>NC_072443.2:72720027-77720027 GCF_028878055.3 Symphalangus syndactylus
GATAAACTACCATATTTTAACAATAATTCCATGCTTGGTATAATTAATAGAAAATTAGTTTCTAAAAGTAAAAATTAGGTCAGAAATGGAGATTATTAAAATGTACAATTGCAACAGCCTGACCCTGCAAACCCCATTTATGCAGTCGAGTTCCAAAATGCTTTTGAGTGCTTGATGACTCACAGTGGCTTCTTCCTCTGGCTGGTTTAGTGTAGGCAAGAGGTTAGCCGACTAGGGGAAATTAAAACAATGTTGTACATTATATTGTTACCAGCCATCGAAAAGCCTATTTTGTATGCAAGACAGCAATGCCGAGATATATGGAGAGCCCTAGGCTAAGTACAGAAGATAATTACATTTGGAATTTTACTGAGTTAAGTCATTTGCAGCTTCAAATAGTTGCAGAGAAAAATCAGCCAAAACACACTTAAACTTTTTGTTGTGACTTTTCAGGATGGAAAGGATTTTTTTTAAATTAGTTATCATCTTATATGACAAATTACATTTTTTTAGTAGGATTTGTCTCAAAAGTTATTTTTGTTAGCCAGTTAATATTTTTCCATTCAAACTCTGGATATAAACTTATTAGAACAGTAAGATATTTATACAGGAAAAGGGCACATCATAAAATCTCAACATTTTAAAATAAGTCTTTGGAAACCTGTTTAAATTAACATGTTTATTGAGAAGAAAAAAACAGTAGTAGATGTAACCCACCCACACAGTTCTTTTATGATTAAGACACAGCCCTTGACAAACTGGATTCAAAAGAATAAACTGGAAGATCTGGCCTGTAATCACAGCCCTTTGGGAGGCCAAGGCGGGTAGATCACAAGGTCAGGAGTTCGAGACCAGCCTGGCCAATATGGTGAAATCCCGTCTCTACTAAAAATACAAAAATTAGCCAGGTGTGGTGGCGGGCACCTGTAATCCCAGCTCCTCGGGAGGCTGAGGCAAAAGAATTGCTTGAACCCGGAAGGTGGAGGTTGCAGTGAGCCAAGATCGTGCCACTGCACTCCAGCCTGGGCAACAGAGCGAGAGTCCATCTCAAAAAAATAAATAAATAAATAAACTACCTTCCTACCTGAATTTGTACGTATTAGTGGTACTTATACAGTGATAGGAGCTCCTGCGTTTATTTATTTGATAACATTAAATTCTTAATGATGGGCTAAAATAAATCGTTGACTAGAATTGTCATGGTTTGTCAGGTAGCCGTTCTAGACTACAGATTAGTGTTCGGCCATTGTGAATTACTCAAGAAGTGAGCATTTATTTTATGAATTATTCTTCACTTTCCACAAAAAGAGGTCAAGAGAAGGAAAAGATTTAGACCATCATCAATAAATTGTTTATTTCCTGGCAGCTTTCATGTTGTTTTTTGGTGGGTGTGGCCTAGAAGTAGTACAAACATACAAGGATTCTTTGATTATTTATAGATGTCATTTATTTCTAGATTTCCTTTTATCCTTCAGCTATAAATCAAACTGAAGGCAGATTTTTCAACTTGTGATAGACATCAAAGATGATCCAGCCAGAAGTTAGTACAATGTGGTCGTTAGCCGTGATGTTCCTTGTAATGTTTTTGTCAGGGAGTTTGCCGTAATGGAGGAAGGGACAGGCCAATTCTGATGTGTTCCATTTCTGCAAAGCTTGAGGGAATTATCAGAGTAATGACACAGAGCTCGTTGAGAGCAGGGGTTAGCAGCCCACAGACCTCAGGCCAAATCTCACAAGCTAAGGAATGTTTTTATATTTTAAATGGTTGAGGGAAAAATCTAAAGAACATTATTTCGTGACTAGTGAAAAGTGTAGGAAATTCCAATTTCAGTGTCCATACCTAAAATTATGTGAGAAACACAGCCATACTCATGCCCATTCATTTACTTATTACCTATTGCTGCTTTTGGACTACCGTAGGAGAGTCAAGTACTTGAAACTGAAATCTACATGGCCTGCAAAGCTGAAAATATTTATGATCTGGCTCTTACAGAAGTTTGCCAGGCACCCCTGGTCAAGAGGATCAGTAAAACAATTTATATTACAGTATTAGCAACTTGTCCCCTTAGGTTCTGGCTGCCTAAGCTCTACTCACCCCGTTTTATCTCTTTCTTCTTAGCCAGGGTGTATAAAACCAGTCTAGTCTCCACATGGGTCAATTTTCCCTACTAGCATCTTCACATGGCAAGTGCCTGCCAGTTTTGGAGGTCCTGGGAAGCTGGACAAGGGATCTTCATTCATTCTTTCATCCATCCATCCATCCATCCACTCATCCACCCAGACATCCATTCATCCATCCACTTATTTAGCAAGCATTATTTCGAACCTATCAGATAGCAGGAATCTTGCTGGAGCTACTGCAAAGTACAATGATTAAAACAGATAAAGCTGCCCTCCAAGTGCTTACACTCTAGAAGGAAGAATAGACTACAAAATAATTTTCTAGTGAGACTGTCCATTCATTGGGCAGTGCTAGCTGACATTAACAGGTTCTTGAGAACACCAGAAATTTATTCAAAAGAGAGTTTCAATGCTAGAAAGGGGCCAAGCCAAAGCACATTATATCCATTAGTCATCATTCAATCAGATGAAATAAATAAGAAAATGTTAGCAATTTTTAGCATTTAAAGAACCCTTGCCGTGAGACACAGTTAAGAGAAGCCTTAATCGAGGATTCGATTGAGAGTCTTTGAGTTGCAGACCTACCACATATAGGACACAGTACAGTTATACCCAAAGGAATCTATTCTTTATAGGCTTCCTCTTTCTCTGCAGTTCAGCATTGCTAGGTTTGTGCTGTTGCATTTGCCACTTAACATACCAGTGTCTAGAAACATACTTTTTAACTTACTTGACTACCAGTCATTGTGCCCATAGAACCTGAGTTATTGGGGCAATCAGGTCCCTCCAGCAGCAGGAACACTTTAAAGAGGTGTGCTTGTCCTCAAACAGCCTATTTCTGTTTTCTGCTGGCATCGTGCCTCCCTTGTTCTCTCAGCCACAGACTGGTGCATCCCCTCCTTTAGAGGGGATGACCTGCACGTTACTGACCCAAGGCCTATTTCGTGTATCTTAAAGCATTTATCAGTCCAGGAAAAACTGGAACCTCCAAGTATCTCAGTGTGTTATAAAATTATCATTGATTAGCTTGAACTTGAAAGACATTTGTACCACTTAGCACTACAGGAAAGAGCAGTTAAGTTTTCATCAATTCCCAAAGGGCGATGATCACTGTATTAGAGTAGGAGGAGAAATCTCCCCTGCCACTCAGACTCACAAGACCTCTCTCTCCAGCATAGTACTGAACTGTTCACATGTGGTAGAGATAGACCACACTTGTGCCCCGTCGTAAAAGCAAACCCAATAAGCTCAGATCGAATCTTACCATATACATCGATGGAGGTTCAGGATGTCTAACCTAGAGGGCCATCGTAAAAGGATTCCACAGGAGAATTCAGAGGGCACAGTAGCTGTAGAAGCAACCAAAGCTGGTGAAGATCACTTAAGTGCTGTGTACCTAGACAGCCTCCTTGAATCTAAACCCCAGAAACCTTTTACCCAAAGTGGAAGGCCCTTGTGTCTCTGGTCTATCAGAGAAACCTCCCTAAAGAAATAGATGCAATTTTTCCAAAATAACTACTGTTAGCCATAGGGGATAGTGGCTAGAGATGTTTCCCTTCACAGAGCTATCTGTACAATACTACACTTGAATTAAACTGAAAAGCTTTCAAGGCTGTACTGGTGAGATTTCAGGAAGCTGGGCAGAAATCAAGACAATGGGTTGTGGAGACTGATTTAGACTATCAGATCAGCACTGTGCATGAGAGCTGTCCTGTCCCTGTGTATTTAAAATATGACTTGAGGCCGGGCAGGCACAGTGGCTTACCTCTGTAATACCAGCACTTTGGAAGGCTGAGGCGGGCGGATCACCTGAGGTCGGGAGTTCGAGACCAGCCTGACCAACACGGAGAAACCCCATCTCTAAAAATACAAAATTAGCCAGGCACAGTGGTACATGCCTGTAATCCCAGCTACACGGGCGGCTGAGGCAGGAGAATTGCTTGAACCTGGGAGGCAGAGGTTGCAGTGACCCGAGATCGCGCCATCGCATTCCATGCTGGGCAATAAGAGCGAAACTCCATCTCAAAAAAATTAATAATCATAAAATAAAATATGACTTGATTTACGAAACCAAAGTTTTAATAGAAACACCAATTACAAAAGGCAAGGTGCATCTATATTTGTTAAATTTTTGTTGAAAGATGTAAAAATATATGGTGATTGTTTTCTTAGCAGTAGAGAGAATGTTTACGTAGAGCTTGTTAACAGAGAAAGGTTGGTTAATTCCATTCTCTCGTTGCAACCTTCTACTGGTCTCATTTAGAGAAGAGTCAAGAAGACATCTCAGTGGGCCTTCTGAGCCTTTTCATACATTTCCTACTGCATTTCGTTATTGCAAAGACAGTTATAGTTTTTAAACATTTTGCCAGTGGACCCCAGCTATTACCTAGGGTCTAAAAGTGTAAAGCCTGAGAGGTGTGTGAGGTCCTTATACTATACACATAGACACCTAACAGTGAGACAGACACCATAAAAATCATTTGGGTCAGTGACATACATGGCTTTTTGAAGTCAGGGAATGCAGTAAGATTTCATCTGTTCTTTTTTGACAGATTCTTCTGGAATGATGTACAGATGAGGAGATGAATTAGAAATGGCATGGAGAAAAGTTCCCATAATCAGTATACATAATCTTATATAGGTTATGAAATGTGCAGTCTTCCCTCCACCCCCACCACGACAGAGGGACAGAGACACAGGAACTAGAAAGTTGTTGAGGATAAGAACTCCCCACTGAGAAATGCCATGGCCGGGATTGTAAGGAAACGCTTGAAGCTTCCGCGATATTGGGCCCCCACTGTCCACCAGCCGTGGGCCTAGGGATTTAAATTCATCTGAATCCAGATTAGTTGGGTCCTCTTAGGTGGGACATTCATATGAACTCTTCCAGCTTCTAAGGTAAAGATGAGATGTCACAAAAAGTTGCAGTGGTGGTTGGATTGTAATTCCGTTTGGGGGAAAGGGGAAACCATCCGATTTCACAGACAGCAAAAAAACAAAAAAAAACACACAAAAAACATCTGACAGAATTGACTTCACTTAGGAAGCTGAGACAGTGGTACAGATACGTATTTCTGATCACATATGTTGGTTTTAATTTGTTCTTTGATCATGTGACATTGCTAAATTGCTGTATATTTTCTCTGATGGATGAAGATGTCCTGATGTTTTCATCATGTGTCATGGGGGCAGGTTCAGGACAGGCTCCTTACAACCCCTCAGCCTCTAGGCCCTTTAAAATGAATATTGAAAGCAGGCAAGGGAAAAAGGAATCAACCAAACCAAGGTTGATCTGCCTGGCAGGAGACGGGGTGGAGGTGTGTGTACCTTTTATTCTTTAATGATTTTATTCCATTCAGTCACTACTTATCAAGCACCTATTATATAGAGAGCACCGGATACAGATAAGGTGGTGTGGCCTCTTCCCATAATACACAACCTAGTAGGGTAAGACTAGGATGCCTTTAACTTCCCTGCCAGGCAGAGTTTCTAAAAGCAAGGGATGAGGGATTAGGGAAGGTGACAGTGGAAAGGGTTGTTGGCAAGGACATTCCAGGCCAGGGGAGCCATGGAAGATGTTGCCTAGATTGTAGGATAAGGAAGAAAGGATAGTGGAAGGTTATATTGCTTTTAAAATTAATCTCTCTGGGCGGGGCGCGGTGGCTCACGCTTGTAATCCCAGCACTTTGGGAGGCCGAGGCGGGCGGATCACGGGGTCAGGAGATTGAGACCACGGTGAAACCCCGTCTCTACTAAAAATACAAAAAATTTAGCCGGGCGTGGTGGCAGGCGCCTGTAGTCCCAGCTACTCGAAGAGGCTGAGGCAGGAGAATGGCGTGAACCCGGGAGGTGGAGCTTGCAGTGAGCAGAGATTGCGCCGCTGTGCTCCAGCCTGGGCGACAGAGCGAGACTCCGTCTCAAAAAAATAAATAAATAAATAAAAATTAATCTGTCTGTTTAACACTAAATAGGGTGACCAACTGTCCCAGTTTACTTTTCTTGGACTGAAGGGATTCCTAGGAGTTGAGATTTTCAGTTTCAAAACTGGAAGTGTCCTGGGCAAGCTGGGAGGAGTTGGTCACCCTACTCCACTAGCTGTGGGAGAGAGCTATTGAATGCCCCATCTTCTGCTTGTAATTATTTCATCTGGCTTGGAAACCATTTGACTGGCCAGCTATTGAGCTCCTGCTGTGTACCAGGGCACTGCCCTAGGTGCCTTATGTCCCTAATTTCTTGGAATCCCCACAGTCCCTCTGTGAGTAGACACTACCCTATTTCCTTGATTCTAAGAGTCACTTTTTTTTCTTTTTGTTTTTCTTCTTTTGAGATGGAGTTTTGCTCTGCCGCCCAGGCTGGAGTATAGGTGGCAGGATCTCAGCTCACTGCACCCTCCACCTCCTGGGTTCAAGTGATTCTCCTGACTCGGCCTCCCAAGTAGCTGGGACTATAGGCATGTGCCACCATGCCCCGCTAATTTTTGTATTTTTAGTAGAGACAGGTTTCATCATGTTGGCCAGCATGATCTCAAATTCCTGAGCTCAAGGGATCCGCCTGCCTCGGCCTCCCAAAGTGCTGGGATTACAGGCCAGTGTGCCCAGCTAGGGGTCACTTTTTAAAAGAAAAATATCACATTTGGAAATCAATATATGTCTTACTTTTAATGAGTGTGTTTAATGTAATGTTTCTTCTCATTCTTTGAGAAGGTATTACTAAATCCATGGTTATTTTAACTATCACTGGCCTGTTAGAGTCAAAGAAATAATTTTCAGGGATCCCTCCCAGATGAGGAAACTGAGGTTTAGGAGGTCTGATTAACTTGTTTAACGCCAAGGGCAGAGCCCAGGAGGTTAACCCAGCCTTTGTAGCCTGTGCTCCTTTTATTGTGGGATCCTGCCTTACGCTTCCACCCAGAGGATCATTGTGGCCCAGCTGGGCTCTATGCAGGAACTGGTTTTAAAACCTGGCTTTGGGGGCTGTGCCGCTCTGCCTTGTGGAGCTCTGTCCTGGGCAATCCATGGTAGCAAGGCAAGGCTGGAGTCCGGTGACGCTGGGATCACTCCAACATCTCCCAAATCATCTACACCAGGAATTGTAAGCTCTAAGAAAATGTCAGCAGGGAGAAAAGTGCACAAGTTTCAGTAGCAGAGGGAGACATTAATCCTAACACAAATCAATTACCATACGAACTTTACATGTGATTACTGTACCATTAGTGGTGCTATTTGTAATCACACCAGCCTCCTAGACTTTAGCAAATTTATTATCTGTAATGTATCCCGCTTTGGCCCCGTCTAACCCTGTTCGAGGCAATACTCAGGACAGTTCCTTTACCAGCGGCCTCACAGAGCCTCCTGGTATTCCCTGCACAAGCCCTGAGCACGTCGGGGGAAGAGAGGTCCTAACAGTATGGTAGTTCCATGGTGCCACTGCTTTGTAACTGGAGCCAAGAAAAAGAAGAGAGAGTCTCTGGGTTTCTCACTTCCATGTCCTTCTGTGAAAACCACGACACTTATTTTTCATAATTTAAAATCCTGCCTTACTCGGGGAGTATTAGAATTCCTAGACTGTGACTGAGTATTAGTGTGCGTCTGCTTTAAATGTCAAGAGAGTCTTTAATGATAACATGTAAGGAATGTTAAGATGGTGACAGAGTACAATAAAAGTAGGGAAATTCTTCGATTGGGGTGAAATGAGCCATATATTGCCCACCACCTGAATGCTGTAGTTGGTGTGAAAGAAATCATTTAAAAGTTTTTCACTGGTACTAAGTTCTGAAGCCATAGTTTGACAAGGTGGGTCAGAAGTAATTGGTAAATGCTCAGTTTGGTAGAGTAATTTGAGTTCTGCTCCTTCTAGTCACTGCTTTTCCTCCCCCTTGTTTTTCTTCTTTTCATCATATGTACTTCAGAGACCTGTGTTATTGGATATACCCTGCCTAAGTAACTGGATATGCTTGACCCAAATCAGGTTAATCCCTTTGGATCATCATTGTATACAAAACTACTGAGGAAACATATACAGCCACTGTTTAAGGCCTCCTCAGTCCATGGCAGAAAGTCGTGTCTCCCACTTAACTTGATTAAACGTGGACACTTGGGGTCCTTATTTAAAAATACCTAATTCCAGGTCTCACTGTTGGAGTGTTGGCTCTAGCATGTTTAGGTGAGACCCCAGTCGTTTCACTTGGAGATCATCATTTTATGGGATAATCTGAACTCATCCATTCATTTAGGTGCCTCTTAAAACTCCATGTGCCCCCCTTCCATGGAGGTTCTTTGAAAAGACACCTTCTTTTCGTAATTTAAAATCCCATCTAACTCTAGGAACAGTAGTTCAGCATGAGAGCAGGGAGGGAGACTAAGACCTGTGATTTGAGTTATTGTCCCAGGTGATTCTTAGAATCACACTAGTGTGGGAAACTCAGACCAAGCATCATATAACTGGGACCCTAGTCTTATTTCTGCCCCTTCCCAGTTCCCTGACCTCAGATACGTTTACCTTGCAAACCTCATTTTCCCCAATTATAAAACAGAATAGGATTAATGGACTTGAAATAGCCACAGTAGCCTTTACCTCTGTTAAATCAAAGGAGTGTCTTGGCCCTTTCTTCTCATCTGTACTCAAGAAGTCTAGCATTTTTACACATACAAAGCCCTTCATTTATTTCAGCAGAGTTTTGTTTCTCACGAGTGAGAACTGCCAAATTGGCCTTAAAATGATTAGTCCTCCTGACAACATAGAAAATGGTGATGTTAAATGAACCCCAAACCATGTTCCCTTTTCTCTGTTAAAATAATGAGTTTAATCTTAGTTTGTATCTTTGAGGATGTTGAATGGAACTCCTAGCCTTTGGCAGTTATCAGTGGCTTGGGTGCAATACACAAATTCTGATCTTTCACAGCCCAGACTACCTCAAACCTAATTTGAGGCCATGGCTAATAGAGGAGGAGATGACCTATTTCAGCCAAAGGGTAGAAAAATATTTGCCCAAGATGAGAGGAAGATACAGTAAGAACCTGAGACAAATTGATAGGAAGCGGGCTTCATCTTTCCTTCGCTTTCTGTTCCATTCTTTAAACGATCAAAATTATTTCTCTTCCCAGTTAGCCCAACTGCAAACCCCATTGAACCCCTGTTAGGCAGATCCAGATTTCAAACATGTACTCAGCCAGTAGGAGTTTAGATACACTGGACCAATTTCACTTTTCTTAAAAAAAAAAAAAAAAAAAAAAATTAGAAAGTTGTTGAGCATTCATGAAGCACTAGTCATTTTGCTAAGCCTGTTATGTGCAAGAACTCATCTGATCTTCAGAACACCCCTTCAGAGTTCAGAGATGATCATTCCATCTTTAGAAGGAGAAATGAGGTAATTAGAAAGGTTACATAATGTGCTGAGTCACTGAGCCAGGATTTGAACACAGCACAGTGTGACTGTTGTGTCCACATCCTTAACCGTTTTCACCCTACCAGCGTTCTACAGAATGGTTGAACAAATTCAGTAGACTAAAATGACCCCTGCACAAGCAGCTCCCTCTGATGTTTAGGCCGTTGTCATTCCCTTTATGCTAGATACTCATTCCATACCCACTGGGAAAGTTCTTTAGAGAGTAATTCTCTTCTGATATTTCAACACAAATTTTCTTTTTAATTTGCCAACCAAATTTTATTGGGCCTTTGGATTGAATGTCTCAACCTCTTTTTCTTTGCTTTTCATAAAATTCATAGTTTAAGAGGAAATGCTAGAATATACTTGCTAATATTAAATGTTTGTATCCTCATATTTTAATAATGAAAGGATGCCGTGAAAATTGATGGGGATGGTGAGCTCATGGGATGATGGCATAAAAAGTAATAAAGAATGTGAAAGCTTTTGGAAGGAGCAGTTAGTATTATAAATGCAAGACAGACATTGTAGACAGGATGTGGTTTCAGTAGGTGTGAATGTTTAGCCTTTTTGCCTAAAAAAAAGAAAAACTGAATTTGGCGGGTTGCTTTCTGTAATTGTTAAAACAGTTTGTGCTAGAGCTGTAATTGATTTAAAGTCTAAAACTCATTCAAGAGTATGATACTACACATTAGTTTGCACTAACCAAACAAAACCAGAAAGTTAGATTTTTGCGTTTTTGTGTAACCTTGTCCATCTTTTAGAAAATCAGAACTAGGGTGGTACAATTGAGGTTCCTGGATAACTCTCAGACTTGATGATGAATTCTAAGCAATGTGCTCATGGAAAATATGAAAATGTTTCCGATGGCAGTTACTTCCAGGGTTTATGAAAGTGGCTGTGTATACAAATTCTAGGTATATGTTTGCAATGTAGTTTTGCTGCCTTTGGCTGACCAGTAAAATATCAGCTTGGTAGACATTTGGATGGAAATACGGAGAAGATGTTTCCTTTAAATGCCTGGAATTTGGATTTGGATTTTCCTTATACCACATTTAGTGGTACAAGGTATAATTGCTACATCAACAACATTTACCCTAAATTAAGTCACAATTAATATTCAGCAGACTTCAGTAAATATCACCTTTCACCCTTTAATTTGTGTTGTTCAGCATGACAGACTACTGCTTGTTTTTAAGAAAAATACAGCTGATTTCTTAGTTCCTTCTGCCCTTTGATAACTTTAAAACAAACCATTTCTTAAAAAGTCTGAGTATTTGACATCAAAAAGCTTAGGATACTTATATTTAAAAAAAAAATGGCAGAAAAATAGCATTCCCAACATTTTAATTGTTCTAAGCCTCTTTGGAAAACTAAATTCCTTTAGCATTATGTGTTCAGAGAATCTTTTAGTTTGGCTGTTCAATAACTTACTAAAGAACAGAGGAGGAATAATCAAGTGGCTCCTAATATGGTATCATTTTCATTTCCTGTTTGTTGAAAGATAAATGCTAACACTGTACAGCTTTTTTTTTTTCTTTCTCAATTTATTCCTCCCTGAACCACAAGGGAATAAAAAGAAAAAAAAATCAAATGTGATATGGCTGGAGACTGAGTCATCCAGTAGGGATAAGCTGAAAGCTTTTTCCCTTCTTTCTTTTATACTCTTTCCCTTTTCTCCATCTTTCCACAATCCCCAACCCCTGTCTCCCATCCCCCTTCTTCCTTAGAAAATAACTGTATTTAAATAGATAAGTTGTATTTGTTTTTTTATTTGGGAATAATTTTAGACTTTAAAAAACTGCTTATTTTTAAAGGATTTAAGGTTAATTATGTGACAGAACTAATGAGTCCCTTCTTAAATCTAAGGCATTATTTTGGACAAATGATGTACCAAAGTATTGAAATTAAACTGTATTCTCTCCCTCTCTCATATTAATTTCTTCTCCATTTTCCCTAAATGCCACAGCTATTCTCTTAACTATCCCTTTATCTTTAGGGGATGTATTTCCCACTTCTTTTTCAGAAGTAATCGTTATGTGTCCCGTATGCCCAACTGTCTTGAACTATTGAAAATATCGAGTTAAAGCAGTCCAAGCGAAGCATAAAGGATGTAGCTTCCAATCAGTAGTATCTGAGTGCTTACTATGTATATCCAATTAGAAACTTGTATGACTTCAGAAGATCGTTTTTTATAGAATAAGGAGACTTAAATTATTAAGATGAGACTAGCACATAGCAGGTACTCAAATCTTGAGTAAATGAATGAGCAAGCTTGTTCTACACTTGTTTGAAAATGGGAACCTGTCATCCCTTGGAGCCTGCTCCTGGCTTGCTAATATCACTTGCCAGCACTGTCTTAATCCATGCCTACCTGTTAAGAAAGATGAAGCTAATTTTGCATAAATGTATCCATCTGTCTAGGAGTTTTTCCACAGCCACAGCAGATGAATTTATGGGTTTTAGCTACCTAGCTCATTTTCCCTTGGCTTTTCTCATGAATAAGGTTGGTTAATAGGCATGATTCACATTTGTCTTTTAGCTGTCTGTGTTCCATGGGACTGCATGGTGCCAGCAGGTCTAGAACTTCCCAGTTAAAGTCTAATGCATCTTGTGTTGAGAAATCTCGCACCAACACCTCTGGTTACTTCGAGTTTGGCAATGGTCATGTAGATTTCAAAAACAAGCAATGAAAATTATTTTATCATGTGCTATGGTACCATAGCGTAATTTGCAATAGGTATCATTTTTGGTGTTGAGTCATGCGTCTTTATTCAGAGAAATAATAAAGCATTTTCTTCCTGCCAGCTTGCAAAAGACAAAGAGCGCCTGCAAGCCATGATGACCCACCTGCATGTGAAGTCTACAGAACCCAAAGCCGCCCCTCAGCCCGTAAGTATTGATCCCCACCAAGGGGAAAAAACAAAACTCACAATATTCCTTTTCTCCTTCCCCACCCCAAATGGAGGAAGGAGGACCAGCCTACTTTGGTAGAGCTTTGAGTTTTGAAGGCCTTAGATTCATGCGACTGTTTCTGGGTTACCCTTTATGATGGTCATATGCTAGGCATTTGGGGAGATACAGGATGATTCAGACATGGTCCTTGCCCATAAGACTCAAGCACCCAGCTCTTCTTTAAGGGCAGAATGATTGGTGCCCAAGCAAGGTACTGAAATACAGTATGAGAGCTCCCTGGAAAAAGAAAATCTTTCTGAAAATGGTAGGAACGCAGAGAAGACAGCTAAACCGTGACAGCAAAGGAAAGAGGCATTTCAGCTCGGGTAAGCTGAGAGACAGTGGTGTGTGGGAAAAAGAGCACAGAGTAGTCCGGTCTAACTCTAACAGAGGAAAGACAGGAAACCTGCTGTTGGAATAGTCAGAGGCTAAATTATGGAGAGGCTCTAATGGTTACCAAGGAGTTTGAAATGAAAATTATTCCTTCACAGTTAGGAGACCAAACACAGTACACTGAAATTACATTGAATTTGTAAGAATCTCCTCTTTCTTGCCTTATTCCCTTTTACTGGACCTTGAAGGGTGTCATCCCAGCACAGGCTTTAATATGGAAGCAGAAGGATCGTGTGTGAACCTAAAAGTTTGTCTTGGACCTCCTTCCTTGTAACAAATCGATCTCTTTAACGGTCATATTCCTCTTACATTTCTAAAATTCTCCTAGAGCTTTAACTGATTATTCAAAATGGAGACAGTGCTTTGCTTCTTGATTTTAAGATTTGTAAAATTTAAAGGTACACTGCCTTTATTTCATTTTGCTTGGAGTCACTGTGTGAAAATTAATTGAGCGTTGACAATCTATAGTTAGTACCAGCAATTTTAATCAATATGCAATGATGCAGCGTAATGGCAAAGTATTGGTTTATCTGTTTTGACTGATTTTCTTTCTATAAATAAAGCAAACATACACCCATATATGTATGATTTATAGTGATAGAAATAAAACGGAGTCAGACTATTAACCCAGCAAATATGGTAGCCTGCCAAGATGCAGTTGGCAGGCAAAATTAATGTCTGAAACAGAACACATTACTGAGATATAGGACATAAAATCATTAAACACTTCGTGCATCCATTTTTACTAGGAAGGAGTCCTTAGTTTCTGTGTATTTTACAGTAAATGGCTGTAGGACTGGATGTGTAGGCCACCAAAAAGGAAAAAAAGAACCAGGTCATTGAGTGTTGTGGCATCAGTAGTCAGCTGTGCTATTTCTAGCAACCCCTCCTTCTAGAACCCAGCTAAGGAAAATGGTGAGCCTCTGAGATGACTTGGCTGAAGTCATCTCGAAGAAGCATAGCCAGTTGCACAGGGCATTCATTGCCTTGCAACTTTTTGAAAGGCTTCAGATAGCTTTAGTGAAATGGTTTTCCTAGATTGAAGGGTTCAAATCTTTGCACCTAGCAACAAGGCAGAGAATAAGATTGTCTCTGTCTTCCTCCACGGATCAAAAACAGTGCTAGGATAATGGTTGGACCCAGCACTGTAGGCCTGGATCTTGGGGCTTCTTGGGAAGAGCAAGGATACAATTAAAGAGAAGGAACTACAAAACCCCGTAGGGCGCTTGGCGAGTGACCGGGCTGGGTGTTGGCAGAGAGCACCATGTGTGTAAGCCCCTGTGGGCCACAAAAGGACCATTGGGATTCTTCACGTGGACCAGTGTTAAGCAGCCAGTAAACAGGGAAAAGCATGGGGGGAAGTGAACAGGGATGGAAGGTTTGTCTTGATTAGTATTAAAAAAATGTTTTACATTCTAGAAAATTATAACTTTGAAGGGGACCTCCTACTAAATTTATTTTTAACTGCTCTATTGAAAATTCTCTACCACTAGTCAACATTATCTCTTAGTAGCTCAGCACAGTATTTCTTTATTAAAAGAAATAGGCACGAATATTTTTGACTGAAAAATTAATAGCTTTTGAATTCATACACAGCAGGTTTTCTTTTGCAAAGAAGTCCAATATCGCTGCACAGCACTTCTATAACCATTTATTTAGAGTCCAAGTCAAACCTTTGACAGCTAGAGCAGCGCTACAAGCCAATATAAAGAACTCCAAGATGTAAACCAACAATAGGCCGTCTGTGTGAGGTTTGCCATTGTCAAATACATAGATTGTTTGGATTAGTTTATGTAAATGTACTGTTGTATTACCCTTTGAAAAAAAAAAAAGATCACATTTGTGTATGAAAAGTGGTTCTCTTCACAGGCAGCATTATAAATTCCTTATCCTTTAACTTACATGTAAGAAGTAAAAATTGGTGCCTGACAAGCAGATATTGTGTGACACTCTGTTGTCGGAGTGAACCTGCCTTCTTTTCATTTATTGGAAAATAGAAAATTTTATTACAGATACCATCTTATAAATCAGGAATTATTAAAATATGTATAGGTGAGGCATTGGGAAATTAATTATAAAAGGTAGATGTGTAATGTTTTGCATAAATTTTCACTTCTTTGCCAAAAAGAGAAAAAAAAAAGGGCACACACATACAGCAAACCCTTGATGCTTTCAACTTTAAGGGCCCAGAGCTATCTGGTGACTGATTCTCATGTGCGAAATATTCCCTGCAGTCTGTAATTAATTTATTCCGCCCTAAATAATAGAATGCATGGCGTTTGTTTGAATGAGTATCCTTCTAGAATCTTTCATTTGAAACAAGCAGTCACCAGGATTCAAATCTAACCATAGATGGGGACTTTCATGTTACAACCTTGCCAGTAAGTTCATGAAGCTTTTTCTTTTTTCCATTTCTGTGTAAAAGAAACCTCGTGTTTATTTTAAAATTCTTAGTCACTAAGTGATAGAATGCTTTGCTGTAAATGTTGCTTTTCACTAAATGCCATTTGGGTGTTAAGTGTCATTTGCTGTATCCAATCATCCAACCAGTCCTCATTTCATTGCATCAAGGAAACTGCTAAAACATTCTTAGATTGTTTTTACATCAGCTCATAGATGCATTTTCTGGATCCTATGGTGGTACTCATCAGATTTGGTTAGAGGATACGCTCATCTTGGTTGGGAAGGTGCCCAAGTTTTTAGACATGGATCTGAGGAGGAAAGCTTATGGGTGAACTGGGACAGGAGCTCACGGGCTTCCCATCCCTCAGGCTCCTTCGACAGCCTTTCTTCCTGCTTGCTGTCACATCTCTTTAAACCTAAGTAAAACCTTCCTTTCAGATCAAAGCCAAAGACTCAAGGTGCAGGTTGGTTATGGAAAGGAAATTCTTGCATTTAAAATCAGACTATTCCATCAACAAATATTTCTTGACAATGTGACATACATGACAAGGAGTCACATGAGCAAGGCCCATCCCTACCATGGAGGTGTTCAGAGTCTGGTAAAAGAAATAACAGATAACTACATACATACTCACACAGTCTCACTTTCCGTGAATTGCACTACCTGTAAGTAGAACAGCTGACCCAGAATGGTAAAGTCAGGGGAGACTTCAGGGAGAAATGATGTCTAAGCTGAAACCTACAAGATGAGCAGGAAGAAATGGTAAGAGGTCAGCCTTGTGAACCTTTCCTTAGGTTAAGAGTGGGTGCACAAATCGGTCCCTCTGCTTGGTGAGGATCAGTGTAGAGGAAGAAAAGGAATAGCCAACATCAGTTAAGACAAGCTTTTCAAACTTTTAATTTTATAAAAAGACTGGACCCTGCGTGGACGTATGTAGTATGTGTAAGTTGACCAGAGCAGCCCTAAAAGTTCTAGCTGTCAGGTACATAGAGCAGAAAAGCAGTTCTTACATTTAGAATGGCCACACTTCTTGTTGTTTTAAGTTTGAAAAGATTCTATTCTTTTCTATGGAAAGAAAAGCAAAAAACAATAGTAAACTGCCCTAATGAAAATGATTGATATTCTTTTGTTCCAGACCCAGTAAACATTCTCAAAGTAAACACCCAAATGTCTTGCTTGGAGGTTAATTTCTCCATGCTTACTCTGTGGAGAATTTGCCAAGATACTTCATTTGGGGGAGGGAGTGAAAAACTAAGAGGACAAAACAAAAACAACAAAAAGAAACATGTCTGTGGTATGATGACTTTATTAAATTGCTACAGATTTCTTAAAAAGACTTTTCACTGTCTGTCATCATGTCAGGAAAACACTGTAAATTGTATTTTATAATACTGAGTACACGAGAAATTCCTGCACATCAGAGAACAACTTCTGCTCCTGGAGAAACCACATTGTTTTAGATTTGGTGGGCATGTAATTACGGTGTAGGTGGTACATCCTTCTCGACGAAAATCTTATAAAGCACTTACAGGAACTTGGATATTTGGAATGAAGTACAGTATTAGATTTTCATTTTTATACATTTTCTTTTCCTCTAACCATAGCCATTAGGACTGTTTTGAAAGAGTTTTTAGCTCCTATAAAAACAAAGTGCCCCCCGAAAAAAAAAGGGTGTTTTAACTCTTCAAGGATCATTTGGGCTGCCTGGGTCCTTGCTTTAGAGTTGGAGAAATAATATTAAGCAGTCATAAAAAGGGATTCTTAGGCACAATACACAAAAGCTGTTTTATATACTGTTTTTCTTTAAGTGCACCCCCAACCTTTCAACTAGAATTTTTTTGTTTTTGCTTTTAGTATCCCTGCCAGTACCACCACCTTCTAAGTCATTACCTTCCACGAGTACACGTCTCTAAAACAGGGCCAGGCTGAGATGGCAAAGGAAAAGAAAGGAAAGGCTTGTAGCAAAGGCTGCCACTCACTGTCCTGCCCTGCACATGGCCTGGTAACGTCCCGCCAGCCCCAGAAAGGCCGTCTGTGAACTCAGTGATTCATGCCCAGAAGTGACACTGCCATGCAGTTAAAGCAGGACTTGAGCTGGCTCAGGCCAGTAAAACCAAGAGCAGAAAAACAAGTTCTGTGAGCCCGAAAGTCCCTACTACGCAGTTGTGTCCCTTGGTGTTTGGGTTTCAGGTTTGTCTTTTGTTCTCAGAATCTGTTTTCATGTGAGGCAAGAGCACAAACAAAAATAAAAATGAGTTCTTATGGGAATACTTACAAGTCTGTTTCTGTCAGGGATTTACATCAGCAGTTTATTTTTTTAATGTGAGTGACTCATCATCTTTAAACAGGAGGGGAGATTACTGTTAAAAACTAAAGATCAATTAAAAAAAAAAAAAGGACTAAGCAGAATGGTGGGTAGCCAACCAAGTTTGAATAGTTTCGATGGCTGAAAGAAAAGCTGATGCCTGAGAATACAAATAAATTTAAAAAATAAAACCCTACAGCAATTTTAAATGACATAAGAATTTAACTTTTGGCCAGAGTTTCAAAGAGATTATCTTTGCTGAAATCATCACATGATGGAAACTTGCCATGTAGAAAATATCAGAGTTACTGACTTTTCTAAACATAGCAACTTCTTTTAAATAGAAAATGAACACAATAAGAAAAATAGGCTTTCCATCAGGAAAAGAAACCCTCCCAGTCCATTCCCTTCCTGCTCCATGCCCCAGAAAAAATTATCTTTTAAAACCTGAACTGCAATCAGAAACACAAAGCACATATGCTTTCATTTCTAATTGATGATTACATGAAGATTGTATAGTTTACAATTAAGATGAATATTTCAAGATTACGGCAAAAACCCACACCATTCCCCATTTGCTCTTCTGTTCTAAGTCTGTAATTAATTTTTTTTGGGGGGGCACTCTTTTTTCAAAGAGGCCTTAATTAAAAGAGCAGGTTTGGTTTGAACACAGAGCCTGTTTTGAATCTTTCTTCTCCATTCTCTCTCTCTCTCTCTCAACCTTCCCTTTCGAAGATGGTTTCTCCTCAAGACAAGCATGTGATCATCAAACAGAAGTTTAAAAGTTAAGAAACTTCTGTACCAGTTGACAAGGTTGACATTTGATTAACTTGTTGGTTCAGCCTTCAAATGATTTTGTGTGGCAAAGCACCCTGTGTTTGGAGCGTACAGCTTTTTCTTCTTCCCTCCCTCACAGGCTACAGTCATGTTTAATTTGGAGTCTGGGCTCCTTTGGCAAATTAGCAATTAGAACAATTTTGTGGGAATATGTATATGTGTCATTAGTTTTCCTGCAAATTAATAGCAAGGGCAGAGGTCAGGCAGAAATTTTCCACTTGACTGCAGCTCCTCTATTGAGACTTGGCACTTGGTTTTGGAATGGCCACAGCTGCTCTCAGCCACCCTCTTCCTCTAGGAACTGTCTTTTAATTAGTTTACCTCATAGCCATCATTACAAATATTACTGCCTCCCCTCCTCGAAATAAAATTACTGTTTCTACAAAATATTCCAGTGACATCTTGCACCACTGCAACATTGATGGTGGGGTCAGTCGAATGCAGCATTTAATCATTAGATCACCTCCATCAGCGTCTCCTAATTAGAATCCTTACATTTTTATCTGGTAATTAGCTGAGATTGGCTGCTTCCTCTGTGGCTTATTAGAGACAGCCCAGCAGTGGGTGTGAATCACGGTGTCATTTGTCAAGCCTGGTAAGCCCCCTCTCTGCTCTCTTCTGGCTCAGTGTTTATTCCCACTTGCTAATGTTCAAAAGCCTCCAGAAAATTCTACCTTCATCTCTTCCTTTGTGGATTGTGCTAACTTGGAGGGATTTTATTTTTCGCTGTTGCTTTTTTTTTTTTTTTTGGTAGAAAGAGTCCTAGTGGTGAGATCTTGGTAATAGCTACAAGACTCACATCCTTTCGGCATTTGATGACATTTTACTGTGGGATTTGTCTATTCTTCTTAGCTGTGAACACCCAGAAAGATGGGCTTGCACTTGCTGAGTTTTGATTTCTGACAATGAAACCGGAACTCAGTTAACTTGGTGATCTTCCTCCCAAAAGTGGAAGGGAGCATGCATGAAGGACATTTGTGTTTGTAATTTTCATTGCATCTTTCAGAAAGCCACAGTGTTTAGGGAAAAGTTCTTAAACTGAAAAGAGAAGCCAAGAAGTATAGTCAGTCCCAGAACTGCTTTGTGGTTACTGTGTACCTTTGCCCTTTGACTGACGTATTTGTTTGATGGTAAGCGCTTCAAGGGCAGCAATTAGCTGTTTTATTCCTGTTCTTGTCATCGTAGGACTAACTGCCTTGTATTTGCTCAGTTACATGTGTTGAATGTCATGCATAAGCAGGGATAATATGCTCTGCACGGAATCTTTTCCAAAAATGAGCATACAGAAAAATGAAACTGGTTAGTGTTCATTTTTCCTATTAACTAGGCAGAAGATGATTATACAAAGGGTCTAGAATCATACAAGTGACTTTGGGTCTGGGTTGGGAAGATGGGCAAATTATTTAATCTCTCCAAGCCTCAGTTTGCTTGTCTGTAAAGTATGAGTAATAACATCTCAGATATTAGTGGTGGTATGACAATTAAAGGAGACCACACAGTGGCAGGTGGTTTAAAACATGATTTTTACAAATGTTACCCTTGAGTTTCCAAGGCGCTCTGAGATTCTTAGGCTTAGCAGCGTCTGAATTATAAAAGCTGTATATTTATGAGCATTAGCCTTTCATGCACTAATTTCCTTGACCCTTTGCCTGGGCTGATGCTTATACGTACTGTTCCTGGACTTGGTCAGTGATTAAGGCCCGAGGTGAAAAAGAGGTCAGCCCCAACTCTTCCCCCCTTGGCTTCTCAGCTCTGCCCCATCCTGCAGCTGCTACTCTGAACTGTTCACACTTAGTTTGCAAATATGTGTCAGAAAGCCAGGTTTCCAGCATTATAGAGAAAAACCCGCTCATGGCATCTGCTCAGCTTGCTGGGGCATTTGTAAGGGCAGTGCCATCTCCATAGCTTGCTCTTTGCGGGCATTGGCTCTCGCTCACCGAGTCAACATTCTACACTGAAAATAAAAGGGAGAGCACAACTCAAAGCTCACAACATTTCGTTTCCAGCGCCATGTTTACATTTTTCCATTAGTATTTCTTCATGATATTTGATCTTTCTTTTCTTCAGATTCATTGCTTTTTTATGAAACTCTCCTGAAACATATTAGAGAGGATTCTCATGGCCCCTCCCCCCCTTTTTTTTTTTTCACTAGAGTATGAGTAAAGGTCGAGTCTTCCCAACATATTGGAACTCTCTTTTAATAAGTTCTTTGATTATGATCTCAGAGGAATCTCATTTTTAATACCTTCCACAAATACTGCCTTGTACTTAAGACTGACTGTAGCAATGGTGAATTAGACTTGGTGAAATAGACTTACTACGGTAAGTGATTTGAAATCTGGTTTGAGAAAATATTACCAAGTAAGCCTACTTCGCTGAAGTTTCTTGGATTTTAGGGTGCGTCCGTGTATCTGAGATAGCATATAAACAGTAATACACACGCTGAAAACAACCGAATTCTTCAGCGTTGCCAGACGTAAAATAATGTTTCTGTTGCAACAAATTTTGGGAAAGGGTTCTCCCTTTTAGTATTTGTAAAAACAGTACTTTAAGGTGAAGGTAAGAAAGATAAATAGAAAAAAATTAATGAGCACTGTTTTTTTTTTTTTTTTTTTTTTTTTTGAGATAGAGTCTCACTCTATCACCCAGGCTGGAATGCAGTGGTGTGATCTCAGCTCACTGCACCCTCTGCCTCCCAGGCTCAAGCTATCCTCCCACCTCAGCCTCCTAGGTAGCTGGGACTACAGGCATGTGCCACCACACATGGCTAATTTGTGTGTGGGTGTGTGTGTGTGCGTGTTAATAGAGACAGAGTTTCACCATGTTGTCCAGCCTGGTTTCAAACTCCTGGACTCAAGCGATCCTCCCGCCTCAGCCTCCCAAGGTGCTGGGATTACAGGTGTGAGCCACCATGCCTGGCCTATTTTATTCTCTTCTACTTCAAATAAGTAATATTCATTTCCAAGTTGAAGCAGATTATTTCCCATTTTATAGAACATTCAAAACTTGAAGGAAAAAAAATCAAAAACCTCAGTTCCAGATCTCCCATATTCTATAAAAGAATGTCACAATAAAAAAATTAACAGATCCCAAGCCTATATTTGATAGAGTTAATAAAGGTTACTCATAATGCTTTTAAGGATTATTTTCTGCCAACTGATCGATAGAAACAAATGACAGCTTGTGGGGTCAGGCCCATTGTGTTTTATATGAGTAATAGGCCACACATATTTGCAGGAGTTCTCGTCATCCACCAAGCTGCATGAGGGAGCCCAGTAGGCTCTTTCTGGGCTGTCCAATATGGTAGCTACTAGCCACATGGGGCTCTTTCCATTTATTAAAGCTTAATTTTCATAAAAAGCAAGTAAAAACAGCTCTTGGTTTGTGCTAGCATATTGCAGAAATTCTGCTGGACGCTTCAGATCTACACCAGCGTATCCCAACTGGTGTCACCTAAAATACTCAGCTTCACTGGTATTGCTAAGGACTTCCCTCCCTCTTTGAGATTGACAAGCCCTGATGGGTGATTAAAGCCTATAGGTGAGACATCACCATGAAATAAATGTCTTGACTCAGGCTGTCTCAAACTCACGCAGGTAGGCAACCCCTTTTTGAGCCTGTAAACACCCATGTAGCAGCCTTTGGAAAAGAGACCGCTGCCAGAGATATCTTACACTACATCCTAAGTATAGATATCACGCAGGACTCACCTTGTGTTTCGGTTCATGGTAAACATATCATCTACGTAGAGGGAGAGCAGTGCCTACGCATCCTCTGTGTTCCTCCTGCTGGATGTGGTTCCTGGGTTGCTCTGTTTTTCTGAAGGTCTTCTAAGACGTTGTTTTTCTCCTTACAGTTGAATCTGGTATCAAGTGTCACTCTCTCCAAGTCCGCATCAGAGGCTTCTCCACAGAGCTTACCTCATACTCCAACGACCCCAACCGCCCCCCTGACTCCCGTCACCCAAGGCCCCTCTGTCATCACCACCAGCAGCATGCACACGGTGGGACCCATCCGCAGGCGGTACTCAGACAAATACAACGTGCCCATTTCGTCAGGTAGATACTGCAGCTTTGGCCTCATGTAGGGTTGTAATCTGCAATTCTTGTAGACCAGCCCCTTTTTAAAAAGTGATAATTAATAGGACAATGATTCTTATTCAGCAGATATTGCGCAGAACCAAGAATTTTATAAGAACGCAGAAGTTAGACCACCATTTACATATGCATCTTTAATTAGGCAGGTAAGTAAATAACACAGTATATGGAATTCTATCAGAAGGTGTATGTGTACATGGATATATTTTGATGAAGTAGATTTAAAACCGTTTAGTATGCAAGCATGCTGAAACCTTTTCTATAAGGTTTTTTAAAACTGCAATATATAACATAATTGCTTTTGATTAAGTATTACAATACGATGTGATTATTAGGAAATTCATTTCACACAACAGTGAAAATGAGCCTGTTTAAAGATGGCAAGTCAATTATCACAAGCTACAGTAATCTCTGATCCCTAGAATTAATCTGAGCTCTAAATAATTACTGAGCTTTAATCAGCTAGTGAAATGTTTTGCATTTCTCTTTGATTCTGCTTTATGAATGACTAATAAATTAATATTTCTGCACAGAAACAGAAATAAAAACTCAAAACAATTAGATAATTCCATTTTGAATTTTGCTATTGAACTGTTAAATACAACCATTAATCTTAGATCATTTTGTAAAACCTTTCTCAGGATTTAGCTCTGAATCACAGTGATTTTATATTTTCGAGAACTGTGTAATGACGACTCTGCTGATTTGGTCATAAATTATCTTCTGTTACATTTTGCTTCACAGGCCATTCTCGAATCTCCAGAAAAGCAGCTAACACTAAATGAAATCTATAACTGGTTCACACGAATGTTTGCTTACTTCCGACGCAACGCGGCCACGTGGAAGGTAAGCTTTCTCAGGCCTGTTTATTCTTGGATCTTGACGTTCATAGAACAGTTTGTTTCTGATAAAATGCAGTTGTGCTATAAGGAAGCGACATTTTTATTGTTTTGATACTCTTAAAGTGTCCAATCTCTAGGTGTATTTGATTGGGAAAATAGTGCCATTGTGGTTGAAATGCTCTGAGGGAAGACCCCCATTATACCAGCATCAGCAGTGTGGAGGGGCCAGCCAGTAAAATGCTCTCTCTCTGGTTGGAATATGTAGAGAAAAGGAGACAACACCATCACCCAGAAGTGGAGGTTGCCATATTACTTGGACAAACCTCATGCCGTTAGGTCTTCAACCACAACCGATATTTGCAGAGATGTATCTCCAGAGATGGAACCTGGAGAAATGACCAAACTTGACACAGCCTTCAATGGTTGGATAAAGAGCTCATTAACCCAATTAGTACAGAAAGCTGTGCAATCCAAGCACTACCACTGTTTGTAGGAGTTATTAATGGAGAACACAATGTATTATTAAGGGGTTTTTGTTTTTATTTTTTTGGTTTCAAGTCAAGAGGTTGTCTGCCAGGCACAGTGGCTCATGCCTATAATCCCAGCACTTTGGGAGGCTGAGGCAAGAGGATCACTTGAGCTCAGGAGTTTGAGACCAGCCTGGGCAACACAGCAAGACCCTGTCTCTACAAAAAAAATTAAATAAATTAGCCAGGCCTGGTGGCATGCACCTGTGGTCACAGCTACTCCAGAGGCAGAGGAGGGACGATCGCTTGAGGCAAGGAGGTTGAGGATGCAGTGAGCCCTGTTCATGCCACTGCACTCCAGCCTGGGCAACAGAGCAAGACCCTGTCTCAAAAAAAAAGGAGATTGTCCCTCATAGATATACTAAGGAAGAAAAGTAGATTTAGAACTTCATTATAATACTATTTGCTGTAAAAGCAAGTCAAATTGCATAGCTCTTTATTGAATGCCCCCAGCAGTGCTTGGGGTCCTATAAAGCTTACCTCATTCCCAGGTCAGCAGCTGGTTCAGAGATTCCACTGGTATTTATTCCCTTGTATTAAATTGAGCCCTCACATATTTTTGGACTTTCCCATTTTTGATTTCTTGGTGTCTAATATTCTTGCTTATAGAAGGGGACAGGTACACTCCGTCATTTGTATTTTTGCATTTTTTACTACCTGGAATTCTTGTAATCCCTGAAATCCAAAACATTTAGAGACATGTGATAGCAAACATTTGAGGCTGTTTTTACATGCCATTAATCTAAATATGATAGGGATGTGTTAAAAGACACAAGGAAAACCTCCTTTGCTTGAAATAAATGCCTTCCTTGCTAATTCCTTAATTTTATACTGGAGGAAAACCAAAGCAAAAAACAGAAAAATACATTTCCTCTGTTAAGTTCCTGATAAATTAGCATTTTAAAAGAAAACGAATATAACCATAGAATTAATTCATCAACTTTACAGAGCTGTGAATATCTATTATGGCCCAAATTATTCTTTCATTTCCATTAAGACACATGGGCACCGAAGGGAACCTATGTTCAAAATCTTACCCTCTTTGCCTCAGCCTGCCTTGAGAGATAAAATATAAAAGGATCTTTAGCCATGAATGCTTTAAAAAATTTAGGAAGTCGAAGCATGAGGCAGACATTTTCTTCAGATTGCCTTTTATAAATAGAAATGATGAAATTTAAAAATAATTACCAGTTGTGAATATAATATTTAAGCTTAGATCTTCAGATTGAACTTTTTCATTTTGCAAACTGCAGGAAAAAGTGTCATTAAACAACCTTAGATGAAGTACTTAGTGACTTATAAATACATATAATTTTCTCTACGAGTGCTTGTTTGTACCATGATCTTAGACAAAAGATGAAATGCCCAGTTCAAGTTATGACTGAAAGGAGCTTACGTATCTTTTTTTTGAAAACTCTTGACTTCTCGTTGCTTTCTGCCTAGATGTGCAGTTTTGGAAAACAGAACTGAAGTTTTGGCTTTGTGTGTTTACTCACATGGTTGTATTGCTCAACCTGATCTACAGAAATTATTTTGTCAAAAGTAGCTTTGAGACCTTTCAGTTCTGTACATTTTGATACTTATTTTAAAGCGTCAAGCAGTGATTAGGATTAGGAGCAATGTTGACTTCTTTTCAAGTTATATCTCTTACATGTGTCATGCCCTGTCTGGATTTTTAAAGGAAATTGGCTTCGTCCGTTTATTTATACCACCTCAATTTTGTTCCAGTAGATAACAGTAGACCTTCTATTGTATGCCTTTGGGCAATATATTTTTTAAAATGCAGCCAAATGCAGTGGCTCCTGCCTGTAATCCCAGCACTTTAGGAGGCTGGAGGATCACTTGAGCCCAGGAGTTCAAGATCAGCCTGGGCAACATAGCAAGACCCCATCTCTACAAAAAATTTTTAAAATTAGCTGGTTGTGGTGACATGTCTCTAGTCCCAACTACTCAGGAGGCTAAGGCAGGTGGTTCGCTTGAGCCCAGGAATACAAGGCTTCAGTGAGCCATAATTGAACCACTGCACTCCAATCAGGCAACAGAGCAAGACCTAGTTTCAAAAAAAGAAAAAAAAAAAAAAACTGCTTACTTAGACTAGACGGCAGTTTATATGCAGAGAAAATTGTCCTATCAAGTATATGACATGCCAAATGTTTTCAGTTTAGAGATTTTTATTTTTAAGCAAATCCTTCCAATTTTTTTGAATCAGGTGTATCCTTTGATAGTCACCTGGGTATCTTGAACTTACCTCAATTATGCTGACATTACTCAAAAGCTCTTTGGGAATTTATCCTGTGAATTGTCCTTTCAAGCAATTCATCACACCATGCATTAAAACTTGTCTCATTATCTTCTAAATATTCCATATCAGAAAAGAAAAATTATTACGTAGCTTGAATCCTCACAGCCACCAATTGTGATTGTCTCAGAGTATCAAGATTCACCACCATTAAGGATAATTCAGGAAGGAAATACTCCAAGTGGCAGAATGGGATGTTGCGGGGGAAGGTGGGGGGGTGCAAAATGCTTGTGCAATAGCAGTGTTGCTGGAATTGAGTGAGGACTTTACCCAGTGTGATGTATATATCAACTTCTCAAGCCCCAATTGAGTCACCTACTATTGAGTCATCTACTTATTCTGAATAAGAAGAAAATTTTAAGTAAATGACCTGAATCTCTTTAGAATGTCTTCATGTCCAGCGTTGTGTCTGGATCCGTAAGTTTAACCAGGCAGGACTAAAGAACTGAAGCCTTGCTTGTTACTGTACCCAGTAAGGGTTGGGGATTCTTCTGGAACCCAAAGGAAAGATGAGATATTAAAAGCTTTTCACCCTTGAGTTGAGATCCTCCTTTTTGATAAATTATCGATGTTAAGGGTCTCAGCTTAGGAATGGCCAGAAAGGACTTTTAACCATAAACAAGATATGTCTGTAGAAACCATCAACTGTAGGAATATAGTCATTTTGCCGTTGAGAGTTCCACTCGTGTTCCTTTGGCATTTACTCAGTTAAAATACTTTCCCATAGTTAGGGCCAACTCTCATATTCTCGAAGGTAAGACATAACATGATGATAGCTACTGATCTCTTGAGGGGTCCATTCACCACCCCCCGATCCTTTGACTACACAAGGCCATACTCTCAACGGTAAAATCCACTTTAGAATTCTTCATAAGACCTGTGGAAGTTTTAAAAGCCAGACACCATCAAGAACAAAACTGTATTTAGCGATATTAACCAAGTGTTCCTCTTTCATGGTTTGAAAAAAATACCCCCTTTTTCTGGGAGGTAGGTGGGCTTAAAAAGGGCAGTTTTATACTTTGCATGTGTTCTTGTTTTGAAGCCACGGTAACATTTTCAGATTTGTACTCTGGAACCTATTTTGGGCTTGTATACACATTAAAAAATATTTCTTCGGGTTAGTTATTACCAGAGACTAGACGAAAATGCCAAAGTACAATTAATTTATAATTTTGGTTTATTTTTGCTTTTGGAAAAGACATCCTTAACCATGAGAAGGTCCTCCACGGGGGTGGTAGCTACAGCTTTTGGGGATGGTTTTACAAATGTGGACTGTTAGGCTGAATTTACTGCTGTTTTTGGAGTCTTTTCTTATAGAAAATGTAAATGTTCTCTCTTTTATACTTGCTGCAGAATGCAGTGCGTCATAATCTTAGTCTTCACAAGTGTTTTGTGCGAGTAGAAAACGTTAAAGGGGCAGTATGGACAGTGGATGAAGTAGAATTCCAAAAACGAAGGCCACAAAAGATCAGTGGGTACGTCCACCATGTTTGAACTTCTTAGCTTAGCTTGGATTGTGCTAACAAGTATAACGTAGAGGCTTTGGCTGCTAGATGGTGTTAGACCAAAGAACTGGTTTCACGTTGTCTCAGTTAAGGGAAGCAAAAAAGCATTTCATCCCTCCTGTTTTGTATACCCACCAGTCCCCCTGCCCTGCTTGCTGGTCTTTGTTGCATCACATGCTAGTAGCTTTTAGGTGGCAATGCATATTAACCCTCACAAACCATTTGCTTATGCTTATTGCATTTTATTTTCTTTTTCCTGTTCCCTGTATTGGATGTCTGTTCTGCCCCCAACCCCGTCTCCTTTTGTTGCCACTCCATCTCCTTTGCCGCTGCTCCTATCCCAGGGTGCCATTCGCACCAACCTCTCACTGCATAAGTGCTTTATCAGAGTAGAGGATGAGTTTGGGTCCTTTTGGACAGTTGATGATGAAGAGTTTAAACGTGGCCGCCATATTCAACGAGGCCGTCCTCGCAAATACTGCCCCGATGAAAACTTTGACGAGCTTGTCGCACAGTAAGAGCCTTTACTTGCTTTTGTTTTTTTTTTCTGCTGTTGCTTTGGCTTTGCATGGTTGACTCATCCCATGTAGTTTTGCATTTCACCAGTAGCAGTGCCACAGCTTTCTGCAACGAAACTAAATTGTGTGATTTGTACATGTATTGCTCTCGTTTCTCTTTGGAACACCAGTGCCTTGAATAATGCTTTTTTGACGTCTTTAATGCCAATATTCGTTGTATTTTGATTCAGCAGCTTACGGGGACCCTAGAACTAAATACTTGTGCTTAACCCATAATCCCGCCTCTCCCCGCCCCAAGTAAAAAGGGAATTTTTGGTTAGTTAAAATGTGTGTGTACTATTGGGGTAGATTTCTTATTTGTTCACTCACTATAAGAATATAAACGTAATGAAGTGAATGATTAAAATGTTCCAAGCATAGGAAAGAAATAGGTCATATTGCATATACCTCCTTTAAAGGCCACTGATAAATGTAGGTAACTGCCTACTGGAAGCCACCCTTTTCCCTCAGTATGCCCTATGTAATTTTTTAATATTTTTATCCTTACGAGGCTGGAGATTTTCTGACAACAGTATGTTGGTTTCATTTGGTCCGTGCATGGAGATGGCAGCAAATATTCTCAGACCCTCCCAGATTTGGCTAAGACATCCCCTTATTTAGGAACGACCCTCCCCTGGCATACCCTACTCTCCATCGCCTGTTGGCAATAAACGTGCCTTGTAGATCTGCCTTAAAAGCCTTCCTGCCATCCCTCTAGCAGTCACTGTAGAGTTCAAATCTCGAAGATGCTTAGGAGCCAAGATTCTCTCTGCTCACGCCCAGCAGCCCCTGCCGTGAGCTCACTGCCTTTCCCAGCACGACCTCCTAGGCTGCTGCCTTTCTGTTGGAATCTGGAGTCAGGCTAACTCCTAAAAATCTGCAGAGAGGTCTCTGGAGGGAGGACCCAAGCCTGTTATTAGCTAAGCCAGAATTTTACACCTAGTTTCCTTGAATAGAGAAGTCAAACCCCACAGGTGTGCACACACACCCACCCTGCAAATCAGTGACAGGGAGAAAGCCTGACTTTTCCTGGATTTCGTTAGTGGGGGAAATTGCTGATTTGGAAGGACACCAGCAAGCTTAAAACAAAACTTAGCTAGGAACTCAGGAGTCGACTGTGTTTAACTTTGAGTTTTTATCTTTTTCTTACACAGTAACCCTTCCCTTATTAAAAACATGCAGAGCAGCCACGCCTACTGCACACCTCTCAATGCAGCTTTACAGGTAAGATTAATGGCCGTCCCGAATATGCAGCAGAGGCACAGGTCTCCCCTACTCATTTCAAAATATATTAGCCTTGCTCTAATTAGATATTAAATTTTAATTCTGTTAAACTTTTTTCTTAAGTGCACAAAGCATCGTACTCCCTGGAGGCAAACACATCGGGCTGCTTCAGCATTAGCGGGATGCTTAGCATTTTGAATATTGTGGCAAAAAAATTAAAAGTTCACTTATTAATATTTATCAGCAGTATCATAATTTCCATCCTCTTATTTCAGAATTTCACTTGAGGCAAAAATACCACAAGTGTAATTACTCTAGCACAGCTATTAATGTGCTGGATGATAGGCCACTGCGTCACATGACCTTCTATTGTTCACGGGTTTAAAGAGAAAGCAGGGCTTTGTATTTCTTCTTCTTCTTTTAAAGTCGACTTGAGCATCTTGGCTTTTGTCTGGGGTGGGGAGGATCTGGGGTCTGGTTCACTTTATGAAAGTAAACCATGTCTGTTTAAACAATAGAGGCGTTTAAGAAAACTCTTTGGTTTTCCTGCAGATTGTTCAAGATTACATAATAATCACACGGAGTATTTATTTCCTACTGACAAACCAAGTACTTGTTACATCACCAATGGTACCAGGTGATGAAGACGCGGGTTTTGAGCAGGAGCGAGATTACCACCCAAAAAGGAGCTACCTGAGGCAGCCCAGCTTCTAGCAAACTTTTTACATATTGCACATTTCAGTTCTTAAATGAAGGCTACTCCAGTGTCACTTCATTAAAGTACCTGGGTGTAGTACTCAAGTCCCCCTCAAGAGTTCATAAGTAAGCAGTATCCTTTTGGCCAGTGGTCCTAGTTGTTTTTGCCCCTACCCAGACTGTTATAGATAAATCTGACATTTGTCATCCAATACCATTGCAGTCCTCTGCAGCATACGTTCTCAACGGGGGCTGTGTCACCCCTAGATTGGTTCTGAGATACTACAATGTTTTGTGTCCTTCCAAAGGACCATAATACATGAGGAAATACCAACATTTCTAGGGGTGAGGGCACAAAGAGAGAAACAAAAGTCTAAAAGGGAACAATAATGAAAAAACAGTTGAGACCTTTAGCATGATGGGAACAGGATGAGGAAGGAGGAGATACTGACAGGAGCCCTGGGTCTTGCTCTGCATTAAACAGATATTTATTGAGCACGACTCTGTATCCTACAGGCCCAGAATAGTCTTAAGGCTCCTGGGAATTGATGATAGGCCATTTACCCAGTTTCAGTTTAGAGGCAGATTCACTGGCCTTAGCATTTCAGTAATTATATTTATTTATTTTTAGCCTGCACCAGATTTAATAGGAGCAACTACTTTCTGCGTTTCTTTTAATTACTTGTAGTTTACACAGTAACTTTAGAAGAGTAAATGAAAGCATGCTTCGATGCTGCCACTGTAAATACCATTCATTAGTAACTTATTTTCCCTGGAGTCTTGTGAAGTGTGAATTTAAAGGCTGCTCTATCTGGAGTAGTATTAAGATTACAAGCACATTTTATATTCATGAGCCGGAAAGGCAAAAAAAAAAAAGTGATCCTCCATCCTCTGAATTCTCTTAACTATGTGACTAATTTCAATTAGTATGCTTTGTCATTACAGAACTGTTCAGGTTTCATCTCTGAACATTTGTTTTTGGCATCTTCTTCAGTAGCCCAAAACTGTCCTGCCGTCTTCCCAGAACACTTTCCGTCCATAATGAGGCAAGGGGGAATAAATTGATATAAATTCATGATTTGAGAAGTGGATTGTTTCCCTCTGTTCTACGAGTTTGGATCCCTGATCAGTAGACAGACACATAAGACAACTTTCTACTGTGCAAATTAAATAAAGATTCTGCCAGCAGGCCTTCCTTTCCATTACCGCCTATTTCCATTTTTCAAGACAAGTAAAAATAATAGTGGAACAATATCTTCAAAAAAATTACTAGAGCAACATAATGCATGATATACAATATATAAAATAGGACAGCAGAATCCACTACAGAAATAAAACATGGGACTTGGGACAGATTGCATTATGCTCTGAAAAGTGAAGTAACTAAGGGTAACCGTAAAGCTTCGTATTTATAGACTGCCTTTCCCCTGAGGATCTCAGAGTGGTTAATGTTCCAGGAGCGAGGGTGCTTATGGACTTCTGCACCATTACTTAAGCAACTTCATTTTTTGGCAGAGGTGCCAGCTTGATATGAAACCACATGCTGTGCAAGGACCGTTTATATAATTAAGTCCATTTTTGTAACACACCTGCTTCTAAGTGGACATCAACTACCAAAAAAAAAAAAAAAAAAACACTTTGTTAGGCATAAGCAGTTAGTTAGTGAAAATTTCTCTAACCTTGGGTGGGTTGCTCTGATCACTTGCTCAACAGAGAGTGTGTTCAAGAAGCTCTGTTGCGGATCAGGCACTGGGATCTCTCTGCAGCCCATTTGATCATTTTTTTAAGGGACAAGGCTGGTTTTCGTCACTTACATCGTTCTTGTCTGAGAACCCAGGGATCAGTATAAGTGCGTGCCTTTGCATGCCTTTCACTACTGTGGCTGGCTGTTGGGTCTCAGCCCATGTTCTATGATCCAATCCCCATCAGCAATGGCCTTGACCTAGAATACTTTGAGAGCCAAAGAGAATAAATACTCATCCCAAGAAGGTTGCCTTCTCTAGAGGATGACAGACTCATCCCAGTGAGCATGTTCATGTCATCATTTCAATTTTGTCTTCACAATTTTTGACCAGGGAAGCTGCTAAAATAATTAAACTAGCAGCAGCCCCACTTTTGCCACGTTCTGACCTTGGAATAGTGAAATTGTCTTATGAGAGCTTATCTTATGGTATTTCCAGTGGAAAGATGCTTGGCAGAATTTCTGTGACTGAGAGAGGTGTGACCACTGTTGTCTCAGATAAAAGCAGTTAAGATGCTCGTCCAACTGGAGTTTGCAAAAAACAAACAAATAATAGTAGTTCTGGCAACTGCTCTGCCAAAAGAAAAAGAAACAAAAAGAAAAAAGGCTTTATTGCAATTATAAAAGAGCTGTTGGAAAAAGTACTTGATGCAAATTATTTGACACACTGTAGGAGAGTGTGGAATGTTCAGATTTGCTGTTCATCAAAATGAGTTCACCACATTTGGAAATAAAAACAGGATTTTCCCCCTACTTTTTAAAAGAAGGCAGTTCTACACATTTACAAGTAGAGGGAAGGAAAAGCTGTGGCCTTACATAGGGCCGAGCTTTGATATAGTCCATTATCCAATGCTGTGTTTGTTGAGTGTGCACAGGACTTCTAACACAGGGCTTGTACTTAGAAAGCCCTGGCTGTGGGGTTTGTACAGTGTGTGAGGCTGCGATTGTCGTACTAGCCAGACAGACTTCTGCAGCCCAGCTTTGCACTCTTTTGGCTTCTACTTTCTTTCTAGAGCCAGGGTTTCTAGAATAGTTTGGACTCTTGTATGACTGGCCAGTGGAAGTCACTATGCCAGATCATCTTGTGATTGTACTTTTTTTCTCATTAGGATGGAAAAGCAGTCATAGTCTAGTCTGCAAGAGGACAGTTGGGATAAATCTTGGTTTAATTACAGCTGCCAGTTTTTGAAAGTGTCCTCTTTAATAAAATGAAAAGTAAATGGGTCATAATCACCACCCGGATGAAACAAATATGGGTACTTTAGTCCAGTGGTATATGTTACTAGTGTCTGCATTTCAGACTTGGTGTCCCTTTTATTCAAATGCAGTATGACAGGAAGTGAATAATATCCTACCTATCCTAAGTTTAGGATTTCTTCTTTTTTGCTGACACTCACGTGGAGTAACTTTGTAACCTTTAATATTGATGTACTCAGGCACCAAAAATAAATATGAGTTAGAGCTTCCTTTTGCCAGAGTTCTTTAGTCCTAAAATCCTAGGCAATTGGTCGGACTCTGAAACATTACGTGGTGTTTCCTTCAACCAGTTATCTCCAACTGCACTAAACAGATTCAAAAATCATTAAAACAGAAATGATGGGAGGAGATAAAAAATTGATTCCAATTCTATAATGTCTTCCTTTTCTATAGGATCTAAGAGGTAAATGTTTATGGAAGTTCTCATAAGGTTGAGCGGTGCAGCCAGAATAATCTGATCAAAATCTCTAATATCCAATACTGGAGTCATCAAAATGGATAAAGAAATAAAAATTGCATTATATTTCACTGTGATCTGGAAATATTCAGCTCCTCTTAAAAACGCATCCGACATAAACCTCATATTCGAAAGCCTGTCTACACCATGTGACTACCAAGCCGGACCAAATTGAGTCCTTCCTACCCACAGGCACTTTGGTCCCCCCCTGGCCTCCAGTTAGCTCTTCAAAACCAAGCTTGGGACAGGTGCCACGAGTCGTTTTTAAAGCAAAATCTTTCAACACCTCTTAGAAACTTGTATTTGCCAGCCATGCTACAATTAACTCAGACTGAAGATTATCGAGTACACCCATAATTAGTAGTTTCCTTGTCTTACATACCCTGTGTCTTCATAAATTTTCTCTTGGTTGATGACAGGCTTCAATGGCTGAGAATAGTATACCTCTATACACTACCGCTTCCATGGGAAATCCCACTCTGGGCAACTTAGCCAGCGCAATACGGGAAGAGCTGAACGGGGCAATGGAGCATACCAACAGCAACGAGAGTGACAGCAGTCCAGGCAGATCTCCTATGCAAGCCGTGTGAGTATTGTCCACGCAAAAGGTCTTTGCTTTCAGACCCTAGTCTCCCTAGGTACACACAGGGCGACAGCCCTTTCTCTGGGCTTTATATACCTTCTCTGTAATTTCTGATTTCCCAGAACCAAGCTAGAAGTTTGTACTTCAAGAAATGTTCAGCTTGGTTAGTGCATAAAAGGACTATTTGCTAACTTTCCCATAAAAGCAATTCACAGCAATAAAATGAGAAACAGGTTTGCTTTTTTTCCTCTGCTTTATCACATCTCAGGCCATTATTTAAGCCACACTACTTTTTCCTCCTCAAATTAATATGCATTCCTATGAATAAGTTTGCAGTTTGTGCAACTTTCGGGCATGTTGAACCTAGCCGAGAGAAAAAGATGCTTGTTTACTTGGTGATGCGATAAGGTTAACCACGAACACGACGCCGCAGCATTATTACCAACCATTAATGATGGCACAAATGAAAGGCGGCATGATTTATAGATTGCTCTTAAAATATCAAAAGGAAAGTTAATAGGAGCATTATAGCAGCAGACGGCAGTATAATGAGCACACATATAACTGAACGAAGTGATGGGCCATGGTTGCCCATGCTGAATGTGAATGGAACCAGGACTGCAAACCACAGGAAAGGCAGAGGCCAGGAGACTGTGATGCCGCTTTGAGTGGGTGATGGGAGAAAACTTGGTGTGACTATAACCCCCTCTCTCCCAGGAAACGTTTTCAAACAGAGCGAAGAAACCACATTATTCCAAATGATTGGCTTTGCAGGAGATGCTGTGGAATGACAGTCTCTTCCTTTTAGTGAGTTTCTTCAAAACTGTTGCCCACTTTAAGGTACTAACCCATTTCGTGTTTGCGGTGCTGTCAGTTCCTAGAATAGGCTGCTTGTCTACACATTACTTCTGAATTACCGACCAACATCTTATTTTAAGATAATTTAAGTGATCGGAATGGAAAATAGGACCTGTAACAATTAGGAGCAGATGGAATTGGCATCTAATGACAAAGAAAAAAGCGTTATCTGCCAGCATAAATTGGAGGGTACGGGGAAATCTGAAATTTGATTTTCTAGCATTTGAATTTCATCTCCACAGCACTTCAAAAAGGATCTTTACTATCCTTTCTGGATATGGAAATAATCATTTTTAATTTATATGAACAGTATCTTAGCATTTACTTCACAGCATTTTAAGAATGTGTTTATCTTCCACACTGATGCTGCTATATTTCATCCTTTCCAAAGCAACTTAGTGTTTCTGACTTTCCTGTTATCACATTTGTATTCATCTTAAATCATTGTCATGACAGAAGTATTTACTTAGATACTAACGAAGTTCAGAGCAAACGTAAATTGGTATAAGCTGCTGCAAGAAATACTCATTAGAACAAAAATGTCTGAAGTTACTGAATGGAAGTGATACTATTTCTCATAATCTGTACAAACTCCAAGTTTTTGTTGACATATATTCCTATTAGTATAAAGAAGCACTAAAACAAAAAGATAATTTGGATACAAGCCACAGGCACCAGTTGAGAGTGATGCTGATGTTGCTGTATGAAAGAAAGTCACTGCAGGGTTAATTTGTTTAACAAATTTGAATTAACCCCGGTATTACCCAAACCATGTTTTATAATAGTTTTTGTGATTTTTGATGAAATGAAGGTTTCAACTATTTTTTTACAAGAAACCCTACACAAAGATGTCAAAATGCGTTGCTCAAATCTCACAGGTTTGTGCTGTTTGCTAAATGTAATTATATGTCAATAGCAGATTCCCTGCGCCTGCTATCCGTGTCATAGACTGTTACTCTTTTTGACCTCATATTTCCATTAAGGGAATTCTGTAATGACAAGAGTTTCCATTCCTGTCCAATATGCATTACCCTGCTATGATGCAAATTGTTTTTCAACTGTTCCAGTCTATTGGAATAAATCAAGCCATAAACTTTACGGCACGGCTTGAAGGACCTTGTTAGGAAGGCGGCCTAGCTAATATTGAGTGTTGAAACAGAACTCTTCATTCTTACCCTTTCTGTGACAGTCAGATACCACTACGTTTCGTTCCTCCTTTGAAACACTAGAAAGTGGTCACATAATTATGGCTTTGGGGCATTATACTTTTATCCTGATAGGCACTAAAGGAGCTACAAAGCAAAATACTCCATGCTGTGCAAACACCCCCAGAACACAATGCCTTTAAACACCAGTCAGCTTTATTTTAAAACTCTTGTGTTCCCAGAGTGGCTAAACAAAGGAATTACTCAGATGTAAGGAGAAGGGAAATGTGTGGTTTTGCACACAGTTATTCCGCGGTAGCCCTTTCGGAAGTAGGAGTTGGAGAGAAAGGGTGGGGGCAGTGTCTGCAAGGAGAGGAAGGTGCATCATACACAGCCCTAACTTCTAGGAGACACGGTGAGTGTATGTGAAGTGTAGTGTCTTCAACAGTCCGCATCCCATCTCAAATGTATCTTTCATGGAATCCCATCCTCTTTTATTCTTTGAAGTACCGTGTGCCTGTGCTACACATTTGCCACACCCCGGGGGTATCTGCCGGTACCAAGAAATGTCCTGAAATTGGATTTCATCTCTCTGAAGTTTCGAAACCTTACTGTCTAACCTGGTTGTGTCATCAGGTGGTCACACAGTACATCTAGCCAGTTAACATTTGTTGGGGACCCACTCCGCATGAGGCACTGGGAGTCGAGCCTACAGGCATGACAGGATCATTACCTGTGTCTTCTGGATAGTAAATAATCCTCATGAATTTTGGCTACCAATTTAGGGGGAAAACTTGTTTTGTTTTTTTATTTGTTTTTTCACTTCTACAGCTTTGAAAATTGATACTTCGTAACTACATATTTTGGGGGTACATGTGTTAGTTTGATACATGTATACACTGTAATGATCAAATGAGGATAATTGGGTAAACGAAATATTCTCTGATGTTGTGAACGGTGTTTGGTGGGGCTTTACATGTATCTGACTTTTTGGATAAGATTAGCACAATATTGGTCAAAGTCTAAAATTATACAGCAAGAACTTCATTAAGATGGAGATGGTTCTATTTCTTCTAGGGGTCCTCATCCTCCTTCCCCCTCCCCAAGGTCTTACACAATTCTTACATTCCTCTATCATTCAATTCTGGGTTATAAACATGAAAAGATTGATAGACCTGATAAGAAAGTAGGAAAGTGTGGATTTGGAAAACAACATTTGAACCTCAATCAATCAGCATATAGCTAAAACATAAATTTCAGTAATTCATAAAGTTCCAGTTCTCAACAATGAAAGTTTGAAACAAACATTAGGAAATGTTCGCCGTTGTCAGTAATCTGAGAAACACAATTTAAGGTAACCTGAGCTTACCTTCTACCTGCTAAGCAACAAAATATTTTTTACAAATAATGCTTGCTGCTGATGAGATTGAGTTTAAATTGATAGCTCCTTTGGAAGTTAATATCACAATAAATCATAGGAACCATAAAGATGTTTTGGCCTTTGCTCTAACAATTCCATTCTTAGAAATTTATCCTAAGGAGGTAAATCAACAGAAGTAGAGTAGAAAGATTAATGGATAAAAGTGGTCATTGTATTATACAAACAGTAAAAGAGAAAAAGATGATCCCCAAATGCCTAGTCTTCAGAAACTGACATATGTCAACACAGTGGAATCTCATCTAGCCATAAACATTACAAATTGTAAAGCTAGGAAAATTTAAAAAATAGCATTCCTGCTGAATTTACAATATTTAAAAATATGACCTCAAATGGAAGGAGATTGGCAAAAATAAGAAAACTGGCCTTAACTAAGGGTTTGTGTGTTTTTAAAGGAATGATCATCAGTATAACTAATTCTTCCTGAAAGAATGTAGGGTCTCTTAGCAGAGCTGGTTCACAGGTATGTGACATCATGTAGTCACACAGGATCTCATGCCTAAAAGGACACTGCACTTGATTTTATGTGTTTTTATTACCTTTTTATTTAGAGATAGTTAGGGGTCTTACTATATCACCCAGGCTGGACTCGAACTCCTGGGCTCAAGTGATCATCCTACGTGATCATCCATCCTACCTTAGCCTCCCAAGTAACCTGGACTACAGGCACACACCACCATGCCTGGCATGTACTTGCTTTAATGCCATTTTTGTCTGAAAATTTTAATTTTTGAGCCAGAGACCCCAGATTGTCATTTTTCACTGGGCTTCCAAAATTGTGCAGCCAGTCCTAATTCTTACTGCTGAAACGCTAATACAGCCATTAACAAAAAAAAATCCCCATCTGTAATACTTAATACAGACTGCTGGGAGGGTGACTCCCCGTGCAGCCTTCCTTGCACTGATGTACAACTGTTTCTTTTAAATAAAAATATCCAGCCAGCCATGGTGTCTCACGCCTGTAATCCCAGCACTTTGGGAGGCCAAGGCAGGTGGATCATTTGAGGTCAGGAGTTCAAGACCAGCCTCACCAACATGGTGAAACCTCATCTTTACTAAAAATACAAAAATTAGCCAGGTGTGGTGGTGGGCCCCTGTAATCTCAGCTACTTGGGAGGCTGAGCCAGAAGAATTGCTTGAGCCTGGGAGGTGGAGGTTGCAGTGAGCCGAGATCCTGCCACTGCACTCCAGCCTGGGTGATAGAGCACGACTACGTCTCAGTAAATAAATAAATAAATAAATAAATAAAATAGATGGAGAGCCATACATAAAATGTAATGTAATGCAACTTTGCTGTATTTTGTTTTGCAAATAGTTTTTAAGAATAAAGAAATTATTTTTTTAGCGGCCAGGCGCCGTGGCTCACCTGTAATCCCAGCACTTTGGGAGTCCGAGGCGGGTGGATCACGAGGTCAGGAGATCGAGACCACGGTGAAACCCCGTCTCTACTAAAAATACAAAAAAAAATTAGCTGGGCGCGGTGGCGGGCGCCTGTAGTCCCAGCTACTCAGGAGGCTGAGGCAGGAGAATGGCGCAAACCTGGGAGGTGGAGCTTGCAGTGAGCTGAGATCAGGCCACTGCACTCCAGCCTGGGCGACAGAGCAAGACTCCGTCTCAGAAAAAAAAAAAAAAATTTTTTTTTAGACCTAACATCTAGCCCCGCCAAATGCTCTCTAGGCTGTGCTAATTTTAGAGTCAATTGATTCTAAAGGTTCCTGTCTTCGAGGGCAGTCCAAAGCACTCCTCTGTTTGTTTTTAAATGGTTCAAGGGGCCTTTGGGGTTTGCATACAGCATCAATTATTTAGGAAGCCAACCATCCCCATTACCACCTCTTATTACTAATACTTGATAATGTCAATTTAAAAATCTTCCCTTCTGCAGCCTGTCCCAGAGATGGGACCACTTTAACTTGAATGGTTCTTTTACATATCAAAAGCCCCTGCAACAGAAAGTCATTTGTATTTGCAAAGGATCAGTTGTAAATATGATTTACGAACAACATTTCTCAATAGTTACCCAAGTGGTTTTGTGTGATCACCCTGGTCCCCTTCGGGTGAACCATGCGCTGGTCCATAATGAGAAAGTTGGCAGATCTCATCGCAACCACGCGCATCCCAGTGGCTGCTACCAGCCGGGCCTCATGTTTTGCCTTGTTTACAGCTGACAGCGTTATTATTCTGATTGGGGCTCTGCTTTCTTATCATATTGTTGTGTTGAGCGAGCCTTTTCCTCTCCGTTTGTGTTTCCTGGCAGGGCTTTTCTTGCCTTATTGACAGTTTGTAAAAATATGCATTAATTTGGAGTTTCAAGCATGTATCATGGTGTCTCTTTGCTGTGTTTGCTTGAAGTTGATTAATGATAGAACCTCGCTTGGGGTCGTACTCTGGAGAGTTCTTTCACAGGTTCTGCATGTTAACTAGCAAAGCAGAACACACAGCAAGCCATGATTAGCCCAGCCTCCTCTGCTCAGTGGTCCCCACAAACTGCCGTTGCATTACAGATTCTTATTTCATGTAATCATTTGAAGGTGGGGTATTCATCCACCCAGGATACCACTACGGGACCTGTTATCTGGTACACTACGGGAACCTGTTATCTGGTTCTAGGACCAGCAGCATCACCTGGGGGCTTGTTAGAGATGCAGAGTCTCAGGCCCCACCCCAGACCTGAATCACACACTGCATTTCAACAAGGCCCACAGGTGACTGCAGCTTGCGTTAAAGTATGAGAAATGTCACCAGGGAGGAAAGGCCCACACCTGTCCAGAGACTAGTGATCCAGAGCAGCACTACCCAAGAGAACTTTATGCAGTGATGCAAATGTTCCGTCTCTGTGCTGGCCAGAGTTAACCGCTAGGCACATGGGGCCTTTGAACATGTCAAAAGCGGCTAGCACAACTCAGAAACTGAATGTTAAATGTAGTAAGATTTCGTTCATTTCAATTTCAAGAGCCACATGTGGCTAATGGCGACAATACTGGACAGAATTCTAGTTCTAGAGTGCGGCTTTTCTGTTGCCCCAGACTTTTCAGTGCACCTGAGCTGCAGTGGGCTGGGAAGTACCCTCACTGAACCTCTGCGTATTTTTTCCAGGCATCCTGTACACGTCAAAGAAGAGCCCCTCGATCCAGAGGAAGCTGAAGGGCCCCTGTCCTTAGTGACAACAGCCAACCACAGTCCAGATTTTGACCATGACAGAGATTACGAAGATGAACCAGTAAACGAGGACATGGAGTGAATATCGGGGCAGGCCGACCCCGAGAATGAAGATTGGAAAAAGGAAAAAAAAAAAAAAAAACAACAAAACACGTCAGAAGTTAGCAGTGAAATTGTTCTCCATTTGTTGTACAGTCTGGAGGATTTTCACTACGTTTTGACAACTCTGAAATGTGTTAACTCTTAGTGCCATCAAGAACCCCATTTGGGAGTATTTTTGATTTTTCTACTTTTTGTTGAAAAAAGGAATTTGTACTCTGTGCATTGGATGGACTTGTTTGGTACTTGGGATTCTCCTCTCTTAACCGTCAACATCAGTGTTGTAAATTTGCTAAACTGATTCACTTTTAGCAGCAGACTTTGAACTGCAGTCCTGCCAACGTTGGACACTGAGGACGCCCGACGGAGCTTGTGCACCTAAGCTGCAGACCAAGCCTTTGCCCAGAATTTAAGGATTCCAATGGACGACCTATTTGCACAGTACTGCATGTTGATTATCACTGCCTTTACTCCATTTTTTTTTTTTTTTTTTTGCTTCCAGTTGGGATGGGGAAGGCCTTTGTGTGTGTATTGGGGGGAGGGGTTAAAAAATAATTATCCCAAACTTTTTAATGTATTGCTTTTTTTTTTTTTTTCTTCTACTATACCATTTTAAGTTCTGACCTCAGGCCTCCATTTGGGCCGATGGCCTCTTGGAGGCTTAAAGTTTTCTGTACCTTGTGATGAATGTTAATAGGTGTTTTTATTATACAAAGCTGAATGTCATTTCTCGTTTGTAGCTTTCTGTCACTCATTCCATCTTCCTTCAGACATCACCACGTTTCTCTAAAGTCAGAAAACATTCCGTTTTGGTCTTTTTCAAAAAGGTCCCAAATGCTGCACTCTACACATGAAGGCCCTCTCACACAGACGTGACGTCCTGCCAGAAAGAGAATGAATGACAGAAAAAAGAGAGACAGAGACATACTCTAGGAACAATGCCGATCATTCCACGCAGCAGTATTGGGGGTGGTTGGGGGGAGGGGTGTTTCGGATTTTTTTTTTTTTTTTTTTTTTGCAGCAACCATCATTAAATGCCACCACATTCTACCAGCACAAGGAAACATAGGCAGCACTGGAAAAAAAAGCTCATACTAATTAGACTGACAATATGGCCTTGAAAGGCTCTCCCTTGTGAAACCAAGTTGCCATGGGCCTTGGGTGCTCTGCGATAACCAGTGTGGGCTGGTTTTGTTTGCAAAACGGCCAAAAAAACCCGGCTTCCCTGAGCAGCTGCCCTGAAAGTAGGGGTGGCGGCGGCGGTGTGAGAGTTTATACATTAGTTCAGACCTACTTGGTGGCATTAAACTGTTTGAATGCAAATTCGATTTCAGATTGAACTTGGTAAGGGAATTAGTTAATGAGGACTGAGTTCAGCAAATGCTAAAATGTTTGTTAATTTCAAATATGCAAATTTGGTACTGCAGTTTGTTATGCAATATTATATCACCAACCCAGTATCACAAAAACTCACAGAAGATATCGTGTAGGCCCTGGGCTTTGGGGGGTCCCAAACGTGGTATGCAGAATGTGATGGTTACAGGTCAGTACAACCTCAGTCCTTAGAACCCCTCCACACTTCAACTCTGCACTCACTTTCCTGTCATTTATTTATATAGGACTGTAGTTTTTTTTAGTTCGAGAGCCTTTCGAAGCTTAATTTATATTCTTTGTACCTTTTTTTCTAAAATTACCAAAGATATTACACAAAGGTAAATTATGTTCTCTGTTTTATGCTTTATCTGATGAAGCCAAATATCCTCTTATTGTTGATCAAAGGAGGCAAAAGAATTTAGAGGCAAATGACAAGCGTTAGGCTATTGCAACCTGAGAAAGAGAACTGCTCCTTCATCGTAAATTCAGAAGACCAAGTAGATAATGGAACCAAAGTTGTTACTTTTTTCTAGTAGTTATTTTTCCTTTTTCTTTTTGTGTACCTCTACAGAGACCAAAACTCATTCTCTTAAAGAGATTTTAGGGGGCTACTGCAGATAAAAATAGGACACAATATTAAAGGAGCTACAGAAGGAAGGGAGTCCCATCTCAAAAAAAATGAATGTATGCCACTGCAATTAGAGTATCATCCAATAAAGGAGACAGTTTAGAGTCAGAACAGAAAAGCTTCCATTAATTGAACTAGATCACATAATAGTATTTCTAGAAAAAAAGATATTTTTAGATTGTATGCCACTTTTGTTGAAGAACTGTGCTGTGATCACTGTATTAATTTTGGTTTATCTTGGCATATATCCTTCAGTTTCTTTTTAATTAATTTTTCCTTTTTTTCCGATTAGGCTTTGGTCAGCATTTTTCATTTAAAGAAAAGTAACACTCCCATCCACTCATAAGCTTGGTACAAAAACTTCTCTGGCAGTTACTTTTGAAGCTTCACTCTGCTTTCTGTATAAAGGGCAGTCTGTGGTCACGCAAGACTTTAAAAAAAAAAAAAAAAAAAAAAAAAAAAATACTTTTCCAGGCAGCTTCATGATGTGCAGGCAGTAGCCAGACAGGGTCATGGGAAGGGGGCCCTGTGCTTCTAAACTGAGTGGTTGCTGGTTAGTTTGGTATTCAAAAGAGGATAAAAATCTGGTAGATTAGTTCATTCTCAGCATGTGTAGCTAGACATGAGTAAAGATAACAGCATGAGAAACTGTTAGTACGCATACCTCAGTTCAAACCTTTAGGGAATGATTAAAATTTAAAAAAAAACATTTCACTCAGTTGCACTTAGTCGTATGTCTTGCATGCTTAGTCTAAAGACTGTAGCAAAAAAAAAAAAAAAAAAAAAGAAAAATTAGATTTTACATATCTTTGCAGGTATCACAGCCTTGCAGAAGAACCAACTGAAAAAAAATTCTCAGGCTTTACAGCAAGCAAATTTCACTATGATTTTTACAATTCCGATTCTGTATCCCCTGGGGGTTATCCCAGTTGCTTCTTTAGAATGGGGTTTATTATGTTGTACATATATCCCGATGTGTCTGTGTGAATCTTTGTCTTTTTTGGGGGAGGGCAGAGGGCGGTTCTTTTTTTAGATATTGTTCCTAAAAAGGAATAAATGCATACACCTGTTTGTCAAAACACCTTTGCTTTTTGTGCAACTGCTTTATATTAACGATACTAAAAAAAAATAGCTTTGGAAAAAAAACTACTGTATGTAATGGAATTGCAGAATATGCTGCACATGTATTTTATTTAGTTATCCTTGCTTTAAGAATATTGGATGACATTTCCTGACATGTGGGAGGGAGAAACTCCCTAACTTTTTTTTCTGCTTTTAAATTGTAACATAGTTGAAGATTCTTTTTTCTGTTCTCATTGATTGGAGCATTTTGTACAGGTTTTGTGTGTGTGTGTGTGTGTGTGCGCGTGTGCGAGTGTGCGTGTGTGTTAATCTGTTTTTTGATACATTCCTATCCCTTGTGTTTATCCTGCCACTGCCTTCCTGGCTATCTTAAACAAGTTCATACATTTGAAAAGAAAAAAAAAATGTTGTTTAAAAAATGTTTTCTCCTGCTGCAGTAAATATTTTGCATGATGAAATTCCAGGGTCACACTTTTCCAAGTTTATCAGTGAAGTAGTGATTAACAATGGGGAGTGTCAAAACTATTGAACTTTTGTATAAAAAAAAAAAACTTTACAAGGTGCCAAGATGTAAAGAAAATTTGTTACTTTTTTTTTCTCAAAGAAAAGCATACATTAGGGAGGTAGTCCCGTGTGTCACTGTCAGGAATGAGGATCCAACCTACCTGTCCGTAGAGTCTGTCTTGTAAGATGAGTTAGGCTGCCACCTTGGACCAGCCGCAAAATGGAATATCAAGGCTTATGTACATACATGAAGAGTTACCGCCAGTCCTGCCACCTTCGGACAGCTCTGACACCACCCCCAGCATCCTGTCAGACCTAGTAAAGAAAACCTTGCATTCTTAACCCAAGGTATGCTGTCAATCACTAGCTTTTTTTTCCTCATGGAAAAAAATAGAGTTAAAAAAATTTCCTCTCTTTTCCACATTCCAGCTGAGCTCCATTTCCAAAGGCACAAAGAAGAGTGTGCTTATTCAGATTTTGAATCTTTTTGGTACCTTTTGGTTAATGACATAGCCTCCTGAAATTCTGGATGTCTTCAAAGTCAGTTTTGCTTCTTTATCCTGAGAATGAGATTTACAATGCTGAAGGCATTTCTTGGGCCCAGTGTAGCTCATGCAATCTCTGCTACCCATAAGCCTTGATGAAGATGATACAGTCCGGACTGTGAGCATGGTGCTTCATGTATATGTGCTGCCAGTAACAAGAATTTTTTTGTTTTGTTTTGTTTTGATAAGGCATAAAAGAAACTCATTCCTTGACATCAACTGTAATTCCATCATTCCATGTCTGCGAATACAGACAATAAAAAAAATGTTGTGTAGTCAGTACTGATTACTGACATAAGCATTCTCAAATGCAATAAAAATGCTGGTTGTTCACACTGGTAGTAAAAGTCGCCACAGCCTAAGTTTGTTTCCCTTTCTGACCTGCTGATATTGTATGTTAGGCATATGCCTTAGGTTTATCACCAGCTGCTTCCAATGCAGAATTAAAATCAATCTTAACTGAAAGCTTTCATCATCAGGGGAGGCTGAAGCTCTTATCCTCAGGATTTCCAAGTGAAAGTATCCACTTAGAGAATTGGGAAGTAAAAAAAAAAAAAAAAAAAAAAAAGCCAAGAGATGCTATCTTTTCTCTTGAAGCACACCCTAATTTTTTTCATCAAATTTTATAAAGAAAAACAATGTTTAATAACTAGCATTAAGAGCAAACTAAAATTTCAGAGGAAAGCAATTTCATGAATAATTCATTAAAATTTCACATCTGCAAGATTAGTCATCCAAATAAAATGCTAATGTCAAAAACATGCACCGTCTATAATATTCTCATCAAGAAATCTTTTTGCATATAATGATCAATGCTTAGAACAAATGATTTTATAAAACTATTCTATCAAAAGTATGCTAGATAATTGTATTCATTGAAGAAAACAGAACTTCAGTACCTAAATATTCCAGAAAAACTATCTTAATTTTGAGATTTTAAAAAAATAATTACATGCATTTAGGAAATGTGCTATGTCTCTTTAATATTACTCTATAGTATATATTCTAGGGATTAATTTGAGCATCATCTTTCAATAAAAATTAAATTGCCAGTATGAAAGCAGTATTTTAAGTGGCCAAACCATGGTAACATAAAACCATTACATATATAATTCAGAGCACATAATTCAGGGCAAAGGATGACTTGAAAATTAACCTCCCAGTCTTTATTCTGCAAAGCACCCACCGATGCTGAGGATACAAGTGAACATTCTTTCCCAGCATTGTTTTGAAAAGCCCATATTAGGAAAGTTGTGTGTGTGTGTGTGTGTGTCTATGTGTGTGTTTTTAACAAGTAGATTTTGCTATTAAGTTGCAAACTAGTGTCCTCTTTGAATTAACAATTATGCCCTATCTAGAAACCCCTTAGTCTCATAATTAGCAAAACATTTGAACCTTTAATTCTCACCTGGCTACTGAGACTATAATCTTAGCGTTAATTCAAATTCCTTTAATTACCAGGCTTAAACCTAAATACTGCTTACAGCATATACATTTAGTAAAATTAAAAAATGTACAGATACTTCTTTTAATAAACTGGAGGACCTAAACCAAGTATGACGATATGTTAGTGAAGATTTTGCTGGTTGAGGCATACTACATTTTAATTTATATTTCAGGAATTGTTCTCAAGCAGGAACACTCTTTTACATATTTATTTCAGGCTTGTCACTCTCACAAACGAGGCAGCAAACCCAAAATATTGGCTCTTCTTATAAATAGGCGCCTTTATATAAAGAACATAAAACTCTTAAGACTAATTTCACACCAACACAGGCAGCTTCATAATAGTAACCACCTCTCCCTCCCCCCTAAAAAAGACAAAAACAAAGTATAATTAGTCTTTCTTATTAGATTTTGTGTTTGATGATATTACGTATTTATGTGTAGGGTAGTAATCACAATTTATCTTTCATCTTCATTGTAGTTGAATCAAATAAAAGTATTCTTTATTCAAATAATGTGAAGTTGGGTGTCTCAAACCTTCATTTAAGGAATTGATGAAAGGTTTAAGACAAAATTCACATTGGAGGGAAATTAAGTTACATACAAAAACACTGGTTTTAACTGTGGGACAATATTTGGATTAGAAAACCATCTCTAGATATAACCTACTTATATTTATTTTTAAACGGTATTTTATTTTTTAAAATAACAAAACCCAATGTTGTCTTATTTCCACTTTGATTGTAAAATGACATTCAATGCTTAATACCAAAATATATGTATACACATTTGAAATTATCAACGGTCCTTTTTTTTTTTTTTTTTTTTGGTTTATATTGAAAATATTGTGAAGGGAAAAAGACAAGCTTCAAGTTAAAATGTTAATTTGAAGGTAACCGGCCTTTCAAGAATTAATTTCAGCCAAAGCAATAATCATTATTTACCAGCGTGTGACATTTTTATCACTCATCATATTAGCAAATTTCCATTGAAAATGCTAAAATAGTTCGTCATAAGGCAGATAACTGCTGGAGCTGTAAAAATGACCAACACAAGTGCCGGTACTCAAACATTAAATTATACTGTAATTAATAAAGACAGTTAAACTGTCTACTAGCAACAGCAATTTAGGTAACCACATTTGATCGGCTATAAATTGTAACTACATTAAAATTCCAGAAATATTAGCAATATGGATTACTTGATGGAAGTCCGTGCTAATCACTAACTCTTTTTTTTCTTTTTTTTTTTTTTTTTAAACAACGGAAGCACAGGTCATGTTGACCACAAATCCGTGGGCGAAGATCAGGCCTTAGCACTTTTAATCTTGTGAAACAAGCAATTACAAATAGTTGTATCGATTTGTTAAAAAGCTTCAGGTGACATAAATTGTTTCCTGTTTAGCTTATTGCTCTGATACATAAATGTCACCAAGCCCAGTATTAATTAGGGCCATAGAACAGCACAGGGTGGCCGATATGGCATCCAATCAAGAATTTGTCAGTCCTTTGTAAAAGTTCTCAAGGGCTGCTCTCACTGGCTCATTTCTCATTAGTGACAGAGAGAGAAAAGGAAAACTATTTTGTTATGCGAAGTCTTTAATACCAGCTTGATTTTGATTTTGGTATTTTAATACCAGCTTGATTTTGGGTTTTAAACTAAATCGCAGAATTTCAGACTTGCTTTCTTACTATTTGACATAAAACGCCATATTTAAAAACTATCTTCTAAACAGAATAATATTTACAAGGCATTTCAGCCCCTGAAAAGCTAAGCCTTTTTCCCCTTTTCAATATAGGGTACTATGTGTGTTTCCTTGGGTTTATATTTCTACACTTACAATTTTAGATGGCTTTTGCACACTATTGACTTAACATAAATCAAATGTATCATATATACTTTCTTTAGGTTGGCATCCACTTAGAAAAATATGTGAGATTCTGGAGGAAAAAAGTCTGGAGAAAATTTATTAAATAGAAGTTTTTACTGTAATAGAATATTAATGTAAGCCAATGCTATTTTGCCATTAAGCTGATCCTTTTTTTTTTTTTTTCAAACATACACATGCTTTTTATTATTTTGCACTCAAGCAAAAATTCCACATTCAAAGACTTTCCATCTAGTCGGGAATGTCTCTGGCAAGAAACATGTCAAGAAATCCTGACCTCCCGAAAGGCAGCAGACATCATCCACACTGAGCATTCGTCCCACTGGGCAGGGAGCACAAGCCCACTTTCCCCAAAACGTAACGTAGATGCTGGTCACCAGTGGGGAAGAAGGGGAACAATTACTCTTTAAATCCTTCCTGGCTGCTACTCCACCAGTGCACAGATGAAAAATGTTTGATTTGCAACATAAAAGATTCATTAATTACCACTTGAATATTTAAAGCTATTTTGCAGTCTAACAGAGATAGATAAAGCAGTGAATTAAAACCTCTAATAAAATTGTAAAAATATTTCAGTAAGTTTACCCGTGTTATGATTTAGGGAGAGATTCAAGCATTCTCGCAGAACAGATTCTTAGCATTTTTCAAGTGTGTATTTGAAGGAAGGAGCTAAGTGTTTGGGGAATAATTTGTTTCACATTTTCAAATGTTTACTAATAATTTATTTTCAAATCAAGCTTGCTACTTTAGGACTCTATGGATAGGAAAAAAATATCTGCCAAACAGGTTGGAGCATTATTTGTCTGACCAGAAATTTAAATTCTTTAGAAGTATTCAATTGGCTGTGTAAGAAAACTGCACATGTACCCCCTGAATCTAAAAAACATAAATAATTTTTTAAAGTATTCAGCTGGGCTGAAGGGTTTAGAAGCCATATACATAAAGTAGTTATTTCCTTCCCACAAAATGCATCACATCTAAAAACACTCACCTCAAGAACACAGCCTAGCAGTCCCTCCCACCCCTGCACAGCTCCTTCCTTCAGGAGATCCATGATCCATTCAGCGTTTGGATCCTGGGATCCTAGAAGCAGACCATGCCCAGCACACTCTGAAATCAAACGCTAGAGAATCCAAATACCAGGCTACCAGTTCCAGCCCTAACCAAAAGAAACTGGGTGACTTTAGCAAAGTTCCTTCATCTCTTTGGTCCTCAGCTTCCTCTGTTAATTGAGGACACTTAACTAAATGATGAAAAGGGTTTCTTCCAATTTTAAAGTTCTAAAATTTTAATAACATATTCTCCCTTGGGGACTTATCTTGATGAAATCCATAGTCTCAGCATAAAAGAGTAGTGTGGCACTTCATATTTCAACCAATATTCTGAAATAGTCTTATCAAATCCCGCCTTGTAACTTGCCCTGTTGGAAGGAAATTTCACTAGCATACACGTTTCTATCCACTCATCTATTCATCCTTCCATCTACTCACCCACAAAGAAGCGTTAAAGGCATTAAATGACCTACAGTTCAGAATAAGATAGACACAGCCTTGGCCTCATTGTACCTAATGGTTCACAGGGAGGAACTGCAGTGCACACAGTGCCAATGAGAGAGCAAGTACAGGAATACACAGGAAGATCGCCTGCTTCCACTGGGGACCATCAGGGAAGCTTCCCGGAACATGCAAGGTTTAATTGAAACCCAAAAGACGGCTAAGCCTCTGCCAGCTAGAGGGAGGGAGGGAAAGTTCTAAAAAAAATACAGTAAGTCATCACTGCAGTTACCATCTAACGATAATCAATACCACCAAGTGCTTCATGTGGTCTAGCTCAGTCATTCCTCAGGAGGTGGTACTAAAATCAGTTCTTTCAGATTGGGAAACTGAGGCACAGTGAGGTCAAGAGACCTGCCCAGCCCCTCAAGATCTCTTCTTCTCTGGCCACACTGATCGTCTTGCCATTGTGAGCTGATGAATTTGGAGGCCCGAACTCACCAAGTATGTTCTGCCTCAGGGCTGGAAGTTGCTCTTCCCTTTGCCAGGAATGCTCTCTCCCTGGCTGTCTCTGTGGTTCACACCCTCCCTCTCCCTGCAGGTCCCCTACTGCAATGTCCCAACAGAGAAGCGTTTCCCAACCATGCAGGGTAAATGGCACTCTCATGGCCCACTCTACTCCCCACTCCATGCCCCACCCCCCAGCCTTCTTTATTGTTTCCATTGCACTTAACCCCTCTCAACATTGTATATTCATTTGTGTCTTTGCTTACTCACATCTCCCTTCCAACTACAAGGGCAGAGACTTTGCCCTTGTGGTTCCCTGCTGCATTCCCAGCATGAAGACCAGGAATCAATGCTCACATTTGTTGAATGAATGAACAAACATGCTGCTAGGAAGAGTAGAGGTAGGATTTGAACCCTTGCAATCAGATGCCAGAGCCTGCCTGTGTAAACTATTTCATTGTATTTCATAGCCAACCAAAACCAAGTATCAGCATTTTACTGATGAGGATGCTGAGGTCTCTCTTTTTTTTTTTTTTTTTTTTTGTTGAGAGACAGTGTCTTGCTCTGTCTCCCAGGGTGGAGTAGGGTGGCCCAATTTCAGCTCTCTGCAACCTCCACCTCTTGAGTTCAAGTAGTTCTCCTGCCTCAGCCTCCCAAGTAGCTGGGATTACAGGCATGTGCCAGCATGCCCAGCTAATTTTTGTATTTTTTAGTAGAGACAGGGTTTCACTATATGTTGGCCAGGCTGATCTCGAACTCCTGACCTCAGGTGATCTGTCCACCTTGGCCTCCCAAAGTGCTGGGCTTACAGGCATGAGCCACCATACCCGGCCAGATGCGGGGGTCTTCTACATGACATGCTTAAGGTTTCACGGAGAAGAACCCGGGGAGTTGATATTTACCTCCATGACTGGAGTTGATATTTACCTCCATGACTGATTCCACAGCCCCACCTATTAGCCCTGGTCCTGCCACCACCTCCAGAGAGCCTCTTAACAAAATAAAGGATTTTATACAAAGGTACCAAATATGCTCACATAATAACATAGCTTTAAAACAAAGCCATTGACATCGATTTTTAAGATGTTATGAAGTTATCAGGCTGGGCACAGTGGCTCACGCCTGTAATCTCAGTACTCGGGGAGGCTGAGGCGAGTGGATCACCTGAGGCCAGAAGTTCGAGACCAGCCTGGCCAACATGGTGAAACCCCATCTATACTAAAAATACAAAAATTAGTCGGGCATGGTAGCACACACCTGTAATCCCAGCTACTCAGGCGGCTGAGGCAGGAGAATCACTTGAACCTGGGAGGCGGAGATTGCAGTGAGCCAAGATCATATCCACTCCAGCCTGGGTGACTAAGACCCCGCCTAAAAAAAAAAAAAGATGCTATGAAGTTATCAAATAATGTGGAGAAAAAACATCTAAATGTGAGCCCTATATAGGCTGTCATGCCCACAGTTAAATAGTGTGTCAGGAGAACCATGCCCCAGCGTGGAACAAGACTGAATTGTAGGCTCTGTCTGCTGGGTATCTACTGGGGTATCATGGTGTCTTCACGGCTTGCCTCACCTCAAAGACGAATATTTCTAGTCTTGACTGCAATGGTGAATAGCCCTCCACCTTCCTTGAGTCTGTTTAATGTAATAAGGTACATACTGTAGAAGTCTTGCTAATAGGTAGAGAAAAACATTTATATCCAGAATTTCATGCCTTAGCTGGGATCCAGCATCCCTGGAGGAACACAGAGAGCAACTGTGAGCTCCTTGACGACAAGACTCACTCTGTCCCATTCATGGTAGGGCCACCCTGAGGATGCCTGGCAGAGAAACACAGAAGCTGGGGCTGGGAGAGACAGGCCTGGAACTGGAGCTAGACAAGTAGAATGCAGTCTCCCTGATCTCTTGATGACTGCACAACTTTTGGCAATTTACTTACACCTCTCTGAGCTTCAGCAAAAATTCTGACATTACAAGAGCATGATAATGATTAAATGAGATAGTATATGTATGTAAAGAGTAGGCCACAGAATACATTCTCAATAAATGGGGTAGAATTTTGAGGGGGGGTGGAATCAACCAGCCTGTCTCTGTGTCTTTTACAGTCTAGCTGGGAGCCAGGCATTAATCAGTTTCACAGAGAAATGTGAAAGTCCAAGTGTTACAAGAAGTTGCAATACGCAGAGATATGCTCTGACAAGGAGGAATCAGGGAATATGTTTAAGATGTGAAAGATGAGTAAGAGTCAAGTAGGTGGATTCCAATGACTTAGGCTACCTGCATTCATTCCCATTTTCTTCAATTATAGCACCCTTATTTTTCATTTGAGGGCTACTCTTCTTCTATCTGTCAGTATTGCTTCAGTAGGATTGTCACTGTTAGCCTCACTGCTCAGATCTAATCCCGACTTTTACTAAAATTGTTGTAAGAAATACTCTTCCTGAAAAGATTATTGATAGACTAGGACGTGGTCCTGGAGCTATAATATGGGAAGAGTCGACCTCAAGGAAAGGAAAAAGAGGAAAACAGAAATGAAAGAGAAACAAAGGTGGAAGCTAGGAACAAGATTTAGATGTGAGACCAATACCAAGATGGAAAGCCAAGAAGGGAGACTAAACCCCAAGTTGGAAACAAGAAACAGAGCTACCTACACACCAAACACTGATCAATTACTTGAGTCCCTGGATCCAGCCATTCCTGAAGCTAGATATATATGCCTGGATTTTCGATTATGTGTGCCAATAAATTCTCTTGTATATGCCAGTTTGAGTTGATTTTCTGTCTCTTATAATCAAAGAGTCCTAATGAATGTACTCTGGGGAGGGGGGCATTTCACAAAGGGAACCATGTGCATTAAGGCCTTATAGCAGGAGGAGACATTACAAGTTCCAGAACCTGAAAGGGGGCCTATGTGGCTGGAGCTCCAAATGTCAGAGACAACATAGGGTAGATGATGTTCAAGGCAAAAGCAAGGGCTAGAACACTCATTATCACGGCTTCCTGAGAAAGAACCATGCGACACACTGAATATATGTTCCAAATTATACTTCTGTCGTTTTGCAGATAAAACTAAGACTCCCAAATACACTGGTATCAGGGCTAAGAATGACACCTCTTTCGGGCTAGAACAGAGGTAAAATGACTGTTTTGCACTTTAACAAAATTCAACATAATCAAAAATGCCAAAAAGGGATAGTTGATCCAGGTCATGGAAAAATGACTTGGATTAATTTTATATCATTTCTCCCACAGCTTGATCAGAGGGAACTTGGCTTGAGGCATCACTAGATGCAGGGCTCAAATGCAGAATCACAGCTAAGCAGAGAGAGGGGGTCACTACACTTAAACGCAGCCTCCAAAAGTGGTGTTTTTTTTTTGTTTTTTTTTTGTTTTCAAAAAAAGTCTTTCTGGTATTAAATAAACATGTCAATGAAGAATATGACACAACGCCAGGTGCAGTGGCTCACACCTGTAATTCCAGCACTTTGGGAGGCCAAGGTGGGTGGATCACCTGAGGTCAGGAGTTCAAGACCAGCCTGGACAACATGGCGAAACCCTGTCTCTACTAAAAATACAAAATTTAGCTGGGCCTGGTGATGTATGCCTGTAGTTCCAAACACTTGGGAGGCTGAGGCAGGAGAATCACTTGAACCCAGGAGATGGCAGTTGCAGTGAGCCAAGATCACACCACTTCACTCTAGCCTGGGCGACAGAGTGAGACTCCATCTCAAAAAAAAAAAAAAAAAAAAAAGAAAAGAAAAAAAAAAGAATATTACACAAAATATGCTAAAGAGCAAGAAAATGAGACAGAGAATGAACCCAAAGGGTGGCACATATTTTATGTGCTTCCTTCCCCACTAATGAAATATTCTCCATCTCTCTCCTCCCCACCCATCCTACCCACAAACACTGCCTGTGTCTGTGTAAAAGCCTCACACTCTCCCACCACAGGTGTGTTTCCATGGCTGAAACTCAGTTTGTACACACCTATATGGGGATATCATTGTCTAATTCTGACTGATTGCTGCGCATGCCATACAAGCTGCTGAAGGTTTTGAACATTGTCCCTGGTTTCCTCTACGAAGAAAAGAAGATGGCCACAGGTAGTGCCTTGTCCTGTGGACCCAAAGTCAATGTCTCCCGTTCTCACCATTGGAAAAGTCTAGAGAAGAACTATGATTGACCCAACCTGGGTCATGCATTGCACTCTTAGACAATCACAATGACCAACAACAGTGGGGAAGGGGGTGTCTTCCAAGTGGCCACGCCTGTGAGACATATATTTGCCAGCCTCACCAGAATCACATTGAATGGGGGTAAAACTGTCCCCAGAAAAAAACACTATTGCCAGGGAGGTCAAAACAGGAGCTGTCCACTACCCCTGTGATGTTAAGCATTGTGTTGCTTATGATGTTCAACATCACTGAAAGACGTAAGTCGTGGCCCTCCAATGGCTATAATCTAGTTATACCTTAGACTATTGATTTAACAAACAGTTACAGTGAATGCCTACTGTATATCAGACACCTTGTTAGGCTCTGGGGATTCGACAGTAAACAAGGCAGAAAAAAATCCCTTCCTTCTGAAACTTACTTTCTAGAGAGGGGAAACAGACAATAGTAAATTCGATGATGATAAGTGCTTGGTAGAAAAACAAAGCAGGGGAGGGGGACAGAAAGAATTGGGGAGTGGCCTGGTAGAGTGGTTGCCATGGTAAAGGCCTCAATGGGGAGGTAACTTTTGAACAAGGGTCTGAAGGAAGAAAACTAGGTGGATATCATAGAAAAGATCGTCCTAGGCGGAGAGAACAAAGAGGCAAAAATTCTGAGATTGGAACAAAAAGAGTGTGGAAGAGGGTTGTAGGAGGTTAGGCGGAGCAGGTGACACCATGTAGCAATGGCCCCATTGTGAGGACATTGGATTTTTCCTCTGGGTAGATGAAAGCCACTGGCGGATTGGGAGCACAAATATGACATCAACTGATGTGAATTTTTAGAGAAGCCCACTGGCTGCTGCAGAGTAAACATGGGGAAGCAGATGTGGAAGAAGAGGGGTCCCTTATGAGAGAGAGGGTGGCTGGGACCTATAGGGTAGCAGTAGAGATGACAGATGGCAAGAAGACATTATATGTTGAAAAAACACTTGATGGAATTTGCTGCTGAATGTGGTGTCAGGTGTGAGAGATGAAAAGGGTCAATGGAGACCCCAAATTGGTTGGTGTAATAAACTGAAACAATAGGGTTGCCATGTACTAATCTGAGATTGTAGGATAAATAGGTTTCAAGTAATAGCAGAATATTATTTTGGACTTTTAAGCCCATGAGGCTTTCTAACCAACTACAGATGTTGAATAGGCAGCTGACTAAAGGAGCCTAGAGTTCAGAGGTCAGAGCTGGGTACGTGCAGGGGTGTGTGTTAGGTAAGGGCAGGAAAGAGTCCATTATATTTCAGTTTCAGTAACACAGAGAAAATAGAAAATCCTTGTCCCATGAAAATGGAATCTAATTTGGAGAAATCGAATAGTTTGGATTCAACAAAATCAAAAATTTGGAGATTCAGTAGACTCATTTTTGGCCCAACACCAGGTGACTTGCTTAATGAACTTAAAATTGATGTCCTTGGGAAAAATATCTCCTATGCTAGCCTTAAAGGAGACTGTTACAACTACTCAGTGTTAAGTTCATAAAAAAAAACTTTAATTTTTAACATGAGAACTAGAAAAATTGTGTGTGGAGGGTGGGGAGAGAAAGATAATGTTGTTTATATATACATACAACTTCTAATCTCAAGTATTATTTCCAAGGTTGGACATTTTCAGAGTTGCTAATTTAAAAATAAACATTTTCAAAAAGATCAGTTGACCCTAGGTTCATTCTGTCTCAGAAGTCCTTCTTAATTACAAAACCTGCATAACCCATTTCCTTTGGTGTGCAAAAAGGTGTGTAATTAAACCATCAGCATAATACCTATCTCCATGTAAAACCTGCACTTATGAACTTTAACTGCTGAATAAAAACTCCTATTACATGACCATTAAGTATTATGAATAAAGCAAGTCATGGTAAGACTTGATTAATTTTTATGCACTATGGATTGTGTCTGGAAGAAATTTTATTTTGGTGGGTCTTCTCCAGGCAATCCTACAGCGTTCAATGGCTTCACTTCAGGAAAGAAGTAATGAGTTGGCACAGGAAGAAGGCATTTCACCTCTTTATGGACCTCAGCTACTCTTAGGGTGTCTCTGCTCAGGGAGAAATCTCAGGCCCCACTAATAAATAATAACCAACACAACCAGCATTAGAGAGAAAGGAAGTGGCAAGGGGTAAGCAGAAAAACCTAGATGATTCCCCCAGGGATAGTTTCCAAAGATGACAACTGTTTTAGGTTAAGACAAATTATTTGAACTTATTTGTAGCTGAGGTCCATAAAAAGGTCAAATGCCTTCTTCCTGCGTCAACTTCCTACACATCTTTCTTGAAGTGAAGCCATTGAAGGCTGCGGAGTTGCCTAGAAGACCCAGCAAAATAAAATTTCTTCTAAACACAATCCATAATGCATACAAATTACACAAGAGCCATGGTTTGTCTGACAATACTATATTTGAAACTTGAAAAATCATCAATTTGTGCCTTGAGAGCTGAGGCTTGGAGATTCTGGGCTTAGACTTTGTTTGGGAAGAGTTGTGAACATCATCTCAAAATCTCCAACAGAATTTATTCCATGAACCTCCAAGTGGGGAAGCAGGATGGAAAGCAATGTCTCCAACCATAAAGAATGGAGTTTGATCAGCAGGTAGGAAGCAAAGTTTGGAGCAAAGATGACTACAACTTAGAAGCTCGGGTCTGACAAGTACCCAACACAGCACCCCACCTGGGGTAAATGTCAGAGACCACAGGTATGTTCAGAGGGATTCCAAAATGGAAAGCTCCTGATATAGGTTTTCCAGGATTAAGCCAGAAACAAAGAAATCTGTACCCAAAAAGGACTCTTAACAAGAGATAACAGCGATGATGTAAGGAGGTGATCTTTCTTCTCGGGAGTGGATATGAACATAGAAACTGAGAGGTAACAGCACTGGCACCCAGGTAGAGTGGGGAACACATAGGCAGAGATAAGCTCCATCAAGCATTTTTCTCCTCCTCTCTTCTATTCCTTGATATATAGAAGATCCCACTAAGGGAGCCTGCTCTTGGGAAAGAGTAGTGTCCAAAGTCGAAGCACAAGCAAATTCCTTGAGGGTTGGGTCCAGCTGGCAGGGAGGTGGAAAATATGATACAGCCACACCTGTTGTGAGGCAAGGGGCTCAAACACCCAACCCCTCCCCTAGGGTCTGGGTGCAGCTTTATCCCAGAGTCCACTTTACTACCCAGATAAGCTAATACCACAGGCTGCATAAGTAGAGGGGGAAAAACAAGACACTTCAGAAATACAATGTACTGTGAAAGACAGATAGCTATCATTTAAAAATAAAGTCAAAGCAGAGATTTTCAGCATGAGCATTTCATTTCTGAGGTGGGGTCTCACTCTGTTGCCCAGGCTGGAGTGCAGTGGTGTGATCTTGGTTCACTGCAACCTCCACGCCCTGGGTTCAAGCGATTCACCTGCCTCAGCCTCCAAGTAAGTAGCTGGGATTACAGGCATCCACCACCACATACAGCTAATTTTTATATTTTTAGTAGAGATGGGTTTCACTATGGTGGTCAGGCTGGTCTCAAACTCTTGACCTCAGGTGATCTACCCACCTCAGCCCCCAAAGTGTTGGGATTACAGGCATGAGCCACCTTGCCCAGCCCTCAGCATGGACCTTTTAGAGAACACTCTTAGAGGAAGTATTCCAAGAAAAGAAAAATGAGTCCTATTATATTTGCTAAATGAAGGTAAATAAATAACATAGCAAAGTTTACTTTTGTGTAAAAAAGCAGGGATGAAAACAACACACAATCTTAATAATCCAGAACAAAATTCCAGATGACATCAATAGGCAAGTGTTGTGGCAGGGGAAGGGGGCTCTAATCTAAGAGTATAACAAGAGAGAGGGGAGAGCAAGCCATGGTAGCTGTCTTATTCAGAGAATACATAGTTTATTTGTAGGCTTAAGAAATTTATATGGAAGCATAGTAATGTACATGGACCTTAATAAATTAGTTGTAACCATCGAAATAATGAAAATTGTATGCAGAACTCTCAAGCCATCAGTAGGGGAAAAATGATGAGGAAAACAGAATATATAGAAAACAGGAAACAAGATAGCAAGGAAAAGTGTTAATAAATGGTTTTACAATACATACAAACATGTTAAATTCAAAAATGAAAGACTGATGTTTGTTAGAGATAACAAGTTCTAGCAATATGTTCTTTATAAGAAGTACAACAAACAAAAGGATACAGAGTTTGAAAATGAGGTGATAAGAAAGAAAAAATAATGAACCAAAAGAAAACAGTGGTAACCATTTCAACAGAAGGAGAAAAAAAGGATTTTTTGGTACCATTTCAGTAGAAGGGAGAAAAAATCACAATGGGCAAAAAGGTAAGTTAGAAGCCTGACAAAGAAATAAGAGATAAAGAAGATATAATGGTAAAGATAAAAGATAAAGAAGATATAATGGTAATGAATGCTTAATATCCATCTAAGAATATAGCCTCAAAACATACTAAGCAACAATTGGAGTTAAGGAGAAAAATGAATAAAACAGTGTAGATGAAAGATTTATTATACTCCTCTCAGAATGTGTTGGATCGATAAGAAAAAATTAACCACAAATATAGAACGTGTGAATAAATTGATCTGTAGACTCAAGCTAATAGAGATAAATGTATATGAAGAGAACTGTATATCAAACAAAAAAAGTATTGTTTTTAGCCGTACATGGAATATTCCCCAAATTAAGCATGTACTAATTCATAAAACAAGCCTTAAATGCAAAAGAATATAAAAAAATGACATTCTCCTACATGATAGTTTAAGCATTTCATATGCCTAGAGACAAAGCAACCCAAACTTAAGTAAAAATCATAATAAAAATTTAAAAATACTTAGAAATGAATGATAGTAAAAGTGCTAAAGTTGTTCTTAGAGGAAAATATAGCATTAAAAACATTTGATAGCAAGTAAAGGAGCATAAAAAACTAATTCAAATAGTTGAAGTCTTCTGCTGCTTCCAGCCCTCCACACCACCCCCCAAAAAAGATTGCCCAGACTGTTGAGTTGAGAGAGTTTGCAGCCTCCAGCACAGGGAGGGAAAACCCAAGAGATGAGAAAACAGTAGTCAGCCCTCACACAGTGCTGGCAACAGTGCCAGTTGCCACTAGCCAGACTGGAAAACCTCAACATTCACAGGACATTGATCAGAGTACTTAGAATGGTCTTGTCTCATTAATGAGGATTAATTAGCTCTAGTGTAAACATTGCTCTGGTACCACCTAACAAATCTTAAAAGCTAGACTCTAAAAGATCAAACTACTTCCAAGTAACTTAACTGCATCCAAGAACAAAGCTCAGGAATATTTGTGGGAATAATAATAATAAAAAAATTCTGCACCCAATTAGATAAAATTAACATCTGACATTCAATAAAAAATTATCCGGCAAGAAAAGACACAGAACAGTATGACACATTTGAAGAGGGGGAAAAATCAATAACTTGAACTAACATAGATGTTAGAATTATCAGACAAGGATTTAAAAATATTTATTATAACAGTGTTTCATATGTTAAACAACTTAAGTCAAGACATAGTATATATAAAACAAGGCTCAAATTGAATTTTTAGACATGAAAACTATAGTGTCTGTGATGAAAAACATACTGGATGGGATTAATGGCACTTTGGACATTGCAAAAGGAAAGAATGAACTTGAAGACATAGTAATGAAAACTATCCAAAATGAAAACGAGAAGGAATAAAAGAAAAAAGAGAAAAAGAGAAAGAGAAGAAGGAAGGAAAGAAGTTAGGGAGGGAAGGAAGGAAGAAAAGAGCATCAGTGAGCTGGGAGATAACTTCAAGCAACATAATCTACACGTAGCTGGAAACCCCAAAGTCAGGAGCAAAGCATAAAAATAGTTGAACAGACTGGGTGCGGTGGCTCACGCCTGTAATCCTAGCACTTTGGGAGGCTGAGGCAGGCGGATCACAAGGTCAAGAGTTCAAGACCATCCTGGTTAACACAGTGAAAACCTCATCGCTACTAAAAATACAAAAAAATTAGCTAGGTGTGGTAGTGGGCACCTGTAGTCCCAGCTACTTGGGAGGCTGAGGGTGGAGAATGGCGTGAACCCGGTAGGCGGAGCTTGCAGTGAGCCGAGATCGCACCACTCCACTCTCCACTCCAGCCTTGGTGACAGAGCAAGACTCCTCAAAAAAAAAAAAAAAAAAAAAAAAAGTTGAAGAAATAATGACTGAATTATCCCCAAATTTGTTGAAAGCTATAAACTCACAGTCTAAGAAGCTGTTCTTACCACTCCTATTCATTGCACTGCACTATCCAGTGCAGTAAGGCACCCAGATTGCAAAGGAAGAAGTAAAATTTTATGTAGAAAATCTGACGAAATCTATGGAAAGAAACGAGAACTAGTGAGTTTAGAGAGATTGCAAAATAGAAGACCAATAGACAAATATCCACTTTATTTATGTGTATTAGCAATGAACAATGTAGAATTGAAATTAAAAAGCAGTGTCATTGACAATGACATTAAAAAGTATGACATACCTAGAGATAAATCAAACTAAATATGTGAAATTCAAATACACTGAAAACTGTAAGACATTGCTAGGAGAAATTAAAGAAAAACTAAATGTCCATTTTTGAAATATTTAATCTTAAGGTATAAATTATCCCAAATTTAATCAGGAGATTCAACACACTCCCCCATCAAAATCCTGGCATACTTTTAATAGAAATTGTCAAGTTGATTGTAAAATTCCTACGGAAATACGTAGGACCTAGAATAGCCAAAACAAGTTTCAAAAAGAAGAACAAAGATGGAGGTCTAGTATGACTTATTTGCAAGACTCATGAAGTTGCAGTTATCAGGACAGTATTGTAATGGCATAAATAGGTGAATAGATCAGTGGAAGGGAATAGAGTCTCAGGATACACCTACATATATACTACAGACAACTGATTTTTTTGGGGGGGTAAATGATATTCAGCAGAGAAAGAATGGTCTTTTAAGAAAACATGTTGAAACAATTGGATATCTGTATGCAAAATGACTTTCCACCTGTATCTCATACCTCATACAAAAACTCAATAGACATTAAACTATAAAACTTGTAAAAGAAAATGTAGTAAAAAAAATTTTGTGAGGCTGGATTTGGCAAAGATTTCTTACTCTACTATTACACTAAAAGAATGATCATAAAAATGTATGATTAATTGGACTTCATCAAAATTAAAAACTTTTGCTACTTCAAAGACACTATTAAGATAATGAAAAGATATGCCACAGACTGGGAAAAATATTTACAAATCATACATTTGATAAAGGACTTGTAACCAAAATATATAAAGAACTCTTATAACTAAATAATAAGAAAACAGATCATCCAATTTAAACTGAGCAAAAGATTCAGACACTTCACTGAAAAGATATACAAATGTTCAATAAGCACATGAATAGATGCTGAACATCATTAGTCATTAGGGAAATGCAAAGTAAGGTTGAATTAGTCCTCATAATGGGTTGCCACTACATATCTATTAGGATGAATACAATTTAAAGACTTGCCATAGCAAGTGTTTTCAAGGGTATAGAAGAACTGAAACCTTCCTACAATACCATACAATACTGTTGAGAATGTAAAATGATGCAGTCACATTGGAAAGGCATTTTGAAAGGTTCTTGAAAATTAATCACATACCAACCACATAATATAGTAAGCCATTCCTGGGTATTGACCCAAGAGAAAAAAGAACAGATGTCAATACAAAGACTCACACACAAAACATCATGAAAAACCACCCAGCATCAAAAAAATAAAGTACTGTCAGAATATCTATATGTGATACAACAATATAGATGAATCTCAAAATAATTATGCCGAGAAAAGTCATACAAAAAAGAATACATATATTATTATTTTTATAAAATTATATGAAATGCAAACTAGTTTATAGTAACAGAAAGCAGATCAGTGATTGCCTGTGGACCAAGATGCTGGGATGGGTGGGAGAAAGAAGTTAAGTTACAAAGGGGCATAAGGAAACTGTTGAGTGTGGTGGAGGTGTTCATTCTTTTGAGTGTGGTGATTGGCTCATGGGTGTATACATTTGTAAAATCTCATCAAATCCTGCATTTTATGCAGTTAAGTTTTCTATGTTAATTATACCACAATAAAACTCTTTAAAAATAAAGTTGACAAAGGAAATAGAGCAAATAGATATATGTGAGGAAGTAAGGATACACTAAAGGTAAGAGCAGACAGAGGGGAAAAGTAGAGAAAATTGAAAAGATAAAAATATTAACTTTTGGCAAGACAGATCATGTACACAAAGGAAAAAATCAGAAAAACAAAATATAGAATGATAAGGGGAGATAACTATAGAGATTAAACGAAAAAGCATCACGAACAACTCCAATTTCAGTGGAATTGAAAGAAGGACAAAAGAAACACTTTGGCATAAGATAAAAATAGAAAAATAGAATAGAAATTACAATGGTCATTAAACACCTACCCACTTCTACAATATGCCTCAGGCCCAAATGATTCTACAGGTGAGATCTTCCAAGTTTTCAAAGAGCAATTCATTCTTACTCTACTCAGTTTTTCCAGGAGGAAAAAAAAGGGAGAAAAAGAAAATTGCACAATTCATTTTATAAGTCAAGTTCCTCCTTGATCCCAAAATGTGATAAGGACAAAACAAGAAAGCAATTTACAAGCCTATTTCTCTTCAGAATATTTACATGTGAACACACAGTAAAATACAGCTGAATGAATAAAAGATGTATTATAAATACATTATAATCAAATAGGTCTTTACTCTGGGCTGTAGGGATGGTCTGACTTCAGAACTTAAAAAGGAAAATTACAGGATTAACAACAAACACAAAAATCTGATAAATTTCAACACCTATTAGTGAAAATATACATTGATAGAAATCTACTTATCATTTCTATCATCTCAGTCTATCTCGATTTATTCACCCATTTAATATCTATCTCAACATATAAGTATTTTCAACTTGAAAGTATTAAATAGTTGGTAACAACAACTATAGCGAAGATCATATACAACAGAAAAATCTTCAACGTGTATAAGATCAGAAACAAGACACTGATGTTTTCTATCATCACCATTGTTCAAAATAATGCTAGAGATAACTATTCATTTCAATAAGAAATAAATTAATATGTATACAGACTGAAAGAGAAATGAGGCTGGACATGGTGGCTCACACTTGTAATCCTGGCACTTCGGGAGGCTGAGGTGGGCAGATCACGGAAGCCTAGGAATTTGAGACCAGCCCTGGCAACACAGGAAGACCTTGTCTCTGCTAAAAATACAAAAATTAGCTAGGTGTGGTGGCACACAGCTGTGGTCCCAGCTACTCAGGAGGCTGAGGTGGGAGGACCATCTGAGCCCCGGAGATTCAGGCTGCAGTGAGCCGAGATCACGCCACTGCACTCCAACCTGAACGATGGCAGTGAGACCATGACTTAGAAATAAGTGAGAGACAGACCCTGTCTTAAAAGAGAGAGAGAGAGAGAGAGAGACAAATGAAATTTTCCTAGCAATAAATCTATTTTAAAACATATAGTCTGTAGAAAGTTATAAAATGCTGTTGAAATTACTAAATAAATGGAAAGCCATATTATACAGACATTAATTGTCTTCAAGTAGACCTTTATATTCAATGCCATTTAAATTCAACTCCTAATAAGGTTTTTTGGCGTGTCGGAGGCTTGAGGTTAGGGGTCTGAGGACAGGGAGAGATTTGATGATCTAATTCTAAAATTTATGGGAACTAGAATAGAGTCATAACAACAGTTTAAAAGAGGAGCCAGATAGGGAACTTACTCTGCCAAATATCAACACTTATTATGAAGTTATAATCATGGTGATTGTGTGATATGTCATAGGGATACATAAACTATTGTACAAGAAGAGTGACTCCAGAAGAAAACCCACATAGATGGAAACCTGACACAGCTGGCACGGTATGTAAGTGAAGAAAGGAGGTACTATCCAAAAAATTGTACTGGGACAATTGGTTTTCAATATAAACAACATGCAGTTGGATTCCTATTTCACACTACACATAAATATCAATTCCAGATGGTTTTAAGAACTTAAATGTCCTTAAAACGACCCAACAGAAATTTAGACAAAACATCCAATTGAAAAAAATATATACAAAAGACATCAACAGTCATTTCAAAGGAAATATAAATGCCCATAAAAAAATTAAAAGATGCTCAACCTCATTTGTTGTCAGAAAAATGCAAATTAAAATCTCAAAGAGATTACCATTTCACACTCAGTCGTTTGGCAAAAATCAACGAGCCAACAATACCAAGTGTTGCTGAAAATGGGAAACATGGGGAGCTCTACTACATGGTAAGTGGGAGTTTTAAATGACACAACCACTTTAGAAGACAATATGGCACCAATTAGCAAAGTTGAATTAGCACATTGCTTGCAGTCTCAAAATTCTACTTCTAGGAATATACGCTAGAGAAATCTCGCAAATGTGCACCTAGAGTCACGTAAAAGTTATGTTTATAGCAGTATTGCTTTTAATGATAAAATGCTGGAAACAGCCCACAATAATAGAATAGAAAAATTAATTGTCATGTAAAAATTGGAAACCTATACAGGATGTGACAGTGAACATACCATAAAAACTGGAATTCTTAGGAACATAAGGTTTAACAAAGAAAACAAGTAACTGCAGAATAAATGTGGTAGGATTCCATTTTCATCATCTCCTCAAACACCAAAATGAAACAATATTTTGTTTAGGAGTATGGCAAACCAATGAAGAAAAACAACAGGTTTTTTGTTTCCTCTAGGGACATAATGTGAGGAATAGGATTTGGGTAGAGCATAGAAGGAGATTCCATGATTCTGGCAATATTCTATTTAGTTGACTTTGTGGCAAGTTTATAGGTGTTCTTTTTTTCTTTTTTTCTTTTTTTTTTTTTTTAAGAGAGAGGATGTCTCTGTTGCCTAGACTGGAGTGTGGTGGTACAATCCTGGCTCATTACAACTTGGAACTCTTGAGCTCAAGAGATTCTCCCACTTCAACCTCTTTAGTAGCTGGGATTAGAGGTGAGCACCACCACACATGGCTAATTTTTAAATTCTTTTTGTAGAGATGGGGCCTCACTATGTTGCCTAGTCAGGTCTTGAACTTCTGGTCTCAAGTCATCCTCCTGCCTTGGCCTCCCAAAGCACTGGGATTACAGGCATAAGCCACCACACCAGGCCTGTAGGTGTTCATGTTATTGAAATAACTACTGCTATTACTATTACTAGTAGCAATAGTCTTTCAACTAAATCATATTATATTGCTGGTGTAATAACTTTACCTGCCTGCTAGTTAAATGAGTTTCTGGTCCTTACAGCTTACCCTCCAAAAGATGCATCCATCCTACAGAAAGAGACAAGTATTTGAGCCTTTTGAGATTTAGAGAAGTTGGGAAATTACTGCAAAAGCTGACATGTGACCAACTAGAAGGTAGAAGAATTACAAAAACCAAGCCTTTACCACTATTTAGCTTGGTGATATTGCAGCCGCCTTTCCCACTGAGCTCAAAGTCTCAAAATGCTTAGTATCAGACTCCAAGCACCCACTCACAATCCATCAGCGCTGACAGGTGAGATATGGCCTCTTTGCAAGCTCAGTTCTTGAGTTTAATATCCTCAGCCACATCCGTGCCAACGGGTTCGAGGCTGCCAATCTGTCCATTCATGAAAGTCTGAAAAATCCACTTTTCAGGTCAGGTGATCGACACTGTGAGGGATGCCTGTGGTTTTTGCCCGAGTCTCCTGACCTATCCTAACTTGAATTTATGTCATGGAAACAAAACTCTTCTTGTGCTAAGTAACTGACTTCCATGTATAATATTTGTTTTGGGCCCAAGGACACAGTTAGAGTTTAAAAGAGAAAAATCAAATAAATCAGATCCCTGCATTTTTCTGCCTCAGGTGAATCAGAGAGGTCTTTTTCAGTTGCTGAAGTTCTTTACATGTGACATAAGCCTGTTAATGAGTAGGAAGGGATATTTGTGCTTCCTGTGTTTCACACTTCATAGGAAGTTGCTGGAGGATGTGAAGGGACCATTTTCTTCCTCTCTTGTCATTATTGCAAGTCCATAAAATGGAGACATAAGCTTGCCCTGAAGTATTGAGCAGAGGCTGCTGTCTTTACTCTGTTCCTCACTAGCTTCTCCCCCATCGGGCAATTCCTCTATATGAGGATTCAATCAGAGTTTGAGATCCATTGGCCTACCACCCTCTCCTGTGCAGGGCTAATGTATCAAACTTTGCTGCACCAATATGGCCTGTCTTTTGAGCACCCTAATCTCAACTGGTAGCTTCCAGTTTTTTTGCCCCTCTTTGGAGCCAACCATTTCCCAGCAGGTCCCATGTGTAACCTTATGGGAAGGAGTGAACAGGCCATTTGGATCTCAGGTTTACACCAAATAATAAAACCCGACGTTATCAGCAGTAAGGTTTGGATTCCTTCTTCTTATCGGACTTTGTCTTTTTTTTTTTTTCTCTCCAGTTGGGTCTGAAGCCCAAAGGAGGAGGGTGTGATTATTTACATTCCTCGGACTACAGTACAAGGTGAGATGAAGGCTGCTCCTTGGCTCTAATGAGCAGATTAAAATAGAGAATTTGATTAAAATAGAGAATTTGTGTCAAATCAATAGGTGCTGCCATAGGAGATAGATGAAAGAATCACAAAACCAACATGCAGGTCACATTGGGTACACACTACACTAAGGCTAACAATACTTAGTATTTATTGATCACTTACTATGTGCCATGTATGCCTCTTTGTGCTTTGAATAGAATGGCCCATTTGATTAGTTCATAACAATCCTATGGAATAGGTGTTATTATCCCCACTATACAGATGAAGAAACAAAGCATAAAGTTAAGCAGGCCCACTGCATACAGAGGCCAAGCTCATCGTTTCCCTTTCTAGTAGATTATTAGCTAAGACATGATATATCTAGAGGATACTGGAACATTTCATAAAGTTATAACACCCTTTCAGTCATTCAAGTGTTCATTCTGCAAGAACTAATCCAGGGCTCATTAGGTGCTGAGGACTTTTATAGGTATTGGAATGTGGTGAAAAGGAATGTGGAGAAATTAGTGTCTTCAAGAAGTTTGTATTTTCCACAATTCTCCAATTATAGGAGCCAGGGATTTTTGGAGAAATAGCTGAGTCTAGAGCTGGGGCAGGAAAAAAATAGAATGGGTTTATAGCACCTTGTGTTGCTAGAAATTAAGGAAATTCTCAAAATACAAATGTAGCTCTTCAAAAGGACAGAGGAACCAACCTAAAGGTGTTCCTAATGGTCAAAGATGGAACAATTTGAGCCAAAACAAATAAATAACATAGTATTAGATTGTAACCCGACCTGTAAACTTACTATTCGTGAGTCCATAATGATACAAATAAGTTATCTAATATATAATAAATGTCCAAGGCTGGAGGATTCTTTGAGGCCAGGAGTTTGAGACCAGCCTGAGCAACGTAGTGAAACCCTGTCTCTACAAAAAAAAAAAAAAATTTTTTTTAATGAGAAAATTAACCAGATATGGTGGTGTACACCAGTCATCTCAGCTTCTTGGGAGGCTGGGGCAGGAGGATCAGTTGAGCCCAGGAGTTTGAGGTTGCAATGAGCTATGATCATACCACTGTAATCCAGCCTGGGCCATGGAATGAGATCCTGACTCTTCAAAGTAATTAATAAATGGGAAAAAAGAGACAAATATTTCTTACGAGGAATTCTAAGAGTAATCTCTATCCCGATTTCTAACAGCATAAGGCTAGTTTTGCCTATTTTTTAACTTTATATAAACAGAAGCAAATGTATCCATATTTCAATGTATTTAAGTGGAACTACAACTTATTGGGTGCAAACGAGACTCAAGCAAACGAGACATTAAAATAGAAATGCTCTGGTTTTTCACCATTGCTGGTAGATTTTATGTGATATTTTTCCTTAAAAATGCCCATAAAATTCTGATTTTAGAATCTAACACTCAACAAAACACTTCAAATCTTTCTTTTATTTATAAGTCTGATATTTGTGAAATTGCAAGCTGAAAAATGGACTAGTTGTTTATAATTTAGGAATTTTCAGATGCGTGCATAAAGACTCCACATGATTCGAGTCCCCCAGTTGATCAGGTTTCCAAAGAAAACAGATGCCATCACAATGAGAAAAAAATCAGTAATAACTACTCAGATCTGTCTCCACTCAATCATTTCTTTCTACTTAACACTAACTGCCACTTCTAAGTGTTTGTGGTCACTCTCATGAATAATTTTAAACATCCAATAAAACAACGTGAATTGATTACAAAGTGAATTTTTTTATGTTGGAGCAAAATTTCATGAGATTGATGAAAGTGATATTGAAAAACTACTGCTTAGGGAGTATGGAGGACAGTTTTATAAGAACTACTTTTGAACCATATGCAAAGCCACTGATAAAGAGGAGCTGGTAAAATTGGGCCATTTAGCAAGGAAAGAGGAGGAAATAATGAATGATAAAAATCACAGATGAGCATTTCAGAAAACAAAGATGTAAATATCAAAGAATCATAAGGGGGTCTGGGATAATTCGATAAAACTCTGGAATATTTTTGTAAAATATTTATGACTTTGATATAGAAGTTATGGAATGAAGTATATTGCTCAATGCAGATCACACTACCATGTTGTTTGGTGGCCAAAAAAGTTCACACTTACGATTGCAACCTAAATTTAAAGAATAAGATAGTATTAACAGTTGTTAACTTTTTTTCCAAGATAAAGTCCCAATTTAACCACCTCCTTCTCCTAATTACTATAACAGTTTGGCCCCTGGCTTATGTATGCTATATATTATACTCAAATTATGGGAAACTTCTTTAGCTATAATGATCCTGTTCTGGAAGCCTCACTGGGGAAATGAGGGTTTCTCTGGATATAAGAAAAATTCTGACTTAGCTGACAGGGGAGTTTATAGATTTGGGGGAAGTACTAAACTAACTGCAAAGCAAGAAAGAAATCTGGGGTGTGAACAGAGGGTGTTAGGCACGGGGCGGTGCAGGAGGAACGTTACCATTTCTAGGAGGAGAGAAGATTCTTGCTTTGGAAGAAGCTGTTACACCACCTCTGCTTTGGAGAGGCATCTATCTTGGCTGAAGAAGGGAAATCCTATCTGAGAAAACACAGCTCAAATCTTATAGTGGGAACCAGTGGCGCAATGGGGTTCACTTTGCAAGACTGCATGTTGCACATGACCAATTCAGGAACAAATAATGTTGTATTTTTCAGCTTTGTTGAGATATACTTGACAAATCTGTATGCATTCAAGGTGTATGACCTGTTTTGATATACGTATATTTTGTAAAACTACTGCCACAATCAAGCTAATTAACATAGCCACCGCCTCATATAGTTACCTTTTTGTGGAAAGAACACTTAACATCTACTCTCCTAGTAAATTTTAAGTATACGTTATTATTAACTGTCACCAGCATGCTGTACATTAAGTCCCCAGGACGTATAACTGCAACTTTATACCATTTGGTCAACATCTTCCTCTCTTCCCCACCTTGCATTTCTAAGATTTGTAGACTTTTCTTTTTCATTTGGCAATTCAGCTGCCACTGTGATGTCAAATCCTGAAAAAAAAGAAAATCAAACACACAGAGTCCCCTAACCCATCTCAAAATATATCTGAGGAATCCCACGGACTCTTGCCACAGATATTTATGTCAACATTTCTGGAACTCTGTTCATTGAAATATTTGTCCATCCAGACATTACATGAGAAAAGTATTCTCTGGTCAAATAAGGCTGAGAAAAAGTCAGCCTCACTTACCTGTTCCAGACTCACAATATATAGCTCTGTGTCAAAATCCCAGAGTAAGTGAAAAAACAGATGCTATTTTGTTTTACTAACACATCCTACACTTGTTTATTACACAACCTGTTTTTTTTTTTTTTTAGAGACAGGGTCTTTCTTTATCACCCTCGCTGGAGTGCAGTGGCACAATCATAGCTCTCTGCCATCTTTAATGCCTAGGCTCAAGCAATCCTCCCACGTCAGTCTTTCAAGTAGCTGGGACTATATGCACGTGCCACCATGTCTGGCTAAAACAATTTTTTTTTTCGTAGAGAAGGTCTTGCCTTCTTGCCCAGGCTGGTGTTGAACTTCTGGGCTCAAGGAATCTTCCTGCCTTGGCCTCTCAACATGCTGGGATTACAGGTGGGAGCCATCATGCCCCATTTATACAACCTTTCTATGCAGGGTAACCATTAGCATCCTATTAGATAGGTATCCTGGGACCTCACTTTGGGAAATAGGGCTGAAATTGCTAGTGGGTCCCCCTTGTGACGATGAGCTTTAGGCATCAACCTGACTGGGCTAAGTGATGCCCAGACAGCTGGTAAAACATTACTTCTGGGTGTGTCTGTTAGGGTGTTTCTGGAAGAGATTGGCATTTGAATCAGTAATCTCAGGAAAGAAGGTAAGCTCTCACTGTTGTGGGAGGGATTCATCCAATCCATAGATATGTGTGTGTGTGAAAAATATATGTATAGCATATATGATATATTCGTATATTAAATATATGATATATTCGTATATTAAATATGATATATTCGTATATTAAATATGATATATTCGTATATGAAATATATGATATTTTCGTAAATGAAATATATGATTATATTTTCGTATATGAAATATATGATTATATTTTCGTATATGAAATATATGATTTATTTTCCTATATGAAATATATTATACATTCGTATATTAAATATATTTTCATATATTAAATATATGATTATATTTTTGTATATGAAATATATGATTATATATTCGTATATTAAATATATGATTATATATTCGTATATTAAATATATGATTATATTTTCGTATATTAAATATATGCATATATATTCATATATTAAATATATGATAATATATTCATATATCAAATACATGATTATATATTCATATATTAAATATATGATTATATATTTGTATATTAAATATGAATTTACATATTCATATATATCTATGATTATAAGGAATTATATGAATATGTAATAGAATATATATTCTCATATATTATATAATATACATATATAATAAATATTCTTTATGTGTATATATTAGAATATTCTATTATGTATGTGTATGTATGTGTGTATGCGTGTGTATATATATATGATATATGGATACACTTCAATTTATAACACGGTTAGGTCCTGATAAACCCATCACAAGTTGAAAATATCATCAGTCAAAACTGCATTTAATATTAAACACAAGGAGTCTCCTAGCCCATCTCAAAATATATCTGAACCTACTGAGCATCACCTTCATAGCTGAGCCTAACCTCCCTTAAACGTGTTCAGATCACTCATACTAACCTGAAGTTGGGCAAAATCATCTAATACAAAATCCAATTTATAATAAGCTGTTGAATATCTCATGTAATTTATTGAATACCATTCTGAGAGTCAAAATCAGAATGATCGTACAGATACTCGAATCAGAGTTTCTACTGAATGTATGTTGTTTTTGTACCATGTAAGTCAAAAAATTGTGAGCCAAACCATCCTAAACTGGGGATCGTCTGTGCATCTCTCACATTGGTTCTGGTTCTCTGGAGAACTCTAACATAGTGGGCAGTTCTGGGAACTCTCAGACACTCTGGGCTTGTACTGCTGTCCTAAAGGAGTAATCAGTGACATTCTAGGCGATGTTGTGTGCTGCCTTAGGCCTCTACTGTGCCAGTGGTAATGGCAGAAATGAATAGTCACAAGACAAGTTCTTTGTAGATAGCTATTACCTCCTTAGAATAAAGAAGGCCTTTGGTTGAGTGGAATGTCAGTGAACCTTTAATTTCTCCCAGCCTGTTGGCTCTGGGCATCCTTCTGCTCCACAAACTACTATATTTGAATTTTCTGCTTCCCTCCCTCTGTCATGGCGGGCGTCAAAGCAGCTCTGCCATCCTGCCGCTGAAAGCCTGTCGGGATCCAATGCATATTCATGAGGTGGTTGTTTCCTATTGCCCATCCAGGTAGGGAGTCACTCTCACTTTCTTAAGAGAAGTGATGATTACCCCCTTCTCTTAGCAAGGAGGTTGGAGAATGGAGGTGGAGGCAGTGCTGGTCTCTGTGCCTCTGTGGGGAACAAAATCCTCCCAGATAGAGCACAGGCTGGAGGAGGAGAAACGGAAAGGAGGTGTAGCAGGGACCCAGCCAGAGGAGGGGAGAGGCAGCTAAGCCCTCGAAAAGGAAAATAGCCCAATTTTTTTCTTAGTCATAAAGGTCACAGACACTTGGAATATTGAAGCAACCAAGAAAATCTAAAGTAAAAACCACCCAAGAAAAGTCACTGTAAAAACGTAGTGAATAATATTCTAGGTAAGTCATTCATCATGTCATACTCTTACACACATAATTTATATATAATACGTTGGCTTACACCTAATATGGCAGTGAGCTGCCACACGGGCTAGAGATGACAATGGCAGGCATTCCTCCCGCAAGACTTTCTTTCCTCCCTAAACTTGAACAAGGGCTGAGACCCTTCACAGGCACAACCGGTAGATTGGACTTGTCATCCTAACTAAATATTATTGATAATTAGTAAATTTTTACTGGCATATGTAACATAGATTCCTTATTCTTTCATTTATGTATATATGCAAAAAATTTGAGCAAGTTTTATACATTATTTTAGAGACAGCGTGTTGCTCTGTCACCCAGGCAGGAGCACAGTGGCGTGATCATAGCTCACTGCAGCCTTGAACTCCTGGGCTCAGGCGATCCTCCTGCCTAAGTCTCCTGAGTAGCTGGGACTACAGGTGTGAAGCCTGGCCTCAACTGGAATAAATTTGAAGAAGTGCTCATTATTTACCAGACATTAGGCTGGAGGATGGGAATATAATCATTAACCTAAAGGTCTGTGGTTGTGGTTCCTAATTCCATGGTACTTATAGTTCTAATTGGGAAAGATACAGGCACTATCCAAATAATCACACTATAATTATTCAAAAAATGTGAGGAGTGCTACAGAAGAGAGGTACAAGAAACTGTAGGTGCTCATGAAAGAAAGTTTAACCTTGTCCTGGAGAGCAGGGAAGTCTTTGTTCTACATATGTATATTAAAAATCTACCGGCCAGGTGTAGTGGCTCACGCCTGTAATCCCAGCACTTTGGGAGGCCGAGGTGGGCAAATCATTTGAGGTCAGGAATTTGAGACTAGCCCGGCCAACATGGCAAAACCCCATCTCCCTAGTAATACAAAAATTAGCAGGGCATGGTAGCACATGCCTATAATCCCAGCTAATAGGGGGGCTGCGGGAGGAGAATTGCTTGAACCCATGAGGTGGAGGTTGCATTGAGCCGAAATCGTGCCACTGTACTACAGCCTGGGCCACAGAGTGACACTCCGTCTCAAAAAAAAAAAAAAGAAATCTACCTTATCTTAAGGCTATATCTTATGTTATTCTGTGGATAGATCATAGTCATTTCATTGACCTCCCCACTGTTTCACATTTTTTCAGTGTCATAAACAATTTGACAATAAAATCTTTAGACTCTTCTAGTTAACTGGATATACCAGGTCATTTCCTGGATCCAAACTTTTGCCCACGGATTTTTCCACCATCCCTCTCTGCATCTGGACACCCATTCTTGCCTTCACATCAAGATCCAAAATGACTGTCACTCTGTCTACTATGGCTGGCCTGTAGGGCACTCCTCCTTGAGACACCTGATTGCTTTCGGCTGAATGGCTTCTCTGGGTACTTAATCATATGTGCCATTGGTTTATACCTTCCATGTTTGTCTTGTCTTGGTTAGCTTAGATCTCGTGGATGGTGGGAATGTGCCTCAAAAAATATGTCATTTATGTTTCCCTTCCAGATACATGAAGATGACAATCATAGTTAATCTGTGGAAGTTACCATGATGATGAAGGGTGGTGTCTTTATTCCATAGGTCTTCCCTATGAGATGGTTCTATCATCATTTTACAGACCACAATACAATGCTTCCAAGAGGTTAAGCATCTATCCCAAGGATACAGGACTAGTTGTGCCAAGAGCCCTGGAACCTGGGTTCAAATTCCACCTCCAACACTTACAAGCCATTGTTGTTTGTTCCTTAAATTCTCTAGGCCTCAGTTTCTACGTCTTTAAAATAAGGTTGTTGGCTGTGCTATGGCTCACACCTGTAATCCCAGCACTTTGGGAGGCTGAGGCAGGTGGATCACTTGAGGTCAGAAGTTCGAAACCAGCCGGGCCAAAATGGTGAAACCCCGACTCTATCAAAAATACAAAAATTAGCTGGGTGTGGTGGTGCACACCTGTAGTCCCAGCCACTCAGGAGGCTGAGGTGGGAAAACTGCTGAAACCCGGGAAGCAGAGGTTGCAGTGAGCTGAGATCATGCCACTGCACTCCAGCCTGTGTGACAGAGAAAGACTATGTCAAAATAAGTAAAATAAACAAAGTTGTTAATGTTTCCCCGTGCCTATGGTTGTTGCGAGAATTAAATAAGAGAGCACATGCAAAGTGGAGCCAAATCATAAACTCGTCGAAATGACTGGAATCAAGCCCTGTGTGCTTGGCAACAAGACAGAGAAAGAATTTCATAGTATGGGCTTTCCTACTTACTACTGCAGACTAGGAGGGTCGGCCCCAGAGCAAGCAGGAAGTGGGAGAAAAAGCACTGTTGCCTCAGTCAGACTGTTCCCAGGCGCCACTGTCTCATGCTTCAGCCTGCTGCCAAAATCAGTGTAATTCTGATGTTAAAAGGTACACATTTTCCAAACACCAGGTTCCTAAAACATTGAAAGACTTCATCATGCACTCTAGCAAAAAAGTTGTGATCTGTCCCAAGACAGCAAGAAAAACTGGCCACCTTGGGCATACTTGGGAGAAAATGGCAGGCCCTATTGGGAGGTACCTTCCGAAGGATGTGCAAGGCTGATGTTGGCCCGAGCCACCTTCTGCCTATACGAACCATCTTTAGTACCAAATGTTCACAAGATGTCATTCCACCCAAGGTTAAATGGCAGTGCTGGGATGCTAACCATGCAGTATGCTGAGATCCAATCAAATCTGCATGGATTCTTGGGAAGAAGCTCAAGATGGATGTGAGGGAAGGGAAGAGGGACATCAGCACTAGCAGGGTCTGCCTTTTGCCAAAGACTTATTTCTATTGAAGACACACTTACTACTCAGAATAAAATCCCACCTTTACATCCCGTCCCCCATGGCCATGGAAAATGTATTCTCAACCTTCCCTGCAGCTTTTCCCTCTGATGCCCATTATATTTAGACCTAGGCCCCAACACAGCGCCATCTTTCCCACTTCTCAGCATTTGCTATTTTCCTTACTTCTAGAATACTGTTTCTTTCCGTCCTACCAAAGTTCAATCCTACCCATGCTGAGGAACCCAACTGAGACTGTGCTTCTTGTGCAAATGTTCCTCCACTTGCAGGAATCTCACCCTGTTGAGAGTACTGACCATATTCCAACCTAGGCTAGCATCACTGGCTTTTCCCATCACTTGCTTGACCTTAATCCCTTCACTGGCTAGGTAGCCTCGACTGCGTTATAGGACTTCTTGGTACCAGTTTCCTGAACTGAAGGAAATGAAGATTAAAAACTCGAGAACTGCTGGGAGAATTACATGAGACAATTCACCTACCAGAGTTGGTCCAATGCTAAGTATGTGATAAACTCTCAAAATTATCAGCGTTCTCCAAGCACAAGGACCACATGTTAATGGTTTGTTCAGTTATTTGTTTTTTTGCCTTGTTGAAAAATGTTCTAAGTGGGAAGCTACATCATGTCCCTTCTCTACTCCTGGCCTTCCTCCTTCTAGGTGGATATTAAAAGCTCCCAGAGTGTTTGGTGGTTGAGTGATTGGTTTTAACCATGTGTATTAGTCCATTCTCATACTGTTAATAAATACATACACAAGACTGCGTAATTTATGAGGAAAAAGAGGTTTAATGGACTCAGAGTTCCACATGGCAGGGGAGGCCTCACAATCATGGTGGAAGGTAAAGGAGCAGCAAAGGTACATCTTACATGGCAACAGGCAAGAGAGTGTGTGCAGGGGAACTCCCCTTTATAAAACCATCAGATCTAATGAGACTTATTCACTCTCACAAGAACAGCATGGGAAAGACTTGCCCCATGATTCAATTACCTCCCACTAGGTCCCTCCCACGACATGGGGATTATGGGAGCTACAATTCAAGGTTAGATTTGGGTGGGACACAGTCAAACCATATCAACATGGTAATTTTTTTTTAATTGCACATTTCTGTGGCTGGAAATCTAGAGGTTAGGCATTCAGTGGTGAGGACTAGACTAGTAGAGCAGGCTGATCTCTGGCTAGTTTTGAGAATTAAAAGTATATTTTAAACATTTCCAACTTTTGTTGAAGTACTCCCTTTTCTCTGAGATAGATGACTGACATTTGTAGTCTGAGATGCTTTCCTAGAATCCCTCTGTTCAGGCTTGCTGGGTGCCCAAAGAAGGCTGGCTTAGGGCAATTTGAGAATTCTTCCACAGCAAGGTCTAACATTTAGATGATTGAGTATCTTAAGGTTTGGAAAAAAAAAAAAAATACTTTCATAAGTTATGTGTTGATTACTTATTCTGCATTCATCATCCTATTTAATTTTATATAAGTTTTTAAGTTTAATCTCCACAAAACTCTTCAAGTTAGGTGGTGTCATCCCCATTTTACAGATGAAAATAATCGATATATGGGAAGTTTTGGTCCCCAGCCAGACCACACAGCTCTAAGGGACCAAGTCAACGAGAGAGGCATAGGCTTGTGGTGCTTATCCTAACTACCTTGGGCCCTAAATATGGTTGGCATGACACATAACTCTTTGGGAAAGACTCTCTTAATGCACCAAGGTAAATATCAGGACCCTTATAATAAATTGTTTCCTTTTTATTGACTTAAAAGAAATGCAACTGTGAATACTATACATTAATAGGTTTTATGCGTAACTAATGGTTTGGTAGGCTGCTCTGATGTCTAGTATTATAGCAAGTGATCATTAGATTGTAAGAAGAAGAAAATGTGCTTTATTGCTAGAAAATGATTGAATCCTTCTTAAAAGGTAAAAGTAAATATACAAGATTGATTTGAAAGGTCAGGGTTAACAAGCTTATTAATGGCTGGGTTAAAATCCAGCCCAATCCTTCCTTTTATCCAGATGAATAAATCATTTAGTTAGGTGATATCCTTCATGGGTAGGCTGGGCTTTACTTCTAGCCAAGGCAGGGATTTAATGAAGTCTTGCACAGCACAGGACAGTAACTAAGGGAGTGTGGGCTCCAGGCTAGAGGTTAAATCTTAGCTCTGCTTCTCACTGGCTGGGTAGCCTTGGCTGCATTATAGGACTTCTTTCTACAGGTTGGTCCAATTCTAAGTATGTAATAAACTCTCAAAAAATGTAACTATTATTATCTTCTAACCTAGAGGTTCACAGCATTTTCTGAAAAGGGCCAGAAAGCAAATAGTTTAGGCTTTGAGGATCATACAGTCTCTGAAGCAACTATTCAAATCTGACCATAAAGTGTGAAAGCAGCAATGGACAATATATAAACAAATGGGCATGGCTGTGTTCCAATAAAGCTTTATTTATATAAATATGCTGCTGGTCAGATTTGACTTGTGGGTCATAGTTTGTTGACCCTTGTTTTAATATGCACTGTGTAGGAATACATACTCCAGCCTGCTTGCAGGTCTCCCGGGGATGGAAAATAATTGCAGTGAAGGCTGATGCATGTGAAGCAGGAATAATTTGTTATACATTGAGAGCAGAAGGACTGAGTTGTACAGAGTTAAATGGTCTCAAGTCAGGATTATCATGGAAAGTTTTAAAAATACAAGTTCCAGGGCTGGGCACGGTGGCTCATGCCTGTAATTTCAGCACTTTGGGAGGCTGAAGTGGGAGGATCGCTTTAGCCCAGGAGTTTGAGACCAGCCTAGGCAACTACAAAAAATAACAACAATAACAAATTAGCTGGGAGTGGTGGTATGTGTCAGTAATTCCAGTTACTCAGGATGCTGAAGTGGGAGGATAGCTTCTGCCCAAGACTTCAAGGCTACAGTGAGCTGTGATGGTGTCATTGCACTTCAGCCTGAGTGACAAAGCAAGACCCTGTCTCTAAAAATAATAATAATAATAAAAAACCCAAACAAATTCTAAGATCTCATTCAGAAAAGTGGTGGCCTAGGAATCTGTATTTTCATGGCAATTCTAATACACAGAATTTTGCCTTGAATCTTTCCTGATTGAGATTACAGCCACTTGGAGAAGAATAGTGAGTGGTATCTGCCATACTTTTCAAGCTTTGTCTTCAAGAGTCTATTAGGAAGAATTTTTGCTGCCTCTCTTGAGGATAAATCTGCCTTGAGGAACACCTAGAGCCCTGAGGTGACCATTGAAATTGTTGACAAGTCTTTCTTTTTAACAGATCCAAATTCATCCTGGAAGTAAATTGAGCTATTACTTGTCTGAGATCATGAGTCCTTAGAGGAAATCTCCACAAGGGCAAGACATACGTCAGTGTGGATGTGGAATACTGACATTGCAAACTCCGCATTCAAAAACAAGACGACATTTTAACCACGTTCCCATGTCCCCTGGAAAGAGATTAAGTTTTCAATATGTGGAAAAGCAAAATTGTTTTGAAATTTTCCTGTCCATAATCTATCATTCTCTATCTTTTCTTAAAAACAAACAACAACCCTTTCTGGTGCTTCTTGCATGACTGCTGGTGCAAGCCTTGCTTTGGATTAATTCTCAGACCTCTAGTTTTTTTTCCTTTATTTGGGAGGTGAAAGTAAATATGTCCCTGTCACCCAGTTGATTGCTTTTTATACACTGAATTTTAAATAAATGTTTAATGTTTACATTGACTAAGCACCATGTCATTTTGCTACTGGAAATGGTTAGCAACAAAGCTAAATTACTACCTACATCAAAATGAGAAGGGCATGGCCCAGCTTCTTACCCTTGGGTTGAAGCTGGGACAACATTCTCATCATCTTAGATTAGTCTGGATCAGGCAGAGCAAGAGGATTTTCCCATCTGTCTTTGAGGCCCATGGAGATTAGAGAATTATTTAGCTCCTCCTCTCTATTGTTGTAGAGCTACAGAGTAATATATAGCTGGATATTAACAAGATTTCTGTTTTTTAATTTATAGGAATTAAATTTTTAAAAATATACTTTTAAATATTTCAGACCAAGACAATTCTTTGTTGCTCAACTGAGCTCTTTGAGGAAAAAAAAGACATTAACTCAGCTACAAATTGCTTAGCTTTATGATTTTAATGGAGCAAAGAAAGCTGATTTATTAAGAAAGTGTATTGTTGAAAGAGAATCTTTGTGGAATTTCAGACTGTGCAGCACATCCATTTTTATTGGCTTCACTTTGTTATGCTTTCAGAGCTATTTATAATGTTATCCCTTTGAAAATTCCTTTCCATATTGTCATTTGTCTTCCATCTCCAGAAAGCTTCTCATCCAAATTAGAAAAAAGAAGTCTTTTTTCTCTCTTCTACACCTCCTTAAAATCAGTTGAAAGTGGCACCTCCTGGGAATGGGTCCACCTCTTATCTGGGTCCACCTCTTATCCGTGTCTGAGGTTTCTTTTGCTCCCAGTAGAGAAAGAAAATGGAACCTACTTCTCAAAGATTTTGCTCCAGGAACTAGACTCCGGGCTAATGCTCCCATTCCCTTCTTACTCAGAAGTGGTCTACTTTAACATTCTTTTCTTTTAGCAAAAACAATGTGAGAATCGCTGCGGCACAGAGCCCTGCGCTCAGAAGGGCCCACACTTGGTTTAATGCTCTGCTGTTGCCATCTTGCAAATCTTAATCATCTTTGAGTGAAGGCCCCCATGTTTTCATTGTTCACTGGGTCTCTCGAAATTATGGAGCTTGTTCTGGTGAGCATCAGCACGTAAGAGCACTGAATCTTTTTCTCCATATTATTTTTCTCATGGAAAGAAAGAAAAAAAACAAAATGTCAAGCATTTCCTGAGCTCTTACCGTGAGTCATGTTCTATGCTTGGCATCTGGAGTGATCATGTTTCATCCCTAAACAACCCTGTAGGTATTATTGCTCCCATTTTACAGATGGGGACATTGAAGCTGAAGGAGGCTGAACATGTTCCTGGTCGCGGAGCTACCGAGTGGTGAAGTTTTTTTAACTGAGCTCTGCTTCCAAAGACTGCTGTACTATCTACTAATTTGTCATCAGTTCTCACTTTGAAATCAATGATTTAAACATTTAGCTAAACTTAAGTCCAACCCACTTTCTCCAGGAAGATGATCTGTAAGGTTTGCGAACCCTGGCTCTAGGAGAAAAAGTTGGTGGAGATTCTGCCTTTCAACATTAATCCCCCATTTCCACTTCATTTCTAGGTTTCGGACGGGCACCTTAAAGGTAGCAGACTATTGCCTCTTACACTTTCATAAAAAATCTTTGACTCTTTTGATATGTTTTGTTTTTCTCTTCCCAGTATGCATCTCCCTTTCCTCTCATGATGCAGCCTCTCAGTTTTCTGAGTGACCCTTCCTTTCCATTCTCTGTCCTTGTTATTCTTGTGAAGTTGACCCACCCCAATCTCAGACAATCAAAATCTTGCATGGTTTGGACACCATCATCCCAAATGCTTTTATAATTGATTCCGGGATGGAAACTTAGTGGGAATCATTGGGAAAAAGTAGGTTTTTATTTTCTTCTTTTTTTTTTTTTTTGGCTGAACTAGAAAATGTGAATTAGGAGCTCCTTGAGTTTTCAAATGCAATCAGAGCCAAAGAATGGACAAAGAAATATTTCTGGTGCACTCGAGCCCTTGATCCATTCAGATTCACTCTCTGGACAATTTAATTTCTTTCTTTTTTTGAAACAGAGTCTCGCTTTGTCGCCCAGGCTAGATGGAGTGCTGCGGTGCAATTTCAGCTCACTGCAACCTCCACCTTCCAGGTTTAAGCAATTCTCCTGTCTCAGTCTCCTGAGTAGCTGAGATTACAGGTGCCTGCCACCATGCCTGGCTAATTTTTGTGCTTTTAGTAGAGACAGAGTTTCACCATGTTGGCCAGGCTGCTCTCGAACTCCTGACCTCAAGTGATCTACCTGCCTTGGCCTCAAAAATGTTGGGATTACAGGCATGAGCCACTGTGCTCAGCCTTGCACAATTTGATTTCCTGACCCAAGAAAAGCCCTTTTTAGCTTAAGTCACTCTGAATTGAGTGTCTGTCACTTGTAGCTACACAAGTTCTGGCTAACGTAAGTACCAACTATACATGTCAAAGAAAAACAAAATTTTCCTAATATTAATGTGGAGGGCTAGCCAAACTAGTAAACATTTGCATTATCTCAACTTGCATTTCCTCTTTTGAATAGATGAGAATAATACTTACCCTCACGTTAACAGGCCAACACACTGAGAAGTGAAAAAAATCTCAAATTGGAAAAGCATGTGCTAAACAATCTCATACTTTTTCTTTTTTCCTTATAGCTCAACAACTTCTGTTACTTTTTTTGTTTTCAACTATAGCACAAAATTTGCTAGTTTTTGAGGAAAGATATCCTCATGTTTTGTAAGAGTAGGGTCAGGAGATCAAGACTATCCTGGCTAACACGGTGAAACCCCATCTCTTTTAAAAATACAAAAAAAATTAGCCAGGTGTGGTGGCGGGTGCCTGTAGTCCCAGCTACTCGAGAGGCTGAGGCAGGAGAATGGTGTGAACCTGGGAGGCAGAGCTTGCACTGAGCCGAGATCACACCACTACACTCCAGTCTGGGTGACAGAGCGAGACTCTGTCTCAAAAAAACAAAAAAGAGTAGGATCTAAACTCTCATGAGTCACTATTTTCCCAGTGCCTGGTAGGGTCCTGCCACATTGTAAGTGATAGAAAATAATAGGCCTACTGAATGAAAGGCCCTTTAGAATTTCCTGTCTACAGCCAGAAGTGTAATTGTTGTCATTTATGGACTGAGCCAGTTCCCCAGTTAAATATCAATCTGCTTTTGGACTAAGGAAATGATAGCTTCTTCTAAACTGTCTCAACTGAATGAGTAAACACTCAGGACTTGAAATTGCTAATAGCATTTGGGGGGAATTAAAAAAAATAAAAAGTTTTTCTATATTTCAGAAATATCAGAAGAGTCTTTGCCCTGGGTACTTCATTTTTCAGACTGTCAAACAGAGAGATTCTATTCTCGAAATAAATATGGAAAAATCTATAAAGTGCATTTGGCTTTGACAGAGCTGCGTGAACAAACTTTTGTGCGCGTGTCATTTTGGTGACTTTACACATATTTTTGTACAGATCACATGACTAACTTTGTCAGCCTCAGGAATAAAAGAGGGGAACTTTAACTCCCTCCCCTTGCTAAGTGCAGTGCTGGCAACCATCCAATGAACGCAGGGTGCACAGACCATCAGCTTGGATTAGTTTTGCTTTAGGGTATCTATACATTCGTTGTCTGTATATTTAAACCTGCAAGAGGAAAGCCCATTCTTCACTTTACTGTATAGAGCTGAGTCATTCAAAGAGAAACGGCATTCTCCTAGATATTCTCAGGAAAACAGTGGGTCATCTTCTTATGCCTCGTAAATCCTTCCCAGAAAAACTGCTTAGAAGATGATCTGAAGGGTAGATCATTGTTCTCGAGTGCAGCTCTGACTTTGGAACTCTGACTCTATTACTTCCATCTGTTGTGTCCTTGGTCAGTTTCTTATTGTCTTAGACCCTCAATTTTCCCTTCTGTAAAATGGAGATAACATGGATCTAACTGAACTGTTGCAGAGGTTACCGATAATGTAATATGTATCACTGAGCACGATTGGGACACACAGAAGGTGCTCAATATACTCTGCTTAAGGTGTTTTCCTTGGACGTCTATGAACCATTTGGCACTCACTTCCATCCCAAGGCTCTGCCTACTCCTTTGGAGCCAGTGGAAGAACATGGATTTGGCAGCCAGGAAGCATGGATTTGAATCACTCTTCATGGTTAGAGTGGTCAGATTTAGCAAATAAAAATACAGGCACCCTGCTAAAGTTGAATTTCAGATAAACTATAAATACCTTTTTTAGTGTAAGTATGCCCCATGTAGCCTGGGCATGATGGCTCACGCCTGTAATCCCAGTGCTTTGGGAAGCTGAGGCAGGAAGATTGCTAGAAGCCAGGAGTTTGAGACCAGCCTGGGAAACACAGCAAGACCCCATTTCCTAAAAAAAAAAAAAAAAAAAAAAAAAAGAAAGAAAAAAAGAGAAGAAAAAAGAAAAAAATAGCCTTGCAGTTCCAGCTACTTGGGAGGCTGAGACAGGAGGATGGCTTGAGCCTGGGAGTTCTGGAGGCCGCAGCAGTGAGCTATGATCATGCCTGTGAATAGCCACTATGTGACAGAGTGTGAGATCTTGACTGTGCAAAAAAACAAAAAATAAAAAAAGTATGCCCCACATAATATTTAGGACATATTTATACTAAAAAAGTGTTTGTTGTTTATCTGATATTCCATTTTAACAAGGTCTCTTGCATTTTATCTGGCAACCCTACTCATAGACTATGCGCTCTTCAGCAAGTTATTTAATATCTTCAAATTTATCATCTGTAAGAATAATATTAACAGCAAGTACTAACAATTATGTGCCGCACCGTTTTCAATTATTTTTTCCTCATAGAAATTTTGGAGCTATTTCTGTTAGTCTTATTCTGCAGATGATAACGTCAAGACACAGAGAGGTAAAGTAACGTATCCACGTTCACACAGCTAAGTTGTTGAACTATGTTTTGAACCCAGACTGACTCAGGAGGCCTCACTGTGTTCTACTGAACCTATAAAATACGATGACGCGTCCATAAAATACAGTGATGTGTCCATAAAATACTGAATTCACGTGAAAAAGCAGATAATACATATGTGTGTAATTCTAATAAATCTGAGGTTCCCATAGTTCAGTATCATGGAATCAAATTTGAAAACGCACAGTTTAACTGCCAAAAAGAATTTTTTAAAAAAATGTTCCATTAAAGAAAGCCCAAATATTTGAGAAACTCTTTTCAAAATTCTCTTCCCTTTCCTGCCACTTCACTCATACCCTGCAACTCCTCAGGGGCTCTTTCCTTAACGTTTCCTGAAAGTAAATTCTCCACCCATCACCTGTGACTTAGTTTTCCTTTCCTCCCTCCATTTTCTCTTTCTTGGCCCTTTATTATGTAGATTCACTTGGCCTTTCTCCTAGAAGAAAAAGTTCATATTCTTTAGAAGAAAAAAGAAGGAAAATAGGACTGACAATTTCAAAATTTCCTTTGGCAGGCTGGGGGAGTTGCTCAAGTTCATGCACATTCCATGTTAATTTTTTGTTCTTTTACACTAGGCACTCACTAAATGTTAATTTCCTTCTGTCTTCCCTTGTACTTGCCCATATTTCCCCATTACTGGAGGTTTTCTCTCCATGGTATCACCACAGTGCTTCATGGGTGACTTGACAGGTATCTCAGGCTCTTGGAAACAGATGGCGATTGAGGACCATGGGCATTGCCTGAGATTACTGGGTTAACCAGACAAGAAGAGTGAGAAAAAGGCAGCCCAAGAGAATAAAGGCACTTCCCACAGATCTCAAGAGAATGTGTTCCCAGGAAACCAAGGGGCAACAAAAAAACAAAGTGAGAATACAGTCTAAGAAAATACCCTTCTTAAGTAGGAAGGCTTTGCAAGCCCAGGTGGTCTGTCTGTACTGTTGGCTTCTAATTGCTCATGGGTTGTTCTATTTGATAAAAAGATGGATATGCAAAGAATCTATTGGCATCCAACTGGACAATAACACCTTCCCAACTACAGTTCAACAGGAAAGCCAATGTTGAAGGGTGTACCTGGGATTTATATATGCTCTAGTGACTGTTCATTCTAGAGCACCTCATGGAATGCATTTTTATTTCACCTTGACGTTTAATCCTCCAACAAATAGAAGTTTCAAGTTAAGACCTGGATTATTATAAGTTTTCCTTTTTGTTTGTTTTTAAATGAGAGCTAGAGCAAACAATTTTGTGTGTGTGTGTGTGTGAGACAGGTTCTTGCTCCGTTACCCAGGCTGGAGTGCAGTGGTGTGATCATGGCTCATGGTAGCCTCTACCTCCCCTGCTCAAATAATCCTCCCACATCAGTCTCCCAAGTAGCTGGGACTACAGGAGTGCACCACCACACCACACATGTAATTTTTCTATTTTTTGTAGAGATGGGGTCTCTCTATATTGCCCAGGCTGACCTTGAACTCCTGGGCCCAAGGGATCTTCCTCATTAGTCTCCCAAATTGCTGGGATTACAGGTGTGAGCCACTGTGCTCAGCTGAGCAAACACTTTTATGTCAAGGAGAGCACTGAGATGGTCTCTCATGCTACTTTTTTCATTAGCTTTGAAAGCTTGTAGGTATATCCTTACATCATTTCATTATTTTGCTATTGAAAGTATTTCCTGCTTTCCTTCTGATGTATGAATATCACAGTCAATAAATCTCCTAATTTCTCCACATGGGAAATAATAACAACAGATCCAAGGTATGTTATATATAGGGCATTCTTTCATTTTCTTCTCAAAACCCACTTCAAGGCCAGGTGCAGTGGCTCATGCCTGTAATCCCAGCACTTTGGAGGGCCAAGGTGGGTGGAGCACCTGAGATCAGGAGTCTGAGACCACCCTGGCCAACATAGTGGAACTCCATCTCTACTAAAAATATAAAAATAAGCCAGGTGTGGTGGTAGGCACCTGTAATCCCAGCTACTTGGGAGACCCAGGCAGGAGAATTGCTTGAACTCGGGAGGTGGAGGTTGCAGTGAGCTGAGACAGTGCCACCGCCCTCCAACCTGGGTGACAGAGCAATACTCTGTCTCAAAAACAACCCACCTTCAAGCTTGCTCTACTCTTGTCATTTTGGTTGAGAAAATGGTGGCTCAGAGAGGTCAAAAACTTGCCCAAGATGCCACAGATAAGAAAATTATAGAATTGAGATTAGAGACCAGGGCTTTGACGCTCCAAATCTTGTGTTTCTCACCATGATGTAGAACATGACTCAAAACATATGAAAAAAGACTTGGATAGACATTTCATCAAAGAAGATATACAAATGGCTAAATAGCATATGAAAAGATGCTCAAAGTCACCAATCCTTAGGGAAATGCAAATCAAAACTACGAGATACCTCTTTACACCCATTAGGAAAGCTATTGATACAAACAAACAAAAGAATTCCCCAAAATAACAAGTGTAGACAAGGATGTGGAGAAATTGGACCCCTTGTGCATTGCTGGTGGGAATGTGAAATGGTGCAGCTGCTGTGGCAAATGGCATGGCAATTCCTCACAAAATTAAACATCGAATTACTGTATGATCTAACAATTCCACTTCCATATACACAACCAAAAGAAGTGAAAGCAGGTATTTGAATACTTTTTTTTTTTTTTTTTTTTTGAGACAGCATCTTGCACAGTCTCCCAGGCTGGAGTGCCGTGGTGCAATCTCGGCTCACTGCAACTTCTGTCTCTCAGGTTCAAGTAATTCTCCTGCCTCAGCCTCCTGAGTAGTTGGGACTACAGGCAGCCGCCACCACATCGGCTAATTTTTTATTTATTTATTTTTTTTAGTAGAGACGGGGTTTCACCATGTTGGCCAGGCTAGTCTCGAACTCATGACCTCAAATGATCTGCCCCGCTAGGCCTCCCAAAGTGCTGGGATTACAGGTGTGATCCACTGCACCCAGCCTTGAACAGGTATTTGTACAATCATATGCACAGCAGTATTACTCACAATAGCCAAAACGTAGAAGCAATCCAAATGTGCATCGATAAATGGATAAATAAAATATGGTATATAAAGACAATGACATGATATTCAGCCTTCAAAAGGAAGGAAATTCTGACACACGGATGAAACTTGAAGATATTTTGCTAAGTGTAATAAGCCAGTCACAAAAGAGCAAATATTGTATGATTCTACTTACATAAGGTACTTTGGGTAGTTAAGTTCATAGAGACAGAAAGTAGAACAGTGGTTGTCAGGGAGTCAGGGTTGGGGGATAGAGATTTAAGAGTTTAATGGGTGCACTTTCAGTTGGGAAAGAGGAAAAAGTTCAGGATGGATAGTGATGATGACTGCACAATATTGTGAGTATACTTAATGCTGCCAAACTACACACTTAAAATGGTTAAGATGATAAATTTTGTTATATCTATTTTGCTATAAACAAGGCCAAAGCACACACACACACACACACATGAAAGCTGAGCATACTGTTCTGAGAACACAATTCCTGACCGTGGAACTTAAGTTAAAAACGATGACTCCCAATCCCTAACCAGGGAGTCTGGAATAGGACCCAGGGCTGTACATGTCTAGAATGCTGCACAGGTGACTCTGATGCATGTGTTTCGTGGATAGATAACACGCGTTTGAGGTAGTTCCATTTTACAACAGACAACAAGTAAATTCCCCAGCATTTCAGTGGTAGATCTGGAATTTGCTGCCAGGTAACCGGACTTCAGGGTAGTCAGCTCTTTGAAGCACTGCCGTGGGCAGCCAAATGGCACATGTTCAAGCCTCATGACTTTACTAGGGTATCTTCTGGTACCCAAAATAAAAGATATAGCTTCTGGCAAGTTGGGGAAGAATTTTGATAAGTGTTACTACAGATCAGTGGTTCTTTACCTGGAGTGATTCCCCCACCCCTGCCCCCCACCCCACGTTTGGCAAAGTGGAGACATTTTTGTTTTTCACAGCTAGATTACTACTTGCATTGGTGAGTAGAGGCGAGGGATGCTATTAAACAGCCTACAGTGCACAGTATGACTCTTAGAGCAAAGAATTATCTGAACACAGTATCAATAATGCCAATGTTGAGAAAGTTTGGCATAGGTTATATATTTAGACCTTTTTAAATGGAATTTCTTCTATATTTCTTTTGGTAGTTGAACTGTATTTCTTCAAATTTCACTCCATGACACTGAGCTGGGTGGGAACCCCAGATGACTTCAACTTCACCTTCAGAGAATGTTGGTATTGTCTTTGAAGGCCCCTGCATTTTACCAGTGACGTCTATTCAAATCGTGCTGCTGTATTGTTTACTTTTTAAAATCCAATTGTTGTTTTTAGGATCTTTACCTAGAGAGAACATGTAACTTGGGCAAAACATCAAGTGTCAATTTTCTCATATCAATATATAAAATCCCAGAGGTCTGCAACCTTGCATGTATCATGAGGTCTTCAACATATACGATTTCATTCTGACCTTGCATGTTCTTTCCCCAGATTTTAATTTGCTTTTAGAGGTTAATTCCATTCTAATGATGACTTTATAACACTTGTGATACCTGACAGCTTGTGTACTAATGTTCTCACCTTCCTCTAGCAGGCCTTCGGAGTCGACTGTGGGATACAAATTTTCATCACTGAAGCTGGGCTCATTCACTCAAATGATTCTGATGGAAAAGAGAGGCGTCTATGCTTCCTACATGTAGTCAGGAGGTGCACAGGCTATTGATCAGCAACTGTAACCTGAGCTTCCTCCAGATAATCAAAACTCTTCCCATTAAGTTGAGCCATAGACTATGGAGAATTGATGTAGCAACCCAAATTCTACCCCTTTTGGTCAACAATACTGATCAATCTTAGCATCAATAAAAGAGGAACAAACAGAAATCATGTGCATCCTGAGGTAATGCAAGAAGAAATACATAATCCCCACCTCTGAAGGGTTCCTGCCAAAAATAAAATTTTACCAGAATTTAATAAAGTCTCTAGATTTTATGATCTGCCTACAGGAAATTAGAAAGATAGAGGAACGAATGAAATGATACCATGAGGAAACCGTCAGCCACATCCAGAATGTGGGAAATTCACCAAATGCAATGGACCCTGTTTGGATTCCGATTCCTACAAACGAAGTGCAGAGAGACATTTGAGACAAGAAAAAGAACTTGAACATGGACTGCATATTAGATGATGCAAAGGAATCATTGTTAATTTTGTTAGCTGTGATGATGGCTTTGCAGTGATATAAAAAATAAGTTAAGCACACTCACTGCTAGCAACAATGTTTTTAGAGACATGACATTCCACTGTATTACATCAGATGTTCAAGATGAACTATTTTGTAAACTGGGACAAAACAAGACTTCTCAGATGCTCTTGGCAGTCATGTTTGAGGATTGTTTATCTTTCAGTTGTGAACTGCAAAGCTGATGATGATTGTCCAACCCAGAGATGACAGAAAGATTTAAATGTTCATAGCATAAAGCACCTTGACAGAGGGAAAAGCAGTATTTCAACCCATTAACTGAATTAGCAATAATTAGAAGCTGAATCACATGGTTCATGATGAAGAGAGACCTAGAGCCAAAATGTTGTTGGGGGCACATAATGAAGTTGCTTCAGCCAAATTGTGTTAATGGGTGCTGGGAAGCTCTGTGATGCACTAAAGAGCATCTTGCTGACCTGTGCTTCTACCAAGACACTTTAGCTGGGGGAAATGGCACATTTTGCTTACAGATCTTTTGCAAAGTAAAATATGACAAAAGAAATGCAACCAATAAGTGAATCAATCAATATTTAATGATTTTCAGCTTAATAACTTCATTTAGTGATATAAAGGCATTGGTAATGCTATTCAAAAAAAATACTCTTCTTTTGTTGGATTTCTGCCTACATAGCTTTAAAAGCATGGATAAGGTCATTTCCTTCTCATTAGGGTTAAAACTACAAGGAGAAATCCCTTCAACCTACATTGTGACTTGGCTTCCAATATTTGACCTCAATCCACGCCATTGGTTTAAAGTAATCAAGACAAAAATAGCATTCAGGCAGAGGGTGAATATGATAAACTGGGGAGATTTCAGGCTATAACTTAAGTATATTCACACATCTATGCAAAGGTGAGGAAAAGTGAGGTTATCACATGGATTATTGTGCCCTAATAACTTAGTACAATCACTTCGTCTAGTTTTCCTGCCCAACTGAAAGCTCTTTGCAGTGAGTTAACTTGTGGATTCATGTCAAACAGACAAAACAATAGCATGCCCTTTCTTTAGTCTGACATAAATCATTCTTGGGGATTCCTAACCAAGTGAGTTCTATCAACTACCTGTCAAAAGTAGGGTATTTTTATTTGTTGATTTACAAAAAGAGTGTGGTATTAAAAGAGAAGAAAGTCTTGGATGGCTGGGGAGGAAAACTAAGTTCTAAGCGTGACTTGGCAAAAACATCCACTTTTATTATTTTGACTGTGTTTTCATCATTTAGCAAAGAGTTATAGCTAGAAGGCAGGGCATAGACTCAAGCTGTTTTTCACCTTCGTTTCTGCTCTGGCATAGCCAATGCCTATGACACCCCTACCCTCACCCTCCATACCCCCATCCATGATGGACGCACTCACTGCAGAAGCATGATGGGGAAGGCTGCACCCTCTGGTGTGATTAGCTTGATTACTGTTCACAGATACTTGCCACCTCTCTCTGGGCAAGGTTATCCTTCCTTCTCCCCACTGGCATCAGGCTTGGCTGTGTAATCTTCTCTGGCCAGTGCAATGAGACTAGAGGTGAGGTGTCCCCTCTGGCTAGAAGCGTATAAAAGTCTGTGTGAGGTTTACCATGTCACCCTTTCCTTCTCTCATGGGATGGGTGGTGTTTCAGATAGAGACAAATCCATTAGCTCAGGTCCTAAAGTGAAGGTGCTGGGGAACAGAGATGCAGCCAAGCCATGATGGGCAGGTCACGTGAGGAAACGGTACACCTTCTAAGCCACTGAGATGGAATCCACTGATGAGGTTTTTGTTGTCTACTTGTTGTTGCTGTTTTGTTTTACTACAGCATCACCTATGCTGATTGATACAAGCTCTCTGAGGGGCAAGTCAGATTTGGGGGAATGGTGGTGGGAGGAAGCATTGAAAAAGCCTCTCTGATGATTCTAATATGCTCTCCCACTTCCATTCAGGTCAACTGTTTCATCAAAGCAATGCTCTGGCCAGGCACGGTGGCACACACCTATAATCTCAGCACTTTGGGAGGCCGAGGAGGGCGGATCTGGATCTCTTGAGATCAGGAGTTTGAGACCAGGCTGGCCAAGATGGTGAAACCTCATCTCTACTCAAAATACAAAAATTAGCTGCTCTTGGTGGTGTGTGCCTGTAGTCTCAGTTACTTGGGAGGCTGAGGCAGGAGAATCGCTTGAACCCGGGAGGTGGAGGTTGCCGTGAGCCAAGATCGCTCCATTGCATTCCAGCCTGGGTGACAGAGTGAGGCTCCATCTCAAAAACAAAAACAGAAAAAAAACCCAGTGCTCTTTTCCATAAACTATTAGTACAAGCATCATGATCTTGAACTTGTATTAAGCTTTGACAACATTAGTTAGCCTTTTATTTACCTTCTAAGCTGAAAACCTATCTTCTAATATATTGAAGACGTAATTGCTCATGATAAATAAACCAGTTCCTGGGATTTTGTTTCACTTTCTTCCCTCTTTTAAATTTGCTCATCTTGGGATGCAGTCTAACTGCCTTTTGAAGTTTAAGAGCTTATTAGGCTTTCTGTTCTTATAACCAAGTTGAACTGCTTAGCTATGAAAACAAAGGAAACAACACGAGGAAGGGAAATAACATATTCTGAGTTCCCAGTAAGTTCCAGGCCCTTATGTTTGGAGCTATAACATATTACAAATGCCATCACTTCACAAAAGAGGAAATTGAGACTCAGAAACAATAAGTGCCCTGCCCAAAGCCAGTGTGAAAAGCAGAAAGGCAGAGACACAAACACAGGCCAGTTTAACCATCCATTGCTTCAAGCACATCTCCATGGAGTAATTTAGCACCCTTTACATGTCATCCTTTTCAAATCACTTAATCCAAAGGATTCCTCTGTAGGTACTGGTTTCTCATTTATTTCTTTATATTCCTTATTTTGGCTCAGATCCAGGCATAATATGCTAGGGCAAGTCGCGGTAACCAAGACGCCTCCAGATATCAGTGGCTTAATGCAACGAGGCTTTGAATGTCACTCATGCTACATGTTCAGCGTGGCTCAACAGGGTCTTGGCCCCTTCCAGTCACCCAGGGAGTGAGGCTGATGCATCTTGCCCCAGGATTCCGTGATGGCCAATTTGGGAACAAGGAAACTGTGACTTAGGCACAGGCTTCTAAAGCTTCACTCTGGCAATCACACCTAAAATCTCCATCTACATTCCATTGGTCAAGGCAAAACATCTGGCCATGCCTACCTTGAAAGGCAAGGAGAAAGCGTGATCCTGTCCTATGCCTGGAAGGAGGGGGAATTTGTTCATTAACATTTTAAAAATGTTGTGGTATAGTCCATAGCAAAAGTGTTTCAGCATGGTACAAAGAAAACATCTTTTATTTAAAAATGTGTAACAGCTGCTATGGGTATCAAGGCACCCCTCATGCTCATGGGTCGGAATCTGTCAGACTACAGTGAGTGTTTAACTCACCCTGGAGTATATTTTTTGGCACAGCTAAGATTTTTTCAGATATTTCTGCCTGCAGAATCTCAGATGGGCAACTTATTTCTACCCAAGCTGAAAGGTACTATTGGATAGGCAGGCATGGAATTTCTGTCTTGTATCAATTATTGGGCCCTTTATCTCAAGACCTTGATCCCCACCCTGGTCTTGGAACAGTGTCTGTTTGTAAACAGCTTCACAGTTTGGCCAATTCAGGTAAATGAGAAAAAAAGGGACACATTATAAATTATCTCATTAAAAATTAAAGCCAGATAAAACTGTATACATTTCACTAAATTACCTTTCTAGGCTTTGGAAATATTCCGACGGCAGCTAATCTCTCCATTTTAATTAGATCGCACATCTTTTCCAAAGGCTACTGTCCTCATGTTTTAATATAAAAAGACTGTTCCTATTTAAGGCAGAGATCTGGAGAGCTGAGAATTAACATTCACTGTTAACCTTCTCTTAAGGGGAATGGTTTAACTTCAAGTGAGGAAGACCCTCCACATTTGAACCACATTTATGATTTTTAAAATAGAGTACTAGTAAATGATACCCTGAATGTCTGTGTAATTTATCTAAAATTATAATTCCCACCCTATTCCTATCCCCCTTCCTTAGTTTCTTCTTCTCCTTAGCATTCATCATTACTCAACACATTCTATATTTTGCTTATTTTTCCTACTGTCTCTCTCCGCCATCCATTCTGGAATTTTTGTTTGGTTCATCACTTTATCTTCAAGGCTGAGTAATGTGCCTAGAAGAGGGTAGCCACTCTGTAAAATTTGTTGGCTGGATGAATGAACCAACGACTGAATTTTCAAGCTGCCACAATCAAGGAACACCTGTTACTTGAACATAAACTCTTTGAGGATAGTACCTTTGTCTTGGCACAAGCAGGTTCTCAATTAATATTAGTTAACCAAGGCAGTATTGGAAACATATGTACAGGTTAATTTGGGTATTTAGTAGGGAGACAGTAGGCCTGACACTAGCACATGGCTTCTTGCAGTAATGAAAATTGAGTGACATGGCAAACTTTGTTGACCACACGTCAGGCATACTGAGTAGCTTTCCCCGCCTTGTCTGGCCATGGCTTTTCATTCTGGGGATTACATGCATGCTTAGACAAGGCTGGAACACTCTTTCTGCCTCATCAATTGGATGATTAACTGCTGTTTTTTCTCCAGGACTCAGCTTAGACATCAATTTTTTTTTTTCTTTTTTTAAAGAGATGGAGTCTCGCTCTGTCGCCCAGGCTGGAGTGCAAAGGCACGATCTCAACTCACTGCAATCTCTGCCTCCCCGGTTCAAGCAATTCTCCTACCTCGGCCTCCTGAGTAGCTGGGACTACAGGCACATGCCACCGTGCCCAGCTAATTTTTTTTTTTTTTTTTTTTGTATTTTAGTAGAGATGGGGTTTCACCATGTTGCCCAGGCTGGTCTCGAACTCCTGAGCTCAGGCAATCCACCCGCCTGGGCCTCCCAAATTGCTAGGATTACAGGCGTGAGCCACTGCGCCTAGCTGGCATCACTTTCTATAACTCAAGTAAGTTTAAAAAAATTTGTTGAATGTATTAATTAAATCTTCAGCATTGTTTAGACCCCAAGTCCTTGAATTATCCTTAACATCTTTCTGCCTCTCACATACTACATTAGATCTCCAATGGCAAATCTGGTCAAATCATTTCAAAATACAATGAGAGCCTGATCTCCATCTTCCAAGCTCCACAGCCACCATTACTGCTTGCCAGAGCTATTGCAATAACTTCCTAAATGCACTTCCGGATTCAGCCTTTCTCTCCTACAGTGTATGTGTAATTCAACAACCAGTGATTCTTTCAAAAGATAAGTTGGATCCGCGTTCCTCTTCCACTTGATACCCACCAGCGGCTGAATCACTCTTTCTTGCAGTAACCCATAGGCCCTCCCTGCATTATATGCCCCCACTTCTAATAGTTCCTCTATTTCTTTTCTCTTTGCTCAGTCACTGCAACCTACACATGCCTCCTTGCAGTGCCTCTAACCCATCAAGCACAATCCCGCTTGGATGGCCTTTGCCTTGGCTCTTTCTACTCCCTGAAATCTTTTTCTCCCAGGAATTTTCACGATTCTTTCTCTCACTTCCTTTAGGTCTGAGCCCAACAGTGACTTTACCAGAGAAAACTTCCCTGGCCACCATATACAAAATAGCATCCACGTGGCCATCTTTCAACCCTAGCTCTCCCAACTAACCTCTTCATGTGTATTTACTTGTTCATTGTTTGTCTTTCCTCCCCTCTATAATGTAAACTCCAGTTGATCCTAATATTCCCAGTATTTTGTACTTTACAGAGAGTATAACTCAATTCATATCTGTTGAATTGAATTGTTGGATTGGAATCAATGAATGCAAGAAAATAATTTTTTCCCTGAGGCTTTGTCCAGCCTCTATAAATTCTACTGTCTGGTAGGTGGGTTTTCTAAGAAAGAATCCAAACCATGCCAAGAGCAGTGAAGCCTATGACAAAACAACACAGCAGCGAGATTTCAAACTAATCCTTAGTGGAGTATTGAGAGAGGAGGTACAGTTGCACCTGTGTTGATAAGTGAGAGCCCTCAACATCATTTACGGTTTATTGAAATGACACTGTCAGTTAGAACCCACCCCAAAGCAAAACACATCCTCAGAAAAACAGACGGTTGGGAAGCTCCTTTAGAAAACCTGCAGACAGCGTATTATGGTGGTCAAAAGCTTGGGCTCTGGGGTCAGATTGCTGGTTTTCATTTCAGCCATGCTCTTTCCTAGCTGTGTGGTTGTGTACCAGATACTTAGTTGTTACAAGTCTTAGCCTCTTCATCTGTCAAATGAGAATCAAAACGGTTCCTGAAGGGTGGAAACAGATGAGATGACTGTCCTGCTTAGCACAGTGGCTGGCACAAGTTGAGGACTAAATAAATGTGAGCTGCTATTATTATCAGGATTGCTATTGTTCAACATACTTGTGATGTCCAACCAGCCACACTTCATAGTTTAATGCTCAATATGGATGAGCAGAAGGCTTTCTTTGGGACTTAAAAAATGTCTTTATTTAGGCATCTATCCTTAAAGCAACACAGAACACTTGAATGGCTAGCTCCCTTGTGGGTTCTGGGGATATGGCCTTTTGCAGAGGTTGGAAAGGGGAGGTTGACGTCAACCCAGCTCAGTGCTGGGCACATGGCTGTAGGTGTCTATTAATACCTACTAAAAGAAAGAGTGTCAAGATCAATTTCACCAGGGAAGAATGGAGCCTTCTCCCTAAATGACCAGATTCAGAGAGACTGCAGCACGAAGTTATAGTCAGAAATCCCAACATCAAATCTTTTGCATAGTCCTTAGAAGAGGAATAACATAGAGAAATGTCATTTTCATCCATTTGTGCCTGAATATCCAAATGAAAGTAGGTGGTTTATGTTCTGGTAGGTTGACCTATTGGTTCGTGTTTGCATTTTTGGTTTGACCAGGCAGAGATCCGAATCACGTCATTACAAGCAAAAAACTAGGAGAGAGATGACAAGTTTTAAATATTCCTGTAGGACATCACTTTGAGGCCAGAGTTTTAAACCAGATGCCAGTTAAACCTTCCCTCAGCTATAAAATTGTCATAATGACCTACAAGACAATATGTCATATTGGCCTCACTTTTATCAAAGATCTTTTAATTAATTACCTACTTTTCCAGTTCCTAAATTTGCATTTATGTGGACCTTGTTAAATCTTGGTTTCAAATTATCTTTTTCTTCCCCAGTGAAATTTCTTTTGAGGTCATTGTAGATTCACTTGTGGTTGCAGGAAATATTGCAGAAAGATCCCTTGTACACTTTACCCAGCCTTCCTCAATGGTAGTATTTTGTAAAACCATAGTATAATATCACAACTAAGATACGGATATTGATATGACCCACTGATCTGATTCTGATTTCCCCAGTTATACTTGTATTTGTTTGTGTATGAGTGTTGTGTATTAAGTATAATGTTATCAGCCGTGTAGGTTTCTGCATCCACTACCACAGTGAAGATGTTCAACAGTTCCAATACCATCCACCACCACAAGATCTCTCCTGTTGCTTTTTCTTAGCCACACCTACCCTCTACCCACTCCCATACCTCACTCCTGGCAATGTCCACACCCCACCTTTTAAAATCTTATTTCAAAAATGCTATATAAATGGAATCATATTATATGTAACATTTGGGGGATGACTTTTTCACTTAGCATTATTCCTTGGAGATCCAGCCAAGTTCTTACACATTATCACAATCATTTCTCCCTTCTAATTGCTGAGTAGTATTCCATGCTATGTAGGTACCACATAGTATGTATCACTGTTGGTTTAACTATTCACCTGTTGAAGGAAATCTGAGCCAATTCCAGTTTGGGGCTGTTACAAATAGAGCTGTTGTGAACATTTATGCACAGGTTTTTGTGTGAGCATAAATTTCATTTCTGTGGGATAAGGCCCCGGAGTGCAATTGCTGGGTCATATGGTAGTTGCCATGTTTAGTGTTTTTAGAAACTGCAGTACTATTTTCCATAGTGGCTATACCATTTTACATTCTCCTCAGCAAAGCAATGTATAAGTGGTACAGCTTCTCCACATCCTCACAAGCATTTATGTTGTATTTTTTTTTAAAGCCATTCTGATAAGTCTGTAGTAATATATCATTGTGGTTTTAATTTGCATTTCCCTGTTGGTTAACCATGTCAAATATATGTTTATGTGTTGATCTGCCTTTGTGTATCCTCTTCTGTAAAACATCTGCTTATATCTTTTACCCATTTTCCAATTTTTTTGCTCATTTATTTACTGCTGAGTTTTGAAAGTTTTTTTTAACTTGTATTCGATAACTGTCTTTTGCTGGATATACAGTTTGCAAATATTTTCTCTGGGTCTGTAGCTTGTCTTTCATTTTTTTGCACAGGGGCTTTCTAAGAACAACAGTTTTTAATTTTGGAGGATTATTTAGTAAGTTTTCGTTTTATGGATTATGTTTCTGTTGTCAAGTTTAAGAATGCTTAGCTTAGCCTTTAGATCCTAGAGATTTTTCTCCTACATGTTTTTCGAAAAAAGTTTTACAGTTTTGTGTTTTACAATTAAGAATATGATCCATTTTCAGTTAATTTTTGTATAAGGTGAGAGGTTTAGATACACTTTGTTCTGCCTGAGAATGCCTAATTACTCCAGCAATGTTCATTGAAAAGGATATCCTTTTTCTACTGAATTGGTTTGGCACCTTTGTCTGAAGTCACGTGGGCATATTTGTGTGAGTCTGTTTCTGTCTTCTGTTCCACTGCTCTACGTGCCTATCCCTTCATTAATACTCATTGTACTTTCTAATTAATACTAATTCACTAATTAATTCATTGTACTTTCTTGATTACTGTAGCTCTATAATAAGCCTTCAAACCAGGTAAGTAATTCCTTCCACTTTATTCTTCTGTGCCAGGATTGTTTCAGATATTTTAGGATGTGTGCCTTGCCATATACCTTTTAGAATAAGCTTATCTATGTCTATGAAAAATCTTGCTGGTATTTGGATACGAATTGTGTTAAACATATAGATCAGTTTGGGGAGAAACGTATCATTAATATGTCAGGTCTTCCAGTCCATGAACACTGTATGTCTCTCCACTTATTTAGGTTATCTTTGATTTCATTCTTCAGCATTTGTAATTTTAAGCATACAAATACTGTAGATGTTTTGTTAAGTGCATACCTAAGTATTTAGCTTTCTTTAGAGCAGTGTTATATATTATAGTTTTAATGTTAGTTTCTACATGTTCAATGTTAGTATATAGAATTGTTTTTGGTTTTTTTATGCTGACCTTGTATCCTGTGATGTTGATGAACTCACTTATTAAATGAAGTATTTTTGAGACTATATTCTGGCTATCACATAGCTGAAATACGTAACCTTTAGTCAAAAGCCTGAAGCCCTTAGTGGTCACTTCTTGTTTTTGAAATGCACCCAAAGTCATTGTGTGATTATTCCAACAAACCACTGGGAGAGCAGCCACAGAAAAGATTCTTAATGCAAACACATGGCAAGGGGATCTGTTTCAACTAATCTGAGATCTAATTTAACTAGCCAACTTCTCACGCAGAACAAGTCAAACCTAATAATGAAGAAATGATCTGAAGCCAGCCTTTTATAGAGAACCTACTTCTAATTCTGAAAGGACTTGTCAAGAAATGCTTGGTTTACCAGCCCATAGAAAATTCAGTGCTTCGAGGCCTTTGAACCACAGTTAAGTTGTAAAGGATCTCAGAAGTTATAGAGCACACAGAAACTACCCTTTCAAGCAAATGTGTGGCCAAAATGGTGCTAGCCAGCAACTAGCCCAAAAGAGCACAGGAAGAGAGCTGATCCTGTCTATCTTTCTTTCTTATGTTCTTTTCCTTTTGAAGAGTTTCCTTTAAGAAATTAAATGGGACAAAATCCTCAACTTCATTTATTTTCCCCCAGTTCCCTAATTTTGATTCAGAACCACGTCTTTGTTTAAGGGTTTATGTAGATAAACCTCAATTTTGTCAATCTCAATTTTGTCTAAAAGTAGGATCAACTTCTAATTTTCAATGTTAAATCCTACGCTCTACTTTCTCCTGCAATATTCTCAAGATGACTGCACCAGGTTACATCCCACACTGGGCCAGACGTCATGAACCAAATAACTGTCCCTGCATTACTGGCTCAGGAGTGCTACTGGCATGGTCTGAATCAGGTTATACTCAGCAAATTTAGTTGCTTCAATGATATGGTATCAAACACTGGAAGGAACAGAGAGGAATCCGAGAAATGCTCATTGTGTGTGTCCTTTCTTAGCCAGTTTTGTAAGGCATGTGGAGGTCTGCTGGGATAGCCTGGGGCTTTTCTGGTGATCCTTTCACTCAAGGAAAGTTAATCCACATGGGTGAATTTTCATCATCATTCGAAACTCCAAGTAGCAAGATCAAATACTGCCATTGCAGATACAACTGGCAACTTTCGTCACTAACTGTAAATTAGAGGCTACGTTGTAGCCAGAGGAAAATTCAGATGTTTTAGGGGACCAGACAGAAAATGTAAATGGACAAAAAGGCCTGCATAAAACAGAGAACAGTGGGGACTGAGGAGAATTAGTAATGCCCACCTTGCTTAAAGGCATTCAAATGTAAACATACTTTAAAGTGTTGGATACGGCTGAAAAAACCATATGTCAACTAAATTTGTTTGCAAGGCCACTAGTATAAAATTCTTGAGGTGGTGGCTGAGCTTCTAGAGGAAAAAAAAAATACTTAAGATTTCACATGTTAGTCTACAGGTCTGCAAAGATAACCAAATCTCCGATCCATGAACTGGTGACTAGCTACTAGTTAGTCTCAAGGAAGATGGCTTAATGGCTTGCTTTCCCTCATGTAGTTCCCAAGCTCCCCGTACTGTACTAAGAAGCTGCATTCAAAGGATTGCCTTTTAATTCAAGCAAACATTTATTAAAATTATTTTTCTGAGAAACATATTTATGTGCATTATAAACAAGAACACTCTTAACATTAAAAAATTTGAACTTTAAAAAATATGTAAAACGTTCGAGAAATGTAAACAGGAATTTTCATCTCATTTTCCATATGGTTATGTAAGCACCTTAAATATCAACACAGATCACAGACAAGCCCATTTACATTCATAAGAATTTTCTAAATAAGAACAAATTAATTAAAAAATTGTTTCCAAAATTAAATATTATTTTTTGGCAGCTAAAGTAACACTTGTAATCAGGACTGAAGGATAATGTGTGCTACAGAGAAGTAAAATGTCCACTATGATTGAAGGCTTTTTTTTTTTTTTTCTTAAGAAGCAATTTTAAAATGTTTATATTTAAGAGTTCCAATAGAGAGAGGTGGAACCAAGATGGCCGAATAGGAACAGCTCCAGTCTACAGCTCCCAGTGTGAGCGACGAAGAAGACGAATGATTTCTGGATTTCCAACTGAGGTGCCGGGTTCATCTCACTGGGGATTGTTGGACAGTGGATGCAGGACAGTGGGTGCAGCGCACCGAGCGTGAGCTGAAGCAGGGCGAGGCATCGCCTCCCCCAGGAAGTGCAGGGGGTCAGGGAATTCCCTTTCCTAGCCAACAAAAGGGGTGACAGATGGCACCTGGGAAATTGGGTCACTCCCACCATAATACTGCACTTTTCCAATAGTCTTAGCAAACGGCACACCAGGAGATTGTATCCCGCGCCTGGCTCAGAGGGTCCTACACCCACGGAGCCTCGCTCCTTGCTAGCACAGCAGTCTGAGATCAAACTGCAAGGCAGCAGCAATGCTGGGGAGGGGTGCCCACCACTGCCGAGCCTTGAGCAGGTAAACAAAGCGGCTGGGAAGCTCAAACTGGGTGGAGCCCAATACAACTCAAGGAGGCCTGCCTGCCTCTGTAGACTCCACCTCTGGGGGCAGGGCATAGCCAAACAAAAGGCAGCAGAAACCTCTGCAGACTTAAATGTCCCTCTCTGACAGCTTTGAAGAGACTAGTGGTTCTCCCAGCACACAGCTTGAGATCTGAGAACTGACAGACTGCCCCCTCAAGTAGGTCCCTGACCCCCAAGTAGCCCAACTGGGAGGCACCCCCCAGTAGGGGCAGACTGACAGCTCACACGGCCAGGTACTCCTCTGAGACAAAACTTCCAGAGGAACCATCTGGCAGCAACATTTGCTGTTCACCAATATCCGCTGTTCTGCAGCCTCTGCTGCTGATATCCAGGCAAACAGGGTCTGGAGTGGACCTCCAGCAAACTCCAACAGACCTGAAGCTGAGGGTCCTGTCTGTTAGAAGGAAAACTAACAAACAGAAAGGACATCCACACCAAAACCCCATCTGTACGTCACCATCATTAAAGACCAAAGGTAGATAAAACCACAAAGATGGGGAAAAAAACAGAGAAGAAAAACTGAAAATTCTAAAAATCAGAGCACCTCTCCTCCTCCAAAGGAACGTAGCTCCTCACCAGCAATGGAACAAAGATGGATGGAGAATGACTTTGATGAGCTGAGAGAAAAAGGCTTCAGATGATCAAGCTACTCTGAGCTAAAGGAGGAAGTTCGAGCCCAGGACAAAGAAGCTAAAAACCTTGAAAAAAGATTAGACGAATGGCTAACTAGAATAACCAATGCAGAGAAGTCCTTAAAGGACCTGATGCAGCTGAAAACCATGGCACGGGAAGTACCTGATGAATGCACAAGCCTCAGTAGCTGATTCTATCAACTGGAAGAAAGGGTATCAGTGATGGAGGATCAAATGAATGAAATGAAACAAGAACAGAAGTTCAGAGAAAAAAGAATAAAAAGAAATAAACAAAGCATCCAAGAAATATGGGACTATGTGAAAAGACCAAATCTATGTCTGACTGGTGTACCTGAAAGTGACTGGGAGAATGGAACCAAGTTGGAAAACACTCTGCAGGATATTATCCAGGAGAACTTCCCCAATCTAGCAAGGCAGGCCAACATTCAGATTCAGGAAATACAGAGAACGCCACAAAGATACTCCTCGAGAAGAGCAACTCCAAGACACAAAATTATCAGGTTCACCAAAGTTGAAATGAAGGAAAAAATGTCAAGGGCAGCCAGAGAGAAAGGTCCGGTTACCCACAAAGGGAAGCCCATCAGACTAACAGCAGATCTCTCAACAGAAACTCTACAAGCCAGAAGAGAGTGGGGGCCAATATTCGACATTCTTAAAGAAAACAATTTTCAACCCAGAATTTCATATCCAGCCAAACTAAGCTTCATAAGTGAAGGAGAAATAAAATCCTTTACAGACATGCAAATGCTGAGAGATTTTGTCACCACCAGGCCTGCCCTACAAGAGCTCCTGAAGGAAGCACTAAACATGGAAAGGAACAACTGGTACCAGCCACTGCAAAAACATGCCAAATTGTAAAGACCATCGAGGCTAGGAAGAAACTGCATCAACTAACGAGCAAAATAACCAGCTAACATCATAATGACAGGATCAGATTCACACATAACAATATTAACCTTAAATGTAAATGGACTAAATGCTCCAATTAAAAGACACAGACTGGCAAATCGGATAAAGAGTCAAGACCCATCAGTGTGCTGTATGCAGGAAACCCATCTCATGTGCAGCAACACACATAGGCTCAAAATAAAGGGATGGAGGAAGATCTACCAAGCAAATGGAAAACAAAAAAAGGCAGGGGTTGCAATCCTAGTCTCTGATAAAACAGACTTTAAATCAACAAAGATCAAAAGAGACAAAGAAGGCCATTACATAATGGTAAAGAGATCAATTCAACAAGAAGAGCTAACTATCCTAAATGTATATGTACCCAATACAGGAGCACCCAGATTCATAAAGCAAGTCCTTAGAGACCTACAAAGAGACTTAGACTCCCACACAATAATAATGGGAGACTTTAACACCCCACTGTCAACATTAGACAGATCAATGAGACAGAAAGTTAACAAGGATATCCAGGAATTGAACTCAGCTCTGCACCAAGCAGACCTAATAGACATCTAAAGAACTCTCCACCCCAAATCAACAGAATATATATTCTTTTCAGCACCACACCTATTCCAAAATTGGCCACATAGTTGGAAGTAAAGCACTCCTCAGCAAATGTAAAAGAACAGAAATTATAACAGACTGTCTCTCAGACCACAGTGCAATCAAACTAGAACTCAGGATTGAGAAACTCAAAACTGCTCAACTACATGGAAACTGAACAACCTGCTCCTGAATGACTATTGGGTACATAACAAAATGAAGGCAGAAATAAAGATGTTCTCTGAAACTCACGAGAACAAAGACACAATGTACCAGAATCGCTGGGACACACTCAAAGCAGTGTGTAGAGGGAAATTTATAGCACTAAATGCCCACAAGAGAAAGCAGGAAAGATCTAAAATTGACACCCTAATATCACAATTAAAAGAACTAGAGAAGCAAGAGCAAACACATTCAAAATCTAGCAGAAGGCAAGAAATAACTAAGATCAGAGCAGAACTGAAGGAGATAGAGACACAAAAAACCCTTCAAAAAATCAATGAATCCAGGAGCTGGTTTTTTGAAAGATCAACAAAATTGATAGACCGCTAGCAAGACTAATAAAGAAGAAAAAGACAAGAATCAAATAGACACAACAAAAATGATAAAGGGGATACCACCACCAATCCCACAGAAATACAAACTACCATCAGAGAATACTATAAACACCTCTATGCAAATAAATTAGAAAATCTAGAAGAAATGGATAAATTCCTGGACACATACAACCTCCCAAGACTAAACAGGAAGAAGTTGAATCTCTGAATAGACCAATAACAGGCTCTGAAATTGAGGCAATAATTAATAGCTTACCAACCAAAAAAAGTCCAGGACCAGACGGATTCACAGCCGAATTCTACCAGAGATACAAGGAGGAGCCTGTACCATTCCTTCTGAAACTATTCCCATCAATAGAAAAAGAGGGAATCCTCCCTAACTCATTTTATGAGGCCAGCATCATCCTGATACCAAAGCCTGACAGAGACACGACCAAAAAAGAGAATTTTAGACCAATATCCCTGATGAACATTGATGCAAAAATCCTCAATAAAATACTGGCAAACCAAACCCAGCAGCACATCAAAAAGCTTATACACCATGATCAAGTGGGCTTCATCCCTGGGATGCAAGGCTGGTTCAACATATGCAAATCAATAAATGTAATCCAACATATAAACAGAACCAAAGACAAAAACCACATGATTATCTCAATAGATGCAGAAAGCCCTTTGACAAAATACAACAACCCTTCATGCTAAAAACTCTCAATAAATTAGATATTGATGGGACATATCTCAAAATAATAAGAGCTATTTATGACAAACCCACAGCCAACATCATACCGAATGGGCAAAAACTGGAAGCATTCCCTTTGAAAACTGGCACAAGACAGGGATGCCCTCTCTCACCTCTCTTTTTCAACATAGTGTTGGAAGTTCTGGCCAGGGCAATCAGGCAGGAGAAGGAAATAAAGAGTATTCAATTAGGAAAAGAGGAAGTCAAACTGTCCTGTTTGCAGATGACATGATTGTATATCTAGAAAACCCCATAGTCTCAGCCCAAAATCTCCTTAAGCTGATTAGCAACTTCAGCAAAGTCTCAGGATACAAAATCAATGTGCAAAAATCACAAGCATTCTTATACACCAATCACAGACAAACAGAGAGCCAAATCATGAGTGAACTCCCATTCACAATTGCTTCAAAGAGAATAAAATACCTAGGAATCCAACTTACAAGGGACATGAAGGACCTCTTCAAGGAGAACTACAAACCACTGCTCAATGAAATAAAAGAGGATACAAACAAATGGAAGAACATTCCATGCTCATGGGTAGGAAGAATCAATATCGTGAAAATGGCCACACTGCCCAAGGTAATTTATAGATTCAATGCCATCCCCATCAAGCTACCATTGACTTTCTTCCCAGAATTGGGAAAAACTACTTTAAAGTTCATATGAAACCAAAAAAGAGCCCTCATTGCCAAGTCAATCCTAAGCAAAAAGAACAAAGCTGGAGGATTATGCTACCTGACTTCAAACTATACTACAAGGCTACAGTAACCAAAACAGCATGGTACTGGTACCAAAACAGAGATATAGACCAAGGGAACAGAACAGAGCCCTCAGAAATAATACCACACACCTACAACTATCTGATCTTTGACAAACCTGACAAAAACAAGAAATGGGGTAATGATTCCCTATTTAATGAGCACTATTTAATAAATGGTGCTGGGAAAACTGGCTAGCCATATGTAGTAAGCTGAAACTGGATCCCTTCCTTACACCTTATACAAAAATTAATTCAAAATGGATTAAAGACTTAAATTTTAGACCTGAAACCATAAAAACCCTAGAAGAAAGCCTAGGCAATACCATTCAGGACATAGGCGTGGGCAAGGACTTCATGTCTAAAACACCAAAAGCAATGGCAACAAAAGCCAAAATTGACAAATGGGATCTAATTAAACTAAAGAGCTTCTGCACAGCAAAAGAAACTACCATCAGAGTGAACAGGTCACCTACAGAATGTGAGAAAATTTTTGCAACCTACTCATCTGACAAAGGGCTAATATCCAGAATCTACAATGAACTCAGACAAATTTACAAGAAAAAAACAACCCCATCAACAAGTGGGCAAAGGATATGAAAAGACACTTCTCAAAAGAAGACGTTTATGCAGCCAACAGACACATGAAAAAATGCTCATCATCACTGGCCATCAGAGAAATGCAAATCAAAACCACAATGAGATACCATCTCACACCAGTTAGAATGGCCATCATTAAAAAGTCAGGAAACAACAGGTGCTGGAGAGGATGTGGAGAAATAGGAACACTTTTACAGTGTTGGTGGGACTGTAAACTAGTTCAACCATTGTGGAAGTCAGTGGGGCGATTCCTCAGGGATCTAGAACTAGAAATGCCATTTGACCCAGCCATCCCCTTACTGAGTATATACCCAAAGGATTATAAATCATGCTGCTATAAAGACACATGCACACATATGTTTATTCCGGCACTATTCACAATAGCAAAGACTTGGAACCAACCCAAATGTCCAACAATGATAGACTGGATTAAGAAAATGTGGCACATATACACCATGGAATACTATGCAGCCATAAAGAAGGATGAGTTCATGTCCTTTGTGGGGACATAGATGAAGCTGGAAACCATTATTCTCAGCAAACTGTCACAAGGACAAAAAACCAAACACCACATGTTCTCACTCATATGCGGGAATTGAACAGTGAGAACTCATGGACACAGGAAAGGGAACATCACACACTGGGGCTTGTTGTGGGGTGCGGGGGGGGGGAGGGATAGCATTAGGAGATACACCTAATGTTAAATGACGAGTTAGTGGGTGCAGCACACCAACATGGCACGTGTATACACATGTAACAAACCTGCACGTTGTGCACATGTACGCTAAAACTTAAAAAAAAAGTTCCAATAGACCCTTTCCTGCAAGTTTCTCTGATGTCCTGTATCTGAAGATGCGGAACATGAAATTAGATTTTCTTGATGACCCTTATTAGGATTATAAACATCTATAATTGTTCAGCTTTTTCTTCCAAACTTTTCTTTCTCAATGGTTGATTAGAGAAAATTTTGCATTTATTATATATGCCTTGGATGCCTCCAGCCCCCTGCAGTATTTATCACCTGAAATGGGCAAACAACCTGTTAGAAATATTTGTTAAATAAGAGTCAACAATTATTGAATGAGGTTGCAAAAGTAAGTTCAGAGGACAGAGCTGTGACACCTATGTGACAATTATTTTAGGCAATCAGAGCTCTTTTAGATTTTTGATTTATGTGTTTTTTTAAATTAGTTTTTTGGTAGGGATCATGTTCCAGGTTTCCAGAAGACTTTTAGAACAACAGCTTTCAAAAGGAAAATGATATTATTTGGTTTTTAATTAAAGAGACCATCTTTTGTACACTAAGATTGAATGAAATGTCTACTTTTTAGTCTCAAATAGATTTTATAAAACATTTAAGTATGTAGTTTGGTTTTCAACCAAAAATGTGTTTATTTTGAATACAAATATACATAATAAGAACAGAACCAAAAAATTATGTATGTTTTATTAGTTTCCCAGGGTTGCTGTAACGAATTACTGCAAACTGCATGGCTTAACACAACAAAATGTATTCTCTTGCAGTTCAGGAGGCCAGGCATCTGAAATCAAGATATCAGCGGGGTCGATTTCTTCTGGAAACTCTGAGGAAGAATCTGTCCCATGCCTCTCTCCTAGCTTCTCGTGGTTGCTGACAACTCTTGGCTTTCTCTGACTGGTAGCTGCACACTCCAGTGTTGCCTGTCATTTTCATATAGCTTTGTGCCTCCTTTTAAGGACAGCAATCACTAAATTCAGGGCCCACCCTAATCCAGTATGATTTCACTTTAACTTGATTACATCTTTAAAGACCCTATTTCCAAATAAGGTCTCATTCACAGGTATTGGAGGTTAGGACTCGCAGGTGTCTTTTTGGTGGGGATAAATTCAACCTCCTAAATATGTGTACATATTAGATATCTAACCATGTGCTATAGAACATACAGTGTAAAATTATATAAAATATAAACTTTCTCTTGATAGATGATTTTACAGATATGGAGGAGAGAATCAACTTCAGATTGATTTTTAAATGGCACCATGTTAAAAATAAAGATTTTAATATCCTACTTGGAAAATGCATGTAACCTTTCAAGTCAAGTCAAAGAATGAAGTTCCAACACCAGGAAACTCACTATTCTGGCCATTCTATCTTGATTCTAAGTGAACATTCTAATTAGAACCAACCCTCATAATTAGTTTTATATTAATAGCATTATAAGGTAAATGTTCTTCTATCTGGGTTTTATCTCTCTGCTATAAATTGCATTGTTAGCTCATATCATGCCCCTTGCATTATCAATTATTAGAGACACTTCTTAGACGGAATTGGGGCCATGAGTAATTGGAGAAGCATCCGATAGATGGGGAAATTTTTTACTCTCCCTTGCAAGGCTGGATCTCCATAATTTGGCCGTGAAAACATTGATATAAGACATCCCTTCAATTCATTCTGGGATTTATTTTGCAATGTTTGTGTAAAAAGCTATTGAGCAGGCAGGGGAATTCCTAACAGACGAAACTCCGACTTACTTTTTAGCTTTTTTCTGATGTCTTACAAAGAAGAAAGTGCATTTCTGTTTGTCAACATGAAAATGCTTTTATCTCTTGGTAAAAACGTATAATACTCTCTGTTGTTCACCAATAGCCACCCTCCCACTAAAACAGAGGAAAAGTTTCTCTTTTAGGGAACAAGTTTCTCTTTATACACTTTTGAGTTCAACACAAATTGGTGACCCTGAGGAGGAAGACGTTATAGACCCTTAAATCCGTAGATCCACCCAGAAATCCAGCTTGATTCATTTTCACTTGTTCTAGTAGTCTGATTTATGTCAGGAGACTGTGTTTATGGAGATCAGGTGGCCTTTCTCACAAGCCTTTTTAATTTGCACCATTATCTGGTAATAACAGTGTAATGAACATGCATCTTCTGAAAAATAGAAAAAGTGTGCTTTTCCACAAAACACTTGTAAGACTCCATGGATTGTGGGGAAGCGGTATTGGATGCTATTAATGGGATGGTAGCTGACAAAAATGTCAAAGATGTAAGTTATTGTTCCAGGCCACTTGAAACCTTAGAATATGTTCCCCTAGTCACCCTATTAATGGAGATATATTATCTCTCTGAGAATTTCCTGTCAAACTCTGTTAAGTAAATAAAGAATAGGTGAAATATCAGAAACAGAGCTAACAAATGGAGCTAAGGCCTCCACTGGAAAGAAAAGAGCCAGCTGTTTACCGTGCTAATTTGAAACAAAATGAAAATGTATGTTTTTCATCTTTGCGGAATATAATTTTCAAACATAGACTGGAAGTTGGCTTTAGAAGAGACTTTTTTCTTTTTTTTTGAAATAGATATTTAGTGGTCTGGTTTGTGTGTGACAAATGTGACTCTGGCCTTAAGACACACGTCTGGCTGAGCGTTGCATGTTGCCTCAAAATTGAACTCAAACCATGAAGTAATATTTGAGTCATTTAGCTGTGTTAGTCTCAATGTGTCAAGATCAGAATGGACTAGAACTTTTTATAGTCAGAGACACAGCTGTAATTGTAGATACCGACTATCAGGCAGGACCCAGGGAATTTGGTGTAGGTGAGCAGAGCCACCCAGCTCTGTGGTTCTGGTGGTCCCGTGCAGATCTCAACCAAAGCCCGTGTCATCCTAGGGATCTAACATAGAATCCATATTGTTCAGCCAGTGCTTCTCAATTAGGGGTGAGCATCCACACCCCTATACCCCCACTCCTGCTGTCCTGCCAGGGACACTGGGCAACGTGTGGAGGCATTTTTGGTTTGCATATTTGGGAAGGTTGCTACTGGCATCTGGTGGGTAGGGACGAGGAAAGCTGCTAAGCACTCTACAATGCCCAGGATAGGGACCCACAGCAAAGGATTATTCAGCCCCAAATGTTGACAGTGCTGAGGCTGAGAAACCTAGCTCTTTTATTTTTGAGACAGAATCTTACTCTGTACACCCAGGCTGGAGTGCAGTGGCGCAATCTCGTCTCACTGCAACCTCCCAGGTTCAAGCGATTCTTCTGCCTCAGCCTGCTGAGTAGCTGGGATTACAGACACGTGCCACCACATCCAGCTAATGTTTTTGTATTTTTAGTAGAGATGGGGCTTCGCCATGTTGGCCAGGCTGGTCTCGAACTCCTGGCCTCAAGTAATGCATGTGCCTTGTCCTCCCCAAGTGATGGGATTACAGGCAAGAAACCTAGCTCTTAAACAGTGATTCTTAAACATGGATGTGTGTCAAAACCATTTGGACAGCTAAGAAGGCAAAGGCCCAGGCTCACTGAGGTGAGTGTGGGGTAAACGCACCTGACAGCAATAACATAAGTACACCCTGAGAATGACCCTGTATGGCAGATGCACCTGCATGTGTGTTCTGAGCTAGCGAATCCAGGAGTGGCCAACCCGGAGATTCATTCCTTATCTATGATAAATGTTTGAGCCCCCAGCCTGTCCCATGTAATACGGCGCATATAGGAGATTGAGGCCCTGAGTTCTTGGGTTAAATAAAGGTTGCCAGGAGGGGGTTGTTAGTGGGAGGGTGTTAAGTGAAAACGCTGTATAATATTTGATTCATGATGTTTGCAGGCGGTTGTGGTTCTACTGCCCCGTCAGTCAGCACTGTAGGAAAGTGGGTATGTTGTCTAGCCAGTTGCCACTGGATCATTTTGATAATTAAGTTGGTTCCTGTCCAGCCCACCACCACTGGACTCTCTCCCCTGTATGGAACCCCTAATAAAACCCCAGGCCTCCTTTGCTGGCTCTGGGTCTCTTCTTGAACCTGGTGCCTTCACTATTGGAATTAATAGGGGTTTGGCAAAACAGTGAGGGCCTGAGCCTTTGTAGTTTTATCAAGTTTTTAGGTGATTCTGGCTCAAGTTCAGGAGCCACTGGTATAGGCTATTAATTAGATTTGGAAGTTAGACATGAACCATTTATCAATTTTTTTGGTCACACATTTATTGTTTTTTGGTCACGCCTGTAATCTCAGCTACTTGGGAGGCTGGGGCTGGAGAATCTCATGAGCCCAGGAGTTCAAGGCTGCAGTGCGCTACGGTCAAGCCACCGTGGTCCAGCCTGGCAGACAGAGCGAGACCCTGTATCTAAAAGAAAACATACAAAAACAACTTTGTGTGTGTGTTTTTGTATGTTTTGTCTTCTTCAACTGCTCTAGTTTTTTTGCACAGGAAAATGTATGCTATAATGGTAATTTATTAATCATTATTTTTCTAGGCCAGTATTTCCCACTCAATCTGTGGGTTGTGAAGTTGCTACAAGGACTGTGAGAATCCATATGTGTGCAAGCATTGCTCATAGAACTGAAAAAAAATTATCTTACACATATAAATACATGAATATTTTCCAAATTATATAGATGATCTGATTAATCATGTACACACTCATTTAAAAGTATTACTCATTGAATGTTTTAGAAAGAGATGAACACTAATATATTTCTACTGTCAGGTGGGTTCATGAAATATTTAAATATTTATTTTGCAAAGGGATCCTCCAAACTTAAAGACACCTGTAGACCACATTTTCAAGATTTTTCCAAAGGTTTTTTTTTTTTTTTAATCACTGTATTAGTGCTCCCAGTTTCTTCTGAGATCCATGTACAGTTCTATATCTAATACTTGGTTTAGAGCACTGTTGCTCTAAGCCTGATTTCTCAAAGAAGTCACCTGGGGATCTTGTTGTCCTACAGATTTTGATTGAGTTTGTCTGGACTTGTAATTCTGCAATCACGACAGGCTCCCAGGAAATGGAATGTCCCTGGCCCTCAGACCACAGTTTGAATAGTGGGAATTCAAAGATGTTAGTTTCTGGAAGTTTATGCACTTTTGGCACCACATATCTTAAAATACACCGTTAAAATGACTGGATCTTAGTAAAGCAGGGAGAGAAAACCAACTAAACAAAATAATGCAACTCACATTTCACTTATGTAAATGTTATAGAAAGTCCTTGTACATGAACTGATTAATTTTTTCAACGGAGTGTTACTAGACGATAAGAACATGGGAAGAAAATTCAGATGAGAACAAAATTCCATAGAGAAGGTGGCTTAGTATGTTAGGGCTGTTAACACAAAATATCTTAGACTGAGTAATTTATACATTGAAAAAATGTATCACTCACAGTTGCAGAGGTTAAGAAATCCAAGATTGAGACCCAAGAGATTCAGTGTCTGATGGGGATTGCCGTCTTCTTGAAAGAAGGCACCTCGCTGCTGCTTCCTCACATCGTGGAAAGGAATAAGTAGTTCCTCCAGCCCTTTTATAAGGGCACTAATCATGCGCTAATCACCTCACAAAGGGCCCACCTCTCAATACCACCACACTGGAGATTCGCATTTCAACATATGGCTTTTTTGGAAAGACACAAACATATCAGAAAGCTTTGACAGCAGGTGACTCTATCGGCTGGATGCTCCAGATAGCCCTGAACATGAATCGCATTTTATTCCCAGCCAACCCCGGATCCTTACTTCTGCAAGCACCACCACAGAGAAAATCAGCAACCTCATGGCTTGCAGGTGGGATCGCTCCGGTCACTTTAAAGGCTGTCACATCTCTTTGTAAATGCTTCTAGATAACCCTCCCTGACTCCCCAGGACCATTAATTGGTTTGTTTATCTGTGGTAGAAACGGGATATTTGTGGAAGAAAGCAGGCATGTAATAGGTTCTCAATATCGGTTTGTAGATTAGTACCAATGAAAATAGGACATGCTGGCCCAATTGGCATTTTCTCCTCTGGCCTAGATTCTGGTACTAAACTCTGGCTAATAAACTAAAGCTTCTATTAGAGCAGACAGCAGTGAATTAAAATACAGATGTAAGATATGCCTTGACAGCTGACCTTGGAAACAAAACTCAGAGGTACAAACCATGTATCCCCACCAAGAGCCAGACAGAGAACAGACTCCATCTAACTGGTGGCAACAACTACTCACTCCAGCCAATGGGTGTGCTGCAGGAATAGGGGTTTCAAGATTCTCTCAATTTTCCAAGGTGAAAATCGGAATTTTTTATGTGTGAAACCTCCTGATTTTAAGTATGGAAAAAATAACTTAAAAAATTCAAACCTAGGTGTAGAAAAAAAAAATGACACTGTAAATTGACTTTGGTTTTCACAGTACCAGTTTACAACCTTTGGTCTACAGCAGTGGTTCTCGAAGTGTGATTCTCTGACCAGCAACATCTATATCACCTGCGAACTTCTTGGAAATGTAACCTCTCGGGCCCCACCTGGGATCTACTGAGTCAGAGACCCTCAGGGAAGGTCCCAGCAGTCTGTGTTTCAATAAGGCCGCTGTGAGACTCAGCTGCAAGCTCAAGGTTGCCAAGCACTCATCTAGAGCTTTCCTGATGTGCCCTGTGCCCAGGTCAGTTCTTTTTTTTTTTTTTTTCTTTTTGAGGCAGAGTCTTGCTCTGTCACCACCCAGCCTGGAGTGCAGTGGCATAATCTCGGCTCACTGCAACCTCCACCTCCTGGGTTCAAGCGATTCTCCTGCCTCAGCCTCCAGAGTAGCTGGGATTATAGGTGTGAGCCACCACGCCTGGCTGATTTTTTGTATTTTTAGTAGAGACGGGGTTGCACCATGTTGGCCAGGCTGGTCTCAAACTCCTGACCTCAGGTGATCCACCAGCCTCACCTCCCAAAGTGCTGGGATTATAGGCGTGAGCCACTGCGCCCGGCCCTGGATCAGTTCTTTCTTGCTGTGAGGCTCCTGCCTCAGTTTACTATTTAGTGCGAGAATTCCAAGTTTCCTTTCAAATTGGAGATCTGAAATAAGGCTATTCTGCTTTTTTAGCTATTGCACTGAGGGGCTGTACCTCACCCTCACCTGCCAGTCACTGGCTTGGGTTGGTTTTACTTTAATCTGCTCCCAACCTGCCTAAATCTCTAGTTTGGAAACCGTTCAGCCCCTTTCTTTCAATACCCAGATGAAAGATATGAAATGGCTATTTCTGTAGGTAAAAAAATGGTTGCATCTGATGCAACATATTGGTAATATTGTTACTTGTGGTATACTTGCTTTCTACAGTGTATATTGTCTCACAGAATTGTTGTCAGGAGTACATAAAATCATATATATCACATGCTTGGCACACAGTAAGCTTTTAGTAACTGTTAGCTATTACAGTTACCATGTCTAATACAGTGATCCAGCAAGACAATCATTCCCTTGCTTAGGTGAACATGTGGAAGCTCAAGGAGTTAAATTCTGAGAAATTGCATAGGTCAGAAGAGGCAAGTACAGGGCTTGAACTCTTGGGTTTTGTTCCCAAATTTGTGCTCTGTTCCCCATGGTGCCTGGTCTCTCCACCTGTGTTGGTGAGCAGGGCTGCAGGGGTTGCCATTTTTTTCTGGACACTGCATTTTGACCTGCTGGGTCGCCTTGTCTAAGGCAGAGGTTCTGCTTTAAGACAGTGAGAACGCCAGGGTCATGCTAGCTCGGAATGATCCCCTAGCACTGACTCATCCGCGATTCTGTGCACAGTGAGACGTCAAGGGGGAGATACTATTGGGAGGAAGCAATTCCGGATTCAGTACCTTCTGGCTGGGTTGAAATCGCTGGAAGAAATTTCATTCCTGGCCACTAGCAGAACATTTAGTTTCCCCTGGCTGATAACCAGGAGCCCAGGAAGGGCTCTTGAATGTGTGCCAAGGGCATTGGTAGGGAAAGCCCCAGGGCAGACAAGAGGGCCAGCAGAGGGCACCACGGGTAACGGTGCTCTATCGGTGAAGTATTACTCCAAAGAATGGGGTGACAGGGCCACCAGAAGGTTTGTGTCTGCCACTGATGGTGGTCCTCACCAAGGAGGAAAGAGCCGGCTGGATTCTTGACCAAGCTCTGCCTGCAGAACCAAGCTCCCACAGGGCTGCACCACCTGGAGGAGACGTCTTTTTCTGATTCTCTCAAAGGTAGAGCTGGGGTTTATGCTGGTCCCCAGTAAAGGTCAGCAGGGATGGGCTAGGGAAGAGGCTGAGATGTGGATGATCCCATATAAGACAGAGCAAGAATTCTATAGGACCTTTGAAATCGGGTGTCATTGAGGGACGATAAAATTCTGTCTCTTGCGAAAATCATGTATTCCTTCACTTACTCGGCACGTAGTAAACTTTAGTTTTTAGAGCAGTTTGAGGTTTAGCAGAAAGGGCAGAGAGTTCCATATCCCTCCCTCTCTCCTCCTCCTACCTCCCAGTTTCCACTATTATTAACATCTTGCCGTAGTATGGTATATTTGTAACAACTGATAAACCAATACTGATATATTATTATTAACTCAAGTCCATAATTTACATTAGATCTCATGCTTTGTATGGTACATTCTGTGGGTTTCCACAAATGCATGGTGACATATATCCACCATTATAGTATCCTCCAGAATATTGTCACTGCCCTAAAGATCCCCTGTGCACCCTTTACTCATTTCTCCCTTCCTCCCCTCAACCACTGGCGACCACTTATCTCTGCAGTTTTACCTTTCTCAGAACGTCATACAGTTGAAATCAGAGTATGTGGTCTTTTCAAACTGGCTTCATTTACTTGGCAATGTGCATTTAAAGTTCCTTCCTGCTTTTTCTTGGCTTGACAGCTTATTTCTTCTTAAGGCTGAGTAATATTCCATTGTATGGATGTCCCTTGCAGCTTCTGATTTGCAGAATACTGTGTTCAGTCCAATAAACAATGCCTTGTATTTAGGCACCTACCTGATGTCCAGAGTTTTGTATTGTCATTTTAACGCATTATCTCATCAAATTCTCATAAAGTCCCTCTGAGAGATAGGTACTAATGTCCCTTTTTGTTTTTGTTTTGTTTTGTTTTTTGAGATGAAGTCTCGTTCTGTTGCCCAGGCTGGAGTACAGTGGTGGATCGCGGCTCACTGCAAGCTCTGCCTCCTGGGTTCAAGCGATTATCCTTCCTCAGCTTCCCGAGTGGCTGAGATTATAGGCATTTGCCACCAGGCCCAGCTAAGTTTTATATTTTTAGTAGAGATGGGGGTTTCACCATGTTGGCCAGGCTGGTCTTGAACTCCTGACCTTGTGATCCACCCGTCTTGGCCTCCCAAAGTGCTGAGATTACAGTCGTGAGCCACAGCGCCCGGCCGAGGCCAGGACTTTTACCCCATTATATCTCACTCCTTGCAGAGATTTCAATTCAGTGTGAAACAAGGGCAGAAGGATATGCATTGCATGTGTCAGCTTTTCCACTCTATATGTTTACTTAAAGTTCTCTTCTCCTGCCTGGGACTCTTGCCTCCTATTATAAACATCCTCTAAAATTGTACCTAATATGCCAAGCAATTCAGATCTTGCCCTCAACTTGAATTCCCTGCCAGAAAACGAACTCCTGGTAGTTAATTAAATGGGGATCTCCCACCATATGATACTCTGTCTGACTCCAAAGTCCATCCTTTGCTCACGGCATCACAGTTCATGCCTAGGAAAGACAAAGGTACAGCTGGTAAACCAACTCATCTTCTTTAATTTCTCATACTTGGCACTTCCTCTGACATTTTGGCCATATGGTTTGCTGTTGGGAAACTCAGAAATTCTGAGGGGTAAGGTTTATGGGCTAGGGTTGAAGATCAAAAGAGCAGGACAATGTATTCCTTCTGCCCCAGAAGCTAACATGCTCCAAGGGCCTTGCTTTGGGTTGGCCACTCAAAAATCCCTCTCAAATCTGTTTGGCTGAGGCGACAGAATCTCTAATTTTCCCTAATTGTCAATTTGAATTTTTTACTTCTCTGCTCAAAGTTTGCCAGTAAAAGAAGGTAACTCTATAGTGGACAAACCTGAAAGACATCCCTTTAATCCACTGATCAGAGTTAACATCACCAGGAATGGGATAATTAAAATTCCAAGCCACAGACAGAATGCTCTGAGAAGAGCACAGCATCCCTCCTGTGATATTGTTGGCAAAGGCAAATTACCTGACTCTAATCACAAGAGGTCATTAGACGAACCCAAATTGAGGGACATTCTATAAAAGTACTGGCATGTATCTTCAAAAGCATTCATATCACAAAAGTCCAGGAAACAGTTGCAGGCAAGAAGGAAGGCAAAAGACAAATTGACAACATATGCAACTCATGACTCTGACAATGTTAATTTCCTGATTTCCATATTTGTATGGTAGTTACGTAGAAAAACAAACATTCTTCTTTGTAGGAAACAAACTCTGAAGTATTGGAGGTGAAAGAGGGTCATGCCACAACTTAACCTTTGTAATGTTCTTACACCTTTCTTCTAAGTTTGAGATTGTTTCAAAATTAAAAAATTCTAAGATAGCTCCCAGTGGCTGTATTCTTTCCATAATGCCTTGGCTGATGTGTTGGGACCTCTGTAATGAGATTCCACCCTCCCAGTGCTGTCTCATTCCCATGGTGTCCCCGGCACTCTTCACTGATCCAGGAGAGGGTCTCTCCATTCATGTTTCTGGCTTCTTTCTGCAGTCAAAAATACCCCATCGCCCCTCTGCCCATCACCGGCTGATTTTTAGCCCAAATCCAAGATCAGTTTCACCTTCTTGTTCAGGCAGCCCTCCCATCACAACAGCCCTCTTGGCTTCTCTTTTCTGATTAGTTGGACTTAGCTTCCAACATCTAATTTAGCATTTCACTGTACAAAGAAGTCTTTTGCCTGCCAACGCAAATGTACACTTTGGGAAGCAGAGCTCATTCCAGATACCTTCGTGAACACCTTCCTCATACTACCTGATCAATAAACACCTACTCACTGACTGATCACTGCTTGATTGGATCCTCACTGTTAAGAAATAAAAACCTATTTACAATTCATTTCTGTGTGAAAAACTCAGCACTTTATTAATACAAAGGACTTCTACTCCTCCCAGCCTTGCCCGACAATTTAAAACATGTGGCAATGAAGGCTAAAGAGCCAACTCTCCCAAGCCTAAGAAAACCTCAGTTGTAGCTGCTGAAATGTTCTCAAACTATTAGCTCTGTGTCCATCTGAGACATTTTGCATCTTTCAATTCTCCTTTCTCATTGGCTGAATCCTCTTGTTCCTATTTGCATGGTAAAGTGTGTTCAGCAAATAATCTGAGAAGTAGTAGAACTAGAGAATTCAGTCCACATGCTGGATTCCTCCAGAAATATTAGACCCAGCTGTTTGCCACACAACAGACAAACACACACACTCACACCTGCTTCCTTGTAAAGACTGTGGTCTTTTTTAAGGTATCTTGTCTCTAGGCTAAAAATCATCCTTTGGAAAACAAATCAAGAGAATACCGGTGGGGTGGTCTATGAGGGGTAGAAGCGTCTCTAAAGTCTGAAACACCTGTGCATACTTTCTATGGGGCACTAATTGTGTAATTCCGTGTCTGGATGCATTTCTGCAGATGTGATTTTCCATTTTGTGCCTTGAAACTATGATATGAAGACAGGGAAAGTCTAGCACTTAGTGTGTGTCTCTGTTTTTTCTGGATGTACTTGCTCAACTCAATTTTGGAAATATGGCCTTCGGTGGCTCATTTTTGTATGATTGGTACATAATGATACTCATCAGTAGCTTATTGCTATGTAATCAAAACTACTCAAGATTTCAATGCTGCACTAATATTAACTCCAACCATTTACTATTTTAATGAAGTGAGTGTTGATATAAACATTTGCATACTTATTTGTCAATACAAACAGATTTGATGTCGAGTAATAATGTCATTAAAAGTAATCACATATTTACATTTTTAATCCCCATCTCCCTCCACCGCTTGCTCCAATTCCTCTCCCCTTTACCACTGCACTAAATAAATTAACGAGGTAGCGTCGAAACCACAGCATAGGACCACTGTGGTCTTTTCCATTATAGAATCTGTCACTGTCACCGGAGAACCTGCTGGTAGGTGCCAACCATAGAGACGAAGGTCACTTTCTGTAGTAAGATTACTGTAAGATGCTGGGAGGCCACAGGGCTGAGCTGTGATTTGTTTCAAGAGAACATGAGGTGGGTTTAATGCATTCGGTAGTCCCAGATGAGACCAAACCCAAAATGAAACTGACAACGGCTTTTACTTGGCTTAAGGCTAAATCTCAAGCTACATGTATGCATGCCACAGCCAGCTCCTGGACAGGCATATTGCATTCCTTCTCCTTCTCACTGTCTAGACAGCCCAAATCTAGGGAATGGAGGTTTGGTTTTGGGAGATAGAACAAACTGTGGCATGTAGAGAGGAGGAAGGAAGAAGCTGGAACCACTTTCTCGAAGCTGAGTGTATTGGCCCATTTTCACAGTGCTATAAGGAAATAACTGAGACTCGGTAATTTATAAAGAAAAGAGGTTTAATTGACTCACAGTTCCACATGGCTGGGGAGGCCTCAGGAAACTTATAATCACGGTGATAGGCAAAGGGGAAGCAGGCACCTCTTCACCAGGTGGCACGAGAGAGAAGTGAGAGTGAAGAGGGAAGATCCCCTTATAAAACCATCAGATCTTGTGAGAACTCACTCACTATCAGGAGAACAGCATAGGGGGAACCGCCCCATGATCCAATCACTTCCCACCAGGTATCTCCCTTGACACGTGGGGACTACAATTCCAGATGGGATTTGGGTGGCTACAGAAAGTGAAACCATATCACTGAGATGCAGCATGTGAGAGCATAAAGAGATCTTGGAGATTCATTGCCTGAAACTCTAATTTTACACATAAACACCTAGAGGTTCAAAGGGCAACTGATTTTCCTGGGGTTGCATAGACATTCTGGATTCTTCCTTAAAAGCCCTCTTCAGAATAGTCTTTTCTCAAACTAACACAAGGGACTCAGCCATTTGTCAGAAATAGGATCAGTTGTCCAAAGTCATTGAATGATATTAGGTTGGTGCAAAAGTAATTGTGGTTTTTGCCATTAAAAGTAATGGCAAAATGGCAATTACTTTTGAACTGATCTAATATATTCTATTCTGATAAGCATCCATTCCCCCTGCTCTCCCTATCCTATCACTCTTAAATAATAGCTATAGGGAGCTATCCCTTCTACAGTGGATCCAGTCTTGGTAGGACAATCAGTGTACTTGCCCTTCCTTCTCCAAAGATGGCTTGTAACCCAAGGCCAATAAATTCTTGGAATTTATGTCCTAAGCCCTAACAGACTGAAAAGGTTTGGAACTAATTTATCCCAAGGTAACTGCTTTGGTAGAGACTGTCTCTTAGGTCCTGCTACCTGGAACCCAGGAACTGATCTGCCTATTTCCGAAGCCTGGATCTTTTTCTGTCTTTGATTCCTGGAGTTACCCTATAATCTATGGCAGATGCTGTGAGTGGGGTAACACAGTGGTTCTGACCTGAGGCAATTTCCCCCTCCCCACCCAGGAGACATTTGACAATATCTGGAGACATTTTTGGTTGTTACCACCAGGGGAGGGATGCTACTGGCATCTATTTCGTGGAGGCCAGGAATGCTACTAAATATCCTACATTATACTAGGACATCATCCCCCCACCCTCCATTGAAGAATTACCTGGCCCAAAATATCCCTAGTGCTAAGATTGAGAAACACTGAGTGAATCCAATGCCCATCTCCAATCCCCTCTTTTTTATGTTCTTCCCTACAGAGACTAAAAAATATTCACTTTCCCAGCCTCTCTTGCACTAAGGATCAGGTGTCCAGACGAAACCATTCTGATCAGACAGACTAAAGGAGAAAAAAGAGACAGGAACAGCTATTCCTTCCCCTTCCTCCTGACTTGAAGGTTGATGTAGCTTGGTGCTCTGGCAGCCATTTTGTGACCATGAGACAAAAGCCAATAGAATCACAGGCACTCAGTTCTTACACTGTTCAGTCATTAAAGCAAACCCAGTGACAAATCTCCTTTCAGGCTCCTTGCTGTTGAAGAAAATTAAACCCTCATTTGTTTAAGTCACTTATAGTGAAATACTCCCTCCCTTGCAGCTGAGAGCATTCCAACAAGTTCTCCTCCCAGTAAGCTCGTTCTCTGCTTATGTTAGCTAGAGTTCATTTCTGTATTTTTGCAAGAAAAGAACTCTACCTGATAAAGTACACTAAATGTGAGCTTTTGTGAACTATGTATTGCAGCCAGAATTGATGATTTCTCTCTCTGATTATTCCTGATGCTGACTGGAATTTTGGCTACATATAGCAAGCCACTGTGGCCAACTCTTTGCTAGTGTTCAGCAATATTCTTGGATCTGTGCTTTGTGATAAGGTTGGTAATAAAAATGACTTTCCCCATGTTTTCTGCCTCTTCACAGTAGGTCAGAAAAGTCCTTCAAGCTAGAGTCAACTAGACATGTGTTCAGGAAAGGCCTTTTCAAGTTGGGAGCAGGACAGGCAGCTGAAGAACTGCTATTTTACGCTCCTCTATAACATGATCAAAGGACTCAAAAGCAGCTATTGCAGTAGGAAGAGGCCTGCATACTTGGGTAAAGTAGACAAAGCAGGGAAAGAAAGATCTACCCTCCTCCATGGGCCCATCCCACTTCTCACACAGCTGGAGGCTGCGGATGAAGGCAATACCAGTGATCATTCTCTGACCATGGGTTAATTGCTGCTGGACCTGAGTCGTTATTGCTGGTTTGTGTGCAGAAATCAGAGAGGTGGAAGCAGCTCTCAAATCTGATTCAGGCATGAACTGTCGCTGTCCCCTCCTGCCCCATGGAAGCTTAGCCTTGCCATAGTGCAGGGGCCTCCTGCCTCAGGCCCTCCACCCGCAGATCTGCCCATCAGAGCAGGGTTGGCTCTGCCCTTGTGCCTCACTCTCAGCATTGCTCCTTTTAGTTTATTTTCTCTGAAAACTTGCTCAGGGGGTCTGGGGGCTTAACCATGATTGGTTCCATGTTTTCTCTTGATCAGGGTGAAAAAGAGTGGTAATTCCTTGGAGTGGAATTTTTGTGTGTGCGTGTTGGGGGGCAGTATATGTGTAGTGTTTAAGAACACAGGTTTTAAAATTTCATTGCCTGAGTTCAAATGGTGCTTTATCCTCTAATAATAATGATGATGAAAATGATAGCACCAACAGTAGCAGCAGAAGCAGCAGGTAATATTAATGAGGGTTGACTACATCCAATATTATTCTAAATGTTTTACATATATTATCATACTTCGTAGCTGTTTGACTTTTGCCAAGCTCCTTAACATCTTTAAGCTTCAAGTTACTCAGACATAAAACGAGGATAATAACAGGACCCAATTTATTAGATTGTTGGGAGGACTACAATAAATAACACAGCAGAATGATTGACATCCAGTGAGTAGTTACGCAATGTTAGCTTCTAAGATTCCAGGTGATAGGTCAGTTGAAAGCTACCTGATACTTATATTTTAAAAATACATTTTAAAGCAAACTATTGGCTTATTTTGACCATTTATTTTGAAGAGATCATCATAAACTAAACTCTGGAGCATCTTTTCAGCACATGAATCACTAGCTAGCACAGCACGGATGGAAAACCAAGACTCAAATATTGGATTTCAGTGAAGACTTCTAGCTTCCTTCTTGTTTTGGGAAGACAAGACCAGTAAAGCTTGTCTTTGAGGCTGGATAGCTGGATTTATAGGGTTGATCTGAGTGTTTGAGGGTTCATGGTTGAGTATTCTCTTCCTTTGCTTGCTAGAGCATGCTTATAATTAATTATTTAAAAACTATTTGGCATGGTGGCTCATGCCTGTAATCCCAGCACTTTGGGTGGCTGATGCAGGTGGGTCGCCTGAGGTCAGGAGTTTGAGACCAGTCTGGCGAACATGGAGAAACCCCGTCTCTACTAAAAATACAGAAAATTAGCCAGGCGTGGTGGCGGACGCCCGTAATCCCAGATACTTGGGAGGCTGAGGCAGAAAAATCACTTGAACCTGGGAGGCAGGGTTTGCAGTGAGCCGAGATTGCACCACTGCACTCTGGCCTGGGCAACGAGAGTGAAACTCTGTCTCAAAAAAACAAAAACAAAAACAAAACAAAAAGAAACTATTCGGCAAAAGCCCCCCGTTCCAATGATTTGCTGCAGTTAAAATCAGAGGGAAAGTGGGCTGTTATGCTAAGATGAGGTGACATAAATGATAATGATGATAATGAAAAATTATAATAAAAGATACAAATACTGGGTTATTACGGAGTGCCAAGCACCACCCTCTGCATCTCATCAAGTCATACTTCCCTGTGAGAAAGACATTGTCTCAGTCCATTTGTTTTACTATAATGGAGTATGTGAGGCTGGGTACTTTATAAAGAAAAGGGGTTTATTTGGCTCACCGTTCTGCAGGCTGTGCAAGATGCATGGTGCTGGTACCTGCTCAGCCTCTGGTAAGGGCCTCAGGCTGCTTCTACTCGTGGCAGAATGTGGAGGGGAGCTGGTATGTGCACAGACAACATGGAGAGAGAGGAGGCAAGAGAGAGAGAGGAGAGGGCAGGCTCTTTTAAACAAGCACCTCTAGTAGGAGCTAATAAAGTGAAAACTCACTCATTACTGCAAGGACATCACCAAGCCATTCATGAGGGATCCGCCCCCATGGCCCAAACACCTCCCATTAGGTCCTGCCTACAGCACTGGGGATCAGGTTTCAACATGAGATTTGGAGGGGACAAGCAAACCAAATGATAGCAGACATTATCCTCATTATACTCAGGAGGAGTAAATGACTTCAGCAAGGACTCAGCTAGAAATCGGCAGAGCTGGGATTTGGACCTAGGTCACCTCCAAGTCTAGTTTGCATAACCAGCTTGCTATAGTGACTGCCATAAGGCAGGCACAGTATCCTGCAGCTACTCCTTGCAACTCACTTGTCCAAGATGGATGAGGCTCTGTGGACCTCTCGGATGCTGGCTTGGGTGGAACGGAGAGCTCCCTGTCTGACTTCCTTTGGGCAGGAACTGAGCTCTGCGAAGCCCCAGTCAAGGATTTGCCAATGCAGAAGGGGGGCACACTCATCTCCGAAAACCAGGGGGTGACTCTCGTCTGATGCTAGCACAGAATAGCAACCTGGGAAAACTCTGTCCTGTTTTCCTACACCTTTGTAGAAAAAGCTTCCAGGGTCCCCCTTGTACTGGTTATCTCCAAGTATTTCCCATGAGATACTTAGTATAAAATGTATCCAATGTATCTCAATGACTTGTGCAGTGTGGTGGTATTTACCGAATTCAGACAAACGGTGTTCTAATAAGGGATTGACTACAGCTGTTTGGCCTCTTTGGCAGATGCTTTCCAGGATCTGTGTGCATTCATAAACAACATGTCACTGAGGTTCCGGCCAACTGTACCGCACTCAGAGTTGAACCTGTAAACCTCTCACTTCATCCTCCATACCTTTCTAGCCACTGTTTATTTTTCCTTGAGAAAAATGAAAGTTTTCTATTTCTTGCCAAGGCTCTTACAGAGAAAGCTGGCTTAAAAAAATTGTCCTTCTTCAGGCTCAAGCATGAAATCAGTTAGAACTCACATAAGGAAATTTAAAAGCAAGTCTAATTTACTAAATATGCCTTAGACTATTAATTAAATGAACCATTTATTAATGAAGGGCTTATGAAGGAGATTCAAATAGGAAAAGGTGTATTTTTAGTCAGTAGTGATAAGAAGAATCTTTAGGAGGGTCATCAATAATCTTAGAGAATTCATCAAGGTCTAGCGGCGAACCCACAGATCTTTTTCTGTCCCTCTTCCTTTCTCCCCCATTCACCCAGGACGCACCCATATTTATCGAGTTACGCACCCACATGTGGATATGCAGGCTATGCACTGCACAATCTGACCATGTCTGCAAGACTGACACAGCCAGAAAATCAAATTTTTAGTTTACTAGGAGACATAATTCACATGAGGTCTACATTGTAAGGGGCCAGTGGGTTCTTAATCTTTGGGGTTCGTGGAAAGTTTTGAGATCAAGAAGATAGCTGTAAGTCTTCTCTCCGGAAAAATGTACAAGCTCTCAATCACTTCAGTATAATTTAAAGGGGTTCATGGGTCCCCACATCCCACCCACAGACCCCAGTACTTGGGATAAGAATGTCAGTTTCTGGCACAACCAGTAGGGAAGCCAAATCATAATGAGAAGCTTACTTGTTGAGCAGAAATTCAAATATTTAATAGTGTCATGTCAGTTTTACCTGTAGGAGCTTAAGGTTTAATGGATGTTTTGATGTCAATGGATATTAGAATAGACTAAGGCCAGGTAGTTCTGGAAATGTAACCGAATCCTGATTTGCTATACCATTTTTCTCCTTAATACTAACTTTTCCCAATCTCTGACAGATTATTCTTGAAAAGCTGACAGTGTCTACCCATGTTTGCTAAGTGTCTCATTAAAAAGTTAAAAAAAATCTGATTTCTAAGAAGCCCCCCTTTGAATGAATGCAGTCTATGTTTTTCATTTTATTTTAAAAAACAAATGCTTTCTAATGGCCAAAATATTTAAGTTTGAAAGCCAGATAATGAGAATACACAATAATCGCTTCTCTCAACTTTTTTTATTCTAGCAATAATTTCCTTGTCACTTGAATGTGACTTCCCATTGTCACAATGACTCTGAGACAATGGTTCGGTGCTGCCTGATGGCACAAAGTAGAGTTGTGAAGCTGATGCCAAAAGTATGTCAACTTAAGTCAGGAGAATGACAAAAGCTCCAAGGAATCTCAATCGTTGAGAAGGCAGGCCAGTCTACTAAACTGGCACACAGGTGAGTTCTAGCAAATCTCCAGTATCTTATAAGTTGCCTCTCCTATTTCCTGATATGGAAGATCACTATTTGGCTATATATGCTCTCTGTGACTCCAAAATCTATAACTATGGAAGGCAAGTAAACCTGAAACAATCCCCATGGGAATTTCTCCAGGATGGGAGGGTGGGGGGAATATAACCCAAGTGTTTTTAATAAGGGAATAAAATGATTGTTTTAGATATTAAAGGATAAATCAAAAGGCAACTAAGCCTTCGTTTTTTCATAGATGGTAGGTAATTCATGGCCCAGGGACTGACTTGCTCCACCACATAAGGCCAAGGAGATCTCTTGTAATAAGTCTGAGTGTAACCTCAAAGTCTTTCCCAACATAGCGCCAACACCAAGGGGTTCAAAGTGGCAAGAGATGGAAACTGGTCTGCCTATATCTACAATTCAAATTCTGGCACCCTTAGATCTATTGTAGATAGCATCCATTCTTTCATTCAGAAAGTATTTGTTAAGCTCATGCTCTGGATGTCATAAAGCAGACAGCAAGAGCAGGCTGATGTACTCCCTATGGAATTGATGGTCTAGTGAGGGAGCTGTGCACTGAACAAACAGTCACACTAAAGGATGCTGTATTTTATAATGTGTAAAGGAATGATCATTGAAATGAGATCTGAGAGAGGAAAAGTGTCAACAGGGCCAAGGACTGGAAGTGAGGAAGGAATAAATCAGGAAATGAGTGCAGTAAGTGCAAAAGCTATGAAACCCACAGAAAGCAAGTGTGGCTAGAATGCCTACAGCAGAAATTATGAAAGACAAGAGGCTGCAAAGTCAGGAGCAAGGAATGAAGCAGGATCTTTCCCAATATCAGCCCCTGCTGAGATCCTAGTCATCTATCCTTCAAGGCCCAGCTAAAGTGACCCTTTTCTCTTTCCTTTTCTCCTGGGCTGTTGTATCAAGAGCAATGTTGCTAGAACACCATAGACTTTATCATGTTCAAATAGAGTTTGTTTCTAAAGTCAGTAATTAGGGAGAAAATTGTGTATAGTAAAAATAAAACCTGCCCATGAATATGAATTTAAAATCATCAAGAGCTGGATTCTTGCAAGCCCCAAAGCCAAATATTAGCTTCTTGTGTTTCTCTTGCTGTTTGCCTTTGTCTTCAGCCAAAAGTGGTGGCCCTGTGAAGTTACACAAGTTTCTGCCAGTTTGAATAACACTTCTTTTAGGAAAATTTAACCTGACCCCTTTTATTTTGTTAAATAGTTCAACAGGTAATCCTCCCTTTTGCCTCATTTAGGAAAGTTTGTGTAAAAGTTGCGCTGCTGAGCACTGTTGTAGGAGTTGGATTTTTTGTTGTGAGGATATTTGATGCATCAAAGAAAGTGTACGTCCTTAAGGTAGTCATATATCTACCTTTTCTCTAGTATATATCCCCATAATTTCTAGGATTTCTTTTTTGAAATCTCAGCATATTGATGATTAATTGTATATGTCTGAATTAATTAATGAGACAATAAAATTAAGATTTCTGGGTCTATCTTGTTTCCTAATGAATCTTTATCTATTACTTATATCTTTAGCCATTCCATAAATATTTCATAAGCACCTGTGTATTAATTTCCAATTGCTGTGGTAAGAAATCACCCCGAATTTAGTGACTTAAAACAATTTAAATTTATTGTTTTACAGTTTTGGAGGTCAGAAGTCTAAAACCTGTCTCACTGGGCTAGAGTCAAGGAGATGACAGGGCTGTATTCCTTCTGGGTGCTCTGAAAGAGAACCTGTTTTTTCACCATTTCCAGCTTGTAGAGGCTGCCCAAATTACTTGGCTCCCGGCCTCACATCACTTCGACCTCTGCTTCTGTTGTCATATCTCAGTCTCTGTCGCTGACCCTCCTGTGTTCCTCTTTTAAGGACCCCTGTGATTACATTGTGAATACTCAGGTATTCCAGGATAATCTCTTCAACTCAACATCCTTCACTTAGTCACATCTGCAAATTTTCTTTGCCATGTAAAGTAACATATTCACAGGTTTTGAGGATAAAATGTGGACATTTTTGGAGAGGGCAGCATTATTCCCTTATAACCTACCATGTGTCAAGTATGATGGTAATGCTATAGAGATCAAAATCAGAGTTTATGTCCTTAGGGCACTGCAGCCTAGTAGGGATACTTCCTGACAGAGAGGGATGAAAATGAACAAAAACTCTAGAGCAGGACTCAGAAAGGAACACTGTAAACCTGGGGGACTGAGAGTAGATGTAGAGCACACAGTGGAGTGGGGTAGGACATTTGCTGCAGGAAGAGGCAGCAGAAATTGGCAGGGGTATAACCAGCAGAGGGGTGACGACGGTTGAACATCGATCAAACTAATATAGATTTTTATGAAGATTGAATCTCCAGCAACCATTGCTTATCCATTCATTCATTCAACAAATATTTACAGAGTTTCTACCATAACATATGCACTATTCTAGGTATATGGGAACACAGAGAACAAAAATACAAAAATCTCTACTCTCAGGTAGCTTCTATTCTAGTGGGAATATGTAGACAATAACCAAAAATATATAAACTCTAGACTACATTATATGTCATTGAGTACAATGGTGAACAACAAAGCAGAGGGCTTTATATCCTTCTTTCTTTCTGTCTGTCTAGGAAGGGAAAGGACAGAGCATGGATGATTTAGAGATGGTATTCACAAAGCAGCTGCAAATCTCAGAGCAGGTTTTCACTTGTGCTCATGTTGAGGGGGCCAGATACCAAGAACATTACAGTGAAAATTTTTGATCAGATATATCTGTTAATTTTAGAACCAAGAGAGAAGGGCACTAGTTGATTGCTGACCATGCATATAATGAAGTTTAGAAATCTTGCAAATGAAGAAAGTAAAACGATTGGTTCACCCTCCAAATTTTGCTTGCTGAGTAGGCTTCTCATCCTGCCCATGAAAAGCAATCTCAAAGAGAATTCAAATCCTGAGCATTTAACCGAGTGGGGAGCAGGCTGGGGGGGTTCATCTTAGTCTGTTTGTGCTGCTATAACAGAAAAACCATGACTAGGTAATTTATAAACAACATAAACTTATTCTCTCACAGTTCTGGAGGCTGGGAATTCCAAGATCAGGGCATTGGCAGGTTAGGGCCAGTTTCTCTGCTTCAAGGATGGCACCTTAACTGTTGCATCCTCCTGAGTGGAGGAACGCCATATCATCACATGACAGAACAGCAGAAGAGAGAGACAGCAAGAGAGGAAGCAATGTCCACTCACTCCCACAAGCCCTTTTCATAGCAGCCTCAATCCATCCATGGAGGTGAAGGCTTCATGACCCAAACACTTCCCATTAGGTCCCACTTCCCGACACGATTACATTTGGGGATTAAGTTCCCAAAACATGAATTTTGGGAGGCATGTTCAGACCATAGCAGGGGGGAAATGTCACTGCCATTCACTTATTACTTTGGCAATTGCTTGCATAAAATATCAGTCTTACTGATACTCATTTATAATACATTAATATTGAATCTTATAAATAAAATACAGATCTCATAGTTTTCAAATTTGAGAAAAGGTAAAAATATGAATTTGCAACTCCTTTGGCTATGAAGCTTAGGTTATGACCAAGAATCAAAGCAAGCTGCATTAAAATGGTAATGTCAGCCAGGCACGGTGGCTCACACCTGTAATCCCAGCACTTTGGGAAGCTGACGTGGGCGGATCACTTGAGGTTGGGAGTTCAAGACCAGCCTGGCTAAGATGGTGAAAACCCATCTCTTATAATAAAACCTAGAACAGTGCATGAGTTATCATAGAAACTCTGTAAATATTTGTTGAATGGATGAATGGATAAGCAATGGTTGTTGGAAATTCAGTCATCATAAAAATCTATATCAGTTTGATTAATGTTCAACTATCATCACCTCTCTCTCTCAACTGGGTAGGTTTTTTTAAAAAACAAGATTCTGGCACATTGCCATTTGGCATGGAATATAGTTGGAAATAAACTGCAGTGTTGATGAGATGGTTTGCAAATCATCTTAAGCCTAGTACTACTTTATTGAGCTGCAAGACTGCTGACCTTCATTTATCATGCTGGTAAAGAGCTAACTATTTAGCTGTTTACCTCCTGTTTTTTCTGATCTGCATGATGTCGCCACCTCTGACCCTATAAATCTAGAAAGTGGCTCAAAATAAACTCAGAAGCTTATGAGTCAATATACAAATTGTTATTTCTAAACTAAGCTGGTAAACTGGTAGCAAGTTGGTTTATAGATTAAACCCAGGCATCTCTTCTCTAAATAACAGAGTTGGGCAAGGAGAGAGCAATTTTTTCTTCCACCTGGGTCTGAAATCATAGAAGAAAGGAGTTTTTTAATTCCATTCTTTAATCACATAGATGTACTCTGAGCTATTTTGGGAAGGTGTTAGGGAGGAAGAGTGGTAGACAGGAGTTTGTATATGATGGTCAGCTATTGGGTGTGCACCCTGCCCATGTGAACCCCGCTCTAAGACATGCCTCCACCACTGCTTTCCAAGGGATAGGCCCTCTGAACCTTGTGTAGTCACCAGACCCAAGCTGGGCTGTACACGTTCTCTTTCCTGGGAATTTCTCTTTGGGATTCATTCATGTTTGTCCCTGCTGGATGTTTTCAGAAAGACCATACAATGAAAGGACCATCTTTGTCAAATGATACAAAAGCTGAGAGAGCTGTTCTGTGGGGAAAGAGATGAAGGAATCCGAATGCAGAGAAGCAAGAATGAGAGAATATATAGTCTCGGAGATAAGGAGAGAAGGTGTATCCATGTCTAGTTCCCACTCCTTTTGAGACCCATATTAGCCAGGATGCTTTTGGTTGCAAGTGACAGAAACACAACTGACACTTACATAAGCAAAAAAAGGAAATCCATTTGTGTCATGCAGCCAGAGAGCTCAAGAGTGATGCTTCAGACATGACTTGATAGGGGAACACAAACTGTTGTCAGGATTTGTTCTTTTCTTCCCAGGCTCCATCTTATTCTTTGAGCAGGCTTCATTCTCTCTCAGCAGAGAAGTTCTCTTCATGTGGCAGCAGAGACAGCTGCTTGTAGCCCCTGATTTTCATGCTTTCAAGTCTATAAGCCAGGAGATAAGACCAATTTTTATTCCAGTTCCAAACTGAACAATTCAAGATGAAAAATTCATTTGGAGGCACATGCACATTCCTGGACCAGCCATCTTGGCCAAGTGAATGAACTATGATGATTGGCTGGGCTTGAGACCTGTATTCATTTTCACCAGGGGACCCAAAGCCCTGGGAGTTCTTTCAAGCTCATAACTGATGTGGTGGTGAGTAGTTTTCTCAAGGGAGAGTAGGTGAGGTACTAGACAGACAAAACCTAGCATTCTTCCATAATGCGTTCACCCACTGTCATCTGGGTTTGTGTGGAACAACCTCTTTGCCTATTTTCTTATTTCTTTATGGGTAGGACATTCTGTACCTAACAGTTAGTGTTATTTTTCTAAAGAATATATGAAATCATGCCCCTTCTCCTCTGTTAAAACCCTCTTCGAAAGGATAAATAATGCCCCCTCCCAAAGATACTGATGGGGCTCAAGACATGCTACCCTCAAATATGGTCTTGGCATATTGGATATTTTAAACTGAAGGAATTTGAGAAATGGCAGGTGCAGTAAGGACTCTCTGACCTTCCCCTGAAGCAGATCATGTGAGAAATGCTCTCCCTATACTTGGAGGAAAAGAGCATCTTTATCTCCAAAGACAGAAGGCTGCTGAGAAGAATCTGAATGAACAGGGCTTGTTAAGTTCCCCCAGTTTGTTGCAGGTAGCTTATACTCCTTTTGTCCTATCATTTTTTTCCATGACTCTCCCCTCTTCATCAAAACTGGTATAAAAACACTCAGGTTTAACTCTGTCTTTGGCTTCATTTCTTTATGAAGTCTTCCATGTCACATGAAACTTACATTAAATAAATTTGTAAGATTTTCTGTTGTTAATGTCTTTTGTTTCAGAGGCCCAGCCAAGAACCTAGAAGGATAGAAGGTAAAAGATATTTTTCCTCTCCTACAATGTCCACATATGAATCCCCAATGCCTGTGAATACGTCACCTCACATGGCAAAAGAGACTTTGCAGATGAAGTTAAGAATCTTGAGATGGGGGTGTTATTGTGGAATATTTAAGTGGAACCACTGTAATCACAAGGGTTCTTATAAGAAGAAGGCAGAAGGGTCAGGTAGACAGGAGAAGACGTGATGTGACAACAGAAGCAAAGTTGGAGTGATGTGGCCACAAGCCAAGGAATGCCAGCAACCTCCGTAATCTGAAAGAAGCCAGGAATGGATTTTCCCTTGGGACTTTCAGAAAAAAACACATCTTAATAGACACCTTGATTTTAGTTCCATACAAGTCATTTCAGACTTCTAACCATCAGAGTTGTAAGATAGTACATTTGTGTTAAGTCTCTGTGTTTGTGATAATTTGTTACGTGAGAAATAAGAAAGTAATATACCTTGTAATAGCCATTTATTACACTTAGAATAAAACCCAAATTTCTAATTCTTTGCTGAGGCTTATATGGCTGGCTCTTTCTTCTCAACTGCATCTACCTTCATTCTACCTCACTCTGTGTCCTCCAGTCCTGTCCTGTCCTGTCTAAAATGGTAGCCGTGAGCTAAACATAGCTCCTGAACACTTGAAATATGATAAGGGCAACCGAGGAGCTGAGATTTTAAATTAAATTACATTTTAATTAATTTACATTTTAACTTAGGAACTGAAGCAGCATAAAACATTTTCCCATTAAACATGACTTTATTGTTTTGGTAGAATTACATTTCACTTTAACTGTCGGAACTTCAGCATTCACATTGAGATGTGTTTTTAGGATAAAGTACATACTAGATTTTGAAGACAGTATAAAAAAATGTAAAACATCTCATTCATGGCTTTTAAATTAATTATATGTTGAAATGAAATGACAATATACTGGTTATGTTAGGTTAAATGAAATATGTTAAAAATAATTTCATCTGTTCCTTTTTTGCTGTTTTTAAATGTGGCAACTAGAAAATTGAAAAATTACTTGAGTAAAATTTTAAAATCACATTATATTTTTATTGGACAGTGCTGTTCTAGTCTCTCAGCTTTTGACTTGTTCCTTCTGCTTGCAAAGTGGTGCCCCTAGATTTTGTATGACTCACAGCTCTAGCCACTTTCAATTTATTCAGGTCTCAATACAAGTGTCATCTATTAGAGGAACATCTTGCCAATGCAACAAGCCCTCCCACTTCCCCCCTCCCTCAAATTCCAGGGCTCATTTCTTCTGATTTTGTGTAATACATACTTACTTTATCCTCTTCATAGCAACCATTGATTGGCACTTGACATACTTATTTACTTCACTGTGTTTTCATGGTCTATTTCCTCCCACTAGAATGCAAGCCCACCCGCGACTGGGAACTCTGATGGTCTCCTTCATCCTTAGTCTCCAGCATGGAGAAATTTCAGGTACCTGATCATTATTTCTTGACAAGACCCGGTTGTACTTCCCTCTATTGAGTTCCCAGTGATTTTCCCTGGAAGCTTTTTAATCAAAGTCCCTTGTTTTGCTTGAGCAACTTTGAATGGGTTTCTATCACCAGCAACCAAAGGGGCTTCTACTAAGATAGTACGGTTGCTGCTCTGAAGGGAATGAGGTGGAGCAACTTTGCAGTCCTAGTCAAATATAAATGTGAAGGCAAAAGATTAGGGAAAAGAATAATAACTGGCTGTCTTTTCCTTTCTGTCTCCATAGTAAGTATAAAACATTTTCACTTGATTCTTATTTTTTATTTAATAATCTAAGAGTTTTTTCTTTTCTTTTCTTTTTCTTTTTTTTTTTTTTAGGTAGTCTTGCTCTGTCACCCAGGCTGGAGTGCAGTGGTGTGGTCATGTCTCATCACAGCCTGGATCTCCTGGGCTCAAGTGATCCTCCCACCTCAGCCTCACGAGTAGCTGGGACTACAGGTGTGCATCACCGCACCCGGCTAGTTTTTGTATTTTTTGTAGAGACAAGGTCTCACCATGTTGCCCAGGCTGGTCTAGAACTCCTGGGCTCAAGTGATCTGCCTGGCCCACCTTGGCCTCCCAAAGCTTTGGGATTACAGGCATGAGCCACTGCACCCGGCCTAAGACTTCGCTGTGAAAGATTTTCCTCCAGACTCCTTGATACAGTTAACTTGGAAAGACAAACTAAATTTTGGAAGGAAACAAACAACAGTCAAACCTTCTAAATCTGCTTGCGGCAACTTGAATTCCTTCTTGGGTTCTTACTGAGATTGCTGGTTTCCTTTTATTAGTTAATGTTGCTGCTGTTATTTACACAGCTGTTAATAGCACATTTTTTCTTCACGTTATTTTTGTTTTTTCCAATTCTGTTTGTCTGGGCAAATTTGGATTCTGACAGTTTATGTACAGCCAGGGATTTAAATGTGGAGTTGTCAGTTATTAAAAGTTACAGCAATAACAGTTCATCCTCTTAAGACAGAGTGTTCTGGATACAATTTTTTGAAAACAGGACTTGAATGACACATGCAACATAAGCAACTTAGACTTTTTATTATTAGTCAAAAGGTGATCTATTCTCTGTACTTTTAATTGGAGGATAAAGTAGATTGCAGAGATAGGCCTTCTTGATGATCATATCTTCAATTATGGAGGAAAATTTTTTAGTTTTCCAATTTACATATTTTACTCTAATTTTACCTTTTCTCCCCTATTCTTTCATCTTCCTATCTTTTCTCACTCTCCGTGCTTATAAAATACAGAAGATGGAAGGGGAAAGAAAATCTGTTTGACATGAGAGCATCAGGAATTGACCTATACAAGAGATTTAGATTGACATCTTCTTAGTGATAAGCAGGAGAAAGTGAGCAACTATGTTTTTTTTAAGTTTGACAAGTGATTCAATTTCATCTACAGAAAATAAATAGCCAGCCAGTCAGAAAATGTTCGGGTCCCATTTTTCTCTGGGCATGAATAATTGGGTTTTATGGTAAGAGATAAAATTAATGAGGATCAGAGTTTTTGAGGAGGTGTCTACAGAGCCCCTGCTGAGATATTGACAATTATTTTATTAGTTTAAACTATTATGGAGAATGACTTTGTGTCCTGAACAACCACTAATAAAACTTTTAGAAATGTGGCCATCCTGCTTACTTTGAACACTCCTCCCCCAACCTCTGTGTAGGTGTATCCTAAAGGACACATGCAGTCACATTCGTTTTTTAATAAAATCTTCCACTGTGAAAGACAATATGCTTAAATAACTAAGGAGATTATTTTATTCAGCCTATTGCAATAAGGAGGATGTTGTTAATGAGGAACATCTCAAAAAAATAGAAAAGAAAAGAGCATGGGGTTTTATAGAAGCAAGTAAACAAGGGAGTCATCCCAAGTCTTATGGGAATCATTAGGAAGATGAAAAAAATGAGTCTTATCTTTGACTTCTTATGAGTCATTGGGGAAAGTGAGGCTTAGCTCAGAGTGTGTGGGAGCAGCATTGTCCTTGGGGGCTAGATCTTTCTCAGAATACAAAAGGGTAGGGAGAATTTCTCAACTGTTGCTCCTTTCTGGGAGTATAGGGCTCAGACCAAGTCCAACAGTCCAGTCCCTCCTTTTGTTCAAGATGAATGAATATACTTTGTTGCTGGACATGTCAGAGGTGATCAATAACCTGAGCTGGGCAAAGCAAGGTATAAGAAACTGTCTCTTGGGGATTCTTGTTTGCATTCCTCCAAGATCAGTCGAACCATCTGTTGAGAGGTGGTGGGAAAGCTTTTTGTTTTAGAGTCCTAGAGATCAGGCATTTTAAAAGAGGAATCTCTAAGATGAAAAAGAAAAAGACTAATATAAAAGGTTGTATTCCAGAAAACAGCCAGAAGGTGACCCTAAGGGTAGCAGTCCAGTGGATTCCAAGAGATCTGTGGAGGAAAATCTTTTCATTATGCCATTGTAATTTCTGGATACTCTTGAACTAGGATGTTGATCCTCTGAATGATGATGTTCACAGTATTCATTTCCTCTTACATAAATGCATACCAGACTTCCTTAGTGGTTCAGACAGTGACTTGTGCAGGGAGAATTCTGGCCCATGCATGGTCTGCTGCAGTGATGAGTCCTTTGAGGTGTGTAAGTCCTTAGGCTTCAGCTTGCAAGCTTCTTCGGATTTTTGGGAAATATGCCAGCTGCAAGGCAACTTAGACTCTGACAGGGATCTGGGCCTTCAGTTTTCAGTTCTTGGTGACGTTGAGTCAGGCAGAATGGGAGAAATTGGAAACATTAGTTTGGAGGACTGTAGCCAGATACTGAAGGAAACTGTAAGAACTGAAAATTTGGTAAGGACTAATAATTTGAGGAAGATAGGAGGCTCTGGCCCAATTTGCAGGTTGGTTCCAACAGAGACAATTTTTTTATCAGCCAATTATCTGTTTACAGAAATCACCAAATGATCAGACCATGAATCCAAAAGTCAGCACCTGAAATCAAACGAGTACTCAGTAAGAAAAGAAGTCACATCCTTAGCTTGCTACCAAGGGACAAAAATCCAAAGCACAGGAGCGGGAGTTAGACTCATTGTTTGGTCCCTGGATTGCCAACCAGGAACATAGCAGGAGGTGCTCCATGAGACCTTGTTACCCAGGTGGGGTAAGGAGGGACTTGAAGGTGAGGTCCCACACTACCTAAGTCACACCACCAAAACTGTGAAAGAAGATATACAGGACAAATATGAGATGATTTTATTCAGGGTATTGCAACAGGGAGAACACACATTAATGCAGATCATCTCAAAGAAAAAGAAATGAGCTGAGGGATTTATAGAGGGGAGTAAATTAGAGAGATATCAGAGAGTCTCAGAGTCAGGAAGAAGGTTGGAGATGGGTTGTAGCCCAGTCATGGAGGACGGGCAGAGGTGGATGTTGTCTCAGAGTCTTTGAGAGCAGGATGGTTGTTTGTGCTTTGCCATTTCCCAGAAGGCAAAAGAGTGGCAGTGCCGGGGGCGCTGCAGGGTGGGTGGTTCTCATTCATCATCTCTGCTTCGGAGAGCTCTGACTCAAATCAAGTTCAACATCATCTCTATTTTCCAAATAGTTGCTTGCATGTTATATTTACAGGGACTTAAACATGAATGTCTAGTGATCCAGCAACTGATGTGTGGCTGACTAGGGATACCTTTTGCTTGGTAAGTCTAACTGCTAGTCTAGTACTTGGCTTTCTCTGTCACCTAGTTTTCATTGGATTCTTTATTGACAAACTTTAATCTTGAACTTCACTTACTTGAGGAGGCAACCGATTCTAATTTGAGTCACCTTGGTTGGAAAGTTTTACTTTACTCTATGTTTTTCTTAGTAACTTTTACCTGCACATCGGCTCTAAACACTGGGAAATACAGTCATTTCTTGGTATCCAAAGAGGATTGATTCTAGACCCTTCAGGATTCCAAACTCCATGGATAATCAAGTCCATGATATGCATGACATAAAATGGTATAGTATTTGCATATAACCAAAGCGCATCCTTCTGTTTACTTTAAATCATCTCTAGATTGCTTATAATGTAGCAGGACCAGCCGCAGACAAAACTCCTCAGACACCGAGTTAAAGAAGGAAGGGGTTTATTCGGCCGGAGGCATCGGCAAGACTCCTGTCTCAATAGCCGAGCTCCCTGAGTGAGCAATTTCTGTCCCTTTTAAGGGCTCACAACTCTAAAGGGGTGCGAGTGAGAGGGTTGTGATCGATTCAGCAAGCAGGGGGTACGTGACTGGGGGCTGCATGCACGGGTAATTAGATCTGAACAAAACAGGACAGGGATTTTCACAGAGCTTTTCTATACAATGTCTGTAATCTATAGATAAGATAACCGATTAGGTCAGGGGTAGATCTTTAACTACCAGGCCCAGGGTGTGGCGCCGGGCTGTCTGCTTGTGGACTTCATTTCTGCCTCTTAGTTTTTACTTTTTCTTTCTTTGGAGGCAGAAATTGGGCATAAGACAATACAAGGGGTGATCTCCTCCCTTAATAATACCTAACACAATGCAAATGCTATGTAAATAGTTATACTGTATTGTTTTAAAATTTGTATTTTTTTGTTGTATTGTTAATTCTTGTTAGTTTTCCCCCCAAATATTTTCTGTCTGTGGTTGGTTGAATCTGCAGTTGTGGAGCCCACAGATATGGGGAGCTGACGGTATACGATGTTAGATCATAATAGCGGCACCAGTGTGATGTTGGGAAATACAAAATTTAGTTAGAAAGCTACGATTTAATCCTATTTTTAAAACCTTACTTGAACTTTCTAGAAAGACAGTTAGGAACTGAATTGAAATTGCTAGCAAAATGTTAGCAATTTGGATTAATTAGCAAGAAGATAATTTACAATTAATGAAAATTCTGAATTAGAGAGTACAGTATTTAAAAGAAACTCTGGTTTATTACTTTCTACCACATTCTGTAACTCAAATTCACTAAGGGAACTTGCCTAGAAGATCATCTTAGGAGACCTACTTTAATAAGAATTACTTATAATTAGCATAACAATTTCATATGCAAATGGTACTTCTAAAGTACTTTAAATTTACTCTGAAGTACTTTATACATTCCCATTTGCAGTCTTATTTACACCTTTAATTTGAGCTTTCTATGAAGAATGACTTCCCTAATGAAGAGTCAACTTCAAGCCGGCTCCACCAACTCTGAATTAGTAAACTCAAATCAATGAGATTTTACTTCACATATGTGAAACAGTACTATATATAACAAAAATACTGGTTCTTAGTGATATACTATTATACTAAAACTCTGCTCATATTTAAATTCTGTAGCATTTATATATACATGATTTATTATAGGCTGGGAAAGAAACTAAGTTATTACAAGTAATTGTATGTGAAAGGCTTTAAAATTCATACTGTAACTGCCTGTGCTGTATAGCATATATCTTCATCTGGGACTTTTAAAGGGATAGCACTTTTGAAGACTATTTTCAGAAAATAGTTCTTTCAATGCCCCAAATCTTAGTTCATATGTAGAATCAGTAGGAGAAAACTGTAACCAACAGCACATTAATAGGCCTTTAAAACAAATATAAACCAAAATGTAAAAAATACATATTTCTCCAAACTTTACATCTAAAGGGTGAAAGAATATGCAAAATAGCTTCTAATTTTAGCTACCTGGGATGCTGTATCTTTAATTTAACTATGAGAGAAAATGCTTTGGACTGCTTTGAATTTTTAGAATTTTTTCCCACTTGGCAAGCAGCACGGGACACAGTTTTAAAATCTGATTTTGTCTCTATCTACCTTTTGCAGTTTCCAACTCTCCCATTTATCTCTAGGGACTTGCAGGCTGTGTTTACGTTTTGCCAAAGAACTGAAGCAAAAGTGAAATTCTAATTCATCACCCAGATGTTTCCAAACTACACGTAACCATATTTGGAATTGTATATATAAAATATCCCTGTAATTTATTATTTTTCCCCCACCTGGATGTTTTGGCATCAAATCACTTTATGTCTGGCAACTCCCAGGAATTTCATTTTAAGGTCTGGAGTAGGGGTTCCTTGCTAATCAGTCTGCTTTAATTTGAAGTCCAGCCAGGTTGGCGGGGGTAGGCGGTGGCTAGACATTCCCCAAATGCCCAGTGACTGTAACTCAGGCACTTTTTCAGAAGAGTGGTGATCGAAACACCAGAATCAATGATAGTGACATTACTGCTCCTGAATGGTTGGTGACTAATGAGAAAGAAATCTAATTTGCCTTTCATTACTTTAAAAATAACCCCCTAAAATATGCATATATGTATATGTGTGTGTGTGTGTGTGTGTGTGTATATATATATATATAATGTGGGTGTATGTACATATACATATGATGTTGCTTTTGTCATCAGAATAAAAGTTTAAACAATAGACAAAAATTATAATGATAACGAGGTAGGCACAGAGTCTTCGAGCTGGAAGCTCTCCTTAGGTGAAATTTTAGTCTGTTTCCTTCCTTTCACAGATGAGTAAACTGTAGCAAAGACAGGTGACATGACCTATCCAATGCTGCAGAGTGAACCAAAAAAAGAACTGAGACCAGAACCAAGGTCTAAATAGGTTGTGTGCTGATTAGCTATGCCAGAATTTGATTTCTTTATTTTGCCACTGGGAAAACCTATTAAGAGAAATAAGGCTTTTATTACTTTACATGTCAAATTACGTTAAGATAATTCTTATATTGAAATAGGATCAGAAAATTTTCATTTTGTTTAAGGTATACAAACACTGGCATTTCTAAGCCTGAATCAAATCATTCCTTCAAATCGCCACATGTAATTTACACTGGTGTTATATAGAAGGTAATATAAACATAGCCTCTAAACCTCAGTTTCTTATTCTGGTAAATAAGAGGACAAATACCAGCCTCACAAAAGCATGGATGAACCAAATGTGTATGAAGCACCCGCACTGTGCCTGGCACATTGTAAGAAGTAGTCAATAAATGGTTTCAATGATGTCATGACTTGAAAATTCCGTCCTGGAAGGGAAGGTGACGCTTCCATGAATATCTAGATTGAGGACAAGCACAGTCTAGCGATCTTCCACGACAGCAAACTATGTGGTTACTTATGATGATGGAATCATATCACGTAGGTTTGCTGAATCACATGTTACATATAGAGGAATTCAGCTTATGAATCATAGGAGAAACTACTGTGGTTTAAAAAATACAGAAACATAAGCTCAACCAAGATAAAGAAATTGATTTTATAATGCTGGGGTTAAGGGTGAGGAGAAAAGAGGTAAGGGGGTTTTTATATACAAAATCAATATGCAAAAGATCTTTAACCGACCTTGAGAGTTTAAAAAAAATCAAAAATACAAACAAAAAACAAAAACCCCTACCAACCCCGTCCCCCTGAAAAAAAAAAAAATTCCCCAGAAAACCCCAAAAGCTTAATGCAATGAGTGATCTAATCTAACCAACCCACCCAAACTCTTTTGTTCTGGAATGGTAATATATTAGAGATCATTAACAATGGCTTCAGTTTGAACACTGAGTTAGCTTCCCCTATACCAATATGTCTAATCATTGAACCCTGGTTTTGCAGTCTTTCAGTGTGCCTTCCTGAACAACAGTCCTACAGGTTGTCTTATATGAGAAAGTTAAAAAAAAAATCTTTCTTCTAGGTGAAGTGATAAATGTCAACTCAGGGCTGAGGAGACTTTTTGTTAAAAGGTCTCATCTCTCCTGTGAGCTTATGTAGCAGACACTTGACATTTGGGAGGGGTATGTCTTGAGACCACTGCAAATATAATTTTGGCCACAAATGGTAGTTAAGCACCACAGAAAAAATTTAAGGGACTCTCTCGTATCTGTAGTAAGAATTTTGGCATTTGCAAAAGACAAAGTATAGAGACAAGAAAGTGATGTCGAGATACTTGTTCATGAATCAAGGGATGAGCTCTTAAAATCTAAACTTACCATACACGAATCCAAATTAGCACCCGTGTTAGTTACCTACTGCTGTGTAACAAGTCACTGCAAACTTAGACAGTTTTTTTTTTTTTTTTTCTGAGACAGGGTCTCACTCTGATGCCCAGGCTGGGGTACAATCTTGGCTCATTGCAGCCTTGACCTTCCGGGCTCAAGTGATCCTCCCACCTCAGCCTCTCGAGTAGCTGGGACTATAGGCATGCACTATCATGCCCAACTAATTTTTGTATTTTTTGTAGCGATGGGGTTTTGTCATGTTGCTCAGGCTGATCCTGAATGCCTGGGCTCAAGTGATCTGACTGCCTCGGCCTCCCAAAATGCTGGGATTATAAGCATGTACCACTGCGCCTGGCCAATACAATTTTATTCTCTCAGTTTGTATGTGATAGTCTAGTATTGGCTTAGCTGGGTTATCTGCTTTGGGCCTCAGAAGACTACAATTGAAGTGTCAGCCAGGGGTAGGGTCTCAAGTGGAGGGTTGGCCAGGGAAGGCCTGTTTTCCTGCTCATAAGTTGTTGGTAGATTCAGTTCCTTGTGGTTATAGGATTGAGAGCACTTTTTTCTTTCTTTCTTTTTTTTTTTTGCTAGCTGTCAGCTTTTGGTCACTCTCAGCATCTGGAGGCTGTCTACAGCTCCTTGCCACATGGGTTTCCCCAACATGTCACTTACTTGAAGGCAGTGTGCCTCTTAGACAGCAAAAGAGGAGGGAGACATTCCAGCAAGACAGTGCTACAGTCTTATGTAATCATTACTTGTAAATACACACTATATCCCAGTGATTAGAAGCCCCGTGTGCTATAACCCAGTGGTTAGAAGCAAGTCACATTTCTGTCTGCACTCAAGGGGAAGGGATTACACAAAGGTGTGAATACCAGGGTGTGGGGGTGATGGAGGCCAAGCCTCTGCCCACCACAGTACATCTGCACAATTATAGTGCAAAAGACCATAGTACTTTGGGTTGTCTCTTGAATAATCAAAATTGCCAATATTAATTCTGTAAAAACAAAAGCCTTTCTATCTTTGCTTTGTTCTACGAGTTAAGTTCCTACCTTAGAGAGCCAATCAACACAGTTTTATTGAACACCGACTCAATGGGAGCCCACCCCTGCTGGCACATGCGTAGCTGTGGCCTGGGTGTTCAGTTACCCTTGCTCCCTCTGCCTCAAGATGCCGTGACAAAAGAGGACTTCCTGTCTGCTACCTTAATGTAACATTCATATATCTGCTATTCCCTCCCCCAATTCCAAGGTGAGGAAAAGGTCCAAAAGTCCAGGATTTTCTTAGCTGAAGACTGCATTGAACTAATGCTACGAGAGGTCAACATTAGTATAAGAAAGTATAAGCTTTGAAATTCTGTTTCTTCACAATCTATGAGAGTCCCTGGGAGGGCTGAGGGATGCAAAATGCTAATGGATGGTGAGTTATAGCAGATGAAAGGAGATCAAAAAGAGGAGGATAACTTACAGAGACCCGTGGGAGATGAAAGGAGGCTGATCTGATATGTGGCTTGATAAAGAAAGCAACAGACTACTGTGCACCATCTTTGGGACCTGCTAATAGTAAGATGAACTTGGCCTGTGTGGCCTTTAGGTACGTGGGCATGACTGAACATGTCTGATTCTGATTTTCCCAAGTGAATAAGTGGCTAAAGACTCTTTTACCCCCGAGGGAATAAAGACGATTTCAGTGACATTATTACAGGTTCACCCTTGATGGTTCTGGGACATACTTCAGGATAAGAGGAAACGCAAACTTGGTGTGAAGTATTTTAATGTCCTCTCTGGATAGAAAAGATTTCTTAGGAGAAACTCTCACAGAAGAGGAAACGATGCATTGTTTACATTTCCTCCTTGCCCTGCTAGCTTTGAGCACAGAAAGAACTATCTTGTTAGCATGCTGCAAGTTCTCGGGCAGTTCAGCTAAAACAAATGAGAGGGGTGTCTTCTTGTCTCAGTATGTGGGGATTTATGTAGGCAACCTGTATTAGTGTTAATGGGTGTTAGCCACGTAAAACCCAGCCCTTCAACATGATAATACATAATACACCCCTTAATTTTTAATTCACTTGGGTCTCAATTTTAAAGCATTTTCTTGTAGTTTGTCCTAATTATAATCATTTTTAATGACAGCTTAAAAATTTCATCCAACTGTCTTATCACATACAGTACTTAATTTCTCAAGTGAACAGTTTTACTGTACACCATTCTGGGTATTTTAAGAACTAAAACATAAAAGGAGAGAAAGTCCTTTGTATGGTGAAACTAGATGTTAATTGTCCTAATATACATAAAGAGACCAAAGCAGTTTCTTGAAGCTAGGGCTGGCCTTCCTGCAGAGGCTTCTCCAATCCCCTTCAAGGGAGATTTGCAAAACCCCCAGGGGAAAGAAAAGGATCTTTCTTTTTTCATTTTGCTGGGTTCTGCCAAAAATCAGAACCGGGATTGAATATTCATTGTTGTATTCTAAATGTTGAATAGATGAGTCTTGTTTGCTTAGACCAAAGTGGAAACTACACAGCTAGAAATAATAACAAGCTGACTACTTTGGCCATCCCATCCTCCAACCCGTTTATTTGTTAGGTTGTTTGAGTCACAGTGAATTTTCCAACATCTGCTCACAGCTTCTGATCAGCCATCCAGGGCATGGCCAGACTGCCATTAGGACACATGGTCATTTAATGTGCTAAATTAACTGCTGAGCTGGGAGAAGGCTTTGCCTCTTTCACTTAAAAAAAAAAAAAAATGTTCTGGGAATCCTGAATTTTGTCATGTCTCAGTCATTTATTATTTTTGGAGAAGATAGCTGTCTCCAAAGAATGCATACTGAGCAAGCGGAAGCTTTCGTTTGTCTGGTAGAAGTTCCATCTACGGTTCTTCCCCTTCAGTTCACTCGGATCACCCCACAGATGGGCACAAATTCAAGCGGGTAAGTTTACCTTTGCTTGTGATTAACACTGAGGACATACTGAAAAGAACAAAGGAGAAACTTGAAAGTTGAGACATTTACATTATTTAAAGAGAGCTATATAACAAGCCACACCATGAAATCTGTAAGGCAGGAGCTCATAAACTTTAGCGTATATTGGAGTCACCTGGGCGTGCTGGGGTGGGGGTGGGATGCACATTCTTATGGATCATTTCCAAAGATCCAGACTCAGTCATTCTTACAGGGCCATTTTTAATAAGAATCCGGTATGATTCTAAAATAAAATGGAAAGAGTGACGTGGGGGGCCGGTAACCTAGTCTCTTTGGTAGGATTTGGACTGGTTAATATAAACCAAACCAAGCCAAATAGAATGTCAAAGAAGCAAACAAAACCCCAATATCAGAACATTTTATCCTCTAGTAAATGCTTACAACTCTTCATGAACAGTCAATTTCTTTTTTCTGTAAGAAAAACAACCCTAATAATAGAGTTTCTACATGCTCACACACACACGTTTTCTACACACATACAAACATCTTAAAACTGTCATATAAACCACTTGCCAGTGGGTAATGACATGAGTTTCATCAGGAGCTTGAGATGGAAGGTGACATTTTACAGGAAAATCTGGCTGTAGTTTGACCCTCTATAGTTTGGGTACATCCAGATCTAACGTAACTATGTATTGGGAAAAAGCAGCATTTTACTCCCCCCATCAGTTTACTCCTGCCGGGCTCCTGTTCCAGATGGCAGGAAGGCACAAACGCTATTTCCGTGCGCGTGCGGTCTGTCTTCACTTCCTTTTGGGAAAAGCCCAGGTTTTTCTGGGTGGCGTGTGTAGGGTTCACATTTGGCTCTGTGGTGCATGCACCGTCCACCCATACACTGACACTGATGGCCCCGCTGACATTCTCCAAAAGGGCCCTAGGGTTTTCAGGGTAATGATCGGAGCCCGACATTTGCCCAGATAAGTTTACTCCAATCGTGTGCCAGATGGAATGAAGAATGCGGGCACAAACATTTCTCTCTCTCTTTTTTTTTTTTTTTTTGGATGCATCTCTCCCATCTATGTGCATGTGCAGTCTGTTTTGACTTCTTTTTGAGAAAGGAACAGGTTTTCCCATGCGTTTTGTGTAGGGCCAATGCTAAGACCAAGAGCGATGCTCTCCCAGTGGCACAGACTGGCCTCGTGCTAGTACGAGCCCCTCCCCAAGTGGCCTATGGCACGGTTCTAGGGATGAGGGTGGTGACAGAGTGGGAGTTGTTTCTTTTTTAGCTGAGCATGCCTTGGGAGGAGAATCCGAAAGCCACTGCCCACCCCTGCAGCTGAGCTCACGACCACCAAGGCAGCGGGTGAGAAAGCAGATCTCTCTTCTCCACCTTGCCTGGGCCAAGGGGTTCTGTGGTCCTCCAAGCACGTTAAGTTGCGTCCACCATCAATGCCAGAGGGTAAAAATCACCGCCAGATTAGTAGCTTCCAAATATCATTTTCAATAAAAACTTCATGATAAAAAGTATGTTAATACCCAATGGTTAGTGGTTTTTACGATGGTGTTAAACCATTTGTGCTGAGGCTCTACCGGCGATGCTGTTTCCTCACTGAAGAAAGAAATTGGCTGCTAGTGCCACGTTTGTGCGCTTTCACTGTTGCTATAAAATCAGCCCCCAGGAGAATTTTAAGTCTTCTTGAATTGCTTTTTAGCACAAACTAAGGAAGTAAAAGTTCTAAAACTGCCTGGTTACAGACAAATCACTTAAAAAGCCAGCTTTGTACTGGCAAAGTCATGCTACAGGAAATGTTTCAAAAAGCAGAATATAACAATATGATAGCTAAGTATTGTTATTTATTTAACAGATGAAACAGGCTGTCGTTGAAAACTAAGCCTCCAGGAACTCTTTAAGGTCATGTGAAATGCCCGATCCTTGTGGTAACAGACGTCCTGCTATAATGTGTCATGATGTTTACACACGTATGTCTTGGCTGGTGGACTTGCTTATAAACACACACCAAGGCACATCTCCATTCAGTACAAGTTCATTAAACCATTGGAAGGTGATTCAAAATAGTACCTAACATGAAGCCATACTCCAAATGGTCAGTACTGTTGCTTTCTTTTTTGAGACATGGTCCCACTCAAAAATGACTTAAGCCATCCTCCCACCTCAGCCTCCTGAGTAGCTGAAACTACAGGAGTGCACCACCACACCTGGCTAGTTTTAAAATTTTTTGTAGAGACGCGGTGTCACCATGTTATATAGGCTGGTCTTGAACTCCCGAGCTCAAGCAATCCGCCCTCATCGGCCTTCCAAAATGCTGGGATTACAGGCGTGAGCCACTGTCCCCTGACACATTTTCTAATGAACAATATATAACGATTTAGAATATAAAAATTATAGAATCTAGATTTAGTTTAATTCAAGTATATATTGAGAGTTAAACTAACTAGTCCTAGTTATATGTTAAATACACCAGTGTAGAATCTTTTTATAAAATAGAGTGAGGCCAGACCAAAAGAGTCACCATTAAAGGTAGGTTGCATTCTAGAGGTGGTACTTATTTGACCTGATTGAATTGGTCAGTGTGAATCTCTTCCTTCCACTGCCCATCTGAGCCCCTGCAGGACTGACCCTGTATGAATTCAACTTTCTATTCCCTGTTCCCTGGCTCCTACGGTGGTGTCTTGCACCTAAACGTATTCAATGTCATAGCAGTGATGTGGCTGTATATTTTCAACTTCTATGGAAAGATACTATTATGTTTTATTCATTGGCCAAGAAGACAAAGATCATAATTAAACAAAAATAATCGCATCAAATAAAAGGAAACATTTGGGCTGATTTTAATGGATTGAATGTGCGTCCTTCAAGCCAGGAATCTAGGTAAAATTGGTTCAGCGTAAGCCTCCTGGCATGTTGCCACATGCTGGAATGCTCCCTGACCTACGTGAATGACCTTTGGGTTGGCCATCCCAGAGTATTCCAAACAACCTATCCTCCCCAAATGTAACAAAGAGCTAGGATTGTAAAAACTGGGGAAGACATTTGAGAAATGATAAACAACCCTGAAGATTTGAGTATTTATTCTAGGCTGCTTATGATGACATATTTTTATAACACTTGTCTGGGTGCCAGGAAATGGCAGGATGGAAAATCACATTCCCCAAATAAGTGAAGGGTGTGTCACCCTGAGCTGCTTCCATCTCTAGCAAACTCTATGGATAGCTGAGAAAGAGAGTTTAAAAGGTGCAAGAGATTTAATTCCTCTCAAAATGTCTTTTAAGAACCTTATGTTCAGAGGAGGCTTCTTTTTCTTTTTTTCTTTCTTTTTTTTTGACAGCTCGCTTTCAGTGTTTGCTAATTTGTGATCTTTAGAAATGTCTAATGTGTTTTCGGGCCTTCTGTGTACCTTTCGTAAGAAAGGTTCTTCTGCTTAATAAATTTGCATGCTTTTTTGTTTGCCAGATAGGGTTTTCTGTAAAAAAAAAAAAATATATATATATATATATATATATAAATATTAAATAAATAAATGTTTCCTCTAGGAAGCAAGCAAAGAAAGAATTGGAATACTTTTGAATTTCAGTTTTGGAACATTTTGTTTGGGTAATTTGAGGGTCAAGCTGATGAGAGATGAAGAAAGGTATGTCGGATTCCTCTCATTTTCTTTCATACTGTGTTTCATAGAGTTTTTCACTGGAAGATCACCTTGGTCTTTTTTTAATTAAAGTACAACTTGAAATTGGGATTTCAGTAGGAACCCTCTATACTTTCTAAGCATATCACCACTTCCTCTCGTAAAATAAAGTTTTTTTTTGTTTGTTTTGTTTTGTTTTGTTTGAGATGGAGTTTGGCTCTGTGGCCCAGGCTGGAGTGCAGTGGTGTGATCTCAGCTCACTGCAACCTCCACCTCCCAGATTCAAGCAATTCTCCTGCCTCAGGTTCCCAAGTAGCTGGGATTATAGGTGCCCGCCACGATGCTGTTTTTTTGAAAAGATTAACAAAATAGATAGACTATTGGCCAGACTAATAAAGAAGAAAAGAGAGAAGAATCAAATAGACACAATAAAAAATCATAAAGGGGATATCACCACTGATCCCACAGAAATACAAACTACCATCAGAGAATACTGTAAACACCTTTATGGAAATAAACTAGAAAATCTAGAATAAATGGATAAATTCCTGGACACATACACCCTCCCAACACTAAACCAGGAAGAAGTTGAATCCCTGAATAGACCAACTACAAGTTCTGAAACTGAGGCAGTAATTAATAGCCTACCAACCAAAAAAAAGCCCAGGACCAGACAGATTCACAGCTGAATTCTACCAGAGGTACAAAGAGGAGCTGATACCATTCCTTCTGAAACTATCCCAAACGATTGAAAAAGAGGGTCTCCTCCCTAAGTTATTTTATGAGTCCAGCACATCCTGATACCCAAACCTGGCAGAGACACAATAAAAAAAGAAAATTTCAGGCCAATATTCCTAATGGACATCAATGGGAAAATCCTCAATAAAATACTGGCAAACCAAATCCAGCAGCACATCAAAAAGCTTATCCACCACGAACAAGTTGGCTTTATCCCTGGGATGCAAGCCTGTTCAATTTGCAAATCAATAAATGTCATCCATTACATAAACAGAACCAATGACAAAAACCACGAGATTATCTCAATAAATGCAGAAAAGGCCTTTGATAAAATTCAATATCCCTTCATGCTAAAAACTCTCAATAAACTAGGTATTGATGGAATGTATCTCAAAATAATAAGAGCTATTTATGTCAAACCCACAGCCAATATCATAGTGAATGGGCAAAAGCTGGAAGCATTCCCTTTTAAAACTGGCACAAAACAAGGATGCCCTCTGTCACCACTCCTGTTCAATATAGTATTGGAACTTCTGGCCAGGACAATCAGGCAAAAGAAAGGAATAAGGGGTATTCAAATAGGAAGAGAGGAAGTCAAATTGTCACTGTTTGCAGATGACATGATTCTATATTTGGAAAACTCCAGTGTCACAACCCCAAAACTCCTTAAGCTGATAAGCAACTTCAGCAAAGTCTCAGGATACAAAATCAATTTGCAAATATCACAAGCATTACTATACACTGATAATAGACAAGCAGAGAGCCAAATCATGAGTGAACTCCCATTCACAATTGCTTCAAAGAGAATAAAATACCTAGGAATACAATTTACAAAGCATGTGAAGGACCTCTTCAAGGAGAACTACAAACCACTGCTCAAGGAAATAAGAGAGAACATAAACAAATGCAAAAACATTCCATGCTCATGGATAGGAAGAATCGATATTGTGAAAATGGTCATACTGTGCAAAGTAATTTTTAGATTAAATACTATTTCCATCAAACTACCATTGACTTTCTTCACAGAATTAGAAAAAACTACTTTAAATTTCATATGGAATCAGAAAAGAGCCAGTATAGCCAAGACAATCCTAAGGAAGAAGAACACAGCTGGCAGCATCATGCTACTTGACTTCAAACTATACTACAAGGCTATAGTAACCAAAACAGCATGGTACTGGTACCAAAAGGGATATATAGACCAACGGAACAGAACAGAGGCCTCAGAAATTACGCCACACATCTACAACCATCTGATCTTTGACAAACCTGACAAAAACAAGAAATGGGGAAAGGATTCCCTATTTAAGAAATGGTACTGGGAAAACTGGGTAGCCATATGCAGAAAACAGAAACTGGACCCCTTCCTTATACCTTATACAAAAATTAACTTGAGATGGATTAAAGACTTGAATGTAAAACCTAAAACCATAAAAATCCTAGAAGAAAACCTAGGCAATACCATTCAGGACATAGGCATGGGCAAAGACTTCATGACTAAAACACCAAAAGCAATGGCAACAAAAGCCAAAATTGAGAAATGGGATCTAACAAAACTAAAGAGCTTCTGCACAGCAAAAGAAACCATCATCAGAGTGAACAGGCAACTTACAGAATGGGAGAAAAACTTTGCAATCTATCCATCTGACAAAGGGCTAATATCCACAATCTTCAAGGAACTTAAACAAATTTACAAGAAAAAAACAAACTACCCCATCAAAAAGTGGGCGAAGGAGATGAACAGACACTTCTCAAAAGAAGACATTTATGTGGCCAACAAGCATATTAATAAAAGCTCTTCCTCACTGATCATTAGAGAAACAAAAATCAAAACCACAATGAGATCATCTCACGCCAGTTAGAATGGTGATCATTAAAAAATCAGGAAACAACAGATGCTGGAGAGGATGTGGAGAAATAGGAAAGCTTTCACACTGTTGGTGGGAGTGTAAATTAGTTCAACCATTGTGGAAAACAGTGTGGCAATTCCTCAGGGATCTAGAACCATACATAACATTTGACCCAGCAATCCCATTACTGGGTATATACCCAAACCATTATAAGTCATTCTAACATAAAGACACAGGCACACGTATGTTTATTGCAGCACTATTTACAATAGCAAAGATTTGGAACCAACCCAAATGCCCATCAATGATAGACTGGATAAAGAAAATGTGGCACATATACACCATGGAATACTATGCAGCCATAAAAATGGATGAGTTCGTGTCCTTTGGAGGGACATGGATGAAGCTGGAAACCATCATTCTCGGCAAACTAACATAGGAACAGAAAACCAAACACTGCATGTTCTCACTCATAAGTGGGAGTTAAACAATGAGAACACATGGACACCAGGAGGGGCCTGTTGGGGGGTGGGGAGCAAACGGAGGGATAGCATCAGGACAAGTACCTAATGCATGCAGGGCTTGAAACCTAGATGACAGGTTGGTAGGTACAGCAAACCACTGTGGCACATGTATACTTACGTAACAAACCTGCACATTCTGTACATGTATCCCAGAAGTTAAAGTAAAAAAATTAAATAAAACTTTTTTAAAAGAAAAAATTAGCTGGGCTTGGTGGCACGTGCCTATAGTCCCCAGCTACTCTGGAGGCTAAGGTGGGAGGATTGTTTGAGCCAATGAGGTCGAGGCTGCCATGAGCTATAACTGCACTATTGCACTGCAGCCTGGTTGACAGAGTGGGATCCTGTCTTGAAAAAAAAAAAAACAAACTGAAGAGAGAAAGAAAACCATTTTGCCAATCTGCATAAAAACTGGGGCTTAGAAAGTAGCCCCTTCTCACAGAAAATTAGAATTCTCATTGCATGTGACACTCTAATGTTGGCTTCATACTGGTCAAGTAAGAGACATTATTAGTGACGAGTAAAACCAGGAGACTTGCAATTATGACTTTGTTCAGTTAGCAGTCGAAAAGTGCAGACAATTCATCTGATTTCCTGCATTTTTTGATAGTATTAGTAGACATAGCTTTTATATTTGCTGAAATTAGCATGAGGTATGCGTTAGCTTTAGGAAAGAGAGTAGAAATTTTGTGTCTCAGTGACCAGGTCTAAGTCCATAACCTCCAAAACATAAACAAGTCTAAACATGTGGATCATTTAAGCTCATCGGTTTCCAGCCATGGTGACTTTTATCTCCTCCGTGAACATGTCAAGCCCACTCCCACCCTAGAGCATTCCTCAATATGGAGAACTCTTCTCCCAGATATTCCCGTGGCTAGCTTCTCACTATTCAAGTCTCAGCCCAAATGTTTCCTCTGAGAAAGGCCTTTGGTGATCACAAATAGCAACATTTCCTCCCACCTTGAAGCACCCTCTACCTCATTATTCTGATTTGTCTTGGCAATTATCAACATCTGAAAGTGTCTGCTTGCTTGTTAAATGTCTCCCCATACCAGAGGGTCTGCACCGTGGGAAGGGAGACGTCTATCCTGCTCAGTGCCTAGAAGATGCCTGGCACACGCTATGTCCTAAATGAAATGCTTGTTTTCAACTCCAAGTAGGAAAGAATCCTTTTTCCATCTTTAATATTATTATGTGAAACTGTAGGGTATGGCTAGGAATACAGCGCTTTGCTAAAGTGGTACTTATCAATTTTCTGACCATAGTAAACTCTCTACTATTTTTTAAAGAATATAATTCAGGATTAATCACTCTCACCTTATGGAAACTTTCTACTTAAGAGGTTCTCAACTGTAATTAGGCCATTCTTACGTTGCTATGAATACCTGAAACTGGGTAATTTGTAAAGGAAAAAAGATGTAATTGGCTTACAGGTCTACAGCCTGTACTAAAACATGGTGCTGAGTATCTGCTTGGCTTCTGATGAGGGCTCAAGAAGCTTACAATCACGGCAGAAGGCAAAGGGGGAGCTGGCATGTCACATGGCGAAAGTAGGAGCAAGAGAAAGTGGGGTGGGGGAGATGCCACACACTTTTAAACGGCCATATCTCACAAAGACTCACTATTATGAAGACAGCACCAATTCACTCATGGCTTGATCCACTCCTATGACCCAAGTACCTTCCACCAGGTCCCACCTCCAGTATTGGGAATTACAATTCAACATGAGATTTGGGCAGGGACAAATATCCAAACTATATCACCAATGTTCGTGTATGTCCAGGTAGACTTTTGAGTTCTAGAGTTTTTGGTGACACAAAGAGGTTAAAAGACTCAAAAATGTTTTCTGAACAATCCAGATGTCCATCAACTGTATGATAAGCAAAATGTAGTATATCATGATGGAATATTATTTGACCACAAAAAGGAAGTATGGATACACATGCTGCAATATGGATGAACCTTGAAAACATTATACTGAATGAAAGAAGCCAGTCACAGAAGACCACATATATTTATATGGAACGTCCAGAATAGGTAAATCTATGGAGACAGAAGGGACATCCTTGTTGCTAAGGGCTGGTGGAAGCTGGGGGTTGGGATAGAGGAATGGAAGATAAAGAGTACAGGGTTTCTTTCTGAGGTGATGAAAACGTTATAAAATTGACTGGTTGCACACATCCTTGAGTATATTAGAAACTATAGAACTGTATACTTTCACTGTGCGAATTTTGTGGTACATAAATGATAACTCAAAGAAAAGCATTATGAAAAATATGTGTTTTCTGGTTCAAGATGGTGGATGACAATACACATTTATGTTTTCTCTCACTCTATACCAGGCATGAGGAAGCGGTGGCCTATAGACCAGATCAGGCCCATTGCCTCTTAGCCTGTTATGTGTAAGTAAAGTTATATTGGGATGCAGTCATAGTCATCTGTTTTTGTGTTGTCTTATGAAGACTTTCTCACTAAAACACCCAAGTTGAGTAGTTTCGACAGAGACTTCATGGCCCACAAAGCATAAAATATTTATTATCTAGTGCTTTAACAGAAAATGTTTGCCCATCCCTGTTTTAGAAGAAAAAGACAGGCAGACAAACAATTGCAATATTAATCAAAGAGTGACTACTTGTTATTCTAAGTGCTATGCAGCATATTAAAACAGAATATGTTGGAAACAGCCGCCTGGAAAATGTCCTAAGAAAATGCAACCCTGTTATAAGCATTTATTTCTTTTGTCATTATACTATTACTTGAATCACTAAATTTCGCTGGCTCTAAGACTCCACCAATTATAAGCGGCATCATTGTTATACTACTAAGGAAGAAAAAAATGCTTTAGTTAAAATGTTGCACAAGCCTTTCTCACTGCATAGAGCTTCTACTTTACCCTTATTGAAAGAGCTCTTTCAAACTCGTTTACATGGATTTTTATCTTACATCATTCTTGTACACACACAGAAAAGTAATGAGCTTAGGAGCAAATAACGAGAGAAACCTCACTGTGGGTAAGCCGAGAAAGAAGTCCCATGTGTGACATTTGATTTCCTGCCCCTTTTCCATGGCTTCTCTTATTCTCTCCTTTGTTTCTCACCCCCTTTCCCAGTTTTTGATCTGCAAGTCTTTGCTCTAATGCCCCATATTTCCCTTCCTCTGACCATACTCCCAGCATGACTTCTTCCCCTCTCTCCCTGTCTATTCCTCTCTGCTACTTCTCACAATCAACCACCATCACCCTTCTCCCACCCAAAGACTCATCACCACTGCCTGAGGATAGTGATTATAAGATGCATACTGATTTCAGGGAAGGTAAAATATGGAAAGGTATGTAACTTAGACTTAGTGAAGAATGGTATTGGAGGTGTGTGCACTCTAAGTTATAAACCAGATGTAGAGAGATATGGGGCAGTAGTGCTAGTGCAACAGATGCTGCTTGCGTGATACGTTTGGTGGATTTCTGTATGCATGTGACTAGTTCATAATGCCTTATTATGAGGAGTATCCCGGTTTCCTGATGGGGCAGCCTGTTGTAATTAGGACATTCACAGTTCATGCTGGAGTTCCAGGGGCTGGAGTTGCCTTTCTGAATTGCAGCTCCTTCTCCGACTGATGGGGGTCTTGTGGCAACTTGCAGTCAAGCTAGATGACACCCACTTTCCTCCACCCTTATTATGCTCTCTATGAGTGATTCTCAAAGTATAGGCCCCAGACTAGCAGTATCAGCATCACCTGGGTACTTGTTAGAATTACAAATTCTTGGACCACTCCGTAGACCCAACTGAATCAGAAACTCTGGGAATGGTGTCCAGCATTCTGTGTTTTATCAAGTTCTCCATGTGCAAGCTCAAGTTGGAGGACCACTTCTTTATAACCTACCTGGAGTGGAGATCTCTATGATTTATCACCCTTCCTGGCCTATAGGCCTCCCTCTTCTGCTCCATAGGGATTAAGGGTAGCCGGAGGTGAAAAGAAAGCTAGGTTTTAAAAAACTCATATCAGGTAAGACTTCGTTCTCCATACATGGGACTGCTCAGATAGAGGAAAGGAACATATTCTTTTTACATTGTTGGAAGTAGAAAGCTTGTCTTCCCTGGGTGATGTGATAGAACATGATTGATTAGCAACTGTCAACTGGGAATCAGAGAAGCTCTCAATGAAGAGGTGATGATTAAGTAGAGTGTGAAGGCCAAGAATACACCAGCTTTTCAAAGACCAGGAGCAGCGGTTTTCTGCCTCCCTATCCACTTCTCCATTTCAAACTATCCTTCACACAGGTGATAAGTTATTATACCTAAAGCATTCATTCATTCATGTATTCTGGAACAGTGGTGTTCCAGAAATGAATATGGCTCCTGCCACAGAGTCTATATCACTATGAGATTTAGTCTACATTCCTCCATGGGCCATCCTTTCTATCCAAATAGTATTTTTACTTCCATCTCATGGCTTTGCTTATGCATCCATCCTGCCTGTGTGTGCTTCTTTTCCTCATGCCCAGTTTGAAGCTACCAATCTATTACTGTGTCACTGTATTGATCACATTAATTATGCTTCTTTCACAAAGCCTTCATACATTTCCACAATTTTTCCTAATCTAAAATATATCAGCACATCTATATATTGTCCTCATTATACCTGTTATACATTGCTTTAAAATTATTCCCTTAGGTGGTAAGAAATGTGAGCCGGGTGCAGTGGCTCACACCTGTAATCCCAGCACTTTGAGAGGTCGAGGAAGTGCATCCCTGAGGTCAGGATTTCGAGACTAGCCTGGCCAACATGGGGAAATCTCGTCTCTACTAAAAATACAAAAAAAAAAAAAAAATTAGCTGGGTGTGGTGGTGTGTACCTGTAATCCCAACCACTCAGGAGGCTGATGCAGGAGAATCACTTGAACCCGGGAGGTGGAGGTTGCAGTGAGCGGAGATCGCAACACTGCACTGTAGTCTAGGCAACAGAGCGAAACTCCGCCTCAAAAAAACAGGAATGTTTACCCATATATCCTTTTCCTTCGCAGGTACTTTTAAGATTCAGATCAGATTCAGGTTTTAATTTGTTTTCCCCCGAGTCCACATAGTAGGTATTTAATAAATGCATGTCAAACTCAAATAGGAAAATATGCTTTTAAGTGAGTACCCCAAGGAAATTGTTTGCAGCAGAGTTAGCATCTAATTCGTTTTTCCTGGTGGGCCACACTTCCTGTTTGTTGTATCTAAACAAACAACAGAGGTAGGGTTCAGAGGAATCTCAGAACAGGAAGAAACCTATCTGGGATTAAAGAGTTTGCAAAAGGGATCAGCAGAGTAGATTTCTCAGTATTAGTAATTTCATAAATCGGAAGAAAGAAGAAGGGGAAAAGAAGGAAGAAAACCAAGAAAGATAGAAGAAGAGACTGCAAATTGAATGGATTAAAAAAAACTGTTAGAGGATTCAATATTTTTTTAAAAGTTCAATAGTCATAGTTGAAAAAATTATTTAAAGTTAAAATATTTCTGATCTACCGGTTTGAAAGTTTACATAATTCTCTGAGAACTAGGAAGATTTCCAAATCACAAAGTAAATGGCCAAACTCAGAGTCATATCAGACACCTGTGAGCACACACATGCATGATCGGAAGCTTTCCCAGGGACACTGTGCACATTTTAGAGCAGTGTCAATTCAAGCAGCAAGAAAGCCCTCATGCCTTAGAAAGTGAAACAAAGGCAAGAAGGTTGCAGCCTTTTGCTTTTGTGGTTAAACCTTTTAGGTAAGGAATCAGACCACTACTGAGTCAGACAGCTGGGTGTCAAATATCGGCTCCATCCAGTACCAGCTGTTTGCCTTAGGCAAATTAGGAGACTGCTCCTGGGCAGTGGGTTTAATAGTATCTGTAGGTTTTTGGGAAGATTAAATGAGATACTGCATGGGAAGCTCTTAGCATAGGGTTTGGCACCTAATAAACACTCAATGAATGCTAACTATCATACAAAAAAGAGCTCTTTTTGTCTAACCACCAGATGAGATTTCCTTCCTTTTGGGTTTGCAGATTCCACTGTGAAATGATTGTAAAGCTATTTGCTATCTCACAGCGGAGGCCCGCTTTCACGTTTTTAGCTTTATGAGTTTCCTGGCTGAGTGCTAGGAAATGCCTCATTTGACCAATGTGCCAAACCCATTTCCCTGCTGCAAAACAAGCAACAGAAAACACAATAGTGTCCTACTCAAAACCAAAACAAAAGCCAGACAACGGAGGCATTTCTACAGCAGAGAATAATGAGCACATCAAGAAGGTAATTTCTGCCTCAGTCCAGGTGGCCTTCCATGCAGGGGACAGACAGCACGAGCCATGTTGGTATTAACTTCATAAGAGTAGATAAGTCAGCGGGAGCTACTCAATCACTTGACAGAAGTCAATTCAGAAGGCATCTGAAATGCCTGACTTTAAAGATAATCATGTTAGGAATCAAAAACGGGTCTAATGTTAGAGTCCTGCCTTTCAAATGCAACAAATCATTATACCTGTCAAGATTTATGGACAGATGTATTTATGTTGACACTGGACCACTAACACTTTGGCAAATGAGAGGCTTTGACATATACAGCAGATATGTCCAAGTCTGTTTCTCGATTAAAAAAAAAGGGATGAAGTAGTGAATTATGACAAGCTGGTGAAATGGACTGGTGTGGCTCCAGGGGTCTCTGCTGTCCTGGCCCCACCACTGCTCAGTGCTCATTGCAGCAAGACCAAACAACAGGAAGCACAAAGGGCTGTTCTCACCAATGAATAAGATTGGAAATGGCTGATCTGAAAGTCTAATAAAGAATGGACTCCCCATGGAGGTTACCCATGCACAGAAACGAGTCTGATTCTTTAGCCCCCAAAGGATTCCTGGCCCTCTGTGAAGGAAGTGAGGAGAATTTGATTAGCAGCTAAGTATCTGAGTGTGGTGATGCCGCAGTGGCCTCGGCTTCTGACTAAGTTTATTAAGGAGGCTAATTCCTATCAGTGAATTAAAGTCAGGGCCTGATTCATACTCAAGCACCTGGAAGAAATTTGCTTTGGAAAAAAAAAAGGTCTGTAAAGAGACAATTAGATTTATGATCTATCGTCAGGAATTTGATAAACTCGAAACAGTCAAAAGGGACCTTCGATGAGATTCATTAATGTAACAGAATCTGTAGCATTAATAAGAGGAAACTTTCCAGATGGAATTTTTTTTCTACCTGCTTGTTTTTGGATATTGTCCCTTGCATTTTTGCACGAACTCATTCATACCCCTTGCCTTAGGAAAATTCACTCTATAATAATGTAGGCCCTGGATTAAAAGAAGGGATTTCTTTATCACGGGACAACTCAACATGAACCAAAGCTTTGCCAGGATGAAACAAGAGACTTGAATGCAGGCAGCAAGCTTCTCCGTAGGAACGGAGATTGGATATTGGGTATTACTTGCAGAGAGAGAGAACTTGGCGTTACTGAGTGAGAGGTTTCCATAAGGTACAGCAGACAGCCTGGGTGGAAAATAAAGGCTCAGCCAGTATGTGTCCACACTTGTGCACAAATGCACACACATTTTGAATTTAGATGTGACTGTGGAAAACGAGAATAAGAGGAATGCTGCAGGATACAGAAAGCAACTAAGTCAACATTCGTTTATTCATTTAAAAAATATTTATGAACACTTACTGTGCTCCAGGCACCATGCTAAGCCATGGAGATACACCAGTGGAATATCTCAGGTAACTTGCCTCCTCTCAGGAGCTTAGTCTCAGGCTGTGGCTGGTTCAAGGGCAAGGAGCATCAAGCAATAAATATGGGCAACTAAGCAAAAGAATTGTGGACTAAGGAAAATAAATGCTATAAAGAAAACAGATATGTGTAGGATGGAGGGTAACTTGGGGGAGGGAACTACTCTAAGCTAAGGGAGAATTTATGCTAAGGTGGCTAAGAGATAAAAGCTGGAAGAAGACAGTGAACCAGTGATGCCAAAACCTGAGTTTGCTCAAGAGCAGGTCAGCAAGTTTAAAGGCCCTGAGACAGCCAAGCACTAGGCTTATAGGAGGAACAGAAAGGAAGTCAAGCATGATGAAGTAGCTAGAGTGAGTAAGAAGAGAGAGTGGTGAAGATCCACTCAAATGGTTTTAGCTTAAGAGTGAGATCCAATTTTAATTTAAAAAATACATCCTGAGTGCTCCGTGAGGGACTGATTAAAGAGGTAAGAATGAGTGCAGGGAGATTTGTTAAGGCTATTTAGTATTTCAGGCAAGATGATGGCAGCCTGGACCACATGGATGCCATGCAGATGGAGACAAGTGGATGGATTTGGGATTGATTTTGGAGTCAAAACAGACTATGATTTCATGGTCAGTTTATTCTAAGGTTTAAAACATTTTTTTCCACCATGCACCTAAGATTTATATGGAGATTTATGAAATGGTACCCACACAGTGCTTTGAATTCCTTGGAGGGAAGCAAAGCATTGTTATTATTTTCTTTACTCATATTGTGAATTTATTAACTTTTAACTCTTATATTGGGGTAGGTATTTCACTGACAGCTGGGGTCTCATTTAGCTAACCAGGTGCCCATGTTAAACAAAGGTTATATTATTATTGAAGTTATTATTAGAGAAATATAATAGCTCATGTTGAATACCAATAACAAAACCTAATTTCGTATAACTCCAGCAGGCAGCCTTAGTTATGGGGCACAGGTAGGTGTACTCAGTGAGCGTGTTTCTGATGCTCAACGTCTTCTTTTCTTACCAGTTTTAAGGGGGTTTAAAATCTTGAGTGATTCCAGACCAGTTCATTCCAAAGGATAGCTTTGCACAGTTGTCAAAACCAAAACCTTCTCCAGAATTTTAAATCAATCTCTTGAGGCATAGAGGGTTAGGATGTTGACAGGGCAAAAGAAAAAAACATACAAATTAATTGGTCCTTAAGAAGTAATTAAATCCAGGAAATTTGGTTATAGAAGGAAGGGTAATTTTGGAATAGGCTTATGATTAAATTTAAGAAAACATAATAAATGCAGTAAGAATATACACGCATATATTTTTCATAGATTGGAGGACAAAATCAGAGCTGATATATGACCTGAGAACATTCACATCTTCCTCCTCAAGACCCCCCTTCTCCAAAATCAGATTGTACCAGGCATGAAATTCATACAATTGTGAACGCCATTACTTATAGTTGTTTTAGAAAACATGTTAGAGCCAGCAAACAGGATAATATGACTTAATGAGGCAATTGTATGTAGAAATGCTAGATAATATCTGAATGAATTATCAATGAAAAAATCCCATAATATAAACTGGGCACTGGTTGAGGACACGACCACTGCTGTTGGTGTTGATGTGCATCAGTGGAGTGCAGCATAAAAACCTGGAGATGAGTGCTCTCTGGGAGTAGAAAATCAACAAATAGTTGGAAGATGAGCATTTTCAACAGCATTAACCCAAATAACAAGTCAAATGGGCAGAGGAAGCGTTTCCTCCAAGTTAGTGATAAGTTCTGAATTCTGGAAAGAGTGAAACATCCTTATCTTTCTCCAGACCCTTTGCTCTCATCATCCATGCTCCCCTCTATCATGGCAGACATTGCTATCTCCTTAGTTGCCTACCCAATTTTTGCTCTTCTTTTCTGTTCCTAGAACCCCGATTTTGTTTGGGATGACCATGTGCCTAGGTGAGCCCAGCTTTCAGGTTCTCTTGCAGCTAGGTTTGACCATGTGACACACTTCTGGTTAATAAGAAATAAGCGGAAATCTTTTGGATAGGGCTTCCTGGAAAGCTTTTGCTTTCTTAATTGAAAAAGGCTGGATTGGCATATCTTTAAACTATTTTTTTAAGCCTATCACCCTTTATTTTACTGCTGTTCTTTGTGCCAGAAACATGGATGTGAAGCCTGGAGATGGAGCAGGCATATTAACAACATGAGACATACAGGACAAGGACGAAATTTCACTAATGATGGTGTATTAGTCCATTTTCATGCTGCTGATAAAGATGTACCCAACACTGGGAAATTTATAAAGTAAAATGGGTTTAATGGACTCACACTTCCATGTGGCTGGGGAGATCTCACAATCACAGCAGAAGGCAAAAGGCACTTCTTACATGGCAGCGGCAAGAGAGAATCAGCACCAAGTGAAAGGGGTTTCCGCTTATAAACTCATCAGATCTTGTAAGGTGAGATATATTCACTACCATAAGAACAATATAGGGGAAACCACACTAAATTATCTCCCACTGGGTCCCTCTCACAACATGAGCAGATTATGGGAGGTACAATTCAAGGTGAGATTTGGGTGGGGACACAGCCAAACCATAACAGACGGTGTGGAAGCCAGAAAGAGCCTGGCAGTGTTGAGCAGCAGTAACAATTCTGGGTTGCCTATTTCCAGATTTCTTCATAGGTTTAGAAGCCATGTTTGGCTGAGCTCTCTGTTGCTTGTACTGTACACTACCTTGAAACACTCAGCTTCACATTCAGCTTTCACCTCATTTGCAGAGAATCATCTATAAGTTTCCCAAGGGCAGGAACAAAACTTTCTTCGCCTACAAGCTCTCTATGGTGCCAAACTAAAGGCTGAAGACCTAGGAAATACCAAAGTACTTTTAGGTGGTAAAAGGGATGCAAGAAATCAAAGGCTTCTTTTATACCAATGATTCTTAACCAAGATTGCATAACAGATCCACCACGTGTGTAAATATGTATAGAAATAAACTCACAGATGAGCGTAGTGGCTCACGACTGTAATCCCAGCACTTTGAGAGGCTGAGGTGGGCAGATCGCTTGAGCTTGGGAGTTCGGGACCAGCCTGGCCAACATAGCGAAACTCCGTCTCTACCAGAAAATACAAAAATTAGCTGGGCATGGTGGTGTGTGACTGGAGTCCCGGCTATTTGGGAGGCTGAGTTAGAAGGATTTCCTGAGCCTGGGAGGTGGAGGTTGCAGTGAGCCGAGATTACACCACTGCACTCTAGCCTGGGTGACACAGTGAGATCCCCATCTCAAAAATAAATAAATACACAAAAAGAAAGAAAGAAACTCACATACACACCTAGGCCCTATCTTCAAACATTCAGATTCAGAAGGTCTGAGATGGGACCCTGCCATCAGTACTTAAAAAAAAACAGAAAATCCCTGTAGATGAGATTGAAATCCTTTCTTTGTACAATTGCCAGGAAACTTGGCTTTAACTTTAGGTCCTACTATATGTACCTATCCGACTCTGTCCTCCAAATTCTCCCTTCCAGGAAAGTCTGCCATTCATGGGTTTCCTCAATGTTTCTGTCATATTTGGAAACAATGGCAAGAACCTTTTCCCAACTCCCACATTAAAGCAACCTGTTATTTTATGGTAAAACGCAAAGGTTTTTCTACAATAGCCATTTGGGAGAAACATAAATTGGAACCAGTAAGGGTTAAATCGTGAGCTATGCGCAGTGGCTTCTGCCTGTAATCTAAGCACTTTGGGAAGGTAAGGCGGGTAGATCGCTTGAGCCCAGGGGTTTAAAACCAGCCTGGGCGACACAGTGAAATCCCATCTCTACCAAACAAAACAAAACAAAATTAGCTGGGTGTGGTGGTGCATGCCTATAATCTCAGCTACCCGAGAGGCTGAGGTGAGAGGATCACTTGAGCCTGGTAAGTTGAGGCTGCAGTGAGCTGTGATTGCGCCACTGCACTCCAGCCTGGGTGAGAGATCCTGTCTCAAAAAATCAATCGATTCATCAATCAATCATGGCTAGCCAGTCTGGAGCATTCTCAGTGAAAAGGCTTCCAGTGTATACCTAGTAAGGAGTTAGTATGATCACTTCCCTTAAGTAATTAAATATTTTCAAGGTGGATAAATATTGGTTGTCTCTGGAAGGGTCAGGTAGGGAGACAGGGGCATCCAATCAGGTAGGGGCACTCGGGGGGACTCTAGTGCCATGGGGCTTGTTCCTAAAAGTGGGTGGCAGTTCCATGGATAATTGTTATCTTTATACCTTGTATATGCATTAGAGATATGCTGTGGGTACAACATTTTGTATAATAAAAATTAAAAGTATTGGGCAATTTAGGCAATAGGCATTGCAACTGTTCTTTTATCAAAGAACATAAAAACAAACAAAACAAAAAACCAAAATTTTTTTAAAAAGCTGTGTTTCATACAAATTTTCTCTAACAGTGAATGATTCCAATTTCCAGTTTCAGCACTTTCTTTTCCACCACCTTAGTACACAAATTTCCTTGATTAGGGAAGTCATCTATAATAAAACGAATGCCCTGGCCACATTAGAGAGCTATCTCTAAAGTAAGTGGCATTTTATTTAGAGCAGTAAGGGTGTGATTACTTTCTACTGACCCTCAACTTACAAAAGGGAGAACAGGTCATGGAAGGTTGTAGATCTATCTTGTTTCATTTCCAAACAAATTCTATTTTTATTTTGCTCTCTTTGGCCAGGCTTTCCCGGGATCTACGCTACAGGAGAGAGATGCAAAAGTGTATAGATTCCCACAGAGTGGGCAAACTTGCAATTGTATGATTTCAAAAGCTACTTACTTCCCGTCCAACTTTGCATCCTCTTCAGAATGAGAACAGAGAGTTGGGCATTTACACGCATGCCTTTCTTTCCTTCTTGAAAGTGATGGAGGATGAGGTAAGGCAGTGACAGGGAAAATTGTAAAGGGTTTGCTCTTCCCCTATCAAAAGTCTGTGGTTTGGCTCCATAGGAAAGAGTTTTGTAGTCAATTAGCCAAACTATGAACTCAAAATCCACAACACAGTGCCTCAAAGAGTCCATTCCAATCTACCGTGACAAGCTACATGAACCTATTTACCACAACTGGTGAATGTTGAAGGCCAGTTCCTCGAGTGAGTGGGAAATAATGAATTGCTCAGGCACATTCTCAGACTTCTGCTTTTTATGATTCTCCATTTGGGGATGTCAGCTTCCTGGATGGCAGGTCTTTGAGATGTTAAAGACCAAATCCCCCACACTGAATGAGATGACTTCCTCCCAGCTTCCTTAAATTGCCCAGAACGATAGTTCTCAAATTAGTATGCATTAGAAACACCTGGGGCTCCAGCCCCATAACCGCAGGTAGGTCTCAGGTGGGGCTCAGGTAATTCTGACACAGGTAGCCCACATCTATACTTCTAAGAACACTACCTCTGGGATGCTCCAGTTCCTCTTTGGAGGGAGACTTTCATTTTTGGTGGCTCTGGGGATGACATACATGGTACAGAGGGGTCTCTTTCCAGTCCCCACTGTTCCTACACATTTGGCTCAGACCTGAAAGCTGGCATCAGATGAAAGGTTTGTCCTAATTTTCCTGCCACTGATTTGCTCATTGACCTCTCTACTGCCAAAAACAACAAAAACAACAAAAAAACCAAAAAACAAAAACCCCAAACTTAATAAATTCGTGACACATAACAGGCTCTCAAAAACCTGTGGAATGGCTGACCACAGGAATCCAGTTTTACTTCAGGAAAGAGGTCCAAGAGGCCTCCTGGTATATATCTGAGGGTCTTTGAGGTCTTTCATCTGTATCAGGTCTTTAAATAACTGTTAGAAAAAAAATTTATAAAGATCTCAGGAGCCCACTCCAAAGTCAAATACTGTCAGTTGGAATGTGCTTGGAGTGACTCGATCGGGGGCTTTTCTGCTACGGAAAACTGAGAAGAGCTCAGCTGTCCACTGACTCAGGGGCCCAGCCACTGTCTGACAACTTCCTTTCTTGCACAAGCTGCCCACTGTGCATAAAAGGAAAAAGCTGGCAGCAGATGTTTGCATGAGAGTTGTCCAGTCAAAAAACTGGCTCCAAGTCAAGTTAAAAATAGGGCTTTATAAAATAGATCACACTTGTTCAGTGACAGTTATGCACTGGTCTTTGCATCACCAAGGTCAGTGTTGCCAGCTGCTTTTGATATACGGAAAGAATTGGCTACTGTTTCCCATGATATCTTTTAAAATGTTAATGCCATATTCTAAGCAAGTTCTCATCCCATTTTACTCTACAGGATATCAGCCTGACATATGTCGGATTGGGACATAAACCATTCATTACCACTGAGTCCACCATCTCCCTCAGGGACAAGTGCATTGTCCAGATTCGTGGAGCGCTTACTACTACATAATGCCAGATTAAAATAAGCTTTCATCAGTTCAACACATATTTACTGAGACGTGCACTCTGACAGACCTTGTGCAAGGCCCTGCAGAAACAGCAGTGAAACAGCCCAGTGTGGCCTGGCCTCATGGAGCTTTTACCCAAGTGCTGGCGTTCTTACCTCTTCTGTGCTATAGAGCTCTTTTGAAGTTTGGTGAAGCCCATGAGCCCCTTCTCAGAATACTATTTTTAAATATATTAAATACATAGGTTTATAAAGTAAGCTAATGATAATGAAATTGTTAAATAATATAAATACTGTATTATAATTTATATGTGCTTCTTTACTAATGCACTTGTTTTTTTTTTTTTTTTTTTCGTCTCACTTCACTGCCCAGTCTGGAGTGCAGTGGTGTGATCTTGGCTCACTGCAACCTCTGCCTCCTGGGTTCAAGTGATTCTCCTGCCTCAGCCTCCCTAGTAGCTGGGATTACAGGTGCCTACCACCACGCCCGGCTAATTTTTGTATTTTAGCAGAGATGAAGTTTCACCATGTTGGCCAGGCTAGTTTCAAACTCCTGACCTGAAGTAATCCACCTGCCTCAGGCTCCCAAAGTGCTGAGATTACAGGTGTGAACCACTGCACCCAGCCTACTAATGCACATTGAATAAATTTTTGCAGCATGTCTAGAAAGTACCATAATTTAGAAATGATGAGCATAAATATTATTTCAAGAAATCAGCAATATCTGTAATGTGATATAAAATGTCTATGATGTATTGTTGACAAAGTCACAGCTACTGTTAATGCTACTGTGTTTTGTTGCCTCTATTCATACTAGAAAGAAATAATAAATTTCAGTTTGAGGTTAGTGAAAAAAATGACGTAATCTTTTTCCCAATTAAGTTTATAGCCCACATCCTGAATATCTATCTGTGGGGGTTTGTCAAGCCAGGTTAAGTATTCCTGGTATTGGAATAGACACTGAATTTGATAATTCTACTACACTATGTCTATATCTACATATTTATATAGAAATAAAATATGTGGTAGGTTTTGTCATAGAAAGGTACAGATGCTATTATAATCCCTACTTCAGGTGTTGGTAAGGAAAGGCTGAGATATTTGGAACAAATAACAGGTAGGTTAGGACATAGAAAATAAGATCAAATGAAGCGAGAGGGGTAAGGAGAGAGAAGTAAGTACTCTTTCAGGCAGAAGAAACTATATATGCAAACTCTATGAAACAAAATAGAGCAGGTATAGGAGGGATGAGAGAAGTTTCCAGGGCTGGACCACGGAGTGGTGAGGTGGGTGTGGTCTGGAAGGGTTATGAGCCCAGACTGCAGTCCTGAAGACATTGGAACATGAGGAAAGGTAGTCCATGCTCAGGAGTTTGTCTTTATCCTAAGGCCAGTGATAAACCATTGTTGGTTTTCAGGAAGTGTGTGAATTGAGGAGATCACTTGACCCCTGTGCAGAATGCAGACCAGGGGATAAAAGGATAGAGGCAGAGAGACCAGTTAGAAGGCTGGTGGGCTGCTGTGGCCACTGATTTAATGTGGGGAGTGAGGGCATGTGGGAGTGAGCTGGGATTCTGGTGCATGATGGTACCATTTACTGAAACGGAGATTGCAGAAACAGACGTGGGTTTGGGGTCAGGGAGAAATGCTAAATTTGGTTTTGGACATGGTGGAGTCCATGTGCCTGTGAGAAATTCTAGTGCCTATAACCAGTATGCAGTTGTACATCTGCATGGAGTCTGATGCATAGAAATAAAAACTGGGCTGGAGATACAAATTAAAATAGCCTTTTTTTGTGTGTTGGATACCAAACCAAAACTTCTAAAATTGGTGAAGAACTATATTGAATCATGTATTAAGTATTTCTTTTTAAAAAACTACCACTTAATGCTATGTATCTGGCATAATATATAATTTGTATGTATTTTCTCAATCTTCAAAAAATTATTTAACCCAGGTATATTTGTACTAACTTTGTAGACGGGAAAATGAATACTAAGAGAAGTGAAGTAACTTGTAGATCATGTAGTAGGAGACATAAACAGGCTTAAACCAGGTTGTCTGATGTAAAACCCCTGCTCCTTTAGCTGGGCGTGGTGACGCACACCTGTCCTCCCAGCTACCTGGGAGGTTGAGTGGGGAGGATCACTTGAGCCTGAGAAGGTGGAGCCTGCAGTGAACCATGACAGTGCCACTGCACTACAGCCTGGGCAACAGAGACCCTGTCTCAAACAAACAAACAAGCAAACAAACAACAACAAAACACAAAAAAATCCACCTATGCTCCTAAATACTGTGTTCTAGGGATTTCTTAACTAATTGCCTTCCTTGAGAAAAAAAAAGCATAATACATCATTTACAGAAAAGAAAACAGAAATTTCACTTTCTCTCTGTCTCTAAAAGGTCCATTAATTTCTACAGATTTTTCTTCACATTTTCCTTTGAGGGTACAAATTGTATCTAATAAACCTTTTTATCCCTTTCATTGCATTGTACAATATGCACTGAGTACATATATATTAAATGAATGGAAATACAAGTTTCACCTGACTTAGATTCATGAAGTAAGAAGAATATGCATGGAAATTTTATGAATTACTTAAAATTATGTTAGTTGCAAGAGACATAAACCTATAAACCTGATTCAAACAAGTTTAAGGGGGAAAAATGAACATTATTTCTCGAATAGTTGAAGTTCTCATCTTCAGGGTGGCTGGATCCAGGTACTGTTCAAATACATCACTAGATTTGGTCTATATCTTTCTTTAGTTGTGTTGGGTTTGTCATAAGACTGCCCCCAGTAGCTCCAGACTGACATCCTCTTAGATTCATTTCCAGGAAAAAAGAGCTTCTTTATTCCAGTCATTCCAGTATGATTCTTTGAATTGCATCTCTCTGGTCTGCCTGGAATCACATGCTCATTTGGAGCCAAGCTCTGGCCAACAGGAAAGGCTGTGATGTCTGGCAGGGTCTGAGTCATAGGTCCACCCTTCAAGAGAGAGGTTGGAAGTTTGCGGGTGAGGATGAGGGTCCTCCCAAAACCATTCGAACTGAGAGGAGGAGAGGGGTGGATTCCCCTGCAGCCACCTCTCCCACCCCCATGGCCAAATCCAGCCTCTTCTAATGGTAAAGGGAGGAATATGTGCTGGGCAGGCAAAAACAACAGATGTCCATTGCATTTGGCCTCAGCAAAATAAGATTCTGGTTTGTCACAAAGAATGCAGTTTTCATATAAATATCTTTGTGTCTGGAGATAAGAATATTTCCACAACAGTAAGTTCTATAGTTAACTATTCAATCACCAGGTGTTATTTTACAAGAGTTGCTTTGTGATTTTAACTGAAATTGAATAACCTACCCAAGACATAACATTTTAAGGGCATCTAACTTCACAAAATGAAAACAAAGATTAGCAATGTCATCTGGCCTACTGTGAGGAATTTCTAAAGCTATGTACTCTGTGATTAAAAAAAAAAAGATCATCTCTAACTCCAGTGTAACTTCTGTGCAAAGAATAAGTGACTTAGAGCAGAGTAAGAAAACTAGCCCTCATTATCTAAAATCTGTTTGGTTCCTGAATTCAGAGAGTGTGAGTTATCACAGAGTAGGACACCTGTATTGGTTTTAGAGTAATCATCCTCTATCCTCTGATAGGAAAACTTTTACTTTTTTGGTGTATCCTCATAAACACCAATGACATACACAATTATGTAAATGTAACATTTAACAAAATAAGAACAAAATTCTATCTGTTGAAGATGAACTATAGCATTCTCAAGATGTCTGACAGAGTTAGTTTTGTCTATAAGTAAAGTGAAAGCAGAGAAAAAGAATAACTAGCTGCCTAATGGAAACTGTTAGGCAAATACGTTGTCATTGTTAGCATTGAGTCTGTGGAGCCAATGTTAGGGTGCCTCTGGGTGACACATGTCTAGACATTTCTTAAAGAATAACTGCATCTCATAACGAAACAGAGCAAAATTATATTGGGGCTTCTCTTCAATTTTGTTTTCTCCCTCTCCCCATTTTATTTTTGGCTTCTAGAGAGAGATTAACGAAGGAAGGAACGATAGGAAATTGTCCGAGGAAACAGATGAACATAAATATTTCAAGATCAAGAGAGGGCAAAGTAAGATGTAATTAACTAATTGAACACCTACTATGTGCACGGCGTTTTGCAATAAAAACTTCTTATTTTGAAATAATTTTAGACTTATGAAAGAGTTGCACAGATAGTCTAGGATTCCTCTATGTTCTTTATGCAGCTTCTTGTTCTGTTAACATTTTATGTAACTATGGAATATATGTTAAAATTAAGATCTAGACCTTGGAACAATACTACTAATGAAAGTACAGGCTTTATTTGGATTGTATCAATTTTCACTGTTGTTTCTTTTATTCTAGTCCAGGATCCAATAGAAGATCTATAACGCATTTAGTACAATTCTTTTGAATACACACATACATGTACTTTAGGCTACATTGCCTTCATACAAATTAAACACCAGTTATTGAAAAGTAATTAAGATTCTCAGTGGCAGAATCTCTGACGTCAACTGCTGTAATTTGCTTATTTCTACTTTTTACTTATGAATGCACAAATTTAAAAATTATATTGGGGATATTTTTGCCTAAATATCTTTACTAATTAAAGCACTTTACATTCAGACATTAAAAAGTGTCCCCTTTAAAGAGTGCAATATAGCTAGCTTCAAAACCTATGTAGATCCAGTCAAGAAGTTCAATATAATACTATAAGCAAACTACATATGTATATGTATGTGTGTGTGTGTGTGTGTGTGTGTGTGTGTGTGTATTTTTTTTTTTTTTTGAGACCGAGTCTCGCTCTGTCGCCCAGGCTGGAGTGCAGTGGCGCAATCTTGGCTCACTGCAAGCTCTGCCTCCCGGGTTCACGCTATTCTCCTGCCTCAGCCTCTCCGAGTAGCTGGGACTACAGGTGCCCGCCACTACGTCCGGCTAATTTTTTTGTATTTTTAGTAGAGACGGGGTTTCACCGTGGTCTCGATCTCCTGACCTCGTGATCCGCCCGCCTCGGCCTCCCAAAGTGCTGGGATTGCAAGCGTGAGCCACCGCGCCCCGCCTATATTTTTCTTTTTTTGAGACGGGAGTCTCACTGTGTTGCTCAGGTTAGAGTGCAGTGGTGCAATTTTGGCTCATTTCAACCTCCATCTCTCAGGCTCAAGCAATCCTCCCACTTCAGTCTCAGTCTCCCAAGTAGCTGGGACCACAGGTGTGTGCCACCACATGAGGCAAATTTTTCATATTTTCAGCAGAGACAGGGTTCCACCATGTTGCCCAGGCTGGTCTCGAACTTCTGATCTCAGGCAGTCTGTGTGCCTCAGCCTCCCAAAGTGCTGGGATTATAAGTGTGAGCCACCGTGCCTGGCTGAAACTACTAATATTTGATTAATTAAAAAAACAGACATTTCTTTTCCAAGATTCTGAACAAATAAGAAGTGGTTGAGCAAATTTTGAGGCGATTTGTTGCCTTGCATCTATTATTCGTTTTCGATTATCTCAATTTTCTTTTGAGGAATTAGCTCTTCACCTGGCGAATATTCTTGGTAGAAGGACAATTCCTTGTATTGGCTTTATGCTGCAGCAAGTGAGGATTCACCTTCTCCTTCCCCCAACCTCAAGAGAACCCACGAATAGGTGCAAGACCTAAGCTCAACCAGCAGCAAATCATTTGGGTCCCGAGCAGATACTATGAGAATGAAAAGACCGGCCAGAAATCAGCAGCCAGCTCACTAGACCACTCCTACTATTACACTCTAGTTCCTACTGCCCAGTCCTCTCTTCCTGCCCAATTTTAAGCCCAGGTTTCTTCGCAGCCCATAACTTCTGTGAGTTATCGATTTCAGTTTCCTTCGAGTGGATTCTCTTTAACTTAAAGTAACAGAATTGGTTTCTATTTCTTGCAACCACGTGCTCTAAGTGGAAAAAACAAACAAACAAACAAACAAAAAGCAAACAAAAAAAAACCCCACCCCAAACCAAGGTATCCTCCCTAAGCATCGCGGATTCCTTAAATGTTTATAATCCTTTGGGAGTCTTCAAAACAATTTCTTATCCAATCTTTCTTTTTCTGCTTAAAGCTCTGAATATCAGCTTCTAGCTCTATGGGCCTGGAACCCAGAACCAACCATTTGGTCATATTAACTGCACTTAGCTTTTGCTGTCTGACTTCTTCCCTAGATGATACCCTTTATGTAGGTAGGGCCTCTGCCAGAAGCATCTGGTGCTATTTTGGACACATACCAGGCACTCAAGAGATGAAAGGGAGAGAAATGCATGATTACGAAAAACATTTTTTCGCTCTGTCTCAGTCTACTCCAGCTGCTATAACAAAATACTATAAACCAGGTGGCTTATAAACAAGAAATATTTATTTCTCACAGTTCTGGAGGCTGGGAAGTCCAAGACCAAGGCCCCAGCAGATTTGGTGTCTGGTGAGGGCCCACTACCTGGCTTACAGATCACTGTCTTTTCATTGCACCCTCGCATGGCAGAAGGGGCAAGGCATCTCTCTGTTGTCTCTTTAATAAGAGCACTAATCTCATTTATGAGGGATGTACCTTTATGAGCTAATCACCTTCCAAAGGCCCCAGCTCCTAATACTGTCACTTAGGGGTTATGATTTTGACACATACATTTTGGAGAAACACAAATATTCAGTCTGTAGCATCTAAAACATATAAATTTTGGAGAAACACAAATATTCAGTCTTCACCACCATTCAGCAGAAGTCACATTTTTACCTTTGTGATAGTTATGTTAACTTCTAGTGAAGAGCCCACATTAACAAAAATAGATGCAACTTCACCAGATATTGATGAAAATCCCTTTCAAGGTGTCCAAAACATTGTCAACACATTGTTGTCATGTAGATTGGAAAGGGGGCTACTTCACCAAATAGCCCCATCTTATTACTTGGCCTAGGATGCTTTTGAAAGAAACTATTTCCATATGCTATGCTGAATCTTGTGATAGGGCACTACAACCCTTAAAGGAGACATTTTTCTTCAGAGTTAAGATATATTCAGAATCGTAAGCTTAGAAGTAAGGGAAAAATTACGGTGGACCAAAGACATAACAACACTGTTTAGCAAATGAGGGTGATGTTTACAACAGGACTAAATGTGACAGCTTTCAAAGCATTATGTATATTTCTAGGCATATACATGTAAAGCTCTGACAGCATGTCAGTTATAATTTTTGTAATAATGTAGATATAATTTATTAGAATTCAAATATAGAATAAACGGAGCACATGCTTCGGCCCAAAGTACTAATTTGTCTATTGCTGACAGTTTTGTATGTGTTTTAAGCAGAAATAAAGACATTATAATTGAATAAACGTTTTCCTCTTACTAACCATGCCCTCTCAGGGTTAAGAACAAGCAAATGGAATAGTGTAGAATCCTTGCAAAAGTAACCACAAATAAGACAACCATGAAGGAGAGGTGGGTTTCAGCTTTCCTGGTTGCCTGCCACAGAGGTTTGCTCATGTGTGATTGATTGCCCTGGTGAGTAATACCAGTTGGCAGACATTAGTAACACTTTGTCTTACTTTTGGTACAGTTGTTAGCTTTTCTATGTTTAGCATGTTTTCATATTTTAATAAGAATTCTGAAGCTGTGGGTATATATATATATTCAGCATTAGCCTGAAACTTGACACTTTTGATTCTGGGGTAATTTATAGCTTCATCTGTATTTGACATAACTACAAGATGCTTTCAACATATGGAATTATGCTTGTAAAATTTAACCTTATTACATTCCTTTTCCAGCCCCTGTGCATTTTTTTCAACACACTTACTTTGCATTTTAAACATTTTCATTATATTGTTACTGAGGCTGGCATGGCTTTGCGGGAGGCAAGGAAGATGGGGAAAAACCAGGGGATATGTAGAGTTTTGTGTGTGTGTGTGTGTGTGGTTTTTTTTTTTTTTGACAATTAACCAGGAGCCTCCATTTCATTTTTTAACTGAGATGGATGAGGTACCAGCCTGAAATCCTTTGTGATTTCTCCAACAACATGAGTACCAGGAATGTTTTTACCCCTGCACTGAAGCATCCGATGAGGTGCTGGAAACATGTGGGCCCTTCCAGTGTTTTTGTGGTGCACTTGCTCCCTTCTGGGAGTTGGAACGCATCCACCAGGCTAACCATGTGAAAGGCATGAGACTCCGACAATGGTGTGATGGAAATTTAAATAGGCAAGGACCTGCGCCAAGTTTGCAGAGTATTGTTTTAGGCTGACTTTAGTTCAAGCCAATGAGTGGCTTGGCTTTCATACTTGAAGGCAGAAGTTGAAAATGGTTCAGCGTTGTCTTTAAAGTTCCAGGAGTCTCCAGGTATTCAATAAGCATCCCAATCTTCATTAGAAGGTAGTTCTAAGGACTGGTTTGACCTAGGAAATGGCAAAAATACCCATCCAGAGGAAAATAGATCCTCCAGATGGTTTTAATTTATAATGACAAACTACAACCAAAATTGAGTCGATGATAACCCATTCTGTATTTGCTGATTTCCATTTATTGCAACAGAAAAGTACATTTTAAATGCTTGATTATGTTCTTTCTATGGAGTTCAGTTAACATTGCCTCGGGCCCATGAGTAGAGGAAACTTAGAGGTTTTTCTTAAACAAAAGAGAGGAGAGCTTGCTCCTGAAGCAGGTTTCCCAAGGTCACGGCCACTTCTAATTACAATTCTAATGAAACATAAGGAGATCTTCCCAGGAGATCATTACTTGGTAATTTTTCAACAATAGCTATACCATCTACTTCCCTATTTGGAAAATACAGAAAAATGGCCCATCAGCGTCTCTACCATAGATTTCATTTTCATACTCGGTATTTCTGAATCCCTGATTAGTTCTCTGACAAGCAGCACATTTATATACAGTATGAAATATGAGCGTTATCTGTGCCTTGGTCTTAATTTAAAATTTGCATTATACAGTATTTATGTAGACCTTCCCTGCAACCTTTCAAGTGCTCAAACAAATGATTCTCCATTAAAAGAGTTTATCTTGAAATATCTGTCTGAGCATTGTAAATAGCATGTTATGGATCACGCGTTTATTTAGACAAGTGAAATACAACATCAAAAGCTATCACTGAAAAACTAGGCCAATATGGGCATTAAAAATATAGCACCATATATCTTGGGCAAGAAAGTTCTCTGGATCCCACGTGCAATGATTGGGGAATATTTAGACTCTCTAGCAAAGATTACATGTTTCTTGATTCATCTCACAGCGCAAGTCTACTTCATTTGCAAAGTGATAACCTATTACCATAACTAAACCGCCTATTGCATGGAGGCTCAGAAATAAAATAAAAAGATTAGCCAGTTATCTTATTTACATATATTGAATTGCAGTAATACAGCCCGATCTCTGCCTCTCATTTGATTCTAATTAAAGCGTAGCAGAGAAACTGCAATCCACACAAGAGCTTATTTTAATAGTCAGAGCTGGCAAAGTCCCAATATCACAATGTAGCAATTAACAGCACGGCTGTATTTGCTATTCATGGTTTGATGTAAAAACTTGTTTATTAAGATGGGCTGGAGGCGCTGGTGTGCAATAGACCTGCATGTAATTAGATTCCAATTATTTGTCTGTTTCTGATATTGTAAACTGGCACTTAGCACATCAGTTAAATTGACACACGGCGCTGCATGGTTTACTCGGTAATTAAAACATGTTCTGTTAATTAGATGATGACCACTTTATTTCAGGGCTCTTGTGTTTGGGTTTTCTAGTGTGCTCTGTTTGTATCATGAGCCACCAGACGCTCCTCTAATGAGTCCTTGTTTTGTTTCAATTACCACCTGCTGTTCAAAAGCAAAGCTTGTTTTAACTAAACAAAATTAATGCTTGTCTCTTCCTTTGTAAGAACTTAAACGTTAGACAAATTAATACGCTTATTATCGAAGTGCTAAGCTCTGGTTTTAAAGACTGCTAAGGCAATTAGAAGAAAGTTATAAAATGTTGTATAGTGCAACATAAATATTGTTTAGCATATTAAGAGGCATTACAAACAATGAAATATTTGCTGGAGTTGAAAGGGAGCATGGGGATTTAGCCTGCCCACCCCCAAATTAAATTAGCTCTTGCAACTTGCAAAGGGATCCAGAAACGAAAGATACAGGGGACTTTCTAGGAGAAGGGATTCGATGAAGTTGAACACAAAGGTGTGTGGCATGGCCATAAATAAATCTGTGAATTACACTGAACCTTCCTGAATGGTTTTAAAAACTATGCCTATGCTGCATGTTCCCTTACATGATACATGTTGTTTCCATGCTAAAGAACCAATGGCCACTGTTTCTTAAACTTTTAACCACAAACACCAACAGGATAGCCACTTTGCATCTTGCAAAGTTTAGGGCCCATCCAATTAACTAAGCTTTTTATTCCACAGCCATCTCCACATCAGTAATTCTCCCCTGGAGCCATGAAAGCGCTGTCCATCATTACATTTCCGCAGCCCTCCCCATCCCAATACTTCTCATTGCACATCACGACGTTGAAACCACTCCTCTTGTCCAACACTGAGAATTGTGATTATGCAATTGTGGGGAGTAAAGGATGACTACTTATTTCCCAGAATATCTTCCTCACCACATTTGGAGAAGTCATTAATGAGGCAAATAAGGTGACGTCAGGCAAGTAAGCCACGGGAATATGTCTAACTAGCTCCTCTAAATAGAGTCGGGCATTTTAGAATAGCACAAAAAACTCCCAGTTCGTTCCCTTTCATGGGTGCCAAACCAGCCAAGTCCACTACTGAGGAGTTGTCCTATACAAGACAGCCCTAGGCAAGATAACTTCAGGGTTGTTCAGCGGCACTCTTTGGTAAGTTTCAATTCAGAATTATTCACGGTTCATTTCAATGCATATTAAAATCGACATCTGGCATCTTTAGGAAAATGCATTAATAAATCTGACTGGTGTATACACAATACATAGTTTCTTAGAAAAGTATTTTAATCCCAAGGCAAATCATGTTCTCCTGTGCGATAATTGGCTTTATTCTTACTGGTGTTCTTCTAGAATCTGAAATATCATTCACTCCAGAAATTCAACACCAGTGATGTCACAACATGGAATGCAAATCTGAGTTCGTGGACATCAGCCCCCAAGACCATGGCCCTATCAATGCAGGTGATATACCTATATAGAAAAACGAAATGCCATACTAACTCCTGGAACTTTAATTGAAAACAAAATTTACAGTAGCTGATTTCTATACCTTAGGGGTACACTTCCAAAGCAATGGGCAGCAAGCAAGCTGCAAGACTTCTATTGATATTAATGGCAGTCGTGGAGCTAAATCACTGAGCACCGCTTGGCAAACTTATTCCTTAATGCTGCAGTTGCCTTAAATTAATATTTTACAAAGACTCAAAGTAATTAGACTGTGTCTTACTAAATGCCCCATTTACTCATTAGATATTTCAAAATGCATCTTTTGCTGCAGGCCCAGTGGGGCATATTAACTACTCTAAAATATATAAATGACTTCATTGGGACCCTTTTAAAATGCTGGTGCAAGGGAAGGCCACAGGCTCCTCACTGGTGACCAATTAACATTGGCCCATTAAGGTACACACTGTTAGGACTCAAGGGACATGACTTGATTATGGCTATCCAGATCCAGGAAGCAATGAGTAATTTTTTCAACCACATCTCATGTATACATTTTAAATGGAAACTTTAATTTCTATCCTGTGGTAGATATTTGCTGTTTTTGGCCTCTCAGGGTCTATTATTCTTTGTCTGATTTCCTATTTGGGTTGTTCTTCTTGCCCATTTACTCTGGAGGAAGCTGACTCCTCTCCCAGCTCAGGAGTAAGAAGGCCAAGTTGAACCCACACTTCTTGGCTACAGTGATTGGTTTAAAGATGGGCATCTTAACCATTAGATGCTCCAATTCCTGAGGCCAAGAATATTTATTCACTAGTTGAAGGAAGAGATGTTTTCTTTTCTGCTGAATGGGTAACAAGGGAAAAAGCTCCAGGGATTGCTGGCAGACATTTTTGACTTTTTTTTTTTTTTTTGAGACAGAGTCTCACTCTGTCACCCAGGCTGGAGGGCAATGGCGTGATCTCTGCTCACTGCACCCTCCACCTCCCAGGTTCAAGTGATTCTCCTGCCTGAGCCTCCCTAGTAGCTAGGATTACAGGCACTTGCCAGCATGTCCAGCTAATTTTTGTGTTTTTAGTAGAGACGGGGTTTCACAATGTTGGCCAGGCTGGTCTTAAACTCCTGACCTCAAGTGATCTGCCCGCCTCAGCCTCCCAAAGTGCTGGGATTACAGACATGAGCCACCGCACCCGGCCTTGACTTCATCTTTTCAGCAAATAGCTAATCCAGAGGAAGCAGAGGATCTTGGTCAAATCATCTGTGATCTGTGACTTCATGCCCGAAGTCAGAGCTACATCAGGATTTATGCAAACCATTCTCTCCCTCATTTGCCTTCACCACCCTTTTGTTCTCCTTCCCACCTAAGCCTGGGTTTTTTCACTTGCAAGTGAAAAAATCCTCAGTAATAAAACCTTACTTTATATATTCCATAGTCATGTTATTTTACCCATTTGGATCCTGAAGCTCAATAGAAGAATCCTTAAGGTGGATTCTTCATTTGGAGATCCAGGATTAACCAAGCCCTGAAATCACAAACAACATTTGTGTTGCATATGTTATGTGCATTTTTCAGGGGAGTCAAATGTTCTGCATCTCAAGAAAGTTTCAGAACCTTTCTAACTACTGTCAGGAATTCTAGAAGATCAGCAGAATGGGGTCACTAAAAGAAGAGTTTTTGTATGAAATCACTTGCCTAATAAATGTCGATTTTACAGTCCATGCCTGAGCTCAAATATTCAAGAGAACACATAGCGGTTTGCTGAAGAAACCTGCAAAGCAGTTTCACTTGTCTGGTTTCTATAATCTTTAAACTGGAATTGGTTGTCTTGGGAGATAAAGAAGGTAAATTGGGGCTGTATAGGAATGCACTAAGTGGTTTTTTCCTTTTTTAAAGCCTAAATATTTGTTTCAGAGTTTGCTGCTTCTATGTGTATATATTACATGATATGTAATTTTTCCCTGACACAAGGCCACACCAAAGGATCTGCAGAAAGAAACAGGAATTTATGGCCCATGTTGTACCTGGAGGAATGTATAGTTTCAGCTTCAAATGTACTTAGAAAAGCGGCTTGGCCCAAGGTTCTGTACGCAGAGAATAAAACCGGAACAAGACCCCAAATCGTTGTAATGCCGTAGACATGGAGGCCAAGTCTATCACATCATCTTCCCATCTTTTCTCAGATGTCCAGCAACATCTGTTTCATTTGGTCTAGGTGAAAATAAGTCCCTGCTACTAAATGATCTTATTACAAGAAACAGCAAAGCAGAGCTAAACTAATTACTCACTTATACATTGGATTCTGCACCATTTGTTGTGTAATCAAAAGCATAGGTCTAGATCCAAATTTTGAATTAAAATCCTGGCTTTACTACTTTCTAGGCGTGTGACCTTGGGTATGTGAATGTACCTTTCTGTAACTTACTTTATCATCTAAAAAGTAATAAGCTGAATTATATGAAATGGCTTGACATTCATGCAGACGGAGAAAAAGAGCAATGTTTTATGATTTCAACTGATATGTATATGTATTTGATTCCTATGGCTGCTGTTACAAAGTGGCTTAAATTAGCAATTCATTCTCTCACTTCTGGAGACTAGCAGTCCAAAAATCAAGATGTCTGCAAGGGCAGTGGTTGGTTCCCAACCGTTTTGGCACCAGCAATGGGTTTTATGGAAGACAATTTTTCCACAGACTCGGGGCTGGTGGATGTGGGGAGTGGTTTCAGAATGAAACTGTTCCATCTCAGGTCATCAGGCATTGGATTATCCTAAGGAGTGGGCAACCTATATCCCTCGCATGTGCAGTTCGCAATAGGGTTCGCATTCCTGTGAGAATTTAACGCAGGTGCTGATCTGATGGGAGGTGGAGCTCAGGTGGTAATCCTCACTCACCTGCAGCTCACCTCCTGCTGGGCGTGTGGCTAGGTTCCTACAGGCTGTGGACTGGTAGCAGTCTGTGTCCCTGGGGCTGGGGACCTCTGTACAAGGCCATGATCCCTCTGAAGGCTCCAGGGACGAACACTTCCTTGCCTCCTCCTAGGTTCTGGTGGTTGCCAGCAATCCTTGGTGTTTCTTGGTTTGTAGCTGCATCACTCCAATCTCTGCTTCCATCTTTAACATAGTATTTCTCTGTGTGTTTCCATGTGCCTATCTCTCTCCTTATAAGGACACTAGTCAGTGGATTTAGTGTCCTCCTTAATCCACATGACTTGATCTTAACTTGATTACATTTGCAAAGACCCTAATACCAAATAAGGTCAGATTACCAGGTACCAGGGTTAGCATAGGTACATATCATTTTGGTATTTTACTTTTACGGGAGCCTTTTAATTCACCTAGAATACTCTTATCCTTTGACTCACCTGCATATTTGTTCTAATCTCAGGTAAAGCTACTTTTTCTACTAGTTGTATTTATAAAACATGTTCTCCATATTACTATAATGAAATTCCCAGTTTTTAGCCTATTTGTGTATCTCTCTCTACCACTATCCCAGAAATTCCCAAAACATGTGCCTGAGAATAGCAGCCCTAGAAAGTCTCTCTTAAAAGGTTAATGAAGAAAATTGTGAAATATGTCCATTATATATTCCCTTGTACAAATTTTGTAATGCATATATTAAAGACTCTAGAAAGTGCTCCAAAAAAGAAACCTGGCGAGCTTGGGTCTAGCCTAATATTCACCTAATATTTTGCTATTTTTTCCCAAGTATTTATTTTGTATTTATACTAGCTGAGGTTTGTTGAGCTTCTTGGATGCATGGGTCAAACTTTTTTCTTTTCTGTTTGTTTTTTTTTTAACTACATTTGGAAAAAAATTCAACACCATTTCTTCACATGTTTTTCTGCTCCATTCTCTATTTTCCTTACAGGTCTCAATTGTACAATTAGATCTTTTCAGATTATCTCACAGTTCACTGATGCTCTATGTATTTAAGTCTTTCATCCTCTCCTTCTTCTGCATTTCAGTTTGAATACCTTTCATTGAACTGCCTGTATTAATTCCTTATTCTTTGGTGTCCAATCTGCAACCAAGCCTCTCTTGTGAATTAAAAAAAATAACAGATATTGTATATTTTGGTGGTAGAATTTCCATTTGGTTCTTTGGAAAGTTTTCATATCTTGCCTGAAATATCTCCATTATATCTATCTTTTCCTATAAAACATTAAATGTATTTATAATTTATATAATTATTTAAAGCCTGTGCTAAGTTCAGTAATTGGGTCATCTATGGTCTGTTTTTATTGGCTATGTTTTCTACTGATTATGTATCACATTTTCTTGCTTCTCATATCTTGTAATTTTTTATTTCATACTTGACTACATGAAATGTAAGGAGTCTGAAAGATGAAAGATGCTGAGAAAAAAGCTGTGGCTTTTCTCCGTTCCTCCTTGTGGAGAATGAGAATAGAACGGTCCATTCCTCTAACCAAGTGTAGGGCTTCAAGACATCCGCTTGTAGAGACAGTGGGTATCTGCAGGAAGGAAGACTGAAATTCTGCTCCCTAGTTGGGCACTTGATGTACAACACCCTTGATGATCAGTCTTTGTGCCCTTTCAAACACAAGAAAACGAACGGAGAAGAGACAACTAGGTGAAGAGAGGGCAACAGTGAACCAGCCTATATTGCATTACTCATTGCAACAAGAACATATGAGTTTTGTGAGGATTAAGTGGACTAGGCTTGTACTGTATTGCCAGCTCTCCACCCTAAAGGGCTGCCTGCCAAGAGACTTGGGTTGGAGACTGGGAATGGCATCTGGACGGAGACTGGGGTATCAGAAGAGCTAAAGCCACACTGGAGAATTCTGAGTGAAGAGGAAGCCTGCAGGGCTTTCTGGAGAACTCAGGCATGAGCTTCATTGTATTATTAAGGAACAGGAAAGGAAACATGGATAGGAAAGGAAACACTTAAAAGTAATGGTTGTGCTGCTTCAGGATAGTACAACCTCATCAGGGTTTGGAATGCTTAATACAATGGTTAAAAATGAAGTTTCTTCTCTTGTGATCAGGTATAATAAGCCAGGGCTTGGGTATATCTTTCCTTCTACTTCATTCTAGCCTGGCACAGTGCCTAACACATAAGCTCGTTGTGTTTAGTAAGTATATTTATAATAAATAAACAAATGAATTAGAGTGTCCCCACTTCACCCTATACCTTCACTTCAGTTTTTTTTCCTCCCTAGCATTCATCAAATATGACACATTGCATATTTACTTATACATTTGGTTACTTCCTATCTTCCTGATAGAAGCATTATAAAAGGTGGGTGGGGGGTACTTTTTTTTTGTTTACTGTGTGTCCTGGGGCTTAGTGCAGTGACTGGTACCCAGTACATGCTCAAACATTTTTTGCATGAATAATTTTGTTGTATGCCACACACACAACATAGAATATAAAAAGGTTGGGGGCAGCTAAAAAGACAGAGTCATGGCAAATGTGATGTGTATTTTAGTAGTCCAGATAAAATTGAGGCAGAGGAGAATTTTTGTGCTAAAGTAATTTTTGAAAATAAATTGTGAAGCTACTGCACAGAACCTTTCTTCAAAAAAAAAATTCCCATAAGTTTTAACATATGTCTGTAAACCAGTACCTTTGCTCAAATCTTTTAACAATTGTGACATTTCAATAATTCATTCTACGCCAAGTATAAAGGAAGAAAGAATTCCTGATTGAAAGGATTACAATCTAAGGAGTTAGTTGAACACCAAATATTTTAAAAACCAGTTGAAAAGACATTTGAGTACTGGCTGAGGCTTCAAATAGTAATTACTGAGTCTGCTTAAGCAGATATAGTGAATATTAGCTTTGGAGAGATGGATTTCTTTTTTTTTTTAAAGGTTTAATATGCAAAAAAATCCCATAATATTGAAACTAGAGAATTGTTTAATTTAATAATATTGTTGTGATATATATTTGCTCAGAATGTTTCTTGACTTATAGTCCTTCTTCTATCTAGTTCCTATCGACACTGAGACGAAAGCCAGGTGAGGAATGGCACCTTCCGTATCTCATGACTGTCAGACTGATCTGGCTTCACAGTGTTTGTAAACAAGGCTGTGGCTGGCCTCTATCAGAGTCACTGTCAGTTGCAACATGGACAATGAAGCCTGTCTGTGAATGTCTGTCTGCTGGAGAGAAAATAATAATAATAAAAAAGAGGTGTTAGTTTCTTGCCTTATGACCCTGAGCTTTATGTAGCAAGTATTTCTACATTCACGTAAGCAACAGGCAGTGGGACAATTGGGAATCTAGCTCTGCTTCTCTTTGTCATCGTCTAATTAAGCTGCAGCCAACCTGAACATACCAACCTTCATCCCTGCTAGATAAAATGCGGGACCAGGCAGGAGCACAAGTCACAACACTATATTCCTTTCAGTCAAAGTTAGCGGATAGTGGAAGAAACTTCTTTGAGATTTTGCTTGATATTCCTTGGATGCTTAATGATAAGCCTGAAGGTAATGCTGGGACTTGAGGAACACCTATTTTAATAACCATACTTCCTAAAAACATGTGCTCTGACGTCAAGGTATTGTTTCACCACGCAGGAAATTAACCAGAAAAAGAATTTGCAAGTGGCAATTTCTACAGTAATAGATTTTGATGAATATTTTTTCCAAAATGTTCTGCTGATGCTTGACATCGTAATGAATCATGCCAGATTACATCAATCATGTTGTGTTGCTTAAAAAACAACAATCCCCAAACCACAATGTGGCTGTTAAAGATGGAGTTGTAATGGGCCATAGTTAGGAAGTGTCTATTTTTAAAAAGAAAAAGACTGCAAATACTTAATATTTCGTGCCCATTTGCCAAATTAAGAAAGGCTTTTAAACTTTATCTGAAAGGCAGGTTTAGAGAACAGTTTCATATTTATTTTTTTAACATGTGATATATTTGTTTCACCTACAAATATTTTAAACTATATATACGACAAATTGACAAACTCGAATTGATTGGAGTCATTTTGAAAACGTGATTCAATTCTTTCTAACTTGAACACAGTTCTTAGTTTATGGGGAAAGTAGAAACATTCCCATGTAGAAACTAGGTTGTATTAAATAATGGTCTGCTTGCAGTAAGATATAGATGAAAAATGAGAATATAAAATTATTCTGAAGGTTTTGATACTGCTCATAATGTTTCTAAGGAAGATCTGTTACTTTGACCCACTTAAGTAAATTTCTATAAGATGTCAATGCTCTCAGAAACGAGGAGCATTTCCTTCTGTCTTTCCTTCCATTGTTATTTATCACTGTTTTCTCTTTTCTTGCCCCTAGAAGAAACGGAATAGCATCTACCATATTACATATTTTTTGAGATATAAAAATTGCTCCTTTGTTTTTGCTTCTCTAAAACAATTATTCTCAAACTGTTTTAGCCCAAGAACTCTCTCTTCAATTACAATTTTAACACATAAAAGAGATCAAAACTGCTCAGGTTGAATGGGGTATAGGTGGTCCTCAAATCCTTGTTAAAGGGAGTATGTTATTGACCCAGTTTGGTCTACAAAGAATACCTAAAGTGTAGTGTGATACATATTGCTTTATCTGCCTTTGTTTATTCAGATTTGATTCCTAATATTAGTAATTTTTGTTACTCTTTTCTGTTCCCCTCCCACATATTTATACGTGGAGCCTCAACCTGAAAATCTTTCAAAAAATTCTGCGAAATTCTGCTGCAAGAAAATGAATGCTGTAGATGAATCATCTGATTAAGTTTACCATGACTGGTCAACTTTTTGTATTGCAACAATATTTCTTAATACCTTTGGGGACATGAATATCTCCACTGGTATTTTCTGGTTTCCAAAATTTGTGGTTAGATGAAAACTTGTGGAAATTTATTACAAATTCTTGTTCTATGTTTTTAAAACTCAAAGCTGATACATCAAATTCTTGGATTTTATACATGGTGCAATCGTACTAATATATGCAGGAGGGAGAACAGGAAAAAAGGACAGCGATCAATGTGTGTTAATTTGACACAGAAGAAAGTCTGCACACATAAAGAAGGAGAATTTTTGGGTAGTGGGGTTGGATATGAAATCTGTAGTCAGCTGGCCTGGAGTTCAAATCCTTACACTAATTCCTAGTTGTAGAAATTTGACAAACAATTATCTTTCCCAAAGTCTCGGTTTTTTGTGTGTAAAATGGGAATAGTAGAAGTAGCCAGCCAGATTTATTGTGAGGACAAAATGACATAGTGCACATAAGACATTCACTTTCATTCATTCATTCATTTAGAGACGGAGTCTCTCTCTGCCACCCAGGATGGAGTGCAGTGGTGTGACCTTGGCTCACTGCAACCTCTGCCTTCCAGGTTCCAGCAATTCTCTTGCCTCAGCCTCCCGAGTAGCCGGAATTACAGGCGCCCATCACACTCCCGGCTAATTTTCATATTTTTAGGAAAGATGGGGTTTCACCATGTTGGCCAGGCTGGTCTCAAACTTCTGACTTCAGGTGATCTCCCATCTTGGCCTCCCAAAGTGTTGGTATTACAGGCATGAACCACTGCACCCGGCCACATAAGACATTTAACATGTAGGCCTCACTTTCAGCAAATCCTCACATACCAACTATATTGTATACTCTATTTGGGAAAAGAATAGTTCATTGTAGTTTTTGCATGTCACTTTAGATTTTTCATGGTTTGGGGATATAACTAAATTTTTTTTCTAACCTTTCTTAAGATGAAAAAAATCAATCTTAATCATAGACTTTACTAAGCGGATCAAGAGGTACTCTACAAATAAGTATTAGTATTCTTATTCATGATTTGTAGAAATACAGACAGTAGTTTGACTGCAAGTCACGGTTGAAAAATACCTGAGTCTTTATCCCTCTCTCTCAAACCACTAGAAAATATTTACTCTATAAAAGAACTCTCCCTTGTTATTGGATCTCTTGCAGCTTTGACCTTTGGGCATTGGCTGGTACATTTTTGGATCGTCTTCAAATGACTGGGATAAATTCTGGCTCAAAATTGAGAGAGAGATCAGAAATCCTTCACGGTGAACTGTGGCTTGGGGCCCTTTTAAAACTTCTCAAAGAACATCACAAACAATTTACCACCCCTGTCCATTGCGGGCTTCATGAAAATTGGTGGTGTTTTGAGTGGATAGAGGCTCATGATTTACAAAGAGCTGTTTCCACTACCCAAGTTTTGCAACATGTGAGAGCAAGTCACAAGGGAAGGAAAGAGAACGTGAACTGCTTTGATGACTGTTGGCCATTGCCAAGGAAACTGCTCCCTTGGTAACCGTGGTCAGTACATCTGTCTAGTTGCATTTCTAAGGCTTGCATAGCTACTACCATGGAAAATGCATTTTAAAACAAACACATAGGAAAAAACAATTAAAACACAAATAAAAAATAATGGAGTTGATAAAAAAACTCTTTGCTTTTATGGCAAAGTTGTTAGGATGGGTTACGATGTTCAGCAGAACATGTTTAGGGGTGTTACCCCATAAATGGAAACCAAAATGTCCCCAGTGTAAGCCAGCTTGTAAAATAAAACAAATCTAAATCATTGGGTTTATTAATCGCAAGACACATTAATTTTAAGACATCACAAAAGTATTTGTGGGGAGCTTATTTCAAACATTGAGCACTCTCAAGTAAATTAAGCTCAAGTTTGCATAACTTTATCTTAAAGAGAGATGTGGGCAGGAGAAAAGGAGATCAAGGTAAAGGCCAGTTTTGAGAAAGGATAGAATGTTTAAGATCTAGCAGAAGCTGAAAAAAGCCAGCTCTGATATAAAAATCTAAGACGGTAGGAAAACATGATTCTATTTATGAATGTTTGATTTAATCACAATTCTTCAGGAATGCAATAACACATTACCTGAGGAATGCCTATGTTGAACTGCCGTTGTCTTTGGCTAGATGAAGTTAACATTTGAACTTGCAAAGTTTGAGTAAAAATAGAAACATAAAGATTTTAATATATGTCACCTACATGAATTTCATGGGAAGTTTGTTGTTTCCACAAAAATAATTTGTGAGTTACAATTAAGATGGTGAATAAAACATTTGTTGAAATCATAATTCAAAGAGTTTATACCAAGAAAGAAGGAGTGTCCTTTACAAGTAAACACCTATATTAACATAAAAGGCTAAAGACATGTAATGGTAGTTATATTTTATATTCAGAAAACACCAGACCAATTAGAGAACAGAGATAAGCTGTTGGGTTATATTTTCAGATGCATCTTAAACCATAGATTGTATTTAACAAATTCTTGATGTACTTTTTTTTTTTTTTTTTTTTTTTTTTTAAAGCATCTTAACATTGCTGCTGACCAGGCAGTGGTTGTGACAGAGTTATCACCTGTGCTTGCTCAGGAAAGCGCACTGCAGCAGTGAGGGTCAGCAGTTTGGAAGAAAGTCTTGGAGATAATAATTTAAGGATGCTAATATTCAAATAGTGCAGAACTTAAGAATATATTGAAAAACATAAATATCAACAACTGTAGTAAAAAATGAATTTGGATGGGTTGAACTATAAATATGCAGAAATTTTAGGAATATTTTAACCAATTTATTTTACTTTTTTTGTGTGTTTTCACAAGCGTGAAATATGATACAAATATGTGACAAAGTTTAAAACTGTTATTTTGGTAAGTATAGAATAAAAATTCTAGGTGATAAGAAAGCATTACGTTGTAGTTTAAGTAGCCATGTTTTTCTTTCTTAGTGGTAAGTAAAAAAAAAAGGGTGCCTTACAATTTACAGTATTTTAGAGTCAATGAAATATGGGAGTTAGTTGAGATGTCACCTTCTGTCATCTAAGAAGTGAGGTAAAAAGAGAATGAGAGAGACAGATGATACTAGTGACCAAGAACAATGCTACCTACTGCCCTTTCCTCCCCTGAAAATAGAAGAAAGCAATGATAATAAAAGGTATTCAATGAATTGCTGACTAGTAAAGATAAAAGCATAAAGTTGGTAAGCACTTCTCTCTATGGCGAGGTATGCCATGATTAAACAAATGATTCAATCAATTTCATAGACGACCTTGGTGTTTAATCTTAGTCCGCCTCTGTCACTGAATCTGAAATCCAATTTAATGTCTGCTTTGTACATGAAAGAGCAAAAATAGGTCCATGCTACATATTTTCTCGAAGGAACAACTTAAATTAAAAGAGAAAAATCTTCCCAAATATTAAGGTTGATGTTGACGCATTAAGTAGAATAACTCTAAATTTGGCAGTTCTATAGAGCAAGTTGATCTTTTCTCAGATAAATAATTCCTCAAGAATATCTTCAATGTCAAGCCTCAAATTGTGTCTTACAATTCTGCCAGTCAGTCATTGTGTATGTTCTCTTTCAACTGATTTATCTACCAGGGTCTTTTTGTGCTTGTTGATTGAAAAGTCAATCTTGCATATATTCCGTTTTCCTGATCTGTTTGACAGAATCTTAGCGAAACATTCAAGGAGAAGATCCTGCTTCCATAGTTACATCACTCCTTTTGAGATTCCATTGCAATTCAGCAGCAGATAATACCAAATCCAACTTTATAGTGTAACTTCCATTTTGTGGAAAGCTATTTTCATTTTGGCACATTAACTAGTACAATATGAAAATGAAAAATCCTAAAGTGAATATGAAAATCTGTATACCCTCCAGCTGATTCTTCAAAGTTCATTTTTAAAATGTACTTGTTTTGAGATTCTCTGCAGTAGGAAAACTGTATTTACCAAACCATGTAGCACATTCCTAGACAGACACAATACCACTATATCAGTCCATTTAATGTTGGCACTTGCCTTACTTGAGAGTTTGGTTTTGAGTACTGTTCTCCCTTCCTTGCTGATAATATAGTTTTTGGAGTATCTAGTAACTGCTGGCAAATTTTAGTCATCTTACCTAATTGGAGCTAAACCAAAATGATGGGTAGCACTAGGAAGGCTACATTTCCCAACCTACCTTGCAACCAGATTGGATCATACAATGATGTTTTGGCCAATAGAATGTGGACAGAGTGATATAGCCACTTCCAGGCCTCACTTTTCTCTTTCTTTGCTTGTTGGATGATAGATCTCAAGAATCTAGGGAGGATTCTGAGACTTAAGGGAGGTCTGAACAGTAGAAGTAAGGAGCCTGGGTCCATGTATGACTCTGTGGAGCAGAGTGACCCCACACTCTCAACCCAAATTTGACTGTGCCAAGGGTGAAACATCACCCTCTGTTATGTTAATCTGCTGAAATGCTGGGACTGTGTGTTTCAACAACTAGGGTTACTTAACCTGATTAAGAATGGTAGTGTAATAGAGAAGTCCCCAACTATATTCCTTAGGAGTTCCACCAGATATTACATAGTGTATAATATAGAAATGTGGCCTTTGTAACATATGACAACTTAATTGAAATGTATCTGGACATTTATTCCCTCATCTCGGAAATTTTTTTAAAATTTTAATATTTTAAATTTTAATTTTCATGAGTACGTAGTAGTACATATTTATGGGGTATATGCAATAATTTGATAGAAGCAGAGAGTGGGTAATGATCAAATTAGGGTAATTAGAATATCCATCACCTCATTTATCATTTCTTTGTGTTAGGAACATTCCAATTCTACTTCTATAGTTAGTTTAAAATATACAATAAATTATTTTTAATTGTACTTGCTCTATTATGTTACTGAACATTAGATGTTATTACTTCTATCTAACTCCAGTGTAGATCCACTGACTAACCAATCTTTACCCCCACCACCTCCTCAGTACCCTCCCTGGCCTCTCTGGTAGTGATCATTCTACTCTCTATTTCCATAAGGTCAATTTTTTTTTAGCTCCTACGTTTGAGAACACATGACAGAAAAATATAGAATGTTCCACAAATTTGCGTGGCATCCTCGTGCAGAGGCCATGCTAATCTCCGTACTGTTCCAATTTTAGTATATGTGCTGTGAACTGAGCACTCTGAAATATTTTTGAGTGTTATTTTCCAAGCATTGGATAAGTTCGGGGGATACCATAAAGAGGCAAATAGGCGTGGTTATAGTCCACAGAGCTTATAGTCCAGGAAGTAGATGTTGACCAATGGATACACATATAAATGTAAAATTATAACCATGCTCCTTTCTATGACATACAGAATCATGATCCTATCAGACATAAAAATAGAAATATTTGACTTAATTAGGGAGGCATCCATGAGGAAGGATTCCATGCTGAGAGGGGCAGATATGTGGTTACCACATGAAAGTGAGATGGCAGGAGACAAAATGAAAGAGGGTCAGAGCGGGTAGAGCAGGCAGAGTGAAGGGAAATGGGTCAGGTGAGCCTAGATAAGAGTACAGGTCAGAGGAAGTATTTTACTCTTCACTTAGACACTAAAGAATGACACTTGCTCTTTGCCCTTTGAAAAACACTGCTCTGGCTACATTTTGGGGAATGGAGTGGACATGAACATGTACCTATATTTATATGAAGGGAGTATGTGGTAATATGAGAACCACCTGTCAAGATACATGTACCTGGCTGGGTGTGGTGCTCATGCCTGTAATATCAGTACTTTGGAAGGACAAGATAGGTGGATCACTTGAGTCCAGGAGTTTGAGACCAGCCTAAGTAACGTGGTGAAACCTTGTCTCTACAAAAAAACACAAAAAAATTGGCCAAGCCTGGTGGCATGTACCTGTAGTCCCAGCTACTTGGGAGGCTTAGGTGGGAGAATCACCTGAGCCCGGAAGACAGAGGTTTCACTGAGCTGAGATTGTGCCACTGCACTCCAGCCTGGGTGACAAAGTGAGAAACCATCTCAAAAAAAAAAAAAAAAAAAAAAGAGAGACAGCGAGAGAGAGATAGCTCAGGAGAAAAAAGGAAATATAAAAACAGTTCAGCAAAGGAAAACTTTTTGGGATTGGATGATTAGTGTTTTGGTAAACTAGTTACTTTCACCTTTGTGTCTTTTTTTTTTTAACCATTATACATCAGTAGTTCAATATGGCAAGTTTGAGACAGGAGACATTGGTCTTAGGGCAGTGTGAACATCCAAAGCAAATGAGATTGCAGTGAACTATGAGCCTGGTTTGAGTGAGATTTTTGTCATTAGTTGCTCTAGCATCCAGTCCCCTGTGGAAACCTGCAAGTCACTCATCCACAGCAACCAAGTAAGAGGACTCCCCACAAAAGACACTGGGAGGCTTTGACACTCATTACTTGGGAGATAAGGAGACACCACAGTTTGTCCACAAAATTTATGAAGGACTGTGCCCAAAACACAGAGGAGAAAGACCTGCTTGGCTTCCCTCTCCGATCTACCGAGATTTCTGACACCCATGTCCCTCTGTCTCAGATTGTTTTCCAGTTCCCAAGAGAATGAGGTGTTGGTATCTTGAATCTTTTATATAGACTTGTTTTCTTTCTCTCTGTATATGAGAACTGCTGCTATGGAGGCTTATGATTCAGTAATCACCTTGAGACATTCCTTTTCCTTCTCTGGGCCCCAATTGTATTTCTCGCCCTTGTGATCCAGGCTGCAGAGCCTGACAAATGCACCCTCTCAACCACATCAACACCAGTGCAGGTTCAGACTGGCCTTCTCTCCTCCACACACGAGGGAAAGAGCTGGACGCTCAGCCCTTTGTTACTTTTTATTTTTAGACTCAATTCACCTCTCCAGAAGCAATACATAGGAAGAATGCTGAATAGACTACCCTGCATTGAGACACTTCTCAAAGACATATTTTTCCCTTTAAGAAAGAATGACTGATTGCAAGTATTTATTTTCTAAGGTACAATTGTAGACCTTCAAAGTCAGACTGTTAATTTGATGATATTAACTTTTGAGTCACTTGACTAGTCAGTTTAGGAAGCAACAATTCTCTCAAAACTCTTATAATTACATTTGGACAAGTTTGTGCGTAGGACCGCAAGTCCATCAGCTTATTATAACCATAGTGCGTTCACACACCATCTTCATTATCTTGTGCTAAAGAAGAGAGCACACACTCCTCTGTGGGTAATTTTAGATTGGCCACTGACACACTCTGCAGTGTTTATAAAGAAAACAAAACTTGGATGTTGGCCCTTTTAATTATAACTGGCAGAATTGCTACACCCAAAAATCACATAATCTCTTCACCATATTATATCTTTGAAGACATCTGCTTGCAAAGCAGTAACAAGGAACTTGAATTCTAAAAACAAACTTTGTACTAGATTGATTGGTTTGGCGAGCCACGCTTCTGAAGTACTGACGGATTCTGAAAGATATATTCCTGAACTTCAAGAAAAGTTTAAAATATGCTATAATGGAGTTACATCAAATTGTCTTTGGTCTGGACATGCAGATTAGAGACTGAGATCCTATTTCATCGTGAAGGAAGGTCCACTGGCCCAGTGGCAAGTATCATAAATGTCACCAGTCATTCTGTGTTTTTGTTTTGGGTTTCCAAATAAACATCTAGCCAATGAAATAGTTGGATAGTCCAGTGCACTATTTCACCTGAGAAATGATCATCACATAAGGTTCTATGTTCTACGTGCTTTATATATAATATTGTGAAGACAACTGAGAGTGCTGAACATTCCACCAAAGGGAGAAAGCTGATCTTTTGACATCATCTTTACTATTTATCAAGCATATACCTCTCTTCATGTAGATTTGGGATAAGATCTGAGTCCATTTTTGGAGTAATTACATTGTGATCCTAGTCACTTACCCTGGGGCAGATCACTTTGCAGCTTGCAGAGTTCCTAAACTCATAGTACTGTAGCCTGAAAGATGAAATGGAAAAATTAATCGTTATCTATGCTCTGCAGATGAGTAAGAATCTTTCCTTTCGTAGGAGATTCGTGCATGTGTATTTGAATTAACAGTCTAAAAAAAAACCCAATGCAAAAGCCTGAATTTGTTGCCAAAATAAAATTGCCTACATCTTATGTAGTCATGTAACTCATAAGGTTCCACCCTCCTTCCATAACTCTAGCCAAAGAGTCTGTTTTTCCTTCCCTAACACAGTGTTTTCTGGAGCCCAGGACTAGTTTTTAAACACTAACATGACTTAAGAAGGCTGCTGGAAAAGTGAAAGCAATCTCATTGTACTGTATTAGTTCAACCAAAATGACTAACACATTTCAACATTTAGAATGTCCAATTGAACAAATATTTACTGCTCAGTTAGTAGTTTTAAGAATCTTTATCCAAAACTACTTATCTTGTGGTAATGCTTTGAATATTGAGTTTACATTTTAGATAAAGCAATTTTTCCTTTGATGTTAAAAATTGCCTTTATAAATAGCTACATTGCCTAAAAATTATAAAATTGCATATATTATTTGTAAGTGTTGAAAGTTCCCCAAAATCTTCACAGATGTTGAAATTTGCTGTCATTCTAACATTAATTTTATTAGTCCGAAGTATTTTTCCCAAACGTTTTTCCGAGAAGGGCAGAGCAACTGCTGTTACCCCAGAGCACTGAACTATTAACTGTTAATGGCAGGGGAGTTTTTACATTCCAATATTTCAGCTGCATGCTTGGATATAAGTTATTTTGTTCATACATCCCCTTCTTGCAAATACGTACGGCAAGAAAGTTAATAATTTTGGTGTTTGTTAAAAACTCCTGAATGTCTTCATATATGTAGCACAGACTCCAGAAACATTAGAACTAGCAAACCACTAGGATGATAGAAAGTGTAAAATTAAAACAAAAAAGGTTACAGTACTAAGAATGATTTATTTTAATGGAGCTAGTTCAGCGCTTCCATTTTGTGTATTTATGGTGCAGTTATTCAACATGTTTTCTTTTTTGGTAGGTCATGTCAGGGAGACTTTGGCTGAAGAAAATCACAACAGACGAGAGATAATGCAAGAGAAAAATAAAACAATTCCATGAGGATGTCATTCTGGAACTTCCTGTTACCAGGGAGTGAGATCAGGATGCTTGGGGCAAGGTACATTTGGGTAAAGCTTTGGATTCTCAGAACTTCCACTGAGCACTGAGGGACAAAAGACTAGCAGGGGCTTCTAATTAGAAGAGTTTTGCAGCATGTGCTAAAGCTTACTTTCTTTAGAGTGTATGGCGTTATGCCCACAGATAGATGTCCCAGTTTCAAGTTGTGGGTGATTTTTATGCAAGTCTGTTTTATAGAATTAGTCTTCCAAGGTGTTTACATGGGCCAGGTGAAATCTTGATCATCAAGGGAAGATAGGTATATATGTACACACTGCAAACTAATTTGTCTCAAAGGTTGCTAACCCAAAAAATTCCCCCCAGGCTCAGAGAATCTAGAAAAGCCTGTGACTTCTACACAGCTCTCTCAAATGTGAAGGAAGCAGGCATGACTGCTCTTTGATTCTCATAGGAAATGTAAAGATGTAATTTCTGCAGTGAGTAATGGTACAAATAAAATTATGTTTATTATTATTTTATTCATGGCATTTAATTATAGAGGGAGATGGGTAGTCAGGTAGCAAAACAGCCATAAACAAGGGAAAGGCCCCTCTGTTTTTAAATGAATGCTCTAAAACAATTGGGAAGAACATTAATAGAACACCCAGCGAAAGACAGACTCGCAAGCATATGCATTCACTTGGGGTTCATCAAATAATGGACCGCTGGCCTATTTTTCAAGCCATTTCTCTGCAGTAACTTGACATTTGATAGGATTACCTTTGGATTTTCGTCTGAGTCTCTGCTATGCCTGAGATTGTCATCTCTTGATTTAAAGATAACAGAGCCAAACATCTGAAACTGTTCTGTAAAGTCAACCTGTGACTCATAACCAAATATCAAAAAAGATTTTGTCTACAGTTTGCTTTCTTACCTCACTGTTGTAACTGAAATGATCAAATGACTAGTTTCCATTATAAACACCATATATTTATTTTGTAAAAAAGCTTGACATTCTTCCGAGATGAAATGTAATAGTATCATAAACCTCCGAGGCAATTCTGTTCCCCTTAAGACTCACAGCATTTGCTGATTATAATTTTAATTCAAAAGTTTCACCAGAAAAGGTGAATCGATTTTGCTTAAGCATAATGTTGAACCATTAAAAAAAAGCATCTGAGCAGGTCTGACATAGATAAAACCAAATTATAAGGCAGTGGAATTGTATACAGGAGGATAAACAAAACACACTTTAACATTGGCAATGGACTTGACCATTCAAAATACAGTTAATAAGTTTCCAAACATGCAAGTTCTAATTTTAAAATTAAGCCTTCCAATTGCCAATTTCAAAAAATGTAATGAGTTTAGAGTGGCCTTTTTATTATGCATGGTTTTATGTCTTTGGATTTCAAAATTACCTAGCATGCATTTTCAACTTTGCTACAATTTCCGGGCTGTTTTCATTTCTATTTAAAAAGGCTAAACAGTAAGATGTGCCTCTGCTTTGCATTCTAATTGCACGTAACTGATTTGCACAGCAGAACAAAAAACTCATTTTCAGATTAAGAATCGTGCACCAAGAAATAATTATTGTTCTACTAGAAAAAAATATTTTCCCACTTTCTCCCCTCATTTACGTGAACTGTTTGCCATGTTTCTCCCACGTTGCTATCTTTTATAGACCACCATGCATTGCTCTCTAGGGACTCAAATAATGCAAATGGAAACAAGGAACATACAACTGTTTTGACTACATTCTTCCGCTTGCAACATAACACTTGCCTTTTATTATTTTATCTTCAACAATCAAGGGGTGACTAAATGGTTGCAGGTGGTGATGAAAATAAAAGCCATCCATCATTATTTATTAGGCATGAAAAAGATACACAATAATGTAATTTAATCTCAGAGCAGACAATTATTTCCACATATTGATAATACAATGTGAAAACTGTCATGAATTCTAATATGATATTTTGGCTTTATTGGTACACCACAGCCAGCATGACAAATAATGAAATTGTATCAAAAAGAAAAAAAAGGTAATTATGTGCATATGTCAATATCATGGGTGGAAAACATATCACCAAATCTTTAAAGCTTCTTCCTTATAACTTGACGAATTCAAAAGTTTGAAGTGGAAAAAGGTGTATTTCCAGTTTTCACTATTTAAGACAAAATCTATTACATTTGCACCACAACCTAGAATCTCAGTAAACACTGATGATGTGTTTTATCATATAAAATTTTTGAGAAACAGGCAGTCTGCTAAAATATTTGCGAGAAGTATATATGCACTATAGGCTCAAATTTCTAACATATTCTTTGGTTCACTTTAGTCTGGTAAAAATTTGCAGATGACAATTCTGTGATCTCTGGTTTGAGTAGCATACACATGACGATTAAATATAGCAAAGAACCTACCTTTTAGCCAAATAAAGCAAATGGCTAAAAATAAACATCTTTGGTAGGAAAAATCCTGACTGATGAAATGTTTGGTTAAAAAAAGTGAAAGCGAATTTTTTGTTATGTTAAATGATTTCTATTTCTCTTAGGTTGCTGAACTCCTTTCTTCAAATAGGCTTTGGTAGGAGAAAATGGGACAACAAAGAAACAAACTAGCATTTGATCTGTGTAGATGGGAACCAAAAACGTTTTCTGACTCCTATTTGAATAAATTTTGGTTTCTGTAAAGGAGTTACCATGATTAGAGACTTTCCAACTTAGAAATGAGATTGTTTTAAAAGTGCCTTTACTTTATGCAGTATGTACACACACACACACACACACACACACACACACACACACACTCATTCTACAGCACATATACGCAGCATGCTCTGTACTTTCTTGGACACTAATTTATTCAGGGTTCACATATAGATTACAAATACATTATTGGATAAGATAAATGATCTCCTCTTAGAAAAATGTCTTTTAGAATTATTAAGGAAGAAAAATATTTTAGACTTGGCTTTGAGTGGTGGGCAGTACCTGGAAGAAAAAGTATCTCTGAGTGATCACAACACTGTGACCATTCCGGGCTGGGAGAGAACATTTATATATCATGTGGTTACTCAATTTTATAAAAGGAACCTAAGAACAAGTGTAGGCACTGGTTAGGAAAAACAAATGAAAGGAATAATTTAAAAAGTCAATAAGCCACAGGAAATCTGGAGACTGTTTAAAAACACCTTATTGGAAGCCTAGCAAAAGTATGTGCCAGAGATCAAAGGGACACTTGGAAATGTGGCCCAAGTAAGGAAACCAGGGAGATCCGCAAACTATGGCAGGTCAGGTGTGAACAAGAATGCAGGCAAGCCAAAAGAGAATTCAAGAGTACCTTGCAAGTGACTCCAAAGCTAATAAAAATGTTCTTCAAAATATATCCACGGCAGGAAACCAAATAGAGAACTAATGGGCCGATCAAGTGACCCACTCTGGGCAGAAGAGATATTCTTCTTGGAAGACGGAAACTCTTCTGACTTGACTAAAAATGATTCATTTATTCATTTGTTCATTCAGTCCTTCCATATTTTCACACATTCAAGCATCTATTCATCCATTTTTCAGTTATCTATTCACTCAACAGCAAAAAAAAAAAAAAAAAAAAAAAAAAAAAAGAAAAAATGCAGAATGTACTACCACCAGCCAGACTTTGAGTTCAGTACTGGCAATATAATAGAAATACACATCATTCACTTATTCATTATTTTCACTCATTCAATCATCTATTCATTCATCCATCCATTTGATTATCTATTCATTCTACAAAAAAGTTACAGAATGTCTATCATGGAACAGACTCCGGGTTAAACACTGGGAATATATTAATATATAAGACATTCATTCATTCAATTGATATTTGTCTACTATGTCCCAAGCACTGGTTTAATTCTTTGAGATACATCAGTGAACAAAAGATACAATATCGCTGCTTAAATCTTGCTTCTTTTCCAGCAGGGAAGAGCAGTGCAGGTAGGCAACATATACAATCAACAACTGATCATGAAATCACAATCAACCATTAGTATGAAAGTATTATTATGAAGGACACGTTCAGGTAGCTATGAGTGTCTGATGGAGGCTCTGTCTGATGTAGAGAGTAGCACCCCATTAAAGGTCTGGAAGAAATAGGAGGGAGGAAGAGAGAAACAAGAGATCAGTATGGTGAGATAACACAAAGACCACATTCTGTGGGGCTTGAAGGGCTGTGTGAAGAATGCTAGATTTTACCTAAAGAACAAAGGGAAGACATTGAAGGATTTTAAGCAAGAATGATCTGCTTCAAAAGTTTGACACTCTTCTGTTCAAAACTCTGTGATGATTCCCTATTTCAATCAGGGTGAAAGCTGAAGTCTTTTTTTTTTTTCGAGACGGAGTCTCGCTCTGTCGCCCAGGCTGAAGTGCAGTGGCGCAATCTCGGCTCACTGTAAGCTCCGCCTCCCGGGTTCACTCCATTCTCCTGCCTCAGCCTCTGCGAGTAGCTGGGACCACAGGCGCCCGCCACCATGCTCGGCTAATTTTTTTGTATTTTTAGTAGAGACGGGGTTTCACCGTGGTCTCGATCTCCTGACCTCGTGATCCGCCCGCCTCAGCCTCCCAAAGTGCTGGGATTACAAGCGTGAGCCACCGTGCCCAGCCCGAAAGCTGAAGTCTTTACAATCACCTGCAGGAACCTCCATGTTATTTTCTCTATAGCTCTCCAACTTAACTTTTTTTCACCCCTATCCACTGCTCATGGTGCTCTAGCTACACTGGTCTCTGTGCCCACTAGCTATTTCCCCCTGAAACCCAAATGGCTAATCCTTATCTTATTCAAGTCCTTTCTCAAATGTCATCTTGTCTATTGGGCATATCCTGAGCACTAGACTTAATACTGTAACTTCCCTACCTTATCTACTTTTACCTTGCTTTGCATTTTTTCTCCCCATAGCACTCATTGCCTTCTGATTTTCAGTACAATTTATTTATTACATTTTACACATTGTCTATACCCTGGCCCTCCTCTGCAAGTCATATGTACTCTACATGAGGGAAGCAGTCGTTATCCTTTGTTCACACATTTATCCTAATCCACTAAAACAGTGCCTAGGACATAAAACTCAATAATCATTTGCTAAATAAACCAATTAATAAATGCATTGGTCAACATAATCATATTGGCATTTTAAGACAATTACACTAGCCGAAACTTGAAGAACAAGTTGGGAAGGGTTAAATATAGATGTAGAAAAACAAGAGGCTATTTTGAGGGTCTAATAAAAAAAACAATGGAAACATAGACTAGGGAGATGATGTCAGAAATGAATAAAAGTAAACTTGTTTTAAGGTATTTTCTTTTAGATAGAATCATCAGGCTCTAGATTGGATACTTACAGCTAAACCTGGCTCACACTGATTTGCAAGAGCTGATTTTAAATTTTCAGAAATTCTGTGAGTTCGTTGTAAACACAGAGATTAAAAATTAAATTATATGAACTTATAATAAATTATATCAAAACAAGGGTAATAAGTATTCAAAAGTCATTCACTCCTAATTATTTCACTACATTTTGCTATTAGCTAACTCTTGAGATTATTTATATCTGTGGTGTTTTTTGGTGAAATACTACATGTTGGTGTATTATCGCACAAATCCTTTCAATTCACATTCAGTTATGTCATATTGGTAGCTTGAAATCAGCTACGGTGGGAGGATTTGTTCCTTGGTAATTGTCAAGTACTATAACTAAGGGCTTGATTTATTGTACTGTTGGTTTTCTAGACTTAAGAAAGTGATGGAGAAAGTGTCAATGATTCAGATTAAATTTGAGTGTGTCATGTCTGTAGATGTCTCATTGTTAAATCACATGAAATTGAGAAAATATTCTTCCAGTGTGTAAAAACAATCATTTGATCCATCAAAGAAGTCATTCACATTATGGACAAAACAATAAAATTTCAATATACGTTTTTATTGTTTCACCCTTGTCTTACTCTTTAATGTAAAGGAAATTATCAACCAACATACATATCAGAAATACTCTCATCCGTTAGTTGCAACCATAAGTTGGCTATGGATCTAAGAGTTTGGCAAAAAAACAATGAAAGTATTCTGTGAGAATCAATATGCTATATGAAATTTACAATAAAGGGTATTGTATATTTTATTATTATTCATAAACTGTGTGCTATAGTTTTATATCAATACTATCTATGATAAATCTAAATATGTATGTATACATTATTACTATTTTTTAAGATAACTTGTTGTTAAACAGTATACTACTGGGAATATGGGTCAAGAGAAAAGAAAAAGCCAAAGATGGCTGCCAGTTTCTGTCTTGTTAACTGCCTGAATGGTGTTCCTCATTCCCGTATATGGGAAATATTAGAGAATAACTAGGTTTGTTGGGTAGGGATGAGATTGTCATTGGTTAGGTTGGGCGATAGTGAGACTGAAGAAACAGACTTCAAGTTCAGGTGGCCAGGTAGATAGACAGTGCTGGAAAACAAAAGAGAACTCTAAGCTGGAGCCATCATTTGGGTGATTTCTGTAAATAGTAATTGAAGACTTGAAAGTGGACTGAGGTATTCTGAGTGTTTTCTCCAAATTGACTTCTGAAGCAGAGTTTGGAATCATTTGGATAAAAGTGGCAAATATTGGATGTTGTAGTCCGATTAACAAAGAAACAGTATGTATATAACCAGGGCTAAATAATATCCTCCAAGAATATTGGAGGTTTAATCAGGGATATAGACCAAGGATATGTTCTCTTTTATTAGAGAAGGGTATCTTAGTTAAATGGACAGTGTCAAAGATATAGACCATTGCTGAGGGCCTGGGGTAAGTAAGTAGGAGATTATGGTGGGTGCCCTGTGTGAGTAGACTTGAGTTATTTACTTATTAGTTACTGATAGTTCTGAGTACTGTTAGTAGGATTATTTAATTACTAGCTAAAATAAAATGCAGGGGGTCAGATCCTCAAACATAGGATCTTTCTCTGAGGTCTTCATCTACCTATTAAAGATCCATGAACTTTTACTTCTGGGAAGACAGGCAGATGTGGTTTTCTCTATTCCATAGACCCCTGAAAAGTGGAATAAAGAAGGTAGACTAGGTAGGGACTTTAGGATTTAAGGAAAAAGATGGAAGTGAATTTCTAGGGTTTCCTTTTTGTGTCATATATCCCAGACCTGGAGCTGAAGAAGCCAGCAATCTGGCACTGCCAGTGGGCACAGGAAAAAGAAAAGCAATCCCAAACAAAAGTCTACTATCTTGTTAAAGGATTAGGAGATGGCAGCCTACCAGAAAACTTGTAGAAAATAACCATTCTATTCCAGCCAAACACCACTGAAAAAATGTGGTCTCACCTGACCCACACCAGCAAAGATAAAGTGGGGAGCCTAGATGCCCACTTTTGTGAGACTGTAATGAGGCTCCCCAACACTACCACTAGGCTGGTGTCAGAGAAGGCTGAGTAGAGAGCCCAGATTTTTATCCTTACTGAGTAGTCATGAGACATCTCAACCCTCATCCCTGCTGTGTTGCTGGAGATTACATGGGAGGCTGAGGCTTCCATCCCCACCCAGCAGTAATGTGGAGTCTACCATCACCTCTAGCATCAACAGAGGCCAAGTGAAGAACATGGACTACTCTCATTTGGCAGTGACAAAATATTGCTTCTGCCTTCCCTGCTGAAGTGGTGCTAGAAAAATTCAGCTAAGGGGCGGTTCCAAGATGGCCAATTAGGAACAGCTCCAGTCTACAGCTCCCAGCATGACCAATGCAGAAGATGGATGATTTCTGCATTTCCAACTGAGATTGGAAGACAGTAGTGGTTCTCCCAGCATGCAGCTTGAGATCTGAGAATGGACAGACTGCCTCCTCAAGTGGGTCCCTGACCCCTGAGTAGCCTAACTGGGAGGCACCCCCCAGTAGGGGCAGACCGACTCATCACACGGCTGAATACCCCTCTGAGACAAAACTTCCAGAGGAATGATCAGGCAGCAACATTTGCTGTTCACCAATATTTGCTGTTCTGCAGCCTCCGCTGCTGATTCCCAGGCAAACAGCATCTAGAGTGGACCTCCAGCAAACTCCAACAGACCTGCAGCTGAGGGTCCTGGCTGTTAGAAGGAAAACTAACAGAAAGGACATCCACACCAAAACCCCATCTGTACGTCACCATCATCAAAGACCAAAGGTAGATAAAACCACAAAGATGGGGAAAAAACAGAGCAGAAAAACCAAAAATTCTAAAAATCAGAGCGCCTCTCCTTCTCCAAAGGAACGCAGCTCCTCACCAGCAATGAAACAAAGATGGATGGAGAATGACTTTGACGAGTTGAGAGAAAAAGGCTTCAGATGATCAAACTTCTCTTAGCTAAAGGAGGAAGTTCGAACCCATGACAAAGAAGTTAAAAACCTTGAAAAAAGATTAGGCGAATGGCTAACTGGAATAACCAATGCAGAGAAGTCCTTAAAGTACCTAATGGAGCTGAAAACCATGGCACAAGAACTGCGTGACAAATGCACAAGCCTCAGTAGCCAATTCGATCAACTGGAAGAAAGGGTATCAGTGATGGAAGATCAAATGAATGAAATGAAGTGAGAAGAGAAGTTTAGAGAAAAAAGAATAAAAGGAAATGAATAAAGCCTCCAAGAAATATGGGACTATGTGAAAAGACCAAATCAACGTCTGATTGTTGTACCTGAAAGTGATGGGGAGAATGGAACCAAGTTGGAAAACACTTTGCAGGATATTTTCCAGGAGAATTTCCCCAATCTGGCAAGGCAGGCCAACATTCAAATTCAGGAAATACAGAGAATGCCACAAAGATACTCCACGAGAAGAGCAACTCCAAGACAAATAATTGTCAGATTCACCAAAGTTGAAATGAAGGAAAAAATGTTAAGGGCAGCCAGAGAGAAAGGTCGGGTTACCCACAAAGGGAAACCCATCAGACTAACAGCCGATCTCTCAGCAGAAACTCTAAAAGCCAGAAGCGAGTGGGGGCCAATATTCAACATTCTTAAAGAAAAGAATTTTCAACCCAGAATTTCATATCCAGCCAAACTAAGCTTCATGAGTGAAGGAGAAATAAAATCCTTTACAGACAAGCAAATGCTGAGAGATTTTGTCACCACCAGGCTTGCCCTACAAGAGCTCCTGAAGGAAGCACTAAACATGGAAGGGAACAACCGGTACCAGCCACTGCAAAAACATGCCAAATTGTAAGAACCATTGAGGCTAGGAAGAAACCGCATCAACTAATGAGCAAAATAACCAGCTAATGTCATAATGACAGGATCAAATTCACACATAACATTATTAACCTTCAATGTAAATGGGCTAAATGCTCCAATTAAAAGACACAGACTGGCACATTGGATAAAGAGTCAAGAACCATCAGTGTGCTATATTCAGGAAAGCCATCTCACATGCTGTGACACACATAGGCTCAAAATAAAGGGATGGAGGAAGGTCTACCAAGCCAATGGAAAATAAAAAAAGGCAGGGATTGCAATCCTAGTCTCTGATAAAACAGACTTTAAACCAACAAAGATCAAAAGAGACAAAGAAGGCCATTACATAATGGTAAAGGGATCAATTCAACAAGAAGAGCTAACTATCCTAAATATATATGCACCCAATAAAAGAGCACCCAGATTCATAAAGCAAGTCTTGAGTGACCTACAAAGAGACTTAGACACCCACACAATAATAGTGGGAGACTTTAACACCCCACTGTCAACGTTAGACAGATCAATGAGACAGAAAGTTAACAAGGATATCCAGGAATTGAACTCAGCTCTGCACCAAGTGGACCTAATAGACATCTACAGAACTCTCCACCCCAAATCAACAGAATATACATTCTTTTCAGCACCACACCACACTTATTCCAAAATTGACCACATAGTTGGAAGTAAAGCACTCCTCAGCAAATGTAAAAGAACAGAAATTTTAACAAACTGTCTCTCAGACCGCAGCGCAATCAAACTAGAACTCAGGATTAAGAAACTCACTCAAAACCGCTCAATTACATGTAAACTGAACAATGTGCTTCTGAATCACTAGTGGGTACATAATGAAATGAAGGCAGAAATAAAGATGTTCTTTGAAACCAACGAGAATAAAGACATAACATACCAGAATCTCTGGGACACATTTAAAGCAGTATGTAGAGGGAAATTTATAGCACTAAATGCCCACAAGAGAAAGCAGGAAAGATCTAAAATTGACACCCTAACATCACAATTAAAAGAACTAGGGAAGCAAGAACAAACACATTCAAAAGCTAGCGAAAGGCAAGAAATAACTAAGATTAGAGCAGAACTGAAGGAAATAGAGACACAAAAAGCACTTCAAAAAATAAATGAATCCAGGAGCTGGTTTTTTGAAAAGATCAACAAAATTGATAGACCGCTAGCAAGACTAATAAAGAAGAAAAGAGAGAAGAATAAAATAGACGCAATAAAAAATGACAAAGGGGATATCACCACCGATCCCACAGAAATACAAACTACCATCAGAGAATACTATAAGCACCTCTATGCAAATAAATTAGAAAATCTAGAAGAAATGGATAAATTCCTGGACACATACAACCTCCCAAGACTAAACAGGAAGAAGTTGAATCTCTGAATAGACCAATAACAGGCTCTGAAATTGAGGCAATAATTAATAGCTTACCAACCAAAAAATGTCCAGGACCAGACGGATTCACAGCCAAATTCTAGCAGAGGTACAAGGAGGAGCTGGTACCATTCCTTCTGAAACTATTTAAAACAATAGAAAAAGAGGGAATCCTCCCTAACTCATTTTATGAGGCCAGCATCATCCTGATACCAAAGCCTGGCAGAGATACAACCAAAAAAGAGAATTTTAGACCAATATCCCTGATAAACATCGATGCAAAAATCCTCAATAAAATACTGGCAAACCGAATCCAGCAGCACATCAAAAAGCTTATCCACCATGATCAAGTGGGCTTCATCCCTGGGATGCAAGGCTGGTTCAACATACGCAAATTAATAAACGTAATCCCGCATATAAACAAAACCAAAGACAAAAACGATATGATTATCTCAATAGATGCAGAAAAGGCCTTTGACAAAATTCAACAGCCTTCATGCTAAAAACTCTCAATAAATTAGGTACTGATGGGACGTATCTCAAAATAATAAGAGCTATCTGTGACAAACCCACAGCCAATATCATACTGAATGGGCAAAAACTGGAAGCATTCCCTTTGAAAACTGGCACAAGACAGGGATGCCCTCTCTCACCACTCCTATTCAACATAGTGTTGGAAGTTCTGGCCAGGGCAATCAGGCAGGAGAAGGAAATAAAGGGTATTCAATTAGGAAAAGAGGAAGTCAAATTGTCCCTGTTTGCAGATGACATGATTGTATATCTAGAAAATGCCACTGTCTCAGCCCAAAATCTCCTTAAGCTGATAAGCAACTTCAGCAAAGTCTCAGGATACAAAATCAATGTGCAAAAATCACAAGCATTCTTATACACCAATAACAGACAGAGAGGCAAATCATGAGTGAACTCCTATTCACAATTGCTTCAAAGAGAATAAAATACCTAGGAATCCAACTTACAAGGGATGTGAAGGACCTCTTCAAGGAGAACTACAAACCACTTCTCAATGAAATAAAAGAGGATACAAACAAGTGGAAGAACATTCCATGCTCATGGATAGGAAGAATCAATATCGTGAAAACGGCCATACTGCCCAAGGTAATTTATAGATTCAATGCCATCCCCATCAAGCTACCAATCACTTTCTTCATAGAATTGGAAAAAACTACTTTAAAGTTCATATGGAACCAAAAAACAGCACGCATTGCCAAGTCAATCCTAAGTCAAAAGAACAAAGCTGGAGGCATCACACTACCTGACTTCAAACTATACCACAAGGCTACAGTAACCAAAACAGCATGGTACTGGTACCAAAACAGAGATATAGACGAGTGGAATGGAACAGAGTCCTCAGAAATAATACCACACATCTACAACCATCTGACCTTTGACAAACCTGAGAAAAACAAGAAATGGGGAAAGGATTCCCTATTTAAGAAATGGTGCTTGGAAAACTGACTAGCCATATGAAGAAAGCTGAAACTGGACCCCTTCCTTACACCTTATGCAAAAATTAATTCAAGATGGATTGAAGACTTAAATGTTAGACCTAAAACCATAAAAACCCTAGAAGAAAACCTAGGCAATACCATTCAGGACATAGGCATGGGCAAGGACTTCACGTCTAAAACACCTAAAAGCAATGGCAACAAAAGCCAAAATTGACAAATGGGATCTAATTAAACTAAAGAGCTTCTGCACAGGAAAAGAAACTACCATCAGAGTGAACAGGCAACCTACAGAATGGGAGAAAACTTTTACAATCTACTCATCTGACAAAGGGCTAATATCAAGGATCTATAAAGAACTCAAATTTAGAAGAAAAAAACAACCCCATCAAAAAGTGGGTGAAGGATATGAACAGACACTTCTCAAAAGAAGACATTTATGCAGCCAACAGACACATGAAAAAATGGTCATCATCACTGGCCATCAGAGAAATGCAAATCAAAACCACAATGAGATACCATCTCACACCAGTTAGAATGGTGATCATTAAAAAGTCAGGAAACAACAGGTGCTGGAGAAGATGTGGAGAAATCAGAACACTTTTACACTGTTGGTGGGACTGTAAACTAGTTCAACCATTGTGGAAGTCAACGTGGTGATTCCTCAAGGATCTAGAACTAGAAATACCATTTGACCCAGCCATCCCATTACTGGGTATATACCCAAAGGACTATAAATCATGCTGCTATAAAGACACATACACACGTATGTTTATTGCAGCACTATTCACAATAGCAAAGACTTGGAACCAACCCAAATGTCCATCAATGATAGACTGGATTAAGAAAATGTGGCACATATACACCATGGAATACTATGCAGCCATAAAGAAGGATGAGTTCATGTCCTTTGTAGGGACATGGATGAAACTGGAAACCATCATTCTCAGCAAACTATCGCAAGGACAAAAAACCAAACACCGCACGTTCTCATTCATAGGTGGGAATTGAACAATGAGAACACATGGACACAGGAAGGGGAACATCACACCCTGGGGTCTGTTGTGGGGTGGGGGGAGGGGGGAGGGACAGTATTAGGAGATATACCTAATGTAAATGATAAGTTAATGGGTGCAGCACCCCAACATGGCACATGTATACATATGTAACAAACCTGCACGTTGTGCACAGGTACCCTAAAACTTAAAGTATAATAAAAAAAAAAGAAAAAGCTGGATAAGCTACAAAATTCTAACTTTTCTGGATCCCATCAGAGAGGTTAGGTTACAGGGTAACCAGGTAAATAAATTGCAAAAGTCAAAAAGTCCCCTCTGAAGACAGATGGGACCCATGAACTGATTCACCTTGAGTAGAGCATGAGAGGAAGGAAGATAAGGTAATTCAATATTAAAGGACAAGGAAAACCAATAAAGGGCCATTATATTAGTACATTTTCATGCCGCTGGTAAAAACATACCTGAGACTGGGTAATTTACAAAAGAAAGAGGTTTAATTGAACTTATAGTTTCACGTGGCTGTGGAAGCATCACGATCATGATGGAAGGCAAGGAGGAGCAAGTCACATCTTAGGTGGATGGTGGCAGGGAAAAAGAGCTTGTGCAGAGAAATTCCCATTTTTAAAACCATCAGATCTTGTGAGACTCATTCACTATCAGGAGAACAGCATGGGAAAGACCCACTCTGGTGATTCAATCATCTCCCACCGGGTCCCTCCCACAACATATAGGAGGCTACAAGATGAGATTTGGGTGGGGACACAGAGCCAAACCATATCAGACATCTTATGACAAGGTGGAGTATAAGTGGAAGCATTTAAATACCCTTGACTCTCATTGGAAACCATGCTGCTGTGAGGTGGTCAGGAGGTTACATTTTAATCAAAGTGACGTCAGTGAGAGTTTATGTAAAATAACATTCATAAACACCTATGCAACAAGTGTATTCCTCTTTATAGAACAGATGTGTTCCTGAAAAGTTGTGCCTAGAAAAAAATTGTTCAATTAAGTCTGTTTTTTTCCATTGTTGTCACTTAGTGATATGTTGTATCAATTTCTCACTAATCTTCATTGACCACTAAGCTTAATGTTCCTTTGCTATCCTCCTCTACCAAATTAATTAATCAGAAAAGCATCAGGGATATTTTAATGATTGAAGAGATTTTTTTTCTATAAAGAGAGAAACATTTCTAAAGTCAGTAATGGTCACTTAATTTATAGTCTCAAAATAGACAACACCAATTATCACATTTAAAATCTCTAAGTGGAATACTGTTATATAGCAGCATATTGATTCTAAACATAAATATTTATACTCTACAAGGACTGTTCAAAAACTAATTTATATGAGTTTTTAAGATATTGATTGTATTGCAATGCAAAATAATTATTACAAAAGTATAAACAGAACTTCCTGTCACTTTTCCGTATAAATTCCTTGTAAACATTGATTATGATATAATGATATTGACTATAATAGAATTATGATATAATCAATGAAATAAGTTTCACTGATGATGAAATAAAATGTAGTGTCTTTAGTTGCAGAAAAAAAGAAAAATTCAGCTAAAACAGAGGTTTAAATAAAATCTCATAATATAATACAAAAGGGTCTAGATTTCAACTGAAAACATCTATAATACTAAGAACCAGTAAGATCTAAGTCTGACTGAAAGAAGACAATCAACAGATACTATCACCAAGATGATGAGACATTAGAATTATTGAAGATTTTAAAACAGCCATGCTAAATATACTGAATAAAAAAATTACAAATCTGCTTGAAACAAAGGAAAAAGAGAAAGTCTTAATGAAAAAAATCTCAATGAAGTCTCAATGAAGAAATCGGAGATATAAAACAGAACTGAGTGGAAATTTTATTTTTTGAGCCAGGGTCTCACTGTGTCACCCAGGCGGGAGTACAGTGGCATGATCTCAGCTCACTGCAGCCTCAACCTCCCAGGTTCTGGCCATCTTTTCTGCCTCACCCCCCAAGTAGCTGGGACTACAGGCACAAGCCACCATGCCTGGCTGATTTTTGTATTTTTTTGTAGAGACAGGGTTTCACCATGTTGCCCAGGCTGGTCTTAAACTCCTGAGCTCAAGCAATCTGCCCACCTCAGCCTCCCGAAGTGCTATGATTAGAGTCATAAGCAACCAGGCCTGGCCTCAGGTAGAAATTTTAGAACTAAAAATATATGATAACCAAAATGAAAAGATTGGTGTGTGGACACAACAGCAGAATGGAGGGAAGAGAACATAATGTGTTGTGAAAAAATAACAATAGAAATTATCCAATCTGAACAACAGGGATAAAATAGACTGAAAAGAGCTGAAAGCATCTCTCAGGACCTGTAGAACAATCTTAGATAAAGGAAAACTAAGAATTTGTTTCCAGCAGATCTCATTTAAAAGAATGGCTAAAGGAAGTTCTCTAAACACACACACACACAGACACACACACACACACACAGACAAACACACACACACACAAAGATAAAAGAAGTAAACCTGGAACAAGGAGGAAGAAAGAACATGATTAGCAAAAATATGGGTAAATACAATAGGCTTTCCTTCTCTTCGATTTTCTAAGCTATCTTTGATGGTTGAAGTAAAAATCATAACATTGTCGGATTTGGTTCTAAATGGATTAGAGGAAATATTTAATACAACTACATTATAAATGAGGACAGTAATGGAATGTAAAGGTCTCTATCCAGAGCAACAATGTAAAAAGCTAAACATAGAGATAACCTCAAAAACACTGTATGTGAACAAAAATGGTATCTAAAAAATTTTCAGGTAACCCACAGGAAGGCAGGAAAAAGAAAACAGAGGAATAAAAAGCAGAGAGAAAACAAAAATTAAAATGACAGACATAAGTCTTAACATGTCAATAATTACTTAAATGCATATGATTTAAATATATACATTAAAAGACAGAATAGAGTAAAAAAGAAACTTACTTCAAGTAAAACTTACTTCAAACAAGTTGTGTGCAGGTGGAAAGTAAGAAGATGGAAAAAGATGTATTATTCAAACATTAATTAAAGGAAGCAGGAATGGCTATATTAATATCAGATAAAGTAGACCTCAGATCCAAGAATATCACCAGAGGTAGAGACATTATATGGTGATAAAAGGCTTAATCTGCTAAGGCATATGCACCAAACAACAGAGCTACAAAATATGTGAAGCAAAGATTGATAGAACTAGAAGGAGAAATAGAGAAATCCCAAATTATCATTGGAGACCTCCATACCCTACTCTCAGCAAATGATAGAAACTACAGAGAAGACAGTAAGGATATATTAAAAAAACTCAATACCATCTGTCAACAAATTCTTATTGATATTTGTAAGGCCCTCAGCCAAACAATGGTGGCATACACATCCTTTTTAAGTGCCCCTGACATCAACAAAGGTCAAGGATATGGAAGATATGCCAAAATGGATAATATCCTGGGCCATAAAACAAGCCCCAACAAATATAAAAAATTGAAATCATAGAGAGAAGCTAAAGCAGTGTAGAAAACGGGAATTTCTAGCACTAAATGCTAGAAAACAGGAAAAATGTCAAATCAAGAATCTAAGAAAAGAAGCATTAAAAAAGGAGAGAGAAATACTTCAAATCAAAGGAGAGAGAAATAGTTAAAATCAATAATCAAAACTCCCACTACAAGAAGCTAGATAAGCAAAATAGACTGAAGGCAAGGAGAAAGAGGGAAATAATGAAGATAAGTGCAGAAATCAATTATTTTGACACAGAAAAACAACAGAAGAAATTAATAGAACAATGAGCTGTTTAATGGAAATGATCACTGGCAAACTTACAGCAAGACAGAGACAAACAAAAAGGGAGACATCAAAAATTACTTCATTTTTTACAAAATTGAAGCAGAGGATATCACTATAGACCCTGTAGATATCAAAAGGGCAATAAGAGAATAACAACTCCACACATGTAAATTTGACAACTTAAAAGAAATGAACCAATTCTTTGAAAAACACAAACTAATATAACTTACCCAATATGAAATAGATAATTAAAATGGCTCTATAATCATTAAGGAAGATGCACTTGTAATTGAAAAACTGCCCCATAAAATGCCCTCCAATTTCAGATGGTTTCACAGAAAAATTTTACCAAATATTTAAAAAAGAATTAATCCAAGTTGTACACAATCTCTTCTAGACAGTAGAAGACTAGGGAATAATTTCCTATTCATTTTATGAAGCTGATATTATTCTGATTAGAAAATCAGAGATAGCACATACACAACCCTCAAAAAATAGAAAACAAAACTAGAAAATAACATGAATATAAATGCAAAAATTTTTCTCTAAGTATTAGTAAACATAATTCAGCAATATATCAAAGAATTATATACTGTGACTAACTAAGGTTTATTCCAGGGCTGCAGGACTGATTTAATGTTTGAAAAATCAATGTAATCTACCAGATTAACAGGCTAAAGAAGAAAATTCACATAATCACACCAATCAATGCAGAAAAAGCATTTGACAAAATTCAATATCCATTTATGATAAAAACCCTCAGAAAAAAACTGAAACAGAGTAGATCTTCTTTAACTCGATAAAGAGCACCTATAAAACACCTTGAGCTAACATCATAATAGTGAAAGACTAACCTCATATCTACAACTATCTGATCTTTGACAAACCTGACAAAAACAAGCAATGGGAAAAGGATTCCCTATTTAATAAATGGTGCTGGGAAAACTGGCTAGCCATATGTAGAAAGCTGAAACTGGATCCCTTCCCTACACCTTATACAAAAATTAATTCAAGATGGATTAAAGACTTACATGTTAGACCTAAAACCATAAAAACCCTAGAAGAAAACCTAGGCAATACCATTCAGGACATAGGCATGGGCAAGGTCTTCATGTCTAAAACACCAAAAGCAATGGCAACAAAAGCCAAAATTGACAAATGGGATCTAATTAAACTAAAGAGCTTCTGCACAGGAAAAGAAACTACCATCCGAGTGAACAGGCAACCTACAGAATGAGAGAAAATTTTTGCAACCTACTCATCTGACAAAGGGCTAATATCCAGAATCTACAATGAACTCAAACAAATTTACAAGAAAAAAACAAACAACCCCATCAAAAAGTGGGCAAAGGACATGAACAGACACTTCTCAAAAGAAGACATTTATGCAGCCAAAAAACACATGCAAAAATGCTCATCATCACTGGCCATCAGAGAAACACAAATGAAAACCACAATGAGATACCATCTCACACCAGTTAGAATGGCCATCATTCAAAAGTCAGGAAACAACAGGTGCTGGAGAGGATGTGGAGAAATAGGAACACTTTTACACTGTTAGTGGGACAGTAAACTAGTTCAACCATTGTGGAAGTCAGTGTGGCAATTCCTCAGGGATCTAGAACTAGAAATACCATTTGACCCAGCCATCCCATTACTGGGTGTATACCCAAAGGACTATAAATCATGCTGCTATAAAGACACATGCACACGTATGTTTCTTGCGGCACTATTCACAATAGCAAAGAGTTGGAACCAACCCAAATGTCCAACAACGATAGACTGGATTAAGAAAATGTGGCACATACACACCATGGAATACTATGCAGCCATAAAAAATGATGAGTTCATGTCCTTTGTAGGGACATGGATGAAACTGGAAAACATCATTCTCAGCAAACTATCGCAAGGACAAAAACCCAAACACTGCATGTTCCCACTCATAGGCGGGAATTGAACAATGAGAACTCATGGACACAGGAAGGGGAACATCACACTCTGGGGACTGTTGTGGGGTGGGTGGAGGGGGGAGGGACAGCATTAGGAGATATACCTAATGCTAAATGTCGAGTCAGTGGGTGCAGCAAACCAACATGGCACATGGATACATATGTAACAAACCTGCACATTGTGCACATGTACCCTAAAACCTAAAGTATAATAATAATAAAAAAAAAAAATATGAAAGACTAACCTCTTTGCCCTATGACCAGAAAGAAGACAGGGATATCTGCTCTCCTCACTTCTGTTCAGCACAGTATTAGAGCTTCTAGTCTGGGTAATCGACCAACTGATTTTTGACAAAGGTACAAAAACAATCCACTGAAGGAAAGATAGCCTTTTCAACAAATGGTATTGGAGCAAAGGTACTTCCATAAGTGAAAAAAATAAACCTCAATCTAAGATTTACAATTTATAAAAAATTAACTCAAAATGGAGCACAGACTTAAGTATAAAACTATAAAACTTTTAGAAAAAAACAGGAAATCTTTGGGATCTAGGACAAGGCAAAAAATGTTATACTTGATAGCAAAAGTATGATTTATAGAAAGAAAAACTTGATGAATTAATTGTACCTTATCTAACTAAAAAGTATTAACTCTGAAAAAGACCCTGTTAAGAGGAGGAAAAGACAAGCTACAGACTAGGAGAAAATATTTTTGCAAATCACAGATCTGACAAAGGACTGACACTTAACATATATCAAAAACTCTTAAAAACCCAACAGAAAATACCCTCAAACTATCCAATTAGAAAATGGATAAAACATATAAAGAGACATTTCACCAAAGAGTATATAGATGGCACATAAGCACATGAAGAAATGCTCAACATCATTAGCCATTAGGGAAGTGCAATTGAAAACCATGATGAAATATCACCACACACCTATCAGAATGGCATAATTAAAGCACAGTGACACCACCACATCTTGGCGAGGATGTGAAGAAACTGGATCACTCATACATTGCTAGTAGGATGGATATCCCAAGTATCCTGATTTGATTACGTGAATGTATCAAATTATTGCATGTATTCTAAAAATATATACATCTATTTTATATCAATAAAATAAATAAATAAAATCATAAAATAAATAATTAAAAGTGATAAAGTCACTCTGGAAAAAGCTTGGTGATTTCTTTAAAAATGAAATATTTAACTACCATATGACACAGTAATGGCACTCTTAGGCATTTATCATAGAAAGACATATGTTCACACAAAAACCTGTATGTAGATGTTTAAAGCAGTTTTATTCATAATAGACAAGAACTGGAAACAACCCATATATCCTTCAATGAGTGAATGGTTAAGCAAATTTTGTTTCATCCAAACCATGGAATACCACTCAGCAATGGAAAGGGATGAACTCCTGATCCATGCAACAACCTGGACGAATCTTTAGAAAATTATGATGGGTAAGAAAAGCCAATCTTGAAAGGTCATATACGGTATAATTCTACTTATATGATAGTCTTGAAATGACAAAGATTGTAGAAATGGAGAACAGATTAAGGGTTCCCTTTTGGGTAAGGTTGGTAGACATATTTATTCCTCAGCAAATATCCATGTGCTCTCCCACGTTTCTAGGCCCCCTTGCCGTTATATAGGGCCATATACCTAGTAGTTCTGGCCAATAAGCTATGAGAATGAATGATGTATATCATTTGCAGTCTGGAGCATTTAAGAGTTAATATGTAACTTTCCAACCACTATCCTTCTGCAGTGACCCTGGTGTCATATGTTGACATGGTGGTGTCACGAGATGGAAGCTGTTGGATTTCATGAATTACTGCATGGGAGACAGATGTCCTGGAGAGCTGCTGAACTCACAGTGGACTGTTCTTAAGAAATAAGCTGTTGTTGTGTTAAGCCACTGAGATTTCAAGAATTGCTGCCATACCACAATTTAGATTAGAATGACCAATACAGAAGGCAGTCCTACAAATTAGTACTACAGTATCAAACCCCTAATATATGTGGCATTGCCTTGATATCCCTGAAAGGCAAAGTGAACTGATACTCCGTTGGTCAGGAGCAGATGATATAAAATAATGGAAGAAACAATTAAATCTGATCTCATGGAAGGATGAAAAGCTGAGCTGGAACTTTAGAAAGAGGAGCCAACATGTTTTGAAATCAGCAATAGTGAGATAAGAGAATAATAAGCTATTCAGGCAGCTAGTCAATACTTGATCTCATATATGCACCACTATATTGTATAGGAAATAGGACGTATAAATGTTGTATTAGTCCATTCTCACACTATTATAAAGAAATACCTGAGATTGGCTAATTTATAAAGAAATAATTGGCTCATAGTTCTGTAGGCTGTATCGGAAGCAGAGTGGCTTCTGCTTCTAGGGAGGCTGCAGGAAACTTACAACCATGGAGGATGGCAAAGGGAAAGCAGGCACTTCACCTGGCCCAGAGCAGAAGGTGAAGGGAGGTGCAACACACTTTTAAACAACCAGATCTCATAACTCACTCACTCACCATCAAAAGAACAGCATCAAGAGGATGGTGCTAAACCTTTAGAAACTAGCCCCATGATCCAATCATCTCCCACTAGGCCCTACCTCCAACACTGAGGATTACAACTGAATCTGAGATTTGGGTGGGGACACGGATCTAAACCATACCAAATATGATCCTTTGGACATAGTCTAAGAGACTATGCTTGAAGATTTCTAAGTGCCTCCTCAGAAGTAAATCTGATTCCATAAACATTAAACTGAAAGAGGAGGGAGATATTTAAACAAATCAATGTTACCATGGAGAAAACTTATTTTGGAGTCAAGATTTTTTTAAAAAAATTCTATATGTCCAATAAATAAAAGAAAATACTTTAGTAATATGGAAGAGTGGGTGTGGAACAAGGGACAGAGGCAGACCTGTCCTAGTATTTAGAAATAATATAATGAGTAGGCTTAAGAAGGTCTAGAATAAAGTCAGTGTTAATCATTAGTAAAATTTTGAATGGATTGTTCCATAGAAGATATCTTAAGAGAAAAAAATAAGTCAAACATTTCCTCTTTGGAGACTTAATAGATTGGAGGAGATCACTGACTGAGAAGACAGATGTCATCCAATTTGTGGGTGACACAAAATTAAAAGGACAGTCAGTATTTTGGACAAATGAGGCAAAATTTTACATTACTGCTAGAAAAAAATCATTGAGATAAAATAGATTTACAAGCTAAAAATTAACAGATACAAAAATAAATTTCTTTAGATAATCTTCTCCCACAATAAATTAAGCCCAAAATAAAGGCATTTAAACTGACATTTGCTCATATAAAAAATCTGAAATTTTATCTGGCCCATATTAAACAAGCCCCAAATAATTTGTTGTGAATTCACATATATTTAAAAGTCTCTTGGGTTGAATAGAATTACTGTCCACACTGAAGGATGTAATAGTCTCTTGTTATCCAGAGCACGCTTTATGATGTATGTTCAAATTTAGGTTAACGGCAAGTTGAAGGTGAATTTTGATTTCAAGCAAGGAAAATATAACTTTCCAATAATTGTTACTACTTAAGAACATAGTTTTTAAGTGTTTTCTCACCCAATCTTAAAACAATATACAAAATGGATATAAACTGAGCTGCCCTACTTAAATAAACTTACTTGCACCTGTAACCTTAGTCTTTACATCCTTTCTGTATGAAACTACTCTAGGGCGTACAGTCTAAAAAAAGATCAACTCCTCCATTTATTTGTTCTGTGGATCCCACATTCTCTCAGTGATGCTAGTCCTGCAATTATGCTCTTTCCTACACCATTAATTTGTTCCATCTTTTTGGTTTTGACGCATTCCCGCCAACAAACAAACGTGTTCCAATGCTAATCTTCTTAATCCACAGCGCTTGCCCCCAAAATTCCCTTCATCTACAACTCTATTGTTATGATTCCTTCAAGGAAAACTTCTTAGCAATTACTTGTTACCCTTTCTTTTATTCTGTTTTTTAAAAAATATTCACATTGAGCTCTTGCCAAGGTGACCATGACCTTTGCATGGAAAAATCCAGTGGTCAGTGATCTGTGCTGTTCTTACTTGACTTCTCAAACAGCATTTGAAAGAGTGCTTCCTTTTTTATTTTTTTAAAGCTGCATTCACCTATTTTCCATACACTGTACTGACTTCTTGTCAGGTTCTTTCATTTGTTCCCCCCTTCAGTTTATTCATCCTCTGATTGTTGAAATGCCCCGTGGCTCAGTCCTAGAGTTCAACTCTATTCTATCTTCACTCCCTCCTAGATGATCTCATAAAGTTCCAAGGCATTAATTATAATTAATTTATATCTCAAATTTACATCTGTAGCCCTGATATCTCTACACTCTCATATTCAGCTGTCTACTTGGCATCTCTTTTTGGACAGTTAATAGGAAACTCAAACTTAGCATGGGTAATTAGGACTCTCTCTTCTTTTGTGAACCTCTTCCTACCCTGCTTGTTCCCATTTCAGTAAGTGGGACCTTCCTTCTACTTGATAAAGTAAAAACTGAGGAGTAATACTTGATTCCTCCCTTTGCCTTGGCCTCACAACCAACCATTCACGAGTCATCTGGGCTCTTCCTCCAAATACATCCCAGTGGAATCTAGTTCTTCCCAACTCCTCGGCAAACACTCTCATCTCAAGGCTGATTAAGAGTTTCCTCAAGACAGCCCAGCTGTCTCTCCAACCTATTTGCAATCCCCTTCCTTTCAGTTGCTGGAGTGATACTAAAAAAAAAAACATCTCAAAAAAGGCTTTCCACTGCATTTAGGAAAAAAATAATCCGTATTTCTTACCCTGATGTAAAAGATGTTAATGGCCCAGAGTGAACTCTGACCATACACTTTCCCACTCCCACTTCTGTTGCTGTAATCCAGCCCCACTGGCCATCTTTCTGACCCCACAGTGTGCCCAACTCTGTTCCAGATTAGGGCTCATGCACTTGTTCCTCTTTGCAGCCTTACTGGATCCACTTCTTCCATGTTGCAGCTCAACCTCACCTCCTCAACGAGGCTTGCTCTGGTCATCATCCAAACACATTTATTCCCCATTCATGCCCCAGGTCACATATCACACCCATATTTCAGTAATATTCAATAAGGCATTGTAAAAATAGACAATGATTTTGTTGTCTTTCTAGCATTTTCAACATCTGAAATTTTCTTGTTCATTTATTTTTTCAAAAAATACAAATGTCCCAGTCACTTTCTCCTTTCCAACATTGTTAATGGTTCCATGCTATCAGTAGGAAAAGCCCAAGCCATTTAGAGTATTATCTCAGACCTCCATGACCTGGCCTATCTGATTATTTTTCTCCTGCTGATATTTCTTTATGGCCATGAGCTCAGCCTATTACATCAGACACCTTGCCCCATATCCTTCTCCCTAGGTACATGGGAACACTTGCTTTCCCCTTATCTGCCAAGTGACATCATTTTTTCAAGACTCGGTTCAAATGCCACTTCTTTGGAGCCTTCTGTGATTCCATCAGAAAGAGGGATTTCCTCTCCACTCTGTCCTCACAGAGCTTTAGGGCAGATGTCTCTGGCAGAGCACTCTGCCCCTTGTCCATCTGCCTCTCCTGAAGAGCGGGAAAGTGGTTGATTTGTTTGAGTACAGAGGTCCTCTAATAACAACCTTTGTCCAATGATGTCTCGTTATAAAGTTCATGACAATAAAATTGATCCCTGGCTGAGTCTCCTGTCTGTGTGGAGCTTGCATGTTCTATGTCTGTGAGGGTTTTCTCCAGGTACTCTGGTTTCCTCCCACATCCCAAAACTGTGAACTTCAGGTGAATTGGCATGTCTAAACTGTCCCAATCAGAGTAACTGTGTGTGCTAAACTGTCCCAATCAGAGTAAGTGTGTGTGTGTGTGTGTGTGTGTGTGTGTGTGTGTGAATGTTCCATGTGATGGGAGGATGCCATGTCCAGGGTTGGTTCCCACTTTACATCTTGAGCTGCTGGGATGGGCTCCAGTCACCAGCAACCCTGAGCTGGAATAACTGGGTTGAAAAATGAAGGAATACGAATTATTGTTAAATAAAAATTTGTAAAGTACATGATAATTACATGAATGCAGGACAATAGACACAGTTTCCAAGAACCTCTCTATGACATTAAGTGAGGACTTACTGTATTCTCATCACTCACATTGATTTCTGCACAAAATAAATTTTTTTCTTTTTCTTTTATTTTATTATTATTATACTTTAAGTTTTAGGGTACATGTGCACAATGTGCAGGTTTGTTACATATGTATACATGTGCCATGTTGGCATGCTGCACCCATGAACTCGTCATTTAGCATTAGGTATATCTCCAAATGCTATCCCTCCCCCCTCCCCTACCCCATAACAGTCCCTGGAGTATGATGCTCCCCTTCCTGTGTCCGTGTGTTCTCATTGTTCAGTTCCCACCTATGAGTGAGAACATGCGGTGTTTGGTTTTTTGTCCTTGCGATAGTTTGCTGAGAATGATGTTTTCCAGTTTCATCCATGTCCCTACAAAGGACATGAACTCATCATTTTTCATGGCTGCATAGTATTCCATGGTGTGTATGTGCCGCATTTTCTTAATCCAGTCTATCATTGATGGACATTTGGGTTGGTTCCAAGTGTTTGCTATTGTGTATCGTGCCGCAATAAACATACGTGTGCATGTGTCTTTATAGCAGCATGATTTATAATCCTTTGGGTATATACCCAGTAATGGGATGGCTGGGTCAAATGGTATTTCTAGTTCTAGATCCCATACATTTCTTTTCTTTATCTTCTTTTTTTTAAACATGCTTTTAATTTCTTCCCTAACCTTGTGACTCTGATTCCTCTTCCTTGGGTAAGTTCTAGCTTGCCCATCTTCACACTGAGCTGTGAGGCCCAGAAAACTGTCCTTAAACTTGCCATAAATGACTTACATTTGTACCCCATGCTTGGTTTCTGGCACATAGTAGCAGTTCAGCAAATGTTTGCCATTGTACCATAATAATCACAATGCTGTAGACTGTTTGGATCATTAATCACAGTAGAGAAGGATTTCTGTCTCACCTTTTTTTTTTTTGAATTCGTGTATAAAATTAGTGAAGCCTGGTCACATATCACATACAAATTTTAATAATGTAAAACATGACATTGTGAAATTTATAATTATTAGGAAAGTTATTTATCAGCAATCAACAAATGCCTAATCAGCACCTATTATGTGCTACAACCTCTACTAAGCATTCGGTTGGACAAAACAGATGGCATTAGTCAGGTGAGGCTAAGCTGTGCTGTGGTAACAAATCTCCACATTTCAGTGACTTAACAAAATAAAGTTCTGTCTTGCTTGTGTCACAGCCCAGTTGGGTATATTGTGGACAGCCCTCCCTGAGCTGATATGTTCATCCAGGCTTATTTCATCTGTTGGCTCTGACCGCGTTAAGGATTCCACAGGATCTCTGGCATCCAGCCATTTTACAAGTTGACAAGAGATGAGGCTAAGAATCCCACAGGACACAGAAGTAGTGCACGGATTCCAGACCACATCCTACCAGCCAGAACTAGTCAAGCAGCTCTAAACTAACTACAAAGCAGGCTTGAAAGTATGTTCCCAGGAAGAAGAAAGAAGCCTGGTGAGGATAGTTTGTGCCATGCAGAAATAACACATGCCCTCCCGGGCATATCAGTCTATGGTAAGATGCTTCAATCTGGCTCTTCTACTCAACTCGAGACAATTGGGGTCATTAAATTGTTATTCTTTTTCTACTTAAGAATATTTCCAAGAGCAATTAATGATGTGGTAAGAGAAATTTCAAGAAAGATCCTTAAATTGCTCAAGGAAAATGTTCAAAGCCATGGTGGATAAACTACTGCCTATATTCTGAATCTAGCCTGCTGTGTTGTTAAACAGTACACAAGCTAAAGAATGGCCTTTACATTGATAAATGGTTGACAAAATTCAAAAGAATAATATTTCATGATACATGAAAATTATATGAAATTCAAATTTTAGTGTTCATACATAAAGTTTTATTAGACTACTACAATGTCCCTTCATTAATATATTGTCTGTGGCTACTTTTGCACTACAGCAGCAGTTGAATAGTTGTGACAGAGATTGTTCTACAAAGCCTAAATATTTACTACTTGGCCCTTTACAAAAAAGTTTGCCAATATCTGTGTAAAAGCATTTGAGTATGATATATTTTTATTTTTGAGGCAGGGTCTCACTCTCTTGCCCAGGCTGGAGTACAATAGCGTTATCATGGTTCACCACAGCCTCAACCTCAGAGGCTCAGGTGATCCTCCTGCCTCAGCCTCCTCTGAGTAGCTCGGACTATAGGCATGCTACCACACCCAGCTAATTTTTAAATTTTTTGTAGAGATGAGGTCTATGTTGCCTAGGTTGGTGTCAAGTTCCTGGGCTCAAGCGATCCTCCTGCCTTGGCCTCCCAAAGTGCGGGATTACAGGCGTGAGCCACTGTGCCCAGTAAGTAGGACATATCTTCATGCTGACAATTCAGTAACCTGATTACAAATTACCTTAGTGTTTGCATTCATTTTGCAAGGATGGGTCCCAGAAAACAACTGGTTGTGAAGATGGAAAAACAAGAATTCACCTAATAAATAGTCAAAGGTAGGAATGGACATGTTTTCAAATCAGAAGTTTACCTTAGGTAAACAGAATTATTTACCTCTAGATTATTAGAAGAAATAAGAGATCCTTTCCTGTGGCTTCTATGCAAAGTTTATTTATTCAGGAACTTACAACCAGGTGTTTCTGTCTAAAGCAAGGCCTCTTACACATTCGACATTCTAGCTCCTGGCTCTTGAATTTTTGACACAGAAATCTGTGACTGGAGGTCCAAGACAGAATTCCACCATTTACTAAGACAGATGACTCATTGTCAGAGACAATAAGAGTTAGTGATCTATAACCATCCCAACTAACAAAGTAGCATTCTGAAGAACATCTGGTAGATATCTTAGTTTAATCCCATGGTGTAAGCCCTTAGAGTATCTAAAGAGTATTTCTTCTAAAGATATTCTATAATTCAGAATTCATAAATTCACATTGATGATATTTAACGGATTGTATACAATATTTGCATCAGAATATGGATCAACAAGGCCATACTGACTTCTTTTTTTTAAGGTAGGTTTCTTATTCTAAATTAATTTTGATCATACCGTTTGAAGATAAATATGCAGCTTAGGCAATCCGGAAAATGCAGCAAAGTGATTCGTGAAGAAAATGGCATAATTTCATCATCTAATCACAAGTACACTTAGCACTAGGCTGTGATTTCCTTCTAGTCTGTTTTTATTTTTTTTAACTTTTAGGTTCAGGGGTACGTGTGTAGGTTAGATCTACAGATAAATTGCATGGCATGGTGGTTCGGTGTATATACTATTTCATCACCCAAGTAATAAGCGTAGTACCCAACAGGTAGTTTTTTGATCCTCTCCCTCCTTCTACCCTCCACCCTCAGGGACGCCCCAGTGTTTATTGATTCATTCTTTGAGTCCATGTGTACCCTATGTTTAGCTCCCACTTATAAGTGGGAACATAGGGTGTTTGGTTTTCTATTCCTGCATTAGTTTGCTTAGGAAAATGGCCTCCTGCTCTATCCATATTGCTGGAAAAGACACATTCTATTCTTTTTTATGGCTGTGTAGTATTCCATGGTGTATATGTACCACGTTTTCTTTATCCAGTCTACCATGGATGGGTATTTAGGTTGATTTCATGTCTTTGCTATTGTCAATAAGGCTGTGAAGAACATACGTGTGCATGTGTCTTTATGGTGGAATGATTTATATTATTTTGGGTACATACCTGATAATAGAATTCCTGAGTTGAATGGTAGTTCTGTTTTAAGTTCTTTGAGAAATTGTCTCACTGCTTTCCACAATGACGGAATGAGTTTACATTCCCACTAGGAGTCAATAAGCATTCCCTTTTTTCTGCAACCTTGCCAGGATCTGTTATTTGTTGACTTTTTAATATTCGTTTTCTGACTGGTGTGAGATGGTATCTTATCGTGGTTTTGATTTGCATTTCGTGAACGATTAGTGATGTTGAACATTTTTTCACATGCTTGCTGGCCACATATATGTCTCCTTTTGAAAAGTGCTTTTTAAGGAAGCTCCAAGTATATTATAAAACTGATGCAACACTGCAACCCAGGGAAAACTGCAACCTGATCTATACTGAATTGTTACTTTTAAACGCTGCTTTGAAATTTCAACAAATGCTGATTGTGAGTTTGAATATTTTTTCATTCATAGTTGTATATTTTTATTAGTTCAAATTGCCTTGTTAAACTAAACCCACCATTCTATTTTCAATGAAAATAGTACAAATAACAGCGTTTTGCTCATTTTTATATCATTTTTTGCCTTCAAATACTGTCGCAAAGTCATTCCCAAGTTGAACCCTGATTGAATTTGCCCTATGACAAGTTCATCTGTCCTAGAGAATGAGGCAAGTAACTAGGATCAGATATCAGGGACCTTCACTTAAATTTATATTTCTGCTCCTACATTAAGTAAATCCTCAAGTTTACTTTTCAATCTCACACCTCCTAGTATGGCTTTATCATAACTCAGATGGATGAGTGACAGGTTTCCTTATTTTGTTTTTGTTTTTGAATTGGGCACATTCGATGGATAAAAGATAAAACTGATGTTTGGTTCAATAGTATGCTGTAAATTTAGATATTCAGCAAAAACATGTTCGCTGAAGTTTCCATTAAGGGACCATTGTTATAGATGTTCAAGTTTTTTTTCCCCTCTTAAAATACCATATAAAGTATTTTAAAATGATGACAATATTGGAAGTTTTCAGGAAAAATACAGTCAAATTTATTGTTTGTTGCTTATAATGACCAAATCTGTCCAAAAGAAATATCATATTACTGAAGTTTGGGAGATTTATTGTGTTTTTAGGACTTCTATTTTGACCCCAACTGCTGATTTATTTTAAAGTTTATTTTACTTCCCAATCATCTACTTCTTCCCAATAACATACACACCATTCCAGCTGTTACTAAAGTTAAACAAAAATGGGTCATTCTGATTTGTATTAATATGTAATTATATTTGGGTCACATATTTATTTTATAAGAAAGTTGATGGATTTAACATGTAAATTTTGAGAAATGAATGGAAGACTACAAGTTCATAAGAGCTTATGGTTTTTAAAAGAAACAAAAAAAAACAGCCTAAAATTTATTTTGGATGTGACCACAAAATATCTTGAAATTTTACAAAATTCAAAGGTAAAATACGGGAAATGCTGGCAAATTGTTCAGAGTAGCTGAAATTATGCATTACAAATATTTCTGTGTGTGTGTGTGAAATAACTGACATTTTGTGAAGATCAAAATTACCACAGAAATTTAGCCAAGTCAGCATCGAATGATTTCACACAATTATTGAACTTTTCTCTGTTGGAGATGTTCCCGGCCAAATCCTTCCTTTTTGGAAATTTCCTGGAGCTCCCTCATCTGCTGCTGAATAGTACTGAAAGTTTCTCACCGAGGACTAAAGAAGACATTAGTGACTCCCTTTAGTCCTCAGCCAAGCCTTTATCTGTTACCTCAGAATAAGCTCTTGATCTTTTCCTCTAATCTTGATTTTCTTATGTTGTCCAAGCAGCTTTCTAGAGAAGCCTCCATGGTTGATCTTTCTCACCCATCTACTTGCTATCTCAAACTCTGGAGCAGTGCTTTCCAACAAAGTCTTTGTGGTGATGGAATGTTCTAAATTTGCATGGTCCAATACAGTAGCCACCAGCGACACAAGGATTTAGGGCACGAAAAATGCTCATGGGACCGAAATTTTGTTTATTGTAATTGATTTAAATTTAAATAGTCACACATGTCTATATTGGACATCTTAGCTCCAGGCATCTCTTTGAATGCAGTCTCTGAAACCCTTTTAAAAACTACTTGATGAATTCCATGAGCACAGGGACCAGGCCATGTCTGTTTTGTGCACTGTTGCATGAATCACACTTAGTACTGTGTTTGGCACATAGGAGACGCTCAAATGTTTTCATTCAACGTGTGATTAAGTGCGTGAATGAACAGATAAAGCTTGAGGATAAAGATAGTATTCAATGGGGAAGAAAAAAGGGCTTGTAAGCACCCTTTTCTTTTAGAATATATCAAATCAATTCCTTTTAAAAAAGATAATCTCTTTAAGGTAGTATCACTGGTTAACCAAACTGTTGGGACACGAAGAAGTGATGATTTTTACACTCATGGTGGTTTATCTTCTGGATTCTAGTCCCTTAATCTTAAGGCACTGTGTCAAATATGTATGAGTTGCAGAGGAACTGTATGTGGATCAGTTCTGCTCACAGGGTTGTATCAAGCAGTTACATCAGAGGCTGGCACATAATCACTGTCCACAAATGTAAATTCCTGGGAGATCAGTTACTGCACCTGTTGATTGCAGCTTTCTTGACATCTGCAAGTATCAAAGAGATAGCAGAGAAAGTGCCTCAGAGGCACGAAGGATGGTTTTCACTCATTAGCTCATTTAGTTCAATACTGCTGCTTTCGGCCTCTTGCTTCACTAATTATAGCCTACCATGACCAAATGTAAAATAATACAACAATAAATACAAAGTCAACTCTCATGTCGTAGGGTCCTATTTTGTTCTATGGTAGTAGAACATCTAATACAGTTATATTTTGGGAGATAATTCACATTCCAGATGAGAATAAAGGGATTAGTTCCTATGCAATAAAACCAAATAATTAAAAAAAAATTGGCTTGGGCTATCACATCAACATTTTGACAAGGGGTCATGTAAAATATAAGAGGATTTAAAATTAAAGCTAACTTACAAAAAGAACCAGAGGTACACTCGAATGAAAACAAATTCATCTGTTTAAAACTTCTTAATATCTAACAAATCACCTAGACAGAACAATTTGACGGATAATGATGCTAGATTATTGAAAATCTGAATCAAAGAAAATTATAGGCAAAGATAACAAATTCTTCTGAACATAGACTCAAATTAACTATAAGCAAATAGAAATCTGAATGTCAAATTAGCAGTGAAAAAAGTTGGTCATTCACATTACAAAATGCAGATGATAAAACAGCTACTCATTTTATGATCAATATTTTCATTTTAGATTTTAATTGAACTAATATACAATAAATTTCATGATCCCTAAAGCATACTAGTAGAAAGACCATTGCAAAACTGAATTCCAGCACTGTGTGGCATTGGCTAAGTCACTTTCCCTGGTTGTCCTCTTTTCTAGAATCATTATTGTGAGTATAATAATGGCAACTCTTATTTATGATTGCTTAACAAGATCAAGGCACTATACATCTATTTCATTAGATTCTCATAACTCTGATGTATGACTGCTATTTTCATTTTCCTGATGGAGAAACTGGAGCATACAGATATTAAAAACCAGAACAAGGACACATCTAGAAAGGCCACCAGCCTTGGCAATCTGAATCTACAACGCATGTTCTCAACTACTGCACTGACACTGCCTCTAAACTTCCATGATGGCAAGAGAATATACTTCAGTTTATTTCTTAAGTCAGATTTTGAGTCAGTCAAGGAAATAATCTATTTTTAATTATTTTTTCTTAAACTTTCGTTTTGAAAAAATTTCAGATATATAAAAAGTTGCAAAAATAGAGAATTCTCATACATATTTCATATGTGTTAACAATGACATAACCACATTACAATGATCAAAATTTGGAAATCAAAACTGATTCAATTTCACATTTCAAAATTGTTAATTTCAAAGAATTATTATTAGATATATCTCATTATTTGATGTGATGAAATTAAATTAGAAACATACAACAATAAAAATTCCTCAGCAAACCATGTGCTTATAAAACAAATAAACTCATAAATAACTTCGTGGAAAAGGAGAAAATCCCAAAGAATGAATTTAAAGTAGTGTGTATTGAAACTTGTGACATGCAGCTAAATTTGTACTTATAGGTAAATGTATGGCCATAAAATTGCATTTTTAAAAAGTAGAAAGATTTTAAAAATATGTAAATTGAAGATTGAGATTAGGAAGTGACAAAAGATGATTTGACTCATGAATAAATTCTAAGGATCTAATGTACAACTATAGTTAATACTGTAATGTATATATCAAATTTGCTAAGAAAATACATCTTAAGCATTCTCACCAAAAAAAGAAATAAAGGTAACCACATAAGTTGATGAATATTTTAACTGACTTCTTTGTGATAATTATTTCACAAGGTATATGACATATATCAAATCATCACTTTGTATAGTTTAAATATATAGAATTTTGTCAATTAAACTTTGATAAACCTGAAAAAATATAGAAGGTGGTACCAACTGAGGCTGAATTAGTTAAGATAAAGATGATCTGATTCACTGAAATTGTCTGAAATGTAAAAAATCATTGGCTTGGAAAGTGAAGGTTCAAGAAACTGGCTTGTTATATGCAAGTATTACCAAAATTTTAATTTATAGATAACCCATAATATACACTAAGTTTTTCAGAGTATGGAAAATTTCCTAATCTTTTTGTGACAATGGTGTAATTTTTATATCAAAAGACAAGAATAGTACAAGAAAATAATATTTTAAACCAATTTGTCTTATGGGCAAAAGGCAAACATTCTAAAAAAGATGCCAAAAATTTAAATCTATATTTATATTTATATCTCTATCATGAAAACACAGGGCTCAGCCCTGGAATGAAAAGTTTGAAAGAATCTTTTGATATAATAAAGCAAAGAAAAGATGAAAGAACATGAACCAAATGATCAGTTCAAAGGATACATCATAAGGATTCAGTAAAATGTGGTGCTAATGATGAAATCATGTGACAGGCTGGATTTAGGTAATTTTTACGTTTATGAAAACCTAGAGGAAACATTATGGCTAATGGTGAAACTTCACATTTCCTAGTGAAGTCATTGTGGGTTCTAGTCCTTGTTATATAATTAGAAATAAAAATGAGAACTAGAGAATTGGAAAATCAGAGATATAATTCCCTTATTTGCAGATATAATTGTTGTTTGAGCTTGCTAAGGCTGCTATAACAAAGTACCATAAATAAGGTGTGTATAGAAATTCATTTTCTCATAGTTCTGGAAGCTAGAAGCTTTAGATCAAGGTGTCAGCAAGGTGACACCCTGAGTTGGTTTCTTCTGAGCGCTCTCTCCTTAGCTTGTAGATGGCTGTTTTCTCCGTGTCTTCACATGATCTTCCCACTGTGTGTGTCTGTGTCCTAATCTCTTTTTATAAGGACATCAGTCATATTGCATTGACCCACCCTAATGATCTCATTTAACTTAATTACCTCTTTGAAGACCCTATCTCCAAATACAGTCATATTCTAAGTTACTGGGGTTAGGACTTCAACATGTGGATTTTGGGGAGAACAGAATTCAGCCCACAACAATTGTCCAAATACAAACAATTGTCAAATTGTTAGGGCAAAGAACAATTCTCCAGTATTGCTAGATCAAAGATTAACATAGAAAAATGGGAAAGCATTCGTATGTATGCGTCAGATTAACTAGGCAATATAAATGAACAAATTTATAATGGCAGCAAAAATAAAAGAATGAATCTACAAATCTTATAAAATGTATCTAAAAGCATTATGTTTCAGACTGTTAATATCTGTTTGTACTTTTCTACCTAATAACAAAGCTGCTGATATCATTAAGGGCAGCGCTGGGTCTAGTTAAAAGACCACAGTTCCCAGCCTCCCTTGTACCTAATTAGGGACATAAGACTATGTTCTGGTTAGTAAGATGTAAAATTTGTTATTGGGAGGGCCATTTCGTAAGGTTTCTTAAAGGGATGACAGGCAGATTATGCCCTTTTTGCCTTCCCTCCTTTCTAACTAAATGTAGAAGGGATAGTTGGAGCTACAGGGGCCATCATGGATAATTAGGTGACTTTAAAGACAAAGGCATGTTCTAGGAGGGTGGAGCAGAAAGTTAGAAGGAGCTTGGATTTCTGGTGACAGTGGAGATGTTGCTCTGAATCACCTACCTCCAGACTTCATTTAGGTGACAGAGAATAAACTCATTTGTTTCAGCTTCTGTTTTACATAGTTCAGTTAATCCCAGCTAATGAATTGTTGAAAGACGTAAAGGAAGAGCTGAACAAAAGGAGAGATATACAAGAATATGGATGCAGAGTCTCAATGACATAATGCTGTCAATTATCCCCAAATTATGAAATCATTAGAATTCAGGCAAAATCCCAACAGCTTTTCATGGAATTTAACAATATGACTCTGCAATCCATTTGGATGAACAAAGTATCGTAAATATCTAAGTAATTTTGAAGGCAATATCAGAGGTGTGGCGGGAAGGAGCATACCATTCAGTCTGTCTAGAATGATTATAAAGTTATCATAATATGGCTTTAGTAAAATGGCTTTAGTACAAGGCTAAGGTTTAAAACAATGAAAATAAGTAAAGGGCATCTTTACTGATGTGAAAGGAAAGGTGGATTTTTCAAAGTGTCTGTGACAAATAATTACCCATATGTAAAATAATGAAGATCAAATCTCTAGTTCATGTCACGGGCAAATTCCAGTTAGATCAAATACTTACATGTAAAAGAATAATTTGTTATGACCTCAGAGTAGAGAAGAATTTTAAAAATAAAAGACTCCACAGTGTTAAAATACAGACCGGCCAGAAAAGATTTCTGCAACACATATAACACAAGATTATCCTTCAGAATCCATGAAGAATTCCTAAAATCAACATGCAATAAAGGACGTAGAAAATAGAGCACATGGGATAACTGGCTAGCCATATGCAGAAGACTGAAGCTGGACCCCTTCCTTACACCATATACAAAAATAAACTCAAGATGGATTAAAGACTTAAGTGTAAAACCTAAACTATAAAAACTCTGGAAGATAACCTAGGAAATACCATTCTGGACATAGGACCTGGCAAAGATTACATGACAAAGATGCCAAAAGCAATTGCAACAGAAACAAAAATTAACAAATGAGACCTAATTAAATTAAAGAGCTTCAGCAGAGCAAAAGAAACTATCAACAGAGTAAACAGACAACCTATGGAATGGGAGAAAATATTTGCAAAATATGCATCTGACAAAGGTCTAATATCCAGAATCTATAAGGAACTTAAAGAAATTAACAGGCAAAAACCAAATAACCCTATTAAGAAGTGGGCAAATGACATAGACATTTTTCAAAAGAAGATATACATGCAGCCAACAAGCATATGAAAGAAAGCTCAACATCACTAATCATTAGAGAAATGCAAATCAAACCCACAATGGGATAATATCTCACACCAATCAGAATGGCTAGGATTAAAAAGTCAAAAAGAAAAAAAAACAGATGTTGGCAAGTTTGCAGAGGAAAAGGAACGCTTATAGACTGTTGATGGGAATGTAAATTAGTTCAGCCATTGTGCAAGTAGTGTGATGATTTCTCAAATAACTTAAACCAGCATTACCATTTGGCCCAGCAATCCCATTATTGGCTATATACCCAAAGGAATATAAATCATTCTATCATAAATACACATGCATGCATATGTTCATCATAGCACTATTCACAATAGGAAACACATATAATCAACCTAAATGCCCATCAATGGTAGGTTGGATAAAGAAAATGTGGTACATACACACCATGGAATACTATGCAGCCATAAAAAGAATGAGATCATGTCATTTGCTGAAACAGGGATGGAGCTGGAGGCCATTATCCTAAGTGAACTAATGCAGGAACAGAAAATCAAATACCACATGTTCTCACTTATAAGTAAGAGCTAAACAATCAACATATATGGGCACAAAGAAAAGAACAACAGATACCAGGGCCTACTTGAGGGTGGAGGGTGGAAGGAGGGAGAGAATCGAAAACCTACCTATCAGGTACTATGCCTATTACCTAGGTGATGAAATAGTCTGCATAATACCCCCATGATACACAATTTACCTGCGTAACGAACCTGCAAATGTACCCTTGAGCCTAAAATAGAAGTTAAAATGTTGTTTTTATAGAAGAAAATGAAGCACAGATAGGGACATGCAGTTTTCTTAAGACAGATAATATGAATGTCCATAAGCATACTTAAGAGAACTAATCTCCCTGGTAATCAGGATCAGGCAAATTAATAAACCAATATATGCTTGCAAGATTTTTAAAAAAGTAAAAAATCTGATAATACCGTGTTTTAGGATAGATGGCGAGAATTAGGAACTTCCATACATCATTGGTGGGGATATAAATTGTCACAATCATTCTGGAGAACAACTTTGGAATATCTGGTAAAGTTGAAGGTGTGTATCCCGTTTTCCCTTCACCCCTTTTCCAGAGTGTTTTAGTTCCTTCAGATATATCTTTAGTTAAGTGAGGGGTATCATTCTACTTCTAGAAATACGTCTTAGAGAAATACCTTTGCAGGTACCAAAGAAGATGTGGACAGATTGTCATTGGTATAGGGAGAAACTGGCACAAATTAAGTATCAATTAACAGAAGAATGGGCCAATAAATTTTATTATATTCATGCTATAGGATATTATACCGTGGTGAAAATAAATCATGTATCAATATGATAAATCTTAAAAATATTAAACAAAAATAACAACTAGGATCTGACATAAAGTAAAATACAACTATAAAATTTAAAAAGAATCATATGTTAAATTTGTATCCAATTATATGTGTGCTATAAATATATGCATGGGAATGAGCGACATAAAATTCTGAACAGTGGTTATTCTGGAGAATGCTGGAATTAGGCTTCAAATAAGTCTGTAATGTTTTATTTCTTCAAAAACTGAAAGAAATATGGTAAAATATTATGATTTGATAAAGAACAGCAGTTTGTACATGAGTATACTTTTTCATGTTTTGCAAATAATTTATTACTGCTTTAGAAATTTTAAAAACTATTTAAACTAGAATTTTAACATTATATATGACAAATTTCTGCCTATCCTCTTCTCGTAGGGGTACCAGGAATAATTTATCTATAAAAATTGTTCCTGTGCTTGAAGATCAGGTTATGCCAACAATTTGCAAATATTTCCAAACCAATTTGAATAGTTTGACCTAGAGTTTTGGGTATATAATCTATGTAGCGAAGGGAGGAAGATGTGACAGGTAAATTGAGATTAGAAAGTGACAAAGGATGATTTGACTCATGAATAAATTCTAAGGATCTAATGTACAACTATAGTTAATAATACTGTAATGTATATATCATATTTGCTAAGAAAATACATCTTAAGCATTCTCACCAAAAAAAAGAAATAAAGGTAACCACATAAAGTGATGAATATTTTAATTAACTTGTTTGTGATAATTATTTCACAAGGTATATGACATATATCATCACTTTGTATAGTTTAAATATATAGAATTTTGTCAAACTTTGATAAACCCAAAAGAATATAGAAGGTGGTACCAACTGAAGCTGAATTAGTTAAGTTAAAGATGATCTGATTCACTGAAATTGTCTGAAATGTAAAATTTAATTCTGCATTCTATACAGAATGAAGCCAGGACATTTGATAATGACACAATGATAAAAGCTGCAGTTCTGGCATAGATGAAGAGGCTCTTGTGATTAAAAAAAAGTTTAGAAATAGTGACAGCTTCCTTTCAGAGAATACTTATATGCTAGGCAGAGTACTAGGTAAATTATATTTTTAATTCGTAAATAATATTCTAATACCTATTATGCAGAAAAGAAAATTGAGACCCATCTGTTCAGGATCACCCAGATGTTGAGTGGCAGGACCAGCAATCAAACCCAGCATTGTCTGATTACAAATGGATGCTCTTGCATTATTCTACAAGACCACTAAAGCTTTCATTATAAATAAGTAGATAGATTTTTACATCCAGAGTGCCTAGACCTGTTTTCCTACAATCAGTATTTCTGGATCTCATATTAAATAAAATCTTTCCATCAAATAAACATACTTTTGAGACATTTGGGATATTAGTTTACTCCTCCAATCTTAAAACAGTTCTCTTACATGGGAGAGCTTCTCTTACTAAACAAGTAGAATAACTCTTGTATTGGTTGACTATCTCTGTTATTACATTTTCCATTCAACTAATGAATAAGTTCCTTATTGCATTTGCTAGAACTCTCAAGCTCTAAGAAAAAACTCAAAAAAAAAAAAAAAAAAAAGAAAGGAAGGAAGAAAGAAAAAAATGAAAACTTCCAATTGGGTTCTTTCCCACTTATTGTTCTTTGGCTTGCCAGTGATTTTAGCTAATCATATGCTTTTACTCAAAATGACTTTTACAGGGAAAATCTCCAAATCTATAACCAGTTACTGAATTTATCAAACCATGGGGGTGGGGGAGAAGATGAGGGTGGAAGAGAAGCATATGCAAACACGCACACAGCGTGTATGTATTTTAAGGACTTATCCAGGACCACACCCATTTTGTCACTTAGCCATTCTACAAAAGAGCTCAATTCATTTTGCAAAAATTATATTGAAAAAATGTCCATCCACAATCTTATTTCTTTACTGCTAATCACTTCAAAAGTTCTGTTGACATTATATGGTTATATTCTCAGAGGAATTCTCCTCCTCTCCAAGATTAATTTTCATTTTTCTCAGACGTATTTTTTGCATAAACCCAAGCAAAACAACATTCTAGATGCTCATGGAAAATTCTTTTTCCCTTTGCAAATATTATGCTGAAATCTGTCATTCACTCCATGTCCCAAATCAACAAATGGTAAATATTTCAATATAGTTGTCTGTATATTTTGGTATCTTACTCTCTAAATTTCCTTTAAAGAAAGAGTATGCCCTTCACTTAACTAAAGATATCTGCCAAAGAACTAAAAGCAGTCAGGAAAAATAAATTAAAAGTGTCTTTGTTCTCCTCTATTGTCTCATACAAGGACCTTTGTACTTACAGTAATATTGTGGAAAATGTCTTCGTGTTCTATCAATAATACATTGAGCTTCAGTTTATTTCATTTTATGTTGTTTTTACCTCTGCTTGGCAAACAAGACTCTCGACATTCTCATTCAAATCAAACTGTAGAATGCTAATAAAACAAATCCAAACTAATAAAGTCCATTTCCTTTATATTAATCCTCTTAAAGTTATCTGGGACTCATATTCCTACATATGAATAGTACAATCAGACACCAAGTAGGAAGATAAAAGATGGATTAAAGGGTCTATTAACATACAAGACCATTAAGACAAAAGCGTAATGGCAAAGGCTATAGGGAACTTGATTATCTAAAGACATGTGTTGGGTGGAGATTGTAGTCTCCAGGAAACATCTAATACTGTTGACCCCGTATAACCTCAGCATGGGCATTATTTCAGCATCGATAAAGAGGATTTCTTAAATTTTATTTTTACATCGATCAGCTTGGTCTGAAAAATATTTCAGCCTGCAAACCACAAATTTGATAATCGTTTGCCTAAGTGCTTAGGAAGACCGAACCATTCTAGAGACTCTTTGCTTTTCACAAAGAAGAATTTCCTCTAACATCTAGTTTAGTTTAATTATAGCAGTCAGGGTGTGATTTCTGTTTATATCCCTCCGGTTGAATCTGCTCTGGCTGGGTTTGGGTCAGAGCTATTTCTAGGAAATGCCTGCTACTTTTTCTCGAACTAAAACTTCTTTGCATTTTTCTTTCTTTTTTCCCCGCTTGATATCTTTGCTACTTTAATATGGGAGTAGGTGATCTGTGTGCCCATCTATAACCAGGCATGTGGGCATGATATCCAATGCATCTAGTTCCAAAGGATGTGGTATGTGACTACAGTGAGTATTCTCTTTGAATTATTAAAGCCGCTACATTAGTTAAGACTCTTCAGTTCCAAGTAACAGCAATCAAGCTTAATTTAAAGCAAAACCAACCAACCAAGCAAATGAGAAAAGGAAAAGGCATAAAACGTGTCCCAAGGATTCCTGAGCAAAGAATCTATTGGACCTCAGAAAGCACTAGACCCAGAGGAACCTACAGAGGAGCCTTTCTCACCTCTCATGGCTGGTTAACTCCATGAATCAACTTCAATTCCTTCCCCTGCTGAAACAGCTTTATTTGTTATGAAATGCAAACAGAAGATGGTCCCCAGCAACTCCCAAATTTTACAGATAAGTTATTTTCTCATGGAGTAATGATTTTTTTCTGCTTCTCAATTTCAGACTCCCAGAAAAGGAACTGATGGAAGACAAATTTGTTATAAATTCTCACTCCTTCCAGTTGTGGTTGTCTAGTCAACTGGGACCGAGAGATCAGGGCCTCATTGAAAGAGACCCACGGGGTAGATCAAGGTGTCGGAGTGAGAGACTGGCAGATGCTCTACGAAGTTTACCTGCCACTATGTTGGGAGAGAGCAAATTTGCACATGTGCCCCAGAAGCAGGGCTGGAATGATTGGGACTCCCACTGGCACATGAGTACACAGAGTCTTCTGAGGTTCTGGAATCACTGGCTGCTTTCCTAGGATGTTCAGCTAAATAAGTGGCAGTGCCTGAAGCAGTCCCTAGCTCCTCAAAGGTGGGATCCAGTCCACATGGCATCTATGGTTTGATGCTCTGTTGTCTTGTGATTAAATTCTGCCTAGATCTGAGATGTCCACTTGGTATCCCTCCAACTGAGAAGATGCTGTATTCTAGACATGTGATTTCTGTAAAGCCGGTGAAACATGTGAATAGAGCTGTCCAGAGAACTTTATTCCAGAAACTGAAGTTTAGTTTACCTCAAAGGAGATTTCATAATGAAAAGATTTCCCACATGTTACATCAATGTGTCCAAACCAAAATATCATACACATATAGAAACTTAAAAAAGAAAAAAAATGATTTGGATGGTACAGTTCACATTATCCCGCCCACACAAGCAAGGTCTGGCTTCCAATTAAAGACATCTTTCCTTTCTCTGCTAAAAGAGAAAAACAAAACAAATCTCCAAATCCTATAGACTATATCATCAAAATTTATAAATCTGTGCTCAAAAAAATTAATCACAAATTCAAACCACAATTATTCCTTATACTGTGTTTTCATCCCTTTCCCACCCAAAGGAGCCAATAGAAATGTATAAGGGTATATATGCTGGTGGGAGATATTGGCAGCTTAATGGAGAGTATCCAATAGTGATACACACTTCTGCTCAAATATGTGTTTTCCTCTTGATTCTTTTTCAAGGGAGAAATTAGTTCCTATGCCTATGCTCACACTGATCCACATTGCCCCTCCACTGAAAGCCCAGAGGATGTCATAGGCTTTGATCTGTAAAAAGTATTAAAAGTGGTGAGGTTTTCCTTTTTGCTCTTCTCTTGAACAACCTCCAGTAGATTACACCTTGATTGTATGTAATAGCCATGAGGAGGAAGACGAACGAGCTCAAGAGAGGCATCCTATCATTTCCTAAAATGCAAGAACCTCATTTTTTTGTGTGTATACGTGCACATGCGCACATGTGCGCACGCACGTGCGCGCACACACACACTGTTTTCCTAAGTTTATTAAATGTCGTAATTTTTGTAATCATTTATTTTGTGTGACTATTGATGGGTCTTCCTACGAGACTGCATGTTCCCAAGGTCAGAGACTTGGTACATCCTGCTGTTTAGTAATGAGTTAAACCAAGAGGCTAGTGCAGTTCCAGGCAACATGGTGTGGGGCAGGAACCCGACTCTGGAGGCTGACTGTGGGGTCTGAATCTCAACCTTGCCATTTGTTTAGTGTGGGACATCAGGTAACCTACATAACCTCCCTGTGTCTCAGTTTTTTATCAAAAATACAGAGATGCTATCTACATGGTGAAGATGATTTGAGGATTATTAAAATGAGTTTCATATAAAGCACTTAGAAACAGTGCTGGCACATAGTAAGTGCTATATGTCAAATAAATAACAGACCCTCAAATATTTGTTAAACAAACATTTAACGCATTCTACAGAGAAAGGACAGGGCTATATGTCACTTTACAAGATTGAAGGCCAGGTATATGGCTTTATGTTTTGCACCCAAACTGCAATCAGTTCTTTTCCTCTATATTATTTTTCCGTAACTTTAAATCTAGGGGATTACTAATTTTTTCACCCCAAAGTGGCTCAAGGAACTAATGCTCCTATATGGTAGCCCTTAGTTTTTCTGCTAGACACCACCTATGAGTGGGGAATGGGGATCCACTCTACTGAGAAAAACATTGAATTTTTTTCAATCACCAACTCTAGACATGAGAAAAATCATGGTGTCCTAGAAAATATAATTTCAGTTTCATCATATAAAGAATACACGTTCATTATAGAAAAATTTAAAAAGTTTCAGAGAGAAATAAAACAAATCATCCATAGCCATACTACATTGAGAAAAATCACTGTTTTGTCAAAAGTGTTATGATGTCTTATATCCCAGGTTATAAATAAAAAAGCACATTCACCTAGAAATTGAAATTATAGTAAACACTTTATTCTAATATGTTCTTCACTTACAACATGAACAGCCCTCCTATGTCACTATATAGTCTTCAAAATGGGAATTTTTATAAGGTTGTTTATTTTTCATCACATGGATAATTTATTTTATGATTCCAAGATTTTGGGATATATAGAATGCTTGCGATTTTTTTCTGTTATAACGATGCTGTGATCAGCATTCTCACAAAAGGACAAAGTAACTTCACCTGAAAATACTAAGAAACAAAATAAGAGGAAAAATAAAATCCCTGCAGAAGATAAATCCCAGCTTTGATATCAATCCAGAAGACCAAGAAAGATTTCTGGTTTTGCGTTTGCCCATCAAATTTCACTAAAATTACATTTAATCTTTTAACTTTCATATTCCTGCAAAGTATTCAAAAACTGCCAAAAATAAGTTCACAGTGCCAGGATTACAATCTTTGCTCAAGAAATACAAGCTGAATGATTGGCCCATGTTTGCTTCCTTTGTGGAAGGTTTCAGACTTGAGTTCATAAAGCAAATTCCAGAAAGAGAGGACAGCTTGAAGATTAGGATATTGAAGAAAAGCTGAAGGCTTTTCAAACAGTAAAAGGGAAAAATGTATGTGTGCAAAATTTTACTTTTTGACAGATGCTTAATAATCAGGAGATGTGAGCTGTTAGTTTAATGAACACTTAATAGTTAATTTTCACTTTCTCATAGGGTCAAGAATTTTGGAGGTGAAAATTTATGTGTTCTTTATTTTGTCAAAAGTGGAATGCAGAGGTACAAAGAGTTTAAATAATTTTCTTAAGCATTCATTTGGAGTAAAATCGAAACCCTTTGCCCAGATTTAGCAAATCCTACATGCCCCGGCCTGCCCTATTCCCCTGCCACCAGCCCAGGTTGCTCTCCCAGTGAAGAGCTATGTTTCAGACATCCTGGCCTCCAGGAAACCAGGAGCCTCAAGTGGACCCTTCCTGCTGCCAGGCAAGCACACGGCACCTCCCCGTCCACCACACACTCTGCCCACCACCCCTTCACTCTCCTCTAACTTCCCAACACTCCTTCCCCATCCCCTTCTCACTCTGCTTGCCTGTTTCCCACTGAGAAAAATGGGATCAACAACAAGAGAAATTAACAGGCTATCATTAACCCATACAGTCACCTACTAGCCTCTACTCCCACATACTTTGCCTATTTGCCTGTTATCACAGTTAAATTTCCCCTGTTCTCATCTAGATCACCGCTTCATCAGTACAGGAGCAGGCACGGCTCACTAATTCTATCTTTCTTCCTCTCCATCATCAACTTCCCCTCTCTACTGGGTCAGTCTCACCTACAAACATATGACATGCTGTCATTTCTCCCATGTTAAAAACTAAACCAAACCAAACCCCAGACACTCTTCTCCCCCCCACGCTTGCCCTGCCTACTCCCTTCCTAGAACTTTGCTCCCTGGTCCAGCAGAGGTCTTTAAAGAGTTATATTTTCTTTCTCTGATTCCCCTCTTTCAAGCTAGCTCCAATCCAATGTTACTTAACCCATCAGCAGCATTGGGTAGAGTTGATGACAATCTCCTCTTTGGTACATTTCTCCATGTGGCCTCTGGGACATCAAACTTGGATTTCCTTTTACTCCACAGGTTTCTCTTTCTCAGATACTTTATAGTTCCCCTCCTTCTCTCCAAACTCTTTTTATTTTTTTAATTTTTTTCTTTCTTTTTTTATTTTATTTTTTTATTATTATACTTTAGGTTTAGGGTACATGTGCACAATGTGCAGGTTTGTTACATATGTATCCATGTGCCATGTTGTTTTGCTGCACCCATTAACTCGTCATTTAGCATTAGGTATATCTCCTAATGCTATCCCTCCCTCCTCCCCACAAGCCACAACAGTCCCCAGAGTGTGATGTTCCCCTTCCTGTGTCCATAAGTTCTCATTGTTCAATTCCCACCTATGAGTGAGAACATGTGGTGTTTGGTTTTTTGTCCTTGCAATAGTTTACTGAGAATGATGTTTTCCAGTTTCATCCGTGTCCCTACAAAGGACATGAACTCATCATTTTTTATGGCTGCATGGTATTCCATGGTGTATATGTGCCACATTTGCTTAATCCAGTCTATCGTTGTTGGACATTTGGGTTGGTTCCAAGTCTTTGCTATTGTGAATAGTGCCGCAATAAACATACGTGTGCATGTGTCTTTATAGCATCATGATTTACAGTCCTTTGGGTATATACCCACTAATGGAATGGCTGGGTCAAATGGTATCCCTAGTTCTAGAACCCTGAGGAATCGCCACACTGACTTCCACAATGGTTGAACTAGTTTACAGTCCCACCAACAGTGTAAAAGTGTTCCTATTCCTCCACATCCTCTCCAGCACCTTTTGTTTCCTGACTTTTTAATGATGGCCATTCTAACTGGTGTGAGATGGTATCTCACTGTGGTTTTGATTTGCATTTCTCTGATGGCCAGTGATGATGAGCATTTTGTCATGTGTTTTTTGGCTGCATAAATGTCTTCTTTTGAGAAGTGTCTGTTCATGTCCTTCGCCACTTTTTGATGGGGTTGTTTGTTTTTTTCTTGTAAATTTGAGTTCATTGTAGATTCTGGATATTAGCCCTTTGTCAGATGAGTAGGTTGCAAAAATTTTCTCCCATTCTGTAGGTTGCCTGTTCACTCTGATGGTAGTTTCTTTTGCTGTGCAGAAGCTCTTTAGTTTAATGAGATCCCATTTGTCAGTTTTGGCTTTTGTTGCCATTGCTTTTGGTGTTTTAGACATGAAGTCCTTGCCCACGCCTATGTCCTGAATGGTATTGCCTAGGTTTTCTTGTAGGATTTTAATGGTTTTAGGTCTAATATTTAAGTCTTTAATCCATCTTGAGTTAATTTTTGTATAAGGTGTAAGGAAGGGATCCAGTTTCAGCTTACTACATATGGCTAGCCAGTTTTCCCAGCACCATTTATTAAATAGGGAATCCTTTCCCCATTGCTTGTTTTTGTCAGGTTTGTCAAAGATCAGATAGTTGTAGATATGCGGCATTATTTCTGAGGGCTCTGTTCTGTTCCATTGATCTATGTCTCTGTTGTGGTACCAGTACCATGCTGTTTTGGTTACTGTAGCCTTGTAGTATAGTTTGAAGTCAGGTAGCATGATGCCTCCAGCTTTGTTCTTTTGGCTTAGTTGGAAGTAAAGCTCTCCTCAGCAAATGTAAAAGAACAGAAATTATAACAAACTGTCTCTCAGACCACAGTGGAATCAAACTAAAACTCAGGATTCAGAAACTCACTGAAAACTGCTCAACTACATGGAAACTGAACAACCTGCTCCTGAATGACTATTGGGTACATAATGAAATGAAGGCAGAAATAAAGATGTTCTTTGAAACCAATGAGAACAAAGACACAACATACCAGAATCTCCGGGACACATTCAAAGCAGTGTGTAGAGGGAAATTTATAGCACTAAATGCCCACAAGAGAAAGCAGGAAAGATCCAAAATTGACACCCTAACGTCACAATTAAAAGAACTAGAAAAGCAAGAGAAAACACATTCAAAAGCTAGCAGAAGGCTAGAAATAACTAAAATCAGAGCAGAACTGAAGGAAATAGAGACACAAAAAACCCTTCAAAAAATTAATGAATCCAGGAGCTGGTTTTTGGAAAAGATCAACAAAACTGATAGACCGCTAGCAAGACTAACAAAGAAGAAAAGAGAGAAGAATCAAATAGATGCAATAAAAAATGAGAAAGGGGATATCACCACCGATCCCACAGAAATACAATCTACCATCAGAGAATACTACAAACACCTCTATGCAAATAAACTAGAAAATCTAGAAGAAATGGATAAATTCCTCTACACATACACCCTCCCAAGACTAAACAAGGAAGAAGTTGAATCTCTGAATAGACCAATAACAGGCTCTGAAATTGTGGCAATAATCAATAGCTTACCAACCAAAGAGTCCAGGACCTGATGGATTCACAGCCGAATTTTACCAGAGGTACAAGGAGGAACTGGTGCCATTCCTTCTGAAACTATTCCAATCGATAGAAAAAGAGGGAATCCTCCCTAACACATTTTATGAGGCCAGCATCGTCCTGATACTAAAGCCTGGCAGAGACATAACCAAAAAAGAGAATTTCAGACCAATATCCTTGATGAACATTGATGCAAAAATCCTCAATAAAATACTGGCAAACTGAATCCAGCAGCACATCAAAAAGCTTATCCACCATGATCAAGTGGGCTTCATCCCTGGGATGCAAGGCTGGTTCAACATACGCAAATCAATAAATGTAATCCAACATATAAACAGAACCAAAGACAAAAAGCCACATGATTATCTCAATAGATGCAGAAAAGGCCTTTGACAAAATTCAACAAACCTTCGTGCTAAAAACTCTCAATAAATTAGGTATTTATGGAACGTATCTCAAAATAATAAGAGCTATCTACGACAAACCCACAGCCAATATCATACTGAATGGGCAAAAACTGGAAGCATTCCCTTTGAAAACTGGCACAAGACAGGGAAGCCCTCTCTCACCACTCCTATTCAACATAGTGCTGGAAGTTCGGGTCAGGGCAATCAGGCAGGAGAAGGAAATAAAGGGTATTCAATTAGGAAAAGAGGAAGTCAAATTGTCCCTGTTTGCAGATGGCATGATTGTATACCTAGAAAACCCCATCGTCTCAGCCCAAAATCTCCTTAAGCTGATTAGCAACTTCAGGAGTCTCGGGATACAAAATCAATGTACAAAAATCACAAGCGTTCTTATACACCAATCACAGACAAACAGAGAGCCAAATCATGAATGAACTCCCATTCACAATTGCTTCAAAGAGAATAAAATACCTAGGAATCCAACTTACAAGGGATGTGAAGGACCTCTTCAAGGAGAACTACAAACCACTGCTCAATGAAATAAAAGAGGATACAAACAAATGGAAGAACATTCCATGCTCATGGATAGGAAGAATCAATATCGTGAAAACAGCCATACTGCCCAAGGTAATTTATAGATTCAATGCCATCCCCATCAAGCTACCAATGACTTTCTTCACAGAATTGGAAAAAACTACTTTAAAGTTCGTATGGAACCAAAAAAGAGCCCGCATCACCAAGTCAATCTCCAAACTCTTAATGCTGGAGTGTCCCATGGCTTGGCTGTTGGCCTTGTCATTTCCATCTCACCCACTCTTTCTGACATGAAAGAACAGATCCCTCTCCTGCACTTCAGACTTCTATATTCATCTACCTATTTGTCATCTCTACTCAGATGCCTAATAACACCTTAACATTAACATGACCAAAACTGACCTCCAACACCACTTAACTCCTCCATCACCAAAGCCGTTTTACCCTTAATCGATAGCAGTGCCATTTGCTTACTTGCTCAGCCAGTATTCCTTGACTTCTCTTTCTTGTGCAATCCATATTTAACCCAAAAAGAACTCCTATTGGCTTGACCTGCAAAATACATCCAGAATTGGACCATGTCCCATGTTCCGTCCACCTTTATCACCTCCATAATTCCGGTCCATGCACCATCGTCTCTTGCCTGGATTCCCAGTGCAGCCTCGTCATTGTCCTTCCTGCGTCTCCACTTGTCACCTGAGTCCCTAATACAATAGCGAGAGTGGTTCTTTAGGAATGTAGTCCAGATAATGTCACTCCTGTGTTCAAAATTTGCTCTACATTTCACTCCAAGTAACATAAAAATTCGTACTTTGGCTACAGGGACCTACATAATCCTATTCCCCCACTAACTTTCTGGTTTCCTCCTTGTTCACTCTGCTCCAGCTACTGTGGCTTCCTTGCTATTCCTGAAAGACGTAAGTCCTGCTCCTGCCAGAGGGCAGTTGGCACTGCCTGTTCCTTACCTGCTTCTCAATTCCACTAGATGATTTTTTGGTTACCCCTTCATCATTTGTTCAAAACTTCTTTTCAATGAAGTCTACCTTCACCACCCTACTTTCTGTGGGAATCTGCTCTTGGCATGCCCACCACTCCCTGTCCCTTGCTCTCTCAACTCCCTCCTGCAATGCCCTATTTGTTATAACAGTTACCAATCTTCAACATGAAACATAACTTGTTTATTATGCTTTTTGTTTATCATCCATTCCACCTCTAGAACATAGGTGCTGTGTTGCAGCGATCTTCGTTTTGTTCACTGTTGATTTCTGATGCCTAACACAGGGCAAGGCCACTGAAGGAGACTCAATAAGTATTTGTACCATAGACCAATGAATGAATGAATGTTTGCCCCTTTTTAGAACTTTGCATTAACTTTGTCTTTTCTCTGGAATATTCTTTGCTTCCTGCCACATGGCATTTCCTTCTGGTCATTCAGAATTCAAAGGTTTCAAAGGGTCTTTCCCAAGAACAAAATCCAAAAGAGCCACCTGTTACTTGACGTCACTCATCCTGTTTTCATAGTTTTTAATCAGTATCTATTCTCTTTTGTTTTTTGTTTTTGTTTGTTGTTTGTTTTTAGAGATGGAGTGTCGCTATGTTGCCCAGGCTGGTCTCGAAATCCTAGGCTCAATCAATCCACCCGCCTCAGTCTCCCAAAGTGCTGGGATTACAGGCGTGAGCCACTGTGACTGCCTAAATAATTTATTTGTCTATTTGTTCATATATTCCCTGTTCCTACCTCACCCGTTCTTACTGACCTCAGAATCCCTAGGACCTGGCATATATCATACGTCATCAAAACATTGCCTGGCATACATCAGGCATACATTTATTGCATGGAGAACTATCACGCAGCTAATATACCATCTAGAAGGCATTACCCAAATTATTAATAACAGCATCCAATGCAGAACTCTTTCCCACTGTAGGTTAAAGCTCCCCAGTAGGTGTTCTGCCAATTTAGCAACCAGAAGAATGTTACACCAGAGGATAAAATATGTTTTTACTACTTTAGTAGACAGCCATCATGACTTATCTTAGTCATGATCTAGCTTTTGGACATGAGGCTCAACAAACCCAAGGACTGTCTCAAATCTTGAACTGTGTTACTGTTCCGTTTCATACGGTGTCTATTACACTGACAGGCAAATTTTTCCTTTTTCCTTGACACTTCGACTACTGTTTCTAAATGTACTTGCCTTTGTTTCATTTTATCTGGGCAAATCTCTAGAGCATCTCAACCCATTGCTATATAATCCATGTTTCAATGCCTATATACTTAGGCAGTAAAGGAGTGTTTTTGTTTTTTTTTTGTACAGAGTTAAAGCTATGAACGAATGGATGTTGACAATATTCTATGCTCACCCACACTCTTTTTAGAGTTGCTTTAGGGAAAAAGTGCTCATATGGGAGATATGTATGTCACGCAGTGAGCACAGGAAGCTTGATGAGTATGAATAAACATGCAGGGCCTCTGAGTAAAGGGCTCACATCAACTGACTGAGATATTAAAAGCAGGATGTATCTTCAGCTTAACGATAATGCATACTCATATCTTAGGGGTGGGTTTCACCATTACTCAGTGCCTTCTAACATCACAAGGTTCTGGGCATGCTGGGCCACTTAAAACATAGTCTATCCACAGGGTAATTTCGGGGACCTGGCAAAGTCTCAGGTCCCTTTGCTGAAGCATCCAAAGGCAACAGTAGGCTGATGTGGCTGACGGAAACTCCCCATGCCTCCAATTTAGATGACCAGCTAATGGAGCAGAATACAGATGTGCTCACCTAAATGGTGCTCATGGGTTCTGCTTCCCCATGGTCTCAAGCATGGTCCTCTCATGCATCTATTCTCTCTTTATAGGCTTGTCCCAGGTCTGCAGTCTCATCTCTGACACTCCCATGCCAACTGCTCCAATGCCATGCTCTCATCACTTCTGCTTCCCTTTAACCTACGTGAGCCTCCTGTAATTTTCTCTACGGTTTTAGCAAGCAACATAGTGCACATGTAGATAAACTTGGAGGACTTCCCTAGGAGGAAGTTTTCTTGTTAAAATCAGTGTTTACATTGCATATCTGAAACAGCATGGGAGGAGATTGAAGCCAAGCTCCTGAGCAGGTGAAGAAGAATAACAAAGAGAATTCTCCCCAGACGGGTAGAAAGCAGGGCTGAGAAAAATTAGGGCCGGGGTAGGCTCCCATAGGGAGTGGCCAGAGAAAAGATGTGCCCATATCTCTAAAGCAACAGCTACCTTGGTCAACACGTGGCCTCTAGGCTAAACTGCTTTCAAAAACCAGAAAGGAGGTGCAGATATTGTGTGAACAGTTGGGGTTTAGAGAAGTATATGCGTATTTTAATAAAAGCCATTTAAACAAGCCAATCACATATTTCATAACAAAAAGTACTTGAAGAAAACAAGGCCTGCCCCTGTGGTGAATGCACTTTGTTACTGCTTAGTGTACCAGACAGCAATGGAGTCGGGCACATCAGTTCAGGCATCTTAGTCTAGCATGCACAGCAATCGTTATGATTTCTTGGCCCAGCATCTGTCCACTGTCTTTTGGTAACAGATCATTTTTATATTTAGGTGGTCACCATTCTCCTACTCTCTATCCAAGGATCCTTTGCCTTCTTGCTCCTGGGTGACATGACATGTGACGTAGGTCTGCCTTGAGAAGCTCAGAGCTCACAATGAAGGCTCCAGGGATGTGCCTGTGTCTCAAGCCTGTACAATGAATCATGGTCCTGTGAGTGTTGTCAGGGCTATGGCAAAGGAGAATCTCTCTTTTCCATTGGAGATGATACTGGCAGCTGGGTTGTTGGGGGATACAGGCAGGGAACTTTCCTGAAAAGGAAGCCAACACAGAGAAAGGCTGGATGTACAGAGGAGTCAGGGAGAGAGAGGATCTGAAGAAATGAGTTGCGCACCTGCATTCAGTTCTGCCTTTGCATTTTTACGTTGAGGGAATTTAACCCCTTATTGCCTAAGCCAGTTTGAGTTTCTGGTGCTTGCAACCAGAAGAGTCTGACAAATATTCGGCATTAGCACATGGTACTTACTACATGTGAATCCCACGAAACCCTTGATGTACTCTCATATAGTCCTCTAAGAACACCGTGAGGCTGCTGCTATTACATCTGCATTTTTTAGGCAGGAAAACCACATGATCCCAAGTCAATGGCAGATCCAGAATTCAAACCCAAGCAGCCTAGTTTCAGAACTGGGGACCTTCATCACTACATCTCACTAGTCTAATTGGTCATACAATCAATTTGACGGGGAACCTGTGTGGTTTCCAAAGTAACTAGTCCTCACCCAGCTCAAGGAGGGTTAGGGGGTTTCTTCAGGCTCTTACTTCAATAGAAGGTAGCCTCTGGTAGGGCAAGGGATACCTTTTTGTTTGTTTGTTTTTGATACAGAGTCTTGCTCTGTCACCCAAGCTGGAGTGCAGTGGCACGATCTCAGCTCACTACAAGCTCCACCTCCTGGGTTCACTCCATTCTCCTGCCTCAGTCTCTCGAGTTGCTGGGACTACAGGTGCCTGCCACCACGCCTGGCTAATTTTTTGTATTTTTAGTAGAGATTGGGTTTCACCGTGTTAGCCAGGATGGTCTCGATCTCCTGACCTCATGATCCGCCTGCCTTGGCCTCCCAAAGTGCTGGGATTGCAGCCGTGAGTCACCGCGCCTGGCCGGGCTACCTTTCATGTTTAAAATCCCTACACCCAGTGTCTAGTATGAGCCTGGCCCATGATTATACAGTCAAGATGGGTGTAGAACTGAACAGAATGCAGGATTCTTTGAAAATTCTATGAGCAAAACTGTAGTTTGCTCATAGAAAATAAAGGACTGTAAAAACTAAGAGTGCTGATGAAAGTGTGCACATGCTTGTACACATGAGCATTCTTGCCAAAAGACAGAGCTATAGGAATAATTCCATAGGAATTATAGGACTGCATAATGGATTACAATCCAGTTTCAAAAACTCAGAATATTTTTTTCTGTCTCATAAGAGCTAGGGCTGCTGTTGAAGCCATAAAGGAAATCAATTTTCTGAACTCTCCTGGGGTCCTACACAGTCCGATTATACCCTCTGTGTGCTGGCAAGTTCTAACCACTTTGCAGCCTCTGCCCCATGGGCTCCGAGCATGAGTTTTCTTCTCTTTTGCTGTCTGTTCCCCCGCCAGCCCCACCTCCTTTCAAATGTCCGTTCTGATCAGATGGACAAGCTAGGCTTTGCCCAATTAGTCCATTTTAAGTAGCTTACCCTGTACCTTATTAAAAGCAAAATCCACATTGGGTTGACAAGATTAGAGGAAAATATAAAAATAAATTACTGTATTAAAATTAATTAAATGAAAAGCTGTATCTAATACCAGGAAATGATGGACTTCACGGGAGCAGTGAAGCCCTTAGTTCAACAAATGATTTTTAAAAATCCTAAAAACTCCCAACTCAGGGCTGAATTAAATATTTGACACTAAATGCAAAAAAGCAAAAAGATGGTAATTTTGGCTTTTTGCACAAAGTGAATAAAAAGTTCATTCTACTCTTTGCTCTGTGGGAAAATTGTTTTTACTGCAACACCATTCCATAGGCTGAGTGTTATAAATAACAACCCCCTTGTACTTAGAGAATGATTTGATCTGAAGATCACTAAGTATTTTGGAAACGTTCACGCAAGTGCACTGACAAATGTACCAAGGAACAAATAAGGAGTACAGGTTCACCTGCTCAGTTTAACTTTTATTGAGCACTTATTAGGAACCAAATTCTATGCCAAGTGATGAGCAAAGTGAAAAGGTAAAGACATTAGAAAATAAGGAGTGAGATGACCAAGATTAGAATCTGACACAAAATGTCACATGCTTTGAATTTTCTATACCCTGTTCCAATGATTTTTATTTATTTATTCTAAATAAAACATTGTATTTACTTGAAGCATTAGAATGTCAACAGAACAGCTGCATCTTTTTTTTTGCAATTACAGAGTGGTGTTCAGGTCACAGAGTGACAATTATTTTGTGTAAGTTGCATCAGAGACAATTTAAGATGAAAAAACCATCATCCCCGTATATAACAAATTTGTGCTCTGCACCAACGAGAACCTGTTTTAGTCTTCCTTGCCAATTTGCAACCCCATACCGCACCAGGCAAGGTTAGGGGCTACTGAAAATGCCACTGGGACTGGGGCTATCTAAAGACACATTTCCTAGTGTGCTACCTGTACAAAAGACACTTTGCAATTTAAAAACAAACCTTACACAGCCTTTTATTTTAATGTTTTCCTTTAAAAAGAATGAGTAGTGTATAGGGAGGTTCAATGCTTTATAGACAAGGAAAAAAAACTGCTAGGGCTAGCTTATTCATCATCTTCATCTTCCTCTTCTTTTTCTTGCTTTTCTCTGCCTTGATGAGTCAATTTTTTATTGCATCAGGCTTTCCTTTAGCTTGGTACGTAGCAATATCATTTTCTTATTTTTCCTTCAGCTTGGCAGCCTTTATTTTCATTAAAATTTTTTTTTCAGAGATAGGGTCTTGTTTGTTATATTGCCCAGGCTGGTCTTGAACTCCTAGCCTCAGCAGTCCCCCTGCCACAGCCTCCCAAAGTGCACCATTACAGGCATGTGCCACAATGCCTAGCTGCACCTTTTCATGAGGTTGCTTGCCATCTGCAGCAGTGTTACTCTACGTCTCTATCAGTTGCCTTCCAGCATCACCAATGGATAGGCTGGGATGTTCTCCTTTGCTTTTGGGGCAATACTCAGAACAGAAGGAGAAAAAGGCCAAAGGAGGCTTCTGGGGTGCATTGGAATCCTTGAACTTTTTTGTTTCTCCTTTAGAAGAAATATAGTTGTTTTCTTTTTAATTAAATAATGGGCCTTGTCTGCCTTTGCTGTGTCTTCAAATTTTCCTCTCCTTAGCAGACATGGTCTTCCACCTCTCTGAGTGTATCTCAGAAAACTCTAAGGAGGAGTTGACTGAAGTACCTGGGTGCTGCTTCTTGAGCTCGTTTTGACAAGTTTGCACAAAGAACACATGTGATGACATTCGCTTCTTGGCTTCATAGGATCTCCTTTGCCCATGTTTATTTTTCCTCAGTGAGGCACAGAGGAACCCAGTGCCTGTCCAGCTCACTTGGCTCAGCGCCGTCTCTAACGGAAGCCAGAGGCAGCCTCCTCACTCTCTCCAATCTGTTTGTCCCAAGTGTACTAAGTTTAGTACGTGACAACAGCAAATTCCTTTATTTGCTCATTAACAATAGAAGGAATTGGAGTAGGATTTTAATGGGTATGGAATAAATGAAAAAAAATCAAGCCCAAAATGGCATATAAGGGAAATAAATAGAAACTTTTTTTTTTTTTTTTGAGACGGAGTCTCGCTCTGTCGCCCAGGCTGGAGTGCAGTGGCACAATCTTGGCTCACTGCAAGCTCTGCCTCCTGGGTTCACGCCATTCTCCTGCCTCAGCCTCTCAAGTAGCTGGGACTACAGGTGCCTGCCACTATGCCTGCCTAATTTTTTGTATTTTTAGTAGAGACGGGGTTTTTCACCTTGTTAACCAGGGTGGTCTTGATCTCTTGGCCTCGTGATCCACCCACCTTGACCTCCCAAAGAAATAACTAGAAACTTTTATTCTTCATTTGTATTTTGTATTTATGATACTACATTTCCTTTCAAAAGCAGATGCATTTTCTCATTTTTCTTCTGTGTATGTATGCTGATGAGGAAGGGTCTGGGTGAGAGCTTAGAGTCAGGGCTAAAGTAGTCAAGTAATGTCACAGATTTTCTTGACTGCCTCTTCCTCTTCTAAAGCAAGCCCTGACCCACTCCACTGCACCCCAGTAAGCAAATGGAAAACTAGATGGAGTTCAGAACCAAAGACTGGTTCAGGCTGCCTGAGTGGACCCCAGTGGCATTCCCCAGGAGCTCTGCAACAGAGGGCAAGGACTCAGCTTCCTTCGTCCTCCATTTCCTCATCTGTTGATGTGGATTGGTTGTGTCCCCACCCAAACCTCATCTCAAATTGTAATCCTTACATGTCAGGGGAGGGACCTGCTGGAGGTGATTGAATCATGGGGGCAGACTTCCCCCTGGCTGTACTGGTGATTGTGAATTCTCATGACATCTGGTCGTTTGAAAGTGTGTGCTTCACTCTGTTTCTATTTCTTTCCTGCTCCACCATGGCAAGACATACTTGCTTCCCCTTCACCTTCTGCCATGATTGTAAGTTTACTGAGGCTTCCCAGTCATACTTCCTATATAGCCTGTGAAACTGTGAGTCAATTAAACCTCTTTTCTTCAAAAATTATCCAGTCTCAGGTAGTTATTTATAGCAGTGTGAGAACGGACTAATACATCTCTTAAAAGGGGATGATTAAAGAACTGATCTCCTAGGGTGGCTGTGCAGATGAAATGGATTCATCCAAGCAAAGCTTACAGCACAGTGTTTGGGACATGGAAAGGATTTAGTATGTGTTAGGTTCCCATTTGACCTGGTCATGCTGTGTTTTCTGTGTCTCAAAAGAATTTTAGCACTCTTCCTTTTCCCCTCCCCCAGAGAGACTTAGCTATTCTTTATTCCACATTCTCTCTAGTCCTGTCACTTCCCACCCCACTACCCCGCCTTGTATTTCCTTATAGTATGCATCACATAAGACATATTACTGTCTTCCCACACATGCTAATTATGATGACTCTCCTGCTTTTACAAATGAAGGAGTCACTTCTCTGTGGACTGGCTACTAGGGCCCAAGTCCTGTGGAAAAAAAAGAGACTGATTTGTCCTGTTACCTGACGTATGTGCAGATTCTAGAATGGTGCTTGGCATACAGGATGCCCTAAATATATATTATTGGTATGCGTGAATAAGCTAGTCACTCCCAAGGGCTCTAATACTCTCAACGGACTCTAGCACTCTAATATTTCCTGCCACAAATCAGACCTGCACTTCCTTCTTCCTTGAATATATCATGAAAATGCGGAACACGTTTGGGGATCTTGATTTGGATTTGAAGAGACTACCCGGATTCATGATGGACGTCGTTTCTTATGTGTATCTGGTACCTTGAAATTCCATCAGAACATTCTCCAACACCCCCATACCCATGCGAAATGATTATAAACCAGCTACCTGGACACACTAATTGTGGGTGCATATTGAACAATTTCAGAAAACCTGTAAAAGCAGGGAAGTTTCAGACCAAAATGTTTAATTTCAGATCTGCTCTAAACATTCAAAGTTCTGGCAATACTGGGCCCACAGTCTTGGGTATCAATTAGCTAGCTGGCTTTAAGAGGTTGTATCCCCAATTAGATGGAATATTTCTCTCCAGTTTACTACTGTCCCTGCCCCTTCTTACTGTCTTCCTGCAGTTGTAAGGAAGTGTCAGTTGCAATTTATCATTGCAATTGTGCAATGTTTCCTGAGATTGGAAATCTCTCTCTCTTCTCTCTTTTTTTTTTAATCAAGAGAAATGATTTCTTAGTTTACATAGTAATGTTTCATAGTTCAGGAACACAGGTCAATGACAAACTTCTATGTAACTCAACCCAAAGACATTCTTTCTATTCCCAAATCACTTTGTCCTCTGAAAGATACCAGCCTTCCTCATCTCCTCAAAATCTTTCATGGAATCATAGTTTCTGCAGAAATCTGTGTATGCCTTCTTTCTTGGTTCAGCCACAGCAAACTTATAGAGACCTGCTACCCCCAGGGATACTACAAATACTCCAATAGTATGAAATCACAGATGCTTGGCCCAAAGTCCATGCACCTGAGGTTTTGTTAAAGCACGGGAAGCCATGGTAGTTATCCTCCTTGATAGGTATGTCAATCTTAACACCAACGTCTTTCCTGGCTGATGGAGAATTAGATGCAGCCAAGATCAGAAATCTCCTGCTCGAAAGTAGGAAAACAGAAGACTTGGTGCTTTAAGAAAATGGGGGACATTTTATAAAAAAGGAAATACGGACTGTTCTAACAAGTTTGCTATGAAATTATCCAGCACCTTTGACTCTTAGTGTAACCTGGCCCCTCTAGGAATTTGAGTTTGCTATTCTGCCTCAGGGAGGGGTCCTCTAGATTGGATCACTCAGTCATCTTAGGTTTCTGCTAAATTGATGAGTATTTTTTATCCTTGCTGATGCAAGCAAGATATGTTTGAGTGTCAATTTGTTTTATGCAAGCAGTGCTTTGAGGAGTAATTCTGCAGGATATTAATTCACAAAAAGTTGTGAGAAATTGCTGCTTCTCCAGGTTCAAAAATGATCATCTGATTTTAATTCATTAGAGCATTTTATTTCTGATTACATTCTCATACTATTCTGATTATATTCTTCTACTAGGGTATGTTTCAACCAGTCACCATCAGTAATAAGTACTATGGGGAAAATGGGTTCATGCTTAAGACTAGAAAACTTAGGTTGAAATCAAGTTCCACGTGCTTCTTTACTATGAACTATCTTTGCTTAAAAAAAAAACAAAAACAAAAACAAAACTGCCATTGTGAATCCTCAAAGGACTGAAGGCTCAGTGGGATTGGAGGAGTTGGTATGTATTATTTTTCAAGCTTTTAAAATTTGGATATAGACCTCCCACTTTTTTAATAACAAAAGATCAGTTGGGCAAATATTATGGTTTTTGATCTTTTATTCTGCATAGAGTACATTCCCTACATTTTGTAGATCCACTTTAGCTGAATCCATGAGGTGATAACACAACGTTATCACTCACATCCTGGATTCCCAAGGACAGCACTTATCTAAAACATGCTAGACAGACTTTAAGTAGTAACTGTTAATGTCTTACATTCATTCAAATCTTATTATTGCAAGGCATTATGCTAGATGTTCTCTATATTGTCTCTCTTCATCTTCCCAACAACCCCTAAGGCAGGTAATATCATCCCCATTTTACAGATTATAAACTAAGGCATTGGGACATTAAATAGTTTACCTAAGATCCTACCTAGTATGAGTGAACTGAAACCATCAGAAAATATTTCATGTATATGTGTTTTGTGGACATCTGCTCTTTTTAATGATATAATGAAGTAGCTAGCATTTATTTAAATGCTTATTATGAGTCAGGCACATATGGGTTTTATAGGTACAGTATTATCTAATTTAGTCCTCCTGGAATGACGTAAGTGCTACTATAATTCTGTTTACAGATTAGAAATGGAGGTCAAGAGAACACACCATCACACTGTCAGCAACTTGTGGGACCAACTCCCTGCACATCTGGGATGCTGACATCCATGCACTTAACTGCTATTCTGAATGCTCCAGAGATACCCGTTGAGCATCTGTTCCTAACAAAGTTTCCTGAAAAATACAGGTATCTAACCAGGGTTTAAAAGCACAGAAGAAAATGGAAGGATGCTTACCTCAAGCATCAGAACTGTATCGCTAAGACAAGCAGAAAAAAATTTCAGTCTTTTAACAACTTCAGTGGGTTTTTCCAGTCTTTCAGTGTGTTTATGCGTCTGTTTGATTCCTTGTGCAGCTTCTGCCTACTAGATTTTCCCCAGCAAAAAAAAATAACAACTTGTCTTAAAACTTGTCTTAATGAATTCTGTGTGAGAAATTGCACAACCAGCTGGCCACCACTGCTCTCTGACACGTGGCTGCAGCCGCTGAGGAAAAGTGGGTGTCTCTGTTTCTGTTGATGTCTTCCTTCAACTGGAAGGGGGTGTCTCAGCTGTAAGGTGTGCCCACCTTGTGATAAAGAGGTCGACAGATTCCTCAAGACCGCAACAAAGGCCTAGAGGAAGGCATGCTTGGAGCGAAAATTGGCAGTGAACGCCAGAGCTTTACAAAGAGCTCCCAAAGTAGGCCCTTGTAAACGTGAATAATGAGCTGCATAGACTGGTTCCTTCATGCTGAGCTCAACACACATCTTTAAACATAAGATTGTCGAGGAAGCAGATACTCGGAAACCCTTTCATCTTAATTAAAGTTATGCGGGCTACGAATACTTTTCCTTTATGTTAAGCTCTTATTCCTGTGGAGAAATTTCTATTTGTTTTTATCTAATTTGAGCTTCAAGGTTAATCTCGGTTTAAGACTTTCACTCACTGGGAGAGACGGTCCATCCGGTTCGCCCCTGATCCCATGTATATGCATGCATCCACCAGGACCCTGCTGGGCTCCAAAGCCTCTTGCTGGCTGTGCATTCTTTACAGTGTTCCCTTCCACAGAAAGAATGGGCTGTGTATCTGGGAAGGATATATGGAATGGGGAGGATTTTGAAAAAGGTCACAAAGCTTTCTATTTCAGGGAACCACATGCCGCAATCCTTAAATGTGGAGTTTCTGATAAAACTTCGCTCTGTGATATAGAGTCTGAGATTTGCACTGTGGGGAAAGCAAGAGGAAGAGGGAGACATTGGAGACAAAGGAGGGGAATGCATTTCATTCCAAAGAAGAGTCTACGTAGACTTTGAAACAACTGGTGGATCGGCTTGCTCGGCATGCCAAGCTCCTGAATTGTCTTCAGTAAATAGGTTGGATTGAAATAGTTTGATTGAACTGATGATGGCAGTGACTTGCTCTTTTAATTTCAAAGAAAAAGTGAAAAATCCTATATAAGTTGCAAAAGATCTAACTTAGGATCTAATTGGAATTTCTTAGATTTTTTTTTTTTAGTGTCTGCCCTCCCTGCAAGATGGTAAGGTATCTTAAATGTAATTATGTCATCAGTGCTTGAGAAATAATACATGCTGAAAGTTGGCGAAATAAAGGTAGATTCTGATGTAGCTGGTCTCAGCCACACCCTGAGACTATGCACGTGACAGACATCATTATCTATCATGGTACTCTTTCCACCTGTAGCTAGATGCAATCTCAAAACCCTTAACAATGACCTTCAGCTACAAGAATGATGCAATCAGTATTGTCATGAGAGATGAAGACTATTTATCACAGTGCGCCCAAAATTACAGTTTTCTAAGGTATCGCAAAAATATCAAGTCTTCATGTACTATGTACAATTCACTTTCCTTCTGAGATTGACCTCATTCTCTTTCCCTCTTCTCAATTTTATACATAGCCTCCACCAGTTGGCTTAGAATTCCATTTGCAGTTCTTTAGCTTGCCTCCAGGAATTTATAATGGCACAAATCCATGAAATTTCTGGTAGGCCACTGACTCAAGAGAGGACAGAATTCTGATTAAGATATTCACAATTATATCATCATGAGTCAGAATGGTATTGAAAAGGTTTCCATAGTTAGTGCATAAAGGTGTACCTCTAGCAAATCCAGTTTTCATCTAAGGGAACTAGGATTGCTGCACATACAATGATCTACTTTGAGTCATGAAACCTGGATTCATGTTCTGGGTGCCATTGCAATTGTGTGACCTTGGGAAAGTTATCACACAAATCAGAGCCTCAATCTTCTCCAGTTTTGAGGAAAATGGGCTCTATGCTTACGATCATCTCTTCGTGGGTCTGTTCCACCACTAATATGACAGCGTGAAAAGGAGTCATGTCATTATACAAGCAGGAATAAAGATATTTTATAGTATCAACTTCTCATTCATTCATCCAAGGCCGGAGTGAGCCAAGGAGAAAAGAAGGCAGAACCCAGAGCAGGGAACTCAGAACTCAAGCACATTCTCGTGGCATGGAAGATGAACCCTTTGTAATAAGAAATCAGCATCTCTCCCCTTCCTGGGTTTCTGAAACAGAATCTAGATAATATGGAAAGAGGCTGGTGGGATTCCAAGGGCTTTTGACTCATGGCTCACTTCAGTGAAAGTTAAGCAGTGGGTAATAACTTTTAAAATGTTAGTTGCTTGGGAGGCCAAGGCAGGTGGATCACCCATGGTCAGGAGTTTGAAACCAGCCTGGCCAACATGGCAAAACCCCGTCTTCTAATAAAAATACAAAAATTAGCTGGGTGCAGTGGTGGGTGCCTGTAATCCCAGCTACTCAGGAAGCGGAGGCAGGAGAATCACTTGAACCTGGGAGGCAGAGGCTGCAGTGAGCCAAGATCCGGCCATTACACTCTAGCCTGGGCAACAGAGCGAGATACCATCTCCAAAATAAAAAAGATAGTTTGCAATTTTTTTCCATATTGAGTAGCAATAAAAACCTTGCAATATCAATTTCACCACATTTGGAGTCAGTCTATTTTTTTTAACATTATCATTATTTTTAATTAAATTGTTTTGAAAAGGAAATTTATGTAGTGGTTCAAAAATAACAAAAAAGATAGATTACTAATAAGGTCACCTCATTTGCTTGTGTGCCCTTGAATATACGTAAATATAAATACATAATTCCCTTCCTTTAAAAAGACATGTTCTAATTCTCTCTTGCTTAAACTTTTTTTTTTAGTTCATTCAATATGCCTTGGGATTTTTCTAATCAGTTCATGAGAAGTTTCTAATTTAACCTTAAAAATTTTAAACATTGATATAACAGCTCATTACATAGTTGTATCATTCTTTATTTTATGAGACAGGGGTCTTGCTATGTGGCCAAGGCTGGATTTGAACTCCTGGGCTTAAGCTCCTACTCTCAGCTACCTGAGTAGCTGTGACTACAGGTGTGCACCACCAAGCCCAGCTCCCTTTTTAATTTAACTGGTCCTACTAATGGCCATTTAGGTTGTTTCTTTTTCTTTTTCTTTTTTTGCTATCACAGACAATAACTGCAATGATTCTTATTTACATATCATTTTGCATGTGTGCAACTAGGACAAAGTCCAAAAACGAAAATTATTTAGATCAAAGGATACATGCATTTATAATTTTGATAGATATTGCCAGATTGCTTCCATAGGGGTTATTTGAATGGACAATCTTATCAGCAATCACAAGACTGTCTATTTCTCCTGGCTTTCCAACAAGAACTTTGTAAAACTCCTTTGTGCATATACAAAAGTAGAACAAATTTGCAAACTTAACACATCCTTAAATCAGTACCCAGATTAAGAAACAGAACACTCTCATGATCCCAGAATCCCCCTTCTAGCTCTATTCACTATCCACACCCCACTTCAAGAGAACTTCTATTCTGACCTCTAAGAGCACAGATTAATTTTCCAACAGTTGGGAAATTTTTAAATGATTATATTAAAACTGGTTTACCCTAAAATATTCATTGTTTTACTAAACATACTACTTACCTTGCCTCTAAAAGTACAGATAATTCCATCAGAACACCTTTTCACCCATCACTTGCCTTTTTCCTAAACAACTCCAATAAAGAACTTCTCATTCTTTTACAAGGACATATGAGACAATATCCAACCCTGCCTATTATATTTGGGTCAATCTATTGTAGCGAATCACTTTTGTCTTTTTCAAATTAGAAAGCTGAGAGAATATAAAATAATTTTTGCTAAGTATAACAAAGTTTTTGACATGCTTTCTGACTTCAAATATAGTGATGTGGAGAAAATGGAATTTATTTTAGCAGAACTTTAGGGGAAGCCTAGAGAAATAATCAACCTTATGTCAGAGAACTTTAAATGGAAATAGAACAAAAGCAAGTACTATTTGAAGGGAACAAACCATATACAATAATGTGTTGCAGGCCAACCAAACTAACAAGGGGTTTTGTGAACCTAATTCAAATGTCAGAGGGCAGCTGGGTGTGGTTGCTCATGCCTGTAATCACGGCATTTTGGGGGGATGAGGTGGGAAAATCACTTGAGGTCAGGAGTTCAAGGCTGGCCTAGCTAACATGGTGAAACCCCGTCTCTACCAAAAAAAAAAAAAATTAACTGGGCATGGTGGCATGTGCCTGTAATCCAAGGTACTCAGGAGGCTCAGACAGGAGACTCACTTGAACCCAGGAGGCAGAGGTTGCAGTGAGCTGAGATCGCACCACGACACTCCAGCCTGGGGGACAGAGTGAGACTCCCTCTGAAAAAGAAAAGAAAAAAAGTCAGAGGGCACATGCTCCATATACCAGGTGTTGGGTTGTGATAAAGAAGCTTCACGCATAGGCAACTGTAACATCTCCCAGAGTGACTAGCAGCAGGTATTAATTTAAGGATGCCTAGTGATTCTCCACAGCAAGAAAGTGGAATCTGGCTGGTAATAAATAAGATGCTGCTCTGTACCGCTTCCTCCATCTGAAATTTCTACACTGCTGATATTGTATATTATTATCTCTTACTCCGTGCCTGCAGGCTTCCATGACATTCCTATGAATATCCTGGTCTGCTCTTTGAATTCTTACCTTCTTAATATTTCCAGTTCTCCTTTATCCTTTTTCTACTGAGACAGCCTAGCATAGTCAATAGTCACCTGAACTAGTGGCGCAGTACCTTCTGAAGGAATCCCAAGAATTTCATGGGAAAAAAACAGAAAATATGAGACTCTGCCTAACTGATTTCCCTGAAGACCTGCCAACTTATTAATGTGAAAAAACTAGACTGTAAGTTCTGTAGACTATAGTCATTTTATTTACTGTCTCTGTTTACCAGAAAGATTTTAAGTGACTTACGAAGCCATACTATACAGTAAGAGAAGATAGAAATATGAAAGATGAGAAAAAGAAACAATATGGGCAGTGACATTAGATGAAATGGAGAAGCAGAGTTGAACTACAAATGTTCATCATCAAGAACGTTCATCCTTAAAAAAGGATTTTTATGGTGTTTCATTTGTGAATTGCCTATGCATGAAGCTTCTTGATCACAACCCAACACCAGCAATATAGAGCATGTGCCCTCCGACTTTTTTTTTTTTTTTTTGAGAGAGAGTCTCACTCTGTCACCTGGACTGGAGTACAGTGGTGTGATCTCGGCTCACTGCAACCTCTGCCTCCCAGGTTCAAGCAATTCTCCTGCCTCAGCCTCCTGAGTAGCTGGGATTACAGGTGCATGCCACCACACCCACAAACGTACATTCTTTCACAATGTGGATGACAAATCTGATTATAAAATTCTTGGCAGTTAACATCAATAGCAGAACATGACATTCTCCATAAGATAAACACAAATCAGCTCTTTAGCAGGGGCAATATTCTTGATACTAAGACAAGAGAGAAAAGTGTGCAAGTGTTTTCATAAAGAAGGTGCTTAGTAACATGAACAACAAGGTCTACGTAACAGGTGTAACAAAACATTTCCCAAGGCGCTAGCTTGTCCCTGTCTTCAGTACAATAAGATGGCACTGTACCCAAGAGCAGTGTGATTGAGGGTCATAGCTTTCCAATGATCAGAGGCAAATATGAGGTATTCCAGAAAAATGGATGAACCACATATGCATCATTAAAAAATGGTTCAAGGTAACTATTGGCCCAGATGGTGGTTCATCTAGGTTTCTAGGTAGGTTTGGAGACATACATTTTAATAGTTTGTTAAGCTGAGGAAAAGTGGGTTGATATCATCTCATTAAAGAATGGGGTACTTAAGAAGGTCTCATAATTTTCCTGAAGATGATTCACCTGCTGATCAGAGGTATTCAGCATCCTGCATTTACCTGGGACCATGCCTAGGATTTTTCTTAGCAAATGATTTTGGATGTACCCTAACGCAGTGAAAAGATGGATGATCAAAGGCCCAAGGAACTACACTCTACAGCTTGGAACCATTGGAATTCACCTTATATTTAAAGGCAAGAAATCTCAAAATGTCCCCAGAGGATGTCTGTTGTCAGCCATGAGATTTCCTGGCGTTTTCTCCTAGATAAACTGACTGCACAACTATGTCTTACTCTAAGGACATAAATAAAATCTATACAATACATAATCTGTACAATCATGCATTATCTTACTAGCTAAGTTCCAAATTAGACATCATAAAAATCCTTTTCTAATTGCAAAGTCTTCTGTGATGAACAGGAAACGCAGTGTAGGCACTGAAACTCTAAGTATAGAAAAATATTCCTTAGCAGAATGAGATAAAATATAGATCTACTATTCTTTCTGCACTTGATCTTTTGTGTTTGATCATAAATGCACATTGTGAAGAGATGCCTTATACCTCCAAGCTAAACACTGTTTGCTACTCATTAGTGATTTATAAATGATATTTTCTCCCTGGTGACATATCTTTTGATATGATTCTCTAATAACATCCACCAATATTAAAATAAGAACATCCCCATGTATTGTGATCATCTTCAACCACATTTTCTCATGAAAATTAAATTTTGGCACACCAACTGACGTTGTATGCATATATTTGTCTACCATCATTATAAATCTCCTAAGGGTCTCTATAAAATGATAGTTTTGCCTCTTTGCAGTAATTCTACCTAATGCTCCAAAGCAAGAAACTAATTACATGCTGACTTTTCACTAACTTTGATCTTTCAAATATCATACTATGGAGGTTCTATAGGTAATCATATAATTACAATTCACTAAATGAGTTGAAATTAGCCATAAACCTTTTTATTTAAATTGTATTAACTGTTTCTTCAGTAACATTGTCTGCACTTCTACTCTTTCCTACATAAGTTTGCTGATATAAGATTTCAAACTAAAATCTGATTATGGTCACTAGTGTTTATAACAAATGCCTCATTATAACACCAGAAGCAACAATGAAGATGAATATGCAAAGAATTTCTTAAAATATGCTTGCGGAAAGGCCAAGGATAAACTATAGTGGTACAAAAAAAAGAATAAAATTTCTCAGGGGAATGTTTTAGTCAGCAAGAAAAAAAAAAAAACTCACTTGTGTTTTCCCATGGAGTTGGTGCAGTATTTCCTGGAAAAAAAAAAATGGAAGGTGATTGTCCCTTTCAGCATACCGCAGGAATATGTAGAGAAAGAAAGAAAAAAGAAATTCTGGATTTTTACTTGGAAAATGCCATATTGCTCACTCCAGACTGATGGGAATACTAAGGATTGCCCTTTTTTTTTTTAATGAACACATAATTCAATTTCACTTGTTCAAAACAATCAGTATTGTTCAAGATGTTTAAGTTCTGGTTATAATTAATCTTTTATATGATACTATTGTAGTGAATAATCTTATTTATCTAATAAAATGTAGTTGGCCCTGAATACTTTACCTTCATGCCATATTCAAAATACTAGACCAGTGGTTCACAGCTCCTGGGTGACTTTGCTTCCCAGGGGATATTTGGAAATCTCTGAAGGCATTTTTGGTTGTCATGCCTTAAGGGGTTTTACTGGCATCTATTAATACTAAGTAGACGCTGGGTGCGGGCGCTCACATCTGTAATCCCAGCACTTTGGGAGGCTGAGGTGGGCGGATCACGAGGTTAGGAGTTTGAGACCAGCCTGGCCAATATGGTGAAACCCCGTCTCTACGAAAAATACAAAAATTAGTCAGGCATGTTGGCATGCACCTGTAGTCCCAGCTACTCGGGAGGCTGAGATAGGACAATCGCTTGAACCCAGGAGGCGGAGGTTGCAGTAAGCTGAGATCGTGCCACTGCATTCCAGCCTGGATTACAGAGCAAGATTCCAACTCCCCCCTCAACCCAAAAAAAAGGTAGGTAGAGGCCAGGGATGCTGCTGAACAACCTACAGTGCACAGGACAGCCCTTCAGAAGAAAGAACTACCTAGCCAGACCAAATGTCAGTAGTGCTGAGATTGAGAAACCCTTCCCTAGACCACATAAAATGAATCAAGTATAGATTAGTAATGACTTTGAGAAGCCTTCAAAAGTCAAGCATTTTGAGTAGGCAAACTCGTTGTGAATTTCCTTTTCAAAGATGGACCCCAAAAAGTATGGAAAGGAAACATTCCATTGTTTGGGAAACAAAACTCTACCTTTACCACGTTTATGGACCTTATTTATCTAATAACATTCGGAACCATACAAGATCCTGACCACCACATTCACACTAAAGCTGAGTAAACAAAGTGTGTTTTGACTTATCAATCATGACATGTGATCACAGGGAATATTGTGTGCAAGAGGCAGTTGTTTTATCTGGAGCCTCAGCTTTTAAAAAATTAAAAACGGTGAAGTTGTTTATTTGACACCATTCTTGACCTGACTGCAGTGTTTCATTCTAAGGGAAAGTAAAACACACATTGCTTTCTGATTATTTGTAATCATATAGGAAGTGTATTTCTCTGGCAAACTTTGATATGTTCCTGGGACCAGAAATAGGAAAAGCTTAAAAGAAACCCAAAACTTCCAAAGACTATGGGGTGAGCATAATTAAGCATTAATTTCAAGCCAAGTGTATAACCAATCATGAGCTTTCATTTTATGAGTCTTCTGGAATATGAAGGATGCATTTAGCTCTGAAATTGCATCTCTTTGGAATCTTTTGGTCTCAAGAATGAAATTAAATACCCAGGAATGATAACATGAGAACAGAGCTCCTGAAACACATCCACAACCCAACACACAAACCTTGGGCTTTGTGGAGGTGGTGCACCAGCACTGTTTCAGACGCATGCCTCACCTGATTTCCAAACTTCACTTTCTTTGATCAGGTCCCAATAGCAACTCCTTCCATTCTGTTTAAAGACTGTCTTTCATTAACTCTGGTGGCCTAGAAGTGTTTGTATGTTGTGGCATTAATGGGTCTTCCAGAGCAGTGCTGAGAGGCCCTGACTGGGAGGCACAAAAGTGGCTCCTAAACCTGGTTCTTCCCTTTACATACTGAGTGATTATCTGCAGCCACTTGGCTTTCTAGTCAATCATTGACGGATATAGGCCAAGGCATTCTTGGGTTGATGCTTCAATTCTTTTGTACAAATGACATGCAAATTCAAAACTCATTTCTTTCTTTTGCAGGATACAATTACTTGTAACCTACTAGGACATTAAGGGCCTAGCTAAACCCTGGTTTTCATGAGCTAAAATTACCATTCAACAAAACTATCTCTAAGTGAGTTTGAGAACTCAGCATTTTGAGAAATGAAGCTACACTGCCTTTTCTCTATTCCACATGTATGTACACACGGAGAAAATCCTAAGGGGCCCTGAGAAGTGGGTACTAGGACCATGTTTTTTGCTTATTTTTTTTCCCTAAAATTGCTTATGTGGGACGTGGAAAACAACACTACAATCACTACTCTCATCTGTTTCCTCATCTTCAAATTAAATTCAATTTAAAATTGAAGTTTTTACATTTAAAATTGCCTGTCATGACAATTGGACTACCAGACTTTAGAGATACATGGCAATGATGTTTTTTAATAATAATTATTATTTTTCTTGAAAGGAAGGTGGGTACATCTAGAAATTTAGGTCTACCTTACTTTCTCTAGGGTCAAGGAGATCTTGTGATGGGGTTGGAAAGAGAGGATAGTAGCAAATCAGGCATTCTGCATTGTTTAAGGAGGAGGTGATATTTTGGATGTAAGGACAGTCAATACATTTATTTTGATTCAACAAATTACTTTGATCCTACTTGCCTGATGGACCTGATAGTTGCTGTCTCTGCTTGGAATGTCACCATGCACCCTGCCAAATGCTACTTACCTTTTGGGACTCAGCTTCGCATCCCCTCTCCTGTACTAGGAGGTCATTCTTTCCTCCTTCCAACCACTGCCCTAAGTATAAATCTACATACACAACTATTATGCTGTTCTATACTTTCAATAGCTTTGAAGTATTATTTCTATCATATCATAAAATCTACCAATTTAAAATATATAGTTCAATGATTTTTAGTAACTTTACAGCATGGTTCAGTCATCATCTCAATCCAATTTTAGAACATTTCCATCACACCAAAAAAGATCCCTTATGCCCATTCAGTCACTCCCCATTCTCACCCACCTCCAGTCCCAGACTACCAATAGCCTACTTTATCCTTCTATTGATTTCATGCCATCTTACATTACTTCTTTGGGGGTATCCCTTGAGAAGACCGTAAGGTCCCTGAAGGCATGGCTCATACTTTTTAAAATAACATTTTCTTTCTAACTCTTAGCACAACTGTCAGGACATAGGTAATGAATAATTACAGTAATATTTATCAATACTTCCATTTATTTGAAGTATGCAATGAAGAACATTACAGATTCTAATTTAATCCCTGAAACAATCATTGAATAGGTACTATTTTTATCCTCATGCAGAGATAAGGCTATAGCCTTAGAGGGATTAAGTAAATTGCCCAGGGCCATGTCAGAATTTGAAGCCCAGGTTGTCTTGACTCCAAAGCTGAACACGAATGAATGAATAATAAGGATAGGAGTTCTTATTCTAGGACGGGATTTCTTAATTCTAGAGAGGATGCTAATAGAGACCTCACTAATTTGTTTGTAATGGTTTAGGTACATATGGTATACATTCTTGTAGCACTATCAGAATTTCAAAAGTAGCCATGATGCAAAAATGATAGAGCCACATTTCCCAGGTGCTGACCAGGGCTGCCTGAGTGGTGGGTGAGTCATGGTCCTTCAATGTGCTTCATCCTACTAGGATAAAAAACGTCGACAAAACTTCAGTGTTCTGTGTTACGTGGATCACTGTTTGAACAACATTTTCTAAGAACTCACTTGTCTCAAACCTTATTCCGCGTTCAAAATAAGGAAGTTAGCCTTGCCTCGTGTATATCAAAGGAAACACCTTCCCACTCTTTGCCCTTTCTTTGTTTCAAGCTGTCTGTCATGTCAATAAAGTTGTTGGGAAAAAAAAATTCGAATGGGAGAAAGGCTATAAATGGAGAACCCTTTAGATCCTTGCTTCTCCCTGGAGTAAACTCTTCCTTTTTCCCCAGAGCAGGGGTAAGTTAATTGTATTTGAATGAATAATTCTAATAAAGCAGTGACCTTTAATGCCAACTGGTGTTTTTAATTTTGATTCACTGTCAGTCACTCCAACGTGAACCACCTCAGGATGTGAGCAGTGGAAAGACCAGTATGTACACAGAGGAGAAAAACAAACACAGAGCTGGGTGCTGCTGGCAGGTAAACACGAATGGCAGATCTTACAATGAGATGCAGGGCAGAGACTCCTTACAAAGGAGTCAGAAAAATGCAGAAACTAATGAGAACCACACATATGCTGAACTCCATCTAGAAAAATCTCCTCCCTATCAAGAAGATAACAATTCATTGTTCATTGTGTGAAATGTAGAAAAGACAGAAAAGCAAAAATAGGAAATGGAAAAAAACCAAAATTCAAAATAAAAGCCCTCTGAGATGTCAGCATGTGGAGAATCACTATGGCTACTGTCAATATTCTGTAATATATCCTTCCAGTCTTTTTTCTGTATTTACATACATATTTGAAGGTTTCATTTCACATTTATATACATATGTAAAATGTAAAATATGCTTCACATGTATACAAATATTAAATGTATATATATTCATATATATTTGAAAAGTTGAATTATACTGCACAAATTGCTTTGTCACTTGTTTGAAAATAATTCTTCAATTTTCTGTGCCTTAAACACACTTCAGTGATGTGAATTGCAAAAATATATGCCACTTTCTTACGTATAATAAAAAAGTTCAAATGGTACAGGGTCATCTAAGACAGATTTGAAAACTCAAACGCCTAAAGAAATTCGATATTAACCTAGGGCGGAGTTCTTTGGGGCTGTGGCAAGGACAGTAGGTGCCCTGTCTCATTGAGGCAGCCACTATTCAGGCCCAACAAGAATGTGGATTCGTTGTTACCTGTTCTTCAGGCTTTAAGCCAGAAAAGTATATTTTGAGAAATCTTCCCATTTTTAAATAATAGCAACTACTTTAAAACTCAAATATATTGTTGACCAAATAAAACATATCTCCAGGCTGGATTTGGCCTAGACATTGACAATTGTCAACTCTAAAGTAGAATGAATGGCTCTCTCCCCTGGCCTGTCTCTCCCTTGCAGTCACCATCACAACCAGTCTAACAATACAGTATTTATCCTTCCACAGAAGCTGGTTAGTTTTATGCAGTGTGTATTAAAATTTAAAGAGAACATAATACTCAATTTTAATTCTTTTCTCCCTTCACAACTTCAATAAATAGAAAAATAAAATAAATATTTCTGGTATCTTCCTTCAGAGGGACTCATTCAAGGAATATTATAGTATTTGCCATGGAAGAGGCCTCTGTATCAATATGTTTACATATATTTTAATGGTATCATTAAAAGCATTGTTATAACTCAAACATTTCTTGTGCATCTACTGTTTAGAAACAAATGAGACCACTCATTACTTTATATGCACAAGTGTCTGTATGTATTTATTCATTCAGTATATAATTGAGTCCCTACTGTAGAGATGCTGCTCTGAGCATTAGGTGCAGAGAAGTGAAGAGACCGAAGTGTGTGTGTGTGTGTGTGTGTGTGTGTGCGCATGCGTGCTAGGGTGGGGTGGGCACGGAATAGATTACTAATTAGTATTCCCCATTCTCTACCACCAAAGAGACCCCATATCATGAAGGAGAGGGCTTGAGGGCCAAGGCCTCCTGTCAAAGCCACAGAAGAGTCTCAGCAAAGCAGCATCCCTTACCTTAACATTCCATGCATATATTGGACTGTATTATATATCTTTGATTGCTTTAAAAATAATAGGGTTTTAATATACTGCTCAAATGATTTAACTACACAGAACACTTTGCCTGAGAAACATAATTATTCCTAGATTGTGAAACTGGTGCAGAGTAGTTGTTACTTTTTGTGGGCCCATGTGCCAGTCCTGCTTCTCAGATACACAAGCATTCAGCCCCAGGCCTGCCAATTCTCAACCTCTTTCCTTAGAGGGCACAGAAAGAATAGGCTAGAGGACATATACCTTATGTAAGCATTTTTCATGACAAACAAACTGACAAGTATAGTGAGTGTTGCCTCATTTGAGTCCCACCAACTAAATAGGAATTTAAAAATATTTCTGTCTGACTCATCAGCCAGTACCTTTCTTCATGTCTGTATGCCCACTGTCTACCGACATGCTTAGGCATTCAAATGTTGAATAAATGACAAATATATTAAAATGAAGTATTTTGGGACCTAAAGGCACCCTGACCTTATGGTACAATCCTTTCATCTGAAGGCCAAGGACATTATGTCCCAGAGAGGCAAAATGACTTACTCACATCACACAGATATGTCTACTTAAATCCATCCTGAATATGTTTTCCAGAGAAAAAAGAAAATTAATGAACATTATTCTGGATAGAAAAGTCTGATGTTTTCAGTAGCCAATAGAAATGGCTGTTTTGAATTACCCTTAATGCAGTTAGCTGGGTTAACATGAAACATATCTGATGTTTAAAAGAATTGGGGGTGGCAAATATTCATGATTTCTTAGGTGTAATATATAAAAGTATGGCATACTTCTATGTTTAAGATTAAAACAAAATGAAACAAAAAGACTGTGTGGTATAACATTAAATTCAAGAAGGTGTTTAATATTATCTCTATTGGCAACAATGATTAGAATATGGTTTTAGTGTCTAATTTGATTCCAAATATATGTCTTAGAATCTAAAATGATTCACTATATGTAGTTCTGACTAAAATAATATTTTGTTAGACTCTAATAGGATGTTAATACCCCTATGAGCCAGGCTGGCTCCATTCAGTGTTCATCTTAATTAGCTAACATTAACCATCATTAGGGTTTTATATGGTACAATGCACATTACTTCATAACTTCTACCCAGATCACATGGAGCTAGATCATAATACATGTTATCAATCATCAACTTCTCTGGGCTTTCTTAACACCTAGCTTTTATTTTAAAAGTTAAGGTCAATGTTAAGTGTTACACTTCAGCTGAAAAAGTTTTTTAAAAAATCAATGTTAATTAACAATGTTAATTAAATGTTAATCATGTAAATGAAAGCATTTTTCATTCACTTGCCTAGTAAATTACATTCAGGTAATCTCCCATATATTATTTGAGATGACATAGGAAAATGGCACCCAACACCAGGGAAAGGGGAGGAAAATTAGATAAAACCGAACAAAATAAAAGTTTACGCATAGAAAGTAGGGAGGTTTTTTTTGGCATGCAGAATCTACCTTTATTTCCGAAGTTCTCAGAGTGACACAGGGGAAAGGTATGGAGAGAATACAGCCGTACGTGTATTTTAAGTTAGTGTGATACTTGGAAGGTATTTTTTCCAACTAAGCTAATCCTGGCCTCCAAAAGATGCAGATCATATATACACTTGGCTTCAGTCTTCTGAGTTAATGAAAATAAGGTATTTTGAAGAAGTATTTTAATATTCAAGAGTATTACAAAGCAGCTAGGGACCCATCAACCTATAAGACCATTTGGAATGGTTAAAACATTCCTAACATGCAGGCATGTTTTATCCTTACTCTATTGGCAATAATCATTCCTACTAACAGGGAATCTGATCAGAAAATTAAGACTTCTGTGATCTTATGAACTGAATTATGGTTCTGAATTCTAAGGCACTGATAGCATTCTTCGGGTAATGACACTTTAGTCATTGCTGAACAGATGTGTATGTGCCTGCTATGATTTACATTCTGTGGAAAGATATGAATGGAAATTTTATGTGTACAATCTTATTCCAGTGGTAATTAGGTAAAATCTGAGATATATAGACATATGCACCCACACTCTTAAAATCCAGGGGTCACTTAAGCTACTAAATTAATTTTGTAGACAAGAAACTGAGGGCCCAAAGATTCTAAAGGATGTTGCCAAAATCACAGCTCTGTAATGCTGAACCCAAACGGTTGTATGTATTTTTGCCATTTATTCTTGTGTGTCATCTGAAAGGAGGCTTCCATGTATTTGCTTGAGTGGCAGGACAGGCCCATTTGTCCAGGATGCTCTTCAACCTTTCCATTCTAACTGACAGGATAGACGATGATGGTGGATATTTGTTACTTTTTGGACTTTCTCTTTGGTACCAGCATTCCATTTCCTTTGTGGAATGGTATCTCCTTTCATCGTGTGTGGTCTTGACGGTAGCTGGTCATGGTGTGCTGTCTTCCATGGGAAATTGCTGATATATGACTCCATGTTAGGCCAATCAGATCTTTTCTCTTGGCAGGTTGAAATTTAGCAGGAATGATTCAAGAAGGAAACAAAACAATAAAAGAAACAGGACTCCTTAATCCAGAAGTGGATCAATGTTGTGTGAACAGTTCTATAGTCCCATAGTTGACTATAGGCAGCCTCTCCTGAGCCTGCATTTCCTTCACTTCCATGAGAGACATAATCACCTTCCCTCCATTCCTTTCCTAAGTGTGTTTCACTGAAACACACTGTTGCTTGCAATTCAAGAATCTTTGACTCCTCACATGTCTGGCATTTTAGCAGAGAGATCAGCTGAGGTTTATGAGCAGTTTGAGGGCAACAGCTGTAACTTCATCCCTACCCATTCATACTGGAAGATATTGAGAAGATGTTTAAGATATAGGGAAGACTTCTCTGCTCTACTTAAAATAGTTAACTTGCTCATGAACTTATATTTTGATCATTATCAAATGACCACTTATGTTGTGCCTTACCTGAGACACAAGGTATGCCTCAAATTTATATATTGTGTCACATCCCTAGCCATTGTGTGATTTGATGCTTTTGGCTTTTGGTGGTCAGAGAAATGGGAAAGATGACTCTTACTATAATGGCCAAGATGAATGACTTCCAGGGGAAAATGCTTTAAGGAGAACATCTTTTTTCTTCTATTAAAATGGGATATGAAGTCATTTAAGAAAAATGGAAATGTCCAAGTCATTTTACAGGCTTTCTCCATTTGAGGCTCTAATTCTATAGCAAAGAAGGGAGCAGGAGAAACTACCTTTATTTAAAAACTTCTGAATTCCTTCTCTCTACTTTTATACCTAGAAAATGCACACACAGATTCCAAGGGGAATTTATTTTTACTCAGAGATCCAACTCTTGCCTTTTCAACTTCATTACCTTCTTTGATCACAAGTTTCCTCTTGAAACATCTGGGCATATCTGTACTCATTATTAGAAAAGCCATTTGAGAGAACTTTCTAGGCTTAGGGTATCTTTCAGTGCCTTTCATTTAATAGTCAGAAGCCAGCACCAGTTAACTTGCCAGACTACCCTTAAAAATCAAACAAAACTCACCATGTTTGGTGATCAGGGATGTCTACTAAGTTTATGAGTCTTTCCCCAGCCTTTCCCCAAGGGAGAAATACCAGTTCTAAAACATAACTTGAAATCTGTATTTGTTGTTGAGAAGGCAACCCTGAAAATATTTTAGGGTGATTTTTGTTTCCAGAGCACTACACTAGATTGGCAGGATTCTCAGGTCAGTTAACCAAAGCGATAAGTTGATGGGGTTCAGATGGAGGGCTTGTCCACTGGGCATCCACAGGAGTTGTCAAGAACTTGGCAGAGTAGCACCAGCTGGCAAAGATGAGGGCCCTGAGACATGGGGCTAGCTCTGTGATTGATTGATAGCACACGCCTCAGGCAGAAATTAGAATCCTCTGTTGGGTTGGGACGAGAGAAGGAAGCAAGTGGCATTTTTTGTTGTTGTTCTGGAAATTAGAAACTCTACCTAATACCCTACATAATAGACCCAGTTACTCTCAGTAGTACAGGGAACAGAAGAGCCAAAAATGTTACATTTTTTGAGTTCGTAAGATAATGAAACCAGGGGAAGGGACATCTAGAAATTCTTAGTTATATTAATTTAAAGTGCTTGGGTAATGTAGGATTACCAATCAGAGATACAGTAATCATAAACTGTAATTTTGAAAACGTGATTTACTACTTGTGATCGGACTTTTAGGCTGGAATTAAAGGAGGCAAATTTACTTTTAATAAGGACACTCATAATTTGTCTTTGGAATTTTCTTGATTCAAGAACAAGGTAAGAGGAATTACTCCTGGGAAATTTACATTTGAATTTCTTAAATTGTTTATCCTCTGATTCCGTAGCCCTAAGATATTGATGCACTGCACCTTAAGAAATGTAACTTTATTTTGGATGCATTTTTACTTCAATAAACAAAAGAAATAATCACTTAGAAAATAAGAAAATGATAGAATAGGTCACAGAGGAATTATAACCTGACAGCATTTTGAAAAAATTTTTGCAAAATTATACGACAGTAAACATCTTAATTTTATATTAAATAAGTGTGGAATAAACATATTAGAATTTTCTTGATAACTGGTAAAATTCTTTCGTCAAGAGATTTTATGATTACAAATAAACTATTCCCATAAAGAGATCAGAATCTCTCCTCTCCTCCGTCCTTTCCCCATTTAGTCATTTACAGATTTTTTAAAGGAAACTTTAAAAATGAAGTTTTTAAAGTTAGGAGCATCTGGTAGTGTCTATTTTATAATAACAAAATAAATGGAATAGCATATGCAAATATCTCAAGCATCTTTTTTGATTAAAAATAAGTAAGGGATTTCTCTCCTGTCATTCATTCACTTAAAAAAATCTCAATCAGATACTTGTTTTTCCTTCAAAGACCTACATTTTAAAATATAAGATTCCCCAACCCCAGCTTTGGTATCACAAAATCATCATGCACAAAGCAAAAACTCAGTAAGGAGATTTCTTCCCCCTCCCTGATTATTATTACTTTCCTATTTAATGCAACTGGCAGTGTAAATTTATTATATACATTTGGCCTACAATGTATGAAATATTGGCTGCAAAATGATATTCAGTTTGATGCCATACTTTTAAAGGAAATAAACCTAATCACGTGTGGAGTTGCTGGTATAGAACACCCAAAGTTTTGCAATCCGAGAGACAAGCTGTGGCATGGCTAGAGCCTGAGGAGATATTGTTCCATTTTCCTTTAAGGATGTATACAGTTCTTTGCAAATAGATTTAACTTAGCAACACTTTGATTTGTTGTGCTTTTCTCATTTGCTTTATTACATTATCAAACCCTTAATATTAAAGTATTAAACAAAAGACTTGGAGAATTGAGTTCTGAAAGACCACAAATTGCTGCATCTGAGAACATTCTTTTTCTCATTTCCCTATCCATATTTTCTCCAGTGCCATCAATTTACATATAAACACATACTTATATACATGTGTTTAAATGCCACATAACAGTAAACTGTGGAGGTAACATGAAGTGAAGTTGATTGGCCACGTATTAGGTCATTGCTAGATGCTATTTCTATTTTCATAGGGATGTTCTTTGGGGAAAAAAAAATGGATTTCTTGGCTTGGCATGGTGACTTACGCCTGTAATCCCAGCACTTTGGGAGGCCAAGGTGGGCGGATCACCTGAGGTTGGTAGTTTGAGACCAGCCTGACCAACATGCAGAGACCCCATCTCTATTAAAAATGCAAAATTAGCCAGGTGTGGTGGCGCATGCCTGTAATCTCAGCTACTGGGGAGGCTGAGGCAGGAGAATCACTTGAATCTGGGAGGCAGAGGTTGTGGTGAGCCAAGATTGCACCACTGCACTCCAGCCTGGGCAACAAGAGTGAAACTCTGTCTCAAAAAAAAAAAAAAAAAAAAAGAGCTCTCACTGGAAGACAAAACCAGCAACCAGCAGGCAGTTTTAAGAGAAAAAAGGATTCTCTAAAATTACAGGATAATCTTCTGTAGTTACTCAAGAAATCAGTCTTTGGAAACACTGGCCTTAACAGGAAGGAGAATGGAGGGCTGAGGAGGGCATTAAGCAAACACAGTTCTAAGAATTACTCTGGCCTGTCTCCTTGATACAGAATCATGATGTGGTGGTGCCTGGATTCCAGAACAGAATGGAACCAAAGAGGATGATATAAAACCTGCCAATCCACAAACAGATTCATGTAAAACTCTTCCCTGAGCATTATTTTTCCTTTGCAGCATCTTAATAGCATTTATCTCTGCTTCCCTAGGCATCGTGAACTTTATTTTTTAAGTGGCAGCAACTTAAACACATGACTCAGTACTGCCACAAATAAATCCTGCTCCAAAGCATGATACTTTACCCCAAACATAAAAACGGGACTGTTTGTTTTGATAACTTAAATATTTTTTCTTGATTTTTGCCTTAAGTCTGAGAACTTTGGCATTTGACTAATTTGCCATGCATTTAAGGCTGGTAGCAATATTGGGAAAGAAATATGATAATCACTTGCTGCCACAAAGTATTCTATATACTGTTCTCTTTCAGCTCTTGTTTCACATGTGTTGGTTCAATGGAATATTCAATAGACATTTATAGGAAATAAATTGAGAGATGAATGTAAACCATATGGCATCTGGAGGTTTATTTGCAAAGTCCCTGCATCAAAGCTTTCTCCAGATCACACCATATTAGCTATGTTTTTCCAGTCCAGCAGAATCAGGAAGGTAACCACAGACTTCCTTGATGGAAAACACATGAAAAACAGAGCAAATCTTAATATGTAGCTTGAGTTGCTGGTCAAGGAGCATCCCTTAAAATAATTTTATTACCAGTGTGTACAGCACATTGCTTAGAACTGCATTAAAAACATAGAACAAGTTGATTTTGCTCAGGATTTCCTGCAAAATTATAGCACACGCTTCTTTTATTTATTCTAACAACAATAGTATCAGTTTAGTAGAATTTTATTAAAATTTTAGGACTATTTTTCAGCTTAGATAGTTAAAAAATCAATCTCAACCAAAGAGAAACACAGCATTTAAATACAGCATACATACAAATGCACATTAGAATTGTTGCAGATAGGAATGAAACACATGCCTACACAAATCCACTTGCACATACGAAAGCCACCATATTAAACTTTGGAGAATCCCATTATTATAAGTAATATTTAAAAAACATTGATTGGACAGAATGAGAAATGATTTTCAAACTTAATTTATATATATAAAAATGTTCTCAACCTTGAATGCACTCTGCTTTGTGCAGTTGGTTATGGCTAGCATTACATCTGATATCAAATTAATTCTCATGCAGCCTGTTATATAAATCATTATGAAATGTCAAAAGCTTGCACATATTTTTTTTCAAGTTTTCACTTACTTTCCAAATAGTTTCCATTTTTCAGTGTCAGACTTTTCAGCCACTCAATTTTAATGATTTTTTTTATCACTGTAAATTTCCCCTCTCATTTACAGGATATTTGTGCATCCCCACGTGCATACATGCACATGTTATGCCATGGAACACAGGTGACATACACAGAGGTTAGGCTGAAAAATTCTTTATCTTTGGTTTACATTGAATGGTCAGATAACTGGCATAGAGAAAGAATAAAATGTTTTTACTATTAAAACCTGCAACATCTAAAGACTGTCCTTTATAAACAAATATTAAAGATGAGGACAATAGCAAATTGACTCCCTGACCTCTGCTCCCCAGAGTTTCCATTTTAGAACAGTTGCTGAGCACAATGGGGACTTGCACTTTTTGGCAATTACTCACTTACACATCTCAGGGATGGTCTCCTTTCTCTACAGGTTATGCTTCTAAATTTATGGCAGCAAGTTAATGCCACTCACAACTAAAAATAAAAAAAAAAAGAGTATGTGAGCAACATCACTTAAAAAATATGTGGCTAACTGCTGGAAGCTATTAAAAACCAAATAAACAAAAGAGATTACACTTCAAAGAAATGTCAACAGTTTTTCCTCTCTCAGAACAGACGAGTTTTTTTTAACTTACATCCACATCCACATCTGGAAAAGGCTTATGGCTTTATACATCGTTTATGGTAAAATGAATTTATTGAGTTTTCAAATTTTCGTGATGGATTAATGCAATCTTCATAAAAGGTAAATCCACATACTAGTAAAAATCTGTCTTAACACCAAATAATGATTTCAATTAACAAATAGTCCAATGTTAATTTCAAGGAGCAGGAGAATTTTGAGACAGCATTTGCATAACTAGATTTTTTAAAAATACAACTACATGGAAATGAAAATGCAATATCTTTTTCCTTATGACCTATCTTTATGTTAGCACAATTAATTCTTCAGTTAAGGGAAAAATAAAAGAAATAGTTTGTGAAGCCAACCCAAAGTTTAAGTCAATATACCTGCTCCAATTAACTAACAACAGACATAAAGCAAGCGGTAAATTTACCGATAGCAAGATCTGCAAGGGAATATTTCAAAACAATTAATGGATTTCTACAATTCTTCTCAAAAGTAGACAGCATGCCTTTGTGTATTTAAAAGGTGAGATTTAATTTCTCAAAAATATGTGCCTGTTCAGAAGGTTCAAACAATTGACTTCATATTTTACACAACGTTCTCCCATGGCCCGAAACTGACAATGTTCATTTGATGTTGCTTTACAATTAACTGGGTAGTAGCAACTTGCTTTCTATATAAGCTTGCCAAAAAAAGTATCACCTTTGGTATTCAACCAAGCATCCAAATGTGGACGACTGACTGCAATTTAGTAATTTACAGATTTGCTATGAGAGCAGGAAAACTTGAAATATGGGATAAGGTGTCATCTTCATAAGCCAGGCCAAGAATTAAAGAAGGGGAGACTCTAAAACCAGAAGAATGTTTAAAATAGAACAACATAATTTGGACATAAAGTAAGTGGTCTGTAGTCAATAAAAAAGAGAAAGAAAAAGAAAAATAAACTCCAAAAGGCCGGCTGCAAAATAGGAAAGTAGGTCTATTTTGTTTATTTATAAGTGAGTAGCAAGTAGATTCTTTCGCACTAACTAAACCAGACAGTAATTATAAACACAGGTTGGTTAAATTCCCTGCACCCTATCAAAGGAAACAAGCTTCTTTCTTTTCTAAACATTGTCATTTGTTTATTGAGCCTCTTTGGGGCTTGGTTTCATTTAAAACTATGTAAGCACACATCTGTTACCCCCAAACAATGTCAACCTTGTTAAGCTGAACCTGAATACTCATTATACAAAAATTTGCAAGTAACCTGACAGCAATTTTTAGAGTAGCCAGTTAGCATACTGAGCAAAGAATTTGGATTATTTTTGTTCCATTACAGAAAAACCTCACATTATAGTGTAATCATACAGGAAGAAAACAGTCGCCGCCTCAGTAGCTTCAGATAATTAGTTACCTAAATTTTCCGAGGTGAATTCAATGTACTTAGGCTGAGGAACATTATTGCTTATATTCTGAAATACCACAATACAATCTTGGTTAACAATGAAATTATAAATATTGGAGTAAAACGTCATTTTAGAAATCATTAGGTTTTATCAGTACAACTGAGTTCCTCATTTAAGGAACTGTTTTATTAAAAAAATGGGGGGCTGTGATATTGCTTATATTAGCTCATGTCAGATATCAGATTTCAAGAAACTTTTACACAGTAGACACTATTAAAACATCATTATTAGAGTTGTCATGCTTGGGTGGTTTGAACTAAAGTGAATTTCATGTATTTGCTAGGAGACAGCAATAATAAATCCTGGAGTCTGCATTGCTAAATGATGACCTAGAGTCTGGGGGAATTGACCTCACAAACCATCAGGACAATTGGATGAGTTCAGAAGGTGGGAGCACTATGGGGAGGGGCAGAGTCTAATAAAACTCCACAAGGACATATAGACATGCCACCCAAACTCCGCTGGGCAACCATTCTGAACAAGACCATCTCGGCCTATTTTGTTTTCTGTGTCAGTCACAGTATCCACCTAAGCCATTAGGAAGTCAGCAAGTCTTATGCTACCTACTTCCCTCAGTCATGGCACATGTATCTAATGGATCACCCAACTCTGTGAGTCAAAGTCTCTCCATGCAACATACCAGTCAGCCACTTCCAATCAATCCATTTGCTAGCCCAGGCATTAAACTATGAGAAAGCTCTCACAGAGCAAGGCCTGAGGCCCTAGCACCTTAAACACTGCCTGGCATGTGGCAGGAGATTAATGAATGTTAACTTGCCTCAAATGGAACACCGGAATAGTTGGAAGTATAGACGGGTACCAAACTGTCCAGGTTCAAATCCCAGCTGTGCCACTTATTAACTCTGTGACTTTGGGCAAGTTACTTAATGTCTCAGTTTCTCAGTTTCCTCATCTGTAAAATGTTAGGAAGTAACCAATATGAGGAAATAAGGATTTAACATATGCGGAGTGCTTTAGAAGAGTGCCTGATACATAATAATCAATAAATATTGGCTTGTACTATTTTCCTCATTGTTTATTAAAATGCCTTGTCAACCTGAGAAAGTTACGTGTAGCTTGTTCTGTTAATGTAACCATCTCCTGCTCTCTAAATCTCTTTGATGAGGGAGGTACCTTTCTGAAACACAGATCTCAAGATAATCATTTTTGCACCTATCAGCTTTTTTATTTTATAAGATGTTTGTGGGTACATAGTACATGCATATATATCACATTGCATGCCTGTATCAAAACATACCATGTACCCCATACATATATGATGTTTTGATACAGGCATGCAATGTGAAATAAGCATGTCATGGAGAATGGGCTATCCATCCCCTCAAGCATTTATCCTTTGCATTACAAACAATACAATTACACTCTATTTTAAAAAGTACAATTAAGTTATTATTGACTATGGTCACCCTGTTGTGCTATCAGAAACTAGGTCTTATTCATTCTATTTTTTTGGTACCCGTTAACCATTGCCACCTTGTCCCCAGCCTCCCACTACCTTTCGCAACCTCTGGTAACCATCCTTCTACTCTGAGTTTAAATTGTTTTGATTTTTAGATCCCATAAATAAGTGAGAACATATGATGTTTGCCTTTCTGTGCCTGGCTTATTTCACTTAATGTAATGATCTCCAGTTCCATTCATATTGTTACAAATGACTGGATCTCATTCTTTTTTATGGCTGAACAGTACTCCATTGTATGTATGTACCACATTTTCCTTATCCATTCATCTGTTGATAGACACTTAGGTTGCTTCCAAATCTTAGCTATTGTAAACAGTGCTGCAACAAAAAAGGAACAACAACAGCAAAAAAGGAATGCAGATATCTCCTCAATATACTGATTTCCTTACTTTGGGTATATACGCAGCAGTGGGATTGCTGCATCATATGGTAAGCCAATGGAACAGAACAGAACCCAAAACCAAACCCACACACCTACAGTGAACTTATTTTTTGACAAAAGTGTCAAGGACACACACTGAGGGAAAGCCAGTCTCTTCAATAAATGGTGCTGGGAAAACTGAGTATCCATATGCATTAGAATGAAACGAGACCTCTATCTCTCACCATAAACAGAAATCAAATTAAAATGGATTAAAGACTTATCTCTAAGACCTCAAACTATGAAACTACTACAAGAGAACACTGAGGAGAATCTCCAGGACGTTGGTCTGGGCAAACATTTCTTGAGCAATACCCCACAAGCACAAGCAACCAAAGCAAAAATGAAAAAATGGGATCACATCAAGTTCAAAAGCTTCTGTGCAGTAAAGGATGTAATCAACAAAGTGAAGAGACAAGCCACAGAATGGGAGAAAACATTTGCAAACTACCCATCTGACAAATGATTAATAACCAGAATAAAGAGCTCACGCTATTCTATAGGAAAAAAAATCCAATCATCTGATTAAAAAAATGGGCAAAACATTGGAATAGGCATTTCTCAAAATAAGACATACAAATGGCAAATGGGTACATGAAAAAGTGCTCAACATCACTGATCAGAGAACTGTAAATCAAAACTACTATGAGATATCATCTCACTCCAGTTAAATGGCTTATTTCCAAAAGATGGGCAATAACAAATGTTGGTGAGCATGCGGAGAAAAGAGAACCCTTGCACACTGTTGGTGGGAATGTAAATTAGCACAGCCACTATGGAGAACAGTTTGGAGGTTTTCTCAAGATAATAACTTCTTTAAAACCCTGAAGTGACTCTCCATTGTTGATACAACAAAGTCTAAGACAACCTACATTACCTTCCAAAAGGTAAGGCCAACCTATAGTTTAAAACCTATCTTTGACTCCCAGACCTCCTCCACCATCTTCCTATAAGCCCTGCAACCTTGTTTTTGAGCTATGCCTTACCTTTTTCTTGCTCTATGAATGATCTGTGAGCTCTCATTCATGTCTTTGATTGAGCCATTCTATTCTCTGTTCAGTTCTGCCTGGACAATTCCTTTCTGTACCTGAGAAACACTGATTTACCTTTTCAGATATAACTCAAATGTTACCTGCTATGTGAAGCATTCCCCAAATCTCTCAATGAACTAGTTTGCTTCTCGGCACATTTATCTTCATTATGGCATTTTTTAAAAATACTGATTACACTGGCTCTTTGCAGAGCCTATGAGCTCCTACTCTCCTGCTTATATGTGTCTCTAATACTTAACACACAGACTCACTCAAATATGTGTTTATGAATGAATAATCCCAATCCTCCCATCTCAAATTACACGTTTTCTAAGGTGATTGTTCCTTTTGAAATTGTTAAACTTTTGGTACTCTTTACTGGATACCAAATTACGAAAATAATACATGCATGTAGTAACAATGGTGACCAAAGTTAATTATTATTCCTTATGTGCATCCAATCCTGATTCCTGACATAGGCAACAGTAACAGTCTGGTGTGCACCGTCACCTTTCTGTTTGCTTATGTGAATATACAATCATGTATGCTAGGGGCTGACAAACTTTCTGTAAAGGGCTAGAGAGGAAATATTTTAGTCTATGCTGGTAATATGGTCTTTGTAGAAACTGCTCAACCCTGCCCTTATAGGAAGAAAACAGTGGTAGACAGCACAAAAAGAGGTGTGACTGTGTTCCCATAAAACTTTACAAAATAGGTAGCCAGCCGGAATGTGGCCTACTGGCCAAAATTTGCTGTCTTGTTATATATATATATATATATATATATATATATATATATATATATATACACACACACACACACATAAAACACACACACACATATGTGTGTGTGTGTGGGTGTGTATATATATACACACACACTATATATACATATATACACATACATACACACACAGGTTTTATCTGTTCATTTGCTTTTAAACATGGCATGACGCTATCCAAGTTGCTTGCAATTTGCTTTATTATATACTCCATTTATTATGTACTCCATTTATTATATACTCCATTAACTTCCAACAAGTTAATACATTCAAACAATTCTTTAATTTCTACATACTTATATATAAGACATATATACACTATATATGTATTATAGTTTAAATGGGACATGTCTTATATACCGGTGTACATATATTTTTGGTGCACTTAAAACTTCTGTCTCCTGCATGATATGAGTTTAACACTCTCCTATGCATTCCACTTTACTTTCCTCAATGCTCATACAAGCATACACACATACACCATTTATATATTGTTTGCTTTATTAAAATGTGACCATTTGGCAAACTTCTGTTTTCATCTTTTTTTTTTTTTTTTTTACCACTATGTCTGCTACAGAATAAAAGCTCAAATACTACGGAGTCTCGCTCTGTCACCCAGGCTGGAGTGCAGTGGTGCAATCTGGGCTCACTGCAAGCTCCGCCTCCCGGGTTCACGCCATTCTCCTGCCTCAGCCTCTCCGAGTAGCTGGGACTACAGGCGCCTGCCACCACGCCCGGCTAATTGTTTTCTATTTTTAGTAGAGACGGGGTTTCACCGTGGTCTCGATCTCCTGACCTCATGATCCGCCCGCCTCGGCCTCCCAAAGTGCTGGGATTACAAGCGTGAGCCACCGCGCCCAGCCCTGTTTGCATCTTACTGTTTTTGGTCCATAACACTCTTGGAAAACCTCTCAAGAAAACTGGAAGAGCAATAATCTATTCTTTTTAATGGACACATTACATGGTGTAGATGTACCATACATATATTTAGCCAGTCACTGGTTCTAGATTTTATTCCTATGAACAATATTATAATATGTTTTGTATATGTAGACTTGCCTACTGGTGGTTTTATATCCAAGGACTATATTTCCAGAAACGGATTTGAACACTTTACACAATTTATTTTTCATGGATGTCATTAGAATCGTATTTCTACTTCTATTCCTGTCATTAGAATATATGAGATTACTTTTTCTGTGCATCCCTAAAAGTAATTAGTATTATCACTTTAAATAATTTTCTTTGACAATTTGTTAGGTGATATAATATCTCACTGTTACTTTAACTTGCACTTCTGAATACTCATGACCTAGAGCATTTCATATTTGCTGATCATTCAGATTTGTTCTCCTTAAATTATCTATCCATCCTTTTGAAACTACAGCTTTTCATTACCAATAATCGTGAATCCCATCATTTCCAGTAATCTCGATGTTTTATCCATTGCTCTTTACCTCAAGGAAAGACTCAGTAGCCTATATTTTCTTTTGATCTTGCTTTCTGGTGTTCTGGTGGATGTATCTAGGTACATTACATTGACAAAGGTATACCTATTTTAAGTAGTTTTCATGTGGTCTAACTTCTTATTTTTTTTTTAGGTAGGACTTTTCGATTTTTTATAGCCATTTCAACGTTTAAGGTACACTGGCTGAGGTTTAATTTAATGTAAATGTAGTAGTGTCACCAGTAATAACTACAGAATTTAGTGAGTAGTATTTGAGCTTTTATTCTGTAGCAGACATAGTGGTAAGAACTTCAAGTACATTACCTTATTTAATACTCACAATAACTCTGTGAGCAGGTGCTTCTATTACCTACATTATGGTATGAGAGGGTAAAAACACTTATTCAGGGTCACTCTGATAATCTGACTTACCCCCAGAAGCTCAGCTGTTAACATTGTTATCCTACTAAATGTAAGAAATTCAAGATAGAAAACATGAACATATTTTAAGTTATTGGCCAATTTGGACATATTTTAAGTTTTACCTTGGATAATTTGTCTGATTAATTCAGTGCTTCTATTTGATAGTAAAGTTGTCAATCCAGATTTTAGAAGGTTAGGTCCAAAACTAATGTTGTGGACACAACTAATGTTAGGTCCGCAACCAACTGATGTGGACCAACCTGAATGTTCAGTTGTAATTATAATTGCTAGGGAGCAACCTACTATGGTTAAAAAGAAGGAAAATGAAAGCACCGGATTTGGAATTAGAAAACCTGCATCCTGATCCTGATGAAAGCAGTCGTTAGCCACGTGATCTACTTCTCTTAGCCACGTGATCTTCATCTATAAAATGGGGATGAAACTTTTTGTTGTAACAAATTCACTGGACTTTCATGAGGTACCAATGAGATGAATTATAAAGAAACACTTTTTGTTGTTTCTTTTGAGATTGAATGATTATATTTTGCCGTATTCGTATTATTTTTGATAAATTTTAAAAAATAACTACAGATATTAGTATATATTTATTTTAGATACTTCAGAATCCATCCCCCCAAAAAAAACAGTAGGAAGCACTTTTTAAACCCAAAAGCTATTTTAGAAAGGTATTATTATTACTACATATAACCCACTTTGAGGACTCAACTTCCTTGTTCGATTGAATTCTACCTGTATCGTAAAGGCACCATGAAGAGTAATGTCATGTTCTTACGCTGCTGAACAGCTTCAGAAAAAAAAAAAAAAATCGTAGCACTTATTTAATCACCATCTATTCTTTCCATCTAATGCCTGCAAAAAGAGAATTCCTCTCAGTACTACTTTTGAAGCAGAGTACCACATTAAAAGCAGGACGCTATTCAATAATTGAAGTTAGTACGCTTTGGTCTGTCTGTCCTTGCCAACAGAGCTGAGGGAATTTTAGGTAAGCAGAATTAAAGTTTCTGCCACTTACAACATCTGAAGAAATGAAATACAATTCTGTGCTCCTGGGTCTTAGGGAAAAAAAAAGTATTTCCACATCTTTGAATCTGTCCTGTGTAAGCCCACGGCACCTAGGGACAGCCCCATGCTCCCTGGAGAAGCTCAACAAACATCTCTTGATGAAGATAAACACCTGCTGTATTTAAATACGAGATGAAGAAGTCAGAGCGTAAATGAATCTAAGAATAAACTGGGTGTGTACGTGCACACAGCTACTATTAGCATTATGGGAAATTACATTCCTGCTATTATTAAGATTATCATTCTAATAACAAAGGGCTACACACTGAGAAAGGGAAAATTATAAAGAAGAAAGGAATAAATCAGTTAAAGAGAAGAGTGAGTTTAAAACACACATATACTCCAAGGGCCCCCAAATAAAGCAAAAGGACTCAGTTTTTGTAACAGAAATAATTGCAGGGGTGGAAACAACAGTAAACGCTATGAGATCACAGGAGGAAATAGCTTGAAACTGCGGGAAGAAAAAGTATACCATTTCTTCCATTCATCCTCATTCCTTCTCTCTCCTACCCCAAATGCCATTGTCCAACACAATCCATTTCACAGATGCTTCCAGTGCCTGATTTTCTTTGAGGTTTGTTTACATCAATAATAACTAGAATCAGATTGATCAAATATTAGCTAATGTGGAGAAGCACAGGGTTTCCCTGGGCAGACAAGAAAGAAGGAAAAGCAGGGAGTGAAAAGTTGTTGCTAATAAAGAAGGAACAGGGTATTAAAAATTGTGCCAGCTTTTCCAGAATTAAGATAGACTTTATCTACTTAAGCAGCCCACTGTAAGCAGGACTTTGAATTAATTGGACTGTTTGTCATGCCAAAGAGTCATTGTTTTAGCAAATAATCTCTTTTCCCAATAATACATTCCAAGTTGATGCCATGATTTGAGAATGTAACATTATGGAAGACACTATGAAGCTGTCATTCTCTTGGTGCTTGCTTATATTATACGCACATAGGGCAAACTTCTGAAGTTCAGGCCAGTGATGAGTCTACTAAGAATATAATGCACTTTGGCCTTTCCTGGAGAAGACTGATCTCAGAACAACAATCGCTTATAAACGGTACTTGAGGAAAAAACAAAAAATACCTGCTTTCTTCAACTGAAATGACTCCCCAGATCGAGGAAGACAAAGTTTGCAGACTTAACATCACAGGGCTGGAGTCTGACAGGAGTTAGTGGGCAGCCACTTCTCCAAGTCCGTTCTGACCCTCCTGTATTAGGACACCAGCAGATGAGACCAAACAAACCCTCAGCTCAGCACAAAGAACTTAGTAGGGCCCAATGCTCTGGGTAAGGAAAACAGATAGGGATACTGGGAAATCTCGGGCCTCTTAGTTTTTAAATGCCCAAATGTTTACCAGCTGACCTTCCCCTTTACTGCGGTTCTGGGAAGCAAGGTGCATCCAATAAAGTTCAAACCAATCAACTGCTTTCAGCTGTTCTTGTGCAATGAATTTTTAAACATTTGGTCATTAAGCCCAATATATATTCAGGTCAGTTTTTGAACAGGATGGGAACAGTTTGGGAGCAGATGCCACGGCACTGCCTGGTGGAGAGGGGATAGTAAAGAAGCGCAGAGGATATTTACATGGCTCCACCTATCAGGTTCAATTTCTCCCAGTTCTCTTGCCTCCCAGCCTCTTCTATAGATTGCTTCAATGATCAGGAATAGTTATTAACTTCTGTTGCCACTTCTTTCCGTTAATTGAATGGCAGCCTGAAGAACATAAAGAGAAGACTGGGTGACTTCTCTCTTAAACTGGACCCTCTGTGAATAGTTTGAAGGGGAGGGTAGCTGAAAATTGGCTTTATACGTTTGACTGGCAATTGGCACATTGATTTGTCAGTTTCTGAGCAGCCTGTGCTACATTCTTCAACTTATTTTTGAACCTCAATAAGTTGAAAGCTTTCAGGGGTGAAGAATTTAAATCACTTAACCATTTCCCTTTGCTACATTCTGGCGGCCATATGTATGGGGGTAGATTTAATCCTGATATCGTGGGGGTCAAACACAAGATTGTATTGAAGATGGGAAAATAATAAGACACAGTATCCTACAAACTGGTTTAAAAGGTTATCTCTGTGAGCTCAGACCAGCAACCTAGTTCAAATGATTACATTCTTCATAAGGAACTTCTAATAGCAACATGCACCAAATTTTATTGTGTGCATTGCTCCTCTATGCCCTCAAACAAGACAGGAGGCGAAGCTGCTGGAATTCATGTTTTAGATTAGGACGGACATAAAATCTTATCTAGAAGTTACCCCAACAAATAAAACTCTAATGTGGCCAAGTATGTTTGGATGGTGGAAAAACAACCAACCGCAGCTTGCTGATAAAATAAAGAAAACTAGTGGTAGGGGAAAGAGAACAACCAGCTTTATAAGACACAGCTGGTTACGTAGAGGGCCTTTTGTATGACTACAGCAGCTGGCAGTTGGGTTTAAATAATATTTGAATGGCCAGTAATCTCCATTCTATCACAGTTGTGACAAAGTAGTAAAGCCAGAGTGTTAAACACTTTTTTTTGCGTGTGTGTGTGTGTGTGGTAGCAAAATTCTGCACTCCCCATAAACTATCAGAGACATGGAGAACTAACTATTCATATATAAGTATTTAATCAACAAATATCATTTCTAGTATTTGATCTTAAAAGTATCCTACCCTTAAGGTTTTCACCAAGCAAAATGAACGCATGTCACTAGAGGAAAAGTCATTATTGACAGATAACTTTGTAGAATCACTGCAAGAAAGGCCGTGTGGAGAAAATTGTCCATAAATCTAAAAATTGTTAATGTGTTGACAGTGTGTGTATAGACATTTGCTTATGTTCCAAAGTTAAAGTTTTCACCGAAAAATCAAGGAAGACTGGTAGACCCGTAGTATTATGAAAACTCTGCTTTAAATAGAAGAGTTAGGAATTTTCTCTTGAGAAGCCAAATAATATTGAAAGTCCATAGGCAAAAACATTGAGGGGGGCTCTGTATTTTTCGTAGATCAGAAATCTATGTGTATGAGAAAGGTAAGATTCCTTTGATCAAGAAGGAGAAATTTCAGGTTTAAGCCCTAAACTTGTAAGGAATGAGCTTGTACAATTGCCTTCCCCAGCCCCTCCACATGTGGAGTATGCTGCAATTCATTACCGATAGAAAGGAGGGAATGATCAAGAAAAGGCAACAACAGAACAAGTAAGAAGAATTTTAAGAGCCTTTGCTCCAGCTTCATAAATATAAGGAGATAAGCCCACAAAAGCCATCAGCCCAGCTCTCTTCTCCCGTAATAAAAATGTTTCCTAAATCATTCCTCCGTTTCTGGCAGAATTTTAAATAAGAAAATATGACCCATTTTAGTAGTTATTACCTGATGAATGTCTTCAAAATCTAGATACATGAATATAATTTTGTAAAATCTTATGCTATGCCACCAGGAAAGTTTATTTTTAATAGCTGTGTATTTTTTTAATGTGTCACAAAAAACAATGGTTTGTGCTCCCTCTGTTGGCTTTTCAGCAGCAGTTAATTCATAAATTTCGTTCCTGGAGGTACTCTGCCATAGCTGTGCGCTTCTGCAGCTGCAGCGAGGGACAGGATGTTTCATTCATTGAACTTTATGTTCCTGTTAAACATGAAGTCATTCTAACTCCATTTCTTGCAAATAGTGCAAAAAGCAGAAGATATTTGGGAAAAGTCCAGAGCCATTTCACAACTAAGATATAAATGCCCTTAAGATATCAGGTCAGATCTTAAAAAATACATGAAAAAGAATTCTTCTAACCATGAGAGTCAGTGAGAAAACATATTAATAGAATAATTGATCTTCTGTTTAATCCCTTGATTGTTTTTGTCTCAGTAAAAGTCGCATACTTAACATAAAAGGGACAGATTACCAAAATGAGAAACAATTCATTTTCACACACCTGTTAGGGTAAATTCGGGATAAAAGAACCCTAGAACTTTAGTTGGTTTAACTTATTTTCCTATTTAAACAACGAAGTTTGAGACCAAAATTGTTCTATGTTCTTGACTGCTATTCACCTTCATTCAGCCTGGCAAGGCCTCCTAAGCCTCTTGATTTACTAAGAAAATTCTGTTCATAATGAGCTTGTCATTCTCCAAGACTTTTTTTTGGCAGTTATTATCTAATTATTGTGTGTTAGACCCTAAATGCTAAAATATATATTCTGGGATTTTCAGATCTCAAGTTACTGCACAGCAATATTTCAGGCTCACTGATTTGATCTAATTTATACATCTTGACAATTTAACTGATCTTATTTATATATCTTAACAATCTTGTTTGCCCTTGTTTTTAGATATCTTCTCAGTGTTAGATAAGTGGGTTCTTTCAAAAAGATGATGAGAAACTAACTGTAGCCACTACTAATTGAGCATTTGCTATGTGCCTGGCATTGCTAAGCACTGCAGATGCCTTATCTCATTTCATCTTCAGAACAATCCTTTGAAGATTATCAGAGGTATTATTATCCTGCTCAGTTTGCAGGAGAGGTAACTGAGGATGAGAGAGATCAAATAACTTGCCTAAGTTCACAAACCTGATGAGATGTGAAGTTGAGTTTCAAACCCAGGAAATGTGATGTCAAATCCTTGTTCATAGTACAATGGTTCTCAAACTTTAGTGATCAAACTAATCACCTGGAGACGTTAAAAATGCAGATTCTGATTCCATAGAGCTGGGACCTCAGATTTTGCATTTCTATTGCACTCCTGGCTGATACTGAGGCTGAGGAACCCCCCAGTATAGTTTGATTAACCAGCCTCTAGGCCAGTGGGTCTTGAAGTTTAGCAATCTCAGGATCACCTGGAGGCCTTACAGATTGCTGAGCTCTACCCACCAGAGTTTCTGATTCAATACATCTGGGGTGAAATGTGTTAATTTGCGTTTCTCACAGTTCTTAGGTGATGCTGGCCTGGGTACCACACATAGATAACCACTGTTACAGAAGAAAAACTCCTACCCTTGAGATTCTAATTCTGCAGGCATCGAGGAGAACCTGGAAAAATAGTTTAAACAATAGCCCTAGGGGGGTTTTATTGTCAGGCAAATTTGCAAAACATAGTTCTATTATAGAATATTCACGTAGCATGTTAGATTGTAGTGTTCTATAGTAAGGCTATGGAATAATAAATTATACTTTATACTCAGCAAATACAATACATTTTCATGTTATTAAAAGAATACACTACAGTATCATAGAAAAAAACGCTCTTTTTTATTTTTAAAATGATGTTTTTCTTTTAGTTGGCTTTCGGTGGGTGTTTCTTTGAAGCTGTACAAATTCTCAAGAGAAGTGCCTGATACAGCAGTTTGACATTAACTATGTGGTTTTTTTTGTTGTTTTTGTTTTTGTTTTTTTTTTTGGTGTTGATGTGGTATTTGTTTCTCAAAATGCTGGCTATGGAGCAAATATCCACTTAACCTTGATTTTTTGTGGATTTCAATGTGGTAGCTGGACCCTGCAATTACACTGATGGGGTGAGTGAAATCTGGGTATGTGTTTGACACTCTGTAAAGCTAAAAGAATCCTGATAGAATCCAAGTCAGAAAATCTTTTGTGAATTCTCACCTGACTTCTCTGCCAACAAGCTCTGTCTGCATATGTACCCAAGGAAAAGCAGGTGCTGTTCTTTCTGCTGGCTGGAATCTTCCAGTGTTTGCATGTTCCTTGTCCTCTTCCTTGCACCTAGCTTTGGGCCAAGTGTTGCTGCTATTAAGTGACTACACCTCTCGACTACACATCGAAACATACATGAACCAAACTTGACTGCCCAAGGGGCACTGCAGGAAAAGTGGTGACAGATCTAACACTTCTTCCAAAAACAAATTAAATGTCTATGTTTATTTAAAAGAAAACAGGAAAAAAATCCATGCATGTGAATCTTGTTCTCATTGACTAGAGAATTGACACCTTGGAATGCTCTATCTACTAGTGACTTTTTGCAAACATTCTAAAATATTTTATATATATGATAAGTTTATACTGTAATATGACAAGTAAAAATATATGAACCACCTAGGTTAGGAAATAGAACATCGTGAATATAGATGAAATTTTCTGTCTCACTCCTAAATTATTCCCCTCTCTCTTCTTGGTAACTACTATATGAAATTTGATATTTATCATTTTCTTATATGCCTTTAACCTGTGAGATATACATATTCATATCAGATAAATGAAGAATTAAGGAATAAATAGTATTGTTTAGAAAGTTTTTGAGATTTACTTAAATGATATCATACTTTATGTATTCCTCTGCAATTTGGTTTTATCACACAGTATACTTTTATCTTAAGTACAACTCTAATTCATTTATTTTCGTGCTTCATCATATTGTATGATGTGAATATGCCACAATTCTTAAACTCATTCTCTTGTTGATGAACATGTTCATTTTGTGTTTTGTCGCATGATTGTAATGAATATTCTTCAAATTTCTGGTGTAAACTTGCAGTGGTTTTCTTGGGGACAGTGGTCTCCCCTTATCCATGGGGAATATATTTCGAGATCCCCAGTAGATGTCTTAAACAGCAGGTAGTACCAAACCCTATACAGTTGACCATGGAACAACATGGTTTTGAGGTGTGTGGATTCATTTATATGTCGTGATATGCTTTGGCTCTGTGTCTCCACCCAAATCTCAACTCAAATTGTAATCCTCACGTGTCAGGGGAGAGGCTTGGTGGGAAGTGATTGAATTATGGGGGCAGACTTCCCTTGGCTGTTCTGATAATAGTGAGTTCTAATGAGATTTGGTTGTTTAAAAGTGTGTGGCACTTCCCTCTTTGCTCTATCTCTCTCTATCTCCTAGTCCACCATGGTAAGATGTACTTTCTTCCCCTTTGCCTTCTGCCATGATTGTAAGTTTCCTGAGGCCTCCCAATCATGTTTCCTGTTAAGCCTGTGGAACTGTGAGTCAATTAAACCTCTTTTCTTCATAAATTACCCAGTCTGAGATAGTTCTTTATAGCAGTGTGAAAACAGATTAATACAGAAAATTGGTACCAGGAGTGGGGTACTGGTATAAAGTAAACAGAAAATGCAGAAGCAACTTTGGATGGAGTAATGGGCAGAGGTTGGAACAGTTGGAGGGCTCAGAAGAAAACAGGAAGGTGAAGGAAACTTGGGAACTTCCTAGAGACTTGTTGAATGGTTTTGACCAAAACGCTGATAGTGAAATGGACAATTAAGTCCAGGCTGAGATGGTTTCAGATGGAGATGAGGAATTTTTTGGGAACTGGAGCAACAGTTACTCTTGCTATGTTTTAGCAAAGAGACTGGTGGCATTGTGCCCCTGCTATAGGGATCTGTGGAACTTTGAAATTGAGAGAGATAAATATGTGGTAGAAGACATTTCTAAGCAGGAATCTGTTCAACATGTGTCCTGGCTGCTCCTGACAGCATACTGTCATATGTGTTCACAAAGAGATAGTCTGAAATTGGAATATGTTTAAAAAGAGAGGCACAGCATAAAAGTTTGGGAAATTTGCAGCCTAACCATATGGTAGAAAAGAACATTTCTGGGAAGAAATTTAAGCCAGCTGCAGAAATTTGCATAAGTAAAGTGGAGACAAATGCTAGTAGCAAAGAGAATGGGGAAAATGTCTCCAGGCCATGTCAGAGACCTTCAAGACAGCCTCTTCTATCACAGGCCTGGGGGCCTAGGAGAGATAAATGGTTTTGTAGGCCAGGCCCAGCGTCTCACTGCTCTGTGCAGCCTCAGGACATGGTACCCTGCATCTCAGCCATTCTAGCTCCAGCAATGGCTAAAAGGGGCCAAGGTGCAGCTCGCACCTTTGCTTCAGAGGGGGCAAGCCCCAAGCTTTGGCAGCTTCCATATGGTGATGGTCTTAAGGGTGTGCAGAAGGCAAGAGTTGAGGTTTGGGAACCTCCACCTAAATTTCAGGGGATGTGTGGAAATCCTGGATTTCCAGGCAGAAGTCTGCTGCAGGGGCGGAGCCCTCACAGAGAACCTCTACTAGGGCAATGCAGAGGGGAAATATGGGGTTTGAACCCTCACACAGAGCCCCACTGGAGCACTGACTAGTGGAGTTATGAGAAGACAGCCACCATCCTCCAGACCCCAGAATGGTAGATCCATGGACAGCTTGCACTGTATGCCTGGAAAAGCCACAGATACTCAACACCAGCCCATGAAAGCAGCTGTGGGCGCTGTACCCTGCACAGCCACAGGCATAGAGCTTCCCAAGGCATTGGGAGCCCACCCTTGCATCAGTGTACCCTTGATGTGATATATGGAATCAGAGAAGATTATTTTGGAGCTTTAAGATTTAATTACTGCCCTGCTGTGTTTTGGGCTTGCATGGGGCCTGTAGCTCCTTGGTTTGGGCCAATTTCTCCCTTTTGGAATGGGAGCATTTACCCAATGCCTGTACCCCTATTGGGTCTTGGAAGTAACTAACTTGGTTTTTACTTTACAGGCTCATAGGCAGAAGGAACTTGCCTTGTATCAGAGGAGACTTTGGACTTGGACTTTTGAGTTAATGCTGGAATGAGTTAAGACTTTGGGGTACTATTGAGAAGGCATGATTGGTTTTGCAATGTGAAAAGAACATGAGAGGCCAAGTGCAGTGGCTCACGCCTGTAATCTCAGCATTTTGGGAGGCCGAGGTGGGCGGATCTCGATGTCAGTAGATCGAGACCATCCTGGCTAACATGGTGAAACCCCGTCTCTACTAAAAAATACAAAAAAAAAAAAAAAATTAGGCAGGCGTGGTGGTGGGCACCTGTAGTCCCAGCTACTCAGGAGGCTGAGGGAGGAGAATGACGTGAACCTAGGAGGTGGATGTTGCAGTGAGCTGAGATTGCGCCGCTGCACTCCAGCCTGGGTGACAGAGAAAGACTCTGTCAGAAAAAAAAAAAAAAGAAAGAAAAGAAAATAACATGAGATTTGAGTGGGGCCAGCAACAGAATGATATGGCTTGGCTCTGTGTCCCCACCGAAATCTGATCTTGAATTGTTACCACCATGTGTTGGGGGAGGGGCCTGGTGAAAGGTGATTGAATCATTGGGGCAGACATCCCTCTTGCTGTTTTCATGACAGTGAGTGACTTTTTATGAGATATGGTTGTTTGAAAGTGTGTGTGGCACTTCTCCCTTTTCTCTCTCTCAATCCCCTGCTCCACCATTGTAAGATGTGCTTGCTTCCCTTTCACCTTCTGCCATGATTACAAGTTTCCTGAGGCCTCTCAGTCACGCTTCCTGTTAAGCCTGTGGAACTGTGAGTCAATTAAACCTCTTTCCTTCATAAATTACCCAGTCTGAGGTAGTTTTTTATAGTAGTGTGAAAACAGACTAATACATGTGCATTTTTAAAATAAATATACTCGAAAAATTTTGGGAGATTTGTGACAATTTGAAAAAACTTGCAGGTGAACTGCATAGCCTAGAAATATTGAAAAATTAAGAAAAGGTTAGTTATGTCATGAATGCATAAAATATAGATACTATTTTATCATTTATTACCATAAAATATACATAAATCTATTATAAAAATTAAGATTTATTAAAATGTACACAGAAATTTATAGACCACACATGGCAACTTTCACATTTGAGAGAAATGTAAACAAATGTAAAGATGCACTATTAAATCATAATCATATAAAATTAACTATAGTGTATAGTTAATAATTTCACAGCCACCTTCTGTTACTATTGTGGTGAGTTCAAGTGTTGCAAGGATCCACTGAAAACACTGTGTGATACTGATCATCTCTGTGTGAGCCATTTGTCTGTTCAGTAAGCTGTATTTTACAGAAAAAAAGGAGCTCTCATGATTCTCATGTATTTTTCATCATGCCTAGTGCAATACTGTAAACCTTGAATAACACCATGGGATACATATGAAGTGCACGAGTGATGCTGGAAGTGCTTCCAAGAATCAGAGAAAAGTCATGACATTACAAGAAAAAGTTGAATTGCTCGATATGTCCCATAAATTGAGGTCTGCAGCTACAGCTGTCTCCCATTTCAAGATAAATGAATGCAGTGCAATGACCATTGTAAAAACAAGAAAAGAAATTTTGTGAAGCTTTCACTGCAGCTATGCCAGCAGGTGTGAAAACCTTGCACTTTTTTCAAAATACCTTTTTATCTTTTATTGAAAGTGCAGCTTTTATGTGGATGCAGGATTCCTACGAGAAAGGTATATATAGAATCATACACGGTTTGAGAAAAAATGAAGTTGCTATATGGCAACTTAAAGCAAAAGGATGGTGAAGGATCTAAAACCTGTAGAATTTAATAACAGCTAAGGATGGTTTAATAATTTTAGAAAGAAGTTTGGCTTAAAAATTGTCAAGATAATAGGGAAAGTAGCTTCTGCCAACTGAGAGGCAGCAGTTGAGTTCCCAGATACCATTATGAAAATCATTTATGAGAAAGGATGTTTGCGTGAACAGGTTTTTAATGCAGATAAAAGTGCCCTATTCTGAAAAAAAAAAAAAAAAAAAAAAAGCACTACAAAGCATATTTACTAGTAAGGAAGAGAAGCAAGCACCAAGATTAAAAGCAGAAAGGGATAGGCTAACTCTATTGTTCTACAGCTTTGTGTAAAAGCAATTGAATTTATGATCAGGACTATCTATAAAGCTGCTAACCCTCAAGCCATGAAGAAAAAAAGATAAATCAGTTGTCAGTCTTTTGTCAGTCTTTTGGCTGTATAACAAGAAGGCCTGGACATGAGAACAATTTTTCTGAATCGCGTCCATTGATGGTTTGTCCTTGAAGTCAGGCAGTACCTTACCAGTAAGGGACTGCCTTTTAAAGTTCTTTTGATATTGGACAATGGCCCTGGCCACCCAGAACTGTATGAATTTAACACCAAAGGTGTCAGAGTGGTCTATTTGCCCCAAACACAAAATCTCTAATTAACCTCTGGATCAGGATCATAATGACCCTTAAGGCTTCTTACATATGGTACTATATGGAAAGGATTGTCAATGCTATGGAAGAGAACCCTAAAAAAGAGAACATCATGAAAGTCTGGGAAGAGTACACCGTTGAAGGTGCCACCAGTTATAGAAAATGCTATGAAAGCCATCAAGCCCGAAATAAGAAATTCCTGCTAGAGAAAACCGTGTCCACATGCTGTGCATGGCTTCGTAGAATTGGCAATAGAACCAATAAAGGAAATCATGAAAAAGATTGTGGATGTGGCAAAAAAGGTGGAGGGTGAGTGGTTTCAAGGTATAGACCTTGGAGAAACTCAAGAGCTAATAGACACCAGAGGAATTAACAGAAGACAACTTGGTGGAGATGAGTGCTCCAGACCTAGTATCAAAAGATGAGGGAAAAAATGTAGAAGAAGCAGCGCCAGAAAATAAATTGACAACAGACAATCTGGCAGAAGGGTTTCAGTTATTTAAGATTGCTTTTGACTTCTTTTACAACATAGACCCTTCTATGATGTGGGCACTGAAACTAGAAACTAAAGCAAATGATGGGAGAAGGATTGGTACCATATAGAAATATTTTTTAGAGAAATGAAAAAGCAAAAAATGTCAGAAATAAATTACACTGTATTTCCATAAAAGTTATCCTGAGCGTGTCTGCCTCTCCTGCTTCCCCTTCCACCTCCTCCACCTCCTCCACTTCTGCTCCTCTGAGACAGCAAGACCAACCCCTTCTTATCCTCCTCTTCCTCAGCCTGCTCAAGGTGAAGATTGTGAGGATGAAGATCTTTATGATGATCCACTTCCACTTAATGAATAGTAAATATATTTTCTCTTCCTTATAATGTTCTTAATAAAATGTTCTTTTCTCTAACTCACTTTGTTATAAGAATATGACACACAATACATATAACATACAAAATATGTATTAATCAACAACTTGTTATTGGTAAGGCTTTTGGTCAACCGTAGGCTATTAGTAATTACGTTTTAGAGAAGTCAAAAGTTACACACAAATTTTCAACTATGCAGGAAGTCAGTGTCCCTAACCACTCAGTTGTTCAAAGGTCAACTATGTATAGGATGTTTTTTTAAATCTGATAACAAAGACAGCTACAAAGTGACTAAGGGATAGCTAGTGTGTACAGTGGGATATGCTGGACAAAGGAATGATTTACCCCACAAATGGGACAGAGCAGGATGGCATGAGAGTTCATTAAGCTATTCAGAATGGCACGAGATTTAAAATTTATAAATTGTTTATTTCTGGAAGTTTACATTTAATATTTTCAGACCATAGTTGACCATAGGTAACTGAAACTGCTAAAGTGCACCTGTGGATAAGGGAGGATTACTGTACAGTATCAACTTTACTAGACATTGACTAGTGCAGTACTGTCCAATATGGCAGCCACTTCCTACATGTGGTTACTGAGCCCTTAAAATGTGGCTGGACTGAATTGAGATTTACTGTAAGTATAAAATACATACTTCAAAGATTTCAAAGACAGTATGAAATAAAGAATGTAAAATATTTAATAAGTTTTTAGATAAATTACTTGTTGAAATGATAAGGGTATACTGGGCTAAATAAAATATATTATTAAAATTGACTTTACCTGTTTATATTTACTTTAAAAAACGAGGCTACTGGAAAGTACAGCATGCATTTGTGGCTCTTGTTATATTTATATTGGGCAGTGCTGGTCTAAGTGTTCTCCAAAGAAGTTAACCCAATTTAGTCTTTTACCAGTGATGTGTAGGAACTCCCCCAGATTCTCATTAACACATCGTGTTATTACATTTTTATTTTTGCTTTTGTATCTGTTAACTATATCTCTCTGTGGTATGATTTCGCATTTAGTTCATTTCTTATGAGGTTGAGAATCATACATGTTTATTGTCTATTTTTGTTTCTTCCTTTGTGGATGTCTCTTGACCTTTTTTAATTGAGTTATTTGTTATTTTCTCATTGATTTGTAGGAGTTCTTTGTATTCTTTCAGTCTATGTCTTAAAAACTTTTTTTCCAAAGGTACCTTTTGATATATTAAACATTTTAATTTAATATATTCATTTACTGAGTTTCAGAACATGAGCTTTTCAGTAAATTGTATTTTGAAATATTTTAAAAGGTATAGGGTTTTTTTATTCATTTTGATAACTGTTTTATCCCCAGAGCCTAGAACAGGGCCTGTTGCAAATAGGCACAATAGATATTAGTTGAGTGAAGTACATTACCTTTCAATAGCTCTCTGGCGTCCATGTTATGCCTTTGTTACCAACTTTCTTCCTCAGGATCTAGAATCTCTGTCCTGTTTAGCTTAATGTAGCTTGCTTTTATTCCCTTTGAAGCTCATTGGTTTCATATATTTCACTCTACTGACAATCTATACTTTTACAAGGCTTCTCAAGGTGTGTTGCCTGCAACAGTGCTTCCAGAGTGTGTAAAAATTGTTACGTTAAAAATAGGTTATCATAGACAAATAGGGTTTGGGAACTAAGCTGGACAATCTTTGGTAATACAAACCTTCTGGAGCCTTTGATATGCTAACATGATTGTGAATATCTGAATATCTGAGAGTGGGATGGATACCGATTATAGCATTTCCCAAACCTAGTTTACCATGGACATTTTGTTTTCAGAAGTTATTTTGCATCTCCTATTTCAAGGCATATTTTTTTAAAAGCCATGGATGAACCTGTTGGAGAACTGAACTAAAAACCCCAAGACTGTGATTATACACAAAGCAAAATGTAGAATTTGTAAATAATTTAGCATAATAAACTTTTCAAGTTCACACGCATTTAACCCAAATAGCTGAATTATTTTCTCAACATTTTTAAGTCATTCTCCATTACAATGTCTGAGTGGACATGCAACTCATATCAGCGGCTTACTTTAAATTAATATAATTAATAAAACATATTAAGAGTTAGCCTTTTTAAAGTAGAGGATATTTTTGGAGTAAATACTTTCTTTTTTTCTTCCTTTTTTTTTTTTTTTTTTTGAGACCGTCTCACTCTGTCGCCCAAGCTGGAGTGCAGTGGCGCGATCTCGGCTCACTGCAAGCTCCGCCTACTGGGTTCATGCCATTCTCCTGCCTCAGCCTCCTGAGTAGCTGGGACTACAGGCGCACACCGCCACGCCTGGCTAATTTTTTGTATTTTTAGTAGAGACGGGGTTTCACCGTGTTAGCCAGGATGGTCTCGATCTCCTGACCTCGTGATCCGCCCACCTCCGCCTCCCAAACTGCTGGGATTACAGGCTTGAGCCACCACGCCCGGCTGGAGTAAATACTTTCTAATATGAAAGATGTTTCTGTACCCTTCAAAACATCTCTGTGTCAATGACTTGAAATAGAAAAAAATATTCCTAGTTGATATGGTTTGGCCGTGTCCCCCCACAAATCTCATCTTGAATTGTAGTTCCCATAATCCCGTCATGTTGTGGGAGGGACCTGATGGGAGGTAACTGAAAAGAGGAGGTTACCCCCATGCTGCTGTTCTTGTGATAATGAGTGAGTTCTCAGGAGATATGATGGTTTTATAAGGAGCTTTTCCCCCTTTTGCTCAGAAATTATTCCTGCCATCATGTGAAGAAGGAGGATGTGTTTGCTTCCCTTTCCACCATGATTGTAAGTTTCCTGAGGCCTCCCCAGCCATGTGGGACTGTGACTCATTTAAACTTCTTTTCTTTATAAATTACCCAGTTTGGGGCAGTCCTTTATAGCAGTGTGAGAATGAACTAATGCACTAGTCCTCCATGTTTGGACTTTTTGCTTCTCTTTTCTTCTAAAGTGAGCATTTGTATTGAGAAAACATGTTCTCCTTTCACATTATAGAAATTAGCTTTGGGAGTATTGTGACCTGCTGTGGAATGGACAGAAAAGAATACATGGTATCCAGTAAGAAGAAACCATTACGTTTATAAAATTCCCTTTCATTTGTTCTATGGTCTGAATATCTGTGTCCTCTCAAAATTCATATGTTAAAATCCTAACCCCCAAAGTGATGGTATTAAGAGGTGGGGCCTTTTGGGAGATTGGGCCATGGGAGTGGAGCCCTCAAGAATGGCACTAGTATCCTTATAAAAGAGGCCCAAGGGAGCTTGTTTGCCCTTCCTCCATGTGAGGATGCAGTGAATAGACACCTTCTCTGAAGCAGAGAGTACCCCCCACCAGACCCCAATCTGCCAGTGCCTTGATCTTAGACTTCTCAGTCTCCAGAACTACAAGAAATAAATTTCTGTGGTTTATAAGCCACCCAATTTATGGTGTTTTTTTCTTAGTCTCAACAGACTAAGAAAATTGGTTTTTGCTTTTAGGCTGGTAAGTCATTCCATTTGGAGGGAGTTAAAGATGACATGATAAAAATGCTGATTCTCATGAAGACATCCACATTGGCAAAACCAACTTGGAAGGCAAGTTGACATTTATGAAAATTAAAAATGGACGTTTTGTCCACCAGTTTCATTTCTTGGTGTCAACCATGGAGAAAAAAGAAATCACTGATATATATATTAGGCTGCATATTCAGAAATATTCATTGAAATATCATCTGTAAATGAAAGACAGAAAAATCATAGACTATCTAAATGTTCCTAGGAAATACTTTTTAAAACTTGATATAGATACGGATAGATGAAATAATACATAGCAGTTAAAAAAGAATTACAACTATAATAATATGGAAAGATCTCCAAGGTATATTTTGAGTGGAAAAAGCAAGTTGTAGAACAAAGCATACAAAACAATATCATTTTGTTTTAAAAACACAAACCTTACATATTTTTATAAGACAAATATGGTCTGAATACAGAAAAAAATGTAATTTAAAAAATAGTAGTTGTATCTGGTGAAGGTACTTGATTTGGAAAACATGGCCAAGGGAGATGAGAAAAATAATTTCTCTTTGTATTGTTTGTGTAATTACACATTAATGAAAAAAATCCTCAAATTATTTATTTAAATTTACCTTTAACCTTTTACACACACTCAAGTTTTTAAAAAAGAACTCATGGTACCTGTGTTTGCTAGCTTAAACAAATAAATAAAAAGGCATAGCTGATCATTTTTTCTTCCCAATGGCATATGCACACTCATGTTACTTTAAGAACCATTTCCTGAAGATAAGGAACAGAAATGAGGGAGAAAATGGAAGAGAAAAGCCTTTCTTTTGGTGAGACAGCGAGAGCACAATTTGACGATTCTCCACTTGACAACTTTTCCCCAGGACAGGACATGTAGAAACATATTTGCCAACAACAAAGCCAGTACTGGCTTCTAGTCACAGAGAAATCAAAGCGGCCCTGAGTGAAATTCCTTTGAAGACTACCTGTGTTGTCTATGGCCGACACTCTTCCTCTGGAAAAGAATCAGCAGATATATAGGTGGTGGCTGCATCCCCACGCTGGGCACACGATTAAAAGCATGCCAAAGCAAAGGCACTAGACGCATGCCAAGGTCTGAATATCTTGGGCTGTAAAAACAGGTAGAGAGGCCTGCTCAGTTGAAACCTGCAATTGGGCATTAGGGAGCAGAGATGCATTATAGGGGAATTTATGAACCTATTTGAACATCATAAGTTTGAAATTTCCAGACGAAATTGAGGCTTGTACGATTCCATTTATCACACTTTCCATTTCAGGCTGGCTGAGATGGAGGGAGTTTAAGTGACAGCTGGCTTACCCTTACCCGCAGGCCACCGGATGAAATTGTGGAGCAGAGCCTGCCCGGCACGTAGAAAGAAGATGAGGAGAAGGGGACAAGCTGCAGGGGGGTGCAGAATGCGTGAGCTCGTCCTGGTGGCACTGAGCAGGTAGAGAGCTCAGGGAAGAGGGGACGAAGGAGGCTGGGGAGCGGTGTGATGGAAAGACCTGAGAATGAGAATGAGAAGACTTGAAATCGAGACCTCTTGCCAAAAGAAGAATGAAAGGGGATAGAGTGGGAGGGCAGGGAGAAAAAAAAAAAAAATTAGTCCAGCTGCTTAAGGAGAGCAGGTTGAAATAGAGGGGATGTTGATTTAGAACACTCATCAGTCACAAAAGCCAGAACAACAAAAGAAACACAGGAAGGTATTGCCTAGAGGAAGAAAGTCTCCGTAGCGTTTTTTTATTACTGCGTTTAAAACGGGAAAGAACTGTAAAGGTGGGTGGAATGATTTCAGCCCATCTAGGCGTGTGTCTACCTGCCTGGCTATGGCCGGGAGGTTTGTTTGGCTGCCTATCAGCTCTTATTTCCTTAGAAGGTTGGAGAATTAGCTTCTCCATTCCCATCAAATGTGTGAAAACCATTCCTTGATGTAGGTGAAGCTTTCTGTGGTTTACTGCACAGGAAAAAGGGACAAAGAGTGAGAAAGTTCTACTTTAGCAGTTTATAACTTCACCCCTGCCCCGCCCCCATCGACTTCTGTTTTATCTCAGACTATTATTTTCTCTCTTCCTTTTCAGTTTCTGTTAAACACACTAGATATCTTTGGTGTGTTGTTGTTATTGTTTTCAAGATCCCCTCTCCCCAAAAAGCTACCTTTGGAGAGAAAGGATCAGGGACTCCTAGAAATTCACAACTGGCTTGGGTTAATCCAAGGCACTTTTTTACTTTTTTTTTTTTTTTTTTTTCCTGAGGGAGTCTCTTGAGACACATCACTAGTACCAGTTTGTTTTGGAATCACATTTAGGAGAATTTTTTTTTAAAACCATGAATAAGTCTGTGTTTTTTGTGGAAACAAAGAGCAGATTTTGCAAGCGAAGGAGGTCATTTATCCCCACAATGAAAGTATTTTGCATGTAAACAATATGACTGCTTTACCTGAGAAAATTAGTGATGGATTAATGATAGAGTGGATTCTGTGTATATCCATGCTTACTATTTACTTGTGGTTAAAAAAAATTGCCCTTGAAATAAAGCGTAGTGCTTTCTCCTCACAGACTCACAGAGATATCAGTCATTTTGTGAAATAAAAGTTGATAGTTTGATAAGCAATTTACATGTGCTTCTTTCAGATAGAGACAAATGTTTCGTTAGATTTTTAGATAACGACATTTCAATGCTTTCACTCAAATGCACATGTAGTGTATTTGAAATGGTCCCATTTGAGGCTATTGCTCAGACTACAAACGAAGAACATCTCTCTCTCTCTCTAGCAAAGCCCAACAATGGGTGTGTTTCACATAAGCTTTTGCCCTAAAACTACATGCCACAGTCAACAACGATCAATGTCTCCCAGGACTGCTCAATTTGAAGTGATATCTGTTGGTTCAGGTGGTCACATGGAGCTGTTAAGATTTTTTTGAGTGCATCAGAGAGAAGTGGGACGGCATGTTACCAGGAAAGTTGAAAGGGAAACTGGTTCAAGGGTGTTGTTGATTTGAAAATAATTGAACAATCTGAGTCACACTATAGACTCGTAGCTAACCCCATTGTTCTCTGAAATTAGAGGGAGAGACAATAAAATGAGATGCTCCTTTGGAATTGAGTGTGCTGAACCAGCACTTTCCTTGGCTCCTTCCCAGGAGCATAAAATCTGTGCTTTGAAAATGAAAAAGGGAATATTCTGATTGGACTGGATGCCATAAGATACTCCGATGGCTTACACTTCACTTGGGATCGACTGGAAAATGTGTGTTGGAAATCTCTTTCACAATTATGAAATTTCACTTCCAATGCAAAAATATCTTGCAGGCTAAATGAGAAGTAACACCACTCCAGAGAAAAGCGTTGGCCGTCTCCCAGATTAATATGGGGTTATGGTCCATGATAGGGTTAGATGAGGTAAAAATTTCCCACTTCTCTTCCAGATAGACCGGAAATTGTTGTGCCTGAAATAGATTTGGGCTAAGTAACCAATTAAAATAATTTGGATCAAGAAATGTGACATGGAATGTGATGTAGATATTTCCAGTTCTTATTCAGGAAACCTTATTGCAAAAAGGTTGAAAGATAATTGAGAAAATAATTTAAATGGTGGCAAGAGTTATTTGTGTGAAGATAAAATCCAGAGTCCTTTTCATTGAGATGGAGAAGCTGCCAAATAGCTCTTGGTGATAATTCTATGCACAAAATTTTCATAGTGGGCTTCAGTACCTTGCCAGATGAAAGCTTTTGCTCAGTTTAAAGTTGGAAAAGAGATTTGAGTCTCCACCAAGGATAATGTGTTAAGCTTGGTAATTAAAGACTGTTTTTTATAAATAATGCCAAAAGCACATTGGGAACATTGGGCTCATATATTACTGTACTTTAAAGAAATCAAGAACCTAATAACATTCTAGATAAAATGACATACACACCCACATCCACACACCCCACACACATACATACACACACCCCGATTTGTATTAGGATATAAGGGAAATTATACAATTTTTCTAATTAAGTTATCAAATGATATTAAGGGGCAGTATATCTACTGTGTCTTTGAATAATGAGAGCTTTAAAAATGTAATAAAAAGTTTCAAGTTACATAGTCCAGTGCTACTCAAAGTGTGGTCTGTGACCTGCTGCTAGTTCATGACCTGTTTACCAGCACAAAACAAGACACACATAGAAATTGAGACTGGGCATTTCACAACTTGTATAGCAATAAAACAATGACTAGAGTGTCATGGTTTTTAAATGAGCTCATGTTTTCTACTTCTTATTCGAGTTTTCTACAATTTCATATTTATTGTATTTTACAAATACATTGGTCTGCAGTATTCAAAAAATTCTCCTACTTCACAGACAATTTGAGAAACACTGACATTAACTCTACTTTTAAGAATCTAAGTGCTACTCTTTGAATTTATATTATCTTTGTGTTTTAAGATGGTGCATGATTTAACCTCAGTTTAATCAGGAAAACCAGGCACATAAACTGAATATGGCTGCTGAACCAATCTCATGCCAGTCTCTCGCTCTTGTACGCTATTGTGACCCCACACTGTCCTTTCATTCTCTCAGACACACAAAGATCCTTCCAGAATTTGAGGCTTTGCATGTGCTCTTCCCTTCACCTGGAATGCTTTTCCTTCTTCTCCTCCAAAGGTTTGATTTTGTCTTGTTTACGTCTCAGCTTAAATGCCACCTCTGTGGGCTGACTTTCCTGACTCAAATTGAAAAATAACTCCCCTCCAAATTCTTACATTATTCTCTCCCTGTCACTATTGTGACTACTATGTATAGTTTAATTACTTATTATCTATTTCTCTATACTAGATTGTTAACAAGAGAAAGAAACTTGCCTATTTTTTCACTGCTGTGTACTCGAAGTCTAGAGCAACGTATGACACAATGACATATAAGTTCACTGAAGGACTAATAAAATGTCTGAATCCCTATTTTCCCCTAATAGAGTGTAAGCCCCTTAAGGATAAGTTTTCTTTTATTCATTTATGTATCCCTAGCACTTTAGCACAATGCCTGACTCAGAGAAACTACATGAAAAAATGTCTTTTGAAGAAATAAATGAATAAATTACCTCCTGGGAACATCCATCTGGGTGTCCCATAGGCAATTGGACTTGTATATTTGTGTCTAAGCTCATCATGCACTGCTGTAGTCTTCAGTTAGCATCACCATTCACTTATAGGCTCCCAAGCAAAGAACCAGCATCATACTCAATTCTGTCCTTATCTTCCCTTCTTATTCTCAAATTCACCTCAGAAAAATGAAACTGATTTAAAATTGATTGTATCTCTTATCTTTCATTATATTCCTCATTTTTGCATTAAACCTTTATTTTGATGTAGGCATATATGTGTTTTTTTTTTCTTTATGACCTATACTTTTTGAGTATTATTTGGAAAAGCCTATGCATTTGTTGTGGTGGACACTGGGGTAGTTGGCCTAGTTGCCTCGATCTTTCTTACCAGTTCTACATGCCTACCCCCCAGCTCCTGTGTGTTTTCTTTCCAAAGGCTTTGAAGAAGAAAATAAAGATCTGTAAGTAAAGGCTTCCTGTGTTCTGTGTTGCATAGGCAACTCATAAAAGCACATGCAAGCATGAGAGAAAGGGTCACCTTCCAATAGTAATGCAGATAGAGTTGCAGGAGAGAGTAAAAGGACCACTGGACACAATTTGTCTTGTGTCTAATGGGAAAACTGAGGCTAAAGGAAAAGACCCAGTAATATGGTAGGGAGATAAAGGAAAGCTCATGAACACATACACATACACACACACACACACACACAGACACACCTTTCTCCAAAGCATTTTGACTTTGCATCCAGAGCTGTATCTCATGTAAGAATTAGAATCTAAAGTCAGTGTATATGGTGCATGTTTATGTATGATAAAACATCAAATGACACTCATTGTGGGGAGATGATGATCTTACATAAAGCACACAAGAACCGACACCTGCAAATGAAGCAACAGATCGGTGTTTCTCATCTTATTCATGCAATCCAAGGATACAAGGCTCTTCATGGACCCACTAGAAGGACTTTTCCTGAGATGGTGATTAAGACAACCATGAAGGAAACAGAAGTTTTACAGTTTTCAGTGGCTGCAAGGTCTACAGTAGCCTCTTAATTAAAAGAACCGATTTAATTAATTTTTAATTAAGAAATTTTAGCAATGGAAAAAACGCACACATACAGGAAATGGATAATTATTTTAACATTTGGTGGCCTTTTATTAAATATTCTGAAAAATATAAACTCTGTAGATGCCAAATTTTGCAACATGATTTACCCAGTCTGTTACTGTACAGAAGTAAGCTACTGAGTGGAGAGAGAAGCAAAAGTTTCTGTGCTCAGAAGAAAAATGGCTTTCATTTATCTGGCCTCCCATGCTTTTCCACTCATTGCTATCTTAGAAAGATTACCCTTGTAAAAGGTTTACTCGTGGTGTAATCTTAGACCAGACTTATTAATAGATGCCCTTTTTTAAAAAACAGATAAAAATAAACTACACAAAAATAAAAATACAATGGAATTAGGCTAATGTATGTTTGTCTTTATTAGAAATTAATGCCTTCTGTACTACAGATTAAAATTTCATTAGCTATGTTTCCGTGTAGAAATCCAATGGCTATTTTTTCTAACAGAGGATAAAAACGCACAACTCTTCATGGACAGGAAACCAAATAAAAAGCTCCACGATTGGAAAGAAAAGCAGGATTCTGCATTCACTTTTAGTCAAACCCAGAAGTAAGAAAAGATGAAGGCTCTAGGTATCAAATATAAAGAGGCTGGTTGCTGACTTTAGAGGCTCAGGTTGTTCATTGCTAAGTGTGTCAACTCAGGCCAGAAATTTGATGTGTCTGAGCCTTGTCTATAGAATGGAGATGATATGCTGCAGAGCTGTTCTACGGGTTTAAAGCTGTGGCACGTGAGAAGTGCATGGTTGTGTCTGGCATGGTATACATTTAATACAGGTTAGTTACTCTTAGCAGTATAACTTGGGAAAGTGCTTTCCTTCTCAGGTATTTGTCTCCCCATCATTAGAATAAGAAGACTGAATAAGATCTATGTCACCTGAAGAGTAGGATGCAAACCATTGGTATTAAAAACAAGACAATGTAAAGCATTACATGGAAACAGTACTCAATAACCTTGAATCTCTACATGAAAATATGTTCCCATTGCAAATCTAATCCCTATCTTCTTCTTAAATCAAAGAGAACATCTTTGTTTAGTGCTAGAATGGCTTAACAACTCATTATTTAAGAAAGCAAGCCTTAATCCTTTAATAGGCAATAATAAGAATTTGATATCTTGCCTTATTTTTTACTATCTTTATTTTTAAAGTATGTCTTTATGACAGTGGACATCAGTTTTATATTTACAATAATACTATAAAATTTTCTTTTTGAAGCTATATTTCAATAAAAATAGTGAGCTGATTTAAAGTAAAACAGTACGGGCAGTGTACGTAGCAAAGATCTTGACCTTTTGCTAAAGACTAAAGTTTGGCAAATGCTGTACTTGATCTAACATTCTATGTTTCTATGAGGAAGAATTGGTTCTCTCTAGTCACTGTCTCAGCAAGATTACTTTTAGAGTAAAGTGTATTCTGATGACTTTCTGTACTTACTGGTCCTGAGCTTGGTTGAAAGTAGAGTGGAGATGTTGCTTTGTTGCAATCAGGTATCTGGAGAGCAACTCAGTGATCTTAGAGGAAAAGGAGACAAATCTATTTATAGTTCTTAAAAAAAAAACAAAGCAAAGCACCATGCAGATGTACATACATGCACAGATAAATACAATCAGCTCACTTGACTGTACCACTCCATGTATTATCAATGTAAAGTAGATAAGATGGCCTCATTCTTTCTATTTATTATTTATTTGTTTTTATTGTGGCAAAATATGCATAAAATAAAATGTATCACTTTAACCATTTTAAAGTACAAAATTCAGTGGCATCAAATACATCCACAGTGTTGTGCAACTATCACTGCCATCCATCTCCTCATCTTAAACAGAAAGTCTGTACCTATTAAACAGTAACACCCCATTTCCCCCTTCCCCACCTCCTTGTAACTCCTGTTCTACTATAACTTTACCTATTCCAAGTACCTAATAAAAGTGGCATCATATGTTTGTCTTTTGTGTCTGGTTTATTTCACTTAGCATATTGTTCCTAAAGTTCATCTATGTTTGTACCATGTATCAGAATTTCATTCATTTTTATGGTCAAGTAATATTCCATGATATACATATTCTACATTTTGTTTATCCATTCCTCTGTTGACTGACATTTGGGTTGCTTCTACCTAGCCTGTGTGGTTACTGTGGCAGAGAGAAAAGTCATAAGATGCACACAGCATCACCACCAGGACTTCAGGGAATGGGGAAATTCATAACCTAATGAGAAAGTGGGGTGCTGCTATAGGGAACAAAGGAAGAAATGCCAGGCAGACTAAATGAATAAATAAATATCATTACTCTGTTTTACCATATTATGTCTGTAAGGGTTTACTTCACACCAAATATGAGATTACTAAAACAACTCTATTTTAAAAAATCGTTTGTTTAAAAAATGGGTATTTTATATCTTTCTCTCAACTCATAATGACCAACTTTACCATATCTGTGTTATGTACCTTTAGATACATGATCTAAGGTGGATGAATTTGAATCTTTCTGTTAGCATTTGGGATAAGATGGAGAGGGAACTGAGCATCTAGGCTAGCCTCTTGGATGGAGAATGTATTCTAAGGGGCTAGCTGTGTGCACATGGGGTCGGGTGGGGACGGGAGTCTTCCTACCTCCATATGCACAGAGAAGTTGAGAAAGTTGATGTTCAAAGAAAAACTTCAAGTAGAAGAGAAGAGAATAGCAAAGACAAGAGACAAGGAGAATGCTGGCTGGGTTGTTGTTGAGATGTTTGTGGAGTTGCAAGAAAAAACAGGATTTCAGCACTAGAAGAAGCATCTCATGTTAAAAGTGGAGCAAAGATTTTGGGCTCAGCTAACCTGAGTTCATGGTCTGAGTACATGAGTATTCAGTTCCTTATTCTAGTCCCTTCCAGAGACTCAGCTTTTTCCACTCTTGAAATTTGTGAACACATCTGAGTTCTTAAAACAATCACCCTTATTGATTAAACAAGTTTGGTTGGAGTGGGTTTCTTTTTCTTGTAATCAAATAATCTGAATTAAACTAATTTATTTCAGATTCTTAGATCTAAAACATTCTGAGAATAAAATTGCTAGAGGTAGCATAAATATCCAAATACAAGTCAACTCCTAATACCAAGTATCTATTGGCATAATATGAGGATGTGTGCTTCAATTACAATCTCATCCATTGTAAAGTAATTGGGAATTCACCATAATACAAGACATTTAAAAGGATTCCTTCTAATTTTGAGGAATGATTTTAAGAAAAAAAAAATATTGCCTTCTAGTCAGACATATACAGTTGCCAAGTAACAAGAGGGTGTTCACATTAGTCCCCATAAGCTGACCACGTCACAACTTATCACAGAAACAGAACATGCAGAAAGTAGTAACACATTTTACTACTCAGTAAACTGCATGCAGAATCTCTGATGCAGCTGCATGTAATCTTCCTGACCAAAGCTTGGGGCTGATAGAAACACTCAATGTAATAATGAAAGAGAAAAGCTCTCCTTAAGGTAATAGAGCCCCATAGGGCAAATTATTATCAACTCACCCATATAGCTATAGCAAAAGGTAGATACTGGGAGAAAAATCAAGTTTAAAATGAAACCACGAGCTTACAGAGAGCTTTTTTATTCATGTGACAAGATTTTGTGATAAATTACTTTAATGCTTTCAAAAGCTTGAGAAATGGATTGATAGACAACAAATTTTGTCTTGTGGCTTATTTACTCCTTAGAATTAAATGACGAATTGGGAAGGGCATTAACTCTTCTGGGCCACTAGAAAACCACTTACGGCACTGGACTGGAGAAAGTACTAGAAACGATGACTCAAGAGAGGATTTCTCCAGCCTCTTTGTGTAACTGGGAACTTTATCAGAAGACAAAAATCACAAAAACAAGGGATTAGGAAACAGACATCCAAGTAAAGACCAAGTAACACTTCCATTTCTGAAGAATAATGTTGAAATTATTAGATCATTATGTATGCACAATAACTGTGAAAATGCACTATAGACCAGTGGATCTTAGTGTATGGTCCTCAGGCCAGCAGCATCAGAATTACTAGAGAACTTGTTAGAAATGCAAATTCTCAAGCTACACCAAGACCTACTGAATATGTAATTCTGGAGGTAAGGCCCAAAAGACTGTTTTAACAAGCCCTCCTGGTGATTCTGCTGTGCACCACAGTTTCTGATGCACTTGTGCCAGAGTGAAGAGGAAGAGTTTTGCTGTTAGACAGATGCGGGTCCAAATCAGCCTGTTCTCTTACTGGCTGTGTTATTTTTTGCCATTTACTTAATCTTTGAGGGCCTGAATTTCCTCATCTGAAATGTAAAAAAGGATTCTTACCTCACACTATGTAAAGATTAAATTTATATTATTTGTGAACAGACTTTTCAAAGTGCCTGATTTTATCATGTACATGATAGTACCATGCTAGTGGTCCCATTCTGTAGAGGAAGTATGTGGTGAAGGCAGGCCATGAACCCAGGTTAGCTGAGCCCAAAATCTATGCTCCACTTTTAACATGAATTGCTTCTTCTAGTGCTGAAATACTGTTTTTTTCTTGCAACTCCACAAACATTATCTTAATGGGATTTATTTATTCTCTTCGATTACATGAGAAATACCTGCCTAATGCAGAAAAAGAAATAAAAAAAAATTCCTGAAAAACTCATCACAATTTTATGACTCAGAAATAACCTCTATTACATTTTGGTATAAAGATTTCCACTCAATCTTTTATTATAAAATAACGTAAATGCTATTTTTTTATTCAAAATATTGAGAATTTTCTTCCATTTTGATAAATGCATCTAAGAATTAGAAAGCAATCTGCAATATAGGAAACATTTTAGCATATGTCCTATAAACAAAAAGTAGAATATTTCCAAATATTTTAGTGTAATGAGAATGGGCATTACAGTTGTCATACCAACATTTGTTGTACCTGTCCTCCACTATGTTGAAGCTACATGATTAGAATGTTACCAACGTCAGGCTCAGTTCCAGGGAAGAGCCAAAGAAACTTACTTTTCCCTAGTCACATGATTGGTTTAGAAAGTACACTAATCAAGCTTTCCCTCTTCCATAGCTAAGCAGTTGGCTCAGGAGTGAACATTATGATATCCAAGTTGGTTCAGTCAGAGGGAAGCTAAGGACATTTGCTTGAGACAGAAATGCTCCCCTTTTGGACTTAAGTGAACAAATGTGTAGCCAGGAGATGTTGACAGCCATCATATAACAAGGAGGAGAATCAAACTTCTATTAAAACTGATCTCATGGAGGATTGACTGGAAAGATAGATGAATCTCATGGAGTTCCAGGGTCAGATCAATCCTGAAGCCTGTAACGCTACCAATTAGTTCATTTGTAGTTGCATTTCTCCCATTAGCTGTAGCCCTACAATAGGCTGTGGGACCAGCCTTTTCTTCATATAGCTGAATCATCGCTTATACCGCATCTTTGAACATCAGGAGATTTCTGTTTCTATTAATGGCAGAGTCACTGTACCAGACTATGCCTCCCTTTTTACACAATGACAAAACTGCATGAAAACATACAGTAATTACTCTCAGATGTTGGGAGAAAGGCAACAGTAGAAGAAAACTGTGATCCCTGAAGGGAAGTAAGTTTGATTTCCCAAACAAGGTGGGAATCACTCTGACTTTTTACCTAGAAAGTTTTTTTTGTTTGGCATTATTTGGCAATATAAGCAATATCAGTGAACGTTCTTAAGTCTGAAGGGAAATTACACACACATACACACACATACACAGAAAGAACTCTGGAAATGATAAATATTTTGTTGGTATATATAAAGGACTATTTTTTGTTTGTTAATCTATTTAAAATACATATGCCTCTTTAAAGCAAAAATGATAACAATGTATTAAATGGGTTTGTAATGTTTGTAGATGCAATATGTATGAAGACAACAGTTCTAAGAATAAGAGGCTGCGTAACAAATTATCCCAACTTAGTAGCTTAAAACAACATCCATTTATTAATTAATAGTTCTATCAGTACTAAGTCTGAACTGGGATCTCTGTTCAAGATTTCAAAAAGTTGAAAACAAGGTATCAGCTGGGTTGTGTTTCTTTATAAACAACAGGGTCTTCTTTCAAGCTTATGTGGTTGTTGGAAGAATTCAAGTCCTTGCAGTTGTAGGACTGAAGCCCCTATTCTCATGCTGGCAGTTGACCAGGGGCAATTCCCAGCTTCTAGAGGCCATTCATATTTTCTTGCCATGTGGCCATGGCAAGAAAATAGGTCCTGTCATGTTTTTAATCTCTCTGGCTTCAGAAAGGGCCCAGCGCCTTATAAAGGTACATCTAATTATGTTAGGCCTGCTAAATACCTCTCTTTTGAGGAATCCAAAGTCAGCTGATTAATAATCTAATCATGAGTGATATTCCATCACATTCACAGGTTCTACCCTTATCCAAGGAGAGGGGAATGGTGTCCTCCTGCATACTAGTGAACAGTAATCTTAAGGACCATCTTAGACTTCTGTGTGCTATAGGATAAAAATGAAAATTAAAACCATTGTACAGTTTTTATATTTTACCTTAAATATTAACATATTATCTCTAAGTAGATTGGAATAAATTTTAGAGGCATAATATAGTCTGTAGAGGAACCAGTTAAAAAATTTGAAGAGATATTGCTAAGAAGCAAATAAAAAAACTAAAATGGAAAACTAAAAAATATCTGAACAACTCAAAAGATGGCAAAGGACAAATAAGAGGAGCAAAAAAGAAATGAGACAAACACAAAACTACAAAATGTAACCATATCAGTAATAACATTAAATGTCAATGGAATAAACATTTCATGCAAAAGGCAGAGATTGTTAGACTTGGACAGAGGATGTGGAGAAAAACAAAACCAACAGAGGATGTGGACAGACGATGTGGAGAAAAACAAAAACCAACTCTGTACTGTCTACAGGAGATATATTTTAAATAAAAAGGTACAAATCGATGGAAAGTGAATGAGAACAAAAGACAGAAAATGCAAACAGCAAGTGTGAAAAACCTAGAGAAGATCAGACAAAATGTACTTAAAAAAAGAAGTTTCTTTTGCTGTGCAGAAGCGGTTTAGTTTGATGAGATACCATTTCTCAATTTTGGCCTTTGTTGTAACTGCTTTTGGTGTTTTAGTCACGAAGTCTTTGCCTGTGCCCATGTCCTGAATGGTATTGCCTAGGTTTTCTTCTAGCGTTTTTATGATTTTAGGGCTTACATTTAAATATTTAATCCATCTTGAGTTAATTTTTGTATAAGGTGTAAGGAAGGGGTCCAGTTTCAGTTTTCTGCATATGGCTAGCCAGTTTTCCCAACACCATTTATTAAATAGGGAATGCTTTCCCCATTGTTTGTTGTTGTCAGGCTTGTTAAAGATCAGATGGTTGTAGATGTCTGATGTTATTTAATTTTTGCAGTCTATCCACCTGACAAAGGGCTAATATCCAGAATCTACAAGGAACTTAAACAAACTTACAAGAAACAAACAAACAACTCCATCAAAAAGTGGGCAAAGGATATGAACAGACACTTTTCAAAAGAAGACATTTATGTGGCCAAAAAACATATCAAAAAGTGCTCATTGTCACTGGTCATCAGAGAAATGCGAATCAAAACCACAATGAGATACCATCTCATGCCAGTTAGAATGGTGATCATTAAAAAGCCAGGAAACAACAGATGCTGGAGAGGATGTGGACAAATAGGAGGGCTTTTACACTGTTGGTGGGAGTGTAAATTAGTTCAACTATTTGTGGAAGACAGTGTGGAGATTCCTCAAGGATCTAGAACTAGAAATACCATTTGACCCAGCCATCCCATTACTGGGTATATAGCCAAACGATTATAAGTCATTCCACTATAAAGATACATTCAGACGTATGTTTACTGCAACATTATTCACAATACCAAAGACTTGGAACCAACCAAATGCCCATCAATGATAGACTGGATAAAGAAAATGTGGCATATATACACCATGGAATACTATGCAGCCATAAAAAACGATGAGTTCATGTCCTTTGCAGGGACATGGATGAAGCTGGAAAACATAATTCTCAGCAAACTAACACAGGAGCAGAAAACCAAACACTGCATGTTCTCACTCATAAGAGGGAGTTGAACAATGAGAACACATGGACACAGGGAGGGGAACATCACATATTAGGGCTTGCTGGTGGGTGAGGGGCAAGGAGAGGGATAGCATTAGGAGAAATACCTAATGTAGATGACGGCTTGATGGGTACATCAAACCACCATGGCATGTGTATACCTATGTAACAAACCTGCACGTTCTGCATATGTATCCCAGAACCTAAGTACAATAAAGGAAAAAAAAAGAAGTATCACTAGATCACATGTTCTCACTCATAAGTGGGGTCTAAGCTTTGAAGATGCAAAGGCATAAGAATGACACAATGAACTTTGGGGACTAGGGGAAAGGGTGGGAAGGGGTGAAGGCTAAGAGACTTCAAACTGGGTGCACTGTATACTGCTCGGGTGATGGGTGCACCAAAATCTCACAAATCACCATTAAAGAACTTACTCATGTAACGAAACACCACCTGTTCCCCAATAACATATGAATATTAAAAAATTTAAAAAATTTATGCTGCAAAAAGAGAGAAGTATCACTAGAGATAAAGTGGATTGCTTCATAATGATCAAAAGGACAACACATCAGAAAGATTATACAGTAAAAATAGAATAAAAACACACACAAGCACACTGATTTCACACTCCAACTGCAACCCAACCTCCACTGAGCAGCCAAAGTGATCTATTTAAGATCCAAATCAGATTATGGGAGCCAATAGGCTGAGATTCTGACTAACATACTAGATTTTATCCCTATAGTGCAATGATGGTTTGAAATAATAAAATTCATCTTTATAATTAAGCACATCAGTAGCGTGAATGAGAAAAATGATGTGATGAATTTGATGAATGCAGAAAAAACATTTGCCAAAGATCCCAACTAGAAGCCAAAAAGAATTTTCTTTATAGCTAGTGGTTATAGCAAAAATTTTCATGAAACCTCATACATAATGAGAAACCATTAACCATATTTTTCCTTCTGGATTGAGAACAATACAAACATGCTTAATTTTTTGAGATGGAATCTCATTCTATCACCCAGGCTGGGGTGCAGTGGTGCAATCTTGGTTCACTGCAACCTCCACCTCCCGGGTACAAGCGATTCTCCTGCTTCAGCCTCCTGAATAGCTGGGATTATAGGTGCCCACCACAATGCCTGGCTAATTTTTGTAGTTTTAGTAGAGACATGGTTTCACCATGTTGGCCAGGCTGGTCATGAATTCCTGACCTCAAGTAATCTGCTCCCCTTGGCCTCCTGATGTGCTTGGATTACAAGTGTGCTACTGCTCCTGGCCTTAATTTCTCTTAACATTGTACTAGATGTGTCAGCCAGTACTTTCGGGAAAGAGAAAAATATATATATATATGTAAGAATTATTATAAGGAAGAGATAATTCTGCCTTTATGGTATAATTATCTGTATCAGTGCTGTCCAAAAGAAATGCAATGTACATCAGAAATGTAATTTAAAATTTTCTAACATTGATTAAAAAGAACAGGTGAAATTAATTTTAATAATATAATTTATTGGCTGGGGGCAGTGGCTCACACCTGTAATCCCAACACTTTGGGAGGCCGAGGTGGATGGATCACAAGGTCAAGAGATCGAGACCATCCTGGCCAACATGGTGAAACACCGTCTCTACTAAAAATACAAAAATTAGCTAGGCATGATGGTGCATTCCTGTAGTCCCAGTTTCGGTTTGCCAGTATTTTATTGAGGATTTTGGCATGGATGTTCATCAGGGATATGGGTCTAAAATTACATTTTTTTGTTGTGTCTCTGCTAGGCTTTGGTATCAGGATGATGCTGGCCTCATAAAATGAGTTAGGGAGGATTCCCTCTATTTGTATTGATTGGAATAGTTTCAGAAGGAATGGTACCAGCTCATCTTTGTACCTCTGGTAGAATTCAGCTATGAATCCATCTTCTTCTGGACTTTATTTGGTTGGTAGGCTAATAACTATTGCCTCAATTTCAGAGCTTGTTATTGGTCTATTCAAGGATTCAACTTCTTCCTGGTTTAGTCTTGGGACGGTGTACATGATTATCTCAATAGACGCAGAACAGGCCTTCGACAAAATTGAACAGCCTTCATGCTAAAAACTATCAATAAATTAGGTATTGATGGAATGTATCTCAAAATAATAAAAGCTATTTATGACAAACCCACAGCCAATATCACACTGAATGGGCAAAAATTGGAAGTATTCTTCTTGAAAACTGGCACTAGACAGGGATGCCCTCTCTCACCACTCCTATTCAACATAGTGTTGGAAGTTCTGGCCAGGGCAATCAGGCAGGAAAAAGAAATAAAGGGTATTCAATTAGGAAAAGAGGAAGTCAAATTGTCCCTGTTTGCAGATGAAATGATTGTATACCTAGAAAACCCCGTCGTCTCAGCCCAAAATCTCCTTAAGCTGATTAGCAACTTCAGCAAAGTCTCAGGATACAAAATCAATGTGCAAAAATCACAAGCATTCCTATATACCAATAACAGACAGAGAGCCAAATCATGAGTGAACTCCCATTCACAATTGCTTCAAAGAGAATAAAATACCTAGGAATCCAACTTACAAGGGATGTGAAGGACCTCTTCAAGGAGAACTACAGATTACTGCTCAAGGAAATAAGAGAGGACACAAACAAATGGAAGAACATTCCACGCTCATGGATAGGAAGAATCAATATCGTGAAAATGGCCATACTGCCCAAGGTAATTTAGAGATTCAATGCCATCCCCATCAAGCTACCAATGACTTTCTTCACAGAATTGGAAAAAACTACTTTAAATTTCATATGGAACCAAAGAAGAGCCCACATTGCCAAGTCAATCCTAAGCCAAAAGAACAAAGCTGGAGGCATCACACTACCTGACTTCAAACTATACTACAAGGCTGCAGTAACCAAAACAGCATGCTACTGGTACCAAAACAGAGATATAGACCAACAGAACAGAACAGAGCCCTCAGAAATAATACCACACATCTACAACCATCTGATCTTTGACAAACCTGACAAAAACAAGAAATAGGGAAAGGATTCTCTATTTAATAAATGGTGCTGGGAAAACTGGCCAGCCATATGTAGTAAGCTGAAACTGGATCCCTTCCTTACACCTTATACAAAAATTAATTCAAGATGGATTAAAGATTTAAATGTTAGACCTAAAACCATAAAAATGCTAGAAGAAAACCTAGGCAATACCATTCAGGACATAGGCATGGGCAAGGACTTCATGACTAAAACACCAAAGGTAATGGCAACAAAAGCCAACATTGACAAATGGGATCTAATTAAACTAAAGAGCTTCTGCACAGCAAAAGAAACTACTATCAGAGTGAACAGGCAACCTACAGAATGGGAGAAAATTTTTAAAATTTACCCATCTGACGAAGGGCTAATATCCAGAATCTACAAAGAACTTAAACAAATTTAAAAGAAAAAAATCAAACAATCCCATCAAAAAGTGGGCAAAGGATATGAACAGACACTTCTCAAAAGAAGACATTTATGCAGCCAACAGACACATGAAAAAATGCTCATCATCACTGGCCATCAGAGAAATGCAAATCAAAACCACAATGAGATACCATCTCACACCGGTTAGAATGGCGATCATGAAAAAGTCAGGAAACAACAGGTGCTGGAGAGGATGTGGAGAAATAGGAACACTTTTACACTGTTGGTGGGACTGTAAACTGGTTCAACCATTGTGGAAGTCAGTGTGGCGATTCCTCAAGGATCTAGAACTAGAAACACCATTGACCCGGCCACCCCATTAGTGGGATAAAGACACATGCACACGTATGTTTATTGTGGCGCTATTCACAATAGCAAAGACTTGGAACCAACCCAAACGTCCAACAACGATACACTGGATTAAGAAAATGTGGCACATATACACCATGGAATACTACGCAGCCATAAAAAAGGATGAGATCATGTCCTTTGTAGGGACATGGATGAAGCTGGAAACCATCATTCTCAGCAAACTATTGCAAGGACAGAAAACAAAACACTGCAAGTTCTCACTCATAGGTGGGCATTGAACAATGAGAACAGTTGAACACAGGAAGGGGAACATCACACACTGGGGCCTATTGTGGGGTGGGGGGTGGGGGGAGGAATTGCATTAGAAGATATACCTAATGTAAATGATGAGTTAATGGGTGCAGCATGCCAACATGGCACATGTATACATATGTAAGAAACTTGCACGTTGTACACATGTACCCTAGAACTTAAAGTATAATAATAATAAAAAAAATGAAATGATTAGAAAAATATGTATGAGAATAATTTTAGGGCCTAGAGTGGGGAAGGATTTCTAAAATAAATACCCCAAAGCACAGCCATAAACAAAAAATTGACAAATTTTATTATAACAAAATCAAAACCTTTGTTCAAATGGAAAGTACAATGGAAAAAGTTAATAGAGAAGCCACAGACTGAGAAAAGGTATTTTTAAGGTCAAAAACTAGTAAGAGACTAATATCTAGACATGTAAGTGGAATTTTTGCAAGTTAAGAAACAGGAATAGCAATGGAAACATAGGCAAAGGATATGAATGAATAGTACAAAATATTAGAAACTCATAAACGTAACAAACATACATGAAGATTCATCAATATTCAGAAAAATGCTAATTAATACAATAATGAGATGTCAATTTATGCCCATCATATTGACAAAATTACACAGCTGGATAATGCAAACTATTAGCAGGAATCTGGAATGTAGGAGCCTTCATATATTCTTCTGGAATTCTTAGTTAAATTAATCTTGTTTATTCTCCATCACTGGACAATTGCTTTCCTAGGTGTATACACAGAGGTATTCTCACTCAGATTAATAAAGAACCATGTATGAGAATGTTTCTCTTAACTTTATGATAGTGGGGAGTTGGAAGCAATCTAGTTGTTACATGATTGGTTACCAAAGTTTCATGCAAACTGGCAAATGCTAAGAAAATAGTGCCGCATAAAAAGAAAGTCTAAAGGAGTTATGTAGCATAGCACTCTATGTGCATCAAAAGTGTAAATAAAATTGACAATGCATGCTTTACAGGAACACGTACAAATGAAACAAGGGGCATCAAATGAGTTAGCACAATGACCTGGGGTAGGATGGAAGTGAGTTCTGCAGCTAAAGGGAAGGTAAATATAAATGAAGAGAAAGGGGCCTTATACCGGCCATGATGATGGTGTGATGGTCTGGGACATATGATTAATTCAATCTTCTGCACCTTGGGTCTAACCTACTTCACTTGCAGAAATTAAATCAACTTTTGACCATTAAAACTGTCTAGTGGTTTTCCATGATACTTCAAATCAAATCTAGACTAACTTGGTTTATAAAGCCCATGGTTTGCATTCCAGTGCCTAGAACAGTGACTGGAATAGTGTAAGAACTCTGTAACTGTGTATTGTATATAAAGAGTGAGGGAGTAACTAACTCCCCCTGGGCTCTCAGCATATTTATATGCCTTATTTCACTAGCTGGTGTGTTAGCTGGGGAAAAGCTAGGAGCTACTTGCTTGCCTTTTTGTGCCCCAGAAAGTACAGCTGCTCACATCAAGTCTATGAATAACTTTTTGAGCACTGCAATAATGTGAGTAAAATTATGCAGGATGGCAATAGGTTCATTTAAAGTGTCTCAAACTTAAAAAATATAATTTATCTTGAAAAACGTTATATAATGATAATCATTATTATGTATTCATTTAAAGGTGTTTTCTAAAGCTTCTCTACTTGGCAGCATTTTTTGCGCTCTGCTCCGTTAAAGCTTGAGAAGTACTTTGAATTACCAAATATGTTGGAAAGTTATGATATACAATTTCTTTAAAAATATCCTATAATTCTTACTTTTTTTTTAACCAGATAAGTCTGGCTTTCCACCAGTCAGTCTAAATTAGATTTTACTTTATTTGGCAGTTCCTTAGTATTATATAAATCACTCTCTTATTAACATCCTCTCACCACTAATTAGTTAAGGGACTGTAACCAGTGCACACATGTAACTCCCACTACCTTCATGAGGATTAAACATTCATACCTTAGGGCAAAATTGGCATTTAACAAGAGAAATTGTTTCATGTGAATTAACCTTGAGGACGGGAGATAAATAATCCAGGAGGTACATGAGGATTCCCGAGTGTCATCACTGGGGATTCCATAATCATGGAGTGGCCCAAATAGTAATGGCATATTGAGAAATTTAAACTACCTTGATTGATGCAGAATGGTGTAGAGTCTGTGCTATTTATGTTAAATTCTTTATGTGCAAAATATTTAAAGAATTTCTGGTAATTAGAGTACATAGTTTGGAACCAGTGTTGCAAATATAAGTGCAAAGCACATTCATACAAGACAGAAACTGTTTAGTTTCATGCATTTTAAATGATTTCAATCATATGGTGGAGACTTGCATACCTGGTTAATATTGAAGAATCTCTGAGACTATTAAAAAAAAGTTAATTTTGTCAAATGTTAGAAAGTGTTTTGGAAAGTTGTACATATTTTCAGTGGTACTTTCGGATCGTGTTAGGAATTGTATAAAAGTAGTCCCTAACCACAAAATGATATTAGGATGTATGCAACTAGAAATGAAAGGAGATGTATCAAAACACTGGTTTGAATAGGGAAATTCTGCCTGTGAGGGAGAGGGTAGGGAAGCAGCTCAGAAAGACTTCAAAACAGGTACTGCTTAAGCCAGATTAAATGGGAGAAGTGAGGGATGGAGGCAGGGTGCAAATTCTAATGAGAAGAACAGGAAAAACAAACTCATAGAGGTATAGAAGGTAAGAATATTGGAGGCGGGGTAGTGTGTGTTGGTGAGGCTGGAGCACAGAGAGGAAGGATACAGGCTATGTATAAAATTATGATTTTGTTCTATGAGGAATAAAAAGTCATTTTAAAAATCACACTAATGTTTTCAGTTTTGCGGAGTTTGTGACCAAAGAAGTAATAAATATTCATGTTAGAAAATCTAGAAACGAGTGAGAGCTATGAAAAATGTAATCACCCCTTGTACCAGTATTTAATAATAAAAACAGCACAGTGGATATTTTCTGTTTTGAGTGACCTAAGATCCATTTTCTATTGTTTGCAAAGGTATTTATCCTCTCTGTGTGGTCCATGTATTTCAGGGAAAGCTGAGTTCTCCTGTGACTCTATGGATTGGGCAAGTGTTCAAGACTTCAGTTTAGTTCCATATACATGGTTGCAATGATTGGTTCAGAGATAGGCACATGACCTAAGTTGGTCCAATTAGATTAATGCTCAGAATTTTTGCTTAATGGTTGGGAAGAAGATTTCCCTTTCTCCTTGTACGTGAATAAGGAAGAATGCAGCCCTAGAAACCACTGGCAACCACCTTGGTACCATGACAGGAGATGGATAAGGAGATAACAAAACAAAACAAACACACACAAAAAAAACAGCCAAGGAATAGAGAAAAGTAGACAAAAAGTGGTCCTAGTCTTTACATTTGGATGCTCAGTGAAACCCCATTTGAAACAAACCTCACCTCTAGAGGTTTTTTTCTTATGAACGTGAATAAAGTCCTTTTATGGTTTAAGCCAGTTTGAATTATAATATCTGTTACTTGTCATTGAAACACCGTACCTGATAACACAGCTAACATCATGGAGTCCTTATGCCGGAGACACTTACTGAAGTATCTCCTCTGTTCATATTGGCTTCTGTTTTCCTCTGTTAAGTGCTCCTCTGCATGGTCACAGGGGTAAGACCTTGGCATTCATCTTTCGTGTCTGCATTTGCATTGTCCCAAGACAGTGCAACTTACACAAATTAGAACAATTTTGAATTATGACCAAGAGAAAGATTGAATATGTTTTCAGTGCCTGAAAATCTAATAGATTAAAATGGGGAGCTGTTTGTATCCTTATTTCCTGCCATGTAGACAGAAGTAGAAAACTTGATCTAAAGGGAGAGAGAAGGAACCAGAATACATGTGCAGAGCAAAACAATGAGAATTAAACAAAATAAGGAGAGAATGAACTTGTAGATCCCTGGTTCCATCATTCTGCTGTCAAAATTCACTTTAACCTTGCTCCTACATTCTGTGCAATCTCCAGTTTTGGTAAACCAATAAGAATATAAAGGAAGACAGTTTTCTCTATTTTTATAGGCTTGTCCAGGGAAAATACTCAGTATGATAATAAGTATGGTTATATTGGTTATTTAAAGCCATTATTTAATCTGATGTTACTAGTTGTAACTTGGACATATTAAAATATATGTTTTCAAAATGAGGATTATACTTTTTGAAAATATTTTTTACAATATTGCCTCACCCTTAATATTATACTTGGAGATATTTTCCTGTACTATTAAATAGTCTTTGAAATTATGATTTATAATGGTTGTATCACAAACACTACCTAGTTTGTTATGAATTGTGTAACTATTGTTCTGTTGTTAGGTATTTAAGTTGGTCCTTATCTGTAACTATTAAAAGATTCTGAAAGGAATATTTCTTAGCAAAAAAATCTTTGTCTGTCCATATTTATAAACATTTCCTTAATTTTTTTTTTTTTTTTTTTTTTGAGACAGGACCTTGCTCTGTCACCAAGGCTGAAGTGCGGTGGTATGATCTTGGATCACTGCAACCTCTGTCTCCTGGGCTCAAGACCTTCTCACCTCAACCTCCTGAGTAGCTGGTTCTACAGGTGCACACCACTGTAACTGGGTTTTGCCATGTTGCCCAGGCTCCTTATGATAACTTTTTAAAAAATGATTGTGATATAAGGCAGGAATATTTTTAAGGTTCATCATAAATATGGCTAAATAATTTTTAGAAAGTTTTTGCCAATTCACATAGAAATTTATGAGTGTCTGCCTTGTACAATATCATGTATTGTATTTTTTCATTTAAAAACTTTTTACAAATTCCAGTATAAATTCTTAATTAAGGAAGGGCTATGTTTAAAACTGTGTGCTTCAGTGTTCTAGAGTATGCATATGTGTTGATGTAACTGCGAGTACTCTGTTCTTGGAAAGTATCCTTTAAGTTTTCTTCTAACTCCTCTTACATGACTATGCTTTGTTCCATCCTTCTAGTCTCTTCCTTTCCTTGGTTCCGGTCTTCCAAATGGACTCATCTCCAGTCTTTTCTTGTTAATTCAGTGCAATGAGACAATATTGCCTCTTAAGAATTATGACAGACAGGCGGTTCCAAGATGGTTGAATAGGAACAGCTCCAGTCTACAGCTCCCAGAGTGAGTGATGCAGAAGACGGCTGATTTCTGCATTTCCAACTGAGGTACTGGGTTCACCTCACTGGGGCTTGTTGGACAGTGGGTGCAGGACAGTGGGTGCCATGCACCGAGCGTGAGCCAAAGCAGGGCGAGGAATCGCCTCACCCGGGAAGCACAAGAGGTCAGGGAATTCCCTTTCCTAGCCAAGCAAACCTGTGACACACTGCACCAGGAAAATGGGGTCACTCCCACTTTATACTGCGCTTTTCCAATGGTCTTAGCAAATGGCACAACAGGAGATTATATCCCGCGCCTGGCTCGGAGGGTCCCACACCCACAGAGCCTTGCTCATTGCTAGCACAGTAGTCTGAGATTGAACTGCAAGGTGGCAGCAAGGCTGGGGGAGGGGTACCTGCCATTACTGAGGCTTCAGTAGGTAAATGAAGCAGCCAGAAGCCTTAACTGGGTAGAGCCCACCATGGCTCAAGGAGGCCTGCCTGCCTCTGTAGACTCCACCTCTGGGGGCAGAGCATAGCCAAACAAAAGGCAGCAGAAACCTCTGCAGACTTAAGTGTCCCCATCTGACAGCATTGAAGAGAGTAGTGGTTCTCCCAGCACAGAGTTTGAGATCTGAGAATGGACAGACTGCCTCCTCAAGTGGATGTGGGAGGCACCCCCCAGTAGGGGCAGACTGACATCTCACACGGCCGGGTACCCCTCTGAGATGAAACTTCCAGAGGACGATCAGGCAGCAACATTTGCTGTTCAGCAATATTCGCTGATCTGCAGCCTCTGCTGATGATACCCAGGCAAACAGGGTCTGGAGTGGACCTCCAGCAAACTCCAACAGACCTGAAGCTGAGGGTCCTGACTGTTAGAAGGAAAACTAACAAACAGAAAGGACATCCACACCAAAACCCTATCTGTATGTCACCATCATCAAAGACCAAAGGTAGATAAAACCACAAAGATGGGGAAAAAACCGAGCAGAAAAACAGAAAATTCTAAAAATCAGAATGTCTCTCCTCCTCCAAAGGAACGCAGCTCCTCACCAGCAATGGAACAAAGCTGGATGGAGAATAACTTTGACAAGTTGAGAGAAGAAGGCTTCAGATGATCAAACATCTCCAGGCTAAAGGAGGAAGTTTGAACCCATTGCAAAGAAGCTAAAAACTTTGAAAAAAGATTAGACAAATGGCTAACTAGAATAACCAATGTAGAGACGCCCTTAAATGAATTGATGCAGCTGAAAACCATGGCATGAGAACTACGTGATGAATGCACAAGATTCAGTAGCTGATTCGATCAACTGGAAGAAAGGGTATCAGTGATTGAAGATCAAATGAATGAAATGAAGCGAGAAGTTTAGAGAAAAAAAGAATAAAAAGGAATGAACAACCCATCCAAGACATATGGGGCTATGCGGAAAGACCAAATCTACATCTGATTGGTGTACCTGAAAGTGACGGGGAGAATGGAACCAAGTTGGAAAACACTCTGCAGGATATTATCCAGGAGAACTTCCCCAACCTAGCAAGGCAGGCCAACAGTCAAATTCAGGAAATACAGAGTACGCCACAAAGATACTCCTTGAGAAGAGCAACTCCAAGACACATGATTGTCAGATTCACCAAAGTTGAAATGAAGGAAAAAATGTTAAGGGCAGCCAGAGAGAAAGGTCGGGTTACCCACAAAGGGAAGCCCATCAGACTAACAGCGGATCTCTCGACAGAAACTCTACAAGCCAGAAGGGAGTGGGGGCCAATATTCAACATTCTTAAAGAAAAGAATTTTCAACCCAGAATTTCATATCCAGCCAAACTAAGCTTCATAAGTGAAGGAGAAATAAAATCCTTTACAGACAAGCAAATGCTGAGAGATTTTTTCACCACCAGGCCTGCCCTACAAGAGCTCCTGAAGGAAGCACTAAACATGGAAAGGAACAACTGGTACCAGCCACTGCAAAAACAGGCCAAATTGTAAAGACCCTCGAGGCTAGGAAGAAACTGCATCAACTAATGAGCAGAATAACCAGCTAACATCATAATGACAGGATCAAATTCACACATAACAATATTAACCTAAAGGTAAATGGGCTAAATGCTCCAATTAAAAGACACAGACTGGCAAATTGGATAAAGAGTCAAGACCCATCAGTGTGTTGTATTCAGGAGACCCATCTCATGTGCAGAGACACACATAGACTCAAAATAAAGGGATGGAGGAAGATCTACCAAGCAAATGGAAAACAAAAAGAAGGCAGGGCTTGCAATCCTAGTCTCTGATAAAACAGACTTTAAACCAACAAAGATCAAAAGAGACAAAGAAGGCCATTACATAATGGTAAAGGGATCAATTCAACAAGAAGAGCTAACTATCCTAAATATATATGCACCCAATACAGGAGCACCCAGATTCATAAAGCAAGTCCTTAGGGACCTACAAAGAGACTTAGACTCCCACACAATAACAATGGGAGTCTTTAACACCCCACTTTCAACATTAGACAGATCAACGAGACAGAAAGTTAGCAAGGATATCCAGGAATTGAACTCAGCTCTGCACCAAGCGGACCTAATAGACATCTACAGAACTCTCCACCCCAAATCAACAGAATATACATTCTTCTCAGCACCACATCACACTTATTCCAAAAGTGACCACATAGTTGGAAGCAAAGCAAATGTAAAAGAACAGAAATTATAACAAACTGTCTCTCAGACCACAGTGCAATCCAACTAGAACTCAGGATTAAGAAACTCACTCAAAACCACTCAACTACATGGAAACTGAACAACCTGCTCCTGAATGACTACTGGGTACATAACGAAATGAAGGCAGAAATAAAGATGTTCTTTGAAACCAATGAGAACAAAGACACAACATACCAGAATCTCTGGGATACATTTAAAGCAGTGTGTAGAGGGAAATTTATAGCACTAAATGCCCACAAGAGAAAGCAGGAAAGATCTAAAATTGACACCCTAACATCACAATTAAAAGAACTAGAGAAGCAAGAACAAACACATTCAAAGCTAGCAGAAGGCAAGAACTAAATAAGATCAGAGAAGAACTGAAGGAGATAGAGACACAAAAAAATCGTTCAAAAAATCAATGAATCCAGGAGCTGGTTTTTAGAAAAGATCAACAAAATTGATAGACCGCTAGCAAGACTAATAAAGAAGAAATCAGAGAAGAATCAAATAGACAAAGTAAAAAATGATAAACGGGATATCACCACTGATCCCACAGAAATACAAACTACCATCAGGGAATACTATAAACACCTCTATGCAAATAAACTAGAAAATCTAGAAGAAATGGATAAATTCCTCAACACACACACCCTTCCAAGACTAAACAGGAAGAAGTTGAATCTCTGAACAGACCAATAACAGGCTCTGAAGTTGAGGCAATAATTAATAGCTTCCCAACCAAAAACAGTACACAACCAGAAGGATTCACAGCCAAATTCTACCAGAGGTACAAGGAGGAGCTGGTACTATTCCTTCTGAACCTATTCCATTCAATAGAAAAAGAGAGAATCCTCCATAACTCATTTTATGAGGCCAGCATCATCTTGATACCAAAGCCTGGCAGAAACACAACAAAAAAAGAAGATTTTAGACCAATATCCCTGATGAACATTGATGCAAAAATCCTTAGTATAATACTGGCAAACTGAATCCAGCAGCACATCAAAAAGCTTATCCACCATGATCAAGTGGGCTTCATCCCTGGGATGCAAGGCTGGTTCAACATATGCAAATCAATAAACGTAATCCAGCATATAAACAGAACCAAAGACAAAACCCACATGATTATCTCAATAGATGCAGAAAAGGCCTTTGAAAAATTCAACAGCCCTTCAGCTAAAAACTCTCAATAAATTAGGTATTGATGGGATGTATCTCAAAATAATGGGCTATTTACGAGAAACCCACAGTCAATATCATACTGAATGGGCAAAAACTGGAAGCATTCCCTTCAAAAACTGGCACAAGACAGGGATGCTGTCTCTCACCACTCCTATTCAACATAGTGTTGGAAGTTCTGGCCAGGGCAATCAGGCAGGAGAAAGAAATAAAGGGTATTCATTAGGAAAAGAGGAAGTCAAATTGTCCCTGTTTGCAGATGACATGATTGCATACCTAGAAAACCGCATCATCTCAGCCCCAAATCACCTTAAGCAGATAAGCAACTTCAGCAAAGTCTCAGGATACAAAATCAATGTGCAAAAATCACAAGCATTCTTATACACCAATAACAGACAAACAGAGAGCCAAATCATGAGTGAACTCCCATTCACAATTGCTTCAAAGAGAATAAAATATCTAGGAATCCAACTTACAAGGAATGTGAAGGACCTCTTCAAGGAGAACTACAAACCACTGCTCAACGAAATAAAAGAGGACACAAACAAATGGGAGAACATTCCACGCTCATGGATAGGAAGAATCAATATTGTGAAAATGGCCATCCTGCCCAAGGTAATTTATAGATTCAATGCCATCCCCATCAAGCTACCAATGACTTTCTTCACAGAATTGGAAAAAACTACTTTAAAGTTCATATGGAACCAAAAAAGAGCCCGCATTGCCAAGTCAATCCTAAGCCAAAAGAGCAAAGCTGGAGGCATCACACTACCTGACTTCAAACTATACTGCAAGGCTACAGTAACCAAAACAGCACGCTACTGGTAACAAAACAGATATAGACCAATGGAACAGAACAGAGCCCTCAGAAATAATACCACACATCTACAACCATCTGATCTTTGACAAACCAGACAAAAACAAGCAATGGGGAAAGGATTCCCTACTTAATAAATGGTGTTGGGAAAACTGGCTAGCCATATGTAGTAAGCTGAAACTGGATCCCTTCCTTACACCTTATACAAAAATTAATTCAAGATGGATTAAAGACTTACATGTTAGACCTAAAACCATAAAAACCCTAGTAGAAAACCTAGGCAATACCATTCAGGACATAGGCATGGGCAAGGACTTCATGACTAAAACACCAAAAGCAATGGCAACAAAAGCCAAAATTGACAAATGGGATCTAATTAAACTAAAGAGCTTCTGCACAGCAAAAGAAACTCCCATCAGAGTGAACAGGTCACCTACAGAATGTGAGAAAATTTTTGCAATCTACTCATCTGACAAAGGGCTAATATCCAGAATCTACAAAGAACTCAAACAAACCTACAACAAAAAAACAACCCCATCAACAAGTGGGCAAAGGATATGAACAGACACTTCTCAAAAGAAGACATTTATGCAGCCAAAAGACACATGAAAAAATGCTCATGATCACTGGCCGTCAGACAAATGCAAATCAAAACCACAATGAGATACCATCTCACACCAGTTAGAATGGCCATCATTCGAAAGTCAGGAAACAACAGGTGCTGGAGAGGATGTGGAGAAATTGGAACACTTTTACACTGTTGGTGGGACTGTAAACTAGTTCAACCATTGTGGAAGACAGTGAGGTGATTCCTCAGGGATCTAGAACTAGAAATACCATTTGACCCAGCCATCCCATTACTGGGTATATACCCAAAGGATTATAAATCATGCTGCTATAAAGATACATGCACACATATGTTTATTGCAGCACTATTCACAATAGCAAAGAGTTGGAACCAACCCAAATGTCCATCAATGATAGATTGGATTAAGAAAATGTGGCACATATACACCATGGAATACTATGCAGCCATAAAGAAGGATGAGTTCATGTCCTTTGTGGGGACATAGATGAAGCTGGAAACCATTATTCTCAGCAAACTATCGCAAGGACAAAAAACCAAACACCGCATGTTCTCACTCATAGGTGGGGATTGAACAATGAGAACACTTGGACACAGGAAGGGGAACACCACACACCAGGGCCTGTCATGGGGTGGGGGGAGTGGGGAGGGATAGCATTAGGAAATATACCTAATGTAAAGACAAGTTAATGGGTGCAGCACACCAACATGGCACATGTATACATCTGTAACAAGCCTGCATGTTGTGCACATGTACCCTAGAACTTAAAGTATAATACTAAAAAAAAAGAATTATATGACAGAAATGATCTTTTGAGCCTGCATCTCATTGACTTGGAGTCAATAAGAGTCTGAATCCTTGATTCAAAACATGGTGCAGGAAAGATTTATGTGTTGCTTTTGTGTAGGTCAACAAATTTCTACAGAGGAAAACTCAATAAGGCATAAAATCTGCGTTCATATTCTCATGTAATGATTTTTCAATGTATGAAAAATTTTACAAGGGAACAAAGTGAGAAAGTATTCTTTGATTTGACAATGTGTTTATGTGTGGGCCTTACTATAGCTTCTTTGTGAATGTTTGTGCATGAATATGTTTTGAATATAAGTATTTCCTTAATTCTTTGAAGCCCAAGGTCAAAACTCATATCTTTTAATAAACCTTAAGCCCATTCCACCTTCAGCATGTCTCTATTTCTTATCACTTTGTTTATTCAAAAAGGTTTACTAAAATCCCAAAATGGGCCAGCCACTTTTCTAATTGCTGAGATATATAATAAACAAGGCCAGACTTTCTCCATATACTCATGGAGGTTATGATTTAAAAAAAGAGACAGATTTTAATTAAATCATCACCTGAATAAATTACAGTTATAAACAATGATAAATGCTTTAATGAAGGAAAGGTACAGAGAACCCTGAAAGAATGTGTAATTGAGAGAGATGCTGACCTGCTTTGGAGAATGGGAGCAGTTGGGGTGGGGGAGACCTCTCTGAGGAAATGTTTGAGCTGATATCTGAAGAATAAGTAGAAGAAACCGGGGAAAAAAAAGTGGGACGCAGGATGGAATCATAGATTACAGTCACAGGAACCAGCTTTTACAAGCCGCTATAGCGGAAAGTAATATTTCTTCTTTGGTTCTTTGCAGCAAATCTTTTTGTTTGCTTGTTTGTTTGTTTGTTTGAGACAGAGTCTCACTCTGTCACCCAGGCTGGAGTGCAGTCATGCCATCTCGGCTCCCTGCAACTTCCGCCTCCTGGGTTCAAGTGATCCTCATGCCTCAGCCTCCTGAGTAGCTGGGATTACAGGCTTGTGTCAGCACACCTGGCTAATTTTTGTATTTTTAATAGAAATGATGTTTTGCCACGTTGGCCAGGCTGGTCTCGAACTCCTGTCCTCAAGTGATGTGCCTGCGTTGATCTCCCAAAGTGCTGAGATTACAGATGTGAGCCAGGGCAGCCGGCCCATGCAGTAAATCTTAATTGACTATCTCCATGTGCCCATACTGGGATGCTGTGAATACAGCATTGGATGAGATAAAGTCTATGTCCTCACGAAACTTATACTTTGGTGGAGGAAACAAAACAAAGGAAAAGGTGGATAAATATCATAATTTCAGCCAACAAGTACTATGAAAAAAATAAAACAGGGGAAGTACTAGGGTATCTGTATGTGAGGAGGATGTTTTAGAGACAGCATTTAGAAAATGCCTCTCTGAAGGGTTACTATTGAAACAGATATGAATAATGGCAAGGAGGCACCTATGCAAAAATCTGAAGACAGAGAAGCATCAAATATAAAGTGCTTATGGGAAAAAGGGGCTTAGTGTGTTCAAAGTGTAGCCAGGTGGCCGACATGGCTTGAACATATCAAGCGTGAGAAAAAGAGGTAGGCAGTGAAGGCTGGGAGACAGGGCCACGTAGGACTTAATATGCCATAGTACAGAGTTCAAATTTTACTCTAAGTGTGACGGGAATCTGGAAAACACTGGAGGATTTCAACAATGGGAAGGACATGTCTGACTTACATTTAAAAAATAAATGTGTATTTCAAAATGTGGATTTAAAAAATACACTCTTGGTATAAAATTAAAGAGGGAGACAAGTTAGAAAAGGCTATGTAACAGTGATCTCAATGAAAGATGATGTGGATTGAACTAAGGTGGTACCTGTAGAGGTGTTTGGGAGTGTTCAAAGAGAGAAGAGTAACTCAGAATAGAGCTGCCCAAACCTGACAGATGGATTTGGATGTGGAACATGGTAAAGAGAAGAGGAACCTGATATGGTTTGACTGTGTCCCCACCCAAATCTCATTTTGAATTTTAGCTCCCAGTATCCCCATGTGTCATGGGATGGAGCTGATCAGAGGTAATTGAATCATGGGGCAGGTTTTTCCTGTGCTATTCTTGTGATAGTGAATGAGTCTCATGAGAACTGATGGTTTTTTAAAAGGGCATTTCCCCTGCACATGCTGTCTTGCCTGCCACCATGTAAGACGTGCCTTTGCTTCTCCTTTGCCTTCCTCCATGATTGCATGGCCACCTCAGGCATTTGGAACTCTGAGTCCAATAAACCTCCTTTTCTTATATTATCCAGCCTCGGGTATTTCTTCATAGCAGTATGAGAACAGACTAATACAGAACCATATATGATAACATGTTTTTACCCAAGCAACTTGATGAATGGGGGTGCCATTTTAACTGAAAGGGAGAAGTCCCAAGAAAGGATTCTACCTTGGACAGTGTAGCAGATATAGTTTGTATCACACCCATATACCCCTTGCATTCACAGACCCTGACTATATCAATGGCATCTAAAGGCAGTGTCTTGGTCAGCTCAAGCCACTGTAACAAAAATACCATTTTCTAGGTGGCTGGAAGAACAGAAATTTAATTCCTTCAATTCTGGAAGCTGACAAATCTGAGACCATGGTGCCAGCATAGTTGGGCTCTAGTGAGAGCTCTCTTGCTGCTGTGCAGATGGCCATTGTCTTGCTGTATCCTCACGTGGTGGAGAGCAATGAGAAGAAGCAAGCTTGCTCATGTCTCTTTTTATAAGGACACTCATCTCATTCTAGAAGGCTCCACTCTTCTGACCTAATTACCTCCTAAAGATGCTACCTGCTAATACTATCACACTGGGGATTAGAATTTCAACATATGAAACATTCAGTACACAACAGGCAAGCACCTGCAACTCTCCCTCCAAAAACTCTCTCTGAAGCCTGTGGTGTAGGGAAGCTGGAAGTGCCATGGGGTTATATCTTCCAGAGTGTCTCAGAGCTAATGAAGTCGGGGTTGCTGAATAAATCCACCAGCTTCCTCAGCTTTTGAGTGGAGTAATTAAGAAGCATGTTCTACACAGTCTCTTGGAGTTTCCCAGGACGGTTGTGCCCCAGTTGTTCACAGAAGAAACCTGCTCAAAAAATGCATCTTTAATTGGCTTTCTATCTTTTTCTATCTTACTCCCCACTCTCTTCCCAGTGCTCCCTGGTATCATCTTCTAAATAAATAATTTGAACATACATATTTATCTCAGAGTCTGCTTCTAGGGGCTGAACAAGTTAGATAAGTTAGATCTAAGATAGCTTCTGGCTATCAAAGTGAGGATGTCAAGTGGACTGTTGAGTATATGGGTTTTGAACTCAGGAGAGAGCTCATGTTCTTTATCACCATGGCTGGTGACAAAAATTTTGGAGTCATTAGTGTAAAGACAGTATTTAAATTTATGGCAACGGATGGGATCATGATATATTAGGGGAACAAAAAGGAAGGCCACTGTGCCTAGAGTACAGATGGAATAAGACAAGTGAGAGAAGAAAAAAGGGGCTGGGTCATATGGTACCTTATACGTTATGCAGGGCTTGAATGTTTATTCTAAGGGTAAAATCCAAAGAGGTCTAAGTCTTATGTGGTCTGAGACTCATTCAGGGTTGCTATGCAAGTTAATATCTATCTATTGCAATTGTATGTTTTGTTCTCTGAACTTCACAGTAAATAGCATGGGGATAGGAGAATTAAGCTTGCACCCTCTTTCCACGGTATACCATAGTCAGTTCTCATTTGACATTCAAAATCCTTCTAATTAAAACATGCTTCTTTTCAGATATGCTCACGATCTCACACACCTAAAACTGTGTTTCCATCTTTCTGGCTATCTAGGTGGGGAGATGAAATGAACCTTTTCGGATTACTCAAAACGAAGTTTTCAGGCTTGCTTCATTTTTATTACATAAGTGGCAAATATATTCTTCATCAGTCTGGTCTGGTTCTTACTCTTTAAAGCATCTCAAGATCCTTGCCTTATTGAGAGTAATCAGAATTACATGATAGTCATGACCAATAGGCTCCCAAAGAAAGGCAGGAAACTTTCTTGGGATTCAAAGATACATATACTATAATGCAATAATTTCTTTTAATTAACAAAGACATTCATTTCAGTAATAGTTGAATCGAAGAATTAAGAAATTTTAAGAGACTGCTGTATATAGCTATATTCTTCATTACATAAAAGATGTAATGACCCTGGGAAAAGTCAGTCAAATAGGAACTTTTCAATATGGGAAATAGTAGAGGAAATCTGCCATCTGTTGAAGACAAAGCATTTGAGCTATGACTGACATGGACATAGTACTCCCTCCCATCTCCAGTTTATTTGTTTTATTTTTTAAAGCTTATTCATTACAAATGGAGAATTTAAACCTGCCCAGGGGAATATTTAAGGTCACTCTAATTTATTAGACCGTATGTTGGAATAATTAGCAGAATCCACACTTTGGGCACGTAAGAGACAGTACTGCAACATTTCTCAGTAAATTGCCAAAATCTTGATTATCTTATTAGCCTATTGATCTATTGTACTTCTCAACATTTCAGTTAACAAGAAGCCCTTGAACTTTTTGACCTCAAGAGATCCTGCGGTCATTAATTTCAAATCCCTTGAATCATCTCATCTTTATTAAGTTTACATAATAACAAATCCTCGTTCTATGGGCGAGGCACCTTTTCAAGTAATTCAAATATATTTGCCCATTTTAATTTTCAAAACAACATTTGGTGGTAGGCTCTACCATATTCATTAATTTACTCATGGACAAATTTCATCATAGAGAAGTTAAGAGCTAAATGTACGTGACCAATCATTCCAATCTGCCCAGGACTCTCCTAGTTTTCACACAGAAAGTCTCATGTTCTGGGAACCCTTCAGTTCAAGCTCATTTATGTCTCCACTCCACCAAATTCAGATTCTAACCCTCAGTACTTCAGAATATGACCATATTTGAAGATAGAGTTTGTATTAATATCTATTTATCTATTTATTATTTTAGAGATAGGGACTTGCTCTGTCACCCAGGCTGGAGTACGGTGGTGCAATGATAGCTCCCTTTACTCTTGGGTTTAAGCAATCCTTCCACTTCACTGTCCTGAGTAGCTGGCACTAAAGTGCATAACACCATGCCTGGTTACTTTTTTTTTTAAATGTAGAGACAGGGTCTCACTATGTTGCCCTGGCTTGTCTCCAACTCCTGATCTCATGTAATCCTACTGCCTTGGTCTCCCAAAGCACTGGGATTATAGGCATGAGCTACCACACCCAGCTGAGATAGAGTTTTTAAATGGAGAACTAAGTTAAAACGAGATCATTAGGGTGGGCTCTAGTCCAACAGGACTGGAAATCCTTATAAGAAGAGGAAATATGGACAGACATGTACATAGAAAAGCCCATGTAAAGACATAGGGAAAAGGCAGCCGTCTACAAGTCAAGGAGAAAGGACAAAGAAGAAACAACTCTGCTGGCCCTCTTGAACTTGGACTTTAGCTTCTGTAACTGTGGGAAAATACATGTATGTTCTTTAAGCTGCTAGTCTGTGATATTGTGTTATGGCAGCCTGTGATGGTTAATACTGAGTGTCAACTTGATTGGATTGAAGGATGCAAAGTATTGTTCCTGGATGTATCTGTGAGGGTGTTGCCAAAGGAGATTAACATTTGAGTCGGTGGACTGGGAGAGGAAGATCCACCCTCAGTCTAAGCGGGCACCATCTAATCAGCTGCTAGTGTGGCTAGAATAAAGCAGGCAGGAGAAGATGGAAGAGCAGACTTGCTGAGTCTTCAAGTCTTCATCTTTCTCCTGTGCTGGATGCTTCCTGCTCTTGAACATCAGACTTCAAGTTCTTCAGCTTTTGGACTCTTGGACTTACAACAGTCATTGTGGAGACTGAAGGCTGCACTGTCGGCTTCCCTACTTTTGAGGTTTTGGGACTCAGACTGATTCACCACTGGCTTCTGTGCTCCTCAACTTTCAGACAGTTTACTGTGAGACTTTACCTTGTGATCACGTGAGTCACTTCTCCTTAATAAACTCCCTTTCATATATACATATTTCCTATTAGTTCTGTCCCTCTAGAGAACCCCGACTAACACACAGCCCTAGCAAACTAATATGCCAGTCAAACCGGGAATGTTGGTCACTCAAAGAAGCTTGCCTGCACCAAAGTGTGCAGAGCCAGGATTTACACCCTACATTTGTGCTCTTAACAATAATGTTTGCTAACCATAAAAACAAATACTTGCTTAAGTGCCAGGCAGTTTTCTAAGCACTGTTCTTATATTGATATGTTAACTTCTCATTAATATTTTCATCTTATGGATCAGGAAATGCCACACAGAAAGGTAAAGTAAATTGTCTAAGATCAGACAGCTATTAAGCAGTGGAGCCAGGCTGTAAACTTCTTGTCAAACAAACAGTCTGACTTCAGCTTCTGTGTTGTACCTTATTAATACATTATTTCAAAGTGTGGTAACATTTCATGTAACCATAGTGCTTTACAGACAATCTGTTCCATGACAATTTAGAGTCCAAAAAGTTTAGTAACTTGCAAATGGCCTGTAGGAACAGAACAGGAACTCATGCTTCAATGTCCTGCCTCCTGGTCTGGCATTATTTGTTTGTTTAAACTTGACTGAGGTATAATTTACATGCAACAAAATGTATCTACTAAATATATATAATTTTTTGACTTTTGAAAGATGTATACAGCCATGAAACACAGCCATACTCAAGAAAAAGAACATTTCTGTCACTGCCAAGAGATTCCTTTGATCTCTTTGGAGTCCATCTTTCCTTCCAACCTCAGCATTCACTATCATGATAAGCCTGTTATCAACAATTGTGCTGCAAGTTTTTGTGTCTGCCTGTTTTTATCTCTCTTGGGTAAATAGCAAAGAGTTGAATTGATGAGTAATATGGTATGTGTTACATTTGACTTTCTAAGCAACTGAGAAATGGTTTTCGTAAGTAGTTGTACCAATTTGCCTTCCCATCAGTGATACATGAGAGTTCCAGTTGCTCCACATCCTCTCCAACACTTGCTGTACTGGGTCTTTATGGCATCAGTCATTTTGGTGGGTGTGAAGTAGATTCTTAGTATAATTTTAATTTTAATTTCCCTGATGACTAACGATGTTAAGTATCTTTCATTAGTTTATTTGCCATTCATATGCCTTCTTTGATGAAATATATGTTCAAATATTTTGCCTTTTAAAAAACTCAGTAAAAATATCTTTTTATTGAGTTGTAAGAATTCCTCGTATATTCTGATACAAGTCCTTTAACAGATAGGCATTTTGCAAATATTTTCTTGCATTCTGTGGCTTGCTTTTTCATTTAATGGTGTCCTTTGAAGAGCAGAAGTTTTTAATTTTGAGGAAGACCAATTTTTTTTTTTATGGATTGTACTTTCTGTGTATGATCTAAAAATCTTTGTAGAACCCTAAGCCACACAGATTTCCTTTTATGTTTTTTTCTAGAAGTTTTATAGTTTTATGTATTCTTATGCCTATAATCAATTTTGGGTTAATTTTGTATATTTTGCAGATTTTAAAATATTTGTATATTTCGTATATCATATATTTAGTTTCGGCACACACACACACCCACACACATATAGATATAATTTTATTTAATCCTCACAATAACCCTCTGTTATGGAGATTACTATTATCCTCACACTATTGAAGAAGGTGTTAAAACTTAGAGAGGATGAGAAACTCGCCCAAGGTCACTACTCTAATTAGTGGAGTAACAGAGATTAAAATTAAGGTACTTTAATTTTGAAGTCTTGTATTTAGCCAAATAAACTAATTATACCTGAAGCATAATCTCATTTGTGATATGATGGGGCCCCTTCTAGATGGGATTCCATACTCAGTTTTGACTCTTACTGATTACAATGACTTATTCTGAACTATAAATGGAAAAGGACTTATACTAAAACATCTTAGTATTATAGATATTTATTTAAGAGTTGGGATTGGGGAGACTCACCATTTACAAAGAATATTTACAAAATTTTCATTGTAAACAATTATGTTTAAATTTTTTCTAATGAATCAGAGCATAACTTCTTTTCCCTAATTTTACAAGTGTTTAGAAGATTTGACAAATGGCATTTAAAAATTTTAATTCTATAAATGAATAATATTACAGAGTTAGTGGGAGAAAAGTAATCTTGGAATGTCAATGTATCTGTTTCATTACTTTCCACTCAAACACATACAACACTTGAAAGAGAACTGGATTAGACAGAAGTCTGATACCATTTCTGGTTCTATCATTAGATAGTTAAATAACTTGGAGTTATTACCTGTATTAGCTTGCTAGGGTTACTGTAACAAGGTACCACAACCTGGTTGGCTTAAATAATATAATTTTCTTTCTCAGTTCTGGAGGCTGGAAGTCTGAGATCAAGAGGTTGGCAGGGTTGTTTCCTCTGAAGCCTCTTTTTTTGGCTTGTAGTTGGCTTATCTTCCTGCATCTTCACATGATCCTCCCTCTGTACGTTTCGGTGTCCAAATTTCTGATTCATATGAGGACACCAGTCTTATTGGATTAATGACCACACTAATGACCTTGTTTTAACACAATTACCTCTTTAAAGACCCTAACTCCAAATACAGCCACCTTTTGAGGGTTAGGACTTCAAGATATGAAGTTTTGGGAAACATAATTCAGTGCATAATATTCATTATCTAACCTGTGGGCTTTAGTTTATTCACCTGTACAATGGGATTACCTAACCACTGAGCTTTAGTTTATTCATCTGTACAAGAGGAATATTGAATAGATAAAGAGTTCATAACCTTGAATTATAGTTGAGGTTAAGGGGGCGTGCATAAACCCTCTGAAATATTATACCACATTTTGTATGTGTTTTTTTTAGGGGGAGGAAAGTCTATGGTTTTAATTGGATTCTAAAAGGGGTACATGACCCCAAAAAAGATTAAGAGGCAATGAATTAGATAATTTTTATAGTGCTTCTCAGCTCTTAAATTGTAAGAATCTACTCTTCAAAAAGGGAAGGCAATGTTCTATTCTTTCACAAGACTTCTAGCCAGGAAATTCTTCCTAATGCCATTAATAAATACTTTCCTTTGTAAATGCAATTTTACTCCATTTTGGACTGGCACTAAAAATAGTGTTGTCCAGAGAGGTCATATGGCATATTTCTATTTTTTTCTGGTTTTATAAACAATTTTTCGGTTTGGTCATCACTGGAATATTGAAATCGTATTCCTTTAGCATTTGCCCTGGAGCTGAACTCACTAGTCTGTGGATAATTTTTCTTGTTCTTCTGTGGTCATTATTCTTGACTTTTAGAAGGTTAACATCTAGATGAATTGTGAGGTATGCATGCTTGCACACACACACACACACACATACCCCCCCACACACAAATGGCACAACTGCAACAGAGGTAAAGTGAATGGAATGCTACTTTGACCAAAAGTGTTTATTAACATTTGTTGAATGAAAAATAAATGAATGAGTTGAACCCGAGGGAAAATAAACTCAGTTAATAATTGAGTAACTATTTCCATAGTCCATAAGTAACATAACTGTGTTAGTTATACTTCTGATTATGAACAATTACTCCTTTGATAATTTCAGGTAGAAAACATAAACCCAGAAAGATAATGAAATAGAGAATGTATATGTAAGTGTGCATGTATTAGATCGGTGTGTGTATTTACACATCACCTATTTACAAATTACACATGTATTTAACATCCCTTGTGTGAGTGTGTGTGTGTAATACAATTAAAAGAAGGTCCATACAAACTGCATGGCTTTCCTTGGTGAAATTTGTGAAGTGAGACTGACTTACTTATTTTTCACCCCAGATCTCCAGAAAGCTGGCTGGGTTTCTTCCCTTACTGTAATCACATGCTTACCGAATAATGTGTTAGAAAACAATGTCTTCCACTGACATTTTTATGCCTCATGAGCATGCATTAGCTCACTGTGTTTGCCTGTGTATGTCTGTGTGTGTTGGTGAAGAGAGACATCATAGGGAAATACAATGAAGAGAGAATGTCGGGACTGGTTCACAATTTTCACTTGCACCATTTCTACGGGGCCTAAATTTCCATAACACACTTCTGTCTTTGTACTTTCTAAGCATATTTTACTATCTGTTTCAGAAGGAATATTTAATGTCAAAAGGCATGGGATTCCACTACTGCTGGTGAGAAGGTTGGATTTGCGTATGCTGTTGAGGCTTGCAGTAGATTTCTCTTCCATTTACACCTGTTTGGGATCTTCTAGTGTTTGGCATAGTTGGTCTTTTTCAACATGATTAACCTCCCCCCTCTATCATAAACATTCTCTCATACATTTGGGGTTAGAGGACTAATAAGAAATACGCTTTGGACACTGTGGTCTATTTTGTTTGGGGATCATTAATGTCCAGAGAAAACTTAAGCTTTCAAGAGTACTGCTGAAAGATCGCCTCTCTGTCAGCACTACATCACAAGGCACTCAATTTATCAGCCTTCTGCTGGGGTGACCCCGCTCGGATTTGAACCTCTGGCTCCAGGGAGTCTAGGTTGAACAACGGTGATGTGGAGGCCACTCAGCCACTGCCTCCAGCCAAAAAAGATTAGTGTCATCAAAAATAGATTAGCGAGTCAGTTAAAAAAATTAAAGTAACCTCTTTGTTCTAAAATATTTGTCAAAGTAAGCTAAGAAATTAGCTTTCGTTTCAGATTAATTACTGAGTAAATTAGGATTGGGGATAAGAATATTTTCAATTTTTATCCTTTAACTACGGAAATGGAGAAATGTGTAATATTTATAATAATATTTATAAGACTCAAGAATTTATACAAAAGCCTGACAGAGCTCACGAGCTCTCCTGCCTGTAAACTTTTTGTCACTGAAGTATTTCTTAAATGTGGACTCTGCCTTTACCCTGTGGAAAGAAAACTGTCTCAAAGTGAAAAAATGAAAAGGTGATCCATGATTTCTTCGGATTCTGACTTCCAGAGCCATGTGACCTCATCTCAACTACTCCACATTTTCACAAAAGAATTGGGACCCCATTCCCACAACAGATAATGATCAATCTGTGCATTTAGTAAATACAGCCTTGATGTCATACGAGGGGAGAAGTGCAGCACCTATTTGCTCTTTTCAAGGAAAATCTTGGAAATTACAACCACTGCTTCCAACAGGGGCCGTGCCCAGCTTGGGCAAACAGAAAGGCAGTGCATTGCTCAGCCGCCCTCCATTGAGGAGAAAAATTTAGTTAGTGAGCATTCGTTTATTTCTGAGTAAATGTTTAATAATTAATTATTAGGCGCCAGGCATTGTGCAGAGTTGAAGACACAATGGTGATCAAAAATAGACTAGTAACTTTATAGTAAAGAAACCTAGCAGACTATTGTAATCAAGTGATCTAAGTTAATATCACCAATAATAGGACACAGTGACAGTATGTGCCCCCTGGGGGATGAACTGGTAAGGTAAAATAGGATTTCTGTAGTATTCTTGCCAAAAATGCAGCTACAATCTAATATGAGAAATCACCAGACAAATCAAGTGGAGAGTATATTGAAGACTAGTACCCTTCAAAGGTGTTAAAGTCTAAAAAGACAAAGGAGGACAGAATAATCATCACAGACTGAAGGAGACTAGGGGGACAAGTCCACCGAGTGCAATGTAGGATCCTGGATTGGATCCTGGACTAGAAGAAAGACATACTGGAGGGAAACTGGCAATTCAAGTAAGCTATATGGTTCAGTCAAGAGCATTGTTTATCAGTTTTAACTTCTTGGTTTCAATAATTGCACTGTGGTTATAGAAGATTTTAACATTAGGGGATACTACAGGAAGAATGTACAAGAATTCTCTGTACTATTTTTGGGAATTTTCTGGAAGTCTGAAAAGTATTTCAAAATAAAAATAATTAAAAACAAACAAAAGCAAACTAAAACAGATTCAGTCTCTGCCCTCATGGAGTTTGTTCCCTCTTAGGAAGGATATTCAACCAAATAATCATGGAGATTAATACATAATCACAGATCTACATAAGTGCTTTTAAGAAAAGAAACTTCATTAGAGAGTATAATTATAGTAATCATTAAGAACAGACATTTATTTAGTGCATACAGTAGTCCCTTGGTATCCACAGGGCATTGCTTCTAGGATACCTCACCCCGTACCAAAATTCACAAATGCTCAAGTCCCCAATATAAAATGACAAGAGTATTTACATATAATCCACTAACATCTTCCCATAACTTTAAATCATCTCTAGATTATTTATAATACCTCATACAATGTAAAGGCTATATAAAGAGTTCTTACACTGTATTGTTTTATATTTTTATCATTATATTGTTATGCTTTTTATTATTATTTTTATATATTTTCAATCCAAAGTTGATTGAATCTGAGAATGTGGAACCCATAGTGATAGAAGGCCAATTGTACAATGTGCCACGTGCCAGAAATGGTTTTAAGCATCCCTTTTTATCTTTATGTAGATATAATTTCAGGTAAAAATTGTATACACTATGGTCTACAATGTGATGTTTTGAAATATGTATACATTGTGAAATGATTACCACAATCAAGCTAACTAATGTGTCCATCACCTAATAGAGTTATTTTTGTGTGTGTGATGGGAACATTTAAGATCTACTCTCTTGGAAATAGTAATACAATGCTTTACTATTAACTATAGTTTTCATGCTGTACAATTGGTCTCCAGAACTTATTCATCCTGTAACAGATACTGTACCCTTTGACCAAATCTCCCCACAGTTTTTTTTTTAATTATTATTATACTTTAAGTTCTAGGGTACATGTGCACAACGTGCAGGTTTGTTACATATGTATCCATGTGCCATGTTGGTGTGCTGTACCCATTAACTCGTCTTTACATTAGGTATATCTCCTAATGCTATCCCTCCCCCATCCCCGCACCCCACAACAGGCCCTGGGGTGTGGTGTTCCCCTTCCTGTGTCCAAGTGTTCTCATTGTTCAATTCCCACCTATGAGTGAGAAAATGCGGTGTTTGGTTTTTTGTCCTTGCGATAGTTTGCTGAGAATGATGGTTTCCAACTTCATCCATGTCTCTACAAAGGACATGAACTCATCCTTTTTATGGCTGCATAGTATTCCATGGTGTATATGTGCCACATTTTCTTAATCCAGTCTATCATTGATGGACATTGGGGTTGGTTCCAAGTCTTTGCTATTGTGAATAGTGCTGCAATAAACATACGTGTGCATGTGTCTTTATAGCAGCATGATTTATAATCCTTTGGGTATATACCCAGTAATGGGATGGCTGGGTCAAATGGTATTTCTAGTTCTAGATCCCTGAGGAATCACCTCACTGTCTTCCACAATGGTTGAACTAGTTTACAGTCCCACCAAAGTGTAAAAGTGTTCCGATTTCTCCACATCCTCTCCAGCACCTGTTGTTTCCTGACTTTTTAATGATGGCCATTCTAACTGGTGTGAGATGGTATCTCATTGTGGTTTGGATTTGCATTTCTCTGATGGCCAGTGATGATGAGCATTGTTTCATGTGTCTTTTGGCTGCATAAATGTCTTCTTTTGGCCGGGCGCGGTGGCTCACGCTTGTAATCCCAGCACTTTGGGAGGCCGAGGCGGGCGGATCACGAGGTCAGCAGATCAAGACCATGGTGAAACCCCATCTCTACTAAAAATACAAAAAATTAGCCGGGTGTGGTGGCGGGCGCCTGTAGTCCCAGCTACTCGGAGAGGCTGAGGCAGGAGAATGGCGTGAGCCCGGGAGGCGGAGCTTGCAGTGAGCCGAGATCGCGCCACTGCACTCCAGCCTGGGTGACAGAGCGAGACTCTGTCTCAAAAAAAAAAAAAAAAAAAAAAAAAATGTCTTCTTTTGAGAAGTGTCTGTTCATATCCTTTGCCCACTTGTTGATGGGGTTGTCTTTTTCTTGTAAGTTTGTTTGTGTTCTTTGTAGATTCTTGATGTTAGCCCTTTGTCAGATAACTAGATTGCAAAAATTTTCTCACATTCTGTAGGTGACCTGTTCACTCTGATGGGAGTTTCTTTTGCTGTGCAGAAGCTCTTTAGTTTAATTAGATCCCATTTGTCAATTTTGGCTTTTGTTGCCATTGCTTTTGGTGTTTTAGGCATGAAGTCCTTGCCCATGCCTATGTCCTGAATGGTATTGCCTAGGTTTTCTTCTAGGATTTTTATGGTTTTAGGTCTAACATGTAAGTCTTTAATCCATCTTGAATTAATTTTTGTATAAGGTGTAAGGAAGGGATCCAGTTTCAGCTTTCTACATATGGCTGGCCAGTTTTCCCAACACCATTTATTAAGTAGGGAATCCTTTCCCCATTGCTTGTTTTTGTCAGGTTTGTCAAAGATCAGATGGTTCCAGATGTGTGGGATTATTTCTGAGGGCTCTGTTCTGTTCCCTTGGTCTATATCTCTGTTTTGTTACCAGAACCATGCTGTTTTGGTTATGATAGCCTTGAAGTAGAGTTTGAAGTCAGGTAGCGTGATGCCTCCAGCTTTGTTCTTTTGGCTTAGGATTTTCTTGGAAATGGGGGCTGTTTTTTGGTTCCATATGAACTTTAAAGTAGTTTTTTCCAATTCTGTGAAGAAAGTCATTGGTAGCTTGATGGGGATGGCATTGAATCTATAAATTATCTTGGGCAGTATGGCCATTTTCATAATATTGATTCTTCCTATCCATGAGCATGGAATGTTCTTCCATTTGTTTATATCCTCTTTTATTTCATTGAGCAGTGGTTTGTAGTTCTCTTTGAAGAGGTCCTTCACATCCCTTTTAAGTTGGATTCCTAGGTATTTTATTCTCTTTGAAGCAATTATGAATAGGGGTTCACTCGTGATTTGAGTCTCTGTCTGTTATTGGTGTATAAGAATGCTTGTGATTTTTGCACATTGACTTTGTATCCTGAGACTTTGCTGAAGTTGCTTATCAGCTTAAGGAGATTTTGGGATGAGATGATGGGATTTTCTAAATATACAATCATGTCATCTGCAAACACGGACAATTGGACTTTCTCTTTTCCTAATTGAATACCCTTTATTTTTTTCTCCTGCCTGATTGCCCTGGCCAGAACTTCCAGCACTATGTTGAATAGGAGTGGTGACAGAGAGCATCCCTGTCTTGTGCCAGTTTTCAAAGGGAATGCTTCCAGTTTTTGCCCATTCAGTATGATATTGGCTGTGGGTTTGTCACAAATAGCTCTTATTATTTTGGGAAACATCCCATCAATACCTAATTTATTGATAGTTTTTAGCATGAAGGCTGTTGAATTTTGTCAAAAACCTTTTCTGCATCTATTGAGATAATCATGTGTTTTTTGTCTTTGGTTCTGTTTATATGCTGGATTACGTTTATTGATTTGCGTATGTTGAAGCAGTCTTGCATCCCAGGGATGAAGCCCACTTGATCATGGTGGATAAGCTTTTGATGTGCTGCTGGATTCAGTTTGCCAGTATTTTACTAAGGATTTTTGCATCGATGTTTATCAGGGATATTGGTCTAAAATCCTCTTTTTTTGTTGTGTCTCTGCCAGGCTTTGGTATCAGGATGATGCTGGCCTCATAAAATGAGTTATGGAGGATTCCCTCTTTTTCTATTGATTGGAATAGTTTCAGAAGGAATGGTACCAGTTCCTCCTTGTACCTCTGGTAGAATTCGGCTATGAATCAGTCTGGTACTGGACTTTTTTTGTTGGTAGGCTAATTATTGCCTCCCCACAGTTTTAAGTATTCTACATATATTGATCAATTAGTTCTTATGTTTTTGTTTACCTACTATTAATGTTTACCTACTATTATCTCTGTTCTGATAAATCCCCAATCAATATTTCAAATATTTTTATTGTATTATTTTTACTTGTGCAGTCAATCATTTACATCTCTACATGAATACACTAAGGACACATCAAACTTGACACACTCAAGGTGAACTATTACGTTCTCTCTAAAACCTGCTTCTCCTAAGTCCTCAAATGTCATCACTGCTCTCCCAATCACTCGAGTTAGAAATAGCATCCGAATTTATTTTCTTTCTCTTAATTATACCCTTGAGAAGTTATGCTGCATATGCAGAACTCTTTCTAAAAGGCAAACCTGATTATACTTTTTGTTTGTTTGTTTCACTTCTTCAGTAAATTTCCATTACTTGTGGGATGAATCTTAAGCTCCCTGAAAGGTAGATAACGTTTTCCACTACATGGACTTTGTACACACCACCCAGCACACCCGCTCTCTCCCTCTTCAATCCTACTACCTACTGTTCTCAGAAGCAGGCATCTAGGGCAGAGAGTAATGCCCTGCAGACCACCACATCCTAGGCTTGGCTCCAGCCTCCCAATGCTTTGAAGGTAATTTTCCTAGGCTTCAGATGAGTCCTTTAATTTCGTGTACATCAAAGTCATTTTTAGTACAGTATATGAATGTGCAACAATTACACTCTAAATAATTTACTTGCTTTGTTTACTGGTAGGCTTTTCCACATTTGTATCTCTGCTGTAACTTTTTCAAAGTGTGTGGCCAGCACTGCTCATGGTCTGGGCACTCTTAAAGAGTTGTGTGTGTGTGCATTTAAAATTTGTGTATGTCTGATTGGCCCCATTACCCTAAAAGATTCTGGTTTCTATATATGCACCATAAATAGCTTAATAGAAAATGAAAAGCAACCACCACCACGGAGTTTCCCCAACGACATAGTCAGGTTAATAAAACCACATCTCATTTTTGAGATTCCCACCTGCTTGTGTCTGAATTGCAATCTGACCTTAAAATATTCAGACGAGAGATGGGGACAATGGTGCTTCTGTGAGCCATAGCCCCAAGAATCCAGACCTGTTTCATCATTGATAGCCAAACCATGTTTAGTAAGAATTTCGTGACTTTCATCTTGGTAGGAAACTTTTGCAGCTGCCTGCTTTCCTATACTGCCTGCTGTCGCTAAATAAAGCAGCGGCAGTGAAGGGGGTGACTCTGAGTCATAAACACTCTATCATTATAACATGAAAAATGTGTCCACAAGAAGCATTTTTATGTCTCTGATTGTATTATCATTAGTTTAAGAAGGTTGGTTGAGCAGCCAGGAAAGCCATGAGGAGGATGCACTTACACATCAGCTTGATGCGTAATGCCTCCAAGACATTGAACATGCTGAGACAAACATGCTGAGACAAACAAGGGATCCCCAGAGTGCTCATCTGCTACAGGACTTACTTCATGCTGGATCAATTATGCAAATGGAGATATGAAGATAACTCCCTCTTTTAGTAAGGAGCGTGATTACTCCTGCACTCACAATTCCAACACAGCGCTCACCAGAAATACCAGTCACATTCTGAACCACCTGGTTCCATCTGGAAAATGTGTTTTCTTAATTGGGAAGGGGATAAGGATTTGAAAAAAATTTCCACCACCTTACTATTCATTTACATTTAACATGATAAAATGTTTGTCATTAAGTGATCCAAGTAGAGACATTTACATATGTGAGAGTTTGATTTCACAATAAAAACTATCAAGGATAATGTGTATTTTTTTTTTAAGTTTAACAATCTTAACACTTATCTGATCATTTTAGAGACTTGAAAGCTAGGACAACGTAACAGGTTCAACCTTTGAGATAGTCCTTAAAAAACTCTTTTAAGAAACCACTACATAGAAAAAGCTTAAAATTCCAAACAGTAATTTACATGAGCTAAGAAAATTAACAAGGGTGGTCAATCAGAGATAACTAGATCAAAGGCAGAGAATAACTGGAAAAGTGATAGCTGTTTAGAAAATTATTGGCCAATAATTATTAAGACCGAAATTAAAATCATTCCCCTCTGCTTTGCTCTCCTTGTCCATTGCTCATGCTTCTCACATGAGGTATGTGAGAGCTACCTTGTCTGCCTGTATCCACATGCTCCTTTCATGGAATGATTATCTTGGTGGAGAAAACCATTTATTTTCATTGTACTACCGAGCTGGTCACTTCTATGCCACCTTCTGGGCAACCGTCTAAAACCAAGAAGAAGTTAGTTTAAGAAAATCAGCCAGACACAATCCTGTCTTGGGAAATGGCAGAGCAATACATAAAACCCCAAGGTACTGGTTTGACAGAATTCTTGTGGTTTGTCATAGATTAGACATAGTCATTTTAAAATGGCAATCATGGCTCATGGTAGAGACCCACAGTGGAATGGCTCAAATGGCTCACTGTTATCCTGCTTTGGTGTAAGCCAGCAGCTCAGAGAAATCAGGAGTATTTTGCACACTTGAATAACTGCATACTTACTTCATTTCAAAAATGACACACCCATATGCAAAATTGACAAGTCACAAATACAAATCTAAACTAGTTGAAAGTACTTTTATTCCAAGGCACATAAATCTTTCTAAGTCCATCATTGATTTTTCGTAGTTTTAATTACTGTTTCTAATCTCTACAATTATTACAAGTCTGAATGTTTCTCCTTATGTCAACAGATGCTGATGAGACAGGTACAAGATGTAGCAATTTTTGCTCAGCCAAACAGTGTTCTCTGTTTGGCTTTAAGACCTTTACCTTCAATATTTTTAATTCAATTTCAGTTTTATTCCATGCCTCAGTTTTCTTTTATAAAAGATGAGGAATTCTGGAGCTTCTTACTTGCCTCACAGGGACATGAAAATTATTTTAGGTTTACAAGCTTTCTGAAGATTAAAGGAAAAAAAAATCTCTTTAAGTAAGTGCTAACTGTTGCCTTCACAACTAACCTATATTTTATCAAATATAATGGAGTCAATTATTTAAAAATGTTGACTAAAACTTGTCTACAGCTGACTAAAATGAAAGGAATTCAAATATAAAGCTTTTAGGTGTGTGTGTTTTATAAAGCTCCTAAAACACATGCCATCTGAAATCACAATAGCAACATTTTCCCGAAAGTTACTGCTAAACGTGAAAGTCACTTGTACGGGAAGAATTCGTATTGCATTTGTGAAAGCAAAATTACAATAGCTGACAAAACATGAAAGTTTTATCATGGTAGATTAGAACATTGCAAGGAACTCAAAGGAAGTTATCATTATTCAACATTTCAGCTAACATTCTTGTAACGTCTCTTCTGGGAGTAGATTTGTCTCCTCACTCTGTAGGAAGCCCATACACATAAAAAGGTTAGATTAGAGACACATAGCAAATAATGTAACAAACAGTTCCTATCATGTTAGACACCCCTCCACATAGAGCAGGCAGGCAAGCAAATAGGTGATGCTCAGATCCCTGCTCTGCTGGCTGGTTTGTCACCCGCGTGGCGGGCAGCTCCCCAGTGTCTCACAAAGTTCAGTCTTGGATGAAGCACTACCTGTCGCTATTGCAGAGGACTGATGTCACTTTCTCCCTCATCAAACATAAATAATGTTTGCAAATTTCCTCTGTCCTCTGAGCTGAGGGTTTGACTTTAGGAAATGACATGAGGTAGAGAGAAAAGATTAAAAATGTTAAAAATATTTGGATAAGTGCTTCCCTTTTTTCTACCTGGTGAAGTCCTTTCTCTTTCCTAATTCCGTTTCCTCCCCTAGGGGTCTTCCTATTACCCCCATGTTCATCTCTTTAAGAACACTTATCCTGTTAGGGGAGAACTGAAATTTCTGGTTTTGTTTGTCTGCTACCAGACTAGAGATTTTTAATCTCTTTGGCTCAAGGATCCTCTCTCAGTTTGGGTTCCCCCGGAAACGGACCCTGAGACAAGGATTTTAGTGGGAGCAGTTTATTTGAGAAGCGTTCCCTGGAAACATGGGTAGGAAGGAGTGAGGAAGGAAGGCAAAGAAGAGAAGGGAGGTGGCAAGATACACTTTATCAAGCAGTTTCTACTATGAGTAACTGGAACTTAATCTCAGTGGGGAACTCTTGGAGTCTGGGAGTGGTCTCATCAGCTGTGCAGACAGAGGTAGCGTGTACCCTAACTCCATCTGTTATTGATTGATTGCTGCTTGAGAGAGGGATGGGAATTCTCACTTCCTGCCTGCCACGTGCAGCGGCAGAGAGGTAAGATCATAGCGGGTGCAAGGCAGGGAAAGAACTGAGATCCATCTGAGTAACAAATTGAAAAGTGTAGAATTTCTACCCACTCTTCCCATTCCCGGTGTATACTTATAGAAAGAAAGATAGGTGAAAATAGTAATAGTTTGTAAGTAATTTCAGAGGCTAAAAAACTCTTGAAATGCATTTATGGATCCCAGGTTAAGAACACTTAAAATAGACTGAAAGCTTCTTGAGGGTAAGATATACTTAAACATTGTTGTATACTTAGTACTTGGTATCATTTCTGGCCCCAAATAGGTTCTCAAGAAACATTTCTTCAATAAGTAAATAAATAGAGAAGGTGTAGAAGATGTTTTATTCAAATTATTTCTGTACAGAGGATTTAAAATTAAGTCAAGTTATCAGTTGTGATGGGGATGACCTTGGTTTTTTAAAACATAAATGATTGAGATAGGGTTTGATTTATTTCTAAAGCATACACAGATTTCAGAGCTTGGAAGTAGTTTGTCTTTCCAACGTTAGAGAGATTATGGGGTTAGCAGCTTAGTAAAGGACTGAAAAGAAAATAAAAGCATAGAGTATCAGTATCCCATCCCAAATTTTTGGGAGTTGGCGTCTATTTTTGTAATCAAGAACCTTGACTGATAAGATATTGTTGAGAGATTATTCCCTGAGAAAGGGTTTTAAGAGGTTGAAGAAGAGGACATAAGAAAAATGGGGTCCTTAGTCTTGCAAATAAGAATTACTACCAAAAAGATGAAATGCACAGGAAGACAGTTTTGGGGACACACCTGCCCTTTCTAGAAACCAAGAAGATAAGGTACCACTGAGAGCCCCAGATAAGACACATTATGCTTCCTCTTTTTTTTAGCTTTATTAAAATTACATCTGAAGTGGATTAGTACAGTGGTTTTCAAACTTTACAGTGAATCAGAATTTCCTGGAGAGTTTGTTGAAAAAAGATTGCTGAGTCCCATCTCAGAGATTCTGATTCACAAGGTTAGGGTGGAACCTGAGCATTTGCTTTTCCTACAAGTTCCCAGGTGATGCACATTGACAACCACTGGGTTAGTAGATATAGAAACCTAGCGTCAAGCCAAACTAGGATCCAATAAGCTATAAAGAGCAGAAGAAGCCTGGAAGAATCTGGCTGGAGTTGATTTGCGTAGTAGCAGCTCTTTTACATACTACTTATCAGATGACCTTGGGCAAGTTATCTAACCTCTGCATGCCACAGTTTCCTCATCTATAACATTAGAAAATATGCATGTATAGTCACTCCCAAACATCATGCTATAGATAAGCTAAATGTGAATTCACTCAACTCATGTTAAAATGCATGTTCTTGGGCACATGTTTCAGACCCCTGAATCAGAATATTTCAAGGTCATTCTGATATTCAAAGAGATTTGAAGACTTCTGGTGTGCTATCCTTCTTTCATAAGTGGAGCATTAAAGCACAATTTAGCTTTTCCTGATGGCTAAGGCTCATCTTAATGACCACCAATTACTGTACAGTAGTTTCATTGCCTCATCTTGTTGTTGTCTTTCACATCGGCAGCCACATCGGCAGCTTTGTCCTTGCCCCTCTGGCATCCCCATCCCCCACTTCTAATTCACACTGACTAATGTTCTGCGCTGTGATGAATTGGACTGCTGGCATTGTCAGGGTTACGGTTAAAAATCTGAGTCAGAAAACTCTTGCCTGGTACCTGTGAAGAGCTTCTGGAACCCACTGGCTAAGGCATATGGCTGAGACTTTCTATTTCATACCTGTGTTGTTAGATAAGTAATGTTGTCAGAAGCTCGATCTTCAGAAAGATAGGATGTTACTACACTGATTTTGCCTTTACGCAAAGCTCAGCGACATTGTCACCTCATCAGAGCTCATACTCTTCAAACTCTGGTTAAAAAATAATCAAGCGTCTCCTTGGGTGTACAGCATACAGTCAACATTTTAATCCCAGTACAAATACTATCATCACAAATTAATTTTCACCTTCTTATTCTTGCTCCTATTAAAGATCTATTACATTTAAAGATCATTTTAATAATAATATATTTAAAATATTCTCATATTAAAGTCAAATGATGATGATAGCATATTTGTTTTTCAATGTAGATTGACCTGGATATCGAAGTTCATTTGAGGGGAGAATATCTTCATTAGTTTAGATGTTTTAAATTCAAGTGCTTTGATACCCTGTTTAGAAAAGCTTGAGCTAAAGCTTTCCTTGATGTCACCAAGTGACAACATTTACCTTAGCCACAGTCAATTGAGTAAAGGAAAGTGCAGAAAGAATCAATTTTAAACTCCATTTCCCATGGTTTTCTCTAATATTCAAATACAAAAATTTCTTCTCGAAAGTCTAAAATCTGTAACAATATTTACTTTACATATGTTCTTTGTTCCCACAGTAAAATTATATTCTTGGTAATTTTACAAGAGCAACTACAGACCCCACGAAGCAATGATGATAGTATTTTGTCTTTTGCAATGTGCTGCTAATTATTACTCTCAGACGAAATGGTTCAGAAATAGACTTAGGTTCCTAGGCTGGGGGGAAAAAAAGAAATGCATTATGAAAATTATGTATTTGCCCTCTGGGGACCCCACCTCCTTTATGAAAACTCTTGCCAATCAATCCACAGAACAGAATCTGATTCAATTCTGGGGCAAACATTTGCCTGCTGTTGAAGCTCAAGGAAAGAAAGATGCTTCATATTCTGGTGCCAAAAAGGGAGGTGGAAGAAAATGGGGAGTAAAATCTAGGGGGCAAATAAAAAATATGTACATGTATATTTATGCATTCTGTATTTTGGCTCTAATTGCTTCAAAGATTATTTATTTTTCTTTTTTCCTTTCATTTTTAAAAAATACCTTCCAGCTTCTTAACATGTTTTTCAAAGTAGAAGCTGGAAGGCATAATAAAAAGCAAGCAGGGATATGCTTTTTGAATAGAGTGAAATAATTAATGTAAGAATGCTTCCGTTTGGGCATTTTTTATGAAGTGAAATATATTATTTTTGCTTTTAAAATGGAGGTAATTTGTTACACAAAAGTGGTGTTTTCTCTAATCTGAAAATAATACTAATTATAACACTATTTGGGAGCTGGAGTTTTGAAGCCTAAAATTCCTTTTGTAGTTTGAAATTATTTAGCTGCCATAACTAAACTGGCTCTGCTCCCTGGATATTGTCATTTCTTTCAGCATTGTCCCTTTCCTTTTACTCTGGCCACTCTCCGCCCTAGGTTTTCTATGGAATGCCTCCTAGCTCCCCAGGCTTCAGGCTGCTGGTATTTATTCTCTTTAATTTAATTTATTCCCTTTCAGTTAGGTACTGCTTTTTAAGCTATCCATGCTATTTCATTGCTCAGCACAAAAGGGTTTTATGGTGGGGTATAACAAATGATATATTCTTTAGAGAACCTCTGGTGAGAGGGTTGGTGGCTGTTTATCCCAGAGAGAGGGGAGAAGGGAACATTTCTCTCTTCTTTCTGGAGATCTCCAGGCCTTCTAAGTTGACACTCCCTCCCTCTTTCTTAGGGACAAAAGGCTTTAACTTCTTGGTTGTATGGTTTGGCTGTGTCCCCACCCAAATCTCATCTTGAATTGTAGTTCCTGTAATTCCCACGTGTCCTGGGATGGGCCTGGTGGGAAGTAATTGACTCATGGGAATAGGTTTTTCCCATTCTGTTCTCTTGATAATGAATACGTCTCACAAGATCTGATGGTTTCATAAACGGGAGTTCCCGGGCACATGCTCTCTTGCCTGCCACTATGTAAGACTTGACTCTGTTCCTCCTTTGTCTTCCACCATGATTGTGAGACCTCCCCAGCCATCTGGAACTGTGAGTCAATTAAACCTCTTTCCTTCATAAATTACCCAGTCTCAGGCAAGTCTTTAATAGAAGTGTGAGAACGTTCTAATACACTAGGTAGTCTCCTGGGGGCATAACTGTGGTCCCTACGTCATTTAGAAATTGCTTTCTGACACATCTTTTAGAATCACAAGAAGGCAGGGGCTTTGACATCAGGTAAATGTCTGCTTCCAGGACCTGGAATTTACCCAGATCTTATAAAATCCCTAAAATAGGGCTGTGCTTCCATATCGACTTAAGGCATACTTTGAAAGGAGCAGTAAAAATCCTCAACCGGACACAGATTTCTACCACTCTGTGCAAACAATAGGTCTCTGATTATTAATCCTCACCTTCATTTGGGGTCATTTTTGAGGATCAGGTGAAAAGTATACCCATGGACACATGCACAAAAGTGTGTAGATTTTCCAAGAGATCCATGGACATCTCCACTACCCAGGACCAAAGTGCAAAGGTGTGTTGTTTAAGAAGTCCTGTTTGCTGTTCCAAGAGGTTCTACCTAGTCTGGGTCTCTGCAGTCTTCTGTATCATTCTTTTTAAATTTTTATGTGTATATTGTAGGGTACATATTTATGGAGTACATGATATATTTTGATACAGGCATACAATGCATGATAATTACATCAGGGTAAATGGAGTATCAGTCACCTCAAGTGTTTATGATTTCTTTTTGGTACAAACATTCCAGTTATACTCTTTTAGTTACTTTAAAATGTACAATAAATTATTGTTGACTGTAATTACTCTGCTGTGCTAGTAAATACTAAGCTTATTCATTCTATCTAACTATATTATTGTTTAACCATCACCACTCACTACCGTTCCCAGCCTCTGGTAACCGTTATTCTATTATTTATGTCCATGAATTCCATTGTTTTAATTTTTGGTTCCCACAAATGAGTGAGAACATACAAAGTTTGTCTTTCTGGGCCTGACTTATTTCACTTAACATAATGACCTCCAGTTCCATCCACGTTGCTGCAAATGACAGGATCTCATTATTTATTATGACTGAATAGTATTTCATTGTGTGTGCATGTACCACATTTTCTTTATTTATTCATCTGTTGATGAACACTTAGGTTGCTTCCAAACCTTGGCCATTGTGAATAGTGCTGTGATAATCATGGGAGAGCAGACATTCTTCGATATACTAATTTCCTTTCTTTGGGGTATAGTCCCAGCAGTGGGATTGCTGGATCATACGGAAGTAATATTTTTAGTTTTTTGAGACACCTGCATACTGTTCTCTATAGTGGTTGTACTAATCTACATTCCCACCAACAGTGTATGAGGATTCTCTTTTCTCCACATCCTTGCCAGCGTTTGTTATTGCCTGTCTTTTGGATAAAAGGCATTCTCACTGGAGTGAGATGGTATCTCATTGAAGCTTTGATTTGCATTTCTGTGATGATCAATGATGTTGAGCACCTTTTCATACACCTGTTTGCCATACGCATGTCTTCTTCTGAGAAATGTCTATTCAGATCTTGTGCCCATTTTATAATCAGATCTATCCTCCTTTTGTTCCATGCTCTTCCTCACTCATGATATCTCATCATGTCACTGTAGCATCCCAAGTTTTTACTGGTCTTCTCAAAGTATTCCTTATGTCGATATGGAAGCACAGCCCTATTTTAGGGATTTTATAAGATCCGGGTAAATTCCAGGTCTTGGAAGCAGCAATTTACCTGACATCAAAGCCCCTGCCTTCTTGTGATTCTAAAAGATATGTCGGAAAGCAACTTCTAAATGAAGTAGGGACACACTTATGCCCCCAGGGGATTACCCAGTGTATTAGTCCATTCTCACACTTGCGCTAGCCATTTGTATTTTCTAGAATGCTTTTCCCCCGAATGTCCCCATATTACCCTTTGGCTGTTGGTCCAGTTACCGCTTCTTCAGATAGGCCTTCCTTGACTACTGTAATACAAAGTGATGACACCCCTTTCCAATCTCTTTGTCACATTGTCTGATATATAGTCTTTAGAGCACTATTTCTATATTGTTATACTCTTGATGTATTTGCTCACTTGTTCTTGTTTCCTATCTTAGTGTGTTACCCATTAGGGTGTAAACTCCATGAGAACTCCTGTGTCCTCAGCCCTGTTAACAGTGCCCAACACTTAGTAGGCGCTTAATATTTATGGCTACTGAACTGATTAATATAAAGAGTTGAGGAAGAGTCCCAAATATTATTATAGTTCTATTCCACTTACAAATTAAGAAAAAAATTAAAATAATTTTTTGACTGGACAGGGTTGCTCAACTTTAGCACTATTGTCCTTTTGGGCTGAATAATTCTTTGTTGTGGGGCCTGTCCTTTGCATTGTAGGATATGGACCAGCCACCCTGGCCTCTACCCACTAGAGATATCAGTAGCACTTTTCTAGTTGTTTCAACCAAAAATGTCTCCAGACATTGCAAAATGTCCCCCAGGAGGCAAATTAACTTTGGTTGAGAACCACTGGATTAGAATAATGAGTGGTCACTTGTGCCTTGCAGGTGTCCTGATTCCTGTGTTTAGAATTGCATGACCTGAACAACACAGAAGACGGATGTTTAAAACACACTGGAGAAATATGAAAATTAAGAGTCTGGGCAAAGGAGGCTGTGATATTAGAGATTTGTGGTTTGAGAAGCGACAATACTACTGGATGTCTTCAGAGCAAAAGATATATGAATATTTATGTGGAGCTGATTTGGACTGTATGCAAGAGGGAGCTGCTGTGGGGGTCCTCAAATAGGAAAAGTTGCTTCAATGGAAGGAAGTTGGTAGAGGACCTTGGAAAGTCTAAGGCCTGGAGAAAGTAACAAAAGTGACCAAATGGAATGGAGACCCATTCACCCATGTCAAGTGAACTTCAGCGGAGAGATGCCTACTGACTGGGGCTTCTACAAAGAACTGACAAAAATATTCTTAAGAGAAGAAGTCAGCTTTCAACTTCTGCCAAACCCAGAGAGCATGCATGCTGGGTCCTCACAACAGTACTCATCATGTAAGAATATTCTTACATCCCTTTCCTCTCCTTCCATGCCCTGCTCCAATTCTGCCACAGTCTGAATCTGATGTTTGCAAACTGGGTTAGGAGGGGTAGAAGTTCAAGGCAGGGAACAAAGAAGTGGAGCATAAAATGCTTGCCCCACCTACATGCTTACCTTCTACAGCAAAAATAAACTGAAGAAGCAGCAGCTTCAACTTTAAATCAACTATTACGTGACTATCACATGGAAACAGACATTTATATTCTTAGATTTAATAATTTGCATGGCCTAATACTCATCAGAAAAGGCTTCAAACTGCCTGAGCTTTCACTTAAGGGAAGCACCTGCCCATGCTTAAATTTAAGAGGGCAACAAATTTAACAGAGTGGTAGGATGTAAAAATAAAGTCATCTTATGAATAAATCCCATGAATTGTGCTTGTTTGATCTTATACAGCTCTGGGTTTGTCCCTAGGTTCCCAATACCTACACATAATACACAATTGATGTTCATGTAATTATATACTTTAAAAGTGATCCATCCAAATTTCGTTCTACTTGTGGGCCTTATCTGCCCTCTGACCACAGAAATGAATTTTCTGTTACATTCAAGTCACCAAAGGATGGAATGACCTGCAGTCTCAAAGTTTTTTAAAACCCTTACTAATCCCTTTCCGTTGGTTTCATTAGATTATAAGCTTTTCTACTCATGGTTAGGGTATAATACTGATCTTGAAAACACTTTTCACTTTCTTTTCTTCCATATGGCTGGTCATACCTTCTATCAATCACTTCCAGTTGGCAACTGTGACACTGGGCAGCAATTTACTGAGTTAAACTCAGCTTTGGTTTCCCACCATGGCTTATAAGGTAAAACACTGTAATCATTAGGTCCTGCTCTAAACTGGCAGGATGTGACAGAGAATCTACAATCCAGGATAAGGCCAGTGTCAACTAACTGTGACATTCCATCAAATATAGCATCCTTAATGTCATGGAGAGTTACTCTCTGCATGGGTGATAAAGTATGGGCACGCTGACAGGCTCTTGCTTAACTGTACTCATTGGCCTTGGTATGTTCATGCCAATTCATTGTTTTATAACAGATTGGCTCACATTGAGAATGAGGATAAAATTTGAGATTTTATTGTTAACCTTTAAGGTCCTTGGTGGCATTGTTGGGCTCTTCTGCCAACAGGAGCGAACTGAAGTTTATGCTCCCATTTATAGGTGTCTATCAACCATGATTTTACATTGACACATCCACATCAGTCTCCCTCTCCTCCCAACAATGCTTAACATAAAAATTACTTATTTTCAGATTTGAATAAAATTAGGCCACTGGTATCTCATATTTGCTGTGCTTTCTAGCAGAATTCATTTTTGAATATCAACCTATTTGACTTTCTTTTTATTCTTGATGACATTTTTCCTACTTCTTATTGTGACTTGAATCTGAACAGAAGCAGAGCAAGGGCATATGAAGGGTGACTTAGAATACCACTCCCAAGCTAATCATGGAAATAGCTGCCAAATTCTTTTTTAGCATTAAAACCTACCAACTCTGAGATTCTTTGACGGTTAAAATAAATGATTTCTACAAGTTTGAAATGAATCTCAAGAGAGAAGCAAAACAAGAAATAGGATAAACTTGATTTAAGGGAACATTATGAGCTATTGAGCACTGAATTTGACCAGGCTGTACCGAGAACTGAAGTATTTACTTTTAGGCCCAGAATTGTTTTGCAATTTGCTAGGCAACAATGGCATCAAAGCACCCCAGGAATGATGACAACTATTCTACCCATATCCCAGAAACTCTGTAAAAGTAAATGGGATGATATATGCAAAGCACTCTCAGCTTTCGGATGGAATGTTTTCTTTTCCTTTTTAAGTACTATAATGGGTACAGGGGGTTCATTGGATTATTGCATTTTGCTTTATTTATACTCTTTTTAAGGGCAAGTGAGTGGGCAAGAAAAGAGTACATTTTTCAACAAATGAGTGAACTTATAAATAATGGTCTTGTTTGTGTAAAAACCACTTCTAGTCACAGATTTTTTAAAAATAAATGCAAATATTTCTAGTTTTTTTATGTGTCCAGCCTAGATTTCTTAAAGCTTGGGCTGCTATCCAGAATAACATCAAGTATGCAAAAAAGCCTATTGTATTCCACATTGGCAAAAAGCTTACTAAAGCATAGATTAAAAAGTGATGGCATATAGCCAATTCCACTGTCAATTCCCCAGCTCATTTCTCTGTTCTTCCCTTGGAATCCAAACCATTCCCCTGTTTTCATTTGTATAAAGAACAAAGCAATCTACCTCTATTAGGAGTTTTACATATATGTGTATATTTTAGTATCGTTTGCTATAACAGGCAGTATCAATGACCACGATAGCCCACCATGCTCAGACTCTAAAATGCCACTTTTCAGAAGGCTAAATTTCATTATGGACAACTAAGAGGTTTAAGTACGTGAAATGTCGAAAATATCACAACCATACACACACAAGTTTGGTATCATGATTACTTTGGGACCGGGGAGGCTTTCCATATGCCTAGGTATATAATAAGCAGCAAAAAGAAACCAAACTTTTTGTTGCTTAGCAGAAAGCACACGATGTAAATCTCTTAGAGCAACATAACTAGTTGAAAGATTCTGATCAACTTATAGAAGAGCAGAAGATTCTAGTTTTTGGGATATCTCTAACAATATTATGAAATATATCAGATATCTTCCACTTCTTTCTGCATATCCTCTCTTCATACCTTCTAACTGCTCTGGGAGGCTGATCTTTTGGCTTCTGGTTGGGTTCAGTCAATGCAGACAGCCTTCCAGAGCTTGTTGGAAGTGAAAAGTGTGAGGTCATGCATTTATTTCCTGGTTTTCTCTCTGTCAATAACCTTGAGCTGGCAATGTACCTTCTCAGAAGGTAATTGATTTTGTACAATTCTCTCCTTCCACTGGTAACCACTTTTTCTACCTATATCTTCAGGTGCCAGGTGGTACTGTCTATATGTTTGAAGATACGTGGGGAAATAGCAAGTTGGAAAGACGTTAAACATATATCAGAGAAATCAGGAATAATGTATTTGAATGTGAACCTCATCCAAGGGTGACTAATTGAACATGGTGAGAAATAAGGTCCTAGTACAATTCTACCAATAAACCAAAGAAAATAAAATTTGTAGAAAAGACAATGATTATCTTCAAATATCTCAGGAGTTATATGGAGACTGGATGACGAAATTAGTATTTCATTGTAAATCCTATTCAAGTGGTAGTTAGGGGGATTACACATTTTGAGATGGAAAAGAATAAATTTTTGCATTTGGAAAGATATTAGACTACATATTTTTACGATTCCTTCTAACTCTTAGATTCTGAGTTGCCATGATCTCAATGTAACCCAAATAAAACACAGGGCTTCTCGTTACTGGGTATATACCCAAAGGGATTATAAATTATTCTACTATAAAGACACAGGCATGTGTATATTTATTGCAGCACTATTCACAATAGCAAAGACTTGGAACCAACCCAAATGCCCATCAATTATAGACTGGATAAAGAAAACATGGCAAAGATGGCTGAATAGGAACAGCTCCAGTCTACAGCTCCCAGCGTGAGCGACGCAGAAGATGGGTGGTTTCCACATTTCCATCTGAGGTACCGGGTTCGTCTCACTAGGGAGTGCCAAACAGTGGGTGCAGGACAGTCGGCGCAGCGCACCGTGTGCGAGCTGAAGCACGGTGAGGCATTGCCTCACTCAGGAAGCGCAAGGGGTCAGGGAGTTCCCTTTCCTAGTCAAAGAAAGGGGTAACAGATGGCACCTGGAAAATCGGGTCACTCCCACCCTAATACTGCGCTTTTAAAACGGGCTTGGAAAACAGCACACCAGGAGACTGTGTCCCACACCTGGCTTGGAGGGTCCTATGCCCACGGAGTCTTGCTGACTGCTAGCACAGCAGTCTGAGATCAAACTGCAAGGTGGCAGCGAGGCTGGGGGAGGGGCGCCCGCCATTGCCCAGGCTTGCTTAGGTAAACAAAGCAGCCAGGAAGCTGGAACTCGGTAGAGCCCACCAAAGCTCAAGGAGGCCTGCCTGCCTCTGTAGGCTCCACCTCTGGGGGCAGGGCACAGACAAACAAAAAGACAGCAGTAACCTCTGCAGTCTTAAATACCTCTGTCTGACAGCTTTTAAGAGAGTAGTGGTTCTCCCAGCACGCAGCTAGAGATCTGAGAATGGGCAGACTGCCTCCTAAAGTGGGTCCCTGACCCCCTAGCAGCCTAACTGGGAGGCATCCCCCAGGAGGGACAGACTGACACCTCACTCAGCCAGGTACTCCTCTGAGACAAAACTTCCAGAGGAACGATCAGACAGCTGAATTTGCGGGCCATGAAAATCCGTGGTTCTGCAGCCACCGCTGCTGACACCCAGCAAAACAGGGTCTGGACTGGACCTCTAGCAAACTCCAACAGACCTGCAGCTGAGGGTCCAGTCTGGTAGAAGGAAAACTAACAAACAGAAAGGACACCCACACCAAAAACCCATCTGTACATCACCATCATCAAAGACCAAAAGTAGATAAAACCACAAAGGTGGGGAAAAAACAGAGCAGAAAAACTGGAAATTCTAAAAAGCAGAGCACCTCTCTTCCTCCAAAGGAACGCAGTTCCTCACCAGCAATGGAACAAAGCTGGACGGAAAATGACTTAGACGAGTTGAGAGAAGAAGGCTTCAGACGATCAAGCTACTCCGAGCTATGGGAGGAAATTCAAACCAATGGCAAAGAAGTTAAAAACTTTGAAAAAAAAAAATAGATGAATGTATAACTAAGATAACCAATGCAGAGAAGGGCTTAAAGGAGCTGATGGAGCTGAAAGCCAAGTTTCGAGAACTACATGAAGATTGCAGAAGCCTCGGTAGCCGATGCAATCAACTGGAAGAAAGGGTATCAGCGATGGAAGATGAAATGAGCTGAGAAGGGAAGTTTAGAGAAAAAAGCATAAAAAGAAAGGAACAAAGCCTCCAAGAAATATAGGGCTACATGAAAAGACGAAACCTACGTCGGATTGGTGTACCTGAAAGTGACTGGGAGAATTGAACCAAGTTGGAAAACACTCTGCAAGATATTATCCAGGAGAACTTCCCCAATCTATGAAGGCAGGCCAACATTCAGATTCAGGAAATACAGAGAATGCCACAAAGATACTCCTCGAGAAGAGCAACTCCAAGACACATAATTGTCAGATTCACCAAAGTAGAAATGAAGGAAAAAATGTTAAGGGCAGCCAGAGAGAAAGGTTGGGTTACCCACAAAGAGAAGCCCATCAGACTAACAGATAATCTCTCGGCAGAAACTCTACAAGCCAGAAGAGAGTGGGGGCCGATATTTAACATTCTTAAAGAAAAGAATTTTCAACCCAGAATCTCATATCCAGCCAAACTAAGCTTCACAAGTGAAGGAGAAATAAAATACTTTACAGACAAGCAAATGCTGAGTGATTTTGTCACCACCAGGCCTGCCCTAAAAGAGCTCCTGAAGGAAGCACTAAACATGGAAAGGAACAACTGGTACCAGCCACTGCAAAAACATGCCAAATTGTAAAGACCCTCGAGGCTAGGAAGAAACTGCATCAACTAACGAGCAAAATAACCAATTAACATCATAATGACAGGATCAAATTCACACATACCAATATTAACTTTAAATGTAAATGGGTTAAATGCTCCAATTAAAAGACACAAACTGACAAATTGGATAAGGAGTCAAGACCCATCAGTGTGCTGTATTCAGGAAACCCATTTCACGTGCAGAGACACACATAGACTCAAAATAAAGGGATGGAGGAAGATCTACCAAGCAAACGGAAAACAAAAAAAAGCAGGGGTTTCAATCCTAGTCTCTGATAAAATAGACTTTAAACCAAAAAAGATCAAAAGAGACAAAGAAGGCCATTATATAATGGTAAAGGGATCAATTCAACAAGAAGAGCTAACTATCCTAAATATATGTGCACCCAACAAAGGAGCACCCAGATTCATAAAGCAAGTCCTGAGTGACCTACAAAGGGACTTAAACTCCCACACAATAATAATGGGAGATTTTAACACCCCACTGTCAACATTAGAAAGATCAACGGCACAGAAAGTTAACAAGCATATCCAGGAATTGAATTCAGCTCTGCACCAAGTGGACCTAATAGACATCTACAGAACTCTCCACCCCAAATCAACAGAATATACATTTTTTTTCAGCACCACACCACACCTATTCCAAAATTGACCACATAGTTGGAAGTAAAGCACTCCTCAGCAAATGTAAAAGAACAGAAATTATAACAAACTGTCTCTCAGACCACAGTGCAATCAAACTAGAACTTAGGATCAAGAAACTCACTCACAACCGCTCAACTACATGGAAACTGAACAACCTGCTCCTGAATGACTATTGGGTACATAACGAAATGAAGGCATAAATAAAGATGTTCTTTGAAACCAATGAGAACAAAAACACAACATACCAGAATCTCTGGGACACATCCAAAGCAGTGTGTAGAGGGAAATTTATAGCACTAAATGCCCACAAGAGAAAGCAGGAAAGATCTAAAATTGACACCCTAACATCACAATTAAAAGAACTAGAAAAGCAAGAGCAAACACATTCAAAAGCTAGCAGAAGGCAAGAAATAACTAACATCAGAGCAGAACTGACGGAAATAGAGACACAAAACACACTTCAAAAAATTAATGAATCCAGGAGATGGTTTTTTGAAAAGATCAACAAAATTGATAGACCGCTAGCAAGACTAATAAAGAAGAAAAGAGAGAAGAATCAAATAGATGCAACAAAAAATGATAAAGGGGATATCACCACCGATCCCACAGAAATACAATCTACCATCAGAGAATATTACAAACACTTCTATGCAAATAAACTAGAAAATCTAGAAGAAATGGATAAATTCTTCGACAAATACAACCCTCCAAAGACTAAACCAGGAAGAAGTTGAATCTCTGAATAGACCAATAACAGGCTCTGAAATTGTGGCAATAATCAATAGCTTACCAACCAAAAAGAGGCCAGGACCTGGTCGATTCACAGCTGAATTCTACCAGAGGTTCAAGGAGGAACTGGTACCATTCCTTCTGAAACTATTCCAATTGATAGAAAAAGAGGGAATCCTCCCTAACACATTTTATGAGGCCAGCATCATCCTCATACCAAAGCTGGGCAGAGACACAACCAAAAAAGAGAATTTCAGACCAATATCCTTGATGAACATTGATGCAAAAATCCTCAATCAGATACTGGAAAACCGAATCCAGCAGCACATCAAAAAGCTTATCCACCATGATCAAGTGGGCTTCATCCCTGGGATGCAAGGCTGGTTCAACATATGCAAATCAATAAATGTAATCCATCATATAAACAGAACCAAAGACAAAAACCACATGATTATCTCAATAGATGCAGAAAAGGTCTTTGACAAAATTCAACAATGCTTCATGCTAAAAACTCTCAATAAATTAGATATCGATGGGACGTATCTCAAAATAATAAGAGCTATCTATGACAAACCCACAGCCAATATCATACTGAATGGGCAAAAACTGGAAGCATTCCCTTTGAAAACTGGCACAAGACAGGGATGCCCTCTCTCACCACTCCTATTCAACATAGTGCTGGAAGTTCTGGCCAGGGCAATCAGGCAGGAGAAGGAAATAAAGGGTATGCAATTAGGAAAAGAGGAAGTCAAATTGTACCTGTTTGCAGATGATATGATTGTACATCTAGAAAACCCCATTGTCTCAGCCCAGAATCTCCTTAAGCTGATTAGCAACTTCAGCAAAGTCTCAGCATACAAAATCAATGTACAAAAATCACAAGCATTCTTGTACACCAATCACAGACAGAGAGCCAAATCAGGAGTGAACTCCCATTCATAACTGTGTCAAAGAGAATAAAATACCTAGGAATCCAACTTACAAGGGATGTGAAGGACCTCTTCAAGGAGAACTACAAACCACTTCTCTATGAAATAAAAGAGGATACAAACAAATGGAAGAACATTCCATGCTCATGGGTTGGAAGAATCAATATCGTGAAAATGGCCATACTGCCCAAGGTAATTTATAGATTCAATGCCATCCCCATCAAGCTACCAATGACTTTCTTCACAGAATTGGAAAAAACTACTTTAAAGTTCATATGGAATCAAAAAAGAGCCCACATCACCAAGTCAATCCTAAGCCAAAAGAACAAAGCTGGAGGCATCATGCTACCTGACTTCAAACTATACTACAAGGCTATCGTAACCAAAACAGCATGGTAGTGGTACCACAACAGAGACATATATCAGTGGAACAGGACAGAGACCTCAGAAATAATACCACACACCTACAACTACCTGATCTTTGACAAACCTGACAAAAACAAGAAATGGGAAAAGGATTCCCTATTTAATAAATGGTGCTGGGAAAACTGGCTAGCCATATCTAGAAAGCTGAAACTGGATCCCTTCCTTACACCTTATACAAAAATTAATTCAAGATGGATTAAAGACTTACATGTTAGACCTAAAACCATAAAAACCCTAGAAGAAAACCTAGGCAATACCATCAGGACACAGGCATGGGCAAGGACTTAATGTCTAAAACACCAAAAGCAATGGCAACAAAAGCCAAAACTGACAAATGGGATCTAATTAAACTAAAGAGCTTCTGCACAGCAAAAGAAACTACCATCAGAGTGAACTGCAACCTACAAAATGGGAGAAAATTTTCATAACCTACTCATCTGACAAAGGGTTAATATTCAGAATCTACAATGAACTCAAACAAATTTACAAGAAAAAATCAAACAACCCCATCAAAAAGCAGGCAAAGGACATGAACAGACACTTCTCAAAAGAAGACATTTATGCAGCCAAAAAACACATGAAGAAATGCTCATCATCACTGGCCATCAGAGAAATGCAAATCAAAACCACAATGAGATACCATCTCACACCAGTTAGAATGGCCATCATTAAAAAGTCAGGAAACAACAGGTGCTGGAGAGGATGTGGAGAAATCGGAACACTTTTACACTGTTGGTGGGACTGTAAACTAGTTCAACCATTGTGGAAGTCAGTGTGGTGATTCCTCAGGGATCTAGAAGTAGAAATACCATTTGACCCATCCATGCCATTACTGGGTATATACCCAAAGGATTATAAATCATGCTGCTATAAAGACACATGCACACGTATGTTTATTGCAGCACTATTCACAATAGCAAAGACTTGGAACCAATCCAAATGTCCAACAATGATAGACTGGATTAAGCAAATGTGGCACATATACACCGTGGAATACCATGCAGCCATAAAAAATGATGAGTTCATGTCCTTTGTAGGGACATGGATGAAACTGTAAACCATCATTCTCAGTAAACTATCTCTAGGATAAAAAACCAAACACCGCATGTTCTCACTCATAGGTGGGAATTGAACAATGAGAACACATGGACACAGGAAGGGGAACATCACACTCCGGGGACTGTTGTGGGGTTGGGGGAGGGGGGAGGGACAGCATTAGGAGATATACCTAATGCTAAATGATGAGTTAATGGGTGCAGGAAATCAACATGGCACATGGATACATATGTAACAAACCTGCACATTGTGCACATGTACCCTAAAACCTAAAGTATAATAATAATAATAATAAAAGAAAACATGGCACATACACACCATGGAATACTATGCAGCCATAAAAAAGGATGAGTTCATGTCCCTTGCAGGGACATGGATGAAGCTGGAAATCATCATTCTCAGCAAACTAACACAGAAACAGAAAACCAAACACTGCATGTTCTCACTCATAAGTGGGAGTTGAACAATGAGAACACAGGGACACAGGGAGGGAAACATCACAAGTCAAGGGGTGGGGGCTAGGGGAGGGATAGCATTAGGAGAAATACCTAATGTAGATGATGGGCTGATGGGTACAGCAAACCACCATGGTACATCTATACCTATGTAACAAACCTGCACGTTCCAGACATGTATCTCAGAACTTAAAGTCTAATTAAAAAAGAAAGAAAGAAAAAATTAAAAAAAAAATAAAACACAGGGCTTCTAATGGCCCAATTTGGGGCCACTTAAAAAGAAGTGGATACCATAAGTTTCAATGCAAGTTAAAAGTAATTACAATCTTTTAAAAAAAATTGCTTGGGCCGGGCGCGGCAGCTTAGGCCTGTAATCCCAGCACTTTGGGAGACAGAGGTGGGCAGATCATGAGGTCAAGAGATCGAGACCATCCTGGCCAACAGGGTGAAACCCCGTCTCTACTAAAAATACAAAAATTAGCTGGGTGTGGTGGCATGCGCCTGTAGTCCCAGCTACTCGGGAGGCTGAGGCAGGAGAATTACTTGAACCCAGTAGGCAAGGCCGGAGTGAGCCGAGATCATGCCACTGCACTCCAGCCTGGTGATAGAGCAAGACTCCATCTCAAAATACAAAAACAAACAAACAAAAATTGCTTGGACATGATTAAAAGAGTTTTAATCAATTATCTATGGCAAAGACTTCTTAAATATTTTTGCCTCTGTTTCCTTCATTTTATCTCTCTTTTTGCCTCAGTGTGGCTATTAACTCTCTTCTGGTCTATTCTCAACTCTTTCCATCAATTTTTTTTTCTACTCAGCACATCTACTGAGGTGTTGTCTTCCTAATCTCCCACACAACTTTTGTTCTGCTTTTTTTTTTTCTCTCTATCAAAAGCTAATTCCCTATACCTTCTTCTTGAGTTTTCTTTCTATTGGCTACCCCTAGATACAGAAGAAGGATGAACATAGTAGTGAAAAGTGCTGTGTTGGCAATGTCCAGGTGGTGAGGAAGAGGATGGTGGTATTGGATAAAGGGGAAGGAAAGGCAATTTGATTCATTAATAATTTTTGCCCTCATCACATTATCTTAAGCAGGTAAGCTACCTGGAATATAAAAATGGTACTTTCAATACACCATGTTTATGTAAGAATTTGTTTAGCAGATTTTTGAACACAAGAAAACGATTGCTATAACTAGAATTTGAAGTTGATAATTACAAAGCTTTAGATTGACCATCTTTTGGTTGAATTGCAATGGCAAATTTTCCTGCATTCATATCCTACTATTTCACACATTCAAGTCCTACTATTTCATGCATTCAAGTCTTACTATTTGATTTACAGCCCATCACCCACCACATTGGGCAAGTTGGCTGATTTGCTTTTTTTTTTTTTTTTTGAGATGGAGTCTCATGCTGTTGCCAAGGCTGGAGTGCAGTGGCGTGATTTCAGCTCACTGCAGCCTCTGCCTCCCAGGTTCAAGCGATTTTCCTGTCTCAGTCTCCTGAGTAGCTGGGATTACAGGTGCCCACCGCCACACTCGGCTAATTTTTGTAGTTTTCATAGATACAGGGTTTCTCCATGTTGACCAGGCTGGTCTCGAACTCTTGACCTCAAGTGATCCACCCTCCCCGGCCTCCCAAAGTGCTGGGATTACAGACGTGAACCACTATGCCAGGCTGTTAGGTGAATTTTCTTATGCTTCAGTTTCCCCTTCTAAGTTATGGTGACAATAATGATAGCATCTATTTCATGAAAGATTCTGTGAAGTTTAGATATCTGTATACCACCCTTAGCATAATATGTGGAATATAGTAATAACTCCTCAAGAGTTACCATTATTATTATTGCTATTACTATTACAACTTTTATTATGCTAAGTATTCCTATAGCTATAAGGATCTATATTATACAAATATAAATAAATTTAATTTTATGTAAATGTTAAATATTAGCTTGAAATTTTTTAGATAAACAAGGTTAATGTAAAAGTTTTAATTATATGTGTGGTAAAGAAGGCTAAGTGGCCAGGTGGACATCCAACTAATTTATTCTGTTTCTTTCAGGACTGACCTATAAAAATCCTCTCATGCCCATCCCTCCCTGATTACTACCCTTCTGTGACATCATGAACCTCAGATCGTCACTTGGAAGCCACATCTTAAAGACGACAGAACCGCAAGGTGGAGGGAGCCCCAGGTCTTGAGTCATTGACTGGAAAAATATCACTGACCAATCGGAGATACTTTGGGCTTTGTTTGAGCGTGAGAGCATTCTATCATTTTCAAGCCAGCCATTTTTGAGTTTGTCTGCTGTAACAACTAGGGTTATCTAGCTAATACATTCTGAGCAGATTGATCATTCTGTCTGGTGTAAGTACCTTGCAAAACCTCTCACCAAAATAATATTATTTAAGTAAAAAGTCTTTGACTGGAGTAAATTAAAATGTCAATTTCTTTTTGTTTTCATTCCTATATCTTTCATCTACCTGAAATATTTTTTAACAAACTCTTCAACGCTTCTCCTCATTTGTTTCAAAGTGTTTTAATCCTTTGATTGATTATTATGTCAGTTTTACTTCTGCCAGGCATTCATTTATTTTTTTTTAATTTTTCTGTGTACTTACAGATGGTGGCTGGGCCACACAATGTCTTAGAAGTTGGCATCAAATACACAACAAGAAGAAGGTAAATAAAAAACAGTTACAGAAGTTTTGCCACAAAGTCCATGAACTAAGTGGGAAGCACAATTGGAAACTATTTTGGTATTACGTAGACGAAGAAACCACGTCTGGATAAAATTTGTTTTCATTTGGTTTTGATGGTGTTTTACATATTTAGTTCCTCTGTTCCAAGCCGTGTGCATCAGATCCCTGGAAGATTATCTAATCAAATTAGCATAATAATAATTGATCTATGAAAGCAGATCTGCTATAGATTAATAGAAATTATGGCAATAATAACATTTTCTAGGCTGCTTTCAGAATGCAGAAGGAACACTTCTTACGTGGATAAGGTGCCCTTAAATTGAGTAGTTGTGTGTAGATACAAAGAGGGTGGGGTGGTAATGCACTAGCGAACATATAATTTTGGTTGTAAATGCAGATTTCCATGTTAAGTGACAATAATAACAACATCATCATTATCAACAACAACAACAATACTTCCACAACATTAGGGTTAGGAAAATAAATTTGCATTAACTTATTTAGTAATGTAGTTCTTTACACAATTTTATGATCATGGTGGACATCGTCGGTTGGTTGTCCTGGCTTCTTTCTTGTTAATATAACTCTAATTTTGCTCAGTTAGCGGGTGATGACACCTTGAACTCAGGGAAGGATGGCCTCTACTCCAGCTTCACAGGAGGTATAATGAATGGCTTAGTGGCATTATAGCAATTTCATTTTGCTGTTATTGGTCTAGGGATAGGCTTAAGTATCAGCTTCGACTAATGAAATCAAATGAGAAGTCTGTTGACTTGCTTCTAGAAAAGAACTATGATGCAAATGCCAGTCAAATCAAAGAGGACCAGAACCTTGAACTAACCCAGTAACCACTGAAGAATACTAGAACAAAGTGACTTCTAGTAATTGAAGAAAAATAAATTCCATTTTCGTCACTAGTGCCTGAGAATTCTAACTAACACAGCGATATAGGCAGCTATAATTATTCATATTTTAAATGTGAGGAATCTAACTCAGAGAGGCTAAATAACTTGTTAATTCAAACCAAGTCTTATACATTAAAGTATAGTAATCCTGCCCTCATCAACTTATAAATCAATCAATGGTAAAAAGGATGTTTTTATGATTCTTTCATTCTTCATCCACAGATGTGAATACAATGCTGAGCCTATAATTGATTACATGACTTAATCCATTAAATAAATGGGATTTTCATTCTTATTCTAAAAAAAAATATCCAATTTGACACCAAAATCACAGGCAACAAAAGCAAAAATAAACAGACCACATCAAATGAAAGAGTCTTTCTGCACAGCCAAGGAAACAATTAAAATAAGGCAACTTACTGAATGGGAGAAAATATTTGCAAATTATCTCTTTGATCAGGGATGTAATAAATGTGATACCATGTGACCTGAGCTGCCCATTGGGAACTGGGTTTTATTTAACCCAAGAAGCCGTGAAGTTGGGCTTACACAGCAACACTCCATCAAACGGATGTAGTATACATGTGATTCACCCTTAGCAGGCCCTGAAAGCACAAGTAAGTTACACAAAGAAGTGGCCCAAATGTCCACGGTTGACACTCCTGCTACACTGCCTTTTCTCTCCTAGACTGTACCTATGTCCTCATGGGAAGTTCTCTATGATCAACTAATAGAGGAAGAGAAGACTTGGGCATGATTTATAGGTGGTTCTGCTGGACATGCAGGCACAAGTTGAAAGTGGACAGCTGTGGCACTTCAGCTCCTCCCTGGGACATCCCTAAAGGACAGTGGTAAAGAAAAATCTTTCCAGTGGATGGAACGTTAGGGAGTGCATCTGGTTGTGCACTTTGCTTGGAAGGAGAAACAGCCATATGTACAATTATTTAATAATTCATGGACTGTAGCCAATGGTTTGGCTGGATGTCAGGGACTTGGAAGGAATATGATTGAAAAATTGTTGACAAAGAAATCTGGGAATGAGGTGTGTGGATAGCTCTCTCTGAATGGGCAAAACATATGAAGATATTTGTGTCTCATGTAAATGCTCACCAAAGGATGACATCAGTAGAGGAGGATTTTAATAATCAAGTGGATACAATGGCCCTTTTTGTGTGTAACAGTTGGCCTCCTTCACCAGCCACTCCTGTAATCACTCAATGGGCTCATGAAAAAAGTAGCCATAGTAGCAGGGTTCGGGGTTGTGAATGAACTCAGCAACATGGACTTCCATTTCACTCACCGAGGTCAACCTGGCTACAGTCACCACTGAGTGTCCATCAGCCAGCAGCAGAGACCAACACTGAGCCTCCTATATGGCACCACTTCACAGTACCATCAGCCAGTTGGCTGGTAGAAAGCTGATTACATTGGACCACTTCCATCATGGAAGGGGTAGCATTTTGTTCTTCCTGAAATAGAAGCTTACTCTGGATATGGGTTTGCTTTCCCTACGTGGAATGCTTATGCTACAACTACAATCTGTGGATTTACAGAATGCCTTAATCACCATCATGGTATTTCACACAGCATTACTTCTGACCAAGGAACTCACTTCACAACCAAAGAAGTGAGGCAATGGACACATCCTCATTAAATTTACTGGTCTTATCATGTTCCCCACCATCCCGGGGCAGGCTGCCTGATAGAACTATAGAATGGCCTTTTGAAGATGCAGTTACAGTGCCAGCTAGGTGTAAATACCTTGCAGGGCAGTGACAAGGTTCTCTAGGAGGCTGTATATTCTCTGAATCAGTGTCCAATATATGGTACTGTATCTCCAGGAATCTAGGGGTGGAAATGTGAGTGGTACTGTTCACAATTACTTTTACTGACTTACTAGCAACATTTTTGCTTCCTGTTCCCACGACTTTGTGCTCTGTTTTTGCTTCCTTTTCCCATGACTTTGTGCGCTGATGACCTAGAGGTCTTAGTTCAATAGGGAGGCTTGCTACTAGCAGGAGACACAATAATGATTCCAAGCCAGGCATGGTGGCTCACACCTGTAATTCCAGTCTCTTGGAGGCTGAGGCAGGAGGATTGCTTGAGCTCAGCAGTTCAAGGTTCAAAACCAGCCTGGGCATGATGGCAAGACGCTGTCTCTATAAGAGAAAAAAAAAAAGCCAGGCATGGTGGTGCGTGTGCCTGTAGTCCCAGTCCCAGCTACTCAGGATTCTGAGATGGATTCCTTGAGCTCAGAAGTTTAAGGCTATAGTGATTGTGCCACTGCCTGGGTGAGTGAGACCCCATCTCTAAAACAAAAGCAGCAACAAGAACAAAACACTACAAACAAATGATTCCACTGCACTAGAGGTTAAAACTGTCATCAGCCACATTGGTCTTTTCATGCCTCTGAGTCAACAGGCCAACAGCTATGCTGTTGGCTGGAGTGACTGATCCAAACTACCAAGGGGAAACTGGATGACTACTCCATAATGGAGACAAGAAGAATATGTCTGGAATACAGGAGATCCCCTTAGTGAGTCTTATAATATTACCATGCCCTGATTAATAGAACACTACAACAACTCAATCCAGGCAGTACCACAAATGGTCCAGACCTTTCAAGAATGAAAATTTGGGTCACGCAGCCAGGTGACTATTGTGACCAGCTAACATTCTTTCTGAAGGCAAAGAGAATATAGAATGGACAGTAGAGGAACATAGTTATAAATACCAGTTATGACCACCTTAATATCTGCAGAAATGACGACTGTAATTGTAATGCATATTTCCTTCTTAGTTTATTATAAACGTTTGTGTGGCTATATACATACATTAAGCAGATATCTTTGTTTTCATTCCTCTTTTATTCTAGTTTCATGTAACATAAGATGTACTGAGTTTATATCAGTATTTAAATATTGTTAATTTTACATCATTGTATATAAGTTATGGGATATCAAGAAAAGGGTAAGCATCATTCACAGACTTTACCTCATCTTTTGGAGAAGGGATTAATGTGTTTTCAATTATATCTAGAATAGTTGTATCATGATACATGGTATTGTGAACTTGTTATCGTCTTTATTTACAGATCAAGTGTGGTTTGAGGAGATGTGTATGGGTGCCAAGTTGACAAGGGGTAGGCTTGTGATCATTAATTTTATGTGTCAATTTGACTGGGCTATGGGATGCCCAGATAGCTGGTAAAACATTATGTCCCGATCTGTCTGTGAGCATGCTTTGGGTAGAGATTAGCAGTTGAATCAATAAACTGAGTAAAGATCTGTCCTCGTCAATGTTGGGTGGGGGGGCAGCATCCAATCCACTGAGGGTCAGAATAGAATAAAAGGGCAGAGGAATGATGAGATCTCTTCTTCAACTGGGATACGTATCTCCTGCCTTCAGATATCAGAGCTCCTGGTTCTCAGGTCTTTGACTCCAGTGTTTGCACTAGCACCACTTGTTCCTAACCACCCCCATCCCTATTTCTCAGGCCTTTGGACTGGAACTGAATTATACCATTTGCTCTCCTGGTTCTCAAGTTTGCAGATGGTGTATTTTGGGATCTCTCAGCCTCCATAATCACATGAGTGAATTCTCATAATAAATCTTCTCTTAAATACTTACATATATCCTATAGGTTGTGCTTCTCTGCAATTCTGACTAATACAAAGGGCTAACCTTGAAAATATATAAGTAACTCAACAACTCAACAGCAAAAATACAAATAATCCAAGTTAAAAATGGGCAAAGGACCTGAGTAGATATTTTTCCTAAGAAGACATACATATGGCCAAGTGTTGTATAAAAAGATGTCCAACATCACTCATCATTAGGGAAATATAAATCAAAACCATGATGAGATATTACCTCACTCTTGTTAGGATGGCTATTAACAAAAAGTCAAAAGATAACAAGCCTTGGAGAGGATGTGGAGAAAAGGGACTGTTGTACATGGTTTGTGGGAATGTAAATTGGTACAGCCATTATGGAAAACAGTATGGTGGTTCCTCAAAAAGTTAAAAATAAAACTACCATATGATCCAGCAATTCCACTGCTCAGTATATATCTAAGAGATGTGAAATGTGTATGTTAAGGAGATCTCTTCACCCCCATGTTTATCATAGCACTATTCACAATATCCAAGGTGTAGAATCAACTTGTGAATGGATGAATGGATCAATAAAATGTGGTATATGTACACAATAGAATCCCGTTTGCCTTAAAAAAGGAAGAAAATTCTGCCATTTGCAAAAACATGGATGAACCTAGATGACATTATACTAAGTGAAATAAGCCAAATACAGAAAGACATATACTGCATCATCTCACTTACGTGTGAAATCTAAAAATGTAAGCTGAGCTTATAGAAATAGAGAGTAGAATGGTGGTTACCACGGGCTGAAGTTGGAAGAAATGAGATGTTGGTCAGAGGGTACAAACTTTCAGTTATGAGTAAGTTCTGTAGACCTATTGCACAGTATGGCGACTCCAGTTAATAATGTACTGGACACTTGAAATTTGTGGAAGGAGTAAATCTCAAGCATTCTTCACACACACACACACACACACACACACATACACACACACGGTGAGTAGGTGGGTTGATGGATATGTTAGCTTGATTGTGGTAGTTATTTCACGTTGTATATGTGTATCGAAACAGCATGTTGTACACTTTAATTATAAACAAGTTTCATTTGCCGATCATACCTCAATAAAGTTAGAGGTGGGAGAAAGAAAATATATCCAAGAAGAGCAAGTAATTAATATGTTTTCCTAAGAAAAAACCATCTTTTACATAAAAAATATTTGTATCAGTGGAATTTTATTTTCGTGTATTTAACATTTTTTCTCAATTGAGAAGTTAAACATGCCTAATGTTTCTATGTCTTTTTTTAGTGTTTTCTTTAAAATGTCCTTTAAATGAATACACTCCAAGTCATAGGAATCCTTCATGAATTCACATGAATTAGAAAAGATAAGTTTGATGTTGAATTTTAAAAAATAGAGATATACTCTATTATGCTGTGAATAAGGTATAATAGTAGAACTTATCTGACTCAAATCAGATAATTTTATCCTAAACAAGATAATTGTCTTTGTGTCATATTTTATAGTAAAAGTCTGATGGTTTCAATTTCCTGCAACTCAGAACATTTCCTAGCTTTTAATATATTTCAAACTGCCTGTCAGATTGGAAAGAATAAGAGAACTTAGGGCAGGGGAAGGGAAAGGATTTGTTTTTATTTTGTAGTTGGGGAAAGCAAGAAAGACAAAAGTTAATCAACATGACTCAGGTACAGGTAGAAAATCATAAGGCAAAGCTCTGAAGGAATTGTGCCACACTTTGACGCTAAACAACGACTTTCTAAAGCTGCCCCAGAAATGCCCGTATTTTCAAAGCGAAGAGATGCTATTGTTTGAGACTTTTGAGATAAACATTAGCTTTAATATAAAGTCATTAACATTTTCAAAGATTCAACAGTCTAGATAAATCTCAGTGGAACTTATATATATAACATATATATATATATACACATATTTATATATAAAGTCATATATGTATCTATACATATTTTTAGTTTAGTTTAGTTTACTTAGCTAAATCTGTAGCATTTATTGTTGCTTCAGCACTAATATACTATAATTACTTTTCTTCTGTTCTACCTCCAGCATAAATAAATCCCCATTATTTTCACTTATATAGTTTTCTACTCATCATCCTTCTTTTTTTTCAACTTTTCCATCAAATCTGTCATATCTATTAGATTATCTTATAACTGAGCCTTCTGAATGAACTATGATTTCCATTACTTTCTCCACCCTCAGCCCTTACTGAAATTGTTGCTCCCAACGTGCTCTTCCCTCTTGCTCCAAACAGGATTCCTATTTTCTGGGCTTTCAGACTCTACTGTATAATTTCATATAAAAATTATCCTGTAAAAGCAGATTATTTCTGTGAAGCATAAGAAGAAAAAAAAAGGGTGTTACCCTAACAGCTGTAAAACTTAACACTTTGTCTTTTGTTGGGCTAAACAATGCTAAAACATCCAGATGCAACATGAACATTTCAGACAATCATCTGGAAGCCTCCAAACCCAAGGAGTTTGGTAGCTGCTAAGCAAAGCAGCCTGGTTGCGTGGCTTGTTTCATTTGCATATGGATATTTTGACACTATCCAGACTTAGCCTTTATCATAACATGACCAAAAATGAATGCGAGACACTTGGTTTAATGATGGAAGATAGCTGCGCAGTGCAAAAGTATTCTCTGTTTACTGTGATTCCTCAACATTGCTTATCCTGATTTTTGATAAAATCTATACCACTTTAAAAAATTAAAAAGTGCTTACATATTCAAAAAATTTTTTATTTCTTTTTTTGCTTGACAAGTAAAAGCTATAGATGTTTATGATGTACAACATAATGTTTATATATATACATATGTGGAATGGCTAAATTAAGCTATTTAATGTGAGAATTACCTCGCACACTTTTTTTTGTGGTGAGAACAATTAAAATAAAAATAGACTCTCTTAGTAACTTTCATGTATATGATATGTTATTATTAACTGTAGTCACCATGATGTGCCATAGATTGCATGACTTTATTCCTCCTAAGTGAAATTTTGTGTCCTTTGACAAGTATCTCCCCAAACTCCCCAACCCTCATGCCTCTGGTGACCACCATTTTACTCCGTTTCTTTGAGTCTGGCTTTTTAACACTTCACATATATATGAGTCAGGTCATCCTGTATTTGTCTTTCTTGTGGCTCGGTGATTTCACGTAACATAATGTCTTTCCAGTTCATCCATGTTATCAATTAGTTCCTACAAGTGACAGCCTCTTTAAGAAGGCTGAATAGTATTCCATTATGTATATATACCACATTTTCTTTATCCACTCATCCACTGATGGACACTTCTGTTGCCATATATTTGTTATTGTGAATAGTGCTGCAATGAACATAGGAGTGTAATGTCTCCTCAACATGATTTCATATCCTTTGGATATATAGGCAGTAGTGGGATTGCTAGATTATATGGTAGTTTTATTTTTAACCTTTGGAGGAACCTCTATACTGTTGTCTATAATGGCCTTTTCTCCACATCCTATCCAACACCTATCTTCTGACATTTTTATAATAGCCATCCTAACAGGGGTCAGGTGACAGCTCATTATGTTTTTCACTTGTTTTTCTCTGATGATTAGTGACGTTGGGCAGTTTTGTGTACACCTGTTTGCCATATGTATATCTTCCTTGGGAAATTGTCTGTTCAGATCCTTTGCCCATTTTTAACTTGGGTTATTTGCATTTTTGCTGTTGTGATGTTTGAGTTCCTTATGTATTTCTGATATTAACCCTTTATCAGATGCACGATTTATAAATAAGTTCTTCCATTTCACAGGTTATCTCTTCACTTTGTTGTTTGGTTTCTATGCTGTGCAGAAGCTTTTCACAGTTTGATAAAAACAAACTTTAACTTTATAAAAATATTCCCTGTAAAGTGTTTTTTTTTTTTTTAAACAAAAAAGCACTTCTTAAAAATTTAAAAACACTCATCTTGCATTTAAAAAAATTAGGTGTCACATTTTGTTGGGAAAATCTAGTTCTACTGTTACGAAACTCAAAACATGTCTTTTTCTTATTTATTCCTACCCCAAAGTTTTGTTTGTCAGCATGTAGACGCAGGCTGAATAAAATATATTATATTTGCAATCATAATAGATTTAGAACTCACTCTTAGCCAAAGCTTTCAACAGTAAAAAATGCAATTTACAAAACAAATCAGCTTTGTCAAAAGACTGTTCTCTTTCCTTGATGAAACCTCACAGCAGTGATACCCTGGCATTGCGCTTCTCTTACAGTGGGAAAAGGAAGACTGTGATTGGGGTGACAGAGAGAAACAACAGCCAGACAAGGATTAATGAAGCAGATGTTCAAACAATATTTTCTAGTGTCAAAATTCTAGTTTTGACACCAGAGTATATTCTGGTCCCAATCTGGGGGGCCATCTTCTTTTAAGCAATTACTCTGATCTACTTTCGCTCAGCAAATTGACGACTCAGGAGAAGCCAATTTTATTCTCTGTAGCCAGAGATGTGCCTAGATGATGGTCAAAGAGGACTTTAGTTTCCAGTAATCTTAACCCTTTTATGAGTGCAAATTGATCACTTAACATTTTTTAAAAAGTCCATTTGGTAACTGACCTGTTAACCTTCATATGACGCCATGACATGTTAAAATCAGAGAAACTATTAGAAAAATTATGTCTTAAATATGGGCCTTTGTATCTTTTACCACATTCTCTTCTCTGGTGGTTATTACCTAATAATTTTTGACACTGGTGATTAAACATAAAGTTTTACATTTTATGATTCTGTTTCAAACACACAATTGCTAACGTATATATCAAGGCAAGAATTAAGCATTCTCAAAGAGTCTGTAATTATATTTATACATTAAAATGTCAACTGGGTAAAATAAGTAACTTCAAACAATATTTTAATCTAATTGTTTTAAAACAAAACAATTAATCAGTGTTTTATCATTACTGTTAAATCTTGTGTTTTAAAAAATAGAAAAGAACACTGATATCCTTTTTTATTAATTTAAGAGGCTATTACAACTAGGAAAATATAGTTAATTACTTCGTATTTTCATAACCACACCACATCTTTCTGATTAAGAGTAATCTCTAATCCTTTACACCTTGATTAAGAAAACATTTCTTATGCTACTATTTAGTCTTGAATATTTGGTATTTGAGGCCCCTTTTAGAGGTTAACTCATTGTTAAAGACTATGTTTAAAAAGAAAAACTTTATTTTGGATGGTTTCACGTGCCGGCAGTGCTCAGTTCTGAAACATAAGGTAAGGTCGCTGTGTAGGTAAAGTCTTGTTTTAATCAGAGTAGGAGTTCTTTGACAAACTTTATCTTCCAGAACCCCCAGCCATCACTTTCTGTGATTTCTTCAATTCTTGAGGATTAATAACATCCACATGTTCCATGCATTTTCATGATTCCTTTCTAATCCATAAACTAACTGCTGTCCACATCTTCCCACTCCAAGGAAAATATCGAATTAATCCATACCGAGATGCAAATGGCTAATATTAAAAAGTGACAATTTGCCCTTTGGACAAACCAACAAAATCATCTGCACTTAAGGATGTTCTAGCATCATCATCAGTAAGTCTGAATAGTTTCGTTTATTCAACAAGCAAATGTATACCTGTAACTCTCTTGGCAGAATAGAAGATTAAAAAAAAAAAAAAGATAACCTGTAATCCCAGCGGGTGGATCACTTGAGGTCAGGAGTGAAACCAGCCTGGCCAACATGTCAAACCCTGTCTCTACTAAAAATTAGCTGGATCTGGTGGCACGCGCCTGTAATCCCAGCTATTCAGGGGAATAGCTGGAGAATCGCTTGAGCCCAGGAGGCCGAGATTGCAGGGAGCTGAGATCAATCCACTGCTCTCCAGTCTGGCAGGCTAGGCAACAGAGCGAGACTCCATCTCCAAAACAAAACAAAAACAAACAAACAAACAAACAAAAAGACATTTATCTGAACTTCAAGGATCTTACAATCTAGTTAGGCTGATGCAACAAAAAATATATGAGATTAGATGTTTCATCCTTCTTCAAAAGCCCTTTGTTCCATGAGTAGCTCAGAAACTCTGCCTATAGGATAAAGCTTGCATGATAGCCTGGGTTTATCAGTGATGCCAAGTGTCTGTTGGCTGCAAAATTGTAGGCTCCTTGAGGATACTGACTGTCTTTTATTTGTGACTACCTAGTATTTGCAGTACATTTTTAATAAGCACTTTTTGTGTGTTCTTAAATGAATGGATATATAAATATATTATTTAGCTTTCCAAAGACTTGATTTTCTGGACATTACCCATAGCAGGTAGTAACTGAAGCTCTCTAAGGCAAAAAGAAAAGAAGCAGCTTTAAAAAAAAAAGACAAGAAGACAAGAGGATACCCTGTGAGTAAGGGAAATGAAGAAGAGGGGAAACCTGGATAATTGATGAAGAAGGCTGAAAGCACTGCAGCCCTTTCGGAGATCCCAAACACATGTTTACACAGCTTGAAACACCCCCACATAGGCTGATTTTGAAAGAGACATTAACCCGACCATTTACCCAATTACCAAAGGGCTGACCATTACCAAAGGGGTTGAAAGCATGCAATTCTTTCTTTTCTTTCCTTCCCCTTCTTTCTTTTTCTTTCTTTCTTTCTTTCTTTCTTTCTTTCTTTCTTTCTTTCTTTCTTTCTTTCTTTCTTTCTTTCTTTCCTTCCTTCCTTCCTTCCTTCCTTCCTTCCCTTCCCTTCCTTCCTTCCTTCCTTCCTTCCTTCCTTCCTTCCTTCCTTCCTTCCTTCCTTCCTTCCTTCCTTGTTCTCTCTTTCTTTCTTCTTCATTTCTCTCTCTCTTTCTTTCTTTCAAAACAGAGTGCCCCTTGGTCACATAGTGGGGTGATCATAGCTTACTACAGCCTCAAACTCCTGGGCTCAAGTGATCCTCCTACCTCAGTCTCCCGAGTAGTTGGGACTACAGGCACACACCACCATATCCGGCTACTTAAAAAAAGAAAATGTGTAGAAATGGGGCCTTGCCATGTTGCTAAGGCTGGTCTCGAACTCCTGGCCTCAAGTGATCCTCCAGCCTAGGCCTTCCAAAGCACTGGGATTACAGGTGTGAGCCACTGCCCCTGGCGAAAAGTATTTGTTTAGAAAAAGTAAATTCACAAATATATAATATATAGTGGTGATGGATTTGATGAGAGGTGATGAAGAGACCACAATCCTTCAAGTCAGATAAATAAGAAAAGATTGAGAAACTCTCTCTGAGTTTGGATTTATATAGAAAAAGCAAATTTCTTAAAAGTATTAGACCTTATATTTGGGAAATGATCATTGATAATGTACTATTTAAGACCAGACTCCAAGGTTTTCTGCTTCTTCATTCTGATGCTGGTAATTTAGAAAATTTGGTTTCCAAAAAATAAAATTTGAAAGGATTATTTAATTATACCATATTCCTAAATTAAAAACAAGTTATTCATATTTTGGAACCACTCTTAGGTTAGATAATATTTAATTTCTGTTGCTTTGAGAACTATTTGTTATTAGCTTTAGGGAACAAATATTCTTATTTTTTCCTGAAAGCGTTATCTGATGAACCACATTTTCCCCAGGTACAAGTATTTATCGTTTTTTTTGTAAACTCTATGTATACTACCACATTATTCAGGGATATCTTGCCCTTAGAATCATTCTGTTTTAAAAAAGTAATCTCTGATTAGTCAGATTACTTTGTGCAGAAGATCTTGAAAAAAGATTTTTATGAACACTTACCAATTCTATATATTTTATGTATTCTTTTATTTAACCCTCACTATAGCATTTCAAGTTAAATATTTTTGGGGTTTTCATTGTCTCTGTGTTATAATTGAGGAAATTGAGCTTAGAGAGTGAATCACTGAAGGTGAAAAGTCACATATAGCCCTTCAGTGATAGGGCCCAAGTTTAGACTCAACCTCGTTTCATCTTCTCAAACACAAGCTGTACCAACAACCTTAGCCTTTCAAAGCCTATTTCAATCCCATTACAGTATAAATGTTCACCAATTATTTGAAGTTTAATAAACTATAAATACTTAGTAGGAAACTCAGAAAAGCATTTAGAATAAAAGTATATGCTTATTCAAATAGAAGTTTAGTTTCATTACAAAAAGATAATTATTCTTACATATTTTTGGGAATACATATTGAGTGACAAAAAGCCTACTATTAGTCCTAGTGCTTTTAATATTACTGCTGCTGCTACTACTACTCCCCAAATGCCATCATCAATGTTTTGTTGTGTTACCACATCACTCAGATAATTTTCCAAATTATCAGCAAGTCAAATTTTCAAGTTTTATTTATGGAAATCTTGAGGACTGTTAGAAATTAATCCTTGGGGTAATAAAGAATTTGATCTGGTAGCTTTTATTCTTAGCTCTCTTCTCACCTCTCTCTTTCTCTCCTTTCTTGTAGCAAAGTCTGCCACCTGCCTACCCCACACCTACTTAGTGGGTGGGCTTACCCTACCCACTGAGTGGGTGGGTACCACTTTACCCTAGTGGGTTTATTTCCATCCAGTTAAAATACTACGTTTCCATACTGCTCTTGCAACTAGAGTAGTCAAATATTTAAGATTTAGTTAATAAGATACAAGGAGAAATATTGTATAAGATATTTCAGAACTCTCTTGTAACAGGAGAGGGCTTGCCTGTCTTCTGTCTTCTCTTCCTCCCTTCTATGGCTTGGAGCTCTTATGTGACAGCTGGGAATCAAGCAGTCATGTCTTGGAATGAAGATAAAGGCTCTGTATTGGAATAACATAGCAGGAGTTCTAGAGGATTTGGAGGAACTGCTGTTCTAGCCCAGGGCTGTCAAGAAAAATAAACTTCTATCTTGTTTATGTCTAGATTTTTGTTTTGTTTTGTTATATGCAGCCTGAAGCTGATCTTAACTGATGGCTCTTAACTATATTTTAGGGTTTAAAAATGAGCAGGTATTAAGTATGCATATAGAAATAGTGCCCTATTTCCTTTAGATCTAGATGCAATTTTAGAAACATTGCCAAACTTCCTTATACTTTAATTTGGGTTTTTTTCTCAAGAGTCTCCTCTCTCCCCATTTTTATAAGAAGGTGGGATATGCATCATGCTTTCTTTGAAATGAAATATGAGATAACATATGTGAAATTGCTGTGTAAATGATGTGGTGTTACACAGAGTTCCTGGATTATTATTTTTAAATTTCTTTCCCACACATTGAAATTTGATAACATCTGACTGCATCCCTAAGTCTTTTCAACCTCCAGAGGAAGATGAGTTAGGTGCACAGTGTAGGGGACAAGTCTCTTTTCTGTACTTCATGTAAACTTGAGGCAAAAGGCAGAAGAGTTCTAGTTACATTATACTCAAGTTGTAATGAGAACCAGAAATCTTTTATTCCTATCAATTTACGATTCTGCTTGCTTATGGTCTGCGTGCCCAAAGGCTATACAAGGAAAACATTGTATTAATCTACGAAATGAACAAGTGCAATAAAGCTTTGGGTAACATTTTACAATGTATTAAACAATAACATAAACAAAATTGTGGCTACCTTGAAGACTATAGGAACTATCCAGTGTTAAATTGTGAATGGAAAAATAATGGCCTAATACCACCAACAATAAAATGAATAAATTGTTCATGTCAAAATAACAATTACTGTGACCAGTTGTCAAGGACTTTTACATGAAGATGCTTTGAATTTTAGATTTAAATTTGGAAACATGTGACTAAACGATGTATTGTGAAAAAACTACATCAAGGCTATAATTACCACAAAGAGAATAAACTACATTTCAGTAGGCCATTTTATGGTGGTGACATGAAATCTTTTTGCAAATTGTAGAGATAATTCTATTTTAAAATTTTCTTTAGTAAGTCTTTTAGATTTTCACAGGAAATCCTAAATGATTTTGGAAAACAAGAGAGACAGAGGGAAAGGAAGAAAGGTAAGAAAGAAGCAACCAGGTAGTGAGAGGAAAAGAAAGAGAAGAAGAGCATAGAATATAATTTCTAAGAGGACATAAAAAATTACAAAAAAGTGAGGGAAGAATAAAGAGTAATGTGATGTATACTCTATACGAGATCATACAACAAATTTCATCATTTCTAACAGATTACCATTAATTCACTTATTTTTTTGGTTTATTTCTGTCAATTTTAGAAGCAAAAACACAGGAGCAAGGACATTTTTACCTATTATTTTCATCAATCAGCAAGTGCTTAAACACATAATGTCAAAGGAAAAAGAAAAAAAGACTCTACCAGATATTAGTTAAGTATAGGTAGAAGAGAATGGAGAATGAGAGAAAACGTCTGCAAGAACAAACGTAAGATTTTCCTCCATTACTTATCATTACTGGACTTGTATTCTTTATGGAGCTAATGCTTTCATTACTTATTGATTTACTATACTAGTAATTACACTAACATCGACCTGCATTTGCTTTCCTGCATACATGTTGAATTTGTTTGAGAGCTCATTGTGATTAAGTAACTGTAATTCTCCAAAATAATGCAGTGGATATATAGAAGTCCTACTGTGTGCAAGGCTCAGCACTGGCAGTGGGATTACAAAAAAGCAAAACAAAACATTTTGCCTTCCTTCTTAATTTTAAGAAGCCATCAGACTACTTTGGAGATTTGTCATGATGTTACAAAACTATAATACAAAATAATATAAAGAGAATCTCATAACATTCTAAACATTTTCTGTGGGGATTCAAAGAAAAGAGAGAGGACTTATTATTGGACTTATTATTTAGCAGAATTAAAAAAAAACTTATGAATAGGTGGCATCTGAGTTGTATAACTGGGACCATTCTACCTATGGTCAGTGTATTAGGCCATTCTTGCGTTGCTGTAAATAAATACCCGAGACTGGGCAATTTATAAGAAAAGAGATTTACTTGGCTCACTGCAGGCTGTACAGGAAACTTAGTGCCATCTGCTTCTGGGAAAGCCTCAGGAAGCTTTTACTCATGGCAGAATGTGAAGGGGGAGCAGGTGTCCCACGTGGTGAAAGCAGGAGCAAGAAAGAGAGAGGGCGCAGGGTTGAGGAAGGGGTGGGGAGGGGTTGCACACTTTTAAATGACCAGATCTCGTGAGAACTCACTATCATGGAGTCAGCATCAACCCGTGAGGGATCTGCCCTCATAATCCAAACACCTCCCCCAACGCCCCACCTCCAACATTGGGGATTAGATTTCACCACGAGATTTGGGCAGGGACAAATATCCACACTATGTCACTCAGTAAACCTCAGTTTCTTTCTTTATAATAGTGAAATAATAACAGCATCTACTCCATGGGACTGTTGTTGAAGGATTAAATAAAATATTAAGTACTCAGAACAGTGCCTGCATGTCATAGGCACTGTTTAAGAAGTGTTAGTTATTAAAAATTTATAATAATAATTATAGTTAAGCTAAACATGTATTCTTAAAATTCCAGAAAGACCTAAGTCTTTTTCATTTTCTTGAGGCACCTAGCATATTAATAAATAAATGACAAGTAGGAAATTATAAGAAATTATAATTAATATAAGAAACTAATAACACATAAGAAATTAATACTTTTAACACCAAGAATTATAATATCTGTCAATCAATGTAACCACATTTGAAGTAAATGTGAGGTCTTTTGTATACATAACATTTAAAGCAAACGGCCCTCCCCATCCCATCATAGGCCCTGAGATTAAGAAATGGACCCATGTAAGAAGGTGGAGTTGGAAGGGAGGCATTTCACGTAGAAGAAACAAAAGTGCCAGAACTATCGAGGAAAGAAGATACAGGGGGAGCCTGGGGAATAATGAATTGTTGAGTTTAGTTGGTGTCTTTGTTTATGCTGCTGTAACAAAATATCACAGACTGTATAATTTATAAACAGTAGAGATTTATTTCTCACAGTTCTGGAAGCGAGGAAGTCCAAGATCAAGGTGATGGCAGGTTCCATGTCTGGTGAGGGTTCTCTGCATCCAAGATAGCACACTGTTACTGCATCCTCCAGAGTAGGGGAATGCTGTGTCCTCACATGGTAGAAGGGAAGAAAGGGGTGACCTTGTCCCTCAAGTCTTTTCATAAGGCACTAATCAATACATGAGGGTAGAGCCTTCAATGGCCTATCAGCTCCTAAAAGCCTCACCTCTTAATACTATTGCATTAGGAATTAAGTTTCAACATGAATTTTGGAGGGGCACAAACATTCAAACCATAGCAGTTGGGGCAAAGAAAATCTTTAAGAAGAAAATATAGATACTTGGAGGCACATGATGGTAGATTCTAAAACACTGAATTCAGTAGGGAATAAGAGATCAGTTCCTTGAGTCTCTATATGTGTTTACATGTATATGTGTATAGCGGTCATATAATTGGAATTGTATCTTAAAGGGATCACTTGACAAAAGTGTGAGTGTAGATCTGATAGAGGCAGGTGTCAGAGAGATCCTCAGCAGAGCATTAGAATGAGGGCATCAACATGACATTGGGAAGGAAAATGGAGGAAGACAGAAAAGATGATGCTGGGGATAGAGATGTACAATACCCGTTCCTGCCTCACATTGATTTCAACAGATAGCCTTGCGTATTCCCTTTATACTGGTATTATAAATAGCAGCCATTAGATTGAAAAACAAAACAAAACAACAAAACAACTGAGCTCCTTCAGCAAATTGTTTCCTTCCTAATTTACAGATTCGTCTTTCCCCACAACTGTCTTTCCCACTCTCTTTCTGCCCCAGAAGAAGGAGAATGACTCTCTAGATGACCTCATTTCTCCATCTTGGAATCATGAAAGTATCCTTCTGTGAAAATGTTTCCATTCTAGTCTGGAACCCATCTGCTTCTATCCCCACAGAAACCCCATGAGTCCATTGCCTTCTATTGTATCTTTGACTCTCTCCCTCTCCTGATTCTTTCCCCCAGATTTAAACCATTCATGATTTCTACCTCTCTGGCCCATTCATTTCCTCTTTCATTTCTGCTTTACCAAGGGTTCATTCTTTGGCTTAATTCTCTTTTCATTCTACACACCTCATCCATGCCATTGGCTTCAGTTATCACCAATGTGTTTATGATTTTCAAATCTCTGTCACAATTACCACCCATATAGCGAACATGTTGTTGAAATGACTGTTTTTATCAAAAGAGGAACTCATGATCTTATTCTCAACCCTCTTGCTTCTGTACTTTATATATCATAGAGTGGCAGCACAGTCATTTTAATCTACCAAACTACAAGCCTGTGAGGAATCCTAGAGGCCTATTTCCCTCATGATTTTTCACTAACCAGTTTCTAACTCTTGGGTAGCATAGTTGGGCTTCTTTGGATGAAAACAACATACAGAGACAAGAACTTACTGGCAGCCCATGGGGACTACACTAGGAATTGGAAGGTTGCAAAATTAGTCCTAAAACTGTCAGTTCTGTAAAGCTAGGGAGGAGGAATTGAAGCAATATTGGTTTTCTTAGTGTATATAAGGCATGTCAAAGAGGGCTGCAAATTCTATGACATTCCTTCGATTCAGAGATTGAGACCACTTCCCCTCTTCTTGTATCTGGATTATCCCGTGACTGTTATGACTGATAGAGTACAGAAGAAACAATGCTATGCCAGTTGCAGACGTCACCTTCAAAAGGACTAACTTGGGTTCTTGGAACTTCCATGTAGGAAATCTAACTGCTCTACTGCAGCGGTGTCATGGGGAGAACCTGAGAATACAAAAGGGTAGAGAAACCCTGTTAAGCTCAGCTACCTAGTCATCCTCACCCAGACAACAGGCATGTGAGGGAACTGATTATCAGCTGATTGTTCCTAGGGCAGAAATATTTAGCCCTGACCAAGCCTAAACCACTAAATTATGAGATATAATTTAATGGTTATTTTACCCCCCTACATTTTAGAGTGGTTTGATGACCAGAACCAAAGGAATAGTCCGGTGAGGGCCACATGTCTAAATGAAGCAACTTTAACGTTTTGTTCCATGTTCAAGTTTTTTTATACAAGAATCAAACCTAGGAGACAACTTCTGATAGCATAAGTGTAAGTTCTGTGCCTTCCCTCTCTATGTAGACAGATAATTAGAGAAAGTAGCAGGCTCACTTGGTTTCCATTAAAAAAAGAAGTAATTTGAATTTATCATCCACTGAGGCAGCATATAACAGAGAAAATATAATTTCCCCGAAAGGAAGTTGGGTGCTGTTTGAAATGGGGAGTGAATGCTAAACAATGCTGCCAAATTACAAATGTCCACCAAATGTGGCTTCTTCCTCTAAATATCTTCTAAATAATTATTCAAGTCAACAACTTAGTTCAGGTTTCATCTGCTCTCTGGATTATTGTAATAACCTCCTAATTGGTGTTTGCTTCCACATTTATATATTTATTTATTAGCTACCACATACAACTTTTTAAAACAAAAATGGCATGAATAACTGGACATTCACACACAAAAGAATACATCTGGACCTTTCCCTCACACCATAGACAAAAATGAAAACAAAATGGATCACAGATCTAGATGTAAGAGCACAAACTATAAAACTCCTAGGAGAAAATGGAGGATTAACTTTCCGGGGCTCTGGGCTGTATGTTTTCTTGGACATGGCACGAAAAAGCACAAGTGAAAAAATAAAATATAGCTAAATTGGACATTATAAAAATTACAATTTTTCATGCATCAAAGGATGCCACCAATAAAATGGAAAGACAATAGAATGAGAGAAGATAATAGCAAATCATATATTTAATAAGGAACTTGTATCCAGAATATATAAAGAACTCTTGCAATACAATACCCCAATTTAAAAATTGGCAAAGGATCTGAATTGACATTTCTCCCATGAAGATGTGCAAATGACCAATAAATGTATCCCATCAGTAACGTATGAGAACTCTAAATTCTCTACATACTTGCCAACACTTGTTACTATCTATCCTTTTATTTTATTCATTCTAGGAGGTTTAAAGGGGTATCTCATTGAGGTTTTATCCGCATTTCCCTAATGGCTAATGATGTTGGCAAGGATGTGGAGAATTTAGAACTCTCATACATTACTGATGGGATATAAAATAGTACAGCCACTTCGAATAATAGTTTGACACCTTAAAAACTTATTAAGCATACATATGACCCAGATATTCCACTCCTAGGTATATATACGAGACAGAAATGGAAGATACGTTCATGCAAAAACTTGCACATGAATGTTCGTAGTACCATTATTTATAATAGGTAAAATGTGGAAACAACCTAAATTTCCATCAATGGATGCATTAACAAAATCTACACAAGTGAATATAACTCAGCCATAAGAAAGAATGAAATGCTGATACATGTTATAACATGGAGGAATCTTCAAAACGTTATGCTAAGTGAAAGAAGCCAGTAAAAAAGACTACATACTGTATGATTCCATTTGTGTGAAATGCCCAGAATAGGCAAATCTCTAGAGAAAGAAAGTACACTAATAGTTGTCAGGGGCTAGGCAAATAGGTAGTGACTACTAATGGGTATGAGTTTTCTTTGGGAGTGACAACAATATTTTAAAATTAGATAGTAGTGATGGTTTCATGACTCTGTGAACATATCAAAAACCACTGAATTGTGCACTTTAAATTGGTAAATTTTATATTTTGTGAAATTTATCTAGATAAGACCAAAGAAAAAAAACATGGTGAAGTCACAGTTATTACTTAAAAGCCTTCTATGGCTCTTCACTGTCTGCAGGCATACTTCTCTGGCTGGGACGTGTATATTCTCTTCAGAGTCAAATCTAAACTTCATTAGGATGATGTAGAAATCTCTGTTGCTATTTCTCAGCCTTCAGTATCTTTCCCATTTCTTGACATGCTTTAATCCACCCATTCTTTCTTCTAGCCATGCAGAACTACTTATACCTGGCTCTACGTGCTTCTCTGACTTTGACCATTTGTTGCCCTCGATGTCATCCTCATCCCACACCAACTCTTATCCCATATCATATCAAACTGCTACTCATTCTCTAAGACTTACTTTGCATGTTTTTTTCCAGGTTATCAGTAATCATTGTTGGCTCACATAAATGACTCTGACTAACTCGGACAATAAAATGAGTGTTTTGAAAAGATACCAGATGGATACAGGTAGATATAGGTAGCTCAAAGAACAAAAAAAGCCAACAACTAAACATTCAAGGCACAGAAAAAAACCTTTATGAATCTAGGCTATAGGAACTAATGACCACCATCTTTTCATGGAAAAGGTCCTTGGAATGGGTCTGTTCTGGTTTTGCACTCTGCGAGATTCAGTTCAAGATTCATGACTCAAAGGAAGAAATTATCTCATTGCCTTTGCTTGGGTAACACGTCTGTGTCTCAACCATGGGCTGGTTGGGTATTTTGGTGGACATGTAACCAAGATTGCACGTAATAGGTTCTTCTACATTTCTAAGCCTCCAGGAAGTGAGATGAGACCACACGACTATTTGAACCAAAAGGAGGACATGATATGTCTAAGCTAAAGCAAAGAGGAGCCAGTGCAAGGTGGTCTAGTTGTATCTGCCATGTATTCTACATGGTGTAGCTAAACGAGATAGAATATTTGTCATCCTTGGTCCCTGAGTGCTTGTGGTCAAATGAACTCCTCTCTATCCTGTATAGGAAATGTAGCATGAATAAAAATGTGTAGTGTGAGCAAGAAATAAAATGTAGCCTTTGCTTTACTAACCTATCGAGACTAAAATATTTCTCAAATTAAAATTGAGTCAATGTCACCAGAAAAAAAAAAAAAAAAAAGAAAGGAAATGGATGCTGAGCAAGCAAAACTAACAGCTACCTACTAAATCCAGTGCAGCTCCCTGACCTCCCTGGGGAGAGTTACGCTTCCTGTTCTTGCTTTCACAGTACTTGGGTATATATCTTAACCAGCACATGTTAAATAGCTGTAACTATTGGATTACATTCCTTTTTCTTCCACCAGCTGCTGAGCTTGATACCAAAAAGACAATGAGCAAATATTTGTTAAATAAGAGAACAAATAAATGAGTAAAGAAGGAAAAAGTGAAAGAAAGACAAATCTGGTAATTAGGTGATCATCTCTGTTATATATAAAAGAGCCCCATGGTGTTCTCTTAATAGTTTTTCCTTTTGTGTATATTCATGCTTTGTTTCACTCTTTGGTAAATGACAGATGCTCCAGAACAAAACGGGTTAGTTGCAGCCCGCTTGTCACCTAGCCTGCACATCTGTTTAAGTGGTTTTAGTCTGCTCAGTGTCTTAAATATTTTCACTTAATGGCCATTTAAAAATTTACCGAAATATTTGGAAATGTAGTTTCTCTTGAAAAATTGGAATAGCTGATAAGAGTAAGCCCCTATTCTCTTATGGCAACACTTAGGTGGAACTACGGTGCTTCACTTCTCACATACGGAGGAAGTTCTTCCACTTTGCATAGAGTCTGTCTAACCTGTTTCCCCGATTAAAGTTACCTGCCAGCCTGCTTTGATGTGCATTTTTTCCTAAGATCCCTGCAAACACTTTTGGAAATGACAACTTGTTTAAAAGGTCTTTTCTGGGACACCAAGACTATTGACTGCTCTGTTGATGTGAGAATTCCCCTTTCCAGTTAAAACTAGAACTCTGACTTCACATATCATGAATAAAATGCTAAAGTTTGAAAAACCACTTGGTAAAGTATTTGTTATATATTATTCTGTAATGGCCACTGTCTACTGAAGGTGCAGGTGATTAACTTTTACTTGGTGATTTCTTCAATTTTAGGGAAACATTTTTGATTTGGTCTTGATGTAGTTTAAATGCATTGTATGAACTTTTTTTCTGAGAGTATAATTTGGTTCATAAATTGCAGATGGTGGAATCATGCTAAATGAATATCCTCATTGCTCAGAAAATTAATTCTTTTGACAGAATCATTCACTTAAAATGGAGTGAATATTTAAATTTATATATTAAGAGATTTGAATGGAGTATCTATGCCTTCATTTTCATATACTGCTTCCTTCAATAATTTCATAGTTCATTTCCCTTTTATTGAAGTTAGGGGTATTTGAGTCATATTTGTAGGTTCCCATTGCCAAACATTTTTCTTTCATTCATTCTCTCTTCATTTTTTTTTCTTCTTTGTGTGGTATTTATGGTTCCCTTGCATTTGCTGTCAGGTGGAAATGGTCATACCAATACATGTGACTTCAACAATTGGTCTCAGGCTGCACAGGACGGTGGTTACAGTTGGTCTGTCTGGGATTAAATCCAAGAGTCTCCATCTTTTGCTATGTGACCTTGAACGATCTGCTGAACCTATCTGATGAACTCTGTTTTCTTGTGTATATAATGACGATAATAATGAGTTGTTCTAAAGAATGTATCAGCCCACTGATTTTTGTTTTGTTTTGGCTTCTGATCACTTCATGCGCCTTCCTGCCTTTATTCTCTGCTTTTGCCATTATCCTTGACTATAATAATTTTCCAGTGCCTCATGCTGAATCAGAATTCCTCTTGTGCTTGAAGGTCTAGCTCAAATAACATCCTTTCTCATCCTTTTTTTGAATGTAGAACTCTTCATTTTGGAACTGTAAATTTGGCACTTGTATGTCATTTATCTTCAGAGTTTCTGCTAATGGAAGCAAATGAGGAGATTATGGGGCTAGAAATAGATGACCTACAATTTTGTTAAAAGAAAACACATAGATTTGAATTATACAGGGTCAGAATAACCATGGTTTAGCACATCCCTGGGAGTTATTTATCTTCCAGCAATTCTTGGTATCATATAGCAGTAGGAGTCAAGCTTTAAGGCAGGGAGAGTGACAGTGAGAAGGAGAGTTAGACACAGGGGAAGTTGGAAGAAAAAGCAAAGTAGATGAGTTTTCAGCAGAGAAGCTGGAGGAAATCAAGGCCACCTGGGATTGTGCTGACTTTTAACCTTGGTTCATTGTGTAGTCAACCCCTGAATAAAAAACAGGGCTCAGCAAACATTTTTTGTAAAGGCCCCGAAAGTAAATATTTTAAGCTGTATGTTCTATATTATTAATACAACTATTCAATGCTGCCATTTTAGCACAAATCACCCATAGACAATATGAAACAAATAGGCATGGCTATGTTCCAATAAAACTTTATTTATATATTAGAAGGCAGACTGGATTTGGGCTGTTGTTTGTTGACTAGTTGAACTAGAATCTTTATAAACAAAATATAGACCTTTGAGAAAAGGGCTGTGTCTCTCTCTTACATCTTTAACTGTCAGTATAGTTCGATTTTAAAGATTCATTAAGGATGAAGATTATTTGCAGCATAACACATCTCATTTATAATATATGTCTATTAATCCACTCTGATACCTGGAAAGTTTTCCTCCTATGCCATATTTGTATTGACATTTACTATTTTGGAGGCAATAGTTTTAATTCCTAAATATGCTCTCTGTAGTACATTTTATGAACGTTTCATTAGTTAAAAATAATATAATACTTTCTATATGAGTTCATAAATTGCTTCTACCAAATTTGATTTATACACACTCTGAAAAATAAATGAGCATTATGTATTAACTTTAAAAAAAGGAAGAAAAGACCTTACATACCAACTAACTCTGATTGGTACTTGTTTTCTGTAATTTTTTGATGATATAAATTTGATGACATGACATAAAGCTACTGGTCCCAAGAGTTGGAAAGCAGTAATTGACTGACGTTGTTTGCCACAGATGGGGTGGGGGTGAAGAAGGTAGTAGTCTTGACATTCAGATCATGTATCTGGCAAATAGTACAAAAAATTCTATATACGTGTGTGTGTGTGTCTGTGTGTGTGTGTGTATTCTGTGAGTTTGTGTTTATGTTTGAGAGATACTCACCAAATTATTTACCTGGATTTTCTGGACAGCTCAGTGATGGGAGAATTTATTTTTCTTTTTGATTTGGGATTATGTGGAATTTCCAAATTTTTTACAGTGAAAAATGTTACTTTTGGGATTTTTGCTTCTGGTAGTATGAAGGGACTAGATACCCTAAAAAATCGTTCTGCTGCAAGACAACCTAGCTCCCAGATAATGTGCATGAAGTATATTTTTGATGCATTTCTGTACTTTCAGTAGAGTTAGGAAAATAACTAATAAGCCATTTGATACCACTGTTACGAGGGGTTCCTTGCTCCCAGAGCTGCCAAGATGGTGGCGGGCCACTTCCAAGATGGTGGCAAGCCTCGTGTTCTCTGACCTGGGGTTCTTGGCCTCACAGATTCCAAGGAATGGAATCTTGGGCCATGTAGTGAGTGTTATAGCTCTATTAGAAGCTGTGGGTCACGGAAGAGAACCGTGGAACCCAGTGACTAGTGTTCAGCTCTATTAGGACAAACCCAGGCACTTAGCCGTGCAGGAACAATGGCAAGCCTTTAGCCTGATCGGGAGTGGCAATGGGTGCCTCGCTGGATCAGGAGCACAGCGGACACCCTGCCAGATCTGGAGGGATGGAAGTCAGCGGGGGGTCTGCGACAGCGCAAACAGCAGTAGTGGACAACAAATGAAAGCTCAGCTTGAGCCGTAAGGAACTCGGACCAAAAGAGAGTGCAGTTGCAAGATTTAATAGCGTGAAGACAGAGCTCCCATACAAACGGAGGGGACCCAAAGAGGTAGCCGTTGCCGGCTCAAATGCCTGGGTTTATATCCCGATCATTGTCCCTCCACTGTGCTCTCAGGCGATAGATGATTGGCTATTTCTTTACCCCCTGTTTTTGCCTAATTAGCATTTTAGTGAGCTCTCTGACTGGTCAGGTGTGAGCTAAGTTGCAAGCCCCGTGTTTAAAGGTGGATGCGGTCACCTTCCCAGCTAGGCTTAGGGATTTTTAGTTGGCCTAGGAAATCCAGCTGGTCTTGTCTTTCACCACTAGGATCAGAGAAGTCCTAAAAGTAAACGTCAATGCCAGTGCTGATACCAAAAAGCTAAACTGTGGCTGCTACACATTGAAGGGGATGAATCTCTCATTCCTTCATTAAGCTGGAAACTTAAAAGGGCTAAAGTGGTCCTACGATAATCCTACAACTCTCCTCCAGAATAAAAAATTCCAAATGTATAACAGTGATAGTCCTACAGGTCCAGTTCAACAAAATTTGAGCTCACAATAAAAAAGGAAATCATCAAACACAATATGAAATATGGAACCATGAGTGAGAATCAGCAAAATCAATGATGGTTTAAGATCACAACTGAAGAGGTTAGATACTGGAATGATCAGACATACAACACAAATATAAGCATAGTATAGTATACATTTAAATAAGGAGAAAGTTGAATAAAAATTGAGCAAAGAACAAAAGACTATCAAGAATGACCAATCAAAATGAATTTTTAGAAATATGAAATGTAACTGCTGAAAATTAGACTGTAGATGGGTTATACAAGGCATTACACACTGTTGAAGGGAGCATGAGGGAACTAAAAGATAGATTCAAATAAACTACCTGATATGGTTTGGATATTCGTTTCCTCCAAATCTCATGTTGAAATGTGATCCTCAGTGCTGGAGATGGTACCTAGTGGGAGGTGTTTGGGTCATGGGGCCTCATGAATGGCTTATTGCCATCTTCACAGTAAGGAATGAGTTCTCACTTTGTGAGTTTACGTGAGATCAAGTTGTTTAAAAGAGACTGGCACCTCCTGCCTCTCTTGCTTCCTCTCTTGCCATGTTATATGCCTGATCCCTTTTCATCTTCTGCCATCATTGTAAGCCTACTGAGGCACTCACCAGAAGCAGATGCTGGCACCATGCTTCCTGTACAGCCTGAAGAACTGTGAGCCAATTAAATCTCTTTTCTTTATAAATTATCCCATCTCAGATATTCTTTTCTAGTAATGCAAAATGAACTAAAACACAAAATTGGTGCTGAGGAGTGTAGCATTGCTATAAAGATACTTGAAAATGCGGAAGCAATGGGCAGAGGTTGAAGAGTTTGGAGGATCAGAAGAAGACAGGAAGATGAGGGAATGTTTGGAACTTCTTAGGGACTGGTTAAATAATTGTGACCAAAATGTTATTAGATGTATGGACAGTGATGGCCAGGCTGACAAGGTCTCAGGTGGAAATGAGGACTTTATTCGGAACTGGAGTAAAAGTCACTTGTGTTACACCCTAGCAAAGATCTCGGCTACGTTATGTCTGCATGGTAGGGATCTGTAGAAGGGTGAACTTAACTGTGATGACTTAACGGGATCTGGTGGAAGACATTTCTAAGCAGCAAAGCTGGCTGCTCCTCACAACTTAGGATCAAATAGGAGCAAAGGAATGACTTAAAGTTGAAACTTACATTTAAAAGAAAAGCAGGGCATAAAAATTTGGAAAAATTGCCGACTAGTCATGTGACAGAGAAAGGAAACACTTTTTCAGGAGAGAAATGCAAGCGGCCATTGGAGCAAGGAATGCTAGAGAGATTTGCCTAACAAAAAGGGAGCCAGGTGGTAATATCCAAGACAGTGGGAAAAAAGCCTCCAAGATATTTCAGAAGTCTTTGGGACAGCCCTTCCCATCACTGGCCCAGAGGCCTAAAAGCAAAGAATGGTTTCAGGGGCCAGGCCTGGAGCACCACTGTCCTGTGCAGCCTTGGGATACTGCTCCCTGCATCCAAACTGCTACAGCTCCAGCCTTGGCTCAAAGGGCCTCAGATACAGCTTGGGCCACTGCTTCAGAAGGTGCAAGCTGTAAGCCTTGGTGGTTTCCATGTAGTGTTAATCCTAAAGGTGAGCAGAATGAAAGCATGAAGGAGACTTGGCAGCTTCCCCCTAGATTTCAGAGGCTGTATCAGAAAACCTGCTTGCTTAGGCAGAAGCCTGCTGCAGGGGTGGTGCCCCTGTAGAGAGCCCTTGTTAGGGCAGTGCCAAGGGGAAATATGGGGGTGGAGCCTCCACAAAGAGTTCCCACTGGGGCACTGATTATTGGAGCTATGGGAGTGGGGCCACTCCAGTCCCCAATGGTAGATTCATTGACAGCATGCACTCTGAGCCTGGAAAAGCCACAGGCACTCAATTCCAACATGTGAGAGCAGCTGCGGGGCTGTATCCTGCAAAGCCACAGGGTTGAAGCTGCCCAAGGCCTTGGGAGTTCACCTCTTGCACCAGTGTGTCCTGGATGTGGGACATGGATTCAAAGGAGACTATTTTAGAGTGTTAGGATTTGATTAATGCCTCACTGGGTTTCAGACTTGTGTGGGGCTTGTTCCTCCTTTCTTTTGATCAATTTCTCTCTTTTGGAGTAGGAATGTTTACCCAATGCCTATACCACCATTGTATTTTGGAAGTAACTGACTTGATTTTAATTTTACAAGCTCACAGTGGCAGGAACATTCCTTGAGTCTGAGATGAGACTTTGGACTTTTTGAGTTGATGCTGGAATGAGTTGAGACTTTTGGGGACCATTGGGAAGGAATGATTGTATGTTGTAATGTGAGAAGGATGTGAGATCTGAGGGTCCAGGGAGGGAATAATGGCTTGGATGTTAGTCCCCTGAAAATCTCATGTTGAAATATGTTTCCCAGTGTTGGAGTTGTGGTTAGTGGAAGGTGTTGGGGTCATGCGGGTAGATCCCTCATCAATGGTTTAGTGCCATCTTCCCAATAATGAATGAGTTTTCACCCTGAGTTCAAGTGAGATCTGGTTGTTTAAAAGAGCCTAGCACCTCCTTCCTCTCTCTTGCTCCCTCTCTCACCATGTGAGAGGTCTGCTCCCACTTCACCTTCTGTCATAATTGTGAGCTTCATGAGCCCTTACCAGAAACAGATGCTGGTGCCATGCTTCCTGTATAGTCTACAGAACTGTGAGTCAATTAAACCTCTTTTCTTTATGAATTACCCAGCTGCAGGTATTCTTTTATAGCAATGAAAATGGACTAACATAGTACCCACATATGGTATAGGGAGACAAAGATGCATGTGAGAAGTTAATACGTATGTAGAATAGAATAAGAAGGGCTGGCATACTCCCAGTCGAAGTCCCAGGTGTAGACAAGAAAATGTCTTAGACTTTCCTACAACTTATGAAAAACACGAGCTCACAAATATGAAAAGCAAAGTATATAAAATTCAGAGGTTAAAAAATTTAGACAACTTTAGTGAACCCACAGAAGACCAAAGTCAAAAGAAAAGTCTTAAAACGACTTGAAGAGAAAAGCCAGATTAATTCCAAATTGAATGGAAAGCAGACGTTCAGCAGCAACAATGGAAGCAAGAAGGTAATAGACATCTAGTTCTCAGAGAAAATGACTTTTAAACTGAAGTTGTGAACAAAGAAAAACTGTCTTTTAAGAAAAAGAGTAAAATAGGAGAAAGGTTATTCACTGGGGGATTTTGTTTAAAATTGTATTTCTTCTTTAAATAAAATTAGTGGCTCCATTTTGGCATGGGGTTTTCTTTGCTGGAAATTTTTATTTACATACTTAATCTTTAAAACAGGTACAGGATTTTCATTTTCTTTCTGTGCAACAACAAAGTGGCTGTATTTTCCAGAAAAGTTTAAAATTTAATCAAGTTTCAAATTTATTAGCATACAGTCATTCAAAATGTTATTATCCTTTGGGATAGATTGTGATACTACTTTTTCATTTCTGATATTACTCGTGTCTTTTCTCTTTTCCTTGCTTACACTCATCAAGATTTTATCAGCTTTTAAAAATAATTTCATCCTTGGGCCTCGTTGATACTATTTTATATGTCTTTTCTATTTAATTAATTTCTGTTCTTTCACAGCTTTCTTTTGTTTTAACGTGCTGTTACTGTGTCCGGAATTGGTGGTTTCTTGATCTCACCGACTTCAAGAATGAAGCTGCGGACCCTCGCGGTGAGTATTACAGTTCTTAAACTCCGGGGTGTCTGGAGTTTGCTCCTTCTGATGTTGGGATGTGTTCGGAGTTTCTTCCTTCTGGTGGGTTTGTGGTCTCGCTGGCTTCAGGAGTGAAGCTGTAGACCTTTGCTGCGAGTGTTATAGCTCATAAATGCAGTGTGGATCCAAAGAGTGAGCAGCAGTAAGATTTACTGCAAACAGCGAAAGAACAAAGCTTCCACAGTGTGGAAGGGGACCCGAGCAGGTTGCCAATGCTGGCTCACGCAGCCTGCTTTTATTCTCTTATCTGGCCCCACCCACATTCTACTGATTGGCCCATTTTACAGAGAGCCGATTGGTCTGTTTCACAGAGAGCTGATTGGTCCATTTTGTCAGGGTGCTGACTGGTGCATTTACAATCCCTGAGCTAGACAGAAAAGTTCTCCATGTCCCCACTAGATTAGCTAGATACAGAGTATAAACTGGTGTATTTACAAACCCTGAGCTAGACACAGAGTGATGATTGGCGCATTTACAAACCTTGAGCTAGATACAGAGTGCTGATTGGTGCATTCACAATCCCTTAGCTAGACATAAAGATTCTCCAAGTCCCCACCAGATTAGCTAGACACAGAGCGCTGATTGCTGCATTTACAAACCTCGAGCTAGACACAGAGTGCTGATTGGTGCATTTACAAACCTGGAGTTAGATACAGAGTGCCGAATGGTGCATTCACAATCGCTTAGCTAGACATAAAGATTCCCCAGGTCCCCAGCACACCCAGGAACCCAGCTGGCTTCACCCAGTGGATCTCCCACTGGGGCTGCAGGTGGAGCTGCCCACCAGTCCTATGCCATATGACCGCACTCCTCAGCCCTTGGGCGATTGATGGGACCGGGCGCTATGGAGCAGGGGGCTGCCCTCGTGTGGGAAGCTTGGGCCATGCAGGAGCCCAGGGCGGACATGGGGAGGCTAAGGCATGGGGGGCTGCAGGTCCCGAGCCCTGCCCCACAGGGAGGCAGCTGAGGCCCAGTGAGAAATTGAGCACAGCAGCTGTTGGCCCAGGTGCTAAGCCCCTCACCGCCTGGGGCCAGCGGGCCAGCCGGCTGCTCCTAGTGCAGGGCCCACCGAGCCCACGGCCACCTGGAACTCGAGCTGGCCCACAAGTGCCCTGCGCAGCACCGGTTCCCGCCCGCGCCTCTCACTCCACACCACCCCACAAGCTGAGGGAGGAGGCTCTGGCCTTGGCCAGCCCAGAAAGGGGCTCCCACAGTGCAGCGGCAGGCTGAAGGGCTCCTCAAGCACGGCCAGAGTGGGCGCCAAGGCCGAGGAGGCGCCAAGAGCCAGCCAGGGCTGCGAGGGCTGCCAGCACGCTGTCACCTCTCATTATTTTCCCAAAATTCTTGGCATGAAAGCTCAGGGTGGCTTCTCCACCTTTCTGTTTTACTTTTTCTTTTTGACACTGAGTCTTGCTCCATCGCCCAGGCTTGAGTGCAGTGGCACGATTTCAGCTTGCTGCAATCTCCGCCTCCCAGGTTCAAGCAATTCTCCTGCCTCAGCCTCCTGAGTAGGTGGGATTACAAGTGCCCGCCACCACGCCTGGCTAATTTTTGTATTTTTAATAGAGACGGGGTTTCCCCATGTTGGCCAGGCTGGTCTTGAACTCCTGACCTCAGGTGATCTGCCTGCCTCAGCTTCCCAAAGTGCAGGGATTACAGGCATGAGCCACTGCCCTCTTCCCGTTTTTCTAAAATCTGATTTTAAATTCAGTAGTTCTCAAAGTTGACCCCCAGACCAGCAACATTGGCATCACTCAGGAGCTGGCAATTTCTTGAGCCCACTCAAATTTTTTAAAACCAAAATTCTGAGGAGACATCCAGCAATTTGCGTTCTCTCAGAATTAATAACAAAAAATTGTTCATAACAGTTAATTAGATTAAAAAGTAGGTTAAAACTAGGCTAAAAGCTATATATGCAGGTGAACTTATTCATTTTCTGTAAGAAACAAATATTATTCCTAAATATATTCTAAACTACATTTGATTAAGAATATTCTGGCAACATCAATACCAAAAATAAAGCAAAATCACATACAACACAAAATTCTTACTAAAGTAGAAAGACTGATCACTGTATTATTGAAAACAAAGATTCATAATTCAATCATAAGGTTTCCTAGAATTTTAATCTACTAGTTTTCTTATATCAAATGATCTTAGACAATGGAAAAGATGTTTTCTTAGCCACTGCTGTGTATTTCAAGTGACACCAAAAGAATTTTCTTTCTGATAGTCAGGAACTAATTTTCTTAAGGATAATTGTCAAAGAAGCAACATATTTTAGCCATTTTATAAAATTATTAAATAAACAATTTTGTGTAAACGTTAACAAAAGAAAAAAATATTCCAGTAACATCATCTCAAACAGATGGTTTCAAATAGTTGGAATGCTAGTCCCTGCATGGTTCAGTAGCTCCTGAAATAACATATTAGTCCATAAATGATTTTTTTAAAAAAGGAAACAGACAAATCAGATACAGTATCAGGCATCACTTATAGTTGGTATGGACATTGCTGTATTTTCAAAATGTCCACAATCAACAGTATATTATATATAATTGTGGATCTAATTTTTAATTTTTGTGCAATACCAGTAGATACAGGCAAAAAATGTTGCCATTTAAATTTGAGCAAAGAGGGCATCAGTGAGATAAAATTATAGATAAAATTCCAATGTCCAATTAAAATTCAGACCAAAAAACTCACAGAATACTTATGACTATATAATTCAAGAAGAAACTACTTTTTTAAAAAATCAAGTTGTATGCTGATTATCAGTAGTTCTACCAAAACTACTTTATCAGTGTGTCTAAATTCACAGCTTGATTTTTTTGAACTTTTCACCAGGAAGCCAACTGAGCTTATACTTTCGTATTAAAAAAAAAAAAAAGAAACTGATCAAGACTTTAAATATAACAAATACCATTTAACATTTTTAAACTAAAATAAGACTAAAGATGTATTACAAATCTGCAAATTGTTCCCAGTTTGACTACAGTTGTTGGAATTTGTCAATCAGTTCAGAAACAGATCTTTTTGTCTCTTTTTAAAATAAAATCACTGACGATTGAGTCATATTTCCCTTTTTTATTTCTCCCTTTTTAAAAGCTTCCCTTAAAATAGTTTTGAGACATTTAGAGGAATAAATAATGGAAGAATAGCAAAAAGCAAAATTATCAGGAAATGCTAACAAGAAAATGGTAACAAGTTTTGAATTCATGCAGAAAAGTTTAAACTCCATAAATATCATATGTCAGTGATAACTAAAGAGATTAATAAAATTACAATCCTATGTGTAGAATTTACATAATATAGGTAAATCAATATAATTTCCACATACTAATATTTGACTTTGTATGTGGCTGTGTAGGACAATGACTGACAGGTTTTTTTACTAGAGATTCCAGGGATGCTTATTTCAATAACTTGTATAGCAAAATATAAATATTTTTAAAATTTTACTGGTTTTTAAATGTTGTTTTGTAGCCAAAGCATATTTTAAAATAAAAAAGAATTTCTGAAATGTCTTTGTTCATTCGTGCATGCACAACAAATAAAATAAATAAAGAAATAAAGAAATAAAAAAGGGAAATATGACTCAATCTTCAGTGATTTCATTTAAAAAAGAGACAAAAAGATCTGTTTCTGAACTGACTGACAAATTCCAACAACTGTAGTCAAACTAGGAACAATTTGCAGATTTGTAATATGTCTTTAGCCTTATTTTAGTTTAACACAAATGTTGTTGAGTATGCTTAAAATAGATCTAAGTAAAAACTTTAATTTTTTTCATTCATGTAAATATTAATGGCATATAAGTTTATACTCTACATACTGAAATTTATTTCTCAGTGTCCTGCATAATGAAGAGAATCCTTGAATCATAACAGCTAATGTAACAACTGTCCTTCACTACCACATACATTCATTGTGTCTAAAAAACACCTACATGTGGGAATATAGTATGGAGATGGAATTAAATTATTGCACCAACAATCATTTTTTCTTTGATAAAACGCTTTGGATATTAAAAATACCAGAGAGTAATGTGAGTGTAAACCATGTCAAATGTTCAAGTATTCACTTTTAAAAGAGCTAATAATCTGCTTCCCAGATTGCATGTCAAGTTTGACAATGGAAGACAATGAATAAAACAGAAAGTAAACTGCACATTTTAAATGGACAGAAATTAAGGAAAATAATGTGTGATATCAAGAGAAATAAACAAATGCAAGCAATAACTATGGTGGATTGGAGTGTCTCACTGATACTTTGCCTTGTTTTTCTCCTAGGTCATCAGTTAGATGAATATGTATTTGAAAGCTGTTCATTCATTGTAGAGATGTGGGTAGACAGCAGTAAATATGCCCCATGGCACTGATTAACTCAAAGTGGCTCCAGGCCAAAGATTTTATGCTTCAATGGAGACATTTTTGCCAGGTACATGTTTTTGGTGATATCATACCCTAAATGTTACTTTAAAAGTCTATCATTGCCTGTGGCATTAATTTTTTCCAAGATGGACAACTGTGTTGGTTATTATTAATCTGCTATAAAAAAGAACTTGAGACTTGGGATATTTTAAAATTCCTTAAAATATAAAACACTAGCATGCTACTAAACCTGCCAGACCTATTTTCTTTTAATCCAGACTTCTTATTTGTAATAAATAGAGATATGTAAGATATGGAATTTTTAAAACATATATTTTTGATAGTAGAAAGATGATTAGATTTGGCATCAGAATAACTTTCTTCTATTTTTGGACAAGTTCTTCAAAATTTCTGTCCTTTAGATTCCTTATCTATAAAATTGGAATAAGGAATTCAGGAATTATATGTAAAAAATGACTTAGGAACTGTAAATTGATATAAAAATAAAAGTTATTGTTTCTATACTCTGCGAAGCCTCTCTTGCCATTCAGGTATTATTTTTAAAATACTATTTATAATGGTATTAAAAAGTTCATCATCAGTGATGTATGACATTATTTTAAAACTATCTTTCTAGCTACCTCTTGACATTTTTCCTCATTTTCATGAATTTATTTTTTACACTTATGAAATAGAGATAGGATAATTTTTATTTGAATCCTTAAATATGGAATTAAGGAAATTTTAACCGAGAAAAAAACCCAATAAGTCATACATTTTAAATTTTTACTAATAAATTCTATTTCTAAAATAAACAACAAAATATATTTTTTTTACAGTTCTTGGAGCTGGAAAGTCCACAATCAAAGCACCAACAGATTCAGTGTCTCGTGAGGGCTTGTGTTATGGCTCATTGATGGCATCTTCTTGCTGCATCCTCACGTGTTAAGAAAGCAATAAATCTAAGAGAGCAGTTTAACCTTATTCACTCAAACACTTTTGAGAACTGATTGTGTGCCAAGCCTTGTTCAAAGTGCCAAAGACACAGTGATGAATATGATTCCCACCCTTGTGGATCTTACAGTCAGAGGACACACACATATAAGCATAATAACCACAACAAAATTACAATAGAAGCCCAGTCCAGTGGGGGAAGGATTGACTTTTTACTTAGTCTAATGGGCAGTAGGTAAAGAAAGTTTGGTTCATTTGCTTGCAAAGTATTATCTTGCTTACTCTATGCAAGATTCAGCTTCTGCAATGGATTTGTGCAGTAGCAGATGGGAAAATTAGGACAGGCGACTTGTAGAAGGAATTTTGTTTTCAGCATTAACTATCATATAAGCAACACTACCTGCCCATTCTTCAATGGATATATTTTATGTCAACTAACTATATGCAATTTATTCATACTCTCTAAACATTCAGAATTTGTAATGAGTATAAGAAATTAAATCACTCTTTACCAGAGGATATATAGTAAGCCTTTCTGTTTTGGATTGATTAGGACATAAAAGTCACCTATTTTCTCATAATCCTAATAATGTGTTTTCAGATAATTTATTCTGGTAAAAGAAAACACATAACTTAGAAGATCTCATATTTTACCCCAATTTCGTTTTACTAAAAACTGGTAAAATAGCATTGGCGCTATGGGCATTACTCTGCATAACTCTTTGTATATTAAGTGAAACGTTGATCACCTATTTTGGTATGTATGTGAATAAGAATAGGTACTGATAAAAACATCTTAGTTTATTGCAAATATAAACAAAAGAAAACAGCATGTGCAAAAGATTAAACAATATTCTATGTAAGCAAAAATTACTCTAATTCTTATCATGTTATGACATTAAGAGAAAAAAATGTTTTGATTTAAAAGTCTGTCAGCTATCATGTAATTTAATATGTAGTGACATATACTGCTAAAAGGTATATATTAACATTAAAGACCCAAACTCCAATGATTAATATTATAGTGATGACAGAATGAAAGTGCCTAATTTTAATCCACTGTTTATCTATGTGGGGTAATTTATAGATCACTCGACATGTTTTAATAGTAGACATAAAAAGATACCCTCTAATACCCACTTGCTTTCAAGATCTGACATTTGCAATTGCAAAGACAAAGACATACCAGGGGTTGGCTTCGTTGGGTATGTATACAAATAGCTAGTCATCCCATACACAGTTAATAAAAGTGATCGATTAATAACAAAACTGCTCCACAGACCCAGGGTCTCTTAATATTCTAGTTGAATTGCAAGGGGGGTGACTTTAAATGAGGGCAGAAACACAAACAGTGGTCAACACATTGATTTGCCTGCCAAATATAGTTTTACCATCATAAATCTCAGGCTGACAACTGCACAAAGCTTGCTTCACCCAAACACTGCCAAGTAAGGGCGTTTATTCACTGATTGGCTGATAGTCTCCATGACAACTGATGCCACAATTAGACAAGTACAATTCTACTTTCAAACACGCACACAATTCATTAATTCAGCAGGACTTTGTTGACCATACATTATGAGGGAAATATTTAATACTATTCGGAGACTGATATATTTTCCTCTTATCTAGAGTAAAATAAATTATAAGAAGTGATGAAAACAACCATTTAATTAGACTTAAGTAAGTTTGAAAAGCAACTCTGTGAATTTAAGTGTTTTTAATAATTTCATAGGTGTCTCATTCTATAAACTCAATGGCTATTGAGTTCATCTTCAAGTTGTTTTCCTACGGGCCCTTTTAAGAGAAGGTTGGAAAGAATGTGAGTCCAATTTTCTATACACTAAATAAGATAACAACAAATATTTCTTTGGCTCTTGAAAGGAGATAATTTTAGTCAATGTTGAGTGATTACTGAATTTAATAAATATTCATCTGTAGAGACCCCAGTGAAAATTGCAAAGGGAGTCATTTGCTTATCCTTTGTCTGCATAGGAACCATGTTTACCAGAGATGTTTCCCAAGACAGACAACAGACTGACCATGTTGATTCAGAACTAAGTACTAATAAAAGGGAGTTTAATAAGAAGTCTAATAGAAATCAAATTGTATTTATCAACTTTAATTCTATTTTAATGCACAAGTCTTAACAGCCAAACGACTAATATGCTGACATTTCTTAATTCATGTTTTCTGGTTGTGCTCCCAAAAGGTGTGTGAAAATGCAGTTTATAAATTAAAACCTCATACATGTTTATATATTTCTGTTTATTTATATTTGCAGAAACACAGAGCAAAAGACCTAGAAGGCTAGACAACAAATTGTTCATAATGCTTACTTCAGAGATGTGGGTTAGGGGAAGGTGGGGCAATACTTTTTCATTGTATGTTCCTATACTAATAGATTTAATTACAGTGAGGTTTAATTTTTTAATTTTAAGTATAAAATCTAATAAAGTAATGAAAAAATGACTGTGATAAAATCAGGATAGTAAAGTAGTATGTTTAGTAGGACCTCATATATGTACATATATAGGTGTCATTTAAATTAGTGCATCTCTGTGTATGTGTGTAAAATAGAAAAGAAAAACTAGAAGAACACACACCAAATATTGGTTACTGCTCACCCCTGAGCAGAGATAGTGGGATTGTGAATAATTTTTTATTTACTTCTTCTCTCCTTATTTGTATTGTTTATAATAAGGGTAATTTAATTCTTTAATAAAAATAGTTACTATGTTATATTATTGAAATGAGTGAAGAAACATTTGTTTCTCACCTTCTGCATTTAATGCTCATTGTTAGGAACCAACGAAGATGCAGAGAAGTTTTAGAGTCTCTGTCTGTCTTCAAGGTCATTGCAATTTAATGGGGAAATACAATATATAAATATGAAAAGTTATAATACAAAGTATGGGGAATATAGATGATTTTGCATAGAAGTTCAAAATAATCATCACATACCTTTTTACATATATACATTGCCATATTTACCCTGCCATCTTTGGTAAAGTTTAAAGAATAAATTTTTTGATCAATGTATAGCTTCAATATGTGTTTTATGAATAACAACCAAATTTAATTTGTTTGATCAATAAAATAAGTCATTTGAAAAGCATTTTGAAGTAGGACAACAATAAAGAAATTACACCATTCCTCTTAAAGAAATGATAGTTTAAATGGGCCAGGTTTAGAAACATTCCTCAGAACACAAAATATTTTATCTTTTTTACTTTGTGTGTGTGTGTGAGAGAGAGAGAGAGACAAGGTCTAGCTCTGTTACCCAGACAATGGTGTGATCACGGCTCACTGCAGCCCTGACCTCCGAGGCTCAAGCAATCCTCCCAACTCAGCTTCCCGAGTAGCTGGGACTGCAGGCATGCACCACAATGCCTGGCTAATTTTCTTTTATTTTTTGTAGAGACTAGATCTCATTATGTTGCTCAGGCTGGTCCCTTACTTCTGGGCTCAGGCTTCTCAAAGTTCTGGGATTGCAGGGATGAGCCACCGTGCCTAGCCGTATTCTTTAATGTTGAATATAGTAACCCAAAAGCTTGTTTAAAACACTGGTTCAGGCTCTAATTAGGTTGTATAAGTTAACAACCATATTTACTATCACTTTAACATGCTCCTTTCATAAGACTGTCTCACATCAATTGTCCAATAGCTGGAGGGCTCCTGTCACACTACAAATCATTTCTGTTGCTTTACAGTATATACAGAAATGATTTTCATACACATTTGTCCAATTTGTCCTCGTCCTAATAGTTGGCCTTCTATTTAACCAGGATTTATGGGGAGAATAAGTCCATATGAAAATAAATGATTGTGAGGCTAAACTCAAATTTTACATCTTCTGAAATGACAAGTTCAAGTTATTCGCAAGCCACTGATGAAGTGCCTGAGATCATTGGCTTATGGTATCTAAAATAGATATGTTATTTTTTGTCTAACAAGTTGTCTGTACTCCTTTGAGAAAACTCATGGCTTAGTGTGGATTCTCCCCAGAAAGAAATACCTGAGATAAGAGCCTGAGTGAAGAAAGCGATTTTAGGAAAGAGGAGTTGAGAGTTAAGTGGAAGAAGCATAGGCGGAAAGTCAACGTAAGGGTGTGTCCTTCAGTCACTGTCAAAGGCAGCTTGTGCTAATCTCACTGAGATCTTCTGAGGGGCCATGGAAATGGCATCTCAGAAGTTTTGCCTGAGTGACAGAAGAGAAAACCATTTATTCACTGACTCCCATGTCTCATTGATCAAGAGTTACCCCATGGCATGTTAAATCTCTTAACTCTTAAAAACTTCTGGGTTTTGCAGCAGGGGTTTCCCCGAAGATATTTCCATGCCAACGTGTGAAAGCCTCAGAGCAGAAGGAAGGAGATAAGCTGAAGCAACATTGTCACAGGTTATAACTGCATGAAACTAGTCATTCTAGCCATGGTTGTCATAAAATTTGAGATGAGAAGATGTGAGGTGGGGGAGAAGGAAAGACACAGTCAATTATAATGCTATGCCTTGCACCTTTGCCAAATCTGGCCAATGGGATGGGCATCTGACTCAGGCCCAGCCGTTCTTAGAGCTCTGTTTAGGTTAGACCCAATTATCTTACCCAAGCAAATTTAAGAATACTGGGATAAAGAAGAACTCATTCCACTTAGATTTCTAAGGTTGGAAAAATATAAATGTGGGCTTCTGGTGGCTTTCTGAAATGCTTTATGAGGAATGCTTCTCTTTGCAAATGCAGCCAGGCAAAAATAGAGGCAAGCAAAATTATGAAGTCTTGGTTTTTGTAGCTCTGGCTTTGAGAGTCTAAGCTGCCCCAGCATGCTTCTATCTATGACAGTCACCAAAGTCCACCTCCAATTTTGTTATGTTACTTTGAGTTGGTTTTCACACACTTTCAAGATAGTATGTCACCAATTCATTTTCTGGTTTGAGAATATGCATCTGTACTTATACTAAATAAACTAATTATTTATTCTTTCTTTCTCTTCTTTCTTTCTTTCTTTCTTTCTTTCATTTCTTTCTTTTCTTTCCTCTCCTCTCTCTTTCTGCTTATTGGAGAGCTATCAATTTGTTCCTATCCTTTATTCATTTGAAGTTATATATATGCTTATAGTCCAAAAAGTAAATGGCTTATGTAAATTTTATTATTTTAAAAAAAACCTGCCATCCACACTCCCATAGCTTTTTCAATCTCCCTGATGCAACAACTTTCAGCTCTTTTACTTTTTTGAATTTATCTCCATGTCTCTAAAATATAGACATGTATTTTAATTCTTGATTTATCATTTCACACTATCTCTTAGTTACTCTTGATATATTCACTGGTATTCAGATTCTTGATCTTTTGCTGTGACCTGATTTTTTTTCTCTCCGTTAGTTTTTAAGATTCCTCCTCTTGTCCCAGGATTCTGAGATTTTATAATAATGTACTTTGGTGTGGTTCAATTTCATCCATTGTGCTGAGTGGATGGTGGTCCTTTGGAATCTTTAATTTGGAATCTAATGACTTTTCTTTCTGCAAAGGGCATCTGGATGCTGAAGTGCTTGGAAAGATCTTCCAATTTTCTTATCCTTTCCCTCCCACAGTCCAGCTCTATGTCTTTTTGCACCGATTTCTGAGAGATTTTCTCAATTCTGTAACCCCATCCTTCTATGAGATTTGTATTTATTTGATTCTATTTTTAATCGCTGAGACCTTTCTTTTTGTTATCTAAAGATCTCTTCTTGTGTCACTGATGTAATATTATCGCTTATCTCTGAGGACACTAAATTTTATATATATATATATTTATATATATATATTTATATATATAAAATTTATATCCACGCTCCCAGCAGTTTGCTTTCTTCTATTTATATGTTGAGGCAATTGCCTTTCATGTTGGAGGCTTTGCTAAGATATCTGGCAGTCTCTGCTTGTCTGCTTATATTCTTAAGAGTGGGAGGCTAAAAAGCTGATGAAAAGCTCCATGTGCATGAGTGGTTGCCTATGGACATTGCATCTCACTGCCAAGGTGATATAGCTAGGCTGGTTCATCGGAAAAACCCCAGTGTCAGTGTTTTTAAGGTTGGTGCTTTTGGGCTGGTTGGATTCACTAGAGAAAAATCCTCCCATACCCAGCATGTAAGATATAAAACCGCCTGCCCACTTCCTGCTGGTTAAGTGGAGGAGATGGCTGGTAGTCTCAACATTCATAGTTGCATAGATTCTCATTTAATTTCCATATTTTTAATATTGAACTTCATCTTGCCCTATGAAGAAATTCCTTTGTCCTCTTTTTGGGTAATTCCAAATTATGTATAGTTTTTGTACACTAATAGCTGCTGCTGACCACAAAATTGAACAGGTCTCTCTTCCTACTTTAAGGGAATAGGCACATATAATCTTAACTAACTAGAAGCCTCTCCTTTTAGACTTTGAGTTCAAAATTAGTGACACAGGATGCGGGGATGCCTGGGGTCATATTGTAACTGTGTTGGGCAGGTCTGATTAGTTTTTTGGTGTGAATATTTTTCTGTAGTTCTTGCTACAGTGTCATTTAGAAGGTTGCAGATATACGCCTGTATTCAAAGAATGGCCTCCCAGGATTCGATTAATTTTGTGAGCCCCTTAGAGCCTGCCAATAAATTCTGTTTGCCAAAGATTACCAGCATCAGCTTCTATTGCTTGAAATGAAGGATCCTAACTGATACAACTGCTACTTCTCAAGTGACATGGCACCAAATGATAGTGTATATAATACCTAAGTTCCAGTTCCACCTGGTTATTATATAGCTTATATGTGGTCACATTGTGCCAAAATACATGTACCATTGGTGTAAAAATTATACTATGCCTATGCAAATTTTGTAATTGATAAAAATGGATGGAATTGATTAAGAACAAAAAGCTCAGAGGTTCATTTTTTAGAAAGTTGTGTGACTTCTCATCAATGGGAAGACTCAAGTAAGGGATATCTAGTCCAGTGTTTCTAATATTACAAAATCAAAACAGAGCACTTGCTCACTGCAGACATTTGTCTGCCATTTTTTCCCCAAAATCAGCAACTTGGAAGAAGTGGTTACTTTTTGCAATTCGTGTTTATGCAATAAAGAAGGAGAAACAAACCCTTTGCTCTGAACATACACTCGACATTACTTAATTGGCCATGGCATCTTGAAAAATATTGCCTCAAAAATATTGCCAGTCCTCTGCACACCTGTTAAGTACTTCTTTTTGTCCTCTTATATTTAAGCTCATGAGTGCTAAAGATTAACATTTCTGAGGCAACAGTCTGAAAAACAGCCCTTCAGCTCACATTTTCGTTCTCTTGCTAAATATTTATCCTGGTTCAGAATTGGAGTGTCTTAGACACCATATAAAAAATGATACCGGCCTTTTCTTGATGCCTTATGTTCTATTATAGAGAGCTAAAGAAGGGAATTAAATAGTCGTTCCTACTTTATTTTCTTCCATTTTGCCTTAATTGGACCTCACTTCACATAAATTCCAGTTTTTGTGGAAATCCTCTGATTCGATAGCAAAACAAAAGTCCGTCTTCTGCTTGCTAACTAGATTAACTTGGGCTAGTTCCTGATTTTCTCTGAACTTCACCTGCCTCATTTTTAAATAGGAAAATAATACCTGTTCTTTCCTATCTCAAAAGGTTGTTGTCAGACTCCAATGAGGTAATTATGTATGTGACAGCAGTTTATAAATTGAAAAGCACTTTAAAAAAAAATAAGCCTGATGTTCAAATAGGCATAGACAACATTCTCTGTGTAATGTTGTCTTGTAGCAATTTAGTGATTCTTACAAAAGGAAATACTTACATGGAAAAATATTCACCCTTACCAAGAAAAAAGAAATGTACTGTCAAACAACAAAATATGACATTTTAAAAATTTAATTTATTAAAAGAACCATTTAGAAAATAAGGTTACCCAGTGCCAATGAGACTGGTTTGAAATTGGGACTCATTCAATGCAGGTAAGATGGTAATAATAGTTTAGTCAAATAATTTGACAATATGTCTATTGAGTCTTTAAACATTTCATACCTTTTACCCACTTATTTTATTCACCAAGAATCACTACAATTGCTTTGTAATGTGGTTATTTATAACAGCAAAAAAATAAAAACAAACTAAATGACCAAAAATAGGAGAATGGTTTACAAGTGTTATCATGTTGACACAATGGACAGTTGCACAATAATGTCATTAAATTATGCTTTCAGGAATTTTCAACAAGCTAAGAAAGATGGCTCTGCTATATGTTGTACAGATGTGTGTATATACAACATATAGTATGTGTGCATTCAACAAGCTGGGGAAGATGGCTCTGGTATATGTTGTGTATATATTTGTACACATATATATGTCTATACACATATAGACATATATACACAGACATATGTGTGTATGTGTGTGTATATATGTATAAACACATACACATATATACACACAAACATATACACATACACATATGTGTGTATGTGTATGTATATACACAAACATATGTACAGATTTATATGTATGTGTATGCATATGTACACACACATATGTATGAGTATATGTTATAAATTGATTGAAAAGAACAGGGTATAATATTTATATATGGTATAATTTCAGACATTTTAAATATGTCAAAAAAAACCTCCCCTCACCTAGAATTAACACACATAAAAATGTTAACAGAGACTGTCTCTGAATATTAGCATTATGGGAACTTTATTTTCTATTTTTCCATATTTTTAAGATTTTCTATATTGTATATTTTTAAAATCAGAAATTTAGAAAATTTAGAAATTGTCATCAGAATTATGATATCTAATCAGAGTGAGATAATATTGCTCCATGTCTTAAATTTTTGGCCCACCTAAGAAAAGCAATGAGAGCTGAATGACTCTGAAATGCACGTGCATCCAACGGCTTCCACACAATTGGCTCTATTCCTGACTGCCCATTACTCAACACACTCACAGAGCACACAGAATTTTCATGCTGGCATTGAGCTTTGTGATAGTACAAAGAATCTTGCTTTCATGGAAGTCTTGGGAAATGCCAATACTTCTTTAAGAGTAAGTCTGGAAAACTTCCTAGTTTATACATCTTTGCATCTAATTTATAGTGCAGAGGACACAATCTAATGGCAACCTACCAAGGAAGCTCTCTGCTTTCTTTCCTCCCCAAGGGAAGAAGTCTACCTAAGAGACTTGGGTGTTTTTAAGAGATAATGCCATTATAGTTTAAGCCCCTTAATGTAAGTAGTCACTTTTCAGTCCTACCATATAATTCCTGAGGGGAACAATACTTGCTGGCTATCACAACTGACATGACATTATATACAGTCAAAGAAAAAAGAGAAAGAGACAGAGACAGAGAGAAAAGTGGCACAGAAAGAGCCTTTTATCTAGTTGTGACATAGGTAAACTAGTACTCTGGAATAAATTCATGATATTCATTGATATTCACACAATTTTGCTAAATTCAGTGTTGTGTAGCAGAATAGAAGTTTGAAGCAGAATAGAAACATGTCAGGATGTCTTCCAGAAATATGAAGATTACATTTAAATTACTTTACAGAAATTTATTTTATTTTGTAGAATATACAAATTCAAAAAAATAGTGGCACATTGGTTTTACTAAGAATGTGTCCAAGAAATCAGTTTAAATGGTGAAATAGTTATAAGAAGTCTAATAAGAAGAATTGAAATTTTTTGTTTAGTACTACCAACCAATACAGTTCTATACCAATTGTAACACTAGAAAATGGGCCACATCAGCAAATGAAACACCAGATCTCTCTCTATTCAGACATTTCCACAATTTTTTTTTCCAACTAAGGAAATGGTGGTGATAAAACGATAGGCTCTAGGGAAACAATGACTAAAGAAGTGGCCAAGTTGGGCTTCAGGAACAATGTTGACATAGCTACCAATACAAAGGAAATGTTTCCATTTTGGGTGGACAATGACAGATCATCAGAAATGAGGTTTCATAAAGAACTACCAATGTGAAAATGTAATTGGGTCTCTCAGAGTCAAATGAAATGCACATGATAGAAAAGAATCATAAAACAAATGAGATCAATAAAATGGTACTGGTAACTCCTCTCATTGCAGCTTTAAGGAAGTAGGAGTATTGAACAAAGTTTGAATCAGATATGTAAATGTTGGCAGGGGTGAAAACTAGATGGTGGAAGTGGTAGACAGTGAAAAATTACGTAAAATTTTAAGCGAACTTGGAATGCAACAACAAGGTCTTCCTGATTTCCTATATTAAGTTTTTTTCCAAATGTTTCATGTAGGGGTTGCAAACCTTAAAACCAGTGGGGGGCAATGTAGAAATGTAATGAGAGCAGAAAGCCATGGGAAACATGGTGGACTGGGGGGGCTAAAGGGATGTCCTCCAACTAGAGGAACAATCATTACTTGCCTATAGCCAACTGTTACCATATGAAAGTGTAGCCCTTGCCTGATTTTCAAGGGAAACTGGAAACTAGAAATGTATATGAAATGTACTGATATTTAAAACAGTGGATTATGGCCCACAGTTTGGAACTTCTGACCCAAAGACAGAAAAGACACTTTTAAATATTTTTTTACTTATTTTTTAAAATGAGATAACTGTTATGGCAGAGTGTCCCTAATATATTGTTGAATGATAAAAGTCAGTTGCAATACAAAATATATTGAATAATTTCATCTTGTAAAGGACTGTTCATACAATAATGGGGGATGCAGAACACATTATTTATAGAGCTTTCTAATGGGAGTAGATAATACTTCCACATTTGTGTGTTGTTTGCTTTTTTCAAGATACATCGCTTTGTGATTTCCAAATTTTATTGATTCTAAGATTTTTTTTCTTCATTTCTCAAAATTAGTCTTAAAATTACAATTCATAGTTGTACATAAATGGTGCATTATAAAAATCAGCGCATCTTAGATTCAATGAAATGTGATTTTTAGAAGTTGAAAGCAAAAAATTTAAAATTTATTTAACCTCACTTCTTAAGATATCTGATGCCTGAGGAAAATAATCTGGTACTTACATTCCTTAGACTTTCTTATCTATTTATAAAAAATATAAATATATTCAGATAGAAACTGAAAATTCAGTTACTCTGTTGGTTGACTACTCTTCATGATGCCAAATTTCTCTTGATTGAAAAGCATCTGAATTATTTCATGTTTCATTTTAATGATGAAGGTTTCAAGCATCAAAACCCAAAATCTTCAAGTCACCCACACACAATCTCAGGAACAGATATTGGGATACTTAAAAATTCTTGCTTCTAAAGATGTTATGGACCCAAATTAAAGACTAAAATTTCAGAACCCAAAATTCCTCCATAAAGCAAAAAGATCTTTATTGCAGGTTTCAGACTGGAGGTATAATGTTCTCCATATGGCTAACTGCATTGCAGAGCTGAGCAGTTCCATTCAGCACCAGCTGAGGCATCCATGGGTCTAGGGTCTGTAATGTTGCTAGGTGAAATTATGAATAATTCCTAGGAAATACATAATGAGCAATTTCTCCTCCCCGTGATATATGCCATTATGGCCTAGACCCTAAAGAAATTTCCAATAAAAGTCTATTACATTCTCTTTTTCTTCATTAGTAACTACAATAGATATATCATTGATATCAGAAGAGTTCAGGATAAACTTGCAATCAGGTATATTGTGAAAAGTATGACAATAGCCAATATTAAAATATAACACACCCAGATGTAGTGATGTGATGTTTTTTTTTATGCTATTGACCATGAAATTATAGAATCTCCTGTAGTTCTAACATATTATTTCTCCTCTTAAATCATTATAATCACCAGTCTCATCTCATGCCCCAATCTCTAAATGATAATGGAAGCAGAATCACAGTATAATCAAGGAAGCTCTCAAGATTCATTTTCAGAAAAATATGATGCTTACCCTCACTAAGTAGAATTCTTCGTTAATTAATAGTGTCATTGATAGCATTATGTTACCCACCACGAAGTTTCTGAAAATCTTAATTTATGGCACCATAAACTCAGAATCTGTGGAAAGTATTGTATGAATAAATAGTCATATTATAGTCACACAGGAACCATGGTCTCTGAAGAGGCTCTTTAAAAATCCCTCAATCCTCCTTGTTTTCAGGAAATGGTTCTTTCTCCTGGGAACTGAATGTATGGGCTGATTTTTCCCTGCAGACCTTCACCAAATGCTGCTATGGAGGGGCTTATGGGAGGGACACATACACTCCATTTCAGAAGAAGCATATTAGATGGATATCATCCTCTCTTTCCCCTGCATTCCCAAAAGGACTTTGGTAGTCCAGGATCTCATCAGCTCATTCCCTGATTGTGGCTTGAGTACCAGTGAAACAATCTCATATGCTGCTGCTTGCTTAATTATAGAGCAAGAATGAAACTCAAATGTCTAGAACAGTGGTGACTGGTCATAGTAGGTACACAATAAGTGTGTGTTAAATTAATAAATTTTAGGCATTGTAAACATAATATGAGCAAGAGAGAGAGAGAGAGAAGAAAGAAAGCAAAAATCCTGTTGACCATCACTCATGCCACTCCATAAACTCTTTCTCCTTTGTAGGCACTATTTCCAATCCTGTGTACAATTGTGACTTATCTAATACACACACACACACACACACACACATCTGGATATATGTATACCTCATTCTATATCCTGTCTTCATGTTCATAACAAAAATGTCATCTTTCCAACTCAGTGCACAGACATCTGCTTCATTAACTACAATGGTTATATGCTAGTCTATAATATTTACATGATAACCTAATGATGGTCATAAAAGTTGACTTTAATGAAGCCTTATTGTACACAATGTTCTAAAGAACAAACTTGTACATTTTAAAGTATTTGAGCTTTTGATGGGAGACGAGTTTACTTTCTTTTTCACTCCATCTTCATCAGCCCTCTTTCCTCCTCACTACTGCATATAAATTCTATCCTTCATGAAGCTTTCTCCTGATTGCTCCAGGACACAGTCATTCACAGTGAAGAAGAGTTTTCATTTTGGAGAGGGAATGTATTGTTGAAAACTGGATCTGCCTCTTCCTGCTTGTGTGGCCAAATCTTCTTAAGCCTTGATATCCCAATCTCATCATTTCGCTTGAGGACTGGAGAATTAACTGCCTGTGAAGTGTTTAGCACAGTGCCTGGCTTGTAGAAATTCCCTACATTGAAGAGGCTGATATTGTTGATGTAACTCTTACTTCAAAATGACTTTTTAGGTGACCTGATGACACTTTCATAGAGCAATAGCCCAGAATAAAGTAATTCCTTCATCAAATAGAAATGAATCCTGCCTGCCCACCAATAGTACCAAGGGATAATATACAGCCAGCTGAATCTGCATGACAATCCTGTGCTATACTTGAGACTCTATTAGCCATTATTACAAAATGAGTATATTTTATTTTGTTTTAGAGACAGAATCTTGCTCTGTCACCCAGGCTGGAGTGCAGTGGCATGATCTCAGCTCACTGCAACCTCTGCCTCCTGGGTTCAAGAGATTCTTGTGCCTCAGCCTCCCGAGCAGCTGGGATTATAGGCATGCGCCACCATGCCCAGGTAATTTTTGAATTTTTAACAGAGACGGGGTTTCTCCATGTTGGCCAGGCTGGCCTCGAGTGATCCACTTGCCTCAGCCTCCCAAAGTGCTGGGATTACAGATGTGAGCCACCACAGCTGGAAAAATGAGTACATTTTAGTTGTATATTTTTCCCATATTTATTTACTTTTATCCTAATTCACAGTCCTGGAAACTGACAGTCATTTAGGATTTGAATTCATGTCTGTCTGACTTCAAACCATTACTTCTTATTACAATATTCAAATGCTAAACTGTTTTCTACTTTGTCAAGGAAATAAAGAAAATAACTTATATGAATATCTGTAAAAAAATGAAATTTTATATTCACAGAAAGCAAAAGGATATGATGTTTCTAATATTTTAATTCAGATATGATTCACATACCATGTAATTTGCTTATTTGATTACTGTGTATTAAACAAACTTTTCTGTTGAATAGGTTAGTAACTGTATAGTACACTCATTCTTTAAACATAATTATTGATAGCCTTATATGTGGCGGGCTCTGTTCTGGACCCTGGGGATAAGGCTAAATGCTATAAATTAGGATTTGTCAACTTCAGCATTATTGCCTTTTTGGGCTAAAGAGCTGTTTGTTGTGGAACGTTAGCCCGTGCAGTGCAGCATGTTGAGAGGGACCTCTGACTCCTATCTGCTAGATGCCAGCACTCTCTTTACCCTAGTTGTGATAACCAACAATATCTGCAGACATGTTCAAATTTCTCTGAGGGGAAAAATGGCCCCTGTTGAAAACTACTGCTCTAAACCTTGTATTCAAGCTGCATACCCACTTGAGTGGGCTTGCTTATGATTACACTTTCCATACCTTGGTTTGATTTAAAGTTACATATGCATGTATTCTTGCATTTAGCACATTACTAAATGCAGCCTTGCACCTAGTCTGTGACTACTTAAATATTTGTTGACTCAAATAGTATTTAAGTTTTCTAGTCAGTTCTTTATCAAGTGGTTCAAATTACAGATTTACTGCACAACTCAATGTATATGTGTTAGGCAGTATATTCAAAGCCCGTGATAATCTCAGAAGTGAGAAAAATTAAATTTCTTAATTTGTATAGTTTGTGTTGTATCCCACACCAGTGAATTTATTTATCAACTCACATTTTAAATATATGTATGAGGATGTGTCTAGGGAGCTTCCCTACTCAGCATTCATGCAAAGGAAACAACAAAATTCAATAATTCAAAAAATAAAAGCTACTTTGTTGGGATAAATTTTCGTGTCTATATGCTGGATGGCACTGATTAAGGTCCGCCTGCTGGCATTGTTTAGACAGCTCGAAATTTAAGGTCATTTTGTGTCCTCTGCAATGTCATTCCTAGTTTTAAATTTTTGAATGGACACCAATTCACTTACATGGTTGAGCCCCCAGTCTTCAAAGCCCTCTGCTTCCTTTATTGGCCATATTTCAGGCTTGCATTTCTCTTCTGACTGCACTCAAATGAGCAGAATGTGACCAGAAATGGTTGCTACATCCCTCTTTAACTCCAGACTGAATGATAAAAGCCAAGAAAGAAAACTCCCTTTAAAGTGTGGCCAAGGAAAACTACATTATTCATTATTGGCTAGTTGGAAACGTCCCTGGTGGTATTTTGTACAACCGTTTGAGCGGATGGATAATCGCAAACTCAGTGCACAGGATTCCCACTTGACATACTTGATAATAATTCCTATCTGGAAATTACACAAGAACCATAATGAGATACCATTACCTAACAGCTACTTTCCTAAATGATTGCATTAGCGAGGTGTAAATCAATAAATGGTGATTAATGAGGTTATATTTCATTTGTGCTAATTCAGTGGTGCTCAATAAGATAAACTTCTGTTGCTTATACTAGTTAAAATAGAAACATAGCCATAAAATATGCTTCTTATTCTCCTTTAACTAACCTTCTCTTTTATGATTTGTCTAGTTGTCTGGGCTTTTGCTGTTGCAACTGGAAGAGGCAAAGAATAATGAATATTAAAATGTAGGTATGTGCAATATTGAGATCATCCTGTGGTTCTTCATTGCAATCCAACAGGCAAAGGAGTAAGAAGTAAGAATGCTTAACTTTGTTGAGCACTTGCTATGTGCTAGGCCCTGTGCAATGAGCTTTACATTGTCTATAGTTTTTAGTTCTCATAACAGTAATATGAGTACATGTGAAGGGCACTCAACCGCATTTGTCATTAAGGAAGAGAAAATTACAGCCACAAGGCAATATCTCAACCTGTCAAAATAGCTAAAATAAAAAAGACAGATGATAGCCTTCAGTGATAATAATATAGAATAATTAGGACTCTCATATACTGTTTGTGGGAGTGTAAATTGGTACAACCACACTGGAAAGCTGTTTGGCAGATCTCCTAAAGTTGAATCTACACATACTTTATGACTTACTAATTTCTTTCTGAAGTAGATACCCAGTGGACACGTGTACATATATTTACTAAAGACATACATAAGAATATATAATAAAAATACTTATGGTGAAATAGTTAAAATAGCTCCAAGCTAGAAATTAAATAAAAACTTATCCACATAACACAAGTAATAAATTATATTATATTTACAAAAGGGAATATTGTGCAGCAATGATAATGGACACATTATAAGTACATGAAGTAACAAGGTCATCCTCCCAGACGTAATAGTAAGAGAAAGAAGCCAGACAGAGAAAAGACCAAATTGTATACATGTAAATATCAAGTTAAAAATAGGCAAAACTGATCTGTGATGCTAGAAGTCATGAGAGTGGCAAACATTGGTGAGATGGTATTGATCAGAAGTGAGGAGAAGGAGACCTTTTGTTTCTTGATCTGTGTGCTATGTATATGAGAGTGTGTTCACTTTGTAAAAACTCATTGAGTTGCATATTTATAAACTATGCACCTTTCTGTATGCGCTATAATTCAGTAAAAACAGTTTGCTAAGACATTTTGAGGTATCAGGGACTATTATTTTCCTCCATTTTGATGCAGATATATAGGGTTGAAGAAGTTAAGTAACTTGGCTAAGGTCATGAAAGGAGAATTTGAATCTTGGCAGTCCCACCACAAATCCCTTGCTCTTAATGGCCACTCTGGACACAAGACAAGTGAGGTTTAGTTTTGCTCCTGTCTTCAATTATTATCTTTTGCCTCTGATTATTCAGAGTTGAAAGAATGGTGAGAACTAAGCAGGTTCATTAAGGATCTTCTGTGCTCAAAACTTCCCTTGAGTTTTCCCATTTGGTGAGGCCTGGGAAAGTAACTGACTCTGCCTGCAAGAGAATACATAGACACCAGAAGTATCACAAGCCCCTGTGTTTTCATTTGGTCAATAACATGTCCAGTGGTAAGTAACACATTTCCCTCCAGGTTTGATCCTGAGAAGAGAAATTTAAAGGTGAAGACCTGTACACAGGTATAGTTGAATGTCTTGGAATGTGGAATAAAGAAGGTAGGAACTGGAAGAGCTTCTAGTGAGATCAGTGTAATAGAAAATGAGCAGATCATGAGGAGTCCTTCAGAGGACATTAGAGATAGACAAGAGTAGGGAAATAAGGCCAGTTCCTTACTATTGCTGATGTAGGAAGCCGCTATGGGCATTGTATTGAGAACTAAGGTAATGATCCTTCAAGCGAATAATAAAAAAGTCAATGGTGACACTGTCCTGTGCTATTTTAATGGAGTAGTCATTGGGTAATGGTGTTGGGCAACAGCATGGACAACACACATTAAAAATGCAGATTTTTGGTCCTACTATCAGGGGTCCCTGTCTGAAGTGGAACCCAATAATCTCAACATGTTCAATAATCTAATTTCGGTAATTCATGCACCTATGATGCTTTGGAAAACACTGGTTTAGTGAAGTGTTATCTGAAAAAAAAATCTACAGTGGGTTCTATTTCTTGTAACATGTCCTGGAGGTAAAAGGGCAAGAGAAAAATAGAATGTCAGATGGAGTTAATTCATTTCTCAAGCAACCCTTTTGCAGGTTAAATTTTAATCTAGTTTTAAATTGCTTTACAAATATGACTCTGATTAAAATATAAGGAAACCAAGAACAAAAGAAAGAATAAAATAAATTCCAAGTAATCCACGGTATGCAAACCAAATTCATTTCTTAAGTACACTCTTTCACACACATACACACAATTTCTTAAGCCCTCTAGGCTTTCTAAAAATTTTAGCATGATGGATATCCTGAAGTTAATTGAAGAAATAATTTAAAATGAGTGTTGATATATTCTGGGAGCTGAAAAAAATGATAGCAACACCAATGTCTTAGAATTTCAAAGTACAACATAAGCTTATACCTCTTATATGTTATACATATAGCAGTAGAAAATACCACTTTTCCTCCATTATACTACTTGTGATTAGTGTATGGTTATTTCTATACCCTGAGAAATTAGTATCTAATTTAAAATTTAATGTTATCCTATATGATTACTCTCACACAAAAATTAAAAAGTGTTAATGTGTTTTAAAGAGTTCTGCCTTACTGAATAAAGTTACTAGCTAACTAGGTATAGAGTTGTATGTCTACAATTAAATTTTGGCCTGATGGTTAGCATATTTGTTGATGGCATCTTATATGACATAACCAGAGAATGTGCTATGCTATTATATTATAAATGATTTAGAAACATCTGTTCATATATAGTAGCATAAACAGTATGAGAGCATATGTTAAAAATTTAAAAATTTGTCTCATTTTGCTTAGATTTTAAGGTTCTCAAAAATCTAGGTTGTGAATTTCTGCTTCTGTGTAGGGTGTAGTAGGTTACCACAGATGAATATTCCCACTGATAATTAGACAATTTCAGATAAATTTCAAAAGTCATACTTTTATAGGTATCAAAAAGCAACAAAAATCAGATAAACTAAAATGCAAGAGAAAGGAGAATGAGTGGAAGGTGAGTTGATAAGCTGATGAGCAATTCTTTTCCTGGAGGTATCTGTTATACTAGTAGGGCACAAGGATGAGATCTGGGTGCAAGCAGAAAGTCACTATAAAAAAAGAGAAAAAGTAAAGATTTTAGTGAGCAAATGAACCCAGAATAATCAAATTTATCAAATTTGGAGATTTGAGGGCTCTCAAACAGACAGCCCATTTCTCCATAAATTGATGAGTCTAAGAATGTATGAGATGCCAAGGAAATAGACTAAAAGATCCTGAAAGGGAGCGTGAAAAATTCCACAATCTTGCAAAGTTAGGAAACAAAAAGCTTCTAGAAGAGGAGGCCTGAAACAAATTGAGCAACAGATAAGAACCCTAAAAGGAGGCTTCTTATTGAACTGCTCGTCAGCTTATCAACTCACCTCTTACTGGTTTTCCCTCCCCTTGCATTTTAATCTGACTGATTTTTGTTGCTTTCTGATGACTACGAAAACATGGCTTTGGAAATTTACTCAGATTTGTCTAATTGTCTTATGGAGTAACAAGACAATTTTGCAACTTACATGACCTGGGGCTATGTACTGATTCTAGATACAACTGAAGCTGAAAACGAGAAAGATAACCTTGAGGGATATTTTGGTATTTGTGCGTTCTGACAAAAAAAGGTTGAAAGCTTGACGGCCTCCAATACATGACCTTAATACATTTACTAAGTTTTGAAGCTGCATGAGGCAAAAAGCCAAAGAGCCAAGCTGAACATTTTTACAGGGCAGAACTGAATCCTCCACAGAGATAGGTGGAAAAGCTATAGCCCAGTGCTAATGTAGTTCATTCCATAACTTCATTTAGCTAATCAGCCCCTCACACTACCTGCCTAAACAGAGGAGAGAGGAACTTTCTTTTGGGCAGGTGAACATCGTTTAAAATTTCTACAGTTTTTAAACATATACAATGTCTCAAATACAGTTAAAAATGATTATACGTGAGAAAGGAATGGCCATAAACAACAATGGAGAGAAAAAATGGACAATAGAAACAAGCCCACAGATAATCCATATACTGATATTAGCCAACCAAGTCTTTAAAATAGCTATGATTGATATGTTCAAGGAGAAAAAGACAAAATAAGGAAAGGAAAATTTCAAAAGATATAGTTGAATCATAAACAACGACTTAACGGACAGCTTAGCACTAAAAATACAATATTTGAACTTAGGAACTCAGTGGATGAGTTTAAAAGCAAATGGGACATAGTTGAAAACAGGATTAGAAAACTGAAGACAAGTCAATAAAAGACACTCAAAATGAGATGTAAGTAAAAATAATGGAACAGAAAAGTGCAGAAGAGGCATATAAAATGGTTAAAAGTTCTAGAATACATTGAATTGCCATCTTAGAAGGAGAGAGGAGAGACTAATTTCCCAACAAATAAAAGATACCAACTCATATATTTGAGAAGCTTATTAGAGAACCCTAAAAAGATTTAAAAAGAAAATCCAATACATTTAAATTGCGAGAATGGGAATGGGACAGGATCATACTTTAGCCAGCTTTGTATCTTTCAACATTGTGGGGGCCAAGTGAAAAGATGCTTAACAAATCTTTTTTAAAGTAATTGCTTCCTGCATAGCCTCCTGCCACCACCACTATATTGGCAAATGTTGCTGTAGGAATTACACAACATGATTAAACCTGTGAATCAATTATCTCCTAGAATTGTGGAATGCTCTTATGAAAAAGGACCTTAGGAATCCTTTAGTAAAATACTTTTAAATCGAACTTGGCCATTTCCCAGGACTTTGATTTTGCTCCATTGAAGAGGGCAACGGTAGGAAATAATGATACTGTGCAGGTGGGCTCTGGGGCACCCATTCCTGCCTTATTCAAAGTTACACTGCTCCTATCAATTTTACTGTTTGCTCTCACATTTTATTTGAAAAAAAAGTATTCTTCAGATGAAAAAGGGATTGTGGAATTATGAATCTATTGCACATTCCCCCCCTTATATTACAGACAATATAATTGAGGCCTGAAGACACAATGCGACCTTCTCAAGGTTACATTGCTAATTAAAGGCAGAACAGAGACCAGATTAAATGTCTCTTGAATTCAGGTTCATGGCCTCTTCTAATACATCATGCTACTTCTCCTCATCTAAATATTTATGCAAAAAGAGGTATTTTTGCAACATAATCATTAAGAACGTGGTATTTTCCAACATGATGTTATTTGAATTTTTTTTTTTTTTTTTTTTCTGAGACAGAGTCTCACTCTGTTGCCCAGGGTGGAGTGCAGTGGTATGATCTCAGCTCACAGCAAACTCCACCTCCCGGGTTCAAGCAATTCTCCTGCCTCAGCCTCCCGAACCATGTTGGCCAGGCTGGTCTCGAACTCCTGACCTCAAATGATGCACCCACCTTGACCTCCCAAAGTCCTGGGATTACAGGCATGAGTCACTGCACCCAGCCTGAATATTTGTTTTGAACTCCTATAAACCCATTATCTTGCTCTAATAAGCTAGACCTAGTTAAATATCATTGTTCCTTCCACACTTTTCCTTTATTTCCATAATCTCCACCTATTTTCTCTCCTCCCTATCTTATAATTGCTTGAATGATGTGGCCATAAGCTTGCACCATCAAGGTATGATTATGCCCTTTTTGGTTCGTGATACTACTTCCTGATCTCACTTTTAGGTTCAAGTCTAGCTCAAGACCCATTTATTCTAAACATTTTCTGAATAGCATCACAGGGTAGTCTCTCGTTACTTAAAATTTTCCAAGTAGTTAGCATACTTTTATATATTTGCCTTTGTATTATCTTAAAATAAATACCTATTTCAAAATATTAATTAAATAAGCTCAACAAATACTTGAACAAAATTCAAAATATATAGAAGGATACAGAATGATAGGTAAGTTGCCATCTCAGCCCTGTACTCCAGGCTACAAATTCATCTGTTCAGAGAGTAAGGAATTTCTGTGTGCACTTCTAGTGATAGTTTATATATATGACAACACATAAATACATATTTTGCCTTTTATATACACAAATGTGAGTATACTTTAACACTGTTCTGCAACTTGCTGTTTTCATTTAACAACATTCTTAGACACAGTTCCTTATTTATACTCACAGAGTTGCTTCTTCTAATGGCTGCATAGTATTCCATTGTGTGAATGTGTTGAAATATATATAAGTTGTCTTTTATTAATGGACATTTAGGTTGTTTCCAATGTTTTTATATAGCAAGCAGTGCTGCAATGAATAACCTGCATTTTGCCCATAGATGAGAACGTCCTAGAAATGAAATTGTTACAGGCATTTTTGGATAGGTATTGCTAGATTGTTCTCCAAGGAGGTTATAAAAGTCATGAAAGCATCCTTAAAATGCTTATAACAATTTATGCTCACACTGTTGCTAACAAGTTGGTTATAAAACCTTTTTTATTTTAACCAATATGCTAGGTGAAAATAGTATAACACTAATGTGCATTTATCCTATGATGAGTGTACATGAGCATTTTTTTCCAAACATGTGCTTGTTGCATTTCCTGTTCTTTTGTTCATTTTCCTATTACATTGTAAATATTCTTATTGACTTATAGGAATATTATATCTATGTAAAATTAGTCACTGTGATATAAGCAGAAAAAATATTTCTCAATTTGTTCTTTGTCCCTTGACATTTTGATATTATTTCGTCATGTGAATTATTTTCACGTTTATGCAACAGAATTTATCATTTTTTAAATGGACCCTGAGTTTTGATCATATGTAGAAGTTTTCCACTCTCTGACTCCAAGATTATATAAATATTTTTAAAAGTCTGTGCTTTCATTTAGTATTTTAATGATTTTACTTTGTAAGTTTTAGTTTGATCAATCTGGAATTTATTTTGCTGTAAGCTACGAGGTAGTGATACAGCTTTATTTTTTTCCAGATACTAGATGTGATTTTAAGAGTTCTTTTTTTTCTCTTTTCATCATGACTTTTCTATTAGGCTGCAACTTAAGGTCAGAAACTTTACTGTTTTTTTTTTTTTTTTTTTTTTTTACAATTGGCATGGTACTGAGCATAAGGTTGGTTCTCAATAAATGTTTATTGAACTGAAATGACACAGACCACATATGATCAATGATCAGCATCAATGAAATACATGGATGTTAGATCAATTTCATCTTATAACTTGCTTTTTTCAAGCTCAAATAATTTAATTGATTCAGTTTTTTTATTTCCAGTTAACGTTGAAATACTTATTTTCCATAAACAATTTACTTTTTCGAACATGCTTATCATTATTTGCATTTGTTATTTTCTCATCGGCAATATATATTTTTAATAGAGAACTGTCTGTAACTTGCAAAAATTAGTCGAAAAAGAGAAATTCAATCCATGACAATGCAAATCGCCTAAGGGAAAACCCTGTTTTGAAAAGCAAACTTTATCTATTAGATAAAGAATAAAGAAATCGTAATAAATATATGCTTTAATTAGAAAAAATGGCTGCATGAGTTAAAAAGAGACAATAGTGACCATAAGTTACTAAAGTCCCTGGAGAGCAGCCTCAACAGCCATCAATATTTTATGCATGTTTTATTTGCTTATTTATTCCACAGTTCAATAAAAATTACAGGTTGCTATGGAAACATGAAAAATCACAGATACTTGCTCTACTCAGAGGTATAGCATTTCACTTTCTTAATGAAACACACACATCATAAGGGCTTAAGCCTTGTATTTGGTCATAAGTTTTAGAAAGTAAGATTTGTTATAGAATGATCAGTTAGTTACCTTTGGTATTTGTACTGATTTAGCAAAAGTGCTAGAAGTATTACATGAAAAATAAAACATAAAAAAGCATAGATCTAGAATAAGGTGAGTAACATCTCTGTCCTCCTAACAGTATGAAGATATTCATTTATACTTTGAAGAGTAGCATCTAGGATAAGACCTAGCTGTGGGTAACATAAGATTCTAATAAAAAGGGAAAAGACCGACTACTCGCTTTCTTTAGTAGAGGGGGCCAGAAGGGTTGATTTCATGAAACATAAAGCCCCACCGTCCTTGAGCAGACATGTTTGGACTCTGCTGTGTTTTTCAGAGTCCATTCCAAGGGAACAAAAAATTCCACACCAAGATTTCCTGGTGCCCGCCACTGGTGCAAACATTACCTAGTGATGTCTGCACAAGTGTCAGAGAGGTGGAGAAATCCTTCAAATCTGTTAAATGTGGAATAAAGAGGAGAATAACTTGAATTAAATTTCTGTCCCCACTTGAAATAGACTCTGACTGTGCCTCTGTACCTGGCCCTGATTTTTGCATGAAAATATTCCTTTTGTCCCTATCTGGTGCTAGCCTTCAAAAAGGAATAGGGTTTAAAAAGCAGGAAATAATGTGAGATTTTAAGCAAACAGTTCAATATTCTTTTAGAATGCTCTCTGTATTCAAAAGCACTTTGATTTATATCTTTAGGAGTCTTTGAAACTGTACCTCTTTTAAAAGACCATCCCTGATTTTGGGTCTTTGTTCCTTTATGAGCTTTGTCCCTGATTTCTAATATAGAGACCCGAGAGGCATGTTGTTAAAGGAAGGAAAAATAATTTTTACAAAGCCTGGCAAACTGTGTTAAATATGCTTTTGAAAATTAAGTTTAATATAAAGTTCAGTATAACCGTCACCATTGAAAGTATTGTCTGTGCTAAATAACTCTTCCAATAAAAATATCCTTTGTTTTCCTGTAATGTAATTAAAAGTGAACCCAAAAGGGCAGCAATAAATCAAGGTGCACAAAAGCAGAAAAATATTATAATTAATATTTAACATAAGTTTTGATTGCTTTTAGAGTAAGTATTAAAAATATCAATTAGAATATATATTCAAAGTTTTCTTCCTTTCCCATTACACAGTGGAAGGGGCTATTTTTAATTCTGGATACTATACACCAAATAATACATAGCCCCTAATTAAATAAAAGGCTGCAATTGAATTGAGAGTTTCTGCTGATGTCATACATAATGAGAGCACAGCTCCAGCTATGAATGAATGGCAGCCGAACCCTGAGAATGAATTACAATGTTAGCATTCAATCAGAGACTAGGTATTGTTATTTGTAATAGATGTAAAATGATTATTATTATTTTTAAATACAGACAAAAGAAAGAAAATTTGAATTCAAAAATCTGAGACTAGGAGGCAAAAAGATTAGAAAGTATGTGATTAAAGTGAATACACTGTATTGGAAAATGAAATGTACAAATTTACCAGTGAATAATTGCTTTATATATTATATGTAGATAAATAGCTAGATAGAACCATATCCATATCTATGTGGGAATAGATGTGTGTGGAAAGCCTCTAAAGAGAATTAGACTTTCAGTTTGCAGGCATTTATTTAAAAATATTAAAAAGGAACTTATAATATAATGAAAGGGTAAAATGGTGTATATTTAACTTATCTAAGATCTGCACAAAGTGCTATGATTTACACCTCTATCAGAATATATCAAAGACTTTCTTTCAGAATCTTATTTTCAGAGACACATTTTAATCTCTGCGTATGATGAATTAAGTATGTAAATCTAACATAGATAATTATTTATTGTGGTTGAGTATTGACAGTATGCTCTACTCAGTATAAGGTATGGAAAATAATATGTTTTCTGCCCTAAATGCTTTAAAGCTAAAGTAGACAACGTCTTCACCGCTTTCCTTTTTTCCCCAACTCCTGCTTTCTATGTCAGATTATCACTAGAACACAGGTGTTTGAGAAGTAATTCCTAGTACTCATCTTTTCTTCCTCAAAACTTTTGCTGGCCACTCCTCCTGTCTTATTGCCATGTGGGAAAAAATAGGCTATCTTCAGTATAAGATACATTTAACTCTAGAACACAAGTATGGACATTACATTTAAAGCACCAAGACAGACACAAAGTCTGGAAGTTTTGAGGGAAACTGGTTGGCAGAATAGAAGTTTTGAGACCATTTTAGAAATTAATTAATTAATTAATATAAAATTAGGATGCTGTTTGGTCAACATGAGGAAAAGTAACACAACGAATAGGTAATATATGGAAAAATTCCTTTAGTTCTGTAGAACTAGTGTTTCCAGGTTGTGATGTTCATTATTTGAAAATATTACTAGGGTAACAACTTGGCTTACTAGGATTCAGTTACTTGTCAATATCACCAGTATAGAACATATAAATTAGGACATAAGCAAAGTTTCCTGAATAGTCAATTTCTCTACCAAAAGTCAGTAACATTCATGCCATATGTTCTCAAAGTTTAATATGTAAGAAATCACCTTTAGTAGCTGTTGAGAGCATACACTCAAGACTTTGGCACTCTTCTTAGTTGTGTGACCTTGGAAAATTTCCCTACCCTTCTCTATGTTTCAGTGTCTGTAAAGTGGAGACCGTAATGCCCACCTCTAGCATGGTAAGTTTAAATTAGTTAATATATGTGGAAGCTTAGAACAGTGCCTAGTCTGTTCATATTAATCATTAAATAGGTGATAATTGTGTTAATACTGTTATGTTAATAATATAAAAATGTTAATAAGTGTCAATTATGTTAATATTAAATAAGTGCTGAGGAAATGAAGTGGTATCCCATTGATTTATCTCCAGTCCTTTTTATTAAAAAAAAATACCTTATTTCAAAATAATTTCAGACTTACAAAATTATTGCAAAAAGTGTAGAAAATGTTCCCTCATTCTGTGTCTGTTAACAATAACATCTTATATAACCACAACACAATTATCAAATCAGGAAATTAACATCATACAATGTTATTAACCAAACTAGAGGCCCTTTTCACATTTTACCAATCGTCTGATTAATGTCCTTTCTTCTCATCCAGGATTCCACATTGCATTTGGTTGTCATGTCTTCTTAGTGTCCTCCAATCTGGGACAATTCTCTAGGCTGTCTTTGTCTTTCATGACTGACATTTTTGAAGAACATTGGTTAGTTATTTTGTAGAATGTCTCTGTATTAGTTTCATACCGCTGCTGCAACAAATTACTATAAATTTAGTGGTTTAAAACAACATAAATTTCTTCTTTTACTGTTACAGAGGTCAGAAGTCCAAAATAAGTCTTATGGAGGCTAAAATCAAGGTGTCAGCAGGCCTGAGTTCTTTTCCAAAGCTCTAGGGGAGAATCTATTCCTCATCTTTTCCAGCATCCAGAAGGTGCCAACATTCCTCGGCTTGTGGCTCCATGTCCCTGTAACCTCTCCTTCTGTCATCACATCTCTATCTCTGACTCTGAACTGACACCTCCCTTTGATAAGGATCCTTGTGATGACATGGGGCTAAGTGTGTTAATCAAGCACAATCTTCCCATCTCAAGATCCTTTACATAATTATACCTGAAAAGCCCCTTTGCCCTGTAAAGTAACATATTCACAGTTTTTGGGAATCAGCATGTAGGCATCTTTAGGGGACCATGATTCTACCTACCACAGTATCAATTTGAATTTGTCTAACATTTCCTCATATTTGAGTACAAGGTATACATTTTTTTGGGTGTGACAACAGAAGTGATATTGTACCCCTCTCAGATCATTATGCTGCTTTGCTTTTTTTTTTTTTAAGATACAAACAAGAAAGATTTAGTCCTTGAACCCACAATTCTAAAATTGGAAAAGCTCTGAAAATCCAATGTTTTCTCTCTGCAAATTCAGCACAAACTCATTTGGCAGCAAAATCTGACCTGAGCCAACATAAGTCCACTTATACTTTTTATTTATTTTACTTAGTGGGAATAGTCATATGTTTTCCAGCAGAATTATGTGTTTGATCACGAGGTGTTGCCTGCAACTGTACTAAGGGAGGTTGGGGGGATACATTATGTAATGTATACTTCTTCCACTAAATTACTTCTGTAAATCTGAAGAATCCTGAAACATATTAGCTCAAGGGTTTCATATGCAGGACTGTGGACCTATATATTGGAACACAATTTAAAGAAGATCTTTGTCGAATAGAAAGTATATCACATAATGCCATTACTTAAAATGCTAACTTGTCCACTTGAAGAAACGCAACAACAAATGAATACATATATGATGTTCAAATGGTATGAACTAAGTGAATTGCTAAATTAACTGTTATGGGCATTCTTTGACATAGAAAAAGTGAGTACTGCCTCAAGAAAATGTACGAAGTTCTAAGAGCTATCTTGTGTCTTTTACATAGTTTTTCTAAACGAAACCACCAAGTCACTAAAATATCTTTATAAATATTCTAATTCAGAAAAAATATATAAATATATAAGACAACTGTGACTGATATAATATTGCTTACAGAACATGCCATAATTCACTTTTGTAAATTTTTAATTATAATTTTTAAATTTTCGTTTATTTTGTTTTCATTACTAATGGACTCAGCAAATATGATTGACAAAAAGTAAATCATGTATTTAATCTTCTTCTAAGTTTACTTTTAAATTTATGGAGGAGTCAATAATTTCAATTTTATTAATCTCAAAATGCAACTTTGAAGATCAAAGGCAATTTTATAGAAAACATTAAAAATTACAAGACCATGTCAGGCACGTTGGCTCATGCCCGAAATGAGAGGCTGAGGCAGGAGGACCCTTTGCAGCCAGGATTTTGAGAACAGCCTGAGCAATATGGTGAGACTCTGTATCTACAAAAAATTAAAAAATTAGCTGGGTGTGGTGGCAAGTGCTGATAGTCCCAGCTACTCGGAGGCTGAAGAAGGAGGATCACTCGAGCCTGGGAGGTTGAAGCTGCAGTGAGCAGTGCTTGCACCATTGCACTCCGGTCTGGGTGATGAAGTGAGACTCCATCTCAGAAATTTAAAAAAAGAAAAAATCATAAAACCATACTGAAAAAAATACATTTTGCAGAAAATACTAATATCGGCCATGTTTCTCTAAGAAGCAGTGCCTTCTTTTCATAGAATATAGTATTTCAGGACTGCATTGCTACTCATTGTTCCTAGATCTTTCCAGTAGAGCTAAAAAATACATTCTATTTATACACACAGCTGTACACATATAGAATATTATATATTAAAATATTATATGATAATATATAATATTTTATAGTATATGAAATATATTATCTTTAAATATATAATTCATTCTCTATGAATTATATATTTAAATATTATACTTAAGTATTAATAAAATATTAAGTATATACTCTATATAGAGACAAAGAATAACTATACTCAGATATTTTCTATACATATAAAAGATAGAATGCCTCATGAGTTCATATTCATGATTTCCATTTCTAATCTAGGGCTATAGGCTTTCTTAACTTTTGGTCTATTACTTCGTACATGCAGAGAATCCTGGAATCTTGATTCTGGTCCTCAACGACACAGGAATGATAGAATTGGAATATTCCATAATTACTCATTTGCTTTATCCCACATTGCAAATGCCACTGTCACAGAAGAACAATACTAATACTACCACCATCGATTATAATTACAGAAACAGGTAAGTAGTTTTTTGCAATAACTCTCCCATTCTTCTTCCATTTCTTTACAGTTGTACTATGTCTACATTGTTATAGCATGTCATTTTAGTTCTACAAGTACATATACACGTATTCACAAGAGTCTTCTGTTGATGTCTCCCTGGTCATTCTGGTTGTCAGAAACTCTGGTTGTCTGGCTGCTGTACAGATGTCTGTAACAGACAGATCTGGTGGTTTTTGTTGTTTTGTCCTCATCTTCTTACATTTTGGGGCTTGTGTTGTTACATTGTCACTTAGGCTTATTGCAAATACTGTCTGTAGGGTTCTGGTTTTGCTGTCTAGTTGCTGTGTTGTTTCTATATGGGAGTTGGGGAAGATTTCAAAACTACACTGCCCTTAGAATGGACATCTTCAAATTCTGGCCTTGGTGTTTACGATGCATTATTTCATTTAATCTTTACAACAAACCTAGTAACCAGTCTTAGTGCCCCTACTTTACAAACATGAAAATTAAGGTCTCAAATATGGTAAGTACTGATCTAAGATCAAATAGCTAATTGCTAATGGAAAAACTATTTGAGCTCAGGTCTTTCTTATTCTGTAGTCCATACTCTTAGCTCCTATCCTGCACTGCAATAGTTTCATACATGACATAAACATTGTCTTATTATCAGATAGACTAGGGCCTTACAGCTTTTGAATCAGTTAAGCTTTTCAAAGAAATGTTTCAATGCACTCTCCAAGTTGCAATAATCTTATAACACTATATATATAATTGTACGCATACACTATTTTCTTTCAGAACGTTTTTGTAATCACTAAAGCAATTTCCATTGGATTATTTTTTAAAACTCCTTCACGAATGTTTTATGTTACCAGAAAATAGACTGCTTTCAGAAAGCCTGTACTCGATACTAATAGAAAGTATCATTTGTGGACAGAGAACAAGATAAATGGTCAGAATTCCTAGGTTTCATTCTTGATTCTGTCATCAGCATACCGTGTGGCCTCCTGAAAGCCCATTTAGTCATATGATTATAGGCTCCTTCAACACTGACGTTAATTCACTCCTGAGAAGTTAGTCTCTGGTATCTAATGTCTTTCGACATCATCTTGAGACAATAGTTGGAGCAAATATGATAAGGGGCACATAATGGATTATGTATCAATGACATAAAGGAGGCATGCATAATAAGCAGTGGAAAATAAATTCTAAGGAAGTATGACAATAAAGGGATTGTTTCGTTCCCTTCAAGAAGAGAGAAAAAAGGCATTTTTATCTTCAAAACTCCATTCATAGACAAGTTTCATCAATGAACTAATTTCTCGGATAATTTTGGTTGGAATCTGAGATGGATTTTTATGCATGAGAAATTTTCATGGAAAATACTCTGTTTGCAACTTCAAATTTATGGTTTGGCAACAAGAGTGCAAAAAAAAAAAAAAACCCAAGGTTATGGAGGAGGAACTGATTTTAAATTTATGTCTATAATATATAGATACTTTGCTCCTTAGGAGCTGAGCAGTGGACTAAATGTTAAAAGCTAAAACTGTAGAAAAGGCCAGGGAACAGTGGGGATGCTCAAGCATTTTACCTTCAAAGTCTTGAATTTTCATGGAGCCGTTCTGTGTACGTGTAATGACAATAAAAGGTAAATTCATGCTCTGAAATCTTCTTCTTCTTCCCCTCCCCCACCTCAGAAACATGTTTCTTAAAGCCTGTGTTTTAGAGTTACTTTTTCAAAATTCTTTCATTAATAACATCTGTCTGTGCCCAGTTATATAGAATAATGAGACAAATCAATCTCTCTGGTTTAGATTCTTTCAAAGTGACCTGAAACATTTAACACACTAAGGTTTTCCCTAGGTACACATGGGGAGCAGACGTGGAATAGGAGATAGCTAACAGGTACAATGCCTAAGAGAAAGCAAAGGGCTCAGAGATCATTTGAACTCCGCCTTGTAACGCAGCCTGTCAGATGAACTAGCCATCCTTGACTTTTCCTCTTCATTGCGAGCTCACAGTCCAGAAAACATCCCACCTAATAGGATGAAGGTTTTAAAGTGTTTTTATACTAAGCATATGAGAGGAAAAAATAGTAATAGAATCACTTCACTTCAAGAATATGGCAAACCATGTTAATTCATTATAATTTGAGGCTAATTATGTGTGGATGACACTGAATAGCAGTAATTATTTTAGATCCAAATCACAGTGTCTTCAAGCTAGAAGACAGGCAGGGAGAACACAGCCTATACTAAGATTTCTAACTGGCTCATACGGACAGTTCAGCCCTTCTCTGAGACAACTTTTCAGTGTGTAAAAGTTTAGATGCTCTTGGGTTGTAGTGTGGTGGGGAGCAGGTGGGAGAACAAGAGAATATCTTGACCTCTTCCTCATTAAAAAAAAAAAATGGTCCCATCCTTCTGTATCTTGACATTTCTTCTCTTCATTTCTTTCCTTAATATCACGTAGAAAATGTTTGCTTCTTAACCACTTGACTGTTGCAGTTTAACATTTCTAGGCAGTGTTACAAATAAGTAAATCTCAACTTTAGTTATGTAATCTCATTAAATTTAGAACCAACTTGTCACATGGAAGAAAACAAGCAGAACAAGACCACAGGACACTAGAGAGATACCTGTTGATGAAATGTGAGCTTGGGTAGAACTTTGAACACTGTATCTGATTAGAAAGCAGCTAGATGGGTATTATGAAGTTCCCAGGAGCCAAATATTCGACAGAGTGATAAAAGATGACACACAATAAGGAGAGGAAGAGTAAAATCATTTCTTCTAGAGCTGGCTGTTGTTTGTAAAATCGAGTCTTCGCCACTAAAATTCCGATGTAATATTTCCATAGGAGATACAATATTTCCATAGGAGATGCAGCTTTCTTTCCACTGGGACGTTGCCTCTTATCCACATTGCTCTGTCCCATGGGATTAATGGTTATGAATTACTGGAATAGACACACCATACTTGGTGACATCTTTAGCCCTAGAAAGGAGTCAGAGTCGTATATGAAAAAGTTCCTGCCCTTAGGAAGTTTGCAATATAACAGGAAAATAAGGCCAGTTTATCCCTAAATTATCATGCAAACCAAACGTCAAGTGTCTTACATGTAAGATAAAACAAAGTCATATGGAAGCTGAGAGTTGAAGATTAAGTCTACTGCGAGCATTTTTCCTCTCAGTGGCCTGGAGGGATATTATTTACTCAGTACGGCACTTAATTCCATGTTATTCTATGTTGCTAATGTGAAGGAGAGACAAAACATAATGACTCTCCCCTATTTCTCTTTCTTTGCCTTGAAAGGTAGATTCTTTGTCCTGTGCAGCTCCAGATATCTTTCTGTGTTGATCCGAATTTAATGGTGGAAATGTGGAGTGAAAGACAGAAGAGATGTCTGGGGGCAAAATGCCATACAAAAGGAAGGGCCCAGAGATCCACATGGAAAGTTTTTCTAAATGGTCTACATTTTGCTCTCTAGAACTTCTCATTTCCTGTTCCAGATTGGGAACACTGGGAGCAGTTTACTATTCAAATATATATCTCTTGCTCCTAATGGTTCAGTGTCAGATTTCTGTTGCTTTTGAGAGTGACAGCATGGAACACAGGGCATTTAGGTGGGTGAAAGCCTAGATTAAGTGGATTTTTAATATCTTGATGGCATTGGATGTTCAGAGTTAGAAGAGTCTTTGGAAAGTATAACTACCATAGCTTTTTTCAATTTTTTCTGCAGAATCCTAGTGTCTAAGGCAGGTTATGAGTAGGTGGGTGGAGACATAAGGAGGAGGTTATGTGGGTTGGATTCTGGGATCCTGCCCTCAGTTCTACCAGAGCTTATGAATTTGGTTTTATCTGTTTTATATACTAGGGTTCCAGATAAGATAATTGAAAATAAAGGCACTATGGCTAAAAAGGAAATATTTTAATACTAGCAAGTTCAACCAGAGAAGTCATAGAGGTTGAGTGAGCTGAGACTCGATCTCACAGTTAGTTCCCTTTTGACTGCCCATGACTGCTCTTTCATGTGCATCCTCAAATAAGAAGGTGAGCTGCCTGAAGATACGTAGGGAATTCAACTACGTTCAAATGATCAGCTCTGGATTCATTGGTTATGTTTAATAGTAGCATCCCTGTTATCACCAAGTGCTATGTTTTCTGTGTGTTTGACTACAGCAAAGGGCTATACACGTATTTGCTGAACCACATGGAGAGTGTTTGTGCATCCGTACCTGACAAATTAAATGCAAAATTGTATTCTTCTCTTGCAAGGATGAATCGCCTTGCCACGGGACTGCACCTTTAACCCTTGAATAACTGCTTCTGCCTTTTCATCAAGAGGTCTCTGAAGGACTGCCAGCTGTTTCAGAGGAAAGCCACATTTGCCTTCTTTACTGGAGCACTGAGTCTTGGAACAACAAGATCAATTTTTGTCAGATACCTCATGATTCCCCATCATAGAGAAATACAGTATGATCCCTGACCTCATCAACAAGAATGCTACAACAGCTACAGAGAGAAAGACAGGGTAGAGAACAGTAGTACTGGTAAAAGAGATGAAAATAGGAGTAGTGATTAGCTTGTTCCTAAGACACAATTTCAGAGGTAAAACCTTAACGTTCAGTCCTTACCTACTGTTCCTTTAAACAGTATCCTTAGATATGGCCACCAAGAACACCCATTCAAAATAATCTGGTAATCTGTTTAGGTTTGGTGAATTACAATCCCAACAACTGTAACAGTAACAACACCAACAATCAGTACCCTGAGAGGCTGACAGGGTTCCTGACAGTGTTCTAAGCATTTCATTTTCATTTTCTCTTGGGTGTCATGTAGCAGAAAATAACCAGGTATCATCCATTTCTCTTCAAGCTTTCCATTTAGGTGAAGAGAATAAAATAAATATAAGGGTAGTTCTATGACAAAATAATCCATAGATCTTGGAAAAACCACAGCCCACAGAAATGAAGAGCTTTGTGTTAGCATCCATGAAATTAACAAGTTTGAAGAAAGGACCACCGCACCGAAGAGCAGAATTCATAGTGTCACAAAATAGGTCGTGACATACCATTCCCTCTGTTCCCTTAAAAATGTCAGCTTTTCCATCAAGTCACAATTTCATGAAGCACTCATTGCACTTTAAATTTCATATATTGTATATAACTATTCAAAAAGTCCAGGTCATGTGTTAACCATAAAACATTTCCTTAGTTAAGGGCAGGTTAGGAACATCACGTATTAGAAGACACAGACCTTTAAGTACAAGAATTAAATATGCATACTTAATTTTTGATGACTTTCACAGGTGATTTTTTTTATCTAAAAATAGGATAACATATTTTGAGAACAAAATTTATTTCATTAACAGTCATGTGTAGTTGTAACATTAAAACATTCAAATCATAACTAGAAACATAAACGTTTTTAGATTTTGCGGAAAGACAATTTTTAAGTGATTTTTTTACATAAATATTTAGTTGCTGGCATAAAGGCTGAAGTATTAGAAGCCAGGGGGAAGGAAACTGTAACAGTTTTAAAGGTAACAATAGGCTCAAAATATAAAAAAGGACCAATTCAGCTGGTTTAAAAAAAGAAAAGAAAGCACAATAGCTCAACAGTAAGTTCACCTATTATATAATTACAGGTTTTGTATACAAGTGCAGACAAGCAGACAGAATAAAAACCTCCTCTAGGAAATCCAAAAAACTTGGCAGGTCTGTCCAGGTGGGATGTGATGCTGGTACCAACAACAAAAAGAAATAGACTGTATCTAGGACTTGGCCTAAGTCTGAATTTGGCTTCTCTTTGCTAAACAGCAGTTTGCTGCAAAACTCTGGGAAACAAAGGGAAAATGGAAAGTGTGAGAGAATGAAGCCATAGAGCTCAGGTAACTAAAAAAAGATGTTGTCAATCACAGGCTTTGCCAGGCAATGTTTTTGCCATCACTTCTGAGGACAACTCACTTGAGATCTTTCAAGAGCTTCTGAAGATGGGTATTTCATAAACAAAGCTCTTCATCAGAAGGCAAAGGAGGAGACAAATAAAACTGCTTTTAGAACACGAAATGTAGTGATTATATACAATCCATAGATGTGTCTTATACTTATAGAAGCCCAGGTTTGACTGGGGTCATGGAGATGGATAATCCCAGACTTTTGCAGAATGCTTATCTTTCACCCTGTTGTTTTGCAAACTGTTACTTGTTATGTATGGAACTCAAAAGACAATCAATTCAGCATTTCCACACCTGAGTATATACCCCAAATAATTCAAAGCAGGGACTTCAAGAGATATTTGTATACACTCGTGTTCACAGCAGCATTGTTTACAATAGCCAAAGGGTGGCAGCAACCAAAGTGTCTATCAACAGATCAAGGGATAAACAAAGTATGGTATATACATACAGCAGAATATTATTCAGCCCTTAAAAGGAGGGAAATTCTGACACATGCTACAAGAATGAACCTTGGGGACATTATGCTACATGAAATAAGCCAGTCACAAAAGGACAACATTTTATGATCCTACTTATATGAGGTTCATAGAGCAGTCAAATTCGTAGAGAAAGAAAGTAGCATAGAGGTTGCTAGGGCTGAGAGGAGTAGGGAAAGGAGAATTAGTGTTTAATGAGTACAGAGCTTCAGTTTTGCAAGATGAAAAGAGTTCTGTGGTTAGGTGGTGGTGGTGGTTACATAACAATATGAAGGTACTTAATGACACTGAACTGTACACTTTAAATTAATTAATTAGTTAATTAAGTATTTATTGAGACAGAGTCTCCATCTGTCCCCCAGGCTGGAGTGTCATGGCACAATCTCGGCTTACTGCAATTTCTGCCTCCTGGGTTCAAACAATTCTCATGCCTCAGCCTCACAGGTAGCTGGGATTACAGGCGTGTACCACTACACCTGCCCAATTTTTTGTATTTTTAGTAGAGACGGGGTTTCACCATGTTGGCCAGGCTGGTCTTGTTCAAACTCCTGACCTCAAGTGATCTGCATACCTCAGCCTCCCAAAGTGCTGGGATTACAGGTGTGAGCCACTGCATGTAGCCAATGGCACACTTTAAAATGGTTAAGATGATAAATGTTATGCTATATGTACTTTACCACATTTTTTTAAAATCAAGTATTTGGGGGCATGGAGAGAGGAGGGTCTAATGCCAGACAGAGGTGGGACCAATTAGTGACTGATTTCACACAAACTACAGCACATGCTGTCAGAACCTTTCCCATAGCCCTTTGGCCAGTTACCATTTTTCCTTGTCAATCTGAATTCCAACTGCCAGCACCAGCACCTCTTTGCCTGACAGATTGCAATGAAGCTGCTGGAACCTGCTTTTCCAGAGCAGGCAGCAGACCAGGCATGTCAGGGAATTAAACCCTCTAGGGAAGTCAATGGCTGACGGGAACTGGTGTACGAATATTCCAGTTCCCTCACTACTTAAATGGGGTGGATAACTGTGAAACATGGGTTTTATACAATGTCCCAAGTTCCATAGCAGAACTGTGCTCTTATTTCCATTAGAACTTGCTTAATGATGTATCTTTGTTGGCTTTTTCCTTTCCTTTTTTGTGATGGTTAATTTTTGTATCAACTTGGCTAGGTCACTGTACCCAGATATTTGGTCAAACATTATTCTTGATGTTGGTATGAAAGTATCATTTAGATGAGATTGCCATTTGAATTAGCAGACTTTGAGCAAAGCAGATTACCTTCCTGAATATGGGTAGGCCTCACCCAATCAGTTGAAGGCCTTAATAGAAAAAGACTCTTCTGCCCTGAAGAAGAGGAAATTATGCCAGCAGGCTGCCTTCAGACTTGAAATGCAATGTTAATTCTTCCCTGGGCCTCCAGCATGCCAGCCTATCTTGTAGGGTTTAGACTTGCTCCTCCACAATTGTGTGAGGCAAATCCTTAAAATAAACCTCTCTCTCTCTCTCTCTCTCTCTGTGTATATATATATATATATATATACAAAATTTGTGTTTATGTGTGTATATATTATACATATATATATGTATATTTTCTGGTTCTTTGGAGAATGCTAATACATTTTCCTATTCCTTTGCCACTGTTCTCTGAATAATTTTCCATTTAATCTATATTTGCTCTTGACTCCTTGACTTAGACCAGTGGTTCTCCCTCCAGAGCACATTTGGCAATGTCAGGAGACACTTTTGGTTGTTATAGGAGTGGGTCTAGTGGGAAGAGGCCAGGATGCTGCTCAACACCCTACAATGCACGGGACAGCAGCATCCTACATCAAAGACTTACCCAGCTGATATGGTTTGGCTGTGTCCCCACCCAAATCTCATCTTGAATTGTACCCCCATAATTCCTACGTGTTGTGGGAGGGACCCATTGGGAGATACTTGAATCATGGGGGTGGTTTCCCCATACTGTTCTTGTGGTAGTGAATAAGATCTGATGGTTTTGTCAGGAGTTTCTGCTTTTGGGTCTTCCTCATTCTCTGTTTACCCGATGCCATCTAAGATGGGACTTGCTCTTCCTTGCCTTCCACCATGATTTTGAGGCATCCCCAGCCATGTAAAACTGCAAGTCAAATTAAACCTCTTTCTTTTGTAAATTGCCCAGTCTCAGGTATGTCTTTATCAGTAGCGTGAAAACGGACTAATACACCAGCCCCAAATGTCAACAGTGCTGAGGCTGAAAAATCCTGATTTAGCATTGGCTTCTGGGGAAATCCAAATTAAGGCAGGGATTAAAATGAAAAAGGTAGGCCGGGCGAGGGGGCTCATGCCTGTAATCCCAGCACTTTGGGAGGCCAAGGTGGGAGGATTACCTGAAGTCAGGAGTTCGAGACCAGCTTAAGCAACATGAGGAAACCCCGTCTCTACTAACAATACAAAATTAGCTGGGCATGGTGGCACATGCCTGTAATACCAGCTACTCGGGAAGCTGAGGCAGGAGAATTGCTTGAACCTGGGAGGCGGAGGTTGCGGTAAGCTGAGATCACACCATCGCACTTCAGCCTGGGCAACAAAAGCAAAACTCCATCTCACAAACAAACAAATAAACAAACAACCAGGGAGGTGTTGCTGAATTAGGAGACCTTCTAGAATCAGGGTTACTAAAGTCCGCAAAAACAAACAAAAAAACCTAAATACATGCAGATGTTGGGTGCAAGGCTATTAGAAAACCAGGAGTGTTGTGCTAACTCAGAGGTGTTTAAGTGGTGCCTTTAATTTGGCAGTGCCACAAAATGGGAACAAAACCCTCTGGGATTTACCTCTATGTGGTCAGTTGTCACAGAGAGAAATCAGGATTAGAGAAAGGCCTAGTAAGATGGTTGATGGTGGACAGATTCTCCCTGGGTGTTAGGATACTGTACTAATGTGATTTGTGCCCAAACCCCAGCCTCTCAGAACACAGGATTCAAATTCATGTCTCAGCAAAAAGGCTGATTATTTAACATCATCAAGTTTTCGGAGGGTTCTCAAAAGGTCACTCCCCTCAGCCTGCCTTGCCAGGAAATCTCTCTTTAGTGTTACCTGTCAAGTCTGTTATTTCTTCTGGAAGACGCCATTTTCTTCCATCGCCTGGATGGTTGAGTTCTCTTGGTGTGTGAATTTAACAGGCACTGTAGGGTGTTACAATATCTGTTCCTCACTATCTGTGTGTTGTTCATTTTCAGACAATCCAATTGCAGAACTTGCCTTGGCGTCTTTGATAATGGAGTTGGATCCAGGGCAAAAAAGCAGGGCCAGCAGTTAGTGAGAAAATAAGTGAGAGTCAAGGAGAAGCCTCCAAGAAAACGTTTCTGGCTGCTTTGCTAATGCTTGCATTGATTTGACACAGAGATATTCTTGGAGAGTTTTGATTATTAATGTGCCTAATTCTACAGTCTCCATGTAAGAGGTGGGTACTTCTCTAGCACAGGATCCTCTGAAGGTTCCCAGGGTAGGATCAATGGTAAGCTAGCCTCTTGCCCCATACAATATGTTGACTAGAACATCTCTGACTCAAACTCCGATTGTGCCACTGAAAATGCCAGAAACTATTCTGGGGCTGTAACAATAGCTTCTGTGCCACCTGACTCTATTCCAACATAAGAATAGCACAGAAGCGTATCAGAACCTGTAGTTTTATAGGTAACATTTGAAAAAAAATATGAAAAGGAAACAGTCAAACATTATATTTAGCATTGAAAGCTGTGAGCTGAGACCCTTGTACTGAAAACCAATTGGTTTAAATTCTAATTTTATCTCTGCTGTGAATTATAGCCTTGGAAGTGTTACTTAATTCCACTGGGCCTTAGTTTCCTCAATGTAAAAATCAGGACGTAAGCAGGAATGGGTTCAAACATCCTCCCAGCTCAAATATTCTATAATATCTCAGCAAAGTAGGGAAAGTCAGACTTCCTATCAAAAATATTGCTTTCATGATATTAGTTAATCTGCTCCACAAACCCCTTGATCAATCACAAAAACACTGCTGCAAGACAAAAAACATGGGAGAGGTAATTTTGACCATGTGGGGTTGATTTACGATTGAATCAATAAGTACCTTGCGAAAAACACATTAGAGAAACAGTTTCTTTAAGCCAGCAAAATATACTAATGTCTACAAAAAAATGATTGGCATGGCCCTCTGTGAGAGGGAGAGATTTATGGTTACCACCATGAAAAAGTTTACAATGATGCTCTTTGAGATCCAGAAAGCAGACAGTATTGTTTATGAACATGCTGTATGTAAAAATTATAAGTTGGTCATTGTCTCAGTTTGGGTTCCCCAAAAGCAGACCCTAAGATTAGAATTCGAATGCTGGCAGTTTATTTAGGATGTTGATACCAGGATACAGAAGAGGGGAAGTGAGAAGAGTGAGACAAGAAACAGAGAAAAACCAGAGGAGACACCAGTAAGTGGGAGTCACAGTGGGAAGCTAGTTTCTAGTCTCCCAGGGAAGATTCTGAAGAATTGCATAAGAATAGAACTCATGATTGACTCACTGGAGGACATTTCTTTTCTGAACCTCATTCCCCTTTGGTTGAAGGTTGGTCCAGGGGTCATCAACACACCTGCAATTCTATGTTGTGCCTACCTATCTGCCACCTTGCTCTCCCTGCCACTCTCTCATGGCTTCAGAGGAGGCAAAATGGAGAGAGCTTTGGCACACTCTTCTTGTGAGACATTTGCAAGAAGAAAGAACTGCCTACCACATATTGGCCTTGAAATCAGGTGGACCAAACAGACCTTACTTGGTACATAATAAGTGCCACACTTATTTGAATCAGATACAGTGCATTTACATCTTAATTCAGCTAATGGGAGATAAGTATGTGTGCAGAATATTTTGTAAACCTATATTGCTAGTTAAGACACTGACTAGAAAAAATGATCTATAATACCAAATAAAAATATCTATCAAGGCAGTGGGTTTGGAAAAGTGAAAGGGTAGCTGCCCATGGTGGGATGGGAATCCCCATTCTGGGCATTGTGGCCAACAGCAGGGAACACGAAGCCAGGCCTCTGTTCTGTTTTTGTGTCATAACTACATCATCATTAAGAGCACTGGAGAAGCATGAGCCAGAACCAAATAGCCAAATACTGACCTTTTCACTTCTTCCTACTAATCCATATATTTTCCCCTCTGGATTTAAATAACTTCAAAACAGGGAGAAACAACAAACACACTTAGAAAAGCCATAAGCCTCATTCATGATATATCATTATTAGTCTTGGACAAATGTACCTTCTAAAGAACAAACTTGAAGAGCCCCAATTTGGACCTTGATATTCCAACTCCCAAACCTTGAGAGGGGGGATGGAGAGCATTTTATTCAATTGGAGGTAAAAATGAAAACCTCATGACTTTATTGGCTCATCAAGGCCGTTTTGACATGAAAACAGACTCCCACTCAAGCTACAGTTAAACAAATGGGATTTAATGATACAACACAGATATGCATCCTCTCAAACAAAGCTCATGGACTTCATAAGAAATGGAATCAGAAACTGAAAATTTAGTAATCAATGTTTCCCTATTTATTAGGGGCTGTCCCTCATTCTCTCCTGCCCTCTGCCCCAAGATTCTTCTGTTGATGCTTATTCTAGGGCCCCAGATAACCTTCGTCCATAACCTTCCAGCTCTATAACTCTTTAAGAAAAATGATACATATCAGATGTACATATTTTCAGGGTCCACGTGATAATTTGATACATTTGTTTAATCAAATCAGGGTAATTCTAGTAACTCTTTTCAACCAAGAATTTCCTATGTTTCTTGATGACCAAGTTTTCAAGAGAGGAAGCCATTGGGTCCATTCCAATACACACTAGATAACGTAAGCCATAAAGTGTCAGAAACTATATAGATAGGTCAAGTTCCCACCCTCTGTTCAACCAGCTGTTGCAAGGGGCAGGGTCACAGAGACCACAACACACCAAGTATGGCTGTGGGCAGGGTGGATCCCTACAGAAGATGTGTGTAAAGTTAGCAGCAAGTCTACCTTATCTAGGACCTTCAGAATAGCCCGTTAGAAACCAGATAGCACACTCTCACAAGCACCCTGCTTGTGACCAGAATTATACTACTTGTGAAGAATTATGTTACTTAATATTCTTGTGAAGAATCTTAAGAATATTATTACTTAATTTCTTGTAAAGAATTATATTACTTAATTTTCTATGCTAGAATCACATGGAGCTTCCTGGAGGTGGTGCACCCAGGGAGGGCATGGAAGCTCTGTGTCCCTTCCTCCACACTTCAATCTATGTATCTCTTCATTGGTATCCTTTGTAATATCCTTTACAATAAACTGGTCATTGTAAATGGCTGACCAGAGATGCCAGATTTCAGTTCTCCTCAGAAAGAAGATACAAAGTTACAGGTGAATGATCATGGTCCAAGTGGAAAGCTGAGAGAAATGGGTTTGTACCTGTGAGAGAACCCACGGGAAAAGGCTTGAACACAGAAAAAGAAGGCAGCAAGAGTCTGGCAGAGATTGACCCAGAGGAACTTGGAGTCCCATGAAAAAGGTAGGTGGGGTGTTTCTTTGCTCCTTCACCTCTGCAACATATTACTGACTGCTGAATTGTCAGAGAACCTCTCTTCACTCATGTGGACTGCTGTCCACAGCAATTTGGGGACTTCTGGAAGGGAGAGCACCAGACAGTCAGCTCATGGAAGTTCTTTCATTCTCCCCTCAAACCTGAACCGGGGTGGTGGGGGAGATACTGGTTGTGCACCTGTCGTGGGCCACTATCCTGCCCAGGGAATCTTAGCGCTTGTGTCTCTGTATCACTAGGTGCACTGCAAACATTTATCAGAACCCACTCTGACTGTGGGACCCTGAGGAACTGTAGGATCCCTGGAGATCTAACCCTTAGCATGGGCTGCCCCTAGAGCAAGGGGAATTACAGCTCACCAAAGCACTCCTTGGGACGAAGAAAACTAGATTGCATACTCTCCCCTGCTCAAGAGCATGCTGTTTATGACCAGCAGATGACTTAGTAAACCTGGGAGCAGCACAGACGCAGGTGCATTGCTGATCTCTGAAGTGGTGAGTATTGTTTCACATCAGTGAAGAGGTGGCACTGGCAGCCAGGAACAGACCTGAAGAGAGGGTCTTCTGCCCTTATCCACTGCTGCAGAAGCAACTGTGGCTTTTCCTGCTGCAGGTTGGCCCAGGTGCCCTAGGAGACAGCCTTTCCAGTGCTATTTGGGGCAGCTGCACCCCAACTAACGTGAGCTCACCAGCACAGCCTTGCATGAAGGGTGGGGCTCATCTCCCTCTCCCTATGCAGACTAGCAGTGTTCCTGCAATAGGGTAGGAACCAGCCATAGGGCTATTTGCGGATTAGAAGAGGTTCCACCCCAAGGCTTTTTAGGCATTAGCCATGAGACAGCCATTTTCTGTGGACTCTAGTTGCATTACAGCCTAGTGATAAAGGACAGTGTCTATCTGAACTAAAGGCCATGATCCCTGGGACAGGGGGGTGATACGGAAGTGGAACATGTTCCTGCCTACCCAGAACAAAGGGCCACTGCAACCCCCTCCCTGGTCTCCTCGTCCTCTGTGGAGACCTCAGCACATTCTATGATGAGCTCCTGCTGCCACCTTCATTAGGGCAGGTGCTTCCCTCATCATCGGATATCTAAGAACGAGCCAGCTCTTACTTGTAAATGCTATCTATTGTATTAGAGAATAAACTGCATGACCAAATTTAAAAAAACCTACTGACAGAAGGGCATAATGCTACGGAATGAGATAAGCTTCCTGAGACCTCCTCACTCCTAGCCTCTCAGAAGATAGTGAGTTGGCTCATATGCCCAATATATTGCTACAATAATCAGTATTTGAGAAGTCATTGCACAAAAACCATCTATAATCAAGGAAGTTATACAGAGCCTTGGACATCTGAAAGCACCCAGAATCAAAGGCAAATGATTATACACAACATACATTACAGTCACATCCTTGAGGGAAAAGGACTAAATAATTAAAAGTTCCCATTCAAACTAAGCAAACTCAAAAATAAGAAGTGACATCTCCCCTAGATGAGAAGGATATAGTGTAAGAACTCTGGCAGTACAAAAAATATTTCAACACTGCAAACAGATCACTCTAGCTGTCTTAGCAATGGATCCTAACCAAACTGAAAATTCTGAAATGTAGAGAATTCAAAATATGGATTGCAAGGAAGCTCAGTGAGACCCAAGAGAAAGTTGAAAGCCAACACAAAGAAATCAGAAAAACAATTCAGGATATGAATGAATACTCACTAAAAAGATTAATTAAAAAAAACAAATAGAACACTTGGAGATGAAAAATTCATGGAAGGAATTATAAAACATAGTTGCAACTTTTAACAATAGACTAGACCAAGCAGAAGAAAGAATCTCCAAGTTGAAGACAAGTCCTTTGAATTAACCTAGTCAGGCAAAAATAAAGAAAAAGGAATTTATAAAATATGAACAAAGCCTTCAAGAAATATAGCATTATGTAAAGCAACCAAGCCTATGAGATATAGGTATTATGAGGGACAAGAAGAAAAAGTAAAAAGCTGGATTTGAGACCAAATGACCTACAAGACATTTACAAAATAGTCTACTTAGCAACTTCAGGATTTACATTTTTCTCATCTGCACATGGAACATTCTGCAAAATAGAACATATGCTTGTCCATAAAGCAAGGTACAATATATTACAAAAATGAAATCATATCAAGTATCTTCTCAGACCACGGTGGAATAAAATTAGAAATCAATATCAAGAAGAATGCTCAAAACTATACAAAACATGGAGACTAAACAACTTGCTCCTGAATTATCTTTGGGAAAATGCTGAAATTAAGGAAGATATCAAATAAAACTGAAACAAATGAAAATAGAGACAAAACATATCAAAACCTCTGGGATACAGCAAAATTAGTGCTAAGCGGAATGCTTACAACATTAAATGCCTACATAAAAAGACAGAAGGATCTCAAATTAACAACCTACTGTCACAGCTCAAGGAGCTAGAAAAACAAGAACAAATGAAAACGAAAACTAACTGAAGAAATTTAAAAAAAAGATTAGAGAACTTGAGATCAAAATTTATACAAAGTATTAAGTAAATGAAAAGTTGCTTCTTTGAAAAGACAAACAAAATTGACAGAATGCAAGCTAGACTAACCAAGAAAAAAGAAAGAAAATTCAAATAAACACAATCAGAAAAGATAAAGATAACATTACAACTGATACCACAGAAATACGAAAGATAATTACACTGCTATGAGCATCTCTATAGGCACAAACTAGAAAACCTAGAGGAAATGGATAAATTCTTGGAAATATACAATCTTCCAAGATTGAGCCAGGAAAAGATAGAAATCCTGAACATACCAATAATGAATAATGAAATTGAATCAGTAGAAAAAACAGATACCCCCTAAAATCCATGGGCCAGATGAATTCACAGACAAATTTTACCAGACCACAAAGAAAAGCTGGTATCAATCTTACTGAAACTACTCCAAAAAATTCAGGAGGGGAATTCCTCCCTAACTCCATCTATGAAACCAGTATTACACTGATACCAAAATCAGGCAAGAACATAGCAAAAAAGACGATGGGTCAATATCCTTGATGAACATAGATGCAAATGTCCTCAAAAAAAAAATACTACCAAACAAAGTCCAACAGCATATCAAAAGATGCTACATCATGATCAAGTGGGTTTTGTTACAGGGATGCAAGGGTGGTTTAACATATGCAGATCAATAAATATGATTCGCCACATAAACAGAGTTAAAACAAAAGCCATATGATCATCTCAACAGATGAAGAAAAAGCATTCAACAAAATCCAATGCCTCTTTATAACAAAACCCTTAACAAACCATGCTTCTAAGAAACATACCTCAAATTATAAAAGCCACCCATGACAAATCCACAGCCAAGATTATACTGAATAGTGAAAACGTGAAAGCATTCTCCCTGAGAATTGGAATAAGACAAGGTTGTCTACTTTCACCACTGTTATTCAACATAGTCTTGGAAGTCTTAGAGCAAGTTAGGCAAGAGAAAGAAATAAAAGCCAACACGCTCAACATCACTAATCATCAGAGAAATGCAAATCAAAACCACAATGAGATACCATTTCATACTAGTCAGAAAGGCTATTATTAAAAAGTCAAAAACAAAAAAAAAGAGAGAGAGAGAGACACCAGTGAGGATGTGGAGGAAAGGGAATGCTTATACACTGTTGGTGGGAAGGTAAATTAGTACAACCTTTATGGAAAACTGTGTGGAAATTTCTCAAAGAATTAAAAATGGAAGTACCATTCAACCCTGAAATCTCACTACTGGATATCTATCTAAAGGAATATAAATTGTTATGTCAAAAAGACCCCTGCATTTGTATGTTTATTGCAGCACCATTCACAATAGCAAAGTATACAGTCGACCTAAGGATCCATCAATGGATGATTGGATAAAAAAAATGTGGTATGTATACAACATGGGATACTATACCACCGTAAAAAACAATAAAATAATGTCTTTTGCAGCAACATGGATGGAGTTGGAGGCCATTATCCTAAGTGCAATAACTCAGAAACAGAAAATCAAATACCACATGTTTTCACGTGTGGGTGGGAGTGAAACAATACCACATGAACATACAGAGGGAAATAACAGACAGTGGGGACTGTAAAACTGGGGAGGGTAGGGGGGTGGTGAGAGCTGAAACATCACCCAAGCAACATTGGGTATAATGTTCAGTATTTGGGTGATGGGCACACTAGAAGCCCAAACCTTACCATTATGCAATATATCCATGTAACAAACGTGCACATGTATTCCCTAAGTCTATTTAAAAAAATACAAAAATTTGCAGATTTTTTGCCAGCTAAAATTATCAGAGCGACTGATTAAAATATTTGAATATATTTATAAATAACAAGAGAGACAATGAAATAATATCTAAATGTTATTGGAATAGATAATTATTGACTGCAAATACCTCACAAAACAATACTATTATAGTTTATGAATCAATGTATTTTCAAACAAATTTAGCTGGTACTAATTTGAATCCACAACTCACTTACTTGTGAGATCCTGAGTAACTAAAATAACCCCTCTGGGTTTCCCTTCTATCATCCATAAACAGCAGTAATAATACCTATCACTAGATCAAAAGTAGGCAAATTACTACTGATAGGCCAAATGTGGCTTGCTGCTTATTTGGGTAAATAAAGTTTTATTGGAATACGGCCTTGCCCATTCATTTATAAATTATAAGGATACAATGGCAGAGTTAAGTAGTTTGTACAGGGACCTTAAGTCTAATAAAACCTCAGATATTTACTGTCTATCCCTCTACAGATAAAGTTTGCTGACCTGTGCCTGGATGACGATGACTAAGTGTTATGGAGCTTCCCAAAGCATGTAGTCTGGGGATCACACGTTTGTCAATACATATTAAATTTATTTTGCTACACTCAGAACACATTCAGAGCTCTAAGAACACACGCTTTTTGGGTAAAAAGAAATAGCCTACAAATTCAAGATCAAGGAAATGGTTTTTATGCATTTAATATACTCTTGAAATCTTCATGGGTTTTCAGTTAATCCATTAAATGTAACAGTATGTTCATAAGTTAATTTGTATATTTTAGCCATTTACATTAATGAAAGTAATTGGTAGGTACCACATTAACACACGAAGATGGTTAATGCCACGCATAGAAAAAAAGCATATTTAGTTCTTTATTATTTATTCTAAATAATACAATGCACAAATCATAGAATTGAAGGGCCTGAAAAGACGTGTGAAGGTGGAGTCATTCATTCCTTGGTGTCAGGGCAGCACTTCAGATCAATTATCCTACTAAAATCATTGTATTTTATTCATTAAAACCACCAGATAATGGGATTCCACTGAATCTTTTGGTAATATGCACCAGGGTCTCACAATTCTTTTATTGGAGCATTTTCCCTAAATGGAGCCCCGATTTTTCCTGCTGCTAGGCCCTTTCATCCTGTTCTCAAAGGTCCAACCTGTTCCACCTGAGTCTGTGCATTGCATAAAGTCACTGAAATGCACTGGTTCTTTCCCTTCCTCCATGTGAAGGAGATCTATGGCCAAGCGGTCACCTGGGCCTTGAAGACCCTAAGCCTGGGCCACATCTGAGCAGTGAGAAGGTTAAAGCTCTTTTCAGTAGACCGTGCTCAAGAGGTGAGGCAGTAAGGCTTCTGGGACAAAATAAAATATTTTCCTCTACCTTGCATGCACGGGCCATTGCTATTTTTCTAACTATAAAGCAAGAAGGTTATCACTGTTACAGTATTATTAAATATATAAACAATGTCGCCTTCTACATTGGAAGACAGTCATCTTCTCAGAATGTTCTGTGACCTTTGTTTTAATAATTGAAATGTATTTTTCTTAATCCTATATCCCTGATAGGGAGAAAAGCTCCAGTAGGTCATGACAGTAAAATGTTTAAAATGTTGAAAAAAAAAATTAACCACTTCAGGATGAAAGAGGGTCGTTTAACAGCTCTATCAAATAATAATTCTGCTTTTCTGAAAACACTTTCTGAGAGGATCAGCCTACCTGAAAGTATAGTCAAATGTATTTCAATGAAAATGTAGTTAAGAGCAAAATAATGTATGTGAAGATATGTTTAATATTGAATTTCTCTAACTTCCTAGGAAAAAAAAAAAGCATAGATTTATTATTCAAGGGTTCTCTTCATTTGAACAATGACTTAAAATACAGGGCTTGGGGACTTGCCTCCCATTCCTCGTTAAGCCCTTTCTGCATGCTTCTGTGATTACACAGGCTGTATCACATCCTCCTCACAGATGGACTGTTTCTGTGGCTTAATTGCCATCGGTCAAAAGACTTGGTGACAAGGGGGCTACCCAAAGAATTTACAGTTAAAGATGTACCTCTAGGTAAAGGCAGAAAAGGAACTAAATGTTTCTAGGTAGCAAGAGAGCTGTTGAAGAGAAGAACCAGTGGCATAATTTGATAAGATTGGTTTTTACAAACCCAAGATACATCCATTCACCTCTATCAAGGGACTTTAAAAATAGACAGTGGTGAAAGAAGCAAACCATTTGAGACATATTGACTAACATTAAAAAAATCAGCAAAAATTGGAATGTTCCTTGGTAACTATGTCATATAAGGTAAATAACATTTTATCAAAATTTGTTTGCAGATATAAGATTGCTACTACATTTCTAGAAATGTACATGAGAGTTAAAGCAAGTATTTCTCTGATAATTTTAAGCCATACTTGACTCCTGTTTAAAAATGTAGTATTTGTAGGTCTAGCCAGTTGATAGCTCATACAAATGATAATGCTTAAATGACTGATCTAATGTGTAGTTATTACCCAAAATGGGTCAGATAGTTTTTATACCTGAGCCATATGCTTTATTTACTGTCACAAGTAGCTTTGCGGAAATACATTAAAATAGCTCCATTTTAATCCAGATAGAATTTTGAAATTTATGTATTCTCTTTAAAATTTTTTTCCAATTTTAAAATACCACCACCATTTCTGCCGTTTTTTTTAAAAGAAGTGTCTAGGATGACTTCTTAGGTTGGATGAATTCAAATTTCACATTTGATTAATCAAATATGTTATATGCTTATATGCGAAAGGCTACTGATTTCTAATTTAGTTAGAAATCACATCCTCACCAAAACACCGCGAGAGGCACCTTTAATCATGCTAATTTCAGGCAGCTTCATAATGTCCTGGAGATTTGTATATTTCAAGTTGAATTAATCATCACCTCCCTCCTTCCCCAGCTCCTACCATGTGGTCCCCTCCCCCTATTCCTTTCTATTCTGTCTGTTAATGACAGCACCATCCTCCCAGCCACCCAGGCTCAAAACCTCAGAGTCATTGTTGTGGCTTATCTTTTCCTGCATAATATGTAACAAAATGACAAGCACCCTAATGCTACTTTTGTAATATTTCTTACGTCCATTCTTCCTCTTTACCTCACTAATTCACGGACATTTCCTCTTGCTCAGAACAGAGACTGACAGACCTTTATCCGCAGTTCTGAAGCCCAGAAAGATCTGGTAATCCAGTTTTTGTGTTTTAAAAATTGTTTGTGACATGAGCTGACAGGAGGATTTTATAGACACCATTGATAATATGTAGTTTGAATTTATCTGGAGAAATATAGAGGCATTTGACCATAGGGAGCTTCTCCGGAAACCTGTGTTATTCAATACATGGTATATACCTTATAGCACCTTTCTAAACTCTGGAAAATTCTGAATCCAGAATATATCTAGGCTCAAAAGTTTCAAATGAGGAAATGTGAATATTTGTTATTATAACCTCCTGAAAGAAATTCCACTTACTATTTCTATTTTCATTAATCAATTCTAGACATTTCTATCAAATGAACATTTCTGAATATATCTACTCAAAACTAGTCTTCAGCAGGTACTTCTACCTCCACATTCTGGCATTTAGGTCCTTTAAATCTGGTCTAGTTTTTTCTACTTGCAGCATATGGGTCTAGAAGACATTTGATTTGCATACAGACTAGCTCTGAGAAACAAAGTGTCCAAAATTAAGAGTCATGTCCAAGTTACTTGTATACCCATTGGTTAGTTATTGAGCACACGGGCACTCAATAATCATTTGTTGGATAAATAAAAGAATGAAGAATAAATACAAGAATAAATAAAACTGGCTGAGAAAAGAACAAATAAATGAAAGGATAAACAGCAAGCATTGACTTGAACAAGGATGAAGAGTAATTTAAACTGACAGAAATTTTAGCTCACACTTCTATGCTGAACACTGGTTAGGCTTTGTTAAGAGTCAACTTTGTACTCAACTCAAGAGGGACACTGAAATTTTGAAAAGATCTAGAGAAGAGACAACTAAATGATTAAGGGATATTATTAGAAAACTCTAAATAAAAGGCTTTTTTGAGTGAAAAGAAAGGAATGCTGTATGATAGCTGTATGGTAGTCAGCTGTGGTGGTCTTGAAGTATTAATACCAATTGCCTCAGTAACCAGCAATTGAAAGGGAACCGGGCCAGAGGTCACATAAGGCTTGTAATTTGGCACAATCAGCAAAAATGCGAAGGGACATTCAGGGCCCATTTTGGGTTTCCTCTCCCAACACTGAAGTAAGTTGGTTTAAACACAATAAGGGGGGTTTACTTTATACTAAACAAAGTAAATACACATGAACTGCAATTTGAGGTATTTCTGTGATACCTATTGATAGTTTAAATTATGTTACACTATGTTTAGGAAATAAATCAAGAAGAACATCATGAAATGGGTTGAAGAAATGGAAATAACTGTTACATTTGTATTTGATTTTCACTTGGACTACTAAAAGAAAAATATAGATCCCTATCTTCTCGGAATAGTTTAGAATCATTCCAGCCGGGGAGCGGGCAAAGAAACTCAAGAGCATTTTGCATAGCTTTTTCGTGATGTAGAATTCTGAAGAACTATAATCAAAGGGCATTCGAAGAAATAATAATAAAATAATAATAAAGCAAGCTATTGGTGATGGAAATAGAAGCAGCAGAGGGGTTTGTGATCCTTTTGACAATTCATAAGGAAAGCTTCATCTGTCATAACCTTAAGCACAGTAGAATATCTACGAATACTCCAATAACGGTGGCTTACATTTGAATCACCTAGTCAGCAGCTATGGTAGTATCAATATGACATATATGAATGGACCTACTCAACCTGCATTCCAGTCATTCACTTCACTTATAACCCAGGACTTTAATGACTGCCAAGCTTCAACATTCTCTTTCATGCACTCATCTCAGACATGCGCTTCTGACAGCTTCTTCAAACAAGAGGAATACGACTAAACTCCCAAAGCAGGACGAAGGGAGTTCTATGCTGAAAAGAAAGCCAAATTTACAATTTAAAAATAAATGCTGGCAATGTTCAATAAATTATATACTGTATACTATGAGAATTACATTATTATTGCCATAATAATATATGGCAGTTATTAGAATTACAGCAATAACATATGCAACTGTTAATGGACTTATAATGTAGCATGCCATTGGGAAATAAAAACTAACTATATTTTTTTCATTATCAAACAAATGCTGCTATAATCTATATAGTAATTTGAAAGTGGGTAGTTGGAAGTGGAAGTTTATACCCACATTTGCTATGCATATATGCCCCTCTGTCACATAATTTCCTGCTAAAGTTAAATAAGAAGAAAATATCACACATGGACTGTTTCTATACACTGAACTGTTTTGATTATTTTGACTGACTAAACCCACAAAGTCAAGTTATTCAGTTAAAAAAAGTGGAACTCAACCAAAAAAAAGTCAGAGAGGTCAAAACAATAATCAAGTCAGTCAAAAATCGAGTTACAAGGTTTTATTTTTCTCTAATGAGATTGATTTGACTGGTCAAGTCAGTCAACAGAGTCAAGCCAGTTTCACAGATGTAGCCACAGTATGTAGTCATACCTAGCTCACTGGACAAGTAGTAACAATACCTCACATTTATTAACTCATTTGATATTTGTACAAGCTCCCTGAGAATAGTGGGGCAAATTCCCCGCCCTATTTTTTTTTGTTGTTCCATTTTTAAGCCAAGAGCAGTGGCTTGTGCCTATAGTCCCAGCTAACTGGGAGACTGAGGTAGGAGGATGGCTTGAGCCCAGGAGTTAAAGGCTGTAGTGAGCTATACTACTGCACTTCAACCTGGGTGACAGAGTGAGACCCCATCTCTTTAAAAAAAAAATAAAAAATAAAAAGTTTTAGAGAGAAGTGGTTAGAATGTGTTATCTATAACTGTGTAACAGACCATCTCAAAACATAGTGACTTAAAACAACAATGGTTTATTATTTCTCACAATTCTGTGGGTTGAATGGGTTGATATGGGCAGTACTTTTGCTCTATTTGGTAGGGACTGAGGTCACTCATGGACGTGCATTCAACTGGGAGCCCGGGAATGGAATATACAAGGTGACCTCTCATCCTCAATGTTTTCTCTCCTGTGACACTCATTATTCAATAGTCTAGCCTGAGCTTTTTGCCTTACAAGTGGAAGCATTCCAAATGGACAAGCCCTAATGTGCGAGCATTTGTCAAGTCTCTGCTGTATCACACTTGCTAATGTCCCATTGTCCAAGGGAAGCCCAGAGACAAAGTGGGAGGGGACTACACAAGAGGGTGCATAACAAATGTGGTTCATTGGAGGTAACCAGCATGACATCCGACCACAACATGAAATGTCATACAGCTGGCATATCACAGAACCAGATTAGAACTTAGGCCCCCTTAATGTGGTTTTCTTCCCATCAGACCAAGATGACTCTCCAATGTCACATTTATTCTTCCTTTAGTAACATTAAGATGGTTCATTATTTTAACAGTGGTCAAAGTGTAGGCCATAGTAGAGGACAGTTACTACTGCATATTGGTCTTTAAGATACCAGCTAAATTCACTGCCCAGGTTTAAATTCTGGTCATTTTTACCTAAGAAGGAAATCTGAGTCAATCATCTTTGTTAGTTTTGAAAAACCTTTATTTTCAACAACATGAATCCTTACAAAGACCCAAGACTGATCTTGCTATCATCTTACATTATAGGTTCAACATTTGGAGGAAGAACTATGATTCTTATGTTTCTACATTAAGTAGTTGAGGAAACTGTGACTCAGAGATGCTGTATTCCTTCTCAGGAGCTCATGGTGCATGATAAAGCCTGGCTTCTTACTTCAGAAGATTCTTGCTCTGGAGGAACTCATGGTCTTAAGAACATATTTGCATATAGCCTTCTGCAGCAGCTTAACTTAGATCTTCTCCACTTCCTGATTGTTTATAGCACACATTGATGATGTTCTATATTTTGGCATTTGAGGAATTTCATTTTCCACAATTTAGCACAAAGGATACCCCAAATCAGCACTTCTCTAGCTTCCTGAACTCAGAATCCCTTTATGTTCCTAAAAATTATTAAGAACCCCAAAGAACTTCTGTTATATGAATTATACTAATCAATATGTACCACGCTAGAAATTAAAGCTGAGAGGTTTTAATCATGAAAACGCAAAAGCATACATTCCATTAGCTGTCAGAATGATGACATCAACACACGTCATGTTACCATTGTACTCCACTGTACTCTCAGGAGGGAGTAAGAGTGAAAAATGCAAATCAAATCTTTTTATTATTGTGAATATAACTTTGACCCAGCAAACCCTTGAAAAGGCCTCAGAGATACACAAAGCTGCTAGACCACATTTTAAGAGGTGTCTTCTAAACAATTTTCCCCCTGAAAAATAATACATAATGCTAGATGAAAATTTTAAAGATCTGTTTTGAATTCACTGCTAAGCTGATAAGAAATTAAGGGCTACTTTTAGAGAAAGAAACTGGAGTGAAAGCACAAACCCAGAGAGGTAAGGCAAAGTAAGGCAGGCTTGGGGACAGCTGTTCATTCTTTGCATGTGACCAACAGATTTTACTTTATCAGATGTGTAGAGAAGAGGGGTCAAGAGATTAGAGCTGGCCCATAGAGGTTAATTTGATAGAAGACTACTTCACTGGGCTCTTAGCATTAGGCCAAGACCTCAAAGGATACTACTATAACTCAGTGAAAGGGTGAATGAGGGAGAAAGCCTGGCTCATAGAAAAAGATATGAGAAAATTTCTTTCAATATTGGTTTTGAATGGAAGGGGGAAAAATTCCTCTATATGCTCATAACCACAGGCTTGGCCTTATGAATTTTAGCCTATTCTCCCAGGCTGGAGGCGCTTCCAGGCACCTGATAAATACAAATGCAAATCCTACCTGGGGGAATGTACCTGTAATTCAGACTTCAAACAATTCCCACACTTGTTATTAAAAATAAGCTCATAATTTAAAAAAATCATGAAATAAATAAGGAAACAAATTGCTGAGTCCAATGGATGAAGACCAGAACTTTAAAGAGTATGCAATAAGAATGTTTAACATGCTTATAAAAATAAGAGATGGTTTGAAAATATGTCTAAGGAATAGGCAGATTTGAAAAGGAATAAAACAGAATTTTCAAATAAAATAATCAAATAGATCTTTCAGAAATTATAATACTTGAAGTTAAATAGTATATGAGAACATGGATTGGTTGGAATTCTCACATACTGAGAGGACTGCAAGTTGGTAAAACCACTTTGGAAAACTGTTTGGCAGCATTCACTAAAGCTGAAAAACATGTACCCCATGACAAAGCAAATTCTTTAGGTATAAACCCAATAAAAATGCTCAACATATGCTCACCAAAATAAATGTGCAAGAAACTTTATAGCAGCACTATTTATAATGGTTATAAATGTGTGTTCATTTTATGAAAATTCATCTGGTTATAAATTTAAGATTTCTGCATTTTACCAATCATGCCTTTCACCATGGTGGGCTCACCATGGAAACCCACCTCTTGCATCAGCATGACTGGGATGTGAGACATGGAGTCGAAAGAGATCATTTTGGAGCTTTAAGATTTGACTGTCCTGCTGGATTTCAGACTTACATGGGGCCTGTAGCCCCCTTGTTTCGGCCAATATTTCCCATTTGGAATGGCTGTATTTACCCAATGTCTGTACCCCCATTTTATCTAGGAAGTAAATAACTTGCTTTTGATTTTACAGGCTCATAGGTGGAAGGGATTCACCTTGTCTCAAATGAGACATTAGACTGTGAATTTTTGAGTTAATGCTGAAATGAGTTAAGACTTTGGGGGACTGTTGGGAAGACATGATTAGTTTTGAAATGTCTGTTTGATATGGTTTGGCTCTGTGTCCCCACCCAAATCTCATCTTGTGGCTCCCATAATTCCCAGGTATTGTGGGAGGGACCCAATGGGAGATAACTGAATCATGGGGACGGGTCTTTCCTGTGCTGTTCTTGTGATAGTGAATAAGTCTCATAAGATCTGATGGTTTTAAAAAGGGGATTTTCCCTGCACAAATAGTGCTCTTCTCTTGTCTGCCAACATGTGAGACATGCCTTTCACCTTCCGCCATGATTGTGAGGCCTCCCCAGCCACATGGAACCATAGTCTGATAAACCTCTTTCTTTTGTAAATCGCCCAGTCTTGGGTATGTCTTTATTAGCAGCATGAAAATGGACTAATGCGGTAAATTGGTACCGGTAGAGTAGGGTGTTGCTAAAAAGACACCCAAAAATGTGGAAGTGACTTTGTAACTGTTTAACAGGCAGAGATTGGAACAGTTTGAGGGGCTCAGAAGGAGACAGGAAAAAGTGGGAAAGTTTGGAACTTCCTAGAGACTTGTTGAATGGCTTTGTCAAAAATGCTGATAGTGAACAATGTTGATAATGAACAATAAGGTCCAGGCTGAGGAGGTCTCAGATGGAGATGAGGAACTTGTTGGGAACTGGAGCAAAGGTAACTCTTGTTATGTTTTAGCAAAGAGACTGGTGGCATTTTGCCCCTGCCCTAAAGATTTGTGGAGCTTCGAACTTGAGAGAGATAATTTAGGGTATCTGGTAGAAGAAATTTCTAAGCAGCAAAGCATTCAATAGGTGACTTGGGTGTTTTAAAAGGCATTCAGTTTTAAAAAGGAAGCATAGCATAAAAGTTTGGAAAATTTGCAGCCTGTCAATGCAAAAGAAAAGAAAATCACATTTTCTGAGGAAAAATTCAAGCCGGCTGCAGAAATTTGCATAAGTAACAAGTTGACGAATGTTAATCACCAAGACAGTGGGGAAAATGTCTCCAGGGCATGTAAGAGACCTTCGCAGCAGCACCCGCCCATCACAGGTCTGGAGGCCTAGGAGGATAAAGTGGTTTCATCTGTCGGGCCCAGGGTCCCGGTGATGTGTGCGGCCTAGGGACTTGGTGCCTTGCATCCCAGCCACTCCAGCTGTGGCTGAAAGGGACCAACATAGAGCTCGGGACATGGCTTCACAGGGTGCAAGCCTCAAGCCTTGGAAGCTTTTACATGGTGTTGAGCCTGAACGTGCACAGAAGTCAAGAATTGAAGTTTGAGAATCTCCACCTAGATTTCATAAGATGTATGGAAACATCTGGGTGCCCAGGCAGAAATTTTCTGTAGGGGTAGGGGTCCTCACGGAGAACCTGTGCTAGGGCAGTGCAGAAGGGAAATGTGAGGTTGGAGCCCTGCACCAAGTCTCTACTGGGGCGCCACCTAGTGGAGCTGTGAGAAGAGGGCCACCGTCTTCCAGACACCAGAATAGTAGATCCACCAACAGCTTGCACCATGCACCTGGAAAAGCTGCTAACACTCAACGCCAGCCCCTGAAGGCAGCTGGGAGGGAGGCTCTAGCTTGCAAAGCCACAGGGGCAGAGCTGCACAAGACCATGGGAACCCACTTCTTGAATCAGCATGACCGGGATGCAAGACATGGAGTCAAAGGAGATAATTTTGGAGCTTTAAGATTTGACTGCCCTGCTGGATTTCAGACTTGCATGGGGCCTGTAACCCCTTTGTTTTGGCCAATTTCTCCCATTTGGAATGGCAATATTTACCCAATGCCTGTATGCTCATTGTATCTAGGAAGTAATAACTTGCTTTTGATTTTACAGGCTCATAAGTGGAACGGATTTGCCTTGTCTCAGATGAGACATTGGACTGTGGAATTTTGAGTTAATGCTAAAATGAACTAAGACTTTGGGAAGGCATGATTTGTTTTAAAATGTGAAGACATGAGATTTGGGAGGGCCAGGGGTGGAATGATATGATTTGGCTCTGTGTCCCCACCTAAATACCATCTTGTAGCTCCCATAATTCCCACGGGTTGGGGGAGGTACCCGGTAGGAGATAATTGAATCATGGGGGTAGGTCTTTCCTGTGCTGTTCTCATGATAGTGAATAAGTCTCAGAAGATCTGATGGTTTTAAAAAGGGGAGTTTCACTGCACAAGCTCTCTTCTGTTGTCTGCAGCCATGTGAGACATGCCTTTCAACTTCCACTATGATTGTGAGGCCTCCCCAGCCGCATGGAACTGTAATTCCAATAAACGTCTTTCTTTTGTAGATTGCCCAGTCTCAGGTATGTCTTTATTAGCAGGGTGAAAATGGACTAATACAATGTTGTACTTCAATAAAAAAAGTCTACATACACACACACAAACACACACAGCTCACATACAAAAAATCTTTAACATCCAATGAAAAGATCAGCTGTGATAAATCAGAGTAAATACCACTTTTAAATAGGCTTGTTTTACAAAATAGAAAAAAACAGTCAACAAATGAGTTCAAGAATGGATCCAGGAATAGATGCCATTAAAGAGAAAATTAATTAAAAAGAAATTAGAAAAGCATGATCCAAAGAGACCAAGAAATGGAAGGTATGGAAAAAGAAGTTGACAGACATGGAGGACTAAGACCCAACTTATGTCTATTTTGAATCCCAGAAGGAGTTAATACACAGCATGATAAACAATATTTGAAGTTAATAATGAATAATTTTCCAGAACAAATGCAACACTTGAATCCTTAGGATCTGGAAGAAACTAATTTGCAAGCTTGATACATACAAGAAAATAAGATCAAAACACATTATGGAAAAACTGGAGAACAGCAAGGATAAAGGGGAAATCCTAAAAGCAGCAAGAAGTGATAGGGCAGATTTCATATAAAACACAACACAAAAGAAAACATTTAGTTAGGAAGCAACAAGGGAAGCCGGAACACCACAGAATGATGTGCTGAAATTTGCAGAGAGAAAGCAATGATCAATCTAAATATAGTCTAAGTTGGAAGAGAGTTAGAATTAAAGCTTATGAATACAGGGTATTGTCTATAAAGATATGTTACCAAGATACTGTTCTTTTCACTATGTTCTTCAGCTGTTTGTGAGATTTCAATATGTCATTAATAAAATTATTTTGCTAATGAAACATGCCTACAATGGGTCAAATACATGTAATCATAATGAGTCTAGTCCAAAATCTGATTCACTTCCCTAGGTGCTAGCATTAGGTCAAGTGTGTAGTAGATGCTCAGGAAATGTATAAACAGATGAATGGGTAAGCGAATGGATGCATGGTGGGTGAGTGAATGAATAGACAGATAGATAAATGGATAGATAAATACATAGATACATACATTTTGCGGACTAATTTTGTCATCTCTGACCTTGATACTGAGTACCTTATAGCAGAGTCTGATACAATATAGCACCCAAAATGCCAGCTGTTTTAGTTTTCAGCTCTTGGATCTGATCAGTGTTTCTTAGACTAAAGGGAACACAGGGAAACAGCTTTATGCATCCCTATTGTAGAATATTTGCCTGTAGGAACACTGGGCACCACTGGTAAGTTACCCAGTGAAATTCCCTGATGAAAGATCTCTGCCAGGGTGGAGGTCAGGGTCTTTCTCCTTTTCTGAGTGAAATGTGACATCAAATCTTGGGCCAGTGGTGAATATCTCTGCCCAAGGCCCAGAACTTATCGTCTCTGGACACTGACAAAAAAAAGAAACAAAACAAAACAAAAAACTGCATTGCAAACTCTAAAGAATGTGTCCCCGTTTCCTGAGAGAAATGATCTCTTCTCTAGGATTTGACTAAAAATCATGGGCAATTGAAAGCCTGGTTTATCCCTGTGGACTATTAGTCACCCTATAAAAGTTAATTTAAAACAAATTAATCCATAAATCTCAACATTGTCTGCAAATACTTACCACCATAAAAAACCTAATTTAAACCTTTTTCCCTCTACTCTAAATTAGGGTTGCATTGCATTTTAGAAAATGTCTTCCTGACTCAGAATAAATTACCAGTTATTTCCTTTCTTATTGATGTCGGTAGAAGTTCTAAGGGTGATATTAGGTCCAGTATCACAATCTCTTAGTGTTCAAAGAGAAGGAGAAGGAACACGCAATATTTTATATAAGCTTTAATACATAAACTTTATGCATTGGAGAAGTTTAATTTTAAATGCAGCTCCTCAGGCTATTCTTCCTGAAAGTCACTTAATATAGTTTCTTAGTTAATGCTGTAGTCAAACTTAGAATATGAGAGAAAATGAAATCAGAGTGGTAGTTCTTTGACAGAGACAGAATTTTTACTTTTATCACAATCATCAATATTAGAGTCTCAAATGAGAACATAAAGGAGTGGCCTTCACTTGACAATCAAAAGGCTAAAAAGGACAACTTGAACCATTAGGTGGTTTAGATTTCTGTTGAAAATTCAAAATGCAAATTCTATTTACTCTAGGAACACTGCTAAAAAAAACATTTGTGGAGCATGCTAAATGACCAGAATCAAAGTGATTTTTTCTCTCTTTTCTAGGTAGAAGAGGTAATAACTAGAAACACAGTCATTCAAAGCCAATTTGTCATTCTCCCATCTTGAAGGGCAGCCTGTTCCAAAGGGGGTGTTATCACCTCTGGTAGTTGGAAACTTTTAGAAATTCAGTTTTTGCATATAAAAATCCTATTTCTTATTCGATCCTGTATATTTAAAAATAATGGTTATGTTCTAAGTCAGAGGAGGATTCAGGTGTTGATTAAATCAGTTAAGTCCAAATGCCTCCCCCCAAATCAGTCGTCGACAGCCAATAAGATAAACAAGAGAGAATTTAGTACGTGGAGACATTTTATGGGAAGGTGTTCTGTGGCTGTCATTTCATAAGCTAAAAAAAGGCACTTATGGAACTGCTAATTATCAAGCTCCCCCACACCACTATACTGATGTTAAATGGCACTGTTCCATTAGCTGTAATTATTCCATTTGTAATAAATAAGCAGTAACCATTTTCAAATGTACACCACAAATCATTTTTAAAGGATGAGTTTCATGCATTTAAAATCATATATTTCAAAAACAACCCAGGCGACAAATCTGTATGAAGGCCTAAATTCAAATTAGAAGAGCATTTAAAAAATTAAAATGAAATGTATTCAGTAACAGAAATTATTACAGCCTGCAAAACCTTAAAGAGAGAAAGGGAGAGAGAGAGAAAGGGAACTACTAAAACTAAATAGAGAAGAAAAATATTTAGATGTTCAGTTGGCTGAATGTCTTAATTCTTCAAAAGACCCCGGCTTTTTTTGTAGAATTCAGCACCTGGGAATTAGGTAGCTATTTGTATGAAAATACATTCTGATGGTTGAAGACCAGATGCAGTCACATCACAACCCAAATGTCTTTGACCTTTATTCTGGAGAAGTGGGAAGTAAGTAACCCATTGTAAATGCAGAGATACAGACGTGGGTGGGAGTGAGTGACATAAGAATTTTGGAAGGAGAGAAGCAGCTAGAAGTAGGAATAGTCTTAGAGCTCTTCCACAACTGCTTCCTGGAGATTCCTTTAAGGATTTATTGCATTCACCAATCCTTAGAAATTTATTCACCTTGTTTAAACTCGGAATAAAATGAGTAATTAACAATACTATAAAAAGTCATGGACGCATACAGATATGATTTGTGCACCTTTCTTATGCATGCTATACTTCAGTGAACTTTCAAAGTAATGCAAAAATTAAATTAACAAATTATAAGGTTACTGTAAAAATATTCGTATGTCTATATGTGGGTAAGGCAAAGGGCTGATGTGAATGTAAAGGATGAACCCCAAGAATAATTTTTCAAAGCAAATAAAAAAGTCCTTACTTTATTAATGAATCTGGAGGGACAAAGTTTTTTTCCTACTAAAATTATGGAAAGGGGATGCCTACACATTAGGCCACAGGTTCTCAATTTGTTTCAGACATCGACTCTCTGAAAGTCTTGGTACTTTTAATATTGTAATACAGCAGAAACTATTCTTACATCTCAACTAATTTTATGAACATCAAGTAATTTGATTAGCCGGAATCATGACTTATTATACATACCTAATGTAAAATCCCAACCACAGGAAATAAAAACTTGTTAACAACAACAACAAACAAAATTAATCTATTGGCTATTATGAAAGAGTGATTACTAAGCATTGTGTTTGGGTTGGAATAGCCTAGAGCTGTGCTGTCTAATACAGTAGCCACTAATGTGGCTATTTAACTTTAAATTAATTATAATTCAACAAAATAAAAAATTCAGCTCCGCAGTTGCACTAGCCACATTCAAATGCATTTCATCACTTTCTGGAGGTACTTTCTAACAGTCAGCAAGGAGAAAGCTAGATTCAGACAACTGATAGTTTTCTAGCCAATCAAAGAAGCTGGTGAGTTGTTTTTATTGCTTAGGAGTTCTGCAACAAATAGACTTTTCAAATTCTGTGGTCAATACTTGCTCTGAAGTTGAAAATTATATCCCTGAGCAATTAAATAAAGCCTCAAGTCTGAAGGTGAATGTCTTAGAGATATACTTGTGCACATTTTCTGTAAACATTGGAAGAACTGTGATTTTTTCTGATGACAAGAAACAGGAACTGTATAGATTTAAACTCAACAGTTTTTCTGCCCTGTTCGCCTCATGTTGTCTGTTCATTGTGCTCCTGCGCTCACCTAAACATAAATGTATTTTCTAGATTTCTCTTTCTTATCTTTGCTCATAAGGGTAATAGCCTGTACATTGGATTTTCAAATACCTAGGACAACAAGACCATTTTATTTCACCTATTCTTATCAAATACCATGGTCAAGGCAAAGTTTTGTGGCTTAAAACTTTATTCTTCACTATGAAAATAGTTTTTTTCTTTGTTTACATAGAGTACCTGTAACATTTAGTGTGGCTAAGACAGTACTAAAATCTTGGCTGATAGTTGAACAGGAAGTTTAAACTATTCTTTATAATTTTATGATATAAAATTATACCTCAAACATGTTTTCTTCCATTTTTTTTTTTTTTTTTTTTTTTTTTGAGACGGAGTCTCACTCTGTCCCCCAGGCTAGAGTGCAGTGACACGATCTCAGCTCACTGCAAGCTCCACCTCCCGGGTTCACGCCATTCTCCTGACTCGGCCTCCCAAGTAGCTGGGACACAGGTGCCCACTACCACGCCTGGCTAATTATTTTGTATTTTTAGTGGAGACGGGGTTTCACCATGTTAGCCAGGATGGTCTTGATCTCCTGACTTTGTGATCCACCTCTTCCAAATTTTTAAAGCAAAATAACTGAACCCATAATTGATATAGAGAATTGGCATAGAGTTTATTCTTGCAATAGATGAACACTACATGCTAAAGAATGCACAGTGACTTTGCTGTGAAGTCTGTTCTGCACTCAGAGGACCTTGTGGATAATGTCACCCAGCATACCTTGTGTTGTGTTTGCTGGCAGGTGTGGTAGGATCTAGTTGCCCTTCTGTGGACCGAATTGTGCTGGTGCCATATGATCATCTGATCTGTCTCAGAAAGCCTTCTTCTTACCCCAAGGCCTTTATTACAAGATTCTACCCCTGATTATACACTTACCCAAAGTAAAATGTTTTTGCTCTGAATGATGTTCTGAATATTTAGCCAACGGATTTACTCAGAAAGCTTTATTTCCCTACATTAAAAAAAAAAAGAAACCTGGTCGTGTCAATTGCTGTAGTTCTCTCTCTAACAGTTTCTTAAAATGTGATCTTACCTACTTCCAATCAATTAAATCGGAATCCACAGGGATCGAGTCCAGGTGAAAGTGTTTTGGAAAAGCTCCTCAGGCAATTCTAATATATATTCATAGATAAGAACCAGGTCCCATCTGAGCAGGATTTATTTCACTCCTCAGTGCATGGGTGCACATCCTGGCCCTGTCACTCACTCATGATGTGATCTGGGGCAAAATGTACCCAACCGTCCTGTTGCCTCATTGTCCTCATCTGTAAAAGGGGGATAATAATAGTTTTATATAATTGTGACAGAGGCAGGAGGCAGAGAAATCCTAGGCAGACAGGAGTGCATCCCCAGTGAAACCCCACCTTCAAGTCAAAGACAGTTTAAAGTCTGAAGGCCAAGCTACAAGCCAAATCCATGAACTGGATTGAGAACCTGTCTTCCTGTTTGGCACACTTTCCTTTGATTGATCCCCACCCTTCACCTATTTTATGTATACCTACCTCTCCCTAATTGTTTTTACACTGTCCCCACCTTTGATTGGTGCTTTTGTTTTAACCTTTTTTGCATACTCACAAACCAATCAGCACACACTCCTTTTTCCTGTGCCTATAAAAACCCCAGACTCAGCCACACTGGGAAGATGACCTGACTTCGGGAGAGATGACCCAACCTTCCCATTCTCTATCAGCTGAGAGCTGTTGCGTTGCCCAATAAAATTCTCTCCCTTCACCACCCTTCAATTGTCAGCATGACCTCATTCTTCTTGGATGCAGGACAATAGCTCAGGACCCATCAAACATGGGTACCCAGAAATGCTGTAACACTGGCCCTCTGCTCTCACTGGCAGAGGGCCGCCACCCCATGCAACAGAAGCATTGGTGGAGCCAAGCCAGTCTTAGAGGCATGCCAGTCCTGGGGCCATGGGCCAGAGTGGGGCAAGAGGCTGACTGAGCTGCTAACAATCTGCTCTCCAGTGGGCTGTGGATGACAAAACTAAAGAGCTAATTAGCACACTGTAGCACCTCCTCTAGGGCTTTAGGGTTGTGGGAACCCCTGCCTAGGCAGTGTTGCGTTCCCCTTGGGGAGACACTCTTTGTCTGGCTGCAGGCCCTGCACAGAGTTTGCTCCTGTGTCAGCATCAGAGTGGCCGGCCAGACTCTGCACTCACTCACTCATGTGTTCCCTCTTGACAGGGGCTGAGAGTGTCAGGCCAAGTAGAAGAGGCACCACCTATTGCAAGTCTGGCAAAGGGACCAAGGAAAATTCTGTGTCATTTATGGGGGTTCATCTGGGATCATTGGAAGGGTGAGTGAATGCAGACCTGTCTCTTCACTTTTTTCCCAAGACTTCTTGTCCTCAGACTTTCTTCTGAAGGCAGATGAAGCACTGAAACTCTGATTAGTCAGTTAAGAGTGAATGGCTCAGGTACAGAGGACAGGATGTGACCCTGCCCCCCTGCCTTTCTCTTTCAGGTGAAAGGAAGTTGGCTTTGCTCCCCTTCACAGAGGTCTAGCTGTCATGCGGGATCAGAATAAGTAAGGTCCTGGGGCAACTGAAGGCATCTGGCCAAGGCCACACCTCAGTGTTGTTATAAGGTCCCTAGACCAGCTTTGGTCCCTGACCACTTGTTAGGGCATTGGCCAAGACCCCCAGCCTTTTCAGTGGTATTTTTTCATCTTTCTTTCATGGATTAAAATGGCTCCTATCTCTCCTTCTATATTGTTAAGGGTGAGTTGCTGCAAACTATAGATATTACTGGGTAGAATGAATATTTGGCCCAGCCATCAGATATGCGACTCAGAACAATGCAGTTTCCATCTGTTCTTAGAGGGAAGGATGATACAGTGATTAGGAGATTTTTTTTTTTTCCTGTTGAAGGAATCCATTTGCGTAGAGCAAGAGTCTTTCCCCACCAGGCACCGTTCCCCCTGCACTTAAGTTGTTTTTTTGTTTTTTCCTTTTCTCCACCATGTCAGGAGTTCACATAGCCCTACAAATCCAAGGAGCTTTTCTACATGAGAAGTTTTTGTTGTTGTTGTTGTTGTTGTTTTCCTTTTGGGAGGTATCTTACTAGGCCAGGCCCCCAATTCATGAGAATTTCTTTCTCTCCCTTGTTTGATGAGGACCTGGTTTCACAGCTTTACCTTAGCACTCTGCTTATGATAGGGAAGCAGTGGAGAGCAGCCCACTGGCTGCTGGCTGCAAACTTGATGAGGGCCTCCTGGAACTTAATTTATTTATTTTATTTTATTTTATTTACTTTTTTATTATACTTTAAGTTTTAGGGTAAATGTGCACAGTGCGCAGGTTTGTTACATATGTATACATGTGCCATGTTAGTGTGCTGAACTCATTAACTTGTCATTTAACATTAGGTATATCTCCTAATGCTATCCCTCCCCTCTCCCCCTACCCCACAACAGGCCCTGGTGTGTGATGTGGAACTTAATTTAAATGAATCCATGCACTCTCCTGAGGCCCTTTTTGTCTCAAACTCAATTCCAAGCTTCAGGTTGAAGCCCTATAAAGGAAAACTAGATCTGAGGGATCCAAAGGCAGATAACAATGGAAGGCAAGGGGCACAGTGTAGATGAGCAGGACTAATTCCTGCAATTCAGCCTCCACTTCCTGGAAGGAGGCCATGCTCGTATCCATGGCATAGATGATGTTTAGGAAACTCAAAGGTTACCAACAGCAGGGAGGATAGGCAGCGTGAGGTGAGCACAAATAATTCGTACCCTCTAGACCCCCGGCTTCTTGAGTGAGGGTCACACTGGTACCCATGGGCAGCACCCACCTAGGTAGGTCTCCAGAACTCAGGGATAAAAAGATGGAAGAAAAAAACAGGGACACCCTTTTTTCCTCTCCCTTATATACCCCTGAGAAAAGGTGAAAGAGAGAAAGGATCTAAGGGATGTCTTTTTCTCTCTCTTTCAGATGGGTGATCAACCATCTTCAGTCTACACTCCTCTGGAGTGTAGCCTGAATCACTGGGAATGCTTTGACACTCAGACTCTGGGGAAAAAATGCCTTATAGCCCTTTGCACAAAGGGTTTGGCCAAATTGTGATTTGCAGAAAGGACTGGCTTGGCCTTAGGAAGGAACCATTCATTTCAACATCATTCTGCAGTTGGATCTTTTCTGTAAATGTGAGGGCAGATGGTCTGAGATCCCATATGTGCAGGCTTTCTTTGCCTTGCAGGGAAATTCAGATCTTTGCTGAGATTGTAGGATTGATCCAGCCCTCTTACCGGCCACCTCAGGAGAGGCTAAAAGGGGCAATCCCAGGGAACTAGAGAAACAAACTCCAGAGGCACCTCCAGCAGGGGAGCCAGCTCCCTCTGGCCCTGCTCTTCTCTGGGTCCACCCTGTCCTCCCTATCCAGTTTCTCTCTCTTGCTCGCCCTCTCCTAGAAATCTTCATCCTAGACAAGACCCAGTCTCACCCTTGCTCTTCCTGCAGATGCCTGGGGAATGTGGCCCCAATAAGATCCAGGTGCCCTTCTCTCTACAGGACTTAAGGCAAATTAAGGGGGATCTTGGCAAATTTTCAGATGACCCTGACAGGTATATAGAGGCTTTCCAGAATTTAACCCAAGTATCTGAACTCTCCTGGAAAGACGTTATGTTACTTTTGAATTAAACACTGACTAACACTGAGAAGCAGCCCACTCTGCAAGTGGCAGACAGATTTGGGGATAAGCTTTGTCTCTCATATAGTGTTAGGAAAGGGGATGGGCCTTATCCAATTGGAAAAGTAGCAGTACCATTGGAGGACCCTAAATGGAATCCCAGTGATGAATTGGGAGAATGGAAGAAGAAACACTTTCAGGTGTGCATGCTGGAAAGCTTACAAAGGACTAGAACTAAGCCTCTCAACTACTTCCAACTATCCATGATAGACCAGGGATTAGATGAGAATCCAACTGCCTTCCTAGAAAGGCTAACAGGGGCCTTGGTAAAGCACACCTCTCTATCTCCTGATTTAGTAAAGGGACAACTAATTCCAAAGGATAAATTTATTACATAGGCAGCCCCTAATATCAGGATGAAGCTGCAGAAACAGGCCATGGGACCATACAGTGTTTTAGAGAGCCTCCTGAAAGTGGCCACCTTGGTCTTTTAAAACAGAGATAGGGAGGAGGCCCGAGAGAGAAAAAAGACAAACCCCAGAATCCCAGGGATGCACCTGTTAACTGCTACAAATGTGACAAGCCAGGCTATTTTAGGAAGGACTATCTAGACAGCATGAGGAAGCCACCCTGACCCTGTCCAATCTGCAATGGGGACCACTGGAGGGTGGGCTGTCCCTGGAGACACAGGTCACCAGGCCCAGAGCCAATCTCCCAAATGGTCCAGCAGGACTGATGGGTCCCAGGGATCCTCTCCCTGGCTCCAGTGGTCCAGATCACCATTACCATACAGGAGCCTCAGGTGATTCTGGAAGTCAAAGGGAGGAAGGCGGAGCTCCTCCTGGACACTGGAGCAGGCTTTTCAGTTCTCCTCTACAATCTGGGCTCCTCTTCTCTCTTAGTACGACCATGAGGGGCATCTCAGGAAAGCCTTTAACTCAAAATTTTTCTCAGGCCCTTAGTTGTACTTGGGGAGACCTCTTGTTTACCCATGTCTTTTTAATCATGCCCATTGGGTAAGGATATTTTGGCTCATGTGGGAACCATCATCCTTATGGCTCCAGGACAGACTCTTTGTCTACGCCTAGAGGAGACTGATCTTCATCCAGAAGTTTGCGCAACTCAAGGGAAAATTGGCCGAGTCACAACTGCCACACTGGTCTGGATCCACCTTAACCTCCTTCCCTAACCAGAGACAATATCCCCTGAAATCAGAAGTTATTATAGGAAAGAACTGGAAGCCATCATTGATAACTTGAAGATGCAGGGCCTCCTCAAACCCTGCAACAGCTCTTGTAACACCCTAGTATTGGAGGTACAGAAACCCAATGGGGAAGAGAGACTGGTCCAAGACCTCTGCCTTGTTCATAAGGCTGTGGTTCCAATTCACCCAGTGGCTCCTAATCTCTAAACCCAGCTACCTCCAATACCTGAAGGAACTTAGTGGTTCACAGCCCTAGACCCAAAAGAAGCCTTTTTCTACATACTGTTACACCTCAACTCACAGTATTTATTTGCATATTCGAGTGTTCCTCCAGCCAGACCACCCAGCTAACCTGGATGGTGTTACCTCGGAGATTCTGAGAAAGCTCCCACCTGTTTGGGCAGGTGTTGTCCAAAGTCCTCTCTGAATTCTTTTATCCTCAGGTTAAAGTTTTACAATACATAGGTGACATTCTCCTCTGTGCCCAAACTAAGGAAATCTCTCAGGAGGGTAGTAAGGCTCTTCTTAATTTTCCGGATAACAGAGGCTATAAGGTCTCAAAATCTAAGGCTCGGCTCTGTCAGACTTCAGTGAAGTGTCTAGGTCTGGTCTTGTCAGAAGGGACAAGGGCATTGGGTAAAGAAACGATTCAGCCCATCTCCTCCTTTCCCCTCCCCCAAACCCTCAAGCAACTGTGGGGATTCTTGGGCATTATAGGATTCTGCAGACTATGGATACCTGGCTACAGTGAAGTAGTTTGTCCCTTATATCACCTGATAAAGGAGACTCAGGCAGCTAAAACACACTCCCTAATTTGGGAACCAGAGGCTAAAAAGGCCTTTGACCAATTAAAACAAGACTTGCTTGAGGCACCAGCCCTTAGTCTTCCCATAGGGAAGACGTTAAAATCTTTGTGTCATAAAGGAAGGGAACGGCCCTGGGAGTTCTAACTCAGGCCTGACGTCCAGCCCAGCAGCCTGTAGGCTACTTAAGTAAGGAGCTTGATTTGATAGCTAAAAGATTGCTGGCCTGCATCCAGGCAGTTGCAGCAGTAGCCCTGCTGCTACCAGAGGCTACTAACCATGGGGAATAACAACCTCTTATACTGTACATAATGTGGCTGAACTACTGTCTTCTAAGGGGAGTTTCTGGCTAACGGATAACCACCTCCTCAAACATCAAGCTGTACTATTAGAGGGATCTGCAGTCCAATTAAGAACCTGTCTCTCCATAAACCCAGCCACCTTCCTCCCAGAGGAAGCTGGGGAGCTTGAACATAACTGCAAACAGATAGTAATACAAACCTATGCAGCCAGAGAAGACCTCAAGGAAACCCCCTTAGAGAACTCAGACTGGACTCTCTTTACAGACAGAACTTCCTTTGTAGAACAAGCGATTCATAAAGCAGGGCATGCAATAATTACCCTGAATGGTACTGTTGAGAACACATCTCTCTCCTCAGGCACAAGAGCTCAACTACCTGGGCAAGAGGAAAGCAGTTAACATTTATACTAATTCTAAGTAGGCTTTTCTAGTCCTCCGTGTCCATGCCACCATCTGGAAAGAGAGGAACTTCCTCACAGCTAATGGGTCTCCCATTAAATACCATCAGGAAACTAATAGACTATTATCCTCAGTTTTACTCCTATGGGAAGTGGCAGTAATATATTGTAAAAGCCACCCAAAGGGAACGTATGAAATAGCCGAGGGAAACAGGTTGGCTGACCAAGCAGCTAAATCAGCAGTGAGAGGGCCCTAGATTTCTGATCGACTTGAAGCCCCTCTAATGTGGGAGGGCTCCATAAGAGAAATAAAATCTCAATATTCTTCTGCAGAAATAGAATGGGCCACCTCTCAGGAATACATCTTTCGGTCCTCAGGATGGCTACAGTCAGACGATGGCAAGCTTCATCTACCAACTGCCAGCCAATGGAAAGCATGCCAAATGGGAAGACAGGTTCTCAATCTGGTCCATGGATCTGACTTGTAGCTTGGTTCTCAGGCTTTAAACTGTCTTTGGCTTGAAAGTGGGGTTTCACTAGGGATCCTCCCTTGTCTGCCTAGGATTTATCTGTCTCTTGCTTCTATTGATTGTCAAGATAATGAAATGAGATAAAACTTGCAATCCTTTTAAGAAATCTAATTTCTTCTCATCCAGCTATGATCTTTGTAATGGGAATATTATTCAAAGATATATTTTTGGGAAGAGGCACATTCCTACTTGAAATTCAGCATTGAAATGGGTTCTACATTGGGGCACTCCATTACATGGCACTGTTCACACATCACTTACATGGAGAAACAATACTCTGTGTAGTCACCCTTCAATCACTTTATGCCTAGTAGTGGTTGCAAAGTTAGATAATTTTATAAATTGCTTATTAGCAGGCAGGGGGGTTCCAGTCATTTAGGAAATCCATGGATGAGAGGAAGTTTCCCTTCAGAAAATTTCAATGATATGCTTAACTTAATTTGGTGAATTGTGAAAAGATTGTTATTCCATTTTAGTGTCAGAATAACACTAACTTAGTTAACATGGGTAGAGAAATTGTTTGGGGAATCATCAGATAAACAAGGAGCTTGGTTTGGGTAGGTGAGTACTGTTTCTCCAAGTGAGAATGATGTGTGAACAGTGCCATGTAATGGAGTCCCCCAACAGGGAACCAATTTCAATGCTGAACTTCAAGTAGGAATGTGCCTCTTCCCAAAAAAATACGTCTTTGAGGTTGCAGCAGTCAACTGAGCTAATAAGCCACATGAGAACAGAAGTCATATTTATATAGTTCATTTGGGAATCTCTCACGCTTGACAAATAGGAGATGTTCAGTAAATATTTAGAGAATTGCAATTAAGAGAAAAAGGAAGGGTTTAGATTCTAAACAGTAGACAGTCTGAAGTTCTGTTTTCATTTTTCATTTGGAATACATTAGTTTTCACCAATGTCTTACCTTCCCAGATAGAGTATGCTTCGAAAGATTCTGGCTTCATTTTGCATGCCTTAAGCCAAAACCAATTCATAATGAAGATGACCAAGAGAGGAGAAAACACACAGTGCTTGCAGTTTTCCATGAATAATCCACATGTTTTTTCCAATATTTCAGACATTAATAAAGCAAAATCTGAATGCTCTTGCAGAGCCACAGACTTTCATGACAGCCTTGACAGACAAATCAATTTGACTCCTGACAATGTGAGAGGGGTTGGTTCATTTTTAGCATAGTGATATGTAGCTGTTCAGGTGAAAAGTGAGAATTACCCCAAATGACCTGCCATGCATCCCAGAATGGGTCTAGCCACAATCTAGTTAAATGACTGTGTGGTGCAAGTATCAAGGAGTGATACTGGTTGAGGGTTTCTTGGGGGTAGTCTTAAGATAAAGAAGAGATCTTCACTATAGAAACAAATTCTGAAACAATTGAAAGTTAAAAAAATATATCTTCACCATTCCTAGAAACCGAATGGCTTTCAGGCTCCGTTTCCAACTAAAGTCCAAGGGTCTAACCCTTGGACAAATTTGAAAGGCACAAAATGTGTCTCCTTCACCTCTAACCTTTCTCTGCCCTCTTTCTGCACCTCTTATAGGCACTCCTTGGGTGCCAGGAGCCCCTGAATTCTTGTCAATCATTTGTGATGGCTGAGTGATTGGCATTCTCTGAATGAAACCCATTCACACTCAAATGTTACCTTGAACTCTCATTTGCATTTAAACCCTTTTCCTTCTCAGGGTGGAATTGCCAGCTTTTTTTTTTCCTTAAAAGATTTTCAAGAAGAAAACAGGAGAGATCTGGAATGGGGTGGGTGGAGTGAGGGGGTAGTGGGATAGGATTTTTGCTCACCCCATATCTATTTCCTCAAGTCTGAAACAAAACCTCACAGTGTCTTCTATGTTTCACTTGGGGAAAGCAAGAGGAATGGAAGGATGGAAGGATGGAGGAGTGGAGAGATGGGAGGAAGGTAGGAAGGAAGGGAAGAAGGAAGGGAAGGAGGGAGATGATGATTTCGGTTTTTATTCCAAAGTTGAAGATTTCTTGTCTGATGTGTCTTGGAAGTCATACGGGATGGAGGGATGTGTCCTCTTGGCAATGATTGTTTCTGAAGGCTAAAGACTTCCCTTCCCTATACAATTGACTAGGGACCTGAAACTCTCCAGAGTCCCACAATTTTAACATAACCCATTCCCCTGGCCCAAAACTTGGACACTCATGCATTGTGTTCTGCAATATTTTTTGTAGGTGTTTTTCTTATTCTTACGTACTTCAGTGATGTAAAATAATCCCCATTTATCATTTTGTTATTCTAATCTCTGTTTCTAACCAAAGAAACAGTTTGAATCTCTTTACAGCAACACAGAGCATCACAGAACATGTCGTTGTCCCTTTCAATAAGCAAACTCCAATCCGTTCACAGCTTGTCCACTCAGCTGAGCACTGGACCAGGAACTGGTTTAAGACCAGACATTAGATAGAAACATACACTTCTCTAAAGCTGGATTATTAATAGTCTCACTGGCCTTGCATGTTTAGAGGCAAGATTGATTAGCAGTGTCTGCTCTGGGCACAGGGGGACTGCAGGACACTTATTTGCAGTTTCTCTTGTTTAAGCTTCTTGTTTAAGCTTCTTAATCAGTCTTGGCTCTGTCCAATCACAGTTCTCAGGCATTGTGGCCCTGGGTGCATTCACTCCTTCTCTCACACACACACTTTGTTAAGTGTTACTTGATGAGAGTTTGTCTGTTGTTAGTTAGGTGGCCTGAGTTCATGGAGACGACATGTGAGTGCTCTCAGTATAGCATCCCAACATGTTTTCCTTCCCACAGACAAACAATTTGATAAATTTTATCTAGCCTTTGGGTCGTGAAAACATCACAGAAAGCTCATGAATGTATTTGTTATGTAACTGCCACTTCTGTTCTGTGATGGTGTTAAAATTGCAAACATTGACCAGGCGCAGTGGCTCACTCCTGTAATTCCAGCACGTTGGGAGGCCGAGAGATGGGTGGATCACCTGAAGTCAGGCATTCAAGACCAGCCTGGGCAACATGGCAAAACCCCGTCTCTACTAAAAACACAAAAAATTAGCTGGATGCGGCTGTGTGTGCCTGTAATCCCAGCTACTCAGGAGGCTGAGGCAGGAGAATTGCTTGAGCCCAGGAGATGGAGGTTGCAGTGAGCCGAGATTGAGCCACTGCACTCCAGCTTGGGCAACAGAGTGAGACTCCATCTAAAAAAGAAGAAACTGCAAATGTTTTCTCTCAAGATAATACTAATGATGATGATGATGGCTAAATACTTGTCTTTAAACAACAGACTCACAAGGCAAGTTAGCCAAGACTGGCTGAGGGAATAGCATATTGCCAGCTCCCACCTCACTCTCACTCCACATGCAATGGCAGGTGGAATGACTGGCACTATTAAAACTAATTCCCCCACGCCTTTTGGGGGGTTGTAGTTGCCAATTGTGTAATGCCGAAGTCACCTAAGTTAGACATTCTTACCGTGAACGTGTACTGTTTTACAAGCCGTAGCCATACCTCAAGAGCAGCCCCAGCAGCTTCTTTCATTGAGAAGGTATAGAGATGTCAATGGGCACATGCTAGTGACTTCCAGTCTCCCAACACAACCCCAATCCTGGGCGATCGCCATAAAAATGCACTTTGCTAATTAGACAGGGAAGAGTCTACACACAGGAGTAAATGAGTAGGTCAACTTTGGCCTTAAAACACAGGCATTGAAATGAGGCAGACATAAAGTAGAATCCCAGCTCTGCCACTTATTAACTGTAGCATTGGCTGCTTATTTAATATCTCTGGATTCTTTCCTCATCTGTAAAATGGGTATAATAGTATCTACCTCATAGATAGCATAAAGATGCATTTTAGAATAGGTGGAAAGTACTTAATTTTTTTGGTCTGCAAATGAGTCCCAAAGACAAGTTAAGTCCCCTCTAGCCCAACAAATCATACACACTCAACTAAAATCACCATTATTAACCTTGACAACTAGCAGAGAATTGAAGGATCTCTTAAGATTTACATGACAATTGACTGGTCATATATTAAAGTTGATGTTAGAATCTTAAAAATTAACTGGTGGACTGGGGTCCTACATGTTCAGAGCTAATTATGAGTTCATCAGTCAGTGTCTACAGAGGTAGGCTGCATCTTTTCTAAGCCTAAATAGGCACAGCCTGGCTGGACTGGAAATTCAATATCACCCTATCAATATGATAACAAAATGTAGCGCATATGCCAGTGTTCAAATGCATTCCACTTGGAAAGCAGGAGAAAAATAGTAAAAGTGCCTGTTTCTATGTATAAAGTATATTCTATAAGTGCTAAATGTAGTTTTACATTACAATAGTACATAAGCAAAGTGCTTATGATATATTTATAAACTTCTACATAGAGAGATTTGGGGGAAAAGAAGTGGTTGTGTTTAGTCACATTGAATTTTCATCATGTGAGAAGTTGAGGAGGCTTGTTAAGTGCTCAGAGGTGCATTAAGAATTCATTTTGTCAAAGCTTCTCCCTTCCCTAGCAGCGTGAGGAGGGAACGTGACTCAATCTCTGAGTTTTATCTGTTCAATGGGGATAAATACTAGGTCCTACCTCAGAGGTTGACTCCTCAAAGAATAAAGAAACTTACTGTAAATGTGCCTAGCACAGTGCCCAGAACACAGCAAATGTACAGAAATTAGCTATGAGAGCAAAATGACTAAAGTTAAACTAGTCAAATTCACATAAGAATAATTTAGCTTTTTAAATTGGTATTTTTATAATGATATCTAGCTTGGAGCAAATTTCAAAAACAAAGATTTTGACTTTTTCTAATGTTACATCTTCCAGGTATGATTCAGATGCCTTTATCCAGGACGAATTGTTGGAGAACAGGTATTCTAATGCAACATCTTTAGCGTTATGAACTAGGAGCTTTTGCCTTGTAAACTCATGGGGTGAAATCTCATCCCTTGATCTTCACAGTGTGACAAAGAGCTATTGATTGAGAGCATATTGTCATTTAAATTACAATTAAGGATGGGTGAAAGGTGGTTATTCAACAATTCAAACCTTTCTTTTAATACTGTCAAGGACGACTTAACCTTAACCCAAACACACTTCTAAAACTTCTGAGTTTCAATATGTCTAAAATCAATGTGCTTTTCTTAAAGTGAGAGAATCATGTCATTACTATCAGATGATGAATTCGGTAGTTTTGAATCTGGTGGTGAAAATCTTTCAGAAAGCTTTGCTCTCAGAGGCAAAACACTTGTGTCTCAACGCAAATCCAGTACTACATTTGCACCTTAATATGAAATTAAATCATTCAGCACATTTTCCTAGAGTAGCTGGTTAGAAAAGTATATGCATTTTCAAAAATTAAGTGCTATGTAGGTGATGTATGTTTTACTTTAGAGTATTTTAAATAGGAAATCATCGTTCTGAAGGCACAAATTGCTAAGAACTTCATGTCTTTTATTACTAGGAAAACAATGTTCAATTCTAACGGCATTAGGCAGTACTCATCTTAAACCAATGGACAGAACTGAAACTGTGTATTACTGACGGTCTTGCATTTTGCCATAAGAATACACTTCATAAATAATTTGCTTTGATATCACAAACACACACACACACACACACGCACATGCACACACACTAGCATGCCACGCCTGCATTGGCAAAATGCTGGACTCAATCTCACAATCTTGCTCGGGCCAAGTTCCCTGCAGTTTTCACAGGAATGCAGACAGCATGAAGACTGCAGCTTAGATCTCCTGTGTTTCAAATTTACTTTGCCAAAGCATCCCTTCTTTCTCTGTCTCTCGCTTTCTCTAATGCATGCACACCTGCCTGTTTTTCTCAGGAATGGCAGGCATTTACTGGGATGACAGATTATGCCAGAGGTGCCTTTGGCAGCCTCTCACCCTCAGGGCAACCATTGCTCTGGCAGCAGTAAGTCAGTGAATAGTACAAGGTCATCCATCCCCCAGGTCCCCCGCCCCTTCTCCTGTGTGGGGCATGTGTTCCAAAGTACACTTCACTGGTTTGACACATGAGGTCATGGAAGGTAATCTCCAATTTGGGTCCACACCATGTAAGCAAAAGCACCAAAGCAGTTGGAGCTACCCATTTGCAGATGAGATTCCTACTAGAGAACTGCACTGCTACTGAGCCTTCAATTCTGACTATCTTTAGATGTTTTCTCGCTCGTGAAGAAAACCTATTAAAAGTGTATTTTTCTGTACTGCAGTGGTTTGTCAGGGTGTCTGCTAAACAAATGGGAACATCTGATTTTACATTTCATTTGAAAACTCTGAGTAGAAAAATCACCTGTGAAGCTGCCTTTCCATAATATAGTGAGAAAAAAAAAAAAAAAACCAAGATGTCAAGCTTAATATTGGCATTGGTCAGAAACAAATTCTCCTATCAGAAAATTTACAGAGGCCCGCTGTAACCCAGAAAAATAGGAAAGGAGTATTGCTTGTCAATATAAATAACCAATCTATGTTAGTAAAACTTGAAAGATTTCTACTCATCTATTGCAGGAGGAAATTAAGTATCTCATCATGACTAACTCATATTTACTAATACATTCTATTGGAATGGCAAAGTAGAAATTTAAAGGCAGAATAGTTTTTAATTTTATTCAGGCAAACATAATACTAAATGTTTGGAAAATGAATACTTGGAAATTCAAGATATTGGGGGGAAGCAAGATGTTTTACTGCCGCCTTGTGGACAATTTAAGAGAACTGAGTTTTTATTTATGCTGGTGGTTAATTTGTGAATCTTGGTCAATAATAGAATCAGACAAAAACGGGTACAGGATAGAGGTGGGATATAATCAAATATTAATTATTTAAATTTAGTCAGAAAAAGTATTTTTTTAACCCAAGGAGATCCATAAAGTCTTCAAGTGATTATGCCCTATAGTTCAAGAAATTCTTGACATACTCAAACAGGAGATGGGAGGAAATGCAATGAAATTGAATATTCGGTAATAGAGTTTAATCAGAATCATGTCCTAACTTTTTTTTAAATCCCAGGGGTTCCATGAGCACCACATAATTTTGCCACAATATTTCAAGAAAATTTAAAAAATCTCAGTTAATTATCATAGAATTAAATGCAGCACCGGAGAAGCAGTGATAAGAAAAACTGGACATATTCTGGGGTTCAGTCCAGCATTTTAACTTAGAATGTTTATTTAAACATAACTTGAGTTTATAAACTTGTTTTCTAGGGAGATTTATAGTGCTTTCTGATTTTGGCTGGATTGAAAAAGTCCAGCTTGACTTCCTGCTAAGAACGTGCTTGTGTAAACCACCTTCTTCTTAAATTTTGGCATGAAGAATATATTTTCCTTGGACACATTTCTAATCACAAACAAATGTTCAGGTAGATGCTTAATTTAAACCTAGCTACCAATATCACAGAAATAGCCTGCTAGAATGTTTCAGCATTCCAACATACCACATAAATTCTTGTTGACAAAGCACTAACAAATGTATTGTAATTTCTAATTTCCCATTGTTCTTCTGTTGGATAAATACTAGAAACATCTGACCAATCCATTAAGAAAAAGATGCCTTAAGAATTTTGGGTGGTGATTTTAATTTAAAATTGAAAAAGCAAATTTAGATTTGTAATGGAAAACATTTTAAAGCATGTCAAGTAATAAGATAAATGGCTCTAAAACTTAGAATACCATTTTCAATAATTTTGTAGCCACTATTGAATCATCATATTTTTTTCACTGGCGGGAAAGCACCTTCAGTGAAACCATCTGAAACCAAACAATACATAATCTAAATTTTGCTAAATAATCTAAAATTTAAATTACTTATTTTTTATTATTAAAATACTTTGATCTGAGTGAGGAGAAGTGGATACAGAAAAATAAAAATAAAATAAACATAAAGCCACGTTCTCACCAAACACTAAGCAGCTCTCCATAGGCTACACCGCAGGGTTTAGTGGTTTTTCTGATTTCTCTCTTGGTCTGGAACATGACAAACCTTAAGTAAATGTCATGTTCCAAATTCCTATTCCGTTTTTGGTGTAGTAGGGAAGGTTTTAAGATGACTGATAAATGTATTGTTCCCCTATCTTTACAACAAAAATTCAGTTCTAAGTTATTTCACAAAGATGTTATTCATGCCGTCATCAGTAAGATAGTGATCTTTTATTTTTCGCACTGTTGAGCGTTAATTATATGCTATGCACTTTACTTGCATTCTCATAATAGCCTCATCACAACCAATAAATAGATTGTGTTATTATCATCTCCTTTTTACAGATGAGAAAATGAAGGCTCAGAGCGGGTAAGTAAACTAGCCATGATCACACAGCCTTTCAATGGTTCTTCTAGCAGCACCAATGACTTTGTGTGCCTCAATACTTCCTGGATATCCCACTGGGGAACCAGTGTCACCTATTTTTTTTCAGTGATTGGCATTGCTTTTTAGTTGTACTCTGGCTCATGGCAAAAGATCATTAAAAAATGTTGGAGCAAGTATTCAACACATGCAAAATATGTTTATTATTTACTAGTTCGTTCATTCAATAAATTTTATTGAAAGCATTTTCTGTGCTGAGTATAGTACTGGGAACAGGGCTTTGATAATGCTGCATCCGGAATGGTAACTGAATGTTTGAAGCTTATAGTTTAACATCAGACAATGAGTACGTTTCAAAAATGTAAAAGTGTATAGGACCCAGTCCTTCATGATAGAGAGAAAAAAAGCAGTAGTTTTGAATCAGGAAGAATTCAAGTGGCTCAGTTATCTTTTATTTCTGAGAAAATCTGAAGCCATTTGTTTTCTGCCTTCGTTTCCTCTTCTGTATAAACAGGTTTATTCAGAGGCTTAGCACAAAAGCATGTAATGTTCCTGGCCTAAGGTAGGTGACCATGCAGAGTGATCATTATTCCAACAGGTCAGGGGAAGAAAGAGAAATGTAAAAAATTCAGTGACTGTGTGAAAAGCACCATGCTCATGATAATGACAAGGTTTTTGGTAACCTGAGGTAGGGAATCATGCTGGAGAGGTTTGATGGAAACTTCAAATGGGAAGTGATATTTGACTTGGGTCTTCAAGGATGAGAAGAAGCCTGCTGAGCACCTTCACAAACAAGGACATAGCTGGGTGTTTCATGGGACCAGAAAATTAGGGTATATGTAGGATTGGAAAAAAGATGGCAGCCAGTTTTCCAAATTCCTAAGCCCCAAAGTTTAAGGATTGCACTCTAAATGAATTTTATGATATTCTCTTCTCACATCTTTTAGGAATCTTTCACTGCAAGTATAGGTAAATGCAACTTAAGCTGGGTTAAATTAAAGGAGAATTTATTGGTTCAAATAACTAGAATTTCAAAGTTAACACTGGCGTCAGGTGAAGCTTATCCAGATATCATCCTGCCCTGTTCTGCTATTCTCTGAGCTCTACTCTCTTCTATGTGATGATGTCATTTTCAGGGGACGTTTCACTCTTAGCAGCAACAATGTCTGCAAACAGTGAAGACACGTCTCATGGACTCAATAAGGTCACATTCTTATACTTTAACCAAACACTGAGTCTTAGGGAAAAGACATGCTGATTGGCTATTACAGTTTGGTTTGTTTGACCTCTCCGAGTCTCATGTTGAAATGTGATCACAAATGTTGAAGATGGGGTTTAATGGGAGGTGCTTTGGTTATGGAGATGAATCCCTCATGAATAGAGTAATGCTCTCCCTAGGATCTGGGTGGGGGGTGAAGGGAGGTGAGTGAGTTCTCATTCTATTAGCTCCTGCAAAAGCTGGTTGTTAAGAAGAGCCCTGGTACCTCCTGCTTTCTTGCTCATGCTTTCTGTCTCACCATGTAATCTCTGCACATGCTGGCTCCTTTTTGACTTTCACCATGAGTGGAAACAGCCTGAAACCCTCACCAGAAGCAGATGCTGATGACTTGCTTTTGTATAGCCTACAGAACCATGAGCAAAATAAACCTCTTTTCTTTATAAATTTTCTACCCTTTGGTATTCCTTTATAGCAACACAAATGGACTAACACATTGGCATAAGCATTCCCCAAGAGCACGAGCACTTCTACTCACAATACATGGCTATGAAAGAGAGAAGTAATATGGCAGCTATTGGCTAATGGGAGAAATGCAACCAATCAAAATCTAATACTGTCTCCTTAACCGATGGAGTCTCAGAGTCTCCCTGCGAGTCAAAGTTGATCTCTGGAAGGGCTGGCATCCAACTTCTTGTAAAATGATTACACAAAAGTAGGTTTTTACACAAGAAATATATTCATTGACTCAGCCATGGATGATACAATAAAAAAGAATTTCCCAAAATTTATTTACCAGTTCTTAAATGTGTACCCACAAATCTGAATCAAGTACATTTTGAGTACACCCAAGTACACCCACAAATCTGAATCAAGTACATTTTGAGGCTAATTCTGAAACACACACTAAAAGAATTTCTCTTTAGTTCATATTTCTTCAGAGTCTATTTTTTTTTTCATGCTAACACAGGGCCTAGAATGAGTTCTAATATGATGGCATCAAGAAAATTTAAATGAAAGTATTTTTCCTTTGTCTTCCCCAAAATGTTTCCCTTGCGTAGGTTTCTAATATCTATAGCTGTAGATGTGTCATCATTACTTAGCTGGAATGTTTGCATTATTAGAACCACATTAGGCAGTAAGCAAAAACACATGCCCGGGAGTCTAGTTATGAGATTTGTGCATGTTTTCTTTGAGTTGAAACAAAAGAATAATGACCAGCAGCATTCAGCAACTTAGCCTTGTCTCTATCCTATTAGGATCATATTCCCAGGAGAGAGCTCTGGTTTAAAAAGCTATTTGCAAATGTATAGCGACTTTTTTGCGTGTAATTTTTCACAAAACAGTTACAGAATAGAGGCACGGTGGGGTAACCACTAAACGTCGTGAATTGAGGAGGTCCTTTTTTCCTGAAATGACGAGTGAATAACAAAAATACTGAGAAAAATCATGAGTTGTGTTTTTCATTTAGGAATGTATGGGGATTTTTTCCATTTGCAGCTTTTAGCTTGTAGAGAAGGGTCTTTGAAATGTTCAACTTGATGGTGTACCTTGATTAGCGGGGATTATAGTAATGTGCTAAAAGAAAGTCTTGTCAGTTTGTTTTCATTCCTAATACAGTAACATGAACATTGTCTTATACAAAGTCTATGAATTAAGTCCAGTGAAATACAACTTCATTTTACTCCTCTATTCAAGGTGTTTCAATATATCTCACTAGAGAAACTTCCTAAATGGTTGACACCATAGTTGGGACAACCATTCATTTTTTGAATATTTAGTGAGCCCTACTATGTGCTGGGCATCATTTGAGGTCCTCCAGATGTAGAAATCAACAGTCTCTACTTTCACAGAGATAACGCCAGGAGAAGGGCAAAGAATAATTAATTATATGTTTGAGGAACATTTGAAAAAGAAAGAGGATAATTAGTAGAGAGAGCTATGAGGACATATGAAAAGTGGATCTAAGCTGGTCTACAGGGCAGGTGCTCAGAGAAGTCCCTGGGAAAGTGGCTTTTAAGTTCAGATCAGATAGATGAATAGGGCTTAGCTGGGTAAAGCAAGAAGACAGGAAAGCTCAGGAAAGAAGTCTCCAAATTGAGAGAGAGCATGATTCAATGCAAGACTCACAGACCAGTTTGTGGAGGTGAGAACACAGGCAAGGGTGTTCATGGTTGGCGATTACCCCAAAGTGGCAGAAGAGAGATACTGGCAGGCCTTGAAACGATAGCCAAGTATTGGTACTTCCCTTATTGGCAGAAGGAAGCCACTGTTGGATTTTAGTTTGGGGGAGTGTGATGGTAAATTTTACATGTCATCTTGAGTGCCACAAGGTGCCCAGATTGAACATTATTTCTGGATGGGGTTAGCGTTCGAATCAGTGGACTCAGTAAAGTAGGTTGCCCTCTTCAATGTAGATGGGCTTCATCCCATCAGTTGAGGGTCTAAACAGAACGGAAAGCCAAGGAAGGAAGAATTCATCCCTTCTTTCCTGCCTCAAGGTTATAGCTGGAGCATCTCATCTTGTCATCTCGTGCCCTCAGAATGAGATTTACACCATCCGCTTCTTCGGTTCTCAGGCCTTCAGACTCGGGCCGAATTACAACCTTGCCTTTCCTGGGTCACCAGGTTGAAAATGGCAGACTGGGGAATTTCTCAGTCTCCGTAATCTCATGGGCCAATTCCTCAAAATAAATCTTCTTTCACACCTATGTATACATATACATCCTGCTGGTTCTATTTCTCGGTAAAACTCCAACTAACATAGAGGGTAAGATGGCTGCATCTGAATTTTGAATTTTACATGATTGCTCTGACTTCTGCATGGAGAAAGGGTTTCAACATGTGTATAGATTATCAATAGGCTGCTTTCCTCCTTGTAAAACTTAATCTCCCTCCTCATTTGCAGTAAGGTCACAACAAGGACTCTGGACATAAAGGCCTTCGGTTACTAGATTAACAAAAAGCAGATTCATTCTGACAACTGATTTCACCAAACGTTTTATGGAATTGGACAGTTTTTGGCTTTATGTGCCTTTTTCTTCCAGAGGGTATATAAGTACTATGGTAACTTCCAAATTTAAGAATCTGTAAAAGATTTAGCTGTGGAAGTTTTTTTTTTTTTGGTGATAGCCAGAACTAAAGCCTATAGGTCACCAACAAATTTCCAGCCTTTAAAATTAGTTCCACTGAATTATCTTCTATTAATTACGTTTCTCCATCCTACCTTATACCCCCATAAGATTTTAGTCATATGACATACAAAGTATTTGAATGACTGACTTTCCACTTCTACCTTTTAAGAAGTCTGCACCACTCAGTATATGTAATTATGAGAGATCTTCTATTTCCCCTAGCAAGTTTCTGTAAAAAGGAATTGAAATGTTCCTCTTAATTCAACAATTATGTTCTTCATGTCATTAATAGAAAGTCAAACTTACTGGATTTGATTAGCCTGGAAAAATAGAAGTCCCTGGTTTTCTGGAGAATTAGCTTTCAGGATGCAGCCAATTCCCTCTTCGCTTTGGCTGTTTGGCACCACAAGGCCAGATTCAGTCCCGCCTCTGCTATCATAAATGACATTTAATACGCATTCAATAGCTAATAAGCCTAGAATGAACTTATATTAGGTTTTATTTCATCTTTTTGCCCAAGTTTTCTCTTTATTTACTGCAGATGAGCATATTTCTGTAAGTCATCTCAAGTAATTTTAACAAGGTGGAGGTATTGATAAATTTAAGTTTTTGCTATATTTAATTCTCACAACAAAAACTTCTTATCAAGTCTTTTTAGGTATATTAAAATATGTGTTAAGCAGTATTTCAAAATCATGTTTCCTGCTTTGAAATAGCTGTGGGAGTGAAATGCTCCAAAACCCAAAGAAATGATCTGCAGTAACATGACCCCACCGAAAAAAATGCTGTCTACATGTAGCTAACAAGACAGCAAAAGCCAAAATTTGGCCCAGGGCTTCTCAATAATTGATCTAAATGTGCCATGCATCTGAATGGATTTCACCATAGCAAGATCAGAGTGAGGTGAATTGACCACAGTAAACCATGCTGGAGAACGTGTCCCGGCTGCAGCTGCCCCTTCCATGAGTGTCAACACCACCTCAAAAGGAAGGGGAAAGCCAGCCTAAGACGGGCTTAGCCACCATCATTGTCACCTCGCATTTCTTTACAATCAGCAGAAGCCCTATGGGCCCGCAAATGTTTTTAACTAAAAAGGAAATGTTTTTGTCCTGTGGTCGTGCCATCCACTGAGGACAAGGAGAGGCTATCCATTTTTAATCTTTTCTTCTCTAATCAACAGGTCTTTAAAAGAGATAATATGCAATTAATTTTCTTTTTTCTTTCCTCTTTAAAAACATTAAACATTTTGGTGGTTTAAACGATTTAGTCAATTCCATGACATGGATAGTCAGGGTGTCAGCAATGCCCCCAACCTAATGTCATTAAGTGCACAACAATGACTTTAAAATAAGTAGCTTTTTGGAAGTTATGTCTTTGAAGTTTCATTAATTAGTCATATCATTGGGAATGTATGGCTAAAGTAAATTACAGTGTTTAAAATATCTACTCTTTCAATGTGAAAAATGAAAGGATCCTGCTACCTTGTCTTTATACTAATGAAGATATTATTAATTGGTTTAGCAAAAACATAGATCTAACCATAATGTGCAACAGTTATTAAAGATAATTAACTACAGATCATTGGTTTGAAACATCTAGTCCAAAATGATTTCTGAAGGGCACATTATTCTACGAGATAAAATAATTAAATTTCTAACTGCTGCATGAGACAACTGTGGCATATCTAGCGTTTTAATTTCTTTTGTTCTATTCTCAGGGTACTCTTACTGTTTTAGGTTTTGAAAAAGCTACCCATGTTTCACAGCGAGCACCCTGTTCAGCATGTTTTACCAAAATCTTTCATGTCTATGGAAAAATTATGATTGAAAGAAAAGGATTACAATGACACTAGACCTAATAAAAAGCCCACATAAATTCAGCCCACAAAAATTCTTCCTTTTACTGGAGAGAGGAGTATGGTAAATCAAACAAATAGAAAACGAAACAAGTTACTTTAATGAAATACCTTTCAAACATATCCCTCACAGAATCTATTTTTTTTTTTTAAATGGAAAGCCTCACATTTGCAAAATAAATATGGGAAAATACACCTATGGACAAATACCAGGTACTTGTGGATTAATGAATAATGTAATTATGTGCATACACATAAAATAAAACAATTACTGTAAAAACAATTGAGGCAATCGAACAGAAAGCTGTTTATTAAAAACTGTAATATTAGGGACAAAAAATTCTGGCTACACAGCTAAAAACAGTTTTGCTTAGTCTTTACTATTTGAAGATCAGTTAAATTAAAGGAAAACAAAATTAAGACTCAGATGTCAATAATAGTAGTTTTAGGAATTCTAAACAAAATAGGACCATAACATTGGAAGTGTGTTATGATGTTCATTGGTGATCACATTTAGAATGCATCCTGATGTCTATAGTCATGTCAATGTCAGATGTCCACATTAAAAAATATATATTTTCTGACCAGGAACTTGCTTTGTATAAAAGCCAACAGTGAAAAATAATAGTGATGTGCTTTTCTTTAAGAAGCAATTCAGATTTATATTGTCTAAATTTGTGGGAGGCCTAGAAAATGCCCCAGCTCAAAGCTTATGTATAAATTATTATTTTTAGAAATATTATTAATATCTTGCTTTAATCCAGTTAGTGTGCACTTGGAAAGATAGGATTAAAAAGCCATAAAAATAAGGGCATTTCTCTCTAGGACTGAAGTTTAGAGACACGACTGAATGAGAAAATTTTGAGCTGCTAAGTTTATACTGATGCTGATTTCATGTACTTGGAAAGAACAAAACCAAAATGTTTAATGCATGCCTTTTTTGGCCTAACACACAATAAAACCTAGAAATCCCTGCAAAATCTAATGCATGGAGGGAAAATAGGGTTTGAAGCTAAAAGTGAGTATAGTCATTACAACCTTCTTCATATAGATCAATGTTTTTGAACATGTGTATGATGAAATGCTGGTCTCTTAAAAACAAACAAACAAAGGTTCTATGGTCAAAGGCTTAGGAATACAAAATACTATATCTTCCTTTTATAGATTCCCAGAGCATATAAGCAAAATTAAAGGCTCTGGAAAGTCCTGCAGTCACAATATTCACTTAACTTAGCTCTCAGACTTTTATTTTCCTCAACACTGATTCACAGGAAATTAGTATTCCTTATTACATTTGGGAGGGGGACAGCTGCTCTAAGGTATTTTGTGAAGGTATGGTTGGTTTGATTTCAGGACCCTCAGAGTCCCTTCGGTATTCCTCTGATGATGTCACATTCCCTAATCTTCAGTCACCTATTACTTTCTTCCTTCTGAAACCACTTTTAAAGCTTTGTTACATACTTGGAACTTAGTATTTAAGTTGCCTTGTTATCTTTCCTAGGCATATTTGCTTTTAAATGGTTTGTTCTAAACATAGAATAAAAGACCAACAAAATAATATCTGGTATTATGGAGCTTGGGGTCGGTGACAATGAGGACTTTTTTAGTCTCACTGATATTATAACACAAATAACTCCTCCTTTCAAAAATGAGGAGACAGAGGGTGGGTGTGAACAATGGGCTTGCCCAAGGGTGCGTAGCCAGTAATGCAAAGTTGAGGCTTGACCCTGTGTCCTTATACCAGCAAATTCAGGGCTTTTCTATTAATCTGTGTTCTCTTATATTTTTGCATACATGTCCAGAGGAAAGCATGCCAAATGTAACCAGAAGTCCTAAAAAGGCCTCCAAGGTACATTAGCAAAGATATGTATTTATTTGTCTGTTCAGTGTTTAATTTTAAAAATATAGAGAATTCGTTGTCAACAGTTAATATTTAGGAGGTCCCATATAATAATCTAGATTCTGTCTTCTCCCCCAAAAAGCAAAGAACTTTGTAGCATCAGGCCCAGTGGCTGGGGCAATTATGATTATGGCCACCCAATTTAGAAAGGGCATTCTGGTGGTAATCCATTGGGCCATAGTCTCTACCACTCCTTGATGCCCCTTGACATGAATGAAGCAAGAGTCACTTATTGCCTTACTCACATTGTTGATTAATTGTTTGGGTTTGGGGGCTTCTATTTTCAATCCCTGGTATCAACAACCTATATATCCCACCTTACTGTTATGGCTCTTTCCTCTCTGAAAATCTTCATCATTTCCTAATAGGAGAAGTACTTCAAGTTGATCACCAGAATGTTGCCTTTAGATAAGTAATTGGAACCTGACTGCACTCAACATTCCAGGAGAAATCAACCACCACCACCCACCCCCACCCCCGACTGCTTTGGGTCACCCTGATTAAAATCTTTGGCTTTTCCAATTCCAGCCACACTAGCCGGCTGTCTATTGCCCACCAGCATTGTGGCAGGCTTTTGCAGCTTGTGCTGCATGGGACCCAAAAGGCAATCGTAAATGGAACCAGTGTTCCTGTCATGATTTGGTGAGAAGACTGCGTTTCCCTTCATCTTTGGACATTATGTATCTTTTCATGGGAAAGACATCCCAAATGACTGAAACCATAGCTCAAGAGTTCATGGCATTTAACAAATGCTGATATTTTCTTCCCTGCTCAGTTTCAATCTCTACAACCTCAGGAATGTGTGATATATATTTTCAGTTAAAATAGTAGAACTTTCCTTGGGCTACATAATCATGTTTGATGGCGTACCAGCAAGAAATGGGTTTTGGCGAGGAAAGCAACTTGCTTCTAGGCCATTCCCCAAAATCAGAAAACCGAGTGGACAACATGTGTGTTATTAATAGGCCTGTAAAATCAGCCTGAACTCTAAACACCCGAGCCATGGCTTTTCCAGCCTCCTCCTTTGAGTGTCAGCCGTTCAATGTGCCTGGCCTCCTCTGTTGCTATGAGAGTGAGCTGAGGGGAGGTTATGGATGTGCTGTAATCAGATGGAGAGGTGGAGCCATCTGCTCTAACTTCCCAAATTATTGTTGGCTCAGTAGCTGCAGTTTTGGTTTGGGTCTTTTAACAGTTCATTTAACTGAAGAGGAGGGAGTGGATTCAGAATAGTAGGTCCTTGGTATAGGAGACTTTTCTTTATAGGTTTTCCGATTCCTCTTTTCTAACTGTCGTCCTCTTCTAATTCCTTCTCTACTCTCAAACCCATTCTTTTGTAAATCCCCCTTTTTCTTTTTCTTTTCTTTCTTCCTTGACAAGGAATTGCTACTCCTGCATAGATAGTTACTGAGTCGGTTCTTCCCAGCACTAACTCCAAGATATTTACCACCAACTGTCGCTTACTCATGATATTTAACATGCTAGTATGTAGTGTCTTCTGGGATATTCTTGTTGCATTTCAACTGCATCCAGTGACACTGATTCTTACCAAACTATCAACACCACAACTGTGTCCTATTAACACAGGTTTTCTAGAGGTTTTTAAAAAAGGCTGTTGAGCATTATTTGACATCTTTCTTTAATGGGTTACATTCTGGATGAGAAAAGTTTAGGTGGAATCTTTCATTTTTCAGTCCTCAGAATTTGTCTTTCCCTTAGAATTTATTCTCTATTCTTTCTCTCTCTCCTTCTCTGTTTCTCTCTGTCTCTCCCTCCCTCCCTCTTTAAAACTATATTCTCTTTCCCCATGTAAAACGTCTTCACCTCCAGGAAAATGATGGCTGTATTTAAATAAGATCACATGATTCTAACCTGCTCTAAATATTGCCTTATTTTTCAGCCATGCATCTGGATCCCTATACAAAGATATATATGTATATAACTTTATCCTGGTTTAGTGACATAATTGTACATTAATCTATCTCTCTGCTTTCCTTAATAAATTTATTTTTTTTTAAATTGGCTGTTTTCACTTAAAACTTAAGCAGCAAGGGCAACAGACAAAGAAAGAGGCTTGAAATTTGAAAACGCATATATAGATGGAAAATAAAGCTTGCTTAGCAGATATCATTCTTTGTTATTAATTTACTGTAGAAAAATATAAGAAAAGTCAATGCTGGAAAAGAAAGTATAGTAAGAACTTGCAAGAGGAAGCGTGTATTGCCAAAAGAAAAAAAATGAGTCCTGATCAAAAAAAAAAAAGTCCATTATGACAAAAGCCACTATTTTCTCCCTTCCAATCTTCAGCTTTTCCTCACTTTGCTAAAACACAGCCTCAAAGTCCCACTCATCTCCAGCACATGGGACAGGCAAAGGCAACAGAAGGACATGAACTGGGGGGGTGGAGTCTCTTTGGCATTCTTGTGTTCTTTCACACCTTGACTCTCAATCATTCAATCATCTTTGGACAAAGGTCAGCGCTAAATTGTCTGCAGTGTATGGTCAACAATTATTTTCTAGCAGATCTGTTTATTTCATTTCCGATGAATAGTGTCTGCTGCCCCACACATGATCAAAGATAAGAATTCTGATACTTTGGCTGTATGAAGACTTATATATTAGGAATATTAGAAACACGAGACTCACATTTGAATTCTGCCTCTGGCAGTTACCAACTGTGTGACTCAGAGGAGTTAGTAGGATTCTCTTGTCCCCAGTTTTTTGTAAAATATTAATAACAAACAGTACTCACTTTGTAAGGTTGACTGTGGGGATTAAGGGAGTTGATGACTATTAAAGTTGGAAACTCGAAGCTACTCTGAGTAAAGTGGGCTAGGTAGAAGACAGTAAATGGCAACTGGCATGCAGTCTCTGATTTGAAGGGACTGGTGGTGTCTGTGACAAACTTGAGATTTTCTGTCCCTCTAAAGAGGCAGCTGTTCCTATTTGGCTCCAGTGAGTTTTTGCAATGGAAAAAATGCGGACCTGGTGTTGCCAGGTTTTCCGGGAAGCTGGAAATCCGGACTTTTATGTGAAACCTCACAATTTTTAGTTTTTGGCAATTAATTCAAATATAAAGCACTGTGCAAGCCAAAGAAAACACATCTGCAGGCCAAATAAGAGGTGGGAGGCACCCGTTGTGACCTCTGATGTATGTGAACATGTTTGTAACAGAACCTCCCTCAGTATAGATATTCCATAAATATTTGTCTCGTCTTTTCATTGCATGTGATATCCAACATGAGGAAAGAAAAATAACCAATTTGAGCTTCTTAGAAAATCATCAGATTTCTCACTCTTAAGGATCAGATTTATTACTTAAGTCATATATTCATATGTTTAGTCTTATCCACCGTTATGTTAAAATGCTTAACATGGGTAAAGCTTATACTTTGGAGAATTTTATTGGGTCCTGTGACTTTGTAACAGAAGTTTTAATTTTTGTTTGAAAACATATATTTAAAATATAGTGAAGACAATTCCTAATCATCTCAATGGAAACTCACATTTATTTTTCAATTTTTTTAACTTTTTAACTGGCAAATAAAAATTGTTCGTATTTATGGCATACAACATGATGTTTTGAAATCTTGCATTGTGGAATGGCTACATGAAGCATATGTATTACCTCACATACTTATCATTTTTTTGTGTGGAGAAAACATTTAAAATCCACTCTCAGTAATTTTCAAGTATACAATACATTTTTATTAACTATAATCATCATGATGTGCGATAGATCTCTTGGACTTATTCTAACTGAAATTTTGTATTTTGGGGCCAACATCTCCCCAAACCTCCCACTCCTAGCCTCTGATGTTGGCCTGAGTTCCAGTAAGCGAGCAACTCTAGCCTGGATTTTTCTCTTTGTCCTCAGAGGAGCAAGACCCGGTTTTAACTGCTACATCTTCATATTGCTCACTCCTTAAGTAGTTTAACTTACTTTTTAACTGTTACATGCCAACAAAACAGGTTGCTTAATTGGTTTGACCTTTCACAGTATTTTTTAATTTTTCAATCTTAGTTTCATAGTTCCATCTGGCCCTTTAAAACGACATCTGGTTAACTGTACTTAACCAGCTGATCACTGTACAGTTATTTTTAAATGTAATGTATGCTTAAACAGATGTTATTTTTATAGATGTGGATCTAAACTGCACTTGTGTACGTGCTATGTCTGCATAAACTCTTTCTGCAATTCAAATGTTGACACCCAAAATTACAAGCCAGAATGCTTATGAACTCCACTATTATGGTACTGCACTTTTGTGCTGCTTGCAAGGTAAACATCAATTCAGTTCTTTTTTTCTTTCTTCATGGCACATAAATAAAACATAAGCATTTAGTTTATAAAGTGATGAACATTTTGCTGTGTTGGATTTAGCTTTATAAATACAACTGCTGTCAGCAAGAAAAAAGGATTTATTGAATAAATAATAAGAAAGCAAAGGGAAAATGAAAATATATATATTATGCAAAACATGGTGTCTGTCAACAGGTCACAAAGGGGCTTCAGTGCTCTTGGTGTGGCTGTTGGAGATGATTCCATCTCTGGAGTGCTGGCCCTGAAACATTCTGGACCTCCACCTCACGGTAAGTGTCTTAGATTTAATCTAGGAAGCATGCTATAGAGAATAAATTTATTCTGTAGATCTCTGAATGCTTAATTGTCCAGGGCATAATTAACATTTAGATCAATTACAACGTCTTTTTACATGAAAAACATCAAGAACCCATGATAACAAGGAAACCTAAATGGCCATCAATCCTACAGTTTGATTTTAAAGTCTTTTCCTATCAGGAAAAGAAAAGAGAAGAAAATGACAAGCAGTTTCTACATAGATTGAAAGGTTTTGCAGTCATGAACGGATCATAACATCGAGTGTACCTCATGTCAGACAGAACACAATCTCACCAACTGAGAGATCTCCAAAAAACATTACAATGGGAAGCGCGCCCATGACAGGAGGATGAATCTTTGTTGAGACAAAGAAAGTGGCCACAGTTGAAAATATCTTACCGAGAACTTTAAAAGTATTCTCAAGGTTAAAAATTGCTGTTATACATAATACCTCAGTAATTGATAGACATCTTCTCTCTCCAGAGTCCATTTTCTGTGAAAAACACCACATAACATCTGTTCATAAACAGTCCTTCTGTGAAAACACTGACACAGGTCTTGAGCTTCCACAGGCTCAATTCCCCTGCCATGTGCAGATGGCATGATGTATTTATACAGCTGAAGCCTGTGTAACATAAGCCCGGCCATATCTCCAGGTAAGACTTCAGGCAAACATGTGCTGCTGTTCTCTAGCCTCACCCCAAGTTGTTCAAGGAGTTCCTTCTGACACAAAGACAAATTGTTTCCCACGAATGTGTGGGATTCGTCAGAAAAATCACCTTCGGCAATCAACATATAACACTACAGAGATAAGGACATTTCTAGTCTTTTAAAAAGACTGCACAGAACACATTAATGAAACACTAATTAGGGTTACAGAGGTATTTGGGAAACTAAATATGACTGTGATCATTGAGTTGCCTTTTTTTTTTTTTGCCTCTGTGCTTAATGTGTGATGTTTAACTGGAATTAATTATTGCAACTAAAAGCAAAAAGTTTGGGGTTAAGGTTTAAATAATTAATGTTCAGGTTTTCAATAATGACCATGAGAGGAAGAATGTCCTTATAATGCAAGAAATTATTTCCCACATAACTTCCTTTGGTTTCTCCTGTTACACGTGAAATGAAATGAAAAGCTCTACAAGGATAGAACTTCTTAACTGAGCATTTGTAGAGAAACACTTAAGAGACTCTCAAACCCTAGTAAGCTTTCTTTGCTTTTCAAATCTGGTTAATCACCAAGATGTTGGTCCTTTGGCATTCTCTAAAATTGTTCTTTCTTAGAAAGAGGACCAATTCCAAGGACAAGCATAGCCTGTTTCTCATGACGTGGAGAAACAGTGACTTTAAGTAAATGTAGGATGCTGGAGCTTCCGAAGGGTTTAGGGGCCCTGAGGAACACCCAAATAAACAGACCAAGGAAGCTATACACATGCATATCTTGGGTTTATTTGTACCTGTCTTTGATTACACAGCTGAAATGCATATGAAAGTCACCATCAGATAAACATATCTATGGTACCATCATATAATATAAACTATTTGTATTTTATTCTTCATGAACATCCCAGGCAAGTTCTTATATTTGACCAGCTGGGGTCAAAAATACTACCCAATGCTTGGAGGTTTTTTTGTTTTATTTTGTTTTGCTTTTTGTTTTTCCCCCAGCTTCAATATCTATTGAAACACAAGAGCTTTCCGGTTTGTGCATTTCAAAGATGTGTTTACAGCACTGATGAACTCTCAACTTACTGAATATCCTTCGTGGCTTATCAGTTCAGGCTACAAAATCATCTTTGGTAAAGATTTGCCACAGGAAAAAATCAGTCATTTGAGAGTAGGATAAACTAAGGACTCTGGAAAAATTCTTCTAGGGAGACAGTTTTGGGAATCTGTGTCTATATCATGGGCAAAACACAGCTCCGTTTGCCCTTTCCTGGTAATCCCTCACTCACACGATAGACCTCATTTGAAACACAGGGAAAATAATCAAAATAAAAATAAAGTTGTGCCTTCAAATCACATGTCAAGACATCTCTTCACTAAATATTGAACTGTATTGTTGTTTGGATGAAGCCATGCAGTTAGGAATAACAAAAGAGGCCAAATTCAAATCGTGTTTTTCATTTGACACACACTTAGCATGCTATGGTAGCCACAACTTTCCTGGTTTTGGTTATTCATTTCTTTTTATTGATACTTCAGTTTATTTTTTTCTGGAAAACTGAACGTTGAAGGACACGCATTATGTGCTTATATGTTAGTTTTACCTGATATATAAGCACATAATAATGATGGCAGCCTGAATTTTTTGGAAACACTTTTACTATACTCCAAATTTCCATGGTATATTAGGTTCATTGTGTCATATATAATGCTGAAAAAATAGAAATACTATAAATACCCAATAATACAGGACTGATTATTGGTAGGAGAAAATTATGTCATTATGTTAAGTGAAAAAAATAAAATGACAATTGCATATATACTACACAGTCTCAACTAAATATATGACATAGACAAGCATAGAAAAAAGACATGAGAAAAATATGCCATTGTACTAAAAAAACACCCTATTTCTTGATGACAGGCTTATGGATTGGACTATGATTTCATCTTTTTATTTGGATATAGTTTCCAAATGTTTTACATTGAATATATATTAATAATCAGAAAAAATATTATAAAAAGCATACAAGGTACTTTCTCCTAAGAAAAGCGTTTGTTAGTCTATTAATAGTTTTGGTGGCTTTGAGCAAGAATATAAGTTGATATGAAGTATACCGAGTTATATTTTTGACAAGATTTTATAAAATTTAGAAAGAGATAGTTTAGGAAAGTCTTCCTCCCCCATAAGGTACCTTTGGAGTCACAGATAATTTGTTGCCTAGATACTTAAATTATGCCCTAGATGATCTCCCTGACTTTATTAACCTCTGCCTCCCTCCCTTAATAAATATTTATTGATTTCTATCTCTGTTCCAGGTGTTCAGAATGTGAATTGCAATACGGACATCCTGGTGGAATTTGTAGCCTAGGAAGAGAGACAGTCAGTGAACAAGCAAGGAAATGTGCAGCGAACATGCAAATAATATCTTAACTGTGAGGGTGCACCTGAGGAACCATGAACCATGGAGAGCAGGGGCAAGCAGCCCTGCCATTTGCAGAGTGAGAGAGAAGCGTTTTATTTGGCAGCGACATTTGTGATGAGACCTGAAATTGTAGGAGGAAAATAATGGGTTCCGCCCAGTGTGGGAGGATGCTCTAGGGAGTACGCTGGGAGTGTCTCCACGAGACCGGCTTGCCATTCCATCCCAAGAGTGCCTCACACGCAGGAAACACTTAAATATTTACTGAATTGGCTTGATTTGAAAGATATGCCATTTAAGTCTTAAAAACTGTAGGACCTAGGCTGACTGGGTTAAATCTTATCAGTCTATAGTTCATCTTATTCCTGCCTGTGAAAACTGCCTGCCCGTCATGAGGTCTATCTTAGAACCAGAGAGACCAACACACTGCTCCTAAATTTTGAAGGCTTTCCTCTAGAGCTGTAGAGACTTGGGATAGTTAAAAATGCATTCCCCATTTAAATGGAATGAAAGCTTATCTCTTTATTGTGCCTTGATGTCAAGTTGGCAATAAATATGGATATCAGACTATGCAAAATTATTCCTGAATTCCTGTCACTATCCCCAATCGAAATTCTGAACACTTTAACTCGATGTTCAATGATCAGTTACAATTGTCCACATACGTGGCTAGCTGCTTATAATTCTTCATGTTTTTCCTCAATGAAAATATTTGGCTTAATCTCAAAATCGTCAAAAAGACTAGGCGTAGGTTAGTCCAAACCACTCATCCTTTTTGTAGCAAGTACTTTCCACCAAGAGGATGCCCACCCAGCTGGAAGAAAGCTGAAAGAGTGAAAGAATTTTTGCCTTGATTGATGCCAGGAATGACTTTGAGTTATTTTTTCCCCACTGGATTGATCAAATCAAGCTTTTCTGCCCTTAAAAATATAAGCAGTACTATGTCCCTCAGCATGATGAGGGCAATGATAGATCTGTATGGATGAGGAACATCAGACACTCTCAAATAACATCAAATTTAAGAACCAAGAAAAAAATATACTCTGTGATCATGAGTGATAGCGTCGATTCCGGGGAAGAAAGCCTGGATAAGGAAGGTCAGTGATGATGAATATGTGAAATGATGAACCTTCCACCTCCAATAAAAACAAGACGCTGATCATGAAACTAATATTTCCAGTGTCTGGTATTTAAAAATCTATCACAAATAACTATTGCCTTCCAGACACATATAATTGATCCTACTTGTATCAACAGTTAAGTTCCTTTTCAGGTTTTTTTTCCACGTTAACTTCTTTTTAACATGGTATTATTTTCCTTAAATGGCATTTCTACTGACAACTACGCTGAATGCACTGTATAATTATCATGTCTTCAGTTTCTTTTTCTACAGTTCTTTTTAATTACAAAATAATACCCTTCTGAAGAGCGCATCTTTGGTATCTTAACCATCGTTGGGTCAATATAGCAGTGTGTGCTCATTAACAATATATTTTAATTATTTCATTCTTTCTAATGCCACATTTTTTGATTTCCACGAATTGCCAGGTAATTATGTTTGCATCAGGATAAATAATTAACATTCTCTGGAGCAGAACGACCATTACATTCCTTTTTCCTTTTTTATTTTTAGCCCTGGCAACATAACAAATAGACAGACATTTACCTGGATTAATTAAATGTGGTCTTTTTGGGGGGCAAGAGCAACATTTGGTGATTCAAAAATTGTCTTTTGCTAAGCTCAGAATTTTCCAGAGCCAGAGTTTGTGGCCTCCTAACTCCTCTTTAAACAGAGCAACGCTGCTTTCTTTACATTTCTAAATTATCTTCTGTCCTTCTTCATGCCCTAATTCACCACTCTCCCCAGCCCCCAAAGCAGAGTGTAGGTTATGAAGACTAAGAGTGCAAAGGCTATTTATATATGTAAAATTATTATATCATTTCACTATATTATACATGCATAAAATTATAAAATTATTTTACTATATAAAATTGTTATAGTAGAAAATAAATTCTTCTACAGTAAATTCTACTATATAAGGCAACAAAAACATGAACAATTTCACAAATATTTATTAGCAGAACTTACGCAAGCTCAAAAACAAAGTAACAAAATAAAATAAGGTAAGGTTCAGCAGGTGATGCTTGAGAGAAAAGCCACGAGCTGGATGAACGGAGCGAAGTGTGCTGTGGCAAAGATTTATGATAACTTTCATTTCTTCATTGTTAATGGGAAAACTGCTTCTTAAAAATTTGGGGATATACATTCCTTGAAGCTGCTCTTTCAAGCTGAGAGGAAAAGTCCTGTGGCATTAGCTGTGTGACCATCAGACACGTTACTTAATCTCTGTGCTACAGCTTTCTCAACTGTAAACTAGGGCTGATAAGGGTGCCCAAGTACACACTTTTATAATGCCAGGTTTGTAATCCAGTTGTTATTTGAAGAAGGCTTTCAAACTCCTATAGTTCTTTGAGCTTAACATCCCAACATCCTTAATAATTTCTCAAATTATTAATAGGAGCTTCAAAGATTCTAATGGTTTTGGTCATTATTTCGTCTTTGCTCAATCTTAAAGGTCTCTGATGAACCACGGGACGCAGAAGAGAATGCCATGCCCCAGAAAGCCTGAATCGCACAGAACAAGATGAGAAAACTCCCCTTCCACTTTCATTCAACCATAAAACTTAAACTGTTTTACTTTTAAATTCTCAGTTTCCCGGCTTTATCTTTTTTTCTTCCTCCCTTTGTATTATTTAAAAAGTCTGATAAATGTGTTGCTAATTCTTTTCAATGTTCCTCTATCTGCTGATTACTGGCTATGTGCCAATGATACAGCATTGAAATACCTTTTCTAATTCCCGCCTTTATAACAGTGTTAAACTGGATAAAGCCAAGTGCTTGCTTTTATTTTTGATAAGTCGATATTTCTATATATAAGGAATAAATATCAAGTAAGTTGGTAAGTCTCCTATTGTGATAAAAACAGAAGAATCAGATTTTCCTTGTAGAAATGATTATGTGAGAGGAGACAGAAGAAAAACTATTTATTATATTTAAAAGATCATCATAGGGAAGCGGGGGAAATTTACTTTATGGATCTCTGAAATGCTAATCTCAGACTGACTGGTCCAAGTCACAATTATCACAAATATTGTGGAAAAACAAACGTGAACAAAAGGTTGAATGTTATGACTTATCTGGAACTACTCTGCCTAGAACTTAAATAGTAACTAATTATGGTCATCCTTAAATGGTATGACAAATAATACCACAGTATTTTATACTCTGTACCCTAGACCTGGATAAATAATTTGAAAAGTTTCTAATCTCGATATGTATTTTACTGAATTAATGTTTACGTAGCTTCAGAATCTTACCTGTCCTAAATCCACATTAATTGAGCCTTTCATAAATCATGTAATAAAATATATCTGTGCACCTACTGAGGACAAAGCAGACAGTTTTGGGAAGGGCTACTGTCATAGAATTCAGACAACATAATTTATTACTTCTACTATCATGTCATATTTTATTGGGCATATGCTACATCTTGCAGATATAAAGAGGTGCATTACATGGTTCAGGTCCAAACATCTGCTCTTCTTTCTATAACCCTGAAAATGATGCCACCACATCCACTCTTACCATATTGCAATATCTGAAGAAGAGGTTGAAATAAAAACAACTATGATGTAATTTCATGCTCAGTAATATAAGGTGTTTCAATTTTCACAGAAAGAGTTTTACACTGGGATGTAGGCAAACTCCAATGTAATGAATTAGATATTGCTGTTCCCTGTATTTCCAGTTTATTCAAATGTATTTTTTCAAATATTGATATCTGAGGCAATACATAAAAAAATTTAAATGAGTAGTTTATTACCATTTATACTTTTAAAAGATCCACCCCCCTCAAAATAAAAGCATTTAACAAGGGGGAAATATAAAGAATTACTAAGATTTCAAATATTTCAATCAGCCAACCTGATCCACTGTTTAAGACATAGCATGAACCTCAAGAGGTGTCGTTTGGAAATCACTATAATGTAAACAAACATTATAAAACAAGATTAGGCAATATAATATTGATCCTTGCATTTTGTTAAAATCAGCAACTAAGGCAATTCAGGAAAAGTAGATTTTCCATAGATTTTTTAAGTCCTGACAGTAACATTTCTGTAAAAGGCTTTTTTTGTATGAAATCTGCATACAATAAAGAGTATTTAGTAAACATGGCACCCTTCCTTAGAGATGGTTGAAATCCTGTAGCAACATAAAGATTGCCACCGTTTATTTTGTAAAATCATCTCCTGAGCAGCAAGACAGTATTACGTTTTACAAGATCCATCACTAGTGATGGGTATTTATAACCAAATAAAGGATTTAGTTATGGATATCTACAGAGTCAAACTCACTGGCTGAGTAAGTTGACACAAACAAAGGGGAGACTTTACACAAATAAGTTTTAAGCTTTGCATCTTAGAAATAAGATGATTTTGCAGTACTATAAGAAGTGTCACCATGAAGTTGCATTTTAATGGACTCAACTGTTAAAAACAAATTGAATTGAACTTTAATTTACTCTCATTTGTTTTCACTATTCCCCAAGTCATTTTCTCACTTTACTTTTGACTTCATTTGTAAACTTGAACTTTACTCCTACTTAGAAATAAAAGTTTTAGATAATCCCCAAGAAATAACTCAAACTAAAGATATATTTTGAAACATTTTAGAAAAATCTTTGAAATGATAAAGCATAAAAATTTATTTTCTGTTTTCCAATAATATGAGATTATAAATATAACGATGTCCTTTCATCAAAACTGTCCCAAAAAACAACAAAACCCATAACCAAATCTCCTAGGGGAAAAACAGGCTGAGTTCTGCCTTTAGCGGGAAAGCAGAGAGTAAAAAAATTCTGTCTGAATAAACATTTTTAAAAACGCTTCTTTCTGAACCGGTGACTATGAGTCAAAGGGAAGCATCGACGTTCAGTAGTCTATATTGACCATTTCTGGGAATTTTTTGAAATTAGAGAATATGTAGTAGCTGACAGCAAATATTAATTTTTAAATATGAAACCCTATGACAAAATTGTTTATACTCTATAGAGACTTAAAGTATTATTATGTTATATTTTCAAATAATAGCATGAAACCTGCCTGGTACAAAAAAGGCAATGTAGTCCTGTATTTTCCAGTGCTCTCTAACCTATTGAAAGAGAGGAAGAATATAGAAAAATGTTTTTCAGGTAAAGACATATTCAGTGTCAAATATGGTAAAACACAGGCACATTTAAAAATTACAGTTTTATAAAAATCACACCAAGATTCTTCTTCTCTTTATGGGCATGTGTCGTTCATTTTAAACCTTTGCTCTGTTCAAAGTGCAAATTCTGATGTTAGAGGTTCTGGGTTCAAATGTCGCCCCCGCTACTCACTAGCTTTAGAAACTCAGGCAAGGTATTTGCTCTCTGAGGATGAATTCTACATCTGCAAAAATGGAGATTACAATCTACAACACTGGTTCACGAAAAATGACCAGTAGAGTTCCTATGCTATCCTTTTGTCAATATTGTGACTAATATAAAACAATTATTAATCCTAAAGTTCTCACTAAAACATTTTCCTAAAAACAACTGATGAAATGTTTCTAATAGGGGGGGACAGTGTAGAATATACAAATGATTTTCATCTGTGTCCCAGCTTTGTAACTCACCACCTTTGTGATTTTACAAAGGTCATGATTCCTAAATGGACATTTGGTACCCTATCTGTGAAAAGGAGTTAAGAACATCTGCCTCTAGTTTTTGAGTGAGTTCAGTTTATGTATGTAAATCATAAAACACTCTGCAACTGCTAATAATCATGAAGAAAACTAGCAACTACAACTTTTTCAAAGAAAAGATATCACAATTAAAGGTCGATGAACATTGATGGAGTGAGGCAATTTTTTATGATTTATGTGGGTTTTATCTGTTGGCTTTCCTCATCTCACTGTGGCATTAAACATATTACCTCAAGTAGCTGAAATCAGATTGAATACAATTCATTCTGGTCCACTTGCTGAAACATGCCAATAGGACGTTTTCCAATTTTCTCACATAATATTTCTCTTGTCCTTTGGGGTCATGTGGTAATTTCTGCAGGGAAAATAATCTAACCACTGTGCAACTGATCAAAGTATTCCTACGAATACTGCCTTAGGACAAATGATTTGAACCCTTCCATTATCAAAACATCTGCAAATGTTCCTTTTATGTAAGTGTCAATGAGTGAGCATATGCTGATTGAATTCCCTTCCTCCTCTGAGCACCTGACATACACCTGACATGTACAACCGAATTCACGAAAAATTGATAAATGACATGAACTTTTAGGACTTAGCAAATTTATGTGATAGGACAATACTCAAATCCTAGAAAGCCAGAAAACATTTTGCAAGGTTTTAAATGTTTTAAATGTAAGTGTGTCTTGGAACTTGGAGTCAATATGCTGGTTCCTAAAATATTACTTTACATAAATATTGCTTTTGTACCTTTTCCAGAATTGTGCATGGTGGTGCATAAACCTAGTCATGATATATATCACCAAGGGTCATTTACATGCAGTTTTAAGTCATCTCAGCTTGATTTTTGTCATGTATTGGCATAATTCATGTTTTTTTAGGCACATAATTTTATTTTAAAAGATTTGTAACTCTTTTTGCTAAATGAACCCTTAGGGAAAAATAGGTAAAATATTTCCTTCGACAGTAATGAAGACACTACAAGATTCTTCTTTATGTGTGTGTGTATGTGCAAGTGGATGTGTGCACTGCATGTCTCTAAAGGAAAATTAAGAGTTAAAAATAGAATATAACGAAAAAATTGGATAATTGGTTAATTTCTGCCATCTTTATTTTTCAAATTGATTGTCATAAGCAAAGTCCTTGTAGGGTGCTTTGCATGTGCATTCTAAATATTACAAATGAATAGATTGGTCCTGGCCCGCTTCATGTGTACATGTTGTATAAGTGGGATTGCATTGCAGAAATCGAAAGTAAAAATGACAATTTCTTTCTGAAAATCTGAATGTGAAACTATGTTTGCTCACATAATTTTTCAAATGTCAAATAATAATAATTATAAGAAAGTATTTTCAATTAGTGATAGGACAGACAAATGTATGCTTTTTCCACTGGCAGTAGGGTGATTTGGTTGAATTGCTGGTTGGGCATATGCCCTCTTCCTCTCTCTCAATTTGGGTGTTTCCATCTCCCAGCCTAAGTTTTGGAACACTGCGAACCTATGGCATCATGCAATGAGTTTTTTCCATTAAGAGTTTATTAAAATTTTAAAATATTCTAAAATCTAAATGGAATTTATTCCAGAACTTTAGATAATGCAGTCCATATATATACTAAATATACTGAAGGCTCTTTCTCTGTTGAAATATATTACAGTATGGCATCTTAACATTCTATTTAGCCTAATGTTAATAATCACAATTCTAGGTTTTCAGCTCCTGTGGTTTTCTTTTCATCGATTTATTACTGTTTATATTTTTCTGTATCAAGTTTCTTATTAAATTATAAATGGAAGTATATGTCGATGGCAGTATTCTAAACATATTACTTTGAGTAACAGAAGTGTTTATTTCTTTTAAACTCTAAATGACATACTTTGTACTAGTTAAACGTTCTCCCACAATATAACAAAATATAAATCATCTGTTGGAACCCACATTCTAAAATACAACCAGGTCTATATTCATATTAACTCATGGAAAATTCTTTTCTGCACTGTTTGAGAGAGTATGTTCAGTGTTTTACTATTGTTTATTCTTCAATAACTAATCACCTTTCTTGGTCTTCCAAAAGTTCCTGGCATTTTACTAGTTTACACATTGATTGAATGCCATTCTCAGAATTGCTTTTGGCACCAAGCCCACTGCTGTGATAATCAGCTACAAGATTTATTCCAGCGGAGAAGTGTTATAAACATAAGGATTCATAAGGCACCACACTGAAAATGAATACTGATGCTTTGAGATAGTTGAAAACTTTATGTTCTTTCCACGAGCACTAATGCCAGTCTTTACATTCTTTACTTGCGATCTTTGATTTTGTGGGGAAGCAAAAGGTGAATTCACTGGATTTGATGATTTGATATTTGTATTAATGATTATTAGCCAGTTTTAGCAAATTAAAAATGACAAAGACAAGTGTAGAAAAATCACGAGAGTATTTTGAAAATCACCACCTTTATGGAAATTAAGGAATTAACTACTAAACATGATCTGACACATTTACTACAATAGGATATATTATTATATTGGTTGATGGGTAAAGAAAAAGTCCAAAACAGTACAAATGAAGCCAAAAAAATGCAAAGGGAAACTGCTGGCCGGTAAATGCACTGAGCCAGAAAAAGATAACAAAGAGAAATGAAGTGAATGGAAAACAGAATGCATAAGCATTTCTTAAATAAAAGACTCAAAAGCAGAGAAAAATGTAAGTTTAGAGAATGTTGAGCAGAAAAGTTTGCCGAATATTAATCATAAGTAGGGGAAAAGAAAAGTAGATGCAGCTGAAATGTTGAAAAGATACAGTAATAAATAAGCTATTCAAATAAAAGTAATTTGTGAGTGCCAAAGACAGATGTTTGGGGGAAATCTGGGGGCTTCAAAAGTGTCATGGAAGAAGATGATCTGGGAAACAAAGTGTCAAAACTACAAGAGTCAAATGCTTCCCACGGTATTCACCCATGAGGTGGGGCCTACTGGTTCATTCAGGGTTCACCTATAACTTTTTCAGGAAAATCTCCCCAGTTTCCCCATACTAGCGCTCTAAGAGCTCCCTTTAATTTTCTTTTTTAGTACGTATCACCACTTAGAGTTATTACCTGTCCCATTAGATAACTGTCTTCTCCTCAAGGTGAAAACAAACTCCAGAAATTCTGGTAGGACAACTCATTTTTGTAGCTCTAAGCTTACTGCAGTGCCTGGAGGATAGCAAGCATTCAGAAATGTTTTGAATTAAAAAAATAAATAGAGGAATAAGTACATGATTGAAAAAATGGACTAACCACTCCATGTTTGGTAATTCCGCCTCAAGATAGGAATTGGAATAACAGAAAAAGAAAGTAAGGGTCAGGCATAACTTAAAGAAGGGACTCTTATGAAGGGCTTTTGAATATTTGAGAGAGAAGGCAAAAGAAAAAACTGTGGAAATAGAGCTTTAGGGGCTGTAAACAGTGAATCTAGAAAACAAGGTATGTGTGGAATGAAGGCAATAAACATAGAAATTATATCTGAATTACAATTAGATACAAAAAGAGGCCTCTAGTAACACAGGTTACAATGCTTATATGTTTTCAATATTAAAGTCTTGAATGCCAGCTCTAAATATGGAAATTATAAACAGTACAATCATATATTCTTATAATTTAGGATTTTCTCGAGAATACAGTGAATTTTTTTCACTTAAACTTCAAATGAAATGATAATAGCTCTCATTTATTGAGCACATATTACATGTCAGCTATTGTCTTATCCCTGCATGTATTTTGTTAATCTTCACAATTACCGTATGTGAGAATGACTACTGTTATATAAAATTCTGTTTCTACTTGGTCATTTCTCTCATAATCTTTAACCACCTCCATCCCATAGCCTATCCCCTACTCCTCTAACACTCATTTTTTGAATGTTGCTGATGACTTCCATGTGGCCAACTCTTTTTTTTTTTTTTCTCATGAAACTCTCTTTCTTTTTATAATTGCAACTTTTATTTTAGATTCAGGGGTGCATGTGCAGGTTTGTTACCTAGGGATATTGCATGATGCTGAGGTTTGGACAATGATTGAGCCCATTATCCAGGTACTGAGCCTTAGTACCCAATAATTAGTTTTTCAATGAACCCTTCCAAACCTCCCTCTCTCCCCGCTCTAGTGGTCTCCAGTGTCTATTCTTATCATCACTATGTCCAGAAATACCCAATGTTTACCTCCAGCTTAGAAGCGAGAACACATGGTATTTAGTTTTCTGTTACTGCATTAATTCACTTAGGATAATGGCCTCCAGCATTCATGGTGCTGCAAAGGACATGATTTCATTCTTTTTTATGGCTCTGTAGTGTTCCATGGTATATATGTACCATATTTACTTTATCACATTCACTGTTGATGGGCACCTAGGTTGATTCCATATCTTTGGTATTGTGAATAGTGCCGCAATGAACAGGGAAGTGCATGTGTCTTTTTGGCAGAACAATTTATTTTTGTTTGAATAGATACCCAGTAATGGAACTATTGGGTCGAATGGTAGTTCCGTTTTAAGCTCTTTGAGAAATCTCCAAACTGCTTTCCACAATGGCTGAACTAATTTACATTCCTGCCAACAGTGTGTAATTGTTCCCTTTTCTCCTCAACCTCATCAGCATCTGTTTTTTTTGTTTTGTTTTGTTTTTTTTAATAGTAGCCATTCTGACTGGTATGGGATAGTAGGGATGGTATTGCATTGTGGGTTTGATTTGCATTTCTTTAATGATTAGTGATGCTGAGTATTTTTTCATGTTTTTTTGCCACTTGTGTGTCTTCTTTTGAGATTTGTCTGTTCATGTATTTTGCCCAATTTCAATGGAGTTATTTTTTTTGCTTATTTGATTGTTTTATTTCTTTACAGATTTTAGATATTAGACCTTTGTCAGATGCATAGTTTACAAATATTTTCTCCCATGCTGTAGGTTGTCTGTTTACTCTGTTCATGGCTCCTTTTGCTGTGCAGAAGCTCTTTAGTTTAATTAGGTCACATTTGTCAGTTTTTGTTTTTGTTGTAATTGCTTTTGAGGCCTTAGTCATAAATTTTTTCCCAAGGCTGATGTCCAGAATGGTGTTTTCTAGGTTTTATTTTAGGATTCTTATAGTTTGAGAGCATACATTTAAATCTTAAATCCATTTTGAGTTAATTTTTGTATGGTGAAAAGTAGGGGTGCAGTTTCATTTTTCTGCATATAGCTAGTCAGCTATCCCAGCACCATTTATTGAATAGGCAGTATTTTCCCCCTTGCTTTTTTTTGTCAATTTTGTCACAGATAAGATGGCTGTGGCTATACAGCTTTATTTCTGGCTTCTCTATTCAGTTCCATTGGTCTATGTGTCTGTTTTTGTACCAGTACCATGCTGTGTTGGTTACTGTAGCCTTATAGTGTAGTTTGAAGTTAGGTAATGTGATGCCACCTGCTTTGTTCTTTTTGCTTAGGATTGCTTTGAATTTTTGGGCTCTTTCTTGGTGAATTTTAGAATTGTTTTCTCTAGTTCTGTGAAAGATGATGTTGGTAGCTTGATAGGAATACTATTGAATCTGTAGATTGTTTTGTGCAGTATGGCCATTTTAATGATATTGATTTTTTCAATCCATGAGCATGGAATGTTTTTCCATTTGTTTGTACCATCTCTGGTTTCTTTCAGCAATGTTTTGCAGTTCTCCCTGTAGAGATCTTTTGCTCCTTGGCTAGATATATTCCTAGGTATTTTATTTTTTGTGGCTATTGTAAATGGGATTGCATTCTTGATTTGGCTCTCAGATGGAAAGCTGTTGGTATATAGAAACGGTACTGATATTTGTGCATGGATTTTGTATCCTGAAACTTTACTGAAGCCATTTATCAGTTCTAGGAGCTTTGTGACTGAGGCTTTACGGTTTTCTAGGATAGAATCATATCATCAGTGATACTCCTTGTCTTACCTGTCCTTACATGTTGTTAAGAGTATGTATGGGTCAGATTTCGAATGACATTGCTGACATATTGCCACCACAACGACATATCTATTATGTGTTTCTTTGCAGAGTTTCTTTCTCCAAAGAGAAAGTGACTTGTATGTGCACAGCTGTGCCTACCAGGTGCATCTCAAGATGAGACTACAGTTGCTAAAAGCAGAAACTGTGGCATGAAACAGGCATGTTCGATGACTTCCTTCCTGCCTATCCCTTTCAGTCACTCTCCAATCTTTACAGAGCACCACACTCACTCCACCCAGCTAAGAAGGTGAGAAGTGAACACACAGCCAGATGGATTTGAGTTCCAATCTTAGCTCCAACATATGCTTGCTCTAAGAGCTTGGATGGTATGTTTAACCCCTTTGAGTTAAATTTCCACCCTCGTAAAATGGAGATACCAACATATACTCTGTGTATTTGTTGTAGAGATTACATTAGACATTTGTGAAGTCTAGCATGGTACCTGGCACTTAGTAGGTTCTTAAGAAATGGTAACTAATGATTTTACTACAAAATAGAGAAAGACATTAAATGGTGTTTTTTGAGATTTTCTATCTAATGGGGGAAATAAAGTATTATAACAAGTAATATATGAAGCAGTATTTGGCTTAATCTACACTTTTTTATCCTCTTTCACTAAACTTCTCACCTTTTCTTGTCTCCTTGTTCTTTCACTTTCTCCCTTATCTTGGGTGAGTATATTATTCTGATTTCTTTCTCTATTTTTCTCTCATTCATGAATCCACTAGCATATTAATCTATTTCTGAATCTCAGAGTACATCAGCCTAATCACATGTCTACTCTCTTAAAGAAGATTTTAGGTCATCACTCTGAATACAGCATGACCACTTTATATTCACAGTTTCATATCTTATCTTATATCCACATTATCATCTGCACATACCCTATGCTCATCTTTCTTCTTTGTCCTCTTTCTTCTTTGTCAAAGGAAACACTGTGATTCGAGTGTCCCAAGCTAGAAGTTCTTTCCTACTACCTGTTCTGAGACATGTTTCATTTCCACTCTATCAGAATTCCAGCATCATCTCTGCAAGCGCCCTATCTGGAATTCAGTGCCCACATTAATCCCTTTTGAATACCAACTATGGGAAATTAGCATTTGGAAATCTTGTTACCTCGGTGAGTATTCATGTACTCATCTTTTAGAAAGCAGGAAGTAGGTAGCCTTTGCACCTACATTTTGTGCTTGTAAGTTTTGAACAAAGGTTCACTGATCAAGTGTATGGGTCCACATGTCCTTAGCAGACAGGGCCATTTAGCAAGATTATGAAGCCAGATTTTCTTAATACTTCCACTATAATAGGTAATCTGTTAAAATGAGGGAAACCGTGATTGTCATTCATAGGTGTTAGCACACAGAGGACTTGACTGTACATTCTTGCATGTATGAAAGACATATTTGTACAATTCATGTATTGTTTGAAAATAATGATCGTAGTAACAGGAATATCTTTGTTTTCAGTAAAAGAATAAATAAAGGGCTAACTAATGTATTTTTCTGTGGAATTTCCTTTCCTGGTTTAGTCTAAATAATACTTTAAAATTTTATTCCTCCTCTTCCTTGCCTTTTTTTTCTACTGCATAGGTCTTCTTCCTTTCACTTTCTAGACAGTCTGTATTTTATTGTGTTAAGGAAGGGAATGATACATCCAAAAATAATAAGAATGAACAAAGGAGATAATTATTGGATTTGAGGTTTCAAAACTTAATCCCTAGATCAATAGGAAAGACACATGTGCACAGCTGAAAGACTCAGGAAAATGCAAGTGAGGAAAACCAAAACTTCCCACCTCCCTCCTGAGAATAGACAAGATTTCCTCTATTGCAGGGCTTGGGGAAAACACATGCTGGGGAACAGGGTAAGGGCTAGAGGTGTGATGCAGAGGCCACTCATTTAGGAGTGGAGCTGATTGATATCCCGTTATCCACTCTTCATTTAAGCAAGCAACATCTATTACCAATGCCCCAGAATCCATTGAAAGCGAATGAAATGCCCTGAGAACCATCCAGTTGCCATTCAAGTGAAAATCATTGATGGCTTATCAGAGGAGACATAACACTCATCCTTGTATTTAGCTATTGTACATAAGAAGGTGAAAATATAATTTCTAAAAGAGCCTGTTTACCACAAATAGAAAACACTGAAAGAGATTTATCAAGAATATAAAGGACTTGAATGAAAAATACATGAAATACTATATAATTGTTAAATATATATTTTCATATATGTATATGTAGTATACAAATATCACATATGGACAGCACTTAAGTTAGAGAAAGCCTAGAAGAAAAAAAATGTCCATTTAAAATTATAGGTCTAATAAAAACATAATTAAATGCATAATAGAAATTGGAGAAATTGACAAATCAATTCCAAAATTCAATAACTCTTCACACTCTCAGCTTTCTTTCCTCTCCTCTTTTTTCCAACCCTAACCTACATAAGGAAGTTACAATGGACTTTTCAATGTTCCCTGAATAAATTCTGCCCCCTTTCTTCCTGGCTAGTAGTCAACTTTGACTCATTCCTTCAGATTTCTTTCAAATATAAGTGGCATAGCCCAGTGTTAGGAGCAAGAATTCCACGAAACAGGCACACAACAGACAGACTGGAGTTTAGGCCTGGCTCTTTCCTTTAGGTGTCGTAAAAGTGGACAATTCATTAACCTACTCCAAGACTAGTTAATCCCAACTTAAATACTGGGAAAATATCTGCTCTATCTATATCAAATAGGTAGATTCAAGAAACAAAAAGCATAGGGAAGTGCTTTGGGACCTACATTGATCATATCCAATTATTACACCTGTCATTTTGTTACCAAATGCCAGGAGTTTGACCTAGGTCTCATTGCTCACTGCACAGAAAGCCAATTACCGAGACAACTAGTATTGCCAGGGAAGAAGGCCTCTTTCCAGGTGACACCAGCCAGAGAGAAAGGATACAAGCCTCAAATCTATCTCTCTCCTCCAATGAGAGCTAAGGGTTTATATATCAGGGAAGGAAAACAGGAAGGGCAAGGAAGAGGAGTTGGTCAACAGGCAGCAGGTGCATTTCATTGTGCAAATGTAAGTTTCTCAAGCTTCAGTTCTGTGGATATCTGGCTTGGTGGAAAATTGGACCTATTCCACTTTCAACCTCCATTTTGAAACGAAAAGCTGCCAGTGCCCAGACCCTGCTCACCACTACAGCTTTATGCTGTCCTGGTTCACGCTGTCTCTGGGTGGCGTAGGATACCTCGTGGCCTGGGGGTAAAAGATGAACTGAGACAATGAGATTCCACTTCTCAGGAAACTGAGATGAAAGGATAGAAAGAACTTTTGTGGTGGGAGTACAGAGAGGAAAGGGAGAAAAAAATGTAGAGAAAGTCAAATTGCATGCATGAAGGAGCACCAGAACAAAGGTTATATAGATTTCAATTCTCAGTAATAAGGCTGGAAGTGATCATTCAGACCCATCCACCTGCACAAGACAGCTGAAAATACTGAAATAAATTTAAAGATCTCTAAACACCTGGACTTGCTGATAAAGCACTCATGAATTATCACAATGATATCTGAGTGGAAGTGGAAGCCCAGAGAGACCGGAGACACTAAGAGTACAGCATAGCCAGGAGAATGTAAAGGTTGATTTTGCAAGTTTCATTTGCTAAATCGGGTTCCAGGAAAGTCAAAACTGTAGGCCCACTGAAGTGGGAAGTCTTTATAAAAAGACAGCCTCCCTCCATATTACTCACTGGGATCTGGAAGAGCCTCACCCTCTAGGTCAGAGTACATCAAAGGTAGACTTGATCTGTCCTTCCCAAACCCAAGGGCCTATGAAGTTGCTTTGCTGCTGAGCAGATCAAGGACATAACAATTATCTCTGGGAAGTTATAACTACAAGTTGGCTCTTGCAAGGATATTCAAGATGAAGTAGTAACACCTAGGTGGTCAAAAAACTTCTTGCTCCCAAATCCTCAGGCTTTGAACTATTTTTTATTGTCATTGTTGTCTGTTTTGAGAATAAAATACATACAACATGAAAATTTACCATTTTAACCATTATAAAGTGATATTAAGTACATTTGCAAATTTTCAAATACTGAAATTATCAATACTGAGTTCCTATAATAAATAAATTCATTAACATTTTAAAGGATTGTTAAAGTTTATGAAGTGAACTGGATTAACAAAAATATTAAGAAAACAATAATGCAGCAGGAAAGTGGATTAGGAAATAATTGTGACATTTTAATAAAAATGAATAAAGTTTGGGACACCAAAAACTAGATAATATTAAGTACCTGAATAATCATTTGATGTCTTAGATAATATATTTATTATTTTTAATTCCCTGAGACTCTATAGTGATTATTTTCAAAATGTAATTACCCCTTAATACAATGTTTTTTATATTGACTTCCTGACCAGTTTTAACGTTGTTCTTATGTGAAAACATTAGCTGCTTTATGAGATTCAGTTTCTCAAACATATTTCTGGAATGTGCTGGGATAAAAGGCAAACACTGTGTGTATATCTTATTCTGTAAACTCTAAGGTCTATGGAAGGACTTGGGAATGAAGTCAAATTTACTACCAAGGGCCTGGAAGCAGTTGTGAAATATTGAAGTCTGGGAATAGTGATAGCTATTCAAGATTACCTTCATTTGTAAATATAAACATGGATGCAAAAATTGGTGAATAAAATACCACTGGTAGGCAAATAATAATAAATTGGGATATTTAAAAAATTATGACAAATGAGGTGTTTTATCGGACTAACATTCAAGAATTCTTCCAAAATGTGATCTCTAACCTATTCCTGTTACTTATACACAAAAGGTCACAAAATTTACATAAACAAAAAATAAAAACTTTAACCCATCACTAGTCTGTCTCCAAAATGCTGACTATCCAGATGATTGATGTCAGCATGGTATTCTTACATACTCGCCTTGAATGGGAATTCAGGTAAGGATCAAAATAGATTTCAGGGGAAAATAACATAATTTTTTCAGCATCGAATTAAGCAGCAATATTTTCCATGATATGATAAAAGTTTGGGCAAAACTGGGTTATATTTTACTCCTACCTACTTAAGGAAAGACATACCAGTTACTTTATCTCATCTAATCACAAACTTCAAAATTTTAAGTTTAAAACTTTAGATAGCGAACACAGAAATTCAACAAAAACATTTGAAAACAGGCAGTCCTTGCTTTGCATGCCACTGTGTTAACTGAAGCTCAGGCACCATGTCCTCCTTTAAGCAAAGATTGCTTTTTTTTTTTTCCCACAAATACAAGTATATGACAAGGAGCAAAATGTAACAGTCTCACTATACAGGTAAGATATGTAACTCTTCGAGCAATTTAAAATATCCTTTGTTTTCCCAAATACCATTTTGTTTTTATAAAATAAGGAGGGAGGAATGGAATTTAATTTGCACTCAGTTACATTGATTAATAAAAATGCTGTTTTATCTGAGAATATTATTCCGGGGTCTATTTAATATGACTGAAAAGTCACAGATTACCGTATATAACCTTATGTGAAGCTTAAAATGCTCATTCCCGTGAGCTTTATTTTATTCTGAATTCAGATAAGTACATTCTACTATGAAATGCTCTCTTTTTAAAAGGACTATGCAAGCACAAACAGATGGATTAATTACATTAAAAACTGACATGTTAAGTATAAAGTTAAAGAAGCCAAAGTTATGCAAATAGAAAATTTATCATTTAATACCCAATTGAATCTAAATGAATTCTTTTTTACTGTCATCAGGTTTCAAAACATTTCAGGCATGGGATGAGGCAATTTATCTGGCATCATAGAAATCTGAGAAAATAATTTTTCCTTCGTTTTAGATTTTGAGAAGAATCAACTCCTATTTATAGACTAATAAAAAAAAACTTTAGGATAGAGACTTTTATAGAGAGTAGGTCAGTGTAAGGAAAACATAGACCATTCATTTCCCCCGATCAGCATTTTCTTTTTCCAAACCTTATTGTCCTTATCTCATATTGCTGGGAAAATAGCAATTACAGAGTAACAGAAGGTTCACTTTTCTCCAGAGCACTTTCATGGGCAGAGTCACCAATTAAAAGTATTGCCAGATTTCAAACGATATCATAAAACACAAGTAATTTTTTTCTTTCTCATTTTTATAAATCAAAAGGAAGGAACATAACTATCTATTACAAGTTGTAAATGTATTAAATTTCTCGACTTATTATCACTTATTTTTTGCAAAACTATAGGCAGAACTACATAACAGAATATGGACTGTAGCGGTTAAGAGCCCAGACTCTAGAGCCAGATGGCCTCAACTCATCTCCTGGCTCCTTGCTCACTATCTGTGTAACCTTGGGCAAGTTATTTAGACCCTCTGTGCCTTAGTTTTCTTGTCAGTAACATAGGGTAATAATAGTATGTAGCCTATAGCATTATGAGGATTAAATGAATTAACTATGAAATGCATTCAGATGAACAAAATAAACAATAAATATTGCAAAAATAAAAAGGAAAATAAAATGGAACCACAAAAATCTGGTTAACGACAAAATGATTGTAGGCGGGCAGATTTCCATTTTGAAGTAATTTTTAAGTATCTTCATGTGTATTTCCCATTCTGTTTTCTAAGCCTTCTCCTCCAAACCGTGCTATTAAATCAGGCTCATAATTTACCTTATCTTCAAAACTTTCTAAGTCAGTTTTTCTCTGTCACAGCAGGAGGAGAGCACAAGGCTACGCAGCGCACACATCAGAATCGATAGGGTGCAGCGCGGATTCTAAGATAGATTCTTTGAAATGGTCCTTTGGTAGTTTTAATTCAGAGACTAGTCCTCCTACACTGACCTCAATTCTTCTCTCTTTCCAGACTCAACAAAGCTGTTAGTATATTAGAAGACAACAGTTTAGCAATAGTCAAGGAAAATGGAGCCATCGTAAAGCCAAGTCTAGAACTGGAAATCTTATAGTAAACCAATTAAAATAAGACTGGAAGAATAATTTAAACATATTTGTCAATAACGATCTCACATTTTTCACATTTACATATACAAACCTGAAAACTCTTTCATGAACGTACCAAATGTGAATATTTCTTTTTATTTGTAATAATAGCAGTAATAACAGTGGCTGCAATTTATTATATGGTAGGCATTCTGATAAACTGTGTGTAGGGATTGTATCATTTAATTCAGATAGTTCCATGAAGCAGTAAGTATTATGCCTGATGGCATAGAGAGTTGAAGTTACTCATAACATGACTAGTGTCCAGATTTGAAATCGGATTCTTCTGCCTCCAAAACCCATGTTCTTAAGCCCTATTCTAGAGTGCCTAATTTTTAAAAATTGTTTGCTTGGCCTGATTTGCCTTGTTCGTTCCTTGAAACGATCGTGGCGCTCTTTCTAACCTTACTCGGATGTGAGAAAATCCAACTTCTTTAGGAGAGTTACGTCCACCTGAGATATTTTTTCAGGGCACATCTCAGCAGTACCTGGACCCCAAATGAGAGAATTGGGTTTATTGTTACTGTAATTTCATTCTTCAGATGTCAACCATGTCTTTGGACATAAAAGAGAATGAACTTCTGAAATAATTTCCAAGGACTTCCGATCTTTTCCACTTGCTAAAACTTTAAAGTACGAAGATGTGAATTATATGTCAAATTCTTAAATCAGATGTAAAAGCTATGAAAGACTTAAACAGCTTTCAAGATCAAGTTGTGAGGTTAGATATATTTGAAAGAGAAATGACGTATATTCAATTTTAATGTTAGAATTCAGTTATTTAAACTTAGCTGAGGTGGTTAGTCACAAGGTTTGTCTGTGGAAAACAGACAAAAATACTGAAGCCATTTTAATAGTGAGAACATACAAACTATATGGAAAATTTAATGGAGGCATCTTTCTCCTGGTTTCCTTCCTTATTATTATATTTCAAGCAACAGCTCTACCCTGCCAAGTCATCATACTACACTGAATTTAGAACGCGTATGGGCACAAGCTTTCAACAGAAAGATTCCCTTACCATGATATTAGTAATTTCAAGCAGCTTATTTGAATCTTGGTGGAAATTTAGGGTGCCCCAACAATATATTGATTTCCCTAGAAATGTGGTTGTAATATAACCGCTTGCAAATATTACTGTCATTCTCTTTTGGGTTATATCTATTTTTGAAAAATGGAAATGATAGTTTTAGCTTAGTGAGAACAAAGTTATAGGAATTTTTAATTTAAAAGACCGGTAAATCTTGTGTAATTGCTTCAGCATTGAATTTTACACTGAGTTTTCCTTGTAAACGCATACAGTTCAAATGGATGGCTAGAGGATGACTTTCAGTTAAAGTTTTTAAAGATTAACCAAATTGCCACCATTTATCTAGTACATACGGAGAATTTATGGTAGGCAAATGAAGGAATGTTATGTGGACATGAGTGCTTCAAAAAAAAATCCACATGCTTTATTAGAACATAGGAGGAGGGGGCACTTTTGGGACAAAGGTAGAAATTCAGGAACTAAGAGTGGAAAACATTTGCCATTGAAGAAAAAAAGAGCTGCATAAAAGTGATATTTCTCTGAGCATTTGCTATATAGCTCAGCCCATACAGACACTCAATACTACCACCAAAACTGGCAATTTGTGGAGATAAACAGTAACTGGAAAGACAGCAGCTTTGTATCCTGATGTCTCCAGGAAGTTTTATTCTGCTATGAAGTAAGGCACCTTATGAAATTGTATTAATCATTATTTTAAAAGATCATTTTCTTTTCCTTAATAAAGCAAAGATTTTTATAGTAAGAAATGTAGAAATACAGAGAAGAAAGAAGAAAATAGAAACCACTAATAAACCTACTTTCCTAGAAAAGCAGCATTAAGCATTTTGCACAATTTCTAAAATGTCTGTGTGCAAGTGTTTGTGTAGCTACATGTTTATATAAAGCACAGATGAAAACAGAAATGTTTACAGTATTTTGTAATCTGATTTCTGCACATATGTTGAGAACAAACTTCTCTGGGATTAATTATTTTTTTCTTTGAAGCTTAATGTCTATACGTGTAGCAAGCAAGGAGAATTTGAACTCTGTGCTTAATTCTGGACTTTGTTCTGAAGTGATAAAGTGGCTGCGGATGTTGAAATAACCCAAAGGGGACGAATGAAGTGGTTTGTGCCTGTAATCCCAACATGTTGGGGGGGCAAGACAGAAGGATCTCTTTAAGCCACGAGTTCAAGACTAGCCTGGGAAATATCTCTTAAAAAAAAAGTAAGAAAAATGCACACTTACAAATATAAATTAATGTAAATAATTTTAAAAAAAGAAGTAAACTTAAGGGGTAACAGAACTATGTATTGGATTTATTATTATCCAAAGAAAGAAATGCTGGGCAGAGCCAGAAATATATGATTCAGACACTGGATTATGACAAAAATACAGAGATGATAATGGTAAGATGCGCCACTGAATCTAAAAAAGAATATGACACATATTTCTGCATTTCTTTATCCATAAATTTATCCAACAAGCATTCTTTCCTTCAATATATGAGACATGAAAAGCACAAGAACAAGTCAGACTGTCTGGGCTTGAATCATGGGTCCCAAATCTTAGTGTCCTTTTCTAGAAAATGGGTATTATAATAGGGTGCTGTAAAACCAAATGAGAAAGTGCACTTAGAACAGCGCCTGATGTGATCTGTGCACCCTAAACACACACTGTTATGGTACTGTTTTTGTTATAGTCTAGTCACTGACCAGTCTTTTCTGCTTACTTAGAACTTGGAACTCTTCAATAAATTTTTTCAAATACTGGAAGTACCTTCCTTAAGGGTAGGGACAATAATATGATTACAGTTGGATCCATAACAGCGGTCTGACTTATAATTGGTGCAAAAACAAGAGTGCAAAAGAAAAAAAAAAAAACAAGAAACAAAGAAAGAAAATATTTTCTGTCCTTTCCTATCTTGTCCTCTATCCTTGGTTCATTTTATCAGCTACCTGTAAAATCCTTTGATTACATTTTTAAAATTTAAGTTAGCCAGAGGTGATTTCTATTGCTGGCAATTAGAGCATAGCAACCGAAAAACTGACTCATATGCCCTAAGGCCAAAATAGGTATTACTGTTCACTGGAGAAGAACGTTTAGAGGGAAATTATTTTATTAATTTGTCAATTCATGGGGAATATTCTCATATAATGACAATCTTTCCTTTAACCTATGACTTTAACAGTGGGAATGTGAATAATAAAAATGGATGTAAAGACTCAATAAATGCTAGAAATAATAACATAAATAGTGGTTAATAACAAGAAAAATATCCCAGAACAAGCTCTGTGTTGAGTTGGTTCTATAAAGGACAAAGTTAGTAAAGTCCAATGAGGGCCCTTGGTAACTGGGCATGCTACTAGACCTAATATTAATCCGATTGAATTATCCTGCAGTATCAGTGCATACTGACAGATGCTTAGTTTTTGAGGAAGCAAATTTAAATATAGTAGTCATTAAATTAAATGTGAGTGCCTAGATTCCCTTATTAAAGGGCAGAGATTATAAACATGAGATTTTTTTAAAAAAACTAGCTATATGCTACTTATCATTTAAGATAAAAAATGTTTAAAAAAATTAAGGATGAGCAAAGGGTACCAGCCAATGCAAACAAAAAACAAAATGAAAATGGGAGTAGCAATACTAGCAGCAGACATAGTGAAACTAAAGTTTAAAAGTAGTAATCAAGATGAAAAGAGACATTATGAAATGGAAAGAGGGATAATTTACATTGTAAATGTAGCTAACACATCTGCATGTCCAACAAGTTGACAACTAATGCATACAGCAAAAACTATTAGCTATGCAAAATGAACTTGAAAATAAAACTAGAGAGTTTTTAATAGTTCTTATGAAATTAAACAGATCTACTAAATGAAAAACAAGTAAATATGTAGAATTGATCAATAAACTTGATTTATGAAATATACAGATATATTATCATCCCTCCCACATAGAATATTTATTTTTGTATGTCCATAGACGATTTATAAAATTAACCATTAAAAAAGTTACTGGATTTTTTTAAAAGCATAGTTATATTTTTCAGGCTTCTCTTTTTAAAATCATAAGCTAATGCAATTAGGAATAGATAAATATAATCAAACTAATTTTATGCATTTAGAAATAAAAAATTATACTCCTAGATAATTTCTGGAAAGTTTTCAGATAAAAAAGTGAAAATACATAAAATCCAGACAATATCAAGATGGAGACTATTTTATCCTGGACATAGTAGTACAATGAAAGCTATAATTGGAAGACTAGTTTTGGCCTTAAAAGCCCTCATTATTAAAGATGACAGATAAATAAAATTAAATTGTTAATAGCATCTTAAATAGAAAAAAAGAAAGATAAAGAAACAAAGATAAATCTTAAAATTAGGGAAATAGCAAATAAATATTAAATAAAATGGAGACATAAATCTGAAAGCTGATTCTTGGAAATGGCTGGTAAAATAGATATTCCCCTTGTAGGCATAGTTAGGAGCAGAAAAAAAATATATATATAATAGACGTGATTGAGAATGAGAAGTGGGATGCATAGTCATAGACTCAGGAGAAATTAAACAACTTTAAAGACACTACTACCTGAAATCCTGTTGTAACAAATTAGAAATCCTAGAGAAAATGGATGAGTGCCTGGTAAAACCCACATTAATGAAATTAACCCCTAAAAAGGATAACTTGAGTGCCATGTACCTCCAAAAGGATGAGAAGGTGGTTAGAAATGCACCATGAAGTTACCAGTTCCAGATGTCTTCAAAGCTAAGTTTTATCTATCCTTTGAAGGATACCTACACTGTCACACAAATGATTCAAGCCACATACAAATAAGAAAATCCTCTCCAAGTCATTTTACATCAATACTAAAACCTGGCAAAGACAGCACAAACAAAACAACATTAAGTCATTTTTAAAGAAGAATGCAAGATTCTAAATGACATGTTAAAAGTAAAACCCAGCCGTGTATTAAAAAATAATACATCTGATGAAACAGGTGATTTAGTATCAGCAGTAAATTAAAGGAGGAAAAAAGTCTATAGTCACATTTACAGACTCTGAGAGGTTTTTGATAAAATTCATTCCAAATGAAAACTCTAAATCAAATAGGAATAGAAAGAAACTACTAAAATAAAACATGGTCCAATAGAAATGCTATTGGGAAACCATTTTACCCTCAAGTTTTTTTTTTTTTTTTTTTTTGAGATGGAGTTTCGCTCTTGTTGACCAGCCTGGAGTGCAATAGCACGATCATGTCTCACTGCAGCCTCTGCCTCCTGGGTTCAGCCGATTCTCCTGCCTCAGCCTGTGAGTAGCTGGGATTACAGGCACTCACCACCATGCCCGGCTAATTTTTGTATTTTTATTACACTTTTTGTGTATTTCCCCACTCCTTTATCCTTTCCACGGACAAATATATATTGTGTGTCTATTATATACCAGGCACTGTGCTGGGCCACATTTCCAAATAAAGACATAGTCTAAAAAAAAAAAAAAAACATGAAAAATAAAAAAAAGCAGTAAGTGAAAACAAAAGTGACAAGACTCCAGAAGCAAGCTAAAAAATACCAAACTGAAGAAAGTTTTCCTATTCTGAATCCAAAGAGAATTGGAATTTAGCTTTAAGCCTATTACAGGTTAAAACATTTTCTACAAATCGGGTAATTGATCTGTTAACAATTACATGATCTCCATTTTCTCTTATACTGTCGGAACAACAACAACATAAGCCAAAAACAACTGCAACAGCATATGCTGAAGGGAGACGTATGCATTTCTATGGCATTTCCGTGTTGCCGGTGCTTCTCTGGTATTTTTACAAAGTTTGCATTTAATTAGAGCGTCCTGAAGTGACTGCAGGCAGGTGAAGCCGCTATTATGCTGTGGGGAGAGCTGACAGACAGCTTCAGGAGCGTTTAGTTAACAAATCATTACTTAGTGTTTGTAAGACTTCTACCTGAACCCAAACAGAACGTGTAACTGTCTTGGAAGAACAAAGCCATCAACTGTAAAACAAACCTTGGTAAAGGCAGCTAGGATCAGCAGGGAGGGGAAATAAAGTAATTTATTCAAATTGTATATTTGAAGAGTAAGAATGGTTCTTTTTTTCCTAAAAGTAACATAAATTTGAATTCTTTTTTTTTTAAACCAAGAAAATATGAACAATGATTTCCGTGCTTTTGTTTAAGGAAAAGTTATGTGTTTGTTATTTAAGTAGAATAAAAAAGTAAAAGTGGAATGGAAAAGAATATTAAGAAATTGTTTGCCTAAGAAATGATCATGCGTCCACTTTCTAACTTTTGTGTAGAGCATGCCGCACTATTGGGTTTAGTTTTGTCATTAAAAAGAGAAGGCAAAGTTTTAACACAATCCTGTATTGTGATTGCATAACTTCTGCCGTCTTCAGGACACTTCATCTTAACCTCCAGATCACCAAGACCATAAACAGGCAGGGGAAAGAATGGCAGGGCTGAGTCAAAGGCAGAACAGAAAAAATATAGGTCAAAGCAGCAGAGTTAACTATTATTTTTCAAAGACTATGGGAAGCATTGAAATTCTGATACCTCATTCTTGTGACAAAAATTGTAATGAGAACAGGAAATGGTACCACATGAATCCATTGTCCTGACAATGATTTAATGAGAATGGGAAATGGTGAGAGCATAACTAATTCGCATTATGATCCTAAAGTTGTCATCTTGTAGTTCTGCTCAGATGCCGTGGAATGAAGGATGTCGACATCAGCTGGGAGAGTGCAAAGAAAAGCATGAAGACGGTGACATTGTGTGGCCTGAAAGTAATGGCAGAACGTGTTAGCCACGGAGGGGAAGGGCTCGGGAGGGGGATACAAATCTCGGAGTTTGTCTGCTGAATGACAAAATAGGAACACATTTAAAGATGGCAGGGATTCCAACTAGAAGGAAAAGACCAGAAGATAAGGCAAAGGCTGTGATGGAAAACTTGAGACAGGGAGTAATCCAGAGGTGAAATGAGAATGCACAAACAGGTGAAATCTGGCCAATGTGGAGATTTCGTGTTTTATCTCTTCTTGGAGGTTTTCAAGTTTGCTGAGCAGCAATTAATTTAGTGATTCTAACATGCAATTTCTTTCCCTTCCTGAGTAACGTTTTGTCTCCAATCCTGTAATTCAAATAATATATTTTGTAAGCAAAGCTAACAAAGATTCCATTCCAGGCTACAAAAGCTCTGAAATGAAGAGTTCAATGGCAGAAGGAACATCATTCCACTCAGTCATGTTGGTGGAAACCAGCAGGTGAAATTTCAAGGTCATTTAGAATTTAAAGCCCACAGATGGTAGATAGTAATTTATTTCAGGTTAAATAAGTTTTCACCTATTTCTCTAAGTAGCAACTTGGGTTCTAGGCTGCTTTGAGTATTGAATTATTTCTGAGCATCTAGACTTCAAAAAACGTGCTAAAACAATGCGAATTGTCTGCTTACATTTCAGGAAACATGTTGTCATACATGGAAATAGTAAAAGTCAATAAATCAGCAGAAAAATTGAGAAATACACTTTTTAAGTTGTGCACTTTCAAGTCCAATTTATACACCAAAGTGCTGGCTAGTCATTTAAAGTGGTTGCTTTAAAAATCCCTCTGTAAGGTTGGCACAACATCTAACATACTTCTGCCAGATGAATCCTTCTCAGGAAAGAGAAAATAAAGGCATGATGGAAATCAAAGAATACAAACCTTTTGGGAGAGAAATTATATTTTACTAATTCCAATACCAAAGCTGCATAGAAATCACATTCCATATTCACTCTATAAAATAAGAACAATAACAGTAATAATAATGATACAATATTGTAGTTTTTGCATTCAGTTTGCTCTTAGTATCTTTTATTTAAATGTAATGATAAACAGAATATTTCTGAAGTTGAGAAGCAACTTTAATAAAAATGAAAAGCACTGTGATTCTCTCACCACTAGTCAAAAGCCTTTCAGATGAAGATAAATGACTCCAAGCCATTAGAAAAAAATTACTTCAAACTTATGTGTGCCTAAGCCTCCTACTTTGCATTTTGATTCATATTTAAAATATTGATTCCATCAAACGGAGGCACAGTTAGTGTCAGCAAGAAGATGATGAAGAAAATGAAGTCAAAGGGGAACAATGTAAACAGTGGATTTATTTATTTACCCTTAGGTGAAGGTGCCATATTTCACTTATATTGAACATTTATTCAATTTATTTTATTAATTTAATCTTCCTAAAGTACTACTTCACACTCTGATGCAATTTCAGATCAAACAGATCACTGTGTACTTGTTGAATTCATGGTTAATGATACATGAATTTATAATCTAGAATGATTCATAATGGAGTGAGCTACCTTATTTTACTCCCTTTTAGGAGAGGTTCACTATGAAAGACGATAATGGTCAAAGAAGAAATGTGAAAGATATTCTCAAAAGTTAAAGCATACTATACTGTAACAATGTCTAGTGAAAATGAAATATTTAATGTCCATATTTAGGCTCTCACCCATTTATTATGTGGCCATGTAAGGGGTGTCAAATGCTGATGGGAATTTCTATTTGACCTGGCAAAAATGAAGTAAGCAACATACAGTATTTCATCCATTATGTCCATTTTCACAATGAAGGATTGGTTCCATAATAGTTTTTATTCAATCCAATGTCAAGGTCTTAAAAACAAATTTTGAAAGCACTTAAGAGGTTCTTTTAACAGCTGTATTTAGTAACAAATGACAGATACCTATTAATGCAAGTACATCTTATATAAAATATTTTAATATGGATTTTATGTGATAGTATGTGCTTATTAACATCAGGTGTAAATTGACACATCACAGTAGCTCTTTTAGATGAAAGATCCATTTAGTCCCATCTTCAAATTATGGATTGATACAATATTCTATGCCATAATGGTTCCAAAAGCATTGTTAGTGTGATGTATTATTCATATTTTCAGGTACCATTGTTTCAGTTCATAATAGAGTGCCTCACAACTGTGAGTGAAGTTTATAATGAACTTAGAAAAACTACCTAACATATTTTAATAGATTACTAAGTTGGCACTGAGCATATCTAGGAACTATGTCCACAATAGTACTGGACACTATGCTCAAATTTGAGGACATAAAAATCTTTCTATCCTAAATGATCAACTCCCATCACATGAGTACAATATGTTTGAGATGATATTTAGAAAGGTGTGTATGATCATCTGGTATTGTGGTTATGGCAGTGATTCAATCTGTATATCATGGCTTTATAAATTCAAATGTCTAATTGAATTTAAATTAAATGTAGTTTAAATATGAGCCAATAATATTTCCTTTAGGGATAAAGCAAATTATACTATGTATGTAGAGTTTGAACTTGGTAAAACTTGCTTTCCAAACTATGCTGTGCACACAAAATCACCCAGAGTTCTTATTCAAATGCAGATTTTGATTAAATGAATCTGTGGGAAGGCCTGAGATTCTGCATTTCTAGCAAGTCTGTTCCTTGGGTGATGCCAGCGCTGCTGGGCAACGGGTTAGTAAGCTTACAGAGGATCACTGTGGAATTGGAATAACTACCTGCTGGTTCAGGCTTTGTCAGTCTGTGCCTCGGTTTTCTAACACTTACCACTTTGAGGGAATTAAATGAGAAATTTATGTAATGGGCTGTTTAGGTTCCTGTTGCTGCATAACAAACTACTTTATCTTTTTGTTACCACTTTTGGAGATTAACTACTTTGTTTATTACCTTGGGCTTAATACCCAATAAATATTTGTTTAAAACAGATTCTTGAATGAGCTCTATTCTCTAATAGAGTGCGACCAATGATAGTAATTATCAAGACCTCACAAGACAGCAGATCTATTATTAGAAAGTTCTTCCTATTTTCATTGATATTTGCTATCTTATAAGATATATTGCTTCTGGTTCTGTGTGTCAGAACTGAGCAAAAAATAGATCTAATCTCTTTCTGGATGTCAGTATCACTAATATTTTATGACATATGATTATTTGATTTTTCTTTATAAATTTTATTAAGAAGTTTTTGGGAACGAAACACTTTCCCTTGGTTCAAAAACCTAAAAGAATCAGAAGGGTATAATAACAGATGCTGCTGGTGCACTACCCAGCCTGTATGTCCTGGGTTTACCCACCCCATGCCCATGGCTAAGAGCATCTGCCCCAGGGCTCCCCACCAGTAAGCAGTCCTTCCTCAGTAAGAGTTTCCTCATTTACTGCTGGAGTAGCTCTGATGTGCACTTTACATTGTCTGCTGGAGGTTGCCAGTGGGATACAGCTCCGTAGCAGTAACCTGGTTAATAATACATCACTTATTGCTTCTTTCCCATCCCTGCTTCCTGGGATCATCTCCTAAAGAAATCGCTTGTACAAAAATCCTCATCTCAGGGTCAGCTTCTGAGGGAACAGATCAACTCAGGTATGAAGTAAAATGTCTGCTCCCAGTCCTTGCCTTCTTCCTCCTTTGCCTAGCTCTCACTCTCAATAGGTGAATGATGTTCTTAGTTTCTTCCCAAGGTCTCATTTTATGAATCTCCAAGCAAATATAGGTACTTACTTCTTTCTTTGTTTTATAAAAACAAATAATGCTCATACCATTCCACACCTTGCTTTCTTCACTTAACATACCTCGAAAATCTTTCAATATCAGTATACAGAGAGCCTGCTCATTCCTCTCCATGGTGTAGTATTCACTGTATGTAACTGGCCAGTTGGTCCAAATCTCTTTGCCATTTCTTCCCCAGCCTAATCCCCCGTTATTTCATTCAATTACTTAGTGAATGACACAATTTAGTCATTTTAGTTAACTTTGCTAGCCACATACCAATTGATATCCTTCTCAAAATATTATAGCTCGTATAAACAATTATCTTAAAACATAATTGTTTCTAGTACAATAGGAGTGGAGTGCTACTCCACTTGCCTGGGACAAAAATAAAGTCTAAGTTAACTTTCTCTCACTGTTATGTCATAGGGTGACACTGAATTTGAAAATGAGTAAAACTCTGATGCTTTTCACATGGAATTTTTCATCCAGCATTTATGTAACTGATTTTTTAAAACCTAAGTCTGGAACTTTACTTTTTTATGTCTGTTTATGCTACCTTGTTAGTTTTAGCTCATTCTCCTATTCCATATTGATAACATAATGATTCAATTTTATGATTTAATATGTATAGGGCCTTGCAATATGCTATATTTATCATCATATAATTAATTATATCCTTATGATTTCACTATTATCCCATTTACAGTTGTGGAAACAGATGGAGAGAAGGTATTTCACTTGCCAGGATAAAGTAGCCAGCAAATGCTAAAGCCCACAACTGGCATGTCCTGGTCTTTAACCTACTGTCCACAGAACCAGCTGTCCTTTCCAGCTTTCTGTCAACTATATATAACAACTGTCTTTAAGTTGTTGGTAAAATTACAAATTACATGACCAGGGGTGTGGCTATGAATGGATTCCTATAGAGAATACTCTCCCGTTTAGCACTAATCAATAATCAATATGTTTTCAGTATTGTCATTTTAAAGTTACTATGATTTTATAGGTACTATCATAACCTTTTTACTCTTGCCCACAAGAATGTCATGGCTGTCAAGAGATTTAAAAACAGTTACATAAAAATAACAAAACCCAAAACTCTTTATTAGCTTTTCCTCCTGTACCAGTTAAAGAAATGGGATTCGACTGTCACGACTTATTATAACCTATACCATGGAAAATACATCTCTATTCAAGACTACCATTTTATCATTTAAATAGTGAGTTTTTTGATTTGTCTAGGAATCAATGAGACTTCATTAGGTCATGTCTACTAGAATCTGAATTTTTCTACATTTTGGAAAATTAGAACAGTATTCACACATTTTTATTAACACTTCTCCAGCACTTTTCCCATTCTCCAGATTTGCTTCTACACAACTGAAATAGGATCTAGTGCTATAACCACAAGCGGTACGCTGCACCAAATCCATCCAAGCTTTGTGACAACATCAATTTTATTCACTACATCCCCTGGGCTTCATGCTTGCTTCTTCTGTCTTAGTTTGAAGACCATTTCTGGTGGAGGCAGAGGAGAACTTGCATTCAGTAGTTTCAGTAGTTCCTTTCTCACTGTCATTAGTTAATGGGACAGCATCAGCCTCATTTCTCTTCCTAGTGAGTGGTTCCTCTCCCTCTAAACATTTCTTTGTAGAAGTATTTTTAGAACATTTTGAAACAGGCAGATCATTTTAGACTTTGGCCTTTCATGCATTATTCTTACATCTCATGTCATCATGTGTTCAAGTTCTTTTTTCTTTTCTTGGTTATTAACTCATTGCAGGTCATTCTGTATAAATTCATTACTTCTATTTGAAATCTTATAAGAATTTAATTTATAGGAGTTTTCCAATCCTTGAGACACCTTCTCTTTTGCAATCACTGGCTACAGAATTTTATGAATCATTTCCAGTAAACCTCTTAAACTTTACTGTGGTTTAGGTTTACAGTTTTAAAATGTTGTCTTCCAATTTTGTGAAGATAATGTACAACTGCTACAGGATGGAAAGCAAGACAGTGTCTTGCAAACAGTATCCTCTCTCCCTTAATTTGGTATTTATATCAAAGTGAAACACACGTGTAGTGTTAATATCTAATATTGTATAATCTAATTTTATGAGAACTTGAATGATCTAAATTTAAAATAGTACAACACAAAAGTTTTAATGAAGTGCATCTGAAATAATGTAATTTCTCCCAAATTTTAAAATTTCATCAGGGACTGCAGTTTAAACTAGTTAGACCCAGTACCTTGTAAATTGTGTTTATGATATTCTCATAATACAGTATCCACCCCTTTACTGCTACCATTTAAAACTCAGTGGGGTTTATACACACCTTTGGTGGTTACTGTACTGGACTTTAATGTTGTGATTCTTTGCTATTATTTAAAAATTTTTTATTATGTTACAATTCATGTATTTCAATTATCCTCTTTATATCTTTATATATTTTTAATAATTTCAAAAGTCTCTCAAACATTTGTCTTCTCACCTATTCCAATGATCAGATGGAGACTCCATGGTGCTGGAGACTATCCCCCACCCTCCCTCTCTGTAGCCCTGAATCCTTTGCCCTCCTCTCTATTTGCCCTCTAGGCCAGCAAGCAGCTTCACATCTGTTTGTTCTATATGATGGCTCTGTCTTAGAATGGCATTTCAATAACTTTCTTTATGGCCAACAATGTTTTAAAACCATCTACCTCGAATCCATGCCTAACTAAACTGTGTATTCTATTCTTAGACAAGCTAAAATTACAGTGAGACCAGGTTGGAATATGCAGTTTGACAAAGGGGTTAAACAAATGTGCTCCATCTAGTCAATCCCCAGTCCCTGATAATGGTTTGCATCTGTGTCTCTACCCAAATCTCATGTGCAGTTGTAATCCCCAGTGTTGGAGGTGGGGCCTGGTGGGAGGTGATTGGGTCGTGACGGTGGATCCTTAATGAATAGTTTAGCAACATCCCTTTGGTGCCATTCTTGTGACAGAGTTCTCAAGAGATCAGATTGTTTAAAAGTGTGGCACCTCCCTACTCCTTCTCTTCCTCCAACTGGTGTAGTGTAATGTGATGTGTATGCTTCTCCTTTACCTTCTGCCATGATTTTAAGTTTCCTGAGACCTCCCCAGAAGTAGAAGCTGCTATGCTTCCTGTACAGCCTGCAGAACCATGGGCCAATTAAGCCTCTTTTCTTTATAAATTACCCAGTCTCAGTTATTTATTTATAGCAGTGTGAGCATAGACTAATACAGTCCCCTTAAAAAGCCAAAGAAGATAAACATGAAGACAAAGCTACCCAAAGCCCAAGTAGAATTCCCTGTAACTCTGTCTTTGATAGGGGTGAGTTGCTAAGCAATTTCTTGCATGGTCTGATAATCTGATGGAAGAACAAAGTTGCAACAAATAGCATCTTACATCAGAAACAGGAGCTATGCTGACCAGATAAATAAGAATCCATCTCTTATTTTTATTTTACTTTTTTTTATTATTTTTTTTTGAGATGGAGTCTCACTCTGTCGCCCAGGCTGGAGTGCAGTGGCGCAATCTTGGCTCAATGCAAGCTCCGCCTCTTAGGTTCATGCCATTCTCCTGCCTCAGCCTCCTGAGTAGCTGGGACTACAGGCGCCCACCACCATGCCTGGCTAATTTTGCAGCTGGATGGTGTCCTGCCCAGGGCGGGTTCCCACTCTGCACCCTGATCTGTGGGGACCAGCTTGGGCCACCCAGACCCTCGATTGGAATAAGCGGGTAAATAATTATCTTGTCCTTATTAATCTTTCTTAAATGTATGTACAGGTGTTTAAAATGAGAAATGTTTTGGTTCTTTATTTAGAAGTTTAGTGATGTTTTTGTGACTGGAAATACGCTGAAGGAGCGTAACTCTTTTTTGTATCAATTAGCCTAAGGGAAAATTGGTTCTCTTATCATCATATTGCTTTGAATTGCAGTCTCCAAGAACTTATCGACGTTAAGTGAGGACTTACTGTATGTTCTTGTTACATTTAGCTGTTGTTAATATACCGTTATTTTGTATATATCCCAGCAATATCTCAAATGCATTCTGTGGAACACCATTCTAACAGGCCATTTATTAGATATTTTTAAAAGGACTAAACATGGTTAAATAACCAGAAATTACTACATACTCTACATTACTTCTTGATGATTCACAATGCACATTAGGTGTATTAAAAGATGTAGGTAGTCTAATAGCAAAAAAGCATATATAAATATATATATATAATTGTATTTTAAAAGCTCGAATTTACCAAACTTATTTCTGTATAGATCAATTAATGTTTCCCTGAACATTGGATGCCATCCTGCGGAACATTATCTGGAACAACCATGGCTCTAAGATAGGGGCATTAGAATGAACTTCTTTTTGTAAAGATCTAGGTATTAAATATTTAAGGCTCTGTGGGCCAAGAGGCAAAATTGAGCAACTGTGCTCACTAAAACTTGAATTGTCGTTTTTACCATTTAAACTTAAAATGAAAATAGTGTGCCAGATTTGGCCTGCCAGCCATAGTTCACCCACATCTGTTTCAGGAGACGGCATTGTTGAGAGGCATATGAAAATTTTTAACAGGTGCTGACCACTAATGAGAAAAATTAAAGTGCGCAGAAGATGAGAGAGCTGTCTCTTCTGTCAATGCTGTTATAGTCCCTTTACTAGCCCAATCCTGAATATATATAATAAACAAGTTTTTTGCCTCCTTGCCACTGACATATCTGGCACCATTTCCCAATGGGTCATTTTGAATAAGGTTACAGAATCCTTTTCAACCCATTTTTTTTTTTTTTCTGGGCAACCACAGGGAATCAATCAGAATTAACAAAAGACATAAAACCCGTTTGCCATTCCTGATCCTCTATACTCTTCCTAAAGTGTGTTATCTAGATTTTGACTTTGGTGTGACCACGCTGTCACAGAATAGAGAGAGGAGTATCGGGGGAAACAGCCCCCAATATTTCAACATAGGTTCTTTTCTATTTTCCAGAAGTGTCGGCCGGTCTGAGAAATAAAGGAAAGGAGTACAAAAGAGAGAAATTTTAAAGCTGGGGGAAATCATTAGTGATTTTCAAAGGGGAGGGAGTGTACAAATAGGGTGTGGGTCACACAGATCACATGTTTCAAAGGCAATAAAATATCACAAGGCAAATGGGCAGGGCAAGGCCACAAGGCCAGGGCGAAACTAGAATTTCTGATGAAGTTTCATGTCCCACTGCGCACGCATTGTCATTGATGAACGTCTTAACAGGAAACAGGGTTCAAGAGCAGAGAACCGGTCTGACTAGAATTCCCCAGGCTGGAGGTTCCTAATCCTAGCAAGCCTGGGGGCACTGCAGGAGACCAGGGCATGTTTCATCCCTATCTAGAACTGGATAAGGCAGACACTCCAAGAGTGGCCATTTTAGAGGCCTCCCCCGGGGAGTGCATTCTTTTCCCAGGGCTGTTAATTATTAATATTCCTTACTGGGGAAAGAATTCAGCGATATCTCTCTTACCCGTTTTCGGTAATAATAGAAATATGACTGTCCCGCCCGCCTCCCTGGCAGTCAGACTTAATGGTTATCTCCCTTGTTCCCTGAACATCGCTGTTATCCTGTTCTTTTTTCAAGGTGCCCCGATTTCATATTGTTTGAACATACATGCTTTACAGACAATTTGTGCAGTTAACGCAATCATCACAAGGTCCTGAGGCGACATACATCCTCAGCTTATGAAGATAACGGGATTAAGAGATTAAAGTAATGACAGGCGTAGGAAATTATAAGGGTATTGATTGGGGAAGTGATAAATGTCCATGAAATATTCACAATTTATGTTCTTCTGCCGTGGCTTCAGCCTGTCCCTCCGTTCAGGGTCCCTGACTTCCCACAACAAAGGAGTCATTACCTTACTTGACCGAAATTGTCATACCCTAAGATCACAAACATTTTTGCAATCTCATTATGCTATGGATGCACAGTGACCTAGCAATCAACTAGAGCCTTGAATCATTCTCCATATGTATTGTTGTTAAGTCACACTGTGACTTTCTTACAGGTTAGATCCAAGTGCATAATATGATATTTATCTCAATTAATATCAACAATTCAGTCTACTACTCAGTCCATCCTAATGAAAATCTTTTGGATTCTAATTATTAGGTATTTCTCTCAACATCAACTCATTTAAACCAAATTAATATGCCTTTTGATCTGTATCATAGGTCAACATGTTTAGTAACAATGGTCTTAGAATTCCAGAACATGCCATTAGAAACAATCTTCTCAATAACGAAACTTATGATGTTTGAATTATGCTCCCCATCAGGTGTTGAGATCTTTGGAATAACATTTATATTCACACCGTATTCAGTATCTGCAAAAAAATATATTTTTGTAGTATATGGAGATTATTTTTCCCAAAGCCACATCACTGAGTTATAAAATTTAAGAAACAAAGAGGACTTGAAGATTGCTCCAGTACCTTTCAGCCTTAACCACCTACTCCAGCCAAAAAATAAGAAAAAAACAAAAACAAACAAAAAACTTGGGGCAAGTATTGAATTCAAGGAAATTCTTGATTTTCAACTAAATCTCTTGGCAGACTAGAATAACTGTCATCATGAAAGATAAAAAGAATGTACACACAGTTGAGTTTCATAGAGCAAAACAATAAAAAATGTGAGTTACTGCTAAAATACAGCTAGAAGACATTAAATACTATCATGAGAGAGCTCTGAAAAGTTACAGGTGTTATACAAACCTAAGTGTTACCAGCAGTGAATCTATATGGGTCTGCAGCAACCTCAATCTGGCCTCCTCAGAAGAATGAATTCAACTGAGGAGACAGAAGGCAGAAAGAGAGACTGAGGCAAACCTTAGAGCAGGAGTGAAAGTTTATTAAAAAGCTTTAGAGCAGCAATGAAAGGAAATAAAGTACATTTGGATGAAGACCAAGTGGGCGATTTGAGAGATCAAGTGCATAGTTTGACCTTTGACTTAGGGTTTTATATGGCACCATGCTTCCAGGGTCTTGTATCCCTTCTCCCCTGATTCTTCCCTTGGCAGGGGCTGTTCACATATGCAGTGGCCTGCCAGCACGTGGGAGGGTAGAATACACAGTGTGCTTACTAGAATTGTACACATGCTCGCTTGAGGATTTCTCTTACCAAACGTCCCTTGGAGGCCATATACCAGTTAAACTTTGACATTTTGCCTCCTAATGCGTATGCTTGAGCCCACTTGCCCAACTCTTGAGATCTTATTGGGAAGCTGTTGATTACCAGTTTTAGGTGCTTCTGTTTATTGGGAGACTGCCTTTCCCGGGTGTGAGCTGCATATCTATTATCATTTTAGAGAGACAGTTAACAACCGTCTGACCATCAACTGATGGTCGCCTGACATTCCTTGTGTGTGTGTGTGTGTGTCTGTGGTGGGAACTCTTTTCTGCTCTGCTCTTGTCTGTTACCTACTGTAACATAAGGAATCATTTTTAGAATGTATTTTGTTGCCTTAAGGTGGGCAGTGTTTCTCTGTTTTTGCATTTCTAGAACACAGATGCAAGAGGAGAGTGGTATTTTGTACTCTTTAATTTTATTATCTTTTGATTGTATTTTCTTCATTTTTGGTTTTTTTTTTCAAAATATACTTATTTTCCTTTTATGGCTGATTTTCTTCATAATAAAATATAGCAACACATTTGGTAGATTCTAATTTCTTATGTTAACAGAATGCTTTCAACACAGAAGTCTTACTTGGATATATTCTTATGCAGGGGTCAGCAAACTTCCAGTAAAGTGCCAGATAGTAAATATTTTAGGCTTGGCAGGCAAAGAGGCAATGTCCTCAACTCTGAGCAACTGTTCTCACTTAAATAATAATAGTCTTTTTTGCATTCTACATTTAAATATGTAAAAACCATCCTTAGCTCATAGACCTTGCAAAAGCAGGTGGTGGGCCAGATTTGGCCATTGGTTGGTGGCCCCCACTATAGAGTACTGACCATTAAAAAAATAAGATCATAGTTGTCTGGATGTCCTTCAAAACATGAAACTTAGTAATTTACATTGTAACAAAGTGATTTTGATTGTATGATAAGATAGATGGCAAAGTTAAAAAAATCACTTCCATTTTGACCAGTAAAGAATTCCACATGTCAAGTTTCAAATTCTTTCAATAGAAAATATTTGAACCTAAAAAATCCTATTCTTGCTTTTTCAAATAACAGATATTTATTGCCATTTTTCAGGCTGTGTACTGGGCACTAGAAAAAAACGGATAACAAGACTGGCAATATGAACCTAACTAGATTTCAAGCCTCTTCCACTAAAAAACCATAACGTTAATAAATATCCTCATGATTCATATAAAGATAATGTCCCATAAAGCGATATATAAAATCTTTAAACATGGCTTTTCAGGAATAACCACAATGAATCATGAAATTTACCTTTAAATCTCTTTCTCCTCCTACGTAAATAATTTGAATGTAAATATCTTTAAGAATTTTGTAATAAATAAGAAGTCAAAAGCTGAATATTCATGCAGCTCTTTAGTATAATAATAAACTGTAAATGCCCACCAAGGACTTAAAGAAGAGTAAGCAACATTGCATTCTAAATGAGAAAATATGAGTCACAACAAATTTCCCAAGTGAGAAGCTTTTATTTCTTCTTTTTCAAAAAAGAATTAAACTCATGTCTAAAAATGCAGAGAAAATTCTGTATACCCTTAGGCATCTTAATGTGTCACTGAGTCCAACTCTAGGGGCCTTTTGTCATGTATTCTGGCTTGGTCACACATTTTGAGCACTCCTGCTGTATTTGAAGAATTCTTTATCTTACGAGACCTACACTCCCATGGTAGGAGCACAAAAACGTGCTCAAGTTGAAGTCTCCGTTTCAACTCTCCACTTTGTCTCCATGAGATTTCACTTGGAAAGAAGCAACATGAAAAGACTGATGCCATATATACAGAGTTCATCTTCTCATGAGGGTGAGAGTAGAGGTGTCTTGCTTTCAAGGGCAGGGGGGCAGAGACTCTAGAATTCTTTCCACAACAGCAGCATCAGCAGCAACTGAAGCCATAGTGGTGCCCTTACTAAGTAGAAGTGGCTTTCTTGGGAATCTTTTCTTGGCATGGTTCGGTGGTATTCTTCTTTGCTTTGCAGTCTCCAAGGCTAATGCTCTGGCCTATCCTGTGAGTCCCCTAACCTCATTTGTCTTAGGTTACTGTTGCAGGTTGAATTGTGTTCCCCAAAAAGATACGTGGTAGTCCTAATCCCTAGTACCTGTGAATGTGACATTTTTTAGAAATAGGGTCTTTGCAGATGTAATCTGATTAAGATGAGGTCATACTCGATTAGGATGGCCCTAATCCTATATAACCTGTGTCCTTACAAGAAAAACAGAGACACAGGGAGGAGAATACCATGTAAAGACACAGAGACACACTGAAATCTCCATGTAAGGACAGAGGAAGAGATTTCAGTGATGCAGCTGCAAGCCAAGGAATGCCAAGAATCAATGGCCACCATCAGAAGCTGGGAGTGGGCAAGGAAATATTCTACAGTCTCAGAAGGAGCACAGCCCTGCAGGCACCTTGATTTTGCCCTCTTAGCCTTCAGAACTGAGGGCATACATTTCTTTTGTTTTAAGCCACCCAGGTTGTAGTAGTTGGTTATAGCAGTCTTAGGAAATAAACACATTTCCTTGGAAGGAGATCCTGACATGAGGATTCAGTGTAAGTGACTTTTAAAGAAAGTGATCCCAAGAGAAACAGTAAGAAAGTAGAGAAAGCAGGAAAGGAAAGAATTTAGAAGCCAAGCAAGGATGAGCTCTTAGGCAAAACCCCTGCTTCATCTTGATCCTGCAAGGAGCTCTGGAGTTTAAATTACATCCAGAGTTTGTCCCAATTTGGGGCAAAGGAGCTGGATTCTCATACTTGCAGTCACAGGGGCCAGTCATGGGTGAGGGCTGCCTCATGGGACCCAATCTGTATAGCACTTCAGGTTCTCTGTACACGTTGCTAAAGCAGCATTTATAGCCCTTGAATAGGCCTTAAAGAAAGTCAGAAGGGCCAACCTTAGAAAAAGATTGCTGGAGAATCTGGCCGTGAGGCACATAAACACCATAAAAGGGATTTGGGAGTATCTGAGCGTCTTATTCTATTTGTGTTGCTATAAAGGAATACCTGAAGCTAGGTAATTTATAAAGAAAAGAGGTCTATTTGGCTCACAGTCAGCAGACTGTACAAGAAACACGACACCAACCTCTGCTTCTGGTGATGGATGTGGGGTGCTTCCACTCATGATGGAAGGTGAAGGGGGAGCTGGCATGTACAGAAGTCACGCGATGAGAGAGGAAGCGAGAGAGAGGAGAAGGTGCCAGGCTCTTTTTAACAACCAGCTCTCTGGGGAGCTAATAAAATGGGAACTCATTACCTAAGGACAGCACTAAGCTATTCATGAGAAATCAGCTCCCATGACCCAGAAACCTCCCATCAGGCCTCACCTCCAACACTGAGGATCATATTTCAACATAAGATTTAGAAGGTCAAATATTGCAACTGTAGCATTGGGTAAAGTGTAGATCAAGCCCACTACTCCTGATTGTAAATTACTTTTCTCCTCAAATTTCCTGGAGTGGAGTCTGTTGTTTGCAACTAAGAACAAAAATTGATATGTCACCCAAAGGAAGAAAATCATCATTTTTAGACCCTAAAATAATAGCTGAAAGTCATTAATTTCTTAAAATATATACAGGTTCCTAAAATGCTGTGGAAAAGCCCGATTTTTATAAAGCACATCCTGTTTTAAATGTATTAAGGGAAACTCAATATTGAAAGAAAAACTTGTAAAATACTGAGTAAAATGAAGACTATTTCCATAAATATTCAAACGTATCAGTTTTGTTAATACATATTTTCTATAAAACTACTATTACCATCAACAAGTATGTTACAAGTAAATCATAGCTATGGAGCATTGTTCTTGGAACTATAAAAAATATAAGATATGCTTCTTGCTTTCAAAATTTCATATGCTAGTGCCTGTGAGATCTTTAGCTAAGTCACTTGTCATCTCTGAGCCTTGGTTTCCATTTCTGTGAAATACAGATGATAATGTTAATACAGAACTGCTATGGACATTATGATATAACTTATGTAAATGCTTTTAGTGAATGTAAATGATTATATAAACATGATGATACTAAGAAACACATAAGAACATGGCATATACAATAAATCTCACAGGAATTACAAGTAAAAAACAAATCAACTCCATGCATTCTGTGGAGGCCCAGTGGCAGGAATATTCATCTCAAAATTATAGGTGCATTGAACAGTTGTCACTGGATTTCAGTAGACCCTTGAACTACACAAGTAACTCTGCTGACTCTAATTCCAAATGCATCAAATAAAATTCTAGTTACAAATACCTTCCCACAGAGCTTGCCTGCAAGGAGATACTGTTGCAAGCAGAGAATATGAATGTCTGAACCCTTTGACAATTAAATTTCTCAGTATAATTTAAGAAGTTGGTACTCTGGTAACTCTGTGTTTTATGAACTTGGTTGCTGTAAGTTTGGCCCTGAGAGGGGACTCTACTGTTAGTGTGTAAAGCCAAATTTGTGAGCCTCCAAGGTGAGAAGCAGAGCCTGAAACTTTTCTAATTCACCAAGATACCTTAGGCCAGAGGTCCTCAATCTTTTGGGCACCAGGCACAGGTTTCATGGAAGACAACTCTTCCATGGACTGGTGGGTAGGAGGTGGATTTGGGATGATTCAAGTGCATTACTTTTTTTGTACGCTTTATTTTGATTATTTTTACATTGTAATATATACAAAATAATTATACAACTCACCATAATGTGCAATCAGTGGGAACTCTGAGCTTGTTTTCCTGGAACTAAACAGCCCCATCTGGGAGTGATGAAAGACAGTGACAGATTATCAGGCATTAGATTCTCATAAGGAGCATGCAACCTGGACCCCTCGTATGCACAGTTCACAATAGGGTTCATGCTCCTTTGAGAATCTAATGCCATTACTGATCTGATCAAAGGCGGAGCTCAAATGATAATGTGAGTGATGGGGAGCGGCTGTACATACAGATGAAGCTTCACTGTCTTGACTACCATTTACCTCCTGCTGTGCAGCCTGTTTCCTAACAAGCCATGGGAGCCCTACCTTAGGTGATGGCTTAGAAAGTAGTCAGCATTCTCTTCCTTGAATCTTCTACTCTTTATTACATTTTAAATGTAATAAATGACACAATTTTCTTTAGTTTCTTGAGATTCCTTTCGATTAATTCTGTAAGAGGCCTAAGTGACTCAAACATAATAATGATCTATATTTAAATGTCCATCAATTCTGACAGCTAGTTTGAATGCAGATAGTTGCTTTACGGACTGCTGGTCCTTCAAACAGAAACTATACAAACCTCTGTATTTTTTTCCCTTTGGATTTAAAACTCTGTTCACTCACATTTGAAATGTGTTTATGGTAATATGATTCTTGTTTGTTTTTCAATCTATTCTTAGTGCAGAGGAATGGCAGGAATTTGAACATTCCTCGACTTTCACATTCAGGCAAGCATCATTAAAAAAACTTCAGTGCATGCTCAGCTAAGATATTACATTCATATTCTGGCCTGGCCCTTCCAGCCTTAGAGAGAGGTTTATGCACTCTCTTTTTTAAAATTTTTAATTGTAATTTTTGTGGGTACATAGTATGTGTATATTGCACTCTCTTTTCTGGAAGAATTTTAAAAAATATCTGGATCATATTTCTTCTCTTTTTATCACTTCTATTCTCGTTCTCTTTTAGGATTTTCAATCTCTACTAATCCTTCAAACCTCCGCCTTTCCCTGTCCCTGCATGCAAAGGCCTTATCTTTGTTAGAAAAAGGAAAAAAAATAAGGCAAAGTGGTGGGGCGGGGGAAAGGAAGGAATGAAAAAAAGGATAGATGGAGGAAAGGTAGAAACAAAGGAAGGAAACAAAGAAGAGAAAAGAACTGAACATATTTCTCTTTTAATCATGCACACACATATTAACACATATTTGAAAGACACTTATTAAATGCCTACTATATGTAAGATTTTGGTCTAGGTGTTGGGGAGGTAAAGATAAATTCGACATTAAGTTGCCATCTCATTGAACAGACATCACATATTTATAAGTAACCTAACACAAAGCAAAAGGTGGATAAGTTCTCTAAGAGGGTCTAGAAAGATGATCATGACAATGTAAGGGGGAGACAGGACTTTCAATCAGCAAGGGGCTGGAGAAGGCAGAAAGAATCTTGGGAAGAGATGACACTTGAGATGGGCCTTTGGGGATAGATAAGACTTGCTTTCCCTTCCAGTTTGTCCAGTAAATATTCTACAGACTTCCTTATGCAAGTTTCCTGGAAACCTCTCCCATCACGCAGTCATTTCCTAGTGAATCCGCCTTCTACCCTGACTCCATTTCCCAAACTGATTCTTCAAAGAATACCCATGACACTTTTACACTCAAACCCCACATGTTGGTGACTTTTTATTTTTCTAAAAACTATTCTCCAAGAATAAAACTTACTTTCTTAACTTCCCTAACATGGCATTATCCTAGGTTCCTTCTCACCTTTGACCCAGGCCACACAGTCTAACCAGCACTGCTTTGTGATCACTTTGGTATCATAGCTCACCTTTCTATGATACCCTTAAAGACTTATGCTAAAACATAACTCAAGACCTAAGTATATGCTCTTGTAATCAGAGTGTAATGAGATCTCCTTGAAAGACCTATTTTTTGAACCATGCTTACCTTTGGCCAAGACTCAGGCATGAAGAGACCTTTACAAAGCATATTCTATTCCACATTGCATTAATAACAAATCAATATTGTACTCAAGATGCTGTAGGAAGACAGAAAATAGAATTTACTTTGCCCACCACCATGGAGAACCATCCTATCCCTTCTGTTCCTCTTATGAAATGTCTTCCCATGTCTGCTCCATGCCCCCACTTTCTATAGATTTTAAAAAAAGACTACATTTTTTAGAATAGAATAAAAATTATGAAAATATTCATGTTGAAAGGTAGAAAGATAATGAAGAGTGTAAATTAGGAAGTGAAAAATTGGAAGGATACAAAAAGAGAAAAGAGAGTTGAAGTACTAATATTTTCATCGTATATAGTAGGGTGTTGAGAGTAATTGATGAACATGAAATGATAGTTTAAATCTATAATAAAAAGGTGTAAAGTCCATTAGAGGGCCAAAGTTCTTTCAGATAGCTCTTTGATAGAACTATCAAAGATTGGGAGTAAGTGAGGAGTTACAAGTTGGCAGGGTAGTGGAAATGAAGTAGTGTAAACTTCTCATCTTTTATGTCTAATATGTTATATTAAATTTGATAAATGAGATGTAGTAATTAAGCATATCATTTAGCATTTGGAGGCAATCACTCCAAAAAACTACATAGGAAACAATTAAAATGATTTCCTCAGCTAGTGAGACTGAAGGTATTAAGACCATCTGGTGTTTTCATTATAAATCCTTTGTCCTGCTTGATTTTTTTTTTAAACTATGTGCCTGGATTATTTTATTAAAATTTCACAAAGGATAAAAATACATAGAAAAATATTTTAACATCAATTTTTAAGTTATTTGTTTTATTTATTATCAGTACGAGTAGAGATGGGGGTCTCATATTTTCACCCAGGCTGGAGTGAGGTGGTGCCATCATAGCTCAATACCACCTTGAATTTCTGGGCTCACGGCTGAGCCTCCCACCTTAGCCTCCTGAGTAGCTTGGACTACGGGCACCCACCACTAAGTCCAGCTATTTTTTAAATTTTTTGTAGCCACAGGGATCTTGCCATCTTGCCCAGGCTAGTCTCAAACTCCTGGCCTCAAGAGATCTTCCCACCTCGGCCTCTCGAAGTGCTGGGATTACAGCTGTTAGCCACTGTGCCCAGTCAATTCTTAAATTAGTAGCTTTTATGATTTTTTTTTGGTAGAGAAGTCCTACCCTAAAATACAAATTTTAAAATTCTTAATATAATTAAATATATATTTTCATGCTAAATCTATATGCTAGTAGAGATAAGCAGATTCAGATACAAAAGTTTAATTACAAAATAATGGGAAAGCAGTCTTCAGAGGGATATTATTTTATTTATAAGATTTTTTTAGTGTGAATTAGATCATTTAAAAATATTTAGTTTCAAATACCGAGTGCAAGGGCATCATTTGAGAATCAATGTCCTAAATATTCACTGCTGGGTATATCTCTCCTAAAAATAGAAAGTGTCTATTTTTTATCAAAATACAGGTCCCTGTGGGTGGGTGGTTTTGTCAGTCTGTCTTGGCTTTTTCTCTTTTTTCTCCTTTCTCTATGTGCTTTTCTAGTCTGTTGGGCAGTTCTTGCTTACATTGCTTGTCTCTTTTTTTAAAAAAAAAAATTCAATTAAGCTCTCTCTGTTTACTATTCATATAACAGAGTCTGATATGTTTTAAATTATGTGTTGTATTTAGTGAACAATTTATAATTTCTTGTGTTAATTCCAAAAGTAGATTGATGTACTGTTTTTGTATTTCTGTTATTTAAAGAATGAACCAGTGAGCAAATGAATGAATGAACAGGGAGTAAAAAGAAAGAAAGGAAAGAAGGAAGATAGGTTGAAAGAAGATAAATACCCGAGTTGTTTTTTTTACGTAAGTAACCTTTGTTTAATTTTTTTTCCACTCTGCCTAGTGGCTGATAGAAAAAAGCTACCAGAACTCTGGTTGAAGAGGTCTCAATATTCTGTTTTATATTCTAGTGGATGGAAATGCTGACAAAGATATTGAACCATATATTCAAAGACATGCTATTTTAAGTGAGCCAAATCTTCCTTTTTCAAAGTGGGGATAACTTAAAAATTCAAATTTGATAAATTATGGAGTGTATAAGCAAATCACTACCGAAATCAGGCAAGCTGAGCCTATCTTTTGACAACTTTCTAGAGGTATAGCTATCCTTTTGGGAAAACGTATCTTTAAATATGTTCTGAAATGCAGAGAACCTAAACACAGACCTAGAATGCTGGAATGGGCAGGGACTGTGGGAACAGCACAATATCTTATCACAGACGAAGGGCCCAAAGTCCAGGAACATTCGAAGACTCGTAATGTGCTACAGTTCAGTGTCAGAGAGGCAACCTATGAAAAATTGTGATACTGAAAACTGATTGAGCCACACACTTAAAAATGGGTCCATTTTATTCTATGTAAATTACAGCTCAATGAAGTTGATTAGAAATCAATGTTCCCTTTTTGCTCATAGGTGCACCATGTCTCTGGCTTCATCAGCCTGATATTCATTATCCCTCCATTCACCATATTATCTATTGATTACCTAACACATATCAGGGACCGTGTTAGGCACTGGGAGTAAATGAGCAAAAGCAGATATGGCACCTGCCAACATGGAGCCTCCAGGCTATTGGGAAGAGGCATTAATCAGAGAATCATACTAATAAATATATCACTCAGTTATGTTGACAGCTGCTATGGATCTATGGAAGGAGATACTGGTATTCTGGTAGCCTGCAATAGGGGGTTTTAACCTTGTAATGGAGGTCAGGGGACTTCTCCTAGAAAAGGCACAATTGAGATGAGATCTGAAAAACTACGGAAAGTTAAAAGGTACTTTTAGCTAGGGTAGGGATGGGGGAAGAGGGTGGGAAAATGTGTTCTAGATAAGGAAAGACCATGTCCCAAAGCCCTGGGTTGGTGGATATGGCACTTTCAGATGTCAGAAAGACATGTGGGAAGAACCACAGAGTGAGGGGGGACATGGAGGGAAAACTTGCATTAACTCAGCTGAGAAAAAATTAAGTTAAGCAAGGCTGTGTTCATATCATAGAATTACAGAGATCAAATAACCCCCAAATGTCATTATTTTCATTTGGCATATTTACCTAAAATAGTTAATCAATTGGGTTAATTCATTGAATGTCTATATCAGTGATGTCAAAGAAAGCCAAGAACCAATTTGACGAATTTTGAATAAGTTCCTTTCAATCCATTCTGTGATAGACAAGTAAGTACTCTATTAAGGGAAAAATTTCTCACAGCAGTTGTTTGATTGCTTTAACTACTTATTTGAAAAAAAATTCTTTCTTTGACTAGAATGATAAACTTTAATTGATTATATTTTTTACACAGAGGAAAAACTCATACACACTATAGTAGCTGCATTTCATCATGTAACTAGTTAGGTTAATGAAGCTGACAAAACGTAACTAGCCATACTCACCTATGGGTTATTTTTAGATTAAAATTTTGGATTAAAATGTTTCTTTTAAAGCAGTGGATTTTATGAGGCATCCCATTGGGCAGCTTAAATTCCTGAGCTCCAAAAGCCCCACAGTGAGAAATCAACTAGGGCTAGGAAAGGCAAAACCTGTAGGCAGTATTGTCCAGTGGTTGAGAATTTGAGTCCTTGATGTTGAAATCTGATGTTCCATCTTCTAGCTGTGCCACCTTCTAGCTCTGTGACCTTGGACAATACACTTAATGGTTTAGTTTTCTAATCTGGATGTTAAATACAATAATTCCCTCACAGGTTACTTGAAATACTGAGTGTGTTAATGTAAGTAAATTGTCTAATGCAAAGATTGACACTCAAATTTTAGTTATTATTATTAGGCATAGCTCTTATCAGTTAATAAAGTATATAAAAAGGTACTATAGCATTGTCTAACAGAACTGTAGATTTCAACATTAAATGATGGGGCAATCTGTGTGGATATAATGTCCGAAGTCAGAATGAGACCTTTGTGCAACTGTTTCTAATCATCGACTATCCCAGTCAGAATTCATGAAGGCAAAAATATTCCATCTCTCCTGAGATGTGGACATCCCTTCCACAGCTCTTTCAAAGCCAGGGGGCTCTCCAGACAGGTGGCGAGCATGCCGGGTCTAATCTGTTACGAGACTGTTTTAACGAAGTTGAGTGCATATCATAGATCACTGTCTTCTATTTTTCCACACTAGAATGCCTTTCGAACAAGATGTTTTATTTTCATGGTAATTTAATCATTAAATGTTATTAAATAGGGGTTATAAAAAGGCAATTGTTCCTCAGGAGCTTGAAATTGAGGATTCTCTTTTTAGCTGCCCCTGATTCCCCTTTTCGCAGTGACCTTGGGATTAGTTATTTAGCTATTCTATGCTCTAACTTTTTATGCAAAATGAGAAAAATGCCACTTTTATGAGGAGGCTGTAAATTCCTAACTAATGCTTAAAGCATGCTTTAGTTCCTTTCATCTGAGAAAATTAAAGTAAATGAAAATATTTCATTATTAATAATCTAATTCTCTTTGAATCTTTGATTAATATCATTTTAATATATGAGATTATCAAAATTGGGTCATATTCTACATAAATTTTTGAAGGTGGAAGCTATACACAAATAGATAAATTTTAGTTAAAACCAATTCTTCTTAAGAAGATCTAAAATGAACATAATACCTCTTGAATCAAACATAAAATAGCAGATTCAGGTATAGCCTGCCTTCAGAAACTATTAGTATATTGCTACCTTAAGCATTTTATTTTCATTAGGGTAAGATAACCATTTTCACAGTTTCAAAATTTTTGATAATATAAAACATCAGACAATCTTCGATGTATTTTTTTAAATGTAAACTGAAGTCGTGTCACAGTGGCATTGCACAGCTGGTGGAAATGGTCCACTTAAAAACAGAATGTCATTTGTGAGAAATGGATTCGTGAGGACTCTTTCCCCCAAATCACTAACTAGAGAGAAATACTGTGAAGTATTTCTCACCCTATACTCTTCTTCCTTATGCTCTATTGAAGCATTCAAAAACACAGTGATTTAACATGAACAAATCTTTTCAGGGAATCTTCATAATCATTGACATTTCAGTTGGACCCCATTTTGTTAAACTTTCTCAACATCCTTCTATTAAATTTGTAAACTTACTAACATCTATAGCATATTTCAAAGGAAGGGTTTGAAAGTGTTAAAAGAATGTGTCAAATATGTTATAAAGTTCCACCATTGAACTTTGAATTACCCTTCCCCTTTCATATTTTCCAGTTAACATGCACAAAGCTGCTCATGCCATGTAATCAACTGATTGTTACACAAGCATTTTCTAAAGCTATGACAATCTCAGATTTATGAGGTCAAGAAGTACAGACTTAATCCATTCAATAGCTGCAATTTATCGTCTGATTATAATTGTATACACAAACACAGTAATGATTTAGATGACATAGTGTAAAGATGAAATCCGTTTATTTTAAAAGGGTTTCTAACCTTTAAAATATGTTGCCATGGAACACCTTTCGATGTCCGCTTTTAACAACACAATTATTATTGTTTTATTGATCAGGGTTTTATTACGGATTTGACACTTATATTTCATGCTAATCGAAAAAGGTGTAATTTTTCTGCACAATTTTAACAAGAATATGACTGTAATTAATTATATCACTATTATGTTTTCAGTGTCTAGAAAGAAGTGCTTAATTTATCACACATGTCTTCTATAGCATATGGAAACCTCTTTTAAAAAGACAGGGTGCGTGCTCCTTGCAGAGATGATAGGATATGACACAGGCACTATATTTATAGATTTCTGCCGCCATGCTGACCTGGTTTTATAGTGACAGCTCTTCTGAAATGAGATTGCACATTAGCAACTTAGATAGCCTGGGCGGCACCCAATTTTACCATGCTTTGGTCTTATAACTCTAATTAGTGGTCATTCCCTAATGCCTTCATAGATCAAGAAAACAACCTACAGAAAGGACCAGAGTGATGTGGGTGGAATAACACAGCAAAATATATTGCAGATTTTTTTTCTAGTTTGTAAGTTTTAACAAATAACTAAATGTCACGATTAACTTGCTTGGCTACATATGGCAGTTTAGTTTTGTTCATTTCATACTTACTGTTACACAGCATCAGTGGTTGTAAACTTGGTACATACCCTGAAGCACAGACTCACACTTACAGGCACACACGTGTATGTATGCATGTAATATTTACACTGATCTTCAACCTATTGTCAATGATCTTTATACTTTTCTAAAATATTATGGCTCTATTATCCAAGAAAATTAGAAGCCTTCCATATAGCAGTATAATTTATGTTTCAAACAGAATTTTAAACATAATTTATATCACATGCTAATGAAGCCAAGCTTTTTCTTGTTCAATTTTTATATGTTGTTCTATAACAAGCTTATTAAATCACATAAATTTACATTTCACTTTCCATATTACCTGCATATATGAATGCCATTATATACTGCTGTACCATATTCGTATCATTACACGATTTCTATTATATTAATCCGTAAATTCTAATTAATACGTATAATTTGACACATTTACTATGCAGATACATGGCCTTGTGTTTTCTAAAACTCCTTACATATTATAAGGTTGGATCTATCTCTATATCTTTTTCCTAAATTTTCAGCGTGATGCTGATTATTTCAGTCTATTAGAAAACATTTGATTTAAGAACTTAAATGGGAAGGCATTAAATATTTAAAAGAATTTATAAATATAAAATTCTATATTGAACACTAGGTAGAATGTATGAAAAAGTATATAATATATTATAAGATGGGGAATGAAGTAAAATCAATAGTTGAATTGGTAGCATGTTCTACTGTAATTAAACAGTCATGCTCACTTGCTTTTCTGCCATACTGTTTTAAATAGCACAATCTCAGTGGAAAAGCACAGGCTGAGTTTTTCCTCCCTCTTTGAAACAACTGAATCAATATTGTTAAAATCAATATATCTTTATCTTTAATAGAATGATGAGGGAAGAACATCACAGATAAAAATGAGCATTTCATAGTAATTCAAGTGAAAAAAAGACAATCTGTATGTATTCTTGCCCTATGCCATCCTAATAACACTCATAGATTTTAGATTTTTGCTTAGTTTTTTAAACGGTCCCTATTTGAGCATTTTCATCACTAAATTCAGAATTCTAGTATTAGGTCTAGGTCTACTCAAAACTCTGGATTTTTTCATCATTATCTTTCTAGTTTTAAGCCTACTGTGTTAATGAGGCTAGAAAACATTAGAAATACATTTATAACCCTGAAATACTAGAAGGATTTGTGAAGTGTTAATGGTCTCAGTTATTCATTCCTTCTTTCAACAATATTTGTTGGGCATCTGCTATGTTCCTGGCACTATTCTAAGCCCTTGCAACACATCACTGAACAAAACTCATAAAGATTTCTGCCCTTGTAGAGTTTACATTCTAGCAGGGGAGAGATGAGCAATTAACCTATAGTAAATAAGTTAACTACATGGCAGTTCAGAAAGTAAAAGTACTATTGGAAAAGAAAATAAAAGAGAAAGAGGACCAGGATGGAGAATAGTTAGAGAAGTGGGGATTGAAATTTTAAGTAGTGTAGTGTGTAGGGTTTACTAAGAATATGTCACCTGAAGGAAGATCCCAACAAGATGAGGAAAGGTGCCATTTGGTATCTGTATTAGTCCATTTTTATGTTGCTGATAAAGACATACCTGATATTGAGACGAAAAAGAGGTTTAATTGGACTTACAGTTCCACATGGCTGGTGAGGCCTCAGAATCACAGCAGGAGGCAAAAGGCACTTCTTACATGTGGTGGCAAGAGAAGATGAGCAAGATGCAAAAGTGGAAACCTGTGATAAAACCAGATCTTGTGAGACATATTCACTACCATGAGAACAGTATGGGGGAACCACCCACATGATTCAAATTATCTCCTACCAAGTCCCTCCCACAACTCATGGGAATTATGGGAGTACAATTCAAGATGAGATTTGGGTGGGAACACAGAGCCAAACTCTATTATTTCCCCCTTGGCCTCTCCAAATCTCATGTCCTCACATTTCAAAACCAATCATGCCTTCCCAACAGTCCCCCAAAGTCTTAATTCATTTCAGCATTAACCCAAAACTCCACAGTCCAAAGACTCATCTGAGACAAGGCAAGTCCCTTTTGACTATGAGCCTGTAAAATTAAAAGCAAGCTAGTTACTTCTAGATGCAATGGGTGTACAGGTATTGTGTAAATACAGCTGTTCCAAATGGGAGAAATTGGCAAAAACGGAGTACAGGGCTCATGCAAGTCCGAAATCCTGCAGGTCGGTCAACTTCCAAAGTTCCAAATGATCTTATTTGACTCCATGTCTCACATCCAGGTCACGCTGGTGCAAGAGGTGGATTCTCATGGTCTTGGGCAGCTTCATCCTTGTGGTTTTGCAGGCTACAGCCTCCCTCCCATCTGCTTTCACTGGCTGGCATTGAGTGTCTGCAGCTTTTCCAGGTGCACAGTGCAAGCTGTAGGTGGATCTACCATTCTGGGGTCCAGAGGACAGTGGCCCTCTTCTCACATCTTCACTAGGCAGTACCCCAGTAGGGACTCTGTGTGGGGGCTCCAACCCACATTTGCCTTCTGCACTGCCCTAGCAGAGGTTGTCCATGAGAGCCTTGCCCCTGCAGCAAACTTCTGCCTGGGCATCCAGGCATTTCCATACATCTTCTGAAATCTAGGGGGAGGCTCCCAAACCCCAGTTCTTGACTTCTGTACACCCACAGGCTCAACAGCATGCAGAATCTGCCAAGGCTTGGGGCTTGCACCCTCTGAAGCCATGACATGCACTCTGCATTGGTCCCTTTCAGCCATGGCTGGAGCAGCTGGGATGCACGGCACCAAGTCCCTAGACTGCACATAGCACAAAGAACCTGGGCCCTGCCCACAAAACCATTTTTCCCTTCTAGACCTCCGGGTCTGTGATGGGAGAGGCTACTGCAAAGGTCTCTAACATGCCCTGGAGACATTGTCTTGGGGATTAACATTCAGCTCCTCATTATCCAAGTATCTGTACTTATCAAATTTCTGCACTTCTTCAAATATCTGCACTTATCCAAATATCTGCAGCCAGCTTGAATTTCTCCTAAAAAAATGGGATTTTCTTTTCTATCACATTCTCAGGCTGCAAATTTTCCAAATTTTTATGCTTTGCTTCCCTTTTCAAACTGAATGCCTTTAACAGCACCCAAGCCACCTTTTGAATGTTCTGCTGTTTAAAAATTTCTTCTGCCAGATACCCTAAATATTCTCTCTCAAGTTCAAAGCCCACAAATCTCTAGGGTGGGGGCAAAATGCTGCCAGTCTCTTTGCTAAAACATAATAAGAGTCACCACTGCTCCAGCTCTGAACAAGTTCCTAATCTCCATCTGCAACCACCTCAACCTGGATTTCATTGTTCATTTCATTAACAGTATTTTTGTGAAAGCCATTCAACAAGTCTCTAGCAAGTTCCAAATTTCCCCACATTTTCCTGTCTTCTTCTGAGCCTTCCAAACTGTTTCAACCTCTGCCTGTTACCCAGTTCCAAAGTGCTTTCACATTTTCGGGTATCTGTTCAGCAATGCTCCACTCTGCTGGTACCAATTTACTGTATTAGTCTGTTTTCACACTGCTGATAAAGACATACCCAAGGCTGGGAAGAAAAAGAGGTTTAATTGGACTTACACTTCCACATGGCTGGGGAGGTTCTCAGAATCATGGTGGGAGGGAAAAGGCACTTCTTACATGGCAGCAGCAAGAGAAAATAAGGAAGGTGCAAAAGTGGAAACCCTTGACAAAACCATGAGATCTCATGAGACTTATTCACTACCAGGAAAACAGTATTGGAGAAACCACTCCCATAATTCAAAGGATCTCCTACCAGGTCCCTTCCACAACATGTGGGAATTATGGAAGTACAGTTCAAGATGAGATTTGGATGGGGACACAGAACAAAACCATATCAGTATCTGAAGAGATGACGTTCCAAGCAGAGGAAATAGCCAGAGCACAGAAAATGTGGAATCAGGTTTGTCTGTAGGAGGGTCAGTAAGTGGTGGAATCAAGTGGGGAAGGAAGGGTAAGGGATATGGAGTTGCCATCAGAGAGGTAAGAAGGCCATGAAGCAATGTAAGGCTGTTGGCTTTCTACTGTGAGATGGAGGGCTATTGCAGGGTGCTGAGAAGGAGCATGAACTCATCGAACTTGTACTTTAAGAGAATCATTTTAAGAACGTGTTGTCTTGAGTATAGGCTGTCAGAAGATACGCATGGAAACAGGAGATGACGGCAGGAATCCAGTGGAGAGAGGAAGAGAGTCTAAGCCGCGTGTAAGCAGTAGCAGTGTGATAGAAACATAACCTGGTTCTAATTTCATAGTATTCCTAATTATTTACACATACCTAAATGCTATTCTTATGTAAAGCTAAGTGGAAATCAGAAACTATTTAGTGTAACTCTTTTTCAGAGTAAGATCAAATTCCAGAGAAATGATTCTCTTAAAAAGAATAATTTACACAAAAGTCTTATAGGTTCCTTTTTTTGCTCCCAGCCAAAATAATTATTATCATATTATTCTTGTTTCATTATTTGCAAATAATACCACCGTAACATACGGTATTATTTATCAAATATTCTTTTATTACTCCTGAACATCCAGATTCTCTTTGGAAGTGAGATTAGGTAGATCTATAGGCAACTAATTGCATTCATAACCATTGTTCTTTCTTTCACCACATAGCTTGTGAGTTATTGTGAAGTGGTACATAAAGGGTTATGTGAAATTGAATGGAAAGTTCTAACACTGGCTCTGGGTGGCTGTGGTGCATAACACACAAGGTGAACTGAATTAGATGTTTGAGGTGTGCTTGTGTGTGCCTTTTGTGCCTATCTAGGCAACTCAGTTTACTTCAGTGGCTGAATTTACCTAGTGTTTCTTGCAGACAAAATCACACATAAGCAAATGTAAAATTTGTGTTTCACCCAGATTGTTCTTTAGTAAGTGATTCATGTTGAAACAATCCACATTTTCAAAACAAGTATACCGTAAGTACTGTGATCTGCATTGGTTTTGAATGTGAGATTTATAGAACACATACCCATGCAACAGGCTTTTAAAAGACTTGGATAAACTCCTTCATGGCTGATGCAACCTCACTAGAAAGTTTACATGACGGATAGCATCTTTAGTTGGTTAGAAAATAGTTTCCCCACCTCTAGGGCTGCTGCCTGCTGTGTGGAGGGCAGGCTGGATTTCAGGTCTACTCATCTTCTCAGACAGGCTGATGTGATAAACTAAAGTGAACTGTGAAGGATCAATAAGCTATAAATTCACTGATTACTTTGGTGGACTTTGTATAGTTTAATGTCAGTGTTCTGTTTCTTTTCAGTTATAGTTGTTGTAGTGGTTTATATGAAAATTCATTCTGCATCATTTTTTAAATTATTTTTTATATTTATGGGTACATAGTGGGTATATATATTTATGGGGTATATGAAACATTTTGATATAGGGATACAATGCATAATCACATCAGAGTAAATGGTGTATCCATCACCTCAAGTATTTACCATTTCTTTGTGTTACAAACATTCCAATTATACTCTGTCAGTTATTTTAAAACGTACAATAAACTATTGTGGACTGTAATTACCCTGTTGTGCTATCAAACACTAGATCTTATTCATTGCGTCTAACTATATTTTTGTACCCATCAACCATCTCCACTAACCCTCTTTCCCAACCTATTACATTTTCTAGCAACTGGTAACCATTATTCTACTCTCTATCTCCATGAGTTCAATTGTTTTAATATTAAGCTCCCACAAATAAGTGAGAACATCTGAAGTTTGTCTTTCTGTGGCTGGCTTTTTCCACTTAACATAATGTCCTCCAATTCCATTCATGGTGTTGCAAATGGCAGGATATCATTCTTTTTTAATGGCTGAATAGTATTTCACTGTGTATATATATTGCATTTTCTATATCCATTCATCTGTTGATGGACAGTTAGTTTGCTTACAAATCTTAGCTAATTGTTAACAGTGCTTCAGTAAACATAGGGATGCATATATCTCTTTGATATACTGATTTTACTTCTTTGGGGTATATACCTAGCAGTGGGATTGCAGGATCATATGGTAATAAAATTTTTAATCTTTTGAGGAATCTCTATACTGTTTTCCGTGGTGGCTGTACTAATTTACATTCCCACTAACAGCATATGAGGGTTCCTTTTTCTCCACATCCTCACCAGCATTTGTTATTGCCTGTCTTTTGGATAAAAGCCCTTTTAACTGGGATGAGATGATATCTCATTGAAGATTTGATTTGCATTTCTCTGATGATCAGTGATATTCAGCACTCTTTCATATGCCTGCTTTTTTTGTCATTTGTCTTCTTTTGAGAAGTGTCTATTTAGATATTTTACCAGTTTCAAAATTAGATTATTAGATTATTTTCCCTATTGAGTTGAGTTCCTCTTACATTGTTTTGTTATTAATCCCTTGTCAGATGGGTAATTTGTAGATATTTTCTTCCACTCTATGGGTTGTCTCTTCACTTTATTGATTGTGTTCCTTGTTGTGCAGAAGCTTTTTAAATAGATGTAATCCATTTGTCCATTTTTGCTTTGGTTGCCTGTGCTTTTGGAGTATTACTCAAGAAATCTTTGTCCAGATCAGTTTCATGAAGAGTTTCCTCAATGTTTTCTTTCAATAGTTTCATGTCTTATATTTAAGTCTTTAATCCATTTGGATTTGATTTTGATTTGATGGCCAGAGATACAGTCCAGTTTCACTCTTCTGCAACTGAATGTCCAGTTATCCCAGCACTATTTGTTGAAGAGACTCTCTTTTCCCTAACGTGTTTTCCTGGCACCTTTGTTGAAAATGAGTTTACTGTAGGTGTATGGATTTACTTCTGGGTTATCCATTCTGTTCCATTGGTCTATGTGTCTGTTTTTATGCCAGTGCCATGCTGTTTTGCTTACAATAATTCTGTAGTATAATTTGAAGTCAGGTAATGTTATTCCTCCAGTTTTTTTTGGCTCTTTTCTTTTCTTTCTTTCTTTCTTTCTTTCTTTCTTTTTTTTGGCATAGTATAGCTTTAGCTATTCTGGGTCTTTTGTGGTTCCATATAAATTTTAGGAATTTTTTCTTTCTTTGAAGAATGACATCGTTATTTTCATAAGGATTGCATTGAATCTATAGATTGCTTTGTGGAGTTTGGACATTTTAACAACATTGATTCTTCCAGTCCATAAACATGGAATATATTTCCATTTTTTGTGTGTACTCTACAATTTCTTGCATCAATATTTTATAGGTTTCATTGTAGAGATCTGTCACCTCTTTGATTGTTTATTCCTCGGTATTTTATTTTACTTGTAAGTGTTATAAATGTGTTCACTGTCTTGATTTCTTTTTCAGATTGTTTCCTGTTAGCATTTAGAAATGCTACTGATTTTTGTTTGCTGATTTTGTACCCTGCAACTTTACTGTTGCTTAATTCTCATAGTTTTTTGATGGAGTCTTAGGATTTCTCCAAATGTAAGATCATATCATCTGTAAACAAGCCATATGGTTTGTCTGTGTCCGCACCCAAATCTCATCTTGAATTGTAGCTCTCATAATTCCCAGGTGTTGTGGGAGGGACCTGATGGGAGATAATTGAATCATGGGGCAGTTTTCCCCATACTGTTCTCATGGTAGTGAATAAGTCTTAAGACAAGTGATAGTTTTATAAGGCGAAATTTGTTTCGTTCTCTCTTTTCTCTCTTTTTTGTTTCTCTCTTTTCTGCTGCTGTGGAAGATGTACCTTTCACTTTCTGCCGTGATTGTGAGGCATCCCAGCCATGTGAAACTGTGAGTCCATTAAACCTCTTTTTATTTATAAGTTAGCCAGTCTTGGCTATGTCTTTATCAGCAGCATGGAAACGAACTAATACAACAAGGATAATTAGGTCTTCCTTTCCAATTTGGATGACTTTTATTTCTTTCTTTTGTCTGACTGCTGTAGCTAGGACTTCCAGTACTTTGTTGAGTAACAATGGTGAAGATGAGCATCCTTGTCTTGTTCCATTTCTTAGAGGAAAGGCTTTCAAGTTTTCCTCATTCAGCATGATACCAGTTGTGGGTAGGTTATGTATACTTATTATTGGGTTGAGGTATGTTATTTTTATACCCAGTTTTTTGAAGGTTTTTATGTTAATCATGAAAGGATGTTGAATTTTATCAAATGTTTTTTCAGCATCAATAGAAATGATTACATGGTTTTTGTTCTTCATGATGTTGATATGACATAGCACATTGATTGAATTGCATATATTACAACATATTTGCATCCCTGAGATAAATCCCACTTGGTCATGATGAATAATCTCTTTAATGTGTTGTTGAATTTGATCTGCTAGTGTTTTGTTGAGGATTTTTGCAGCAACATTCCTCAGGGATATTAGCCTGTAGTTTTCTTTTTTTGATGTGTCTGGTTTGGGTACCAGGGTAATACTTGCCTTGTAGAATGAATTTGGAAGTATTCCTTCCTCCTCTATTTTTCAGAACAATTTGAGTAGGATTGGTAGTAGTTCTTCTTTAAATGTTTGGTAAAATTCTATGGTGAAGCCATCAGGTCCTGGGCTTTTTTTGCTGGGAGACCTTTTATTATGGCTTCAATCATATTACTTGTTATTGGTCTATTCAGGTTTTCTATTTCTTCATTTTTCAATCTTGGTAAATTGTATGCCTCTAGGAATTTATCCATTTCTTCTAGGTTTTCCAGTTTATTGTCATATACTTGCTCATTGTAGCCTCTAATAATCCTCGGAATTTCTACAGTATCAATTTTAATGTCTCCTTTTAAAAAAAAATCTCTGATTGAGACACACATAGGCTCAAAATAAAGGGATGGAGGAAGATCTATGAAGCAAATGGAAAACAAAAAAAGGCAGGGGTTGCAATCCTAGTCTCTGATAAAACAGACGTTAAATCAACAAATATCTAAAGAGACAAAGAAGGCTGTTACATAATGGTAAAGGGATCAATTCAACAAGAAGAGCTAACTATCTTAAACATATATGCACCCAATACAGGAGCACCCAGATTCATAAAGCAAGTCCTTAGAGACCTAGAAAGAGACTTAGACTCCCACGCAATAATAATGGGAGACTTTAACACCCCACTGTCAACATTAGACAGATCAACGAGACAGAAAGTTAACAAGGATATCCAGGAATTGAACTCAGCTCTGCACCAAGCAGACCTAATAGACATCTACAGAACTCACCATCCCAAATCAACAGAATATACATTCTTCTCAGCATCACATCACACCTTCCAAAACTGAACACATAGTTGGAAGTAAAGCCCTCCTCAGCAAATGTAAAAGAATAGAAATTATAACAAACTGTCTCTCAGACCACAGTGCAATCAAACTAGAACTCAGGATTAAGAAACTCACTCAAAACCACTCAACTGCATGGAAACTGAACAACCTGCTCCTGAATGACTACTGGGTACATAACAAAATGAAGGCAGAAATAAAGATGTTCTTTGAAACCAATGAGAACAAAGACACAACATACCAGAAACTCTGGGACACATTTAAAGCAGTGTGTAGAGGGAAATTTATAGCACTAAATGCCCACAAGAGAAAGCAGGAAAGATCTAAAATTGACACCCTAACATCACAATTAAAAGAACTAGAGAAGCAAGAACAAACACATTCAAAAGCTAGCAGAAGGCAAGAAATAACTAAGATCAGAGCAGAACTGAAGGAAATAGAGACACAAAAAACCCTTAAAAGAATCAATGAATTCAGGAGCTGGATTTTTGAGAAGATCAACAAAATTGATAGACCACAAGCAAGACTAATAAAGAAGAAAAGAGAGAAGAATCAAATAGACGCAATAAAAAATGATAAAGGGTATATACTCAGTAATGGGATGGCTGGGTCAAATGGTATTTCTAGTTCTAGACACTTGAGGAATCGCCACACTGTCTTCCACAATGGTTGAACTAGTTTACGGTCCCACCAAGAGTGTAAAAATGTTCCTCTTTCTCCACATCCTCTCCAGCACCTGTTGTTTCCTGACTTTTTAATGATCACCATTCTAACTGGGGTGAGATGGTATCTCACTGTGGTTTTGATTTGCATTTCTCTGATGGCCAGTGATGATGAACATTTTTTCATGTGTCTGTTGGCTGCATAAATGTCTTCTTTTGACAAGTGTCTGTTCATATCCTTCACCCACTTTGTGATGGGGTTGTTTATTTTTTTCTTGTAAATTTATTTAAGCTTTTTGTAGATTCTGGATATTAGCCCTTTATTAATTAAAAGAATTAATTAAACCACTCCCACAGAAATGCAAACTACCATCAGAGAATACTATAAACACCTCTATGCAAATAAACTAGAAAATCTAGAAGAAATGGATAAATTCCTCAACACATACACCCTCCCAAGACTAAACCAGGAAGAAGTTGAATGCCTGAATAGACTAATAACAGGCTCTGAAATTGAGGCAATAATTAATAACCTACCAACCAAAAAAAGTCCAGGACCAGACGGACTAACAGCCGAATTCTACCAGAGGTACAAAGAGGAGTTGGTACCATTCATTCTGAAACTATTCCAATCAATAGAAAAAGAGGGAATCCTCCATAACTCATTTTATGAGGCCAGCATCATCCTGATACCAAAGCCTGGCAGAGACACAACAAAAAAAGAGAATTTTAGACCAATATCCCTGATGAACATCGATGTAAAAATCCTTAATAAAATACTGGCAAACCAAATCCAGCAGCACATCAAAAAGCTTATCCACCATGATCAAGTGGGCTTCATCCCTGGGATGCAAGGCTGGTTCAACATATGCAAATCAATAAACGCAATCCAGCATATAAACAGAACCAAAGACAAAAACCACATGATTATCTCAGTAGATGCAGAAAAGGCCTTTGACAAAATTCAGCAGCCCTTCATGCTAAAAACTCTCAATAAATTAGGTATTGATGGGACGTTTCTCAAAATAATAAGAGCTATTTATGACAAACCCACAGTCAATATCATACTGAATGGGCAAAAACTGGAAGCATTCCCTTTGAAAACTGGCACAAGACAGGGATGCCCTCTCTCACCACTCCTATTCAACATAGTGTTGGAGGTTCTGGCCAGGTCAATCGGAAAAGAGGAAGTCCAATTGTCCCTGTTTGCAGATGACATGATTGTATATGTAGAAAACCCCATTGTCTCAGCCCAAAATCTCCTTAAGCTCATAGGCAACTTCAGCAAAGTCTCAGGATACAAAATCAATGCACAAAAATCACAAGCATTCTTATACACCAATAACAGACAAACAGAGAGCCAAATCATGAGTGAACTCTCATTCACAATTGCTTCAAAGAGAAAAAAATACCTAGGAATCCAACTTACAAGGGATGTGAAGGACCTCTTCAAGGAGAACTACAAACCACTGCTCAACGAAATAAAAGAGGACCCAAACAAATGGAAGAACATTCCATGCTCACGGATAGGAAGAATCAATATCGTGAAAATGGCCATACTGCCCAAGGTAATTTACAGATTCAGTGCCACCCCCATCAAGCTACCAATGACTCTTCACAGAATTGGAAAAAACTACTTTAAAGTTCATACGGAACCAAAAAAGGGCCCACATTTCCAAGAAAATCCTAAGCAAAAAGAACAAAGCTGGAGGCATCACGCTACCTGACTTCAAACTATACTACAAGGCTATAGTAACCAAAAGAGCATGGTACTCATACCAAAACAGAGATATAGACCAATGGAACAGAACAGAGCCCTCAGAAATAATACCACACATCTACAACCATCTGATCTTTGACAAACCTGACAAAAACAAGAAATGGGGAAAGGATTCCCTATTTAATAAATGGTGCTGGGAAAACTGGCTAGCCATATGTAGAAAGCTGAAACTAGATCCCTTCCTTACACCTTATACAAAAATTAATTCAAGATGGATGAAAGACTTAAATGTTAGATCCAAAACCATAAAAACTCTAGAAGAAAACCTAGGCAATACCATTCAGGACATAGGCATGGGCAAGGACTTCATGTCTAAAACACCAAAAGCAATGGCAACAAAAGCCAAAATTGACAAATGGGATCTAATTAAACTAAAGAGCTTCTGCATAGCAAAAGAAACTACCATCAGAGTGAACAGGCAACCTACAGAGTGGGAGAAAATTTTTGCAACCTACTCATCTGACAAAGGGCTAATATCCAGAATCTACAAAAAACTTAAATAAATTTACAAGAAAAAAATAAACAACCCCATCACAAAGTGGGTGAAGGATATGAACAGACACTTCTCAAAAGAAGACATTTATGCAGCCAACAGACACATGAAAAAATGCTCATCATCACTGGCCATCAGAGAAATGCAAATCAAAACCACAGTGAGATACCATCTCACCCCAGTTAGAATGGTGATCATTAAAAAGTCAGGAAACAACAGGTGCTGGAGAGGATGTGGAGAAATAGGAACATTTTTATACTCTTGGTGGGACTGTAAACTAGTTCAACCATTGTGGAAGACAGTGTGGCGATTCCTCAAGGATCTAGAACTAGAAATACCATTTGACCCAGCCATCCCATTACTGGGTATATACCCAAAGGATTATAAATCATGCTGCTATAAAGACACATGCACACGTATGTTTACTGTAGCACTATTCACAATAGCAAAGACTTGGAATCAACCCAAAAGTCCATCAATGATAGACTGGATTAAGAAAATGTGGCACATATACACCGTGGAATACTATGCAGCCATAGAAAAGGATGAGTTCATGTCCTTTGTAGGGACATGGATGAAGCTGGAAACCATCATTCTCAGTAAACTATCGCAAGGACAAAAAACCAAGCACCACATGTTCTCACTCATAGGTGGGAATTGAACAATGAGAACACTTGGACACAGGAAGGGGAACATCACACACTGGGGCCTGTTGTGGGATGGGGGAAGGGGGGAGGGATAGCATTAGGAGACATACCTAATGTAAATGAGGAGTTAATGGGTGCAGCACACCAACATGGCACATGTATATATATGTAACAAACCTGCACATTGTGCACATGTACCCTAGAACTTAAAGTATAATAAAAAAAAGAAAAAAATATATATATATAAAGAAAGTACTTGCAAATCATGTATCTAACAAAGGACCTGAATTTAGAACATATAAAGAACTCTTATAACTCAATATATAAGAAAACAAAGAATGCAATTTAAAAGTGGACTAAATAAATATTTCACCAAGAAGATATAAGAATGTTTAACAAGCATATGAAAAGATGTTGGATGTCACTGCTCACTAAAGAAATGCAAAGTAAAACCACAATGAGTTACTACTCAATACACTAGGATGGCTAAAATGGAAAAGATGGACAATAAAGAGTGTTGGAGAGAATATGAAGCAATTGGAAATTTGCTGATTGGGATGGGAAACGGTACACCTACTTTGGAAAATAGTTTGGTAGTCTCTGAAAGAATTAAACATAAACTCACCATACAAACCAATAATTCCACTCTGAAGTGTCTATCCAAGAGAAATAAAATCAAGTATCTATACAAAGAAAAAAAAAATCTCTGATTTATTTATTTTGATCTTTTCTCTCTTTTTTTTTTTAGTCTGGCTAAAGCTTTGTCAGTTTTTTTTTTTATCTTTTCCAAAGCCAAGTTTTAATTTCACTGATCTTCTCTCTTGTTTTTTTATTTCAATTTTATTCATTTGTGCTCTGATCTTCATTATTTGTTTTTTTCTACTAATTTTGGATTTAGCATGCTCTTGTGTTTTTAGTTGCATCATTAAGTAGTTTATTGGATTTTTTTTACCTTTTTGATGTATTATTTCGATGTATTTATTGCTATAAACTTTCCTCTTGGGACTGCTTTTGCTGTATCCCATAGGTTTTGGAACCTTGTATTTCTACTTTCATTTGTATCAAAAAATGTTTCAACTCCCTTCTTAATTTCTTCATTACCTACTGGTCATTCAGGAGCATATTATTTCATTTCCATGTGATTTTATAGTTTTCAATGTTCCTCTTGTTATTGGTTTCTAGGTAAATTCCATTGTAGTCAGAGAAGATGCTTAATATTATTTCTTTTTAAAAATTTTTCTGAAGACTTGTTTGTGGCCTAACATATGATCTATTGTTGAAAATGATTTATGTGCTGAGGAGAAGAATGTGTATTCTGTAGCCATTGGATAAAATGTTCACTAAATATCTACTAGGTCCATTTGATCTATAGTGCAGATTAAGTCCAATGTTTCTGTGCTGATTTTCTGTATGATCTGTCCAGTGCTGAAAGTGGGGTGTTCAAATCTCCAGCTATTATTGCTTTGGGATCTATTTCTCTCTTTAGCCCTAATGATATTTGCTTTATATATCTGTGTCCTCCAGTGTTGTGTATGTATATATTTACAATTGCTTTATTCTTTTGCTGATCGACCCCTTTATCATTACATAATGAATTTGTCTCCTTTTATAGCTTTTGTCTTGAAATATATTTTGTCTGATATAAGTATGGCTACTCTTGCTCTTTTTTGGTTTCCATTGACATGGAATACCATATTTTTTTCCATCTTTTTTTTTTTAGTCTATGTGCGTCTTTATATTTCAAGAGTGTTTCTTGTAATCAACAGATCATTGCACACATTTTTTAAATCCATTCAGCCACTTTGTTTTTTGGATTGCAGACTTTAGTCCATTTACATTCAATGTTATTATTGATAAGTAAGGATTTATTATTGCCACTTTGTTATTTGTTTTCTGGTTGTTTTGTGGTCTTCTCTTCCATCCAACCTCCCTTCCTTCCTGTCTTCCTTCTTGTGAAGGTGATTTTCTCTGGTGGTATGTTTTAATTTCTTGTTTTTATTTTTTTTTTATGTATCTGTTGTAGGTTTTTTGATTTGAGGTTACCACGAGGCTTGTAAAGAACTAGTAACTCATTATTTTAAACTGATGACAACTTAACACTGATTGTAAAAACAAACAAACAAGCAAAGAGAAAACTGATAAAAACTCTATACTTTATGCCTCTGCTTTCTAACTTTTTGTTGTTTTCATTTATATCTGATACTATTTATATCTTGAAAAGTTGTTATTTTTGTTAGATTCATCTTTAAGTCTTTCTGCTCAAGATATGAGTAGTTTACACACAATTACAGTGTCATAATTTTCTGTGTTTGTGTACTTACTATTACCAGTGAGTTTTGTCCCTTCAGATGATTTCTTATTGCTTGTTGATGTCATTTTCTTTCAGACTGAAGAACTCCATATAGCATTTCTTGGATAACAGCTTTAGTATTGATGAAATCCCTCAGTTTTGTTTGTCTGGGAAAGTCTTTATTTTTCCTTCATGTTTGAAGAATATTTTTTTCTGGGACATACTATTCTTGAATAAAAGTTTTTTTTTTTTTTTTCCTTCAACACTTTAAATATGTCACGCCACTCTTTCCTGGCCTGTAAGATTTCCACAGAGAAGTCTGCTGCCAGATGTATTGGAATGTGTTTGTATGTTGTTTATTTTCTTCTGGTGCTTTTAGGATCCTTTGTTAATCCTTGACTTTTGGGAGTTCGTTTACTAAATGTCTTGAGGTAGCCTTACTTAGGTTAAATCTGCTTGGTGTTCTATAACCTTCTTGTATTCTAATATGAATATCTTTCCCTAGATTTAGAAAGTTATCTGTTATCCCTTTGGATAAATTTTCTATTCGGATTTTTCTTTCTACCTTCTCTTCAGGTCCAACAACTCTTAGATTTGCCTGTTTGAGACTATCTTCCAGATCTTGTAGGCATGTTTCATTCTTTTTTATTCTTTCTCTTTTGTATCCTTTGACCGTGTTTTCAACTCCCTCTTCAAGCTCACTAATTCTTCGCCTGATCCATTCTGCGGTTGACGTTGATGCGTTCTTCAGTTTGTCTGTTGAATTATTTAGCTCCAAAATTTTTGCCTGATTTAAAAAAATTATTTCAATGTCTTTGTTAGATTTATCTGATAGCATTCTGAATTCCTTCTGTATGTTATCTTGAATTTTGTTGAGCTTTCTCAAAACTATTTCGATTACTCTCTCTGAAATGTTACATATCCCTGTCACTCTGAGATTGCTCTTTAGTGCTTTATTTAGTTCATTTGATGAGGTCATGTTTTCCTGAATGGTCTTGATGCTTGTAGATGTTTGTCAACGTCTGAGCATTAAAGAGTTAGGTATTTATTGTAGTCTTAGCTGTCTGGGCTTGCTTGTACCCATGCAACTCAGGAAGGCTTCCCAATTATTCAAAGGGAATTGTGTGTTGTGACCTAAGTCTTTGGTCACTGTAGCTGTCTCCGCATTAGGGGGCACCCCAAGCCCAGCAATTGTCTAAATCTTGAAGTCTTGTAGAAGTATTGCCTTGCTGGTCTTGAGTAAGATCTGAGAGAATTGCCTGGATTACCTGGCAGAGACTCTTGTTCTCTTCTCTTACATTTCCCCAAATAAATGGAGTCTCTCTCTTACTGCTAAGCTGATTGGAGCTAGAGGAAGGGTGACACAAGCAACCCTGTGGCCACTACCACTGGGACAGCACTGGGTGAGACCTGAAGCCATTATAGCTCTGGGTCTTACCCAAGACCTGTGGAGACAACTGCCTTGCTACCGCCAACGTTTACTCAAGGTCCAAGTGCTTTTTAGTCAGTAGATGGTGAGTCCAGCCAGGTGTGTATCCTTCCCTTCAGGGCAGCGAGCTACCCCTAGCTCAGAGTGGGTCCAGAAATGCCATCCAGGAGCCAGGGCCTGGAGTCAGGAACTTTAGGAACCTACTTGGTGCTTTTTTCTACTGCAGTTGAGCTGGCACCAAAGCCACAAGAAATGTTCCTTCCACGTTTCTCTTTTATTTCCTCAAGCAGAAGGAGTCTCTCCCCATGGCCACCACCACCCTAATCCTGCAATGAGTACTGCCTGGCTACGAATAATGATCATTCAAGGCCCAAGGTTTCTTCAGTCATCTTGTGGTTAATGCTGCCAGGCCTGGGTCTTTCCCTTCAGGGAATTAGGCCCCCTCTAACTCAGGGAAAGTCCAGAAATTCCATCCAGGAGCTAAGGTCTGAAATTGAGAACCCTAGAAGCCCATTTAGTATTCTACCCCACTGTGGCTGAGCTGGTGTCAAAGCTGCAAGACCATGAACCTTTTACTCTTCTCTCTCCTTTCCTCAATCAGAACAGGTCTCTCCTCATAGCACCATAGCTGGGAAGGTGCTGGGTCATACCTGAAGTTAGCACGGCTTTGAGTCTCACCCAAGGCCCATGGCAAGTACTACCTGGTACCCACTGCTGGTTATTTAGGGCCCAAGGGACCTTTAGTCAGCAGGTCATGAATCCTGCCAGGACTGGGTCCTTCCCTTCAAGGCAGCAGGTATCCTTCTTGTTCATGGTGTGCCTAGAAAAGTCACCTGGAAGCTAGGGCCTGGAATAGGGGTCTCAGGAATCTTCCTGGTGCCCTATTTTACTGGCTGAGCAGGTTTCCTAGTGGCAAGACAAAGTGCTCTTTACTCTCCCCCTCCTCTTCTCAAGCAGAAGGAAGGAGTTTCTCCTGGACCTGTGAGCTGTGCTGCCTGGGATTGAGGGAGAGGTGATGCAAGGACTCCCTTTGCAGTCCCAGCTGGTGTCTCATTAGGTCATGAGTACCCAAAGTCCACTTGCTCTGAGCTAAGCCAAGGACCAGGCTTTGCCCAGGAATTGCAGTCTTTGTGACCTAGACTGTCTTTCATGTTTATTTATAACCCAGGACACTTTAGCCTATCATGGTGGCACTAGCTGGAACTCAGTTTCTGACTGCAGGGATGGATGATTCCCCTTGAGCTAAGGGCTGGTCTAAATGCTTCTTCTGTGGGTGCTGGTTAAATTGTGCCCTGTGTTGCTTTCTGTTGTGTTCTACTGCAAAGTCCTACAATTACTGTGCTCTCTCTCCCCTACATCTACAGATTCTCTCTCAATACCATGTGGCTGCTGCTGGGGTTGGGGGAAGAATAGTGTCAGTAATTCAAGAATGTCTTCTCTTGTCTTTTCTACCCTCTTCAGTACCTCCTTCCTTGCTATGATGTTAAAACCAGGTACTGTGATTGATCACATTATTTTTCTTCTTATGAAGGTGCTTTCTTGCGTGGATATTTGTGCAAATTGTGTTCCTATGGGGTGAGGGGAGGTGATCACTAGAGGGTTCTATTCAGCCATCTTGCTCCCCCTATTCCCTGCATAATTTTATCACTCCAAGATACTATTGTTAAAAATTCGTAAACTACTTAGTATTTCATCATCTTGTGATGAAATAGAATCCCATTAAAAAGTAGGCTAGATGGAACACAAAAACCATAAGAGGAAAGAAAAAAGAAACAATGAAACTTCATCAAAAATAAAATTTCTGCTCATCAAAAGATAGCTTATTTGAAAATTGATGTGTACAATCCACTAAATCAATAGGCTAAGAAAAAAATTATATATTATCAGTACATGTAGAAAATCTTTTTACAAAATTCAACACCACTTCAAATAAATATGAATAAGTGCAACCTATTATTATGTTGGTGCAAAAGTAATTACGGTTTTTTCTGTTAAAAAAATTTTATGACAAAAATTTAATATTTTTAATGGCAAAAACCACAGTTACTTTTGCACCAACCTAAGAGGGTAGAATATTAAAAACAAAACAAAAAACATAAAAACCCTGACTTTCTAGCCTCTGATACTGAAGAGGGTAAAAAAAAAATCTCAGCAAACTAGAAGTAGAGAGGAGCTTCCTCAACTGATGAGCATCTGTAAAAACTCCTATATCTGACATCATAGTTAGTGGTGAGAAACTAAATGCTTTTCTGCTAAAATCAGGAATAAGGCAAGGATGTCCCTTCTCTGTCAGGCCTCTGAGCCCAAGCTAAGCCATCATATCCCCTGTGACCTGCACGTACACATCCAGATGGCCCGTTCTTGCATTAATTGATGACATTCCACCACAAAAGAAGTGAAAATGGCCTGTTCCTGCCTTAACTGATGACATTGTCCTGTGAAATTCCTTCTCCTGGCTCATCCTGGCTCAAGAGTTCCCCTACTGAGCACCTTGTGACCCCCACTCCTCCCCACCAGAGAACAACCCCCCTTTGACTGTAATTTTCCTTTACCTACCCAAATCTTATAAAACAACCCCACCCCTATCTCCCTTTGCTGACTCTCTTTCTGGGCTCAGCCCACCTGCACCCAGGTGAAATAAACAGCTTTATTGCTCACACAAAGCCTGTTTGATGGTCTCTTCACACGGACACGAGTGAAATTTGGTGCCTTGACTCGGATCGGGGGACCTCCCTTGGGAGATCAATCCCCTGTCCTCCTGCTCTTTGCTCCATGAGAAAGATCCACCTATGACCTCTGGTCCTCAGACCAACCAGCCCAAGGAATATCTCACCAATTTTAAATCTGGTAAGCGGCCTCTTTTTATTCTCTTCTCCAACCTCTCTCACTATCCCTCAACCTCTTTCTCCTTTCAATCTTGGCGCCACACTTCAATCTCTCCCTTCTCTTAATTTCAATTCCTTTCATTTTCTGGTAGAGATAAAGGAGACACGTTTTATCCGTGGACCCAAAACTCTGGCGCCAGTCATGGACTAGGGAAGGCAGCCTTCCCTTGGTCTTTAATCATTGCAGGGACGCCTCTCTGATTATTTACCCAGGTTTCAGAGGTGTCAGACCAGGCAGGGATGCCTGCCTTAGTCCTTCACCCTTAGCAGCAAGTCCCGCTTTTCTGGGGGAAGGACAAGAACACCTCAACCCCTTCTCTTTCACCCTTAGTAGCAAGTCCCACTTTTCTGGGGGAGGGACAGGAACCCCGACCTCTTATCTCTGTGCCCCGATCCCTTATTTCTGTGCCCTGACCTCTTATCTCTGTGCCCCAACCCCTTATTTCCATGCCTCAACCCCTTCTCTGCTTTTCTGGAGGGCAAGAACCCCCCACTCCTTCTCCCTGTCTCTACTCTTTTCTCTGGGCTTGCCTCCTTCACTATGGGCAATCTTCCACCTTCCATTCCTCCTTCTTCTCCCTTAGCCTGTGTTCTTAAGAACTTAAAACCTCTTCAACTCTCACCTGACCTAAAATCTGAGCGTCATTTCCTTCTGCAATGCCGCTTGACCCCAGTACAAATTCGGCAGCAGTTCCAAATAGCTGGAAAATGGCACTTTCAATTTTTCCATCCTACAAGATCTAAATAATTCTTGTCGTAAAATAGGCAAACAGTCTGAGGAGCCTGACGTCCAGGCATTCTTTTATACATCGGTCCCTCCCTAGTCTCTGTTCCCAACACAGCTTGTCCCAAATCTTCCTTCTTTCCCTCCCACCTGTCCCCTCAGTCCCAACCCTAAGGGTCACTGAGTCTTTCTAATCTTCCTTTTCTACAGACCCATCTGACCTCTCCCCTCCTTGCCAGGCCGAGCTAGGTCCCAATTCTTCCTCAGCCTCTGCTCCTCCACCCTATAATCTTTTTATCACCTCCCCTCCTCACACCCGGTCTGGCTTACAGTTTCATTCTGTGACTACCCCTCCCCCACCTGCCCAGCAATTTACTCTTAAAAAGGTGGCTGGAGCTAAAGGCATAGTCAATGTTAATGCTCCTTTTTCTTTATCCCAAATCAGATAGCATTTAGGCTCTTTTACATCAAATATAAAAATCCAGCCCAGTTCATGGCTCATTTGGCAGCAACCCTGAGACGCTTTACAGCCCTAGACCCTAAAAGGTCAAAAGGCTGTCTTATTGTCAATACATATTTTATTACCCAATCTGCTCCCAACATTAAATAAAACTCCAAAAATTAAATTCTGGCCCTCAAACCCCACAACAGCACTTAATTAACCTCGCCTTCAAGGTGTACAATAATAAAGTAGAGGCACCCAAGTAGCAACATATTTCTGAGTTGCAATTCCTTGCCTCCACTGTGAGACAAACCCCAGCCTCATCTCCAGCACACAAGAACTTCCAAACACCTGAACCGCAGCAGCCAGGCGTTCCTCCAGAACCGTCTCCCCCAGGAGCTTGCTACAAGTGCCAGAAATCTGGCCACCAAGCCAAGGAATGCCTGCAGCCCAGGATTCCTCCTAAGCTGTGTCCCATCTGTGTGGGACCCCACTGGAAATCGGACTGTTCAACTCACCTGGCAGCCACTCCCAGAGCCCCTGGAACTCTGGCCCAAGGCTCTCTGACTCCTTCCCAGATCTTCTCAGCTTAGCGGCTGAAGACTGACACTGCCTGATCACCTCAGAAGCCCCGTAGACCATCACAGATGCCGAGCTTTAGGTAACTCTCACAGTAGAAGGTAAGTCCATCCCCTTCTTAATCAATACGGAGGCTGCCCACTCCACATTACCTTCTTTTCAAAGCCCTGTTTCCCTTGCCTCCATAACTGTTGTGAGCATTGACAGCCAGGCTTCTAAACCTCTTAAAACTCCCCAACTCTGGTGCCAACTTAGACAATACTCTTTTAAGCACTCCTTTTAGTTATCCCCACCTGCCCAGTTCCCTTATTAGGCTGAGACACTTTAACTAAATTATCTGCTTCCCTGACTATTCCTGGGCTACAGCTACATCTCATTGCTGCCCTTCTTCCCAATCCAAAGCCTCCTTTGCGTCCTCCTCTTGTATCCTCCCGCCTTAACCCACAAGTATAAGATACCTCTACTCCCTCCTTGGTGACCAATCATGCACCCCTTACCATCTTATTAAAACCTAATCACCCTTACCCGGCTCAATGGCAATATCCCATCCCACAGCATGCTTTGAAAGGATTAAAGCCTGTTATCACCCGCCTGCTACAGCATGGCCTTTTAAAGCCTATAAACTCTCCTTACAATTCTCCCATTTTACCTGTCCTAAAACCAGACAAGCCTTACAAGTTAGTTCAGGATCTATGCCTTACCAACCAAATTGTTTTGCCTATCCACCCCACGGTGCCAAACCCATATACTCTCCTCTCCTCAATACCTCCCTCCACAATCCATTATTCTGTTCTGGATCTCAAACATGCTTTCTTTACTATTCCTTTGCACCCTTCATCCCAGCCTCTCTTTGCTTTCACCTGAACTGACCCTGACACCCATCAAGCTCAGCAAATTACCTAGGCTGTACTGCCACAAAGCTTCACAGACAGCCCCCATTACTTCAGTCAAGCCCAAATTTCTTCCTCATCTGTTACCTATCTCGTCATAATTCTCATAAAAACACATGTGCTCTCCCTGCTGATCGTGTCCGGCTAATCTCCCAAACCCCAATGCCTTCTACAAAACAACAACTCCTTTTCTTCCTGGGCATGGTTGGATACTTTCACCTTTGGATACCTGGTTTTGCCATCCTAACAAAACCATTATATAAACTCACAAAAGGAAACCTAGCTACCCCATAGATCCTAAATCCTTTCCCCACTCCTCTTTCCATTCCTTGAAGACAGCTTTAGAGACTGCCCCCACCCTAGCTCTTCCTGACTCATCCCAGCCCTTTTCATTACACACAGCTGAAGTGCAGGTCTGTGCAGTCAGAATTCTTACACAAGGACCGGGATCGCGTCCTGTAGTCTTTTTGTCCAAACAACTTGACCTTACTGTTTTAGGCTGGCCATCATGTCTCCGTGCAGCGGCTGCTGCCACCCTAATACTTTTAGAGGCCCTTAAAATCACAAACTATGCTCAACTCACTCCCTACAGCTCTCATAATTTCCAAAATCTATTTTCTTCCTCACACCTGATGCATATACTTTCTGCTCCCCGGCTCCTTCAGCTGTACTCACTCTTTGTTAAGTCTGCCACAATTACCATTGTTCCTGGCCCAGACTTCAATCTGGCCTCCCACATTATTCCTGTTACCACACCTGACCCCTATGAGTGTATCTCTCTGATCCACCTGACATTCACCCCATTTCCCCATATTTCCTTCTTTCCTGTTCCTCACCTTGATCACGCTTGATTTATTGATGGCAGTTCCACCAGGCCTAATGGCCACACACCAGCAAAGGCAGGCTATGCTATAGTACAAGCCACTAGCCTGCCTCTTAGAACCTCTCATTTCCTTTCCATCATGGAAATCTATGCTCAAGGAAATAACTTCTCAGTGTTCCATCTGCTATTCTACTACTTCTCAAGGATTATTCAGGCCCCCTCCCTTCCCTACACATCAAGCTCAGGGATTTGTCCCGGCCCAGGACAGGCAAATTCACTTCACTCAACATGCTCCGAGTCAGGAAACTAAAATACCTCTTGGTCTAGGTAGACACTTTCACTGGATAGGTAGAGGCCTTTCCCACAGGGTCTAAGAAGGCCACCACAGTCATTTCTTCCCTTCTGTCAGACACAATTACTCGGTTTGGCCTTCCCACCTCTAGGCAGTCTGATAGTAGACCGGCCTTTATTAGTGAAATCAGCCAAGCAGTTTTTCAGGCTCTTGGTGTTCAGTGAAACTTTTATATCCCTTACAGTCCTCAGTCTTCATGAAAAGTAGAACGGACTAATGGTCTTTTAAAAACACACCTCACCAAGCTCAGCCACCAACTTAAAAAGGACTGGACAATACTTTTACCACTTTCCCTTCTCAGAATTCAGGCCTGTCCTTGGAATGCTACAAGGTACAGCCCATTTGAGCTCCTGTATGGATGCTCCTTTTTATTAAGTCCCAGTCTCATTCCAGACACCAGACCAACTTGGACTGTGCCCATAAAAACTTGTCATCCCTACTATCTTCTGTCTAGTCATACTCCTATTCACTGTTCTCAACTACTCATACATGCCCTGCTCTTGTTTACACTGCAGGTTTACACTGTTTCTCCAAGCCATCACAGCTGATATCTCCTGGTGCTATCCCCAAACTGCCACTGTTTACTCTTAAAGTAAATAAATAATCTTTGCTGGCAGGACTATGCTGAACCTCCTTAGGCACTCTCTAATTAGATGGCCTGGGTCCTCCCAATTCTTAGTCCTTTAATACCTGTATTTCTCCTTCTCTTATTCCATTTAGTTTTTCAATCCATACAAAACCGTATCCAGGCCATCACCAATAATTCTACATGATAAATACTTCTTCTAACAACCCCACAATATCGCCTCTTACCACAAGATCTTCCTTCAGCTTAATCTCTCACACTCTAGGTTCCCACGTCACCCCTAATCCCGCTCGAAGCAGCCCTGAGAAACACCGCCCATTATCTCTCCATACCATCCCCCCAAATTTTTGCTATCCCAATACTTTACCACTATTTTGTTTTATTTTTCTTATTAATGTAAGAAGACAAGAATGTCAGGCCTCTGAGCCCAAGCTAAGCCATCATATCCCCTGTGACCTGCACGTACACATCCAGATGGCCAGTACCTGCCTTAACTGATGACATTCCACCACAAAAGAAGTGAAAATGGCCTGTTCCTGCCTTAACTGATGACATTGTCTTGTGAAATTCCTTCTCCTGGCTCATCCTGGCTCAAGAGCTCCCCTACTGAGCACCTTGTGACCCCCACTCCTGCCCGCCAGAGAACAACCCCCCTTTGACTGTAATTTTCCTTTACCTACCCAAATCTTATAAAACAGCCCCACCCCATCTCCCTTCCCTGACTCTCTTTTAGGGCTCAGCCCACCTGCACCCGGGTGAAATAAACAGCTTTATTGCTGACACAAAACCTGTTTGGTGGTCTCTTCACATGGACGCGAGTGAAATTCTCACCAACTTTATTTAACATAGTACTGGAAGTCCTGGCTGATGCAATAAGATAGGAAAGGAAATAAAACATACATAGTTTGGGAAGGAAAAAACATTGTCTTTATTCGCAGATGACACAGTTGTCTACATAGAAAATCCCAATCAACAAAAAACTTCCTGGAATTAATAAGTGATGATAGCAAGTTTGCAGGGAATAAGATTAAGATACAAAAATCAATTGCTTTCTTATATGCCAACGATGAACACATAGAATTTGAAGTTTAAAGCATAACATTTATATTAACACAAAATTAAATACTTAGATATAAATCTAACAAGTATGTTTAAGATCTCTATGAGGAAAACTATAAAACTTTGATGAAGGAAATAAAAAAGAGCTAAATATAAGAAGAAATACTCCATATATATGGAAAAGAAGTCTCCATATTGCCAAAATTTCAGTCTTTCCCAATCTGATCTACAGATTGAATGTAATCCCAAACAAAATGTAAGCAAATTATTTTGTATCTATCAACAAATGATTCTAAAGTTTACATGGAAAGGCCAATAGGCCCAAATATTGAAGGATAACAAATTCAGAGGACGGTTATAACCCAGCTTCAAGAATTGCTTATAAAGCTATGTCAATCAAGAAAGTGTGGTATTAGTGAAAGAATAGATGAACAGAAGAATGGAACAGAATAGGGAGCTTAATAGCTTACCTGCATAAATATAGTCAACTGATCTTTGACAGAGGAACAAAGTATTAAATGAAGAAAGGACAGAGCTTCAACGAATGGTGCTGGAACTATCAAATATCTACATCCAAAGAAATCCCAAGAATCTAGACACAGATCTTACATCTTTCATAAAAAGTAACTCAAAATTAACTCAAGACTTACAGGCAAAGCTATAAAACTATTACATAACATGGGAGGAAATCTAGGTGACCTTGGGTTTGGTGATTTTTTTTTTTTAGATACAATATAAAAAGCATAATCCATGAAAGAAAAAACTGATACATTATACTTCATTAAAATTTTAAAACTTCTTTGCAAAAGACAGCTATTAGAATGAAAGGACAAAGCACAGACTTGGAAAAATCTTTCCAAATATGCATCTGAAAAAGGACAAGTATCCAAAATATAAAAAGAACTTTTAAAACTCAACAACAAGAAAGTAAACAATCTGATTAAAAAACAGACAAAAGATCTGAACAGTCACCTCACCAACAATGCAAATACAGGTAGCAAATAAGCATATGAAATATTACTCACCATTGAATACTATCAGGGAATTGCAAATCAAAACAAAATACCAGTGCACACCTATTAGAATGACTGAAATCCAAAACACTGTTAACATCAAATGCTGGCAAGGATGTGAGGCAACAGGAACTCTTACTCATTTCTTGTATGAATGCAAAATGAAACAGCCACTTTGGAAGACAGCTTGGCAGCTTCTTACCAAACTAAACATACCCTTATTATATAATCCAGCAAATATGCTCCTTGGTATTTGCCCAAATGAGTTGAAAACTTATGTCCACATAGAAATGTGCACACAGATGTTTATAGCAGCTTTATTCATAATTGAAAGTAGCTAAGATATCCTTCAATAGATGAATGGACAAAACTGTAGTATAATATATAGCTATAATGGTATATTATTCAGTAATAAAAGGAAATAAGCTATCAAGTCATTAAAAGACATAGGGGAATCCTAAACACATATTGCTGAATGAAAAAATTCAATCTGAAAAAACTACATACTGTATGATCCCAACTTTATGACATACTGAAAAAGGCAAAAGCTACAGAGACAGTAAAAAGATAAGTGGTTGTGAGGGATTCTGGGTGAAAGAGGGAGGGATGAATAGGTGGAGCACGGGGTATTTTTAGGGCAGTGAAACCATTCTATATAATACTATAATGGTGGGCACATGTCATTATTCATTTGTCAAAACTTACAAATGTACAGTGCAAAGAATGACCCCTAATGTAAACCAAGAACTTTATTTAACAATAATGCATCAATATTGGCTCATCAGTTTTAACAACTGGACCATACTAACACAAGATGTTAGAAATAGGAGAAACTGTGTGAGGGTGTGGCAGGTGGGGGGCATCTATATGGGAACATTCTGTACTTTCTGCTCAATTTTTCTTTAAGCTTAAAACTGCTATGAAAATATAGTTTATTAATTAAGAGATAGCTTAAGAAAATGAGTAAACAGGCAACAGATTGAAAACACAATACATACATTTGATAGTATATATATATATATATATATTTGACAAATGAATTGCATCTAGATATATAAAGAACTCCTAAAAATTAATAAAAGATGGATGGCCTAATAAACATTAAGGAAAAGACTAACATATACCTCACAAAAGAAGAGATATTAACAGTTAATAGGTACATGAAAAAAATCCACAATGAGTTAACACTTCACATCCACAAGAAAGGCTAATATTAAAAAAAAATTGTTGAGAATATAGAGAAACTGGAACTCTCATACATCACTGGTGGAAATGTAAAATGATACAAATTCCTTGGTTTGGCTGTTTCTTATAAACATTCTCAGCTGATGACCAAGCAATCCTACTCAGTGGTTTGGAATAAAAACATATGTTCATACAAAGACTTACACGTACATCTTTATAGCAGCATTATTATTAATAGTTAAAAAGCAGAAACAAAATATGCTCAATTTGTGAATAAATACGTTGTGGTATATGTTTGAAATGTAATACTTCTCAGCAATAAAAGTTGAATGAACTGCTTGTCATGCAAAAGTCTCAGAAATATTTTGTTAAGCAAAAGAAACCAGAACCTGAAAAATACATGCTGTGTGATCCATTTATATGAAATCCAAATATATGTATCTAATCCATTGTGATAGAAATTAGATAATAATTTCACAAGGGAAATTGGATGGAAAAGGTCATGAGGGCACTTTCTGGGAAATATTCTATTATCTTGTTTACAGTGATCATTATATGAGCTTATACAATTGTCAAAAGTCATTAAACTGAAGACTTAAGATCTGTGAATTGTGTGTTAATTACAGCTGAATAAAAATGCCCAGAGGCCAGCACAATAAAATATATTTACATAAATTCAGATGCACTCTACTATAAAATGAGGGTAATCCTTTGTTTCCAAACTAATTTTTTTAGAGACAGATAAAAATATTTTATTATATTTCTATTACTTTTGGAGATTCTTGTCCTGAGAGAGTTCCATTCTATATTAAAATACACAAAACTAAATATCCCAGATGAAAACCATGCAGTGTTCTAAAGTGTCAGACATAAACACAGGTTATACCTGACAAAAGTTCTCACAGATTTCTTTTTCACCCAAAACTAGAGAAATTGATGAACTTCTATAGAGAAGCTATATTTTTACCAATATTATTGTCTTAAAATTTTAAAATTTGAAACAGAGAAAGAATAAACAATTTAGTGAGGGCTCCATTTTCACTGAAATGAGACATTTCTTCAAAGTTGAAAGCATTTTGAGCTTTTCTGAGGCCTCCACATACTCTCGTAAAATTTAGGGTCTCATGTAAGCTTTTTTGAGTGAATTTCTACTCCTTCCAACAAATAATAACAGAGTGTCCAAATAATTCTCTAAGAAACCAGGAGCTTGAAGGAAAATTCAGTGATCATCTCTCCATATCCAACCACTGAATAGTTGAAACATATTAATTTCTCAGGTGAAAAAAAGTAACTGAATGAGAGCCCAAGTATTGAATTAAATAAGGTATCTTCCAAATCCTGGTGGAATTTTCTCAGAATGAAAATGTATAAAAACTAAGGCAGAGAATAAATTATAACTGTATTGCAATTGAGGCACAAATGCTAAACTATATCCTATAGTATACATCAACCAAATTCTTGATGAATCTCATGGGTTGAAAAATATGTTTAAATATCTCGATCTTGTCTCAATTTATGCCCAGTGGGTAGAGACTCAATTGGTGCTGATAACAACAGTTAAAATAATGGCAAAATATTACTTCTTCGAGTAATTTCAAAGTTAGATGCCTATAATTTAAGGTTTGTGCTTCTTCTTTGGCTTCATCAACTCAAGGATTCCAGATATGGTCTTCTGCATACTCTTTTCCTGGCTACTCCCATTCAGGCCTCAAACTCAATGTCTCTTTTTCAAAGAAACCTTTCTGGACTTCACCCTACTCCTTCTACTAGATTGATCTCAAGTCACACGCTCTCATAACAACTTGTAGTTTTCCGTTCAATGTATTATAATTTTCATTACATAACTATAATTATGATGATAGTGGCATACCAAATCCAGCAGCACATCAAAAAGCTTATTTACCATGATCAAGCCAGCTTCATCCCTGGTATGCAAGGCTGGTTCAACATATGCAAATCAATAAACGTCATCCATCACATAAACAGAACCAGTGACAAAAACCACATGATTATCTCAATAGATGCAGAAAAGTCCTTCGATCAAATTCAACACTGCTTCATGCTAAAAACTCTCAATAAACTAGGTACTGATGGAACGTATCTCAAAATAACAAGAGATATTTATGATAAACCCACATCCAATATCATACTGAATGGGCAAGAGCTGGAAGCATTCCCTTTCAAAACCGGCACAAGACAAATTTCCCCTCTCTCACCACTCCTATTCAACACAGTGTTGGAAGTTCTGGCCAGGGCAATCAGGCAGTATAAATAAATGAAGTGTATTCAAATAGGAAGAAAGGAATTCAAGTTGTCTCTGTTTGCAGATGACATGATTTTATATTTAGAAAACCCCATCATCTCAGCCCAAAATCTCCTTAAGCTGATAAGCAACTTCAGCAAAGTCTCAGGATACAAAAATCAATGTGCAAAAAATCACAAGCATTCCTATACACCAGGAGTAGACACCGAGCCAAATCATGAGTGAACTCCCATTCACAATTTCTACAAAGAGAATAAAATACCTAGGAATCCAACTGCCAAGGGATGTGCAGGACCTCTTCAAGGAGAACTACAAACCACTGCTCAAGGAAATAAGAGAGGACACAAACAAATGGAAAAACATTCCATGCTCATGGATAGGAAGAATCAATATCATGAAAATGGCCATATTGCCCAAAGTAATTTATAGATTCAATGCTATCCCCATCAAGCTACCACTGACTTTCTTCATAGAATTAGAAAAAAACTACTTTAAATTTCATATGGAACCAAAAAAGAGCATGTATAGCCAAGATAATCCTAAGCAAAAAGAACAAAGCTGGAGGCATCATGCTACCTGACTTCAAACTATACTACAAAGCTGTGGTAACCAAAACCACATTGTACAGTACCAAAACAGATATATAGACCAATGGAATAGAATAGAGGCCTCAGAAATAAACCACACATCTAAAACCATCTGATCTTTGACAAACCTGACACAAACAAGCCATGGAGAAAGAATTCCCTATTTAATAAATGGTGTTGGGAAAACTGGCTACCCATATGCAGAAAACTGAAACTGGACCCCTTTCTTACACCTTATACAAAAATTAACTCAAGATGGATTAAAGACTTAAATGTAAGACCTAAAACCATAAAAAAAAACCTTAGAAGAAAACCTAGGCAAAACCATTCAGGACATAGGCACGGGCAAAGACTTCATGAATAATACACCAAAAGCAATGGCAATGAAAGCCAAAATTGACTTAATTAATATGTTTCTATCACTTATTCTATCTAAAGTTCAATAAGGGCAATGATCTTTTTTACCTAGTCATCACTGTAGCTCCAGTCTTTGACATTGTATAATTACTGAGTAAGTGTTTGTTGAGTGAATGAATCATCGTTTGAAGAAAGATAACAAAACAGTTACAGAATTGGCTTCAAGATAGACATATAAATCAATCAAAAATAATAAAGTTTACAAATACACCCACTTTTTGATAGATCACTGTTTAGAGATACACTCCACAACTATTTCCAATGCCAGGACTTTATAATTTGCACTAATTAGAGAGATCTTTTGGATATTTCAAATCCTTCACAAAATTCTATGCTAGTGTCCTATGTAAGATACCAAAGTCAGAAGAAAGAAATCACATTTTTAGAATACAACATTTGCATTAGCATTAGTCATTGGATTCCAAGTTCTTTTTTATATATAGATATCCCATTGTTTGAGTATCATTTGCCAAAGCACTTTTCCCACTGCATTGTCTTTGCTCCGTTATCAAAAATCAGTAATCTATCTAAACGTGCATTTATTTGTGGACTTTATTATTTTCTGTTGTTTTATATGTCTATCCTGAAGCCAATTCTATAACATTTTGATTATTAATTCTTGAAATCGGGTAGTATTAGCCTTCTAACACTTTCTTCTTCAAAAAAAAATTTTTTTGGCTATTCTAGGCTGTTTGCATTTCCATGTGAATTTTAGAATTAATTTCTCAATTTCCACAAAAAGCCTGTTAACATTATAAATGGATTGCATCCAATCTTTAGATCAATTTGGAGAGAAATGATTTCTTAACAATACTGAGTTTTCTGACTCATGAACCAAAATATATATCTTCATTCCTTTAAATTTTCCTTAATTTCTTTCCACAGTATTTTATAGTTTTCAATGTGATGGCTTCTCACATATTTTGCCAGCTTTACGCTACAGTATTTTAATATATTTTGTGCTATTATAACTAACATAAGATTATTATTTAGAATTTCATTTCCTGACTGTACATTGTTAGTATATAGAAATACAACTGGTTCAAAATATTAATATTATATCCTTCAATCTTGCAAAAAACTAAGATTCCATGTCAGTTGATAAAGATTTCCTTGAAGTTAACACTGAAAACAAGAGACTCCACAACTATTTCCAATGCCAGGCCATTACAATTTGCACTAATTAGAGAGATCGTTTGGACATTTTTAAGAGGATCACCTTTCAGGTAATCCTCATGGTATTACTAGAACATTTAGTTCAGTGCTTTTGCCTGAGTGAGATAACACAGAAGAAATACACCTTATAAACGTTAAAATTCTATACGAGTATCAGTTAGTAGAAACTACTAACAAAACACAATTGAACAATTGAATGAGCAGATGACTACAACAATGAATGCCTAGAAGATCAACTCTGAATGTAGAAAATCATGTCTACCACTGCAGATGTTGTATGCTGTGTCATCTTAATAGAAATGTGAATGTTAGCAGGCTTTCCCAACCCATCTCTTAAATCTGATCACATTTTAAAATTAACTACATGAGTCACAATATTCATTCTTGTCTTATACTGAGGGCAGATTGAGTGAATGATGGAGTGACTTTCTGAAGAATTTAAACTATTCACAAACTATCAATATCATCTCTATTGTATATGCCTTTTAAACAAAAGTAACATTTTATTCTCTAATTACCTTGGACAACCTAAGTAGAGCTTATTTAAGAAATGTTAAATGTGAAAGTGATCCAGAAATGAGCTCAGTGTTTCAACTCATCCTGAGCACGCTTCTGTATGATCCAGATGTTAGGCAGGTTCACCTTTCTCTTTCAAAGTTTAACGTTCATCCTTTTTATAGTTGAGTCTTCAAAGATGTCAATAATCCTAGACAAGGGATCTATGTTGTTAGGAGCATACAAAAAACTCCACTATCTTGTGAGAGTGTTGGTTTGGGAATGGCTAAAACTTGTGTCTACTGGCATGGAAATGACTCTGATATTGGAAAGGCTATTACAGGAAGAGGAATTCAGGCTACCTTGCTACTCTTGTTTAGGGGAAGAAGAATGAAGAAGAGAAGGAAGAAGAGGAGGAGAAAGAAGCAGGAGAAAATCCAGAACCAAATCCCCTACTTTTTCTTGTTTAGTATAAAAGTTTAAGTGCTGCAGAATCCTCAACGCGGGAATCCTTGCATACTTTGAAGTACCATTTCACTGGGAGAACCTCTTGATCAGGAGAGGTTGCCCCCTCAAAATGATTTAGTGTTTATAGTTCCTCTTCCAATCTCTGCTTCAGTCATAGTGGTTGTTTGCAATATACTATTGTTTCTAATAAAATATATGCTCTGTTGAGTTTAAGGAATCTGGGGACAGGAACTTCATTCAAGCTATCACATTTGGTTTCTTCACTGTCAGGCAAATGGTCAGGATCAACGGATGCCCCAAGAAACAGCCTATTGGATGACATAGAACAATAGGCTTGCCAAGTTTCTAATTATTTGTCATGTCATTTTATGTTTAATAAAAGAACTCAGTATTACTGGATTACTGAGTGATTTATGAAGATTTAAGGAAGCAGTTACTAAGTATGAAAATATTGCATGTGTTACCTTTTCTGGGTCTTTCCTTCCAAGCAATATTGCTTCTGTTAAGTTTTCAACAGGAGCTATACATTTAGAATGACATAGGTTTCTGACACTGAGTTTTAAGAGCCTTGGCTGCAGATGGTAAAAACATAACTTCAAAAATGTTTATCTCTGTTGGGTGTGGCCCCAAGAGAATTACTAGAAATGTTTCCTTTCAAATAACGTGCAACAAAATTTTAGTGATACTCTTCCTGAGTCCTCACAGGGGCCTCAAAGAAAAGGAACTAATTTTTAGTCTTTTACCATAATTAACAAATTATTATTCCTAGGCATTTCCATCCATTGTGTAGAAAATAGACAACTTGGGCGCGGCGGCTCATGCCTGTAATCCCAGCACTTTTAGAGGTGGGAGGATCATGAGGTCAGGAGATCAAGACCATCTTGGCTAAAATGGTGAAACCCTGTCTCTACAAAAAAAAAGAAAAAAAATTAGCCGGGCGTGCTGGCGGGCGCCTGTAGTCCCAACTACTAGGGAGGCTGAGGCAGGAGAATGGTGTGAACCTGGGAGGCGGAGGTTGCAGTGAGCCAAGATCGCGCTACTGCACTCCAGCCTGGGCAACAGAGTGAGACTCCGACTCAAAAAAAAAAAAAATAAATAAAATAAATAAATAAATAAATAAATCGCTTGAAATAGGTTGTCGGTCTGCTGGTTAAGAGAGGATATTTGAAAAATTTGAGGACAGATCAGGGAGTTTCTTAGTTCAATTTCTTTTGTGCTCCTCCTAATAGAGAATAGCAATGCTAAAAAGTACATTTGAGATCATTAAGTCTAATACTCTTCTTATTCGCCAAATGAAAAATGTGAGAACCAAGGAAATTAAATGGTGTGACACATTATCATTACTCATTGGGGAAACTGGGAAACAGTGGTCAGAACACGGATCGCATGACACATAGTATTGTGCCCTGTTAAGTCAAACTCCCTCCTATAAATGTTCCTTCTTCTCTTTCCACTTATTCCCCTTTTCTTCTTCCTCCCTTCCTCCTCCTCTTCCTTCTTCTCTTTCTGTTTCACTTTTCCCTTCCTCTCCCTCCTTCTTTTCCTCCTCCTCCTCCTCTTTCTTCTTCATCCTTTTAGTTTCATTGTTCTCAACTAGGGGCAATTCTATCCCTGGAGGTACAATGTCTGGAGACATTTTGCAGTTGTTACAGCTGGAGAGGGGGTGCTACTGGCATGTAGTGGGTAGAAGCCAGGGATTCTGCTGAACATCCTACAAGGCACAAGACAGCTCCCTATAACAAGGAATTATAGATCAAAATGTCAATAGTACTGAAATTGACAAAGCCTGCTTTACTTACATTGAATCTGCAATGATTAAAGGTGCCTAATCTAGAACAGTACTTTTTTAAGTAGAATTTTTTATATTCTTAATGACCTTTTATGTATCACTCCATTATGCAAATAAAAGCAGTATTTTATTTGAATAGATTTATTTTATGGGCTCAAATCCATAATTTTTACATGTTATAAAGGCATTCAATGGAAACCACAGTTAATGTGTCAGTGTCACCCAGTGTGAAATTAGAAAAAAAAACATGGTATTTAACACATTTTAGTACATTTGTTGTTTTTCATTATCATTTGAAAAAATATGTAAAAATGTGTTTAAAAGTGAAATCCAAATTAAATATTTTAAAGATTCCTAAATTACCTCTATAGAACACCAGAGTTCTGTGGGCCACTTTGGCTCTGATCTGCATGTTATAACCCCAATATAATATACTTCAGTTATTAAGATAATTTTTCAAAAAATTAAGCACATGACTTTTATATAAGTGAGAAATTAATACGAATCAAGAAGTATTTAATTAATTAATGAGATAACCAGTGGAATATTAAAACTTATTCAAAGGAGATTTTCGGTTTAAAAAAGCCACACAAACATGTATATAGAGTTTTGAATATCGACATCATTTGAGGTCATCTTTTCTACAGAATGGAAATCATTTGTATCTCTACTGGACAAAATTAATTTGCTTCATTATGATAAAAATGATTGCTACTTAACTTCTATCACTATAGAGTTATAAAATCACCTAGACAATAGACCAACAAAGGTGCACATCCCTGTAGAATCTGATAATTCCAGACCAGAAAGATCTGCTAAACAATGACCCACACTCCACTGAAGATACCTAGTAATCTCTTTTGCCCATTTCCAAATTGTTGACGTTTTTTTATGACACAAATCAGTCTTAAAGTTTCTGTATTATGAAGAACACTTATAAACATTTCCAGGTTTTATTTAAAGACCTCACTCCTCCATTCTATTCTTCCTAACTCGCAAACATACAGAGTTCCAAGAAGTCCTACACAATTAGGTCAGCTGAGCCTATACTTTTTAGACCTCATGTTAGTTAAAGAGGAAAATGTTAATTACTTAATGTAAAAATAAACCAGGAGAACACGTTTTTTCTCACTGATTGCCTGACTGTTTTCTGGTACTTACAGCTGAGAGAGAAATTAAATTATCATCACTGATTGGAAGTTCAGTGCTTGTTTTTATTTGGGGAGCAATCTGGAAACGGAGATGCTATTAGGTAGAAGGTAAAATGTGATCTCCATGCCTAAGTGCTTGGCATGCCTACCTGGAAGAATGCAGCAATATTTCTAGAATCAAAATTCTTATAGATAATAAAACCACGTTGATCCTATTTCTCCAAGAAAAGGCAAAGACAGGGACCATTCTTATAACATTTCACCTGATTTAAAAAGAAACACATTTGTTCTAGAAAATTTGTAAATTACAGAAAAGCACAAAGAATAGAAAATATACTTGTAATCCTCAGCCCCACTGGTAACATTGTTAACATGTAAGTGTCAGTTTGTTTCATTTCTGGCTCTTTCTTACAATTTATCTCATCTTTCTCAGTCTGTGCTTCTCCCCTTTTTCATGTACACATATCTATTTATTAAACAAGCAACTTTTAGTAAACATTATGTATATAATTTTGGCAACTTGTTTTTTTTTCATGTAATGATATATTCTTTCCATGCCCCTAATGTTTTTTACAACTTCATTATAAGTGACTCTGTGAATTTTATTATAAATATACAAAACATACATTTTATTAAAGTTTTTATTATAAATATGGTTTACCCAAGGATGTGTTAAAATCTGAGTATCAATGAGATAATCATATTAGATGATTTTACTATATTTTGACTCCAGGTGCATATTATTTTCAAAGATATCATTGCAGTTGCTTGTTTTTACGTGTAATTTTAGAAAATAAGTATCATTTTTGTGTTTTCTTTTATTTATATGGGTGCCACCAGAAGAAAAACACTACATTCTGCACTGTATTAACTAAATTTCAAAAATTGTTTCAGTTTTAAACTTTCTTAAATAAATTATTGGCTTTATGATGACCCTTACACAGAAAAAAATGAGAAAGTCTTAATGTTTTAGATGTTTACAAAACTATAAAAGGTGCACAGTACAATGTGGATACTATATGATTTTTTGAATTCAGGATTACACAATAAATTAGTGCCAAGTAACTCACAATGTACTTTAGTATTCTTCTAGTTCAAATTTCATTATCTGAAAGATTTTTTTAATCAGAGACAAGTAATACGTTGTTTATAATAAAATATTAATATGAAAAAAGCAAAGAAATTACCTAATGTAATTTAGTTAATAAACATAAAACTCTTCTTAGATTCTAAAAACAAAACATTTGCTGCTGATTTCAACTCTTTGTTAGAGGTGAAGGTGAAGTTGGTGGGGGAGTTACGGAGTAAAACAGACTTGAAGAAAATCACCTAAGAATAACAATATTTTTTTCATTTTATGCCTCTGTCCTCTCTTTTAATATTCATTCTCCCATATACACATCTTATTAAATATGTAAAGTGCCTCTGATTTTTTTACCATTTTTAGTTGAACATCATACCTCATCTAAAAAAATATTGAAAAATTACGGTCTTAAAATTTTTAGCACAGTAAATACAAGGTTTCTCGTAAGTAGTTCACACTATCTTTCACCTTCATGTTATTTGCGGGTTGCATTTTTTAATGGACCAGACATTAGTCAATTCCATCTACATTTGCACTGGTGTAAAATATCAGCCTAATTTATTTTAATCAACGTAGCCCTCAGCCATTTCAAATATCTTAAGGGAAAGGAATGGAAATCTCTAGAGCACAAGAAAACTGAAAAGTGTGAATCACCTACATTTCTCATTTACCCATGCTAATTAAGACCAAGCATTTGAAAGTTACCATCTGAAGGAAAATTAAGCCAATTAACCCACTGATGAAGATAATTTTCAATATTCTATCAGGAGGCAAAAATCTTCACCAGCCCTTCTTATTCCTACTGTGGAGATAATTTTCATACTGTCTCTGAGCGCTAAGAACTTAAACGAATGTCATGCCAGTTCTGTGGGTTCTAATTGCAACTTTTATTTAAATTCTGATTTTCTGCCCCACAGCTCGATTTCTGATTGGCTGGATCTGATTGCTTTCAGACCTGATTAGATTTTATTTGTAGGCCCTTGGAAGCCTGCCTGGATGAACATTCTCTGAATTTAGAAGGAAATTCTCCTAAGATCTAGCTTTTCTATATCAATTGGAGCATAAGAACCACTAGAGGTTCTTTAGGAAAGGGATTAATTTGAGAGCATTAATTATCAAATAATTATAGCCTATCTATAAGTTACTCATGAAGATGTATTTCCAGATCTAAAGCTGTTTGTCAGATGAATACAATTTTTTAAATTTCAGCATATGCAGCATTTTGTTTTTTATTGTTTTTCCTTATGCGTAGAGTCAGCTAGTATAGCTAGCATAAAAAAGACACATTATACTAAGAAATGCCTTTACTAACTGTAACTGAGCAAGTAACTTTGCCCATTTCTTTGGAAGATCTTTCCTTGTTTAGGGGAGGAAAGACTGAAAAAATTAAATGAGATGGAATTATATGTCTATAAACCTGGGGCCTTTAGACATCAATGAAAGCTGTAGTTACTATTTCTCTAAACATTTTAACACTTTTCATAATTTAGACAGCAATAAATTGGCATGCACAGAATAAAAAATAAAACAAAACTGTTATCTCACATCTGGCTCTGTTCATGCTTTTAGGTTATCTTTGGAGCCACTCTACACTTTCGAATTTATGATACTTGTTCTAGGTTCTCCATCACTGGCATACACCTACACTTAATCTTGTCTACTTTCAGCTCAAATGCATTGGGGGAAATGTTAGCATCTTTGCTCAATGAGGAAAATAAACCAACAATCTCTGTCCAAGTTCCCACAATCTCCTCCTGCATTTTATCTCTGAATCTAGAGCATTCAAACTGTATCCTAAATGCAAGCAGGAATAATAATCCCATCAAAATAAAAAGCCCAACCAAGTTAACTACAATATTACTGGGTCAGAGATGTTCAAATACCCTTTAGGAAAGGTCTGTTTTATCTAATCATTAAGATTGCATGTAAATTGAAATAACTACATATTATACTCAACTGTACAGTATTTACTCTTAATGGTATTTTACGATAATAGTGGTTCTTATTGTACATTAATTCTTGGAAAATAGATGCTATGAGACAGTCACTCTCCCCATTTTATTTAGAGCAGAATCATATCATGGCACCATGAGCTACCAGGACATTTCTGAAAACAAATTTTTCTTTCTCTTGAAAACGTGAGCTCCTTTGACTTTGTGGTGAGTTTGGAAGTGTCTACGTGTATGATTTTCCTGGTTTGGGCTTAATGAGTTCCATGACACTCAGTGGAAAGAGCCATGAAATTATAAATACAAGAAAACCCACCAGGCACCTAACAGGACCTGTGAGACAGCTAATAGTTCCATTACCAGTTTATTATAAGTAAATTCGCCTCTACCATCAAGGACATGGACACTGAGCCAGAAAATTCAGGGACCTTTCACCAGGAAGGCTCTTCACACAGTCGATGCCTCTCTTCAGCCTTGCCTACTTATCTCTCAAAGAGTTTTTGGGAAATTGTTAATCCTTTTCTTCAATGAAGAATATGTCAATTAACCAAGAAAACAGAACAAACTCTACGTATAAAACTATTTTGCTGGGCGTGGTGGCTCACGCCTGTAATCCCAGGACTTTGGGAGGCCAAGGAGGGAGGATCATGAGGTCAGGAGATTGAGACCATCCTGGCTAACACGGTGAAACCCCATCTCTACCAAAAATATAAAAAATCAGCCATGTGTGGTGGCGGGCACCTGTAGTCTCAGCTACTCGGGAGGCTGAGGCAGGAGAATGGCGTAAACCCAGGAGGCAGAGCTTGCAGTGAGCCGAGATTGTGCCACCGCACTTCAGCCTGGGTGACAGAGCAGGACTCAGTCTCAAAAACAAACAAACAAGCAAATAAACCATTTTCAGATAGCATAATTGTAGTGGGGTTTCCACATGTTTGGGAGTCTGTTTTTATTTCTTAGATAACCTATGTCCTGGAATTGACTTTCTCAAGCCCTCATTCCAATCAGTGCCATATTGGCAGATATACAAATATCTAATCACAGAACTTACCTCAAAGACTGATCAAACAGAAAGGGAACCATTTGGGAAATATAAATATGCAGGAGGATAAAATTTGGAGGTCTTAAGTGAGACCTCTTCCCCCCATGCATAACATCATTGACTTAATGGAGAAATTAAATAGACCAAAGAAAACATCAAATCTGGCCAGGCTCAGTGGCTCACGTCTGTAATCTCAGCACTCTGGGAGGCTGAGGCGGGTGGATCACCTGAGCCCAGGAGCTCGAGACCAGCCTGGGCCACATGGCAAAACCCTATCTCTTAAAAAAAAAAAAAAAAAAAAAAAAGCAATAATTAGCCATGCGTGGTGGCATGCGCCTGTAGTCCCAGTTACTCAGGAGGCTGAGGTGGGAAGGTCATGTAACACTAGGAGGCAGAGATTGCAGCGAGCAGAGATCATTCCACTGCACTCCAGCCTGGGTGAAAGAGTGAGATCCCTGTGAAAGAAAGAAGAAAGCAAGAAAGCAGGAAGGAAGGAAGGAAGGAAGGAAGGAGGGAGGGAGGGAGCGAGGGAGGGAAGGAAGGAAGGAAGGAAGGAAGGAAGGAAGGAAGGAAGGAAGGAAGGAGAGAAGGAAGGAAGGAAGGAAGGAAGGAAGGAAGGAAGGAAGGAAGGAAGGAAGGAAAGAAGGAAGGAAGGGAAAGAAAGCAAACATCAAACCCTTGGATTTTGAGCTTCATTGGAGCCTTTTGATATTCAAAAAACAGAATACTTTTGACTTGCAATTAAGAGAAGAATGATAGCTCACTACCTCTTTCCCAGATAAGGCTTGTCTGGAACAGAGAGAACAATTGGAAAGAAAGGAAGAGAATTATACACTGCTGGATTTCAGAGAATGGGCTTGTACTCTGCCCTTTTTCTAGGTTAAAACCCTAAGGGGGAGGAGTGGGCAGGTGGCTGGAAGAGGAGCTGAATTTCTCCATCTCCTGAGGGTGACAGAGACTTTGGCTGAGAGATGGCTGTTGGAATTCTAGTGTCTCATGAGAGAAGACAAAGTGGCAGACTGTCCATCAATGCCATTGGGATGTGCAGATGCCGCAGCCAATGCCAGCATGGCAGGGTATTTATACTGGAAACTCAGGTTGGGCTGGATTTCAGCAAAGCCAAGAGTAAGAGAGCTGAGCCAGAAGACAGATGCCCTGACACCCACCCCCATTCCAAGATAATACATAAGCACCTGACCACCCTAGGAAAAAGGAGGAAGAAGAGGAGAAATTTAAAATTGACAGACAGTAACCTGAAGTGGTGAATACACAAAGGTGACTTTGTTTACCTGGAGTTTTCTAGATTAAGTTTTTCAATATTAGATGGATTGGGCTTGAACAAACATTACATTATTTATGGGAGGAAGCTGCCTTCATTGTACACTGCTCCTCTGAAATGTGTTCCCTGCTCCTTCTGAAAGGGAAAAGTAGAGGCTCCTTCAGAAGTCAACACTAGTCAGCATGATCAAAGACAGAAATATTTGAGATTAGTGGTCAGATTCTTGATCCAATAATGTGGCCACTCTGGTGCTGAGGTCCTGGGACAGAAACTTCAGGGATGACCTAACTCGGATTCACAAAATGAGGCAAAGCTCCCACAGTGTCTCTTCCCTCTTCTTGTGGCTAGCAAAGCCTCTGTTTCTTCTGAGTTTGGACCCTACCCCATCAGGATGAGGGAGCTGTTCACCACATGCCTTTCAGGACTTGCAATATAAAGGAGGGGCATATGACCCAGGCTGGCTTTAACGCAGGTGACCTGTAACCTGGGAGTGGGTATGTGATCAGGAAGAGCCAATCAGAATCATTTTGTGGGAGAGACACAGAATCTCTCTCTTTCCATGATCAAAGTGTCTAGAATCATGAAGACCTTGAGTTACTGGGTCTTTGGGACCACAAAAAAAATAAGCTTCTTTAAAAGGAAGCTAACTCAGAGAAAGTAGCAGAGAAAGACACAGAGAGGAGGAAAGATGATACTCGTAGTTGAGCTCCTGGATCCACCTATCTGAAGTTCTGATCATTCTTGGATTTTTAAATTGCCTGGGGAAATACATTTCAATTTTTAATTGAGCCAATTCAAATCTGTCATTTGGAACCAAAAAGTCCTGAAGAATCTAAATCAAAGCTCTAAATTAAAGAAAAATTCCAAGTACTATTGTACAGAAAAAGCTGGATAAGGTAGCCTCACACGATCATTGTCCTAGGGAAAGATAATTTAAGGAACACTTCCATACACTTCCATACAAGGATAGTTTAACATCTTGTTCTGTCTATGGCTCTTTAAGTTAATGAATGATATCAATTTAAAATGACCCCTAAGTCAATTTCACCTGACTGATGATGGTTCTAGGCAGTAGGCTGACCAAACCTAATGATGTTTGACATTGGTAAAGGGGTAAAATTTCTCTATTCAGGAAAGCATGTTGGGTTTTACTCCTGTGCCAAGCTACTTGAAGGCTTTGTTCCAGCTGGCTACCTGGAACAGTGTGCAGAAGAAGATTCTGAGGTCCAGGCTCAACAGAAAACAGTCTTAGCTGATTAGTGATGTCTGTTATGGAAGTTGGAGGGGAAAAGGGTGGAGTCTATGCCAGATGTTTTTCTGTATTTCTGCCCTGGCTATAGAGTATCATTCTCAAATGCAGAGACCCTGAGCAATGGCTTACTCCAGGGACAGTGAAAAAAATCTATTAGCTCCTGTTAGCTTCTACAATCAGTGGAAATTTACATGGGTAATCTCTAACATTACAACTAAAATACTTACTCTTTCTTATGGAAAATTCTTATAAATTTCACTAAATTTAAAGGGGTTCACGCTGGTGATATAGATCCCTTTAAACAGTTTAAGATGTGGGTGGGGTGAAGAGGAGAGACTACATCCCACAGAGATGAGTTGCAATTATATTTAAATCAGCCATGAAATTATGTGGCTGGTTAAAAAAACAACAGCAAAATTTCTGTCCAAAGTTTAGACAATGTATGCAGAAAATCACTCCAGATTGTATTTAGATTGATTTGGTTGACAACAGAAGGAGCAATGCAGTGTAAAATACCATAATTTTTACCACCCATCCGTGAGTAATACACTGCTAAGATATAGCGTATTTACAGTAAAAAAGAGTCCGGATTTGTCCCAATTAACCTTGTAACTAGATGTACTCCCGTGCTTATTAATGACAGTAATGAGATGCAGACAAGACAATGCATTAAACATCATTGGCATATAAATTAAATTCACATACAGTTTAAAAGGAATAGATACCTTTATGTACTGGACATGAAGGGAAATTATTAAGAAGCTATTTCATAAGAAAAAGCTAATTAGAAAGAAAATTCAATACTTTCTCTAGTGCTCATCTCCATCAATGTTGGAAACAAGTTTGACCACGAACTGAGAAATTGTTCCCATTGAAATTACTGTGCAAGGTATGAAATTAATTTTATGATTGTCCCAATGGAAGCTACAGTAGCTACAAATACTTATATGCCCATTATCATTTTCCTCTATATTGGCCTACATTTTAATTTGCTTAGGTTTCTATCTAAACCTTATGAATAATTTAAAATAGATCTTCCTCTGTCTTTACAGCCAACTAGTGATAGATAGGAGAACGAGATAGACATTTTGCTGTACACAGAATCCAAACTTGACAGCAAAAAAAATGTGAAATGTATACTAAAAGATTGTTTTAAAAGGTCATTTGTAAGATTACATAATTAAAGGGTAGCTCGGTATCCAGCATTTAACAACATGACTCTTGCTCAGAACATTTGGTAATTAGCTAGAAGAATTCCAGGCAGGACTGTAGTATTCTAATGTTACTCTTCAAAAGATTGCATCCCATATCTCAAAAGGAGCATCTAAAAAATTTTCAAGGCTAAAGAAAATTTGAAATTTGATTAGGAGATTGACCTCAACTGACAATTATTAGAACATATTACCATATTGAAAGCCTGAAAACAAAACTGGGTCTTCCCAATTGTCACAGGCTAATAACTACTGCTTTTTCCCTCCAGCTCTGATTAAAAACCAGATCCAGTCTTATAACAATAGCAGCAACAAAAAAAGGAGGGGGAGCTCCTCCCACTCACCTATGTAATAAACATCAAACAATCAGGTTGGCACCGACATTAAGTACAACGGTGTCAGAGCCACCATTAGAAATCAATCAAAGACATTTTTCCTTTGTGATTAAATTTTTTTTTATTCACAGCAACTCAGAGAACCAAAGAGGAAAAGCAAGCTTCTAAACAAAAACAAAATTAGTAACAGCAGACCCATTGCCAAGGGCAACATGCGCTTGACAGAAGATGCCATGATGACAGATGAGTCCTCATCCCAGTCTAAATTTTGTCTACAAAATGAATTCATAATATCTTAAATATTACCAGCCACACTTCACTCACCTTTGTTTTACACAATGGAAGGGGGTCGTGTTGGCAGAAGTCAACAGGAGTGTTATTTCCTGTACTTTCCCCCTTGGGACCCCCCCTCCCTCATTTTACAGTTGACAGTAATTGCTATAGTTTCTCTCCCTCTTTCCAATTCTTTTCAGCTTTTCTCTATATGCACGGATCTTTTTTCCTCTCCTCTTCTCCTCTGCTATAAAGTTGCGGTTGTTTAGTTTCAGCCATTTGGACCATGAATTTTTAACTGATTTGAAAATGCTCTTAACCAAAAATTATATTTACTTTAGAAATTTATTTGAAAGTAAGTATTCTCATAGACTTCAATTTAAATGATTTCATCTTTTAATACTAAAAGTTGTCAGGTGAGGTAGATGAGGTTCACTTTATAAATGAATTAGATGAGGTCCATTTTATAAATGAACTGGATGAGGTTCATTTTACAAATGAGAAAACAGATCCAGAAAGGTTACGTGATTTAACTAAGGTCGCACTAAATACCTAATGTTCGTATGGGCTCTAAAATAGTCTAGCCAACTATTTCTAGTTGTATTTTGGACTCTGATTTTGATTCTGTCATAACTTCATGGGAAAACCAGGTATTAGTTACTTTCACTTTTTAGATCAGGAAGAGTACTAATTTACCCACGATCACACAGTAAGTGACAGTCCTGCTAAGTGCAGGTATTTATTATAATCCTTTATTGCGATACTGTAATCAGTTGGTTATTTATGAAACCATACATTTCACTTTTATATTTGTTACTTTTATTTTTAGTTATTTTCCTCTTACTCTAAAATTAATAAACTAATCATTGTGATAAAGTCTAGCATCTCATTATATTTTTAAGCTTTATGAATCTAGTAAGAAATGGGCCAGAGGTGGTTTCTCAATACCATGTCATGGGATGAGCTGAAATGACCCATGATAATGGGTTTTTACATGTTGTGAACCAGAGCAAATCAGTTTTATACTTGTCAAAATTTGTGCCTCACACAAGACTTTACAAACTGCTTAATGATCAGAAACTAGAGATTTTCAGAGGTCTCTCAATAGAACCAAGTTATCGAAGACAAATTTAGGACAGATATCAATAATTATTCTCATATTCTATTTATTAAGCTCTTTTCTACATAAGACTACATACTCCCTTCTCCTACTTTTTCTTTGTCTGATATGCTTCAGAACAGTTTTTAAAAGGACTAGCTAGAAAACAGTATTAAGCCTTCAAGCACACTGTTTAGACAGACTGTAAAGGTAACAAAAGGTGCAATTAACAAAAGGGACTGCAAACTAATAATGGCAGAGCTATTTATTATTGAATCATCTTACTCTAATTTTAGAAACATGAAGAAACTTCATTCTCTATTGTCCATAATTTAATGAATGCCTATTATTTTTCCTAAATAGTGCCCTTTTTTGACATGCTATTTATACACACAATTTCTGAAAATATATAGAATATGCATAGCAAGCAGAATCTCCACAAAATGTTTTGTAAGAAGTATTTGGATCTCTTTTGTCTCAGGAATGTCTTGAGGATAAATATGTAGTTGTGCCCTCTTGGGGGAATTCCAGCCTTCAGTTTCTTTTTATGTAATTTTAATATATTTGATGTTGCATTTTGATTACTCTGCGTACATTTTCTGCTTCTACAATTAATTTGGCTTCTGTAGGACAGGCTTACAATACAGCACTTCAGCACTTCAGTTGGGTGCTGATTTCCTTCTCCTGGTCCTTTTCAGGGTGACTTTGCACGAATCCACTTGAGTTATTACACAAAGAAAGAGCAATTTCAGAAAAATTGTTATGTAGAACTAAACACAGAAATGTTTGTCTAGACTGAAACATAGCCTAAATGGCCATTGAGGCAATAGAGAGTTCAGCTTGACATATAGGAAGAATAAAGATTGAACACTGGAGCAGATTACTAAAGAAGGCTAAAGAATTTCTGTTTGTAGATATCTCAAATTATAGTACCTAAAAGAGGCTTTTCAGGTTAGAAGCTTCAGAGCACACAAGATATTTGACATTTCCTTCACTTGTTTGATATTTTGATTTCTTTAGTTTCCTTAAGTAAGTAAATACAGGTTTTAAGACTTATTTTGAGGTTATTTTCTTAAGAATTGCCGGTTCTTGTAGTCCCAGCTACTTGGGAGGCTGAGGCAGGAGAATGGCGTGAACCCGGGAGGCGGAGCTTGCAGTGAGCCGAGATTGCGCCACTGCACTCCAGCCTGGGCGACAGAGCGAGACTCCGTTTCAAAAAAAAAAAAAAGAATTGCCGGTTCTCTGCTAAAAAGAAACAAAAACAAAAAACAACAACAAAAAAACAAACTGTTTAGTTGAAGATGCTGCCATTCTTAAAGTCTGCTTGCTAGGCATCATTTTTGACTTGAAATACCTTACCTTGTAGTTGGTCAAGCTGAGAATTAGAATAATTATTATTGTGATCACTGACAGATTTGAGGCACAAGTATGCTGGCAATATGTTAAGAACAACTTTAGCCTACTAACTTGAATACCCGATTTTATTCAAGATGTCACCAATTCTAGTTGTAGAAATGAAGCCCCTTGGGCTTCTAAGTAGACCCATATCTACCAACTATTTCCATCTTATCCCTGCTAAGTGACAGCAGTGCATTGCTTTGACATCAAAGTGGGAAAAGGAAATATCATGTTAAAATACCATGAATGTGCTGTTGATCTGTGCTACTGATGTCCTCCTCATAACCCAGAAAGCATGACTTACTTATACTTCATCTTTTAGCAAACACTTCTGCACCATTCGATATCCTGTGAACAAAGCAACCACTCAGTAAACTGACAAATCTTTAGACATTCAAAATGTTCTTTTGACTTGATCACTTTGCATACTTACACTTTTTCCAAAGTTTAAAAAAAATGTAAGCATCTAGGCATTTTAGGCTTTTATTTGTTTTGAAAACTATTTTAATAATTAATATTTTGTTAAATGTACTATGTACCAAGAAAATATTAAACATATAATTTCAAGAAGGTTGTTGGCCTGATGTGCTTATACTAGGATGTACATATGACATAATGTGGGAGTTTGACTTCTACACCACATCACATTTAAAGAAGTCTGTCTGATCACTTGGTAAGGCAAGTCCATAATGGTTAATATGTTTTTACATATTCAATTCATGAAGTTTAACTGCTTTTACTTTCATCAGCATTGAATTAGTCCTTTAAAAGCTTCCCCTCATTAACATGAAAGGAAATTGAAAAGTGAATAGAATGGGTTGTGAGATCATTAAAAATTAGTCAAAACCAGGAGGAAATGTCCTTCTTGGTTCTAAACAGTCAAAGTGGTTTTTGTTACATATTTCATGTGTATATACATTTTTCATCATTATTAAAGCATAAGAAAAAATCATTCTCACCATCATACATATGCTGTGTGTATAAGTCCATTTTCATACTGCTATGAAGAAATACCCAAGACTGGGTAATTTATAAAGACAGAGAGGTTTAATCGACTCACAGTTTCCATGGCTGGGGAGACCTCACAATCATGGCAGAAGGCAAAGGAGGTGCAAAGGCACTTCTTACATGGCGGCTGGCAAGAGAGCAAGTGCAGGGGAACTGCCATTTATAAAACCATCAGTTCTTGTGAGACTTACTCACTATCAAGAGAACACCACAAGAAAACCTGCCCCCATGATTCAATTACCTCGCACTGGGTTCCTCCTACAACACATAGGGATCATGACAGCTACAATTCAAGATAAGATTTGGGTGGGGACACAGCCAAACCATATCATTGTGATACCCAGTTAACATCACAAGAACCAAAAAATTTAAATGTCTAGAAATAAACAATGAAAGTAATAGTTGTTGATTCTGCTATTATAAGTGGATATGCTGAATGTCTCTCACCTAACTATGTTGCTGTAGGTGGATGAAAGTTCTGTACTGAAATGTTCAAGAAGACTCTTCTGTAAAATGAAATTTTTGTCCACAAATCAAGAACTAGTTCACTTATTTAAAATCCTTACCTCCAGAAAGACTGAAATCTAAGCTACCTAAAACTAACTGTATCTGAGAAAGAGAATATAAAAACTTTATTTGAAAATGAACCCTAAATCTACTTCCCTTTTAGTCAAGATAACTTGGCAAAATTCTTGTCTCTGTTGGCTTTAAAGTGCTACATTTAGATCTCCTTTACAGGCTGTACCTGTGCTATTTTACGTAGATCAATGATGGTCTTCAAAAGAATTGAAGTCTAATTGCGGGGGGCAGTGGTAAATAAAAGGATGGTTGGTTGTGCTAAATAATGTCAATGCACTTGGCTTCTTGGATATAATAATGAATGAGACAGTGCTCTGGCCCTCAGAAAATATACAGCCCAATGGGTGGTAATAGCACAAATAGATTTAAAGCAAAAAGTAAAAGGTGCCAATTTCTTACAGGTGTCAGAGAAAAGAGACAATATTATTGGAAGGTCATTGCTGTGCCTTGTCCTTCTAAAAGCAAGCCTTAGTAATAACCTCCATAATCAATTTCATGATACTTTTCATTTCTATTTACTACGGTAGGCAGAGGGTTAAATTATAATTTCTTAAATTCATTATGCTGCTTTGTTTTAAGTTATAGCCCAATCAAATTTAAGCGATAGTAACAGATTATAAAATTGTGGAGATTGAATTTTATTGCCACTTTACAATTCTCATTGCCATAATGAAGGTTTTAAAAAAATCTTGCAGTAAAGAAATGTATTTAGCCTTCATTAATCCAGTGTTTCTCTAACTTGCTTGTTTCTAAAACGCTTTTTTCCCTTCTCAAGTAAACTTATATTTAGGCCTCCTGGAAGTCATGTTCTAAATGCACATTAAAAATAGACCAGGTACTTGATGTCCTTAGTGTAGACTATCAATGTCTTATTATATTTGTCTTTTAAACAATATCTTAGGGGATGAAAAGCCCAAGAGCAATGATTAGAGAGTAGAGGTGACTGACAGTCAAGGCATCAGAATCAAGGTGTTATCTTCACTTCTGCAGCTACAGAATGAACACTATACCTGTTTTTCTAAAACAGAGCATATAGCTTAGTGGAAGACAGGTTGTAGAACGGATTCACAAGCAGGGTCTAGGAAGGAGGGCAACATGGATGTCAACAGCATGAGGCAAATGGAGAGGTAACTAGACATTCAAAGTCCAGATGGAGAATAGTTTAGGGGGAAAACATTTTTCAGTTCAGAAGCCTGAGGCTTGAGGATCAAAAGTCAAAGTTCTAAAGGACATAACAACAACAGGTTTAAATAACTCTATCTCATGGCAACAGTAGACTGGGGACTACTAAAGTGGAGAGGTGGCAGGGTGAGTGAGGCTAGGAGTTGAAAAACTGTTCGGTATTATGCTCACTACCTGGGTGATGGGATCAGTCATACCCTAAACCTCAGTATCACACAATATACCCATGTAACAAAGTGGGACATGGACCCCTTCAATCTACAAGTTGAAATTATTTAAAAAAAAAAACGAAAATAAATAAAAGAACAAATCTATCTGTCTTGCACTCTGAGACTTTCTTTTTCTAATTCCCAAAGCCAACAAGGATAATAAAAGCAGGAGTACGTTTTTTAAATATTGGCCATTATTACTGTATCAATTGTGCCTTAATTTGATCTTTGGTTCCAAAGAGCCTTGATGACACAGACCACCTCTCATTTTACAAAAGAGGAAACCAAACATGGGAGAGGTTAAATTATATGGATAAGGCCATACAGTTACTTGGAGCCAGTATTGCAACCAAAATACATGTCTACACATTCCGTGATCAACACTTTAAACATTTAAAGTTTTTCTCTAATTCTTTTTTTTTTTTTTTTTTTAGCAAAGCCTTTGTCTTCTGAGGCTTTTCTTCTCTCTCTTGACTTTTGATCTGTATGCAAAAAATGTTGTGTGATAAGTTTTTTTAGTCATATTTTATGAAATTAATCTCAAAGAAAATTAAAATGTCATTTCCAAATTCTCGTACCCTGATGGAATGTTATCAATTTATTAAATGAAATATATTTTTGGGGAAATGTCACAAAAGAAAATAATGGTTGGTATCAAAGATTATGTTGAGTCATCAGAATACAGTCGCATGGCAAATTTCTCAATTGTATGATGGTATAGTTTGGCTATGTCCCCACGCAAATCTCATCTTGAGTTGTACTCCTATAATTCCCATGTGTTGTGGGAGACACCAGGTGGGAGAGAATTTGAATCATGGGGGTGGTTTCCCTCATACTGTTCTCATGGTAGTGAATAAGTCTCACTAGATCTGATGGTTTTGTCAGGGGTTTCCACTTTTGCACCTTCTTCATTTTCTCTTGACACCCCCATGTAAGAAGTGCTTTTGCCTCCTGCCATGATTCTGAGGCTTCCCTACCCATGTGGAACTGTAAGCCCAATTAAACCACTTTTTCTTCCAAGTCTCAGGTATGTCTTTTTCAGCAGCGTGAAAACAGATAAATGTAGTAAATTGGTACCAGTAGAATGGGGCATTGCTGAAAAGATACCTGAAAATGTGGAAGTGACTTTGGAACTGGGTAACAGGCAGAGGATGGAACAGTTTGGAGGGCTCAGGAGAAGACAGGAAAATGTGGGAAAATTTGGAACTTACTAGAGACTCGTTGAATGGCTTTGACCAAAACTCTGATAGTGATATGAACAATCAGGTCCAGGCTGAGGTGACCTCAGACGGAGATGAGGAACTTGTTGGGAACTGGAGCAAAGGTGACTCTTGTTATGTTTTAGCAAAGAGACTGGCAGCATTTTGCCCCTGCCCTAGAGATCTGTGGAACTCCGAACTTCAGAGAGATGATTTAGGGTATCTGGCAGAAGAAATTTCTTTTCTTTTTTTTTTTTTTTTGAGACGGAGTCTCGCTCTGTCACCCAGGCTGGAGTGCAGTGGTGCAAACTCGGCTCACTGCAAGCTCCGCCTCCCGGGTTCACGCCATTCTCCTGCCTCAGCCTCTCCGAGTAGCTGGGACTACAGGCGCCCGCCACCACGCCCGGCTAATTTTTTGTATTTTTAGTAGAGACAGGGTTTCACCATGGTCTCGATCTCCTGACCTCGTGATCCTCCCGCCTCTGCCTCCCAAAGTGCTGGGATTACAAGCGTGAGCCACCGCGCCTGGCCTAGAAGAAATTTCTAAGCAACAAAACATTCAAGAGGTGGCTTGGGTGCTGTTAAAAGTATTCAGTTTTGTAAGGGAAGCAGAGCATAAAAGTTCAGAAAATGTGCAGCCTGACAATGTAATTGAAAAGAAAAATCCATTTTCTGAGGAGAAATTCAAGCTGGCTGCAGATATTTGCATAAGCAAGGAGGAGCTGAATGTAAATCCCCAAGACAATGGGTAAAATGTCTCCAGGGCATGTTAGAGGTCTTCATGGCAGCCCCTCCCATCATAGGCCCATAGGCCTAGGAGAAAATGGTTTCATGGGCAGGGCCCAGGGTCTCTGTGCTGTGTGCAGCCTAGGGACTTGGTGCCCTGTGTCCCAGTTGCTTTAGCCGTCATTGAAAGAGACCAACCTAGAGCTTGGGCCGTGGTTTCAGAGGGTGCAAGCCTCAAGCGTTGGCAGCTTCCATGTGGTGTTGAGCCTGCGAGTTCACAGAAGTCAAGAACTGGAGTTTGGGAACCTCCACCTAGACTTCAGAAGATGTACGGACATGCTTAGATGCCCAGGCAGAAGTCTGCTGCAGGGGCAGGGCACTCATGGAGAACCTCTGCTAGGGCAGTACGGGAGGGAAACTACTGGGGCACCACCTAGTGGAGCTGTGAGAAGACGGCCACCATCCTCTAGACCCCAGAATGGTAAATACACCTACAGCTTACACCATTTACCTGGAAAAGCTGCAAACACTCAATGCCAGCCCAGAGCACTCAAGGCAGCTGGGAGGGAAGCTGTACCCTAGAAAGCCACAGGGGCAGAGCTGCCCAAGACCATGGGAACCCACCTCTTCCATCAGCATAACCTGGATGTGAGACATGGAATCAAAGGAGATCATTTTGAAGCTTTAAAATTTGACTGCCCCACAGGATTTTGGACTTGCATGTGCCCTATATCCCTTTGTTTTGGCCAATTTCTCTCATTTGGAATGGCTGCATTTACCAATACCTGTACCCCCATTGTATCTAGGAAGTAACTAGTTTGCTTTTAATTTCACAGTCTCATAGGTGGAAGGGTCTTTCCTTGTCTCAGATGAGACTTTGGACTGTGGACTTTTGGCTTAATGCTGAAATGAGTTAAAACTTTGGGGGACTGTTGGGAAGGTATGATTGGTTTTGAAATGTGAGGACATGAGATTTCGAGGGGCAAGGGGTGGAAAAATATGACTTGGCTGTGTTCTCACTCAAATCTCTTCTTGAATTGTACTCCCATAATTCCCATGTGTTGTGGGAGGGACCTGGTGGGGGATCATTTGAGTCGTGGAGGTGGTTTACCCCATATTGTTCTCATGGTAGTGAATAAGCCTCACAAGATCTGACGGTTTTATCAGGGTTTTCCCTTTTGCATCTTCCTCATTTTCTCTTGCCAACAACATGTAAGAAGTGCCTTTCGCCTCCCACCATGATTCTGAGGCCTCCCTGGCCACGTGGAACTGTAAGTCCAATTAAACCTCTTTTTCTTCCCAGTCTTGAGTATGTCTTTATCAGCAGCATGAAAACAGACTAATAATACATATGATTATTTACGTTTAATGTTTCAGTATTACATAGCCTATCACCCCACTCATTGTTTTCTACCTGTCTCAACTATTGTGTCTCTTTTACCTCTTTTACTGCCTTTTTTGGGTGGTTGTTCCTTCTTAGAATTCCAGTTAATCTCCTCCATCAGTCCATTAGCTTTTTAAGTTACACTTATTTGCTTTATATTTGAAGGATTGTTCTAGGATTACCAAACGCATCTTCAACTGATCATTACCTACATTGAAATATTGCATCATGTATAACATAAAACTTTCCATTTCTCTTCTATCATCCTTTGTGCTCTTGTTGCCATACATTTTATTTCTACATATGCTATATGCTTCTTAATATATGGCTGCTATTTTTACTTTAGGCAGTCAACTGTCTTTTTAAAAAATGTTTAAAACCAAGAAATCAATGTCTTTTAAATTTTTCCATATGTTACAATGTCCAGGCTCCTTTAACATTTCTTGAAGTACAGGTCTGTTAGCACAAATTCTCTCAGATTTTGTCTAAAACCCATAGTACTTTCATTTTGTAAAGAATATTTTCATTGGATATGGAATTCTAAGTTAATTGTATTTATTTTTCTTTCAGCACTTAAATGAGGTTTTTCCATTGTCTTCTGATTGGAATTATTTCTGATGAGAAGTTAGTAATAGTTCTTACTTTTGTTTCCTCGTATTTGTTTATTTTAAACGACAAATAAAAATTGGATGTATTGATCACGTACAACACGATGTTTTGAAATACGTGTACACTGTGGAATGGCTGAATAAAACTAATTAACATAAGCATTAGCTTACATTGTTTTTTTGTGATGAGAACACTTAACATTTATTCTTTTAGCAATTTTCAAGAATGCAATACATTGTTACTAAGTAGAGTCACTGTGTATTACAATAGACTCCCTGTATTGAATATGTCTTTTTCTCAGGCATCGGTTAAGATTTTTTCTCCTTATCATTAATTTTCAAAATCTTGATTATAATGTACCCTGATATAGTTTTATTTTTCACCCACACATTATTCATTGAACTTCTCGGCTTTGTGGGCTTATAGTCTCATAAAACGTGAACAAATTTTGGCCATTATTTCTTTAAATACTTTTTCTGTCTTCTACTCTACCCTCTCCTTCCGGAGTCCAGCTACATGCAGATTCGACTGCCTGCTATTGTCCCACAAGTCACTGAGTCTCCATTTATTATCTTCAAGCTTTTTGTTTGTGCTTAAAATTGGATAATTTCTATTCTATTACTATGTCTTCAAGCTTATTGATTATTTCTCTGCAGTGTCTAATCTCCTATTAAGCCCATTCTGTGAATCCGTTATTTTAGTTTTTAGATTTTCATCTGTAGAAGTTCCATTTGGTTGTCTATTTATAAGACTCATTTTTTATCTCATTATGCTCATAGTTTTCTTTAAGTCATTTAACATAGTCATAAAAACTTTTCCTTCTGGTCATAGGTCACACTTTCCTGCTTCTTCTACTATACTATGGGTATGTAGTAATTTGTGATTAGATGTTTCAATTTTTAGATATTGTTATATGCCAGGGTTTTTATTTCTTTAAAAAGTATTGATGATTTATTTTATTTTATTTTTTGGCCTTCAGTGAAGCTTTAGGCTTTCAGCCTAATTTTAAAATTTTGGTAGGGAAGGTCTAGGATAACCTTTCATGTAGGGCTTTGTTTAGCACACCTACTATTATGTGGTGACCTTTATTTGGTATCTACCAAATGCCCATTGTTTAGAATCACGTCACTCTAGTCGGTTCAAACTTGAGTATCTCCCAGCCTATGAGAGCTCTGGGAATTGTTCCACTTTTAGCCATCAGGTAGTTCTTTCACTGATGTTTTTTGTTGTTGTTGTTATTTGTTTTGCTCTGTTTTGGTTTTGCTGGCCTCATGGATTCTCATCCTACACATAAACAGTAGTGTGCTAAAGACTCAAAATGACACTTTGCAGATTTTTGGAGATTCTTTCTCTTAAGTTCCCTTCTCTCCATTATTCTATCATACTCTAGTGGCTTCCAGCTTACCAAACTCTGGGCTCTGACTCCTCAACTCGGGGAGACTGTTGTGCTTTGCAGTGTAGAAATACAGTGCTGTCCAGAAAGTGCCTCGGATAGAAATCCAGGGCAATCGTAGGGCTTGCTTCTTTGTTTGCCTTCTTTCAGGGATTATAGTCTTGTGTTGCATTTTATCCGATGTTATTTCTTATGATATTTTTTAAATGCTGGTTGTTTATGACAGGGATGCACATCTGTTATCAGTACTCCATCATGCTCAGAAGCAGAAGAGAGTCATACCTATTTAACATGAGGACTTCTAAACTCATTCACATTATATAGAATCCTTACTATAATTTTTATTCTTATGCTTGAATCCCAAGAAGATTAATTATATCAAGTCAGTGTAGCTCCTTCCCATCTGGTCTTCCATGTCTACTGGGTATCTCTGAATCTTGACAAGATCAAAACTGCCACATGGAAAGATGTCTACATGAATCCAGGTCAATATAAGTTCCATTAATGTTTTATATAGGCTAAATTTAATACACAACATTCCTTGGTCTCCAAATCATGGATAATGAGTTTTTTCATAATTGCGTGACCTTAAATATCAACTAATCCCCCAAAAAGAATATGAGCAAACATTGTAATAATGATGCTAATGATATACATATCATTAGCACCATTATAATGACCATAAGAAACTATATAATATCCATGACAATGTCATGCTAAATTAGGTTAAATTTAATAACAGTAAAATTTTTAATCACTAGATATTTTAAACAGAATCAAAAACCCATTCACAACACATTTTAAAAATTCCATATAATCAGTATTTTGAAAATCGACGAAAAAAATATTTGAGACTGCACTGAAACATGGACTTTGTATTTTGAAAATTATAACCTATTTGTCAAGACTTGTAAGTAGTATTTAGATCCTTAAAGTAAAATTTGATAGAGATAATAATATCTATTCTGGATCAAGAAGGACTTTTTATCAAACATAAGGATCTTAAGTATCACACATATACATACTTATCTGTATACATTATGTATACACATATTTGTGTACATCTAACTTTATATCTATATCTGTGATCAGAAGATACAAATGAGGACATTTAGTACCCTATTATAAGATTTCTATACAGGAGGAGTCAGAAAACAATTTATATGAAGAACTCTATTGTGAATATTTTAGACTTTGTGGCCTAGAGAGTCTCTCACAATCACTCAACTCTGTCACTCTAGTGTGAAAGGGGCCATAGAAAATAAGTAAATGAATGAGTACGTGTTCCAATCAAACTTTATTTACACAAAAGATTGCAACCCAGATTGAGTCTGCGAGTCATAGTTTGCCAATCTGCGATCCACATTATAAGATAACCCGAAGTCATAGAGCTATCTAAAGATAGGTGCATTATCTAGGGTCAGTTTTGAACTACTAAGACTCTCAAACATGAACATCCATCTCTTGTACACCTGCCATCCACTCTTTTCATGTTAATCCATTTTTGTGCCTGTTTCCAAATTTGTTTTGGCCCCTATCCCCTGGCTTTGGGTGTTTGTTTTGTCTCCTCACAAAAAAATTTGACTGGGCCTCTCCGCTTTGGCTTCCCTGCTGTAAACTGTTAGAGGCAGGACAAGTCAAGTATGTTTTTATCTGCACAGGGCAGGGTAGAAATGGGTGGGCATACAAACTCTTTAAGACCATCATTTGATTTCATTGTTCATTATGCAAAATAATAATGTTATCCACACAGTCTCTTTTTAGGCACCTCCCTAAACTAACACACTGAAGCAGCAAAAGAAATTATTTATTAACTGGGCATCTGTGACTATAAAACATATAGACCATATAGACTATATGGAAGTCTCAGCTACTACGATATTGACTAAGAAAATATATCTATCATAATCATGATATATATAATATATATATATACACACACATATGTGGTATATATATGGTAGATATATACACACACATATATATATTTTATAATTTTTTGAGATGGAATCTTGCTCTCTCACTCATGCCGGAGTGCAGTGGTGCAATCTCGGCTCATTGCAACCTCCGCTTCCCAGGTTTGAGTGATATTCCTGCCTCAGCCTCTTGAGTAGCTGGGATTACAAGTGCATGCCATCACGCTCGGCTAATTTTTGTATTTTTAGTAGAGGTGAGGTTTTACCATGTTGGCCAGGCTGATCTTGAACTCCTGACCTCAGGTGGTCCGCCCACCTCAGCCTCCTAAAGTGTTGGGATTACAGGTGTGAGCCACTACCCCTAGCCCATGATTTATAATTTTGAAATACATTTTCCTAAGAGACTATGTACTATATTTTACTAATTTTGTTAAAATATATTTTTAAAACCTTTTAGAAAAATATACCAACTTAATCCATGAATGATGAACTTCATGAAACAATGTAGCATCCACATTAAGATGTTGTGAAAATTTAATTAAGAAAACATTTATAAGGTCCCTAAAACTGTGCATGCATATTGTAGGCATTCAGATGTCAATTCCCTTATTCTCACATATCAAACAGGAAAAAATACCAACTGAACCATTCAATTTATGGAAGGATGTGTATTTTCAGATGGTGTTTCAGTAACAAATACGTGTTTTATTATTCCACAAACCTAGTTCTATTGCTCCAGATTAAATAACAACTGAAATTCTAAAGGAACCAAGACTCTGCCAATAACCACACATTCCCCTAGAAGGCATTCTATGTAAATATACATTTTAACTCCACAGAACAGATTTGAGACTACGGACAATACTGAAAGACAAGGACATAATAAAGCAGGATTTCCACAGAGCATACGGGGTCACACTTTTATGTAACCTGGAAAAACAGGGCTGCTTAATTATCTGTTGAATTTTAGTAAGTCCTGAAGACATACTAAAGAAATGTGATCAAGAAGAGGACAAGCACTTCTTTAGTAAAGGTTTATAAAAATAAGCTTCAGTATAAAGAAGAACCTTGTAAATGTTTGCTCATGAGTTTTTCAAAAAGCAAAATAAAATATTTAATAATCTCTTTCATACAGCATAATTTCACTAGTTTTTGCCTTAGGCAAAAGGAAGATTTTTGCCAATAAAATTGCTTTGAGCTTTTTCAAAAAGGAAACCTAAGCTAAAAAGGTATATTTTTTTTTAGCAAGGAATAGATCCTTAGACTAAATCTTAACCACATTTTCAATAATGTTTTTGAACTGCAAAAAGTGAAAATAAATAGAAAAAATACCCAGAAAAAAAAACCAATATTATGAAAAAAGTAGAATTGGAAATTGGCAATGAATAATTTTTTCTTAAAAAATAAATTGATTTGTACTTATACTTCATTTTCATATTATTTTGAGAAAATAATCACTAAATTATTTCATTCAAATTACCAGGGATTGTATTTTATCCAAAGAACATTCATGTGACTTTAACCTTAAGTGCTAGCAATTGCCTTATGTAAGAGTAAGGTAGAGGCCTAAATTGAAACTTACATTCTTGGATCATGTAGAATTTCTTCATCCTTTTTAAATTCAGTATTTGCCCAAGTTATTGGCTAATCTACAAAAGGAGTTGTAGCTCTTCACTTTAACTCTTCTATCTTGTATTATGTAATGATATGAAACATTATCCAGAAAGCCTCTGTCAATGTGGAGTCTAATTTGTAATGAGAGATAAACCTTTGTCCATGAGAAAAAACAAAATATCTATTATATAAATTACTAGTGCAAACAAGAATGAAGGAAATGAAAAAGGAAAACAAAAGGAATAAAGACTAATAGAGCAGTATGTAATATTATATTAGTGGATAACATTGACATTAGTCTTAAACTGTAGTATAAAATGATTATGAATTCCCTTTTGAGATTGTGAATGACAAACACCTCTACTTTTGTATTCCTTCTTTCTTTTATTTATTTTTTTTGAGACAGGGTCTTGCTCTGTCACCCATGCTAGAGTGCAATGGTGTGATCTCAGCTCACTACAACCTCTACCTACCAGGTTCAAGAGATTCTTTTGCCTCAGCCTCCTGAGTAGCTGGAATTACAGGTGCACACCACCACGCCTGGCTAATTTTTGTGATTTTAGTAGAGACAGTATTTCACCATGTTGGCCAGGCTGCTCTTGAACTCCTGGCCTCAAGTGATCCACCCACCTCACCCTCCAAAGTGCTGGGATTACAGGCATGAGTCACCTGGCCCAGCCAACAACCACCTCTACTTTTGATCATTCCCCTAGGTTAAAGTTTTCCAAATCGCAGTGACTCATGTACCAAATTCATAATTCTTGCCACATGTCTGAGTCCATTAATGTTGCTATAACAAAATACCTGAGGCTGGCAAATTACTAAAGAAAAGAGGTTTATTTGGCTCATGATTCTGGATGATTCACAATTGGGCAGCTACATCTGGTGAGAGCCTTAGACTGCCTCAACTCATGGCAGAAAGTGGAAGGGGAACAGATGTGTGCAGAGATCACATGGTGAGAGAGGAAGCAAGAAAGAGGACCCAAGGAAACCAGATCTTTTTAACAACCTGCTTTAGCATGAGCAAGAACTCACTCACCCCTGAGGGAGGGCATTGATCCGTTCATGAGGGATCCACCTGCATGACCCAAACACTTCCCACTAGGCCCCATCTTCTAATATCTTTGGAGTCAAAATTCAACATCAATTTTGCTGGGAACAAACCAAACCATGGCACCATATTTGTGTGCAATGTCTACTATTATTTACTAATTGTTTTTGATTGGTCCCCTTTTTCTTGATTACATGTATTTTAAAAGAAAATTCACTATCATCACAAAATCCAGAGTTTGATGCTCCAGTTATATTTTGAATATATATTAAAATAAAAATAGTATTATTAAAGCAAAAACAATATACCACTATTTTCACACAAAATAATCACATACTCTGCTTACCTTACTTAAAAAAAAACTACCCCATATTAGACCTGTATGCAGTACATTAATGAGAAAAACTGATATACACAAAAGTATTTTTGTTGTTGGTGTTGTTTTGGTTTGGTGTTTTTTTGTTTGTTTGTTTTTTTCGAGTCAGAGTCTCGCTCTGTCACGAGATCTCGGCTCACTGCAACCTCCGCCTCCCAGGTTCAAGTGATTCTCCTGCCGCTGCCTCCTGAGTAGAGTAGCTGGAACTACAGGCACACACCACCACATCCAGCTGATTTTTCTTTGTATTTTCAGTAGAGATGGGGTTTCACCATGTTGGCCAGGCTAGTCTCAAACTCCTGACCTCAGGTGATCCAACTGCCTTGGCCTCCCAAAGTGCTGGGGTTACAGGCATGAGCCACCATGTCTGGCCCATGAAAGTGATTTTATGTAATCATTTTATGAAAATGATATCAACAGATATATTTGTTGGGATTTTCATTTAATTTCAAAACCTCTAGTTGGTCTACATTGCATCCTGGGGGAAATCATACTGTAAAGCATAATCAACTCTCTCTATAAAATACTGTCATGTCCACTGGCATTGTAACAGGCTCTTAAACACAGTTTATTGACATGATAACCCAATGAATTTGGTACTTTTGTGACCCGCCCCTTCCTAATTTCTACCCCATTTTACAGATGAGGAAACTTGGATTCAGATGATTTAAACAATTTGCTTAGGAGTATACAACTGGAATTTGCCCACTAGTGTGTCCTATTACAAAGTCTGCCTCTAAAATGAAAATAAACAACGAGGATGTTGTGGAATATGAGTAGGTGGGCTTGCCAACCAGCAAAAGGAGAAAAGAGGAGGGGAGGAAATATGGGGTGGCTGCTTACTCCCAGTGAAAACATTTCTGTCTCCATTTCCATTGTAAATTTCTCTGACTAAAAACGCAAGATTCATTTATTTGCTTTCAGATGCTTCTAGCTCTAAAACAGAATGAGTCTAAGAGTTACATTTTCAAATGATTGCTAAAGGATGAATTAAGATATCCTTCTCATTAGCCCAAGCCCATTTTTTCCGTCTATTAACTTGCATATATGAAAGTTCTAGCAATATAAAACCACATTTTTTCACATGCTCATAATTTTGGAATTAGGGAATTTTGGCTCCAAAAGCCACGAGGCTGACAGATAGCTGTAGTAATTCCAACAAATCTATATTTATGTGTGTCTCAGAAGAACATCGAGCATTTACATTTTCTACCACACACTCCCTATCTGGTTGATGAAGTGAAAGTCAAATTTGGAGGGATGAAGTATAAAATTTACAGGACATCTTTAGGATTCCAAAAATTATGAAGAGCAACTTCAGGTCATATAAAATCTATTTTATAATGAACTATTTTAATATGAAAAAGAGCTTCAGAATATCTTCTATCTACTTAAACTGGTCAAACACATAGTTTAGTTAAAGAACACAAAGATGTGTGCTGTTCAGAACAAAATTAGTAATAAGAATGTGCTATGTTTATTTGGGTTGTTAAAAAAGAATACAGTGCTTTAGAAATTTTTATGCTGATTTGTTTAAGAAACTAGTTTTTCTAAATTATGGAGACAGCTAGAAATACATGTTAAGATATGATCCACAAAATTATTTTGAATCCATTTTGGATGAAAAGTTCTTTAATTTACTTTAGTCCAAAAATATACGGGAAACCTTATTCATTCTCAAAGGAGATCAGCAAAAATAAGTCTAGAATAAAGCCAATATGAGTAAATATTGCTGTTTCTTTTCAAGTGGCAAACATATTTAAACCACCCATAGACATGTATAATTTTATATTTTTCTTTCAATATCTGCTTTATAACTCATGTAATTTTCTCCCAAGTTGCTCTGATGGAATTGCTGCATACCATAGATTTGCTTCCAGAAATTTTGCTTCTAGACACTGGCCACTGTGACCATTATTATTCAAAATTGTTTTGGAAATTCAAGATGATTCAGTAAGAAAAAATAGAATACATAACTACTATAAATGAAAAGATAACATTATTAATATTTGCTAGGATGTTAGAAAAGCTAAGACAGTCAGAATTAATAGGCACATTTAACATTTTTCATAATAAAATGTACAAATAAAGGATAGTGTTATAGTTTGTCTAATATATCAGCAAGTAATAACCAATGTTCTAGTGTGAATACTGAGATGAGTTCTCTTTTCCTGAGGTTGAGAGTGTAAATTGGCAGCATGCTTCTTAAGGTAATTAGATCATACATATTAAGATATTTATACCTTTTGATCTAGTAATTTTACTTTAAGGATTTTTTCTAAGGAAATTAGATGAAATAAAAATACAATCATACACACAACACACACACACACACACACACTTATATACACACATATTGTTAATCCGAAAGTGGACACAACTTCAGTCTTCAACGGAACATTGTATGTCCCCTTAGTCAAACATTCACCAAATGTTAAAAATCCTTTTTCTACAGAATATTACAAAATTAGCCAGGCATAGTGACGTGCGCCTGTGGCCCCAGCTACTTGGGAGACTGAGTGGAAGAATCACCCGGGCCTGGGAGCCAGAGGTTGAAGTGAGCCAAGATGGCGCCACTGCACTCCAGCCTGGGTGATGGAGTGAGACCCTGTCCCAAAAAAACAAAAGGAAGAAGATTACAGAACCTATGAAGAATCTTTGACATACTAATGATCCTAAAATGGAGCTCAAAACTTAATGCATATTAATATTCAAATATTGATTAAAATGATAGCTATCACATATGAAAAGGAAGCTGAGAAAATATCTCAATTTTATAATAGTCATGATCTTTTAGTGATAGAACTTGGGGTGATTGTTGTTTCCTTCTTTATTACATTAGCTATTAAAGAGTACATATAACAATCTGAAACTCTTTTTTGTTGTTTTCTGGATTTATATAAGGATCCACAGTCCAAATAAAGGACCCACTAAGAATTTGCCAAGTTTATAAAATGTACTTTTCCCTTGAAAACTAACTTACATTTTAGAAAGATAAACAAGTAGTAAAATTCTCCTTTGATTATCTTTCTGAGATCTCCTAAGTGACTTTTGCCTTCCTTCTCAAACTCTGCCTTCCCTAACACTTCCCCAACACTGTCTTCCCAACACGATAACTGGAGATGATGTCTTTGCATTCCTGCTCCTTGTAAGAAAAAATAAATCAGCATTTTGGATCTGGAAAAGATTAGGATTAAATTTTAAGATGGTTTATAGCTTGCCTTACGTAACATATATACTCTGATTTCCCCTGAATTTATATTTCTAAGCCAGATTTCCCTCTTTCTACACTCTAGAATCATATATTCAGCTGCCCACATGAAACCTTAATTTGGTTGGTTATAGCTATTTCACAGTTACTTTATCTAAAGTTAAAATATTTTGGCTTTTTAACTTACTGCTGTATCCCTAGAACAATGTCAGAATCATGTATGTTACATAGTGTGTGCTCCTCAAATATTTGCCGAATGGGTAAACACATGAATTATTACCAAAAGGGCTTGTGGACCCCTGCAATAATCACAGGACATTAGACGTGACTGAAGAACATTAAAGGATTTGATTTATTGAGTGCTTTACAATTGACTAGTAGTCACTGAATGATATTTGAAAATCATTGTAGAAGAATCCCTTACATTGACCTAGCCCTTTATTGTGTGTATTAATATATTTCATATTTATAACATTGCATCAGTCTTCTAACAAACTATAATTCAGCCATGGAAGATATTCTTTTTTCTTTCATATATGGAGAAAATAAGAGTCATCATTTATCGAACACTTATTATATGCCAGTCACTGTGCCCAGACCTTCATCCTCATGTTTAATCCTGGGTGCTAGAGATCAAATTTTAAAGGTGAAGAAAAGGGCTTGGATGAACTTAGTGTTCTCATGAGCTAGGCGCCTTGTAAGCTGGGGATTATAATTATTATTGAAGTTTTAAAAAGAGAAAACTGGCTTAGGGGCATGAATTAACAGCCAGTTTCTCATAGGAAGGGTTGGATGAGCTGAGGTTCAGACCCAGGTTGTCTGGTTTCCAAGCTCCTGCCTTTAAGTACCACACAATGCAATCTCTTCATGAAGCACTTGGCCCTTCCTGGGGGTAATCACAGCTAGAACTTAGACAATTGACTCCTAACCCAGGGTACTTATTTAATCTTACCTGGTTGGATGATCATATTAGATATACTATGTGACTGTCCCTGCCACTCCACGTTCCTTAAACCCATTATTCTTCCCCAACCAGTAGCTGCTTTGCCGGGGTTGGGGGTGTCACAAAAAGTCTACAACAAGCCCTCCAGTAGATTTCTGAGTAGATTTTGTAAAACTGTGGCAGGAGTAATAACCGGAAAGCCAAAGTGCTTTCAACAAAACAGTTTTGAATTTAGGAAAAAACTAGGCACCTTATGGCAAAAATAAAGGAGTTTTACTGCACAGAATCCAAAGCATAAACTGGGCTAATGCCAGTTTCTTGCCACACAGAGTAGAAGTAAACATCTCTTATGGGCAGGTTAGAGGCACAGGAGTGCACAATAGCAACAACAACAACAAAAAAAAAAAAAAAAAAAAAAGAGAGGGAGAGAGGAGAGGAGAGGAGAGGAGAACTCAGATGCAGTGAGTGGGTTCTTATTCCTCCCTACCTTGACTTGCATTCTGCAGGAGGGGAGAAGAGTGGAATGGAGCGGACAATAGAGACCTTTGGCAGGATTAGAGAGGCTCAAGAGCAACAGGGACAAGTGTGTCTCATTCCCCAGGGTGGTCCGAGAAAAGGTATGTTTCTGATAGACGGTTGGTCCACGGCAAAGCTGCTAAGCAGTTGGGGGATGGTTCTCAAACCAGAAACAAAAAGGTGATACTTGGAAATACATTTTGTGCCTTTGGCACAAAAACTCAGCTTTCAAGATAAATAATATTTTAATGCATGATTTCAAAAAATAGAAAGTAATGGACAAAAACTAATTATGAACAAAGTATCAAAATATTAAGTACAGACTGGCTGTTGCTGGCTGTTTGTTTTACAATGCTGCATTTTGTGCAAAGAGAATCATTATTTTTCAATCAGCTCATGGTTCCTGGATCCCAGCAGCTTTTGTGTCCCATGTTGAGTGGGTTTGTAAGGATTGATGTCGATGTCTGAAAAGTTTGGACGTGATTTTACGTATAGTTTTTTCTTGCATTATCTATTGTGGTGAAATATATGTAACATACAATTTACCATTTTAATCATTGTTAAATGTACAGTTCAGTGGCAATAAGTACAGGCACACTGCTGCACAACCATTACCCATCCATGTCTAGAAATTTTTCATATTCCCAAACTGCAGCTCTGTGTGTATTCAACAGTAACTCTCCATTATTCCCTCTCTTCGGTCCCTGGTAACTGCCATGTCATCATGATTTTTTATTGTAGAGCTTCTCTTAACTTTGTCCACTTGTCCCAAACTATGGGAGGAGGTGTCAGTAAGTGCATACACGGGCAAACATTTTTCCTTTTGGCTCCAATATGGCATGTCAAGGCCATGCAAAGGGAAATTGTGAGCTATTATCTAGACAATACTAGAAAAATGCCAGGATCCACTCAAATAAGATCACCAAACCACCCCCACTCTTCACACATCCAAGTTGACCCAACACACTTGACTTTTAGTCGGGCATTTCTCTCATACGATAATCAATAGCCATCTCTTCTATCGGTAGCAAAACCTGTGATCAGAAATGAGTCTTTGTGTTGATTCAGTGGCTGCTGCTCCTTCACCACTCCCAGAGCCAATCCGGCAGGGAGTCCTGTTAGTTTAACCTTGAAAGAGCTCTCAACAGTTCCTGTCCATTGTACTGCTACTGCGGGAACCCAAGGCACTACTACCCTTCACCTGGGCTCACTGGAAAGAGCCTCTTGTCTGACACTTGTGCGCATGCCTCCCTCTCAGCCATTCTCCACGTAGCTGCCAAAGTCGTCTTTTTAAAAATCAAATCATGCCACTTCCCAACGTAAAATGCATAAATGACCCTTCCATATATGTAGAGTAAGAAGTCCAACTTTTCAGCAAACCCTGCTCTGGTCAGCCCCAGACCACCTGTCTGAGCTCCGCCCCTACCTCTGTCTTATGAGTTTGCTCCGCTTGGAGACAGAACAGCGAAGTTTGTTTCCACCTCCAGACCTTTGCACCTGATGTTTCCTACACTTTTTGCCTGGCCAACTCCTTGCCATCCTTCAGACTTCAGCCTTAGTCTCATTTGTTTACAGATGAGCACTGAATTCTCTTTCACACCTTGTTTTTCCAGAAGCTTTTATCACAAATCTCTGTAGTTCTTTTATTCTATTGGTTTATTCATTTGTCTCCTCCTCCAGAAAGCAAGTGCTACCACTGCAGGGATTATCTCCCCAACCTGTAGCATTGCTCATGGCATGTAAGAGCACCCAAACCACTTGTTGAATGAATTCATAAACAAGTGATAGAGATTTTATGAAAAGTAGTAAAACAACCACCATTTGTTGAAATCAACTGAGGTGTTAAGCATCGTACAAAGCACTTTATATATACTGTCTCATATTAATAGCTCAATTTTATGTGAGAAAATGGAGGCTCATAGAGTTTTATGGACTTGCCCAAAGGCAAAAACATTGCAAGTTGAGTTTTGTGATGTGAATTAAACACTGGTGTACCAGCTTTTGAGAATGCAGAAAACATGTGCCAATAATAAGTGAACATAAACAGTTACACGAAATATTATAGTACAGGCCACAAAATGGCATACTACTGAAGAAAGCATCATGATCATATTCAGACATTTAAGCTTTTAATCAAAAACATTCTAATTAGTCCATATTCCATTTCTGCTCTGATCATATTTCTTCAGAAAGAGATAGGAATTGCTTTTTCTGAACAAAATATTCATTGGAGATCCCAAAATGTGCAAAAATAGCTTTGCAATGCGAATTAAAATCTGCCTGGCTCCAAAACTTCTTTTTCTCTGCCACCCCTTACTGCCCGTGCCTTCTGCCGGTTGAACTCTCCTTGTTCAATCTTACATCTGCCTGGTATGGCAACATCATTACCTGGCCTGAGTGAAAGGTAGTACCAAGTACTAAGTGAAAATGATCACAAGTTTTATCCCATTTCATCCTTCAACAACCCTGGGGGGTCAATATTGTCATTATTTCTACTTTATAGATGGGGGTGCAAGAATTAGGTCTTTTAGTCGGGGTCACAAAGCTGGTGGTAGAGGCTGAATTTGCACAGAGGCCTGACTGATGCTAGAGCCCCTACTTTTAACTCTTCAGCCTTACTGCAAACATTCTTCAGAGTGACTCTGTGGGGCTAGTGGTGGAGACAGAACCACAGTCTTTTAAAGCAGGCCTTGCCTAGGGTGAGCCTTATAAATAAGCAGAGCAGTCAACTACAGGGCTGCAAAGTCCTGAGGTCTGCCATTACTGAATCTTACCTTGAGAGGGGGCCACCTGCACTTTGTTTACTTGCAGGGGCTTTGGAGTCAGGTAAAGCCAGGCTTGTGCCTTCTGCAACTTCCTAACTATGTGATCCTGGACAAGTTACATAACCTCGGTGAGCCTCAAATTCATTGAGATAAAATAGTGCTTACCTTCTGGGGGATGGGATGGTGAAATGTGAATGAGATAAAGCATGGAAAAACTTTGTGCAGTGTTTGTCACAGAGTAAATGTCTAAAAATCAGAATCATTATTATGATTACTATGAACAGTTATGGACAATGTTACTTAAATGGTTTTTAGTCCTGTTTAAGTTTTCGAAAAGAAAAAAGAAGGTTTAAAGAACAAAATTATATCAATTTCCAATTAGTCTAGGGCTAGGCGGGGTACCCATCCCCTTTTATTGTTGGACACAGGAAGGTGGCCATTTGTGAGCAGATGGGCTTGTCTCACCATAAAAACAGATAGTAGAGTTCTCATGATATAACATGGGAGTATTTGGCATTTAATAAGGGCCAAGCAACAAATCTTATAAATATTGTAGCATGAATCTATTCAGAAGTGAAAAGACATCTTTATTTTATACAAAATTTATCAAATTCCTACTGTAGATATTGCCATGATGCGACCGTAACTTTGCCTTCATATAATGAAAATAAAGAGCAAGTTTAATTGTATAACTAAATTCCCATTCTTTTTCAACAGATGCATTTTGTTTAACACCAGGAGACTAAAACAAATGAGTCTGACAAAAACATGAAGCTTTATTCCCACCTCCCTTTATTAGAAGGAAATGTAATTAATTATTAAAATAGGAAGAAACCAAGACATTGCCCTCTACACTACTGACAATCAAACATCGGTTACAGTGAACACAAACAATTATGCACATGTAATTGGACTACAGACAACTTCTGCCTTCCAATTACAAGAATAATTTTCCTACAAGTACCAAGAAAGAGACCATATAAAAATATTACTGGCACCTGGCTAAAACACATGTTGTACCCTTGAGAACCCAGAAAATAGGTGCCAACATGAAATGAACCTGAAATTGTATACAAAATACAACCAAATATTATGCCATAAAGGGCATGATTGTAAAGACTGCATCAAAATGATTATAAATATTTACTCCAATCATTTGAGACTTTTAAGTCCAAAATATCCTACTCATTTATCCATTCCTGCATTACACTTCACATCTACATTTTTGTCATAAGAGCAACAGAGATTTGCTTTTCTAAACTACAGTTTTCAGAGATGATCTTAAGCAAAATAGCAACAGCATAAACTTATGTAATTCCTAGGGCATATAGTATCAGCTGCAGAGGTGAAGGGATTCTGATGCCACAGTTCTTTGTCTTTTCTCTGTATATCACCACTAGTCACTCTTTCCAACATATGGTCTGGCCATGATGAAATGTGGTAACATATTTTTCATAAATTCTAATGACACAATAGGGTCAACTTAACATGAATTTGTCAACAAAATATCTGGCTGGAATATAATAGGCAATACTTAAAAATTTTTGTTTATAATGTTTTAATCTCCTACACATACACCCTGTTTCACTTTTTAACTTACACATCCCTCCAATTTTTTGGAAAATTACAAGACTAAAGATTTATTTTTAAATTTTATACCTTATTATTTTCTGTGAAAAAAATTGTATTTATTGACATAGTTTGGATATATGTCTCCGCCAAAATCTCATGTTGAATCCTAAGCCCTAGTGGTGGAGGTGATGGAGGTGGGGCCTGGTGGGGAGGTATGTGGGTCATGGGGATGGATCCCTCATGGCTTAGTGCTACCTTTGTGGTATTGAGTTCTCACAAGATCTGGTCATTTAAGTGTGTGGTACATCCTCCCCCATCCTCTTTCTCTCTTGCTCCTGCTTTTGCCATGTGATGTGCCTGCTCCGTCTTACCCTTCTGCCATGATTGGAAGCTTCTTGAGGCCTCCCCAGAAGCAGATGCTGCTATGCTTCCTGGACAGCCTACAGAACCATGAGCCAATTAAATGTCTCTTTTCATACATTATCCAGTCTCAGATATTTTCTTTACAGCAAGGCAAGAATGGCCTAATTCATTTATCAAAATCATTATTTCTTGGAATCAATTTTGACATTTTCTACCAAGTTGCAAATCAACGAATATGGAACAATGAGAACTATCAAACTGAAAACCTTAAATAAAAAATTTTACCAGGCCAACTCCTCTGTAAAGTGGTTATTTTAACTCATATTACAAATGATGAAACTGAAACACAAGGAAGATAATTTTTGCCAAGATATTATGTGGTAAGGATTAACCTTGCTTTTAGAAATCCTGTTTTCACAACAAGTCTGTACTGTCTTTAAATTATAGGTTAAGGTTCAGAAGTGTATTATAGCATTTAGATAAGCTGATGTTATTTCTACTACCTTGAAAAAAATGCTCTTGTGATTTATCAGTACCTTCCTTCAGTCATTGCTCTGTTGCTCTTGGATTGCTAGCAAGAGAAGAAAGAGTTATTTGTACTCATTGTCCCCAATTTCTTTCTTCCAATTTTTTCTTAAATCTACTTCAACCAGGATTTTGCTCCAAATGCTCCACTCGGATTGCTATCTACCAAATCGCAAATGACATCCACATTGGTATTTCCAATGACCACTTCCTGGTCCTCATCCTACCTGACTTGTCAGCAGCATTTGATGAAGTTGATTACACCCTCCTCCTTGAATCACTTTCTTCTCTTAGCATCCAGAAAAAACTACCAGTCTTCTTATGGCCTTGACCTCAGATGTCTCAAGATGTCATATTAGCTGTATTTAATTGGTCAAAGCAAGTCACAAAGGCCAGCCTGTACACAAGTGGAGGGCAAATAGACAGCACTCTGTGAGTAAACAGGGAGGGAAGAAATTGTTGTCAGCCATCTTTACAGACTACAGCATAGACCTCAAAAATAAATAGATGTTAAACAGATTAATGAAGATAAAGAGGTTAGGAGAAGATCAAGAGAACTATGTCCCATTTAGAGAGAATAGTCATAATTTAGCACAATATGTTTATATAGAATATTCAGACCATCTATTTTTATTTTAAACTGAGTTTTTGGCAACTCTCCCTCCCCATCTTCTTCCTTGCCAAGAAAAATTAGAGATTTATAAGATTTCAAGTTACCATTTTATACTACACAGGCTTATGTTTTAGTACGTTTACTTTTGATATAACAGAATACCTGAGACTGGGTAGTTTATAAAGGAAAGAGGTTTATTTTGCTAACAATTCTGGTGGCTGGAAAGTTCAAGGTTGGGCAGCTGCATCTGGTGAGGACCTCGTGCTGCTTCAACTCATGGAAGAAACAGAAAGGTAATGGGTATGTGCAAAGAGGTCCCATGGCAAGATAGGAAGCAAGAGAGAAACTGAGGAAGCCAGATTCTTTTTAACAACCTGCTCTCTCAGGAACAAATTCACTCCCTTGAGAATGAGAACTCCCTCACCCCAAGAGAGGGCATTAACTTATTCATGAGAGATTTGCCCCCATGATCCAAACACCTCCCACTAGACCCCACCTCCCAACACTGCCACATTAAGGATCAAATTTCAACATGGGTTTTGGTGGGGACAAACCACATCCAAACCATAGAAACTTACTTATGACTGCAATTAACAAAAATCAAAGATATTAGCACTGATATCTCTGCTATTTCCTCAGGCATTCCTACATGATTCAAGGTAGCTGTCCCCCAACTAAAGGCATAATGTTCACATTCAAGGCAAGAAAATAAGCATGGGATGATGTTAGCCTGGCTGTTTCCCATAATTCCACAGCCATCTTTCATTCATATAGCAAAGGCTGGAACTGAGTCATATGGCTGTCCTTAACTAAAAAGGAAATTGAAAAGTGAGCATGTAGATTTTTCCAGACTGTATTGTAGAAATAGCAATGGACAAGACGGCTGGATTATCTTTTGGATTATAGTGAATTCATAGCATTTATCACAGTTTTTCTTAAAAAATAAAATTCAAGAACAAAATAAAAAGAAACATACAAACAACTATTTTTTTTAGAGAAGGGTTGGAAAACTATTTTATAAAGGACCAAATAGAAAATATTTTAGGCTTCAAAGCCCAAATGATCTATGTGAAAATCACTCAACTTTATTATTTTAGTGTAAAAGCAGACATAGATAATACATAGACTAAGGAGCCTATGTTCTAATTAAAATTTATTTGCAAAAACAAATGATGGGTTGGATTTGGCCTACAGGTTACAGTTTGCTCACTCCTGCTTTACCACAAAAATGTGCAGAAGTCTATATTATGCATCTCCTCAGAGTCTTAAACTTCTCCTCAAATGGTTTGCACAACCACTAAGAACCATATTTCTTGTTTGTTGACCAACGTGTCAAAAAAGCGTTCATCACATCATTGTTTCAGCAGTGCAGGGGATGGGAGATTAACAAACAAACAAAACCAAAACAAACCAAAAATAGGTTCAAAAGCAGCAATGGTTAAGCCAGGATTTTATTACAGAAATAAAGTATATTTTATAATCCATTTCAATCATGTTCTATGGTAAAATTTCATGTAGGCAATTCAAGTAACTCCTATTTGTGATGACATTAAGTCATTTGAGAGGTAGGTAGAACATTTAATACAGCTCCTGTAGGAGTGTTATGATGGAACTATCCATAAGAATATATCCATAAGAATTGTGTAATCAAAAACTTTATCCTTGATAAAACAATTTCAATTGCTATTTTGAAGTTCTCTGTGTGACCTGATTGTTACATTTTGCCCTTAGGTATTCAGAATATCTTAACTCAAATTCAACAGCATTTTCCCCAAGTATGGTATAATCATAATAGCTGAAAATGAAAACGATTCCAAAAATAACTTCAAGTTAATTGTGCAGGTGAGAAAATATATCCACCCACACATCAACCAGTGCCAAATTGTCTGAGGGAAAAAATAAAAATCTGGAAAGAGAGCAACTAAGCCTAAATTTCAAAAATATGCCACAATATATTTAGAGAACTACTTACTATTACAAACACCATCATTGCAGGCATTCTACAGGACAGAGTCTCCTTCATAAAAAATGATATCAGAAGAGTTCTTTATATAAAGTATACAAAGAACAAAATGATTTGTGCACTCTCTTCCATCCAATAGATTATTTCTAGGGTTTCCATATATGGTATGCAACATTCACGATTCTACTTTGCCTTATATCAACCTTCTACACTGTGACAATAACTGCTTAAATCCTTTTTAAAAAGAGTTTAAAACTTACCATGCTAAAAAGTGCTGTTTTGGTGATCTCATGAGACCAACTTCTGGCCAAGAGTTAGATATAATCTCTATTATTTCCTCTCCTTGCCGTGTCCCCCTACTTGTTTCCAGAAAATCTATAATATGTAATAATTTAGAATTAATACCTCAATTCCGTAGATCTTTTAATGAATTCACTTACACTTGGGGATCTGACCAAGGCATCTGTTCATGAATAGTGGAATGATTACCAAGTCCTGATGGGGAAGGCACACTGCCATCTTTTCCTGAAATACATCCCAACTGAGAAATCAACTGCCTCATGCCTGGATTTTCTTGTGTGTCATTTTTTTTCATTAAATGTAAAACTCCTTTGGACATTTTCTTCTGAGCTACCTTCCTTTACACTATATTATCTGTTAGAAGGTAAATAAAAAGGTCCAGTAAATAAAACTGCCCTCATGCACCTCCCCTGGAACTTTATATGAGAAATTAGCATTTGACTCAATTAATAACCATTGCTGCTTCAAATTTCAAAAATTATTTTCTAATTACATTGGGCTTTACTGACACCTCCAAATCTTCCATCTCCAAAAACTTAACATGAGCTGTAGCACAGTCTAATCCCTGCCGTAACTCTAGTTAGAGATGTTGATATCAGAGGGCAATATGCGATCTCTAATTCATTGGTTTCTTCCTCACTTATCAAATATTCTATGCATTAAAGTTCAAAGGAATTTAATTTTTTTCATGTTACATACTTAAAAACTAGGTTAAATCTCTTCAAAAATGAGATATAACCTGGACAGCACATTTTCTGTCTCTAGTCATCTCATTTCTGTCTCTAGTAAACCAGATGGGGAAGAATAGTGGTTTCTAACCCAACTCCCCTCTTGAAATCAGAGAGCTAGGTAGAGCTGTTGACTTTGAGATGGACATTAGGGTGTGCCAGGGACCTTGATAATCAGCGGAGCTTCTGTCATTTTATGTCTGGCTTGGATTAAATTTGTTGACCTGTTAGCATAAGGCTGCGATTTTCACTCATGTTTTCCAGAAGGCTTCAAAACGCTCTTGCCAACAGTATTATGCTATACTGCTCCCAAAGCATGGAGGCAAGCAGCCAGTATCATTCCCCACAGCGAAGAACTCTCCTAGCTCTTGCAGATTTGTGACCCGGAGTTGGGATGTTTGTTCAAAAGCCTACCTTATTTGTCCTGGGCAGTACATTGCTAGTCCAAAACTCAGGATGGAAAAACACTGTTGGAAAGAGATATTAATAGTGCCCTTCAAGCATTATCTGACACTTGTTAATCTTTACCAGCATCCACAGGAATTTTTCAAAAAACATTCCAACTCTACCACTGTTTTAAGTAAAGTTAAGATGACGTATCTGTACTTTAGGAGCTTAAAATAAATAATGGACAAGAATATAGAAAAAGGTGATATAGTGAGTTATTGCCACTAATCAGGTAATTATGAAGGGACTCTGAGTCTGACATCCATCATCAAGTAGGTCATGCCATTAGTCAAAATCTTCAGTATTGACAGACTATTGGTGCAACCTCCCAACTCACCCAATCACAGACTGTCCTGGGCTACACACCATGACAACTCAAGGGTGGGTAATATTCTTGGTGACCCCCATTGTCACCACCACACAGCCTAGCAGAGTGCTGTATGCAACCCGACATTTCTATTCATATTGAATGAATAAATGGAATAAATCCAACCTTTGAATAAGTTTCCACATTTTGGCTGGTTTCCCAGGAATCCACCCACACCTACAACAATGAAATGTTCTGAGACTAATAGCTGTGCCCAGTTTTGGCCTTGGTCTTCAATCTTTAACATATTTATAATGATTATGAGGAAGGATTAATATCTGATGAGTACCTCTTACATGGTGGGCCTTCTGTTAGATATCATAAGAACATTTTCTCTGTTAATCCTCACAAAAAAATTAACAAAGTAAGTATTATTACCATTATTTTACAGAAGGAGAGAACTGCAGGATTGGAACCCAGGAGCCGAAACTACAACACCGTGCTTTTTCTTCTACACCACCTTATCTATCAAAGTTCATGGGCCTAGACATTCCTTAGAAAGGTGGACACATTCCGGCTAGTAGCTGGCTACCATTTTGGTTAATTCATTCCCCTGTTACCTAGATTATTCTATTCCATATGTTAGCACTGACACATGTGGCTATTAAAATTAATTGAAATAAAATAAAATTAGAAAGCTTCTCAGTCACATTAACCACATCTCAAGTGGTAATAGCCACAGGTGGCTAGTGACTACCTTACTGGACGGCACAAATATAGAACATTTCCAACATCCTAGAAAGCTCTATTGGATAACACTTGGATAGAAGAAAAAATCCTTATTTTATAGAATTCTTACCAGAAAATCTGAAGTCTACCACTTTTAGATGGCAGTGAGAAGGTAATTTCTAGTAAGCTTTTTATTTATTCTGACAGATAAATGTATACTTTGCATCTGACCTATTGATGAGCATATTGTGTCTTTTGTTTATAGACGTTGCGGGGCCCCTGTTATGCAGGGGTACAAGTGCTTCTACTTGCCAATGACAGTGGAAATGGATTTACAATAATTTGTGCCTCAAGCCCTTTTCTTTGCCCCTTATGTCCAAAGAAGTTTTATGTCTGGAGGAGAGCAAAACTATTTGATCTTCTTGAAGATCAAAATCAAAATACCTCAAATAAAGACTGGCCTCAAGTCATCAGATTGACCTTATTTACCTCTCTGATTCCAAGGAGGTAAGAACTAAAGTGTTCTATATTATAATAAATGTATAGGACTGCATACAGGCTTTGATGCCTTCATACCATTTGATTTTCTTTTTCAGGAGGTTTTAAAATGTGCACTGGTCACCTTCAGATCATTTTCATTTCCCATTTTAAAAAGATAGTGATATGTTTTATTAAAATTTTTCATCATGCATATTACACTCCAATTTCTATTTTTTAACTGAAAAGGATTGATTAAATCAGCAGGCAGCAACTGAATCATGTTTGAGACTCAGTGTGACTGGTGTAAGTTATTTTTTCCAAATTTGTTTTCTGCCCTGGGTAATTATTTTTAGCCCTTGCTTTCTGCTCCTGTGTTTTAGTGGCTCTCAAAGATTGCATCCTTAACCAACGGTTTTGTTGGTCATTTCACTCCCTACCAAGGACATCTAGGGTAAAAAAAATTCAAAATGCCTCAAGTTACTTTGCTTAATAAAAATTGACAGGTAGTGCTGATACAAGAAAAACAAATTGTGAGAGGTGAAAAATTCACAGCAGAAAGCATGCCTCACTGCAATACTGTAGGGCAGATGTTATAGGCTCGTTGTAACTTGTAGCAAAGTTAAAACAATAATGCGTTAGTAGCAATAATACCTTACATATCTAGAGTGCTTTTCATCTACAGTTAGCCTAAGGCTTTTTACATGCTATATTTAGATACTGTTTCAACCTCCACTGAAATCTAGCTAGCTTTGCAGTGGCACCAATCATCCTCTCTCTGCCAGCAATATTACACAACAGTTTTCAGGAGGGAAAATGAAGAATAATTTCTCCTGTTGAAACTCCAGGAGGAATTTCTGAGTGGTAAGAATGTAATTTCTAAGTTAGGATTGGCACTGACACCAGGACTTAAAACCCCAATTCATACAGAAAGTGGGCGTGGAAACCTCAAAGAACATGAGGGGTCATGGCCATAGTTTTAGTCCTCAAATGACTAATTATAGCATTTACGAAAATGAAAGCTATTTTCTAATATGACTTTTTGCTTTTACCTGTTAGGTAAAAGGAGGACCATAAGGTTTTTTTTTTTTTCCTTTTTTTTTTTTTTAAGGGAAAACAATTGTAAAAATATACCTACACTTTTAACCAAGTAGAAAGGTCAACAAATGTAACAAATGTATATTAGCCCTGCTAGGGACTGACGGAGTGATATGTCTTTTTATATATAATTAATTAGTTTACAAAGTTAATGACTCTCAAAGTATAATCATTAAATGCAAAAAAAGTAGAAGAAAAACTATTTTAAATCATGAAGAGATTTATACTTTGAGATTCCCCATATCCAGTCTCCTAGTGGAAGGAGTTATGAAGGGAAGTTACCTGTGAGAGCATGAGTGTGGGAAAGGAAGAGAGGATGAATAGAATAAGAAAAGACAGGAAGAAACCATTTTCATTTACTCAGAAGTAAAAACAAACCAATATTTAAAACAACCTTTATCTTCCAAACCAGAGAATACTGTTTGTCTCAAATTTTCCCTTAAACTAACCCTTCTCAAAGTCTGCAAAGGAAAAGGTTTCAATATTCATATAATAGAGTTCAAGAGCTATGTGTATGAACTGTTTGAATACCTGCTATGAAAAATGTTAAGATTGGTCCAACTACAAATTAAGAATACAAACTAAATAAAACTTTACAGCTAAGAATCCCAGCATTTCAAACAACTTTTGACTTGTATTATAATTTTTACAACACTCTCAATCTCTATTTTAAACTAAATTACTAAACAAATATCAGCTTACTAGTGTACAGAATTGCTTTCTGCTTGAAAAAAAATACAAACATTTTGAAAGAGCCATCCAGGGAGAGTCAGTTTTCCTGGTTCACTGGACCAAATTATTCTGGTTTTCATTCATTCATACATTTATTTATTAATTCAACATTTACTAAATGCCAGTAGCAGCTGCCAGTTGTGGCAACCAGAAATATCTCCAGATATTGAAAAATATCCCCTAAGAGGCAAAATTGCTCCCATTTGAGAACCACTGATGTAACCTGAGTGCTTAAGAGATCAGTTTCTTGAGTTAGAAAGGGGATATATGTTAGGGTGGAATTATTAAAGAGCATCTCAAAAGATACTGTTAAGAATTAAGAGACGATATGCCAAAGAGAAAGAGAGAAGAAATATAAGTACTCAAATCAAACCTCAGAAAAATTTTCTTTTTTATTATATAAGTTTTGCAGACACATACTAAAGTGCTTAAATAAGAAACTGAACCTTTACATACCTATTATTGAGAATGAAGATTGTCTGCATCTTCCATATGTATCTCATTTATCACTTTTAAAAAGACAAATCTTAAACACCATGATATTTTATTTCTAAATGTTCACTATGTATTCCTAAAAAGTGAAGAAATTTTCCCACATAATCACAATATCAGTATTACACCTAACAAGATTAGCAATAGTTCCTAAACATCATTTAATATGGTCCATGATCATATTTCCCCAAATGACCATGAAAAGTGCTTTTATAGTGGATTCATGCGATTTAAGACCCAAACAATATAAGCAAATTGATTTAGCTGTTGATGTCTTTTAAATCTCCTTTTTTTCCTGTCTATTCTTTTCTCCCCCAAAGCTATTGGCTTGAAGAAACTGCGTCTGTTCCCTTCAATTTCTCTTAGAATATCTTCATTCTGGATTTGTCTGGTTTCTTCCTGGTAGTGCCATTTAACTTGTTTTTTTTTTCTCCCCTTACTTCCTGCAATCTGTTCATTACATCCAGCTACTTGACTCAGGTTTTGCTTGGTTCATGTGCAATATGTACTCTGTAGTGTCTCACATCAGGAAGCACATAAAATCTGGTTGTCTCATTTATTAATATGAAGATTCATCAGTGGGCACATGAAGGTTCATGAAGCAACAATCTAATATCTCTCTTGTAAAGTTACAAATTGCCCCTTAAATCTATCTACAGTTCTTTGGCAACCTGCAAATATGCAGTTGTCCATTTGCCTTTCACCCCATCGTTTTGGAATCTGTTGATAACCATTGCCTGGAATCAGTTCATTAGGACTGCAAAATGGCAATTTTTCTATCACTCATTCCACATTTATTAGCTGGAATTCTTCTTTAAGCACTTTCCCTCATCAACCAGGCTTTATTTGGTTACCCTGAAATACAGCTCACAGGGGAAAGGCAGGAAATATGCTTTACTTCCCAACATTCAGAGTGAGGAATTGGTTTCTACATCTTTTTAACACAACTACATTGGGCTGTGAGAACTGCACTGCTCTACCATACAACAAATTCTCCAAGACGCTGTTAGAAAATAATGGTATTCATTTGACCCAGCAATCCCATTACTGGGTACATACCCAAAGGATTATAAATCATGCTGCTATAAAGACACATGCACACGTATGTTTATTGCAGCACTACTCACAGTAGCAAAGACTTGGAACCAACCCAAATATCCAACAGCGATAGACTGGATTAAGAAAATGTGGCACATATACACCATGGAATACTATGCAGCCATAAAAAAGGATGAGTTCATGTCCTTTGTATGGACATGGATGAAGCTGGAAACCATCATTCTCAGCAAACTATCGCAAGGACAAAAAACCAAACACCGCATGTTCTCACTCATAGGTGGGAATTGAACAATGAGAACACTTGGACACAGGAAGGGGAACATCACACACTGGGGCCTGTTGTGGGGTAGGGGGGAGAGGGGAGGGATAGTATTAGGAGATATACCTAATGTTAAATGATGAGTTAATGGGTGCAGCACACCAACATGGCACATGGATACATATGTAACTAACCTGCACGTTGTGCACATGTACCCTAAAACTTAAAGTATAATTAAAATAAAAAACAAAAGAAAAGAATGGTATTTAGAGACCACATTCTGAACACTTAGCACACATGACAACTATTTTGTCATTGTTTCTGGGGCTTTTTAGTGCACAAAACTAGAAAATAATTCTTTATTTTTAAAAAACGAGTCATTTTGATATTTCCAATTCAAATAGTATGTTATAGGATTTTTACTCAGATTCTTTGATTTTGTACTCGTATCTCTTTTTTCTTCTGCTGAAAATTCAGGTGTTTAACAATATTAGAAAAAATATTTTTTATCCTACATAAACATACTCTAATCTCAAAACAATAATATCAGTAACAACAAAACTTAAAATATTTTGTGGTTCTTAAATTTTTGACCTGAGGATAAACCCAGCTTAAGGTTATGCAGTGAAAACACTGCTCTAGAATGACTTGATGTAATTTTTTTCTTTGAATTGTTTTGCCACCAACACTTTATATAAATGTATTTATTTTCATTTAACTACTTATGGCTTCATTTTTCGTTTTGGCTTTAACTTTTTCTTTTATTAATATGAAAAAATTACCCCCCAAATCAAAAGTACTTAACAAAGTATACTGAGAGATGTTTCACTTCCATTGCCTTATTCCCTTTTTTAACATTATTAATCATTTTTATTAACTTTAATGTATTCTTAGTATTTATTTTTATAAACATAGGCAACAAATACCATACACTGTATTTTATACCTTGAAAATCAAAGGTAGCATGCATTACACGCTTTGTTTTTTTTGTTGTTTGTTTCTTTTGTTTTGTTTTTTTTTTTGCTCTTTGCTTTCTTCTCTACAAAGGACAAGAAAATTAGTCGCCCAGACTCTTCTTCAGTAAAGGAATTTTTTGCTAAGCTGCTGAGAAAGCTATAAGCAGATGGTCTTCAGCTGTCAGCCCCTTCAAGGGCATTTCAGCCACAGAGAGTTGTCTTGACCATATCCCATGACTGATTAAATAGTGAAGAGGGAAGCTATCAAAGCCCAGTCATTTCAGCCCAGTAGAGGACCCTCTGATAAGCAAATGTAGCTCCAGAACCCCTCACAGGTCACCTAAATTTGTTGCTCAGGCTTTCATCGCAGTGCAATTCTCCCTCTGCCCAATCCTGCTTCCTTTTCCTACCTTCACAGGTGTTGATCCTAGGAGTGCTGCTTTTCAACATTCTGCACACTAAACTCCATTTCAGAGTCTTCTCCCCAAACAAGGCTGTTAGATTTAGCAAATACAAATGCAGGATACCTACTAATTTGGATTTCATTTAAACAATTATTTTTTAAAAAGTATAAGTACACTTTGGGAGGCTGAGGCGGACGGATCATGAGGTCAGGCGCTTGAGATCAGCCTGGCCAACCTGGTGAAACATCGTCTCTACTAAAAATACAAAAATTAGCCAGATGTGGTGGTGCGTGCCTCTAATCCCAGCTACTCAGGAGGCTGAGGCAGAAGAATAGCTTGAACCTGGGAGGTGGAGGTTGCAGTGAGCTGAGATCATGCCACTGCACTCCAGCCTGGGTGACAGAGCAAGACTCTGTCTAAAAAAAAAAAAAAAAAGTGTAAGTATACCCCTGCAATGTTTGGGACATACTTATACTTATCCTAAAGAACACAACATTCACTTAATGGAATATCCTACAGATCACTCTGCGTTTATGTATATATCATTCCTTCATTTCTCTTCACTGTTCATTTTAAAAATCTACAAGTGGGTTATTTACTATTTTTGTCATTGCATATAATGTCACATTAAATAATCTTATGTGTATGTCATTTCATACTTGTACCAATGTATTTTGAGGTAGATTCTTAGAAAAGAGATGGCCAGATTAAAGGTAAATGCATAAGCAATTTTGATAGATATTGCCAATTTATGTTTTCATTTATATCCAGAACCCTTCAATGGTTGTGTAAGTATATACAACTGTACTGTTATAATAAAATAGAATTTTATCATTTATGTATTACAAAACATTCTACCATCAAAATATTTCCATTTTGCTACTTTCTTGGTATTTATTATCTCATGTTCATCTCACTAAGATAATCCTATTTGCCCACAGGTTTTTACCCTTCCTCATCCTTCTTCCTAGAATTGATAAGTGTAAATTCACATGCAGAGGACATTTTTGTCATTGCTTATTTTTATATAAGTACAATCATTCTATAGACATTTCTCTATAGCTAGCTTTTCCCACTCAATGTTATATATCATAGACGTTGTTATGGGTCACCTCATAAAACCCGAAATCACTCTTTTTTATTAGTGGTGTCATATTTCCTAATATGGGTGAAACATACTTTATTTAACTGTATTCCTATTTATTAGCATTCAGAGTGATTGCAGTTTTGTGCTACTCTATGCTAAAATAAACATTTATACATATAAATTATATATATATAATTATAGTATATATATAACTAAATACTAGTGCTTTTACTTTGATAGAAAAGATTCTCTGAAGTGGAATTGCTAGGAAAGAAGGGATGTACTTTTTCATTTGAAATACATATTTCCGTATTACTTTTTTAAGGTGTATACCAATGAACAATCCTACCATCAATGTATGAGCATATTCTCCTTTATGTACTCACCAGTACTTATTAAATGTTTGTCAGTCTGATGGGCAAAAAGGAGTATCACACTGATATTAATGAAATAAAGAATTCCTTCATGTGTTTATTAGCCTTTTGAATTTCCTCTCCTGTCAATTGCCTATTCATATTCTTTGAATATTTTTCTATTGGCACACTTGCCTTTTGCTCACCTAATTGTAGGTATTTTTTAATATTATGGCTAGTATTCTTTTTCTGCCATATGTGTTGTAACTTTTTCTTGCAGCCTATCATTTGTCATGTGACTTCGTTTTTGGTATACTTCACCACAAAAATAATATCTTTATGAATTCAGATTTCTCTTTTCTTTTATGGCTCTGAGTTTCTGAATTGCTTAAATTACTCTCCTTTACATGGAAGTTATAAAAACATTCTTCCAAATTCTCTTATCAGGTTTTATTTGGATTTAAAAAATTTAATCTTTTGCCCATCTGGAATTTATTTCTATTTATCTTGTGGAGTGGGGTGTCCAAAATTGCTGTTTATCCAGATGGATAGCCAGTTGTGAAAGCACATTTCATGAATAAATCACTCTTCCTCTACTGAATTAAAGTACCATCTTCATTACATCTTAATTTTCTAAGTATACACAGATACATTTCTTTCCACACAGATATGTGTCTCTTTCTATATTAATACCTTATTATTTCCATCATCAGGCTAAATTATAGAAGATCTTAATTTCTAGAAATTAACTGTCTCCCATGATTTCTGTTTCATACCGTTTTTAGATATTTTGGACACTTGTTCTTCCACATGGACATTCAGATTATTTCGCCTTTTAAATTTCACTCTTTCCAAACAACTTTTAAAGAATTTTGTACTTCTAATTGAGATAGATTGTAAGTTATTTCTATTGTTTTGAGTGATGGGCATTTTTATAATGTATCTTAAATTACTATTCAAGAATGGTATGCCTTTGCTTTATTATAATCTAGGTTTATATACTTCAATGGGTTTGAATAAGAATATTTTTGCAGTTATTAAAATGATATTTGTGAGGACTTTTAATGACATTCAAAAATATTTAATATTAAACCAAACAAAAGCAAAGAAATAAAATGATATGGGCAGCATGATGCCAGTTAAGTTAAAATGCACAGAAAAAGACCAACAGGAAATATTTTAAAACATTAACAATATGACATTTCTGGGTGCTAAATTTGTAGGTGGTCTTTATTTGCCATCGATAATTTTCTGTACCTTTCAAATCTTTAATAGTGGGCTGAACTCAGAGCCTGGCTCTGGATGAGAAAAGTATGTAAATGCTCCTATTTTGCCTACCGAAAGAGGTCGTAAAGTTGAAATCCTAGAATCAATAGTGAAAAATAAGTGACACCTCTTGCTGTGTGCCAAAGTCCCATTTTGTCACAGAAGGACCTATAAAAAAAACCTTCTATGACAAGGTGTCTGATGGATTCAATCAAATTACATAGCACCAATGTATGTGTACAATGATTCTTTCCTTATAAAACAGAAACTCTAAAATAAGCATACCAGTTCTGCCTTACGACATAAGCATTATGTTGGAGTTCATGGGAAGTAATAGGAATTAGTGTGTATGGCATTTATAACTTCATTCCGGCGTATCATAAATATTTCATGAGGAAATTTTGAAAATACTTTACCCCAAATCACCAACTAGTTGAAGGATGAATTGGAGACAAAGCTTAGTTAACCCAAAGGAAATTTTCTGTGAATTCTCTAGAACATATTTTGATGAAGGCTAAATAGCCAATTGAAAATTGTTACTCCTGAATAAACCCTATCAACGTGTTCTTTGTTGTCTCATCTTACGATATGTATCTTCTTTTGATTCTTCTGAAGTATGAAAATGAAAGATTGGAACACTAGGTATTCAATAAACGCAGGTTAAAACCTCCATATGAAAACATCTCCCCATGTTAGCATTTTTTCACCTTCTCTTAGAAATCATATGACAGCAACAAGAAGACAGACATTTTTTAAAATGTCTGCCAACTCCATTTACAATGAAGCTAAGATATAAATGTAACCCAGAGACATGTACACGAACTACCCAAAACGGTTTAGATTGGGAAGATATGAAAAGAATAAAAACATGAAATTGTTGAGAGGGCCCAAAACAGTGAATGTCGGAGAGAGTCAGCAATAATACAGTTCCTGAAGGTGAGAGCCTCACTCTGCGATGAAAAAGTTATATCATCTGTGAGCAATAAGGGGCAGAAAATAAAGTAGACAGGACTGGAATAGAAACACTCTTAAACCTGGTGTGTCTCAAAGAAGCAGCTGAAGTTGGCATATGCAAATAATCCTGTAGATATGCCATATTTGTAGGAATGACATATTTGCATATTTGTCCCTGTGGTAGCAGAGGAGAGAGCTTTCGGGTCATGAACCTGGAGAACTGCCCTGGCCCTTACCCCCTCCCAACTCCCACACCATTGCAAATCTGCAAATAGCCAGCTCATTCATGATAAGTAATAAAAGAGGGTCTAGAACAGCATCGATATAAAGATATGACACAAACGCTTGTGGCAAAAAAAAAAAAAAAAAGACCTGTTCAACAGATGAAAAACACATATCATAAAATGTTTCCATGAAGCAGAAAAAAGTTACAACCATAAACACTACTGAGTGTTTGAAAAATGTGATGAAGCTATCACCTCTAAGACCACAACGGAAAATGCAAGAACATTATACAAAGCATAAATGCAATAATTTAGGGGAGACACAGAGAAATAAGGAGATAAAATGTGATATGAATGAAATGAATCAAGAATAGAAGTAGAATATAAAAACAAAAAATTGAGGGGCCTCCCACTTCTAGCAAGATGGCATAGCTGTACTTTTCACTATTCTTCTCATGCACTACAGCTAAAAACTCTGGACTTTGCACACACGCACACATACAGATATATAACATACAGGCCCTGTGAGTTCCCTGGGTTTCCCTTTTAGCCTCATATTTATCAGACTCAATACTGGAGAAAATAACAACCTGGAAATGTCGAAGCGTGCAGATGAATAAGCCCCAGCAAAAGCTCACTCTCTCTAGCCAAAGTGCCAGGAGATGGGGCAATTTAGCAAGACAGAAACTTTTAGATAATAGCTGCTGCACTCCAGCCAAATACCACAGGGAAAAAGTGTGGCCTTAGCTCCAGTCATGACAGCAAATGCCAATTGTGAAGCCTAGACTTCCACCCTTCCCAGGCTGTGACAAAGCATCACAGTGTCCCCACTGTAGTGGTATTAGAGAAGGGAGCCAGGACTTTCATCCCCATAGTCAACAGTGAGGCTCTTCTCTTCCTCATGGTGTCAGTGGAGGCCACATGGAGAGCAGTAACAAGACACCTTCCCAACCAAGGCAGTATTATCAGTGATTTCATGGGGAACCAAAAATGCCACTCCCACCCAGTAGCAATAATAAACTCCACCACCTCAAATGTCAATAGAATACAAAGCAAGAAACTTGGACTTCTATCCCCACCTAGCAATAATGAGCTATCCTCTTTTCTGCTACGGGAAGGCTGTCATGAGAAAACAGCTTAAAAAGAAGACTAAAGATGACTCATAGTTTATAGTATTTCAAATATTTGTGTTTCAATAAAAAATCACTCATCATACCAAGAACAAGGAAAATCTCATCTTGAATGAAAAAGGACAATCAATAGACACAAACAGTGAGACAACAATGTTATAATTATCTGACAAATACTTTAAAACCATCATTGGCCAGGCACGTTGGCTCACACCTGTAATCTCAGCACTTTGGGAGGCCTAGGTGGGCAAATCACCTGAGGTCGGGAGTTCAAGACCAGCCTGACCAACATGGAGAAACCCTGTCTCTACTAAAAATACAAAATTAGCCGGATGTGGTGGTGCATGCCTCTAATCGCAGCTACTCCAGCGGCTGATGCAGGAGAATCGCTTGCACCTGGGAGGCGGAGGTTGCAGTGAGCCAAGATGGCGCCATTGCACTCCAGCCTAGGCAACAAGAGCAAAGCTCCATCTCAATTATAATAATAATAATAAGCCCATCATCATAAAAATATTTCAACAAGCAGTTATGTACATACTTAAAACAATTTTAAAAAATGAAATATATCTTTCTACAGAGAAAGATAAGATATAAAGAAGAACCAAATGAAAAATTTTAAACTGAAAAACACAATAACTAAAATTTAAAAACTCAGTGAATATGCTCTATAGCAAAATGGAGGAGTCAGAGAAAATAATAATTGAACTTGAAGGTAAAACAACAGAAACTGGCCATTCTGAAAAGAAATTGAAAACAAAATGTACAGAGCTTCAAGAATGTGCTGGACCATAATGAGAAATCTAACTTCTGTGTTATCAGAGTTCCAGAAGAGAAAGAGAGTGGGGCTGGAAAAAGTATCCAAAGAAATAATAATTCAACTTCTCAATGTAGCACAAGACATAAATATACAGATTGAAGAAGCTTATTATAGTAAACCCCAACAAGAAAACCTAAATAAATATAAACCAAGACATATTATAGTCAAACTTCTAGAAATTAAAAACAAAGGAAGACTTGAAAACAGCAAGAAAAAACTCTTTCCTATACGAGAAAAACAAATGATAGCAGATTTATCATCAAAAATGATGAAGGACAGAAAGAAGTGGAATATTTTCTACAAATGGAAAAAGAGAACTCTGGGCCCAGAATTCTAAATCTAGTGAAAATATCTTTGGAAATGAAAGGAAAATAATGACATTCCCAGGTAAAGGAAACAGAATATTTAATCAGAAGACATGCTTTTAAAAAATGACTAATGAGAGGTTTATAAACAGAAAGGAAATGATAAGAGAAGAAATATTGGAATGTCAAGAAGGAAGAAAGAACAAATACAGTAAAATGTGGGTAAAGATAATACATTTTCTACTCTTGCATTTCTGAATTATGTTTGACAGTTGAAATAAAAATTACAACATTGTTTAATGAAGTTTTAAATGTAGAAATAGGAAGGTTTTAAGACAATTATAAATGGATAAAAATAATAGAACTTAAAAGGAGGTAAGGTACCTAAATTTCACTTGAATAGGAAAAATGACACCAGTAGAATGTGAAAAGTTATGTACATAAAATACACAACTAGAGCAACTTCTAGAAGAGTTATACAAAGAATTATACTCAAAAATACTACAGATAAGTTGAAGTAGATAAATTTAAGTTCATGAAAATTTAAAACTTGATTTCTACAAGACCCTGATGAGGAAATAGAAAGAAAAGACATTGGATGAGAGAAAATATTTGTGAAACACATATGCAAAAAGTACCAGCATCTAGAATATGTAAAGAGCTGTCAAAACTCAACATTAAAAAATAGTCTGGGCATGGTGGCTCATACCTGTAATCCCAGCACATTGGGAGGCCGAGGTGGGTGGGTCATCTGCGGTCAGGAGTTTGAGACCAGCCTGGCCAGCATGGTGAAACACCGTCTCTACTAATAATACAAAAATGAGCCAGGCGCCTGTAATCCCAGCTACTCAGGAGGCTGAGGCAGCAGAATCACTTGAACCTGTGAGATGGAGGTTGCGATGAGCCAAGATCATGCCATTGCACTTCAGCCTGGGCAACAGAATAAGACTCTGTATCAAAAATAAATAAATATATAAATAAAAATAAAATACAAAAAATAAAACAAAACCATCTTAGTCCACTTACCAACAAATTAAGGAATAAAAATTATGGAATCATATCAATTGATGCAGAAAAAGCATTTAATAAAATTCAACCCATTCACGATTAAAAAGCTCTCAGCAAACTAGGAAAAGAGAGAGATTCTCAAAACTTGATTTAAAAAATCAATATAATAAAGAAAAAAACTTCTGATTATCTCAATAGACACACAGAAAGCATTTTATGAAATGCAACACTGTCTTATGACAAAAACTCTCAACAGGCTAGGCATAGAGCTAACATACCTGAACACAATAAAGGCCATAAATGACAAACTCACAGGTAACATCACATAGAATGGGGAAAAGATGAAAGCGTTTCTTCAAAGAACTGGAACAAAACAAGAATGCCCACTTTCACCACTCTTATTTAACATAGTACTGGAAGTCCTAGCCAGAGAAGTCAGGCAAGAGAGAGAAATAAAAGGCAACCAATCTGGAAAAGAAGAAGCCAAAATGTCCCTCTTTGCAGATGACATGAACTTATATGTAGAAAAACCAAAAGACTCCACGAAGAAACTCTTAGATTTGATAAATGAATTTATTAAGGTTGCAGGATACAAATAAATACGAAAAAAATCAATAGCATTTCTACACAAAAATAATTAGCTGAAAAAGAAATCAAGAAGGCAATCCATTTACAATAGGTATTAAAAAATAAAATGCCTAGGAATAAATTTAACCAAGGAAGTGGCAGACCTCTACAAAACAAAAACAACAAAAAAAGAAAAATAACAAAAACAACAAAACACTGATAAAATAAATCGAAGAGGATACAAACAAATGGAAAAACATTTTGGGCTCATGGATTGGAAGACTTACTATCAATAAAATGATCATACCACCCAAAGCAATCTACAGATTCAAGGCAATGCCTGTCAAAATACCAATGTAATTTTTCATGGAAAAAGAAAAAAAAATCCTAAAATTCATATGGAACCAAAAAAGAGCCTGAATAGCCAAAGCAATCCTGAGCAAAAAGAACAAAGTTATAAGCATTACATTACCTGAGTTCAAAATATATTGCAAGTCTGTAGCAGTCCAAACAGCATGGTATTGGTTACAAAAATAGACACAAAGACCAATGGAACAGAATAGAGAATCCAGAAATAAACCTATATATTTATAGCTAACTGATCTTCAAAAAAGCTGACAAGGACTTACATTGGGGAATAGACATCCTCTTCAATAAATGGCTAGGAAAATTGCATAGCAACATACAGAAAAATAAAACTGGAATCATATCTCTCACTGTTTACAAAAATCAACTCAAAATGGATTAAAGACTTAAACTTAAGACCCAAAACTATATGGATACTAGAAGAAAACCTAGGGAAAACTCTCCTGAGCATTGGTCTAGGCAAAAAGTTTATGACTAAGACCTCTAAATCATAGGCAATAGAAACAAAAATAGACAAATAGGACTATATTAAACTAAAAAGTTCCTACACAGCAGAGCAAATTATTAAGAGTGAAGACACAACCTGTTGAATGAAAGAAAGTAGTTGCAAACTATCTATCTGACAAAGGATTAATATGCAGGATATACAAGGAACTCAAACAACCCAATAAGAAAAAGCAAAACAAAACAAATAACTCTATTAAAAAGGGGGCAAAGGGCATGAATAGACATTTCTCAAAAGAAGATACACAAATGGCCAACAGATATATGAAAAAATGCTCACCATCACTAATCATCAGGGAAATGCAAATCAGAATCACAATGAGATATCATCTTATCCTAATTAGAATGGCTATTACTAACAGACCAAAAATAACAGATGCTGACAAGGATGTAGAGAAAACAGTAGTCTTATACACTGTTGATGGGACTGAAAATTAGAACCCACCATGGAAAACCATATGGAGATTTCTCGAAAAATTAAAAATAGAACTACCATATGATCCAGCAATCCCACCACTAGGTATACATCAAAAGGAAAGGAAATCAGTATGTCAAAGGGATACCTACACCCACATGTTTGTTGCAGCACTATTCACAACAGGAAAGATACGGAATCAACCTAAATGTCCATCCATCGATGAATGGATAAAGAAAGTGTGGTGTATATATATGGTGGAATAATATTGGACCATAAGAAAGAATGACATTATGTCATTCGCAGCAACATGGATGGAACTGGAAGCCATTATGTTAAGTAAAATAGGTCAGGCACAGAGAGATATGAGTTCTCACTCATACGTAGGGGCTAGAAAAGTTTATCTTACGGAGATAAAGAATAGAATGATAAATTCTCGAGACTGCAAAGTTGTGGGAATGAAAGGGGAAGGATAAAGAGAGGTTGGTTAATGGGTACAAACTACAGTTAGACTGAAGGAATAAGTTCTAATGTTCAACAACAGAATATTACAAATATAGTTCATAACAATGTACTATATATTTTAAAATAGCTGGAGGAGAGGACTTGAAATGTCCCCAACACATAGACATGATAAATACTTGAGGTGATGGATACCCTAAACACCCTGACTGGTTTGTGATACACTCTAGGAAGGTAACAAAATATCACATGTACCCCATAATGTACAAATATCATGTATCAATTTTCTAAAATCTACAAGTACTTGCACCTAACACAATACTTAATTGTAAGAAACTGGGCTCTTTTCCCTAAGATCAGGAACAGAGCAAAATCTTCTCTCTCATTACTCTTATTCAACATCATAGATGAAGTCCTAGGTAGTGCAATATGGCAAAAAAAAGAATATAAAAGTCATATAGGTAGGGAAAAAAAATTAAACTGCTTTTGTTGGCAGATGACATAATTGTCTTACAGAAAATTTCAGAGAAGTATCATTAATAACAAAAAGCATTTTGAGGGAATTAAAAAACAATTTTTTTCCTGTCATGCTCCAGAATTTTTTGATTTTCTGATATTAAAAGACACGAAGGGAAGAAATAAAACTGTCTTTACTCACAGATGACATGATAGTCTATATAGAAAATCCCAAAGATTCCACCAAAACAGTTCTGGAACTAAGTGAATATAGTGAAGCTGTAGGATACAGTGTTAATATACAAAAATCAATTGCTTTCCTATATAAAAGCAATGGTTTTCAAATAATTGGAGTTAGAAAGATTACAAATAATATAATTTACATTTAAAATAGACATTTATAATAGCACCAAAAAATAAAATACTGAGGTATAAATCTAACAAAATACATACAAGTGTGTGTATAGAAAACTTTAATTTAAAAAAAGCAAACAAAATCTACATAAACTAGAAGATGTGCTGGGTTCATGGATTGGAAGACTCAATGTTAATTCTTACCGGAAGATCAATCTACAGTTTCAACACAATTCAATCAAAATTACAGCAATATATTTTGTAGATATTGACAATAACTCTAAAGTTTATACAGAAATGCAAATGACCTAGGGTAGCCAATATAATATTGAAGAATAAAGTTGCAGGACTCAAACTACCCAAATTTCAAACTTACTGTAAAACTACAGTGATCAACACAGTATAGTGTTGGCGAAGGAATAAACACATAAATCAACAGAACATAACAGAGAGCCCAGAATTAGACCCACACAAATACAGGCAAGCAATATTTGACAAAGGCACAAAGGCAATTCAATAGAGAGAGGATTATGTTTCAGTAAATGGCATTAGAAAATGGATGCCCATATGCAAAAAAATGTTAGACACAGATTTCACCTTTACACAAATATCAACTCAAAATTTACCATACATCTAAATGCTCTGAGTTCGTTATTAAAAATTTGAAAGCTATAGAAAATTATAGATGGTAAATAAAGACCATCTACAAATTTTTTTCACTCAGGCAAGTCGCATTGTTAATGTTTTAGAATATTTCCTAACAGTCTTTCTCTGTGCATTTTAACTTAATTGGCATCATGCTGCCCATATAGTTTTATTTATTTGCTATTATTTGGTCTAACATTAAATGTTTTTAATATCATTAAACATCTTCACAAATATCATTCTAATAACTGTATAGTATTCTTATTGGATCCTGTTGAAGTAAATAAGAAAACATTGGATGAAATCTATGTGCTTTGAATTTGACGATGAGTTTTCAGATATAATAACAAAAGCACTGCATGAAGAAGATATTTTTAAAATAGAACTTACTATTATTAAAATTAAAAATTTCTGCTCTGCAAAAGACACTTAAGAAAATGAAAAGATAAATTCTATACTGGAAGAAATATTTGCAGAAAACATATCTGATAGAAGACTTGTATCCAAAATATAAAAAACTCTTCAAACTTAACAATAAAAAAACAAAACAACCCAATTTTTAAATGGGCAAAAATATTACCAAATAGACAAAAAAAGAAAAAGAAAAAGAAAAACAAACAAACAAAAGACAGACACTGGCAAGGATATGGAGAAAGGGGAACTCTAGTACACCGTTAGTGGGAATTAAATTAGTACAGCCATTATGAAAAACACTATGAAATTTCCTCAAAAGTCTAAAAATAGAACTATCATGTAAGCCAGCAATCTCACTACAAGGTATATATCCAAAAGAAAGGAAATCAGTAAGTCAAAGAAATATATGCTTTCTGATGATTAATACAACACTATTCACAATAGTAAAGCTATGGAATCCACCTAAATGTTCATCAACAGATGAATGAATAAAGAAAATGTAGTATACATGCAAAATGGAATATAATTCAGCCATAAAAAATGATGAAATCCTGTCATTTGCAGCAACATGGATAAGCCTGGAGGACATTAGGTTAAATGAAAAAAGCCAGGCACAGAAAGACAAATATCACATGTTCACTCATATGTGGAAGCTAAAAAAGTTGATCTCTTTAAGTTGATGATTTCAATTAAAAATTTTTTTTTTAATTTAAAAATTCATCTCTTGAAGGTAGAGAGTAGAATGACAGTTACCAGAGGCTAGGAAAGATGGGGGAAAGGATGGGTAAAAAAAGGTTGATTAATTGGTATAAAACATTTAATGAGATAGAAAGAATAAGTTCTAGTGTTTGATACCACAATAGGGTGACTATAGTCAGTAATTACTGTATATTTCAAAGTGGTTGGAAGAAAAGATTTGTGTTCTTAACACAAATAAATGATAAATATTTGAGGTGATGGAAAAATATCTCAATTACCCGGATTTAATCATTGCTTATTGTATGAATTTGCCAAAACACCACAGATACTCCATAAATATGTACATTTATATATCCATACAATTTTTTTGGAACTCAAAGGATAAATGAGCAAAAGTGCAAATGGAAACCTCAGTAAAGAAAATGTACTGATAAGATGTACAAATAAGATTATAAAAATATGCTCAAACTCATTTGTCACTAAGAAAATGCAAATTAAAACAATGAAAAGAAACACTACACATACATTAGAATGGCTATAATTCAAAATATAATAAGAGCACAATTACTGAAAAGGAAATGGAGCAACAAAGCTCCACTATATCACTCATGGGAATGAAAAATGCTACAATCACTTTTAAAAACAGTTCAGCAGCTTCCTAAAAGCTAAAAACAGTCTTACCATATGATTCAGCAATTGTGTTACCCAATTGATTTGAAAAGTTATGTCCACACAGAAGCTTGCACATGAATTTTTATGACAGATTATTTACAATTGCTAAAAAATGGTAACCACCAAGATGTCCTTCATTGGAGAATTAATAAACAAACAGTGGTGTATCCATACTGTGGAATAATATTCAGTGATAAAAAGAAATAAGCTATTAGGAAAAAAAAAAACCATAAAAACACAAATGAAACAAAATAAAAAAACAGACATAGAAGAATCACCAATATATGTTAGTAAGTTTAATGAAGCCAATGCAAAAAGGCTACATACTACATAATTCCAATTACATCACACTTTGGAAAAAAGCAAAATATAAGATCAGAGTTTTCCAGGTCTTCGAAGAGAGACAAGGAGGATTGAAAAGGTAAAGCACAAAGGATTTTTAAGCTGGCAAAAATATTCTGTATGATACTGTAATAATCAATATATAAGTACTCATAGAACTTTACAGCACAAGGGAGGAACTTTAATATATGTAAATTTTAAAAAATAGGAGGTCAAGAAATCTCCCAAAAAATTGAAGAAAGTGACAAAACAATCAGTGCATTACAAATATATAAAACTACCTCACTGAAGAGGATGGCAGGAAAGATACTGCTCAGAGTAACTTTAGAACTGAGTGGGCTCTGTAAGATAAGAGGCAAAAGAAACTACACCTAAGTGCTGAACTCTAGATGATAAAGTTGTTTCCTGCAAGGGTACAGGTTAACAATTCTGAAACATAAATGTTCACTGGACTTAACAAGTAAATGGATCCCAAATAGGAGTAGTCAGGTTTCTTACTACTGGAATAGGAGTTTACAGATAAGAAATGGGGAGGCTCTGATAATACATGTCATCATTAGAGTTTGGTACCTTAGAATAAATTCATAATTCATGTTGAGTCTAATATAGGCACAGATTGTGCATATAGAAATATTTATGGATATGTGTACATTTGGGATGTTTGTGTACATATATACACACATAGATACATCTATACATACATACACACACATATATATGTGTGTGTATATATACACTCCGATGTCAATGAGAAATACTAGTGCCCAGCTATTGGTTTTTAATACCATTTGCCAATAAAAGCAACCAGGACTCCCCAGAGAAAGAGGACTCAGGCAGGAAATGTACTAAGAAAAGCATGGAGCATTTTATGATGCCAGAAAGTGAGAAAGTGCTTTTAGGATGGCAAAAATATTCTGTATGATATTGCAGTGGTGGATATATGACACATTGTATTTTTGAAAACCCATAGAACTTTATAGCATAAAGAGTGAACCTTAATATGTGTACATTTTTAAAAATATATTTGTGAGGTGAAGATATCACAGAAAAAAAACAAGGTGACAAAACAATCTGAGTGCGTCACAAATGGATAACAAGATCTCCTTGAAAGAGATGGGGGAATTATAGTAGAAGTGAGCACAAAATTAGAAGGAATATAAGGGAAAACAGGCACTGTGGAAAAAATAGTAAGACACATGGAAGATAGAGAGAAAACAAACTACAGTAAGGAGAAATAAAGCTCAGATTAAAAACATAAAAGGTGTAGAATGTAGGAAAAGGAGATGTAACATCTGCATTATCAGAGTCCTGCAAAATAAGATTACAACAACAGGAAATAAAGGTAAAGATTTAATGAAAGAAAGATGTCCTGGATAAAATAAGACTTGAACTTCCTTAAAAGAAGGACATGCTGTATACCACAGAACACTGGCCAGAACCAGCTTACACCAACACAAATCTTAGTGAATGTCTTGCATTTTAAAGATAGAATTTTTAAAAAGGAATCTTTGGGGTAGTAAGAGAAAAAGTTCAAGCTGCTTATTAAAGAGGGAAGAAATAAAGTTGGTCTTGAATTTCTTCACACTGACACTTTTAACCACAAAACAAAACAAAACAAAAGAGGTTTGTTGAGCAGCATCTACAAAATACTCAAGGAAGTAAAGTGTAATCCAAAGATTTTTATATCCAGCCAAACTGCCCATCAAGGGTAAAGCTGTTAAAATGCACAAATACACACACAGTTTTGAACAATCAGTAACTCAGGTTTATTTTTCCCATGAGCCTTTATTGATGAAACTACCAGAGGATTAACTTCTCCTAACAGATAATTGGGGAACTATGGCAAAAGGACAACTAGTGGGCAGTGGAAAGGTTTAACTGTAGAAATAAAACTGAAATAAATGCAGGAATTATGTGCAAAGAACAAAACATAAACTATACATGCTGTACATCGTAGGAATGATAGAAATAGTAAGTATTAGGAGGGAAGGGGGCAGGAAGGAATGAGAATGTCAACAGATAAGATCTCAAGAAAATTAAAAACACGTATACATTTTTTAAATGTATCCATAACCAAATGTATCCATAACCAAATATATCCATACATAACCAAAATGTATCCATAACCAAATGTATCCATAACCAAACTAAATAGACAAAAAGGCTAGAAATATATCTGCAGCTCATACTATATTAAATGGCCACGTAAAATAAAAAGAAAATATCAATACATATGTAGAAAATATCATAAACAGATAATTCACACTCTCATGCACACATACACACACCGACAATGCAATAACACAACTAAACAACAGCTTTAGAAAAAGATAAATCACACACGCTAATGAGGGCCATGGAAACAGACATTCTCAAACAGTGCTAGTGACATTGCAAATTAAAATGACTCTTGAAAAGTACTGTATCAAATATCTAACCTAACTTGTACTAAAACCCTAACATGTTCACCCAAAAAATGTTCATGCACATACATAGTCCTCTTCTATTTTAATAGTTATTGTAAATGGGATTACCTCCTCTATTTCTTTTTGGTGTATAGAAATGCTACTGATTTCTTGACTGTAGATGTTGTACCCTGAAACATTACTGAATTCATTTACCAGTTTTAAGAGGTTTTTTTTTTTTGTGCGTGAGTCTTTAGGTTTTTCTAGATATAAGATTTTGTTGTCAGCAAAGGGGACCAATTTACTTTCTCTTCTTCCATTTGGATGCCTCTTCTTTCTTTCTCTTTCCTCATTCTCTGGCTAGGATTTCCAGTACTATGTTGAATAAGAGGGGTGTAAGTGGGCATCCTTGTCTTGTTCCAGTTCTTAAAGGAAAGGCTTTCAATTTTTGCCCGTTCGGTACGATGTTAGCTGTGGGTTTGTTGTATATGGCCTTCGTTATTTTGAAGTATATTCCTTCTCTGCCACTAGGCAATTTTTGTTGGCTTTCTGCAATTACCATATGCTTTTATTTCTCTGTTTTCTATTCTTCTTTACCTTTCAATCTATTATTTTATTTTTTCATTCCCCTTTGTCTTCATCATGGTCTATCTGTTAGTCCATGCCTCTTATAGACCCTTGCATCAGAATTACTTGGAGTGCAATGTCAACCACAGAGATAGATACCTGGGCTCTATTGCAGACCCCATGCTATCAATATTACTGGAGATGAGCCTGATAAACTCCATCTAACATGTTTTCTGCACTCTGAGATTCACTGTTGAATCCCATACATAACACTTGTTACTGAGGAAGTCACTGGAGAAAAGAGCTCAAAGACCAAAAATAAAAATAAAAATAAAAAATAAAAAAATAAAAAAAATTTAAAAAAAGCAGATCTTTCCTGGGTCACCAAAATTTCACAGATCAGAGTAAGCTTATTGTATTAGTAACAGTTATTTATACACAATATGTAGGTAAGAAGCAATTCAGGGACGTAAAAAAAAAGATACACATGTGTATACATACATACGCACATACACACTTTTTACCAAGTCCAGGGATTGTCAAAAAGTACTTTGTAGGTCTTTTTTTTCCTATTCCTCACTGCTACCAGACTCACTCTCTGCCTTTATCTGTTTCATACTTAGTATTCCATGAAATGTTTCATTTAATAAATTGTTCTGCTTCTCAAGAGAAAAGGCTTTAAAAACTATTGCTGTGGTTCTACCATAAACCTATTAAACTGACTTGCTATACATGCAGAACACCAGAAACATAAGGTCAAAGACACATGTGTTCTGGGCTCTACAAGGGAAAGAAAGGCAAATCATCTACTACTTCTAGTTTTCCCTAAGACTGAACCCTGTTGAGAAATTCAAACATCTTTGACTTTATCTGTTAGATCAATTAATTTCTAATGTTTAATCTTGGACTTGATCTGTTAGGTCAACTTATTTCTACCTTTTTAAATGTTTGATACAAAAGAAAATCTAAACCACTACTTATCATCCGAGAGTCAACCCAAATGTTATTGCCCCAAGTGAAGACTTTGACTCCTTCAAGTATATTTAAAGAATCCTTCCCTTTTTTCTACCACACTTTACAGGCATTTAACACAGAATTGTAAATGATGGTTTGCATATCTTTATCCCCTGTAGACAACAGCCAAGGTGTAAACATTCATCTCAGGAAATCCAAGCATAATAGGTACATTAAAATAATTACTTGGATCTATTTATAGAGCAAAAGATTCAGTCCTCTGCTCTAGGTAATCCTATAGTATCCTCAGAGCATCTCAGAAAAGTGTTACCTATTTTAAATTTGTCTCCTATTTTTGGATTTATGTTCTTGCTCTTTGATCTTCATTTGCGGTGAAAATGTTAAAAGAATGATGTTGCCTGCAGCCGAGTTCATGTTGAAAAAGGCACTATATTGAGGTGCAGTTTGAAACGTGACAGCATATGTAAATGTGTTGGTGACGCTAAAAATACATGGATAAATGATGCATGACATCCACAGAGTATGCACAACTTTGTATTTATATAGTACCTACATGTAGACATTAGGATTCTATTTATGCATTTGCCAAGAAAGGGAAAAGTGTCTACATATGTCTCGTAAATATGGATCCGGGCTCATGCCCAATGCAGATGCTGCAGCGAGATGAGAGTGGGGAAGGGGCTTGTTGCTCTGGGAGCAGGCTGCCTGTCAGATCATTTCCCCAGAATAGGTTTCTGGAAACATGAACAAAGATGATGGCCCAGAGACAACAGAAATTTATCCAAAGAGGATAAAAATTCCTTTCCATAGTGGTTCAGTAGCATGTCTAATTTCTTATAATTCTTTGAAAATTGGTAATCTAGAAATGTCAGATGTGATTGCATTCAGTTAGCCAATGTATTAAAAGAACCCAAGAACTCTCATTTACTATGTCCTTAAAGAGATCAGAGTTCTGCTTATGCTTTGTCTACAACCAGGATAGTGACTCACAAAGAGACTACAGGGGTTTTCAAAGAGAAAATGATGATATCACTGATGCACTATGTCTTTAAGGGTTTTGCCCTTAAAGTCAGAAAACCCAGGATTACAGTTCCCGTTTTAGCAGTTCATGTCTCTCTGACCTTGGGCCTCTGAGGCTGAGTTTTCTTATCTATAATACAGGGATGATTAAGTACCTACCTCATATAGTTTTAAAAAATTAAATGGTAGAATGCTGGTAAAATAATTAGCACACTGATGGGATAGTTCAAAATGCAAAACATGATAGCTATTCATTACACTTATGCTCTGCTAATATTTCTCCTTTAATAAAATAGAGCTTCGTCATTTAGAATTACATTAGACTAAATAATATTTTAATATTTTTACTCTGAAATATAAATGCATAATTCCAAAAAGCTTAGCACATACAAACTTTTCCAAAATATGAATTTTTTTCCATTTATATTATGATGTTTTATCATACCTTACACTGAGAAGTGTTCAATTGTTATATCTCATTCAAAAATTCAATGATTACACATTCATCTTATGACACTCACAACGTTAAATCAAATTCTATGTCTACCATCCTAGTCTGCCTTCAGATTTTCCTTTCAAATCAGTACGGGAAACATGATAGCTGTAGGTTTGCTGGTCTGGGAGATGGTGCTGGAATAGAGTACATTTAGTCTGGTGAAGTAAGGAAGTTTCTATAATCTCGTTACTTTCCCCTGGTGCCTCAGTTTAAAATATATAAAAGTCATTTTTATAATAGGAAAAGTGACTTACTTGTATAGTTATCTGCTTTTACTGCAAAAGAATTAATGTCCATAACCACTTAATTAACATTGTTTCTAAGAAGGTCCCATCCTTATTATATGCTTAAGTTGTAATGTTCAATGATGCAGAATCTGTGTCTTGAATTAGGAAAACTTGGCTTTTTACAAGTTTAATTTTACAGGTTTTAATCCATATGAGGCATAAGAATGAAACAAAATGGTGGCAGGAGATCTTTTGCTCTTCTCCTTTCTATTAAATCTTTGGCTTTTCTTTATCTTCCCCCTCCCTCCCTCCCTCTCTAATCCCCTTGTTCATTTCTTACACAGACAATGACATAAAAAGGAGATGGTGAATAAAATAAAGGTTTAGACTTTGATCAGCAAATGTGCCGATGGAAGTCTGTTCCATTTACCAGCTCAAATTCCTCAGATGAAGGATTTGATCTTTATAATAAAAAATATTCCACCATGATACTCTTCAAGGGTGAGTCTCACAGCACCAGTTCGCCACCAACACAACCTGCTTGACAATTGTTCTGTATTCTTCTAACTCCAGAGGGCCTTATAAGTATAGAGACAAGCATATGCTAACCTAGTACATTATAAAGGTCTGAGATATTGCAATCATTATTCTCTCTAAAATAATTCTCTCTAAATAAAACAAAAAATATAATCTAATTAAGTAGAAAAAAGCAGTATCTCTGTATCAGCAATAAGCAATAAATTGTAATTAGCAATAAATGAAAAATCTAAATATTTTAAACAAGTAAATGAATACTCTTAAGTGTGATGGCTTAGCTACAGAACAGAGAAAAGGCTCACGATAGTTTAAAATAATAGTGATACAATTTTAATAAGGTGGCATTTTTTATTACGTACATTTAAGCACTCTTTCTGATCTCTCATATTATACTCAGCAGTTAAGCAGCTTTTTCGTGGAGCTTTTCTAACCACCTCATTTAACATTAGGTATAACTTTTAGTTTAATTAAAGCATTCTTCTCTTTCAGTAATAGTCAATTGTTTTCAGTTCACCCATTATGAATAATTGTTTTCTTTGATCCCTTCAAAACCTGGCTATTTTTCATGGTTAATTAAATCAACACTTGACCACAGCATTTAATGCTTAACTCAGTTTTATTTCTATTCTTGAGTACTTGGGCTTCTTCACATACTATGTCTTGAAAAGATTGCTCACATTAAGTTACATACCACCTACAACTTGTCCCTGTAAGTAGAGGCAAAGTGTGTATTTCAGGAATTCCAGCAGAGGGCAGTCAAGCAAGAATAATCATTTTTGCAAGAGGAGAAATTGATGATGATGTTTCCTGATATTTTTTCAAATCAAATTAACATCAGAGTATGTGTGTGTGAGTGTATATGTGTGTTGGGGGCTGGGGGTGGGTGGAACAAATCTATCCTTGGCGAGCCAACTCATTTCTCACTTAACCTCTCTCTCAGCTGAATAAGAGCCACTGTGTGCACAAGATAAGAGACAAGATATTTGCACAACACTCCTAGTATTAAAACCAAAGCCATAAATTCTGTTACGACAACTGACATTTTCATCACTCTCTACTTTGGCTTCTTTTACATTATATGGATTTTAAGAATAAGTTCACATCATTGAAGAAAGTAATAAACTTTTGAAGAATAATACTTCTTGCCAGGAAATTATCGAAATAAATACATTTTAACTACAAAGCAATGCAATAAACAAAAGTAAGTTGGCTTCAGTTTTCACAAGAAAAAAAAAAAACAGAAGATATATTTTCTATCCCTATTTAGGAGATGACAGGTGGAGTTTCCAATCCACAGAATGCTCATTTCTAACATGATTAACAACTCCTATATGCCACTTCTGGCCAATGAGCTCTCAATTACTTGCCATCTGTTTCTTTTCAAAGAGGCCTTCCATGAGCCAACAACTAGAAACATTGCACTAGGGATCACCTGGCCAGAGATATGGAAGTTCTGTTCCTTTAACTCTTATACCCAATCATATGCTGGTAAATGTTCAACGGCCAGCTTTTCAGGAGGAAAAAGCACTAAATCATAGCTTTTGCCAATTTCTGTAGTGTAAATACTCATGCCATAGTAGATTTCAACTTACCAATATGAAGTCACTGAACATGGAGCTGGAAAGAGCTGCATGGTAGCACACCATTAGGTCATGTTCCCAACCTACAGATACAGTGGACATAGCCACAAAAGTAAAAATAATGGCAAAAATGTAGTAAAATAATTAGGAAGTGTTCAGTTTCAAATACATATTACTTTTGTTTTTTAAGGTAATTTATGTATTATAAGTTGATATACTTTATTTTTTGATAATGCCTATGTTTAACAATTGGCTCACAAAACCACTGCAAATTTAACAATCATTTCTTGGGAACTGTATCAACTGTCTCAAGTACACCACAAATACACCAGACCTTCTGGTACTTTATCTTCAGAGAAGTAGTACAACAAAACACAACAAGGGTCAAGACAGAGAAGTTGTCCATTTTGTTTAAAGCACTTCATCATCCTTTATACTCAGTTTTCCAGGCAGGAAATATCATATCCCATTAATAGAAAATACTCTTTACTTTTAAAATAAAAGCGACATAATTTTGACACATTTTGTCATATTCATTTATGCGTCACTTTCATGCCTTTTTTTTTTGCCCTGTGAACATGTTATTATTATTATTTTCATTCTTAAACGTTTCTTTTTTTTTAATTTTATTTTAAGCTCTGGGATACATGTGCAGAATGTGCAGGTTTGTTCCATAAGTATACAGGTGCCATGGTGGTTTGCTACACATATTGACCCATCTTCTAAGTTTCCTCCCCTAGCCTCCCAGCCCCCAACAAGCCCTGGTGTGTGTTGTTCCCCATCCTATGTCCATGTGCTCTCATTTAACATGTAATTATTTAACTTTTTAAAAATCAACTGAACTTTTAAAATAAAAAAATTTATTTAAAAGCATCACATTCGTAAAGGGAAAATTATTAACATATTTTATAAATAGGCATTAACCCAGTCGGGCACGGTGGCTCACGCCTGTAATCCCGGCACTTTGGGAGGCCGAGGCGGGTGGATCACGAGGTCAGGAGATCGAGACCACGGTGAAACCCCGTTTCTACTAAAAAATACACACACAAAAAATTAGCCGGGCGTGGTGGCGGGCGCCTGTAGTCCCAGCTACTCGGAGAGGCTGAGGCAGGAAAATGGCGTGAACCCGGGAGGCGGAGCTTGCAGTGAGCCGAGATTGCGCCACTGCACTCCAGCCTGGGCGACAGAGCGAGACTCCCGTCTCAAAAAATAATAATAATAAAATAAAATAAATAGGCATTAACCCTAAATATAAATGATAAAAGCACGATGTTAGTAAATTCTGTCTAGAAACCACTGCTTACCAAAAGCTTTGTATCTGAGGCCTGCTCTCTTTTTGCCAAAAAGATGCTTTCCTGAGTTTAATAAAATATTAAAAACACATTAGCACTCCTTGAGACTTTTTCCTTTACATAATCAGGAAAATGGAAGCTGAATTAAACGGAGATTCTCGCTATGCAATTCAGTGTTGTTTATTTTCATGTCCATGTCCTTGTACACAAAATCCATTAGAATGCATCCTAAAATCATCTCACCTACCACTGGGGGTGCATGTTCCAAGTTTGTAATAGCACCACCATCCCACCAGTTGGTTAAAACCCCCAGAATATAATTTTTCTTCTCTAGATTACAGGTTCTACTAATTCTACTTCAAAAGTAGGTGACTTACTGCATGCATTTTGGCAAATTACTTAATCTCTGCTAATCTTGAGTTGCCTTCTCAGTTATTATGAAGATTAAAAGTACTTATCACAGTAATTGCCTGGAATAAAGTCAGTGCTCAAAAAAAGTGCCAGCTGTAAGTACTGCTCTGGGTGGTGTCATGATTATCAATAAACGTAGCTATGTGGTTTCCCAGCCCACAGCAAATTAGAAAGAGAGGCAGTCTGGGATTGGTATTCTTACGGCAGAAAGAAACATCAGTTTAACTTCTGCTCATTCATGAAAACACAACCTACAAAAAAACAAAAACGATAGGTATTTTAAACGTTAAAGAGTTTTTAACACAAATGTTTTGTTTAAAAAACAAAAGGACAAGTATTTTAAAAGTAAGAATAGTGAGGAACCAGGGAAGACCAGAGCAAGGAGCTGACATCTCTCAGTGGATCTTGAGAATGTCATTAAATGACTATTGAGACTTGTAACCAGAACTCAGGGTTATCAAGAGAAATTTAAAATATATTTAATTATTTGTTTATTTATGCAGGTTAGGGTATAGCACATTATGGAAATATTTTTATTAGTATACCTAAGTTTATTAAAGTTGGTTAAATTATATAATTTGATGGTTTTGTTTTGTAGGCACAGAAAAAAACTAGAAAAATATATGCCAAAATCTTAATGGTTGCCATTGCTGGATTTGGGGTAATAGGTAATTTTTATGTCATTTCGTGTGATAATTTCTAAGTTTTCTGAAATGAATGTATATACTATTTTATAATCTATAAAAAGCCAATGATTTTGTAAAAAAATTAATGAAGGAGAACAATTTCACTTTTTCAGAAACTGAATAAAAATTAATACCTGCTTTTATGAATGTCACTGAGTCATTACCGTTAGATCTGCAATCAAGTGTTAGGAATTCAGATTCATATAAACTGAAGGAACAAATCATTTCAGAACTAATCCTATTGATGTATAATGATTTAAACTTCATTTTAATTGTTATGACAAATTTATATCTTTTTGTCTCTCCTAGTTTGCTAGGTTGTTTCTGATGAGTTTTTTTTTAGAATATGTGAGGATCATAAATCAAATGTGATAAGAAAACCTGGATTACATGCTCAAAGGATTGTTGAAGGAACAAGTGAAATAGTTCCTTCGTTTGGAATTTCACAGCAATGTGCCTGAGTGTGCCGTTTACCTCTCCACTTCTCCTACTTCTTATGCTGAGTGTTCAGTGGATACTTTTAATCTGTAGAGTATGTCTATAGGTTCTGAAAAGTTATGCTTGCATTACTTATTTAATAATTTCTTGCCCTCTATTTTCTTCCTTCTCTTTTTTAAAGATACTTTTAGCTCAATCCAAAGATTTTTTTTCCCCTCTCCTTTTTTCACTTTCTTTCCTTTTTTTGGTTCCACTTTCTGGAAAGTATCTGTGACTTCATCTTCCAATTTTAAAACTGATTTCTTTGTAAGCATTTTAAAAAATTCTCCAGAGCTCTCTTTTGATCTCTGGTTATTTATTTTTAAAACTAACATCCTGTTTTTGTTTTATGGAAGTAATGTCAGGTATGAATGAGGATTCTAATTGGTTTTTATTTTTTTTCTTATTCCTACTTTATCTGTGCATGTTTCAGTTGGCTCTTTGCATGTATTCATTTCAATATCACTCTTCCTTGTTGGAAGATTTCCTGAACAACTGGTGGTCCTTGATTTATTTGTGTGTGAGAATGTGTGATGAGAAAATTGATTGGAAACTTAGTAGAGTTTGTTGATTGGTTGCATGGGATGCTGTATTCTCCACCAGATCTCTAACGTCAGTATGTGGGGATCTTCTCTTAGCAGCTGTTCTATGAATTCAGAAGAGACCTAAAGTCTCCTACCTGAGAGTTAGGCACCTGGTTGTTGGTGTTCTTTGCACTGGCCGGGGTAGGTAGCTTATTTCCAACTGTTGAATTTCAATTTATCCCTTGTTTTTAATCTCTATCTTTAGCCTACTATTGCTGAGTCGTGGTAAATCTTTGAGTTAGTTTAGTCCTCCAAGAAGCAGAAACCAAGATGCGATTAAAAGGGCAAGGATTTTATTAAGAAAAATACCCACATGAGAGAAAATAGAGAAGGACCTAGGTAAGGCTGGAAAGGCAATCAGACCACAATGCATGTCTGACGCCCAGTGAAGGACAGAGGTAAGGAACGCTGGGTGAAAGCATCCCAGAATGTATGCTATCTAAAGAAGTTCGACAAGGCTGTTGAGGGGTCCTCAAGCCAAATTTAGGAGTCTGGGCCTTCCTGCCATGCTCAGGCACTGTCCAGCTAGAGGCAGCATGTGGGAAGCATAGCCTCACATAATGTAGCACTGGGTTCCCAGCCCAGCAGCTGAAGCCTTGGGTCAGTGACCCAGTTACACTCCCTGCAGCCAGAAGTCTGAAAGGTGCAGCCTCAGCACCACCACCATTTTCGTCATGCTCCTCCTCATTCCTGGTTTTACTGAATGAAGTGTGCATTCCGTTATTTATTGCTTCTTCTGATGATTTTAATTCTGTAGTCACATTTTATTAGCTTTAAACTATTTCTAGTCTTCGTGAATTGCTTCAGCCAGTGTTCATTTTATTCTTCATTTGATCTCATCTTTCGTCTTTTTTTCAAAAATAGCTGGTTTTCCTAAAGTTTGAGTATAGAGCCAATACTTGCTAAATTATACTTCCGTTAATTTTTTAACTAACCTTTTTGTTTTGAGGGAACTGTACATTCATCTGCAGTTGTAAGACATACTGTAGAGAAGAGTACTTTTAATGCAGCTTCCTCTGGTGATAACATCTTGCAAAACTGTAACACAATATCACAACCAGGATATTTACATTGATACATTAATGATGCAGAGCATTTTAATCATCATAGCGAGCCGCCACTTGGTCTTTTTGCAGCTGCACTTACCTACCCCTGACTCCCACTCTCTCCCTAATCCCTGGCAACCATAATCTGTTCTCCATGTCTATAATTTTGTCATTTTCAGAATATCATAACCATGGAGTCACATAGTAGATAACCTTTCAAATTGGCTTTTATCACTTAGCTTATATCCCTGGAAATTGATTAGGATTGTTACTTTTTATTGTTGAGTTGTATTCCAGGGCATAGATGTACCACAGTTTGTTTAACCATTCACCCATTGAAGGACATCTGAGTTGTCTTCAGTTTTGGGGTTATTATGAATGAAGCTGCTATAAACATTTATGCACAGGTTTTTGTGTGAACATAAGTTTTTATTTCTCTGGGATAAATGCCCAAGAATTCCAGAGTTGTATGATAATTGCATATTTTGTTTTTAAGGAAACTACCAAACTGTTTTTCAGACTGGCTCTACTATTTTACATTCTCATCAGCAACATATGGCTGATCTGGTTTTCCAGAACTTCTACATCATTTAGTGTTGTCACTATTTTTTTTATTTTAGCCATTCTGACATGTAGTGTAGTAATATTTCATTGTGGTTTTAATTGGCATTTCACTAACTAATGAATAATGAACCTCTTTTCTTGTGATAATTTGCCATCTGTACATCCTTTTCAGTGAAACATCTTATTTCTTTTACCCATTTTCTACTGAATTGTTTGTTTATTTAATGCAGTTTTCTGAGTTCTTTATATATTCTAGTTGCTAGTCCTTTCTCAGATAAGTGATTTGCAAACATTGTCTCTCAGTAAGTAGCTTGAATTTTTATTCTTTTACAGAGAAAACTTTTCTTCTTTTACAGAGTAAAGTTTTATTCTTTTACAGAGAATAGTTTTTTGTTTTACACAGATGAGATCCAATGTATCGATTTTTCCTTTTATGAATCATGATTCTGATGTTAAGTCTAAGGACCTTTTGCCCAGTTTTAAATGGGTATTCTACATTTAAGTCCATTGATACATTATAAGATAAATTTTAAATATAAAGTGAAACTTAGTAGTTCTTTTGTTTGTTTCTTAACTTATGGATGTGCAATTGCTCTAGTATCATTTGTTGAAAAAACTTATCTGTTTGTTCCATTGAATTGTTTATTTATCTTTGCCAAAAGTCAGTTACGTATATTTTTCTGGATCTATTTTTGGTTTCTATTCTGTTTCATTAATCTATGTATTCCTCAACAAATACCACACAGTTTTGATTTCTATAGCTATAAAATAAGTCTTGAAATTGGGTAAATCATTCTCTTCAAAATTGTCTTAGTTATCTTCCTTTTTTTCCTTTGGAAAATAATTAAAATATTCTCGTCTATTTCTACAAAATTGTGTTTATACATTTTTGAAATATTTATTCTATATACATTTAAGATCACATCAGACAGTGTTGAGATTTTTGCACAACTCTCAAGGATAATTTTTAAGACTTAAGAAGTGATAGATAATCTATTGGATTTACCCATATTGTTGCTTAGCATGCTTTTCATTTCGTCCTAACGTTCCAAGGTTGGAATTTTCATTGTTTTCTGTTTAGAGAACTTATTTTAAGCATTTTAGGATTAGTGTTCTTGTGACAAATTCTCTTATTTTCCTTCATCTGATGATGTCATGATTTTTCCTTCTTTCCTATAGGATATATTGCTGGATATAGGATTCTGGGTTGCTAGTTCTTTTCTTTCAGTATTGAAAAATGTATCATTTCCTGCTGGCTTCCATGGTCTCTCTGATGAGAAATCTGCTCTCATTTTAATTATTACCTGCCCCTAAAGTAAGGTGTCATTTCTCTTTCACTCCTTTCAAGATTTTTTTCTTTCTCCTAAGTTTTCAGAACACTAAAACTTGGCTATGATGTCTCTTGGGATGAATTTATTTGTGTTTATCTTTTTGAAGGTTTGCTTAGCTTCTTGAATGTATAGGTTCATCATTTTTTTGCCAGATTGAGAAGTTGGGTCGTTATTTCTTTGAGTACTTTTTCAGCCCTGCTATCTTTCTTCACTCCCGTCAGGATTCCAAAGACATGAATATTATATCCTTTTCATTATACCCAAAATCCTCAGGGCTTGTTACTTTTTAAAAGTCTCTTTTCTTTCTGTTGTTCAGATGAAATCATTTATATTGTCCTACAATTCAGTTGGGGTGACTAACTACGAACCTAATCAGTGAGGAGGTCTAGAGTTGCCAATGGGCCTTCGCTGTTATGGTGGAGTAGAGTCACAGTTGTCTATGCTGTTTGACTAGAGAAGAGGGATTACTGCCTAAAAGTATTTTGTCTTGCTAGGGTGCCTCGTTCTTGGTTATTTGGTTAGAGAGAGGAGGCTTTTGGGATTTTGTTGTTGTTTGTGTGTTTTATCTGTGCTCATTAGCATTTCTGAGCAACCAATTTCTTCCGCTGCTAGTGTGGGATATGTGAGTTAAAAACAAATCCCAGGGAATTCACTACTATGTTGTTTCTCAACTCCCATAATTTCTAGGCTGTCTGTCCTCTTCTTTCCCTATTTTTGGGCGTTTTAAATATGTAATATTTAGAAGGTTTAGCTGTACTTAGCAAGAGGAATAGGGAAAATTACATCTCCATCTTCCTGGAATTAGAACTATTTTATTAATTTTAATACATATTTTTGAAACATATTTTTCTTCTCTGCCTCAAATACCAGGTTCTTTATCTTTTTTACTATAGAACCTTGCAAAAATGCCACACATCTCCCCACCAATGCTTATTAAAGAAAGCAGGCTCTAACCACGTATTTATTCATAAAATTTGGAGGTTTTCCTTATCCCTTAAGTATCAATTTACTTTTTCTCAGAATCCTTCCTTTTGTTTTTGAATTGGGGAATGGTTAACGTGAACTACACCTGGCCAATCTTCCTATGCTTTTCTCTTTAATGTAGGGAATATTTCTTTATCTGTGAAATTCAAATCTGTCTCAATGATATGATTTTATAAGGTGGCCTAAAAAAAGGGGTAACACAAACTACTCATAACATCTGAAATAGGATATATTTCAGGTACATATTATGAGTACTATGGAACCACTGCTCAAGGCTTCTTTCCTATCATATAACACATTAAGCTCATTTCATATTTAGGAGTTATCTTGACTATTACCTTTGTCTGAAGTGCTTTTTACCTAAATTTTTGCAAGATTGGCTTTTGCTCATCATTTAAGTCTCAACTCAATGTCACCTCCTTAGAAATGTTGTTACTGACTTCCCAGTCTAAATTAGGCTGTCCACAGTATGGTATTTCTGATTCCATTATCCTAAATTATTTTCTTCATAGCATGTCTTAATATTTGAAATTACCTTACTAATTTATTTGCATGTTTTATATTCATTTCATCTTCTTCCTATAGAACATAAGTTTAATATGGAAGGAACTTGGAATTTGAATGAATGAATGAAATAGCTAGTAAGACACATACATAAAATAGTCTTATATTTACAATTAGTTTTGAAATTTTGAATATGGGTGAAGAAGTAATGAAAAATATTATATATGGAATTATCTTTCATTGAAAGTCCTTATCTAATTGTATTATAAAGGGTTCATGACGTTTCCAGTATAATTTATTAAATACATATCAAGAAACAAACTCAGATTTTAGGTACCAATACTATACTTTAAAAAGGGGGAGTTTCTGTATAATTTTAGCAATAAATTCTAAGGTAAATCATTTTACATATTTTATTCAAAATAGAAGATAATTGTTATTTGGAATTTCAATGTACCTACATGGAAAAAAATGTTATTTTTTAGCCAGAAAATGTAGCTTTTGTATAGAATATTTGGGAGATCAAAAAATGTTAGAGCAAGTAAACAGATTATTTTGAATTAATAATTTTGAAGAACACTTTTTGCATTCGGGAGATTTTAGTCACCCACAGAATTTGTTTTTAACTTAAAATAGATAATTTTGTTTAAGGGCCTCTGGTGTCTTTTTTAGAATTTGGATCATAGTGTGTCACCAGCACTCATGTTCAAGTTTAAGCATCCAAAAGGAAGAAGTTTAAGTGGAAATTTTCCTTCTTCTTTAATCAACGTATCTATAGACTTCCTAAAAGAAGAGTGCTGTGCAAGAGCTCAGTGCAACAATCATGTTCAAAAAAATAACGTATTTCACATTGACATTTGCTCTTAATACCTTTTTCTTTTAGTGTTTGTTGGGGTGCATAAGTGATAGAAGGATGTGTTTGCTAAGGCAATTACCCATTATTGTTGAGTGGTCTAGCGGTCCCCTGAGTAAACTCATGCATAATGTGTTTGTGCATAATATACTGCCTACAGTACTGCACCCACCCCTCCGTGGGGAGGAAACATTTGGGACTCTTGCTCATACTGTTTCCTTCTACATTAAATGACCTCTTTTCTCAACCCTACCTTCATCTCTCTATAGCCAAGTCCAAACTGTCTTTCAAGCTCAAGTGCATCTAATGACCACATAGACAATTATTTTTCCTCCTTTCAACAGCCCCTGAGACTTTATCAATACCCCTCATTATAGTTAGGTATAATACAGGTGAGAAAATGTTTATGAACACATTTTATCCTATTAGATTCTAACTGTAATGAGGTGAACAAATAATGGGTTGCTGGCCGCCTTACATGCTCTGCCAACTGCTCCCCACTTTCTGAAAGCTGACCTCCCATTCTTTTTTTTTTTTTTAAGACCGAGTCTCACTCTGTTGCCCAGGCTGGAGTGCAGTGGCATGATCTCGGCTCACTGCAACATCTGCCTCCTGGGTTCAAGCGATTTTCCTGCCTCAGCCTCCTGAGTAACTGGGATTACAGGCACCTGCCACCATGCCCTGCTAATTTTTGTATTTTTAGTAGAGATGAGGTTTCACCATGTTGGCCAGGCTGGTCTCAAATCCCTACCTCGGGTGATCCTCGCACCTCGGCCTCCCAAAGTGCTGAGGTTACAGGCTTGAGCCACTGTGGCCAGCCTGTTCTTCCATTCCACTCCCCCATTTCTCATGTGCACGACCTGTGAAGAAGCAAATGTGCTCCAGCAACCAGGATCACATACCAAGCCACAGCATCTTGGGAAAAAATGTTTGGTGATGGGTGGATGCTTCACCTGCTCCTTGGGTAACAGGGCCTGAAAAGAAAAACGGAGAGAGATTGACTGTCTCTCTTCATATAGCTCAGACCGTAAGATGTAGTGTTGAAAGTGAATCACATCATTCATCTGATCAAAACCCTCTCAGAGCTCCCATGTTCCTTGGGAAAAAAAAACACAGTTCTTATAACGGCCTGCAAAGTCCTCTGTGACCTGTGTCCCCATTACTTCTCACTTCTCACCTCTTAGTTATCACACTCTTTGCTCTAGACATGCTGGCTTCTATGCTGTTCCATTACCCCTGGAATTGGAACCTGGGACCTACTATAGACTAAATGTTTGTGTCCCCCTAAAATTCATATGCTGAAACCTAGTCTCCAATGTGATAGTATTTGGAGAGTGGGCCTTTGGGAGGTGATTAGGTTTTGGCTGGAGCCCCTAGGATTGGATTAGGGCTCTTATAAGGGGATGAAGGGTCGAGAGCTCTCTCTCTCTCTCTCCGCCGTGCAAGGATGTGGTGTGAAGACAGCCATCTGCAAACCAGAGAGCAGGCCCTTACCAAGAACCCAAAACATGCTGGCACCCAGACCTTGGACATCCAGCCTCTGCAACTGTGAAAACTGTTGTTTAAGCTAAGTCTGTGTAGTTTGCTATAGCAGCCTGAATGGGCTAACACAGAACCTTTGCGCTGGGTATTCCCTCTGTCTATGACCATCTTTACTGATGCACTGGCATGATCAAATCTCACACTTCTTATTCAAGCCTTTCTGCAAGTGTTATCCTATCAGTGAGTCCTATTCGGACATTCTGTTTAAAATCACAACCTCCCTTCTCTCCCTTCCCCTATTTATAGCATACTCAGTCCCCTTCAGTATGTTCCAATCATTGATACCTTTAGCACTTACCACTTTTTAACATTGTTCTTTTCTTTTTCCCTGTCAAGACAGAGTCTTGCTCTGTCACCCAGGCTAGAGTGTAGTGGCACGATCTCGTCTCACTGTAACCTCCGCCTCCTGGGTTCAAGGAATTCTCATGCCTCATTCTCCCAAGTAGCTAGGATTATAGGTATACACCACCACGCCTGGCTAATTTTTGTACTTTGGGTAGAGATGGGGCTTGGCCATGTTGGCCAAGCTGGTCTCAATTTCCTGGCCTCAAGTGATCCACCCGTTTTGGCCTCCCAAAGTGCTGGGATTACAGGAGGGAGCCACTGCTCCCAGCCCTAACATTTTCCATATATCTTATTTCTGATGTCTATTGTTTGCTGTCTGTTCCCACACACTAGGGTATAAGCTAAGTAGTGCCAGGTCTTTTTGACTTGTCTTCACTGCTGTCTGTATCCAAGTACCTAGAACAATGTTTGCTATCATGAGCATTCATAAATATTTGTTGAATAAGTAAATATGCAGCTACATTCTAGTGCATGATGAGAGAAGCAGAAAAAGTAGGTCTGAAGCTAGAGAGAAGCATAAAGCATATGCACATATTTCCTCGGGCCCTTCTCCATCTCTGCTGTTTGTAATATAAACTCCCTTCTCTACTTAGGCCAGTTCTGAAAAATTACTATGACTTGAACTAAGACTCTAATACATTTAAGAAGGCAAAAGCCAAGAGCCAAGTTTGTTTATTTCTATCTTTTAATTGCCCTCCCTTGATTTGTTGCAATGCCTTGCACACAATGCATGTATTTAATTTAAGTGAATGAATGCAGCTTTGCTTAAATAAAATCTAACTTACTAAGATATTTGCTCCACACTAAGGAATTTTTGTACTGTCACTGCTTATAGTCAGGAAATCACCCTGATGATGTATTTACTTGCCTGTGTTATCTTAGTCTGGTTTGCTATTAAATTGATTTCTGTACATTGCAGGTCAGTGTTTCTGGATCTTATTTTAGCATGTTGCAATCCACCTAATGACCCAATTCATGTGTTGGGTGGTGATCTCCATTTCTCTTCCACTAAGATCTGTAATCAATATATCATCAGTGGGTAATCAGCGCATGTCTTTGCATAATGGTTTAGCATCAGTTTCACTGCAAGATCTGCTTGTGCATTTCAGAAAAGAGTCAACAACTTGAAGTTAAGCATAACACCTCAGAGATGGTGCTGCATCCTTGAATAAGAAATTTTCTAAGACTGGATTGCAATTATATATAAAATACTGACATTACATTTGTAATGCCCAATTTTGTTCTTGAAAACAAAAACTGTAATACATCTTTTGTAAGAATTTTAGAATTAGAAATTATATTATAAAATATAAATGTTACTTAGTCCATCAAAGTTGAGGATTTGGAAGAACCTAGACCAACTCAGAAACAGTTAGAACATCTTCCCTAAGTTTTCATTTTCTCTTTAGGAATTTCTGTTTGAGAAGATTTTTCCCCTTAAGTAAACATTTAGGACAACTTTTTCCTCTTCTTTCAAATCACATAGTATGGAGGAAAGTTTAAAAGGAGTTGTGCTGAAACAATTGGATATTTACATGCAAATAAGTAAACCTAAACCCAGACCTTAACCACAATTAATCAAAATGTATCATACACCTAAACGTAAAACGCAAAATTATAAAACTTCTTGGAAAGGCTATAGGAGAAAATCTCTGTGACCCTGGGTTGGGTGATGAGTTTTTATATACAACACCAAAAGTAAAAGAAAAAAAAATTAAAACAATGAGCAAAAGATCTGAATACATATGTCAGTATAGATGATATACAGATGTCAAATAAACATATGAAAAGATGCACATCAGCTATCATTAGGGAAAGGCAAATTAAAACAACAATAAGAAATGCCATACCTATCATAATGGCTAAAATCCAGAAAAATTAACGATATCAATTATTGGTGAGAGTGAAGAGCAAAAGGAACTGTTCTTCAGTCCTAGTGGGAACGCAGAATGGCTCAACCACTTTCAACCACAGTTTGGCAGTTTACTACAAAGCTATACAAAGCTCTGTCCTATGATCCAGCAATTGTGCTCCTTGGTATTTATCAAACTGATTTGAAAACATATGTCCATGTAGAAACTTGCACACAAATATTTATTGCAATCTTATTCATAATCAGCAAAACTCATATGTTCTTGAATAGATTAATGTATAATCAAACTGTGGTATAAGCACATAATAGAATATTAGTCAGCGATAAAAAGGAATGAGGTATCAAGCCATGTGAAGATATGGATCGGTATTAAATGCTATTGCTAAGTTAAAAAAAAACAGTCTGAAAAGGCTGCATACTATATGATTCCAATTGCATGATATTCTGGAATAGGCAAAACAATAGAAATGGTAAACCGATTAATGGTTGCCAGGGGTTTTGGAGGGGATGAGGGGAGGGTTCAATAACTAAAACACAAAGGATTTTTTAGTGCAGCTATTCTTTATGGTACTGTAATGGTGGATAGATGACACTACGTGTTACTTAAAAGCCACAGAAATTTACAGCACAAAGAGTGAGCTTTAATGTATGAAATTTAAAAAATAATTTGGGAGGTTAGAGAATCAAATGATAAAATGCAAAATGGGACAAAACTATCTGACTGAATTACAAATGTATGAAGCAGTCTCACTTGAAAGTGTTGGGAGAGAAAGGTTCTGATCTAAGTAACACTGAAAATAACTGGAATCTGTAAGACTAAGGGCAAAAGGAACTGTATGTAAGAACAGACTCCACTTGATAAAGTTAGTTCCTATGGGAATATGGGCTAGCACTTCTGAAACCACTTCACATGAACACTGGAATGGAAAAATGAAAATTGGTGACAAATATTGAGAACCAGATTTCTCTGTTGGAGCAGAAGGTTAGAGATAAGCAAGGGAAGAAAATTAGTATGGTCTCTGTGGTAGTGGATTAGAGATGGAGACATCAGTATAAACTCATATTTAATTTCATATAGATATAGATTGTTACATGTAGAATGCACATACATTTGTATTTATATGAGTTAGTACACACACATATATTTCTTTGCTCTGTCAACTAAGAAGGTCTAGAACTGATGACATCCAAGTAACAATTAATACAATTAACATCCAGATTTTTTTTTTATATCATTCACTAATAAAAGGAAGCAGAATACATACTTGGAGGAATGGGTTATTCTAGGCCTGGGGCAGCAAATTTAGATTAGCCTGGAGCAGCTTGTAATGAAACGGCAGAGTTCTCTGACCCCCCTTGCAGGACTTGCGACAGGGGTGTGGCTCATCTGTTCAGCCGTGCACACTCAAACCCATTACAGGAGGGGGAGCAATCAGATGGGCAGGTGCAGGAACCAGGGAGTGTGCCCCTTGGCTCTGGCCCCATGGCAGCATCCAGAGGTGGGTGTCTGTGACTCCTGAAGCCCAGGTGGGCATGTCTTAGAGTGCATTCTTTTAGGCTTGCTGTCTGCAGATAGCTTAAGTGTTAACCAGCTCAGTGCCCTCTTCGTACCCAGGTCCTTGTCTGGTGTCCAGGAAGAATCAGGTTGCACTCAGACTTGAAGGATGGTGAATGCAGGGGTTTTACTGAGTGGTGGAGGTGGCTCTCAGTGGGATGGATGGGAAACTGGAAGGGGGATGGAGTGGGAAGATGATCTTGCCCTGGAGTTTGACCATCCAGTGGCCAATCTCCTCTCTGACCATCCCAAGCCAAACTCCTCTTGGTGTTCAGACACTGCTTCTCTTTTCTCTTTCTCTGCCCCGCCATTCTGCTGATCTTCTGCTATTCTGTTCATCTCCTTATGGAACTGGGGGTTTGGGGTTTATACAGGTATGGGATAGGGAGGTGTGACAGGTCGAAAGACAACTTTTCGGTGTGAAAACAGGAATGCCTATTCTTATTTAGGGCCACAAATTTCCGGGCTTGAAGGTGGGGCCTTTGCTGGTTAACCGCTCTCTTCTACCCAGTATTTCCCTGTCTCCTGTCCATATGAGCAGTGCTACAAATTAGAAGCAGTGCTCAAAACACCCCCAGTAATGGAGGTCTGTCAAAGGAACATGGGAGCCAACAGAAAAAGTTCTCAATGACTAAACATAGAACAATTTGAGCAACAAAACAAAATAATATCGGATTATAATGTAAAATATGAAACAAAAATCCATGGTATTATACGAATAAATAAATGAATACATAAATATATGGGGGAGAAAGAACAAATCCTATGTACAGAAAAATTCCAAATAATTTATTTAGATAATCTACCTTCAAGGAGGTAGAGCACAGCTGACCATTCCTCAAGAGTAGGCTGGGCATAGTGACTTCCTTCCGCAGAGTATAGTAAGGAAAGCAGGAAAAAATAATAATTTTACAATGGAAACTTGACAAACCTCCCTTTATCAAGGTGACCAAGGCCAATGTCAACAGTGAAAAGCCATACTACAAGTATATACCCTTGATATAATGTGAGAAGAATCACACTGTGCCTCTGTGGTCTTCCTCCCAAAACTCATAACTCCAATCTACTCATGAGAAAAACTTCAGCCAGATCCCCGTTGATGGATATTCTACAAAATACCCAACCGGAACTCCTTGAAATTGTCAAAGTCATCAAAAGCAAGAAAAATTTGAAAACAGTCACAGTAAAAAGGAGCCAAAGGAGGCATAACTATTAATATTAAAGGTAATGAGGTATCCTATATGAGATCCTGGAACAGAAAAAGAACCTTTAGTTAATATTAAAACTAAAAAAATGAATAAAGTATGAAAAATGAATAAGGTATGAATTTTATTTAATAATAATATACCAGTATTGGTTCATTAATTGTGATAAATATACCGTATTAATGTAAGATTTTAATAGTAGGGAAAATCGAGTGTGAGATATTTGGGAACTCTGTACTGTCTTCCCAATTTTTCTGTAAATCTAATGCAATTCTAAAATAAAAAGCTTATTTTAAAAATGTAATGAGGAATTGGCTTCAAGTACAAAACTGCCTTCTTTAAAAGAGTAACATCTCCAATTCTATCTTCCTTGGCACTTGTAACTCTTCAGAGCATTTTACACCCACTACTAACTTTTAGTACCTACTACTCATGTTTGCCAATGCTGAATGACTTCAACTATAATATAGGAAAAAGCCACCTCTTTACTCTTAACTGCCACAATATATAAACACTGGCCAAAGAAAAAGGGAAAGGGAGAGAAATTCAAAGATGAAAGAGACCTAGACAAAAAGAAACATAACCACATTTACACTGGAAATGCCGGAGTCACCAATAATGACTTTAGGCAATACTGACTGTCCCTCTGCCAGTGGTTGAATGTTTCTGCCAAAAGATGATGTTTCTGGAAATAAAGGGTGTATATCTCATAAACTCCCTGTTACATGCTTCAGTAGAATTCCTAAAAGACACGGGATTCCATTGGAAAATGTAGCTTGCAGTTAGCCATTAATCAATCAATTTAGTGAAAAAAAAGTGGCAATTGAGTTCTTCGGAAATTAATCAGACACTAAGACAAATACTTTGGAATGAATATAGTGCAAAGCCAATACACTGGTGTACACCATCAATATATCTCAACTCAAAGTTGTCATCAATTATTCACGAATTCTAAGCCAGCTAAGCAGTTATGCTAAGATACAGATACTTTCAAATTTTTCCACTTATTAACAAGCAGTGTCAAATATGACAGCAGGTGTTTACTGCAGCTACTGAAGATACAGGTTTGAAGTGAGTCACCTAAAGTTTCTTATTATAGACACCACGTGATCTCTCCTCAGTTTTTGCAAAGAAAAAAACAGTGCATTCTGTCATCACTATTTAATCTCTGCCTCAAGCAAAATGACCCCAAACACTCAAAGGTAATAGTGTTTTACAACCAGAAATGGTACAAACAGAATAAGGCATTTCTATTAAAAGCTATATTCAGACTACGCTTTGTTACTCTTGCTGTGAAAGTGCTCATTTTCCTTGTAGTAATCCAACAAGAGGATATGAGGATTGAGAGTACAAGGACAGTTTTACATCAAGGCTCCAATAACCATGTATGCAAATATTTACTTTGGATTTAATACTTTCTTTGATTCCCAGGGATATCTATCAACAGGCTTTACATATTACTGATCTATTGTAAATATTCTTTTGTATATCCAATATCAATAAACAATATTTTTAAAGTTTTTTTTTTATTGGAGTGCCTCTCATATGCTAGACACTGTGTCTTAACAAGGAAATACTTTGCTGCTGCATAATGCCATTAAGGACAAAGCTGTTTCTGCCCTTCTGCTCTAATATCCTGTTGGCTTATGTCCTCATGGACAAAAAATGACCACCGCACCTCCAGGCATCACATTTATATTCTTGACAAGAGGGAGGGAATAGTCAAGTGGAAAAAGTCTTTGCCTCTTGAGGTTTTGTCTTCTTATATAACAAGGAAAATACTCCCTATCAGTCTTAGTCTCCCATCTCATAAACCAGAACATTGTCACTTGCCCAATTTTAAACCATCAGTGGTCAAGGGGAAGAAGATTATTTTAACCTGATTTGTTTTGCCCAACTAGGATTCATCCTCTGGCCTGGGATAGAAACCTGTCCTTACTGAGGCTATGCAATCTTTCTTTCACCATGAAAAAATCAGGGTTTTGATTGGTGGAAATAAAAGTACTCTTGGTTGCCTTTAAAGCAGGCCAAAAAAACAGGGTCTGCCTCACAGTCCTAGATGCTAGCATGGGAGAATTGGTCACTGCATGTGCAAATCCTTCTGGCTCTTCCATGGTCTCTTGTGGGCTAATTATGGAATCACAGCAGAGCCAAGCTGAAGAAGGGGAGTGACTTGGATGCCTCTCCCATCCCCACTTATTCCATCAAGAAACTATATCCCAAAGCACCAGAAAGAGGGATATGGTGATGATGGTGCAAATAGTAACAACAACAATAAACCTAATGGCAACGACTCACATATGTATGGCACTTTGCCTGATATACAAAATCCCATTTTAATTACACAGCCACCCTGAGAGACAGGTGTTTTCAGCATTAAGCATATTTTACAGAAGAGGGAACACACTCAGAAAGTCTTATTAACTCATTCAAGATCACTATGTTGGGGTCCACCAAACGACCCTAGCTTTGATTATTCATAAAGAGGACTCACAGGATTCAACTATATGCTGATATAGTTGTACTGTGATTTCTTACAGTGAAACAATACAAGCAAAATCAACTAAGTAAAAGGTGCAAGGGGCAAAATCAGGAGGAGACCAGGTGCAAGCTTCCAAGAGTCCTCTCCCAGTGGAATAATGCAGTATGTATTTAATTCCCCCAATAATGAATTGTGACAACAGGTATGGAATGTGGTCTTCCAGGGAGCTCATTAGACATTCAATGTCCAGAGGTTTTGTTGGGAGCTGTTTACATAAGTACCATCTACCTAGCACACACTAAAATCCCATGTTTCCTGAAGGAAAGCAGGCATACAGCATAAATCATATTGTTTGTACAAACAATTTAGGTACAGTGAACTACTCTTATCAGTTAAGGTAGTAGGAACCCTCCAAAAATCCAAGTTCCCATATTCCAGCCAAAGGCCAACATTTCAAGCAGGGCTTTCTAAGGATAGCCTGCTTTTTTTTTTTTTTTAATACTTTAAGTTATAGGGTACATGTGCACAACGTGCAGGTTTGTTACATATGTATACATGTGCCATGTTGGTGTGCTGCACCCATTAACTCATAATTTATATTAGGTATATCTCCTGATGCTATCCCTCCCCACCCCCCCAACCCACGACAGGCCCCTATGTGTGATGTTCCCCACCCTGTGTCCAAATGTTCTCATTGTTCAATCCCCACCTATGAGTGAGAACATGCAGTGTTTGGTTTTCTGTTTGCCCAAAATGATGGTTTCCAGCTTCATCCATGTCCCTACAAAGGACATGAATTCATCATTTTTTATGGCTGCATAGTATTCCATGGTGTATATGTGCCAAATTTTCTTAATCCAGTCTATCATTGTTGGACATTTGGGTTGGTTCCAAGTCTTTGCTATTGTGAATAGTGCTGCAATAAACATGCACGTGCATGTGTCTTTATAGCAGCATGATTTATAATCCTTTGGGTATATACCCAGTAATGGGATGGCTGGGTCAAATGGTATTTCTAGTTCTAGATCCTTGAGGAATTGCCACACTGTCTTCTACAATAGTTGAACTAGTTTACAGTCCCACCAACAGTGTAAAAGTGTTCCTATTACTCCACATCCTCTCCAGCACCTGTTTTTTCCTGACTTTTTAATGATCGCCATTCTAACTGGTGTGAGATGGAATCTCATTGTGGTTTTGATTTGCATTTCTCTGATGGCCAGTGATGATAAGCATTTTTTCATGTGTCTGTTGGCTGCATAAATGTCTTCTTTTGAGAAGTGTCTGTTCATATCCTTTGCCCACTTGTTGATGGGGTTGTTTGATTTTTTCTGGTAAATTTGTTTAAGTTCTTTGTAGATTCCGGATATTAGCCCTTTGTCAGATGGGGAGATTGTAAAAATATTCTCCCATTCTGTAGGTTGCCTGTTCACTCTGATGATAGTTTCTTTTGCTGTGCAGAAGCTCTTTAGTTTAATTAGATCCCATTTGTCAATTTTGGCTTTTGTTGCCATTGCTTTTGGTGTTTTAGTCATGAAGTCCTTGCCCATGCCTATGTCCTGAATGGTATTGTCTAGGTTTTCTTCTAGGGTTTTTTATGGTTTTAGGTCTAACATTTAAGTCTTTAATCCATCTTGAATTAATTTTTGTATAAGGTTTAAGGAAGGGATCCAGTTTCAGCTTTCTACATATGGCTAGCCAGTTTTCCCAGCACCATTCATTAAATAGGGAATCCTTTCCCCATTGCTTGTTTTTGTCAGGATTCTCAAAGATCAGATGGTTGTAGATGCGTGGTATTATTTCTGAGGGCTCTACTCTGTTCCATTGGTCTATATCTCTGTTCTTGTAGTATAGTTTGAAGTCAGGTAGCGTGATGCCTCCAGCTCTGTTCTTCTGGCTTAGGATTGTCTTGGCAGTGCGGGCTCTTTTTTGGTTCCATATGAACTTTAAAGTAGTTTTTTCCAATTCTGTGAAGAAAGTCATTGGTAGCTTGATGGGGATGGTATTGAATCTATAAATTGCCTTGGGCGGTATGGCCATTTTCATGATATTGATTCTTCCTATCCATGAGCATGGAATGTTCTTCCATTTGTTTGTGTCCTCTCTTATTTCATTGAGCAGTGGTTTGTAGCTCTCCTTGAAGAGGTCCTTCATATCCCTTGTAAGTTGGTTTCCTAGGTATTTTATTTTCTTTGAAGCAATTGTGAATGGGAGTTCACTCATGATTTGGCTCTCTGTATTTGGTGTATAGGAATGTTTGTGATTTTTGCACATTGATTGTGTATTCTGAGACTTTGCTGAAGTTGCTTATCAGCTTGAGGAGATTTTGGGCTGAGGTGATGGGGTTTTCTAAACATACAATCATGTCATCTGCAAACAGGGACAATTTGACTTCCTCTTTTCCTAATTGAATACCCTTTATTTCTTTCTCCTGCCTGCCTGCTGTTAACTCTTCTGTACAATCATCTATCTGGAGCATACCAAAACTTGGACTTGAATCTGGGTCTTCTGATTCTATATTTCATTATCCCCCTGTTTGCTTTTGAATATAGTAAAGGGAATTTATAACATTAAAAAGAAAAGGAAGAATAAAGATATCTGTATCTAATTATGATTATGAGAAAATAGGGCATCAGAGAGTTTACATATGTTGCCCCAAATCACAAGTAAACATTTTGAGAGAGAGAACTAGGATTCTAGCACAGGCTTGTTCAAATGCTGAAGTCAAATTTCCCTCTGTGAAAACACACTCCTTTTTAAAATCTATTATATAATAAATATATTTGAAATGTGTTATAAATTTTGGTCAATAAATAATAAAAACATAACTATAATCTTTACACATTGGGAAATCTGCAATCGAAAGGGTTTAATTCTTTAATGAGAATTTTGGGATCTGTAAATTAAAATATTTCAAATAAACTAGAGAAAGGAAATTAAATTTTAAATATTTAATATAAAGTGTTTAAGATTAAAGCTGTGGCATATAATATGATCAGTAGAGAAAATATAAAACCAAAAATAATTATTAGACAAAAGATAAAGTGATAAACATTATTGTATTTAATTTTATGTAAATTTTCTCTGAGCACATGAGTAGTGGATTTCATTTAGAGAATCATATTTTTATGATCAATTTATAAAATGCTTTATTATTATTTAAGTTAGCATATAAGTCCATACCCTAGGAGGAGGAATAGACACAACTTCAACTATCAGTTTTGGCATATGGTTATGCCCAGTGATGCAAGATCTCCCTAAATAAAGATTGCAAAATATCTATCATTCTCATTGCAAGAAATTATAATGAATCCTGGGCATGCAAGATGTTGAGCACTTATTTATTCATATTCTTTGCTTGCTGCTTTTCCCCAGAGAAAACTAACAGCTGAAATGTAGCCATCGAGCAGAATATACAATAGGGAAAACAAGCACTTAACAGGGTAGCTATATTCCAACTTTGCCAGCCCACTCTCAGGAAGCTTTGACTAGAAGAGGAGCTAGTACTCTGTTTATGGTTCTAAATCTGGGACCACCAGAGCAACTATTTTAAAATTAACTACCTAAGAGCAGGAGACATAAAACTCCCTATTAAGTTAGATATTATTATTAAATCATTCTGATTTTCCGCAACATGAGGGAGAATATTTGATTCTCTGGTGGTGGTCCCGGAATAGCTAGTAATAGATGAACTCCTGGTAGGAGCTCTATGCTTTAATGGAATTTTTCTCCCTCCCTCTCTCTCCACAAACACACACACACAAACTTTCTATTATGTTTAACTCTCCTAACAAAAAAGAAAGACGATGATTCTCTCTAAAGAGAGGATACATTAAGTATGGACATTGATGAAAATAAAATGTTGCTAGTAAGTTCAACTACTGAATTATTCTACCAACGCCCATCTCAGACATCAAACTGCTGTGGTTTACTTATGTTTTACAAGACTAATGAAGAGCAAAAGCTGCTCATAAGTAGGAGATGTCCTTACCAATCCAAAGAACAGAAAATGTTAGTTTCCTGACGCTTGACTTTTTCTGACTCCCACAAATTTCTCCCACAAATCTCCAAGATTGACAGATATGTCTTTGAGTGGGAAAGGGGAACTCTGTGTAACATGGAAATCTCAGGAAAGGAAATAAATTCTTGTATAACTTTAGAGATACCCACTGCGACATTGATTACTCTTGTTCTACAATCACCAGCATAAAAGAGTACTTGTGAAGCATACAATTTCCAAAGAAACTATATTAAAATTATATAATGCCCTCAAATCAGTCCTTGCCTGAAAACACCTGGGGTCTGCTTACTTGTTCTCTTTCATAGAACTTAACATGTAGTTCTTAGAGATTCAAAGAAACTGTTCACAATTTTCAAGCTAAAGCCATGACATGTATTACTGAATCAAACTACAATATTAGGAGATGTCCAAGCTCATAGATTTTCCTGGGTGCTGAGTGCTATTTTTGTACAGTGATTCTTTAAAATATAAATTTGACCTTGAGTGGAAGTCTATTCATTTAGAATATGGGTTTCTTTTTTAGGAAGATCTTTCAGTCTTGTTGCTGATGCCAATTCCTAACTTCAGCCTGAAATTGTTGTATTAGCAGAGTGCCTGACTCTGATTCCCTACAGCCATTGAATTCCCTTTTGTTTTCCAAGATGGAGTCTCCTGGTTCAATACAGCTATAACAGCATAGTGGGAAAGATTAATATCATATTTCAAATCTATCCTTTGAAGAGTTTGAAGACTGAGATCACTATTTTTAAATATCAGAATAAGCAGCTTTACCGTTTGTCAATGCCATAATAAAACTGTTTTGTTGTTGGTGGAGGTAAATTGAATTTAACTTCCATACTTCACAAGCATGATATGAACCCAGGATATTGACTAAAAATTACCCAGACAGGAGTGGGCACAAGTTCAAGATACCTACAGTATATCAATGCCACTCACAATTATAGCAGGACAATCCCACAGTGGCAAAGTAAATAGGCTGTCTTTATTTCAAAGCAGCTACTTTAGTTATTCAGCTTCAGAGTGTTCAATTATAATTGTGTGCTTTCTCTCTTAGAAATACTGTCTATGGTATTACAAAAAAATACTTAGATAAAATTTTTTATGAAAAATCTTGAAAACTATGATTGCATGCTGGTATATTATAAAGCAATAAAACCTAAGCAAATATATTTTGTTCTGCTTAACATAACAAACCCTCCAACAAAACAAACTGATGGATATTTGAGGAATCTAAGAGCAGCCATACAGTGCGTGTACTATATAAGTAATATTGTGAAGAAAACAAAATAGTAAAACATCCACACTCTGCTCTCAAGGACTCTGCAATGTGGTTGGAGATGAAATATACCCAACAGCTGAGAAAACAGCATTAATTCACTGCTCATGTGTCAAGCACTGTGCTACGTGTTTACTTATCTAAAGAATGTCTTTTATACCCATTCTACATATAATGGAACTATAGAGTTTTTTTGTTTGTTTGTTTTTGTTTTTTTTTTTTTACCCAAAGCAGTAGGTTTACGGGTGAGGGTTGTGATGAAATTCCAGATCAACCTGGAAGCAAATCAACTTTTTTCCCATAACATTACACTGGCTTTGATGAATAAAATCAGGTATCCAGAAATAAAAAAGTCACAAGGAAGGATACAATTAAGTGCCAAATAAATCGTAGACATATGCATTTCTTTTGTTTGTCCATTGATTGTCAATCCTAGAGAAACATGGGAATTGAGATGAGCTAAAGAGATAGTTCAGTATAGTAGTTAAGGTTTAAACATCACCTGAATCCCAGCTCTTTAATTCATTAGCAATATAGCTCTGGGCAAGTTTTTCAATTCTCAGCTTCTTCAACAGTGAAAATGAGGGAATCATATTTAGCTTACAGGGTTGTTGTGAGTATTGAACAAAATAAATGTTATCATGCATACAGCCTAGCACAGTGCCAGACATGCAACTAAGCATTCAATAAAGGGAAGCAATTATTTATAATAATCATTATCATTTTAAAGAAGGGGCAGAATTTCACTAGGTAGCAAGAAGGAAAACATTGTCCTATAGGTCACAGGTGTCTAATTTTCTCATTAAAATATACTAGTGAAACATAATTTTGAGCTACTGCCCCTAATATACATATATTTATTTATATATTACATACATTTGTATATTATGTACATATATATTACATGTATATATCATATATACTTTTATCTCAAGGCATTCTATTCCCAAGGGATAGTGTCACAATTAATAATAGTGGATATAAATCCATATTTTAAATTTTCTCCTTAATAATTCTGATATTTTTGGCTGATTCATGTCAAATATGATTAGGTTATTGTTTTTCAGGTCTTATCATGAAGCTGACAAAGAGCTCATTCCCTAAATAGCAGAAAGCTGCTTGCATAACTATGTTATCTTCAACTATGACTCCTTAACAAAAATCTCTTAAAGCCACTTTTGAAAGTTAGTTTAGAAAATAATTAAACTGTGTAATCTGTCAATCTGCTTAACTAGGCACAGGCAACCTTCCATAAGTCAAAATATTCTGAAAGCCATTGAACAAGTGAGGAAGCCTTGCCAAGTGATTTTCAGTGAAGATTCCCCATCCTGTGTAATAGGTGACCAGCAGATAACTAAACCAAGTGAGAAAGTCATTCTCAACCAATATGTAAGAAACTGAGCAAGTTTAATTTCTCTCACTTACAGTTTCTAGCAGTTTCTTCACATGCTTCATTGGGTTATCCTGTCACAGCACTCCATTTGGAGACCATTACTATGGAAACCAGCAGGACTAAGGCATGATAAAAGCAAGTTGCAGGAATGCTATACAGCAGCAACACGTAGGGTAATTTGGAGAAACAGAGAAGAAATTTGCAGACTAATTAGAAGACCACTTTGGGTACTTAGATGCTGGGCTCTATGTAAAAGTGTGAAAAGAAAAAAAATAAAATCAAGGCCTGGATGGTTTTCATCTTTCAACCTAGTATTCTGTAAAAGGTTATGTTTTCTTGCACAGAATCAGTATGAGTGTGGTAGTTCCAGGCAGAACACATAGACAAGACAGTATCCAGTGAAGAAAACAATGAAAGTTCCCATGTATGTCTTTTAAAAAGTATATGTTTTATATATGTGTGTGTGTTTATAACCATTTGAATATTTAAATATTTTTTATTTTAATTTACTTATTATTTAATATTTTTTAATTTAACGTTTAAAGGGAAGTATACCATCCCTAGAAGTTCCCCTCACATCTCATTGGCAGGATCAGGTCACATGTTTCTGTTCTAGGTGCAAATGAGGATGGGAAATGAGTATGTGGCATTTCAGCCTCCAAAGTGTGAAATAGGCTGTGTCCACAAGGAAGAACGAGTAGGAAATGGCTATTAGTCCGGCAATATTGGAAACAAGAGGTTAAAGAATGGTAGCTGCAGCAACAAGAGAAAAAAAAATTCTAAAAAGACAGAACATAAAGGAATTTGTGACCAAGTAAGACAGGCTGAGTGAGACTGAGAGAAGAATAAAAATGGCTTTAAGTTTTTCAGGCTGAATGGTCAAGAAAAGATAATAATACTGACAAACTAGAGAACGTAGGAGACCCTATTAATCATAGTAACATCAACTAACATTTGTTAAGAACTTACCTGGTGCCAGTCAGGCGCGGTAGCTCATGCCTGTAATCCCAGAACTTTGGGAGGCCGAGGCGGGCAGATCCCGAGGTCAGGAGATCGAGACCATCTTGGCTAATTCGGTAAACCCCGTCTCTACTAAAAATACAAAAGATTAGCCGGGCGTGTTGGCGGGAGCCTGTAGTCCCAGCTACTCGGGAGGCTGAGGCAGGAGAATGGCGTGAACCCGGGAGGCAGAGCTGGCAGCGAGCCGAGATCGCGCCACTGCACTCCAGCCTGGGTGACAGAGTGAGACTCCATCTCAAAAAAAAAAAAAAAAAAAAAACTTTTCTGGTGCCAGACACTATGCTAAATGCCCCATTACCTCATTTAATTCTCACTCTAATGCTACTAATGATCTATTTTAAGTAACTTCTTCCAAGAGGTGAGCTCAGTTTGAGGCACTGGGTCCGAGATGACACCTGGACATCCACAAGAAGAGCGGACAGGAACTGCAGCTTGCAACCAGAATGAGGATGGAGGGAGGTGTCTTGGAGTCATTCATAATGGACTTAGCCTAGGAATGGCTTACTAGCCTGGAACACCAGGAGCGGGGAAGTCCTTTCAACATCGTGAACTAATCCTGCAACAGTCAGCTTGTTTATGTGAGAGTTCTAACGAAGAGAAAACAAAACACAAATCTGAAGCGAGCTTCTGGTAATAATCCTCATGTTCCCAAACACATTTTTTTTTTTCTCTTTTGAATGCTGTGTGTTTGAGTTAAAGAAGAAATTCATTCTAAAATATCTGCTTAGTTGTCTTACATTGTCATGTCCTTTGCTTTGAATATTTGTGCAATGAAAGAGAAAGCCACACTCAAAAAAATTCAAGTTTATCTAAACAATGGCGGTTTCCATTTTTAGATCATTCATCAGATCTATCAATACTGAATTCACTAATGCCACACTTCCCTTTGTCTGCACATACAGTAGTGACACAGTAATTTAATTGTGAAGTTACTGTACCAAATCTCATGAGGTTTCCCCAAAATCTTACACTAATGCCATTTTGTTCCATTAACTTTTATAATCTCCTGGCACTTGATAAATTCTGAATTGTGCCATTATCTGAATATGACAGTCTTCTGTGAATAGAATCAAATGGAACTTGATTTCTTTAATACCTCATTAATAGTCTAGATAAAGGGCAGGGGTGCAAATTATCTGACAATTTTTAGAAACAAAAACAGCTGTGCTTTATTCTATCGTTTATGTAAACATGCTGCTTAGAAAAGCTTAAATAGGTGAATTATATATTTTAACAAGGTGAAAATGCACATCTCTGACAAGATTTGTGTGTGCAGACTTTGTTGTTTTATTTTCATCAATAGTACCTTGAAACTTCTTCCTTATCTATCATAAAGTACAGTGAGGTGTCAAGAGCTATGTGGAATGCTTAAGCATAGAATAGATTGAATAAATTGGATTTGTGGGGGTGGTAAAATCCAGGGTCTGATTATCAGGTGGCCCCAAGTCTTGTTCTGATAAGAAAGAAACAGAAAACACACATTTCTTTCTTTGGAGTCCCAGAATGTGATAAGCTGTACATAAGCCCTAGCGATACACCAGTGTTAGCTCATCCAGTAGTGCCAATTACTTCACGGGACGAAGTCTCTACTGGGCTAGGTATGTGGGTTGACATCGGCAGGAAATCATGCATTGGAGAGAAAAAAATATATAGAAGAGTGATGGAAATAAACATAATGTTACAGAAGAGATTTCTGAAAAATAGGATGAGATTTGTGGGCACACTTAAAGAATCTTCAGAGCTCATCCTTTGAAGGATTCGTGTTTTGTCTAAGAAGAGAAAAGCTTTAATTTGGGGATCTTAATCTTCTCAGGCTTAATATCACCATAGGGTTGTTACGCATATTGTTATCAAAAGAAATAAAGTGAAATTATTGAAAGGATGTAAAATGTTCACTTGTCCTACTTTAAAAGTAATTGTCTTCTCCTTTCACTTATAAGTGTATAAAATTATATTTAATGAGTTGTCTATAATTTATTTTCATTCACTTCAATCATTCATATTCTATATAACAAATGTCTATTTATATTATTTTGTATACAAATTTAAATGATTTCTTCAGATTCATTTCGAATGTTTTACTGAGATGTGAGGCAATTACACATTGAAATAACCACTCACTATAATTTACTACTATTTTTGTATTTAATTAAAAACTAAAAACATCTTCTCCCATATACTTTACTTGGTTACTTTTAAACCAACAGCACTGACTCAAATAGCATAATACTATAAGACATAATTATCAAGCAGGGTATATAAACAACAATTTTTATGTTGGAAATGTAAATGAAGGAATGGTTGAATTACTAGATAAGCAAATATTGAGTTTTTCCTCTCCTTCAATTATTTTCTGGTAATGTCTTTTACCTATAAAAGACCTCAAGAAACCTAAAACTGTATTAAGTGGTATTATATAAAGTCAAATATAGATATACAATAAAGATAAAGATAGCTTGTCTGAATATGCCATTTAATATTAGTAGCTCATTTCACTTTTCATGTACATCAGATTACTGATATGTTCTCAAAGTTTTATAACTAATTATAGAAAAAGATATGTGGGTTTTGAAGGGTTTAAATCAACTATAAGTTCATGATTAAGATTTTAAAATATGACTTTAAAAATGAAAAAATATTTGTAGATATTAATATTACTGATTTTTTCTTCGATCACTTTTGCAGTTTCTCTTAAAGTTTATATATTTTTTCCGAATTAGGTGTGTGACCAGTTCATTTTAACTAGATAATTTATACACTTATTTAAAATTATTCGTTCTCTTTTTTGAGACAGAGTTAACAGTCTTTTACATTGGAATCAAGTTTTCTGGCCGTCTTTTTATACTTAGATTATGTTTCTTCCTGAATTTTTAACCTTTAAATATCTAGTAACTTTTTCTTGTAAGTTATTTCAAATTCTACCATACCAATACTTGGTGGGTGTATGAAGTACATACAGGTGTTTTTCTGATAATGTACAAAACAAAAAGATGAAAATATTTAACCAAAATATTTCTGCTTATTCAATTAGAAACCTTTTATTTCAATAAAGTTTTGAGAAACATCAATTAAGCAAACCAGAGATAAAATGACTTTTTAAGCCTTCAAAAATTTTTTTAAAGGAAAATCTTTAAGATTCTATTGTGTGATTTTTCTTTAGTCCCAGATAATATGTCTACAAATGAATTTCATGAAATATGCCAGAATTAATATTCTCATTTTTCTGTGATAGACAGTGTTTTCTAGTTTCTCCAGGATATAGTAATCACTTGAACATTTTCTGTTAAAACAGAAAAATTTCTGTGTGGAAGTTACATTTTCAATAATTTAAGCCCCGGAATTTTTTCTGTAGTATGGTATTTTTATAATAATCATGCACAAATTCTTACTGTTTTGATATGCATGATTGAGTTGCTACTAATTGATTAATGCAACCAGACATAAACTGAGCTCTACACCTCTCCACATTGCTCAACAATTCAAAAGTGTTTTGAAAAATGAAATGAAATCACAGCAAAACAGCTTTGCCAATAATAGTCTCACAGGTAGTATTTTAGAGTTTTTGGAATTAAAAAAACCATAAAGGCAAACGTTAATAGAGCTTTTAAAAACTAAGAACTTATTAAAGATATATGGTTAATCCTTCACTTTTATTCAGAAAGTTTCTCCTGTCACACGTGAGTTCTATACTTTTTTTAACCCTAATTCTAAATGCTTCAGAAAGTTTACTGCTACTCTTATTTTCATATGATGAATGACCATGATTAACTATATGAAGTAATTGAATGACTAAAATTTGGTACTGTATTGCTACCCGGTTGATTTCTTTTCTTTCAATATTTAAAAAAGTTGCACAACTGTCTTCCATTTTGCATGATTTCTGATGAGATGGCTACAGTCTGTTGTCGTTTATCTTTTTTATTCTATGTGTAATGTGTCGTTTTCTCTCAAGTTACTTTTAAGATTTTTCTCTTTAGTACGAGCTTTAAGTAATTTGATAATTTTTGGTGTAGTTTTCTGTCTGCTTCTTGTGCTTGCATTTCATTGAGCATCTTCAATCTGTGGGTTTCTAATTTTCACCAAATTTGGAAAACAATTCAGCCATTACTTCTCAAAATATATTTTTTCCCTGTCTCCTCACTGCATCTCTCTCTGGGCCTCAATTACTCATACATAACTATTTAAAGTTGTTCACCACTCACTGATGCCCAATTCCTTATTTTTCAGTCATTTTTAAAATTTGTGTTTTTATTTTGGATAATGTCTATTGCAAGGTTTCCAGGGTCACTCGTATTTTCTTTGGCAGTCGTTAATCTGTTCTTTCTTACCCGATTCATTTCTGTTTTGCATCTTAGAAATTGTATCGTCATCTCTACAAGTTCAAATTGGTGTTTTTCTAGAGCTTCCATGTTTCTCCTCATGCCCAGGCTTTCCTCTGCCTTTTGGGACATACATAGTTCTATTTGCTGTCTTTAGGTTCCTGTCTACCAATTCTATCACCTATGTAATTTCAGTGTATATTTCTAATGATAGATTTTTCCCCCTAATTACTACAGATTGTGTTGTTAGCTTCTTTGGGTACCTGGTAATTTTTGATTGGATGTCAGACTGTTATGGTTGGGCTGTGTCCCCACCCAAATCTCATCTTGTATTGTAGCTCCCATAATTCCCACGTGTTGTGGAAGAGACACAGTGAGAGATATAAATCATGGGGGCAGACCTTTCCCATGCTATTCTTGTGATAGTGAATAAGTCTCACAAGATTTGATAGTTTTATAAAGGGAAGTTTCCCTGCACAAGCTCTCTTCTCTTCTCTGCCACCATGTGGGATGTGCCTTTCACCTTCCACCACAATTGTGAGGCCTCCCCAGCCATGCGGAACTGTGAGTCTATTAAACCTCTTTCTTTTGTAAATTGCCCAGTCTCAGGTAGGTATTTATCAGCAGTGTGAAAACGGACTAATACACAGACATTGTCATTTTATATTGTCTTGTTCTGGAGGATTTTGTTTATTCCTTTAAACATGTTTTACCTTTGTTCTTAGTCAGTGTTATTTGGAAAACTTTTGCTCCTTTCATGGCTTGCTTCCAAGCTTGATTAGGCTGATTCAAAGGTGAATTTTCCCCCACTACTAGGATGATTGAGGACTTACCAGATGCCTAGTGGTGAACTCTTTTTATTCTGCCTGGTGGAAACACAAGTTCTTCTGGACTCTGTGTGAGCTCTGGCTATGGTTCTCCCTTTTCCTTTCTGGCAGTCTTTCCTGGACTCTGAAGTTTCCTCACATGGATGGATTGATCCATATTTTGCTGAAGACTTGATTGTTTGCTCTCCTTGCAGCCTTCTCTTCAGGACACAGACATGCGAATTCTATCTGCCTTGGCGTCCCCGAATTCTGAATTGTGTCTTCTCTACTCTGGCCGACTACCAGACTCTGTCTAGGTTCCCCAACCCTGTAAAATCTCTCTGGGCAGCAAGCTGGGCAATCATAGGGCTCCTCTTGTTTTCCTTCCTCAGGGATCACTGTCCTGCACAGCTTGTTATCTAATGTCTAATTACTGTGGATTTTATGTTTGTTTGTTTGTTTTAAGTTGTTTATGGTGGAAAAGCAAATCGGTTCTTCTTACTCCATTGTGTCTAGAAGCAGAAGTTCCTCATAACATATTTGATAGATGTGAATATTAGCATTAATTATTATCATCATCCAGCTGGACACAGTGGCTCACTCCTGTAATCCCAGCACTCTGGGAGTGCTTTGATCACTTGAGGTCAAGAGTCCGAGACCTTGCTGGTCAACATGGCGAAACCCCATCTCTACTGAAAATCAAAGATTAGCCAGGTGTGGTGGCACACGCCTGTCGGCCTAGCTACTCGGGAGGCTTAGGCAGCAGAATCTCTTAAACCCAGAAGGCAGAGATTGCAGTGAGACAGGATTGCACCACTGCACTCCAGCCTGAGTGACACAGCGTGACTCCGTCTCAAAAAATATATATATTATCATTATCATCGTCATCATCATCATCAAATATGTACGATGATGCCTGAAAGGCATAAAACCTTATCCATGACAGTCTTGCTATCATCATGTAATTCTCACATCCATAGAATATCTATTTATGGGGTAATTGAATAACAAGAATAAAGGAAAGGTAATCATATAAGAGAGAAAAATATGTTCAAAATTTGGGAAAAAAGGGAGGAAGCCTACATGGAAGAATAAAAACTCTAGTAATATTCTTTAGCTCTTCCAAGTGTCTGCTCAGAATATAAGGGATGGCCACTGGACTGAAATTCATGCCGAGGGCTACAGACCACAGTGCTGTTAAGTCAAAATGAGAGTTCACTTTGCCACAGACTGGGAAAGAAGGCTGCACAACAACAATAACTGCCCACACTTAAATATTTACTTTGTCGTAGCAATTGTTTTAACCACTTCATATTTAGTATTCATTTACTCCTACAATAATACTATGAGATGGATATTATTATTAATTCCCATTTAATAGATTGGAAAAGTACAGCATAGAATGGTTGAATAACTTGCCCCCCAAATCAGACAATTAATAAGTGGCATAGCTGGAATGTCAAACCCATTATTTGCAGGCTATATTAAGAATCTGCACCAATTTGCAATTGTTACACTCTGAGAGTAAATAAGGAAGACAAAAAGAACGGCAGAAGGAAGGGGAGGAGGGAGGAAAGGAGAAAGGGAGCAAAGGAGGGAGGAAAGAGAGCACGTTAAAAATGAGAATAGAAATTCCCCAAAGTCAGAAATACTCAGCAGTTGCGCCGATCTCAAGATCAGGCTTTGACTGAAATAAAATCAATTTTACTAGAGTTCTGAGAGTGATTCTAGGAAACAAAGAGTGAAAGATGAGATAAAATAAAGTTGTAACAATCAACTGGATTGTAAATACGTTAAGAAACAGTTCAACGGAGAAAAGGTTCTAGATCTAGAAGGGGTTTATCAGTTATGTTAGGGCTATCCAGGCTATGGTGGGTGGCAATGGTAGCCTAGTAGTTCAGACAAGACTTCCTTTATTCTAAAAGAGATGTGATTTACAATCTGATATACCTACCAGTTTTCTTCAAGGACTGGCCCTTTGTTTTTATAAACATCTATTTATAAAGGGTAAAGGTTGATGTTATGCAGGTGCAGTATTAGCCACACATATTTTATTCCTTTGAAAGAGGGTGTTGTAGGTGGAGGGACAGATAGAGTAATAGTAGAATTTGAAATGAGCAAATGGCAAAGGAAGTAAATGTCTCAAAATTTCTCACCATATAAGGGACTACATTACTGTTCTAATAAAATGTTTTAATATATTTTCCTCTCTCACAGCACAATTAGAGATGCTTTTGAGTTGATTATTTCCTCTTTTGAAATGTAAATGAACACTTGAAAGTTGAGCCTTATCCAATCTTTCTGCAGTAACTTTTGTCAGCTAATCAGATCCACACCTAGTTGAGACACTCACAGCCCGCATGAGTGAGGTGACCGGAACAGAAAATGAAATACACGTACATACTTACAGCATATCTCAACAGAGAAGCAACTCACTTGGGGCAGGTCAGTTCTTTATTGTGCAGGATATTTCTTGCATAACAGAATGGTTAATGCCCCAGGTTCCTGTCCCCAATGTACCAGTAATGTTTCCCAGTCACTATGCAACATAAAGTACTCTTTCTGAGAATCACTGCTTGCATCACCAAGAGAAACCAGGAGCATCAAAAATCACCTTATTTTACAATTTTGCCAGAATTGTCCCTTCCACAACTAACATATGGAACTATCTCATCTGCATGTAAACACCGGAGTTAAGAACAACATTAAGCCCAGTTTTCCTGCATTTCACTCAAGACTAACCCGGTTCCAGCTTTCAACATCCGATGCCTTTTTTTCCTGATCGTATCACTTTTTTTTTTGTTGGCCATTTACATATTCATCTTCCAACTCATGACGGAGAAGAAAGAAAAGGAATGGAGAGAGGAGAGGAGAAATATTTCCTCTATCACCTGTTTATAGATCATGACGCATTACGCTGTGCTTTCCTTACGTCAGGACGCAGTTTCTGCCACTGGCCTTTCTCTTGCTCCAGATCTTCTGAAAAGTACTGGAATGAATTACACTGCACATCAGCAAGCATTGTTTTTCATCACGTGCTTATTATCACATCACAATAAAAGGGTTATATTCAATTTTTGACTGACTAAATGGGAATTTTAAGTTACATTAACTCTGTACTTTGACAGCACCTAGAAATAGTCAAAGAAGTTTGGAGAAAGCTGGGCTGAACAGATTACTTTAGTGCATAGCTTTACAAAAGCCTTTACTATGTGAATATGTATTAGGATCTCAGTGCAGGGGGAGGAGATGATTTCAGTGTTTCTCAAATGTGTTTGACCAAGCAGTTAAATTTCTCACCTATGACTAGAACAACAAACAAGAAACTAAAGATTCTGGTCTTCAGGCTACTTAAGCTATGGTAATACAGACCTTCAGGGCCACTGATCTGGTACCCAGGCAGTGCATAATTCTCAGGTGGGTGGTGCCACTTGTATGAACTGCAATGTGAATGGGCACTCTATCAGTCATACAACCTCTGGGAGATCTCTCTCTCTTTCTTTGGGTGTAGATAGATAGATAGATAGATAGATAGATAGATAGATAGATAGATACATGTAAAGGGGTCTGTTACAGGGATTTGACCTTACACAATTTGGGGAGCTGGTTAAACAGTCCCTGTAGGGCTGTCATCTTTCTTTCTGATTCTGGAGCTTCAAGCTGGCAAAGAAGGGGGTCAGGAAGGGAAGAATTAATGTAAAGTGAAGGATGGCATGGACAGGCTGGAATCCATGAGCCTGAGCTAGAACCCATGAGTTTGGACTGGAGCTGTGTCAGTTCTCCCTGCCACCAGCCCTTATGAAGTAGGCATCCTGCAGGAGAAGCTGGTGCCCTTCATCCTGGAGATAAGCATATGACGAGCTCAAGAGATGGAGAAGCTGAAGCAGGCTCCAAGGGGAAAATGGGAAGTTGCAGATGAACTGTGGCCTCACAGCAATAAGGTATGCCAGCAGAAAAGGAACAAGGTGAAGGAGTTACAGAAAGGGCTGACCCAATCTTCCTAGTGTAATAAAACAATATAGCAGCTGCCAGGCTTGTCTTTCAAATCTCCCACAAAAATATATTTTGCGGCCCTCCCTAACTGGAAACATACAAGGAAAGAAATTCTAGGAAACAGTGCAGACTTGCCAAGTTGCCACGTTTCAAAGCCATCTCACACACCCTGGAGTTCTGCAGCGCGCAGCCTGCATTGCTGCGTGTACCAGCTTACGACATGGATTGGGCAACCACTGCAACATTCCCACTTAGGTAAGGTTTGCAAAGAGGAAGCACACAGTGATGTAAGAGAACATCCTGGTGTCACCATACTAACCCAGAGAAGTTGACAATTTGGAGAAATGAGTTGGCAGTGTAGAAAATTTTCTTTTTAATGGTACGAACTTGGGATCACTAAGGCCTGCCACTTAGCATGAAATGAACACATTCATTTTACCTTTCACAATGACAAAAAATCTTGGATTTATATTTTCCTTAACTTTAAACAAGATTAATGAGAGAAAGGACAGTTTTTCTTTTTCTTCTTCTTACATCCTGTGCATTTTAGAGGAGATTCACAATTCAAGAAAAAGAGCTTTGTACTTTTTATTTATCCTAGAAGCAAAGAGATGTCATTTTCAATCTAATTTGTGGAATGAGAAATTTCCTCTTTTATCATCTCCACTTATCTTTCCCCCAAATTCAACCATTGTCTTCTTTTTCTTAATCTTTGCTCCCTAAAACTTTCTCATGACTTCTCCAGAAATCTCATTTTTCCCCTTAGAATTTGTATAACATTAATAACTGTGTGTTCTTAGATTACTGTAGCATTACCTATGTAGGTCCTGTGTGGTTTTAACTTTACTAATTTTATAATTTAGGGACACACTGATATTCTTTTCTAATTAGTCTCTATGGCTCTTCAAAGAATTATTTTATCTCAGAAAACATCAAATAAAACTGCTTACGATTTTTTATTTGCTTTATAGTTCTTTAAAGGATACAAAGACATCATTTGTGAATAGCTGATCAAATGTTAGAATTTCTTTTTGGATCCAAAATCCTGTTATACTGAGATCGTATTTGAAGTTCAATTTATTTAAATATCCTGCTTTAAGAGTGACCCATGAGAGGTGGTCTAGAGAAAAGACTGATCAAGATAACATATTTTTTTCTTTCCCTCCTGGCTTTAAAAAAAAAAAATGTACTTTTCACTGATGTAGATAGAAGACCAAGTACTGTACGAAAGAAATCATGGTTGTCTGTCCTATTTGGAGGAGGAGATCTTGGAATTACAAAAGCAAAGACACAGTCAAGATGACAAAGAACTCGACAGTTAGGAGACGAAGAGGAAAATGATTGCATATAGACAAACGATGCCCCTTCCCTCAAGAGAAAGACATTTACAGATTCTAAGATTTAGCATAAATTTAACTGACATATTGTATTGGTTAAAGAGGACTTTGCCTTAAGCATAATCATACCTCGGTCAATAATATCTATTAGTTTACATAATTATTTCACAAAATTATTAAGAATTTAGCAAAAGGTACTGTACTGTGAGGATCCAATAAACCAATATTTTCTTATTAGTAAATAATTTTAAAGTAATTTCTAATATAAACTTAGTAAAGCAAATTTTTGAAGGACAAGCAATACTTTATACTGCTGCAGTCACTATCATCCAAATATTCCAAAACATCTAGGTTTTTAATGAGAAAACAATGCTGTTATTTCTGTAATTTGTTTGTAAAATAAAATAAATTGAGCTTGCAAATGTGCCAAAAGCTCAATACCTTTAACAAAATAATACTTCACATTTACAAGACGATGATATATTCTTCATCTCTACACTACAATTTTGCGAGGGTAAGAAATAGTATCTGGTCTACTCTCTCTAATTTTATGTCAAATTTTTTTCCCTTTAGAGAGTTTTCTAGCATATTTTAGTTAAGCAAAGACCTTGTAGATGTCAAATACTAAAAAAACTCTATCTGGATGTCAGCTAGTATTTTAAAGGTAAAGTTGATCCTCTAGGATAAAATTAACTTTATAGGGTAACAAAGACTATTTTTTCAATTGCGTTTTCTAATGACAGTTTTATTTATTTTGGGAATTTTCTCTTCAAAATTTTTAATTTGAAAATATGAAAATCATAAAAACACAAAATTATAAACTTATACACACATGTTCATAAAGCTTCATTTGTAATGGTCGCAATGGGAAACCACTCAAATATCCATTAACGGGAATGGATGACAAAATTGTAGTATATTAATACAATGGAATACAGTAAAAATAAGTGAACTGTTGATTCACACAACAGTGTGGATGAATCTCCAGATCATTGTGCTGAATAAAAGAATTTAGGCAAAAAGAATACATACTGTATAATTCCATTTATATTCAATCTAGAAAATGCAACTGAATTCATAGGAAAAGACAAAAAAGATTAAGGTTTGCCTGGGAATGGGGATGCAGGGAGGGCTGGATTACAAAGGGATGAGGAAATGTTGGGATGATGCAGATGTTTATCTTGATTATAGTGATCATTTTGTGAATGTATAGATATGTCAAAACTGATCAAAGCACATGCCTTGTGTCATTTATTGGCTTGGATCCTGTGTCATTTCTATTTCAATTACACCTCAATAAAGTTGCAAAATCAAAAATCACTCATAATAAACATAATTGCTAAGTCTTTACTGGGTGTTTCTGACTTGCCCAGGTTTTTTTCCAAGCTCTTTACTTTCATTAACTTATTTAACACTGACTCCCTCCCCAACAACTCTTAAGTAGATACAATTATTATGTCCACTTTACAGATAAGGAAACAGACACAATGAAGTTGCCTACTTTGCTTTCCCCCACATGCAAAATTTGTCTATTTTCCCGCATCCCAAACAGGCCACCCTAGCTGACTTAGACTCTACAGTTAACCTAAGTAGGTAAATGCTAACTGATTGCATCCCAATTCCAAATTTTGGGAGAGGATTGGATTGGACAGCTTGAATGACCCATTTCTGACACAGTCTGTAGTGGGGAAGGAACATGGTGGCCTGGTGGCGCTGAATCACCTCTGTCAGTAATGATGGTCATCTTCTAAGAAGAATTCAATTCTAAATAAGATTGTTCAGGTGCTGACTACATTGGCAAGCTCATAATGCAGGTCTTTGGAGAAAAGTGGAGACTTGAAATGAAAGTATAGAGTAAGGCTATGTGTTCAGATCAACAAAATATACGATGTCATTATTTTTCCATAACTGATTTTAATTTAGCATTTGACCCCACATTTCTGCTGATGGTAGAAAACAAACTTGCAAATCCAATCTCTCAGTCTTCTCTAGCTTAAAAAAGAGGGTTTTGGGGCAAAATAATTCCCCCCTTGCTTTGCTCCTGGGTAGCACAGCTACTACATGGTAACCCACTGTTATTGCTGGTGGTCTTCACTTAAGCAGAGCACTTTCTGCTAGCCTTTGCAATGATCCCTTTTCCCACTGCTTCTTCTTCCAATGTCTAAAACCTTGCATTGCCTATAGCTTATATCATGTCTGTAGTATCCACTAATGGCATCTCTAATAAGCATCAGGACCCCTGCTCCTGTTTGCTGGCCCTCAGCACTTCTCTCAAGCTTGAAGGAAGTTTGGGATTCTTTACATGTGTCCTTATAATATATTGATCTCAAATCTTTGCATCTAGATGCCTCCATCTACCACTGGTACTCTGACACCATGTTGGATGTAGAAATTTTTAAGTCTTGAAATTTACTAATGTATTTCTAGGAAATTCGACAACACTCTATTCTGTTCTAGTATTTCCCCAGATTATCTGGGGATTTTAGTGTCCCAATTTTTTCCAGGATTAACTGAGGCAATAATACACCAAGTCTTTTTTTAAATAAACATCCAGTATCTAAACCATATTCACACATCCCTTTCAAATTTCCTTCCCACTGACTTGTAAAAATTTAATTTAATGGGATGGTTAGCTCAAGCAATACTTTTAAGCAAATTTGTATTCTTACCTATCATATGATTAATGGCTTAAATGGAATCTTAACTCTTTGGTACTTATCATAAAAAAGACTTACATTAAAAACTACTGATCTTTCTAAAACTTAAAGCAAAATTTGAATCTCAAAGCTTAGCCACTCTTTGTTCTAGGCTGTGTCTGCCCTTCACAGGAGGACAGAGAGAGAAGACTATCTCTACTGTGTGATTGATTGGAAAGATAGGGGTAAAAGAATTTCAAAAATTCCTTCTGCTTTTGGTAGTGAGAGAATACACTGGACTTGCATTATTCATACATAGTTATAAAACCAGACAAAATATATGAAGAAGCTATTTTCAAGCCTAAGACTGCAGGCAGAACAAGACTGATTCTTAAGAGTAGGGAAACACAAAAGATGAGCTACATGTTTGCTCCAGCTCTCGAATTGGCTGTCCTTTTCCTAATATAGTGCAGGAAGGTGGAACCCAAATTTAGTGGCAGACTTGCTGATCTAAGGCAGCAAAGACAGGAGTTTGGGTTGTTGAAGTGGCTGGAATTTGCAGTGTAGGGTTATGGAGAAGAGGGGACTCTATAACATAGAGAAGAGACAGGGTTCACCACAGAGTCTTGGCTAAGGGCTGAGCTGTGCATACAAAGGATGAGACTTGAATAAATCTGGCAAAAAGTAGCTTTTGTGAGACTGAGCACTGAACATAGGTACCACAGTTAATACAGTGCTAGGAGACACTCTGGCTCAACCAAAGAGGAGATATTTCCTTATGCACTTAGGGCATTTATTTGACACCTGAAAAAGAACATGCCTTGGACATAATTACCAGGTCCTAAAGCATGAACTACATCCTAAGACTAAGCAAAAAGACTGAAAATGACCCATTATCAGAAAAAATAAAACCTGGAAGAATCAAAAGTTTATACCAGTAATTTAACTACTTGCTATGACAAAATTCAACACCCTCTAAAAAGAATCCAGCATTGTCCAGACTCTCTACCATGTATCATTCACAACGTCTAGCATACAACTAAAAATATTAGATGTTTGAAGAATCAAGAAAATGTAACCCACTAACAAGAAAACAAGCAGTCAATAGAAGACCCAGATGTTGGACTTTCCAGAAAGTGACTTTAAACAAGGTATAATAAATAAGACCAAGGAATTAAAGGAAAAGATAGTGATCATGTATGGGAGATAGGTAGTATCACCTAAGAAGTAAGAACTACACACACACACACACACACACACAATGTTAATTCTCACACTGAAAGTGTGTTTAAAATGAAAACTATGCCAGGTTGCCTTAATGGTAGATTGGCAACTGCAAAAGAAAGAGTTAGTGACCTTGAAGACAAATCTATAGGAATTACTGAAACTGAAGAACAGAGAAAAGGGGCTGGGGAAAAAAACGAGCAGAGCCTCTATGAACTGTGTGAAAATATCAAGTGGTCTAATATACGTGTAATTGGAATCCTAGAGGGGGAAATACAGAGAATGGGACAGAAAAACAACATCTGAAGAAATGATGGGCCAAATGTTCTAAATTTGGTGAAAAATATCAACTTACCTAACCCAGAATCTCAGCAAAACTCAAGGAGACTAAAAATACAGAGAAAATTACATCTAAGTACATCCTAGTCAAATTGCTGAAAGAAAGAAAAAGAAAAAACAGTGAAAGAGGCCAGAGAGGAGAAAAAGACACATTAGATATAGAGGAACAATGATAAGAATAATGTTTTTTAAAAAGAGAAAGAAAGAGAATAAAAAAACCCTGTCAATCAAGAATTCTATATTCAGTGTAAATATCCTTCACAGATGATAGTGAACTAAAGACATTTTTAGACAAATGAAAGCTTAAGAGGGTTTGTCACCAGGATATCCACATTTCAAGAAGGACTGAAAAGTTCTTTAGGCTAAAGAGGAATGATATCAGATGAAAATTCAGGTCTACTAGATGTAATGAAGAAAACCAGAAATGGCAACTTAGAAAGTAAACATTAAACAAATTTTTTTCCTCCTAATTTATTTTTTAAGACAATTAAGTGAACAGTGTGTTTATATACTTGTGTATATATCCATATATATATACACACAGATAGACATATCAATACATTTGAAGGTATTGCAGGTTTAGTTCCAGACAGCTGCAATAGAGTGAATATCACAACAAAGCAAGTCACACCAATTTTTTGGTTAAACAAAAAACCAGTTTGTATAAAAGTTATGTTTACTCTATATTGTAGTCTATTAAGTGTACAGTAGCATTATGTCTAAAAAAATTGTACTTATCTTAATTAAAAATATTTTATTGGTAAAAATTACTGACACATGAAGTGAACACATACTGTTGGAAAAAAATGACACCAATAGACTTGACTAATGCAAGGTTGACACAAACCTTCAATTTGTAGGAAAAAAATGCAATATCTGCAAAGCACAATACAGCAAAATGCAATAAGATAAGATATGCCTGTAAGCCTGTGTATATACACACACATACAATGCTTGTGGGATTATAACATGTGTACATGTGAAATATATGAAAATAATAGTACAAAGGAGAGAGTATGTAAATGAAATTATATAGTTATAAAGCTATTACCCATAACATGAAGTGGAGCAATATTTATACTATGTGAACTATATTAAGGATGCATATTGTAAACCCCAGAGGAACCAGGAATATTCTTAACACACCTACTAGCAACTGTTATTCACATGTTTATCCTTACACGATTTCTCAATGCCAGCCAAGGTCTCAGTTAGAAAAAGCAGGTATAAAAATAATTTGGTCAAGATAAGCACCCTTTTTAATGACCTGGCATGAAACAGGGATAAAATTTAATGCATTTTGTAACACTGACTGTTATTTTTCATACCTAAACTTTTGGTGAGATCTAACATCTCATAAATCCTTGAATTGGCATGCTTTGTGGTGTTAGCTGTAACCTTCTCCTGGGAGAACCTATGTTACAAATACGGAATTTTCTTCTTGATTTATTTACCTCTATCTTTGATAACTTAGACCAGTGTTGATTTATACCATGCGTATTTTCATATCAAGGCAGAAAAGTTACAAAAATAATTTTTTTAATGTACAATATTTGATGGTATATATTGGTCATTAGAATGGCTATTTAAATTTTTTAACTAAGTATACTGAACAGCAGAGATTCCATTTTGTAGCAGAAAACATACTTTCAAAGCAGTAGTACACCTTCTTATATCATTTGTATAGGATCTAATCCACAAATCTTTCAGAGAGCTCTACAAATGATAGTCCTCAAATCCAGTAATCTGAGTTGGTAACATACCTACACATTGATTAATTTCATGTTCTTACATTATATATATAATTTTATTGTTTTAAAAACACTGTAAAGTGATAATGTGATATTTTTAAGGCAAAAAGACTCGTGATAGCAACTGATTATTTGTTTGTTCAAAAGGCTCTAGCTTCACGCATTTAATTCTATTTTAACAGGAAAAGGAACATAAAATGTGTGATAATCTTGCAGGTTACTCTGTTAGCAAAGATTATCTTCTGCTGGATAGTTTGCCCTTAAAGATTATATTTCTGGATAAGATTTTGATTTGGAATTAGGGCTACTGAGGCTTGAGTCAAAATAAAAGGAAGAGAATTATAAAAAGAAGTGTACATTCGCACTATTTCCATTTTAAAAAGAAAGCAGACTTTAAGAAGAAACTTTGAGCCTTGAGACCACATCCCTGGTTATTAATTATTTAGTTCATTATTTTAAATGGGCTCAATGAACACTCTTGGTACAGGGAATCATTTAAAGATGTATTTACTCTTCTTGGATTCTAATCAGATTTGCCTGATGTCCTAGGCTGGCTTGTCACTTTTGAGCTTTTGGTTGGGCCCCTGTGGTTTCCCAGTCTGTCTTGCCTGGAGTTCATCAGACTGGTTTCTCTTTACTCCCAGCAATCAACTGTGGGTTCACTTCATTCATTCCAAGGCCCAGCCCAGCTCAAGAGACTAAATCTTAGTCCAAACCAGACTCTATTACCCAGATGAGAATTTGGGGGGGGCTCAAGGATATCACTAGGTAGATGAATAAATTAAATGTTGGCATCATTATGGAATAGCCTTAATGTCCAAAAAGGACGAGTGATATAAAGTTGATCCAAGAAAAAGTACTTGGTGTTTGTTCTTACCATCCTTCTAATGAAGTGGATGACAAAAATGGAATATTATGCTAATTAATACCTACAGCTCTTATAAGGAATGATTGCAGCAATAAAATTCAAAGTAAGTTTGTCTAACTTTAAAAAATGTTGCTGTTCAGAATGCAAGAAAACTCTAGGTAGAAAATTTGAGGAATGTTATACTCTCTTAAGAACAAAAGCCAGTTCAAAGGGCAAAGGCAAAATCAAACGGCAGTTAGAGGCCAGGCAGAGAAAAACGATAAAGAAAAACAACAGAAAAATTCCAAGAGTTAGGACTGACCACATAATGAAAATACATCAGCCAAATTGGATATTATGTCCAAATTAGTCACCACACTATCTTCATAAATCTTTCCTCCTCAGAACAAACTCTTGCACAGAGATTCTATTCTAATACTTGGACTTAAATAATTATATCATAGTAATTGGAAAAGTCAGGCAAGTGGAAAGCATTTATAAGTCAAGAATTATCAAAGGATAAACTGTAATCAAAGAATAATCCATACTCTCCAAAGTGAGAAATTCAGACAAGGATTTAAGTAGTGGATTGCTCTTGGGACAGAAAATTTAAAAAACTGTTTAGCTGGACATAAGGATACAAGTATATAAAAATAAACACAGAATCTTAGAAAGCCTTCAAAATGAATCTGGAAGCATCTCAGGTTTGTGGGTAGGAATGGATTCTCTGCCTTAGAAATCACATGAAGAGATTACATGACTTGTAACCTTACAAAGATTCAAATCCATTTTGAAATTTTAAAATATATATATTTCTGTTGAGGAATAATATTGATAATCATGTGGTCAAATAGTAAAATAAAAGTGAAAATAAACTGGGGGGACTAGTAGCTTCAGCCGTGTCCCTGGCTCATTCTCTCCAGGATCTTAATTGTCTTTTCTCATCTAGATATTTTTGCCTTAAATTTCCTTTATCTCTTGCGTTGTCTCTGCTCATTGCTTAAAGATCACTGTGATTATTGTTGTTCAAATGTCTTTCTGGCCCCACTAATAAGTAAAGTTTAGATAATTTGCTTTTCCAAAAGACAGTGATTAAATTATTAAGGAAATTAGATTAGGTTTCCAAATGCCTGAGGAAGTGACATAAAACACTATAACTATGCATAGAAAAGAGACAAATTAAGGGAATTTGGTAATTATATGTATTCTACAACTTTGGCACAAAGGAAAATACTGTCGTCAGTTTTTGATAAGCTGTTTTAGTTTATCTAATGATTATTAATTTGTGGGCAATCATGTTAAACACTGAGACAGATGCATAAAATACTGAGATAGAGGCTAGACCCTTGGTTGTGCTGGGGGGAGGGGGTGGTTATAGTTTTGTCAGGAAGATGAGAAAGGTTTACAGAAGAATTAGAATGGAGACTGATCTTATCAAAAGTCCCAAGTAAGATCAGAGAAGGGTAAGATCATCTACAGGTGAGGGAGATCAAGAAGCCTTCAAGGGGTAGAGATGGAAACATTTCTAGAGTATTAAAAACAGAAGCAAGTCCCTTCAAGGAACAGCCACAATGCAATTAGGTTGGAGTAAAACGTTAGGAACCTTCAAGAAATCTTAAAACTTTGTGGGCCACAGTTTGAAAACAGTGGTATAGAATCTGACCAGTCAAGGTCTTCCTTACCCATCTAAGGAATCTGAAATTTATCTTATTGATAATGAGAGAAACAAAGCTATTTTAGTATGAAAATTGGCTGATGAAGGTAGTTTTTAAGGATTATATAGTGGGAGCAATGTACAAAAAGAAATAAAGTTAGGAAACGAGGTGAAATGGAAAAGGGAATCTGATAATGGACAATTGTCTAGGTAAAGACGCTAGAGGAGGGAAGCCACCTTGAGACAAAAAATAAATATTATTTTCCTTGATGAGAAAAATGACAACTTTTAGAAATGGTGGGCTATTCATCACGATGTGTACCCAAGGGTTATGCTTTCTGTTTTTAATCTTCCATTGAAAACAGTATTATCCTTTTTTCTTTTCCTTTTTTTTTTTTTCCTTTCAGACAGGGTCTTGCTCTGTTGCCCAGGCTGAAGTGCAATGGCGCAATCAGCGCTCACTGCTGCCTCGACCTCATAGGCTCAAGGGATTCTCCCACGTTAACCTCTCACATAGCTAGGATTATACACATATAACCATGCCCAGCTAATTTTTTAAAAAAAATTTTTTTTAATTTTTGTAAAAATGGAGTCTCACTATGTTGCCCAGGCTGGTCTGGAACTCCTTGCCTCAAGCAATCCATTTCCTGCCTCAGCCTCCTCAAAGTGCTGGGATTACAGGCGTGAGCCATCATGTCTGGCAAATATCTGTATTATCCTTACCTAAGAATTCAATGACATACCATCTTTGGAATGTTATTCCAAACTCCCTTTGGAATATCTACAGATGATCAAAAAAAAACGTGAAATGTTTTCTTGTTGTTTATAAAATATTAGGTGGAAAAAACACTCGCTTTTTAAACTATCAACTACAGGATGAATTTCCAGAGTGTAGCTTTAAAGTTTTCCCTTTCTTTTCTTTTAATCAAAATAGCCTGTGTATATTTTTCAATACATTTTTTTCTACATCTTTTAATATTAACCTGAAGTAATGAATGGCAGGGATGGAAGAAACTTGGTCCAGTTGAAAAGAGTTCATTATTTTTTCCCTATTTTGCAGAATGTCATTTTAAATAAGAGCTAGCCTGGAGAAGGTTTTTATTGTTTTCAACCACAGGCTTTATATTACCTTAAAAAAAAAAAAAAAAAAAACTCTCAGCCGCAAGTTGGATGCTTCTGGCAGCAATACAAATCTAGCACCATCCCGGTAGGGAGTGTATTTGCTTCTTCGCTCATTTTTGTCAGGATAGAGGAATGCTGGACATCCAGAGACAAGGGAGGCTGCAGCTCGCTGCTCCCCAGTCCCACACCTTGGGCATCCCTTTGGAATACACAGGTAAGTACCTTGCAGTGCTGATTCAAGCAGAGCTCATTGCGAGCAAGCCATGAAAGTCAAGTGCACTGCACCGAAGGTTCATAAGAGGTCTCGTCAACACCTTCAGGGAGCTCAACTTGGCCTGGTTTAGGTCATAAGGTTCTTACTCCCACCCAATAAATTCCTGAAAAGATGCTTTTGTGTTTTATTGTTATTTGTCTCTTTGCATACCACTTTGCAGCATGCTTTTCTATAGGCTATAAAAAATAATAAAACAGCCACTGAATGTTTGTTTTTTTGTTACAAATCCATGGCTAGTTGTTAATCTGTTATTCTTTCACATTGAGAAATTGTAAGGTCTTGTAACAATCTTTGTTGCTGGGCAAGGAAATATCATATAAAGTTTAGTTTTCAATGTCAATGTTTTAAAATAACACAAATGAATAAAATGTTAAGACTTAACATTGGACAGTGAACTGAAAAACTACAGAGATAAAATTTTCCCATAATATGGCAGTAGTTTCTAAATATAAAACTCAATGTTATAAATTTGGGTTCTTAATGAATTTTTTATATCACAAATTCTGTTTCCACTTAGATGTCAGAAACTGAGCTGCAAAAGATAAAAGTAAGAACAGCTGAGCATTTAGAAAATGATAAAAATAACATTTCTTGGTTGAAAGAAGGTAAGTCTTCTTGCTCTTGATTTTCTATTGGCGTGAAAATTTTGCTTTTGTTTATAAGCAAGGAATAGTGTGGGAGAAGGAGGAAAAATGTCCTGACCATTCAAATAGTAGTACTTCTGATTTTCACACTTTTTTTTTTTTTTTTTTCAAATTCTCATGTGGCCTAAGTGGTTGTTTGAGGATCTTTATTATTAAAATGCTTCTTGTGGTCCCTGTATTGCAGGAAACATAGATTACTTTGTTGGTAAGACTTAATATGCATTTTCTACTCAGACGTATATTATCTGTGAGGTCTTTGCAGTGCTGTAGATTTTTCTCCTTTATAGCCAAGAAGACTAAATACTTTAAGGACAAGTATTTTTAAATAATAATCACAGAAAGGAATGCTTGCTATAGGAAAATATGTCTACAAATAGAATCACCATTCACTGCAATTAGAGAAGCCACCTTCCCAGGGGGGAATGCTGTCGGCCATGGGCACCGCATGCGTAAAATGGTTGCTTGAAATACACACACAAATCAATATGTTCACCTAATGAGTACAGATTTGCGCACTTTTGAAAATACATCTAAACCTGTGATTATTTACTAGAAGGCATGGTTTTATAATTTTTTGATTTTATGATCACTTTTAATGTCTCATAAAGGTAACATTTGATATTTTATCTAAATAAGCATGCTGTGTCTTTTTCAGCATTTAATGAATATATTAAATTGTAAAAGGACAGCTCTTACTTAAGTAGTTGACATTCTTAAAAATTGCTTTATAAGGTCGTAGGAAACTAATAAATATGTCAACTTAATTAGACAACACCAAAATAATGATAATAATAATATCAACATTGACAATGTTTATTGGCATTTATTGATGATTTTGCTGAATCATCATGAGAACCCTGTGAAGCAGTTATTATCCTTAATTTACCAATAAGAAAATCGAGCCTTAAAGAGTTCTAGTAACTTGCCTAAAATTACAAAATTGGAAAGTGCCAGAGCTGAGATTCAATGCCAGTTTGTGTGATTCTACAGCATGTGAATTTCACCACCACCTCATCATGTTCCAAAGAAAAAAAATGTTTAAGTTACTTGTCAGAACATGATCTGCGCTCAAAAATGTTTTCCTGCAGTGTTGCAGTCAACACCTCCAACTTCATCATACCCTCACATCCACTCTTGTCCTTAATCTCACCCTACCCCCAACCCTAATTTAAAAATACACCTATGGCCGGGTGCAGTGGCTCACACCTATAATCCCAGCACTTTGGGAGGCCGAGGCGGGCGGATCACTTGAGGTCAGGAGATCAAGACCAGCCTGGCCAACATGATGAAACCTTGTAACACTAAAAATACAAAAATCAGTCGGGTGTGGTGGCACCCTTCTGTAGTCCCAGCTACTCAGGAGGCTGAGGCAGGAGAATTGCTTGAACTGGGGAGGCAGAGGTTGCAGTGAGCCTAGATCACACCACTGCACTCCAGCCTGGGTGACTGAGCAAAACTCTGTCTCAAAAAAATAATAATAATAAATAAAATTAAAAATAATAAAAATGCAGTTCTTTAAAAAAGAAAAAAGATGATTATTTCTGCCCAATTCCCCACCAAGCAATTTTAATAGTAGGACATCATCTCTTTAAGAGACTCTAATTCAGGACTAAAGTTGATGCAGACAAAAAGTATTTACAGAATCATTTCTGTTAAAAGCTTGAAAATTCTCTAACTTCTTTGTTTTGAAAAGGTCTTTTAAATAGAATCCTTTAAAAACAATGTGGAAGGAAAAAAAATAGAGCATGCATCAAAGAGCCCCTGTGTTTCTCTTACGAATCTGAAATCCATGAAGATAAGAGATGTTCTTCACTACCACTTATGAAGTTCATATTATTTATTTTTACTTTAATTACTTCGTGCTACAGATGTCTCACACAGAAATAATAATGAAATTGATAGGCCAATCAACTGTTTCCTGAAGAATTTTCTTTAAAAAAAGAATTGTGTCCATTAAGTACAGCGTAGGCATTGAATTCTTGTAATCTATAAAATCTAATTTCCCAGGTGACCTGTTTTATCTCATTTGGACACTTCATTTAAGCTACACTCAAATTATGTTTACTATATTTCATAAAAGGAAATTGAGCCAGATGCTAGATGACAACATCTTAATTGGGAATTATCAGGATGAGTTACTTTTCAAACATAAATGTCTTTTTTTTCAATGTTAAGAAAAAGTATATGGGTTGGCTTATTTTTAAAAAAGTCAAAGTGGTGCAGTAAAAAGAGCATGGCATTTGGAATCAGGCAGGCAGGGTTTCTAAATCTCAGCTCAGCCATCTACTAGCTGGGTGATTGTGCCATGTTACTTTATCTCCCTGAGCCTCAATTTCCTAGCTGGGGACTAGAATGCTTGCTTTATGAGATTATGGGAATGTGATTTCATTACTTCTCTGTTTTTTTCCCTCTTTAAAAGCATTACTCAGAATAATACAGTTATTGTTTTTAGAGCTTAGTTCACACTTTGAACCACTGGTAATAGCAACAACACTTTTTATAGTATTTTATATAAATTCCTCCTTTTAATACCTACAACAAGGTGGTATGCAGTAGTACTGTCCCCATTTTACAAATTAAGGGATGTAGGCTTGGAAAGACTTTAGATCTTGCTCAAATTTGCAGGGCTCTTAAGTGGTAAATTGCATCTCCAACCTCAGTCTTTGAGGTCCAAATTCTATTCATTTCATTAAACCACTTTATTACAGTGACTTCCACAACAGTTATCAATCAGAATTTTAAATGTGTCGACCTCCACTCTCCCTCACTCCCCCTTAAAAAAATAACAGATACTTTCAGTTGTTCAAAAAAGTGTTTTTCTCATTAGTAACAAAGTGGTTACATCTCACATGACAGTGACTCTGCTGCCTCCCTCTGGAACTCCAGCTGAATACTGCTCACTGTTAAAATGTGGGTAATCACAGCAATGCCTTATTCGGGTTGGAGCAAGCACTTCACTGGAGTCGCTGACACAAAGCACTGAGTGCAGTGCTTGATTTCAGAGTGAACATGCAAGCAACAGGAGTTACTACCATCATCACCATTCTGAGTACTGCGATTATTTCTATCTTCTCAACTTCAAACATTCATATCATTTATCCAATTCAATTCAATGTTATTAACTGGAGAGACTAGAGACAAGGTATAAGGGTGGCAGAGAACAATACAAAAAAGAAATACTCTCCTGCACTCAAGGACCTTATTATTTGTTCATCTCATTCAATCGTCTTGCTTTTGCCAGGAAGGCAAAGAGGCACCTAATTGCCCTTGACTTTCCCCAAATGGGTCATGGCCCTGTTCACATCAGTGGTGGTGTCAAAGAGATCTAGGAAAGCCACAACCAGAGCTATTACAAAAAATGAGACTAAATTTTGTGTGAGAAACACCATTGACAGACCCAAAAAAGCACTCAATTTAAAACCATGCTTAGAGAAACCCTGTTTTAAGATAATCAGATAAACAAGGCATGATTTAAAAATATGCAACATTGCTCGGCATAGTGATTCATGCCTATAATCCCGGCACTTTTGGAGAAGATGGGGAAGATCCCTTGAACCCAGGAGTTTGAGACCAGTGGTGAGATACCATCTCTACAAAAAATAAAAATAAAAACAAAAACATAAAATTAGCTGAGTGTAATGGCATACCCCTATAGTCCCAACTACTAGACAGACTGAGGCCAGAGATTGCTTGAGCCTGGGAGGTTGAGGCTGCAGTGAGCTATGATCACACCACTGTACTACAGCCTGGACAACACAGCAAGACTCCGATTCAAAATAAAATGAAATATATGCACCAGGCAGGATGAGCTGCATTATGCAAACTGTGGGCCAAGGTGGTCTAGGAAGTCCAGTCTTGAAGACAGTCACAGTCTCTTTGCACAGGTGGAGAGAAGGAGGTGATGCAGGGAACAAAGGCATCAGAGGCTGGAAGATGCCTATTTCAGTGCTAGGGAAATGGGCTTATTGGCTAATTATTCATGTACGGAATAATGCAAAATGAAGTGAGAAAACCAATTGAGTGCTGACTGTAGGTTAAGTAGTGGACATTGGCTCTGTGTTGTGACTGGAGGCCTGAGGACAAGAACTAAGAAACCGAGGCAAGGCTTGTGTGATATGAGCCTGTAAATATGTAACTGGTGTGCAAAATGGGGTGGAGCCAGCAGATGAAATGTTAAGGGAAGGGGGTGGTGATGGCTAATACAGACAGCTACATTTAGCAGCCCTGAAGTGAGAAAAATATGACCTGAATAAAAGTCATATCAAAGAAAAGGAGAAAATAGGCCCAAATGTGAAAACTTTATGGAGGAAAAATTGTTGTAACATAGAAATTGGGGGCGGAAAATTACAGGTGGAATAGGATGTCAGGTAATACCCCATTAAGCCAAGGAGCATTCTGGGTAAGCATTTCAGTGCTTGTAGCTTACACCATTTGATACGGAAGAGAAACACCAAGATGAAGGGATGGAAGCCCTTAAATTGTTGCCATTTGCAGTTTAAAATCACAGCATTGCCAGCATTTGAACTGCACACAATTTCTTATAGTGTCTCCTAATTTTTCAGGAAAAACTGGAAATCTGGATTTCTTTGTGAGATCTCCTAATTGTTAAAGGTTAAGTAACAACACCAACAACAACAATAACACCACCACCACAACAACAACAATAAAATGCCAAGGAGGACAAATGAAGCCAGGCTCTGGAGTCTATTTCAGCCTATAGACTGCCAGTTTGCAGCTTCTGTTCTAGGAGGGTGTATCTCTAAACGAAACCTAATATAATTTTCTGAAAACTGGTTTTCCATAAACATTGCTTCATTGGCACAGATTTTCTCTCTATCTCTCTATTTGTCTCTCTCTCTATATATATATAAATATATACACACATACATATACATATTTATTTGTATGAGCAAAGTCAAAGTCAATGTGTATATATGTACACATATATGCATACCCATACATATTTATACAAATGAGCAAAGGCAAGACACCAATCATATGACCTAAAAAATGTGAAGCTAAGAATATTGAAATAAATTTTTTGTCCTTCAGAAAACTAGCTACCTGTAATTGTTTTAGTGGGGCATTTTATTCACAGTTGTCACCAATAGGGGAAAAACAAATCATTCCAAGTTCCAAGTGTACCTTTAATGCACCAAAGCAGTGGTTTTGCAATCTTCTAACCAGACGTTGGCGCTGTCCAGTGACTGTTAAATTGTGTTGTACCCAAATGGGAAAATTCATGAGAGAGAAAAAAAAATGATACAAAAATAGGGGGTGGGGAATGGGCAATAAACAAGCTTTCTTCTCTCCTTCCATACATGCCAGGAAGGAAAGAGTGTGAAAGACGAGAATTCTGTAGTTGTTTTGAATTAAGTATAGCTTCTTTTCTGTAAGCAGTCACATGATGACTGCAATCTTTGGTGATATAAAAACCATTATTGGCCGGGTGAGGTGGCTCATGCCCATAATCCCAGCACTTTAGGAGGCCGAGGCGGGCGGATCATGAGGTCAGGAGTTTGAGACCAGCCTGGCCAACATGGTGAAACCCCGTCTTTACTAAAAATACAGAAATTAGCCAGGCTAGCCATGTGTGGTGGCGAGTGCCTGTAATTCCAGCTACTCGGGAGGCTGAGGCAGGAGAACCACTTGAAACTGGGAGGCAGAGGTTGCAGTGAGCTGAGACCGCACCATCACACTCCAGCCTAAGTAACAGAGCGAGACTCCATCTCAATAAATAAATAAATGAACCCCATTATTTAGGTGCATTTTGGAGGAAATACCTCTAAACTTATTTAGTGTTGACATAGAAAAGTTACATCACCAGTGTTTTAGTACCTTGAATACACTAGTTATCATGGTTATCAGAATTAACAAATATTAGAGACTAATAATCCAAAATACTAGAAAAGAACCTAGAGGTACAAAAAATCCAGGTTCCAAAAATTCCCTTTTCAATATAATGCAAAATCTCAAATGCATAATACAAAAATCTTATCTCATTCCTAAACTTTCATGTTTGTTTTCAAATAAGATGAAGAAACTGAGAATCTTTCCCACATTTATTGACATTCATAAATTCACTGGAATTTCCTTCTTTAATTCTAAGTGAAGACAACTTACTTCATTTCCTCAAAAAATAATTTTGGATCATGAACATTAATAGAATTCTGAAATATGCATTTTATTCAACTCAGCAACCATTTGATGTGGCCCCTCTTCAACTCAGAGAAAACATGTGAGACAAAGAAACAAAGATGCCAAAAAATGAAAATGTCCTGCCCTCAAGGAACTCATGTACTTAAGTGCTTTATTATAATGACTAAATATTAGTCCAATCTAATTCTCTCACTCAGATAATTCTCATTTTTCTAAAAGGGATATTTTTTGTATCTCGCTTAAATATTAAGCCACACTAATGCTTATTTTAAATTGTTAATTTCCACAAATAGCATATCTTGAGACTCTTTTTACCATGTAAACACAAGTAATGGAATTATTAGCTCTTATTTCTGTAGTTTTCATTAACTCATCAAAGTGCATTACCTAATAACAAAAATAGGGGTGAAGAAAAGGTAACAGCCAAACAGAATGTCGTTTTGTTTTTAAGCATAGCTGACAGAAAAAAATAGATGTGAAAATATGCCCTTGTAAGTCATATAAATGAGTAAAACAAGGCCATGAAGTAGATAATTTCACAAGGGTAATTGTTTCGAAGCTTTGAAACAAGATGTTGTGATAGAGATTGGCATGAGGACTATCCTTTAGAATCAGTGGTCAGGGAAGTTCTCTCTGTGGGAAAGTTATTTGAGCTGAGACTTAAATACAAGAATGAGCCAGTGCTGCAAAAATCTGGGAAAAGCATTCCATTGGAGAGAACAGCCTGTGCAAAGACAGTACAGCTCAGAAGAGCTGGACAGAAAAGAAGGAAGGCAAAGGAAAAGGGAAGGAAGAAAATGGGGAAAGAGGGAAAAGAAGGTGCTTAAGCTGGAAATAAGGCAGAACGTTGATGGTCAGTTGGGAATTTGGATATTTTTTCCCCTATTTGGAATTAGAAGCCACGGGAGATTCTAAACAGGGTAACATATGCAGTCATTTATATTGCATGAGGTAAAGAGAAGAAACAGAAATAAAGTAGGAGAGTATTGCTGTTGGCCATGCAAAAGATGGTAACTGGGACAGGAAACAACTTTGAAGATGAAATAGAAATAATTGAATTTTAGGTCTATGCAAAGTTAGAACCAACAGGACTGGCTTGTGCCTTAGTGTGGGGTGATATAAAGAAAGGAGTCAAAGGCTGACCCCTGGCTTTGGAAATTGTGAAACAGTAATGATGAATGGTGAAGTGAGAGAGAGAAATTGGCTAGAAAAGGGAGGAGCCAAAGATCTGGGTAGAGCAGGTTACTTGTGAAATGCCTCTGAGGTATCGCCATGGAAACTGTCAATTGGGCAATAGAATATATGAGATGAGTTGTTCTATTTTGAGAAATGTTGACAAGAGAAGTCTTGAGATTTTGCTTAGATCTGAAGGATGAGATGGCATCTGTTGATGGGGAGAGAAATGGAAATTAAATAAAATTTCTGGTAGAAGGAATGGCAAGTATACAGGCACTGGGGCAGGAAAGAACACGTCATGCTCCAAGAAGTCGAAGAAAACAGGAGTGACGGGGACATCTTAACCCAAGAGAAGGCCAGGATTCCATGAGCGTAGAGAGCTTGGCTGGAAACAGGCCCTAGAGCCTTTCATAGACCCTGGTTGACATTTAGGATTGCAATAAACTCCTGACCCTGGGAATGCCTTCTAAAGATATAGTTTATATTGTAGTAAACTCTATCCTACTACATTTTATTCTCTAAACAACTATCAGGCTGGGCGTGATGGCTCATGCCTGTAATTCCAGCACTTTGAGAAGCTGAGGAGGATGGATCACTTGAGGTCAGGAGCTTGAGACCAACCTGGCCAACATGGTCAAACTCCAACTCTACTAAAAATACAAAAAATTACTGGGGCATGGTGGCACATGCCTGTAATTCCAGCTACTCAGGAGGCTGAGGCAAGAGAATCTCTGGAACCCAGGAGGCGGAGGTTGCAGTGAGCCAGGATCACACCACTGAACTTCAGCCTGGGCAACAGAGTAAGACTCCACCTCAGAAAAATAAAATAAAATAAACAACTATCAAAGAGTGGCACATTACTTTCAAAATTCAGGAATATTAAAAGGGAGCTTTATCAGTTTTTGAGAGGAAAATAACATATACTGATTCTGGCTACATTAATGAAAAAGGTAATTTATTGGAAAATGCAAGAGCAGCCCACAATCTAGAAGGGAAATCTAGGTTCAGGAGAGTCAGGAACTAATCTAGTTCTGGTGAGCCTAAGAGCAAGATATAATACACTCAGATCGCCACTTCTGGAATAAATTAGCTCCACATAATTTTTTGTTCCTCCTATTCTCCTCCTTAAGAGTCCAAGTCCCGAGGAAGAAAGCTCAATAGCTTTGGCAGTGAGTCTAACTCCTGGGTTAGCAAGCCAAGAAAACTTGACTGACAGCACCATAATGCTACACACAATGAAAGGTAGATGCTTCTTCAGAGGGAATTCAGGGTTCGAGCATCAGAATAAAGGGAGAATAGATGCTGTGTGGCCCCAACATAATGTCTACTCTAAGAGCCAGTAGCAATGACCCATGCTCTTCTCCACAAGGAATAATATTTTCTTAAGAACCTGATATGTGCGGTTGATGAAGCACTGAATGTTTCAGGAAGGAGAGTACTTACTTTAAATGTATTGGCCTTCTACTGAAGTTCAAATGTCAAAATCATTTCGATTCTCTGATAACTTTAATTTATATTTAGAAAGTTCAGCAAAAGATGAGATCTTCTGTGTTCTCATAGGCCAACAAATTAAATTCCAGTGTCACATCCTACTGCTGATGGTTAAAATTTCTTTCCAACTAAGCCTATAAAGTAGTAAGTTCATTTCATATAAAATGATGATGTTGATCCTAACAGAATGAAAGGCCTACAAGATGCCATGTCAGCCTTCAGACTATGACCAGATGAATTAATCAGTGCAAAGTCCCGATAAGTTGTTAAATAGCAGATTTAGAGACTCTCGTTCAATGATGATAAGGCAGTACATCAAATCCAGAATGATCTTAGCTCACCATTATTAATTGCAGTTTTATGAACTAGGACTAAAGCAATCTGTAGAGACCAGGAACCAATCCTCCTGTCCCAATAGGAAGAAGAAAATTGTAGATAACTAGAAATTTCAAGAAAGTTACACCTTTTAATAGAGATTTTCAGTAGAATCATTCATTTTCCTACATGTCACAACAGCTGTTGCTGTGATACACTTAATCAACATTAGTACAAGGAGCAGTCTTACGGTGAGAGGAAAAAAAGTCTCATGTTCTATGCCTCAGGAATAAGGACATTCCATTTCTTGTAAATTCTACAAAGAGATACTTTACTTTTATACGATTATGGCCCATTTCTTTCAGCTTAGGAACCGCATTTAGAGGGAATATACTGGCTAATAAAATGCACCTACACTAGGTGTTCACCAGACCATTAGTAAAAAAAAAAAAAAAGATAAAAAAAAGAATGTGAATAGAGCAAATGAAGACATCACTCTACAGGCATAAATCATTTCAACCATTTTAGCCATTATTTAAGCCTGTCGAGAAGTAAATGTGCAGCAAAGATGAAAAGCAAGGGCAATGACAGTAGATTTGCCAGTGTATAACTTCAAGAAAAAGTAGAGAGGACAACTCATAGAAGCATAGTATTAAATAAGACATCAGGCAATTCTTCTTCTTGAGCTAAATTTCCACACCAACATGGATCTGAAATGAAATAGCTACCCTGCAGAAAGTAAAGAAAAGTGCTTCATGATTTCTGATCTCAAACAACAGACAATAGAAGAAAATCTGCATTTTTAACTCCTCTTTCACGTATCAAATATATTTCATTTTTTGTATTTAGAAAATTCAGCATTATAGATAGAAAATTAAACTTCCTCTAGAGTTACCAAAATATATCTGCTAATATTTATGTTCAATATCTTGAATACAAATTCCATAAAATATGGAAAGTTTATATAAATAAATCTTCTTGAGAATTAAGAATGTATCAAAAATCTATATTCAGACCACAAATTAAGATAAGATTCCACACGTCACATGTGTCTTACAAGTAATTTGTTAGACCAATATGTGCAAATGCAGACTGATAAACCATTCCTACTGTAAAAGAAGCATTTGTTTTACAAAATAATATACAATTAAGTAAATGAAATCAACAAATGTTTTCATTTCCTGTAAGACACATACTTACACAAGGAATACACAGAGATTCCCATGCCCAATCAACTTATAATTCAGTTGGGAAAATAAAATATCAGCAACACATCCTGTTTACCATAGGATTCAGATAAGCACAAGCCCTTCAGCTGTATTTGAAATATAATAGAACATGCAAAAACAATGTGGGTGGAATTTTGCAGTATGAAATCTCTCACACACCAAACCATATGAACATACCCAATTCCTTACATGCAGATTTACCTTAAAATTTAACAAGTGTTTTTGTTTGTTTTGTTTTTAATGGACTCAGTAGGTTCGGGCTAAAACAACTATGCGAAAGAGTCACTTGAAACAACAAAATTAATTTTAAAATATTAACTTAAATTTTTTACAGCTGTGTCTCAGAAGAAAAGGCCTTTTGTGTAAATAATCTTTATCACCCAGCCTCTTTTCTTAAAAAAAAAATAGCTAATATCGCCTTTTTAAATGAGGAAAAGCTATAACATAAAGAGTGGAGGTACTTAATAGATAGTAAGGTGTTCACTTTTCCAAGGGAAATTACTAAATGAATCACTTATTTAGGAACAAAAGAAGAGGAGAAAATTGCACTAAGGGCTTTCTTGACTTTTTTTAAAAAATAGCAACATAACTTGGAGACGTAGTGTGTTTATAGGACATGAATACCTTGGAGTGTCCAAATCTGGTATAGCTTTAAACGTCTACATTCTGTAGGCTAACATCCATGAATTAAAAAGCAGCTCACTGGCCTCTGAACTCTAGGTCAAATAGCCAAGTATGAGTTTTGTAATATAACCTGTTCTATGACAGAAGAATGTACTTTTTGCTTCAGTTTTCCTTAACAAATATCAGTCTCGTCTTGGATTCCCCTAGATACAACTGGGAGAAATAACTAGTTCTTTTTATTTTAGAGATGAAGTAATAATACTAATTAGGAATCAAATATAATTTTTGAAAACATTCAACAGGGAAAAGTAACATGGTTAAAAGCTAACATATATATAATATATATGCATGTATATAACTACGTTGCTTGAAAAATACACATATCTAACTCCATCTGTCTCAATGCCTTCTAACTATATTTTTATTGGATATCTTCTATTTGTAAGATAACATGGTAGTTTAAATGAGAGAATCAAACACAAATAACACTTGATGTGCCTATAATAAACGTCTGTACAATGTTGTAAGAGAAGGTGGTAGGTAAGGAAAGTTTATCTATAAGTCAATAGATTTAAATAAAGGAGAAATGTTAAGTATTAGATTGTTGTTTACCGAAGGGCAAAGGGAGTTTCTGGCTTGTTTACCTCTATATTTGAGGTACAATAGCCCCTGAAGTAAAGCAGATGCTCAAAAATGACATGAATAAATGGAATGATAAATTTCAAAGAAGATATGCGACTCAGAGTTAGGAAGCAGCACATCTAGAATTCAGAAAAATGGGGAATTTGGCTGGACTACAAATCATGGGTAGTGTTTCAGTAGGCAGTAACAGTACAAACTGATGGAATATGAGGGCCCAAAGTATGGAGGCGGAAAAGTCTGGGGTATGTTGTTTTCACAGAACAACAGCTACGTTTGACTGGAGAAAGGGCATGTGTGGGAGTGTGAAATAAATCTTAGCCATATTATGAAGGACTTTTAATGTTAGGTTGAAGAGTGTAAACTGAATGTTATTAGACAAAGGGAAGCCATAAAATATAAGTGAGGTTGGGTTCAGGAAGGTAGAGATGACCTAAAGATAACAGAATCAGCTTTGTGCTTTAGAAAAGATTTGTGATTTGAGGATATTATGAAGATGGACTGGAAGGGTAGAGAGTGAAAACAGAGTGACTAGTTAGAAGCTTGTTGCATCCACAAATGAGAAGGCATGAATTCTGAATTTGAGATATTGGTTTCCAGGGCAATGAAAACAAAGGGCTGGCACTCGAGAGAATGCTGACCCCAACGAGCCTTGGCCATGGACTGGATATTAAGGGATCAGAGAGACAGGAGCTGTCAGAGATTATAGAGACTTCTGGATTCAATGGGAATTTTTAATATATGTCTCTATGGGTATGTGCTTGTGTGTGGCTTTATGTAAGTTATCTATCTTTTAGAAAAATTAGAAAATGAAAATGGCAAAAATTATTCTCAATCCCAACATGCATAGATAGTCACTGTACATCTTATATGCTTTATATTTGTGTGTGTATACAAACACACACAAATTTATAATTTTAATAAAATATGATTATGCAATATTTTAATAGCATGTTTTGATGATTCATGAATTAATGTGAAAACCTTTCTAGGGCAATAAACATAGATTTACAGCATAATTTCAATGGCTCTGCATATAGTAGTCTATGAAGTAACAAAATATATGTAACCAACTACCCATTTTTGGATATTCAGAGTGTTTCACATTTTCTCCTTTTAAATCTCAAAGGAATTCATTATGATGTGTTTTGGTATCTCCTTATAATCTGGCTACCCCAAAGCACCAGGTGAGATCCTCACACATTACTTTTGACCTTTGGATGGCACTTTACAATCTATTGCACATCAATGCCTCAGCTTAGTTGCATAAAATATATGTGCAGAAGTATTATCATGCTTTTTTACAAATGAGGAAAATAAAGGTCAGAGAAGTTTAAATAATTAGGTCCAAAGTCAACCAGGTAGTAGACAACAGGACCAGGTCCCAAGCCAGGTATTCTGATCCTAAATCCAGTACATCTTCCATCATAGACTCTGCTTTGAAATATACCTGAAGATGGCTAACCAAGAGCCCCTCATCTGCACTCATTACAACAACTAAAATTAAAGAAGACTGGAAAAGTTTGGGGAAGTCAATATAGTTGGGGTATTTTTAAACCTATTACCCATTCAGTTGGATTCCCTAAACACGAGCTTCAGCACAGTCATGGTGATTTTAATGAGAAAGAGGACTTAGTTATGAAATTAGGCGAAGATTCAGAAGCCAGCTTATCTGTAGATCACAGTGATTAAATAGTTCAAAATGAATTACAACTTAGTAATATTACTGCATTCATATTTACGAGATAAAAGTTGGAGTTCAGCTCCCATAATATCCAGTTATTTAAGACACAAACGAATTATAAGGATTAATCATTTTAATATCTTCCCATTGATGTTAGCTAACTAAACAAAAACATGGCTGGTGGAGGAGAGAAGTAGAAATCTTATTTTGTTTGGTTATCTTTGTGAAACAAGCACTTGAAAATAAAACATATCACATCAAAGTGTGGGGAAAAAATAACTCCAGTGCCAGAATCAACTATGATCAGATTAAGAAACAGCAATATATTTTTGCCTGGCTAATAAACAGATCAAAAACCTGCAAACCTAAGGATATTTAGATGCCAAATCTAACTTTGATTTTCAAATATTCTTATCTGGTCAAACCATCTCTCCAAAAATAAAATTATATTATACACAGCCCTGTTTTTTCATATTCAGCAAATAGCACCTGATTGGCAACCTTAGATGTGACCCTGATTTTCCTTGTTATATTTAGAATTTTTAAAAATTTGTCCCCTGATTCTTTAAGTAGCAGAATTAGCAAAGGATAAGAGACCACTCTCTGAAAGCTTTAAACCATAAACAAACATAACATTTTTCAGATAGCCATTATGCATCAACTGTACTTTTCAATCATGAATTAAATTCAATTGTACTTTGGTGGTCAGAAGCCTGTCAGTTTATGATAATAACGCTTTTTAGTTTAAGCTTTTTCTTTAGGTAACCAAATGATACTTTACAAACTACCTGACTTCTTAACACATACCCCACAAAAGGAAAAAAATAATAATAACCAAATGCTTAAGGAAGAAAATATCTTAACTCCTCGTTTTACATAAGAGAGGAAACTAAGTCAAATATTTTTCCATCCTTGAAGAAAGAATTTAATGCATTTCATTTCAAAGAATTCCGATAACACAAATATACATATTGCTCCACAGGGTACCCAGACATATGCAATAATAAGCCTTCATATTTCTGTCTAACCAATTGAAACTACAGAGATTATATAAATTTGTCATTAGTAACCAGAGAAACTAAATAAACAACGTGACGGGTAAGCAGAAGTATAGTCTAATTACAACCTTTGAGTGGCTCAAATATCTAAACTCTAAATTTCCACCAAGATATCCAGTTCTTTTTGTGGTCTAGAGCAAGCATCTCACAATCTCTATCTATTTGAACTTTCCCCAGCTTATTTAAGTAAACAGATAGGCTCTTTGATTCTTTTGCGTTATTTTTGTAAGAACTCATTTTACAATAACTAATTACCAAGAGCTAGGCAAAATAATTCATACACTTATTTAAATCATCCAATAGTAAATTTGACAAGCAGCATACTGTGCATAAAAATATTTTTTTAAGTAAGCAAGGTTCAGAGAGAAATAGGTGTCTATCATTTCAAAAGAACATATTGATAAGGATAATATATTCCTTAATTCATCAATCGGCACACCTTGGTTAAGCCATTGTATGTGTGTATATGTGGTGTGGGAGGCGGCTGGGGAGCATGGGGATATTAGACCAGATATTGACAATAAACTAGACCAGAGAGGCAGGTCACATGGGATTTATTAGCCATGTGAAAGTTTACTCTAAGGGCAATGGGAAAACATCAAATGGCACTAAGCACAGAGAGGCCATTATTAGATATGCCTTTTAAAAATACCACTCCGGCTACAGTGTGAGCTGAAGAGTAGAAAAAGCATATTGGCAGAAAGCTGATAGGCGGGCTTATAGTAGCCCAAGCAGGAGTTAAAGGAATGACACTGTGAACGAAGAAAAGAGAAGTTTTAAGAACTTGTTGACAGTTAGAATTGTCAAGACTTCCTGGTAATTGGTTGTGGGCATGGAAGAAAAGAAAACATCAAGGACAAGGTCCAAGCAGCTGGGTCATGCCTTTTATTCCATTGGAAACATGGGGAGAAATGTAGGGTAGATTCCAACTGATGTGAATTAAGTAACTAAATGATTTTTTTTTTAATTATCTTATTTGGAAAATTATGTTAACCAATGTCACCGTGTGAGAGGTGATGGGTTCTATAAACTGGGGCTCAGTGTTTCTTGAATTTTGGTTATCTAAAATTAGGTCCATTTTCTGGTAGGCTCTGGAACCCGTAGTTAATAGTAAGAAAGTATCATGTTAAGAGTCTGTTTCAGTCTCTTACTTAGTGAGACAATAAACTGATTTGGAAAGGGAAACAAAACATAAGATTTAAATTAAATGTCACTGAATCTCATGTTTCAAACTACAACTTATTTGGGAGCTCATGGAAAAAGGATGTCTATGGTTAGTGATATGGGTAAAAGACTCATTCGTTTTATGTTTGTCTTATTACAAAGTAAAGAAAATGTACTGATAAAAAAGGCTTTCACCCTTTCCCTACCACTAAAACTGCTGCTGCATTGAATGAATTGTAAGACAAAACAGATTCAGAATCCTGTTGATGTCTTTGACAAGTTAATGCATGTTAGCCACAGTTTTAAACACATGTACAAAAAGCAGTAAGGTTTGCAAGTCAGGATTGGTTCTACTTCTACACATAATTTAGCTTTATTGTTTTCATGAAGGAATATAATGAGCAAGTATGGGAAACAAGGCAAAGATTAAGTGGGAGGCATATTTCTATTAAACCGCATCCAGCTTCATAAAAAATAAGGTATTATAATTACACCAAAATGTAACATCTTTGCCCAACACATTCAACACGACTCAAAAGATATCACAGATCAAAAGATACAGCACTTTAAAATATTTGCATTGTAGTATTCATATATTTATTTGTTTATTTATTTTGAGATAGGGTCTCACACTGTCACTCAAGCTGGAGGGCAATGACACAATCACAGCTCACTGCAGGCTCAACTTCTTGGGCTCAAGTCTCCCAAGTACTTAGGAATAGGACTACAGGTGCGCACCACCAAGCCTGGCTCATTTTTAACTTTTTTGTAGAGACGGGATCTCACTATGTTTCCAAGGCCAGTCTCAAACTCCTGGCCTCAAGTGATTATCTCACTCGGCCTCCCAAAGTGCTAGGATTACAGTAATAAGCCACCATGTCCGGGCTTTCATTATGGCATGTAAGCCTTTGGGAATAATTCAGTCAAAGGGTTGAGTCTTTGGAATCACACATACCTATATTTGAAATCTGGACTCACTAGATGTTAATCTTGGTCAATTGCTTAACATTACTGAAACTCAGTTTCCAAAGCTATAAATAAAAAATCATAATGGCTACTTTGGTTGCTTCCCCATCCTCCATTCTTCCATTCTTCTTAAGAAGTCTCAACTTTGCTCAGGAATCCACACATCTCAGGGCAGTCATGCATTTCCAGGGTGACTCCATCACCAATCTCAGAAGTTGGAAGAATTCTGACTGGTTTAACCCAACAATGGTCACACTGTCCTTGCCAATGATCATTTTAGGTAACAGATCATTGATTATTTTAGGCAACAAATAATTTTGGACAATGAGACATGAGAACCCATCTGCTAGGGGCTTCTAGTAAAGGTTTTTGGGGTTTTTGATTGTTTGCTTCAGGAGAGGTGAGTTGGTTGTTTTACTTTGCTTTGTTTTTGGATCATAGGCTCCTTTAAGATGGTTCACAAAAAAAAGATAGTCTCCTATTTTGGATACCATCAAATTGCTATGTGATGCTTGAAACTTGGGAAACCATCTTATAAGAGAAGCCAGACTGAGCAAAAAGCCACACATCTAACCTAAAATGACACGGAAAGAAACCTGGATTCTTAAAAGTGTTGTTGTGCCATTGATTTAATTAATCCTCGAGCCATTCTACCTTTAAAATTGATATGTGAGTCATAAATTACTTTATTTTTTGAGCCAGTTTGAGTTGAAATTTTCTGTTATTTGCAGCTGAAAGCAAGCTAAGTGACCCGGCTACCTTGCAGAATGAGCAATAATGAATGAAGAGCACTTCACACCCAATAATGACTACTATTATTATTTTATCTTTTTCCTCATGGTCATTTTTGGGATCTCTTTCTCCTTTTTTCTGACTTTTTTGAAACTATCAGGGAATATATGGTTTCTTATTCCTTTCTATATTCTCCTACATACCTACAGTAGTGTCTGTCAGCAGTGAATGCTTATAAATATGTGTTAAATCGAAATAGAATTGAATCTTAGTATCATTACTTCTTGTACTACAAGGTCTATTCATGACCTAGGGTGAACAGGTTTCATTAGCAAAAAAGAAAATGTTTTATAAAGAACACTATTCAAAAAATCAATTTAATTAATGTAATATTTATTCTAAAGAATATGTTTCTCATTCTACAGAAAACTGTAAATTTCTGTATACTAGTTTTTAAATGCTAGGGTAGTATTATTTTGAACAACTGACATTTCTAAAACACTGAGAATAGGAAACTTAAATGAGACAACTTAAAACATGGCAACGTCTTTATAAAGCCAAGCTGTATCCTTAATAAAAATTGATAAATATTAAAATGCACCCAGCTATTGCCGAAAGTACACTCAAACTCTCGAGTGATAGCTTAAGCTTCTGCTTGTATGCTCCCTCTGTCATCAGATAACTTTGCTCTTTTCTTCTGGCTCCACGGGTCCCTTTAGGCTTCAACAAGTAACACAAAAATAAACAAAGTGATGAAACTGAAAGTGGTAAGTTGATTCTACCAATTAATAAATATAACCAGGCTCGTGAGGTCTTTTTTCTTTCCTTTCAGTAAGGTTCAGATACTCATTGTTATTTTCTTCCTAAGACTATCTGGAGGAAGATTAATGTAATTTTAAAAATCCTGTTATTCTAGTGAAATAGAATGTTTTTCTGGAAAGAGAAAATGGAAGGAAAGGAACAGGCCTACAAAAAAATGTCTTATTTGGTGGCAAAAACCAAGCTAACACCATCTTATATCACTGTGGCACCCAAGTAAGGCACAGATGTTTTATTTTCACAACCTCTAACTAAAATTTAAGATTTCCTTGAATCAGAAATATAGGCAACATCACAATAGTAGGATCAGCATCGTCTGTCATTTTGTCACTAAGAGAAATCAAAGATATTTTCATATCTATTTCATTTCTGTTGTTGTTGATATTACAAAGTATCCTCGGCTCTCATCCCCAAATTAGTTATTCCACTTCCAAGTCTTATTTAATGTATTGATAAGGATGCACATATACAACTATATCACAGATTTTTATATATTTTGATAATTGTATGTAATTATTTCTCTTTGTAATACTATGTACTTTATTTTATGCATTTAAGAACATTATTCTGAAAGGAGTCTGTAGGCTTCAACAGACTTACATGACAGAAAGTATTAAGGAACTGGATGATGGGAGCTGAATACTTCCAGAAATGTAAAAAGCTGGAGGGAGAGCAGCAGTTAGTGAATACTGAATTTTCATTCTTCTCATCATGTAATATGCTACTTTTTTTTTTTTTTTTTTGCTTCAAACCACAGAAATCAAAGTCCTGCATTGTACTACCTATAAATATCCTTTATTTCTTTTGAAAAGATGAAACATTTAAATTGTTAGTAATTAATTGTATGTATGTTTTTCTTGTTAGATAATTTCAAATCATAAATATTCTAAGGCTATTATTGAAAGTACATTATATAGTATTTCTATCAAGGTGATTCTACCTTCAAAGAAAAATTTTTGAACAAAACTGCAACTTTTTATTACAATTTCATTGTGTAACCGTGAAAAGAAAATAATTCTTTTCTTTATCTGCAAACAGTGTGTGTGCGTGTGCATGTGTGTGTGTGTGTGTGTGTGATCAAAGATCTAGTTTTAAGTATGTGTACATCATAAAAGAGAAAACATTTGGAAATGAATTGTTTTTATCAATCATTAGGGAGTTTAAATAGTTATTTTTCATAGGGAAAAACTCATCCAAAAGCAAGATAGATAAAAAATAGTTTGGCATAAAAAATACTTACAAGTTTATAAACTATCCTTTTTTAATGTCTCTCAAACCAAAGGAGTCAGACCCACATGGCTTGAATTCAAGCTTCATCTTTACAATTGTTTCCTGATTCACCTTTGCTAGTATTAGTAGTGATATCATGCTTAATAACAGTAAGTGACAAAAACTGAGTTTACTATGTGTCAGGCATAGTGGATTTAGCTGAAGACATCAAGGCCAACAAGATATGTATAGTATTGGCTCTCAGAGGCTCTATTCTAATAGGTATATACTATACATTATAAATACTCATAAAAATATAATTGTTGTCAACGAGTAAAAATTACAAGATGTATCACTCAATCTGTACAACAATTCTATGTGGTATTATCATCTCCAATTCATAAAGGGAAGCTTGAATTCAGAGACATGGAGCAGTTTGTCCAGTGCCACACTACTATAAGGGAGATGCAGAGCTACCAGTATAACAGGAGAGACTGAAATACATAAAGTATTCATAAAGGAATATCTTTATACAATAATCATGTTTACCTTCTTGAAGGAAGAGACTATTTATTGAGCTTTGAAACCGTCAAGTCTTGTATATGATAGTAATGTTTAATGAATGAATGAATCTGAGAAATAAAGCAGGACCATTGCAAAACGTTGGATACAATTTAAGTAAGAGGTGAAAGATGAGAGAGCAGAAAATATTAGACTCATACATTCTTCCAGGAAGCCAAAGATAAGATCACCAAACAGCACATCTTGGAAGAAGAGGATTAAAAAGACAATGTATTATTCAAAATTTAGTGAGCATCTACTACATGAGGGGAAAAGACATATCATCTTGAACTGCCAGTTTCTAATCTGTTGTCAGTGACTCACAGGAGTTCCGTGTTGAAGAGGACTCTGAGTGGGAATAAGCTAGCAAATCTGTCATGAGTGAAGCCACAGGGGAAAGTGACAGCCAAGGGTTTGTCATTTGTGGATCCGATGTTCCCAGCACTGTGCTAAGTATTAATATACTGTCCCTTCTGAGAATCTCAGAATGTGATGAGAGATAAGACAAAATAAGCAGAAAAAGTACAGTACAAAACAATGTGAGAAGTAGAAGAACAGAGCTATATCCAAGATTCTAGGTCCATCTGGAGAAGGTAGTTAAGAGTTCTACTTAGACAAATTAGTAATACAATATATTTGTTATAATCATAATGATAACGGTATTCATATAACACTGTCCTAAGGAGTTACGTGTATGAATTCACTGAATTGTCTCAAAAAAATAATATGAGTTGGCTGCTATTATTATTCCCATTTCACAGATATGAGAAAATAGAGTCCTAAATAATGTAACTTGCCTGAGGTCAATACCTGGTAGGTGGAGGAGCTGATTTCAAACCCCAGACAGTCTGGCTCTAGGGCCCTGGATGTTAAACATGCAAATATGTGAAAAATACTTTTTATGGTAAAACTGCTTCCAATGATATTCTTTTCCTTCATAAAAAAAATAAGTACTTTGGAACTGCAGTGATTTAAGTTTAACCTACGTAACATTGTTAATGAAACTTCAAAAGCACATGAATCAGTTACGCCAATGCCATTTACTCATTTTTGTTTAACTTTTATTTTCATTTCAGGGGTACATGTGCAGGTTTGTTACATAGGTAAACTTGTGTCATGGGGGGTTTGTTATACAGACTATTTCATGATCCAGGTTTTAAGACTAGTACCGATTAGTTATTTTCCCTGATCCTCTGTCTCCTCCTACCCTTCACCCTCCAATAGGCCCCACTGTGTGCTGTTTCCCTCCCTGTGTCCATGTGTTCTCACTGTTTAGCTCCCACTTATAAGTGACAACATGCAGTGTTTAGTTTTCTGTTCCTGCATTAATTTCTAAGGAAGATGTCCTCTGGCCCCATTCAGTCCCTGCAAAGGACATGATCTTATTCTTTTTTATGGCTGCATAGTATTCCATGGTGTATATGTGCCACATTTTCTTTATCCAGTCTATCACTGATGGGCATTTAGCTTGATTCCATGTCTTTGCTATTGTGAGTAAATGGGTTCCAATCTCTTGCCATTCTTCAAAGTCAGAGGTTCTCTTTTTGTTTTTGCTTTTGTTTTTAGAAAGTTTATAATAGAGTCTTGCTGGAAACATAGGAAAACTCAAATGCCAACTTTATTAGTTTACAACTTGGAAAAGGCTAACTTCACTCTACAAAACTGTAGAGCAGTTTACAGAAATAAATCATAGGGATTAGCAAGTACACTTATCTTGGCCTTGTTCAAATTACTATTAACACATTTCTTGGTAGTTAATATTCATTAAGTTTCTCTAATTAGATAAAACCTATAAATGAAATACACCATGACTCTTGCTTTCATGAAATTTTAACTAGAACGATGTAACAGTTTTAAGAGTTGCACTCATGAAAACCAGTCCAACTGAGCTTTAAAACCAAGTTCATTCCAGGATTTTAAAAAACCAATAGCCAATACCTCTGCCACCCAAAGGCATGGAAACCCCTTCTGTATGACAGTAGAGTGGTGGGAAAACTAGAGATCAGGGATCAGAAGTAAAGCAGAGTTAATAATGTTAAGATTATTAATAGCACATGTATTAAATACTTGATTATTGACATTTTACACATTCTCTTAAAAATACATTATGTACTCACCATCCAGATTTAACAGATGTTAACATTTGGCCATATTTGCCTTTTTCTTTTTCTTCTCTCTTTTTTTTTTTTTAACAAAAAATAAGCATTACATACTCTTTATTCTCTGTTACTCTGTATGAAATCAAGATTCTAACTTGAAACCCTTTGAAATACAGTCATCCAAACCCAAATGTTATTGTGAAAATAGCTCCAAAAGCCTGACCAATATGAATCCCTTTAATCTGCCCAAGAACCAGGTAGGTGGTGGACACAACCAAGCTCATTGTATAGATGAGGTAACAGAGGCTAGGGGAGGCTGGCGTGTGTGATTTCAACCCAGTTCTGTCTAGTTCTGAGACTGACCTCAAAGTAATTTGATGCTGTATGTGGGATTCAAATCCTCTCTTCAAGGCCCTTGCTCTTTGAACAATTCTACAGTATCCAGGAAGAATTTCAGTATTCATCAGCCTGAACAATAACCATCCAGTTTCAGGTTCTGCAAAGTCCAGGCCCTATTCATTCAGCCACTATTGAGCATTTACTATCTGCCAGGCACAGTGCATCGAAAACACAGACCAACCAAAAAGCAATCAATCAGAGGACTGCATGAGTTTACAAGGTTCAGCAAATCTATTTCAGTCTCTTCTTTCCTGATGAAGCTAGGATTCACAGGCATCTCCTGCCACAGGACTGCTTATGCTCACAACCACCTAGTGCTACTGTTGATATCAACATGAATGCATTTTTTTACCTTTATTATTAATATACCCAAGATCTATTGGTGGAGAGAATCATACTGAGGTTTCTGAGTCACTAGCCTCAATCTTGATGATTGAGATGTAATCAACTGTTTTTTCAGTCTCCTGCTCCATTTTTCTCTTATTCTGAGCGACAGGCCTGCCTGGACACTCAATGGTTATAAGACTCATCTTTTATTACCCCTTTTACTATTTCATTCTGGGGAGAGAATGTTGGCAGATTCATGAATTCTACAGATATTTACACCTCTTTTCCAGGCACAGCTGTGGTCATCCTTCATAAGGAATAAACCAAACAGCCATAGATATTTGTACTTTAGTCAGGAATAGGAGGCAATAAGTAAAGTAACAAGTGTGTAGTAAGTCTGGTGACAAATAAGCAGGAAGGACATAGATGGGGTAGTCGAGGAAGGCCTCTCTGATTTGGCAGCATCCTGGCAGAAGCAGAATGAAATGAGGGCAAGAACCATGTTTATATCTAGAAGGAAAGTATTTCCAGCATAGAAAATACCAAGTGCAAAGTTCCTGATTCAGGAGACTGCTTGGCATGTTCAAAGCCAACAAAATTGAATGAACCAGGCTGAGTGATAAGAGCTAAGACCAGAGGCTCAGGGCCCAATCATAGCAGGCCTTGCAGGCCATGATATGACTTTAAATTTCCATTTGAGAGATAGGGAAAATCATTAGCTTCTGTAAGTAACATGATCTGATTTACAAAGTTTAAGTGGTAGGTTTAAGACACATTAGCATTTGGGAATTTGATAGGGGAGCACATCAGATTCCATGTGGTGGGTACATCTTCTTAAGTGGTGTGTCTGTTACTGAAACACCAAGGGTTCCTTCTAGGTCCCATGGCTCACTGCACAGAAAGCCAATCCCTGAGACAGCAAATACTGCCAGGAAAGAAGGCCTTTTTGTTACTGCATCCCAGGAGATAGGAGCAATCTGTTTGGTAACAGATTTTGGTTCCCTGACCCATTTCCCCAGCTGAAACACCTGAATAAAAAAGCCTTCCCTGGCACTACTTGTCTCAGTGATTCACTTTCTATGCAAGAAGCAAAGGGACCTAGACTGCACCCCTGGTGTTCTGGTAATGTGTCTGTCCAGGTAGGCTTCCATCCTAAGCCAGGACTGGCCTTGTGCAGTACACAGGGTGTTACTGTACAATCAAAAATTACCCAAGATGCTTTTTAAAACTGAAGATTTCATGGGCCTCACCCAAGGTATGGTAAACTAGAATTTCTGTGGCTGAAGCTAAAGAATTTGCATGGTAAACAAGGTACACTTATGATTCATACGTGCAAGAATTTTGAACTACTGGAATCAGGGAAAGCTTTGCAGAAAATGGGATTCTCTACCTGAATTTCAAAGACGAGACGGAGTTCACTTGAGGTGGGGCAAAAAGCAATGATGGCGAGGATTCCTCAGGGAGAAGAACCATCGTGCATAAATACCGAGAGACATAAAATATCAGACGTTTAGATTCCTGTGTGTGATTTGAAATAACTAGAACAATATGTTTGTTTGTTTTGAGCTTTTACCCTGTGCTAGACACTTACATGATCTCATTTTATCACCTCCATTACTATTAAAGAGACTTTAAGGAAAATGCATGTCAGAGAACCAAAGAAACTAAGTGGCCTGTTCAAGATTACTTGCCTAGACAATGGTAAAGACAGAATTCTAGAAAACGGCGTTTAATTCTGAAGCTTGTGATCTTACCCATTAGAATGAGGGGAGTCAAATAATGAAGTTTGAGAGAGAATGGATAAAATCAGGAGATCTTTGAATGTCTTCTTGCAAGCCAAGAAGTTAGAGCATTGACACGAATCTGGGGAGGTTACCTTGAAGAAATTTATGCAAAGGAGGAACATGATCAGATGTGAGCTTTAATATGATCTTTCTGGCATCCTGACAACTACACCAAAATTGTAGGGGCCAAGAGAAAATTTCCTCTTTACCCTCTGAAACATCCTTGAAAATCAATTCACAAAAGGCTGATTTATAGGAGAAAAGGCATACAAAATTTATTAACATGTACATGAGATCCTTCAACATGAAGACCCAAAGATACAAAGGAAATTCTCATTTTTTTATACATAGGTTTAACAAACTATGTACAGCTGTGTAGAAATATGATCACACAAAAAGGGTATTGTCAGGCCTCTGAGCCCAAGCCAAGCCATCGCATCCCTATACCTCCAGATGGCCTGAAGTAACTGAAGAATCACAAAAGAAGTGAATATGCCCTGCCCCACCTTAACTGATGACATTTCATCACAAAAGAAGTGTAAATGGCCGGTCCTTGCCTTAAGTGATGACATTACCTTGTGAAAGTCCTTTTCCTGGCTCATCCAGGCTCAAAAATCACCCCCACTGAGCACCTTGCGACCCCCACTCCTGCCCGCCAGAGAACAAACTGTAATTTTCCTTTACCTACCCAAATCCTATAAAACGGCCCCACCCTTATCTCTCTTCCCGATCGTCTTTTCGGACTCAGCCCGCCTGCACCCAGGTGAAATAAACAGCCATGGTGCTCACACAAAGCCTGTTTGGTGGTCTCTTCACAAGGACGTGCATGAAATTTGGTGCCGTGACTCAGATCAGGGGACCTCCCTTGGGAGATCAATCCCCTGTCCTCCTGTTCTTTGCTCCGTGAAAAAGATCCAACTACGACCACAGGTCCTCAGACCCACCAGCCCAAGGAACATCTCACTAATTTTAAATCGGGTAAGCGGCCTCTTCTTACTCTCTTCTCCAGCCTCTCTCACTATCCCTCAACCACTTTCTCCTTTCCACTCTTCAATCTCTCCCTTCTCTTAATCTCCATTCCTTTCATTTTCTGGTAGAGACAAAGGAGACACGTTTTATCCGTGTACCCAAAACTCCGGCGCCAGTCACAGACTGGGAAGGCAGCCTTCCTTTGGTGTTTAATCATTACAGGGACCCCTCTCTGATTATTCACCTACGTTTCAGAGGTGTCAGACCACGCAGGGACGCCTGCCTTGGTCCTTCACCCTTAGCGGCAAGTCCCGCTTTTCTGGGGAATGGGCAAGTACCCCAACCCCTTCTCTCCTTGTCTCTACCCCTTCTCTAATTTTCTGGGGCAGGGGCAAGTACCCCTCAACCCCTTCTCCTTCACCCTTAGTGGCAAGTCCCGCTTTTCTAGGGGGCAAGAACCCCTAATTGCTTATTTCCTCACCCCCACCTCTTATCTCTGCTCCCCAATCGCTTATTTCCGCACCCCGACCTCTTATCTCTGCGCCCCAATCCCTTATTTCCACGCCCCAACCTTCGTATATCTCTGCGCCCAATCCCTTATTTCCGTGCCCCAACCCCTTCTCTACTTTTCTGGAGGGCAAGAACTCCCCACCCCTTCTCCGTGTCTCTACTCTTTTCCCTGGGCTTGCCTCCTTCACTATGGGCAAGCTTCCGCCTTCCATTCCTCCTCCTTCTCTCTTTGCCTGTGTTCTTAAGAACTTAGAACCTCTTCAACTCTCACCTGACCTAAAATCTAAGCGTCTTATTTTCTTCTGCAATGCTGCTTCACCCCAATACAAACTGGACAGTAGTTCCAAATAGCAGGAAAACGGCACTTTGAATTTTTCCATCCTGAAGATCTAAATAATTCTTGTAACATAGGCAAATGGTATGAGGTGCCTGAGGTCCAGGCATTTTTTTACACATCAGTCCCTTTCTAGTTTCTGTGCCCAATGCAGCTCATCCCAAATCTTCCTTCTTTCCCTTCCCCCTGTCCCCTCAGTCCCAACCCCAAGTGTCACGGAGTCTTTCTAATCTTCCTTTTCTACAGACCCATCTGACCTCTCCCCTCCTTGCCAGGCCAAGCTAGGTCCCAATTCTTCCTCAGCCTCCACTCCTCCACCCCATAAATCCTTTTATCAAGCCCTCTCCTCACACCCGGTCCAGCTTACAGTTCCGTTCCATGACTAGCCCTCCCCCACCTGCCCAGCAATTTATTCTTAAAAAGGTGGCTGGAGCTAAAGGCATAGTCAAGGTTAATGCTCCTTTTTCTTTATCCCAAATCAGATAGCATTTAGGCTCTTTTTCATCAAATATAAAAATCCAGCCCAGTTCATGGCTTGTTTGGCAGCAACCCTGAGACGCTTTACAGTGGTAGACCCTAAAATGTCAAAAGGCCGTCTTATTCTCCATATATATTTTATAACCCAATCTGCTCCCGACATTAAGTAAAACTCCAGAAATTAGAATCTGGCCCTCAAAGCCCACAACAGGACTTAATTAACCTCACCTTCAAGGTGTACAATAATAGAAAAAAGTTGTAATTCCTTGCCTCCACTGTGAGACAAACCCTAGCCACATCTCCAGCACACAAGAACTTCCAAATGCCTGAACCACAGCAGCCAGGCGTTCCTCCAGAACCTCCTCCCCCAGGAGCTTGCTACAAGTGCCAGAAATCTGGCCACCGGGCCAAGGAATGCCCGCAGCCCAGGACTCCTCCTAAGCCATGTCCCATCTGTGCGGGACCCCACTGGAAATCGGACTGTTCAACTCACCTGGCAGCCACTCCCAGAGTCCCTGGAACTCTGGCCCAAGGCTCTCTAACTGACTCCTTCCCAGATCTTCTCAGCTTAGCAGCTGAAGACTGACGCTGCCTGATCACGTCAGAAGCCCCTCATCACAGACGCTGAGCTTTAGGTAACTCTCACAGTAGAACGTAAGCCCGTCCCCTTCTTAATCAATATGGAGGCTATCCACTCCAAATTACCTTCTTTTCAAGGGCCTGTTTCCTTTGCCTCCATAACTGTTGTGGGTATTGACGGCCAGGCTTCTAAACCTCTTAAAACTCCCCAACTCTAGTGGCAACTTAGACAATACTCTTTTAAGCACTCCTTTTAGTTATCCCCACCTGCCCAGTTCCCTTATTAGGCCGAGACACTTTAACTAAATTATCTGCTTCCCTGACTATTCCTGGATTACAGCTACATCTCATTGCTGCCCTTCTTCCCAATCCAAAGCCTCCTTTGCGTCCTCCTCTTGTATTCCCCCACCTTAGCCCACAAGTATAAGATACCTCTACTCCCTCCTTGGTGACCGATCATGCATCCCTTAACATCTCATTAAAACCTAATCACCCTTACCCCGATCAATGCCAATATCCCTCCCACAGCATGCTTTGAAAGGGTTAAAGCGCGTTATCCCTCCCCTGCTACAGCATGGCCTTTTAAAGCCTATAAACTCTCCTTACAGTTCCCCCATTTTACCTGTCCTAAAACCAAGCAAGCCTTACAAGTTAGTTCAGGATCTATGCCTTACCAACCAAATTGTTTTGCCTATCCACCCCGTGGTGCCAAACCCATATACTCTCCTCTCCTCAATACCTCCCTCCACAATCCATTATTCTGTTCTGGATCTCAAACATGCTTTCTTTACTATTCCTTTGCACCCGTCATCCCAGCCTTTCTTCGCTTTCTCTAGGACTGACCCTGACACCCATTAGACTCAGCAAATTACCTGGGATGTACTGCCGCAAGGCTTCACAGACAGCCCCCATTACTTCAGTCAAGCCCAAATTTCATCCTCATCTGTTACCTATCTCAGCATTATTCTCATAAAAACACACGTGCTTTCCCTGCTGATCGTGTCCGATTAATCTCCCAAACCTCAATCCCTTACAAAACAACAGCTCCTTTCCTTCCTAGGCATGGTTAGTGAGGTCAGAATTCTTACACAAGAGCCAGTACTGCACCCTGTAGCCTATCTGTGCAAACAACTTGGCCTTACTGTTTTAGCCTAGTCCTCATGTCTCCGTGCAGCGGCTGCCGCCACCCTAATACTTTTAGAGGCCCTTAAAATCACAAACTATGCTCAACTCACTCTCTACATTTCTCATGACTTCCAAAATCTATTTGCTTCCTCATACCTGACGCATATACTTTCTGCTCCCTGGCTCCTTCAGCTGTACTCACTCTTTGTTAAGTCCCACAATTACCATTGTTCCCGGCCCGGACTTCAATCCAGCCTCCCACATTATTCCTGATACCACACCTGACCCCAATGACTGTATCTCTCTGATCCACCTGACATTCACCCCATTTCCCCATATTTCCTTCTTTCCTGTTCCTCACCCTGATCACGCTTGATTTATTGATGGCAGTTCCACCAGGCCTAATGGCCACACACCAGCAAAGGCAGGCTATGCTATAGTACAAGCCACTAGCCCACCTCTTAGAACCTCTCATTTCCTTTCCATCGTGGAAATCTATCCTCAAGGAAATAACTTCTCAGTGTTCCATCTGCTATTCTACTACTCCTCAGGGATTATTCAGGCCCCCTCCCTTCCCTACACATCAAGCTCAAGGATTTGCCCCCACCCAGGACTGGCAAATTAGCTTTACTCAACATGCCCCAAGTCAGGAAACTAAAATACCTCTTAGTCTAGGTAGACACTTTCACTGGATAGGTAGCGGCCTTTCCTACAGGGTCTAAGAAGGCCACCGCAGTCATTTCTTCCCTTCTGTCAGACATAATTCCTCAGTTTAGCCTTCTCACCTCTATACAGTCTGATAACAGACCAGCTTTTATTAGTCAAATTAGCCAAGCAGTTTTTCAGGCTCTTAGTATTCAGTGAAACGTTTATATCCCTTACTGTCCTCTGTCTTCAGGAAAAGTAGAACAGACCAAAGGTCTTTTAAAAACACACCTCACCAAGCTCAGCCACCAACTTAAAAAGGACTGGACAATACTTTTACCACTTTCCCTTCTCAGAAGTCAGGCCTGTCCTCAGAATGCTACAAGGTACAGCTCATTTGAGCTCCTGTATAGACACTCCTTTTTATTAGGCCCCAGTCTCATTCCAGACACCAGACCAACTCAGACTGTGCCCCAAAAAACTTGTCATCCCTACCATCTTCTGTCTAGTCATACCCCTATTCACCATTCTCAACTACTCATACATGCCCTGCTCTTGTTTACACTGCCAGTTTACACTGCTTCTCCAAGCCATCACTGCTGATATCTCCTCGTGCTATCCCCAAACTGCCACTCTTAGCTGTTGAAGTAAATAATCTTTGCTGGCAGGACTATGCTGAATCTCCTTAGGCTAATCAGATGTCCTAGGTCCTCCCAATTCTTAGACTTTTTATACCTGTTTTTCTCCTTCTCTTATTCTAGTTAGTTTTTCAATTCATACAAAACCATATCCAGACCATCACCAATAATTCTACATGGCAAATGTTTCTTCTAACATCCCCACAATATCACCCCTTACCACAAGACCTCCCTTCAGCTTAATCTCTCCCACTCTATGTTCCCACTCTGCCCCTAATCCCGCTTGAAGCAGCCCGGAGAAACATTGCCCATCCTCTCTCCATACCACCCCCCAAAAAATTTTCATCGCCCCAAGACTTCAACACTATTTTGTTTTCTTTTTCTTACTAATATCAGAAGGCAGGAATGTCAGGCCTCTGAGCCCAAGCCAAGCCATCGCATCCCCTGTGACTTGCATGTATAAGCCCAGATGGCCTGAAGTAACTGAAGAATCACAAAAGAAGTGAATATGCCCTGCCCCACCTTAACTGATGACATTCCACCACAAAAGAAGTATAAATGGCCGGTCCTTGCCTTAAGTGATGACATTACCTTGTGAAAGTCCTTTTCGTGGCTCATCCTGGCTCAAAAATCACCCCCACTGAACACCTCGTGACCCCCACTCCTGCCCGCCAGAGAACAAACTGTAATTTTCCTTTACCTACCCAAATCCTATAAAACAGCCCCACCCTTATCTCCCTTCGCTGACTCTCTTTTCGGACTCAGCCCTCCTGCACCCAGGTGAAATAAACAGCCATTGTGCTCACACAAAGGCTGTTTGGTGGTCTCTTCACAGGGACGCGCATGAAAGGTATGATCTAATGCTAATAGACTGAGTAGGGAAACCCAGCACATCCTATCTGTTTAGATTCTTCTTGGACTTTCTGTGCAGCGTCCCTTCCTTCTGGGTGTGGGGCAGTACCCTCTCTGGGATGGGGGTTTCATGATCTACAGTCAAAAAAGTTAGGTCAGATCATGTCTCTATGGCCGGCTTTTACACAGAAAGGTGGGTGAAAAGTAAGAGTAATGTTTTTAGCTTTTATGGCTGGCTTTGGAGACCTGCCTTGGGGAAGAGGTATTCTAGCTTCCATGGCTAGCCTCAGAGGAGAATGAGACTGAGAGACAGGAGGACAGGGAAGAACCTTTGCTTCTGAGGCTGCTTCTGAGGCCTTCATTTTAGTATATCGTTTTCCGAGTCCCAACATTCAATACAGGCAAAAGTAGAGATAATGCTTCAGCTCAGCTCCTCTAGAAAGCAGGGCTTGAGGCAAGGGTGAAAGTATTGATGCCTCATTTGAGAGGTGCATGCCTAGGGTGGTAAGGGTGAAGAACAAGGTAAATGTAGTAGGTTGAATAATGGCCACCCAAAATGTCAGGTCCTGATTCCTGGAACCTGTAAATATTACCTCGTAAGGAAAAAGGGGCTTTGTAGATGTGATTGAGTTAAGGATCCTGACATGGGGAGATTACGTGGATCACATGAGTGGCACCTAAACTGAATCACAAACATCTTTTTAAGGGAGAGGAGGAGGGAGATTTAACACACACAGAAGAGGAGATGATGATACAACCATGGGGACAAAGATTGGAGTGCAGCAGTCACAAGTCAGGAAATGCTGGCAGCTCCCAGAAGCTGGGAGATGCAAAAAATTGATTATCTGCTAGAGGCTCCAGAGGGAGTGCGGCCTTGCTGACACCTTGATTTTGCTCCAGTGAAACTGACTTCACATTTCCGGCCTCAAGAACTGGGAGAGTTTTAAGCCACCAAGGTTGTACTTTGTTACAGTAACTCTAAAAAACAAATACAGTAGTGGAGCAAAGACGGGATCTCAAGCAATATGATGTCTTCCTATTCTGGCCACCATTTGACAATGAACCAGGATATGACACAGAAGGTGGTTTGGCACGTGTAGTTGTGTAGCCCAGGAGACTTCTCCAGAAGATATGCAAGGAGAAGCCACGCCCCAGAACAGCCCATGGAAGGAAAGAGGGAAGGCATTTATGCCATCCAGCTCCTTGGCAACTACTCAGGAAGCCTGATTCCACACCCCAGTGTGTGTGTTTGCATCTGTGAATACAGAAATGGAGGAGCTGCTTAATGCAAATAGGACTCAGCATGTGGTGCAACACAGCCATGCAAATCTGAGCCTTCAACCCAGATTCTGTCTGGACTTGGAGCTCACCAAGAGTGCCAGGAAAGGTGATGATGGGGTGACACATTTGGCAAAAAGTAGTCGAGGAAATCTGAGTAGGTGCACAAGATTTGTGTGTGGTACAGGGGATGAAGAGAACATGACAGTGTACTCAAAGATGTGAAGGAGATAAAGTCCAGAGGTCTTTCTGATGAGTGTGATATACAGAACTGTAGTTAATCAAATGACTATTGGAATCGAATGGATTTGGTTTCAAATGTTAGCTGTATCATCCACTCCATATGTGATCAAGGATGATTTGTTTGGTCTCTCAGAGTCTTGGTTTCTTCCCATCTGTAAAATGAAAATAATAATACGTACTTTGCAGGGTTCTTGTGAAACACTACATACAAAGCATTTATCACAGTGCACTTGCTAAATAAAAATATGGAATGGCACTTATTGTCATGATTGCATGTAGTGAGTGAAACAGAGGAAAGAATCTATCTAGTATGTCATTTGAAAGTCAGGCTTGGGCAAATGAGAAGATGTTAGGAAAGGGAGAAAGCTTGACAAGGGAGAAAATTAGATACTGATAGGTATCTACATATAGATGGATTTTCTCAGACCTACTTCACTGTTTTCCTTGACCACCCAGATCACTATGAAGAGGAGAAAGGAACTATTCATTGAGCCCCAGATACATGTCAAACACTAGCTCTCTACATTACAATTGTTATTTCATTTGTTTTTACAACAACCCTTTCATTTGAGGTGGCTTGCTATCCTTTATAGAAGAAGAATCTAAGGCATAGGAAACATAAGTGACTTTGTTAAGGCCTCATAGTTATTACTTGGTAGAAATAGAGCAACAACCTAGATGTCTCTGATTTCAAAACCTGGGTTCTAACCAGGTTGGATATGCCCTAGCATATCCATCATACAGGCTCAGTTGTACATGAAAGACATATTCTAGAGCCAAGTATATTTTCTGTGCAAGTAGGTCAATAAAAGCATTCAAATCTATTAAAACAATATTGCACCTGAAAATACCAAATGCTGAGAACAGCACAGAGTGACTGAACTCTCATACACTGTTGATGGACGTATAAATTGGGACCATTCTGTATAACTGCTAGGCAGTATCTACCTAAAGCTAAAATTCTTCCCATTCTACAATCATTTTTACTTCTAGACTTCCTCCCCAGTGTTCACGTCCATCAAAAAATGTTCAGATCAGCTTCAGTCATAATATCCAACTGCTGGGAACAGCCTAAATGTCCCTCAAGAATAGGTTGGGTACGTACACATGTGTAGTCCTGTCATGGAGTACTACAAAGCAATTTTTGAACTACTGGTACACACAAAAATGTAAACGCATCTTTCAGACAAAATGTTGGACAAATAAAGTCAGAAATAAATAAAAGAATATACACCATGAGCCCATTTATAGTAAGAACAGGCAAAATAATAGTAGTAGAAGAAGTTGGGGGCAAAGGTGCTGCTAACTGGGGGCGGGGTGGGGGGGAATGATGAGAGCTGTCTATGGTGCTGAAAAAAAATTTTTTTTTTTTATCTTGATGCGGTGATGGTTAGATAGGTGTACACATTTGTAAAAACAGATCAATGTATATACTTAAGATTTGCGCACTTTATTTTATGTAAGTTGTATCTCAACAAAAATTTAAAACATTGAGAGGGCTAATGAAACCTGGCCAGTAGGCTGTCAATCATCTTCCTCTGATTAAGACTGAGTTCCATCTTAATCAGATCTGCCTTGCCCTTTCATCTCCTGTACCTGGCACATAGATCTCAACAACCATTTATATAAAAAATGGACACACACCTGTAACATTAAGCAAGTTCCCACCCATCCTCAAGCACATCTCTCCCTGTTTCTTAAGTGAATCTTAGACTGGGGTGGCATCATGCCCTGAAGCTCAGGAGGTGGTGAGATCCTCCCCATACTTGACCATACTTTCATTAGAAGAAATAAACCATAAAACCAAGTAGCAGTTTTGCAGTATGACACAGCATTATTGCTTGCATTAGGCCAATTTTCCACTTATGACAGCAGTAATAGCACTAAAAGCCAATAAAAGCGGTCTGTTCTTTCAGAGATCAGCTTTTATGGATTATTCTAAATATTATCAAGTGAATCAAGAGCCGTCATTATAGTGTCTAAAAAGCCTTCATACCTTGTAAGCAAACAGTGTGACTTTGACAAATAATCATTAGAGTGCCTGTGTGAGGCCAGTGCTGGGGGAAAAAAGTCAAATAACAGATATTTCCGTTTACATAAGTCATTAAGGTATTGTTGGTTAGTTTCAGAATAAACAAAATGAATTTCATATGTAAAATGATATACTATCACTTTCAACAATTCCAGCATTTTTCGTATTGTATTTCCAGGCAGCTGGATATATGGACTATGTTCATTGTTCCAGCCTTCTCAGTCCTTCGGAGCATATCAGGAAAGTTTGATAAAACTGCTGAGGACTCAGCTAATCACACAGACTTAGCCAATGTTTCTCACACCTCATTGAAAATAAATCTCAATAATTCTGATTTCACTCATTTCAAATTCGGTAATTATCCATGAACGCCATGCTAAAAATCAAGTGTGTATGAGGAGTTCCTCAAGAAATAATTTTAAAAAATCCAGTGAAAAACCAAGGCATGTTTACTTTATTAATGTGAGGATTTATCATTGATTACAGTTGAGAACATAAACTTTCTAGAGTGTAATTTGACAAAATTACAATCTAATTTGAAGGATTTGTCAGTTTCTTTCTGTGTTGGAGCAGATAGTAAATATTTTTGGTTTTGTGGGCCATGTAGTCTTTGTCACTACTATTCAATTCTGCCATTACAGTGTGAAAACACAGATAATACATAGATTAATGAGCATGGCTGTGTTCCAAAAAAACTTGACTTACAAAAAAATGCAGTAGGCCATATGTAGACCATGGGTCACAGTTTATCGACCTCTACATTAGATTATTAGAATGTAAACAAAGGTAAATCCACCATGGTATCCTCAGGTAGGTGTCTAACACAAAGCACAGATTTGATATGTGATAAATATTTACTAAAGAAACACGGAATGAATCATAATTCTTAAAATTTTGTATAATTCACTGGCCAGCCACTTCTAAGTATTATCCTAAAAAATAATGAGAGGCATATGCAAAGATTCGTCATGGGTATTTGTTACAATGTTTACTTATAATCACAAGACAATAGAATTAACATACATTTCCAGAAGTAAGAAAGTCGATGAAGAAAGCACGTTCATAAGATGGAATAATATACAGTTATTTAAAATGACAGTATGTAAAATTGGAACAATAATATTTAATGCTTTTAAAATAGCTTTAAATACACTCAGTAAAAAATTGTATTGCAAGAAATTATTTTTCACTGAACGAATATTTATTGAACACCTGTCATATACCAAACATTATTCCAGACATTGGAATTCAACAGGAAAAAAACTGGCAAAACTCCTGTCCACATAAGTTATATTATCATATTATCTTAATTATAATTGTATTTTCTTTAAAAAGAGTATATATACTTTTTTTTAAGTTTGAAATGTTCTTCATCAAAATGTTTTTAAAAGTTTATTGTGGGGGAATAAAATCATGGGTAATTCCATTTATTCTGATTAAGAATATTAATCAAAGCTGATTAGTTACCATGATTTGCATCGACAATGAGCAATCTGATTTTAAGTAATTATTGCCTAATTAAACACAGGGTACAACATGGGTTTAGCATATTTTAGCAGAAAGTTCTTATTTTAAATGGAATTTATTTACCAGGTCCTCATATAGCACTTATTATATGCTAGAAACTTCTGAAAGTACTTCACAACTTATTTAATTGTACTTCACAATTTATTTAATCCTTTCAACAACGCTTTGAGGTAAGTATTGTCATCTCTGATGAACAGATGAGGAAGCTGAGGCATGGGAGGTTGAGTAAATGACTTGCCCAAGTCACAGAGCTAATGAGTGGCAAGGTCAGGATTTAAACCTAGGCAGTGCAGTTCCAAGGACTGTATTCCTTTGTTTCTTTTTGTTTTTTTGTTTTTTTTGAGACAGGGTCTTGCTTCGCCACCTAGGCTCTGGAATGCAGTGTCATGATCACAGCTCAGTGCAGCCTTGACCTCCTGGGCTCAAGCAATCCTCCCACCTCAGCCTCCCTAGTAGCTGGGACTACAGGCACATGCCACCACACCCAAGTAATTTTTTTATTTTTATTTTTTGTAGAGACGAGGTCTTACTATGCTGCCTGGGCTGGGCTCAAGTGATCCTCCTGCCTCAGCCTGCCAAAGAGCTGAGATTATAGGTGTGATCCACTGCACCCCGCCTGCCAAAGTGCTGAGATTATAGGTGTAAGCCACTGCACCGGGCCCAAGTCCTGTATTCTTATTCATCATGAATACTATTCAGAAACACAATATATAAAACAGGCAATAGTTTATTAACTTTTTTGTAAGTTAAAATTCTAATATTTAAATAACTATAAAGTCAGTGAGAATGATGACCTCAAGAACTTCAGTTTGGAGGTTATAAATAACAGCTGCAGGCTTATATCACCTGAAGAGGTAGTTTCCTTTGAGTTTCTGTAGTTTCCTTTGAGAGACAAGGTTTTGAGAATCTTCATTCTCACAGATAAATAGTTTCAAACAGTAATAGATTTTATTTCCCTTTTTTGTGTAACTCATTTTGCCAAACTGGGAAAGATTTTTAACAGAGCAAATCCAGAGTTTACAGAAAGAATAGTAGGACATTTGGGTTTTAGTTACATCACTAGCAATATCTAGTAGTTTTTATAATATTCCTTAATACATATTCAATTTGGAAGTTTCCTTTTTAAAATATTTTTATACTTATTTTAAGTTCCAAGGTGCATGTGCAGGATGTGCAGGTTTGTTACATAGGTAAATGTGTGCCATGGTGGTTGGCTGCACCTAACAATCCATCCCCCAGGTATTAAGCCCCGCATGCATTAGCTATTTATCCTGATGTTCTCCCTCCGCACCACTACATCCCCAGCAGGACCCAGTGTGTGTTGTTTCCCACCCTGTGTCCATGTGTTCTCATTGTTCAGCTCCCACTTATAAGTGAGAGCATGCAGTGTTTGGTTTTCTGTTCAATTTGGAAGTTTCTTACTAAGTTCTTTAGTCAACTTAACATAAATTATTTGGAGAAAAATACTTTTCAAATATATCTTGTAACACTAAGTTGATGAACAATGTCATTAAAAAATTATATATCAGTGCTCATATCTGTGACATACTCATTCCATATTTCAAGAGAATTAAGTTTATTTTGTTGAATATGATTCTCAACCTTGTTTCATTTCCATAAGTGATAATTTATCTGCAATCAAAAGCTCCAAAATATTAAAATTTTGATTTTAATATTTTAAAATATTAAAATATTAACTACCTGAGAGTATTAAAACATATCAATTGTCTTTCTCTACAAACACACAAACAGTCACATCCCCCACCCTCTACACATGTGTATGAGAGTACAATTTCACATTATTTTCTAAAGGTATTTCTTTAGCCCAGTCACACACACACAAACACAAACACACACACACACGCACACACGGAGGTTTAATTTTTTACTTTTATTTATAATATTAATAATGGCATCTTTGTTTCAAGAGAAGCCAATAAATTCTAGTGTCAAAAAGAAAATTCTGGGCAGGGTGCAGTGGTGTGTGCCTGTGGCTGCTCTGGGGGCCAAGGAGAGAGAATGACTAGAGCCCAGGAGTTCAAGTCTTCAGTGAGCCACGATTGTGCCACTGCACTCCAGCCTAGGCAATAGAGTGAGATTCTGCCTTGGAAAAACAAAACAAAAGAGAAAAATAAAGGAAATTCTGGACCTCTTTCTACATTTGACTGCTAAACAAATCTGGAAAAGCTACTCTTTAAAAACTGGGATTGATTAGTAATGCCTGCCATTGGCACAGGCCTGAGTAATGGCAGCATATGTGTGCCAAGTCCATCTGTACCTTGCCTTTTTCTCCTTTGATACTGTCAAAGTGCTCTTATAAACCAAACACAAGACCTGCATTTCTTTTTTTTAATGTCCTTATAGCTCAAGTGTTTCACTAGGCTTGACCTTTTCCCAATTAGGTGATATAACTGTATTATCTGGAGTTTACTGTGTTAGGGAAGATTTTTCTGGACGATCTCCTGGGTGATGGCAATGATCCCAAAATACTCCTGGAGAGAAACAATTCTGTGATCTCATCTTGAAGCTTTTAAGACTTCCCTTTGGATTAAAGTTCTTAGCATCTCATTTTTACAAAGAAAAAAGAGGTGATAAGTACAATATAAACACATATTTTCCTTAGAGTAGTCTTCAGAGAAATTGTTGAGTCGACTAAGATTTAATGAACTCACTGGGCTTAGCACACTTGCTATTCCATCCCTGGGGACAAACATTCATATCTGCATGAAACCTCATGCATACCTTTCAAGTCTCAGTGATCACCGGGATGAATCTTAGAGTTGCCAGTCCTTTTAGGATTGTATTCATCTTCCTTGTACCGGCAGCCTTTCCCAGACAAAACTTGAGTCACTGGCTAGACTTCCCTTGACAACAGGTAGGCAGGAGAGTGAGAAGGATATTTAGAGGTGGAGTGAAAAGGGAGGAAGTGATTTGATCTGGACTGAGGCCGAAAAGATGCCAATTACAATGCACAGGGCTGTAAATGACTCCTCAGAGTTTTTGCAGAATGTTAGTTGCTAGCTGTCTCCTTAGAATTTTGTTTCAGTGATTTCCTCTGATCTTTTTTTATTTCCTTCCTTCCCAAAGTCTTGCCGAAAGAAAATTCTAACTTCATGAAACAAGCAATATTCATTTATGCTTTCCAATGGAGGAAAGAAAGCAAGGGGAATTTAGAGGAAGGATAATAGTGTTTGTACATTCCAGCAATGCAATATATTCTACCTAAAATCAAAATTCAAAATGTGCTGAGCAGTTTTTTATAAAGTTAAACATACACCTGCCATTCGACTGGGCAATTCTACTCCTAGGTATTTACCCAAGAGAAATAAAAACATATGTCCACATAAAGACCTGTACGGGAATGTTTATAGCAGCTTTATTCATATTACCTAAAAACAGGAAACATCCAAACATCCATCAGAGGAGAACAGATAAACAAATTGTGGTTTATTCATACAATGGATTATGCCCCAGCATTGCAAATGAATGAACTCAACAACACGGATGAATCTCAAAAGCATTATATTGAGCGAAAGAAGCCAGACACAAAAGAGTACATAGTGTATGAAATCTTAGGAAAGGCAAATTTAATCTATAGTAGCAGAAAGTGGCTGCCTGGGGCTGGCTGGTAAGGGTGTGATGATTGCAAAGGAGCATAAAGGAGCATCTTGGGGAAATAGAAATATTTTTCATTTTAATTGTGATGGTGTGCACTTCTGTCAAATCCCCACTATGCATTTGGACTGGGTACATTTTATTGTATGTACATTACATATACTTCGGACAAAATAAATGTGCTGAGCAACTCTTGGCATGTGATATTTAGGGATTGTTGTTATTTCCTTTAAAAAGTGTGAGCCAAAGCCAGACATGGTGGCTCACACCTGTAATCCCAGCACTTTGGGAGGCCGAGGCAGGTGGATCACCTGAAGTTCAGAGTTAAAAATCAGCCTGGTCCTGGTTCAACATATGCAAATCAATAAATGTAATCCAGCATATAAACAGAACCAAAGACAAAAACCACATGATTATCTCAATAGATGCAGAAAGGGCCTTTGACAAAATTCAACAACCCTTCATGCTAAAAACTCTCAATAAATTAGGTATTGATGGGACGTATCTCGAAATAATAAGAGCTATCTATGACAAACCCACAGCCAATATCATACTGAATGGGCAAAAACTGGAAGCATTCCCTTTGAAAACTGGCACAAGACAGGGATGCCCTCTCTCACCACTCCTATTCAACATAGTGCTGGAAGTTCTGGCCAGGGCAATCAGGCAGGAGAAGGAAATAAAGGGTATTCAATTAGGAAAAGAGGAAGTCAAATTGTCCCTGTTTGCAGATGACATGATTTTATATCTAGAAAACTCCATTGTCTCAGCCCAAAATCTCCTTAAGCTGATTAGCAACTTCAGCAAAGTCTCAGGATACAAAATCAATGTACAAAAATCACAAGCATTCTTGTACACCAATCACAGACAAACAGAGAGCCAAATCACGAGTGAACTCTCATTCACAATTGCTTCAAAGAGAATAAAATACCTAGGAATCCAACTTACAAGGGATGTGAAGGAACTCTTCAAGGAGAACTAGAAACCACTGCTCAATGAAATAAAAGAGGATACAAACAAATGGAAGAACATTCCATGCTCTTGGGTTGGAGGAATCAATATCGTGAAAATGGCCATACTGCCCAAGGTAATTTATAGATTCAATGCCATCCCCATCAAACTACCAATGACTTTCTTCACAGAATTGGAAAAAACTACTTTAAAGTTCATATGGAACCAAAAAAGAGCCCGCATCGCCAAGTCAATCCTAAGCCAAAAGAACAAAGTTGGAGGCATCACGCTACCTGACTTCAAACTATACTACAAGGCTACAGTAACCAAAACAGCATGGTACCGGTACCACAACAGAGACATAGATCAATGGAACAGAACGGAGCCCTCAGAAATAATGCCGCATATCTACAACCACCTGATCTTTGACAAACCTGACAAAAACAAGCAATGGGGAAAAGATTCCCTATTTAATAAATGGTGCTGGGAAAACTGGCTAGCCATATGTAGAAGCTGAAACTGGATCCCTTCCTTACACCTTATACAAAAATTAATTCAAGATGGATTAAAGACTTACATGTTAGACCTAAAACCATAAAAACCCTAGAAGAAAGCCTAGGCAATACCATTCAGGACATAGGCTATGGGCTAGGACTTCATGTCTAAAACACCAAAAGCAATGGCAACAAAAGCCAAAATTGACAAATGGGATCTAATTAAACTAAAGAGCTTCTGCATAGCAAAAGAAACTACCATCAGAGTGAACGGGCAACCTACAGAATGGGAGAAAATTTTTGCAACCTACTCATCTGACAAAGGGCTAATATCCAGAATCTACAATGAACACAAACAAATTTACAAGAAAAAAACAAACAACCCCATCAAAAAGTGGGCAAAGGACATGAACAGACACTTCTCAAAAGAAGACATTTATGCAGCCAAAAAACTCATGAAAAAATGCTCATCATCACTGGCCATCAGAGCAATGCAAATCAAAACCACAGTGAGATACCATCTCACACCAGTTAGAATGGCCATCATTAAAAAGTCAGGAAACAACAGATGCTGGAGAGGATGTGGAGAAATAGGAACACTTTTACACTGTTGGTGGGACTGTAAACTAGTTCAACCATTGTGGAAGTCAGTGTGGCGATTCCTCAGGGATCTAGAACTAGAGATACCATTTGACCCAGCCATCCCATTACTGGGTATATACCCAAAGGACTATAAGTCATGCTGCTATAAAGACACATGCACACGTATGTTTGTTGCGGCACTATTCACAATAGCAAAGACTTGGAACCAACCCAAATGTCCAACAACGATAGACTGGATTAAGAAAATGTGGCACATATACACCATGGAATACTATGCAGCCATAAAAAAGGATGAGTTCATGTCCGTTGTAGGGACATGGATGAAACTGGAAAACATCATTCTCAGGAAACTATTGCAAGGACAAAAAACCAAACACCGCATGTTCTCACTCATAGGTGGGAACTGAACAATGAGAACTCATGGACACAGGAAGGGGAACATCACACTCCTGGGACTGTTGTGGGTTGCGGGGAGGGGGGAGGGACAGCATTAGGAGATATACCCAATGCTAAATGACGAGTTAATGGGTGCAGCAAACCAACACGGCACATGGATACATATGTAACAAACCTGCACATTGTGCACATGTACCCTAAAACCTAAAGTATAATAATAAAATAAATAAATAAATAAATAAATCAGCCTGGTCAACATAATGAAAACTTGTCTCTACAAAAATACAAAAATTAGCTGGGCATGATGGCAAGTGCCTGTAATCCTAGCTACTCAGGAGGCTGAGGTAAGAGAATCGCTTGAATCCAGGAGGTGGAGGTTGCAGTGAGCCGAGATCACGCCATTCCACTCCAACTTAGGTGACAGAGCAAGACTCCATCTGAAATAAATAAATAAATAAAAAATAAGTGTGAGCCATAGCAAATTTTGGCCACCGTGATTTAGGGCTACATTTTCATTCTTTCAGATGCTCAGATTCAAGCCTCCGCTGTGCCCCTAACTCCAGAGACCTTCTTAGATGAGTCAGTTACTTACCTGGGTCTATTGTTTCGGCTATAAGATGAAAGTAATGGACCAACCAGAATTTGCCAGCTGGTGGCCTGTGAGTCAAATTTGGTCAATATTTGCAAGGCCAGGGTGATGTTTGTTAAATAGTTAAGTAAATTAACATTAAAAAATCAGAAATTTATCATAGAAATTCCGGACTTCTGGCTTCTTTGAAAAACAAATTTGATGATACTGAATCTGCATCCCAAATGGTTCCAGTGAGCTGGAGGTGAGTAGGCACAACACAGTTTATTTGTGCATAATGCTCTCCAGTTTACTCTGCTTCCTACCAGGTCCTTTTCATGATTTACATAACTGCCTAGTCCTGGTCATTTTGAGTTTGCAAACCCTAAAGTAGATCAATGATAAATAACAGATCCTCAAGATAATTAGGTTGGTGCAAAAGTCATTACTGTTTTTGCCATACTTTTAAATGGCAAAAACCACAACGACTTTTGCACCAATTTAGTATAAACAACTTCCCAGCATTGATAAATGGCCTATCATTTAATTTATTGTTTTTTTATTTTCAAAATTTCTTTTTTATTATTATACTTTAAGTTCTGGGATACATGTGCAGAATGTGCAGGTTTGTTACATAGGTATACATGTGCCATGGCGATTTGCTGCACCCATCAACCATCATCTACATTAGGTATTTCTCCAAATGCTATCCCTCCCCTAGACCCCCATCCCCTGATAGGCCCTTGTGTGTGATGTTCTCCTCCTTGCGTCCATGTGTTCTAACTGTTCAATTCCCACTTATGAGTGATAACATGTGTTTTTGGTTTTTGGTTCCTGTGTTAGTTTGCTGAGAATGGTGGTTTCCAGCTTCATCCATGTCCTGGCAAAGGACATGAACTTGTCCTTTTTATGGCTGCATAGTATTCCATGGTGTATTTTAAAAATAAAATTTTAATATATTAAAGATCCATCCCAGGAAGTCACTCACTCCTGTATATACATAGAGAAAACACTGGCCAGCTGTGAAATTCCAGCCAACCTTCTGCAAACACTGAACTCGGACTAAGAAAGCAGCCATGTATATACATACTTGAGAAAGTTTTGGTAATTAAAGTACCCCAGTACTGACAATAATGAGAGGTAGCCACTGTCAACAAGTGAATGAAACACATAACTTAGTGCTTAAACAGATCTTGTATTTATATGTGTTTGGTCTGTGTTTTTCTTTTCTTTTTACAAAATTTAATATTAGTTTAGGGATCAGGGTTATATATTCTTATACATCTATTTTTGGAAGCTGTTTTTATTTATTTCCCATGCTTTGAAATATTTTGTAATGTGCTGGGATTTGCCATAACTTAGAAACTTGAAAGAACTCATTTGTAAAACCAGCTGGTCATTGAGACTTCCACCACTTTTTTTCAAAGTTGTTAGTCTATTCTACTTGTCTACATATTCCAAATTTCAGTAATCAAACATTTCAAATTTACGTGCATAATGCTCTGGATGGCATCATTAGATTTCTTAGAACATTGTATTTTTGCTGTTCTTCATTACCTGAAGGAAAAATAAACTCATGGATTTATTTATCACTGTACTCTTGTCCAGTTCTTTGTTTTGATCTGTTTTCCCTTCCTTCTCTTTATTTGAGGATCATTTTCTTTTTCAAATTTCTTGAGATGAATATTTATTTCAGTTATTGTCACTTAAGAATAGTAATTTTTCTAAGTTTATATTTGACTTCTTCCTTAAGTTTGGATATTTAGTGTTATCACGGCCTTTGTTTTCGAAATGAGATGTAATTTCGTTTAAATTTCTTCTTTGTCCTTTTAGCAATTTGGAGAATAATATTTAAACATTCAATAGACTAGGCATTTTTTAAAATAGTTTTGTCATTAATTCCTAATTTTTTGCCACTATATTAAATATAGCTAGTGCATTTTCTGCTGTTAAAACAAAAACCTTAGAAAATTAAATTAACAGAATTTAACTGAACAAAGAAAAAGTCATGAATTGGGCAGCCCCTGAAACAAAATTGTTTCAGAGAGACTCCAACCCTGCTATGTGGTCAAAGAATATTTACGGACAGAAAAAAGAAAATGATATAGAGAAAATGGAAGTGAGTTACAGCCAGATTGGTTAGAGTTCAGCATTTGCCTTACTTGAACATGGTTAGAACAGTTGACTGCCTTTGATTGGCCAAAACTCAGGGATTGGGACCTAAGTAGGTTACAGGGTGTTTATGTATCCAGATAGGTTACAGTTCAGTATATTCATAGAAACATTTAGCTCAAATGTGAAATATATAACGAGCCAGCTTTAGGCTAAACTTAATTTAACACTGCTTTTTGGAATTTATTGGTTTTTTTATGACCTAGCCTGTAATTGATAATTAATTATTAATTTTTATGAGTATTGAGTGTGAATATTCCAAATAAATACATTCCACAGATGTTTAAAAATAATGCCTATTTATCTGATATGTCAGCCTTGTAAATATTATTCCACTCTTTTTTCTTTATATATGTATATATTTTTTAACTTTTGACAGGTTGATAAAGGGACAATAATATATCCTATCACAATAGAATTTTTTTCTATTTCTTTTTTTATTTAACCTTTGTAATATACAAGAAGGTTAAGATTTTTCCTGGTTCAAAGGAGAGCACTAAATTTTAATTGCTTCCATTGTCAATTATTAATAGTGGCCATACATAATATGTGTTCCAGAAAAAATATTCCTCATAAACTGAGATGTTATAAATTTATTGATACAAAATATTTAGTAAGAATGGTTTGTTTTGTAAGTGAAGGAAAAATATTTATGAAGCAAATAATCAGATATAAAGTAGATACTTCATTGAAGTATTTCTCTAAAGCAGTTGCCAAAATCAATAGATTTTAAAAAGAAGCTTTTAAAAATCAGCTGCAAAAACAAAAGAAGAGAGAATACTGAAAATTCAATGGTTTGACAAAGAAAGCTACGTGTCAATATACATTTGTCCAAACCCATAGAAGGTACATCACCAGAGTGAACCCGAATGTGAACTATGGCCTTGGAGTGATGATGTGTCAGTGTAGGTTTATCAAGCGTAACAAATGCACCATTCTGGTGGGGATTTTTTTTTTTTTTTTTTTTTTTTTTCGAGACGGAGTCTCGCTCTGTTGCCCAGGCTGGAGTGCAGTGACGCGATTCTGCTCACTGCCACCTCCACCTCCTGGGTTCAAGTGATCCTCCTGCTTCAGCCTCCAAAGTAGCTGGGACTACAGGTGCCCACAACCACGCCCAGCTAATTTTTTGTATTTTAGTAGAGATGGTGGGTGTTTCTCCTTGTTGCCCAGGCTGGTCGCAAACTCCTGCACTCAGGCAATACGCCTATCTTGGCCCCCCAAATTGCTGGGATTACAGGCGTGAGCTACCGCGCCCAGCCGGAGAATGCTGATAATAACGTGGCTGTGCATGTGTTCGGGCAGGAGTATATGCGATATCTCTGCACCTTCTGCCCAATTTTGCAGTGAACCTAAAACTACTCTAAAAACAATGAAGTCCTTAAATATTGGAGAAGAAGGAGGAGGAGGAGGAGAAAGAGGAGGAGAAGGAGGGGAGGGGAAAGGGGAGGTGAAAGGGGAGGCGAAAGGGGAGGCGAAAGGAAAGGAGAAAGGGAAAGGAAGGGAAGGGGAAGGGAAGAAAAGGAAAGGAAATTGGGCACTTGGCTCAAATTTTCAAATCTACTTTTCAAAAGGTAAACAAGTTATCTGGATATATTAGTAATCATATTAAATTTCTATTTTTTACTTAACAAAACTTGTTTCCTAAAAACAACTTAACTCTCATCCAGTGAAGACCCTTTATCTGAAATCGTTTACTGTGAAGCTGCCATTAAAAAATGCTATTTTAGGCTGGGCGGGGTGGCTTTTGCCTGTAATCTCAGCACTTTGGGAGGCCCAGGCAGGCGGATCTCGAGGTCAGGAGATCAAGACCATCCTGGCTAACAGGGTGAAACCCTGTCTCTACTAAAAAAAAAAAAATTACAAAAAATGAGCCAGGTGTGGTGGTGGTGGGCGCCTGTAGTCCCAGCTACTTGGGAGGCTGAGGCAGGAGAAGGGCGTGAGCCCAGGAGGCGGAGCTTGCAGTGAGCTGAGAATGAGCCACTGCACTCCAGCCTGGGTGACAGAGCGAGACACCCTCTCAAAAAAAAAAAAAAGCCATTAAAAAAGAATCTATGCAAGAGAGTAGAGGCTATAATCCTGCAAAGGTAGGTCCCATGGGAAACTTGATACTTAGATGATATTTTTTAGAACATGGTAGAAATACCTTCACAATATTAGGATTTACCCATCATTCTTGTTTTGCATTCTGCCCTTCGTAAAAAAATGAGACTTCTTTTACTATCTAACACATAAGGGGGAATTAAGTATAAAATCCCTACGAAATTAATCAGAGAAAATTTATAAAAATAGAAGCTTGGTACTTCCTATTTTCCTTCCCACCCCCTCCCCAGCTAGCAACTTTGGGGAGTGACCCAACTTCATTCATTGACACGACATTGCTCAGAAGGAAGCTATTTCATGAGAGTTTAGCTAAGAAAACTATGACCAGAAGATGTTGGCAGTCTCCATCCAAGCATGTTCATATGTGAAGGCTCCTCAGCCCACAAAGTTCCAATAATCTAATCCCATTGCCAGGCCATGCCTTCTGTGGCAGGCAATGGATATGTCACACCAGTGATTCCAAACCTCTCCCTTAATGGTGTTCACTATATCTGCGTACCTTCTGGACTGATATCTACTAATCTGCTTTGAAGCTGATTCATGTTTCAAATACTATAGAAATATATTTTAAAAGAAAAGTATAGGCCAGGTGCAGTAGCTCACATCTCTAATCCCCACACTTTGGGAGGCTGAGGCAAAAGAATCTCTTGAGCCCAGGAGTTTGAGACCAGCATGGCAACATAGGGAGATCCTGTAATCACTGAAATAAAAATAAAAAAATAAAAACTAAAAAAATTTACCCTCGTGTGGTGGTGTGTGCCTGTAGTCCCAGCTACTCGGGAGGCTGAGGCAGGACTCTGGATCACTTGAGCCTAGGAGATCCAGGCTGCAGTCAGCCATGATTGTGCCACTGCTCTCCAGCCTGGGTGACAGAAATGAGACCCTGTCTCTAAATAAATAAATAAATAATAATATAATATAAAAATATATATCTCTATGATAAGTAGAGAAGCGAAACAGTTACAGTTGCCCCAAAATGTTTGTATTTAATAATGATTACAGTTTAATCAAAACACTGTTGAACTATATAAATTAAAAATTCACATTAGAAGTACATTATTCAATATAAATCATAATAGATCAAATCAACTCACAAAAATACAAAGCTAAAAATAAGTTCCTCCTTCAATAAAAAAACATAAATATATGTAAATATTTTTAATAAAGCAACCTTCTGCTTAAGGCTACTAAACTGAAGAAAAAGATATAATAACCAAAATAGTGTGAGAGACTGGTTTAATAAACTTGGTTTGAAAGACAAAGAGATTTCACATTCTCTTTTCTGAATAAGCAAACTTATTTGGTGATATGATTAGGCTTTGTGTCCCCACCTAAATCTCACGTTGAATTGTAAGCTCCATAATTTACATGGGTCAAGGGGGAGACCAGGTGGAGGTAACTGGATCATGGAGGTGGCTTCCGCCATGCTGTTCTCGTGACAGTGAGTGAGTCTCATGAGATCTGATGGTTTTATAAGCATCTGACATTTCCCCTGCTGCCACTCCTTCTCTCTCCTGCCACCCTGTGAAGAGGTGCCTCCCATGATGATTATAAGTTTCCTGAGGCTTCCCCAGCCATGCTGAACTGTGAGTCAATTAAACCTCTTTTCATTGTAAATTACTCAGTCTCGGGCAGTTCTTTACAGCAGTGTGAGAATGGACTAATACATTGGCAAAGCACGTGGAGAAAATGCCCCTTATCTGCTTACCTTTGCCAGTCAGTTTGAAAAAATATTAATGAAGCACGTTGATAACGCAACCCCACCCTACAAGTCCTGAGATGGCTGGGAAGGTTTGCTCATGAACTTGTGTGTTAGTGTGTGTGTGTGCAGGGAGTATGGAGATAGCATAGAGCAGGGTGGGGTGGGTTGGGGTGGTGGTCATCAAATCCTAAAATCAAGAGATTTCCTGCCTTCTCTGCAATCTCCAGCTTCCTTTACATTTGCTCCAAAATTGATGCCTTTCCTGCTTTTGCATTCCATTAGTGAAAAGAATATCACACTTGGGAGAATATCTCATAGGTTAGTTTTTTCTCCCTTCTTCAAATGAATAATTTTTTTCAATCCCCTATATCTCAACTTAAATATGATTTATCCAGAAAGCCTTACATGAACACTAGCCCACTTTACATTCTCCCCCGATATGGTTTGGCTGTATCCCCACCCAATCCCATCTTGAATTGTAGCTCCCAAAATTCCCACATGTCATGGGAGGGACCCAGTGAGAGGTAATTGAATCATGGGGTGGTCTTTCCTGTGCTGTTCTTGTGACAGTGAATAAGTCTCAGGACATTTGATGGTTTTATAAAGGAGAGTTCCCCTGAACATGCTCTCTTGCTGCCACCACGTAAGACGTGACTTTGCTCCTCATTCACCTTCCACCATTATTGTGAGGCATCCCCAGCCATGTGGAACTGTGAGTCAATTAATCCTCTTTCCTGTATAAATTACCCAGTCTAGGGTATGTCTTTATTAGCAGTGTGAGAACAGACTAATACATCTGCGATGTCCCTACACACAAACCCAGGAGTTTCCATAGCTCCCTGTATTTTCCCTGTCATGAGATTCATCACACTGCTAGTATTCCCTGTTTAATACTTGTCCAAGAATTCTGTTATTATGGGACCGCATCTGCCATGTTCACTGTGTTTAGCAAAGTGAGTCTTTAGCAAAGTAAATGGCGTATTTTAAGTGCTCAGTAAACATTTGTTGATTAGATGAGTGACTTAGTATATGGCCTGATGTCAGCAACTGTTTGACTCACCCAACTCACTTTGTTCAAAGTCCATGCTCACCAATAAATTCTCATGGTTATTCTCTAACAGGGAGAGAATATGCTGGTCATGTGGACTCGGGCACATTGATCCTTGTGATCTGTAAATTAGCAAGCCAATATTCAGTTCTTAGACATTCATTGGATGAGCCTTGTTGCTGTGTTTGCCCTCTAAAAATAAATCCACCCTTAGAACACTAAACAAGAGCAGATTTCTAAATATGTAAAGATGATAAAGGCCTGCATTGTGGCAAATTGCAAAAGTATACTTAACTAGAGAGATAGCAGATAACACGAAGGCCTTTTTAAGGTCAAGAGAGGTCAAGAGATGTTCAAGTCATTGCCATTGCCATTTTTATTTACACCATCTGTTTGTATTTTGAAATGAAGAAATGCAAAACATATGCTACATTTTAAACATATATATTTTGTAATCATTTAAAAAGTAATCCTTTCTGCAAAAATATTAAATTCAAAGTGACTGTGCTAGCCACAAGATGATTACAGAATTTATAACATAATGATAATTCATAGTAAAGTTAACTGCTTCCAGTCATGACAGAGTAGGAAAGCCTGAATCATCCTTCTGCTGTTAACACCAAAAGAACTAGAAATAATGTATTCAACAACCATTTTAGATATTGGACAACAGCAATTGCAGGATTGTGATCCCCGAGAGAAAGGAAACAAAGTGAGTTCCACCATCGCCAGACCTTCTGCCTAGGAGTAATTTCTGGACTGTGATATAGCAATGGGAACCCAGATGGAGCCAGACAATGTTACTGAGTTGAAGGCAAGACGAATTGAAATTTGGGGAGGCAGAGAGGATAGAAATTTGTAGGGCAGAGAACCCAAGAGAAGTGAGCTTGGTAGATAAATATTTTATAAATTTGCATAGGGCTCCCTTGAGTCTTTTGCTGAACAGCATCTATATGTGTGAAGTGAAACCCTATGAGGCTAGGCATGACAAACTTTCTGGGAAAGAACAACTACTAGGGATCTGTCAACCAAACATTTTCCAGAGATCATTCAGGGCTGAAAATTAACTTGAATTCCCAACAGCCCAAGAGGAGAAACCTCTGTGAGTATGGGAGCATTCAGGGTCAGAACTTCAGAAGGATCACACCTTAGAAAGGCTAAATTAGCTCTAGAGTAATTATTCCTATAGCCCTACCCTAAAAGAGTTTTAAAATAAAATAAAAAAGAACTATATTAATCACAATTGTCACTAGAACAAAGTCAAATACACTTAAAAGAATATTTTTTTAAAAACCAGCACTCGATAACATAAAATTTACAATACCCAGCATACAATAAAAATTACTGAACAAAGAAGAAGCAGGAAAATATGATCCATAACCAGAAGGAAAAATCAGTTGGTTAAAAACAGAACCATTAATGACAAATGTAGAATTTTTAGTCAGGGTATCAAAACAACTATTATGAATCTGTCTTATATGCTCAAAGATATAAAGGAAAGACAAACAAAAACAGAGAGATGAATTACCTAGAAATAAATGAAATAAAATTTTTAGAGAAATGCAATACTTAAAATTTCCCTGGATACTGTTAACAGCAGGTCAGACAATACAGATAGGAAGAGCAGTGAATATGAAAATGTAGCAACAGAAACCATCCAAAGCAAAACACAAAGACAAAAATATTGGGGGAAATAAAACCCAACCTTATTGACCTGTGGGACAATATCATGTCATCTAACATAGTTTTGAAGAAGAGGAGAGAGATGGAACATAGAAAAATATTTGAAGAAATAACAACTAAAGATTTTCCAAATTTGAGGGAAACTATAAACTTACAGATCCCAGAATCTCCAATAACCCCAAGCAAGGCAAGCATGGTGCATGCGCCAACCCTGTTACGTGACACAAGTGTAAAATTTCAGAGTCAATGACTACTTGCTTTGAACCTAGCAGAATATTTCTGTAATATAATATTACATGCAACTTCATTTGGAAATAACTTCAAAATTCCTTTATTATGATAGTAAATAAGGCCCACATGAAATGGCATTCCAGAGCCCCCAAGCCATCCCCCTAATAAACACTGAAGAGCTCTGCATTTACTATAACTGGTCTTATTTCATTTCTACAGTCTTGTTAAGAATGCATCTGCATCTTTTAAAGAACATTGATTGAAGTTATTGTCCATTACATTTTTCTCATCAAAACTTATGTTTTCAGATGGTGAGGCTCAGCAATGCATTATTTTCTATTTTGCGTTGGCTCCTTGGAAACTCAGAGTCAAATTTTGTTTGTAGTTTCACTGCCTGTTTTCAGTCTCATGTTATTGTTATAATTATTCATGCATTTTCATCCTTTCATCATATGATTTTTGTTCTTTCATCTTTATTTGATGGTTCTATTGAAAGTATTGTTACGGAGCAATGGCCTTGCTGCTCAACACACATAGAAGACAATACTGTGGCACTAGCTTTTGAGAAAAGAAACGGATTTATTGTGAAGTTGACCAGCAAGGACACGGGAGGCATGGCTCAAATCTGTCTCCTCTATCTGGGGTTAAATCAAACTCTTATGGGTAAGGAAGGACAGGTTGGTATGCAGAAATCTTCTTGGATAACAAACCCTTTGTTTCTAAAAGGGTTCTGGCACTCAGGTTCCAGTCACATCCTAGTATTCGTGGTTCCATGGGGAGGAAATGTTGGTTTCAAATGCTATTTGAAGTTAAGGCTTTCCTCCTCTGCACATGCCCAGGTTATATGACTTGCAGTTTTGGCTTTGCTACATCTGCAAGATAACTTGGCATTCTGTTTTCAACAAAATAAGGCCAGTTTTGGCTGGTCCTGCACTTATGGTAGAAATTGTTGAAAGTGAAGAAAGCCCATTCAGGGATGTCAGGGAAACCAACAAGGGAGAGCATGGTACCTCGGAACTAGCAATGATATGGAAGTGAGTCATTACCACGGAAATTGAAATGTAATTATTAATCAGGATATAGAGAATGAATCAAGGAAAGTACAAACACAACCATGGAGGGAAGTTGCATCTGAAGTGCTAGATGAGTGCAGCTGATACAGTGAGAGTGAAGCTGCTGAGGTTTCAGATTAAACATATGCATGTTCACATCAACTTTTTTTGAAACATAGTTGTTAGAGTATGATGAAGGGACAAGGCAAGAGAGCAATAAGGAGAAAGCCACACTGCACTAACTCTCTTTAAAAAAAATAGCATGGCTTTGATTTTAAGAATCCAAGATTGACTCTTGTGAATGATTCAAAGCTTTGACCACCAAATGTCTTTGAGTAAATTTCAAGCAATGCATAAGGGAACCAAACTGAAATACAATATTATCTGCTAATGGACATCTGATTTTTGTGCCTTTTTTCTAAAATTAATGGAATTGAACTTTAAATAAACTTTGAAGTGCTTATATTCTTACTGTTTGAATAATTTGTCCAAGGTCTGTTTCATGTCAAGGGGAATTTTTCAAGAGACGTGGGGCCCACAAGTTCTGCAAATATTATGAACTTGAGAAAATCACTTATCTTTCCTGGACTCAGTTTCTCCATCAGCTAGAAGTATATTGGTCCTGATCTCAGCAGGAAAAGATGATACATTCTCTAACTGGAGGAGAGTTTATAAAGGGACTGCTTTTAAAAGGGTGGGCAGATGTCTGGGAACCCACCAAGAGGGACAATAGTACCTTGGAGCTAGCAATAATTGAGAAGTGAGTTCATTACCATCCCTAAATCTGAAAGTGAAAGGGGAGGGATAAGTTATAGGTATCCCAGGTGCTGAATCTGGAGAGAACAGCTGTATAAAGAGGGCAGTCTGACAGATGTTGTAACCTTTCATGGAGTGATGCAGCCACTAGGGAACCTGAAAGGAAAGATTAATAAATAAATAAAATATGCAGACCTTCCCTTCCTCCCATCCTCTGGTCTCATGATAGGGACTCCTAGCCCTTGACTTAACACAGTCAGAAGATGATAGGGAATGGGGCTATTATAAGTTGAACTGAGGGGATGTAAAAAAATACGTTGAGGTACTAACCCCCATTACCTCATAATGAGACTTTATTTGGAAATAGGGTTGTTGCAGATGTAATTAGCTAACTTAAGAAAAAGTCGTACCAAAGACACAGGCACACACAGGGGAAATGCCATACGATGACAAAGGCAGAGATTGGAGTTAGACAGCTGCAAACTAAGGAATGCCTGTGATTGCTGGCAAACCACTAGAAGTTAGGAAGAGGGCAGGATGGATTTTCCTCTAGGTTTCAGAGGGAACATGGCTCTGCCGACACCTTGATTTCAGATTCTAGCCTTCAGAACTGTAAGCCAATTGATATGGTTGGGTTTTGTGTCCCCACCCAAATCTCATCTTGAATTATAACCTATAATCCCCATGTGTCAAGGCAGACATCAGATAGAAGTAATTGGATCACGCTGTTCTCGTGATAGTGAGTGGGTTCTCATGAGATCTGATGGTTTTATAAGGGCCTCTTTCCCCTTCACTTGGTACTTCTCCTTCCTGCTTCCTTGTGAAGAAGGTGCCTTGCTTCCCCTCCACCTTCCACCATGATTGTAAGTTTCCTGAGACCTCCCCAGCTGTGCTGAACTATAAGTCAATTAAACCTCTTTCCTTTATAAATGACCCAGTCTCGCTCAGTTTTTATACCAGTGTGAAAACAGACTAATACAACAATACATTTCTGTTATTTTATGCCACCCAGTTTGTGGCACTTTGTTACAGTAGCCATGGGAAACAAATATGGGAGCCCACTGATGAAGACCTTACACGTCAGACTTTCAGGTGTAGAGATGGTTAAAAGAAAGCAGAAAGTGAATTTGGAGGAGTAAATTAAAAATATTTCTCAGAGGGGTAATCCAGAAAGCCCTGCTCTGATTTCTGAAACAGCCACGAATAGACCAGACAGGCTCCCTGCCCTTCAAGTGCTTGTGTGCTACTTCTAACACCTCCCAGACCTGAGTGTAAGGTTTGGTGCTTACTTTCTTTAAATGGATAAATGTCAGTTTTCTCCCAAAGTAATGTGAAATTCCAACTCTTACCTCTTTCTTGTAGGTTTTTAGCATAGACTATGAATAGAACGTATTCTGGGAAATGGCTAGAGCTGAGGTTGTAACTGGAAAAAGGACCGCATATGAAAAAGGGCCTTATCTGCCATCCTGAGACATTCAGAATATAAACTGAGTGCCAGCGGGAGGTACCGTATAATTTTAAGTAGCAAACTGACCTGATAAGCACATCAACTGTATCTTTCTCTAGTTAGCACTAACTTGAGTACCTTTATTATATATCTTGCACCCTTCTTTATCTTTTTAGCTGTTTTCCAAATATATATTTAAATTTTAATGATAAAAATAAGAGATTCACTGTTAAAAATTAAAGAAATTGAAGAAAAATTAAATTTAATTTAAAAAATTAAAGAAAAATTTCAATCATAGGGTCATCACCTGCTCTCAGGATTTTTGTGTGCCTCCTTCTATGGTTATATTTTATTGGCTAAATAACACTTTTTGCAAGGTTCCATTTCCCTATTGTTGGTTATTTTTATAATTTTAAAGTTTTCACTATTAAAAACATGCTTTAATTCACATTCTTATACATAAAGCTTTGACTGCATAGTTTCTTTTTACTTTCTATAAGTTTCCAGTAGTGTGAGAGCTAAGTTAGAGCATGTGAGTATTTTAAAACATTGTACCAATCAGTATTCCCTATTTGCAATTGATAGAAATTCAGATCATACTAACTTAAAAAAATGAGACTCTCATTTGACTGGATAGTCTAGGAACGGATCTATCTTCAGTTACGGTTGAACCTAGAGGTTATAACAATGTCAGTAAATCTCTCTCTCTCTCTCTCTCTGTAAATACATATTTGTGTATTCTCAATTGAAGTTATTTGTCCAATAAATGAACTGTAAATATTATCTTCATATATGCTTGCTTTTTATTTCCTTGATAGTATTTTTCAAAGAACAAATATTTATAGTTTTGATGACAGCCAATTTATTAAGTTTTATGGCTCATGCTTTTGGTGTCTGATCTAAGAAATTGTTGCCCACCCTCTTCCTCAAAGTTGCAAATATTTTCTCCTATGTTTTATTCTAGAAGATGATAGTTTTTACCTTACATTTAGATCAATGATCTATTTCAAATTAATTTTTTTGTCTATGATGTGAAATGAAAGTTGGGATTCATTTAACTTTTCCTTATGAATATCCAGATGTTCTTCTAGCACCATTTATTGAAAAGACTCTCCATTTCCCCCATTTAATTACCTTGACATCTTTGTCAAAAATCAATTGACCATAGTTACATAGGTTTATTTCCAAACTCTTCATTGAGTCTTATTGATGTATATGTCTATCCTTACACAAATACCATGCTGTCATGATTATTATAGCTTTATTGTAACTTTGGAAATCAAACAGTAAAAGCCTTTCTTTTGTGTTCTGTTTCAAAATGGTTAGGGCTTATCTAGATCTATTGCATTTCTACACATGCCTGCTGCTGGGATTTTTATTGGGATTGCACTGAATACATAAGTCATTTCGCAGAGGATTGTCATCCTAACAGTATTTAGTCTTCCAATGCATGAATAAAGTATGTATCTCCATTAATTTAGGTAGTCTTTAACTTCTCTAAGCAATGTTTCACAGCTTTTAGTGTTCAGGCCTCACATATACTTCCTTAAATTTCTTCCTCAGTATTTCGTGGGTTTTGATGGCATTGCAAAGGGTATCTTCTTCTAACTGATTTTCCAATTCTCTCTTCCTCTCCCTCCCTTCCTTCCTTCTTCCCTTCTTTCCCTTCCTCCCCTCCTCTCTTTCTCTATCTTACAGCCCTGCTCATTTATGATTCTTCTTGGCTTCTTGGCCACATTCTCTCCTGCCATGAACAGGTTCTCTGCAAAAGAAACGACGGCTACGGACATTCCTAAACCTAATTCTTTAAAACCCATGATCCAAAAAGGGAAGATTCTTCCCTAATATCTCCATTACCAAATTACCAAAGAAGTCTATTCTTGAACTTCTTTGAATGGCCAGATGTGCCAGGTTTTAAGGAATGGGGAAGAGTTTGCCGAAGAAACCCGTCCCAAGTACTGGGAAGACCAAAAGTATAGTTCACAAAATTTCCTATGATAATCATGACATGTATTATCAAATCATTTTCTAGAAAAGTAGTGCTGGCTTTAAACAGTATATAAATATCCTCTCTCATTTTTCATTATGCTCTAATACTGCTCTAATAATATGCTCTAATACTGCTTTTCGCCATCGGATCTCTGAATTATTATGATATTCTCCCCACCACTGGACTTGCCCTTCTCTCCTTCACTCAGCCCATAGTCTGGCTTTTCCTTGTGCTTCACAGGGTGGAGCAATTATAATCCATTTCCCAGGCAACTGAGAACATGTGCTGAAATCCCAAGCATCCATCTACAGAAGTTTATTTAAGCTTCTAGTTGCAGACATAGGTGAAACAGCCCATCTACTTTGAATTCCAGTATTAGTATGTTACGTATGTTTAGAGAACTCTTAACTCGGGAGTAAATGATTAATAGGGGACTTACTGACAGTTAGAATGACCTAGAAGGCCAATAATGCCGTCTGACCCTTTCCATTGCTTCCCCATACTGCTAGAAAAGGAGGGACACATCTCACAGCTCAAGGATTTCCTTTCCCATTATTTACTTTACTTTCCCATTATTTACTTTACTGATGGAGCAGCAAGTGGCATAGCATAGGTTTTCCAATACTGTATTAATTTCTTTAAAGTCACTAGGGTTTCAATACATAGCACTTAAGAAGAACTAAATGAACTAAATGAGGTCCTGAGATCCTCAAAGAGTTAATATACCTCCTTAAATTAGAATTGAGACCATAAGCTTTTATTAATTGCAGTTTACAGTCAGCATGGCATTTTAAAGGAAACTTAGAGATTAGTTTATACAATAGATCATCATAGGGAAGATTGCTAAAAAGGCCAAACTATGTCTTTCACATAACGAGTACATTTCTCTCTGTCTGGCTTAGAAAATCCATAACAAAGGTGTCACCTTGATTCCCAGAAAGTGGCTTCATTTTTTTTTTTTTAGCTTTTTATTTTCCTGATTTTTTAATAGTTTTTTTTAAATTTTATTATTATTATACTTTAAGTTTTAGGGTACATGTGCACAATGTGCAGGTTAGTTACATATGTATACATGTGCCATGTTGGTGTGCTGCACCCATTAACTCGTCATTTTATTAGAAACAAAAACTTTACAACTAAAGTTTTAATGTCTCCATCTGAATAAAAAGGATCCATCTTAAAGAATCATTCGTAGCCATGGGGAAACCAATAGATAAACTCATTTGACCTTGTTGGTTCTTGCTCCATTACCTAAAACCCTGAATTTCTAAGTATATTGTTACTATGTGTATCAAAAAAAATAATTTGGGGTGGTATTATTACACCTATAAATTGGTTCAATGCTAGTGGAGAAAGAAAAGTGGGTAGATCCTGATTTTCAATTATGTGTTGTAAAAATTTTACCAATTATCCCTGTAATTAGAATTTTTTTCCTGTAAATACTCAGGATCCACACAGTTTGCACCTAACCAAGAAGTTAAAGCATTTTCTAAAGTTATGGAGGCTTCCATCAATTGGTGTGCATTGATCATTTCCCAGTTCCTAATGTTCAGAGGGCACATAAGCTGTGGTTGAAAAATAGCCCCCTGGCTGGGTACAGGGGCTCAAACCTGTAATCCTCCCCTTGAGAGGCCAAGGTAGGGGGAACACTTGAGCCCAGCAGTTCAAGACCAGCCTGTGCAACATAATGAGACCCCATCTCCAGAGGAAAAAAAAAATAGCCAGGCTTGGTGGTGCATGCCTGCAGTCCTAGCAACTCAGGAGGCCGAGGCAGGAGGATCACTTGAGCCCAGGTGGTCAAGGCTGCAGTTAGCTGTGCTCATACCACTGCCTGGGCAACAGAGCAAGACTCTGCCTCAAAAATAAAGAAGAAGAAAAAATTCCTCAGTCACAGAACCAATATGCTTATTCCATATCTACTTATTATGAACCAAATGTCAAGAACAGCCAAGCCTCTTTTTTGGTCCTTTTATTTCTGCACTTTTACTGACTATAAAATTACAGTATGTATGTTTTTTCATAGAAGTTTTACAAAAATTTGTCGTCATTGGTCCACTAATCTACTATTCATCTTATGGTTTACTAATATTTTAATTTCTTACTTTTCTTTGTTTAGATAACATAAATCAGATTAACTTCTTTGATACCAAAGGATCAGCATGGTTTAAGAATTCCGCTAGTTCACTGTTTCATTAGTTGAACTTTCAATTGTTCCACATGTTTTACCTGCGTTTCTCTCTTTCTCAAGCTGATTTTCCACTCATTTCAAAAAGTATTGTTGTAAAATTATAAGGAACAATCTAAATGTCCATCAGTCTATTACTGGTCAAATACATTATTGTATATTCATAATAGGAATATTAGGAAACCATTAAAGAGGAATGTTACCGTCGGAAAAGGAAATACAATGACAATTTTATATAATATGTTCTCATTTTTTAAAACAGAAACAAGGGATGCGTAAATAAAGACATGTATGCACAAATCTTGTATAGAAGAATGCACAAGAAGCGACCAACTGTTTAGTTACTATGGAGAGGCGATAGAATATCCCTATTGAGTAGAGTGCGTCATGACAGGACTTCTGCTTTTCATTTTATAATCTTAAGAAAAAGATTATCTACCACTGTGATAAACTTAAATAGTAAACTTCGCGGTAATCCCTGATTTATTAGTGGAAAATTGTTTTCCAATTTTGGTTTGCTGAGTATGATAACCTCTGCCACCTCACCATTAGGGAAAATAGATTTGTATTTATTGTTCCAAAAGCTCTCTAAGTGAAAACTAATTTTCCCCAAAGTTTAGTGGAAGGAAAGCCCAAAAGAAGGTCTATTTTTGCTTTTATGCCCTTTGTATCTAAGATGGATTGTGTTATTTCAGTTCATGCTCACATCTGTTTATAATAATGTACAACTTGTACAAAACAAAATAATAATTGAGAATAATTGCATGGATTGAATAAAAATACGCAATTTTAGAATGTTTGGGGTTGAGCTTTTTTGAAAAAAGATTCCCTTAAGTAGTCTTAAAATATGACTTTAATTTATCCATTAAATTTAACAGAATTCAAATACAGACTTCACAGCTGTTAAAATCATGCAATTGACACTAATGTTTTATCATTGCTAGTTAGCATACAATTTTTTTTTGTAATTGGAACTGGGTTTTGTTATGTACAATTACCAAAAAATTTTAATGCTCTGAAAAGAATATTAAAAATATAAATATGCCTACTAAATAACTGTTATCTGAATCAAACTGTACAGATTCATAATTAATCTTATCTCTGCATTTGTTAACCCTTTTTTTGAATCTTCTGAGCTAGCTATATTATGCCACAGAGCATACTAGGAAAGCTTCTGGACTTTGTTTTGTTTTTAAAAGAGATTATACATTTTTAGTATATTTAAAAAGTTTTATCTCCAGGAACAGAATTTTTTTCACTTAAGCTTATTTAATACAAGAGTTTCAAATCTCTCTAAATGGGCTATGGCATAGTCTTATTGAGTATCTATTTTCAGATTTCAACATCTGGATAAAATATTTTCTTTTTTTATTTTTATTTTTACTTTTTTTAGAGTTGGGGGTTTTGCACTGTAGCCCAGGCTGCAGTACAGTGGTGTTATCATAGCTCACTGCAGCATTGAACTCCTGGGCTCAAGCCATCCTCCTGCCTTAGCCTCCTGACTAGCTAGGACTACAGGGGTGCATCACCACACCTGGCTAATTATTTTGTATTTTGTAGGTGAGGTCTTGCTATGTTGCTCAGGCTTCCTATCTTAGCCTCCCAAAGTGCTGGGATGACAGGCATGAGCCACCGTGCCCAGCTGGCTGAAACATTTTCAATGTGGAAATAAGGTGCCCCACCTAAGGCAGCCAAGGCTCTGGTATTCTCCAACTCTTCATCCACTCTCTCCTTTATCCACTCAGCCCCTTCCACATTTATCCCCCACCTTGGACTCCACACACACCCCTGCCTCTGTATCCTTGCACTTGCCATTCCCCATAAATAAAATGGTCTTCCCTATCCACATGGCTCCCTCTATTACTTCTCTCAGGACTTTACTAAAAGGCACCTTCTCAGTAAGGACTGACCCTACCATATTTTCCAAAATGTTGTATTTCATTCACCTGCTGTATGTTTTTCTCTTTAGCACTTATCACAATTCAAAATACTTTTTATTTTAGGTATTAGTTTCTTTTTGATTTTTTTTTCTTTGAGACAAAGTCTCACTCTTGTCCCCCAGACTGGAGTACAATGGTGTGATCTCGGCTCACTGCAACCTCCACCTGCCGGGTTCAAATGATTCTCTTGCCTCAGCCTCCCTAGTAGCTGGAATTACAGGTGCCTGCCACCACGCCTGGCTAATTTTTGTATTTTTAGTAGAGACAGGGTTTCACTATGTTGGCCACGCTGGTCTTGAACTCCTGACCTCAGGTGATCTGCCTGCCTTGGTCTCCCAAAGTGCTGGGATTACAGGCATGAGCCACAGCGCCTAGCCTTCTTTTTGATTTTTTTTTTTAATGGTATAGTTTGTTTTGTTCACTGCTGTATCCACAGAACCAGTTCCTGACATGTAGAGGCATTCAATTTAAAAAAATAAGTAAATAAATATAGGGCAATACAGTGCCTGAATGACGAAATTAGTTGGAACCAAATAGTTATCTCCTATAAATGGGTCACATCTTCTCCAGTTTACCATGGATATCTCATTCCTGTTATCTGGCCCACTTTATTGATTTCTATTGTTTGCCCAGCCTCACTTAGCTTTTGAAATTGTAACCTTGAATCACGTTTGTAACTTATTATTCTCTCTGACCCATCTTAATTGAACCACTTGACTCCATAATCCATCGACAGTTATTACCACAATAGTTTATGTCCTCAGTTAAGATCCACTCCCCAACACCCAATTGTCTAAAAAAGTCATACATTGAAGCAAATGGGGTGACACCTATGAAAGGCTTATGGTACAACTGTATGCCACACCATACACCAATGGAAAATCACAGCATACAATACATATACTTTAAGCCTAAGTCATATATTGGATAAGAATTCCACTGAAACTATGGGTTTGCAGAATTCCCCCATTTTGTTCAATTTCACCAAGTAACACGTTCGGGACATTGGTCAATTACACATGACTCATAACTTTATTAAAACTTTTCAGATCTATATGAGCTGAATTCAAGCTGCAGCTTCAGAGCTAGCATAGAACTGAAAGACTTAATAATAACAGGAGAAAATCCTTTTGCCTCCTCACATATGCAGAATTGAAGGCACTTGTTTTGCCTTCAATTTTAGTTCCTTAACACGTGTTTTGAAGGCACTTAAGGAAGTAAAATTGGTCCACTGTATCGGTTAAATATTGCCATAATTACAGGGCAACAAGACATCTCAAATTTTAATGGCAAATAACAACAAGCCTTTATTTCTTGCTTGCTTATCTATGAGTCAGCTGCAGTTTGGCTAACCTGAATAAGGTGCAGTAGGGTTTGACTCAAAGCTGCAGGTGTGCCTAGGTCCGTTCTACATGTTCCTCATCTTCCTTAGACCAGCAACTACTTAGGTATGGTATTAGATTGGTGCAAAAGTAATTGAGGGTTTTGCCATTAAAAGTAATGGCAGTATTATAATATTCTCAATGCAAAAGCAGAACCTAAATTTGCAGGTATATCGCTGTCATCATATCGTTTATGTTGGCCAAGTGAAGCCACTAAGCCTTCCAGAAAGGAGCAGGAATGTACACCCCGCCATCATGACACCAAGGAAGGCTATGCCTATAAAATACTATTTAAGGGAATGAAAAAGTGTAGACCAATAAATTGATCTAATATATACCCACTATTATGCAAGTAGACAGATACCTGATATATCTGCAATCTTAAATCTTGGGATGCATAATCAGATAAAAAAATCAGATAGTCCCCCTACTATGGCATAGGTGAACAATGAACATAGAAAATGAAGACTGAAGACTGCAGTAAATCACTTTACTTTCTGGACATTGAGTTCTAAGAACTCAGATGTTAGAACTGAAACTCTACAAAGCATTGGCATCTCAAAATTCTGAGACAGGAATAACCACAGAACATGAGGAGTAGCTTTGTCTCCAAAGATGTGGGCAGAAACCACCTTTTTGCAGTTTCTCTAATGGAATTACAATTAACCACAGGCCTGTTGTAGAATAAGGCTCCACTGGGTATTACGAGTTTGGTTTAATGAATACGATTCAACAGTGTACAGCATATTCTCTAAGTCTCTCTGGAAAGGCGTTTAAATGGTGATTTCACAAAATATTACTTTTAATCAAATCACATCGGGATGTCATTATTTAATAGTTTATCTTTCTCTAAATAGATTAAATTTTATTGGAGACCATTTTTTTCAGCCAAATGTACTATATATTTTTGATGAAGCCTTCTTACTATTTGACAATCTGCCCATTCAACCTGGCTTTCCCTGAAAAGAACTCTGTGCTGAAGAAGAAATGCATATGTTTATGTCTATAAATCCAAAGTGAACACAATATTTTCTTAGTCCCAAATTGCAAGATGCTTCCAGGACAAACAAAAGAATTGCCAGTGGAAACTCTGGATATTAGTATTTGAAGTGTTCTAGGGAAGCTGGAAATTTTTGTGAAATAAAAACATAGCGTAATTTGAAATTACACACATTTGCTGAACAAACCTTTGCCAAACTGGCTGCTCAGAGATTATTTTTCCACCCAAATAGTTTAATGGTTTTTCTTTTAAGTATTAGTTGAAAATATTTACCTACAAGCTCAAAGAAATCTTCTGGTATTCATTTAAATCTAGTTGGAAATTATTCTGAGGTGTGCGTGTGTGTGTGTGTGTGTGTGTGTGTGTGATTCATTATAAAGAAAAATACAGAATATTGTCAATAACAATGAAAACACAGGACATGACTTCTCAATTACCTAAAAAATGTCACAGGCAACAGTAAAATTACAAGTTACAAATTATGTCCTAAGAGAGTAGAATTAATCAATAGAACATGAGAGATTTGGTGCTTCAGCAGCATAAGATGAGAAGAATTGAGGCCCAACTCAAGAAGTTGTGAGAAAGTGTTAAAAACTCCAAATCCTTCACAATATTTATTGAACAGAGAAGAATAACTAGCAACAGGCTAAAAAATAAATCCCCTAGCTTAAACAACTAAATAGAAGAAGGGATGTAAAATTTGCACAACCTGACCACAACCTTTATTTTAAAAGAATAACTTAATAAACAACTCGAAGCCAGAACTTCTCTCTAGATTTTACACCAAAATAGCTCAACACCAGCTAGGCTAGTGGATCTAATTATGTGCTATAACAGAGGCCACTTGGAGTACTGTTCCTTTTTTGCCAGAAAATTCCCTTGCCCCCTCAAGAATTTTTTTTATTAACGTTAGCAAATAAAGGAATTTCAGTACTTATTTTATGACCACTGGCATCGGTGGTTACAATTTGAAATAACTACCGTATCTTAGCAACTCTAATCTTAACAAAATAAATGCAGCAAGGAGCAAACAGGCTTCGCGCCATACTAATGTCTCATCAACATCCGAAAAGGGGAAGGGGGGAAATAAATGAAGGATGACTCTCACTGTGCTGGTACTGTGGAATTGGCAGCTCTCCCATGACCAAAACATTACATTTCTTTCCATTTTCACAGCAGGGGCACCTGCAATGATATATTTTAAGAAAGCAAATTTACTTAGACCTAAAGGGGCAGGCATAAAAGAGAGAAGGGAAAGGATGATTAATCAGAAAGAGAAAGATGTGAGGGAAAAATTTAAATTATATCCTGCTTATTTATTTTTCTTATGATGGGGAGGTCACAGCAATGGTAGTATCTGTTAGTTGTCTCCTAAATTGCATTCCAATCAATGCTCATATTTGCACAATATGATAGTTTCCCCCCTTAGACACTAAAGCCTGAGGTAGCTCCAAATTCAAATTATAACTACCTTCAGAAAGAAGGCACTACATAAATTGTGAATGAATGAATGAATGAATCCAGTTCTGTCCCTTCAAACTGGTTGGTAAATATTAAGGACACAAAGCTCTTGATTCACTTCATACCTCTAGATCAATCACTTAAAGTGTTTCTAATGTAGAACTTGGTCCAAGTGTACATCCACATGGATCTGAAGTCAACCTCAGGAAGTATACCTTAAAGAAAAGATCAGGGACTTTGTGGTTAGAAGGACTTGAGTAGGGACCTCCACTTCATCATTTCCTAGCACTGTGAACTAACATATCACACATGATAGCCTACTCAATACTATCTTGTTTTATACTAACCAGGTTAATCACCATTTTTCAATACATTGAGCTGTTGAGTTCTTTTGTTCATTAACTCTTGAATCTGGTTATCCTGTCCATTTCCAAAGGCAAATTAACATCTTGTTTAAGCTTTAATTAACTCTTGTCTTTACTGTTGATTGTAAAAGCCTAAATATTGCTCTTCTAATCCAATCTTGTCCCTTCCAATCTGCTGCCAGCATTCTCTTTCTAAATTTGACTATGTATTTTCCCTGTTTTAAATTCTCCTTTGTTTAATATATGAGCCTCCAAGTTCTGAGCTATGCCTACTTTTCAAGTTCCATTTCCTGGCATTCTTTCTACCCTGAACCCTACACTCCAGTTCAAACCAGTGTGCTTCTCATTCTGCTTCATAACCAACACTTTTTGGCAATTTTGCTCTCAACATAACATGCTTTTCAAACCTTTTTGCTCCATTTATAAACTCCTTCAGAGCTGGAACATTATTTCTCCAGTGAAGTCATTCCTGCAATCTATTTAGAAGGTTGATAATATCCTACATAAGATCATATCTATACAATATACTATGTCTTTATAGCACATAACTACAATGCTTTGCAATTATTTACTTACTCATGTGTATGTCCCATTAGACTGTGAGTCAGAGACTTCAGGACAGAGAATAATATGGTTCATTACTCTCATTGTCTAGCACAGCATCTGAATTTAATACATACTCAATAAATGTTAGCCTATCTCCTTTACCATTCTCCTTCCTACCCTTCAAATACTACAAAGACGGAATGAATTGACCTGTTTAGACTTTTATTTTGATCATTGTAGCATTAAATTCTACTTTACTTGTTAATGTAATGATTGATCTCATCTAAAAGAATACACATCTCTTTACTGCAGAAAACAGAAACTTATAAAAAATAACTTATGATATTATTTTAGTGCTTCATGAATATCTTTATATCTATTTTTTTTGATGACCATAACCCTATTTTGTGTGTTTGAAACCTTGAATCTTCCTTTAGGCTCGATCTCACTCTCTGTTTTTACCTTGGTCCCACTTGCTTCATATTGCATTGGCAAATGCCCGTAGCATGTATACAGTAGAAACAAAACCAATAATAATGATGATTGGGATAAAAATAGTTACCTTTTGCTATTAGAGTCATAAATTCTGAAGATTAAAAGAGATATAATGTTATATATTAAAATTCTAATCGAATTGAGTTGTGGCATGGATATGTGATTAAAAAATTGATATAATATAGGAAAATCCTATATGTTTAAACTCCTCTAGAAAATTTTCAACTAATTCATATAATAGATAATGTATATTATATGATAAATAATACATATGAAGTGCTCAAGAGCACAGTTAACTTTCTGTAATACAACCTTCCTGGTGGGCTTTAAAAAAATTATTTGCTAACTCTCTCCATCTCCAGGAGACTCATCATCAACCATCCAGAACTCCTCTGTTTTCTCCTTGTAAGAAATACTGCCAGAGAAACACAGCCTATAACTTACTGATAGGAGGGTGTCAAATTTCACCTTGCATCTGCTGAAGAATATCTAAAAATGGAAATAAAACCATAGAGGAAAAACTACCATTATGTCTGAAAAAAACAGGGAAGTCATCCAAAGTTAGAAAAAAGGAGAAAAATCAATCCAATGGCCAAGAATAAATTCATTCAAGCAACATGAATTGATCTTCTACCATGCGATTGGTACTATGATTGGCATTCAGGAAAATAAACCAAAGAAAAAAAATAACTATCCTTCGTGGTAGTCATGGAAACAGATAGGCGACCACTCACTGATTATTATGATATGCCCTGAGCCTTGTATTGTTCATGAATATTCCATCCAGAACCTATAATTATGAATTATTGAAAAAAGAGTCATGTCTAAATATAATATGATTTCTATTTTGTGAAGAAGAAAACATTTACAAATATTTAAGATGGTAGGGTTGTTTTAAGGGTGACAAAAAATAAAGGTCTATTGGTTTTTTTCTCCCTCTAAAAATGTTTTTTATACCAATGATAGTCTACTTTATAAAGAATACACAAAGCCTTGCTTTCGTAGTTTGGATTGCCAGATTAAATACAGAGTGCCCATAATTTTTTTTAGTATTGTGTCCCACATATTGCTATATAAATGTAGGTTGTTGTCAACAACCTCTTAAATATGTTTCAGTTATAAAGTATGTTCCTCGTATTTCATGGAACATCCTTATACTAACTGATTTGTTATTTAACTGAAATTCAAATTAAATTGTGCATCTGGTGTTTTTATTTGATAAGCCCGATAGCCCTATTTATAGTGATGCCCATCCAATGATCAAACTCCCCACTCTGAGTTCACTCTATGTGTTTTCAGTGGATCAGTAGATTGAACAATGATGAGATACCAAGCAGCCTACTTGGTCTTGTGTTTACAACAGCAGTGTTGTTCAAGCATTTAGACTTAGACAGTTTCTTTCCAGCTTACGTTCAAAGGGTTTCTGACATGTTGCTCAAGTAACAAAGTGTGACCTTTATCCTTTCCTCCTGGTGAACAAAACAGAAATTTTCTTTTTTTTTTTTTGAGACAGAGTCTCGCTCTGTCTCCCAGGCTGGAGTGCAGTGGCGCAATCTCGGCTCACTGCAAGCTCCGCCTCCTGGGTTCACACCATTCTCCCGCCTCAGCCTCTCCGAGTAGCTGGGACTACAGGCGCCCGCCACCACGCCCGGCTAATTTTTTTGTATTTTTTAGTAGAGACAGGGTTTCACCGTGGTCTTGATCTCCTGACCTCGTGATCTGCCCGCCTCGGCCTCCCAAAGTGCTGGGATTACAAGCGTGAGCCACCGCGCCCGGCCACAAAACAGAAATTTTCTAAGGAGGTAAAAATATCAAAAATTAAAAATGGTGATGTACTATTCCAAGAATCTTATGGCTGTCAATACTTTATGCTTTTAAACAGCTGCTAGCGTTCACCCTAGAAGCATCTGAATACATCTGTGGGTTTTTTTTTTTTTTTTTATGGTGTGTAGTGAACTTTGATATCTTTTGGGAATAAAAGAACTCTCTATCTACATATATATATTTAACAATGCAAGTTATTGTTATATAAATGCAGGCTGTTGTCAATTTCAGTTCCCTACCATATCAAAAGAACAAAGCAGGCAGGAAGAGCAAGAGGATGATCTAATATGCCTATGCTAATAACAAAGCCAGTGTCCTAAATTGGCAATGGCAGCCCTCTTCTGCGGAGATTGTTTTTAACACCATCAGTAGACATTCAAAAAAATTGGATGGTGACAGGAAGAGCACATTTTAAATTGTCAACCTTCATGATGTCCTTTTGAAGAATAGCAATTACATAACTCAGGGAGCTTTATTTTGCATTTGAAAAAAAAAAATATATATATATACATATATAAAGCAGTTTGCAAAAATGTTATGCAAGAATCCATATTCTGATTTCTTTGTAGAAATTAAAGTTACTTATTTTTGACTATAATCTCGTTTCCCTTTATTACCCAGTTTCTAGTTAAGGTTGGCATCAATATTAAGTAAGTAGTACAGAATTAAAACTGCTTTCTATTTAAGTTATTAACAAATTCATTTAAAGAGGCCATCGACCATATGCTATTTCTTAATCATATTCAAAGTCGAGTTTGTGATTTTCCAGGAATCATGTACTTTTTAAATCTATACAGCATTAAAACATTAAGAGTTTGTTAATATTCTAATATTTTGTTAAAGTTTTAAGTTGTTTTCTCTTAGGCAATGAGAGAGGAAAATGTTATCCAAAAGTAATTTTATATCACCAAAATTTCATTTGGTTTTTATCTAATTCTCGTCTTCTTTTGAAATAATTTTAGAAAAAAACTCTTAAAAATGCAGACTTAACGCCAAGAGAAACGCATTGCAAGTACCCTAAATAGTTAATGTATTTTCTAAATGAATGATTTAAAATAGCTATTAAAGGAGAGGAAATGAGCTTAGGTTTCTAGTAATGACTTCTCCTCTTCAAAATGAAATCTGTAAATCCCTGATTGCAATTCCAAATTCCCTAAGGACCAGCAGTTCTGGGACCAGGGCTCACTGGCTTTATGTCTAATAGCACCAGATAAGTAGTATGATTTTTATATATATAATTTGGGGGAATATTCAGAATTTATAGTCCTGAAGACAATTTATGAATGAATTTCCTTTTTAGAGTACATTATTCTAAAAATCAACTTTTCCACCCAAATTGTAAGCAGAGCACATAGGAATGTGAGACGCACGGGTATATACATAGAGACATATGTGTATGTATTTATATATGCATGCACACACATGCACAAAATATAAGTACCATTTTATTCATAAGAGCATAATGATTCAGCCTGTGATTGTTAATAAAAATGCATTTCTAACCATCAAATTTGAGTCTATTATTCTAAGTTAATTGCATTTGCCCTAAAGAGACTTACAGCTGGCTGTCAGCCTGTTTGTGTCAGTTTCATTTTATTCATCAGTCAATCTTGTCTCTTCTTCTTTTTACATCCCATATATTGATCAAATAGATTTGTTAGCCTACTCACAGCTTTCACAGCATTAAAAAATTAAAAATAATCTTGATATTATCATCAGATGCATTTGATTACTTCGTTCATTTGCATGTTATTTTAATTGATATTTCAGTAGCAAATAGAATGCCCTTTTGACAGGCCCATAAGACTGCCATTAAATATAATAGATGTAACTCACTCAAAGAGGCATTGAGAAAATGTTAAACATGAAAAAGTCTACACTGCAGTGGTCGGCAGCATTTCAGCTTTTCAGTTGAAACAGAGAATACTCATCATGGTAAACATTAGTTCCTTAGTGGAGTGCATTACAGAGTAAGGAAGCATCTTGTTAAAATTGGTCCTCAGCAATTATTAAGTGGTGAAGTGGATTAAAGAAATAATGGGCACCTTGTTCCCATTTGAGCCAAAGAAAACCAGTGGGGGAAACCGAAGAGCAGGGAGGTTAGGCTAGGAAAGTAGTTAAGGTGGAAAATCTGTGAAGAATTAGAATCTTCCATATGTGAGTCAAGTTGCATAGAGGGGAGATGAAAGGCATCACAGGGTGAGGAGATAATTAGCAGATCAGAAGCAAAGCAGTTAAAAGGTGACCCTTACCTCCTCTGTTACTTAGTCTAGGAAACTATAGACAATTATTACAGTGTTTTCTCCAGGGATGCGTGATACAGTTCCTCCACATATCCTCCTAGACACAAAGCTCTCTCAGAATTGTCATTGCATTGCTTGAGTTCAGTGCTTTTTATGGAAATTCCTTTACATCATGCCAGCCTTGTCTTTCAACCTTGCTTTAGATCAGTGATGCCCAAGTGAGGGTGATTTCACTCCCCAGGGGACATTAGGAATACCTGGAGACATTGGAGAAGGTGCTGCTGGCATCAAGTGGGTAGAGGCTAGGGAGGCTGCCACCCAACCCAGAATGCATAGCACAACCCCCCACGACAAAGAATTCTCCAGTCCAAAATGACGATAGTGCAGAAATTAAGAAACCTTGCTTTAGATGTGTGGCTGAAATACACTTAGAGCCAAAAAACGAAAACTACATCACAGTTCAGCAGCAGCGCAGTGAGTAGGATTTAAGCAACTCTGAAAGAAAGAGAGCAGTGCAGCTGCTGCACACAGAATTTCACACTGGCCTATTAAATAATACATTTCATTACCTAGACCCCAGGAACATTTGAGCCAAATACAACCCCAATTTTAAGGAAAACAAAGAAAAATGAAAATTATTGCTTGATAGAAGACATTTCAAAGGCCTCCAAGACAAACCAGCAGAAAAATCCCCAATAAAAAGACTCAGCAAGAAAATTGTGTCACAGCCCCTAATCCTCAACAGACCTTAACAAGATGTTCATGAGCCAAAGACTCTTGTCTGCAGAAGACAAAAGGCACAGGAAACAATATAGTCTAGAGAAGGATTATCATTAAGAGGCAGGAGAAAGATAAAATAGATCCCACAACCTTACAATTAGAACTCCTAAAAAGAATAATCAGAAATACGCTAAAAACCATGTCACAAAATGGTTATATCATTCTGCTCTTGGAAAATTAGTATTTAGGTTAGGCCTGGGGCAATTTTTTAAAGCCTTTTTTTGATGGTTGTTTTTTACCCACCTGCCTAGACACCCCTGCCACCAAACCCCTCCCTGGCACAGATGGCCAAGACATTTGCTTTTTCAAATACTCCATATTTCCACAGCCACCCACCAGACAAAAATTAGATTACCAATGCTTGTGTAAACTTTCCAAGCTCTGACACAATAAGATTCCAGGAAATGTACATGCACAGCTAAAAGCAGCATTATACATAATGCACTGTAATTCCAACAGACAAGTTGCTATCTTCGATAGATATACACATTTTTCATGCCAAACACATGAACGTCAATACATTTTTCTCAAGTTAAAATGGAAACCATTTAACAGATATAATGGGCACAATGAATTTCATTTTGCATTACTAATGCAGCAGAGAAGGAGGGAAGTTTTGGAAAGGATTGCAATGAGGCCAAGAACAACAGGAAACAACTAAGAAGCTATCATGCTTGTCCAAGTAACTGCCCCAAAGCATGGTCATGGGACCTATGGGCCACTGAGATTTCATATTCTCTATTATCTAATTCCACAAAAACAAATTTTCCACAAATGGGAAAAAAGTTTAAAAACTGACAAGATCATAGCTGTGTTTTTGCAAAAAGATCAAGAGGATGTCACTATGTGTTTTTCCCACCATTTCCAAAGAGATGTTATCAGAGCCAACTTGATTTTAGGGGAGATTAATCGGAGGCATATGAATGAAATGATGTGTCATATAAAAAAATGTTGGAAAGATACTCCAGAAGGCCAATCCCCAGCCTCTGCTTTTACCAGTAGAAATACATATCCTCCAAGACTCCTTTTCATCCCTATTATACATATGTCACGATAGCAGTACACATCATTGGCCCTTACCCTTACGAGGAAATTGTCTCTAGTCTTTCTGGCATCAAAGATAGTGTAGTCAGCCATTGCACACAGAAGAACTGTGTTGGTGCCACCTACTAGAATTAGATAATAAACTCTAAGGGCCTAAACAAATGTTATTATACAGTTTAGAATGAAACTTTTGAGCACAGGTTACTGGAATCAGGCAAACCTTCGTTCTAAGCCCATCTCTACTACTTACACACTGTGTGAGCTTGAGCAAATTACTTCATCAGAGTTTCAGTTTCTCCATTTGTAAAATAGGTATAGTATTTTCAACATTAATGTTTTTTAAGAGGGATTAAATGGACTAATGTGTGTAAGGCATTAGGTGCCTTAGTAGCAGCAATGTTTAGGAACAGCAGGACATGATTGAACACTCTGGCCCTACTTGGTTAAAGTCTTTGCTTCCACCACTTTCTGACTCTGTGAACTTGGGTCAGGTACTGAGTATCATTAAATTTCAACTTCCTTACCTCCAAAATGAGAAAAATACTAACAAGAATACCTTTAGCAATGTTATGAGGATTCAAGTGTGATAACAAAAATAAAGGGCTTAACAATTCCTACCATATATCCCATTATGTTTTAGCCCTAATAATTCTTTTCATCATATTTACAAATGAGATATAAACTTTTTTAGTGTTAGTCACCAAAATGACTGGTGAAAACATCTCAAAATATAAATGCACATACAAAGACAGACTTTGAAAGAAAACAATTGGAGAAGCATAGCGCATTCTTCATTATGTTTATCATGAGTTCCAGCAATAATTTGCCTTTCTTTGATTTTATGTTTGCCTCTAGTATACAAAGACACACCTCTAAAGAGTGAAGTTTTAAAGTAGGAATATGATGATCTTTATGAAGATCCGTTCTAGCAATTCTTCCAAAATATCTCAACTCCCAGGAACTGATAATTTTTTTGGCCTGTATGTCATTTATGGTACCCCATCCATGTACAGAAGTCAGTGTTACCGCAGTCACATCACAGGCTAAAAACACTGTGACAGCAAATTGGTTACAAGTTGTAAAAAATGGTAGACACAAAAAAATGAATATGCTTGACTGTGAAAGGCCAAGATGAGCTAGTAAGCTATTAACTTGGCTCATTTATCAAATGATGAATCAACTTTTATGAGAAATATTCAGTGTTTTCAAACTGCTTATCAAGTGTCCTAATTCTGTCATTTTATGGGCCTATATCATTGAAATTTTCAGAACACCACTTAATATCTTAATTATTAAATTACAGTGATGTGCCCCGGAGTATGAAAATTACTCAAACTTGTGGCTTGTTTCTGTCTTCTTGTGCAGAATAAACTAGGGGTTTCTGAAATGCACCATGTTTAGCCAGGTGAAAAATAAACCAGATTGGTACTATAGTCAGCAATAGGAAGATGAACAAATTAAGTACTTATAATTGACGCTGGAGGAATGAAAGAATTCACACTTTCTTAGAGCTATTATTTCAGACAGTCTGGTGTCAGAATTAAAAGCCAACCAGTGCATCTGTTTATATTGCCAAGGATTTTCACAGTAAGAAGGGCTAGGAAACACATATTTTTTAATTAGGGTCCAAATTCCAAAGAATACCAAAAAATAGTATGTCAAAAATATATGTTCTTATGATTTTTATTGTCCAATGTCTAAACAAAGACAAAAAACCACATAGCTCACTTCTCCTTCACAAACACAAGTGGAGAGATTAAAAAAAAAAAAAGTAATTCTGTCGCTTTGGTCACAGACTTTTTTTTCTTTTTCTTTTTGTTATTTTGCTTGTTTCTGGCTTAGCTACTGTTTTTTTTCCCCAAGATGAAATAATATAGGAAAAGCTGATTAAGGAAACTTTGTTCACATAGAAAGTTCACCAGAATGGCTCTGTTACCAAGCCTTAAAAGTTGAATTACAATGGTTATTCAAAATGACCATTTTACACTTTAAAATACATCTCTTATTTTAAAAACTTACATTAACTCCTTGCTTATCTTGAGCTTCTCGTTAAAGAAATGTCCTGTGTAAAATCCATACTGATGTATTGAACACTGAAGCACTCAAAACTATCATTAACCTATTTTTACTTCTCATCAGCAAAATTAGAAAATTAGGTATTTTCTTCAATTTCAAAGCTTACTCCTTTGATCAGTGAAAGAAACAGAATACACACACACAAAAAGTAATATTTTGTCCAAAGAGTAAACAGACTTCATTGTCTCATTTATTTATTCAACAAATATTCATTGATGATCTATCTGCCAGACACTGGACTGACTATTGGGAAATACTGAGTTGAATGAGACGTCACCGTATTTAGCATATAATCATAACATAGGGCGATATGATCTCCTACAGGAAAAATACAGGGCTCTGGGGAAGCACTTACCAGGAGAGAAATGATGAAATAGACTTGAGAGATGAGCGGCCCTCATTCCCTTTGTTTGACCAAAGAGGAAACTGAGGTCTAGAAATGTTAAGCTTCAGAATCACAGAGCTCTTTAGTGAAAATGAAACTAGAATTTATGTGTCTCTAAATTCAAATTTTATACTCTCTTGATAGTAATGTACTCCCTAGAAAGTGATTGGCTTTGTTTTCCTCCAAAACAATAATGATCAAACCATGAACTTCGAGACATTTGACGAAAGTTGGAAATGTTCTCTTTGGGAACAGAGTCAATATCCAACCTAATTGCATAACATCCTGAATGGTGGAGAAGCATTGAGAACTCAGACAGCTGGGGTCTAATCTTGCATTTCTATACCTAACAGCAAGGGTAAGACTTGGACCTTGGGCAAGAATGAAACTCTGAAAATCATTTGACTTTTTAAAACAATCTTTGAAATCAAGATAACAATATCTACAAGATACAGGTAAATTTCATGACATAGTTGAACTGAGTAGGTACTCAACATAACATACGCAAATTCCTAGCCCCACTTTTCACTATTGCAAATTGAATAGAACTGACGAAAGACCAGTTCAGCAGAAACCACATCTCAGTTTCTTTATTCCTTTCCATTCATTTTAGCATAAGATTCAGCCTCCAATTTTAAGCCATTTTTGTAGATCCTTTTTGGCATACCTTCACAAAATTAAATATTTCCACTCTGTGAATATTTTAGGAGTTAGAAAGCAGAGATTAAACAATTAGATTTAGAGAATTTAATCAGCATGCATCCTCCAAAAAGAGATGGGAAGAAAATAGAGTCAGAAGAAATATATAAAATTAATTAAACCTCCTATGCAATTCTGTGAGTCTCTTTCCATTACAGGTCATAGAAACCTAACCAGTTAAGATAAAGAGGGAATTTGTAGACTCACACATCTAGGATGTCCAGATGGAGACAAGCTTCAGGAGCAACTAAATATGGGGACCCAAATAATACATTTGGAATTTGTCCCTGTGGCTATAGTGCCCTACCTTTACTTTCTTTTCTTGGCCCCCTTTTGGGGGTTTATTCTCAGATAGACTTTTTCTTTTTCTTTTTTGAGACAAGTTCTCACTCTCATCCAGGCTGGAATGCAGTGGTGTGATCATGCCTCAATGCAGCCTTCACCATCCAGGCTTCATAGATCTCCTACATCTGCTTTCCAAGTAGCTGTGACCACAGGCATGCATCACCATACCTGGCTATTTATTTATTTATTTATTTTGTAGAGATGGGATTTCTACATGTTGCCAGGCTAGTCTTGAACTCCTGGGCTCAAATGATCCTCTTGCCTCAGCCTCCCCAAAATGTTGGAATTACAGGTGTGAGCCACGATGCCCAGCCTCAGATAGACTTTTTACACATGGCAGAAAAATGGCTTCTGTCTATCCAAAGCCCAAATAGTGTTTACACCTTACATAGAAGGAGAGAACTGTTACTCCCAGTATGCTAATTTCAAGTCTCAGGGAACACCTGGATTGGTGCTATGCGAGTCTCATAACCATCTTAGAACAAGCTGCTGTGGCTAGGAGATAGAGGACTCTGGCTATCATATGTCTGTGTGAAGAGCAGGAGAGGGCAAGCCATTTCCACTCAAGGTATAAGGAATAGGTTCTTCACTGTAAAGTACAGTTCTCTTTCCTGAAAAAGGGATCCTGGACAGGCAAAAAAAAAAAAAAGATACCGCTTAAATAGTTTCTTTTCCCTTCTCTTTCAGGATTATCCACCTCAATTCTAAATCCTCTTGGAGATCCTGGTAAGTTCATCCTCCTTTCTTTGTGGTAGCTTCCTGTAGTGACTAAGGGACACTTTCGGTGCAATATTTAAGGAAAAATACTCCGCCTTTGTCCATGCCCACAATATGGCTGCCATGGCACCAGCATACAAATCATAACACATGCACATTATTCAAAGCTCATTGAGGTATGTTTCATCTTAGAGGTGCTTATAATCTGTGTGTGTATACATGTTAGACAACAAAAGGTGAACAATCATTTCCCTATTTAGGCAATACATGAATTCCAAGTTTACTATATGTAGGACACTAGGTTTAGCTCTGTGGGAGTATAAAAACCTTAGTGTCTGTCCTTGAATGATTGAGGAAGAAGAGTAAGAGGTGTAAGACATCACTTTTAACATAGCACGATGGACAGCACGTGGAGCTAACATCTGAGCTGAGTTTTGGAGGATAAGTAGAAGTTTCACTGAAAGGAATAGGAAAAGAACAGAATGCACAAAAAGGTCAAGATAGAAAAGTTTGAAATGTGCTTTTGTATTTGGTTAAAAGATCACACATATGAGAAGGATGGGAAATAAACATAGCAAGGTAGTGTTTAAGCATTTATTAATAGAGGTCTGTCCATATTGTGGTGTGTCCACACTGGAGAATATGATGCAGTAATTCTTCAGGTTGAGGAAGATCTAAATAAGCACACCTCCAGGATATACTAACAAAGGGGAAAAATATAGCTTCCTATTAATAAATACAGCTTGGCCCCATTTACATTAAGTAAAAATCAGATATGCAAATGTTTGTGAATGTATGCAAAAGATCTGGAAAAGCTTTATCCCAAACTGACAATAGGAAGCAAATAAATTTGTCAAAGAGCAGTGAGAATGGGGCAAGCTGCAGTAATGAAGTGGAGATGTTGCCTTGACGTTGACACATCTGTGTTGCTTAAGCTATGATTTTTCACAATAGAAACTTACCTACATGTTACTTGCTTAATAAAGAAATATTTTTTATATAAATAAAAGTTTTCTGCTAGGCGTGGTGGCTGTTACCTGAAATCCTAACACCTTGGGAGGCTGAGCAGGGAGGATCACTTGAGGTCATGACTTTGAGACCAGCCGTGGCAACATACCAAGACCCCATTCCTACAAAAAAATTTTTATTAGCCAGGCATGGTGGCATGCGCCTGTGGTCCCAGCTACTCAGGAGACTGAGGCAGGAGGATTGCTTCAACCTGGGAGGCTGAGACTGCAGTGAGCCATGATTGTGCCACTGCACTCCAGCCTGGGTGACAGAGTGAGACCCTGTCTCAGAAAAAAAAAAGAGTTTTCTAGTAAAATAAGGGTCAATTTACAAGCCCCAAAAGGAGTGTGGACTCTAAAAAATTAATATTATAATTATTTTTGGTTGTCAATGTGGAGGTTGCTAATACATTAAGGTTTACACATTAGTAAGAAGAATGTGTTGCAAGTGGGAATATCTTAACGCTAATAAACAAATAGGCAGGTAGAACTCTTTAGAGGCCATTCCAAATATATATGTATAATAAAATACATAAAATATACAATAAGTGAATATATATGAGTGAATAATATGGATTAAGGGGAGATCATCATTCTTTTTTAAGTGTAGGGAGTTTAAGGTCTCAAAGTGATGTCTCTGGGAAAGTTCTTTTGGGAAGTTTCTAAAAGACAACACATCTGGATCTGTAGATCACAAGGGGCCAAGTCAATTTTAGTTTGGATTTAGCAGTCATCTATGCAGAGGAGATAGTTGAAGAATGAATAAGGTCAACAGATCATTAGAGAATAAGTTAGGTTAGCAAGGGAAAGAGTGAAGAGAGCTAAAGCCAAGGTCTTGGGAAAGATTATTCATTAAGAGAAGTAGAATAATGCATTTGCTCATTCATTCACCACTAATATTTTTCAAGCACCTTGTGACAAATCCTGTGCAGGTTTTGAAGACAGAATCGTGATGGTGGGAAAAATGGCATGGTGACTGCCCATAGGAAGCTTACGTCCATTGAACCACTAATATGAACATTTAATGAACATGTATTGTCTTTGCTATGGCATTTAAGTAGCACATCAACCTTTGAAACAATGCTATAATTATTTCTTTTCTATGGATAAAGAAATGAGGCTTAGTGACGAGAGATAATTTGTCCTAAGTCATACAGCAATAAATTATCAATGGCCTGATTTGAATGCCAGCTTTGTCTGCCACCAGAACCCTTACACATTGTGCAAACTAACATATTCAAGAGTGGCCAGCAAACGGGTCATAGAGAAACCTCTAAAATAGGGGAAAAACCAGGATTCTACATTAAAGAAGACAAGGACAGAGCCATGAGCCTGACTGACCAAGTGTCAAGGATTGAAACTGATTAAAGATCATTGATTTGGTGATTAGAGCCGTGTATTCGTGCGTTTAACATTCATTCAGCAATTATTTATTAAGCACCTGGCATGTATTATCGCATGAGCTTCGAAAGGTCAGTTTAATTTGCGGGGAGACGGAAGCCAATTGTGAGAGATTAAGGAGTGAGTGGGTGATGAAATAGTATGTATTAAGGACTACCCGGAGGAATTTGACGACAGAAAAAATAGTGCACAAAGGATTTATAGGCTCTGGTACACCTAAGCATGCGTCAAGAGGGAGGAAGCAATCAGTAGAGTAAGACTGAACATGGAAGGAAAGAGGATGACGGTTGATGAAGACACATCTTTTGTGGATGGTAACAGAGATAGGGATGTAAACCCCTCATGCAAAGGTTCACCTTTAAAAGACAGAGGGCCCCTTCTTCTCCAACAGAGGTTGGAAAAAAATGCAAAGGAACAAAGACATTCTGCAGCAAAGTGCAATCATAGGAAACTGTGCTGATAAAACCTCTTTGGGACAGAGGTTCTCAAGCCTGGCTACACATTAGAATCATCTTCACAGTTGCTAAAAATTGTGATGCCCAGACTGCACTCCAGACCAAATAAATCAGGAAACCGTGAGGTTTCTTCAGGCTGAAGATGTCCAAGGCAGAGTTTCAAAAGTGACAGGCAAGATTTGAATAAGAGAGAAGAAGAGGAGGCATTCCATGTGATGACAACGTAAGCAGCACCAATTAAAAAATTAATTTGTTTGAAACAAAAGAAGCAAGGAAGAACTGAGGGATGAAATAGAAAAGTTGGTCTGTGTGTAGATCACAAAGAGTTCAAATTGCTGCAAAGTAGATGTATTTGTGTCCATTACTTGTGACCATAGCTCTATGAAGCACCAGAAACTTTTTTTTTTTTTTTTTTTTTTTTTTTTTTTTTTTTTTTTAGCTAGGGTCTCACTTTGTCACTCAGGCTAGAGTACAGTGGCATAGTCATGGCTCACTGCAGCCTCGACTTCCCAAGCTCAAGTGATCCTCCCACTCAGCCTCCCAAGTAGCTGGGACTACAGGTGCATGCCAACATGCCTGGCTGATTTTTCTACTTTTTGTAGGGATGGGGTTTTGTTATGTCGCCCAGGCTGGTCTCAAACTCCGGGGCTCAAGAAATCCACCTACCTCAGCTTCCCAAAGTGCTAGGATTACAGGCATGAGCCACTGTGCCTAGCCTAACACTGAAATTTTATCAGTACTGTTTACTTTTTATCCCCAAACCTCATCAGAGTGTCTAGCATATAGTAGATGTTCAATTAACATGAGTTGAATAAATAGCTTAATAAATAAACAAAAGTATTTTTTAGGTGTCAACCCAGCCCTCTAAGTGTCTAGAATACTTGAAAAGTGGAATTGTCTCATACCCAATCCCAAGTCATTCATTGTACTTGTCCACATCCCACTCAGATATTTCTGGGTCTCATTAGATATGACTCCAGTCTTTTTATTCTTAATGTGTGTATCAGAATTTTATCAAAGTTTGTCAGTAATGAGAAAACAATGGGCAAGGCACCCAACTATCAGATGACTCAGCATTTTACTCCTAGGGTTTTAGCCAAGAGAAATATGCACACAAAAACGTGCACAGGAATTTTCATAGCACCTTTATTTGTAACAGCCAACAACTGAAAACAATACAAATATCCTTCAATTGGGTGGATAGATAAACTGAATTAAAGTATATTCATGCAACTAAATATTACTCAGCTAAAAAAATTGTTTAGATATGCAACAATCTGAATAACTTTCAAAATAATTATGCTGTGTGAAATCTTGACCAAAAAAAGGTATAAACTGAGTGATTCAGTTTACATGAAATTTTAGAAGTTGAGTCAATGTGTAGTAAGAGGAACGGGTCGGAGGTTGCCTACTGAAGGAAGTGGAGGGATGGATGGATTACAAAGGACATTGGGAAACTCTGGCAGAGGGTATGATGGAAATGTTTGTTGTTTTGATTGTGAGGATGGCATCATGGTGCACACATATGTCAAAAGTCATCAAATGTTATGCTTTAAAGACTTGTCAATTATTGTATGTAATATATCTTAAATCTATAAAAAGGTTTTCAACAGCAAACAATGAAAAGGGAAGCTTTATCATCAAAATGCCAGCTGGTAAGTGATTTAAAATGAGATATTAGATATCTGTACTGTGAACTGTGTCACTTGCTTACTGTCACTGGCCATTATTCCACACTGAAATCTTGCTCCTGTCATCTTGCTGCACTCCTATCTTCCTCAAGCATCACCAGTGCCACCTACTACACAGATTTCAGCTTGTATCTTTTGCAGAGCAGTTTAACTATGACTCTTTCCTACACCAGGGTTTTGGGAGACCTCACTTTTAGCACCCAAACTCTGAGACTCTGTTGCCCAGGCTGGAATGCAGTGGCACGATCTTGGCTCACTGCAAACTCTGCCTCCTAGGTTTAAGCAATTCTTGTGCCTCAGCCGCCCAAATAGCTGAGGCCACAGGCGCATGCCACCATGTCTGGCTAATTTTTGTATTTTCAGTAGAGACTGTTTTTCACCATGTTAACCAGGCTGGTCTTGAACTTCTGGCCTCAAGCAATCTGCCTCCCTTGGCCTTCCAAAGTGCTGGGATTACCGGTGTGAACCCCCACGCCTAGCATAGGGCTTCAAACTTTCATAGGCACTTATGATTTTAGAAATGGCAAGATTTTTTTCCTTCTTTCTGTACAAAGGAGAGAATCACCCTGGGAAGACAAGCAGAAAATCACCAACCCAGTAAGAATTCAGTCCCTGTGAGGGAATAAACATTTATTATTGGTAAAAACAATACATATTTACATTATTATTGTGAATAATTACCTATCTTGTTGGGGGGTTTCAGGATTGACATCTTCATCCTAAGCACTTTGGGAGGCTGAGGCGGGCGGATCACGAGCTCAGGAGATTGAGACCATCCTGGCCGACACAGTGAAACCCTGCCTCCATCAAAAATACAAAAAATAGCCAGGCGTGGTGGCAGGCACCTGTAATCCCAGCTGCTCAGGAGACTGAGGCAGGAGAATCGCTTGAACCCGGGAGTCAGAGGTTGCAGTGAGCCAAGATCATCACTGCACTCCAGCCTGGCGACAGAGTGAGACTCCGTCTCAAAAAGAAAAAAAGGAACATCATCATTGTGTCCAGCCACATGAGTGGAGGTGTGAATATTGTGGGCATTTGACACATGTGCACTGATCATGAGGATAAAGGTTGAAGATGAGACACTCGCTGAGATTCTCTACCTTATAATAACAGTAGTAATAATAGCTACATGGTGTGTCCAGAGCTGTTTAAAAGCATTAACATTTCACATGGTGCACATCCTCACGGAGCAGATCAATATTTATTCTTCCAAGTGTGTCGAGTGTATGGTTGGGGCACCTTGAGGTGAAAACATCACGCTGCCAGTGTCACCGTGTCAGCCTCAGCACTTGGAAAGCACATCTCCCAGTTCATTAAGTCAGAATAACAAAGTGACCCTCAGCAGTTGAATATACTTATTAATGGCTAAGGGGAAGAAGGGTGGAAGGAGCAGACAACAACGCTTTGGGGGCTCCCAACACTAAACAACTGTCAAGAATACACGACTGTTATTTGGTGTAGCATCAGCTCTGGAAGGGAAAAACAGACACACATGCACACACACACATGCACACATCACAGCAGGACTGTTTAGTAGCTTCCAGATGAGAATTTATTTTTGTGACTCCTGGTCCAAGTAATTTCATTGCCACCTAATTAGTAGGGGCAAGGGGGCAGTAGTGGGACTTCCTTTTGTCCCCTTTCTTCTCTCCTTGTATCTCTGTTTCTCTGTGTGTGTGTCTCTTTCTTCCCTTCTCTCTCTCTCCTTAGCATTTGTTTCCCTGATTAAGAAAATCAGCCTTAATTGGTAACTAACCAGGGAAGGACACCCCAGCCTGTTCTCCAGGCCCATTAAGGGGTAATCATCCAGTACAACTAACAAGTCACTCAGACCAGAATTTTGGAATTTGGCTCTTTTGTTCTGTCAGTTTGAAGAGTACGGCGGCACGTGTGATGCAATTTAGAAGGGAGATCTTTTAGAGCTTTCACTCAGGAAGGCGTCGGGAGCTCTGGGGGTAGAGCTTAGCTCAGAAAAAGAGAAAAAACGCAAGTTTGCGTTGACAGCTTGATCCCAGAGAGAGATGGCGGGCTGCTTGTCTAGCAGGTCCTCTGGGTGTGGAAAAGGCAGGGGCAGGAGCGTCGTCTTAAGAGAACGTATGCCGCCAATGTTAAAGGAAAAATTCCCTTCCTTGTGCATGGCTAGCTGTTTGCCACTGCTGTTTGCTTCAGTAAAACCTCTTTGCACTTGCTGATTGCAGCCTGTCAGGCAATAATATTTTTCACGTACACGTACGAAAATGCCCTTGTGTGTTTTTAATACATTTACAATTGATAACAATAGAGCTGTTATGTCAGGAATGGTAGAAAGGTATTTGTTGCAAACGCAGAGCAATGGTAAGACACGGTGTTCTAGGGCTGCTAGGCCCTGGAGGGTCAGTGCAGCATCCTGGAGCAGGGAATCGCTGCAAAATGGGCTCAGGTTGTGGTCTTTTCATCCAAATTGAAAAGTGGAAGTTTGCCTTTTCAACAGAGCTGTGTTTGTTAAGATTCTCTTTTCTGACTTGGGAGGAAGATAGTAACACAGCAGGTGTGGCGTGGGCATGAACATCCTTAGATTTGAAGACGTATTTGGACCTTGGTCTCATCATGAAGCACTGCCTTTAAAATTCAAGGAGGGTGAAGGCATGGGATGAATTCTTCCACAGACAAACCACCACTTACAGAGGAATCCACCAAAGAAACCTAGAATTGATTATCAAATTACCATTTGTTGTCATAGCAGCTCAACTTTTTTTGTTGTTGTTAAAAAATAACTGAAATAACTGTTAAACAACTGAAACCAGTTATTAAATATTTAAATATTATTGAAATTAAAAAATAACTGTTGTTTATTATTTAATAACTGAATCCAGTTATTAAATAATAAACAATACGTAGACAACTTCTGCCAGTAATTTCAAGAGAGAGTTCCATTATTCAAACATCTATTTGGCTAGGATTGAAAAACTGCATATATATATATATGGAAAAACTATATATATAAAATTCATCTAGAATTTGTCTAATGTGACAATAATTTCATAGAGGTTTTGAGAACCAAGTAAAAGTTCTAGTGGTCAAAAAATAAGCGTCTGACACCAGCCCACAAATATATACAGATTTTTATGAAAGGATATCCTGGTGAAAAAAATTTCTGTTGCTGTGCAGTGAAATTTCATTGCAGTGAAATGAATCTCCTATGTTTGTCTACAGAATGAAGGGAACTGCATTGGGTGGTGTTAAACTATGTTTACTTTCTTAAAAGGGCATTCGTTGTCCAATGTAAATTATGGTATCTACCAGTAAGAGACAATGTGCTGTTAAATGGATGGCTCTTGTGTCTGATAGCATGGATTCCAATTTTGGCCTGACCATTTTTAATTCTATAATCTTAGGTAAATATTTCCAAATCCCTGAGCTCAATTTCTTAACCATTTTAATGGGTACGGCAAGAATAGCATCTAAGACATAGCATTTTTAATATGATAAAATTAGATAATATATTATACTTTGTACAAATCTTAGAATTCAATAAATATTAAACATTTGTGTCATTATAATTCCATAATACGCCAAAATATTCTTGATTAATTCACATATAAGTTGTATCCCAAATTAACATATTATTAGCTAGGCTGATTGACAGTAGCTGTTACAAATATTGACCCCCAAATTTTAGTATCCGAATTTAATAAAAGTGAATTCTTGGCCACCAAAATCTCAATGCAGATAGATATCCCTGGGTTGCTTTCCACCATGTGGTGACTCAGGGATCCAGGCTTTTTCTATTTTGTGGCTCTGTCATTTTTAGGGGGCTCCTCAGAGTTGTCTACCGTATTTTCTGTTTTCAGCTGGCCAATAAGTAGAGAATAAAACGTGGAGAATCATATGATATATTTTAGAGGCCTAACATGCAAGGGAGGCACATCATTTCTGCCCATGTCCCTTCAGCCAGAACTATTTGTATGTCCTGCTGAGATGCAAGAAAACCAGAAAAATATAGTTTAACCGTGTGCCCAGAAAGAGGAAGCAAGTTCTGCTATGTAGCATCTAGCCAGTCTCTGTCAGCAACATAAGTCTTTATGAGCTAAAGAGAGGGTAATTAAAATGATCTTCTTTAGCCATATTTGAAGGATTGGATATACCAGCATATGCAAATAAGGATTATTCTGAATACAGAATATTCCTAATATATGCACTGACATGGTTGCCCACTAAATTCTTTCACACACTCACCCTCCTCGGCTATCTCTGGAATTTTCTCCTGCTTCCTGACCATTCCTCCTCTGACACCTTTTCTTTTCTTGTATGTGTAAGATGCTGATAACTAAAAATTGTGGTAAAGTTTACAAAAAGTGTTATGCTTTTGATAAAAGAGAGGGTACATCCTTTCTACTCTTCCTCAAAATTCAGTTACTGGTTCATCTTCCCTGGGAAGGCCTCTTTAGCTATAGAAGCTAAGTGTGGTGCCCTGCATTGGTAACCCATTAGCCTCTGTTGTAGCATTTATTACATGGTATTCTCAGCGTTTCTTCACTGGACTCTGCTCTTGGACTAGAAGCTATTTGAAAGCTAACTTACGCCTTTAAGCTGAGTTTCTCCTCACGTACTACATGGTCTGCCACATAATAGACACTTGGTAGCATTAGCTAAAGGAATTAAGGAATTCTGAGGTATAACCCAGCTATCCATCTTAATAGGTAGAGAAAAGGAGAATGCGAATGAAACTTGACTGTTGTCAGTAGAAAAAATAAATGATTCATGAAAAAATTAATGAGAAGAATATACACATTTTCCTTCATCAAGGATAAAACTGTTATTTTGTTTTCAATTTTTAACATTTAGCTCCATACTAAAAAAAAAAAGTAAGAAAACTTAAATGTTTCACCAGGATCCAGTAAGTGGACTCTGAAATATTTTCCTTTCATTTACTTAATCTAGACATTAGAAAACAAACAAAGAACTTAGAAAAATTATACCGGGGTCCTTCTCCTAAAACTGTGCTATATTAAAATACAGAGTCTATTTCTGAATCTCTATCAGTGAAGCATTATTTTTTTTTTTTTTGGCAGCCTAACATCAGTCATAAGACAACAATTCCTTCTGAGCGGAAAGAAAAGCTATCCTGAAGATGAGTTACTTGTCAAATTAAACTTTGATTAAAGAAAAGATTTTTTGGTTAATATTTTCCATTCTAGTGAAACATAAAATATACAATATAGTGTTTTCTTTTTTTTTCTTTTTTTTTTTTTTTCTTCAGCTTCCTGGCATGTTTGCAATGTTTTAGTAGATAGTATAGTGGATATTAGCTCTAAAATGCGTTTCTTGATACCAAAACCTCTAAAAATTAAGGATAGTAAAGACAACTCTTAGCACCTTCTACACTTCTAAATGTTGAACTATTTAGTACATGTTATTTTAACAGTAGTAGTGACCTATTCAATCTGATACCATTAAGATTCTCTTTTGGATCTTATTTATATTGCTTATTATATTACTATTATACTACTATATTATCAATATTATTTATTATATTATACCTACTATGAATGTTATACTATTTACCTATCAGGTTTGCTTTAGCAGAAGTAGTGCACCATGGTAGTTAAAAGCTCATGCTTTTTTCTGGAATCAGACTTCCTGTATTCAAATCCCAGCTCTGCCACTTACTACTATCTGCATTTATAGTTCACAATTTGTATTACCTCTCTGTGCTTCAGCCTCCTCATTTGTAAAACATGGAGGGTAGTAGTGCTTATCCCATGGAGTTATTGGGAGAATTATCAGAGCTTATTCATTGAAAGCCTCAGAACACTATCTGGCATCTCAAAAGTCTGTAGAAATAGTTAAGTATTATTATTAGGTTGGTGCAAAAGTAATTGCGGTTTCAATGGCAAAAACCTAATACCTTTTGAAAGAGTAATCTATGTTCAACTCTCTACTTTCTTATTTTGGTTTCCTTCATTCGGCACACTCACTTTGTCTTCTAGCCTTGTCCCTCTATCGAAATTGTTCTAGCAAAAGTCTCCAATGACCTCCATATTGCCAAAGTCAGTGGTCTGTTTTTCCTGCCAAAGTATACTTGCCTTCTTTGCAGCACTTGATATTTTGAATCACATTGTTTTCTTGACATATTCTCAACTCTTGAGTAAGAAGAAGTGGTATGGAAAAAACAAAAACAAACTAGAGAGACTGTTATCACAGTTGTCCAGGAAAATATAGTATAAGGAGGAGACTATAATAGGTTTAGAGATTAATTTTAAAAAGAACAGTGAGATAAGAACAACTAGAATGCAGTCTATTTCCTTTCTAATTCATCCTCCATCATGGCATTTCTAAGACAAAAATATGATCTTGTTGTAGTCCTGCCTTAACCTGTATTTCAGGTATCTTACACAGGAGTTAAGGGAACTTGGATATAATTTGTGTGCTGGGGAACAAAGGAATCTAAGTCATATGTCTGCATACGGTGTATTTTCCCAGGAAAAAGATGCATGTATTTCTTCAAGGTCCATCCCCTGTCAATCAAGAGCCACTGCTCCAGTGCCTCTCCATTGTCTATAGGCTCAGATAAAAAATCTATGGGTAAAGATCAAAAGCTTCATCAGAATTCCCACCAGTCCCTCTTCTCTCCCTTCCCATCTCACTTCTTACCATGCTCTGCTAAGCACTATTTTTTTTACACTTCCATATTCTACAAACTTTTTCTTCTCTTCAGAATATCTTGCCTTTAATTGCCACCTGGAAATTGCACACTATTTTTTTTTTTTAAGACAGAGTCTCGCTCTCTTGCCCAGGCTGGAGTGCAGTGGCACAATATCGGCTCACTGCAACTTCTGCCTCCCAGGCTCAAGCAATTCTCCTGCCTCAGCCTCCTGAGAAGCTGGGATTACAGGCACCTGCCACCATGCCTGGCTAATTTTTGTATTTTTAATAGAGACAGGATTTCACCATGTTGGCAAGGCTGGTCTCGAACTCCTGACCTCAGGTAATCTGCATGCCTCAGCCTCCCAAAGTGCTGGGATTACAGGCATGAGCCACTGCGCCCAGCCTTGAACACTAATTTTTAAAGGTCCAGGGGAAATTTCACTGAGACACCCTTCTGCATATTATACCCAATAGAGTAGGAAAATCCTGAGCTTTGCATCCACAAAGCTCTGTGTGTGCCTCTGTTATATGGCTCATCACATGCTATTAAAATGACCTGAGTGCCTCTCACACACTGAAGAGCAAATTCCGAAGGTAGAGGCCAGGTCTTACTCATCTTTATATATCTACCAGCAGCTATTATATTGCTTGGCACTTTATGAACATTCATAAATGTTTATCGAATGAGTGAAGGAAATGCTGATTACTGTCCTCCTTCAAATTTTTCTATTAGGTGGGGATGTTGTATGTGTTTTCTGAGGGATGTGATCCACTGTTGTCTTTTATTTTTTTTTAAGTGAATGTTGATTAATCTATCCTGGAAAATGCCTACTGTACTCTTCAATATAGAGAGGAATTGAAAAATTAAGGCAATATTTCTCATCCTGTCTACATTGTTAATGACGTAAGCATCATCAAAAGACCACTTGGTAGATGGCGAGGGAACAAAGATTTGATAACATAATTCTTAAGCCTTCAGAGGCCAGAACTCTTTCCACTAGCAACGTTTGTCTAAACAAAGCTCATTATAACATTATTTCAACAATGGCACCAACATGTATCTTTAAATGACAAATGACATTTTTTTAAAAGACATAAATCTTAAGTGTTTTTGTTCTTATCACCAAACTATTGTTCTACTTTATTGTTTCATCTTGGGGGTGTTCAAGAAACACTAAACTGCTTTTCATCTAGAAGGGAAACAGTGTTTCTTGTGAATGTGTTTAGAGAACTTGGAATTAGGCATGCTTCTGGCATCTTCACTTTTACAGAGAAAAGGATTTTGAAGCAGGGAGAATATAAACAGTACACACTGACTCTTGACACACCGTTGCTTTCTTAAACTAGAATAATAAAAATTTGCAAATGAACAAAAGAGTGGGAGGTAGATATCTGATTTACAATGTTTTCGAGATAAAGAACACTATAAAAAAAGATCAATGTGAATAATAAAGCATTGTTAACTGAGTCATGACATTTCTATTCTAGCGACTTGAACGGCAGAACTCTGCAAATGAGCACCTTGTGCCACTTTCCAAGTGGGAGGAAGACATATAATTATAATTCTCACACTGAAGAGAAATCAAGAAAATCTGGGGAAAAGTTTATTGAAAAACATATTGACATATCAGTATTATAAATTTCTCTTATGAAACCAAAAAATAAAATTTCTTTTGTGGACTAGTTCATCATGGCACAAAAGGTGTTTCATGAAAGGATGTACTTGCTTCGAAAATTCCTTTCTTATATTGAGAAAGATCTACCGTGTATTTATTCTGTAACTTTCCAACACCCAAGATATATTAGAGAAATATATTTTCCAAACAGTTTTAACCTCCATTGTCTTGAGCACACGTATCAGCATTGTCATGTCACCTATCCAAAATCCTCATGAAAACCTTGTATTTAGTCAAAACTAATGAATCTGTTTCACCACACTTTGCAAAAGTAAAAGAGGATATAATATTATGTTTTCACTTAACATACATTTTCAGCCATCTCCTTTCTTTGTTGGATGGGTGAGGTGGGGCGGGGGGAAACTGCAAAAATTACAGTGATATTATCAACTGCAGTGTTTTAATAGAGCGCAAAATTGGAAATAGCATTTTGCCGAGTGCAATGGTTAAATGAATTAAAAAAAAACCAAGGGTGAATTTTCTCCTGATATTTAACTCCACTGGTCTCAGAGAGTGGATTCCCAAGTATTGCAGGAAGCTCTCTAACTGACCCCATTACTGCCTCTGGCACTTGAGAAGCCAAAGGGGCAGTTGTAAAGTCAGACACTTAGTGAGCATTGCGGAAATTATAGTGTTGTGTTAAATGTATCCTCTGCAGGGTGCTTTCCTATCTTCAGAGAACACACTCATTAAGTGCTGCCAACAAGAGAATGAAGCGCTTTTCTTTAAAAAAGGGCCACCTTTTATAGAACATCTGGAGCCCATCCAAAGGTCTTCTAGAATAGGTAGGAGAACATAATGAAATAAAGCAGCTCAGCCATGGAAGTTTGCACCATCCGCTGCAGCATGGAGTCATCTCTCCAAATGTATTGGATTTATCCACCATTGCAGTGTGCTTCGAGGATTGAGGAAGAGTGCAACATGTCAGGTGCATGTAGAAGCCTTGGCTGGGACTTCGAATCAGCCTATTTATAAACTGAGAAGAAAATATATTTTGGCTATTTACCAAAGTCTATGAATCCAGTTTCATCCACATTCAATTATTTTCCCTCTGCTTGTTAGTGATAAAGATACACACAGGGATTTCGATTTTACACTAACCTGGTGTTTGTTACAGTATCTACTGTGATAAAGAAGAGAGATTAAGATATATGGGGAAATATATAAAGACTGTAGATGCTGCAGTCTTGCATATTTCCAACAGAGATAGCATATCAGGTTATAGTCAAGAAAGAAACAAAACCAAAAGGATGGGGGGAGAGGAGAGTACAAAAGTTAGATTGATGAAGCAGAGTAAGAGAAAGAGCATGATAAAGGGAGAAAAAAGATTAAGCCTAAAAGAGTGGCTAAAAGCAAATTCACCTCTGAGAAAAACCATTAAAAGAAATCCGAAGCAGCTAACTTTCATTTGTATGTGAATTAAATTGATTGCATGCAACCAGCTTGGAGCTGACCTGGTCCTGTTTTAGAATGCTCTTAAAACTGGGAAATATGTTGGCAAAAGAAATCTTTCAGACTTAAGTTTTGGGAATGAACCTGTGACAGGGCACCAGGAAATAGCCTGTAAGACTCATTGTGTCTGCCCAAAGGACAATAATTTTTCAATCGAGTTCTCATTTTCGGTGGGGGAGACAACTTCAGCCTTTCTGAATTGAGGCACTGCACTAGTTTCCTTGAAATCTACAAGAGTAACTTTTGCTCAGAAAGGAAAAAATGGAATCATTTTTAATTCTATCTCATTTTCTTAAACATATGTAGGCTCAAAATACTGGATATGAGTGTTTATATCAGTGCTCTGCACTCATCTCAGTTGATTTTTAAGGAATCTGTGCAGAGATAGGTGGTGGTAAGAGATAGGGCTTGGGAGTCAGAAAAAAAAGTGAGTTGAGTCTTGACTGTGTGACCTTGGCTAAATAACTTCATCTCTCTGAGTTTTGATTGCTTTGTGGCTCACAAATAAGAGCACAATAAGGGAAAACTTAGACAAAAAGTGTCACTTTCACATGTTAGCATCCTGTTACAAATAGACGCAAAGAGTAGTATAGAACAATGACAATCATCAGAAGCAGGTGTCAGAGGGTTGGCCATTAAGACTTGCCACATTTTCCATCGCTCTTTGTTTAATACAATGTATCTCAAATTTGAAACCTGCCCCTAACTCATACTCACAGAGTCAGACATTCTGGGAGTATAACATAGCAATATGTGTTTCAACAAGCACTCCAGGTCATGATATATAAATTATGTAGGTATAACATTTGGGCTTACCAAGCTGATCACCTGAAAAGGCATTCCTCTCAAAGTGACCTTGACAATAGCAAATGGTATTCCTTTAAAACATCAGCAGTATCTTCTAATGACTTACGGAGCTCTCTTAGGGAGGAAATACTCTTTCCACTCTACCACAATTATTGAATAGGAGTCACCTGTATATTTATACCGGTTTCTATCACCAAGAGACAACTTTGTACAAAGTATGGCTGGCTCACTTCAGGTTTGAATAGTCCATTAGCTAAGTGGTAAGGATGTCTGAGTAACCTAGGAGGCCCTAAGGTTCCATCTTAAATATTATTCTTTTGGAATTTCTATTACTGTTTGCAACCTTTTTGAGTCTCTTCAAATTTATTTGGAATTCAATTTAAGTGAGATTAACCCAAAGCAGATGTAGCAGTAGTGAAGAATTGCTTTACCGAAAACCAGCCTATCCAAAGTGCTAACTTGTAAGCACATAGACACAAACAAATCCATAAATATCAATTATTAAAATAGATTTAAAATGCATAGTTTTCTATAACTCATTTGACAAAAATAAAAATGCCAATGAGCTCTTAGCAATGAGCTAAAATGAGTAGTTTTATCTTCATGGTAACATAGAAGAACTTCCAAAGTAAAGGACCTGAAGTTTCAAAGAGTCTTCATCTCTGGTTGCCAAAAGCAAGTACGAATTTTACCCAAACCTACAATTCGCCAAGGCTCTGACTGTTCACCTGCCTTAGATTTTCAGAGAAAGAGACCAGCAGAATATCTTTGCCTGTGTAAGCCTGGAGAGACAGGGAGAAGTTGTGGAACATAAAAGCACTGGGAGAAACCTAAAGCATAAAGGGTGGGTGTGGCAATGGTTAATATTGTTGTTGTTATTTACTAAGTGGGATAGAGCCAAAGCACTCGCCCATGGAACACTTGAAATTTTTCTATGACAACCTAATTGATCAAGGTGCTTAAAAGGGAATGAGGTGACTAATCTACCCAACTGATAGGATGAGTACTAACACTCATTATCTATTGGGTTGGCACAAATTGCAGTTTTTGCAATTGAAAGTAATGGCAAACCTCAATTACTTTTGCCCCAGCCAAAAAATTTAGCAATGTCCAATAAATGGCAAGACCACGTTAACAATGATGCTCGATATAATCATGGTCCCAAGGATTGGGACAACAGCCAAATTGCCTTATCATCCAAGATTTACCTCATTGTCCTCTTTCCCCTTCCATTTGAACCTTGGCATCATTGACCAGTCACTAGTCATTCAGCAGAATTATATTGGTTTCCAAAATCAGGTTAGAGATGGCACAGAAGTAATGCCTGTAGGTAAGCTATCTGTTGACATGTGTATCTCCTTTAAATAGGCCATAAAGCTCCTGAGGCCACAACCAGGCCTCATTCATCTTTGTATCTCCTGAATGTATCATGGTGGTTAAGAGGAAAGGCTGTGGAATCCAAATGCCTAAATTCAAATTCTTCCTCATAATCTTTACTAGTTTAGTAAAAAAGCAATGAATAAGGCACAGCGCCCTTCTTAAAAGAGGAGGAAAATTGAACTTATAATGACTTCCTCATTGGGTTTTTGTGAAGATTAAATGAGAATTCATTTAAAGCACTTAGGCAAAGCTTCTCATAGTGTGAAGTGAATGTTAGCTATCATTATTTTTATTATTATAGTAGGCACTAATGAATAAATGAATGGATGAATGGGTATGTGGGAGAGGAAACTAACTGACATCTACGGTTTATTCCACATCTAAAATTTTATACTTCTATTCAGTTTCCAAAGAACTTCACGTCTGAAAACTTCTTATCTGAAAATATTTGACCAGTGCTGGCTATTATTGTACCTGGTTTAGATGCAATATAATATGGGAAAAAGCAAATAGACTAGCAGCCTTAGAACCAGATTTAAAACATGTCATTACCTACCACTTAGTAAGCTGATGCATAGCTACTACATTCACTCACCCTTTACGCCAAGCCCTGTGCTAAGCTCAGGAATGCCAAGGCATGGTTCCCCTCCCTGATGGTGGGAAAGACACACTTACAACTGAATGTCATGGAAGCACAAAAAAGGAAATGACCTTCTTTTATGCAAGTCAAGGAACGCTTCAGAGAGACTGAAACGTTCATAAGGGTGGGCAAAGGATTTTATTCATCCCCATATTTTCACTGCCTGATACAGCAGCAGTCAGCAAATATTTGTTGAATAAAAATTAATTATTGAAGGTTTCCTCATACATGATACCCAGATGCCATTCTAAAGGGAGACCAAACACCTCAACATACTAACCTACTTCCTGGGTCCTGACTATGTTTCCAACCAGGGTTAGTTTTCTATGTTGAAATTCACTTCAGTGCTTTAGTAGCAAATCCAATTTTGTACCAGTTAGAAATTGCGTACTAGTTCTTAATTTTTGCTGTCATGCTGTCAGTCAGCAAAAATATAACTTGAATTTTTTTTTTTTTTTTTTTTTTTTTTAGAGATAAGGTCTTGCTCTGTCACCCAGGTGGAGTGCCGTGGTGCCACCATAGCTCACTGCAGCACTGCAGCTTCAAATTCCTGGAGCCAGGTTATCCTCTCACCTCGGCCTCCCAAAGCACTGGGATTACAGGCATGAGACACTGACCCTAGCCTCAAGAAAGTTTTTTTAATGTAGCATATTTTCTTCTGATAATACATGAGACTATTGTATTCTCACACAGAAAAGACAAACTGAGGATAAAATTCATGGAATATAATCTTATTCACTCAAAATTTTAACACGTCGCACCACTGTTTTCTGATGCATAGTTTTGTACAAAAAAAATTTGAAGCCAACTTCAGGAACAGTTATTTCTCATTTGATCTAGTTTTCCTTGCCCGGGTACTTGAAAGATCTTTTCTTTATTTTTGTAATTCAAAATATTTTTTAGAATTGTGGGTCTCTTTTTACTAAATTTTAGGCAGTGGAGCACACTCTCAAAAATTGTTTCTGCTCAGAAAATACATTGCAGTACCATCTTTGAACAAAGCTTATGCTTAGATGGTTTTGGTTTCTTCTCCAAGAAACTGTATCTCTTAGGTGAGATCTACATGTTCTGACCTTTGAGTTTGGCATCATTTTGTCATCATAACTTGAATTTTTTGTCCTTCACTTTTGAACTGTGGGAGAGTTTTTCAGAATTGCTCTTAATCTCTATGTTACTAATGATATTTTCTGCAATGTCAATTCTGTATTTTACTGCTTCTGATGCAGATTTTAATTCTGTCATTTCAATTTTGAATTCTTCAGTATCTCTCTCTTCGTTCACACACGTCCCTTTGGATCCATTCTATTGGTTTTTCATCCCAATTTGTTTGATCCTTAAGATTATTTCTCAGTATTTCTCTTTTCTTTACAAAGTTATTCTTGCAACCTAATGAAAGCCTTGTACAATTTTTGAAAAATTTCTTCTGTTGATGGTAACAAATTATTTCTGGATCGGTTAAGGTGACAAAGAACTACAGCTCTCTGGTCACATCACAAATCAACACCTCTAAAAAAACATAACAGCCTAATTTTCCTGTTGACACAAAATATGGTTTGTGAATCGGGAGCATGCAGAAAACAACACTAACTCCATTTTACTTTCAGCAGAGCTCTGTAAGTGCTAGACTGATTGGATTATTCAGTTCAATTCTAATGGGTTGATATTTAGTGTAAATCTTTCCCAATACTATCAAACCCAAATTTGCAGATGTGAGCATTCTTGTTTTTCCATATTTTTAAAGTGTTCCAGAAGAAAGCCAGGAGAGGCTGTATCAAGGACTGTGAGGCAGACAATACTTTAAACTTGAAAGCCTTGACTATAACGACTATTTGGTGTTTAGAAATAATTTTTTTAAACCTGCCTTTACTAACAATTGGAACAAATGAACATTCTTTTTTAAAGGGGACTTTTTTTTTTCTTGAAATGGCCCAAACACTTCATAAAATTGTCCTGTTATTTTTAAGACCTGAAATTTTAAACTAACTTTGTGGTAGCTTATTTTAACACTCTAAAATATATTCAGAATAGTTCACCTCAACATGCTTGAATGCTGAATATTTTATGCTTGGACAAAGAGCAAACTGTAGGTCTTTCGCCAAGCACAGTCAATGCACTTGAGTATGGGTTACCAAAAATGCTGAAGAATTTTTTTTTTCTATTTATTGTTATAGCTCAAATCCTTGTGTCTCTTGTAGGCTTTAAGTGACATAAATATGCATTTCCATCTGCACATCCTTGTCAGGAATAGTTCTGCTGGGAGGTGTTATGCCACCCAAGTACTTCCAGAATAGAGTCTGTTAATCCTGTTACCACTATAGAAACTCAGAGGAAAAGTCTACTCAGGCCACTACTGCAGCTGCTGTGGCTGTAAACGTTCCAGCAACCACACCCTGGGTACCGAAAGGAAGCAAAAGAAAATTGAATTTTTTTAGTAGAAGAGGGATGTAGAGTGCTGACCTCAGTCTATTACTCAGACCAGCGGTCTCCAGACTTTTTATTGTAAAGCTTATAAACCTTTACTAGTAAAAAAGGGAAAAATAGCAAGCCCACCTAATGCATGCATATATGCATCTATATACATCTACGTGCACATGCATACACAATGGAGGCATATGCTACCATATTCACTGTACTATACATTATAAAACATGCAGAAATAGTTATTATATTAGGATTTAAAAATAGAAATAAGTGTTCTAACCCCATTGGATAGGTTTGCATCTCCTCCAGGTATACATATGCCACTTTGGAGACCACTGGGCTAAATTTCCACCAAGTGGACTATCAAGAAAATAGATCTTAAATCCCCAGTGAGGCCTTTTGATAGATTCCGTAGTTCACTGGGCACACAGAGTGGGCAAAAGGAGTTTAAAAATAAACATATGGTTTGCTCCTCTGTTCCCTCGCTCCTGTGATTTCTTGTCCTTCCAACAATGTGGCTTGACTTCTGGCCTCTCCAAGGCCTCTGTATAGATCTTATTTCTATCCTACATTTATACAGGCACATCACAAATGGATATTAACCTGACAGATGCTGATAGGGAGCCTCCTAAGTCCATCCAACAGTATGTCACCCCCAAGCCCTCATAACTCAGAGACAGGACTAGCTAAATAAACCAGGTTCAATGATCATTCAGTAAGTACTTTTCAACAATAATTTACTGATTTATAAATACAGAATGGATGTCTTTAACTGCCCAATTCCATATCATGCAAGAGATTTCAGATTACCAACGAATCTAGTTGTGAAACAAAACTTCCACAGAAAGGTGGTGGATATGAAAACATCTTCTACCTCTTACAGTGAAAAACTGTTTTTTCAGCTCTAGGAAAAATTGGACACTTAAATCAAAATTCCTTTTACGTTGATAAAAATAAAATATTTTAGTGGTAAAACCTAGAAAGATCAGAGAATAGACAAACTTCTCCCAATCCCTGCTGGTACAAGTCTAAATATCTTTCTGGAAGGCAATTAGCAAATTATATTAAAAGCTTGAGAAATTCAACCATTAATTCAATAGGTCCTTTTCTACTAATTCAACCTACACAAATAAATAAATATTTTAAAACAATGACAACAATGCTTATTTCAAGAGTATTCATGGTATCGAAAAATAGAAACTATCTACATTTGTATTGAATGGGGGAACTGTTAGTTTATGATTCACCATGTAAGAAATGCTAAGCATTCTTTAATTCCCTATATATTGAGTACCTACTGTATCCCAGGTCCTCTTTTAGATATAGCAGTTAATTGACACAGATGAACTTCCATTAGGCAGCATTTTGGTCAAGGGTGGGAAATACATGTACACCATAAGCAAGTAAACAAATAAACAAAATATTTTTAAAAATCACTGTGCAGAAAAATGAAACAGTGATGTGATAGCAATGGCTGGTGATCAGGGTTATGAGATTAAAGGATTTCTGAATCTTGGCACAACTGACATTTGAAACCACAATTTTTATGGGTTTTGGTGGTGAGTGGAAGGGGTCCCTGTGCATAATAGGTTGTTCAGCAACATCCCTGGCCTCCACCCACAAAATACTAGTGCACCTAGCCCAGTCATAACAATAAACGTTATCTCCAGACATTGCCAAATATCCATTCCCTTGGGGGGCAAAATCCGCCCTGATTGGGAAGCACTGTTTTTGATGTAATGTAAGGGAAGGCCTGCCTCACCCAGGAGGTGACATTTGAGCAGAGACCTGAGTATGTTTTTCAATAAGATTTAGGATGAAGGGAAATGGTTAGGATACAACGGTAACAACTACAACACATTATATTCAATAAAATTCACTTAAACAATCTCTATCTAGACAGTATAGCCTATTAGTTAGGAACATGGACTTGGAGCCAGGCTACCTTAGTTAAAATTCTAGCTCCATCACTTACTGGTTATGTGACTCTGGGTAAGTTATTTGATATCGCTGTGTTTTCTGTGTCCTCATGTGAAAAATGGGAATGACACTAGTAGTACCTACCACATAGGGTTGCTGGGAGTATTAAATGGGTAAAGATATGCAAAGCTCTTAGAAAAATGAATGACATCTGGGAAGCACTATAAGTTTATATCTATATAAATTATAATTAGAATATGTAGTATTAATCAGATATCTAATTAGAATAGTATATTTATTATTAATCTAATTATGTTGATATATATTCTAATTGTATATTGATTTATATATAAAGTAGAATTAGAATATATATCCTAATATGCAAATATAAAGCATAAATACAAATATGTAGATATATACATATAAATCTATAAATATAAATTCCACATATACCAGATATTTACATTTTTGTGACACAAATATAACAATGTGTTAAAAATGGTGGAATTATAGATTTTAATTTATTTGTATCTTTTTGTATTTTCACAGTTTTACAGATAACAGTGCAAATGTTGCATTCAAATCAAAATAAAATACCAAGATGTGTTTTACCACAAAAGACAGAAATTTATAGACTTTTACTAGGATCAGCTGGTCTACAGAGAATGTGGAAAGAGGACCACTGGGATGTACTCAGAAAACCTCCCCAAAGGATGAGTCCATTGTCAACCGAAAACCAAGACACCCCATCTTTAGTCTGTCAGTTCGTCAGTTGGCTAAAATGTATTTATTACTTGCTTTCTGCCAGACACCATGCTAGGTTCTGAGAAATTGAGCTGAATGGCCTATGTATTTCCTCAAGGAGTTCACAACAGAAAGGAGAGGAGAAATACATCCACAATTAATCACAGTACTATAAACTAAACTAACGGCTCTAGTAAGGATATCAACCTGGATTTCTGGGGGCTCCCAAAGGAAACAATTGGGATTGGAGTTGCAGGGGACAGTTGTAGGAAGCTTCTTACAGTGGCCTTTGAGGGATAAGTGTGGAAAAAGCAGTTATTAGTTATCAAATAGGAATTCTAGGTTTGAACCTACATAAAAAGTACCTCCTAATCAAATACAAGCAGGATCAATTAACCTGGAGAGGGGTAAGTCAGAAGGGACAAAGCAGTTTTATTTCAGAAAAGTATCTCAAGCTCATATCAGAGTGCTTCTTTTCTGAAGCAGTTTCGAAATGCAAAGTCTGACTGCCATAGGAATTAGAAGACATAAGTTCAAGTACTAGCTCTGCCCCTTACCAGTGGGGTAATCTTGGGCAAACCACTAAAATCTCTGACCCTCTATCAATTTCCTCATTCATGTAATAATGATAATAATACTTTGCAAAACTGTTGTGAGCTTCAAATGTGATAATGCACATAAGAGACTTTAAGTGACATTCAAATAGTTCGGATGAATAAATTGTGATGGTTTTAACATAATAGAGAATATTTTGAATAATTATGGTTTATTTTTAACATTTATATTTAAACACTGATAGTAAAAAATTGACTGTATATGTAATACCAATCATGCATGAGTTTATAGCCTGATTGGCTTCATTTATTTTTTCAGAGCCCTAAACCTATTATTAATCCAAGTGCATCAAACTATAAAAACTGCTAACCATTTTTTTTCTCAGATAATATAATCTTTATTTCTTGAGACACTTTTTACAAACATTAAACTGAAGGTAACTGCATAAAAATGAAATGGAGACTCATAATTGCAAACTGCTTTCATATCTGAAGAAGATTCAACTATCTCTTAGAAGTCAATTGTTCCTTGTTACCAGCTTATGATCTAGCTATAAAAGTATATCACTTAGCTTATGTCTGTCTACAGGTGCAAAGTATAGTGGTGGGCAGAAAACTGAAGTAATTATCCAGAATAGTTAGACCAAAAAAAAAAAAAAAAGCCCGCTTCAGCCCCCCAAAATTGAAGTTGCTTTGCAGGTGTCAGGGAAGCTTGGGGAGGGGGCCATGCTCAGCCTTCTTCCCTCAGTTCTTTTGTACTCTTTAATCCTTTTCACCTTGAACACTCACTTCTATTATTTCTGGAGGAATAATATACTTTAGCCTTTTCTCTCTTTTTAAAAAAGATTTACTAAGCCTGATTGAAAAGGCTTAAAATGTCCTCTTGTCATAGCCCTTGATAAACATTTCATCTAACGTTTCTTGAGGCAGGGTTTTAGTTGAAGTGCTACAGAAGACAAATCAAAACAATGATTTATACAACTGTGACTTTAATTTGAAAGTCTTTAAAGGACATCTTCCAACCAGAGCTGCCATTTGAAAATCAAAGAAAAAATGTCAAATATATTTATCTTATTTATCCTCCCTCCCAAATTAGATTTAATGAACCCAAGGTTTTGTCTTATCCAATCTATCAGGATGTAGAAATTGAATACTCCATAGTTACTTATTTCCATTCATTTCAAAAAGGTGAGGAAATTTTAGAAGCCTTCATCCCTCAACTGGAGAAAATTATCCACTCAGCTTTATTACTCAGCTTTCAAAGAAGAAAATATGTTTTTCTTGAAAACAGCTTATTTGAGTATCAATCACCTTTTATTATGCTTTTCTCAATGTCAAGAAATCTTCATCTTCCTAATTTTGTTCTGTCTTCAGCCATAGTATGTTTTCAAATTTTACTCAATATAAAAATAATAGTGATCTACACATCTAAAAAAAGATGATTCTGACCCTGGCTGATAATTTTCACCATGTTTGATCATGTTGAATGATTTCCTGTATTTTATATATTGTATTATTACCTACCAAGCTGTGGAGAGTATAATCATACATTTTAACAACAAAAATCACCTCTAACATTTGAATGAACTTTACAAAATTTTCATACAAAGGAAAAAACTTTTTTTCTCTATACAGTGTCACTTCAATTAACTCCTTTTACTAACCACAATAATTTGTTAATGGTTTGGTAGCTTATATCTTGAAATGTCACTTGTCTGCCTTGGTCTGATTTCAGCCACGGATAATTACAGTACTAAATTCTAAGCTGGAATATAGTTTAAATCCAAGGGAAAACATAATTCACCATTATAGCTTAAAAAATGGTCTATACATTTGAAATATACACTGACTTTAAATGTTTTGGCCTAGAACTAAAATTAAAATCACCCTACCTTAAAGTCTTATCTAATAATTTTCCTATAGGCTTCTGGAGTTTACTGCTCACAAGAAAAAATTAGCAACAAGCTACCTGTTTCCACAGGCAACTTGGCAATAGAATTTGTAGGTTAAATGAGAATAAAAAGATCTACTCAGGAGGCTGAGGTGAAAGGATCATTTGAGCCCAGGAGCTCTAGTCCAGCCTGGGAACATATCAAGAACCTGTCTCTAAAAAGAAAAACAAAATACAGAGAGAGAGAGGAGGGAGAGAGAATGGAGGCGAGACATGGTGGCTCATGCCTGTAATCCTAGCACTTTGGGAGGCCAAGTCAGGTGAATCCCTTGAGCCCAGGAGTTCAAGACCAGCCCAGGCAGCATGGTGAAACCGAGTCTCTGCACAAAATACAAATAATAATAATACTATAATAAGTTTGCTGTGTTGGTGCATGCCTACAGTGCCTGCTACTCAGGAGGCTGAGGTGGGAGGATCACCTGAGTCTGGGAGGTTGAGGCTGCAGTGAACTGTGATTGCATCACCACCACTGCACTCCAGCCTGGGTGACAGAGTGAGACTGTATCTCAAAAAAAGAGAGAGAAAATGGGAAAATATTCAGGTAACAGTGAGCCATTAATACCTGTGTGTGTGTGTGTTCATGATGCGTGTGTTTTGCTTTCTTTATGACTAATATAATGAGAAGAATATTGTCCAAAGTATAATTTTGATTATAATGCATAAGATATCTTGAAGAGAGCTGTCACTGTATTCAGAGCCAATGAATGCTGAAAAAGAGTCCAGATGTGAGGGCAGAGAGGATTAAATCTGAGTGGCAGTAATGCAAATGAAAAAGCGGACATGGACTTGAGGGATGTTTAGTAGGAAGAATAAACAAGAATTTGTAAATGATGGGATGGAGGGAAAGGGCCAGTCAAATAACAGTTTTAAGCCCAGGGAACTGGAAAAATGACAATACAATAAAGACAAATTGAATTGTGGATTCTCCGGGGATAGCCAGAGTTATTCCAGTTTGGGGAGAGGAATGAGGGGCTTAGTAGAAAGAGTCATCATAATTGAAAGGATTTTGCTAGTTACCCACATAAAATGTCCAATAGACAGTTACAAGTGTGAAATTGTAATTTGTGATGACTGTGAGCTTCTTGAGGACTGAAATCATTTGTTGTTCTTCTCTGAATTCTGCAGTGGTTAGCGTAAGTGTAGTTTATGCATGGCAAATATTGCCTGCATCTCTGGCTGGCTGGATGAAGATTTAGTGGCCAACTTCACAAAGAAATCAATGACGTTGTGAGTGTGGACAAATACAGCCTTCAAGGGTAGGGTAGGAAGAAAGAAACTAAGAGGACAAAGTCTTAAGGAAAAAATAAATGGAAGGAGCTGGAAGAAAACAGAAGCTGATAATGGAGACGGGGTAGGTCAGTCAAGGAATTACACCACAGAGGGAGAAGGAAAGGACAAAGGAAAGGAATGGACAAAGGGAAGGGAAAAAGGGAAGGGAAAGGAGAAAGAAAAGCAGAAAGGAAGGAAAAGGAAAAAGGAAAAAGGAAAAAGGGAAGGGAAGGAAAGGGAAGGGAAGGGAAGGGAAGGAAAGAGAGAAAGAAAAGCAGAAAGGAAGAAAAAGGAAAAAGGGAAAGGAAAGGAAAGCAAAAGAAATAAAAGGAAGGGAAGGGAAGGGCAAAGGGAAGGGAAGGGAAGGGCAAAAGGAAGGGAACAGAAAGGAAGGAAAGGGAAGGGAAAGGCAAAGGGAAGGGAAGGGAAGGGCAAATGGAAGGGAATGGAAAAAGAAAAGCAGAAAGGAAGGAAAATGAAAAAGGGAAAGGAAAGGAAGCAAAGGGAAGGGGGAAAGGAAAAGGAAAAGAAAAAAGAAGGGAAAGGAAACAAGAATAGAATCAGAGGACCTAGAGAAAAGGATATAGTACTTACCCATCATTTGAATGTTTTTATCTATAAAGAGTCAAATGAGAGAAAACATGGATGCAAAAATTACAAAGTCACATTTAGTGATCAAAAATGAAAATCATTAAAACGTTTTCTTAATAACTCAGAGTAAATAAATTAATAGCTCCTGTCACATTGATTCATCTGTTGCATGTGGGTACTCAATAAATGTTAATTGAATTAAATTAATAACATTTGCTCAACAGTAATAAAAACTTAATTAGCTGTCTATCTTTTCTCTGACTTAAGTTTATGTCCATTTGTTCTTGCAATTACCTGTAGCCCAAACTGTTTAAGATTCACTTTAATTTTTTTCTAAGAAATATAGATGAGCTTCTATTTTTTGTCCTAATTTTGGTTTGTTTTTAACTATTGGTAAAAATTATTTTCTCTAAGTTAATGTCAAGAACTATGAATAACATCCCAAATATAGTTTCACGAGTTCCTTATTTAACTCTAAAATAATTTCCCCTAAAGAAGATCTGATACTACTTTTTATATGTTTCTACTTTGAGCTTATGCTACTTTGTAGTACTTTGGGTGCAATGTCGAATAATACAATAAAGGAAGGAATCTGAATCTGATGAAATTATTGTTAGCATCATCTATAAAAGATGGAAGATGTCAGTAACATTCACCCAAAAATTGTGACTCACTTCAGATTTCAGAATTCTGAGTTGAACAGACTGGGTTCTCAAATGTGTGTATGTCAGATGATTTTCTAATGAGCAACAGATAGTTCCCACGGAGGAATGAGAAAAAATAAAAATATAAACAGAGATATAGAATTAAAATAACTTTATGAATGGCAGTTTAACTTCTCCATAAAATTCTCTCAGTACAAGCCTAGTGTGCTCCAAATGGTTGCTTAATGTAGCACACCACTTACATTCAAAATGCTATACTTAAAATTGTCACAAAATTAAAAAGAGAATCATATACCACTTGGCTGTATACTGTATTCTCCGCATGTTCTTACATTCCAGTAACCTCTATCCAACTTTTTTTTGTTACTGAATTACTTTGTGCAAAAGCAATTTAAATTACATGCAGTCTGACTACGTGTGATAATTTGAACTGATTGTTAATTAATTCTGCTAAGCAAATAGCTGCTGCAATCTCCATACTCATCAAGGTCTCGTTATCTATCAGCTCTTTCTGAGCTGCTCTCTAATGTATGGGATAAAGCAGCTGTAATGGAACAAGAAGGATTCCCTTAGTGTGCAAAGAAGGTAGTTTTGCTTTGCAAAGACTGCTAAGGGAAAGGTGAGTGTGTAAAACCCAGCTATTTGCAAGGTTCGATTTTGTGCAGGTGACACATCACAGTATTTAGGGTGAGAAGGTTTTGCTGATGTGCATTCTCAGCAGTTAGGAAGGAGAGATAAAAGCTAAGAATAAATCAGAGAAAGCATTGCATAATATAAAAGGGAAAAGGACAAGCACAAAGCTTTTAGAATCCACCAGGCCTAGATTTGAATCTCAGTTCTACTACTGAATAAGGAGGAGGCCTTGGACAATTTACCTAAATAAACTCTGTAAGCCTTGGTTACCTTCATTCATCTGCTAAGTGGGGATATCCATTCATACATTTCCCATCTGTTCAAGGAGGCTAACAATATCTACCTCCTAGAGTCTTTGTGATGCTTAAGTTCAATAAGGTATATAAGCAGTAACATAGAACTTGACATAAGATACATGCCACTCTGTGTGTGTTCATGTCTGTGTGTGTAAAGCAGTGGTTTTCAACCACGGTGATTTTGTCCAACAGGGGAAATGCAGCAATATCTACAAACATTTTTCATTGTCATGAGCTAAAGGGTCAGGTGCTACTAGCATCTAGTGGATAAAAGACTACGATACCACTAAACATCCTACAATCTCTCCATGCCAAAAAATTATCTGGCCCAAAATATTGATGCTGCTCTTAGTGTTTTAAGACATCATTTGAATGTCCATCTATCTGCGACATTAGCTGATTACTGGATGCTTTGATACCCAAGTAAGAAAAATAAACTAATTATGATCTTCATCATCATCATCATCATCATCATTATATCATTAATTTGGTGAATCCCTCTTGGGTTAGAGGAAGCCTAGTGTTCTGTCATCTGTAGGGCTGATTCCACTTCAATATTCAATACTACATTAATTGCTTTCAACGATAGATGTTTTCTTGAATCCCTATTTCTGCCAATCCTTTTTATGGTGGATGAAACCACAACCAAGAAATTTAAAGCCAGCACATAAAAGGAAGAGAATAGAAATTAAACATTGTTGAAAACCAAGGCTGTTTGGAGGATCAGAAAGAAATAAAAATGACCTAAGACAGTTGTGTATACCAGACTGATAGTTCTGGTGCCAGTTAGGACTCTTCGGAAAGCAACCATCTTAAGATTGGCTTCTGAATATCACTGATGCACAAGTCAGTGGGCTGTTCTCTCTCTTTTTCTTGTCTCAAATGCAGAAGATCCCTGGCATTGTGGTTCCCAAACTTGTCTACATGTTGGAATCACCTGAGGAGCTTCAAAAATTCTCCCGTCCCACCAGGGATTGTGATTTAATTGGTCTCCTGAAGAGGGGAATACCAGAGCTTTAAAAATTCTGAACTTTAAAAAGATTTCCCAGGTGATTCTACTCTGCAGAAAAGTCTAGAACCCATTGCCTTAGAAGGCAGAACCCACTAGACATTTCCATTGGCCCTAAACTAAGAAACAACCTTGGAAGGGAAATAAAGATGGACTTGGCAAGAATACGTTTCTTGCACTGAGCTGCATAAGCATGGTAAAATCAAACCAGGTTGCCAATTGTATTATTAATTTCAGTCACTCAATGAACATTATTGAACCAACCAGGCATTGTGTTAACAACGGGAATGCAATTCCCAAGGATGCCTCTTGACCACGTCCCAATTGTGCCACCAAACCAAGAGGACTGTTGCTTGTTCAGGTTTTAAGTTGTTCCTGGGCATCATCAGCCTGTAAGGAAGTTATAAATTAACTGCACCATGACCCAGTCTGGTCCTCTCTCTAACATGATTTTATGATATGCTTCTCTTTTATACACTTCTCAATCCTGTAACTTACAGTTATTTCTTTGATGATTTGTTTGATGCTCATGAAGGTCAAGGTCCATACCTGTCTTAGTCATCCCTCTATCCCCAATATACAGCCCAGCGCTTGTTGCAGAGCAGACTCCCAATCATTACGTGGCAGGAGAATGCATACAGTTGTCCCTCAGTGTCTGAGGGGAATTTGTTCTAGGACTCCACAGATATCGAAATTTTCAGATGCTCAAGTCCCTAATATAAAACGATGTGGTATTTGCATATAACCTATGCATATCCTCCCATATAGTTTACTTGACCTTTAGATTACTTATCATACCTAATACTATGTAAATGCTATGTAAGTGGTTGTTATACTCTATTGTTTTTTATTTGTATCATTTTTATTGTTACATTGTTATTTGGGGAGCTTTTTCTGAATATTTTCTATCTGTGTATCTAGGATTTGTTGTATTGGGGATGTGAAACCCACAGACACGGAGAGCCAACTGTATAGGAGATGTAAAATACATACAACACTTGGGGCTTCTCAGCCTTCTCTAAGGCTTTCCAAACCAGAATTTCAGTCAAGAACTTTGCTAGAAATTCCCTGAACATCTCTAGCTATTGTGCCAGACAGTTATGTGGAAATAAAGCATGTTCCCAAGAAGCATACCCCCAAAGCCATACAGGCTATCACCTGAATAGGAACTTAAATACCAAGGCAGAGAAAGCCACTGTGAGGTTATGAGGACAGAAGCAGGAATGAGCTTATAGACTACTCATTTATATGCATTTTTCTTTTTACAGAGGAGGAAAATGAGGTTTGTAAAAACAAAGTAATAAAGTGACTTGATTGAGCTCATATGAATAACTCAGCAGTATTGCCCACCATATAAGATCCTTATCCTGCTCCTCAGATTAATAATACACTGTGACAGGAGGCTGGCAATGTACTATGAGATTTTGTTGATCCAAGTGAATGAAGTGCTTGATTCTCCCTACTTATCACCAAAAAAAAAAAAAAAATAGTAGAAATAAGTGTTCTAAATTACCATGATGGGTAAAGTTTGCAATGTGTATAAAATTTTATAATGATTGCACTCTTCTTTCTTATATTTTTATTCAAAATTGTCTTGCTCAATAATACTTCATTCTTTTTCTTAAAACTTTAATCTTAGGAAAGTCAAATGTGAAAATTTCTGCAAATGTCCATTCTTAGGTCACTAGGTCACGTAAACTATAGCGGGTTTCTGTATGTGTTTTTTCTGTTTCCATCTAGATACACACCTCACGAATGAAAAGCATGCAGATGAGAAACCCAGTAATGCTATTGTTATAAATTCAGTATCTGACTTCAATATCACAGATGGACCAGCCAAGGAAAACCCCAATGAGCAAAAACTGTCACAATCCAGCACATCACTGTCCTCCCTTGAAGAATGCCAAACAACATTTTCTTACCTCCAAACTGATACTTCAGTTCATCACAGAGACACTGGTGGTATGTTTCTCAGAATTCAACCCATCTCTAAATAAAGCTCCCAACCCCCATCCCCTGTAAAATCATCACATATGCTGTTAGGAAAAAAAAGTCCTTATGAATATTAAACATGAAGACTTCGATTTGAAAACTCTGGTGAATGACATATGTCAAGGTCACTTTGCAGTTATGAGGCGCTTGGCAGATTGTTTGTTCTCAAAGCTGGGAATCAGAGGCAACATGTTTTAAATAGCTGGGGTGGGACATAATCATTCTTGCTATGGGGCTATGAGGCAGATAAAGAAAAATGGCAAACTTCTTTCTCTCCTCAGATATGGAACTATTCAGTCTATACCTCTAGTCAGAGAAAAGAAGGCAGAGAGAAATAGTATTAAAGTGCTTGAAATATATAAATATAGACAGCATAAAAAATTAAGATGCTTACACCAGCAATCTATGAGAAAGGAGTGGTTCGCCTGGGTATTATCCGTAGGCATTCTGATCGTTGCAAACCTAGACCCAACCATGCCTATATATGACATAAAGAATACATTTCATTTGCAAAGCCAATTTCAAATTGGTTTGGTGCTAAATAAACAATCAGCCAAACAAAGTTCAACATTATGGACTCTACACCAAGATATGGAATTTTACTCAGGTTAACTTTGCAATGACCTTTACAGGAGAAAAACCATTCAAGATTTTGTAGTGTTCAGTATCTACATTTGCATTTAAAGAAAGCCTGGAGTTTCTCAAAGGAAAATGTAATAAGTTATGGTTTCTGGCCTACATTTAAACTCATATTTACTTTTTGAAAATAAGAAAAAAGATTAAATAAACTTTGAATAACAGCACCTTTGGAATCATATCAGTTTCACTTCTGCCTCTGAAGTCTATTAACTGTATAGTACTGGACACGTTTTTTAAATTTATCATCTCTGAATTTCAGTCTCTGATTATATGATAGGCTAGTTAACACCATGGGGTATGTTGGGGATCAAATAAAATAACATGTATAAACTACCTAGTACAAAAGTTGGTACACAGTAGGTACTCAATTTCGGCCATGATTGTGATTACACTTTTAGAAAGTAAGGAAGATTTCTATCACATATTATATATATGGTGTCTTGTGCACATGTTGTCATGAATGCTTTAGGCCAGAAACTACAGGCTTAATTGGCTGTAGTTGCCTGCAGATAATATGAATACTAAGTAGTCTGGAAGTAAACAACAGGGATTGGTGAGGACTATGGCAAGCTGGAGAGCACATGGCTCATCTAAAGGTCACTGCCTCGACACAGTACCAGCTGATTGTTGCCAGAAGGAAATACAGAGCCAGAGTTGCCAGATAGTGAAGTTTTCCAAGAAAATCCAGAGACGAGGAGTGTTATGTAAAATTTCTAAGTTTTCCAGAGTTGATAATTACTGTTACTTATTTTTTCAAAGCTCAAGGTACTCCCAACAACACATCATTGGGCCAACTTTGACCCGTAGCTATCAGATTATGACTCTGAATTCAGGATGATGCTCACGTCTCTAGATTTGGTAGAGATTAATGCCAGTCAAGAAAACAGGTGGCCGGGCGCGGTGGCTCACGCTTGTAATCCCAGCACTTTGGGAGGCCGAGGCAGGCGGATCACGAGGTCAGGAGATCGAGACCAAGGTGAAACCCCGTCTCTACTAAAAATACAAAAAATTAGCCGGGCGTGGTGGCGGACGCCTGTAGTCCCAGCTACTCGGAGAGGCTGAGGCAGGAGAATGGCGTGAACCTGGGAGGCGGAGCTTGCAGTGAGCAGAGATCGCACCACTGTACTCCAGCCTGGGTGAAAGAGTGAGACTCCGTCTCAAAAAAAAAAAAAAAAAAAAAAAAAAAAGAAAACAGATAATGGCAGAGAGGTCTCTACAAAAGCATCTTGATGCTACAGCATTTTATCAAATTTTACCAGGAGTGTGTGGATGCTGCTCATCATGTGAATAATTGAATTAAGTTAAATCCCAGAACTGGGAATTGCCATTGTACATATCCACAGTGAAACATACTTTCCCTCCAGAATCACTCTGATCTGACCTATCAGGGATACTGGAGGAATAAGAGGGGCCAAGCCAACTAGCATGACACCTGAACCCTTGTATTCTCAGGAAAGGGTCCAAATCACTACTTCATGAAAATGGCAACCGACACTCAAGAGCTTCATTCAAAAAAAAAAAAAAATAGCTGACTACTCTTCATTCAAAAGGCAAAGGAGATCCATGAAGATAATTAAATTAGGTCATTTCCAAGAAATTCAGGTTGTAAGCTGACCACATAGGTGATAGTCCACTTGTCCTTTTCCTCCCGTGTGAAAAATCTCCCCAGTGAAGTAAGAGCTTTTGGTACCTGGATAAAAGAGAAAGGAAAAGAAGCCAACCTAAGACCCACAAAGAGTGATAAGAAACTCTCATTATCCTAAACAGCAAACATCAAGGAAATCAAGAGTTAAGTCAGACTCACTCTATTTTAGCGAATTTTTGATAGTAATTGTAATTAATTTAAGGATGCAGAAATTGAGAGCCGGGGTCATTGTTCGTACTGAGATAAATACAGAAATATCTTTCAGGAACAGCAGGGAAAACAGAAGGGAAAAGAGAATATTGCATCCACTTTCAAGTAGTTTGTGGCTAATTTATTTTCAAATGTATAAATGAGTGAATAGGAATAGATGCTTAATTGCTAATATTATTTATATACATTGCCCCACTTAAAACAGGATGGAAAAGCCTCACACATGCAGATTTTGTAAAATGTGTTACATCCATTAGCACAGTTCATGGTGTGTGCTCTGATGGGAATTTACAAGGATCTTTACTGCACATCACACACTGTGTGCTGAAACATTACTTTACTACTAAATCGTGGTTCGTCGTGTGTGGTCCCTTTCCTGAACAAAATAGAAAGTGTCCAGAGGACTATCCGTGTCCCCACTTCTGTTTCTGCAATCTTCTGATTGTGAAAGCTCCTCTGTGGATAAGAAAATCAGAAATATACATGATATTAGAAAACAGTCCCCTTAAAAATAATCCTGAGAATATACCTAATTGATGTATAATTTTGAATTTGAGACATCTCATCCAGGTGGAAGAGGAAAATCATAAATACAAGATACCTCAAAAGAATAGTCTTAATTACACCATGGACTGCTGAATAAAATGATTACATTTTCTACACTGTAAATTTCATACAATTAAATGCACTAGTGTCACCTTATAAAATGTTTCAATTTTATAATTATTTCAGTTCATTTGCTCAGAAAAAAACATAAGCCCAAATTTACTTAGTATCACCCAAATCTAGTCATTCTAGTTCTAAAGAACTGACTTGAGTGTTAGTTGTGCTTGTCTGAACTTAAATAGATCTTGACATATTTAAGTAGCTATTAAAATTGATAACATCAGGGATGATACCCCAGCTAGAGAAAGGCATTCAATCACTCTGTATTTATTCCCATTCTACATTACAGACATTTTTTTAAAGAACTCAATGTGGGGGAGTGGGAACCGATTTTTATACTTTTGGAAACTTTTAGTAATCAGTGGATTCATTGTGTCATGAATCTCATTATGATGCTGAATTCTCTGTGATAGCTTATTAATGTATTAAAATACTGGCTTTGGGCTGGTATCATGTTGGCTCTTTTTCTTTGCTTTGGGGAGAATGAGGAAGGATTGTGATTTGTCTGGGGTCACTTCTGAGAGAACGATTCTTGCCACTTAGGATAAGGAGTCCTGGGGTAGCAGGAGGTGTGCTTCAGCAGCTCAGAAATGCTTCTGGAACTTCTGTGGGTGCTCTTATCTCTCCCACCTCCTAATCATGGGCACCAAGGTGACAAGACCCAAAGTTGGAAGGGCAGAATCAGGGAGTGCAGGACCGCAGCCATGAGGCTCCCCTCAAACACACTTGTGGAACCTCCTTGCATTGCCACCTTTTCCACTCTAAATAAAGATGACGCTTTCTAGTGAGAGAGATTCTCCCTCCTAATTAGCAACTCCCCAGTTGTACATTTAACACCTCTGGGAGCTGTGTTAATTCTTCAGTGTCATTAGGGTATCACTTTGCACATCATAGCCTTCATGTCCTAAAGGTACCCTGGGGTGAAGAAAGGAAATGAAGCCCAAGGGGGTTTTTGTCATGGCTTTTTGCTCCCAGCGAAACACCACTGCTGATTGTGCAGCCTGCAGGTCTCTGATCCATCTTAAACCTTCTTTAATTCAGGTTTAAGGAATGGGACAGCCAGGTGGGCACTTCAATAGCAGCGATTAGAGCCTCTGCCAGGATGCCAGGTGTTCTATAGAGGAGATTTAATACACAAAGAACTTGTGATAAAGGTTTTAGAACAGCAGAAAAGTCAAATACAGTGAACAGTAAGCCACCCAGACATTAGCAACAACAAGAAGGCTCTCCTACCTCTTCCTTTTGTCCCTCCAGACTACTAGTGCACTGGTATGAACTTGGAGACCACTAGTACTAACTGTTGTCAAATAGACTACTAATCACTAACCACTATTAGATTGAGCACTAGTTACTAACCGTTATCAGATAGACTACTAGTCACTAACCACTATCAGATAGAGCACTAGTTACTAACCACTATCAGAAAGACCACCAGTCACTAACCACTATCAAATAGGCCACTAGTCACTAACCGTTAGCAGATAGACCACTAGTCACTATTATCAAATAGACTACTAGTCACTAACAATTACCAGATAGACCACTAGTCAGTCACCAATCACTACCAGATAGACCACTCGTCACTAACCACTATTAGAACACTGGTCACTAACCACTATCAGATAGACTACTAGTCACTAACTACAATTGGACCATAGTCACTGACAAATGATCTTTGCCAGTCTTGGGAACCCAGCACAGAGGAGGGCAAGATGAGGGAATGGAGAGGGAAGCAGGTCATCAAGAAGCCGGTAGTGGCCTGTGCCATGCTCAAGTGTGTCAGAAGGAAACTGGGAGCATATTATGGAAGGCAGGTTGGATTCCTAGTTAAAAACTATGGAGCAGTCAGTCTAGTTCAAATTACAGTGCCACAACAGCCTATGTTTCCTGGGGCATGCCTCTTAAACACTCTTTGCCTCAGTTTCCTCATCCCTCACCACAGGGATCATAATAGTACTCAACTCAGGGTTATTTGGAGGCCTGTGTAAGCTGTATGTGGAGGCCTGCACAAAATTTGCAATAGCAAAGACATGGAATCAAACTAAATGTCCATCAATGATAGATTACTTAAAGAAAATGTGGTACATATATACCATGGAGAACTACACAGCTGTAAAAAAGAACAAGATCATGTCCTTTGCAGGAACATGGATGGAGCTGGATGCCATCATCTTTAGCAAACTAGCACAGAAACAGAAAACCAAATACCACATGTTCTCACCTATAAGTGGGAGCTAAATGATGAGAACACATAAATACAGAGAGGGGAATGACACACACTGGGGCTTATTGGAGGGTAGAGGGTGGAAGGTGAGAGGAGGGAGAGGACCAGGAAAAATAATAAGTACTAGACTTAATACCTGGGTGATGAAATAACCTGTCCAATAAACCTCCATGACACAAGTTTACCTATGTAGCAAACCAGCACATGACCCCTTAACTTAATAAATGTTAATAAAAAGAATTTAAATAAGTAAAAAAAAAAAGTTACAAAACAAAGGTTCTAAATAAAGAAGGAGAAGAGAAATGAACACCCCCCCCCCCCCAAAAAAAAAAACGTTTAGAGGGCTGTAGATTGGCTTTTGGCAAAATAGTTGACACATATAACAGTGCGATGGAGACCACAGGCTTTGGATTCAGAAAGACTTAGATTTGAATCTCTGCTCTACAATCTTACAGTTGGGAGGATTTAGGACAGTCAGAAACAATCTCTGAACCTTAGTCCTTGCATCTAAAAAATGAGTATTACAATATTTACTTGTTAGTATCATTCATTGATTTAGTCAGTCAACCAGAGAGAGATATGGCTTTCTTGCCTCTTGCAACGTAGATTCTAATAGGAGGAGGTAACAAACTAATTAGTTTCATGTCATCCTATGGTCAGTGCTATGAAGAAAAAATAAAACAGATTGCTGTGAGAGTTTCAGCAAGGATGTGATTTAAAGGGAAGGTGTTTAAAGCTAAAAACTTAAAGGTTTGAATAGGAGTTGGGTGAAGTTGGGGGGCAGGAGGGTGTGCAATGCAGGCAAAAACACAGCATCTGCAAAGGCCCTGAGCCAGGTGCATTCCAAATACTGCAGTTTAGTCAGTGTGGCTAGAGTGCTGTGAGTATGAAGTAAGTAAAGTAGGTCCAGAAGTCAGAGAAATTGGCAGGAATCCAATCATACAAGGGCTTGTAGGCTAAGGCAAGGATTTGTCACTTTTCTCTAAGGGGAGAGTGAGTTGTTTAAATTTAGAATTAAAAATACCGAAGGAGCTGATGAATTTGAAGTGGGCTGGTGTGGAAGCAGAGTGTCCTTGCCAGGAGGCTATTGCTGTTGACCTGTTGGTGGCTGATGGTGGCCAGAGCTAAAATGGTGGCCCTGCAGGTGGTGAGCAGCTGGTGGATTTCGAATATGAATTTGAGGTGGAACCAGCAAGACTCAGCAATGAATTGCATGGGGAAGGTATGATGAGGAAAAGCAAAATGACAAAGAATGACTACCAGGTTTCTGCCAAATTCATCTGGGTGTTCAGGAGCCATCCATAAAAGAAAATAGGAGGAGGAACAGGTTTGTAGGACTGGGGAGACAGATCCAAAATGCAGTTTGGCCTTGATAAGTGAGATGTTTTGAAGACGTTACAGAAGAGACGTGCAGCAGGCAATAGCATATATGGTATACACTTTTGGATGGGCTGCAAGAAGGGGTGCGAATCATGGGATATAACTTTGAATATCACATTTATTAAACCTTAAAGCCCCAGGAAATAGTGCAGGCAAAGAAAAATATACTCATTCAGGACAAGAGGAAATCCAACGTTCTTTTCAAACAGTTGCAAATTTTCCCCCAAACTGCTTGTGCAAACAAAAATTGGCCATATGCAAAACAGTTTTACCTGCTCATGTAGAACTATTTAACATGCCTTTTAGGAAAAGTGTGGAACACACTTGAAAGTTCGGAAAAATCTGTTTTCAATTCATTAATGTTCCCATGTTGTTTTTGGACAAGAGACTCTGCCTTTTAAAACCAAATAAAAAGGACTGACTTAGAAACAGAAAAAAATGGGCTCTATTCTCAAGTGCAAAATAGGGAGGTAGAAGAAAACAGGTGCCAATTTGGCCAAAAGATTAAGTCAAAACTTTTTTTTTCTTTTGTAAATAAAATCTACAGTATACATTAGAAGAGGAGACCTCCAGAGTCTGCCAACTTGAGGAGACATTGGCAAGAGCAATTGAACCAAAAGGTTGTATACGCTCAGGAAATTATAAGACCACTTTACGAACAGGTCCTTCACACTCTGATAGGAAACACCAGCTCCAATCCTTAACGTCACCTGCATTCCCACCCTACTTAGCTCCAAAGCAAACTTTTAACCTTGCATGTATAAAGGACAGGATCCAGCGGACTCATTTTTATACGGTCATAAGCTTGAATAAGTCTCTTGAGCATTCAGCCTGAGGGATCACAGAGTATTCACTTGGAATATTATCTGCGGACAGCCTCTTCTTTGCCAGTGGCTGCTATAGTAGTGGTCTTCATATTCATAAAACTCGATGAGGTTGTATGTCCCTCATCTTCGGCCATCTTTTCCTTTTCAGAAAAGCATAGTTGAAACAGTCTATACACTATTACTAAATTACTCTTGCATTTTTGTGGGCGGTTTGTGGTGACTTATGAGATATGGGAGAGTTGGTCACACGCTAAAAGCTGGCTCTAAGTGAAGAAAAATACAGCAAATTTGGCAAAGAGATGACTATGTACACAGTAGAGGTATTGTGGAATATGCTGCCTAAACTATAAATACTGCATAGTGGCCACAGCACCTGCAACAATATATGACAATTAAAGTAGTCAGAACAGTCATGGTGTGGTTCTTTACCACCATCTTTCTGGGAAGAAAGGAAGGGAAGGTAAGAGAAAGAAGATGGAGAGAAAAAGAGGAAAGAAGAAAGATTTCTGTTTACTTATATTCAGGACTCACCTTATAACTTTATATAGTGTTTTTACAAGAAACCAAAGTGGCTTTCTCTAAAATATTTGTTCCTTTTCATAAGATGTTTCCATATTTTTCTTTCACTTACAGACGAATAATTATATGAATAATGAAAGAAAAGAGCTTTCTGGAGAATAAAAGTAAATGAATACGGCGATAAGAGCACTTATACTATAGGCAAAATCTCTTCTATATGCTTATATACTCCCCATTGACTAAAGTCTGAAAACCAAAGTTATTAGCATTCTTATCGGGAAAAATATAGATCCTTACAAAAGTCAAACAAATCAATTGATAAGCCCATCCAGAGGAGACATTTTTCTCCAATTCATGCTAGAATGTTACTTTCAATCATCAATAATCTTCAGATTACTGATTTTAATTAATTAGATAATATATCACATGAACACTTACCTACCCTTTTACAAAACACTCACACAATTTTTAGACTTTTTTAACTTAAAAGAAAGAAAAGTTATAATTTTAACAAGAGAACTGCTACATCTTCTAACTAATTCCCTTTATGGAAACAAAAAACATAATAATCTATAACCCATCACAGCTGTTTGGCTAGAATTACCAATTACCTTCAATGCCTTAGAGATACTTTCCAGATTTTTACAAGTCTGTGTAGTAAATTTTTAAACCAATTTTCTTAAAGAGGATTGATAAGATTTAAAACCTTTCAGGCATATGATGACGTATTTCACTTAAACAACTTGAATATAAAATCAAGGCTTTACATAACTGGAGGGAAACGGAAACAGAGATTAAAAATAAAACACAACCCAAAAGCTGTGATTATTTTAAAAAGCATTTATATTAAGTTTTGAAATGTGCTTTTTGCTTGCACTGGAATATGGGTGTGGCAGATTTATGGGAATCCATGTCGAAAAATAACAAAGCCTGGTGACAAGAAACAGGGCATTTGTACAGTCTCTCCTTGTCCCCAATCCTAATTGCTTCTTAAGCCCCATGTATCTGGGGAGTCCCTGCAATTTTTCAGACAGTTGCAAGGTTTCCAGAGAGGTAGCTAACTGTGTGGCTCCCAGACACTTGCAGGCAAAGTAAATAAAGGAGTTTAGAAAAGTGACAGCACTTTAAATAACCAGATTATGTTGAATCAATAGGAAATGCTTAGGAAGTTAATAAAGCAATTTCTTAAGTAGAGTGAGTACCGGCATGGGGGTGGGGGAGCTTGAGAGAAGAAGGGTGTACATTACCTCTAATGTGGATAAATAATTAAGAGTTGGCTATCAAGTTATCAAGTATCCCAGTACACATGACTGTCCTTCATAGACGTCCCCAGATGTGCCACTATTAATTGGTCTTCTTCTTTAAACAGAGGAGTGTGCCTCCCTTATCCTCGCCTGTCTGTTTTGCCAGTTTTGGGACTGTCTCCTGATGCTCCCTGGCACCTGCGAAACGGTGTGTACCAAAGTGTGCTGCCTCTCTCACCGGTATCACCACACCTCAGATGAAAACCACTCTCGGAATGATTGCAGCTGCAATTCTGACATGGACTGCAGCCTTTTTGAATCTTGCCATGAGACCAGCGAGTGTCTGGAACTGGCCATGGAGATTTCAGAAATCTGTTACCGCTAGCACAGTGAAGTAACCACATTCCGGCAGTCCTTTTGGCCACAGTGGGAAATTCCATTACAACAAGACTGATTTCCATGTGCTGAAATGTAAGGACTGTACACATTTCTTGGATGCTCTAGGCCATTTTATTCTGCACCTGTCTAGGAAAGCTAGTATTGTCAACTCAATGGTCTTATTCCAAATTTCACAACCGCATGGCTCACTGAAAAATAAGATTCTTCATCACATGTGATGAAGAAATCTTAAATACCTCTTAAATGCTGTAGGTACAAGATGTTTCTTGACTATAAAATAGCATGTTAAGCCACTGCGCTATTGTACTCATCAGCTTGCAACATGGATTCAACCTCATTCACAAATTCAGGACAGATTAGTGCATTCTTTTAGAATTGACATACATTAGCTCGTCTTTCTAATGGACTCATGCATAAACATTATGCATTGTTGGTTATTATTAATAATGTATTGTATAACATCATTTTGTAATTAAAGACTTATTTATACAGTCTCTTAAAATTCACTTATATGTACAGTTTAGGTAGGAAAGGGAATTAAATGAATTAGAAGCCATGTTCCTGTAATTACAACAGATGTCTCTAAAACATCTCCAGTGAATTTTGAATATGGTGTACTTCAAGAGAGTACTACAATTCTAGACCATACTATTGTATGTCTATGACTATGTCATAACAGGTTATTCATATTCTTAATTCGTTACAGAAAGGCTCTTAGTTATTCTAATATGCATAAATGAGAATTATGTGCAAGTTTCAAAAAAAGATCTCAATCAATTCTGCACTTTCTTCATTTTTATTTATCAGGTACAATAAGCAACAGGATATTAAAATGGATTCAGCTCATTTTAAGAAACTATCATTTGTATAGAAACCAGAAAGAAATACACGTTGAGGGTACTTATTCAGCACCAAGCTTCTTGATATAGCATGTGCTTCAGAAACCATATGTTTTTCTTCGTCTGATAATTAAAGTGATCAATAATTATGTCAAGTACTTATTTCACTTATTTTTTTTTTAAGAAAAAGATGTGATATAGACTGGAAAGTGATTTTCGACTCAAATAAGTTTAAACAGTTTGTGGTGAAAACACAACTAGGTTAAAGTTACTTTGGAATCTCATTTACTTTCTTAGAAACAATTCTATAGTCCTTGGGCAAATACATTGCTCATTACTTTGTGCTAAATTTCCATGGATATATCTTAATATTTTCATTGAATATAAAAAAGCATCATGCATGAGTAACCAAACAAAGAACACAAAAGTGAAATGGAGAATTGAGGGAATTTTTTTTGTGTGTGATTCAGGGAAATAGCAACAACAAAAGAAAACTCCAAAATACCTGTTTTTTCCTGACTTAGGTAATTTCAGGCAAAATCACCATTTGCTTTATTTCTGTAGCAAACTAGCACATTTTTCCAATTTGAAATAAATTCTCCCAAACATTGAAAACTATTCATTTGTTAAAAATATTTGTAAACTGCCTCTAAAAAGGCATTTAACCACTCTCAACTTGCTCCTGGCAGTGCAGTGCATCCAAGGTTAATGCTGACTTCATTCCTGTTTGATGATCATGTTATTCACAAACCACAGAGCATGAAAGTGCCCCACACTTTTCATGAAAAAGTCTTTCTGCTTTTCAGAAGCTCGAAGAAACAGCTCTATACTCAATGCATAGAACTTGTAGATCATTAGAAGAAAAAGAAAATAGATTCCTAGAACAGGAAGGGAACATAAGGATGTTCTTATGCAACCTTCTTATATTTCATACGGGAAAAGAGAGGCCCCACGAATTGACTTATTCAAGACCGCACAGTGAATTATTGGCAGTGTCAGGAACTCTAGCTTGGGTTCTAATTTTCTGACTACCTGCACTGCTCAGTTCTTAATCCAGCTGGTACACAGTGGTGCAGGGGTTACAACTGTTAAAATACTAAAACACTACCAGACTGACTCATCAACAGTTGTTCCCTTGCACCTCCTAGTGCTTCTTTATGTCCCATCCCTCTTGGCTCCTCTCTGAGCATCTACCCCTCTACCCATGGTCTAGTCACTAAAGGAGGAACACCTGGGGGTCTCTGGAACCCTATTCCTATAATATGGTTCCTGGTATCATTGGTGCGGCCATGCCATATTGGTGTTAAATATTTCAATTATCATTCCCTTATTCTGTCTACTCTACATACCCTCAAATTATGCAAAGATTGTGCATTTCAAATGTGAATGGAATGCTTGTCAATTAGAGACATAAAAATCACCAGGTCTTATGTGGTAATGTGGTCAGAACACTACAAGATCTTTCTGTGGCCTTGCTTTCTACGGTTTGTTAACTTTGTTCCTCACTTTCAGAATTCACTGTGCTATAACAGAAAGGGTCTGTTATACAAAGTGTGAAATTTCTTTTCTTTATAACCAATAATAAAACATCATCCTTTTTGCAAACATGAATGGCTCTTTCAATTGAATTCTTACACAATAAAACATACGCAGCTGGGAAAATACAATTGCAGAAGTAAGGCAGATCAAAAAGGGATGTGGTTATTGATTAAATACAAATATCAGAATCTGAGAAGGCTCAGATATTTTCTGCAGTGATGAAGGCCTGTGATTACAAATAAAGATAATGTTGTTCTTTAAGGTGGGACTTCTCAGGGAACAGAGTATTCTGATTTAAGGAAGCACACTAGAATAAAAGAGATTTAAGAACATACAATCTTTATATAGAATGAGGAACAGACATTTTTTTCCTACAGCATTATAACCACATATCTACATTGTCTTTGCTCTGCTCAAAGGATTTTTTATAAAACCATTGCTTCTGTAAAAGCTGACAAAATATGGAAAGCAATGAAGATATGAAGTTACATTTAACTTGCTAATGAAATTTTCCCACTACATAAGCTGATAGGCCTACAAAATTAATTATCAATGCTGGACAATCAAAGTTAATAGAGTGAAAGTCACTTCAGTTTTTTTTCCAAAGGAGTAAGAAAACATCCAGGCAGAGAAACTTTACAAATAAGAAACATCGTGGGAGGGCATATTAGCATTTTTTAAGGATAAATGTATAGATGGAAATATTTGATAGGCAGAATTAATTACCCAATGCCTCTACAAAATGGAGAAAAATATTAATATGTACACTTAAATAAGGTTGTTTGACTGTAATAATTTTGCCCATCAAATACTAAGTTCCCTCAGTCCACACAAACTATAGACTCTGATAAAATATAAATATTTGGTTTAAGAGTTTACTGGGTGTTCTTTGAAGAAGATCTGAGTAAAACCTAAACAGTTGCCACAGGTATCTTCAGGTGAGCTGTGTAGAAAGGCAAAGTGAATAAAGTCAAACAAACTTCTAGTGATAATCAACATAGGGGCTGGACATGGTAGCTCCTAGCACTTCGGGAGGCCAGGGTGGGAGGATCACTTAAGGCCAAGAGTTTGAGACCAGCCTGGGTAACACAGTGAGACCCTCGTCTCTACAAAAAATAAAAATTTTAAAATTCGCTGGCATAGTTACCCATTCCTGTAGTCTTAGCTACTCAGGAGGCTGAGGTGGAAGGATGGCATGAGCCCAGGAGTTCGAGGATACAGAGAGCCATGATTACGCCACTGCATTCCAGCCTGGGTGACAGAGCAAGACCTTGTCCTCAAAATAATTAATTAATTAATTCATATGGGACCAAAATTATATTTTGGGGCTTCTCCAGCAGAGGTCTGAACCGCTCCTAATATTACAGGGAAGGAGCCCAGAATGTGGGGAGAGGACAAGAAATGCAGGTGGGGGTCGGAGCTGCACCACTATTCAGATAAATATGGTACCTTCTGGTCTACTATCTTGATACGCTATACAGCTCTGCTTTTGCCACTGCCTCTAAAGCAGTGGTTCTCAATTCCCTCCCTCCCAATTTGGCAAAGCCTGGAGAGACAATTGATGTCACAATGGAGGGCAGGAGACTGCTACTAGAATCTTGTAGGTAGAAACCAGAAATGTTGCTAAACATCCGAAGACACAGGACAGCCACCACCCTCCATGCCCACCAACAAATATCTAAATGTCAACAGCATTTCACTGAAGCATTCTGTTAGTCTCAATTGTCCATCACCAATTCATCTTTAGAAACTGTTGAAAATAGAGTTGCCAGACAAAACACAGGATGCCAAGTCAACTTTGAATTTCAGAAAAACAACAAACAAGCATGTCCCAAATATTACATGTGACCTACTTATACTGTGAATATGATTCCTCATTTATCTGAGATGCAAATGTAGCTGGGTGCTCCTTATTTCTAACTGTTAAATCTGGCAACCCTAGTTCTAAAGACTCCGCGTTTTGAGAAGGGGTCAACAGAAACGATGAACCTTCAGCTTTCTCCCAGCCTCCAAGAGAGTAGAGGTTGTTTATCTTTTTGCTGGGAGGCCAGGACATTCGTTGGGCTACATTTTACAACGTGGTGTAGTTTAAGACAGGTTTGGGGAGTTTGGCTTAAAGATCACCTCCATGGCATTCTCCTTCCTGTCTGCAGCTTACACAGGGCCCATGGCCCTGGACTACCCTGGCCAAGTCTCCTTCTCTGCTTCACATCTCGATTGGCAACTGAGGAAGACCCTCACCCAAAGGGTTATCTTGATTCAAAGGGTGGGAAGCAGAATCACTTAAGCCTGGAGATCTAAAACACATTTTCTGATTCAATCCTTGGCCAGAAAGACCTGTATTAGAGGTGCTTGCACAGCTATAAAGGAGTATTTTCTCCTCTCCAGAATTTTCCTTTCCATATATCACTACTAGGGCATTTTGGGGGAAAGAGGGTAAGTGGGAGGGCGAGATAGAGACATTTTTTAGTCATGGATTGCAATACCATCTACTAAAATCCAAATTTCACCTTACACTCTTAGTATATAGTTAGGGGTGGACCAGAGAGATTGATGTGTTCTCTACATAATTTTTATTTTTATTAATTTCCTTTACACATGAGAAAAAATATCATATAGAAAATATTTAAGTATTTTGGTGTATTATCACATTCTCTAAACAGCCCTATAAAATAGATTTTATTATTATTTCCTTTTTTGGGGGGGGGGGGAAACAGTCTTAAAGAGATTAAGTAAATTGTCCCAGGTTACACGGCAAATAAGCAATTATCACAAGGTTTGAGCCCAAGTCTGTTCATTTCAAAACCCGTGCTTTTAATCACTAAGCCTACAAAGTTATACGTGTGAAAAATTGTGAAACCAAGATAAAGTTCAAGTAGTCACTTTTAAAGCATTGAGAAAAATACAATGGCTATATTCAAAGAAAAACATTCACTGGTAGTAAATGTTTTAAGAGTTGTTATCCTGTACAATGATTAGAATTTGGAACATCTTCAAAATGCTTTTAAGATACGTACCCAGTAAGTAATAAATGCAAAGTCAATGTATTGCAATTTAATCCTTACGTCAGTAGCTTTGCCTCATTTATCTATGGTTACAAAGACTTACCTTTTAGTGTTCCATTTTAGAAAAGCAACTTTGATCTTTGCTTTAAGAAAGTCAATCGTGCACAATGCACCCAGGCCAGCCCCTGATCAGCATTCCACCAGAGGGTTCTAGGAGCATGAATTGTTTTTAATCAGTCAACAACACTATGCTCAAAAAATGCATTCTGATGCTTAGACCTTTTATCTCAAAAGCTATACAGAATCCAAGGTCATGGTAACCTCTTTTATGGTTTATTGTTCCTCAAATGTACTTAGAGTGAATTTACAAAGCCACAACTTATTTTGTGGATACAGAGCTTTCATTAAGTTCAGCACTCCCCAACATCCTCTTTGTTTCCTCTTTCAGCACTTCCTGCCTATGGTTCCTCATTTAATATCGAGTTCCCGTAAAATTTAAAAAAGAAAATAAGAATATAGAAGAAGATTCTCTCAGTAGATAAGCTACTCATCATTTGAAGTTGAGACTTCAGAAAGCTGCATGAATGTGTCCAATTACTGCTGTGTAGTTTGCAATACTAGGGGCAGGTCCCTGCAATCAGGGATGAAGGCAAGAGGCCAGGATGGTCCCACTGTCACCACTCTGCCATTGCTGTGATCCCATAATTGCCAATGTGGGCATGGCAGTAAACCACCTGGCACATAAAGTGAGTTTGTAAAACTGCCCCCTGGGAGGCGAGATGAAGATGGTATTCTAAGGGATGTAGAAAAGCCTGGACTCTATACACCCCATGAAGTGATTTATTAGCTCACTTTGTTGATGCCTTTCATTCTAAGCAACAATATACATAAATTCCTAGTTACACTTTTATAATACTATATTAGCAATGTTTTATAAGTAATTCTGTGCATAAAAGTATCTGTGTGGCACCAAAATCCTCCTGCATGTAACCAAAGGTACTTGAATAATATTTCTGGAAAACATTAGGTCAAATCAAAGCAATAGTGAGACCAATTAGGTGGCCATGTAGGAGGCTACTGCCCAGCTTCAGGTAAGACCTAGTAGTGACCTGGACTAAGATGTTGATTGTGAAGTGAGCTTGCAATTCATTAAGGAGCAGATGAAAAACCACTGAAGAATAGCAGAAGATTACATGATTAAAGTGGTGGAGGAGGAAGACTGACCAGGCGGCAGCATGTAGGACAAATTAAAGCCAGGAGAGTAGAGACTGAGAAAGGTGCAATTGCAATAAGGCATGGGGTGATGAAGGCTTGAAATAGGATGGTGACAGGGAAACAGGAGGGAAGAGATGGATGGGAAAGAAATTAGAAAAGGACCATTAGTCCTTTCTCAAACTCTTCTTCTTTTAAAACTCAAATATTCCCTACTGTCTATCACATATATGAGTCATGAAGCCATTATTTTCATTAGGGAAGAAATGGGTTGGGGAGGGGGGAGTTCTATTCCAAGTGGAAAGTCAAGGTATATTTTTAGCTACATTAAGCCAGCTTTCTGCTGCTCTGCACACTGATGTAATTCCAACATAAAACATAATCTATAATATTCCAGGGGAACAAATCCAATTCTTGGTCATATAAATTTTCATATAAGTCCATCACAATTCATTCCCAAAACATCTCATTCTCTTTGAAAGCTGGAGCTGCAGCAAGTGATCAAAAAGAGTAGTTTAAAATTGCTCTGGAATTTCCAGAGATGCTAAATCTAACCTGCCTACAGTGCAGGACCAATCCCCCAAACTTTAAATCAGAGGTAAAGCATTTTACATTTTAAAAGATATATTCCTCAAAGTTTATCATGGTGTATTAAAGTCAAATGTGAGTTATTACTTACCAAATCTGAAGCTGATGTCTATTCTTGATTACCCTAGGTAGGTGAGAATAAGTATCTTCCGACCAACATATTTCTTACCTTCTCATCTGCCTCTTGCTATTTACAATAGAGTGAAAAATAATAGCCAAGGAGTGATTTTGCTAGGTTGGACGAAGCGCAAAACCCATCTGACTATACTCTATATTGTATTCCAGGCCCCTGGCAAGTTCTGCTTCATGGAGAAAAATAATGGAAACTGACTTCTCAATAGCTGGATTGGTCCTGTAGGAATAATCAGTGAACACTTAACTGATGAACTTTCAGCACATTTGCATGGCTTAGAACTCAGTGTATATATTATTGGTCATGCCTGAAATGCACTTCTATCTGCCCTCACTGGGGTTTTCTGCATGAGGGAGAGAGCTACCAGGAAGCCGTATGAAACTCTAGAACTAGCATAAATTTTATAACTAATACCATCTATGCAAAAAAAAAATCCCTGTCAATTCTCCTGGCTTTATCCTTTGTGAACACAGCAATTATTAGTAATTCAAGATTCCTCCTGGGGGTGAGCAAAGTAAGAGAATAGAGGTCATCCTTGAGTTTAAAACCGTCTTAGAAGGATTATACTTCTTTGCGCTGGGGGCAGCATATTACTTAGGCGCTCCAAATTGGAGAAACATTCTAAAGGTCCATGGCCTCAAGCACCCTCTCTTCTGATTTTTGGGGTGTTTGAACCATTAGGAGACTCCTGCTCCAGAATGCCCTGTTATAATTCAAGTATATGTCATGAAAAGTTTTCATGTTAGCTTTGTAATAGTAGAAAAAAAGGTTGCAGACTACAGAAAAACACTGGTTCTAGTAGTCACCACCATTTACCAGTCAAATGCATTGAGTTAGTAACTAAACCTCTCTGAGCCTCAGATTGCTAGACGATAAAGTGTTGTTAATAATACCTACCCTGTTGGGTCACTGTGAGGAGTAAAAGAGATAATTCAGCCAAGTCTTTAGTGTAGGCTTAGTACATATGGTAAACTCACTAAATTTCAGCTATAATTATTATTATCACTACCTAGTTCATTTGTTTCCATAACACATGAGAGATGTCTATTCTTTATTTCTGCACTATCCCACATTATATCAATTTTTTGAGACTTATTCCATATACCATCCCTTTCATTATTCCTGTTCACCCCTCCAGGAAATGAGCACTTCTAATTCCCACACCTCTTTATTTTTTCTTCTCTTAGATACCATACACTTTTCTCCTAAGATTAGGATAATACCTCCTGTAGTAGGTAATTTTAATAAGCACTTATGTGTCAGTGCTGTGTGAACAGCCATTAATGCATTATCTCACTGAACTACCTCAATGATCTCTGAGAAAGGTATTATGACCCCCATTTTATTGATGAGGAAAAGTGAGTCTTGGAGACCTGAAATAGCTTTCTAACACCAAGACAACGCAATGGCAGAGTAGATATTTGAAATCTAGAGTTTGTCTGACTTCAATACCCATGCTCTTCATCACTTTACTATAAAGACAATAAAGAGAGCTGTAAGATGGCCATGGTTGAAGGCCAGGTTGGCCAACCCAACATTTTGAGAATTTAAAAACATAGAGACAAGTTTATGGTGTTGATTTCCTTAGAGATCCTTCTCTGTGATGCCTACCCGGGGAAGGGTGGGGCAACTGCCATTCTCCTTAATGTGGTGAGAGGTATGTCCAAGTGAACACTCAGAGAGCTTGCTACATGGCCTGTTTATGGAGAGACAAGGTGAACTGCATTGACTCCCACCCAGGAAATCAGAGGGTTGAGCTTCTTTGGCAGCAGAGTGAGGGAGAGTTGCCTTTGCCCAGAAAAAAAAGCACCACACTGCAGAGCAAGCACAGGCAGGGAATTCTGTAGTCTGATGGACTACATATGGCTGAGGTGCCTGAGAGAGAGTTGGTTCCAGAGCTGTTTCATGCATAAGGCCACCAAAAGTGTCTATGAGACTTCAGCAAAAAGAAATTATGTGTGCAACACTAAGCCCTGGAGAAATAGGGTTTGTATTCCCAGGTCAAAGGAACACACGTGGGAGACCCTTCTCCATGATGGGTACTCTGATGAACCCTTAAAAGGCACCCTTTAATGAAATTGGCACCTTAAACATATGCAAGATCCAGAGAATATGCCAGAATGTTATAAGGGTATCAATCAAATTAGAAGCTTTCTGTCCTCTTTATCCTCTTCCTACCCCCCAGTCCCCATTCGGCCTTGGTGGGGTCAGGAGCCACAGTGTCACGGAAGAAGAAAACATGGTAGCTAGAGAAAGAGGAAAGGCCCATGACAGACCTTTCTTCTAGCAGCCAGTTCACACAGTAGTCCCCAGCTAGAACAGGAGAATACATTGACTGAATCAAATTCAGAACTATGGTTCTTAGTACTCAAACTAGGTTATGAATTGAGGCTATGTTTATGACTTAAAGGCTGTCTGACAGATATGTCACGGGGCTTCCCTGAGTTTACTTCCAAGAGCTAGGAAAAGACTCCCTCTGACAAATAAATATAAAAGAATGGCAAGAGACAAATGCAAAGTTGCCTGTATAATGACACTTTATGAGCACTGATCATTTAACATGCTAGTGATATTTGTTTCCCATCACACAGTGGAAGCTTCTTGGGGGCTCCTTTTTCAGCTAAGAAAGGTCCAAAGTTTTTCCCATTCTCCTCCTAACCACCCCTCAGTTCGGTGCCATCAATGAAATCCCTTTCAACTATTAGGTAACCTTTCAAAATCAAAATTCCTGCGGTTGAGTGTGGTGGCTCACGCCTGTAATCCCAGAACTTTGAAGGGGCAGAGGCGGGAGGGTCGCTTGAGCCCAATATTTTGAGGTCAGCTTGGGCAACAGAGTGAGACCTCGTCTCTACAAAAAAAATACCAAAAAATAAAAATTAGCCAGGCACGGTGGCATGCACCTGTAGTCCCAATTATTTGGCAGGCTGAGCTGGGAGGATCCTTAAGCCCAGGAGATCAAGGCTGCAGTTAGCTAAGATCATGCCACTGCACTACAGCCCAGGTAACAAGAGTGCAATCTGTCTCAAAAAAAAAAATCCCATTATTGAAAATGAGAAGAACATTACTGAGATTTGGGTTTTTTTTTTTGATACAATGATTGAATATATGGTCATCTGAAGTAAAGAAAACTTAATAAGTACTCCAATTCCTAGAGTATGCAAAGCTTCATGTAACACACGTTGTGATGAGGAAAGGATCTCTTCCTGTGTTTCAACTGGGGATGTTGAGGTGTAGATGGAATAAATAGATCTCTGTAGGTCACAGTGGAAGCTCCTAGCAGTAGTGGGTCAGGACTATGGCATAAACTTTTTGTTTTTTGGGGTTTTTTTGAGAGAAGTTCTCACTTTGTTGCCCAGGCTGGAGTGCAGAGGCACAGTCATGGTTCACTGCAGCCTCAATCTCCTAGACTCAAGTGATTCTCCCACCTCAGCTTCCCAAGTAGCTGGGACTACAGGTACACACCATCAAGCCCAGCTAATTATTATTATTTTTTTTTTTTTTGTAGAGACAGGGTCTTGCTATGCTGCTCAGGATGGTCTTGAACTCCCAGGCTCAAGCAACCCTCCCACCTTAGCCTCCTGGTAGCTGGAACTACAGGCATGTGCCACTACACTCGGCTGGCACAACCTCTTTGAATGACCCATGGAAGAGTTTAGAAGCTAAAAGTTGACTTTAGGTGATACTTCTGCATCTGCCAATCTTGGGGGTGATATTTTGATTCTTTTACTCATTGTGAAAAGGGAATTTCTAGAAAGCAATTGCCAAAGACAACCCAAGGGTTATTCATGCTCTCTGTTGTCCTATAAAGCTTATACAATAGCTAAATATTCTATGCCAGGCTTTCAATTCTCTGCCTACAAGAGGGTGGGAAACTTCAATCATGGGAGAGTTCTGGGCCCCAGAGCTGACATGCCCCCTTAATTATAGGGAAGAAAAGACAGAAGGAGCACCCAGCTACATCTGAGCACCCGTATGAAACTTTTAGTGGACATTTCAATCACATTTCATAGTGGAAGGGCTATTCTGAACCTTTTTCTTATTTCCATGGGATAAGATATATGCCATGGAGGAAATTTTAATATGGTTTCTCCTTTTGTGGCAAAATCCAGTTAAGGCTTTCTTTGGTGATGGGAGTAGATCTGTGTTCTGTGGAGTTTGATGCTTAAAACTTCAGAGAATCTCTCTAAGATCAAGACTGCAAAAATACCGTAATTTTGCAATTTTCCAAAAACACATGGATACGTTAAAAGGGGCTCAGTGCTTCTGTTTGGGATACAATACAGCAAGTTTCTCTGCAATCTACTGATGGAGACCTAGACATCAATAGGATAAGTTAAGTTCACACCTAATTAAAAGGACTGCAGCAGGGACTTTGCATATCCTGGCATTCTCCTTGGTGGAGACGGTCCTGTCTTACAGGGAAAGGTCACTGCAAACCTGGTCCACCATGCTAAGAACAGTATACAGTCCATTAGTTCCACCCGACAACCTGAGAGGTAAAATGCGGTATGCTGAAAAGTATCTTGCCTTCTGTTTCAAGATTCTTCCCAAAGATTTCCCAGAAAGGTGACATAACCTCATGTGGTTAGTCCAGCAAGGGCTTGCAACTAAATTATTCAATGGGAACTGAGATGCCAAATTTCTGTTCTCATTTACCTTACTGCTTTAATCTCTTCATGTCTGTCTTTAATTTCTGATTGTCTAAAAATCTAATCAGTTATCAATCTTTAGGAATTAGGTGCTAACAAACATATAAGAAACCAAAGAGGACTAAAGAGATGTGTTAACTATTAAAAATTTTCATAATAAACTTCTATGTAAGTGGAGACTTAGCCATAATGACCCAAAATCGGGTGAAAATGTTAAACCCCTCTTTACCTAAGTGATAATATTTCAGCATTTTCCTAAGGTTGTTTGGAAGGACAGTAGTGCCAAGCAGATACTTTATGGGAAAAGCATTCTAAGATCAAGTGGTATAATATTATCCCTCTTAGAGAATCACGGGGCAATAGTAAAGGCTCTGAGAAGTCCTGCAGGGGAAAGCAAACCTGTCTATATACGTTAAATTCAGCATTTTCCAAACATATATTAACCAAAGTAACCCTGTTTATTAATCTGGGCAAATATATTTGAAACACTGGTTTCAGCATTTATTTAACATTTTTGAAGAAGCATCATGGATGATACATTGCATTGGGTATTATAAATTCTTTTAACAGTTACACAAGATTGTTTTTCAGAGAAAATCAAATGACCCAAACCCCATCTTTACAACCACACTGCTTCAAATAAGAATTTGTACCAACATGGAGCATCCATCTGCTTTAGCTCACAGAACTACGAATTGGGAATCTTTTCAACATGACATCCAAAAGAAGATTGTGATTCTGCCACGGGGAAGTAGTGACACACTCTCTCTTCTTATCTTTCCCTTTGTTTCGTGGTGTGCAACTTGCTCTCTCCTCTGTCTCGCCATCTCTCTAAATAGATATCTGTGCTCATTATTTTTTTAAACTGCTCTCAGTTTGGGAACTGAGAAAGTGCTCATTTATTTATTGAGTTAGTTCATAAGGATAGAAGAAAGTTACAGATTTGGGAGAGTCTTCATTCACATGATGCCACTATGTGATGACTAGCTAAGTTCAAGCTGGCGCCACTTTTCTGTCACAATTTGGACACCCCAGGGGACACTGTATTTGTTCAGAGAAAGCTGCTCCTCAAGTAATAAAAAACCTATAACTTCCAAATTAAATAATTAGTTAAGTCGGACGTTCAGTCACATATTCAACAATTCCTCTGTTTAGAAAAAGGACTGTGTTCAAACTCTTCTCTTTGAAGCATCAGGATTATCTTCAACTATAAATTCCAGGATAAGTCATTCCACATGAGCCACTGAGAACAGAGAAGTGGGTGTAATATTTACTCTGGGAACTGTGAACTATTTTGTTCTTCATGGTTCCTGAAAACTGAAAAGGATCAAATAAGTAAATCCACAATGCACATTCATAATCATCTCTTTGGGAAAGTCACTTAAATTTTCTAAGCCTCAGTTTCCTCTGCTGAAACATGGATTTCACTTTCATACTTCACAGTTACAGTGAAGAAAAAATGAGAAAGTTCTTGGGAAGCACCTAGGCCTGTAGCTGGCATGTAGTGAGTGTTCAACAAAGAATAGTTATTATTTGAATCCAGAGACCTCAGGAGGACCCAAATGCCTACTTTTTCCTAAATTGTCAGAGTGAGAAAGACTTTTTAATGCTCAGATTTCAGCGTTAACTCTCTTGTTAAAGTCTTTTTTCTTTTGCATCATCAATATACAGTTACAAAAAAATCTAATTAGTCATTAGTCCTTTGAAATTATGAGCCATAAGCATGATAAGGAGCCAAAAAGGGCTACAAAGAAAGAGAAAGACAAATAGTTAACTATTAAATGTTCATTCATAATGAACATGCATGTAGGTGGGAACTAAGCCACAATTGCCCTAAATTAGCGAGAAATTTACATCACTACGAACGGTTCTGCCATCTCCATTACTTGGAACTGTTAGATTTATGTTGGAGTCAAATTGAGCCAAACTGGGCTAAAGTCACATTTGGGGGCCTCGCTATAAATCAGCCCGTGAAATCATTGAGATTGAGGTAAAATTTCCAAAAGCTTCGTTTTCGGGGGGGAAAATGAACAGACCAACAATTCCTTAGCATGAGCTCCACCCCGCTCCAATCTGTTACTTTTACGTCCAACGTCAAAGGCAAGCCTCCTAATTCCAATTGTACCCTGAACACTCTCCCCCATAAAACACAGTTTAAAGGCCAGCTGCAGCGTGGAGCCTTTTCTCAGAGCCTACAGTTTCAAACAAACGACTGGGCAGAAGCCAGAATCTATATGGGCTCACGAAGACTGTAAAACATTTGGTGCCGAGTGGAAAACGACGTCTGTGAGCTCTGCCAGACGTTTTCAGCTTTCTTGCACCTGTGCCAAGTGTTTTTCAGCTCCCCCACCCCTTTCTTTCGAAGGTGGGGGCGGGGGTTGGGGAGATAAGCAAGCTTTCTGAGGGCATATGCCATAGGAATTAAAAAAAACCTCCTTAGCACCATTAGACACCTGCTTCCTACCCAGGCCCCTTTCTGAAGGCAAAATGAGGACCTCCAGCCCATCTCAGGCCTGGAATTCAGAGCACTGGAGCATCCTGGACATTCATTTCATCCTGCCAGTGTCTCACAGGATTCTAAACCCTGTGATTCTGAAGACTACTCCCTCCCCAATGCTCCTTCCCTGCGGTCTTTCTGAAATCTCTTTCCTGAGCTTCCAGTTGACTCACCCCTGCCCATCACTGACACCAAATCGCCAATTATTTCAAGGAAATAATTTGCACGTTGACACAGTTTGTAACATGCAAAAATATGTGTGGAAGAAAGTATATGTTTCTTAAAGGAAGAACACCCAAAATGTTTTCGGATGAAAGTGTGAAAATGTCTAAACATAGATGATGTGATACAGATCATGAGAAAGTCAATTTGAAATTATCCTGGAATCTTGTGATCATGTTTTCAAAAGAAGAATTCAAGGAAGGAAGGTCCCTTTCCCACCCTGCACGGTAGGGTTTAATATAAACAGTCCCACAATGGTGTATTTATTCCCATGCATTATTCTACTCAGTTCAACAACCCTATGAGGTGGGGACTCTTCCAAATTTGCAGATAAGGAAACTGCGGGTTAAGAAGATTGAGTATAAACAAGTCACACTTGTAGGAAGCAGGGCTTGGAGTTTATCCCTGGTCTGCTTGTCTCGGAGTTTCCACACATTATTAGGCCACGTCCCTCTCCAAAAGAAGCCCCTTCAACTCTTGAGGTTGTTGATGCAAGAAAAATCACACTTAGAGATTCATTCCTTTAACTTAAAACTTGAACCTCTGTTAAAATATAAATGTCCTCTCAAGACCACATACGCAGCTTCATTGGCCACTTTGCCTTTCAAGAGTGAGAAAATTGTATCCTTTCCTGTGGACATGTTTCATGCCATAAACTTGGCCATTGCAGAGAGGAAAGGAGCAGTGCTGCTGGGAAGATGGTCCTGAAGAAGTCTCTTTAGAATGTAAACTGAAGCTTGTCACTTTCTTGCTTGATACTCTCAACGTTCACCCTCTGTTCCCATGATAAATTCCAAGCTCTTCACCATGACTTGCCAGGCCAGGAAGATCTGACCCTGTGCAAGGCCTTGGCTGGCACGGCTAGTCCCCCAACATAAGCAGTTCTTTCCTGACTCAGCCCATTTGTTGTTGCTGTTCTTTTATCTGGCTAACTTCAGGCCTAAAGCTTTATTCTCTTTCCCCACCAAAACCTCAATTTAAATTAGGGGGCCTTTTGTTTTTCTCTGACTCAAAGAAACTTTCTTTGCCTTCGCAGCACTTTATTGAATCTGTAACTCCATGGCCAGGGCAGGAACAGTCTGTCCGTTGTGCACCACTGTATATCCCATGGTTGGCCCAGATTTAATATTTTTGGAAGAATGAATGGGTTCGGAGCAGCACGGTGTACTTTTGTAATCCCTAATTGTTCAGTGAGGTATAGCATATCTGAAGGCTCAAAGAACTTAAACATTTGCTTGATTGGGCAGTAATGCAATTCAAGGAGATTCTGGTTTATGTTGGTGTATAAAAGAGACCCAGGCTTGTAAAAGGGTTTCAGTTCTTAGATTTCTGTTTTCTAACGCCTCAGTATTAAGCATACATACATATGTGTGTGTACCTATACAAATATACATTAGGTATTATATATGCTACATACGTGTAATATATGTAGGTAGTATATACAGTTACACATATATGAGTAACTGTCAATATGATTATAATTGTATTATTGTTGTTATTATTAGAGTAGCCTTTATTGGACTGAAAACTTGCTGTGTGTTAGACATTGGCCAAAGCAATTTATATACATTATTTAGTTCAATCTTCACAAAACCCCATAAAAAGATATTACTATACTCATTTTATCTATGAAGAAATACTGCTTAGAACCATTAAGTTATCTGTCTGAGGTTTCTCAGACCCAAGACTAAAACCTAAGTTGACTCAAAATCATTTTTTCTTTAAGGACAACTGAATTTCAGTTTATTATGCCATCACTCAAAACTGAAAACAAACTCCTTCCTTTCTACCCATCTTTTCTCTTCACACACAGGTGCGCGTGCGTGTGCACACACACACACACACACACATACACGAAGCACAGGTAAAATAATAAAAATCTATCCCATGATGAGAGGAAAAGAATCCCAGGAGAATAAAGGCCACAGGACTGTTGACACTATCCACTGGGCATCTTTCCCCATACATCCACTCACTCCGGAAGCACATCTTTCTTAGCAGTTGAACTTTTCCTTAATGTCCTTTGGACATAAGCCTGTGACTATAATCCAAGAATTCAAGCAGAAGTTCATTGACCCCATTCAGAGATAGAACAGAGGATATTCCAATGTCCACAGGCAATTAAAAAAAACTCTTAAGTTTTCTTCCAACTCTAAGCCACAGTCAGCCACTCTCATGTACAAGCAGAGACCTGCTTAGAGGCAAAGTGTCGGGCTGGTAGATAAAGATCCTAGTGTTAAGACTCACCTCTGCCATAAAGAAACTTACTGGCTTTCAGCAAATAAGGAGGCCTCAATAAAATGAGATCTTGAACTCTATTAGGGGTGTACCCTGTGCAGTGCTTGGACGGGTCAACAGGACAAGGTGGGAGCCAAGAGCAGCTGAGTGAGCAGGGCACTGGGCTTCTCTTCCCTCTCAGCCTCTGCAACTCTGCTCCTGCCTGTCTTAGGTACTGCAGTCCCACGTAGGACTCCGTGTAAAGTCACCTAATACACATTCGACAAACACCAAAAATGTCTGTATTGAGCACCATGCTCCAAGCAATGTTGAAGTGCCTAAAACTTTCACTTCTCAGAAAGAAGGGGAACAAAGGTTTAAGAAGTGAGAAGGGGAAAAAGAGACAGCACCCATAGAAGAGAGCTCCAGGTGCCCAGAATAATTCTGAGAGCCCTTCCAGTTTGACATTCTAAGTCTCAGAGTCGCTTAACCTCTTAAGTCTCAATTTCCACATCTTTAAAATGGGACTAATTATCTTGCCTCCCTCATAAGGTTATTGTGATGTCAGAGGCAAAAATATAAAATGAAACTGATCAGTTGTAAAGTTCTTCTTCTTATTATTATTATTATTACTATTATTTTGAGACAGGGCCTTGCTTTGCCACCCAGGCTGGAGTGCAGTGGCATGATCATGGCTCACTGCAGCCTCGACCTCCTGGGCTCAAGTGATTCTCCTACCTCAGCCTCCCTAGTAGCTGGGGAATGCCACCCGCCCAGCCAACTTTTTTGTATTTTTGGTAAAGATGGGGTTTCACCATGTTGCCCAAGCTGGTCTCTAACTCCTGGCTTCAAGTGCTCCTTCCCCCTTGGCCTCCCAGAGTGTTGGGATTACAGGCATGAGCTACTGTGCCCATGACAAAGTTCTTATTATTGCTCCATAAGCAGTTCAAAACCATTTTTCCTAGTGACGCATCTAATCGTTTTTCATGGCCCAAACAAGGAAAGATTCTAAATGCCTCCCCAGTGGTACTTGCAGGGCTGGAAACTCCCAGCAAATGCCTCCTTCATAGTGCCATGCCCCACTTGCAAAACATTAGTCCCTTCTCAATTTAATGCATTTTCTTAGATTGTAGAGACTCTTCCACTAAAAGACAGAGGTGCATTAGTGGGAGATTTATGCTAATATCTCAGCACTGGAAATTATGAGGCTTGCTATATTCTTGTTTGGTCCGAGACAAGCAGCCAGGGTATGTCCTTTAACAGGATTTCCAGGAAGGATACTGCAGTTTAAGAAATGCTGATTTGCTGGCATTTATATATTCCAGGAAGAGGGCTGTCTTAAGTGTATCAGAGCCTACAGCAGAAAATTATTCTAATGCCCCCTCCTTCCTCCACACATCCCCAGCATAAGAGAAAAGCAGAAAATATCCATTGGCTACAGAAATGCTGGCATTAGAGAAGAGCCTGGAACTGTTTTGAAGAGCCCTCATAAGACAATAGGACAGCCCTCCTGGGGGAAGGGGGGTGATATACATCCCCAGCAACTGCTCCTAGGATGGCCCTGCCAGCATGTGTAACGGCCAACTGGTTCATCTTGCTAACTATAACGCTCGGCATATGGGCAGGGAGTGTTTATAGATATATACATACACCATACATTTTCACAGCAAGTACATATAGAGAACATCCAACTGTATATTTTGCAGACATACAAACACGCACATATATTGTCCATATGTTCAAACAATTTTTAAACTATATCATGAACGAATAAGGATCTCCTTACACTAAAAGTTGCTGGTGGTACCGTAAGTGGACACTTGAGAAGGCATATTTTAAAGATGGACAGAACTCAGTTTGAATTTCAGTTTTACCCTTTTCAGTGGTGCAACTTCTTCTATAAAATGGGAATAATAATAGGATCTTCCTCATAGGATAACTGTGCATGTAAAGCAATCAGCATATTGTCCAGTACAAGGTAAATTCTCAATAAATTTTAGTATTATTAATACGAGGTGACATACCAGGTTGTGATCACCGAAAGTCTTTGGAAACGAGAGGTCAAAATGAATGGCAGCATATTATGCATTGTCCATCTAGATCCTTCGACAACTGAATGTCACTCTCTCCTCTGCTTCTCAGGACACCCCAGACATATGTACTTAACCTGTCGTATCTCTCTCCTTTCATTTGACTATGACCTTGAAGTCAGAGAGAGCATATTTTTATCTGTGTTTTCTACCTTCTGGACAAGAGACCAGTTCACGGTAGGTGCTCAATAAATATTGATTGAACAGATTATTATGAATGGATGGCACACCCTGTGCAGATCTTTCAGCACACAGGGAAGTGTCAGATTTGGTCAGGTAGGGGTATGTACCAGTGTAAATTGTTCTAGTAAAAGCTGATCTCTTAAACAAAAATGTGCAGATAAAGCAAAAGAATCTAAAAAAGACACAAACTTTCTTTCCACATTTTTTTTCACTGAGAACAAATAGATGTATATATAATCTCTAGTTGTTTGGATTAACGTCAAAGGATGGGTGGATGTCTGATCTTCAATACCCTGCATCATCTTTCTTGTATATACCAACGTCTTAATGCATCATGTAAAGTTTTCGTCCTTAGCTCTTAAAGCAAACATCTCATAGACCTTTAATAAAAATCCTGTGTGAAGAATTCTAGATACTTGTGATACTCGCACCCTTCAGACTTTGATCTATCCTCCACCCAGTTGAAGAGAAATTTTAAATTTAAGCCTTTATCAAGTATTTCCATAATATGTAACTTAGTTTTCAGAAAAAAGATTATCTTTTTATGCTCTTAATCAGTTTATATAATATTTAATAATTTATGTATATAACAAGTACATTAGGCATTAACATATTTGAACACCTAGTCTTATCTTTTTAGTATACAAATTAAATGATAGGTGTATTAGAGTAGTTTTGTCATTGCAAGGGCTCAGAGTTTGTTTTCTGGTAGAAAAAGAGAATTATTAGTTTGAAAAGTCATTTAAGTAGGGGCCAGATATGAAAGCTTCTATTGAATTATCATTGTATTAATGACAACTCATAGAACATCATTTTGAGGGGCATTGGAAAAAGAAGAAAATTCCAAATTTCACATTACAAAAGAATATTTTGTAATCCATGTCAGGTCAAGACATTGATGAAAAGTTGATGAAGCTAAACTCTCAAATTGTGATGTCATCTCATAAAAGGGGTCTATCTCACCCACAGAAGCTTCATCTGCTTTCCTTAATTCCTCTAATTACTTGTATATAACAGAGGCTTACGGGGTTTCCTTCAAGTACATTTCTTGGGTTTCGCCTAAGCAATCAGTTCTACCAAATGGCCTCTTACAGGCATAACCCCGTGAACTACAAATAAATTGAGTTCCCCTAGTCCTCAGCACTACCTCCATGATTTGCCTGGTCCTCAATTCCACCAAAAGAAATATATTGAAGCATGAAGAAGACAGTGAACAAATGGGATTTTTACATCCCACTTGTGAATATTTTGCGTCTTGGTGAATTTAGTGAACTCAAATTCTGACCTGAAGTCTGAATCCCTAAGGCATAGAGATATCATGGGTATGCTGAATCTGAGTCTTGGAGCAAAGGCAGAAATATCTCTAGATGAAGTGTGCTCTTGAATGGCAAACAATAAAAATGTAAGCCTAATTACTATGTGCAAAGGTGTTTTGGTGGCCCCATGTAAAGCCAACCATGAGTGGTCAGGACACCTCACCTTAAACTAGCTTTCTCCTAGTGAAACCCAGGACCCAACTTTTTACCACTGTCAGAGAGAAATTTTATGCTAGGAGTGTCTCGTTATAATGCAGTAGTCCTGAGAATCTTACCACATTAAGTCATTCTAAGCCATTATCACCTTATCAAGAATTCATTATTTAGTCATTTGGCAGAGTTTCTGGAGGAGATTGCAGAGCAAGTGGGGTAAGAGAAAGGATACATCCAAATTCTTGGTTGATATCTATAAAGTCTCAGAAACACTTTTTTTAAAAGCACAGTAGATTTGTGGTTCTGGATCAGCTCACATATGTCCACTTCTCAAAAGTGGACATGACAAGTTGTCTGTCTAGATCTATTCCTTCTGCTTCTCTCCTCATAGAGCCCTAATGTGAATCCTATACTTCCCGTCTCTCATACAGTTCAAGTGATTCATGAGACTCAGGCATTTCTCTGGTAGGGCTTGATGAGAATAAACCAGTCAGTGCAAGGCATTTCTTTGGTAATTCAGACTGGTCTGAAAGATGCCTAAACTGACCCAATCAGACTGAAAGGAAGGACATACATATTAGACTAGGGGGAGACGTACTCTTTCTCTATTTCATTTGGCATGAGCAAGAAAGTAAGGTGTCTTGATTGCTATTGGCAGCCAACTTATAGCCATGATTAAATCAATGCCAGACCTATATTCATATCATTAGCAGAGGAGAGATGAAAAGAACCAAAGTCCCCAATAGAGTTAAACTACTGTGTCCATCAGAAAGCACACTTGTTCATCTCCAGACCTTCTATTAATTGCGATAAAAAATTTTCTTATTACTTAAGCCAATCGAATACCAGCTTTTGTGATATAAAAGAAAAACCACCTCGTTAAGTGTTCATATTGATTTTAAGATGTATTTCAATTTGAAAACATTAAAATGTATGTGGAAAGGTGGGGGGAAGTACTCATTAGAATTTGGGAAATAAACTGTAACATGAAAATATGTTAGAATTGGCTTGGTTCATGATTTTGAAATTAGATTGTCCACTTAGGATTCATGATCTATAATTAGAAATGGTTCCAGTTCAGTGGCTACTACTTCATAGATGGCAGCCTAAAAAAAATCTTAGACCTTATTGACATTAATTGAATAGATAATTAAAGGGCTAGAAAGTCAACCTTTTCTAGAATATTTTTTCATTTGTAGGCATCTGAATACAATAAAACTAAATTCTGTAGAAAAATAGATATGCTATTGAGAAAAGTTGAAAATTCTTCCTAGACACCATGAAGTACCTCTCACTAGCATATTTTTTTTTCTTATAATTAATGGTAATTTACCTAAATCTAGGGTTACTAAATATCTGCAACCACTTCCAGGATTTTTTATCTCTACGTTATGCCTTGCTTAGCTCTGCTCCTCTGTATGGTTTGATGATGCACATTCTATTTTGGCTTAACTCTGAGCCTGGATTTTAGATACAACTGCTTCATAAAGCAACCAACACTTCACTCCCTATTTAACCACTTACATTCCCTTAAAGTGTACTTAAAAATATATCAACATGTGATTAGGTTTATTATTTAGATTTTTTTTCCAAAAGATGAAATAATACAGTTTCCTAGTACAAACAATTTTTGTTCTCGCCGTGCTTCATACCATCTTAATAAACACTCAGATGTAGAGGTGTGGTTTAAACCTGAAAATGAATACAAATCAATGTAATTATCCAAAATATAAAACTCTAATCAAAAAACAAAATCTGTTCATAACCTAAGAATTATATGAGAGATTAAGCTGGACACGATGCCTCAAAAAAGAATGTCCAGATGTCCAAAGGGAGGATGTAATTTAGGAGTTAAGAACTTGAGTAACTCTCCTGGGGAAGTTTTTTGGTTTTGTTTGCTTGTTGCTAATCAGCCATTCAGATTCCTGTCCATTCTGCATTCCCCAGATGCAGAAATGTGGAACTTGGTAACATGTTCTGGTATATCTATATTATTTCCCTGCAACTTAAATGCATTAAGTTGTTTCTTGTAATGAAAAATAACAAAATATCACCTCAAGGGGAAAACTTTATGAGTATTAGTGCTGCTAATACTGTTTTATTCTCTTAAAGAAAAAAACTAAATAGAGATAAGATTTTTACCTGGCAAACATGATTAACAAGACTGTAAAAACACAGTACGCAAAACTAAAAAAGTACTTATTTTTGTCATTTTGGCTCATGATCATTGTAAGCAACTAATGGCTCAGGGAAAAATGTTTTTAAAATTTTTACAAAAATTATCTAGTTTGAGCATATATAAATTCTCCTACTTATGAGAAGCACATGCAAAAGTCATGAGAGGGCAGATGAGGTAAAGATCAAGGATAACCCCTAGACAGGGGATTTAAAACGTATACCATATATTTGCTTTTTTAGTTAAAGTAGATTTTGGTTGTTACTGCTGTGAAAATTTTGAACAAATTTTATATCATTATTTGAAATATCCAAAAGCTATTTTTAATGGATTTTGAAAAGCCAGAGCAAATAGTAGGCATTCAATAAATGTTTTTAAATTAAACTCACTTGATTAATGCAGCACCTCCCATGGGTCCTGTGACAAACAGAACAGAGACTATTTTAAAGGTAAAATACTCTGCTGAAAAATCAATGGTTTGAGGAAACAGCAACCTGTATTACAATCTATTAAACTCTCATTGCGTTAATATGATAGGGTAATAATATCTCTATCAGTATAAATTTAAACTGCTTATATCTATCCAAGAAGAACAATGCAGTGGGCTTTTAGTGGTCAAGTATGCAAGCAATAATTTGCATCTCCTCCCAATCCCTGAACAGCACTGGATCACCCTGTGTGGATGGTCTCAGCATCCTCAGTGGGAAAGAACTAACATGAGAATGCTATGAAGCAAACGACTAAGAGTAGAAAATTCTTCGACAATATAAGTTCTAATGAAGAAAAAATAACAGGTGTAAAGCTGCCATTTGATATGAAGTGATGTTTATTAAACACAAACAGTTAAATAACTATTATGGAACATGTATCTCTCTAATATCATTCTCTTCTTTTTTAAAATTAAGAACTCAGATTTTGTTCAGCATAGTAAGTGTGCCCTGTTAAAATCCTGAATTTCCCCAGCTGTCTTTTGGTTGTGATTGACCATGAGAAATAGTTCTGTTCAATGAGCATCTAGAGAAAATGTGGTTATCTGTAGAAGGGACAGATGCCGAAGTCATGTGCCTTTTGCCCTTAGCCCTTCCCCTTTTGTTGCATTTAAGCCCCTCTTTTGTGAGTGTTCTTACCTGCAGCTAAAAGCAACCCCTAACCCAAACACAGGTCTGACATCTTCCAAGCAATTTATTGTTATTAAATAGAATAGCTCTTCAAATAATATGAAATAAAACCAACGCTTATAAGAAAACTAGTGTAATGAACTTTTTACCCCTTTAAATAACACCAGAAAGCTGGCAGTAGCAGTCTCTTAATGGCATGGAATTTCTAAGGACTTAAAATTGAAGCTTTGTTTTCTCTTTCTCACGGATGCAGGTGAGACTATAAACTATTTCTAGCATGACGCAGAGAGCACCCCATGGCCAACATGAGACTGTCACCTAAAAAAGAAAAAAAAAAGACCACTAATGAAACAAAATAACAATTTTGGGGGAAAATCTGTTCCAATAACTAACTAGCCTTTAAAAATATTTTACCTGGCCTGTGGTTACCAATTGAATAAAGGCAAAAGATGTAAGAAATGAAACTTAATTGAACGAAGCTCAATAGAAAGTTCTCTGTAATAGGAAATGTAGTCCTAGTGGATCAGATCAACTATCTAGATTAAATCATTGTTGTTTAGCAGATTCTCCCCAGATAGCGTCTCTTTTTCAGGTTACTTTCCACAGACAAAATGACTGAATCACTGCTTACTTTTCAGATCACTTATCAGCACCAGCCAAATCACTCCAGTATAGCCTTAAAATATAGAAACCTGCAACTTGAGGCTTTTTCAGCTGAATTCTATACCTATTCTAGTCTAATATGCCAGGTGTCTTCCTGAAATATGTGGCAGGGGTGGGAGATTCATTCATTTTTGAGTATCCAGTGATTCTTGTTTTGATTTTCTGGGATAATGAGTATGCCCTTTGAAAAGTGTAGAGAAGGTTTAAAGGACACGAGAATAAATTCCAAAACACATGAAGAGAAGTTGAAGAGTCTTAACATCTTTTATGTTTTCATTAATGAAGATAATTCATATTTGAGTAAAAACTGGGAGTCAAGCTCCCCCCCAAAGACTGTGCCTTTTAAGTTACATCAATGTCCATTTTTTTATGCATTTTCAAAATTATTTCAGCCAAAACTATACTCAGATTTTCTATTTTTTGCAGTGCTCATTTTGAAAATGTATTTTTATTTATAGCATTATACATAAAACCTATAAATTCTCTGAACAGTATGGGTTTGATATGTCTGAAGATTTTTTTAAACTTATATTCACAATATCTTCCAGGAGAAATATATGGCAATGAAGTTAAGCTTCAGCTAACCTTCTAGACATAACTCTTAGGTGCTCCCAGATTTACTAGTGATCAGTTCTCTATACTTATGAAAAACATAGGGTAGCCTGTCTCTGGCACTTTGAGAGACAAATTCCACTTTTAAAATTTTGATATTCATAAAGTGTCCTGAGAGGAGAGAGCTCTTAATTTGTGAGAAACAGAGTCTAGGGGAAAAGTAAAATTAAAGAAAAATGTTGTGTATGTGTTTTTTTTAAGAGTGTTTTCTGGACAGCAGGAAAGCAGACAGTTATTTCTGGAAGTCTTTCATTGCATAAAAATATCACAGAGCCAAATTCTGCCCTCCGATGATTTTTCTTAAAGTTACTTGAGTCCATATGTTTCTAGAAGCTGAATTTGCTTCATTGCATTTCAAGGTCTAATCACGCAGTTATTACACAGGCAGAATCTCCATGAAATTGAATTTTGTTTGTGTAAGGACAGTGTACTTGAATATTTCCTACAGCAAAATGTGGTCAAAGACTGTGGAGAATTAGGGTTAGTGGAAAATAAATTGCAGATCACCAAAACATCTCTGCACTCGTTAATTTTTCTTATTTGATTTTCCCTTCTATTTGGAAAATGCCAAGACTTCTGAGAATACAGAAAATAATATCTAGAGAATCTTTACTTATATCTATCTCTTAAAAAATTAACAACGTCCTTCACAATTTCCTTTTTAAAATTTTTCACCTCTATTTAGCCAGTGAATAAAATACAAATTTCTATTCAAAGCATCATAAAATGCAAAAAAAAAAAAAAAAAAAAAGGAAAATCTAGACTGCAAGTGATTCTGTTTAAAATTGTTATTCTTGAAAGTCTGGTTGCCAATTTAATACCATATGCCCATTAATTGTACGGTATGAAGTAAAAATATTATGTGATTTTCTGTATAATTAATGAATTTTAAATTCAAGAATTTAAAAGAGACAAAAAATTATTCTGCCAGATTCCAGACATTCAGGAACCTCTATATTATATCACAAGTCTTCTTTTAAAATTTTTGAACATTTGTCACTTTTCCTGTAAAGTTATATTCATCTTCATGACAAAAGTACCTATTTCATTTTTCAGATAATAAGTGAAAAAAAAAAACCTCTCCTACATCTGCACAAAATATGTCTATCCTCATTAGATCCATTTTCTCAATTAAATTCAAGTTTCTCTGTCCAAAAGGCATAAATCTGGGTATTGATTTAACTATAAAATCATAAAACTCCCGGTAGTCTTCTAAAACCATTTTACTTGGATGAGCATATGAGCTTTTAAAATATCAAGTTATTCCAGTATTTAATGCACATAACTGCTTCCAGAGGGCTAAAGGCAATAAGGCACAGCTGCCCATTCCATTTGAAGAACTACAACTAGACTGCTAGCCAGTGGCCCCCTCCTTTCTGGGGTATTTTTTCTAAAGCGTTTGCTTCTATTTTATTCAGCATGAGTTTGATACTTTCTGAACACGAACCATATCACCAGCAGCCAAAATCAATAAGCTATCTAATCAAGGGCCTATAAACTAACAACAGACCCTCGGTGCTCTGTTCCTATAAAATGTAGTTCATTCTAAGTCCTTCCTTCTAAACCAGTCTAACTCTAAATTTATTATCCTCTTCTGACAAGGTTAGAGCATTGTCTACCTAGAGTTCTAGAAAGACTCTTTTGGGGAGCAAATCAATTACCTCTTGAGAAGGAAAAAAAAAAAGAAAAAAGAAAAGATCTCTCCAAACTCTCCTTGAAATCTTTTTATTTAGCTTCAATTTTCTTTTGAAAGCAAGGAATCTTCGCCATGAAGCTTTCATGCAGCAACCAGCTACTTCCTTTCAAATAAAAATCATGTGTAAATATTTCATAGACATGTCTCTAGTGTGAATTGCACAATATGAAAAGGAGATGTTAAGGAAATATCACCCTAAATCATACCAAATAAGAAATACAAACATTTTCCTAGATCCATAAAGTTTTGAAGTGTAAGCCACAAATTCTCCTTGCATACAACATCATATGCTTTTTTGATATCCTGAAAGCTGTGGCTGAATAGCCTTCACTCAATGACTTCATAGTGTATTTGATACTTATGTTTATTTTAAGCTTTTTCAAATGATATTTTCCATCTTAAAACTGAGAAGGATTTTTGCTTTGAAAGATTATTCATAGGTAGCAATATAAGCAAAACCAAAGTTTATCCAAAATATCTTTTTTTCTCCCAGATCTGTGATATTAAACACATGTGTACAAAACCACTTTCCATGATAGAAACTTTCCTTTTATATTTTAGTTGTTTTATGATTCTTTCTCCCCGGCTAGATATAGAACTCTTTCTGGACAGGGACCATGATGTCTTCACCTTGTTTCTATTAGGAGAGCGGCTTTAGCATCGTCAGTGCAATTCAACACACAGCTATTGAATTGGGTGGAAACTAACAAACACAGAAAACAGCAGGAGAATTTGAATCAAGTGTCAGCACACATATTGGTGTGGGTTCCACATGTAACACATTGTTTCTTAGCAAAAAACAACCAATAACCCCCTTTAGAATAGTACAAGAAATTACAATGATTAGAAACATAATAAGCAAGGTATATGCTAATAAATTGATGGACAAGCAGAAAAGATGCTATCTATTGAGAACACTCCACATAAGCCTAATGTTGGCAAGTGGGGCCATAAATAAGTATTGATATGGAAACATTAGTGCTGATGTTGGCTACCAATTCTATGTTTAACAGCATTCTTATCTGTGCTCATTGATCTCACTGGCTTGTGTTCTTTTAGGCTTTTCTGATAGTCCCATATTTCAAAGAGCTAATTTTTCTGCTGCTTTGTTGACTGGCTTTGCATCCATTCTTAGCATTAGTACCAATGCACACTTTCATTGAAAATTTACCATGATCCAGTTTATAAGCACATGGCTCTTCCTGGTGGCATAAGCTCCATGTGCTGATTTTCCTTAAAAGGCGCCACTACTGACCTGTGCTCTATAGGTTATGAGTTGTTTTGCCAATAGAGGTTATAGATGGCTTTCATCTGTCATCCCCTCCTCCCTTAATTCCCTTGGAACCAACTATACACTCATTCAAGACAGCAGCTAAAAGAAGGCAGGTATCTGTGGCCGGGAAATATTGAAGTTCACTGGTCTGCATGATGATTGAACCTGTGCCCTTGACTTGCGAACCCAGCTATCTAATGCTCCAACCAAGATACTCAAAGATGGAATAGGAAAACTGGAGGAGAACCACCCTTTGTCCTTAATTCAGAACATGCGAGTCTTTCATGGAGACGTCTTTGGCCATGGAAACAATGCTTTGCTTTTCACTCCCTGAAAACTGCTTGTGTGAAGATGGTATTTTTCCCTGTAAGGTCAGCTCTCCGAGATTCAAAACCATCACCTTTTCCATATTCAGATGTAGTCCAAAATCAATACTTTAGCCACTCTGATTACAAGCTGTTCAAGCAGTCCTTCAAATTCAGTGGTAAGGACAGCATCGGCACCACCTGCGATGACCACAGGCTTCTAGTATGAAGTCTATCGCTGTAGTCATCTCCAGCGCGGCCCATTACCATGAAAGATTTAGCAGCTAGGGTGTCATAATGCAATTGGTGCTGACATTCATCAGGGTCTGTGATGCCCAGTTGTTCCCCTAACGCTCTTTGTGCTAGCAAGAAAGCTGATGCATTTAGTTGACCAGATTTCCAGGAGATAAAGATCTCCCAGTAGAAGAAAATCAGGAGTTCTTAGGAGGTAGCTGAAAGGAGTACTCTGGCCATATTTTTCTCAGCTCAGCCTCTCAGTCAGCATGTTCCCTTCTAGTGATAAAAATCACTAGATTTGTATTGCTCAAAATACAATGTGTCCAAAGGCTGTGAAAATATATATTATGTTACATTTAGAGAAATGCTGCATCTGAAGCACGATCTTTATTTTCATGTACCTGTATTATTTCACAAGAATATCATCTATTAGAAGATGTTAGAATTCTGCTCACTATTTAAACGCAAAAATCACTCACTATATATTCTGTACCCATTACTAGGTAGAAAATAACAAGCCATTTGTGTTTCCACCAATCTACTTATTTTTATTAGCCAACTATAGTTTAATATGCAAAGATATAGAACTTCACTCTCCAATATGATAGTCACTAGCCACATGTGACTATGAGCACTTAAAATATAGCTAGCCCAAATTGAGATGTGCTTTAAGTGTACAATACACATTGGACTTTAAAGACTAAGTTAAAAAAAAAAAAGAGTTATACTGATTACATGTGGAAAGAATAATATTTTGGATATATGAGTTAAATAAAATTTGTATTAAAATTAATTGTACCCTTTTTAAAGCATTTTATTGTAACTACTATAAAATTTTAGATTACTTCTGTAGCTTACATTTAAGGTTTATCTTCTATTTCTATTGGACAGCACTGATATAGAAAAGAAGGTGAACTAAAGAGAATAATACCTATAAAATATAATAATGTCTAGCCCCACCTATCTCCAATATTCTCTTTCCTTGGAGGGCAAGGAGAGGAAAATCTGTTGACACTTATTGTACAAACCATGGACATCAATGATTCAAATTTACTAAATTTTTGTCCTGGGTGAGTATTCAATGTTGATATTCTAAAAGAAAATTGTCACAAGCAATTTTAAGTTGGAAGGTATGGACCCAGCATTGGTATTCAAAACCAAATAGGCCTGTGGGGTTATAAACAGGAATTTAAATTTAATTCTGCTCTTCCTTAAATCACCCTCTACCTCTATGGGAGCAGCCAGCCACTCTTGGGCAGCCTGAAGGTCAGTGGCTTCTAGGAGGGCAATAATTATTAAAGAATGCCATGGAGGATGTGGGTGCTGTAAATGGTTTATAAACTATTGTGTTATCTTGTTCTTTTTGGAATAAGTTATACTATCTTCAAGAACACCTCTTCTAGAGATCTACGTTTAAAATAGGATATGAGAAAGCAAAATTGTCTAGGGGTAACTGCTATTCTTCTAGCTATTGGAAGCAATTATTCAACCTACAGAAGACAAGCCACCATCATAGCAATAGTTACCACAAAGTCTCATCCTTTTAGAATTCCACTACATACATTTTCACTGTAAAACTCTAATAATCAGGATATTTTTTCACATATGCTTTAAAATGGTTACAGAGAGGTTAAGTGACCTGCCTGATATCATACTGCAGAGCTGGGATTCAACCCCAGGTTTGGCTGACTCCAAGGCCCATAATCTTAACCAACTGAACACAAAACAATGGCTCCATCAAAATTATTGCCCCTAAAATTTCTAGAAGCTTCATAAAGAAGCCATGTTAGCTAGAAGGAAAATTGGAGCTCCTTTAATTCAGTCTACATGTCTTACAGATGAGGAAAGTGAGGCTCAGAGGAATTAAATGTCCTGTCTAAATTTCCCATAATTAACTAGTGCAAAATCTGGAACCATCACAACTCCCAGTCTTTCCACTTCATTGTACCTCCTGGATAAAATATCCAGAGAGCTGGATGGCACATTTTCCCACGGCAATAGCTTTGGGAATATGATGCATCGAATTTTGGAGACATATCCATGACACCACGTCCTATAAGAATGGTAAATTTTGACAGATCTAGCTCCTGCATTCCCTAGTTCCAGTTCCAAGATGGGGAAATCCTTCGCCAACTTCACGTGCAAGAAAGACTTTCATCCTGCCTCCAAATCCAATATCAAAAAAAGTATGGATGGCAGAACAGAAAATATCATATGATAAGAAGAAACAAGAAGAACTGATGCAGCAATATCTTAAAGAACAAGAATCATATGATAATAGATTGCTTATGGGAGATGAATGTGTAAAGAATGGCCTTAATTTCATGTATGAAGTCCCTCCAGGAGCTAAAAAGGAAAACAAAGAGAAAGAAGAAACAGAAGGAGAGACCGAATACAAATTTGAATGGCAGAAAGGAGCCCCACGAGAAAAATATGCCAAAGATGACAAGAACATCAGAGATCAGCCCTTTGGTATTCAGGTTCGAAATGTGAGGTGCATTAAATGTCACAAATGGGGTAATGTCAACACAGATCGAGAAAGTCCTTTGTTTGGTCTTTCTGGAATCAATGCAAGTTCGGTTCCCACTGATGGCTCAGGGCCATCGATGCACCCCTCGGAGCTAACAGAGGAGATGAGAAACAGTGGGTTTGCACTGAAACGAAATGTACTGGGGAGAAACTTGACTGCAAATGATCCATCACAGGAGCATGTTGCAAGCGAGGGTGAAGAAGATCCAGAAGTTGAATTTTTAAAGTCACTAACAACCAAACAAAAACAGAAACTTCTCAGGAAATTAGATCGACTGGAGAAGAAAAAAAAGAAAAAAGATAGAAAAAAGAAAAAGTTTCAGAAAAGCAGAAGTAAACACAAAAAACATAAGTCCTCTTCTTCCTCGTCTTCCTCCTCTTCCTCCTCCTCTTCCTCTACTGACACTTCAGAAAGCAGTAGTGACAGTGAGAGTGACAATAAAGAAAAAAAATACAAAAAAAGAAAAACAAGTGTTCAGGGCATAACAACAGTGATTCTGAAGAGAAGAACAAGTCTAAGAAGAGAAAGCTTCATGAAGAACTTTCTAGCAGTCACCATAACCGGGAAAAAGCCAAGGAAAAGCCCAGGTTCTTAAAACATGAGAGTTGTAGGGAGAATAGCAAATGGAGCCATTCTGATTCTGACAAAAAGTCCAGAACCCGTAATCACAGCACGGAGAAGAGAGGCTCTGAAAGAAAGGAGAGGAGCAGCAGAAGCCACAGCAGGGAGGAAAGGAGCCGGAGAAGCCAGAGCAGAAATCCTGGTAGTTACAAGCAAAGGGAGATAAGGAAACGGCCACAGCGAAGTCCCGGTGAAGAGCAAAGCAGAAGAAATGACACCAGAAGCCATGGCACAGATTTGTATAGAGGAGAAAAAATGTACAGAGAGCACCCAGGAGATACACATACTAAAGTGACACAAAGAGAATGAAGCAGAAGTAGAGAAGAAAGACTGTATGTGACAATTACCTGGGAATAAAAATATCTCCACTTTTTCACTGAATACCTTTAGCAAGGGCTAAATTATGTACTATTGTCTTTCTAATAAAAAAGCTCAATTTAAAAAAAAAAAAAGAATGGCAAATTTGATGAGCAAGAACTTTAAAAGAATAGACAGGGAAGCATCTTCCATATCCTTTATCTAAGAGAAACTTCCGATCCTTGGTAGAAAAGCCATGACAGAGTGTTCAGGAATGAGCTTTTCATAGCATTTCTGGACAACAACTTCCTCTATGTCTTAGGTCATTGAAAGTACTATGACAAAATACAATAAAATGGGTAGCTTGTAAACAACAGAAATTTGCTTCTCATGGTTCTGGAGGCTGAAATGCCCAAGATCAAAGCATCAGCATATTTGGTTCCGGGGTGGGCTGGTCATCTGGTTCATAGATGTGCCTTCTCTCTGTGTCTTTGTATTGTGGGAGAACCAAGAAAACTCTCTGGAGCCTCTTCTATAATGTAAATTTCACTCATAGGGCTCTGCCCTCATGATCTAAGCACCTCCAAAAGGCCTCATCTCTAATATCAACAGATTAGGTTTTCAACATGAATCTGGGGAGGACACAGACATTCAGACCACAATACTATATTAGCCTGTGTTATCTGATAAGTCTGCATCAAGTCTTCTTCTTTCCATATCATCTAGAAAATGATTACATAATTGATACAAATTACATCCTAATTAAGAAATTTGTTTTTCTGGACATGTGGTGGATTGTTCATAGTAAATTCTCAAACCCTTACTCCATATGTCCAGAGAATTCATTTCCTTCGGGCTCTCCAGTTAACTTGACCATTTAGTAGAACACCTCTTGAAAACATATATTTATCTTGAAAATATATCTATACATATCTTGAAACATATCTTGAAACTGCAGATATGAATGCAGTATTTCTTCAAAATATTATGCCGCCAAATTCACTAAGGCAAAGAGGCAGTTTGTAAGTTTTCTTTTTTAAAGCCCCAAAGTCTTTTCTGGAGGAAACTTTATGTGAAACTCAAATAACAATACCAAGAACAATAACATTAAAATGTACATAGAGTTTGCTTTGTGCCAAGCACTCTTCCAAGAACTTCATAGGTGATAACTCACTTAATTCTTTGTGGTAGGTTCTATTATTATCCTCTGGATTTTATAGATGAGGAAGTATAGCCACAGAGAGGTTAAAAAACTTGTCCACGATCACAGAGTGAGTGAGCCCACATGGTCTGGCTACGGAGCTCATGGACAGAATGCATACTACCATGCACTGGAAGCCTTATTTGTTGCACAGGTGGGAGGTCACGAGCTACCTAGTAAAATTTTGCTGGTCTTCAAATGATCTAACCAGAAAAAGTGCAGTCACAACGTTTACAGAATTCATGCAATAAGTACTACTCACCTCAATAAATCCCTTGAAGTTACAGAAAGAGATAAAACAGATCTTTTTTTGAAATTTTATATTGTTCTCTGATACGTCCTCTTTGGATGATAGCCATTATTAATTAAACAATGCCTGTCATTGTGCTAGGGGTTCTATATATATTATGTCATAGAAAGATAAGTATTATTACCATGAGTAGATGAGGAAACTGTGGCTCAGGAAAATTAGGCAATTGTCTCAAAATGACACAGCTAGTTAGAGGCAGAACTAAAATATGAGCTTTCATCTGCCTGCATCAGAATCTCAGATTCTTTCTACTTGTTTCCCCCTCAAATGACAAACAGATGAATTGGTAATAATAAAAAGTATGCTTTTTATGAACCCAAATTCATCAGCACAATCACTGCAAGGCCAATGGACCAGTGTCTCCAATTAATCACCTCTTATGGATAAGTTAAAAGGATTACTTTCTCAGTTACCACAAGAAATTTGCCCTTATAAATAGGGTTCATGGGTTTATGGGGCACATGGCTAAACTATACAAGGCAATTACTTTGGGAACTTTCGTATCTGTGCTTTGAACCATTGGATCCATTCACAAGTAAACCTAGTGTTTGGTAGCTAGGAACCCTGGAAATGCTTGAGGCAATTTTTTTCTGACTTTCTCCAGAATAACTTTAACTTCAATTTGGGAACTTCAGTAAAATTAAGAGGCCGTTGTTTTACTAAGTCACTGCTCTGTCTTCTTTTTACTCATTTCCAATCCCTCGCTGCATCGCCAGCTCCAACACAGTGTTCATGCCACTGCCTGGCTAATATTCCTAAAATGTGCTTTTTGTTATGACTCTCTTTCTTTTGCCCAAGGTCTTTAAAATGTCTCCTCACTGCCTATGAGAGTAACTTAAAACCTCAATCTGGCATTTTAAAATCCTACAAAGTAAGTATTTTATGTAATTTGTATGACAATAATAATATGAATGAGGAGAGGGGGAAGGGAACTATACTGGAAGAAAGTTTCTATATACTAATGAAAGTAAGCTAACATTAATCTAAACTAGATTGTTTAAAATTAAGATGCATATGGTAATACCCAGAGCAACCAAAGATAACTCTCTGTCTCTGTATATATATATTTTTTATATAGATGGATAGATAATATAGATATAGTTCTGATTTATATATCAGAAAATAAATAAATTTAAATGGTACACTTAAAAATATATATTTAACACAAAAGAGGGCAGTAGTGGTGGCCCAAAGAACACAAAAAAGACATAAGATATATAGAAGACAAATAGCAAAATAGAAATAATTCATACTATATCAATAATTGCATTGAATGTGAATAGATTAAGCATCCAATCAAAAGATAGAAGTTGTCAGACTAGATAATGAAAAAAAAAGGATTCAATTATATACTTCCTATAAAAGATACCCTTTAGATTCAAAGATACAAATAAGGTTAAAAGTAAAAAGACAGAAATAGATACACCGTGCAAACAGTAACCAAAAAACAAGTGGGGTAACTATACCAATGTTTGACAAAATAGACTTTAAGATTAAAAAATATTTCTAGAGAAAAAGAGGAAGAACATTTTATAATGACCAACTAATCAATTCAACAGGAAAATATAGAAGAGTTATAAACATATGTGCATCTAACAACAGAGCCTCAAAATACATTAAACAAAACCTGACAGAAATAAAAGGAAAAAGAGACAATTCAAAAATAATAGTTGGTCACTTCATATTACACTCTCAGAAACTGACAGAACAATTAGACATGAAATCAGCAAGGATATAGAAGACTTGGACACTATTGCCAACCAACTTGATCTATCATACATCTAGAAAGCATTCCACCCAACAACAGCAGAATACATATTTGCTTCAAGTGCACGTGGAACATTCTCCAGGACAGATAAACTAGGCCATACTACAAATCATAACACATTTAAAAGAATTGAAATCATACAAAGTATGTTCTTCAACCAAATGGAATTAAATTGGAAATCGGTAACAGAAAAAATATTGTAAAGTCCACAAACACTTGGAAATTAAACAACATATTTCTTAATAACCCAAGGGTTAAAGAAGAAATCACAAGGGAAATAAGAAAGTATTTTGAGCAGAATGAAAATGAAAACACATGTACCAAAATTTGTGGGTTTCACCTAAACCAACACTTGGAGAGAAATTTACAGTTTTAAATGCCTGTATTTAAAAAGACGAAAGATCTCAAAGCAATTTACTAATCTTACATCTTAAGATCCTTGAAAAAGAAGAAGAAATTAAGCCCAAGGCAGTCAAAAGAAAGGAACCAATAAAGATTAGAGTGGTAAACCATTGAATTAGAAAACAGAAAAATAAATAAATAAAATCAGTGAAACCAAAACCTTATTTTTTGGAATCACTGACAAAATTGGAAAACCAAAATTCAGCCAGGAAGAAAAGGATGACATAGATCACAAAAATTAAAGATGAAAGAGCAGAATTACCACAGAATCTTTAGAAATTAAAATAATTATAAAGTACTAAGAACAACATTATGTCAACAAATTGGATAATTTAGATGACATAAATTCTTAAAAAACATCAATTACCCAAACTGACTTAAGAAAAAATAGAAAATCTGAATAACAAATGAAGAAAATAATTTAATTGCCAGAAAGAAGAGCCTGGGTCAAGATGGTTCACTGGTGAATTCTATAAATCACTTAAAGGAGCAATAATATCAATCCTCTACAAATTCCCCTGAAAATAAAGGAGGAAGAAAAATTTCTGAAATCATTTTATGAAGGCATTCTATGAAGGCTGATACTAAAGTCCAACAAATACATCAACAAAAAAGCAAAAACCACAGACCAATATCCCTCATGAATACAGATACAAAAATCTTCAACAAAGTATTAGCAAACCAAATTCAACATATAAAAATAATTAACACAACCAAGTAGAATTTATGTTAGGAATGGTAAGATAGTTTAACAGCTAAAACTCAATTAATATAAAACACCATATTAACAGAGAAAGAACAAAAACCACATGATCATCTCAATAGATACTGAAAATGCATTCAAAAAATTCTAACATCCGTACATGATAGAAGCTCTCAACAAGCTTGGAATAGGCAGGAATTTCCTTAATGTGATAAAGCACATCTATGTAAAATCTGCAGTGAACATCATATTTCCTCATAAAAGACTGAAGGAAGTCCCCTAAGACTGGGAACAGGATAAAAATGCTCTCTCACCACTTCTTTTCAACAATGTACTGGAAGTTTAAGCCAGTGCAATTAGATAGAAGAAATGAAAGGCATATAAAAGAAAGACATCTAGGCTGGAAAAAAAGAGGTAAAATTGTCTTTATTTGAAGATAACATGATACCATGTGTAGAAATCCACAAACAAAGCCAAAGCTTAGAACTGAGAAGTATAGCAAGGTCACAGGATACAAGATCAACATACAAAACTAAATTGTATTTCTACATATGAATACAAAATCCAAAAATAAAATTGAGAATATGTTTCACAATAGCATCAAAAAGAATAAGATACTTAGGAACAAATTTTAAAATTACAGACTTGTATACTGAAAATTATAAAACATTGCTGAGAAGATCTAAACTAATGGAGAGATATTCTATATCTATGGATTGGAAGAGTCAGAATTAAGATGGTAATTATGCTCAAATTTATCTATGGATTCCATGCAGTACTTTTCAAATTTCCATCAGGCTTTTCCTTGTTGTGGTTTCAGAAATTGACAAGCTGATCATTAAATCTATATGGAAAGGGAAAGACCCAGAATGATAAAGGAGTTTGAGAAAGGAACCAAGTTAGAGGACTTTCACTTCCTCATATCAAAATTTACTACCAATCTACAGTCATCAAGACAATATAATGCTGGCATAAGGACAGACATATGGATCAAAGGAACAGAGCTGAGTCCAAAAATATATCCTTCTATGAATGGTCGATTGTCAATTGATATTCAACAAACCTACCTCAGAAATTCACTGAGAAACAATTGTTTCAACAAATTGTACTGGTACAATAAGCTATCTGCCTGCAAAAAACTACAAAGAAGGAGGGAAGGAAGGAAAGAAGGAAGGAAGGAAGGAAGGAAGGAAGGAAGGAAGGAAGGAAGGAAGGAAAGGGAAGGGAGGGGAGGGAAGGAGGGAGGGAGGGGAGGGAGGGAGGGAGGGAGGGAGGGAAGGAAGGAAGGAAGGAAGGAAGGAAGGAAGGAAGGAAGGAAGGGAGGGGAAGGGAGGGGAGGGTAGGGGAGGGGAGGGAGGGAGGGAAGGAAGGAAGGAAGGGAAGGAAGGAAATCCTTACCTCACAACACATGCAAATATTAACTCAATATGATTATAGACTTAAATGTAGGAGCTAAAACAATATAACTTACAGAAGAAAACAAAATATTCAAGACCTTGCATTAGGCAAAATTTTTTTCAGATATAACATGAAAAGCATGATTCATAAAAGAAAAAAATTAATAAATTGGACCACATCAAAATTCAAAATGTTTGTACTTCAGTAGACATCATTAAGAAAACAAAAATAAAAGCAACAAATTGGGATAAAATATTTGCAAAATATGTATCTAACAAAGAATTTATATCCAGAACTTACAAAGAACTCTTACACCTCAATAAGACAAACAATCTAATCAAAAAATAAGACATACAGATGGCTAAGAAGCACTTGTAAAGCTCTTTAGTTATTAGAAAAATGCAAATAGAAACTACAAGGAGACAGTTTCACACTCACTAGAATGGCTATAATTTAAAAAGTCAGGGCCAGGCACGGTGGCTCACAGTGTAATCCCAGCACTTTGGGAGGCCGAGGCAGGCAGATCACAAGGTCAAGAGTTTGAGACCATCCTGGCCAACATGGTGAAACCCCATCTCTACTAAAAATACAAAAATTAGCTGGGTGTGGTGGCGCGTGCCTGTAGTCCCAGCTACTTGGGAGGCTGAGGGAGGAGAATCGCTTGAACCCAAGAGGTGGAGGTTGCATGAGCCAAGATCTCATCACTACACTCCAGCCTGGGTGACAGAGCAAGACTCTATCTGGAAAAAAAAAAAAGTCAGACAATAATAAATACTAGCAAAGATTAGAGAAATTGGTACTCTCGTACACTGCTGATATCAATGTATGAATGGTACAATCATTTTGGAAAACAGTTAAGAAGTTTCTCAAAATGCTAAATACAGTTGGCATATAACTCCAGCAATCCTGCTCTTAGGAATATACCGAAGAGAGATGAAAACATGTGTCCACACACAGGAAGGGGAACATCACACACCTGGGCCTGTTGTGGGGTGGGGGGAGGGGGAGGGATAGCATTAGGAGATATACCTAATGTTAAATGACCAGTTAATGGGAGCATCACACCAACATGGCACAGGCATACATATGTAAAAAACCTGCACATTATGCACATGTACCCTAAAAGTTAAAGCATAATAAAAAAAATGACTAAGTAAAAGGAAAAGATAAAAACATTACATGTATGAAAATATATTTTGGGCATCAAAAAAGGTTGTAGAAAGAAAATCATTTTAAGTAAACAATAATAATATACGATAAATTTTTGTCCTAATGTAAAATGACTGGTCAATTTTTAAAAAATATAGGAAAAAAACAGAAAATATAAACATGTCATGAAAAGTCTGAGTAAGTCACAAAAGGTTTGGAAGGGACAAATTTATAGAGGAAATGTTTACAAGTTGCCTACAATTAAAAGGAAATTATTTTTGTCTTTCTAAATATTGAGCTTTGATATTAAAAATACACTAATACAAAAGTATAAATTTGGTCCCCTATACTAGAATAGCAAGGTTTTCCTAAAGTATTAATCTACTCAGTAAAATTTGCGAGAGGTTTTGATTTAATTCTAAAGTCTGTTTTTTTTTTTTTTTAATAAACTTTTCAACCATCTCCTAAAATGTGGATTTACAGTTACAAGCAATGTTTTTCTTGATTCTATACTCTTGGCTTCTCTTGATGTGTCTAAATTTTTCTATGTAAGCAGGAAATTTCCCATGCTTTTACTTAAAGCCATGTATTTCCCTACTTAAGGTACTACTTTTCTTGTTTGCATTAAAAAAAAAAAACACGTGTCCGGACAAAGACTTGAACATGAATGTTCTTAGCAGTATTATCCATAATAGCTAAAACTTAGAAACATCCTAAATGTTCATCAACTGGTGAATGAATACTCAAAATGTGGTATAACCATACAATAGAATACTATTCAACAATAAAAAGGAATGAACTATAGACACATGTTAGAACACTGATGAACCTCAAAAACATTATGCTCAGTGAAAGAAGTCTAACACAAAAGACCATATATTGTATGATTCCACTTATATAAAATTCCCAGAAAAGGCAAAGATATAAATACAGAAAATAGATTAGTGATTGCTGGAGGTGGGAGCCGGGACAAGGGAGAGGGATTAACAGCAAATGCACATGAGGAATCACGCCAGGGTGATAAAAATGTTCTAAAACTAGTTTGTAGTGATAGTTGCACAACTTGGTAAATTTACTTTAAAAATTTGGAATTATACATGTCAAAAGGGTAAATTATCTGATATGCTAAATATGCTGAATGAAGTTGTTACAAAAAACATACAAAGCTCAATCTAACATTTAAACTGAAAGTTCTATAAAATACACACTGATTTTATCTTACCCAAGATACAAAAACTGTGAGGGTACAAGAGTGGGGGCTCTGGAGTCAGACAGATCTGACTTCAAATCTGCCTCTTCCACTGATGGGTGATGTGACTGAAGCAAGTGATTTTGCCTCTCTGAGATTTATAATATTCATCTGTAAAATTGGGTCAATAAATGGCGTTTCCTTGCAAGATCGTCATGAGAATTAAAGGAGGAAAGGTTCATAATGCATTTAGCAAATGCTAGGCATAGAGTAAATCCTTACTGATTGGTAGCTACAATCATTAGCTACATTTTTAAATTATATCTAGGCTTTTGCAAAATAAATTCTGCATCAGCCATTTTTGTTAAATGATTACCCCTAGACATTCTTAATCTGGCAATTGTATTGTCACTCTCTTCACCTAAAGGTCTCTACCTCTCCTGCCACCGAAACTACTTATTTTTCAAGCTCCTTCCAAGCATTTCATTCCACCAGGGACCTTTCTCTCCTAAACTCTTGCAAATTACTATATCCATATCACTCATGTGAATCATAAGCACACTCATACTATTGCCATTTACCTTCTCCTCAGCGTATATTTTGATTCATGTGCTACCACACTCCCCCTTGCCTGAGTGCTCTAAGGTATGGAATCATGCGACTCTTGCCTAGTCAGCTCAGGTGTAACTTTTAAATCCTTCTTCACCATCGTTCCTCGTAGCCAGAGTGGCAAGTGATTTGACAATTACTCTCCCTGAATCTAGATAAAATCTTTATGGGTATATATTTGCATCAAGCAATGCTCAGCGATTGTGGAATAAATAAAAATGTTTAGGAAAAGGTAAAAGTCCTTTAAAATACATGTTAAGATATTTGTAAAGTATATGTTAACATCCTTCTTTAGCTGCTAGACAAAGAAGCCCAGGACTATCTTTTTACTCTGCTTTCGAAAGGGTTAAGAATCCAAGACTAGTAGATATAAACTCAATAAAAATAGGCAAGAAAATAAGTTTAGGTGTGTTAAATATCTAACTTGTAAAGAAATTCTGACCCCTCTGTTAAACTCTATTGAACTCTCTCAAAATACTGCAAACATTAAGTAGTGCATTAGTGAATGAAGCCATGGATTACAGTTGATACAATTAATCTTTCTTATTAGCAACAACTTAGAATTTCTGTTTCTTAAAGTAGAAGAATGCTTTGTAAAAATATTTCCCCTTCTTTCACTTTCTATAATTCTTCCAAAGGAAAAAAATCAGATATTTTCCAGAAGTTTGGACATCAAAATTTCAACCAAAAGACCTGTCTTTGTCACAGGAAGTAACTGTTCTTGCTAAGGTTTTCATTCTTCAAACGATTTCTAAATTGCCCCCTTCTTTTTTTAAAATACATTTACAACAGATAACGACCTACATCCTTCCATTATTTGTCACTTTTGATGAGATCTTCACTTTTCTCATTTATTCTTTGGTCTTGTCTCTATCAAATATGAGTTATTGAAAATTTTGATAAAACTTCATGGTTATCCTAGTTGGAGACTTGAAGCAGCATTTTCCTGACCTTGCCTGAACACTGACTGTGTGTGTGACTGACCCTGGATAAGAGAGACTTTCAAATATACACTGGGCTCAAAATACTCGACTGCACAGTCATGTTGAAAAAATAACTGAGACCACAAGTATGAAAATACTTCAGTGACTTGGGATCAAAATTCAAATTCATTATTATGTTCATCATATTTCCTCTTCAGCTCTGAATGGGTGGGTGCACCAGAAACAAATCCTCATCTGACCCCTGACGTTCAAAGACACCACTGGGTTAGTCAATTTCATCTTTTCTTTTATTCATTAAGTAGAGGAATGGACTTAGTAAATTAAACTTGGGTCTTTCTTTTTGGAAGGAGGCAGGGATTCAGGGCAGAGGGTTTGTTTTGAGTCTTGGCTCCAATACATAAAGCTTTGAGCAAATTGCTTGAACTCTGCAGTCAGTGTCCTCATCTGCAAAATGGGAGCAAGGATCAAAGGTTATGAAACCCTTGAGTGCTGCTTAGATGTAAATGCTTATTAAATATTTAGCAACTCTATTTCAAAAGAATGCATGTTCAATATTTGAGGCGCTCTAACACCTATTAGCTCTATTATTTGTTCCATTGTGTATTTCTCAATAAGCTCTCTCTTCTGCCATCCACCCTTAGCAGAAACTGGATTTTCAAAACAAATCAGTTTTGCAAGAACAAAGAAAGAGAGAGAGACTGATTTGCCAACATACCAAAACTAAAAGGAGATTGTTAAAAATGGCTTGTACGTTATTACAGCAGAATCTGAAAGAAAGGGGTAGAAAGAAAGCTTCATTACTGCCTAAGCCAATTTGACTTCTGCAAACCTAATTAAACATGTCTTGAGTATATAAAATATATCATCCCCAGATAACACCATACTGTTAAATTCTTCATCTTATTAAGAGCTTGCATTAATGCTTCTTCAACATAAATTTTATACCCAGACAGGTACTGTTTCAGAAGGCTCACAATAGGAACAACCTAAATTAGGGTGACAGAGGCAAAAGATGGATCACCAGTGACTGTCTCAACAAGAAGAGGAATGAGGATTCCATCTTCCATTATGGCCCAATTCTAATGTGATAACATTATCTCCTGAAAGAGCTTCCTTCCTCAGGCCTTAGGCTACCCTGGAACTTTGCATCGGACTGAGGGATTTCATAATCCAGAGAAATAAACCCCAGCCCCCAGAGTCATAATGTCAATACCCAAAGGCCCCTAGGGACCCTTGAAACCATACTTTACAAATGAGGAAAATGAGGTCCAGATAAGTGACGTGACCAAGGTTGCAGATATAGGTACCTATTATAGCATTTTGAGAGAAAAGAAAGCTAATATATGTAAGCTAATATAGGTGTATGATATCCACCAGAACTATTTGACCACTAAACATACAAATAAACAAATTAAAAAAAAAACATGAAATGTTATCAAGTGATCTGATTGGTCTATACCTCTCATATTTTCCTTGGCTGTCCTAAAACATTATTCTATTTCATGTCTTGAACCCCTACCCTTTAGATATTGCCTCCCCAATGCATTTTTCTCTCCAGTCTATATTTAAGTTTTCCCTGGGGATGCCCCTCACCATAGGATCAAAGTTAAAGCCAAAGTCAACAGAAGCAGCATGGCCTATCATAAGATTCCACCATAAGTGACTAGTAAAATCTTTACCAGGTTAACTTTCTTAAAACAAGTTCAGCTTATATAACTACCCTGAACTTTCATGGTTTCCTCCATTGCTAACTAAATCAAAGTCAAACTTCTTTAAGGAGACTGATGTTCAAGGCCATTCGCTCAAGTACCCAGAGTCATCTTTTATTATTTTCCTATGCTCTAGCCCAGACAATCTCAATTTGACTGTACAACTGGTATCACTGGAGGAGCTTTAAGAGCTGATGAGTGCTCAGACCAATTCACGTATAGTCTTTTGTTAGTGGGAGGGGTACATGAGAGGCAATGTAATACAGTGCTTAAAAGCCCAGCTTCTGGGACCAGACAGCCTGGCCTTACAATTTGGCTATGCCACTTGTTGTATGGTCATAGGCAAGTTACCTGCCCTCTGCCTCAGTTTACTCTCTATAAGATGAGGAAGATAATAGGCCACTTTTGTAGGAATATTCTGAGAATTAAGTAAACTAATATATGCAAAGTACATAGAATTATGTCTAGCACATAGAAAGCCCTATATAGTATTGCTATTATTATAATACTTGAAGATATGGGACAGTGATTTGTATATGGGGATTAATACATTTTTCTGATTTAAATGTAATTAAATGTTGCTTTAAATAGTCCCTAACACTGCGCTGGAAAAAAAAAAGTCAGTTTCAAGGAGTATTTTGGTATCACAGAAGCTCCAGCATTTAATACTGAGAACAAACATCCCGAAAAAAAATAGCAGGATAAATGAAACTTCAAGACATTATGCTAAGTGAAATAAGTCAGACACAAAAGGACAAATATTGTCTGATTCTACTTATATGAGGTACCTAGAGTAGTCAAATTCAAACAGTAGAATACGTATTCTGGAATGGGGGGTTTCGGGGGAATGGGGAGTTATTGTTCAATGAGTTCAGTGGGTACGGAGTTTCAGTTTGAGACGAAACATCCTCTGGAGAGGAATGTTGGTGATGGCTGCGCAACAGTGTGAATGCATTGAATGCCACAGAACTGTACGATTAAAACGGTATGCTTTAGGTTATGATATTTTACCATAGTAAAAAGAACGTTAAGAGAGTTTTTTAAAAATCACAAAAATATAGAATATATTTAATATAGTTTAGCTGTAGTTAAATGTAGTTTTCCCTGATTACAAGATTACTTTAGGTTTATTAAAATCCCACGTGTATTCTTTCTTCTCTTTCATGTTCCCCAGGTGAAGGCCACATTTCAATAATTTTTTTTTTTAATTTATGACCTCACTTTTAATAGGTACAATGGGAAATTGACCCAACCACAAAAACATTCCTCAGCGGTATCCGTTGCAGTGAACTGGAGCTACAGAGAATGCTCTGTGACTTGCAGGGTTCCCCCAAACAGAAAATCCTGATCATTAATAGGGAAAATTTCACTGACATTGTAAAGTTTCTGTAGAGTTGACATTTGATTGATGCTGTGACAGCTTTTTCAAACCTTATATACTGTCAGTGCAACCATATTAGAGACCGCTCTTGACTTTGTAAAGTCATTTAAAAAACTTAGGCGGGGCTGGGGTGAGGATTAAGAAAATACTTCATTGACATCCCAAGGGCTCTTATATTGACAGAATAATGCCCCTCACCTTGGGATCATTTCCTTGGGAGAAAAAAAAATATATGTATAATATATATACCTTCTAGGGACAATGTGTTGGCTCTGCAATTCCTTCAGATTCATTAAAGGGCCAATGGAATGACGACTGCATACATTTACGCATCGCGGGAGACACTTCTACTGAAATTCAATTGTGACTGTGAATGCTTCAGACCAGATACAATTTTAACATTTTCTGCTACTGGAGTGGGAAGACCAAATAGCTATTTCAAATTCACATTTCCCTTTTCCAGTTGATTGTGGCACTCCCCCTGGAACGCCCCCATGCTACAACAGCTCTAACTTTCTAATTCATTTTCACTGAAAAAGTCTAAACATGAAGCAATACCTTCTATTCTACCAGTCACTGTGGTTCCCCTAAGGGTATTTTTGTGTTGAAGCAAGTCACTGAGTAGCAGACTGATAGCTTTTTGTCTTCCAAAGCTCATTGACTAAGAAAATAATACACATAAAGTCAGTCTATTCCAACAATATCTCAAGGGGAAAATAATCTATTGCCACCCACTTTTAGTGATGGTGACAGAGAGGGTTAGATAATAAAGCACCTTGGGGTCTGCAGAAAATAACATGCCAATACTATATGTTTTGTTGGAAAAAGTAAAAGAAAAATTGTAAAAACCATACTTGTTTAGGATATATAGAAGAAGGTACCCACTGTCACTTTTGATTAGAAGGGTGCTTAAAAAAGATCCATTGGTAATAGGCATTTCACTCAACTTGTACATTGCTTTACTAAATGAAAATTCAAAAATGCAAGGGGCATCGAAATGGCATTTTGTTATTCAGAAAATGCCACCTATTCATACTTTTAGGGACTGTCAATGCTCAAAGCCATATACTTGATATGGCGACTTGAAATCCTCCCAACTGTTTGATGATATTTTTTTAATAGTTTTGCAAACCAAGTGTTCAATTTCAATAGAGTAATATTTTAAAATTTGAAGGATAAACATATTTCTGCAACAGGTGCCAGAACTGTATCTTATTTTATAAATATTTTTACTCTAACCTGCATAAAAGCAGCATAATTAGGAAAAAGGATCAAGGAACATGGAATTATATTTCTGTTTAGAATTTTATAAACACAGCTATGCTTTCCTTTTAGTGCTGTGATCTGCAGCTGTAAAACATCCTTAACACTATTTTTTAATAATATGATTTTACTTAAAATTGCTTCCTTCCTCCATATATGTATTTCTATAAAAAACAAAGTTATGTTTAAAAATTTTAGACTTATTTTAGAGAGATTGATAAACAATTTACTTACGTACTCAAAGTCAAAAATTCTAGAGCTTCAAGTTTAAAATGACAATAAAAGCAGAAAGCAAATAAAACTGAGTAATTATGTAAAAAAAAGAAAACAACCCATTTACATGATGAGATGATGGCATTATAAGCAATTTTTGTCTTAACATTTATCTTATTTGAATATTGTATTTTGAAGTAAAGAAATGCTAAAATGTATCACTGTTTTATCATCTACCAAGTGTTTTAACATTTCTTTATTTTCCCAAGACACCATAAAGCTGGGTAGTGCAAAGACTATTGGTTCTGTTTTGTGGTTGAGGATGATGTTCTTAGAGACTGAGGCAAAGAAAGGAGGAAAACATAGCCTTATAGTATCTCAACTTGAAGGATGACAAATACACATAAATCAACAGAAATCCAGATGGGATTGTAACTCATAATAATAGAGCTCTTTATGCTGGCAGTAGCAAAGAATCATTTCTAGCATCCAGCTTTGTTCAGCACTCCCAGAACCAGTCTCATGGAGAAGAACCCAAAAGTACTTCCACCAGCTGAACACCCCCACACCATCCTCAGAAGTCTGAGCTCCAGCACCAAGCAGTCTCTTCCCTGATTCCTGGTGTGATAACCCCTACTTCTTCCCTTTTTTCTTCTAGTCTTAGGCATGATGGCTGCTTCCTGTAGTCATTACCTTTTCATTACCTCAGTTTTCCCCTTTTGCTTTTTGAGATTTCTCATACCTGTTTAACCAGTTCCCTCCATTAAATTCTCTCTGTTGAAATAAAGTGGGTCTGTTTTCCTGGCTGGATGCTAATAGAAACATGTAAACAATACATTTTTTAAAATATTTATTTGTGTGTATATCTATATATCTATATATAGATATATATATTTCTGTTAATCTGATAACCCAGAATGTCACATATTTTAGTATAGCCCAACGCAAAAAACTGAACATTTATTCACACAATTCTGTGTTCCTGGATATTTGTTATTTGTAGCCTTTAAGGTGATGGCAGCTAACCAACTGTTTTCCCTCCATATTTCCCAGGCTCCAGTGTTAAATGGGCACATGGCTTCTCTTCATATGTACATTTTACAAAATGAGGCATCCTCATCACTGAAGCTAAAACAATGGTATTACATGTAGTTTATTGTCACTCATGTAATCTTATGGTTACGTCTAATAATACTCTGCATGTGATTATATCCAGAGTACAAAGTAAATAGCTATATTTTTTTCTAGAATAATGGAATGAATCCTGCTAATCTACTTCAAATTTAAACACACGGCATTTGGGGCCAAATTCAGAAACAAAGCCAACTATGGTTCAACCCCTCCAAGCTTCAGCTTGGTCTGTATTTTGCAGTATTTTAACTAACATCATATTTCTAAAGATTTCAAGAGGTACGTGATACTTGGATAAGAACTAGTTCTAGCAAAATAATATTCTGATGAGTTAAGTGTAAATGAATCAGAAACATACGAACTGTATTTCCCTTGAAACACACAGGGATTTAAAAGTTAATGGAAAAAGTGTTGGCAACTCACATTTAGAGCTTTTATTGAAACCAGGATGTTTGAATAAACATTAGACATTCAACTAACTGAAACTGAAAAAGGGTTCACCAATCCTTAATTATAACAGTGCTTTAAATGATGAGGAAACATGTCACATTCAAGTTTCAGACAGAAAGCTTTACTTGGCAGACATACTTTTGGTTCAAAAAACCTCTACAGTCATATTATGGCAACCAACTGAGATATTAAAACAGACAGTGAAGTTTTAAACTCAGTCTGGCAAGCACCACGAGACAATAACTACCAATTGGAAATTTAAAGAAGAAAAAAAGGAGTGGTGAGAGGGTAATGATTAAGTTTTGAAAGAAAGAGCTGGACACGTAATTTAGAGAGTATGCCTTCTTAAATGGACTAATAATGAGCTAATCACATAAGAGCTGAAGAGTCGTGTATGTTTGGGTTTCTTCTTTCTGATCAGGGGTTGTAATTTGGGGCCGCAAACCAAGATAGCTTGTAAGTAGGAAATGGACAGACCTGTGATGGAATTTTGATTTCTCTGATGCCTAATGCTGAATTAAGCCAGTAGTGCTCCAAGTGGAACTTGTATGATAAGACAGCTTGGGACAGCATAATGCAAATTCCCCATGGCCTAAAAATCACCTCTGGGTGCTTGTCCAGAGCCCCGCTTGAAATAAATCAGAAGCAAAGTTAACTGCATGATAGTTGTCAAATCTTAGCATGCATTAGCCAAACCTTAGCTTGCATCAGAATCATCTGGAAAGCTTATTAAAACATGGATTTCTGCCTGCCCTACCTGCTACCCCCTGCCAAGTTTCTGCTTCAGTAGGTCTGGGGTGGGTCCTGAGAATTTGCATCTTTAATGAGCTCCCAGTTGAAGCTGATGCTGCTGGTCTGGGCCATCAACTAAGAACCACAGGCTCAAACACATGATTAAGGACTGTTCTAAGCAGCTACTAACTGTAGAAGCAGGTTTGCGTCTTTACATTAGCAAACTAGAAAAGGGCCTCAGGGTTACTAGCTCTGCTTTGTCCCCTAATAGATCAGACAAGCTTAAGGAATTGTCTGGTATATAAAGAGACTAACAGCTTTACATCAAAATCAACATAAATGGTTTGTAAACTAAACACCTATTAGAAATAGCTATAAGAAAGATTTTAAAAATAAATAAACTGGGAGTCACTCTTTTCACCACATTTGACCTTCTGCTGAGAAACAATTTTCAGAACTTCTAACTAGCCTGATATATCAAGGTCCAAAATTGGTGTCTTTAGAATAATTTTGATGGAACTTGTTCCTTGTGAGCGACACAACGTGCTGCACAACTTAGCCAAGCAGCATTATTCCTCGCCTTCCATAATAGATGCACTCACATCCCTCTGGCTCCTGGTATTTCAGCAAATCTCAGATGGCGTAATCTCAGAAATCCATTCCAAACCATCACGCTTTCTGCAGGAATCATGCTCTCATTTGGATATTTGTTCCCCCAGTCCTCAAGTTGAAAGTTGATCCCCAATGTCGGAGGTGGGGCCTAGTAGGAGGTGTTTGGGTCAGGGAAATGAATCCCTCATGAATGGTTTGGTGCTGCCCTCGAGACAGGGAGTGAGTTCTTGCTCTATTAGGTCCCATGAGAGCTGGTTGTTAAGAAGAGGTTAGTACCTCTCCCTTCTCTGTCTCTTGATTCCTCTCTGGCCACGTGATCTGTGCACACACCAGCTCCCCTTCACCTTCTGCCATGAGTGGAAGCAGCCTGAGGCCTTCACAAGATGCTGGCACCATGCTTCTTGCACACTCTGCAGAACAGTGAGCCAAATAAACCTCTTTTCTTTATAAATTACTCAGTCTCAGGGTATTCCTTTACAGCAACACAAACAGACTAAGACAAATTACTTGCACAAGCTATTGCACAAGATTTTTAATTCTGTAATTGAATATCTGCAAGAATAAGAAACCAATTACCTTTCATGACAAAACGTACTTTCATTCTAAGGATAATAATTCATGTATAGTTTTTTGTGTGAACTTGTTTTTATTCCTCTAAGGTAAATACCTACTAGGAAATAGCTAGGTTATATAAGTGTGTATTTAACTTTACTGGAAACCACTGAACTATTTTCCAGAATGGCTATGTAATTTGGCATTCCCATCAGTAATGTCTGAAAATTCCAGTTGCTCCACATTCTCACCAGTGCTTGGTATAATCAGTGTATTTAATTATAGCCTTTCCAAAAAATGTATAGTGGCATCTGATCTTGGGTTTAATTTGCATTTCCTTAATGGATAATGATATTGAGCATCTTTTCATGTGCTCATCTGCCTGCTGTGTATCCTCTTTGGTAAATTGTCCAAATTTTGCCCATTTTCAAATTTCTCACTATTGAGGGTTGTTTATAAATTCAGGCTATAAGTCCTTTGTTGGAAATGCAATTTTTTAATATTTTTGTCCCAGGCTGCAGTTTGATTTTCATTTTCTTAACAATGTGTTTTGCAGAGCATAAGATTTTAATTTTGATGATGTCCAACATATAATTATTCTCTTTTTGGGATTATCTTTTGGTGCCATGTCTAAGAATTCTTCACTTAACCACAGATCACAAAGTTTTCCTACATGTTTTCTTCTAAAAGTTTTATAATTTTATGCTTAGATGAAAGATCCATTTTGAGTTAATGTTTATATAAGGTATGAGATTAGGTCAAGGTTTATTTTCTTGCATATCATATTCCATTGTTCCAAGACTATTTGTTGAAAAAACTATCCTTTCTCCAAAGAATTGCTTCACCTTTTTAAAAAACTCAGTTGGTATACTCATGTGGGTCTATTTCTGGACCATATTCCAGTCATCTATGTGTGATCCCTTGAGAATAACACAGTCTTGACTACTGCAGCTATACAGTAAGTCCAAAAATTGAGTAGAGTGATTCTTCTGGATTTATTCTTTTTTCAAAATTGATTTTGACCATTGTAAATCTCTTGTCTTTTCATAAAAATTTTAGAATCAGATATTCTATTCTTACAAAAAAATTATTCTTGAATTTCAAATGAAATTTTATTAAATCTATAGATCAATTAGGAAATAATTGATATCTTCCCTATGTATAGATCTTCCAATTCATGAACACTGGATGTAGCTCCATTTATTTAGTTCATTTTTTTATTTCTTTCATCAGTGTTTTATAATTTTCAGCAAATAGCTTTTAAGGATGTTTTGTCAGATTTATAACCAAGTATTTCATTTTGCAGCAGCTATCGCAAACAGTAATTTTTCAAATTTTGGTTTCCTATTTTTCAATGACATTATCTAGAAATACTACTAATTTTTGTGTTGATTATGGATCTTGTCTTTGATAGACCCAATCATTTCCGAGAATATCTTAAATATTCCTTGGGATTTTCTACATAAATAATTATATCATCTGTGAATAGGTGACGGTTTTATTTCTTCTTTTCCAATATGAGTGCCTTTTATTTGTTTTTCTAGCTCGGTTGTACTGGCTTTTCCTAGCTTGGTTTGCAGTGTGATGTTGAATAAGAGTGAGGAAAGTGTACATCTTTGCTTTGTCCCCTGTCTTAAAGGGAGAACATTTCTCTATAAGACAGCCTGTTAAGTAGGTTGTTAGCTGTAGGTTTTTTAAAAAATAGATTTTATCAGATTGAAGAAATTTTCTTACATTTCTGGTTTGCTGGGAGATTTTATCATTAACGGTTTTGAAATTTGTGGAATCATTTTTCTGCATCAATTGATATATTCATGTGGATTTTCTTATTTAGGCTATTAATCTAGTGGATTACATTGACTGACTTTTAAATATTGAACCAGCCTTGCAGTACCAGAAGAAATCCCACTTGGTCATGGTGTATTAATTTTTATAAACTGCTGGATATGATTAGCTAATATTTTCTGAGGATTTGTGTATCTATGTTCGTGATAGATATTTGCCTAAGTTTTCTATTTTTGTACTGTCTTTGGTTTTAATATTGGGGTATTCTGGTGTCATAAAACGTGTTGGGAGGTATTTTCTCCTCTTCTCAAGATTGGGTATAATTAGGATTATTTCTCCTCTAAATATTTAATGGAATTATCCAGTGAAATTATTTGGGTCTGAAGAGTTCTTTTTCAGAAAGTTTTTAGCTATGAATTCAGTATCTTTAATAGTAGAAGACTACTGAAATTACCCACTTTGTACTGGGTGAGCTTTGGCAGTTTATAGTTCTTGGGAAAAACGTAAATTATTTTGCTGAATTGGTACGCTTTGAGTTATTTGTAGTATTCCTTTATGATCCTTTTAATGTCTGTAGTGATGTTCTCTCTTTTACTCCTGGTGTTAAGAATTTGTGTCTTTTCTCTTTGTCAGTTTTGTTAGAGGATTGTCAATTTTATTGATAGTTTCAAAGAATCTACTTTTAGTTTCATTTGATATTTTTATTTTTTAATTTTATTTCTATTTTTTAAATTTCATTGATTTCTCCTATCTTTATTATTTCTTTATTCCTGCTTATTTTGGTTAACATTTCTCTTTTTTTCTAGTTTCTTAAGGTGGAAGGTAAGATTACTTCTTTGAGATCTTTATTCTTTTCTAATGTAAGCAGCTAATGCTATAAATTTTCATTTAAGTACTGTTTTAACTACAACCCACAAATTTTGTTGTGTTTTGATTTTATTTTTGTTTAGTTCAAAATATTTTCCAAATTCCGTGAGATTTCCTCTTCGGCCCATGGATTATTTAGAAGTGTGTGGCTTAATTTCCAAGTGTTGGGAGTTTTTTCTGTTATCTTTCTCTTATTGGTTTCTGGTTTTATATATTGTATTCAGAGAGCATTTTTAATGATTTCAACTATTTTAAGTGTGCTAAGATTTGTTTTATGTCCCAGCATATGATCTGTCCTGAAGATGCTCTACATAATTTGAAAAGGCTACTATTCCATTGGTTTTTGATGGAAGGTTTTAAAAACGTCAATTTGATTACAGTTGGTTGATAGTGTTGTTCAGTTCTGCAGCCTTACTGATTTGCTGTCTGCTAGGTCTGTCAACTACTTTTAAGAGGAGGTTTAAAATCTCCAGCTACAATTGTGGACTTGTCTGTTTCCTTTCATTTCTGTCAGTTTTTGATTCAGGAATTTTGAAATTCTGTTGTTAGGTGAATTCAGCATGTGAGGGCATTTGGAGGATAATAAGGGCACTGGGTTTTCTGTGACCTGAGATTTTCTATGGCTGCAGCAGTCCTGGGTAAGAATGAAGAAGAAGGGAGCAAAGCAGGAGGTAAGGGGAGAAAGATGGGTAACAGATTCTAAACATACTTGTGTGGCCCTAAGAATTAGTTGGTGGGCAACGGGGAGCAAAAAGAGACATTTAAGCAGACAGTAACTGTATTAGTCTGTTTTCATACTGCTAATAAAGACATACCCAAGACTGCGCAATTTACAAACGAAAGAGGTTAATTGGACTTACAGTTCCACATGGCTGGGAGGCCTCACAATCATGGCAGAGGCAAGGAGGAGCAAGTCACATCTTACAGGGATGGCAGCAGGCAAAGAGAGAGCTTGTGCATGGAAACTCCCATTTTAAAAACCATTCAGATCTTGTGAGACCCATTCATTATCACAGGAATAGCATGGGAAAGACCTATGCCCATGATTCAATCATCTCCCACTGGGTCCCTCCCACAACATATGGGAATTATGGGAGCTAAAAGATGAGATTTGGGTGGGGACACAGAGCCAAACCATATCAGTAACATAATCAGATTTTTATTTCTTAAGTATATTTTGGAGGACATTGTAGATAAAGTTCAGGATTCCACAGGGGGAGATATGAACTTGAAATACATGCGTACATAATTCTAATGAATGGACTTGGGAATCTGATGACAGCAGCATTGGAAGGGGTGAATTTTATTAATATAGATCAGAAAAGCATTCACAAAGAAATAGACCTTGTATATACACACCAGCACTGGGACCTACTAAAGTTTTTCTCTGTATGGGTAAAGAGGGGAGAGAGAATTATTTTATATATAGCAGTTCAGCATACTCATTATAAAGTTAGCATTAAAAGTTTAATGGAAAGGCCAATTTGCCAATTTGCTGCCTGTCCTGTGAATGGCCTTATTAATAAATAATGCATATTGTTTAATGAAAAAAAGTCAAGGTAAAAATATAAAACATTTAAATGGGATGTCTTTACAAAAGGTCATTGCCCTTTCCAAATATTTTTTGATGAGTTCTTCTACCAAGGAAAGCTGTTTTTAAATGCATAGTTAGCATACAATGCATACTCCAGCAGCTTATGAATATCTAAGTGTACTTTGATAGGAATCCAAAGTTGTCTTCAAAAATGTTTACCAAGAGTCAAAATGATGGTCCGCCACTTATGTACTTATAAGGATCTACAAATAATAATAAACAACAACTTCTCACAAAATAAGAGGTTTATCATATGCTGTCTTGGTACGACAGCAGAAAACAGTTGCTACATCAAAAGAATATTGAGAAGAGATGAAAAGAAATTATTTACAAAGATGTGGTCAGGGTTCAGGGAAATCAACAAAGAATGGTGAAACACACCAATGCTAGCAACTGCAGGGAGCTCACTCTGACTTGAAGGACTACAAGGAAGGAGTGATTTCCAAAGTAACTGTAGGTGAAGAAGAGAAGAACACCCTCTACTCTCACCCAGCAAACTGCTGGCATGTTACTTCACTCTCCTTCCACTCTCTTACGCTCTGCTGGTAACCCCCATTGACCAAACCCATCACACCCAATGTGACGGATTGACCCACAAAGGTGAACCTCCTGGAGCCAAAAACAGGGTAGAGAAGAATAGAGAGTAGATTGGCAGGGTGAGGGATGGCCAGACAACTGAAAGCATTGAGAATGGGTACACGATAAACAAAATTCTTATTGGGCATTTCATAATTGAAATAATTCCACCTCCACTGGCCATTATACACACACACACACATTCACACATATACCCTGATTCTTCTTATGGAGAAGATAGTTATAAGTCTCATGTGTATTTTTTTTTTTTTTTTTTTTTTTTTTGAGACGGAGTCTCTCTCTGTCACACAGGCTGGAGTGCAGTGGCACGATCTCAGCTCACAGCAAGCTCCGCCTCCTGGGTTCACGCCATTCTCCTGCCTCAGCCTCCCGAGTAGCTGGGACTACAGGTGCCCACCACCCTGCCTGGCTAATTTTTTGTATTTTTAGTAGAGACGGGATTTCACAGTATTAGCCAGGATGGTCTTGAACTCCTGACCTCGTTATCCACCTGCCTCAGCCTCCCAAAGTGCTAGAATTACAGGCGTGAGCCACCACGCCCGGCATTTTTTTTTCTCCTAGTGCCACTTGAAAGACTGATGTTGTACATTAGAATTCCAAGCCCAGATGTTTTAACACATGGAGAAATTATGTTAATTTCTAACAAGTATAGTTACAAGAACTATATTTGCATTTGACCATTATCTTAATTCATTGGGCTTGGAGTTGGGAAAGCAAATGGTCAAGTAACAAGTCTAAAATTCTCATGCATCCCTGAAAGTAGCTAAATGTCTCAAAGATTTAAAGTGCTTGAAGCTTTAAGTGGTTCATTCAGAAGGCAAACTGAGATCAATCTGAGTCCTTGTCTTTTTTTATCATCACTTGATCACAATCCCTCTAATGAGATGAAGGGCTTCTTCTCTGTGAAATAGGGACTCCAGTATGCTTAAAGCAATTGAATTATGTTTCTTTTGTACAGGTGCTTCACCGATTTGCCACCTTTTATATCCCTCAGGGTTTGGCTGGGGCAGGAGCTCACTGGTCTTATTCACTACTGAAACCTTAAGAATCAGCATAGTGCTTCCCACACAACAGATACCAAGAAGATATTTTTTTGACTGACAAAATTAATAAATTTTATTTTTTATTTTTGTCAGATTTTTTTTCCATAGGTTATTGGGGAACTGGTGGTGTTTGGTTACACGAGTAAGTTCTTTAGTGGTGATTTGTGAGATTTTGGTGCACCCATCACCCGAGCAGTATACACTGAACCCAATTTGTAGTCTTTTATCCCTCACCCCTTTCCCACCCTTTCCCCCTAAGTCCCCAAAGTCCATTGTGTCATTCCTATGCCTTTGCATCCTCATAGCCTAGCTCTCACTTATGAGTGAGAACATATGATGTTTGGTTTTCCAATCCTGAGTTACTTCACTTAGAATGATAGTCTCCAATCTCATCCAGGTCACTGCAAATGCCATTCATTCATTCCTTTTTATGGCTGAGTAGTATTCCATCATATATATATACCACAGTTTCTTTATCCACTCGCTGATTGATGGCCATTTGGGTTGGTTCCATGTTTTTGCAATTGCGAATTGTGCTGCTACAAACATGTGTTTGCAAGTATCTTTTTCGTATAAAAACTTCTTTTCCTCTGGGTAGATACCCAGTAGTGGGATTGCTGGATCAAATGGTAGTTCTACTTTTAGTTCTTTAGGGAACCTCCACACTGTTTTCCACAGTGGTTGTACTGGTTTACATTCCCACCAGCAGTGTAGAAGTGTTCCCTATTCACTGCATCCACACCAACATCTATTATTTTTTCATTTTTTTATTATGGCCATTCTTGCAGGAGTAAGGTGGTATCACCTTCTGGTTTTGATTTGCATTTCCCTGATCATCAGTGATGTTGAGAAATTTTTGTATGTTTACTTTTTTAATAGTTTACCAAATGAACTAGACAGGCAACATAGCATTAGGAAGGACATCTTACTCTATTGCAGAACTTATCTTGTGTCCTGGCTCTATCCTTTTAGCTGTGTATTGTCTTCAGGGAGGTCACTTAATGTCTCTGAGTTTCAGTGTCTTCAGCTATGAAATAAGGGGGAAAAAACAGAAAACAATCCTACACAAGGTTGCCAAAGGGTCATGGGAAATAATACGTTTGAAACTGTTTGGGAAATGTAAGGCATTTAAAAACATACACTATTTTTACTACTGAAATTGGTTCCTGTGATGGTTAAGTTTATGTGTCAACTTGACTGAACTAATAAGGGATGAATGGTGGCAGGTAAATATTATTTCTGGGGGTATCTATGAGAGTGTTTCCAGAAGAGATTAGCATTTGAATCAGTAGAATGAGTAAAGATCACTCTCATCAACATGGGTGGGCATCATCCAATCTGTTGAGGGCCCAGATAGAACACAAAGCTGGGGAGAAGGCAAATTTGCTGTCTTTGTTAGAGCTGGGACATCCACCTTCGTTTGCCCTTGGGCATTGGTACTCCTGGTTCTCAGACCCTCAGGCTCAAACTGGGACTTACACCACTGACTTCCTTGGGCCTGCAGCTTGCAGATGGCAGGTCATGGGACCTCTCAGCCTCATGATTATGCCAGCCAATTTTCATGATAAATATTTATATATACATATATCTTACTAGTTCTTTTTCTCTGGAGAATCCAATACAGATTTTTGTGTCAAGAAGTGAGCATGCTGCTGTAACAAATGCCTAGAAATGTGGAAGCAGCTTTCGAATTGGTAATGGGTAGAGGCTGGAAGAGTTTCAAGGTTCATGCTAGAAAAAAAAATAAAAACAAAAACAAAAAAAAACCTACGTTGCCATGAATGTCCCACAAAGGGCAATTCTGACGAGGTCCCAGAGAGAAAGGAGGAAAGTTTGCTGTAGAGAAAACATCAGTCTTCTTAGAGAATTCCAAAGTGGTCATGAACAGAACGTTTGTAGAAATATGCACAATAAAGGCTATTCTGATGAAGACTCAGACGGAAATGAGGAACGTGTTATTGGGCAATGGAGGAAAGCCAATTCTCATTATAAACTGGAAGAAAACTTGGTTGAATAGTGTTCATGTTCTAGCGTTTTGTGGAAGGTAGAATTTGCGAGCAATGAAATTGGATATTTGGCTGAGGAAATCTTGTTTTTGTAGATCACAGAACTTTATTAAGATAGAATCACTGCTAATTACATAGAAGCTACTTGTCTAAGCCAAAATCCACGAGGTTCATATAAACTTACAGTTACACAAATTAGAAGCAAATGGCATATTCAAAACCATAAGGAAAGATCCTTATACTAAGGTGATGAAGGCTGAAGTAAATATGTCTGCACATTTATTTCAAGCTGTTAAAGAGTTTGTGGGTCACTCAGTGCTCCCTTGCATGCAAAAAGTCCAAGAGCTCCTCCATGCCATCCTCTTCTTTGTGATTGGAAGGACATACAGTCATCACAGAGCTCTAGCCACTTCTGGCCTTTACACATTTCTCCAGCTGCTTGCATTCCTGTCTTTCTGTTGTTAGGGGATCCAGTAATTCCTCCTCTTGCTCTTCCTCTTCCATGAGATCTTCGGACCTGGTCAGCATCTTTCACTCATCTTCCAGTCCCATGTCTGGCTATGGTTCTGAATTCAACACACTCAAGCACCAACAGCAGCACCTAATCCACTTCAGAATCAAGGACTTATCAGCTGAGGAAAGTTTTAAGCAGTGTTGAAAGTGCAGTTGGCTTCTCTTGACTGCTTCTTGTAAAGTGTGAGAGGAGAGAAATGACTTACAAAATAATTATTAATGAAAAGGGAAGCAGAACTTAAAGATTTAGACAATTCTCAGCCTATTCATGTTAGAAAAAAATGAGAAAGCCTGTATGGAAGAGAACATGAAGGGTGTGACCAAATTTGATAAGGAAATTAGCATGGATCAGCTATCTCAATGGAGCCAGGTGCTACTCATCAGGACAATGGGGAGATTAGTCAGCCATCTAAATAGATGTCCAAATAAGATGTATTGCACACTCTATTGTCCAATACAATAGAAGAATGACCCCAAAGACATTTTGGAGAACATCAAGGCTATACTTACAATCACAGGCCAAGAATTCAAACATCCAGGGGGCTGAGCAATTTCAAATGAGGGGCCACTACTGTTCAACACATCACGTCATGGGCTTCCTTACCCCAAACTCCATAACCATGTTCCTCAATCACTCCAGGTATGAGTCCCATGTGCTGCACCCAGCAAAGCTGTAGAGGCATGGCTGCCTCCACCTAGATTTCAAATTATGCCCCAAAGAGCCACAGGACCCAGACAGAGGGCTGCCTGTGGGGAAAAGCCATTGCAAGGAGCCCCAACAAGGACAATGCCCAGCAAAGCCACGGGGTAGGGCTACCCAGAGTCATGGGCATGGGGCTGCAACCACAGTGGGTCCTGAAGACAGGACCACTGTCCCAGTGGCTCTGGAGTGCAGAGCATTAAGGCAAAGAAAATTATTCTCAAGACTTAAGGTTTGGTTGGGTGTGGTAGCTTATACCTATAATCCCAGCACCTTAGGAGGCCAAGGTGGGAGGATAACTTGAGGCCAGGAGTTCAAGACCAGCCTGGACAATATAGCAAGACCCCGTCTCTACAAAAAATTTTAAAGTTAGCTGGGTGTGGTGTCATGTGTCTGTAGTCCTAGCTACTCAGATTTTATTTTTCATAATAAGTCTCTGATATCCAGTATAGATTTTATACTTATAGCACATCTGGAATAGCACATTTCAAGTGTGGTTAGTGACTACTGTATTGAAGAGTGTAGTTCTGTAATGAAGATATATAAAAATTTATTAATACACACAATTTCAAATAAGGCAGAAGGGTCACTTGAGCCTACGAATTTGAGGTTACAGTGAGCTATGATTGCACCACTTCACTCCAGCCTGGGTGACAGTGTGAGACCCCATCTCTAAAACTTTTTTTTTAATTAAAAAGACTCAAGGTTTAATGTTGTTTGCTCTCCCACCATTATATTTTGGAAGCACATTATATGTTTGATTTCACGGATTCACAGCCAAAGAGCAATATGATTCAGAATGAATCATACCTTGAGTCTCACTCATATCTAATTTAGATGATATTTAGATAAGACTTTGGACTTTAAAGTTGATGCTAGAATGAGATAAGACTTTGGGGGCTATTCATATGAACTGAATGTATCTTGTGTGTGAGAAAGACATGTATTTGGGGAGAACAAGAGCAGAATGCAATGGACTAGATGTTTATGTCCCCCCCGTGATTTCATATATTAAAATTCTAGCCACCTAGGTGACAGTATTAAAATGTAGGGCCTTTGCTAAGTGATTAGGACATAAGAGCAAAGCCCTCATCAATGGGATTACAAAAAAGACTCTAGGGACGTCTCTCACCCCTTCTGCCACGTGAGGTTACAGGGAAAAAACAGCCACCACCTAGGAAGTGGGTCTCTGAATCTGCCAGTGCCTTGATCTTGGACTTCCCAGCCTCCAGAACTATGAGAAAACAATTTCTGTTTATACATTATCCAGTTTTATGACATCTTTGTTACAGCAGCCAGCACAGACTAAGCCAGTTACCAAACAAACAAACAAAAAATGGGGATTTTATTTAATACAGATTTTAAAGTGCCAATGAAAATGTTATTTCTTCTATAAAGAACACAAACAACTTTTTGTGACCAACTACAATCAGCCTGCTTTTACACTTGAATCTCATTCCCAAAACAAATTTCTTGTATCTATTAAAATTAATAGTGCATGTCTTTTATTCAGCAACTCCTCTTCTGGGACTCTATATTTCTTAGAAATATTTATATGGATAGCAATGCTTATAATGACAATAGCAACTCAGAACAACATGAATGTATATTAGCAAGCTATATATTTAAAAACTGTGATATATCTGCACTACAGAACTACACTGCCCAATACAGTAGTCACTAGTCACATGTAAAATGTGGCTATCCCAGATGTGCTAGAAGTGTAAAATCTATACTGGATATTAGAGACTTACGGTAAAAAATAAGTGTGCAAAACATTTCAATAATGTTTTATATTAAGTACATGCTGAAATGATAATGTTCTAGTTAACTAAAACATAAAATGTTAAAATTAATTATTCTTATTTATTTTACTTTTTAAAAACTGTGGCCATTAGAAAACTTAGAATTACACTTCTGGTTTGCATTGTATTTCCATTGGACAGTGTAAGTGTAGACTGGGAATTGGCAAACGTTTTCTGTAAAGAGCCAGAAAGGAAATATTTTAGGTTTTGCAACATTCCTGTTGCAACTACTCGAGTGAGTTGAGACACTATGTAAAAAAAATGAGCATGATTGTGTCCCAAGAAGACTTTTTGTATGGACACTGTGATTTCCATTTCATATAATTTTCACATCAAGAAATACTATTCTTCTAATTTTCCCCCAATCATTCAAAAATGTAAACACCATTCTTAGCTCATAAACCATATAAAAATAGGCAACAGGACAAATTTAGCCCTTAAGCCATAGTTTGCTAACCTCTTCTATAAACTATCAAGGAGTTATTTTAAAATAAATTAGACCTATCTGTACTATACATACTTTCTCTCAACAATATATTGCAGAGTAGTATGTAGAGCATGACTTTACATTTGTAAAAAAGGCAAAATTATTATGTTTATATGTTTACCTAATTCTATATGGCCAAAGGGCTATAGAAGGATACACAACAAACTGTTTATCTAACTTGTTACCATTGGACATAAGATAGGAGACAAAAAAGAAAAATTTGTAGCTTTTGGTTTTGTGTCTATGGGTTTCCTGGATCACAGCAATTATGTACGACTCATAATATTGTGATAAAATAAAAGGTACATAAATTTCAAAAAAAAAGTTTTATATACACATAAAGACTCTTATTGAAACGTTGATATTATTGTTTATTTCCTTTAAATATGTTTTCTGTTGATCATAACTATAAAAACTAAGGAGAAAAACTTAGATCAAAACAAAACTTCAATGACATAAAATGTCTGAAGTTAAAGATATTGTTGCCCTTCAAATTCTACACTTTGCATTAGTAAGTATAGTTAAACCTTATCTGAGCCCTTGATAAAATACCGTGTTCTCCTAAGCTATTTTTATTTCAGAAAATACTTAATACATGTCTCTACTTTCAGTTTATGCCAGCTATCTATTACTGCATGGCAAATTACTCCCCCAAAATTTAAAGGTCTGAAGCAAAAAGTAAACATTTACTATCTCACACAGTTTCTGTACGTCAAGAATTCAAGAACCGTTCAGCTGTTGGTTCTGGCTCACAGTCTCTCAAGAGGCACAGACAAGCTGTCAGCCAGGGCTGCAATCATTTGAAGGCTTGACTGGGGCCAGAGGGTTCATTTCCAAGTAGTTCACTCAGATGGCTATTGGCAAAGGCCTCAGTTCCTTGACACATGGACCCCTCCATAGATCCACTCAACGTACTCATGTCATAGCAGCTGGCTTCCCCAGGATGAGGGTACAAAATAGAGGAAGGTAGAAGCAAGCTATAATGCCTTTCATAGCCTAGACTTGGGAGTCACACACCCACAATAACTTTTTGGTGAACAGCTCAGTTCTATTCAGCATGGGAGGGGACTATACAAGGGTGTGAATACCAGGAAACAAGAATCATTAGGCACCATCTTGGAAGCTGGCTACTACACACATTCCCCAGACATATTCACCAAGATAGCTATGGGCATGGCCATAAATCTAACAATTAACCATGTTTTACAAATAAAAATCTGATTAAAATATTCCAATTTTGTGTGGAGATGTATTGCAGGGAAAAACCTTTACATTATATTGAAAGTATATTTAAACTACAACTTAACTATATCAACTGACAAATCAGTGCAAAAAAAAAAAAAACACTTAGAGAACACAGGGTATTTTATAAAAGCAAATTATCTAGCTGCAAAAGCCACATGCTCAAGTGATTAAACACAAGAAGCAAGGCATTACATGGAGAAAAATGGTATAGTAAAAATGAACTGCTTTAGCTTATTAGTTTCTTGACAAAGTGTATACATAACATAGAAAGTACAGAATTTCCTTTGGTAAAATATCAGGTTGTTACATAACATATAGAATATATTCTTGGAAAAGGAGTTTCATGTATGGAAAAAAGACTAGAAGGATATGCACTGATATTAACCATGGGTGTCTCTGGATATTAGATTGAACAGGACTGCTTTCCTTTGGCTTATGTGTTTTTATCTTTGATGTCCACAGAAAATATGCATCTATCACTTTAATGAGAAAAAGACTTATGCAAAAATGCCCATTGTCTGTTTTTTTCTGGCTTGCATTAAGGTATTTCTGTTCTCTAAGTTGCCTTCTGAAGAATTTTGCGATTCATAAGTCGTTCTTACAAACCCAAAAAGGGTAAATTACCCATTCTAATGTTTATTCCTGAGGCTATAAGAAGCTAATTGTGAATAGGTGAAATAATAGATAAATTTCATTTACATTAACTTACTTTCATGCTCAATAAGGTCAAAGGTACAGATGTTGTCTCTTTCTGGTCTATAAAATATAGATTGCTATTTTCAAAGTACATCAACAGTGGTAATAGCTATTCCCATTAGTCAGTCATATAATCTTATGAAATATTGACATGATAAAACAATGCAACTGAGAAAAAACCAATAAGAGCATACGTTTTATTGACAAATAAATGCACAGGTTTAAATTGTCTCTCACCACCTTTATACCTGATTGACATGTTATCAGAAAAATAAAGATTTAAACTGGCCGAGATCAATGATTTCAAAACGATTCTTTAGTGCAGATAAAAATACAAATTCAATTCAATTCTAATTCATATTTGGGTTCATGCCACTTTGACAGTTACATTTTATGGCAAAATGTACTTTAATTTTATTCAAACCTTTTTCCAGCTTTTCTTAGAGATTCACTTTTTAATTTATGATACTTCCTTGCCCAATTCAAGCTTCATTCACTTTTAGATACTTTGGAAAGATAAATAACTGACACACACTGCCATTCATGAGTAATGTACTGCCTGTATCCTAAGAAAATAAAATAGGTGGCCAAAGAGATATATTTGTTTTAGAAATAAATATGTATCATATGTATAAGTAATAAAATAACAATGAATTAGAAATATGTCATAAAATGCTTTTCTATTTTACTGAGATTAAATTATGTACCATAATATATACATTTAAAGAATGAAATACCTTAGTTATGTCTTAAGCTAAATATAACTATGCTTGTATGTAAAGCATGCAAGCTAAGTCATATGTTTACACTTTATTCGTTTGCTACTTTCAGTATATATCCATTGGGAAATATTTTATTTGGCCGGCAAATATTGTATCATTGCAACTGTTGTCAACAAAAACACTTGAAATATAAGGATGCCTCCATGTAGTACCTAACACTTTTCTCCAATTCGTAGGTCATACTGAGTACTTTTTATTTAAAAAAAAAAAAAAAGTTAAAAAAAAATCATTTATTGAATACTTTCTACGTATCAGGAACACTACTGGGCACACAGTTCTTCACATACATCATTTCATTTAATCTTTTTTTTTTTTTTTGAGACGGAATCTCGCCCTGTCACCCAGGCTGGAGTGCAGTGACACAATCTTGGCTCACTGCAACCTCCGCCTCCCGGATTCAAACAATTCTCTTGCCTCAGCCTCCCAAGTAGCTGGGATCACAGGCACCTGCCACCATGCCTAGCTAATTTTTTTTGTGTGTGTGTATTTTTAGTAGAGACAGGGTTTCACCACGTTGGCCAGACAGGTCTCGAACTCCTGGCCTCGTGATTCCCTGCCTCAGCCTCCTGAAGTGCTGGTATTACAGGCGTAAGCCACTGTACCTGGCCCATTTCATTTAATCTTACAACCACCTAGCAAGGTAGAAAATACTATCTTCACTTTACAGATGAGGAAACTCACATCGGTCTGAACCCAAAGCCTGGATTCTTACCTGCTATACCTCAGAAAATTAATTAACATGTGGATCATATATTTATGACTGAGTAAGGAAAAAACAACTGTTTTTCCTCTCTTTACTCACACTCCCTCAGTACACATCAATTCTTTGACAGATGCCAACTGCCTAAAATTTAACTCAATTGTGCCCTACAACTTAGGTCAATTTTGAGACTATCTATGTGGAGACAGTGTCAGACCCCACAGGTTAAGAGCTCAGTCTCACAAGACTACCCGCATTTCAGATACCAGTCACAAGCCCCAGACTGTGACCTGTGCTTCTAACTCACCAGCTATAAATTGAAGGATTCCCATAACCTCCCTTTGGGCTCAATCATTTGTCAAAATAGCTCATTGAACTCCGGGAAACATGTTACTTACATTTATGATCTATTATAAAAGGATGCAACTCAGAAACAGCCAAACAAGAGATGCTTAGGGCAAGACACGAGGGATGGGGGCAGAGAGTCCATGCCTTCTCCAGCAGGTCATCCTGCATGTGTTCAGCAGCTTGGAAGCTCTCTGAATCCTGTCCTTTTGCGTTTTTGTTTTTTTTTTTTTGAGACGGAGTCTCGCTCTGTCGCCCAGGCTGGAGTGCAGTGGGTGCAGTGGCGCGATCTCGGCTCACTGCAAACTCCACCTCCCGGGTTCACGCCATTCTCCTGCCTCAGCCTCCCGCGTAGCTGGGACTACAGGCGCCCGCCACCACGCCCGGCTAATTTTTTGTATTTTTTTTAGTAGAGACGGCGTTTCACTGTGCTAGCCAGGATGGTCTCGATCTCCTGACCTTGTGATCCGCCCGCCTCGGCCTCCCAAAGTGCTGGGATTACAGGCGTGAGCCACTGCACCCGGCCCCTTTTGCGTTTTTATGAAGGCTTCCTTACGCAGGCCTGATTGATTAAATCATCAGCCACTGGTAATCAACTCAACCTTCAGTCAGGAAGTGGGGCTGAAAGTTACAACTCTCTAATCACATGACTGGTTCCCCTAGAAACCAGCTCCCACCCTGCAGCTATCTAGGGGCCACCAGCCATTAGTCATCTCATCGGCATTTAAAAAGACATATCACTTCAGAGATTCCAGAGGTTGTAGAAGCTGCGTGCTAGAAAATGGGGGTTGGGAGCATATATTTCTTAAAATATAATATTATAATCACAATATTACAGTGCTCTATATACTTGTTTCTCTCATTTATTCACAGGTGAGACCATTAACAGACACCATTCACCTGGTAGCAAACAGTCATATCTAAGTCAGTGATGGGAATGTACATTTACCTTGATAAGATCTGCCTTACAAAGCTCATCTTTAAAGAAATTTCAAATATTGCACATTGTCAATTGAAGAATGACAAGGTTCATAAATTGTTGTTATTTTTTTTTTTTTTTTTTTTTTTTTGAGACAGGGTCTCACCGTGTTGCCCAGGCGGATCTCGAACTCCTGAGCTGAAGGGATCCACCTGCCTTGGCCTCCGAAAGTGCTGGGATTATAGGCATGAGCCACCGCACCCAACCTAAGGTTCCTAAATTTGGAAAGGAGAGTTTTATTTCTCATAAAGGGTTGCAGCCTGCAGGATGGCCATTCTCACAGGCTGGAAAATATAGCTTCCTGCCAGAAGCCAAAAACAGGCACCTTGAGGTTGGGAAGAATAAGACAAGGATATATGTTGATAGGGGTTGCCAAATATACATATCCCACAGATTAAAGGAGGAGCTGTGAACATTTGTGAAGGGGAGGCATGGGCATGTGTAGTAGGCTAACATGTACACAACATGTATCTCATGTTCACTCTGGAGTGGAGACTTAACTGTATTACAAATAGGTAATGAGATACACAACACGTATCTCATGTTCACTTTGGGGTGGAGATTTAAATGTATTACAATTAGGCCCTATACAGCCAAATGTGAAGCAGAGGACACAAAGCCCCTCTGTGCGTAGCCTTCAAAGACTGTCCAGAACCATCCCATGGTCAACGGTCTTTTATCAGGAAGAAATGCTGGTTGGCTGCTGTATTGAAGTCACAAAAAGGAGGGGTAGCATCAGGCAGTTGGTTGATATCAGTGGAGGACCCAGTCATTCAAAAGGACTGGTTTTGTTTAACCCTTAGGGAAGAAAGCCTAATGGTGTTTAGTCAGGGAGGGGATATAATGAGGTGTGTCTGACTTCCCACCCTGCCATGGCTAAGAACTCAGTTTTTAAGGTTTCTTTAGGGTCCCCTTGGCCAAGAGGGGGTCCTTTCAGTCAGTTGGGAAGCTCGGAATTTTATTTTTATTTCTCAATATCATCTCCTATTTATTCTCTAGATCTGATTATAGGTAGGCTACTTGTAAGCATGGTCAAGAATTGCAAATCCTGACAATGCGTAGTGTCTCACGCCTGTAATCCCAACACTTTGGGAGGCTGAGATGGGCGGATCAATTGGGATCAGGAGTTCGAGACCAGCAATTTAGTGAGACCCTACCTCTACTTAAAAAATCAAAATAACTAGCTGGGTGTGGTGGGGTATGCCTATAGTCCCAGTTCCTCAGGAGGCCGAGGTGGGAGAATCATTTGAGTTTAGGAGGTTGAGGTTGCAATGAGCCATGCTCATGCCACTGGGCTCCGGCAGCAGAGCGAAACCCTCTATTTTTTTTTTTTTTTTAATTGCAAATTCTATTGCCTTGCATTAACTAAACCCTGTTCTTCATGTTCATGATTGGAGTAAGATAAATAAGAGAAGGAAATAATGGACATGAAGGCAACTTCCCAGTATTTACCCTGCCCCAGAAAACTGGCTGAGCCAATCATGTTCATTTCACAGTCTAGTAAATAAGAATTTTCAGCTTACAACGAGATAGCAGGAAAAACCTCATGAGGTTGGGGGTTGCTTCTAAGCAAATTTCCTACTCCTAAGAGAGAACCACAGAAGACTCTTTGTTCTAGACATAATTTTGACTGTACAGGAAACTTGTAACTTTCAAAAGCATCCTGCTTTTAGACTAAAATAATGCTGTCCTGAGAATGCTCTATGAATTCAAAGAGTCTGAGTTTCTCAATGATACCGCTGAGCCACTCAGAATACCACAATTAAAGCTTGTCTGACTTCTGGGCTCTGTTAAGTGAGATAATATATCTTCTATTTTTAAAACTGGCTTGAGTTAAGTTTCTGTTGCTTGCAGTCAAAAGTACCCTATTTTATACCAGTGGTAACCAAACAATGGTTATATACTTATTTGGGCATTCAACATTATTATTAACTGACCAGAGTTTCATTTAATATAGTTGAGTAATAAACTATCCCAAAATCTAGTGGCATAAAACAACCAGTTATTGTACTCATAGATTCTGTAGGTCAGGAACTTGTACAGACAGAGCACAGAGAGAATAGAATGTCTATGCTCCATGATATCTGATGCCTGAGATGGAGGCCTAAAAATCTTTGAAGTCTTTAGAGTCCTTGAATATTGAGGGCTTGATCATCTAAAAGTTCATCCACTCACATGGTTTTGTTAGCTATTGGCTGAGAACCTAGTTGAAGGTGTTGGCTAGAACATGTTCACCTGGCTTCTCCATGTGGCCTGGGCTTCCTCAAAACATGATAACTGAGTTCAGTTCCACAGATGTGCATCCCAAGAGGGAGCGAGGGCCAAGCAGAAGCCACATCACCTTTGATGTGCTAACTTCAGAAGTCACCCAGTGCCACCTCCATTGCATTCTATAGCTCAGGACAGTTACCAAGTTACATCCAGTTTCAAGCAGAGGGAACAAAGAAATGTCATTATCACGTTGTAAGAATAGCATACAGCATGGGATGTATATTTGTATGGCCAACTTTGGAAATGCCATCTGCCACAGTTTGCTTCTGGCCACAATAATTCACAACCCTAGCACATGCAAAATATACCATTCCTCTCTTGAAACCCTCAAGTCTTATTGCAAAATCAGCTCAAAGTCCACGATCTTGTCGCCACAATCACCTCAGGTCCATGTATGGATGTGGCTCCTCAGATGCAATTCTTTGACTTATAGCTGCTCAACTATATTCGCCTCCATCTTAAGACTGTTAATCAAGGAGATAATTAATCTATTCCAGAAATATTCAACATTCAGTGGTGGGACAGCTGTAGACTCCCTGCTAAGAACAGCCCTATTCATAAAGAGGGGGCATGGGGGACTGTCATCACTGTTTCACCACAGTTCTAAAATTCAAACAGGTGTATACTGCCATTCCATTGATTAGAGGGGCTCTTACCACATACACACAAAGGGTTACTTCTCTGTGACATAATGGGTGTGTTAATTTGCTCGAGTATAGTAACCACTTCGCTATGTATCAAGTATATCAAAACATCATGTTGTACAGCTTAAATATATAACATTAAATAAATAATGTTTTAAAGTAAAATAAAGTCTAACCATTTTCAAAGTGGCAGAACAAAGACCCCATCTCTTCATGGAACAGTGTCCATATCATATTTTAAAAAGAGAATGTGGGATGGAATATATAGCTATAGCTATAGATTCATCCATTATGGAAAATACAATCTGCTGCAACTAGCTCAGAGATATGTTTAATTAGGGTTACTTTCATATCTATAGACTATAATCTATAAGCAGTCCCAGGATCATTGAATAAAATGCACTTGCTGGATAAAAGATCTCAGTCTGACTACCAGCTGGGTCATCAAGAATAAGATTCCATCCCTTTGTAGGCCTCATTACTCTTATTTATGAAAGATATATTTAAAATAGGCCATCCCTAACGTTGTTTCCATGTCAAACATATACTATCACACATTTATTTTAAAAGATGCTCAAATGTTTTCCACCAATTGCTGTTTATCTGATGTTTACTTAATTTTGCTTAAACATCAGTATCCTCATCTGGGAAATGAGTACAATCATAACAATGTTTATCTTTTAAGGTTGTTATGGAAATGAAATGGTATATGTTGAAAAGCTTAAACTAAAACCTGGAACACAGTAAGTACTTAATAAATGTTGCCCATTGTTTAACAGAAAATTCAGTCACATTTGACAACCACACTAGTTTGACCACTTGGAAAGCTTATCAGTTACAAAAGAGGTTACTTTTATCAAAATGTTAAATCAGAACATAGAGACACAGGCCAGATACATATAATCCCAGTATCCAATAAATGTGAAAGGAAATTGCTCTTTTCTGTTATTTTTAATAGAAAATATTTATTGGTTCCAGACCAGGTGTTAAAGATTTATATGCATTTGATGCTTACATAAACCTTATAAGGCAGTTTTTAGAATTGAAAATTACTATATTTACCTACTCCATGAAATATTACTTTCTACACCGCTATAAATTATCTACATTTTTAATACTTTTCACTTTCCTGCACTACCAGATATACCAGGCGAAAATGTTTAAGAGAGATACTGAGGGTTATTAATAGACATCATTAGTAATAAACCACAATGTTAATTTCATGCCCCAAATGCTTCTTATCTTGCTCCTAATTGAAAAGAATTCCTTGTCTGGACCTCTCAGCCTCATGTCACCCCCAAAGCATAGCCAAGGATTGGCTCCCTTTCTTAAAGAGTTAAGACAATCGAAAGATGAATAGGAAAGGGCAACCTTTCAAATAAGAATTTCTAAAATAAGAGAAAAAAATTTCTGAAAGAGGAAAGATAGGGAAATCTTCTATAATCATATGACGTCTTTATTCCAATCATGAGAGTCCCTATTTCAATCTTTGTCTTTTGAATTATCAGGCTTCCTTTTAAAATATGAAATGGTTTAAAATATTCAACTGGATTCTTGCCCTGGGACTTTTCAGGGCGAATATTTGTTGGGAATCTCCAAGAAGGGTCTGTGAAGTACATATTTAACTTTGAAACTCATTTTTATTTTTCTTGTTGGACTAGTATTTATTGGGACATTTAGGGACTGTCAGGGTGAACTTATCAGTAATATACACATTCTTGGCAGCTATTCAGATGGAGAAATGGTAGTTTTGGTTTGGGAGAGGAATAAGGGGAATTGAGGCATGTCTTGTGTAGACAGTCTTAGATGGAGTGACTTACTGCAGCACTCCAAATGTCAGGATCAGCCGGAAGGCAAGAATGCCTAGAAACTGGGAACAGGAAGAGGGATGCTCCCCCAGACACATTTAAATCACTTTACACTATTTCCTTTGATCCTACATACTTCTGCGGGCTATTCCATTCATTCAATATGTGAACTGTAAAATGATGCCTGACCCAGGAACGTTATCCATTCTGGTCCTTACTAATCTTTGTACTCCAGAGTATGAACTATCATCTATAAAATGTGGGGCATGGTTGGGCACAGTGTCTCATGCAGTAATCCCAGCACTTTGGGAGGCGACGGCAGGCGGATTACTTTAGGTCAGCAGTTAGCGACCAGCCTGGCCAACATGGTGAAACTTCATCTCTACTAAAAATACAAAAATTAGCTGAGCATGCCAGCACGTACCTGTAGTCCCAGCTACTTGGGAGGCTGAGGCACAAGAATAGCTTTAACTCGGGAGGCAGAGGTTGCAGTGGGCCAAGATCGCACCACTGTACTCCAGCCTGGGTGACAGAGCAAGACTTTGTCTCAAAAAAATAAAACAAAATGTGGGGCATGGACTAATTTAGTTTTGGCAAATAGGAGTCATTCCACCTGCAAATGCTGATCAATCCTAGTAGCTTCCATTTATATTTGTTAATAAAAATAAATTTTTCGAAGACATGAGATCCTATATCTCATTGGTAGTAGGATAGGAAATGGAGCCATTATCAACTTCCCTGGTCTGCCTAGAGTTTAGATGTGGAGAATGAAAACATATGGCCTCTTGTCTGCCATCCAGTGCCAGGGACTCATTAAGTTCTGACAGTTTATGATCCTGACCCTGATAAACACCCATGGGCTGCTGTTTGCTGGGGATTGTACCACTGTCTTCCCTAGAAGGAAGAATGTAGTAAGAGGATCCTGAAAGTTGAAAATAATAATAGTGATGATAAAATATGGATATAAACATTTTATTCTTCCTTTTAGAATAAAAATAAATGATATCTTATATCATTATTTGGGAAGCTTTGCATTAGATACCAATTTCTCTGAAACATAGAAGCCCACACTCTTAAGTGGTACAGCCTTTGTCATAATTTAAAACATTCGTTCACATAAGTATAATATATGCTACCCATCTTGGACAGTTCAAAATGTTCCACTTAATTTTATTTGATTAAAAGCCTAATTTTGGCCAGGCACAATGGCTAACTCCTATAATCCCAGTACTTTGGAAGGCCAAGACAGGCAGATCAGGTGAAGTCAGGAGTTCAAGACCAGCCTGGCCAACATGGTGAAACCCCGTCTCTACTAAAAATATAAAAATTAGCGCATGGCAGCACATGCTTGTAATCCCAGCTACTTGGGAGGCTGAGGCAGGAGGATCGCTCGAACCCAGGAGGCGGAAGTTGCAGTGTGTAGAGACTGTGCCACTGCACTCCAGCCTAGGCAACAGAGAAAGATTCTACCTCAAAAAAAACAAAAAACAAAAACAAAACCTAACTTTTTAGCCTTGCCCAGCTTTTCACAATTAATCTTGACATATAAAACAGTGAGTCCCACATGTCTCTGGGCCAATTTTTGCTTGAAAATGCCAGCTGTCTATCAGCCATTTGCAATATGAAGGGGATGCACAAGCTCCTCCTTGCTTTCCCTGCCTCGGGCGACCAAACCCTTCTGGTGAGGCACCTGCCAGCTGAGCTGACTGCTGAGGAGAAAGAGGACTTGCTGAAGTACTTCAAGGCACAGTCGGTGCATGACCTGTCAGATAATGGGCAGCTAAAACATACAGCTTTTGCCACATTCCCTAAAAGGCAGCTATAAAGGCATTGACAAGACTCCATCAGCTGAAACTTTTAGGTCATACTTTAGTCGTTGAATTTGCAAAAGAGCAAGATCAAGTTCACTCCCCATGTCCCACTTCAGTCTCTGAAAAAAAAAAAAAAAAAAAAAAAAGGTCTGATGACGCTGTCAAAGACGATAAACAAAAGAAAGAACTTGGGTATTTGACAGTAGAAAATGGAATTGCACCAAAGCATGGGCTGACTTTTCCTAATTCATGCCTCAAGTATATGTACCCACCACCTTCCAGCACAATCCTAGCGAACAGACTAAATGCTTTGGCAAGCATGCCTAAGTTCTATGTACAGGTCCTTCATCTTATGAAGAAAATGAATTTGCCCACAGCTTTTAGATCAATTACTGTGCGACCTCCCATCTATGAAGACCATATGCCGTTGCATGCACCTCTTCCACCCACATCTCCTCAGCCACCTGAGGAATCTCCTTGGCCAGACGATGATGAGGAATTATCTAGTGAAGAATTAGAAGATGACAGCAGTGATGATGAGGACCAACAGAGAATGAACAAACTAATGGAACTAGCAAATCTTTAGCCCCAAAGACCCAAAACAATAAAGCAGCTCCATGTGAGAGAAAAGAGAAAAATAAAGGATATGTTGAACATACTTTCACGTCCTTCACAAAACAGTTTACACCCAGCGCTGTTACCTTCAGATGTATTTGACCAACCACAACATGTAGGTAATAAAAGAATTGAATTCCATGTATCTACCGACATGCCAGCTGCATTTAAGAAAGATTTAGAGAACAAAAAAAATTGTGAGAAAAAAATAATGATTTATCTGTTATGATGCATCCAACAGAGGATTTGGAAGAATCTTTCCCAAAGCTAATTTGAACATCACAGAAGAGATTAAAGAAGACTCTGATGAAATGTCATCAGAATGTATTTCTAGAAGGGAATTGGAAAAGGACAGAATTTCTAGAGAAGAAATGGAAACACTTTCAGTTTTCAGAAGTTATGAACCTGGTGAACCAAACTGTAGAATTTATGTAAAGAATTTAGCTAAACATGTTCAAGAAAAGGACCTTAAATATATTTTTGGAAGATATGTTGACTTTTCATCAGAAACACAGTGGATCATGTTTGATATACGTTTGACGAAAGGTCGTATGAAAGGATAAGCTTTCATTGGACTTCCTAACGTAAAAGCAGCAGCAAAAGCCTTAAAGGAAGCTAATGGATATGTGCTTTTTGGAAAACACATGGTGGTTCAATTTGCTCGATCTGCTAGACCAAAACAAGATCCTAAGGAAGGAAAAAGACAGTGTTAAAAATTAATAAATGTTTCTTTTGAATCCTGTATCTTTCAAGGGCTTTCCAACTTGGACAGGAAGAAATTGATCACCCGGACTATGGAACTCTGTGTAACAGCTTTGAAAGTATATTTAAAAATTAAATATATATGCCTTTAAATCAGTGTATTGGAACTATATTACATGTATTTTAATGACTTTCCTCAAATATAATAAATTATTTTCTTTTTCTTTTCTTTTTTTTTTTTTTTTTTTTTTTTTTTTTAGATGGAGTCTCTCTCTGTTGCCCAGGCTGGAGTGCAGTGGCACGATCTTGACTCACTGCAAGCTCCGCCTTCTGGGTTCACACCATTCTCCTGCCTCAGCCTCCCAAGGAGCTGGGACTACAGGCGCCTCCCACCGCACCTGGCTAATTATTTTCTGTATTTTTGTAGAGATGGGATTTCACTGTGTTAGCCAGGATGGTCTTGATCTCCTGACCTTGTGATCCGCCCACCTCAGCCTCCCAAACTGCTGGGATTACAGGCGTGAGCCACGGTACCCGGCTGCAGGTACAGTATTTTAAGTCTAATAATGAAAGAATGCTTACGTGTCAGGTAAAAATGTTATCAACTAACATTAGAACACTTGGAAATTTTGTGTATATGTGATTCCCTAGTACCTAATTACTGGACAAGCTTTTTAAAAATACACATTTCTCCCGCAAATGATAAAAAGCCTGTGATTAGTCACACCTGTAACTTGTAAGTTTATTCATTAGTTCATTCAGTAGTTATTTATAGAATACCTACTCTGAGGCAAGTACTCCGACAGAACATTGAAGAGAAACATATTCATTAACTTCACTCATTCATCTAATAAGTTCTGTGAGGTAGGCTCTGTGCTATGTGCTAGAGATATGGTAGGGGATAAGACAAAGTACAACCTGGGAGACAGACAATCAAATAATCACAGTGACAGATTCAAGAGGCGAGAGAATGTTCAGGAAACCAAGGCCAGGAGAGATTGTGACTTCCCCAGGGTGCCCAGTTAGTCAGCGAAGAAGCTGGACCTAGAATCTGTCTTCCGGGCATCTTCCCAATCTGTTCAGAGGCGACAACATTGAAAATGGCTCTCACTCCCTGCATTCCTGCTATGCTACTTCCTGTGCTGGGTGCTCATTTATCCTCACACATGCTGACTCCATTTCATTCTGATACCTTAAAATGCTTTTGGAAAGGGAATCCTCAGAGGCCCTCCACAAGCCTGAAGGCTTTACCTTCCTGCACTCTCCCTGCCCCGAAAACATCTGCACATCTCTGAGAGGGGATCTGCTCCTCCCTGCAAACCTGAAGGCATCTTAAAGGCTTTCTACTCCCTGGCTCAGTTCCCTGCCCAGGTGACATGTGAGCAGTGACAAAGCCATGGAAACTATTCCCAGAACACTGGTTTCCAAGCATGGCTGAACACCATAATCACCTGGTCAGGGGTTGGGGAGTGAGGGATTGTGCTTTAAAACTAGTTTACCAGGCTGGGCATGGTGGTTCATGCCTGTAATCCCAGCACTTTGGGAAGCTGAGGCAAGTGGATCGCTTGAGCTCAGGAGTTCGAGACCAGTCAACATGGCAAAACGTCGTCTTTACAAAAATACAAACATTAGCCAGGCGTGGTGGCAGGCATCTGTAATCCTTGCTACTCGGGAGAGTGAGGCACAAGAATCAATCGCTTGAGCTCGGGAGGCAGAGGTTGCAGTGAGCCAAGATCACACCACTGCACTCCAGCCTAGGCAACAGAGCGAGACTTCATCTCAAAAAACACAAAACAAAACAAACTAGCTTACCAGCAAGGCGTGATCTAATATAGAGGTTACCAAAGTATGTCCCCAGTCCAGCAGCATCAGTAGAATTTTTGAACTTGGTAGAAATGCAGAGTCTTGGGCCCCTTCCCCAGCCCCACTGAATGAGAAGTCTGTGAGTAGCCCCACTATCTGTGCTCTAACAAGCCCCCTGAATGGTTCTGAGGCTGTAACTATTTATCTAGGAGTTATCAGGTAAGGGCTAGGGACTATTTAAGTATTTCAGGTAATTTAGAAGTCCAGAGAGTTGGGAACCACAAGGAGAGCATTCCTCACTGCAAAAAACACATTTTGGAATGCCCTAGGACGGTGGGGTGAATGCTATACAAAAGAAAATATTGGAGAAAACATTTGAGAACAGTAAGGCTGGAAAAATTTGGCAGACAATTTAAAAATTGAAAAGTGTTGCTATTAATTACAGTGCATGCAAAAGTTATGCTATAGGATAAAAAACTTATTTTGCAAAACAATCCTATTTTGAGACCTAGAAAACTAATCTTTCAAAAGTTATCTATTCTAGAAACAATTTAAGGAGTACATGCCTAAAATAGAGAAAAATGTTCTGTTTCACAGCTTTTCATCTTGAATAAAAAACATGTTTTTTTCACTATTTGTTTTCTTATTGACAGTTAATGATACTTTAAATTATTACTGTTTTAAACGTTCATAATGTTATTTTACATTTGTTAATAAGCATATCTATATTCTTTATGTTCTTTAATAATTGAAAATTGGGCTCAGTGCAATGGCACAGGCCTGTAATCCTAACAATTTGGGAGGGCGAGGCAGGCGGACTGCTGGAGCCCAGGAGTTTGAGACCAGCCTGGGCAACATGGTGAAACCCCAAACCCCATCTCCACACACACAAAGAAAACACTCCGGCCTGGGTGACAGAGAGAAATTTTGTCTTAAAAAAAAGGAAAATTAAGGCCGGGCGCGGTGGCTCACACTTGTAATCCCAGCACTTTGGGAGGCCGAGGCGGGCGGATCATGAGGTCAGGAGATCGAGACCATGGTGAAACCCCATCTCTACTAAAAAATAGAAAAAATTAGCCGGGCGTGGTGGCGGGCGCCTGTAGTCCCAGCTACTCGGAGAGGCTGAGGCAGGAGAATGGCGTGAACCCGGGAGGGGGAGCTTGCAGTGAGCTGAGATTGCGCCACTGCACTCCAGCCTGGGTGACAGAGCGAGACTCTGTCTCAAAAAAAAAAAAAAAAAAAAAAAAAAAAAAAAAAAAAAAAAAAAAAAAAAAAGGAAAATTAACAGGAAAGAGATAAAATTATAAAGACCATCACATTCCTGATTATAGACTGCATAGTATTAGTGAAAATAAAATCCTCAATGACTAAAACTTTTTACATCTTATTAATTCCAAAGTAAATGTCCCACACAAACACTGTAATAGGATAATTTTTGGCACCAAATCGATACTTGTTATTATATCCTAGGTCTGTCGAGACCCCTGGTCAATGGTGTTGTCCCTCTGAGTTTCTTACGAGATGCATGCCAAGTGCATGGACTATGCCAAGTAACACCCCCCTTCAAACACAACAACAACATTGTGCAGGTGGGATCGTTAGAATCCACACTTTTAAATGGGAGAATGCAAGCTTTAAGTAGTTAAGCTACGTAGCTGACTTGGCTGACTCCAGGCAGTCGGCCACCAGTCTTTGTCCCTGCCCTGTCACTGTCCTGTCTCCTTCATGCCTAAGGCAGCACCAGCACCAGAAACACAGTGGATGCTCAGGAAATTCAGCACTATTTTGTTTGTTTGCTGTGTGTATTGGCTTTTGCTTGGGTCGGCTTAAGACTTTCAAAGCCCCAAGTTACTGAAAAGCTTACATATTTCAAATTTTAAAACCATGCTCAACTATAAAGAACGCCGAAGAAAGTCCAACAAAGTCTTTATTTTTCTCATGATGACTCTTCTGATGCTTTGTTAAAAGATCAAATGTAAAAATTCTTTAAAGTAAGTGTGTATTTTTTTTTGCCTTGCTTGGTGCACTACAAACATACACATGATACAGTACAGTATGGGCCAATTTCAACTGATGGAGAGTTCTTTCTAGACACCCCCCTACTCAGGGCTTATGCTAGGTATGACTGAGAGGAGGAGATGAAAGGCTGCATTCTACATTGGGGTCCCCAACCCCCGGGCCAGGGACCAGTACAGATCTGTGCCCTGTTAGGAACAGGGCTGCACAGCAGGAGGTCAGCTGGCAAGTGGAGCTTCATCTGTGTTTACAGCTGCTCCCCATGGCTCACATCACTACCTGAGCTCCGCCTCCTGTCGGATCAGCAGTGGCGTTAGATTCTTATAGGAGCACGAACCCTATTGTGAACTGCACATGCAAGGAATCTAGATTGCATGCTCCTTATGAGAATCTAATGCCTGATGATCTGTCACTGTCTCCCATCACCCCCAGATAGGGCTTACCATTTGGTTGCAGGAAAACAAGCTCAGAGTACCCTCAGATTCTACATAACGGTGAGTTGCATAATTATTTCATCATGTATTACAATGTAATAATAGAAATGAATTGCACAATAAATGTAATGTGCTTGAATCATCCCAAAACCATCCGCCCCCCCACCCACCTCCAGTCCGTAGAAAAATTGTCTTTCATAAAACTAGTCCCTGGTGCCAGAAAGGTTGGGGATCACTGTTCTACATGATCATTGCTTCAGTGCATCCCCGACTCACCACACACTTGAGAGAGCTTCAAGAGAAGACTAGGTGCTAGAGGATACTCTCCTGCTGTTTTAGTATTTCACTGCCAATTCAGGTTTAGTCGCCTCAGTCAAAAACAATCTTGGAGTGTCACCTCCAAGGACATTTGCGTGAGCATGGAGGCATGGCTGACTTCAGTTCTCACATGAGTGCAAGAGCTCCTCCTGCTGGCAGAGGTGAGAGCAACACTCCAGAGTACATGCGTGAAGCAGGCAGCTTCTGTCATCATGGCGTGCCATCATGGTATGGCGAGAAGAAACCAACCTTTGACATGAATTGAATATAAAAGCCTGCATGCAATCAAATGCATGGGCTTTACTGTCTTGAAAAAAATCAAATTCTTCATCCTAGATTCGCTCTCACTAATTTCGGTTTCTCTTAGAGCACTGGCTGACCAACTCGCCTTCTAAAATGCTAATCACCAAATGCCATACATCCCTGGGTTCCATTCTGAACTCCTCACCTTATTCCAAAGCCCCCACATGAAATGTCTCTCGTGACAAGTGTAGGGAAAATGTGGTGAAGAGTTAAAAGTGAATCTCTTACCTCTTTGAACTGTTTTCTTCGTACTTCGTGTACACAGATACACTTTTGATGTGTTAACTAGAAAATCTGACTAGAAAAGAACAAAGCAGCTGTCACTAGAAGGAAGACACTGACAAAAAAAACCACACAGCCCTTTATTGAAGAACTGTCAAGCCCATCCTACAGTTCTGGGGTTGTCTGTGGTATTTATCAAAGACCTAGATCTGATGCAGGAAATTAAAAATAATAATAATAATAAGTCTATCCACTGGACATTTATTAAAGGAATCTAAAATTATATTACATTTAAAATAACCAAAATGGACACTTTAACAATTCAAATACAAGGTTGTTTTTATTAGTTACATATATATCTATGCATATTTGTATATTCATGTGCATGCTTTCTTACCACAAAAATACACATGTATATATAGAGAATAAAGATATATACATAGATAATGTGTTTACACACAAATTAAAAACATTTTTCTCACTATGAGGAATCTTTTAATGTATTTAAACATTTTTCTTGATATAACCTTTATTTTAATATTACATATAAAACTGAAGCTTTTAAATATCCCAGCTACTCGGAGAGGCTGAGGCAGGAGAATGGCGTGAACCCGGGAGGCGGAGCTTGTAGTGAGCCGAGATCGCGCCACTGCACTCCAGCCCGGGCGACAGAGTGAGATTCCGTCTCAAAAAAAAAAAAAAAAAAAAAAAAAAAAAAAAATATATATATATATATATATATATATATATATATATATATATTTCTGAAATTTGCTTAAATGGTCCATCCAGGACAGTGGCTTCCTGCATTTCATGTTGCTCAATGGACTCACAATATTTTCCTGGATGTCATTCCCAGCTTTGAGGTAATGTACATGTTTTTCTTCCCTCTATGCCATTATATATTTATTATAAAATTTTCTGTTCCATGTACTATTTCAGCCCAGTCCTAATTACTGTATTACATGGAATTCAATTACCTTTTTCTAAGTAAATATACTGTATGTAATAAGAGTAGTGGTCGGGGGGCAGTAGCTCATGCCTGTAATCCCAGCACTTTGGAAGGCCAAGGCAGGTGGATCACCTGAGGTCAGGAGTTCAAGAGCAGCCTGGCTAACGTGATGAAACCCTGTCTCTATTAAAAATACAAAAATTAACCAGGTGTGGTGGCGGGTGCCTGTAATCCCAGCTACTCAGGAGGCTGAGGTAGGAGAATTGCTTGAACCCAAGAGGTGGAGGTTGCAGTGAGCTGACATTGCGCCATTGCACTCCAGCTTGGGCAACAAGAGCGAAACTCCGTCTCAAAAAATAAATAAATAAATAAGAGTAGTTTTCTTACAAAACCCCAATGACATGAACATGAGGAGAAAAGAAATCTAGGAAAGAGTGCACAGAAAAGCAGAATAGATAAAATTGCTAAGCGTAGCTGGAAATAGTGCACATATTCAAACAAATCTATCTCCTCATATTTTCTGGTCACATTGCCAGATTATAGGATAGGCTTCATACCTGAGGCTTCACATCTTAGCTATATCACTTAAGAGTTGTATGTCTTTGAGCAGGTTACTTAACTTCTGAGCCACAGTTTCTTCACCTGTAAAATAGGAGTAACAGCTACCTCACAAAGGTTGTTTAACTGAGACATATTTACCACAGCAGGGTCCCCACAACATCAGTTTGAAAGGAAGCAAGTAAATGTTGGATGTTAAAAAGGGCTCGGGGTGCCATGGCTAAATCAGTTTGAGAGGTGGGACATTGAACAATGCAGAACAGATTTCTGTTTTACAGAACAGAATGCAGGGCTTCTCAGAGCCTTTCCCATGCTCACAGATCCTTTTAATCAAAATATAATTCAGTATTCAGATTTCCACAGAATTATTTGACCTGAAACCCTTTCATGATGAGTGTTTCTGGGAATTAACGTTTCTCAGAACACATTTTGGGTGCAAAATAAAAGGTTGGGGGAAAAAAGATTCTAACAGACATCTCAGGTCAACAGAAATTTTTTAATCGTACATTTGAATTTGTTGGCATAAAGACAATGTAACAACAATGGAGAAACTATCTGGTAATTCAGATCACTACTGCCTTAGTTGCAAAGTGCTTCTCGTGGTCTAAATTGGCAACCAAGTGTATTTGTCCGTGCATATTAAGAAAAAAATTATCTGGCCGGGCGTGGTGGCTCACGCCTGTAATCCCAGCACTTTAGGAGGCTTGAGGCGGGCAGATCACAAGGTCAGGAGATCAAGACCATCCTGGCTAACACGGTGAAAACCCCGTCTCTACTAAAAATAAAACAGAAATTAGCCGGGCATGGTGGCAGGCGCCTGTAGTCCCAGCTACTTGGGAGGCTGAGACAGGAGAATGGCATGAACCCGGGAGGTGGAGGTTGCAGTGAGCCGAGATCGTGCCACTGCACTCCAGCCTGGGCAACAGAGCCAGACTCCGTCTCAAAAAAAAAAAAAAAGCAATTATCTAGATGACAAATTTATTAGGTAAATAAATAGCTAGAAATATTTTTTCATAGAAAGAATTTGTTAATGGTTTAAATCAGATTTCCTTGTAAGTGGTTTAAATGTATTTATGTATCTAAACAATTATCAAGTTGCACTGTGGACCAAGCAGGTATCTAAACTGAGATCAGGACAAGCCCTGGGTAAGATATTGGTGGCCAGTGAGGTGGGTTTTATGGTCTTTCTCACCAGACCAATGAAAAGGAAGATTTTCAGGGGGTTATACTGAGGCCCATGATCCTTTGTTTATTTTCAACTCTTAAAAGCCAAAATACTGCATGGAACAAGGGCTCTATAAATATCTCTGTATAATTTAACTTTTCAATCAATTGAAGGCAAGAAGAATTGATGATTCATTTCTCTCCTTTTTAAAATTCTCTCTCTGAAAATTACAGCATTTTCAAAGGATCTGATAAATAATATCAAGTTCATTGGCATTTCAAACAGACAAGACATTTATCTATTTTAAACTATGATGAATGTCATATTTCCATTCAAATTTGGGAAGATCACATTTTCAGCTACCAACCAACTATGGAAAAATCTTTCAGACAACAATAACCTCTTAATTGAAGATTTCTCTTAAAATTTTTAATAGAATAATGTGGGTGTTATCCTTCTGTAAAACAAAATTACTTTTAATGAAGCAGTTCAAAATCAGGGCAGAGAAAGAGCAAAGAGTTTCCTTGAGGTTCTGGTGACAGTTTACATAAAAAGATGTTTTATTTTCTCTTGCCAGGGTGTACACCATCATTTTATCTTATTATTCCTGACATTCAGTTCATCATATTAGCATCTTTGTGGGAAACAAGAAAGCAATTAAGGTTTTTGCTCTTTATTCTTTCGGAGACAGAGATTTTGCGTTTCTTCAAAACTCTTAATGATGAGGCAGACCTGGTCAAACACCAAATGCACGAGTTTTAAAATGCAATAAAGATAGAACTTTAATAATTTTCAATTACAGTTATTCTGCAATAATGTTAGTGAATCTCATCTAAAAAGTAAATTATTCATTGAATAGGAAATAAGAAAGCTTTGGGATTGTATGAATCTCCCATTTAAAGTTTCACTAAGATTCTCCTTGATAAGGTCCTTTTAAAAGATTACATATTTTATACTTTGTTTCTATCCCTTTTCTTCATTCATGATGCTGTTTCTACTTTTTAATATACTTTTCTAACAAAACACGGTAGTTATAGAGTGGCCATTCAGATGGGTCTATTCAGAATAAGTATTCATTCACTTGCAGCCAGAAATACTGATAATATGATATTTTTTTATTTAGTTTTAAGAATACATTTTCATTTTAAGCAAATGAAACTTAGAACCAAATAAGAAAAAACTGTCACTGGCTTTCATTAGAAAACTTGTAGGAAAAAGTCCCTCGTGTTGCCTTTGCATTGTGGAATCTTGCCTTTCATGTAAATAAATAGATCATTTATTGGAAAGTGCATAGAATACAGCAAAAGTATAGAATCCCAGAAAATATTTTAAATCAAAATAAAATATGACAAAATGAAAAGGGCAATGCAGACTATTTCCTAAAAAAAAAAAAAAAAAAGAAAGCATCACCCTTCTCCTAAAACTTGAAAACAAGTCATTAACTTAGTCATTTTCTATATCCTCTTTGCAATAATTTCTAATATTTATGCTCAGATAAATGCTAGATTCTTTATATTTCCCTGCTCTCTTTTTTATTGCCATGAATTTAGTTACTTTCGCTAAATCTTCCAACCTTAAAATTGAAGAGGGTGTCACAAATTTAACCTAGTGATTAGATTTGTGCAAAACTTTTGCAATGAAAATTTTGACTGGAAGACTTTACATGTAGAATTCTGGTACATATTCCAAACTTACACAAGACTTATCGAATGTGTTCCTGATTCAATAACAGTTAAATTGGAAGTTCTCATCCAATAAATATCACCAACTTAACTCACAAATCCAAGCTGACACGGATGAGATGTCAACACTGGGCAACTTAGCACCCTGAGGGGTCAAATTCAGTGATTTCTTTTGAATATAATTTTAGAGTCAATGTGTCTTTTTGTTTGTTTTTTCAAATGTTGTTTAAGAAAGCATTTGTTTATCCATTTCAATGAGAAACTAAGTTGGGACAAGAATAAGGGAATAAATTCCTATGTCTGTAGACTCATAGAATAGAGAGGAGAAGAAAATTCTTACAATTGCCTTCATCTACTAATTTCCCTCATTCCACTTTACAAAGTACTTTGAGTTTATTACAATGACAAAGATTTTAAAGACAAAACAAAAGAAAGAGAATCCACACTGGCCCTTAATCAGTATCTCTGACTCTCTAAACAAGATGTGGATGCTTGTATCCTAATTAGCTTAATTTAAGCTACATATGTAAGTATGTCTAAGACATGAATATTGGGGAAATGATCTTTTCCGTGAAAATACCCATGAAACATCTTTGAAGAGGTAACTTTTGTTTTAGAATCCTTTTTGAAAATCTCTTTACTGAGAAAATTAAAGTAGCCCTAATATAGTGAATACACACATAGTCCTTAAGATCTAAGAGGCATGGGTTCAAATTCTGACTCAGCCAATTACCAGAAAGCTTTAACTTAACCTCTCTAGTCTTCTGCTTTTTTTTTTCTTTTTTTTTTTTTTTTTTGGAACATAGAGATAATAATAATAGCTACCTCATGGATTATTGAGATGGCCAAAGGAAATAAACATAAAAATTTTCAGACCAGGCACTTAATGAATATGTGCTGATAAATAGTGAATTATTCTAATGAATAATCTGAAGTAATAAGGCATATTCTGCAATCTTGTCAAAGTTTACCTAAGTCAAGATAAATTGTGGTCTGTTTTAAGATTTGGTCCCTTTCAAATCCATCATCATATACTTGATTCTACAATTTCCCCAAGTGACTATAAAATGCTCAGCAAAAGAAAATGAAAATAAAGTACTTCCAGCAATGTTAAAAGAATGTCCCAAAGGAAGCTATATTTTAAATAAAACTTGAATTTGTTTTGAAATCTCACTTGAATAATTGATATCTTCATATATAGTAATACTTTGAATCCTATATTATAATTGAACCATCATGGGATTTTTTTTCACAGAGATTCACTGTGTATCATCACTACTTGGCCTTTGTTGAAGATGTTTTCTTTAAAATCTTTCCCCAATGGCTTCATTTCTCGAAAATTCGACTTTTCCATCATTTCATTTTTTGGTCCAGGGATCATGAGAATGGACTAAACAGAGGCACGAAGATGCAGTAAAATATAAGCATTGTTGTGAAAAACTAAATGATTTCTACCCTACTTTAGCATAAATGAGTCTCCTGACAAATACTGTAAATAGAAAACTTACTAAAAATGCCTTAGAGTGGTGTGTTTTATTGCCTGTTTGCATAAACAACTTATGTGTGTCTACTTCACTTTCAATGTTGATTTATATTTTACTCTATCGACAAAGAGATTTCGTTGAGGAAGAAACTTATCAAATATTTTCTACCAGAAGCCAAAAGAAACATCTGGCAAGAATACAAGATCTAGACCCTTGTACACACGGGGTAATCTACTCATTGCAATGCTCCACAAAACATAAGGTAAGATTTGGTTTTAAACATTCTCATTATAAACACACATAAGGAAACTGGCATACACCAGATTCCAGAGATTTAGGCTCATGTGATTCAGAGGCTACACAAGGTCAAATTTCCTTCTGACCTGCTCCTCTGGAGGGCACAAAACTGAGACGAATGAATCGGCGCCTCCAATTTGACCCACTTGTCAATTCCAACCTCATCAGGGAACCCTATTGCATTAGTCAGCTCAGGCTCCTATAACAAAATACCACAGATTGGATGGCTTCAACAGCAGATATTTATATCTCACAGTTCTGGAGGCTGGAAGTCCAAGATCAAGGTGCCATTTGATTTGGTTCCTAATGAGGGCCCTCTTCCTGCTTGCAGACAGCTGCCTTCTCTCTGTGTACTCACATGGCTGAGAGAGAGACAGTCCTGGTCTCATTCTCTTCTTAAAATGACAGGAATCCCATCATGAGGGTCCCACCCACAAGACTTCATCTAAACCTAATTATTTCCCAAAGGTCCCACCTCCAAATGCCATCAACTGAGGGTTAGGGCTTCAGTACATGAATTTGGGGCGGGGGTCAAGGGGACATAAAAATACAGTCCATAATACTTGTTTCAACATGTCAGTGTACCAAATATGACTTCCAAAACTCATAGCAGGAGATAAACTTGTACACATCACTTTACATTTATGATTGTGCTGGACTAAATCCCTTAAGGCAAGCTCTGCCTTCACTATTTAAATCAGTGGTCAAATAAAATATAAATAATAGTGTCTTTAGACAAATATGTAGTGAGATTTGATTATCTAAAATTTTTAAAGCCATCTAATTTTGCCTTTGTAAATAGACTGCTTGTATATAATTATTTGTAACAATGGTTTACGTGCAGTCACATGAATATGATCCAGCCCGTTATTTACTCTGGCTTTTAAAAACTATGTGCATGATGAAAATATCAATGGCCTAATAACATGGAAAAATTGATCTGGGGAAAGTAAGAGAGAAAGAGATTTATATCATAGCATTACAAAACAAATTAATGCTTTCATGTCTTTTAAATGTCTAGTTTATCATTAATTATGGTGTGATAAAACTTCATAATTAAAATAACTATACCATATGCTGTTATATGTGTCCATTTTATTCTGAAAGGAGATATATATATGTCCTTTCATATGTTTTATTCTCAGCCATCTGTGAAAACTAATCCTGTGGCAAACATGGATCAGCAGTTCTTCAATTTGATGTTATAATGTAAAATACTTGGGATCCTAGATCCAGACATGTTCAGCTGCTATTATATCTTGTTCATAGAAAGCACTCAATACTCCAAAATATGTTCCTGTGAGTTTTGGCATCTATTGTGAGAATGGAGTTTTAGTGACCTCATTCGAAGCACTCTGGGTTCTCAAGAGATAAAAAGAAAACCAAGTCTGCTATATCAGCAAGTGTCTTTGTATTTAAAATCCATCTTTTGAAAGAGTATGTAATTGGATTTTTGAAAATGAATTTAAATATCAGACTTCTAAGTGTCAAGTTTATTCATTCATATTTACTTTGCATTTATTAATTGATTTTTACCATGCTTTCTCAACAATGTAAAGAAAAATTCTAGATGTACCCAAGAGCACTTGCATCCTATACATCCATGGCATTAGGGTGGACTATTGCTCTTCTATCCTATTTTCTACCCTCTGCCATATTAGTCTTTTCTCCCATATCAATATCCTTTCAGGTTAACTCATATAATTTCCAGTTTCTTGACTGACAATTGCTTCTTCTGTCCCCCTCTTTCTTTCCTTCCAAGGTTTCCATTTTTCTCTTTCCCTGAAGCCCCTCCTTTAGTGATCATTTTAGCAGGGTTTTATGAGAGAAACATGCTCTCTGGCTTCACCCTTTACTGCTGCATAGTAGATTTGTAGGGTACGTGATTATACATTGATAGTTCTTTCTCCCAGCATTGTGCAGATATTCCACTGTCTTCTGACACCTGCTATTATTAATGAGAATTCTACTGTTGGAGGAATTACTGCTCCTTTACATGTAATCTGTCTGTTTTCTCTGGCTGTCTTTAAGGTTTTCACTTTATCTTTGGTGTTCTACAGTTTATTTGTGGTATTTCTAGCTGTTTATTTATTTTTGCTTACCCTGCTTCAGAGTCAATGTAATTCTTCAATCTGAAGATTTGTATCTTTAATTAATAGTTCACATTATCAACTATAATGTAGCTTTTCTCTCACTCATTATATTCTTTCCTTCAGGAAAAATCTAGCAAATTATTTGGACCTTCTCATTCTACCTTTCAAGACTTTTAATGTCCCTTTCTTATTTTCCAATTCTCTATGACTCTGGGCAGCAATCGATATTATTTCTTTAGATCTGTCTCTCTTTCTCGTTCTCTGTCTCTCCCTTCCCCCTCTCTCCTCTATATAGCTAATCTGCTATTTGACCTATCCACTGAGGTCTATATTACAACATTTTTTGTTTCTGGAACTCCTGATTTTGGAACCAAAATTGCCAGTTCTTTTATTTATACTCTCTTTCCTCATTTATGAAGTCTTCAGGAAATTTAAACTTACTTATGTGATATCCTCTTTATAAGCTCATTTCAGTATCAGTCCTCTTATTTGTAAACTTAGTTGATTCTCCCTAATAGTGAATCACTTCCTCATGTACTTTGTAATTTTTATATTGTGGACACATCATCAGCTGAGGTTATTTTTTATATGGGTGTCCTACCCATTATGAATTATGGAAACAATTCTGTTTTACAGTTTTTTATTTGGTCTGATAGGTGATCTGTCCTGTGTCTTAAGTTCCCACGTCAGTGTTAAGAATTCAGTCTTTTGTCTTTAAAAACTATGCATACGTCTGCTATCCTGATCATTATTCTGGATATGATTCCCTGTATTTATAAACCACTTGAGTATTTATTTTTATTTCCTTTGAACCCAACCACGAATTGTTTTTTGTTTTTTTCTTTTTCTTTTTTTTGAGACGGAGTTTCACTCTGTCGCCTAGGCTGGAGTGCAGTGGCACAATCTCGGCTCACTGCAAGCTCCGCCTCCCGGGTTCACGCCATTCTCCTGCCTCAGCCTCTCCCAGTAGCTGGGACTACAGGCGCCCGCCACCACGCCTGGCTAATTTTTTGTATTTTTAGTAGAGACGAGGTTTCACAGTGGTCTCGATCTCCTGACCTCGTGATCCGCCCGCCTCGGCCTCCCAAAGTGCTGGGATTACAAGTGTGAGCCACCACGCCCGGCCCACGAATTGGTTTTAAAAAGTGTTTTGTTTCTTTCTTATCTAATCTATCATGTGTTCTTATGCAGGGTCAGAAAGCGCCTTCACTAACTGTTGTATTGCAAGAGCTAGACATCCCATCACCATGTCATTATGTAAAGGTTTAAGGACAATATAACACACTAGTCTTAGGGAAGAACCATCATTTACCAATGGATTTGGACATCATTTTTCAATGGACCAAGAGACATGCCTTTATTGATAACTTGGCCTTCCCATCATTTGGCTAATAATTGACCTAATGAGGAACAGAGACCCCAGGCAAGCCTGCAGGAGCATCGTGAGTAAATGGCTTTAGACAGAGGGTCTTAAATTGGATCAGAGAAACATTTTTCCCTACCACACTTAAGATCATCCTAAGGACTGTCTTCTCAACTTTTCAAGTAGGTGGCATATCTTTAGGTGTCTACTCACTTCACAATAATTTACCCTTTCTCTGGAAACTGCTTTTTACCACCGCCCTCATCTCCACAACAATGGGTCACCCATAGCCATACTTTCACTAACCCAAGCTGGGCCAATCTCATTTTCCCTTCAGGATATTTAGAATTGAGACAGATAGAATTCGAGCTGTGGCTGGACCTACAGTATCTAAACCTGAGAGGTATAAGGTGACTGGATTCCACACCATGGAGAGAGAGAAGGGTATAACAGCTCTGAAAGAGAAATAGGGATGAAAGAGAATTCTGACATTGGGCCAGTTTCTGATTCTAGTTTTCTCCTGAGGACCAGCTGCATTATTTCTACACTGATTTCCACACTACACCCCTACATCCTTATAATAAATCACCCCTCTTCACTTGAGTTAGATCAAATTGGCTGCCATGCCTTGCAGCCAGAAAAATCCTAAGACATTAACCCTGGGGATACAAACAGAGTCTGTGGCAGATTGCAGGGGAAATACTCTGAGCTCTAGGACAACCAGCATTTGTCCAGCACTGACAATGTGCCAAACAATAGCTGATGCTGAAAAATCAAATACGAAAAAGACAGTTCCAGCCCTGGAGTATCTTACGGAGTAAGAGTAGAGAGAAAGACACACGAACATATGATGCAATACAAAATAATTCACCACCTCAAAGAAAGTTTTCTGTGTTTCTCCACTTCCACACCACTAGCCAGACTCGGTTGGGTGCCTCTCCTACAGCACCCTGTGGTTATCACGATCACTAACGTATCAAACACTGTATAAGTTATCTATTCACTGGCCCACCTCTTTTGTAAACTGTGAACTCTTTGGAAACAGAAATGGTGCTTTTCACCATAGTATCCCAAATAAATCGCAAAGTTTCTATGAAATAGCAGTTGCACAATAAATATTTGCTAAACAAATGACTACATGTAAAAACAAATGAAGGTACCTCTACACAAATAGGACAGAAGAAAGAATAAGTAATTAATTTTATCTGGAAAGGAGAGGATCTTTCAAGAAGGCAGTATAACGTACAAGATAAGAGCACTGATTTTGGAGCCAGAGATGCCTGAAATCACAGGGTAGATCCCACGTGTATTAGCCACACAATCTTTTCATCATCTGAAATGTGGAGACGCTCTTGATCAATATCTCACAGAGCTATTGTGAATATGATGTGGAGGAGAGTATCCAAAAGGACACACATACTCATACCAGGTAGAGTCTGGCTTTCAGGGAAAGAAAATAGGATGAAACTGCAGAACCTCAGAGGCCAAGCTCTTCTCCTGCATGTTCTCTCTGCGCCATTTTTAAGTTGGCTGGTGGGATTAAGAGTATGCTTTAAGCACCTCTGTATCTGCTATTTGCCAACTTTAGCATGCAGAACTCAAGGAATTGTAGCCGGGATGGAAGTGGGCTCCACACAATTGGGGGCTTAGGGGAAATGACTGAGAGAAGAGGAGAGCTCTGGGAATGGAAGCAGTCCAGTCTAGGAGAGTGACTAACGGGTCAATTGATTACCAGGACAAGTTATTTTGGTGACACAGGTAGACTTGTGTTTATGTGAGTGGGCAGTAAAGGAACATCTGATTTCAATAGCGGATGTCTCAATTAGTGACTCTGACAAATCTCTGGTTGATAGAAGGGTGGTTCCAGTGGATTCAATTTAGAGTTGCTACGGGGGTATGAGAAAAATATCTTACCCTAAGAGAAAGGGAGGCTGCAAAACTCTTGTTCATGCATCATCAATGAGGCCAACATCACTCCAAGGGGACGAAAATTATTCCTTGAGGGTTTAAAATCTTAGATACTATAATGATTTTTAGCCATCCAATTGGCCACAGAACATAAGCAGATACATCTGTGGTATATTATTCAGTTCACGCTGCCATAACAAACATCCATAGCCAGGATGGCTTAAACAGCAAAAAATTGCTTTTCATTGGTCTGGAAACTGAAAAGTTCAAGATCAAAATGCCAGCAAGGTTGGTTTCATTCTGGAGCATCTTTTCTTGACTTGTAGGCAGCCATCGTCTCACTGTGTGCTCACAGGACGTCTTCTTTGTGTGCATACGGGGAGGGAGTGAGCAAGCTCTCCGGTGTCCCTTCTTACAAAAGCACTAATCTCATCATGAAAGCCCCACCCTCAAGACCTCATCTAACCCCAGTTATATCCCAAAGGCCCCATCTCCAACTATCATTACATTGGAGCTTCAATGTATGAATTTGGGTGGTGGAGGAGAACACAAACATTCAGCCTGTACTATGTGGCTTTAAAATATAATAGGTGAGAAGTAGCAATTAGGGGAAAACAAGTCTAAATCAGCTCCTTAGGTGAGTTATGATAAAACAAACAAAAAAAAGAACCGCAAGAGTTGAGAAACACTAACATGGATAAGCTATGCCTGGCTTGCTATCGGCTGACCTCATTTGTAGCACTTAACACTGCCTGCGTAAACCTAGCCTTCTACAATTCATCCCTTTCGCCGTGTTCTTATACCTGCAATGCCGGAGGCGGCCACCAGGGTGCCTTGTTGTTATTAGAGCTATGTGGCTTGAGCACCTGGGCTTCCCACTAACAGAGAGATGATTTTTAAATTTCATTACAGCTCTTATAAAAAATGAGAAAGAGCTTTTCAAGAAACCAGTCTAACACAACCAGCATTGGTTAAATATTCATGTTTAAAGAACAAGAGAAAAACACATCTAAATCCAAAATGGTACCTCTGACTGACTTTAGATGATTATTAATTACTGTGTAAATTAACTTGAAGATTAAATATAATTGTTTCTAATTACACTTTTAAAGTCTTTCAATTATATACCATAGAGTGAAACTATGATTGAATGAAACTGATGATCCAGGAAGATGTACCAGGTGTATCCTTCCCATCTCACCTAACACATTGCAGGATGTCTTCAATTTAAGAAGCATGAATCCAAATATATGGTAGGTAAAATTCTCTATGTATCTGGGTCCCTTCATTGCAATTTGTAAGACAGAATCACCTTTCAGAGGTTGGTATGTAGAATCCTCTTTCCCCCTCATTCTCTATATCCTATTAATTCATATGACAAATCTACTTTCCTTTTATGATCTTTTATAGACTACCAAAAGAAATTTGAGAAGGATTAAAATGTCAATTCACACACAAATAATTCAAATTAAAAAAAAAAAAAAACTAAGGAAGAAATTCTGCAAGTAGAACTGAGAACAAGAGGGTTGGGTAAAGAACAGCTCCCTGCTCTTTACTAAATTAAGTCCAAACACCTTTCCCCAGCTCTTGAGGTCATTCCTGTTGTAATCCCAACTCTCCTTTCTAGGGTTATTGGCAACCATTTCCCGCACGAAATCTTCATTTCGGCCAAACCGAGACCACTCCCAATTTATGACACATAAGCTAGTTTTCCTACTTCATATATTTTCTCAAACCTTCCCTCCCTTTTATATTTTCTTACCTTGTCCCATACCCTACAGCCTCATTTCTACATGCCCAATCCTGGTAACTAATTCAAGGCCTAATTCAAATGCTATCTTCTCTGTTAGGACTCTCTTTGGGCTCTGCCATCAAATGAGCTTTCCCTCCGTTTCTTTTGAATCCAAATAACATTTAATTTGGGTTTGTCTTTTATCGCTTTAGTCTCCATTTTACCAGGTCCCCCTCTATGTAGTTTAAACTTCTTGAAGGCATATCTATGCCTTATTCAACATTCTATTTCCACATAGCTCTCAAGACAATGCATTACATACACTGGGTGTCCAATACTTGCAGAAGCTGCTCTGTCCCCAGCTCCAGCAATGTAAGTGAGTTGCGGATGTCACTCAGATCGGAAGTAGTATTTGCAATTCAATGTGAGCTGTTCAGAAAATAGCTCTTATTAGGCAGGGGCTTTTATGAATCATTAACAGGCAGCAGCACTACTGGGGACTAATTTTAATAATATTTCTGTTATTAAATTCAAAGGCTATCTTAACCAAAACATGTATATCCCAGACAAGCGCACCTGTTGATGATCGCAATGACCATAGCTGAATTTTAAGAGTCGCCCCTTAGTTTAAAAACTTTGTAAAGCCTTGCCTCCCCATGTGCGGTCCAGAGACCGTCAGCATGGGTCCACCTGGGAGCTTGTCAGAAATGCAAAATCTGGCTAGGCACTGTGGCTCCCACTTGTAATTCCAACACTTTGGGGGGCTGAGGTGGGAGGATAGGTTGAGGCCAGGAGTTCGAGACCAGCCTGGGTAACATACCAAGACCCTATCTCTAGGAAAAAAAAAAAAAATAGCCAGGCATGGTGGCGTGTGCCTGTGGTCCCAGCTACTCAGGAGGCTGGGGTGGGAGGACTGCTTGAGCCCAGGAGTTTGAAACTACAATGTGCTATGATCATGCCACTGCACTCCAGCCTGGGAAACAGAGCTAGACCCTGCCTCTTTAAAAAAAAAGCAGATTCTCAGGCTGCCCTCCAGACCTATGGGATTACGCCTGCATTTTAACAAATACACACAAAGTTTAGAAGCTCTAGTTTAAATGGAAATTTATTAAATTTTTAGTGTCCATTTATTTGGACATATATTTAGGTCCAAATATATTATGCCCATATATTTTATTCAGTGGATATTTCAGAAGAGCTTGTTCAGTATATTTACTAGAATTTAAAGTCAAGAAGTTAATTGCACATGATATGAAAACAAGAATTAAAAGGAATTAAAATACCATCTCAAATCACTGTTTCTTGCATTTTGCCCTCAGACTTCCAGAAAGCAGCCAAGAGAAAGTGTTAAGGAGTAGGGAGCACCAACTATATCGTTGTTCCTGAGATTTCTCTTTTCATGAAAGAAATGAAAAACACTAAATATCAACATGACAGGGTTGGAATGAAGAGGAGGTTTCCCAGGTGGGGCTCATGAAATCCAAATTGTTTGATTCCAGTCTTCAAGGAGAAACAGAGCTTTTCTCTCACCTCTAAGGAGAGACCCAAAAGACCCTTGAGAAGAGTAGAAATATAGTCTCCCTGCCACGCTGACACCCTTAATTATGGCTTTTGAGCTTTTGATGTTCTGACACATAAATAGCTAAAAATTTGCTTTTTCATTTTGTGCACTTGCAAGTTGGAAATGTCATCAAGTTTCATCAAGATTGAAATGGGGTCCAATTTGCTAAAAATGCCTCATGCATAAGGAAGTTTTGTACTCTCTTCCACATGGGAGTCAGCCTGCACAATACATTATGCACCTCGTGCTGGAAAGATCTCGACATGCCACTCAAATACTGAAACGGAGGGAGCAGTCACGCTTCAGGGTCTTTGCACTTTCAGAGGGAGGGGCCCCTAGCCCTCAAATATTCAATTCCCAAATAAAACTGTTCTATGTACTCACTGTAAAAGTACTGATATATAAACTCCAGCTCCAGCTTCTCCCCGCTCATTATTTCTGAATCACAGATGGTTATTGTGTGGTGGTATGCCCCTAACACAAAGAAAGGCAGACTAATGGTGAAAAATAATTGCTATTTTACGTCTCTTTTGCTTTTCGCAAAGTATAAAACCAACAACTTTTTCTTTAACAACAGGAAAGCAAAGTGAATTAGTCAATGGAAAGATTACTTTCGTATAATTTCAGCCTATCTTTTAAAATTGGGGTTACATTTCCCTTGATTCTGTCTGGAGACTATGGAAGGAGAAAAAAAAAAACCTCTCCCTGAGTAAGGTTCTATATCTGATGGCAATCCTTGAGAAAGGGTGATTGGGTTAGGCATATTTCTGTTTCCTTTCCCAATGTTGATTTTGTTTTTACTGCTTTCCCCCTGAATTTACACATAATTACTACTTTAAATAGACTAGTTGAGGCTACTGAGAACCTACATTAGAAGGAGTCTTTCTGTTCAGAAGTTCACATTGAAGGGAACAGAATCCTAAAATTTGTCAGCTTATTTCCTATGGGAGATCCATATGTGAAAAACGAAGGCCTGGAAGTAATTGGGCTTCTAGATTTCCAACATACCCACACATAGAGATACACACCCCAGGCCTTGACACCCAGCTCACATGGACTGCCACAAAAGCAAGTTTCTGTGGAATCTCTTGAGGTGTCCTAAAAATTTATAAGAGTTTTGCATGTTCATTTGAAAGATGTTTTAAAATAGTTTTAAGCTTCTGGCACTCTGTAAAGGTCCGACATGGTTTGGGGTACACCCTGACCCAGCTCCTTTTCCCTTGGGGGTGTTCGCATCCTCCTCTCCGTGTTCAGAATTAAGGGTTCCACTGATCATAATAGTTTTAAACTTTACGTATTATCTAGGGCTTTTACTTCTATTAGCATCATCAAATGGCAAACATTAATTGCATATCTACTGCTTGTCAGGCACTCTGAGAATCCCTTGCATGCATGATTTCACTCACTGGTGAAAATATTCCTAGAGGCACGAACTGCTAGCTCCATGTTACAGATATGGAAACTGAGACTTGGAGAAGTTAAATAACTAGTTCACAGTATCGCAGCATAGAAAAAAAAAAATGAGGTTTTGCTGATTGCTACACTAAATTGCCTATTCGTATTTGCTTTTAACAAATATAAAAGTCCGGTGAAGACTTTATTGGACTCTCACATTCAGAAGAGGAAGCCAAGACTCCCAGCTTAACATCATACAATTAATAAAAAGCAGAAAAGTCAATCCCGGATCTTCTGACTCGAACACCATTGGGTTTTCCGTTCTACCACAGAAGCTTAGATCATTTCCGATTCTACATTTCTAGAAATCTATGATAGGAAAAAAAAAAAAAAAAGCTTAAATGAATCAATAGAACACGCTGAAACTTGGAAACTTTATTTTCATGCAAATAGTCTCAGGATGAAGGGCAAGACATAAAGATTCAATGACCTTAATTGTAAAAGAATTAGAAATTCCATTAGTAACTATCACAATTTAATAACACTCATTTTTTGCAAGAATGTGTGATAGTTACAGGAAATTATAGCAACCTCTTAATTTCTAAGATGATTGTTTCAAGTGCATTTTCCTAGTTAAAGATTAGATGCCTTTTTTAGCTGCCAATAACAAAAGAGTTGAGTAAGAATTTTCGCCAATAAGAAGTTTTCTACCTTCAGAGCTGCCTAAATTAGGAGTGGGCTATCTTGTGCAGTAGTAAGTTTCCTGCTCCCAGGAGAATTCAAGTAGAAACTAGATGACAACTTGTCAAGGATGTTACCGAAGAGATTCACAATCTTTTAGGGTGACAGACTTTTTGAGAATCTAATAAAAGCCATTGACATTTTCACCATAAAAACGTACAGATGTGCAAATTTTGCATACACTGGCATAAGAAGTTTGCTCTGCCATGTCTATACGGCAGGAAACCATTTGGCTTGGGATTAACCTCATACATCTAGATGCAGGTAACTTATGTAAACTGGGAAACACTGCCACAGCCTTTGTTTCTTCTCTGTCCCTCAATCTGGTCTCCACATTCACGTGGAAATACTGATTGCTATCTGGCATATTTTGTTTGGCCTACATGATGGTTTGCTTTTTTTTTTTAATTTCTTAAATCAAGAGATTTCATATAAAAATCCAGATTTGGGGGTTTTGTTGAAAAACCTGAGATACTCAGGTAACCGTGGGCCTGCATTCCAGCATGGTACCAATTTGTTGAAGCTTAGTGGAAGCCACTCCTTTAGGTGGGGCATTCCAGTTTGCCAGCGTCCACATCACTCAAGTGCCAACCTTGGCCTGCTTTATTTATATGACCTACTCCACTGTGCATTTGAGTTTGCAATCCCTCAAATAGAAAAATGGTTTTTAGTAGAAAGTTGTCCAAATTGGCTATCGAAGGGGCTGGTCCGCTTCCCTTTAATCACACCATTCTCAATAGAGAGGCACAGTACGTAAGAGAGGGAAAGGGGAATGAGGCTGGGCCAAAGCAAAGAGCAGAGCACAGCAATCAAAGCCCAAGGAACAACCAAATACATCCATTAACTTTTGCTCTCTATGTCCATTCTCTCCTGATGACTACAGAGACCCAGTTTGCACGTATTTAGAGACCAGGGTCAAGATGCAATCCTTTGAACCAGGAGCTGACTCTCTAAGCTCACTGACTGTGAGCTTGAACTTGGAGCTGTTTGTAAAAGATCAGTGATGAATTCTCCCTCCTTTACCCAGTTTACCTTGTAGAACAGACATGATATCACCCCTGCCATCCAGCTCATTAGTGAAAGACGAATGAAAAATCTGGGAAAGAAGGGGCCTGAACTAGAGACTGGAGATGCTCCTCCAATGGTCTTTCCATTCAACTACGAAGTGGGATTCTCAGAAAGATCCCAGAAGTCCCTAGAAAAATTACTACAGATGGTCTTCAAATTTGATAAGAATCATACTTCAGTATGTTATATGTTCACAGTTAAAACAGTTTTTTGATGCCAAATTGAAGTATTTTTACATCAGCTGATGAACAGATATTCCTCACAGTTTCATGATGGCTTTGTTATATTTCATCTGGGTAGCAGCTTATGGGAATTTGTTTGAAAGTTATATTATTATTGCTAAGAATAGAGAAGAGGAGAAAAAGATGAAATTGCTGATTTTAGTAAAAACAAAATGTGTAGAGCTTATAAACTTAATTCAGATAAGACTAAGATGGAATCTCTAAACATCCTGAAAATGGCAAGTATGTTTCCTCAGTTGAATGCTCACTGGACTTTAGCTATGTGTTAACTATGAAGGAAAAGACCTAAGTCAAGAACACAAAGGAAATGTTGAAAATATATTAAAGACAGAAACCAGTGGATATAACTAGGGAATTGATCATTTGTTTCCAATATTGGAACACTACCAAACCTTCATAACTTGTATTATAAAACCTCATAATTTATAATCATTGTTCAACCTTCTATATTTTGTCTATGTTTTCAAGAAGCCATTATCTGTGAAGTCAGGAAATTACAATTTTAGTTTTCTTATTAATTGATTTTTCAGCTTTATTTAAGCCACTTAACCTTTTTGGTCTGTTTCCTTAAGAGTCAAATGAGGAATTCTATAATTCCAGGGATACTGGAAGGACAAAATGCAACCATGGATATAAATATGCTTGTAAGAGGTAAAAGGCTCTCCAGATGTAAGGTATTTTAAATACATTAGCATGTAGTGTAAATAACACTTACTGTCTCATGTAAAATCATAATTCACAAAGAAGGAAGTTACTTTTTTTCTCAAAAACACTAAAAAATTAAAAGACATGTTTATTTTCTCACTCTTTAATCTATACAATTAATGCACTTGGGATGGCCTCATCCAGGGTCAAAATAAACCTATATGTAAACAACGAGGTAAATTATCAAATAATAATTATGCCTCTTATAATGCAATTCTCCTAAGTTTTTTTTTCATAAAAAATGTCCCCAATATTTTCCCAGGCAAAGTAATCAATATAAAATTTAGAACATAAGTAATTATAAGTACCTAAATATGTGTTTACTTCTTCTATCCTGTCATTTGTTATTATAACATGTATAGTTTTAAATATTGGACCCATCTTATTTATAACAACATTGGATAACACTACTCATTTATCTACTGAAGAAAGGCAATTTGGAGAAGGGGGTAGCTACAGTGATAGCAATTTGTCATTAACAGCAGTTGTAATTATATAGCCTCATCTACACATTACTGCATCATCTTGTGCATTTTCCCTGTCTAAGACTAAATATCTTCTAAACCATAATAATCCACCAGATCAAAAATTCAGCTGCTTATGAAAGTGAGAAAATAGTGATTTACATGTTACACTTTAAAAGCTTCATCAAAGCTGTAATAATTTTGTTGGATAAACAATGTGATTCTCGAGATTAATAAGAATTTCTAAATATGAACAATATGTACCCTGAGGAGAATATTATCTAACAAGGAACTGATAAATTATGTTGGGCAAATAATCTGCATACTAAAATATGTGTAATGGAGACAGGAAATTAAATACTGAAATGTGTAAATAATACACAGTTTGGTATGTTGATTTTTTTCCCCCTTAGTTGAGCTAGATCCCAGCTTCAAAATAATAGATGTCCCAATGCATGTCCTTGTCACTCACACAAGAGAACAGAGTAAATTAACATATCGTTCAGATTCACGTTCACTTTAGGCAGGAAATTGGAAGTTCTTTGATGAGTTCCATTTGGAAGAGATTCTTGGGAAAGAATTAGGGAAAAATTTCTATGAGATTTTTTTCTAGACTTTAGAAAACTACATTTGGTGCTTTTTTTTTTCACTCTTTCAAGTGGATAACTGCCTTTGAAAACTGGATAAAAATGCTGCTGGTTTGAAAGACTATGATGGACCGGGTGTGGTGGCTTATGCCTGCAATCCCAGCACTTTGGGAGGCCAAGGTAAGCAGATTGCTTGAGCTCAAGAGTTCGAGACCAGCCTGAGCAACACGGTGAAACCTCGTCTCTACAAAAAAATACAAAAATTAGCCGGATGTTATGGTTCATATCTGTAGTTCTAGTTACTCAGAGGGCTGAGGTGGCAGGATTGCTTGAGCCTGGGAGGTTGAGGCTGCAGTAGGCTGTGATGGTGCCACTGCACTCCAGCCTGAGTGATAGAGCAAGACTCTGTCTCAAAAAAAAAAAAAAAATGGGTAAGATAATATGCACTCCCATTGAAAATACTGCCAAAAGTAAATTAATCAGAGTGTTGATATAGGACCTGGACTCTGTAGCTGAGCCTTGGCTGAACATTTCTTCAGAAGGCCATTTCACCAGCCATTTCTAATAGGCCATTCAGGAAGTCTTCACCAAAGCCATATGTGAAGTTGGCAAAACTCATGTGGCACTATGTTCTTCTTCAGGACAGTTACTTCTGGGAGGAGATAAGCTGACAGGTCTTCACAGGTCTGCACAGGGAGCGGTCAAGTACAGACAGAGGGACAGTGCGGGGCAGCAAAAACTCCCCAGAATATTGGGTTATGAAAAAGTAATAAATGTTAACCAGGCAAAGAGCAGGTAACTGCAGAGGGGACCACGTGAGCAAGAACTTGGAGGAATGAGACGTATTTGCCAAAACTTAAGTAGGAGATGGAGAATGTTTAGAAACAAGACTGCAGGAGAAACCAAAGCCAAACTGAAGGCAACAAAGAACAAGCCTGAAGAAAATATTAATAATTTTGGCAAAACATAAAATTGACAAACAATTGATATCCAAAATATATAAAGAACAATTATAAATCAATAAAAAGACCATCCAGTTGAAAAACTGATAAAAATTTTAGACAAATTTCCAGAACACAAACCCTAACTGACCATAGAAACATTTTAGAAGATATTTAGCTGTGGTAGGAATGGGAAAAATGGAAGTCAAAACACAATGAAATGTCATTTAAAACCCATCAGATACACAAATCTGACAATACTGAGTGCAATCAAAATGTGGAACAAGCAGAACTTTTATACACTGTTAATGGGAGAGTAAATTGGTATAGTCACTCAAGAGAACTATGTGGCAATGGTCAATACAAGTTTAAAATGCCAATACCTTTGATCCAACAATTCACCTTTTTGTAATAGACCTTAGAAATAAGTGTGTGTAAATATACGTGTGCAAGAATCTTAATAGAAGTAGTGTCTGTATTTGAAATATATATAAAAACTTAAATGTCTAACAAAAGGAAATAGCACAAAAATGTGATCTATTCATACAGTGAAACATTAAATTGCATTAATAATGAACTAGAGCCTCACATATCAAAGGTAAACCTCTTAAATTTAAAATTAAGTGACATAGAGAAAAAACTAGTTACAGAAAGATATAAACCTTATCATGCCAGTCATATAAAGTCTGAAAACATGCAGTGTATTAACCTATATTGCTTCAAGACACACACAGATATAGTAAAATGTAAAGAAAAGCAAGGTAAATGAAAACAATAATCGCCACACTTTAAGAGAAGGGTTTTTTACTACAAGGACACAAAACCCCTGGGAGTTTCTCCTTATGCTGATAATATTTTATTTCTTAAATATCACCCTTAAGCAGGGTGATAGGGACATAGGAATACATTGTACTATCCTTTGTACCTTTTTGTACACTTTACATTTCAAAGTAAAATTTTAGAAATGAAAAAGAGGCTGAGCGTGGTGGCTCACGCCTGTAATCCCAGCACTTTGGGAGGCCGAGGCGGGTGGATCACAAGGTCAGGAGTTGAACACCAGCCTGGCCAAGATGGTGAAACCCCATCTCTACCAAATTAGCCAGGCGTGGCAACGGGCACCTATACTCCCAGCTACTCGGGAGGCTGAAGCAGGAGAATTGCTTGAATCAGGGAGGCGGAGGTTGCAGTGAGCCAAGACTGTGCTACTGCACTCCAACCTGGGAGAGAGAGCGAGACTCCGTCTCAAAAAAAAAAAGAAAGAAAAAAGAAAAAGAGAGCTCACTCAGGTGGCAGTAGGGAAAATGGAACAGGATGGGAGGTAAGGGAGAGAGGTAGGATGTGTGAGATCACTTTCAATTTGCAGGGATTCCTGCCATTGATGAAACGACACACAAACCCTACATTTCCCAAGAAGGTTTGGACAAGATGCTGACTTTATCTGGACTCTAGTCTCAAAAAACCTGGACTCTAGAGGAAAAAATGCCCTGCAATAATTTCTATATCCCCCAAAAATCCACCAGTGGGTAAATTTGGCAAAAGCAGCACAAACTTAAAGCTGGAGAACACAAATGACTTAATTCTAATTCAAAAGTAATATCAAGTTCCCCAAGGAGGGGGAAAAAGCTAATTTAACCTTTCAACCCCTTGTCCCTATTTATTATGTGGTGAGAATAATATGAAGAATGTTGTGAGGATTAATACGTTCATTTCTCAAGCTTTGTAGATAAAAATGTGCTCCATAAGTGCTTTATTTTAAGAACTATGAAATGGTTTGTTTATTCCAGTATTCCATTCCGCCATTTCTCAAACCTTATCTCCCGGTTCTGGGTTTTGAGATGAATATAGGGACTTTTAAATGATTGCGAGTAACCTTTGAGGATTATGCATTTTAAGCACTGGTTCACAATGAATATGTGACCAGATATATGTCACATAGGAGAAAGTAAAAAATATAATCCATAAGAGGTTAATGATACAAATTGTATTTGGAGTTTCAATTTGCCGTAATAATTCTGAGCCATTTCGAATAAGTGACTCCAGTCTTGGCACCCAATGTCTGCCAATACAATTCATCCTGATTTGGGGCCTGTTAGGAATAAACTAGGGTTGGGGCTGAAGGCAACAAATCAAATTATAAAATTTAATGGAAATATGTAGACTATATGCTTTATAAAAATAGCAAAAGAAGTTTATTCAAGTAGTTTTCCTAATAGCAGGTAATGGTTTATACTGTTTCATCCACAATTTTGTGCCTAGCCTCCTTTGGAGAAAGAACCAACACTTAGAATAAGACTGTCCTGCTTTCAAAGGACAGTAGGCCTCATGGCCAAGAAACAGAATCATGAGTGCCATCTAGGGCCCACATCTCTCCTGACCTTGGCTTTGTCTTTTTCTCTGTTTGAACAACAATTCTGACTGTTTTGTGTAAACTCCAAATTCATTCATTCATCCCACAATTATCTACCAGAGGTATGGCTTTTCACAGTTCTCTTTTACCAGCTGTGTTAAAACCAGTGTTTGGGGTGGCACCCAATATTCATTCATGTATGGGTCAGCATTTCCCAGATTGTGTTATGAGATGCTTATACGTGATCTGCAAGGGGAGAAAAACAACTTTCATGATTCTTTAGCCATATGATCATGTCTTCTTCCAGGAAGATCACAGGTCGTATTTGTATTTTCAATTCAGAAAATGTCACAAGCTAGTTTTACATGGTTCAATCCAGTGTTTCTCAAACTCATCAGGCCATAGACATCTCTCAACGTCTCATAGTGCTTTGGGTTACACAGAACAGGGTTTGATCAACACTGTTCTAGACATACAATCTGTGACCTTGTTAACAGAATGAGGAGCTACATGGACAATAACATGTTGCTGTTAATTAACTAATTGATTCTGTAGGCAGCTTCTAAGACGACCCCCCAGTGGTCCTCATCTCTTGGTATTTATGGCCTTGTGTAGTCTCCTTCCTTTGAGTATAAATACAACCTGTAACCTACTTGTAAACAAAAGGTCACAGAATGTCACTTTCAGGATTAGTCATAGATGTGACTTTTGTCTTGTTAGCAGATTCTCTCTGAGAGAAGGGCTCACTCTGTGGCCCAGGCTGGAGTGCAGTGGTGCAATCATAGCTCACTGCAGCTTCATCTTCCTGGGCTCAAGCAATCCTCTCTTCTCAGTCTCCTGAGTAGCTGGAACTACAGGTATGCGCCACCGCACCGAGCTAATTTTTGTAATTTTTGTAGAGACGAGGTCCCACTATGTTGCTCAGGGTGGCCTCAAACTCCTGGCCTCAAGCTATCCTTCCACCTTGGCCTCCCAAAGTGCTGGGATTACTGGCATGAGCCACCGCACCAGCCAAGACTGTCTAACTTGCTAGCTTAGATGAAGCAAGTGACCAAGTAGAAGAGGCCCACCTGGCAAGGAACTGGTGGCAGCCTCTGTCCAGCAGCCAGCAGGAAACTGAGGCTCTCCGTTCAATGACCCACAAGGAACTAAATACTGCCAATAACCATGTGAGGTTGGAGGAAGAGCCTTCTCCAGTAAAACCTTCAAATGAGACCTTATCCTTGGCCAATACCTTGAATGTGGACTTGTCAGAGACCCTGAGGCAGAAAGCTCAGATCAGTCATGCTGGACTCACGACCACAGAAACTGTGGAAAAATAAACATGTGTTAGATTCAGACTCTCAGTTTGTGGTAATGCGGCAATAATCTTATATGTGTCAGTGATATGCACTGAGATGCAACCATATGTCAAATTAGTTACTTTCTTGGACCCCATAGAACTTCTAGTGAAGTGGGGTAGATAAGCACTGACATATTATAGTTAACAAGAATATTATAGTTAACACCTATATAGCACTTATCTGTGGCACATAAATAGCCTAAGTGCTTTCTATATATTTTCTTATTCAACCCTCAAAACAACTCCTAAGAACCATTACTGTCTATATTTTAGAGGTGAGGAAACTGAGGCCAACAGAAATTGAGTGCTCAAGTTCCCCGTCCTGGCAATTAGCAGAGCTGAGTGTTGAGCCTACTTTTTAAACATAATGCTAAAATCATGCTAACAAATGTGAAATGTATACTGCGATGAGTCCTACAAAGAAAAGTATGTGATTCCACAACAGTCTCTTATAAAGGATGAGATGGAGCAGGGACCTCTCTTAGGAGCCTGTCAGGCACCTCCCTCTCCCATCAACCATGGAAATAAAGGAAAATCTTGAGTTTCTTTAAGGGACATTCCAGGCACCGAGCGAGCCCTGAGAAGCAAATGAGCAACTTGATATGCAAGAAGGTAACAGTAGCTTAAAAACACGGCCATGGAAGTTAGAGTCAAAAGATGGTTTGTTCCCTGTAGGAACATATGTCCTCGTGTGGTTTTTCAGAAACCTGGACCTCCACCAAATGGATCTACTGGCACATATACCTAAGATAAGGGAAAACTGAGGACTGAACCCTGACCTCCATTCTTTGCTCTAAATTTCTTCCTGAGGGGCCTAGAGGTGATGACGCTTACTAGCCAGAGCTAACATTGTTTTACGCTGACCCCAAAACAAAGTTTCACCTCCTTAACCAATTGCAAATCAGAAAATCTTTGAATCTACCCTGTGACTCCTGTGGGATCCTGCTTTGAGATGCCCTGCCTTTTTGGGTGAAATCAATGTACAGCCTCTACGTATTGATTTATGACTTTGCCTGTAACCTATCCCTCCCCACCTTTAAAAACCCTTACCTGTAACCTGTCAGGAAGCTCAAGAGTTCAGCCTGATTCTCCTTGGTTGGCACCCTGCAGCAAATGCCTCACTCTTTCTCTCGCTGCCATCTCAATGTCAGTGTTTGGCTTTGCTGCACAGGGTAAGTGGACCCACCTTCAGTTCAGTAACATTTAGCCAACTAGGGAGCAAGGGCCACTTAAGCTGAAATATGAAATTTAAGTAAAACTTTATTAAAGAGAGACAGGAATTCCAGGCTGTGAGAATAGCAAACACAAAGGCCTGTGGCAGGAAGGGACAATTTAAATCAGACAGGATTAAAAAAAGGTCATTCAGGGTGGGACTGAGACACTGGGGAGAGGTGAGAGAGATCAGAAGAGCCAGACAGTGCAGAGAATTTTAGAGCATATTAAGTAATTTTGTCTTTATCTTAAGAGCAATGGAGTGGAACCTCATCAAAGGTATTTAGTGGGGATGTGGGAGTGGGAGGCTCACGTAATCATATTTGCATTTTGAGAACATTACTCTGAACTCTGGAGTAGAATACACTGGAAGGAGTCAATAATAGATGTCTGAGGCTATCAGATGCGTTCAGAATAGATGTCCTGAGGCTATTAGATGAGATCCTGGTGGTGGCCTATACAGTGGAGCCGATAGGGATGGAGAGCAGCAGGCATGATCAAAAGATATTTTGGAGATGAAAACAGTGATTGGGCAAGGGAAGGTGAGAGGAGAGATCAAGGAGGATTCAAAGGTTTCAGCCGTGCACAATCTGAATTTTATATAATTTGCACCAATTTCAGGCTGATGGTTCCCGATTTCCAAACTCAAAGGCAGCGCCTCAGGAATGTTGGCCCCCAGAGTCAGGTTTGTGGTTTCCCCGTATATCACAACATAAAACACTGAAAATTTACTACAGAAGGTTAGGGGTTGCAAAACATCCCTCAAAGGCACCTAAGGGCTTTGACTGAGGACTTCAATCACCCATTTAAGAATCAAAAAGCTTTGGTTTTAGAAAACAGATTTTTTTTAATGAATGGGCCAATATAGTTTTGCTCCAGGCGTCATTTCAAACACTTTCTTCAGAAGTATTTCTGAGTCTCAGTTTGCATCTCTAAACTAAAGAACCAAAGAGATCTGCCCACTCCACCGTGCCACATGGGCCACATGGAATTTCACAATCTTGGCTCCTTCTTTGCATAGCTATTCAGGGATCTCTGTGCACCATACCCAAAGCCCACCCTTGTATCCAGCTGGAAGGACATTACTAAATGTCACCCAAAGAGGAGCCCTGTGTGCACCATGTAAATAAGAAATTATCTTAAAGACAGTTTCTTTAATTCAGAAGATGGTTGTGGCAGAGGTCTAACACAGAGCAAGTCATTTAGTCACCTACAAACAACCAAGTTGCCTTTTCTTGAGGCAGAAAGATCTACAATCCAAGCCATTGACAATCTAAGATAGCATCATCCTCAAGAGTCTTAACAGCTGGTCGAGATCATTTCTCTAGCTCTTGTTTAGTTTTTGGTAGCCTCGATTTTCTTATCTACAAAATGGGCATAACAACAGTTGCCCATAAACCTGCTGTGGGATTAAGTGAAGTTATCCATGAAAGATGGAGCACTGCCTGACATAGAGTGTGTTCTCTGTCAGTGCGCATTATTCTGATTATGCCCTGTCCCATGCTATTCAGAGAAGAAGGCAAGAAAATTGAAGGCAGAGAAAAGACAGCCCTTTAGCTATGGAAGCTCAGATTGTTGTGAAAGAGACATGAAACAAGCAAGGGCTTGAAATAGGAGGATCAGCAAAGATATCCAGCCGTGCCTCAGATCACCCCACCCTCTTTCTCATCCCACGGTTCTCACTGCTCCCATCCCAGGAGAGCCCCCTGAGGATCTCTGGCACTGATCCGCAGAAGAAAATTTGAAGAATATTTATCTGGTGGAAAAAAAAACAAAACAAAACACTAGACAACACATCCGGAGACCCTCCCTTAGAACTTTATCGAGCGAATCACTGAACTTGTCTGTCTCAGGTACCTCTTCCACAAATAAAAGGAGTAATCATCACATCTATACACAAAAGTACACTTGCATTTACGACAGGATGAGATGAGATGCCGAATGAACAGGTAATTTAAAAATTAAGCATCCAGTGTCTATTAAGCTCTGACTATGTGCTGAGCAATGTAATGAGTGTTAAACAGAATACAGAACGAGTTTATGCAGGGCCCCAGCTTGGGAACAAAGAAGAAAGGTTCTTCTTTGGGTGGGAGAAAGAATAGCAGTTTTAAATTAAACAGTACAAAGCAGGATATAATAAAATGATAGATGATGTAGGAGAGATGATCATGTCATATGATTCTAGAATGATGAGAAAACAATGAGAGGAAAGCTTTATAAAAAAAAAAACAGCATGAGTTTGATCAAGAAAGATGATGAAATGGAATGTAGAAGTTATTCCAGGTGAAAAATGATGCAACTGATGACCCAAAGGTGGGAATGAGTAAGGCATATTTGGAGGAAACAGAAGTGTCCATCATGTATATTCTCATGTACCCATAAATACATATATATATCCACTATGTGCCCACAAAACTTAAAAATAAAAAAAAACTAAAACTATATATAGCTTCAGGCACATAATCTTTGAAAACCTCATCTAATTCCACTCGCATTTCATGACTTAATTTCAAAGCAAGTATCACTTTGCATACAGGCAAATCGAGACCAGAGAGGTTCATTTCCAAATCAAAGTTAACCAGCACAGTGGAAACCCAGGCCTAGAGCCTAGATCTTCACTTCCTTATTCCTAGATGCCTCTTGGATATTAGTGGTTTCAGGCTTAATGAGGAGAAAATAAAAAACAAAATAAAACAAACAAAAAAAACCCTTAATTTCTTTTACTCCGTGTATGAACTAAAAGAAGGCAGACAGGGGTTCCAAGATATAGCCACGTGGAGTTCAACTGAATATTTGAGATTATAATATTATTCCTTCTGAGAACCCTGCCTGTCCACTTTCATTAGTGATCTTTGAGTTCATACCTCTCGACTTTTAGAAGAATACAGTTTAGAGAAATGAAGGCTCCTCCAGCATCTATTGTGTGCCTGTCCTATGAGTCTCTAGTTTCTGGAGACATCATCAAATATTTGCCTGTCACTCCCAGCTTATGATGTTGCCAGACTTGCTTATTAGGCTGTCCATATACGTCAGCATTCTTGGATATTGGAAGTGGTTACTTTCAAGATGCCTCATCAACAGATTTGGAAGGGAATTGCTCAAGGTGACTACAAGCAGGATTTTGTAAAATCAGTGAACAACAGGAAGTCAGTCCCTACTGATAAAGTTTTACTTCGAATTATCAATGTGCCATAAAGTTGACAAAAATTATTTTGGCTGTAGCAGGCAAATGTGCCCAGATAGTCCCCAGTCTTGGGACAGAGCCTGAAAACCACACGAATCCCACCAACCTGAAGCCCTTGTAAGCTTGTTTCACTGGAAAGCTCTATGGCTGAGCCAAGAGAGATCCGGGAAATACAAATGCATTTTGTGTGAAAGGCAGCTGCGACCTATGCCTGAGGGCTTCACATACACAATCATTTAGGATCCTCATCTCCCAAGTGCCTTGAAATGGTTGGAAATTATGCAGACTGTGCCATGTTGCAGCCTAATCAAAAATAGACTTGCGCATTTTTCCCCCTTGGGTCACGTGTTAGGTCACCCAACACAAAGTACAATACGCTAAGCCATCCAAAGTGTCGACTCGCCCCATTTGTATGTGGTCTATGATGGATGGATGAGCAGAGATTAAATAAGACCCCTTTCTCAGAGGCTAACATAAGTTACAGTCCCACTTACATGTCAAGCCTAAGTATAATATTAACATATACATTGATCCTGCATTTTTAGAAGGAGGAGGAAGAAAGGATTTCTAATAATATGCTACTACACACAAAATTTATCTAAGTAAATAATTATTTTTAAGCCTAAGATTCAGGCAGCTTTAGTATTCCACATTATGCTAATGTTTGACAATTACTAAGTGTGGGTATCAGCCAGTGGTTTTTTTTTAAGTTTAATTTAAAGCAATTTGACATGGAAAGGTTATTACTTTAGTTGCCAATAAAAGCTGTACTTTTAACATAAGTGTACAGTAGGCCCTAGGGTATGTGACTATTATCTTTTCTGCAATTATGTGGTGTTCTACATAAATGTTTTAAAAAAACTTGGAAATATCAAAAGTACTAACTTAGATACAATATGAAAGTTGAATAGAGAGAGAACGAAAACCCGATTATTTTAGACACAACATGGGTTGAGGTTTCCTCCTAGAGGTTATACTGGGAACAACACCAGCTGGCTTTGAATAAATTAATTCAAACTATATCTTAAAAACACACACTTAGCAACCAGAATATCGATTTTATGAACATTCTGTCTTGAGATACAGTTGTTCAATTTCACAAGCTAAATGCCATTAACAGTAAGAGCAAGTCTCTGAACCAATTAACCTATTTTCTGGAGTTGCTGTACTACCAAAATAAAAAGAACATTTCTCAGATGGTATTTGCCATCCTAAGATTTCATATGTCCCAGAGAAAAGAAAATAATTTATTACCAGTAATTGGGTAATTTAAACTTTTTCTCTTTCCTTGATCTATTAGGAAGATTGGACTTTAACAAAACAAAATACTATTTTGTTCTTAAAAAGAAAGCAAGCAGCCCTATCCCAGCTAACCTCCCTTTACCTTTTTACATCTGTCTTTGAGGTGTTCATATTTAACAAATGGGGGAAAGTCAAGGAAAAAAGGGTAGGAAAGAATTTAATCAATAGCTACTGCCAATTTTTCATTATTATGGGATACTCCCTTCCTATAATAGGAAATCACTCAAGAAAAGTAAGGCCAGCAAAATGGGGACATTTACCCAGCCATCTGCTTAATAGGAGCATTTAATCCATCAAAGGAGAGAGATGCAGGGCTGGGAAAAGCAGAGTCCCACACTCTACCTGTAAAGATTGACCCATGGGAGTCAAAGTTGCTCCAGGACAAAACTTTTTTTAAAGCTTGCAAAAATTATCATCATTATTATTAACAAGAATAATGATATTTTTTGAAAACATCCAAAAATGGCCCCTACCAAAACACCTTGAAAGCATCACCTTATTCTTCCTCAAAATAACCCAAAGGGGTAGGTGCTGTTCTGACACGCATTTTCCTAATGGAGAAACACAAGCTATCACTTGTGATAGTGGTGACTGGTCCTGCTGGGAGTCCAACACCCATCACCCTTAGCCCCACCCCCACCCCCCGTCCCTCTGCCTAAAAAATGCACGAAGTTATCTCAGTGAAGCAGTTAGCAGAACAGGCTTTCTGAGTTTGAATCCTAAATTCATTAAGTCCAAGCTGAATAACCTTGGCTAATTTACTTCTCTGTTTCACTCAGTTTTCCTGTGCATTAATTGGGGATAATAATTGCACTTACCTCATAAAACTATTGTGAAGATTGCACGTGTTGATGCATATTAAGCACAGAGAACCTGTACTCATAGTGTACATTCATTAATAAATGTTAATTAGTATATTATGATTGCTTTTCAGTATATATGTATTAGCTTACTTTAGTAAAACTCTTCTATTCTTGTCCGGGCATTTAGAGAGATCCTCAAATAAACCTATCTTCTTGGGAAAAGTCAGAATATAGCAAATTATAGCAACCAATACAACAAGCAGTTTGTTTTTTCAAACGTCCTCTTTTATTGCCCCATTTTAGTGCAGAGGAAACGTATTTTTAAATTTAGCAACTTCTGTTTTGACTCTCAGTGACTCTGAGCAGACCCTGGTCTGCTCATCATTTTGCTGAGGCATAAACCTGGAATGAAACAGAAATTCTCTGAATGAAAATACACAATGTGCCTAGTCACTTGCCCAGTACCCATCTCACAGTTCATTGTTATCAACATAACTCTGATCGGAGATCTTGAGGGATAACATATTTTCTTATCATCTCTACCTTATTGTATAGAGGAAATCATAACCAATAGAGAGGCTTGCAAGTTTCTGAATGCAAGGAACTACTATAATACCTTTGACTTGTTTAATCTCTATCCCTTGAATGATCTCTTTTGATAATTCCCAAAAAAACTATTACAGAAATATTATCACAGTTTCAAAAAAGAGGAAACTGAGGCTCAGTTACTGAACAGCTCATCCATATCAAATATAAATCTCAGCTACTGTCTCACCTTCTCTACAAAACATCCCAAATTTGACAGAGAAGGGCTTAGCCAATTTATCCATGGGCTTTCTCTCATTTTTCTCTTATCCATATGCCTTGCCTTTTATCCCTAGTTACTTTCTCACTTCCGTTGTGGATGCACCATGGTGAACATCTGTTATTTCTGCCTTCCTCCTCTTCCTTGCAATATCATGGTTTTCCCTTGAAACTATCCCTTAATCCATTCTCTGTCCACGTGACTTAGTACGACTAACCTAGTCCCTGCTCCATGGTTGGGCATAGGCACAGGTTTAATCAATCAGAACACATATATCCTAACCCAAGAGACCAACTCAGGGATTGGCATGCAACCTAAGCTTATGGTTGAATGTCTGTTGGAAGCATTAGAAAAGAGAAGCTATCGTTATCCTAAGGTTGCATGAACTCTAGACTGTAACCCTAGAGCATTTGGAGACCCTAAAGAAAACCTACCTGGGAATAAAGCCATCACAGAAGAAGGCAGAACCAAAGTATGGAAAGAAGGCAAACGCTTGTATCATTAGTTAAGCCCCTGGATTCAGCCACACCTTAAGCAATGCTCTCCCCTATACATTTTAGTTATGCCAGCCAACAAAGCATCATTTTAATTTACTAAAAAATGGCTAGGTTTCTGATATTTGCCCCTCTCTTTAATAACTCATCCATATATCCCTTAAACAAGCATAAATTAGTATGCTTATTTATTTATTTTATTTATAAATAAGCACACTGCCTTCTTTTAGAGCTGTGACTGCCTCAGTGTGTGTCTGCTATAGAGAGTGAAGTTCTGGAGAACTGAAGTGCCCGTGATTCTCTTCTGATCATTCTTGGCACATTTCTCCGAATGCAGTTTTGATGATAAATAACAAGGATAATGCCTTCCCCAGCCTACTCCATTTCTTAAATGGGAAAGCCTTCCTTCTCTTCTCTCATGTTTTCTACTGAGTGAGAAAATAACTCCAGCGTCGTCTCTGCTAATGAGAACATGCGTGGCTATACCACTTGGATCTCAGAGGAAGGATATTCCTTCCTCCCTGTGAAAGGAATCCACAAAATTATTGAGTCAATAGATCTGTTTCATTTCAAAGGTGGAATCTGTTTTTGGATGAATGTGCATACAGAGAAAAAGGTCTCAGGCTGAGACCCCTAAGTCGGCAAGAATATGTATCTAAAGTGTACTGGCTACTCCTCCTAAAATATATATTTGTATCTCTCAGGAAACTTTTTAAGTTAATTTTCCGTCAAATTAAATAAGCTAATGTTTATTTGCAGATAGAATTCTGGGATGAGACTTGGTCAAAATAGAAGACAATTTATGGCCCAAAGCTACAAAGTCAGGGTCAAATAAGGAGAGTATCCTTTAACCATTGGCCACTGTGAATATTTCAGAGAAACAACATGGCGGAGATCCAAGACAAGAGGAGAACTTCAATATAGTGAATCCTCAGTGTCCTCCTGGAGAAAGCAAAGGCCAGTTAAAGATTGCTTGAAGCTCAGAGGTGGCATCTTTCAGGTTCAGAAAGGGGTTATATGGTGCTTCAACTTTTCAATCAAACAGCCGTGGGCTGTATTTGGGGCTCAGCCAGGAGCTCTGCAACCTTGGGCATGTTGCTTTACTTTTTCTATACCTCAGTTTTTCCCCTCAGCTAAATAAAACTAATAATGCCTCCTGGGATTGTCATGGGGATTAAATGAATAAGCCCATGCATGTGTAAATTACTGAGGACACTACATTGCAAGGGGAAAATGCTCAATGCATGTTAACTCTGCTGTTGGAACTAATCATAATCAGTATGAGAACTCATTACATGCAAAGATTTCTCCAGCAAGGACATTTGAAAGAATTCAGGAACCCTGTAGCCCCAGATTTAGGGGGCTGAATTTACAGAATTTGAAGAAGCCAGTTCTAGAAGAGACAGAAAAATCTTACCAGGCCTGGGAGGACTGTTAACCAAAATCTGCCTCAAGTTGAAAGTCTGAGGCTCTTGTTTTAGCATCCAACCCAGACAGAAGTCAGCATGGTGAAAGAAACCAGGGCAGACTGCCCAATAAGCTTTACCAGACAACCCAGTGGATTTTATCCTAGCTCAACCATGCCAGGGTAAAATTATGGGCAGGAAAAGCTCAGATCTCTATCTTTGCATGTATTTCATTTTACTTTCATTACTAAGTAATAGATCCTTTTGAAAATACCCAAATTCGTCTTGGTTAAAATGAGGGAAAATAATTTTCACACTTGAGGCAGATGATAAAGAGACTGATACACCCACAGAGGATAACCATGAGTCCACAAAATAGAGCTATCAGGTATAACCCCCTGGTAATGTGAGAAGAGAGAAGGCAAGCCATGGCCCCTGATCCAGGCTCAGGAGGGATTTTTGTCAGCACCAAAGATAAAACCTGCTTCCTTCACTGGTTTTCTTAGTAATAACAGACTGACTTTTGTTGAAATGACTTGCCACATCCAATAAGAATTTTTTAAAAGGTTTTTGGAGATAATACAGTGACCGTGATAAATACTTACTTGAAAAGTAATGCTTTTAAGAAACCCACAGCCAACTATTAGATATTCTTAAACAGCCTAGACCCCTTAGTATTGTTTTATTCCTTAAAATTGAAACAGAAGCCCTAGAGCCATAGGCTATGATTGAGGTTTCATTTGTTGATCAACTTATGACTTCTTTAAAAGAGTATCTCACTGCAAGAGAACTTGTTCTATTGCTCTACGTCTCACACTAGTCCTTCCTGTATTTGGGAGGAACTAGATTGTGAAATTGACAATAACTGCAATGTAGAGTTTGTAAGAAGCTGACACGATATAATTATTTGTGTTTAAACTGGGTCTACTAACAACAATTGTATTATGCTTATTAAAATATTAACAAAATCCATAAGAAACATAAAATGTATTGATAAAATTTGGGTAAGGGAGGAGTTTGGGAGGAAGAGTGACTTCCTTCAATATATCAAGAAGAGGTCCCCAAAAGTGAATTTAATGTGAACTTGGTAATGGAAGACTTATTCAAATTGGGAAACCTACCCAAATCAAAGTAGTCCCACTGAGCACCCCCACGTGGAGGGAATTTAGCAAATGAAGGGGGTCTTAAAACTTACAAATGTTCCAGCCTTACTGGACTGGCTCCCCCACATTTGTCTGAATGTCCTGAGTGGCAATAAAATATCCCAGCTAGCAATCAAGTCATGAAGGTGATAATGAAAAAGGGGGAGCCCAAAAAGAATTCTCGCATGTTTATTCAGTGAGTCAGCCCTTACCAACAAGAAGGATATTAAGCAGATAACTATTGACTGTTTCTTGCTGTCAAAATATTTTTTTCAGGATTGGGAAGGTTGGTATAAACTTAGTCATTGACCCTAAATATAGTTAAGGTCAAACCAGTATACAGTTGGAAAAGGCACCCACTCTACGGTTTGATGTGAGAGGCTTCTGAAGCCATGCCACTTCCTAACATGACCTCTTGACCTCTTTATCCAGAAACAGTAACTAACCCTCTCCCCTCTGCCCTCACTGATTCCTCCCCAGAACTCACCCACACGCACCCAGTCTTGAGGTAAGACATCTTGTTTCCAAGCACATGCTATTCTAATGTACATTTTGTGTCTGGGAGGGATAAGCTTGTAGTCCATTACTTTGTCAATATAATTAGTTGTTTTACCATACTATAGTCCCATTCCCATCTGTAAATTGGGGATACTAGCTGTAATTACCTCACAAAATTGCTTGCAAATTAAACAAAATAATTCATATAGTGTGCCTGGAACACAGTAGGTGCTGAATAGATATTGTCTCTTTTTGTAGTTGCTGCTGTTGTCTGCAAGTAATAAAATGTCAGTCTCATGGTTATGACTCTAGAATTTGAAAATATAGAATTAACGGGGAGGGAAAGCTGTCATGAAGGTAATGCAGGGAAGTGCCTGGCTGAGCAACTCAACACAAGGGTCGGAACCATGGGAAGTGTGGACAGGCACGAAAGCAAGGGGCCTGTACTCCTTTCCCATTACTCCGCTTCTAAACAAATTGTCTTCTCCAACCCCAGTATATCCTCTGAGAATTGAGGAAGAAAAATAATCTCTTCAGATTTTATTAAATGGTTCACAGGCCACTTTTCTTTCCCTTCTAAGTAGAAGCAGGCTGCATGATTTAGACGCTCCTAATGAAAGATTTTCTTAGCTCTGTTAATTAGTGTCAATTGCTATGGTGGTTTCTGTTTCAAATCCATTCTTGTTCACCACTTTACCCTTACATGATTCTAGAAAAGGCTGCAGCAGGCTAGAGGTAACCCCTAATAAACAGTCTCCAGGCAAAATGATTTGGATGAGTTCCTGAGGGCACTCCCACTGAGGTTTGTTTACGAATCTCATGCTGAAGAACAACACACAAAAAAAGTGCGAAACAGGCATGTGATGAGCATCCTGATGTGAAAGTGTCAAGGTGGAAGAGTGAGATGGGGAATCAAAATTCATTTAAAGTGTATGTGCTGGTATATTTCATAGTAAATCTCAAGGTCTCGGGTTGGGATTCCAATTAGCCTGAATTATGAAAATAGCTAATGCTAGGAATAACAGCTACGTAAGTGCTACTCATCTCCACTCGTTCATTCATTCATTCATTCCACCCTTATTTACGGAGTTCCTACTTGGAATGCAGTTTCACTAGAAAGACAGACAACAAAATGAATCATGCAAAAATATATATACAGAGGGAGATACTGTGTGAAGGTTAAGTAAGGATGAGACGACAGATGATAATAAGAGGTCAGATTTCAATGCAGGGAAGGAAGTCAAGGAAGGAAGGCTATGTTCTAAAATGACATGCAGAACTGAGACCTGAGGGTCTGCATGAGTTCACCAAAGCTTCAGGAAAGAAAGGAAGGCAGCAAAAAGAGCATGAATCCCTACTGCCTTGAAGAAGACCTCCCCCTTGATGCCCTCAATGCCCAGAGGCATTCAAAGAAATCCAGCAACTGTTGGAGAACAACTCACAATTTAAGGTCCTGATGCTGTCTTTGAACACTGGTCATGGCCAAGATTTGGTGACTTATACAGATGGGATAAGGTGGAACCACTTCCGCCCTTCCCTTAGTTGCTAGAAGTCGGGGATAGAGGTGACATAGAAATCTGTGCATGAGAATGATTTTCCAGAGTTCCTGGCTTGAACAAGAAGAGAGATGACCCAAAGCAGTTGCTATAAAGACAGGGAGCTGACATGTAAACTTTAAACTTCAGAGTAATGATATCCCCCATGAGTATTTATGTTATAGTCACATGTGGCCTCAGAATGAAAACCAAATGGCAAGTGATACAATCCTTTCAAGACGGCCAGTTCTGGCACATGATCACAGTCCTGAGCTCTTAAATAAAAGGGAGTGCTTTTGCTTCTAATAACCAAGCCCTGTGCCCGTGAGGAGTCCTACAGATCAACAAAAGTCCTTGGGGTCTGAGGTTCACCAATAGCCAAGGAAATGACAACGAAGATTACTTCTGCTCCCTTTCCTGGGGGCCACTTTAAAAATCAAGAATTAGTAGCAAAACACAGAGATCTTAGAGCCAGGCTGTCTGGATTTGAATCCTAGCTCCATAATTTACCAGTCAATGTAATCTTGGGAAAATTATTTAACCTCTTGCCTTAGTTTCTACGTCTGAGAAATGGGGCTAGCAACCACATCTATCTCACAGGGCTGTTAGGAAGATTAAATGAGTTACTTTAAAACCAGTACATGGTAGATGCTATAGCAGCATTTGTCATTGGGAGAGTAATCGTTAATCCTCCCTACATTTCATGGAGAGTCCTGTTTTACAGATAAGGCTCAGAGAAAACAAGAAGGCTACCCAAGAACGCACAGCTCAGTAAAGAGCAGAGCTGGTGTTCAAACACCTGTTCATACCACTCCACATTTTTTCCACTGACTACATTGTGCTCCCTCTAAGTGTCAGCAAGTAAGTGCGTGTGAAAGCAAGAAAAGGAGCAGAAACCAAGGTGGTTTGAGGGTTCATTTTCCTAAGGAAAAAAGGCTGAGAATTTACCAGCAATAATTTCTCTCCAAACCAACTTCACCACCAACATGTAGCCTAACTCCTGTTTATCCTTCAGTTCTCAGATTAAATGTCATTTCTGCAGAGACACTCCCACACACTGCCCGGAACCCCTGGCCTAGGTTAGCTCCTTCTGGGAAATGCCGTTAAAGACATTGGACTTTTATTAACTAATATTAATCACAATTATATTGACATTATTTGTTACATGCATTATTTGTTTAGACTCTCTCCCATTGTGTTACCAGACAGAAGCAGCACTGTTCTGATTTGAGCCAGAGTGGGTCTCCTAATACCCACCGCCCTTGTTCACTCCATGATCTCCAAACAAGCCCACTACATAAGTTCTAAGGGAGGCTCTTAGGCCAACACCAGGACAGAGTTGACTGATATCTTCAACATCAACCGATTTGTTCCTGTGTTGGAATGAAGTCAAAGTAGGGCCTCCCATTACCAAGTCATAGCACTACACCTGCACAACAGCTCTGATGTGAACCCATCCCTCTTTGTGTCAATCTATAAAGCCGTCTGAGTGTCACACTAATCATTTTGGCTACACTCCTTACCCTAAACTCATCTTTCTCCTCATGACTTGGGTATTTCTAGAGTCAATAATTTGTGGTGTCACGCTTTTAATTTTAGGTGTCACATTCCTGCATTTTCTCCATGAGGATTAATTTCAGGAAAAGCACCTGTGAATATCTATTGATTGTTCATTGTACTTTGTAGAAAAGTGCAACAATATTTATCAAACTCAAATAAGAGAAGCTCTTGGCCTGTGAAACATGTGCCAGAAGGTTCCGTCAAGTGACTTCATTCATTCACTCGCTCTGCAAATATATACTGAGCCCATACTATGTCACTATACACCAGTTCTGAAAAAGTCTACATAATTCATTTGTTCTGACAGTCACTGCAATGTATATTCATTGAGTGCCTGCCATGCACAAGGTGGGCTACAAACAATGGGGAGTGAGTGAAGAGCCTGTCTTCATGGAGCTTACAGTCTTGTTAGGATGAAAGACTGTCAGTGAGCAAATTAATTAGGAAATTATAAGTGGTGATAAAAACTATGAAGAGGCCGGGCACGGTGGCTTCTGCCTGTAATCCTACCACTTTGGGAGGCCTACGTGGGCAGATCATGAGGTCAGGAGATAGAGACCATCCTGGCTGACATGGTGAGACCCTGTCTCTACTAAAAACATAAAAAATTAGCAGGGCATGGTGGTGGGCGCCTGCAGTCCCAGCTACTTGGAAGGCTGAGGCAGGAGAATGGAGTGAACCCCGGAGGCAGAGCTTGCAGTGAGCCAAGATCGCACCACTGCACTCCAGCCTGGGCAACAGAGAGAGACTCCGTCTCAAAAACAAAAACAAAAACAAAACAACAACAACAACAAAGAAAGCTATGAAGAAATCAGAGTGCTGAGATAGACGGTGACAGTATCAATGAATAAAACTGGCTAAGATATCTGGGGATACCTATCAATATAGCAATTAAAAGTCTGTTGTTCAAAGAAACAACTTTTGTAGGCATTACAAAATTCCCACCTCCCTGGGCTGCAAATGGAGTGAGCTATAGGCCCTGGGTTGTCCTTACACTTGAACACTTGGTAGAAAGCACAAGAACCACATCTTCAAAGGTTATCATTTGGATATTTTTTCACACTTCTAAGGATCATTTTTGCAATATCGTCATATTGATTTTACCACATTTGTCAATCTATTCAAGTAAGTTATACAGATAATGATTTATAGGACATAAACACAATGGCAGGAAAAATATTATTTGGTAAAAAAAAAAAGGAATCAGGGATCGAAGAATTACGTAGAGTAAATTAATGTCATTTAGAATGCTGTAGCCAGTAAGAGTTTTATAGACAAAATAGGGTTTTGGGGGGAGGAGGGGGAGAATGGCATTTAGATAAGCCAATAGAAATAGAGCATGCACTGCAGGCAGGGAGAAGAGTATATACAAAGGCACAGGAGAGATCTGTCTCATCACCATTTCTATCTATACATGTATTTGTTCATCCCCCATTACTGTTTCAATCATTGCTGTTTCCCATACCTTAACTCATTTAGTCCTTAAAACAACCAATAGGTAACAATCCATTATACTGCCACTTGCCGTAGGTTGGGTTGCTGAAGAATAGAGGCTAAAGCAGAAATTCAAGTGCATGTGATTTATCTGGGCAAGGAGGGACCAGAATATCTCATTTAGTTTATTGACTACTGTGCTGCAAGGAAAAAACAGAACAGTTGTATGGGTACTTGAAGCACAGCTACTACTGAATGCATATCACTTTCACACCATCGTGAAGTCAAAAAAATCATAAGTCACACCATCATAAGTCGGGGTCCATCCATACTTCTACAGGCAGCAAGTGTTTAGTTCCTGAGTCTCTGGGGAAGCCTCGATTTGTAGCATTTGCCAATTTTCCTAGGGTAGATACTCCCACCATGGCTGATTTCAGGCTATCAAGGTGATCAATGGACCTAGAGTTAAGAAGAGACACCCACAAGTTTTGGGTGATTCCAGCACACCACTCCATGGAAGTTAAGCAACTTAGCCAAAGACTCATAGAGAAACCAGAGTTGGATCTCAGGCAGTCTTACCCTACACATTTAGGCATATCCACAGTAGCATATAGAGCATGAATCTGCAAACTTTTTCTGTAAATGGCCAGAGAGTAAATATTTTCTGCTTTGCAGTCTCTGTTGCAACTACTCAATTCTGCTCTTCAGTACAAAAGCAGCCATAGATAGTACATAAAAGAAGAGCACGGCTGTGTTCCAACTGAACTCTATTTACAAAAACAGGCAGTGGGTCAGACTTAGTCCATGGATTGTATTTTGCCAACATCTGTTATAGATGTGATTTAATTACTTTTAAATAAATAACATCTGCTATTTGCTTATTGAGCTGAGCCAGCACTAAAGTGAGGCAAGAGAGTTGCCCAGGACATAAAATTTAAAGAGACACTTCCACGACCCTGAAAGCGCCCAACAACTTAAGTTTTGTGCCATGGGTGCCTCTATTGCTTTACTCTGCGCCTGGCCCTGTTACGGAGTCATCTGAACCAGATTTGCAGGGGTATTGATCAGGGTTCAGCTGCTTAAAAGCAAAGGACTTGGGTAGAAAGGGATTTAGCACACAGAAATGAGAGCCTGAAAAACTGTAGGAAGGGCCAAAGAAGCAGGTAAATCGAGGTAGCCACACTGAAAAATTGGCAGGCCAGGGGAGTCTCCACATCTACTTGCTCAAGAATGTGGGGAATCTGAAGGCTGCCTACAGAACGGCTAATTTCAAAGACACGGTGATATAAGCATGATCTGGAATCAGGGCCACCACATCGCCACTCCACACCGAGAGACTTAGTGAACCACACTTAGAACATGATCTTTCAAACAGCACCTGCATACACCCATGTGAACCTAATTTTTTTCCAGAATCTTAGCTGCAACAGAGTCTAAGAATTACAGATTTTTGCTATCTAACTGGTGACATTGGAAGAAAAGCAAAATGTGTGCTAAGTGACAATTTACCACATCTACCATAATGGGTATCCTAAGAGTAACTGTCCAACGGGCATGAGATTCTCCTGTGTCAAGTTCAATTCCAACCAGAAGTTCCTTCTAATAAAGGGAACACCACTCTTCCCCACCTCTATCTTCTAAATCTTCCCCCCACACACATGTGATGGGATAGATGAGAGAGATGCGAAGTTTACGACTGAGGGCTAAAGGATAAGTGTGTGAAATGCACGGAAGTATTGCAGCAGGGATAAATGGGGTCAAGGAATGCCAAGAGTGGTTGCAGCCAGTAGGAGAAGAAGGAATGAAATCAGGAGCCCTATAGGGCAGCAGAAGACTGGCAGTTGCTAAGGAGTCAATGCAAAGGGAAAGCTGAGAATGTCTTCCATGGGTCATTTGTCTCTAGGGAACCAATACCTTGTGACCAGCATATCTATTACTAATGGAGGACAAATGTGGCATCATTCCCTGAGGTCAGAGATGTGTGTAATTAACTAATACTAAGCATGTTACAAATACACAGTGCTCTACAGACTATAATTCATAATCACTTCCACGGGAAAACAAAATTTACAAGTCAATAGAAATTGAGTTATTTCCTTTTGAAAATGTTTTATATTCTGATATAGGATCTATATAAACATATATGTTACATATATGTAATTACGAATTATCATAATGAAACAGACACTCAAAAATCTATCACCTAACTTAGTAACTATTAATACACAGCTGAAACTGCCTGTGTATGTTCCTCTGATACCTCTGACACTTTCCTCTTTATTCCTAAGGAAACATTATCCCAAAGTTTATGATTTTTATTTCCTTGCTTCAAAAAACATAGTGTTATCACCTATGCATGCAATCTAAAATAATTTCAAATTTGCACATCTCAATTTATTTTTATAATAGAAATTAATAGTCTTGTTGACAAATATCTTTCAAATCTATTTGTTGGAATTAGAAAATGAATCTAAATCTTGGGCATTTCCAAGAAGAATAGAAAAAAGAAAAGCAGGTATCGTCCATGAAAGCTTAATTCACCTTATAATTTGAGCAAGTTTTCATTTAAAAAAATAGTTTAATCATAAAATCCTTTTAGACGTGCTAGCCTATTAAAACAGTGGCTAATTTTAACTGTTTTTCACAATGGCGAGCCAGTCGCAGAGTTAATGAAATTAAGCTTCCTTCATTTCTCTCAAATTCCCCCCACAAAGAAGAGCTGTAATGTGCAAAATGCAGCATAAATACATGGCTGATTTTCAGGACTCTAGCCACCACTGATTTGTCACACTGCCTCTTAACAACATATTTGTATTTTGTAAAATGTATAATTTTTGTCAGCCCCTGAACAAATATATTTACATAACTGTGTCTAACGAGAAATTACATTTAACTTCTCAGAAATGACAATAACTAAAACCTGAACTGCCAATTCCACTTCATTAGTGTGGTAGAAACGCATTCCAAATGTTAATAAAAATTCCAACATGCTGATAAATTAGAGCTTCTAAGGAGCATGTGACACCTTGGTTAATATATTCAACCTCAATTATATTTCTCTTCAGCACCCTGTTATCTGGAACCTTTGCTGGCAATCAGAGGTGCTGTTTTTCAGCGGCCAATTTTCTAGATAATGTAGCTTATCAACACTGTGGGTAAACTTGCCAATGGAATCAGGCTGCACTGAACCACACACACGCTAATTGCATCCCTTTTTTATGCATATTTACAGACTGTCACTTCAAAGAAATCAGTGGCCCATTGAGGCACCCAGTTAGCTGGAAGAATTGCCTCTTGCAAATGAAAATTAGCAAACAAGCTAGTGATAAATATGAAATGAACAAAGTGTAAAAATACTGTTTTGTTCCAAAACTTCCTTGTCATCCCAATTTATACTCCCAAATAGAAGGAGTTTTGAACATAGGATTTACCTTTTGTTTCAAATAAAGACAGAAAGAATTCTTCCTTAAACCCACTAACTAGGTAAAAGCCTATTAGCTTTTCCTTCTTCTCCCACGCCACCCCCACCCTAAATTTCTATTCACATAAACAGGTTATTAAATCCCGTATTAGATTTGCTTTGGAGTTTGAATAGACAAATGACATGTTAACACTTCAGAAACAATTAACCCTGGGAACTTAATTAAGTTCTTCTGACTTAAAGGAAGCACATTTCAAAATAATGTTTCTAAACTCTCCGAATTTGCTCAAGAATAGCAATGCTTTCCTTCTCTTAAGTATTCATAAGTTCTACTTAACAGCAGAAAGCTTTGCCTGGCTATATATGGGTAAAGGTTATGGTGTTACGAGCCTACTGTAATAGGACTACCTCAGAGTGAATATTAAAAAAAAAAAAAAAAAAAAACAGGTACCGAAAAATAACAATTATAAAAAACATTTTCCAAAAGCCCAAAACTCTAGGCTTACATGAAAGAGAAGATGATTTTATAGCTACATCCAGGAGCTTGACATAATCCACGACACTGAGCTATGAGTTTGTCTGAAATCCTTTTCCTTGCTTTTCAGAATAACATTTGTAAATCTTTTATCACTACAACAATGTTTTAAAGCACTAGTAGGTTTTGAAACGCATGTCATTTTAATATAAGCAGGTCATTTTAATATAATAGAAAATAAACCACAAACCAATTGAACTATAATTTCTTTTAAAGGTCTTGTGCCAAGCTGAGCAATTTAGAGTGGCAAAACTCAACAAATAAGTGGCACTTAAAATCTTAGCTTACAGCTAAGGTCCAGTGAAACTTTATTTGGTTTGGAGTATGAAGCATCAGTCCTGCTATGTGACACAATTTTCAAGACTCCTAAATTCCTCATCACTAACATTAGATATACAATGTCATTTGAGAGATTTTGTTTTATTTTGTTTTGTTTTAACAGAGCATGAGTAACAACATAAATATTGATATGAAGACTGGGAAAACATTGCTATTTTAAGAAACAGACTACACCTACATGCCGACTGCTCAGTTGTTATACGAGAAAAGCAGGATTCTTTAGTAAATTAGTGCTCATCTGTGTACACTAATTTAGATAATTGTTTTACATCACTTTCCAATTTGCAACATAATTCCATGTTTATATGTCTGCTTCCTTGCCCAGACTGGAAACTCCTTGAAGACAGGAATCAAATTTTCTAGAAAGATGAATAGGGCATAGATCTCAAGAATTCACTGAGGAGTTCCTGGTGTGGAGGGGTGAAAAGATGCTCAAACAGCTATCACGTACCAGGAGAGGAACAAAGAGCTATGGGGTACAAAGAAGGCACCAGTTTTATTGCACTCAGGGGTATTGGGAGATGAATCACACCGTAGATGACACTGGAACCAGACCTTAAAAGGTATGTAAGATTTCATCCCGACAGGGAAAGGCATTTCAGGCTGATCAGACCACACAAGCAAAACAGAAGGCATGAGAGTAAATGGACCATTCCTGGAAGAGAGATGTTCAGTGATGCTAAAGCCTACGCTGGGATTGGAGGTGGGGGACATGCACACTATGTACAAACAGAGAGGAGGCTATCTAAATTCTACACGTGATTATGTCACCTTTACCTTTTGTACATGGGGACGTAGTGTGAGCACTTCCAGAATCTAAAAGTGTTCACGAAGACTAATTTTTAAATGTCCTGATTAAGGACAAATTTATAACAATTTTAATTTTTGAATTAGTGCTATCAAATTATATACATTTGTGCTTTAGCGCTATCAAATTATATAAATACATATTCACACTTGCATAGGGTTTGTCTATAACACAGTACAACTGATTTCACAAGACACACACAAAAATCTATCACATTACTCTATATGGGTGCATTAAGAAATATGTCTCAATCACTCTTGAATCAAAGTAAGTATTAATAAATTCCCCTGTCTCCTAAAGGGGCTCATTGAAATTTGGCTCAAGCTTTAATCCTAAAACTGTTCAGAGGAAAAGACGACACACTTGTAAATAATGTGGCTCTAGTATCTTATCTAAAAATTTATATTGAAAATGGTTTTTATATTTAAGATTCAAAAACAACAGCTTTTCTGAATAGGCAAAACAAAACATAAGAATTATGTAATACCAAAGCTAGTCGTTGTTTTTGGAGAAAATTCTTTCAATTGATTAATATCATCATTCACTATTTTTTAGCTGTTGTATAATACAGACATTGCTTCTACAAAATTAAAAGGAAAATAATAATAGTAACAGTAACAATAATAATATGGTAGTAGCTAATGATTTTAGCATGATCACTACCTGCCAGGAAGGAAGCCAGAGACTTTACTTACAAGGTCACATCTAAAATTCCTATAAATTCCTAAAAGTACATATTTCCAGCCCTATTTTTAATAAAATAAGACACAGATAATATCTTTTGACTAAGAATGCAGGCTAGTTGATGGCAGAGCCAGGATTCCAATCTGGGTCACACCCTTCCCAGTCTATGGCTGTAACCACTTATAACATGCTGCTCTTTCTAAATAATGTTATACTGTTTCTCTTCTTAAAAATGAGTTTGGCTGAATTCTGTTTGGAAAATAAAGATGAAGTGGGAAAGAGAGGAACAAAGAGAGAGGGAAAGGGGAAAGAGAGAAAGAAAGAGAAGAAGAGGGAAAGAGAGGGTGAAGAGGAAAAAGAGGGAAGCAGAGGGGGAAAATCAACTAAACAACCTTAGTTTTCTGGGTGTTCCTGTAACTCTCTGTACTTCTCATTCTACACACTTCATACTCTTTTCCCTGGTCTAGCTCTGCGATAGATTGTAAGCTGCATGGGGGCAGGAACTATGTCTGTCTTGATCACAGTCGTACTTCTCTAGGGCCAGTAGAGAACCAGCACATAGTGGGCATTCCATAAATAAAATACAACAATATATTTTCTTTTTCTCCACGGCTTGAATATTTCACTTTTCATGTTGTCCTGTTCTATACATGGGCTCAAAAGAAATGTGCCAACACCTAAGACTATAAGTATAGAATAATTTTGTTATACTGTACCTGCACATTTGCAATCACAGATTATTTATGTCTATGTAGCACTGTTTTGCCGTTGCCATTAGTATGGGCCTCCTAAGTAAGGCCGCTGGAGTCCCATGGTGCTGTCCTTGTTATTCACCCATCTCTGACTGGATGCTAGGCAAACCTAAAACAAAGAGTAGGGTTCTTCTGCCTTCTTTTAACTTTGTAAAATGTAATTCTCTGTGAGACAATTTGAGGATAACGCTAGAACCAGAAATTTCACCAGCCTCAGCATTCCACAGAGGTCAAAGCTCACTTTAATCTTTTCTTTTAACCAAAACATTTACAATGAGCCCAATTAAGAATGGCTTTCAAGAGGACTATTGCCCTACTTCATACTGTTAATCAAGAAATGATAAGTTTCAATCTGTAAATATTTGCTCCACGTTCAAATTTGAAAAACTGCATATTTATTTCATAAATGAATTTACCTAAGTAGTTTAAATGTGTATCATGTATTTGGCCCTTCTATGCTAACTTTGTTTTGCTTGAGCTTCATCAAACACCTGTTTTGTACTGACACTCCTATAAAAAATTTTTTTCTGGTTTTTTTTTTTTTCCTTTGCTGTTCTATTTTTCCCCCCTTTTCTCTTCTTTCCCAAGTCCTTCACTTTGGGGGCTAAAACAGCAATTTTTATGTTTATTCTAAAATCCCCCCTTCTCTCCGTGGTCAGGAGGAGATTTTTTTTTCTTTTTGTCAAAATTATTCACAACCCACAGAATGAAGGGTGAGCACAAAATAAACTCCAGCTCACGGGGCAGGGGAAAAAAAGTGTTGTTTGAAGAGTAGGGCTTTGGAAAATTCACTGAGCTCAGGACAAAATAAACAGACCTGGAACTAACTTGAGAGCAAGAATATTCTGAGCGAGAAGCCAAGCGGGTAGCCAGAGCAAAACAGAACGTCCTGAACATCCATTCTGTTTTCATTTCAGGAATTAAGAACACCTTAGACTTCACTAATTGTTTTGATCTGAGTAGTCTATTTGGGAGTTTTAGTAAATCCAAAAAAAACCTGGAACAACTTTGATGAGACATAAAAATGCAAATAGTTTACTTAATATTTAAAAGAAAAAACGAGGAGCGGGTGGGAGGGAGGGAGGTAGGAAGAGAGAAAGGAGAAAGAAAGAGGAGAGAGTACCTTTGAAAGTTTTTAAAAATCGGTAAAATGTAATTTGTGCTGAATATTTTTGACACAAGTCACCCTATAATTGCCATTTCTGCAAGGTGTCTCAATTACGAGAGCACGGCGTGGCGGTCTAAATGCCTATACGTTTGTCTGAAGAAGAGAAAAAAAGCCACAACATTGTCTATTCAGTGTCAAAAAGCCTTTTCTTTAACTACAGAGGGCTTGGACAGAACTCAGGAAATACTTCAGCTGGAAAAGAAATGTTAAAAGCTACCCTTCAAGCTATTGGAAAACCTATTATCAAATGTTAAAACCTTTAAAAAAAAAATCCATGAGTGTCCCCAGCATGATGACATATCTTTGTTTAGCAAAGGTTGATCATCACTGATTACCAAAGACAAAATAACAATGGATGCAATGTAACTCCTAATTAGGAATCGCGAGGCTTAAATTAAGAAACTCAGGGAGAACAGGTATCTGATTACGTATGTTCTCTCAATGCCGGCACCATATTTACTTACAGAAAATGCAATAGATGTTTCTCTTTATCACATCTCTAAGTCATAATGTCAGCACTTTAGACTCTGCTAGCTGTCACTGTGTGTTAAGAACCTAAAAAGAAAAAAAAAAAAAAAACCAGCATAACTTTCCTTCAGAAGAAAACACTGTGTGGAAAAATATACATAGTGTATATGCATATGCAGACAACCTTTCACTATTTCTCTCGGTTCATAGAACATAATGAGAATTAATTAGCACATTCCTAAATCATTAGCCCCAATTTCCTCTCTAATGTGTGCATCTACCCATAACTGAAGATTTTGTAAAGAAAGGAGACAGAAACCAGAAAGCTGGGGTCAGAGGCAGATGCACAGATGCACGTATAAATGGATGCACTGTGATTGTACCTCTTTGTGATGCATAATCACAAATGATTTTAATTCAACCCCTTCACTGTGAGCTAGCCCTTTTTTTTCCCTGTTCTAAATACGATACCTACAAGACCTCCAAATTCATTTCTTACAGATTTTAAAGATTTAAAAATTTCTCCAAAATGCCACGTCAGTCAAAAAAGAAAATGATTGGCTTTTAAAATTATAATTTAAAGCACATTGACTAGAGGGTATGTTTTCATTAAAATTTAACCCCTTTTTAAGCTCAGACGTCTGGGGCTTTTAGGAAAATACTGAAAATTTGGGTTTTTACCTCTATATCTTTCTTCGAAACAAGAGCTACAAAATAAAAAGCTCTGAATGGCAATAGACAGTTTCCCATGTTAATATAAGACGATGTCTTTCAATATACACCTCAACACAGTATTGCTTATACTCATTTGAGATACACAGAAATACATAGAAAAATCAAGAGCCTATCACTGCCATCTGTAAATGTTTAAAAATTAAATCTAACAAGTAAGCTTTAAGTAATAAATATAAGGAAACCTTATTTTTCTTAATGGGATCAATTTATGTCCCCCAAGGGGATTTTTTTTTTTTTAGTAACCTTTTTCTACTATGAATAATCATTCTTACATCATGGTAATATTCCATTAAAACATAAATTATTTTTAAAAAGTAAGATATTTGGCAAAGCAGCCCCTAAACATAACAATACCATACAACAAAATGATAGATTGTTCAAAACAGTTTATTTTTTCTTTATGCCAGCTTAAAACAAATTACTTCTTGGTGGTTACACAAATCTTTACGTGATAAAATGGAAAAGAACTATACAAAACAATAGAGTGCATCTAAAAACTAATGAAATCCCCATATGATCTGTGGTCTAATGAATAGTATTTTGTCAAAGTCAATTTCCCACTTTTGATATGTACTATGGTTATATAAAACGTTAACATTGGAGGAAGCTGGGTGAAGGGCATACTATAACTCTCTTATTTTTACAACCTCTTATGAGCCTACAATTACTTCAAAATAAAAGACTTTTTAAGAATTACTTCTGTATGATTTTTATAAGTCTGAATTCCCAGACATTGTGTTTGATTTTCGCACTCCAAGGAATGGAATAGATTCTCACTAAAATTCAGATCTATAACTTATAGAGAGATTTCTGAAAGGTTCAAAAATGCATCCTTCAATTGACTCAGATCAGAAGGAAGTCTGATATAAGCATTATCTTCAAAGTTCTTATCAAGACCATATTTCTAATCTTCTTATAATTTATTTGCCCTAATCTCTGTACCTTCCCACAGCTCCAGGCAGAAATGTCTCCACATCTCACAGCAGTAAAGTTTAGTTGTCAAGAGCCTATATTCAAATTGTTGCTCTGACATTACCTACATGACCTTGGTCAAGTTGCTCCCTCTTAGAGCTCAGTTTGCTCATCTGTGAAATGGGGATAATTATAGTATCCCCTGCATAGGGTTGTCATGAGGACTGAGTGAGGTCACAAGTGTAAAGCCCTAAACACAATGCCGGGCATCTGGCAAGCACTATGTGAGTATCCAGAACCACACAGAGCTTCCGGTAAATGCTTGTCCCTCCTCTTGTTAACTGTGTGATCTAACCTCTCTACAAGCTTCAGTTCCCTTGTCTGTAAAAGAGATCATTGATGCAGTGTCTGTACTACGGTAAGTGTCCAGCACTGGACTGTTTCATGAGTGTTGCTCTTTTCACATTACAAATATTTGCTACAGCTCTCTGTTTTGCTGCACTATGAGACCTTAAAAGGTAGAAGTCAGGTATTATTCCATCTTTCTGTCTCTTGGCCAGTGTAGGCACAAAGTAGATGTTCCATAAGCATTTGTGAAATTGCCATTTTTAAAAAGTTACTGATTGAAAAGTGAAATATTAAAATAAGCCATCTGAACCACATCACAAAGGATCATAGGAATGAAAATGACATTATACTTTGACACTTTTGTTGCCCCAAATTTTTCTTTTTAGATGATGGTACTTTTAGGTTTTCAGATATTGAATTTGTAAAACTAACCCTCCAAGGGAGTGACCTCTGGGTTCCTAACCACAGTAGGCATACCCCCCATTATCTTGAAATCCTAAGGACTAGAGCAACTAAGTGAGTGCAAGTTATGCCCATGAGAGACACCACAAATCAATGGGACGCCTCACCTGCCTTAATTAACATATTCCAATGTGCTTTGGGTTAAACAAATACTCTTGAACATTTAACAAATGTTCACAGTAATAACTTCGACTGCTACAGTTCTCTATCACACCATTTATTCCTGTGTTCTCTCTTCAGCATTATAAAGGGGCCTCTCCATAATCCTGAAGTCATTTAGAAGACTGGGATATTGTATTCAGGACATAGTTGGTTTTCTGTCAGAAGTACTTACTGACTGTGACTCGAGAAATCCTCATACAGATAAATCTAACACCACAATAATTCAATATTTTTTCTCCAAAACAAAGCCATTAGTGTTTTATTAGAAGAAATATTTCATCCCTCTCTCTCTCTCTCTCTTTAAACATGCCACAGATGTAGCACTCTGTGTGGGTTGTTAGAAAGTCAAAGAATATAATTTCTTGATTAACTGCCATACACAGGATCCAAGTTTTGTACAATTTTGGTAGTTAACCCCACCACCTCCCATAAGCGGTTACTGCTAAACCTTCCAAATAAGCACATTTATGATAAATCACTTGGAGCTGTTTAAGTGGATCAGGTCTTAAGTTATTCCTTGGGATAGATCATGTCATTTTCAATGTGCACGAACTACAGGAGAGAAATTCCACTGTAAACCTCTGCCGCGGTATCTTCGTTTCCCTTGCAGGCTTTAGGGAGTCTCAGTCAATATTTCTTATCTTATTTTTAAATATCTTGTGGTCTCAGAAATGGTTGGTGATTCAGAAATTACATCAGGAGTCTAAAGATAGACTACGGGCTTATGACTTCAATAAATGCAGTGGTTCTATAACAGGAAAAGAAAATGCCTGTTGGTTTTAAGACTATTGGGAATCAAAAGAGTTATTCATAGTTTGGCCAGTTAGAGTCTATCTCTCCAAAAGCAAGTTACCTTCTCTTCTCAACCATCCATCTACTTAACTGGGTGCATGAATATAAATCACAAGGCCTCCTAGATATTTATATAGTGCTGAATTCAGAGATATGGACACCTTTTTACAGACTCTACCCCCACCACTACAAATTGTTTTGTGAAACAGTTTCCATGTTGGTTATTTTCAAAATGGAGTAACTGATTTGATTTGGAAATGACATTAGCAAAAGCAGGGGAAAAAATCAGGTCTCCCATGTACATGGTAGATGCTCCTCTATGTCACCCTACCTCAATGAGTTATTCGCCCCACATTACTATAAGGCAACCTCTGGCATGAAAATTCTTTGCAGGTGACCTTGGAGGAGTTATGCTCCTCCTTTTCCAGTACAGGCACAGCTGCAGCTCATCTTATTTCAAACAGGATTAGTCCACCAATGCATAAATGACAAGAAACTGGCTCCTCTTGCCTTCATGCCCAATTCAGACTCTCAGACATCTTCCCCATTTCCCTGAAAGTTTATCTTCTTTTACATTGGAAATGTGTTTCCCTAAAAGTGAATGTATTTGGGTTTTATCCAGACAACCCTCCTTTCTTTAGTTCCAAGTGGGGATGAGGCGGGGGGGATATAAGAATTCTGGTACAAATGACAGTCAACGCATCATGAATTTCTAGTAAGAAAAAAACCAATACCTATTGTTACCCTTTTCTTGAATCTCCCACCCATCTAATTATGGGTTAATATATTTTCACTTAAAATTTTAAAATTAAATTTTTTGAATACACTTTTAGATTCATATTACTTAAATGTCCCATAGTAAACATGAACCACTTTTGCAGTTAAAAGTATTCTTTTAAAATAAATCTGATAAAATTCTATCATCTTTTTCTTCTTTTAAAATAGAAAATACCGTAAGGAAATCGCTCCGATACCTATGCCAAGTTTTGTTTGCCTTGTTTTTGTTTGTTTGTTTGTTCAGTTCTGGTTTTGCTTTTTAAGTTTCCTTGACCCTTCTAGATGGTCTTATTATTAGATTAGAATTCTTTCAATAATTGACTACTAAAAAGTGTTTTTCTGAATATATAGACTGAGAATGAAGGGGAAAAACATGAAGAAAAATGTCCTCTAAGTTTTCCTACACATATCCTATAATTTTCCAGTTGGCTTAGCCACTGAACATATTTAAATAACCAACCAACATATTTATTTAACATTCGGCAGATGGACATGATAGGAACATCATGATTTTCAGATGTACTTTTATAACTGCAAGGTTTTCTTCGTGCCAGGATCACAACAGGTTCTTAAGGTAAAGCTGCCCCTACCTGCTGTTTCTTCAATGTTGGAGCAACTCTCAACCCAAACATGTCCACTCAGATTAATTTAAATCCCTGACATTAAAGTGGAAATCAAATCATTCTCTTCAATCTATTTTTTACCAGCAGCATAAAAGAGACTATTTTACATGTTAATAGTAATCTGATGTGGTTGTATAAATCTGATATAAATATGATACTCTGTTTGGAAATGATGCTAATTTAGTTTAAAATGGAGATTACATTTCAACTTGTAAAAGAGCAGGATGGAATATTAGCATTCATGGCTGTTATATAATTTCCCTTTACACTACACAAGTGTTACTCAAAATCTTTTCTGAGCCTCTTTGTCCAAAGATTTCCCATTCTTCCTATAAGAAAAAGGACTTCTCTATTTAACTATAAGTTAAACAGGTGGTACAGACCCTTGAAAAAAGATTAACAACAACATTATAAATGCATTTTTGAAGAAACATTTGAAGTTACAATGTAATAAACTGAACAGAATGTCATAAGAATGTCAAACTGGGCACTGTAAAAATAAATGTTATTCCCAAGGAAAATAAAAAGTCTGCATATTTATGTAACATTCAGCAGATGGACGTGATATTAATATAGGGTTTTCAGTTGTACTTTTATAGCTACTAGATTTTCTTGCCTAACTTGGCAACCCGAGGCACCATTTGAGTTTTGGATTTGGACAATACTGCAACAGATGTCCAGACCAATAAAATAAATTCCTTAAGGGCTATGCTTAATTTGTGTAATTGATCAATTTTGGTTACATAGGCCTCAGCTCACCAGCATGTAACTGCCTTCCACAAAAGCTTTGCAGTTGGGATTTCGTTCCATATGTTACAAGAGTTTATGGACTCTCTTTGATAACGCTGCAGATAGAAATGGGCCTGCGGTGACACCTGTTGGCAACCAGCGGTGAAAAATAACAAGGGATGGAGTGGGCGGTTCTGGGGCAGGGTTTCTGCACCTTGGCGCTATTAACATTTGGGGCCAATTCTTTATTGTGTGTGTGTTGTGGGGGTGGCTGTGCTGTGCATTGTAGGAGGTTTAGCAGGATCCCTGGCTTCTACCCACGAGATGCAAATAGCATCCTCCCCCAGATGTGACAACCAAAAATGTCTCTAGACGGTACCATATGTCCCACAGAGGACAACAGCCCCCCAGGGAGAACTCTTGCAGTAGAGTGGATGCTTCTGAAAGAGGCACACATTGGAATGGCTTCAGTTTCCTCACATTTTTTTTCTAAAAAAAAAAACAAAACACAAAGCACTTTTCTTTCTTTCTTGCCTTGAAGTCTCTCAATCTAATAATAGTTTTACGGACAACTCATGAAAATTTTGCCCCAACAGATTGTACCTGTAATAGATGTGCTGAGCCCCATCCTTGTCACCGCACGCAGGTGGGTGGTAATTAAGACATGGATTTTGAAGCCAAACTCTAAATGTTCATCACTCACCTATTAAACTTGCCAGAGTTGCTATGTTAATTATCTCCCCGTATCCTTGATTTAGCATAATACGGCCTGCAGCCTGTGACAGAAATTAAAGGAAAGACGAGTGACCTCTTTTGTGATTGTGCTAATAACTACATGATAATAAATTAGTTTTCAATTTTCAGAAGACTTTACATAGCGAAAAAAATGGAGCAAGTGTATGATACACAAACTTGATAAAAGATGGCTGATCAGCACCAACTTTGAGTCTTCTTCTTTAAATTAGTTTCCAACCGATGTAAACAGCACATCTGAATCAAACTGCAGTATTATTTTTCTGGCTCAGTACATTACATTGCATTAAAGATAATAATAATGAGAAGATTATGTCAGTCTGCATTTTACGTTGGATATTTTAGCAATCAAATCCTATTTATATAACTTTTTCAGGGGTAGAGAAAACTTTGACATACACACTGTACACACACCATGCATACACACACCATACACAAAAGATTTTTCCAGTAAGACATATTGACTTGAAGAATTCCTACTAATATCAGAATAAAAACATGTGAAGTAAAATGACTCATCCAATAGCAAAGACGCGCCATGACTTCTTGGCATGTTTTGTGCCTTCCTTACATCTGCTCCTGCCTCTAACAGCTTTCTTCCCTTGGCTGGCAAAACCCAAATAAGAATGTACAGGAAGCATGGCCCCACTCTGATGTACAATAATATTTAGCTAATTAGAAGAGTCCTCCAGCTCATTATGCTAGGCAGTAGGAAGGAAGAAACTACATGAAAGCGTGACACTTGCTAAGCCCTAGGATGGTGTCAAAGCTGAACTGCCATCACTTTCTCCCATTTCTTTATAGACTTGGTCGGATTGCAATTTCTTTCCTTGAAAATCAGTTTTGACTTTGAGAGAGAAGGATCCCTTGAACACTGCACCATCTTCTGGCCAAACGCTTAACTACAAGTGCTTAATTAAAGTGTAAAGTCCCAGATTTCTGAGAATGACTGCCAAATTAGTACGTACTTGGTATATTTCATTATTCCTACTTTAAGACAGCACAATAGACAGAAACACAGGGCATTTTCCTTCTGATTAAATGACAAGGCACTGGAACTCTGTTTTAATACAGCTTTGTGCTTCATTCACAGTCTCAAATAATTTTTTATTCCACAGATATTTGTGGAAAGCCATGTATAGATTTGGCACTTAGAACTGGACCCACAGAAGGGTAAGACATGGTTCCAGCCCTCTGAGAGCTTACAACCTAGTCATATAATTATGAAATGTAAAGTGGATGTATTCTGAATAGCCCAGACAAGAAGTGCAATAGGAATTAGGAGGTGATATCTGAGGACAGACCTTGTAGGAAAAGATTTATTGTAGACGGTGGGCCTTAAATTATGATGAAGAATGATGATGCTGACGCTAATGATACTTAAGATATGCCAGGCGCTGTGCTAAGCCCTTTACAAATATTGCCTTAATTAAACAGCTGAATTTTACGGATGGGTAACCCAGCAAGGGAGTGTAAAAGGATAAGACTCAAGCTCCAGTTACCTGGACGCCATAACTCACGCTCTGAACCACTCTCCTGTACTGTCTCTTGTGACAAGGATTTGATTCACAGAAAACGGGGTTTCTGGGGGAAGGAAACAAAGTCAGCAAAGATGGAAACAGGGATATGCAGTGGAAGCTCTAGAATTTCTCTGTAGGAGGGACTTGAGATAGAAATCTGTTTGCGGGTGAAGGGCTGCTCAAAGATGTGATTCTTTGCAGCTATGTTTGCAGAGGATGCACAAGGATCCTACCTAAAAGAAGAGAAGCAGATGGGGATCTCAAGAAGGGCTAGCCTCCCAGAACACCTAGGGCTGCTGCCACTGGAAATATGCGCTGCATCTTCAAGCAAGAGCAAGGAATCCAATGGGGCTGGAGAGCTAAGTGGTTCAGAAGGCATCACAGGAAATGGGATTTGAAAAGCAGGCTGGAAAAAGACCAAAGTATTCACAAAGTTGCAGGTGGGTCTCAAGATATATTTGGTGTAGAATAATGAACCTATTCAAATATTATACAAAAGTTAATATGTTCTCAATATGCTGGGTTGAGGGAAAAGGTACGAAGCAGTGAGATAAAAGGCTCTAGCATTAATCAAGATATTCGTCAAGAGAAAGAAAAGAAAGGGACCAATGTGAGAAGCATTTCAAAGAAAGTCAATGTGGCAGGGGAGGGGTGGGGGACGGCCGCTGGTCACAGAAGGAAGAGGGTCCCTGCAGACAAAGCAGGAGACGAACAACTTCCCAAGTGCTTCAGTTTTGTAGTGAAGCGCAGAAGGGACACCAGGTGATGAAGTCAAATTTTCAAAAATAAAGGAAGATGTAAATTTTTGGAATACTGTATTTCTGAAGATATGGGCAACCCAAAATAGAATGTCCAATATGCAACTGATGCCCATACTAACAGCTCACTTTGAACTGAGCTCACGGCTGCAGGTACAGATGTGGAAGTCATTTACACCAAACTCAGAGATGAACACGTGAGGACGACTGACTTTCAGAGGAGGCAAGAAATGGCAGAGCGGAACAGACAGCCAGGCCTGAACGTGTTGGGACATTCCCCTTTGGAAAGGAGTGATGTGAGAAGCCAGAGAATGGGCAGAGAGGAGACATTAGAGGGAGGATAAAAGTCACAATGACAGAAGAGCAGTGCAATATCAAAGAGATTATGGTTATTGGTGACTGCTACAGAAAGATCATGAAGAGCATCTCAAAATGTTTGTGTCTTACAAATATGTACTGAGCATCCACTATGTGCCTGGTACTGTCCTGGGGCCTGAGGATAGAACAGTGAGCAAATCAGACTCTGTCCTCAATGAGCTTACATTTTAAGGAGGAGAGGATAGAAAACGCGCAAATTAATATGTTAAATCAAACCACAAGAAATTGCCAGTATTTGTCCGGTTTTGACCTACAAAATGTGCATTGTCATGTGGTTCTACTTAATGCAGTGTCACGTGGTGGCAGATGTCGTGAAGAAAATAAAACAGGGCAAGGAGAAAGAGCATGCCATGGGGAGAGGGGCTTAGGCAGTGGGGTCAGGAGAGGCCTCCTTAACATGCTGATATTATTATTTATATGGGCATGAATCAAGTGGGGAAATGGGCCATGCGGGTGTCTCAGCACCATGGGCAGAGGAAACAGTGGCACACAGACTGTGGGGTTGCAATGTGCTTAGAGAGAAGAAAAAGCCAATGGACTTGGCTACTGGATGATCACTGTGGAAGGTTTGCCTGTAGAATGGTGAAGACTAATGCCAGGGATCAAAAATACTGCAGAGAACGAAGGGGAGTCTGGGGGCTCCAGAGACATAAGTGTAAGCAGCTTGTTTGTTTACACATAGAATCATTTGTTCATTCAACAAAATGAATGAGTCAAAGGAAAAAGGATCTTGGGAGATGGCAGAATCAAGTGAAGCTGTTGCAAGTGACCAGAGACCTGTGCATATCTACAGCAAAAGAAAACCCTGAGAGGGTAACCAGAGATGCTGAAGGCATAAGGCACACTTGAGGAGACACAAGGGGAATGGATGTGGCCGTGGGTAAATGCGGAGGGAGCTAGCATCTGATACAGTCATAATCTAACCCAGGCATTGCAAACTCAAATTTTAGGCAGGTGAAGTAAAGGTGGGAGGTGGGCTGGCCAGGTGACATTTAACAGGGCATGGTGGGGATTGAGGCAACCTGGAGACATCATGCCCTATGGAAAGTGGGCAGCCAAGCCTCAGCTCAGGCTTTGGCCATGCAGAAATGAGAACCCAGAATTGCCAGATGCTCTGATATTTCAAGACAAGCAGAAAAGATGGGTTTTTATATGCAGTCTCTCGATGTGTATGTTGTTACAAATCTAAAAGATTTTTCAAACATTATGCGGGCCAAACAAAACACATCTGTAGTCCAGATGGGGCCCACAGGTTGCCAATTTAGGACCTCTGGCCTAGAACAAAGATGTTAGCATGGTCCCTAGACTTGGTCATGGCTCTGAGCTCCTGACTCACAGCTGCATTCGCCTGCTAGGCAGTCCCAACTGGAGGTCCTGTCGGTATCTCAACCACAACACACGCAAAGCCAAATTCATTTTTCTCCCCCAAATCCCTCTTCCTGCCTTGTCTATTACTCATGAATGGCAGCACCACTGCCAAAGCTATCACCTTTGGAATGGCCTTCCCTCTCCTCCTGCAGTCAGGATATACATCCTTTTAAGCATGGATGTCTGCATCTTGGCATACATCCTTTTTCCTTCATTTTCATTGTCATCATCTCCAGTTTAAGCTCTCATGACTTCCAATCTAAAATATTCAGGTAATTTTCCACTCCCACTCACTCCCTCTTCCTCTCGTCTTTTCTCCACTACTTAAGTACAGACTTCCACTGATCTACATCCATGACCCTTTACAGTATGGCCTGTCTAACCCATTATTCCCTTTCATATATACATATTCTAAGCTTTGCTAATATGGACTGCTCAGATTCCCAAACTCAGCCCAAGTTTTTCTATGTCTAGATCAGGGTACTGAAGCACTATGGACATGTGGGGCCAGATCACTCTTTGCTGTGGGGACTGTCCTGTGCATTGTAGGATGTTTAACAGCATCCCTGGCCTCTGCCTACCAGATGTCAGTAGCATCTCCCCACAAGTTGTGACAGCAAATAGGAGGTGATGGAAATAATAAGCCATCATAATATTTTCTCCAGGATAACCTTGAAATTAATTTGAAGTCTAAGTATCTATCGATAGATAGCAGAAAAGTTTGCTCAGAAATGGTGGAATGGCAGAGGAGAATACAAATCGGTTCCTGACTACAAGTTATTGCATATGAATTACAGTGCCTATGACCATAGTCAGTGCATCTTCTGACTTTTTCATATTTATTAGAGAAAACAGCACTTCCCCTGGGAGGTTTTGCCTCCTAGACTCTCCTGCTGGTCAAGTTCCCCTTCTCCAAGCTTTCATAGCACAGACTTTATAACAATTCCTTGTTTAACTGTTGGTTTCCCTCTAGGCCACACACTCCATAAGGGAATGTATTTTGTCCTTGTCATAGCCATGTCCCTAGCAACTAGCACAGTGCCTGGCATAAAGTGGGCACTCAATATTCCAGCAATAAGTAAGTCCTGCACTAACAGAGTGATTCTCCTGCATCTAATTCTCAACAAATCCCAATTTTCTTCTTCCTTTAAGACATAGCTCAAGATCAACCATCTCCCGGAAGAGTCCCTCACTAATACCAACTGACAAAGGTCTTTCCTTTTTCATACATTATACAGCACTTCATAGATTCTTGTTATCCATGATTCCCATATATCAGATCTTTATCACCACCAATAACACTCAAGATCTTCAAGGCAGTCTGTCTTCTTCAAGTTTTTATTATTACCCTTAACAGTGAACATTTAGTACATGATTCTAAATATTTGTAGGACAAATGAATAAATGCTGGTGTCATTCACTAAAACAGCTGGAAAGTCCTCCATAGCCAATTTAACTTGCCAACTCGGGGGGGCGTTAATTTTATGTGTCAAGTTGACTGGGCTAAGGGATGCTCAGACAGGTGGTAAAATATTATTTCTGGTGTGTCTGTGAGGGTGTTTCCAGATGAGATTAGCATTTGAATCAGACTGTCCTCACCAATGTGGACAGACTCATCCAATCCATTGAGGGCCTGTATAGAAAAAAAGGATAAATTTGCTTTCTCTTTTCAAGCCACTGTATTTATCTTCTCCCACTCTCAAACACCAGTGCTCCTGATTTTCAGGTGTTTGAACTCAGATTGGGACTTACCTGATTGGCTGCCCCTGGTTCTCTGTCTTTGGGGATTGGGCTAGAACTACACCATCAGCTTTCCAGGGCCTTCATCTTGCAGACGGCAGATCATAGGAATTCTCAACTCTCATAATTGTGTAAGCCAATCTCTCATATCAGTCTCCTTCTATATATCTATATATCCCATTGGTTCTTTTTCTCTGAATAACCCTGGCTACTACAGGAACTAAATTTTGAATCTATGATCTCTATCTAAAATGCTTACCTAATGTTCTCATCCTCTGATTTAAAATTAAATTTCTATTGATTTAGGTTGAATTATTATTTATTTTACAATCAACATGTCACTTTACAAATAATACATATAAAGCTCTTCTAGCCAGCACATACTTCTATCATCCTACAAGTCTGTGGTCTGGTAGAACGAGCTCCTTGTTAGAAAAAAAATAGAGACCAGATATAGCCCAGGCTCTGGAACTAACTTCTTATGAACTGAAACAGGTTCCCTGATTTCCTCAACCTATAAAACAGATACATTAATACCTTTCCGCTGATGAGAGTAGTGACAGTTCCTATAGGCTTAGGGCTTGGGACCCTACAAACTAGACACAAATCTGAATTCCACTTCATGGTAGCTGTGTGCCCTTAGTCAATTATTTAATCTCTCTGACTTGATTTGTTAAACTGTAAAATTAGAATAGAACCTATCTATTTTGAGATTTATATGATGGTATATACAGTCACTGGTAAGTAGCAAGTGATCAACTGCAGGCCCCCTATTATAGAGGAACAAACAAGACAATGTAATTGTTAAAAAACTTTGTACAAGAATAGTTGCTGGGGCTGACCCATCTTATAACTGCAATTATCAGCAAGTTAAATGAGAATGGTATCAATTGCCCAATATCCATTTAAACAAAATTCTTACTTCTCCTCAGTACTGTGGCTACCCCAAGTCAGCACAGGGTTTTTACGGACTGAGACTAGAACTGGCTCCAGGACATACATTATACTTCAAAGTGTATAAACCTGAAATTTTCCCCACAGCTTCATGAAACCCCTTTGAATTTTTAGAAGACCTTTTTGTTAGAACTGGTGATTCTGTCTGGAATACCCAAATCTGTTCTGAATCAGCTGGAACTTTTACCGCACCCAAACTAAGACAAACTTTTAACTGCAGGTTCAAAGTAAAGTCAAGCAGAAATGCAGCTTTATGCTAAGGAGGTCAGTGCCCATTCTAATTCATGATGGCAGGATCCTTTTGCATTCAGCAAACTGGACTGTGAGAATTGTTTACCTCTGTCTCTCTTGCAACCCCTGTGCAATGCAAGCCTCAACTGCCTACATTTATGTATGTGTAACTGGTTCTTCCTCATCAACTTTCTTGAGGCTGAATGAAGTTCAACTAAATTCACAGTTTAGATGGTGTTCTTCTCAAAAGGAAAAAAAATGAAGAGATATTTTGACTAATTCAGATCCCAAAACCTTTTTTGTTAATATGTATATTTCATTCACTCAACAAATACTTATTTTCAACTGAAATATCAAATAGATATCTCAAGTTTCCCTTTCTCTTTGGCTCTGATGACCTGGATTTTGTTTGACCTTGAACAGGATTTTCCTCTCAAATTTCCCATCAATAAAGCTGAGAAAATGACAGTGTTTGCTCACTGCATGGGGGAATTGTAAAACTTAATTAATTGAAATATTGGATGAAATGTGTTAGCAACACCAACATTCTGCATTACTTCCTGACCTGTATATGAATGTTAGTTTAAAAAGACAAATTCTCCAATTTATAGCATGATTGTAGAGTGGAATTTTACACACACACACACACACACACACACACTCATCCATATACATATGTATATGCATATGTATAGCTTGGCATTTATACGAATGTGTGATTTCAGCAGCAAATCAGCCAAAGGAAAAATTAGCTACAGTTTTTTCCAAGGGAAATAATTTTCTGTTCATGTTCTGTTATTTTCAAAAGATTCTAATGCTGTTATTTCAAAACTAAATGTCCTCAAACAAGGCAAAGACAATTCTTCATTGAATTATGCTTGCAGATGCCAAATTTTCAGTGTTGTGTTAGTCCCACGAGAATAATCCAAAATTTAAAAAACGTATACGGAAACATTCTTTTAAAATGAATTAAAAATACTGTACCCTTTTAGGATCTGGTAACTTTCAAAAGAAGATAAACAAACATTCAAAAGTAGAGAGAGAAGGGGGTAAGATAGAAAAGAAGGGCATATTTAAAGAATATCATTTTTAACCCCCTTTCCCCAATAAAAAAATTATCCATAAAACTTATTTTGCATTCTGACTTCACTAAAATTGGGCAAGGTCGTGTTGTGACAAAGTAAGAGAAAGGAAGTGCTCTGAATGTAATTTAGTAGGAGTATTAAGAAACTATTTCTTTTTCTCTTTGCACAGTCTCTTTGGTTAACTATCACATCCATACATTCCTGACTGCCTTCTTTGGGACACAAATAGATTAGATACTTCTTACAGATAAATGTTTTCTCTGGTTGCAGCTATTTTCATAGCTGATTAGTTGACTAAATGCCGTCGTATTTTTAAACTAGTTCATTTATACAGATTAGGCTTGTTTTCAATATAGCACTACTTAACTTTGGCATCAAAATATGGCCACCTGTCATAGGAAAAAATATATGCAACTGATAAGGACTGAACACTGCCTAATACAATGGGCAGAGTATCTGGATTACGGCTGTTTATCTTGTAGCATGAGTGAGAATCTTTTGTTAATTTAAATACCACTGTATTTTAACATGTAATAAGAACTGTTAGATGTGAAATATAAACATTTTAATATATACACTATGAGTTTTCATATTATTTAACTTTACTTTGTTAAATCACTTTCCACCTCGATAGTGTATTTCCAAGAAAAGCTTTAGTGAAGAGAGGGAGGAAGAGAGACAGAGAGAGAGAGAGAGAGAGGGAGAAACAATATGTAAAACATTAAATGGGTCATGAAAATTGGAAAAGGGGACAGATTGTTTCTCAATAACTATGTACGAAAAGAAAACAAAACTAGAAAACCTGAAAGGTAGCCGAACGGTTGATGAACACTTACGAGCTCTTAAGAAGTTCGTAAGTCTTTCCTTCCGTTGTTGAAATCCTATTACTCATCCTCTTCATTTATTTATGAAAAGACTTTTTGTCTGTTTTGTTTACCAACAGATCCTTGATACAGACACATAGTGACTGACACATAGTATGTGCCCAGTAAATCTTTGTTGAATAAAGAAGCAAAGGAAGGCCAGCTGGACAATCACATGGTGATGGCTATCAAATTTGAGATCAGTAAAAATCAAAAGGAATTCCAAGAAGCGCTTCATCTCTAACTTTGACGTATAACAAGAAGGAGAAGAATGGGAAAGAAAGACAGGTGTCAAGATTAATCTATAAATGGGGCTCTGGCTCAGTCTGCAGTGATCCTGGAAAGAAAACAGAAATTGCCTAAAGGATCATTGAAATATTGCTCTCTTCTTTCACAAGAGTGAGACATCACTTTTAGCAAGAAACGAGTGGAGTTGAAGTAGTGAGAAGAAGTAAGGGGCTTCATAAATATCTCTGAGTAAATGAAAGGCTGTTTATGAGGTAGGTATTGGCTAGGCACTAAGATGGCACACTACAATTGTCCTCAAATAGCTCAAAGTCCAAAGAGGAAGGAATAAATAGGATGGTTCAGATCCTGATAGAAAAGGAAGGAGAAACAGGTAAGAAGGTGACAATAATTGAAAGGGAAATTAATCTCTCCCTTTTCCAACATACAACAACACATTATTTAGAATTTATGCAAAATTCCACATGCCTTAGAAAAGACACAATGGGTCACATAAGATAAGTTCAACGGAAAGCCTCTGAAATGCATGTCGATAAATTTGAGAACTTTCATATAAGGAGAGAATAATAAATTCTTCTGGAAGGATGAAAGCTCAGGGCAAATATCATTGGAGGTTTAAAAATGTACAAAGTAAATGGGATGAACATGCACTTGTTCAAAAAAGTTCACGAATTGTGGAATAAGGGACAGCTCTCATAGCCTTAGAGTGGTACATTTATGATAAACTTTTAAAAATACTACAACCAAATATAGTACAGATTAAAAATATAAGTAGATTGGGATGTGTATAGACAAATTCATGGATCAGAGACAACTCTAGTAGCTTGAAGTCAAATCTGGCCTGTGGCCATGGTTTTTTAAAACTCTTTATTATGGAAACTTCAAACATATACAAATTTAAATATGTATATATTCCTCCATCATCCAGCTTTGATAATTATCAACCTATTGGCCAGCCTTGTTTGTTTCATTTATATCCTCTTCTTCACCCCAACCCTTGGATCATTTTGAAGCAAATCTCAAATATTGCATCAGTCATCTGTTAAGATTGCAGTTAATATTTCTAAAATATAAGGACATTTAAAAAAACATAACTACAATTTCAAGATCAAGATCATACCAAAACTTAATAATAATTCCTTGACATCATCAAATAGCATTTCAAATTTCTGTAATTGATAGGCATGGTGTTTTTAAAAATTAGAAATTTTATGCTACATTTGAAAATCAAGATATTTCAGCCAGAAGTCTAAATTTCTGACTTCTCCTGAAAAATTAAAAAGATCTGGCAACTCTAGGTACACATTTCTAAATAGCAACATTGCGCAGGGATGAAGCAGCTACTTCCCTGTTGAGATTAGTCCCGAACTTTTTCTAGCTGACCACAGTCTTCATCACTCCATGTTGTCCTGCCCACTGCCCGCTCCACCAGTCAACATTGCCTGCCTGGCTCTTGGACAGAACTGAGTTTGCAATGCTGAATCTAAGCTAACAGGAATTTTGGATGATAGAAACTCATCCTTTAACTTTGGGGGTAAATGTTATACATGGTGACCATGGTCAAGTTTAGCCTGCTAGACTTGAGTAAGTCACAGATAGAAAAGAATGTCACAACCCTAAAGACAAATGGTCAGATTTGAAGGTCAAGCCAAGGACCGAACAAGAGAGGATGCAAAGTCAACAGATGCAGGATCCAACAGGAGGAATGGAGGCGTTATGAGATACAGATTTCTTTGATTAGTTCAGGAATTATTTGGAGAACCAAATTATGTGCTGGGCTCTCTTCTTTGCTGTGCATTCCAAGATCCAGAGATGGGTATTACTGCTTTTAAAGGAGTTATGCCAAGTTCAACACGACATAAAGCTTTCCCTCCCTCTCCATTCACTTGTCGGTTTTGAAATGTGAGAATGCGAGTACAGTAGGTTAAATTAAAAGTGTAGTCACTGGGGCATATTAATGCTCTTAAAATTAAAACTAAAATTAAAATCTAAAGCAAGATTTCTTACACTCACCTATATCTATATGTTGACTACTTTGCAGATATGCTGGAATGCTTCATACTCAATGTAAGAAAATTAAATGGTAAGTGTTTGCCAACCAGATGTTATTCAAAAGTAAAAGAGCTTAATTTTAAGACTGCAGGAAGAGAAAGTGTACAATTTGCTTGTTATGTACACAGTAAATTAAAAACCAAAAAAAGGCAATGAGTGTGAAATATTAAATATTTACTTCTCAAAGTATTTTTGTGCATTCTGGTATTAATGGATAATAACAATTACTGTACGTTATCCAAGACATACATAGACAGAGAAAGTAAATTCCCAACATGTGGGTATATCCACCTGTCGATGCACATGCATAATTCCCACCAGTGTTAATAGTTCCACAGGAAATGCACCAGTGAAAAAAAGAAAGACCCCCAGATATTTAGTATAATGGGAAACCTGGAAGGATCTGTTTCCCTGGGAATTAAGTGAACTAATTCCATTAAAATTTCTCAAAATATATATGCATCCAGGACAGAAAAACTGAGTGCATAAAATATTTCATAGACAATATCTCACAAAATTGGCACGTGTCAGTCTCCTTGTGTGTTGAAAACCTCAAAACAGCTTAGGACTCTATGTGGGAGCTCAGTCAAGGAAATGAGTCACCCATCTGAGACCTCACCACTGCTCTCATCTTTAACAGGGGAATGCCTTGTCTTTCTGATCTCTTTTCTATGTGTTAGTTCAAATGCCCCATTGACGAGTCTTCATGATCACAGTGATACGCACACAAGCCCCTAGGGCAAATACAGCTCAGAGCCATGCCTATATGTAATGCATGGAAAAGGCTATAGGCTCCCTCTCAGTGAGCAGTGGTTAATGTAATTCAAGAGTGAAGAAGCTGCAGCTCTAGTGCAACTTCTGCTATTTAACCACTACAATGACTTTGATCTAGACTTCAGCATTTCTCCCTGTAAAGAAGAAAAGTAATAATCCCTATCCACGTATTTCCCAGGATATGAATGCTCCAAAAGGATGATAAGCATATGTGAGGGGAACTGCAAATTCCAAAGCACTATACAACTGCAAGGACCATGAGTGACAGCACTGTATGCTCTGCTTTTCAGAGCACTGATTGGCTTATTATGCATTTTTTGTCTTTTGACTTTAATATACAAGAAACACAAGTCAAGATGTATAAAGTAGAACAAGAGAAGCCGAAAGAAAAGGGGACATCATTCATGTTCTTGCCACTCTGAAATAATACCCATTAACGTTGGAATACATATATATCGATCTAAGCCAGTGATTCTCAAATGAGGGCAATTTTGTCCCTACATTCCCCCAACCTCTAACTCCTAGGTGACATTTGGCAATTTCTGGAGGCATTTTTGGTTGTTCACAGGTGCTACACGTCCTACAAAGCACAGAACACCCCCTGACAATGAAGAATTATTCAGCCCAACATGTCAATCATGCCAAGACTGAGAAACCCTGATTTAAACATACATGCAAATATGCATATGTAACATAACATTAATGCCAGAATTCCACTTACCACCACCAAATGTTAGGTGGAATGGCATTCTCCAAATCTCACATTTGACCAATTTTTGCTACTATTTTAGTAGCATACATGCAGTGTACAAATAAAATTTAATGCTGAAATTATAAAGTGCTTCTTCACATATATCTAGTGGACAATGTGTTACTCTCCCATTTTTTTCTATGATTGCAGGAAGCTGGTGAGGTAACAGGAGAGAGAAGAAATGAGGTGGCTTTTGCTCAAGGAGATTGGGAGTGCTCCTTTGTCATTTACTCCTGCAAACTGTATTTTTTGGCACTGCAATGGGGTCACACTGATATTAGACTGGCCACATAGAGTATGTGAGAGACTGTGATTATTATGGGGACATTGTTAAAGTGGGAATATTCTTGTGGGTAATAGTTTATTTTTGCTTTTTTGTGAATAAGTAGTTAAAGAGTTAAGAAAATAAATAGGTTATATATTTTAAATTCTCTTTTTTATTATTTATTTATTTATTTTTGAGACAGGTTCTCGCTGTATTGCCCAGGCTGGCATGCAGTGGTGCAATCACAGCTCACTGCAGCCTCAAACTCTAGGGCTCAAATGATCCTCTCACCTCAGCCCCCTGAGTAGCTGGGACTATAGGCACATGCCACCATACCTGGTCACTTTTTAATATTTTCCTAAAGACAGGGTCTCTCCAAGTTGCCCAGACTGGTGTTGAACTCCTGGGTTCAAGTGATTTTCCTGCCTTAGCCTCCCAATGTGCTGGGATTAAATGCATGAGCCACTGCACCAGCCTGAATTCTCTTTAATAAAATTAAATATTACTTTTTACAAAGCTAAGAAATTAAATGTCAGAACTCCACCAACATAAATTTAATAATTAAGTTAATAGAAATGGAAAGAGATCTAATGATAAAGACACTCTATAATTTTTTAACCTAAATAACATTGTACAAAAAGATGCTAGTTATACAAAATCATAACCAAAATCAGATCTACCACCTTATTTTCACTTAGCAATAAATAGATCCCATCTTCGTGTGTCCATAAATATAACACTAAACAACCCTTTTAACAGCACAGAAATATTTCATTGTATGGATGTTTATAATTTATTTATCAATCCCCTATTCTATTAGGTTGGTGCAAAAATAATTGTGGTTTTTGCCATTAGAAGTAATTTTTGCCATTAGAAAGTAATGGCAAAAACCACACTTACTTTTTGCACCAACCTAATAAATATTTATATATGATTTTCAATCTTTCATTAAACAATGCTACTCTGAACATCTTCACTGTTAAATCTTTATGTACATCTTGAAGTATGTTGTTTAATTGGTAGAAATAAAATTAGAAGTCAAAGTGTAGGATTCATATTATCAAGTTGTCCTCCAAAAGATTTTCTTGAAAAGCCAAATTCAAGTTCACCTTTATACTTCCTATTTTACCTTCTCTAACAATCTGCTCTTTTTTTTTTTTTTTTTTTTTTTTTTTTCAGATGGAGTATCACTCTGTGGCCCAGGCTGGAGTGCAGTGGTACAATCTCGGCTCACTCCAACCTCCATCTCCTGGGTTCAAGCAATCTCCTGCCTCTGCCTCCCAAGTAGCTGGGATTACAGGTGTATGCCACCACGCCTGGCTAATTTTTGTATTTTTAGTAGAGATGGGGTTTTGTCATGTTGGCCAGGCTGGTCTTGAACTCCTGACCTCAAGTGATCTGCTGGCCTCAGCCTCCCAAACTGTTGCGATTACAGGTGTGAGCCACCACACCCAGCCACTCTGCCTCTATTCTTGAAAACAGCACCCACTGCTGTGCCTGGTGAGCATGACTTCTTCCAGGCACATGGATTACTCTATGCCTCCGCCTCTCCAAACTGCCAAAATTAAAGTGACTTCCAGGTTTCAAGTCAACCAACTGATCATTGATCACTGAATTATCATTCAGGTAAAAGTTGACCAAGACAGATCCATAGCAAATCTGATTCAGCCATGAGGGGAATCCTAATTAGCAGTCTGTCATTCCTTTAAACTAACCTTTAACTTCTTCTAATTGCCTATGTGTCAATTCAATTAACATATGTAATTAATTTTTAAAATGTTGGTCCCAAGCACCACATACAGGTCTCTTCTTTCTGATAGGTTCTCAGCAAACACTCACAAAGACATCATTTGAAATTTCAAGCCTGTCTTTTCTTGTCCCTGTAGCCTTCCGTTTTCTTCTGAGAGCTGCTCTGATGTACTGGAAGACATTGGAAGTCGCTGGCCAACCCAATGCCAAGGTCCTGGGTGGGGTTGTGGGATGGAGGAATTCATAAATAACTATATTGCGTTTTTTAGAAATTCATTGCAGCAGACTGTGTTTGCACCTGAGCAAATGTGCCATTTACACAGCACGCAAAATATTTTATCGAGTAGAAAGAATTTTCTAAATGTGACAAGGCCTCTGTGTTTCAGTAATACAGATCACAATGCCACGGTGGGGCAGTTCTTCTCTCTGGCCACTAGCATGCCATTTTCTGCTCTGAGAGGGAATTGGCTAGGTGGGGCCTTTAGCCTGTAATACCTCCTTCCAATTGTGAATTTATTCTTTCTCTCCTTGCTGGCAATTTTTTACTTTTCCAGCTTGGCACATAGAATCTTGCAAGTCTCCCTGGAAGGTGACTCATATTTAAATGTGAATGGGGCAGCTGGCTTCTGTTATCTTAAAGGGTTACATTATGTCATTGCACATTTTCAGCTGGGGTAAAAACAAACTATGCTCTTTCCACACATCAATTCCAGTAATATATATTTCTATGAGATCACAGGGACTTATAAAGTGACTGAAATTTTTCCAGCTTTAAAAATTAAGACCAACGTACTGTTTAACAATTCAGCAACAGCAACAAAAAATCCCTCATTTCCTGTCATGTTGTTTGAGAATTATTTCTGAAAGAATTATAATGATAATGATGATGATGATAATGATGATGGTGGTGATGATGATGATAGTGACAACAATAATGATGATAATAAACGTTAATGTGCTTTGGCCATTTACCACACACCAGACGCGGTACCAAGATCTCTACCTGTAGTCTTCATCTCAACCTAAAGAAAGAGATATTCTTAAGACTTAAAGGGTATAAGGTCAAAGGTTCATAAATGGCAATGGCAAAGTAAGAAATCAGCCAGTTTTAACTCCAAAGGCTGTATCATTAATCACTGTGATATGCATTTATGTACATATACACATATCTTGCCAGTAAGTAATTTTCTAAGATTTTAGTAAGCAAATGAATTGTTCCTCATGATATATTTCCTCTGGGTAGCCTTTCCTGGCCACCCAGGAGAAGGCTGGTGAGAATGCTAGGTGAGATGTACTGAAGTTTCCTAAGCATCATATGCACAGACCTCTATTAAGACAGGCAGCAAACTCCATGGCGACTACTTGTCCTGACAATGTACTAAGAGCTACTTGAGGACACAAATTTAATCACCTCTAACAGTATCCACTCCCTGGTAGGCATAAAGTAAATGTTTGATCAAAGAATAAATATATGAACAAATGAGTTATATCTCTTTTATCTTAGATGTTATGTCTCTTTGATCCTTTATCTTAGAAAATACAGAGCGAAATGAAATTCTCAGTGCTATAGTCTCTTCTATTTTCACACCATCCTCCACCATGCAATTTGCCTCATTGGAAAATTATCCCAAATCCTGCCACCTTCCAAAGAATGGTTGACACCCGAGTCAGACTGCCTGAGTAGGAAACCTGCCTCTGTCACTCTCCTGTTGTAGATGTAGGGCTTAACCCTCTTCTCTCAAATTTCTTAGCTGTGAAATGAGTTCTGTAAGTGCAACCAATTCACGCTACAGGGCTGTGATCTGGATTAAATAATATAATGCAGACATGGTGATTAGAATAGTGTTTGACACACAAGAAGTTAGTAAAGGTAAGTATTGTAATAATATTAATAGTTGTAGATATAGTAGCAATAGTAGTAGTAATAGTATTTTCTTAAAAATTTAGCATGAGCAATCAGGGAGAGAAAGTTAGGATACAGTTTTACCTTCTTAAAGTTTATATTGCTATTTGGTGTTGTCCCTATAAAGGACGAAACTTCCTCATCAAAAATAGAGCCAAGTTTTCTTTAGGTGCCTAATAATGATCATTTTTAAAAGTTACATAAAATGATTCTTATGTGCCAAGGATTGTAATAAAAATTTGTGTGTAATAAGTAATTTAATCTTTATAAAAACCTCTCAAGGTAAGTCCTATTAACCTCAGCTACAGATGAGGAAATCAAGTTTCAGAGAGGTTAAGTCATCTGCCCAGAATCACATAACACAGCTGGTAAGTTATGGCCCCAGCATATGAACCTTAATTTGTTTATTCACCTAATTGTTTGCCCTTTCCACTAGATTGAAAGCATCATGAGGCAAGACAGCACATCTGTTCTGCTCATCATTGTATTCACAGCCGGTAGCACAGTGCATATTTAGTAATAGTAAATTGTGGAATTACGTAAAAAAAAAATGAATGAATAAATCCAGAGTCTAAACTCTTAACCAAAATGTGTCTTTTAATTACCTGAGTGGTATTTTTGCTATCCAAATTATTGCTGTGGTTTGAATATGTCCCTCAAACTCCATGTGTGGAAAACTTAATCCCCAATACAACAGTGTGGGGAGGTGGTGCCTAATGGAGAGTTTAGGTCATGAGGGCTCCACTCCCCATAAATAGATTAATGCCACTATAAAAAATGGTTGGCAAGAGTGGATCCACTCTCTTCTGCTCTTCGTCCATGTGGGGACTCCACATTCACCCTCTCTTGCCCTTCCGCTTTCTGCCATGCAAAGACACACTAAGAAGGTCTAAACAAGATGCAGGCACCTTGATCTTGGACTTCCAAGCTCCAGAACTGTTCTTTGTAAACTACCCAGTCTCAGGTGTTTTTCTATAGCATCACAAATGGAAAAAGACACACACATCTGGAACAATTCGAAGATACTTGAGAAATTATATGGCTCATGCCTGTAATCCCAGCACTTTGGGAGGCCAAGGTGGGTAGATCACGAGATTAGGAGTTCGAGACCAGCAAGACAACATGGTGAAACCCCATTTCTACTAAAAATACAAAAACTAGCCACGCATGGAGGTGTGCACCTGTAGTCCCAGCTACTCAGGAGGCTGAGGCAGGAGAATCGCTTGAACCCAGGAGGCAGAGGTTGCAGTGAGCTGAGATCACACTGTTATAGTCCAGCCTGGGAGCCTGGGCAATAGAGCGAGACTCTGCCTCAAAAAAAAAAAAAAAAAAAAAGAGAGAGAGAAATTATATAATAATACCTACTATTTACTGAGTGTCTACTATGTTTTTTGTTCCTATGCAATAGTTTTATCCTTAATTCATTCGTTAGCCCAAAAAATACTTACTGAGTGCCTACCATGCACCATACTTTATCACTTTTGTAAAGGGTCCAAAAGAGGTATCAATTAAAAAATGTCAGTAACTGCTATTACTGTTGACATTCCTTATCTTTCAGTGAGCAGTAAGCAGAACAATGGTACATCCAAATCCCTGGAACCTGTGAATATGTGACCTCACCTGCCAAAAGGGAATTCGCAGGTGTAACAAAGGTTAAGGTTGTTGAGCTTGTGGATTAACATGGATTACCTGGGTGGGCCCAGCCTAGTCACATGAGTCCTTAACAAGGCCTTTCCCTGATGATGTCAGAGAGAGAGAAAGATGTGACTATGGGAGGGAGCCAGAGGGATGAACAGGACTGACCTTGACGATAAAGGAAGGGGCCACCAGCCAAAGAATGTGGGCCACCTCTGGAAGCAGGAAAAAGCAAAGAAATAAATTATCCCCTAGACTTCCAGAAAGGAATTTAGCCCTGCCAACACCATGATTTTGCTCAGTGAGCCCCAGAACTGTACAATAATAAATATGTATTGTTGAAACTGCAGGGTTTACAGTAGTTTCTTGCAAAAGCAATAGAAAAGTAGTGCAATGTGAAACAACGAAAGAAACAGGATTCCCAGGCTTCCAAGTAATAAAAATACTGATTTTCAAAAGTATTTCAAGGTATTAATTTTTATGCCTAAAAATTGGAAAGTACAAGAATAAAATGAATAATGTAAAATAAATGTTAATATTGGATACATTTGGTACCCGCTGCAAAAATACCCATTACATGTACCGCATTGCAAATCTTCCAAAATCAATATGCAGCATTCATGGATTAAAATGATTTCCCTCAAAAGTTGGGGTAGATGGTTGTTTCTTATAGCCAATGAGCAGGACTCCAAAGTGCTTACCGGGAAGATCTGCATCAATCAATTTTCGTTTTTTAACTAAATATTTTCATTGGTCACCTTCACCTATACATTTGTTCTTTCAAAAAAAATATGTTGCTCACTCAGATCATTTCATCCACCGGGATGATAAAGAAAAAAAAAAGGACTGAAGTTGTGCCAAAGAAGAAAATAAATTAATTTTCATGCAGTGGAGGATATTGTTAAAATGAAACATCTTGCCCAAGAAATGGATGCTAATACAACACAACAGAATACTAACAGTGTCCTTTCATAATATTTTCCTAAAGATTACTTGCATTTTAAAAATTGCCTTTTATATGGCCCCCAAGTGATGCTTAAAAAGATAAATCACCTCTGAACAGAGTTATTTTCTCCTTGCGTTTCTCGTTAGCTGACATGTGCTTTTGTGAAGTTATCTTTAGTTAAGGAAACTTACCAAAAGAAGAGATCATTTACAGTTAAAAGGAATAATTTGTATGATTTAAAGAAGAGCTAATAAAGCTCCAGATTTTCCCAAGGTAACACACATGCATTAAAAGCCCACATTTGTGCTCAACAACTGGGAAAAAATTACTTGGTTTACTATTTCACAAACAATATATTCATTTTACATGCATTTAATATATGCAATTTAAAACCCGAGCTTCTAAATATTCACTAGTCGCTTCACTTTGCAGTGAGAAATGAATGCATCATGTTTTTGGACCTTGGGGTAAAGGAGTAGGGGCGGAAGAAGCAAATATATTTTTAAGAAAATATGTAACAACTTTCCCTCCCCTCAAAGAAAAAGGGGGTTGGATGAAAAAATATATATTAATGGTGGCAGGGCATTGGACTATTGGTGAGCAGGTGTGTGCTACTGAATGAGCCTCTAGTGAATTGGAAGCTTTTAAAAGAGATTGATTCTCTTGCTTAACTAATTATTTCAAACATGCTTTTAAAGGTATTAATTACTTATGGAAAAGATCTTCCATTTGCTTCTAAATTGGTTCGTTGGGTGATTCTTTGCCTGCAAAAATGTCTGGGGTAAAAGTCAACATTCTGTCACCATACTTTCAAGTAAAATATTTAAAACATACGAAATAAACAATATTAAATAAAATACTTTAACTAATATACTTAAAGTATTTTATTTAAAGTTAAATTAAAATTATATAAAACATTTAAAATATATAAAATATTTAAAATTATTTCCTTTTTATGTGAAGTATAGATTTTATATGTAAACACATTTCCATTTTATTTATGTTATATTGTAAGTATATCAATGCTAGATTAAATATTGCTTAAAGAACTTCTAGTTGTTTTATTTGTGCATGTGTATGTTACACAGTAATAGGAAAATTCCTACTTAGTCTGTCTTGCACATTGTGTAAATTATAATCAGACATGAATCCGTATCTTCACTGCCTTTGATACCTGTTCTCAGTGCTACAAAGTTGATTTAATGATTTTTCAGTTTGATCTGTTGAAGACATTTGAACTTATATAAAAAAATGAATATCTAGTTGGCTTAAAATATGTTTAAGTACACAGCAGCTAACATTACCTAGGTACATACCACTATAATCATCAGAATGTTAAGCACATTGCATAGTGTCTTGGGACTTATTTCTCAAACTTTAGCAGCCTAAAACATCCAGATTCACCTGAAAAAAAAATCTGCATCCCCTTTACCCCCTAAGCACAATATATTCTCACTGTGCACTAGGAAGATTTTCCAGTGACAAGAGGCCATTTTGCCAATTTGCTATCCAGAGCTCAGACTAATGACTCACAGACAGCAGAATAAAAAACTTAACACTCTTGGCATTAATTAGTGGGCTAAGGACTGGTCACTTTAAATGCTCATTGGTAATGCCATAAAGTAACAAAAAACACATTTAAAAAAAAAAACCCACAAGAACCTTGGTGTTTCAATAACTACTTTATTTTAACCCAGCATCTGCCAGAATTTGTAGGAATATCTTCCCTATGCCAAGATTTATATATATTTTGCTGCATAAACATTTTGAAACAAAAAAAGAATACCTAAAAAAGAGTAATTGGATCAATTTTGTTCACTTTAACTTTTGTTAGATTTTTTTAATAATACTACAGCTATTCACCATCACCAATCTAGAATTTTAAAAGCTTCATTGCTAATGTAAAATACATAGATAAGTGGAACACAGAAAGGAAAAAAATCTACATCAAAAATGCATCTTTAGTTGGCCCCAAACACATTTTAATACACTGAATGAATATCTAACTGTTAAAACCAACACAAAAGACTGAAGTCTTTCTGCCAATGTTCCCAACAGGATAATGCAGTCTATCAGTTTATAAACACAAAGCAGAAATTAAAATTAAAAACTACCCCAGGTCAGAAATGATATCATTTTATAATTAGAGAAAAAACTACTGGTACCCAGTGGAGATTAAGGAGATGGTTTCTGAAAATGTACATAAGAGCGACAAAAATAAACAACTACCACAGTCTGGTGGCACAATTCTGTTCCCTTGTGATAGAAACACAAAAAGGAGTCTCTAACAAGCTCCAAAAATATGTGTACGTGTATTTTAAGTAAAATTTAGCTTTCTGGCCAACTACGTTTTTCTTCTGCTGGAAATAATGAACTAACGTAAAAATGATATAAGGATGTGTGTAAAAAGGACATTTAAGTGAAACAGGTTGAAGAACTCCATAAATTTACTGAAGATTAAATTAAAGACGGATGCGTGAGATGCAGTGATAAAACAATTTCGGGTGGTTCCTTCTCAAGGATGCTTTGGGTTTTATCAAAAGCCAGGCTTGCATAACTAATCAGTGGCAGGACCAGCCCTGGATCTGAAATGGGAATCTCAAACAGCCCCTTGTAATACATATATGATCAAAACTCATTACTCTTGATATGCCTTGTTCTCGACCTAAATACAATAGAAATTCTTCCTTGGGGTGCATGATATACATGAAAAAGTACAACTTCTCTTTAAAATGCCATTAGAATATTTTATTGTGTGTGGACATACACTCTTGTTACTCCTAAATGCTATTCTATTGAGTACAGTTTATATTCACTGGCAAAGCGAAATCTCTGGGGAAGCCAGAGAGGGAATGCAATTTCTAGTAATAACAGCTCACAACAGTGAATACTCTCCACTTATCCCCACAATTTCCAGCTATTTTGGACTCCTTTCTGAATTAACCTTTCATATCAAAAGGAGCAATTCTGCACACTAGAGACTCCGGCACAATTTCATGCATAATTTATTCACTCAGTTCAACATTAAACGCACAGTCCTTGACTTTGTCAAGGTGGATTCTGTTGGCAGACTTCACAAGCAGCAAAACAGGAGAAATGAGATCTACAACTCAACCTCTTCACCTACTCTGTCTGGTGAGAGATGGTTGGTGGGGGTAGTGGAAAGAGAAAAATAAGGCAAGATTCTAGTATAGTGTGTTGTCATCTGTAGAATCTCTAGCAAGCATATAGTATTCTCACATCAGTAGTCTCTCAAAGGTTTTTTTAAAAAGTAAAAACAACAACAACAACAACAAAAAACATGCTTGAATTCTGTTTCGCCAGCAAAAGTCTGGTGCAATTTGTTGCCTTCCTGACAATTCCACCATTCGTGGAAAAACAATGCTTTTATCCTGGATTGCTTAGCAGGCACTGTTGGAAGAAACTGCTCGAAGCTGTTATTCAAACAGACCCACACATTAGCTTGAGGTCGCATTAGAAGGGCTCATTTTGGAAATTTAAATAACACAGGCTTTCTAGTGAGATCCCAAATTCCCGATATGCGCTCCCAGGTTGGCCTTCAAGAACATAGATACTCATTTTCTCTTCCTAAACTGCTCATTTGAACTCTCAAATGAGGGATATGTGCAACCATTTGTAAAAATGGAACCCTGATACACCATGACACTGATCGTCATCCTTTTCAGTGTCGAATGAAGTTCAGAGTAGACAGAGATCCATCTTCCCTCCTTCAAAAAGGCAACCTCATTCAAAGCCATTGATCATGCACCAGAGTCCAAATATTGTCTAGGTCAAAACCTGTAGATTGCTCTATTTCTCAGCCTCATGGATTACAAACGATTTTTGTTCATCCTATAACCGCAAGATTTTTTTCCTGTTAATGATTACTATATTAGCTTCCTATTATAAGTACAGGCATCCCTCGGTATCTGTGGAGGATTGGTTCCAGGATCCCCACAGATATCAAAATCTACATATAACTTCTGCACATTCTCTTTTATACTTGAAATCATCTGTGGATTACTAATAACACCTAATACAATGTAAATGCTTTGGAAATTGTTGTTATAGTGTATTTTTTAATTTGCATTTTTAATATGTTGTATTGTTATTTTTATTGGTATTTTTTTCAAATTTTTTAAATCTGTGGTTGCTCGAACCCACAGATTCAAAGGGTTGACTGTATTTAATATATAATATATGTCACCAATGTCACTAAGGGCTTTACAAGCATTATTAAATTTACTTCATCTAATATCACCATGTTGTAGATGAAGAAACTGAGACCTGGAGATCCTAATTTCTATGCAGAACACCTCTTACAGGTCTCAATTTCCCTTGAAAGGCAAATTGTGAAACTAAAGCAATAATTAAATTTTAACGTAGAAGCAGACACTATGTGATTTCCCTAAATACATTAGACAAAGTGATTTGATTCCTATCACACTTGCCCTTTAAAAATATTACTTCCCAGCAGCCACATCCCACTTTCCAAACCTGTGGATAATACGAGGCCTAGGAGCATACAAGAAAATGTCTTTGGAAATTCCACAAATGCGGGAACTTTTCACACAGGACACTTTGGCAAAGGTCTTTAAATCTAAACTTTACTAGCCAGCGGCCCCCAAAGTCTAGTTAGAAGAAGCCCCATGCACATAAATTGGAGCCTTACCAAAACTGAGCCTTATTTTTATAATTTGCCTTCAAATTTACTGCAAGAAGATGAAAATTAAATGCCCCTGGTAAGGTCAAAGGAGCTCGCTGAGAGTTTAGCAGTCCTCCTCAGTAACCATTCAGCAGCCTTTTTATTGTCTTGAGACAATTTCTGGATTTAGACCAAATCATTGAAATCTATGAAAACTCAGAGGTGCAGCAGGTTTTCCATTTATGACCTTTTCAGTCCCAGAGACTTTGATTTGCATCCTGATTATGGCATACAAAAATGAAGTTGAGAAGTCTCATTTTGCCCTGGATTCCATTTACTCACCTCCCTTAGCCACCATGATCGGCAGGCGGTGGGAAGAGCATGAGGCTCACCGGACACATTGGATTCAAGATGCAATGGCCAAGTGCCCCTCCCACCTGGCATCCTAGACATTCCCACTTCTCATCTCTCTTGCTGCAGCATTCCCAAGGGTGGTGGAAGCCTGCAGCATTGACTCATGATTTTAGATTCCTGGAGCAGGATCCCATGCCTCCAGAGTGACAACCAAGTCACAAAGCTTCTAGAATTCTATTTATCAGAAGCTGAATAGTATCTCACTCTGCTGTTTTCTACAAAGGATAGAATGATGACCAGTCTTTACTTCCTGATACAAACTTAGAAAAATGTTAGCTCCTTTGTTTCCCAGACTGGTGACCTTGGGCACATGTCTTAGCCTTTCTGCACCGTAGTTGCCACATTAGAGAACAGGTTGAATATCTACTTTAGAAAATTGTTGTGGGAATTTAGCCTCATATGATTTTAAATTGCTTAACCCACTGTCTGGCACAGAAGAGTTTAGTATTCACAGGTGACATATATCTGCTTTCTGTGTATGATATCAATTTTAGTTTTAATCTTCACAACCCATCTTTCAGGTGGTTATTATAATATTTATCATATAGATGTGGACTCAAAACTCAGAAATTAAGTTACATGTGCAAATGTTGCTCAGCTGGTAAGTAGGGAGCTGGAATTTGAGCAGGTGTCTCTGATTTTAAAGCCCAAAAAGTTGAAATCACCATATCATGTTGCCATACTAATAAACAAATGGTTACTAAAAGGAGCTTTGCAAGAACTGACAATACACTGAGGAGGAATTTGTGAAGGGCCATCAACTTCACTTGCAACTAAAATAAATTTAATTCCATGCTGTTTATTCCTCTAGTATTCCTCAAGCACTCCATAAAAGCATTGTCCAAACGTATCCTCCCTGAAGTAGAATGTCACTCCACCAAGATTCCTGTTCCTTGCTGGTGCACCCAGTTGCTGCAGGGACCACTGCTAAGGGCTTGTACCTGTGATCTTTGCAGAAGACTTGTCCTTGTCTGATGGGAACCACCTCCCCTAAGACAGAGACTTCCAATAGGCATATTAGGGTTCACTAGATAAACAAAAACCAATAGAAAGGGTGTGTGTGTGTGTGTGTGTGTGTGTGTGTGTGTGTGTGTGTGTGTGTGTGAAGAGATATGTTATAAGGAATTGGATCACACGATTGCAATTATGGAGACTGGCAAGACTAAATCTTCAGTGTGGCCATCAGGCTGGAGACCCAGGAGAGCTCATGGTGCAGATAAAGTTCAAAGGCAATCTGTAGGAGAATTCCCTCTCTTGCTTGGAGAGGCCAGTATTTTTGTTCTAGTCAAGTCTTCAACTGACTGGGTGAGGCTCACTTCCAACAGGGAGGGCAATTTGCTTTACTTAAAGTCCACCGATTTAAATTTAAACTTCACCCAAAAACACTCACTAAGTTGACACATAAAATTAGCTATTATAATAGGTTACTCCCAGTCCCTCCCCATTTGGATGGCTTTTGGATGATTTTAAATCGCTTAACCTACTTGATGGCCAATAACTAATGGAGACAAGATCCAAAGGGCTGGGGCAGGTCAAGTATTCAGTGGTGCAGTTTAGGCTCAAGATTTCTCCCATTTTTATTGATCAGACTGAGGCTAGGCTTCACTTTTTTCCTTTCCTGTTCTGTTTCTCTCTCTGTCTGTTCACAGAGGTTTGTCATAACGAGCTGTTGCTCAAAAATCACATATAACATAACCACATCCCTGTCTCAGGCTCTATTTCCAAGAAAACTGACCAGGATTCTCCCTGTTAGCTCCTGACTGGCTCCTAAACCACTTCACACTGGTTCAGTTTTACTCAACTTCTCAGCCACAAACCTCTATTTGTGTTTGCCTCACCCAACATGATCTCCTATTATGAATTATGCTATTCTGACTCCAGTTTCAACTCTGTTTGAAAAATTGTTTCTATTCATTCAATCTCTTCTGATTCATAGAGACTTCATCTGACTGTGGGGCTCCCAGAGTCCAATCTAAAAATAAATACTTTAGGGAAATTTCATTTACTTCAAAATTTCCATCACAATTTTACAGCATTTACTGAAACTGTATGTATAATGAATAACAGTTATCTCAACCTGCATTCTGATGCCATATTTGAGGTCCAGGATGCAAAATGCCTTTCTGTATAAATTATGTTAAGATATTAGTCTTAGTACATTTAGTGTTGCTATAACCAAATACCTGAGACTGGGTAGTTTATAAAGAAAAGATGTTTATGTGGCTCTTGATTCTGGTGGCTGGAAAGTTCAAAATTGGGCAGCTGCATCTGCTGAGGGCTTCAGATTACTTCAACCCCTGGCAGAAAGTGGAAAGGGAGGGGGCATGTGAAAGATATCACGTGGTGAGAGAGAAAATAAGAGAGAGACAAAGGAAGCCAGATTATCTGAACAACTCATTCTTGTGGGAAATAATCTTTCCTGAGAGAATGAGAACTCACTCACAACAGAGGGCATTCTTCTATTCATGAAAGATGCACTCCTGTGATCCAAATGCCTGTCATTATACCCTATCATACAACACTGCCACACTGGGGATCAAATTTCAACATGAGTTGTGGTTGGGACAAACCATATCCAAACCATGGCAATACTCAAGAAGTTTCGTGACCCCTCTTGAATGGAGTTAACAAAAAACTATCACAAATAAGAAGCTCATCACATGCCAAATGCCACTCCAGTGATTTAGACTTGCTAAGCCATATTCTCTGACTTGTTTTTCTCAAGTGTAATAATCCCCAGTATGGAAGTGCCAGGTTAATATAATCGAACACCTTAGTATGGCATTCAAATCTTTCCAAATGTTGAGCTCAACAACTTTATTAGCTTTATCTGACAATTCCTCTCTCCATGTAACATTTAAAAATAGTTTTCATGTCACCTTAGGTCAATTGAGAGTGTCTACATGAGGCATTACATGGAGAAGCAATCTAAGGGTATATTCGAGCTCAACTGGAGAGAGTGCTGTAATCAACTAGTAATGTATGCCACAGGTGCAAGAATGATGAGTGAAATAGCATTGGAGTCTTCTTCCCAAGTGACAGAAACAGAACTCAAGTTAGCTTAAGAGATGGAAAAGAATGGCTAAGGGATAATGGCTCACATAACTGGGAAGCCCAAGGTGAAGCCAACAGAGATAATATCACCAGATTTGTCTGTGTGTATTTCTCCTCCTTTTTTTCTCTCTATCTCTTGGCCCAGCCCTCAGTCTCTTAGGCTCATCCTCTTCTATTGTAAATAAGCACTGGAGATAAAAGTAGTTGGAGCGGAGGGGGAGATTGAGTTATGAACCAATCATCCTCAACTTATACCAGTCCAGTTTAGGGCCCTGAGAGGGATTTCTTAACATCTTTCTGTATATTTCATTCTAGAGAAGGACCCTGCTTGACCCTTCTTTGATCATACGACTACCACTTAGGCTAGTTGTTGAAGCCAGAGGGGAAGGACAGTGTGAATGGCAGTCCAGATAGAACTGGGTAAAGCCTTAATCAAAAGGAAATGGTTTGCTGTTCCCTTAAGGAGGGGTGAAAAAAAAACAAATCAATAGATGCTCACTACAGGTAGCAACAATATCATAGACTCCTATTCCTGTACCATACCTTATGTTCCAGGCATTGAAAATATTAAACATACCACATCCTCTTGTACTAATCTCAACCTCTATTAAATGTCCTGCTCTATTCCTCTCTACCTTTTGACATTCTATTAATCATTATCCTATGCTATTTACAATCCTATCCTCCAACACTAAATAAAGAAATCATATTTCCTTCTTTTACTCTTGCATAGTAATTAGTTGATTCCTCCATTCAGCACAAAGTAATTTGACTTTCCATTACAGTCATTGTATCATTTAAGAATATTCCTCATGCAATTTTTTTTAATATAGAGCAAGCAGAAACAGCTTATGTTCCTGAAAAGTTAAAGAGTAATCCTGGTTCCTGGTGCTCAGAAAACATTATCAAAATGCAATTCACCCTCTCTTTGCTCTTGATTTGACTCATCCTGGCTTTCTTCTATGGATTGAATTCATTACAAGACAGGTTCTCCCACAGTGGCAGTCACATGGCTATAGCAGACCTATTTCCTCTCAGCTTTTTGTCCAGTAGAAGAATAAGAGCATATTTTCCGCAAAGCTAGAACAAAAGTCCTGGGTCCAACTTTCATTGGTCAGAATTGGGTTATATGCCCACTCTTTTAAACAATCACTGTGGCTGAGTTAGGAGGACATACTTATGATTGAGCTAATTAGAACAAAAGCCTTCATCTGAGAGCAATATCAACCCCTTCAAACCATGTGAGTGGACACTGGGGGAGAGCTTGTTCACCAGGAGAAAATACAGGCTATTGGACACATGAGATAGATGTTGGGTCACCAAGAAATTATCAATGTCCACTGCAGTCAGCCCTCATGTCTAACCCAGGTGTTTCCATACTAGGATCTACAATACTCTAGGGACCTCAAAGAGACTTTGCCTTAGAAAAGAGGCATATAAAGAAGCTGAAAGTGTGGGACTATTGGCCTCTCTCCCTTATTCCAAACCAAGTATCGCACCTTTTAGTGTTTTATATATTTGGCTTATTTACAAGCTTTTCTCTAAAAAAAATCATCATTTAGCTTAAAAAAATTAAAACCATTGTATCTGACTGTAAGCCCACTGAAGACAATCATCTATGCTTACTTTTGGACTTACATGTTATTTTAACTTTCTTTAGGTACTGTTTTTGATATATTGTTTTCCCAATATCCTCCCACTTTCTAACTATTAATTCTGTATTTTAATCTTTATTATACTTTATATATTTGGTCAGTTACATTATCTATGATATAGGATTTTTAAATAGGTCATACTGAATTATTCTTTTTGAAAGATATAGATAAATCAAAAGACACATTGGTACACAATGAGTGTGACTCAGACACAATTAGTTTGAAAATGACTAGACCCTACTTTCCTTCCTTTCCCACTATCATCGGTTGAAAGGTTATCACCAGCCAGCCTCCTAAATTTTTTGGAATGCAGAATCAGCAGAATAGACAAATGAGGAAATTCAAGAGAAACTGTGGGGGGTTTGGCTAAAAGGCTGTGATGGTCTAGTTAATAGGGACTAACAGGTCACTTTTGGTATACCCGGAGTTGCACAACATTTGCTGAATTGCTAAATAACATTGGCAGAATTCTAAAATGGCCACCCTGGATTCTTAGTTGCTGGTTATTCAATTAAATATCAATCTATATACTGATATGAAGGGACTTTGCAGGCGTACTAAAGTTACTGATCAGTTGACCTGAAGGTAGGAAGATTATCTGGGTACACCTAATATAATCACATGAGCCTTATAAAAGTAGAGTGTTTTCTCTAGTCGACACTAGAAGAAATAGAGAGATTTGCAGTGTGAAAAGGACTCGGTGTGCTGTTACTAACTTCAAGATGGGGCTGGGGGACACATGAAACAGGATGTGGGCAGCCCTAAGGAATAGGGCTGAGGACAGTCCTCCACCAACAGTCAGCAAGAAAACAGGGACCTTCAACCCACAACACCACAGCCTGGATTCTGCCAATAACCTGGATGGGCCCGAAGTGAATCCCCCACTTCACATAACTTCCAGGTAAAATCCCAGCCACGTAAACATCCTAATTTGGGCTTCATGAGACCCTAAACGGATAATCCAGCCAAGCCCCCTCAGACTTCTGATCTATATATCTGTGAAGTCATTGATATTGCTTTAAGCCAATAAGTTTACAATAATTTGTCATACAGCAGTAAAAAAATTAATAGAACGTTTCTAACCTAAGATTTCCTCTTAATAGTATGGAGTACAACACCATAAAACAAAAGGGTTTTGTTTGTTTCCTTTTTCTGAGATGGAGTCTTGCTCTGTCACCCAGGCTAGAGTGCAGTAGCACAATCTTGGCTCACTGCAACCTCCGCCTCCCAGATTCAAGCAATTCTCCTGCCTTAGCCTCCTGAGTAGCTGGGATTACAGGGCCCGCCACCATGCCCATCTAATTTTTTTGTATTTTTAGTAGAAATGGGGTTTCACCATGTTGGCCAGGCTGGTCTCGAACTCCTGACCTCAAGTGATCAGCCCACCATGGCCTCCCAAAGTGCTGGGATTATCAGCATGAGCCACCACGCCCGGCAGAACAAAAGTTTTGATGGCATTTCTCTGCACTCTAGGGGTGCCCTAAGTTCAAAGCACCCACAGATCAAACTGCTGGAGGGTGTTTATACTGCGTGGTTTCCAGGCTTAAACATTTTCTTTTCTGGCTCTTATCAATGGCAGTATCCATATACAAGTTCAAAAATCACAAACAAATCAATTCAGCCAAACCCATTCTTTGATGAATATATTCATCAAATTATTTTACTAAATATAGCCTTTTAAAAATCTATAGGCGGTCAAACTTCATACACATACATAGAAAATAGCAATATCGAGCTACTTTGTAATGTATATTCCAGGAAATGTGTTGGAAATATAGGTGATTATTTTATTTTGTTAATATAAACTTTTATTTGATGTCTTCTGTGATGCTTGAACAAACGGCCCAGCTTTGGTTCCATCTCTCCTTCCCCTTCACCATTTATTCTCAGGCAATTTCATCTAATTCCATGGTATCCAGTACAAAAGTTAGTAACTTTCAAATTTCTATGTCTAGCTCCATTTTTTCTCCCTAAATATAGATCCATCTTATCACCTGTCCATTTAATCTTACTGGGATACCTCATAGGAGTCTTCCAGAGGACATATCCCAAACTGAAACTGTTCAGATGTTGCGTGCCCAATTCTCTCCTGTCCTTCCCCATCCTGACATCCTCCTTTTTCCATATTTTCTAGCTAAAGACATCATGATTCATCCAATCCCCCAAGCTAAAAAGCTAGATGACAACTTCAACTTCATGCTTTCCTTCAGCCCCCATGTAGTCCCCAAATCCATTGAGTCTACTGTTTCCACCTCTCTCCAAGCAGTCTCCTCTTCCTCATTCATATCTGACCTGCCCTAGTTCATCCTCTCTCACCTGGCCTATTATAATAGTCTCCTAACTGCCTGACCTCCGGTCTCTGACCTCCATGCATGACATTCCTGCTAAGCATTTAATCTGGCTGGCTGTTACTTGCAAGATAGTCCCAAGTTCTTGCTATGTCTCATATGGCTTTTCATGACAAATCCCAGCATATTTCGCCAGTCTGTCTCCCTTCTCAGCTCCCACTGCCCAGCACACTCTGAGGCTTTCATCACCTTTACTGCCACCAAAAAACACTCCATGGTTCTTGGTGATGTTACGGCAGCCCTTCTGCCCACATACACCATGAACAAACCCCTCCTCACATCATTCTTCCCCAGCTGAAATGCCACATTCTCTCTTAGTTTGGATTCTCATGAAAGCCCAGCCTGAATCAGGGGCTCGAGTGCAGGTGATTTACTTGGGAAATGATTACAGGAAGTAGGAGACGGAGGTAGAAAGACTGAGAAAGGGAAGAAGGAAAAGTAAGTAAAGCTGCATTACCAACGTTATTGCTATAGACAATGTTAGGGCCTTTGAAAACCACGCAGAATTTTTCTCAGGATTGTCTACTTAAAGTCAGTTGGCTTCCATCCCCTCATGTTAGATGTTACCGCCAGGAGTATTAAGTAACTGGGCACTTTATACTTCCAGATCTTGATGCCTCAGAGAAAGCCCTCCACAGACAAACTGAGAGGCACAGCTCACACTCTCAGTGTGTCAGAATTGTCCCCTACCTGGGCAACAAAATCAGAAGTGGACTGAGGGGCTATTATGAAAGGCCTCCAAATCATCTGCTACATCATTGCGAAGTTTTCCTTTATTTGTCCAAAAAGAAGAGTTCTCCCAAGGTCCTCTGAGCTTAGCCCTGTTGCAGCACTTCCTAGCATTGATTGTAGTTGTTGGCTTAGTGCTCTCTTCCCTGCACCGGGCTCAGAACTCTTGAGGAACACAGTCTGCTGTAGAGCAGCTGGCCCCAACCACAGTTCCTCAGATGTTTGTTAAATGAATCAATCCATAAAACCTATCCTAAGCCATTTCATGGTACTAACCATCAGACTCCAGAAATTTGAACACAGATAAAAAGATACCAACTCATTAATAGAAAGTGTAAGATCTGCAGCCCTAGCTGTCAAATATATGACCGAATACTTTTCACTCAAATCAAAATGCTACAGTAAAGTTGTTTTCTTCCCAGCCTTTGTAATTTAAGAAATACTAAGTAAAGGAGACACAGAAAGCAAAATCCTCTAGGCTGAAGGAGTTTAAAATTCACAGTTCAATACATCTTTATTATATTTTTATAAAATATTTGTTGCTATAAACTCAATCGATAAAAAGTTACCTTTAAAATAATTTAAGCAAGTGGCTATTTTTTTTCTATTCCAGACTTATTCAAATTAATTTAAAAGATTTTTTTCCCTGCACCCTTGTCCTCCTGTTTGCTTGACGTACTCTGACATAAATTCAATACAAATATGGGTGGCTGTTCAGAGGGGCAGCCTAGAAATGTTCATTGGCTGATCAAAATAACAGCCTCATCCTAATTCTAGGCAGCTCTCATCCCTAAAAGAATCATGTTCCCAAATTCCTATAAATTTAAAAATAGAATTCCAGTGCCTTTGATTGAGTGTGCCAGTTTGCATTATTTTTCCATTTTATAAAACTTACAGTTAGGGAAAAATGTGCATTGCACACAAAAATGTGTAAAACACAACTCATAAGTAATCTTTACAGTTAACTTGAAATTATTACATAGCTGTTGCTTTTTGATAATTTTAGGTGTTCTATTCAACAGCTCTTTTTTGCGTACTTACTGTGAGCCTGGTACTGTGCTGATGGCTGTATTTATTCTTAAGCATGAAAAACCACTCTGCCATTTCAAACTCTGTCAGTCTACAGTGTTTTAATGTCTCATCATCGAACTCTCTTGGAAGACCAAGTTGGTTTCATTTAGAAAAGCCAACCAAATCCCACTAATTAGGCATACACCTAAAATAAGGATTTTTTTTCCTGCAAAGATGTTTGCCATCTGTTAAAACTGATAGTCACTACAATTTTAAGCAATGGCTATACTTAGCTTTACATTTCAGTTCTTACCTAGTCTTTTCTTTGCTCAGAAGTATTTCACCCTCTCCTGTGTGTCATACATAACATAAAATTTACTGTTTTAACAATTGTAAGTGTATAATTCAGTGGCACTAAGTGCATTCCCAATGCTGTGCAACCATCCCAAATGGAAACTTTGTACCCACTGAATAACTCTCCATACTCCCCATCTCCCCTAAACCCTGGTAATCTCTATCCTATTTTCCATGTCTATGAATTTACCTATTATAGGTACCTCATATATATAAGTGGAATCATACAATATTTGTCCTTTGTCTGGCTTATTTCATTTAGTGTAATATTTTAAGGTTCATTTATGTTGTAGCATGTATCAGAATTTTATTCCTTTTTATGGAAAATAATATTCTATTGCATGTATATACTGCATTTTGTTTATGAATTCTTCTGTTGATGGACACAGGTTATTGCCACCTTCTGGCTATTGTGGATAATGTTGCCATCGACCCTTTCACAAGAACGTGTTTGAGTCCTTGTTTTTAATTCCTTTGGGTATGTACCTAGGACTGGAATTCCTGGACCACATAGTAAATCTATGTTCAGCATTTGTAGAAATTGCTGAACTGTTTTTCACAGCAGCTGTACAATTTTACACCTCACCAGCAATGCACAAGAGTTCCAATTTCTCTGTATCTTTGCCAACAACTGTTATTTTCTTTTTAAAAAAATAATAGCCAACATAATGAGTGTGAAGTGGTATCCTATTGTGGGGTTGATTTGCATTTTCCTAATGACTAATAATGTTGAGTTGAGCATCTTTCATATGTGTACTGGCCATCTGTATATATTCTATGGACAAATGTCTATTCAAGTCCTTTGCCCATTTTTGAATTGGATTATTTATTTTCATGGTTGTTGAATTGGGTTTTGGTGTTAGACAAATACATGCTTAAAATTCAGTTCCACCATTTACAGACCTATGGAGTTCATTTAAAATTCCAGAGCCTCAGTTTCCTTATTTGAAAAATGAGGCCATTAATAACCACCTCAAGATACTGATGTCAGACATAAGGGAGATAATGATGTACAATCACCTAATAGCATGTGTGGCATATGGTCAGGACTCAACAGCTGTAGTTATATTTTGAAAATGTTAGCTATTTGTTCTTAGCTATCTGGTTATATTTGTAGAAAGTGAAGCAAAATGATCACCCATCAGAACCGGTTGCTTAATCTAGTCTCTTAAGGTGACCTGCAATGTCCTTCCATCTTAAAGAAAATTGACAAAGAAGAAAAGTAAAGTTAGAGGCTAGTTCCCAGTCTCTCAATCACTTAAGCAACAAAAAAGAAAATCTGAACAGGGCAATAAATAATGTGTTAAATTTTTTAAACTTTATAAACATTTGATTTGATAACACTAAACACTCATAGCTATTTTTATTATTTATTTAACTTTTCTTATTCACATCTGGACAAATTTATTGGCAAAAATATTAAACCAAGATTTACACTGTCATGCCAATTTCTCTCTTGCTAGCACTCATACAAGATAAATATTCCATAGAGTATGAATCAAAATTAAATTCATTTGAAAGTATCATTGAAATTCAACTTCTTTTCTTTACAATGGAGGAAGCTGGAATAAATATGAATTCAAGAAAACAATTCTAGAAGTGAGAATCTATCAGGTAATGGACAGAGAAATGACTTCTAATGCAAACGACACTCAAACAGTAAAGAGCAAGGATTTCAACCAATTCTTCCTATTGGAAGTTAAACTTATACCCCAAAGGACCTAATTCAATAAGCAGCTATTTTTGCCAACAAATTAAGGGCTTTTTTTTTTTTTTTTTTTTTTTTTTTGACAGAGTCTTACTCTGTCACACAGGCTGGAATGCACTGGTGTGATCTCGGCTCACTGCAACCTCCATCTCCCGGGTTCAAGTTATTCTTGTGCCTCAGCCTCCCAAGCAGTTGGGACTACAGGCACATGCCACCAAGTCTTGCTAATTTTTTGTATTTTTAGTAGAGATGGGATTTCACCATGTTGGCCAGGCTGGCCTCAAACTCCTGGCCTCAACTGATCTGCCCACCTCAGCCTCCCAAACTGGGAGCATTACAGGCATGAGCCACCATGCCCAGCCAAATTAAGGGATAATTAATAGAAAACGCTACTTTCTGGCTAAATGGGAGGTTTAGAAGCACTATTCTAGCTCTCAACAGAGAGAAGAGAACTTTGAAGGGACATTAAACTAAGAAAAGATTCCACATTGGTCTCATCCATTGTTCAAAGATTAGGCATAATGGTATTTTTAAAAGACTTTAAAATTTGATATGACATCTAGCCAAAGAGGAGAGAATTTACTCTTATTATTACATATTTGTCTGGCTGAAAAGAAGGACGGGTTAAGTGTATTATTCTGATAAAAACCAATGCATTGGGCAATGAAATTATTTATTTTTAAGTCCAGTCTATGACTTGATACTTCCTATCACATGTTGTGATGCAGAAGAAGACACATGATTAATTTTAAAATGCATGAGCCTGCAATATGGTATAATGGTTTAGCTCATGGACACAGGAGTCACATGGTCCAAATACCAGATCTCCTAGTCACCTGGAACAAGTGTTTTAATCTCTCTAAGCCCAATCTGCTCACTTGTCAAATGGGATTAACAACTGTGCCTGCTTGAGTTCAGTGGGCAATGTATGAAAGCACTCAGACCAGTAGCTGGCAATGACAAATATATTTTACCTCTTACTACTATCATTATCACCAGTGAGAAAACTCCACTGTCTGGATGACATTTTTACCTCTGGAAAAACATGAGACACATCTCATTTTGAATATGCCCAAAGAAGGAGAATGAAAATATTTGGAGAGGCTTCATCCCCCAGACTAAGAATTCTGTCACAGTTTTTGCTGTGGTTAGCACAAAGAGAATAGACCACACAGCCCAAAGGAATGACTTCTACCAAAATCTTCCATTAAATGTTTCATTTTACCTCTTAATTTCTCAAATTTAGAGATTTTTTATTCAACTAAGGCATAATCAGGCATTTCCTGGGCGTGGATGTGACACAACTCTGTGGCATAGACAGGAATTTGCCACCTACCCAAAAACTTTTTCACAGGACAAGAGTCTCACAGCCACAAATTCTCCCCGTTAGTTCATCCCTCTGGCTACAATTGTGTGAATGGTCTTGGGAATGTATCTCCTGCCCAAAGTAAAGACCTGAAAGCAAACACAACATATTCAAAGAAGCACAAGGCACATCATTCCCACAAAGAGAGAGTAAGGCCTCAACTGCTATTCCTCATCAAATAATAACTTGAGGTGTTTTTAGCTGTCTAAAATGCAAGAAGGAAAGACAAGAAAGAAAAAGAGAAAGAAAGAGAAAGAAAGAGAGAAAGAAAGAGAAAGAAAGAGAGAGAGAGAGAGAAAGAAAGAAAGAAAGAAAGAAAGAAAGAAAGAAAGAAAGAAAGAAAGAGGAAGGAAGAGAAGGAAGGAAGGAAAGGAAGAGGAAGGAAGGAAGGAAGGAAGGAAGGAAGGAAGGAAGGAAGGCAGGAAGGCAGGCAGGCAGGCAGGCAGGCAGGCAGGCAGGCAGGCAAAAAGGAAGGACTCGATGAGGTAAAGTATTAAGTGGCTATTAACTGAAAACGCAAAGCCATTCATATTTGCCTTAATACTGCCTAAGTGTGCGTTGCAAAGGCCTTTTAAATACTGTCTATTTCAATATTACCCCCAAATGAAAATGGCTTTGAGATGTCTTCTGTATTCTTTGCTGGGGCCCGAAAAGAAATCACCACATTACCTTGCATTTGCTCTTAGAGTCATTAGCCTTAGACAGCACCATCATTTAAGAAATTTATCATCAGTGCTGTCCTTTGCACAATGTATTAGTGCAATACATTATAGGAGCACCTTACTCTGATGATGTATGGCTTCTAAGATGGCAACATCTGGGGATGAATGGGTCTAAGAATAGATTTGGTGTAAGAGAATAAATGCATAGATCCACCTTGGTAGTGTTATTCTAAAATAAACCAGTATTTGTTGCCATCAGCCTACTCCAACCCTCATAACAATCTTTACAACTTGGTCGATTTAGTAAAATGATTCTTCATGACATTAAATTGATTTTTGATGACAAAGAGGGAAGGTTTGTAAAATTAGCAGGTTGGTGTATTGAGAGATAACTTAGCACAAGCTTGATGATAAATTTCAGTCATGGCTTTCAAGAAAACTCTAATTTAATCCACCTCTCGCTCACTTAAATTTTTCAGCAGATTCTCCAAAGGAGAGAAAAGAGATTAACATCTGATGTCTTCAAGGGTATTAGAACAAAAATTGAGACACAATTAATTAGTCTATACCAAATTCTCACTTTCTACATGGCTGATGATACATTTTTCCTAAAGCTCAATTCTCCCATTTCCATTCTTCAAAGTCCAGAATGCTTCCCTCTCCATTACTTCGTCTAAATAGGACACAAATATTTTAGCTAACTACCGAAATAAATCATTATGAACATTCAACCTCATAGAAAATTATAGCAAATGAAAATGTCTCAATGTCCTGATTCATGAATAGTAGTGTGATCTGGAGGGTCACAGACTTCTTTGTTAAAATGGTTTTAAAGAACCCATTTTACAAACTCCCAGTATAGTTTGGGAATCGGCCCTACTTTCTCATTTTAAGTACTGAGCCTCCAGGAGTCAGTGCTAAAACGATGTTGCAGCTCAATTTGTTGCCTTATTCCACCATCCGGAGATGCTTCTTTAACTGGGTTTAATCAGTATTCATTATGCTAAGAGAAAAAGACTGATAGGATAAAATGTCATGCTTGCACCATCACACAATTATGTCCAATTAATATATTTCCACCAAGTAGGTTGACATTGCTAACCGGTTCAGAATCTTAGTGTGGTAAACTCAGAGGACTCTTGCTCCTTTTACTGCATGATCATCAACATGAATCTCTAAAGAGACTTGGAGCTTCCATCAGCATCTCTCGGGCTACCATAAGATTATCATATTATGTGATCTTAATAATTTTCCTCCCACAGGATGTTGTGGACAGAGAAAAAAATCCTAGTCTAGACCACTTGTCTGTGGTGATCAGGGACTTGATATGTCTTCAATATTTCTGCAGTCTGTCATCTAAAGCAATACCCTCTGCTATTTGGGAAAGCTTTACTAACCAGCAGGAAATCTTGATTTCAGTGGGAAAGAAACATAGAGGCAGAAAGAGATACAAGTGAGAAAGACTGAAACAGAGGAAAAAGTAGAAAAGAGGAAGGAATGGAAAAAAATGAATAAAATAAATAAATTCCTGACCTTCAAACTGTCTTATATTCAATTGGCTAACAACTACACTAAATCAGGAACACTAGTTACTGAAATCACAAATCCTGTTCTCAGAAGTTAAAACAGAATATATTCAATGTCTGGAGAGCAGCAGTAAATATCATCTTCCAATGACATTATTTCATTTCATAAAATAAATTAGCACCTTAACAAAATAAAATATCTAAGTAAGAAACACCTCATTCTGTCATTAAATGATTTTCCAAAATTATTTTCCTTTTTTTACATTTTTAAATTACCAAAATTTCACTGTTTGTCATTTCCATTACCCTTGAACAACACGAGTTTGAAATGCATGGGTCCAATTATATGCTGATTTTCTTCCATCTCTGTCACAACAAGACCAACCCCTCCCCTTCCTCCTCCTCAGCCTACTCAATATGAAGATGATGAGAATGAAGACCATATGATTATTCACTTCCACTTAACAAATAGCAAATATATTTTCCTTACAATTTTTTAAATAACATTTTCTTTTCTCTAGCTTACTTTACTGTACAAATACAGTATATAATATATATAACATACAAAATACATATTAACAGACTGTATGTTCTCAGTCAGGGTTCTGGCCAGCAGTAGGCTATTGTAGTTAAGTTTGTAGTGAGTCAAAAGTTATACTCAGATTGTCGACTGCATGGGAGTTGGCGCCCCAAACTCCCATGTTGTTCAAGGGTCTTCATCTTTCTCTTTCCTATTTTCTGACTTCTTTCTGGGAATAGGATTTATGGTTTAAGGTGGTTGTTAACTACTTAAACATAAAACAGGCTATGCATGGTGGCTCACGCCTGTAATCCCAGCACTTTGGGAGGCCGAGGTGGGTGGATCACCTGAGGTCAGGAGTTCAAGACCAGCCTGGTCAGCAGGGTGAAACCCCTTCTCTACTAAATACAAAACTTATCCGGGTGTGGTGGCGGGCACTTGTAATCCCAGCTACTCAAGAGGCTGAGGCAGAAGAATCGCTTGAACCTGGGAGGCAGAGGTTACAGTGAGCCAAGATTGTGCGTCTGTACTCCAGCCTAGGTGAGAAGAATGAAACTCCATCTCAAAAAAAATAGATAAATAAAAATAAAAAAACATAAAAAAACTGGAGACTCAGCATTAACATAAAACTATGGTATTTATTCCAAAATACCTGTTTCTCTAGATTCTTTTAAGTGACAATATGCCTCAGACTTTACCGCATCCGCCAATTGGCAAAGACTCTGGAGTTCACAGGTTTTATCATAAAATAACATGCCCTTTGTACCTATGTAGATCTTAGCCCATGGTGTTGTCTACAGGAAGCTCAACGCCTCTTCCAGCCCCGTCTTCTCCCCTTTCACCAAGAATGGGGCAAGCTGATGACCTCAACAGTCTTAGGTCATCTTCCACCTCTTCTCACAACTGACTAAACAGCCTTAAGGAATTAAACATTCTTGAGTTTTCTGCCTCTCTCACTCCTTTTCCTCTGCATCTTTTATTTTGCTACCAATGTTAAGATGCAAGATCTGCACAAGGTAGGAGGAAACAGATTATTCAGTTTAGATTCTCATCTCTGGAAAACAAAGCAAAAAGCCTTTCTTGGCAACAGCCTAAATGACAGTCTTCTACGATGAGGTTTGTAGTCAAAGCCTCAGTCAACAAATGAAAATTCGAATGCTTTCCTTTGCCGCTTCCATGTATGTATCTTTCGAGGACCTAGTGAAGAACCACAGATTAGGGGGAAGCAAAATTCAGCTGGGAGGCAGCAGGGCATGGTGGCTGGGAGGGGTCTCCTGGCATCAGAGGCTTTCCTGCTTACTGGCTCCATGTCTTTGGGCAAACAGTTCATTTTCTCAAATCCTACATTTCATTTGGTGGTATATGATGAGTTGTTGACAAATATCAGCTAATTTTATTATTACTTTTGAGGTACTGCTGGTCTAATATCTAGTAGTTTCTATTCCAATCAGAAATTATATGTCTGCCTAATGTTTAATTTGTGAAAAGTAGAAGAAGTGGATTTGTAAAAACAGAGAAGATAAATGATGAAAAATAATAGGAAACTATTATGCTTTTATCATCGTATATCAGTGAAAAGCATGCGATGGTTCTATTTCCACTATATGTCTAGACTTGTGCCACTCATTGTAGGAATATAAAAGAAATGTGAGACATTGTTCTTTGGGTCAAAGAACTGCCAATCTAACTGAGGAAATGAGACAGACAGAATAATAAGAGTGCAATCCCAGGCAGAATTGCGTAGACCTGTTAGTGACTGAGGCAGATGTGAAATTAGGGATAGACCAGTTTGAGTACAATGGTTAGGAAAAAAATAGGGAGGAAGAGCTGCACCAAGCCTGAATAAGGTCAGCTGGAGACAGGCAGAAGGAAAAACTGTGGGCATTCTGGGAGGAAGGCTCAATACGAACAGAAGGACAGAGACAGAAATGGACATGGTGTAGGTTGTAAGACTCAATAACAAGTTGGCAAACTATGGCTTGCAGTCCAAATTTGGCTCAGGCCTATTTTTGTAAATAAAGTTTTATTGGAATACATACATATGACAAAAGAAATGGACATGGCAAGAGCTCGAAATAGAGATCATAGCTTGCTTCAAACAACAAGCAGATGCAGCTAAATTTCTGATAGTGGACAAATGGGAGCCACCGATAGTTACTGAGTCATGGAGAAGTAGGAGGAGAAGTTACAGCAGCAGAGTTAGGATTCACATTTTTACTTACTATGAACACTGCCTCCCAGATGTTAATTTTGAATAGTGGCATGAGTAATAGCTACACAATAAGAAATTCATGGCTACAGGAAATAAAGGAAACATATTATAAATAAAGAATATAAAGAAATAAAGAAACTTTTTTTTTTTTTTTTTAGAGACAGAGTCTCGCTCTGTCGCCCAGGCTGGAGTGCAGTGGTGCAATCTCGGCTCACTGCAAGCTCCACCTCCCGGATTCACGCCATTCTCCTGCCTCAGCCTCCCGAGTAGCTGAGACTAAAGGCGTCTGCCACACGCCCGACTAATTTTTTTTTTGTATTTTTACTAGAGGCGGGGTTACACTTTGTTAGCCAGGATGGTCTCGATCTCCTGACCTCGTACTCCGCCTGCCTCGGCCTCCCAAAGTGCTGGGATTACATATGTAAGCCACCGTGCCCGGCCTAAAGAAACATAAGATTCCTAATCTTAGAGACTGGAAACTATTTGCACTTTTCACTAAAATGAATTTTAAGGAGGCAACATCAAAGCAGAGATTATGAGATGAGTTGAGATTTTGCAATTCTGATCATAGCGATGTTTCAGTGTCTAGTGGAATACTATATTAATAGGAAAATTGGACCCAATTCTTCTAACCATTATCTTAATTCAAGGCAATTACATGAAATACCAACCCAACTTTTTCTTCACAAGAAATGTATCCACTCAATCTTTCCTTCATCCACAGAATAAAATGATAACAAAAACAATTTTTACATGGCAGAGGTATTCCACTTGAAAATGGTGTCAGCTAATATTTTGTTTCAAAATGAGAAAGTCAAACCAAATGGAACTTGAATCTTTTAGAAGGGCTTAGGCCCTTTAGCTGTGCACCAAACTTGATGAGAATCAGTGAATTATTTAATGGTATTCTTGAGAAACAACCCAAGAGGACACAGTAAAATGATAAGATGCTAAGTCCAAAGGGACTTTATTTCATCTAGTCAATTAGAATTGTCTTTGGAATTTATGATACAAGTCAGAGTGCTACATAGATTTTGCAATACAAAATAAAATTAGTTCCATAAATGTTCCCAACTGAAAGAGCAAAAGAACTAAAAAAAACATGAGGACTCATAAATAATCGGTTGTCTCTCTCCTCTACTGGCAGTATCACAATACAATATCTTAATGAAATCAAATTATGTACATTTGGGGGGCCAGTTGGAATATCATGTTGTCATTTGAATCCCCTGAATTACCGTGCAGAATCAGTTCGTAGAAATCCCTGTATATTCTAGCCCCAACTAAACCACAACAGATTATCGGAGGAACAAAAACTTTAAATTGGTACAGAAACAAAAGTCCCTTCTCGTTAAGATGTTGCCTTCCAGCAAGCACTACTAATACTCAGCAGGTGATGTGAAACTCTGTCACCTACCGCCTCTGTTCTGGTGCCTAAACAGGTTTAGATCTCGAAGTCTTTCTTCCCCTTGATAAGAACTACTTCTTAAAAATGTTGATGAAGATTTCATAGGTTTCTTTGAAAATAATTATTAAAAAAGAAATGGCCCCCAGGTTTTATCTATGCATAGCAATAAGTCTCAGCTGCAAACTAGTTTTTTTAAGTCAAGATTTTTGCTTCCAAAAAAACAGATTTGTACAAATGCATTTAAAAACCTAATTAATTGGAGCAGGCTACAGTCCAATTACTCTGGTGGCTTGAAAACAATCCCAAAATAATAAAATATATAATGATGATGGTTTTTTTCCCTGTTAATATCACCACAATCTGAGAAAATCTTTGAGCCGTTGCACTGAAAATGATGTGGATCCTTAAAGACAATTAATTACAGAAGACCAAAGAGAGGTTTTGAAAAGTGAAAAAACTAAATATAATCAGGCCTAGTAGAAATACATTTGGCATTATTTAAACAAGCTATGTTTTTCTTGACTGCTCTTTTAGCATTTTGCCACTTCCTCATTTTGCCGCAGATGTTTTATTTTATAAGTGGATGAACTTCATCACTTTCATTGACTAAAACGTCTAAAAATAGGTAAACAGTTACAAAAACAGCAAAAGGTTAACAAGGCTGAAAGAAAGGCCATATGCTGGCTTCTTTCTTGAAAAGTAAACATATCAAACTGAAATAAAAGAAAATCTAATATGAAAAAATATATTTTAACTGAAAATGAGAACTCATTACACTAATTATGACAGGAAATGTGTTTTGGTAGCCTCTTACTGAAAAAGGTTTTCTCACGTCTCACATCCTCCCTTCTCTTCCCACCTCCCCACCCTGAATGTACACACACACAGGGAATGTTTTCCATGAACAGTCAATGTGGTGAAAAGAGGAAATGCTCTAAAGTCACTTTCCATGGAAAATAAAATTCCAACATTTAACTCCCTTCTTGAAGCTATTCCATCATAATCTCCAGAGGGCCTCTGCTAGAATACAAATATTTCATTTCATTCACCATTACCAACACTTTCAGAACCTGGTTCTGCCATTTTCTCACTTTCTGGAACTAAGAAACTTGCTTAAACATTCTAAATCTCATTCCTTCATTGGTAAATAACAAGGTATGTTTATATACGGATGCATGTTTCGTACGGTTGTTGGGAAGACAACGTGGAATGATGTCCATAAAGGGCTTACTTTGCATCATGCCTGAATTGTAAAAGTTGCTCAATCAACAGTAGCTGCTACTGCTATTGTCATTATTATTATTATTAATTATTATTGTTACTATTCTCATTAGCTAATGGGAAAGGAATGAGATTCAAGTAGGCTCAATCAGAGGATTAGAAGGCGAAGAGAAATGTGTGGATGAAAGCTGTGGAAGATGAGGAGTTTGCAGGCTCTGCCGTCCCAAGCTGCACAGAGAGGGGAAAACTCTGCAATAAACACCACTACCTCCTTGACAAGTTTGCCTGCAGCCAGGCCTGGCTCTGTTGACTCATCTGCCACTACCACAGATGCCACAGTCTCCATACTGGTGGGCAAACTAATAGAAGAAAATCAGTGCAAATTCAGAGCATTTGCATAATTTCAGCTCCTTTGGTCATTTCCTAGAAGAGGTCAAAAATTGTACTCTTTTGTCTAGGGTGCCTGAAGATCCATGTTCCTGTTGAATTTTTGCTTTCCGTTTTAAACTATTAGCTCTTGATTGTGGAAAAATAAAGAATTGGGGAGACAGAGAAGGCTAAAGGAAAGAATAAAAGGGAATAAACATGAATTTTAGATCCATATTTAGTACTCTTTTCTGCAAAATTCATGTGGGGATTTGGCTAATCACACAATTGCAATTGGTGCTCAACCCAGTCCCTCATATGCTGCAGGAACACCATCATTTGTCTGGTTGTGATGCCCAAGTGCATTTTTAACTCTACCTTTAAGGCCTTTGGATTGTCTCTGCCTATGAAAATAGAGCCAAGCAAGAATTTCCTGAGCTTCTGGGTTCTGGACTTGAAGAAGTAGTTCTTCAAAGAGAGTATTCAGGGAACTCACATTCCACCAAATTTTAATAGTTGTTACCCGAGTTGCCAATAAGTGTGAGAAAGGCTGTCAAACAAAGCCAAAGAGGGTTCCTTACTGCAGGACTTCTCAGAGCCTTGAATGTGTTAATATGGAACATTAATTCCTAAGAACAGCACTTCTGTTTGTCACCACCAGGCCTGCCCTACAAGAGCTCCTGAAGGAAGCACTAAACATGGAAAGGAACAACCACTACCAGCCACTGCAAAAACATGCCAAATTCTAAAGACCATCGATGCTAGGAAGAAACTGCATCAACTAACGAGCAAAATAACCAGCTAACATCATAATGACAGGATCAAATTCACAGATAAGAATATTAACCGTACCTGTAAATGGGATAAATGCTCCAATTAAAAGACACAGACTGGCAAATCGGATAGAGTCAAGACCCATCACGGTCTTGTATTCAGGAAACCCATCGCAAGTGCAGAGACACACATAGGCTCAAAACAAAAGGATGGAGGAAGATCTATCAAGCAAATGGAAAACAAAAAAAGGCAGGGGTTGCAGTCCTAGTCTCTGATAAAACAGACCTTAAACCAACAAAGATCAAAAGACACAAAGAAAGCCATTACATAATGGAAAAGAGATAAATACAACAAGAAGAGCTAACTATCCTAAATATATATGCACCCAATACAGGAGCACCCAGATTCATAAAGCAAGTACTTAGAAACTGAGAAAGAGACTTAGACTTCCACACAATAATAATGGGAGACTTTAACACCCCACTGTCAACATTAGACAGATCAACGAGACAGAAAGTTAACAAGGATATCCAGGAATTGAACTCAGCTCTGCACCAAGCAGACCTAATAGACATCTAAAGAACTCTCCACCCCAAATCAACAGAATATACATTCTTCTCAGCACCACATCACACTTATTCCAAAATTGACCATGTAGTTGGAAGCAAAGCACTCCTCAGCAAATGTAAAACAACAGAAATTATAACAAACTGTCTCTCAGACCACAGTGCAATCAAACTGGAACTCAGGATTAAGAAACTCATTCAAAACCACTCAACTACATGGAAACTGAACAATCTGCTCCTGAATGACTACTGGGTACATAACGAAATGAAGGCAGAAATAAAGATGTTCTTTGACACCAATGAGAACAAAGACATAACATACCAGAATCTCTGGGACACATTCAAAGCAGTGTGTAGAGGGAAATTTATAGCACTAAATGCCCACAAGAGAAAGCAGGAAAGATCTAAAATTGACACCCTAACATCACAATTAAAAGAACTAGAGAAGCAAGAGCAAACACATTCAAAAGTTAGCAGAAGGCAAGAAATAAGTAAGATCAGAGCAGAACTGAAGGAGATAGAGATATAAAAAACCTTTCAAAAAATCAATGAAATCCAGGAGCTGGTTTTTTGAAAAGATCAACAAAATTGATAGACCCCTAGCAAGACTAATAAAGAGGAAAAGAGAGAAGAATCAAATAGAGGCAATAAAAAGTGATAAAGGAGATATCACCACCAATCCCACAGAAATACAAACTACCATCAGAGAATACTACAAAAACCTCTACGCAAATAAACTAGAAAATCTAGAAGAAATAGATAAATTCCTCGACACATACACCATCCCAAGACTAAAGAAGGAAGAAGTCGAATCTCTGAATAGACCAATAATAGGCTCTGAAATTGAGGCAATAATTAATAGCCTACCAATCAAAAAAAGTCCAGGACCAGACAGATTCACAGCCAAATTCTACCAGAGGTACAAGGAGGAGCTGGTACCATTCCTTCTGAAACTATTCCAATCAATAGAAAAAGAGGGAATCCTCCCTAACTCATTTTATGAGGCCAGCATCATCCTGATACCAAAGCCTGGCAGAGACACAACAAAAAAAGAGAATTTTAGACCAATATCCCTGATGAACATCAATGCAAAAATCCTCAATAAAATACTGGCAAACCAAATCCAGTAGCCCATCAAAAAGCTTATCCACCATGATCAAGTGGGCTTCATCCCTGGGATGCAAGGCTGGTTCAACATATGCAAATCAATAAACGTAATCCAGCATATAAACAGAACCAACGACAAAAACCACATGATTATCTCAACAGATGCAAAAAAGACCTTTGACAAAATTCAGCAGCCCTTCATGCTAAAAACTCTCAATAAATTACGTATTGATGGGACATATCTCAAAATAATAAGAGCTATTTATGACAAACCCACAGCTAATATCATACTGAATGGGCAAAAACTGGAAGCATTCCCTTTGAAAACTGGCACAAGATAGGGATGCCCTCTCTCACCACTCCCATTAAACAGTGTTGGAAGTTCTGGCCTGGGCAATCAGGCAGGAGAAAGAAATAAAGGGTATTCAATTAGGAAAAGAGGAAGTCAAATTGTCCCTGTTTGCAGATGACATAATTGTGTATTTAGAAAAACCCATCGTCTCAGCCCAAAGTCTCCTTAAGCTGATAGGCAATTTCGGCAAAGTCTCAGGATACAAAATCAATGTACAAAAATCACAAGCATTCTTATACACCAATAACAGAAAAACAGAGAACCAAATCATGAGTGAACTCCTATTCACAATTGCTTCAAAGAGAATAAAATACCTAGGAATCCAACTTACAAGGGATGTGAAGGACCTCTTCAAGGAAAACTACAGATCACTGCTCAACGAAATAAAAGAGTACACAAACAAATGGAAGAACATTCCATGCTCATGGATTGGAAGAATCAATATCGTGAAAGTGGCCATACTGCCCAAGGTAATTTATAGATTCAAAGCCATCCCCATCAAGCTACCAATGACTTTCTTCACAGAATTGGAAAAAACTACTTTAAAGTTTATATGGAACCAAAAAAGAGCCCACATTGCCAAGTCAATCCTAAGTCAAAAGAACAAAGCTGGAGGCATCATGCTACCTGACTTCAAACTATACTACAAGGCTACAGTAACCAAAACAGCATAGTAGTGGTACCAAAACAGAGATATAGACCAATGGAACAGAACAGAGCCCTCAGAAACAATACCATACATATATAACCATCTGATCTTTGACAAACCTGACAAAAACAAGAAATGGGGAAAGGATTCCCTATTTAATAAATGGTGCTGGGAAAACTGGCTAGCCATATCTAGAAAGCTGAAACTGGATCCCTTCCTTACACCTTATACAAATTAACTCAAGATGGATGAAAGACTTACATGTTAGACCTAAAACCATAAAAACCCTAGAAGACAACCTAGGCAATACCATTCAGGACATAGGCATGGGCAAGGACTTCATGTCTAAAACACCAAAAGCAATGGCAACAAAAGCCAAAATTGACAAATGGGGTCTAATGAAACTAAAGAGCTTCTACACAGCAAAAGAAACTACCATCAGAGTGAACAGGCAACCTACAGAATGGGAGAAAATTTTTGCAATCTACTCATCTGACAAAGGGCTAATATCCAGAATCTACAATGAACTCAAACAAATTTACATGAAAAAAAGAAACAACCCCATCACAAAGTGGGTGAAGGATATGAACAGACACTTCTCAAAAGAAGACATTTATGCAGCCAAAAGACACATGAAAATATGCTCATCATCACTGGCATCAGAGAAATGCAAATCAAAACCACAATGAGATTCCATCTCACACCAGTTAGAATGGCCATCATTAAAAAGTCAGGAAACAACAGGTGCTGGAGAGGATGTGGAGAAATAGGAACACTTCTACACTGTTGGTGGGACTGTAAACTAGTTCAACCATTGTGGAAGACAGTGTGGCAATTCCTCAGGGATCTAGAACAAGAAATACCATTTGACCCAGCCATCCCCTTACTGGGTATATACCCAAAGGATTATAAATCATGCTGCTATAAAGGCACAAGCACATGTTTATTGTGGTACTATTCACAATAGCAAAGACTTGGAACCAACCCAAATGTCCATCAATGATAGACTGGACTAAGAAAATGTGGCACATATACACCATGGAATACTATGCAGCCATAAAAAAGGATGAGTTCATATACTCTGTAAGGACATGGATGAAGCTGGAAACTATCATTCTCAGCAAACTATCGCAAGGACAAAAAACCAAACACGGCATGTTCTCACTCATAAGTGGGAGTTGAACAATGAGAACACATAAACACAGGAAGGGGAACATCACACACTGGGGCCTGTCGAGGGGTGGGGGAAGTGGGGAGGGATAGCATTAGGAGATATATCTAATGTAAATGAGCAGCTAATGGGTGCAGCACACCAACATGGCACATGTATACATATGTAACAAACCTGCACGTTGTGCACATGAAACCTAGAACTTAAAGTATCATAAAAAAAAACAAAAAAGAAAGACACCTCAAGTAAGACCTGATGACAGGAAATGTCAACAATGCAAATTTCTAAACATTGCAGACACTAAGTAATGTCTCAATTACCAAAGACAAGATGTATAGGTTGATTTTCCCTGTACACTGGGTAAATAAACCACTTGTTAACATTTAAAAAAAAAAAAAAAAAAAAAAGAACAGCACTTCTGGCCATCCAGTACTTTTTTTAAAATCACAGAGCATTTCCCCAAAATGCTGAGGAAAGTCCGTAGATGGCTTTTTTTGTTTGTTTGTTTGGTTGGTTGGTTTTTTTTGAGACGGAGTCTCGCTCTGTCACCCAGGCTGGAGTGCAGTGGCGTGATCTTGGCTCACTGCAAGCTCCGCCTTCCAGGTTCACACCATTCTCCTGCCTCAGCCTCCCTAGCAGCTGGGACTACAGGCGCCTGCCACCATGCCCGGCTAATTTTTTGTATTTTTAGTAGAGATGGGGTTTCACTGTGTTGGCCAGGATGGTCTTGATCTCCTGACCTCGTGATCTGCCCGCCTTGGCCTCCCAAAGTGCTGGGATTACAAGTGTGAGCCACAGCACCCGGCCCCAAGATGGTTTTACATCTAAATTTGCTCTTTTTGTCTTAACTTATGTTGATTGGTAACCTAAGTTTGTAAGATCTATTTAAGGGAGGAATTTTAAAATCTCATGATCATCCTTAGTAATGCTGGTATTACTCTGTGTTCAGGACACAGAGCTCTGAATCTTTAACTAACACCTCTTTTATACGTTCATGCTCACCCATAACCTACAGAACTGATCCGATGCATATGGATTTGGCTGAAACGTGTGAACTTGGCTAAAGGTAATGGTTTTGTTTTGACTGCAGGCAAATACATTGAAGAAAAGAATAAATGTATGTCTTGAGGCATCAGGGACTATGCTCCCCAGAAGCAGACAACCTTTCTGAAGTCTCCTCATAGCGAACAGGGTTGATTTTGCCTGAAATCCCTTCTTCCTCCTTCGGTCAGTCAGCAAGTTTTATTTATCTTTTAGACGCCTCCATGTCTTGGGGGTAGGTGAAGGAAAGAGTCCAGACATTCTTACTCCACTGGAAGGCAGATTATGTTAGCCAATTGAATTCCCTCTGTCCTCAGGATAAAATCCTGTGTCACAGGTCACTAGGTGTGGGAAGTTCTCTCTCTGCTTTGGAAATAGTAGATAGTAAGAGTCTTAAGCCTGGAGTAAAGACCATCATTGCCATGAGGGCAGAGATGGCCTTCTTGTAAATGAAACCAACAGTGAGGAGAACAGACTTGGAAGATGGTAAAGCAAAGATTCCTGGTGACAATGTTCAAACTCTACCCTGTAGGTCACTGAATAATCTCTGCCTCTAACAAGAGGAACCAAGCAAGAATTTCCTGAGCTTCTGGTTTCTGGACTTGAGGAAGCATTTTTTTCACAGAGAGTTTTCCAGAGAGCCCTTGGATCTAGCCAAACCCCTGAAATATATCCCTCCAAAGTTTCAACTTACAGACGCAGTAGTGTCTTTTCTGCGTCAGCTAGTTTGAGCTGGGTTTCTAAAGCTGTAATAAGAAAGTGGTTGAATAATCCACTCCTATTCTTAAAAATTCATGCAAAATTTGCATTCTCCTTCATAATACATCCATGTGTGTTTTAAAAAGAAAAATATGTTAAATTATTTACCTTTCAGTAAAGTTGACTTTCCAGGAGGATGTGCCATGTTTATACAGTGTCTTCTCTCGCCCCTCACTCACTGCTGAGGACCCCACTTTTGAGTTTCATGGTTGTGGAATAAGAATGTAACAGTGCCTTTCTGAGACTTTCGGTCCTACTACCCTGAAACAAAGAGAAGGAGAAACGGAACGAAAGAAGATGGAGAAGAATTACATCCTAGGGAGGCTCATGTACTGGCCTCCTTTGCCTGGAGCTCCACTGACTACAATTCATAAAGCAACATGACTGACTGTAACTGAGCACTTACTATGTGCCAAATGCTTTACATGTATGATTTTACTCCTCATAACAACCTTTGAGGAGGCTACTCATTGCTTCTAGTTTATAATTTTTTTATAAAAGAAACTCATTCAAGCTTTAAAAAATTATGCAAGACTACAAACCTAAAAATAACAAAGCCAGAGTCAAAACCTAGACAAATTAGGAACTTAAAATCATCATTATCATCATCATCATCATCCTCATCACATTTACTATATGCCAGAAACTGTTCAAGTGTTTTACCTAAATAATGGAACAGGTAGTTAATTTTATCCTTTTCTCAAAAATGGGAAAACCAAAATTAACTGACTTGCTTAAAATGACACAGCAAATATGTTTCAAAACTAGATGATCTTGCTCCAGAGTCTACAAACTTGATAGTAGATTACTGATCATAGTTACCTTCTTTACTTAGCCTTTCAGGGTAGATAAAAAGGAAGAACAGTATCTCCTTGTATGGTAGAAGAGGCCCCAAGACCCTTATACCATCCTATCTACGCACGAGAACTTCCCATTGACAACCAAAGGTAAGAAACAGAAAACTTTGCCACAGCAAAGTCTCACCATTCTCTATATCACATTCAAAGTTGCACCTTCTACAGTCTGGCCCAACTCATGTCTTCTGATTTCACTGGGTCATGTCAAAGACCCTTCTTGGTAGTAGAATAAAAAGGGGCAAGTAGGTACATTAGTTTTCTATGGCTGATGTAACAAATTATTACAAATTTAGTGCCTTAAAAAAACAAAAATGTATTACCTTACACATCTAGAGATCAGACATTACAACGGGTCAGCAGGGCTGTGTTCCTTCTGGAGGCTCTAGGGGAAAATCTGTTTCCTTGCCTTCTCTAGCTTCTAGAGGCTTCCCACATTCTTGGCTTTTGCCCCTTCCTTCATCTTTAAAGTCTGCAGTGTAGTATCTTCAAGTCTTCCTTTGACTCTGACCCTTATGGCTTGCTCTTTCCCTCTTAAGGGCCCTTGTGATGACATTGAGCTCACCTGGATAATCAAAAAAAAAAAAAAATGCTTCACATCTCAACATTCTTAATCACATCTACAAAGTCCCCTTTCCCTTGTAAAGGTAACAAAGTCAGAGGTTCCAAGGATTAGGATGCAGACATCTTTGAGGAGCCATTACTTTGACTCCCATAGCAGGTAAAAGAGATTTTACCTTCCCCAGGGACCAACAGACACTGCTGCTTGAAAATAACTTCAATCTTCATGATTTCAGTTTGGAGTCACATCTCTCTCCTCCAGCTCCGGATCATGGATTGGAACCAGCAGGCTCTCCTGCTCAGTCCGGGAGGGAGCTACAGAAAGGGGTTGAGACCATTCCCACCATTATCCCTTTCTCTTCTGGCCTAAAGGTCATATCACCTTTAACTCATAGCATTGCCATTTCTGGTTGTCAGATGCATTCATCTCTGGGAATTTATTGCATCTGAAACTTCCAGAGTAAGTTTCCACAGTTCTCTCTTTAATACTTGTGTTTTCAAACACAGTATGAGCAGTGATTATTTCCTTCTTTAGGTCTGAAATCACTGTGCTTTCCATACTTCTTAATAGCAAGTGATTTATTTGTTTTAGAGCCTGTGTTCTTGGATTCCCTCCCAGGCTATGTTTGAATGGCATTATAGGATTTTGCCAATCTTTGTTTTCTTTGCTACAATATCAGAGAAATGGAACTGAAATACCCACAGTTTTCAGACACTTCTTAACCAATTGACTTCACTTCCACAGTAAAAAAAAAAACAAAAAAAAAGTAAACTCTTCATTTCAGTCTCACATACAATTATGGAGTCTCTTCACTCTCTTAAATCTTCGACTAACTGAAAGCAGTCATGGGTCAAAGTTTGCTTTGTTAAATTTACAGACAAATTATACACATTCTGAATGACTAATAGAAAAAACAAATTCTCCTTACCCACATACTAGGGGTGAGAAGAGGGGCCCTAAATTTAAGAACGTCATTTGTCCTAACAATAGGTATTTTCAAAGAGTTGACCAAATCTTTGGAATTGAAAGGAGACCAGGAAGAGAGTTTTAAGGGAGAACTAAGGAAAATTGCATTATTCTGCATAAAAAAGTGGAAGACTTTTTGTTTTTGCTTTTTTATTTTCTTAGAGGTAGCCATAAACAATATATAAATAAATGAAAGTCATGGTGTTCCAATAAACTTTACAAAAAATAGATGATAGCATGTACCTCAGAAATATGTAAAACTATTATGTATCTATAGTAATTAAAAATAAAAGGGTATAAAAAAGTGAAGAACCCTTGAGTAATACCCCAAAGTATAAAAACCATGGCAGTATATGGCTGATATGGTTTGGCTCTCACCTTGAATAGTAATCCCTATAATCCCCATGGGTCAAGGTTGGAACCAGGTGAAGGTAACTGAATCATGGGGGCAGCTTCCCCCATGCTGTTCTCATGATAGTGAGTGAGTCTCACAAGATCTTATGGTTTTATAAGCATCTAGCATTTCCCCTGTTGGCACTCACTCCGTCCTGAAGCCCTGTGAAGAAGGTGGCTGCTTCTCCTTTGCCTTCTGCCATGTTTGTAAGTTTCCTGAGGCCTCCCCAGCAATGCAGAACTGTGAGTCAATTAAGCCTCTTTCCTTTATAAATTACCCAGTCTAGGGCAGCAGTAAAGAATTACCCAGTTCTTTATAGCAGCATGAGAACTAACTAATACAATGGCATATACACCACTCTGGAGCCAATTACTCCAAAGAGATTACATATGCCGAAATTACATATAGGTTATTAACAGGAAGTTGGGGTGGTTTAACAGGGACCCTAAGACACAAGAATGACATCAGTGAAAATGGCATCCATCTTCCCCTTGGTGCCATGGCGAAGGTTTGGCAATACACAGGAAAACAAAAAAAGGCAGGGGTTGCAATCCTAGTCTCTGATAAAACAGACTTTAAATCAACAAAGATCAAAAGAGACAAAGAAGGCCATTACATAATGGTAAAGGGATCAATTCAACAAGAAGAGCTAACTATCCTAAACATATATGCACCCAATACAGGAGCACCCAGATTCATAAAGCAAGTCCTTAGAGACCTAGAAAGAGACTGAGACTCCCACACAATAATAATGGGAGACTTTAACACCCCACTGTCAACATTAGACAGATCAACGAGACAGAAAGTTAACAAGGATATCCAGGAATTGAACTCAGCTCTGCACCAAGCAGACCTAATAGACATCTAAAGAACTCTCCACCCCAAATCAACAGAATATACATTCTTCTCAGCACCACATCACACTTATTCCAAAATTGACCATGTAGTTGGAAGCAAAGCACTCCTCAGCAAATGTAAAACAACAGAAATTATAACAAACTGTCTCTCAGACCACAGTGCAATCAAACTGGAACTCAGGATTAAGAAACTCATTCAAAACCACTCAACTACATGGAAACTGAACAATCTGCTCCTGAATGACTACTGGGTACATAACGAAATGAAGGCAGAAATAAAGATGTTCTTTGACACCAATGAGAACAAAGACATAACATACCAGAATCTCTGGGACACATTCAAAGCAGTGTGTAGAGGGAAATTTATAGCACTAAATGCCCACAAGAGAAAGCAGGAAAGATCTAAAATTGACACCCTAACATCACAATTAAAAGAACTAGAGAAGCAAGAGCAAACACATTCAAAAGCTAGCAGAAGGCAAGAAATAAGTAAGATCAGAGCAGAACTGAAGGAGACAGAGACACAAAAAACCTTTCAAAAAATCAATGAAATCCAGGAGCTGGTTTTTTGAAAGATCAACCAAATTGATACACTGTTAGCAAGACTAATAAAGAAGAAAAGAGAGAAGAATCAAATAGATGCAATAAAAAATGATAAAGGAGATATCACCACCGATCCCACAGAAATACAAACTACCATCAAAGAATACTATAAATACCTCTATGCAAATAAACTAGAAAATCTAAAAGAAATGGATAAATTCCTCAACACATACACCCTCCCAAGAATAAACCAGGAAGAAGTTGAATCTCTGAATAGACCAATAATAGGCTCTGAAATTGAGGCAATAATTAATAGCTTACCAACCAAAAAAAGTCCAGGACCAGATGGATTCACAGCCGAATTCTACCAGAGGTACAAGGAGGAGCTCGTACCATTCCTTCTGAAACTATTCCAATCGATAGAAAAAGAGGGAATCCTTCCTAACTCATTTTATGAGGCCAGCATTATCCTGATACTAAAGCCTAGCAGAGACACAACAAAAAAAGAGAATTTTAGATTTTACCAATATCCCTGATGAACATCAATGCAAAAATCCTCAATAAAATACTGGCAAACTCAATCCAGCAGCACATCAAAAAGCTTATCCACCATGATCAAGTGGGCTTCATCCCTGGGATGCAAGGCTGGTTCAACATATGCAAATCAATAAATGTAATCCAGCATATAAACAGAACCAACGACAAAAACCATATGATTATCTCAACAGATGCAGAAAAGGCCTTTGACAAAATTCAACAGCCCTTCATGCTAAAAACTCTCAATAAATTAGGTATTGATGGTACGATGGGACGTATCTCAAAATAATAAGAGCTATTTATGACAAAACCACAGCCAATATCATACTGAATGGGCAAAAACTGGAAGCATTCCCTTTGCAAACTGGCACAAGATAGGGATGCCCTCTCTCATCACTCCTATTCAACATAGTTTTGGAAGTTCTGGCCAGGGCAATCAGGCAGGAGAAAGAAATAAAGGGTATTCAATCAGGAAAAGAGGAAGTCAAATTGTCCCTGTTTGCAGATGACATGATTGTATATTTAGAAAACCCCATCATCTCAGCCCAAAATCTCCTTAAGCTGATAGGCAACTTCAGCAAAGTCTCAGGATACAAAATCAATGTGCAAAAATCACAAGCATTCTTATACACGAATAACAGACAGAGAGCCAAATCATGAGTGAAATCCCATTCACATTTGCTTCAAAGAGAATAAAATACCTAGGAATCCAACTTACAAGGGATGTGAAGGACCTCCTCAAGGAGAACTACAAACCACCATTCAATGAAATAAAAGTGGATACAAACAAATGGAAGAACATTCCATGCTCATGGATTGGAAGAATCAATATCGTGAAAATGGCCATACTGCCCAAGGTAATTTATAGATTCAATGCCATCCTCATCAAGCTACCAATGACTTTCTTCACAGAATTGGAAAAAACTACTTTAAAGTTCATATGGAACCAAAAAAGAGCCCACATTGCCAAGCCAACCCTAAGCCAAGAGAACAAAGCTGGAGGATTATGCTACCTGACTTCAAACTATACTACAAGGCTACAGTAACCAAAATAGCATGGTACTGGTACCAAAACAGAGATATAGACCAATGGAACAGAACAGAGCCCTCAGAAATAATGCCACATATTTACAACCATCTGATCTTTGACAAACCTGACAAAAACAAGAAATGGGGAAAGGATTCCCTATTTAATAAATGGTGCTGGGAAAACTGGCTAGCCATATCTAGAAAGCTGAAACTGGATCCCTTCCTTACACCTTATACAAAAATTAATTCAAGATGTATGAAAGACTTACATGTTAGACCTAAAACCATAAAAACCCTAGAAGAAAACCTAGGCAATACCATTCAGGACATAGGCATGAGCAAGGACTTCATGTCTAAAACACCAAAAGCAATGGCAACAAAAGCCAAAATCGACAAATGGGATCTCATTAAACTAAAGAGCTTCTACACAGCAAAAGAAACAACCATCAGAGTGAACAGGCAACCTACAGAATGGGAGAAAATTTTTGCAATCTACTCATCTGACAAAGGGCTAATATCCAGAATCTACAATGAACTCAAACAAATTTACAAGAAAAAAACAAACAGCCCCATCAAAAAGTGGGCAAAGGATATGAACAGACACTTCTCAAAAGAAGACATTTAAGCAGCCAAAAAACACATGAAGAAATGCTCATCATCACTGGCCATCAGAGAAATGCAAATCAAAACCACAATGAGATTCCATCTCACACCAGTTAGAAAGACGATCATTAAAAAGTCAGGAAACAACAGGTGCTGGAGAGGATGTGGAGAAACAGGAACACTTTTACACTGTTGGTGGGACTGTAAACTACTTCAACCATTGTGGAAGTGAAGTCAGTGTGGTGATTCCTCAGGGATCTTGAACTAGAAATACCATTTGACCCAGCCATCCCATTACTGGGTATATACCCAAAGGATTATAAATCATGCTGCTATAAAGACACATGCACATGTATGTTTATTGTGGCACTATTCACAATAGCAAAGACTTGGAACCAACCCAAATGTGCAACAATGATAGACTGGATTAAGAAAATGTGGCACATAGGCCGGGTGCGGTGGCTCACGCTTGTAATCCCAGCACTTTGGGAGGCCGAGGCGGGCGGATCACGAGGTCAGGAGATCGAACCCATGGTGAAACCCCATCTCTACTAAAAACACAAAAAAAAAATTAGCCGGGCATGGTGGCAGGCGCCTGTAGTCCCAGCTACTCAGAGACGCTGAGGCAGGAGAATGGCGTGAACCCGGGAGGCAGAGCTTGCAGTGAGCCGAGATTCCGCCACTGCACTCCAGCCTGGGCGACAGATGGAGACTCTATCTCAAAAAAAATAAATAAATACAAATAAATAAAAGAAAATGTGGCACATATACACCATGGAATGCTATGCAGCCATAAAAAATGATGAGTTCATGTCCTTTGTAGGGATATGGATGAAGCTGGAAACCATCATTCTCAGCAAACTATCACAAGGACAAAAAACCAAACACCACATGTTCTCACTCATAGGTGGGAATTGAACAATGAGAACACGTGGACACAGGAAGGGGAACATCACACACCAGGGCCTGTTGCGGGGTGTGGGGAGGGGGGAGGGATAGCATTAACATGTTAAATGACGAGTTAATGGGTGCAGCACACCAACATGGCACATGTATACATATGTAACTAACCTGCATATTGTGCACATGTACCCTAAAACTTAAAGTATAATTTAAAAAAAAAAAGGAAAAAATAAAAAACAGGAAAGGTCTTAGGGTTGACCCAAGGAGCATTGCTCCTGATAAGCTATGGTTTTATTCCCTTTTGAGAAGTAGCATAGGAGTGGTAGAAATCACTTGGACTTGGTTAACCACTAAGACCTGGGTACAAATCCTACTTCCACTTCTCATTAGCTGCAGGTCCTTGGACTATTTACTTCATCTCTGAGTCTTAGTGTCCAGCTTCGCCAAACTTCATAAGGCTCAGGAAAAATACAAAACGACAGAAAGCCAAAAGGGAAGGGCAGACCCTTAATACATGTTCCCTTCCTCTTTCTTATGCTGTGGTTATTGGTTTCCCTTGGATGACTATTTAAAATAAGAGTCTGATACACTCCACAAATGTGTGAGAGCACAGCTGCTCATCTAGCATTTCAGGTTTTTATTATGCAAACTGATAAGACATATTCTGTAATTGGTGCATGTTCTTTTTTTGCCTAATGACACTAATCTGTTTTTATCTTAGTCATTTAACTGAGTTTCATGATTAGCACAGGCAAGGTTTTAGGGATTTAAATCATTTGTTTGATGTTTTTGCTTTTAGGCATGTTTGATTATTTATTAAAATCGATAAAATCAGCTGTGTTAACTAGTTATTAAAACTATAATTCTTTCATTGGCTGATACCAGGAGGGCTGAAGCAAAAGAAAAACTAAAACATTACATGAATTCTTGATTATGAAGCAAGTTTCTATAGGGGTGGCCTACATACTTTGCATTAACTGAAGCCTGTTTAGAACAAGTCTGTTCTATCTTTAGTCAATAAGGAAAGGACCAAGTGGGTAAGCATATGTGCAACTCATGTTCTAATTTATGCTTTAAAATAAAAACAAGTTTGAAAGAAGCAATGTGTTCTGGTCTTCAGAAAAGAAATACCAAGTACGTGCTAAGGGAGAGTGGTGAATAGTATCCAAAGACGACTTCCCTCCATTCCTTCCCACCCTGTACCTGCATGTCATTCCAACCATCAAGAGGTAAATGCTCTGCCCCTTTTTCTGAATCTGGTCCTGCCTGTGACCTGCTTTGGCTGGTGGAATAATGGTGGGGGTGACACTCTGCCAGTTCTGGTCAAGGTCTTCAAGAGGCCTTTAAGAGCTTCCACTTTGAATGTAGAAAGCCAGATGCCACGCTCTAAAAAAGCTTGGGCCAGAATACTAAATGATGAAACACCACATGGAGAAAGAAGGACACATGGTGAAGTTCAGAGATGCAATGTGGGACAAGTAAGTAGCATCTTCTTACAGCTCCCAGCCCAGCCCACCCCATATGGAACAGAAGAACTGCCCAGATAAGCTCTACCAGCATTCCTAATGTAAGTACTGTGAATAATAATAATTATCTTTTTAAGCCACTAAGTTTTGGGGTGCTCTATTATTCATCAATATATAACTTAAACAAGGGCAGGAGGGATAAGAGAATAACCGTAGACTTTCAGGTAACTTTTAAAATAAAATATTTCATTGAAGGAGTGAATTTCTATTGGCCCAGGATTACCTCTTCCCTTCAATGAAATTTCAACAGAAAAAGCTCCTCTTACTGAAACATTGTAGGGAAGAGAGAGAATGCACACAGATGAGAAAACATTGGTCTAGGATTCAGAGTTCTAGCTCCAGCCCGGGCTCTGTCACTCAGTGAAACGATGCTGGATAAAGCAGTTCACCCTTTGGGCTTCCATTTTGTCATCAGTAAAATGAAAAAAAGTGGCTAAGTGGGTCATTTGGCCTAGGATTTAAAGCCTTAGGTGTAGATGCTGAAACATGAACTCTATGTATTGTTTTACATGTAATCAGAGAAAGATACTCAAGGATGGACAATAGATAAAAGTTCTCCACAAAACTTTAAATTTATGTCTCATTATCTGAACTCACTGCCTGTGTAATGTGGTATTAGTATTTGCTTTTAAAAACTGTAACTTGTGACCAATGCAATTATGTTGCACTGTATTTTGTACACTGACTAAACTTTAATTTGAAATTTTCAAACTTTAAAAAACGTAAATGTTGTAAGCTGGTTTAGGTATTTCTTTGTTTCTAACATTTTGGAAGTCTTAGAAGATAAGACTGATCTCTACTTCTTTTAAGCTGTAAGAAATCCTAGGTGTTAGCTATGTTGTCTGTAGGATCCCTTTTAGCTCTACAAGTTGACTGTCACCCAGGTTTTCTTTCATTATTGCACCTACAGAATAATAAAGTACATATTGAATCTAATTTGTAATTTTTCTGATGTATTTTTACGGTACCAAGACATCCTTCTGAACTAATAGGCTTCATCAGAAATAAAAGTGTGTCCCAAGAAATCAAAATAACTGTACAGAATGTTTTATACATCTTGGTGGTGTTAACGAAATGTTTGCCCACTTTATGTGGGCAACTTACTAACTTACTAACTTTACTAACTTTATGTGAGCTAACTTACTAGCCATAGGCAGCTCTTAGACAGGTGTCTTGTGTCTGTGTGTGTGCATGAACACATGTGCACAATAAACAGATAAGTTACCAAAATCATAATAGTATTTTAACCCCAGTTATATGAACAATTCAGCCTCTCCTCCTCTCCTGCAAAAAGACAAAAGAAACAAAGAAAAAAGATGCTTTTAACTTTGGAAAAAATTAAGTACCCAAGAGAAGAGAGAAAAAAGATAGTAAATATATAAAATATATGCAAATTAAAGCAGTATAATACCATTATCACCTGTCAAACTGGCAAATTAAAAAAATTAATTCCCAATGAAGCCAAAATAAAGACATTTTCATTCTAAAAGACTAAAAGAATTTGTCACCAGATACTTACTAAAAAATATATTAAAAAGTATTCTTTAAGTCAAAGGAAGATTATCCCAGATGAAGGAACAGAGATACAAAAAGATTAAAGAGCAGAAAAAAATATGGTAAATATGTGATGTGTCAAAATGAATACTGAATGTACAAAACAATAATACTAATGTCTTACTGGCTTTTGTAATATATAAAATTAAAATACACAATGTCATATTAATGTTAGGGAATAAACAGCATTAAAATGGCTATCACTAATGTTCATAATAAAGTTAAAAGTCCTAATATTAGACTTTGATATGTCAAAGATAGATTTAATAACCACGTAAATACCAAAATAATATAAGTAAAACTTTCAAACTCCTAGAGTAAAGCATGAGATAATAAAAACTCTTTAATATAATTTATCCAAAAACATAAAAAAGAAAAAGAAGAGAGGATAGGCTAGATAGATAGGAGATACTCTGTAATATGTCAATAATTACATTAACTATAAATGTACTAAATGCTCCATTTACATGACAAAGACTATTCAACTGGATTTAAAAACAAAACAAAAGAAACCACTATACACTGTTTAAAAGACATTAAGTATAACGGTTGAAGGCAAAATATTTTTAAAAAGAGGAAAAATATATGCCATATAAACTAATAAAAAGGAAACTATGAAATAAAACAAAATATGTTTTCAGTCAAAAGTACTACTGGAGTAAACAGGGGCAAATAAATAACAATTATTTACTCATCAGGAAAATGCAGGAATTCTAAATTTGTATGCACCTAACAACATAACCTCAAAATACATGAATCAAAAATTAACAGAATTATAACAAGAAGTAGGTAAATCTACAATCACAGTAGGATATTTTAACATCTATTTCTCTGCTACTATCAGGCCAACTGAACAAAAGCAGTATAGATGTAAAAGATTTGAAGAATACAACTAGCAAACCCAATTCAAAGCAAGTACATAGAATACTGTCCCTAACTAGATAAGGCACATTCTTCATAGGCACATGTAAAACATAACCACAATTGATAACAGGCCATGAAGTAATTCCTAATAAATTTCAAGAGGTTGGAACCATACAGAGTATGTTCTCTGACCTCTAGCAACGAAATTAGTAATCAAAAACAAAAAGTAGAAAATCCATATACAGTACTTGGGGTTTAAGAAATACGTTTTAGTGGACTCTACTTCCAGCTATGACAGAGTTGATAGTTCATAATAATCCTCTTCAAAAATAACTATAAAACTGGATATAAAAATAATGATGATGACTAAATGTAATTCTACCACTGTTGGTGAGAGAATTATAAGCAACTTGGTGGTTGGCTTCTGTGTTTTTATATATTCTCTGAGTTTTCAAATTTCATATTAGTCACTTTTCATAAATTCAAAGAGACTTACCTTTTCACTCAGTGATAAGAAGTTATCACAAATAAGCTGTCATTAATTTTTTTAATTAGTTATGTCTGCAGTCAGTAGTTATTATTCTCATATGGGGGCCTTCAACGCTGTTTGATGTTATTAAAAATCTACTAATGCTTTGACCCAGCAGTTCCATTTCTACAAATGTATTTCCCCAAAACACATTCACACATCTGTCCAAAGGTGGATATGCAAGAATATATACTGTATACAGACGTATATTCTGACCTTTTATTTACAGAACACTAGACTTAAATGTCCACTTACAAGGGACTGGTTAAATAAACTATGATACAGCCATATAAAGAAGACTCATGCAGGCATTGACCCAGAGTAAAGTAGGTCTCTATACTCTGATACACGGTATGTCTTTGGTTAACTCTCTTTGTTTACAAGCAACGGAAGTTAATTCTGGCTTATGCAAGCAAAACAAAATGAATTGGAGCAATATGAGTTGATCCACAGAACGGACGAAGCCTGGATAGCAGAACAGGAATAGGCGACCCTAGACCACTGGGCATCAGGTATTGCTCCATCATCTTGTCTGGGTTCTGGTAATGCCTTTCATAAATTGTTCTGATCCTGAGTAACTCTGGATCTGTTTGAGATTCGGTCTAAAGAGGAATAAGCTGGGTTGCATACCTAAATTGGCTACCTGAGGACAGGGGACCTGATTTACAATCCCACAAGGAGTATGCAAAATTAGAAAGTCGTGATTCCTCCAAAATAAAATCAGAGTGCTATTTAAGGGGGAAAGAACGCTATACAGTAGAAAATGCATCCTCTACATACTGTTAAAAGAATAATGCAAAACCAAAAAGCGTACACATAGTAAATCACCATTTATGTTTTTTAAAAATGGGAGAGAATACATATTACATGTATACATGTAGAACATACTCTTAAAAAAAAAAAAACACTAGAAACAACCTTAACATTGTATCTCCCATTAGGCTCTAAGCTCCATGAGGGCAAGAAGTGTGTCTGTCTCATTCATTTCTGTATTTCCAGTGACTAACACTATGTCTTACACACAGGAGGCACACAATAAATAGTGGCACAGTGAATAAAAGGATGTAATTCTACAAAGGAGAGGAGGGATACTAGAGAAAGACTTACTTTTCATCTTTTAATTTTTTTCAAGTGCCTGAAGTTTTTATGCAATTAAAAAGGGTTAAGGATAATTCATAAAGGAAACACATTTTTAGGGGGCTCAAAAATTCTTTAAGAAGTTTGGGGATTGTTATCAATGACCCACCACATCACCCCTCTTCCCTAAACCACCTCATTGTGTATGTGCCCATACGGAGAGCCAAGCAGAAAAGGGCTCATTGTCCAGTAGAACAAACCAGCTCCGGCAGGAGAAGCTCCCCATCCCTGCAGTGCACACACGGCAACACAGCTTCTCCAGGGCCTCAGGAAATAATGACTTACGGAAAGATAAATAGTCAAGGGTTATTTGGTCATCGCGCTGGGGCTCCAGCTCTTTAGGTGTTTGCACTGATAGCAAAAACACTGTTGAGTGTCTAAATAATTTGAATGATATTAAAACAAAACCCCAGAAAGAGGAAAACAACAATAGCTTGATGACAGCAAGCTGACAATGGGAAGCATTTTGTGGGCTGAAATGATTGTAAAAGCAAACAATGGTGATATTGTCCTTCTGGTGTTACCGTGTAATGCTGTAATTTATGGATGAAGCGGAATTTCAAACAAAATAAACAGACTTGAATTTGTTAACTAATACAGTAAGCAAAGAACATTCTGTTATGTGAAAAGAGAAATGGAATGTTTCATATACTCCTATTTGCTAAACAGAAATATGTTTATATTTGGCATAACGTCTTGCTTTTGGTTTTGCTAGCTTTTTGAGAATATCCTTTTTCATTTAATCTTGAACACAGATACAAAATGTGGGTGAAAGAGGAATATTGTCAATATATATCATTGTACCATTATATTATAGTTCTAAAGTTAAAATTACAACAATAATAACTTTATCTCTCTCACATGTAAAACGGGACAGGTTCCCTTGTCCCCCTCTCAGGGCAAGTGATGGGAGTGTGGCTCATTTCTTCAGCGCCCGGCTGCTCAGACCTCTAGAGGAGCATAAAGACAGGCAGGCTGTGGGGCTCTGACCCCACGTGAGTGTCTAGGGGTGACTGTTTACAGCTCCCGAAGCCCCAGTGGACGTGTGTTACTGGGTGCTCTCTTAGTTTGCCGTCTATAGGCAGCTTGTGTTACCTCAATTGGACACTCTACCTTATCGCAAGCACAGAGGGCTTTCTGTATCCCCAGATTTCTTGCCTTGGTGCACCGGTAAAATTGGTCACACGTGGCTTGGGGAATGAGTGCAAAGTTGTGTTGAGTGGAAGCAGCTCTCCGGTGATGGAGGAGCGAGACGGGAGATGGTTTTCACCTGGAGTAGGGCAGCTCGGCGGCCCCAGCTCTCCTCTCACTGCCCCAGCCAAACTCCACCTTGTCTCGCTGGTCAATGGCCTGCCGGTGCCTGTCCGTGTGCTCTTCCCCCAGCGGGCTCTCCATGACCAGCCACCTGTGTCTTCTGCTCCGGATGTGTTCCTCACAACGTCCAGCGACTTCAGGGTGTCTGCCCGCTGGGGCCTGAGGGGGGGGGGGGGGGGGGGGGCGGGGGTATTTTTATAGCCCCAGGTTGGGGGCGTGGCCGGCAAGGGTGGGCTTGGAAAAATGCAACATTTGGGCGGGAAAGCAGGAACGCCTGTCCTCACGTAGAACCATGGGGGTGGAGCTCTAGCCAGGGACCCGCCTTCCTCCACCAGTCACTTCCCTTCCCCACTTCCGTATCATTTAAAGGGACCACGCTCTTCCCTTCCCGGTACTCCCGTGTCACAAGTGGCCTATGATATCGTGTTGAACTATTTGGTTGCAGTTACACTTATAAAAGAAAAGCTACTTCTCTGTAAACTATAAAAAGCAGGTTTTTATCTCAGAAAGGATTGTTAATAATAAATGACTACTATTTATGGAGCTCTTGGATTCACAAGAAGTGACTCACCAATGACAAATTACGTATCTTATGTCTCAGTGCTGAGAACAGTGCCTGGCACTTACTAGGTACTTAGTAGATATTTGTTGAATAAGTAAATATTTCTTCTACAAGCAAGGTATTGCTTTAAGTCATGGTTACATCTGTCAAAGACAAAACTAAATTCGAGACAAAATGAACAAAGGCTGTTTATTCATAAATTGATGGCAAGGGAACCCATCTGCTGTCACTTTCGTTTCAGCAGGGTTCCCGGGTGTTGGAGAGGAGAATGATTTTTATAGAATAAAAAAGGATAGGCTGAGACAGCCTCCGACTGCTGAGGGTTCTATAAAGGTGAGATTTCTGGAAGCCAGGATGACTTTCTAATTGATCTTCACGTACATTTGACTGCCCTTGGTTGGCTGGGAGGGAGCAAACAAGCAGTCTGGGGACATTCTGGAAATGAATGCTAGAAACAGAAGGTTTTCCGTGGCCAGCCATTTCCTGGAACATGTAGTGCTCAACGGGGTGCCTTTTTTACAGTCAAACTGTCAGGATGGTCCTTTATGAGAAGCTGACTGCTTGGGCCAGTTTGTAACATCTGGGTTCTCTCCCCGACTTCATTCTCTCACTCTTGCTCTCTCTCTCTCTCTCAAAAACAAAAACAAAAACAAAACAACAAACAAAAAACCTGTCACCTAATTGGCAAAAACCTCCTAGAAAAATAAAAATAAGTCAGTTTTAAATTGAAAAAAATTACTACCACTCAAAAATCCCAAATGCAGTAAAAATAGGAGTCATATAACCTCATATGTTCACGAGAATTCATCTGATGCAAGTAAACCTGCATTTTTATATTCAAATCTTATTTAATCATGGCTGTGGTCTTAGGACAAAGATAAGTTCAATATTTTACTGAAGTTTCAGTGATAGCAGTGAAGCATTGTCCTAAAGATTCAGGAACATGCTTTTTATAGATGTTGTTGGAGTGGAAAATAGCCACCTTAAAAAAAAAAATGCTTACGAGGATTCACAACCTTTCTAGTGGCTTTGTCTTTATTTATTCATTTATAAAGCGGCTACCTAGGGGGAGAGTATTAGTGGCCATGGGAAATTTTAAGTAGAAATTAAATAGACCTTTGGCTTCATGCCCAGAAAAATATGTCAGTCCTGTGCAGAAAACCAGGCAAAAGATAAAAAAGATTCCATTATATCTATAATACAATCTTCTTATGGCTTTAGTACAAGTTTCTTTTCTGCTAACAGAAGTCCCTGCAGAAGGTTTAAACAATCTCAACAATTTCATTATGTGAGCGTAGCTAAATCCAATAATGTAAAAGGGCCTAGAGAGCCTTCCCATATGCTCGGTTCCATACCCTTTCCTTCTAGGGGAAGTCACAGAACTTGGCTCTCAGGAAGCTGATTCTTCTCCAATTGCCCGGGGCACAAATCTTGCATTGTTGACATCAAGCAAGCTCTCCTGAGGACACACAAAGAAGAGAAGGAGCCATTAGAATTTCTCATGACCCTGCTTTGAGCCAAATCCAGCTTCACTTAAATGAATGAAAATGCTTGTTATATGGCCCAAGAAGCTACATTGTCCATTTGAAAATTAATTAGACCGTAGCTAGATGAACAACCCTAAGATGCTTTCACAATGTTCTTAGATGCATGACCCTGGCTGAGTTCCCAATTTTAACAAGTTTACCCTAAAGCAAAAACATGGCCTTTTGGCTAAGCTAGTGCTACAATTATAATGCTTTCCTAAGTGGTGGCAGCTAAAGCATAACCTCGCCAGAAAAGAGTTAGTTAGGAAGAGAGTAGTTAAAACTTTTGCATGCAAGCTAACAGAAGATATTTTAAAGGCAAATTTTTTGTTGTTTTGAGGAGCCAATTTAGTTATTCATTTCACAGCTGGGCTTGGAGAAAATGTTAAAATCTTATATATGTCATGATTCACTCTAGATTAAAACTCCTTGAGGGCACAGATTATATTGTTCCTTGTAGTATTTTAAGTATAGTGGTACCAAAAGTTGGTAGATTGACTAGAAGCATAAAACACAGATTCAGATGTAAATTCTTTTTTCAAGGTGTCACCCTGAGGGTGTTCGTGGCTGGTCATTGATAAGAAAGAATCTTTGGGTGTATAATATTCTGAGCAACTCCACTCACAAAGAGAGTAATAACTACTTTAAAAAGTAATCTATACATATACCTAATGTAAATGACGAGTTAATGGGTGCAGCACACCAACATGGCACATGTATACACATGTAACAAACCTGCAAGTTATGCACATGTACCCTAGAACTTAAAGTATAATAAAAATAAGTAAACAAAAAGTAGTCTATACATTGCCCCATTTAAGAATGTCCTTAATAAATATTAGGGGTGATTGTATAACTGATGCTTAACTTTCTATAATGTGGAATTGAGAGAGAGAAAATCAGAGTTGGATACACTGCATGAGAAATAAAATTCCACCCAAATTACCAAAAATAGAGAAATTATGGAAAGGGTACCCAACTCACAACTTCTTTATTGATTAAAGAAACAGAAAGTATTGCAAGGTGGCTCTATCCCTATTATAGCTGATCAGGACGAGGACAGACATCTCATTCCTGAAGAGCTGATTCATTGACAAATGATAAACAATTGCTTCCTCTCTGTGTCCCATGTGGGATCTCTCTAAATCTTTTCTGCACATGCTGTCTCTTTCTGGGGCAGCCAATTGAGGATCTTTGCATATAAATAAACACACGTGCCAGTTGACCTCTGTAGAGAAGCAGAATAATATATATATATATGGTTCGGGTGTTGAGTCGGGGACAGAGACAAGAGGCCATGTCGGCTTTAGTTTTCTAACACAAAGGAAGATTTTAAAAGTCTGAGAAAGAACAGTGAAGCAGGCCACCTTGTATTCTTAAGAATTCGCTCCTCTTGTTCACCTGCCTCTGTACAATTTCTACGTTGTTGATATTTTGGCTGGAATTTTATTTTCAATGCAGTATATCCAACTCTGATTTTGTTTTCTGCCCTCAACCTCATATTACAGATATTTAAGCATCAGTTATATCGTCATCCGTAATATTTGTTAAGGACCTTCCTAAATGTAGCAAACTATAAGTTACTTTTTAAAGTAGTTATCAGTCTCTCTCTGAGTGGAATGGCTCAGAATATCTCTCTGTTCTAATGCATAGACATCTGCAGATAAATGGTACTTTTGAATTTTTCCTAATGTAGCTCATCATTTTAGCACAGTTTTGACTGGCCTCCCTAATTCCAGATTATTTCTATTTCCTTGTAGGACCTTAACTGGGGACTGATCAGCATCCTTTTTTATGTCCCCCCAAAGAATGTCTTCTGGGTCTGGGCTCTCAAAAGTCTCACATGGTTAGAAATCTTTGGGTGGTGCAGTACCAAAACTCTGAAAAAAGAGACATTAAGTACCTCCTCTCATGCTGTGTATTGATAAGGACTTGTGTTCATCTATATAAATCTGGGTCAAAACAGATTCCTTTGAATTTAGTTAAAGAAGTCATATCGTTTTCTTTTGTGGAGGCACATGACTTCCCCAGAATGAAATCTTTCCCCAAGTGACATGACAGCATTAGCCACTTTTTTTTTTTTTTTTTTTTTGAGATGGAGTTTTGCTCCTGTTGCCCAGGCTGAAGTGCAATGGCAGGATCTCAGCTCACCGCAACCTCTGCCTCCCAGGTTCAAGCGATTCTCCTGCCTCAGTCTCCCTAGTAGCTGGGATTACAGGCGTGTGCCACCATGCCTGGCTAATTTTGTATTTTTTTTTTTTAGTAGAGACGGGGTTTCTCCATGTTGGTCAGGCTGGTCTCAAACTCCCGACCTCAGGTAATCCGCCCACCTCAGCCTCCCAAAGTGCTGGGATTAGAGGCGTGAGCCACCACGCCCAGCCAGCATTAGCCACTTTTAGGTTATCTGAAAGCCGCTGGAGGTCGCCCCTGCTTGCAAGGAGAAAGGGTTCTGGGCCCCATAACTTGGTTTCCTTAAGGCATGCTTAAATGTTGGCTTCTCCAGATTTGCTGAGATGCCCCTTTATCGTTTCAATGAACTCCCCCTTACTTGGGCTCACTGTTGTTGAATTCTGTCCCCAGGATTTTGAAGTGCTTTCACCATCTGCCCAAACAACTAAAACTTTCACAGAACGTTTAACAAGTATCCAAAACAGTAGATGGTTTCGGTTCCTATCTTCTGTATTTCCTCTTCCACTTAGAGGAGAACTGACAGGGATCATCCTCAAAGAGTGGGTTGACTAATGAAAGTTTAACCAAGGACTAAGGAAGCACTACACAGACTCCCAGGCTGGCTAACAGGTTCTATATGAACCATGACAGATTAAACAGAAAGCCTTATATGACAAATATGCAAACACAACTTATGACACTCAAATTAAAGTGGTAAATATAAAAATACAAATATAACAATAATAGACACTTACGTTTTCTGTGGTGCTTTACGGTTTTCAGAGCACTTTAAAATACCTTATCATGGTTCAGTCTCACAACAGACTGGGTGGGAGGGAGGCAATTTATGCCCAGATTGCAGGTGGAGAAACTGATCTTCCAAGAGGCTAAGAGACCTTGCTGGAAGAGCAAAGCCGAATCGTGAGTAAGGAAACACGTGGTACAGTCAGAGACTGGGGTTGGAATTTTGGTTCCCACTTTTTATTAGCTGAATGGATTGGGACAAATTATTTAATTTGTCTATGCCTCAATTTATTTATCTGGAAAATCGAACAAAATGCTGAGCACTGCTGTGAGAGCTACAAATGCACGATTCTCCCAACAACCCTATATAAAGTAGGATCCCCATTTGACAGATAAAGAAACCGACGCAAGCAAAGATTCAGGAACTTGCTTAAGATTACACAGAGTAAGTGGCAGAGGCAGGCTGCAAGCCCAGGCAATATGCTACCATTGTACAGCCTCCGTACCTCTTTCATTGGTTGGTGAGAGGAGTAAATAGCACCATGAATTGACCATAAGTCTAGCATAGTGAGAGTTCAATATGCACTAATAATCCATTCCTATTTGTAAAAAGCCCCTCTTACTTACTGGCTGTCTTTCAATATAGAATGGAAACTCCACAAGGGCAAAGGTACTGGATTTGTTCACCATTATGTAACCAAGGTCCCTGGGTTTCATAGTATACACTGGGAAAAAGTGCCTATTTGTAACTGTTGCACCTTGAGTTCTTGTTGTTTCATGAATGTTCCAGGAAGAAGCTCAGCCCTGGAATAGCAAAAATGGGTTGGATCCAGAGATGCCTGAGTTAGACGTGAACTTTGGTGAACTCCCCTCATTGCCATACTAAAAACCCTGCCCAGGGAGGAGCTTATTGGCCATTTGCTATACATGTGATGTATGTGGAAGCATGATCAGTGACCGCACACACGCTGTGATGATGGCAACTCTGCATACAATGACTCTGCTAACTAGCCCAAGAAAAGCCCTATTTTCACCTTTGTTTGGAGAGCTACTGCTTTGGGAACTATGCCCAGTGCCCTCCTTACCTGTTGTAAGTAATAGTAATAATATCTGTTTAATAAATCCTTCTTGCTTGTGGTCATCCGACTATCACCCACCAAGCAATAGAACCCACCCATTGTATGGGTAATAATATGAGGCCTAGAACATAGCATGGTACAAAATAGGGGCTCGGAAAATTAATAGTTGAGGGAGTGAATGAATGAGTAAATGCGATTTATGTTTTGAAGTCTTTTTGGAAGTTGAGGAAGGAGGGGGCCAGAACAGAAGAATGAGTTATTATCCCTAAGCTTATTCTCCAAAACAGGTACACTTCAACAATTTTAAAGAAATACCATTAATGTAAAAATTAAGGCTCTGATGAAAAGCATGTTTGGAATCAGGGTGAAATATACAATTGAAGCTTCAGAAGTCAGACCTTAAGAGACATAGAAAGGTGGTAGAGGGCTGTTTTGTGTACGTGTGCACTTGCTCACCCACCAATGTTGCAAACCCTGTCTCCTTCTTCCCCCATCCTCCTCCAGTCTTGCACACACCCCACCACAGCCTCTGTACCTCAGAGGAGAGAATTTGGCTGCACCCCTGGACACAATAAACCAGTTTGAGGGCTGAATGGATCTTAAACCTCCTGAGTCCTATCTCAGTTTTCTATCACCCCTTATGACCTTAAATGCCCCCCAAAGAATTTCATAAATAGACTAGGATCCAAATTAAAGAACTAGATTGAACTTAGGCAGAAAAGTGAGAGTGTCCTTTAAACGCCAATAGGCATTGCCTTAGGCATAACAAAGGAGTTAAAACATAATTAAGATCTGAAGACTGATTACAGGAATGTGTATGATTATTTTTATTATTTTTCTTCTTTCTATCTTTGTGATAGGATGTGATCAACCTCTGCCATGCTCCGTTGCTTAGTAGCAGACAGTCAGAGTTTTAATTATATACTAAAATAAGCTAAAGAACAGAAAACTGCTTTATGTCTAATACGTATATATCAAGAAAGGCATGTGACAGCATCTAAATTGCTTTAGTGCCTGATAAAGAGTGTCTCCGGTAGGGTTGTCATCAAAAGATCACGAATGGAGTAGGAAAGTATTATTAATAAAGCTGCTACTCTCTTTATATGTCCTCCATTGTTTGTGATTCCTTGTTAGAAGCTAGAAATGAATTTTTATCTACCACTAATTTCATCAGGTTTTTTTTTTTGAGTCTGGGAGAAAAAAAAAAAAACTTTTGTCAATTCCACTGCCAACCCTAGTTCTCCAAATAGAATTCTTTTCACTCCTCCAGATCTGCAATTCCCAAAATATTATATCTCGCAATAAAAAAATTAAAGAAATAGTTCATTCATTCTTTTAACATTCAACAGAGCAATGTTCCAGCAGCAAACCCCAAAGGAGTCTCTGCCCTCATAGAGATTAGATTTTAAGGGGAGGGAAAGATAATGAACAACTAAAACAATGAAAAGATAATCACGGACTACAACCAGGGTTATAAAGAAAATGAAATATACTTCATAGGATTAGGTTTAGCTGCAAGTGACAGAAGATTCAAAATCATTTGGCTTTAACCAAGCCTGTGTTGTGATTCAGCCTATATATAGGGGCAGCTACAATTTTTTAACACTGACATCATTTCTGATTGACCAGTGCCCTATTTTGTTTGATTGGTACAGGTTTATATGCTGGAGCAGTTACTATATATGTTGAATGTTAATTGTGGCTTAGAAAGTTTATTTCTCTCTTTCTCACATTAAAAAAGGTCAGAGATAGGTTCTTCAAGCATGCATAAGGCAGCTTCATGAATTCATCAAAGGTCCAGATTTGTTCATCATTCTCAACATATGCTTTCTACCTCATAGACCAAAGATGGTTGCTTGGCCTTCAGCCATTACATCTGCATAGAGGACAAAGGTGAGAAGAGGGCCATATCTCCTCCGTGTAAGGATAATTAGTGTTTTGCCCCAATAGTAAGAATGTAGTTTGTGGCTGAAGGGAAAGCTGGAATAGGAAGACATCATTCTGGTTGGCCACACGCTCACTTAGAAATTAGGTAGCAATTCAATTGCTAAGGAAAAAGGGAGAGCTGGCAGGTAGTTGAGATCGCCAAACAGTGTGATGTGATAGGGAGTAACTGATGCAGAGGGGCCTGCTCTAAATAGGGGAGTCAGAGGCCTTCTTAGGAGCTAACAACTGAGCTGAGACCTACAGGATGCCACTGAGCCGGCCATACAAAGTGGAAGGAAAAGAGTTCAGGCAGAAAGAATGTCTTGTCTCAAAATAGACTGGACTTTTGCTCATGGAGTGATTCTAGCCTCACTTTATAATAACACTATGCAGCGTAAAATTTCCCTGGGCTGGGGTTATAACCTGTTTCCCTCCTAATTTTTAGTTCTCCAAACTCTGAAGCATGCTACATTATAGGGATTTTTGAGTTATTGAAAAAAATCAACTGATGCCTGTCTGTAATTTGGCAGCTGGTAGGAAGATGGTTGAGAACATATTTAGTAGTAAAATATTAATATTATTTGATATATGACTTAGGGTTGGGTCTATGTGGGGGCGGTGGACACAGGTAGCCCAGCCAAATAAAGTGTGCATGTACTATGTCTTTGAAACCACCATGAGTGGTGTAAACAACATGTCAAGTTCAGACAAAACTACTTAAAAATTAGGATATTAAATCACAAGTCACATTACAATGACATGATTTGGTTTGGTGTTCACTGGAATAGAGCTGATCATATGGAACTAATGTAATGTTTTGTGTGAATGTTGCGTTAGTTATGCATTTGTTATGTGATTTTCGTGGGTGCCAGAATGTAATTCATTGGAATAAACAGAAGAGACCAGTGGCATTAAAGCCTAGGGGTAGAAAGGGGAATTTATTTCATTAAACTTTCCCACACCATAATTAAGGTGACATTATATCCAGTGCATTTTCTAAATGAATATCTTATACTGACATCAAACAAAAGAAGAAATTGGCCAATACTATTTATTACTGGAGATCTCATGTGAACAAAGATCGCTATAAAGTAAGTGGTTTTTGTCTAAACGTACTATGCGGTGGCAACACGCTCTATTCCAGAATATAGAGATGGTGTGCATGGATACATGTGTATGTGTTTCAAAGCTTTCTCTTTTGTCTGTTGACCAACTCACAGAAGGAAGAAATTGCCACAGGAATCATTATGTGTTTGAATGAAGAACTCTAAGAGCGTACTTTTTGCAAACTGACCAGATTTCCCACACATTGGCATGTGTCTAGTTATGAACCTAAGACCAAGTCTATGAGACAAAGAAATCATGTCTGTTCTAAAGCTATTTGAACGTGAGCTTCATTTTCAATGGCAAAGACTATGTCCTTTTCATTTCTGTAACCCCAACTTCTAACACAATGTTTGTCCTATGTAGGTGCTCAGTAAGGTTTAAATGAATGAAGGCAACTCCCATTTGTAACAATTTCCATTTACCTAATAGCTCTCTTAGTCTTTTTCAATGCATTTAACAAGGACCTAATATATAATATAACTTCAAAACAACAGAAATTAGAATTGATAATTAAACCAATGCCATATAGTGTTTATTCTATTGTATGCACCCACCTCTCTCTGGCAACCTCTATCGGTATGAAACATTAAGTTTATGTGACCCTGAATCACACAGTACACATTCAGGTGTGCTTTTTTTGCTTTATTTTCCTAAAATTAGAACCTATGACCTCTTATTAAGGAGATGGAAGGTTAATCTTTGTAATTTGGGCTTCTCTTTCCTTTTCCATGAATTTTTATATTTCAGGGGGAGCTTGTTGAAAAGAACATTGAGGGAGCAAGGCATTTGGTCCGCAATGCCATTTTCTTTTATCCTTGGTGAAAAGCCCATAGGAGTCTTTCTCGACTCCCTCTGAAACGTCTTTTCATGGTTGGCTGTTTCCTTCTTTAATTCCAGGTCTTTCTAAGTCGGTGGTTACGCTGCTAAGGCCCCATCCTACTTAAACACAGTCATTTTTTTCTTCAAGGTATTGCTACTTCTCCAGGGACTACATCTCCAGGGACCTAGGAACAGCCTCAGGTCCTTTCTGCTCTCAGGTCCCATAAAACTATTTGGGATTTTTACCATCTCCCTAAAGCTTTGACCTAAGTCATAGTGCACAGAGCTCATCTCTCTGCTACCCACCGATATTTCTGTTCTCATTACTCTGTCTAGGACCTTTTCTTCTCCCCTAACTGGGAACTCGTTCTGAAGTCTCTTGAGGGAATCTTTGTAACCAAATATTTGTGCTTCACTGTTTTTTCTACTTTTCTAGGAGGAGCTGCCTCTGTTTTCTACTGTCTGAAAGTACATTTCTTCTCTAAGTCCATAAAGCAGAATAATGTGAGCTTCACAAAGTTGAGGATAGACCAAAGAGGAAGTTATAATATGGAGGGAAATTCTGGTTAGTGTTATACAAATATTATTCTACCTAATGGCTCTTCTGTAGGCAGGTAGAGCTGGTGCAAACAAACAGGATGTGAGGCGGGGCTTGTGGAGTGGGCAGTGACAGGGAATGCCATCTGGGCTGTGTGAAGAGCAGCAAAGATTACCAGAGGGATGATTACAGTTCAGATTTTAGGGTTGAGAGTTTATCAAAGTTATACAGAGCTTGAGGAAGATTGAGGACCAGTAATCACGAAAACTTGGAGAATAAGTGCAATAGATAAAATGGAGATAGGTATATAGGAAGAAAGTTTTTAAAAAGAAGGAAAAAGGATCGGGCGCAGTGGCTCACGCCTGTAATCCCAGCACTTTGGGAGGCCGAGGGGGGTGGATCACCCGAGGTCAGAAGTCGAGGCCAGCCTGACCAACATGGAGAAACCCCGTCTCTACTAAAAACACAAAAATTAGCCTGGCGTGGTGGAGCATGCCTGCAATCCCAGCTACTCAGGAGATTTAGGTGGGAGAATCGCTTGAATCCGGGAGGCGGAGGTTGCGGTGAGCTGAGATCACGCCATTCATTGCACTCCAGCCTGGGTAACAGGAGCAAAAACTTTGTCTCTAAATAAATAAATAAACAAATAAACAAAATAAAATAAAAAGAAGGTAAAAAAATCTGAACTCTTTGAGACTTCCCCTATACAGAGTGGAGTTTACCTCCCGTCACCTTGAATCAGAAAGGGCTCGTGATTGCTTAGAGCAGCAAAGTATGGTAGAATGTTCCCTGACTTCCGAGGTCAGGTCGTCAAGGGCCTTGTAGCTTCTGTCTGGCTTTTTGGAACACTCGCTCTGGGGTTGCTCCCGCTGAGGAACCAGCCACCATGGAAAAAGAAACCCAAGCCACATGGAAAGGCTACGTGTAGGCGCTGTGATCAACAGTCCCAACTGAGCCAAGTCTTTGAGTCATTCCAGTCAAGGTATCAGACTTGTGAGCTGAAGGAGCCTCCAGATGATTCTAGCCCCGAGTCGTTGAGTTAGCACTCTCTGATGGAGTCTTCTCAGCTGAGTTCCCAGACATCATGGAGCAGAGATAACACAAGCGATTACCCCTGAGCCTTGTTCACTTCTTGACCCACAAAATCTGTGGACATAACAAAATGCCTTTTGTTTTATGCTGCTGTTTTGGGCTGCTTTCTTATATATCAATGGATAAGTGAAACAGTCAGGAAGCAAATAAGAAAAATACTGGAAAATTTGTAGCTTGGAGCTACCCATAGCTGGATTAGAAAGACAGTCCAAGAAAAAATCAGCCTTTGTGGCACAAGAGGAGGTAAAATTTACTGAATGTTAGCCTGAAACAGGCACAGGTCCTTTGGCATGTATTAATACATTTATGCTTGCAACTGTCTGCAACAAGGGATATTATTTAGTGCCTTTTTATAGGTGAGGAAAAGAGAAGTTAAACACCTTGCTCAAGGTTATAAGGTGTGAATGGAGAGCATAGAATTAAAACTCAGTCTGTCTCCAGCATCCGTGTTACTGACCACAGCATTATAGAACCTGGTGTGATTCAGAACTTGTGCAGATCTTGCAGAAAAATCTGCAGACTTATAAATATTCCATTAACACATTTGATAAAAGAAAAACAACTATTAGCCTTTCCCCTTATGAAACTCTATTTTAAAGCTTTATCTTTTTATCAATGAAAAATGAAGTTTGGCATCTTATACCTTTTTAAACACTGTGATCAAATGCCATTTAGACTTTACAACCTCTAACCAAGATACGATGGCTAATAATAGAGTTATTTTTGACAGAGATAAGACAACTATTGTTTGAAAGAAAACATTATGGTACAAACAAAACTGAAGAGAAAATAGCAACAGTCATCAAGTGTTGCCAAGTGTGGAAATCGTGTATTCTATATTTTTTTCTCATTAATTTTCACTCCAACCCTCTAAGATGGGCATTTTACTTCCATTTTCTAGATAAGGAAACTGAGATTCAAAAACCTGAAATTATTTGTCTAAGGTTACATGGTAAGTGATCTATCCTTCTAATTCAAAACCTTGTGTTCTGTCTGTGCTTGGTGTCTTAAACAACAAAGGCAGAAAAACAACTCTTATTAACTATCCAAAGTTCTCACAAGTGTTTCTTCTCTGCAAGATAACTCATAGGCTCTATGTAGAAATACAAATATTTTTAACATGTCGCATTAACCAGGCTGAGGATTTCATAAGCCAAGAATCTTTCATCAAAATTTGAATAAACAATGTTGGGATCTCAATCTTTAAAATTATAAAAGAAAGGTAATTTTAATAATAAAAATGATAAAGTATATTAATGCAGAATAAAGGGCACTTCTTTAAACTAAGTGCTTTTAGGTTTATGGAAGGCTCAAACAGTTGTCCTGATTTTTCTCACTTAACCATAAATACCTGTAGATGGATGTCATGCTTTGCACAAGCGCTATTTTGTGGAATGGTATTTGGAAACCGATTGTTTAGCTGACTTTGATAAATGCTTTTAGTTTTGTTTTTGCACATGTGCATGTACTCATGCATACATGAGTGCTTGTACATGGGTGGGCAAGCAAGTGTGTTGCCAGAATACAAAAAGACGTCAATATTGCTAGCTGATTTATATTTTAACTGCTGGCTCATAGCACAACATTATTGAACACAACTCAACGAAATAACTAAACTAGGTTAGCCTAGCATTTTCAGTTAAATGCAAAGGCCTAATCATTAAAGGAAACAAACATCCTTATTGAAATTCTAGTACGATCTCATGGCAAAAAAAGAAAAACCAACAAACACAAACATAACTAGAGCTTATGAAATAGAATATCATTGTCTTATCATAACAATATGTCTCAAGTGATGAGCATTTCTTAACATTTTATAACACATATCCCACTTTTGGAAACAGAAGAATCTTATGCCTCTATTCCCCTCCTCTGCATATGTGTCTTCACACTCAAGAAGTGGTACCTCCTCACCTCCCCAATAACAAGATCTTTCCTTTCTACATTATTAAATAGCTACTTTTACTTTTTGAAGTAAAAAGTTTTATACTATTTACTATACTTTTTTAAAACTATGCGCCCTGTCTTGTAAATCATTGGAATAGGTGCTTCAAATTTCTCTCCAAATTTTGAAATTCTATTCAGAACATATTCAAAAATATTACTTGAACTGTTACACATGAGCATTCATTTACTCACCCATTCAAATGTTTATTGGTTAAATACTGGGTAAACCAAAAAGGAAGGCATAAGAATAACTGGTATTGAAGTGTTCTGGATCCAGATTGAGAAGTAACTATGTTCTCTTTTATTTGTAGGTTTAACGTAGGCATGCTACCAAGGATAGATTACATTGTAACATGGCACACATTTTTTCCTTTGTTTGTTTTTGGAGGTGACAGAGGAACTACCTACTCGTGGTCCTGAAATTGGGCCAAATAATGCACTTTAGTAGCATCTTATTGGGTAAGAAAATTTGTGAACCAGATATATCCTCCTAAATGTATGTCTTTTTCACCAAGTAGATTGGAGCTGAAAAATAGGTTTCACATTCAGAAACATCTGTGATCAATCAGCTGTGACTGCCAAGAACACATTTTTGTGACTTGTGAAGCCATGTCCAGGCTCAGAGAGATACTGTGGCCACTGATTGGTAATGTCAGCTATGAAAATGGTTTCAGGAAGTGGTGATGTGAGAACCAAGGGTGGTGTTTTTGCCACCCTTGAGCTAGATTTTCAATAGCAGAGAAAGTTTGCTCGTGCTCCTTACTACTCAGAAACACTAATAGAGACTGGGTATGAGAGAAAAAAGTGGAAAGCTATGGTGATGTTACACATTGCTAGGGCAGGATCCTTCTCACACATTAAATTTGTTGAGAGATGTCAACTTTTGGGGGGCAGGGGATATCTGAACTTAGCAAGTTAACACATATCTCATAGCCAACCGCCCCCAAAGAAAGTTAAGAAAAGTATCATTATAACTATCCTTTTCTACAGTGAATCATAGCATTTGTGCTAGTTTTGTTTCTTGTATAATTTGCAATTTTGAACAATGTGTGTATGTATAACACTCTATAGTCAGCAGTTTCTCATCTCAAACTGGATACGATTAAAGAAAAAGTTCATCTGACAATGAAAGAAATAAATATTAAATACCATTATCCAGTCTTTTATACTAATCCCAATAAACAGATAAAATCTGCCTGCAGGTTTCACTAACCAAAGTAAGATATACATTCCATGTTTTTTGCTTCCCACTATTACAAAAGAACAACTACATCTCATTAGCTTTGTTTAGGAAACATACAAAATCCTTAGATACCTTTTAAATTCAAATTCAGCTATTCTTATTCAAGTTACAAAGGGAATTTAATTTGTTTTTGCTTAAGCGGAGAAAACCTCATTAACTTAGGTTGTCTGACTAGTAAGGCTAGTAGGGAATAGTGAAAATTCTGAATTAATATCATTCAAGAAAAGGATGAAGAGGAGCAGCAGGAAACAGAGAAGGAAGAGGAGGAGAAAAAACTCCTTGCTTATAACTGCAAAGAGTATAATATATGTGTCCGTATAGGTAAGCTGTTATTACAAAAGATCCTATACACATACACACACACACATATACACACACACACACACACACAGGAGTTTATTAAGTATTAACTCACATGATCACAAGGTTTCACAATAGGCCGTCAGCAGGCTGAGGAGCAAGGAGAGCCAGTTCGAGTTCCAAAACTGAAGAACTCGGAGTCCAACGTTTGAGGGCAGGAAGCATCCCGCATGGGAGAAAGATGTAGGCTGGGAGGCTAGGCCAGTCTCTCTTTTTCACACTTTTCTGCCTGCTTATATTCTAGCTGTGCTGGCAGCTGATTAGATTATGCCCTCCAGATTAAGGGTGGGTCTGCCTTCCCCAGCCCACTGGGGATTCACTCAAATGTGAATCTCCTTTGGCAACACCCTCACAGACACACCTAGGATCAATGCTTTGCATCCTTCAATCTAATCAAGTCGACACTCAGTGTTAACCATTTCAAGTCCACCCTTTGTTAACTTGAACTCATACACCTCTCCTAAGATCATATACAGTCTTCAAATAAAGACAATAATAAGGTCATAATTACCCCAACATAACACAACCATCCTTCATGCAATGGCAAATGCACCAATACCCTACTCAAATACTGTTACATAAAGTTAACAATACTTAAATGGTTATGTAAAGTCAATAAATCTTACATCATGTGATAAAGGAAAAAGGAAATAAAATGAAGGTATTTTCTTAGTGCAAGTGTATACTTGCCCAAACATGTTTTTAACAAAAGGAGGAGGAAATACTCATGACAATTACAGTCCTCGTTTCTAGAGATGGTCACATAGTGGTAGCTGGTATTAATGATCAATTTCTTCTAATACATATTCTGTATTCCCTTTGCCTTCAGCAAGCATCTCAGTAGGTTGTGGTATTTTTCCTGGTGGAGTGACCCAAACCTTCATTCCTGAAGGGTCTGGGTCATTTATAATCCTGCCTGGAATGGGCTGTTGTAGTTTCCCATTGGCCTTAATCAGAGGACATGGTAATACTAAGAGATGCCCTAATGGATCTCCTGTATTCCATGCATACTCTTCCTTACCTCCATTGTGGAGTAGTAGACTGATTTCATCTTGATAGCCTGGGTCAATCACCCCAGCCTACGCTATAGCTCCCTTCTTAGCCTGTTGACTTAAAGGTAGGGAGCAGCTCAAAGTGTTAAGGTGGCAATCTTAATTTCCAGTTTAAAACAAATGTTGTCTTGTCTCCTGGGGGCAGCATTCCTCCCTCTGGAACTAAGACCTCTAGGCCAGCAGAATGCAATGTTGTGGAAACAGGAAGGAAAAATTTTGCTAGTGGATCACTAGGGGTGATGGCGAGTGGTGCCACTTCCATTTCCACTCCTTGATTCCTGGACCCGTGAATTCTGGCTATGGGAGAAACAGTGCCATACGTTGGGCAATGATTCAGAGCATACACAGCCTTCTAGAGAACTTTGTCCCAGCCTTGCAAAGTATTGTCATCTCGTTGGCACTGTAATTGTTACTTCAAAAGGCCATTTCATTCATCTATCAATCCAGCTGCTTCAGGATGATGGGGAACATGGTAAGACCAGTGAATTCCATGAGCATGAGCCCACTGCCACACTCCTTTAGCTGTAAAGTGAGTGCCTTGGTCAGAGGCAATGCTGTGTGGAATACCATGCGGTGGATAAGGCATTCCATGAGCACAAGGATGGTAGTCTTGGCAGAAGCATTGCGTGTAGGATACACAAACCCATATCTGGAGTAAGTGTCTATTCCAGTGAGGACAAACCTCTGCCCTTTCAATGATGGAAGAGGTCCAATATAATCAATCTGCCACCAGGTACCTGGTTGATGACCACAAGTAGTGGTGCCGTATCGATGGCTCAGGGTTGGTCTCTGCTGCTGGCATATTGGGCACTCAGCAGTGGCCGTAACCAGGTCAGCCTTGATGAGTGGAAGTCCATGTTGCTGAGCCCATGTTTAACCTCCATCCCTGCCACCATGGCCACTTTGTTCACGGGCCCGTTGTGCGGTGACAGGCGTGGCTGGGGAAAGAGGCTAGTGGTGTCCACAGAATCCTATCCACCTGATTATTAAAATCCTCCTCTGCTGACGTCACCTGTTGGTGAGCAGTCAAATGGGATACAAACATCTTCCCAGTTTTTGACCACTCAGAAAGGTGCATCCATATACCTCCTCCCCAAATTTCTTTGTCACCAATTTTCTAATGATGCTTCTTCCAAGTCCTTGACCATCCACCCAAACCATTGGCTACAGCCCATGAATCAATATATAATCGCACATCTGGCCATTTCACCTTCCATGCAAAGTGCACAACCAGGTGCACTGCTCGAAGTTCTGCCCACTGGGAAGATTTCCCTTCACCGCTGTCCTTCAGGGATGTCCTAGAAAGGGGCTGTAGTGCTACAGCTGTCCACTTTCGGATGGTGCCTGCATACAGTGCAGAACCACTTGTGAACCAGGCTCTAGTCTTCTCTTTGTCTGTCAACTGATCATTGAGAACCCCCCCATGAGGTCATTGGTGCAGGCTGGGGAAGAGAAGGCAGGGTGGCAGGAGTGGAGACCATGGGCATTTGAACCCTTTCCCCATGTAACTTACTTGTGCCTTCAGGACCTGCTCAAACCCAATTACATATCTATCACTTCCATTTGATGATGGAATGCTGCTGTGCATGGCCCACTTTATGGTTAGATAGATCAGAAAGCATCCAGATCATGATAAGCAGTTCAGGTAGCATGGTGACTTGATGATCCATAGTCAAACGTTCAGTTTCCACAAAAGCCCAGTAACAGGCCAAGAGCTGTCTCTCAAAAGGAGAGTAGTTATCTGCAGAAGATGGCAGGGACTTGCTCCAAAATCCTAGAGGCCTCCACTGTGATTCACCTATGGGGGCCTGCCAAAGGCTCCAAACAGCATCCTATCTGCCACTGACACCTCAAGCACCATTGTTTCTGCTGGGTCATGTGTCCTAAGTGGCAGAGCAGCTTACACAGCAGCCTGGACCTGCTGCAAAGCCTTCTTCTATTCTGGACCCCACTAAAAACTGGCAGTCTTTCGGGTCACTTGATAAATAGGCAAGAGTAACAAACCCAAATGAGGAATGTGTTACCTCCAAAATCCAAATAGGCCCACTAGGTATTGTGCCTCTTGCTTGGTTGTAGGAGGGGCCAAATGCAGCAACATATCCTTCACCTTAGAAGGAATATCTCAACAGCCCCCATACCACTGGACCCCTAGAAATTTTGGTGAGGTAGAAGGTCCCTGAATTTTAGTTGGATTTATTTCCCATCCTCTGGCACACAAATGTTTCACCAATAAGTCCAGTGTGTTTGCTACTTCTTGCTCACTGGATCCAATCAGCATAATGTCATCAATGTAATGGACCAGTATGATACCTTGCAGAAGTGAAAAGTGATCAAGGTCTCTCCAAATAAGATTATGACACAAAGGAGGAGAGTTGAGATACCCCTAAGGTAGGACAGTAAAGGTATATTGCTGGACTTACCAGCTGGAGGTGAGTTGAGATACCCCTAAGGTAGGACAGTAAAGGTATATTGCTGACTTACCAGCTGAAGGCAAATTGCTTCTGGTGGGCCTTATGGACAGGAATGGAGAAAAATGGCTGCATACGAGGTACCATGAGGTGTGTCAATTTGCTCAAGCAATGAAGCCATATCTAGTACAGCAGTTCCAATTGGAGTCACCACTTGGTTAAGCTTATGATAATCCACTGTCATTCTCCAAGATCCATCTGTCTTCTGCAGAGGCCAGATGGGATAGTTGAACAGGGATGTGGTGGGAATCACCACCCCTGCATCTTTCAAGTCCTTGATGGTGGCACTAATCTCTGCAATCCCTCCAGGGTACGATATTGTTACTCACTTACTACTTTTTGAGGTACAGCCAGCTCTAATGGCTTCCAGTTGGTCTTCCCCACCATAATAATCCTCACCCTATCAGTCAGGGAGCCAATGTGGGGATTCTGCCAGCTGCTAAGTATGTCTATGCCAATTATGCATTCTGGCACTGGGGAAATGACCACAGGATGAGTCCAGGGACCCACTGGGCCCACCGGACTCACTGTAAGTTGGACCTGAGCTAAAACATCATTAATTACCTGACCTCCATAAGCCTTACTTTAACTGGAGGACCACAGTGATGTTTTGGGTCCTCTGGAATCCAAGAGCCAGTGTCCAGTAGTCCCCTATATATCTGATCATTTCCCTTTCCCCAATGCACAGTTACCCTGGAAAAAGGCCAGGGGTCTCCTTGGGGAAGTGTGGGAGAAAGATTCACTGCATAAATTGTTGGTAATGTAGTGGGGTCCTTCCTCAAGGGGACCTGGCCTCCTCTTCGTTCAAGAGGTTCTGGGTCTGTAAACTGACTCAAGTCTGGGAATTGATTGAGGGGCCATTAGTCTCTGTTTTCATAATTCAAATTAATCTTTTGTCCATTTGACCTAGAAATTTTCTGCTTGTATAAATTAAGTAGGAATGCAGTAGGCTTCCTATCAATTTCACTTGTAGGAACACTGTGATTAATTAGCCAATGCCAGAGCTCTATAGGAGTCAGACTATTCTGATTGCTGCTTTGCCTCTGCTGTCCATTATGGTAGCTACACCCACCTTGCTTTTGACAGTCAAGTGCCACCACTTGGCTCCTGCCACCTCAGGATATAATTATCCCCATTGTATTTAAATTTTGTAGTTGAGTGACTGCGGTTCCCACTATTGGATCTGACATACAGAGAAGAGCAATTACAAGCCTCTTCAAAGATGCAGGTGCTGCCCTCACAAATCTATTTCACAAGGCATTAGTCAATGGTATATCTTCTGGACACTCGCAGCTGGGATGAGTAGGTCTAAAGCAACGAATCCACTCCACCATCCCAATCTCCCTAAGCCTTTGGATCCCTTCATCTATATTAAACCAAGGGAGATCAGGCATTTCCAGTTCACTCACAGCTAATTTCATATTTCACCTAACCAAGCAAATAAATGATTAGAACATTTTTTAACTCCCCAGGGTGCAACATTAAATGGAGAGTCCCTACTTAGTGGGCCCAAATCAATAAATTCAGCCTGATCCAACTCTAAATTCCTTCCACAATTATCCCACACCCTTGATATCCATTCCCATGCCTGTTTTCCAGATTTCTGTTTATACAAATTAGAAAACTCAAGCAGGTATTTTCAAGTGTAGCACACCTCTTCATGGGTCACACTCTAAACCTCACGTCTAGGGGCCCACCAGGACTTTAGTTTAGTTATAGATCTAGAAGCAAACACGGGTGTTGGGGGTGGCTCTTGAGGAGAATCAACATTATCTTGCCTGGCAACTGCTTCAGGGGAGGCCATCGCTGTTGCCTCAGGCAGCACGAGGTTTATCTCTTCAGACAAAGGTAGAAAGGCTCACGGCAGCATGGGTTGGGAAGGGAATGTTGCCACTACTGGGGAGGGGGAAGCTGTTTCTTCTGGCAAAAAGGGTTCATCAGAGTTTACAAACTCAGTGTCCCTAGCTTCATCAGGGTCCTCGCACACATCCCCATTCCAAGTTTCAGGGTCCCATTCTTTTCCAATCAATGCTCTTGCTTCAACAGTAGACACCTGGTAAAGCTGTACATGCACCTTTTTTTGCAGGTCAGCCACTTACATGATAAGAGCTTGTGTCTGTTTTTCCACAATTTCAGCTCTTTCTCTGCGGAAGATAAAACTTTCACTCAGGGAAATCTTAGCAGATTTGAGGCTCAGTATCTGCTTCTGAAGCCGGGACATAGAATCCCTGAAGTCATCATTTTCTTTCATCACTTTGATTACTGAACTTAGGAGCAACCAACCAACTTCATTATGTTCCTTGGTTCTCTATATATGGTCAAAGTTTTTATGTATAGTGTCACTAAACTCTTTGCCTCTCACTGGCGATGAATCAGGAATGTCAAAGGCATTTATTTTGCATAATTCTATAAATGGTTAATGCCAAGGACTATCAGTGTGTTCTCCATACTATTAGAGGTAGAGTCCTTAGCATTTTGGGGTCTAATTGTATTAAGCAGCCAACTCCAGAAACCCCAAAACTGACTAAAGAACTCCATCCTTAATATTCTGTTCCTTTACAATCACTCCTGGTACCAAAATCTGTATTAATCAGGGTTCTCCAGAGAGACAGAACTAAAGGAAAAAAAAAAAATATATATATATATATATGAACTAACGGAATATATAGATATACTCCCTCGCACAATCATGAGGTCCCATAATAGGCCATCTGCAGGCTGAGGAGCAAGGAGGGCCAGTCTGAGTTCCAAAACTGAAGAACTTGGTGTTTGATGTTCACCGGCAGGAAGCATCCAGCACAGGAGAAAGATGTAGGCTGGGAGGCTAGGCCAGTCTCTCTTTTTCACATTTTTCTGCCTGCTTATATTCTAGCCATGCTGGCAGGTGATTAGACTGTGCCCACCAGATTAACTGCGGGTTTGCCTTCCCTAGCCCACTGACTCAATTGTTAATCTCCTTTGGAAACACTCTCATAGACACACTCAAGATTGATACTTTGTATCCTTCAATCCAATAAACTTGATACTCAGTATTAACCATCACACAGGTCTTAAATAAGACAACCATTTCTTTCTTTTCTTTTTTTTTTTTTTTGAGATGGAGTCTCGCTCTGTTGCCCAGGCTGGAGTGCAGTGGCATGATCTCCGCTCTCTGCAAGCTCCGCCTCCCGAGTTCACACCATTCTCCTGCCTCAGCCTCCCAAGTAGCTGGTACTACAGGTACCCGCCACCACGCCCGGCTAATTTTTTGTGTTTTTTAGTAGAGACGGGGTTTCACCATGTTAGCCAGGATGGCCTCGATCTCCTGACTTTGTGATCCAGCCACCTCGGCCTGCCAAAATGCTGGGATTACAGGCGTGAGCCACTGCACCCGGCCCATTTCTTTTTTTTCCTACACAGCATTCCAGAGATGCAAGATGAAGCACCTCCACCATATCCAACATAGGACTTTATCTCTGGTCCAAGGAAGCTATTTTAGCTCTCACTGTTTCCTAGACAGTAGGAAGAATTGGAGAACTGCTCACATCCCATTATGCAGCATTTAATGATAGGATCACACCTACTTATATCAGAGGCTGGGAACTATGGAACCCAGCAATACGGCTATGTGCTGAGCTACAATTCAGGGCATTCTATTGCTAAAATGAAGAAGAGAAAATAGTTGTCAGGGGACATTAGACTGCCAGTCCAGGGGTTGGGAAAAGATAGCCTGGAGGCCAAACCTGGCCTGCCACCTGTTTTTGAACAGCCTGTGAGTTAAGAGTGGCTTTTACAGATAAGCATTTACAATCAATTTGAGGCTAGGGGACAGGAACTTTGAACCACAATTAATGAAAATGTTATTTTTCCCCCAAAAGAATTCTATTTTTCTTCACAGTAGAGTTGTATTACAAGAATGATATTCAGTTATTATTATACTTAGCATTTCATCAATGAAAAGTTTATGGAAGTTTGTTTTCTCTCTTGTTACATAAGCATCAATACAATATATTTAATTTTGCCTTTTGGCTCGAAAAGCCTAAAGTATTTATTTCCTGGTCCTTTACAGAAAAGTTTGCTGACCCTGTCACCATCTGAGTTGGACTAACCTAATAGAATTTCTACAAAGTGTTGAAAGAATGGCTTAAAAGTGGCTTAACAAAATGAAATCTCATAACCCTAATGAGTCCAACCTGTGTTTCTAATTTTAGAAAAAGTTATTTAACTAGGTCACAGATCCAGCAACTTCTAATTAGCCAAAGTCCAGTGGAAAACACAGGCAACTAGGGGAAGAAAAGACTTCTTCATAGCCAAAATCAAAGCACTAAAGCTTATGCATTGGAGCACAGGCAGCAGAATGCCCAGATATTTACACGAGGCACATTTTCCTTATACAAGACATAGTTCTGTTAACTATTAAAGACTTAACTGGATTAGCAATTCTCTCAAGCCCACAGCAGAGCTGGAGCAGTAAATCTGAAGGGTTTTGGGGGGAAAGAAGACGGAGTAAAAGTGCTGCTTTCTAGGGCCTCTTCATATAGGGATCAAAACCTTCATTACATCTCTGAAGCCCCCAAGGACACCTTTGCGTTACAGCTCAACGTAATAATAATCTTAAAGATGACCCTGAGCCGGATCTTGAACCAGAAATATCATTTGACCCAGCCATCCCATTACTGGGTATATACCCAAAGGATTTTAAATCATGCTGCTATAAAGACACATGCACACGTATGTTTATTGCGGCACTATTCACAGTAGCAAAGACTTGGAACCAACCCAAATGTCCAACAACGATAGACTGGATTAAGAAAATGTGGCACATATACACCACGGAATACTATGCAGCGATAAAAAACGATGAGATCATGTCCTTTGTAGGGACATGGATGAAGCTGGAAAACATAATTCTCAGTAAACTATCCCAAGGAGAAAACACCAAACACTGCATGTTCTCACTCATAGGTGGGAATTGAACAATGAGAACACATGGACACAAGAAGGGGAACATCACACACTGGGGCCTGTTGTGGGGTAGGGGGACGGGGGACAGATACCATTAGGAGATATAGCTAATGTTAAATGACAAGTTAATGGGTGCAGCACACCAACATGGCACATGTATACATATGTAACTAAACTGCATGTTGTGCACATGTACCCTAAAACTTAAAGTATTAAAAAAAAAAAGATGACCCTGAGCCATCACGCACAGGTAAAATTATATTCATTACAGTATGTTTCAGGAGTTAGAGAATCATACACTTGAGAAAGCCTATCATCAAAAATACTGAAAATAAAATTTCCGCTATTTAAAGCGCTAAGTTCAGCTCTCTGTAAGTTAATTCATTTGGAAGTTTTATTCTCCTAGGAACTCATGTAAATAAGATGTGATAACATGCTGCTTGTAAACAAGTATTTCCACAGTCCTAGCAAACAGATTCTTTTAACCTGGTACTTTCATTTACTTTACTTTTTTAAGTAAGACTGTATTCTTATTGACAATATTGTGGCAAAACTTGCCAACCCTTGTCTACTGATTACAAATATGAATATTCTCTATGAAAGGGACAAGAAACCAGCTCAAACTGGTAGAATAAGAAGGAGATAGAGAAGGAGAAGGAGCAGGAGATGGAGATGGAGAAGGAGAAGGAGAAGGAGAAGGAGAAGGAGAAGGAGAAGGAGAAGGAGAAAAGGCAACCCAAGGCTATGAAGGAAAAAAACAGTATGGTAGGTTAAGGAAAGGCAAACAGAGTCTCCTTTCTATTATGTAAGGTGGTCAGTGCCCTGTTCTCTGAGAAGGTGGAATTTCATCTGAAACCTGAAAGACAAGGAGCTAAGTGTTGGAAAGGCAGGTGGACACAGAGAGAAAGGACAACTTGGATGAGGGCTTCCCAGTTTTTAGGGTTGCCTCCTTCCCCTCCAAAAAGGCTGAGTCAATCCTAGCCCAGTGGGTAAAAATATGATTAGGAATAGCCTGTCAGTGTATTCCACGCCGCTGGCAAAAATGACTGGTCCAGGATTAAACATATTGGCCAGTTTGGCCAATGAGACTGGGAGGAGAGAAACACTCTTTCCAGGCTGGTTGATAAACTGCAAGGTTGTGTCTGGGGCCATTAGCCATTTTGCCACCTCACAGGGAGACTTTGCCTTAAAATGAAGCCAACACAGAGGAGAGCAGGTCTAAGAAGAGGGAGCAAAGCATGCATGAAGTGGTCATTTGAGCATCTGAAGTCACCATTCTGAGTTTCACCTCTGGAGTTTTTGTTATGAAAACCAGTAAACAAATTCCCCTCCCTCCTCCCTGCTCTTTTTTTTTTTTTTTTTTTTTTTTTTTTTTTTTTTTTTTGCCAAATGGAGCTTCGTTTTTGCTATGGGCAACTGAAAACATCATAAGAAAGTGAGCTTTAGAAATGACAGAAGTAAGAGTCCATTTGTATTTAGAGGAGTGAGTGCTTGGTGAGCCCTCTGAATACTGAATATTGTAGGAAATTTTAACACAAGGGGATTTGTGTATCCAAACATAGAAAAAGTACAGTAAAAATACTGTATAAAAGATTTTAAAAATAGGATACCTGCATAGGGCTCGTGAATGGGGCTTACAGGACTAGAAGTTGCTCTGGGTGGGTCAATGAGTGAGTGGTAAATGAATGTGAAGGCCTAGGACATTACTGTACACTACTGTAGACTTTATAAATACCGTACACTTGGCTACATTACATTTACACAAAATTTCTTTTTTCAGTAATAACTTAACCTTGGCTTACTATAATTTTTTACTTTATAAACTTTTTGATGCTTTTAACTTTTTGACTGTTTTGTAATAACACAGTGTGGAACACACATTGTACGTCTGTACACAAATATTTTCTTGGCTGGGCGCAGTGGCTCGCACCTGAATTCCCAGCACTTTGGGAGGCCGAGGTGGGTGGATTACTTGAGGTCACAAGTGTGAGATCAGCCTGGCCAACGAGGCGCAATCCCATCTCTACCAAAAATTACAAAAATTCGCCATCCGTGGCGGCACACATCTGTAGTCCCAGCTACTCAGGAGGCTGAGGCAGGAGAATCACTTGAACTCGGGAGGCGGAGGTTGCAGTGAGCCAAGATTGCACCACTGCACTCCAGCCTGGGGGATAGAGTGAGACTTTGTCTCAAAGAAAATAAAAATAAAACTAAATAAAATAATTTTTCTTTTTTATATCCTTATTCTATAAGCTTTTTACTATTTTTCATTTTAAAACAATTTTTAACTTTTTTGTTAAAAAGAAGGACAAAAACAGACATTAGCTTAGGCCTGCACAGGGTCAGGATCATCAATATCACTGTCTTCCACGTCCACATTTTTTCCCCTGGAAGGTTTTCATGGACAGGAACATGCATAGAGCTGTCATCTCCTCTGATGACAATCCCTTCTTCTGGAATACTTCCCGAAGGACCTGCTGTTTTAATAAGTAGGAGTACTCTCTACAATAATGATAAATATCAAGTACATAAATCCATAATATAGTCATTTATTATCAGGTACTATGTTACTGTTCATAATTGTACGTGCTGTAATTCTCTACGACTGGCAGTGCAGTAAGCTTATTTATATCAACATCACCACAAACATTTGAGTAATGCATTGAGCTCATGGCATGACAGCTGCAATGTCACTAGGTGGTAGAAAATTTTCAGCTCCATTGTAATCTCATAGGACCACAATCACATATGCAATCCATCATTGAGCAAAACATTATTATGTGGCACACGACTATATTTTATTGCAAAACTTGGGTCTTAGGATCTCTGTCTGGCAGAGGATTGAGTAGGGGGTGACAGCCGGAGAGCTGGTTATGAGAAATGAGCCATGAATAATGAGGAAGAGGGAGATGCAGCTACAGGGATTTAGTATCTTCCTTCCCTCCCTTTCTATCACCCTGGGGTTAAGGGTAAAGGAAGAAAAAAGTCCCAAATTTGTGCATCTGAGAAGGCAAAAGATTGGCAAGGGTAGAGATTGTCCAGTTCTCTTGAAGTCTAAGCAATGAGTATCTGTTGTTTTGCTTAAAGAGATTCCTCTTCTTCCTGCTTTGGGAACAGTACCCTTTGGAGTCTGGGTGAGTCCCACCTCCTTGTCTCTTGGTCTACAAGGTTTAGGTGCTGCTGAGTGAATCTAGCAGAGTGGACACGTGACCCAGACCTGGCCCACTGGTGTGTTCCATTTTTGGGTTATGGTGATCATAACCAAATAGGGCTGATCAGAACTACTACAGGGACTTCACCATAGCAACTGGGAAAGAGGTGCTAGCTTTCTACTGGACTTTGAAACTGCCAGAGGGGATGCCATGGAGAAGACCTGCCTCCAAGAGGAGGTTGGCACCAAGAAAATTAGAGACAGGTAGACTGAATGCTTGTTTGAGCCCTTGAACCCAGGCATACATGAAGTTTTATTTGCCATTTGGACTTTATGGTAATATGAGCCAATAAATTCCTTCATTCCACTGGAGTGAAATTCCTCTGTTCACCGTTTATTCCTAGGCGAAGAGTGAGGGCTGAAAAGTATTTTTAAAAGACATTGAATGAAAGAAATCTGTGATCTCATCTGTAAGGAGTGAAAAAGGTGTGTTAATGTATTTTCCCTTGGGCTTCATAATACAGTGTTCTAATTCTAAAACAATCTTAGTACGTCTTATAATACACTACAGGCACGTAAGAATTCATATAGCTCTTGTGGGCTGGCCTATAACCAATTACCAACCGAACTTTGGAGATACAACCTGATCCATCTGTCCGAACTTACCTTCATTGAAAAAGAGTCATTGACAAGACTACGTCAATTCTGAATACCATACAATTCTTCCTAATGTCCTTCCAGCAAAAACCAGTGAGCTGAACCTAAAGTTATAAACCAAATATTTCCTAAACATTAGGTTGACCGTATTTAAAGATGTGGGAGACATTCAACACAAAGACCTTTTTACAGTACCACTCATAGAAAAGGTACATTGAACATGTGCATAACCAGAGTGAATATTTTCTTTGAAAATGAAAACATGTTACTTTTTAAATTCAGGAATAACAATTTTTTAATGCCAATATTTTCCTTAATCAGAATTTTATATTTTCAATGGAGGTGAAAACCTAAGCTAATTTGTTTCTTCAGAGTAACACTTTTTTAATGACAATGACTTCTACCTGTGGAATCATAAACAAACGTAAGTATACTTACTTGCCTTAGGAAAACAAAAATATATATTTATTGAGTTTAAATAATTTCTGTAAAATCTCCAGAATTTCCCAAACTGTGCTCTTTGGAACAATTAGCAAGCGTCTTACACACACACACACACACACTCACACACACAATCCTGTGGCGAAATGAGATTGGGAAATGTTACAAATTCTCAATCCCATTAGCATAATTTAGAATGTGAGAAGTCTTGCAGTACAGATACCTGTTCAAATTTGTTTAGCTCAGCATTTCCCAAAGCTAACTTCCTCAAAATTAACTACAGTATAGCATTTCCCCACCCCAGCCCACCTCCAAACCCCCATTCCTCAAAGCAACTTCTGCAACAGCTTGTGGAACTAGTTCCATAAAGTGAAGTTTGGGAAACACTAGTTTCGTGGTTTCTATTTACATAGATTTTGCTGTCTGAATAATATGTGAGGAATTTTGAGTGACAATTGCACCCATTTGGATATATCTTCAACTGACTCCATAATTAGAAATTTAAAATGCAAATTTTTCAAAAGCAAACTGTCTTTACCATTTAGATGTGTTTCTGAAATTTATTTGGTTTTGTGTATATTCATTTTACTTTCCAGTGTATCTGGTATAGGTAATAGGCTCAAAAGACCTACAAATATTGAACACAAATACAATTAACCATGTCTACACTTTATGTGTATACAGGACCTTGACAATTTTAATATGGCAGATTTACTCTACACTTTTTTGAGGGGAGGAGGATATATGCCTCTTGGGAAACGGGGATAATAAAAGCTTCTTCACTTGCACTCCGTTCAGAAGTGTATTATGGATTCATGTTATTATGGGTGCAGACATAAAGCCACTGCTATTGAGCCTCAGATGTGGCAGCAAAGAATTAAGAGATCATCACCACTTCTCTCTAAATATAATGAAAATCTAACTTTACAACGCTCCTCCTAAAGGAGCTTTCCTCATGCTAGTTGGCTGTGCATTAAATCTTGGCATACACAAAAAAATAAAAACAGGGTAATTCTAACAGTTCATTTATGTTGGCTGGATTATGAAGATTAACTTCTCAGATGGTTTTCCAAAGAAGTCATCAAATGTAAGTACAATTGAAAATAAAATCCTGAAAAACATTTCAATATTGATAGGAAACTGAAGACAGGATTTAGTCAAGACACCACTCTTAGCTGTATAATATCAGTGTATATCGCAAAGGATTAAAAAGCTTAATTTTCTAAAGAATATAATAAAGATTTCAGCTTCAGTAGGGCATATTTTATGAAAATAATACAATTATCCTCATGGCAGAAGCATACATGCAGAATGTACAGGTTTAAAACAATTTAAATTTTAGGACATTTGTGCTGAAGACATTTTAATGTGATACATTGAGTTTATTATTAATTCTCTAAACTATTCCTACCCTAGGTCTTACAAACAGCAAGGTTCCTTTCTCCTAAATAGCCTGTGGCTTCTGTCCCCTGGCCAGTTTACACACGTCTTCGATCTATGTTGTAATTCACTGCTTTGCCAAATGTGGTGTGCATGTCACTGCTAATACATATGATGATTTTAGTTGGTCCAGAAAGTATTTTCCATTTTAGTAATGAAGGTGATTATTATAAGAAAAGCTATCATTTACTAAGCATTTACCATGTGCTGCCAAGCACAAATTCTAGTATTATTAACTCGAATGGTCTTCACAAGACCTCTATGTGGTAGCTACTTTTGAGGCACAGGGAGGCCAAGTAACTTGCGCAACATCACAGAGCTAGACATGGACAGAGATAAGATTCAAACCCAGGAAGATTAACTGAGAGGTCATGTGTGGTGAGTGAATGGATATAATTTATTTGAAAGTGAATTGGTTTAATAAAATTTTAAGAAATGTTAAGTCTGTGGATATCAAATGAAGTCATACACATTGTAGGCAAATGTCCAATCTTCAGGTAACACCACTATAACACGTTAATTGTGTGTGTATGAGTGGGGGAAGCTAAAGATGAAGGATCCTCATGGGCTGTGAATGACTATTTACTGGTAAATATCAGGACAGAAATGTGGGTGAAGGTTTTGCTGCAGATCCCCAGGAGATGAAAAGTCCCAATTTTCAACTGACTTGCTTTTGATTTTGCCCAGAATATTCTCTCTTGTTCCAAAAGGAAATCTTCCTACTTTTACATGTTTTTAAGGGATCCTACAGTTATACTTCTAGGGAAAATGTAAATAATTCAAATAGGTCTAAAAAAGAAAGGCCTTGATTATTGTATATTACAATTTAAGAAGAAAATTAAACGTAGGAAAAAGCTAACAGTCAGATCAGAAGCATTACAGGAAGTTTCTTGCTCATTTTCTCCAGAGGTTAAAGCAGAATACATTTTTTAAAAGGGCAGAAGTTTAAGGTCTAGCTAGGGAATAAAGACATGTTTTGTCTGACACTTCCCAATTCAAATCCAACATTTATCAAATGATTCTTAAGTAGTGTATTAAAAAAAAAAAGGCAACCAGGAGCTGGCAGCCTGGGTATATTAAGCTTTCATTATTGTAAATTTGTATTTTAAAAACCCAATATCTTTTCTGTAAATATGCAAGGGTTTCTCTGACAATTTCTCTTTTTTAAAGCCACCTCTCACTGAAACATTTTAAATAAAACTCCTATATCTAAAATGAAGTCTTGGCATTTGGGAGTTCAAAATCTCCCCAAATTCAGAGGGGGATAAAAAAGCTGCATAATTATAGCTCATCTGAGTGTAAGTCAAAAAGTAATCAAAAATGTTTAAAACCAAAAAGTAACATCTTAGAGTGGCGTTTTAAACAAAAAAAGTACTTACTGGCATTTTCTAAATTTTCATGCAATTTGTTATTCATTAAATCAGAAGAAAATGTGCACTACTATTTTTTGATAAGGCAGATAACATTCCAAATTGGCATTAACACAATAGGCCACCACTATGTGAAAAACCAAATGCTTTAATGAGGCTATCAAGAACAAGTCGATTATTTCATTGGATACATTAATATCGATCCATAATATACAGTGCTATGGACCATACAGAAATTACTGCTGCATCCAACAGCAGGTGACTATTATTAACATTACAGTACCAAGCATCCGCAAGAGACAGTCATTTGTCATTTTTTATCAAGAAATAGGGCTGTTTTATACTGTTCTTGACATCAACTTTTTCCCAGTGCATTTTTCAAAAATATTAATAAGTTCATTCCTTTGTGCTTTTAACTTCCTATGTATTGTATTTGTTCTTATTGCTTTATTGTTTAAAAACAACCAGAAAGAATTTTGTCATCCTACGTATGACCAGGTTGCTTGTATGCTTTTTGGCAAAGTCAGAAGGTTTGGTATTTCCATTGCCCTACTCAGAGGCAGACGGACAATTTTGGCATTTTGGTCACTCCATACAGAGGCCCAACCCCGAGTTACAATTCTGCACCCAGGAATGGGGGGAGTGGTGTGGATCATTTTCTCTTTACAAACAGCAAGCCCAAACCACTGCCTCTTGGCTTAACTAGCCCCTAAAACGAATCCACACTCTATTTGGCAAAAAAGAAATAAATAAAACCACCCCCAAGATTGCAGCATTCTCCTGGGCTTGCTCACCTGCCACCTGCAGAAATTGTCTCTTAAGGAGAAGGGGAGGGGGAGGCAGGCAATGGCAAGGTTAGGAGTTGTGACAGTCAGGGCAGTGGTACAAGATGCCATACTTTCTTTCAACAAAGCTTTCTATATGGTTGCTTAACCACGGTCCTGTTCCCGTGGCCATAGGTTAGTCAACCTTGCTTTATTTTTAAAAACCCTCAAAATCAGCTAAGGAAAACTAACATCATACCATCATGATCTTCAACTTTTGCATCCAGTGCCCTCCCCCCCATATAAATATGAAGAGAAAAATAGACAAGGCTATGATTGTATCAGTGAACACTATGGTACAATTAGCTGTTCATGCAGATTTGCATCACTATTCTAGGAAAAGAGCTATACAGTTAAGGGGGTTGAAAGAATGGGAACTAATTTTCCCTACCCCCTTAAGTAATAAAGCTATAAAACTGATAGCATCACCAATGTTTCCAAGGATTCTCATTGCCCAGCGTGCATGGGAACTATGCAGTTGATTATTTTCACTAAACCGTCCATTCACACATCTGACGATCACTCCTCTCTGAACCCTCCATCACCCATCACCAATTCACATTTGACATTTAAACACTTTTTAAAAATCCTCCTGAATAAGGTTTCCTGATGAAAGAAGTTGGCACTCTGTCACTAAAATATATTTAATATTAAAAATATCTGAAGGAAAATTGGAAGCTCTTATATTGTCTACATAGGTACCATGCTACATGTTCGTCTTGACTACAGATACCATCATGAAACTTTCCCCTACGTTACAGCGCAGTCAGTGCTAGTCCAAAAAAGACTACTGCTATATTTAAGGCACTTCATTCTGAATGGATATGCTTTATGCCACTTGCTATTCAGTTGTAGGCTGCTACTGAGAAATTCCATTCAACAGCCTGGCTCATAACACTATATGGCATCTGTATAAAACATCTAGGCTTGATACATGTAACACTACTGTTATTGCATAGGACTACACAAGTAGATAATGCACTGAAACTAACTTTACAACATTGCTCCTTGTTAAAACATTGTTATCAAGTAACAGTAACTTGCCAATACAGTATTTCTTTCTTAAAAATAAATTCAACAAGTTTGCTGAAATAAACCCCAATTTAAATTACCATAATGGGCGCATTAATGCTATGGTTATCAATCTCCAAGAATATTGCTATTTTCATATCCTAAAAATAAATATGTAAGTTTATTCTTTCTAGAAAGCCTGGTTTTAACCTATTAATACTACACCTTAAATGTGTCCAAAAACGGTTCTGAGTGAGACTGTAATTTACAAAATATTCGCAAAGCTGTCTTTTAAACACAAGACCTTGCATAAAAGTTTTCTTTCATGGGTGTACAAAGAATGCGGAAAACCACCAGTGAATTGTAAAAATATGGAAAACTTGCCATTTTAAGATGCATATTCTTACAAATTAATACAAACATATTGAAAAGAACAATGATAATAAAGAATCTGTACAAATCAAATGAACAGTAAAACATAATTTAAAAATAAAAATAGTAAAGCCAATTAGAAATATGCCCAGTTCGGTTTCCTTATCAAAAGCAACAATAAAAAAAAAAAAGTAAAACATACTTTCAGTGCTCCTCAATATTTTACTTTGAGAGGACATTAATTTCCATTTCAAAATAAAATACATCTTATGAAAAACTGAATCACACTCATTGATGAAAAAAACTGTAACAGCACAGAATAAAAGAGAGCAAGATTAGACTTTGTATTTCAGAGCCTTGGTCTAACTCCCTTCAGTTTCGGTTGGTATCAGTTATATTTTCTAACCAGATGATCCTCATGAAAAGGCTGCATTTTTTTTTTCTTTTACAGAATACAGTATTTCTTTACATAGTTTGCAGTATAAAGACTAAACAAAGCTAGAGGGGTACTGTATCTTTAAGGCAGTACCAATGAATCAATACATTTATAAAATGGAAAAGGGTTAGTATGGATTTCTTTTCCTCTTTCTTTCTTTTTTTTTTCTTTTTGGTTGCTTTACATTCTTTCAATTAGACTTTACATTTAATTTCCAAGGAAGTCACAGGCATAAAAATCTCAAATCAAGTTTCCCCTGAATAAAAACGGACAGACATTTCTCTGACGCAAAATCCTCTTGCTCAGAAAGCTAAAGTCTGTGGTGAATTCAGTTCACAGATACTGCACACTTATTTGTACAATACTTTGGAGGCATTTGTAGTTGTAAAATAGAATATACAAGTCTGTTTCACAAAATTCTAAAAATAAAATATATCCTGGGCTATTGATAAAGCATGAAAAAAAATTTCATATTAAAGGAAAATTATCAAGAAAACCCCTTCAGGTAAGTTATTAAATCTACTAATCAAGAAAGGAAGCAGTTTGTGCGAATGCAGTGCAGGGAGGATTCGCTAACAAGCGTGCTCCGTCTCTTCCATGCTCATACTGCTCCTCCGGCTGCTTGTTTTGGAAGCTCCGGGGGACACTGAGGAAAGGAGTGGATCAGTGACACCGACGGGAGAAAGGGTGTCGTCCATCAGGATGTCTTCCAGTTTGGATCCCATTTTTGTGGGGACACTATAGGCTTGGTTGGCCTCAGTCCCAGTTCCGAGGTTGTTGTTGAAGGTGATGGTGCCATCCGTGAGATCGAGAGTTGTTGTACAAGTTAAGTCTGCATGATGCTGAAGGAGGTCTTGGCTGCAGTTCTCAAGAACGGGTTCTTGCTTGATGATCCGATTCACCAAATCTGGAGAGCAGAGACCCGTGGATGGAATAAGGGAAAGTCCATGAGCTCGAGCCTGCATTTCAAGTTCCTATAATAAGAGTAAAGATAAAACACTGAAATGGGCAGAGCACAGAGGACTTTTAAGCCCGTGAAACCTCTCTATATGATACTATAATGGTAGATGCATGTCATTAGACATTTGGCCATACCCACAAAATGTACAACACCAGAGGGAATGTAAAGTATAGACTTTGGAGGATAATGAAATGTCACTGCAGGTTCATTGATTCTAATAAATGTGCCACTCTGGTAGGGAATGTTGATAATGCGGAAGGCTGTGCGTGCTTGGGGGAAGGAGCTGTATGGGAAATATCTGCAGCTTCATTTCAATTTTACTGTGAACCAAAAACTGTCCTAAAAAATAAAGTCTATTTTTAAAAATCAGATACTTGGAAAACAATAAATCCTCAAAATAAAAGTTTTTTGTTCTTTTAAATTAATGAGCTCTGTATATTCTAAAGTATAGTAGAAGTACCACTGGTAGTATATGCAATAAATTTTTAGGTGTTTTATAGATTTGATTATGTATGAAAAATAGAGAGAGATGGTCTCTCACAGATATTAATGTTCACACTGAGGATACGTTAAAAAAATACAAAAATAAAGTTTTAAATGCGAGCTGATAAAAGAAAAATATTATTTGGGAGGCCGAGGGCGGCAGATCACCCGAGGTCAGGAGTTTGAGATCAGCCTGGTCAACATGGTTGAAACCCGGTCTCTACTAAAAATGCAAAAATTAGCCGAGTGTGATGGCGCATGCCTGTAATCCCAGCTACTCGGGAGGCTGAGGCAGGAGAATCGTTTGAACCTGGGAGATGGAGGCTGCAGTGAGCCGAGATTGTGCCATTGCACTCCAGCCTGGGCAAGAAGAGTGAAAGGCCATCTCAAAAAAAAAAAAAAAAAAAAAAAAGAAAAGAAAAAAGAAACATATTCAGTAAAGAGTTACATAGTTTCATGGTCCTTCAGCTTTCATGGTCCTTCAGCTGTGCACTGAGGTCCCCATGGGTGCTGCAATGAACTCACAGAGCACTGGAGATAGCCTAACATTTCAAGGGAAACGGCAATACCGCCTGAGAACTACTAAACTCAAGATAGTTCTCCTCTAGCATCAGACTGTGCTATATACTTTTCAACCACATGATATCATTGCAAAGTTGGGCTTTTGGCGTTTGCTCTGATTAAAGGAAAACAAGTGCTGCATGAACATCATTGTGGCCTGGGAAACAAGGGTGATGGTGTCCAATCTAATTCCAAGACTTCAGAAGTTGTGCAGTGCCAAACAGGCACACACATCCAGTTAGTAAGTGATATGGCTATTTAATAACAAAATTAAAATGCTATTTCCTTTCAATTTATGTGTTTTATTTTTTCAAGTGGCTACCAAGTTGTTAGAACCTAAATACTTAATAAGTTGTTTGGACCTAAGAAAAAGAGTAAGTATTTCTTTTGGTCTAGGGGGATGGTAAAAAGATTGCTAAAACACTAAGAGTGCCATGAAGTAAAAACTTTGGGTAGTGAAAGCAAAAGCTGTGAAAGTTCTATGCCAGTAACCAAAGTTTTAGAAGCATCATTTAACCCATCTCACCATGGGAAGGGGAAGTATTTTTTTAACTGAACAAGTAAGTTCTCATCTATAAGATGAACAATTTTTTTTCCTTTCCTTCCTCACATACATTCCAATTATTGGCTAAATTGTGTCCTGGAAAACATTTTAATGTTGAAGTCCTAACCTTAGTACCTCGGAATGTGAATGTATTTGGAGATAGGGCCTTTAAAGAGGTGATTAATTTAAAATGAGATTATGCTAGTGGGCCTAAACCCAATAGGACTGGTGTCCATGTACGAAGAGGAGATTGGGACAGACGCACACAGAAAAAAAGACCATGTGAACACACAGGGAGAAGACAGGCATCTACAAGCCAAGGAGAGAGGCCTCAGAAGGGACCAACCCGGCTGACAACTTGATCTTGGACAACAACTAGCCTCCAGAATTGTGAGAAAATAACTCTTGTTTACCACCCAGTCAGTGGCATTTCGCTATAGCAGCACTAGCTGAGCAATACACTTCCTAAATACCATTGATTCCCCCTGTATCTCATTGCAAAATGCCTTCCAAGCAAGCTCTTTCCCTTTTTCCTTTCTGAGTATATCCCTGGGCATGCCTAAAATGAACCATAGAGACTTTAATTGATTCCTGATAAGCATTCTGCTTCTCCATTCCAACGCTATCTCTTCCACGATTGTGAGACAATAATATATAGCAAGAGAATATAAATTTGAAGCAAGTCACCTTTCCTCATCAGAGAGAGGAAGGACTCTCCACATGACATGGCCTCTCAACCTCTGCCCACAAGCTGAGAAACATACGTGCCTACAAAGCCTCGTTTCAGTCTAAATTCAAGGTTTTTGGGTCTGCAAAATCCTTCTTTGGATACAATATGAGTAAAAGCCAGGAGCTTGAGATGTCACACAAGTACCTTCAAGTCTCTTTACATAATCTCCAGAAACACAAGTTTCTTCAGGCATCATTTGAAAGCCCTGCGCTATTTAATAAAATGGCAGTTCCACTGATATTAAGGATTCATGTTCTTTCTTCTGTGAAAACTTTTGTGTGCATCACTTAGAGTGAAAATGAAAGAAAGCCCTTAGGCCCATACTGAAAACATGAACTCCTGTAAATCTACACCAATATGCTAATAACAACAGCACATCCACACATGCAGATTGTCTTTTCAGAAAAAGAATAATAAAGTTGGATTAAGAGAGGCAAACATCTCACTCTAATCCTTTGTTGTCTAATTAAAAATATTTATCAGTGATTAAAGCATTACTCAGATTTCTAAATAAGGTGATAAATCTCATCTAGAGAACTCTGGCTTAATTGCATTGCAGAGCTTTCCTAATTAATAATGTTTTCTGTGATATGCAAAAGTTCTAAAGGCTGCCTCACAACGTCATTGGAAGAAAACCAAGATATCGTCACCATGGAATTTCCAATGCACATATTTCACGATATTCGTATTTCATATGAATATACATGTTTGGAACCCTAAAATAAAACAAAACCTAGCTTCTCTTTCAAAATAGTTATTACATTTTAATACTTGTAGAAGGAAACGACACATTAGTACAAGCTGCTTTTTTTTGTTTGTTTTTTGAGATGGAGTCTTGCTCTATAGCCCAGGCTGGAGTGCAATGGCACAATCTCAGCTCACCGCAACCTCCGCCTCCTGGGTTCTCCTGCCTCAGCCTCCTGAGTAGCTGGGATTATAGGCATCCACCACCATGCCCAGCTAATTTTTCTTTTTTTCTTTTCTTTTTGTATTTTTGGTAAAGACAGGGTTTTACCATGTTGGCCAGACTGGTCTCGAACTCCTTACCTCGTGATCCACCCGCCTTGGCCTCTCAAAGTGCTGGGATTAGAGGTGTGAGCCACTGCACCTGGCCACAAAGCTGGTTTTATTTTTATTTTTATTTATTTATTTTTTTTGAGATGGAGTCTTACTCTGTCGCCTAGGCTGGTATGCAGTGGCACGATCTTGGCTCACTGCAACCTCCGCCTCCCAGGTTCAAGTCATTCTCTGCCTCAGCCTCATGAGTAGTTGGGATTACAGGCACCCGCCATCATGCCCAGCTAATTTTTGTATTTTTAATAGAGATGGGGCTTCAGCATCTTGGCCAGGCTGGTCTTGAACTCCTGATCTCGTGATCCACCTGTCTTGGCCTCCCGACATGCTGGGATTACAGGTGTGAGCCACCGCGCCCGGCCCGCAAGCTGCTTTTATAAATAGGTAGACTATGTTCAAGAGATTAAATACCTACAGCTACTTATTGAAGAGAGAGAACATAAAACCAACTACAAAAGCCAAAGTAGAGGAGGGGAGGGGAAAGGAGGGCTTTCAAATTACACACAACCTCTACTTCACTACCCAGAGTCTAAAATGCACCCCAACAGGGAAGGGGCTTCCCACCTGACCACCCCGCAGCTGAGGAATTGCTGCAGTGAATGAGACATGTGGCATTTCAAAATATAAGCATTCAGAAGACTGGAGACCATTATTATAAGTGAATTGCTCTGTTTGAAAAGTTCAACGTCCGGGAAGAACACCACTAGGTGAAACACAATGGTCTCTAGGGTGTCATACTTCTCATTGCTGTTTTATAAAAAAACTCCATGAATAGTTGCACTGGAAAAGTTGAAAGACAACCCTTGCTTTATGGCAAAATCTAGTAAAACGTGGGTCAGCCTACTCAAGAAGAAGATATGGTGTCACTGACTCTTACAGATAGGTTGTGTTCAAAGCCAGCAAATTAAAATTACCCTCACAAACCCCCTTTGGTCCATAACAGGGAGTCCGTTTTTGAGGATCATTTCAGAGGAAGCAGTGCCCTTTCACTCAACAAGAGAGGCCGAGCACCTGAGAGGTGTTCCAGGAGCTGATACTGAAGAGGAATTCCCCATCTCCTGCTTACACTGGTGCTTATACCCACTGAACAGGATGATGCACAAATTGCACATATTAATGAAATTAGTATGTCTTCTTCTAAGGGCGTATAGTTTAAGTTAAAGATATATATGTTATAATTCCACTATTTATAACTATCTCCAGGAATTATGTCCTTAACATAAGATCCTCTGGGTGTTCCCAAGTTCCCTATAAACAGACTTTGACCATCAACTGCTTCCTGGACCCTGCAAATACTAAGGCATCTTCTTGTTTAACGTGTATAGCCAGTGCTTATTTTTTTTTATGTTCTACAAAGACACTGTGAACACTGAATTGGTGAACACAGAAGCACTGTTCCCAGGGGAATTATGGGTTAGGTTCCTGTGAAACCCTAGTCACAACACTTAATCTTGTTTTATGTATGTTTCTGTTGAAGATCACCTTATGTAATATATGTTGTTGACTCGTGAACATTAAACTCACAGCCAATAGCACTGTAACTCATGCCTGAACGAAGCTTATCCAACACCTGTATTTTCTCTGTAAGGCACATCACGGCCTTCTTGCCCTCAGGAACTCTAGACAGTGCTTTAGCATTATGCTTGGGGGTCATTTTAAACAGCGAAATCACCAACAGAAACCACAAAAATGTAGAAAGCACCGAACAGACCACGAAAGGAGCACTTGTTTAGAGGATGAGAGCTGAAACCAGAAAGCAGACAGTCGACCTCGGGCAGGGTCATTCGACCTCACCTGGAAATGCGTGCCATGGGCAGCTCAAACTTCCCACTCTGCACATGTCCAAGATTGACTGTGGAAGTGCCACAGATATTGATTTTGGGGTTACAAGTAGGCAAATCCACACACACAGAATCCACAAATAATAAGGATTGACTGTGTTAGGATCACATAAGTCAACTCCTCTGTGGCTCATTATATCCATCTCTCTACTGTCTTGAAGTCGGTAAAAAGCAGTAAACTTTACACAACTCCGGCCGCGTACCTGTATTCTGAGCAACAAATGCCGGTTGGCGTGCTCCAGTTTCTTCTGTCGGTTTTCAAGTTCTTTCGCGCGTTGCTGTTCTCGTTGCAACTTTCGGATATAGTCCACGGATGCTTTTAAGATGGTTCCCTTGTTCCAGCGCATGTCTCTGCGACGAAAATGGAGGAAAACAGACATTTTTTAGGATTTGAGGCTCAATGAAAATTCAATATTCAAAGCACTCCATTTCTCTTTTTTTGAACTTTAAAAAAAATTTTTTTTATTTTAATAGTTTTGGGGGAACAGGTGGTGCTTCGTTACATGGATAAGTTCTTTAGTGGTGATTTCTGAGATTTCGGTACACCCACCACCCAAGCCGTGTACACTGTACCCAATGTGTAGTCTTTTATCCCTCACCCCCATCCCACCCCCTCCCTTCCTTCCCCGCAAGTCCCCAAAGTCCACTGTATCCTTTTTAAAAGCATTCAATTTTAAAAATAAAATAATCATACATTAATCATAGCTCCCATCCACGAGTGTTTGCCATGTGCCTAGTGTTGCCCACCCAGTTTGTACATATTGTCTTACTTAACCCAGACAAGCACCTTGTAAGATAGAGACTTTGTGCACATGTTGAAACAGGGACAATTCAACTTGTCCTAGGCCACACAGTACTATATGGTAGAGTCAGGACTTAAATTTAGGTCTGTTGATTACAAAGTCAGTTTCCTTAAACATAATATTAAACAGTTATAGGTTTCTAAAACTACAAAAGTTAACTCAGTCAGAATAAACGATGGTAAAACAGATCTGTGAGATCTCACTACTAAATTGTTTATGGCATAAACCCAGCATTCTTCTATTTTTTTTTTTTAATCAAGGATTATCACGGGCAGGCTATCTAGCCTCTCTTTATCCATTTCCTCATCTGCAAGTATCAGGTGGAACCAGTGAATGGAGGGTCATTGAACAAGTCACCAAGTAATTGATCCTCATATGGATTACATTAAGAACAATACAGAAGTTCTCCCATAAGAGGGACAGTTCCAGCCCTCAGAGAATTCCCTGGAGTTGATCCCTGGGGTCTGAACACCAAAGATGGCAACCCAGGGAAATGTCCTAAGATACCTACAGTGAGAGCAGAGACTTAATATTCAGAGCTAAGATCAAAGTAAGAGAAGTAACTTTAGCAGCCAGAAAGAAATGTAATTAAAATAAATGATGCTTCACATAGGCCAGCAAGATGAGAAATCAGAATTGGGATATTTGAGGGGTCACTCAGTTTAAAAGAAGTGACTGTTTCAACCAATTATCTTGGGTTTTGCTTCCTTGTGAGATCCAATCAATCAATTATGCTTCTGAGTTTAAGAAAGGGTTTTCAAACTTTTTTTTTGTTTGGTAATAAGAGGGACTCTTTTTTCACAGAATAGTGAATATAGATCTCCATTATATAAAATTGACAAATGCAGACTTGCTCTGGTGGGAGAAAAGGTACCAGGCTGAGACCCCAGTATGTAAGACTGTCTCTATAGCAGCCCCAAGGCACATTCTAGAAACCTGGTGTGAGAAAACCACCATATAGATTATAGTCTGTTTTGTCTTAAAACAATGCCTACAGTTAAAGATCATTATCAGTTCAGATTATGAACCCACAAGTATTCTAATACAATGAGGAAAGAAGATATGCAAATAGAGGCTTTCACTGCAGCCCCATAATTTCATAATATGTTGCTAAAGAGATTCACATGCTACAGTTTAAAAGAATATGCTAAAACGTGAAAGCTGATAAAGAACAGGAAAATGGGAATTCAATTTCAACTATCATGCAAGACTGACTATAGGAAATGAAGGTCACAGCCCTTTAGTAGGATAAATTTGTGCTGCAGAACTGAGAATCTAAAATGTTTCGGGTTTGAAAATGCCTTTCCTTGAAACCTGGGAAAGCAAAACACTGAAGATGGAATTGTGCTTATACATTCATCAAAACCACCTCACAATAGGTAATGGTTTTATTTTATTTTGTTACAAATTCTCTAACAATAATGTGAATAGCAAATTTAATAAGCCTTGCATGAATAATACTTGATTTCATCTTTACATTTTATTAGGCAGCTAAAAGGTCATATTCAAAGGCTAATTTCACAGAATGCCTGTGGGGGCCATTAAAATGTATACATTTTCTAGCCCCTTGCTTCAAATGGGCCAATTTCTAATGGATAAAAACTGTGTGTTTGTTGTCCTATCTGCTGACGTTGCAGGTAACTATAGGCTGGTAACTAAAGATGAGAAAATCATCTTTACAGCTGTTATCTCTGAAGGGGGCAGGGTGGGTAAAGAGAGACCAAAAGCTGAAATCTAAATTAGCTGACCTGTACTTAATAAGAGGATTAAAACATTACTTTTTTTCCCCTACAATGGTAAAACATACAAAGAGTAGGCAAGTTTTCATAAAAATAATTGACCTTTTTTGTCTATTGAGTATCATTAAATTTGAAGTCTCTAATGTCTGTTCATCAGTGCCTATTTAGAGATACTGTACAAGTCAAAGAGCAGTCAACAAATCTAGCTTTAACAACCATTGAAAGTTCTGTCCTGCATGAACCATTAAAGGACATTTTTTTTAAAGCTCAGTATTTGTTTGCAAAGAATTCTTAGGTTTCAGAAAGCCACCTCCTCACAACCAAAGCATCTAGTATCCAACAACCCCTTTGCACAATTCATTGCTTTTGTCTTGAAATTTTAGTTTGATGAGACTAACCAAAAGAAAGGTGTAAGAAGAATTTAGGAACAGAACCAAAGGGAGAGGGGAGACTTCTTTACTTTAGTTTTTACAACTGCATTTTTTACAACATATGAAAAAACATTCAGGTACGAAAAATATATGACGCAGATTAACACGCAATTGTACTCACGGATCATTTGACTTGGGAATCAAAGTACCTAGTTCTTTAATGCGGTCATTTATGTTAAATCTTCTTCTTCGTTCAACTTCAAGAAAAGAGCACAGGAAAGGCTATTAGTAACAGTGCTGTGTATGCATTTAGCATATCTCATTAAAGGCATGTGCATGTTAACTTCTCCAGGTCATGACACTGGAAACCTCAACTTACTTTTTCCCTATTTTTACTATGTTTTTGGTATTGCAGTTAAAAATGAGCTACATTTCTTTATCATTTCCAAAGCCCTTAGATACAGACGATTTCTCATTTGCTCTCACAACAACCCTGAAATCAGTTACTATCCTTAGTTACAAATAATGAAATTGCCTTGGAGATACTGTTCTTAGGGACTTGCCAAGGACACCCAGCAATACCTGGTGAAAGCCCAGATTCTAACCTAAGCCCTTAGAGCAGAAGTCAGCAAACTTTCTGCAAAGAGCCAGGAAGTTAGTACTTCTGGCTTTGTGAGATAAGTAGCAAAACTGAGGATGCTATGCAGATATTTGCTTAACCACAGGGAAAATAAATTTCCACACATTTTTACTGACAAAATTCAAAATATAACATATGAGTACAATTTTTTGCAGGGCAAATCTAATGAAAAGCATTACAATTTACTTGTCATGCTGAAATTTGCATTGTATATAATTTTCATGTCACAATTTTTTTTAGCATTTATTTATTTATTTTTTGAGACGTAGTCTTGCTCTGTCACCCAGGCTGGAGTGCAGTGGCACGATCTCAGCTCACTGTGACCTCCATCTCCTGGGTTCATGAGATTCTTGTGCCTCAGCCTCCTGAGTAGCTGGGACTACAGGCACATGCCACCACACCTGGCTAAGTTTTGTACTTTTAGTAGAGAAGGGGGTTTCACCATGTTGGCCAGGCTGGTCTCCAGCTCCTGACCTCAAGTGATCTATCCGCCTTAGCCTCCCAAAGTGCTGGGATTACAGGCGTGAGCCACTGTACCTGGCCTTTTTTAATCATTTAAAAATGTAAAAAACGTTCTTAACTCATGGGCCACACAAAAAACCCATGCTCTAGCCTAGTGCTACCCAACAGAAATATAATATAATTTACATATAAGTTTAAGTTTTCTAGTAGTACTATTTAAAAAGTAAAAAGAAAGACATGAAATTAACATTTTATTAAATCCATTATATCCAAAATATTATTATTTTAACAAGCAATCAATGTAAACATTTACAAATTAAGTACTTAACATTCTTTTCTTCATTCTAAGTTTTTGGAATCCAGGGCGCATTTTACACTTTCAATTTTACATCACAATTTGGACCAGCCATATTTCAAGGCTGAGTAGGCACCGGTGGTGAATGGCTACTGTACATAGCACAGCCCTAGAACTGAAGTCTAGCATTTTTAGCTATACCATGAATCTTCACAGCATTCCTATTTTATAAATCTAGGTGTAAGGTCAACTATCATCTTCTTAGGGGAGGATGACGTAATAAGGCATATGACATGATAAATGTCTCTAATTAATGTAGTCAAACAAATAAATTCCGAATAATTTAAAGTCTAACAAAATGAATCAAAGTTGTTAATATTTACTCTACATACCATAATATATGCTTCTTTTTGATCCACTAATAGTCTGTACACTTAGATAAATAATGTGATTCTCTTCTTTCCCAATATAAATTGCAGTTTGTTTTGGCTGAGGGATTATTCCAATGATGAAATTCGTTTTATATAATACAAAGTCCTACCATTAAGATTGTATAAAATAGAAACCCTAAGTGATGGTCAATGGTTTTGAAGAAGGAATTGTGGGGTCCTTGATCCACTAGCTAACCTTCCCTAAAACTCTGAAGTATAAGACTTTCTTCTTATTTTTTTCCAAGCACATAATAATCATAAAATTCCTCTAGCCTCTCTGGCTCCTTGCTATTCCTCAAGCAAGCCAGACACGCCCCATTGGAGGACTTCATATGGCTCTTCCACTTGCCTGGAACATTGTACCTCCAGATACGTGAATGGCACCGCACTCACCTCCCTCAGGTAGACTCAGATTTACCTAAGAGACTTTCTGGTCACCCTCTTTGAAACTGATTCACTACCTCCCATGTCCATGCTGAAACTATACTCCCTTACCTGCCCTTTGACTCCACGTGGAAATTTCTGCCATCCCATATTCAGTATCTCATTGATCTATTTGTTATGTTTATTCGCTGTTGCATTCCAAGTAACCTTGTGCATCTGGCACATAGTACGCTCTCAACAAATATGTGTTAAATAAGAAACAAAACATTTAAAGTGGGATCACACTAAAAAGGACTCTGCATCTTTTTTTCACTCACCAGCATATAGCTGACATTTTTCACTGTCAATATTTAGGTGTACTACATTTTATTTTTAGTTCAGTAACTTCCCTTTCCAATTATTTATTAGAAAGAAGATATAAGCTAGTAAAAAATTTCAAAAAATACAAAGGTGTATTAAAGAAAAAGTAAAAGCCAAGTCTTTATACCATCCAACATCTATATGCCTGGGCAAATTGTCACTGATAAGGGTGATGTCTAGATTATCTCCCAAGCACATATACATCCATATAAACACATAGACAAGCACGTCTCTCCCCAGTGTGTTCTTTTTACACAATGGGATATTATACATATTATTTTGCCCCTTGCTCATCTTACTCAGTAATACATGGTAGATGACCCCTAACTCAAAGGCAAGCTTCTCAGGATGGGAAACTCATTTTCTGGTTCACATTGTAGAAAAGTGCCTCACACAAAACAGGGGCGCTCTCTCTCATTCTTTCTCTCTCTCTCTCTCTCTCTCTCTCTCTATATATATATATATATATATATACACACACACACATACATACAGTAATGGCTGAATGAATGAGTGAATAAATGAATGTATTCTTTTGTACATTTTGGCAAGTACTCTTACAAAATAAATTCCTAGAAGAGGAACACCTTGACCAAGGGGAAATCTAACCTTGAGTATTAATTCCCAGTGGTTGGATGAGACTTTTAGATTGCTTCATAGCCTTCAGAGTTTGAGCTGATCATGTTTGCACTTTACTGATAACCTTGACCTTGAGAGTTCAGGTGCCTAATTATAGGTATCTATTGTTTTTGACAAGATCCAACTCAGTTTTCCACATCTCACTTAAGTAGTTTTGGATAATGCCTAATTATCTTGTTTCTAAGATGTTTTAAAACAAGAAATATCTTAGGGTAAAACTACTTAGAAGGTGGAGGAGGCCTTGGAGATAATAGTTTATCCCTTTTGGTTAAAAGATAAAGAGAGCTTCTTACACTTGACATGAGAACTGAGGAAGGGTGTAGCTCTTAAAGTAAAAACCAGCACCTTCAGGACCAGAAGTTCTGTTTCTCAGTTCGGTTTCTAACCTAGAGAAACAAACTTTCTTGTACACAAAGAGACACATATAAAAATGTTAAGTGTGGCATTGTTTATAATAGGAAAAAACTAGAAACAACATAAACACACAGCAGTTGGGAAATTACTAAATATCATACAGACACAGTGTAAAATACAGTGCAATTTGTTTTCAAAAAGTAGATAGATCGAGATTTCTAACAGCAAAAGGTCTTCAAAACATGCTGCTCAATAGAAAAAAATCAACATAAAATGGACAATATGATACCGTTTGTGTTAAAACATATAGAAATCCATACGATTTATTTTCGGTGTGCATGTGCCTATATTCTTAATACACAGAAATAAGTCAGGAAGAGCAATGCCAAATTGAAACCAACATGCATATTCCTGGGGACTAAAGGAGAACTCTGGCCTTATTCTATCATTTTTATAAGGAGAAAGTGTTTATATATGACTCCACATTCACATTCTCAAAAATCAATTTAAGAAACAGAGGACATGAGGCCATGAGATGAGAAATTCACACACAATTTCCTACCTCCAAGCCCAATCCCCTTTTAAAAAAATCTGTGCAGCTTGTCTTCCTTGTTTATATTAAACCAAAATTAAAGTATTCATAGGAGACAACTTGAAGATTTGATCAAGAGTAAATTAAACACGTAAAAAATATTTTAAATACTTTAGGACTATTTTTTTTAAGTCACGAATAACGTCAGAAATTTAGGAGGCTACCTCGTCCATTTATTCCCCTTCAGATCTGTTTCTTTCTTTCTTTTTCTTTCAAATCTCATTGGAGAAGGTGCTCCTCTAATCCCCTTTTGTTAATAAGTTCCAGTGTGAGCAGCACTTATAATTGGGTAGTGGGGATCAATTCTCCCTCTCACCAAAAAGAGAGAGAGAGAGAGAAAGAGAGAGAAAACCACTACTAGAAACAAGAAAAATAAAAACTCTTCAGAAACTGACAATAAGTATATATACAAAATTCAATTTGATCTGAGATAAAATATGGGGAAAATATATACCTTGGTTTCTGTCAAATACAATTTTCCTCCATAAGAGATAATTTTAACAGCTGTAGAAATCAACTCTCCTCTACAGAATTTCTGGAAACATTTTTGATATATGGGGAACATTAATATCAAATGTCATGAACATAAGTAAAACCAACTTACTCAGGTTGTGATTGTCCTTTTTCTGCCTCTCTTTGGCCAGTGCTCTTGCTTCAGACTCTGTGGGAAAAATACACGCTGTGCACGTGAATGAAGTCATTAGAAGTTGGAAATGTTTGAAGTTGCACAAAATGTAAACTACAAAATATCTCATTTCCGAAACATACGGAAGCTTATCTGACTTGACTCTAAGTAAAAATATGTTTTTTTTAAAAAAAGATTTCTTTTAAAAAAGCTTGCATGTTTTCAAAGCAATATATATCAAATATACAATATGTGAAAACTGGGCTTCCACAAAACGGTAAAAAAAAAAAAACCCGGTAAAAATTATATATAGCACACTGTAAACATATACAGATACTAGCAAGAAACAAATCTATAATTAGAAAACTATGTCAATTTGCTGTTGATACTCTATTATCAGGGGTCTGATATATTTTCTTTTCAGGTCATAGAAGCTTTCGATCCTTTCTTGATGCCTGTGTAACATGCTGATATAAAAACTGAGTAGAGGCCCAGCATGGTTGCTTGCGCCTGTAATTCCAGCACTTTGGGAAGTGGAAGTGGAAAGATCATTTGAGCCCAGGAGTTCGAGACCAGCCTTGGTCTTTACAAAAAATAAAAAAAATAAGTCCAGCATGGTGGTGCACGCTTGCAGTCCCAGCTACGGGAGGCTGAGGTGAGAGGATCACTTGAGCCCAGGAGGTCGAGGTTGCAGTGAGCTGTGATCACACCACTGCACGCCAGCTCAGGAGACAGAGAGAGACCCTGCCTCAAAAAAAACAAAAACAAAAAACAAAAAAAAACACTGCCAAATTGGATCTCTGTCTCTTCTGACTAGTTCACTAGTTCATAGAATGAATTCATTTTTTCAGAAGTTGGTGCCAGATTCTGTTAAAACCTGCTGTAATGAAATAATCTAATAACTTAGGAACAACTATTTACTAGCTTGAGTCTATAAAAACAAAATAGGAATAGAGGCATTTGGTGGCAACTGCAATTGGCAAGTTCTATTTGCATAGCAACTCTTGTGAGATATCTGGGATGAGAGATTACTTTTTGCCTTACAGAGAACAAAACAAAACAAAACAGAATTAAAAAAAACAAATCATGTTATTTGACCAATCTTGGGATTCAGAAAGGTCTGTTATTTCCTTTTCAGAAGTGATAGCTGAAGCATTACACTATCATAATTTAGAATTTTATCTCAAAATAGAAATCTTTTTAGCATAACTTATAGCCACTGAAGCATATATATACACCATATATATTTATTATATGGGTGTTATATATGTATATATGCATATCTATATGCATACATACATGTATATATGCATATATATGCATATCTATGTGTGTGTATATATATCTATAAAACTCAGAAGTTGAATTCTTTCAGTTGTGATGGTCAATTCAAATCATTTTCTAGTTTTTTTCCTCACACAGAAGCATGACTTACATATCCTCCACTTCAATGATTCTTAAGTTGTTGTTGTTGTTGTTTTGTTTTGTTTTGCTTTGCTTTGTTTTGAGACAGGACTCATTCCTCTTGCCCAGGCTGGAGTGCAGTGGTGCGATCACAGCTCATTGCAGCCTGGAACTCCTGAGCTCAAGCAATCTGCCTGCCTCAGCTTCCCAAAGTGCTGAGATCACAGGTGTGAGCTACTATGTCTGCCCGACAATTCTTGCTTTTGTTGTTGTTGTTGTCTTGCAGCAATTTTCCTTTTTGGTAGGGTGGCTACTTGTGTTTTGGTTTTGGATGGTTTTTGCTTATTAATTACCCTTTTCACTCAAATCCATGGTTTTTAAAAAACATCTTTCTCCTGCTTATTTTCTAAAAAAAAATTTTTAAGATATCCTTGACTAGAACAGGAATTCTCTGTACCAAATCCATATTCCATATTCTCAGTCTGTTCATCCAATCCTGCAGGATGCAAGGATCAAATAATAAAAAGAGGGGTGGAGTAAGGGCCATAAAATTCACCACGGTAGAATGCCAGTTCTAATGTAGTTTCCGCCATGTTTTAATGACCAAATAAATGCCTTCCCTAAAGCATTAAGCAAAGTAGAGAAATAGGTAATTTCACACTTGCCTCAAGAACAAATAATATCCATTGCTCCATTTTATAATTTTTACCCCCCTGTGTAATAAATCTTTTGTACACAATACAACAAAAGACAACAGGAGGCATCTCAAGATGTAAGAAATATATTCTTATGCTATTCCAATTGTAGGCTTGAACGTGTGTCCAAGGAAAATTCAGATCTGGGTTCTCAAACTCAAATGCCTCTAGGGGCTTGTAACAAACATACATATCAGGTAGGGTGGAGACAGTTACAGCCGAAAGAGTTGCCTACTATTCCCAACACAAAGGGGACCTTCACCACAGACACAGTGATTGGTGACTTGCAGTAATGGTGGCCCCGATTCCCAGTATCTCAGGAGATTTTCAAGGATCTCCTTGAAAAAACCAGGATTTTCAAGTATAAATCCTCCATCTTAAAATATTGCATAATGTTTTAACCATTGCAGAGACCTATGAAAATTATGTCCGTGAGTTGGATATAGTTTGCACATCACTGTATCGATAACTTTGTCTTATCAGGAAGTGGACAGAAATCTGCAGTAAGAGGCACATTTACTAGGTGTTTACCTGTGAGCTCCCTTTTTATGTTGGGAAGATTGGCTGGGCAGGAGTTACTGATGGTGAGGCCTGGTGGGGGCAGACCTTGGTTTCCATAAAGATCAATCAAGTTTCCCGAGACAGGCAACTAGAGGAAGACAAACAGCAACAGAAATTAACTGTTGAACAATTCCCATGTTTTTACAGATAAAACCTATATCCTACTCTAGGATTTATTTAAGAAAAATTATTTGATACAAAAAATCATTTTTAAAATAGGGAAATATGAGATGTTTACTTTTTCGTTCACTCACAGATATTAAAAGAGAGTTACAGGATCTCAACTAGTTCCCTTTGAGGGAGGAAAGTACAGTCTCACACCCATAAAATGATTACACTAACTAGCCAATCGGTTTATTTTGAGCACGGAGACAATGAATAATGTGGTGAATGCATTATCTAGTACAACTAGTAGCATACAGTGGGTGTTCAGGAAATGTTGGCTATTATTGTAAAACAGGACTGTATAAAAAATGACCTTTTCACCAAATAGGACTTTCCACTAAAGTTAATTTTGTTCCTTCCTTCTCGTGTCCACCTCTTCTTCTCTCTTTTTCTTTTACAAGGAAAAGCAATGAAAGTTTTTTTTTAGTTGGAAAATAAATGATTTCCTTATTGCTAGAGAGAAAAAGCGTTTCCTTGAAATTGAAGTCTTCCACAAAGCCACAAGAGGGAGCCCACAGACTTTAAAAGAGAGCAAAAATTTACACTTTCAAAAAAGTTAAAAAAATAAAAAGTAAAAGAAATATTTAGCCTTCCCCAAGCTAGCATCAGAGTTTTTCCTCTAGTTCGGAATGGGCTGTTTTAAAGCAGTGAGCTCTCCTTTGCTTGTGTATGTGCATTTCTTGGTAACTAGCTGGTTGCAGCAGTTCATAGGCCTGTTTTTGTAGAAAAGTCCCAAGTTGATCCCCCTTCCCATGCCCTGAAATAGTTTGCAATAGTAACTGTGGAGAAATCGTTGAGTGACCTCACTCCTTCCACTGCAGACATGTACCATTACTAGACTGATTCTAACAGTTTCTATAACCATGATTACTGGGTAAGACATTAAGTCCTTTAGCCCTCCCGTTTCTTGATTACACATTGAATTGTATTCTACATCTGAGAAAAGTACATTCAGAAAGAATTTAGGTGTGATTAAAGTGTTTAGTGACTGAGAAGTATGTAGTAAAAACTGTATTCAACAGAGTACCTTGCATCCTCTACAACGACCACTAACATACAGATGAGAATATACCACAAAATACGAGTCAAATGTGCTTCCCCTCATTGTTAACTATTGCATCTATTTCTGTGATGGCTTCTAAACATATACTCTATGAATTAAACCCCTAGCGAAAGAGATCTGGGTGGGAGGCAATGGACATGGAATAAGATACTTCTTAATGGGTGAATCAGACACTGGCTTGAACAGAATTGGGGTGGGCAGGGAGGACAGACAGACCAGCAGAATATAACTCCCTCTTTTGCTCCATTTTGAAAGCAGCATTTACAGTATATGCATAAAACCTAATACACAGACCCCCATACACATGCACAAAAATAGACATTGTGGTCATTTAAAATGCCCTTGTATCGTATTTCAAGGCCCTCTAAGGAATTGATAAAACGTGACTTTGATTATCAGCTGTCATTTCACTAGGTGGTTTTATTTGAAATAGGCTACCTTCTAAGGGTCAACCTTGCTCTGTGTGTGTTTAGTTTTATTCTTGTCCAATTTAACGCAAAGTGAAAGGCACTCACATGTTTCAAAACAGCCCTGTAAAGTACCAGAAAGACTAAACTTATACAGCTGCCATGATATCTGGTAACTCCTTGGATTCCAAAGCTTTATTCCCTTATCTTTTGAGAATTCCAGATTTTGGGAAAACTTCAGGGTTTTAACAAACCAAGAATGTGACTTGAAAATTCAAAGCAATAAGCTAAAAGAAAAATTATTCCACTTGCTCTAGAAAGGCAAATCACAAATATGGTTTTCACATGCAAATTGTATGCAAAACTCACTGTGTTATTATGATGATTTGTTAGGGATAAATAATAGCAACTGATACGCAGCAACTCCAAGTCATTGATAGACCTATGTTGAACAGATATCTAATTCTAAGCTGCTTCTGGACAAGAATATATTTTCTAACTATATTCTAAAGAAGAGATACGTACATGACTGAGACAGAGAATGCTTTCTGCCATAGACAGTGAGATGGACAGGGTGAGGGAGACAAAGAGCAACGTGGGGGATACCTAGTGAGAAATGGATTGAGACGTATGAAAAACTACAGAAAGGACTGCTGTGATTAGCATGGATTGACGACAGTGCACACCAATAAGGGAAATGAATTAAAATCCCTATAGCAAGATGCCTCATTGGGCACTCTACTGAGGTCAGACATCATTACTTCCAGTTGAAAAAACTTATAGCCATCCATCTACTTCTCTGAAAGATTTCCTGCTTCGGCTGCTTTTCCCATACTTGCTGATTAGGAGTGGGAAGCAGAAAGCATGCCAGAATATTTTGCTGGGGGTCATCTCATTTTTTGGGTGCCTACTTTGGGCCAAGCACAGAATTAAAATGGCACTTTGTATATAGCATCTTACTGCTTTTTACAGAAAGAAAAGCCAAGGTTTTTGCCATTGCTGAATGGAGGTTTTTGGTTGGAGGCTCATGTCCCATGTTAACAGCAGAACTGGGGGTGGGGAGAGTATCAAAACGCTGATATTAACCAGTTGGAAACTGCAACTTTCTTTTTTTTCTTTTTCTTTTTTTTTCGAGATGGAGTCTCGCTCTTTCACCCAGGCTGGAGTGCAGTGGCGCGATCTCGGCTCACTGCAGGCTCCGCCCCCCGGGGTTCACGCCATTCTCCTGCCTCAGCCTCCCGCGCAGCTGGGACTACAGGCGCCCGCCACCTCGCCCGGCTAATTTTTTGTGTTTTTTAGTAGAGACGGGGTTTCACCGTGTTAGCCAGGATGGTCTCGATCTCCTGACCTCGTGATCCGCCCGCCTCGGCCTCCCAAAGTGCTGGGATTACAGGCGTGAGCCACCGCGCCCGGCCAGAAACTGCAACTTTCAATTCATCTCCAATTAGACCTGAGGAAATAAAAACCCTGCCGCTTACTAGCCGAATGTGGATACTCTAATCTACCGATTAATGGTGTAGAACTTTATAGCCTGTGCTTAGGAGTCAGAGACCCGGATTAAAATCCTGCCTCTTTACTAACTTGCTATGCGATATCAAGCAAGTTCTCTGAGGCTTAGTGTCTCCAATTGAAAAGCGACAACCATTCATCTCACAGGGTTTTTATAAGATTTAATAGAGATAAAATAGGTGAAACAGTGCCTGCTACTTCAGTGATCAATAAGTGGTAACCGCTATGATTAACAAGACAGTATTTATAATTTTCTAGGGAGTACTAGATTCCCACTTTACAGTTTTGACAGGTGAGCTAATTTTCACTTTGATCAACAAAACCACTTGCCATGTTAAGTACTAAGTACATTGTCAACGATTAGACAGTTTTTACCAGACTGCTATGCAAATCTAGGAACAGAAATCAGGGTATCTGCAAGGCTGAGGTGACCAGTCATTATTCCAAATCAGACCTTCTAATTTTGTTTCCCGGGATGAATGTCTGGAGGTATTTTCAGTTGATGCACCTGCAGGGGATTTGCTGCTGGCATCCAGTGGGTGAAGGCCAGGGATGCTGTTAAGCATCCTAAAATGCACAGGACAGTCTCCCACCACAAAGGCTTATCCTTCCCAAATGTCAGCAGTTCCACATTAGAGAAACTGTGTCCTAAATGGTGGTGTATGTTCTTTGTATCAACAGCTGTTATTTGCTGAAGCTACTAAAAGGAAGGTTGATGGAAATAATTTAAAATGTGTCTCCTAGCCATGCATTTTAAAGAAAGGATTCTGTGGCTGGTTCTTTTGCATTAGAAAACTTCCTCCATAAATACAGTTAACAACATAATTAGGTCAAAATAACACCTTTAGAGCTAAGAAAGAGGAAGAGACTTCTTCTGTTAACATGTATATTTCACATCTTTGTGGGATTTTTATCCAGGCCATTTACCTAAATGACAAGATTTCACTTCCAGAGCACAAACTGCACCATGGACAGGTGAAAGCCACAGTCTAATCTGGACAAACAAATTGAAAAAAGATGCGCCTGGGTCTATGCCCCCATACTGGTCTGAATTGAGTTCTTCAATGTTGTGCTCCACCAAAATGAATATTTTTCCAAGTAAATGATAATTGTAAAATGTTATTATTTTTTTCTCTCTGGATGGCCCCCTTCTCTGAATATCAATTGAGCACTGTTAACACAAGTAAACTGGGACTTTTATTCTTTGTTTGTGATAGTACAAGAGGGCCCTTGTGCTCTCAGAATAGTTATTTCTAGACTTCAATTCCCTTAGGACAGTTTCCTCTCTAAGTGTTCCTTCCACTTTATTTTTTTCTAAGTAGTTAACTTGAAATAAAGCATTTCAAATAATCAAATAAAAGAAAAAAATGCCTAACATGAAGAACATTAAATTTAAACTTTACTGTGGGAAAAAAATTAAAATGTTAATAGGTTGTATGTAGTAGCTTTGTTACTTAATTTTGACAACTGAAACCCAAGTTCATCAAGAATAAGGGCTAGTAACTAACTTTTAGTGAGAGCTTATCAGGGCCCAACTGTTCTAAATGCTTTTTGTGGGTTACCTCTTATAATTCTCCCATTAATTCTACTGCAGTAGATGCTGTTATGATCCCCATTTTACAGACAAGGAAACACAAGCAGAGAGGTTGAATCACTCAGTCAAGAGTATGTATTCAGACGTCTGGTTCAGAGTCTGTGCTCCTAATGTTGAAGTTACATTGTCTTTCCCCTAATGGCAAAATGCTGAAATAGATTTGTTGAAAGAAGACTCTAATGGAGCCACATTTAGCCTTTCCAGCATGGGGATATAGAAGAGAAGTAGATGCTGGGATAAAGTCAGTGACTTCTAAGGGCGGCTGCAGGGGACTCCTCTCCTGTCTGGGAGTTAATTCAACTCTGCCCAGAGGATCTTTCTTATCTGGAAATTCCCTTGAGATGGCCTCTCTGCTCCTGAATTGTCCTTCTCCCCTCAAGGGCTAAAAGAGTCCCCCCCTTCTAGACTGTTAACCCCCGTGAACAGGAAGCATACCTTTAGTCGCCTTCGCATCCACAGCACCTTGCCTGGTGATGGCCACCTATTAGGCATATTCATAAATGCTAAATTAATCTTTAATATAGTTTAGCAGCAACCAGATAACGGAGGAACAAGGCCTCAATGCTAATGTAGATGGAATGAAGAGGTATGAGGATTCAATCTACTTTTTTATTTTTAAATGTGTTTTTTAGAAACAATGTCTTGCTCTGTTGCCCAGGCTAAAGGACAGTGGCATGATCATGATTCATTGCATCCTTGAACCCTTGGGCTCAAGTGATCCTCCCATCTCAGCCTCCTGAGTAGCTAGGACTACAGGTATGTACTACTACCCCACCCACCTAATTTTTTACATTTTTTATAGAGATGGATTCTCTCTATGTTGCCCAGGCTGATCTCCGACTCCTGGTCTCAAGTGATCCTCCTGCCTCGGCCTCCCAAAGTGCTAAGATTACAGGCGTGAACCATGGGCCCAGCCAGGTATTCATTCTAAAGGACAGAAGCATATATGGGGTCATGACAATTGTCTTCAGAAGGGGTGTTACATGGAAAAGTTCTCCATGAAGCAAACTGGGACCCATGTTGCAATTTACAGAGTTATTTACTGTGAGGGATATCCTGAGATAGATATGTCTCACAGATAGCTAACATAGAGCTTGATACACTATAGGGGCTCAATGAAGATCAGCTGAATAACAAATACTATCAATATTATTTGATATTATAATTAATAAGTTATACTTAATAATTTAGATAACATTATTGAATACAACTTATGTTTCCAATGCTAAGTACTACAGATGCTTTATCAAGTGAGTTGACCACATAATATAGGTATATATAACAGCCCCATTTTATAGATGGGGAAACGTAGGGTTTCAGGAAGCTAAATAACATGCAAGGTCACAGAGGAAATGGCAGATTCAGGGTTTGACCCCAGATCTGGTCAGAAATCTCCAAATCCTAACCATTGTACTTTGCTATTTCCCTAGTGAGCTAGTACAGATCCTTTTTTGGAGGCTTCCAAGAAGCTGGATGCCTTGATTTTTTTGTGGAGAATACTAAGGAGACGCAAGAGAAGGTCAGGCCAGGCGTAGTGGCACACACCTATAATCCCAGCCACTTGAGGGAGGAGGATCACTTGCGCCCAGGAGCTCAAGATCAGCCTGGGCAACAAAATGAAACCCTGTATCAAAAAAAAAAAAAAAAAAAGAGGAGGCTAATGCATTGAGTACTAGGTTAGACCAAATGATATCAAAGGTCTTTGCCATTACAAAAAAAGTCAATGATTTTACAGAATCATGTCAATTCTACAGTCCACTTGAGTGTGCCCAGGGACCCATCTGACACCACTAGCAAAATGACCACTCTCACAGCAAAGTTCTTTTGAGATGACTGGGCCATTGCTAATTAATGCTGCTAGAGCAGGGAAATGTAAATACACCCATGTCTTTGGGTATATTTATAAATTCCCCAGGGCATGCTCCCCCAAGTGTTTTACTCATATTTGTCCTAGGATTCTGACTGCTAGACAAGTGTAGTTGGCCTCATAGGATGCACTAACTTGAAAGCCGGAAGGTTTCACAGAAGCCAACCAAGGATTCCAAGAGGTTGGGAGAGGATGGCATGGAAACTTTTACCACAATGGTAGAACACCTGGTTCTTCCAAAATCAGAGGGTGGGTTTAAATGGGTGGAAAGTAGACAAACTCTAAATATCATAGAAGAAGGTTGAGGTTTCAAGGGAAGTCCTCACCCCACATGAGTTCAAGGAAGTGAACATGAAGAATTGGATCAAGAAGGATTTAAAAAAAAAGAAAAGAAAATGCTAACTATAAGACTCAATTTTCTGAGGATTCTGGTGTACCTAAGTAAGTGTTGTTTTGTCCTTTGGCCAAGGGAATTTACTACTGGAAGTTAGTCGTACCTTTAAAAAATCTCATTATGGTAAAAAACACATAGGATAAAATTTGCCATCTTAACCAATTTTAAGGGTATGGTTCAGTAGTGTTATGTATGTTCACATTGTTATCAAACAGATCTCCAGAATTTTTTGTCTTGCAAATCCGAAGCTCCATACCCATTAAAAAACTCCCCTTTTCCCTTTCCTCTCAATAAATATTGGTCTTTAAAACACTAGTTATTAAGAATATGATAGTCTCATAGCATTGCTCTCAGAGAAAACAGAAAAGGATTGGAGAAGGCATTCAAAGACCTACCAAGCAGGCCTGACTCTGATACACCCAAGCTATGTAATCTTGCGTAAGACCGTCTAACCTAGTTACAGTTTAAAACTGAGGGCAATGATACCATCCGAACTTGACTCACAGAATAATTGCAAGGACTAAATAAGATCTGCAATAAGACTTTGGTAAAACAGTAACATAAGACTAAAATGTAAGGAATGAAGGAAAATAAACAATATAGGCAAGCCTCTAAATTACAGAGAAAAACAAGTAACATACAATAGCGAATAGGACCACTTGTTTATGAACTGAAGTTGGAATAAATTTTGCTGTTGGAAAAGGGTAACTCCAATGTCCCTCTATCACCTAAGAATATGAAAAAACCCTGAAAAACTGCACCAACTTTTTCAGGGCAACTAGAGCACCACTGTGAATAGTGCAGTTCACAATGGTTCCCTTGGCTGCAGCGTACTGGGTTGGGCATTAGATTTCAAGGGAATTGGAAGGGCTAATGCCCTATCAAAACTGCTCTTGGACTCTAGGGAATGTAGAGTTTTATCATGGGGTTATTCATAAACTCATAAAAATTTCTTAATTTCTGATATCAAAGTCACTTATTTGTGATCCTGAGATAATTCTCCACTTCACTATTAATACATTTCATCAGTGAACCAGTTACAAAGATACAAAAAAAGTTTAAGAAAAAAGAACAGAACCCTGGAAACACCTCAAGATTTTCTATTTAAAAAAAGGTTATCAATACCGTATTTGCCATTTGCAAAGCAGGATCCATCAAGCCCAAGATTTCCTCATTATAACTTGATTCTAGGCTAATGATGTCATCGATTACATCATCCATCTGTAGGAAACAGGGCAACAGAAGAGAGACAAAAATAAATAAAACTATGCAACACAACCTAAAAAGAGACTCATGGTCTTTTTCTACCCAAAGCAATAATGGTCTTTAGTTAGATTCTAAGAAGTAACTGTCCTCTTTCCACTAAAATAGTATTGAAGTATAAAATAGTATTGAAGACCATTAACTCTAATAGGTGATGAGAATTGTAGCCAGCATTTAATGAGTGATTATGAGTTGCCAAGCATTGGATTCAAGGATTTTCATAGGCTAACATTTTGCCCTAACGAAAACCGTATCGTGGCAGGTACTATTATTATAGCAATTTTCCAGGTGAAATAAATGAGAAGCAGCTTGCCCAAAGTCACACCCTGAAGAAAGACTGGAGCCACAATTTAACCCATGCTTTCACAACTATGCTAAACTGCCTGCCCTAAACAGGAGAGATGTACCAGAGCACTTCATCTTGAATGACAGCTGTCATTCTACTTCCTTTTTTCCCTAAAGACGATGGCCCCTACCCTTTTCCTGCAGAAGGAAAACACCGTCTGTAGTGTTCCACAGGGAAGTGTGGACATTGTGGCTCCCAGGCCACTGGCTATCCCTGCACCCATCTTACAGTGACTTGTAAAATAAGTTTCTCCTCGTACAGCTACCAGTGTGCTTGGTATTCCCCAAGGAGTACACCAGGACGAGGTTATCATTACAGTTGTGGAGCTGACATTCCCACTAGATCAATTTTATTTCTAAAGTACCAAAACATCAGTTATGATAATAAACAACAGTGATTACATGTACACTGCAGCAGTTGCAAAGACAAGCCTGTGAAAACATTTCTTCGTAAACACCTCATGTATTTGAGCTAGTTGGTGTGTCTGTGCTTGGGTCTTAACAGGACTTCATAGTTACACAATGAAATCACAGAACTAACAGGGATGCTCTTCTGTCTCTTGCCACTTCCATTAAAGAGGAGAGACTCCAAAATTCATAGGTTTGGGCTGGAATCCCAGTTCTCCTGCTTTCTAGATTAGGGCAAAGCCTCCAATCTTTTAAAGCCTCGGTTTCTCAATCTGTAAAATGGGGGTTCATAATATTTACTGTCTTATGGATTCTCGTATGATTTCAGGACAAACTACAGAGCATTCAAAGTACCAGGAATATACTAAACACTCAAAAAAGGAGTCTTATTAAGTGACCCCTAAGAAGAATAATTGGCCAGTTTTGAATAACTACTATCCACTGTTTGTTAGGTTCCATTTCTACTGACACCACTTTGTTTTGTTTTGTTTGTCTTTAAGAGATGATTTTCTAACTGAGTTGGTAAATATGCAAATAGGCTAGGAAACTTATGAACAACATTTCCTTGCCACTTTTAATTTTGTTCTTAGAAAAAAATGGATGTAATAGCATTTCTAAAATAATTTTTTTCTCTTATGACAAAAGTAAAGCAAGTTGACGACAGGAAATATAGAAAGGCAAAAACTTTTGTTGCCTGTTATTCTCTCCTATATGTATATACATGCATAGATATATAAATAGATATAGCATAATTTATATATCCATTAAATAGGATGTAATAGAAGAAACTTTAGCTACTTGTGAAAGCATCCATTATATATTATTAAATTAATATAGTTTCAAAACGTATGTTCCATGAGATTCCATTTAGGAAACAATATCTAGATTATACACACACATCTTGGTTTTACTAATACAAAAATTGCTAACCTACAAATTTGTATAACATATATCGATTAGGTTAAAGTACATATTTCATATCTTATTAAAATTTATGTACTTTAAGAAGTTTTTTTTTTTTGTTTGTTTGTTTTTTTTTTATTATACTTTAGGGTTTTAGGGTACATGTGCACAATGTGCAGGTTTGTTACATATGTATCCATGTGCCATGTTGATTTCCTGCACCCATTAACTCGTCATTTAGCATTAGGTGTATCTCCTAATGCTGTCCCTCCCCCCTCCCCCCACCCCACAACAGTCCCCGGAGTGTGATGTTCCCCTTCCTGTGTCCATGAGTTCTCATTGTTCAATTCCCACCTATGAGTGAGAACATGCGGTGTTTAATCTTTGGAGCAACTTAGGGGAAAAACACATTTTAGTTTATTCTCCCTTGTCATTATTTAATCATGAGATACTATGAGGAAAATGGCAATGTTCCTAGCTTTCTCTATTAAAAAAAAAACAATGGGGGAAAAAGACGCTTAGGTTTTCAGGAAGGTGTGATCCACCACAAATATAGATTCTCGTTACAAAGTGTTACATCCTCAGGCTGCCAAGTCATTCAGTACCTGCATACAGGACGCTCGTGAATGTGTGTTCATGCCTGGGCACTCGCTCTCCGCCCTGTTTTGCTCTTCAAACTTATAAAACCCCTGCAAAAACACAAGCAAAAACAGCCTATAACTTGGATTTGCAAATGACTTTTTAATGACCTGTTCACACGTAGCTGATGGCACAGCAACAAGATGAACTAAGCTTTCAAACAAAGTGGAATCTGACCAAGAGATGAAATACTGAAGGAAGAACTTGTTTCAAATCATCTTGCTAGATGACAAATTTGGGTAGAGAAAAATAAAGCAGTTGGTTTGGGCATAGGGGCAAAGATTTTAGTCCTTCTAGAAATTAAAATCAATCCAACTTTAGAAAAGTTGCCTCTGAATTTGCATAAACACTTCATAGTCCACAGTATGGTAAATCCCATTGAGATGAAGCTCATCATCTCATAATTTGGAAATAATGAGCATTAAATCACAGCTCTCAGGTATTTGTATGCTCCAAATTTTGATGCACCAATTAGCTTGAAGGTAGTATGAGTGTTGTCTCCAATCCAGCCTTCACCAAAGCAGATTTAACGGGCAGTGGCAATTTTATTATGAAACAGAATGTATCCAGCAATTAAACCTTTGGGTTTCCGTTAAAGTCTCATGTGCTATATGATTCAAATCCATCCATGCACATTCCATGCTTTCTTCCCCCAACTCAGGGAGAAATAAAAATAATATTCCAGACATTCACAACAAGTGGAACTTCTAAACCGCATGTCCCACACCTCTTCTATTTTTGCTTTTCCTTTTCCACCTCCCCTTCTCCTCTCTCTGCATTTTCACTGCTTCATAAACTGAAAGGCATGGAAGAGAAGACAGCACTCAGCTAAGGAAGAAGAAGTAAGTGGCAAAAGTGTCCTCGCCTCCACGTTTCACTTGGAGAGGGCCAGGTCTCCCATCATGTGCCGTACACCCAATAACCCAGCGACGGAGACAAGAGGCTGGAATGCCATAGCCACGATGGTGAATCGGGGACAAAGGCTGGTAAATGTGGCCACAAGGACAAACTAGAGTCCACAGTTAAGCGTGGGAATCATATTCAACAGACAAGTTATTTAGCTTAAGAAAACAGGAGAGGAGAGGAGACATGAATTACCTCTTTTTCACAGTTGGAGTTAAGCGTAAGCATAGCCATGGGGCTGTTGGGTGCGCTGCTCCCCGGCACCGGTGGCATGACATGATCGCCAGGCTGGTTTGGACATGGCAAGCTCAGGACTTGGTTGGCATGTTTATTTGCTAAAGTGGTAGAAAGGTACTGCTTTACCTGCTGCCGTTGGGCTTGCTGTATGTGGTACTTGGTGGGGTTTTCGAGGTGGGTCTGCACCTGAGCATAGCCATGGAGGGAAAAGAAGACAGTGCTGTTATTTGCGAGTTTCAGACGGCTCTTCTTTCAGGCACAAACATGAAACTGACCAGGCCACCAACAGAATAAATTATTAAGCCTTTGTTATGTACCAGGCACTGTGCTAACGGATTTTGATATTACTGAAGTTTAAAGTCTAACTAGTAGGATTTGGGGTAATACTTTGCCCTATTTTTTTTCCCTGCTAATTAACTACACATCTCTTTCAAACCTTGTATCCTTCTTCTCATATCTAATAATTAAAAGTTTGAAATTATCTTAGGGCAAAAATTTCCCCAACACACATGAAAGGGTTTATTAAGATCAAACAACAATGTAGAAGTGGCATAACTGTTTGTTTCACTTGCCTTGGCAAACAGCTTTCTTTTTAAAACACACACACACACACACACACACACACACACACACACACACACACACACCTCAAGAACCAACTGTGTAAAATGGCTGTGGAAAATAAATAGAAATCTTCCAATGATTAAATCAACTAATCGTGGATTAATTCTCCCACTTTCATTTGGACATGATTATTCAACATTTTAATTAAGAAAAAACTCAACATAAAACGCAATTCTACATTAAGTAGTTTCTTTCAAATGCATAACACTTACACGTATGTGTTTTAAAAGACATGACTATTAACAAGCCAACAGGATGTTTTTTCCCCTTTCCTACAGACATTAATTCAGAATGAGAAATACTTTTCCCCAAAAAACAACATTATTCAATTTTAAGTCACTTTTTTCTTGATAAAGACAATTTAATCTTATGAGCAATGAACAGGAGCTGATGAAGACAGTTTAGCCACACACTAGGCAAAAAAAAAAAAAAAAAATCCTACTAATATTTACTTTGTTCAAAACTACATTGAATTACTTCTTATGGCATCAAATAATAAACAGCATTAAAAGAGCAGATTTGTACTTATTGAAAACAGTATGTCTATTACAATAACAAAAAGTGGATTAAATCAATTTATTGCATTATATTTCAAAGACTGAATACGAGTCAGAATAAAGCTCACCTGATAGTGATTATATTCTAGCATTTCCAGCATAACAACGTTTTAGGTGGCCCCAATCCAATGAGAGACAGTAGACTATCCCTCCCACTTTCTGTAATTCCAATTTGAAGACCGACTGGCATAGAGAAGGCACTATAAACAAGGTATCCCGAGACACCACCGGAAACTTTATCACAGAAGCCCTGCTTATAATAACCTAGGCTAATTAGTTATGCATGTAAAAAAAAAAAAAAAAACGTTCACACAGGGCCTTTTTTTTTTTTTTTTTGGAAGCCCTATGAGTTTGGTCTTAAATGTTGATAACAATTTTTCCCCCTGGCTTGACGTCATGCTTTTTTTCATAAATATAAAAGAACCTTTTTAAGTGACGAGCTATCAAAGTCAAACTCACTGTCAGATCAAGGCCAATTCACTATTCATCTTTAGTTCCAGTAGTATTAATAGACAATGGTATTTCTCTTTCAGCAATAGGTTAATAGCAGGATGCCCCTTTGGAGGAGACATCGTCTAAAAGCTACTATTACATGAGACTTTTCCAATGGCCGAATAACTGCCACTTCCGACTGCAGGATGACTATCTTTTAGTATAGAAGAGAAGAGACTGTGCTGAATGTTCAAGTTCAACAGCCTCTTCTTGCATCCTGGTCTTAATGTGCACCTTATTCTCAGCTACGTAGATGTGTAACCTGCCTATTGACCTCACATCAGGAAGACCAGGAACTATCCTAAATAGAACAGCACACACAGAAGTGGATATATATTTATGTGGATAAGAAGAAATAAATATCTCCTCTATTTAACTCCCAAATGAAAAAGCATGAGCATTTTTGCTGAGAATTTTAAAATATTATTCTTAAGACTACAGAAGAATGAGTTATCATATATACCACTGATACATTTACATATTTATTCCTTTATTCATTCATTATTGACTGTTATGTGCTAAACACTGTACAAAGCATAGAATACACATTGTGAACAAACAGATATAATTTCCAGCTTTATCAAACTTATATTCTGGGGTGAGGCGAAACAAGAAAAGAGGCAAGCAAATATATACTTATAAATTATGATAAATGCTTAATATCTACTGCTGACAAATGTTATGTTAAGCACAAAAATCTGAAGTTCAGTAATGTAGTCTAAATGCCCAGGATAATGCAGTCCGTTAGGTTTACAATCTCAAATGGTTTCAAATGACTGATTCAATATGTACACAGAGACTTTTTTTTTATAAAGGGTCCAGACATGATAATGATGAGGACAATAGACATTACTAAAATAAACATAAAATGAGGGCAACGAGTGAAATGTGCTTATTTCACTATTACACTTAAAAAGAAAAGAGATTCACGTTTAAAAATAAATGTTAATTCACTGGCAGATCCTAATTCTTTAATGAATCAGAATATTATGCTTTAGTAAAGAAAGAAGCAATTTGCTTTCTATGTGGCACTGTCAGTGAGGTCTTTATTACATCCAGGTTTGGGTAAGCAGAATGGGATATATTTGGCTCTTTTACTGTTAATAACTTTTTATTTTTCAAGTAAGTTGACAGCAGATGGCCTGTAAACACGATGCAGTAAATGAAACATCTCCAGCTGTTTCTAACCCAAACACCTCAAACAGGCAACATAAATGAGGAACATGAGTTACGAGGAAGGTAATAAGGAGTAGTGAGGTCTGTGGCAAACCAGGGGACACAAATCTACTTAGCAGGAACAGCAGATAAAAACTGCAGCTGATTGTGGCCATGTGGGAATACGAGTCCAGCCTAGCTCAATCTCCAAATTTTTCAAGGGTAGCTGGCAATCCAAACTTCTTTTTCAAGTAAAATCCTCCAGGTTTAAAAATCTGATGCTTAACTGTTTCGTGCTTCAGAGAGTACAAGCGTCAGCCCACAAACCACTAGAAAATAATCTCTATTTTACACTGCCTGTAAGGATAATCTTCATATTTACATTTCCTTGGAGATAGCCTAGGTTATGAGAAGAAGTTTCTCTTCTGAGAAGTTAGTGTCCAAATCCAGGCATTTCCTGGTGCTTCTTTGAAAGACAACATGCCTCACAATAGAGCCAGCGGAGGTCCTGACTTGAAACCTGGGTTTAAATTCTATCTTTGCAACTTACTACCCGTGTACCTTCTGCAAATCATTAACTTCCCCAGGCCCTCATCTCCTAGCATATTGAATGGCAATGAAAGTAGAGCTTGCCTCATATGTGTGTTTTCCGCATTAAAGAAGATCATGTTTCTAACGGCCTTAGCACAATATCTAAAACAGCAATTCTCAAACATTTTTGTCTTAGGATCCTTTTACACTCTTTAAATTTATTGTGTTTACATGGATTATATCTATCAATATTTAGCATATTAGAAATTAAAATTGAGAATTTTTGAAAACACACGATTATACATTAGTAGATATCTCACAGGATGTCAGAACAATGACATCTCAACATGACATGTAGCCTTTAGAAAACTCTACTGTTTACTGGTGAAATGAGAGTGAAATAGGAAAACAATATCTTAGTGTTATTCTGAAATAGTCCATATTTAGAAGAACTCCTGCAAGCGTCTTAGATACAACCAGGGCCCTCTGATCACACTTTGAGAACCCCTGATCTAGAATGTGGTTGGCATTCTAGCATCATCACTGCACCAGCAATGTCACTCCCCACTGTGGACAGGTGGTGTGTGACATAGCCTCTATATGTTCACTTCCCTCCCCAAGAAGATGCTGGAGAAAGATACTAACCCTGCCCGAACTCCCTCATAGCATTATTATGAGGCTCTATAGCCCTTTGACAATTTAAAAAGCCATATAAATATAATTTTCTGTCTTCAGCCATCCTAATTCATAGCTTTTTAGTTAATAACTTTGCTTTCATTAATTTTTAAGTAGCCAATCAAAGAAGTATGCAAACGAGAACATATATGTAGCATTAAAGAGGGCAGAAACATCTTTATGATTTCCTGATAATGTTTGCATGTTTCTGACCTTCCAGATGACTAACCACACTAAGGAATTCAGATAGCAAAAGTTGAGTACTGCTGAACACCTGAAGTACGGACAACAAAATGAAGCTAGAATACTTTATCATAAAATATTATTTATTGATATAACTTATATTTCATATAAGTTATGCTAGCTATCTGAGTTAAAGGGCAAACACCCAAAGGCTTTTTAACTTTAATTAATTGTTAGCACTCCTATCATTTCACCTGTTTCCTTTCTTCATTCAGATCTTGAATTGATAGCAAGAGAATCGGAATGGATCACCTCCTAACTGTCACACTTCAGTTTTACCACTTCCTGGGTAACACTGACAGGTTATTTTCCATCAGTTTCATTCTGAAGAGATCCTGGAGCACATCACACGTCAGTTTCAGATGGTGGCTGTAGATACTACCATCTTGGCTGACGACAGAATTTACTGGGGAAGAAATATCCCTATCTAGGTATCCACTATTCTTCTATTCTCTCTAATATTTGTAAACCAGAATTCAAGTAAAAGCGAGTGTAGATTCTCTTAATCCTTTTAGCTTATTTATTTATTTATTATATTTTTAGAGATAGGGTCTTGCTATATTGCCTAGGCTGGAGTGCGGTGGCTATTCACAAGTGCAATCGTGGCACACTACAGCCTTGAACTCCTGGGCTCAAGCAATCTTCCCACTTCAGCCTCCTGAGTAGCTAGGACGTGCTTCTACACTCAAATGGCTTTATATATATATTTTTTCAATAATTCAACAAAATGTTCAGATTTATCACTTATGTTTAGAGAGATAATTTGTTCTTTTGCTCAGTAAGTTTAAAGAAAACTAATGGGATTATCCTTTGATCAATTGTTGTGTATCACCACATCACTACTCTTTTCATACCGTTTTTAAAATGGCCATCCATAGAGAATGTCAGTTATGCAATCATATTTCCTGAAAAAAGTGGCAAAACAGAGAAAGCTAGCTTTCTTAAATAACTAGGGTAGTCTTGCAAAGGGTCACGTCTGATTAAGTGTTGAGGTTCTTTTCAGTCCCACAGTTACATTACCACAAAAGAAAACAAAAGCCCAGAACATATATCCTTGGACATATAATCTTGTTTACTATACAATCTGTACGAAGGTGTCCTTAACAAAAAGTAAAAACAACAAGGGTATGAATCCTGACCTAAGGGAGAAGAATCAAAATCAGATGCAGATACAAAGGAAACTAAAGAGTCTTAAATAAGAAAGGCTCGAAATGGCTATGGTTGACAAACCCAGTGCTTTTTCTCTACAACAGGAGTCTGTCTACCCATCAGCCCAACTCTGTCTGCTGCCTGTATAGCCTATAAAGTAAGAATGGATTTTACATTTTTAAATAGTTGAATAAAAATGAAAAGAATATTTCATGACACATGAAAATTATATAAAATTCAGATTTCAATGTGGATAAATAAAGTTTTATCGGAACACAGCCACACCCATTAGTTGACATGTTGTCCAGGGCGGCTTCCTTGCTGCAACAGCAGATTTGAAGAGTAGCAACATAGTCTGCGGGGCCCCCAAGGCCTAAAATATCTACATTGTGGCTTTTCATAGAAAATGCTGATCCCTGCTCTCTAGGAAAGTTTCACCAAACTAGAATTGAGCTTTACTACTCAATAGAAGTTTCAGCAGGATTTGAAGGAAAGAATGGGGTGATTTTAATAAAGAGAAATAATATATGTATACGTAATTTTATAGTTATTTTTCCAACTACTGTCTTCACTGGACAAGCATCTTTGTAAGAATACAGGATTTGCTTAATTACCCCCCCCTTTTAAAGCTAAAGAAACAGAAACTAAGAGGAAACCTAAACAATTTGTCAGGGTTAGAAACCATAGCCATGTCTCCATTATTCTGTCCACAGAGGCGAACTAGAGAAGCACCCTCTGCTGTGGGTCAGTTCTGATCTAGGGCTTTTACTGAATAAGAAGGGAAGATAAAACTGTGTAAATCCAGAGGTGTATTCACATATCCCAGGTGTGCACAAATAAATATATATACATTTATATCACATATTTATGGGTCTGTATACTTTCATACTACTTCCTGTCTTATCACCTTGTAGGCTTCTGAATTCAGAGAATTGAGCTGTAAATATGTATAAAAGAAAAGGACAACAAATGTACTTTTCTGAAAATTTGATGTTAAAATAGAATAGACTAGACTACCCCTACCAAAAATTCCCAGCAGGTCTTTTATCCTTAGCTAATGACCTATAAAACAGTATGCTTATTATAAACCACAAGATGGGCATAACTTTGGTTTTAGGACAAACAATATTTAGTAGCCTCAGAAGAAAAGGTGTTATCATAAGAAAATCCCTAATATATACATTATTTTTTTCTCCCTCAGGCTAAAATAAGCCAAAGACCATGATAATAAAAAGAACGTGATTTTTTCTCAGCCAAATAAAAGAGAAAACCATTTCTCTTAAATGAGGGTCTTATAAGACATTACGAGTGGATATGTTACATTAAATAGCAGGATGTTTTAAAATATAAAGAACTGAATTAGTGCTCATTCTCTCAAACTTGTCTACCATGTACCAGATGCCATGCATTTTATATGCACTCCTAGTTTATGTCAATTCAAAGTAAAAGTAAGAAAGATATGTGGAATAACCACATAAAATAAAATAAAAGTAAAAAGGATATGGGGATAATCACATAAAATATTCTTGAAAGTCTCGACACAGTTTTCTTTTGCTTTTAAACTGTATCATAACTTTCTGATTGAATACAGAAACAACTATTGAAGATACTTGATTTTGATTGTTTTAACTTCTTTCTTTGAGTTGTTCCCATCTGAGAGAGTATACTCAATTGTCCTCTTGACATTCATAGAAAATTAAATACAGGACTGGGAGCAAATGTTAATGTGTATACAAATCACTTGAGGATCTTATTAAATGCAGAGTGTGATGCCACAGGTCGGGGATAGAGCCCAACATTCTGCATTTCTAACAAGTTGCCAGGGGATGCTGACCCAGCCAGTCCAGGGAACACGCTACATCCCAAGCAGCAAGGCTTTAATATGTTCTCACCTGGACTGCTGCCTTCATCAAAAGTTATATGTTCACCATTCAATCAACAAATATTGCTTGAGCACCAACTAGATGCCAGGCAACTGTGCAAATCTTACAGTGTGTTTGGGTAAGGGCCTCACAGAGTATGACATTGAAGCCCAGACCTGAAGTTGGTGAGATGAGCCAGGCAGATTGGCAGGAACATCATTCCAGCCAAGCACATAGCCGTCAGGTGTGAATAAGCCTTGGTTGCTCAAAGAACAGCAAGGAGGCTCTTAATACATGTTATTTACTTGGCTTTCAATTTACCACACTTGCCTGGTTTTTCTCTGACTTTCTTCATTTCTTCTCACTCTCCTTAGCTAGCTTTCTCCTCTTCTCCCCCCTAAATGTCAGTGCCTCAAGGATCAGAGCTTGATTTCATCCATCTACACTCCCAGCCCTGGTGATCAAACCCAGTCACATGGATTTAAGAACCCCAGAACAGAGGTCTCTGAGAACCAGACTCATCTCCACTGGCCTACGAGACGGCACCGTTTGGAGGACTGCAGACATCTCAAGCTCAGCATGTTCATCCACTCTTCCAAATCAGCTCCTCCCACAGTCTTCTGCATCTTCACAGTTGGCAACTCCATTTTTCTCTATTAGGTTGAAACACAGAAAACTGCCATTTTTGTTGGGGGCGGGGGTAGGTCAAAAAATGGTCTTTCTCTGGCTTAACCTAGTTGCTCATTCTACAAATCATAGTCATCTTTGACTCCTTTCTTTCATACCCTGTATCCAACCCACCAAGAAGTATTGTTTCCATCTTCAGAAAATATCCAGAATATGATGGATTTTCACGCTCCACTGTTACCATTCGATCCAAACCACCATCTCTTCAAGCTTAGATGATGGAAAGCTTCCTGACTCTTCTACCTGCTTCTGTCTTGGCACTCTGATGGTGTATTTTCAATACAATGAATAGGGGGATTTTGTGATATTGTCAGATCAAGTCATTTCTCTGTAGAAACTAAACCAAAACAAACAAACAAACAAACAAAAAGAAAAACCTCACCTCTGTAATGGTTCCCTACTTATTTCTGAGAAAACAAACAAACAAACAAACAAACAAAAACAAAGTATTTGCGATGGCCTAGAAGTCCCTATATCAATGCTATTCACAGTGCTTATTAGAAAGGCACATTCCAAGGCCCCAAACCAGAGCTAATGAATCAGAATCTCTGGGTACGGTGTTCAGAAATCCACACTAGCTTGTTAGTTCTCCAGGTAGGTTCTACAGAACCCTGTCCACTGTGCCTACTTCTCCGACTCCAACCCACCCCAGGAGCATTACCTCATTGACCTTGTCTCCTATAACTATCCTAAGGACATATTCACATATCCAGCCCACACACTACCAGTGCTCCTGATCCTCCCTCCTCTGTTCTGCTTTGTCCAGAACACAGCTTGGCACACTGTGGGCACTCAGCAAGTATTTGGTACGTCAGTGAAGCAGTGTGGAGCCAGTGTGGCTGGCGTGCATGGATAAGGGGCAGAACCGAAGAACAAGGGACCACATTGTGTAGGCAGGGGTTGTAGACTAGGATTCTGACCACCTCTGGAAACGTCCTGAGGAAATGGAGTGTGACAGTCCCTCAGTCTTCCTAAGTTAGAAAGCTCTTGAGGAATCAAGTCTTCAGGCCAGGCAGTTGATTCACAGCCTGCCACCCTACTTCACATGATAAAGCTTCCTTTTCTATCAGGGGCTGCCCAAAGATTGCCAATTCTTACAGCTCTCATCTAGCAGTACAACAAGCCAGTAGGGACCTGTGGGTCTCAAATGACTGGCTGGAAGCCTGAGATTTGCTTTCACCTCTAGCTGTAGACCCCTGAATAAGTCACAGTTATTCCAAGGTCCTCAAGCTGTTAGTCCATGGACACAAACCACAGGCAAGTCTGTTCATCTAGACAAAATTTAGTGTTCTATGAATTTGTCACCAATGATGAAAAATTGGGAGTTTTCAACTCAAAATCTGGTTTCTGGTTTCTCAAACCAGAGTTTGGATTTCTCTTTTCTGGTTGATAAATCAGAAGATCTAGAGATACCAAACTGCACTCCTACCGGGCCACCGACTTATCAGAGTCGAAAAGCAACAGAGTTGAGAAGTAGCTTCTCCCTTTCAATGAGCATTTACTTTTCATTTTGCAACTCTCATCACTCTTTATTCTGACATTGACAACTGGCCTACTTTATTCATTAACCCGTCTGATTCCTGAAGACTTTTAAATCTGCAAACCCTACCTTACCCATTCACACTTCATATCCCTGAAGATGGTTCCAAATCTGATAGAATGATGGTGGCACGAGTGTGTTCAGAAAGCTACATTAAATGAACAATCTCACATGATAAAATAAAATAAATAGTTAGAACTGTAAAAGATAAAATAAAATAATGGATATAAACTTTAAAAAGATACATACATGTTGCCCCTGCAGCAATGGCTCTTTTCAAGAACTTTTCTAAGGAGATGATCAGATACAGGACAAAGATTTAGGTACACAGACATCTATCAGAGCATTATCTCTAACAGAAGTAGGTGGACTACTGCCTAGGGCATGCCCCCCATTTTTGTCAATAAAGTTTTATTGGAAAACATCGATGCTTTCATTTATGTATAGTCTATGGCTGCTTTCAAGCTATAACAGTATAAGAGCATAGTTGAGTAATGGACCTGACGGCCCCAAAAGTCTAAAACACTTTGCTTTTTTATAGATAAAGTTTGCCAGCCATTAATTTCTAATAAAAAAATTGAAAACAAATATCTAATAGGCCATGGAGTCAATTAATTATAAAGGAGCCATATAGTTCAGGCTTTCAGCCTCAGCACTATTGACATTGGAGCCAGACACTGCTTTGTTGTGGGGGTGAACTGTGAACTGCCTGCTGTCTCCCAGCATCCCTAACCTATACCCATTAGATGCCAAGTAACACAGCATGTCCCACTCCAGTTATGACAACCAAAACTGGCTCCAAACATTGCTAAATGCCTCCTGGGAACAAAACAGCCCTCAGTTGAGAACCACTACATATAAATGGATCCTATGCAGTCATTACAATCCACATTTTAACTAACAATTTTTTGTTTATTTCTTGTCTAGTACATTGAATTTCATATATCAAATTTATTTATTTATTTTTTACTTTAAGTTCTGGGATACATGTGCAGAATGTGCAGGTTTGTTACATAGGTATACATGTGCCATGGTGGTTTGCTGCACCTGTCAACCCATCATCTAGGTTTTAAGCCCCACATGCATTAGGTATTTGTCCTAATGCTCTCCCTCCCCTTGTCCCCCACCCCTCAACAGGCCCCGGTGTGTGATGTTCCCCTCCCTGTGTCCATGTGTTCTCATTGTTCAACTCCCACGTATGAGTGAGAACATGTGGTGTTTGGTTTTCTGTTACTGTGTTAATCTAGCAATATCTAATGAGAGGGAAAGTTCATTAATGTAAATGGGAACATAAAGCAGGTTAAAAACACTATATATGCTGCTATCCAAAATTGATTTTTAAATGCTATTTATATACATGCAAAGCCAAAAAAAAAAACTAATGACAAATTATTCGGTCAAGTCTCAACAATGACTTCCCGAGCGATAAATTCTCAGTTATTGTTATTTTATTATTTTCTATAACCTACATAACACTGATTTTGTAATTTAAACAAGCCAGACATTCCATGAGAATGAAAGCCTACCGATCTGGACAAATAAAAATATATTCAGGCAGAATTCCTCTACTGAAAATTTTGCAAACAACAAATAAACCCATGAAGTGGTTACACAATGGTGAAATTCGCCTTGTTTCAACTTTTTCTTGAACTGTTTGATCAGATGGAGAAGACTTTGTTTTTTCTGAAATTTTTGGTCTAACATTCAAGCTTGTACAGTTTGCATTTGTATAATATTTGACACATCTTTATGGTTTTTGTAAAGGGCCACAATTACGTGGTTCAATAGTGCCTTTATAATGGCCCATTGTCAGGACCGTCCAGATCCCCACCCCGCCCCATGGGAGCTGCGAGTGCAGCATTCCACATGCTAGAACTTTTCCACGTGCCCAAGTTTAGCCCTGCCTCAGAATCGCAGACGTCTTTTTGTTGTAGCATTTCCCCCCTCAAATGCCCCCATTGTTCGCAGTTTATCGGGTATTAGAGATGATTACGGCACAGGCAGAACAACTCCTTCTCATAAGTACCGAAACTCTTAAGAAACTGGCAGTGGTCAAGTTTGTCAGAGATGAAAACATTGCCTTGGGCCTAAGCAAAAGGTCAGAAAGCCCCTAGGCACAGACGAGAGCTGCTGAATGCTACTGGTTTGAAGGTCAAGCCCACATGAGCTAAAAACTCAAAAAGCAGCCATCTCCTAGTAATACAACTTCAGGATCTATATCATGAGACTGAGGGTCCTTCTGGTTTTTGAGAAACTGCATTGTCTTGGGAAATTCTTAAAACTTGCCTTATAGATTATGTTACGATGAAGTTCCAGATTGGAATTAACCTCACCAACAACAGCAGCAGCTCGGCAGTGCTTTCCGACTGGGGCATGCACTGTGCTGAGAGCTTTGCATGCAGGTTTAATGGAACCATCCCCACTAAACAAACCATTCATTCATTCAACCAGGATTTACTCGGCACTCGTCTAGGTGCTGAAGACTGAGCAGCAACTAAAGCACAGGCCCTGATCGCGTGAAAATCGTATTTAAGGTGGGGAAGCAGAGACAAAGACAGAGTAATGAACCAACAAAGGAATAAGAATCTCATAAAATGAGAAGTGCAATGCAGACAATAAAACAGAAAAAAAGGCCATTGCAATAAAGCTATTCTAGAGGGAACATGTCAGGTGGAACCCCAATGATGAGAAGCCAGCTATGGTGAGGTACAGAAGAGATTAGATACTGAGGCAGGAAGCAGCCCAGCATATTGGATGAATAAGAATGAGATCAACAACCACAGAGCCAGCACTGTCGGAGTATTGACAAGGTCAGTGAGAGCCCTGAAAAGGATGTCTGGGCCAGATGTTGTAGCGCTTTGCAGGCCATTGAAGGGAATTTGATTTTTATTCTCTACTACTTGTAAGAAGCCATTGAGATGTTTTAATAAAGAGAATCGACATGATCTGATGAACACTTTGAAAATGCCCCTGGCTTCTTCTTGGCTTGCACTAAGTCTAATTTAAAAACAGCACAAACATTAAGAGACTTTCTTATATAATGCTCTGAAATGCCTCACACCACCATGAAGAAGTTGTTATAAATGGTGCACACAGCTATAAAACACTCCACATATGCCTGCTTGGGTCACGTAGCTAAGAATATGACCCACTGTCAGAGTAAAATGGAGAGATATAGTTTAGTATTGTTAAACATCTGAATGGAGTTTCAGATAGATCTGAGTTCAAGTCCTGGGCAAGTTGCTTAAATGCTTTGGACCTCAGTTTTCTGTTTACAAAATGGGCTCATGGATCCTACCTACCTAATAGTTGCTGGAGATGCTAATAAGCTTAAGTGATGAGATGCATGAAAAGTACTTGGCACATAGTAAATGCTCAATAAATAAATAATGTTCTCTATGATTGTTAGCCTTGGAATTTTTGCTTTCACATCCAAGTGGATTAGTGTTAAATCCTATAGCTCACAATCTCAAAAAAAAATATAAAGCCACCAAGGGGAGGAGAGGATCTTAAAAGATGAAGGAAATATTCAGCCTCTTTCCTGTATCCTTTTATCTTTTTCTCTTTAGCTAATTCAAATATCACAGATGGATTGTGAGAGTAAGAGAAAAAGGGGAAAAACGTGAACGTTAGAGCTGGGACACTTGCAGGCCACAGTCTCATACAGAAGGCTTTCGTGACATCTTTCCTCTCATACTTCCAAATGAGCTGGCTCAGTCAGTGTTTCTCTTTAACTGGGTTTTAGGGAAACTGTAAATTCCTGAAAATTGTAAGCAAACTTTTGACTGTACATTTTTCTGGGAAGAGGTTGAACAAACTACAAGAGAGACTTAAAGATGAAATTATGTCTAGGATTTGCAAGTTAGAGGGAGGTATCCGTGAAACAGGATGAGCCAATAACTGTTGAAGCTGGGTGATGAGTTACATGAAGGGTTCATTCTATTATTCACCCTGCTTTCGTATAAATTTGAGACAACCTGTACACATTCACACAGTGCACACATGTTTATGCATTTGATATTTTATTTTTATTTATTGATGTCTTCTTTCTCCATAAAAGGAAAAGTCTTATGGTAGCATGTTTATTAAGCAAGCACTTAGTGCATCTATCAGCCTATTGCAAGTATCAAATATCTGCTTTTTAGCTTGCTATTCTGGACCTTCACCAGCAATTTTCTTCTAAGGGATCTGACTTGGTGTTGCATGAATTGGTTATGGATTCAGGATGATTCCTGTTATTTTTCTGTGGCGTTGCCAGCACGAGAACTCAGAGAAACATCTTGTTAACAAGCAAAATAAGCTGTATTTGCCCATGGAGTGCTCTCATTGATCTAATCAGGAATGTGTGTTTTAGCCACAAGTGAAACATTTTTTTAAAAACTTGTGCAGAGGATACAGAACTGAATTCATATTGACCTTTTCAGATCAACAAAATCAGGACTACCTCTTTCAAACCCATTGGCCAATGATCTACATGGATGTCATCTAAAACATGTAATCAACTGAAACTTAAGTTTACGTAGGTATTTAGGTGGAGCTTTATTTTTCCTCACTATAAAAAGTAGCTTTGCAAAAAAAAAAAAAAAAAACATATGATTTATCATACTCTACAAAGCAAATTCTCAGAGATTTAAAATTTTTTGAAAATCCATAAAAATCTGTAAAGGGAAGACACACCTATACCAGGCCAATATATGCGGTTTGGATGGTCCCATTTGGATTTGTGTGATAAAAATAATGGATGATGCATATAAAGAGGAAGAGGACAGACTACTTCTCTGGAGAATATAGGTAGGAATTTTAAAGGACGTAGGCAAATGGGAAGATATAGAGACTCCTCATAATTAAGAGAAGAATTAAAAAGTGAAAATAGGCTAGGTGTGGTGACTCATGCCTGTAATCCCAGCACTTTGGGAGGCCAAGGCAGGCAGATCACTTCAGGCCAACATGGTGAAACCCCGTCTCTACTAAAAATACAAAAATTAGCCTGGTGTGGTGGTGTGTGCCTGCAGTCCCAGCTACTCAGGAGGCTGAGGCAGGAGAATTGATTGAACCTGGGAGGCACAGGTTGCAGTGAGCCAAGATCGCATCAATGCATTCCAGCCTAGGTGACAGAGCAAGACTCCATCTCCAAAAGAAAGAAAATAATGCAATTACTAAGTTCTATGTTACAGGTAGTTTTTCTGAAGGTTTTCAATGGATTCACTTATTTAATCCTCATTACAATCCTACTGAGTAGCGGATGTTATTATCCCCATTTTCAGGATGAGGAAATTGAGGCTTACCCCTAATCACTTTATGAAACACTACCAAACTATGAGTTATTTATAGGATTCATATTTTCAACATAATTATTTCCGGTTTTGAAACTGTTCAGAGGGCCTATGTAATCACTATTTCTTCTGAGTATTTGTTTTTGTACTTTATTATAAATAATGCTTCTCCTGAGAATTTGGTCCTCAGCTGGGTGGACACTGTTGTTAAACCAAAATGCTACCCAGTTCCAAAGTGAACAGAATCAGCCCCTCAAGCCAGCAATGGGTCAACAAGGACAGGACCTAACAACAGAAAAAGTCAATATGGACATTTGTTCTGGGAAAACTGCCTTAGGACTTTGACTAATTTAAGGGTTGAGGGTTTGTTTCTTTCTTTCTCTCTTTGTGAGAAGGATGAGATGAGGGGGCTGGTCAGTCAGCAAACAAACAATCTTCCAGACTCAATGGCAATTTTTGTTAACCAAAAGCATCTCAGTATCATGAGATTTGTAAAGGGAAGGTTAAAATACTGTATGATATAGTAATGTCTTTTATAAGAAAGAAAATAGGCCACTGTATCACTGAAGTACCAGTTGTTACATACTCAGTTGTGAACCAGTAACAAAAACGGGAAGAAGAGAAATGTCAAGATTGCCCTTTTGTTAAAAACCCACTATATTATGTGGCTTGGATAAAAACAAAAACTAAAAAGCAATGGCGGCCGGGCATGATGGCTCCCTCCTGTAATCCCAGCACTTTGGGAGGCCGAGGCAGGTGGATCACAATGTCAAGAGATCGAGACCATCCTGGCCAACATGGTGAAACCCCATCTTTACTAAAAATATGAAAAATAGCTGGGTGTGGTGGCACATGCCCGTAGTCCCAGCTACTTGGGAGGCTGAGGCAGGAGAATCACCTGAACCCAGGAGGCAGAGGTTGCAGTCAGCCGAGATTGCACCACTGCACTCCAGCCTGGCGACAGAGTGATACTCCGTCCGAAAGAAAAAGCAATGGCATAGTCAATCCCCAAATCTCTATATATTGTGTGGTAGACAGAAAAGAAAGCGGGACCTCAACATGAAAGAAAATACTTCATTTCTATCATCAAGGGGCTTACAACCGAAGGGTTAGGTGGGGGAAACAGGGAGAGTAACCCACACAGAAATTTACATTAAGGTGATCCTGCCTATTAAGATGGGAGCTCTCAACTGTACAGGCAGTTTTGCCCTTCAAGGAATTTTAGGCAATGTCTGGAGACACTTTTGGTTGTCATAACTATGTGAGGAGTGGGTGCTAATACTGGCATCCAGTATGCGGGAGTCCAGGGGTGATGCTAAACATCCTACAACGCACAAGACAGCCTTTCAAAACAAAGACTCTTTCATCCCAGTGTCAATAACGCCACAGTGTAGAAATCCTACCCTAAAAGAGGCTGTGCCAATTTCCTTCCCGACTCCTTTCAGTGGCAGATGTCAGAAAAGGCACAGAAACTAGTCAAGCCCCAGGAATGGCACAGGTATCTCATGAACTATTGATGTGCTTCCTTCTTATATCCGACGTTCACAGTTATCAAGAGTTATTTCACATCTTGTCTTGACATGCAAAGGAGATGTTTCTAGCTAATTGGAGGGTGCAGGAAACGTCATCTTCACTGTAAATAGCCTAATTCAATACTCAAGAATTCATACTGATTTGAGTTCTGGACAGTCACATGGACAGGAAAAGCTATGTTATAAATCAAGAATGATCAATTCAACACAAAAATGATAAACTATGCCCTAAAACTATACAGAATGAAGCTGAACAATTCTAATGATTCAAAAAGCACACTGGGAATCTGCTTTTGGTGTTTCTGAGTCATTCCGAACATCAACTATGAGTGCATTATTCATATCTGAGAGTGTCATTTAAAGGCTCTTATGTCTGATAAAATAGTAAATAAAGGAACGTTACTATACCTGCAAACAAAATCAGAAGTTGGCTAATGCTTAGCTTACAATAAGCTTACGGAGTTTCACATATAGCCTCCTTACTCTCCCAAACTCTCCATGATAAAACAGCAAATCAGCCGGGTGCGGTGGCTCACGCCTGTAATCCCAGCACTTTGGGAGGCCGAGGCAGATGGATTGCCTGAGGTTAGGTGTTCGAGACCAGTGTCTGGCCAACATGGTGAAACCCTGTCTCTACTAAAACTACAAAAAAATTATCTGGGCATGGTGGCATGTGCCTGTAATCCCAGCTACTCGGGAGGCTGAGGCAGGGGAATTACTTGAACCAGGGAGGTGGAGGTTGCAGTGAGCCGAGATCGCGCCACTGCACTCCAGCCTAGGCAACAGAGTGAGACTGTCTCAAAACAACAACAAAAACAACAACAACAGCAACAACAAAAAAAAACCCTAGCAAATAATTTTTCATCTGTTCATTTCCTACATTTTGAAAAAAGGAGTTATTTCTTTCCAATATATTTTTTAAACTTTCCAAAGTCATTTGTTCATAATTTTGTAAATAACCCACAGACTTACTTTCTAATTGCTCTTAAAGTATTATAGAAGTGTGCCAAATGCTCTCAGAGATGGGGCAAGAGGCACATTGTGCTATTCTTTTGTATTTATTAGAAATTTTCCGTAATAAAGAGTTAGAAGGAAAGGAAAAAAGTGTAAATAGTTTTTAGATATATACACACACATGCACATACATGCACAAATGTTGTCTTGCGTGTTTACAAAAAATAATTTAATCCTAATGGCTTCAATGGCAAATTCTTTGTGGTTTTAAAGATTCTAGATCTAGTTTTATTTTACTATTTGCCTCCCTACAAAACTATATATAAACCACTTAGAAAAACAAAAAAACAAAAAAGCTACAGTAATAGAAACAGCATTAAACCAAACAAGATTGTTCCTACAAAGTTCTTGTCTCAAATGACACACATGACAGATAAGTGCAGACCCAAATGGTCTTAAATGGACTTAAATGGGCTCTTACTTTTAGCAAAATGGCAAGTGGTTTCAATTGCCAAACTGAAGCTTCCTCGTATTATGTACATTATCTAATTACCACTATGGAAAATGCACTGTGGTGGCTGAATTTGAGTGTTTTCTTCTCCCCCTTTTGGTATTGAAATACGGGATGATGCAGTTATACCTTTACCACTGAATATGCTTAGAAAGTCAAACTTCGATATAAAAGAGAACGAGAGAGAAGAGACAGAGAAAGATTTCTTGAAATAATAGAAATGACTATGGAAAAACCTAACAAAAGGCTAAATAATGCAAAATTTTTTATTCTTTTTCCCTAACATAGAACACGATTATTTACTTAACAATAAGCCATGCCATTTTCCATATTCAAAATAGTTATTGGATTGTATGAGAATAAGTTGTAACAATTCTTACCCTCACCCTTCAGAGAAAAGAAAATGAGAAAGGAAGTTTAACTTTTATTGAGCATCTCTTATACACAAGGCATAATGTTCAAGCCTTTTCATACATTAATATTTCTTGATGCTCACAATGAATGTAAGTGCTACCACTAGTCTCACTTCACAGATGAGGAAACTGAGGGCAGAGGGTTACATAACTAGCTTGATATGACTTGCCTGCTTTCATATAACCAGAGATCTGAACCCTGGTGTGCTGGACTCCAAACCAACCAAATATGCAGGATGCATCGTGGCTTCATTTCTGAGAGGTAATCAATGCACTGCTATGAGTGATATGGCAAACATACTTACTTTAAAAGTCCCAAAATTGTTGTCACAAAAAGGAACATACGAGAGAAAAATCACAAAGGAAATTTTATTGAATTCATCTTGTCATCCTTAATACCAGGAAAAAACAACAATTTTATTACTTTCCTTATTAAAAATATAATGTAGGCCAGGCACGGTGACCCACACCTGTAATCCTAGCACTGTGGGAGGCTGAGGCAGGCAGAGCACTTGAGGTCAGAAGTTCGTGACTAGCCTGGCCAACATGGTGAAAATAAAAAATTTAGCCGGGCGTGGTGGTGAGCTCCTGTAATCCCAGCTACTCAGGAGGCTGAGGCACAGGAATCACTGGAACCCGGGAGATGGAGGTTGCAGTGAGCAGAGACCATGCCACTGCACTACGGCCTGGGTGACAGAGTGAGACTGTGTCTCAACAAAAAGAAAAACAAAACCCCAAAACCCATAATGTACATGACTGGAGAAAATTTAGAGAAAAGGATGAGCAAAAGGAAGGAACAACATATAACAATCTCATGCTGAGAAAAAAAACTCTGACAACATTATGGTATTTGTCTTTCTATTGATCAAAGTGGAATTTCAACGTGGTCCCCAATCATGTTAGCAGAACTGGAGCAAAAGTTGTCTTATTCAAAAACAAAAACAAAAAAGTCTCTATCTTTTCTAAAGGAGGATTTATACATATCCCTAAGATATAAAATGTACCAACCAACCTGCCCACCAAGATCCTGAAAGATTATGTCTGGTTTAACCTCTGAGAGTATGGTTCAGATCTGGATTATTAATTTAAATTACATTTTATGATTCTTGACTCCTTACATGTTGTAGGATCCCAATTCCAGGGAACACCTGCAGCTACAAATAGCCCTTTGCTAGACAGCAAGGGATAGAAATGGAATCATCAGTGGGAAGAAGAATATAAGGAATATTATATAAAGAGAGATTTAATGCTGAAAAATCCTACGCTTTTCCCCAAGCCTTCTAATTTTGCTACACTAATTCCTCTTCAGCACCATACCATGAATGAACTACCCTCATCTAAGAGCAGAATCATAAGCCAGGCTGACTTTAAGGGCTAAAGATGTCAGAAAAAAAAAAGAAAAGAAGGCAACTGTATCAAGTCAAATATCATCATATTTCAAAGTCAGGGATGGTAACCAACACCTAAGAATTTCCCAGTCCCAAGTCCTCAAACCATGCATACTAACCTTAAAGCCAGTAACTTAAATATGCACAAAAGAGACTTTTCATTCATTATTCCCAGCATCAGTCTATTGTGATTTTTCAGATACACCTACACACATCCATTTCCAGACTATAATACAACCTGCTCAATTTAAGCCTCTAAACGGCAGGCCAGATGTCCTTCTTGTTTTTCTTGTTTTTATACCCTGTTACTTAATATGCTGCCCATCATGCACTGGACATGTAATATGGACACTTAGTGTCCAACATGCACTAGACATGCACTGAACATGCCAAATGAACAAGCAACAATACCAGAATCTTACAGAACACAGAAGGTATTCTAAATATTAAAAATGGTAGACTAGCAGATTTACCAAGGGGCTAAATACACCATGATGCGTTTATTTTATGATAATATCACTTAATTCTAAAAGAATCCACTTGTAAATATGGTGACTGACTCACAGCATCCAAGGTAAGGAAAATATTCTGATATATGTAATCCTGATGAAATTGAAACTTTTTACTTTAAAAATAATTGAGGCCAGTGTTAACAGTCATATGACAGTCATAAGTTTATTATTATGTACATCATATTACCTTGTTTAGACACAGGATATTTATTATTAGATCATTTATTTGTTTTCCTAGTATTAAATTAAAAAGCAGTACTTTTTAGTAAATATTTGCTTAACAAACATAGCTTGCCTACATAAAATGTTTAAAGATTTTTAAACAACCCCAAATTTAACTCACTCAATTCTGAACCTGTAAAATTTCACATCAAAAGGAGGATTGTGTCTGTGTTTAAGTCAATTAAGGAAAGGTATAAATCAAGTATACTAATTTTATTATTAAAGACTCAAGGATTGAGAAGATTTCCTTCTGGGTGCTTAAGCCCCAAACAGAACATTCAGATGCCAAAGCTTTAGATGTGAACATATTCACAAAATTATGTTTCAAAATAATGAAAATTTATCAGTAATCTCTGACATTAGAAGAATGGCAAAATAAGTCCATTTATTTGAATTATTATGTGATTATTTAAAATGATATATGTGTATACAGCAACATAAAAAATGACACTGAAAATAAAATGCAGATGTAAAAGTATAAAACCTATCATTGCACAAATGTAAAAACATATGAATAGGAAAAAGACTGGGATAATTTTATTTTAAAATAGTTTTGTATCAGAACAATGGAATATAATGATGTTCTCATGTTTTCTGCCTTTCGAACTTTCTAGCATAATTATCGTAATAACAATTTGGCAATTGCTTTGGCTGCAGAATCAGCCTCCTACTCTAGAAATGAGAAAATGCAGGTGCTTCTTTGCCAGCCTCCCTCACAGCTAGGGAATGAACATGTGACTGAGGACCTACCAATCAGGTGTTCTGCACTGGACTCAGCTGCTAGAGATAAAGGATAAGGATAAGGAACAGGGACCACAGGGAGTGGGCAAGGCTGTCGGAAGACTGCATTATTGATGCAATAGAAACAGAGAAGCAGGCTTCCATTGCTCTCCAGACCAATTCTGCAGTGTGTCTGAGGTACTGCTCCTGGTTCCAAGCCTGGTCTTCTTACTGCCTAGCAACTCTGCAGGTAACCCAATATCCTGTCAATAAATTCATTTTCTTTCAAAATTAACAGGAGTTGCTTATTGTTGCTAGCTATTAAAAACTCTGACATAGGGTTATGGTTTTATTAATCATACAGGTATTAGGTTATAAATATATATATTTTAAATAGGTACATATTTAAATATATATAAATATTTGTACATACAAATATATTTATATATATGAAGTGGCAATATCATTCATTAATTTTCATGTATTGGGATTTCTTTATACAAACAAGAATTACGTGGTATGATTGATTTTTACTATGCTTATGATACATATTCTTGTGTTTAAAGGAATTCTATTATAGGCTCTGGTTTAGAAAATAATTTTATAATATAGAAAATCTCAAATGAATGGATTCTCTTAGATTTCTTCCCATTGGAAATCACTGCAATGAGATTCTAACATTTTTCTCTAGGTTATATCTTACAATTAAGTGTAATATGTGGAGACTGGTAGTATCTCTACTAAGCCTTAGACAAAAGTGTGATTGATTTATTATGCTTAATACCTATCTCTGCATCTACGTAGTATTGCACAGTGATTGACCTACAGAACACAAGGGTTCCTTGTGACATAAGGGAATACACCTCTTGTAAGGTGTTTACATTTCATTAGAACCTACGAAGAACCTACTAAACTACGTTTTCTATCTCCCCCTTGTGCTTAGTGGAATACATTACTCATAGCAGACATTCAATAAATATCTATTCAAATGCTGGCTTTATATGTACTGTCCTGAATTGCTCATTATTTTTAAAGGTTGAACCCCCCACTTCCTCTGGAATATATCTGTAGAGTATAATGGCCTTAATTGCTAAAGGAAAAAAGTCAGACAAAATGAGGTCATGGGTTGCAAAGGAAGAAGTCAGGCTCAGGATTCCTCCTCTTAATCTTCTATTTTAACAACCAGGCAACTAACACAGCCCATCCCCCTGAAGAACTACCCAGCCCTTGGCAATCACCCTTTCTCGAGTACTTACTCATCCAACACTGCACAATGATGACATCAGCCCAGTGCTCCAGGGGGGACAGGTAGGTGTCACCACTGCCAACTCACAGGTAGATGAAGTATCCCAAGCCAGAGGAAGTAATAATTTGTGCAAGGACAGACAATAACTGCACGATGAAGTGGCAGGTTCATCTCCTGGGGAGTTTTCCCAGCATGACCCAATTGAAATATCCTCTTCTGAAATACAAAATCGTTCCTCAAACACAAAATTGTTCAGGCTGGGTGTGGTGGCTCAGGCCTGTAATCCCAGCACTTTGGGAGGCCGAGGGAGGTGGATGACCTGAGGTCAAGAGTTCGAGACCAGCCTGGCCAACACGGTGAAACCCCGTCTCTACTAAAAATACAAAAATTAGCCAGTTGTGGTGGCATGCGCCTGTAATTCCAGCTACGCAAAAGGCCGAGGCAGGAGAATCTCTAGAACCTGGGAGGCAGAGGTTGCAGTGAGCCAAGATCACACCATTGTACTCCAGCCTGGGTGACAGAGTGAGACTCCATCTCAAAAAACAAACAAACAAAAAAGTTCCATTCTAATAGCATGATTTAATGGGTATATGAATTATGTGTGTGTGACTGTTCGCCTGTCTAGCAAAGAGGCGGTAGAGGAAGGCAACCACAGCAGAAATAAATGGAAAAGGCCATGAAAACAACTTCTACTGAGAATAAGCATTTTGTTAATTCACATTTCAAAAAGGAAGAAAATTCCCCTTCTCATTTGAAGTGCCATAATCAATTGTGTCACAGTTAACAAAAAGCACAATATCAAATTTAGACTGCATTTCTGAAAGCCTGTTACAGCTTTATGTCATCTTGAATATGGGAAGGTTGAGTAGGCAACACCACCAAAACAATTCAAGGGCCTTCGTTTTATCATACGATTAATACGTTCGTTAGGATGATGTAAAATCACTGGCTTAGTTTACACACCCATGCAACCATGGAGCTACCTGGCTCTCCCCTCCTGTCCGATGAGCTGTGCTATTATTTATATCTGAAAAGAGTAGACTGCACCATCATAAATGAGATGCAGTCAATCACTGTGTGTGATGATCAGGCACCTCAAGGGCTGAAATCTGAGTCACCTTCATGCAGACTCATCTGCGCACCATTGTCACTGCTCCATTACCTCAGCTTTCTTTGGAGTCTTAGAAAAACCTTCGATTACTAACAGGGCAAATGAGATCTCTCAAGGAAGAATTCATCTCCTAAAGAAAAAAAGTGGTATAAAACATGAAATGCAATACATGACATGCTTCCTTCATATCTTTAGGTAGAAGTGTCATTCAGACATCAGTAATACTACTAACATTGTACATTAAAAATGAGAAAACAAGCTCATCAAAAAATCCTAAAAGAATAAAGACAAATATAAATAAATACAAAAAGCCCCCACTCCCTACTCTCTCTTATCTCTACTCTTTAATCAATTTTAGAGTTTACATGCACTCTCTGCTTTGTTTATAGGCTAATTCAAATAGAATTAAATAAAATATGATTATATATCTCTATATGTCCATTCAAAACAAACATCTAGTTACATGATACATATTTTTCTGCAGCTTGCTTTTTAAAAAATAATAATATATCCCAGACAACTTTCCATGTCAACACACCTAGATCTATCTTTCTTTTCAAAAGCAGCAACCAAGGGTTCCATTTTATTACTAAAAATTTTTAATCGTTCCCAGATTCAAAGGCATTTCTATTGTTCTCAATTTTCCCCATGGTAAGTAATGCAGAATTGAATATTCTTGCATTATGAACATATTGGACCTTTATATAGGCTTTCTGGAGTGTGGGATCTTTGAGATAGAGGATAGTTGGCCAAAGAGACTGCCTGTTTTCCATGTTGAGAGATGCAGCCCAAATTCCTTGCAAAAAGCAATTCTGTTTATATTCTAACCAACAGAGGATCCAAGTGCCCATTCACCCACACTTTCCCCAACACTGACTCTAGCAGGTTTGTGAAGCTTTCTAAGAATTTCTGTGTGTGGCTTATAGAATGATGATCATATTTTCTTTGGTAAATTGCATGAGGCTTGGCTTCAAAGAAATCATAGGCAAAGTTCCTGCCCTAAAAGATTATTACAGTATGAAGGAAAATACCAACAGAGATGACTAGAACATATGCAAGCAAGTACAGTGATGGCAAGTTTCCGACGAACACCTTGGTTGAGATGCACCTCATTACTTTTATTTCCCTGAAAGTATTCCTTACCTTTTTTGTTAACTTTTAAAATTTGTTGCAAATGATAGAATAGTCATTGTTCTGTCTCCCAGAATGAAAAAAAATAAACTAAAATATAACCATGTTTGCTTTGGATTAAATATAGAAGACAACAATAAGCCCCATAAGTTCCCTGCTCTCCCTCCCCAGAGGCAACTATTACCCAGAATTTGATGTGTAGTCATCCAATCCGTGTGTTTATGCTTTTGTAAGATAGCAACTACAACCTACCTGTTATTTTGTGTGATTTTCTTCAAAAATTACATACTTGTTGACCATATATGTGCTTGAACAAACTTGCTTTTGTCACTCAATATTTAGTTTCTGAGATCTATCCATGATAAAACATACTCATCTAATTCACTTATTTTCTCTCCTTTATGATGTGCCATGTAATCCACTCCCTTACTGATGGGCATTTCGGCTGACTGCAGTTTGTTGCAATTACAGACAATGCTGCAGTGAACATCTCCATGTATGTCTCCTTTATGGCTTCTGCAGGGTGTAAGCCTTGAGGTGGAATCATTAAATGGTAGGTTGCATACACTGGAAACTTTATTAAATATTGCCAAATTGTTCTTCAAGGTATTTGTACCATCTTTGCTCCCACTAGCAATGTATGAAGGTTCTGATTTCCTTTTTTCTCCAAACATACCATTATCAGGCTCTCTAAATTTTGCCAACCTGATTGTAAAATACTATTGGTATCTGTTTATTACTTTAATGTGCAATTCTTTAGGTACAGATTGAATTTTTGTGAACTGCCTATGCATATTCTTTGCCTTCTTTCCCACCCCATAGTTTTTTTTTATTGATTTTCAGGAGTTCTTTACATATTCTAGGTACTAATCCTATGGTTGTTATTTATGTTATCAATATGGTTCTCCTATTTATTACTTTTTCTTTTTTCAACTTTGTCTTTCTAATTAACACCATCTCCTGGAAGTGTGGTTAAAAACCTAAGAGGAATTGAGCACAGTGGTGCATGCCTGTAGTCCTGGCTACTGGGGAGGCAGAGGCAGGAGGATTGCTTGAGCACAAGAGTCTGAGGCACAGTGAGCTATGATCATGTCACTTCACTCCTGCCTGGACAACATAGCAAGACCCCATCTATATTGGTCTGTTTTCATGCTGCTGATAAAGACATACCTGACATTGGGAATAAAAAGAGGTTTAATTGGACTTACAGTTCCACGTGGCCGGTGAGGCCTCAGAATCATGGTGGGAGGTGAAAGGCACTTCTTACATGGTGGCAGCAAGAGAAAATGAGGAAGAAGCAAAAGCAGAAACCCCTGATAAACCCATCAGATTTCATGAGATTTATTCACTACCATGAGAATAGCATGGGAAAGACTGGCCCCCCATGATTCAATGACCTCCCCCTGGGTCCCTCCCACAACATGTGGGAATTCTGGGAGATACAATTCAAGTTGAGATTTGGGTAGGGACAGGGCCAAACCATATAATTCCACCCCTGGCCCCCTCCAAATCTCATGTCCTCACATTTCAAAACCAATCATGCCTTCCCAACAGGCTCCCAAAGTCTTAACTCATTTCAGCATTAACCCAAAAATCCACAGAAGGGACAAGGCAAGTCCCTCTGCCTATGAGCCTGGAAAATCAAAAGCAAGCTAGTTACTTTCTAGCTACAATGGGGGTATAGGTATTGGGTAAATACAGCTGTTCCAAATGGGATAAATTGGCCAAAACAAAGCGGTTACAGGGCCCATGCAAGTGTGAAATCCAGTGGGACAGTCAAGTCAAATTTTAAAGCTCCAAAATGATTTCCTTTGACTCCAAGTCTTATGTCCAGGTCATGCTGATGCAAAAAGTGGGTTCCCATGGTCTTGGGCAGCTCTGCCCCTGTGGCTTTGCAGGGTAGAGCCTCCCTACTGACTGCTTTCATGGGCTGGCATTGAGTGTCTGTGGCTTTTCCAGGCTCACGTTTCAAGCTGCCGGTGGATCTACCATTCTGGGGTCTGGAGGATGGTGGCCCTCTTCTCACAGCTCCACTAGGCAGTGTCCCAGTAGGGACTCTATGTGGGGACTCCAACCCCACATTTTTCTTCTGCACTGCCCTAGCAGAGGTTCTCCATGAGGGCACCACCCCTACAGCATACCTTTGCCTGAGCATCCAGGCATTTGCATACACCTTCTGAAATCTAGGCAAAGGTTCCCAAACCTCAATTCCTGACTTCTCTGCACATGCAGGCTCAACACCACATGGAAGCTGCCAAGGTTTGGGGCCTCCACCCTGTGAAGCCACAGCCCAAACTCTATGTTGGCTTCTTTCAGCCACAGTTGGAGAGGCTGGGACACAGGGCACCAAGTCCCTAGACTGCACACAGCACAAGGATTGTGCTGGGATTGGCCCATGGAACCACTTTTTCCTCCTGGGCCTCTAGGCCTGTGATGGGAGGGGTTGCCATGAAGGTCTCTGACATGGCCTGGAGACATTTTCCCCGTGATCTTGGGGATTAACATTAGGCTCCTTGCTACTTATGCAAATTTCTAAAGCCAGCTTGAATTTCTCCTCAAAAAATGGGTTTTTCTTTTCTACTGCATCATCAGGCTGCAAATTTTCTGAACTTTTGTGCTCTGTTTCCCTTTTAAAATGGAATGCTTTTAACAGCACACAAAGTTTTGAATACTTTGGTGTTTAGAAATTTCTTCCGCCAGGTACGCTAAATCATCTCTGTCAAGTTTCAAAGTTCCACAAAACTCTAGGGTGGGGCAAAATGCTGCCAGTCTATTTGCTAAAATATAACAAGAGTCACCTTTGCTCCAGTTCCCAACAAGTTCCTCATCTCCATCTGAGACCACCTCAGACCGGACCTTATTGTTCATATCACTATCAACATTTTAGTCAAAGCCATTCAACAAGTCTCTTGGAGGTTCCAAACTTTCCTACATTTTTCGGTCTCCTTCCTAGCCCTCCAAACTGTTCCAACCTCTGCCTGTTACACAATTCCAAAGTCGCTTCCACATTTTTGGGTATCGTCTCAGCAATGCCCCACTCTGCTGGTACCAATTTACTGTATTAGTCCATTTTCACACTGCTGATAAAGACAAACCGGAGGCTGGGAAGAAAAAGAGGTTTAATTGGATTTACAGTTCCACGTGGCTGGGGAGGCCTCAGAATCATGGCAGGAGGTGAAAGGCACTTCTTATATGGTGGTGGCAAGAGAAAATGACAAGGAAGCAAAAACAGAAACCCCTGATAAACCCATCAGATCTCGTGAGACTTATTCACTATCATGAGAATCACATGGGAAAGACCAGCCCTCATGATTCAATTACCACCACCCCCCACAACATGGGAATTCTGGGAGACACAATTCAAGTTGAGATTTGGTTGGGGACACAGCCAAGCCATATCACCGTGTCTTTAAAAGACAAACCAAAAAACCTAATAGAATTTAGCAGCTGGTAAAGGAAATCATGATATCCTATAACTATAAGCATCAAAGATATTTTCTAAGAACTTATTTCACATAAATAAAACAAACATAAATAATCTCAACTTAAAAGCAAAACTGATAGGTGCAAAGGAACTAACTTTAATACAAATCTTAAAAGACTGCATTAGTTCACGCAGGGAAAAATATTCTCAGATTGTCACTTATTCCTTTCTCATAACAAGAATAAAAAACCTAAGTGGAAGAATTACCAGATAAAAGGATATAAAAACCACTGAAGCTTCTGATGCATTTTGCCAAATTTTCTTACAGGAAAGTTGTACCTAATTTACATTATTACCAGTAGTGCTCATTCATCCCACACCTTCATCAAAGGTTGAATGGCAGTGTGGTAAATAAACCACCAATATCGATGTGGTAAACAAACAAAAAAAAAATCCTTCTATTATTTCCATATATTTAAAGAATAATGATTTCATTACGTTTGCTGAAGTAAAACTATTTTTTGGATTGCCAAATTAAAAAAAACTTCTACTCAGTACTTTCTTAAAATGGGGCTGGTGTAGAAAAGAAAAATATTAGTTTGAAAACTCATGCCAAATAAAGGAGTGATAAATGATGTAGAAGAGTTTTTTTTATTGTTTTGGCTTTGTCTTTTTATTTCAATAGACAAAGCAGAAAATGGAAATTATTCTTCACTTTTCAACTGCATTGGAGACCAGGAGAGACATTCCTACACCCAAGGGGAGCACAGCTCCTTCTAGAATGTTTTCTCGCTTTGTAAAGTGGTACAAAATTGGGTCACACCCCTGGAGTTAATTGGGTGGCCCAACCACTTTGAGAGCATTTCTGTACCCTTCCGTCTCATGTATCCATTTAGATTCTATAGCAAGATCAAAAGGCAAAAGGGCAGGTCAAATACCATAAGGTCTCCTGCAAAAGAGTTTTAGGGAAAAATAAAACAAAACAAACAACAACAAAAAAAAGCTGGATATTTTGGTTTACTTCCCTCACTCTTGAAATGAAACTTAAAATAATAAATAAATCATTTCCTCTTTCTTTCAAAAAACGATTTGTAACACTTCCTGTTTTTAAGCCTCTTCTGAGTCAACTTTAAGAAACTCTCTTTGAGCCCAGCAGAATACGATTTTCTTGTGTTCACAGAGAAAACTGCTTATTCTCAAGAGCAATTACTGTGTTTTGGGGCTTTGCTCTTATACATTTAAAATGTCCGCGGAGAGGTGACTGGTCTGAGGAAAACCTAAGACTACTGAAAAAAGGAGCCAATGATCTAAGCTTAGGTAAAGCAGATGGTCTACCCAGACTTAACAGTGCTCAAAATTACCAGGGACAGACAGGTCAGGCCTTCTGCCTGAAATCAAGGGAGATTTCAAATACAAATTTTGGCACCATAATACAAGCCATTAGACTGGGATCTGAGGAGAATACTACCTCCTGCTTAGGAACTTATTTCATCTACATGATCTCAAAGTTGTCCATCGTGTGTCCCTCTCCATTAGAATATAACTTTCATGCAAAGAGTTGTTTGTTCACTTGCTTGTTTTGCTGCAATATCCCTGGCACCTATAACAATGGCTGGTACATAGATACCCAATAGGATTGTGCTGAACTACACAATGAAAAACTGGTTCATTTATTTATTCAACCAGTTTGACAGACAGGACTCCATCTCTAAAACCCACATGCCTTTTTCATCCAGTGATTCAGAAGAAATCATAGACAGGAAAGTTTTGGACGTAGAAAGTAGGAGTTCCAGAGCTCAATGGACTACTTAAGTTGTATTTCAAGTTTGAATCCCTTTCAATCTTTGGTACCAAAGGTACTATAGCATAGTGATTAGGAACACCAGATTATGGAGGGAAAGGGGAGAGGATCAAACAGTAGCTCTATCACTTCTGGTTGTGTAGCTTTGGGTAAGCTGTTAAACCTTTCTTCAGGCAAAACAAGGATTTATGGTGCCTACCTCAAATGGACAATGTAAGTACCACATAGGACAATTTATATAAAGTATTTAGCAGAGTGACAAGCATATATTAAGTAGCCATTAAATAAAAGCTGCTATTTTTGTTGTGGATGTGTGGTCAAAGAAATAGAAAGGGAGTGCGTTGACAGCTCCTATTTTCATTCACATCCAGCAGTCTATAGGTTGCTAGTCTCCGTTCTAGATGCTCTCCATTTGGGCATATTACACAATAAACAAACAAAAATCCAATCATAGTCCTGGACAGATCCTACAATCCATTTCAGAATCTACCAGGGTTTAATTGGCCTTATGATATGTACTATGAAGTCACTTCCTAAGTGATAAATAACTACAGCATTAAAGACCATGTAAAATAAGACTTAGAAAATGTTAAATATTATACGAGTACACTTGCATATAACTCATCCCTTTGCTATTTAGGAAAATTCTGAAATTCTTCAGATAAATCACCTTCAGAGAAAGACAACTAGTAGAATGACAAATCATGGCACTTATTAACCAAAGCAATAAAGCAAAGTTTCAGTTTTACCTCTAACGATTGACATCATATACACAACTATTTACCCATTATATAATATTTTACTACAAAAAACAATTTGGAGGTCAGACAATACTTGACTCCAAGACTTACTTGCTACAGTAATCAAGAGAGTTTGGTATTGGTGTCAAGGCAGAAAAATAGACCAGTGGAACAGGACAGAGATTCTAGAAACAGACCCACACATATAATCAACTGATTTCTGACAAACATACAAAGGCAATGAAAGGGAAAAAGGATAGTTTTTTCAACAAACGATGTTGCAACAATTGGTCATCCATATTTAAAAAAAACCCTTCAATTTGTGTTTTATAACATATAAAAATTAACTCAAAATGAATCATAAAACTTAAAACTATAACATCCTAAAAGAAAACATAGGTAAAATCCTTATGACCTTGGGTTAGGCAAAGAGTTCTTAAATATGACATTAAAAGTATGATTAATTTACAAAACCAATGAACTTGGCTCTATCAAGATTTAAAACTTCTGCTTTTCAAAAGACACTATTAATAGAATGGAAAGACATACCACAAACCGGGAGAAAATATTTACAAAGCATATGATAGATCCAGAACAAATAAAGAACTCTCAACACACAGACAAACAGCCCAGTTAAGAAATAGGCAAATGATTTGCACACACTTCACCAAAAGAAAATACGGAGATGGCAAATAAGCCCATGAGAAGATGCTCTACATCACCAGTCATTAGGGAAATGTAAATTAAAAAAACACACACAATGAGATAGTATTACTCACCCATCAGTACACAAAGCGAACAAAAAATTTTAAAGTCTGACCATATCAAGTGTTGGAGAGGATGTAAGGAAATGGAACTCTCATACGTTGCTGGTGAGAATATAAACGACAAGACTACTTAGGAAAGCAAGTTTGGCACTTTCTCTAAAAGTTAAATATATGTCTACTATATGATTCAGCTGTTTCACTCCCAAATACTTACCCAGGAGAAATGAAAGAATGAATCCACACGAAGACCTGTACATAAATATTAATAGGAACTTTGTAATATTCTAAGACTGAAAAAAACCCAAATGCTCATCAAGAGGGGAATGGATAAAAAACTGTGGTCTATCTATATAAAAGAATACAGTTAGCAATATAAAGGAATGAGATATTGATACAAGCCACAAAATGCCTCAATTGCAAATTAATTATGCTGAGTGAAAGAAGCCAGGCCTCTCTCCCAAGAAACTACAAAAGGTACGAATCCATATTTTTTAAACTCTGGAAATTACAAACCCATCTAAATGACACAAATCAAATCAGTGGTTGCCTGGGGACAAGGGAGTAGGGCCAAGCTGGGAAGGAAGGAGGGGTTACAAAGAGGTACAAGGATATGTTAATTTTCTTGATTGTAGGGATCATTTCACAGAGGTATAAGGTGTCTAAATTTATCAAATTATACACTTGGAACATCTGTACTTTATTATATGCTAATTATGCCTCAATAAAACTGTTTAAAAAATAACAAGAAATAGCTATTATCGAAACTGTATTATCAATGGGCTGCGCTAACATTTCCAACAATATGCATCGTCTCACACACCTACCAGCCTGTGAGCTAGGTACTCTTTATTCCCATTTTACAAAGGAGCAAAGAGAGAAAAATCTCACTTGTAGACTAAATTTTTTTTTCTCTCTCTATGAACTCTGCATCCTACTGACTACTTAATACACACCTGGGACTGTCTTAAGAGCCAGGAGCCTGCAAGATGTAGAAGCCATGTGGTCCTACACATTACTTATGGTTATAAGGGTGAAAATAACTAATGGGAATACAAAGGATACATTGATACAGACTATACATGGAATACAAGCCAAATTCTATGGAAGGAGTGAGTGGAGATTGGAGGAGAGAGAGGTAGAGGGACCAGGAGGGAAAACCTTGGGGCACCTCACATGGAAAGCAGTGTTTCAGTAGGTCTTATTGGGTGGGCAGGATTTGGCCAAGAATGGATAGAGACAGAAGGACAGACCAGTAGAAGATACACGGAAGAAATTATGTAGCATTTCTGTCACTATTTTTCATGCTAGTCAGTACCTGGTATGGGCAAATTCACAAAATCTAAATATGATCAAACATTTCTCAGTTCTTCTCTCAGTCTTCAGTATGGTTAAATGGTGAGGCTGTTAAAATGCAGTGAAGCATCAATTTTTAAACTATCATTTATGTTTCTTCTCTTTTGTTCACTAGTGTATCCCCAGTGCCTAGTACCCTGCTTGGATAGTAAGTACTAAATAAGTATTTGTGAAATAAATGAATGGAAATCCCAGAGAGTGCAAAGGGAGGCAATAATTAATAAAAAAAATTATGGGTGATACTAGTTCAAGCTAATCATGACAATACCTTGTTTCTACAGGTGTTTATTCAGAATTTGTGGTAAAAATTATAGTAATAATACCAGCCACTGACATGTGTTGAGTGCTTACCATTTTTGATGCATGAGCATTATCTCATATAATCCTCCGACGACCTTATATTAGTATTAATGTTATTGCCTTTTTGCCAACGGGAAAAACAGAGGCTCTCAGAGGTTAAGTAATTTTGCTTCCAAGTCGCACATCCAGCACATGGGAGCAGCAGAGTCAGAACCCAGGCAATCTGATCCCAGCACTTTCTGCTCACTTGCTGCCCAAACACCCACCATGCTGATGCAGAGTCAGAAGCTACGATTTCTAGAAGTGAGTTGGGTTTCTGAATTTTAGCTCCGGTAGATACTGGAAAAGACCAGTGAGTCTGAATTGGTTGGCAATTTAACAACACTCTTCTTGCTGATTTTTTTTTTTTAAAAAGGCCAAATTAAGAAAAAAGCCCCCAGTGACAAGGCTGTTGCTTGGCATAAGTCAAGAAATTAGCTGCCCTTAGAGAAGATGACCCTAGCTGCCTCATGACCTAAGATATTTGTATGGTAATTAAAATGGATCTAGGCTCAATGCCTCCCCTGTCCACACTCTCTTACCTACACCACAGCAAGAACATCCATCTGCAAGATAGTTAGTCAGGCTCAGAAGAAGGTCTCAGGTCACAGAACAGAGGACAACCAATAGGCCAACTGACAAATCATACCCCTGACTTGAGCTCATTGATCTAATGTTCTAAACCAAGCTATGCTTACCATCTGAAATAAACAGGGAGTTTTTATAAAAATACAGATTACAAGGCTACTCCTATACTCTAGGACTAGACCTAGCTATTCTTATGTTTAAAACCTCACCAGAACAGTCCAAAGATTAGCTAATTTGAAAATCACTATTCTCAATTACAAACTCAATCCACATCATAGAGAAAAATTGTTCTTATGATACACATTGCATTTTCATCTCTATGGTTTCATAATAATTAAAAATAAAACCCATAGATTGTGGTCTTTTTAATTCCCAAACTCTTTGAAGACTCAGAGACCACAGCTTACAACCTCTAGAAACAACATGGAAATAACAAAACACGATAGAAAACAGCATTATTGCATTCTTCTAATAACTGTATATTTTTATAAAACAAAAATAATACAAAGAAATTTATTTTAAAATTCAAAACCAAACCGATTTTTTTTCTGCATTTTACCTTAAAAAAAAAAGGCAGACATTAAAATGTTTCAGAGGTACTTCCCTAAATATCATGGGCTAACAATAACCAAGGCAAAGGCAAATTAATAACCAAGTCAAAGACAAAGAATTGAATGTGTTACTATCTCAGTGTCCCAGCGGTTATGGGTGTAACTAAAGACTGCACAGTAATTAAAAGTAGTATTTTTTGTCTGAAGATCAAACCAGCATTCTAATTTTTTAAAAAACGAAAAAAAGAGCCTCAGGCTGGTTTTCAAAGGGTTCTATTCTATACCAGAATAACCTATGAGCTGTCTATTTATCCCTTCATGTGGAGGAAAATATAAACCATCCATGCAAACCCACTGGACAGCTAGGTCACTCAAACGTAAGAATCAAAGGGTGAAGAATGAGTCATGAATTAAACTGCAATTTTATTCAAGAAGTATTTATGGAGTTTGTCATATGTCCTTGTAATATTTTAGATGCTGGGGACCCAGCAGTAAACCAAATAGATATGTTTTCAGGAAGTTCAAAGCAAGCTTCAAGTATATATATATTTAGTATGGGGTTGGCTGTCATGGCCTTATGAATTTATGTAAATGGGAAAAATAAATACGGATGCAAAAGAGATGATAAGGATTATTCATCACTGGAAAAACAAAAGAAAAACTAAACAAAGGATAATTACACAACATGAATGCAATTCTTCCTAATAGATACAATGACTCACATATAAAAAGTCTCAAGTCAACTCATGGTCACCTCTCCATTTTTATTTTCACCAAATATTGGGGACACAATCTAGAATTAAGGTTCCATCTCCACTGCCAGTTGGAGTGTGGCCACAGCTCAGTTTCCAACGCAAAGCAAACAGTTATAAAGCAAATCACATTACTACTACCCATTGGCCCAACTTTGCCTGACTAAGCCAGCCCCCTCTACCATCCCCATGCAGGCCCGGAATAGTGGACACCTTCCAATTGCAAGGGTGACACATGCTGGGAGAAATGGGTCCCCTAATTGCCTACACTACATGGACTCTTGATGACATAGGGAAGGGAGGCCGTGCTCAGCACATGCTATGTCGTCAAGGCTCAAAGTACTGCCCAAGTCTTTCTGTGATCTCTGAATTAGACAGGGAGGGTCATTTTAAATGCTTGCTTTCAGAATTCACCACATTAATTAATGTCATCATCTGGTTGCAATCTATGCAGAACTGTGGAGATACTCAGAGGGGAGGACCAACTATTCTAGGTCTAATATGTGATTAGACCATGGGCCACTGGGAGAAAAATAAGCAATAGGAAACTTCCATGGGCTCAGACTCTATTCACTCTAAGAGAACTCTAACAAAATCTTAAAGAAAATTGAAGTGTGGGGATTGGGGGAGGGATAGGAGATGACCAGAAGGATACAGTTAGGGCGACATAGCTAAAAACTTGGGTTAAGTTTAAAGGATTATGCTTAAACCCATGAACATTATCTAAATCTTGGCAAAATGGAAATAGTAAAAATTGTCATAAAAGGTAATTTTTAAAGCCAAAACACTTGCATTATTAACAACACACTATATTTAGGAAAAAGACTCTAAATGAAGCTAAATACAACTAATTTTAACACTGATAGTAGCAAAGTTGACTTAAAATTTATCCTTTTTTTTTTTTTGAAAAATCATATTGGTTCATTATCCCTGACTATTTGGTTAAAGGGCCATTCTTTTTATCTAGTTGGTCTAGGAGTGTACTGCTTGAAATTACAACCAAAAACCAAGCCATGGAAATATAAAAGGTTATACTGCAGCAAACTTCCTCCAAACGGCTCAATTCACTTAACACATACCTCATTCCATCCTCACATGTTTTTTTTTGTTTTGTTTTGTTTTTTAATTGAAGACATCTTCTCTGGGAAAATGAACATAGGACAGCTTCTGGTGCTCAGTGTGTGTTAAACCTATTTTTCCTTTCTGGCTATTACTTTTCCAGTTAAATTCTTCTGATTTTAATAGTTAACAAATGCAAGAATTTCATAAAGTACGTAATATCTCTAAAACAGACATGGTATAATCACTACTCTATCCATCTACCTCATTTTTCCTGATTGAACATTGCTCCTCATCCTTTATTTGCCTTAAACATGTTACTTTTGTTTTTGAACAAATAATTTTGTCAAATATTCCCAAAGTATTCAAAGCAGAACTTCTTCTTTATACATTTACCCATGCTGCTTTCTCCTTAATGAAAAAAGGGCTGGCTGCAGGCTTCTGCCTCCCCCTTTTTACCCTGTTCTATCAGGTTTTGTCAACTCTAGCTCTAAAAGAAGGTCACTGGTTTGCCAAGTGTCAGCCAGTGTCACCTCATGAGTCAATCAGGATGAGCAGAAAGAACAAAGACGTGGGAGGTGTTTGGTTAAACAGGGCCAAGAAGGAGAAGAAGGAATTCAGGTAATTGTACCATACATGTTATGCAAAACTAATTAAGGATGTGCTCTCCAAGCAAAATGAAGAGAGAGTTGGTTGGTTCAGAATCAGGAGAATGTAGGCAAGAACCACAGGGAAGTATCACAATTTTTTAATTCCATGGAGGACGGTTATTATTGATGTAAAAATAAACCGGCTGCAACAGGGTGGCTGAGGTGTGTGTTAGCTGGGAGCAGAGAGGAGGGTCACCCACTCTGTGATTAGAAGTGTGACCAAGAAGGCCACTGTTTTCCGCCTCCACTCCCAATAGGGCCCACCATTACCTTCCCTAAAAATCTATTATTCCCCCACCCCTCCCCCTTGGCAGATATCGAGTCCTCCTAATATGCAAAGACTTCTTTGAATATTAAGGTGTACCAAGCAAGTCAGTTATTCTTAGCAAAGCTTTCTCTATTCATCAAATCTGAGGACAGAATGGTGCACAAGTGGAGAGGTGTCAAAATGGCTTTTATAGAGAGAAGTCTCTAAAACACTTGCTGTATCATGTGCCCTGGCAGACCCCAATGAGAGAGATCACTCAGAGGTAACTCAAGCCTAAAGCCCTTGAAATCATTCCTCTCAGAAGTTGTCTATGCTTTTTTCTTTTTGCTTGCAATTGGTTTAACCCAGAAATTCATGTCTCCTGAAGTTATAGCTTATGCAGTCCTTAGAGGACATTATTCTCCCCAGCAGAATTTTTTCCAAGTGGGTTTTAGAAGAAACCTTCATATTCTTTTGCCAAGGCAGGCATAAGTTGTATCTGAGCTGGTGGTTTTCCGAAGAGCTTAGATGACTCCACACTCAGAAGAGGGAATGATAATCCCCTGAGATGAGAATCCTTCTCAGGGCCATGTACCCATGTTGGTTCAGAAAGTTCTAACAGGTTTACGCTGCCTCTGCAAAGAGCAGACTACACTCCTCAAAACCCAGGTGTGGCTCCCCTAGCCTATACCTTTCCATGGCTTCCCATGCCTTTCCATGGGTTCCCATTGCTCTTAAAATAAAGACAATCATTCTTTAGATTGTCTTAAGGATTAAGTCCTGGAGCTTAAACCCTAGGCCCCTGGCCCCTGCACACCTTTTAGCCTTGTATTGCACAATTCTCATCACTGCTCTTCACAATAACCACTCTGGACCTCACTTCTTATTTCCTGGAGCTTCTAAGCTCTCTGACACCGCAGGGTCTGAGCATCTTCTTTTCTCCACCTGCTGAAATTTTCTCTCACCACAGCCTTCACAAAGCTAACACCTATGCTTCCTTCAGCTCCAAGATCACTTAGTTGGAGAACTCTTCCCGGCTCAAACACTTCCCCCATTCTCTGCTACATATTCCTACAGAACTTTCTTTCTTTCCTCTACAGCAGTTACTGTAGCCTTTAGTGTTCACTCATCTTTTTGGGTGGTGGTAGGGAGATTGTTTCACTAAGTACCCACCTCTCTACTTAACAGTAAGCCCCAGGAGAACAAGGATCTTATGTGTTTTCGCTCACCATTAGATCCCTAATACAAAGATGTTCAATAACTACTTGTTGGGTAAATGAATGAATAAATGCTTGTTTCCATTTCCTCTTCCCATTCATTCAACAAATTACCAGCTCCAGCCATTCCCCTCCACTCTTCCAAACCTGTTCTTTCCAAGGTCACAGTGATCACACGAAAGACCAACCCAGTAGACACTTTTCAATCCTAGACATGCATGCCATAACCTTCCATTTCAAAACCTCTGCCATCCTGGTTCTCCAAGCTTTGTTCCTGATTTTTTACATTGCTTCATAAGTTCTCCCCCTCTGTCCTACTGGCTGCTTCATAGGTTCTCCCTCTCTGTCCTACTGGCATGTTCCAGAGTACTTCTCAAGGATCATATCTTCTCTCACAGCCCTCTCTCTGGTGTGTACAATACTCTTCTTTAACTACAATACTTACTGTATTACTGAGTCCCAAACTTGCAGCTCTAATTTAGACTTGCCTCTAGAAGCAGACTGACTTCCCTATCTTGATCACAAGACCCCATGCCTATCTCTCCAGCCTCAGTCCTTACCATGATCCCCTTTGCTGTTGCTCCTCCAGCAAAACCAACCTTCTCTTTGGGTCTTGCCTGCTCTCTCCTGACACAGGGCCTTTGCACATGCAGTGCTTGCTGCCTGAAATACTCATCCCACGTCTCTTTTAAACTAAAGTTCACTCACTCTTCAGGTCACAAGACAGGTGAACAGGGGAAAGACTTCTTGGACTCTTTACATCACTTCTTCCCATTGGCAGCTCCCAAAACTCTGTGCCCCTCTCCTGTCTGGTACCTGTTGAGGTTGAAACTGTGCATTCATTTCTGTGATTATTTAACTAACATGTGTTTTCCCTGTTAGCAGTGAGTTCCACAAGGGCACATGAAAATCTGTTTTTCATTGTATCCTAAAACCAAGAACATGCCTTATACATTGTTGGCACTCAATAAATATATTTGTTTTGTGTATCAACTCCCATTCAACATTTTTGTAAGAATCAGTACAGAATAATAATGACTAGCACAAGCTGTGACTCAAGTAGACTTGACTTTGTGATTTTATTAATTCATTCATTTATATGTTAATTCAATAAATGTTAATTTATGAGGGCTTACTATATGTTAGACAGAATGCAAAATGCCCAGGATACAGAAGTGAGCAAAAGAGATATGATCCCAACTCTCCAAGGTTTGAATCCCAGGTCTACTTATTAGCTATACACACATATCAGCAGTCAGCAAACTTTCTCTATAAATGTCCAGAGGATAATTATTTTCAGCTTTGTGGGCGCAAGGTCTCTGTTGTACTACTTAAATCTGTCATTGTAGTGTGAAAGGAACCAAAGACCCTATGAAAATGAATGAGCATGACTGTATTCTAATAAAGCTTCATCAAAAAAGATGGTAGCAGGATTTGGCCCATGGACATTGTCAACTCCCAATATAGACCAATTTCTTAAGCTCTACTATGTTCAGTTTTTCTTCTATGTAAAGCATTACAGTATTATGCCTTCTTCCTTCTGTCTGGCAAGGTTCCATACACTTTACTCCTTAATTTTCTTTAACCAGTACTTTCTTCTTATGTCTTCTGGGGCCAACACTTTCATCACTTATTCCCCAAATCATTTTGATCGCCTCCCCACCTCCAACTGCATTCCTCCAAAACCAATGCCACCATCTTCACCAGCTCGCGGAGAAGTCCACCTTAACCACCCTCTTCTTTCCTAAAAGGAAAAGAAGACATGCTATTGATGGCTACCCAATACCGACTGCATCAGACCCAAGCTCCTGGCCCCTGCTCATCCACCCAGCGTTAGTTCCCAATACCCTCCTAGTCCTACCTTCTGCTACCTTGCATTTCACTGCTTCACACCAAAATCCAGAGTATGTATTATTGCTTCATTTCTCTCCTTGTGCCATGCCTTCCCATCCTAGTCTTTTGGGTATAACCCTACTTGTTCTTCAAGTTTCCACTCAACACAAACCACTACAGGGATACGTCCCCCACCTTCTGAGGCTGAACTGCAATGTTAGAAGGGTTCAACAGTGCTAGCTGATACTCATTAAGCCCTTTCCTCCTTGTCCTTCAAGACTCCAATCAAAGCCAACCAGCTCAGGGGCTGTGCCAGGTACTTACATACATGAATTTATTTAATTACAGCTCTGAGGTTGGTTCAGGTGTTCATGCTCTAACTCCATTTCTACAGTCCTGGAAAACATCACGTTCTCCAAAAATCACACACTATGAATAACAGGGCATATTAAGAAAAAAGAAGACTGGGGGCAGATCCCTCAAAACCTATGCACCTTTATAACCAGAGCACGAATAACAACAATCAGTAAACCCTAATTCAACACCAGCTGGTTAAATTTCTACTGGATTCTGCAGCTAGCATCCCAGACAGCCTTAAACACTGGGGCTCCTGCTTCCTCTCTCAAAAGGTAGACTATGGATAACACGTATAGATGCTTTAAAAAAGGATCAACTTTTTAAAAAAATTAAAATCCTTTTTACAAAATTAAAATCTGATCCCAGAGATAGCCTTCTTTAAGAATGTCCTGTGTTAGCACAGACAGTAGCGTCTGTGCAGCTGCTGCCTCTGTATTCTCAACTTCTCCAGAGAGCAGAGCCCTGTGGAAAGCCAAGTAATGCTTTATCTAAGGCTAAGGCTTTCTCTTTAAATATGATAAGACTTGTCTTTGACTACTTCAAGCATTAATATGCTGTGGGAAATGAACCAAAAGGATTTTCATGTTATACTGACATGACTGTCTTATTTGCCAACAACATGGGAGGTTTTCATGTTAAAGAAACACAGTGCAACAGATGAGGAAACTAAGGTTTAGACTAAGTCACTTGCCCAAGTTTATCTAAGGACAGAGCTAGGATTCAAGGGAAAGCAGGAAGGAGAAAGAGGGAGGGAGGGAGGAAGGGAGTGAGGGAGGGAGGGAGGAATGGAGTGAGGGAGGGAGGGAGGTAAATAGGGGAAGGGGGGTGTCAGCATCTATAGAGGTATTCTCCAAGGATGGAAAAAGAGGAAAAGTTGAAAGATCACTGAAAATGGAAAGCCTTTAAGAGAAAAATTGTCAACACACACACACACACACACACACTTTAAACATTCTCTCTTAAGGAATGAATTAAAATTAGTTTTTGAACCCGGGAGGCGGAGCTTGCAGTGAGCCGAGATTGCGCCACTGCACTCCAGCCTGGGTGAAAGAGCAAAGACTCCGTCTCAAAAAAAAAAAAAAGAAAAAAAAAAAAATTAGTATTAATATATAAACTGAAGGAAAGTGAGCAAAATATTTATAGAAGTGAGTCACACTGTAAATCCCCCTTCTCCTGTCCTATACCCACTGGCCGAACATAAAAAAGCATCCTTAGCCTTTATTTGTTTTCTGCTTCATAAGGGACAGAAAATAAGAGCTACAGAACATCCTGTGACCAAAAATTGAGTCAGAGATAAATTTTAATATTAGGGATTTAGCATACTTGAGAACTAAATATTTAATATAGACTTTAAGACATTTGTGTAAATAAACTTGTGGCAGTTTAGTTGACATCCTCACCATCTATTCTGAATAAGTCTGTGCTCAATCTCTACTCAAAAGACCTTCAGAAAAGTCTCAGAAATGCAGTAAGTGATAACCAGGATTAATATTATTATTATAATTGGCAAAACACACTTAGACAAAATAATAGCGTATCTAAAAAAGAGGCTTTTCTCAACTCACCTGTTGCCACCCTCAAGGAGAAACTGGTGACTTAAACTATTGTGGAACTGTAAGTATTATATACACCGATGTTCTTTATCATTACAACTGTTTTATGTATCTAACACTTAAAATAAACCTAATGTTTCTTTCAAGGGCTTTTAAAGTCCTTTGTCACCTTCATCTTATCACAAACGAAACTTCAGTGGTCTGTAGGTGGGCGATTCTCCAGCAAAAAGGAGACAATTCATTGAAAGTCCAGGCTAGGAGGGAAGTCTGAGACTATTCAGATGGGGAGACCTACACCCAGAAAGACAACTTCCCCTGGGTCATACTAGGGGTCCATGCAGAGGCATGTTTGATTTCATGGTTGCAGTATCAATCGTGACGTAGTGAACTTTGCAAGACTGGTTGGAGAGAATGGCCTCTGGTCTTATCTGAAGATAGTATATATAATGGAAGTAAGATAAATGGTTTAATAGCAAAAATAAAGGTCAGCAAGTAGTTAGAACTGACTATAGAACAGTCAAGGTGAAATGTTTCTAAAAGGTAAAAAATACAAACAAATGAATAAATAATAAAAAAATTAAACTTGTACCATAAATTGCAGAGATTAGGGGTGTAGGAGTTAGGATAGCATAGTAGTCTTTTTTTCTTTTTTTCACTCTTGTTGCCCAGGCTGGAGTGCAATGGCATGGTCTCGGCTCACTGCAACCTCTGCCTCCTGGGTTCAAGGGATTCTCCTTTCTCAGCCTCCCAAGTAGCAGGGATTACAGGCGCCCACTACCAAGCCTGGCTAATTTTCATATTTTTAGTAGAGACGGGTTTTCAGCATGTTGGTCAGGCTGGTCTCGAACTCCTGACCTCAGGTGATCCACCCACCTCGGCCTCCCAAAGCACTGGGGTTACAGGCATGAGCCACTGTGCCTAGCCAGCACAGTGCAGCCTTAGACCAATAAAATTAAATGGACATACCATGTAAGGAAGAAGTCGAGTAATTCCAAAGCAAATGAGTCAAAACACTTAGAGACTAGATAAAAATGATTATGCAACTTGATTAGCAATGAAAACACTCTGAACACAGATCATTTGTTTTCATCAGTTGACTGGTTCTGCAATGTAGGCCCTGTGGCTTAGGGGTGAAAGGCTGTGATTAAATGTATTTTGAACCTTCAAGTTTCCCCAAAATAATAAGGCTGTCAAAAATGAACAGTTAATAAAATCATATATGGTCACTCCTATTTAACCTGAATTCTAGAACCAAAATTGTTGGCTTCTCAGCTTATAAGTGAAAGTTTAATTTCAGAATCAGGGAACATTTTGATAGCCTGATGTCTATTAATTTTTCTTGAAACTTTAACCCCAATTTTTACCACTTTCCACAGAATTTTCTATAAGTAAGGATTTAACAGCTGCCTAATTTGGCTGTCAATCATTGAAAACAACATCTAAGACTTTTATGTAGTGGGTGTAATTTGGGGGAAAGTTAAAAACCATGGCCAAGCATCTCACTACTCCCTATCGCCCAAAAATTACTGTTAGAGGAATCTACATAGCCAGGCAGTTTTTAAGAATTAAAATTCTTTGCCGCTGCAGTGTAATTCAACAGTAATTGATTAAAAGAATCTTTACACATCCCATGCATCTCTAGAGAAATTAATTCTAGATCGTAGTTAGAATCAACTTTCCTAACCTTTTACCAGAGCATTAACCTTTTAGTCACTTCTCAAGAACCCATTATGTGGCCCAATTACTGCGGACTGTGTGTCTCTGGTTGAAATGCTGATGACAGTGACCAGCATTAAAAAGTATTGTGCCTGGCACCATGCTAAGTGCTTTGCAAGCATCATGTCACTTACTCCTCAGAGCAACCTTATGAGCTAGGGACCTTTATTATCTCTGTTATGCAAACAAGGGAACTCAGGTTGAGAAAACACATGGATATCGCCCGGTCTAACTCCAGAGCCCGTGCCTTTCAACACTGCAACTGGATAGCAGGTGTAGGCATAATCAAAATGCCTCTGGGAAGGAGTTCTTTGAATGAATTTTAATTGAAAAATGCAAACCCTAACAGAAAAGAAAAGTAGGTCTAGGAAACAAGGTTCACGATCCAGTGCAGAAGTCCTCAGGGGATATCTTACGGTTTCTCCTTTTCTCCTCTTACTAGGTGGACTATAACTATGAAAGGGAGGTAAGAAGGTGAGAAGGCAATCAGTATCTTCCGGTGGAAGAAAAGTGCACTTCATGGCTATATGTGAGCCAGCTCTCATCTAAGGCTGTACTTGGTCATCATGCTGGATGTGCATGTTAAGGACTTCAGCATAAGAAAGAGTTGATCTTTCCCGTGGAGCTTCCTAAAATGACCGTTTGTTTTATTTCAACAGAAAGGGCAGGATGGCCACATGCACTGGATATACTGCCTTCAGGCAGAAAACCAATACAAAAAAAGAAAGGAGAAAGGAAGAAAAACACTTTCTCTTGATGTCAATGCCCCAGTGTAAAAGACAAAGCCAAGACTATAGCCACGTCAGTAGAAAGACCTTTGATGTCAAATACAGACCATGAAGGGCCTGCTGCTGGGGAAATTACACATGTCAGGGGTCTGCAGACTCTGAAAGGGCCATTTTGTGCTACCATTTATCTAAATCCATTTTTTTAAAAAAGAGTGGCTTCTAAAAGTAGAATTTAAATAACTCTTGATAGCTAAAACACAGTTCCTAAAGAAAAGTGGCTTTTTTTCTTTAGAGGAGCAGCCAAAGCAGGGCACAGACCATTTTTATGGCAGTAAAAATACTTTGTATGATACTATCATGGTGGATACATGTCATTACACACTTTCCCAAATTCATGGAAGGCACAAAACCAAGAGTGAACACTAACATAAAGTTTGGACTTCGGGTGATAATGATACGTCAATCTAGGTTCCTGACTGCAGCAAATGTACCACTCTGGGGTTAGAAGCTGTGAATATGCATGGGCAGAGATAAACGGCTATCTCCCTATCTTCCGGCCAATTTAGCTGTGAACCTAAAGCTGCTCTAAAAAATAAAGTCTAAAAAAACAAAAAATAATATTTTTAAGTAGCTTTCAATCATTTTTAAAAGTCAAATATTTGAAGGTCCTATTTGATTAGGAGTTGTGCTTTGGTTTTTGTTGCTCAGGAAAATGCCTAAAAATAAGAAAAAAAATGAAACATAGAGCTCTGATATCAATTTGTACTTTATCATAGCAGCATCTACATTTATTAGTAAAAGAGATGTATGGTACATATGTGACATACATATTTAATTTACAAATATTTGTGGACAAATGGATTCACTGACCCTCAGAGTTCCTGGAAAGGCCCAGTGCTAAAGCAAGTCATTTTAGAGTTTCTTACTGTTTTCTTATCCTCAATTCACCTCCTCAAGACTTGACAGAATTAACCTATTTTTATCAACTTTTCATAAATATATGCACATAATAGAATGCACCACATGTACAAAATACCCTAAATAGCTATTAGGTATTTTGCATCTTCCACTGAGCAACTCAAGGTAACATTCCCTTTGCCTGTCTTACTCCTCCCCTTTCTTCTCAAAGTGCTTGCCCACTGTACCACTGTTAGAGATTTGCCATAACTGTTTACATGTTAAAGGATCTCAGAGGCTCTACAGTAAAGAAATTTATTTGACTTTATTTGCATCTGCATTTCCTAATTTTTCTTACATTTCTTACAAATTAACTTCCAGCTTTCTACAGCAATGATTCTCAAACATGAGCATACTTTCGAATCTTTCAGAAGGCTGGTTAAAACACAGATTAATGAGCTCCACCCGCAGAGTTTCTGGTTCAGTCGGCCAGGGATAGGCACAGGGAATCTGCATTTCTAACGCGGTCCCAGGGGATGCAGTGGCCACAGGTTCCAGACCACACTTTGAGAACCCCTGAGTTACAGAATGCTTTCCACCATTTGAGGTTAAGTTCTAAACATCTTAGCTTCATGTCAAACTGGTGACCAGAGATTTTATATCAAAATTAAATGTCTTATCAGAATGTTCAATTTGTCTTCCCTCTCTATGACACATTGGGAGTCCCAGGTGTCAATAAAAATGGGCACAATTACCCATATTCATAACATCGTATTATGAGTTCTATCAGGATTCTTCTAATTCATTAGTTGAAAAATTCTTTAGGTATGTGATTTTAAAACAAACCTGGAAAGCTACTGGAAAACTGAAATCAACTTTGCAATGGCCTGAAAGTGTATTAACTTATATTAATGGAAGATCATAAGAAAATATTGAGATTACTACAGACTCAGAAAATAGATCTAACTCCAAACTAAGGAAATCATGAAATCTGACAACGTGATGGTTTTTCTTTCTGGAGGTCATAGCATGGTTAACATTTTTGCTCCCTTAGCTTTCTTGCTTTTTGTAATTGCACAAGAATGTGACTTTATAGGCTCTTAGTATTATATGAAGAACACATTAAATCTCTCTAACACAGTTTACTAATTCCAATATAATTGACTCATTGTTTGCATTAGGAATGAAAAGGTGACTAACAAAATATAAATTATCACTTAGGTATTATTTCTGGTTTAATACGCGGTTGAAAATTACTATCAAAACAGAAAACTTGGGTATCTAATGAATTAGTAAAGAACTGTTTCGTTGCATTATAAGCTGTGCTATAATTTCCTAAAAATATACCGCAAGTTAACTAAGAAAGAAAATTGCCTTAGAGACATCAGCACAAATAAAAATCATATATAAACCCCCACCAAAAAAACCTAGTTTTCAATATCCTTCATGTTAATCAATCTATGTAATGTATGGTAAAGAACAACGTACGATTAACTAATCTCCTTGTCCCCTAATGTCTGTTTCACACCAAGAACATTGATTAAATGCTCATATATTCGCAAGGTTTTAGACATCTTTAACACACCGGACAGGTGCTATGTAAGTGTGACATGTGTAGGTTTGAAAAGAACCTGGATTGAGAGTATGAGTAAGACGTGTGACTAACAAGTTGAGGGCTCTCACCATGCTCAAGTCTGAATGGAAGGCTATTTGCAGAGATGAGTCAAAATGCCATGTTACCGAGGGTGACTCGTTCCTGCTTTCTCCTATAAGAGGCTGTTTTTGACAGGAAATATCAACCATACATAAGATATGTCAGCTAACATGGGCTCCAAATAATGAGCAAGAAAACAATGACTAATTTTTTTGTGTTTTCTTTGCGGCGGGCAGTAGGAAAGCAGTAATACTTTGTAGGTACAATAGTGGCATATGAAGATGGCAACTTAGAGATGATAATAATTTCTATATTCGTGTGATTAATAATTGTAAATCATTATGTGATTTATTATTACCAACAGTAGAGCAGAATCCTTTCTTGAGCACTTTCCATCTACTTGGCACTGCGCTAACGCCTTAGTTCTGTGCTGTCCGATGCAAAGGCCACGTGTGGCTGCTGAGCACTGGAAATGTGGCTTGTTCACACTCATTCAGACTGAACTTTTCATATAATTTAATTTAAATCTAAAGACGTATTCAATTTATTTATTGGAAATCTTTTGAATATGTTTGAAACAGGTATATGAATCTAACTTTTTCAATTATACATTTTATAAAATCTAAACACAGGGCAAATACATTTTCTGATGAAAATTTAGTATCCAAATTGGGGATGTGCTGGAGGTATAAAATATACATGCAATTTTAAAGACAGCACAAAGACTTAGGAAAAAATGTGAAAATATCTTGTTAATAATTTTTATACTGATTACACGTTGAAGTGATATTTTAGATATTTTGGGTTAAATAAAATACATTAAAATTAGTTTCACCTTTTTTTTGTTTGTTTTTTACTATTTTTAGTGAGAATACTAGAAACTTTGAATTTATGTACTTGGTTTATATTCTATCAGACAGCACTGCTTTTGTGAATTATCTCATTTAACTCTCGGAAAAACTCCCCAGGGCAAGTACTATTACCTCCATTTTATAGATGAGGACACTGAGGCCCAGAGAGAACAGGAAATGTGCCCAAGTTCACACAGTTATGTATCAGAGACAGCCTAATCATAGATTTTCAGCAGGGACTCTGATTAAGGTCTCATCTCAAAGCATAATGAGGTCCATCAGTTAGCATTAATGGGAATCTGGCATTCAAATTATAATGTACTACAGTGCTTGGATACTAAGGGTAAGAGGCTGAAGTCATGAGGTTCTGTGCTTCTCATAAGTTCAATCTTTTAAGATTAGCCTGGCTGCCATAAATATCACCAAACATTTAACAATGCAAAAAAACAAAACAAAAAAACCCAAAGGCCATTACTACAGCCTGTCTTACCAGACGAAGGATTCAAATTAAATTCCATCAAATCACACCAAGCCAATACACTTTGACAAGCACCTCACATCCCAAATCTCTAAGAGCCTGGATTTTTTTGTTTTTTGTTTTAAATTTGTTCCCCCTTTCTCTTCACCAAGACAGAAAAGAAAGCCCAGTAAAATGCTGAATGGGGCAAAAGAAAACGCAACAAAGTTAATACGGGGGCCATAGATGGCCCTTCAGAATTTGTAAAAACACAAAAACAAGAGGGCGCGTTTCCATCGCTGCACAATATTGCTTTTGTTTAAGAGCCAAGTCCCAGTCTTGAAACGTGTGGGTAATAAATCAGCAGGCATTATTTTAAATCAACCGGTTTTATAAAATAAGCCAAGAGTTGAAAGAGGCAGGACTAATTACCAACATTCCTTGATGAATTACTTAGCGGCGTGTGCTAAGTCAATGTACGTCTACGGCTTGATCCCCAATTTTATCCCGTACTTATTTCCCAGGAGGTAAAAAGAACATGTGGCTAATTAAGGCACCAATCTCCACAGCCAGAAGTACTCAAGGTAAGATTTCTTTCAAAAGAAAAAAAAAAGAAAAAAAGAAAAGGTTCTTTGCCTGGTACTTATTAATCTAATTTTTACTACTTCACTAGAAAAACAGAGCTAATCTTGTCACCTTTAGGCAGTCTGAACTACCATGCAGTGTTCAGAAAAAATGTTACATATTTGTAATTTAGCCAATAAGAATTTCTTAAGCCTTTCCTAACCGGCAGGAATGTCTCTGGTTTGTCACTTCCAATTAAGGCTCAACAAAATTTCCAGCCCCTAAATTTTAATTATACAAAACCCAGGGCCAACAGGGGAGATTACAACAGAGTTATGCACGGTAGTAAGGTAATAGAAGTCTGAATTTTGCTTTTCATTTTGGGTCTCTTAACTACTTTTAAAAATTATTTCCCGACCGGGTGATTCAAATCCTTTTGCTCACTTTGAATTTTCAGGATCCCTACACCTTGGTATCCTTCTTCTACAAAAGACCACTAGAGTTACATAATGTGTCTAAGTCTAGTAAACCGGTGAGTTTACACCTGACAGAAGAACTGTGCTCCTCAAAAAGTTGTGGGTGACTCTTAAATAAAATGCATTAGGACATCACTTTACATAAAGAATGCATGCACATGCTCTCCTAGTAAAAATCGTAATAATAATGATAAAGCCTTTGACCACCACTGCTTCCAATCCCAATACTCATTCCAGAGATAGCTGGTAGAAACAATGGTATAGATTCACCTATACCCTTTTCTAGGACATTCCCTATTTTTTAAAAGAGTAATTAAAACAATTTCTTTTTAGGACCATTCTCTCCTTTAACAGCCCCCTGCTTTACCTGATTCCTATGCTCCAATTCTGATTCATTTCCTTTTCATAAAGTTATAAATTACTAAACAAAAAACATCTAACTTTATAAATAAGATCTGAATAACTGGTATATTATCTGGAGCTAAATTTTTTTTAAGTTCAAGCTGATCCTCGAAGAAGTCAATAAAAGGAGACACATTCAGGGCAAGAGCCAATATTCTAGTACTGATTGCAGTTATAACCTTGAGTGAAGCCACTGTACTGATTTACATATTTTTAACACAGATCACACCCACCGATTTTAGTAGAGCAAAGTTAAAATTAGATTTTGCTTACACATGTCCACAATCTCTGTTCAAAAACGTGCTTATTGAAGAGTCTTTCAAATTAAGTGGTCTTTCAAAGCTAAGTCCTTTCTTTAATTGTTGGGATTAAACAGGTAATATCTGTGAAGGAGACTCATGACCTTTTCAATATAGTAATATAAGATTTTTTACCACTGACATTTACTTAAAAGCAAATAGAAAGACAACCAGAACTGAAGTTCCAGTTGTTAAGTGCTAAAATATGGCAAGAGCTCTAATATTGCAAGGTGTGTGGGGAAGGAAAAACCAAAAATGCAAACATAATTTCAGAAGAAAATTGATATCAAAAGTGTGCGAGTCTACTGAATTATTTCAAAAATCATCTAAAACAATGCAAATATATTAGTGAAATACTCAGAACTATAAAGCAAATGAATTGTGATAGCGTGGACCATCAAGATCTTTAGAATATAAGTGACTTGAGTTATGATTTTTGGATGTTGTTATAGAAACTTTCACTGTAGTGCTTTTTAACCCATAATGATGACTATCAATAAAGCATAAATTACCATGGGGGTCAATGTGGCCAGGAAGTCCTTTTATATAATAAAAACACATCCAGTTCTTTCATCTCGCACATTGTGGGGACTCATGAGGATATTTTAACCATTCAATAGGGAAGCCCCTTACTAATTCAAATGCTTAAGTTCGTGTATCTTTCTGTTAAGCCTGTAAGACTCCTCTGTATTTTCTCTTTGACCTCCCATTTTGCTCTGATATATTGTTACTGGTGATGCTTCAGAAATGTTTAGAGCATGTCCTTACATAGGATGTGTGGTTATAAGCAAATAAGGTAGCCTGCGGACTCTATGCAACCAGGGATCAGTGATAATCTCTCTCAGTCTCGGTTTCCCTGTCTGGAAAATGAGGCTTATCCTACTTGTTTCCTAAGGTTACTAAAATAATAAATGAGCTAAAAGACCTGAAGCGTTCATCCCACCATCCAATACACCCTATAATTAATATCCACGTTGTCAAGGAGGCACAATTGCATTTCCTCCTCCAAGGTGCTTCAGGTAGTGTCACATTCACATCAGTAATTCCTATAAAAGTTTAAGTTATGGATTGAAGCTCTGTAGTAAACGTTTGCTACAAGCCCCAAGCTACCGTGTCATTTGAGAGGCTGAACACTGGTATCTGTCCCTCCTAATGTTTCTCAGGTCATTCCCTCCAGGAGAGGTATTACCATTAGCGGCCCATGGAGTTCAACTACATGAGTTCAAATCCTGACTGCACCACCTACTTGGGTGACTTTCTGATGACCTAGCTGACCCCTTTGTGACAGTTCCTGCATCTGTGAAATGGGGATGCTAATAATAACCACCTCACAGAGCAATGGTGGCATTAAATAAGTCAATACAGGTAAAGTTCAATGCTGGCACATGCCGATCATGATTGTTCTCATAACAGTTCTCCTGGGGAGACACGGACCAGACAGAATATAGGCATCACATCTATAGGAGCCTCCAGAAATGGTCCCTAAACAAAACACAAAGAATTGGGAAAGATGCTGGTTCCTCTGCAGGAATGTTTCTCAATCTTTTATTCATTAATATCCCAACAAAAAGCCTTTTTAGACATTTTTCCCCTAATTGCTTCTCCTTCATCCCCATCACCATAAAATTTTAAAAGACACATATACTGTTTATCAGTTTATGTACTGGGGCTTTGGAGGTTTAGAAACCATTGTGACATCTAAGACTTTTTTGCCCTCCAACAATCCATTTTTGTCCTCCTTGTGGGGAGTGACTTCACCCCTGTTGAGGATGCACGCTCTACTGGTCTCATGACATTAAAAAAGAAATTACCATTCAGAGCCAGATGACACTAGGCCCACTCCAATTTTTAGCCCTCGCTTCCAGGCCCCAGACCTTAATATTTTCCTTATGATACCGCCTTCACCTCCAGCAGTATGGAATTATGAGAACTGTGTAAATGAAAGGAGACTGCACGTATTAGTATAGCCTCCTCTAACAGTTGAAAACGAGGGGAGCCGAACAGGTGTCTCTTCTCATTGAAACCCACCGGATGAATTCAATGACTGCAAAGGGGCTCATGGAGAAGATGGCAAAGATTCTCCTACTTAAAGAGAGAGCTCCATGCTGCATGTCAGCCAGCATTTCATTACTAGCTACTAGTCAAGCGTCCACCAGGTACATAAGGCCCTATCCACAACCTGATGAAATCAAACCCAGATTCTGCTGTACAAAACTCAGATTCTGCTGTACCCCTCAGTTACATGAAAATGCCCTTGTGGTCATAAAGGGAGAAATCATTTCCATTTTGTGCCAATATTGCCCAATGAACATGTAATTAGAGCTGAAGTTCCAACGTTTCCAGAAACCGGGATTAATTCATAGGCTTAGTTGTGTAAAGGCTGAATATTTTGTTTCAGAGAGTTGGTCTAATGGGTCTGCTCTTTTAAGTAGATAAAACCTAAAAATTTAAGCAAAGATGACTTTCTTCAGCCAGCATTTCATTACTAGCTACTAGTCACTAAAAGCAGTGCAGACAGAAAAACCAAGTCCAACATGAATCCACAAGCAATTACTGTGATTCTTGCACTTACTGCAATTCTTGCACTACTGAGCCTGTGTTAAGTTTGACTTTACCAAGCAAGACAACTCTATGGAGCACTTTCTTGTGTCAGCCCTGAGATCACTAAATCTTCACCCGCAAGTGTTCATAAAGCAGCCTGGGAAGCAAAGTGGCTGCCACTCAGTGCCGTGCAAGCTGGTACATACTTATACACTGAACCAATTAAACTGCTCTCAAGACACAGGGTGAGAAGTCCTCACTGCACATAGGGAAGAGTGGACCTTGAAGTGGGACTCTTAAAGATAGAGACAACCCAGAAGGAAAATAAATTATATTTTTTGTTCCATTTGCAAATATGAACAAAGAAAAATAAAGGGTTTATGTCTACCTGATACAAACTGCCTAATATATTTCTTCAGACCTCACTCCTATAAAAGGCAACTGATGGTAGGGTTAGAAAACAGAAAATAACAGGAAGGCTGCACCCTAAACTGTTAACAGTCGTTCCTTCCAGGGAACATGATGGAAGGGAGGCGGTGGTAGGCAGGGTAAGATTCATATTGAATTATTCTGCTGTATTGTTTAAATCTGTTAAAAGTTAACAAGTATTGTCTGCAACTTAAAAAATCAATAACGGGAGTTTTAAAGAGAGAGAAAATTACCTAATGTGTGACACTGAATGATTCAGATTTTGCAGGGAAATGAGGTTTCTGGGAGGATGAAGAGCTGTTTGTTGACCTGAAATCTGAGTCCCTCTCTCCCTCTGAATGAGGATGTAGCCTTGCAGACACTAACATTGATTCAAAAACAAAAGGACACCAATGTTTATAAATGATCCCTGAAATCAAGGCTGACAGGTTGTTTGTGTAAGTCAAACTACAAGGGACATAAGTATATCCTGGTCCATGTGTGAATGGACTATGCTATAAGAAGAAATCTCAGACATAGCAGGTCTTCATCTTATGAGAATAACACCTCTAGCAACAGATCCCCTAACTGAGGGGACCAAGGCAAGCTGATCTGAGACACACTACATCTGTCCTGGCTTCTTGCAGCCACCATGATGCTATTTAGGGTCTGTATTCCTGGCTAAATAAATCAGAAACAAAATCTAAGGGTAGGTTGTGGGAGAAGTCCCTTCTGCCAATCTGTAGCCCACCAATCCACCTGTAACTCCACATATATTTTCATGTTTCTGTGTTATACCTAAAAAATAAATCACACCTTGAAAATTCTACTCCATGCAGATTTCATAATTTACAGAGAAAGACCAGTAGTTCAGCCATTAACCCTTCCCCTCACTAGTGAAATATGGAATGTCAGTTGTTGAAAGAGGGTGACAAGGAGCAGGGCTTCCAGCCCACCTCGCTAGAATCTCAATCCAAACGAGAGGCAACTTTGATGAGATAACCACCAAATAAATGCCCAAGTAAATTTAGTTTACAATGTAGAGGGTCCCAGAAAAAGTGCTTCTGTATTTGACAAACAGCAAGCATCATCGCTAATTACAGAGCAATTTGCGCAACTCTTGAGATGATTTGGAGAAAAGGGAAAATTTAAAAATAAATTCCTTCAAAGTACTTAAGAAATGCCCCAAAGTAACAACAAAAAAAACACTTTTCTTTTTATAATTCATGTAACCTTTCTCTTAAGCAGAACAGAAAAATTCAATGGACAGACAATCCGTTCCAGAGAAGACACTTCGACTTTGCCTTTAAAATTTTCAATTTCAAGGTGAAAGGAAGGGAGGGAGAGAGAGAGGTAGTGGGGAATTCTTGGCAACTCCCTTCAGATTTCTGAACAGATAAACATTTTCAAACTATAAACTAATGTTTTCAAGCTTTCAACCGTCAGGGCCCACGTTGGGAAGGTAGTAGGGGAAGAAATCCTGACGAACTTCTCAGTCCAGGATGAGAGCGACCAGTGCTTTTATAATGCATCAAAGTCAGAGAGACAAAACTATAAAAACAGATGCTTGGTGACTACGCAAATGATTAACTTGGTGGTTTGTACCGTGATGCTTTAGCTATAAGGCTGAACTCATCTACAGTTCTGACCCCTGTTACTCTGTTTTTGTTTGAAAAAAGCTACATCCAATTTCAGACTTCAAGTTTGTATGACTTGCGTGTCAGCAAAACCCACTTGTGAAAGAAACTGATTCCATTATTGGTTGTTGATGACTTTTTTTTTTTGTTAATTCACAATTCAAAATACAGGGTGTGTTCACCATTACAAAAAAAAAAAAGCATTATGCACTCCAGTTGTTGGTTAATTGATGGTAAAAGAGCATCCTTAAATTACAATACCCAATTGGGTAAGCTTGTTCTTTAAAAACTTGGAGAATATCTTTACTATGTAAATACACAGCAATAAGACTCATGATTCCATGTCCCGCAAAATGAAAATCAATATGAAGGAAAATTCACATATTATTAAATCAATATAGGAACCAGACGCTAATCTTACAAAGATTCATGAACTTACTCACTGCACAATGACCATACGTTGTGGAATGACTGGTGCAGATTTTCAATCTCTAACCCAAAATCTGACTAGTCCTAAGTTTTCCAGATGTCAATAATTTTTAAACATACTTTATAAAGCTTCATATTTTAAATTTTACTCTGCCAAAGAAAGGGATTAACCTAAAAACACTGCTTTAGCTTTTCGAAATCAGTTATTCATCCAGATAGTAGAATGTTGGTAATTTAACTCTGTGTGTGTATGAAAACTAAACTATGACCTTTCTTCCCTCAGGTTCTTACAAACAACTTGGGAGATGGAGAGATTTAACCAGATTCTCTAGTGCATGCGAGTGTGACTAATTGTATACATCTACCTCCACTGAGAAGCAGGCATGTTCTGTTTTAGCAATTTAAACCTTTAAAAATTAAGTGAATTTACTCAGGCTATACTAGGAGAAAACATTTATTCAATATAATCTGTATCATAATGCACTCAATTAGTATACTTGGCATTACCATTCTTTGAAAATATATATTCATGGAGAAATAAGTGGCCCAAGATTAAGCATATTAACTGTTTTGCTATTAACCACTTACTTCATAAAATTATGCTTATAATTTAAAAACTATAAAAAGAAAAAATAACCATCTTTCTCTCACTTATCTTTCTATAATGTTTCATAATACTTTTATACACAAAATTTTGAAAATAAGCCAACTATATTTATGAAGTCCTAAGTCTTTAAGTATCTGAAGCAATCACTTATATGATATTCTCTTTAAAAATGTTATCCGATTTTCTTAAAATATTGTCTTAATGAAATCATGTATTCTTATTTGTTTTTTCATTTAAGAATACTAAAATTTGTCTAAATAGCTATCAAACCTAACCACATAGTTATGGCAATAATTCTTTATTTTTATTTATATGACATAGTTTACTAGTTTATATAACTGAAATATAAAAAAGCAGAAGTTAAATAGACATGAACTATGTTCAGAATAAAAGAGAAATTTACCTAATACTTATTTTTAGAGTATGTCATCCACTTGTAACAATTTATTTGTGCTTTAACTTTGGACATTTTTCTGGCATACATAAGTTAGGGGTTGTAGCTCAATCTAGTATCACCAGGACACAGCAACATATAAAAATATTGGTATGTTATTCAAACAACTTAATGTAGATTTTAATTTTAATCATTTTCAAAAATAATATATTTACAGTGACAAAGACATTTAGAAATTATGCTCATTTTTAACATAATCTGGAAATGATGTTTCAACACATTTTCATTTGGGTAATTTCCTCTCTATCAGTTGTACCTGCCTTAACAGGAATATTCATTTTAATAAATATTCTTTAACATTACCTTCAATTGGATATAACCCACTAGTAGCCCAAATCCATGTCAACTCTTCTAAAATTTGCCCTTCAGATTAAAAAGGTAAACTATTATGATGAATAAAATAGACATATTTCTCCACATCTTGTTACTATTTAATTCATACAATTTTAAATAACCTAAGGTATACACAGTAATTATCACCCCTGCAGGCATGAGACAACAACTTAAATCTTAAATAATTCTTAAATCTATAAAAACTTAGTGATCATATCAATTTTCACCCAAGCAGAACAGAAAGATTCAATGCATCATCTATTCCAGAGAGAAAACTTGAGTTAATTGAGGGGTAAAAAAAAAAGAGTAAAAAATCCATTAACTGTGGCAATATCCAGAATTTCAAACAATCACATTACAGTAAAGCTTTATGGTAAGCTATTTGTATCTTTTTTCCCTAACCCAATTTCAGTTGGTTTCTTCATCCGAGTTCCATTATTTCATCACTACATTTTAAGTCTTCGCAAATAAAAAATAATTGACTCTTGATTTGTTTTTTAAAGAATCTCTTTCCTACTTCCTGGTAAGGTTCATAGATTGATTCCTGATTATAACACATCATCTCTCTATTTACTTTAATAGTAAACTTTAAATAATGGGAGACGTTTTTTCTGTGCACATGGATGAATGCAAAAACCAATAATGAATCACTGGTCTGTAAAGTTCACATTGTTTAATGAACAGTAACACTTGAGACTTTTCAGAATTAGGTGAGCAGGTACTAAAATAAAAAAAAAAAAAAACAACTAAAAATAAGGAAATTCCTCTACTTTCCTTTTAACTTTCCTTGAATCAGTCATATTTAAGAACTGAAATGTTTATTCTTAAACAAGGAGTATCTCCCTATGTGATGTGGAAGACACATGTGTGAGATGGAATTCTATTCTTAGACTTGTTACAATTTTCCTTAATAATTAGGAAGCTATATGTCCCTAATCGAATGATGCTAACAAGCTCCTGCAGTTTCTACTCTAGCAAGAAATCAAAGAGACCCAAAGCAGACAACTCACTTCAGTAAAAGGATTATGTAGTCTGGTTATTAAAGTGCAGAAAGCTCTTCTTCAATCTTATATCTGAAGAGCTCTCTAAAACAGACAGATTTTACAACCAATATTGCATACTAAATAAAAAGAAAATTAAAGAGTGGCTATGGAAGGTATTTAAGAAAAAAAGATTTAAGATACGTGAATTACTAGAAGAGGCCCACCTCAGATAACTCTGGTTTTGAAACTTTCCCAAAGAAAGATGTCATTACAACAAACATGTATTCCTACTTGCAATTTCTCATGGAACACTGACTCCGACCATTTATTGAGTGTTACAGTTACAATGCGTTTGCATCCTTCTTTGAAAATATAAAGCCTTGTCGGAATTAAGGGAGTTGGAGTTTTCAAATACAATTCTGAAGGGTCAGTCTAACGAAATACATATTCAGATAAACAAAACACCTAGCAAATGGAAAATGGAAGAGAGTTTGGTCCAACCAACAAGAGTGACACTCACGTACCTTAAGGACTTCCATCGGCACCTGCGTGGCAGAGGGAAGGGTGGTGGGCACACTGACGTTTATGGCTGGTGTCTGACTCACGGGCACTCTCTGTTGCATGAACTGGGCCGCCTGCAGCTTCTGCTGCTGCTCCCTGCGCTCCTGCTCCTGCATCTGCTCACGCATGAGTTGCTGGCGTAGCAAGATGCGTGATGTCATACTGGAGGAGCTTATCGGAGGCTTGGAGGCCCCAGGATGCTCCGCGGAACTGCTGTGGGAAAACCAAAATGCATACAACATTTAGTTTCCTAATGAGACCCTTCGTTTGCACTTTGGGGTATCCTAAATTGCACCAAACTATAAAACGAGTCTGCGCAAATATAATCAAGTCACAGAATGGTACTCCACATAATTGAAAATCAAGAGGTGACAGGATTTAAGTCATTAGTAGTTGAATTAAAATAAGTCAGCTTGATTGCATCTAGGCATTTTTATCAGGCGGCTTAATTTTTTTAATTTTTTTTTTTACATTTTATGCTGCACACTACTCATCACCACCAAATATAGCGCCACCATATGCACTGCCAAGAAGCAAAGCATCTTAATGGCACCCAAATTTCCACATTTAAAAATAAATTGCTTGATTTGCTTTTTTGTACAACTGAATCTAACCAAATAACTACTCCTACACGTTATCTAAGTTCTTTGAAGATGCCTAAAATGTTTACTAACAAAAATTGATTAAAGAAAAGGTGAGCTTTGCCAAGAGGAAACTTTTCTAAGATACAATAAGTAACGATAATTAATGAAGGAAGTATTTGGGCCAGAATGTTAACACTGAACTCGACCTCGGTCTTTGGGTAAGGGGGCAGAAGACGAGCTGGTCTGACAAGCCAATACTTCTCTGTGTGGTTTTCTTTGTGCCGTCTTTTCTTCTGATGCACCTTGGCATGCCCTCTCCTATGTTACTATGTGTTCTCTGTGCATTCCCCATGAAGACTACTTCTAACGGTTTTGGTACTCACTCTACCCCAAATAGTTTAAAATTCTCAAACCCTACTCACAAATTAAAAAGAAAAGACTTCCTAATTACCCTAAATATGGTTTCTGATAACTTATCTTGCCAGCTCTAAGACATCAAGTTATTAAATCTCTCTCTGTCTTAGAATCTGGAAAAGAAGGATAACAATAGTTTTTTACCCACTTACCATTTATAAAGGTGGGAGCTGTTCTTTTAAAATTTCTATTGCATCATGCATATTTTAAAGCCCTACTTCCTAGGGATTTGGGGGGATTAAATAAAACAAGGCATATAAATCCCCTAGTACAATGAGTACCATGTAGTACTAGCTCAACAAATGTTTGCTGTCACTATTATTATAGGTAGAAAATGTTTCATTGTTTATTTCTCTCTATATATATATATTTTTAATGTCTGAGTTTAGGTAAATGGTTCAAAATCTTAGCACCTGGAACAGAAGAAAAGGAACATTTGAGAAAATATTCACTCTTGAGAAAGTCATGCTTCAAGGTAAGTATTTGTACTTTCAACTTCCTTCCTTGAGTATAAACTCCAGTATTATCTTTTACCTTCTAATAAAAGGCAAAATAAAGCCTTAAATATCACTGACCATCCTCATGAGCTCCTTAAAGACAGGAACCTTCAGGCTCTGAAGGTAACAAAGCACGCTAGGGGATGAAGAAGTGTTGGTTTTACCCTCACGATATCCCAGAAAACCTACACATTAACAATTTAACAGTTTGCTTGTTTTCACAACAGGAAATTGGCTCAGTGTATTGTCAGAGAATCAAAATGTAACACGATGCAACCATTAAAACTAGCGTAAAAATACAGTTACTGATGTGAATAAAACTACACAATAAAATGAACTTAGAAAAGCCAGATACAAAATAGTATTTAAGGTAAGATCCAAGGGTTTTTTTTTTAATAAACAAACTGTCCATGACAAGAAAAAGCATAAGAATAATGTTAGTCTACACCATTGTTGGTATATATTAAAACAGCTTAACAACATTACCAAAAAGCTAAAAATTGTTCATACAATTTGTTTCAGAAATGCTGTGATGGACAGTTTTCCTAAGTAAATAACTTAAATGGGCAAAAACTGATATTACAAAGCTCTTTACAAATTGCAAAATATGTGAATAATCAAACATTTGTCCCATAATATGAGAATGGTTAAATGCATTATCATACATGAATTCAATAAAATACTACCTATTTTTTTAATTGTGCAACTACAGAACAAAGTGGGAAATGTATGTAACAAGAGGGAATTTAAAAGTAGGATTCGAAAGTATATTTACATTCTAATTTAAATTAAGCGTGGTATATGCATGTACACAAGTACACAAAATGATTAGTAGGAAATGTTCAAAGATCATCATAGTTGCCAGGGTGAGAATATAATTACAGGTAAATTTATCTTTCTATCATTTTACTCCCCTCAACTATAAAGAAGTCATAGTATTTTTTCAATGGCAGAGTATATGCCTCTAGACACTAATTTAAGACCATGAAGAAAGGACTTGAGTGATCAAAATCACCATTTGCCTAGAAGAAAGTGGACAGAATCCAACATAGACAACATTTAGACAATACGATGGGAAAGTGGTGACTGTATCCAGTACATTGGCAAACTTGGAAGTGCTCAGCATTCCAGAAAACACAAACCCTCTTTCCTTCATGTTTTCCTACATTTTCTACAGACACATACAAATCGAACAGCATTAATACCTTGCTTATTATTTAATATCATGCACTCATCCACATATTAAGGGCACTTGGCCATTATTCTAACTCACTTAAAATAATCTATTCACTTGATACAGGTCTACTAAAAGAGCATTAAAAAAATGTATTTTCCCATTTTAGAGTATGTGTTCAAACCTCAAATGTACCTTCCTAAGCCAAGAAAAGAAGGAGAGCTGTGATGAGGGGCATGGCGGGTGGTGGGGGGAAGCGCGGGGGGAAGCGCAGGGGGAACAGTTATTTTAAAATAAATAAATAAATAAGCGGCCTTACTATTCAAAGCCTGTCAGGTTAAAACATTCCCAGAGAGACTGATTCTTTTGATAAAAACAGAAGCAAACCTTTGTGCTGTAGCAAATGCAGCTGTGGAGTAATCGCACTAATTAGCTGCTCAAGACGAGTCATTGGCTGTGATACCGGGGGAAGAAATCCTTTCAATTAACAGTAAAGCATTCTTAAGACATCTTAAATTAAAATTTCTAGTTATCAAACGCAGTAAGTCTTCATACGTGAAAGTCGACAACAATATCATTCAAAGCATTTTCTGAAATATCCTGTCTGAAAAAAAATACATATGCATGAAGTAGACCAGTATAAGTAAAAAGAAACCCCACTAAAAAATATAGCAAATATATTTTTATATTTATATAAATATAGCACAGCTCAGTTAATTGACAGTGTTTTAATAAATCTTCCCGCAAAAAAAAAAACCCAAAAGTGCAAAGGAAGCATTAGAGTCGCCTCATGGCACACACTCCCTGCGGGATAGTTCCACATTGTGAAAGATGACTCCCAGATTCTCAGTTTTGCTCTCAATCTTCTAAACATCCCTTTCTCTTAGAAGTAACTGAATCTGCAATTATCACCTTCTAGACAAAAATGAGGACATCTGCATGTCACAATGTCAGCAAGACAAATAAGCATAATGTCTTAAGCTCCAAATCGAGGTTTATGTGAGAACATTACAAGTGGCAACAATGCTTATTTTTTAAAATGAGGACGTGATGCTGAAGCTACTAATGATACACAAGGAGAGATGTCCAGATGTATTTAATTTTAAAAGCTAACTGAACTCATCCCAGGCCATGAAGCTGAATCTTCGCTAGATAATCCTAATTCCATGAGTCTGATTCCTTTTAATCAGATTATGTAAAGGTCATTTATTCAACAAATAGTTATTGCCAGGGGCTGGGAATACCTGGTTTCTAATCTCATAGACTTTAAAGCCACAGTCACATAATTCTTCTGAGATGCCTTAAAATTAAGTCAGTTAACTAGACTACAGAACTCTGATCGAGTCCCACCTGGGAAGGTGGGCATCTCACCATCAGAAAGCACCCTTTGAAAGCCGATGGGCAGAGACACAAATGCCTTTACTGGCATGTATGGGCATCACTGAAGCCAGGCACACAACGCCCCTGAGAACTGGGAATTTGTCAGCAATGGCTGAAGGAGGAGGGCCACCGATTGGACTCAAGGGTAGTTCAGTCACTGCTGAGCTGCATGAGCTTTAATGAGCCACTTGACCTCTCTGGGCTTTTCCAAAACCCAGCATTTTAATGTGCTGCAGGGATTGGGTCAGTTAATGTTCACTAAATTAAAGTGTTCAGCACAGTGGCTGGAGGTATACAGACAATAGATGGCCACCAAATGTGACCTGAGTCCTACCTCTATGGCGGAATTTACATTCTTAACCTTCAAAGCCTCCCTCTTCTCTATGATGGTATAAGTATTTTGGACACGGGCTCTGAACTATCTGATGTATTCCTAAATCCTAATAGTTTATTCTACTATCTTCGTCAGCCACCTAACTATATCAGAAATTCCATTAAATTCAATGCTCCAGCATCCAAACATCTGTCTGCCCACCCCACACCTTTAACAGTAATGCCAGTGTTCTTTTACTATCTCATAGGGACTGGTCTTTGGTCTCAATATCACAGTCCTCTAAGGCAGTACTCTGGCCATCAGTAGAAACCTAGAGACACTAAAGGAATTTTATACTTTTCCTTGCATTTCCTTTATTCCATTCCTTAGGCAGAGTTCAGCTCTGCTGTGCAGTAACTTGTGACTGTGGCCCAGTTAGTCTATCTCTGCACTTTGCAATACATCTGCCTCTCAGCACTGCGGTGAGAATTAAAATTTTTAGTAGATAGAAAAAGCTTAGCACAATGACTGAAACATGGTCCAATAAATTGGAACACAGTTCAAAAATGAGTGGTAAAAATAATAATATTAAACCATGAGCATGCATCTTCTTTTGGATACAAGGAATCTACTTTTCATATGCCTATGCACAAGTTTGGACGACAGAAGATATGTCTTGTAAAGTTTAGGCAATATCTATTCAAAGGAGAGAATTCAAAAAACTTTTTCAGGGATGGAGAGAGAAGATAATTTATTCTGCAAATCTCTCATAAGCCATAAAGTAGGAATTGTAGCATTTTTATTCGGTAAAAAATAATCTTCATTATAGTCATTTGGTTGATAGAGCTCAAAGCCTAGTATTTGTTTGCACTGAAGTACAATTTATTTGTGTCCAGGAAGCTCAGTGGTTGATATTCACATACACAGTGAAGACACAGGAAGGTTCAATAGTATTAACCTTCTGGGCAAAGGAGAAACCTATGTCATGGATGGGTTAAGCTACAGGGGTTTCAAAATGCAAACGGTTAGCTGAAAAAACAAAATTAGCTGAGAACTTTGTCTCAAATAAAAATGTCCAGCCTCATTCCTGGAAATTCTGATTTGTTTAGGTAAGGCCCAGGAATCAATATGTCTACAAAAATTCTGCAGCCGATTCTGACACTTGACTGATTCCGATGTTTGGAAACTAATAGTAAAATACCCAGGATCACTTGTTTGCATAGTAGGAGAGCTGGAACATGAACCCATATCTCTAATTCTTAGACCAGAATACTTTCTTCCAAGTCAGAAAATTCGCATTCCATTTCTCACCTCCAATCAGCCTTCCCAGAGGTCTGAAGAGTCCTTCTGATACTGAATGCAACACGTTGGATGGGACAGAAGGAGAAAGACTACTTTACTCCTGCCAAATAAGCTATGAGACCAAACAAAAACATCTAACCAGAAACTTCCAATGGCCCTTTATGGATACAGCACAACTGCTTTATCATAAATGAAAGGAACTGATAGGTTGAATCTACAAGAACTGCCCCTAACCAGTCTGTTCCACCAGCAAAAAGAAATTCTTACCAATCTATTGAAAGTGCCACCAACTGCACAAATCAGAGTTGGTAAATGGCTGTATTTTTTTAAAATGCTAGTCTGGGTGTCTAACATTTCAGAGTGAATGGCACTTCTGTTATCTCAAACTTTCCATTCCTTCCAAAGTGATTCAGGATGAGTTTTTCACCGTGCATGGTGGAAAAAAAATACTAATAAGAAACTATATCATCCCTCGTACTTAAAATAGCTGGGACTGTAACCCATGTAAATGTGAAAGTACCAGATATCATAGTTTGGCTTCACACTGAGATCTTCTGGACTTCTGTCAACACCTAACTTGGGTTTTAGTCATCAAGAAAAAGAAGGGAGATCTGCCAAGATTCCACCTTTTTGGGAGTAACATGAGCAGCTCAGATAATAAATACTCCAGGTCTCTGGCATAGCTAAAATATAAAGGCTTACAAAACATAGCCTGTATGCCCCATGCAAATGCTTTCCAAAAGCTAGGTGCTGCTAGACATGCAGGATAGCATGGTATCTCAACTGGACAATGCTCCTATCTCCAGAGCTTTGTACATTTCACAGTACACAGGGAGAAAAGCATTCTAAAAATTAAGAACCACCAATCATACACAAGTTAAAATCTGAAGTCTTTTCTTTCTAACACTGAGACCTCAATTCGCTGCTAAAAATGGAAGATGTTTCATATCCATTCAGGATTCTCCACATTTTTTTTAAGCTGGACCTTCAACAGGTACCAGGAAAGACTAATCTCAATGACTGATTAGATAAAAATCAAGGAGAACCTTAATAAGGTTCCCAATATATCAGTATTCTCCAAAAATCCATATCAAAAATGACAACCTGGTGCAGGAAGAAAAATTAAAACATTTCTTCATATGTATTTTATACTATCACTTTTATTTTTTACTTTTGTACATGTTGTATAATAGTGGCACATATACATAACTTATAAATCAAATGAAAATGTGTTGAGAAGGTTTTCTTGAAAGAAATTAACTAGGAAGAAGGATCGAAAATGTTTAGAGACCTCTGTAACATATGAACAATGCTCTTCCAGGCAATTTTCATCCGCAGATTTTTTTTAAGCTGGTTATTTTTTTTACCAGAGTGTTTCTCACTTCTGTATACTCCAACTAAGAGGAATATCAAGTTCTTACTAAAAGATATTTTAAACTAAGGATATGAATTTTGCCATTTCCTCATTTTATGACCACGACTGATCTCCATTTTCCACAGATGCCACTATGGGTTGGCACAATCTTAACACTCAATTCCTTTCAAGGAAATCGCCTCTGAGAGCCAAACCATTGAAAGGTTATAAAGCAGATAAAGTTGAAGTGCCCCACACTCAAGTTTTCTGTTTTTCATATCAAGCTTCCTTTCACTAGACTGTACTCTAGACTTCTTGCTTACTCTGTCCAACTATGGAATCCCATTCACATCTAACTGCCATGTTTTAAAGGGCTTTGAAAAATTCATCCCTTAAAGTAATTAATAGGGCATGGCAAGATGCTCCACTGAGAGTATTTTAAAAGAAAAAGCATTTTTTAAAAATCGAACACAATGACAAACTAATGACAGAATTCAGACATGAGTGTGAAAGGAACTGGAAGGAACTTTTTAAAGGTAGAAAGCTCTTCTATTTGTACTCAAATAATTGTCCCAATCACAGGGCATGCTCTGGCTGTTTTTCTAGACGTTATAACAGATCAGAGAAAATTCAAAAGCCTTAGACCACCATCACTTAACAATTACCGCATGTCTAGCACACGTCAACCAAGATGCAAAGTTTCCAACATTGTGTTGAAATCAAGACAAAAGTACAAATTGTAATCTAAGGAGCAGTGAATGGGTACACCTGTCATGGTTTAACAGGCAACCTTACACATAGCAGCAATGATTTATGGTGGCCACACGACATTTATAGCTGCCCAGCATCCTGTCCCACTTGTTTGGTAAAGAACCTGATTTAACCTTGAAGAACCAGCCTCGTTCACTTTCACTCCATGAGGTTATGGTGTTGCCACTACCTCCAGACATGGAAGTACGACCCTGGCCAATCAGGAAATCCATCCTTCTGGTCACAAAGACTAACTCAGGAATGTGCTTGTGCCCCAAGACAATCAAGTAAGAGTCATCCCTATGCCTTCAACTGAAACTATTAGGTTAAAATGAGTCTCTTTAAACTAAGGTTTGAAAAGCTGCTAGGATATAAATCTGGAACTTCCTGGATCTATCCCAGAAGAAAGCCAAACTGGAGGAAACAGTAAAGAAAGAACAGAGGACTAAGGAGAAGGAAGAACAAAGAAAGAGGGAGCCAGTGTTTGTATGGCATTGAGCACCTGTATCAAATCATCCCTGAAGTCATGATAGCCCTGGACTAACCCTGGACAAGGACTTCACAAGGGCCAATCAAACTCATTTTTTCTTAAGCCAGTTTGATGTATCCTGGGATACTACAGCTGGTTTTGTAACATTTAAAAAAATAAGTAATACTGGGGAAAAAGTCAAAGTTTCAGCCTAAGACCTACAATTCATAAAACCTAGCACTCATCTATTTTCCTATTTTCTTTGTTTTGGCTAGGCACACTCCCACCCACAACATTTCCCAGCTTTCCAGAGCTAGACTGGCTACGTGCTAAGTTTCACCAACTAGATTTAAGTAGATAACAGAAGTGGCAATCACTCTGAAATGTTAGACACCCAGACTGCCATTAAAAAAAATATATATCCAGGTGGGCGGATCACGAGATCAAGAGATGCAGACCATCCTGACCAACATGGTGAAACCCCGTCTCTACTAAAAAAACAAAATTTAGCTAGGCATGGTGGTACACACTTGTAGTCCCAGCTACTTAGGAGGCTGAGGCAGGAGAATCACTTGAACCCAGGAGGTGGAGGTTGCAGTGAGCTGATATCCCGCCACTGCACTCCAGCCTGGCGACAGAGCGAGATTCCGTCTCAAAAAAAAAAATATATATATATATTTATATATATTCCATCTCAGAAATATATATATAAAAATATACACATATATACACACACGTATATATACACATATATTTATACGCATATATATACATACACATATATATACACACACATATATATGTGTGTGTGTATATATGTATGTGTGTATATATACATGTATATATGTGTGTGTGTGTATATCCATTTACCAACTCTGATTTGTGCAGTTGATGGCACTTTCAAAACATTCTTAAGAATTTCTTTTTGTGGTGAAACAGACTGGCTTTTTTTTTTTTGGCCTGTTTTTTTTATTAATTCAAATACAACTGACTACAGCAACTGTACTATAGCATAACATAAATTAAAGATCAAATATATACATCTCCATGGTGGTTCTAGGTGAAGAAAAATATGAAAGAACAAAGATCTTCAAGAGTCTTCTAAGACAACCCCAAGAACACCACCGAAACTGTTTTCTGGAGTTCTACGTAAGAGTCTATTTCAACAGAACTTAAAGTTTACATCTTAGGAGACTGTGGGATCCTCAGCTGGAGAAGGACATGGGGTGAGAGGTATTGTGAAGTGAGTTATACGAGCGGGAGGGGCTTCATACGACCCATCTCATAGTACCTCTTGAGGGGCAGGCAGTTCGTATAGATTCAGCCTATCGGTTCCTTTTGTTTATGACAAAGCAGTTGTGCTGTACCCACAAAAAGCCACGGGCAGTTTATGGATAGATGTTTTTGAGTGGTTTCATAGCCCATTTGGCAGGAGTGAGTAGTCCTTCCCATTTGATTCCAACCAAAACACTGAATTCAGTATCAGAAGGGCTTTTCAGACCTCTGGCCAGGTTGACTGGAGGTGGAGAATAGAATGTGAATTTTGTCAGACATGGAGGAAAGTGTCCTGGCCTAAGAATGAGAGATGTATGTGGGCTCATGTCCCAGCTCGTCTACTACACAAACAGGTGATCTTGAATGTTTTAGTATTCATTTCCAAACATGGCTGAGTATCGGAATCAGCTGCAGAAAATCTCCTTCAAATGATCCCCTTCTCTAAACCTTCTGCCGCCATGTCTCCTGTAATCTGGCTGCACTGGCTGGAGCTTCAGAAGCCATCCTGAACCATGAGAATGAGGGCCAGACTCAGGGATGAAACTGGTATGTGCTTGGTCCTTCATGACCTCGTCCAATCTGCTCCAGGAGGGCAGAGATATTTACATGTTTTATTCACATGTTGTCTCCCCAGCACATAGTAGAACAAAATAAATATTTGTTCAGTGAGCAAAGTTGGTGTCTCTCTCCTAACAAATATTCTACCTCATAGAATCTAATAATACTAGAACCTTAGAGTTGCTGCACCCTTCTTCAAACCATTTGCTTGAATCATCCAGAGACGGAGAACTCTGGGCTCTAGGGATCTACTACAGTTCCTTAATTCATTTTTTTTTTTTTTTTTTTTTTTTGAGACGGAGTCTCGCTCTGTCGCCCAGGCTGGAGTGCAGTGGCGCAATCTCGGCTCACTGCAAGCTCCGCCTCCCGGGTTCACGCCATTCTCCTGCCTCAGCCTCTCCGAGTAGCTGGGACTACAGGCGCCCGCCACCACGCCCGGCTAAATTTTGTATTTTTTAGTAGAGACAGGGTTTCACCGTGGTCTCGATCTCCTGACCTCGTGATCCACCCCTCTCAGCCTCCCAAAGTGCTGGGATTACAAGCGTGAGCCACCAAGCCCGGCCTTACAGTTCCTTAATTCTAAGAGGAACTTTCCCTTCACATGTTAAGATTTCCCAAGTCAGAAGAGATCATATAATCAATGAATATATTTTAGTAGAGTTTCTTTCTCCCCCACATAGCTTTTTTTTTTTTTTTTTTTTTTTTTTTTTGAGGTAGAGTCTTGCCTCTGTCTCCCAGGCTAGAGTGCAGTGGTGCGATCTCGGCTTACTGCAACCTCCACCTCCCAGGTTCAAGCAATTCTCCTTTCTCAGCCTCCATAGTAGCTGGGATTATAGGCCCGGGACACCATGCCTGGCTAATTTTTTAGTAGAGACAGGGTTTCACCATGTTGGCCAGGCTGGTCTCAAACTTCTGACCTCATGATCCACCTGCCTTGGCCTCCCAAAGTGCTGGGATTACAGGCGTGAGCCACAGCGCCCAGCCAATAGCGGTTTTATAATCAATAGTGAATTGGACTCAGGGAAATACACCTGATAGACAAAAACGGTGGCATCAGGACCAATCATGGCCCCTCAAAAGCTCAAATGAGTTGTAGTTTGGTAATTCAGAAATCTAGGGATAGGAGAAACCCACTAGATAAAAAAGCAGAGGAAGAAATATTGATTCATTTATTATCTTAAGTGAAAATCCACAGACCACAACAGATAACAGCATTAAGTCCTGGAGCCAGGATCCCTGGGTCAAATTCCTAGCCCTGTCATTTCTTAGCTGTATCACTTGGGCATGGTTTTTCACCTATCTGAGCCTCAGTTTTCTCGGCTGCAAAATGGGGGTGGAAAGAAGTATCTTCTTCATAGAGCAGTTGTGAAAATTAAATGTGTTACTACAAGTACAATACTTAGCATAGTTCCCACAAACCATGTGGACAATGAGTAAAAGTTAGGCAACGAATTCTTCTAGTCAGTGTTTTCATTCCTGAAATGGTGTCTTCTGAACATCTTAATACCTAAAAACTAGTCAAAGCTGACAAGTTACTTTCTAGGGAGCCAAAATTCTAGAACGCTGCCTTCTGCTATCATGTTCCTTTTCTTTCCTAGAGGAAAATACAAAACAATTAATTCACAGTGTGTACTCTCCTAAAAGAACACGCACAGAAAAGTTAATGGGCAATAACTCAGTGAACAAGTTTTGTCAAACATGTTTGTGAAGAATTTCATTCTGAGAGTGTATAAGGGAAGCATGCTCTTATGACAAGTATTTTAGTTAATTAAAAAAATGAAATTCAAAATTAAGAATTAATTTGGCTGTAAATTCAGGTTTGACATTACCATTCTTACGTTGCATCAGAAGAGCAAGTTTCATTTGTTCATGCCATCCATTACTAATATTAAAAAATTAGTAAGTTATAGAGTATATTTTTGTAGAGAATGAATCACAAAGAGTAGACATCATCTCCCCAGCTAGTATCTCATTTATAAGGCAAAAATTTATAACATTTCTAGCATAGTGACATTTTAAACACATAATTGTATATGCTTTGTTCAGAAAATGCTCTAACATTTTATAGAGATGAGTAATTAAGCTGTTATAATGACATAAAGAATGAAAAAAATCTAAAGTATCTATTAAAACAAACTACAGCAGAAATAGAAGCTCGAGAAATTAGAAATCATTTTTAAAACTACATTTTATAAGACCTTTTAAAGATGTATCTACTGAAAATGATGAACTTTAACCCACACTTAAACTTATGGTAATTATATTTATATTTTTTAAGAATCAAATTCTAAAAATAGATCTGCTACATCTAGTATTTTTCCATTATTCTTGCTGTCTTTAAACACACCTTCACAAGCTGCTGAACATAATGCCTTTCTGACTTAATCAGAACCTCTCCCATGACCCAGGAACGTTCAGTAAATAATGATTAAGCTCCAGAGGTGGCTTTTGCATAAGTTGATTTGCTTGAATGCCTATTCACTTGGGGACACAGCTTTTAGCATTGTTTTCAAATCTTATCACCTAACAGTGAAAGTAAATGTTAAAGGAGGTGGGGGGAACTATCCTCTGTTTAGTTTTTCTCCATTTTAATATTTCTTTGAAATTGCCATTTTTTAAACTTGTTCTACATTTATATGCCAGGCAGACAATTCTGATGTTTGGATGTCTGTTTCCCCCTCCAAGAGAAAAAAATCAATATACAAGAATGCAAAGAAGATGTTCATTAATGCAACTGTCACCATTCCACAGTCAGGGAAAAAAAAAAAAGATGGGGGGGAGAAACCAAAAATTCACAGTGTTTACAATGGGAGAGTTTTGACAAATGTTACTACTGTGTTAAGCACACTGTTTTCCTGAAGAAAATCCTGTTTTATTCATAACAAAGCTGGGCTGCAGTCTATCTTGCAATCATAAATCAAGCTCTGCTCTAACTCAGATTTCTCAAGCAGTCAAGATATTTTTGTCATTATTAACTTAAGACCAGTATTCAATTTTAAAGGAGAGGGCAAGGATATTGGGTTAGCATTTCTATCTACCACCACCACCCCCACCCCCAAATTAGTTGTTATCCTTGTCATAGCCACCTACCAGAGGTTACAGCTGAAGCTGATTAAAGCCAGTGAGAAGTAACAGCTTCAGTATTTTTAACTCCCAATAAACCCTTCTCTTCCTCTATCCTCCCCCTTAAAGAGAAAAAAAACTGCTCCTCTTAAGTGGTCCCGGGATTATTTCCAGAATAAAACTTCACTTACAGATATAAGCTTTCAAAGGAGCATGGCATGAACATCTGAACTCTAAGCGCCTCCATCTTTTTTCCCTTAAGGTGTTCTGCAAGCCCTTGGCGAAGAGTGAAAGTCAAAGTTAGTTCTGGCACTGGCTGTGTCACTAGGGGTGGCTCCTGATAAGGCCCTGGAAACTCCAATCCAAACACAGCTCTGTGCTAGAACGGTGCCTGGTGTCTGTCTGCAACAGCAGACCTGTTTAATCCAGTACCTACTGTACCTGCAGGACAAAAATGCTGCCTCACACCACAAAGGGGGCTACTCAAGGACCCAGGCATGGCCAGGGAGGCAGCCCAGCTGCCAGGCAAGCACTTCGGGAAGCTTATTTAGCCTTATCCAGCTCGGGTACTGGCTGAGGCTTGCAGAGACTGCACATTATTAGAGAACTTAAAAGGAGAGGTAATTTCACATACCGGTGAATTGTCAACACTTACTGGAGTCACAGAATCTAGGAGGGAGGACTGTGGAACTGCTTGTGTCCCTTCTCAGTTTGGGAGCTCTCAGGCATCAACTCACCACACAGCTCTAGGTGTTTTGCATCTGTGCACAGGCTTATTTGGAGCTTGATAATTGAATATGCCCTCCTTGCTGATAGGCTAGAGATCCAAAACAGCATTCCTTACCCTCAGACCCCAAGAATATTAGGAGGGTTGTCCTTGCCCGGTTCTGGGGAAAGTAAAACACAAACTGCTCCTAATTATGGCCACCATCTTTCAGGACACACAAATCGTTAGGCCATAAACTGTGTATTCTTAAGATTGTCATCCAATCTAATTCTGAACACACTGGTATACAAGAAGAAAAAACAGCAATACAGGTTCTCAAAAAACACTTTAAAATGCAGACATGACAACATCAATATTATCAAATATTTATGCAGCTCCTACAGGACTCAGCACACCAAAGATGCCCTACAGAGTTATGAAAATATTGTATGTATGTTTCTCCTTACACACAATTCAAAGGTCATAACAAAGACATCTGACACTGACTAGCTGCATACACCGGGCAAGTTACTTCACCTCTCTGTGCGTACATTTATCTCCAAAGTAAATGGTTGGAAAATAATGCAACCTCTTTCAGCCATAATCAAACTCAAATTACATGATATAATGAAATTATCTTTTTTTTAACTTCCCTCTAATGCTAGGAAATATCTAGCCAGGAGTCTCGGCCAAACTATTTCTGGTTCTGTTTATTCTCTGCTCATTTTATTCATTCTTTCTTTCTTTTGTTCAATAAATATTTATGCAACTGTGTCCCAGGCATTGTGTTAATTCGTGGAGTTTACAGTCTAGGGAAACACATATTAAATAATCACATAAATATATAATGAAAAATGTCATAACTGCTGCAGAGAGGTGAAAAAGTTAAAATTTAAGGGTCAGAAAAGGCTTTCCTTAGGCAGGGACTTCTGGTCTGAGATCTGAGTTGGGGAGAGGGGGAGTATAGAAGAAATGCTTTCCAGGCAGCAGTAACAACATATGTAAGAACTATGAGGTGGGAAGTTGGCAGGCAGACTCACTATCACTGAAGGACATAGTATGAAGGAAAAACATGGTGCCCATGAGACCTACACAGTGACCAGGGCCAGACCATGAAGGATCTGATAGGCCAGGGAAAGGTCACTGATTCTGTTTCGAGATGAACAAGAAACCACAGAGAGATGGCAAGCAGGGGAATGATGAGCTCAGATTTGAGTTTTTAGAAAGGTCTCTCTGGCTGCTATATTGACAGCCAACTAGAAAACTGGCAGAGTTAGCTACTGCAATAGTCCTGGTAGGAGGTGATGGTAGCTCACGGGAAGGCGGGACGTGCAAAGTGGAGAAAAGTGGGCAGATTGCTCATAAAACTGAGGACCAATAAACAGGATTACAGGAGAAAGTTCATCAACAGCAGTCATTGAGCACTTTCTACATGCCAGTACTGTACCGGGTACTGGGGTAAACAGATGACTAAGATGTTATACTATTTCTCTTACTAACCTATCCCACCTCTCTTTTCCTGCCTCTAGCACAGTTTGGCATGAAAATCAATAACATGGATTCTGATGTTTATTTATCCAGGTTCAAATCTCACCACTTACTAATTCTATGACTTTGTACAAATTGACTAAACTTTCTGGGCCCCAGTTCTTTCTGGGCCCCAGTTCTTTCACCTGAGAAAGGAGAAATAAGTGACTACCCATAGGTTATTGTTAGAACTGAAAGAGATAACAAGTAATGTGTTCAGCATTGTCTCTGATGCACAACAAATGCTCAATTTTTAAAAAAGCTCTTACAATTACAATCATGGTTAGTGCTACCTGTCCTGGATTAATATTGACCAATCTAGAGAACCAAGCAAAATGAGACAGAGTTAAAAAAACAAATGAAAAATCCAGAAAGTGGAAGAGCAAGAAATAAAGAAAGGATAGGGAATAACCATATCAGAAACTTTAAGGGATTATTTTCTGAAAAAGCAAGCCAGGGACGGTGTCAGATATCCGTAATCCTAGCTACTTGGGAGGCTGAGGTGGGAGGTTTGCTTAAGCCCAGGAGTTCAAGACCAGCCCAGGCAATGGAGTGAGAACCCATCTCTTAAAAATAAATTTTAATGAAATAAAATAAATAAAAGTTCAAGCCAGATTCTCTCTCTCACCTTAGGCACTATTTAAAGCAAGTAAAGCTACAAAGCACTCGGGTACATTTTAGAACTGAAACTCTAATTTATTACAGGCTCACACACAGGGAAAATCTGTACCCTCCATGAGTTCTCAAATGTTGATCACAAAACCAATGGTATCAATTCCAGCCATTCCCGAAGGGGACATAGTGTGGTGCCAAATGTTGCCCTGGCAGGTTCAGCCAGTAACATCACCTGACTTTTTATGTTGGACAATCCACCACCTCAAGAAATATTTCTATTGACAATTTGTACCAGTACTTTAGAAAGATCTACCTTACAGTACAGTTCTAAGGGAACCTTCTTGGATACAGCAATGAAATGTACACCAGCAAATGGACCAAGCTTAAATATGAACACATGCCACCATACACAAAATTCATGAGATGTTACATGCATTTCCCAGCACTAAAATACTACTCCTCAAGTCATCACCCAAATTAACGAACACATGTCTTCTGGATATCAAGAACCATGTCCGTTTGGTTTAATGTTGTATCCCTAGAACCCAGTAGAATAAACAGTCCATGGCTTGATGAATATCTTTAAAACGAATCAACGTAATATGTAAGCAACTGTCTTGGGCACATCTGTACTATTCAGATGTGTTTCCTGAGTTTGTATATATATGTATATGCATACGAACACACACACACACACACACACACAGAGGGAAAGAGAGAAAGAAAGAGATACCCAAATCCTAAGTTTAAACACAGACTAAGAATTTGTTGTGTAGTTGGGGAGGAAAAAATAATACCAAAAAAACTAAGCACAGAATACAGAATAAAAGCATCACCTGTACTCCAATGCTTCTGAAATAGTAAGTACTACTCTTTGCCCTAAATTGCAGCAAATCAACTACAGTCATCAGAATTCTTGCTGACCCTTTAAAAGCTGAACCTTAACTAAAATGAGATTTAAGGTAATCAACCATCCAAGTGACAGCCAACTTTTTCCTTGGAAGCTAAACTGGGTTTCAGAATCTTTTTGGAAGGAAAAATTCAATCACTACTTTGAACAGGTTAGAAAAGAGATAAGGGATTTTACTTGTTATCCTGTCCAAGACTTAGCTGAAGAAAAATAATGCTACTGTTTTATCACAGCTCAAAATTCTTCTTATTTTATTTAGGCATTAAATGTTTTATTGCCCAGCCCAAGCACACCATATTTTCTTATATTCTTTTGATAGTCATTTTTCTTTTCAGTAAACTCATACTTATACTCAATAGCCCCACAACAGTTAACAGTTGAGAGCTTACTATGTGCCGGGTCCTATATTGGCCCATGAACTACACACAATTTAAGAAGCATCTACTTGGTCTTGGAATGTTTCATTATGATCCCAGCCAATGGTTCCCAAACCTGTCTTCCTATCAGAAGCACTTGAGGAGCCTTCTCCTTACCCCACCTCCTTAAAATAAATACAGGAAATTTAAGAAGTATAAAGGTCAAGGATCTTTCCCCAAACAAACGAGTGAGTGAGATTCTGCAGGAGTATGGTTTAGAATTCTGTGTTTTTAAAAAATGATTCTCAGAGGGGTCTAAAGTGAAGTCAAGTCTAGAAACCACTAATATATAACATTATAATATATATAGCTATATATAATATTATCTATGTAAATGGTCTCTTAAGAGTGGCAGGAAAATACTCAAGAATGGAAGCTCCTTTTATTTATTGAATAAAGAAGTTACTCATACATTTTAATTCTTTAAAATATCCATGTGGAATGTTCAATGAAAGCCTTATTGTGGGGTAATTAAAGAGTTTCATCAAAGTAATAATGAAACTCACAAAGTACTCTCAAGAGTAACACACACATCTCTTTTCTGCACATGGCATCATACTCACGTTCTGGGAAACGTCAGATGACACTGAAAGGCCCTTCAATCCAAACATTTATTGGTTTTCCCAGCATGTGTGTGAGAGGCACTGTTCTCAGTGCCATGGGGAAGACAAGGATGATCATGCAAGAGGCTCTGCTTTCCAGAGGTTCGCTCCAGAGAAACCCAAGACTCACACGCACATGCCAGTAGGAAGAGGGTGCAGGGAGGACAGAATGCTAGAGCCCTCTTCTCCCTCCTCTGCAACTCCTTCCCTGGCCTGGCCCCTCCTGACCTGGCAGATGAAGCTTTGCAGGTCTTATATTTCTTCCTCAGAGAGGTCTTCCCAGACTATCCTTCCTAAAGAAGAAACATCTACTTTTGTTTTGTGCTCTTGAAGCAAGCTTCTTTCTTTTACAGCACTTAATTCAACTTGCAATCCTTTTATTTATCTACTTGTCCTGTGTTCTTAAGGGCAGGTTCCTTGTACTTACCTTTTTCTCAGTGCCTAGCACATAGTAAATATTCAAATATTTGCTGAATGGATGGAGATGGATGGATAGAAGGAAAGAGGAATGGATGACTGACTGACAAAAATGGAAAAAGGTCAGATAAGGAAGGATCTATGAAGTATAATTTGAGGGTAGCATTTAATTAATTATGAAGAAAGTCAATAGTCATAAACTGGATATACAACTGTGTACTCTTTATTTGCAAGCTTTTAGTGGCTGAGCACAACTCACTTTCATGGAGAAAGTATTGGGGTACAAATTTGCAAGGAACTGGTCTAGCAGCTCTAATTTGAAACCATCACAGCATGACTGAAGAAAATTTTTAATGACTACCTACTTGCAGAAATAACTGTGCAGTAGCACTCACTCACGTTTATCTCTTTCATCCTGTTTCTATTTTTTTCTCCTACCAAGAACAGATCTCCCTGTAACAGTGATATTACAGCATCCTCTCAAAGACAGCTCATTGTCCCTGGAAACCAAGGAAGCCCTTCAAGGTTGAAAAAGAAAATAAAGAAGAGACTAAGATGACCCCACATAAACCTGATTGGGATGCAGTCCAACATTATTCAAGAACTGTTATTTATACAAACATCCAGAAGGAAAAATTAAATGTTTTTAAAAACTGTTTCAAAGAATCTATCAAGAGGATAAAAATATAACCTACAAAGAGGCATCTCAAATTTTGTCTAAAGTGAATTTTTAAGCAATTAACAAACAAAAATATATAAAATATTAGCTTGACTCTTTAATACAATAATCAACACAACAGATTAATCCCTTACCTTAAACTCTTTGATATTCTCTCAGTATTCATTTCAAAATAAATAGTTGTCCCTGCATTAAAGGTTATGTAGAGGCTTTTCTTTGTTATCTATAAATGGCAACCAGTATTTGCAATAAGAAAACTACAATCTAGAATATAAACAGAGTAGGTGAGACAACACAAAGTTGGAGAGAACACACTGATGAGATTATGCTGCTTTGATAATATTTTTAAATGAGAGATTTAGTAAAAAGTGCAATTTACTATCTTATCAAGGTAAGTAAACAGGAAAAGATAAGGCTGTCACCAGCGTGGGGGACAAAGTTATTCGCAAGATGACTTTACAATAAATAAAATCTCCACATCAGGACCTGAAAATCATGGTGATTTTATCTCAATTTATGAGTTAATTCTTTACTCACTTAAAAAGAAAAATGTGGACATATATTTTACTGTTAGTAACTTTTTAAGTTATGAAATATTGAAGGACAATAAGAATATGAATGTCTCTGCCTATCTTTTAGGGTGTTGTGGATTGAAACAGGAAAGTGCATCACCATCATCTTCAACTACAACATCAGTTTCTTTCTTCTTCCAAGCAGGAGTCAAGGTATTATAATATTTTAAAGCAACATGCAATTCGGCTGCAGAAGTGGCCTCCATGGACCACCTTAGCTAAGCCCACAGCCGCTGAGATGAACCCACCCTTCCCTTGATTCCATCTCATTAGGAGATCCCAGGACGTCAGCAGTTCCACGGACCATCTAAATCCATTCTGGTCCAAGGAGGAGCTAGAAGAAGAGACTGAGATAAAGAAGACAGGGATATTGTGTCATCTAGATTTTATAGTCTATTCATATAAATTAAATGTTTGTATGCCAAAGAGTGAGCAGAAGGTAGAGAGACACTGTTTCTTGCAAACAAGGATGCCATTGTGGAAGGTGGTGTGGAAGTCACTGATGTGCAAAAACTCCAATTTGTATAAGATGTGGTAAGGATCCAGGGCAGTGGTTTCAACCTGAGGGCAGCAAACTTCAGAGAAGTCTACTATTTAATAAATATGTCACTCCTATGGATATAAACATGGTACCATTTTTCCAACTGGAGACAGGATAGTGTGATGATTCAATGCAGACACACACATCACCCTTCATATCCCAGTTTTACTCTGGGTAAGGCATTCAACCTATGAGGTACAGGAAAAATAGCACTCAATCAAGGTGACACAAGGAATGAGGACCCTATTTCAACACATTGTTAGATAGTGAAAAGTCAGCCCTTAGAGCCTCAAAGAACTTTAAATTCTAGGGCAAATAAAAGTTATTATTTGGAGACAATGCTTAAGGTAGTTTTGAATTTTGATATCGTAAGAGGTAGTACAGATTCGAAATACATGTAAGTTCAGGAAAGATATAGATAAATTTTTGAATAATATATTCATAGTGCATAACTAAAGACTAAGTATTGGCGGTATCTGTAACTTCTCATAGTAGACAACAAACTATGTCTTTTCAGTGGTTGTCTTAGCTACAAACCAAATTCTAGTCCAGGAAACCTTCTGCTCTGGTTCAGTGTGTTAATTATAATTTTAATGTATATTTTTCCTATGTAAACATACCCAGGAGTCACACAGGAAGTCATGTATTTAAGTAAGTAAAACCATAAAAAATCAAACCTCTTTATGCTAAATAAATCACCTTATGTTAAATTTTTGCTAACAGTCAAATTTCTCAAACTTTTAAAGCATCTCAAAACTTACTCTCATACTAATGACATCCTGTTACAGTTATGCTCAGCAAACAGGATTTAAAATGAGAAAAATAATATTTGCACAAAAATCCTTCCTGTCTGTTGATTAAGCATAATAAACTCTAATCAATCATAACGAACTCAATGCACATTAGCTTTCTGCATCTAATTGACACTCTAGGGAGTCTTACCTATAATCAAAGTATATATTAATGTTGATAGTAAAATATTCAAATAACCAATATTTTAAATTAATAGTCTGTAATTCCAATGAATATTACCATGAAATAATATAAAAGACAAATTAAATCCTTACTTAAAATATTGTCATGTGTTCTTTTTTTTTATTTTATTTTTATTTTTTTATTTTTTATTTTTTTATTATTATACTTTAGGTTTTAGGGTAAATGTGCACAATGTGCAGGTTTGTTACATATGTATCCATGTGCCATGTTGTTTTGCTGCACCCATTCACTCGTCATTTAGCATTAGGTATATCTCCTAATGCTGTCCCTCCCCTCTCCCCACAACCCACAACAGTCCCCGGAGTGTGATGTTCCCCTTCTTGTGTCCATGAGTTCTCATTGTTCAATTCCCACCTATGAGTGAGAACATGCAGTGTTTGGTTTTTTTGTCCTTGCGATAGCTTGCTGAGAATGATGTTTTCCAGTTTCATCCATGTCCCTACAAAGGACATGAACTCATCCTTTTTTATGGCTGCATAGTATTCCATGGTGTATATGTGCCACATTTTCTTAATCCAGTCTATGATTGATGGACATTTGGGTTGGTTCCAAGTCTTTGCTGTTGTGAATTGTGCCACAATAAACATACCTGTGCATGTGTCTTTATAGCAGCATGATTTATAGTCCTTTGGGTATATACTCAGTAATGGGATGGCTGGGTCAAATGGTATTTCTAGTTGTAGATCCTTGAGGAATTGCCACACTGACTTCCACAATGGTTGAACTTGTTTACAGTCCCACCAACAGTGTAAAAGTGTTCCTATTTCTCCACCTCCTCTCCAGCACCTGTTGTTTCCTGACTTTTTAATGATGGCCATTCTAAATGGTGTGAGATGGTATCTCACTGTGGTTTTGATTTGCATTTCTCTGATGGCCAGTGATGATGAGCATTTTTTCATGTGTTTTTTGGCTGCATAAATGTCTTCTTTTGAGAAGTGTCTGTTCATGTGCTTTGCCAACTTTTTGATGGGGTTGTTTGTTTTTCTCTTGTAAATCTGTTTGAGTTCATTGTAGATTCTGGATATTAGCCCTTTGTCAGATGAGCAGGTTGCAAAAATTTTCTCCCATTCTGTAGGTTGCCTGTTCACTCTGATGGTAGTTTCTTTTGCTGTGCAGAAGCTCTTTAGTTTAATTATATCCCATTTGTCTATTTTAGCTTTTGTTGCCATTGCTTTTGGTGTTTTAGACACGAAGTCCTTGCCCACACCTATGTCCTGAATGGTATTGCCTAGGTTTTCTTGTAGGATTTTAATGGTTTTAGGACTAACATTTAAGTCTTTAATCCATCTTGAATTAATTTTTGTATAAGGTGTAAGGAAGGGATCCAGTTTCAGCTTTCTACATATGGCTAGCCAGTTTTCCCAGCACCATTTATTAAATAGGGAATCCTTTCCCCATTGCTTGTTTTTGTCAGGTTTGTCAAAGATCAGATAGTTGTAGATATGTGGCATTATTTCTGAGGCCTCTGTTCTGTTCCATTGATCTATGTCTCTGTTGTGGTACCAGTACCATGCTGTTTTGGTTACTGTAGCCTTGTAGTATAGTTTGAAGTCAGGTAGCATGATGCCTCCAGCTTTGTTCTTTTGGCTTAGGATTGACTTGGCGATGCGGGCTCTTTTTTGGTTCCATATGAACTTTAAAGTAGTTTTTTCCAATTCTGTGAAGAAAGTCATTGGTAGCTTGATGGGGATGGCATTGAATCTATAAATTACCTTGGGCAGTATGGCCATTTTCACGATATTGATTCTTCCAACCCATGAGCATGGAATGTTCTTCCATTTGTTTGTATCCTCTTTTATTTCATTGAGCAGTGGTTTCTAGTTCTCCTTGAAGAGGTCCTTCACATCCCTTGTAAGATGGATTCCTAGGTATTTTATTTTCTTTGAAGCAATTGTGAATGGGAGTTCACTCATGATTTGGCTCTCTGTCTGTGATTGGTGTACAAGAATGCTTGTGATTTTTGTACATTGATTTTGTATCCTGAGACTTTGCTGAAGTTGCTAATCAGCTTAAGGAGATTTTGGGCTGAGACGATGGGGTTTTCTAGATATACAATCATGTCATCTGCAAACAGGGACAATTTGACTTCCTCTTTTCCTAATTGAATACCCTTTATTTCCTTCTCCTGCCTGATTGCCCTGGCCAGAACCTCCAACACTATGTTGAATAGGAGTGGTGAGAGAGGGCATCCCTGTCTTGTGCCAGTTTTCAAAGGGAATGCTTCCAGTTTTTGCCCATTCAGTATGATATTGGCTGTGGGTTTGTCATAGATAGCTCTTATGATTTTGAGATACGTCCCATCAACACCTAATTTATTGAGAGTTTTTAGCATGAAGGTTGTTTAATTTTGTCAAAGGCCTTTTCTGCATCTATTGAGATAATCATGTGGTTTTTGTCTTTGGTTCTGTTTATATGCTGGATTACATTTATTGATTTGTGTATGTTGAACCAGCCTTGCATCCCAGGGATGAAGCCCACTTGATCATGGTGGATAAGCTTTTTGATGTGCTGCTGGATTCAGTTTGCCAGTATTTTATTGAGGATTTTTGCATCAATGTTCATCAAGGATATTGGTCTGAAATTCTCTTTTTTGGTTATGTCTCTGCCAGGCTTTTGTATCAGGACGATGCTGGCCTCATAAAATGTGTTAGGGAGGATTCCCTCTTTTTCTATTGATTGGAATAGTTTCAGAAGGAATGGTACCAGTTCCTCCTTGTACCTCTGGTAGAATTCGGCTGTGAATCCATCAGGTACTGGACTCTTTTTGGTTGGTAAGCTATTGATTATTGCCACAATTTCAGAGCTTGTTATTGGTCTATTCAGAGATTCAACTTCTTCCTGGTTTAGTCTTGGGAGGGTTTATATGTCGAGGAATTTATCCATTTCTTCTAGATTTCCTAGTTTATTTGCATAGAGGTGTTTGTAGTATTCTCTGATGGTAGATTGTATTTCTGTGGGATCGGTGGTGATAGCCCCTTTTTCATTTTTTATTGCATCTATTTGATTCTTCTCTCTTTTCTTCTTTATTAGTCTTGCTAGCGGTCTATCAATTTTGTTAATCTTTTCAAAAAACCAGCTCCTGGATTCATTAATTTTTTGAAGGGTTTTTTGTGTGTCTATTTCCTTCAGTTCTGCTCTGATTTTAGTTATTTCTAGCCTTCTGCTAGCTTTTGAATGTATTTGCTCTTGCTTTTCTAGTTCTTTTAATTGTGATGTTAGGGTGTCAATTTTGGATCTTTCCTGCTTTCTCTTGTGGGCATTTAGTGCTATAAATTTCCCTCTACACACTGCTTTGAATGTGTCCCAGAGATTCTGGTATGTTGTATCTTTGTTCTCGTTGGTTTCAAAGAACATCTTTATTTCTGCCTTCATTTCATTATGTACCCAATAGTCATTCAGGAGCAGGTTGTTCAGTTTCCATGTAGTTGAGCGGTTTTGAGTGAGTTTCTTAATCCTGAGTTCTAGTTTGATTGCACTGTGGTGTGAGAGACAGTTTGTTATAATTTCTGTTCTTTTACATTTGCTGAGGAGAGCTTTACTTCCAACTATGTGGTCAATTTTGGAATAGGTGTGGTGTGGTGCTGAAAAAAATGGATATTCTGTTGATTTGGGGTGGAGAGTTCTGTAGATGTCTATTAGGTCCACTTTGTGCAGAGCTGAGTTCAATTCCTGGATATCCTTGTTAACTTTCTGTCTCGTTGATCTGTCTAATGTTGACAGTGGGGTGTTAAAATCTCCCATTATTATTATATGGGAGTTTAAGTCCCTTTGTAGGTCACTCAGGACTTGCTTTGTGAATCTGGGTGCTCCTGTGTTGAGTGCATATATATTTAGGATAGTTAGCTCTTCTTGTTGAATTGATCCCTTTACCATTATGTAATGGCCTTCTTTGTCTCTTTTGATCTTTGTTGGTTTAAAGTCTATTTTATCAGAGACTAGGATTGCAATCCCTGCCTTTTTTTGTTTTCCATTTGCTTGATAGATCTTCCTCCATCCCTTTATTTTGAGTCTATGTGTGTCTCTGCACGTGAGATGGGTTTCCTGAATACAGCACACTGATGGGTCTTGACTCCTTATCCAGTTTGCCAGTCTGTGTCTTTTAATTGGAGCATTTAGCCCATTTACATTTAAAGTTAATATTGGGATGTGTGAATTTGATCCTGTCATTATGATGTTAGTTGGTTATTTTGCTCGTTAGTTGATGCAGTTTCTTCCTAGCCTCGATGTTTTTTACAATTTGGCATGCTTGTGCAGGGGCTGGTACCAGTTGTTCCTTTCCATGTTTAGTGGTTCCTTCAAGAGCTCCTTTAGGGCAGGTCTGGTGGTGACAAAATCACTCAGCATTTGCTTGTCTGCAAAGTATTTTATTTCTCCTTCACTTATGAAGCTTAGTTTGGCTGGATATGAAATTCTGGGTTGAAAATTCTTTTCTTTAAGAATGTTGAATATCGGCCCCCACTCTCTTCTGGCTTGTAGAGTTTCTGCCGAGAGATCAGCTGTTAGTCTGATGGGCTTTCCTTTGTGGGTGACCCGACCTTTCTCTCTGGCTGCCCTTAACATTTTTTTCCTTCATTTCAACTTTGATGAATCTGACAATTATGTGTCTTGGAGTTGCTCTTCTCGAGGAGTATCTTTGTGGCGTTCTCTGTATTTCCTGAATCTGAATGTTGGCCTGCCTTGGTAGATGGGGGAAGTTCTCCTGGATAATATCTTGCAGAGTGTTTTCCAACTGGTTCCATTCTCCCCGTCATTTTCAGGTACACCAATCAGACGTAGGTTTGGTCTTTTCACATAGTCCCAAATTTCTTGGAGGCTTTGTTCATTTCTTTTTATTCTTTTTTCTCTAAACTTCCCTTCTCGCTTCATTTCACTCATTTCATCTTCCATCACTGATATCCTTTCTTCCAGTTGATTGCATCGGCTACCGAGGCTTCTGCAATCTTCGTGTAGTTCTCGATACTTGGCTTTCAGCTCCATCAGCTCCATTAAGCCCTTCTCTCCATTGGTTATTCTAGTTATCCATTCGTCTAATTTTTTTTCAAAGTTTTTAACTTCTTTGCTATTGTTTTGAATTTCCTCCCGTAGCTCGGAGTAGTTTAATCATCTGAAGCCTTCTTCTCTCAACTCGTCATAGTCATTCTCCGTCCAGCTTTGTTCCGTTGCTGGTGAGGAACTGCGTTCCTTTGGAGGAAGAGAGGTGCTCTGCTTTTTAGAGTTCCCAGTTTTTCTGCTCTGTTTTTTCCCCATCTTTATGGTTTTATCTACTTTTGGTCTTTGATGATGGTGATGTACAGATGGGTTTTTGGTGTGGATGTCCTTTCTGTTTGTTAGTTTTCCTTCTACCAGACAGGACCCTCAGGTGCAGGTCTGTTGGAGTTTGCTAGAGGTCCACTCTAGACCCTGTTTGGCTGGGTGTCAGCAGCGGTGGCTGCAGAACAGCGGATTTTCATGAGACCACAAGTTCAGCTGTCTGACAGTTCCTCTGGAAGTTTTGTCTCAGAGGAGTACCCGGCCGAGTGTGGTGTCAGTCTGTCCCTACTGGGGGGTGCCTCTCAGTTAGGCTGCTCGGGGGTCAGGGACCCACTTTAGAAGGCAGTCTGTCCATTCTCAGATCTCCAGCTGTGTGCTGGGAGAACCACTACTCTCTTCAAAGCTTTCAGTCAGACAGGGACATTTAAGTCTGCAGAGGTTCCTGCTGAATTTTTGTTTGTCTGTGCCCTGCCCCCAGAGGTGGAGCCTACAGAGGCAGGCAGGCCTCCTTGAGCTGTGGTTGGCTCCACCCAGTTCGAGCTTCCTGGCTGCTTTGTTTACCTAAGCAAGCCTGGGCAATGGTGGGCGCCCCTCCCCCAGCCTCGCTGCCGCCTTGCAGTTTGATCTCAGATGGCTGTGCTAGCAATCAGCGAGACTCCGTGGGCATATGACCCTCCGAGCCAGGTGCGGGACACAATCTCCTGGTGTGCCGTTTTCCAGGCCCATTGGAAAAGCGCAGTATTAGGGTGGGTCTGACCCGATTTTCCAGGCGCCATCTGTTACCCCTTTCTTTGACTAGGAAAGGGAACTCCCTGACCCCTTGCGCTTCCCGAGTGAGGCAATGCCTGGCCCTGCTTCGGCTCGCGCACAGTGTGCTGCACTGACTGTCCTGCACCCACTGTTTGGCACTCCCTAGTGAGATGAACCTGGTACCTCAAACGGAAACGCAGAAATCACCGGTCTTCTGTGTCACTCAGGCTGGGAGCTGTAGACCAGAGCTGTTCCTATTCGGCCATCTTGGCTCCACTCCCTGTCATGTGTTCTTAAAAAAATAATGCCTAAAAAAGCTACTAAATAGTCCCCTTAACATTTACTACAAATTAATTACCTGCCAGATATAACAGGTAAGGCTGGTAATACAGATATAGAGAATAATATAAACCCTAATTCAAGCTTATCTTGCTCCTAATATCAAACAATATTGGTTCATTTTTAAAGGATGTTAACACAATCATGAATAAAAGAAGGAAGAGTCAAAATTATTGAAATCCATTCATCCACTAAACAAATATTTATTGAGCACCTCCTATGTCCCAGGCACTGTTCAATAGGCTTAAGATGCATAAGTGATATATCCTGATTATTAAGAGAAAAATGTTTTGGGGTAATTTCACAGACAATGTGAAAATTGCATGCATTTGCAACCTTTAAACACCATCTACAATGATATTCCCATTAACAAAGATGTTTGGTTTCTACACTTGATCTAGATCACTGCATTTTCATTTCTTAGCACGTTGGGAAAGAAACGTGAAAATTTGAAAAAAAAACAACAACATGAGATCATGTCTCTGCCTTATGTGGAAAAAGAGGAGGGAGGAGAGAAGAGACATGGAGAATTCTTTATCATATTGTCACACTGATAACTGTATCTCATATTTGCATATCATACCTCATGTTTATTATTAAACAAATCTTTTTAATTTAAAGAAAGAAACTGGGGGGGGTGGGCAGGGATTGAGATATGAGTATCTTGTGAAAATCAAGACGTTAATGTGCCACAGGTCTGGAGTTTGAAACTCCAGAGCCCACACTTTCCTCTCTATGGTTCTCTGTTCCAGTTTTTTGTAATCTACCCAACGAGCACAAAAGCAAACTAATTCTAAAATTAGAACCTTGCACTGGAGTTGCCTCTTTACTTGTCTGTACCCCACACTAGATTTTGAATTTCATAAAAGCATGAACCATGTCTGTTTAGGTCACTACTTCATTCTTTCACCACATACAATTCCAGACACAGAGAAAGCACTCAATAACTATTCACTGATAGGTTAAATGATTAATTAATTGACCATAATGGCTTCTCTTGGCCACCTCTAACGATGATCTGACTCAAAAAACCAAAAACAAAACAAAACAAAAAACACACACAAAAAAACAGAGAATGAAGCAGACTTCCCTGAATATTTATACCAAGCATGAATTCAATTAATGGCATTTACTAGAAAGAAACAATGTTTGTCCTCAAATAATTTGATCTAGTTAGAAAAGAGACTAAGAAAATACGAAATTACAAGGAAGAAAAAAAAAGTAACCCAACATATCAACACAATTTATACTTGTTAATAGAAGAAGAAAGTCCTCAAAAAAGGAAATAATTATTCAAAAAGGCTTTCTAGGGGAAACAAGGTCTTTGGAAATTTGGGGGAAAATGATAGGCTTCCTTTGAGAAACATGGTAAATCTTGAGCAAAGGTTCCCAAAGTGTGGGATACAGGATGATCTCAAATCGAGATGCACAGACTTCACATTAACTAAGCGTGGAATCACACAGTGAGAAGGGCCCTTTCAAATTTCTTCCATCTAAGGAAAGTCTCTGTTTGATGCTAATACGTCTTCAATCTCTCAACACTTGCCCTTTGTTCACAATACAGCTCAGAGACCTCAGACACCCGCCGGTCCAGACAATATACCTAGCCAGAATCTAACAATTTTCTATTTCATTATATTGATTTTAATACCTATTTTTGTTCGTTGCTTCCATGTATTATAACATTTCCTTTAAGACATGTAATATTTTAAGTTCCATGTGGTTTTTGCAAGCAAAAGTAATGAAGTTAGCATGAGAATAGCTAAAATTTAGGAAACACTGATTGAGAGATATAAAGAATGTGCTAGAAACTTTCAGTGGAAACAAGATTAAACACAGCCCCGAAATAGTAGCCCACTCTATTGTGGTGAGAGGCTAATAGCTACAAAGAATTTCAGTCCGATAAAGAAAGCCATGTAGGGTTCTGAAATCACAGTAAGTGAGCCCAGCCCTCATCTCTCACTAACTGTGGGAAATGAGCATGACTCTCAGATATGATTCCACACAGAAAAAGTGGGAAGCTGGCCAAGTAGGACTGAGAATATCACCATGGATGTTACACGCCGCGTTTGTTGATAGTGCCTGTAAATAAGACCTCTGCCCAGGGGGGAAAGAAAAAAAAGCAAGGCTGTCAGAACAAAATGTCAGGCATGCTAGAGGTTGGTGCTTCGATATATAAAGACCTCTCCTCTAATGCCGTGAAGGTCACTCTGGCCTGTGTTATCTCCTGGAACATAAATTTAGCTTACAGTCCATTTTTGTTTTGGTTGTTATCTAATTTCATAATGAAGTACCAAAAGAGATTCCTAGTACAATTTTTTTCCCCAGTATTAGCTATATAGTACTTCATACACTAGATGGAGCCAGCTTTATAATGCTTTGGGATTTGTGAGCAGGTTTTGTGTTGTACTTGAAAAAACAATCATTACACTGTGTGCCAACTAAATACACTTTAAATGTTTTAAATTTTCATTTTGGAGGTCAAAAGGCCCTATCATTTTAGCATTTTCTATAACTCTTAAGCTTAAATTAATATCAAAGTATCAATAATACTATAAAATGTGTATTTCAAATATGTACATCTTGTAACTCATTGGTATTTAACTTCTTGATTAACATGTATTTATTATTCTAGATTTTTAAACTGACAATTTCAAAAAGATATGTGTTTTTTTTCTGTTTTTTTTTTTTTTTTTTTCCTTATGGGAAATGGAAGCAATTTTTAAATGCAATGCAATGAGCATGATCATCTCACTTGGACTTACAAAGACTGCCTCTGGGTTAGGAGGGGTTTAGGACAAAGACAGTCACACGTGGGCAGAATGTAGACCATGAGAGCAGAAAAGTAGTCCCTGGGGGGCGGGGGGTAAAACTGATAACATGCTTACAACACGAGGGGGCTGGTCTCCAGGACCAGTAAAGTCTACTACCAAAAGACAAAAGAAAAATACCACTGTTCACAGTCACCAACCTAGGGCTGGGATGGGGCAGCAGGGAAGTACAAAGAGGAAGGTATTGCTATGATTCTCTCCAGTCAGTCATGGTAACTCAATGCCTTTTCATTGAATTTTAATACTTCAGAGCAGTAATTCTCAACAAGGGACAATTTTGTCCCCAGGGGACATTTGACAGGTCTAGAGACATTTTTGTTTTTTGCAAACAGAGAAGCAAGTGCTACTGGCATCTAGTGAGTAGACGCCAGGGATGCTGTTAAACATCCTACAATGCACAGTACAGCCTTCACAAGAAAGAATATCTGGCTGCAAAGGTCAATAGTGCTCAGATTGGAAAACTCTAATAAGCACCTCTTTCATACAGAAGACAAAATACAGTCAGTCCCTCTGTATCCATAAGCTCCACATCCACACATTCTGCCAACCATGGATCAATAATATTAAAAAGCAAACAAATAAAAGCAATGCAACAATAAAAAAAACACAAATAAAAACTCAATATAGTATAACAACCACTTACATGGCATTTATGTTGTACCAGGTTTATTAGAACTAATCTGCAGGTGATTTAAAGTATATGTAAGGATGCACATAAGTTATATGAAAATACTACACCGTTTTAAATCAGACACTTGAGCACCCATGGATTTTGGTATCCAGGGGAGTCCTGAAACCAATCCCCCAAGGATACCAAGGACAATTGTAGTTCCACCTCATTGTAAACATTAAATTATTAACAAAAAGTTTTAAGTCTATGAGATACAATACATGATTTACTTCAGTCTATCACATATGCCACAATATTAGGGTCAATGGGTCCTGCGATTAACGTTAAGAGGGAAGTGATCAGCTGGGCTCAGTGTCTCACGCCTGTAATCCCAGCACTTTGGGAGGCTGAGGCAGGTGGATCACGAGGTCAGGAGTTCGAGAACAGCCTGACCAATATGGTGAAACTCTGTCTCTACTAAAAATACAAAAATTAGCTGGGCATGGTAGCGTGCACCTGTAATCCCAGCTACTGGCAAGAGAGTCACTTGAACGTGGGAGTCGAAGGTTGCAGTGAACCAATATCATGCCACTGCACTCCAGCCTGGGCAACAGAGTGAGACTTTGTCAAAAAAAAAAAAAAAAAAAAAAAGACGAAAGAGATCAATAAACTGAGGAATAATATTAACACAATGCATCACTACACATCAGTAAACATGAATGATATGCCTTTACATGGATAAAATCAAGACAGATGTGGAATGATAAAAGATGTCACATAGAATATTGCCTTATGACCCTATTTATTTAAAGTTCAAAGTATAGTTTAGCGATGTAGTCAAAGATTCTAAAACTGTAATGAAAAGCAAAGGAGTGATTATAACAAAAAGGACGATGGTTAACTAGGTAGGGAGTAAAGAGGAGAATGCCTCAAAGATGAGGCTTCCAGAGGGTTCTATTTTTTAAGATGGATGGTGGGCACATGGTTATTCATTTTATTGGTCTTTACTAAACTGACAGGTATTACTTTCTATATGTATGATATATTTAATAACAATAATATTGAATATTGTTAGTAATGAATAAGTTAAAAAATAAGGCGTATAGGGAAGTAAAGAAACGGATACAGCAAGTATAAACTACTCTTTAAAGACATTAAGAAGGATAATAGTGAATTTTGACATAATTGGCTAAGGTACCACCAGGGTCAGAGGTATCTCTTACTCTTCCTTTCCCTTAATCCTCTACTGAACAGACACTTATCACATCTTATCTATCAACCACCATCTCTGTCCTCACAGATATTCTGACATGGTGAAACTCTGGCCTGAACTACTAAGTTGTTCTGACAACTTCCCCCAAAATATTATACACCTACTACTAGACAACCCTTCCTAAAGCATGATTTTGCTGTTTTCGGGCAACTACGGTCACAGAATTAATGGTTCATCACTATACAATGAATGAATTTTTTTTAATGTTTTATTTAGACTAGCAATCAAGCACCAACTTATCCTTCTGGACTTAGCTATTGTAATTATTCAAACCAATATAAACAACTTACTCATTCATTAACTCTAGCTGTACACTCTTCTTTGGGGTGTTCTCTTGCCTGGAGTACTATTCTTCATGCACTTACCATCCCTATCAAAAAAACACTACATATTCTTCAGAAAAATGAAAGGGAGATGTATTACCAAATGTTGGTGAGGAACAGAGCAAATGGAACACTCAGATGCTGCTCCTGAGGGTGTAAATTCATAGAAAGACTTTTGGAAAATGGTTTGCAGTGTCTACCAAAAGCTGAACATGTGCATGCCTGATAACCTAGTAATTCCATTTCTTAGTCCCAACCAGACAAATTTATATGTGTGTTCACCAAAAAGCATACAGCAATAATGCTCATTGCAACCCTGCTCATAATAGTGCAGAACTCTAGGCAAACCAAATTCCCATCAACAGTGGAATGGATAAATGGTGATGTAATCATACAATGGAATATCCTATGAGAATGAACTACTGCTACATACAAACAAGGAATGAATCTCACATACATAATGCTAAGTGAAAGAATCCAGATGTGAGAGTACATGCTGTATGATTTCATTTGTATGAAGTTAAATAAAACCCAGACATGATTAATCCATGGTGTTAGAAGTCAGGATAGTGATTATACTTAGAAGAGGGGTTGACTAGGAGGAGGCACAGGGGTGCTAGTGATGCTCTATCTTAAAGATTGGGTGCTAGTTATCTGGTGAAAATTCCTCAGGCAGTGCATGTAAGATGTGTATACTTTTCTGTGGGAATATTATATTTAAGTTAAAAGTTTACTAAAAATACTTTAAAAATCTACCTATTCTTTAAGACTATTCCTTGACAAACCTTCCTCACTTTCTTAACAATCTTCCTTGATCCCATCTAGATGCCTCTTTCTCCTCTAATGTCCCATAATATAATTATAATCTTAAAATCACCCTAAAATTGTTTGTATATGTTTACCGAAAGAGATGGTTATATTACTGAGAGCATGGATCAGTATTTCCTTGAGAATTTCCCATAAAGCACTGCGTTATAGCAGCTCATCAATAAATATCTGTGAGGTTTAAATTAAATTTATGGAATTTAAATTACATACATCAGCCTTTTCAAAGCAACATTTCTTTGTGTGCATGTGAGCATATTGGGTAAATGCTATCATCTCCTTTTTTATTCTTTTACTTTTATTTAGATACATTAAAATTCACCTTCCATTCGAGTTTTGAGATGCACAGAGCCATGTCCACCAGCACAATCAAGATACAGAACAGTTCCATCACCTCAAAATACTCTTGTGCTACTCCTTTGTAGTCAAAACAGCCCCCATCTCCAATCCCCAGAAACCACCTATCAGTTTTCTGTTTCTATGTTTTGCCTTTTCCAGGATGTCATACAAATGGAATCATATAGCATTTAGGCTTTTGAGTCTGTTTTTTGTCCCTTAGCAAGTGCATTTGACATTCATCCACATTGCTACAGGTATCGATATCTTGTTCCTTTCTATGGCTAATTAGTATTCTATTGTATGGATAAACCACAGCTTGTTTATCCTTTCACTAGTATAAGGACATTCAGGCTGTTTCCAGTTTGGGATAATTATAAATAAAAGGTGCTATCCATTTTTAAGATATACCAAAAAAAGAAAATTTGCAAATGACTGAGCCAAGGTCACAATTACCAATGATAAAAAGAAATGGTACACACTTAAAAGAAACCTATGAGAAAAGTATAAGTCAGTATTCCTATGTCAGTAAAATCCAGCTCATAATATATTTTCTGTAAAGAGATTTTAAACTAACTTTTCTATATTTGCTACACATTAATGAGCCAGAGTTCAGAAGTATCCAACCAAAGCACCTTTCTAAAGGTTCCTTCTTGCCAATGTGACCCTGGTGACCGGACTATTATAAATAACTTTTATGTCTTCATCTATGTGTAACTATTCATCATTGCTGTGTAAGTCAGCAATGATGCCCGACCAGCCTCTGCCTTTCATCTGACCTACTGTACTCATTTGCAATGCACAGAGTGGGTGGCAAGTGATGGGCCCAGTACTCGGGGGCTCCATGAGCACGCAAAGAAACAGGCTACTTAGATGATTATGCAGAGGGGGTAACTACAGCTGCACTTATTTCTGTTGATTTAGACACAAAACAACATATGTCCAAATCCTCAGGGGCGGACTATCACAAAATTTCCATTAGCTGGCATTCTGGGTGCCTGTCTGGGAGCCTGAGCCACTGTCTATCCAGGGTCAAGGCCACGGGGAATGGAAATGCCCAAGAAAAACATTTTAGGGAGGTAGCTGCCTTGCACCTGGCACCATAGTTAATGACAGAACATCGGTTCTAAGTTTTTAAGACTCAAAAGCAGCATGCAAACAATTTTTGCTTTGCAGGTTTTTGTTTCTCTGCAATAGTCACTAGGAAAATCATGAGAACTTCATTGTTTGGCCCCTTTCAAAAGGTTCTTAAGTAATAATAATAATAGCAGCAAATTATGGATGGTATGCTATGTATTCCCATGCTAAGCATTTACATGCATTACCTTATTTTAATCTTCAGTAACAACCTTCTACCCTTAATATTATCACAGTATCCCTTTTACCAATAAGGAGAATGAGACTTTAAGAGACTGTATCACTTGCCAAAGGGTTTGCAAAGAAGGAATTCAACCCAAGGCACAATTGGAATCTAGATCCTATGTTCTGAAGCCACAGGCTATACCACCTCATTGTCTAACTAGTAACTATATTCATTCATCCAAACACTCCAAAAATATTATCCTATTATATCCATCTAGGGAAATAAATATGACACACTCCTTTCCTCTGGGAGCTTATTACTTATGGGAGGGTGGGGGATCCTATAAACAATAATATCTTAATCTTTTTTGGTCAAATAACTTTTCTGAGATTCATATGAAAACTACAGACTCCAGAGAAAATTCACACAGGCATAGACACAAAAAACTCGATTGACTGCTCAGACCACGGGTTAGGAACCCCTGGAATAATTAACTAGCTGACTACAAACTGCATGGAGTTTTGATTAAGATAAGAACAAAATATTATGAGAATTCAAAGGAGAGACCCCAGGTTAAAGAAGTCCTGAAGATTGAGAGGTATATAAGTCATGCAAAGAAACAGGGATGGTGGACCTTCAATGGAGAGGTACATGCTAGGAAAAAGAGCTAAAGAGGAAACAAGAGGAAAGCAGGGAGAGGCAACAGGCCCCTGAAATGGTCCAAGCAAGAGTTTCCTACTTCTAGAAAGGATGTGGCGAGAATGAGGTATCAGAGCCCAGGCTCTGGGGTCAGAGAGTACTAGCCTCAAATCCAAGCTCTTTCCATTTCTTATTAGCTATTCACCCAGGGGGAAATTACTCAAGCCTTCTAAGCTTCAGTGTCCTCATCTGCAAAATGAGCATAAGAACAGTCTCAACTTCACAGGCTGTTGTGGAATAATGCACAGATTAATACCTGGCATGTACTTCGCACAGAACCTGAAGTACAAGCAGTGAATACACTGCAGTCATTATCATAAACAACATTATCATCACCGCCACGACCATCTTGGTCACCAGAGCCTGATATGAACACGGCATCACAAAGGGAACTCCTCTAAAACAGCACCGTAACTGAAATCCTTAATTTACATCTGGCCATCCTGCTTTGTTCATAGACACAAGAGGTACTGTAGAAGAATCTTTACCCAAATAAAGTTCCAGTGCAAAACGCTATCTCTCAAAATCCTTCCTTTGTATACTCACACCATATAATTTATTCTCATTAATCACACAATAATGTGAGAAGTACATTCTACAGAAGGGGGAAAAATTATAGAAGTCTTTGGGATGTCTGTGGTGGGTTTGTTTTTGAACATCATCAGTGTTTGCTCTTTCCTTACACAAGGATACAGATCACGAGCGAAGCAGATGTTACATATGATTGTCATTGCCATCATGTTCACAACAAGCATCTGAAAACATAAATTTTTGCAAAGCCCTTTTGCACTCAGTTAGTCTTTGTCACCATTCTGAGCATGATATTACCATGCAGAAAGAGAAAAATGGTACAAAACAGTCTACTCGATTCTTCTTCATTGTGTTTTCAGTAATCATTTATTTTAAATTCTTCCTGTGGTCTAAGAGCTAACATGAAAGTATCATACTGGAATCCATCCATGAGTGCTCGAGGAAATGTGTGGAGAATATTGTGTTTTGATTCCTCAGCCATGGTAATAGACAGAACATTCACAAAACCCTTGCTCTTTAAAATATTCCATGGCCAGCCAATATTTGTCAGAGTGATATTGCCATAGAGTCAGCTCTGGAAAAATAAAGTCATGAGAAAACACAAGCATTTTCATCTTCCCCAGAACGCTGGCCAGGATATCTGCTTATCTCTGCCATCTATGCTGACACCATCTACAAAAATCACAATGTTCCCCTCACTTGAAAAGCACACAAATGAAAGGAAAGCATAGGGTTCCAACAATTCTCCCTGAACCCAACAGACTGCCGTTATAAATTCGCAAAGCTTTCTTCCAGCTTTAAATTTGTTCTTCTGCAAGAGCAGAGTAACAACTGAGTTCATTCTATCTACATTGAAAATAAGCAGAAGAAAACCTAATTGTTCATGAACAAGAATTTTTTCATGAAATAGAAAAGAAGGAAGGAGTTGAAGCTGATGGGAAATAATGTGGCCAGCACATCATTAAATGTGGAAAGAGCTCTTAGGCTATGAAGCACGTGGGATTGGGAACATGGTAGTTAGGAAATACCCACGTGTTATCTGAATCAAAACAAAAATTCCTGTTATGAAGGGGTTCCCCAATGGCTTTTAGAAAATCTGATATAAAGTCTCAAGAAACTGAACCATGGCAAAGTCTTGGAGGAGTCCACAAGAAAGCCAGAGAAGTGTGAGTTATGGAGTAGACCTTTCTCTCCATCTGAAACCTGTTCCATGTGAAAGAAATGATTTTTCACCAGAAAAGATCATCAGTCACTAAGGCCACTAACAGAATCCATTTAGCCATTTAGTGAATGAATTTTTTTCATACTTCTGCTTCTGTAACTGCTAGTTATCCTTCTCTGTACGTAACACACTCTAGGAGTTAAAAATACAACCCTTGGCGTCAAACTACCTGGTTCTGCCACTTACTAGCTCTGACCTCAGTAAAGATAATAACTAAATGAGTTATGCAAATAAGACATTACCACTAGGTCTTGCCTTCATGACACTTTTCAGCCTTTTCAATCTCCTCTAGTTCTAGTGTGTCCTTAGGAAGGAAACAGACAGAATGTATGATGTCTTTGCAGCGTGACTCCAACACCGTCTTCCGAAAGAGCTTGAAAATGCATCCCTTGATTTTATTCACTCTTTACCAAATATGTACTGAGCTCTTACTGTGAGCTCACGGGTACTATACTAGAAGTTGGGATACACTAAGAGAAAAAAACGGATACAACAACTAAGACAACCTTGCACTTAGTCTGGTTCCCACTGTCCCACTGTCCTTATAGAGGGTGACCAATATTTAGCTGAATTTAGAGGACTGTCTCCCAATCAGTGACACTAATGCCCTCAAAAGGAAACAGTCAGAGAATCCCAGGTCCCTTTCCTGGGTCATAATAATCCCCAGTTTGATGTGTAGATGTGTCTTGCTAAGTGCAGAAAATATGGAATTATCATTAAAGAGAAATTCCTTGGACACATTTCAGGACTAGGCATCTTCCTTGTCATTAATCTCTGGGACTGCAGTAAACAATCAGCTAAGATCCTGCTTTTGCGATGCTTTATATTCCATTTTTTTTTTTTTTTTTTTTAGAAAGAGTCTCACTCTGTTGCCCAGGCTGGAGTGAAGTGGCACACTCTTGGCTCACTGCAACCTCTGCTTCCCGGGTTCAAGTGATTCTCATGTCTCAGCCTCCTGAGCAGCTGGGATTACAGGCACACACCAACATGCCCGGCTAATTTTTGTATTTTTAGTAGAAACAAGGTTTCACCATGTTGAGACCAGGCTGGTCTCAAACTCCTGAGCTCAGGTGATCCACCTACCTTGGCCTCCCAAAGTGCTGGGATTATAGGCACGAGCCACTGTGCGCGGCCAAGATGCTTTATATTCTTTAAAACCATTGTTGTGTCCATATGTTAACTGCACAAATATTTATCAAATGCTTACCAAGAGCCAAGGACTAGACTTGGCACTGGGTAGAAACTAGTAAGGCATGGTCCTTCTTCTACATAGAATCTTAGCATTTTAGAGATGAGTTACCAGACATGGTCCAGAAGGTGACAGTTCACACCATGAGGCAAGGCAGTATTTGAAATAAAAGCCATGTCTAATACTAAATCCAGTATGTTCTCTCCTTCAGGATTTTACTCTCATTGCTGCCCCTTGGTTTGCTATGCTCTTCCCCAGACAGCTGCACAGCTCACTCCTCATTCCTCAATTAATTTAGATCTCTGTTCAAAAAAAAAAAAAAAACCCTAGGCAGCAAAGTCTAACCTATCATCCTCAAATTAAAGAGAAAGCCCTTTGGTGTTATTTTTCTTTATAGCACTTACCAACTCCCAGTAGAATGTAAACTCCAGTAGGGCACAAATCTTTGCCTCTTTTATTTACTGCTTTATCCCCAGCACCAGAACAGTTCTTGCCACAAAGTAGGCGCTCAATAAACATTTGGTGAATGAATGAACCTAGTGTTCTTTTTACCTACACATGCACACGCAGAGCCATGACACTCCTGCCAAGGAAGCTCGCAACCCTAAGAGGGACATCAAAGAAAAGCCAATCCAGTGCCTGCCAAAGAGTAGAACATGCTTTGACAGCAAGATCAGCTTGGGTGGCGGACCAACAATGGGTTGCAGACCAAGAAAATCAAGGAAAACAGGACAAGTAGCATTCAGCCTCAGTGCCATGGAGGCAATGGGGGAGGCAGGGAAAAGATGTGGTGAACTAGACACAAACACATCTAAGGGCTAACTGGGTCTAGTTGTGTCTTTGTATTTCTCAAGGAGATATGGAAATCCCGAACTGTATGTGAAAATTACTTAACTCTTCAGTTCTTAATGCAAAATAATGGAGAGTCAACCAACTTTAGGTACAAAACAACGTATATGCTGAATGTTTCATATTTTCTCAGAGTTTCTGTGAGGAAATAGCAAAAAAAAAAAAAAAAAGAAAAGAAAAGAAAACAAAGAATTGCAGGGCTCTGAAAGGTACTAGAATCAAGTAGACTGGAAAATAGGTCAGAAAAATAGCTGAAATCACTTTAAATTTACTAGGCGAAAAATAAAAATAAAATGATCTGGGAGAAAGAAGTCATTCTCCTAATTTTAATATTTATATATTTAATACATCTTGCTTCTTTCTAAAAGGACTTAAAGCAATTTATGAAAAAGCACACAACATCCCAAGATGAACCAACAATGGAAAATTAATATAAGTGGATGAAGAAAATAGAATGAAGGAAAGATAATTCAAGAAAAAAATAAAATGAGTTCAGGAATAAGATTAGTACACAAATGCAAATAAAAGCCTGCATGATTTCTACAGGTGGGTCACAAATTGCTTTCTAAGCCAGAAGGTTACATTTAAACATCTACAGGGGCCAGGCAGGTAAAATTTAAAAAAGTAAAACTGAAGAGTGCCTGTTCTATTTTAAGGAAAATGGTAATACTTTATTGAATCCCATGGTTGCCATAGAGACATAAAGAGTTCAATGTTACCAGATCTGATTTTTCAGTAAATGCTAGTAATTCAAACACACTTGCGTGAAATCGTCTCAGCACTGGAATGCTGGAAAATAGTTTTTCTTTTTGTTTGAAAAAAAAAAAAAAGCTGTTTAAGTTCCTTGTAGATTCTGGATATTAGCCCTTTGTCAGATACACAGATTGCAAAAATTTTCTCCCATTCCATAAGTTGCCTGTTCACTCTTTTTTTTTTTTTTTTTTTTGAGACAGAGTCTTGCTCCGTCGCCCAGGCTGGAGTTCAGTGGCGCAATCTCGGCTCACTGCAAGCTCCGCCTCCCGGGTTCACGCCATTCTCCTGCCTCAGCCTCTCCGAGTAGCTGGGACTACAGGCGCCCGCCACCACGCCCGGCTAATTTTTTATATTTTTTAGTAGAGACGGGGTTTCACCATGGTCTCGATCTCCTGACCTCGTGATTCGCCCGCCTCGGCCTCCCAAAGTGCTGGGATTACAAGCGTGAGCCACCGTGCCCGGCCGCCTGTTCACTCTTATGATAGTTTCTTTTGCTGTGCAGAAGCTCTTTAGTTTAATTTGACCCCATTTGTCAATTTCAGCTTTTGTTAGCCATTGCTTCTGGTGTTTTAGCCATGAAGTCTTTGCCCATGCCTATGTCCTGAATGGTACTGCCTAGGTCTTCTTCTAGGGTTTTTATGGTTTTAGGTCTTATGTTTAAGTCTTTAATCCATCTTGAGTTAATTTTTGTATAAGGTATAAGGAAGGGGTCCAGTTTCAGTTTTCTACATATGGCTAGCCAGTTCTCCCAACACCATTTATTAAATAGGGAATCCTTTCCCCATTGCTTGTTTTAGTCAGGTTTGTCAAAGATCAGACAGTTGTAGATGTGTGGCGTTATTTCTGAGGCCTCTGTTCTGTTCCATTGGTCTATATATCTGTTTTGGTACCAGTACCATGCTGTTTTGGTTACTATAGTTCTACTACAAGGAAACATGCATGTGTATGTTTATTGCAGCACTGTTCACAATAACAAAGACTTGGAACCAACCCAAATGTCCATCAGTAATAGACTGGATAAAGAAAATGTAGCATGTACAGACCATGGAATACTATGCAGCCATAAAAAAGGATAAGTTGATGTCCTTTGCAGGGACATGGATGAAGCTGGAAACCATAATTCTCAGCAAACTAACACAGGAAAGAAAAACCAAACACCACATGTTCTCACTCATAAGTGGGAGTTGAACAATGAGAACGCATGGACACAGGGAGGGGAACATCACACACCGGAGTCTATCGTGGGGTGGGGGGCTAGGAGAGGGAAAGCATTAGGAGAAATACCTAATGTAGATGATGGGTTGATGGGTGCAGCAAACCACCATGGCACGTGTATACCTATGTAACAAACCTGCACGTTCTGCACATGTATCCCAGAACTTAAAGTACAAAAATCAAACAAACAAAAACTCTGTGGGTCAAAGAAAATATGTCTGTGGCCATAAAGAGGAAGAAAACATGATCAGTTACATGACTAACTATATACATAAAATAAAAACCCAAAGTTGGGTAGAAGTACAGTCATTTGTGGTATTGAAACCAGAGAGACACTTTACCCAAGAGTCTTCATAAAAAGGACACTTTGCCGGGCGCGGTGGCTCACGCTTGTAATCCCAGCACTTTGGGAGGCCGAGGCGGGCGGATCACGAGGTCAGGAGATCGAGACCACGGTGAAACCCCGTCTCTACTAAAAATACAAAAAATTAGCCGGGCGCGGTGGCGGGCGCCTGTAGTCCCAGCTACTCGGAGAGGCTGAGGCAGGAGAATGGCGTGAACCCGGGAGGCGGAGCTTGCAGTGAGCCGAGATTGCGCCACTGCACTCTAGCCTGGGCGACAGAGCGAGACTCCGTCTCAAAAAAAAAAAAAAAAAAAAAAGGACATTGTAACACCCACAAGACAGACACCCCATACAATAAAGATTTGTAAGGCTCTGTTTTGTAACGAGATTCAATGGGGGCAGAGGCATAATATTAAGTATAATCCAGTAAAACTAATTGCTGGGGGTGGAGGGAGGACGCACAAATTTTCAGGGATATCAAAATCTCAGAATAGAAATTTCTGCTGGCCTAGATTATTTCTGGTAGAGACTTTACAGATTTCCCTGAACTATTTTATAACCAATGACCCCTTTTGATAAATGTAAATTTCTCACACCTTCTTTCAATATTGACACCTTGCAAAATGATTTCTCAAACAACATACCCTTCCTCCCTCATTGTTGTTGGGTATCCAGAGAAGCAAATGAACATCTCTCCTTCACACTGTAATCCATAGATATTGGTTTTTCATAGCAGCATTTCATAAGTATTGAGTACTTATGGAGTACTTATTGAGTATTCAAGGTTATAGACCCTGGCAAGGACCTGGAGAGAGGTATTCTATAGGGTTTTCAGTTCAAGGACATTTGCTTTACTGGACAGCCCATCTGGCAGTGGAACTGAAAGTTGTAAATGCCAAAGCCCTTGGCACACCTCCAGACTCTAGCCAGGGAAGGATACGTAGGTAGGACTGAAAGTCTCCACAAGAAAAATAACTTTCTGTGTCTGTTCCAGGTCCTAAACAAACAAGCAAACAAAATAAAGTTTACACCACACAGCAATGCTCTATGGAACACCTGGGGTGGTGATGGGGAGGTTGGGTTCCACACTGGGCTCTTGACATACCTAGAGCTAGTGCAGCTTTTTTTCATCCATCTCAGACAGTCAGTTCTGTCATCACGTTGATTTTGGAAATGTAAATTTGTTACACAGTAAACAACTTGAGCATATCCCCCAAGAATTTTGGTTTGCTTGTGTATGATTCTGTCTTCAAGAAACAGTAGGTGAACACCCTGAAAACTGCACCCAGCTGCACCACGCACACACTTCAAACATCTACCAGCTACCTCAGTTTACTAAGAGTGTTATGCATCACACTCATTCACTTCTGATGCTATAATTTTTTTTCCTTTCTCCAGTGGTTTTATTGTGATAGAGTATGTATACCACTTAATTCACTCATTTAAAGTGCACAATTCTGTGGGTTTGGTATTGAGTTAGTCTTGTTTTCACACTGCTATAAAGAAATACCATCATTTATAAAGAAATGTATAAAATCATAATTTACAAAGGAAAGAGGTTTAATTGACTCACAGTTCTGCATGGCTAGGGAGGCCTCAGGAAATTTACAATCATGATGGAAGGCAAAGGAAAAGTGTGGACCTTCTCCACATGGTAACAGGAGAGAAAAGAGTGAGTGAAGGAGAAACTTGCCAAAATCTTATAAAACCATCAGATCTAGTCATAACTTACTATCATGCAACCAGCATGGGGGAAACTGTCCCCATGATCCAATGACCTCCCACTATGTTCTCCTCTCAACACCTAGGGATTACAATTCAAGAAGAGATTTTGGTGAGTACACAAAGACTTATCATATCAGGTATATTCACAGACACTGTGAATATTACCATGGTCAATGGTAGAATATTTTTATCATGTCAGAAAGAAATCCCATCTCTTTTAGCCAACATCCCCAGTGATCCTAGCCTTCTCCCAGCCCCGGGCAACCACTAATTTACTTTGTTTCCATTGACTTCTCTATTCAAAATATTTCATATGAATGTAATAATATACTATGTGGCATTTTTATGCATTGCTTCTATTAGTCTGCATAATGGTTTTAGGTCCATCCATGTTATAGCATCTGTCAGTAGTTCATTCTTTTGTGGCTAAAAAGTGATGATTATATAGTTACATGATATTTAATTTTTGATCCAATTTCAGATAAGCTTCCTTCCACCACTTTATAATAACTCACCAGCTGCAACTCTTCTGAGGCCACTTCTACAAGCAAAATCCAGGTGTTATTCAAGGCAAAGTAGCAAGTTTGGTGTCGTATTAACGTATTGCTTAAATTAAAGGGTATAAATCTGTCTACTGTGTTTATTAGCTTCCTATCTTTTCTTTTTTAAGATGTCACTGATGAAATTTTTTAGCATTGTGCTCCTAGCCCCATTTTTCCTATACGTCATGTGTTGTCTACTGGATGATTTTGGAGTAGACTGATGATTTTTTAGAAACACATATGTTGTGTTATAGCAGAACTGACTATACTTGGATTTTACATAAAATCTTATTTGAAAAAATGAATTTTGCTAGAATGTAAGTTCCAATCAAAGCTACTATGCTGCCCAACTACAGAGGATAGCACTGACATCATATTTGATATGTATCATGTTTACTATTAATTCATCAGCGGGAGATTTAACAGAGTTATGTAAAGCTTAACATATGTCATGAAAGTATAATTCTTCGAAGAATGTATTTGCTCACTGTGGAAAACTAATGGCAAACAAAAATATATAAAAAACAAATTATTCATCATCTTCACAGGTAAACATTTTGATACTTTTCCTGTCAGTCTTTTTTCTTTGTACATATAACACCACTATCCCTGCCCTGTGCACAATTTCACTTGACCTACTTATCTTAGCTTGGCTTTAAAATTGACCTGCCACTTCTAAATTAAATATGATTTCTTTTCAGAGACGAAAAGAAGTACTGCCAAACTGACTCAATCATTTAACATTAATTAATTAACATTAATTTAAGATAGTGCATGCTTTCTGCTGAGCACTGTGCTCTGTGACATACAAATTAGAATATTCCATAGTCTGTGCTTAACCACTAAAAGGACTTATTAAAGTTTCGAAATTTGGCACAGCTGCAACCTTTCTTACCCTTAAGATGAATTACTATTTTCATTCCAGTTCTAAGATTTGTTAAAAATATAAATTGTATAAATAGCACACTCAGAAAAGAAAATGGACTTGTATTATTAGTCTCCTGCAAATTACAGCTTCAAGAATTGCATCCTGCACTTTTTATCTATCACCTTTTCAAATATTATACCTCCAAAATTAACTATACAAAACAAAGCTGTGTTTGAACATTTTAAGCAATAAACATACACATTAAAGTGTCATGAAGATTGCCTACTATTTTTCCCTCTTCTTTCTTCCAACAGTTATTTTAAGAACTGATTATTTTGTGTGTGTGAATATGGATTTAAGGGTTTAATAAATTACATCGAAGATATATGTACTTAAGCCCAGTCTTGAATGTATTCTCTACGACAAAAGGTGAAATACATCTGTCATTCCATAAGCTTAATTAAGTTTCTGAACTGGCAACACACAACTAGGAGTAAAAAGCAGTTTAGGGGCCTGGTGTGGTGGCCCACACCTGTAATTCCAGCACTTTGGGATGCCAAGGTGGGTGAGTCCCTTAAGGCCAGGAGTTCAAGATCAGCTTGGCCAACATGGTGAACCCCATCTCTACTAAAAACGCAAAATTTAGCCGGGCATGGTGGCATGTACCTGTAATCCCAGCTACTCGGAAGGGTGAGGCACAAGAATCGCTTGAACCTAGAAGGCAGAGGCTGCAGTGAGCTGAGATCGCAGCACTGCACTCCAGCCTAGGTGACAGAGTGAGATTCTGTTTCAAAAAATAAAAAATAAAACAGTTTCGGGCTTCATCCTGAATCACCTTTAGATGACATGTTGAGAAATACTGAAAAATGATGACAATAGGACAAAATCCAAAGAGGCTGGATAATTCACATATCTAATAATCTGCTCTGAAATCACTGATAATTAATTTTCCTGTCGATCTCTTTTTTTAAAAAAAGTTCTTTGGTAAGTCATTATGGAGGTTAAAGAATGGCAGAAGAGGTGCCAATCTCCACCACATTTTATTCTTCCCTTTCTCTCATTGAAAGAAACAATTGTCTTCTTATTCTAACAACGTCCGGATGGTAGGTGAGCCTTCCACCAAGACTCCTGTCCCTTTCAAAGACCTCTGTGTATATGTGACACGATGGATTAAGTGTTCCAGCTCACCCCGGGCAACTGATTTTCTCAAACCTCACAGCGGTTCACCTTATTGTGCCCATAGAAGTGTTCCTGGCACAGCCTTTTGAGAAGGGGTGAAAGCAGACCCCATCACATTTCTACCAAAGAAGATCTCACAGCAGAGGACAGACCACCACCCTTGCAAGGAGGACCAGAAGTAAGGTCTAGGAGTGTGGGCTGGACTCACCCTTAGCAACAGAGATGTCTCTTTACAGTATCATCTCAGATCCTATTCCATAATATACCCTTGCTTACATCAGCATTTAAAAGCTCCTAAATTACTGATCAGCTGAAATGGGATACTTTTGTACCCTTACCCAAAATATTCAAGAATTACTGATGTCCCAGAAAGAGAGGCTACATTAACCTCCCACTTCACACGGCCCTTGGCATAGGGTTTCGGACTTGGGGAGGAGGGGTGTGGGGGGAGGGGGATGGGGTGCAAGTATTTATATGTGAGATCCACAGCACTAAGAACATAAATGCTTTCATTTTTAAAGGTCCTAATGTGAACGTTTTCGTTTTTCAAAAAATCAACTGAAATTCCCTTACTTGTTGTTGTTGTTTTTTTAAAAAATCCGTTTCTTTCGTGGGTACTGAACATTAATGAATGGAAAGTCGGTTCCCTTCTGAGCCCCCACATAGATATAACTACCATTTAGAATAGCTGTGGGCCACTGACATACCCCAGCCCCTCACGGTGGCCTCCATGAGCTGAAAAGAAGCGGGTAGGACAGCTCAACCAGCCAATGGCTGGGAGGATGCAACTAGACTCTTCCTTTGAAAGAGCACCTCAGAACTCCATTATTCATTAGAGTATCCTAAAATAGACAAGAAGATAAAATCCTCAACTATGCTAGGCACCGGAAGAAAAAAAACAAAAGTAACCACAAAATGAAAACTGCCTTTAAAAAGTAATTAAGGTTAAACTTAAAAAAAAAAAAAAAAGAAAATCACATGATTTTGTTCCTCATACTATAGTTTATGAAAAGGGGCATTTAACTTCCAGTGGGAAAAGCAGTGTTTTTATCATTTCGTCAGCGATTACTACAAAGCTCAATTGTAAGAGCTTGGAGAATCTTCACTTTTTTTTTCAAGAACCAATGTTCTCTGGAGTTAGAACCCAATGACTTATTCTGATGTCTAACATTCTCCCAAGTCCCTTTAAAAGAAAAAAAAATGAACTTCACATTGACTGATGCATGACATTGTTTCAGTACAAAAATGAAAAAAATGAAAAACTGTGCAGGTTGAAACCATTATTACATGTCATAAAGCATCAGTAATGGCCACTCAGCAAAATCTAAACCATTTTTAAAGTCATAAACAAGCACATAAAGTGTGCTACCCTAATTTATTGGAAACCTCCTCTTGAAAAGAAAGGGTCATGAAGGGCTGCAGCTCAATCATACTGCTCTCCACACTTCAGTCACAGAACTTATACACGACCTTTGCAATTCCCCTTGCAAATTCTTTCAGCACTTGGGCATTCGACTTTTAAAATTAGGGGGAGGTGAGGCAAAGCTATAAAAATGAGCAGCAGGAACACTAGAATATGCTGAAATGTGACCAATGTCTTTCTTACAGAAGAAATGCAGGCAATATTGATTTACAGAATCTAATGCAGAGAGCATCTAGTCAGATCTCCATTACCACTTTATATTTTAAAACCAGAAAACCAAAATCGGACTTACCCTGGGAAGCCATCCTATAGGCTGACTCAGAAAAATAGCCTGTTGACAAGCCAAAAAACAGTTACAAACCAATGCTCCAGAAACTCACAGGGCTTAATCCTCACATCCACCTACTAACCTCTGCTACTACATATGGGTCTGGCTTTTGTTAAAGAACTTCTGCAAATGTACAGTGGATGAGTAATCATTCAGACTGCATAAAACATGCCAAATCCGTCACTAATAACAGTTGTTTCATTTACTCATCACATTTTTGCGTGCCTCTATTTTTTTTTAGCAAAATTAGTGCTTTTGCTGATGTAAATTCCCTGCTACCTGGGCATGCATATAGTGTCCAAAAGGCAGGAGGCTGCCTATTCTGTGTATAACTTTTTCTGAGTCTTTATCAGTTGTAATGTTGAACTAATGTGAAACGCATAGCCTAGTTGACAAACCATCTTTTAAAATCAATATTACCACTATTTTCCTAAGTACAAGAACATTTCCATTCAATTCTACTCTATCTTCTTTCATTTAAAAAGGCAATTGTTTTTTGTAATAATTAGAAATGCTAAAGAATATTAAGCATAAATTCATTCCTCACTATCTCCCCATCTAATCCATTCTGTAAGATATAATCACTGCTGGCAATTTGAATGCACCCTTCTAGAACGTTCTATGTACATATTATGCAAGTGTGTATACACAAATACACACATGCATACACACTTCAAAACACCCTTGGGGACTGATGAGTCTTGAACATCAGAGTTTTCCAGATTTTATAGAGATAATACAGATCATATACAGTATAGTATCTCCAGTGAGATCAGGGCAACAGTTTGTAATCAAGTACATTAATATTTCTGCCGGGAAACATGAATATTCAATTAAGTGGAATAATAAAGACTATAAATAGCCTTGTGTCACTTCAGGTCAGGTAATTCTGCCAATGAGGTATCAGACAAAAAAAATCCTTCGACATTCAGAGAATTTTGGATTTCAGATTGGAAGATAAGATATTTCAGACCTATTGTTTTTCTCCCAGTTAGATCAAGTTTTGGAAACTTTAACTATTTTTATTATAAATGTTCATGATTGGAAATTTTTCAAATACACATGAACAGAATTTTAAGTCACCTATAAAATCCCACTAGACAGATAATTCAGCTTTTATTCAGTCATATATTGAGTGCTCCTTGAGAGTACAGGCTCAGTACTCTGTGGGCACATTAAAAAATTAAAGCAAACACAACTCCTGTTTTCAAACAAGGTAGAAAGTAATACCTGTCTTAAAAAATCAAAAGGTATTGCTCTACTGAAGCTCAAAGGCAGTGTCAAGTGGACACATACTATCTTTTGGGCCATGCGGCACCTTTTAAGATACTTCTGTGCTTGAAAAATTCCCCTTCTAATGAATGTAGAGGGAGACAGAGATAGCTTTGACTTTAGAAGCCAAAGGTTCACTTTCCCAGACTCTCTTGTAGCTAACATGAAGACATATGCCTTCAGGTCCTCAATCAGATATATCTGGGACAAATAGTGTGGAGCTGTATGTACACTGGCAAGGAAAGATGCAGCTACATCTGGAAGCTGTAAGGGTCAGAGGCTTGGCTGTGTGGTCTAGTGGTCCACATTGGGGATGTCAATGGTGCAGGCTGCAGTATCTGTGCCCAGTGAGGGCAACATCAATATTTCCATTGGTTCAGTTCTACAACACGTTGGGGGAATCAGTCCTGGCCAGTCAGCCTCTGGTTTGTTTCTCTGGCCTCCAGGGACTCAGAGCTCCTAAAAATCCTTTAATATACACATGAATATATCTCTTCCCGCTTAAACTAGGGAGAATTCAGTTTTCTGTTGATACAACCAAAAAATCTGAGTGCTACAAGGAAGAAATTTCATTTAACAAAGCAAGGCAGCACAATGTACTGAAAAGCTGAAAAGAGCAGTTTCAAAATTTGACTGTTATCCCACCCTGTCCTAACTGGCTCTGGACCCACAGACAAGCTTATCGAATTATTTGCTCATCATATCTATAAAATAGTAAGATCCACTTTGTAAAACTGTAATGAGAAAGAAATGTGTTCTTTCATTGTATCCACTCTCTTGTTCATTCAAATATTTATTGAGCTCCTACAATATGCTACACACCCTACTCAACACCAGGTACTAGGGTTGCTCGATTTAGCATTTAAACCTACCAGACATCTGGTTAAATTTGAGTTTCAGGAAAACCATAAATAATTTTTCAGTATAAACATGTCTTACATTTGGCATATACTTATACTAGAATATTATTTGCTCAATAATGTTGCAGGATACTAAAATCAACATTAAAAAATCAGTAGTATTTCTATATGCTAATAGTGATCTACCTGAAAAATAAATCAATAAGATAATTCCATTTACAACAGCTACCAAAAAAATAAGCTATATAGGAATAAACATAACCATCAGGGTAAAAGATCTCTACAATGAAAACTATAAAACAAAGAAGAAAGAAATTGAAGAAGACACAAATAAATGAAAAGATATTCCATGTCCACGAACGGAAAGAATTAATATTGCTAAAATGGCCATCCTATCCAAACCAATCTATAGCTTTATTATAATTCCTATCAAAATACCAGTGACATTCTTCACAGAAATAGAAAAGAAAATCCTAAAATTAATGAGACCACAAAAAACCCAGAATAGCTAAAGCAAGTCTGAGCAAAAAGAAGTTAGAAGTATCACACTACCTGACTTCAAAATATACTACAAAATTATAGTAATCAAAACAGCATGGTACTGGCATAAAAACAAACACAAAGACTAATGAAACAGAATAGAGAACCCAGAAATAAATTAGCACACCCACAGCCAAATGACTTTTTACAAATGTGCCAAAAACACTCAATGGGAAAAGGACAGTCTCCTTAATACATGGTGCTGAGAAAATCAGATATTCATATGCAGAAGAATGAGACTAGACCCCTACCTCTCACCATATACAAAAATCAACTCAAAACGAAATAAAGACTTAAATGTAAAGCCTAAAGCTATGACTCTACTAGAAGAAAACACAGGCAAAATGCTTCACAACACTGGGCTTGGCAAGGATTTTTAAAATAAGACCTCAAAAATACAGGCAACAAAAGCAAAAATAGACAAATGGGATTACATCAAACTAAAAATCTTTTGCAAAGCAAAAGATAATTAACAGAGTGAAGAGACAACCTACTGAATGGGAGAAAACATTTGCAAACTAAACATCTGACAAGGGTTAATATCTAGAAGAGCTAAGGAACTTAACAGCAACCAACAAACCAAATAACTCAATTAAAAAATAGAAGCTGGGTGCATGCCTGCAATCCCAGCACTTTGGGAAACTGAGGCAGGTAGATTGCTTAAGCCCAGGTGTTTGAGACCAGTCTTGGCAACACGGCAACACCTGGTCTCTACAAAAACTACAAAAATTAGCCAGGCGTGCTGGCGTGCTCCTATAGTACCAGGTACTTGGGAGATTGAAATGGGATGATGGCTTGAGGCAAGAGGTCAAGATTGCAGTAAGCCATGTTCGTACCATCACACTCCAGCCTAGGTGGCAGAGTGAGACTTTGCCAAAAAAAAAAAAAAAAAAAAAAAAAGCAAAAGACCAAGCTTAATAGACACTTTTCAAAAGAAAATACACACATGGCAACAGATATGAAAAAAATACTCAACATCACTAATCATCAGGCAAATGCAAATCAAAACCGCAATGAGATACCACCTCACTCCAGTTAGAATGGCTACTATCAAAAAAAAAAAAGAAAAGAAAACAAGTATTAGTGAGGATGTGGAGAAAAGGGAACACTTACACACTGTTAGAGAGACTGTAAATTAGTACAGCCATTTTGGAAAACAGTAGGAAGGTTCCTCAAAAAATTGAAAATATAACTACCATATCATCCAGCAACCCTTCTATTGGATATATATATCTAAAGGAAATGAAATCAGTATGCCAAAGAGATATCTGCACTCCCATGTTTATTGCAGCACTATTTACAATAGCCAAGATATGTAATCAACCTAAGTGTCCAACAACAGATGAATGGATAAAGAAAATGTAGTATATATACGGAATGGAATATTAGCCATAAAAAAGAATGAACTCCTGTCATTTGCAGCAACATGGATGAACCTGGAGGCTATCATGTTAAGGGAAATAAGCCATACACAGAAAGACAAATATCATATGATAGCACTCAAACGTGAAATCTAAGGGGAAAAACAAGCTGACATCATAAAAATAGAAAATAGAACAGTAGTTACCACAAACTGGGAAGGGGATGGGTGAAGAAAGGATGGAGACAGGTTAGTGAACAGATGCAAAGTTACAATTAGATAGGAGGAATAACTTCTGGTGTTCTATTAACAGTACGGTGACTGTAGTTAAAAGTAAGGTATCGTATTTTACAAATCAGCTAGAAAAGAGGTTTTTGAAAGTTTTCACCACAAAGACAACACATACGCATGAGATGACAGATATATTAACTATGCTGATTTGATCATTATGTAACATATACATGTATCAAAACATCAAATTAACCCATAAATATGTACAATTATAATGTGTCAATTTTAAAAATAAATTAGTAAAATGAAGGTAATATTTGTTTTGAGTCACAATTCAAGTTTCACTGAGTATCCATATTTAATCTGGCAATGCTACTGGGTGCACAGTAGTGCATGAAAGAGGCATGGCTATTGCTCTCACAGACCTTCAGTAACAGAGGCTGAAGGAATGCAGGTGGACAGGCAATAAACAGGCAAACAATTACATACAGTATAAATAGGGAAGCAACCACATACAGTGTAAACAGGGAAGCAACCACATACAGTGTACATAGAAAAACGATACACTGGATTAAGAAAATGTGGCACATATACACCATGGAATACTATGCAGCCATAAAAAAGGATGAGTTCATGTCCTTTGTAGGGACATGGATGAATCTGGAAATCATCATTCACAGCAAACTATCGCAAGGACAAAAAACCAAACACCGCATGTTCCCACTCATAGGTGGGAATTGAACAATGAGAACACATGGACACAGGAAGGGGAACATCACACACTGGGGACTGTTGTGGGGTGGGGGGAGGGGGGAGGGATAGCATTAGGAGATATACCTAATCCTAAATGACGAGTTAATGGGTGCAGCACACCAACATGGCACATGTATACATATGTGACAAATCTGCACGTTGTGCACATGTACCCTAAAACATAAAGTATAATAATAATAAAATAAAATAAAAAAAGAAAAACAATCACATACAGTGTAAACAGAGAAACAACCACATACAGTGTAAACAGGGAAACAACCACATACAGTGTAAATAGAAAAACAACCACATACAGTGTGAACAGGGAAACAACCACACACAGCGTACGTAGAAAAACAATCACATATAATGTAAATAGAAAAACAACCACATACAGTGTAAACAGGGAAACCACAACATACAGTGTAAATAGAAAAACAACCACATACAGTGTGAACAGGGAAACAACCACATACAGTGTGAACAGGGAAGGAACCACATACATCGTACATAGAAAAACAATCACATATAATGTAAATAGAAAAACAACCACATACAGTGTAAACAGGGAAACCACAACATACAGTGTAAACAGGGAAACAACCACATACAGTGTAAATAGAAAAACAACCACATACAGTGTGAACAGGGAAACAACCACACACAGCGTACATAGAAAAACAATCACATATAATGTAAATAGAAAAACAACCACATACAGTGTAAACAGGGAAACCACAACATACTGTAAACAGGGAAACAACCATACATAGTGTAAATAGAAAAACAATCACATACAGTGCAAACACAGAAACAACTACATACAGTCTAACCAGGTGTATAACCACATACAGTGTAACTAGGCAAAGAGTATAACTAGGCAAACAATCACATACAGGATAAATAGGCCAACAACTATATACAGTGTACATAAGGAAACAATCACATACAGTGTAACCAGACAAACTACATGAAGCGTAACTAAGCAAAAAAACACATATAGTGTAAATAGGGAAATAACCACATTCAGTATAAATAGGAAAACAACTACATATGGTGTAACTAGGCAAATAAACACATACACTGTAACACACACAGTATGACTAGGCAAACAACAATATACAGTGTAAACAGGGAAACAACTGCATACAGTGTCATAGGAAAACAACAAGCTATGAAGGTGATCCACTGGGCAATAAGATGAAAATACAAACGGAGAGCATGAAGATAGGATGGTTAAATGTAGAAGCTCTTGCCCAAGGTCTAGTACATAGTAGATGTTTGGCATCTACTTTCTTTGGCAGGGCCAGAACCTGCATAACCCTGAGAAAAAGTGCCTCCTTCACTTCGTATCCTCAGAAAGAGGCCTCTTTGGCCTCACCCAGTCCTTTCTCTTGAGATAAAGATGTTAAGTGGGGGTATAAATTGACCACCAATGGCTTCCTCCTTTTGATGGTCTGGCAGCCATTATCTGTCTACAACCTCCTGAGAGATGCCAAACCAGAACTGCCCAGCCCAGCACTCCACAATGCCTGACCCACAGAAACCATGAGAGTGAACAAAATGACATGTATTGTATTCACTCACTAAGTTTGACCGTGATTTGTTAAGCAGCAATAGTAACCAAGTGTTGGAAAGACCAGAGAGCAGCCAAAATGCTGAGCATACACCCTGTGTACCACCCCAGCTCCCACTCCCTCGGGCACCGTTCCACCACTGGTTCTTGTGGACTCCCACAACAAACTCTCCCTTCTCTGCTCACCAGAGCCTTCCACCAATTAGGCACACAACCCTCAGATTAATCTTTCTAAAGCTCACTTTTCACTGTGTCATTCTGCTCTTCAAATAATCTCCCATATATATACTTAATAAGTATTTGCTGATTGATTAACTGTAAGATTCAAATCTGGAGAATTTTACTTACCTGGCTCTCAGGGGTAAAACAAACAAAGCAAACAACCCAAGCATTCAGAAATTTACAAGGCAGCTCCTTGAAATGCCCTCCACAAAAATGAAACTCTTGCCATAAATCAAGATTGTTGTGAAGTCCATATATAGAAATACGTCTTGAGGACCCAGATAAGTTACCTACTGCTATCTAGTCAAACAAAAAAGTTGCAAAAGATACGGTATTACTATGACAGTGACAACCAACATCACAGCACACAGCAAAGAACGGATTTTAAACCTGAAAGGTCTTCCTTTGCATGGCAAGGGGAGAAAAAGTTTATCCTCACCATGGAAAAGGAAAGAAAAAGGAACAGAAAAAGAGGGCAAGAACGTCAACCCTTAACCCTGCCGAGAATTTTCTGCTAGTGCCCTATTCCATGTCGATTGTCCAGACCATATCATTAGTGATGATAATAATGGGGGGAAGCATAATTGTTAACGGCTGCCATTTACTCCATGCCCATCATGTGCCAGACATTACACTGAGCCTTAGGATACTTACATCTTCAACAGCATTATTGCAACCAATATTTAAGTATAGCACTATGCTAACTGCTTGACACACATCATCTCATTTCAGCCTCAGAGCAACCCTGCAAGGTTGTGTATCATTATCCCTATTTTACAAGATGAGGAAACTGAGGGGTAGAGAAGTCAGCGAACTTGCCTAAGGTCTTAGCCACAAACACTTTGAGGGTCTAGGGTAAAGCAAGATGAAACAGACAGCAAAAATCAATAAGAAAAAGATGAAAATGCCTAATGGGAATATTTGTAATCTGAAAAGAAAATACAGGGATTCACTAAAAGCTAATTTACGGCAACGTAAGACATGAGATTCATGAAACCATAACCAATGGGATGCAGTATACATGGAGCAACCAGCCAAATTTAAGCTCCATGTTGTGCACACTGAAAGGGAGAGACAGATATCGTATCTGTTCATTCATTTATTGAACCCCCTTTTCATTTCCTGAGCACCCATTATGCACCAGACAGGTTCAAAATGTGGGCGATACAGCAGTGAGCAAAGAGACAAACATCCCCACTTTGCTGAAGCATCGGGATGGGGAGAGAAATATAATGATAAACCTGATAAACTAAATAAATAAGCACAGAAAATGTTAAAGGTAGCAAGCGCCAGGGTTAAAAATAAGGCAGAACAAGAAGCAACCAAAGGGCCAGGATTTGGGGGCTAGGAGAGGAATGCAATTTTAAACACAGTAGTCAGGGTAGGCCCAGAGGATGACATCTGAGCAAAGCCTCGAAGGAGGTGAGGCAATGAGCTCTGTGCATGGTAGCAGGCCGAGCTTTCCAGGAAGTACACACCCAGTTGAGCTCCTGTGCAGCACGCTGGGCAAGAGTGAGGAGGCCAGCCCAAATGCAGCAGGGAAGCACAAAGGGGAAAGCCAGACTGAGGAACGGGGGCCAAACTGCAGAAGACTCTTGTGGCCGCTGTACACCAATGATTCTTTGACTTTGAGGATCATGAACCACTGGTAGAACCTGACGAAAGCAAGGGAACCTCACCCCAGAAAAGCGCATCTGCAGAAAACACTGCTCTAATTTCAGAGGCTTAACACCTTCCTGATCCATCCTAGACTCGCAGAGCTGAAACATCGCCCAGCAGATCACATCACGGTCCCTCCCGCTGAACCAAAGAAACACATAGATGGAACTCTCTCTTTAATGATATCCTTAAAGGAAACAGTGATACGTGGCAGTGAATTCTAAGGTTCCTCCACTGTCTGAGGCTCCTCTCAACCCACTGTCATCACCAAACTGGGAATGCCATCCTCAGGCATCACTGGCCCTAAGGGAGGTCACCTACATTTGTTATGTGGGACTTACTTTCATCAGCTCAAAACCACACCAATAGTGATGTTAACATCCATAGGGAGAAAGAATGTATGCATTAGTAGTCCAAGTGGAACCAAATGACAGGTGGAAACAATCTATCACCTGACAGCTGGTGTGTGTATGTGTGTGTGTGTATGCATCCACACCTTTGTATATATACAAATATATTTGTATATTTGAGTTCTTTTCATATTAGCTAAAAGAAATCAAGAATTTTTTTTTACTGCTGAATTTTATGTGTTTGGAATAGTGTCAGGCACAAAGTAGTCCCTCAATAAACGATGGCTGAACAAATGAATAAACCCAAAGAATTACTTTTCGTGAATCAATCTAGAAAATAAGTGGATCAAAAGTCACAGTTAAATAGAATAGCTGTAGTGGAAAGTTAAGGGCATATGGCTTAAAGGTTAGGGGACATGAATTTTAAAAGCTCAATGCAATACAAGCCACAGTACTCCATGTCAAAATTCATGCTTATAGAATAACAGAAGTTATATACCACTTTCTGTCACCATGATGCAGGTTCCTCACCAATGCTTCTAAACCGTCTGTGGCATTAGTTTGTTTGTCTTTTTAACTCCAAATCCATCACAGGTTGATACTTTTATAGACTACATAAAAGTGAATTCTTAGACAAATGCGATGAAAAACAAAACAAACACGAATATGCAAGCCCAAATTTGTATTATTAGGTTGAACAGACCTAAAGTTACTCTTTCCGATTGCTCTAAAACTTCAGAACACTCTATTTCTATTCTTAGCATATTGTAGACCAGCACCACGCAGTTCATGAAGCAGTCCCGTCCATGCGTCACACTTTGAGTGGCGTGAATCTTAGTAAGCACACACACACACAAACACACACACACACACACACACACACGAGATTCCAGTATTCAATTCAGATGCCAATGTTTTTGTTCTCTAGCTGATAATGGAAAAAAATAAAGCTCTGCTTCCTATTAAATTAGTCAGACACTTATGTAAACCATCAAGGAATAAAATTAGCAAGTTCATGATGCTCATGTCAGACTCCAGGAATAGGTTCATACATGATTATGCCTTACTTCAAATCATCCCAAGATTTAAACACAGAAATTAGGGTCAGATTATCACTCATTTTATAACAGGTTGTACACTTAGTGGAATAATTATAATCAGACTCATTTTATATATCAAAATACCATGATGATTTTATATTCATCTATTTATATAATATAATCTATATATTTAACTTCTGTATTTATATATACATATACACAGACTTATAGAAACATTTTATTGTGTAAACTCGTATGGTGAATTTTTTAAAAGCTATTAAAATGTTGTATACTTAGGTAACAAGTGGTTTCCTTTATTCTAGGTGAGTTAACATTATCTACTTGAGAATCCTCCTATACAAGCTAAACAAAAAATTGATTAGATATCACCTATAAATAAAACTGACATATTACCCTTCTAAGATGAAAACAAGTTGCCCTTTTTTATTATTACTAAAATAGCTCCAGATTAATGAAGGATGCTCACTAATCTTCTTAAATTATTCTTCATCTTAAAATACAACCTTTGAAACTATGTACACATAATCCTGAAATCTCTGGTCAAAGCTCCTTAAGTTGGGGTGAGTTAATAATTTTCCTCAAAGTTCATCCAAATGTGCATTCCAGAGAAAAGCATGCTTGAGGCTAAACATGGTGTCAATACTGATTGATTTACTTATTAGCCGGCACCCACGCCAGTAATCACCTTGGGCCAACTGTATAGAAAGGTAAAGATATACTTGATCATATTTATGACAAGAATTTTATAGAGGCAGAAGTCAACTGTTACCTTGAAGCTGCACAGAGCTTCCTGGCAGAAGGAATAACTATTTATTGAATTATGGAATGCAACTGTGAATTCCTCATTTATCGTAGGCTGTGGAGGTCACTGCTGCCCAAGCTTACTTTTATGAGAAACAGGGAGTCATCAGGGTGCCTGGGCCACTGATTTGGTGCCTTGGTCTTCTGTATATCTTGTGCATTGCCAGTTTGCTGATTTGACAGTAAAGTGATGTGAAGGTCAAAAAAAAAAATAAGGGAAAATAAATTGGGAATTATATTCCAAAGGTTATGTCCACTGATTCAATGGAAGTGTTTTAAACGTGACTGAGCTGGCCTCTGTGCCAAGTCCCTTCCTACTGATTGCTCTCTCTGGGAGGTTTATATTTCCCTCCCCATTGATATCAGGCTTGACGTGTTGTAGGCAAACAAATATGAGTACAAGTGACATATGCCACTTCCCAGCAGAAGGTCTAAGAGCCACTCTGTGGTTCCTCCGTTTCCTTTTTTCTCCTGTTCAAGACAAATATGTCCCAAATGGATGGTGCTCGTTAAGTCTTTGTTTCAGAAGGAATTGGACAAAGATCAGAGCTACTGTCAATCTGTGAGTTTTGTAAGCCATAAAATGTTGAAGTCCTTTGTTAATGCAGCAAAACTTAGCCTCTGCTGACTGATATGGTGGCTTTGTCTCACTGAGCATCCACATCTTTAGGAGAAAAGCCTGCACCACAGTGTCTGTTGAAGACTTGAGGGTAAAGCTGAATTTTCTCAAGTCCTCACTAAAGAACTCAACTGGCAGTGGTGGTACTGGAGAAAGATGATCCTGTCCCCCTCAGATAGGATGGGTTGCACTGGTGAAAGGCTGTCAGAGAGCAATGTTAGCATTCAGAGGATGGCATGAGAAGAGGAGGATGTAGGCTAATATAACAGCAAAAACTCAGAAGAAAACTCAGGAATGAATAATGTCTGCCCATTTATTCAGTTCCTGTCCCCAGTACCTGGAATACAACAGGCAGGTAATAATTGTGGCAGAGAGGAAGGGAGAGGAAAGATAAAGAACCAAACATTACTCCAAAGGTAAAGCATGTGCAGGCCCTGAGAAAGTGAAAAACATTGTGTACAAGCAACCAGATACAAATAGTAAAATAAGCTTGGCTGATACTTTGCTATAATGTATAAAAGTTTAATTTAAAAAGTAATGGCAGCTTCCACTATTTGAGCACTTATGTGTCAAGCACTGTGCACAGTATCCATCGTTTTATTCCATTATTTCCCAAACCCTGCACAACTGGTATTAGTAAGCCCATTGCCAATGAGGAGACAGGCTCATGAACATAAAGAACTAGAGCAAGACGGCACAGTTAATGAGTTGTCTAACTCCAAGCTTGTGTCTTCAACCTCACATTCTGCTGTCTTCCAATGTCCAAAAGTTTCAAAAAGTAATTATAATGAATGTTCATAGCCTCATTGTAAATGCCCCAAATTAGAAAAGTCTCCAAATGTCCATCAACAGTAGAATGGATAACTAAATCCTAGTAGGATTAGATAATGAAATACTATATGGAAATGAAAATGAATGAACGATAACTACTTACAGCAATGAGGAAGAATCAATCTCCCAAACATAATCATGAACAAAAGATGCCAGGCCCAAGTGAGTACCTACTATATGACCATATGGCTTGTTCCATTTCTATAAAGGACAAGACAGGCAAAATTAATCTATGCAGTTGGTAGTCAAGATACTAGTTAACCTTGGGTGGGGTAGTGAATAAAAGGCACAGGAAGGAAGCATCTAGGGTGCAGGTAATGTTCGATTAGTTTACCTGAGGGCTGGTTAATGAGAGTCCAGTTTGTCAATAAATCATCATGGTGTACACTTATAATATGTACATTCTCCTCTCTATATACTACACTTCAATATATGTAGTGTAAAATTTTAAAAAGATGCACCTGCACAAGACATTTACTGATCTATTCTTTTAATGTAGATTAAAATATCATTTAATTTTAAAGTATATATCATATTTTTCCAAGCTTTGTAAATCTTAATATATAAATATAAAGAAATAAATCATTAGAGATTAAAAAGTAAATAAAGTTTGGAGGGAAACAACCAGCTAGGAATCAGGTCTGTTTTGCTATATTTTTGTGTTTTCTAACTAGGTGCACACTCTTCAGAGCAACACACTTAACCTCACTCTTGGTCAGTTTCCCCATCTCAAAAATGAAGGGATCAGACCAGATAATCCTCAAGGCGCCTCATTCTGGTTTTTCTTTTACTTCTGCATCATACGCTGGCCCATATCATACTGCTGCAGGATTCACACAGAAAAGGGGAAGAAAAGAACAACTGCTATGGCCCTATCACAAGATATGAGGGTGGAAGGAAACAATGCTTGACATGCACACTTAATCAATTTAGGATTATCAATGTAGATATTATCACTTTGCAGACAAACCCCAGAAACTGAACTCATCCACTAGGTCCCCTCAGCAGCCTTGCTGTGAGAACCTGAAGCTCCCACACAAAGCAGAATGGTCATTCATCAGACAATGAATTTTTTTCACTCTAGTATCATCAGAACCACTATTCTCTTCCTCCACTACAGATAATGGCAAACTTCCAGATTTTCCTAAAATTGGTTTATTCAACCAGAAAAGTGCAGGGAAATATATAATAGCATATACATTCTGATTTCACGCTCCTTTGAACAAATCCATTAGATTCTCTTTCAACCACTTGCTTTTTGCAACACAAGCACAGAACCCCATAATACTATTGATGGGACCCTATATTAACCCAGGGTCCAATTAGGAGAGATGGTTTATCATTTCATCTATTAAACTTTCTCTTTTCAAACTACTGTCTGAAAATAGAAACTTTAATAGAAGAAATTACTAACTATAACAAGACTTAGCTAGCAAGAAGTAAAGAGAACCTGAAAGAACTTTAAAGAATATAGGAATGGCAGAGACAAGGAATGGCCATTAACTCTAAGACAGAGATACAAGGCCCAAGGGAGAGCCTTTATCCCCAGGGCTAAGAGCTAGATCCCTGGAGGCAGGGAAGTTGCTGTGGTGCTTCAGTGGTGGAGCTTACTAGAATCCATCCTCTAGGGTTTCAGGGAAGCTGTTCACAGGGAGGTGTCCCACCAGAGGCACCCTGCTACAAAACAGCCCAAGGAGAGGTGCCAAAGGAAGCTGCTGGCTACCAGGTGCGGCTGTGGCCACTATGCACTGCAGGAGCCAGGCACTAGTGAAGCCAGAGCACTGGAGGAACATGGTGCTGGAGAAGCCACAAGTGCTGTGGGAAACAAGCCCTGGAGATGTCTACAGTGCTGCAAGAGCTGGGTCCTGGAGAAGCCATGGATGCTGCAGAAGCCACGTGAGAACACACGCCAGATTTAAGAAGGAAAACCCCGTCTTCCTGTGACATCTCTCCAGCACCCTCTCCTGCCAAACCTTAACATCATACCATTTAAAGAGTTCAGGTCCATTTTCACAGAGCAGACAATAAGGGGTAAATTTGGACCTGAGAGGCAATAAATTGATAATCATCATAGAACCTACAGGAAGCAATTGCAATAAGTTCTAAGAATCCAGCACCCCATATGCATGCTATTGATATTGACATGTTCTTGTGAGTACTACCCTGGATACAGATGATGAAATTGATTAAGAGGGAAAATAATTCTCTTCTCAAGATACAATAAAGTCTGGAAACAGCCAGAATAATAGAACTCCTTTTGGAGTCAAGTGCAGGGCTCTTGTTTCCTGGGGTACATTCAAATTGTCTTATTTTCCCTATATTCTGAGTTCATACCAAATCACTTTTTAGTTGGTCTTAATCTGAAACAGCCATTGACAATACCAGTCTTCTGACAAATGCTGACAGACTTTGAATATCAAATCTCTCACCGAGCTACAAATAATGTTGCTCATATTTTGACCTTTGCCTGGCCATTTACATGAATGTGGTAACTATTTTATAATAGGATAACTCCAAGCCTGCATGTATTTGGAATGTGTGAGTCGTGGACTTTAGTCTAAGCTCTGGTCTTTCTGCTAACCAAAACACAAGATACAGGGCATATTTTGAACCACAAAAGAAATCATAGGCTACCACTCAGTATGCTTAGGAGAGCAGGATTAATAATCTGGTAGTATCACAAAGAATTCTTATAGAAAAGATCCAAAATAAAGGAAACAAGCAAACATTTGTCATAACTTACTTTGGTGCAGATCGCAAAAGTTTTAGAGAATGTCAGATCTGAGGAAAGATTCTGATACTAAAATAAATAAAATAACTATAATCCATAATACATATTTACCAAAAAAAGGGGGAAAAAGCATAAAAGACTGTTGTCTTCATATGTTGAAGCCCTAACCCTAACATGATGATATTTGGTGGTGGGGACTTTGGGAGGTAACTGAGTTTAGATGAGGTCACGAGAATGGGGCCCCCAGGATGGCATTAGTGCCCTTATTAGAAGAGACACCAGAGAGCTTCTTTGGCTCTCTGGGGATACAGTGAGAAAGCAGCCATCTGCCAGACAGGAAGAGACCCCTTATCAGGAATCAAATCTGCCAGCACCTTGATCTGAACTTCCTAGCCTTCAGAACATGAAAAATAAATACGTTGTGTAAGCTACCAGTCTATGGTATTTCATGATAGCAGCCTGAGCTGCTAAGACAAAGACTAAGGATCAAAATCCAACTATATGCTGCATACAAGCAACAAACCTTAAGTCTAAAGACACAGAAAAGCTAATTTAAAAAAAGGATGAGGCCGAGCGCAGTGGTTCATGTCCGTAATCCCAGCACTTTGGGAGGCCAAGGCGGGCAGATCACCTGAGGTCAGGAGTTCGAGACCAGCCTGGCCAACATGGCAAAACCCCGTCTCTACTAAAAATACCAAAATTAGCCAGGCGTGGTTGCATGCACTTCTAATCCCAGCTACTCAGAAGGCTGAAGCAGGAAAATTGCTTGCAGTGAGCCGAGATTGCACCACTGTACTCACCCTGGGTGACAGAGTGAGACTCTGTCAAGAAAAAAACAAAACAAAAAAACACGAAATAAATAAACCTTGGAAACACCAAACTAAAGTACTCAATAAGACGGGGTTGAGTAATGAATTTCAGTTGGGGCAAAAAGACTTTAGGAAAAAAATAAAATTAAAAATGAGGAAATGACTGGGGGAAAGCAAGCAAGTATTTGGTGTTTGTATGTGGGTGGGTGAATTCAAAATCTGGGAAATAACTTAGTCACCACTCCACAGTGCAGTTCACGGAGGGAAGCACAGAAACTGCTGTTATCCTCGATCTCATACTCAGCTGGTTTGTTTTCCTGGTAATTAAATTTTTCATTTCTTGTTTCTGTTTGGGTTGGTTAGGTTTGGTCTTTTTCTCTCAAGAGGAATGCAAGCTCTGCCATTTTTGAAATATTCCCTCTAGTCTGTGTTTTGGTGTAACTTTTTGCACTTCATTTCCCCAGTGCCTATGACAGTGCCAGGAATGGAATAAATACTCCAGAAATATTCAATGGTTGAATTAACAAAATCCAAGAAAGAAACCGTTTATCTGATTATGTATCTAATAGCAAGGGTCACACAGCAAGCACGTTCTAAACCAGGGGCCAGCAGGCTTTGTAGGTAACGGGCCAGATAGCAAATATCGCAGGGTTGGTGGGCCAGGTATGGTGTCTACCACATGTTCTTTCTCTGTTTGTTTTTTCAACATTAAATGGTTGGGGGGAAAAACATTCAATGTAAAAATCATTCTCAGTTGTAGGGGTATCCACGAAGAGGCTGACAGGCCACGTGTGGTTTATAGTTTGTAGACCTTTGTTGTAAAATATCTACAAACTCAGAAGATAAGAGCAAAATATTTTTGAGAGAGAGAGACTATCAAGAAAATCGAGTTTGGGCTGGGCGTGGTGGCTCATGCCTGTAATCTCACCACTTTGAGAGGCCAAGGCAGGTGCAACACTTGAGCCCAGGTGTTCTAGACCAGCCTGGCCAACATGGCGAAACCCCATCTCTAGTAAAAATACAAAAATTAGCCAGGCATAGTGGCACTCTCCCGTAATCCCAGCTACTCAGGAGGCTGAGGCACAAGAACCCCTGAGGCAGAGGTTGCAGTGAGCCGAGATGAGGCCACTGCACTCCAGTCTGGGCAATAGAGTGAGACTCAGTCCCAAAAAACACAATAAAATAAAATTTTAAAATTAAAAAAAAAATCCCGTTTGAACTTTTGCTTTTTTTTTTTTATTTTTTTTTTATTTTTTTTTTCCTATTCTAAATGAAGACTTTAGGATCCTAATATTAGCCTTGATGGTTATCTATTTAAGAGTTTTTTTTAATCTAGGTCTAATTTGATCCTATTGAAGGAAAAAATTAATTCAAGGACCTGGAACAATAAAATGCAAAGTGAGCAAGTTGCAATGCTGCAACAGAGAAGCCAACTTGAATCGAAGTGTACGGTTTCTGCCATCTCTCATTGTTTCCCATACATCCTACCAATTAGATTTTAAGTTTCAGCAACCTCATTAGTTTTTCAGGCTTTATGACTCAAGCTTAGGGGGTTAGGGGGTGGAGGGCAGCAACCCACAAAACAAAGACTTCAATGTCTCTAAAAGCTGAGAAAATTCCAGCATTGTCAGGGCAGATACTATTTATAACCCATTTAATGTGTATGCTCCCAAATGCATTTTCTACGCAGAGCATCTGACCTACACTTCTGAATTCCTGGCTTTAGCAATGGAAGTGAAGCAGCTAAAAGTATGACGATCAAAGGGAAAGAAATGAACTCCTTGCTATTATTATTTTATAACATCCAGCATCATGTGACAAACAGAATCAAACGGTTCCTGTTTTTGACTCACCTTTGTCAAGAAAGTGCCTCATTGCTATAAGCTTGGGGCTCAAATTGCTGGAAAATGTGGGTTTGGAAAATATTCTACAACTAGGCTGAAATTTTTTTTTAAAGTTGTGGAAAATCTCATTTAACTTTTTTCCAGAACACACACACAGACACACACACGCATACACACACACACGAGTAAATGCTGTGACATTTTATTGAATGTGTATATATGTGGCCTATAATTACACACATTCTATTTCTGTGTTTACACTTTTATTGCACCAGAGCAGGTATCTACAGGAAGATACCTTGTCACGATGTTGCCCAAAGTGCACAGTGTTGGGCAGGCCAGCATCACAGCAAAACTTCTAAAATGATTGATTACAACAGACTGCAAGCCCTGCACATCACCTCCACTCCATTCATGGATCCCAACCAAATTAATTTTCTCCTGTGCCAATTCTATCACATTCCCTAGGTTTACAAAGAAGTTTTACCAGGCCATCAGAATCCAAAAAGAACTGAACATTTTTGTCCTGGCAGAAACTTAGAGTTTAAAAATAAAACAATGAGAATAAATTTTAAGCTCTGTAAAGCTCTTAGTTTCTAGAAATTTCTTTTACAACTGAAAAAAAAAATCCTACTCTTGTTTTCATTGCTACATTTAAACTGTAAGTTACTAAGAAGCTAACTTAGAAATTCCAAAGTTTGGATTCCATATCTGATCTACTCCAGAATAAACAGTCACATCAAAGTGTAATTTGGACAGAGTTCCATGAACACCCCTGGTAAAGTTTCTCTCAAAAGCAGCACTGTCTAATAGAAATCTAAAATGAGCCACACATGTATATTTCGATTTTCTATTAGCCACATTAAAAAGAAAAACAAAATGAAGCAGGTGAATTCAATTTTATTACCTTATTTAACCCAAAACATAATTCAAAACGAATCTATATTAAAAATTGTTAACAAGATATTTTACTTTCTTTTTTCATACTAAATCTATGAGGCCTGGTGTGCATTTCACACATACAGTATGTCTCAATTTGGGCTAGCCACATTTCAAGGGTTCAATAGCTACCATATAGGACATCAATGCTCTAATGCCATCTTTTATGTTTTTGTTTGTTTGTTTGTTTGTTTTTTGAGACAGAGTCTCACTTGTCACCCAGGCTGGAGTGCAATGGTGCAACCTGGGCTAACTGCAACCTCCAGCTCCCGGGTTCAAGTGATTCCCCTGCCTTAGCCTCCCGGGTAGCTGGGAATACAGGCATGCACCATCACTTCCAGCTTTTTTTGTACTTTTTTTTAGTAGAGAAGAGGTTTCGCCATGTTGGCCAGGCTGGTCTCGAACTCCTGACCTCAAGTGATCCACCTGCCTCAGCCTCCCAAAGTGCTGGGATTACAGGTTACAGGCATGAGCCACGGCATCTGCTCTCATGGTTTTTTTGTTGTTTTTTGTTGTTGTTTGTTTGTTTGTTTGTTTAGTTCACTCTTCCAACCCAGAAAGTTCTAGTTGCAATGGCACGGCTATTATCAGGAGAAGAAGATATTCTGAGAAGTGTTTCAACTTCCTGGACAAGTTCACACTCGGTCTCTGCTCTCTGGCACAGCCACACTTCAGGCCATCTGTTCTAATGGAACAATGCCTGCCTGAAAGAAGTTACTAGCTTCCAGAACCAGACATGCAACCACAGCAAGAAGATTCTTCTAGCTTTAGCACTTCCAAATTCTGAACTTCTGAACTTCATTTTTCCCAGGTGCTGCATCTGGACATTTAGCAGGGCTTAAATTAGTTACCATTTTTTGAGATCCTGTCTTTGGAAAGAGGGGCCAAAAAGCAAAGGTGAATCTTTTTTAGGACGGGCCTTTGAGGAAGAAGTTTATAGAAAACACAAGCTAACACTGGAGGAATCACTGTGCCCTTTATATGGCATTTTTAAAAACAAATCATGACTTAAAAAGCCCCTTTAGTGTGAGTCTTCATTCCCATTCTATTTTCAACTCAACAACTACAGTTGCTTTTCCTAAATCACTATAGGGTTCTGATACATGTTCATGCACATTTTTCTTCTTGAAGGTGAATCTTATTCAAGTTTTAACTTATTAATCAGATAGAATTGAGGAACACTGAAGCACGAGTACTGCTTTTCATTTTAAACACTTCAGTCCTCTTTGATTGTTTCCATACACGTGTATTAGTAACAAAAATTTTAATTAATTTATTTAAAGAAGAAAATTAACCTGTTAATGTCCATGGGACTCTAGCATTGCTTTCCTTGTGAGTAAACACTTTACTTTTAAAGTAAAGCATTTTACTTTTAAAATGCTTTACTTTAAAAATATAACGATATTAAAAATATACCTTTGACCATAAATCCTCTCAATATTTTATGAAAATGTTCATTAAAATATTCATAAAAGTTTTCTTTAAATCCAGTATTTTCCATTAAAAATTTTAAGTATCTACTGAGTATATATTCATCAGAAGACCAAACTGTATTTAATTCATGTTTTCATTCAACAAATATTTATTTAGTGCTTATATTATAAATGCTACATAAGTGCTAGAGAAATGGAGATAAACATGGTTTCTCCCTAATAGGGCTTAAATTGAAGACTGGAAAGGTGGGTATGTGAGTAATAACAGTGAGGATATGCGCATTAATATTGGAGAATTGTACAAAGCATACAGTAGTGGAACTTACGTGGTTACACTGGGATGCTGAAGCTAAGATTTGACTGATGTAGAGCGGTCCGCTAGAAAGACTGAGGGATAGAGATGGAGTTAAAGAGGAAGGGGGAAATCAATGCCTAAGCAAGAGAATGAACAGGACACCTAAGAGGAAACAGAAGAAGGATAAAAAGTCTAGTATAGCTGGATAACAGAAAGAAAGAAAAAAGGATGGTGGGAGGAGCGACAGGGGAAAAGGGGAAGCAGGCTTCCTAGGTCCCCTTAAGTTGCACGAATTTTGTCCTACTAATGAGAAGCTATCTAAGGGTTTTAAGAGTTGATCCACTCAAAGGGGAACAGATTAGACTTAAGAGTATAGACTGGCCCAGGAAAAAGTCCCTGCATTACAACATTCAAACTTCATACTTAGGTAGACCATCAGCGAAGTTTTATCCTAACAATACCTAATGCATATATGTTTACAGAAGGAAGATGTTCTTGACTTCTAAGTATAACTTTACATTCTGAGGTTGTCCCACAGTAAGACACAATGCAGGATATTACAATCACATTCCTGCAGATAACCCCAAAAGGCTTGATATTGATCAAACATGAACCAAGCCCCTAGAGCCAAAAGTTTTAATTCCATTACCAACTTGTACATTATTGTTATTACATTTATTTTTAAGACAAGTATCAAACATATAGAAAAATACAAAGAAGAATATAACATACCCATACACGCACCATTCAGATTTTAAAATGTCATCTGGAATATTTGATTCAATTTTTTCAGAAATAAAATATGATAGATTCAATTTAAGACTTTTTTGAGTTCTTGCCTGCTCTCCCTCCCATCTCTTTTCTCAGAGAATAATTGTTTTCCTAAACCTCATGGTTCTTTCCAAACCAAGTTTTTCATGCACACACACACACACACACACACCACACACACATCCATCCAGAGTATATGGTAATGTTCTATATATTTTAAAATTTTACCTGAGTAGTACCATTGTACACACCATACTGCAACTTGCATGTTTAATTCGACAATTTCTCAAATTCATACGTTAGTACTAACGAGAAGCTATCTCAGGGTTTTAAGATTTGATCCACTCAAATGTTAACAGATTAGACTTGCAGCACAGACTGACTCTGGAAAAAGGCCTGCTTTTGAAGGGGTAAGACAGGTTTGGAAAATTATGAACCATTTCAGGTATATCAAAATATCAAGCAGAATAAAAAATAATAATAAACACACCTATGTTTGCACCACACAGCTTAAAAAGCAAAACATTAAAGATATAATCAGCTTCACTTTAAAAGGCATTTTAAATACAGTCTTCAGGAGCTTTGTATCCCTAAATTTATATGAGTATTTTCAGAAAAAGCATCAACTCTTCTGGCTATCACACCCAGAAGTCATCAAAGAATTTTCCTGTAACTTCTGTGACTGTTCTGCAAGCAGTGAAAAGGAAGAGTGTCTAAGCTCTCCTTGATCCTATCACATTTGTGACAATTAACTGCCACAAGACTTGCAGCACTTTCAGTTTGTAACATAACAAAAGCATTTTTTTCTATGTAACATCCTCACTACAGTGAAAATACAGACAGCTGAATACCACCAGCACCACCACCAGCACCATCATCATCATCATCATCAATGAATGAGCCTTAATATGCGTAAGGAACTATACTAAGCATTTTACTTGCACTACCACAAATAATGCTCATAAACCCCTATGAATTAGGTACTACCATGCCCATTTTACACATAAAGCAGCTAAGTCAGAGAGATGTTAACTAATTGCAAAAGATCAAAACTTAGCAAATGCTGGGAACCAAATCTGAAGTCCACATGTCTGATTCTCATACCCCTGGTCTTACATAAAAATTGTTAGAGTAAATTGCGCTTCAGCCATGAAAAGCAGCTGGTACCAGATTATTTCTCCCACTACAATAAACTAGAAAATTAGACAAAAATATATGAAACAAGAGTTTTCAGTTATTAAACAACAGTTCACGACTGTGGTTCCCAAAGGAAGAAAAACAAATGAGATGAGCAGTGTGATCACCTATGTCTAGAAATACTTTCCAGATGGTGAAGCAGAGAGAAAGAACCTGAGCAGCACAAAGGAGTCTCAATGACATGGAAAGAAACGATTTACATTTGGGGAGAATGAGATGGTTGGAATATGCAGGCCACAGTACAACAAAGGAAGAGACCTAGGAATCTTCCTAGGGGTGTCCTTGAGTCTTTGGCTGAATAGTAATATGTATATGCAGAGGGTGAGACGTCACTGTGCTGGGCAAACAGCAACTACTAGAGAAAGAATGACTACCAGGAAGAGAGCATCTGTAGTGAAGCTATAAACTGAACAACTTTCAGAGCTCATCAAGGGCTGGGAAACATTCAAGTTCCAACCTGCAGAAGTGGAGAGACTTCTTTAAACACCAGGAGTTTTGTAGAGACCCCAGAAGGACCACACTTGGGTGTAGGGCTAAACTAAGTCTATAATAAGACTACTTTAGATCCACTCTCAGAAAATCTAAAAACAGCCCTCAAAAGAATCAAGCTGATCCCAAGTAAATGAGCCGCCTGCCAGGACAAAATTCAACACTCCTTACAAAATAATAAAATCCAGAGACACACAGCATAACATTCACAATGACTAGCATTCAATAAAATACAGTTGACCCTTGAAGAATGTAGGGGTTAGGGATGCCAACTCCCCTACCCCACACACACAGTCAAAAATCCACATATAACTTTTGACTCTCTCCAAAACTTATTCAAAAGGGAATAGCCTTCTGTTGATCAGAAGGCTTACCAATAATATAAATAGTCAATTAACATATATTTTGTATGTTACATTTATTATGCACTGTATTCTTACAATACAGTAAGCCAGAGAAAAGAAAATGTTATTAAGAAAATCACAAGAAAGAAAAGATATTTACTATTCATTAAGTGAAAGTGGATCATCATAAAGGTCATCATCCTCATCACCTTAATGTTGAGTAGGCTGAGGGGGAGAAGGAAGAGGGAGTTTGGTCTTGCAGACTCAGAGGTGGCAGGGGCAGAAGAAACATCACCTACAAGTGGACCCGTACAGTTCAAACTTGTGTTGTCCAGAGTCAACCTTATTACTAGACAATGTGGGCAGGAAAGGGTTAACTTGGTAGGCCTGGGTTGCTAGAACTCCGCACATTCCAAAGAAAGGCCTATCTTCAGGACTGGCCCTTGTTAACTCCTAGGAGATAACCTCTGAGCCCTTGGAATATTCTGCTTCATTCAGAGTGTTTTTGTATGTCTGAGGTCTTTGGTCATACTGTATTTATGGTAAACACTTGTTTTTGTATGCCTGAGGCCCTGGGCCCCACTGTATTTATGGTTAGCATCTGTTTTTATAAACCTGAGGCCCTGAGCCATTCTGTACCAGTTTACCAGAAAAGTTTATCCTCACAGCGAGATTTAGGGCAAACACCTGTTTTTGCCCAGGGAGAAAAGAAGAGCTGAAGTCTTAGGTAGTTGAGGTCAGTTACACAGACACTATATGATCTCCAGTAAAATCCCTGAACATCAAAGTGCCAGTGAGCTTTCCTGGCTGATAATACTTGGCCTTTTTTGCTGGGAGAATCAAGCAAATCTCCATGTGACTCCACTGGGAGGAGACACCTGGAAGCTTGCACCTTCTTTTTTTTTTTTGAGACGGAGTCTCGCTCTGTCACCCAGGCTGGAGTGCAGTGGCGCCATCTTGGCTCACTGCAAGCTCCGCCTCCCGGGTTCACGCCATTCTCCTGCCTCAGCCTCTCCGAGTAGCTGGGACTACAGGCGCCCGCCACCACGCCCGGCTAATTTTTTTGTATTTTTAGTAGAGACAGGGTTTCACCGTGGTCTCGATCTCCTGACCTCGTGATCCGCCTGCCTCGGCCTCCCAAAGTGCTCGGATTACAAGCGTGAGCCACCGTGCCCGGCCTGCTTGCACCTTCTTTTTACATGCCACAATAGATTAACAACTGGCATGCCTCTTTGGCATACAAAGATACCAAAATTTCAGACTACACACACACACACACACACACACACACACACAAACCAATGGCAGTAAAGCTGGCAAGTTAAAAAAGATAGAATGGGGCCGGGTACAGTGGCTCATCCCAACACTTTCGGAGGCCGAGGTAGGAGGATTGCTTGAGCCCAGGAGTTTGAGACCAGTCTGGGCAACATAGGGAGACCCCGTTTCTACAAAACATCAAAAAATTAGCCCGACATAGTGGTGGGCATCTGTAGTTCGAGCTACTTGAGAGGATGAGGCAGGAGGATCGCTTGAGCCTGGGAAATGAGGCTGCAGTGAGCCATGATTACACCACTGCATGCCATCCCTAGGTGACAGAGGGAGATCAAAATAACAAAAATATATAGAATGGGAGACTTATTAAATGAATGAATGAATGAGTCAATACTTAAGTTGTTCTTTATAAACTATACCACAAGGTTGGGTCATCAGACACTGTGAACTCATTACATTTGGGAAGATGGCCAAAAGTATATGGAGAATTGATTATTTAACCTGTTTCCTATTTGACCTGAGAATACTGCACTGGCAGAGAGCTGTGCTTTTTTTTTTTCTAAACAGGAAATAGGTTGAAAAGGAAATCAAGAAGCTACCCAGTGACACAGTGACCTGACCAATAGCATATAATGCTTTCCCTAGTTCCCATGAGCCAGCCACACCACCATTTACCTCATGGACTGAAGGGCATATGAAACAATGATGAACCATATTGTTGATAGGCATCTAATATCCTCCAGGGACATCTAAACACCTAGGGGCCCTCCATTAAGTGCCCACAGATTTTAATGGGTCTCCAGAAAATAATGGATTTGCAAACTTTCATTGCCTAGTTAAGTCCATCTCACAGTTTATCTAAGATCCTTAAGTATTCTCACTTTGGGTTCATAACACCAATTTTTTAAAAGGCACCCTTTAAAAATCACTGACTTTCAACTAGATTTAATTCAATAAATGCTAATCAATTTGTCAGCTGTTAAAAAGAACAGTATTGTATATTCCATTCATACTTCACTGAAAATGAACTTTACACCTTTTAAAGAAATCTCAAATATACAAAAGCTGCATAACTCCAGAAAAGCTAATGACTCAAGAGACTTGTGGTCCAGTGTCAGATCTACAAGTGGCAGTGATCTTCCTTTTCCACTAAAGCAATATGAAACAGTTTGGAATGCAAGGAAAGTTGGCCTAGGTCTTTCCAGCAGTAAAATCTACCAAAAATCCTTAAACTTTTGCCTATCACATAAGCTGAATTTGTAAGTGACTCCGAAAAAGGGGAATGATATTAATGCCCAAATGTACTGAGAATTGCAACAGCGCTTCCCAGAGGGAGACCTATTCCACTTGGTGTAAATGCATAATGGAAGCAAAAGAGCGGAAAGCTTTTGTGCACATTCCACCTACTGACAGATCCAATCTTTCTTTGATTTTACCTTATCTTCCCTTAGCTACCTGACTGTGTCAATGAAAAGTTATCTTAAAGAGTAACATTAAGGAATGAGAAAACCTTCTGAGTCAGGTTTAATGTCAGTGTCCAAAAGTAAGCATGTTCACTGCCAGGCCAATTTTCCTCAGTCCTGAATGCTTGACACCCTTACTATTCCAATTATACAATTGGAATAGTACATTGTAAGTGGCTCATTCCAAGTACACTTATAATAGCACATTTAAGTGTACATTTGGGCATTAATATTATTACCTTTCTCAGAGCCACTTACAAATTCGGTTTATGTGAGAGGCAAAAGTATAAGGATCTTTAATAGATTTTACTGCTGGAAAGACCTAGACCAACTTTCCTTTCCAATTGTAAACCTTTCCCATTGCCCAATCCACTATGTAGGAGACAATAAAATGATTTTAGGATATGCCAAGTGAGGACAAGAAGGCCAACCAACCAAATCGTTTACATGCATGCCCTAATTCTTGTTCTTCACTGAATGCAAAGAAAGAAAATCAGTAACTTTATCACGAATTCATAACACAAAGAACTATGTCACCCACATTGTGAGCAGAGCCTCATGAAAAAATTGAACTCTATCTAAAAATATATGTTTGAAAAACTGAGACAATTGAGGCAGCAAATAATTAGAAATTCTGAGAAAGAAATAATAACCATTGGGAGAATAATAAAGCTGTGAAAATTAAAAGTTGACAGAAGTTAAGAAGTATTCCATGTAGAATTCAATGAACACTTAAAAACTTTGCCCCTCAGGCATATTTTATGACTCAGTTTCTCTTCTTTCCTAGCTCTGTCTCTGAAAGCAAACAACTCAAATCTCACAATCTCTAAATGTCTGAGGGGATACGAGATGATCTCCTTACTGATGTGCCATTTTACCTTTTCAAGGCATTTCTACAACTATAATCTATTTTTTTTTTTCATTACCCCAGCCCTATGAGACTGCACCATTTCCATTTTAAACAAACCTGGGAGAGTCAAGCACCTTGGGGAAGGTCATTGAGCTATTTTGGGACAGAGCTAAGACTATAACTTACTGTCTTCATTCTTTCCACAACACACACTCTTTTGCTTATTCTACTTACCCCATTTCTATTTTTAGTACTGCCCCACTGGTTACTGAAAAGTTTCTACTAATCTAATGTTCTACTCAAAGCATCTGGGGTTGCATAAGGACAGAAACCCACTGAAGGAAGTACAAGGAAGGAGGAATGATAAGGAAACAGCAGGACATCTCAGTTGCCCCAGGACAGAATTAAACACAGGTAGGCCCTTGAGGACTGGAACTGGAACCAGGTCAGGGACAAAGCTCTCCTCCCCATCTCTCTGTCTCATGGGCCATCGAGTTGCAGCCCTGTGGAATGTGCATGCACCTTGCCTCACACACCTACTCTAGGATTCTCTCTGTGTACACAGTCTTCCTCAGCTCACACAAAGACCAAGGCGGTAATCAAGCTCTCTCATCCCTTCCTTGTCATTCTATGCTTCCCAGATGACAACGACATTTGCATCATTACTCAAAGTCTCTCGAGAATGAGTTAGCTGTGTGTTTGCCAGCTGAAGATCTGGCAGGCTTTGACTGAATGTCCACCACTGGCTTGATTAGCTGTGGCAAAGGAAGGGAACAAGGCAGCAGGCTGGAAAGCATTCTGGGAAACAGACAATTCATATACTGGGGTATTAAATCAATACCCTATAGAGCAGCAAACCGCTAGTATTGGCAGGCATCCTCATTGCATTTAACCAGACTTTATGGATGAGAATACTGAGGTCTTTGTGGTATAGTGATTGATCCAGGGGGCAGAGATGCACTGTGGCAGTCATGCCTAGAGTCCATACACCTGGGTTCTCAGAAGTCATATATTTTGCTTGGAAAACTATCATCAAACTTGTCCAATCCATAGCTAATGCCATAGCCCTTCTCTCATTACCGAGCTATGTACCTTGATATATAAATAGCAAATCTATCACTAGCCATAACATGTAAATACTCGTAAAGTATTTCAGAGAGTCTCAACCCTAGCTGCCCAATAGAATTACCTTAAGAGCTTTTAAAACAAATACCAGTGCCCACCTTAGACCACCATCAGAATCTCTGAGGGCAGCTTCCCAACGCTGGTATTTCAGTATTTGAAAAGCCTCCAGGGTCATTCTAATGTGTTGTCAGAGTTGAAAACCACTGCTTTAGAACCTTAAAATTAATGTGCAGAATGTATCTACAGAACTTCTTCAACATCTCTATTTTAATTTGAAGTTAAAATAAAGGAAGACCTGAAATCATTTAACAATATATTTTAGATCTCAAAGTTTTATCCAAATTTTAGGTAGTGACAATTACAGCTACCATTTATTGATCATCTATCATGCATTTTACAAATATTAGGTAAAATATAAGCTCCACGAAGGCCAAAGACTTGATTTTATTCTCTGTCATTTCCATTATTTAGCACCAGTCCCATGTACACTGCAGATGCTTCGTAAATATCTGTCAAATGAACAACTGCATGAATTACCTCATTTATCCCTCACAGTGGCCTCTGAAGGTAGGCATTATTATTTCCTTGTCACTGATAAGGATTTTTAGATAAGACTAGCAGACTTAAAGCAATATACGTGTTCCACCTATCACACAGATAATGTTGAAATTGCACGTCTTTTCAGGGAGCTAATCAAAACTGATCTTTTGATAAAAGATCAAAACTAGTATGTTAAAAAGTTATTTTAAATCCTACTTCTATTATTTAATTTCAAAAGCTGAGCACATCGCCATCAAATAAATCCCTGGACTGCCCAAGCTCACACTGGACAGAAATCCAAGAACCCAGCTTACAGCAAACTCAGTTTGAACTTCAACAACCTATCCAATTCAGTGTGAAAGATTTAAGAAATGAATGGAAAAAAAATCAACCACATTTAAGATAAAATATGACACAATGCTTTGTAAAGACATGAATTGGCAATTAGTAATCAAAACCACCTGCATCATCCCTGAACACCGGCCTCAGTCATTCTCAGTATCAAATGCTGCAACAAGATATCAAAATCTGTACTAAGCTTTTGAAAAATAACATCCAGTTTTTCTGGCCAGTCAGTATGAGGCTCAGGACAGAGGACCAAGGGTAGATGAGTGTGCTTAAAATGAATACTCAGCTTAGGGCACATACAAGAAAACTGAAAAAGAAAAGCCAGTAGGTGAAAAGGAGAATTTCTAACAACATCCTTCCTCACCTCAACTCAAGCAAAAAAGACTGCTAATGAAAACAGAATCTCTAAGTGTAAACTAGAGTTGAAATTTCATAATTTGTCAAGATTCAAGAGAGAAGCAAAAGAAGAGAGACCCATATGAGAGTCTCCGCTTCTTGTTTAATTGAGAATATTTTTGGAAGAATGTTCATGGTATTATCTTTAGAAATTTAGAATGCCATAATGCTAAAAGCCGTGTAGATGAATAAGGGCAGAATGAATGACACAAGAATCCAAAGCCCACAAAAGAAGCAAACAACAACATCTCATTACTTGGCTAACATTTACATTTAAATACCATTGTCAGCCTGACGCTATGTTATATGCAATAGCAAATCTTCTACCAAAAAAAAAAAAAAATGTACTTAGTTCATTGATGTTTATATACACTCATGTGACCCTGTAGGTTTTTGTTTTTAATTCATAACCTTTATTACATCATACTTTAACATGAGCAACAGCCTTATAGAATCATGTGGTCTACCGGTTGGGCCCAAAGTCTAAGATGCAGGCTGGTCATAGACAAAGCATCTGGGAAGCCATACCTTAACCCCTTCAAGGCACCAGGGTATTATTTAGAAGATTATTGTTCTGGCATCCTAAATGATATCTTGCACCTGCTGTCCAAAAGGCTAACTGAGTAGAGATCAGGGTAAGAAATCAGTGACACAGCGATACTGGTTGAGATCATGCTACAGTTCAACTCCTGCATAACAACTTAAAATTTTGTACTCTCCCCCACATTCACTCCATTCCTTATCCTATTTTCTGAGCAATACTTCCATTTTTATTTATAAAACAGGCTGACCAGACACAACAAAACTGTAATATTATTATAGGAGAGCACAAAATAATTTTAAATATCCTTCCTTCACTGTAAGTCTGTTTCCAAACTCTGAAGTATGGAAGAGTCCTGTTGAGTTTTGCTCCAAAATCTCTCTTAAGTTTATCCATATACTCCACCCCACTGTGACTACTCTAAAGTCATCAGTCTCCCACTTAGATTAATGCAAAGCCACTGAACCACTGTTCCCAAACTTACTTTTGTCCCCAGCCCCACTTCACCCTACCCATCCCTGTTCAATCTCTTCTCCACATTACAGCCCAAATGATCTTTTCCCAAAGCACATCTGATCATGTGATTCACCCATCTAAAAATCCCTCCCCCTCACCTCCTCCACTAAAATCTATAATGGCTTCCCATGGCAGTTAGGGTAAAGATCTAAACCCTTCCCAGGGAGGTCAAGGTCCTGCATGGTGTGAACCCTACCCAGCTTCCTAGCCTCTTCCCTCACCAGGCTCTGCTCTAATGTCCATGAGTGAGTCTCCCCGGTCTTCTGGCAATTCCTTGGTCACACCATACTCCCTTCTCCCCTACTCCACTCCTACTCTTCTTCCAGCTCTCAGCAAACACTTTACCTCCCTAGGGAGGCCTTCCCTAACCCATGACCAGATCAACTCCTCTTACTATATGTACTTTATCATTTTTTACAGCTGTAAATTGGTATTTATTATCTGATTATTGGATTTGTCTATGTCTCCCCTGTTGCCTGCAAGCCCCATGACAGAGACTATGTATGCTTTAATTACAGTGACCATTCATCTCAACTTTCCTGAGATAGTTCCAGTTTATACCTGCTGCCCTAGAATACTTAAAAGTGCCCCCCTTGACTCTCAAAGGCATGTAACTGAAGTAAAACTTGTATGGTTATTCTGGTTTTAGTTCATCATTGAATGCCCTGCAACTACGTTTACAACTATATCAAGTAGTCATTAAAATTGATTGAATTATTAATGAGTACCAATCTTGTAACAGAACACTCTAATTTTATATATTATATTTTATATATACATATATATATATTTTTGTTTTTGTTTTTGTTTTTTTTTTTTTTGAGCCGGAGTCTCGCTCTGTCACCCAGGCTGGAGTGCAGTGGTGCAATCTCGGCTCACTGCAAGCTCTGCCTCCCGGGTTCACGCCATTCTCCTGCCTCAGTCTCTCCGAGTAGCTGGGACTACAGGCGCCCGCCACCACGCCTGGCTAATTTTTTTGTATTTTTTAGTAGAGACAGGGTTTCACCGTGGTCTCGATCTCCTGACCTCGTGATCCGCCCGCCTCGGCCTCCCAAAGTGCTGGGATTACAAGCGTGAGCCACCGTGCCCGGCCTATATATTTTTATATTATATATTATACTATCTATATTTTTATATTTTATATATGTATATATAAATACATATTATGTCTCACTCCTTATGCCATTTTCTGAGCGATGCTCCCATTTTTATTTATAAAACAGGCTGACCTGTTAAGTCTATATATTATTTATATATTATATTTATATATATACATAGGTATATCAGGCAAAAAGCCAAGATCAACCAAGTAGCTTTCCCATCTACCAAACTGCTAAACAAACAGAATCATCAAACATACAACCAAATCTTAACAGTCTCTGGCATTTGCAATCACGAAGCTTAGTTACCAACTATGCTACACTTTAGATCAACTCCAGAGAAGTTGCCATTGTGTCCATGTTACTCCAAAATGGGTCATTGGAAAATTAACTGCTTTGATGAGGTCAGTGCCTCAAAGGCTGTTTAAAGAACATTTTGACCCAAATAAAGGTATCAAAGTGGTTTATCCACCACAGAAGTTCAACGAAAAGTGTTATGCCTTAATAACTTCACTTAGTAAAAACAAAGTGATATTTGTATAGACGTTGTTGTAGACAAGGAAGACTCATCGAATTCAACCATAGGTGTAGAAGAAATGAAATTACATTTACATTCATTAATTGGGTTCAACCAACATAAAAGATCTTTGTTCCACAATTGCCTTTGGGAAGGGAAATGTAAAATTAAGCACAGTTCATGAATCTGCTTTGGGCATTAGCCAATATTTGATCATTAATTCCATCAAAGCAGTAATAGCTTAGGCGAACTATTTTGTAACTATAGTTCTGAGTTCCCCATTAATCAGATTAAAGAAGTTAAGAGATCCTTAGGTTGCCAAGACCAGAAAATAACATCCAAGCATTCCTGGGGTTGGGGGCAGACTATCTCATTCTTAATCTGGCTCTAGAAAGCTATAATGTACCACAGGAATTGTAAATAAAAGAGAAATCAGGCAATAGGACCACCAACCAATATGATAGGTGAAATCATGTAACTTAAGAGAGAATATGGCCTAGCCCAGCCAGAATACCTGCTTGGAGGGCTCCCCCCACCAAGAAAAGACAAACCAGTTTAGTTGTTTTCCTTTGGGGTGAAAATTCTGAACAATCTACGCAGCCAAGATAAGAATCTTCAACAGGGAACTAGACAGGAATGAATGTGTAAAACCATCTTCAAAAGGAAGCTGTGCATCAGAATTTCCTTGCGTTACTCATTTTACTGGCTCGTATTTTTTTCCTGTCTTTAATTACACATGGAAATAAACTAACAATAACTGTGGTTTTCATTACGAGTCCATAGGCTCACGGAGTCTCGAGTGAAAAAGCTCAATCTTTATCAGAATCCTGTTATTTATTTAAAAAGCCTCAGAAAGAATGGAGGCAAGAATTAAACCCCTTAGTGGACAGCACTGTCCTCGCCAGGCATCTGACACTTTTGTCTTTCATCTTCAGCAAGAATTATCATCCTCATAAATTGCTGCAAACCCAACCTAAAAATTAAGTGGAACGGTTATATATGAGTTCTTAGCCTGAGTTCTTAGTATTGGAGTTCAAGGACCCACCTCTAAAGGTCCATAAATCTTATGATTATATGCATAAATATGTAATGGTCTAACTACATTTTTCTGGGGAAAGGACCTTTATCTTCAAATTATAAATTGGCTCTTGACCCCCAAAGTTAAAAAACCCTTCTCATTATCAAATGAATTCCTCATTTGGAAACCAACTCTTCGGCTAAAAAGTAGTAAAATGGGCCGAGTGCAGTGGCTCACACCTGTAATCCCAGCGCTTTGGGAGGCCGAGGCAGGTGATCACTTGAGGTCAGGAGTTCAAGACCAGCCTGGCCAACATGGTAAAACCCTGTCTCTACTAAAAAAATACAAAAATTAGCCAGGCGTAGTGGTGGGCGCCTGTAATCCCAGCTACTCAGGAGGCTGAGGCAGGAGAATCACTTGAACCCGGGAGGCAGAGGTTGCAGTGAGCCAAGATCATGCCATTGCACTCCAGTCTGGGAGACAGAGTGAGATTCTGTCTCAAAAAAAAAAAAAATGGCTCTGCTAACAGATACCGTGGACCCAAAATCTGCTTTGCAAAGAAGATTTTCACATAATTAGTCTATATTAAATGGACTAAGTTATAATAGCTCTATATCCATTATTCTAAAAATGCATTTTTGGCCATGCATGGTGGCTCATACCTATAATCCCAGTACTTTGGAAGAACAAGGCAGGAGGATCACCTAAGGCTAGGAGTTTGAGCCCAGTGTGGAAAACATAGCAAGATCTTGTCTCTACAATAAATTTAAAAAATTCGCCAGACATGGTGGCACATGCCTGTAGTCCTAGCTATTTCGTAGGCTGAGGCAGGATTGCTTGAAGCCAGGAGTTGGAGGTTACAATAAGGTATGATCATGCCAGTGCACTCCAGCCTAAGTGACAAAGAACAACCTCGTCATTTAAACAAAAAATGCATTTTTTCACTCACCAAATATTTACTGAGTGTCTGTTACATACCATGCACATATTAAATATTAGAGCATTGTGAACAAAACTAACATTCTTCCTGCCCTTGTAATATATAGCAGAAAAGATAACAACAAATAAGCAAATATACAGATGATTAAAATACATGATCACAAATGTTCTTAATCACTGCAAAAAATCCCAAGAAACCAGCAGGTAGCTGTCATTTAGCATGAGACGGTCAGGGAAGGCCTCATTCTTTTTTGCTCCACCCAAGGAAAAAGTCCTTAAAAATTCAGAGTTAGAGGAGGATTCTGAGGTGTGGAATACCTTTAAAACATCAAAGTTACCATTAAAATTTTAGATAAAATTGTAAATGGTCATCAAAATGTTAGTTATTTTTAAATGCTAGTTTCCTTCCAACCGAGAAGAAAGAATTACAAATGGAGAGGAGGTTAAGAAACACATGGCAATAGATCAATTATCTTCCTAACTTAAATTGGTTAGCTAGGAAGACAAAGGAAAATTGTAAGATCAGAGAAAAAGTTACAAGGCAAAATTATGTCATATTGTAGACTTCGTTCTTGTTAGTTTACATAGAATGAGCATGAAGAGTCAGCAAATGATTCCTATACCATGTCTCCACAATACACCCAGAAAATGACAAGCTTTATTCAAAAACTAGATTCAGAACCATTAGCAATATACATGTGTGAAAGAGCTGTGCCCTCTGTCTATACCTTAATGTGGTTTTATGGCTCTAATAAGCAGAACAAAGTTATTGTACAGCCTTTCAAATTCAAGGGACAGGATTCAGCATGATGAAGTCTAAAGACGTCATCACGCTGACCTTCCACAAGACAGCCAACACCCAGATCTTCCTTCACTCAGAGCTCCCTCACTTAAGATGATCTCTGCCCCTCCAGGACTCTGAGACCTTGCAGAGACCCTCAAAAGCAGAACAAAAAGAAACTGAAATGATACATGTTAGAGTCAAATAAAAACTCTTGCTTTCATATCACAAAAGCAAACCGCATCTTGAAACTACCAATTCTTAACTGCACTTTCATACATAAACCTTCCAAAATTCAAGTAAAAAGAATAAACATCCTAATATCAAGTGTATATTTTAAGAGATTTATTCATAAAAATGTAGTAAATGTTGGGCATGGAAGAATTATAGAGAGAAAAGGTTAAGTGTTAAAGAATGTGGAAAAAGAGGGAAAAGCCAGAATAAAAGAGGGTGCCTCAGCCCCGAAAGGGTGCAAAGGGTTCAAAGAGATTAACTGTTGAGGAAAAGGTTGAGAAGGGAGGGGAGAGAAGTGAGGGAATAAAGGGGAAAGGGGGTAGGGGAGAGGAGAGAAGGGAGGGAGTAAAGGGGAAAGGGGGTAGAGGAGAGGAAGGGGAGGGAAACGAGAGAGAAGAGATGAGAGGGGAACAGAGGGGAGGGAAAAAGAGAAGAGAAATCTAACAGAACTTGATCAAGAAACAAAATCTTACATTGTCTGTCATAACAACTGTTCATGTATTTTTAGTACTTCAGAAAGATCATAGAGTTGGCTGTCCCATGAGTCAAAGAATTAAACTATTTAGACGTTTCATATACAATTAAACTGTTCAAACATTTCAGACTACAAAGGAGTGACCAAGGAAACTGTGTTTTGTGGTGTTGAACCGCAAGTTCTTCCATAAGCACAGCACAGGATACATTTGCTTCATGGATTCTTTCTTCTATTTAGACAAGAACAGAAACGAAGAAAAAAAAATTAACAGCCTAGCTAATTTGCGGTGACTATACACTTCTAAAAAAGGGACTTCCCAACATCAAGGAAACTGTTTACGTCTTCCTCACTATGGGAAAATTTGTGGTTAATTAAAAAAAAAAAAAACATGAGTTATTAGATCAATGGAGTTCATAAGAATAATAACAGCAGCAGCAATTGTTGTTTCTTCCTAGGAGGAAATTACAAACTGTTGAGAAGCAAGGCCTTAGATGTATCGTTTTGAGATGTATATGTGTGTGCACACACATGTGCTTGTTTTCTGTCATTAAAGAAATTTCTACAATAATAGACACTTTCTTAAAAAAATTAGATTTACTTTTATTCAATTCAATCTTTTTTTAATAGGTCAAGGCTTTATTTTTCTTTAGGGAAATTAGGTACTTTATGACACTAACCACAAAACCCAGCAAACTATTTCATACCAAAATAATTATTAAAAGTAAACCACAGGGCTCAGGAAATGTCCAAGGAAGAGTTCCTTCTCCAAGCATTAACCTCCAAAAGTCCTCAGAGACACAGAAAAATACAGCCCCTGTTTCTGAAAGGATTTTTACTTGTAATGAAATGATAAAACTGCCATTAAACACAGGGTTTATGAAAAGACAGACAACAGAGTTTCTTAGGGGGTATACCCAAGAAGACGGCAGTGTACAAATGTATTTTGAATAGTCAATGAATAAATGAACAAATATCAGTGTGAGGCCTCCAAACACACACCTTCATAAACTGGACTTTTGTACACTGAAGCATATTTTTCATTTCTTATGTTTCATGTCAGAAATGTTATCTTTCATTTCTCAGTAAGGTTTGGCTGGCAAAACAGAAGCTGCATAAGAATACGGACGTGGGGTGGGCACAGTGGCTCACCCCTGTAATCCCAGCACTTTGGGAGGCCGAGGTAGGCAGATCGCCTGAGGTCGGGAGTTCGAGACCAGCCTGACCAACGTGGAGAAACTCCGTCTCTACTAAAAATACAAAATTAGCTGGGCATGGTGGCACATGCCTGTAATACCAGCTACTCGGGAGGCTGAGGCAGGAGAAGCACTTGAACCCAGGAGGCGGAGGTTGCGGTGAGCCGAGATCACACCATTGCACTCCAGCCTGGGCAACAAGAGCCAAACTCTGTCTAAAAAAAAAAAAAAAGAATATGGACTGTGGACTAGCACAGAGTAGGTGCTCACCAAGTGTTTGGGAAGTTAATGATCAATAATGATTCAATACACAAATGAATGGTGAATAATGAACGGATGGCGGTTCCCTCACACATCACCTCAGTTTCCCTGTACTTGGCCTGTCACCCACGCTATGACACCATATTTGAGTCTCAAGCCATCAGAATATCATCTGAAAAGTTAAAGGGACTTGCCAAAAACTAACTTTATTTTACTCCCTGGATTTTCATGAAGGAATGGAATAGTTTCAGAAAGAACATCTAAACGCATGAATCAGAAAAGAATTCAAATTCTGCTCCTTGATCTGGCAGGTCCATGACACTAGGCCAGACTTTCTCAGCCTTGGCACGATTGACATCTGGGGCTGGATCATTGTTGCAGAGGCTGTCCTATGCATTCCAGAATGTTCGGCAGCACCCCTGGCCTATGCCCAGGAGATGCCAGTAACGCCCTGCACTGCCAGTTGGGACCACCAAAAACAGCTCTCCAGACATTGCCCAATGTCTCCTGGGAGCTAAAATCATCCTCAGGTGAGAGCCACTGCTCTAGGCAAATCTCTTGATTACTTAAGCCTTGTTTTCTCATATGAAAAATGTGTACAATACACTTTCCTCAAGTAATGGTTGTAGTAATTAAATTACAAAAATAACAATAATGACAATACTGACAATAATAAGACCCATGTTTATTGAGGGCCTATTACATGCCAGGCACGGAATAGGGACAAATCGCTTGATTCCCTCCAATCCTCACTACAGTCATGTAGATTGCAGTTCTCTTATTCCCATAAGCACCCAAATAGCAGTTGTCATAGCCAAAATTCAAATTGAAGTCATCTGACTCCAAGGCCCTGAGCTCTTCACCATACTCTATAGCCCATTTTCCAATGCAGTTTGTCACCCAGTAGGCCCTCAACAAACACTTGTCTCCTTCAAACATTTTTCTTAATTTTCTCTTCCAAGAATAATCAAAGTTCGGTATGCCTTCCTACTGCATGGAATCTAAAATGGTCTCTTAAAGTCCCCATGTAAAATATATCACAGTTGCCTCTTCCAATCTTATCATTAATGACTTCCTGCTGCCTGGTAAATGCAGAAATGCTTCAGAACCCTTGATATCTCTTGGCATCAATGATCTCTATATTCAACTGTTAAGTTCCTAGAAATCCGAGACCACAAATAAAGTATTCATTACACATTTCTAGGTGATGATGGTGACCCTGGATATAAGAAAACTATACTGTTATTGATTTGGCATTGTCACAGTTTACAATGAAAAAGTCATATTTAGAATTTTAGAAGGATTTAAGACCGCTGAACTTCAATCCAAGTTCAGTAATTTTATTTTTTCTCAGTACTAAATTACATCTAATGAATGGGAGGAGAGGGAATCTGTAATTATTTAAGCTTCTTAATTCCAGGCCTTTAGTCCTGATATTTTAGCCACTTAAAACAATGGAATACAAAATGAGCTTGGCTAATGTCAGCCAAGCTTTTTCTACAGGATTTCAAGGATCTTACAAGATTAGTCTACAAATGAACAACCTTCACGGTAACAGCATATAAGGAACAGCGTTTAAAGGTTAAAAAAAAAAAAAAAAAAAAATTACACAGGGAAAAGAACAAACCATAAAGAGGAATTGTTATTACCTCAATTTCCTTTTTCGACTTTTATTCCTATAATGAGAAGTTTCTATAATTTATACATAAGAATATTTACTTGAGGTCTCCTTTGGTAGAATAAATCCTAATTTGTAGGCCATAACTGCCTTTTTCTGGTTCAGTCACTTTCTCTAAGCATGCTGCTTCCCAATTATAAAGTAGTATTTCAAATTCTATTTTATATTTCCTCTGTGCTACAGAGGGTCCATTCAAAATTTAGAGCTAATAAAAATGACAAGAACAAGATCCACTTTTTTTTTAATGAAAAGGGGGAAGGAACTAATTAAAGCCACTAAGAGCCACCACAAAAGAATAAAAAAGACACAATGACCACTTCACAACACTAGGATGGCTATAATTTTTTTTAACTGAAAATAACAAGTATTGGCAAGGATGTGGAAAAACAGGCACCCTGACACATTGCTGGTGGGAATGTAAAGTGGTTTGGCTGCTGTAAGAACAGCATGGCAGCTCCTTAAAAGATTAAACATACCATGTGATGATCTATGGTATGTTTAATCATGTGACCCAGCCATTCCACTCTTAGGTAAATATTCAAGAGAACTCAAAACATATGTTCACACAAAAACTTGTACAAGAAAGTTCATAGCAGGCAAAAGTGGAAGCAATTCAAATGTCCATCAACTGAAGAGTGAATAAACAAAATGTGGTATATCCCTACACTGGAATATTACTTGTCCATAAAAAGGAATGACCATAAAAAGGTCATTCCTTTTAAGGCTGAATCTTAAAAATATTATGCTAAGGAAAGAAGTTAGACATCAAAGGCCACATAATGTATAATCCCATTTATATGAAATGTCCAGTAGGCAAATCCATAAAGACAAAGTAGATTAATGGTTGCCATGGGATACGAGCGGGGGAATTGGGACTAACTGCTAATAGGTACGAGGCTTCTTACTGGGGTGATGGAAATGTTTTGGAATTAGATAATGGTGACAGCTACACAACATAGTGAATATAGTAAAAACTACAGAAGTGTACATGTTAAAATGATAAATTTCATTTATGTGAATTACATCTCAATTTAAAATTACGCTAAAAGAAAAATGTAGAGACTGAAAAACACTAAATTTATAGATGTTTATTTAGTTCCTCACCCCTTATAACCACACAGCACCTGACAGTTGTCCCAGTATAGGTTTCTTTGTGAAAACCCCCCTGCTCTCTCCTCAGTGACACAAACAACAAAAATGAGAAACCAATGCTGGAAACTTTAAACAATGAGAAACAGTTTACCCTAAGAGCATACTAACGAGATTACATCAGAGTAGAGAACTACAAAAAAAAAAAAAAAAAAAAAAAAAAAAAAAAAAAAAAAAAAAAAAAAACCAGTGGATTTTTGACCAAAGAAATAAGACAGTGAAAGAAACTGTTTTAAAGGGAGGGGGCATTTCTCCTAGGAAAGGAAGACAGACAAAGGCTAAACTGCTACTGTGTCTTTGCCCGTTTTGGGTGTATAACTTTGTGTAGATAGATAGACGTGGCATCCTACAGGTAAAAAGAATATTGTAAATCAGACTTAAAAACAACAACAACAAAAAAGAGCCAATGTGACAATGCTTAAATCAGAGAAATAAAAACTGTAGCAAAGGAAATACATGCCCAATTTTCTGTCAGGTCACTTCCCAGTTATTTCCTCTTTCCAACACTCCACAACTATTTCCTGCTCAGCTTCTTCCTCCCTCCCTGCATTTCTTCATTTAACCATTCGTCCTCCTGCACGGACACACCATTTTTCCTCACTGGTGTCCCAAATCATTAGCAAATCTGCCTTCTCACTATGCATTCTCCCAAGGATGAACCTCACATCCTACAACCTCTTCTATCTCCTCAATTGTTGCCCAGATATTTTATATTATCATCAGATTATCATCATAATCGTTCATTCATTTATTCACTCACTCCCACAACAAATGAGTGTGTTGGGGAACTAAAGAAACATACCATGGTAATCCAAGTCTGAAGCTCCCTCTGCTGTATCAGAACCTAGGGCATCAGAGTCTAGGATGGGACATAGAACTCATCAAATGATCACACAAATAAATGTAAAAGGACAAGCAAATTAAGTAATTAAGTACAAGGCAAAATGAAGGTGATGTACCAGGACCCATGAGTGTATTAACAAGGGATGAGTAGGAGAGTGAAAGGGTGGAAGGAGAGGTAGAAAGAGATCAGACTATTCCAAGAAGAAAAAGCAGCATATGCAAAGGCCCTGTGCAGGGAAGGAGTATAATGCATTTGCAGGAATGAATGAAGTCCACTGTTGCTAAAGCACTATGGGGAGGCAATGTGGGAGACCAGGGAGGTTGGCAAAGGCCAGACCATTTGGGTCTTTATAGAAACACAGGGGAAAGGGTTAGAGGGCTATTGCAATAATCCACAGAGAGATGATAGTAGCTGGGCTATGAAAATAGCAGCAAAAATACTGAGATGTGGACACACAGTCTAATCATGAAAATGATAATAACAACCACAATCATAATAATAGTAGCAGCTATCACTTGCTGAATGCTTATTAGGTGCCAGGAACCATGCTATGCACTTTAAATATATTGTGTTTTCCTCACAACAACCCTGAACGATAAATAGTATGACCCCCATTTTGCATGTGACAAAACCAAGACTCCAAGGGGACTAAGTGACTTAAATTACTTGGCCAAGACTGTGCAGCTGACATAAACATACAGCAGGAATTCAGTAAAGTCGATCTGCCTGGCTTCCACTAATACAACATGGTTTCCTCACTATAAAAATAATAAGAATATCAGCTACTATACAGCCAGGAACTCTGCTAGGCACATTTCTATCAACTGGGCTTTTAATCCTCCCAAGTTCATGACGTAGGTAGCATTATCCCCACTTTACACATGGGGAGACTGAGGCAGAACCAGATCAGTTACAGGCCTAAGCTAGGTACATATATCCCAGCTCAGAGTCAGAGTGCTGGGATTCAGATCCACTGAAGCCAACAAAAAATTCTGGATGGATTTTCCTCTTCAATTTGGATGCTGATTAATCAAAAATGAAAACTATGAGTCACCACTTTATCTGTGATCAGTTTAAAGCCCTCCATAAAAATCTAAAATGTACGTTGCTTCTGCAACCAACATTTATGTTTTTATTGTAATCTCTGACCCATGGCACTCAGGGGTCCCAGATTTGTATCACTACCTGTTACCATGGCACTGACTGCAAAAAGATAAAGATAACCTTGGTTATAGATGAAAAATGTTGGGTATTTCCGCCAACATCGGTGGAAGAAATGACTTTGACAATCAAGTCATCTTGGGGAATCGTATTCTTCTTCACAAAATGTACAGCCAAAGTGTCAGCATTTTAAAATCAAGACTGAAAATAGATGTTGCTTTCAACCAAAGAGGACAATATTAAACTATGAGAATTCAAGAAAACAGAAAAGAGTGAAATGGGCTCTCGAGATTCTTAATTACTCCACCATCACACCTATCCCCCTTCAAAATCTAAGGCAGAAATAATATTTTATTATTTATTTATTTTTTAGTCCACCAAAATAGAAAATCCTTCCTGTCTGGCCAAAAGAATCCATTTCTCTTCTGCAATCCATTCATTCCCAGAAAATATTTAATAAATGATTTTTAGTGTAACAGTAGATGCTATAATAAATCTTCATTTATATGATTTGTAGAAATTTCCATCAAGACAAAAAATAAAATACCTCTCTGAATATGTACAATCTGAGAACACAGGTTAAAAAACTCAAACAAACAAACTCCTTGAGCACAAAGATTGGTATTTTAGGTTTCCTGTATCACTCTGACCTTCAGCACCTGTGATAGGTGTAATACAATTTTCCATCCACATGTGGCATTAAATTGGCTTGAAGGGAGCGAATTAGAGGTATACCCTCTGGACTAAATTATGATACAAGTCCCTGCATACTCCCATTAAAAATAATTTATAAACTTAGAATAGTAGATGTTCTCCTTGCTAATGTATTTAGCTTATGTTAGAGTTAGAAAACCTGCAATAAAAGTCTCCTATAAAATGGGTACGGTTTCTGCAACCTTTATCATACAAACATGTCTTGGTGCTTCTGCTTTAACCACTTAACCCCTACACATCACTTGTTGGTGGCATTTGCTCAAGTATTTTGAAATGTTCAGTTTGTTGTCAAGGCAATAGATATGGCCTAACAAATCACTCTGTCCCAGGTTATGTTTTATGACTATCTTAGAAAGACGGTGTTTGTACGCTTCACAAACTGCTGTGCATTCAAGCAGCTTTAAATGTTTTACTACCTGAAAAACTATTTAGGAAATTCCTCATAGGCACTAAAAGAAAAAAAAATCCTTTCAGATTAGATTCCCTTTTCTAAATAAGAAAGAATGCTTTGCCATAGTTCTAAAATGAATACAAACTAAACACAATCTTTAAAAATAGCAACAGAAGCCAGGTGCGGTGGCTCATGCCTGTAATCGCAGCACTTTAGGAGGCCGAGGTGGGCAGATCACCTGAGGTCAGGAATTCAAGACCAGCCTGGCCAACATGGAGAAACCCTGTCTTTACTAAAAATACAAAAATTAGCTGGTGTGGTGGCACATGCTTGTAATCCCAACTACTCGGGAGGCTGAGGCAGGAGAATTATTTGAACCCAGGAGACGGAGGCTGCAGTGAGTCAAGATGGCGCCACTGCTCTCCAGCCTGGGCGACTTGAGTGCAACTCCTTCTCAAAAAACAAAAACAAAAATAGCAACAAAAGATTAAAATGTTGCTTCATAACAATGGATTTGATTTATGATGTAAAAGACCCCTATATAAAATGTTGTGGTATGCATATGAACAAAAATAAATCACAGATAATCAAAAAACGTGTATTATATACTTATATTTTTTAAATACATGCCTTTGAAATTAGATTGATTTAATATATTAGCTTTGTATGAGAAATATTTTGAAAATATTTGCATGTTGTAATTAGATTTATTTTTTACCTTTTATTTGCTGAAACCAGGTTTCACTCTGTCACCCAGGCAGGAGTGCAATGGTGCAAACAGGACTCACTGCAGCCTCAACCTCCCAGGCTCAAGCGATCCTCCCACCTCAGCCTCCCAAGTAGCTGGGACCACAGGTACACACCACCATGCTCAGCCAATTTTTAAAATTTTTGTAGAGATGAGGTCTTGTCATGTTGTCCAGGCTGGTCTCAAACTCCTGAGCTCAGGAGATCCTCCCACCTCGGCCTCCCAAAGTGCTAAGATTACAGGAATAAGCCGCTATGCCCAGCCTAGATTTATTTTTAAATAATGTAAGATAGTTCATTGTTTTTTAAAAACCAAATGCAATATTTATATCAACAGTTATCATGTAATTTTCCATACTTTTTTTAAAAATTGGAAGTGTTCTATATCAGGCTCTCTTAAAAAGAGGCAAATATTAATTTTAATGCATGTTTCATGGCATCTATAAAAATATACTAGTTTGCAAATGAAAACATAATACATCGCTTGGGAGAAAATTAAAATTTTAAAAGAAAATCTGTTTACAACAGCACCAAAACATTTAAATAACTAAGAATAAATCTATCAAAAGATGAGCTAACCATTCCACTCCCAAGTATTTACCCAAAAGAAAATACATCATCCACTGAAGACATGTACAGGGATATTCAGGGCAGCTTTTTTCCTCATATCCTCACCTAGGAAAGAACCCAAATGCCCACCATAATGAGTAGAAAGATTGAATAAATTATTCATACAGAGCCTACCACACACACAGCATCAAAAAGTACAAACTACTGTTACATGTCCCAGTACGAATGTATTTCAGCTATACTGTTAGACTGAAAAAGCTAGTCACAAAAGAACAAATACTATTTGATTCCATTTCCATGGAGTTCAAGAATAGACAAAGCTAAGTCAGAGTGACTGAGGTCAGACTAGTGGATTCTTTTGAGAAGTGCTTACTGGCTAAGATGAGGAAAAGGGAATCTTCTACAGTGCTGGAAATGTCCTAATTCTTGACCTGGGCAGTAGCTACATGGGTGTGTATCTGTGTATAAATAAATAAACAAATCACAAATGCAAAGCAGCCTGGATGACATTGCTATTTTTTTAATGCAGGTGAATTTTAACGGGTTGCCATTACCCTGATGACCAAGCTATCACGATTAAAATGCCAACCAAGGACATGAGAATTGGTTCTCCAGCATCTTACCTTGCCATTAAGGCACAAGAAGGGAGATGCACAAAGTTTATAGCCCAGTCCATAGGATCATCAGGTCATCTTACAGTCATCTATTTGGAAAAGGCACCAAGTCAAACAACATAAAGCCATCTGACTTTTTGCAAAAACAAAAAACAATGCTTTAATAAGGGGTCACATTTCTGATGAAGGGCTTGATGCCCAGCTTTGTTCAGATACATAACACCACACCCTATTTCGTTAAGCAAACCAACCACAATAGCCACCTATAAATGTGAAGAAACTTAAAGAATTATATGGCCGGGCATGGTAGCTCATGTCTGTAATCCTAGCACTTTGGGAGGCTGAGGCGGGTGGATCACGAGGTCAGGAGATCGAGACCATCCTGGCTAACATGGTGAAACCCCGTCTCTAATAAAAATACAAAAAAAGTTAGCCGGGCGTGGTGGCGGGCGCCTGTAGTCCCAGCTACTCGAGAGGCTGAGGCAGGAGAATGGCGTGAACCCGGGAGGCAGAGTTTGCAGTGAGCTGAGATTGTGCCACTGCACTCCAGCCTGCCTGGGTGACAGAGCGAGACTCCGACTCAAAAAAAAAAAAAAAAAAAAAAAAGAATTATATATATAGCTCACCTTTTCACAGAAAAAGATTATAGAATATGTGGAAACAGCAGTTTCCCTCAGTGATCTTCCCAAGGGGGCTATTTTGCTTGAGGCCAGAAGCTGGGGAGACTCTGTAGAAAAGATACTAGGAGAGGAAAGAGGTGGTTGGCTACCCGGATGCCACTGCCTCCTATACACTTCATATAGCTGGGGTGACATGGGTGGGACAATGTGCGTGTGCCTCGTGAACTGCTCAAATCCCAGTCGAAGAAAATGATGTCAGACACAAATGGCATTCCTGCCTCATTTGAGTAGGTGTTGCCCCACCACAGCCAGAAAATATTCAAACTGTCTGATTTAGATAGCACAGCTTATAAATGAGGACACTGTTGTCTATGTGCCATTATGGATACTAAAATGGCATAAACTGAACATCATTCCAGTGCTGGCTTGTACACAGGAACTAAATGAAGCTCACTATTTGGGGCCCAATACTGAGATTCACTTCTAATGCATGTGACATTACATTCCTGTTGCCAAGTGTTGGTGAATATATAAAGAAAAGTAGTGTTCTTCCACATAACTGGGTTTTTAAATATATACCTTATATACATTATAGGAGTGGTTCTCAACAGGAGCAATTTTTCTACCCAAGGAACATTTGGCAGTGACTAGAGACATTTTTGGTCATCATAACTTGAGCATTGGGAGAGGGTGCATGCTATGAGCATCTAGTGGGTAGAAGCCAGACACGCTACGTGTTCCACAACACACAGCACAGCTCCCTACACCAAAGAGCTATATGACCTAAAATGACTAAAACGCCGAGCTTGAGAAATCCTTCACTATATAGCATAGATAGCTATAATGCAAAAATTCAAAGAGGTAAATTAGCAAATTAGAAAATCTGGCTGGGTGCAGTGGCTTACGCCTGTAATCCCAACACTTTGGGAGGCCGAAGCAGGCAGACTGCTTGAGCCTAGTAGTTCAAGACCAGCCTGGGCAACATTACGAAACCCCATCTCTACAAAAAATTAAAAAAAAATTAGCCAGGTGTGGTGGCAAGCCCCTATAGTTCCAGCTACTCAGGAGGCTAAACTGGGAGGATCACTTCGGCCCAGGAAATCGAGGTTGCACTGAGCTGTGATTGCACCACTGCACTTCAGCATGGGCAGCAGAGGGAGACTCTGTTTAAAAAAAAAAGCTAAAGACTTTAGCTCATAAAACAAGAAAAAATTTAAAGTAATAAGTCAAAGCAAATGAAACATTTACAAACCCTTTAATTTTCCTCTTCAAACATTACACAGGGTAAAGCTTTAAAAATATGTATGTGTAATTAAAATATGCAATGCTATCTTTTTAATGGAGGAGAGGAACTTTTTAGTGGGGCAGAGGAATCAATCAATAAGGAATTTTATGAATAAATTGTGATAAAACTATACTATTAAAAAATTGGCCATTAAAAATAGTGATTTTGAGCTAAATGTACTGATTTGGAGAGATGCCAATAAAATAATGCCAGGGAAGTCAAGTTACAAGATTCTGTACACAGAACGAGTCCACTTTTGTAAAAATTAGAAAAACAAATTTCTCTAGATACATATCTTATTTGCATGGTTTGGGGAAGGATTGTTGATACAAACCAGACTGTTAATATTGATTTCTTTAGAAGAGTAGGATTAGGGATGGTGAGTAGAGAAATTAACCACATTTTATCTATACACTATCGTTATCTTTTGGAATTTAAAAAATCATATAATCAAAGCTTGAGCTTAAGAAGGGAGGGAAGGAAAAAACAAGATGAGAGAGGAAAGAAAAAAAGAAAGGGCATCACTGTAATAGCACACAGGAAAACTTGAGTCTGTTGTTCCTATTTTTACCAGTGAGTGCTGCTGTTGACCAATTTAATGGATAAAAGCAGTGAAATAAAATTGGAGAAAGCAACTCCAAACATCTGGCCCTTTGCTCACTATCAGACCCTTTCAGCTAGCAACACAGTTGGGTTCAACTGGCTTTGTTTTGTTTCGTTTCTCTGATCCACTACTCATCTTTGAAAATTCTGCATCAGATAGTGATGGAATCAACTAGTCATATCTCTTTTCAAAAACAGAGGCACCAACTGTGCTAGATGACAGCTTCACTTCTGGCAAGTACAGATAAGGATTCAGCACATCCGTCTCCACTTCAAGGAGCAACTCTTAGGGCACAGCAACTTAAGTATCCAAGTCTCATTCCCAGAAAGTTCTCTGAATACCTCTGCTCCACCAGTCTTGGAAACTAAGGCCTCCTCTACTGTTGTTCACTGTTATTCAAAGTATGTCACTGCATTTTCCAAGTTCTACTGCACCAATGAAACAGACCCAGCATGAAACATATAGGCAGTTCTAACAATGCTTCTTGCATACACACTTAAATGCACACACAGGGATGTCATGCAGCGCATAACTTTGAAAAATGCACAACTGCTGCATGCCAGTATTTTGCTTCTACTTGCCATTAGATGCCACCAGCCCCATCTTGAAAAACAACAGAATAATAAGATTTAGAAGATAAAAAACTGGGCCAGTTTGAACTTTCAAACACCCAAGGTTTTTATGTTTTGCATAAGTAGCCATTCTTCTTAACTTGCCATGAAGAGATCTGCAGTGTCCTGGGTCTCTAGATTCCTTTCTATTGACAGGCATTTTCTTACAGCTTGCACATAAAGAATTGCAAAACATGGTTGTTTTTGCTTGCAAAATAATGATTTATTACCATACTATTAATCCAGTACTAGTAAAATGAACTCAGGGACATGTATTTATCTTTTCTATGTTATGACACTCAAACCACCACCACCACCACCACCACCCTGTTAAGAAGAAAACAACTTGGAGAGCTCTTCAGCGATCGTGGAGTTTTCTTTCATCCCAGACTTGAATCACAGTTGCGGAGGCCAGATTTCACAATCCCCCTCAGGGACTGCAAGTGCTGGCGCCAATCACAGCATTTCCCTGATTAGCAAACTGGCTTTAGACCCTTCAAAAACTTTCACATTTGAAATTTAACACATCTATATTTAGAACATGACTTGCAGGACAACATTTGCTGTACGCAAAATGGCAGAAGAAAAAAGGGCATTGGGACTATATTTGTTCATATGGAAATACAGACATTATAACTCTAGGACCTCAAAGAGAAGCAGAAACCTAGAGATCAGTGTCTCTAAAAAGAAGTTAGTGTGGGGGCTCGCAGAGCATCCACCATCTACAGTCTATTATTATTGGATGCATTTGGAATTAAGAAGTTTCATATATTAAACCTACAAATACTGTGGCCAGGAAGTTAGTATATCTGCACGAGGACTTGGGTCTTGTATGAGAAATTCGAGAGTGAGAGAAATGAATCTGAATTTCACGCCCAGGTCTGAAAGGGGGGTGCTACTCCTCAGCTCCAGCCATTTGTTGATTGGACAGACTAGGGACTTGGAATTTCCAGATTTTCCAGTTTTCCAAGAGAAGCAAGATATAGGGGTTTTGATGTGAAAGTTCCTAATTTTAAAAAAATATTGACCACTATTTCACATTTCTCAAAAACTGATTGTCCATGGGCCACATTCAGCCTGTGGCCTTGGGGTTTGCAACATCAAGTAAGATGTTGAAATACTCAATGAAGTAGTAAAATTAGTACCAGGTGATAAATGTGAAACTTTTTTAATTGTGGTAAAAAACAAATAAACAAACATGTTACATAAAATTTACCATCTTAACCATTTCTAAATATACAGTTCATTGATGTTAATTCCATTCACAGTGTTGTGCAAGAGATCTCCAGAACTTTTTCATCTTGCAAAACTGAAGCGCTATACCCATTAAATACCAACTCCCCTTTTCCCACTACCCCCTCCCCCTAGCAACCACCATTGTACTTTCTGTCTCTATGAGTTTGACTCCTCTACATGTAGAGTCATGTAAGTGGATTCATATACTATTTACCTTCTTGTCACTGGCTTACTTAGCTTACCATAATGTCCTAAAGATTCATCTATGTTGTAGCATGGCATATGACAGGATTTCCTCCCTTTTTAAGGCTGAATAATACTCCATTGTATGTATGTAGCACATTTTGTTTATCCATTCATCTGCTGATGGACATTTGGGTTGCTTCCACTCTTGGCTATTGTGACTAGCACAACTATGAACATGGATGTGCAATTATCTATAGGACCCTGCTTTCAATTCTTTTGGAGATATATATATATACGCACACAAAACGGGGATTACTGGATCACATGAGAGGGAGGTTTGTTTGTTTTTCTGAGACACAGTCTCACTCTGTTGCCCAGGCTGCAGTGCAGTGGCGTGATCTCCATTCATTGGAGCCTCTGCCTCCAGGGTTCAAGCAATTCTCACGCCTCATCCTCCCAAGTATGTGGGACTACAGGTGTGTGCCACCATGCCCAGCTAAATTTTTTATTTTTAGTAGAGATGGGGTTTCGCCATGCTGCCCAGAGTTGTCTCAAACCCCTGGCCTCAAGTGATCCACCTGCGTTGGCCTCCCAAAGTGCTGGGATTACTGTTTTTAATTTTTTATGAACCTCTATGCTCCTTTCCGTAGCAGCTGTATCATTTTACAATCCCGCCAACAGTGCACAAGAGTTCCACTTTCTTTACATCCTCAACAACACTCATTATTTTTCTTTAATAGTAGCCATCCTAATGAGTATGAGGTGATACTTCTCTGTGGTTCTGATTTGCATTTGTTAGATGATGAGTGACACTGAGCACTTTTTCACGTGCTTGTTGGTCATCTGTATACCACTTCTGGAGAAATGTCTCTTAAAGTCCTTTGCCAATTTTTTAATCAGGTTATTTTATTTTTTGTGATTGAGTTGTGGGAGTTCTTTATGCATTCTGGATATTAACCAATTATCAGATATATGATTTGCAAGTACTTTTTACCATTCTGTAGTTTGCCTCTGCAGTCTGATGATTGTGTCATTTGATGCACAAAAGATTTTAAGTTTAATGGAGTAGCATTCGTCTGTTTTCTTTTTTTTTCTAGCACCTAGAAGACTGTCCTATGTCAATTTTTTCTTTTGTTGCCTGTGCTTTTGGTGTTCCATACAAAAAATCATTGCTAAGTTCAATACCATTATGTTTTTTCCATACATCTTCTTCTAGGAGTTTTATAGTTTTGGGTCTTACATTTAGGTCTTGAATCCATCTTGATTTAATATTTGTACATTGTGTAAGATAAGAGTCCAATTTCATTCCATTGCATCTATCTAGTTTTCCCAATCCCATTTGATGAAGAGACTGTCCTTACTTCATTGAATCATCTTGGCACCCTTGTCAAAGATCATTTGACCATATATGCAAGGGTTCACTTCTGAGCTCTCTATTCTATTACACTGGTCTATTTGTGTGTCTTTATGTCAATACCATACTGTTGTGATTATTGTAGTTTTGTAATGTGTTTTGAAACCAGAAAGTGTGAGTCCTTCAAATTTGTTCTTCTTTCTCAAAATTGCTTTGGCTATTCAAGTAAATGCAAATTTTTGGTGAAAGACTTCTGGGTCAAGTTTTTCCAAGGTCCAAGGTATTAAGTGTTCTCTTTCAATCTTCTACCACTAGTAGTATACAGAAGCACTAACTGCAGAAGAATTTACAGACATAATGCAACTTTCCAGTAATTTTAAACTTAGCATTAGGTATGTAGCAGACTCAAAGTATCGTGGCTTTTCTGAGACAGAAAATAGTGGTTATCGCAAGGACAAAAAACCAAACACTGCATGTTCTCACTCATAGGTGGGAATTGAACAATCAGAACACATGGACACAGGAAGGGGAACATCACTCACAGGGGACTGTTGTGGGGTCGGGGGAGAGGGGAGGGATAGCATTAGGAGATATACCTAATGCTAAATGACGAGTTAATGGGTGCAGCACACCAACATGGCATATGTATACATATGTAACAAACCTGCACGTTGTTCACATGTACCCTAAAACTTAAAGTATAATAATTAAAAAAAAAAAAACAGAAAAAAAATAGTGGTTAAGAAGACAGGTCCCAGAATGAAAGAGATTTGGGCTCAAGTTTTGGCTCCACCACTGCCTGTCTATGCAGCCCTGTGAACCTTATTTAACCTCAGTTTTCTCATCTTCAAAACAGAGGTAATGACAGCATCTCCTTCACAGGGTTGCTGTGATGAATAAACAGAACAATGCAAATAAAGCACTTAGCAGAGTGCTTACCCAGCACACAGTCAGCACTCAGTAACTTCTGGCTACCACCACCATTCTTGTTATTTATGCCTTTCAAGATTAACTATTTTATTTTTGTCAGTGGTGTAATTTTTGTAGGATAAAATGTAATGTTGGACACTTAGGAGATCCATGTGAAAACAGATATCTTTTATTTATTAAAACATGAGGCTCAATGTCAGAAATAAGGAGCAGTCATACTGAGATCAAGAAGAGAAAAAAAGAAAAAAAGTGAGGGTAATTTATACTGCCCTAATGAAACCTCACACTGACTCATCCAAAAGGCATTTGGAATAGAAAACCACTGGCCAGATACAGATTCAACTTAATGCTTTACAAATTCAAAAACCAAACACCAAGACTTTTCAAAAAGCGCAGAGAAAGAGAATCCTTCAATTTGGTCTAGTCTAGCCTCTACTACTAAGAAACAGAGAGGAACCTGGAACCAAATCCTTTACAAGTTAAACCTTGATCTAGTCGTTTATTCATTAAAAAGCCAGTTTCACACATAACTGCTAACATGAGAATACAAGAAAACTATCAGGTCAATTGTGTCATGAGTCTTAACTATTTAAATCTGCATCCATTCTCACTTTGGAAACTACCCTGATTTTCCTCTAGGTTTCCTACCTCCTTTGGGGAAGTTCAGTCCCCCTTAGAATTCAGGCGTGGAACATGGTGCTGGTGTCTATACTAATCAGCCTAAAACCCATTCCTTCATCACATGCAGTGGCTCATGAATGGAACATGACTTAAGTGTGGCCAATAAGAACGGTTTGAGCTTCTCCTTTGCTACCGTGGAAGAGCTTCCAGAAATCAGTCTCTCTCTCTCTCTCTCACACCACATGAAGGAGAGAATAAGCAGCCCCAGGAATATTTGGCAGACATCTTATCATCGCGAAGTGGAACCAGCAACAGTCTAAAGGTGACATAACACCATGAAGGCAGAGTGGATTGGATGAGAAATCAGGTACATGATGATAACTCTAGGCCCATGGTCAATCCAACCATGACACTCAAAGCAAGTCCAAAAGGATGTGGACTCTTCACCTAAATGAACGAATAAATCTCCTTTGTTGCTGTAGTTGGACTTTTGGTCATTTCCAACTGAATGGATTTTTACCTAATATGCTCCTCCGACCCTAATTTTAAAGAAATTGTTTTTTAATGACAGTATTTCCACGGACGTATGCCCCAGATAACTGGGCTTCAAAAGGATAAGCCCATACAAGCAAACACAGTCTCATTTTCCACAGTCTTCTATAAAATCCATAACAATGTTACTCGAGGATTGTCACCAGTCATCTCAGTGCAACCCATAAGAACTTGAAGATATGTCTCCTGAGAGCAGTAAACACTTTTTAGATACATTTCCTTTCCTCTCCTGCGTAAGCTAAAGGTATTTAATCTGTCCTAAAAGGATATATGTTCATTTTTCGATGTTAACTAAATTGAAGGAACTCTAGATATTTGACATGACATTATGAAGACCTTGAACTTCAAAAGCATCTTTCTTCTACAGAGCCCAAAGCACTTCATACTCATTTACTGTCAACAATCCCATAAAGCAGACAGAAGCAGGGATTCCTGCCCTAGAGTCAACAAGAAGAAACCACTGACAAAGGTCACCAGGCACCAGGCAGTTGCAGAATGAGAAAACCATCAGGTACATTGTGGCATGAGTCTCAACTATTTAAATCTGCATCCGTTCTCATTTACTTTGGAAACTACCCTGATTTCCCTCTAGCAGTCAAACCTCCTTCGGCAAAGCTCACTCCACCTTAGAATCTAAGAGTGGAACGTGGTACTTAAAGCATACGCAGGAAGCACTCAAGAAGGGTTAGGTGCTGCACTGCTTTCGTTGTTCTCCAAACAGATGTTAGAATGTACAATTTCCAATTTATTTGATCACTGAACCTTCCTTTTCCCCCATTAAGCCCTATATGGCATTATTACCCAGGTGACCTTTGAACTCTAGTTCTTGAACTATGTTTCATATCCCTCTTCCTCCTTCATCCACGGTACAAATCACCGTGGATGTGTCTACCTGTCCATCTTTTTTTCTCTAGCCCAACCTTTCTACCTTTCACCTCCCATGATTCCTTTTTTTCCCTTGACCATTCAGTAGATGGACATGGTCTCAGGCAAAAGGCCATGCTCAATTTCCCAAGGATGAACTTTCTCAGGTTGTATTTCCCTCTCACTCAAAACCTCAACTCATAAAAATAAGGAAAGACAATCTTCAGGTCATGGAGCCTAAATTACTAAGCAAAAACCGATTCTCATGTGATTTAAGGAAAAAGCAAAGCAAAAAAGGCAATAACAACGTGTATTTCCGTCAAAGAGTGTGGTACTATGGTTAAATGCATGAATTTGGGCACCCAAGCAATCAGCACTCAAGCCCCACTTAGATTGCTTACTGGTCATGTGACCTCGAGATGAGTATCTGTAAAACTGACATGAAAGATGGTACTGAGCTCATGGGATTGTTCTGATTTAAATGAGATAGTGCACAGAAGGTACTGAGCAGAGTGCCTGGCACATGGGAAGCATCAATAAATGCTCACTACTGCTATTAAATTACTGCTGCTGCTGCTGCTTGCTGTTATTTCAGGACACCACTGCCGCAGCACGCCGTGACTCACTGCTCCACTCAGCTTGCCTGCCTCAGCCCTCATGAAGAATGTTCAAGTGCCCGCAGGAGAACCTGAATTATGCTCAGCGCCACACAGATCAGCCCAGCTCTGCAGCCAAAAGTTCTCTGCTAATACAAAGCTTTCGTGGAAGACACAGCAGAAAGACAATCAACTTGTGCTATTAAAAAAAAAAAAAATCCAACTGCAGCACTTTGACAAAGATAACAAGGAAAATAAACAAAAGGCAAGCAGCTGGCTGCAGGGGCCCACAGTCCAGGCCAGTCTCTCCAGACTGGTACACAGGACCCTTGAGATTTCCCTGGGGATCTTCAATGAAACACAAACCTTGGATCTGACCTTCAGAAGAAATCACCATAATAGTTTCTTAACTTTATGACACTTAGATCAGCATTTTCCTATTTTAAGAAGTCCTTTATAAAGAAGAATTTGCCTCTAAAATCATTGCCTGGCTTAATGTATCTTCAGGGAGTCTCTATCCAAGTCACCTGGAAAAGTTCCAATCTCTAATAATCTAACTAGTTATCTACCACGGATTAGAGTGAAGACTAGCTGGCTAGTTCAGTTTCCTCAAAAAAAGGAATTTCTCTAATATGGGGGAGGGGGAAGGAGGGAGGGAATTTACCTTTCAGGGATATCTTCAGTTAAGAACTTTGTTAAAAATCCATTAAAGCTTCTAGCTTTGTAACTGTTTTCTATACTAAGAGATCTCAAAATGTTTGACACTAAAACTCAGGGAGTCATTACTACCTATTCTGAGATCACTGAGAATCCTCAAAATGTTTTCTCAAAGAATTCTCATTCCTCCCTTCTCTTACCCCAAAAAGTAGCCTCTACAAACGTTAGAAATGTTTGCACTAAATTCTGGGATTTATAGTAAGGAGGAGTATTAAGCTGCTTCTGAAAAGAACGGATTACAACACCCACTAGCAAAGAAAGCCAGAGTTATCCTGAAAAAAAGAACAAACAGTATTTTGTTCCTTCCTGGAGATTTGCTATGGAAAATAGTGGGTATTTAAACAACAACAACAACAAAACAAAAAGCAACTCTTCCCCAATGGCTCCTTTTATACAGACCACAAAGGAAAAGATGGAATTGTGATACTGATAACATTAACAAAAGCCTTTCATCGCAAATAAAAAACACAAGTCATTAAAATACCCCCCTTAAAATAGTTGTCTGTAATATACTTGAAAGGGGAGGAAGAAGAGAGACAGGAAAGAGGAAGGGAACAAAAAAAGACAAAATTAAATTGAATATCCCTATGCTGACACATTTCAGACCATGGTTCTCAAACTATAGTGGGGCAAAAATCACAAAGAAGCTGAGTGACATGCGGATTCCTGAAAACCTCAAATCAGTAGAGACAGCTAGAGTCCAAAGACCCAGGAATTCCTATTTTTAACACATCCCCAGGTGACCCTGACACAGGTAACTCTTAAACTACACTTTGTGAAGCACCACTTTTAGAAATACACATACGCGAACAAAAAAAACATATTCTGGATAATTTAAAACATCCTTTCTCAGAACCTTGCAAATAAGTATAATAAAGTATACCATTAGTCTTTGGGCAGATAATTCAATTAGAGTAAGCAGGTCCTTAGTCATTATGTATGGTGCAGAAAGCAGCATAACCCAACTTGGCATTTAATAAAAGAGAAATAATCTTCTTTATTAAATATATAAATTATATATATATATCCTACATGTCATATATAAATATCTCCTTTGAATATGCGCACACACACACACACACACACTTAGGTATTCTGTATTCATATAAAGCCCCTTACCTTTCTTTTCTATTTGTTCAACAAAAACTATCAGTCAAGAATAACCAGGAATATTAGAAGAGTCTGTCACATTGTTAGAAATCTAATACTGTACAGATGGGCAAGAGACACAAGGAGCATCCAAGCAAAATGTAATTTCTGGTATCTCAACTTCCCCACAATCTGTCAGAGGATACTTAGGTCTCCACTTCCAAACCAGTATTGTTCTCACACCTGGAAAAGAACCTGTCTGTTCACATGCATTAAATGAACTGGAATATCACTCCAATGGAGAATCAGAATTTCCACCTCCTGGAAAGGATGGAATAAGATCAAAAGGTGTTTATCAAGGAAACTGGTCTGTTCCTCTCACCCTACAGTACATTATACTGAAAGCAGTAAAAATTAGATGAGAATAATTTTCCTTATCACTAGTAGGAAATTATCTGGTGATGTTTAGGACTCTATTCGCATCTCTGTTAAGGAAATGTGTTAATTTTTATGTTCTCTGAGGCATGTGCAAAACAAAAACACTCACCTAGAATATAATCCCCTCAGCATTTGCCATTTGTAACTCCAATTAAGAGATTAAATATTCCTAGGTTTACTGAAGTAGATAGTAATAAAGGATATTCAAAATTTATGAAAGGTCTGATGGTTACTTTGAAAGAACTAAAAATCCGGAGAAATCAGTATAGGTAGAGAATATTTAATCAGGGGATGATCTAGAAGCAAGAAATGGCCTACAATAAAACAAGCTTCAAATAGAGAATACTGCCATGTGCAAACATTGCCCTAAAAACACACCCTCTATAATGCTGCTTGGGTTTAGAAATCAGACAGGACTGGGTTCGAGTCACAACTTAACACTTAATTAGCTTTGTGACTTTCAGTAACTCACACGACCACACTTAATCTCAGTGTTCTCATCAATTAAATGGAAGAATAACAGCAACTAATAAACTTGTTGTGAAGATGAAATTAGATAATGCATGCAGAGTCGCTAGCACATAATAAGCATTCAATAAATGTTAGCTACTATTATTCTATTATAAGGGTCAGGTGTGTGGGTATAGGCCTAATTTGGCCTTGGCATCCACTGATTGATAGAGATGATAAACAAAAATTAAGAGCTTATGAAGCCACAGGTCAGGGGGCCAAACAAGTAATTCAAAATGGCTCATGCCTTATTTAAAAAGTCAGCTGTACAACCACCTCTCTAAATTATTATAGCAGACTGAGATTCTTATAGGGCAGGGCCTCTGTGTACAGCCACTCAGGCTGTGCACTGCACAATGCCAGGGGCTGCCATTCCTAGGCCATGATCTGAACATGCTCTCTGCAGTTGTACAATGTTGCAAACCTGTCTGGAGTCTATCAACTACCCTCTGGAGATGCTGAACCCTAAATCTTTAGTGTAATGAGCTGTGTTACTGTTTGTTCCAAAGGAACTTAGGAACTCATCAATGAGACAGGCAATCTGTTCTGGATCCTTCAGGAACAGAGCTCAGTAAAGGGGTAAAAAGTACATTTAGGAAAAAGCATGCCAAGCCTTCAACAACATATGCTGCCCCTAACTGTGTTGGAATCACTCGAATTCAGAAAGCCTGAACAGGAGGGAGCTCAGACTAATGCCTGCCAAGACCTGTTGCTGTGGCTAGGAGGTACAGGGACTGCTTGGGAACAGAGATCTTGTAAAACATAGAGCTTTCACCCTTTTCTTATTTGCATAAGCAGTAGTTCCAACCTTTGGGGGTGTCAAAATCTAATGAGAATTTAATCAGAGTTAATGGCCCTTTATTGGAAAAATACACTATACTCCCACATTCTGTTCACATTTTCAAAAATCTAAGCAGGGATGAATTCATAGGCATGAGATCTACGCAGGTGCACAGGGCCCTAGGCTTGGTTTAATGCTCTGCTGGTGTCGTCTTTACAATCTTAACAAGGGGCCACATGTTCATTTTGTACTGGGACCTGCAAATTTTGCAGCCAGTTCTCAGTCTAAGGAGAACAAAAAGTGCCAAGATAAAGTACATTTTAGTTGCATGTATTCAGGCTAATAAACATTTGGAAGTCTTATGTAACAGACTTTATTTGAGGGGCTCTTTTCTGAAAAGATACATGATTATGGACCCAACATTAACAACCTGGTCACGTATTTGAAAAGAACATGCTCACTCAAAGCAGAAAAGATCTGTCTTATCACTTAATAGTATTATTTTTTAACGAACTGGGCACCAAATAGCTACAAATGAATTATGCTTCCAAAGGAAGGCACTGTATTAACAACCAGGTTTCTCCAGAATCACAGTTACTATTAAAAAAAAAAACTTACTATTATGTGGTTTTCTAAAAACTTCAAAGTAACATGAATGCTAAACAGGAGAATTTGCTACATCCCTCATTTACCTTTGATAAACAGTGTCACCAATATCTAGACATCTTGATTTCAGTGGTAGATCATCTCCAAAGATGGTCATCAATGGACAAGGCCTCCCATCATTCATGCTTTGTGCAGTCCCTTCCCACAGTGAACCTGGGCTGGAGCAACTTGCATTAACTAATAGAAAGTGGCAAGAGGGATGTGCTAGCAACTCTGGACCTAGCCTTAAGGAGACTAGTAGCTTCTATTTATTACCTCTTGAAACAATCTATAAGGAGTTCTGAGCTAACATGTAATTAGTCTGGTTACCCTGCTAGAAAGGTCACATGGAGAGGCCACAAGAGGTCCTGAAACCAATGGAGAAAGAGAAAGTTATAGCCATCTTAGAGCCCAAGGCAGGCTTCAAGATGTCTCCAACTCCAGCCACCATCTAACGGCAATTCCATGAGAGACCCCAAGCTAGACCAGGAAAACTGCTCCCCAGTCAATAATCAGAACTATGACAGATAAAACAGTTATCTCTTTAAGCCACTCAATTTACCCAGTAATAGATAACTGAAGTAAGCTCTAAACATTCCGTCAAGAAAACAAAGAACCCACAGGGTGAATCTAGCTCACAGATGACTGCTCATTGGCATGCATCTTCTTCGTAATTTTATATTAGGTAACATTTAAAAATTGGGAGATTTCACAAAGAAATTTAGATTTCTGGCATCTAAGAAATCAAAATACCAGCCACACCGGACCTACAGTCACAAATGGTAACAACCAGTGGTAGAATAGTAGTTATCCCTCTAGACAGAACTCACTGTCTTGTCCAGCCTAACATAGTTTCCACGTGGCCCATTTTCCTTCAGTTGCATTGCCCTGCCTCTATTAGATCATCTTTTAACCCCTATAGTCCTTATCAGAATGCATGGCACACAGCTGACCCTCAATACCTCTTTGTTGAGCAACTACACAGAGCATCAACTTCTCTTATCAGCCCCATATTGCCAAATATTCCTTCTTCCCAATCCTATCATTATGCCCCTACTCTTAGATTGTTGCAAGAGCCTCCCAAAGGTGTCCTAGCTTCCATGTTCTTTTTGCAATCCACTCTAGTCCACAGCTACTAGGACCACCCACTTAACACAGACTTCAGCATATCATCGATTTCCCTTTAAAAGATTTCAGTTGATTTACCGGTTGTGAATTATACTAAATGTTACTATTGGGTGCCACTGGATAAAAGATACATGGATATCTCAGTACTTCTCACAACTGTGTGTTAACTATAATTATATCAAAATTTTAATTTTAATTGTATACATTTTTTGACCCACAAATTTCACTTCTATCAACATTAAGTTTCTGTGAATTTTTAAGTCTTCAGTTGCTCCCCATCACATACAGAAGAAAGTTCAAGCTCGCTCGGCCAGAATTTCAAGGGTCTCCTCATTTTGACCCTTATCAAAAATAGTAAATCCCTGAAAATTTCTAACGTACTTTGCACACTACATGTGTGTGATAAGCCTGGGGCCATCCTCCATTATCCTGTAAATCTTCTGCATTCTCCAACATGGAGTTCACAGTATCTCCCGGCAGAAATTAATCTTTCCCTATTCCACACCCCACCATATTTAACTTGCACCTTCAGTGTGTCATAGCCACCCTTGTTTCAGAGGCATTTTTGTATATGTTTGTAGTAAGGATGTAAAGACTGTCTCCTGCTCTTATCCCAATTTCACCCAATTTCACAGAACAAACCAGTTCAGAGAAGTTAAAGAAAATCACACAGCATCGGGGTACACTTGAGATGTCTCTTTCCAAAAATCTCTGCACCTTCTGCTATGCCTCAGAATGACTGTTAGCTAAAACAGTCACTAACAGAATTCTGCAAACATTAGGTGGTGAGGCTATCTTGAATTAAATTGCAGCAAAGGACAAATATTTGCACTTTATGATATCCTTAATAATGTTACCTTCAAAAAGAGTGAATAAACATTTCCCTTCTGTAGTTTTAAACAGAATAATTATATTTCACAGATCAAAAGTCATCATAAAGGGTATGACATTTTCCATCATACATTCCCTGCTTTTACTTGCACATCGGTTGGCGAACACCAAATGGAATTTTCTGCACTTGCTTGAAACCCAAAGAGGTCCACTGAGAATTTAGTAATAAGGAAGATTTGGAATAAATCTGAGAGAAAAAAAATGGTTTTTGCAAGCTGAGAATTTTAATCAGGGAAAAATGTATTTAACATATTTTAAAGACTACTCAAAGCTATATGTGTTAGAAGGTATCTAAGAAAAATATAGTCAAACTTTAAGCACACTTCATACTGTATATGTTAATAAGAAATCATAGCTTGTTCTCCCTTCTTCATTTACACTCTTCTTAAAGCAGTTGTGATGCCCGGAGGAGCAGCAGCCGTCTTGCAACCATGAGGTGACAAATATTAGAAAAAAGTCAAGACAAATCACTGAGATGCTGGTTCTGACGTCATGGAGCCACTAAACAACAGCAGTGATTACAGAGCCCTGGGCTTCTTGTATGGAGATAAATAAATCCCTATTTGTTTACACAACTGTTAAATGGCAATTTAATTTCATGCTTGAAAACACAAACCTGACTGAAACACAGACTCTACCCCAAGAACCAGACTCGTTCTAAAACAGTCAAATGACTATACTCATCTACTATACCCCATAAACATCCATCTACTATACCACATATAGGAGGAAGAATTAATATTCATCCTCCCCAATCTGTTTTATCTACCAAGAGCCTCATCTCCATGAACAGCACCATTGTTCTAACCACCTGCCCGTGTAAGAAATCTAAAAGCCATCCTTCTCTCCTTGCTCTCTCTTACCACTTAAGTCCAACGAATCACCCACCCTACGATTCTCCTTCCCTGATATCTCTCAGCTCCACCCCCTCTCCATCTCCACAGGCAAGTCCAGAGCGACCCCAGCTCTTGCCTACACTGCTCCTGATTGGTTTTCTTTGTCACCATCTCCTACAATACATTCTCTGTGGCACCGCCACAGTGATCTTTCAGAAACACAAATAGAACGCCCTCCCTCCACTTAAAACCTTTCCATGCCTCTCTATTGGCCTTCGAATAAAGCCCACCCTTCTTACCATGGCTTAAAAAGTACTTCATTCTATGGACCCAGTGATACTGAACTTGAATTTATCTTCCCTTCCAGGTTCCCATCTTCCAACCATGCCATACTGTTATCAGAGATATGCACATGCCTAGCAGAAGTTCCCCCATATATTTTTGATGGGATAACTTGACTTGTCCTTTTAGATCATATAATCTAGGAATTTCATCAGCACTTCCATATTTTGACTTGAAAGGATCTGACATCCAGGCCTTGATGCGACCATTAGCACTTCTCTGCACACCTGACTTCTCAATGCAAGCTCCCACCCTTCATTAAAACACAGAGGACTTCAGGACCAATGCTATTCAAAGCCCTGCTTTTCTCAAACACCATTTGCACTCTGTATTATAATCACTGTTTTTTCTTCCCTATTCACTTGAAACAAAAACGGAAGTTGAACTTAAAGATATATTGCAAAACAACACACAGGTTTAAATATGGATATTGTAGCAACAATGACCCAAATGACTAAAATGGAAAATGTTACCATCACTGGAATCAGGACTTATTCATTTCCAGTGATGCCACAAACAAGATATAACATTGAAATTTAGACCATGTCAAAACTTTACTCCATGAACATAATCTCAGTTAAGATAGGAAATAGACTTGACTTAAACACAGTTTATATGAAGAGTTTTAAATTTTTGTTTATTTTGGAAATTTTAGTTCCTGATGTTTCGTATGAGTCATTTTCCATGAATATAAAACTGTCCACCCAACACTGACCCTGACTAACTCTGATCTTTTGTGATCTACAAAATTGCAAATGCATGATTATAAGACTTTTACTGGATATTTTTCAATTTGCTCAAACAGCTCCATTTATAGAAACACACCAACAGTAACATTACTCTCAACATTATTTTCTACATATTAATCCTTTTCATTTCCACAGTGTTTGTGGAATTCATCTTCGAACATAAGTTCTGTATAAGCCAGAAGCATATTCGTAGTAGGACTAAAAATAATGGAAATAATCATAATAATGGTAGTAGCAATTACAAGAAAAGTCTTTGCTATGAGTATTGAGTATTTTCCATGTTCCAAACCCTCTGCTGAACACTTTACATATGCATTATCTCACCGATTTCTCATGAAAGTTGACATCATAACTAGAATCATCCACATATTACAAAAAGAGACAACTGAAGCTCAACATACTTGGTACATTATGAAGTGTGGTTCAAGAACTTGCAGACTATCTGTCTGCAAGACCCAGATTTCTTAATCACAACAACAAACGTATATATAGCACTTACCATGAACCACAAGTTGTTATCAACACTTGACACATACTAACTCAGTTAATCTTCATAATAACCCTACGTAGCAGGTATTATTACTATCTCCATTGCGCATATGAGGAAACTCAAACATGCAAATGTCAAGTAACTAGTCCAAGATGGCCCCACCCATGAGGGCAAGTCCAGGATTCAGGAGCCAGGCCCTCCAGAGTCTGTGTCCTTAACTATTATCCTATGTAGTGTACTATCCCCTATCTATAAGGCATTTATAATGTGCTGGGCATTGTGACACTTTCTATATATTATCTCATGAAACCCTCACAATAATTCTGAAGGTAGCTGGTATATTTATCTCCACTTTACAATTCAGAGGCTTACAGAAGTTAATTCAGTGGCCCAGGGTCACACAGTTAACAAGTGCCACACTGGTGAATATAAAGTAGCAATTTCTAAGTTTCACTCTCCCACTTCCCGAATTATTTTCCTAAGGCATGAGTGTCTGGGAAATAGCATGCATCAGATTTTCCACCTCTTTAAAACTCTTCAGTTCATATAATTTAGGGTGTGACTATTCATAGATACCTTTGAGCTAATCTTCTGGGAGCCAATGTAACCACAATGCACACTACAAAACAATGCACGCTTTCTCTGTAAATTAAAAATGCCAACCGAGCTTGGGAAAAGCCCATCTTTTGATATGAACAATTAGGGCAGTTTAGTTTTAGAAATAAAGAAAGTCCACTGTTCCTGCTTTTCTTTTTTACACACAGTAGGTAACTCTGCTCTTTCTTCTACAAAGAGTCCCAGTCAGTTTTCTATGCCTACCCTCCTAAAAGTTCCATTACACAAGCCAAAACAAATCCCTCCAAAAAAGCATTATGAATCCTATCAATCAAAAGTGATATTTTCTCTATTCGTTTTTAATAAAAAGAATGGCGGATCCAAATGGCATTAAAGCTCATTTCTGGAAGCAGAATTAAGAAATAAAAGTGCAAATATTGCAAAATAAATTGACAAATCACAGCCCCTCATGTCAAGCCTATACCAATTAAAGAATGCTGATTTGTGTGTATCATTGGGTTTTGGTTTTTGCAGAGACAACCCTTAATAAAATTCCAGAAGGCCACAGACTTGGTGATGTTAGAGACAAGAATCACATCTTCTGCATCCTCAATAATACACAAAACCAATAACAGTTGTAACCCTCAGCTGAGACAGGCAGAGACATTTCACATAAATAGGTGAGAGAAAACCAGTCTTCTTTTCAGTCATTTACCCTTTCACTTATGGACTCATACACTGCCTATCTGTGTCAGAGCCTGACTTAACCTCGGAGAATAAAATGGAGAACAAAACAGCTGTGCTCCTTGGCCCTTTGGAGTAGGGAAACAAACACTGAACATACAGATAATATAGAATAATTATGTAAGCAGCATGAAGGATAAGATTAGGAAACCATAAAAGAAAAGCATGGCAACCTAATTCAGATGAGGGGCAAGGAGGTGGGTTAGGAAGTAACCTTTAAGTGGAGACTAAAGGATGAGTAGAAAGAAAACAGAAGAATGGCAGGAAAATGTTCAAGATGGCAGGAAGAATGTGTGTGAAGGCCTGCGGTGTAAAATAACTGAAAGGAAGCAATGCAATGTGGAAGTCAAGGGCTCTTGGTTCCTGTTTCCAGGTTTACCTTCTGAGCCTCAGTTTCCCCTCCAGCTCTAACAATGCCCATTGGCATGGTTATTTGCCCCCTAAGCATTACCACAGGACAGGCGAGGTGCTAACATGCCAGCCTCCTCCTTCTGAGAGCCACGGTGCTGGTAACCATGGTAACTTTCCTCAGCAGCAAGGCCTCTAGCACCCCACTCCCCAACATACACAGGGAGCCTCAGTTGAAGGGCCAGTCTGGGAAAGTGGCAGCCCTCTTACCTCTTGGAAAGTTGCTTCCAGAATCTTTGACCTGGAAACTTATAATACTCCTAGGCTGCCCAAGAAGCCAGTTAACAGAACACAAGGAATAGACTGTGTCAGTGGATAAAATGACTAGGGCTCCACCTGACTCCCAACAGAGTTCATACCGGAGGCCTGAAGACAAGGTAAGACTAAAGCAGTACTTCTCCACAGAGGAAATACCAGAAACTGACTAGCCATCCTGCTACCTGGGGTACCAGTCTAGAAGGAGCATTACAACATCACAGGAAGTAGAAGAAATATTCTGGTGGAAGGGAGAGGACTAAGATGTCCAAAGGACATTCTTGAATAATAAAAGATGGTCCCTAAACCATCTTCTAATAAGAGTTAATTACCAGACCTTGGTGTGCCAAACATCATGATGCAAGCTTGGGGCAGAGCCAAATTGCTCAGGGCAGTAGAAGAAAGCCTGCCAGGCCTCTGGCACCTCCTAGCATGTGTGGCACTAGGTTTAACTGGTTGTTGAAAATATTACACATTTTTAAAGAATATTGGTGTGAAGATGCACCCGAATATTAGTCTGCCTGTGCTCCCATGGGCCTGCACCTAGTCATGGCTTCTGGCCCTCTTTTCTGCCATTAACACCACTTTGTAGGGTACTGTCTTAACCAGGACTGTCTCCTCCATTAACAATACTTTACGAGGTACTGTCTTATCCAGGAATCTCTCCTCCTACTCAATTCCTTAAGAAGCTGTGTCTTATTTATCACTGTATCCCAACTGATAGCTCAGTGTGATACTCTATAAATCAATTCTATTTTCTATAACAAAAAATAGTATTAAGGCTAGTGATAAAGCTTATAATCTGTTTACGCTTACCATTTAGTCTTCAAGCAACCTTTAACATCAATATATAAAAGTATTAATGCTGCATAGTTTTCCATTTGAGATGTTTATGGAAAATTTTTTAAGTAAATAAAGTGCAGAAAGATAATTTACAAATCTGTGGTCCAGCTATGCATACTCAAGGAGAAATGAATCAGCCACACACATGAAATACTCACAGGAAGGCAACTAATCCAGGGTAACAGTATCAAAATCTGGAAGGTCATGAAAAATTATCCAACCCACAAGCATTGTTTTATAAGAAGGAATAAAATTGAAGCTAAGGATGCTGAATTTATTTGCCCCTACCTAGTGACAAAGCCATGGTTTACATGATCTCCAAATTCACAGACCCCTGTTTTCTCCCACCACACTGGGCTGCTACCTGAATTAATCAGATCATGCTACTCCTTTAGCTAGAAATCTGCAGTGGCTCCCAATTTTTAATGAGTAAAAGGCAAAGTCTTTACAAACCCTTACAGTGTCTGCCCCAATCCCATTCCTTCACTAACCCCACCTCCTGCCATTCCTGGAACTCCCCACTTTGCTCAGCCTGGTCCAGCCGCTGTGGCCATGATGCTGCTGCTGAAGTAGACACACTCCTGTCCAGATACTATGTACTTTCTCTTCCTTCTGCCTGCTGTCCTTTGCCCCCAAATACTGGCATGACTCCCTCATCTTCTTTGGGTCTTTTCTCAAATGTTATTTCCTCAGTGAGGCAGTCCTTGTCCACTCAATTTTAAATTACAAGTCACCCCAAACCCATCCATGCTTTATCGTTCTCTATAACACTTACCAGCATTTAGCATATTATGCATTTTACTCATTCACATATTTATTTCTATATCTGCTTGCCCATGTAAGTTCCATGAATACAAAGATTTTCAACAGTTTGGTGCCCTGCTGTATTCCTCATACCTAGACAACTTCCTGAAACATAGTAAAACCTCAATAAATATTAGCTCAATAAGTGGTTGTATGGATTGATGGATAGAGTTCAAGAGTGGCCCAAATCCAGAGAATTCAAGAGCTGTGAAATGTTTGCTAGCATCTGGCAGCCCATAGGAAGCAGCTGGTGGCATGGGTGTCATCTACTATCACTATGTACCCACTTTTAACTGACACTCACTGATACTCTGCATGAAAGTCAGTAAACTAAGGAATGAAGTGACATAAAGACTTGTCAAAGCAATCCCTTTTAAGGCTGCATGACTCTCTGGATTAAAGAGTGAACTAGCAAGTAAATAATTTTTATCGAAAACAAGATGCTCTCACATGCACAGAAGTGGAAATCACTTCTAAATTGCTTCCCTGTGCCCCTCAGCTTAAGACAGAAAAGGATGGTTTGCTTAGATTGGACATCCCAAAAAAGAGACTAGATTTCAAAAACTTTCTGGCATGAACCAACATTTGCCATTAGGCCTGAATGGCTGGCACAGCTGAGCCTCCATGCATCATTCTAAATATAAAACATGAAGCTTCAATTATAACTTAATGACAGATATGTAAAGGAAGATATTAAGAGTGGCCAAAAATAAGGCAGCAGGAACCAAGGGTAGATATTAAAACTACATAATATTTGGCCTGGCCATCAAGGAAAAAATATTAATAACATTCAACCAGACCCAAACTAACATAAGCAGTTTATGCTCTTTCATGTTTAAGAACCCAATAAAGGTTTGCATCCAGGCTTCTCTTACCCCACCAGTACCTGAAATAGCAAAAACATCCACAAAGAACAACTTGTCCAAACTTAAAAGACATACATCAATCCTAATTGATGAAAATTAAAAACCAACGATCTCTAAATGTATCACCAATTTCCAGTCTAATTTAGAGCTTTACAGCCCAACACACACGTAAATGGAAACACAGAAAAGTTTTCCATTCCCAATCTTAGCAATCCCTCTCATGCATCAAGCATGCATCGCGATGGCAGGCTACTCAATCCAATTCTCTACACACATCTGTTAATCAACATGAACCCCATGTCACATTTTAATTCATTTGCTAGAGAATTTGGGATGATTCAAGTTCTGAATGCTGGTGCCATTTTTAAATGGCATTAATTTCACATGGAAGTGTTTCAAAAAAAACAAAAACGGAAAACTACTAGAACTGTTGAAAAATATTTTAGCATTTACTGCAATGGTAATGCTTACTTTCCAGTATTCTCTATTTCCATAGCTAAATTTAAGAGGGCTATAGGTCTTCTCTTAAATCTATGATAGCTGAAGCAGCTATGTGTGTGTTGCATCCTATCTGTAGAATCCTCCCCGTTCACTAATGACACACTGCTGGAGAATCACTTGGGACCATTCAAAACCATTAAGGCTATTAACTCTGACTTGGGCCAAGTCTAATAAACAAGTGTCATCCAACAGGAAATGAGTTAAGCTGGCTTGTAAAGTCATTTAAGCAAATACTCAAAGTCAGAGTGCCTGACAAGATGCTTCTCATGGAATTCTTTTGCTGTTGATTTTGCCCAATTTAAATCAGAGCTCACTGGAAGTGTTCATTTCAGGAAAAAAAAAAAAATCCCATGTTTAAACGGAGGAACTTTCAGTTGGTTTAAGTGACCACCTAAAAGAATTCCTAAATGTTGCCCAAGTCTCTCTGTCTCATACATAGCAACAGCAGGTGCACGATAAATAGTTAGGAAACCAACATGGAATGAATCCAGGTCCACCTACATAAAATCAAGTTTCGGACCTGGAAATTCTAGATCATAAACAGTCACACATGAGAGAAGCCGTTGCGGTCAGTTACGGTGGTGCTGTATATATTTTTGTCATGTCTAAGTAACACATGCATTTCAAAATATGGCCACCTCCGGGTACTTCTTAATGCTAAGCCCACACCTACAACATTTCATTTCCCAAATGAAATCATTCTTATCGTTGAATAGTTCTCTCACATATTACCTTCAAAGAAACCTGTCCTAATAAAAGCCATTCCTACTCTACTTGGCCTCCAGATTTAACCACTTCCTACATTCAACCATCCTGGGACCTAGCTTTACTAGACTTTAATTCTGACCTTATTTATCTTGCCTTTTGTCATAATTGCTTCTTGCTTTTGTGCTCCATTAAACACTAAGGTTTTTGAGAGCAAGAACTCCAAACACTTTAAATTCCTTCCTCTTCATATGCAGTTGCTTTTGCACAGTCAATACTCAGTGAATGCTGATTGAATTGAAAGGATCTCACTCTTAGAATGCAATTCTCTCAGAGTCTCCAACTAGTCTAGTAGCTTAAAGACCAATCCCACTTAAAAATTAACTTGAATTGTAAGTACAACGAAATCACTCCAAGTTATTAACCTAACCATTGAAGTGTTTATTTTCCTACTTGGAAAACCAAGTCAACCATAGGAACCAACCTACCCTGGATAGGTGACTCTAAAAGTAGTGAGGTAATTTCCTTCAAAAATGACAAAGCTTTCAGGATTCTCTGGAATGCATACCTACCCATTAATGTGTCACCATTAATCATTCCCTTTAGGTAAAAGCAACAATAGAACATTTCAGAATTTTCAAGTAACATCATACTATATACTCAGGTATCAACATAATCTCAATTTGATGGTCCCATGGCTTACATAGGTAGAAGGAATTAGGAGGTAGATTTACCAGAGATACTAAGAAATCTTTTTTCAAATTTATGAAACTATTTCTATACTTATGCCCCAAGGATGTTGTTCACTGTGTTTGTATAAGCATCCACATATATCTATCTGAGTGAAAAAATGAATGAGAGGGCAAAGGAGTATGTTTTACTACCAAACTAGCATTGCTAGATTTAGCAAATACAGAATGCCCAGTTGAATTGAATTTCAGATGAATAAAGAATATTTTTTTAGTCTAGCTGTCCCATGAAATATCTGGAACAAAGCTATAGTAAACAACTATTCTGTATCAGAAATCCAAATTTAACTGGACATTCTGGATTTCATCTGGCAACTCTGCCCCAAATTCAGAAATTGCACTATTGAGTCTCCAGTTTAAAGAAAGAAAAGGCAATGGCACATGCCTGTGTTCCCAGCTACTCAGGAGTCTGAGGCAGGAGGATCAGTTGAGCCCAGGAGTTCCGGCCTGTGGTGCACTTTGCTGATCTGGTGAGCGCAATGAGTTCGGCATCAATATGGTGACCTCCTAGGGCACCACCAAGTTGCATAAAGAAGGGTAAACCGGCCTAGGTTAGAAATGGAACAGGTCAAAACTCCCGTGCTGATTAGTAGTAGGATTGCACCTGTGAATAGCCACTGTACTCCAGCCTGGGCATCACAGCAAGACCCCGTATCAAAAAGAAAAAAAAAAGAAATCACATAGCAATGACTATACTTTGTGAAGCCCTAACTTTCAGAAAGAACAAAATAAGTAGTCAAAAAATAATAATATTTTAGAAAGCTCAATATAATGATGGTAGGAAAAATAGTTGAGTAAGATATGAGTGCTAATGAGGTGCCAGATTACCAAGATGAAACCCTATGTGTGCATAATCTCATTTAATTCTTGTCACATCCTTATGAGGTAGGGACCATTATTATTATTATCATCATCATTATTGTTATTATTACTATTATTATGATTTTACAGATAAGAAATCCAAGATACAAAGAAAACAAGTTGCTCAATGTCATACAATAGTACAACAGAGACTCAAACCTTGGCAAATTTAACAAAGGACTTACATGCTTACCCACTGCCTCATTTTACAGGTGAAGAGAGAATCTTAGCGATTTGCCCAAACTCACACAGCCACCAATCGGTGCAGCTGAGATTCAAACCTAGAACAGTCCTACTCCAGAGTTTTAGTCTCGACAGGCTATTGCCTCTCCAAATCATGCAAAATGGGACACATGCCCTCCCTAACCACATCAGCTGCATTTACCATCCTAACGAATTTGAATGCTTCATCTTTAAAACACTGTGCTTGAACTTACAATGGCTTCCTAGGAATTTGTATCAAACCCATTCAGCTGAATTTTGACTCCATATTACTATAAATGATTCTGGGTTGGATAGGGAATGTGGGGAAGATTTCTATTAGGAGGAGGAATTTGTTGATACTGCCATTTCTGTACCAGAACATCTCGTTAAAATAAGCCACTTATCTAGGGTCTACCAGTCTTGCTGCCTCAAGGCAAATTCTTGCTTCTGCACATGAATTCCAAACACCGGTAATAACCTGGAACACAGATAGAACGGTTAACCTGCAGCAGCCACCAAAGCCAAATTATGTACGGAAGACTTTTCTTCTTGGATCAGGAACTCAACAGCCAGGATTCTTCCATGTAAAATATCATGTTCAGAAAATATGAGAAGATATCTAGAACTTTTCCTGGAGCAGATTTTCTTATGGGAATCTTCATAAGCCTTATTCTAGATGCTTGTCTATCTATGGAGTGAAGACAGGTGTCTTTTATTAGGGGAGGAAGGTGTGTATGTGAGCATGTGTCTGTGTGTGTACACACAAGCATGCTCCATATAAGGCACAGACCTTGAGGTTTATCTTCTTATCTAACTTTATCCTCCAAAATTTCCTATAGAAAGCAGAGAACATCTTGTCAGACTATAAATTAACTTCACGAAAGAATGGGAATCTGTGGAGAGCATGGACCCTAATAAATTTGCTTATGCACCTTATAAAGACTACTTAGTAATCAATCATTTTCTTTTTGCTTGATTGTGGGCAGAGTCCATGTCTACTTTATACATGATTGTATTTTTAGGTGTTTGGTACAGAACAAGCACCCACCTACACGACAAAGAAATGAACAAGCAGTCACTTTATTGTCAGCAGTAAGCAGTTTACATATAGCCTTACTTTTGTCCTCACTGTCCTTGAAATCTTTAACAAGGTTTTTACCCTCTTGCAATCACAACCTATCTTCAGGGATGAACAATGCATGTGTATCATCGTTCCTCACAAAGACAGTTCAGCTGGAACCATCCTAACTGGCCTCTGTGACACCAGCCCTGGCCACCCTCCAACCCACTCTTCATTTGGCAGCCAGAGCCCTATTCCTCTGCATGAAGCTGGCCACGCTCCCTGGTGCTCCAGCCACACTCCATGCTTAGACTGTCTCAGTGCCACACTATGCTACACCTCCATGCCTCGGTCTACCTGGAATGTTTTCCTCTCATCTGTTTGACAATCATTTTTTGTTTTTAGTTGTGTTGTTTTGTTGTTTTGTTTTGTTTTGTTTGAGATGGAGTCTCACTCTGTTACCCAGGCTGGAGTGCAGTGGTGCAATCTTAGCTGACTGCAACCTCCACCTCCCGGGTTTCAGCAACTCTCCTGCCTCAGCCTACCAAGTAGCTGAGATTACAGGTGTGCACCACCACACCTAGCTAATTTTTTGTATTTTTAGTAGAAATGCAGTTTTATCATGTTGGTCAGGCTGGTTTCAAACTCCTGACCCCAGGTGACCCACCCACCTCAGTCTCCCAAAGTGCCAGGATCACATGCCCCTCTATCTTTTGTCTTTAAAGGAATAATTACAGACCTAGCATCATACTTATGTCACTTTGAGTTACAAGAAGGCAGAGCCCATGAATTATAGGCTGGCCATTTATCAATAGCATAGTGCTGGCATACAGGAGGTGCTCCATAATTGTGCCCCAGATGGAGACATGTGCTTTAGAGAGTAAAAGTGAAAAACTCTGCTAATCTAATTATATCTTCATATCTTACTCCACTGGAAGAATACTGTCTAGACCCATTCATTAAATTCTATCTATTAATATATCTGCTAAATCTACCACAAAAATTATTGAATGGAGGGATAATGGTGCATGCTGTTGTCGCTATTGTTTAAATGAACATCTGCTGACCAAGAAACATCACAGAATATTGCCTATTTGTAATTGGGCTTCAGGGACCAAAACCAAAAGGAGAAGGTACAGTAAGTTTTAACTCTTGTATCTACAGTTAGTCATGGGAGCCTGAAGCACTAAATTCAGAAGGGCCCAAGGCTCCTCCTGGGTTCACAGGAAAGAATGAAGTGACAGTTGGCAATATCTACCGTACTGCAGCAGAAGGAGGGAGCAACACAATCCCACATACTTATCCCTGATCCTGTCTTTAGCCTTCATTGTATATAGCAGGAGACAGATCCCCAGGGTCACATGATTAGGTAGCAGCACAGCTGAGTCTGCAACCAGGCCTCCCAAAATGTGCATTCACTCATTCATTGATTCAACATTTTTTTAACACAAGGTCCAGCAGGATGATATTTACTGGGATAAGATAAAATGATAAAGAAGCCAGGTGCGGTGGCTCACGCCTGTAATCCCAACACTTTGGGAGGCCAAAGTAGGCGGATCACTAGAGGTCAGGAGTTCAAAACCAGCCTGGCCAACATGGTGAAACCCCGTCTCTACTAAAAAAAAAAAAAAAAAAAAAAATACAAAAATTAGCTGGGCATGGTGGTGCACACCTGTAATCCCAGCTACTCAGGAGACTGAGGCAGAAGAATCACTTGAACCCAGGAGGCAGAGGTTGCAGTGAGCTGAGATCGTGCTACTGAGTGAAAGAGACTCCATCTCAAAAAAAAAAAGAAAGAAAAGAAAAGGAAGATAAAATGATAAACAAAACCATTCATGGTCACCAAGCTAGTAAAATATACAATTCATTTAATACATACTCCAGTTAAATTACAATCTCATGATATCTCCAATTCTTACCTCGTTCAACTATTAAACTTCCATTTTCTTATATTTAGTGACATTTTCTACAGAAACATAAAATCTCTTTTTAAAAAGATAACTCATAGCCCAAACAATTCAACCAATTCATAACTATTTTTCCTTTCCGCTCTTTATTCTATTTATCAAACTTTTAAAATTCACATTTAACCAAAAGCTCCACAATGACATTTGAAATATTTTCCAGATAGCTATACCATTCCAAAATCTCAATTAAAAGAACTTATCATTGCAATGTTAGAAGGAAATGTTGGCTAAGTGTATATGGATCTTATAATACAAATTTTCCCGTGACTGAATAATCATAACTTATCCTCAGGAATGCAAACCAGTGCTTAATAGGTCTTACGGTAAGGAAATTATATTTGTATTCCTAATCCAAACCTTAACTACTAACAGTTAAACTAAATCCACTCTCTTATGAAAGATAACAGCAAAGAATCAGTCACCAGCTTACAGCAAATATTCCAGCACATATGAGCTTGGTCTGCAATTCTTCAGTTTAATCTTACTTTTCTTTTTAAAAATGAGGGAAATTAATTTGTGGGAAAATTAACCAGGAAAAGAGATTCCTCTGAAATCTTAAACAATTTTGTCAAAAAAAAAATTTTCACAGAAAGTAAATGCTCCAAGATGGAAATATCTATAATTTTCACTAAAGAGTTTCTATTTTGACTCTGGAATAAACATATGACTTTTCAAATTCATGTTGGTTTGCAAAATTCCAAACACCAAGTAAGCACTCATTTCCATAAAGTAAAAAGACACATTCTGGTCTTATTCTAAACAGGCTACCAGAAAACAAAACTAATACTGTGAACAAACAAATCTTCGCTAAAACTCATTGAAATAATCCAAATGGTTTCCATTCCAGGGAAAATAGTAAGTCAGCAGTTTGCATATGGCTACCTTTTCTAAATACACAAAATAAGCAAAAATGCCACCAGAGGAAAGTGCGAATGCTGAACCCTTTCTATTTCTGTTTCCACGGGACTGCAGTTCAATCAATACCGCCCAGCAGCACCCAGCCATCCTGTGTGCACACTTCCAGGTGGCTTCCAGCGTCCAGCACAGGAGCCCAGAGGACTCCCAGGAAAAGGTTCATGGAACCACCACTCAAACCACAACCAAGCGATAAGAAAGCCTGAGGTCCAGACTCCCACTGTTAGAACAAGGAGAGGCAAGCCAGAAAAATTAATGTGTAGAGGGCTGGAGAAATCAAAATTGTCACAAATAACACAAATCCTAAACAAGAAAATGATGAGGACAGAGCTGGGCATTCCTTAAAGGAGCAAAGGCTCTGAACAAACAAATAAATTAATCACGACCTTTCACATAATACCAGTAACAGCCTTGAGTTGGAGAAAAACTGTTGAGTAAAAATATTCTATATAAGGAAACTTACTTAAGGGAAGTATTCAAAACCCTTCACCCAGGGTAGAAGACAGTCCAAAGTGCAAAATCAGGAGTGAGACTCCTCTGTCTGGGGTTATTAAAGGGCACGTCAGAAAAGCATCCTAAGCGCTACATTATTTTTGAAGTATAACAGAAAAAGGAAAAGGAAAATTGCTGTTTAAACTGCAAGACAAATAATTCATTTTCAAATCCCTATGTTCCTACAGTACTTGAAAAGACAATAATTAGTCAAGAAAATAGCAAAATGAGGAAGTGGTATTCTTTTACAATTTCTGTTAATCCCCACCAGCTGTAATTTAAGAAATTCAGTGACATCAGCATTTATGTTTGAGCCAGCAGAATGACAGAAGGACAACTGCAGAATCATCTGAGAAGAGGAAAAGAAATTTGGGGACCACTGGAAAACGCATTTGGAAATGTGGAAAATTAATGCACTTTGCAGTGAATCACTTCTACAGCTTCAAATACCAACACTGCCAAAAATAACATAAAAAGTGGAAAAGGAAGCATAAGCACTCCAAACCTAATCAAATGATCCAGTGGAACTTCTGAAAAAATGTTCACTGAAACAAGTGAACTGAACATTTCTGAAAACAAACAGAAAGCAATCTAGCCATTTACGAACAAGAGCCAAAGATTTCATACGATATAAAGATTGACATCCCTTAAAAAACGTGCTATATAAGAACCTGTAAACTGAGGTACTTTGGTTATCATCTGTATTACCTTCTTGAAAACAGGCACAGAGTCAATTCCCTGGTTTCCTTTTCACAGAGAGAGAAAATAGCTCGTGGGAAAACCACTGAAGTATTTTCAAGGTGTCCCATTTGACTTCAGAGATGGAGCGGAATAGGTCTGAATTCCCAAGATTAATGCCAACCATCAGCTTTTACTTAGGTCAGAAGCAAAAGGAGAGGACAATCACACCAAACTCGACTGACCAAACAAGCTACAGAAGAGAGCTGAAAACACTCACCAGGGCCGCCTCGGCCCTTTGGCGGAACATTAAGTCCACTGAACCGTCTCAGAAAGGAGATTATTACAAACATGCGATTGCAGACGTTCTGCCACACGCTTACGTGCACCTTCTCTCAACACTAGGAAGGCTAAATTAGAGATAGAGTGATAATTAACAGGATCCTTGGCAGTAGGAGCTGGCTTCTTTAGCAAACCAGTAATTGCTGCCTACTTAAAATGACAGGGAATTCAGCCAGGAAGGAGGGAGGTGCTAGATGGTAATCATAAAAGGTAAAATAGACTTTACATCAACAGGTTACTTGGCTCCAAAACTACCTCTTTATCTATAGATTCAGTTAATAACATTAGTAAATAAATTCAACACCTTACATATGAAGACTAGAGATCAGTAATCCTCGCAAGGAAAGGACGCAAGGACATCTGATGAAAATCTATGTCCTCTTTCCCACAAATCTTCCAACCCCCAAAATGTCATCAATTACTACTTAAACCATGAAAATAATTATCAACTTGCCTAAGATATCATATTGGAAAAGAAGATACTTCCCATAAGTGATATATTTTGACTTGGAATTCTTTTGAAAATACCCAGATGAGAAATTTTTAACAGCAGCCATAAACACTGTTTATGCCCCCTATTCTGACATCAAAGCCTTTTCCTTTGTTGGTAACCTCTCCAGAAAAGAAAAGGTATTTAACTCAGAGGTTGTTTACCAGGACGACTGAGGATTGCTGGCAAGTTAAAGAGCAAAGTTAGCACAGGGTGTCCTGTTTTAAACCACCAACCCCAGAAAATAAGACAGCCCATCAACCTATTAAACTGATTATTAAACATTCACCTAGACACTATTCCCAGAAGACCCACTACAGTACCCACTACACATTCCCCAGCAAGAAGCAAACCAATGTCCCTCTGACATCTTTAGATGCTCACTCATGGAGAGATGAGGATTCAATCTTCTGCTGTAGGGAGATGACTGTCGAGATAAACCAGGGCAGGAGGCCCATAGTTTCACAATGACTAATGCTGACCAAAACTCTTCATAAAACCAGCTCCATAGGTAAAGACCTAGTTTGTTTGCTCAGGAAAGCCCTGACTCTCTGATAGAGGTGCAAAGAATTCCCTGATTGTCCTCCAAGAAGAGATCATTACAAGGCTAAAGGCTTTCAATCAGGCTTATGATGTAGCCCAGGAGTCCCTGTCGATAATATCTCAATGGAAATCTTAAACATTTCTTGTGGTAATTAAAGACACATGCAAGGTAATGAATCAGGGTTAGAATCACTGGGAACTTGGATGTTTACACTTTTCTTGGTATGGATGAGAATCAAGTCCTTTTTTTCTTATTGTTGTTTTTCTTTCTCCTCTCTCATTAATTAAATGTAAGAATGCTTTTACATTCATTCTGTGAATCTCTAACTCATCACTGATAGAACCCACTAAATATATGGCTCACCATTAAAGCCATTAACTAGGATTTTTTATAACTTCCTCTTCTCTGCTAGATCATTATATCCTTTTATTGAAAATATTTAACTCAATACTTTGCACTGACTAATGCTCTTAACACCCACAAGTCAAGGCAGAAGTTATGCTCATTACACAACATTATGATGTTTCAAGACCTCTGGCGTGCCAAAGATAAACAGTCCAGAATGGAACAGACCGGCTACAAATTTATGAAGACACACAAAAATAGCAATCAACAAGTCAGGTTAGGAAAAAAAAGAGAGAGGGAAAAAGAGATGAGAGAGAAACATCCAGATGTTATGAGCTACATGTACATGTTCAGTAGTAGAACACAAGGATGGGTATGTAGACAAGACAACTTGATGTCATCAAGTAGCAACATTTGAAGATTATTAATAAGAAATGAGGAAAATCTACCACTTACTTATATACCACACCCTTGTGAATGATTAAGCATCCACCATCCCATCTTTTCCTACCTTTCTTGGAGGCTTCACAGCCTACCTCCTTTCCTTCTTCAGAAGCAGCTTTAGACACAAAGGACTATGCAGACAGGCATGCTGTGAGCACCTTTAATAGATATAACTATTTGTTTTGGATTCGAATGTTCAACCACACCCTGAGTCTTCTGCCTTTACTTCATAAGAAACCTAGTCTCCTTTCCATTCAAAAATCAACATAAGTTGTCACCCCGATCACTCCTGCCTCTCCCTCCAAACCTCTGAACACCAAAATACATGGAAACCACTGCAGCATGGTGAATAAGACTGTGAGCTTTGAAGTCAGACAGTCCTCAGTTTGAATCATGGTTCTATCTTATTTGAGTAACTTAAGACAGACAAGTGACAGAAAACAGACAAGCACAAATTTCTTCATTTATAAAATGGGATCCTATCTACCTCGTATTAGAATTATATTATATAAAACACTTAAATACTGTACCTGGTAGATAGTAAGTGCCTTACTATGTTTATAATTCACCTAGATGTAAATTATTAATTCCTGATGTTTCTGTTTCTTCACTTTTCTAACACAGAAAGAATTTTTTTAATTACATAGGTAACTTCCTTAACCAGTATAATATGTAAGAATACTATAGAAATATATAAAAGATAGGCTAAAGCACTAACACAAGGCATATCTGTAAAGAGGGCTTTAAAAATGCTAGATGTTACTGTTATTACTATTGTTCTTTGTGCTCTGTCATCACCAAATTGTGTGATCTATCTGCTATGTAACTTGAAAGTACAGACCTACTGAAACCAATTCTTTTTCTCCTTCTTTCTAAAAGAATTCCAAGCAATCCCAACAAGTATTCAGTTAATGTTTACAATAATGACCATTCTGATAACTATAATATGCTAATTTCCAATGCTTGCAAAAGTCAAAATCATCACCTTTATCCTCTAGGCCCTGAGTAAGCTGAGCCTGGTTACATCAAAAACTGCCCACACCAGAATTTCTAAGTCATCCTGAAGTAGGAGACTACCAGCGCTTATTTCCTGGTCTCCACAGGAAGAAATGAAGAAACCCACCAGAATTAGCAAATGGCACCAAAGGCAACTGCTAGGTGCCCTCACTGCTCATCAGTATAAGAAACTCCCAGCAGTGCCATGACAGTTTACAAATGCCACGGCAACTCCCAAAAGTTACCACTCCTTTTCTAAAGATTTCTGAGTAACCTGCACCTTGATTTGCATGTAATTCCAAGTGGGTATAAATACTGCAAGTCTACAGTCCATACACTGCTACTCTGGGTGCATGCCTGGGGGTTAGCCCTGCTCTGCAAGAAGCAGCTACTCTGTTGTACACTTTTGCTTCACTAGACCTGCATTTTTCCAGCACCAGCTCGTTCTTGAATTCTTTCCTGAGCAATGCCAAGAACCCTCCCAGGCTAGGCCCCAATTTGGGGGCTCACCTGCCCTCTGTCAATCCTACTGCTTTTTGCTGGATTTTTCAGCAATGGTCCCATAATCTCTCTATGGTCTTTTCCCAGGTCCCCACCTTCACACTCCACCTTATTAAAGAATGATAAAAAATCTATCAAAATTCTACCATATCTCAACAGTGAAGCCTCAGTCAACTTTAAAGATCTGGAAGTGATGGGCCATTTTTATTGGCAAACAAACTGATAAAAATGAGAGATCAGGGCTGGGCGCAGTGGCTCACGCCTGTAATCCCAACACCGTAGGAGGCCAAGGCGGGCAGATCACGAGGTCAGGAGATCGAGACTATCCTGGCTAAAACGGTGAAACCCTGTCTCTACTAAAAATACAAGAAAATTAGCCAGGTGTGGTGGCGGGTGCCTGTAGTCCCAGCTACTTGGGAGGCTGAGGCAGGAGAATGGCACAAACCCAGGAGGTGGAGCTTGCAGTGAGCCAAGATCGTGCCACTGCACTCCAGCCTGGACGACAGAGCGAGACTTTGTCTCAAAAAAAAAAGAGAGAGAAATCAGGTACCTGGAAAAGCTTTATTAATGTGGCTCCCTCTGTAATCCACAACATCTGAGCAGATAGTGTTTTAAAATGTTTTCCCCAGTGGGTAAGATTTTTAGTCCACTGGAAGAACTGCTAGAGAAATACAGATGCAAGAAAACAGTTTTTAATACAGTCAACCCTCATTATTCATGGATTCTCCACTGTCAAATTCACCTACTCACTAAAACTGATTTGTAAACCCAAAACCAATATTCTCAGAGTTTTTACAGTCAATCACGTGCACAGAACAGCAAGAAATTTGAGTCCCCCAACATGCACGTTACCAATTGAGGTTAAATAAGGTAATGGTCTGCCTTCTCATTTCAGCTCTCACGTCATATTGTAGAAAAGTGTCCTTTTCACAGTCTATGTAGTGCCACATTTTTTGCACTTTTGGGTGTTTTTGTTGGTGACTCCTCTATTCAGTATGGCACCAAAGCTTAGTGTGAAAGTGCCGTCTAGTGTTCCTAAGTCAGTGAGGTTATAGTGCTGCTGGCCACGAGTTCAATGTTAATGAATCAACAATATATATTAAATAACGTGTCTTTACACAGAAACACACATAAAACAAAGTTATGTATTGATAGATTGATTAAATCTTGCGACCAGAGGCTCTAAGGAACTTATCCTGTATTTCCCTAGTGGTAATCATTCAGTATTTGCTAATTCGGTATTTGTAGCAGCTTTATAAAAAAAAACAATGAGAATTGACTGTATTTTTAGTAGTCTGTATCTTTAGCACCAATAGCAGTAACAATCATCACCCCTACTAACTTTGTATTGAGAATGTACATATGCCAGTCATTTTACATATTATCTTCTATAATTCTCACAGTTATCCCAAGAAGGACATGCCGTTAGCCCCATTTTATAAGCAAAGATATTAAGGCTCAGAAACACATGACAAGGGCTCATAGCTAACAAAAGAAAAGGTAAGATAATTTCTTACACATTTTCCTGAAAGGGTTTAGCAAAGTTTCCAAAACTTACTGACCCCTTCTAGCACACCAGAAACACTGCAGCCATCTAGTCATTCTTTATTCAACAAACATTATTGGACACACTCAGTATCCTGGAACCTTGAGATGTCCAGTGAACTAACAAATTCCCTGTTCCCATGGGAACTAACCAATAATAAAATAAGTATTACCAGATTGGGCTATTGATACATAAGAAGATATTTGATTTATTAAAAGATATATTATTTAAAAAATAAAGCCTTTTAAAACAGTGACAGCTAAAGGCCATCTTCAGTGAATACCAGTTAAAATATATTTCCAAGCTGGGCACAGAGACTCACATCTGTAATCCCAGTGCTTTGGGACTCTGAGGCAGTAGGATTGCTTGAGGCCAAGAATTCAAGACCAGCATGGGCAACAAAGCAAGATCCCAACCTTAGAAAAAAAAAAAATTAATTAGCCAGGCATGGTGGTGTACGCCTGTAGTCCCAGCTACCTGAGAGGCTGAGGCAGGGGAATTGCTTGAGCTCAGGAGTTCGAGGCTATAGGAAGCTATGATTGCATCCCTGCACTCTAATCTGGGAGATGCAGTGAGACCCTGTCTTAAAAAAAAAAGTAAATAAAATGAAATATATTTCTGAGTGGTGGGAAAGTGTGTGTGTGTGTGTGTGTGTGTGTGTAACGTATTATATATTTATATATATATTTATATATACTTTCTGAGTGGTGGAAGAGAGTATTATATATATAGACACACACACACACACGCCCTAGCGTAACTCCAGGTTCTTTTCCCCTCCCAGAAAGACCTCCCCTGGCCTTTGATGGTCTGATCTGGGATCCACACCATCACTCAACAGCTACCCATTTTCCAAAGGCAACAGTGGTTCAAGTTTGACCCTTCCTGCTTCCCATTATCCCCAGCTCAACAAATATTTATTGAGCATCCTTTTATATTACAAGGCAAGGAAAATTTGCCCAAAGATCCTACACATAATTCTCAAACCATAACTCCTGGGAAACAAGAGTAAAAGTCGGATCTCTTAACGTCCACCCATTTAGATACTCAAGAAATGTATCTATTCTGAAAATGTCCCAAACTGTTTTTTTTCATCTCTGATAGCTGGCTCTTCCCCAAGTTCAGGGTGTCCTAACTCTCAACACCAGCCTACACAGCAGATTTATCCTGTACGCTCACTAAAATGCAGAGTTCAGAAGCTCATCCCACCATTCCACTTCTGACCAAATCTCAACTGTCTTCTCTCCTGTGCTTACAGCTTCTCTGAACACATAAGCACTCACTCTAAAGCACCTACTTCTATGTCAGTTTCTTCAGTGTCTTTCTCTTTTTGTTTCAATCACAGAAAGAGGAAAATTTCATTTTTCCTCTTTTCTTATAAAACTCTGGATGGGAACTGTTTAACCAAGAGTCAAGTTTTGGTTAGTAAGAATACTGGAGAAAGTCTGAAAATATTTTGAAAAACACTGCCTTGAGAATCCTACATATGTTTGTATGAATATATATATATATGGATTCTGATAGAATATGCATTCCTTTAATTGCTACTCAAACTTGGTAATCTCATTCCAACGCACACAACAGCTGATAGTGGGGGGAAGTGGTCTGGAAGACTCCTGGGCTGCAACCCAGTGCTAATATAGGTTTAAAAACTTGCCACACCATCTATGAGAGAATGGGAGAAAATTTTTGCAATCTATCCATCTAACAAAGGTCTAATATCCAGATTCTACAAGGAACTTATATAAATTCACAGGAAAAAAAACAACCCCACCAAAAAGTGTGCAAAGGATATGAAGAGACACTTCTCAAAAGCGGACATTTATAAGGCCAACAAACATATGAAAAAAAGATCATCATCACCGGTCATTAGAGAAATTCAAATCAAAAGCACAATGAGACACCATCTCACACCAGTCAGAGTAGCAATCATTAAAAAGTCAGGAAACAAGAGATGCTGATGAGGCTGTGGAGAAATAGGGACGCTTTACACTGTTGGTAGGAGTACAAGTTAGTTCAACCATTGTGGATGACAGTGTGGAAATTCCTCAAGGATCTAGAACCAGAAATACCATTTGACCCAGCAATGCCATTACTGGGTATATACCCAAAGGATTATAAATCATTCTACTATAAAGACACATGTACATGTATGTTTATTGCAGCACTATTTACAATAGCAAAGACTTGGAACCAACCCAAATGCCCATCAATGATAGACTGGATAAAGAAAATGTAGCACATATACACCATGGAATACAATGCAGTCATAAAAAAAAATGAGTTCATGTCCTTTGCAGGGGCATGGATAAAGCTGGAAACCATCATTCCCAGCAAACTATCACAGGAACAGAAAACCAAACACTGCATGTCCTCGTTCATAAGTGGGAGTTGAACAATGAGAACACATGGACACAGGGAGGGGAACATCACACACCAGGGCCTGTCGGGGGTTGTGGGGCAAGGGGAGGGAGAGCATTAGGACAAATACCTAATGCACGTAGGGCTTAAAACCTAGATGATGGGTTGATAGGTGCAGCAAACCACCATGGCACATATATACTTATGTAACAAACCTGCACATTCTGCACACGTATCCTAGAACTTAAAGTTAAAAAAAAAAAAAACTTGCCACATATACCCCAAGCATTTGAGAATTGACTATGTGGTTAGAGTTTTTTCAGTGATAGAGAACCAAACTGTTGCTTATTTACTCAACAGTGATAAGGCAATGAGAGAGTCAATACCACCTGCACAGAGAAATGTTTCTGTGATTAACTATTTCTTCCATTCTTATGCAAACTTCTAAGTTCTAGTAGCAATGACACCAGTAGTAGCACAAAACAGCAGTAGGCAGAGAGCAATAATCATAGTACAGGAGGAGGAGCAGCAGTAAGGTGAGCAGCAGCAGCTGGTATCTACTGCACCCTTACTACAGGTAGCATCTCATCACCTTATTGAATCTTCGCAACTATTCAATGAGGTAGGCACCCAGTTGTCCAAGTTAGTCAATGACTAAACTGTAACTGATGAAGGTATCCACATACATGCGTAATATAATTGACATCTCTCCCCTGAGAAAGATGGATACTATTTGGACTAACCCCCCTTTCTGCTTTTTTTTCCCCTTTATACTTTCTAGTGACCAGTTAAGCCACGGTTTTCAGGAGAGAAATTGTGTGACAATCAAGAAAAGCAAACTATCATTTTCGTGTTGGGGAAAGAAAAAAACATTGAAAACTTATATCCTAGTCTCTAAAGTGGCTATATACTGCTATTACCAAAAAAAAAAAAAAAAAAAACCCAGAAGGGCAAAAGATATAAAGATTTTGAGGCTCAAGAACATAGGGCCTTATGGCTTATATTGGATAAAGATAACTATATAAACAGGCTGCCAAGTCAAGTGGGAAAAGATAAGGTAGGAAGTCACTATGGCCAAGGCTGAAACATGACAGTTAGGAATTAGAGATTTCCGTGTTGAGACAGCAGTGCTACACAGCCTTGGTATTGTGTAACCCCAATTAGTGTATCTCATTATTTATTCCTCCACCTAGCTATAGTCTATAATTATGATGAAAGAAAACATGTTGATAAAGACAAAAATTGTTCTGGCAACAAAAGTAACACCATGCCTGTAAATAGCATGTGCCATCCTTAAATATCTTCCTCTTAGGCATCCTACCTTTCACCACTATTTGACCTGTATCAACTCCCAAAAATCCTAATGCTGATTACCTAACTTTAAGACTATTTAGCCTCCTCCCTCCCTTATCCTCCTCCTCCCCATTGTTCTATGGATCCTCTTCCCACAACCCCCAAACTGATTGCCTTTGAGTCGTTTTTTCTTTATTAAGGTGTCTAAAACTAGAAATTCAAGTAAAAAACCTTGTTGATGCTGTGAATACAGAGGTAATCAGAATGAGGGAACTAAAAGCCAGGCTTTGGGCTGAGCACTCTACCCATGTATTTCTTTTAATCTGTACAATTACCCTGTGACTTAGATCATATTATTATGCATTGTCCTCTTTTAGCCTCTGTATTAGTCCACTCTCATACTGCTACAAAAAAAAATACCTGAGACTGGGTAATTTATTTCAAAAAAAAAGAGATTTAATTGGTTCACTGTTCTGCAGGCTGTACAGGAAGCATGATGCTGACATCTGTTCAGCTTCTGGGCTGACCTCAGGAAAGTTACAATCATGGCAGAGGGCAAAGTGGGAGCGAGCCATCTCACATGGTGGAAGCAGGAGCAAGACAGAGTGACGGGGGCCAGGCACAGTGGCTCACACCTGTAATCCCAATACTTTGGCCGGCCAAGGGGGACAGATTTCGAGACCAGCCTGGCCAACATGGCGTGATGGTATGCACCTGTAATCCCAGCTACTCGGTAGTCTGAGGCAGGAGAATCACTTGAACCCAGGAGGTGGAGGTTGCAGTGAGCCTAGATCATGCCACTGCACTCTAGCCTGGGTCACAGAGTGAGACTCTGTCCCAAAAAAAAAAAAAAAGAAAAAAAAGAGAGAGAGAGAGAGACTAACAGGGGTGGTGCCACATTTTTAAATGACCAGATCTCATGAGAACTCACTCACTATCACAAGAACAGCACTAAGGGGGTGTTGCCAAACCATTCATAAGAAACCACCTCCATGATCCAATCACCTCCCATCAGGCCTCACCTGCAACATTGGGGATTATAATTTGACACGAGATTTGGTGGGGACACAGATTCAAACCATATCATTCTATCCCTGGTCCCCCGAATCACATATACTTCTTCCTTCTCACATTGCATAATACAATCATGGCTTCCCAACAGTCCCCAAATTCTTAACTTATTCCAGCATTAACTCAAAAGTACAAAGTACAAAGTCTCATCTGAGATAAGGCTAGTCCCTTCTGCCTATAAGCCTATAAATTAAAAAACAAGTAAGTTACTTCCAAGATACAATGGGGGTATAGGTATTGGGTAAATTTTCCTGTTCAAAAAGGAAGAAATTGGCCAACAGAAAGGGGCTATAGGCTCCATGCAAGTCCAAAACCCAGCAGGGCAGTCATTAAGTCTTAAAGCTCCAAAATAATCTCCTTTGACTCTATGTCTCACATCCAGGGCTCACTAGTACAAGAAGTGCAATCCCAAGGCCTTGGGCAGCTCCACCCCTGTGGCTTTGCAGGGTTCAGCCCCTACAGCTGCTCTCAAGGGCTGGCATTGACTGCCTGTGGCTTTTCCAGGCTGGAGTGCAAGTTGCCAGTAAATCTACCATTCTGGGGTCTGGAGGATGGTGGTGGTCTTCTCACAGCTCCACTAGGTAGTGCCCCAGTAGGGACTCTGTGTACGGGCTCCACCCCCACATTTCCCCTCTGCATTGCCCTAGTAGAGTTTCTTTATGAGGGCTCTGCCCCTGCAGCAGGCTTCTGCCTGGACATCCAAGTTTTTCCACACATCCTCTGAAATCTAGTTGGAGGCTCCAAAGCCCCAGCTCTTGCACTCTGTGCACTTACAGGCTTAACACCACATGGAAGTCACCAAGGCTTACAGCTTGCACCCTCTGAAGCAGTGGCCGAGCGTAACCTGGGCCACTATGAGCCATAGCTGGATCTGGAGCAACTAGGATGTGGAGAGCAGTGTCCCAAGGTTATGCAGGGCAGCAGAGCCCTGCGCCTAGCCCAGGAAACAACTCAGTCCCCCTACGCTTCTGGGCCCATGATGGGAGGATCTGCTGCAAAGTTCTCTGAAATGCTTTTGAGGCCTTCTTCCCATTGTCTTGGATGTTAGCACTTGGCCCCTTTATACTTAAGCAAATTTCTGTAGCCTGCTTGAATTACTCCCCAGAAAATGGGCTTTTCTTTCCTACCACATGGCCGGGCTGCAAATTTTCCAAACTTTTATACTCTGCTTCCCCTTTAAATATAAGTTCAACTTTAGATAATTTCTTTGCTCACACGTATAAACATAGGTTGTTAGGAGCAGCCAGGCTACATCTTGAATACTTTGCTGCTTAGAAAATTCTTCTGCCAGTTACCCTAAATCATCACTCTCAAGTTAAAAGTTCCACAGATTCCTATGGCAGGGACAAAATGCAGCCAACTTCTTTGCTAACACATAACAAAAGTGACCTTTATTCCAGTTCCCTCCTCATTTCCATCTGAGACCTCCTCAGCCTGGACTTCACTGTCTATATCATTACCAGCATTTTGTTCACAACCATTTGATCAGTCTCTAGGAAATTCCAAACTTTCCTTCATCTTCCTGTCTTCTTCTGAGTCCCCTAAATTCTTCCAACCTCTGCCTGTTACCCAATTCCAAAGTTGCTTCCACATTTTCAGGTATCTTTATAGCAGTGCCCCATTTCTTGGCACCAATTTTCTGTATTAGTCCACATTGCTATAAAGAAATATCTGAGGCTGGGTAACTTATAAAGAAAAGAGGTTTAATTTTCACTCATGGTTCCATGGGCTGATTAAATCACGGTGCTTCATGGTTCCACAGAAAGCATGATGCTGGCATCTGCTCAGTTTCAGGGGAGGCCTCAGGAAACCTGCAATCACCGCAGAAGGCAAAAGGGGAGTGAGGCATCTCACGTGGTGGGAGGAGCAGCAAGAGAGAATGACAGGGGAGGTGCTACACACTTTTAAATGAACAGATCTCATGAGGACTCACTCACTATTATGAGAACAGGACCAAGGGGATGGTGCTAAACCGTTCATGAGAAACTGCCTCCATGACCCAATCACCTCCCACCAGGCCCCACCTGCAACACTGGGGATTACAATTTGACATGAGATTTGGTAGAGACAAAGATCCAAACCATATCAGCCTCTGTTGAAACAGAGGCCACAAGAATAACTTGCCCAAAGATATATATATAGCCAGTAAGTGGCCAAATTGGAATTTAAGTCCAAATCTGTCTTACTCTGAAATTTAGACTTATTAGACTGGTCAGAAGTCTTAACCAGTTTACAACAAGAACAGATCAGCGCTTTTTCTCTAAAGAATGTCAACATGCCAAAAAAAAAAAATTCAAAATGCTTGCGTCTAAGTGGATGAAACACAGGGGTAGGCTGAATTTCCTGGTAAATAAGGAATCCAGAAATTTTCTTTGGGCTTGTGTTACATGACATTGGCCTTGCCCTTCCCTCTCACAGTCTGTACCTCACGATCAGAGAAGTGAACAGCTTGGTGAGATTCAGAACAAGGGGAACAATTCCATTATGTTAGGACATCCTCATTTGTGACAAAACAGATGCTGGCTGGTCACATCCATTCCACCTCTCTGTTTTGGAAGCTCCCACACTCTACAAACTGTCTGGAATTCATTAAGACAGGAAAACAGGCTGACAGTAGTATTTCAAATTTTATTCAGCAGAAGTTTTATGAAAAACAATTTGGTCATGTGGACATGCCCAAAACCACCATCACCCTGTTTCTCAACCAAATCTTTCAGTCAAGTGACTGCAGTATGCTTCAAGTTTCACACTTGCAGAGTGTAGATTAAAATACAACCCCTTTTTGAGATTTGGGCCAGGGCTCCTTATGGTAGTAAAGCTAGGTTAACTCTAAGTCACTCAGAGATCACATTATACAACAAAGAATCATATCCATGGAAGGCCTGGTTAGCCCCATCTTTAGACTTTTCCGTTATTTAACCAATAAATTCATTTTCTGATTAAACACGGTAAATATGGGTATTCTGTCACCCAAGCTTATATATTATTTATATCCCATCTCTATGCAATGCTTTCTATCACAAGTTCATTGAGCAAATCACCCCCCCTCCCAACACCATCACCTTCACCTTAGTGCCATGATTTCCAAAGTGTGATTCAACCAATAGTTTCAGCATCACTTAGAAACATGTCAGAAATGCAGATTCTGAGACCCTACCCTAGACCTACCAAACAGAAACTGTGGGAGTGTGTCCCTACAATCTGTTTCAACAAGCCCTATAGGGAATGCTGATGAACATTCGAGTTTGAGAACCACTGCCCTAATGATTTTACCACAAATCTCATGTCTCCATATTAAATGCTCTTGTATTGCTATTTTGGAATGAAAAATTCCCCAGATCACAATACATTTAGTTAAAAAAAAAAAAAAGGACTGTCACTTGTATTGTCAGGCCAGAGATAATCATTGATAATAATTACTCACTGGTTTTTAAAAAAAGAAAAAAAAAAAAAAGGAAAGCTCTATAGTTTCCTCTAGAAAGTTTGTTATCAGATCTACATTACTGATGTGGTAGCACCCAAGAAAATTCTGGGATTCACTTTGAACAATGTGCACCCCCGTGAAACCAATCCCTGTGATAAGGACATGTAGCCAGGCCTGTATCAGATTCTCCACTCCTGGAGCCATGAAATTGACCTGTTTATAAAGATATCAGGTATATGAACCCAAAAGTGAGAAAGAGGGGTAACACTAGGGAGAGACTCCCTAAGGACAGCAGATTAACATGTGGTATCATTGACTCCCAAAAACAAACCGCAATTAATTGTCCTTGCCATTCAGCTCCCTGCCGTTACATCACGCACTTTAGTGATTTTGATGTTATGACCAAGCAAGCACCATCAAACTCTCTCATTCATTGCTGAATCAACAATTTAAAGCTTCCATATATAATCAGTATTGTTAGAATTACCTTCCAAAATCCTACCATTTAGCATTTACTCATCTCACATTTGCCTAGATAAAAAATATTATTAGTGTGTACCTACCCAAAGACCGGTGGAAAAATTACCAAGCTAAGATGATACAAGGTGCAGTTCCAGAAAGTCTACACACTGATTGTTTAATACACCATAAGCCAGTGGCCAACCTCTTACAAGTTATCCTCTAAGCATACTTCTTTGCAGCAAATGGACAAACCTTTATTTGGAATGTGACCAGGAATCATGCCAGTTGCTTATATTTTTAGGTATTGCTTCACATAAGCTATTGTAAACTCTTCCTTTAAAAATAAATAAATAAATGGAATTTTCAAGAATGCATATTTGGGGTCACCCTCTTCCCTTGAAGGCAAATGACCTTAACTGGCCAACACTATTTTAATGTTTATTCTAGGCACTCTCTGCCAAAAGCATTATGAATTAGTTACAAACGGTTCTTATTGGCTGAGGTGCCAGCATCCTAAATTTAGATGGTATAACTATACAGGCTCACTAACACAACAGAGCAAAACTAACACTGAAATAATACCTTTCCACCTTTGCTGAAAAAATTCAAATGCTAAAAACAAAACAGAACAAAACAAATATATACCTAGTCCTTTTGATGGAAGGGAATGTTACAATTTGACCATGACATATATGAGTGTTGGTTCATGAACTCAGTTTTAGAGCACCATCTCTACGAATTTAGGACACACTGCAGGCAAGAGGTACAGTGTGGCTACATCTCACTGAGGTTCTCTGGTAGCCTTCATCAGGATTGAGCTAGGTCCTGAGTTAAGCAAGGAAATCATCTTTAGGATTTCCATGAGCATTTCCTTTCACCAAATTTCAAATCTCCAGCTGTAAAAATAAAATGTATGCTTTTGAAAAACACGCTTCCTAGAATCAGTTAGTATTTAGGAACATTTTATGGTAAAGGTACAAAAGTAAATACAGCATTCCTGTCTGTCATTTGGTAATTTCATATATAACCACAGCCACCAGGCTAGGTAAAACCTCTCTGCCTCAAGTCTTCTTTCCATTGAGGCAAGTCAACCTTCCCAGAAGGAAACCTATTCTACAAATACAAGCTATGCTTTCTCCCAACAGTGGGGACAACCACTTTTCCAATGATGCCCTTAATCACATGGGAAAACTGATGAATGTGTGTGAATGATTCAGCAAGTTACCCCACTTTGGAGAAGAGGCAAGGGTGGGGAGGGTGAAGACCACAGATGTCTTCCTGAAATTGCTCAATGAGGCACAATTTCTTATATGACAGGATTCTACCAGTGCCCTCTATAGGGCATGCACTTAGATTTAAAATATTTGCTCTCACACAACCCAGTATTTTTCCTTTTGAAAGTTATCACCCTGGCCGGGCATGGTGGCTCATGCCTGTAATCCTAGCACTTTGGGAGGCCAAGGCAGGTGGATCACCTGAGGTCAAGGGTTCGAGACCAGCCTAGCCAACATGGCGAAAACCCACCTCTACTAAAAATACAAAAAATTAGTCAAGCATGGTGGAACACATCTGTAATTCCAGCTACTTGGGAGGCTGAGGCAGGACTACTGCTTGAAGCTGGGCGTGGAGGTTGCAGTGAGCCAAGATCGTGCCACTGCACTCCAGCGTGGGCAAAAGAGTGAGACTCCATCTCAAAAAAAAAAAGAAAGAAAGAAAGTTATCACTCTGTGGGTACTTGAATCAAAGAATACAGCTATTAAAATCCAAATGCTTTGAAGATTTTTTTAAAGAGGTCAAATTAAATACACGCCATTTCCTGTGGATGTCAAAGTTGGTGAATACTGGAGGTGGTATGTGGGAGGAGAGCTTCTTCTTTTTTGTTTCTGCACCAACACTGACATTTTCACAACAGAGTGGACAGGAAGCATGATCTCAGGACCGAAACACAGGACTAGGAGTCAGGAGTTCTACACTGGTTATTTGTTCATGGTGGGCGTGTATGTTTTGTGAAATCAATCTCAGGCTTTCCTTTTTAATCCTCAATTACTTGGGCCTCTCCTTAACACCAAAAAAGTAATTAAAAATCCAGCTCCAAAAACTATGGTCAGACATGAATTACGTCAGGACAACAACAGTCAGGAGAACAAGGGATGACATCAAGTAGGATGATCCTAGAGGAAAGAAAGGATAACAAAAATAACAAGACCCATCTCCTCTTTTAGCCCAGGGTTAGGTTTATAAAGACAAGCATAAATCTCTGACTCACTCAACATTAGGAAAACATTAAAGACTGAGTTATAAACACTTTTAACAAAGATTAATGTCTGTGTTTCTTTTTCCACTATTCATATATTAACTTCAGTCCTATGGGTAACCCCGAACACCTACTAAGCCTCAAGCCTAATATTAGCTGCTTTACATACATTACCTTTTATCTTCACAGCAGCCTTGCAAGGTGGCAACTGTCCCATTTTACAGAAGAGGGAATTAGAGTTCAGAAAGGTTGGATAACTTGACCAAAGTCACAGAGCTAGTGAGTGGTAGTGTCTGGATTTGTGCCTTTATGTCAGATATTCAGTCTTGCCTCAAAATCACTTCTTCCAACAGGTCATTCCTGATCATCCAACCTAATAAAAAGCCCCCTTCTTTCATAGGCACATTCTACCAATAATGCTCTGTTTAATTTCCATAGCAGTTAGTAAAACTCATCTTGCTCATGTATTTGGTTCATTGTTAACGGTGCGCCACCTCCAAGATGTAAGCACCATGCTAGCAGGAACCCATCTGCTTCTCCACTGGGCTCCCTATGGCCAGCATAGAGACTGACACTCAGCACCCAGTCCTTGAGAAGCCCCCAGAAAGGTCAGCCATTAAAGAAAAAAGCTTCATCTCTCTGAATCCCAGGACACGGGTCTCAGGTGAACACTCCAAAGGTCTACTTCTCTACTCCTCACAGCATGCATCCAAAGCCACAGGAGGGAAAGATGAAGCGAAGAAATAAGAAAGCCACATTGTAGAAATGGGCTAGAGAAATAAGCTTACCATTGAGAAGCCAAACCTGGTCCTCCTCCCAAGATCATTTGCAATAGAATGGGAGGTGCAGAAATTTCAACAGAGATCCCAGATCTCCTTGTGGGTCTTCTCGACCTCGTTTGTCTCAATAAAGATGCAGACTTATCCCTTGGTATAATTCTTATCCTCGGAGTACACAATGTTCACTAGACTCACAAAAACCCTCTTATAAACTGCAAATTTGCCTTTATAATACCAAAAGCTTGTGGTGGCTGCATTTAATATCTTTGACCTGTCTTCATGATTATTTTCTCCAAATAATGCATACTTGGAGTGTAGTCAAACATATTTTTATAATTTATTCCTATTAGACAAACCCTCAGCAAAGTACATTTTATACCTCACACACACACACATACACACACAAAAAACAAATGAAACTCTCGCTTATTGTCCTTGAAAGATGACAAAAAAAAGTAGCCAAGGATTTTTTTTTTTTCCTATTATTTATCCTAATACTGCCAGTCCTGAAACAAAGCAGTTGGAGGGGGAAATTTAGTAACTTTGATTTGTCCCAAGATACATTTTTTTACACTGAGGTCCTATTCCTGACAGTAAGCACATGTGATCTGTTCTAAAAAAAGGATATTTTCCACTTCTTGCACAACTGGAGCAGATATAAACATCAGCCTGTGCAAACTGCACTGCAGAACTCAAAGGGAATTAAACATACATCAACTTAAATAAAATCTATAAATAGTAGTAATTGGGAAAAGGAAATCTCCAATAACAAAGAAAACCAAGACTGAGAATCCCACTTCAATCAAGTGTTCCATCTAATCATACCACAAAACGAACCTGCATAGTAAGATTTGAACATCTGCAGGTTGAGGCACCTCAATATTGTCTATTTTGTTTTGGATGCATGATTCTATATACGTTTTAGTTATTCTTAAGAGAAGCGTAAAAACTGCTATCATAGTAAAATTCTGCTAGAAAAGGGGGAATTAATCTCATTTACTAACAGTGCTAGGTGCTATGCTAAACATATTTATACATTTTTGCTTAGTTTTAAAAGTTCTACCAACCCTAAGGGGGTGGGTTCTATTGATCTCATTTTACAGCTTAAAGAAATTGAGACTCCAAGAAGTTAAGTATCTTGAACACAGATATAGTGGTTAAGTGGCAAAGCAGTGACCACAGACAGCACTTAAGCAGGGCTCCCTCTAAACCTGTCCACGTGCATGCAGCCTCTCTGTCACCATGAGGTATCATCAGGTGCCTGGAGACCACAAAGAAGAGCTTAGAGAAAGGTTAGAAGTTTAAAAGGCAAACGGAAACCCTAAATGTCTACTTTAGGATCATGCCCTCCACGGTGTCTAACATTTTACTTAGTGTAGAGAAACACATTTGACTATCGTTTCACCTTGAAGGCCAAACTCAAACACCCCTATTTGTCCACAAAACTGCCTCCCCAGTTCCCCTTCCTCTATTAAACGCCCCCAACTGCTGATGCCCACCCTGCCACAGGGACCACACTCTGCCTTGTATAATTAGCTGGATCCATGAGTTCTCTTTCCCTCACCACACAGGGAGGGCACAGTATGATGTATCTTTGAATTCTGCACAATCAACCAGGCATAGTACAGACTAGAGGACAAGAGCATGTAGCTACAGAAGCCTCAGTTTAAATCTAGGCCCCACTGACTTGGCATGCCTCAGTTTCCCTCTCTGTAGAATGAGAATAATAAACTATTACATACACCCAAGGTTGAATTAACAGCATTAATACAGAGTTAATATTCAGAATAGTGCCTGGCACACAGGAAGCACTAGATAAGTCTTAACTGTTTTTAAAATTATAATTAATATCATTATTGTTTTTATTTATTATGATCACCTCATGCAGATTTCACAAAGATTAAATATGTTTTACGCATGTAAAAACACTTAGAACGGGGCTCACACATAGTACATACTCAATAAATGTGACCCATCATTATTAGCATTAGTGTGCACATACTAGGACTCAATAAATATGTGTTGAACACGAATTTTTATGGATACACTAATGTCAAAATTGTTAGTTTTTTTTAACTAGCATAAAAGAATTGTTATGATTAAATGAAAAATACAAAGTGCAAAATATTTATCTGAACACTTCATTAGAAGAAAAACAAAAAGGAATTTACTAACATTGAAAGAACTGTATTGCATAACAACACTTGCCTTAGAGAAGACAGCCACAGTCAAGCAAATGCAAAACACCTTCCAAAATGCCAGGCACACTGCTAGGTAATGAAAATAACAACAAGAACATGTGCTAACATTTACTGAGCACTTACCATGTGTCAGGCACTATGCTAATACTTTTCCCACAGTCAACGTAACACTTATATTCTTGAGACTACTGGAAGCAGGCCCCTATTTGCCATATGAGGAAACTGAAATTAGACGTCACCCAGCCTGCCCAAGGTCACCCAGTAAGTTAGGGACAGACACCGATGGCAGAACAAGGCTCTTCATCTCTATGCTAGTGGTTCCCTGCAGATTAGACAGACCAAAAAAAATCAAGAAAACTTTCAGAAATCAAAAAATGACTGACAGTTTTGTTTTGCCAAGAATGGATTATTATGTCATCAAAGAAAGGGCATTTTTTAATATGAAGACAGGAGAAAAACATCTCAGCATAACTCCAAGAAATGGCAGCGGCCTTATACCCAAATATATGTAGGTATGCGTGTGACACAACAGTCTTTGTCTTTCTCATTTCACCCAAACCTTCAAAAGTTCACACACCTTTGCGAACCAGCATTTGGGGATCACTGCTGTATCCTGTCCTGCCATGATGAAGCCAATACTCACTTTCATTCCCATTTCTAATTTGCAGAAAATGTAATAACAGCTGTCTAAATAGTACTAAAGATTTAAAAAGAAATTGGAATTAAACTAAGCCAACTGTGAAGTCTGTCCAGGAAAACGACATTAACAACTACAAGGCCATGTGGACTGAGTAAACCAAACAAAAGGACTATGAGCCTGAGAGATGCTACTAAGTTTTAAAATGTTTTTAGGTCCAAAAAACCTGTAGAGACGTCCTCTGCTCCTAGGAGCTCATTCAACAGTTTCACATTTGTTTCCCTGCCGTGACTATGCCTATGTGAACTCTGGGCTCACTCTAGATAGTCAGCGCTTTTCCTCTGCCACCCACCATTCAGAACTCATTCCCAGGAGAACACAAGAAGGTTTCTAAAACTTTGTTGGAGGAAAAGGTGTACAAACAATTCATTAGAACCTTTTCCCATAGTGTGTGTCTTCCTATGACACAGTCTCAACCACCAATATGACCAAAATGAGATTCACATAATCTAAATCCAGCAACTTCAGATTCCTAAAGGCAAGGATGTCTGGGTTAGAAATGAAACATGTCCTTCCTCATGAAAGACTTGAATATCTGAGGTTAGCCCCAGTGAACAATATATAAATTCCTCTTTGGAGAAAGCCCAGTAAGTATCTATTTTAAAGGAAACACAATATTCATTGCAAAAACAAAAAACCAAATCGCTTACCTTGAGTGGGTTATGGTATTAAGGAAGAAAGCAACACATACTCAAACAAATATTTATTGTGTCACGCATTGTTCTAAGCCAGTGGTTCTGAAATGGGGGTGACTTTGCCTACCACGGGACATCTGACAATGTCTAGAGACGTTTTTGGTTGCCATAATTGATAGAGGCAGCAGTACTGGCCTCTAATAGGAAGAGGCCAGGGATGCTGCTGGACATCCTGCAATGCATAGGACCCTCCACAACAAGGAATTATCTGGCCCAAAATACCAACAGCACTGAGGTTGAGAAACTTTGTTCTAGGCCTTGGGGACACAATAGTGAGCAAGGAACAAACAGAAAACCCTGTTCCCTTGGAGTTTGCAGTCTAGCATGGAGAAACACGTAATAAACATAACATATTGGAAAATTATACAGTAGATTATAGTATAAGCCCTATGGGAAAAAATATAGAGCTGGACAAGGAAGACAGAGAGTTTGGAGGAATAGCAATTGCAAATACCGTGGTCAAAAAGGGCCACACTATCAGTGTGATGGGAATGATGTTTAAAGAAAGAGCTGTAAAGAAAATAACAAGAACAACATCTGCTAACATTTTCTGAGCACTTACTACGTGCCAGGCACCATGCTAATACTTTTCCACAGTCAATGTCACACTTAATGTCCTTAAGACTCCTGGAGGCAGGCACATACTGGTTGGTGGGGGAGTGAGCACTGGGGCTGTCTGGGCAAAGGACGGTCAAGGCAAGTGCAATATAAAAATGCCCAGTGGTGGAAGGGCCTGGGGTATTCCAAAAACAGTGAGGAGACCAGCCTGGCTGCAGCAGAGGGAGGAAGGAGGCAGACAGCAAGAGATAAGGTGACAGCTGACATCTTAAGAACCTCAAATTTTACTGAGAGAAACGAGGAGCCATGGTCAGGTTCTGGGCAGAGAATGACAGGATCTGACTTGAGGTTTAACACAGGGTTGCTTGACCTCAGCGCTATTAACAATTTGGGACCAGATAATCCTTTGCTGTGGGGGCTGTCCTGTGCACTGTAAGATGTTTAGCAGCATCCCTGGTCTCCACCTACTAGAGATGGGTAACGATCCCTTCCACTGTAACAATCACAAATGTCTCCAGACACTGTCAAATGACCCCAGGGGGCAAAATCACCTCCAATTGAGAACCAGTTCTAACAGGAAGATTGTGGCTACTACACTGAAAACTCACCAATGTGGGTATTGCAGTTTAAAAGACTACTGCAATAATCCAGGCAAGGGCTGATGGTGGCTTGGACCAAAGTGGTAGCAGAGGAGTTGGTAAGAAGCAGGCAGATTCTGGACATATTTTCAACTCTAACAACTCTGGACAATCAAGAGAAGACAGTTGATAGGCAGAACAGCTACAGCAGTCTTAACATCAATTTCAACTTTTTCCAACAAAGACTTATAAGAAGTGAGGTGCCCCAGCAAAGACATAAGACAAAAAGCAATGAGAGAGAAGGCCCTGAACAATGCGTAGCCCTTTTAAGTCACACAACAGATGTCGATGACAATACCTTAGACAACTGTGGAAAACAGTATAGAGAAATGTTGCCAACTCCATATATTTATTCACAGATTTTATTTAACTGGTTTATTTCAAAGAGCATGTGTGTGCTCCATATACAAGTTTTACAACAACTTTTTTAATTTAGCCTTCCTTTCCCTGCTGGTTCAGGCCCACACCTGTTTCTAGCATTAACGTGTGAAGCCATTTCTTCCCACATACCCACATTTTTCCTTACACGTGCCTGCTAGCTAGCTACTGAGGACGTTCACCCTTACAAGTCTTTTTTGCTGACTCTGAAAAAGCACAGGCCCAAATCGTCCAACATGAGTTTCACGGCACTCATTTGGGTTTTTCCAGATGGTATTTTCCTCGCTCTCTCAAACTGATTTAATGTTATGTATCAGCTACCATCAGAAATGTTCCAAACAGTCCGGTAAATTTATTTCTTTCAGGATTCCACACACACACTCATTCCCTCATTCTGGCCGTGTAAGCATTTGCTTATAGAAGCAAAAGCAGAGACTGCCCAGTAAAACACTGGTCCCTTCAGCCGAATGCAGATAGAGCCCTGATGAGCATAACCAACAATACCCTTCACACAATATTACTCAAAACCCCCAGCCCCCAACACACACAATCTATGCTCACGCACAAAACAGCCATTATGAGGAAAAACCACCAACTAAAGGCTGGTTTTATACACGTCCAACTGCTTAGGCGGTTTCCTTCCAATCTGCCGTGAAGCATCTACAAAGAGGCTTCAGCGATGGCAGTCAGTAGGACCGCTGTTCCCAGATTTTCTTCCCCAACTGGGATAAAGAGTCCTGCCACAGCCCTGAAGGGAATAAACCTGGTTGCACTTTCCACTAGAAAAAGAACCAGCCCAGTGCTCGCCAGAGGCCAAGATTACACCACTTTGCTCCTCATTCAGTTGCCCTTCTCCACTCACCCTCACTTCAAGACCCTCTCCCACTCTGCCAGCCAGGCCCATTCACCCAGGCCCCACCCACAGCGAATGGCAGGGCAGGAAGGTACAGCCGGGTGCAGAAGTCCTGCTGGATGCTTCCAGTGATAGCCTTATCCTAGCTCACAGCTTAGAAGGGTGGAAATAAACCCTTCTCAGCTATTCCAGCCTCCATTGACCATGTCCCTTTTAGTAAACATTGTAAACGAGAAGTACGAGGCGTCCAGAGTGGCTGCCGGACAGAGAGAACGGGAGACACCCAATCCATTTCGACAGACAAGTGGGAATGGAGGCAGCAAAAAGGGTGGCTCAAGGAAACTGGGCACTAGAGGGGATGGGGCATCAGAGCAGCGGATGTCCTCACTCCTCGTCTAAAAAGTTTTTGACGTCCCCAGCGAATTAAACAAACACGTGTCTCTGCCAAGCGGGGTACACTCCTAGTAACCCCCAAGACCAAGGCTCATTTCCCCTCTGCAGGGAAGGCCTGGATTTGAATGGGACTCTATTTCCAGGGAGTTTAACTTGGACTAGGGGACACGCCCACCACTGCCCTGGCCCCTCCCGCGCCCGCTTGCAGCGGTCTGGAGGTGAGAGGCGGAGCCCAGAGAAACCTCACCTGCAGGAGCCGAGGGGCTAGTTTCCCCACAGGGACCGGACTCCCAAGAGGTGACTCCAAGCGAACTAATTGCTTCCCTCCAATGTCGCATCTCAGTCCACCCAAAACTCTCCCTCTGCGAGCCCTCAACCCGCTGGGGTCTTCAGAAAGGGGGTTCACTAGAACTCTTTCTCCCCCATCCCACCGGGACAGCGTCCCGGCCCGGCGCTCCTCCTCCCCCACATCGCGCCAGGTCGCTCCCCAGCCCCCACTCAGTCTCAGCAGCTGGCATCCCCGGCCGAGGGTCCCCGCGCCTGAACGCTTCGTCCCCGGCGACTCGCAGCGCCCCCCCGAAGTGCATCCATCCGAGCCTCCAAAAGGGGCACTTGGGCCGGGCGGGCGCGGCCCCCAACTGCAGGGGGCAGTTCGCCCTCTGCCCCGGGGCAAGGGCACTGGGTCCTTGTTCCAGAGCTACCGCGGTCCGCTCTCCTCGCCCCAGAGTGGCAGACGCAGTGCCCCCCCAGCCGCCTGCTGCGCCTCTGTCCAGCTGTCACCACTCACCTGCTCTTCAGCGGTTGACTTTTGAGTTCGTAATAGGTTTTGGGCTCTTCATGAAACTCCTCCCCGACTTCGAAATCCGGCACGATTCCCGATTCGGACTGCATGGCTCCCGCTTCCCGTCCTTCCACTGCTGGAAAGTGAGAACAGAGCCCGGGGGCGGAGGGAAGGTAGTTGGGCCTGGGTCCCCCGAGCCGTGCGCCCCGGCGCAGTGCCGAGCTCTGCCCGCTCGCCGGCTCGCGGCCGCCAGCCCCAGCGCGGGGAGTTTACACTCGCGCCCAGGCGGGAGGGGCCGGCGGCCGAGCGCTGTCTGGGATCTGTAGTTCCGCCCGGGCGGGCCATTCCCAGCTCGCCTGGGGAGCCGCTCCCACGAAAACTACAGCTCCCAGAAGGCCAGGCGGGGGAGAGGCAACGTGGTGGACACCGCTAGTGCAACTCCTGTTTGGATTCACAATGTCAGCAGCTCCTCTCCCTCCTCTCTCCCCACTTGCTTCAAGGGTACTGACTTGGCTACTTAATATGAATAAGAACGGACACTGACTGCTCTTCTACCATCACCCCCACCTCTCAGCTCAGACATCTGCGAGGGCACGCCGAGTGCTTATTTTAAAAATAAAATAGTCAAGAGTTTTGGCACGAGAAAGTTTTAGCATTCGAGCCTGTCTTAAAATAAAAGGACTTCCTATCAGCTCGCATGCTTCCCTGGGCTGCTGCGACATATCAACTTGTCCTCGGATTGGAACAACGAGGAAGAACTTTCCTTCGCTTTGTAATGAAAACGTTAATGGAGAAATTGTTCTTGTGCGTTCCTTTTCTAGAACTAAGTCTGGACTTTTACAATACTGTTCGTCAGTTGAATGGCTCTTTCCCCTTTATCCCAGTAGCCACTTCTGATATAAAGCAACAATTGAAAGATTCGGTTAATTTTAAAAGGCACAAAGTTACAAAATAGCGTAGTTGCTCTCTGCTTTTAATTTCTCAGTTGACTGGGAGTTCAAATGAGATTTGTCCTAGCATTTCAGGAGTGAAGATGTACAAGTGAACTGTACAAGTGTCAACCCCTTCCCGAGCTTCCCGGAACTCACTTAGGGAAGAGAATTTTAAAACTCTCCGTTGTGGCTTATTTGTACTTCTAGTCCTTCCCTCTGATTAGCTCCAGTAGGACGTGTTCCTTCTTTTCAAAAGTGTTTTGAGGCATCAGGAAGGCAGTATAGAGTTAGAGTGGCATTTAAAGGTATAAGACTCAGAGTTGAAATCCCCAGTCCTTCTAAGAAGAGCTGTGCAATCCTGAGCATGTCACTTGGTTCCTAGAAGCCTCCATTTCTTCATCCATAAAAGAAGAGATTGGCAAACCAGTTTTAGAAGATGTTGCAAGGTCAGATGTATGAGAAAGTGATTTGCAATCTATAAAAACTCTGCTCAGTGGTCATTCTTTATTAGGTCTTGAAGTTATTCCTTTCAGATTAACATCTCATTTTGGTGTTTGTCCTTTTAGAATTAATAAACTAAATGGCTGTCCTAGGAGAAGATTCTAAAGAGGCTACAGTGACAATTGGGCACCTCCCAGGAGTTGCCCCTTTGCATGTTTTGCCTCCCACTGAAACATTTTAATTTCACATCAGAAAAGATCTCCAGTAGGATGGATCGATGTTAGGGCTGGAGTTCTCAAGGAGATTTGGAGACAGTGCAGAAGGCATACTATGTTGCAGTAGCAATTACCAAATTTTCAGAATAAAAATTAGTCCCCAACATACGATTTTTAGGCCCTTCCCTGAAACTATTAAACCATGTCAGAATACCTGAGAACACCCCTAAGGAAAGTGGGAGTTTTGTGCTCATTAAAGTGGGATCCTAGATTCCTTAATAGATGGACTGCTGGAAATTAGCTGTCAAAAGCAAAGAAAGAAAACATGTTTCCTTCATGTTCTCTGGGAGAGAAAGAAAAAAGATCAAACGTGAAGGAAACATGCAGTCTAGACTTCTAATCTCATCTGGGCTCTCAATTATCAGTGCTTGGAATATGGGAGGAGAGGTTGTCATAGTAACTTATGGATGTCACAGACGTTTAAGGGGTATGGGCCAGAGACACTAAACATATTGCACAATAGCAAACTTTCTTGTCCAAATTTCAGTGGTATGTATCCCCATTGAGAAACACGAGAAGCTGCCTAATCTTTGGGCTCACCAGAAGTTTTTTAATCTGAGGGAAGCTATGGATCCTCTTCTCAGAAAATACAGATAGAAACAAAACTGTGCATAATTTTGGTCAGCTGACCCACTGAAGGCTATCACAGACTTTATGTTACAACTGCAGTTTATAACTTCTTTAGATCTGCAGTGAAACAGTCTACCCATCACTTATAACATCAGATAGTGACCTTCCAGACCTAAGGGACTAACCTCAAAGGAAAAAAAAAATCAGGAAAACCAAGACCCCCGAATTCATCTTCAACTAAGTACACTCGCAACAGAGGTCTCCGTGGTGCAGACCTCTGAGCTGAGGTTGTCCTGAAGTTCACACAGATAGCTGTTATTTTTTTCTCCTATACCTTTTCTTCTGGTCTCATCCTACTCCTTGTTCAGGAAAACTTATTTTCCATTACATATGGCTGGATTATCCATTACAGTGCAGTCAGCTACCCAACGCTTTCTGATTCCTTTAAGACTGGACAGGGGACCTTGACATGACTAGAAGTCCTCCCTAGGACTTCTCTGCTAGGGCAGTGGGAGAAGACTGTTTGCTTTTAAAGCCTAGTGCTAGAAGGAAGAAAATCTGGAGCTACTTACCCATGGGCACTTAGGAAAGGTAATTTGAAATGGAAGAGAATGAGATAAGATCAACAAAAAGAAGAAGAGACAAGTAAAGATAAAGAACAGAAAAGTACGACAGCATTGTTTCACTTCCTTGTTCCAACCATACCTGAAGTCAGATATCCTTGGACTTTTTAGATATATGAACAAAAAAAATTCCTTTTTGCTAGAACTATTTTTTTGTCACTTGCAACCACAAGAGCTTCGTGTAATCACCATAAAAATATTTCACTCCTTTAAATGGATGATTTTCTGTGGATTGCTATACCATTAATCCACATAACCAAAAGCTGGCCACCTGGTAGATGTCCCCTGTAATCCCTCTTAATTAATGAGTTAAGCCCCAGGGTTAGGTACCACTTTGAAAAATAGATGATAACAGTCAATAGACCCATACATTTAAACTAAAGACTGAGCCTATTAAATGTACAAAAGCAATGACTACAGATTATAATTGTTGTTATTAATATTACATGTATTTATGTAATACATGAATTTTTATGTACACTTGTCACATGCATCTCTTATTTGAGCTCACAAAAATCCTTCAGAGATGGATAGGCAAGGGTTCCCAATTTACTCTATACTAAATATGTGCAAGGTATGGGCATGGCAATGTGTTAGGTACCTGGAATACAAAAATATATTTGACTTCCTCCCTGCCCTCATGAGGCTTACAGTCCACGAGTTGAGTCAAGGCTTGTAACACAATGAGAAACGACACATAAAGCAGCAATGCTAAGCAGTAGATACCCGGTGTATGATTTGTACTCTCATATCCTCTTAGCTCAACAGCTATTTTTGGTGCATCCACTCTGTGCCAGGCACATTGTGCCCTAGGTATGGGGAAATAGCAATGATGACACATATGTGGTCCCTGCACATAGGACATGGTCTTCGACTTTTTAGGAATAGAAATGGGCAGGATTTAATGGATAACAAGAGTGATAGATAAATACTACAAGTGTCCAAGAAAAGAGCAATCACTGGGGGTCGGGATATTAAGACTCCTGGAGGAGATGTGACTAAACTACATCTTAAAAAAAAAAAAAATCTAGGGTATATGAAAACTAAATGTAATCAAGCCCCTAGGTCTAACCACCAGTTCACAGGAAAAAAAATGCAAGAGAAGAACATGTCAATAACATCACAAAAATAGAATCAGACAACCCAGAGATTTAGAAATTCTGTAAGACATTGAGAAATTCTTCGAAAAATAAATAGCATGAAATAAAGGGGAAGGAAGAACTGGTAAATGTTTTAGCAGATTTAAGAGACACATTAGGCATGTGAATTATATATCAATAAAAACATGAATTAGAGGCTGGGCTTGGGGTCTTATTCCTATAATCCCAGCACTTTGGGAGGCCAAGGTGGGAGAATTGCTTGATCCCAGGAGTTTGAGACCAGCCTGGGCAATACAGAGGGACCACATATCTACTAAAAATTATAAATAAATAAATAGGAAAAAAGAGACATATCACTGAAATACCTTATGTGGACTTTATTTGGACCCTGATTAAAACAAACCAATTGTAAAAATTCATCCTGGGGAAAACTGGGAGAGTTTGAACATGGGCTGGAATTGAATGACATTTTAAGAGTATCATTAATTTGTATTAGGTATGATAAGTATATTATGCTTACCTCATTTTTATACTCTTTCTGTTAGAAATACATATAAAGTATTTATGGGTGAGATGATATTATATCTTGGAGCTGCCATAAAATATCCCGTCTCCTCTCCTTCTATCCCCAAAAAGGCATGGGAAAGGAAATATGAAATGCAAATGGTAAAATGTTGAAGCCAGGTGACAGGTTATGGGAATTCACTGTCCTATTCTATCTACTTTAGTGTAAGCTTGAAAATTTTCATGAGCAAACGTTTTTTAAAAAATAAAGTAAGAAAGAAAAGAGAGAGGAAACTATTGTAATAATTTCTTAAATGGGTTACAATTTCTGATGAAATTAGATTAAAAGCCATGTCATTCAAAAAGAGAAAATGGACATGATGAAGATACAGAAGCAGGATTGTGCCTGATATGTTTGGAAAAAAAGAGCCAGCAGAAACTAACTAGGGTGTATTTCAGCAGAAAGGAATCTTCAAAAGTCTACTGAGTAGCTCACCAAACCTAAGGAAAGGCAGCAGACTCTAGCATATAAGCCATGCAACTGGGAATAACTCCAAAATCCATGCCATAGAACTGCTCTAGTGAAGGCACACCCACACCACTACACCTCCCACCACTATTGTATCAGTAAACATCATAGCTTGCACCTGCAGTACTGCACACAGGACACTGTCGAAATGCTGCTACCACCATCCACCACCAAAATGGATTCAGCAAAGTCCTGGCTACTTCACCTGCTTATCTTCCAATCCAATTGGTGGATCTAGGTTTTGTGCCCAAGCCTTAACTGCAAAAGATGCTAGCTATCCAAAACTCTTTCTCTATTTTAGAGACTATAAAATAAAAAAGCCTATTTTGCAGCCTCCCTGGCAGGAATATTCAGTCATGTGTCCAAAAACCCAAAAATCTTCCCATTCCCCTCCCTTCTTAAACACAATTCAACTTTTGTTTCAGTCATTTGAAATAAATTCTAATGAGCACAGGAGTGAACAGTAAGAGGCTATCCAGTTATCTAAAAAGAGGGCGAGATAGGTATACATGAAGAAAAATATAAATAACAGGAAAATACCAAGGAAACAGGATGATGGGGTTGGGGAGAGGTGATGATCAACAGCAGAGTTTTCTGCACCATCCTCCCAGCATATATATTCTTTCTATGTGGGCCAAGGCAGTGGGATATATGCCAAGGCATGGGCCCTGCTCCCCCAAAATAATTTAAGCTACACAAAGTTTAGACATGAAGCATGTCAAATAGGAAGGTAATTAATTTTTAAGGCATTAATCTGTTTAACGGATTTTTAGGATCTTTTAACTTTTTGGATTATGGATTTCTCTGACACTCTGTCGAAAGCTGCAGACCTTCTTACCAGAAAAAAAAAAAGTGCACAAAAAAATTTCATTTGCAAGTTCAGAGGCACGAAGGACCACCCTGTGGTCTACTATGGCTCCTCCTGGAGTCTGTGGATCATGAACTATTAACTTCTAAATATATTATTCTTGAAAGTGCTGTATAATGTACTTTTCTAGAGCCACTGCAGAGGGCAAGGGGGCAGGGGAAGAGTGCTATGTTGTGCAGATCAGGAGAGGAAGGTGTTGTGCCCCTCTCAAAGCGTCGTCCAAGAGCCATGTCCGTGAGAATCACCTGGGGCGTCCATTAAAATGCAGAGCTCCAAACCCAGAGCTAGAACTTTTAAATCAAAATTGCCAAGGGGTGGGGATGAAGAATCTGCATTTTTAGAAAGCTCCCCAGCTAGTTCTTATTCATGAAGGAATTTTAGAACCACTACTTTAAGGGATGACATCAAACCAGACTGAATGAAATTTCAACAAAAAAGAGAAGAAGACAATTTGAAAATAATCCGAAGTGAAGTTTGAGGAGCTTGGATCTGAATATAAGCGGCCACATAAAAGGATTAGGAAAGGACTGGCTGAGATCTGCAAGGTGGCTTAAATGAGTTAGAAATGATATTCTGATAGGTCTCAAGAGTAACTCATTGCAATGGAGCAACTGTGAAGAGTCAACAGGGTTCAGAACTCAGCAGTGAGCTTGAGGATGGCTTTACCTTGTTTAAAACAAGTAAGTGCCTTGTGGCTCATGAGCCCCAGCCAGGCAGGTGGCAAGAGATGGTTGTCAGCCCAGAGCTACTAAGACAGGAGTGAAAGAGGGGTTGGGCCCTAATGTAGACTTAGAGACTCCAAACCTAACACTGAGCAGTAACTGAAGGCTCATGCTTTTAATTCTTATTCCAAAGTGTCTGAGATCGCAGGATTGGAGCAAGAAGGAGAACACAAAATATTTCACAACATAATATAGCAAAAGATGGAAGATAAACTTCAAAGTGGGCATTTCTGCTTCTCTGTCGTCCTTAATACAGCTACCAAAGCAATGTTACTTGCTTTTAGGTAAAATATCCTAAATAAATTTATTTTTATATTAGAAAAGTAATACTATTTGTTCTTTAAAAATTAGAAAATGCGGATAAGTAAAAAGGAAACAAAGCACTGGTAATCCTATTATTCAGATATTTATACCTAGTCATATGTAATTCAATATGTTCATATATATGTACAGATATATAAATAAATATTTAAAAGGAGAGCACACTGAATATACAGTGTTGTCACTGATTTTTCCCTGTCTTGAATTTATTATATGTTTTTCCTTGTCTATAAATTTATTTTAATATTTTTAGAATATATAATATTTTCCACTATATATACTTACTAGAATTTATTTTTTTAATCTCTGCATTGTTGGGCCTTTATTTGATTTCCAGGTTTTCACTCTTATAGGTAAAGATAGTGTCGCTGTTTTCCTAGTAGCTAAGTCTTTGTTCCCATTCACATTAATTTCCTAGAAATTGAATTGCTGGGCCGAAAAGCACTCCTGTTTTTGAAACTTTTGTGAAGAGGTATCTTTCTAGAACACATATCTCAACTTCCTTTTTCCCTGATTGAAATCTTTCAGGATTCCTATTGCTAAAGAGTAAAGGCCAAGTTCTTTAACCCTGGATACCCAACTCTCCATGTCCTGGGTACACCCACCCTTCCTTCATCCTCTCAGATCACCCCCTGAGTTTCATATTAAGCAACTGCAATAACCCTAAACTGCTTCTAGTTCTTAGAATTTGCCAGTCTGTTTTTCTCTTCCCCTTTGGCCTAATGCAATTATTTGGACTTAAAAACTCAGTCAGGCCTGGCACGGTAGCTCACACCTATAATCCCAGCACTTGGGGAGGCTGAGGTGGGCAGATCACCTGAGCTCAGGAGTTCAAGAACACCCTGGGTAACATGGTAAAACCCAGTCTCTACTAAAATACAAAAAATTAGCTGGGCGTGGCGGTGCGCACCAGTAGTCCCAGCTACTTGGGAGGCTGAGGCACAAGAATCACTTGAGCCCTGGAGGCAGAGGTTGCAGTGAGCCAACATCATGCCACTACATTTCAGCTTGGGCTACAGAGTGAGACTCCATCTCAAAAGAGAGAGAGAGAGAACCCAATCAGGTGTTACCTTCTTCAGGAAGCCTTGCCCAACTCTACCAACCTTCACCAGATCCTCAAGTTGGTTTTGGGCCCCATTCCTAGAGCCTTCACATACACTGTCTGTAATACACTGGATTATAATTATCTACATAACTTTTCATACACATCCACCAGCACCATCACACACATCCCCAGTACACCCCTACCCTTGCCCAAACTGTGAGCTCCTACAGGGCTGGGACCATGCCCATGATAGATACTCAGTAACTGTCTATTGAATGAGTGAATGAATTAGCTGTAAGTAAAAGAAAAAATGTTTTCTAGCAAAGTCACATTGGCTCCTTTCGGTAATAACAAAGATAACGCACATGAAAATGGGATTTTGACTAGGTTTTCCATAGTGTTCATGTGTAACAAATAGGCAAATATTGATTGAACAAAATAACTAACTGCTTCATCACTAGGGCTCTATCCTAGCCTGAAATGATTTATCAGCGTAGAATTTAGCCTGTGTCCCAGTGGCATTCCTGATAAGGAGCTGAGATCTTTTCATTAAAACAACAGGCAGACATGTTAAGACTTGCTACTGGGTGATTTGGAGAAATATGCTGAAAAATAACTGAAAGAAGCATATTTAGCACTTATTAAGGTTACTGAAATAGGAAGCACAATAAGCCAAGATGCAGATACACTTCCTGCCGTGAAGTTTACTGGGATAAACCTCAAAGGATTTGACATTCCCCTCCATGTTAATGCAAAACGTTGTCTGAAAGTTTTAAAAGATAAGCGTTCATTTATTAGGTTACAGACGAAAACACATTCATCTTAATTTTCCGCTGGAACCCAGTAAGGAATAAGTGCTCAATGTACTGCTGTTGAATTGACTTGCCGAAGTAATATGTTAAAATAGCAAGATCCAGGAGTCAAAGTTCAAGAAGTTAGAAACACAACACCTAGGGACAAGTGAAGAAAGAAAGTTACCCAGGATCTTACCTCTTAGAAATGAATTAGAGTGGAACCAGGAGACAGTCAGAGGACTAATGAGTTAACACATGTAAGGTGCGTAGAACAGTGTTTGACGCACAACCAGCATCATCCAACATTTTTGCAAAATAAATAAATCCGTATTTTTTATTCATTTAAAAAAATATCTATTTAGGCCGGGCGCGGTGGCTCACGCTTGTAATCCCAGCACTTTGGGAGGCCAAGGCGGGCGGATCACGAGGTCAGGAGATCGAGGCCATCCTGGCTATCACAGTGAAACCCCGTCTCTACTAAAAAATACAAAAAATTAGCCGGGCGTGATGTCGGGCGCCTGTAGTCCCAGCTACTCGGAGAGGCTGAGGCAGGAGAATGGCGTGAACCCGGGAGGCGGAGCTTGCAGTGAGCCGAGATTGCGCCACTGCACTCCAGCCTGGGCGACAGAGCGAGACTCCGTCTCAAAAAAAAAAAAAAAAAAAAAAAAAATCTATTTAGTACTTACATGGTACTAAACATACTGGTGCCAGTTATATACTGAGAAAAACTAGTTGACACGCCCAGCTAAGGATTTTAAAAGTTTTTCTAGTTTAGGGCCAGGTGCAGTGGCTCATGCCTGTAATCCTAGAAATTTGGAGGGCCGAGGCGGGCGGCTCACTTGAGGTCAGGAGTTCGAGACAAGATTGGCCAACATGGTGAAACCCCATCTCTACTAAAAATACAAAAAATTAGCCAGCTTGGAGGCGGGTGCCTGTAATCCCAGCTACTAGGGAGGCTGAGGCAGGACAATCGCTTGAACCTGGAAGACAGAGTTTGCAGTGAGCCGAGGTCACGCCACTGCACTCCAGCCTGGGCGACACAGTGAGAATCTGTCTCAAAAAAAAAAAAAAAAGTTTAGTTTAGGCAAAAATAGAGTTTTTAAAGGTATACCAATTGTCTGCCTCCTTTCCTGCCTCAGAAGGGCCCTGGCTCCACCATTTATTGGCTATATGACCTTGGGCAACATGTCTAACTCACCCTAATTCTCAATTTTTTTATTTGTAAAAACAGGTTAATAGAACCACATTTGTGGTTGTGAGTACTAAATAAAGATGTAAATATAATTGTCTGGAACATATAAGAACTATTGGCTAATTTTATATTATTATTAGAGAAATGAATACTTTCTTTTTCTCATGTCATTTTTCTTTTAGTCTATTATTTTGAAATGACCTTCCCTTGAAAATTATGAAATATATCACACTTATGGAAAAGTGCATAAAACATAAATGTATTCTTTTACAAATAATGATCCTTGCCCACTCACAACTTCCTTCCTCCAAGAGATAACCACTTTTAAGCTAATCATTCCTTTTTTTGCTTTTAAGTTTTACCACTTAAATATGCCTCCCTAAGCAATATAGTTCATTTTTCCCTATTTTTAGAATTTTTTCTATAAATGAAATTGTGGTAGTCAGTTTCCACGATGGCCCCAATGATCCTGGCCTACTACTGGCATTTTTTGACATTGAATCAGGGCTGGTCTGTGTGACCAACTTCAAAGGCTAGGTCATAAAAGGTTATTGAGGTTTCTGTCTAGTTCTTTCCATGTGTTTACTCTGGGAAGGACCAGTAGAAAGCTCAAGCGGTCCTGTGAAGAGGCCCATGTGGATAGGAACTGAGCCCTCCCACCAACATCCTGCACCATCTTGCCAGCCTTGTGATTGAGTCAACATAGAAGAGGAACCTCCAGCTCTAGTCAAGCCTTCAGATGTCTGCAGCCCAGATGACATTCGGCTGTAGGCTCATGAACAACCCTGAGGCAGATTTGCTCCAAGCCAATCCCAAATATCTGACCTACAGAAACCATGAATAATAAATGATTTTTGCTGCATTAAGCCAAGAAACTTTAGAATAATTTGTTATGCAGCGATAGATAACTAACCAGGAGTTATACTGTAAAAATTCTTTTGTATCTTTATTCTTTTACCCAACTTTCTTTAAAAAGATTCACCCATGAAACCATATGTAGCTTAGTTTATTTACTTTCACTACCATATAGCATCCCATTGTATGCATGTGTTTTGGCTTAACTTCCATAATCATTTCTGTATGCAGAGGAAATTCTTAACCTGTAGGGCTGGAAAAGCAGTACTTTTTAATTCGTGGGGTATTTATCCCTCAGATGTGGGAGGGAAAGAGGGATAAATGGCTTTGGATCACCTTTGAGGCCAAATATGCCATCAGTATTTTAATAATCCAAATACCTTGAATCACCAAAACAATAATGTTTTGGAACGATGCTTACCCCTTTCCATTGCCAACATAGTTGGCACTGTGAGTGACGGCCTCAGTAGTCCTTACATATGGTCCCGAATAGTCACTGGGCTTCACTCCCTCTCAAATAGAAATCAGAAGAGGGTTTGGGGTGGAGATATACACTCTCTTCTGGGATATATTTTCCTCTGACTGATTAAATCAAAGCGAACATACTGAATGCCACAGACTCAGAAAGTCATGTTTTCTTCTCATTTAAGCTGTTCAGTAAAGCAGGAATTCTGAGGAACAATCCACAACCAACTGGACAGCTCAGCCCTTTGCATTCCGTGGCTCTTTTGGTAACACACAGATTAACTAAGAAATTGGGACTGCAAATCAGTTACCTGGTGAAAACTTACTAAGAATAAGAATTCCATTTCTGGGAAACTACACTACAGAAGTAGTCTCACAAAAGTACAGAAATGTACATACAAGAATTTCCATTGCAATATTTTTCATAATTTTGAAAAACTGGATCCATGGCATGAGGACTGTAGATAGATTATGATGCATCCTTACAACTGAATTCCATGCAAGTGCTTAAGAAGGAACGAGACTGAGTTCTATGAGCTGACATAGAAAGATGTCCAAAATAAATTTTACATGAAATAAAAAAGCATGTTATAAAGCAATATATGTCAATTCGATTTTCATTTAAGAAACAAACAAGCTGGGCACAGTGGTTCATACCTGTAATCCTAGCATTTTGGGAGGCCGAGGTGGGCAGATTGCTTGAGTTCAGGAGTTTGAGAGCAGCCCGGGCAACATGCAAAACCCTGTCTCTATAAAAAGTACAAAAACTAGACAGGTGTGGTGGCATGTGCCCGTAGTCCCAGCTGCTCTGGAGGCTGAGGTGGGAGGATCACTTGAACCCAGGAAGTCGAGGCTGCACTGAGCCTTAATCATGCCACTGCACTGCCTTCCAGCCTGGACGACAGAGCAAGACCCTGTTTAAAAACAAAAACAAAAATCAAAAAACTTGTGTGTGCAATGGTGTATACGGATTAAATTATTAACAGCTGCTATTGGGGCTGAGGAGGAATTAATACAGAAATTTCACTTTCAAAGTTGTACTTTTTTGTAATGTTTGATTTTTTTACAATGCATGCATGTGGCTTTTGAAAGTGGGGGCAGGGGATGAATGGCAATTTTTTAATATGTTGCTTGGGTCAGTAATAAAAATGGCAATGATCGCGGTGAGAAAAAGTGATCAACTATAGACTTAACCCTTAGGATTCTCTTTAGTGCTTGCTATAGGATCTTCTTTTAACTACTAAATTATTTCTACCACCAGTCAAAGAGCCGTAAAAACCAGACAGCATAAACAGTCTGGACAACAGGTGTATATTTATCTCCAAACTCATCAGATTGTATGCATTAAGTATATATAGCTTTTTTTTTTTTTTTTTTTTTTTTTTGAGACGGAGTCTCACTCTGTCGCCCAGGCTAGAGTGCAGTGGCGCAATCTCGGCTCACTGCAAGCTCCGCCTCCCGGGTTCACGCCATTCTCCTGCCTCAGCCTCTCCGAGTAGCTGGGACTACAGGCGCCCGCCACTGCGCCCGGCTAATTTTTTGTATTTTTAGTGGAGACGGGGTTTCACCATGGTCTCGATCTCCTGACCTCGTGATCCGCCCGCCTCGACCTCCCAAAGTGCTGGGATTACAAGCGTTAGCCACCGCGCCCGGCCTATATATAGCTTTTTATGTGTCAATCATATTTCAATAAATTAGTTTTATTTTAAAAGGCTGAGCAATTAGTGCCTAGGGCACCTGTTTACTGTACCACTCTTTATTACCATCTATTTTTCAGTTTCACAAATAAAACATGTTAATTTTAGAAGTACTAGAAAATACTACAATAAACAAGGAGAAAAAATTATTTATAATTGACCCACCAGAAAGAAATGACTTTAGCATTTTTTGGACAGTTGTCCAAATTTATTCTTAATGTAACTATACATTCACACACACACACACACGTATGTATACACACACACACATATATAGATACACACGCACACACATTCACAAACTGTTCTTTTCAAAGAGTCAATATTATATGCATTGTTTTGTAACCAGTTTTTCTTCAGATAATATATTTTGAACAGCTTTTTATATTAAAAATATATAATGATCATGCCTACAATGTATTTCATTACATCAAGAGTATATGAAGGGACTTCAGAAAGTCCATAGAAAATAGGTATTATGAAAAAAATGCGTGGATTTCAAAGTTATTTTGCACCAAAATAAACTCGTACTAACTTGTCATAGCATATCTGAATGGGATCTAGTTTGAGGCACTAAGAAAGAAAAGACAGTTGGAAAAGAGTTCCTGTCAGAGCAAGATGAATTCTGCTAAAACTGAAGCAAGAACAAACATCAAATTTATGGTGAGGTTTGGGTGAAAGAATGATGAAATCACTGATGCTTTATGAAAAGCTATGGGAACAACACCCCAAAGAAATCAACAGTTTACAAATAGATAACTCATTATCAGATGAGAAGAGACAATGCTGAAGATAAAGCCTGCTGCAGCAGACCATCCACATCAATTTTCAAGGAAAAAAATTAATCTTGTTCATGCCCTAATTTAAGAGAACTGATGATTACCAGCAGAAGCAGCAGAAAACCACAGACATCTCAATTGGTTCAGCATACACTATTCTGACTAAAAAATTAAAGTTGAGCAAGCTTTCCATTTGATTCATGCCCAAACCATTGTACCCAGATGAGTACCACTATGATCCCAGAGACAAAGCACAATCAAAGCAATGGCTACCAAGAGGTGGAAGTCGTACAGTCAAAGTAAAGGCAGATTACTCAAGAGCAAAGGTCATGGCAACAGTGTTTTGGGATGTTTGAGGCACTGTACTTGTTGACTTTATAGAGGGCAAAGAGCTATTGTTTTTTGAGAGTGTTTTGAGAAAGTTTTGTGAAAGCTTTAGAAGAAAAACCATCAGGAACATTTCACCGGAGTGTCCACCATGACAGGGCTCCTTCTCATTTCTCTCATCAAACAAGGGCAATTTTGCAAGTGTTTCAAAGGGAAAATATGAGGCAGCCACCTTACAGTCCTGATTTGGCTCTCTCTTCCTTGACTTATTTTTGTTTCCTAATGTTTGAAAAAGAAATCTGTAAATGGCACCAATTTTTCTTCAGTTAATAATGTAAAAAAGACTGTATTGACATGATTAAATTCCCAGGACCCCCAGTTCTTTTGTGATGGGCTAAATGGCTGATATCACTGTTAATGAAAGCATCTTGATCTTAATGAAGCTTGTGTTGGAAAATAAAGTTTATATTTCTTATTTTTATATTTTAATTCCATTTTTCATTAACTTTTTGAAGTCCCCTTATATAAAACGATTATGAACCACTGCTGGATTTATAGGTAAAGTTAATACATTTGCAAATATTCAAAACATTTATGAAAACTTTAATGCAAAATACATGTGGATTTTTCTAGAAAGGGAGCTCTTATGTCCTTGGATTCTTCTAGGGTTCTATAATCAAAGGAAAAAAGAGTTGAGTCACTGGATGATATGGTTGTGGAAGACACAGGATGATTTATCTAACCAATCCCTCTTGATCATCTTGCTTGTTTCCAATTTTCACCACTATAAACAGTGCTATAAGTAAATTTAGGAGTTTTCAATTTTGCTATTTAGAAAACACGAAAGGCACAAAGCACGGAGATATCATTGAGTCTCCACATGTTTAAAAATAGACAAATGTGCTGCAACTCAGAAGGCATTCCTTTAGAGGCATCAAAGAAGAGATTAGAAACCCTCAGGCACTTAAACCCCACTAGCACAATTCAACAAAGCCTGTCAGACTGCCAAAGTCAAGATGTTGATAAGCAGAATAAATGCCGAAAAATTGAGAGAATTATGAGGATATTCTCATAATTGAGAATATTGAAAGTGACAGAAAGTAAGAGAGAAAGATGGGAACAGGGAGAGAAAGGAGGAAATTAGTGCAGTGAACACCAGTGTTTGATTGGTTCAGCTTTTATTTCTGCTTCCCTTCTTCTCCCAAGAGCACCTCCCTTTGCTTGTGGGGAACTGCCCAGCCCCCACCCCAGGTGGTATTGGTAAGGCTGTCCGTCAATATTACGCAACTCCTTCTGGTCAGAGGAGTAAGCTGCTGACTTAAGCTAGACCGATAAACTTTTCTATCTCAGCGAACTGGACCTCCTACTAAGAAACCCTGGGAGAAAAGGCTGTTGGAGCTGAGTCATCCAAGAGCAACACCCTACAAAATTGACCTGGGAGTTCCTGCTACAGAGACCCTCCAAGGACCCCTAGTTCCTACCCTTCCCCAGACATGATTGTTCAGCTATTCATTCTGGACTCTAAGCTACACAATATTCTACCAATTAATTCTTTCTTCTTATGTAAGTTAATAAAAGTCAGCATCTGTAGTTTGAACAACAACAAAAATTTGAATACAGTTAGAATTGGACCCACAGGTACAGTTAAAACATAGGGCCGACTCCTTGACTTTTCCTTGTTCTTAAAAATAAAAACACAGACACAGATGCTAATATTACCAAAAAATTTCGCTCAGGTCTCACAACTGTTTGTGATAAAGGAGGGACCAGACACAAGTATCTCCTTACTAGAATAGAGAATTCATGACGGCAGAGACTCTGTCTTGGTTAGCAGTAAATACCTCTTCCCTAAAGCAGCAAGGAGTACACAATAGGTGTTCAATAAATGGTTGTTGTTAATGTTTTATTGTTGTTGTTATTGTTTCCTGACTTAAAAGCAAGAAGAAATATCCAAGATATACTGTCAAATTAAAAAGCAAGTTGAAAAATACTTTGTACTATCGGTCCTATTTTTGTAATTTTTGTGATTTGGAAATGAATATGAATAGAATGTGAAAATGTACAGTAATATTTATAATTGCATTACATAAAAAATTATCTGGAATTATATTGCCCATTCCATCTGTTAAGAGTGCATATCAGCCAGGCACAGTGGCTCACGCCTGTAATCCCAGCACTTTGGGAGGCCGAGGCAGGCAGATCACAAGGTCAGGAGATCGAGACCATTCTGGCTAACATGGTGAAACCCAATCTCTACTAAAAGTACAAAAAATTAGCCGGGCGTGGTGGCGGGAGCCTATAGTCCCAGCTACTTGGGAGGCTGAGGCAGGAGAATGGTGTGAACCCAGGAGGCGGAGCTTGCTGTGAGCTGAGATCGAGCCACTGCACTGCAGCCTGGGCAACAGTGCAACAAGACTCCATCTCCAAAAAAAAAAAAAAAAAAGAGTAGATATCACTGGCAGGAAAAGAGAAATGGGCAATTTTTTAATACCTCAGTGTTACCAAATTTTTTGCAGTTCAGATATATCACTTCTGCAATTAGGAAATGATTTTTTTAATTAAGGAAAAGGAAGGAGAGAAAACAGAGAAAAAACAATGAAAAAGGGAAGAAGTTAGAAAGAGAAAGAAAGGGAAGAGAAGACAGAAGGGCAATTCCACTGTCTGGTGGCACTCTGCTATGGATTCTTTATCACGGTGACCGTCAGGCCTGTTCAGCAATATTTCCTTTCAGGCACATGGTAAGATAGAACTTCCCACACCTTGAAGGTAGGCCTGGCTACGTGTCTTGCTTTGACCAAGGAATATGAACGGCGTGTGAAAATGGGAATGTGCAATGCATGTCACATCCAGGCAGAAGCCTTCAAGAGCCAACGTGCAATCCATCACATTCTCCTCCCTCATCCACCACAATTACTGATGCTGGAAACTCCTTACAGCCTGGGTTCCTGAGTGAGGATGACATGGAACAGAGCCCCCTCCCCCATCAACCCATGATGAACATGGAGCATACATGAGAAATAAACCTTTATTTTAAGCCACTGATTAAGAGATTTCATTTTTGCATATATGGAGATACATATCCACTTAACTCAGCTTCCCAAATATTAATATAACCAGGGTATATTTGTCAAAAATGATAAATTAACACTGAAACAACACTATTAATGAAACCCCAGACTTTATTCAGATTTCTCCAGTTTTTTTCATTGATTTCCTTTTTCTTTTCCAGGATCTAAATCAGGGTACCACATTGCATTTATTCATCAAGTGTCCTTAATTTCCAAAAGTCTATGACAGTTTCTAGGCCTTTTCTCTTTTCTTTTCTTTTTTCTTTTCTTTTCTTTTCTTTTCTTTTCTTTTCTTTTCTTTCTCTCTCTCTCCCTCCCTCTTTCCTTCTTTCTTTCCTTCCCTCCTTCCTTTCTTCCTTCCTACCTTTCTTTCTTTCTTTTTCTTTCTTTCTTTCTTTCTTTCTTTCTTTCTTTCTTTCTTTCTTTCTTTCTTTCTTTCTTTCCTTCCTTCCTTCCTTCCTTCCTTCCTTCCTTCCTTCCTTTCTTTATTTCTTTCTTTCCTTCTTTTTCTTTTTTCTTACTTCCTCTCTCCCTCCCTCCTTCCTTTTTTCCCTTCCTTCCTTCCTTCCTTCCTTCCTCTCTCGCTCTCTGCCCCTCTCTTTTCTCTCTCTCTTTTTAGTAACTTTAAAAGTTTTGGGCTGGGCGTGGTGGCTCACACCTGTAATCCCGGCACTTTGGGAGGCCGAGGAGGGCGGATCATGAGATCAGGAGACTGAGACCAGCCTGGCCAATACGGTGAAACCCCATTTCTACTAAAAATACAAAAATTAGCTGGATGTTGTGGCAGGCGTCTGTAGTCCCGTCTACTCAGGAGGCCGAGGCAGGAGAGTAGCTTGAACCTGGGAGGCGGAGGTTGCAATGGGCAGAGATTGTTCCACTGCACTCCAGCCTGGGTGACAGAGTGAAACTCTATCTCAAAAAAAAAAAAAAAGTTTTGAAGAGTATGTGTCAGGTATTTTACAGAAAGTCCCTCAGTTTGGGTTTGCCTGCTGTTTTCTTGGAATTAGTCTGGGATTACGGATTTAGGGAAGAATACCACAAGGCAAGTTTCCTTTCTTATCCCTACATATCAGAGGTACATAATATCCACCTGACTTATCACTCCCTGGTGATGTTAACATTAATTGATTGATTGAGGTGGGGTCTGCCAGATTTCTCCCCTGTATAATTACCATTTTTCTTCTTTCCATAGTCTGTTCTTTGGAATAGAGGTCACTTAGGCCAGATCACACCCAAGAGGAGAAAAATTAAGCTGTAGCACTCTGTTGATGTATGAAAAAAACAAACCAAAGTTTTTGTATCCTCTCACTCTCCGACAATCAACACAAAGAATTCTGTGACCTCTGGTCTGGTCACCAAGAAGTGTGTGGAGATTTTCCCCATCAACAAGCAATGAATTATTCAGTGGGCATGAACTGGGTGTGCTCTAATTCAATTCAGTTCTGATACTATCACCTGGAGATAGCATCAGATCCTATAGGTGGAGAGCTCAGTCCCCAACTTCAGGTACCAATGGTAAGCCCCAGGTTGTTTTACCTGTGTTTCTGACTGACCAGTTATAAATTGGGGTTCCCATAGCCCCCTCCTTGAGTTCGATTGATTTGCTAGAGCACCTCACAGAACTCAAGGAAATACTTACTTGTGTTTATCAGTTTAAAGCATATTTTAAAGAATACAAATGAAGAGCTGCACAGGGTGAGGTATAGGGGAAGAGGTGCAGAGCTTCTTTGCCCTCTCCAGGCGCTCCATCCTCCAGGAACCTCCATGTGTTTAGCTCTGTAGAAGCTCTCTGAACACAGCCCTTCTGGTTTTTATGGAAGGTTCATTACATAGGCATGATTGATTAAAACTTTGGCCACTGATGATCAACTTAATCTTCCTCACCTCTCCCCTCCCCAGAGGTTGGGGATGGGCTGAAAGTTCCAACCCTCTAATCCTGCCTTGGTCTTTCTTGTGATCAACCCACATCCTGAAGCTACCCAGGGGTTGCCATCCTCTAGTCAACTCGTTAGCATAGACAAAGACATTATTTTAGAGATTCTAAGGATTTTAGGAGTTGTAGGCCTATTAATCTATGAAAATGGAGGTGAAGACCAAACATACATTTCACAATATCATGGCCACTATCTTGGTTACTCTCTCTCAACTCTGGAGAAGCAAGCTGTCATGTCAAGTAAGCCGCTCTATGGAGAGGGTCATGTGGTAAGGAACTGAAGTCTCTTGCCAACAGCCACACGAGTGGGATTGGAAGTGCATTCTCCAGCTCAGGCTCACATTCCGACTGCAAACTCATGAGAGACCCTGAGCCAAAATACCCAGCTAAGCCAGTCCCAGATTCCTGACCCTCAGAAACTGTGCAAGGTAACAAATATTTGTTGTTTAAAGCTGCTACATCTTAGGTAATTTGTTGTACAGCAATAGATAATGAAGTCACTGGGCAATACTCTCACCTCTTTTCTTTGGCTTTTATCTCCATATCTGGTTTATTCTTTCCTCCCTTTACATTTAATTTGTCTTGAACTTCATGCCTTTGGCCAAAATAACTACTTACATCTCCCCAGGTAACATCTCGTTGGTTCAAGGCTCCAATCCACACCGAACAGAAGTTACTCAGTTCCAAATTCTGGGGAGAGAGAAACTAATTGGTGCTGAATGGGTCACGTAACTGACTGCTCTTGTTCAATTAAGGTGGGATGAAGGCAAGGTGTATACACATGGCTGTCTAGGGTCCACTCCTTGTGAGTATGGAGAGGGGTAATTCTCAGAGGGAGAGAGTTAACGTGAGCCTGGCAGATACTCCGCCAGTACCCAGCTTTCCAGGTCTGACACACTTAAAGGAGTGAAAGACAAGACATGGGTCCCATATTCAGGAACTGGTAGTGAGATAAGAAGCGTGGACAATGAGAGGACCTCTTCACTGTCTTCTGAAACAGGCCAGACCTACATTCATATGGCTGTTGATTCCATCTAAAAATGGCAGGAAGAATAATATTTTTACAAACAAGGGGTGACTTCAGGAGACAAATGTGTGAAACGCAGCATTATATTACAAACAATAGAATTCCTGGCTATGTAATCGCAGACCCCATGGACATCATGGATATTTTCAGCCCAACATCCAGTAGTCTTTGATTTGTTTGTTGGTAAGTTGATAGCTCTTGCAAAGATTGGTTTAAAAATAAATACATCATGGGTGAACTCCTTGAGGCAAAGCATGAACAAATGGATTGTCAGGACAAGTTAAAACCAGGCTTGGAAGGAGTTCCTGTAGAGTTTCCAGTTGGTGAAGAAGTATAGCTCACTTTACTAGTTGGTGTCCAGCTATAGCAGGATGTTAGTAGCCAGCCTTACTGAAATCCACCTCTCTGCTATGAAGCAATGGAAATGGCAAGACCTGTGTCACCCAGTGATCCTCTACAAGCAGATACAATTTCTGACACTGCAAAGATGAGCTAAAATTAGCTTCTACAATGTAAGAGCTGCCTCTGATTTTCAATTGCTTTGATATTTTAATTGAGATGCAGTTACACGCATGCACCTCAGAGTGACTGGGAAGGTAGTAAAGCAATTACATAAAATATTATCCAAAATTCAGAATCCATCACCACCACGGGTCGTGTGTAAACATTTATTTAAATGCTAACTTAAAATATCCTTGAGATTAAGGATGTAACATGGATCCCTTTCAAGTGCAAAATTATCTACATCAGTTCACAGCTAGCCTTCTGCTAATCATTCCCCGCAGATCCCAGAGGGAAGGCTGATCACATTGATAATCAAGATTTGCTGAAACAAAAGCACACACACACAGAATCTTCTGAGTCATCAGGTTGTAGCTGGAAAACATTAGACACAAGCTACAGAGTTCTATGAGTTTAAAAATACCCTTTATACTTTTAAGTCTGTTCTCTTGAATTTGACTATGGAGTTCCAGTGCTCCTCTTCTCACAGCTCTTCGGAGAGAGAATCATACCTCAGAAGGAATAATACATGTCTATGATGAAAACAACCATCTACAGAAAGGAAACACCCAGTAAATGACATAGTATTTACCCCTGAGCAGTTACATGGGTGGGCCTTGCTAGTCATGTGCCTTTTTGCTCTCTGCTTCAGTCCTTAGGGAACCACATTCCTCAGGCTCTGTTGCCCTTGGGCTTCCAGGTGATTTAACCAATAGGAGGCACTGGTACAAGACTGAAAGAAAAGAGGACGCCAGAAGCCAGAGGACGTCTCTCCCACCCTGCTTCATGTGGTAGAAGCCATTTCTACTGTGTAGCACCATTTCTACAGGACAGCCCCCTTTTCCTGATCCCAGTTCCTGCCTGGCAACCAATTAGGATTCCAGCTTCCAGCAGATGGCTGCAAATCCTGGGCTTTAGTAACTTATACCTCTCTCTCTCTGCAGTCCTAGGGTCGATACTAGCTTCCTGCTATTGCTAATTTCATGTCTTCTATTTCAATTTTGAGCTCTTTCTTCTCCCATGTAACCCATTTCCTGTATTAAATTCCCTCTGTTTGAGACACCTGGAGTCATGGCAGTTGTCTTATCTGAACCCTAAATAATACAGGGACAAGAAATTAACATGCACACATTCGAAAGTCCACAGTAACAAATCTACGTAATAAATGAGTAAATTGGATAATCCAATATATGTTCACAGACAGCAGAGGTCACAGAGACCTAAAAATTGAGCTCACCTGTGATTCATTACAGTTTCCCAGTGTGCCTCTCTTCAATGTCTTGATGTTTCGGCTTCAGCTTCTGTAAGTAATAGAAAGTAAATAATAAGTATAAGTAATAATAAGCCTTTTTCTCTTAGTATTTTCCAGTCAAATTTGTGAAAGAGCTTATTAAGTTATGTCATTCTTGGCATGAAATGCTAGTTAGTCTGTTTATTGGTTTCCATCTCTCATGGATCCAATCCCTCATGCTCCCTTATTCAAGAAACGACTGAACACACCCATGGTAGCTGAGATTGAGCATTAACTCTCCTATGAGGGACCTTTAATCCATTATCTCACTTAATTCACAAAATAACCTGATAAGTGGTGTGTTATTATCATCTCCATTTTAAAGTTGGTGAACTTGAGGCTCAGAAATTAAATATTCTGTCTTTATACATGGTTGCCTATTGCCTCATCTTCTGTGAGGATTGCACCTTCAGTGACCCTGTCCCTATTATAAGAGCTGGGGGCAGGCGGCCCAGGGATTGACAGCTTTAGTAGACAATGAGGACAGTGGTGGATAGGCTATGGAAGGAAGGAGTCAGGAAGGTCTTGTGGAAGATAGGCTACGGAAGGAGGGAGTCAGGCTATGGAAGGTCTGTGAACCTTGGCCAGGAGGTATATTTAAACATTCATTAGATTCTCCATTAAGAGAATGATATTATTACAAAGCATAACCATTTTAGTTCATGGCAATTGATTCAGTTCGAGTTATTTTTTAATAGAAAAGGCCTTGCCATACTTCTATAAGGATTCAAAGACCTTCTCTTGTTTAAAATAAACACAATATCAATACAGAGTTCTCAGCCTCCACATGAGCACTATTATTTGAGGCTCACGTATAATTCCTATCATTAAAAAAACTGAATAATCACACCCACCAAAAGTAAACACTATTACCACCTACCTCCACCTCCACATAAAATGTACAGAAAAACAATATTGTTTATTTTTACTGGATGCCCTAACTACAATCCAACGTACTGCTGTGATCTTGCTATTATGTTGAAACAAGTACATATCCAATTCTCACATACAGTGATGAGTAAGACTGTCTTCCTATACAAATAACTGCTAAGGTATTTTGTTCATGTTTTAATTGCACCTGTTCAGAGTTAGAAGTTCTGGGGTTTTGAATGAGTTAGCAAAAAGAAAAGTTGATTCCACAATCCACAGTCCCCCCACCCGACATACAAATCTACACACCTGCCCCACTCCCCATACACATTTACACAGGTGCGTGCCTCAACTTGACACTCTTACTGGAAGGCAGAAAATGCAAACCTGCACCTCTCCCAAGGAAAGAGAGTCTGTTCGACAGAGTGAAGGAAGAAATGAAGGATTTAAAATGTACAATCCAGTGAGAATCCATCCAGTAGTGCAGGCCAACAGGAGGCCAAATGAAGCAGATTAAGGAGACGGAAGGCCAAGCGGGATGGCTCATGCCTGTAATCCCAGCACTTTGAGAGGCCAAGGCGGGTGGATCACTTGAGGTCAGGAGTTTAAGACCAGCCTGGCCAACATGAAGAAACCCCATCTCTACCAAATACACAAAAGTTAGCCAGGCATGATGGTGGGTGCTTGTAATCCCAGCTACTCAGGAGGCTGAGGTAGGAGAGTCACTTGATCCCGGGAGGTGGAGGTTGCAGTGAGTCGAGATCACGCCACTCCACTCCAGCTGGGGCAACAGAGTGAGACTCTGTGTCAAAAAAAAAAAAAAAAAAAAAAAAAAAAGAAGGAAGCCACTGGGCCCCCACAGGCATTAACTTAGAGAGGAACATTGCTGCAAAAGGATGGAGTCTTAGATCGGAAAACAGGAAAATGCACTTTCATACTTGATATATATATAAAAAAACACAAAGGAAAACAAGTGTCTTTTCTTCCCACCGTAAACAAAGTCTTGTCAAAGTGTCAGGCGTCAATTTGAGCATTGTTGGTTTAGAATTCAAATGCAATAATGTGTCATGTAATACCATGAGACAGAATTCTGAGAATAAGTAGAAGGTACTTCTAAATATGGGGTAGTTTCAAAATTCAAATTCATTTCCTTAATTTCCAAAACTCAAGCTGTTGTGAAGAGAACACTGCTAGAAAATCTAGTTGAGCTCCAACTCTGCTACCTTGGACACATTGTTTGATCTCAACTTATAAAATGGGTACAATAATCCTTGTTTTACAAACAGTGACCATTTCCAGTCCATATGCACTGGTATGTCCCAGCACGCCCCCTACTAACTTCCCCAGCCGCCCTTCCTCACTTCTCAGAAACCCCAGATCTGGTCCTCTCTAGCAGCTAAGGAGAAACCTGGCCCTGCCAGGAGCTGCTAAGATCTTGCTCCACTGCCAAGGCCAATGTAGATTCTGATTGGTCGTGATGCTCACACTAATACTGGTTGCCAAATATTTTGAACATCACCTGTACAGGGTGGTGGTAGAGATGAAATGGCATCATGTAACAGGACATGGTTTAGAACCCATTACACACTCTATATGTGAAACGTACTGTCTTAGAGACAGGTGCTTGTGGTGCAACCTTACACCCAAGAGTATTTGCTATGTTAGGTCAAGCATGGTGGCTCACACCTATAATCCTAGCACTTTGGGAGGCCAAGGCAGGTGGATCACCTGAGGTGAGGAGTTCGAGACCAGCCTGGCCAACATGCCGAAACCCTGTCTCTACTAAAAATACAAAAATTAGACAGGTGTGGTGGCAGGAGCCTATAAATCCCAGCTACCCAGAAGGCTGAGGCAGGAGAATTGCTTGAACCCGGGGGTGGAGGTTGCAGTGAGCTGAGATCACGCCACTTCACTCAAGCCTGGGAGACAGAGCGAAACTCCATCCAAAAAAAAAAAAAAAAAAAAAAAAGAAAGAAAAATTTTTAAAAAGAGTATTTGTTATGTTAGAAGAATAATTTGGATTTTTAATTTCTAGCCCACTGACATCTGTGAATAAGACATTTTTTTCCATTCTGCAAAGTCAAATAAGACACTATGCCCGTCCCAAGGAGCAGAATCTGGTCCTTAGGCCAGTTTGCAGAGAGGAGACAGGAGCCAACCTCAAAGAGCTCCCCATGACCAAAGTGGAACAATTTTTTAAGGCTTTTTGAAACAGCCAATTATTTTTTGGACATAATTTAGAACAAATAAAAAATACACACAAACATCTCTATGGGATCTCTGTTTGTTCCGCACGTTGCCTCTTCACAGAACACTGTGTTGAAGTTCTGCTCATGTGAACCATAAATGGTTTCACATCACTCTTTTTTAGTCTTTCATAATATTTGTAAGCATGGCTGGATCATAGTTTAGTCATTGCCTTTATTAATGTCACCTAACCTATTCTCAGTTTTTGGCTGCTTTAAGATTTGCTGCACTGAAGACATTTGCACATTGCCCCCTTAGGTGCTTCCCCCAGGTGAGTCCTGAGCAGTGAAGTTACAGTTCATAGAAATGCCCAATTCAAGTTTTTCAGATGCTGCCAAACTGCACTGCAGAATAAAACTACAATTCATACTTTTATTGCCCATCTGCCCATATTTTTGCTTACATTTATTATTAACAGATATTTGTTTTTACCAGCCTATTGGGAGAAAAATTATATCGACTTTATTTTGGGGAGGTAATTTTGTTATTGTAAATATATACAAAATAATGAATATGATGTATTTATTATATATGTATATACATACAATTTGAATATTAACAATCAAACACCCAAGTACCTACCACTCAGCTGAATATTAATATTAACTTAGGAGCATCTTGTGTGACTCTTCCCTGTTGTGCAGCAATTATTCATTCATTCTTGTTCCTGTATATGAATATAAGTTCGAACAATTTGAGCAACAAAATAAATAACTATAGTATTGGGTTATAACCTGAAGAGTAAATGTTTATGCACCCATGCTGATGTAAGTAAATGATGGAATAAATATATAAGTGGGAGAGAAGGGCACATCTTCCCATTTGAAGAATTTCTAGCAATATGTATACAAACTCCCCCCTCATAGCTAACACCTCTCTACCGGATTTTCCACTTTTGAGACCCTTTTATAATAGGATGCATGGTATTTGAGGGTGTGTGTGGCGGTGTATGGGTTTGTGAATGTGTAGGGTAAATGAGAGTTCTTATGTGTGAGTGAATGTACATGTGAGAGGAGCTGTGGGTACCTGAGAAGGTGTGTTAGGATGCGTGTGTGTGTGTGTGTGTGTGTGTGTATGTGCTGGAAATTGTCAACAGAATTTTTTTAAAGCAAAATTGAAGTGTACTGCTTTTCCCCTTATGATAGTCTCTGTGGTAAATTGTTATTTGGTTTGTTGATTTCCTTATGAAAATTACACCCTTCAGGTGAATACTTTAAATTTTTAATATATGTTTTCTTAACTCTACATATGAACTGTAGAACAACCACCTGAGTGAAGGAGGAATTGTAGCATGATTTTCTTTCTGCTTTTGTAGCTGTGATAAAATTAATACGGTTAAAGCTAATGAAAGAAACTTCTGGAATCACATATTTGACAAAAATAATAATTAAGAAGAAACATATATTAAACTTCTTATATTTAATGGTTAGAATGATACAATAACTTCAAGAGCTGGGCGTCTGCCAAATCTTTTTTCTTATTTTCAATATTTAAACAACAACAACAACAACAAAAAAGCACCACCACTTTTCAGACAAATACTGAATCATCCTCCCAAATGCAACACGCTATTAACTCAATTGTTTTTTATTACAATAGAGTTAGGAATATACTCCAAATGAAACTTGATTAAACAACTCCCAAGGGAGGGAAACACTTTGAATTTCCAATTCGATGTTTGTCTTTTATTTGGTATAGATGATGGGAATGTGGTCAAGCAGGTCCCTGAGAGGTTCATTAGTGCTGACGGGAGGGATGTGGCCAAGGCACATAATAAACGTGCAGTCCTTGAAGCATTAGATTATTTGGGGAAGCCGGTTATCATCTCAGTGATCAATGTCTTTAGCATTTGTCATTTGGGGAGCTCTTATTTTTCAGGGTCTTCCCATCATTTTTAGCTGGTCTTGATGCCACCTTTTGAAAGCAGAATTCTTCTCTACAAATGAATAAAATGATAGATTAACTATTTGAATATGATTACCCAGGTGAAAGAAAGAACTAAAAGATTCTCGTTTTGTTTCATTTTTGTTTTCTTCTTTTTAATTTTAAGTTTTAAAAAATATAGAGTGCTTCATGGTCCAGTTTTAGTATATGTTCTGCCAAAGAGAGCACTGAAAGATTTCTTAAGTCCTTTCTTTATTTCGCTTACATTCAAAAGGTAAGTTTGAAAAACGCATGTGGTGTCATTTAATAACCAATGGCAGAGTCGTTTGGACTTTGCTTTGGAAATTCGATGACAAAGATGACTCTTCTGCCAAGTACTCTGATGGATCACTAGAGTGTACTTGCTGAAGACCTCTGCTGGCAATGTGATGTTGAACTAGTTGAAACATATGATCTGACACAAAAGCACAGATTAAGCCAAGTATTCATGTTCTGATATAGCCTCGTGACTCTCGATGCGACCTCAAATGACTTATCTAACACAGCTTCTTTATCTGTTCAATGGGTAACAAATTCATACTTCAGGGTGTTGAAGCTTTCTTAGTGTACATAAACCAAACTTGGAATCATCCTCATGCTATTTTTTACTCACTTTTGGAAGCAGAGAAAGACACAACTCACCACATATTGAGTTAGAGGACAGAGAATCTTAAGAATATTATAAGTACCTCAAACCAAGTTTACTGTTTACAATCATTCATGTTTTGACAATTGCATCAATGGCACTAGCTTCAATGGGAATCAATGACAAAGATGTATCTAAATGAACAATGTTTGCCCCGATGGGCACAAATAATACTTTTCATTAATGTAAGTGATTAGGCCTGTGGGGCTCTGTAGAGATGATATCAGGAATGACTTCAAAATAGGCAGTTCTTTAGGTAATAAATCTGGGGAAAATAGGAACCAGAGTCTAAAAATATTTTATAAAGCATTGGAAGAAAATCTCTGTTTCAGGAATACCAGATAAAGTAACTGACTTCTATTGGCTATTTTCTACAAATGTGTCTCTTTGAAGTGAAAGGGATTGCTCATTTCTTGTGTGTGTGTGTGTGTGTGTGTATTTGCATCATACGCTGTTGAATCTGCTAATGCTACAATTTCACCGTGAGCACCCGGAGGTCAAGAACTCTGTTTTTAATACTCACCGTCTTAAGAATAAATACTTAGTCGGTACCTATTAATGGCTTTTGTTGTTAGTGCAGTACCTAATTGTAGCTTCTACTGTAATTACTGATTAAAACAGCTTTGACTGAGCCATTAAAGAGAACAGAAATATGTTGGATCAGCACCTCGGAGTCCTTCACAAATACATAGGAGGACTCCTAAGGGTCTTCCTAGCTCTTAATTCCAATTCCTTCCCTTTATCTCGTTGCCCAAATTCAGGCAAATAAAGTTCCTATCTTACTCTTTCTATCTAGATCTGGCCATTGGCCATGATAAATCTGTAGGGAGGCAGATGACTGACGATGCCAGTCTGTCTGCTGCTGCCTAAGGTCTGGCCCTGGCCCACTCTCCAATGTCTCGATCTTTCCTTGTGACTCTATGGTCACACCTTTGATTTTGATGCAGGGCAAGTGAGCCCCAAAATTGGGACTTAGCCTGGGAGGGTTCTTGGCTTTGCCCAGGAAAGAATTCAGATGCAAGCCGAGTGGTGTCAGACAGCAACTTTTATTGAAGCAGCAGGGTAGAGCAGCAGCAGAAGTACTGCTTCTTGCAGAGCAGGGCTAGCACATAGGCAGCGTGCACACAGTAGCAGCTCAGATGGAGTTCTTCAGTCATATTTACATCCACTTTTAATTACATGCAAATTAGGATGTGGATTATACAGAATTTTCTAGAAATAGGGTGGTAACTTCCAGGTCATCAGGCCATTGCCAAGGAAAGGGGCACCAACTTCTGGGTGTTGCCATGGCAATGGTAAATTGACATGGCACAGTGGTGGGGGTGTCTTATGAAAAGCTGCTTTCACTCCATCCCTGTTTTAGCTAGTCCTCAACTTGGTCCAGCGTCCAAGCCCTGCTTCTGGAGTCAAGTCCCACCCCCTACCTTAATTTCAGGTACCTGGCTCCATTGGCCTGTCTGAAGCCTTCTCAACTCTCTTGATTTCCCAAGGTGGGATTTGGCAGCCATAAAAATGTGAGCCACAGACCTCCAACTGCAGGAAGTATAATTGACTAAGACTCCTAGCTTCTATGCTGTGAAGCGCATCACTGTTTTTGGGCCAAGGCTGTGTTTGTCATCACCAGTGATTGAACATGGAATACTGAGGCAGGCCCATTCCTGGGGGGCACAGGACTCCTCTAACGGGTGGCATTGGCTTCAGGACTCCCTGATGGACTTGCTAAACATTCCTGAGAGCTGCACTTAGAACTTCCCTTTCTTCTTCATTAGGGGAATTATGGGCAGATTTGCAATGAGGTCTGATGTTTTTCCCACCCTCTCCATTTTCTCTCACAGACATTTCCCCTAACCAACATACACACATTTAATCCTGTCTTTGCATCCGGTCATTGTTTCTCAAAGGACCCAAACTAACATAAGGAAGGTGGGCTTTCATACTAGGGATGGCAAATTGTATATAGGGATGCTAATCCTATAAGGAGCCCTCCAGAGTTGTCCCACTGTCCCGATGGTATGGCTCTTAGAGCCTTGTGTTGAGAAGGATCCCGGGGCCACAAGCATTTTGACAAACGTGGTACCATGCCTCTTTTCTCTGCCTATGATGGACATTTGTTAATTGATCGTATCTATGCATGAAACAGAGCCATGCGGAGTTAGCAATATCTGCCATGGGTACAAGGGGTTATGGTAGACAGACGGCAGGTAGCTGACATTATGGTTCAAACCTATCAGCAGAACCTAAGTGTGAAAGTGGCATACCATGACGGTTTGAGTCCTTTACCAGGACTCCTTTGTCCAAGTTTCTTTAGCAGTCCCCAGGGAATGCTCGCATGTTCCAGGAATCTGTGTGGTTGATGCATACCATCTTCATCACTGATCCAGCTCTGCATCTTTTCAATCCCCACTCACCACTACCACTACATAACAGGCCGTTTCCTACCACTTCTAACTTCTTTTTAATTAAATAAGCTTTAAAAATGTTATTTTTAAAATGCATACACATGACTTTAAATGTCTAACATACTCAAGTTAGTACTTGATGTTTTATGATGAATAAGAGTCATTTCTTGAATGGTTTTTCACTTCTGCTCCCCAGAAGCAAGCACCTTTAACTCTTCTAGTTACTTCTCCTAATACTGACTTTCATGTTTCTAAAATTGTGCATACACTGCCATTTCCTGGTTCATTGATTTAAGAAGGTATCCCAGACTTCACTACACACTAAGTAAAGATCTAGCTCACCGCCATGTTCCACCATTTCCTTTTTCTTAACATGCCAGCATAGCCATTTGTTTTATTAAATCAGTAGTCAACATTTATGTTAGTAAATGATTATGCAAATATTACTCAACTCACTAGAATTATGCCTCCTTTTGTGTACAAACATATATTTCTGCAGGAGTTAATAGTTATTATAACTAGTTATTTATTATTATTTACTATTATTATTATTTTTCCTGGTTCCTAGAGCCGTCCTTGCTGGAGCCCTCTGTCCTCCTGATCCTGTCTGGGCTGATCTTTCTCTTAGTTTGCTGTATGGCTGCATTTCCGGGGTTGTCTCTTTGCCAATCTTCAGGAAAACATCTATTTTCCTACATCTCATGTCTCCCTCTTTCTTGGTTTACCCTTTCATTTTGGTACTTTTTTTATACTCAATTTGCTGCTATTCTTCCTTGTATCACTTTATTCCAGTAGCTTGAGAAAGATAAAGATTTATTGAGTACTTGCCTATATGAATATGTCTTTTTTCTTTTCTTTTTTTTGAAACAGAGTCTCGCTCTCTTGCTCAGGCTGGAGTGCAATGGTATGATTTCGGCTCACTGCAACCTCTGCTTCCTGGGTTCAAGTGATTCTCCTGCCTCAGCCTCCCAAGTAACTGGGATTACAGGTGGCAGCCACCACTCCTGGATAATTTTTGTATTTTTAGTAGAGATACGATTTCACTATGTTAGTCAGGCTGGTCTCCAACTCCTGACCTCAAGTGATCCATGCATCTCGGCCTCCCGGAGTGCTGGGACTATAGGCATGAGCCACTGAGCCCAGCCTGAGTATGTCTTTATGCCATCCTTCCACTTATTTAGACTGTTATATACTTCTAGAATGAAATCTATAACCTAGAATTAAATATTAACCTAAGATAAAAGTATTTTCCTCCCATTATTCAAAAAAGGCACTTTTCTAGATTCCAGTGTTGCTGAAATATCATTCTGTTTCCAGCTACTTTGCAGTTGATCTATTGTTTTTCCTCTCTGGTAGGCTTTTGGATCTTCTTTTTATTTCTTAAATGCTGAACTTTCACCACAATATGCCTTGATATGTTCTTAGTTTGGGAACAGAGACAGAGACTGTTGTGCAGGAAGTTTATGAGGGACTGCTCTTGAATGCAACATTTGTTAAGGGATAAAGAAAGCAGGATTGAGCAGAAGGAGAAGAAGTGAAACTGCAATGCAATTGCATCAAAGACTTTAGCCAATCCTATGGTGAGTTCTCAACTGGAGCAACACTTTGGAATTGTCACACCTTAGGCAGGTGGGCTGGGCCTTTATATTGTCTTCCCCTTTTGACCAGTCATGGATTCAGTCTATCCCCCAAAACAGTGTGTCTGTGGGCAAGGCAGCGCCTTTAGATCAAGGGCAATTGCCCAAGAGAAAATCATTTGAGAAGCATCAGCTACCAATATGCCCCTGATATGAGTGAATCCTTAGTCTTGTAGGGAAATCTGGATGGCATACAAGAGTATCCACTCTATTATGGGTCTTGTTTTATTCAATGTGCTGAGCTCTTTCTGGACTCTTTCAATCTGAACAGTTATGCCTTTTAATTTTTATTTTTTTTGTGTTTATTCTTTAATAATCTCCTTTCTTCCTTTTTTCTATGAGTCATATTTTGTTCTTCCAGGATTGATCTTCTAATCTTTCTTCTTCTATTGGCCATCTCTTGATCACTTTGATTTACATCTTGAGATGTTTCTTCAACTTTATTTTCCAATGTGCTTGTTGTGGTCATCCAACGACATTGTGAGTCCCAAGAGATATTATTGAGGTACCAACTACATCTACTATGAGGATTAATAACTTACTTATTGTTTGTTGTCATTTTGTGGGATTTTGGGAGGAAGAATATATAAACACATATGGCCTATCTGGCATTTTGAGCCAGGAATCATTAGTTACAGGCTGTCTTTACTTAGTCTTCTGCTCTTCCTTTTTGAATCCCTTCATTCCAAGTATAATCAGAGAGAACCTACTCAAAACTCAAAATAAAAGCAGAGATCAGGCTGTAAAGCTTAGCAAGACCTTATCAAAGATTTGGGTAATGAAAATGAATTCCCACACAGAGAAATTTAACATGAGATGTTAAATTTGGCTTCTCTCAGAGTTCATAGGTTCAATTCATTTCAACAGGCACCAGTTGGGTGTTTAATTAATCCTCACTTTGGCTCATGTTTCGTGGAATTGCTCACATATTCTCTTTTGGGAGCCTTTGGCTACATCTCTTTTGCCTGTGTCTGTAAGAACCAAAGAGAAGAAAAGATCTCCTTTTACTACTAAAGTCTTAGGCTTTCCAGTGAAGTCCTTATTTTTAATCTAGGACTTGCCTGTTTCAAGGTCGATTGGTGGTAGGAATTTCCATTCTCTCCGTAGCTCTAAGGGCTTCAATGGGGCCACGCATTTCCCAAGGTTGATTTCAGGAATTCTTCCATAGAACCACTGTCAGACATCAACAGTTTCACAAGGGAAAGTGCAAACAACTCAAGAGATTCCTCTTCTGGTTCATTTTGACAATTAGGTCTCCCCATCCCTCCTGCCATTTTATATTCTTGGTTCTCTTTCTTCAGCATGTAATGGTTTAAATAATAACAACACACACACACAAACAACACACACAACAATACACACCTCCAAAACTAAGCAACAACACAGAGACATCATAAGAATCAACCTTCAGAGATGAAGGTTGTCACTGAGTGAAATAGTCTATGTTCTCCCGCAGAGCAATTCAACTCTTCAAATCACAGTCCCTCTAGAAAAGGGTTTTCTATCACATTTGTATAACCAACTTTTTTCCCCAAACTAAGAGATACATAGCCCCAAAGTAACATTACATATTTATCTCCTTCAAACAGAAAATTGTGCCGTTTGGGAGAATTGTAATTACCAGATTTGTTTTCCTGAGTACTAAAGCTTAATGTTTATAGTCAGTGACTCTGAAGTCAGTCAGTAATGGGTTCAAATCCCAGCCCTGTCTCTTCCTAACAGTATCCTTGAATAGCTACTTAATTTTTTGGTGTTTCAGCTTTCTCATCCATAAAATGGGAATACTTAAAAGAACACACCTCAGAGAGTTGTTGCTAAAATTATGTAAAGAAATTCATGTAAAAAAACTTCACACATTTTTTGCCTACTGAAAAAATAAATGTCCAGTAAATATTAACTACCTTTATTAACTAAGAGTGTGGATGCCTTTTGTGTTTCACAGTTATAACTTGTTGAATAATTTATGTATTAAGATGGGACACAAGTGATATAAACTGGAAAGTTCAGGCCGTTATATGGAGACTATCAATTTAAAAACCTCGAAAGTCTTCTTTGTCAAAGTTCTCTGACAAAAATAAAATAAAAATTTAAAATAAGCCTTGGAAGAGTAGGCTTTTAGCTCTAGTTGGTAAGTTGGCCCCCTTATTTGGCCCGAGTTCCCTGTTTCAGTGAATTCAAGAGAGGGCCCTCCAATTCTGCAGCTTTGTTCTCTTCTCCTCCTGACGGGAAGGAAGGTTTCAGGAACCCTTGGCCAATTTAAAGCTTGACCAATTTAAAGTTGACAATTGCCTGCCACTCTGCACTGTTCAGAAGATGAGTGATAATGAGATGCTTCCTAATTACCAGGGTTTCAGCCTTGTCAGATTACAAATCTCTTCATGACATGTAGCTAATTGGCACTGTCAAGGAGAGAAATTTAGAAAGACCTGGATAATAAGCACATATTGGATTCAGTTAGGATGACTATTTTCCATTGTTTCTGTTCTTAGCCCTCTTACATAATAAATCTTCCATCTCTTGAAAGGATGGAGATTGTGTCCTTTTTCCTTCAACTTCAATGGTGTGTTGCTAAGAAAAGAACGTAGTGTAATATTATCTTTACTACTAACTGGAGCGTTTCTAGAACCTAAACCTGAAATTACACAGATAACATCTCAGTAGATTCGTTTTTAAGGCTCAATACCATGTCTTGTGAAATGAACTTGGATTTTTAAAATGAAAGACAAAGTTTCAAATCCAATCCTGCTACTTATCATACATGGGAATGTGAGTGGCTTCTGTCACTACTCAGAGACTCCATTTCTTCATTTGTAAAACAAAGAAAAGATCAATTACTTCACAGAGACTTAGATAAGGCGAGTTAGACAAAACCATATGCATGATGACCAACTATAGTAGGTAGTCAGTAATTTTCTTCCACTAATGAAAAAAAGAAGACTCTACTTAGATAGATTTATGAAAAATAAAATTTTCAGGCACTTCTTTTCCTATCCTTTGTTGCCACTGCAAAGCCAAACAAGCACATTTGAAGAAAAACAAAATGAAAAAGGTGCTTACTTCATGTTCCTACCACTATCATAAGACATTAATCTAAAGCTCTCTGAAATGTATCGCTCCGATAAATTTGCATATGTGAGTAAGCAGGTCCAGGAGTGTATGGGACACACACACACGTACATATCACACTCTGGATTAATAACCTAACCATCCTTCAATAGAAATAATACTCTGCAGGAATAATACTGTGCAGACAATAAAAAGTAGGTAATTCTGTTTATTCAGATATTATATGATATGATATCGAAACTATTAAGTGAAAAGCAGCAAGTGTATATGTTTTCCTGGCTTTAGTATAAAAAAGAAAAGAGACACAAACACTTCTATGCACACTATCTCTGGAAGAATAAACTACAAACTGGAAACTCTGAATGCTTCTTGGGGAGCAATGGAGAATTTGGGGGTCAGAGGGAAACTTCCTTTTGTAGAGTTTGAGTTTTATTTTTATGGATGCACACATATTTTGTTTAAAAGAGAATAAAAGAGAGAAAGAGTGCTGAGATGATTGGTCGAATATCTACATCTTTCCTCAGGAAGCTCTTTTGGAGGTGCTAAAGATGCTAGAGTTGTGGAATTTCAGAGTTGGGAAGAAATTTAAGATTACCTCTAGCGGTAACTTTAATCATATCTACTTATCAGAATCACCTGGAGAGATTGTTAAAGTTTTAGTTTTGAGAGTCCTATCCCAGAGCTCCCAAAATAGAATTTGGTTCTGTGTCAGAAGGCGGGCAAATGAGGAATTCACATTTAAAAGTAATATCCTTGCTGTCTTATGTGCAAATGGGTTTGGAAACCACTGGTTTAGAGCCAAAATCTCAGTGCTTACCAAATTTTTCTAAATCCTTAAAATATCTTAAGGTGTCACACCAGTGCCTGGAGCACATGGTTGGAATTGGTAGGGGCAGAAGTGGCTGGGGGAAATGAAGCTTCAATTAGTAGGCATGGCTAGAGACACAAACATGAAAGGCCTGTTTTCAAATATTAAAGATTATGGGAGACTCCTAGAAATTTCTTTTCATAAAGGGATTCTTCTGCTGAAAAGATTTTCAAATTATTGCTCCATTTGAAAGAAAATACTTCTGTGACATCTCTTGTAAGTGATGGTCCAAACCCAGTGGACAAAAAACCAAATTTTTCTTTCTACCTTTATTTTCCCAAATATATGTGTGTGTAAAAATATGTATATATATGACCACATGATACATACACACAGACATCCTGCTATAGGAAGACAGATTTCTTCATGTATATATCCTCCACCACAAAGGACAGCAAACTTTTTCCATAAAAAGCAAGAGAATGTTTTAGTTCTTTTTTTAACTTTTAAATAGAGATGCGATCTCCCTGTGTTGCCCAGTCTGGCCTCTAACTCCTGGCCTCAAACGACCCTCCTGCCTCTGCCACTGGAACGCCTGTCCTAGAGAGGGTTTTGAAGCTTTGCAGACTGTACCGTCTGTCTCACCTTCCCAGGTCTGACCTTATAGCATAAAAGCAGTCATAGACCATATGTAAGTGAATGGACATAACTGTATCCCAATAGAACTTTATTTACGGGTACCAAAATGTGAATTTCATATAATTTGTATGTGTCATGAAAAACTATCTTTTCCATTTCTTTCTTTTTTTTTTTTTTTGTTTGTTTGTTTTGGGACAAAATCTCACTCTATTGTCCTGGCTGGAGTGCAATGGCATAATCTCTGCTCACTGCAACTTCCACCTTCCAGGTTCAAGCGATTCTTCTGCCTCAGCCTCCTGAGTAGCTGAGATTACAGGTGGGCACCACCACACCCGGCTAATTTTTGTATTTTTAGTAGACACGGGGTTTCACCATGTTGGTCAGGTGTTCTCCAACTCCTGACCTCGTGATCCACCCACCTTGGCCTCCCAAAGTGCTGGGATTACAGGCGTGAGCCACCGTGCCTGGTGCCTGGCCTTCCATTTCTTTTCTACCATTCTTAACTTGGACATACAAAAACAAGTGATGGACTAGAATTGGCCACCTTGCAATAATGTGTTGATTGCTGCTCTACCATCTAGTTTAAATAACATGTTCCCCCCTTCTTTGACATTCTACAAAGTTATTCCTCTCTCTTAGCTACAGAGTTCTCATCTTTAAAATGAAGTTGTTATTGGGCCCATTATAACAGAAATAATTACATTGAATGATATATGTCTGATACTCTCCCTCCTCATATACTAGTACATTTATATTCTGCTGTTATTATTAGTTTGGATCCTAATTGCAAGTAATAGAAAAAAATTCAAACTGGCTTCAACAATAAAATATATTTGTTGCTTTATGCAGCTGAAAAGCTCAGTTATAACTGCATCTAGAGGTTTAGGCAATGCCATTGTATAGCCTATCTTCTTCTTCTTTTTTTTTTTTCAGACAGAGTCTCATTCTGTCACACCAGGTTGTGGTGCAATGGGCCAAATGCAGCTCACTGCAGCCTCAACTTCCTGAGCTCAAGTGATCCTCCTGTCTCAGCTTCCAAAATGGCTTGGACCACAGGTGCACATCACCATAGCAAGCTACTTTTTTATTTTTTATTTATTTATTTATTTTTAAAGACATGGTCTCACTGTGTCACCCAGGCTGGAGTGCAGTGGTGAGATCATGGCTCACTGCAACGTCCACCTTCCGGACTCAAGTGACCTTCCTGCCTCAGCCTCCTGAGTAGCTGGGACCACAGTCATGCACTGCTGCACCTGGCTAATTTTTGTATTTCTTGTAGAGGCAGGGTTTTGCCAAGTTATCCAGGCTGGTCTTGAACTCCTCTCCTCAAGTAATCCACCCACTTCAGCCTCCCAAAGTGCTGGGATTACAGGCATGAACCACCACACAGGGCCTATTGATTATATCCTTAGACAAGTTCTCTTTAGCAATGGCATCTGGCAGCTCCAAGTTTACATTATCTTTAATACAAGTTGAGGAGGAAAGGAAGCATATCTCTGCCAGATGCCCAAGCTAAGTCCCACAATTACCTTTGATTGAAACTCATTGGCTTCATTCAGGGTACATACCTATCTCTGAACCAATCATCATGATCACATGGATATGATACTCTGTTGACTAGGCCTTAGTCACACATTTACTCCTGGAGCAGAGGGTGGAGGGAAGGTGAAATCAACTCCACTCAAACATATAAATTGAAAAAGTGTGGGGAAAAAATGATTTCCCAAAACAAAATCAGGATGCTGTTAACTGATAAAGAAAGGAAGGTGAACAGCAAAACTTACAAATGTAAACTTCAAAGTTCTCACCCACAAAATCTGATATCATTAAGAGTCTGGCCTAATTTCTTTGCAATGCCAGGACAATGGCATGAGAGATATTTGTATAACTGATGATTCTGTTTTTAGAGCTGATGGTTTTATTGGATGTTTTTGCAATGTTTCAAAGAACTGTCTTGTCAGTTTTTTATGTTTATCTCTCCAGAAAGAAATGACTTCAGATAATTAAATCCTTAAGGTTTGATTTCTCCCAGGAGACCTAAGGCAGATAGTGCTCTCCTTTCTTATACCACTTCTTTATTTTACATAAATTCCTTCCTTTCAATGATTCTACTAGAAGCTGTAGGTCCAACCACAGAAAGTTTAAATTTGCTCTTTCTTATCAACTGCCAGGCACCCAGCTGACATTTTATAATGACCTAAAATGCTGCCTTATCCACTGTCCTTAATTAGGATACATTCCATCATCCGTGACGGCCTAATCTTTTTCTTCAAAAATTTTCCTGCTGACAGTCCTGGATCAATGTCTGAGATGCCATAAACACACAAAACGATACCCCAAAAACTATAATCACTAAGCATAGCAATGTTGAGTTGAGTCTTTCTTTAAAATCGCTACCTTTTTTTGTCTAGTAAAATGTACCCTATCTTGGTTCTTTTCCTGTGATTCCAATTGGTCTGGGTCTTCCTCTCTCATGCTTTTTCTCTTCCTTTTTCTCTCTCTTGGAATCATTTTCTTTATTCTATTCCCTACTCATCCTCCCCAGACTCATCACTCTTCTCTTACTATACTTACCTTTTTATTGATTTCATTCAGTCCCACATTTCAATGATTACTTGATTCATCCCCAGTTACAAAAAGCTTTAATTTATTGAGTGTTTTCTGTTTATTGGGTCCTCTCAGTGGCTCTTGAGAGGCTACTCACTTTTCTTAAAGTTTACAATGAGGATTGGTGATTTACTGATGATCATACATTTAGTGATTAAGAGAGTTGAAGTTCAAGCCTAGTCTGTCTGATTTCAAAGTCTATTCCTTTTCCATTATACTTCACTATCTTTATTCATTCACTTGTTCTATTACTCAGCATGGATCTCTTGAGAATCTGCTTTGAACCAGGAATAGTGTATTAGAAATCACCAAAACCCAGTCCCTGTCATTAAAGAGCTCACAGTCTAGTGAAGGATACATCATCCAATTTCATTACAATGTCATTGCTATGACAGAGGCACACATATCTTATGGAATTACATCTAAGGCCCAGATCTCTTGCCTGGTATCCAGATCCATGTCATCAAGGTCCTATTGAACATTTTTATTTGGATACTGTTTGTATTACCTATTACTGACTAGGGTAACACCCGAAGCTTAGTGGCTTGAAACAACAATGATTTGTTATTTTTCATCAATTTTAGGATTGACTGGGCTCAGCTGAGTGGTTCTTCTGCTGAGGTCACTCCTATGTCTATCTTCAGGTAGGTGTTTGGCTGTGGCTGGAACATGCAAGATGGACTCTCAGAGGCTAGGTGCAGTGGCTCACATCTGTAATCCTAGTGCTTTGAAAAACTGAGATGGAAGGATTGCTTGAGGCCAGGACTTTGAAACTAGCCTGGACAACATAGTAAGACCCTGTCTCTAAAAAAAAAAAGAGAAAAAACATGGACTCTCATAGACCTGCTCTCTCTGCCTGTGACCTCTCATCAGTCAGTGGTCTATCCTGAGCTTCCTTACAGCATGTTGGCTGATTCCAAGGGGAAAGCCTCAATGCACAAATGCTTATCAAGCCTCTGCTTGCACCATGTTGATGTCTCATTGGCCAAATAACTTACATGTCCAAGCCCAGAGTCAATATGGGAGGGGAATATCCCACAGCATGACTACCAGAGCCATGGATCACTGGGTGACACTAATGTAATAGTCCTCCATAGGAGGTCCATTTATCACCTCCATATTTTAGACCGAAATCACCATGTCCTGTCAAAACAACCTCATAATACTATTTTTATTTCTGGTATCACCATTCTTGAAACTTAAGAGTTATTGTCATCTCTGACATCTACCATAACTACCTCTAATTAGTTCCTGATTTCTTTCAATTCCCTCAATAAAATATTTCACTCTTTTCCCTTCCTTTTTCATATATAGCACTACCTATTTTGTTCTGGACAGTCTGCTAAGTTAGAGCACCCCAACTGTGTGCTGGTGTTCACTACTGTGCTATAAAAGGGTTATAGGTGTGAGAATATAGTAATCCTCATTTCAGGATTTTGGGGTGAAAGGTTACAGCAGCTGGAGTCTCTGGGATGGTCACCTTTGGCCAGGAGCCATCTTGTCCGTTTGCCCTAGTGAGCAAATTATACCGATTTTTGTATGTGCCATAACATGAAAAATTTGAAAAATACTGTCATAACTAAATTTCTTGCCTTCTATTCATCTCTTTTACAATCACCAGGTTAATCTTCCCTAAGTACCACTTCGTATCTTCCCCTTCTTTCAATAGCATCAGTTGCCTATTGCACATAGTCCAAGCTGGCATTTAAATATTTCTTCCATTTGAATTGAAGTTACTTTTCAGCTTTTTGCCCACTTCTCCACAAAAAAATCTACCTCTACCAAGCTAATCTAATTTACACCTCCTAAGAATGCCCTACTATATTCTGCCTCTCTGCCTTGGAGCAAGCTTACTGTCTTGGAAAACTTTCAAATCCCAACCGTCCTTCACATCCATTTCAAGTTCCTCATCCTCTGTGAAGGCTACCAAATTATTCTGACTCTGGATGATGCCTCTGATTTTCCTCTGACCTCCCAGAAGGTATTCGTAAGAACACATTATCTATAGTTTCATGCTGACCAATATGGTAGTCACTAGCCTCATATGCTTATTTAAATTTAGATCATTAATTAAATAAAATTTAGTTTCTCAACCACACTAACCACATTTCTAGTGCCCAGTAGCCCCAAGTGGCTAGCAGCTGCTATACCGGATAGCAAAGAGATGGAGCATTCTCCTCATCTCAGAAAATTCTGCTGAATATCTAGATCTATGCCATTTATTTGGCAGTTCATCATTGTTTCTGACTTTGGACTGGCTTTTCAACAACCAATTCTCAACTCCCTTATTTCTTAGTTGCTTCCTATGACAGAGCCTGAAAAACCCAGACTTCTTTTTCTAGACTTCTTTGAAGCTAGTCCTGTTCTTGTGACTCAGCACTGACCAATGCAACCTAAGGGTATGCTTTTTGGGAAGGTTTCTGGACAAAACCTCTTTTATGTGATAAAAGAGAGAACTGTGTGTGCAAGGAGAGCTCTCTCACCAGATATTCCCTAATCTAATGTGATGATGTCTTCTCTAAATCTACAGCAACTGTGTTGTGGCCATGAGGGAAATGCCAAGACCTTCTCAGAGACCTACTCAGAGCCCTGAAATCCACCCTAGGACTGCCTACTTCTAAACCTCTTAGTATGTGGTTCATTATACTATTTTATTATTTAATTGTCTGTTAGTTAGTTTTTTGCTATTTGCAACCCTTAAAAATTCCTGCTAATAAAATCATATTGTTAACACAGGGACCAGGTATTGGACTCACTGCACAGCCCCTTTCTGAGTACAGTCCCATTTCCCTGACCTTTGTGGTTACAAGGACAGGATTTCTTTAATGATTATTGTATAATTTCACCTTGGCCTCCTGGCCTCGGTTGGTTACATCGGGACTGGACATCTGACTCAAGCTAGGCTAATAAGCCCAAGATTTGGAACTGAGACTCAGAAATCCCAGCACTTATTCGTCTTTTTATCTGAACTGGGGAAATACAAACTTTGGAGCTGTGGATGGTCTTGTTAGGCCATGTGGACTGGGAAGCAGAGAAAACTGGAATATGAGGAAATAAGAATGAAGAAGAAAAGTGAGTTCAGATGGAGACGAACTCTTGGTTCTAGATATGGCCTTGCACCATTGCATTTTTGGGGTTTTGGGATCTACCTCTATAAAAAGATTTATTGTAATTTGTTATTATTATATTTTATTACCTACTCTTTTATAATATTTTATATTATAATTTATAATTATTATAATAAATCCCTTTATTATAGTTCAAGTGGTGTTCCAATACTTTCAATCCAGAAGAGTCCTAACTTTGATGTACTAACTACACTGTCAGTATGATTACCTGTATTTATGCCTTATCTCTTCAACAACATTGCAAATACATTAAGCAAGAATATTTTCATGATGTCCCTTAACATGATACCCTTAGCTCATAGATGATGCTCAGTAAACTCGAGTGAGCTGATTTTTTTTTTCCTTTGGAAAATAGGTAATGAGTGGCTTCTAGGCTGGACCACAGGTTTGTGAGAATTTCTCTCCTGAAACTCTCTAATCTTAGCCTATGTGAAAAAGTGTGTCATTTTAACAACAGCAACACTTCATTCTATATTTGTACCTGAAAATTACACTAGAAAGGTGAGAAAGGGAGAAATATAGTTCTTCATTTTTATCTCCAAGATACACCCAAGACAGATCAACTTTTAAAAATTAATCTGGTAGTGTGATGTCAGTGACAATTTAAAAGGAAGCTTTTGGGTCTCATTGAAAACTTTGCCTAATCTAGTCACACTTAGACTTGAGAATCATTTGCAGTATATGGTATATGAACTGTGATGTCTGTGTGTGTGTGCGTGCGCGTGTGTGTGTTCCCTTTGATGGCTCATAATTAAAGATGTTTGAACTAAAATAGGATATTACTGAGTTTACTTTAGCTGTTTTCATTTGCCTTTTGTTTTCCAAATCATGCCAAAATTCTAGGTCTTGAACCGACAGGAATTCTCATTTCATTCATTTATTTAACATCCATCATTGAGTACCCAGTAGACAACAAAGATCCAAACATAAAGAAGCCATAAACTCTGTTTCATTAACATTTTTATAGTGCTACAATTTAGAAAAGATCTCCTCTAACCCATTGCCCAATCCTAAGCTGTGAGCCTTGCTGACGCCCCTATGTTATAGGGGGTAGCTCTAAGGCTGGAAGTGACTTGCCCACAAGTGCACAATGAAGATTGGCAGAGGAAGTCCCGGAACTGAGAACTCAATTCTCTAGATCTTGGGTTTTTCCCTTTTTGTCTTGCTGGAAGGCATAATGGCATAAATTTACAAAACACTGGCTCTGGCATCAGAGTCAGATTCCCAGGTCCGCAATGTACAAGATGTATGACAAAGGCGAATTTCATGATTTGTCTAAGCCTCTGTTCCTTTAGCTATAAAATGGGGATAATAACAGTACCTATCACCAGGCATGGTGGCTCAGGCCTGTAGTCCCAGCACTTTGGGAGGCTGATGAGGTAGGGTTGCTTGAGGCCAGGTGTTCAAGACCAAAACTGTTTCTAAATAAGTTACTTATGGCAAATGGGACCAGCTAATCAATAAAGACTCAAGGGCCTGTTATAGCCCCAGTATTGAGCAAAGCCCTCTGGGAGATGCTAATAAAAGCAACACTGTGCTTAACTTTTAGAGACTTGATTCCTTCCTTGAAAGCTCCTTTTTGCTTTCCATGGGGGTTTGGAAAAATCATAATTTCTCTGCTTGATTTTTAATCTTGAAAAATAGGGAAAATAACATGTTTTTCCCATGTCACAGGTGCTGTGAAAATCAACTAGGATGATGTATGTTAGAGCCATAAGTGGGCTAATGCCAATGTTAGCTATTGAAGGCAAGTAAAGGAGGGCATCTTCACTTTGCACGGAAATGTTTAGCTTCAGTGTATTTATACATATTTAAAATTAGGAAAGGACTAGAGGTCCGTGTGGTCTCTACAGTGGGACAGCTCCATGACTGCTCCTGCAGAGCAGGGCTACCCCACAGGCAGAGGGTAGCGGCTCAGGGTAGTTGTGCAGTCATACTTATACTTACTCTTAATTGCTTGCAGATTAAGGAGGAGTTTATGCAGAAATTTCCAGGGAAAACATAGTAACTTCTGGGTTGTTGGATTATTGCCATGGAAAGGGGTGGTAACTCCTGGGTGTTGCCATGGCAATGATAAACTGACATGGCACCCTAGTGGGTGTGTCTTATAGAAAGCTGCTTCAGCCCCTTCCCTGTTTTAGCTAGTCCTCAATTTGGTCCAGTGTCCAAGCCCCGCCTCCTGAGTCAAGTCTCACCTCCACCTCAGGACCCCTAGTCCTTTCCTAATTTTGAAGACACAGTTCCTTTTCTCTTTCCACTTACTAGCAACTTTTAGCACCTAGCATAATCAATTAGCCATAACCTAACCATTCTTTCCTGCTCTAGCTAGCTGCTTTTGCCTCCCACGGGATTTTATTACACATTATCTGTACCAATCTGACTGCCTTCTTGTTTCCTAGAGTATGAGCTCTGCAGAAACTCTCAGACAGTCTGGGTTAAAATTCCAAGTCTGTCCTGTAGTGGCTGTGTGACTAAGGCAAGTTACTTAACTCCTCTGTGCTTCAATCTCCCCATGGATGATCATAGTTATCACCTCGTAGGGTTGTTACAAGGATAATGAGTTAGTATATGTAAAGCACTTGGAACAGGCTGGTTTGTAGCCAGTGACTGCTTATCATGACTCAGCCTTCACCAACCCCAAGAGGTAAGCATTATAAAACTAATTTTAAAGACTGGGATAGGGATACACTGCCACTCTGTGAATTGTGAAGACATTGATTTCATTTATATTAGTAACATATCCCCGTAGGGGTTTTAAAAAAGAGACTAAAGCAATATTCAGGTTTATTTATAAAGCTCAAGCAAATTATTCTCTAAGTATAATTAAGCACTTTTGAGAGTCCAATAGGAAACAATTATTCACCACCAAATGGTAATCTTAATAATTCAAGATAATTAAAAAAACCTGCCTCTGACTTAGACTCAGGGAGAGACAGCTTTTTCAAACAGCTGAGAGATGTTCCGTAAATCTCAGGTAATGTGATTCCTGTAATTCATTATTTATTTACACACAGGCAGGCGCTGACTCAACAGGCGGGACTTAGGCCATTACTTCATTACTGTCTCATTATTAATCTCATTACATCCAATATCTCTATCTCGGTGACAGGTCTCCAGATTTTGTGGAACAGCTCCAATTTTAGAGATCCTATTATTGTCTCCCTCAAATTATCAAAATATCTTTTAAGGAAGTGTCAATATGAGAAGCCCAAGTCATCTCCCAGATTGACTGGAAATGGAATTATCTCTATTTTTTAATTATATATGCATGGATTTTTTTTTGGAAAATATCCCCACCAAGTCCCATAGATAGTAGAGGTGATACGTTTGAGACCACAGCCATGAAAGACGTCTCAGTACAGGGAGAAACACCCGGATTCTGGAAAGCGAGGATCCTGGGAAAGATCCTCCTCCTGCTGTTTTAGCTGTGGGAATGGAGGCAAGTTGCTTAATTCCCTGGCGGCTCAATTTTCTATCTGGAAAGTGGAAGCCCTTAGGCACCTGCCATTTGGTTTTTTACTCCAAAGCAAAACGTTCAGTTTCGTCTACAGTTCAGCAGCAAAACAACAAAACCAATCAAAAAACCAAAATCTTGTGTTTGCATCTCAGACCAAGTCAGGAGTTCTTAGTTGAGACTGGGCTGATATTTATCCATATGCAATAGTTAATAACAGCTGCCTTTCTGATCAGACTAGTCTGAGCTATTCTGTATGCTCACGCTCACACTGTTCTGAATTTTAAATATAGTAACTGTGTCCCTCTCTTCTCCTTCACCCCATGTCCAAGTAAGAGGGTTAAGAGGCATGTGAGCTCCAGAGTCAGAGAGACCTGAGTCTGAATCCTGACTCTGTGGCCTTGGGTAAGTCTTGTAAGCTCTACTGCATTAATTTCCTACTCTGTAAAGTGGGGACAGTAGTAAGCACGACCAAGCATTCAGAGAGCATCAAACTTGTTGTGGAATGCACATACCCAGTATATGTTCACTATTATCATTAGAGTGGGAGCAAAAAAAAGCTTCAAAGTCTTCACCTATAAAATGGAAATAAAAATACCCATCTAACAGGAGGATTAAAGGAAAACTTCACAACTGCTCAGAAAATCCACACCTCTGAAAAGGAAAATGATAACAAAGAAGAAGAAGAAATGTAAGCAAAATTAACTATTTGTCTCATTAGTGAATAATATTTACTTAATCATATCAATGTAAATAAAGAATATTAATTTAACTAAATAAACTGTGATGGAACTATACTAATTAGGTGGGTGAAGGGGAAGGACAGATTTAAGAGAGTAAAGTCCTCATCAACCATTAAAAAATCAATAATATTGCCAATCTTAATTAAGAAAGAGCAGCAAAAGCATATCATTTAGAAATGTGAATGCAAATGTGGGAAGAAACAGCAAAATGTGGGAAGAAACAGCAAAATGTGTTGTGTATGGCTGAGGAACAGGATATGGGCCTGGCAACTGCTGTTTTTTTTTTTTTTTTAACAAGCCTTTTAAAACCACATTAGTTGGCATTATATTAGGCTGCAAGTAGCAACAATAGTAACAAAGTGTACACAAATAACAAGAGCTTGAACAAGACAAAGTTTATTCCTTGTTCAAGCAAAAGTCCATAGGAGTGGTTCAGTTCTGGGAGGGAAGATCCATTCCAACAGTGCCCAGGGGAACAAGACTCCCCTCAGCTCCCCATTCCACCACCCTTAGGGAGGGGCCCCCATCTTCACAGTCCAAAGCCACCCTCCTCTCAACAAGAGGGGAAAGGGAGAACAAAGAAGGCACATCAGGTGCAGTTTAGTTATCTCTTAGGGAAGGACCCTTGAAGCAACCATACAACAGTTCTGTTTACATCCCATTGGCCAGGACTTATCACATGCCCCTATTTATTTGCAAGGGAAGCTTTGATGCAGAATCTTTATTTAGGACAGCCGTATGCCTAGCTAAAACATATCTTACAGTGGGAGAATAGAAAAATGGACATGGGGGACAGCTAAAACTTATTCCCACAAGCACTACTGACTTTTGCACTACTATTGTAACACTTCATCAAAGTAAAACCTAAACACAAATGAGACACAACACCATGTGTTTTGTGGTGGGTAAGGGCTCAGGCTTTAGGGTCAGAGGGCTGGGGCGTGAATCCTGGATTATACACTTAGCAACTCTGTGATAACCTCTGGGCCTCCATTTCCTTACCTGTAAAATGAAAATAAAACTATGACCAAGACCCTGGGTTGATGAAAATAGTTGACGTTAAAAATTGCTTATAACGGTTTCTGATATGTGGTAAGCATTCCTAAAGTGTTTATTGTTGTCATCATAAATATTCTACAATTATTAAAGTAAACAAGTACCATTTCTGAGGAAATCCAATCTGAGAAGGACTAAAATAACAAACAGAACAATTGAATCTCTAGGAAACATTTAGAGAATCATTCAAGGAATGGAATAGAAGATAACCACATTTTAATAAACAGCTGGATTCATAGTATTCAAGTAACACTGCATGTATGAAACAAGAAATTAATGAACCAAAAGGACCAACCAGACAGTATTGGATACAACTAACACAACTAACGTATGGCCTCAGATTCTTTGGGCCTCACCAATCTCAAAAACACACAGTAGATGTGTGGCCACAGCCCCTGCCTAACATTGCAGCAACTTCTTATGCTGTAGACACTTTTACCACCTGAGGCCAACCAGTCACACACCTATCGTTTCTGGCTCCTTGCACTGTTCTGGAAATGGTGTGGGTTCTGGCTTCCTAAGAGGTTGCCAAAGGGATGAAATTATGACATAATTAACATTGGGGATGATTTAACTCCCAGTTGGGGAAACTGGTGAGTGGTCAGGAGGAAGCTGAACCACAGGAGGTGGAATAAATATAAGTGCATTAATTTCATCTATTTCTTTTTCTAAAAAGCTAACTGGCATGTTCTAAGTTTTATATATCAAAAATAGGGATTTATACAGACTCTTCAATACCCCAAAATTAATCAGTAGAAAAAACATTAAAAATAGAGTTAACAAAAATCGGAGATTGTTGGGTAATAACAAGCCAGCAAAGAGTGAGTAGCTGTGTTTCAAAACTGAGAAATCAAGAACAAAAAGCATAAATATATTGTTTAAAGTTATAGTAGCTATTGCCAGAAAAAATACGCTATAAGGAATTATTTCTAGGTAGTGAGATTGAAAGAGATGTAATTTTCATATTATACTACACTATTTTTAAAAAATTCACAATGTTCAACTATTACATTGATATAGCTTCAGATACAGATAATTACTTTTTTAATTTGGGAAGAATACATATAGATTCTCACGTTGGGGGTTAACATTAGGGAAAGAGAGTTTTGTCTTGGTTTTATTTCACTTAACATAATTTTATATTGTCTGAATATTTATAATGATGACATCTTACATTGACAAATGAAGTGATTTTGGGAGAGACATTGATATAGCAATGTATACAATGCCTGCCATGCAGTGAGCACACAGTCGGTGACTTCTTTTCCTCATCTGAAGCAGTTCAGCACTGTGATTGAGGATTGAACGACATGGCGTATGTGAAGCATTTAGCACAGCACTTGGTATTGCTCAGTGAAACTGGTTATTACTATCACCCTGTTGTTGCTGATCTTCAGGCTTCTAGCTTACAAATTCACTGTTTCCAGTCTGAAACAACTAGGTTTCACAAACCCATCTAAAAAGATTCCTTTCTTCTATCAACTTAGCATCCAAAGATTTTCCAAAGACTTTATGGCTAATCCTGGTTCCCACATTCTCTCATGATGTGCTTCTGAGCCTCTGAATTCTCATCTGAGAAATGGTGACATTATAACAAGATCAAGCCCAGAAATTATAAGAAGGTTACTTAAGATATTGCGTTTAACATATGGCATATAGTATTAAATCCTCAATATGTGAAAGCAAGTGTTGCTGTCATGGTTACAAAGAGCCATGCAGCCACATCTAGCTAACATCTTGAAATCAGGAAAGGGAAAATGCCTTCACAAACAGTCCAAAGACAGATTCCTTAGACCCTCCTCTGTAATTGGAAGCAAAAGCCGTCACCTTGCAAATCCCTCAAGGCTGCAGTCATCACTAGGACATGCTGCCTCCCTGTGGAATTTCACAGACACAGTCATGAGACAGGCAAAGTTTCCAGCTCAGAATGTGGATGCCAAAAGCCAGAATCAGAAACATTCCCCAGGCTTTCTAATTGTTTTGTTCATGTATCATCCATATTTGAGCCATAACTGTCACCTTTTCAATGAGTCGTAGTCAGTCTACCCTATTTATAATAGCAATTCACAACCTACCCATTCCCATTCCCCTTTATGTCACGCTAGTTTTTCCCCTTTTCATTGCGTTTATCGCCTTTTAACACACTGTATCACTTATTTGTTCTTATTGTTTATTTTCTGTCTTTCTTTGTTACTTCACAGGAGCAGAAATGATTTTTTTAGCCTACTTTGATCTCAAGTGACTATAACAGTGCCTGACGCATAGAAGGAACTCAGTATTTCTTGAATGAATGAATGAATGCTTTCTCCTATAACATGATATAAAATAGTTGGAAACCTTAAAGAGATTTTTTTATTGTGCTGAATATATGCATGGAAGACCACAGGCTATGTTGTTCTTTTCTGACACAATTCAAATGCTAGAATGGGTATCATTTCGACAACCTAATCTCTTGTTCCTATTCAGAAGTCTCAAGCACCCAACCAGACATTTCCTTCTGTACTTGATCAGCAAAAAAATGCAGTGGCATATACACAACGTCAGTTTTCACTTTCTCAGGTAGATTCTGTGTGTGTGTCTGTGTGTGTGTGTGTGCATGTATGTGACCCATTCAAGATTTTGAAGATGAATAAAATGTGGAAGGAAGAACTAATTTCTTCTCTGATGATTAGAGGGTAAAAGAGGGAAGAACAAATTTGATGAATCTTCAAGTCCTTTATCTTATATTTTTAGCCCATGTGAAAACCATTTTAAACCACGGATTTAAAAAGCCTGGTCTGAAATGGAATGGGTATATCTGAGTGAGAACTGAATCATTTTCTGGTCTAACATAGCCAATTGGACCATGCCTGTAATGTGAGGCTCTGAAGTCAGAGCTGAGTTCAAATTCCACCTTTGAAACCTCAGACCAGTCATTTTAATTCCCCTGAGCCTCATCATCCTCACTGAGAATTAAATGGGATAACAAATTTGTAATACAATCATTTGGTGTTCCCCAAATCTTAAAATTCAGTTTTCTGAGTCTCTTTACCTTATAGAAAATTCTGGCCCAAGTTCACCCTCCCCTCTATACATGAAACCCAGGGATCCCTCGGTATTTTTAGTGGGGGAGTTGCTTTTCTTCCAGTAGCTTCTCTGATTTCCTGTTTCTTCTGTATCTTTTTCTGCCCCATGTTGAAGGAAATGTGGAATATTTCATTATCCATCCCTGTCAAGAGTTGGTTAACACAAGACAATTGTGTGGCCCATGCCTAAAAATGGTTAGGGGCAGCAGAGGGTAATTATCTCCCAGCACAATACATCAATCAAGCCAACCTCCCTGCTATAGTTTGCACATCTGCCCCTCCAAACCTCATGTGAGAATTTGATCCCCAATGGTGGAGATGGAGCCTGGTGGAAGGTGTTTGGGTCATGGGGGCAGATATCTCATGCATAGGCTAATGTCCTCCTTCGGGAGGGGGAAGGTGTGAGTGAGTTCTCACTCTGTTAGCTCCCGTGATTCCTGGTTATTAAAAAGAGCCTGTCACCTTCTCCCATCTCTACTTTGCTTCCCCTCTGGCCATGTGATGTGATCTCCGCACACCCAGCTCTCCTTTGCCTTCTGCCATAAGTGGAAGCAGCCCGAGGTCCTCACCAGATGCAGACACTGGCACCATGCTTCTCGTGCAGCCTGCAGGACTGTGAGCCAAATAAAGTTATTTTCTTTATAAATTACCCAGTCTCAGGTATTCCTTTATAGCAACACAAGCAGAGTAAGATACTACCTGTACTTAAATGCTCATTTGATATTTCCCTGCGGAAGCTGGTCACTGGACATGTTACCCCTGGGGTCTTTCCCTTGCTGCATTCCCAGATCTTGCTCACTTTCTCTTTCCTATACTCACCTATGACCTCTTCCTAAATGTTTGTGTTTTTAGCTCTTCAGCTCCCACCTCAACACTGCACCTACCTCTTTATCTCCAAAGGCTCATTAAGGGGCTCTGTTCTAGAAGAAACCATCTAACCCAGGACCTTTGTCCTCTGGCATGGCAAAGCAGCCACAGAGCCTATGACATCCCGTCTGTTATTTAATATGATTAAAATCTCAGACCTGGTTGGCTATTCCCTTTGCTCTCTGTATGAAGGAGGAAGAGGTAGATATATTTATCCTTCCACAGATATAACTCACACTAGCACGATTAGAAGAAAAGTTGGCTAGGCATGGTGACTCACACCTGTAATCCCAGCACTTTGGGAGTCTGAGGGTGGTGGATTACTTGAGGCCAGGAGTTCAAGACCAGCCTGGACAACATGGTGAAATCCCGTCTCTACTAAAAAATACAAAAATTAGACAGGTGTGGTGGAGCATGCCTGTAATTTTAGCTACTCAGAGTCTGAGGCACGAGAATCACTTGAACCTGGGAGGCAGAGGTTGCAGTTGCAGTGAGCTGAGATCACACCACTCACTGCTGAGCACAGGGTGGGCTGCAGGGAGACGGAACAGCCTAGGTTGGCATCCACACTGGAGGCAAAGGCAAAAGCATTGAATCTTAGTCCCGACTTGGCTACCAAATATTGTTTGAGTTTGAGTAAGGACTTAAGTCCTCTGTGCCTTTAACGATTTATTCCCTATTCTGGTAATGAGGAACAAGCAACATTTATTATGAGCACACACTATGTGCTAGATCATCTTCTGGGAATTCCCAGGGGTTATCTCTGTTTTCATGAATATCTAGAGAAATGTTATTTTTCTCCATCTACAGACAGGAAAACTAGGATCAAAAGATATATGCCCAAGGTCACTCAGCCACCAAGGAGAAAAAATAAGCCTTGAATCCAGGCCTTTAAAACCTCTACTCCTCCATCACACAAGATGGGGTGGGGAAAGAAATCATAATCCAATAATAAAGGACAATACTCTTTGCATAACACTGCCATGCAGAGAAAGCAAGAGTCCTTTCAAAATGGTTAAAGAGTTTTGCTGTACTCAGTAAAGTCCCTTCCTTCCTTCCTCCCTTCCTCATTACATATCCTGCTCAGGGCTGCAGTTCATCTTAGCTACTGCAACACCTGCAGCCAAGGAGCAGGTGGTATTTATTCTAGGCCCACACGGACCGGAAGCCTCTACACTGCAGGACGCCCAGCCAGGGCCTGGCAGGCAGATGGACTGAGAATTGGGAGTCAGGGAGACTGCGAGTCAGGTAAGTCATTTGCGCTCTGAGGCAGCTCCACATTTATCTTGCTCAGCTACACACACACACACACCCACACACACAGCAGCCATCTGCCTAACCTCCCCATCCCAATGGAGGGAGCTATGGCAGAGAGGATCTCAAATCCCCCCGTGTCTGTGACTTTACAGGCCACGAGGAACCTTCTGTTGGACCAGACTCTGAACTAACAGAATTCATTTCATTTGAATGTTTCTCTGTTTTTCTAACTTTCCTTTTCAAGGGGTATTTTTATGAGTCATGTGCTGGCTTTTCTTCTCCGAAGTCATCTGATTTCTATTTAGATTTTGCTCCAGCTTCAAGATGCATTTTCTTTTACAGCCCTTTGAATTTGACTTAATTGGTCTGATCCAGGTTCTCACTGAAGTTTTATGTTTCTGCTTGTTTTGTAAGTGCCGGGTTTTTGAGATTCATTGAGTTTGACCAGGTCCATATTTTCTTGCATCCTTTCTTCCTCTTCACTCCTCACTCCCCTACTGAGTTTTGCAATCAACTAACTTTAAATCTTCATAGCTATTTCGCTTGGCTTGGGTTTTGCTAGTTGACTTTAACTGTTTAAGTATTTATTTCTCAATATGCTTTGCTTGTTCCTCTCTTTTGTATGTTGCTGAGGAGTGATGGCCTTTCAGCCTCCTATTAAGAGGCTCTAAAAGTAAAGTGACCATATGTCCTCATTTGTCTTGGACAGCCCTAGGTTAGCCTGTGGTTCTGACGTCCAGTCCAAATATCCTTTTGAGAATGTCCCATTTGGGCGATACAACATGGCCGCCCTATCTAAAAGTGTGTTTGCTTCAATGTTGTTGGCAGACCAGGATTTAATATACTTGGGTCTTATGAGTCCCAAGACAGAAGACATCCTATCATATGTTGTTCTCTATGGGTTTACCTACAGTCTGGGAAAATTCTTTATGTTCTCTTTAGTTTCCTGAGATTGTACGTCAGGGAAAAGTTGTTGATTTACCTTGTGGTTAAATTTAAACTTGTGATTGCGCACCCATGTAGAACATGCCTTACAAAAGGGAGGGAATGAGAAAAGGTGGGGAGAGGTACAGCATTAGACCTACTGAATTTATTTAGAGTAACATTATGAAATTAAAGTGACAATGTCCTAGATTGTTTCAATATTTTCATTGAAAATATGGAATCCTGGGGATTCCTCCTGCCACTCGTGTATTTGAAAGTGTTTTGGATGGTTGGCATGGATTGGAATCCCAACTTCAACCGTTACTAACTGTCCAATCATGGACAAATTGCTAAAGCTCTTCTAGCCTTCCTTTTTCAATCGAAAATGCATTTAACAAATATTTAATCTCTCAAAATTTTGTGAGGCTTAAATAAAGGCAACATATGTGTGGAACTAGAGAGACGTGATGGTTGCAGAACATTGTGAAAGCACTAAATGCCACCAAATCGTAGACTTTAAAATGGTTAATTTTATTTTATGTGAATTTTACCACCAAAACATAAATTTGAAAAAGATAATGTGAAATGCTCTAATATACAGCAGGTGGTCGGCAGAAGTTTATGGCCCTATCTCTGTTATTAGCAAAGGGTCAAAGGGTCTTTCTGACAGTTTTCAATGGGGCTTGATGGTCACAGGGCCAGGCTTCCTTCTAGGCTGGGTGCTGCACACCCCTGCTGCTGCTATCTGCATTGCTGAGCAAGTGAACGGTGCCCCCGTTAGGTGGTGCCCTGACCCTTAGTTCACAAATCTGGATGGTTGCACCAGAATCCCCTGGGTGAACTCGTTACAGTGACAAAAGCACAGATTCCACTGTTGGAGAATCAAATACAAGAAGTCTGCAGTAGACCTCCAGGTTTTTATTTTTAACAATCTCCCTGGGATATCTTCCACATGCTGCACTGTGAGGATCACCAAACTTAGACACTTTTATCCCTCTGTGATGTTTCCCTTTGAACCAGACTTCAGTGATCACAATGAAAGCTTCTGGCAAATTCTTTAGGATACTAATAATCATGCCTTATATTTGTACAATGCATCGAAGTGCTTTATACTTGCCAGATCCTCACATGCGATCTCTCCAGTTTGCTAGGCAGGATTTACCATTCCCATTTTACAGATACGGAAACTGCGGTGGAGCATTTCATCCATGGTTCCATAGCTCACCAAGGGGAAACCAGAACTTGATTCCTCACTCCCTGACTTTCATCCACGGAGACCTTCCTTTCTCTGAAAATAAAATTATGCTCATTATTTGTCTAAAGCACCTTCACTTTTTTGTTACTGCTGCTGGGAGTTGTAAAAATTATTATTCCATCTCTCCCTAATTTTATCCTTAACGTATTATTTTCTTGCTCGCATAGCACCATTATTCCTCTTCATTTATAGTACATTTTTTTTTCACGCTTACAGAGCAGCCACAGAGGGTGGCTCTGTGAGTGAATGTACATCCATAAAATGAAAGCAATATGCAGTTCTTTTTGATTGACACCTTAAAAGAAAGGAAACGGAAAGTGTTGCCTAATAAATTGAGACATGAGAAAAACAGCTCAAGAAGGAGCATTTCTGTGTGTATGTGTGTGTGTGTATACGTGTCACAACAAAGTTTTGAAAGTACTCTTATGTGTTCATGGAAGAGACACAAAATAAACTGCTGTCTGTGATGTGCCCCCTGGTAAGGTGAAAAACCATCCTTTTTGCTCAGGACTGGGGGATTCCTGAGAAACAAGACTTTCGGTTTTGTTTTGTTTTATTTATTTATTTATTTATTTAATTATTTAGAGACGGAGTCTTGCTCTGTTGCCCAGGCTGGAATGCAGGGGTGCGATCTCAGCTTACTGCAACCTCTGCCTCCCGGGTTCAAGTGACTCTCCTGCCTCAGCCTCCTGAGTAGTTGGAACTACAGGCACCCACCACCACACCCAGCTAATTTTTGTATTTTTAGTGGAGATGGGGTTTCACCATGTTGGCCAGGCTGGTCTTGAACTCCTGACCTCAAGTGATCCACTTGCCTAGGCCTCCCAAAGCATTGGGATTACAGGCGAGAGCCACCACACCTGGCCCAAGACCTTCAGTTTTAAAACTGGGAAGGTCTCAGGAAAATAGAGACGTGTTGGTCTCCTTACCTCTGGCAGTGATGAGATTGGAGGTGTGGTGGCGGAACGGGGCATGGAGCAGAACTGCAGCCTTCTCGTTTCTTCTTTAAACAACTTCTCTAGACTTCAGGGATTTATAGCAGTTGTTTTGACCATAAGCTTTGGAATCTAACTGCCCAGGTCCAGTTTAGAAGCTGGGTGATCTTTGCAAGATACTTCCTAGCTCTGGACATCAATTGCCCATCTGCTAAAACAGGCTTGGTCAGAATAACTTCCTCCATAGAATTCAGATAAACTAATCAATTCATATACTGAGAATATTACTTGGCACATAATAGGTACTCAGAAGTGAAAGGTGTTATCTTACCTCTGTGCTATTTGAATCCTTATAAACGGCATTTATAAACTCTATCATTTAAATCACAAAGTTTTTTGTTTTTAATTTCAGGGAAATAAAAGTTAAGAAAAGAAAAACCGTCTGCTACCCTGGCACCATTCTTCTGTCTAGGCTGTAACTATGTCTTGTCTGTGTGTGCGATTCTCTGTGTATCATCTGCTAAATATTTTCCACAGCTGTTCCTTTTTATTCTATTATTAAATAAATATGCTTGACTTCAATCTATCTCAGTGCTCAAAAAATAAAGCACAGCCTCTCTTTTGTCACATGCAGGGAATGAGTCTAGTCCTCTGCATTCTTCTTCTTTGCTTATTTAAACAGTTTTTTGTTTTGTCTCTGTCTTTATTCAATAGGATGGGATGTTTGGCCAAAACCAGCAAATTTCACTTGATTTCACTGCCAGCTGTGGCACTTGCCTTGTCCGGCAACCCAGAGAGGTGCTTTGAGCAAGAATCAGCAATGGAAGACAATTAACTCATTCTTGCCACCGGGTCATGTTTACCCTTCCATTGTCAAGGAAAATGACCTGCTTGCTTAACCTGAGGTCCCTGGGTTAAGCCTGTTAGTAAAAGATGCCTACTTGAAGATCAGAAATATGTGAGAATTGTTAGTCTTGGGTGTCTTAAAAGATTCCTGCCTTCAAGTCTCTATAAGTTTTCAATGGCACTGAGAAATTTAAACTTAGGAAAGTGTAACTATTTATTCAAGCTGACAAACATTTATTCTTTGTAATAGGGCTGCAAACAAACCTTTATTTCATGGTTTTATTTCATTGGCTTTAAGACAGAATTGGTTACATACTTGTACTCTTAAAACCACAGTCCTCTTGTTGTTTTCAGCCAACACAGATGTCACCTGTGCAAATTGCCCAACTTTTTCCTTACGTTTTCATTAACTTGTTTTTTTACCTGCTGTTAAGGAGAAGGCAACAGAGCCGAGTGGTTGAGAATTCAAGTTCTGGAGACAGACTGACTGAAATCACAGCCCGACAGGGCCATGTTAGGCAAGCTCTTTAATCTCTCTGTACTGCGGTTGCTTCATTTGTAATGATAGTAATCTTTTATCTTACAGGGTCTTCAGAAGAACAAATGACATTATAAACATCAATGACTTAAAACAGTGCTTGGGCTGGGCACGGTGGCTCATGTCCCTAATCCCAGCATTTTGGGAGGTGGTGTTGGGAGGATCATTTGAGGCCTGGAGTTCAAGACCGGCCTGAGCAATAGTGAGACCTCATCTTTACAAAAAATGTTTAAAATTTTTTAAAATTAGGCCAGGTGCAGTGGCTTACACCTGTAACCTTAGCACTTTGGGAGGCTGAGGTGGGAGAATAACTTGAAGCAAGGGTTCAAAATCAGGCTGGGCAACCAAGTGAGACCCCATCTCTACAGTTGTTTTTTTTTTTTTTTTTTGAGACAGAGTTTCACTCTGTCATCCAGGCTGGAGTGCAGTGGCACAATCTCGGCTCACTGCAACCTCCACCTCCTGGGTTCAAGCAATTCTTCTGTCTCAGCCTCTCCAGTAGCTGGGACTACAGGTGCAAGCCACCATGCCCAGCCAATTTTTGTATTTTTTTAAAGTAGAGATGGCATTTTACTATATTGGTCAGAGTGGTCTTGAACTCCTGACCTCAGGGGATCCACCTGACTCAGCCTCCCAACGTGCTGGGATTACAGGTGTAAGCCACCGTGCCCGCCCTACAATTTTTTTTCTTTAATTAGCCAGACATGTGGTGTGTGGCTGTAATACCAGCTAGTCAGGAGGCTGAGGAGGGAGGATTGCTTGAGTCCAGGAGTTCAAGGCTGCAGTGAGCTATGATCATGCTACTGCACTCTAGCCGGGGAGACAGAGCGAGACCCTGTCTCAAAAACAAACAAACAAATAGCAAATGGTGCTTGGCACATATTGAAGAAACAAGCACGAGCTTCAACTATATGTGTATGTCTTTACACTAGAGAGAGTGGGGATTTTGAAACTCTTTGTAACAGTGGTAGGCTAATGTGTAGCCATCTCATGTTAATTTCTGCCCTTCTGCCTTACTCTGTTTTTCTGATAACCAACTTCATTTTTTGTAAGAACTGTCTCTGGTAAGCCTGCCAACCCCAGCACCCTGGGAACAGGGGAGTTCACCAGCGAATTAAATCATTCCCCTGGATTTTACTAACATATGCTAATGATAATGACAATGAGGGTAATAACTAAAATAGCAAACCTGGGCCAGTTCTAAGCAGTTTTCATATATTAACTCATTTAACCATCATGACAACACCAGGAGGTAGATGCTATGATTATGTCCATTTTATAGATGAGGTTCAAAGAGATTCAGCAGCTTGCTCAAAATCACTCATCTGGTCAAGTAGAAGTGTTAGGAGGTCTTTTTTCTTCCCACTACCCAATACTGCCTTGACAGTTTCTTACCTCCTTCATCTGAGGTCCCTCAGCTGGTGATGGAAGCTTGGATCTGTAAGAGGCCGTCTGCTGCCTTCTTCTCCTGCCACACAGTGAAAGGGCACCTATAATAGGCAAGAATCAGGCCAACATACAGAGGAGAGCAAAGAGAGTGAGGGGGAGAGATTCAAAGAGAGGAGGGAAAGGTGGTGGGAATAGAGAGAGAATATCTTGACAACATCGTCTGATTTCCTGAAATCAATCCCTAAGGTCAACTCTACCCCCAGGCTTCCCAATTTTGTGAGATAATGAATCTTCTCCTCACCCTCCTTTTAAAAATTGATGTGGTCTGATTCTATCCCTTGCAAACAAAAGAATCCTGATTAAATTAGGTAATAAAACATGGGTTTATTTGATTCTGTTTTCTGTTATGGTAAATACACGTAATATTTACCATTCAAAATATTGTGCAACCACCACACTACCTCCTTCCAGAACATTTTAGTCGTCCCAAAAGGAAACTCTGTACCTATTAAACAATAACTTTGCATACCTACGTACCCCTCAGCCTCTGGCAAACACTAAGCTCCTTTATTTCTCTATGGATTTGCCTATTTTTGATATTTTATATAAACGGAATCATACAACGTGTGGCCTTTTATGTCTAGCTCCTTTTATTTAGCATGGTGTTTTCAAGATTCCTCCGTGTATCAACACTTCATTCCATTTTATGTCTGAATAATATTCTTGTATGGATATACCACATTTTGTTGATCCATTCATCACTTGATAGACATTTGGGTTATTTCCACCTGTTGACTATTGTGAATATTGCTGTGAACATTTGGATACAGTATTTGTTTGAACATCTGTTTTTAATTCTTTTGGGCATACATGCAGGAGTGGAATTGTTGGCTCATATGGTAATTCTATGTGTAATTTATTGAAGAACTGCCAAACTGTTTTCCAGAATGGCTACATTAGTTGACCAGCAATGTAGAAACATAGCTATTTTTAGATGTAAGGAAAGATAATAAAATTCCACAAAAGATCTTGTGGAATTATTGGTTTCTTGTAAAGATTTTGGGGGTGCTTCGCAGCACACACACACGGATTTATGATGCAGTGTTTAAGCATTTCCTTCTACAGAGTTCTCACCCAAGCTTTGCAGTTGGTATAAAAGAGAAACAAATTCACCTGCAGTGCTCAAAAAGCTTGTGATAGAATAGAGGCTGCAAATTGTCCCCTTGGTAAAAAAAATTGTTATACATAGGCAATTTCACATGATACAACCTAACATAAAAAGCAGTTATTAAAGGTAACATGATTTTAAGTCTTTGATAGTGTGCTATTTTCACATAATTTTATAGCCTAATATATATATTGAATTAAGGACCCATTTAATCAGCCAACAAATATTTTTGCAGGAAAGGTATTCCCAAACTGTGCTAGATAGGATGCAAAGCTCTATAATACAGACCTGATGAGTTTACTCAGTCTGATGTAAATCTGAAGCAGTAGTCCCAGCCCCCAGGAATATTCATTAGTGACCACAAGAAGGGAAATTTGCTGAAATTTTAAGTGTCTGCCTCTACATTATTGGATCAGAAGGTCATTTTTATTATTCTCTTCTTTTTACTGTTTTGTATCTTCCAAGTTTTTCTAGAATGAATTTGCTTTACTTTGTTAGAAAAAAAAAACTTGTACAAATATGTTCACTTAGGCAAGCTATAGAAAGAGCAAAAAACCCAATTAATTTGTGGTATACCTAAATGAACATTTTTGTATTGTTAAGATAATCTTTTATAACTCAGGGTGAATGTTTTGAGCGATTTTTTGTTCAGCCTGAATCTAATTGCTATGTTATTTCTTAATATTTCGCACTCACGCCTGTAATCCCAGCACTTTGGGAGGCTGAGGCAGGTGGATCGCCTGAGGTCGGGAGTTCGAGACCAGCCTGACCAACATGGAGAAACCCCGTCTGTACTAAAAGTACAAAATTAACTGGGAGTGGTGGCGCATGCCTATAATCCCAGCTATTGGGGAGGCTGAGGCAGGAGAACTGCTTAAACCTGGGAGGCAGATGTTGTGGTGAGCTGAGATCATGCCATTGCACTCCAGCCTGGGCAACAAGAGCAAAACTCCATCTCAAAAAAAAAAAAAAAAAAAAAAAAAAAAAAAAAAATGTCTCAAAACTATGGCATTGATATATCCCAGTTTCAAACATTTGTTTTTATTATCTCTATGTTTGCATATTTTAATATCTTCTTACTCTGATTCACATAAAATTATTGCTTTCAACAATGTGTTGACTCCAATTAAAGTACTTAAAATAAATCAGACTGTGTAGACTAAGGTCTTGTTAGACACCGTTAATGAAAAGTTTGCTCTGGGAAATGTGCATTTTGTTTGGTTTTCCAGATTTCTATTCCTTGAGAGTAAAAAGTAAAAAGCTAAAGAAGTGTTTCTGGGGTACAATCTTGTAGTATAAATGCATTTAAACATACATGCTTTCTTTGTACATTTATTAAGGGGCAGCCACGTGTCAGGAACCATACATTGGTTAACTCTTGCAACCCTCATAATAATACAGTAAAGCAGGAGTTAATTCTCTGTTACAGGTGAGAAATTGAAGTCTTCAGCAACTTCTAATGCAATTTCTTCCCTAAGATTATACAGCTGGTGCAGGGAAAGAGCAAGATTTAAAGTCAAATCTTGTGTATTCCCAAACTGATGCTTTCTCCACTATATTTCTTTAATAGAATAATGAATAAAAACACATTTTAAATTATATTGTGATGTTTCAACCTCAGCATTATTGACATTTTGGGCCAGATAGTTTGTTGTTGTGGGGGCCACCCTGTGCCTTGGAGGATGCTCAGCAGCATCTCTGGCCTCCACCTGCTAGATGCCAGCAGCATCCTCCACTTATAACCCCCCAAAATGTCTCCAGATAGCGCCAAAGCCCTGTGGGGAGCAAAATAATCTCTGGTTAACTGCCATATACTAAATCATATTCACATTTTTCAGAAGTAAAAATGGTCAGTTTTGAATTTTCATAAATATGATGTGAGGAATTTCCCAAATAAAGCCTGCTGGAAAAAGTCTATGGGTATGTCAACATGAAACAAATAGAACCAGATATTAGAGATTTGACAATAATTGGTCTGCTGCAGACAGAACAATGAGGTAATTTAGACTGCAGAGCGGCCACCTGCCAACTTTCTCCTTCACTCACCACGCTGCCTCTGGAATAATAGTACTAAAAGAGCTATGTCATATTTATACAAGGAAAGAAGACTTTTCATTATAACATAAAGGATAGCACAGTCCTCCAGAAACATTAAATCAAATGAGACAAAAACCCAGAAAAGCAGCCAGCCAGTGAACAACTTTTTAGAAGTGCCAGCTCCATGGTGGTCATTGTTCTACATGCTGTGGATACCTCAAGGAAAAATAAACAATAAACTCCTTTATGAACTTTGAAGTCTAATGAGGAAGACAGACATTAAGCAAAAAAATTACAAGCATGTTTAGTTAAACAATTACATGTATGTACGGGCCTGCAAAGTATTCATCTTTGTTCTATTTTTTGATGCCAGGCCAAAAAGCACACTTGATCACTGTGCTTATTATTAAGCTGTTATCTCTAAGTTCCAAATCCATCTCTCTCTATTCTGTCCTCGAGTTACACACAAACTGCATTTCCCAGGTGCCTTTGTCATGGGCCTTCCTGTTGGATCCAGTTAATAGGAAGCATAGAGGGAGTCTGGAAGTCAAGCAGAAGTGAGAAGGAAGTAGGAGGCCCTCAAGAAGGGATTGCTTTCTGCCTGCTTGGTTAAGAATCTGCACTAGCCCAGCAGCAGCATCTGGCTCCAGTCTCCAGCCCCTCCCAGGAGCAGCCTCACACCCCGTCAAAGAAGCCCTCGCAGAGTTGTTCCCTCATTTCTGAGCTCCTAAAACCCTAATAACCTCAAACCTCCCTTTTGTTTCACCAGCTCTACAGGTGAAAATTGGATCGTCTAAGTGTCTACACTTTTTGCTTTTTTTTTGAGACAGAGTCTTGCTCTGTCGCCCAGGCTGGAATGCAGTGGTACAATCCCAGCTCACTGCAAACTCTGCCTCCTAAGTTCAAGAGATTCTCGTGCCTCAGCCTCCCGAGTAGCTGGGATTACAGGCGCTCGCCATCATGCCAGGCTAATTTTTGTATTTTTAGTAGAGATGGTGTTTCGCCATGTTAGCCAGATTGGTCTTGAACTCCTGACCTGAGGTGATACGCCTGCCTCGGCCTCCCAAAGTGCTGGGATTACAGGCATGAGCCACCGCCCCGGCCCACTTTTTGCTTTTTAAGTCCTCCAGTGTCTGTGTACTAATACCATATACTAAATCTCCTCTATTAAAATACCTAGTGTGTTTTCTGTTTTCCTGCCTGACGTATGATTTCACTCTCAGCCTAGCTCTATCCAAAAAGTAGAAGCACGGCTATTCTTTCTGTTAACGAAGGCAGGAGAAGGTATTGGGTTTGGCTTTACTATTTAAGAGGGCAACTTCAAAAGACAGAATTGGTAGAAAATGGCAACACTTGTCTGGGGACAAAGCAGCAACCAAGACAAAGTCTCCGCCCCAGTAAAGCTCATTATCTAGTGGGAGGACCCAGAAAATAAAGACACAAATACGTCACATGGTTGGGCAGGGTATATTAGTGTCCTGTGGCTGCTGTAATGAATTACCACAAACTGGGTGGATTACAGCAACAGAAATGTATTCTCTCAGAGTTCTGCCGGCAAGAAGTCTGGATTAAGGAGTCATCGGGGCCATGCACCCTCCTTCCTTGCATTTTCCAGCTTCTGGTGGCTCCAGCTGTTTCTTGGCTTCTGGCCACATAACTCCAATCTCTGCTTCACCTTCACGTTGCCTTCTCCTCTTCTCTCTGTGTCTCTTGTAAGGATACTTGTCATGGGACTAAGGGTCCACCTCATTAATCAAAGATGATTTTACTTTGAGATCCTTAGCTTAATCTGCAAAAGTTTTTTTTCCCAAAAGAAGATTACATTCACAAGTTCCAGGGATTAAGATGTGGACATATCTTTTGGGGGACCACATTCAACCTGCTATCCACAGTAGGGAAGTAGAGTGGTGGGGGCCGGCGTAAGGTGAGCGGTTTTATATAAGGCGGTCAGGTCGAGACTCTGTGAGCACAAGGAGCAGCCATGAGGATATGGGAAGAGATTTTCAGACAGAGGGAGGAGCAAGTCCTGAGGGCCTGGTCTTCTTCCACTCTCCTGCTCTGCCACTGCACCTTAAATTCAACATCTGGGCCGGGCGCGGTGGCTCACGCTTGTAATCCTAGCACTTTGGGAGGCCGAGGCGGGCGGATCACGAGGTCAGGAGATCGAGACCATGGTGAAACCCCAACTCTACTAAAAATACAAAAAATTAGCCGGGCGTGGTGGCGGGCGCCTGTAGTCCCAGCTACTCAGAGAGGCTGAGGCAGGAGAATGGCGTGAACCCGGGAGGCGGAGCTTGCAGTGAGCTGAGATTGCGCCACTGCACTCCAGCCTGGGCGACAGAGCGAGACTCTGTCTCAAAAAAAAAAAAAAAAAAAAAAAAAAAATTCAACATCTGTTTCTGCCTCATGGCTTTTTGCACTTTGCTTTTGCTGTTTCCTCTGCATGGAACTCTTTTGCGTGGGTCTTACAAAAGGGGTCTCTTCTTAGCATCCAGATCTCTGTTTAAAGGTAGTGAAGGCCTATAATCCCAGCTCCTTGGGAGGCTAAGGCAGGAGCATCACTTGAGGTCAGGAGTTCAAGGCTAGCCTGAGCAACATAATGAGATCCTGTCTCAAAAAAACAAAACAAAAAAAAAACAAACAAAAAAACACCCAGGAAAAGAAAAGATCTCCTTTAGCAATCCATCTCTGGCCACTCTTTATGAAATATGCCCACCCCAACGTAGCAGAAACCTACCATGCCCTGCTTCCCACCCCCTAAGCCCACGTCTGACTTCAGCCGAAGCTGAAGTGGACCTCTTGCGACCCCAACCTCGCCTTGTGACTGCAGCATCCTGCCCCAAGCTTGCACCTCCTCCTTCCTCTTTCTATGTCAGTGCTGCCTCCCTGACTCTGTGTGGACCTCTCAACCTGCTAGGAGTTAATGCCCCTGGGGTCTGGATGGGTTGATAAATGCGCCATGTTTCTTAAGGGGACAATCTGGCAAGTATTTGACATATTCCTGTCTCCTCTCTCAAGATTGTGAGTGCTGTGAGGGCAGGAACTGTCTTACTTCACATATCTAGTCGCCATCTGTTGAGTGTTCCCATGTACTTGGTTATTTCAGTGACTCTTTTAATAATGCGGAGTTTAAAATCTACATTTCATAGATGAAGAATTGGAGTCTTAAGTAGTTCGTTACTTCTCCAAAACCATATCTCAAGATCATCCCCAGTAAATGAAACTTAAAATCAGGTGTTTCAGATTTCCAAGTCAATACCTTTTTCACTCCCTAATACTTGCTTTCCCTGGATAATGAAACAGAATTTTCAACATTAGCCATCAAATAAAACTTGATAAATTTAGTGGGGGCTGGATTTCTCTTATGAAACCGTTTTTCCTAAATAGTGAATGAGGGCCAGGCACGGAGGCTCACGACTGTAATCGCAGCACTTTGAGAGGCCAAGGCGGGCCTCATGAGTTCAAGACTATCCTGGGCAACATGGTGAAACCTGTCTCTACAAAAAATACAAAAATTAGCCGAGTGTAGTGGTTCACACCTGTAGTTCCAGCTACTTGGGGGGCTGAGGCAGGAGGATTGCTTGAGCCCAGGAGGTGGAGGATGCAGTGAGCTGAGATTGTGCCACTGCACTCTAGCCTGGGTGACAGAACGAGACCTTGCATTAAAAAAAAAAAAAAAAAAAATAGTGAATGGGAATGAATGTTTATGAAGCATCTACCTTAACATTATCTAAGTTCCTCATTAAGTACATAATAGAAGATGGACTCTCTAAACCCTTATATTTACCTGAAAGCCCTTGATTTCACACGGAAGCATTTTCTTCTGCTTTTGATAATCGAAGATTGTTGGTAAAAATCTGAACTCATCGAAGGTCACACAGCTCAGTTCCCTTCAGGAAAATCAGGCCCAGTGAGGATAATACCAATAACATCATCAGACCAATTAAAGGAGTTACACTGCAGTGGGTCACGAGGGTGCTGCCAGTCATTAAGTGATTCCCAATAAGTTCATTCACAGCAAGTCCAAATTACACTTACTGTGGCTCTTAATTTTAGTAATAGTTTTGACCTCTGCTCTGACACCCTCATCTAAACTAATATTTACATGTATCAGGCACACTGCCTATGATTTTTTACCCACTTTAAATTATCCTCACAACAACCCCTGTCAATTGTATGCCATTAGTATCGTCATTTAATAGCAGAATCACAGAAAGTCTGGACTTTTTGGGAGCATGGAGAGAAGTTATAGGCCATTTTTAAAATCTGGTGAAAGCTTAGGGATGCCTTAGGAACAAAAATGTGTATAACCACATGATACAAACTCATACACAACCCATATACTTTCAAGGGGGTGTTCATGAACTTCCTAAGTCCACATATGAGGTTATATATGAGCTTGAAGTCAAAAAATCTTGAGTAGAAAACTCAAGGTCACCACCATCAGTAGCTTGCATGGGGTCACCTAACTGATAAGGAGCTAGGTATGTTGGAACTCACATCTGTTTAAGTAGAGACTTCATCGAACACCCTATGGCATCCCAAATGGTGACAGTCAATTGAAACCCACACACACTTAAATTAAAATAGAAAGCAAGCTCCTGTAAAGACTGCAGGATGCTAACTTTAAGGAAGGTCATCGCGACTGTTAGTAAAACCCCATTAACCCTGGGGAAAGTGCATTTGCTTTCCAACTCAGGGAAGATCTGAAATCGGGAAAAGTCCAGTCCAGAATATTCAAGCCAACCCGTTTGGCTGGGGCTCATCCCATAGAAGGGCAGCCAGCATGGCCATCAGGTGCAATCCCAGCTTTGCCTCCCCATCTGTGGACCCATCATCACAGGAACAGTCAACTCCTTTTGCTGTTGTGCTGTGACCCATCATCACAGGAACAGTCAGCTCCCTTCACAGTTCTCTGTGGCCTGAACATCAGCCAAGTCCTGCGCTGCTGCCGACCATGTCTGCAGTAGATGCAGACTAGGACACACTAAAGGCTGTGGTCAGCGTCGGGCTCTGGGTTAGTGCTGAGCAAAGGCAAGTCTCATATTTTAGACTTGTCAGTTCTTATTAGCTCCACATGGAGTGAAGGGAGAGTGCTGTGATGGGCACTTGACCAAGCAAATTAAGCTAATTTAGCCCTAATCTAGTAAACTGCAGAGAGGGTAAGACTGCAGGCTCTTTAATTTGCTGATTTATCCCCATGCAGACGATTAAATGATAATGATGATCTTTTTTAATGGGGATTTTTTTTTTAAATCTGGATTGGCACTTTTTCAGCACAACAGAGAAAGCGCTTATTCAGTTGTTCTAATACCTTGAAATTTTACTTATAATACATTAATTTTCAAACATAATTTGAATCTGAATCCCAGATTTTACATGAATTTGAATAACAGAGGAATTTGGAACATCTAAATTATATTTTTGACAAGAAATGAGTCCAGGGTTGCATTTTGGGAATGTACCAGCAGATGGCAATGTCTGACAAAGAGTTTTGCTAGTTTCTCCCTTCCCCTCTTGCATCTTCCCAAAAGTTGTTTTCAAAAGTCATAGCAAATATATGCAAAAATATAGGCACTCTTCACTTCTTACAAGTGCACACTGCAGCTGACACTAATGGTTTCAGTCCCTTGGAAAAGCAAAATTAAATGATTATTTTGAATTGCTTTTCTAAAAATCCCAGTGGGTTTAATTTATTTCAATAAATCAATCGTAATTATAGATTAAGGTAATAGAAATGAATTTGCATCACTAAAAATCATTAAAAAAATGACCAGGTGTGGTGGCTCACACTTGTAATCCAAGCACTTTGGTAGGCCAAAGCAGGCAGATTGCTTAAGGCCAAGAGTTCGAGACCAGTGGGCACCACAGGGAGACCCTATCTCTTAAAAAAAAAAAAAAAAACGATGGAACGGGAGTGATTCATCACTTCTTTTTGCCTCATGAATTTCCAATATTATTAGATTTTGCTGTTATTCATGTGTGCCAGGCACTAAATTACAATCTATTTGCCTGGTATCTTCCTTTCCTGTTATGACCGAGTACTGATAAACAGAAAAAAAAAATTCAAGTGGTTAGAGGAAGGAATTCAGAGTTTACTAGTTCTGGCTAGAACCCCAGTTTTACTTATCCTGAATATAAAACTATTCCTACTTGTTTTTTGTACCGCCTTCTGTTTATATGTCTGTCTGTTTTAAATTATGTCTCAGGAACTGTGCTTTTATACATAATATATATGTATATTTACATACATATTACAAAATGGCACTATTTTATTTAACAAATATCTCAGGTCCTGTGCTAGGAATTGAGGATCCAGTGGAAAGGAAGCCAAGTCCTTGCCTCCATGAAGCTTGCATTCTGGCAAGGAGAGGCACACAAGAAACGAGTTTCAGAAGTGATCATTGTTATAAAGAAAATAAAGAAGGGTAATGAATTGCACAGGCAAATGGAGGTGATCTGGCTGGGCCTTTTAGAGTTGTTGACTTCTGAGGTGAATCCTGAATGACAATGCAAAAGAAAAATGGCCAGATGCGGTGTAATCCCAGCACTTTGGGAGGTGAAGGCAGGCAGATTGCTTGAGACTAGGAGTTCGAGACTAGCCTGGGCAACAGGGCAAAACCCAGTCTCTGCCAAAAGTTAGCTGGACATGGTGCTGCATGCCTGTGGTCCCAGCTACTTGGGAGGATCACTTGACCCAGGGAGGTCGAAGGTACAGTGAGCCATGATCTAGCAACTGCACTCCAGCCTGGATGACAGAGCAAGACCTTGTTTCAAAAAAAAAAAAAAAAAAAAAAAGAATGAGAAATTGGTGATATGATCTGGGAGAAGAACATTCTAGGCTGAGGAACAGCAAATGCAAAGGCACTGAGGCAGGAAGGAACTGGGGATAATTAGGCAAGTTAAGCGGTTCTCTGTGGCCCACTCTACTGAGTGGGTGACAGTGACAGGAGATGGGGTTAGAGAGAGGGGCAGAGGCCAGATCACGTAGGGCCTAGAGGCAAAAATTGAGGAATCTGAACCAACTACAAGTGCATGGGGAGTCACTGAAGATTTAAAGCAGAGGACAGAGGAGTGATAGTGTCCAAATTACTCTTTTACAAGATTTCTTCATGGAGTACGATTATCCCCATTTTATAGTTAAAGAAACTGAGATTTAGAATAATTAAACAATTTGCCAAAGATCACTCAGCTTGGAAGGGGCGACCTAACATAGGCCAGAAGCTTCATTCATGTGTGCAACAAGCATTTAGTAAAAGCCTGCTTTGAGATCCACACTAGTAGCTATGAAGAATACACAGAGATGTTATCCTTACCTTTTAGTTTTAAAATCTAGTCAAAGAGATGAGATAGATTCAGAAAGAGGGCACGTTTAAACAAAAACAAAACTAGAATATATCTGTTGATACAAATGACTAAAGAAATAACTGGATTAACTGGGATGCAACCATTAGCTCTGCCAAAGAAAACAATGTCCCATCCGGGATTTTAGAAAATGTACAGTGACAGACACGCCCCAAAGTGACTCCCAATGCTCCATACCTTATATAATTTCCTCTCCTTTAGCAAATCCAGGATGTGTGACTTGTTTCTAACTAATCAATATGGCAACAGTAATGAGATGTCAACTTTGTGATTATGTTTTATTACGTTAAGAATCTGTCCTAGTAAAATGGGGAGAGATTGTCCTTTGAAGGACACTGCCATGATTTTTACAGCTGAATAATAATGAGTACTGCCAACACCCTTCACAGCTTGGAAGCCATTTCTTTCCAACTTGAGCCTCTGATGAGACCTCAGCCCCAGCCAACCCCTCCATTGCTTAACTCCAAACCAGTTAAGCCATGCTCAGATTTTGACACACAGAAACTGAGATAATAAAGCATGGTGGGTTTTTTTGTTTCTTTGTTTGTTTGTTTTTTGTTGTTGTTGCTGTTTTTCCTCTGTTGCCCACACTGGAGGGCTGTGGTGCAATCTCCACTCACTGCAACCTCCACCCCCTGGGTACAAGCAATTCTCCTACCTCAGCCTCCCAGGTAGCTGGGATTACAGGCATCTGCTACCACGCCCAGGTAATTTTTGTATTTTTAGTAGAGATGGGGGTTTCACCATGTTGGCCAGGTTGGTCTCAAACTCCTGACCTCGTGATCAGCCCATCTCAGCCTCCCAAAGTGCTGGAATTACAGGCATGAGCCACTGCCCCCAAAGCATGTTGTTTTAAGCTGCTAAATTGGTAATTTGTTATACAGCATAGAAAACTAACCCATGTAACAGTTTTCAGAAAACGCCTTGGGGCTCTTGCAGTTTCACCTCACCCTCATCTGCATCTCTTGCTACTTGAGTATGAGCCCATGTTGCACAATCCTCAGGTAGGAAGGCCCAGAGGCCACACGACAAATAGAAAATTCACTTATATTCTGAAGAAGAAACCACTAGGAAAGATATTCCAAAAACAATTACAGAAACAAGTGAACCAAAAATTTTTTTGCCTGAGTCTGAGATTTCCAGGAATTTGAATAACATGAGCCCTCCGTTAACAAAGCATTGTATTATTGAAATTGTTGTTCAAAGTATAAAGTAGTGTTCCCCAAAGTATATTGGGTAGGACACAAGTCTCCAGTGTGCTGAGAAAAGATGGGACAACTTCATAATACGTCCTTTGCTGGAAATTGTCAATGCAGACGTGCATGTTAAAGGCCTGCACAAAATATACCCCATTATACCTGTTTAATCAAGAATTTCTGAAATTTAACCTGGAAGTCCCTCTTCTTTTTTCAGTTATTGCCTGTCAATACTCACCAAAACCAGTGTTCCTTAGAACATACCGTGGGAAATGCTAGTGAAAGGCACAGATGAGAAGTTAAGGTCACTGGAGTGGGAGGAGTTTCATAATCTTTAGTTAGAAAGCAAACATCTCCATGAACTGGTTAAAATAAACAATTTAAAATGTACTGAAATTATTCTTTATTACTTCATCAAACGGTAAAAGAATTGAACATTAGGCTACTCAGTGTTATGATAATAAGTTTGTTCCAAGTAAGGTAGATTCAACTCTACAGAGAATGACTTCTAGGATTATTCTTGAAACACTTACATAGGGTTCACTTTGTGCCAAGCATTATTCTAGGTACTTTACAAACATTAAAACCTCTAAGGTGCATACTATTATTTGCCACATCTTACAGATTTAAAAAAACAAAATAAAAATACAACAAACAACTGAGGTACATATGTAATTTTTCCATCATTATGTAGCTGGAAAGTGGGAGAACGAGGATTTAAACCTGTGTAGTGCAGGCATAAAATCCAGTCCTACAACTCCTTTATGAGTCATCCCCTGCTGGGCTGCTAACTACTACAGAATCATTAAGATGATGCTGTATCAGTAGAAGTGTCAACTTCCAGTAAATGAGAAAAACTAAAGTGAAAAAAAAAATCAGAATGAAACTATGGGCTGGGTGTGGTGGCTCACGCCTGTAATCCCAGCACTTTGAGAGGCTGAGACGGGTGGATCACTTGAGGTCAGGAGTTGGAGACCAGCCTGACCAATATGGTGAAACCCCGTCTCTACTAAAAACACGAAAATTAACTAGGCATGGTGTGCCTATAATCCCAGCTACTCGGGAGGCTGAGACAGGAGTACTGTTTGAACCCAGGAGGTGGAGGATGCAGTGAGCCAAGATCACACCACTGCACACCAGCCTGGGCAACAGAGCAAGACTCCATTTCACTTAAATAAAATAAAATAAAATAAAATAAAATAAAATAAAATAAAATAAAATAAAATAAAACAAAAATATACGTACTATATATGCTCTCACAAAATCATGCATTAACTTTTTCTATTTTTATTTGTATTTTCTAAATTTGTCTTCAATGAACATATGCAAATTTTAAAAAGATTTTAATTTTGTATGAGAGAAAAATTTTAAAATAGTGTATGCATAATGAATACTACACTAAATACCTAATCTAGTCATCATTCAGAACTAACAATGCCAACACTTTGTCATATTTGCTTTGGATTATTTGATGAAAATAAATAATGTATGTATTACTTCTCCATTATTCAAATATTACATGTTCATTACAGAAAAAAGGAATATATAGAAAATTAAGAAAAAAATTAAAAGAAAAAATCTACTTTAACCAAACCTGTCATAGGCAACTACTGTTTTCATCTTGACAAGTAACTCTTCAACTTTTATCTATATATATCCACATATTAAAAAATAAAAGCAAAAATTTAGTACTGTTTCATAACTTAATTTTAAATTTTATTTTATTTTGAACTTTTTTCTGCTTTGATACTAAGTAAAAAAAAAATCCTTAAAATAAAAAAATGTGATTTTTAGCATCTAGATCCATACAGTCCAATATGATAGTCACTTGCCACAAGTAGCTACTAAGCACTTGAAATGTGGCTTGTCTGAATTGAGAAGTGCTGTGTCATACGCTCTGGATTTCAAAGACTTGATACCAAAAAAAAAAGTACAAATCTCATTAATAATTTTTGTATTGATTACATGATGAAAGATTATTTAAATATATTTTGTATTACAATATATTGGTACTATAATAATGCATATTAATATTATGATACATTAATATATAGTATTATTAAAATTATTGAAATTAATTTCACTCTGTTTCTCTGTTTCTTGTTACTTTGTTTAATGTAGCTGCTATAACATTGAAAATTATATATGGCCCCCCTTCTATTTCTCTTGGACAGTGTCCCCAGTCATATACATTCATGGCACCTTCAGTTCTGATTCTTCTCTTCAGTTCCTCTTTAGCAGTAAAAAATAATGTGGAAAGAATAACCCCATTTCCTGATTCCAGGTCTGCCTAGGTTACCTCCACCCTGAGGTGCAGTATGTGCATGTGTGGCTGACCTAGAAAACTCTGGGTCTGAAACCTTCCAAAGGGTCTAGCAAACGTACAGAAAGCTTTCTGGTGTCCTGAGCTCCTCACTTGTTTTCCCCTTAGAGGCTTTAAGCTCCCCGAGGATGAGACCTTGTCCAGCTTCCTTCCAGGACCCACAAAAACATGTCATACTTTTAAGGCCCCCAATAGAGATTGGGTCAGTTCCTCTTCAGAGTAGGTAAAGAGTTAAAAACACAGACTGAAAACTCCTCAAGGGGTTTTGTTATTTCATTAGGCCTCACTTGAGGCCATAGCACACCACAATCAATCCTTCCTGCTCAATGTCTCCACCAGGGCAGACAATATTAGAGTGAGACATGGAATATCAGCTTACAATTGTGTAACATATGGGGTCTTACTGCCTATTTCTGGCTACTCCTTCTGCCCAGGAATGAAATTGAAGTGAAGGCTGTGTCAAAACCTGGGGAAACCCAGAGCTCGTGATCCCACCCTAGAGCACTATCAGGATTTATGCTTCCTGCAATTCACACTATTTCCTTTCCACACCCGACAAACTTCCTAGGGTGCCCATGGGCAGGTGACGGCCAGCTAAACCTCCTTCCTGCAATGTGTCCTCGTTTCCCAGGAGCCAGAGGCAAATACCCCTGATGTTTGCTATGAAACGGGCTCTAGGGAGCAGACAGAAAGCTCCTGAGCCTGCTAGATCTTGATTAACATCCCTGCAGCTGCCAAGCCACTTACTCACTGTCTCCCTTAGACATAATACAAATAAGCACTTCACTCATGGACAGCCCTCACAATTACTGCACAGTGACTCCCAGGGTGAGATTGGTAGCAGAATTTCTGTCACTTCCCGGTGAATTAGGGGGAAAAAACTACATACAGCATGATTTTTTTTATAAATAAGAATTTAATCCATTGAAAGCATTGTGCTTTATCTTTTTTCAAAAAATACTAAGATGTCCTTACTTTTATGAAATAATTATCATAATAAGCAGCAGGTATGTGTGTTTCTAGTGTCTTTATTGACAGCCTCATGTCAGACCTCAAATATGGGTAGCATCATAAATTGTCCAAACACACAAATGTCTAGGAATCACTAATCCAAGCTTACCCTCAGGGGCGGCTTCCATAACTTAATGCAAAAAGGTCCTGTAGGTTTTCGATCAAAAAGACATGACCGTGGATTTCCTTAGCATTCCAAACTCTTGAAAATAGAAATTGCCCTTCCCTCCTCCCATCTTATTCCCACAGGCTGTCCAACAGTGCCAGGATCATGAAGGTTCTCAGTGCATACATGTGGACTTGTATAATGTAGTAATAACAATTGCTGATGCTTTAGAACCGTATTTGATATATTAATTTTCCTCTAATTCTAATTTAACATTGTGCTGCAGATTCCAGAAAAGAGAGATTCAGAGTGCAGAAGGAATAACAATGCCTTTTATGTGTAACTTGTATCATAGGATATTCTGTATGAAAAATCCTGTATGTATAAATAGCAAAAATAAAGATACAAAGTCTAGAAATAACAAAACCCCTTGAGGAATTTTCAGTCTGTGTTTTTAACTCTTTACTTACTATAAAGAGGAACTGACCCAATCTTTATTGGGGGTCTTAAAAGTATGACATATTTTTGTGGGTCCTGGAAGGAAGCTGGACAAGGTCTCATCCTCGGGGAGCTTAAAGCCTCTAAGGAGAAAACAAATACGAGCCTGGAAATATCACTCAAATGGGATATGTTTGATGTGGAGAGATGGGCTGGATTTGAATTCAGAAAACTCCCGGACAAAGTTATGTAATTTTTTTTAAAGGGAGATTTCAAGTGAATATCTAATTAGTTACCAGAAGAAAATAGGAGGGAAAAAAAAGACATTTTGAAGTGGGGTATGGATCTGTAAAAAAGGGAGACTAAGGATTAGCAGAGGTTTCCATTCGTATCTCGCTCTCCTGATCGGGAACTTGTTAAGAGAACACAGAGTTATATTCAGATTTTAGTTTCAAGCTACTCAGTGAATGAAGAATCCTGCCCAGATATGGGTGGATACCTTTATACAAACCTTCAGAACAAAAGGCGACTAGGGCAAGCCAGTTGGAAGCGACTGTCCCTTGTGGTAACCACTATAACCAGCACTTCCTTGCACTTGAGGAAAAGAGGCAAGCGACCTAAATCCAGGGAGAGCCAGCAGCTTAATTCCCAAAAAAGCAGCATTGAGAAGAATTTCATTAGGCAAGATATGTTAAACAAACAAACAAACATTGCCAATATATTTAGATACATATAAGTTGGGGAGTTTTTGTGGAAGTTAATCCCATTTTCCTGCATTCATGTTTAGTAATGATGATGTTTGGGAAATAATGGAATGATATAGACATAAGGTGACTTCTTAGACCTACCTAGTACCATTCACGAAAGACTTTGATGTCTCCTGGTTTCTATCAGAAAGCTCCTGGAGTTTATTTAATTAGTTTGCTTTTTCTTATTAGAGTGATGGGCTAATGAGAAAAAAAGAAAAATAATGGATTCAGCTCTTTTCATATATGGGTTCCATGAAAACTCACCGTTGTTGGTCTGAACTCTGTGGGGGAGAATTTTTTTTCAAACCAGGAGGAGAATTGACACTATATTACAAAACTTCATGTTGTTTTGTTTTCATAGAGCAACTGACCTAGTAAATAAACCAGAAACAGTGAAAATGTAAACTGCTGGAGGTTGGGCAGTGGGAGGGAAGGAGGTTTGCAGAGTAGGATTTTTGCCAGCCAGTGTCTGCCAGTAGTACAGTGGTCTGGGTGTGAGTCCGTGACTCTCCCACATTGTTGGCTTTGTGATGTGGGGCACAGAATTCTCTGGGCCCAACATGTAAGGGAACGAGCCAGGTGCTCTAATTCTAAAGACTGTGTCCCTAACCCTAAGCCAGACCACTTCTTTTTTCTGCTTTTAGATACAGGGTCTCATTCTGTTGCCCAGGCTGGAGTGCAGTGGTGATCACAGCTCACTGCAGCCTTGAACTCCTGGACTCAAGCCTCCTGAGTAGCTGGGACAAAAGCTAACCATTAACCACCACAACTGGCTAATTATTTTATTTTATTTTTTGTAGAGGCACAGTCTTTTTAGGTTGCCGAGGCTAGTCTCAAACTCCTGGCTCAAGTGATCCTCCCACCTTGGCCTCCCAGAATGCTGGGATTACAGGGTTGAGCCACCAAGCCTAGCCCAACCCATCTCTTTTTTGGAGAAAGAGTCTTTCTCTATCACCCAGGCTGGAGTGCAGTGGTGCAATCTCAGCTCACTACAACCTCCGCATCCCAGGTTCAAGCAATTCTCATGCCTCAGCCTCCCGAGTAGCTGGGATTTCAGGGATGCGCCACCACGCCTGGCTAATTTTTGTATTTTTAGTAGAAGGCGGTTTTGCTTTGTTGGCCAGCCTAGTCTTGAATTCCTGGTCTCAAGGGATCCGCTAGCCTCAGCCTCCCAAATGCTGGGGTTACAGGCATGAGCCACTGTGCCCAGCCCAGACCACCTCTTATATACGTCTGGGGATACCTCAGTAGAGGCTGAAGTCATAGTTCTGCGAGCACAGAGACTTTGGGATTTTTTTGTTTGTTTTCTTGATAGCTTTTACACATCCTTACTTTTCATTGAGGGATCCAGCTCTCACTATATCTTAGCCTGGGGCAGAATTTATAACCGGGGGCTCTGCCAATGAGCACTGGCCACAGTGATTAGGGGTGGGCATGTTTTCCAAACTGGTTGGTCCAGTGAATCCTAAGAGTTTTATGTGAATGTTAGGAAAACATCTTTCTTTTCCTTGAGATTTGGAATCGTTGTCACCGTCTTGCCATCATACGTAGGCTGAGAAGGCAAGTGACACACAGAAAACTATTGTCACAGTGAGAGACGGAAAGGAACTAGGTCCTGGTCACTTTGAACCCTGAATAAGCCTTGCCTAAAGACAGACTGGTCTTGGTCTTTTGAGTTGCATGATTCAATAACTTCCTTTTTGGCTTAAAATAGTTTGAGTTTCCCTTGATTCAAAGTAAAATGTACTCTAGCCGATAGAGAACACCACAGAATTAAAAAGAAAAAAAAAATCCTCATCCACTTTTTTCATGTGACCAGTTTTTCAATTGCTGACTAGTAGAATCATATAAAATTGTGACATTAACATGATACTGTGTCTGGAATTGGTGGGTTCTTGGTCTCATTGACTTCAAGAATGAAGCCGCAGACCCTCACGGCGAGTGTTACAGTTCTTAAAGATAGTGTGTCCTCAGTTTGTTTCTTCTGATGTTCGGACGTGTTTGGAGTTTCTTCCTTCTGGTGCATTCATTGTCTCGCTGGCTGCAGGAGTGAAGCTGCAGACCTTTGCGGTGAACAGCTCTTAAGGCGGCACGTCTGGAGTTGTTCAGTCCTCCCGGTGGGTTCATAGTCTCCCCGGCCTCAGCAGTAAAGCTGCAGACATTTGCGGGGAGTGTTACAGCTCATAAAGGCAGTGCGGACCCAAAGAGCGAGCAGCAGCAAGATTTATTGTAAAGATCAAAAGAACAAACCTTCCACACTGTGGAAGAGGACCACAGTGGGTTGCCACTGCTAGCTTGGGAAGCCTGTTTTTATTCCCTTATCTGACCCTCCCCCCACCCCACATCCTGCTGATTGGCCCGTTTTACGGAGAGCTGATTGGTCCATTTTGACAGGGTGCTGATTGGTGCATTTACAGTCCCTGAGCTAGACACAGAGTGGTGATTGGTGTATTTACAATCCTCCGGCTGGACGTAAAAGTTCTCCAAGTCCCCACCGGACTCAGGAGCCCAGCTGGCTGCACCTAGTGGATCCCGCGCCAAGGCCACGGGCGGAGGTGCCCGCCAGTCCCGCGTGGCGCGCCTGCACTCCTCAGCCTTTGGGCGGTTCATGGGACCGGGCGCCGGGGAGCAGGGGGCGCCGCCCGTCGGGGAGGCTTGGGCGGCGCAGGACCCGCGGGGGCCTCGGGCATGGCGAGCTGCAGGTCCGGAGCCCTCCCACGCCGGGAGGCAGCTGAGGCCCGGCGAGAATTCGAGAGCCGTGCGGGCAGGCCGGCAGTGCAGGGGGACCCGGCGCCCACTCCGTAGCTGCCTGCCTGGGTGCCAAACCCGTCACTGTCTGGGGTGGCGGCATCGGTGGGCCGGCAGCTCCGAGTGCGGGTCCCGCCGAGCCCACGCCCACCCGGAACTCGCGCTGGCCCGCGAGCGCCGTGCGCAGCCCCAGTTCCCGCCTGCGCCTCTCCCTCCACACTCCCCGCAAGCAGAGGGAGCCGGCTCCAGCCTCGGCCAGCCCAGGGAGGGGCTGCCACAGTGCAGCGGCGGGCTGAAGGGCTCCTCAAGCCTGGCCAGAGCGGACACCGAGGCCTAGGAGGTGCTGAGAGCTAGCGAGGGCCGCCAGCATGTTTTCACCTCTCAATATTGTCCAGCACAAACACGAAGAGATCTGTAGGAGAACAGCTCATGACAACAAAAACAGAATAAAAGGACATCGGCCGAATAACAAGCCCGTTATTGCCTGTATCTCGTTGCTGCTTTGAGGTATGACTTTAATATTTTCTCCCTGTGGACTGAATATTTTTTTCACTGTGGCCAATCCTTGTTAACTGCATGAAGTCAATACAGTTACAATTTCCCCCTTGCAGTAGATCTTAAAATTGTGCAATCTGTCCTGAGTGAAACTATGCGTAATCCAGAGTTGTTCATTTGCTGAATGTGGCTTGTGAGTATCCTGACCAAGACACGTTTTCACAATCACAGATCTGCATAAAAATACACTTGCAGGGCTACATTGTAACTTTCATGGGCCCTACACACTTTTGCCTTCATGAGCTCCTTCCTCCATAAAAAAAATTAAAGATTATATTTTATCTACTTTGGTGTTAAGACAAATATAATCCAAGCTGGATTATATTGATTTTGTAATCTGATTTTAAAACAAATTATAACATTTTCAGGGTCTCCTAAATGTGTCCTGGGTCATAGGCACTGTGTCCACTGTGCATAAAGGCATGTCTGTCCTGTATATTTACCAAGGCAACTTAAGGCAATTTAGAATTAGCAGAGCCCCAAAGCCTGGGGTCTAAAACTCGTACATGGCCCCTCTGGGGCTTTTGCACTCTCACCATTCAGCAGGAAGTTTCTCTCTTCTTGGTGTAATGACAGAACTGAATTCCACACGCCAGCACCCACACTTTCCAGCTGTGTGAACCACACTTTTCTTAGCCACGGTGTCTCAAGTGTATAATGGAGGTAACACAGCTGCTGTCTTCACAGACTTGTGAGCTTGGAAGACAGAATGCACGAAAGAGTGAATAACATGGTGTCTGGTCCATAAGAAGTGTTTAATCATAATACTAATAATGCCATGGCCTTTTGGATCATTCCGCACAGAGGCAACATGGCATGGTGGCTGGGAGTGTGGGCTTTGGAATCAGATTGCCCAGGTTTGAGTCTGGTCTCTGCCCCTACCTTACAGAGTGACTTTAGGGAAATAACTTCATCTCTATCAGCCTGTTATCTCCTCTTTGAAGAGGGGACAATAATATCTCTCCAGATGGCGCCTCTAAGGATAAGAGAGGAAGGTACCTACACTGCCTGGCACTTAATAAGTGGGAGATAATACTGCTATTTGTTTTATGTTTTTTATATTATGTAAAAACCACTTGCAGTTTCCCCACTTATTTGTGTGTTAAAAAAAAACTTTTAAAAACAATAATTGCAAACTTAAGGAAAAGTTGACAGAACAAATATTTTTATTTGTATGTCACACTTACCAGCGTGAACGTCCATTGATGAATCCCACCTGAACCTACCACCTCTGTTTCTCCATTTGTTATTTATCTATATATGTTAGTATAGAATGGTGAATTCTTATTTTATTTAATGGGTAATACTTTACTATCTTATTTATTTCGATGTTCAAAATCTTCTCTAATTGGCAACTGGAGGCTGCTTCAAGCTAGCTATTACATATTTTAATGCATTATTCATGAGCATTTCCTTACATTCTGACACAAAATGATGTTTCACATTCATATTGCACTTTGCCTGCCCCAACCCTGGAACTAGCCATTCCTCTGAGAAGTACCTGGTGAATAGACGGTATTTAGAAACCAAGATCTGAGTGCTCAATGTGCTTGTAGCTACTGGGCTGTCGTTGTTTCTTGGCTCTTGCAATAGACAGAGTTTAAAAATATTTGTATGTATTGGCATAGATACATAAACAGATATTTATAAGTACTGTGTTCCTCTGCATATAGATTTTATAAAACCATGAGTTTATACTGCCATCTACAATTCCAATCCAACACTACTGGGATTTTTCTAACCTTCTTCTTTCCGCATTCGTAATTGTCTTCTCTGGCATTGAGAAACTTGGCTCTCAGTACCCCTAATACAGTACTTATAAAATTGTTCACCTGCCATGCTGAATTTAAACCAGGAAGGAAAAAAAGAAATGGAAAACAAAAGGAAAGAGAAAGAAGTGGAAAGGGCAGGGATTTCCATTTTATTTAAAAGTGAATGTTGAGTCAGACTTCTTAATTTAAACTGAATAAATCCTAATGTTCTGTGTGAAACTTGGGGGTAATTCTATCATACCCATTTTGAAGTTCTGCCTTGGAAATGTCTAAGTAAGGAGGCATTCTTCACAAATACAAGTAATTATCTTAAGCAATAAGGTGAAAGAAAAAGCTGATTCATGTCAGCCAATGTAGGAAAGACATTTTCATCAGTGTATATGCAATCAGTTTCATATTATTCAGGAATTACTTTGAGAAAATCTGATTAATTTAAACACAGATAAACCTAATATGCCCAAGAGTACACTGAAGGCTCATTGAAGATGTTTTTTCAGTTAAGAGAATTTCTTTGATTTCTGAGAAGAGTCTCAACATCTTTAATTGTTATAGTTTTTGGTCTTACATACATTCACTGTAGGTGTTATAAAAATTTATTGGGGCTGGGCATGGTGACTCATGCCTGTAATCCCAGCACTTTGAGAGGCTGAGGCGGGAAGATAACTTGGGGTCAGGAGATCAATACCACCTGACCAACATGGTGAAACCCCATCTCTACTAAAAGTACAAAAATTAGCTGGGTATGGTGGCATGTGCCTGTAGTTCTAGCTACTTGGGAGGCTGAGGCAGGAGAATCACTTGAACACAGGAGGCTGAGGTCGCAGTGAGCAGAAATCATGCCACTGCACTCCAGCAGGGGCGACAGAGTGAGACTCCATCTCAAACAAACAAACAAACAGCATTAAATATTAGCACAATGATGTAGTGTTACTAAATCACTCAGAATTGGGTTGTATTGAAATGTCAACCTCAAGGTGACTTCCTTTCCATGAAGTTTCCTCTTGCCCTAGTGGAATTCAGGACTTGGTGGCACAGTGGTACAGATTGGGCATTATACATTTTCAGGGAACAATTGTGCACAGAAACTTTTATAGTTTCTAATGTAAATGCTCCCCTCAACCTCAGGAGATGTGCAGAGCTCAACCTGCGCAGCTTCACACAATGACCTTGACACTGACCATTATTCTGTCCTCTCAATGCCTTTGATAACTGTTGCACGTGTCTCTTGCCTGTGTGTATGTCTTGCCTGTGGTGGTCCCAGCTTGGGCCAATGCTGTGATTCAGGTGTGTCTGGTCCAAGCTTAGACACTTTGTAGGACAGGCATAACCAAAACCTATTTACACAGCAACTGAGAAACATTCTGCCAGGAAACATGCCTGAAGTGGAGGAGAAGCAAATAACATGATTCTCAAGGGAGGGCTTGGGTCTTGCTTTGAAATGAACTATATGTAACCTTAAACCAGTAACTTTTTCTAACCTAACATTAAGAACATGAAAGTTTTATAATATTAAAATAATATATACTTACTAATTTCAGAAAACACAGACATTTTAAGAAATATGCATTCAAGCCAACCTGTTACCCAGAAAGAATCACTGCTAACATTTTGGCATGTAGTCATCCAGGCTATTCTATTCATGTATATGTACATTTGAGTGTAAGGGAATACATGGAGTAATTACAAATGGGATCACTTTATGTCTGTGTGTGTGTGTGTGTGTGTGTGCGCGTGCATGTGCGCTATATATATATGTGTATATATATATAGTTTTTAGGTCTTTTGCACCTTTTAAAATTAATACAACTTGGAGATCTTGCATAACAATGCTACATACCGTTTCATAGCCTAATATTTTCACCTAAAATACTTTATCTTTCCATATTGATACAGATATTTCCATGATAATTTTAAATTGCTTTGTAGTATTTCATTATAGAGGTTTGCCTTATTTAATCAATTCCATTCAATGGACTTTAAAAATTTCAGTGTTATAAATAAACAATGGTATAGACATCATTCTGCATAAGATATAAATGTCATTAAATAGATTTAATTTATAAATTAAATGCTTAATGTATAATATAGCACAATAATAATATACATATTATATATAAAATGATGTTTATCTTATAGTTATTTATAACAGTGAAAATTTTTAAACAACTTATATGATTATATAATATAAAATATAACATTTATTTCTGCTCTCATATTTTCTTCTGTATTCAGTCCTAGAAGTAGGACTGCTGGATCAATAGTCCTACATTCTGATATTCTAGTGGGCTTTCGGTGAGTGTTTTCTGAGCATGTTAGGCCTTCAGAATAATAGGCTTTCCAAGGAGCAGAACTATCACATTGCAAACATGATCTTTGCTTCATTAACAAAGAAAGCCATGTGATAAAAAAGAAGAAAATCATTTTGGAGAAAACAGAAGAGTGATGTCTAATATCAAGCTTATAAAAATCTCTAGAAGATGGCCAGGCACGGTGGCTCATGCCTGTAATTCCAGCACTTTGGGAGGCCTAGGCAGGCGGATCACAAGGTCAGGAGATCAAGACCATCCAGGCTAATACGGTGAAACACTGTCTCTACTAAAAATACAAAAATTAGCCAGGCGTGGTGGCGGGTGCCTGTAGTCCCAGCTACTCGGGAGGCTGAGGCAGGAGAATGGCATGAACCTGGGAGGCGGAGCTTGCAGTGAACCAAGATCACGCCACTGCACTCCAGCCTGGGCGACAGAGCGAGACTCCATCTCAAAAAACAAAAAGCAAAAAACAAAGAAAACCTCTAGAAAATAAGCTTCTAAAAGTAGAGAAAAAAAATAGCTAGTGGTTTTATTTAAATCTATACATTTTGTAGAATCAGTAGTCTTCCATGTAGGTTTAACTACATATATGGAATAAAATATCAAGATATAGCTGTGTTTTTCTTCAAAGAGCATGTTTCATTGTGATGTAAAACTCCAAACAAACCAACTGTAAAAAGATATTTTTAATACAGAAAGAAAAATTTGAAGAAAAAAACTGACTGGAAATTAGATGATATTAAAAAATTACTGTTAAATGTTTTCAAATGTGAGTAACAATATTGTGGTTATATGAAGAAAAAAGACTCATTATCTGTTAGAAACACATGCCAAAATGATATGACACCTGGGATTTATCTTAAAATAATTCAGCAGGGTGGTAGGGAGACTTAGGGGAAAAGGCATAAAAATGAAACAGAAAGAGCTGTACATTCTTAATTGTTGAACTGGATAATGGAACATAAGTGTTCATCACACTATTCTCTCTACTATACCGTATGTTCAAAAGTTTTCAAAATAAAAATTTGAAAAGGGTGATGTAAACCGCACAAAGACAGGATTTCCACCTGTCTTGCTCACTCTCATGCCAAGCACAATAAAGAAATATTTGTCGTTTGGAAGTGTCAGAAATATGTTATTCTGTGTTATGTTGTTTTTAACTTAGTTGCTTGTTAGGCAAAAGTGTTAGGTATTCAAACCTCCTGACAATTATAGCACAAGAGGGAGATCCCCAATGGTGAAGTATTCGAACACAGACAAGAAGACTAGTTGGGTGTTTATGTGAGATTAATGGATTAGGTAAAGATTTGGAGTAGGTTAATATTCTCTGTCAACTCCAGGGATCTGTTTAACTTAATATTAGGAAATGTTTCTCTATCTAGATTTATATTTACGTTTTAGCATTCTGAATAGAGCTGAATGGAAAAAATAAAAATTTTTCTCGAGTTGGCAATCACCTTCCTTTTGCCCTGGATTTTTTTTTTCTTTAGGTATCACTGCCTGTTTAGATCTGTGAATGCAATCATGGATAATCCCAGAAACTCAACATGTTACTCTAAGTAATCAGATTTAAGTGAAAGTAAAGGTAAGCACCAAAAGAGTAGGAATCCCAGTGTCAGGATAGGATTTATCAGGTGTCATGGACAGCTTGTTTAGGATTTAAGGCAGTCAGCTGTACCATCAGCAATGGAAACAGATGGATCTCTTGCTGTTATACTAAACTTCCTTCTATGCCCATCATTCCATAGCCTCTGCTAACTCATACCTTTGCTTTCCTCATGACCCCAAATTCTTTATGGCCTTTCTCTGGACATTTCTGTGTTTCTATTCCTAAAAGTAACTAGCAACACCATCTCTGTATCTTACTATTTCACATCATTTGAACCCTAAGGATGGGGTGGGGTAGAAAGTAAAAGAAAGAGAATGAAACTTATTAGTAACCATCATATCTGCCTACATCAACTTTCTTTTTTTTTTTTAAGGTAGGGTCTCACTCTGTTGCCCAGGCTGGAATGCAGTGGCACAATTTCGGCTCAGTGCAACCTCCACCTCCCGGGTTCAAGTGATTCTCCTGCCTCAGCATCCTGAGTAGCTGGGACTACAGGTGCATCCCACCGTGCCCAGCTAATTTTTGTATTTTTGGTAGAGACAGGGTTTCACCATGTTGGTCAGGCTGGTCTCGAACTCCTGACCTCAGGTGATCCACCTATCTCGGCCTCCCAAAGTGCTGGGATTACAGGCATGAGTCACTGCACCTGGCCTTTTTTTTTTTTTTTTTAAAGAGTTGGGTCTTGCTCTGTTGCCCAGGCTGGAGAGCAGTGGGATGATCACAGATCACTGCAGCCTTGAACTCCTGGGCTCAAGCATTTCTACCTCAGCCTACTGAGTAACTGCAATTATAGGCCTGAGCCACGGCACGTGGCAATGCATAAGGCTTTCATTGTAGCTCACCCCACAGGTTGCCAGCCTGCTATTGGTTGGCTACTCTTAGATGAACTGTCTATTCCCAATCCATGATTGGGATTATCTCGTCAACATGTAGTTTTTGAATTCCTGCATAAAGAATACTTAGGGATAGGGATTCCCTAGAAGGGACGGATAGTAGGGGAGGCATTCCATCCTACAAGCCCATTACATGTTGGCAGTGAGAAGGGGGATAGAGAAGGGAGATGACTCAGGGGTCAATGGCTGAGATAAGGACGTCAGACAGCAAACTATGTTTAACCAGAAGAAGCAAGTGCAGATATTTGGCCACTGAAGAGAGACATAAATTGCACTTAAAATTTAATCTTAGATTTGAATCCCGGGTCTATGTCATACTGGCTGTACAATCTTAGAGAACATTATGTGTCTCTTGGGAAAAGTTTTGTCTCTCTGAACCCACAGTTTCCTCGCCTTATCAAAAGGGCATACAACTGCCTCATTTGCAGGGTGAAAGAGTCAGATGAGGTTGTCTTAGTCCATTCGCGTTATTATAACAAAATGCCAAGGACTGAGGAATTTATTAAGAATCGAAATTTGTTTCTCACAGTTCTAGAGGATGGAAGTACCAGATCAAGGCACTGGCATGGCTGTCTGGTGAGGGGTGCTCTCTGCTTTCAAGATGTCACCTTGCTGCTGTGTCCTCAGTGGCCTAAGGCAGAAGGACAAGAGAGGCAAACTCTCTCTAAAGCTTCTTTTATAAGGGCATTCATGAGGGCTCCACCCTTAGGACTCAATCACCTCCTAAAATGGTCCAACTCTTAATACCACCACAATGGGGATTAAGTTTCAGCATGAAGTTTGGAGGGGACACCACATTCAAACCGTAGCAGATGTAATGAATGCAAAGTCCTCAGCATCACACCAGTTATGTAATAGGTGCTTAATACATGATCTTGTTCTTATCACGCCAGTCCTTCTTATGCTCTCTGGGATCCCAGCCTTCTGAAGCTGAATCAGAATCTGGAACCCAACAACATTCCAGGGAAAATTGTGAGTGGTGGGATTCTTGCCTTTTTACTATATATGTTAAAAGGATTTAACTGATGCAGAGGCTCTCCTTCTCTTTAAAAATGACTCTCCACCCCCAACCCCCTGCTGACTTATCCAGAAGTGGGCTGTTATCAACAGATAAAGATTGCAAGAAGCCAGACCCCAGGGCCTTTAGATCAACTTGGATCTCCTGAGTTCTCTGCAATCCCTTTATCTCTCTGCATGTCTCTCTCCTTTTTATTCCATTCTGCAAACGTGCGTGCGCGCACACACACGCACACGCGCGGACACACACACACACACACACACACACACTGTCCTCCTACCAAGCAAGAAGGGGGAAAAAAGAGTTTTTTTAAAATAGGAGAAAAATAATGTTGCATGGGTCTGGGGAAGGGAAACCCTTGTTAAGATGGAGCCTACCCAGCAGCCTGTATCCTTTAGGCGACTAACTTAGGGGTTGCTATTTGGTAAGAATTTTCTGGATTGTTTTCTGAAAATGGGCATTTGCCCTAGGAACGCTCTGGGTGATGTTGTTAGTAAAATATAGGGCTTTAAAATCAAGCAGATCTGGACTTAAATATTGCCTCCACTGTGTGTGACCTTGGGCAAGTTACTTCCTCTCTCTCAACCTCAGATTCCTCATCTGCAAAATAGAACTAACAAGATCTATGGAGGCTATGGAGATAGTTAAATGGGAGCATACATGGACAGTTTCTAGCACAGTACTGGCAGGGACTGAGAACTCAGTTCATATAGCTTTGGTTCTTTATTAAGCATTTTATTCACATTGTTTTTAAAGTAGTCTCTAAAAAATCCTTAAGTGACATTGGTTTTTAGAGTGGTCTCAGAATCCTCGGGTGATATTATTATTAAAATATGAGGTTTTAGAATCAGACATCCCTGGATTTCAATGCTGGCTCTGCCACATACTAGCTGGGTGGCATGGGCAAAGTCATTTAAGCTCTGTGAGCTGTAGTTTCTTTAGTCATATTGTGGGGATGATCATACTTACCTCAAAACGTTGTTAGAAGTAAATGGTGCCCAATGCAGCACCTGGCAGATATTAAGGGCTTGTCAACCAACATAAACAGAAAGAGCCTCTCTAAAATAAAAGATATGTATTTAGGAATAGGCATTGCAATGGGAATATGCATGCCATAGTAAATGGTGTGTGTATTCAGGGAGGTAAAGGAAGACAAAGGGTTTTAAAGGAAAAATGAGGAGGATTACATAATTGTTTTCAAATGATTCTTCTTGGCTACAGAGATCAATAACAAGAGTGACATCAGTCTGAGGTTGGACAGGCAGTTGCTGGGCAGCTGTCTCCACAGAAGTACTTTTTTGTGCAAGATTGTGATGGCCTTTGGCAAGGTTGCAGTTTTTGCGGAGTCTTTTATGATAGTTTTTCTTATCGGGCACAGAAGTTTGAGGACCCTCTCTTTACAGCCTTCCCTGCCTCTATTTTTCATGGCTTTTTTTTTGTTTTTTGCTTTTTTAAACACAAGCGACTCCATTTTGATTCTGACAACTTTCACAGGCTCAATAAAAAGTAATTCTGATGATGATGTTGATGAGGAGGAAGGTGGCAAAAATGATGCTCTGTTCATGTTTGCGTAAAGAAACAACAGAATTTCATTTTTGGTTATTTCAAGCATGGACTTGAAGGCAGGGGCAATGTTTTGCTTCCATTTTTTTACTGCACATAATAGCTAGCCTATAGTAGTTGCTCAATAAATTTCTGATGTATGAATGGATGAATAAATGGTTGATAAATGAGAGCTTTGATGATAGCAAAAAAGTTATTTCACGTACCAACAACTTTGGCTTGGGAATCAGACAAGTGTTTATATCTCGACTTAGTCATTTCCTATGTAAACTTGGCTAAGTTACTTGATTTCTCTCTGTCTCGGATTTCCTGTTTGTAAAATGAAAATAATAATAGAATCTACCTCAGATATTGGAGTTAAATGAGAGAAGTGTGTAAAGAGCTTGGTTCTGAACCTGAAATGCAACTTTGTGCTCAGTAAATGTTACTGCCAGGAAAAGGAAGGCACTTCATGGAAAGTTACCATTTAACCAGAACTAACCAGAAAAGGTGGGCTAATGTAACTCAGCTCACTTGAATTCATGACATGTTTTCCTAATGTGCCAAAATATCCTCCCTAGTTGGAAGCGCGCAAGTGTTTAGGAAGCCTAGCCATCTTCTAACACTCATCAAGATGACCAAAATAAGTGTGGAGGACAATTACCGTTTATGAAGTGCCCATCACCTCCACACAGTAATTCTGTCTCTCAATGCACCATTACAATTAAACATGCAAATAGCAGGTCTTTTGATTCTTATCATTTCTGGTAAGGATGAGCATTTTCAATCTGCTGCATTTGCATCCATTTAGATAATGATAATGAAACCAACAGATCCCTTCCATTCCACTCTGCCTTTCATTCAAAGATTGAGACCCAGAGGTGCTTTTAGAGACCACATTTATACATCAATTCCATCATTACGGAGCTGCAAGAATCCCTGGGGCAGCAAGAAGCACATATTAACTTTTGCCAGTGATGCTGCACAAACACCAGGTTAGGAAAGCAAATGGCAAATAACTCACCCAGTTGAAAATGTAAGGGAAATTTATGAAACCAGAAAGAAAGGAAAAGCCACAATGAGTAGTGCTGTTATTTAGTTACAGATTTCAAATAACAAAAAATCCTCAAGCTAATGTTACTTCCCCTCATACCCTGAACATTATTTGGAGAATGACGCAACAGGAAGGGAGAAGAAGGCACCTCGCTTGTTACCACCCACATCCCTCTTGTCATTAGATAATTCCACAATGGACAAAGGAGTGAATGAACTAAGCTCTGGGCTTGCACTGCATGCTAGTTAGGTCCAAATCCTTCTGAGCACTGATATTTTGGGCTCCCCCTTCCTCTTCAGGACTAAAACAAGACTATCATGCAGACCTCATCTTTCAGGGACATTCCTGCCTACTCATTCCTTTCAAAAGCCCCCATTCCCCTTGGTTTTGTTTGTTTGTTTGTTTGTTTGGTTGGTTGTTTTTGTCATGCAGCGGGAGAAAGGGAGATCTTAATTTTTTGAGGAGATTGAATTATGTCAGTGATTTGTATCCCCATTATTACATCCTACATTCCTTTGGGAATATGATGAAGGCTATGGACTAGCTTCCCCGATAAATGTATGCACAAGTATACACACAGAGATTCAATCACAATTTAGTATTCATTTTAGAGGAAATTCATTGAACTTCTGCAGTTTATCTCTGGATCTTGGGTCAAAAACACCTCAACGAATTAATTTCTAAGATTGTATCTCTGTCTGCCATTCATTTCTTCACTCATTCAGTGTATACGGAACCACGGGGTTCCAATCCCCATGCTAGGTACTGGGATTGCAAAGGTAAATAAAGTGTTACCTCTGCTTTTGTTGCATTCACTGCCTAATAGAGGAGATGGACGTTTAAAGTTATCATTTCATTAGTGGTTGATAACTGCCTCAATAGAAGCATAAAAATATACCAAATATGTATAAGAAAAGGCATGGCCAGGTCTGGCTCAGGAAGTCACAGAAGGCAGTACAGAGGAAGTGATATTTGAGCGTGGTGTTCAAGGTGTATAAGCCTGCTAAGGGGGTGGAGACCATGACAACATTTCTGGCAATGGAGACAGCAGGGACAAAAGCTTGGAGTTGTGAAAAACTCTGGCATGAGCAATACAAGGGTTTGTTGTGGTGAACACACTGAGTATATAAGGGAGAGGCATGCTGGGAGAAAAAGCAAAGTTTTCTAAGTCATGTGGACATGAAGTTTGGACTTTATCATGTTGTTAAGGGGGAGCTGCTTAAGGATTTTAAGCATGAAAGAGAAACAAAGTCAGATGTATGTTTTACAGAGATAATTCTATTCTGTGCAGGAAAAACAAACCCAAGCTTTCTTGATGGCAGTGAAACTATTATCATACCCCATTTTCCATTGCCACCAACACCAAAAATAAAAGCATGCAGTTAAACCAGTTTTCAGACTACTCAAAAAGCCTGGTGGAAAAGGAAGTATATTTTTAGAGTAATGCAGTGTCTGGTACCCAGTGGGGATGGGCATGCAATATTAACAGGTGATGACGCAAGCTTCACAAATTTGAACCAAGAAAAAGAAGCTGCTACCTTGAAGTAGTCATGAATAATATTTAAACTATAGCTGATAGCACTTTGTGGATCTTACAGCCACTGATGAGAAGTATCAAAAGTAAGATATCATAAACACAATGGAATTTCAATTTGAAATGGTGGTGGTGACAGTGGGAGGGACAGAAGTGGGGAGGGCAGATGTTACCTAAAGCAAAAAGTGGTTATAGCCAAAATTACCCTTGGAAATTCCTCAAATTACCCGTAAAGTACAGTACACACACAGCATAAATATGCAGTATTATTTATACATGCAATCTGTACACAATTGCATGTATAAATGTATACATGCAATCTGTACACAATTGCATGTATAAATGTATACATATAAATATATATGTAAATATCTCTAAAAGGATATATATTACCATGTAATTTTGCAGTATTTTCGCTATAGCAATGTATTTTGAGTTTGCATAACTTAAACGCATGGATGATAGGGACACCACTGTAACGTTTCCAACGGTAGAACTGGCAAATAAATGTAATGTAAGCATTTAAATTAGAAGAGTTTCAAGGTTGTCCCCACTGTAATATAACTGTGCTGCATCCTGATACTCATCTTGAGTAGAAAAACAGCTAGCACAACCAGAAGTGGGAAATGCTTTAAAAACTTAAATTACTCATAACCCACCACCTGTCTCTTGTGGCTCAGACTGTGCTGAGAACTTGGTACTACTGTATGGTTAATAGTTATTACAGAGATCACAAATTATTGTAGACCTCTACTTCCCCTCAAAATATTTTGGGTCAAAATTTGGGCAAATCCCTTGGAAAGTGCATTGTATCTGAACAACTTTTGTCACATGTCTTGGAGATAGTAGCTGAAATCAATTGATAACTGGTGCTTATAGACTTTCACAGAGGGCAAGACACTGATATGATGACTGGGAAACTGTACACAGTTAATACTGGGGTCTCAGATGGCACTAGATCAACATGGACGTTTCCATTTCACCACACTTGTGTGTCACACAGAGGTCACCTTCTGGAGCCATCGCTTCCGGAGGTCTTCCAGCTGCTGTGGCCGACAGGTGGCTGAGGTTCATCTGCTGCCTGGCGGGGGCTGGCTGACCTCCACTGGTCAGCTGCAGGGGACAACTCTGCTGCCAGGATAGTTCATTGGAGATGTCACTCCAATTTCAGGGAGGAATATCTTTTTCTAGAACTTAAGAGGTTGACTTCAAGGGCCTGTTTTTATGTAAATTTGGGTTCAGCAATGACCAGAAACGGATTTTAAAAGACTGTAATTCCTACCGTTGTAAATGGCAGAGCTGGTCATGACACTAAGAGACCTGTCACCACCAGGAAGACTGATGCACAATTAAAAATACATCATCATCTTCCTCCTCAGCTCTTTCCTCCTCCTTCTTCCTTCAGCAGGCCTTTTTCTACACACACACTCTCACACCCCAGGGCAGTTAAAAGTCTGAATCTTGGATTCAAACACACCTGGATTCCAGTCTCAGCTGGATCTTGGACAAGTATTTATGATTCGCTGTAAAATGAAATGCTCAGCTATAAAATGGGGATAAAAAAAATAGTCCCTACGCCCTAAGGGTGCTTTGGGGAGTGGATAAGAAAACACATACTCTGTGCTCAGCACAGTTCCTGTCATAGGGGACACTTAATAGATACTTTTATTATGTATTGTTCCTATTATAATTTTTATTATAGTTATACGTTGCTTTGTAGCCTGCCAATTTCAATTACATTATATGCTGTGAATATTTCATCATATCAAGAAATAGTCTTCTAGCTTATGAGATTGGGGCTGGTTGTGATGGCTCGTACCTATAATCCCAAGCCTTCTGGGAGGCTGAGCCAGGAGTTCAAGACCGGCCTGGGCAGCATAGTGAAACCATGCCTCTATAAAAAAAAAAAAAAAAAAAAAGTTAGCCAAGCATGGTGGTATGCACCTGTAGTCCTAGCTACTTGGGAGGCTGAGGCAGAAGGATTGCTTGAGCCCAGGTATTCGAGGCTGCAGTGAGCTGTGATCATGCCCCAGTACTCCAGCCTGGGTGAAAAAGCAAGACTTGGCTCTAAAAAAATTAAAATAAAATAAATTTAAAAATGTTTTAAAGGAGAGCAGATGCTACTGTCCACCAGTGAGCCTTGTAGGACATAGTGAAAATACAAGGCACTGACAATTTAAATGCTATAAGATGCTGAGTATTAGTAACATCTCAGGGCCTGAGTAAGGTGATGATTACGACTTTCCTTTTGTAGATGCGAAAATGGACATGACTTTGACATGGTAATAATAAAGTTGCAGCTTATGCTTGAGTCTTGACTCCAAAGTCTTGTCATTTTCTTTAATTTTTTTTATTTCAATAGCTTTGGAGGTACAAGTGGTTTTTGGTTACATAGATGAATTATATAGTGGTGTCGTCAGAGATTTTAATGCACCCGACACAGCATTGTACACTGTACCCAACAGCTTTTTATCCCTCACCCCTCTTCCACTCTTCCCCTTTCTGAGTCTCCAATGACTATTATACCCCTCTGTATGCCTTTGCATACCCATAGCATAGCTCCCACTTATAAGTGAGAACATGCGGTATTTGGTTTTCCATTCCTGAGTTACTTCACTTAGAATAATGGTCTCCAGCTCCATCCAAGTTGCTGCAAAAGACATTATTTCGTTGTTTTTGATGGCTGAGTAGTATCCATGGTGTATATACACCACATTTTCTTTATCCACTCATCAGTTCATTGGCACTTAGATTGGCTCCATATCTTTGCAATTGTGAATTGTGCTGTGATAAACATAGGTAAGCAGGCATCTTTTTCATATAATGCCAAATCATGTAATTTCTCATGCCATACACACTGTCGAGTTTAATAGACTCCTCTTCTTCACAAACCAGTAAATCCTTTACTAAGTGAAAGAATTCTTGCTTCATTTTAGCAAATAATTAAGAGATTAGGTGGGTTTTGAAGAGAGAATCATTGTTTCTGAATAAAATGAGCTTTTGATTATCAAAATGCCACATGATCTTTATAGAATGTCTAGTAAAACAGTTACACATAAAGAAGAAAATAAAAATCACATCTCTGTAACCCAGAGAAGAACGTTAATAAACATTTTGGTGATTAACCTCTCTGTAGTACAGTTACACACACCCAAGCACACACTTCTCTTCTATGGGATTCCATGGTTCTGTAATGTGTTTTTCAGTCAACAATATTTATTTACTAATATTGATATTAATAAATGATAATGAATTAAAATATAAATTCTATGTCATTGCATTTAATCTCTGCATAACCACAATTTATTTAATCAATTCCCTCTTGATGGATATTATACTCTTTTTCTTCTTTTCTTTAAGATTATACAACATTTCATCACCCACTTTGACATAATCCTTTGTGTATTCATCTGATGTAATCCTTAGGGTAAACTCTTAGAAGTGCAAACAGTAAATCAAAAGATACACACTTTATACTTTATTATTGTTATTATTATTATTTTGAAACTGGGTCTCATTCTGTCCTCCAGGCTGGAGTGCAGTCTTGGCTCACAGCAGCCTTGACCTCCAGACTCAAGATAACCTCCCACCTCAGCCTCCACAGATGCACACCACCGTGCCCAGCTAACTTTTGCATTCTTTGTAGAGACAGAATTTCGTCCTCCCAGGCCTTCCAAAGTACAAGGATTAAAGGCGTCAGCTACTGTGCCCAAGCCTACTTTTTATATTTTTAATTCATAACTAGGTTCTTAATATCTACATAATTGATTTTGCCAAAGACAATGTAGGGGAGCTTCCCATGCTTCCTGGTTTGTGGTGAACAGTGGGAGTTAACGAAGCAGTGAGACAGTGAGACGTTTGATACAACCTCCTAGGTCAACAGGGTCAGAGAGCACAGCTCCCGGAACCTTGAGGATGGGACTCACTCTTTTTGTCCCATTCTTCTCCTAGTTCATATCTCCTCAGGGAATAACAGTTTGAAGTTTGGATTAACTCAATTGCCTGACTTTGAAATACTGTTTCTAGCACCTTCAGAGACTCAAACTGGGATCCCAGGGTAGTACAGTTGACAGATCCCATTGTAATCTAGAAAGAAACTACCCGCTGACTGATGGCATTGAAAACTTGAAAAACATCATTCCAGGCTGACACTGTGAGATAACTTATATATTATGACATAATCTTTGTTTCTAGAAAAGAAAATAGATAGTTATGCTATTTCCTATGACATCTGGGAGAGAAAGAAATTTTCCATGGAGCTCCCCCAAAATCCAGGTCTTCCAAGTATACAGACAAGTGTTATTCCCCTATAATAAACAGGGAAGAAGCACCATATCCTATGATCTTACAAATGCCTTAAATTTTAGAGTGTATCCACTATTACCTGAAAGTCTTTCTTGCTTTATTAACTCAGTCTCACTGTATAAAATGCAACATTTTCAATGATTCCCCTCTCTAGGGTGACACATAGCGCATAAGTACCAGGGACACATGGGTGAAGAACATTTTTTATTTGACACGCACGATCTCATTGCATCTTAATTACATTCACCCTTTGGTGTCTAGGCATGAGTAGAATATCAATAGTATTTGAAATGATCCAAAAGCTGAGGAGCAGAAAAATTTTTATCTCCCAATTTTGTGTCTTCCTAGGAGCTGCATTCTGTGGTTTGGTATCATATCACAAACCAGTATATTTTAAAGTTGAAAAAACTAAATAATGCTTTGTTTGAAATACAAATATAACTTGTTTATTGTTTATACATTTTCATTTCTGGCCCAGCCCCCTGTGGTAGGTATTATTCCTTCCTTGTCACTCCCTCAGGATAAGCACAATGGCTTCTATAAAATTACAACTGATGACCACAGAAAGGGAAGAAAATTCAAATTCTGGAAGAGTTGGAGGCAATAAGAAACCTGTTCCTTCCAATTTCACCAGAGAAATGCATTTTGTCTTCCAAATACAGGTTTCCAGCACTTCTGAGATCACAGGGTGCCGCAGTAGGCTTACAGAGAGGAATGAAAACCTCCTCCTTCCCTTGCTTCCTCCCAGGTTGATATTTCAACAGAAAATGATGACACTCTGCATTTGTAGAGCACTTTACAATTTTTAAAGCACACTCACCTATCTTATCTCATTTGGTCCTTGCCTGGGGAGGAGGCACTTAGGTAGTTATTAATAGCTCAGTTTTATCAGAGAAGAAAAATTAGGCTCAGAAATACTTGCCCAAAGTAACGTAAGAAACATAACTTGGATAATGCCTGGCATAAGCTTCAATCAATGGGAGCTGCTATGATGATGATGATTATTAATTATTACTGTCACCAATGACCTCAGCAAAACCAAGACCTAATCCTTCCTGCCGCATACTCCTAATTCTTTTTTTTAACTTTTATTTTAGATTCAGGAATATATGTGCAGGTTGGTTATATGGGTAGACTTCCTTCACAGGGGTTTGGTGTACAGATGATTTTGTCACCACCTACTAAGCCTGGTACATGATAGTTATTTTTCCTGATCTGTTCCCTCCTCCCATCCTTCTACCTCAAGTAGGCCGCACTGTCTGTTGTTCTCCTCCCTATGTCCATTGGTTCTCATTATTTAGCTCCCGCTTGTAAGTGAGAACATGGAGTATTTGGTTTTTCTGTTCCTGCGTTAGTTTGCTAAGAATAATGGCCTCTAGTTCCATCCACGTTCCTGCAAAAGAAATGATCTCATTCTTTTTATGGCTGCATAGTATTCCATGGTGTATATGTACTACATTTCTTTATCCAGTCTACTGTTGATGGGCATTTAGGTTGATTCCGTGTCTTTGCTATTGTGAATAGTCCTGTAGTGAACACATGCGTGCACATGTCTTTATGGTGAAACGATTTATGTTTCTTTGGGTAATGGGATTGCTGGGTCAAATGGTAGTTCCATTTTTAGGTCTTTGCGGAATTGCCACACTGCTTTCCAGCATGGTTGAGCTAGTTTACACTCCCACCAGCAGCGTATAAGTGTTCCCTTTTCTGTGCAACCTTGCAGCATTTGTTATTTTTTGACTTTTTGATAATAGCCATTCTGACTGGTGTGAGATGGTATCTCTGTGTGGTTTTGATTTACACTTCTCTAATGATTAGTGATATTGAGCTTTTTCATATGTTTGTTGGCTGCATGTGTGTCTTCTTTTGAAAAGTGTTTGTTCATGTCCTTTGCCCACTTTTTCATGTAGTTGTTTTCTATTGTAAATTTGTTGAAGTTCCTTATAGATGCTGGAATTAAACCTTTGTCAGATGCATAGTTTGCAAATATTTTCTCCTATAGGTTGTATGTTTATTTATTCATTTATTTATTTATTTTTTATTTTTTGAGGCATAGTCTCACTCTGTCACCCAGGCTGGAGTGCAGTGGCGCCATCTTGGCTCATTGCAACCTCTACCTCCCGGGTTCAAGCAATTCTCGTTCCTCAGCCTCCCGAGTAGCTGGGACCACAGGTGTGTGCCACCATGCCAAGCTAATTTTTTTGTATTTTTAGTAGAGACGGGGTTTTACCATATTAGCCAGGCTGGTCTGAAACTTCTGGCCTCAAGTGATCTGCCTGCCTCAGCCTCCCAAAGTGCTGGGATTACAAGCATGAGCCACTGCACCCGGCCAGTTGCATATGAACTTTTTAACAGCTTTTCCTATTTCTTTGAAAAATGTCATTGGTAGTTTGATAGGAATAGCACTGAATCTATAAATTGCTTTGGGCAGCATGGCCATTTTCACAATATTGACTCTCCTTATCCATGAGCATAGAATGTTTTTCCATTTGCTTCTGTAGTATCTTAATTCTTTCAACAGTGCTCTGTAATTTTCAATGTAGAGACCTCTCACTTTCTGGTTAGCTGTATCCCTAGGTATTTTATTCTTTTTGTGGCAATTGTGACTGGAATCACATTCCTGATTTGGTTCTTGGCTTGGATGTCATTGGGGGTTAAGAATGCTACTGATTTTTGTATGTTTATTTTGTATCCTGAAACTTTGCTGACGTTGTTTATTAGTTCAATGAGCTTTTTTTGGCAGAGACTATGGGGTTTTCTAGGTATAGAATCATGTCATCTGCAAACAGGGATAGTTTGACTTATTCTTTTCCTATCTGGATGCCTTCTATTTCTTTCTCTTGACTGATTGCTCTGGCCAGGACTTCCAAAACTGTGTTGAATAGAATACTCTTACTTCTTTCCCCTCCAGGCTTTTAACGCCAGTGATGTTTTGTATCTCCCAGAAAGATGCTAAAAATCAATAAAACTTTCTATTGTATTAGATGCCCTGATTTGCAAGTATATACTATGTCTGATATTCAAGTCTTGTTGTAAACAGTGTACAATGGAATTATTTATCCCATGATAAGCCATAGTCACGATGGTGGTTAATTTTATGTGTCAACTTAATTGGGCCATTGGGTGCCCAGATATTTAGTTAAACATTATTCTGTGTGTGTTTATAAAGGTGTTTGCGAATGAGATTAACATTTGAGTTGGTGGACTGAGAAAAGTAAATTGCCCAACCCAATGTGGGTGAGCCTCATCCAATCTGTTGAAGGCCTGATTAGAACAAAAGGCAGAGTAGGGAGAATCTCCTCTTTCTGCCTGACTGTCTTCAAGCTGAGACATTGGTCTCCTGCCTTCAAACTTCAACTCAGATTGTAATTTATACATTTGGCTCTTCTGCTTCTCAGGCCCTTGGACTTGGACTACAACTGTACCATCAGCTCTCTTGGGTCTCCAGATTGCCAACTACAGGATCCATAATTGTGTGAGCCAATTTATTATAATCTCTTTCTACACACACACACACACACACACACACACACCACATACACATCCTATTGGTTGTTTTTCTGGAGAACTTTGACTAATACAGTTACCATCTAACTCATGCTATTTTAAAGAAAAGACAGTGAAATATTGTTTCTTTCAAATTAAGTAATGGTTGCAAAGATTAACACTAAAATATTTAATTGCTTCAAATGTCTTTGTTTAAAATACATACTAGGAAGCCCTAGACAAAGTAATTTGTCAAGAGGAAGAAATTAAAGGCACCAAGATAGGAAGAGGGGAAGTCAGACTATCTCTCTTTGCAGATGATGTGATTCTATACCTAGAAAACCCCTTAGTCTCTGTCCCAAAATTTCTAGAACTGATAAACAACTTCATAAAGTTTCAGGTTGCAAAATCAATGTACAAAACTCAGGAACATTTCCATACACCAATAACTCCAAGCTGAGCGCCAAATTCACAATAGCCAAACACACACAAAAATTAGTTGGGAATACAGTTGACCAGGGAGGTGAAAGATCTCTACAATGAAAATTACAAAACACCACTGAAAGAAATCAGAGATGACACAAACAAATGGAAAAACAGTCTATGCTCATGGACAGGAGAAATTAATATTGTTAAAATGGGCATATTGCCCAAAGCAATTTATAGATTCAGTACAATTTCCATTAAACTACCAATGTAATTTTCACAGATTTAGAAAAATCTATTCTAAATTTATATGAAACAAACAAAGAGAAGAAAATAGTCAAAGCAATCATAAGCAAAAAGAACAAAGCCAGAGGCATCACACTACCCGACTTCAAACTTATACTATAGGGCTACAGTAATGAAAACAGCATGTTACTGGTACAAAAACAGACACATAGACCAAGGAAACAGAATAGAGAACGCAGAAATAATGCCACATGTCTACAACCATCTGATCTTTGACAAAGCTGACAATAACAAGCAATGGGAAAAGGATTCCCTATTCAGTAAATGCGGCTGGCATAACTGTCTAGCCGTATGCAGAAGATTGAAACTGGACCCTTTCACCATATACAAAAATCAACTCAAAATGGATTAAATACTTAAATGTAAGACCTAAAACTATTTAAACCCTAGGAGAATACCTAGGAAATACTATTCTGGACATGTTATGCCTTGGCAAAGATTTCATGATGAAGTCTCTAAAAGCAATTGCAAGAAAAACAAAAATAGACAAGTGAGACCTAATTAAACTAAAGAGATCCTGCACGGCAAAACAAACTATCAATAGAGTAAGCAGACAGGCTACAGAATGGGAGAAAATATTCAAAAACTATGCATCCAAAAAAGGTCTAATATCCAGAATCTATCAGCAACTCAAACAAATCAACAAGTAAAAGCAAACAACCCCATTATAAAATTGGCATAGGACGTGAACGGACACTTCTCAAAGAACACATACACAAAACCAACAAGCATATGGAAAAGTGCTCAATATCACTGATCATTAGAGAAAAGCAAATCAAAACCACACAGAGATACCATCTCACACCAGTCAGAATGACTAATTAATAAAAAGTTAAAAAATAACAAGTGTTGGTGAGGTTGAGGTTAAAAGGGAATATTTATACACTGCTAGTGTGAATGTAAATCAGTTCAGCCACTGTGGAAAGCAGTTTGGAGATTTCTCAAAAAACAGAACTGTGTTTGACCAAGCAATCTCATTACTGGGTCAAGGAATATAATATAAAGGAATATAAATCATTCTATGAAAAAGGCACATGGGCATACTTCCAAGATGGCTGAATAGGAACAGCTCTAGTCTGCAGCTCCCAGCAAGATCTACACAGAAGATGGATGATTTCCTCATTTCCATCTGAGTTACCTGGTTCATCTCATTGGGACTGGTTGGACACTGGATGCAGCCCACGGAGGGTGAGCCGAAGCAAGGCAGGGCAAGTGTCACCTCACCTGGGAAATGCAAGGGGTCGGGGGATTTCCCTTTCCTAGCCAGGGGAAGCCATGACAGACTGTACCAGGAAAAACGGTACACTCCCACCCAAATACTGTGCTTTGTCCACAGTCTTAGCAACTAGCAGACCAGGAGATTCCCTCCTGTGCTTGGCTTGGCAGGTCCCATGCCCACGGAGCCTTGCTCACTGCTAGCACAGCAGTTTGAGATCGACCTGCGAGGCTGCAGCCTGGTAGGGGTAGGGGGCGTCTGCCATCGATGAGGCTTGAGTAGGGAAACAAAGTGGCCAGGAAGCTCGAACTGGGTGGAGCCCACCACAGCTTAGCAAGGCCTACTGCCTCTATAGACTCCACCTCTGTGGGCAGGGCAGAGCTGAACAAAAGGCAGCAGAAACTTCTGCAGACTTAAATGTCCCTGTCTGACAGTTCTGAAGAGAGCAGTGCTCCAGCACGGTGTTTGAGCTCTGAGAATGGACAGACTGACTCCTCAAGTGGGTCCCTGACCCCCATGTAGCCTGACTGCGAGACACCTCCCAGTAGGGGCTGACAGACACCTTATACAGGCAGGTGTCCCTCTTGGATGCAGCTTCCAGAGGAAGGATCAGGCAGCAATATTTTCTGTTCTGCAGTCTCTGCTGGTGATACCCAGGCAAACAGGGTATGGAGCTGACCTCCAGCAAATTCCAAGAGACCTTCAGCTGAGGGGCCTAACTGTTAGAAGGAGAACTAACAAACAGAAAGGAATAGCAACAACATCAACAAAAACAACATCCACACCAAACCCCATCTGTAGGTCACCAACATCAAAGACCAAAGGTAGATAAAACCACAAAGATGGGGAGAAACCAGAGCAGAAAAGCTGAAAATTCCAAAAACCAGAGTGCCTCTTCCCCTCCAAAGGATTGCAGCTCCTCACCAGCAAGGGAACAAGACTGGATGGAGAATGAGTTTGAAAAGTTGACAAAAGTAGGCTTCAGAAGGTCGGTAATAACAAACTTCTCTGAGCTAAAGGAGCATGTTGTAACCCATTGCAGGGAAGCTAAAAACCTTGAAAAAAGGTTAGACGAATGGCTAACTAGAATAAACAGTGTAGAGAGGAACTTCAATGACCTGATGTAGCTGAAAACCACAGCCTGAGAGCTTTGCGACGCATGTACAAGCTTCAGTAGCCGATTCGATCAAGTGGAAGAAAAGATATCAGTGATTGAAGATCAAATTCATGAAATAAAGAGAGAAGACAAGATTAGAGAAAAAAGAGTAAAAAGAAACGAAAGCCTCCAAAAAATATGGGACTATGTGAAAAGACCAAATCTATGTTTGATTGGTGTACCTGAAAGTGACGGGGAGAATGGAACCAAGTTGGAAAACACTCTTCAGGATATTATCCAGGAGAACTTCCCCAACCTAGCAAGGCAGGCCAACATCCAATTCAAGACACACGGAGAACATCACAAAGATATACCTCAAGAAGAGCAACCCCAAGACACATAATTGTCGGATTCACCAAGGTTGAAATGAAGGAAAAAATGTTAAGGGCAGCCAGAGAGAAAGGTCAGGTTATCCACAAAGGGAAGCCCATCAGACTAACAGCAGATTTCTTGGCAGAAACCCTGCAAGCCAGAAGAGAGTGGGGGCCTATATTCAACATTCTTAAAGAAGAGAATTTTCAACCCAGAATTTCATATCCAGCCAAAATGAGCTTCATAAGTGAAGGAGAAATAAAATCCTTTATAGACAAGGAAATGCTGAGAGATTTTGTCACTACTAGGCATGGCTTAAAAGAGCTCCTGAAGGAAGCACTAAACATGGAAAAGAACAACTGGTACCAGCCACTGCAAAAACATGCCAAATTGTAAAGACCATCGATGCTATGAAGAAACTGCATCAATTAATGGGCAGAATAACCAGCTAACATCTTAATGACAGGATCAAATTCACACATAACAATATTAACCTTAAATGGGTTAAATGCCCCAGTTAAAAGACACAGACTGGCAAATTGGATAAACAGTCAAGACCCATTAGTGTGCTGTATTCAGGAGACCCATCTCACGTGCAGAGACACACACAGGCTCAAAATAAAGGGATGGAGGAAGATCTACCAAGCAAATGGAAAGTAAAAAAAAGCAGGGGTTGCACTCCAAGTCTCTGATAAAACAGACTTTAAACCAACAAAGATCTAAAGACACAAAGAAGGCCATTACATAATAGTAAAGGGACCAATGCAACAAGAAGAGCTAACTATCCTAAATATATATGCACCCAATTCATAAAGCAAGTACTTAGAGACCTGTAAAGAGAATTAGACTCCCACACAATAATAATGGGAGAATTTAACACCCCACTGTCAGTATTAGGCAGATCAATGAGACAGAAGGTTAACAAGGATATCCAGGATTTGAACTCAGCTCTGCAGCAAGTGGACCTAATAGACATCTACAGAACTCTCCACCCCAAATCAACAGAATATACATTCTTCTCAGCAACACATCACACTTATTTTAAAATTGACCACATAATTAGAAGTAATTATGAGAGAATAATTCATATTCTCAGTAATATGCTGAGAATAACTCCTCAGCAAATGTAAAAGAACAGAAATCACAACAGACTGTCTCTCAGACCACAGTGCAATCAAATTAGAACTCAGGATTAAGAAACTCATTAGAAACCGCACAACTACATGGAAACTGAACAACCTGCTCCTGAATGACTACTGGATAAATAATGAAATGAAGGTGGAAATAAAGATGTTCTTTGAAACCAATGAGAACAAAGACACAATGTACCAGAATCACTGGGACACGTTTAAAGCAGTACGTAGAGGGAAATTTATAGCACTAAATGCCCACAAGAGAAAGCAGGAAAGATCTAAAATCGACTCCCTAATACCAGAATTAAAAGAACTAGAGAAGCAAGAGGAAACAAATTCAAAACCTAGCAGAAGGCAAGAAATAACTAAGATCAGAGCAGAACTGAAGTAGATAGAGACACAAAAATCCCTTCAAAAAATAAATGAATCCAGGAGCTGGTTTTTTTAAAAGATCAACAAAATAGATAGATTGCAAGCAAGACTAATAAAGAAAAAAAGAAGAATCAAAGAGACACAATAAAAAATGATAAAGGGGATATCACCACTGATCCCACAGAAATACAAACTACCATCAGAGAATACTATAAACACTACTACACAAATAAACTAGAACATCTAGAAGAAATGGATAAATTCCTGGACACATACACCCTCCCAAAATGGAACCAGGAAGAAGTTGAATCTCTGAATAGACCAATAACAGGCTCTGAAATTGAGGCAGTAATTAATAGCCTGCCAACCAAAAAAGTCCAGGACCAGACAGATTAACAGCCGAATTCTACCAGAGGTACAAAGAGGAGCTGGTACCATTCCTTCTGAAACTATTCCAATCAATAGAAAAAGAGGGAATCCTCCTCAACTCATTTTATGAGGCCAGCATCGTCCTGATACCAAAGCCTGGCAGAGACACAACCAAAAAAAGAGAATTTTAGACCAATATCCCTGATGAACATTGATGCAAAGTCCTCAGTAAAATACTGGCAAACCAAATCCAGCAGCTCATCAAAAAGCTTATCCACCATGATCAAGTGGGCTTCATCCCTGGGATGCAAGGCTGGTTCAACATATGCAAATCAATAAATGTAATCCAGCATATAAACAGAACCAAAGACAAAAACCACATGATTATCTCAATAGATGCAGAAAAGGCCTTTGACAAAATTCAACAGCCCTTCATGCTAAAAACTTTCAATAAACTAGGTATTGATGGACTGTAAGTCAAAATAATAAGAGCTACTTATGACAAAGCCACAGTCAATATCATACTGAATGGGCAAAAACTGGAAGCATTCCCTTTGAAAACAGGCACAAGACAGGGATGCCCTCTCTCACCACTCCTATTCAACATAATGTTGGAAGTTCTGGCCAGGGCAATCAGGCAGGAGAAAGAAATAAAGGGTATTCAATCAGGAAAAGAGGAAGTCAAATTGTCCCTGTTTGCAGATGACATGATTGTATATTTAGAAAACCCCATTGTCTCAGCCCAAAATCTCCTTAAGCTGATAAGCAACTTCGGCAAAGTCTCAGGATACAAAATCAATGTGCAAAAATCACAAGCATTCTTATACACCAATAACAGACAAACAGAGAGCCAAATCATGAGTGAACTCCCATTCACAATTGCTTCAAAGAGAATAAAATACCTAGGAATCCAACTTACAAGGGATGTGAAGGACCTCTTCAAGGAGAACTACAAACCACTGCTCAATGAAATAAAAGAGGACACAAACAAATGGAAAAACATTCCATGCTCATGGGTTGCAAGAATCAATATCGTGAAAATGGCCATACTGCCCAAGGTAATTTACAGATTCAATGCCATCCCCATCAAGCTACCAATGACTTTCTTCACAGAATTGGAAAAAACTACTTTAAAGTTCATATGGAACCAAAAAAGAGCCCGCATCGCCAAATCAATCCTAAGCCAAAAGAACAAAGCTGGAGGCATCATGCTACCTGACTTCAAACTATACTACAAGGCTACAATAACTGAAACAGCATGCTACTGGTACCAAAACAGAGATATAGATCAATGGAACAGAACAGAGGCCTCGGAAATAACACCACACATCTATAACCATCTGATCTTTGACAAACCTCACACAAACAAGAAATGGGGAAATGATTCCCTATTTAATAAATGGTGCTGGGAAAACTGGCTAGCCATATGTAGAAAGTTGAAACTGGATCCCTTCCTTACACCTTATACAAAAATTAACTCAAGATGGATTAAAGACTTACATGTTAGACCTAAAACCATAAAAACCCTAGAATAAACCCTAGGCAATACCATTCAGGACATAGGCATGGGCAAAGACTTCATGACTAAAACACCAAAGCAATGGTAACAAAAGCCAAAATAGACAAATGGGATCTAATTAAACTAAAGAGCTTCTGCACAGCAAAAGAAACTACTATCAGAGTGAACAGGCAACCTACAGAATGGGAGAAAATTTTTGCAATCTAGCCATCTGACAAGGGCTAATATCCAGAATCTACAAAGAACTTAAACAAATTTACAAGAAGTGCCTCAAGAAGTGGACAAAGGATATCAACAGACACTTCTCAAAAGAAGACATTTATACAGCCAGCAGACACATGAAAAACTGCTTGTCATCACTGGTCATCACAGAAATGCAAATCAAAACCACAGTGAGATACCATCTCATGCCAGTTAGAATGGTGATCATTAAAAAGTCAGGAAACAGCAGATGCTGGAGAGGGTGTGGAGAAATAGGAACACTTTTACACTGTTGGTGAGAGTATAAATTAGTTCAACCATTGTGGAAGACAGTGTGGTAATTCCTCAAGGATCTAGAACTAGAAATACCATTTGACCCAGTGATCCCATTACTGGGTATATGCCCAAAGGATTATAAATCATGCTACTATAAAGACACATGCACATGTATGTTTATTGCAGCACTATTCACAATGGCAAAGACTTGGAACCAATCCAAACGTCCATCAGTCATAGGCTGGCTTAAGAAAATGTGGCACATCTACACCATGGAATACTATGCAGCTATAAAAAAGGATGAGTTCATGTCCTTTGCAGGGACATGGGTAAAGCTGGAAACCATCATTCTCAGCAAACTATCACAAGGAGAGAAAACCAAACACAGCATGTTCTCACTCATAGGTGGGAATTGAACAATGAGAACACACAGACACAGGGCAGGGAACGTCACACACTGGGGCCTGTCAGAGGGTACGGCACTGGGGGAGGGATAGCACTGGGAGAAATACCAAATGTAAATGACGAGTTGATGGGTGCAGCAAACCAACATGGCACATGTATACCTGCGTAACAAACCTGCGTGTTGTGCACATGAACCCTAAAACTTCAAATATAATAATAATGATCATAATCATAACGAAAAAGACACATGCCTGTGTATGTTCATTACAGCACTATTCACGACAGTAAAGACGTGGAATCAACCTAGCTGCCCATCAGTGCTGGATTGGATAAAGGAAATATATATCCATGATGTACATATACATCATGGAATACTATTCAACCATTCAAAAAAAACACAAAATCATGTCCTTTGTAGCAACATGGATAAAGCTGGAGGTCATTATCCTAAGTGAACTAACACAGGAACAGAAAACCAAATACCACGTTGTCACTGGTAAGTGGGAACGAAACACTAGGTCCACGTGAACATGATTGGGAAACAATAGACACCAGGGCCTACTTGATGGAGGCTGGAGGGTGGGAGGAGAGTGAGGGTCAAAAAACTACCTATTGGGTATTATGCGCATTACTTGGGTGACAAAATCATTTATACATCAAACCCAAGTGACATACAATTTACCCATGTAACAAACCTGTACATGTATTTCTGGAACCTAAAATAAAAGTTGAGAAAATTTAAAAAAATTTCAAAAATAAAACCAGGTTCAGTGAGCAAAAAAAATAAAATACATACTATGTTTTCAAAGCATTTCTCACAGGTATATTTTAAAGAGTAGATGGTTATTTTTGAAAAGCAGTGCTGCAAATAGTTTTTGTTTCATTCTAGTGCACAAATATTCACAATAATTTTAGTATAATAAGTTTAATACATAGAAAGTTTTAGGTAATAGTAAGTAGAAAATATGAACATTTTTCTCATTTTTGCTCCTAATACATGATTAGTATGAATTTTATTTTATTTATTATTATTATTTTTTGACACAGAGTTTCGCTCTTGTCACTCAGGCTGGAATGCAATGACGCGATCTCGGCTCACTGCAACCTCTGCCTCCCAAGTTCGAGTCATTCTCCTGCCTCAGCCTCCTGAGTGGCTGGGATTACAGGCACCGGCCACCATGCTCAGCTAATTTAGGGTGAATTTTAAAGAGAGTATTTATGAAAGTGCTTTGAAAAGCCAAAATTGTACCTTTAAAACAGATGATAGTAATAATACCTATAATAAAAGGTATTAATTTCCTAGTCATAGGTAATGGTAATAATCTTTGTAATTTTTACAATGACAGTGATAGGTAACAGTGAAGTAGATGTGTAAAACACAGCTATGCTTTACAGTGTCATTTTATATACTTATTGTAACAATCTTATGGAATATAAATTATCATCCTCTCTTTACAGATGAGAAAACCAAAGTTCAAAGAACTGTAATAACTTAAGCCAGTAAGTGGCAGAGCTAGGAGGCAGACTCAGCTCCAAAGTCTCTGCTCTCTTTTTTTTTTCACGAATTATTATTGATTTTCAAACATTCAGTATCGCTTCTCAGCCTTTTGGCTAAGATCAAGTGATTTTCAAACATTCACAAAAGTTTGAAAAAATAACACAATGAACACCTATTTACTCATCACACAGATTAACAACTTTTAACATTTTTTTTTTTGTCATTTCCCTTCCTTTCTTCATTCCCCTCTTTTCCTCGCTGTTTTCCTCTCTGTAGCTGGATTGTTTCGAAGTAAACTGCAGGAAGCGCATGCATCACCAACAAAACCTTCAGCTTGCATCTGCTAAGAATAAGGATATCTTCAATTTCCTTGTGTCATCTATCACTCAGTTTCTATTAAAACTGGATTTCCTCAGTTCTTCCCAAAATGCTTTTTATGGCTGTTTTTCAAACACGAATGAAGGTTCATGCTTTGTGTTTGAGTGTTATATCTTCATTCTAGGTTTCTTCCGCCCGTTTTTAAAGTGATGTTGATCTTCTCAAGGAACCTAATGAGTTGTTTTGTTGAAGGTCTTACATTCTGTATTTGTGAGATTATTTCCTTATGGCTTCATTAATCTTTACTTCGATCCCCTAAATTTTCAGTAAAGCAACCTTTGTTGTTAAATGGCAAATTCTTAACTGAAAAGCACAGGTTGTAAATAAATAAATAAATAAATAACAAAGCAATCCTCGCATTAAATTCTACTGCTAAATAACATTATTTGTTCTGATAGTAGAAAAATTACTAGGGTCTCTGTCTAAAGGAAAGATAGAAGGATGAAGACATTTCACACTTGAATCCCTTTGGTGTAAAAAGCTTATGTCTAATGTTTTCAGGTTTGGCTATGATTTTATTCACATGCACGAATTCTGGGAAAGTTGAAGCACTTGCCTTTTTGGGAACTTTGCCAAAGACACTTAAAAATCTTACAGCTTCTACCAGTTATGGCAAGTCTGTCTAGAAAATAGAGTGTTTTCTCTGCTATTTAAATGAAATTCAGCCAGATCTTGGAGTTCATCCATACTCAAAAGAGTCCCAGAAGCATCTATGAGCAGTTCTTCACTACTACTCTGCTTTTTTTTTTTTTTTTTTTACGAAGCTTCTATTCAAACGTTATTCCATAGGTAACATTTAATTAACTTCCATATTCTGGCCACATTATGTCTAGAAATTTCATGAAATAATAAAAAAAAGTTAATAACAACTCACTTTGTAAAATGTTGCAAAGGTAAACAACAACTGTGTATTCTAAATCTGACACTTGGATCGCATTACAAAGTAAGAAAGGAACGCGAAATGATGAAAAAGTTAGGAACGCTGACGTTTTCTAAGATTCAAGCCATTGTCTAGTTGCTGAATATGCCGTTCATAATGCATGTGCACAAAAGAGTAAGATACATATTGATCTGTACCATTTTTAAGATATTATTTATTGTTATTTTTGTGGAAACACAGTAGGTGTACATATTTATGGAGTACATTAGATGTTTTGATATAAGCATGCAATGCACAATAATCACATCATGAAAAATGGGGTATGCATTTCCTCAAGTGCACTTATTCTTTTGGTTAAAAAGTATCTGATTATACTCTTAGTTATCTAAAAATGTACAATTAAATTATTATTGGCTGTGATTACCCTGTTGTGCTATCAAATACCATGTATTATTTATTATTTTCTATTTTTTATACCCATTAACCATCCCCACTCCCGCCACTCAGCACTACCCTTCCCAACTGCTGGGAAAAGCCTCTACTCTGTATCTCCATGAGTTCAGTTGTTTTGATTTTTAGATTCCACAAATAAGTGAGAGCCTGCGATATTTGTCTTTCTGTGCTTGGCTTATTTCAGTTAACATAATGACCTCCACTTCCATCCATGTTGTTGCAAATGACAGGATCTCATTCTTTTTTATGGCTGAATAGCACCATTGTGACAAGTACCACATTTTCTTATCCATTTATTTATTGATGACACTTTTTACTTCCAAATTTTGGCTACTGTGAACAGTGCTGCAACAAACATGAGAGTGCAGATATCTCTTTGATCTACTAATTTGTTTTCTTTTGGGTATATACCTAGCAGTACTATTACTGAATCATATAGTAGCTCTATTTTACTTCTTTGAGGAACCTCTAACCATTCTGCATAGTGATTGTACTAATTTGTATTCCCACCCAGAGTGTACAAAGCTTTCCTTTTCTGCACATCCTCACTGGTATTTGTTATTGCCTGTCTTTTGGATATAAGCCATTTTAACTGGGGTGAGATGATGTCTCTCATTGTAATTTTGATTTGCATTTCTCTGATGATCAATGATGTTGAGCACCCTTTCATATGCCTGTTTGCCGTTTGTATGTCTTCTTTTGAGAAATGTCTATTCAGATCTTCTGTCCATTTTTAAATTGGATTATTAGATTTTTTTTCTTATAGAGTTGTTTGAGCTCTTTATATATTCTGGTTATTAATTCCTTGCCAAATGGGTAGTTTGCAAGTACCTTCTTTCATTTTGTGGGTTGTCTCTTCACTTTGTTGATTGTATCCTTTGCCATACGAAAGTTTTTAGCTTGATGTCATCCCAATTGTCCATTTTTGCTTTGGTTACCTGTGCTTATGGGCTGTTATTCAAGAAATTTTGAGAAACCAATGTCTCAGAGAGTTTCCTCAATGTTTTCTTTTAGTAGTTTCATAGTTTGAGGCATTAGAGTTAAGTCTTTAATTCATTTTGATTTGATTTTTGGGTATAGCAAGACATAGGAGTCCAGTTTTATTTTTCTCTGTATGGTTATGCAGTTTTCCCAGGACATTTATCAAACAGACTGTCTTTTTCTCAACGTATGTTCTTGGTACCTTTCTCAAAAATGAGTTCACAAGGTGTGTGGGTTAGTTTCTGGGTTCTCTATTCTGTTCTATTAGTCTACATGTCTGTTTTTGTGCCAGTACCGTGCTGTTTTAGTTACTATAGCTCTGTAGTATAATTTGAAGTCAGGTAATGTGATTCCTGTAGTTTTGTTCTTTTTACTTAGAATAGCTTTGGCTATTCTGGGTATTTTGTTCCATTTAAATTTTAGGATTTTTTTCTATTTCTGTGAAGAATGTTATTGGTATTTTGATAGGGATTGCATTGATTCTGTATATTGCTTCGGGTAGTATGGACATTTTAACAATTGGATTCGTTTAATTCATTGACATGAAATATCCTTCCATTTTTCAGTGTCTTCTTAAATTTCTTTCGTCAGTGTTTTATACTTTATATTATAGAGATCTTTCACTTCTTTGCTTAAGTTAATTCCTATTTAATTTTATTTTTGGCTGTTGTGAATGGGATTACTTTTTAAATTTCTTTTTCAGATTGTTCACTGTTGGCATATATAAATGCTACTGATTTTTGTATGTTGATTTTGTATCCTGTAACTTTACTGAATTTGTTTATAGTTCTAACAGTTTTCTTGTGGAGTCTTTAGGTTTTGTCCAATGATAATATCACCTGCAAATGAGAATAATTTGACTTCTTCCTTTCCAATTTAGATGCTCTTTATATCTTTCTCTTGTCTGATTGCTCTAGCTAGGACTTCCAGTACTATGTTGAATAATAGTAATGACCGTGGACATCCTTGTCATATTCCGAATCTTACAGCAAAGAGTTTCAGGTTTTCCCTATTCAGTATGATACTAGCTATGGGTCTGTCACATATGGCCTTTATTATTTTGAGATATGTTCCTTCTATGCCCAGTTTTTTGAGGGTTTTTTTTTATCATGAAGTGATGTTGAATTTTATCAAATGCTTTTTCTGCATCAATTGAAATAATCATATAGTTTTTGTTCTTCATTCTGTTGACATGATGTATCACATCGATTGATTTGCATATGTTGAACCATCCTTGCATCACAGGGTTAAATCCCACTTGGTCATAATGAATGATCTTTTTAATATTAGGCTTCCTAGAATGAGTTTTGAAGTTTTTCCTTCTTCCCTGTTTTTTGGAATAGTTTGAGTAGGATTGGTGTTTGTTCCTGTTCAAATGTTTGGTAGAATTCAGCAGTGAAGCCATTGGGTCTTGGGCTTTTCTTTAGTGGGAAACTTCTGTTATGGCTTAAATCTTATTACTTATTATTGGTCTGTTCAGGTTTTGGATCTCCTCATGATTCAATTTTGGTAGGTTGTGTGTCTCTAGAAGTTTGTCCATTTCTTCTAGATTTTCCAGCTTATTGGTATATAGTTGTTCATTGTAGCCACTAATGATCCTTGGAAATTCTGTAGTATAAGTTGTAATGTCTCCTTTTTCATCTCTGATTTTATTTTCTTGGATCTCCTCCCTTTATTTCTTAGTCTGACTAAAAGTTTGTCAATTTTGTTTAACTTTTTGAAAAACCAACTTTTTGTTTTATTGATGTATTGTTTTCTTTATTGCAATTTCATATATTTCTGCTCTGATTTTTATTATTTTTCTTCTACTAATTTTGGGTTTGGTTTGCTCTTGCTTTTCTAGTTTTAAAGATACATCGTTAGGTTTATTTGAAGTTTTTCTTCTTTATTGATGTAGGCACTTAATAGCCATAAACTTCCCTCTTAGTACTGCTTTTGCTATATCCCATACGTTTTGGTATGTTGTGTTTCCATGATCAGTTGTTCCCAGAAATTGTAGAATTTCCTTCTTAATTTCTTCTTTGACCCACTGGTTGTTCAGGAGCATATTGTTTAATCTCCGTGTATTTGTATAGTTTCCAAAATTCCTCTTGTTATTGCTTTCTAGTTTTCTTCCATTGTGGTCAGAGAAGATGCTTAATATTATTTCAATCTTTTTGAATGTTTTAAGGCTTATTTTGTAACCTCATATATGTTCTATCCTTGAGAATAATTCATGTGCTGAGGAAAGGAATGTGTATTCTATAGCCATTGAATAAAATGTTCTGCAAATATCTATTAGATTTATTTAATCTATAGTGCAGATTAAGTCCAATGTTTCTATGTTGATTTTCTGTCTGGGAGAGCTGTCCAATGCTGAAAGTTGGGTGTTGAAATCTCCAGCTGTTATTGTTTGGGACCCATCTCTCTCTTTAGCGCTAATCATATTTGCTTTATATAGCTGAGTGCTCCAGTGTTGGGTGCATATATACTTAAAATTGTTATATCCTCTTGCTGAATTGACCCCTTCATTATTATGTAGTGACCTCCTTTGTCTTTTCTTATAGATTTTTGTCTATCTATTTTGCTTGATAAAAGTATAGCTACTCCTGCTTGTTTTCTGTTTCAACTGGCATGGAATATCTTTTTTCATCCCTTTATTTTCAGTCTATCTGTCTTTATGGGTGAAGTATGTTTCTTATGGGCAACAGATCCTTAAGTCTTGATTTTTTTATTTATTCACCCACTCTACGTCTTTTGATTGGAGAGTTTAGTCCATTTGCATTAAATGTTATTATTGATAAGTAAGGACTTACTGCTGCCATTTTATTTGTTTTCTGGTTGTTTTGTGATCTCCTCTTCCTTCTTTCCGTCTTGTCTTCCTTTTAGTAAATATGATTTTCTCTGCTGATATAATTTAGTTTCTTGCTTTTTATTTTTTATGTATCCGTCGTATATTTTTTGGTTTGAGGTTACCATGAGGCTTACAAATATTATTTTATAGACCATAATTTTAAGCTGATAACAACTAAATACTGTTTACATGAACAAACAAACAAGCAAAAAGAAAACTAATGAAGACTCTACAACTTAACCTTGTTTCTCTGTTTTTAACTTTTTGTTGTTACTATTTATATCCTATTATAGTGTCCATATCTTGAAAAATTGTAATTATTTTTGATTGGTTCATCATTTAGTCTTCATCTTAAGATAAGAGTAGTTTACAGGCTACAGTTACAGTGTTATAATATTCTGTGTTTGTCTCTGTACTTACTATAACAGAGTTTTGTACCTTCAGCTGATTTATTGCTCATTAACATACTTTTCTTTCTCATTGAACTTTTCTTTTTAGTATTTCTTATAGGACAGGTCTGATATTCATGAAATTCCTCAGCCTTTGTTTGTCTTGGAAAGTCTCTATTTTTCCTTCGTGTTTGAAGGATATTTTTGCCAGATATTCTATTTTAGGGCAAAAGTTTTTTTCCTTCAGCACTTTAAGTATATAATGTCACTCTCTCCTAGCCTCTAATGTTTCCACTGAAAAGTCTGCTGCCAGACATATTGGAGCTCCATTGTATGTTACTTGTTTCTTTTCTCTTGCTGCTTTTTAAAATAACCCTTTGTTTATCTTTGACCTTTGGGAGTTTGATTATTAAATACCTTTAGGTAATCTTCTTTGAGTTTAATCCGCTTGGTGTTCTATAACCTTCTTGTGCCTGGATATTTATATCTTACTCTGGGTTTGGGAAGTTCTGTGTTATTAACTCTTTGAATAAACTTTCTACTCCTATATCTTTCTCTACCTCCTCTTTAAGGCCAATTGCTCTTAGATTTGCCCTTTTGAGGCTGTTTTTTAGATCCTTTAGGCATATTCATTGCTTTTTATTGTTTTTTTCCTTTGTACTTCTGATTGTGTGTTTTCAAATAGTCTGTCTTAAAGCTCACCTATTTATGCTGCTTGATAAATTCTCCTATTAGAATACTCTGATGCATTTCTTCAGTATTCCGATTGCATTTTTAGCTCCAGAATTTCTGCTTGAGCCTCTTTATTATTTCAATTTTCTTGTTAAATTTAAATTATTTCAATTTTCTTGTTAAGAATTCTTAATTCTTTCTCTGTGTTTTCTTGAATTTCTTTAAGTTTACTCAACACAGCTATTTTGAATTCTCTGTCTGAAAGATCACATATCTCTGTTTCTCCAGGATTAGTCACTGGTGCCTTATTTAGTTTATTTGGTGAGGTCATGTTTTTCTGGATGGTGTTGATGCTAGTAGATGTTCTTCGGTGTCTGGGCATTGAAGAGTTAGATATTCATTGTAGTCTTCTCAGTCTGGTCTCGTTTGTACCTGTTCTTCTTGGGAAGACTTTCCAGATATTTGAAAGAATTCGAGTGCTGTGATCTAAGCTGTATCTGCTTTAGGAAGCACCCCAAGCCTCGTAACACTGTGGTTCCCGCAGATTCATAGAGGTACTGCCTTGATGGTCTTGGACAAGATCTGGAAGAATTCTTTGTATTAACAGGCAAAGACTCTTGTTCTCTTCCCTTAATTTCTCCCAATCGAATGAAGTCTCTCTTCTAAGCCACCTGAAGCTGGGGGATGGAGTGACACAAGCACCCCTGTGGCCACCACAGCTACCACTAGGATTGCGTTGGGTCAGACCTGAAGCCAACACAGCACTGGGTTTTGCCAAGGCCTACTATAACTATTCCCTGGCTACAGCCTATGTTTGGTGAAAAACCTGGGTCTCTACAGTCAGCAGGTAGCAAAGTCAACCAGGCCTTTGTCTTTCATTTTCCTACCTGAGATCCCCCCAGGCCCTGGGCAGGTCCAGGGGTGGCATCCAGGAGCCAAGGACTAGAGTCAAAAACCTTAGAAACCTACCTTGTGTTCTATTGTACTGTGGCTGAGCTGGCACACAAATCACAAGACACAGTCCTTTCCACTCTTCCCCTTTCCAAAGGAAGAGGAGCTTCACTCCATGGCTACCACCATCATAGGCCCATGGAAAATACTGCCAGACTACTTCCAATGTTCCCATAGGGCCCAAGGGCTCTTCAGTCAGCTTGTGGTGAACGCTGCCTTCCCTGAGACTCACCCTTCAGGGAAATGGGCTCCCCTCTGCCCCAGGGCAGGTCCAGAAATGCCATCCAAGAGCCAAGTCCTGGAATTGGGGACCCAAGAGCCCACTTCATGCTCTATCCCACTGTGGCTGAGCTGGTACCTAATGTGTATGACAAAGTCCCCTTTACTTTTCCCTCTGCTTTTCTTAAGTGGAAGGAGTCTCACCCCATAGACACCACAGCTGGGAATGTGCTGAGTCTCACCTGAAGCCAGCAAGTTTCAGAGTCTCATCCAAGGCCGTGGGTGTAGTACCTGGATATCACTGCTGGCTATTCAAGGCCCAAGGGCTCTTAAGTTAGCAGGTGATGAATCCTGCCAAAATTGGGTTCTTTCCTTCAAAGCAGCAGGTTTCCTTCTGGCCCAGGATGTGTCTAGAAATGTCATCCAGGAGCTAGGACTTGGAAAGGGGCCTCACAACTCTGACTGCTGCCCTATCCTGCTGTAGCTGAACTGGTATCCAACATGCAAGACAAAGTCATCTCCATTCTTCCCTCTCCTCTCCTCAAGCAGTGGGAAGAGGTCTCTTTTGGAGCCACGAGCTGTGTAGCCTAGGGTTAGGGGAAAGGTGATGCCAGCATTCCCTTAGCCATCCTGGCCAGTGTCTCAGTAGTTCATATGTCACCATCCCCTGTCAGTCCACTGTCTCTGGGCTCAGTTCAGCACTAGGACTCACCTAGGAGTTACAGTCTTTGTGGTCTATATTGTCTTTCAAGTTTATTTAGGGCCCCAGAGCCTTTTATCTTGTAGTGGCAGTTCTCCTGATGAACTCCTGATGAAAATAAAGGGAAATCACTAAAGAATTTTAATCAGGGGAGTAAATGGTCATATATGTATTTTATATAGTTTACTCTGAAACTTGCATGGGAAGTCAATTTGCGGCATTTAAGACCAGAGCAGACAGACCAGTTAGAAATCATTTAGGCAAGAGGTACTAAAGGCTTCTTTGAAACTAGGATAGCAGAAGGAAAACAAAGAGATGAGGAAAGATTTGTTAAATGTAGTAATTAGATCAAAACAAGCAAGCAATGAATCCAATCAATGGTTCTCGAACTTTAACTTAAATCAGAATCACCTGGAGGTGTTTGAAACACCTTGTTGAAACGCAGATTTCTGGACCCAACCCTAGACTTCCTGATTCTATAGGTATGAGGTGGGGCCCAAGAATGGACATTTCTTTCAAGTTCCCAGGTGGCATTGGTGCTGATGTTTGTGGGAACCGCACTTAAGAACCAAGTATAGCAGATATCTGCTGATTTTTTTCCTTGTCTGTTAGATACAACATCTGATTCTGGCTCTAGTGAAATCCTTTTTGTCATTGGATACAGTCACACAGGAATTGTGGATCAAGGTGTCTCATCCTCCCTTTATCACAGGTAGACCATGCCGACATGCTGTCTTATTTTGGATTTTGATTCCTGAGCAAAATGAACCAGAGACTGAGAGCAGCTGAGTTGACACTGTGTTGGCCACTTTCCACAGAGATTGCCCGTTTCTTTCTGCCCTGATTCCTTTTCCAAGACTAAATCTTCAGTGTTTCCTTCAAAATCATCCCATATATTTCCGTTTTACTTGCTTGTTTAACAAGTTGTTTGTTTGCTTAGGTTAGCCAGAGTTTTTCTGTTCCTTGCAACCAAAGTCTCCTACTGAAATCTAGGGAGCCAGGGAAACTTGGTAGGGTAACTGTATTCATTTCCTATGGCTGCTATAAGAAACTAGCAGAAACTTTATGGCTTAAAATGACAGAAATGTATTCTCTCACAGTTCTGTAGATCACAAATTGAAAATCAATATCACTGGGCTAAAATCAAGTTTTCAGCAGGATCATGCTTCTTTTGGAGACTCTCGAGGAGAATCCTTTCTTTGTCTCTTCCTGCTTTGGTGGTCACTCACATTCCTTGATTTGTGGACACATAAATCTAATCTTTGCCTTCATAGTAATGTTGTCTCCTCCTCTTTTGTGTGCGTATTTTTTTTCTGCCTGCCTCTCTCCTGTAAAGAAACTTTTGAGGGTCTACCTGTATAAACCAGGATAACCTCCTCACTTTTTGACCTAATTTGGTCACATCTGGGAAGTCCCTTTTTCCAAATAAGGTTAACATAAGTTCCAGGATTAGGGTGTACATATTTTGGAGGCCATTATTTTTCAGCCTAGCAGAGTTACCAAGGATTATTCTGGTGAAAGTCACCACCGAAGCCAGCATTAAAAGTCATAAACGCTGAAGAAACACTACTGAAGAAAGCACTGAAAGTCATAAACAAACTTGAACTTGTTTGCTTGCACCTTAAATTCTTCTTTTTACTGCAAACAACAGAAGTGTGACCCATTGTCTCAGTATACCTGGTCTTTCTGAGTTTATCACTAGAAAGTCCTGCATCCCTAAGAATCCCTCAGTTCTTAGCAAGGAAGGTTGGTTGGCTACTCTAATTTATCTCTCCATTAGTTTTAGAGCACTAGCCTAGAAAGAATTGTCAAATTTAAAAATTTTTCCTAGAGCAGAAAATACTAGCAGATATATGGGATGCAGGCCTCAGGCAAAATGAGCCTGGAGAGATATCAACAGAGCAACTAACTGAATAGATTGGCATTCATTGCCAATGGTCAAACTTGAAAGCAAGGTTTATTTCCCAAGAAAGACAAATGCAAAGATTTAGTGGGATGATTTTTAATAAATAGTAATCAGCATCTTTGAAACCCCCTGCTGTAAGAAGGCAAAATAAATGGGTAAATTGCTTTTGGTGCAATGGGACAAGTTTATGGCCTTGTTTTTCTACATGTGGCTCCTCCTGTCTACTAGGACCATAATTATCCATGAGTACTTATTAGAAATGCTGGCTCTTGGACCCACCATACAATTCTTGACTCAGAGTATCTGGGATTGAGGGCCAGAAATCTGGATCTTAAACAATTATCGTAAGAATGATTTTTTAATACACCTCAGTATGAATAGACCCTACAGTAACCCCCAGTAATTTCCTACTTCGTGGTGTCCACTTTTGTGTGATTCCGTCCCCTTAGTGTGGGCAGGACCTGTGAGTTGCTTCCAACCAACAGAATAGTGCAAAGGATGGGATAGCACTCTCATGAATACATTACATTATATAGACTGTTTCAGCAGACTAGAGGAAGAGACTCTCCCTTTTCAGGGGCTTGGAGAAGTATACAAGGCAAGGAAAGGTGGGCATTCCCTAGACTGATAATCAGCAAGAAAATCAGCATCTCAGACCTACAGAAGATTAATACTGACAACAACCTGAGGGAGGTTGGAAGAGGATCTTTCCCCAGTTGAGCCTCCAGATGAGAACACGTCCCAAGGTGACACCTGGATTGCAAGCTGCTGCGACCCTAAATCAGAGAGTTCAGTGAAACTGCCTGAATTACTGACCAATGGAAACTGTAAAATAATAAATATGTATTGTTTTAATCTGCTAAATGTGTTGTCATTTGTTACTCTGCATTAGATAACTAATACAACACTTAAACTAAAGAACTATCACACTGTGTTGGAAGGCATGGGCTCAGGAAAACAGACCTGCTTCAACTCCTAGGTCTGCCTTTTTTCAGCTTTGTAACCTTAGAAAATAACAAAATCTCCTATTCAACATAGTGTTGGAAGTTCTGGCCAGGGCAATTAGGCACGAGAACGAAATAAAGGGTATTCAATTAGGAAAAGAGGAAGTCAAATTGTCCCTGTTTGCAGATGACATGATTGTATATCTAGAAAACCCCATTGTCTCAGCCCAAAATCCCCTTAAGCTGATAAGCAACTTCAGCAAAGTCTCAGGATACAAAATCAATGTACAAAAATCACAAGCATTCTTATACACCAATAACAGACAAACAGAGAGCCAAATCATGAGTGAATTCCCGTTCACAATTGCTTCAAAGAGAATAAAATACCTAGGAATCCAACTTACAAGGGACATGAAGGACCTCTTCAAGAACTACAAACCACTGCTCAATGAAATAAAAGAGGATACAAACAAATGGAAGAACATTCTATGCTCATGGGTTGGAAGAATCAATATCGTGAAAATGGCCATACTGCCCAAGGTAATTTATAGATTCAATGCCATCCCCATCAAGCTACCAATGACTTTCTTCACAGAAGATGAAAAAACGACTTTAAAGTTCATATGGAACCAAAAAAGAGCCCGCATTGCCAAGCCAATCCTAAGCCAAAAGAACAAAGCTGGAGGCATCACACTACCTGACTTCAAACTATACTACAAGGCTACAGTAACCAAAACAGCATGGTACTGGTACCAAAATAGAGACATAGATCAATGGAACAGAACAGGGCCCTCAGAAATAACCCCGCATATCTACAACTATCTGATCTTTGACAAACCTCACAAAAACAAGCAATGGGGAAAGGATTCCCTATTTAATGGTGCTGGGAAAACTGGCTAGCCATATCTAGAAAGCTGAAATTGGATCCCTTCCTTACACCTTATACAAAAATTAATTCAGGATGGATTAAAGACTTACATGTTAGACCTAAAACCATAAAAAACCTAGAAGAAAACCTAGGCATTACTATTCACGACATAGGCATGGGCAAGGACTTCATGTCAAAAACACCAAAAGCAATGGCAACAAAAGCCAAAATTGACAAATGGGATCTAATTAAACTAAAGAGCTTCTGCACAGCAAAAGAAACTACCATCAGAGTGAACAGACAGCCTACAAAATTGGAGAAAATTTTTGCAACCTACTCATCTGACAAAGGGCTAATATCCAGAATCTACAATGAACTCAAACAAATTTACAAGAAAAAAACAACCCCATCAAAAAGTGGGCGAAGGATATGAACAGACACTTCTCAAAAGAAGACATTTATGCAGCCAAAAAACACATGAAATGCAAATCAAAACCACACTGAGATACCATCTCACACCAGTTAGAATGGCGATCATTAAAAAGTCAGGAAACAACAGGTGCTGGAGAGGATGTGGAGAAATAGGAACACTTTTACACTGTTGGTGGGACGGTAAACTAGTTCAACCATTGTGGAAGTCAGTGTGGCGATTCCTTGGGGATCTAGAAGTAGAAATACCATTTGACCCAGCCATCCCATTACTGGGTATATACCCAAAGGAGTATAAATCATGCTGCTATAAAGACACATGCACACGTATGTGTATTGTGGCACTATTCACAATAGCAAAGAGTTGGAACCAACCCAAATGTCCAACAACGATAGACTGGATTAAGAAAATGTGGCACCCATACACCATGGAATACTATGCAGCCATAAAAAAGATGAGTTCATGTCCTTTATAGGGACATGGATGAAAGTGGAAATCATCATTCTCAGTAAACTATCGCAAGGACAAAAAACCGAACACCGCATATTCTCACTCATAGATGGGAATTGAACAATGAGAACACATGGACACAGGAAGGGGAACATCACACTCCGGGGACTGTTGTGGGGTGGAGGGAGGGGGGAGGGATAGTATGAGGAGATATACCTAATGCTAAATGACGAGTAAATGGGTGCAGCACACCAACATGGCACATGTATATATATATGTAACCTGCACATTGTGCACATGTACCCTAAAACTTAAAGTATAATAAAAAAAAAAACCCACAAAATCTCTTTAAGCTTCAGTTTCCTCATGGTCACTGTGAGACTTGAATGTGATAGCACCTGTCAAACTTGAGCACAGAACCAGTCACCTAGTAAGAGCTCAACACATTTAATTTCCTACTTGATAAGAAGTAGTTTAAAATCTAACGTAGTCTAACAATGCAGACTATCAAATAATTGTTTATCAAAGTGGTGTTGGGAACTGCTTCACTGTGTGTTTTTTTAGGATTAAACAAAGAGACACAGCAGAAAGATCACTGAAGAACCATAATTTTTGATAGATCCCAACAGCTACAGTCTGTATACACAACTGAGTGATTAGTGGCTACCCACCACTATCACTTCTTAGATCAGTCTCTAGGGTAAAAATATGGTGGATGATTCCCCTGATTGGAAGCTAGAAAGATTGAAATCAATTCGAAAGGCAAGTGTGTAAGTGGGCTACAAACAAGCAGTTTTGGAATGTTTGGCTGTGGTTCTTCCCAAAGGGAACAGAACCAACTCCTGAATGTTTTGAGAACCCAAAATAACTCATGCATGGGCTATTGGGCACTGCATGGCCTTAAAGAATGCCTCTCAAACATGCTTCTGATGGCTTGCCTAAAAATTACCTGGAGGACTCTTGCAAACACAGAGGTCTAGAGCCCACTCCCAGATATTCTGCTACAGGTCTTGGGTGGGCCCAAGAATTTGCATTTCTAGCAAGATCGCTGGTCCAGGGACCACACTTTGAGTAGCACTGTCCTAGACTGGAGGGAAGCATAAATGAACCGTGATTTTCTTGAAATATTTGGGGAATTTTATTGCATCATGCAAAAATGCAGGAGCTACACCAATGGGCAGGAGTAAAGAAAGACAGAACTTGTCTTATTCTGACAAAAACAAAAATGTCCTAGTCATTAGATGTGACTAACAATGAAATCTACTTTTATTAAATAGTGAGCTTCTTGTCCCTAGAAATAGTCAAACAAAAGCAAAAGCATAACATTATTGCCAAAGACTAAAGATAGTATTAAATCACAACTGCAGTGGGCATCATTAGATACCCTTCCAGTATAGTAACCATGTTGCCTGTGTGCAATTGAACCCACACCCAGCTCCATAATATCTCAGTTTCTTCATTTGTGAAACAGGGTAATAATTTGAGAGTTACATGAGAATTATCCATCGTAGGTTGTGTTCCTGGAGAGATAGATTCTGAAAACATTAGAGGCAGGAAGTTTATTAGGGTGTGCTCCCAGGATCAGCTCTTCTAGGGAGGCAGGGCAGCAAGATTAGGCAAAAAAGAAATGGAGCTGTGATATAATTACAAGAGAACTTCAGTTCTGGAACTCTAATGGCCCTTTCAATTTGTCCCAAGTTATGATGGGTACCAAAACGTTACACTCTTTTATCCACTAGTCTTTAGACACAGGCTGTCCCTGTAAGGCACTCAACCTTGGGCAAGGCAGCTTCCTCTCACCAAGGGAAATTCCTGGTGAGAGTTGACCACTAAGAGCTATCAGAATGTACCAATCCCGAAGAGGTAGTCAGAAAATACAGCACACCAACTAGTAACATCTGTGACATGTTTAAAACAAGGTCTAGTACATGGCTCTTGGTAGGAATGTAAATTAGTACAGCTAGTATAGAAAACTGTGGAGGTTCTTCAAAAACCTAAAAACAGAACTACTGTATGATCCAGCAATTCCACTACTATGTATATATCTAAAGGAAATGAAATAAGTATCTTAAAGAGATAGCTGCAGTCCCATGTTTATTGTACGACTATTCACAATAGCCAAGATATACAATTAACCTAAGTTGATTCTTTCATTAACAAATGAATGAATAATGAAAATGTGGCATATACACAATTGAATACTATTTAGCCATAAAAATGAATGAAATTCTGTAATTCGCGGTAACATGAGCTTGAAAGACATTATGTTAAGTGAAATAAACCAGGGACAGAAAGATAAATACCACATGTTTTCATTCATATGTGAAAGCTAAAAAGTTGATCTCAGAAGTAGAGAGTGGACTAACGATTACTAAAGATGGAAGGGGTAGCCAAATTTTGGTTAACAGATACAAAAATATAGCTAAATAGGAGGAATCAGTTCTAGTGTTTATAGCACTGGAGAATGACTGTAATTAACAACAATTTGTTGTATATTTTCAAATATCTAGAAGAGCAGATTTTGAATGTTCTCAACATAAAGAAATAATATATGTTTGAGGTGATGAATATGCTAATTACCCTATTTTAATCATCACCCATTGTATACATGTATCAAAATATCACACTGATGTACAATTAGTATGTGTCAATTAAAAATAACAATACAATCAAAAAGCAAAAAAAAGTACATGGTAAGTGTGGTGACTACTAATTATTATTACTTATTTTTATTATAATCTATAATGCATGTCAAATTTCCAAGGTACTGTTTTGTCCTTAAATGAAAACTACTGCTATAGCCTGAGTGGAAAAACGTATCTTTGGTTATGTGGTCATTAATTCATTTTTTCAAGCCATTCATTTACAAGTATACATAAAACACACATGATGGGACAATATAAAATGCAGATGAAAGAAAGAAATAAAGACAGTGGCATAAAGTGACAACCCTATCTAAGTTAACATCCTGGGTTTTTTCTTTAGAGTACTTAGGATCATTCAGAATTATATGTTTATTTGCATGATCACTTATTCAATGCTTCATTTTACTAGTCTACAATTATCAGGGGATAGGAAACTTTTTAAAGAGCATCTCAAGTCTGTAGGGTGGAATCTGACACATACATACTCAAATCTTTATTGAATGAGTGAATGCCTGAAATAAGAAGTAACAGTGAAGTTAAGAAAGGATGCCATAATAACCTGACACATTTATTAAGAGCAGAGTAAAAATTTGAGGCCATATTTCCTGGCTGCCAATTAAAAAAAAAAGGGAACCTGATCAATTAAACAAACCAGGATTAATAGCATTTAAAAAAGAAGTTCTCAGTAGCATAACCATTCTGGATATTGAGAACAGATGAAAATCTCCTTGCCTGATCTTCATGAGGAAAGTAGATACTTCTTCATTCCAGCAACAACCACCTCAACAGCATTCAGACAATTCACGCAGTCATGTTTCATCAGGCTGTTTCGGAGAGCTTTTCCACCATATAAACTGTTGGCCTCATGGAGTAACACTATTAGCAACAGCAGGTAACCTGGTGTCTGCCATTAAGCCTTGATCCAAAGAAGATTTTAGAATATCTGGAAGAGCAATTGGTTATATTCCCTGGCAACTGCCTAGGGCCATGACTCTCAGCCAGTGTATCATACCACACGCATGTGCTAAAAAAGTCTTTCATAGATGTGCGGTGAAATTGTCTCCAGTACTAGAACAGGAGTGTCCAATCTTTTGACTTCCCTGGGCCACACTGGAAGAAGAAGAATAGTCTTGGGCCACACATAAAATACACTAACACTAACAATAGCTGACGAGCTAAAAATAAAAAGAACCACAAAAATATTTCATAATATTTTAAGAAAGTTTACAAATTTGTGTTGGGCCACATTCAAAGCTGTCCTGGGCTGCAGGTAGCCCATGGGCCACAGGTTGGACAAGCTTGATCTAGAATGTATATTATTTGCAGTTATAGCAACTGAATACTGAGCCAAATGGATCATAGGGCACTCTGTAGAGGCAAGTCCTATTTACTGCAAGACCAGTTGAAAGGAGCCAGCTCGAGAGTGGATTCTGCTGTTTCTAAGTTCATGGTCTGTAGCTTCATATTGGTAGCATAAAATCAGCCTTGAAAGAATTTACGCTGCGCAAATCAGCAAACACTACAAATAAGTGTTTTATGTTTTCCTCAAAGGACCTATTTACCAGTACCACTGGTAAATGAAGGCTGGGCTGAATAAAAGCTAAGTGAGAAATTTGTTTCTTGAGCATATATGAGAGCACGGTTAGGGCTGATGATAGTCCCATCCAAACTGCAGTACGACAGACGGATGATAAAGTAAGAAGCATGCTAACTGGAGACTTGTTTAGACACTAAGATGAGGTTGTGCTGTAGAGGTGACAGTGTTGTAATTGTCTGTGACTTGTTTCGTGCTGTTTTGAGTTTGCTCATTCCCTTTAACTAGGCTGCCAAAATTTCTATGCCAGTGGAGTCTTGTGGCTCCGCTGGACCAGAGAAAGATGAGAGAGAGAGTAAACAATGTTAAAGCAGTGAGCAATTCACTAAATGGATATGCAAGTCACAGTAATAAGCCTGAGGTAGGTGGACATAAAGCTGTGTCCTTCAGTTGCTTTCACTTCCCTCGCTCTCCTCAGAGAGTGAGAATCTTGTTGTCCCGAGGTGTGATTCTGTTGTATAAAATGATGTATTTCTCAAACAACATGGCCCTTCAATGCAAGCCAACTACTTCATCTGGTGTCAACCACAGAACCAGCCATCTGTTTCAGGGCTGGAAGAAAAACTGTTGGCCTTAATAATGGATATAAAAACAACGTACTTTATGATCAACTTCAGGGATTTTTCAAGGGGATTTTGACTTTACATAACTTTTCTTAACCCCTGCACGAAACACAATTCCACTTTTTAGAAAGCAGAAAGACAATACTAAATGATATTCTAACTGCTGGATTAGAAAGCAACTGTTCCACTTCTGGGCGGATTCAGACTCAAAGGACTCAGGGGAAACCCAACTGGGGGTAGAGTCCTTTCAGCATCCTCTTGTGAAAGTTGAGAAACCAGTAGAAGATGTGCACTGGAATGGAAGACAATCTCATCACCACGCAGAGGACAGCAGGAGGAATAATCCTCTTAGGTAATCACAACTGAAGTGCCTGCAGAGCCGGGTACTGCCTGGATCATCACCAAAACACCAGGGTTTCATTATGTAACTGTCAGTGTAAATGTCAAAACACTTTCGCATAGGAGGAAGGGCAATTTCCTTTAATTTAGCTTCCTGATTGCTTTCCACATGAAGATGCCATATGCAGACATCATCCTAACAATATTCTACATTTTCTATCATATATGCATTATACCGGTCTAAATGGAACTTAAAAATATAGTTATCAAATAGGCCCAGCTACACAAGAAGATTCAGTATCAACAAAACAAAGTGCTGGCTATAGGGTCCAGGGAATAGCAGACACCAAGATTGTAGAAAATTATTTATGTTATAATTCTTTCGCCTTTCACATCTTTTCCTATCTTTTCTGCTTTGTTGGCACTATTTAACAGAGAGTAAATGGACAAAATCAAGTGCAGAAATGGCCCTTCATTTCTATCAATTACAACACTGATTTTAATGACCCCATCAGTGTGTGGACAACTTCATATAAATTTTAGTTACAGAGATTCCCGACTGATTATCATGTTTAAGCCACCAGAGGCCTCTCGAGGGTAAATACAACTAAAAAACTTCAATTTAAAAATCCAAATCCCCAGCTCATATCTGGTCTTTGTGAGGTGGAGTTACCCTGCCTGGCTTATGTTTGTGGATCTGACTGGGTGTATTGGAGAATATTCATTCAATGCAAAGGAATCTCCTGGGATCACAAAAAGACAAGATTTCCTGTGTCTTCAAAGGAGAAAAGGCAGGTTCCAATGACCATATATATCTGAAATATGATAGCTCCAAGAAGACTGTGAGAACATCACCATCTCTGTTGTAGTGAGATCAGGAAATCATTCTTTAATTACTGGAGTAAGAACTAGTGGTGAGTAGGTGAGGAATGGGAGAGAAATTAACTTGCCATAGACAAAATTTAGCTAATTATAGCATTTAGAAATAACAGCAGGAATAGCTAATTTTTTGTAGTGGCTTTACAGCTTTTTCACCGTGATTCACAGTGAGGAATACATTTTACATTGTAACTAAGGAAGCCTCCTCTGCTTTAACCCTTAACAGAAAATAACCGCAAGTAACCTGATGTCACTCAATCAGGTTTCTTTCTATTGTTCTGTTTCCTTGTCCCCATCTTACAAAAACCATTGTTCTGCCACAGCCCATTGAGAGCTCTCCTTCTGCCATCTGGATTCATGAATCTCAAATAAAAGCCAACTAGATCTATAACTAAATTTGTTGTCATTTTGTCTTTTGACAGTGGCATTCTGCTTAGTGTTGGCTGATCAGCCCTGCTGTGTGGGTTTCAATCGCCAACAGACTAGCCTAGGCACATCCTTCTTATGGTGATGGAAGATGGAGCGAGTCGGAGCAGGTTCAGTCTCCCAAGCATCATGTTTGCTAATATCCCATTACACAAAAGAAATATGTCAGAGTAGAAAGTCAGTACAGTGTACCCACATGGTACAGGCATGGATACAGGGAGGCATGAGGCATGACAAGTTGAGACCACCTTTGCCATTAACCAGAGCTATGATGATAATCTTGGAGCTTCTTTTAGATGCTTTGCATAAAGCAGGTTAAATCTTGACAATAACCCAATACTGTGATAATAAGGATTCTTGACTGCAAGCGATAGAGTGCCCATACAAACAATGTCAAGCAAAAGTCTATTTAACTGAGAAGTAAACCAGTAAAGGTTACTTAACATGTCTGAGCTACAGCATGGCTGGATATACCAACCCAGATGGGATCTTTGATGTTCTGTGTCTCTCCATGTCTCAATTTTGCTTCCCCTGTGTGACAGATCCTTTCTGGAGACAACGTTTTCCACAAAGCCCCTAAAAGCAACTCCAGGTTTAAATTATCCTCACAGCTTGCAGTGAAGGTGACTGTATTAGTCTGTTTTCACACTGCTGATAAAGACATACCCAAGACTGGGGGAGGGGGGAAAAAGAGGCTTAATGGACTTACACTTCCACATGGCTGGGGAGGCCTCACAATCTTGGCAGAAGGCAGGGAGGAGCAAGTCATGTCTTACATGGAGGGTGGTAGGCAAAGAACTTGTGCAGGGAAACTCCTCTTTTTAGAACCATCAGATCTCATGAGACTTATTCACTATTGCAAGAATAGCATGAGAAAGACCCGCCCCCGTGATTCAATTACCTCCCACTGGGTCCCTCTCAGGACACATAGGAATTGTGGGAGTTACAATTCAGGATGAGATTTGGGTGGGGACAGAACCAAACTGTACCATTCCGTCCCTGCCCCCTCCCAAATCTCATGTCCTCACATTTCAAAGCCAGTTATGCCTTCCCAACAGTTCCCCAAAGTCTTAACTCATTTCAGCATTAACTCAAAAGTCCACAGTCCAAAGTCTCATCTGAGACAAGGCAAGTGCCTTCCACCTATGAATCTGTAAAATCAAAAACAAGTTAGTTACTTCCTAGGTACAATGGGAGTTCAGGCATTGGGTAAATACAGGCATTCCAAATGGGAACAGTTGGCGAAAACAAAGGGGCTACAGGGCCCATGCAAGTACAAAATCCAGTGGGGAAGTCAAATTTTAAAGCTTCAAAATGATCTCCTTTGACTGCATGTCTCACATCCAGGTCACGCTGATGTAAAAGGTGGCTTCCCATGGTCTTGGGCAACTCCACCCCTGTGGCTTTGCAGGGTACAGCCTGCTTCTCAGCTGCCTTCACAGGCTGGCATTGAATGTCTGAGGCTTTTCCAAGCACACAGTGCGAGCTGTCAGTGGATCTACGATTTTGGGGTCTGGAGGACAGTGGCCCTCTTCTAACAGCTCCACTAGGCAGTGCCCCAGTAGGAACTCTGTGTGGGAGCTCCATCCCCACATTTCCCTTCCACACTGCCCTAGCAGAGATTATCCATGAGGGCCCTGCCCCTGCAGCAAACTTCTGCCTGGGCATCCAGGCATTTCCATACATCTTCTGAAATCTAGGGGGAGGTTCCCAAACCCCAGTTCTTGACTTCTGTGCACTTACATGCTCAACACCATGTGGAAGCTGCCAAAGTTTAGGACTTCTACCCTCTGAAGCCATGGCCCAAGCTCTACATTGGTCCTTTTCAGCTGGAGTGGCTGGGATGCAGGGCACCAAGTCCCTTGGCTGCACACAGCACAGGGACCAAGTCCCTTGGCTGCACACAGCACAGGGACCAAGTCCCTTGGCTGCACACAGCACAGCCAACAAAATCACTTTTCCTAGACCTCCAGGCCTAGGGACTGGGCTGGGGCTGCTGTGATGGGAGGGGCTGCTGTGATGGGAGGGGCTGCTGTGAAGACCTCTGACATGCCCTGGAGACATTTTCCCCATTGTCTTGGGGATTAACATTGGCTCCTTGTTACTTATGCCAATTTCTGCAGACAGCTTGAATTTCTCCTCAGAAAAAGGAATTTTCTTTTCTATCACGTTGTCAGACTGCAAATATTCTGAATTTTTATGCTCTGTTTCCCTTTTAAAACTGAATGCCTTTAACAGCACCCAAGTCACCTCTTGAATGCTTTGCTGCTTACAAATTTTGTCCGCCAGATACTCTAAATAATCTCTCTCAAGTTCAAAGTTCCACAGTCTCTAGGGCAGGGGCAAAATGCTGCCAGTCTCTTTGCTAAAACATAAGAGTCTCCTTTGCTCCAGTTCCCAACAAGTTCCTCGTGTCCATTTGAGACCACCTTAGCCTGGATTTCATTGTCCATATCATTATCAGCATTTTGGTCAAAGTCATTCAACAAGTCTCTAGGGAGTTCCAAACTTTCCCACATTTTCCTGCCTTCTTCTGAGCTCTCCAAACTGTTCCAACCTCTGCCTGTTACCCATTTCCAAAGTCGCTGCCACATTTTTGGATATCTTTTCAGCAGCACCCCACTCTACTAGTCCCAATTTACTGTGTTAGTCTGTTTTCACACTGCTGATAAAGACATAGCCAAGACTGGGAAGAAAAAGAGGTTTAATGGACTTACACTTCCACATGGCTGGGAGCCCCACAGTCATGGCAGAAGGCAAGGAGGAGCGTCTTACATGGGTGGTGGCAGGCAAAGAGAGAGGGAGCTTGTGCAGGGGAATTCTTCTTTTTAAAACCATCAGATCTTGTGAGACTTACTCATTATTTCAAGAACAGCATAAGAAAGATCTGCCCCCATGATTCAATTACCTCTTACTGGGTCCCTCCCAGGACACATGAGAATTGTGGAAGTTAAAATTGAAGAAGAGATTTGGGTGGAACACAGCCAAACCATATCAGTGACCAACCATCCTAGGATTGAGAAGTTTCCTGAGATGGGGGGACAGTCAGTGCTAAAACCAAGAAAACCCCAGGCAGATGTGAATGAGTTGATCATCCTACTTGCTATCTCAGAACAGAAGGCATTTTCCCCATGGATTTTGCAGAAAAGTCGCTTGGCAGACTCTCATTGGCCTGGCCTAGATCATATGTGTATTCCTGAACTAATGTTCATGGCCAGGAAGATGAGGACTCTGGTTAAGATCAGGTCATCTTCCAACCCATCATGGGGTTAACTCTTCCTGAATTTTATGAAAAGTGGGTGGAGTTGGTACCCAAAGGAAAGGACTCTGGATAAGATATGCAAATGATGTAAATCACTTGAGTACTGTTGTCCCCATTTTGTAGATGAAGAAATAGAATCTTAAGAAATAGAATCTGAGAGGTGGAAGGATTTGCTAAGGCAACAAGCAATAAAGTAAATGGCCAAGAACCACAATTTGAAACCATAATCTTTCTGACTTTAAAGTCTGCACTCTTTCTACTACATAGGGCTGCTTGCCTGTATCAGTAATAATACACATTTTCTGAAGCTCTATCAGCACTCGAAAAACAAAATTAGGCTTATTAAGATGTAAGAAAGTTTAAATACCCTACTTTCCAATTCAGTAAGGGGAGAGAAATAAAAGTCTTTGGGGACAGTTTTTTTCCCATGTATTCCTTTGCCAAAATATAAACAACTAATTGCACAACTTAAGAATTATTTTTGCTGAAACACGACCAACTGATTAGACAATTTAAGGAGTTTTAGGTTATGTTCCTATGTGCCAGAGGTACCAGGAAAATCCCCCTCCCCACCTCATACTCACTGAAGGAGACTAAGAAGAATTGCCATTGAATGCATCTGAGCCACCCTCATGTTCCCATTGGCTGCTGAGACATTTTTCAAGCCATGCTCTTTCCCCTCCCTCTCCTCCCCAGAGTGGCCATTGGTCACATCCAGCCACAGTAATCTCTCTTGAGTCTTGAGATACTTTGGAGTTTAGCTTATTTGGGGAAAACAGAGGAAGAAATTTCTGTTGCTTAGATTAAGGAGAAACTTGGACACACAATGTCCATGAAGAATAGACATCCCCAATGCTTTTGCCTGAAATGACTCTTTAGGCCTTTCTGAGAGATGAGCACCAGCCAGAGCTGACAGTTGGTGGACCCCTGTCAGAGAAAAACCACATGGCCCATCCCAGCAACACCACATTCTGCCAGAGTAAAATTGGCCATGGCTATATGAAAGAACTAGAAGAAAAAAATGAATGGTCTTCATGTCCTCTGTGGGTTCTAAACCCTCTGGCACTCTGTCCAGCAATGGCTCATAGCAGCAGCTGGAGTCAATGACCAGAAGACAAATGAGTCTTATAAACTGGGTGAAAGGAAGGAACAAATATTTGTTCTTTTCAGTCTCAGTTGAGTACAGAATATGTCACCCTACTGGCAGAAAAAGTGATAAATAAATAGCTATTTCTTGAGTGCTTGTCTATTTAAAAGAGCAGAGGGGCGAAAGAGAGGAAAAACAATCATCATGGATATAATGTTAAACATAATAGAGTTAAAAATGATAGCTGGGTGTGGTGGCTCACACCTGTAATCCCAGCGCTTTGGGAGGCCGAGGCGGGTGGATCATGAGGTCAGGAGATCAAGACCATCCTGGCTAACATGGTGAAACCCTGTCTCTACTAAAAATACAAAAAATTAGGTGGGCATGGTGGCGGGTGCCTGTAGTCCCAGCTACTCGGGAGGCTGAGGCAGGAGAATGGTGTGAACCCGGGAGGCGGAGCTTGCAGTGAGCCAAGATAGATCGCACCACTGCACTTCAGCCTAGGCGACAGAGCGAGATGCTGTCTCAAAAAAAAAAAAAAAAAAAGATAGAGAAATGTTCTGTTTCAGTGTTATATCCTGCGCTTGTGTTAATAAAAATAACTAGCCTTTGGTTATTTAAGATATTGAAAGAACAGTAAAAGGTTAGTGAACTGATAAAAAATGTCCCTTAATATGGAAGTTCTACAAGATGGTTTAGATCCAAGAGGAAGGAAAGAACATCAAATGAGCACCAGCTTGATGCTAAGTGCAGAATACTTAGTATTTTATTGAACATTTATGACTAAGAGATAAGCATCACTATCACAATTTTATAAATGAGGAACTAGGCTTATGCAGGTTAATAATCTTGCCTGAGAGCACATAGTAAATGAGGAACCAGGATTTGAATCCACATCTGCTTAATTGCAAAGCCCATGATCTTTCCTCTAAGCACATAGCATCCTAGACACAAAGACCACTGGGGAAGTTTTAGCAGAAAATACAATTCAAGAGTCAAAGTTCTTTGTTATTCCAATGGATTGTTATCTTTCCTGCTGCTTACTTATATACCTGTCCCTGTGATAGCTGAACAGTGCTATAAAGTTAAACACAGCTGGCTCAATGGAGAACATTCTGGAAATCCTTTATTGTGCATTTTTAGGATTTTGCAATGAGGTTCTGCAAGACCACTACAAAGGTGAGATAATGCATGCCATATAACAACCATGACTCGGAAGTAAAGACTTCATCATGAACAATGTCACCGGTTATTCCCTTCCAGCACGATTAGGTTGGCTAGTCAGATCGCAACTGTCAAATAGGGGTTACTATTTTTTCTTTGCCAAATTAATGAGTGAGGATCCAAAATATTAATTACAGTGTAGAAACCACCCATCACATACTGCGTGAGCGGTGTGAAGACTACCACGGGTATTCCTTCTGTTTGTAACATTGCAGGCGTGAGACATGTCAAAACAGAAGAATAAAAGCTGTCAGAGCTTAAGAGCTAATGTTAACCCATCCAGCCACATGTTTACTATAGACTATAATGGGTCTCATTTTAGGCAAGGAAACATAAGTCATATTCTCATTAGAGAAAGCAGCAAATGATAATTTGTACCTATAAAGGTAATTCAATGTATACACACAATTTCCTTCAGAGCCTGTGCCAAAAATATGCACAGAGCCTTGGAACAGAAAGCTACTGTGGGTGTTAAAATGTTGCTTTTGGGTTAGACAATTCCATAATATTGATTCTGTTGGGTCAGGTTCATTGCTTAGCAGTAATAACCTACAACATGCCCTTAAAAACTTACCTTACACCAGAGTTGTCCCTTTTACAAAACAAAACAAAACAAAACCCAGAACGTTTTAGGCTGTTTGAGCTTAGGCTGTATGGTGTTAGAGGACAATGGAGCAAATTTTAGAAATCTTGGTTTCCCCAGAACCTGGCATAGTACCTGACTAAGGGAGGCTTCTAATAAATGTCTATTGAATGGATGAACAAGGTATTTGTGGCTTTTCGGTTTACTTTAAAAAGTTAGTTCAATAAGTGCTGCTTATTTCTGCTTAAACTATCAAATTATCTTTTGTGTAGTTCCTTCTACGTGACTCATAAAATACTTAGACCCCCCTCCAGTGATGTTTCTTATAGGCATATAAAAGATGTCTGGTTTTTTAGTTAGATCTTGACGGCAAAGGCAAGCTAAATTAAGCATGGCACACATCTCTGATCAACACAGATTTCTCTCTGGCCTCAAGATCCTTGACAGTCTGGCAATTTTGGCAGGTGCTCCAGTTGGCTGAATTTGGCCCTAAAATTGAATCTGTGTATTTATCATTCCTCAAGCTAGATTTCCTTTTGGGACAGATAAATTAGAGAGATACATAAAAAATCAATGGGCGAATTAACAATTTCTATGGAAAATGTAATCCTATTGGCAATACAGTTCTATCGGAAGTTAAATTTTTTGGTTTTGCTATTCTTTATGAACGTGGTAAGGTTAGAAGAAACCTCTGCTGTGTTATCTCCTCCTGCAGCCTGCTTCCAAGAGTACGTAGCACCTTGTGTGGGGAGCATTTTATGCAACATAATAAATAAAATATGCTGTAATGATTCAGATTCTACTATTTCCAAATATAAAATCGACTACAATTCAACCAGGAGATAATAAATGATACCAGAATAATTTTGGAATTTTAGGACTGGAAGGAATGTTGCTGATGATCTAGTGCTGCAGTTCTCCAACCTCTTGGCTTTAGTACTCCTTTACAAATATCGACTTCTAACCATTTCCAGGTCGTGGAGAGCCACCAATGGACTTTGTGAACAAATCCATTGGAAAAGATGCCCCATCTTTCTCTGGATTGCAAACTGAGAGGACTATGTAAACCTCGAATTGCTGAGAGCAACTCTGAGGGCTTCAGAGAACATGTCATCTGCAGAAAAGATCCAACACACAGGCAAAACCAAAGCTGAATGCTATGGAGAGACGGCATCAAAAACTTCATGTCAGCCCCTAGATTCAGCCATCCCATAACTTAGACATGCCAAGCAACCTTAACTGGTTCACCTCCCAGTTAAGTAAACCCATAAATTCACTTCTGCTTCAACTAGTTTGTGTGAGGATTCTGGTCACTTGCAATCAAGAACTTTTAGTTACACAAATAACCACATTATAGGGCTATTTTCAGGATTTGGCCTAATTGATGCAAACCATCTAGCACAGAATGAGAGACTCCATAGTCATCTTTATAGCTCTGGTTGATTGCAAAAATGGCTTCGGTTCATCACCCTACCCTGTTTCTATGCCCTTTGCTGTGTAACTCGGTAGCACTCACTCCCACCCTCTGACTTGGGGCTCTGCTGTGTGATTTATTGTATCAATAGAGTTTTAGGAGGCATGATGCAAACATGGTGGTTGTGGGCTACTGGGCTTGCTCTCACTCTGCCATCATCATGGGAAGACAAGTGGTAGTTTATTAAAAGCTAGGTTCATTGTGGAATCTTATCAGTGAACTTTTTGTATTCTGTGTCACTAAAATCCATTGGTCTAACTTTTACTTTAAATGGATCTTTTAGTCACATATGATATTGTAACACCATCTAGTCAATCATTTGGAAAATATTGGTTTATTGAATTGTGCTGATCTTCTAAATACTGCACATTTCATTAAAATACCAAAAAACACATATGTTAATATTACCACCAATCTCATTGGAAAAACTCACGGTGTCAAACTCATGGTGTCAAGCTAGCAGTAGTACTTATAAAAATTTCCAACATTCACATTTTCACTGGAAAGCTTGATTTTTATCATTGGCAATAAATCTTGTCCGTCGTTTTCTTTGTAGTAACCGTTTCACTTTACTCATTTTCAAGAAAATGGTCTAACAAATGTCCTAGATTGAATAACAATCCCATGAAAAGTAGTTTTATGAAACAGAGATCATGTCCCATGAAAAAAAGCAATTAGTTTAGCTCACAACTCAAACAATTGCACAAGTTCTTTTCCTCAAGACAACTATAGTACTTCAAAAGTTAGCAAAAATGTTTCGTACATACTTCTCATTTTGTCACACAGAAAATTGAGGGTTGGTACTTAATAAAGCTAATAATTTGCTGCATCAAAGACACTCTTCAGTGGAATCATCATTTATTATTTTTATTTTGTATTACTATTATTTGTACCTGTAAATGTGTGGCAGTGAAGAATATCATGGTTACTAGGACAGTTGGGTATCTCTGTCTTGTTTCCCACCAAGACCCAGCAGTTTGGCCCATCATTGCTTTTGTGCCGGTATGCAAACATGAAAATAATAAGAAATGAAATGATAGGAAATGTTTTAAAAGATGCTACTTTTAAATTTAATAAACATTAAACCATTTTTCTTGCATCCTAGCATAGTTTTCTACAACCTAATTGCAATGACTTGTTCAAAGAGCAGTCTTTGTGAGCAGATGCTCACAAACCTCCCTTTTCCATAAAAGTAATTTCAATCTTCTAGTAGGTGAAGCTACAATTTTCTATGCAGTATTTGTAGGTACTTAGTTAAGGCTACAGGGTAGAACCTGGGCATACCATGAAAAGCGTTTACTTTCCTATGTACAGAAATATGTCCATATTAAAATACTGAATCTGGAGAAAGATTACAGTCACATCCGCAAGCACCTGGGGTGGCAGAGGTTTGAAAGACAGCTTGATCGGCGGCGTCTCTGCATCTTGCATTTGCTGAACAGGCTGAGGGGTCAGAACTCATGTGGACATGAATGCTGGAAGGGATGAGCATGTTGCCAATCTAACTTGCTCTTTCTGATTCTTCTTTATTTTTGCTAAATAATGAAATAGAAAAAGTCTATACCAGATGTCCTTGAAGGTACGTGCTTAAGAGAAAAACTCCTTGAAAATTTCTTCCTGTCTTTGCACAAATATAGACAGAGGCTAAGACCTTCCATGAAAGTCATAATCATGGAACTATGGAAATGGGTACTTTGTGTTATCTTGCATTGTTAAATAGGATTCAGTTAGTGTCATACCGATAAATGTTTCACATCTGAGTTCTTCAAATAGAGAAGCTCTTATTTGTAATGTTTGCTAATTTCTGTGGTATAAATTCTCTCATAACGGCTGATTTTAAACTACCAAGCTGGTATCACTGAACATAGAGTTAGAAAGAGAATTGCATAATTGGCTTTCATGAGCTGGTACAAGCTGGTTCTGGCACACCACTTATTTAGTCATTCCTTCAACCAGATATTTAGTGAGCTCGTACTCTTGGATTGTAATCTAGTGAGGATGATAGACATTAATCAAATTGTCACAGAAATAAGAGTTAAACTAAAGCAATTGGGTGCTATGAAAGCAGACAGTAAGAGGTTCTCGGGGTTTTTTGTTTTGTTTGTTTTTACCTTTTCTGGGGGTCAGAAAATACTTCCCTGAGTGTTATTTGTCTATTAGTTCTCCAATGTAGGCTACTGGTTTCCAGCCAGAGGGAAAAATAGCTTCTGAAATCTAGGTATCATTCTTTCTCTCTTGGTAACCAATTCCTTGTATTAAATCTCCTGTGTTTGAAAGACCTAAGTGGATTCTCTTTTCCTAACTAGGTTCTGACTGATGTACTGAGGAAGTGACTTTGGACTGAAATCTGTGAGTATCTTAATTTGAGTTTCTCCCAGAGCAAACCGTTTGTCTTACAAAGATTTGGAGGCGAGTAGGGGAGCGGGGAAGTAAGACAATGGAGTAAATGAAGCAAATAAAGGGGAAATTATTGACCAAGTTACTACTGTGAGCATCTGGAGCTCCGTTCTGTCTGGGATTCCGGGAGACTGTGTTGAACATGCATCTCAGAGTTATTCCATCCAGAGAGAGAGGGAGCTGGGGTATGTGTCCATCAATTCCTATCAGTCATTTGTTGATGGCTACTTCTGAGAGTTATAATTCCCTAGTATTTCTGACCTGCTCTGCATAGGGAAAGTGTGGGTTCTTGTGACAAAGGGAAAAAACAGACAAGGAAACTCAGCCATTGGCATTTAGAAGTTGAGGGGCCAACAGGCCCAGAAATGTTCAACACCAAGGGAATATGGTCAATGAGTGCCACAGGTAAGTAAAAATTAAGTTGCTATGTGTTTAGCGGCAGGAAAAGTAAATGAATACCTGTGTAAAAAATATGTTCAAGGTTACCTAGAGTTGGTTCAAAGACTGCAATGAGAGATTCATAAGCAAACATCTTTATATATTGGAGTTCAGCAGTTAAATATATTTGGACACCATGGTAATAATAAATATCCTAAGCCAACATGAATTTTTGTTGCTATCCACAAAGAACTCTAGAAATTTCCAATCTTTGGCCTATGGAAATGTGCAATTGATAAATATGTGCTAAATTAATATCAGTCTTTAACCTCATCCCTAACACTACCCTCTTTTCCACTAAAGCCCTATATTCCATTGTCACCAAACTGCCTTCACTTCCTGTTTTGAGCCCATTAATTTTCACAAGCTGTTTTACCTATCTAGAATCCCCACCTCTGTCTCTCTCTCTCTCTCTCTCTCTCTCACACACACACACACACACACACACACACACACACACACACACACACAATCTATCTGGTGGACCCCTATGCATTCTTCCATACCCAGCTCATGTATCGGCTCCTCTATAAATCTATTCCTCACCCTCAGGATTGGATAAGATTTGGTTTACTTCTCTGTACTGCATACAGCAGTACAGTGGGTGGTTAAAAGCAAAAACTCAGTAAGAAAACCAAACCCCCTTTTTTATTGAGGAAAAAAATCATATAACATAAAACTATTTCAAGGTGTACAATTCAGCGACACTGAGCGCATTCACAATGTTGGGCAATCATCAGCGCTATCAAGTTCCAAAACATTTTCAATACTCCCAAAGGAAATTCTATGCCCATTAACAAGTCAGTTCCCATTCCCTCCTCCCCTTATTCCATGACAATCATTAAACTGTCTTTTGTTTTCATGAATTTACCTCTTCTAGAAATTTGATAGAAATGGAACTATATGTGACTGGCTTTTGTGTCTGGCTCTTCCACTTGGCATGTTTTCAAGTTTCACACATGCTGTAGCATGTATGAGTACTACATTACTTTTGCTGGAGGTTGCTGAAAATTCTTCCATTGTGTGGTTGTTCTACATTATGTTTAAGTATTCATCAATTGATGGACATTTGAGTTGTTTCCACCTTTTGGCTATTGTGAATAATGCTGCTATGAATATTTGTGTGCAAGTATTTGAATGCATATTTTCAGTACTTTTGGGTACATACCTAGGAGTGAAATTGCTGGGTCATATCATAATTCTATCTTTAACTTTTTGAGGACCTGTCAAACTGTCTCCCACAGCAGTTGCACTATTTTTCATTCCCACTAGCAAAGTAGGAGGGTTTCAATGTTTTAAACTACCTAGTTTCGAATCTGGGCTCTGCTGCTAACTAGCTGTTCAGCCTTGGGCAAGTTACCCTTTGTGTCCAATTTTCAACATAAATAAAGAAGAATAGAATAGAACCTAGCTCAGATAATTTTTTTGAGGATTAAGTGCATTAATATATGTAAAACACTTAAATAGTGCCTGGCCCATGGGAAGCACTAAGCGTTAGCTATCTTAGTTATTTTCTGCTGCTGTGGCACTAATACATTTCTAAATAAAACATTAAAGGCTGTCTGCCCTTCCAGATTTTTATCTCCACTTCTTAGCACAGTGCCTGGCAAACAGAACAAAGTCAATAAGCGTTTGGAGAATTAAGTGGATGATAAAAGCCAAAAAACTCTCAAAAATCAGTGGATAGAAATAGAAGTCACATTAAATATTAAAATATGACCTGTAATGCCATGCTTTGGGAGGCCAAGGCAAGAGAAATGCTTGAGGCCAAGAGTTTGAGACTAGTCTGGCAACATAACAAGACTTGTCTCCACTTTTTCTTTTCTTTTTTTTTTTTTTTTTTTTTTTTGATACAGAGTCTTGCTCTGTCTCCCAGGCTGGAGTGCAAGGCTGTAATCTTGGCTCACTGCAACCTCTGCCTACCTGGTTCAAGCAATTCTCCTGCCTCAGACTCCCAAGCAGCTGGGATTATAGGCACCCACCACCATGCCCAGCTAATTTTTGTGTTTTTAGTAGAGACGGGATTTCACCATGTTGGCCAGGGTGGTCTAAAACTCCTGACCTCAAGTGATCCGCACGCCTCGGCCTCCCAAAGTGCTGGGATTACAGGCATGAACCACTGTGCCCAGCCTACTTTGTCTCTTAAAAAAAAAAAAAATTAGCTGGGCATGGTGGTGGACTCCTGTGGTCCCAGTTACTTGAGAGGCTGAGGCTGGAGGATCACTTGAGGCCAGCAATTAGAGGCTACAGTGAGTTAGGATTTTTGCCACTGCACTCCAGCCTGGGTGACAGGGCAGGATCGTATCTAAAGAAGAAAAAGAAAAAGAAACAACAAAGTGTGGTGAAATTGTTGACATACAAAAAAGAATGAGGAAAATTCAGACCTGACACCGAATACCAGAGTAAATCCAGATTAATGTAAACTTTTACATAAAATAAAATTATAAAAAATGACAAGAAAATTTGAGCAAATATTGTTGTATTTCTGCCTATGGAGATAAAAGCATGAATTAAATGTTGAAGAAAGAGAACAATAAATTTGACCATTATAACAAAACAGAAAAAGGCTCTGCTCTTCAAAATGTAAATAAAAAGGCAAACAAACTGAGAAAAAAATACCATAAATGTGACAAAGTATTTATATACTTAATCTATACAGAACTCTTATAAGTCAATAAGGAAAAAAAAACATGGCAGCAATAGAAAATTAGAAAAATGTAGCTGAACAATAATTTCCAAGAAGAAAAGTTAATAAAAAGCAAAAACAAACAAAACTTATGAGAATGAAAGACTAAATTTTACTATGAAACAAAGGCATGCATGTTTTAAAACAAGGAGAAGCCATTTTTACCCTCAAATTAGTACATTTTAGAAACTTATAATTCTCAATGATGATGTGGGTACCAAGATGGGGACTTCCAAACATTGCTGTTAGCTGTGCAAATTGTTGCATATTTTATATTTTCTGAAAATTCTATAATTTCTTTCTTTTTTTTTCTTTTTCTTTTTTTTTTTTTTGAGACAGAGTCTCATTTTGTTGCCCAGGCTAGAGTGCAATGCGGCAGTCTCAGCTCACTGCAACCTCCACCTCCTGGGTTCAAGCAATTCCCCTGCCTCATTCTCCCGGGTAGCTGAGACTGCAGATGCGCACAACCATGCCCAGCTAAGTTTTGTATTTTCAGTAGAGACAGGGTTTCACCATTTTGGCCAGGCTGGTCTCAAACTCCTGACCTCAAGTGATCTGCCTGCCTCAGCCTCCCAAAGTGATGGGATTACAGGTGTGAGCCACTGCGCTCGGCCTAGAATTTCTTTTAATGAAACCATATTGCATATTCTCTTCTGCATTTGGCTTCTTTCACTAAGATAATGCTTTTGAGATTCATCTAAGTTATGGTGTTTATCAGTAGTCTTTTGTTTTAATTGCCAAGTAATGGCAATTGTTGGCATTGTATGAATATGGCACGAATGATTTGTTTTGGGCATTTAGTTTGTTTTCAGTTTTGTGCTATTACAGATAAAGCTGTTCTGAACATTTGTGAATAGATCTTTGAACATGTTTCTTTTCTCTTCTAATGAAATTGCTAGATTGTATGGTAAGTATGCATTACATTTTATAACAAACTGCCAAACTGTTCTCAAACATGTTTGATTCACTTACATTCCCACCAACAAGGTATGAGAGTTGTAGTTCCTCCACATCCCCATCCTCACCGACATTTTGTAATGTCAGTCATGTTATTTTTGGCCAGTCTAGTGGTTGTGGATTTCCTTATTTATTTATTTATTTATTTGAGACAGAGTCTCGCTCTGTCGCCCAAGCTGGAGTGCAGTGGTGCTATCACAGCTCACTGCAACCTCTGCCTCCTGAGTAACTGGGATTACAGACATGCACCCCCATGCCCAGCTAATTTTTGTATTTTTAGTAGAGACAGGGTTTTGTCATCTTGCCCAAACTGGTCTTGAACCCCTGGCCTCAAATGATCCACCTGGCTTGGCCTCCCAAAGTGCTGGTATTACAGGTGTGAGCCATCACACCAGGCCAAGATTTCCCTTTGTAAAACAAGAACATTTCAAGGGTGGTGTTGTGTTTTTCATATTGCATCACATCTTGGCACATGTCTGGTTGTTCCATTCTTAGTAGGCTAACAGTGATCAGTAGGTTCAGGTGGGCAAAAGCCTGATCCATCCAAACTTCTATCTAATTGTCTTATCTCCTGAAGGTATTGTTTCATTAGGGAGCACAAAATGGTAATTTTAAAAATCATATTATTATTTCCACATTTTTTGCTAGAATTCTTCCATAAACGATTTTCACAAATTCATCAAGGCTGTTTGATTATACTGAAATATACTTTATACAGGAAACAGGATAAATCTTTTATTCTCTCCCTTATATTGTCAAGTTTTAGTACAAGGACTTGGTGTCCTAGTTAATTGCATTAATTTTTTAAGTGTTTTCTATTGAATTCATAAAATCTTAACAATATAATGTTACATGAACAAAGCAGACTAAACAGTGTCTAGTAAGATCCATGGTCATTTCTACTGTGTAGAATTATGGGTAGGTCTTATTTAAACTGTATAATATTTTCCAAATTTCTATTATGAAATGAAATACTTAACAACATTGGTCCCAAAACAGTTATAGGACAGGCCCTGTGGCTCCAGCCTTTGATTCCAGCACTTTGGGAGGCTGAGGTGGGCGGATAACTTGAGGCCAGAAGTTTGAGACCAGCCTGGCCGACATGGTGAAACCCCGTCTCTACTAAAACTAAAAAATAAATAAAAAATTACAAAAAAATTAGCCAGGCGTGGTGTCGCATGCCTGTGATCCCAGCTACTCGGGAGGCTGAGGCAGGAGAATCACCTGAACCTGGGAGACAGAGGTTGCAGTGAGTCAAGATCGCACCACTGCACTCCAGCAGTCTGGGCAACAGAGTGAGACTCTGTCTCAAAAAAAAAAAAAAGACAGAAAGAAAGAAAGAAAGAAAAACTTGCAATAAGTTTAACGGTGATGTAATCAATGGATGGCTGGATTAATTCTTTTTAGATTTTCTAATTTAATAGTTGTGTGCAGCTGTCTATGGAATCATGTATATGTAAAGGAGAGTGGGAGTGGGGGCCATTAAACAAGAAGACAGAGTTTTCACTGAGCCAACTTTTGAGTCTCTTGTTAAAGGCATTTTCTTTCTTCTCTTAAAAAAGAAGTGATACAGAATGTGCCAGACTTTGAATAAAACTGCTGACAAGAAGAAAATGTTAAGGGTTACCAACAAAAATTCCTAAAATGGACTTGAAAAGAGAAACATAGCAGGTAAAAGGCCCCATGCTCCTCTTTATGCTTGTGGATAAATAATAATATTTAGAAATATCATAGTAACTCTGATATCTCTAATGTTTTGTAATTCATGGTGATATTCAGGTGACATGTCAAAATAATGCCATTTACTAGTGTGCACCTTTTAAGGGTTGAAATCTTCAGACCAAAATGAATGCTGCTTTAAAGAAAAACAACTCAGGAATTTTTCTAAAGAGTGATACTGATTGGAAAATATGGCCTCCTTTGACTCAGGAGCCCAGGTCTTCCCTGGAGCCATGGCTTATTTATGGAAGTTGAACTCTAGCATTTTCATCTTCAGCATTTAATTGTCAGAATCTCAGCCTGGCATACAGAAACATCTGAACTCACATTTCCCCCCTCCACCGACAGGCTATTTGTTCTTTAGTGCAGCTTTCATTTCCCTTTAGAGTCATTCTCTTTGGCTGTTTCAGCAGTATTAGACTACAAAATGCCTCACAGCATAAAATTATGTTTATTGAGATGGACAGTCTATGGCAGCCAGGTTTCATGCTGGTTTGATTGAGTCAAATACCTCCCCCATGCCAGTCAACCCTCATAATTATATGGTCAGAGAGGTTTCATGCTGTTCACTAGGGAAGTGATCCCAGAAGTGAGGGCCATGAAAGGATTTCTCAGATTAAGGGAGAAAGGTATCTTCATTTCTGCACAGCTATTTTATGCTAGATTCTTTACATACTATTGTGGCCGTTTGTCTTCTCCTAGACTCTATCTTTCTTTTCTAGCACCCAATCCATCCAATTTTCCTTTGGGAGAATCAGCACTTCATATTGGCAGTCACAAGTTTTGGGTAAGATTGACTTCACCCTCAGTTCTGGGGATGAGTTTCAAATGCCTTCGAATAAATGCGTTTCTTCCTCCCTCCCGCCAACACACTATAGTGATTGACATGGAAATAAATATGTAAATTAGACATGTTCATTTGGAAATGAGCATGGATCCAGATACTGGGAAAAGAAGCTGCCTCTCTCTTTCATGGAAACCACTAAAAGAGGTAAGTTCCTTTCAGCTGGAGGGTGTGGTATGAGGATGGGTGGCTTGGAAATTCTGCAGCCATTGTTGTGTGATGAGGGAAGTCATTCTGGGGACAAAGCCAAGACTCAGAAGAGGACGAGACACAGAGCTAGATCCCTCATCACCCCACAAAGTCTAGATCAAACAGTAGCTCCTCTTGCCTTTTTAAGAAAAGTGAGCCATGAAATGTGCCCCTTTTTCTTAAGCTAAGTTTGGTTGGGTTTTCTGTTGTGTGTAATCCAAAGATTCATAGTTGATGTACCGTCCATAATTTACCATATTTCCCTCATCATAAATGAGTGAGGTAATTGTTATTGTGCCCATTTAACAGCTAAAGATATCACTTTCAAAGAATTCCAGTAATAATGCAGCTGGGAGGTAAACTTCATTTTCTAAAGCTCATATTATCAACCTCTATGTCAGCAATTCTCAATGTGTGATATGGGAACCCTTCAGGGTCCCCCAAGACTCTTTCTAAGGATTTGAAAAATCAAAGCCCTTTTCATTATTTGCCTCTTCTATTCTCATTCTCTTATGGAGTACAGTGGAGTTTTCCAGAGGCTTCATGAAGCGTGATGATGTCATTTCTCTGATGTCTAATGGACTGTGAGCTTCTCTATGACTAATGGAATATGAGATAGTAATTTCCAGAATTTTTGTTTTTTTTGAGAAAGAGTCTTGCTCTGTCACCCAGGCTGGAGTGCAGTGGTGCAATCTCAACTCACTGCAGCCTCCACCTCCCAGGTTCATGGAATTCTCATGCCTCTCCAGTAGCTGCGACTACAGATGTGTGCCACCATGCCCAGCTAATTTTTTTATTTTTAGTAAAGATGGGAGTTTGCTATGTTGCTCAGGCTGGTCTTGCACTTCCGGCCTCTAGTGATCCACCCAGCTCGGCCTTCCAAAGTGTTAGGATTACAAGCATGAGCCACTGCACCTGGCCAATTTCCAGAATTTTCTATGGCAAGCCCTTTGGAGGGGGTTCTCAATATTAGAGTGTAAAGGAGTCCTGAGACCAAAAAGTTTGAGAACCGCTGCTCTAGGCAATACCATATGCTTCAAAACACCATAGTATTAGCAGTGAAACTTTTTATCTAGCACTATTTATTTTTATAAATATTTTACACCAACCATATACCACCTCATTACCATCTAACGAAAAGTGGAATGAGTATTCCATTTGATTTTAGTGAGAATTTATAATTTTCCTTTATATTTAATTATATATTTTACCATGAAATTCCAGAGTTTGTGAATTTGGGATAATAAAGGGTCCTTTCTCCTCAGCCTCTGAATTTTAAACTACTTTCGTGGCTAAAATAACAATTTCCCAAAATCAGTGTTTCAGAAGATAGATGTATCAAAGTAAGTACATGAAGCCTGGATATACGCAATAAAGGGTGCATTTTCTGCAGAGAATTTTGAAACAACAGTAAAATCAACCCAAAGTCTTTCTACCTTTTTTTTTTTTTTTTTTTTTTTTTTTTTTTTTTTTTTTTTTAGAACCATGCTCTGACAATTCCAAACAAGGTCAGTAATAAAATACTTGTCTAGCCACTACTTCAAAATAAAAAGTACTTGGACCTGAATTGATATCCTAGAGTTTGAATTGGTATCAGAATTCCTAAATTCCATCCCAGTGTGATGCCTCTGACTTGGGTCTGAAATAATTTTTCTTCAGTTCTTCTCTTAGATACCTCAAAATAAGAGTCATAATACTCAATTTTGGAACTGGGCATGGTGGCTCTTGCCTGCAATCTCAACACTTTGGGAGACCAAAGTGGAAGGATCACTTGAACCCAGGAGTTTGAGACCAGCCTGGCCAACATAGTGAGACCCCCATCTCTACAAAAAATGAAAAAGCGAGCCAAGAATGGTGGCACATGCCTGTAGTCCCAGCTACTCGAGAGGTTAAGGCAGGAGAGCTGCATGATCCCAGGAGATGGAGGCTGCAGTGAGCTATGATTGCACCACTGTACTCAAGCCTGTACAACAGAATGAGATCCTGTCTCTATACATACATACTCACTATGTGTACAGCATCTCTGTGTGCTCATTTAAGGCCCACCCCAGTAACAGCCTCAAGGTACTCTTCATGCACTGACTCATTATAACCAAAAATCCAGTGGGAACTCCAGATCACAAGACCTTCAGGATTGAAATCAATGTGAAGTTTTCAAGTACAAACTGTGGACAGTCCTTTAGGTTACTGCCTTTCCCCATTCTCCAATTTCATCTCACACCCTCTTCTCCATCCTTCACTATCCAGTGGGCACATCAGCCTTTTTGATTTCTCCATGAGGGTGCTCTTCAACCTCAGGCATGCCCACGCTGTTCCTTTGGCTTTGATTGTTCTTCCCCTAACTCTCCACCTACCCATCATCTTCTCACCCTCCAGGCTTCCACTGAAATATCACGTCCTCAGAGGCCCTCCCTGAACAACGTGTCTGAAATATAACTTCTGTTACTCTCTTTCATCACATCCATCTCCTTTACTTTTACTCCAAGGCACTGACCACCACTTGTACATTTGTTTGGTGTTTTGTCTGTCTCCCTCATTGGACTGTAAACCCTGGGGTTGGTTACCATGTGCATTTTTTTCTTCATCTTCCTGGTTACACCAGCACTTCCCATGGCACGTGGTAGATGCTTAATACATATTCTGTGAATGGATAAAATAAGTGAATGAATGTTCCTTCTCCAAAGAAGACAAAACTCCACCCAAAACCTTATGAGGAAAAGGCAATTGTTATTTCTAAAATGACACTGCTATTGGACCTCTAAAAAACCAGAGAAACTAGCAATTTAGCCTAATCCAAAGAACAATTGAGTGAAATCATTCTTATGACTGGCTTCTATGGGAAGGTAGATGTAAGAGTTCATATTGTAAGTTCAATTTATAAGTTCAGATATAAGAAAGATGATTATTTAGTGAAAGTTATTAAAGTATTGATTACATCCTGGGAAGAGGAGTGAAGGAGCATTCTGAGTGGCTGGAAACGCTTGTATCTTGATCTGGTTAGTGGTTACAATGGCCATAGACATATGTAAACATTCACCAAGCTATCTGCTTAGAATTTGTGCATCTTGCTGTATGCATATTATACCTCAATTTAAAAAACCTTCCTTGGCTTAGTTGACAAAAGATTCAACCAAAAAAGTTAACCAGACGACATTGATGCTGTAGCTTCTAAAAGTACCCAGAAGCAAATTGCTTTATAAAGCGTTAAATAAAAACCATGTCATCAGTTGTGCCACTGGCATCACATAATTTTAGACATATACACTTTGGGAAAATGTATATATACCTTTTTAGAAACATTATAAAGTCAAACCAATACACTGTGGTCAAGAACAACTGTGCTTTGTAATAAATAACTTAGTGTTCACTCTTGAAACCATTTGCTCTTTTTTGTCAAAGAGCGGGAGTGGATGTCAAAACTTTGAGCTTTTATTGTTTCCAAAAGAAAGAAACGATGCAATTCACTGGCATACTCATTGCTTCCAAATGAGGCTCGCCTCTGATAGACAAGTGGCTCATAAATTGATCTTTTTACATGGAAATTATGTGGCGCTTAGTTTTTCCCAGGACAAGAGCTATAAATAGAAAACAGGTCCCTGTATCATGATAATAAATTATTATTATTTATGCATATTGAATATGAGATAGTGACTTGCCTTTATAAATTATCTTTTCTTCATGATTCATTGAATTCCTTCTGACCGATGAATAATGTATCCTCTAATCTCCTACAAAGAATTGGAGAAATAAAGACAAAGCAAGGGTGTGAGGAGCTTGGAGGAAAATTATCGAATTAAGAATTTACATTTTAACATAGCAGGTTTATGAAGAATGTTCTGTGGCAGTCTACACTAAATGAATGCTGCATAATTGGAAAAATAGCAGCCTGGTGCCTCTTTATTTCCCTTGACAAGTGTAAAGGCTGTTATTTTCACAATGGTACTGTGTACTTTTTTGAGACTCCTTCTTACATAAAAAAGAGCCTCCTTTAAAAACCTCATATGTTAATAGCATGTGCAACCCAGTAACTTTCACATAATCCCAGAAAAAAAAAAGTGTCTTTTTGCCTGTCACAGGACCTGTTTATGTCTGCTGACTTTAAAATAAGCATTTAAAAATGATGTTTCTGTTAAAATCGTGAAAGGTTCAAAGAAAATTGGACACTAATCTGTGAAATGCAACATTTGACTATAAAAAAGACACTGTGATTAAGAATAGTTTATGAGTTTACTATATGATTTCATGGCGAAAAGAAAGAAATGTTGACCACTGTAAAAATATATGTACCAATAAATTCATTAAAGTGTGAGGTGCTGGAGTCAGGCTTTGTCTCCTCTAGAGAATCAGAAATATGGAATATAAGCATTTATAGAAGAGAACTGAGTAACACTATTATAAAATAATCTCACCATATTTATGGTGTCAATAAATTCTCACAGTGTCATGACCATTTCTAATTTATAGGAGAGCTGCAACATAATAAAATACAAAACAAAAATGACGTTTCTTTCATTTTAAAAGCACCATCACAGATCAAATTTTAGTTTTTCTCTAACAATAGATGCTGTGAAGCTGAGACCCTTGTTTAATTAGAAAAGATCATTTTTCTGCTTTTATACAATAAGATCTTCTGCTTTCAGACTCCACTAACTTGACATTCATCATCATTTGGGTAAGTGCTCAGTTAAAGTTTTCCCTTGTGGCTTCTGGTTTAGAATAGCATCTGATTAGCAGCTTTTGATGCACACTCTCACACTTTCCATTACAGTACATAGGAAGCCATGATATATGGTGAAGCCCTAGAGCTATAAGCCAAACTAGGGCTGATGGTCAACCTAGAGCTAATATGTTGCATACGTTTCCACTGACTGTAATGACTAATTAATAGGAAGTGGAAGAGCCTTTGTCTGTCAGGCCCCTCCAAAATACCAGATTAGACTTACTTGTAAATCACACATATGTCCCCTATACTACAGGTGTTTATTTTTGAAGTCATCATGGTGCTGTCTTCCTTCCATTCATTCTCACTCCCTCCCACCCCAGGCCGGTCTCACTTTTTTTACATCTAATAAGAGACCAAAGCTCCCAGAAATCAAATGGACATGAAGCTGAGAGGAATAACAAGAGAAGACAAAGGACTTGCCTCTGATACTTGCTGGAAATTGTAGATTTTTCATGTATTTCATAAAATACTACCTAGTGGTAATAGAGTAAGATCACAACAGATGAACAGAGCTGCACTCAATGAATTTATGCAAGATCTTGAGAATAAAGATGGGAACTATACACCCAACATTATTTTCCAAGGTTATCTCGTAGGTTAGTTGTCTTTTTTTTTTTTGACTGCTTCACACATAAAAATAGCCTCCTTTAAAACACTCGTATATTAATGAATAGCCCATGCAACCAAGAGGACAAAGTATGGATTAATTGTTAGTTCTTGCACCATATTGATTAACAAACAAGAGATTAGATGGACTTTCATTCTTCTATGTGAATGAATGGGGTGGGGGGAATCCAACATGAATCTGTGAAGAAATATGGCATAAAAAGGAAAAAAGGTATTACCCTAAAGATTCAGAGCTATCCTCCAAAAATGATTATGCACAAAAACTGGGAAAAAATCAGAAAAATGCATGATGTCTATAATTGAATGCAAAAAGATATGACCTCTATATGACCAAAAAGGCTGCCATAAGGGAGTCAAATTGGAATGAAAATAAAATGGAATGAAAATGAGATTGATGGGCTAAGGAGTGATAATAAGAAAATCAAAATTGCAATGGCAGAATTAAAATTTTTATATAGGATAAAAAAGAGACAAATAGTCACTGTTGAGAATTAAATCACTGATGTAGAAGATGAAGTTGAGATGCTCTTTCAGTCTCGGCAGTAAAGGACAAAGACAATAAGACAATTCAATAGATTTGGAATGGAAATTGTACCTAATCATTAATAGGTACTCCAAAGGAAAGAGCCAGAATATTTTCAATGGAAGTAATCCTGGAAAAGATAATTGAGTAAACTTTCTATAGCTGAAACAAAACGAAGTGTACAAAACACTGTGTGTATAGTTGTGAAAGAGGTCACCACTATTCAGGGTTATCAGTTAAAAATTTAATCATCCTAGAAGACTTTCTGTTTCAATAATATATAAATCCTAAAAGGATCAGGGTGTGGGGAGAGGGGGAAAGTGGAAAAAGGCTAAGTGCAAAATAGCAAAAGTTGAATTCAGCACCATACTTCTCTCCAGCAGTAAAGCAGTAAACATTAATGTCTCAAGAACTTATGTGGTGAGTATTGTCATACAAAACTATCCCCAAAGGAGTAGAGTACATCTTTGTAAACCATTTTGTTTAAATTGTCTTTGTGACCCTAGAAATACATAGGTGAAATGCTATTTCACAGAATTGCTCAATCTTCCCTGGAAGGAAGAAGGTGAGGGAAGGGCATAGAGTGTAATGCTTTCAACTTTTTCAATAAAATGGCCGTTATTTTCCTAATAATTCCAATAGCCTGTTTGGTGTAGAAGTGGGGGAAGATGCTTCTTTCTTTTGCATTTTTCAAACTTGAAAGCATGGCTTCTGTTGCCTCAATGTTTTTAGCTCAAAGTCTTGAGAATTTCTGTCTTCACACTCTTCAATGATTTCACACTGCTGCAATGGCTGGAGCACAGTCCATTTATCTAATGGCAACCAGTCAACAGCTCCCGCTCTGGCATTTGACTCAGGATCCAGTAATGTGACAGTTAATATTGACTCTTATGAAAGCAGCAGCAGAATTTAGGCACTTGGGGACCTAAGCCATTTTTAACATCAGTAGAGGCACAAGCAGCAGGCTACTCAAATTGCTCCTGTGGTCTAATTTTGACTGCAGTTCTGGCCACACATCCCCTTTAGGGTTTTTTTGTTTGTTTGTTTTGCTTTGTTTTGGTTTTTTTTTGAGATGGAGTCTTGCTCAGTCACCAGGCTGCAGTGCAGTGGTGCGATCTCAGCTCACTGTAACCTCCATCTCTTGGGTTCAAGCCATTCTCCTGCCTCAACCTCCCAAGTAGCTGGGATAACAGGTGCACACCACCATGCCCAGCTAATTTTTGTATTTTTAGTAGAGACAGGGTTTCACCAAGTTGGCCAAGATGGTCTCCACCTCTTGACCTCATGATCCACCTGCCTCGGCCTCCCAAAGTGCTGGGATTTCAGGCATGAGCCACCTGCCTGGCCTCCCTTGGGTTTTGAGCCCATTTCCTATACCTGATTCTGCCCTATTAATTCAGTGAGTTACCTATCTCTCCAGTGATTTTCTTCTTTGCCTAAATACATCAGAACTGGTTACTCTTGCTTGCCATCAAGAACACTGATAGCTAATGTTTTCATCAAGCTGAATCAAGCTGGTGGCAGACCCCATACTGCACTCTAATGTTAAACCAACCTTGCATTCCTGTAGTAAATTCCACTTGATCATGGAGTGTAATTATTTTTATTTGTGGCTAGATTCTATTCTCTTATCTACACTCTTAGCAATTTTCAAGGATATGATACATTATTATTAATTATAGTCACTACATTGTACAATAGATCTCCTGAACTTACTGTTTTGTCTAACTGAAATTATGTATCCTTTAATCAACATCTTCAGAATAGCACATCCTCTCGCTGCTCCCTGCCTCTGGTAACCACTATTCTACTCTCTGCTTCTATGGGTTTGACTTTGTTTTCCACATATAAGTGATATCATACTCATATACATACTTCCATAATTCCACTGTGTATATGTACCACATTTTCTTCATCTGTTGATGGACTCTTAGGTTGATTTTATGTCTTGGCTATTGTGAATAAAGCTCTAATGAGCATGGGAGTGAAGATATCTCTTTGACTATTGATTTCATTACCTTTGGACATATAATCAGAAGTGGAATTGCTAGTTCATATGGTAGTTCTGTTTTTAATTTTTTTTCTAATCTGTTTTCTTCGTATCCTTCACATTTAATCAGTTCCATTGATCTATCTTCAAGTTCACTGTTTCTTTTGCCATCTCAGTTCTACTAATAACTAGCCCAGCTAGTGAAATGTTCATTTTGAGTCTTGTATTTTTCAACTTTAGTATTTTCATTTGGCTCTTTTTAATAAATTCTATTTATAATATTCCCTGTTTGTTCAGTCATGGCCATCATGTTTTGTTGTTATTGTTCTTTAAACATGTTTTTTTCCCAATTACTTGAATATGTTTGTAATAGCTTCTTTGAAGTGTTTTCTGTTAAATCCAACACCTGGGTCCACACAGAAGCAGTTTCTATTGACTAGCTTTTTTTCCTTGACTATAGATCCCACTCTCCTGTTTTTCCAGCTCTCATAGTTTTTTATTGAAAACTGGATATTTTGGATAACATTTTATAGCAATTTTTTCCTCAAGTGATTTTTTTTTATTTGTTGTTGTTTTAAGTAACTTAACTGTACTTAATCTACAGAACCAGACTGTCACCCCAATTTGCAGCCTGTGATGTCTCTGCTCAGTTTTTCTTTAACTTTTATGTTTTAGTGTGTATCTATATAGACTAGTGGTCAACCAGTGATTGGTTGGTGCTTGTGCTCAAACACCTTGAGCCCATAAGGCTCCCACTCTCAGCTGGTGGTAATGTGATAGTTTCAGGAAAGCATTCAAAATTTGGGCATTTTTCAAGTCTGCTCAAGTATTTCCTTTCTACTGAGCTCTCTCGGTTATCAATTTTACAAATATATAGGCTACCCCAAAATCAGGGACTTGTGGAATGCTTAATAAGCTTTTCAATAGCTAACTCATTTCCTTATAAAGTTCTCATTAATCTTTTGATCTACCACTCACCCCAATCAGGACCACAATCACAGCCTCGGAGAGCTGTAAGCTTTTCTCCTTTGCCATTGGGAACAGGTTTTCCATTCTCTGTTCTAAATCAAGTTAGCATCCTCCACCAACAAAGCTACTAGTTTTCATGGTTAATTCTGTCTGATAAAACTACTGTACTGAGCAACTTAGGGTGTGCTGTGGGGGTGGCCATAGGCAAGAAAACCATAGACTGTTACAGTTCTTACCTGAAATTGTGCAGTCTTTCATGAATATGTGATTCTCCATTTGTTGTTTCTATTTGGTTGATTTCTAGAGCCCCAAAATGATTGTTTTTGACAATTTTGTCCAACTTTATAGTTGTTGTTTGGAAAGAGGATTTAATTGACCTCCTTACTCTTTTATACCATCTCCATTTTTGTATGCATCTTGTCTTTTGATTGCAGGTTCCTCAAAACAGAATTGTCAGAACAAGTCCTTGGACACTAACAACTTTTTCTATTGCAGATTCTTACTTGAAAACATTTTATTTTCTCTTATTGGTTCACAAGAAATTGGTTGCATAACCCTATGAGAGTTGCATCTTGTCCAACTCTTTTACTCTATCCTTCCTTGCTTTCCCTGCACAAATAAATGGCTACTGCCTCCAAGCAGAAAAGCGTGGTGGGACACTTATAGAAACTTTTCTAGGAAAGACTGTGGAGAGAAATTTAATCACATGCCACTCAGCAAAAGCACAGAATAAATCTCCATCCATTAATTATTCCTTTTCCTCAGTTTTATTGAGGTATATAAAATATAACAATTGTATATGTTTAAGGTGTATGTATGTATGACATGTTGCTTTGATATCAGTATACATTGTGCAGTTATTATCACAAGCCAATTAACACATTCATTACCTCACATAGTTACTTTTTTGTGTGGCAAGAATACTCAAGATCTATCCTTGTAGCAAATTTGTAGTACACAACAAATTATTAACATAGTCACCATGCTGTACATTAGAATCCAGAACCTATTCATCTTTAACTGCAAATTTGTACTCTCAGACCAGTATTTCCCCACTTCCCTCACTCCTGCAACACTTGGCAATCCCTAGTTATTTCAAAACTTATCAAATTCTCTCTTTGGTTGGGCTACTGCGGGGGGGGCCTTCTGCCCTCACCTTTCCTCCAGATAATGCTTAGCTCTGTTACCACACTGTTTAAGATTGTCTCTACCCATTCCCTGACACACATAATATCCAACTTCTTCCTTCTTCTAACCCTAAATTCCAGTGACTAGCAATTAGTTTAGTCAAACATCTTCTTAACAATGTCAGATCGCGTGCTACGTAGATTCTGTACCATAAGCTAAGAAGATTAAAATGTCTTCAAATGTTAAACACTTTTTATAATCACATTCCACCGTCTTATGCTTGGCAGACAATCCAACTTCTTACTTTGTTGAGAAGCTTGAGGTCATTTAATCTGAACCCCTTCATCTGCCTGTCTATCTGTGACTAACACTCATCCTATATGCTTCCCTTTGGTGCCTCCCTACCCAAAAAGGGTGGGTCTTTACATCAACATGTACAGCCCCCTTCTTATGTGTCCGTTAATGCTCTTTTGGTTGCATTTAATGTGATTCTGGCTAGGCTAGGCAAAGACTGATTTATCCAAAAGAGTTGAAAAATCAAGACCTGGTAAAGACCTTGGCAGTAGAAACTGTGGTTCTTTCCTCTGGGTTGGCGCCATAAGATGACAATGTCAGTCTCTTTTTAACACTCTGGTTCACTGCTCCAGTTTCAAAATCTCAGGTGAAACAAACTGATTGGCTAAACCCACCTCATAGACCCCCTCCGTAGACCAATCACAGTGAAGAGAGTGGAGTGGGGTAGAAGGAGTTTGACAAGGGAGGACAGAGGAGGAGAAGGGGCAGGACAGATGAGAAGATCAGTACTACAGTGATACTGACACACTCTCCCCTCCTGGCTTTTCCTCAGTTGTTTCCTTCTTTGTATCTTTAAACAAGCATAGATATCCCCTGGTTTGAAAGAAATTTTCTTAACTTTGCAACTTTCACTTATCTTAATTTTTTCCTTCCTTTCATCAAAATTATCTAACAAACCACCTACTCGGGTTGCCAGGCAGCCAACTTACTTCCTAAGGAGAACTTGCACATATTATTCCTCTTCACCTTTGCTGTCTTAAATTCCACCTTTACCAGAAAGTCCTGTCTGACACCTGCTACCTCCCCACCTCCCAAACCAAAAATCTCTAAAACACCATTTGGTTTCAGGAAACAACATTATTAAATATGTTAAATAAATGCTGTTTATTTGAATTTTAATGATTTTGTAGCTTGTATTTAATTTCTTTATTTTCTTTTGTTTCATAGGTACCTTGGGGCAAGAGGGAGTTTATAACATGCATTTGTCTTTGTGCATACTATATGTAAGTAGCATTACAGTAAAAATAATTTAAGTTAACCCTGAGTGCCTGACATAACACTTTTCTTTAAACAAAGTCTAAAATCAAGAAACACAGGTCTATGACATCAATTTATCATTAATCCCCTATTTCCTCATAGGGTATTTAACCTCACTTAGTCTTGTTCCCTACAAAGGCACTATAAATTTTCAAAGGTAGGGTCAATAACATTTGTATTTCTTTGTGTATCTACCTCCAAATATCTAATGGTATTTCAAAACTATATTTTATTGAGTGAACACTTGGAAGCTGTGTTTCTGATGGTTTGTAGTAAAATTCTGCTACAGATAATAACTACTTTTTATTTAGTACTGACTTCTATTAAGTGCTAGGAATTGTGCTAAGTGCTTTAGATAAAGTATCTCAATTAATCTTCAAAACAAGTTTATAGAATCTGTCCTAATTAAGATATACACTTTACAGATGACAAAACTGAGGCTCAGAAAGATTAAATAAATTACCTAAGGTCATATACCTAGTAAACACTACAGTTGGGATTTCACATAAAAAAATTATTGTCAGAGAGCAAAGAGCAAGACTATTACAATATAATTTTTATGATAATTTAAAGCTCTTTTATTTTGTAAGATATTTGTAGTTAATTCAGTTCCCATCTGTAAAAATATTGATAGTTATGTCTGTTTTTCTTATTGCATACTTGCCCAAATAGTCTAAAGTTAGTTAGGGTTTATTTAGTCCTGGCTAGCATTTCACTTTAGTTTTGTACTAAGTTTGTACTATTACTATCAGCATGAAGAAATTTACACTCACATAGTACAAAAAATTTTTTAACTTAACTTTGCACTTGATAAGAGGATATTTTAATATTTCAGGCTACGTTTCATAATTTGGGAAATAACATGCCAACACATCATTAACAACACATTTCTGCCGACTGACTTTCCATCCACGACAAATAAATATGAGTTGTAGTGATTGTTGCACAGAGATTCAATACCACTAATGTTTCAACCAATGAGTCGCTAGCTATATATAACACACTATAAACTAAATCTTAGCATACATTGAATAGGCGTGTTTCAGCTCAATCTTTGCCCGATAATTGCTGCATTTATCAGTTTTCAGGCAATTATACATGATTTAAAAATTTCCAGACTTTTAACTCTTAGTGACTTCATTTAACATTCCTCATGGCATAGATAAGCTAATCTGAAGAAGAGGGCCTATGTGGTTATCATACACTATCACATAGCCTGGTCATGACTGAGTTTTCCAATTCCTATCACTATAGCCAAACAGGTATAGTCAAATCCCTACGACCAGAGTAGCCAAAACCACTCTGCCCCATCAATTATACTACCCTAGCAATTTTTTTAAGAAAAAGCCTAAGAGCTAGAGTGGTCCCTATCCAAAAAAATAAATATTTAAAGACGAGAGATTAATTTTCCTTGTCATGAGGGAAAGAACAGAAAATTCTCATGATGGTCAACACGTTTCTGCTTGCCGTAGACCCCACCACATACAGCCTGGGTGACGCCATTTACCTCTCCTTGGCAACCAATGTAAAGAATTCTGTTTCCTCTGCCTGGGGTTCTCCGCCATTGCCCTGTCTCACCCCACCCTGACCCCTCCCCTTTCTCCCTCCTCATTCATCAAATTTCAGCTTAAGTGTTACTTCTCAAAGAAGCGTTCCCCCACCAAGTCCAAATCCCTATCAGGCTCTCATTGCAAACTGAGCTCTTAGGTGGTGTCAGAAGGACTAAAATTAGATAATTATTTCGAGAGTAGACACTCTGTCTGGCGAACAAACCGCAGACATTCTCTTAAGTGTACCTGGAGAGGGAGAGGAAGAGAAAGAGGGGAGGGGAGGGGAGAGAAGAATGATGTATTTAGTTGTTCAGGGAGAAGCAAAGACACATGATGCAGTACCAGAGAGAGAGGATGAGAGAAGGCCCAGTTGCTGGGATTGCTAAGCATTGCCCATATGTTTGTTTAGGCCAGCCTACACTTCCTGCTTACGATGGGCTTCTGGAAGTTGCCAGTACCCATGCTCTCCTCTTCTCCCTGGGCACATTTCTGTACCACATTGCCAGCCTCCCCTGCAGTTGAGTAATGCCGTGTGACTGAGTCCTAGCTGATGGACTATGGACAGAAGTGATGTGCTGCTTCCAGACGGGGTACCTTAACTCTCCCACCAACCCTGCCCAGCTCATTCTCTCTCTATGTTCATTGAGTGGCCAGGGAACAGGATCCAGCAGAAGATTTAAGGCCCAGTGGAGCCATTAGCTAGAAGAAGTCTAAGTTTCTGAATCACTTTGTGGAAGGTCACCTGGCAAAGACTCAACTAACCTGTGAAATGAGTGAAAAACGAACATTTCTTTTGTCAGGGCGTTGTGAATTTGGTGTTTATTTAAGCAGCTAACTTTAACTTCCATGAGTTATCTCAGTATTCTCAAATAAAATACCTTTCTTTGGCTTGTATTAGTTTGAAACAATCTAAATTATTTACTATTAATATGTGTATATATATATATATATATATACACTCACACACATATACACAAGCACACATATATATGTAAAGAGAGATAAATATATATATTTGAAAATATATTTATCCTGTTATGCATTACTATGGAAAGGGCAAATTTAGAATCAGTAATACTGACTCAGCAAGAATCAAACCTAAAATTGATTACTGTGTAACCAAAAGAAGTAAAAAAAAAAAAAAAAAGACCAGCAAACAACATACAAATATCTATTGATCATACATAATGTATATAATTATACAAAAACACACATTCACACACACAAATTTCAATACACAGCCAGGTTGAGAACCATTGATCTAGAAGGATATACACCAAACTATTGCTAGGGAGGGGGCTGGAAGAAGAGGAATCACAGATTATTACTGCCAAAAGCATGTTTTTAAAATGAACTTTCTTTTTTGCTTAGGTAATGTATGCATGTGATACAAAATTGAAAATATACAAAAGGGTTTGTAATACAAAAATGAGCCTCTTTTAAGTTTTATCTGTAGGGGACCCACTTTCTGACTTTGACATCAGAGGAAACCACAGACACCAACTTCTTGTTATCTTTTCACACTTAAGCAGAAATATATATTATAACATTATTTTCATATGTTATATGTATTTTATATTTACATATTTGTTTTATATTTTATGTATGTTTCTGTGTAAACAAAAAAGTATGGCTAATTTTGAAACAAAGGGGAGATAAAACAGGATGACATGAAAATTAAGTCTGTGTTGAACTGTACATCATTCTAATTAATCTAATCTGATAAGTATAAGATTTATGTGACAGTGGATCTTTAGCCTGAATTCATTCATTCTATTTTGCTCTATCCCAACTTTAATTTCAACTCTCTTGATATCAATTATGGAGGTCTTTTCCCTCCTCTATGCCACCTCCCCTCCCCTACCTCCTCCCAAGCAGAATCTGTCAAGCATCATCTGCTTCCAAACCATGCCATTCAGTGTGTGTGTGTGTGTGTGTGTGTGTGTGTGTAAGTGATTTATGTGGGAAGTGATCCTAGGGAGTGAGAGACAGGAGAGAGACATAGTAGGTGATAGGGACACTGTAAAGCCCAGTGGGGGTCATCTGCCACTGCTCTGGGTGACCATTGCAGGTCCCCCGAGACCTTTTGAAGAGCCTCATGAAATGCTTCTCAGAATTGTGTCTTGAGTTGGGGGGTGCATATCTCCCACAGAAACCATTGCTGATTGTGTACCATTCACTTTTGGATTTGCTTCTTAATGGTCCCGAGGCAAAGCTGTCTGGTTGCACAGATGTTAATTATTCTAGACTACTCTTAATTAGTTGTGTGCGTTATTCATTCTGGAACTGTGACAGAAAGCCTCAGCCGGTTTGGTCCCTGAAGACAGACTCGGAGGGCTTTCCAAAAGCTTGGTGTCTGATCCCTCCCCATTGTCTCTCTTCCTTGTTGAACCAAAACATTTCAGTTTAGTCAAGCTCACAGAGGCCACCCCGCCATGGGGACTTTTAAAATTAAATGCTTAGGATGTACATGACTTTTTAAAGCCCCTTGCACATACAAGCTAAAAGCTTCAGTGCTGCTGCCCAGTGAAATGATCCAGCTGGAAATCGAGTCTTGTTGTTGAGGACTTGGTCAGCTCTGACTGGGAGCTGAACACTTGCCTCTGACTTGCAATTTCCCTTGCTCGGGTGATTTGCACGTTTCCCTGTGCAGTGTATTAAGTACATTGGCTGCCTTCAAGACCATCTAAATACTTAAAGCTTTATTGAGGAGAGCATTGTACAGATTAGTGCATTAAATACTAAATGGCTTGTTCATTACAGTCTCCTACAGACACAAAACTGTAAGGAGGGGAGGTCCCAACGCATATTAAATTCTCTGTTCCCCTTATAATTCTCCTATTGACAAATGTGGTTGCAGACAGGATCATTTTGAAGGAGTTTGCTAGAAGACATTGCTGGTCTATCCTTTTGGGAAACCCAGTTGTTTTGTTGTTGTTTTTGTTTGTTTGCTTTTAAACAGAATAATGGGTGGCAAAAAAGCTTCCTTTACACTGAAGATTAGGTCCAGGCAGGAATAAATGAAACACTCCAGAGAATGAAATATACGCAAGAGAAAAATGACTTTCCAAGAGTTATGTCAGTAGGGGAAATAGACTAGTGCTCATTTTAAAGAACTTCAGACCCAGCATTCTTTTTATGAGCCTGGTGTGAGTGCTTAGCCAGCAGGAGGAAAGGAGAATATGATATATTATAATGACCATTTAAATTCTACTTTGCAAAATAACCTGGGTTGCTAAAAAGAATGAGATGGCTGTATATATACCACCATGGAAAGATATCCATGATGAGATAAAAGAACAAGCGAAGGAACAGAGCAGCAGGCATACTATAATTCCATCTGTATAAATCAAAATGATTAAAAACTCTAATAGAATGTACATCTGTTTATAAATGTATCAATGTCTAGAGATAAACATACCTAGCTATTTTGGTGTTTCCTCTGAGAGAAGCAATTGATGTTAGGAGAGGAAAGGAAGGCTTTTATTTGTTGTGTTACACCAAGATTTAAAACATAAATTAAGAAAATTTCATTAAAAACAGATGGCAGGGTGCGGTGGCTTATGCCTGTAATCCCAACACTTTGGGAGGCCAAGGCTGAGGATCACCTGAGTTCAGGAGTTCGAGACCAGGCAGGTCAACATGATGAAACTCTATCTCTACTAAAAACGCAAAAATAGCCAGCCACGGTGGCGGGCACCTGTAGTCCCAACTACTCAGGAGGCTAAGTCAGGAGAATCACTTGAACCCAGGAGGTGGAGGCGGCAGTGAGCCGAGATAGTGCCACTGCACTCCAGCCTGGGTGACAGAGCGAGACTCTGTCTCAAAAAAAGAAAAAAAAATCAGCTGAAGCAATCTTATTATTACAAAGCTTTGTTGTGACAGTTAAGTGAGAATTCTAAAACAATGTGCAGCAAAGGAATTGTAGAGAAAAGTGAGTTGGGTTTCAGATTTTGAAAAAAAAATCTTAGGAAGATAGAACTATTCGATTGTAAGTGTTAAACTACTGACTTGAAGAAAAGCATGTTTGGGGTTTTTTGTTTATTTTTTGTACTTGGGGCTATTTTGGGGCAGAAATCTAGTTTATTTTTCCCACCTCTCTCAGGAAGATTCTGCATATTAAAAGCAGTGAAATAGTTTGGACAGAACCACACATGGGGTTTGGAGCCAAAGAGAACTACACTCAAATACTGCCTCCACTCTTTATTAACTATGTGACCCAGTGCAACACACGAGATTTTACTAAGCTGCAGTTTTCTCACCTATAAAATAAAGAGAAAAACAAAACTGAATCATTATAAAACTTAATTAAGTTAATGTAAATAGAGGGCTTAGCCTATTGGCTAGTGTAAAATAAGCATACTAGATATTTTAGCTACTTGTAGCTATTGTAGAACATACTCTTGAGGGTGGTTCCAAGATGGCCAAATAGGAACAGCTCCAGTCTACAGCTCCCAGTGTGAGGGATGCAGAAGACAGGTGATTTCTGCATTTGCAACTGAGGTACCAGGTTCATCTCACTGGGCTTGTTGGACAGTGGGTGCAGGACAGTGGGTGCAGCCCACAAAGTGTGAGCTGAAGCAGGGCAACATGAAGGCAGAAATAAAGATGTTCTTTGAAACCAACGAGAACAAAGAGACAACATACCAGAATCTCTGGGACACATTTAAAGCAGTGTGTAGGGGGAAATTTATAGCACTAAATGCCCACAAGAGAAAGCAGGAAAGATCTAAAATTGACAGCCTAACATCACAATTAAAAGAGAAGCAAGAGCAAACACATTCAAAAGCTATAAGAAGACTAGAAATAACTAAGATCAGAGCAGAACTGAAGGAGACAGAGACACAAAAAACCTTTCAAAAACTCAATGAATCCTGGAGCTGGTTTTTTGAAAAGACCAACAAAATTGATAGACCGCTAGCAAGACTAATAAAGAAGAAAAGAAAGAAGAATCAAATAGATGCAATAAAAAATGATAAAGGGGATATCACCACCAATCCCACAGAAATACCAACTACCATCAGAGAATACTATAAACACCTCTATGCAAATAAACTAGAAAATCTAGAAGAAATGGATAAATTCCTGGACACATACACCCTCCCAAGACTAAACCAGGAAGGAGTTGAATCCCTGAATAGACCAATAACAGGTTCTGAAATTGAGGCAACAATTAAAAGCCTACCAACTAAAAAAGTCCAGGACCAGACGGATTCACAGCTGAATTCTACCAGAGGTACAAAGAGGAGCTAGTACCATTCGTTCTGAAACTATTCCAATCAATAGAAAAAGAGGGAATCCCCCCTAACTCATTTTATGAGGCCAGCATCATCCTGATACCAAAGCCTGGCAGAGACACAACAAAAAAAGAGAATTTTGGGCAAATATCCCTGATGAACATCGATGCAAAAATCTTCAATAAAATACTGTCAAACCAAATCCAGCAGCACATCAAAAAGCTTATCCACCATGATCAAGTGGGCTTCATCCCTGGGATGCAAGGCTGGTTCAACATATGCAAATCAATAAATGTAATCCAGCATATAAACAGAACCAAAGACAAAAACACATGATTTTCTCAACAGATGCAGAAAAGGCCTTTGAAAAAATTCAACAGTACTTCATGCTAAAAACTCTCAAGAAATTAGGTATTGATGGGACGCTTCTCAAAATAATAAGAGCTATTTATGACAAACCCACAGCCAATATCATACTGAATGGGCAAAAACTGGAAGCATTCCCTTTGAAAACTGGCACAAGACAGGGATACCCTGTCTCACCACTCCTATTCAACGTAATGTTGGAAGTTCTGGCCAGGGCAATCAGGCAGGAGAAAGAAATAAAGGGTATTCAATCAGGAAAAGAGGAAGTCAAATTGTCCCTGTTTGCAGATGACATGATTGTATATTTAGAAAACCCCATCATCTCAGCCCAAAATCTCCTTAAGCTGATAAGCAACTTCGGCAAAGTCTCAGGATATGAAATCAATGTGCAAAAATCACAAGCATTCTTATACACCAATAACAGACAAACAGAGAGCCAAATCATGAGTGAACTCCCATTCACAATTGCTTCAAAGAGAATAAAATACCTAGGAATCCAACTTACAAGGGATATGAAGGACCTCTTCAAGGAGAACTACAAACCACTGCTCAATGAAATAAAAGAGGACACAAACAAATGGAAGAACATTCCATGCTCATGGATAGGAAGAATCAATATCGTGAAAACAGCCATACTGCCCAAGGTAATTTATAGATTCAATGCCATCCCCATCAAGCTACCAATGACTTTCTTCACAGAATTGGAAAAAACTACTTTAAAGTTCATATGGAACCAAAAAAGAGCCCACATCGCCAAGTCAATCCTAAGCCAAAAGAACAAAGCTGGAGGCATCACGCTACCTGACTTCAAACTATACTACAAGGCTACAGTAACAAAACAGCATGGTACTGGTACCAAAACAGAGATACAGACCAATGGAACAGAACAGAGCCCTCAAATAATACCACACATCTACAACTATCTGATCTTTGACAAACCTGACAAAAACAAGCAATGGGGAAAGGATTCCCTATTTAATAAATGGTGCTGGGAAAACTGGCTAGCCATATGTAGAAAGCTGAAACCGGATCCCTTCCTTACACTTTATACAAAAATTAATTCAAGATGGATTAGAGACTTAAATGTTAGACCTAAAACCATAAAAACCCTAGAGGAAAACCTAGGCAATACCATTCAGGACATAGACATGGGCAAGGACTTCATGTCTAAAGCACCAAAAGCAATGGCAACAAAAGCCAAAATTGACAAACGGAATCTAATTAAACTAAAGAGCTTCTGCACAGCAAAAGAAACTACCATCAGAGTGAACAGGCAACCTACAGAATGGGAGAAAATTTTTGCAATCTACTCATCTGACAAATGGCTAGTATCCAGAATCTGCAAAGAACTCAAACAAATTTACAAGAAAAAAACAACCCCATCACAAAGTGGGTGAAGGATATGAACAGACACTTCTCAAAAGACGACATTTATGCAGTCAACAGACACATGAAAAAATGCTCATCATCACTGGCCGTCAGAGAAATGCAAATCAAAACCACAATGATATACCATCTCACACCAGTTAAAATGGTGATCATTAAAGTCAGGAAAGAGCAGGTGCTGGAGAGGATGTGGAGAAATAGGAACACTTTTATACTGTTGGTGGGACTGTAAACTAGTTCAACCATTGTAGAAGACAGTGTGGCGATTCCTCACGGATCTAGAACTAGAAATACCATTTGACCCAGCCATCCCATTACTGGGTATATACCCAAAGGAGTATAAATCATGCTGCTATAAAGACACATGCACACGTATGTTTATTGTGGCACTATTCACAATAGCAAAGACTTAGAACCAACCCAAATGTCCATCAATGATAGAGTGGATTAAGGAAATGTGGCACCTATACACCATGGAATGCTATGCAGCCATGGAAAAGGATAAGTTCATGTCCTTTGTAGGGACAGGGATGAAGCCAGAAACCATCATTCTCAGCAAACTATCACAAGGACAAAAAACCAAACACCGCATGTTCTCACTCATAGGTGGGAATTGAACAATGAGAACACTTGGACACAGGAAGGGGAACATCACACACCGGGGCCTGTTGTGGGGTGGGGGAAAGGGGGAGGGATAGCATTAGGAGATATATCTAATGTAAATGATGAGTTAATGGGTGCAGCACACCAACATGGCACATGTATACATATGTAACAAAGCTGCACATTGTGCACATGTACCCTAGAACTTAAAGTATAATAATAAGAAAAAAAAGAGAACATACTCTTGTTGCCAGGTACGGTGGCTCAGGCCTGTAATCCCAGCTACTTGGCAGGCTGAGGTGGGAGGACTGTTCAAGGCCAGAAGTTGAAACCTTGGAAAGGTGTTCAAGCAAAAAGGAATTTACAGATGTCCACAATGAAGCTGTCTTAAGAAATGTACAGTTTGCTGTGGTAGAAAACTTCATGGTCCTAGAGAGTAGCTACTAGCCAGCCACATGTGTCTATTTACATTTAAATTAAATTAAAAATTCAGTTCCTCAGTCTCACTAACGTATTTCAAGCGCTCAATGCTACATGTGGCTATCAGCTAATGTATCAGACAGCATAATTATACATTTCCATCATTGCAGCATGTGCTTTCGGATAGTGCTGATACAGAAAGTTGAGTCTGATCTTGTTCCGAACTAATTGGCATGGTAGAACTAGGGCTGTACGGTGCAGTGAGAAGAGTACTGTTGAGTGAGACTCTGGTTTCCAGGGACAACGCTACTTCTTTGTGGCATTCGGCAGCTCTTTTAGCCTTTTTAGGACTTGTTTTACACATCTATCAAACAAGGACACAGTAATTGTAATGGAAGAAGTCCCCTCAGGCAGCCCCCAAACAAGACTCCCATAATTGGCCTTCTGCTGCCACTTATACTGGGTAAATTATTGGATCACGGGGTGATGTAGCGATGAGCAAGGAGTGAGGGGCTGTATTTCCACCTACCGGTGAACCCTTGAGGATTGTAACCTCTGCTATAACCCCTTTCTCTTACAGGCAGGTACCTTCTTGTCCCATTTCCCCTGCAGAGCCAAATTCACTCTTCGCACTAAGTGTGAGGGAATTTCCAGACTAGCAGTTCATTATAGACAAGGATTATTATCAACCACAATGGCACATTGTACAGTTAACTTAGTGCAGATTTCAGGCCTCAGTGTTGTTTGCCTTCTGTTTCACTGCCTTTCTCAAAACTAGGTGCCTCCAGCCTCTAGCTCTGCTTTTTCTTGCTAATTCACCTGACCCTCTTTACAAGGCTAAGGTCTTCTCTTCCTTACCCACCTTTTCCAGTTCTGGAGGTTCAAGGTTTGTTTCTCTTTGCGTATCAGTTAACAACAAGACTCTAGGTAAAACAAGAACCAGTTCTTTCAGCTCTAACTCTACAACTGATCCTGAATCCCTCTTCTCTGTATCTTCACTGCTACCTGCAAGCCATCCTTGCCCCTCACTGGGTCAACTGCCAGTTTCCCTAACTGATTAATGAATTCAGTAAAATCTTTAACAAGTGCTTTCTTTAAATATTTGTATGAGAGTCAGGATTTTACCCTCTTTTGAAAATTATGTATTAATAATACACTTTAGTCATTGATTAAATCCATCCCCCACAGCAGTTTGATCTTCACCCAGCAGCCAAAGTGGACCTTGTCCGATGGGTAAAGCAGAGGGTGCCTCTCTTTGGCTTTATAGCCCTCCTGTGGTTTCCTGGAACCCTTCAAACAAAATTGAAAGTTCTTAAGTGGGTCTGGAGCCGATGTAGGATCTGGGCCCTAACTACTTCTATCTCATCTCCTATTATTATCCTTCTCAATCAGATTGGAGGGAATAATTTGTGCTTCCATGAACACTATACAATATCTAGACTCTAGAAGACATTCTGCCAGGCTACCTGATTCAGATTCTATGAAAGCTATTTTACAGCTCTGTAATTTGGCAATGCCAAATAACTCTTGGCTCCAGATATGCATGTGTGTACTGTTCTTTAGAAATTCAATGGGCTTTCCTCCCCACCTGAAGAAACTAGTTTTGTCTCTGTTTACACATTCACTTTAATATTCCTTAACTCCATATAAATTTGTGCTGCTGTGACTTCTCTTTTGAAACATTTATAACATCTGCTATGATCCCTCATTGATGAATAAATTAAATTAAATTAATTCCTTAACAAGTGTTTATGTTAAATCTGCATGAGTCATGATTTTATCCTTTTTTGAAAATTATCATTTAGCACATTTCGCCCACTTGGTTCTTCTTTTTTTCTCAGATATTCTAGCTGATTCCCCCCTTGGGATCTCTGCACTTGTTCCCTTTGTCTGAAATTTCCTGCTTTAAGTTCTTCTCATGGCTCACTTGTCTTTATTGAGAGCTCAGCTCAAATGCCCCCTCTTCTGAGAGACCTTCCCTTACCACTTGTCTTAGTCCTGTTTGTTCTGCTATAGCGGAGTACCTAAGACTGGGTAATTTATAAAGAAGAGTAATTTATTTGGCTTACAGTTGTGGAGGCTGGGAAGTCCAAAATCAAGTGACCACATCCTGTGAGGGTCTTCTTTCTGTCATCCCATGGTGAAAGGCCAGAGAGAGAGCAAAGATGATACAACCTCAAGCCCTTTTATAATCAGCATGAATCCATTCGTGAGGCTGGAACCCTCACTATCTAAACACTACCCATTAGGCCCCACCTCCCAACACTATTTGCATTGGGCATTAAGTTTCCAAAATATGCTTTTGGAGGGGATTATCATGCAAGCCATAGTACCACCCGAACGTCAATCTCTGTGCATTCTCTCTTTTGTTGTCCTCTCAGCACTTACTCATTATCTAAAATTTTCTACTTCATTGTATTTGTTCAACTATTTCTCATCTGATCCACTCATCTTTCTACCCCAAGAAGACATCAAAGCAGAGATTCTGTACATCTGGTTCACGACTTATCACTTGGCAGTGTCTGACACATAGATACAAACATGTTTGTTTGAATGAATGAATCAATGAGAATGACTGAGGACCTTAACTTTTCCAAAATTACTTGACCTTTCTAAATCTCAATGTCATCAATTATAAAGAAATAAATGACACAATAAACATAATTTGCACCAAAATAAGAGAAGGGGATAAGTCAATGAAGATATAGATAAAACAAGATTGGCTGAGTTGGTAATTGTTGAAGCTGGGGTATTGGTACACAGCGGTTCAGGATACTAGTCTATTTACTTTGAAATATGTTTGAAATTCTCCATAATAAAGTTTTAAATAAGAACAATGTATGTCAGTTTCCTTTGCCTAGTTTTAGGACTCTCCTTTTCCTTCAGGTCATTTAAGCCAAGCACGTGAGTGTTTAGGGGGATCTTTGGGTCTTAATGGTCCAAATGGGTTACATTTGGGTCATAATGGCCCGTGATGGGTTACCTAGAAGGCTCTGCTTGCTAAATTAACACTCAAGAAAAAGGATCCCAAAGCAGCATTTCCCAAACAAAAGTGATGAATGGTAGATCTCTTCCTGGGAACTTGATACCTGCTGGAGCAAATTGGCCCTGCAAATGGTACTTAAGATCAGGAATTAAAAATCAGATGTAAGAACTTGGGGGGCAGGCAAAGCTACAGTTATTTATCGAGAGCAACCATGTGCTAAGTACTTCACTGGAGGTATAGTAAAGAGCAGTAGAAAACAGGATCCATGTGGTTCCTGTCCTCAAGGAGCTAAAGGTTCATCAAAAGAGACGGATGGGGATGCAGATCATTGTAAGGCAAGGATGTAGGTGCCATGTCAGAACGCCCCATAGAGTGCCACGTAGCTTCAGCTCAGCAGGGTCAGGAAGGATTCCCAGATGAGGGGCAGCTAAGGTTTGGGGGATGAGGAACAATGACAGCTAATGTCCCATGAACTCTGAACTCTGCTGGGCACTGTACTGCGCACTTAATATGTTTGAACTCATTCATCCTCACAACAGCCTTTTAGTTGAGGAAACAGAGAAGTTAAATCCTTTAGCCAAGGTCACACACACACAGCAAAAGTAGATTCGGAAACTGAATCCAGGCAACCTGGCTCTAGCATCTACACTTGTCCCGAGGATGAAACGTGGCATCCCAGGTGAAGTTAATCAGGCTAAGGGAGGAAGGACAAAGAAGATTCCAGTCAGAGAGAACAGTGCTAGCAAAAAGGGGAGGACACACAGCATATTCAAGAACCCAAAGCCCAGGATGGTGGGACTTAGTGTGGGAGACAGAATGTGACATGAGACTGGAGAGAATCTCGACAGAGATGACAATGGAGGGATCGTTTAAGAATAGCAGGCACTCGCCGGGCGCGGTGGCTCACGCTTGTAATCCCAGCACTTTGGGAGGCCGAGGCGGGCGGATCACGAGGTCAGGAGATCGAGACCATGGTGAAACCCCGTCTCTACTAAAAATACAAAAAATTAGCCGGGCGTGGTGGCGGGCGCCTGTAGTCCCAGCTACTCGGAGAGGCTGAGGCAGGAGAATGGCGTGAACCCGGGAGGCGGAGCTTGCAGTGAGCCGAGATTGCGCCACTGCACTCCAGCCTGGGCGACAGAGCGAGACTCCGTCTCCAAAAAAAAAAAAAAAAAAAAAAAAAAGAATAGCAGGCACTCAGCACGAGTGAAGCCAGTGTAAAGCCAGAGGGGCACGGCCATTTGGAGATTATGTTCCTGAACCCACTCCACCCACACCAGGTCAGGCGACCACTTTCCACTTTCCCAGGTAATCTCTGTAGTTTCCTTTTGTCTCTTGTTCCCACAAACTCTGCTCTTTGTTTCAAGTTCCCACCTGGTTTCCATTTCTTGCCTCAGCCTCATCCATGGACACTTTCCTAGGAAGACACGTTATGTTGTAGCTAAAGGCACAGGCTCTGAGATCCAATGACATCTGGATTTGAATCCTAGGTGTGTCACTTTCTGCCTATGTGAATTTGGACAAGTGTTTTAATCACTCTGACCTTCGGTCTTCTAGTTTACAAGAAGACAATACTAGTATCTTTAACTCTAAGATTTTTATGAAGATCCAAGTGAGCTAAAGAATGTGAAAAATTTAGCAGTGAGTGGCATACAGGAAATGCTCAATAAATTAGGACTGCTGGCTTGGCTTTATTGTAGCTTGATTCTTGAATGCTTCCTCCTCTCTCTGGCCCCCTTACAGGAAAATTACACGAGAGGTCATGGGAAGTAAGGCTTCTGCACTTGCAAAGCTAAAGAGTCCCTGTTATTTGGAATGAATAACTTGTGTCCTCCCTTCCTCACAAGATGCTGATGGAAGGTGAGTGGAACACTTCTGTCTCTTTTTCGATGAAGCCTCCCTAGGACAACAGAACTGATGCTATCTTCCTTGGGAATTCTTCTGAGGCCTTCTGCTTGTACGTCTAACCTCTGAGTACACAGGTTTCTAAGAACTAAGAAAGTATTACTGTGGGGAACTCAGCAGGTAAGAGAGAAAGAAGTCTATTTTAATCTAATTTGAGTAGAAAATATTTGTGAAGTTAAAAGGACGTTGACAGATGAGGTAGGAAGAGGTCTGATGAAAGACAGAAGAGTTTAACATTTGGAAAACAGCTTGATGGGGTAGGGGAAACTGACATCCGTTTTCATTTCAAAGTCAAGGATAGAATTAAATATGCTGTAAAGCCATCTTTTGCTCCCTAGCTAGCATATTGAATAGAAATGCTTTTGCTCCTAGAAAGCGAAGCATATGGTCACGTTCCACAGAAAAACCTGACGGCCAAGACAAATAAACATGAGCATTATGTTTGCAAGTAGTATATGGGGGTTGCTATTTTTTATTCTTCCTTCTATGCTTGTGATTCTCAAATAAGACGTAAATGCTACAATCCTGCATTCTGCTCACAAGTGCTCCAGCCTAGATGAACTTCTTCTCTTATCTGAGTCTTTATTTCTCTCTCATGCTATTCTCTGTCTAAAGATTCTTTGCAGGAAAGATCATTTAATGCATTTGTGAGTTTCACTCACTGTTAAAATATGACAAAATCCATGTACTAATGAGCTGGGTTTAATGGGAGTATTTCTGTTCCCATAAATAAGTTGAATAGATAAGATATTTGCATACATGTTTATTTTCATCCATTTGTACAAAGAATATATTTTTTTCCACTTGCTGGTTTGCTTCCAGAAGGGAATACAGGAGATACCACTGAACCCGCAGGGATCACCTTCTGCAATTAGAAATGTAAACAGCAGATCAGTAAAGGGAGGGTGGAGCCAAGATGGCCGAATAGGAACAGCTCCGGTCTCCAGCTCCCAGCCCCAGCGACACAGAAGACGGGTGATTTCTGCATTTCTGCTTGAGGTACCGGTTTCATCTCACTAGGGAGTGCCTAACAGTGGGTGCAGGACAGTCGGTGAAGCGCACTGTGCGCGAGCCGAAGCAGGGCGAGGCATTGCCTCACTCGGGAAGCGCAAGGGGTCAGGGAGTTCCCTTTCCTAGTCAAAGAAAGGGAAAACAGACGGCACCTGGAATATCGGGTCAGTCCCGTCCTAATACTGCGCTTTTCCAACGGGCCTGGAAAAACGGCACACTAGGAGATTGTGTCCTGCACCTGGCTCGGAGGGTCCTATGCCCACAGAGTCTTGCTGATTGCTAGCACAGCAGTCTGAGATCACGCTGCAAGGCGGCAACGAGGCTGGGGGAGGGGCGCCCGCCATTGCCCAGGCTTGCTTAGGTAAACAAAGCAGCCAGGAAGCTCGAACTGGGTGGAGCCCACCACAGCTCAAGGAGGCCTGCCTGCCTCTGTAGGCTCCACCTCTGGGGGCAGGGCACAGACAAACAAAAACTCAGCGAGAACCTCCACAGCCTTAAATGTCCCTGTCTGACTGACAGCTTTGAAGAGAGTAGTGGTTCTCCCAGCACGCAGCTGGAGATCTGAGAACGGACAGACTGCCTCCTAAAGTGGGTCCCTCACCCCTGAGCAGCCTAACTGGGAGGCACCCCCCCAGTGGGACAGACTGACACCTCATTCAACCGGGTACTCCTCTGAGACAAAACTTTCAGAGGAACTATCAGACAGCTGAATTTGTGGTCTCACGAAAATCCGCTGTTCTGCAGCCACCGGTGCTGACACCCAGCCAAACAGGGTCTGGAGTGGACCTCTAGTAAACTCCAACAGACCTGCAGCTGAGGGTCTTGTGTGGTAGAAGGAAAATTAACAAACAGAAAGGACATCCACACCAAAAACCCATCTGTACATCACCATCATCGAAGACAAAAAGTAGACAAAACCACAAAGATGGGGAAAAAACAGACCAAAAAAACTGGAAACTCTAAAAAACAGAGCACCTCTCCTCCTCCAAAGGAACGCAGTTCCTCACCAGCAACGGAACAAAGCTGGATGGAGGATGACTTTGATGAGTTGAGAGAAGAAGGCTTCAGACGATCAAACTACTCTGAGCTACGAGAGGAAATTCAAAACAATAGCAAAGAAGTTAAAAGCTTTGAAAAAAAATTAGAAGAATGGATAACTAGAATAACCAATGGAGAGAAGGGCTTAAAGGAGATGATGGAGCTGAAAGCCAAGTTTCGAGAACTACGCGAAGAATGCAGAAGCCTCAGTAGCAGATGCGATCAACTGGAAGAAAGGGTATCGCTGATAGAAGATGAAATGAATGAAATGAAGAGAGAAGGGAAGTTTAGAGAAAAAAGAATAAAAAGAAATGAACAAAGCCTCCAAGAAATTTGGGACTATGTGAAAAGACCAAACCTACGTCTGATTGGTGTACCTGAAAATGATGGGGAGAATGGAACCAAGTTGGAAAACACTCTGCAAGATATTATCCAGGAGAACTTCCCCAATCTAGCAAGGCAGGCCAGCATTCAGATTCAGGAAATACAGAGAACGCCACAAAGATACTCCTCGAGAAGGGCAACTCCAAGACACATAATTGTCAGATTCACCAAAGTGGAAATGAAGGAAAAAATGTTAAGGGCAGCCAGAGAGAAAGGTCGGGTTACCCACAAAGGGAAGCCCATCAGACTAACAGCTGATCTCTCAGCAGAAACTCTACAAGCCAGAAGAGAGTGGGGGCCGATATTCAACATTCTTAAAGAAAAGAATTTTCAACCCAGAATTTCCTATCCCGCCAAACTAAGCTTCATAAGTGAAGGAGAAATAAAATACTTTACAGACAAGCAAACGCTGAGTGATTTTGTCACCACCAGGCCTGCCCTAAAAGAGCTCCTGAAGGAAGCACTAAACATGGAAAGGAACAACCGGTACCAGCCCCTGCAAAAACATGCCAAATTGTAAAGACCATCGAGGCTAGGAAGAAACTATAGCAACTAATGAGCAAAATAACCAACTAACATCATAATGACAGGATCAGATTCACACATAACAATATTCACGTTAAATGTAAATGGGCTAAATGCTCCAATCAAAAGACACAGACTGGCAAACTGGATAAGGAGTCAGGACCCATCAGTGTGCTGTATTCAGGAAACCCATCTCACGTGCAGAGACACACATAGACTCAAAATAAAGGGATGGAGGAAGATCTATCAAGCAACTGGAAAACAAAAAAAAGCAGGGGTTGCAATCCTAGTCTCTGATAAAATAGACTTTAAACCAACAAAGATCAAAAGAGACAAAGAAGGCCATTACATAATGGTAAAGGGATCAATTCAACAAGAAGAGCTAACTATCCTAAATATATATGCACCCAACACAGGAGCACCCAGATTCATAAAGCAAGTCCTCAGTGACCTACAAAGGGACTTAAACTCCCACACAATAATAATGGGAGATTTTAACACCCCACTGTCAGCATTAGACAGATCAACGAGACAGAAAGTTAACAAGGATATCCAGGAATTGAACTCAGCTCTACATAAAGTAGACCTAATAGACATCTACAGAACTCTCCACCCCAAATCAACAGAATATACATTTTTTTCAGCACCACACCACACCTATTCCAAAACTGACCACATAGTTGGAAGTAAAGCTCTTCTCAGCAAATGTAAAAGAACAGAGATTATAACAAACTGTCTCTCAGACCACAGTGCAATCAAACTAGAACTCAGGATTAAGAAACTCAGTCAAAACCGATCAACTACATGGAAACTGAACAACCTGCTCCTGAATGACTATTGGGTACATAATGAAATGAAGGCAGAAATAAAGATGTTCTTTGAAACCAACGAGAACAAAGACACAACATACCAGAATCTCTGGGACACGTTCAAAGCAGTGTGTAGAGGGAAATTTATAGCACTAAATGCCCACAAGAGAAAGCAGGAAAGATCCAAAATTGACACCCTAACATCACAATTAAAAGAACTAGAAAAGCAAGAGCAAACACATTCAAAAGCTAGCAGAAGGCTAGAAATAACTAAAATCAGAGCAGAACTGAAGGAAATAGAGACACAAAAAACCCTTCAAAAAATTAATGAATCCAGGAGCTGGTTTTTTGAAAAGATCAACAAAATTGATGGACCACTAGCAAGACTAATAAAGAAGAAAAGAGAGAAAAATCAAATAGATGCAATAAAAAACGAAAAAGGGGATATCACCACCGATCCCACAGAAATACAATCTACCATCAGAGAATACTACAAACACCTCTATGCAAATAAACTAGAAAATCTAGAAGAAATGGATAAATTCCTGGACAAATACACCCTCCCAAGACTAAACCAGGAAGAAGTTGAATCTCTGAATAGACCAATAACAGGTTCTGAAATTGTGGCAATAATCAATAGCTTACCAACCAAAAAGAGTCCAGGACCTGATGGATTCACAGCTGAATTCTACCAGAGGTACAAGGAGGAACTGGTACCATTCCTTCTGAAACTATTCCAATCGATAGAAAAAGAGGGAATCCTCCCTAACACATTTTACGAAGCCAGCATCGTCCTGATACCAAAACCTGGCAGAGACATAACCAAAAAAGAGAATTTCAGACCAATATCCTTGATGAACATTGATGCAAAAATCCTCAATAAAATACTGGCAAACCAAATCCAGCAGCACATCAAAAAGCTTATCCACCATGATCAAGTGGGCTTCATCCCTGGGATGCAAGGCTGGTTCAACATACGCAAATCAATAAATGTAATCCAGCATATAAACAGAACCAGAGACAAAAACCACATGATTATCTCAATAGATGCAGAAAAGGCCTTTGACAAAATTCAACAACCCTTCATGCTAAAAACTCTCAATAAATTAGGTATCGATGGGACGTATCTCAAAATAATAAGAGCTATCTATGACAAACCCACAGCCAATATCATACTGAATGGGCAAAAACTGGAAGCATTCCCTCTGAAAACTGGCACAAGACAGGGATGCCCTCTCTCACCGCTACTATTCAACATAGTGCTGGAAGTTCTGGCCAGAGCAATCAGGCAGGAGAAGGAAATAAAGGGTATTCAATTAGGAAAAGAGGAAGTCAAATTGTCCCTGTTTGCAGATGACATGATTGTATATCTAGAAAACCCCATTGTCTCAGCCCAAAATCTCCTTAAGCTGATTAGCAACTTCAGCAAAGTCTCAGGATACAAAATTAATGTACAAAAATCACAAGCATTCTTGTACACCAATAACAGACAAACAGAGAGCCAAATCATGAGTGAACTCCCATTCACAATTGCTTCAAAGAGAATAAAATACCTAGGAATCCAACTTACCAGGGATGTGAAGGACCTCTTCAAGGAGAACTACAAACCACTGCTCAATGAAATAAAAGAGGATACAAACAAATGGAAGAACATTCCATGCTCATGGGTTGGAAGAATCAATATCGTGAAAATGGCCATACTGCCCAAGGTAATTTATAGATTCAATGCCATCCCCATCAAGCTACCAATGACTTTCTTCACAGAATTGGAAAAAACTACTTTAAAGTTCATATGGAACCAAAAAAGAGCCCGCATCGCCAAGTCAATCCTAAGCCAAAAGAACAAAGCTGGAGGCATCACGCTACCTGACTTTAAACTATACTACAAGGCTACGGTAACCAAAACAGCATGGTACTGGTACCACAACAGAGACATAGATCAATGGAACAGAACAGAGCCCTCAGAAATGATGCCGCATAGCTACAACTATCTGATCTTTGACAAACCTGACAAAAACAAGAAATGGGGAAAGGATTCGCTATTTAATAAATGGTGCTGGGAAAACTGGCTAGCCATATGTAGAAAGCTGCAACTGGATCCCTTCCTTACACCTTATACAAAAATTAATTCAAGATGGATTAAAGACTTATATGTTAGACCTAAAACCATTAAAATCCTACAAGAAAACCTAGGCAATACCATTCAGGACATAGGCGTGGGCAAGGACTTCATGTCTAAAACACCAAAAGCAATGGCAACAAAGGCCAAAATCGACAAATGGGATCTCATTAAACTAAAGAGCTTCTGCACAGCAAAAGAAACTATCATCAGAGTGAACAGGCAACCTACACAATGGGAGAAAATTTTTGCAACCTACTCGTCTGACAAAGGGCTAATATCCAGAATCTACAATGAACTCAAACAAATTTACAAGAAAAAAACAAACAACCCCATCAAAAAGTGGGCAGAGGACATGAACAGACACTTCTCAAAAGAAGACATTTATGCAGCCAAAAAACACATGAAGAAATGCTCATCATCACTGGCCATCAGAGAAATGCAAATCAAAACCACAGTGAGATACCATCTCACACCAGTTAGAATGGCCATCATTAAAAAATCAGGAAACAACAGGTGCTGGAGAGGATGTGGAGAAATAGGAACACTTTTACACTGTTGGTGGGACTGTAAACTAGTTCAACCATTGTGGAAGTCAGTGTGGCGATTCCTCAGGGATCTCGAACTAGAAATACCATTTGACCCAGCCATCCCATTACTGGGTATATACCCAAAGGACTATAAATCATGCTGCTATAAAGACACATGCACACGTATGTTTATTGCGGCACTATTCACAATAGCAAAGAGTTGGAACCAACCCAAATGTCCAACAACGATAGACTGGATTAAGAAAATGTGGCACATATACACCATGGAATACTATGCAGCCATAAAAAATGATGAGTTCGTGTCCTTTCTAGGGACATGGATGAAACTGGAAAACATCATTCTCAGTAAACTATCGCAAGGACAAAAAACCAAACACCGCATGTTCTCACTCATAGGTGGGAATTGAACAATGAGAACTCATGGACACAGGAAGGGGAACATCACATTCCGGGGACTGTTGTGGGGTGGGGGGAGGGGGGAGGGACAGCATTAGGAGATACACCTAATGCTAAATGATGAGTTAATGGGTGCAGGAAATCAACATGGCACATGGATACATATGTAACAAACCTGCACATTGTGCACATGTACCCTAAAACCCTAAAGTATAATAAAAAAACAAAAAACAAAAAACAAAAAAACAAAAACAAAAAAAAAAAAAAAAAGAAATGTAAACAGCACATACTTGTCAGTGATATGCTGAAAAGGAAAGACAGTCACAATGTCCTTTGCTTCATTTGTCTCCCTGAGTCAGCATGGCCCTGAACCACAATTCTTGGAAATAATTCTGAATTGTTTGTAATAAAATTCTTGTCCTGGTAGTGGCCTCCAGGATAAGTCATAAATTCTCTGCATCTCAGTTTTCTCATCTACAAAACAAAAGGAGAAATGAAATTATCTCATTTGTTTCAGCCCAAATTCCAATTCTCCATGCTATCTTTTCCTTCTTTAGGTATGAAAAGAAATAAATTTGACTAACATTTGAACCTGAATTGGAGGGTTAGGACAAAGGGAGACTTTTATGTTACGTTATTTTGTTCTAGATGCCACAAATCTTTCCAGCAAATGAGCAATGATGGTGTAAGTCACGGTGTAGCCATCTGATCAGCTATTAATAAGCAATAATTTAAAATAACACGAAGAATGATAGGAACCTGGAGGAATGCTCTAGATATAATAATGAGTAGGGGGAGAAATCAGGAAGCTAAGGTGCATAAATAGAAACATAGCAAGGATGAAAATTATAGAAGAAAGACTAGTGTTCACATTTTAAAAGTGGTTTCCTTCTGTTGGTGGAATGATGGCTGAATTATTTTCTCTACTTCTCTGTTTTTTATACTATTCTGTATACTAGACATTCTCTTTATATGCTGTTCATTTTCCACAGGAGTGTGTTCTATTTTCTAATCAAAGGTGTGTGATTTGAACAATTCTTTTCTGGCCATGGATGATGGATGTCTGTGTCTAGAGTCTACCGCTCCTTGTGACAAATGGCAGGAATCTGAAAAACAGCCAGCTGGGCTGGAGATATAGCCTGTGGTCACTCGGGAGAGCAAAGCACTCTCTACTAAATGGCTATTGACTCTGTGCCCTTGGTATTATTTGAGCCATCCACCACCCAAAGAAATTGGCTATCCACAAATGACTTTCAAACTATTAAAATTGAATAGATCTCCCTGAGTTAGAAATAGGCCATTGACACTGTAGGTGGTTAAGCTGCTGTACAGGTTTTTCAAAGAACTTATTTATGACACAATACTCTTCCTCTACTAAAGAAGAATAGATTGAGCCATAATCAAGTGCCAATAGGCATTTACTGGGTGTGTGCTTTGGGCCAATCCCTGTGCTAACCCCTGCGGATATAGGATGACTAAGATCCAGTTCTGCTCATCAAGGAATCAGTTTGGTTCTTGATACAGACATTACAACAGATAGTTGCACTACCATGTGAGGATGTTAGGAATAGGCGCAAGGAATTGTGGGAGCTCAGGAGGGAGCCTCTAGGTTACCCAGGAGAGAGTGGGAATTCTTCCAAAAGGAAAAGGTCCTTGAGCTGAGTAACCACAAATGGGTGGGAGTTAGTCTAGCAGGGGAGTTGGGGAAAGAGGAAGCACACCAGGCAGAGGAAGCAGCATAAGGAAGGCTGGGAGGCAGGAAACAGCATGGAGTATGACCCCATAAGCCATGCAGCTTTGCTGCCATGTAAAGTGAGTGGTGAGAATGAGGATAGAGAAGAATAGAGCCTGGATCATGCAGGACTACATGCATCCTGTGAGGAGGTGGCAAATTAGGGCCTACAGACCAAATCTGGCCCACCACTGGTTTCTGTACATGAGTTAAAAATGGCTTTTTCCATTTTAAGTAGCTACTTTTGTTTTGTTTTGCTTTGTTTTTTTTGAGATGATATTTTGCTCTGTGTCCCAGGCTGGAGTGCAGTGGCATGATCTCAGCTCACTGCAACCTCCACCTCCCAGGTTCAAGCAATTATCCTGCCTCAGCCTCCCAAGTAACTGGGATTACAGGTGCGCACTACCACACCCAGCTAATTTTTTGTATTTTTAGTAGAGACACAGTTTTACCATGCTGGCCAGGCTGGTTTTGAGCTCCTGACTTCAAGTGATCCAGCCATCTCGGCCTGCCAAAATGCTGGGATTACAGGCGTGAGCCATTGCGGCCAACCTTAAGTAGCTGTCTTTTAAGTGTTTGTGTTAAGTACCTCCATTATATCCTCAATTTTGCCTCTTGGCCTACAAAACCTAAACTATTTACTATCTGGTCCTTTAAGAAAATGTTTTCCCACCTCTGGACTAGAATATATCCTGAAGGTGCTAGGGATCCCTGGCGGGACATGAGCTTGGGAATGAGCTTAGGAAACAGGACTGTAGCCAGGGAGACAGCTGGAGGAAACTGTGGTGAAAGATAAAACGTATCTGTGTTAAGGCAATGGTAGAGAGAAAGTGGAAGTGGGTTTCTGGGGAAGATCTCAGGGTCAATTATGGATGTGTTACCTTGGAAATGTGTGGGGACATGTGTATGACGTCTGTCAGCTATTGCGTCTATAAATCTGAAATGCTCTGAAGAAAGGTCATGCTGAGCTCTAGTCTTAAGAGGCATCAGTAAGTAGATGCGGACTGGAAATATGCAAGTGGATGAGAACATCGGATTGAGTGAGTGTGTGGGCAAGGTGAAGAGGGCAGAAGGCCAAGGGCAGAGTCTGGAGGACCACAGTAAGTAAAGTGTAAGAAGCCAGGTGCGGTGGCTCACGTCTGTAACCCTAGCACTTTGGGAGGCTGAGGTGGGTGGATCACCTGAGGTCAGGAGTTTGAGACAGTCTGACCAACATGGTGAAACCCCGGGTCTACTAAAAATATGAAAATTGGCCGGGTGTGGTGGTGTGCACCTGTAATCTCAGGTACTCGGGAAGCTGAGGCAGGAGAATCACTTGAACCCGCGAGGCAGAGGTTTCAGTGAGCCGAGATTGCACCATTTGCGCTCCAGCTTGGGTGACAGGAGCAAAATGCCATCTCAAAAAAAAAAAAGAAAGAAAGAAAGAAAAAGAAAGTGTAAGAGGACAAAGAGATCATAAAAGAGACAGCAAATGAGTGGGCAGAGAGGTAGGAGAACCAGGCCTACTTTTTTAGGGAAGTGAAAGAATTCATGAATTTCTGTTTTTTAACTTTTAAAATTTGTATTATTTTATAGAGACAGTGTCTTGCTGTTGCCTAGGCTGAAGTGCAGTGGTGCAATCATAGCTCACTGCAGCCTCAAACTCCTGAGCAAGCAATCCTGCCACCTCAGCCTCATCTGGAACTACAGGCATTCACCACCAGGCCCAGCTAATTTTTTCTACTTTTTAGAGACAGAGCCTTGCTATGTTGTCCAGACTGGTCTCGAACTCCTGGCCTCAAGCAATTCTCCTGCCTTGGCCTTCCAAAGTGCTGGGACAACAGGTGTGAGCTAAGGCGCCCAGCTAAGTAAATAATTTCAAGAAGGAAAAGTGGATCAACAAACATTTCCAGAGCGGCAAAATCTTCCAAACGTCTTAAGGACTGAAAAAATGTCCTTTGGATTTGACAACTAGGATGATTTTACAAAGTTATAGAATTTTCCATAGAGTTAAAAGAAAGAATGGATGAAATTTTCTCCCCCAACCCCAAATTTCTCTCTGGGTTCCTGAAATTACTTCTTAAACCGATGTTTATAGACTCATGGGATTCATGCATTCGTATTTGTAAGAAAAGTTTAAAGAGTACCACAAAGGATATTAGAACAATCTGGATTAGTGACTGGGTCAAGGGCTGGAATCATTATATTTGGATTCATGTTAAAATTATTTTTGCAGTGAATGTGATAACTACCTCATACAAAGATAATATGACTTATTTGAAGCATAGTTTTTTAAAAAATATACCACTTTAAAATAAATAAGCAGGTGGTATAAACAAGACGGCTGCAAAGAACCTGAATGATACTATCAGTAAATTCCTTAAGAAGAAGAAGAACAACAACAACAACAAAAATTAAGAATGTAGGGCAGTGTGGTGGCATGTGCCTGTCATCCCAGCACTTTGGGGGACCAAGGCAGGAGAACCACTTGAGCCCAAGAGGTAAAGGCTGCAGTGAGCTATGATTGATTGTGCCACTGCATCCTAGCCTGGGAGACAGTGTGAGACCCTCTCTCTCTATCTGTATAATAATAATAAGGAATGCAATAATGAATTAGGTTTTAAAAATTATTTAGGTAAGAAAGCAAACTGCTGAAAAAGGGAGGAGGTTGGAAAATTAACAAGTTAATGAACAGGCTCTCTTTTGCTTGCCCAGAATCCCCTCCAGGAATAAATCCCAAGCCTTCCTATTGGAAAACCACAATTCACTCAGTCCTTGCCATTCAGAAGAAAGAGATGCCATTTCTAGCTCTAGGTGGAGACATGCCAATGAGGAGCCTCATCTCTTGGACCATAATGATTGGTTCAATGATGGGCTGAGATCTCAGTGTGAGCCAATGAAAATCAGGCTTGGATCTTTCCCTGGCACTAATTGGAAAGATGCCCCCTCTTTCTACTGGGATTGGTAAATCAGTAGGATGCGTACAAGGAAGCACTGGTGACCATATTTTACCCTAGGTGGCTGCCTGCGAATGAAGCTCCCAGAGAGGAAAATGGTGTCGAGAGAGGGAGAGAAGCAGTTTCCTCATTTAGGTCACCAGATCCGGCTGTGTCTAAAGCAAGGCCTGGATATTTCAATTACAACAGCCAAATAAATTTCCCTTTTTTTCCTTAAGCTGGTTTGATTTCAGTTTCTGTGATTGGCAGTCTAAATAGTCCAGATTGATAGAGTAACTAGATTATTTGGGAATAAAATGTAGCTCACTCTAAGGATGCCCAAAATGATAAACTTTATATGCGTTCTAAAACATGGTCATTAGTTTAGTCAAGGGTTATTTGTTTTAAAGCATGGGAAACTTACTCAATTTGCTCAAATAAAAAGGAGTTTGTTGTATCAAGTCAAAGGTTGCTCACAAAACCCAAGGGCATGAATTAAGATCAGGCATCACAATGAAGAATAAATGGTATCTAGAGAGTCAGCAGAAGTCAAAGGAGCTACTCTTTGTGCATGTCTCTCTTTTGGGGTTCATCAGATATCTCTATTGCTCCATGAACATCAGTTCCGTTGTCAGTTTTCCTGGCCCCTAAGAAACCATCCTCAGGTGAGTTCATCCATTGCTGATATACATTGCCTTACAGGCTCAACACCTGCAGGTAGAACTAACCAATCTTTTCAAGTGCTGATTCTAAATACCTGGGAGAGAGACCAGTGGGAAGTCAGAAAGAGAGAGAATGAATTTGATTGGGTCAACCTAGGACAGATGTCCACCTTTGAGCCAATCAGCTGTGGCCAAAGCATAGCGTTACCGGCTCTATTGCTCACTGAGAGGGCCAAGGCAGTCATCACCCCCCTGAACTACTGAATCAGAACATGAAAAAGAAACAAGGAAGCATGGCACAGTAGGAAAAGCCCAGGATTTGTAATTCAAATTCTAGGCAGAACTAGCTGAATGTTTTTCATTGCTTCACTCTCTTCTGTGGAACCCCAGTGCCTCCACTCTGCCATGATTAACTTCTCTGTGTGAAAAGCACTATGGAATGAGGTCGTGTGCCTAAGATGCTCTATGGAAAAAGTATTAGTTGCGCTTATGAATATAGGATGTCAAAACCAAAGTTCTGAATGAGTGTGCAGAGTAGAAAGACCATAACTTGGAGTTAGAAATATGGACTTCAAATCCCAATAGTTAAACTACTTCTATCTGTGTCACGTTAAGTACATTTTCTGAATATTTTTTCCTCGACACAAAACAAAGATAAAAATATCTAGTTTACATGGCTGATGTAGAAATTACATGAAGTATTAAGTATGAAGTACCTAGCCCAGTACCTATGGCACTCAGTAAATGTTAACTGTTATTATTATTAGTTATCAAGGCATATTATCATCTTTTATGCCAAGGCAGGTCAACTCTTAATACAAAAATCTGCCACTATAATGTTTCAAATAATCACTTCTATTGGAAAAAATACTCTATGCCATGTTTCTTATTAAACACTGGTTTATAACTGTAGAAATACCTAGAAATCTTTTTTAAAATACTAATTACTGGCTCCCACTGTAGACCAAACAAATCAGAATGTCTCAGCCTGGGGCCCTGGCATGTATATTTGTAAAAGCTTTACAGTGGAAAATTTAAAAAAACTCATTAAATGTTTGCAGAATGCATGAATGTGTAAATGAATGAACTATGGATCCAATGAATAAGTGAGAACACTACAATGAATACATTTATAATAAATTGGGGAAAAAAATGTTAAATTCTGTATTCTATGATTTTTTAATTTAAAAGTAGATTTACACACAAATAAAATGTTTAAAGCAATGGCACAAAAGAAAGGGTTAGGTTGGATGTATCAAAATACAGCTGTTTGTTTCCTGATAGTGTTTGTATGTTCTTCAGTGACTTACATTGTTGTTAGAGAGCCAGATGTTGTCGGTGAAAAGTGCATTCCACAGTAACGAATGGAACAGTATAAAACCAGCATGTGAGGACACAGATATTTGCTTCCAGAATGGAAATGCCTCCTCTTATCTACTGTGGTCTTTGCTTTGTGTTTATTTTTTGGATTCTCATGTCTTCATAGCGATGGAGCTGTTGACAGACTGGAATGCCCCAACAAATTATACTCCTTGAGTGTTTCCTCCTCCTCTCTGATCAAGTTTTTGAATGTTTCCTTCTTCCTGAATTGGCAGGCAGACCACTTCTTTTTCAAGCACTTAATCTACCAAGTACCACAAGTCAAAATAAAGATACTTGCAAGGAAAGAATTGAAGAAGGAAAGAGCTTTATATAGACCCATAGGCTCTGTTTAACCCATAAAAGGTCAAGGGGAAAAAAAATCCTTACATAATCACTAATCAAAACTCTGAACTGTGAAGTAAAATTGATATGCCCTTGCAGTGTAGCTCAAAACTACAGGCTTGGAAAGACTGAATATTTTAAGGCTTAGCAGCATATGAATTTCAGAAATGGAGACCCTAAGGAAATAAGCAAAGAATTAGAAGGATTTTCAGGTGAAATATAACATGGCTACTGAAAGAAGAAAAAGAAAATTGGTTTCATTTTATTAAATATCACTGATAAAGTTGCTCTGCTTGAGAGATCTAGAAAATCAGAAAGAATAAAGTAGTAAATTAAAGTGGACTCATAATTCACTTTAAAATTATTGCATGGATGAGTGAGAAGGAAAGATACTGAAGAGACACACAGGATTTAGAAAACATTGGAAGTCAAAGGAAACAGACGCACTACATTCTGGGAGTCATAGAGTCAAATACCTACTGGACGTTTGAATGAAGGGGTTTTGGGTGTAAGGCAGTAGGAAGGGGCAGGGACTTAGGCAAATTGGATTGTGCAAACCCTGTTTTGAAAAGTATCCACTCCTTAGTTTCAGTCAATTGTTCCCATGTAGGATGGAAGCCCACAGCCCCTAAGCTTTCAAAGAAAAGTTGTAAATCTAGACTTGTTCCTGTAAAGATCTCGTAATTTTTAAGTGTTGGCAACAAATTTAAATATTTTAAGTACACTAAGTTAACAAAAACAAAACAACACATACAAACAGAAAAGCCGTGTCTGTGGACTGTATCTGGCCCATGGAACACCATTTTGAGAACTCTGGAATAGTGGATCAAATATGCATGGGCTTTAGACTGTTCCAGAACTGGATTTTAATCCCAAGTCCACACAAACCAGCTGCAAGATCGTGAGGAAATGAATGTCTCAACCTTTCACAATGTTTGTTTCCATATCTGTAAAAAGGAGAACCATAACATCCTCCTCCCCTAGTGGTTGTAGGAATTATCCATGAGCACAGCATCAGGGAGCATGAATTATATGGTAGGGAAGCAGAACTGCATACATTCTGGAATGTGCCCCAAATCTGTTGAAAATTCCTGTGGACCCAAGGAAAGAAATATTCTTTTAAGAATTTCAAAACATGAAAGAACCTACACAAGAGTATATGAAATCAGCTATATAAATGGAAATTTTCAAGTCATGATTTACCTGGTAATCACCAAAATAGCTCAAAAATTTCTCATATCAGAAGGTAAATATTATGGCCAGGCGCGGTGGCTCACGCGGTGTCAGCACTTTGGGAAGAGAGGGGGGTGGGTCACGAGGTCAGGAGATCGAGACCATTCTGGCTAACACAGTGTAACCCCATCTCTACTAAAAATACAAAAAAAAAAAAAAAATTAGCCGGGTGTGGTGGTGGGCACCTGTAGTCCCAGCTACTTGGGAGGCTGAGGCAGGAGAATGGCGTGAACCCGGGAGGCGGAGCTTGCAGTGACCAGAGATCACGCCACTGCACTCCAGCCTGGGTGACAGAGCAAGACTCCGTCTCAAAAAAAAAAAAAAAAAAAAGGAAGTAAGTATTATAAAATTCAACAAAGAATTAAGAGTTGACTATCTCTTAAAGCATTATTTCTCAACTTTTTTTTCGTTATCACCACACACTGAGCCTTTTTAGGCATTTTTTTCCTAATTACTTCCCCTCACCACATAAAGCTTTAATACCACAAATATACCATGTGTCTGTTTGAGTTCTGTATGTGTATCTGTGTTTTATACATAAAAAGAGTAAGTCCTGCTCCTATCAGTCTACACCAATTTTCACATCTTTGGAGATGATATTCCCATTGAAGATGCATGTCTTAAAGAGACTCACAACATGGATTGAGTTCCGTCAATTGTGTCTCACCTTTTGATTAGCGATAATAGATATAAATCTCATTGTTCAGTGCCTGGCATAGAGTAGATGCTCAATAAATTATAGCTATTATAATAAATGTTAATAAGATACACGGAGATTTGACAGGATAATTCTATGGAGCACTGAGTGTCATCAGAAGCCCAGAGGCATGCCTACCTTTCTATGTTTTACTGTCTTGCTTCCAGGGCTTTATGAAGACTATTTTACAACAGATCAAAAACTTCGGCAATTCCTCTGGAGATATTACTTACCAGGGAACCATATTCTCCAAGGAATATAGTAGCATTGCTGTTCTTCCTTGCAATACTACCTTGCAGAGTATTTGTAAAAATCAAGAGAAAAAAATATTCTCAGCAAATATGTCAGATAGAAGGATAAGTTTTGCTTACATTTATATTTGGTCAGTGTCCATTTGGGGTACTGTAGCAGAATATCATCGACTAGGCAGTTTATAAACAGCAGAAATTTATTTCTTATGGTTCTCAAGGCTGGGAAGTCTAAGATCAAGGTGCTGGCAAATTCAGTGCCTGGCGAGGGCTTGCTTCCTGGTTCATACCTCCTAGTTGTGTCCTCACGTGGTGAGAAGGAGTGGCTAGTTCTCTGGGTCTCTTTTATATGGGCATTAATCCCAGTCATAAGGGCTCTACCCTCATAATCTAGTTACCTCCCAAAGGCCCTGTCTCCAATACCATTACCTTTGTGGTTAGGATTTTAACATTTGAGGAGACAAAAACATTCAGACCATAGCAGTTAGTAATAAATTCTTGTTTTGCAGCCAAAGATCAATCTTTATCTTCTTAGCCTGGTATAATCTAAGCCTAATGCCCTGAAATGCATGGGAAGATGTCAATGCTTAGCTTTATGCTTCTGTAGTGGCTTCGATGGTACATTCCTCCCAGGCTTGCTTCATTTTGTTGGGTCATTGGCTGGACTCCAAAGAGAAAGAATAACCACTGTCCCTACAGCCTGTTGGTGTTTGACAATTGCCTAATGCTTGGCAGCCTTCTCTGTAACAAAAATATAAATTGCACTGTGAGGACATTAGGAAATCCTGCCCCAGGAGGAAATCTCTGTGGATGATGTCAGAACAATTAGATATTAAAAGTTGCAGACTTCAAGATTATTAACAAGCTCAGGAAAACTAATAAAGAAGGGTGAGTAGATGCTATCTGACGTGGACAGAGGTATAGCTTGCCAATGAATATATATATATATATAAATGAATATATATATATAAATGAATATATATAACTGAATATATATAAATGAATATATATATAACTGAATATATATAAAGGAATATATATAACTGAATATATATATATAAATTTTTTTTTGAGATGAAGCCGCCCAGGCTGGAGTGCAATGGCATGATCTCAACTCACTGCTACCTCTGCCTCCAAGGTTCAAGCGATTTTCCTGCCTCAGCCTCCGGAGTACCTGCGACCACAGGAGCCTGCCACCATGCCTGGCTAATTTTTGTATTTTTAGTAGAGACGGGGTTTCACCATGTTGGCCAGACTTGTTTTGAACTCCTGACCCCAGGTGATCCGCCTGCCTCGGCCTCCCAAAGTGCTGGGATTATAGGCGTGAGCCACTATGCCTGGCCACCAGTGAATATTCTTTACTCAGAAATTTGAGGAGTTAACTGGGAGATTCCAACTGGTCTAATGGCTGAGGGCTGGAATTGACAACAATACACATGGAAAAGAAACTCAGAGCTCTTCTTCTGGGGATACCTCTATCATAGCTCTCATTTTGTACTTTAATCATTTATTTATATCTCTGTTTTTTCAATCTGACTGAAGACTCAGGTAGCAGGACTGTACTTCATCATGTGTTCATTGCCTGGCACAGTGTTTTTAGTAAGGACTTCTTATAATTATTAAACTAATAATGAATCTTCACCACCACTGGTAAGGGGATAAATCTCAATATTCCCACTAAAGAACATAATCTTTTAAATCAGATGAATTGAGTTTGAATCTTGACTTTGTCACTTAATAGCCATGGGACCTTAGACTGGTTACTATATATGGGCCTGTGTCTCCTCATTTGTAAAATGGGAATAATTATAGCGCCTGGAACTGTAGAATTGGCGGAAAGATTAAAGAAGCTAATATTTATGAGTGTTAAATACTAATCTGTTTAGCTCAGTGCTTGACACATAGAAGGCACTCAATAAATAATGGCTATTATGACTATACTTATTTTAATAATTATCGATAAATTTCATCTTCTAAGAAATCTGCTTTTACAGTCAGAAAAGAGGAAAAAACCCCAAATGTATTCAAAATTTCCCTTGAAGATTCATTACCTTCCCTTAAATCAACAGAGCTCAGACTCCTGGAAGATGAAAAACCAAGGATTAATTTCTTTGTTTCTTTTTACAATTTGGCTGTGGCTTCTCTTGTTCTGAAGCAGTGGAGGACAGAGTCTAGTTTGAAAGGTGGAAAGGAGAAGGAATAAATTAAAGGGTATTTCTCTTTTGGCCAAGGTCACATAGTTGAGTTTGAGTACATTCGGCACACATGTGATGTGATTCCATTTTATTTCAATTCTTGTTTCTCTGAATGCCGACTTTGAAGCAAGTTGTGGTCCCCATACCTAGAGCAGAGATGACCTATCATTATTTCAGAGAGAAATATCTGATAGAGAAGGTTGATAAACCAAGGTAGGTAGCAAACTAGATTGCTATTTATCAGTCACTTGAGGGTTTTTGTTTTTCTTTACCATTCCTGAGAGCTTCAAACGTAAGTTTTCCAGTTTTGTGAAGTAAACATGATTGACTGTCCTTGTCTTGAGCTTAGCTGTGAAACCTCCACCAAACCTGACCATCCTTCTCAAGAATGTCAACATAAACAGATTTAATCATCTCCGCCATTCAAATACACAGCTAAAATGTCCCCTGGCACCTGTGTCAGCTCTAAGTATCACTGTAAGAAACAAAGGATGGTCTCAACTACAGGGAACTGGCTACTCCAGTCGACTAGCCCATGGGAATTCTAGGAATTGAAAGAACAGGGGGTGGGAAAGAGGGGGAATAGCAGCAAGACCGACATAAATTTAGCTCTTTAGAGACCAAGAGCCTTGCAAACTGGTGGTCCATAAATCAAATCTGGCCCATAGATATATTTTGTTTGGTTCACATAGTGTTAAAAATTTTTTTTGAATTGGCTGTCAACATTTCAAAATCCAGAGAAATATTTTAAAAATTGGAGTTTCTGGCTCCCCTTGAAAAATCAGAACTGTTGGCAATAGTGGGCCTGCATTTCCACATGGTTCCCAGCTGGCTTCAGCTGAGTAGCAGTTGCACCCATTAAGTCAGGCACACTTCTCCAGTTTGCCACAGTTCCCACCACTCCCTATTGTTCCTCTTTGTTACATTTATGTCATGTATGCAACTCTGCTGCTACATGTACATGTTGTTATTATGTATATAAGATGATTGTTACACTTATGACTTTTCTTATAGTTAAGAGAAAAATATTCACTGAAACCATGTCTATCCAAAGCAGGGAATGGAAAAGTCATACATAATTGTGTGTCATACATAATTGTATGGATTAAATGATACATAATTTGAAACTTAAAAACAAACAAACAAGTTATATCAATCTTCTTTCATTCACATAATATTCAGCTGATACATGGGGCCTGCTCGATTTAAACATAGTGAAACACAGTTGGCCCTCCGTATCTGTGGGTTCCACATGAACGAATTCAATCAACCAAGGATCAAAAATATTTGGGGAAAAAAATGGATGTTGTGTCCCTAATGAACATGCACAGACTTTTCTCCTTGTTATTATTCCCCCTAAACAACACAGTATTCAACTATTTGCATAGCATTTACTTTGTATTAAGCATTATAAGTAATCTAAAGATAACTTTAAATACTGTATATGGAAGGATGTGCATACATTATATGCAAATACTGTACCATTTTATATCGGGGACTTGAGCATCTGTGGGTTTGGGTATCCTCAGGGAGTCATGGAATCCTCCACGGATACTGAAGGGTGACTATACTTCTATACTAGTTGGTAAAAAGCCGTTGTTCCTAACTCCTCTGTGTCTGCTGCTGCTCACAGCCACTCTATCCCCTTCCTTGGGACTCAGTGACTGAGAGTTACTGGCCAGCCCTAGCAGAGAGTCCTTAGGACCTGGCTCCTGTGCTAGGTGCCAATAAACACCATTCATTTGGTAAGTTGAGAGTGGCAGGTTAGGTGGAATCTATTTGTCTTCTTATTTCTTCCTAAGACATCTCACCTCTGGCAATATTCCACACTAATAATACTGAAATCCATGGTGCCAGCTAGTCCCAGCCCTTCAAGCTAACAGCTTTCAAAGAGCTTACTGGTCCTCAGTGGTACACATGCTGGGACAAGTTCCAAAAAATGGTGCCCCCAGAAAATACTGCAATGATGTCTCTAGCTCCAGAGAGGAAAGAGCCTATGAGTATTTGCTTAAGGGCTCACAATTTGAACACACACTATTATTTTGCTTCTTATTCTTCCACTATCTTTAGTTCCCAAAGTGTCATCCAGGATGTTGTCCACCTTGGTCCATAGGAAGGAGTAGGAGAATCTTCATTGCTCTGCTACCCAACCCTGACCTCTAGATATTTTTACTGGGCTAACTCTGGCTTATCTTTTGATTCTCAAACTTACTGTTGCCTCCTCCAGAATCATATCTCCCAGGCTGAGTAGGTGTCCCTCCTGTAGCAGGCTTCACTCCTGGCTCCAGCACTAGATCGCCATAGCTCATTTGCTGTACACACTTTATGTGCACCATATATCTCCAGCTCATTGCACAGTTCATGGCGCACAGTGGAAATTCAACAAGTATTTGTTGAAGGAATGATCGACTGAATGAATGAATGTTTTAGAGTCCATAAACTGCATGCCCTGCCACACTTCAAGACTATGAAGCAGTAGAAACTGCAGATCCCCCTCAGATCCCTTTGACCACCAGTATCCGTTGCTCTGCTGCTGACTCCTCCCCTGTGGGACCCTTTCCAGAGGGTGGATTGAGCCCGTTCTCTGGACGGAAAGCCAAAAGTGCTTTAGAGTGTCCTCCCATCACCCAGGGAAGCCGCTGACAGACTGGTGTGAAAGTACAAAAACCCAGCTCCTTTGCCTCTAGGTGGGTAAATTGAGGTGTAGTCTATGCTCCAGAGCTCTCCTGAAGGTCAGGCTGCGGCTGGGGGTTGGCTCGAGGTGACATCCTTGCCTGACCTTGTTCCCTTTCCTGTCCTACTTACCCCATTCCCTCAGCAGTTTTTCATGGGAGAACCCAATCCTCGACTCAGAGTCTGCTTCTGGGAAAATCCAATCTAAAAAAAACTGACCTGTGCGCATTTATTGAACACATCCAGTAGGCAGAACATTGTTAGGTAACCCCACAAGGTAGGCGCCTTGGGCTTCCTTCCCTTTGGCCCATACATTTAGGGACAGCACAGCTCTAAGAAGGTTGGGCCCTCAATGATACCTCTGAGAGAGCACTTACTTATTTTGGCATTTTTATATAGAATAAAAACTTCCCACAACAATGTGTCACTCTTTTTTAAAAATAAAAGACTACAGAAAATCAATAGCCTTTTCTCTGAAGTCCCACAGAGGGTACCAGCCCCGGATTTCCTTGGATAACTCTTCTGGCGGAACCTTCGCTAGCTAGAATTATATGGTTTTCCCAGGTACCAAAATAGAAGAGTTATTTTGAAAGGTCAATAATGGAGTCTTGATGCTGGGAGGCTTAATTGAGGAAATCATTGATTTTCCCATTAATATTTTAACTTGCTTGAAAGATAAGAAAGTAAAGGCTAATTTTGTTTCAAAAATACTCTACTGAAGGCTGTCTGTCACGCACAAACACATCTGATTCCGTTAATGCTAGTGATAAAAATCATAGATCAGGGATTCTCAACCTTGGCATTTTTGAGATATTTGGCCGGATTTTTTTTTGTTTTGGAGGCTTGCCCTATGCATCGTATGATGTTTAGCAGCATCTCTTGCCTCCACTTACTAAGTGTAAGTAGCACATGCACCACCCAGTCACCTGTGACAAGCAAAAATATCTCTAGGCTTTGTCAAATGTCTTGTGGGGACAAACTTGTTCCTGGGTGAGACCACTGATAAGAGATGGAATATCCCCGAGAAATTACAGCCAGAGGTTTGAGGTCCAGTGGTGGGAGGGTGAGTGTCAAAAGAAAACTCTTATTTCTGTTCCTTTAAGTGTCGTTGTAAAGGATAAAAGATGTCCTCTGGATTCTAGAGGTTATAAATAGAACCTTCTCTAGCAATTGGCACTAAAGTGAATAGTTGAAATCTACTTCAAGACTAGTACTGTGCATTTTTACAGGATGTCCTTCCTTTCAGAAGAGGGTCACATAGTAAAGATGGCTGTTTAAAAATGTATGTCATGATTTATTCTGAATCATTAAAAAATTATCTGGGAACTCAGTAGATCAAATCTTAACTACTGATTAAACAGATTTCTCCCTAAAATGTTGGAGTCAGCTTTTCTTTACTAGCTTGAAAAAAAATAAAAGGAGGTCACAAACATCTGTTTTAAGTCCTTGGAAACTTGAAAAGATTAAAATCAAAAATAAAAAGAAAATAAACAAAGTTCCTTTTACCATCTGTTTCCTTACAGTCTCTCGCTTCACGTTATTACATTTGTGAAGAAGGACTGAAATTTTAAGCCTTTTGAATTGCTAAAGGAAGCCAGTAAGGAGGTCTTTGTGGATAACTTTAAAGGCAGTGAGAATTCAATGAAATCTTTTTTTTTTTTTTTTGGTTTTAAATCCAATTCAAAAGACGTATTACAATCTCTTGGTAATGTACATGTTTCAGTGAAGTACAAGAGCTGCCAGTCTATGCTACATTAGGCCTCCAGCAACTTAAGACAGAATCCTTTCATTAAAAGCATAGAATCAAGCCATGAATCTTTGGAAATTTTGAACTCATATTGAAAATTTAGGAAGCAATCTTAAGGACACATGAATATTACTTTGTTTTGATCCATTTAGTGGTATAACACGTAAAGAAGACCATCCTCTTTAGACCCATGAAATATTAGTTTAAGGGGAAGAAGATTTTGCCTCTCATTACAGGTATCAAAGAGCTGCCATTTTCTAATAAAGTTTTCTTATGACCAGTGCACAAATGTTTCTTCATCCTAGGTGGATATGAACATTCGATCTCCTTCCTTACTGAACTTTATTCTTCTCTCAAATGGAGGGGATGCCTAGTTGCTGTTTTTATATATATATTGTCTCAGGTGTTTATAGAGTCAATTTACTTTCTCCCCCGCCATTACCCAAAGCCATAGGTCCTACTTATAAGGCCACAGCAAAATTCTTTCACGTGTTCCTATGGTTAAGCATTTTGTATATTAATACTTGAATATTCTCCAGTACTTCACTCTTTGCATTTTGGGGTTTGCTTCTTGGATTTCGTTATGCATGGTTAAATTGTTAAATATCCACTGTGCTTTGTTCCTACCAAACAGAACTAATATTTGGACTATTTCTAATGTAAGTCATTATTAACCATCTAGAAACTGGCAAAGCCAACAGCTAAGTGAGCTGCCTGGTGGTCCTAATAGTTGAGTGGCTGGATAAAGTTTCATGGATTTTAAATCCCAAGTTCTAGTCATTATTTTATAGTCTGGTAGGAGAGACAGACATTAAGCAAAGAATTACACAAATGAATATAAAATTGCCAGTCTGTTTAGAGTAGGGTTTCTCAACTTCAGCAGTACTGACACGTGGGGCTGGATAATTCTTTGTTGTTGAGAGGCCCTCGTGTGCATTATCGTGTGTATGACAGATATCTCTGGCCTCTACCCACTGGGTGACAGTAGTAACCACTGCACTCCGCCTCCCCAGTTGTGTCCACCAACATTTCTCCAGATAGTGTCAAATGTTCCCTGGGGGACAAAGTCATCCCTGAATGAGAACCAAGAAAGTTTGTCAAGAGGAGAAAGAGATTTATGCTATTAACCAGAGTGTATTTGGTATGCTATTATCCAGAGTGTATTGGGTGATTTAACAGGCCTTGGATCACCAGGAAAGGTTTTCCTGAGGCCATGCTATCTGAACTGAGGTCCCAGTGATTAATAGGGGTTAACTAACCAAAGAGGGAAGAGGCAGCATTTACTTCCAAGAAGTACTTAGTGAATCTCTACTGGGTGTCAATTCTGTTCCAGGTGCTGATGATACAGCAATGAACAATAGTCAAAAAAGCCCCTGATGTGTGTGGAGCTTACCTTATGGTAAGGGAAGGCGGTCGATAAAGAGCTAAACAATTAAGGTAGAGAATGTGGAGGGTTAGTTTCTTTAGGGTGGACAGGGCAATACTCTCTGAAGAAGTGATCTTTTTGCTGGTCCCCAAATGAAAAGAAAGAGTCAGCCAAGCAAAGACCTGAGGGAAATGACTTTCAGGCAGGGATAGCATGGCAGCATATACATAAGTTACCACAGTGGAGAGTTTGAGAATGTCCAGTGCCAAATCTCCTTTCTGTCCATTTGGAATCCTGATAAGATTAAGAACTAAAAGCCAGAGCTACTAAGCAGTTGCTTTAATGATTCTTGTTTCTGGTATTCATTTAGGCACAAATGAACTTGTGCCCATATCATCATTGACACAGCAGAAATCAAAGATATATTGTTAGTGGAACTGGCATTACTGTATTTTTCAGGACAATTCACCCAAGATCACATCGGTCGAGTTGTCTAGAGAAGCTTTCATTGGCCGTATGTGTTCTGTGGCTAAGACAAAGAACTCTTAAAAACTGTCATTGATTATAAATCTGGCCCCCTTTCTTGAAGACCAAATTTACAAGAGAGATAAACAGCCAGCAATTCCTGTTAATAGAGTCTACAAGATTGCTTTATAATGAGGAAAGCAATTGGCAAGATCATTTAAAAAGAAGCAATGTGGCAAATGTATCCAGAAGCTATGTTTTCTAATAAAAAGTTTGCTTTGGATGACATGCTATACTTAGCAGAGCACTTTTCTGTGTTTATTTTTCCCAAAGTAGCAGCAGCTTCCAAATATTAGTCCCTCACACCCTTTCTGATAATTCACCAAGGACTCAGATATCAAGGATACTGTAGAATTTTAGAGCTAGATGTATCCAACCATCCTGTTGTACACAGATTGAATAACTTGACCAAGGTCATAAAATAATTTGTGGCATTGCCCAGACAAGAACATCCTTCTGTGAGTACTCCCATCACTGTTTCCTCCCCTGCATGAACTCATGCCTCTGTTTTGCACAGATTGCTCATTCAAGGAAGCATTTTACAGGCTGAAACCCATACTTCTCTTTGGCATTGCTCATCTTATTAAGCCAGTGGTTCTGAGCTGGGTAGATTTGCCTCCTGGGAAACATTGGAGAGAGCTTGGAGATATTTTTGCTTGTCATGACTTGTGAGTAGAGGCTACTGCATCTAGTAGGCAGAGGCCAGGGGTGCTGTGAAACATCCTATCGTGCATGGGACAGCCCCCACAGCAAAAATCGTTATCCAGTAAAGGTGTCAATAGAGCCACCCTTTTGAGAAACTCTACATTGGCTTTGACATTACCTTTCTCACCAGACTTTTGTGTTAGTGAAACACAGGGCTTTTCTTGACTTGTTCATGTCCCTGCTACTGGCACTTGTCCCATCTACTGATATTCAGTGCATTTTCATTGCTTAACTGTTGAATTTAATTGTAAGCCACAATAAAAGATGGCAATTCATTCAAAAATCATGGAAAAAAAGCAGAACTGCAGAAGTAATCACTATGATTACTTCCCATGGTGAGTGGAAGACATTTAAAAATAGCCATTCTTTATTTTGGGGGGTGGCACAGATAGATTTTAATCTCATAAGAGCTATCAACCCTCCCTTCAGAAAAATGTCATTCATAACAAATTTTCCATACAATGGGGCCAATAAACTGCCTGACATACTAGAGGGCCAGGAGTCCTGGGTCTAGAAGAAAGTATAGAATATCTTTCTCCTTACCCTTTGGATAGTGTAATAAACTACAGGCTTAATACTGATTGTCAATGTTTTCTGGAAAATTAGTTCCTACTTTAAATATTTTAATATAAAATGATTCATATATTGAAAATTGCCTATTGGCCATCTACCGACATGAACAAATAAAATATAAAATATCATAAAGTGGCTAAAAGGAATGAACTAGGTCCATATTCGTCAACTTGGATAGATTTTTAATTTTTATTCATTTATTTACTTATTTAATTTTATTTTTTTACTTTTCTGATTTAGGTCAGATGGATAGATTTTTGACAGGCTGTTATTAGAGGAAACACACAGGATCTGGTATGTTATATATAGTATGATATCTTGTATGTAGATTTAAAAATGTAAATAACAAAACTATATCATATTCATGGGTGTGTATATGCATGCAAAAATTTGGAAGGATTGATACAAACTTCATGATAATGGTTACTTCTGGGGAGTTGGAAATAAGAATAAAGTTGGTAATAAGGAGCAAAGGAAACTTCAGCTTTTCTGTAAAGTTTTTTATTTTGTCCTTTGAAAAACAAAGGACAATGGAGAATCCTGAGTAGTAGCTGTAGGGAAGTTTGTTATCATCTATTCTGAAGTATTCTGTTTTTAAATTTTTCTGAAAAAGAAAAAATAAAAACAATTTCAGACATATAATGGAAGTTCTCAGTTACTGAAACTCTTAGAAAAATTATCTCCACCCCTTAGCTGAAGTGTGCTGAGGTTCTTACAAGTTTGCTGTGTATTTTGTTTGCTTTGGCAAAGTAAGCAAACTGCCCTGAAACATCTTATATGCATGGCTTAGTTTTCACAGTCACTGGTTCACAAGTGTATTTTTCTTTTTCTCCCCACCTAGTTCTTATTCATGGTAGAGTAGTCAACCTGGCTCTTCTTAAATATTTTACTTTTTCTCCAAATTTGGCCAGATTTAGTAATCAGTTGAAGGGAGAAGAAGTATAGGGAAGTAGAGATGAATAAAGTTTTCTTAGTAGATGAATGGAAGTAGAATTACGTTGGCCTTATAAATGTTAGAAGCAATTTAGACTATGTGATCGTGTGGCTGAAAAACCACTTATTGTAAATTGTGTGCTCCAAAGCCAATTAATATTGTTATTTTTTAACAATGTACAATGTTTGAAATCATGTAATTAGGAACATCATTTAAATCTTAGCAAGAAAATAGAAGCAGATGTTTGTATTGGAAAAGCTCTAGGATAGAAGCCAAGCAGACGAGATTCTACTTCCTGTACTATTACTTTTTACTCTTAGGCAAATCACACTCACTCTCTGGGCCTCAGTTTCCTGATCTGCACAATAAAGAGGTTGGAAACTATCAGCAGCCACAAACTGGAGGCTCTTAAGTCATATGAGACCAGTAGATATGGTTTTGTTTGGCTAAGTATTTAAAAATGGCTTCAAATTAGCTGTCAACATTTTATAATCAAGAGATATTCATAAAAATCCACATTTCTGGCCTCTCTTGAAAAGCAATTCTGGCAACACTGTTGTGTCAACAATAGGTTGTTACTGAATGGGGGCAGGGGGGCCTGTAGACAGGGCACATGCTCTCCAATTGCAATAGTCTCCACTATTCCCTATTGACATACATCTGACCCTCTGCACATGAGTTGTTGCCTGACCTAAGCATTTGAACTTGTAACCCTCAGACCAAAAGTTTTCTAAATTCCTTCAAGTTTTATAATTTCTTGATACTAAGAGAAAAAGATGTTACAGAAAGTCAACAGAATACCTAAACTGAAACAGGCATAAGAAAACTGTGTGAAGGCCACAATCAAACTGGAAGAGCTCTTCTGTTCAAGGAAAACGCTGATGAGCTCGTGGGACTTTTGTTTCCCTGTTTTATTCATTTTTAAAGAAAATAATGCATTGTTGATGAAGTAATCCCAGAATTATGAAAAGAGGTCTAATTTTTAAAGGGAGTTATGTTTATAGAAAATTGGCACATCTAGAGTGACGTTTTTTAAATCTATTTTTAGAAATAATGGAATAACATCAAATGGTGTAGGTTAAATTTGGAATCTTCCCTCTAAATACACTCAGGCACACCCACACACAAATCCAGATGTTTATGTTGAAATCTCCAATTTTTAATCACTAGCAACTTAGAAAACACTATACACACCAAAACCCATGCCAGTTTGCAACCTCTCCAGTGAAACGGAGTCTTTCCCAATATAATTACCAAATTATTTACTCTAACCAGTTTGGGATCCTTGTGATTAGGTAACATGGCTACAAAAAAAAAAAAAAAAAAAAAAAAAAAAAGAACATTTGTTTTATTTCCCGTGGAGTGTCCTTGCTTTTTGGAAGGAAAGTTGATAGTCTCTGAATACTCTGATTTAAGATTCCACTGGACGGCCAGCCCCCAGGCTATCCACGACGGAGCTGGACTGTGGCACTGGCCTCTTGCCAAGGCATTTTAGCTGGATAAGTGCCAAAAGAACATTATTAAAAAGCATTTTCACAGATAAGAAGTGCTTAGCGGTGTGCCCTCGAAAGACAGTTATGTATGCATGATCACAAGGTTCTCATTCAATTATGTTACTTCCATAATCTGGAAGCAAGTGCAACCACAGTTATCCTCATGACACACATTCACAGTCACAGCTAAATCAGCAACAGCTTCATGTTAGGTTGAACCCCATGAAATTGCCAATATTTGACCTTTAATCCACAGAAAGACAGTTTACTGTGATTTAACCAATGATCTTTCTGTGTTTAAACATAATTATTTAAGTTTTCTTATTTTGTTTTAATTTCAGGGTATCATAATTAGTACACTTAAAACAAAGCCTTATTTTATGTTTATTTACATATTCAAAGATTGGAGATAACGACCTAATAATTTTGTGCTACATTTGAGCATAAAACACATCAGCCTTGGTTAGGTTAGTGAAAAAAAAGCTTCAATTTCATCTCAAGGTCCTGGGCTTAAATAGAAAGATGAGGCACCAGTGATGATGAACATCCCATGGAGGCATGAAATAACGGGTCTCCTTTTTGTTGGTTATAGTGTGTTGTGTCTTCAAGGTGCAGCGTATATCTAGGGCTTACACAGAAATATATGCTGCAATGATACTCTTTTAAGAAGTAGCAAAATATCTTGAAGTATATCAATGGATGGCTGCTATTCTCATTAGCAGTTCTTAGTTATCTAAAGAGTGCTTTAGAAAGAAAACACAAAAATTGACCCTGAGTAGCAACAAGTATGGTTTTTTTACATGTCCAATGTTATTGTGATTCAATTTTTTTTAGTCTGTTGAAAATCCAGAAATCACTGAGATCTACCCAAGTCATTATATTCACAACAAAAGTACCATGTGTCTCCTGGCATGGCGGGATAGACCTTCATTCCCGCTGGGTCAAACAGACCTGGGATCAAATTGTAGCTACTGACTTGCTAGTTATAGGACCATGAGCAAGTCATTTCACCTGTCTGGGTTAATTTTCTCATGTGTAGAATGGAGTGAAAAAGGGTGATTACTTCACAGGGTCACTAATAAAATGAGACCACATGTGCAAAACACTTAATGAACATGAGCACGGGTTCTTGTTACAAATTAATGAACGTCTGCCCACTCACAAGCCTTTAGCTATAAAATATGCAAGCAGTATATATGCTCTTATCCCAAATTTGAATAACCAGCAGGAAATCTTTGAAAGGCAGAAACACTCTGAAGAAAATGATACTGCTGTAGCAATGATATGACCTCCTTTTAACCTTGGTTTTAAAATTGTACATAAAGGAAAAATAAAAATCAAAGATAACTAATTGGTTTGGGTGAATAAATTATGGCTTATCAATATAATAGATGATTTGTATGTTTTGTGTTTGCATGTACATTTTTAAAAGTCTGGACTATGTATGTCAAAGGTGCTCATTCAGGGTAGTGAACTTGCAAATAATTTTTCATTTCTACTTTATGTATTTTTTATATTGTCAAAAACTTCTTGGCTGGGTGCAGTGGCTCATGCCTTTAATCCCAGCACTTTAGGAGGCCAAGGTGGGAGGATCACCTGAGATCAGCAGTTCGAGACCAGTCTGGCCAACATGGTGAAACCGTGTCTGTACTAAAAATGCAAAAATTAGCTGGGCGAGGTGGCGCATTCCTGTAATCCCAGCTACTGGGGAGGCTGAGGTGAGAGAATTGCTTGAACCTGGGAGGTAGAGGCTGCAGTGAGTTGAGATGGCGCCACTGCACTCCAGCCTGGGTGACAGAGTGAGACCCCATCTTAAAAAAAAAAAAAAAAACTTCGCCAATGAGCATATATCTATATTTAGTACAGATATATAAATAAATAAATATAAAAATAACTTTAAATTTAGAAAATAAGATATTTATGATACATGTTCTTATTAATTCAATGGCTGAATCTTATGTCACACTCCTTCATACTGTATAAGACTGAGGGCTTGAAATGGGGGTCTGGGGAATTTCTAACACCCTCTTGCATCAAAACCATTTTATTATATATACAGCAGTTGGTAGGTCCTGATTTTTCACCTGGAAATTATATATTTCAAGACAGAGTTATTTCCTCTTCATGCTCCTTGCTGTCACTTTGTCCATATATATTTGTCTCGTCACAACAACTAAATTATGAGCTTCTGAATGACAAGACTCATTTATCTTGTTTGTTGCAGTTTTTTGTTTGTTTGTTTGTTTTGGCATAGTACCTATCCTAGAGTTAGGTATTTACTAGTCACACAAAAAGTAAAGGATGTGTTGTTTTCCCTCTGGATGTGGTTCCCGCAGCCAAGTCTGTAATATAGAATCCAAATAGGAAGTCCATGAGTAGGTTTCAGGTAGTTCCTATGGACATCCTATGGACATTTCAGTGGTTCCAATCCTTACTGTATAATGATTTCACCTACAAAGCTTTAAAAAAATCCTGATGCCCAAACTCCACCCCCAGAGATTCTAATATAATTGTTTCCAGTGTTGAAAACAAACAAACAAAAAACATCCCCCGGAACTCTAATATGCAGCCAGGTTGATAATTCTGTATTAGGATAAAATAAAGGAAAAAAGTTTTGTAGGTTCAATTGTGTTGTGGTTTTAATTTTGCTGTGTTCAATAAATATTCCGTAAATATTTATTCCATAAATATTTTTCAGAAGATTGAAGTTGGAAAGAAAGCAGCCTCCCTCCTTTAATAATAATAGCTAGTATTTATTAAGCATTTATCATGCATGAGGCACTATTCCAAATGCTTTCCACATGTTAACTAATTTAATCCTTACAATAACCCTATAAGTAATGCATTATTATTAACCCTGTTTAACAGAAAAAGCAAATGAAGCCTAGAAAGCCTGAGTACTTTGAAAAGCTGGGCTTCAAACCCAGATAGAACAAACCTGGAGCCCCCATTTTTAAGCCAGAGCCCCTTTGCTCCAAGAAAATCCAGTAAATATCCCAAATCTTCAAGGAAATTCTTCTGGACTACACTCACCAATAAAGATGAACTTTTCTGACATCTCTTACATTGAATTTTCATGTAATAGTCTGTATCTAGTTTTCTCCCCAAACATAATAAATGCCAAACACTTCTTAGATGCCCAGCCTTGCGCTGTACATTTTACCTGCGTTGTTCCATTTTGCCCTACACTCTGTAGTGTTTTTTTTTTTTTTTTTTTTTTTGAGACGGAGTCTCGCTCTGTCACCCAGGCTGGAGTGCAGTGGCGCGATCTCGGCTCACTGCAAGCTCCGCCTCCCGGGTTCACGCCATTCTCCTGCCTCAGCCTCTCCGAGTAGCTGGGACTACAGGCGCCTGCCACCACGCCCGGCTAATTTTTTTGTATTTTTAGTAGAGACGGGGTTTCACCGTGGTCTCGATATCCTGACCTCGTGATCCGCCCGCCTCGGCCTCCCAAAGTGCCGGGATTATAAGCGTGAGCCACCGCGCCCGGCCTAGTGTTTTCCAATGACTATGCTACGTGTATTTATTTTCTCTCTGGAGAAATTGTGGCATTTGTGAGCACTGGGCAAACCATTATTCATTGCATCACTCCCCTACCTGGAGTTCTTATGCTCCAGTACCTGTTGAATAGATTGTACTGTGCAATGGGTAGGGAGTTGCCAGACCTGCATTTATAGATAGGCACTGCCACTTTCTAGTTCCATACTATTGGGCAAGTCAACTAACCTCTCAGAGCCTCAGGTTCCTCCTCAGTAAAACAGGGCTCCCTTAACTCAACTGACACTGAATAGCCATTGCTATGTGCCTGGTGCTGAACAAGGCAAACGTAGACCCTGGACCCAGGGGGCTTTCAGTCCACTCCCATTCTCCCAGGAGAACGCAATAGGATGATGCCAAGAGAAGTGCTTATTTAGCTCAAGTCTTGGGGGCAGGGTGGGGAGGCAGGGCATGTAATTACCACTCAATAAATGTTAGCTATTCATTCAATATATTCTATTTAATTAAAAGCAAACAATCCATTCAACATCGGAAGCAAATGTAATTAAACCTCATTCTGCACACGTACAATATTCTACATCATGCCATCTTGAGCCTTTACTACTTCAGATCTTGCTTGCTACTTGCTCCCTCATGTCAGTAGCAGCTACACCAGGGCCTGTGAAATCAAGATGCCCCGTGCCCCCATTCTTTTTCTAGGGTGGTGACCTGTCAAAAAAGAAGGGAGGAAGGGGGAGAAAAACGGGTAGGAGAAGAAGGAGGAGGAAGAGGAGAAGACGGAGGAGAAGGAGGAAGAAAGGCCAAAACCAGGGTCCAGAAACTGTGGAGTCTTTAAAATATTGATATTGGATAAATCAATTTAATTTTCAACAAAAATCCAAAGCTATGTGATTGTGTAGTTGTGACACAATTATTTTTAAAAATGGATTTGCTTTTTAAAATTAATTCATAGTGTGTAGAGAAAAATTAATTCATGGTGTGTGGAGAAGTGAAGTCTGGTCACGGGACATACATTTAAGGCTGTTTGGGAAATATTTTCTCCCAGCCCTGTCAGAGCACCTTTGGTGCTCTCCTTGTCAACTCATTTGAAGAGACTATAAAAACTCTCAATAGGAAGTCGTTCATGAAGAATCCTCCCTTCCTCTCCTTCCTCTCCCATTTGCTGTTACACTCAGCACCAGATCAAGTTGGAATCTCTGCCCTGTCACTCATCAGCTATTTTGAGCTAACCCCTCTGAGCCTCCGAGTTTCATGTAAAGACCGCATAATAAAACAAAAATTGATCTTAGGGATAAATGCCTGATATGGGATAGGCTCACCCTTTTTTTTTTTTTTTTTTTTTTTTTTTTTTTTTCTGTCTTTCAAGTGCAATGGTTTCAGATTTGCGGGGATCTCAGAAGTCATTTCGCCAGCCCCTCTTGGGTGGCTGGGTGCATTCTGCGCCTCCCTCTGCCGCCGGTGCCTCATACCCTTTATTCTAACAGCACTCAGGTCCTGGGATGCCTGAAGCCGGGGAGGCAGAATCAAGTCCCGCCCAGAGCTTGGAGGAGTCGGAGGGAGCGATGGAGAGGCGCGGGCTAGTGACCCCCTCTTTCCCCTCCTCCTGGCAGGCGCCTCTCCGCGCCTCTTGGCACCGGCGCCCTTTCTCTGTCGGGGAAGGCTAGCCCAGCCCGCAGCCGCGTGCGGCGGGGGCCGAGGGCGCCCCCTCCCTTCCTCCCTCTCCCCCTCCCCTTCCTTCCCTCCCGATACAATGACTGGGCCGGAACAGCGCATCAGCCGAGCCTCATTGGCAGCGGCCGCCCCAGCCCCCGGAGAGGCGGCGGGCGGGGGCAGCTGGAGAGAGAGGGAGCCGAAAGCCCCGGCTGACAGCGAGAGGAGGCAGTCAGGACGGAAGGACGCGAGAAAGGCGGCCCGGGGCACAGCTGTAAGTGTGGATCAAAGCAAGGACGCACGGCGAGCGGCGGGGGCGGGGGCGACCTGCAGACCCGGGCCGGGGGATGCGGCAGGCGCTGGCTGCCCAGAGAGCCCGGGAGTCGGGCTGCGTGGCTCACGTGCTGAGCTGGAGCTTGGACAGAGAGGAAGAGGAAGAAGAGGAAGGCACAGCGCAGAGCGGACTTGCAGGACTGGCGCAGAGTCGGGTCCCCAGGTCCGGCGCGGTGCGCAGCCGAGACAATAAAGTAGCCGTCTACAACCCCAGAGCGCCGCAGGGAGGAGGCGGCGGAGCAGGTAGGTGGGCGACCGCCCCGGGCTCCCCAAGCATGCTGCCAGGGCGCGGCCGCAAGACGCGGCCACAGGCGCTCCCGGTGCGCCCCGGGCGCAGCGCGCACGTTTGGAGACCCCCAGCGGAGGTGCAGGTCCCAGGAGTTTGGGAGAGCAGAAAACCCCGCCCTGGGGCTCCGGGTCTAGTGCAGCCTCCGCTGGAGTCCCTGGGGCACTTGGCAAGGCGCTTTGGTCGCTTTGGTGGTATGGAGACAGGAAGTTTGGCGGTTTCGAGGCGTTGGCGTTGGTGGGGTTTGCAAACGCGCCGCCGGGGACCGCGTGCTTTGGTTGCCGCGCGTTCGTGGGAGGTCGGGAGAAGAGCTGATGAAGCCCAGATCTGGCCCCCAGAAATACTTCTAAAAGGCAGCGAAAAGAGTGGGGGAAAATCCCTGGAGTTAGCAGAGGACACTAAGGGTTTGGTTTGGCTGCCCTTTTCAAATAGGTGTTTCAGATCCTAGCCGCTCCTATGTTGTAGAGGCAGTGTGCATGTGAATCGCTTCTTATTTTGTGGAGTATTTCACTTTTCATTTTCATCTGGGGAGGAAAAAATAAATATAATCTTTAGGTCCTACTTTGAGAAGTGCCATTTCGTTTGGAATAGAGGACAAACTCTTCCCTTGCATTGGATGTCCTGTGCTTTGAAAGATACTGAACAGTGCCTACTCTTGTTCACAAAAGGGATGAGACGTGTATTAAATCTTCTCCGGCCTGAGAAAGCAGCCGCAGGAGGAGGTCTCTCTCTCTCTCTCTCTCTCTCTCGCTCTCCTTTGTGTGGCTGCTTCCTTCCAGATGTGAGAGGGTTGGGCTGGGCGCTCCTGGGTGGGGTAATAATTATCCTGAACATTCCTGCGATCTGTTAGGACTTGTAAACGTACCAGAGCCAAGTCCTCTGAACTTCGCTAACTGATTTGGTGTGTTTGCTGGTACCCAGACGGCTGCGACTAGAGGCTGGGCCTTTCGGGAAGAAAGACCTTAGGGTGCTGATAGCAGCAGTCTTTCCAGGAAGCTGGTTGATCCTTGAAGATTAGGTAGTGTCGCCCCCAGAAATTTACTAGCCAACTCGGAAGATGTGTACAAGATTATAGCGCGATTCCCGACGTGCTGTTTCCCTTCCTAAAGGGAATGGATCTGTGGGGTTTCCAAATCAAATGTCTGGAGGGCAAGAAAAGCAGCTTCGCCTAACTTAACCTCATCAAGACGCACTTTCATCTGTCATACACATGCTGTGAAGAATGGTGGTTTAGAGAGCTTACTGTGTGCCAGGCATCCTGGTAGGCACTTTTGGGGCATCACCCATAATCCGTGAAGTGGTAAACCTAGCCCTTGAGAGAGATTAAGTAACTTACCGGAAGTCCCACCAGTAATCTGTGGTTTATATAAGATCTAATTTCAGATGCCAGGCTCTTAACAAGACAATGCCTCTGAAAGAGATGTGCTGCAGTGGTGGTGTTAATGAGGATGAAGAAAATAATAATAATAACAATAACTACCATATGTGTGTGTGTGCGTGTATATATATATACATATATACACATATATACATATATACACATATATACATATATACACATATATACATATATACACATATATATACATATATACACATATATACATATATACACATATATATACATATATACACATATATACATATATATACACATATATGTGTGTATATATATATATGTGTGTATATATATATATTTTTTTTTGAGACAGAATCTCACTCTGTCGCCCAGGCGAGAGTGCAGTGGCCGATCTCGGCTCACTGCAACCTCTGCCTCCCGGGTTCAAGCGAGTCTCCTGCCTCAGCCTCCCGAGTAGCTGGGATTACAGGCGCACGCCACGACGCCTGGCTGTTTTTTTTGTATTTTTAATAGAGACAGGGTTTCACCGCGTTAGCCAGGCTGGTCGCCATGTCCTGACCTTGTGATCCGCCCACCTCGGCCTCCCAAAGTGCTGGGATTAACAGGCGTGAGCTACAGCACCTGGCCCATAGTTATTTAATAACTTTTAAAAGATGATGTTTAAGAGAGACTGACACTCAGTAAGCACTCTGTATATATTTTTGTCTCTAAATTAAGTGTCACAAGACAGGTGGTGGATGTATTGGTGTTTCTACAATTCTTCCTTTTTTTTTTTTTTCTTCGAACTCTGTCACCCAGACTGGAGCGCAGTGGCGCGATGGCGGCTCACCGCAACCTCTGCCTCCCAGGCTCAAGCGATTCTCTTCCCTCAGCCTCCCTTGTAGCTGAGATTACAGGCATGTGCCACCACGCCCGGCTAATTTCTGTATTTTTAGTAGAGACGGGGTTTCACCATGTTGGTCGGGCTGGTCTTGAACTCCTGACTTCAAACGATCCACCACCCGCCTCGACCTCCCAAAGTGCTGGGATTACAGGCGTGAGCCACCGGGCCCGGCCAATTCTTCCTTTTTGTAATCTGAAAATGTTGTAATAAAAAGTAACACACACACACACCCCTTTTGAACAGTGCTTACATTTCCTAAAAGGGTGAGAAAAATTTAGACAACTCCAAGGACTTATTGAATGGTAGAAGTTTAATCACTTCTTTGTGACATCTGCAAGTAATATTAATCAAACATTTTATTTGCTTAAATTCAGAAATGCAGGTGGAATGCATTTAAACAATATGGTGCTGGAACATGAAAAAATTACCTACATACCGTATTTTGAGGTTTAGTTTTTATTATGCATGGGAAAGTTCTCAGAAGATCTTTCCCCTGCAAGTGATCTTGGTGATCACGGTCCTGTTTTCCTGTATTAAACTTCACTTTGTTTTGAAATTAATAAATTTCTATCCTAGTGGCAGAAAAGTGAATGGGCTTTTCAAACAGGCAGATGGTTGCATTTGAGCCTAATCTAGAAAAGCGTGGGAGGAGTTAACTTCACAGCCACTCTCAATTGTCAAATCAGCTGAAGTTTTCTCAGTAATGTTTACTGTCGCTGGCCTCTAGTTTCAGCAAGCCTGAGAATCCTAGTTCTCCGTTTGATTCCACAGATTTAACCAAGACTCTGCATGCTTTGAGCAGACAAAAAGAAAGTTTTGGCTAACTTACAATACAAACAGGGTACATGGAAAACAGTGAAAAAATACCCTGCCTTATCCAGCCTGCAGTAATTTTCCAGCAGGAAATCTTCATAGTTATCTTACCACATAAGTGAAGGTTTAAGGCTTACACTGCAAGTGATCTCTCACTCTATCTCTCCCTTTAAATCTGCCCCAGAGATCTGATCTCATCATGAATGCATTGTTTTTATATGTTCGGGAGTGCTGAGGCTCACTGAAATGACTATCATCAGCCTATAGATAAATAATGTACTCAGTTCATCAGCAGGTCTTACATGTATCTTCCTTTACTTATGTATCTCTCCCTTTTTCAATGTGGTTGTTATTTTGTTTTAGATGGAAGATTTTTGGAGGATAATTCATTTATTTCTAAGTCAATAAGATTTTTTTTTCTCCTCTTCTGCCAAATATGTGCCGTGGGCAGTCAGAGAGAAGTGGTAAGATAACAATTTTCTGTTGATAGATGCTTGATAAACCCTCTAGGTAATTTAGAAGCCAAATCTCTTATTCCCCCCAATGACTGGATTTACTGAAATTATCATGTCATTTCTTATGTCATTCTTCCTGGTGAAATCAATTTTTAACCTAATCTCATAAGACAGTGTTTTTTTCAATATGAAGTTCATAAAATCCATTTAGTGGGTTACTACCAGTAATTTTTTTTTAGGTATAACAAGACAGCATGTGTCAGCATCATCATATGTTATAAGAGTTCTGTAATTTCATGAAACTTTGAGTCACTCCTATGTGCATTCTGGGTTGCAGTATAAAATGTGATTCTTAGCCATCAAAAAGTTTGAAAAGCACTGCCACAGGATGCATGTATCTGTTAGTGCTATTTTGATAATAAGTTACAAACCCAATTTTAAGTGGAATTAGGGTATTATATATATGTGTATATACAATATATATATATTTTTCTTACATGTGGGTTAAGGTTACTAAAAGGTACATGGGTAGGACTGACTTCAAGAGCATCTTGCTTAGGGCTAAACAGTGACTTCAGGATCTGATTTCTTTTCATTCCTCAGTTCTGCCTTTTTCTTCTTTCCTCTGCGTATTGGAGTCCTTCTTGGTTGACAAGATGACCATATAGCACTTGCTCATTTACACAGTTTCAAGTTCAAGTGCAGCAACCAAAAACCTCCCCTTCCCCAGGTGTTAAACAAAAAGTTTCAAAATGAGCTCTGATTGGCCCAGTTGACACGGCTGGATGAAATCTGTGCTAAGTGGCTTCTGCAGAGGTTGAGGGTTTTGCCCCAGCAGCGGAGTCCTACCCAGACCATGTAGACAGAGGACATCAGAGGGCTGGACTGCCACATGAATACAGTTGCAGGAAAAGGGGGAAATTAAGGCTAAGAAAGTCTGGAATAAATGTTCACCACAGGGTACAAGTGCCTAATGCACATAGACTGATTCCTCTTCTTTTTGATGCCCTAAATAATGGAAAATGAGCTGAATTGTATTCAGGCAATAGATTATCAATATGATTTTTCATGTGTGTAAGGAAAACCTTAGCTGTCATTTTTAACGTGGTCAATATCAGGACTTCAGCGATCAAGATGCAGAACAAGTCAAATTGATAGTAGTTACTTTATTTTCCAATGACACTGAGAAGAAAAAGGCAGATATATTGATTAAAAACCCACAGCAGTGCCAAAACCTCTTACAAGGGGGTGATCATGATCTTGTTTTCATTTATGTGCAAATCTTGGAAGACATTTATTTGAATCAATTTGCCATGCTAATCTAATGAAAGCAGTTATTTAAGTAGTGTCTTAGAGCAAAATATTTGTAGAATACACCTCCTTAAAGCCTAAGGCAAATGAGTGCTCTATTCTGCAGCTCTTCAGCCTTGAGGTCTTTATTTGGGTCTGTGTTACTTTGTCCTTAGAGATGTGCTGCTTTTAATTGTCCTCTTTGTGTACAGTTTTCCAGTGGGAAAGGGGGCCCTAGTGTGTACAGCTGTGAGGACAATGTTCACTCACAGCAGAGGGGCCCTAGAAGCAGGGTGATCGTGCTGGCTTACCTGGGTCAGTCGTGGTTAATGTCTATGCCGCCAGTTTGGATGATAAATTATGTGGCCACCCCATGTATAAAGGCTACTATTTTAGGGGGCCGTGACTAGGCATCTATTTAATAGATTAAATTATCTGATAAAGAATTCCTGGTGGGCTGCAGTGGCTCATGCCTGTAATCCCAACACTGTGGGAGGCCGGGGCAGGTGGATTGCTTGAGCCCAGGAGTTCAAGACCACACTAGGCAACCTAGGAAGACCTCATCCCTACTTAAAATTTTTTAAATTACCTGGGTGTGGTGGCACATTCCTGTAATCCCAGGTACTCAGAAGGCTGAGGTGGAAGGATCACTTGAGCCCAGGAGGTTGAGGCTGCAGTGAGCCATGACAGTGCCATTACACTCCAGCCTGAGCAACAGAGCAAGACTCTGTCTCAAAAAATAAAAAATTAAAAAAATTAAACTGACGACGTCCTTACCATAACTGAAGGACAAAACTACTGATGCCTCCCCTCCTGGGAGCGTCACCAGTGACGTCTCACTCTCCTCGACTTCCACAGCAGGATCATCCAGGTCTGCTGAATCTGAAAAGCCAGGCCTGAGCTGCAGCAGCTTCCTGGTGGCATGCCGCCTCCTGCCCTCTCACCCTCCCCCCTATCCCCCCACGCCCCGCACGGTGGTAGAGGCGCTGCAGGCGGGGGAGTAGCGCTGAGGCACGTTGGCCACTGGCATGTGCTGCATCCTCCTCGCCAGGCCCCTCAACTCCAAAGCCAGGGGGGCCACTGGCAGCTTCAAATTAGATCCCAAGCACAAGAAGAAAATCCAGCCCAGAGAGATGGCCCCCTGATAGTCCCCAGGAGAGCAGGAGAGGCCAAGGGGAAGGACCCCCAGAAAACAAGTGAGGCCAAGGAGGATCCTTCCAACGCGGGCAAGGTGAAGAAGGCAGCCAAGAGGCCAGCAGAGGTGCAGAAGGCTCCTCCCAAGCCAGGTGCAGCCACAGAGAAGGCCGGCAAGCAAGGCAGTGTGGCCAAGGACACCAGGCCATAGCCGGGCGAGGATAGGAAGGCACCCCTAAGCCAGACAAGGCCACGCAGCCCCTTCCAGTGCCAGCGGGCTCAGTAGGAAGGCAAAGGCCAGAGGCAGCAGGACCAGCCGAGGAGATGCTGAGGACCACAGGAGAACGAAAGCTGGGAGTAAGAGTTCAAAACCCACTGTGAGCAAAGTCAAGAATGGTGTTGCTTCCTCGACCAGAAGGTGGTAGCCAAGGCCAAGGCTCCTAAAGGGGCAGCTGCCCAGGGGGCTGGGCAGGGGCCAAATGCCAAGGCTGCTTCTCCTGCTAAGGGCAGTGGGTCCAAGGTGGTGCCTGCACACCTGTCTAGGAAGACAGAGACCCCCAAGGGCCGGGGAAAGGCAGGACTGCCCATTACGGTCTCCTCTTCTGAAGTATCTAGCCAGAGGGCTGTATCCTAGGGCCGGAGGCAGGGGCAGAGAGACAGAGCCACTGCCCTAGTTTGTATTCTTCAACAAACCATTGCTCTATTTATTTCATTGTAAGCTATTTATCAGTAAAGATTTTTGTTTCTTCTGCCCCGCCCCGCCACCCTCGCCACACACACAAAATCTTGTGCAGATGTAAAGGCTCAACAAATAATAGTAGAACTAATGGTAACAATAGCAGCACATGATTACCAATTCACCTGTGCTGGGAATTGCTCTGTGATGTCCATGAGGGTGCCCTCATTCAATGCTCACCACACCCTATTAGGTGGGGACTCCTAACGCCCCTCACTATACAGCCAAGGAAACTGGTTGAGGTTGCCACTTGGCCAAAATCACATAATATTTGTTGAGTTGGCAAAGTCTGCATGCTGACTAGTGTTTTATAAGAAGGCAGGACAGGTCATTGTTGTGAATACTGGTTGTAGCTTCAGAGCATCTACACTCAGGTCTATCTTTGTTGCTTATTGAACGTGTGCTTTGACCAAGTGACTTAACCTTTTTTTGTGCCTCAGTTTCTTCATCTATAAAGTGGGGATTATAAGAATTCCTACCTCATCAGGTTATTTTGAGGATTAAATGACAAAATATAAAGAAGTGTTTCATGTAGTGACTGCTGTGGAGTAAATACTAAAAAAAATTCTAGCTGTTATTATTTGTGCTTTGTAGAGGCTAGGAAAAAATAATAATTCATACTATTTGTTGAACACCAACTATGTGCCACACTTTAAGCCAGGCATTTTTCAGTTGTTTTCTTTCTTCTTACAAATCCTTTGAGATGGGTGTTATGTCCACTTATTGTCCATTTTACAGATGAGGAAAACTGAGATTCAACGAACTTAACAAATAATGGAGCTGTAATTTCAACTTCAGGTCACTCTGACTCCAAAGCCTTTTATGTCATAATTATAATGACATATTTTTTGACTTGGAAGGGAGCCTTGAGATGAGCTAACCCATAAAAATGAGCCCCAAAGAGAGGCTGTGACATGACAAGTCATTAAGGGATGGTGCAGGGCTAGAACCTAGGTTTTCAGCCTCCCACAACCATCTCTGTCTTGAAGACAAATGCATTCACCCCACAGGGTAACCGTGCTGAGTAGGCACAGATACAGTTCAGGAGCACTGGACTTAGATGTCTTCTAATCCAGCTACAAAAAGTCTAGAGCTGTGTTTACTAAAGTGGGTAGGTGTATCCCTGGTGGTACATGAGTTAATTTTAGATGATAGATAGAGAAACATTTTACCTTATTGGCTATTTATTATAATGTGTACCAGAAACAAAATTCAACTAGACCTTCATGTCTTGTAAAAGATTATATTCCTTTCTGCCTTGCTGAACAAACTATTAACAGATTGAATAGTATTGCTTAGGACGAGGCTGAGAAAGAAATAGTGTCAGTGTAAAAATATGTATTAGGTAAAACATAGTGTAGATTGTACTGGAAAATGGCAAAACCTATGAAGGGAAGATGTGAATGACTGAAGTCTGGGAAATACTGGACTAGAGGGATATTTCCTGAACTTGGTGCACACAGACCACTTGGGGATCAGATTCTGATTCAGCATATCTGGGGCGGGGCCTGAGACTGCATTTCTAACAAGCTCCAGGTGATGCCAGTGGTGCTGGTCTGTGGACCACACTTTGCGTAGCAAGGGTTCAGGGAACCTGGAAGATTCTTGGGCATGTATTGAGTGCTGTAGAGGATATGTAAGGCAAATCCCTGTCTCCCAGACACGTAATCATGTTAGGAAGAGGAGATGTGAATGAACATGGAAGGTGAACTCCCCTATCCAGACACCAAATGAGAGGTATGGTGATCTGTCTGGAGTTGCTGCAGTGGCATGGTAGTGGGGGTGCATGATATGGGATTGCGCTTGGGCCTGAAAGATTTGCAGCAGCAAGTGGAGAGTTCCAGAGCATTTGGTAAGTAGGAGGAAGGACAGAAGTAGCAGGGAAGACTCAAAAAAGGCCAAAGTGGAGATTTCAGCAACAATTTGATGAACACAGAGAATCAGCATGGAATGTTGGATCAGAATAAGTCCCCTTTTCAAAGCACAAGCCCCACTAACTGGTGTCTGATGATAATGGCTACCTTTTATTGAGCCCCTATAAGTGCCCGGTGCCACGCATTTGCCAAGGACTTTCCAAGCAGCATTTCATTCTATCACCACAATGACCCACAGTAACCCACATTCTGCAGAGGTGGAAACTGAGGCTTGGAGTGGGCGAGTGACTTGTGCAAAATCACACAGCTAGTGACACACCTGGAATTCAAACTCAGAATGGAGTCTGTGCTCTTTGCCACCATGTTGCAAGAGTCTCTGCTTTTTGTTGTCCTTGACAGTCACAGCATAAGAGCTTGCCTTTCTCTCCCAAGAGCCTGCCTCACAGAAGATTCTAATGGTTCATCTTGTTCCAAATGAGACTATTGCCCCCTACAACAGATCCTGAACAAGCATCCAAAGTTATCAAATAGGTTGTCCTTAATCATTTTTTATAAAAGATGTCATTCCTTTCTGCCTTGCTGACTAAACTATTACTAGAATGTAATTTTCGCCGTTGTAAAACTGCCCCCCCAAATAAACAATGAATGTGTTGTCACAGTGAGGAGGAGCTTGGCTTTGGAAATCACTAAGTAGCCTAGACAGACAGTTATTGGAAATAATTATGCTCTCGCCACAGCATGGGGCCCCTCACAGCCCCTCCTGATTCAAAAGGTCTTTCTGGAAATACCAGCATCCATCTTCTAGCTGGTGCTTATAACAGCCGACAGCATCGGTGGGGGACCCAACAATGGATGTGGCTGAGGACTGTTGTCAGGCTTCCCTTGTTGCACCTGACTGAGCCCATCCTATCAATTCAGTCTTTGCAAAAAAGCAGAAGGCTCATATGTGACCAGAATGCGGGACAGGCACAAAGCTTGCATGGCCAGCTTTGGCCCTGCTTCATCCAAGTTTAATACTCAACCCGAGTTCTGCCAGATAAAGGAGGGGCTGGAGAGAGAGGGGAGCTGGAATTGGCACTGGATCAACAACCAGGAAGGCCAAGTTCTGATCCTACCTTGGCAGCAGACTGACCAGAAGCCTGCTCATTAGCTCTCTGGATTTGTCAAATGGGTATTGCCACTTGAGATCCTTCCACCTTTAAACATTTATGCTATGAACAACCAGAAGTGTGCACCCTGCACTTTGTCTGTGTCAGCTGCACTAGTCTCACTTTAATTTATTTTAAATGTCAGATAGATGCACTTGAAAGGCTTCCTAAGCAGTGTATCAGTGGAAAGTTTCAGTATAATTATTTGCCATGCACTAAAAGTGGTATTTGGTGTAACTTGTCATATCAAATAACCTTTTAGTATTTAGACAAATCTCAAAACATTAAGAGAGTTTGGCTCATTCAATAAATCAGAAAAGATAAGAGTATGTGGGGCCATCACGAATGAACTAATTGCATTTATTTAAATGTGCAAATTGAAATGCAGAATCCTGACAAACTAATGAAAACCATGTGCCCCTAGACTGGGAACACAGAACACCATCCCAGTTGGGCTGTAAGACTTAAATTGAGGACATATCATGGTCATTTGCTCCAACTGTGTTAAAGTAATTCAATTTGTATTTTTAAGAGAAAAAAAAGTAGTGTAGTGTTTTATATACCTCCAGGTTCCCAGTCTAGCTGCTCTTTTACTGCCTGAAAGAATGGGGCATGCAGTTTACTAGAGGTCAAAAGTTTGATTCAAACACATTAAGAGGAAGAAATTGTTTTTGCAATGATTCAGCTGCTTTAAACAGTTCAGATCATGAGTGGTTCTCATTGTACTTTCTAGCACTGAGCTTGATTACACTTGGAAAAGGATATTGGAAACTGATCTTTGGTCTTTTCTGGATCTCAGAGAAAAGCTATGAAAGTGATGCTCATAAAAGGTATTTAAAAATTGGCAGTTTGTCAGCAAGGGTTCATGCTGTTCGGTAGATGCTTTCACTCAATGATGAGTGGGAAATGTAACTTTGTCATCTTGCAGAGTCTACAATGCAAACATTTTTTCCGCCCCATGTACAGTTTCATTTATATAGTGTTGTCAAGGAATAAGTAATTTGTTTCACTTAAGTGATTTTTCCAGGTGATTGAAGCTTACCTCTTTGTACACACATTATTTTTTGCTTAAAGTTTCTTTGATGAAAACATGGCACATGGTTCTTTCCTTTTTTTTGCTTGGTACATATAAATGTGGCTACATGTTTTCTTGACTTGGGGTTATCATGATAAAGATTGCTTTTTGTTCTGTGCCATAATCCTGTTATTATTTGACAGCTGAATTGTGTGGGATTGAGACCCTCTATGTAAATAGTCACAGATCCATATTCTTTTAGAGTTACCATTATTACTAATAATAGAGCTCCTCTGAGTCGTAAGCAAATCCCAGGCAGGATGCTAAGAATTCATATACAATATAATCTTGGCTAAACCGTCCACCCCACTCCAAGAAATGATCATTATTATTCCTTCTACTTTACAGGTAAAAATCGAAGTTTAAGAGATAGGTAGTAAGTGGTAGAGTTGAGATTTGAACCCATGCCTCTCTAACTGCAAGATGCCTATTGCCAGTTATTGTAAAAGCTACTTCTTCTATTTCTCCTCTCTGCCCCTGTTTGGGTATTACTGTCTGTGCTGTTGCTTTGAAAGCCTTTGCCCAGGTAAGGACCCAAGATTAGTTCTGTGCCTATTTTGTGGAACTTATTGGTATGTTTTTCCTTAAGTGGAGTTCTGAAGGTATTTTTGCTGATTTCTGGGTTCCCAGACATCTGCACGGTTGCAGTTTCTAGAAGTCTGACCTGTGAATTCATCACTGTGTATGCTAAGGCTTTGGGAGGGATTATAGGATTTTCTGCATTATGATTAAGCAGCATAATCAAGAAACTTGCAGTCAGAGGAAAGCTTGGCAATTCTGTAATGCAGAAGTTGGCAGACCTTTTCTGTGGAGGGCCAGATACTAAAAACATCTTAGTTCATTTTGTGTTGCTATAAAGGTATACCTGAGGCTGGGTAATTTATTTAAAAAAAAAAAAGAGGTTTTATTTGACTCATGATTCTGATGGCTGGAAAGTTCCAAGATTGGGCTGCATCTGGTCAGGGCCACAGGCTGCTTCCACTCATGGTAGAAGGGAACGGGAGCTGGTGTGTGCAGATTACATGATGAGAGACGAGGGAAGAGGTGAGGGTTGGGGCTTGCCAGACTCTCTTTAACAACTAGCTCTTGTGAAAACTAGCAGAGTGAGAACTCACTCACCTTTGAGTGAAGGCATTAATGTATTCATGAGGGATCCATCCCCATGACAAAATCACTACCCATTAGGACCCACCTCCAACATTGAGCATTAAATTTCAACATAAGATTTGGTGGGGACAAACAATCCTTATCCAAGCTACAGCACCAAATAAAATGGCTTTGTGGGTCCTATGGCCTGTATTGCAACTCCTCAATTCTGCCTTTGTAGGGCAAGAACGGCTGCAGACAATACATAAATTAATCGGTGTGACTGTATTCTGGTATACTTTTTATTACAAAAGCAAGCAGGGGGTAGATGTTGGCCCATGAGCCCATGCTTTGCCAATTCCTGTTATCGTGGGAAAAAGGACCAATCAGGGTATTCTAAAAGTCTAAATAGGTAGGTGATTGAGTGTCCGTGTCGAGTAGTGGTTGTCAATCAGTGGCTCTGGAGACAGCTGCCAAAATTTGTCTCCTAATTCCACTACTACTTCAACTCAGGCAAGTATCTTAACCTCTCTGCATTTTGGTTGTCCATCTTTAAGACTGGGAAAATAATAATCCTTACTTCATAGGGTTGCTTTAAGAATGGAAGTAATTATTTGTAAAGTACTTAGAAGGGTGCCCAAGACAAAATAAGCACTGTCTAACTTCTGTGAAATTAAGAATAGTAAGGAAGCCATTTCTAGTGAGAAAATACTTCGTGCTTTGATGGAAGGAAGGGAAACTTCCTTTGCTCTGAGTGCAGTGGAAGGCAGGGATAAGGCTCCTGCCCTTTGAGGATGGGTGTGGAGGGAAGAGAGTGGGCAGTGTGGGCAGCACAGTGGGTTAGGAAGATCTCTGGCCTGGGAGTTAAGGGAACTGGTGGCAGATCCCAGACAAGTGGTAATTTGCAGTATCCCCTGAGTCAAGTCACTGTCCTCTAGGACCTTGGTCTCCTTATCTGTAAAATAGGAGGTTAAACTAGAGTAGTGGATGGCCCATAGGCTACATTCTGCCTATAGATATGCTTGGTTATTCCCTAGACTGTTTTAAAAATATTTGAATCAATCAACAGCAATTATGAATCAGAAAATTCCACAAAACAATCTGGATCCCTGGTTTCTTTTAAAAATTCAGAAGCTCTAGCAACACTGGCTGCATTCCCACATGGCAGCGACTGACTAGCACAGAGCTATGGTGGTTCATGGGTTCTGTGTTGATTGCTGTAGCAGATGCTGCTGGTGTTGCTGGTGGTCAACCCTACATCTTTGCCCTGGCCATGGTCGTGCGTGCCAGCTTCACTTCCCGCTGCCAGCACCTGCATTGATTTGTCTGAGGACTTTCTCTGACTGTGGAAGTGGTGGGCTGGAAACGCAGGGGAATTAGCATCCACTCCCTCCAATGATGAACAGGGTTTGGCCTATGGATACTCCAGCTCCCTTGTCCATCCAGTGAAACTAAGGGGTGTATATTGTGCACCTTTTCCCAGAGTTTCCACCATGGTGAGTATCACCATGGTGATAAGTGACTTAATAGGCTAGTCCTTTTTTTTTTTTTTTTTTTGGTGGCCTTATCTTTCTTGTCTCATTTACGCACTGTCCTACTGTTGTTTCCTGGGATGACCTCTCAGATAAATACCTTACACTTGAATCTTCATTTGGGGTTGGCTTCTGGAGGAATCCAGACTAAGAAAACCATAGGCTGGATGCGGTGGCTCACGCCTGCAATCCCAGCTCTTTGGGAATCCAAGGCAGGTGGATCTCTTGAACCCAAGAATTTGAGAGCAGCCTGGGCAACGTGACAAAACCCCATCTCTACTAAAAATATAAAAAATTAATCCAGCAGGGTGGCGTGGGCCTGCAGTCGCGGCTGCTCAGGAGGCTGAGGTGGGAGGATCGCCAGAGCCCACAAAGTCAAGGCTGCAGTGAGCCGGGATTGCACCACTGCGCTCCAGCCTGGGTAACAAAGTGAGACTGTGTCTCAAGAAAAGAAAAAAGAGAGAGAGAGAGAGAGAAAGGAAAAGGGAAGAGACAGAGAGAGAGAGCGAGAAAGTAAGAGAGGAAGGAAGGAAGGAAGGAAGGAAGGAAGGAAACCCATAGTCCTCATAGTCCTTGCCATTGAGTCCCAGTGAGAATTGCCCTTTTTTAAAAATCACACTTGAGCAGTTTTTCTTGGGTAGAGAGATATTTGTCCATCCCATGTCTACCAAAGGGGGGAAGGTAATGGACTAAATGGGCTGTGGGTTTCTGGAAGAATGAGATTCTATCTCCTTGTATAAGTAAAGAGTAGACTGGAAGATTTTATGCAAATTGCTTTCTTCACTTATTGAAATCTTGCCTCTATCAGTGTCTGCATTTGTGATTCTTTTAATAGGAGATCCTCATGGATTCTTAAAGTGGGGACCATTTTTGTGGGGTATTTTGTGAGAAGCTATCAGAACCCTAAATTACCACTAGTGAACTGTTTTGACATGCCTAAGGAGGTTTATATTTTAAAAGAGCAGACTTGAGAATCAAATTTGTATTCTAATTCGGTGACCAACCATTTCTGTTTACCCAACACTAAGAAATTTTCTGGGACAAGGGACTTTTAGTACTAAAACCAGGACAGGTTGGTCACTGTACTGTAGGTGAGGTCACACATAGGACCTTTCAAAGTTCAACCTCTGAAAGATTATGCTCCTGCAATATAAACATATTTCAAAATAGCATTGTATTTTAAAAATATCCCATATGTAAAGGTGGAAATAAAAATAGCTTTTTTTTAGATTTGTAATTGCAAAAATCTGAGTGAGTTGAACAGAATGACTTTGGTTTTCCTTTTTGTCTTTGCCTCTGCTTTGCTTTTGGCTGGACTGTTGGGTAACAGCACTATTTGTTGAGGGAGTTAATTTGGAAACACTGGGTATTTCCTCCTTTTCGGGACCTCCACTCACTCACCAAGAAGCAGCAGGTGCTTGGCAGGTTTGTGCTCCACCCCAGAAGGGCTCTGGATGTTCTCTTCAAAGAGGAACCAGGAAAGGACTCCTCACCTTTGTCTAAGAGTAAAACATTCAAATGTACATTTATTTCTCCCTGAGTTACCTGTAATCCTTTTTTTCCTGCATTTTCATCTATTTTTAGTGATGTTGCATTTTACCTAGAGATGAACTTGTGAAAATCTTTACCCTCAAATTAAAAGTGTGTGTCACAGCTGAATGGGGGAGAGAGAGAGACCCATGCCCCAGGACGGAGGACACAAATAGCAAAGGGTGTGAATGGCACCAGAATGTGGGAATCTCTGAGGATCAGAAGCCAGATGTGGTATCTGCAGAGCACAATAAGAAAGAAAGACCTGGGAACTTGAAGTTTAAAATGGTTTCATGTATCAAGTCAAGAAATTTAGGCCACCGATCCCACAGAAATACAATCTACCATCAGAGAATACTACAAACACCTCTATGCAAATAAACTAGAAAATCTAGAAGAAATGGATAAATTCCTCGACAAATACACCCTCCCAAGACTAAATCAGGAAGAAGTCGAATCTCTGAATAGACCAATAACAGGTTCTGAAATTGTGGCAATAATCAATAGCTTACCAACCAAAAAGAGTCCAGGACCTGATGGATTCACAGCTGAATTCTACCAGAGGTACAAGAAGGAACTGGTACCATTCCTTCTGAAACTATTCCAATTGATAGAAAAAGAGGGAATCCTCCCTAACACATTTTATGAAGCCAGCATCGTCCTGATACCAAAGCCAGGCACAGACACAACCAAAAAAGAGAATTTTAGACCAATATCCTTGATGAACATTGATGCAAAAATCCTCAATAAAATACTGGCAAACCGAATCCAGCAGCACATCAAAAAGCTTATCCACCATGATCAAGTGGGCTTCATCCCTGGGATGCAAGGCTGGTTCAACATACGCAAATCAATAAATGTAATCCAGCATATAAACAGAACCAAAGACAAAAACCACATGATTATCTCAATAGATGCAGAAAAGGCCTTTGACAAAATTCAACAACCCTTCATGCTAAAACCTCTCAATAAATTAGGTATTGATGGGACGTATCTCAAAATAATAAGAACTATCTACGACAAACCCACAGCCAATATCATACTGAATGGGCAAAAACTGGAAGCATTCCCTCTGAAAACTGGCACAAGACAGGGATGCCCTCTCTCACCGCTCCTATTCAACATAGTGCTGGAAGTTCTGGCCAGAGCAATCAGGCAGGAGAAGGAAATAAAGGGTATTCAATTAGGAAAAGAGGAGGTCAAATTGTCCCTGTTTGCAGATGACATGATGGTATATCTAGAAAACCCCATTGTCTCAGCCCAAAATCTCCTTAAGCTGATTAGCAACTTCAGCAAAGTCTCAGGATACAAAATTAATGTACAAAAATCACAAGCATTCTTGTACACCAATAACAGACAAACAGAGAGCCAAATCATGAGTGAACTCCCATCCACAATTGCTTCAAAGAGAATAAAATACCTAGGAATCCAACTTACAAGGGATGTGAAGGAACTCTTCAAGGAGAACTACAAACCACTGCTCAATGAAATAAAAGAGGATACAAACAAATGGAAGAACATTCCATGCTCATGGGTTGGAAGAATCAATATCGTGAAAATGGCCATACTGCCCAAAGTAATTTATAGATTCAATGCCATCCCCATCAAGCTACCAATGACTTTCTTCACAGAATTGGAAAAAACTACTTTAAAGTTCATATGGAACCAAAAAAGAGCCCACATTGCCAAGTCAATCCTAAGCCAAAAGAACAAAGCTGGAGGCATCACGCTACCTGACTTCAAACTATACTACAAGGCTACAGTAACCAAAACAGCATAGTACTGGTACCACAACAGAGATATAGATCAATGGAACAGAACAGAGCCCTCAGAAATGATGCCGCATATCTACAACTATCTGATCTTTGACAAACCTGACAAAAACAAGAAATGGGGAAAGGATTCCCTATTTAATAAATGGTGCTGGGAAAACTGGCTAGCCATATGTAGAAAGCTGAAACTGGATCCCTACCTTACACCTTATACAAAAATTAATTCAAGATGGATTAAAGACTTAAATGTTAGACCTAAAACCATTAAAATCCTACAAGAAAACCTAGGCAATACCATTCAGGCCATAGGCGTGGGCAAGGACTTCATGTCTAAAACACCAAAAGCAATGGCAACAAAAGCCAAAATTGACAAATGGGATCTCATTAAACTAAAGAGCTTCTGCACAGCAAAAGAAACTACCATCAGAGTGAACAGGCAACCTACAGAATGGGAGAAAATTTTTGCAACCTACTCATCTGACAAAGGGCTAATATCCAGAATCTACAATGAACTCAAACAAATTTACAAGAAAAAAACAAACAACCCCATCAAAAAGTGGGCAAAGGACATGAACAGACACTTCTCAAAAGAAGACATTTATGCAGCCAAAAAACACATGAAAAAAATGCTCATCATCACTGGCCATCAGAGAAATGCAAATCAAAACCACAGTGAGATACCATCTCACACCAGTTAGAATGGCCATCATTAAAAAATCAGGAAACAACAGGTGCTGGAGAGGATGTGGAGAAATAGGAACACTTTTACACTGTTGGTGGGACTGTAAACTAGTTCAACCATTGTGGAAGTCAGTGTGGCGATTCCTCAGGGATCTAGAACTAGAAATACCATTTGACCCAGCCATCCCATTACTGGGTATATACCCAAAGGTCTATAAATCATGCTGCTATAAAGACACATGCACACGTATGTTTATTGCGGCACTATTCACAATAGCAAAGAGTTGGAACCAACCCAAATGTCCAACAACGATAGACTGGATTAAGAAAATGTGGCACATATACACCATGGAATACTACGCAGCCATAAAAAATGATGAGTTCGTGTCCTTTGTAGGGACACGGATGAAACTGGAAAACATCATTCTCAGTAAACTATCACAAGGACAAAAAACCAAACACCGCATGTTCTCACTCATAGGTGGGAATTGAACAATGAGAACTCATGGACACAGGAAGGGGAACATCACATTCCGGGGACTGTTGTGGGGTGGGGGGAGGGGGGAGGGACAGCATTAGGAGATATACCTAATGCTAAATGATGAGTTAATGGGTGCAGGAAATCAACATGGCACATGGATACATATGTAACAAACCTGCACATTGTGCACATGTACCCTAAAACCTAAAGTATAATAAAGAAAGAAAGAAAGAAAGAAAGAAAGAAAGAAAGAAAGAAAGAAAGAAAGAAAGAAAGAAAGAAAGAAATTTAGGCCCTGAAGTGGATATGGGAGGCGCAGTGGAAAACTTTTAAGTAGATTTGGAACCAGGAAGATATTTGTGTTTGAATCCAAGATCTGTCACTTAACCACCTTTTTAACCTTGTGCAGGTCAGGAAACCTTCCTGAGTTTCAGTTTCCTTATTTGTAAATTGGAGACAGGAGGGAAGAAAGCTAACCCTTGTTGAGTGCCTGTTATGTTCTGGGGACAGTGTTAGGGAAATCGGAGGAATTGTTTTATTTAAAGCTGTCCAGTCCTGCAAGGAAGGTATAATCGGCCTCATTTAACAGGCCAGAAAATGGAGGCACCAGAGCCTAACAATTTTCTCAGCCCCACGCAGCTGGTAAGTGATGAAGCCGGAATTCAAATCTGGGTCATTCTGACTGCAGAGCCAGTGCACTTTTTATGGTGCCAGCCTGTTACCCCCATGTGGGGATCATAACTTACTCCACAGTGGTGTCTTATTTAAGTTCGTCCAGAAACAGATCCTGAGATAGACTACAAGTAGTTTATTTAGGAAGCCTGGGAAACATCAGTCGGACAGTCAGGAAATGAGACAGGGAATGGAAGGCAGCCCCTGAAAAAGTGTGTTATCAATTCAACTACCACCGTAGGCTATTAGAGCTTGTTCCCACTGGGGAGTCTCTGAGAACCAGGGGAGTGCATGTACCTCCAAATTTTCCCATCTGAGGGAAAATCTGAGGGAGCCAAGGTATTTATACACCAATTCCTGAGAGTAGTTAACTGAGGGCTACTTCTGGGAGGTGGAGTGTTATAATAATTTGTAGGTGCATATGTTGTATCCCGTGCTTGGCAAAGTAGGACTCTAGTAGCACAAGAAAGTCCTCAGCAGAGGTGCTGAGCAGTTGGAAGCAAGCCACTGTGCTCTGAAATGGTAAGGACAAAGGAGTGGGAGGGATGCCAAAAGCACCTGCTATGGTGGTTTTAAGAATTAGAGACAGGCCGGGCGTGGTGGCTCACACTTGTAATCCTAGCATTTTGAGAGGCCAAGACAGGCAGATTGATTGAGCCCAGAAGTTTGACACTAGCCTGGGCAACATGGCAAAACCCCATCTCTACAAAAAAAAATACGAAACTTAGCCAGGCATGGTGGCACACATCTGTAGTCCCAGCTACTCAGGAGGCTGACGTGGGAGGATCAGCAGAGCCCAGGGAGGTTGAGGCTGCAGTGAGCCGTGATTGTGCCACTGCACTTCAGACTGGGTGAAAGAATGAGGCTCGGTCTCAAAAGGAAAATAAAAAAAAAGATTAGAGACAATATGTACAGTGGCAGGCTTCAGGCAACCATTTATAAAGAATCTACTATGAGTGTGCAAATAACAGCAAGAAGACTTTTGAGGGCTTAGCCTGGGCCTTTGTGAATCCTCACAGCCTACATAAAGTGGATCTACATGTGTTGGTTATGAACTTCTGATAATGCCAGGCCTGCCCAGCCCACCACTTGGCCTGTTTCCTGCAGTGCTTTTCGACAGTGACTCCATCCCTCTGAGGCACCATCAGAACATGTACCCCCTTGGGATCTGGGTCCAGAGGGAGGAGCCAGAGTGGGTATTTTCAGCACAAAGACCCAGCCACCTCCTCCTGCTGTCCAAAAACCCAACATCTACCCATCCTGTGTGCTCTGAGAAAGGGGAGTCTGAAAAAAGACTGTGAGCTCCATCATGGCCAAGAGCCAGGAGGATAAATGTATAACTTGGGTGGCATGATTAGCAAGAACTTTAGTTTTATTTTTCTTATGACAATAACAGCTTGTTTTTCTTTCAGCTCTCATGGTCACTTTTTCTTCTAGTATATGATTACCAAGCACTGCCCCAGTTGCAGTTTTGGGCTGTCCCACTTCCATTCTGCCCACTCTCCATTAGCAGAGTTCCCCATTTTGTGTGGTCTTGGTTGGGCAGTACCCAGCTCTTCCTCTGAACCAAAGAGTGCAGTCTCTCTTCCTGTGATGCGATGTGCAAGTGTGGCAGAGACTGCTTTTTGTCCCCCAAATCCATTTCCTCTCCCACTTTTAGAAATAATCCCCACCTTTTAGTTTTGTCTGGGCATGTGGCTGTCAAGGTAGGGGCTACATTTCCCAGCCTTCTTTGTCACTGGTGTGGCCATGTGACCAAGCTCTACCTAAAGGACTGTGAGAGGAAGTGTGTGCCACTTCTGAGCTATTCCCATTTAAAGGAAACACCTTCTACTTGTTCTTCCTTCCTTCCCTTGAGCTGGAACAAGGAGGTGTGGAGAGCCATCTTTATCCATAGGATGGCAGAGCATCAGTATGAAAGGGATATGGGTTCCCCTACCTTTATGTGGAGCAGAGCTGTACTACCCAGCCCCCAACTACTGCCAGACTGTTTTCTGTTTGGACTTGGACTTGAATCAGGACTAATCTAAACCACTCTCCCTTGGTCTTTATTAAAACCAAGCACCTACATTCTAACTGATATAAAGGCTCAACACATGACAGTTTCAGTTAATTTGGAGTTAACTGAAAGATCACTGGAGGATGGAGTCAGGAAGATTTGGATTAAATCCTAACTCTGTGACTTAACAACTGGGTGACATAGAATAAGAAACAAATCTAAACCTCTTCTGAGACTGATACATTTCCACATTTAATACTCCCAAGTGGGCCTCTAGGATAAGATGCTCAGCACAGTGATTGGCACATGGTCAACAATCAGTGAAAGATGGCTGTTACTGTTGTTTGTATCATTATTAATTATTCATAATACTGAGCCGCTGCTGACCAAGTCAGGCAGGATTAGAAACTTTACATTTGTTATCTCTGAGGCCTAGAATTGGTTTTGCTATATTCTGGAAGGGTGGGGGTCATCTATGGTAAATGAGCATATTTTCCTTCCTATACATACCCATGATGGTGGTGAGCATTTGCTCATTTTAGTTAAAGGATGCAATCCAGTTAGTTGGGACAAAGGATATGTCTGATGATCAAGTGGACAGTCTCTGCTGGGTGGTGCCTTCTGATCCCTCACAGAGGGACTCCCTGGGTAGGGTGGTAAAGGTGGCAAGTGAAGGTAAGGGAACAAACTGCTCAGGGAAGAACTGAATGTCTTCATTGTCAGCACTTTTCCCTGGCTCACCTGGGAAGCCACATCCTCAGTGTGTGTGGCCAACTGATAGTTGCCTGCCTGACATCCATTTCTCCCATTCTTGGTAACAGAACCCCAATTTTGGTTAGGGTGGTAGTGTGCTCTGCTTAAAACCACGTTTCCTATCCTCTCACTCTACTAGATATGGCTCTGTGGCACTGCCAGGAAGGGCTATTGTTGGGAGCTGACTCAGGTGGGAGGCATAGTCTTTTGCCTTTCCATTTCCTCTTTCTGCTGTTTAGAACACAGATACCATGACTGGAGCTTCAGCAACCAATTTGCTACTTTGAAACCATATGGCATGGTCTTATGATGTCAGAATAGAAGAGGGAGGGTCTTGCTTCCACTGGAAATGGTACCCCACACCAATACCTGAGTGCTGCCCTAAGCTCCTCCCCTACCACCAGCCTTCCCCACCATTTCAGCTTTATGCGTGTGAATGGGCCTTAACCTTATTTTACACTGAGCTTTCCAATAGCTTTCAAGGCTTCAAGCCCTGTGCTAAAGGACTACTTAGCCACTTCTGTCATCCTCTTATGAGGCTGGATTAATTTCTTCATCCTTTTTCAAATGCCTAGAGTCCAGCATCCCAGCAGAATAATCATACGATATGATCATTCTATCCATTGCACATAGGACTGAATGTTTTGGTGCTTAATTTTTCTCTAATTGTTTTTTGTTTCATTTGTTATTATATGGCCTCTCCAGGTGGTCAGAAAATTTTCTTTTAAATGCACTAACACTTCTTGTATTTTGCTTTTCGGAGTATGTGAATGGATTCCTGAAAATTTTTCCCTCAGAGGAGGAATCTTTAGAAAAGGCCTTAGAAAAATAACCTATGGAGTAACCTAGGGTTTGCAACCTCTTGATTATCTCTGTTGAATTAATAAGCTCGACACTCTGCTGGTTATTTAGCTACTGGTTCTCATCTCCAGGTCCACCTTGCTATGTGTTGAACTGTGATCCAGGGTCAAAGTCTGCAAGCTACATTTGCCAGGCTCCCGTATTAGCTGGCTTCTGATTAGGTTCTGTCATGGGAGGTGTTGGCTGGAGATGGGGATGCAGAAGGTCAGGAGAAGGGATTATTTTTGCATCCATTGCATGATTACATCCTTCCAACAGCAGCAGCCTCCAGTGGTGCTTTAGCTTGGAAATGCATACTTGACTGGCAAGACGGACCCCAGTTTCAGGTGACAAATAACGTCATCTGAAGCCTGATGGAATAGGCTATCACATGGCCCAATACTCACCAAACTCCACTTCTTTGCTTCCTGAGTGGCATACAGATTACATTGCTCAGCCTCTCTTGCTGGAGTATGGGGGAGGAGGAGGCTGCATTCTGACCAATAGAATGTGGATAGAAGCGTTAAATGTTTTGTCTATGCCTTGCCCATAATAACTGCTTGCCCATAATAACTCACTACTTTCCTGACTTTTTTTGCCCTCATCTGCCTTCTGGATAGAGAAGATCTAGGGCCTGATTCTAAGACCCCCGGGCTTGGCTGACTCACTAGAAAAAAACTTTATGAATCAGAATTCCTCTCCTCCCTCAAGCTGACCTGCCTCAGATCTGTAAACTATGAGAAAGCAACCTTTAATGTGCTAGCCCACTGAGATATGGGAGGTGGTTTTGTGGACATTAGCATGACTTACTAAGTAGTAGATGGGTAGATGTCTAAAATGGTGGTCTTTGACCCTAAGGACTTACTGTATCCAAAGAATCTGAGTCAGAACATGTCTTAGAATAAAAAGCAAAGTAGTTAAAGTGCCCATAAACATGTGTGGCCTTCACAACTTTCTAGAGGGTGCATTCATTGATTTATTCATTCAGGAAACATCGAGTGTCTACTATGTAACATGAATTGTGTGTGACCAAGAGGACCATAAAAAACAGGTGATTGAGCAAGAGGGTGCAACTTGGGGAGGTAGTGGTGCTTTGGATTAGCTACTGTGGAAAATTGGTCTTTGGAGTGACATTTCAGCTGAGACAGAAAGCTGAGAAGGACCCCGCCATGGGAATGTCTGGGGGGTGGGTATTCCTAGGAAGAGGGTATGGTGAGTGCAGAGGCCCAGAGGTAGGAACATGCTTGGTAGATTTTATGAATAGAGAATGGGCCTGTGTGGCTGGAACATATTGAGTAGGGGAGGGAGTGGTGAGGCAAGATTAAATCAAAGATGGCCTTGTAGGCCATGGTTGAGCATTTGTATTTTATTCTAAGTACAATGGGAAGTTAATGGAGTTTCTTAAGCAGAAAGGGACATGATTTGACTCACACTTTAAAATAAAAGTCACGTGGGATATTTACTAGGTTAGGAAATGATGAATGCAATCAGTAAGTTAGCTAGAAAGCTGCAACCTTGCTTCAGTCAAATGATGATGGTGGCTTGATCTAGGAAAAATATGCTTGGGGAGAAACCAATTAAGAAAGAGAGATACAGACTGAGCAGAGAGGCCAGGACTTCTGAGGACCAGAGAAACTAACACAAAGACCAGTAGAAGAGACTGCCAAGAAGTTAATTTTGTTGTGAGACTCACTGAAGATTTCCTCAGAGGCAGAAGTTAAAGTACCTTCCTCAGTCGTAGGGCCTGGCCAGACCCCTATGGTGAGTGCACTTCTGCTGTGTGGGAGGGAGAGCAGCCCTGATGCAGGGTGGGGGACCATCTGGGGTCCCCCCTCACTGTCCCTGAGAGGATTAGCTCAGAGGCACAGAAAGCCAGTAGCGACCCCATCAAGCTACACACAGAGAAACTCCCCATAAGATCCAGATAGGATTGGAAGTGCTAATTCCCAGAATAAAATCCAAACTCACTCCAGACAGAACTAAGGTTATTCTCATGGGAATATCTAGAACAAAGTGAAAAATTTAGAATACTAGAGACCTGAACAAGCCCATATGCATTTTCAGGTAGACCAGGTAGATAAATAAGCCTTTCTAATATTCTGATGACCTTGGTCCTTCCCTTTGGTGATTATTGATGTCAGCTTGTCTAAGAGCTTGGGTGCCTGTGGTTTATTCTGGGAAGAGATCTCAAGGAGCAGGAGCAAGGATTGGAAAGTGGCCACCAGACCTCAGTCCCACTGAGGATGCTCTGAGATGCTACGTAAAATACATCTTAGAATTTTCTACCCACCAGGAAGAAAAAAGGAATATTTTTCCATGGGCTATTGTCCCCTTTTGGCCAAGGGTTTCTTCTTGGGTGTTAGCTCCCTCACACTGAGTGGCTCCCAGCAGCCATCCCATGCCAAGCCCCTGGACAGAAAGAGAGAGACCTCTGGTGTAGCTAAGGCAGGGAGCAGCCCAGAAGAGAGGTTGCAGGGTGCAGCCCAAGAGGTATCTGGTATACACCCCAAATCTCTTTTCCAGTAGGCTTTAGCATGAAGTACGCTTTAAAGATGTGGGGTTTTCAATTCACAATTGCAAAAATATTTAACCAGCCCAAATGCCCATCAGTCAATGAGTGGATAAAGAAACTGTGAGATATGTATATATATGATGGAATACTACTCAGCCATAAAAAGGAATGAATTAATGGCATTCTCAGCAACCTGGACAAAATTAGAGACTATTATTTTAAGTGAAGTAACTCAGGAATGGAAAACCAAGCATCATATGTTCTCACTCATAAATGGGAGCTAAGCTATGAGGATGCAAAGGCATAAGAATTATACAGTAGACTTTGGGGACTCAGGGAAAAGGGTGGGAGGGGGTGAGGGATAAAAGACTACAAATTGGGTTCAGTGTACACTGCTCGGGTGATGGGTGCACCAAAATCCCACAAATACCACTAAATAACTTTCTCATGTAACGAAATACCAACTGTTCCCCCCAAAAACCTATGGAAATAAAAACAAATATTAAAATGTGGGGGTTTGATTCTAGAAATGTTAGGGAAGCTAGCCAGAGAGGGAAAGGGTCTAGGTAGAGAAAATAGAAGACAGCAGCCAAAAAGCCAGCAGGATCCCTGAGGCGTGAGGAGGAATAGAGTATTGCCCATGGGAAGAAGTAAGAGGATGACTGCTTTCCAACAGGGGGATTCCTGATTGTTGGTCAGCGTTCTCTCTCTACCCACCTACCAGCCCCCGCCACATACACACAGATGCTGCTGCTCTATTCATATTGAATTTTGGATCCTTAGATATACCAGACTCCCTCTTGACCAAGGTCCTTTGCACAGCCTACCTTTCCCCTGCCCTCCCCAGCCATACACTAATTCCCACTCATCCCTGAGGACCCTCATATCACTTCGTCTAATGGCTTGCCTTTGCTTCCCAAACCTTGGTAATATGCACTACCTTAATTAGTACTTTCTGATTCTAAGAACCAGACACCCACTCAAAGGGGCTGAAGTTAAAAACAAACAAACAAATGGAGGATACTGTTTCTCAGAATATAACCCACAGACTTCCATCAAGATCACTGGGGTGCCTGTTAAACATTCCCATTCCTGTGCCGTGCCCACACCTTCTCAACAGATTCTTCAGAGGGGAATCTGAGATGTCAACACAGAAACAAGCTGCCTGGATGTTGCTTCTGCACGTGTGTATTTGAGAACCACTGCCCCCGGAAGAATCTCCCAGCACTCTTTGCAAAGGGTCTATCCAGGTCTCAGAGGAACCAGAACCTTATCAGGAATTGCCCTAGATCTGCAGAGGGCTGGTCTTGTTTCCCTCCTAGTCTCTTCAGCCTACCTTCCTTGGCTTGCACAGGGCTCAGTCCTAAACACTATAGCTCCCCACAGCTAAGTCTAACTGGCTCACCTTCAAAATCCTTGTTCCAAACATGTTGGGTTGGTCTAGCTTGGTCGGGGTCAATCTTTGCTCCAGCCAGCTGTGGCCCAGGGGGTGGAAGTGTAGATAACACCAGGTGTCACATTCTCTGCTACAATGTGGACCACAGAGTTGTTTAAGAAAATGATAGTAGAAATAGAATACTGTCACTTCTAGTGCCAAACCCTATATGGTCTTGCCTTTTCCCTATTCTAACATTTACTATGTAATATTGTAATTGGCAGTATACTTCTCAGTATTCACCATCAGAATGGGAAACATTTCCAGACAAGCTTAGCATCTTAGCCACCTTTATATTCCCAGAACTTGCCAGAACTTAGCTTTACATTAAGAAGGGAAGAAGGGACTCAATAAGTTATCACTGAATGATGATTGATCAGATGTGTCCAATGTAAAAGAATACATTGTTTCTGTGTTTTAAAAAATTTAAGATCAATTTTATTAAAGCACGATTCATATACAGTAAAGTACACCTACTTTAAATGTATAATTTGATGAAACTGACAAAGGCATACACATTGTAATCTCTGCACCAATCAAGATAAAGAATATCTTTATCACCCCAAGAGTCTCCTATTTGCTAGGGGTCACTTTTTAATTATTCTAAGTTTGCTTAAAAAAAGAGTAGCCCAGAGCTCAGATTCCTGTGGTTCTCAAAGTATGATGTCTAAACCAGCAGCAGCAGCAGCATCTCTTGGGGACTTGTTAGAAATGCAGATTCTTGAGTTTTACTCTCTACAGAATCAGAAACTCTGTGGTGGAGCCTAGCAAGCTGTTTTTGCAAACCCTCAGGGTGATGTTCATGGACACTTAAGTATGAAAACCACTGCACTAGGCCAGCAGGGGTTTCTTACAACGTGGGCAGCGGGAATGGAGCCAGATAGGTAACAGAGGCATTTGAGATTCCACACTTGAGTTAAAGGCAGTAAGGAGGCTCAAAGATGTTGTGAGCTGGTAAAGTGTTTTCTGAAGAAGAGGCTGGGTGGGGCATGCAGGGTGGATTTGGAAGCAGAAGATTGGAGTCAGGAAGCCCGGTTCTTTTCACAGCATGTCCCTGGAGGGTAGCATTGTCACTGTACATTAATCCATTATTTGGGGGCCTTTGAAGTTTTGGACTCCTTACACATGAAGCCTTTGAAAGGTCAATATCTTAAAGATGAGACTTAATGGTCAGGCAATTTTCCTTCCCTTTGGAAGGATTTGGGTTATATCTCTGATCCTAACACTACTTTCAGTTAAAACTTTTTTACTCTGTTCAATTATTTCTTAATCTTTATGATGTCTATTTATGTGACTGGTGCTCTTTTTTTTCACAAGGTTGTTGGGCTGAACAAATCAATCTGACATAGGGTGGTATTTGTGCGAGCCATCACAGAGGAAAAAGTGGAATGGAGGGAGTATGTTGTACATGTTGCACATTATTGAAAAAACAAGAAATATGCGTTTACAGATTCTGGCTTCAGGAACAATGTCAGTTAATGTATAAACTTTGGTGTCAATGGATTTTTAAAAAATGTTTAACAGAAAGTAGCATTCGTATCAGAGATATGACCTGAATCCTTCCAAAGGCAAGGTAAATTGTCTGACCATTAAATCTCATCCTTAAGATACTGCCTTTTCAAAGGCCTCATGTGTAAAGAGTCCAAAGCTATCAAAGGCCCCCAAATAATGGGTTAATGTGTAGTAACAATGCTACCCTCCAGAGGGAGGAGAGGTATGGTAGTATGTGAATGCTTCTGAGAGAAACATGGGCACAGCAAATAGTTTTTAAGAAAGGTTATCTAAAATTTGGGAATACAGCAAAAAGATCACTGTTCAACACACTATTTGAGCTCTGTTCCATCATGGCCATCCAGCAGTTTTCCAGCTCTCTAGGGAATAATAACTTTGACTGATGATTAATTATTGTTTAGAGACCAGATTCTATAGTGTTAAATGTTGACTCATAGAAAACTGATAAGATCCAATGACTTCTCTCTGGTAGAGATTGCATTAGTTTCCTATTGCTGCCATGACAAATTACCACAAGTTTAATGGTTTAATACAAGCACAAATTTATTGCATTACAGCTCTGTAGCTCAGAAGTCTTTGCCGGGTTTCACTGGGCTAAAATCAAGATGTTGGCAGGGTTGCATTCCTTCTGGAAGTTCCAGGGGGAAAACCTTTTCCTTTGTGTTTTCTACTTTCTAGGAGCTGCCTATATTCCTTGGCTCTGGGCTCCTTTCTCCATTTTCAAAGTTGCAGTATAACATCTTCCAATCTCTTTTTGACTTTGACCCTCTTGCCTCCTTTCTCTTATTAGGATTCTTATTATTACATTGGGCTCACCTAAATAATATCCCCATCTTAAGATCCTTAACTTCATCACATCTGCAATAAAACCTCTTTTGTCACGTAAATGATATAGCTGCCATTTCCAGAATTAAGTCATGGAAATCTTTATTATTATTATTTTATTATTATTATTATTATTATACAGATAGGGTGTTGCTCTGTTGCCCACACTAGAGTGCAGTAATGCCATCATTGCTCACCACAGCCTTAAACCCCTGGGTTGAAGCAATCCTCCTGCCTCATTCTCCTGAGTAGTTGGGACTACAGGCATGCACCACCACACCTGACTAATTTTTTAATTGTTTTTAGAGATGGAGTCTCTCTTTGTTGCCCAGGCTGGTCTTGAACTCCTAGCCCCAATGATCCTCGTGCGTCAGCCTCACAAAGCACAAGCATGAGCCATTGCATCTGGCCAAGACATGGCTATCTTTTGGGGGCAGTTATTCTGCTTACCCAAAGATGCAAATTATTTTGTTCATGAGCGACGTTAACCCCAAAAGTTATAAGTTTAATGCAGTAATGCAGTGTATGACATTAACCAGCATTGTTTCTAATTTAGCAATCTTATTTCGGCATTATATTTTCCATTTAGAAACTATATATGCATCAGTTTCTTCTGTTTTCCTTTGAACTCTATCATCCTTCTGGTTTCTTTATTAATTAAATAAATCTTTAGATACATATTCTATATCTATTTCTTCATTATATTTTTAATATTTTGAAAATTATTTTTGGCCACAATGATGGGAATACATCAAAGGAACACAGGAGCCTAATGAAAAAGATCTCAATGGCCAAAGCTCCAACAGTTTAAGCAAGAAAGTAAATAAAATAGTATTGAATTATAACCCAAAGAATAAAATACCCATGAGTCGATACTGATACAAATGAAAGACCAAGTATGTAAATAAATTGGGGAGAATAGACAAATTTCCCATGCAAAAGTCTTCAAAATAATGGAAGATACTGCAGTCTTAAGAAGGTGGAGCATGACTTCTCATTCCTTTAGTTTGGTGATATGGTTTGAATCTGTGTCCACATCCAAATCTCATGTGGAATTGTAATCCCCAGTGTGGGAGGTGGGACCTGGTGGAAGGATTTGATCATGGGAGTGGATGTCTCATGAATGGTTAGCACCATCCCCTTGGTCCTGTTCTTGTGATAGTGAGTTCTTGAGAGATCTATCTGTTTAAAAGTGTGTTGCACCCCATACCTCACCCAACTCTCTCTTGCTCCTGTTCCTGCCATGTAAGACACCTTTCCCCATTGAGTGATTTAGGCTCCTTGTTGAAAATCCTTTGACCGTATATGTGAATATTTGTTTCTGGGACCTCTACTCTATCCCATTGGTCTATTTGTATGTCTTTATGCCAGTACCACATAGCTTTGATTCTTGCAGTTTTGTAATATGTTTTTAAATCAGGAAGTATGAGTCTTCCAACTTTGTTCATTTTTTTCAAAAGTATTTTGACTATTCAGGGTCCCTTGAGAATCCATAGGAATTTTAGGATGGATTTTTTTATTTCTTCAAAAAATGCCATTGGGATTTTGACAGGGATTGTTTTGAATCTGTAGATCATTTTGGGTAACATGGACATCCTAACAGTATTAAGTTTTTCAATTCATGAACACAGAATGTCTTTCCATTTATTTATTAATATTTATTTATTTATTTATTTATTTGAGGTGGAGTCTTGCTCTGTCACCCAAGCTGGAATGCAATGGCATGATCTCAGCTCACTGTAACCTCTGTCTCCCAGGTTTAAGCGATTCTCCTGCCTCAGCCTCCTGAGTAGCTGGGAAAACAGGTGCCCACCACCATGCCTGGCTAAGTTTTGTATTTTTAGTAGAGACAGGCTTTCACCCCGTTGGCCAGGTTGGTCTTGAAATCTTGATCTCAAGTATTCTACCCACCTTGGCCTCCCGAAGTGTTGGGATTACAGGCGTGAGCCACTGAACTTGGCCTGTTTCTTTATTTTTTTCAGCAATGTTTTGTAGTTCTCAGTGTACAACTCTTTCACCTCCTTGGTTAGCTTATTCTTAAATATTTTATTCTTTTTGATGCTGTGGTAAATGGAATTGTTCCCCTAATTTCCGTTTCAAATTGTTCATTATAAGTGTGTAGAAATGCAACTGATTTCTTATATTGATTTTGTATCCTGCAATCTTGATGAAGTTGTTCATTAATTCTAACAGATTATTTGGTGGAATCTTTAGGTTTATCTACATATAAGATTTGTCATCTGTGATCAGAGATCATTTTACTTCCTCCTTTCCAATTTGGATGCCTTTTATTTCTTTTTCTTGCCTAATTGTTCTGGCATGGACTTTCAATACTATGTTGAAAAGAACTGGCAAAGCTGGGATCCTTGTTTTGTTCCTGATCTTAGAGGAAATGCTTTATCTTTCACCACTGAGTATTATGTTAGCTGTGGATTTTTCATATATGGCCTTAATTATGTTGAAGTAGTTTCCTTTTATTTCTAATTTGTTGAGTATTTTTATCATAAAAGGGTGTTTAATCTTTTCATATACTTTTTCTGTATTGATTGAGTTGATTCTGTGGTTTTTGTCCTTTATTCTCTTAATGTAATATAAATTACAGTAGTAATTTGTAAATTGATTGATTTTTGCATGTTGAACTACCTTTGTATTCCAGAAATAAATCTCACTTGGTTGCCCTGTATATTCCTTTTAGTATGCTGTTGAATTCTGTTTGCTAGGATTTTGTTGAAGTTTGTACATCATTATTTCTTAGGGATATTTGTCAGTAGTTTTCTTGTAGCATCTTTGTCTGCCTTTGGTATTAAGGTAATGCTGGCCTCATAAAATAAGTTTGGATGTGTTTACTGCTCTTCAATGTTTTTGGAAGAGTTTGGGGAGGATTGGTGTTATTCTTTTTCAAATGTTTGGCAGAATTCTCCAGTGAAGCCATCTGGTCCTGGGCTTTTCTTTGTTGAGAGGTTTTAGATTACTGATTCAATCTGCTTATTAGTTACGTGTCTGTTCAGATTTTGTATTTCTTCATGATTCAGTCTTGATACGTTGTGTGTTTCTAGGAATTCTTATGTTTCTTCTACATTATCCAATCTGTTGGTATATAATTGTTCATTGTATTCTCTTATAATCCCTTTTATTTCTATGACATTGCTTCTAACATCTCTTTCCTTTCTAATTCTAGTTTTTTGAGTCTTATCTTTTTTTCTTAGTTCATCTAAGAGCTTATCAAATTTGTTGATTTGTTTCAAAATATTAACTCAGTTTCATTGACTTTTTTCCTACAAATTTTCTACTCTCTATTTTGTTTATCTCTGCTCTAATCTTTATTATTTCCTTCCTTTTGTTAGCTTTGCATTTAATTAGTCCTTATTTTCCTAGTTCTTTGAGTTATAAAGTTAGGTTGTTGATGTGAGATCATTCTTCTTTTTTAATATATGCATTTACAGCTACAAACCCTCTTATGACTGCGTTCACTGCATGTCATAAATTTTGGTATGTAATATTTTGATTTTCACTTGTCTCAGTATATTTTTAAATTTCCCTTGTGATTTCTTTTTTGACCCATTGGTTGCTTACCTTTTATCCTTTTAATGATAGAACATTCCTCCAAGTTTTATTTGGGCAGGTGGATGCACAGTCAGAGACTACTTTCCCTAGCTTACTTTGCAATCAGCTGTGTTCCTGTGTCTAAATTTGGGCCAGTAGGATCCTCCTTCTCCCTTCCCCTATTCTCATTGACTAGGAAATGAGGAAATAATAATATCTGGAGCAACCACATTGGAAGCCATGTTTGAAAGATGGCAGAGCTCACCCATCATCATGGATCCCTGGGTAACTCTATAGAGCAGAACTATCCACCTTCCCTAGATTCTCTGCTTCTCTTTAGACCATTACGTGAAAAACAAATACAGATTTATCTCAATTCAACCATTGTATTTTGAGGGTCTCTTTGTTATAGTAGCTTAGCCTGTACTATATGAATATTTTAGCTTTACCAAAAGTGCTACATTGACCCAATAAATTATGCAGTGTTGGCTTTCTTCTTTGTTTGCCTTCCTTATTAAGATATTAAAACTAAGTAAATAAATTATTATGAAAGTATTAAGTAGGGCCCAAGTCTATGTGTGTAGGGTTTTTCATCTTAACTCCAGCACTGTGCAGTGCCTCGCTGTGGTGAGCCAGAGTAGATGCTTTTCTTGTTTTTCTTCTTTTTATTTGGTCCTTGCTTACCTCTGCAGCTTCTTCTCTCTCTTGCTTTGTATTCTAGGCAAAGAACATAAAGCTCTCTTCTTCATTCTTTTGTCCTGTGACATGCTAATTTCTGTATGTGGAATGTTCATTGCCTCCTCTTAGCATCATTGCTTTCTGCTTGTCCTCATCTCAAGTCATTTATTGCCCCCTCCAAGATGTCTTCGCTGATCCCTCAGACTAGGTTGTACTCCTGTCTTCTATGTTGTATATAGTACAGGTCCTCTGAGAAGCAGATGCCAAAAGTAGATGAGATATCCAAGGGACTTAACGAGGGAAAACACCTGTGCAGTATACAGTGCAGGGGTAAGGGGTAAGAATAGGCAGGGAGAGCCTTCAGACCACAAATGCAGGTTTGATCCTTGAGAAAGGAGAAAGGGAAGGAAGAAGGAGTGGATAGGAAGAGTCTCAGACTGTACTCACTCTAAGAACACTTCAGTGATGCCAGTGGGGTGTTCTTAGCCCAAGATGCACGTTAGACAAGTTCTGCCTCTGATAGGAATGGGAGCCATTGGCTGGGGGTGGCCTGAAGGATCTAGAGGAGCAACAGCTGCGGCTGTCAGTCAGGTATGCTCCCTGCAGTTGGAGAGTTGTGTTTCCATGGCCACCACGTGTGCCCACTGCATCCTGTGTTTTTAATTATACAGGCATGTGTGATTATATAGGCATGATATTCTTCTTGCTGCTTCCCCTCTGTACTCTAAGCTCCATGTAGGCAGGGACTATGTGTGTTTTGCCTAGGTATCCTCAGGGCCTAGCACAGTGGCTGGCATAATTTAAACATAGGAAACCTGAACATTAAAAAAATTATAAATTTTTTTTCAGTTTAAAAAGATTGTTAAAAATATTATCCAACATGGTTTTAAAGAGGATTTGCCTTAGGGAAAAAAATGAAATGCAAAATAAATAGATTCTGCAGTGATGCTTATACAACTGCTGGGACCATGAACCTGAAGATCTGTATTTGATAAAATTTAATGTCCCTATGGCAGTTGATTAGGTCGAAATATCTAATCTCAACAAAATCTTAACCCCAAGGATTCATTAAACGTACTTGGAAAAATGGTGTTTGTTCTGATATATCTTTATGAACTTAATAAAGTACTCTATTTATAAATGACCCCACATGTAAATAAAATGCTCTACTGGTCTGCAAGGAAAAAATGGTTAGATTTATTGGTCAACTATAAGAATGTAAATTATTCTCCCATGCTCACTGCTTTGAAGTTAGGCAGAGAGGAAGTGTCAGAATGTTCTGAAGTATGAGAAAAGGTCAGGCATGAAAACTGGGCATGATGACAGAACTGCATGAGAATGCTTGTTGTGCCCTGTATGTGGGCTTGTTAGTGTAAATGTGGGTGGTCTGGAAATTATAGAGTAGTGCATGGGAATTTAGGGCTGCAAGTAGTATTAGTAAGTGTGAGTCTGCCTGCTGTGGTCATCAACACCTTTGGCTTGCTTGTTGCCTGGCCTCTTAGAGCTCTGTAGCCCTACATGTGTAAATTTTGTTCTACAAGTATACTCATGGGCTGGGCTCCTTTCCTTGGAGAGTATATGAAAACCGAGAATTTGTAAGTTGAATTGGTTTTACCCTTGATTTATAATTTCAAAAACACCCAAACTTCATCTAAGTTCTTTCTCCCCAAGTGGAAACTGCTTTATTGTTTTGTCCGATAATAAAAGTAATACAAAGGCAATTCATTATCAAGGAGAAGAATAAAACATCTATGAATCATCACCATAAGATAAATTGCTTAGTAGTTTTTGTATAGACTTCTGGACTGACTTAATTTTTCATCTTGCCTTGGCTACTGCTTCTGACACTATTGTTTTATGTTATAATATTGTCATCTCTCTGATTTTTTGTGGAGTTTGAGCTAATAACAAAAATAGCTATTATTACTATAAGTTTGCTATATACTAAGTATTCTATAGGGATTGTGTAATTTAATCCCAGAACCCTCTCTTAAAGTAGACATAATTGTTCTGGATGAATATTCGGGGGGAAACAGAGACCTTGGGAGGTACAATATCTACCTTGTAGATGTTGCAGGTTTGGTTCCAGACCACCTCAATAAAGTGAGTATCAAATATTGCAATCAAGCATGTCACGTGATTTTTTAATTTCCCAGTGCATATAGAAGCTCTGTTTATACTCCATAGCATAAATCTGTATTACAGAGTATAGTGTAAACAGAACTTTTATATGCACTGGGAAATCAAAAAATCATGTGACTTGCTTGATTGCAATATTTGATACTCGCTTTAGTATCAAATTTTACTAAAATTTTAGTAAAATTACTAAAATATGACCCAGTGACATAAAGTGAGTACATGCTGTTGGAAAAATGGCACCAATAGATTTGCTTGATATAGGGTTGCCATAAACCTTCAGTTTGTAAAAAACACAACAAAACAAAAAATTAACACCTGTGAAGTGCAATAAAATGACATATGACTCTACAAGGTTTCTGAGATTTTCCAGCAGTAAATGAGTTTTTACAGTTGCAGAAGACAAATGCAATTGACCAGATGTCCTCAGGACTAGAGTCAAATTTAGACCCACGTTTCTGAGAACTCTTTCATCAAATGCTTCTTTAGAGGTCTGAAGACACCCTGATAGTCAAGATTTACTTAATGACTCACTTCCAGCACCTTGAAAAAGGGGAAATTGATAACTTGTCATACTTGATTCTGTGTACCCCTAACTAGATGACCATTTCTACATATTACAACATAGTGGGAGGGAACAGCTAGTTTTTGCAAAAATTCCTAAGGGAAAATTCTGATGAATGTTTCTGTTGGAATTTGGCAAGGGACTTGCCTGTTCAGCTGGCCTCAAGTGAAGACGTAGAGTTAGATGGCACTGCAAGCGATCGCTTCTGTCCCATGGGGAGGTAATAAAATGGTCAGAATCTCTCATTTCTTGAAACTGTCACCTGTGTCATAGAGCTTGCTTCACCATCTGGCCTGGAGAGCTATCATTCTGGAGCAGGGCTGCTCAAATGTAGAACAAACCCCACTGTTGCAGAAGCCTGTGAACAGTGGAGATCATCCATGTATCACTTGACATAGCTAGATGGGAGCAGAGACAAAACTTCTGCTCTCAACGGGTGATTACATGTATTTGGGTTTAAAAGAATTCAAGACCTGGTCTAGAGAATAAGGTTTTAAAACAAGGTTTTAAAACAATGGGTTCAAATTCTAGCTCTAGGACATTCTAGCTGTGTGGTCTTGAGATTGTCCTGTGCCCTAGATTCCTTGTCTATGAACTGGAGATAACAGCAGTACCCACCTTTTAGGTTGTTGGAAGGATCCACCTTGTAGGTTGTTGTACCTGACCCAGAGTGATGGCACTTTATGATGAATGGTGGCTATAATATGTTGCTCTGTACTGTCCCAAACAAGGACCAGATAATGCAAAATATTCTTAAATCACCTGATATTTTTAAATTTCCCTTGTGGTTTCTTCTTTGGCCCATTGGTTGCTTACCTTTTATCCTTTTAATGATAGAATATTCCTCCAAGTTTTATCTGGGCAGGTGGATGCCCAATTAGAGACTACTTTCCCTAGCCTACTTTGTAGTCAGCTGTGTTCATATATCTAAGTTTGGGCTAGGAGGATGCTTTCTTTTTTTTTTTTTTTTTCTGTGAGACGTATTCTCACTCTGTCACCCAGGCTGGAGTGCAGTAGGAGGATGCTTTCTTTTCCCCTTCCCCTATTCTCATTGACTAGGAAATAATGAAATAATAGCTGGATTAACCACGTTGGAAGCCACGTAATTTGTCCCAACAGTAATTTGTCTTCAAGGAAATTTTCCCAGCCTGTTCTGCGATTGAACCCTGTTGATAAAATTGATTTTTTTAAAAGTGGAAGACATCATCAGTAAAGCTGTTGAACAAAATGTGGGAGCACTTCTTTCTATCAAGTTCTGTTGTTGAATTCCAGCTAGACATTAACCTCATTTAATAAAATAAAAGTTTTATTTTTTTCTTACATAAAAGGTTACCCTTTATTATGTTATTTTTTGCCATTCAGAAAACAAAAAGAAGAGGGAGAAATATGTTCAGGAGAAAGAACAACTTTTAGTGTTTTAGAGTCAATGAAATACTATTTGGCAGAAACTAAATGCAGTGCAAGATAGTGCGGAAGCAAAACTATTGCTTCTGAACAAAACTATTGCTTCTGAACCAGGGTGAATAAAGCAGTTACTTTTTCAGTTAAGAATCAAAGGTTAGCCATGTGGGAAATCCCTGTTCTTAGAGATTTCATGCCTTAAGTTCCATATGGCCATGCGTAGGAACATGCGTATAACCCGAAACCTCTTTACCGCTAAAAGAAATAAGATTTTTTAAAAACCTTAATTTTTCTTACCTCTGAAAAAAATAACCTATTTTTCCCTCTATTTTAAACAAGCTCTGATAATTTTTTTTTAGGGCTTAGTTCCGTAAACTCTAAATTCTTCTATCTCTGGATCAAGCCAGACTATCAGAAGGCTGCAAACCTGGGCCATTTTTGACTTCACAGAATCGTATTATATTATGATACCCCTTTCTAAAAATCAAAATCTGATACAAGAAACACCATGATGCAAGGAAAAATGTACAAGGGCACCCACTACAGCACTATTTGTAGCAGTAAAAGATTAGAAATGTTCTAAACGTTCATCAATATGGTACTGGTTAAACATATTTAACACATCTATACCGTAAAATACTATGTAGGTTTTAAAAAAAATGACACAGCCTTATATATACGGTTGTGGACTGATTTCTCACATCTATTAAGGAAGAATACAAAGTACAGAACAATATATATACTGTGACTCAAAATTGAAACACACACACACACAAACTACACATATACACACATACACATGTGCGTGCATGGTTGCATATGCCTAAAATATCTTAGAACTTGAAAACAGTAGTTGTTTCTTAAGAGAGAATTTTAGAGGCAAAGGTTAAAGGGAGATGAACTTTTCACTGAATAACTCTGGATACTCAAAATTTACTGTCTGTATATACTGCCTATTTAAAAATCAAACCAAACATGAATGGCCATTAGGAAGTTCATTCTGCTTGTGTGTGTCACAAAAAACAGCTCCATTAAAGGCTAACTGGTGTTCCACAGAAATAGTATTGATTCTTCACCCATCTTGGGGCTTCACAATACACATCCTTATATTAGAGTCTCTATGAAGGTCCACAGTCAAGAATCCTGTATAATTTAATTTAACAAAATTTATTGATCATATGACCCACCCCAGTTTTGGTGGGACATTTTCTCTGAAATTAACACCTTGGAAAGTACAGCACGGCAGCATTTATATTAAAATAAATGGTCACTGCAGTGTGCACTGTCTCCAGCTGAGAGGCAGGAATTTAACAGTAGGATGACAGGTACTGTGGCTCACCCCTGTAATCTCAGCACATTAGGACGCCAAGGCAGGAGAATTGCTTGAGTCCAGGAGTTCAAGATGAGCCTGGGAAACATAGTGAGACCCCATCTCTAACCACTCCCCCCAAAAAATTAGCTGTAGCTGGGTGTGGTGGCCTTCACCTATAGTCCCAGACTCAGGAGGCTGAGGCAGTAGGATTGCTTGAGCGAGGGAGGTCGAGGTTGCAGTGAGCAACGATGTTGCCAGCACACTCCAGCCTGGGTGGCAAAACGAGATCCTGTCTCAAAAAGAAAAAAAAAAGAAAGAATTTAGCAGTAGAGTTACCTTTATTTACTCTGAGGAATTAATACACTTCCTAAGTACATTCATAAGAAGTCTGTATTTAATACGATTTTTTTTTTTACACTTGGGTTCCAGGATGCACAGCACAACTACGCCTCCACTTTCTCATCCTTAGAATGGGCATAATAGCACCTACTTTGTGGGTGGTTGTTATGTTGAAATTGGATATCCTATGTAAAATGCCTCGCCTAACTGGCATGTAAGAGAATTCCCACACTTAATGAGTCCCCGCCAGACTGTCTTCTCAACATAAATGCGTGTTGTTCCGAAGAGGAAGTGGGGTGAAGATCAGGGCCAATCCATCAGCACCACGGATAATAACATTAAGGGCCTTGGGGCTGCAGTAGATGGTCTTTGTACAAAGAATGGAGTATTTTTAACCACCTTTGTTGCTTGTGACCAGAAAGGTCGGTGGAGGAAGCGTGTCCAGGGGTGAAGGTGAGGGCACGATAAGCCATCCTATTCACCAGCATTCAGCCAATATTTTTCAGGCTTTGGAAAGATTAAACGCAGCTGTAAATGAGGCAGCTCTCTTATCTACTGTTAGTTGGTTGCTGCAGAGACCATTCTATTTGTAAACATTATCCAGGATTCACACTGACTAAGGCTTAAGCCTGGTGTTTACCCACCAGCTGCCTTTCCCACATGGTCCTTTCATATAATAAAGAAAATGTGTGAGTAGATTTCACCCAGGAGGCTGCCCCAGGAGTTTAACAGCTATGTTGGATTAAAATCCACAGTATGTAGAAAACAAATTTTCACTTCCTTCAAATTCTTAAGAAGGAGAAAGTCAGTTTATCTGTAACATGTTGCAAATAAGATTATGAGCCTAATGATACTTGGCTTCTTAGGTGCTATGAAACCTTGGGTCAAAATTTTACTGCATAAGAAATTATTTTTCTGGATATTAACCACTTTCAAGAGGTTGATAGTAGAAACACCTACTTACAAGGACCAAGTGAGACGCTTTAAAGAGACTGCCACTTACAAGTCTTACAAGCTGACTTTCACTAATGTCACACTCCAGGGGGCTTCCAGTTGAAAATGGTAAAGAATGATACAAGTAATTACTGTTTATATCCTTTTTTTGTTTTGTTTTTTCTTTTTAGTTTTTTGGTTTTTGTTTTTGAGATAGGGTCTTGCTCTGTCACCCAGACTGGATGGCAGTGGTGCGATCATAGCTCACTGTAACGTCGAACTCCTGGGCTCAAGTGATCCTCCTGCTGCAACCTCCTGAGTAGTTGGGACTACAGGCATGTGCTACCATGCCCAGCTTATTTTTTTATTTTTAATTTTTTGTAGAGATGGGGTCTTGTTATCTTGCCCATGCTGGTCTCTAACTCCAGGCTTCAAGCAATCCCCTGGTCTCAGCCTCTCAAAGTGCTGGGATTATAGGCATAAGCCACTGTGCTGGCCACTATTTGTTTCCTTGAGGAGTGTCATTGTCCATCAGAGTCTCTGATATCCAAAAGAGGATAGAATGGGGGATGTTGCTTTAGAAGATTAAAAATTGCAAATATCTCCAGGCATCATAAGGAACCGAGTAGAAAAGTTTTGTAGTTGATAGGATGAAGAGCAGTGACCCTTCAAATAAGAAAGTAAGCAGTGTGCTCAAGTGAGAAATAAAGCTTTAATGAAAAGTGTCTAATATTCAAAAGTTTAGAAATTATGTGTATCATCTTTGACCTAGCATTTTCATGTCTAGGAATATATTCAAAGGAACCAACTAAGATGTGTGCAAAGATTAACCTATAAGATTGTTCATCTTGGAAACAACCCAAATATCTATTACTAATGAATGGATAAATAAAATATGGTGTATCTGTTCCATGGAATATTCAGCAATAAAAAGGAATGAAGTATTGGTAGATCTATAACATGGATGAGCCTCGCAAACATTAACTGAAAGAGGCCAGGCACAAAAGACCACATATTTTGTGATCCCATTTATATGAAATGCCCAGAATAGGCAAATTTACAGAAACATCATGTACATTGAAGGTTGCCCGGGTCTGGGAGGGGTGGTTTGGGGATGACTACACCCGGTATAGGTTTCTTTTGGGAATGACAAAAATGTTCAAAACTTAGCTTGTGGTGATGGTTGCACAACTCTGAATACACTAAAAACCATTGAATTGTACACTTTAAGTGGGTGAATTTTATGAGGTGTAAACTATATCCCAATGAAGCTGTTAAAAAAATTATTCATCCCGGGATTACTCAAAATGAAAAAAAAAATGGAAAAAACATAAATGACCAACAATAGGATTGGGTAAATAAATTATTTTGAGCCTATAAGATGTTATACTTTATAGCCATTAAAAAGAGACCCACCACAGAACGTACAGTATGATCCAATTATGCAAAATATGTGTGTGTATAAGCTTTACAAGAGGGTCTCAAAAAAGCATATGCCAATATTATTTTACAGTGATTGTATGTGATCCTGTAGGAGTATGGACAATTTTTGTTTTTTTCTCTTTGCTGATTTTAATACAACGACCATTCCTTTTATGACAATAATCACATGTAACATCGTATTGAGTACTGATGTGCTGGGCTAAGTGTTTGACTGGATGTAGTGCATTTAGTCCTCCAACAACCAGGATACTAGTAACTGTTATCATTTTACAGATGAGAACAGTGAGGCTGCAATGGGTAAATTTACTCAAGGTAGTGCAGTGGGATGGTCTGCCCGGTAGCAAATACTAACTGTTTAGCTGGTGATCTCCAAAGTGGGAAGTATATACCCTGATGGAAGCATGCATGATGGGGCATGGAGAAGCATATTCAAAGTTGATGTCCCTATTGGTTTTTATTATACTTTAAGTTCTAGGGTATGTGTGCACATTGTGCAGGTTTGTTACATATGTATACATGTGCCATGTTAGTGTGCTGCACCCATTAACTCGTCATTTACATTAGGTATATCTCCTAATGCTATCCCTCCCCACTCCCCCCACCCCACAACAGGCCCCAGTGTGTGATGTTCCCCTTCCTGTGACCAAGTGTTCTCATTGTTCAATTCCCTCCTATGAGTGAGAACATGCGGTGTTTGGTTTTTTTGTCCTTGTGATAGTTTGCTGAGAATGATGGTTTCCAGCTTCATCCATGTCCTTACAATGGACATGAACTCATCCTTTTTTATGGCTGCATAGTATTTCATGGTGTATATGTGCCACATTTTCTTAATCCAGTCTATCATTGATGGACATTTGGGTTGGTAACAAGTCTTTGCTATTGTGAATAGTGCCGCAATAAACATACGTGTGCATGTGTCTTTATAACAGCATGATTTATAATCCTTTGGGTATATACCCAGTAATGGGATGGCTGGGTCAAATGGTATTTCTTTTTTTTTTTTTTTTTTGAGACGGAGTCTCGCTCTGTCACCCAGGCTGGAGTGCAGTGGCGCAATCTCGGCTCACTGCAAGCTCCACCTCCTGGGTTCACGCCATTCTCCTGCCTCAGCCTCCGAGTAGCTGGGACTACAGGCGTCCGTCACCACGCCCGGCTAATTTTTTGTATTTTTAGTAGAGACGGGGTTTCACTGTAGTCTCGATCTCCTGACCTTGTGATCTGCCCGCATCGGCCTCCCAAAGTGCTGGGATTACAAGCGTGAGCCACCGCGCCCGGCCTGTCAAATGGTATTTCTAGTTCTAGATCCTTGAGGAATTGCCACACTGTCTTCCACAATGGTTGACCTAGTTCACAGTCCCACCAACAGTGTAAAAATGTTCCTGTTTCTCCACATCCTCTCCAGCACCTGTTGTTTCCTGACTTTTTAATGATCGCTATTCTAACTGGTATGTGATGGTATCTCATTGTGGTTTTGATTTGCATTTGTCTGATGGCCAGGGATGATGAGCATTTTTTCATGTGTCTGTTGGCTGCATAACTGTCTTCTTTTGAGAAGTGTCTGTTCACATCCTTCGCCCACTTTTTGATGGGGTTGTTTGTTTGTTTCTTGTAAATTTGTTTGAGTTCTTTGTAGATTATGGATATTAGCCCTTTGTCAGATGAGTAGGTTGCAAAAATTTTCTCCCATTCTGTAGGTTGCGTGTTCACTCTGATGGTAGTTTCTTTTGCTGTGCAGAAGCTCTTTAGTTTAATTAGATCCCATTTGTCAATTTTGGCTTTTGTTGCCATTGCTTTTGGTGTTTTAGACATGAAGTCCTTGCCCATGCCTATGGCCTGAATGGTATTGCTAGGTTTTCTTCCAGGGTTTTTATGGTTTTAGGTCTAACATGTAAGTCTTTAATCCATCTTGAATTAATTTTTGTATAAGGTGTAAGGAAAGGATCCAGTTTCAGCTTTCTACATATGGCTAGCCAGTTTTCCCAGCACCATTTATTAAATAGGGAATCCTTTCCCCATTTCTTGTTTTTGTCAGGTTTGTCAAAGATCAGATGGCTGTAGATGTGTGGTATTATTTCTGAGGGCTCTGTTCTGTTCCATTGGTCTATCTCTGTTTTGGTACCACTACTATGCTGTTTTGGTTACTGTAGCCTTGTAGTATAGTTTGAAGTCAGGTAGCGTGATGCCTCCAGCTTTGTTCTTTTGGATTAGGATTGACTTGGCAATGCGGGCTCTTTTTTGGTTCCATATGAACTTTAAAGTAGTTTTTTCCAATTCTGTGAAGAAAGTCATTGGTAGCTTGATGGGGATGGCATTGAATCTATAAATTACCTTGGGCAGTATGGCCATTTTCACGATATTGATTCTTCCTACCCATGAGCATGGAATGTTCTTCCATTTGTTTGTGCTTTCTTTTATTTCACTGAGCAGTGGTTTGTAGTTCTCCTTGAAGAGGTCCTTCATATCCCTTGTAAGTTGGATTCCTAGGTATTTTATTCTCTTCGAAGCAATTGTGAACGGGAATTCACTCATGATTTGGCTCTCTGTCTGTTTTTGGTGTATAAGAATGCTTGTGATTTTTGCATGTTGATTTTGTATCCTGAGACTTTGCTGAAGTTGCTTATCAGCTTAAGGAGATTTTGGGCTGAGACGATGGGGTTTTCTAGATATACAATCATGTCATCTGCAAACAGGGACAATTTGACTTCCTCTTTTCTTAACTGAATACCCTTTATTTCTTTCTCCTGCCTGATTTCCCTGGCCAGAACTTCCAACACTATGTTGAATAGGAGTGGTGAGAGAGGGCATCCCTGTCTTGTGCCAGTTTTCAAAAGGAATGCTTCCAGTTTTTGCCCATTCAGTATGATATTACCTCAGCCTTATAAAACTTCTCTGTTGGGCTGTGTTTTATACTATAATGTACCACATGTTCTGCTTGCCTCGTGTCAGGCAGGCACTGTCCTAAGGCCTCTGCACATGTTCATTTAATTCTTACAGCAACCCTATGAAGAAGCTGAGCTACAGAATTCATGCCCTTACCTAGTGTGTTATACTGTACACTGTATATTAATATGGTAATACATATATGCCATATACCAGGGGTGTCTAATCTTTGGCTTCCCTGAGCCACACTGGAAGAATTGTCTTGGGCCACACATAAAATATACTAACGCTAAGGATAGCTGATGAGCTAGAAAAAAAAAAAAAAAGGTCCATGCATAAACCTTATAGTGTTTTAGGAAAGTTTACAAATTTGTGTTGGGCTGCATTCAAAGCCATCCTGGGCCACAGGTTGGACAAGCTTGCCTTATACAATTTATACATTAGTAAATATGCAAATTTTGGATTGCCTGATTTTTAAATTTTTTTACTGATAGGATATATCACCAAACATAGAATTGTGTTTTAAACTACACCACACTGCTTCCAGGATAATATTTTAAAAATACAAAGTTGGCCTTCTTTTTTGGTAGGAGGAGCGTGTGTATATGTGTGTGCGTAGACACGTTTAGAGACAATGCTAATGCTGTGATGTGGAGAGCATGACTTTCCCACTTGTCCTGGGGATTCTTCATTTGTGCTTCCTGATTCATCCTCTTCCCTTTTCTACTTCCTCCCTCCCCGATGGGAGATGACAGGAAAGAGAGCATGTGTTTTCCTTCCTTTCTCTCTCCCACTTCTGGGCGACTTCTGTGGCAGTCACTGCTTCCCTCTCTGTGACTCCAGCCCTGTCTTGGGGAGTGTGGCAGCCTTCTCTGTGGTTCCAGTTCTTACCAAGCTCAGGTAACTACGTGCCCTCACTTTGTGCCCTTGAGGCCCACGGGTAGTACCTGCTTGCCCTTGTTGCTAGCCTTTTAGGTGGCTCCCATTCCTTCTTAATTCCCTTGGCCCAGCCTACACCTCTGCAAGTAGTTTCTTCATTAATTCTCTTCACTTGAACCATCAGCCAGCATCCTGACTCACTGAAACTCTCCTCTACACCCAAATAGGAGGCTTTACCAAGGATTACCCACTCAGTGCAATGAGTTCACATTTCCATCCTCATTAAGACTATATATCCTAGGGATCCTCCGCGCATCTTCAACCAGGAAATTATCATTGCCAAGTGCAGCTGACGTTATAAAATCTATTTTCATAAGTCCTGATGAGAGTTCTGCCAGGAACACGTGTGATTTCGACCACATGCCTGACCTTAGTCTCTTGTCTGAAGCCAACTCCAGAGCAGCCTGGGGACAGCGCACCCCACCCTGCTCTCTGTCCAAACCACAGTGGTGACCCAGCTCAGCCACAGCTCTGGGTCCTGGGGCTTGGCCTACTCTGCCTGTAGAAGGCAGGAAGCCAAAGTGGCCAGGCTGTCATCTTCTGGCCTCCGGGGACGTTCAGATGTCCTTGACCACGGTCCAGATCCCCTTCTGGAACCCAGTCTGTCATCACATGTTGTCAGTGCATGTACACAGAGTCTTCTTGGCCAAGCCGTGAAGCCAGATCCAGGAAGTGGGCTTCAGACACAGGTCAGCAGTGGGCAACAGGAAGGCCGGAGAGGCCAATATTGTTAGACTCTCTGTCTTCTTTAAATCCAAGGGACTGGACACTAAAACACACTCTATCATTGGCCGAGCCAATGCCTATAATCGGGCCACAGCTATTAACATTGGAAGGCTTGGAGCAGATGAGTCTGAATTCAAATGCAATCTATTAGAATCAATCTCTCTCTCTGTCTCTCTCTGTCTTCCTACTCCCTGCTGATAGAATAATAAGATAATGCTTCAGTAGGGAGAATTCCTCACCAGAACACACAATTAGAGATTACTGGAGAGTTATAGAGATGTGGATTGCATCATCAGTATAAAGCTTCACCATTTAATTACTTTGGTCATAAACTGAGAAGCTGTCCTTTTTTCTGTTTTATCATTCTCCTTCACATCTAGTCCAACAGCAAACTCCTGTCAGCTCCCATCCAAAAGATATCCCAAATTCACCCATTTCTCTGTATCTCTTCTGCTACAACCATGGTCCAAACCAACAGCCTTTCTCCTCAGCTGTTGTTTTTCATGCACTCTGTGCTTCTACCTAATCCACTGTCCACACAGGACCTAGCAGGAACTTCTTGACTACTACTCAGATAAATGGCTTCCCACTGCACTTAGAATAAGATTCAGACTCTACTGTGGCCCAAAAGAGTCTATAATCTCTTGGACCCCAATTACACCCTTTTCTCCTGGGTTCAGGGCACTCTCACCACACCAGTTTTCTGTCTTCTGTTGTAAAGTCTGCCGAGCCGATTCCTGCCTCAGGACCTTTGCACTTGCCATTCCCCCATCTGGAATGCTTCCTATCAATTCTGTCTCAGCTCAGTGTCTTTGCTTTACAAAGGACTTTTATGAACAAGTATCCTTTCTAATGTGCCACTATCACCTTATATCACACTGTCCTGTTTTATTTTTCATGATATTAAATTATATTGTTTTTTGCTTAGTTATCTTCCCACATAGAACATAAGCTTCATGAGAGTAGGAAATTTATTATATGATATTATTAAGTTGGAAATACTCCTGGTGTACAGTAGATACTCAATAAATACTCATTGAAGGAATAAGTCCTGGGTATAAATATAAGCTTTGAATAATGAGTGCCTGTGATCCCGTCTGCAAATCAGTGAATACTTGTAAGCCTCAGTTTTCTCCTCTGTAAGAGATACTAATAAGTGTCTGCTAAGTGTTTATTTACTCTTATAACTCTTAACAGTTATATGTTGTAGAGTTCTAAGCTATGAAACTTACATGAGTATATTCATATAGCAAAGCACCTGAACAGAGAAAGATGAATCCTTGTTGAAAAGAGGAAGACTGAAACTATCAACAATTCCCAGAAAATACTTCTAAGCTCAATACCTTGAAGAGCATGCTGTATTCGCACAACTATTCTCATATTCTTATCCTTTCAGATTTCTCTTTCTGTCTCTCTCTCTCTCTCATGCACACACACATGCAGTCTTTAATTCATTCATATCATTCAAAAGGCATACTCTTTGTTATTCAGGAAATAATTGTCCTGAAAAATATTCTTGTCATAAAATCCCCTTATTGCCTTCTCCAAAAATATTAAATGATAAGTTCAATCAATGTAAACTTCGCCCATTAGCAAAACAAATTGACCAAATGCTACTCATAAATGAAGACAAATGTTCAACAGCACCAGCTTGATTCTGGTGTCCTCCTCAGTTCTCACTTGAGGTCCAACTCTGGAGGCATTGTTCTCTTTTCATTGAGCTTCAGAATGCAAAGAAATTCAGAGGAAAAATGGCTATCCCACTTCTCAATATATTCCCTCAGCTCCCATCCAGCTTCCTCGGCAGCATTCTCCCCAGCTACTCTTCCTTGGATGGTATACATGCAGTTTAAAAAGTAACATCTTAGCAGCCTCACCAGAATGCTATTTCTTAGGGAATGGTGCTTAGTGTTAGCTAGGCTCACCTTGGACTCCGCCACCCATTGGGGGGTTGTTTCTGGAAACATCAAAAAGAGTTCAGCCAGACATGGTGGCATGTGCCTGTAGTCCCAGATACTCAGGAGGCTGAGGTGGAAGGATCACTTGAGCTCAGGAGTTTGAGACTGCAATGCACCATAACTGTACCTGTGAAGAACCATTGCACTCCAGCCCGGGTACCATAGCAAGACTCCATGTCTTAAAAAAAGTTCCATCAGGGCACTTTCTTCTATAATGGTAAAACTTATAGTTGCTGTTTCCTGAGTGTTTTACCATGTCCCCTGCACTGTGTTTCACGCTGTATACACAAAAATCCCATGGGGAAGACATTATTATTATTACTACTACTACTATTATTATTATTATTATAAGGAGGATATTGAGACTCATAAGTTCAGTAACTTACCAGTCATTAAACCACAAAGACAAAGCCCATATTTTTGACCACCACTGCATATAACTGGGCCATGAACACTAAATGAGAAGCAATCAGTCATCCAAAATTATTTTGTGGTAACTTGCAGGATATAAATTATAAACACCATGATAGGTGCTCTAGATTTATACTCAGTTATGAACTTTGACAAGCATTACAAAGATAACAAGTATATTAGTCAGCTTTTGTGAGGTTATGCTTCAGTAATAACTACCCCCCAAATATCAGTAGTTTATAACAAAATAAATTTATTTCTTGTTCGTGGTACTCATTAGCTGTAAGTCAGCTGAGGCTCTGCTCCAAATGTTTTCTCCATTCTGGGATTCATTCTAAGATGGGATAGCTACTTGGCAGAGAACAAAAAAGAAAATATGACAGGACCTTGTGATAGCCCTTAAAGGTTCAGCTTGGATACAGCATATGTCATTTCTTTCCACAGCCTATTGACCAAAACAAGTCACATGGTCAGAGTTTACATCAGTGGGTTGGAGAGGTATTCTCCTTCCTTAGGGTAGGCAATGCCAGTCACATAGCAATGGATGGGGAAGCAAGCTGTTATTGGGAGAAGAGCAAACAACTGATAATAAAAATATAACCTACCATAACAAATAGAGATGTAACTCTTGGGGGTCAGATACAATCAACATATGTCCCCTATATTAATTGAAAGTATTAATTAATTGAAAGTGACAAATAGCCCATAGTGACTTAAGCATAAAGGTGGACTTTATTGGCTTGAGTTAATGAAGCTTTAAGTATGACTTGGCCTGGACACTCATGATGTCATCAGGATCTATCAGGACCTAAACTCACTCTCTCTCTCTCTCTCTCTGTCTGTCTCTCACTCTCTTTCATCTTTCACCTGTACTCTTCTTTATGCTGGCTTCATTCTTAAGAAAGATGATTGTCCACAGCTTATGGCTTATAGTCTTGTACCTCTAAACCAACAAAAAAGAGCATGTGTCTGCTGACAGATTCTGCAAAAGTCCCAAGACTGACCCTAATTGGATGAGCTTGGGTCACTTGCCCATCTCTAAATCAATCAATATGGCCAGAGGGTTCAGTGTTTTGATTGGCCAGTCCTGGGTCATTCCTGGAGCAGAAAGTGCGTCCTCCTGAACCCAAACACTAAGAGTATTGACTCTTTCTCTCCTCCTGAAATAACAAAACCTCTAAAGATTGCAGTATTAATGAATTTCAAAGCATTCACAATAACTTGCATAGTCAAACAGATTTGAGCATCTGGCATTTTTACAGTACTTACTAAAGCCACCATCTGTAACCATTTTTCTACTCCTATTTTACAAATTTAATTTGTCTTCATTACAAATAATGGTTAATTAGATGTTATGGAAGATTAAGTTAATGTTTACTGAGTGAAACAGAGGAAATAGTATAAATAAAAATATTTGAAATATAAACTAACCTACTTATTCAGGTCAGACCCAAAAAGATTTTTGTCCAGGATGCAAACCATATACTCATAGTCTATTCTTGTGCCATAAAAATCACTGCATACTGGTTTGAGTGGTTTTAATTAGCGAAATCTGTGTAGTGAATTACTAGTAAATTTTAGGTAAAATGATGGCCCTCAATTTAAATATATATTTCAACCTAGTCAGACAACAATAAAATATATTGTATGTCCATTTCATAGTTGAAATCATCACAGTCCCTTTAGCATCTCTTTCTTCTTGTGTTACTGAAAGTAACACTAGCTGCTGTAACAAACAGGCCCCAAATTTCAATGGCTAAACATAGTAGAGGTTTATTCTTCATTCAGATAAGACTTCAAGGTGGATGTTCCAGGTTGACAGGCTGCTTCCCTCTATGCAGTGATTCAGGCATCCAGGCCTCTTTCAGGGTTTTTCAACCACAGCACATTTGGGGCCAGATAATTCTTTGTTGTGGAGGGCTCTTCCATATGTCACAGGATTTTAGTGTATGATCATAGCAACGTTCCTGGCATCTACTTATGAGATACTTGTGACTCCTTGATTCACATTATGACAACAACTAATGTCGTCTGACTTTGCCACATGCCGCCATGAAGCAAAAATGCCTCTTGGTTGAGAGCCACTCATTTACTATGAAGCCTGGAATTAGTTTGGTTAATATTTCCAGTTGATTTCATTGTGTAATAAGGATTGAGAACCAATGTCTTCATCATTATCTCCACCCAGAAAAAGGGTATGGAGAAAACACAACCTTTCTTAAAAGCTTTAGCTTAGAATAATCACACATCACTTCCATTCTGCCCATGACCTGAACAAGCAGTAGCCATATACATGCCCTTTGCCCCATGCAAAGAGAAGAGAAGTGCTAGGGAATATAGTCCCTGGATGAGTGACAACTCTATATGGAAGGGGAGCACAAATTTTGGTGGATAGAGTCATCTCTGCCTCATCTCTCAACAGTTCCCCTTTTGATACAGGACCCTATACCTCACATATTTGGTGCCACCATTGCAGACTGAGCTAATAAGTGTCCTTCCTATAGATGTTGTCTTTAAGTAGGACTGGCAAGGTGAATTCCTCTCTTCCCTCTGCTATCAGAATGGTTGGGTTATGAGCTAGAGCTGATTGTTACCAATAACAACAGAGTCCTTCCATGTTCCAGGCACCATGCTAAGTACATTACATGTATTTACTCACTTCATCCTTACAACAACCTAAGAGTGAGGTGCCGTTAATTATGCCCGTTTTACAGATGAATAATTCAACTAAGTTCAAGGGGCAGAGGTGGGATTCAAACCTAGCGTGTCACATGACCCAAATTCATGCTCTTGTCTACCAAGCTACATTGATTCTGCACAGGAAAAGCCCATGTCTTTCAGAAGAAAGTGAAGCCAACGATAGAGAGTGACACAGTCCAGGGGCAGAGAGAGAGCATAAGCTCCAAGACCAACTCTCCTCCTGCCTTCCCATGGTGTATTTATGCAGCCAACAGATTCCTCTTTCTTTCTAAAGGGGGTTTGGATTATCTTTCTGTTCTTCGTAGACAGAATCCTGATTGCTAGTGTAAGTAATTGCATTAACTTACACAGGTTCTCCTGTTCTGGAAATGAAACATTCTAGTATCACAGTCATTCAAGACAAAAGGCAGGATTGGGAGTTCTTGTCTCTGCAGTAAAGAGGAGTGTATTCCCTCAGGAACTGGCATTCAATGTGTCCTTAGTGGGGTTGTAATTTGTTAGGGAACTTAACACCAACCAACACTATGGGCCTGACTTGAGCTTCAACCTGGATGCTGAGACCAAGTCTATACCTTGCAACCACTTCTAGAATTTTAGAATGCTAAACCGATTTTGGGTGCCTAGATTGTTTTCCTTTCCTTTCCCTCCCTTTCCCTCCCTTTCCCTCTTTTCCCCTCCCCTCCCCTCCCTTCCCCCCACCCTCCTCTACCCTCCCTTCCCCTCCCTTCCCCTCCCTTCCCTTCCCTTACTTTCCTTTCCTTTCCTTTCTTTTTTTGCACGGAGTTTCACTCTTGTTGCCCATGCTGGAGTGCAATGGCATGATCTTGGCTCACTGCAACCTCTGCCTCCCGGGTTCAAGCAATTCTCCTGTCTCAGCCTCCCAAGTAGCTGGGATCACAGGTGCCCGCCACCATGCCCAGCTAACTTTTGTGTTTTTAGTAGAGACAGGGTTTCACCATGTTGGTCAGGCTGGTCTCAAACCCCTGACCTCAGGTGATCCACCCACCTTGGCCTCCCAAAGTGCTGGGATTCGGCTCTCATGATTGTAGTTCTATTATCAGTTGCTTACTTGAGGCAGACCACATACCTTTATCTGGGAACACTGACCATTTCTGGATTCTCTATTTTTAGCCATCAGCAGACATCCCTGATGCCAGCAACTTGCTTAGATTACTAGTCATGCTTTATTAGTATTCATAAAACTTGCTATTTTCCGTCTTACTGAATTTCCTTGCAGAGCTGGATCTCATGCCCAATCATCTCCTCAGCCTAGTGACCACATCTATTTCTAGACCCTGGACCCATCCAACGTAAACCACCTCCCTGTGGTTAACCGTTTGTGGTGGAACATGATCACCAATAATTTCATTCAAGAAATACTATCATGGTTGTGTGCTGTGGCTCATGCCTATAATCCCACTGCTTTGGGAGGCCAAGGTGGGGGAACCACTTGATGCCAAGAGTTCGAGACCAGCCTGGGCAGCATATCAAGACCCTGTCTCTACAAATTTCTTTAAAAAAATTAACTGGGTACTGTGGCTTACACCTGTAGTCCCATGTACTCCAGAGGCTGAGGTGAGAGGATCGCTTGAGGCCAAGAGTTTGAGGCTGTAGCAAGCTATGATTGCACCCCACTACTGCACCCCAGTACTTATCATTACTATTGTACTACTATATGCTTGGGGTCCCAAGATGAACAAGATATGCATAGAATGACAAAACGTATCATATTCCTTGCTCGATCCATTCAGCAGTCTTTATGAGAACCAATTATGTCCCTCACCCTGGCTAGTGCTGATGATAACCGTAACCAAGATAAACACAGCCCCTGCCTTCGTGAAGCTTATAATCAAGAGAGAGAGAGAGAGAGAGATAATTCTAAAGAAGTCAGCAAATAAAGAGACAAATTCATTACAGAGGCTGTAAATGCTAGGAGGGCGAATAAAGGAAGTGCTGGTGTAGAGAACCAGAGAGATCTACTTGGATACAGTGGTCAAACTTCTGGGACCTTAAAATGTTTCCTTACTTTGTACCTAACCTTCCATTCCAGTACCTAGGAATTTTCACAAAGCAGCCAGACCTGGTCTAAATGCAGCTCACAATGTGTTTTGTTTGGCTAGCAAAATATATTTTTTTAAATGATTAAGGCGGGGGATGGTTTTCCAGCATGCCGCAAGCCCCACCACTCCCTATTGCTCCCACATGGCCTTGATTATACACTTACGTTATCTGCCTTATTGGCTCTTAGCAGCATTTTGAGTTTGTAACTCTTGACTCAACCTTTCAAATACTTGAGGCAGTAAGATTAGATCTTATACTGTACTCTACTCTCCCCTCTTAATTTGATAAATTGACAAGTTTATTTGGCCAACAGTTCCCTTTTTCTAAATGTCAAACTGGAAATTAAGCTAAAAGTCATGTGTGTGAGTGCGAGTTTGTGCTTTTGGCTGTGTATAAAAGAATGTGCATTGTTGGCTGCTTGTAAGATAATATTTAAGTTTGCCAGTTCTTCAAGTAACAGCTCTTGCTTTGATAATGACTTCATCCAGTCTCTTAAGAATCCTAATGGAGCACCTGAGACTGAAGATACAGAGATGGTTGCTGAGAATTATCCCTCATCTTCAAAACACTCATACATAAAACATAGAATATATGTCATACTTAGAAGACCAACAAGAGGACTAAAATGTAACTGGAAACATTTACCAGCCGTGAAGTGGTAGAGGTCTATTTAGAAAGCTTGCAAATAACTAAGCAGACATACAAGACATTCCAGACATGCTAGAAGGTTAGTTTGCCAAGCATCAGAGTTTGTCAAAAATTATGACCGCCTAAAGGGAGCACTAAGGGTAATTATAGTTGTGCCTTCACTTTATGAAGCTCTGAAATTACAAATCAGGTAAATTAGGCATGAGTGATTCCCTGACAAAATGGTTTCTTCCAGGGCCGCAGAAGGGCAGACTATGAATTTATGCACATAGCAAAGTCCCTCAATTCCTCCAAGAATGTACATTTGTATCAGATGTATCTCATGCCTTCTTCCAGAAGGATTTACAAACAGTCTGTAATGATCCGCAAAATACAATCAGATGATGTAAACTAAAGCATGTATTTTTTCTCAAATCAAAGAGACCTTCTCAGGTTAGAATGCTGGTTTTCTGTTTAGCTAATAATTTTACTGTGTAAAAGGGACTAACACTTATTGAGCAAGCTACTGGCTGCCAAGAATTATTAGATGCTCATAACCCTTTAAAGAGGGATCGCCGGCTCTTGTTCACCAGTGAGAAACAGGCCCTCAGAGGTGAAGTGAGCTGCCAAGCTCACATGCGAGAAGTGCCAAAATCAGGATTCAAATGCAGGTCTTGCAAACTTTCACTCTGCATGTGGTCATACCACATGCTCTGCCGCCTCCCCAAGCATGCAAGATATAGAAAACAGAGATGAGAGGGAATCTTGATTGCCAGGTTCAGCTTCCTGCCAGGGCAGGATGTAATTGCAAGGCTAAGACTAGAGCCTATGATAAGCTGATACTAAACTTGTTCTTGGCTGACTGTCTTGGGACTTGTGGGGGGTACGGCGGAGGAGGGGGAAGAGGAGGCTTAGGTGTAATCTCTGATCTCCGCTTGTTTGAGCATGAGAACACTTCCTGAATGATGGTCCTAAATAATTTGGTGGTCTTTGAGATATGTTACTGGTCTTCAAATGTTCGTACCTGGAGACTTGGTTGCAGTGGTGTGAGTTGCTTTACTGTGTCTGAACTTGGTCTTCATTCCTCTTGTGAATCTAGCTGGAGGCTTGCATATCAGCAAGTTATTTGGATGTGATGTCTCTCATGGTGTAACAGGTAAATTGTGAAAGCCTTTTGACGTTTTATTGATTGACTGTGTTGTGCTTAGGTTAAAAAGGAAGCCAGCATCATTTGATTGGTTTTGTATTTGTAACTTTAACCCTGTCTCTTTTCTTCTTTTTCTGTCTTTTTGTTCTTTTTGCAGAAGAGAAGTTCAGGAAATAGAATAAAATATGTGCTTTTATGTAAAGTTTTCTTTAATTGAAAATAGGTGTCATTTGCTTTGTTTTGATTCTCTCACTAGCTCTTTTATCCAGAAGAAGATTAGGTGAGGAAATGCTTTTGCTTTTTTATTTTAAAACATTTTCTTCTCATCTTATCTTTTTCTTTCTTTTTTCCTTTCTCTTCCTTCCTTCCGTCTTTCAATACTGAAGGGCTAGATGCTTTGCAGTTCTTCTCATAGAGTCAGCTGTAAATTTCAGGACAAACTCCACAATAAGCTATGCTTCAATTCTCTTCTTCATTTTCCTGGAGTAATCTTCATTTTGTCTGAGTAATCGCTGCATGGCTTCTCGACCTATTGTTTCTATTGTTTGAACTCCCCTGGGACAGACTCTGCTTTGATTTTCCTTGCATTGGAAGTGCAAGCTAGTCTTTGTTGCTTTTCTCTCTTTCCTCCTATTGATCTTTCTTGAGACTAGTTTTACTGAAACAATTTTCACTGAGCTGGTGCTGCACCTTTAGGTGAAGAGAAATTTATTTTTCTGGAATCAGTCTCTCGGGGAGAGGTTTTTAGCATCAAAAAATTGTTGTTAAGGAAATTCTGGCTCCTTCTTGGAGGAGGTGGGGATGAATGAGGGTGGAGTTTTGGAGAGGGAAAGGGCTTCATTCTTTTTCATCCTATTAGTAGGGCAGAAGCAAGCAACCTTATCTTGTGCTTCTTTCACCCTAAAGGCATTGGCCAATGTCTCTTATTATAGGCCTGGTGTGGTGGGGACAGCTATGACAGAGCTCCCGTCCTCAGGGACCGTATGATCTAGTGAGGAAGATACACAGTAAATCCTTTAGCAAGCAAGCAAACAAATACAAATGGGAGTATGGAAACCAAGACAGAAACTACTGTTAGGTACTTGCCATGACACAAATACAATGAGAGATAGGTGGTGGCTGTGGGCTGCTGAAGCTATGGAAGTCTAAGACCTCTCTTTTGAGTTGAACCTCGGTGGTGAGAAGGAGGCAGTCCTGCAGAGGCAAGGGAGAGAGCTTTGCAAGTAGAAGGAAGCACCATTGCAAACGCCTGAAATAGAAACAAGCCTGGCATGTTTGAGAGACAGGAACTTGAAGCTGTTTTGGAAGATAAGAGAAGCAAGTTTGTGGTAGAAAGAATCAAGGCATTCATGACAAAAAGAAGAACTGATGCAAAGATCTTAAAGAAAAGAGACTTACAAGATTAAGAGATCCTGTCTGGCTAGTGCTGAAAACTTCATGCAGCACATGATAGATGAAACTTTTTAAGCTTTCATTGGGATATAATTTATAAACCATCAGCTCATTTAAAATGTTTGTTCATGTTTAAAATATACAATTCAGCGGCTTTTAGTGTAATCATATTAGGGCAACCAGCACCATAATCTTACTTTGGAATATTTTCATCATCCCAAAAAGAAACCCCATACCCATTGGCAGTTACTTCCCATCCTCCCAACTCCCCCAGCCCTAGACAGCCATTCGTCCACATTCTATCTCCCTGGATTGCCTATTCTGGACATTTCGTATATGTGGGATCATAAGATTGTGGTTTTTCTGACTGGCTCATAATAATGTGTTTGAGGTTCAACCATGTTGTAGCTCTATCAGTATTTTATTCCTTTTCATGGCTTAATAGTATTCTATTGTGTGGATAAATCACATTTTATTTACCCATTCATCAGTGATGGATATTGGGCTTGTTCTCATTTTTTGGCTCTTGTGAAAAATGCTTCTGTGAACATCTGTGTGCATATCTTGGGATGGACATATGTTTTTATTTCTCTCCAGTGGATACCTAGGAATAGAATTCTGGACTATATGGGAACACTATGTTTATTTTTTGAGGAACTGCTAGACTTTTCCAAAGTGGCTGCACCATTTTACACATAAACCAGCAATGTGTGAAGGTTTTTGTTTCTTTCCACCTCTTTGCCAACATTTATTATGTGTCTTTTTTATTATAGCCATTCTAGTGGGTATAAAGTAGCAACTCACTGTGGTTTCGATTTGCATTTCCCTAATGAATAATGAGACTGAGCATCTTTTCATGTACCTACTACTCATTTATATTTTTTCTTTGGAGAAATGTCTATTCAAATCCTTTGCCCATTTTTAGATTGGCTCATTTATATATGTATATATTTTATATATATATATATATATCTCATTTATATATTTTCTTTGGAGAAATGTCTATTCATACTTTTTCACCCATTTTTAGATTGGTTTATTTGTCATCACATTAAGCTATAAGAGTTCTTTGTATATTCTGGATAAAAGTTTCTTTTTAGATATATGATTTGCAAATATTTCTTCTAGACGGTGGATTGTCTTTTCACATTCTTGATAGTGTCCTTTGAAGCACAAAATTTTTAAAAATTTCAATAATGTGCAATGTATCAACCATCTCTTTTATTGCTTGTGCTGGGTGTCATGTCTAAGGAATTGTTGCCTAACCCAAGGTCACAAAGATTTACTACTGTCTTTTCTTTGAAGAGTTTTATATCTTAAACTTTTTTTTTTTTTTTTTTTTGAGATGGAGTCTCGCTCTGTCACCGAGGCTGGAGTGCAGTGGCATGATCTCTGCTCACTGCAACCTCTGCCTCCTGGGTTCAAGTGATTCTCCTGCCTCAGCCTCCTGAGTAGCTGGGATTACAGGCACCTGCCACCATGCCCAGCTAATTTTTAGTGGAGATGGGGTTTCACTGCGTTGGCCAGGCTGGTCTCGAACTCCTGACCTCATAATCCACCCGCCTCAGCCTCCCAAAATGCTGGGATTACAAGTGTGAACCACCGTGCCAGGCCTAAACCTTAAACTTTTATAGGTAGGTCTATGCTTTTAGTTGTTTTTTCTATATGATATGAAGTAGGGGTCCAATTTTATTATTTTTCATGTGGCTATCCAGTTGTCTCAGCATGATTTGTTGAAAAGACTATGCTTTCCCTATTGAATTGGCTTGGCACCTTTGAAGAAAATCAGTTGACCATAGAAGTTAGAGTTTATTTCTGGATTCTGAAGTGGGTGCATTTTTAATTGGTGCCATCTTTCTAACATGATGTGAAGCCTTCAGAGAGCCAAGCTCTGGTTGCATGGTAAAGCAGCTGATAGCTGTCAGGTGAATTTTGAATTGGAGGGCCTTCAACTTCTCTGGCTATTAAATGAATTTTTGGACAAAAGCTCTGGTGTTATTTACTTATAGGACTGGAAAGAGCCATCAGGTAATTCTCAGATCCTTAACAGGGCTCCATTTTAACCACTCTTGACAAGGCAATATCTACTCCAAAGCTCCTTTCTCTCTCTTTCTTTTTTTCTTTCTTTCTTTTTTTCTTTCTTTTCTTTTCTTTTCTTTCTTTCTTTCTTTTCTTTCTTTCTTTTCTTCTTTCTTTTCCTCTTTCTTTCTTTTTCTTTCCTTTTCCTCTTAAAACTTACTTAATCTGGTTGAAGAGATGAAATTTTACAATGGACACATTTAAATTAGGTGATACATACAATAATACAAATAAAATAGAATGCATTTTTATTTGAGATCAATCACAAATTCAAGGGTAGTGATTTCTCAATTTAGCAGGGTTTTTGAAGTAAGCTGTAAGAAACATAGATACTGGGTATTCATCTTCCAAGGTTCATACTTCCTCTCTCCGTGAATCCTCTCCCTTGAGCTTTATCTGTGGGCCATCCTCATGTGGCCAGCACTCCAACTGCCTCAGCATCCCTGGATAGCCTCCTAAATTCAGGTTCCAAATGTTTTCCTGGATATTTGCACTAGGATGCCTGCAAATACCAAAGGCCCCAAACAGAAGAGTGATCTTTGACATCTTCTAAGAGGAAACAGATTATGAGTCCTGTGGACTTATCCATTGCCATGGATCTGTCTCATTCACTAGCTTTCCATTCCTCTTGCCTCCACCAGTTCTCCTGAGTTAGTGGCGTCTCCTGACCAGTCTCTTCTCCTGTAGTCTCTTTGTCTTCCAGGTAGGCTGGGTTAGTTTTATTGGAAAACCCAATCTCTAGACCACCAGATCTTCCTTGCCTATGAAATAAAATTCAAATTTCTTAGCTTAATATTTAAGATCCTTATGTATCTGATCCTCCATTTGCTTTACACGCCTTATATCTAACTTTCTCAGTGTCATCTAAAGGAACAAAAAAAGCTTTTAAAGATTTAAAGTTAGCTTTATTCAGAAGCCTTACTGGGGACTATAGACTCAGGCCTATAGCCTGGGATCAGCCATTTAAAGAGGTTCTGCGAGACTGCTCCAGCACAGTATTTCAGCCCAGTGTGCTCAAGTACAGGTGGTGGAGATTCAGTACATGCAAAATCACATCAGGTTTGTTCAGAAATCACATCGAGGTTTGGGTGTAAGAGTACATCTGGTTATAGATTACAGAGGCATAATCACTGACCCTGTCAGACTTTATCTTAAGTGTAGAGAAAGGCAAGGTCTAGGGTCATTTATCTTTTAAGGAATATAGTAACTCAAACAAGAGATCTTGCAGGCAGGGGCATGTTTTGTCTTTTATCTATCCTGTTTTGTCTTTTCAAAGCATCTTTCTGGAGAGTTGCATATCTTCACAGAGTCAGAGACTTTGTGAAATTATTCTGGCAAGCAGAAATGAGCAAACATCGCTTCTTAACATTTGCTACTTTGCCTCACATCAGTATATGGGTTTTCTCTTCTAACCAAACTAATCTCTTCAGTGTTTGTTCAACATGCCTTGAGCCTTCCTGCTTTGGGGCTTCTTTTATGCTTTCCTCCCCATGTAGTTTGTCTGCCACTGTCTCTCCCTTCTCCTTATACACATTTCCCCCCTTTTCTTTCCAAGATTCAATGTAAATCCCCTTCTGCTCACTCCAGAGTGAAGTTATAGGTTCAATTCCCAAGACTTAATGGCTTAGTTACCTGGCAGAGATTCAAACCAGCAATCCACAGGCCAAATCTAACTTACAAATTTGTTTTCTTTTGTCCATATAGTGTTTTATAAAAATGTTCTGGAGAGCTAAGTTATAAGGACGCAAAGGCATAAGAATGATACAGTGGACTTTGGGGACTTGCAGGGAGGAGTGGGAGAAGGGCGAGGGATAAAAGACCACAAATATGCTGTAGTGTATACTGCTCGGTTGATGGGTACACCAAAATCTCACAGATCACTAAAGAACTTACGCATGTAACCAAAAACCACCTTTACCCCAATAACTAACAGAAAATAATAAAAATAAATGTTTCGAATTAGTTGGCAACAGTTAGAAACCTGATGTTTCATATTAAAAATGACAGTAACCAGATTTCCAGCCAACTTGGGAAGAATTCAAAGCAAGACTCTTTATGCCCAACATGGCAACTACATGCAATTGCTCTATTGAACTGCCCCATGTAGCCAATCTATGTGTATGTGCACCACCCCTAGGCATTGTATTCTAGAATGCGTTGTATCTCAATCTAGAATCATCTGTAATTATTATATTCTAGAATACATATATCTGCATGTATTGGTGATACAGAGATGCTAAACACGTAATAGTGATGGCAGCGATGGTCTGTCTGGTGTGGCTGCTGCCATCACACTGGCTGCTGCAGGGAGGGCACAGGGAGGTGGACAGCCCCACACCTGCAGCAGACTGCCCTGGGGGCCACCACGATGGGGCTGGGCTGCGTCGCACCAGGTGAAGGGGAGCTCTGGGTCGTCCCGAGCACCAGGGCCACAGGGGGAGCTTGCAGCAACATTGCCCCTGCCCTGGATGCTGGCCCAGGTCCAGCAAGGACCTGGAGCCCCAACCCCAGGCTGTGAGGGGGCTGGGCCAGGTGCCAGGCTCCATGGAGCCAGCGGGAACCAGGGACAAGCGGGAGCCCTACCCGTTCTAAGTTGGTGGGGTGGAAGCTCCCCAGTTGCATCTGCAGCTGCCCAAGCTGTGGCTGCAACCCAGGCACCCCGTGCTTCTGGGAGCCAAGAGTAGGCAGGAACCCTGTTCTCCTGAGCAGGGCTGCAGCCCCCCAAGTCCTGGCTGTGGATCTGGGCCTCCTGCTTCACAAAGTAGGCAGCAGTCCCCCACCCTGGTGCAGCTGTAGCTGTTCAAGCTGGGGCTGTAGATCCAGGCATCCCTGCACTCTTAGGGGGCCTCAAAGGCCCCACTTGCCCTTGCAGACTCTGAGGTGCCTGTTGTAGCTGCCTGGCCTCCCCCTACTCCTGGCGCCCACTCCAGTCTCTGAGTGGAGTTGGGGCCAAGCCCAGCCACTGTCACAGCCCAGCTGGGTATGTGCACCCACAGGGCAGTGCTGACATGCCAGCCCCCTGCTGCCGTGGCCCCTCAGGACTTTGGTAATAGAGGAGCATGGGAGGGGAAGTTGAGGGGGTTGAGGACAGCTGGGAGCTGGCCTGCAGGTTCCCCTTGGTGCCAGCAGCCTGGGTGCCATGGATGGTCACGGGAGGCAGACAGCCTCCTGGGCAGAAGGTGGGGGGGGGCGGGGGGTGGGCAGAGAAGCACCACCTTCAGGCCGGCACAGACCTGAAGCCTGGGAACTGAGCTGCGAGCCTTGTGTACTGGAGGGGGAACTCATGGTGCTTTTTGCTGGGCCTGCCCATGGCTGCCCATGGATGAGTCAGCACATACTTCCCCTCCTCTGATGCCCATAAAAGCCTCCGGCTTGGCGGAGCTTGCAGTGAGCCGAGATCGGGCCACTGCACTCCAGCCTGGGTGATAGAGCAAGACTCCGTCTCAAAAAAAAAAAAAAAAAAAAAAAGCCTCCGGCTCAACCAGAGCAGGGCAGAGGTCAGAGAGGATGGAGAGATGATGAGAGGACCAGCTGCAGAAAGGAGTTATCCTCTCTGCTGATAACTGGAGATGACTGGACAACCAGCAGTAGAGAGGAGCTATCCTCTCTGCTAAGAGCTTCAGGGACCTGCAGAGAGTCAGGAATACCAGCTGTAGAAATTAGCAACCCTCTCCAGGGACTCCTTTCTGCTGAGAGCTGAACACTTGGTGGGATGACCTGCCTACAGATAGGAGCTAACACTGCGGGTCTCCTCTGAGCTGTTCTAACACTTAATAAAGCTCCTCTTCATCTTGTTTACCCTCCTCTTGTCTGTGTACCTCAGTCTTCCTGGACACAGGACAAGAACTCAAGCAAAGGCCACAGAGGTTTCTGGCTAGAAAATCAACACCCCAAAGATCTTGTAACAATAGCACCTGGTACAAATATATAATAGCACCTGGAAGAATTCTACAATGCACTGTGTCTTGTAACCGGGCCTCCACCTTCCCCATCCAGCCCCTGTGGGAATCTGACTGGGCAGTCAATCTTACAGAGGCTTATAACCACTTCTTCTTTGTCTTGAACTGTTAAATCATTCTTCTGTTCCTCTTCACTCCTTGTATTTGTAATCTACTAAATTAATGCACTAAGATTATTTTAACCTCCCATCCCTTGCTCAAAACATCCTACGCCTTGCTCAAAAGGCTTTGAGGTAATTTTTTAAAGACCTGTGCATAAAAAAGAAAAGATATTCAAATAAAGAAGCAAGACCAAAGACTCAGGAGAATGTAATAAATGCAGTTGCTGTGATTTTTTGTGTAAAGGGAAAAGAAAGCTAAGATGTATTTTATTTCAAGGAGAACCAAATCGGCAAGCTGAACTGACAAAAACCTCACTGAGCAGGGTTCTGGTTTCATTATTTATTCATTGAATGTGACTGGTTTTTATTTTTAAGTGACATTTTCGTTCAAATAAAATAATTTGGGGCTTTTGATAAGGTCATCGTAATGGAAATTAAGTCTTCCATTTTATTTCTGTTGATTTTAAAAATAACTATAAGGGTCCACAGTTGGTTACCATTTATTGCTTTTTATTTTTAGAAGTTGGCAAAGAGATCCATAACTATTTTTCCACCAGCAGTTTCCAGGTTTTCTGTGTCTTCTCCTCATGAAGTTTTCCAGCATGAATCGCAGGGAAATGTCCCTTTCGTGACCATTTCCCAATATGTTCCCATATTTTCCAGTGTTTCATCATTAATATGAGGTGAGGCGGTTCTACAATCCATTTTAAGCTTTTCATTAGTCAAATCCTGAACCTTGGCATACTTTCTATCACAGACTCCAAAGTATCTTCTTAAATTGAATTTCAGAGGAAACCTCTATGGGATTCTAAATCATTATAATCTTTATTATCATCAGTGTAAGCACTTCATAAGGGAAAATACAATCTTGGACTGAAGGAAAGAAAGCTCTTAAGATTTATTTTAAAATCCAAGAAGCTCTGGCAAAGGCCTTAGAAGCCACAGACACTCTTCTCACCTAAAATATTTGACCGTTATTCTCACACTGACATGGGTTGGGAACATGGAGACTTCCTTTTGACCCATGGACCTAGAAACATACATACTTAGTAACTAAGAGTACTTTTGGAACATCTGGTACCACCACTGTTAATATTTTTCTTTCAATTTACTGCCTTTTTTGAACTACAAAAAAATTTTTAGGAAGCAGCTTTACATGCCTACTCTCAAAGGAAGACCGATATTCCTAGCCTAAAATTGAACATTATTGAGATATTCAATGCAATGAAACACACCGATGTTACTCAGTTCTATCTAGGTCCTCCTGCCTAGCTGACTGTCTGCTCCTTCTGTACAACAGGGGACAGAATTGGTGTTAGAGAAGTACTAAATATGTAAAAGTGCAAAACACTGTCACATATTAATTCAGAGGGATTAAAAGCGAACCAAAAAAGAGTAACGGTTTACCCTGGGATGTGATGTTATTTAGGCACCCCATGGGGGTCACCCGAGGTCATTTCAGGCAGTGGCACAAGCCCCACAGTTTGACAGTCCCTGGACAAAAGATGTACATCCTGCCCCCTGTAATATATTTTAGGAACAGTTGGTGAAAGATTTGATTCTTCAGTTAAAAGGAAATTGGCATCAGTAAGCTTCTAGAAAAATCTCCACTGGTTGAAGTGTTCACATGAAACAGGCTCTTTTAAGGAAGATGTTACAGCATTGCGCAGGTCAGACTGCTGTCATTTTCCTGTCTCCTTCATTTTTCTCCGCAATCCCCCTCTCTCTTTTCTTCCTCTTCTCCCTTTTTCTCCTCCTTCTCATTTCTTGTTAGACATCTTCACAAAACAGTCACCTGTGGGAGTGTGGTTTTGATCATTAAGTGTCGGAGCAGACGCACTTCAGAGGTCTCCAGGACATGGCTTGTAATTCCCAACTTAGTTTACTAAGTTCTGTGATATTCTTAGTTAGGGCCACAGAGAAGCTCTCAGCAACAATGCCTGTTTAGGGTTATTTTTTAAATACTCTATCACACCACAGCTTTTACCCCCACCCTACTCCCTACCCCTTAAAGAAAGCTAGAGTCGGGTATATACCCAAAGGACTATAAATCATGCTGCTATAAAGACACATGCACACGTATGTTTATTGAGGCACTATTCACAATAGCAAAGAGTTGGAACCAACCCAAATGTCCAACAACGATAGACTGGATTAAGAAAATGTGGCACATATACACCATGGAATACTATGCAGCCATAAAAAATGATGAGTTCATGTCCTTTGTAGGGACATAGATGAAACTGGAAAACATCATTCTCAGTAAACTATTGCAAGGACAAAAAACCAAACACCGCATGTTCTCACTCATAGGTGGGAACTGAACAATGAGAACTCATGGGCACAGGAAGGGGAACATCACACTCCGGGGACTGTTGTGGGGTTGGGGGAGGGGGGAGGGACAGCATTAGGAGATATACCTAATGCTAAATGATGAGTTAATGGGTGCAGGAAATCAACATGGCACATGGATACATATGTAACAAACCTGCACATTGTGCACATGTACCCTAAAACCTAAAGTATAATAAAAAAAAAACTATGAGAAAAAAAATAATAATAATTATAATAAAAAAGAAAGCTAGAGTCTAAGGAATTAGATTGGGGCATTGAACTACAGGTCTGCAGGAAAACTCTTGCATGAGCAAAGCTAATGAATGTGTGCTCAGTGATTTCTGAAACGCAGGTGATGATTTTTGTCCCCAAACAGAATTTCAGCTTTTGAAAGAATTTGTGTGCTTTGTTTATTCAATTAGTTGCAGGTGTAGCATCATTTCAAAGAAGGAACTTGCATTAAAAAAAGAAAAAGATCTAGTCCACATTTGTGGGATTTTCTGCTTGGCTCTACCTGTGTCTCCTTCTTTTGAGAATGGCTCTGTTAAACCTTATTTCCCTGGTTGCTGTAGGAGCCACTGTTTTATACTCTAGTACCCTCTTTTCTGCTGACTGCTAGTTTATCCAGAGGTGAGTACCTGACTCCAACAAGGTCAACTGAAGCCCTTCTCTGGGATCAGATTCTTGAATGTGGGGCCCTAAAGATTGAGATTTTCTTTCTCCAGGGACTGAAGTTGTGAAAGGTGAAGCTTGAGAGTTGCCGTGGCCAAGTTTTCCTCCTTATAGGAAAAGTCAGTAAGCCAGAAATTGAAGTTGACAGGCAGAAAGAGTTAAGTGTCTTGGCTGCATCTGAGCCCCTGAGTACATCCTTTCCCAGACTCTGCTTCCTCCCTGCCATTCTTACTGCCTAGCTGTTATGTGAAATATCAAAAGAGCCTCTCTAAATTTCCCTTTTTTGCTTAGGGATTTTCATACTGGGATTCATTCATCTATAACCAAAAAAGTCCTGATAAGTAACAAATGATCATTATATAATTGAGTCTCATTCGGTAACCAACACTAGCACGAGCAAAGAAAAAATATAAGCATAGGTCAGGAAATTAGCTTACTACACCTCAGACTCTGATCCTCACAACAGCACTAATGAGGTAAGTAATAACCTGGCCCTGTTTCATAGTTTAAGAACTGGGCCCTAAGAGGTAAGGGCACACACCCGAGGTCACGTTGCTGTGTATTGTGTAATTTGTGACCCAACAGCAAGACATTTTATTTTTCCCTCACACATTCTTTTGGTCTAAGCTTAAAAGCCACATCTTCCCAAAGCCTTTAGAATTCCTGGACCACGTGAATTGCTCTGTCTATAGGCTTTCCTAGCATCCTCTCTTTCCCCTTTGATAGCATTTTATCCCTGGTTTAAGCGATTATTAAACAGTCCCTCTTCCACATGAGACAGTAGTCTCTGTGAAGGCAGGAACCCTGTCTATCCTGTGCACTCTTGCCCCTCGTGTGGCATGTGCTTAGTATACCTAAATGGTGACTGAATGGATGAATAATAGCACACAAGATCGGCAGCAATGTTCCTGTGTTTAAAGCAATCAAGGTATTGGGACATGTCTTCTAATTGTAATTCTTTGGTTTTTGCAGTGTTCAACATTTGCTGTTGTAATCATATATGTAGCATTTAGACTTGTAGCTTTGGGGGCAGAAATGCTCATAGATGAAGTACCAGGAACTCCACTGTTTCCCTGGCTTTCCTTCCTTTGGGCTGGGGATTTTAATAAACTGTTAGTCACAGAACCATCCCCAATTCCCCTTGGAACACACACTAGAACAATGAGATGGAGAACTGAGCAGCAATACTCAGGAGCTTAACTCAAGGTCATCAGATGGTAGTTTTGGAATGACCATTTGTAACTTCATGCTGCTGAGTTTCCCCAGATATACCGTGGTTCCTGCTCTACCAGAATTGTATTGTTCACTCTGCCTTTAATTCTGGGAGCTATCTAAATCCTTTCCAATACATTTCTTTCTTCCTTTCTTTCTTATTAACTTTGGTTTGCTAAAGTAGGTTTCTGTCACATGTATTCAAGATTCTGTAGCAATACATGAGCTAAGACCAGGCTGAAGATGAGAAAACAGAGGATAGCAAGTAATTCAGACCATTGCATAAATCACTGATGGGCTTTACCGTCCCTTGGGCATTTGCGGTTTAGAAGAGAACTTGGATGACGGTAGGGCATCTCTAATTTTTGAATTGTGTAGGGAAGGTTGGAAAAGAGGGAGAAGAGAAGTTACGTGGCAGGATGGGAGAAGGCTGGGATGGGAGAAGCCTGGGCAGCCTAAGCACAAACCCTTGAAAGATCAATAACATTTGTTAGAGGTGGGACTAGTAGAAGCAGCCTTCTCTTGTTGGATTTACTGGGTTTTCTCCTTATTGACTAAACCTTGTGTAGGGTGACTTCTTCAACCCCTTGCCCAAAGCTACTTTGCTTTTCACCTAAATTTTTATGTCATATTCAGCAACGACAGATTTTCATTAATTATATTAGTTGTATTAAACTCATTATTAAAAAACACTGTGAATGCCCACGTGGATGGATTATAAGCCACCAGTTAAATGTTCAATGGACACAAAAACCTAAGGATTTTGGGAAAATAAAAGTATATATACTCGGATAATTAAAAGAGAGATCGATATGGCTGGAGAGGTAAATTAGGGTCCAATGCAAGATGGCTATATGAAAACCATATGAGGTATGGGGTTTGTGGGAGATAATCAAATCTCCAAATTGAGAATGAGGGGTAAGATGGATATTCAGATACGTGCTGCATTGCCAATGAAGCCAAATTGTAGAATGCAGTTTAGACTGGAAATCTAAATTTTCTTTATTATATTCTAACGCTTTAACTGGACTTTGGAGCCTAAACTTGGGAAGAGTTGACTTGGTAGAGTGGACAGAGCCACCAGTTGGATAGAAGATGGCACCTGACCTCAGCCTTGCCAAGCCCAAGAATACACACGTGCTTGCTGGAGTTCTGGCATATAGGAAGAGAGAAGGCCAAAGAAAGCAGAGGCCAATAATTGGTGTTCTGCCATCCTTGTCAGATCAATTACTCCTGGAAAGAAGGGCTAAAGGTTTTCCTCCAACCTTCATTCCTTTGGGGAACATCCTTTTTCTTCAATTTGCAATTATAAGGAGTGGGATTAATGAGCATAACCCCGCTATATGGAAGTTAGATCTTAAATTTCTCTTCTTTAGAAATAATGCCCAGAGGGAATTAGTCAAAAATAAGATTCTACCCCCCCAGCAAAAAAAAAAAAAAGACTCACTTAAAGGCTTGGACATGCTACTACAGCCATTGGTATGGATAAAACTTCTGGTCCTTTGGAGCTCTCTACTCCCAATATGCCCAATATGGTAATACTTGAACATTTGACGCATGGCAAGTCCCCATGGGATGTCCTCTTAACACTGGACTGGTGGCAACCCTCTTCCGGGTCCCCTCTCTGCAGCAGAGAGCTTTCTTCTTTGGCTTATTAAACTTTCGCTCCAACCTCACCCTTGGTATCCACACTCCTTAACTTTCTTGGTAGTGAAACAGAGAACTTCTGGGTGGTATCTTGGGCTGCTGGCTATGAGAGACTGCTACGTTGTGGTGCATTGGCAAAACTGTAACATTTTGGTGCGTTGGCCAGAAGTGGAAACATCCGAAGGGCATCAGTTTTGAATGTCAAGGAATCCAAAGCTTTGAAAGAACAGTTGTAGTTGCTGGTCTTCCGTTTGGCCTCTTTAGTGATCAATTATTGGCCATATTAGTGAAAAGGCACTTCCAAGATATTAAGAGTGAGGGTGGAGATGTTGAAGATGTGATATATCCAACAAGAATCCCAGGGAGTTGCATCTGTAATATGCAAAGAAAAAAAAGTTGCAGAGAATGTCATCAGATATAAGAAATGCCAGCTAACAAGGAAGGCTGGACATGCTGAACTCACAGTCTCTCATTTTAGTGACAAGATCTTCAGCTCTGTAAATGCTATCCTTGATCTTTCTGTTTTTGGAAGTGAAGTTACTCTAGAAATTCTGGTAATGAACCTGAAAAAGAAATTCCCAACTTTAAGCTTTAGTCCTTTGGAAGCCAGTGGAAGACTCTCCATGGAAGGATCATTTCTAGCTGTCAAAGAGGCTCAAATAATCTTTGCAAGTAAAAGTAAGTTCTCTTTTATTAAAAAAAAAAAGACAAATTTTACCAGTGAGGGGGGTAAAGTAGAATAAACAGAGCCCCCAGAAAATGTACAGAGAGGCAATAACTCTTTGGAGTCAGTCGGGACCTTAGTACGTGAGACTACTAGAAGTGGAGAAATACTTCGCTCAACACAGATGTTTTTCTTTACCTGAAACAGAAATGTGGATTTTTTGAAAATGCACTGAACAAATTCCATATTCTGAGTCAGAAGAGAGTGGACGGTGACATGACCACAATTTGTCTAAAAAGTACTCAAGCTGATTCTCAACCAAACAATCCAAAACATGTAAAGGAGCTCATTGAGGAATGGTCACATGCTCTTCATTTAGAGCTTAGAAAAGAGACATTTATTCTGGGGGAAAAAAAAGGAAAATAGAGAGAAAATCATTAAATGGGCACATGAACAATTAAGTTTGAGATATCTTGGAGCCCTAATTAACCTTTATAGGACTCACATTGACATTACAGCATCTTCTTCTGACACTTACCTATTTTTAAAAGGGGTCATGAAATTAATAGGGCAAAAGGTTAGCTAATAAAATCTCAGCAATATAGTGATAAGGGCTACATTCTGTTGCTGAGCAGTGACCGTGGCCATGAGTGAGGCTATCTTTACACACCTTATCTCATTAATCCTTATGATCACCCTTCATGGTCAGTGTTTACTATCCTCATGTTATAGTAGAAGAAACTAACATTTGGAGAAGTTAAAACACTTTTCTGAAGTTATCCAGTTGACAAGGAATGAGGCTGGGACTCAGCCTGGTCTACTTGATTACAAAGATATTATCTAAGGAATAAAACTTTGAAAAAAACTCACCAAAACCCTTGAAAGAATCTTACCTTCTCTGTAACTTCAAATGATTAGAAAAAAAGTAGCCTTAACATATGAGAAGTTTGGAAGATGGCTATTATGCCATGGGCAATTTCTTAACGTTTACAGTTTGTGTTTAGTGTAGAATTAGAGTGTTGGCTAAAATCACTCAGGGAACTACCTAGATGGACAGTATTTCTGATGCAGGTAATCATTATTTGATTAATTCTATTGGTTCAAGCCTGTCAGCCATGTGGGATGGTTTTACTGTTACTTATTTAGCCTAAGTGCTTACATAAAATGTTGATTCCCTTATTATAATTTTGCAAATTGATCATATGAATTGGGTAGTTCTTGTCATGCCCAACTAAAACAGATTCGAAAAGCTAGGGGGAAAAGTACTTAGGACACATAACATCGCCCCAGGAATGTAGTTCTCTTTGAGCCTGGTTACTGAAACTGCTTGCTGTAGCCTGAGACCAGTTTTGTCTACAGCTACTGAGATAACCTGTTGCAACTCTAGGACTAATTTACCTGTGGCCATTGCCCACCAGTTGGAGGTTACCAGCTCCCCAGAGCTTTACTCATACCAATGAACTTTCTCTTAAGACCACAAGTAACATTCTTCTTTTTAAATAAAACCCTTAACCTTCTCTTTGTTCTTTGGACATACCAAAGACCACCTAGAATTGAAATTATTTCTTCTCAAATAGAGCATTAAATTACAAAAAAAAAAAAACTGGACTGGTAATTTGAAGCAAAACTTGCAAAATGGTGTTTTACTATACAAAATGCTTCTCCAAGGAATAGAGTCATTTGGAATGAAAAGACAAACCAAACGTTTTAGTATCTCCATCCAAACTCATCATGAGTATGCTTTAAAAAGAAATACACATCTTGGCAAAACAAAAGCTTTCCCTATTAATGTAAATATGATTTTCCATAATGGACTGCACTGTGGTGCCTTCTCAATGTAATTGCAAGAAACCTCTTTGGCTGCACTGAGAAATCTTATTTACGACCATAAATAATAAACTTGTTTTCTGCAAAAGTAATCTCTTTGGAGAATACCGATCCGAAATATTCCCATCATCTTGGAGTCTCTAATGTGTTTTGCATCTGGGTATCTTGGGGTGTATTTCAACAAACCTCTGAACTAGATTTTCTGATTCTGTCCCACAGAGAACTGTGCTATACTGCTGTTAATCTGAAACATTCGCTGCAACACAGCAATCTGGTGAAATTATAATTGAAACAAGGTACTTGACCCTGAGGGGATCATGGAGAAAGGGATCTGCTTTGGTGGCTTCTCATGCATCATTTAAAACCTGCTGCCGCTAAATCAAAGTCTCGCTTGTATCTTAACTATACAAAATATTTATCAACAGCCATTTCAGCTGGGCTGTAGAATACTGTGCTCTTAGCGCTATCATTTTTCTCTATTTGTCTGTCTTTATTTTTCCATAAATTGAATTACTGTGATTAATAATAATCTTGTGGAGTAGGGACTTGCTATGGGATTCTGGTGACCAGTGAGCAAAATATAATTAAACCACTGTCATGCAGTTTAACTGAGGAAAAGAGATTTGAAATCAAGGAAAATCAATGAAGTTCAGTTATTTCACATACACAAGGTAATAAACTGGGCCAGCAAGGTATTGCTGATTGCTGAGATCCTTCTGGGATTCACCTAAAAAGAAGAGATGAAAGGGATGTCTAGTTTTACCTATATCTAAGTAAATATGTTCTGCTAAATCATGTGGGGAGGCACTTAAGAACATTTCTTTTAAATTCTGCTTAAATTTCTGAGTTTTTTTAGTTAAAGTGTCAGTTGGACCAAATCAAATTAACCCTCTCTGCTTCTTCTGTAGCTGAGTCTTCCTATACTGCATTCTGATGACGCCTTATGACCATTGTAGCTATGTTCCAATATTTATTTCTACCTTTTCCTTGTAGTAATAGAACCGGCAAATGGCCACCCAGAATAACAACTACATCCCCCAGCCTCCCTTGCAATTGGTTGCAGCCATGTCACTAAGTGAGATGTGTGAGATTAATTTATGGGTTTTATTTTTAAAGGGATCTGTTGTCTGCATGTCTTTTTCTGCTTCCCAGTGGCCAGAATGTGTATGTGCTGGTAGGAGTCGGCACAGCTGGCTGAGATGAGAAGAGGGAAACTGGATGCTAAGGATGGCAGACAAAACTGTGCCCTGATGACGGTAGAGCTGCCTTAACCTGTCCAGGAGCACCTCTGCAAACTCTTAACGTGAGAAAGAAATCAACTTCTCTCTGGTTGAAGTCACTGTATTTTAGGGTATCTTTGTTACATCATCCCAGTATAATTCCTTACTCAGCTTTTGAAACTCAGACTATACAGGTCATAGGTCTGTACTGATGGCAAAGTTGGTTATTTTCAGCAGCAATTAACAGATACGTGGACTCAAACAGATTTACACAATGAAGCAGATTTTTAACTCTCAGAACAGCAAGTCCAGAGGTGGAGCAGTCCCTCGGCTTGCTTGATTCAGTCACTCAACAATATTATTAAGGTCTCAGCTACCTTCCCCCTGTCCTCTGTCATCTTTGGTAATAGCTTCATCTTCAGGCTAGTAGCAAATATAGCTGCTCCAGTTCCGAGCATCACATCCAGACAGGATAGCAGTCAAAGGAAAAAGGGAGACAATTTTTTGTGGCTGCTCCTTAAGAGCAGAAAATTGTCCATAAGTATCTCCCTTCCCCAGTAGTATCCCTTTCACATTTCAACGCCCAATATTTATTGCATTCCTGACCCTGTTACTGACCAGGGGAATGAAATTACGCCTAGACCAAACAGGTCCATCTCTGGGATTTGAATACAAACAGATCCATATCTCTGGTTGCATGAGAGAGCTTAAGAAATAAACATCACGGGGTGGAATAATTGGGAAATGAGTGACGGGTAGGCCACCAACCGTGTCTACTATAAAAGAAAACACTGTAAAAGGATCTGAAAAATATAAATGAAAAGGGAAAAAGGAAATAAGTGGGAGGGACGTAGTCCAAACAAGACTATTCATGAATTGATGATTGTTGGAGTTCGTGAGGATTCGTGATACATTTTTCTCTGCTTTTGCATATATCTGAAATGACCTGTAATTTAAAAAAATAAAACTTTAAATAAAAAGAAATAACCCAAGCAAAGCAACAGAATAAAAGGTAGCAGGAAAAATTTGATCTGTTTTCATGTTTCAAGTGATAGCTAACATTTATTGCACATTTTCTATTTGTCAAAAACTCTGTTAGTCAGTTCAGGATGGCTTACACCAACAGAAGAATTTATTTGCTGGTGTGACTAAAACTTTTCAGGGTAGCTTCAGGCCCAGGTAAGTGTATCCCTTGGTTCTGCATTTTTCCACATTGGTCAACAGTTCCTGGCTGACTCCTATTTCTTCAGTGTCCAGAAGGAAAGAGCACTCTCCTTTTTAGTATTTGCAGCAGAAAGTCCCCTGCTAGGATCCCATTTACCTAGCATGGATTCTGTACCCATACCTAAACCAGTCATGATCAGAAGAATGTGGTGCTTGGACAGACTAGTCATATTCTTCTTCTGGAGTTGGGAGGTATATACTAGGATTGAGAAGAGCTGAGACACTATGGTTGTGATTATGTCATTTATTTCTCACAAAAAACCCTAGGCACATTCTTTTATTAACCCATGTTATAGATTTAAAAATGGAGGCTTGATAAGGTCAAGTGACTTGCCCACAGTCGTGTAGCTGGTAATGGGAGAGCCAGGATTGAAACATGGGAAGCTTGATTTGGGGGACCACAGGTTTCACTGCCTATAGTGAGTAAAGCAATTTTTTCTGAACCTAGGTCTCTACTGGCTGTGAATCTCCATAGCCAGTTCACAAACAGTGACATGCCACTCTAGAAGACTGTGTGGTGTAGTAGTTGCGAGCATGGATTTTAAGAGGCAGATGGGTTTGGGTCCAAATCATGCCAGCTACCACTCAGATGCTAGCTGTCTTAATAAGTCACAAGTGCTTCTTGGTCAAGTATTTCTTAGCTTTATTAGCTTCCTTCCAGAGATGGGAAAGTTGAGCTCAGAGAACCAAAGTGACATGTCAAATTGCAGACCCAGAGAGTACCTCCACTTCTCGTTGGCTCCAAAGCCCATGCTCTTTCCATCTCACCAGTGCCTTAGAAAATACAGTGGGATCTCTGGGGGAGAGAGATGGGGACAAATAAGCATGTTCTGGCTTTCTAACTTTTGCTTTGCCCAGAAGACGGGCATTCTACTTAAGGTTTTATTTTTTAAAAGACTTCTAGCTGGGCACAGTGGCTCACATCTGTAATCCCAGCACTTTGGGAAGAGAAGGTGGGCAGATGGCTTGAGCCCCGGGGTTCAAGATCGGCCTGGGCAACATGGTGAGACCCTGACTCTACAAAAAAATAAAAATAAAAAATTAGCTGGGTGTGGTGGTGCATGCCTGTAGTCCCAGCTACTCAGGAGCCTGAGATGGGAGGATCAGTGAACCCAGGAGGTCAAGGCTATAGTGAGCCATGATTGAGCCACTGCACTCTAGCCTGGGTGACAGAGTGCTCCTGTCTCAAAATAAAAAATGTTTTTTTGCTTTTCTGTTTGTTGGTTTTAACTTTGTGTTGTGAGAAAATACAAACATAAACAAAGGCAAAATGTATGATTATCATTCCTGTATCCAGCATGCAGTTTTCAACAATTATCAACTCATGGCCAACTGTGCTGTATCAGTACCCCACTTCTTCCCTCCTTATTATTTTGAAGCATATCTCAGATATCATATTATTTTTCTGAAAATATTCAGTGTGTATCCTCAAAAGATAAAGTCTGTTCTTCCACAAAAACAATCTCATACCTTTAACATTTAAGAATAATCCAGTTTCTAATTAAACTAAAGAGCTTCTGCACTGCAAAAGAAACTATCATCAGAGTGAACAGGCAACCTACAGAATGGGAAAAAAAATTTGCAATCTACCGATCTGACAAAGGGCTAATTTCCAAAATCTACAAAGAACTTAAACAAATTTACAAGAAAAAACAAACAACCCCATCAAAAAGTGGGCAAAGGATATATGAACAGACACTTCTCAAAAGAAGGCATTTATGCTGCTGACAGACACATGAAAGAATTCTTATCATCACTGGTCATCAGAAAAATGCAAATCAAAACCACAGTGAGATACCATCTCAGGCCAGTTTAGAATGGTGATCATTAAAAAGTCAGGAAACAACAGATGCTGGAGAGGATGTGGAGAAATAGGAAAGCTTTTACACTGTTGGTGGGAATGCAAATTAGTTCAACTATTTGTGGAAGACAGTGTGGCAATTCCTCAAGGATCTAGAACTAGAAATACCATTTGACCCAGTAATCCCATTACTGGGTATATACCCAAAGGATTATAAATCATGCTCCTATAAAGACACATGGACACATATGTTTATTGCATCACTATTCACAGTAGCAAAGACTTGGAACCAACCAAAATGGCCATCAGTCATAGACTGGATAAAGAAAATGTGGCACACATATACCATGAAACACTATGTAGCCATAAAAAAGGATGAGCTCATGTCCTTTGCAGGGACATGGATGAAGCTGGAAACGATCATTCTCAGCAAACTATCACAAGGACAGAAAACCACACACCGCATCTTTTCACTCATAGGTGGGAATTGAACAATGAGAACACATGGACACAGGGGGAGGAACATCACACACAAGGGCCTGTTGTGGGGTGGGGGGCTGGGGGAGGGATAGCATTAGGAGATATACCTAATGTAAATGACGAGTTGATGGGTTCAGCAAGCCAACATGGCACATGTATACCTGTGTAACAAACCTGCACATTGTGCACGTGTACCCTAGAACTTAAAGTATAATAATAATTTAAAAAAAGAATAATCCAGTCAATGCTAACCTAAATGTCTCAAGGAATTCTGTATTTTCTGAAGGTTTTTTTTTTTTTTTGAGACGGAGTCTCACCCTGTCAACCAGGCTGGAGTGCAGTGGTGCGATCTCGGCTCACTGCAACCTGAGCCTCGTGGGTTCATGCCATTCTCCTGCCTCAGCCTCCCGAGTAGCTGGGACTAAAGGTGCCTGCCACCGCGCCCGGCTAATTTTTTGCATTTTTAATAGAGACGGGGTTTCACTGTGTTAGCCAAGATGGTCTCAATCTCCTGACCTCATGATCTGCCTGCCTTGGCCTCCCAAAATGCTGGGATTACAGGTGTGAGCCGCCACGCCTGTCTGAAGATTGTTTTTGACTTAAGGTCCAAATAACATCAGCTTTTGGGGATTGGTTGATATGTCTGTAAAGCCTGTTTTAATCTGTATGTTTTCCCTGCATCTCTTTGTTATTTCTCCTTGCAGTTTAGATATTGAAGAAGATTGGTTATTTGACCTGCAGAGTTTCTCACAGTCTGGATTTTGCTAATTTCATTGCCATGTTGTAATTCAATGTTCTGTTTGATGCTTGTTGGTAGTTGGATCGAGATAGTTGTTAAGATTCAGGTTCAATTTTGTTTTCTCAAGACTAAGTTATTGATGGTGTGTTGTTCCCTTAGGAGCCCCATTGCATCAGGTGATCACTCTGGGATACGGGCAATCAGTGATGGATCCATTAATTCATTAAGGGCTGCAAAATAATGATATTCTAATTCTGTCAGTTTTTTCCTCCTGTCCTAGAAGGACCACTTCTATAAGAAAGGGGTCTCCACATTTAAAACATTTGCAAACCATTGCATACTGAGTATCACATGGTCTTTACTTAATCTGTAGTCCCACTTTCATGTTTTAGAGAAAAGAAAAAAGAAAAACACCATTTCCAGGCCTTATCTGCCTTAGAAATCATATATAGGTGACAGTTTACTTTCTGATCTGTAGACAGTCTACGGGTAAGGGAACTGATAATGTTATGTTATCCTACTGCACTCACTTGCCAAGCTAGCCTATTTTCGAGATACTCTCTAAATGGTCAAAAAATACCTCTGTCCTGTTACCAGAAAACCTCCTGGCCAACATACCCTTCCTGACAGAATAGGTATTAACGCACAAAAAAAAGTTACCAGTATGTATTTTAAATTACTATAAGCAAAAGTTTAATACAAATCAGTCGATCATTTATTCAGAAAGTCAGCCTTATTTCCTGCTATAACCTCAGAATTGAGAGCAGCAGAGTCTGCACATGGTAGTTGCCCCATAAATATGTTTGAATGGGTACATGAGTTAAGTAAAGGGTATAGTGTACTTTTCCAAATGAATCAAGGTGAGGCTTCACTTATTCACAGTTTACTCCCTCTTGCTTCCAGGGTAGTGTTTCAGCAACCTGCCTGCTGTAGGAATAAGTGATCAATCATCTTCTGTGATGCCCAGTAATCTTTCTACTGGGTGGATCTCTAATAGAGAGCCTTTCAAAGCTGTACTCAGGAGATGAGGCAGTCATTTCTTTGTGCAGAGGGAGCCCTCCTTTTGCAAATTTCCTTGTCCCTTTAGCTTTATGCATCATGAGCCAAAGTTTGCTTATGGATTTCCTTAGAGTCACGGTTACTAATAGTTAGGGAGTTTCTCTTCAGATAACTTATAGGTAGAGTATTTTATGAAAGAGCATAAGACTTGGAGTCAGATGTAGTCTGGTTCAAATCCCAACCCTGCCTCTATTACATTGTGTCATCTCAAGTCACTACTCAGCCTAACTGGAGCCTTAGTTTCCTAATCTATAAGCCAAAGATAATAGCTATCCTAAAGACTTATTATGAAGATAAAAAATTAGGATCTATAATTCACTGAGGTCATTGCTTTGAATATCACTCATTAAATGAAAATATTTTGATCATGAACTTTGAATACCAATATTTGTAATTATTTTGGTCTACCCTGGAAGTGGTGTATGGTATATGTACTTCAATGGACCAGAATTATGAGAAAAACTCAAAATATACCAAGTTGGAGGTAAGTCTTCACCCGGGTTCCCTGGAAAACAGATCCCCCAGGCAAAACTGTATGTGTTAGATTCTACAATTATCATTTATATGATATTCTAGCACAGGTAAAGCTTGATGCTGAAATAAATCAGAACAGTGGTTGCCTAAGAATGTGAGAAGAGTGGATTGACTGGTGAGGGGCCTAAGGAAACTTCCTGGGCTGCTGGTTGCTCTAGATCTGGATGCAAGGGTGGGTCACATAGGTGTAGGCATTTGTCAAAACTTACTGCATGCAGATTATGTTCCATTACAAAGTGAAAGCTTGGGTACTAGCACTTTATTGGGGAGTGCAATCCCAGGGAAGCAAGTGTGAGTGTGAATAAGAAGGAGTGAACAGGGAGGGCAAGGGGGGTGAATACAAGGAAGTGCATCATAGATGAGAAAGCTGGCTTTGTGGCAAGCTGTCTACATGGTCTTCCAGGGGTGTCTTGGGAGAAGCCATATGAAATTATTATGCTTCTGAGCAGTGCAGGGGGAGAGAGGAAGAAGAATTCATTGGTCATTTCCCTGAGAGGCCAGGAGGAATCGCCTGCCACAAGTACCTCAGTCGGTGACTGTGGCAGAGGCCTTGACTACCTGGCTGTACAGCAAGCCATTGCCAGGGCCTCTCAGGCCAGAAACAAGGCCAGTGCACAGATACTGGGTGAGGCACAAGTGACTCAGGTGTAGGCACAGGGAGTTCTATGCATGGTTAAGGGTAAGCTCTGCAGAGCCAGAATGCTTGAGTCAAGATCCTGTCTCCACCACTCACCAATTATGTAGCTTTGGGCAAGTGATTTAACCTTACCAAGCTTCAGTCTCCCTGTAGCTGTGCTGTTAGTGGCCCTGGGCCTACCCCAGAAGCTGTCTTCAGACAGTTCTCATGCACCCTGACAAGGCTGTTTGTGTCTTTTACCTGAGGGCTTTCTCTAGCCATAGGAGTGAACTGCTTCTCGCTATGGAACAGGCCAGACATCAGGGAAGGAGAGGGAACATTTCCAGGAGTGACCCTCAACCAATGAGGAGTAAACTGCAGGATAAAACTGCGGCCTCCTAGCCCCTTCATGGGAACATTCCGAGCATGCTCACACAGTCTCTCAGACAGTTCCCGGCAAGACTGAGCTCTGGTTACTTGCGGCTCTGATTACTGTTCACGAAGGCACCATGTTTTGGCATCCTTCCCTTCCCTGACTCCATTCCTCACTTCCCTACCTATGCTTCCCGGTAATATTTCCCAGAAAAAAATCCTTGTCCCTGACTCCTTGTCTCAGGGTCTGCTTTTTGAGAGACCCAACCTCAGGACATCACCCGTCAGCAAAATATTGTGAGGATTCATTGGGATAATATAGACAAGGCCCACAGAGCAGGCCTGCCTCTTACCAAGTATAAAATAAATGGAGCAATCCTTTTGGCTATTTCACCTACAGGAAGGATGCCATGTTATTTATCATCCAAATGGGACACTTTTGAGGGGGAAAGTTGGCACACTGTTAATTACTCAGAGACAACAGATAAAACCTGGGGCCGTCCTGGAAAAATCCAGGATATATTGTCACCTGACAGTCATGATTTCAGTAGAAAAGAAGTTCTCTATACAACGGAAATTCTAGCCTAGGCCAAATATTATGAACACCCCTTAACTGTTTCATAATTTCACTCTTTGTTTTAAGAGTCCATATCCTCCAGGGCGGAGTGCAGTGATGCAATCACAACTCACTGTGGCCTCAAACTCCTGGGCTCAAGTGATTCTCCCACCTCAGCTGCTTGAGTGGGTGGGACTATAGGCATGCGCCACCATGCCTGGATAATTTTTATTTATTTTAGAGATGGGGATCTCACTATGTTGCCCAGCCTGTTTATTTTTTATTGATTGATTTGTTTATTTTAGAGATGGGGGTCTCACTATGTTTCCCAGGATGGTCTCAAACTCCCAGCTTCAAGCAATCCTCTCACCTCGGCCTTCCAAAGTGCTGGGATTACAGGCCTGAGCCACCAGGCTTCACCAATTTCACATTTTTATGTGTTTCTTAAAGTGGAGGTGTGTACTGTGCTGCTTTATTGCCTGAAAGAGATAATATTAAACCTCAAATTTGCAACTTAACAATGAAAATGTCATTTACAAAGAACTGACGGGGATATCACACACAGAGAGAGGTGCTTTAGATCTAAACACAATGGAAAGAACTATTCACACTTTTCCTGGTAGAGTAGCAAATTGAATTTCGAGAGACCAAAAACTTCAGATGTAGAAAGCTAATATCCAAATGTGATGCATTTGAAAGAATATGAGAATTATTGTCTAGATAGTGTTGACCAAGAATAGCCATTTCTCATGGTGAAAATAAGAAATGTAGAATCTCAGCTCCAATTAGAGCTGGAAGGAGCCTTATAGATCATGTCATCTGGTGGTTCACAAACATCTCTGCTGCTGAAGTCACTTAGAGGAGCTTTTGTAAATATGCAGAGAACTGGCCCTTATGCCGGGAGGCCACAGATGGCCTAGAGGAGGGCTCAGGAAGCTGTGTCCTGTGAGCAACCTGGTCAAATACGTAATGGCAGAGTCAAGTCTGAGTAGTTGTGACAGAGATCATATAGCCTGCAAAACCTGGAATATATGGCACTTTATATTAAAAATTTGCCTCCCGCTAGCCAAAAACAAACTATATTTTAAAATGCTTTCCAGAAGATTCTGGTGTGCAACCAGTTTGGGAATTACTGATGACAATTTGTGTCCTCCATTTACAAATACAGTAATCCGAGAGCCCCCAAAAGTGAAGTGACTTGCCCAGCCTTGCTAAGCCGAGACAAGACTGAGGAACATCTCACTTTTTAAACCTCATCTTCCTACCACCTCACCCTGTCTCTCTAAAGATGTTACTCCCTTCTGTTAAAAATCAGCCTCTTCACTTGACCACTGTGGGGCTCAGCAGACAGCAGTCGGTTCTCTGGCCAACAACATTTGATGATGAATAATACAGTGAATTGGCTTGTCATCTGGCATCATAACTTTCACGCATGCCAGAACGCCTTCCCTTTGTCACGGGCACCATCTGGGTATAAAACCACGTGGAATTTCCAACAAATGGCATTTGATAGACATGTGTGATGGAAATCTCTGAAGCGAAAGGCTGTGGGGAATGAGAGGGGTCATGCGTGCTGACAGAGAATTATTTATTCTTTGGTTCATTCATTCAACAAACTTTTACTAGTGCCTTACTATAAACCAAGCACAATGCCGGGCACTGGGTATTTAGTCTCTCTCATCATGTTTCCTATAATTTGATGGAAGTAAACAATAAATAAAAATAAATAATGGATAACTAATTAAATAGATAAGTAGATAGAAACACCTACAGTTGCTGTGAGTTTGTTACAGACAAGCACAATTCAATATGGAACACAAAAGAGGTAACAATTACCAAGTGCCCGTTATGCTCCTGGTAGTCTTTTGACCTGTCATGTATGTACTGACTAATTTAATGCCCACAACAGTCCTGTGGAGGTACGTGCTATTAATACTTTAACTTTCATTTTACAGATGGGAAAACTGAGGCACGGATTGGTTCATTGTTTTGCCCAAGATCACATGGCTAATGGTGAAGCCAAGATTTCTATATATGCAGTCTGGTTCCAGAGTTTTTAATCAGTGTGTTTTATGCCCCCGATAGAAGGATGCCAATCTGAGAAAGCACCATTAAAGCTGTTCTGGTATCTTTCACAAATGTGTAGCACATACAGGCATTTTATAAATATGTAATGAATGTGTGGATTAAGGTATACATGTATCTATATATTCTTAAAAATTTTATCTAGCATAAAATGATCTGTAGTGAGTCCTGCATTATCCATCCTCATTTTTTTCCTTTCGGAGTATTTGAGCTATTACCAGCTATTTCAGCCAAAGCACTGCTGCACTTTAATAAGAAAGGTGAAATGCAATAATTAGACAGAGCTCATTAAATCAGTTCAATGATTCTGAAGTAGGAACCAGAGAACCATAATTTACTGAAATGTTTGAAGTATTAGTATGCAGTGAGAATAATAAAACTATGAAGTTAAATTCTTACAAGATTGCTGCAAGAAAAAAGGCAGTGGATCATAAACATAGAAGTACCAATGGTGTATTTATTGCATTTTGTTAGCACATAAAGCACTGTGTGTTTAGGAGGAAGTTAAGCAGACTCAGAGTCTCAGGAAGCGTTTGTGCCCTTGAGGTTTGTAAGGATCAGATTCTTCTGGGTTGATTCCCCATTACAGAGTGAGTCAGCAGGCAGGTGTTCTTCAAACTAATTTTAAGTGACGTCTTTGTGAATCGGAAGTGGTGGGTCTTTGGAGCAAATTAGACTCCTTTTTTTTTTTTTTTTTTTTTTTTTTTTAACCAGCCCATCAGCTTCAAGGTTAGACTGCTTTTTTGCCACCTCATGGAAGACCCACATTCTCCCCAGGTAATAAGAGTAGAATCTACCAATACACTGGCTTTGATTACAAGCGTGTTTTTCTAAGCCATGTTTGAATCGTAATGGCCAACTTTGGTCTTCTCAGTAATTAATACCCTGAAGGTATCCAAACACTTATTCTGCTCATGGGATATTTTACCATGTCAGATGAAAGAGGAGAATTTGGCTGGCTATATATTTTTTGAAATCTTCAAATCCTGTAACATGGTTAATTAGCCCATCAATTGTCCACCTTCCGTGTTCAGTCTTTGTATGTTGAGGACACATTGTAGCTCTTCCCTGCTTTTTGACTAACCCCTACTTTAAGACCCAATTTAAATGTTGTCTTCTCAGAAACCCATGCTAAATCTCAGACTAGACTAGTTTTGCCTATATTTTCCCATCTTTTCTATCCTTTCTGTTAATATGATTTGCATAATCATTGTTTAATGCCTCATGCTCTGTGAGCATAGACTGTCTAGTTCACCATCGTATACCAAGCCCACATGACCCAATGTAAAAATCGAATCAATAGTCATATAATGAGCACATGTATCCTAGAAGCTAATGAGCTCTATTTGACTCCATCTATGAGCACTTTCTGGGCTCTATGGTGTAAATTTTGCTATTAATTTGCCATTTGCTTACAAACTCTTTCAGTGTGAGTTCCTCCGAAGCAGAACCTGAAACAGGATCTTGGGTGCAGGAAGCTAGTTTGGGAGAGGAGATTTCCAGGAAGCAGGAGACAGAAGTGGAGAGGGTGAATAAGAGAGGGAGAAAAGCCAAGAAAGATGGCTTCTATGGGCAACAGGGGCTCCTTTCTGCCAACTCTGCAGCCCAGAGGCTGGGGCATTTACCCATGCTCCCCATTGTTGAGGGCTGCCCCTGGGGGTGTTACCGCCTCCTAAAAGCAGAAAGACAAAGGGTGGAAGAATGAGGTGAGAGCTGTCCATATTGCTAGAACTGTCAACCTCAGCTAAGGCTGAAATTAGGGAAATGTGATTGTGGGGACAAGGATCTGCTACTAAGCCAGAAAACCTCTTTCCTAAATACATTTTCTAATCTAGTTAGAAACGGTAAACTGTGCTTCAGAAAGAATTCAGTGGACTTTAAAAATTGTTTAATATAAAGAAAAACATCCATTCTGTTTGGAGGACAACATAAATAATTTAGTGGAACAAAACGTGGCACAAGATTTTAACACTTCAACCTCGGCCATGTTACCATTTTAGTGGAGTACAGTAATGACAAGCAGTGTGCCCAAAGGGACACACTCCCAGGACCCCAAGTAGATGTTCAAAGAGTGGTAGAAACATTGTTGCTTTTTATGTAGACTAATATTTTATTTTCTCTATCTTCAATATCACTTATTTTCTCTTTTTCTTATTACAAAATAAAGCATGTTTATTCTGGAAAATTGAGAAAATACAACTAAGAACAAAGAAGGAAATAATAGCCATTTGTAGTTCCCTTACCCAGATACAGCCATGCTAATCTTTTTTTCCTTTCAGTCCTTTATCCAGACATTACAAAAATATAACCATCCTGTTCATACCATACTTAAAATTTTTGCTTGCTGTGGACATTTTTCTATATTTTTGCTTGCTGTGAACATGAATAAATAATTCCCTCCTTTCTTTTCTTTTTTCTTTCTTCCTTCATTCCTGTCTTTCTTTTGCAAAAATAACTTTAACTTTTCCTGCTTATAAAAGTAATACATGTTCATTGTTAAATACACACACACACACATACACGTTTGTGTGTGTGTATGTGAATTAGACTGCACAAAAGAAATTCCTACCATTTAAAACAGGAGTCTGCAAACTTTTTCTCTACAGGGCCACATAGTGAATATTTTTAGCTTTGTGGGCAACACGGACTGTGTTGCAGCTACTCAGCTGTGCCATTTTAGTACGAAAGCAGCCATAGACAACATGTAAAAGAAAGAGTGTGGCTGTGTTCCAATAAAACTTTATTTAGCCAGTCCAGGAACTAGTTTGCTGACCCCATCAGAAGGAAAGCACTGATAACATACAGACATATACTTTTTTTTTTTTTTACAAAAATGGAATCATACTACATAAACTGTCTTGTATGTATTTAAATATTCATTTGTGTCTGTTGTGTGCCAGCTCATAGATAGTGGTGTGGTGTATATGATGGCAAACAAGACAGACATGGACGCTGCTTTCCTGGAGTTTACTGCAGGAGACACAATTAACATAAGTGCTCTGAAAGTAATGAGGGGGCTGTGATGGAGAAAAATCAGCTTTCTAGTGTAGCGTAACTTTCGCAACCAATCTCTCCTTTACGGGCATTTAATTTCCTTAATTGTTTCTATTATAGACTGTACTGTCATAAACATTTTTGGGACTAAGGCTTTATGAAAAACCATCATTTTTTCCTTAGGCTAAATTCCTTGAAATGGAATAGCTGAGTCAAAAGGCATATGAATTTTTTTTAGTCTTTTGCTAAGGATGAACAAACTGCTTTCTAGAAAACTTGTATCAACTTACACTTCTACCTCGGTTGGCGTTTTTTTTTTTCTTACTTCCTTTGTGCAAATACTTTGGGTTTCATGAATTGACAAAGTGAAATGTAAGTGTCATAAATCTTAGCTGTGAAACAGAAATGAAGAAGTAGGGAATCATATCATATGAGGGAGAGGAGCTCTGTTTCAGAGTTTTGTCTCTGGGGGCATCTGTGATTCAATCCCTATATAATAGATGGAAATAAATCTCACAAGTTCTTTAGAGATATTCGGTACCAGTTATTAACTGCCTTCACCATGTGCCAGAAACTAAGCTAAGTCCTTGATGGGCGTAATCTGAATTAAGCCTCAAAGCAAAATGGAACTGATGTCAAATGGTTCTCATTTAACCCTCAGAACAAAATGGAACTGAGAAGCTACAAATGGCCACGTGATGGTAGAACAGGATCCTGAACCTAGAGCAGAAGTCTCAAGCTGCCAGCCCTGTGGTCTGCTTTCTTTGCCTCACATAGTGGGAGCCAGCACAGTGTTTAAAAATTTATTAACATAGTTAAAAACATTAAAAAATTGGAAAGTGCCACATAAAATCCACAGTTAAAACTCTGGAAAAATTAAAATACCTAGCCACACTTGGGGTCACATTGTGTCCAAAATTGGGGGGTTCTGGGTCTCACTGACTTCAAGAATGAAGCCGCAGACCCTCGCGGTGAGTGTTACAGTTCTTAAAGTTGGCCCGTGCGTAGTTTGTTCCTTCTGATGTTCCAGCGGACGTGTTTGGAGTTTCTTCCTTCTTGTGGGTTCGTGGCCTCACTGGCTTCAGAAGTGAAGCTGCAGACCTTCACAGTGAGTGTTACAGCTCTCAAGGCGGCGTGTCTGGAGTTGTTCGTTCCTCCCGTCCGGAGTTGTTCATTCGTCCTGGTGGGTTCGTGGTCTCGCTGTTCTCAAGAGCGAAGCTGCAGACCTTCACCTTGAGTGTTACAGCTCATAAAGGCAGTGCGGACCCAAAGAGTACATAAAGGCAGTGCGAACCCAAAGAGTGAGCAGTAGCAAAATTTATTGCAAAAAGCAAAACAACAAGACTTCCACAGCATGTAAGGAGACCTGAGCCTGTCACTGCTGCATGCTCAGGCAGCCTGCTTTTATTCCCTTATTTGACCCCACCCACATCCTGCTGATTGGCCCATTTTACAGAGAGCTGAATGGTCCACTTTACAGAGCTGATTGGTCCGTTTTACAGACAGCTGATTGGTCCGTTTCGACAGGGTGCTGATTGGTGCATTTACAATCCCTGAGCTAGACACAGAGTGCTGATTGATGTATTTACAATCCTTTAGCGAGACATAAAATTTCTCCAAATCCCCACTAGATTAGCTAGACACAGAGCACTGATTGGTGCGTTTACAATCCTTGAGCTAGACACAGAGTGCTGATTGGTGTATTTACAATCCTTTAGCTAGACATAAATGTTCTCTAAGTCTCCACCAGATTAGCTAGATACAGAGTGCTGATTGGTGCATCCACAAACCCCGAGCTAGACACAGAGTGCTGATTGGTGCATACACATTCCTCCTGCTAGACATGAAATTTCTTCAAGTCCCCACCTGACTCAGGATCCCAGCTGACTTCGCCTAGTGGATCCTGTGCCAGGGCCGTGGGTGGAGGTGCCCGCCAGTGCTGCGTCGTGCACCTGCACTCCTCAGCCCTTGAGCGGTCAATGGGACCAGGCGCTGTGGAGCAGGGGGCGGCGCCCGTCGGGGAGGCTTGGGCCACGCCAGAGCCCACGGCAGGGCTCAGGCATGGCGGGCTGCAGGTCCTGAGCCCTGCCCCTCGGGGAGGCGGCTGAGGCCGGGCGAGAATTGGAGTGCGGCGTGGGTGGGCCAGCAGTGCTGGGAGACCCAGCGCACCCTCTGCGGCTGCTGGCCCGGGTGCTAAGCCCCTCACTGCCGGGGCCGGAGGCGCCGGCCAGCCACTTGGAGTGCAGGGCCTGCGAAGCCCGTGCCACCTGGAACTTGCGCTGGCCTGTGAGCGAGGCGCGCAGCCCTGGTTCCCGCCTGCACCTCTTCCTCCACACCTCCCTGCAAGCAGAGGGATTGGCTCCGGCCTCAGCCAGCCCAGAGAGGGGCTCCCACAGTGCAGCAGCGGGCTGAAGGGCTCCTCAAGTGTGGCCAGAGTGGGCGCCGAGGCCAAGGAGGCGCAGAGAGCAAGCGAGAGCTGCCAGCACACTGTCACCTCCCAACGTTCCTAGTTGCTGTTAGTTGGATAGAGTCAGGGAGTATCTTCTTCTACACACAGGACAGGAGTTCCTATGATGATACTATTGAACTGAGATTACAGCCCACTCAGAAATTCCTCCTTCTTCATTGTTACTGTTATCGCTGGGGATACAACAGGAGAATTTGTTCTGCCTCCTCATCCAATCTACTTCTCTTATTTATTTGATTGCCCTGGGCTGTGGGATGGTATAGGCCTGAGGAGGAGGCAAACATGGGTGCAGCCTATCACTGTGATCCAGCTTGAGTCCTAGTGTGGGCGACGCATCAACGCTTGCTTAGGTGAGGAGATATCAAGTTCTTGTGGGGACTCTTGTTTTCTAGGCTTTTGCCTCCCTCCTTTCACATCCATTTTTCTCACTCATCCTTTATCCATCATCTGAATTTCTTTCTGGTACACATCACTGCACTTTTCTTGGCTACATGGATTTCCTTACTCTATTTCACCTTAGAGAATGCACTTGGCCAGGACCTGCTCTCAAAGGGTCAGATCGTCATCTCCTCCTTTTTCCAATTCCTCTCTGCTAAATGCCATGTGCCCCAGCCAGGCCATGTGCCCATCTCTCCGCCACTGGGAGCCCAGGCTGAGATTGGTCTTCTACAGGGAATATTCCTGGGATTTTTTAAACTTGTAACTCTGTGTGTCTCCCTAGGCTAGAGGACAACTCTAATAGCCCTAGCAGCCATGAGAACCAGAGTTTGGCTAGCTCCAGGCATACCTTTGTATTTTATTTATTTAGAGCTGTATTATGCAGCCAAGGAATCTGCTTTTACATACATGTGCTTCCCAGGTGCCTGGCATTATGCACGGTGCCAAGTCAGAGGGTACCAGGAAGCAAAGGATAATCTGAGAGTCTGAAGGTGCCATCAGAGAGTAAGGACCAAATGCAAGAATATGACCCCTGTACCAGGAGTAGATTCAGAAGGTCCCTGACACAGAGCCAGCCAGATGAAGGAGACTTCTATAAGGTGCTGCATCACAAGGCACTGTATGTGGATATAGCTTTTAAAAACACCAAATCGGTCTTTTAATGGCCATCTACTCAAGCCCGTCTCTTAATTTCTTCCCTAAGCCCACCTGGCTGCCTGTGTCTTCAATAAACTCTGTCATTCCCACACTTCTGGAATTGTGTTGTCCGGTATGGAAGCCATTAGCCACACGTGGCAACTGAGCGTCTGAAACATGGCAAGGCCAAATTGAGATGTGGTGTAAATATAAAGCACACACTGGATTTTGAAGGCTTAGTACGAAAAATAGAATGCAAAATATTGTATCAGTAAACTTACGTTAGCTATATGTAGAATAATAATGTTTTGGCTATGTTGGGTTAAATATATTACTAAACTTACTCTATTTTTCTTTTTTACTTTTATTAATGGGGCTGCAGAAATCTGAAAATTATACGTGTGCCTGTCATTTGTGACCCACGTTACGTTTCTGTTAGACAGTTCTGTTGTAGAATACTCCCTGACCTAGCCACATGAAATGTGCTTCTTTATGAATTTGATATTTGCTATATATTCCCAGTCTCTAAATAGGTATAAGACAAGACTAATGTCTAGTTTCTCTCTGTTTCATCAGTCTCTGCCCAAGTGTCCCTTTTTCTATTAGAGATCCAATGTGTATTTGATAATGATTCTTTCATTCACTTGACAAATATGTGTTGAACTCATACTCTGTGCCAGGCTTCCCTGGGAACTTAATAAACTTTAACTCAATACCTAGCATAATCCTGACAGGGTAGAAATTATTAGCTTTGTTTCATAGATAAGGAAATTGGGGTAGAAAGTCTAAATGACTTGCTCAAGGTCACCCACTCAGTAAGTGGCAAGAAAAGATTTCTCTTTTGTCCAGCTCCAAATCACATGCCCTTCCTACTTAAGCACGCCAATCCTGTTGATCCTTCACCTCTGCCCAGTTGCTTCCTCAATACTGTCTTCTTCTTTGTATATACACACTTATTACAATGCTTGTTAATAGTCCAGCTTTCCCAGTAGACTTCATGTGAGCACAGAAACTATTTCTCTTCCGATCACTGTTGCATCCCTAGTGCTTTGCACATGCCTCGCACTTACTAAATATCTGGTGAACATATGAAGGAATAAATGATGATGCCTTCTTCCTCCTACCATTATAAAGTTTGTGTTGAATTCCATTTTCCTGGAGAGGATACAAATTAGAATAAACCTCTACAGCCATCTCTCAACAACTCAGTCTCTCAACGATATTGTAAACATTTGTTTTGTATTTTATTTATTTAGAGCTCCATTGTGCAAAGAAGAAATCCATTTATGTGAGAGTCTGGGAAAGAAATCTCTCCTTCCCCGCTTGTTTCTCTTTCTGCACGTTATGTTATCTCAGACCAACATGACACAACCAGCCACCTGTCTTTTGTCAAAAGAGAATATGCATCCTCGTAACAGCTGTGTGCTGGCTGTTGCCGGGGCCTTAGTACAAAGCTGGGACTGGTGTTTTTTTAAATTATCTTGGCATAATTTTTTCATTATGGAAGTGATCTGAATAGGTTGTAACATGCCAGGACCACCTACTGGTTATAAGAAACCATCTCACCCACCAGAGAAGAAAGGCAGCCTGGCATGGAGAGAGGATTGCTGTGCTACAAACGATAAGGAATGGTTGCTAGTTTCAGCTTTGCCATGTTCTGTCTCTGCACTTGTGGATGGATAAGCCATGATACCTCATTGCTGTAAACCTTATTTTTCATATCTGTAAAGACGTTAAAATAGACGAGGTAGGACAGCACCATGGCCTGTGTACCACCCTGCTGTTGCCACCTTCCACTGCAGACATTGCCGATCAATCACAATATATTCTTCCATTGATCCAGGCTACAGCTTCATAAACCTTATCACAGCACTTCCTACAGCTATCACCCATCAGTCGCTGATCATTGCCAGGCCAACAGTTCTTTCTGGAGTCTCACAAATGTAGATAGTGGTTTATTGTTTGTTTGTTTGTTTTGGTGCAGGATAGGAAGAAAAGAGATCACAGCAGGACAGTTTTTATTCTCAAAAACCATCCCTACTTTACTTGGAAATCACTACCCTGGCTATGATGACATCACACATCATCCTCTGATATTACCCTGATGTGGAAAGGTCCCTGGGGCCCTGCTGGTTCCTGGAAGTACTGAGAAGGCAGAGGCTCTGAGTGGAGGGAGGGAGCCACATTCTTTCTGAAGCCCTGCTAGAAGTGGTCGTTAGGATATGGCCGCAGCCTTGTACATAACCTAAAACTCTGAGATATTAGCTGGATTGTGGGAATTTCTCCTCATTAGTCAGAACCTCATTGTGGGGCTCTTCAGATCACTGTTTAAATTTGGACTTTTCTGGGAAAGTTTGATTTAGTGGGAAGGCCATCAGAAAATGACTTTTCATGGCAAATGTACCATCAGATGGAAAAAGGCCACAGAACTGGCTTACTTTTTTTTGTTGTTGTTGTTCTGTTGTTGTTGGGTTTTTGTTGTTGTTGTTGTTGTTGTTTTGGAGGTGGAGTTTCACTGTTGTCACCCAGGCTGGAGTGCAATGGCACAATCTTGGCTCACTGCAACCTCCGCCTCCTGGGTTCAAGCAATTCTCTTGCCTCAGCCTCCCCCATAACTGGGATTATAGGCATGTACAACCATGCCTAGCTAATTTTTTGTATTTTCAGTAGAGACGGGGTTTCCCCATGTTAGACAGGCTGGTCTTGAACTCCTGACCTCAGGTGATCTGCCTGCCTTTGCCTCCCAAAGTGCTGGGATTAGCGGTGTGAGCCACCACCCCTAACCTATTTTGTTTTTTTGAGACAGCGTCTCATTCTGTCACCTAGGCTGGAGTGAACCTGGGCTCAAGCGATCCTCCCACCTCAGTCTCCCAAGTAGCTGAAACTACAGGCCCATGCCATCATGCCTGGCTAATTCTTTTCAGGCTGGTGTCTAACTCCTGGGCTGAAGTGATCCTCCTGCCTGGGCCTCCCAAAGTGCTGGGATTACAGGCATGAGCCACTACATTTGGCCTGAACTGGTTTACATTTTTAAAGCATAAAAATGTGAATGTAAATAAATGTCTGAAAGTAGATAATCATGATGGCTAATGATTATTGTCTGCAGGCATTGTATGAGATACTTTACAAATTTCATCTCACTTCATTCTCAAAACCTTGAGAAATCAGTGACCTTGTTCTCCCCATTTTACTGGCAGGGAAACTGAGGCTGAGGAAGGTAAAGTAACTCCCATGCCCACAAGCTTGTCAAGCATAGGAGTCCGGATAAGAAGCCAAATGTATGGCTCCAGAAGCAGCCCTCTTAGTTTCTATATCACAGTGCCCTACTAAAAGTTTGAGAGTGATTATCTTAAAGTATTGGGATTAACAATTTTAAGTTGTTAAAAATTGGTCTAACATTTTTTCTTTGTGCTTTTCTGGGTTTTCCAAAATTTCTGCATTGAACCGTATAACCATTGAAAACAAAACAAAACAAAAGCCTTAGGGGAAAAAAAAATCACAAGACTAAGAATTTAGAATCTGATTCAGAAGACCTGGATTTCACACTCAGTCTTCTTAGCTGGTTGTCTGACCTCAGGCTGATAATTTCACTTGTCTGGGCCTTGGTTTCCTTGTCCAGAAAATGTGATCATAGGACTGGATGATCTGTAAGATTTCTTTTAGGATGGAAGTTATACACATTTATTTGAATAGGGGCTAGGAGATAATATCTAGATGCATCCATCCGCTTTTTCACCTCCTGGCAAATGATGATTATTTAAGAGTCAACTCTTTTGCATTATGTGGCATAAAATACCTGTAGCTTAGTGCTCTGGAAGCAAAATAAGCTTCTTTTTAAAATCAAAACTGTAAGGTTCTCAAAACAAATGTGTTAGAACACAATCTTTGTTGTCATCATGCAAGTCTTCATGCAGGACTTGACCTTTTAAATACAGTTCATTTCTGTCATAGATGTCTATTTGGTTATCTAGTCTAAACTTAGTGGTTGTGCAGTATGGAGGTCATTGAGGTAATGTTAGAGTTAAAATACATGGTATCTTATTAAGTTGGTTGCATTTATAGATCTTGAGAGGCCTTGGGGTGATAAAAATCTGAGTTATGCATTGAATTAAGCAGAGTTATATAAAGCCTGTTGAATATTAATTTTGTAATGATTCACCTTACAGTTTTACGAGGCTAGATATAAAAAGATTCTGTGAATAATTTAGCCCATCGTCTATAAAATGAAGTCTAGGGAATGGAAATAAAGAGAGCAAAGCCTTTTCCTTCTTTGCTAGCTTCTACCTGAAAACTCAGCCTCCCCAGTTTGTTAAAGCATTACATGAATGTATACTAAAAAAATTCAAGGAATATACACTAAAGAAAAAATTAAAATGTGGACATTTTAACCATATTATAGTTTTCTTTATCCTTTAAAGTCTGAATATTTTATAATTTTTTCAGGTTGCGTTTTTTCAAAATTGTTTCTACAGTAAAGCAAATTCTTGTACATGAGACACAAAATTATTTGTATCTCTTGTCTCTCAAATTGCCCTTTGCAGAAGTTGTACAAATGAGCAATAAGCCCCCAAAAATGATGCTCAACATTATTAGTCATCTAGGAAGTGCAAACTCAAATCACAGTGAGATGCCAACTACTTCGTAGCTATTAAAATGGCTAAAATTTAAAGACTAACAATGCCAAGTATCAGTGAGGATATGGAGCAACTGGAATTCCCATACCCTGCTGGTGTAAATATAAAATGGTAAAACCACTTTAGACCGTAGATCTCAGTTTTTATAAAATTAAAAATTCCGTGATCATAGATTCTCACAATTCCACTCCAAAGTATTTACTGAAAAGCAATGAAAATATATGCTCATAAAAGATTTGTACTGGGGCCAGGTGCAGTGTCTCACACCTGTAATCCCAGCACTTTGGGAGGCCAAGGCAGGTGGATCACCTGAGGTCAGGAGTTCGAGACCAGCCTGGCTAACATGATGAAACATTGTCTGTACTAAAAATACAAAAATTAGCCAGGTGTGGTGGCACACGCCTGTAATCCCAGCTACTTGGGAGGCTGAGCCACGAGAATCCCTTGAACCCAGGAAGCGGAGGTTGCAGTGATCCGAGATCGCAACACTGCACTCCAGCCTGGGCAATAGAGTGAGACTCTGTCTCAAAAAATGAAAAAAAAAAAAAAAAGATTTGTACTGGAATGTCCATGAGAGCGGCATTTATGATAACCCAAACAGGAAAGAATCCAAATGTCCATCAGAAGGTGAATGGATAAACAAATTGTGATATAGCCGTACAATAGAATACTATAAAATGAAACAATAAAAAAGAACAAACTACTAATATGTGCCATAACATGGATGAATCTCAAAAACATCATGCAAACCAAAAGCAGCCAGAGACACAAAAAAATTCGGACTATATGATTCTATTCATGTGAAATTCTAGAAAAAGTAATACGTAATGTCAGAGAGCAGATCAGTGGTTTCCTAAGAGAAGGGCAGAAAGTAAGAGAGAGAAATGAGCACAAAGGGATATAATGGAATTTCTTCAGAGAGAAAAATGTTTTGTTATCTTCTAAATACCCTGACTTGATCACTACACGTTATATACCTGTAACAAAATTTCCCATGTATCTCCTAAATTTATTCAAAAAAAGAGAGATATTCCATATCTTGATTGTGGTGGTGGGTAAGGAGTGTATATATTTGTCAAAATCTGTTTAACTCCACACTTAAAATGAGAATATTTTATTGTGTATATATGTTATACCTCAAAAAAGTTGATTGTTTAAATGCCTTCTTCAATATCTCTCTTATTGGTACATTAGTATCTCTAGAAGATGATCTTATAAGATCTTGATTCCAAATCAAGATTCTGGTTATTTACTCATTATGGGATCTTGAGTCTCATCTTCACATATATGAAATAGGTACAATAACTACATTTGGCCAACCTCACAGATTTTCCCTAAGAAACAAAAGAGATGACGAGTATGTAAAAGAGATTTATAAATTATGATACTGTGTAGAAAACTGGCTGTCACTACCACTCTGTAGCTCACTGTGCAAGTCAGAGTGGAATTACCTACATTTGACACCCATTTAAAGCTTCAGTTCGTTGATCCTCTTATTTGAGCCCCAAATGAACCACCCCTATACTGAATGCCTGGCTAGAACACAGAGTATCTCAGCAAAATTTCCCGAGCATTAAAAAAAAAAATCCACCTGCTTCAATCTGTGTGACATGTGGATCAACCCACTCAGACCCTGAGCCCTTCACTTCCAGCAGTCACTACCTACGCAATCACTCCCTCAAGAAGCACTGTAAGAGTCATCTTAGCTTGTCAATGATGCTTAAATTTCGTTTGACTGATGTCTCCAAAGGGTCTTATGTTTTCAGAGGAATGCGCTCCATGTCAGAGATTCTAAACTAGTTGTGGGGTGACAATGAGGATATTCATAGAGAGTGAGATATGTGTCTTCTGCAAATTAACTTGTCTTCCAAGCAACAAATTGAGTTTTAACTCTGAGTAGAGGGAGAACATTGAAAATTGGGTTCTAACTTAATCTAAAATAACACATGGCCTGGCGCAGGTGACTCACGCCTGTAATCTCAGCACTTTGGGAGGCCAAGGCGGGCTGATCACCTGAGATGAGGTCGAGACTGGCCTGGCCAACATAATGAAACCTCATCTTTACTAAAAATGCGAAAATTAGCCAGGTGTGGTGGTGTGTGCCTTTATTCTCAGCTACTAGGGAGGCTGAGGCAGGCGAATCAGTTGAACCAGGGAGGCAGAGGTTGCAGTGAGCTGAGATCGCACCACTGCACTCCAGCCAGGATGACAGATTGAGACTCCATCTCAAGAAAAAAAATAAAATAATTGTAGGCCAGGCACGGTGGCTCACGCCTGCAATCCCAGCACTTTACGAGGCCGAAGTGGGCAGATCATTCAGTCAGGAGTTCGAGACCAGCTTAACCAACATGATGAAACCTTGTCTCTACTAAAAATACAAAAATTAGCCAGGCGTGGTGGTACATGCCTGTAATCCCAGCTACTCAGGAGGCTGAGGCAGGAGAATCACTTGATCCCAGGAGGTGGAGGTTATAGTGAGCCAGGATCACGCCACTGTACTCCAGCCTGGGTGACAAAGCGAGACTCCACCTCAGAAAATAAAATAAAATAAATAAATAAATAAATAAACAAACAAACACACACATATATTCATGTGAAAAATAGTCACTGAGTATCTACTATGTGCATTGTCCCAGGCTATGAGGATGTAGCAGTGAACAGGACAAAGCAATATCTTCCTCCCCTTGGAGGTGAAATTCTAGTGGGACAAGAAAACCAGCAAGCAAATAAACAGTGTAATTTCAGGACCAGACAGAAAATAAACAGGAGTAGAGAATAACACAAATGTAGCTTAATACTATTTAGGATATAGTGATCTGGGAAGGTCATGTGAGTTGAATTAGAATTATGAGATGGAGCCAGCTATGTGAAGATCTAGGGAAATAACGATCCAAACAGTGACACAGCAAGTGCCAAGTCCCTGCAGTGAGAATGGACTTGACCCAGTAAAGTGAGAAAAGGAGGCCAATGTGGGGTGTATTGAGAGTGAAGGGAAGACTGGCATGAAATGAGATTTCAGAGGTAGATAGGAATCCGCATAGGAGCTGGAGTTTCAGTTTTAGTCTATGTAAAATCAGAAGTCACTGAGGAGTTTTAAGCACGGGGTTTGAAGAATGAGAAGTGGGACGATGGGGAGGAAGAATATATAGGTTTATGGCCTGAGCAGCCAAGGGTTGGCAGGAATCTTTCTTAGGAGCCACCTGAAGTGATTGGCTAGGGTATCTTCATCCTTTGTCTGCTGTTAGAGCAGAGACCGAATTGCTCCGAAGACTGGAATGGCAGTATTTGTAAATATCCTGTGACGTAAACTCTGGTTGTAAAGACTGCATCGTCCCCCTTCTGTGATTCTCCAGACATGCTAATAAGTGGGTGCTGGAAATGTCATGATCTTCTAATCACAACCTTCTTTTTATGGGCCTTTTCAGCAGACACCAGTTCAGGGCAAGCTCCAAACCCTTTCTGGCTGCTGTCGTTTCTGGCGGGTGTGTCACTTGTATGCATCACTCTCACTGCAGCGGGAGTGCTCGGGGGAGTTTACTTTTGCTTTGGGAGACTTTTGGAAGGTTGCCTATTTTCGTTAATTGTGGCATAGGAATTACTTTATCAGAAATTTTGGAGCCCAGGAGTCTAAAAAATTACAGGTATTATTAAATATTTAAGAATTGCTTAATTTCTCCATGTGGTATGAGATTTTGGCTGAAATTGGATCCTTGGGCTATTTACATCTAGTTCAGCATTACAGAGCCAGTTTTGCCTATTAAAACAAGTTTTAAAATTGTTTAAAACAATCTAGTGGATAAGTGTGTGTAGAGATTTTGTTGTTTCTTTATGTTCATGGAGATGAGTAGTGAACATAGCACTGAAACAGAAGCAATCATCTTAGCTTGTGAAAATCCTGTTTGAGTAATAATGGGAAATGTTATCTTTTAAAATGTTTTGGTTATTTTATTTTCCATTACAAACATGATATAAGTTCCTCCTAGAAAATTTGGAAGGTATAGGGTGAGAGTCAGGTGTAACCTAATCACACAGAAATCCATGAGATGTTGAAGTCTCCCATAAAATGATAGAGCTGGAATGCACTTTTACAACTATGTGGTTGAAAGAAAAAAACAACTTTATTTCAAAAATCACAACACTTCTGATACCACATGTGTGGGTTTTCCACACTAAGCAATCAGTTCTCCAACTCTGCATACACCAACTGGATGTCCTCAATTCAATTCAGTTCAATTTTGATTTCACAAAATCTACCTGAAATTAGCATCAGACACTGTAATCACCCAAATGGGTTCTTCTTGCCCGCTGCACAGATAAACCCAATTCACTGAGACAGTGTTATTGCAGTAAAGAAAGAGTTTAATTAATGCAAAGCTGGCCAAGCAGAAGGATTGGGGCTGTTACTCAAATCAGTCTCCCCAAAGAGGCTAGGAGTTTTCAAGGATAGTTTGGCGGGCAGGGGGCTAGGCAATGGAGAACGCTGATTGATTGGGAGATGAAATCAGAGGGGTGTGGAAAATGGTCCTCGTGTGCTGTCAGCCTCTGGATGGGGGGGCCACAAGTCCAGCCAAGTCCCTGGTATGGGTGAAGTTAGTCATCAAAATGCAAAAGTCTGAAAAACATCTCAAACGACCAATCTTGGGTTCTACAATAGCGATGTATCTACAGGAGTAATTGGGGAAGTTACAGATCTTATGAGTTCCAGAACAATGGCTGGTTATTGTTTTAACTGTGCCTACATCTTAGCAGAATTCAGGCCCTCTTGTAATCCTAACCTTGTGGCTTTTCATTAGTTTTACAAAGGCAGTTTAGTTTGCAGAAGGGCTATTATCATTCTTGCTTTAAGCTTAAACTATAAACCAAATTCCTTTGAAAGTTAGCTTGGCCTACACCCAGGAATGAGTGAGGACAGCAAGTGTGTGTTGCTGGAAGCAAGATGGAGTTGGCTGTGTCAGAATTCTCTTACTGTCATAATTTTGGAAAGGTGATTTTGGCCTCACAGGTTAAGGGCTGAGTCCCATAAGACTACCCCCATTTCAAATGCCAATTGCAAGTCCTGGGCCCTCTGCACTTTTGACCAACTTAACTACAAATTAGGGGTTCCTATGACCTCCTGCTCAAGTTTGACAATTAGCTATAATAGCTCATAGAACTCAGAGGAACACTTCACTTACCAGTTCATTAGAAAAGATATTATAAAGGACGTAGACAAACAGCCAGATGAATTTGTATATATAAACCCCAGAGGGGTCCAAAAAGCAGGAGTTTCTGTGCCAATGGAGTTTGGGGTGTGCTTCTCTCCCAAAAAGTGAATGCACTCACCAGGAGGCTCTCCAAACCCGATTGTTCAGGGTTTTTATGGAGGTTCCATTAGTTAGGCATGATTGAGTAAATTGTGGCCACTGGTGATTGAACTCAACCTCCAGCCCCTCTCCCCTCCCTGGAGGTCAGGGGGTGGGGCTGAAAGTTCCAACCCTATAATCACATGGTTGGTTCCTCTGGCAACCAGCCCCCACCCTGAAGCTGTCTGGGGCTGGAATCCCCCAGCCACCTCATTAACAAACTCAGATGTGGTTGAAAGGGGCTTATTATGAGTAACAAAGGATGCTCCTCTCACCCCAATCACTCTGGAAGTTACAAGAATTTCAGAAGCTCTTTGCCAGGAACTGGGGAAGAACAAATAGAGATTTCTCATTCTATCACAACATCACAATGGCCCACCTTCTCACTGTGCATATGAAGAAACTGGCCCAAAGCCACTCAGAGTCTAGAACCCATTTCCTCACTCCCGGTTTGAGCTGTTTCCCTGATAATGTTTATGTGGCTTCATAAGCAGGTCTGATTGTCAGGGCCTCAGTGGAGGCACATGGATCCGCAATGCCCTCTTCTTGGGCAAAGAGGACATGACATAGCATGTCAATGGGTGCACCTGTGGTTCCATCTGCCCTCTAGTGTTTGGGAGGCTGCATCGTATTAAACAAGGATGGCATTAAATTGCCTTCACCTAGTATTTAATACTGATAAATACTCATTTATGAGTATTTATCGTAAGTGGTTTTTGGACTACCTATGTTAGAATGATCTAGGGTGCTTGTTGAAAATGAAGGCCCCACCCCTGGTTTGTGGAATCAGAACCTCTAGAAGTAGGATTGACAATCTGCCTTCTTAACAAACTCAGATTCACTTAAAAATAACAATTTTTCAATAAGAATAAAACTTATTGGCAGGGCATAGTGGCTCATGCCTGTAATCCCAGCACTTTGGGAGGCTGAAGCAGGAGGTTCACTTGAGGCCAAGAGTTTGACACCAGCCTGGACAACATAGTGAGATCCCATTTATAAAAAAAAATTTAAAAATTAACTGAGCATGATGGTGTGCATTTGTAATTCCAGCTACTCAGGGGGCTGAGTTAGGAGGATTGCTTTATTACAGGAGTTCAAGGCTGCAAGCTATGATTGCATCACAGCCTGAGTGACAGGGTGAGACTCTATCTCAAAAAAAAAAAAAAAAAAGAAACTTCTTTGTTGAATCATTCAAATTGTGTAATCTAAGATAGATTAGATAGCTGGAGATTTGTAAATGGATAAAAAGTTTCTGGATTTATGCAAATAAACTTAAGAGCTATCTCTTAGGAGTAGAAATGTGTGGAATAGGAAGTGGCAATTTCACTGTTCTAAGCCACTTGGAAACCTGGAATGCAGAACATAAATGCGTTTGGAATCCCTTTTATAAGTATTTCTGCAGTTAAACTATTTCTTCAAGAGACTAGAAATGTCTTACATCATTATTTAGTGCTAATATATGCATGGCCAGTGGGAGAAAGGAAATACCCCTTTGCTGATATAAGAGGACACAGGAGGAGCAACCAGGGGCATTAGGGGAGATCCACATGAGTTCATTTTTCCACTCAGTTATCCATTCAGCTCATATTCACTGAACAGCTGCCATGTGCCAGGAATTGTTGTAGGTTCTGGTGACACAGAAAAGAACAAGACAGCAAGGTCCTCAATCGTGTGGACCTTATAGTCTGTCGTGGGGAATAATACACCAATAAAGAGTTCAAAGAAGATAAATTCAAATAGTGGCAAGTGCTGTGAAGAAATAAAGAAGCTATGTCATTATGGATGGTTGGAGGGCGACTCTCTGGTGGGCAGGGATGGTTTCCCTGAGAGGAGACATCTGAACCGAGGCCCAAACAGCAGGAAGAAACTAGCCATATGCATATCTGGGGAATAAGATTCCAGAAAAGACACAGCCTCAAGGACAAGGGTCCCAAAATAAAATTAGCTTGGTATGTTTGAGTACCTAAAGAAAACCACTCCACTCTCACTGTCTCACTTGACTAACCTTAAAAAAAAAGTAAAGAAAACCACTGTGGCTAAAGCTTAATGACTAACAGAACATACAATATAAGTCCAGGAGGAAGATAGGAAACCATGTCCTATAATCATGCTCCAGTATGGAGTTCAAATTTCATTCTAAGTGTAACAGAAAGCCTCAAGGGGGCTACATTCAGGGAGGGATGATTTGCTTTCTTCAGATTTGGGTTTCAAATATATCACTTCAGAGCTCAAAACCACTCAGAAACTCAGAGTACGTTTTAAGAAAATACACATCTGCTTCAGGAAAAAGAGGTTATTGTAAATTATTTTTAAAAGAACTAAAGAAATGACAAGATATACCATATACGTGGAAGAGGAAGATCAATATCATGAAATGTTGAGTATTTATAAGTATTTATAAATTCATTGTAGTTCTAAGCAAAATCCCCAGCATTCTGAAATTTGAATTCAAATTTATGTATTCAATATTTTTTTTTTTTTTTTACAGTCTCTCACTCTGTTGCCCAGGCTGGAGTGCAATGGCATGATCTTGCCTCAGTGCAACCTCTGCCTCCCAGGTTCAAGCGACTCTCGTGCCTTAGCCCCTCAAGTAGCTGGGATTACAGAGGTGCATCATCACACCTGGCTAGTTTTTGTATTTTTTTTTAGTAGAGATGGGTTTTCACCACATTGGCCAGGCTGATCTCAACCTCCTGGCCTCAAGTGATCCACCGGTCTCGGCTTCCCAAAGTGCTGGGATTACAGGCATGAGCCACCATACCCAGCCACATTCAACAATTTAATAAGGGAGTTTTGTGAAAGAATAAAAGATTAGGAGTTCCTCTATCAAAATTTATTATAAAACCATAGACAGTATTATTGGTGAAGGGTAATTGAAAAATAGATCAATAGGACAGAAAAGAGAGCCCAATGATGAACTAAACAAATATGGTTGTTTCTATATGATATAGGATGCTTTAGAAGTTACAGAGGAAAACACAGTATCAAAAGTAAATGGTATTGTTACAACTGATAGCCTGTAAGAAGAAAAAATCAGATTCTTACGTCACACTTTGTACAAGAATAAATTGTGAGATAGATTAAAAACTTAAATATAAGAAATAAAAATGTAAAACCTTTAGATGGAGAAAAAGGAATCTTAGAATAAAGTAGATTTTATAATCTAGAGACTCAAAAGTCACACTCAAGTTTGGATGAATTTCAGTATATCAAAATGTATAATTTCTGCATAACATAGCACCATAAAATAAAAAGACAAGCAACAAACTGGTAGAAGGCATTTGCAACCCCAAATAACTACCAAAAGCAAGTTTCCAGAACCTCTAATGAACTCCTACAAATCAAACAGGGAAATTTAAGCTACCCAATAGAAAAATAGCTTATTAACAGACACTTCCACAAGGGGGAGACATGAATGAGCAGTAAAAATATGAAAAGGTTTTCCACAGTGCTAATAAAAGCAGGAAATGCAAATTTAAAAATCATAATGAAACTGCATTTTATGCCCATCAGAATAGCAGAAATTCAAAAGGCTGACAATGAGACTTGGCAAAGAATTGAGGTAAACAGGCACTCTGAGCTGTGGCGGGTGGCACTTTGGAGAGCAAGTTGTCATCCCCTAGCTAGACTTCTAAACACACAGATTCTACCACACAAAGATTCTACTTCAGGACAGAAATCAGCAGCGTTTCTCAAAGGAGGGACTCTTGGTATTTTGTGGGGGACAAGTCTTTGTTATTCAGGACTCTCATGCACTGTAGAAAATTTAGCATCCCCCGCCTCATTCCATCCCCATCTCACAAAAGATTCTCCCACATTTCCAAATAATACCTTGGAGGATTGGACCACCCCAGGTAAGATTTACCAGGAGAAATTCCTGCATATACCCACACAGTACTGCCATGTACTCTCAGGTAGGTTGTGACCCAAACACCTCTCACAACTAAACAGAGAGGCCTGTGTACAGAAGGAGAACCATGAGGATGTGTGCTGTTGCATCCTTTGTTATAACAAAAGTCGGACACTACCCAAATAGCCATCAGTCCACAAATGGAGAATTAAACTATAATTCAATCATATGACAGAGCACTGTGCAACAGTTAATAATCTAGATCTCAAAAAACCATGATGAGTAAAATATAATAAACAGCATAATACCCTTTATAAAAAGTTTTAAAATTACAAAATCATAGAATATGTTTGGACACGTGCACGCACACACACACACACACACACGAACTAAATATCTACCAAATTCAGAATAATGGTTGCCTCTGAAGATGAAGAAAGAATTCGACTGCAGAAATTAACATAGAAGATAAATTCTGTGTGGTTTTATCACTTAAAAGAGTAAAGACAGGATGTGAAAAAATATGAAAAACAACATTTGTTAGTTTTGAGTGATGGGCGCATGCATAGGAGTTTGTTGCATTTTCTTCTGTATATTTCCATATTTTACCCCCACTTTGGCTGCTGAATATACAGTGAATGGGGATGAGTGGAAAGGTGAGGATGGAGATTGGGTGGTGGGAGGCAGTACTGGAACCAGAGAGGAGCCAAGCGAGGACCCCAGCATCCCTCCCTCAACTGCTTTGAACTCCAAGAGTGTGTGACCACTTTTTTGCTTCATTTATCTATTGCCCAAAAGGTTTTCCTGGATGAACACTTCCCCTTGTAGCATCCTCTGCCTTCCAAGTATTGAAATTGTCACCTAAGCAAGCCAGGAAATTGTCAACAGCTAGATTTTTAGCAGAATGACACATTCAAGTGATGTCTAAATAATTTAAGTCTGCCCCATCCCCATTCCTACAATTTTGCTTCTACATCCTTTTTTGTCTTGAACATTTTTTTATTGTGGCAAAATACTTATAACAAGACTGGACGCAGTGGCTCATGCGTGTAATCCCAGCACTTTAGGATGCCAAGGCCCAAGGACCATTTGAAACCAAGAGTTCAAGAACAGCCTGAGCAACAAAGCGAGAACCTGTCTCTCCAAAAAAAATTAAAAGTTACCCAGGTAGAGTAATGCTGCCTGTGTAGTCCCAGCTACTCAGGAGGCTGAGGTGGGAGGATCACATGAGCCAAGAGGTTCGAGGCTGCAGTGAGCCACAATTGCACCACTACACTCCAGCCTGGGTGACAGGGCGAGACCCTATCTCAACAGTATATATATATACTATTATATTATATATAATTTATAATAATATATTATGTAATTATATATCATATAGTAGTATACTATAATATAGTAGTATATATAGTTATATATAATATAGTAGTATATGTAACAGTATTATATATACTATTATTTACAATAATAGTATATATATTATTTACAATAATAGTATATATATTTATGTAGTATATATACTACATATATACTATAGTATATATAGTATATAGTATATATAGTATATATAATATACTATAGTATATATAGTATATATAATATACTATAGTATATATAGTATATATAATATACTATAGTATATATAGTATATATAATATACTATAGTATATATAGTATATATAATATACTATAGTATATATAGTATATAGTATATATAGTATATATAATATACTATAGTATATATAGTATATAGTATATATAGTATATATAATATACTATAGTATATATAGTATATAGTATATATAGTATATATAATATACTATTAAATATTGTAAATAATATACCGACGTATAATAGTATGTATTATATAATATTTTAATTAATATTTATTATATAATACATACTACATATAACAGTGTATATTATATGTCATAGTATGAATAGTATACTAGTATATACACTAGTGTATATATTTTATGTTATATATATATATACACACATACATAACATAAAAGTTACCATTTTAACAATTTAAAAATTACAATTGGCCAGGCGCAGTGGCTCATGCCTGTGAACCCAGCACTTTGGAAGGCAGATACAGGAGGATTGCTTGAGCCTAGGAGTTCCAGACCAGCCTGGGCAACATAGTGAGACATCATCTCTATAAATTTTTTTTAAAAAGCTGGGCATGGTGTTGCATGCCTGTGGTCCCAGCTACTCAGGAGCCTGAGGTGGGAGGGTCGCTTGAGTCTGGGGGTTTGAGACTGCAGTGAGCCATGATTGTGCCACTGCACTCTAGCCTGGGTGACAGAGTAAGACCCTGTCTAAGTGCATTCACAATGTTGAACAACCACTACCACCATTCATCTCCAGAACATTTTTCATCATCCTAAACTGAAACTCTGTGCCCATTAAACAATAACTTCCCATTCCCCAGTACCCCCAGCCTCTTGTAAACTCTGCTGTACTTTCTGTCTCTGTGTATTCAACTGTTCTAGACAGTCATTACTATTCAACTATTCTAGATATTAATCACTCCATGTAAGTGGAATCATACAATATTTGTCCTTTCATATCTGGCCTGTTTCATTTAGTATAATGTTTTCAGGACTCATTTATGTTGTAACATATATCAGAATCTCATTCCTTTTTGAGCTGCAAAGAATTATAGTCCATGGTATGTATACGCCATATTTTGTTTATCCATTAATCTGTTGATGGACATTTGGATTGTTTCCACCTTTGGTAATTGTGGATAATGTTTCTATGAACACCGGTGTACAAATACCTGTTCAAGGCCCTCCTTTCATTCTTTTGGGTATCTGCCCAGAGACGGAATTGCTGGATCATATGGTAATTCTATATTTAGCCTTTTGAGAGACTACTAAACAGCTTTTCATAGTGGCTGCACCATTTTACAATCCCATCATCAATGCACTAGGGTTCCAGTTTTTCCACATTCTCACCAACACTTCTTATTTTCCTTTCGTTCCCCAAATATCTGTCGTAGTGGGTGTGAAATGGTATCTCATTGTGGTTTATCCTACAGTTTTTCTATTATCAGTGTTAAGAAAGCATTGTATATAATTCTGTCTGATTGATTGATCTGTAACACCTATGTTTTTTAGTATTTCAGCGTTTCCCAAAGTGTGTTCCACAGAATATTGATTGCATTATTAGAGGTTTTATTATTATAGATTTATTCTTAGAGATTGAATATATTAGAGGTCTCTATGGGATAAGAATAGTGAGCGAGGGAAACTCTCTGGTTAAGTAAGCTGAGAAAGGAAGCAAACTCCAGTAGAGTCATTTCCAGTGCATATGTAACTTCTGCAAATTCAACAAGTGAGTAGGAGGTGGTAACTGAATCTCCTGTCCTTTGATTGGTCTCAGTTTTTTCAAGTCTCTTCTGCTGAGAGTGATTCTGTTATTTAAAGATATGCACCTCTTTATACAAATGGCCCATAAATAGAGCCTTTTATGTGGTGCTTGAAGAAAGTTTTATCTGTCGCAACTTTGAAGGAAAAACTGGCTATATTCATGATGATGTAGTTGGTGGGCTCTATGTTGGCACTTTCCCTAAGGGATTTTCCAGTGTTTATTTTGACTATACACAGTTTTCACTTTGAACTGACTTTAGAAACTACCTCCCACGTAAGATGCAATTTTACTATATATCTTCCCCTTGAAGATCGGAAAGACCTTGAAAAGCCCTACTGTAAAGAAACCTGATTAACACAGTTTAAACCAGGAGTTGGCAAACTTTCTCTGTAAAGGGCCAGATAGTGAATATTTTCAGCCCTGTGGACCAGAGAGTTTCTGTTACAACTATTCGACTCTGCAGTTGTAGCTTGCTAACAGCCATAGACAATCAATACATAAATAAATAGACATAGCTGTGTGCCAATAAAACTTTATTTAGAAAAATATGCAGCATGCTATATTTAACTGGCAAGCATAGTCTTGTGACACTTGGTTTAGACCGTCATGACCAAGGTTTATTAAATGGCCTTCCTCTCCTTTTTTTTTTTTTTTTAACCTAAAACCTGTAGTAAACCCTTAGATTCCTGAACTTGAATTCAAATATTAGAGGGCTTCAGCTCTTCATGAATGACACTGAAAGTTGATGACAGGTTGTTACTTTTCAGATGTCTGGATTTTCATCTCTGTGGTACCAGAACTAGTCACTTGGTGAGTGTTATGGGCTCAATTATGCCAGCTCTTAGATTGATATAGTGAAGTCCTAATTCATAGTACCTCAGAATGTGACTGTGCATGTAGATAGGGTCTCTAAAGTGGTGATTAAGTTAAAATTAGGCCTTGAGGATGGGCCCTAATACAGTGTGACTGGTGTCTTTATAAGAAGAAATATGGGCACAAAAACAGGTACCAGGGGTGTTTGGGTACAGAGGAAAGACCATGTAAAGAAGTGGCCATCTGCAAGCCAAGCAGAGAGGCCCCAGAGGACACCAGCTCTGTTGACACCTTGATCTTGGACTTTCAGCCTTCAGAAATGTGAGAACATACATTTTGTTGTGTAAGCCATGCAGTCTTTGGTATTTTGTTACGGCAGCCCTAGGAAACTAACACAGTGGGTGATTGTAACTCATCTACCCCAACTCGTTGAGATCTTACATTTCTTTGCTCATTCCCAGATACCCAATATCACAAGTATCTTGTACCAAATTTTATAGGTGGAGTCAAGTGCTTTACTTATATTTGCATGTTTGGTGTGTTCATAGATCTTAAGACATATCCCTCCTGCATGTTAACAGCTGTAGAACAGATTCCCACAATGCTCTTATCTCAGTTTTCCTTTGTTTCTCTCTTTAGTTTCCTTCCAAATACTGTCCACTTTGTTTCTATTCCTGGGTTCTAGGGTTTTCAGATAGATGCATATTTCTTTGGTTTATAGTGCTGCTTGTTGCCGGCAGGAATGGAATCTGAGAACTAACCAGTTGTGTGTAACCTCAGACAAGGTATCTATTCCCTGACTTCGTTTCCTTATCTTCCTAGTATAGTAGCATCCATATTATCTTTGAAGTTTCTAGAAGCATTAGCAGAATACAAGTGATATGCCTGGCATAGCGTATGGCTTATGTTGGACACTTAATAAATAGTAGCTATTGAAGGCAACCAGAAGATATCTGTTTATTTCTCTTTTTTCTGCCTTTGTGACCCCAGTTGACAGCAGCTGTGTAGTCTTTGTTAACACCCCCTAAAGAAGTAAGGGATTTAACTAGTTCTTTGCACGTGACATTAGACACTGCTTGATATATCATTGTTTACAGGGCTTAATCCCTCAAGGAGCTTTTGTTGCCGGGCAGACACAAGAAAGATGTGGAGAGGTGACGTGATAAGGCAGAAAATGTACTGAGTCTTTCCAGTGCCAGCTCTGCCCTGGGTAACATTTTATAAGTTGTTTTCTCTCTCTCTCTTTCTGGACCCCATTTATCTTGTAAAGTGGGGGCTTAGACTAAAACACATCTCTAGTGTATCCTCTTTTTGCCTAATGTTTCACCGAGAGATCATGAGGACCAAGAGGATAACTGGGTGTGAGAATTCTTCATACCGATCTTAGTACTACCCGAACCATAACTCCATGCCCAAGATATTTTCCTCCTAAAAGGGTGCTAAAAAATATTGCCTGCAAGAAACTCTCAACCTGTTCTCCTTTCTGTGCTCTCATTTGAGTTAAGCTCCTTGAATATTGAGTTCCTGCTAGGAAAATGGCTTTGTTCTATGGCATCAGTAAGGAGAGAGAGGGCAAAGGTGTTTGTGAAGAAATCCCCTTGACTTCTGCTTCTTGTGCCATCTTGCACCTAGATGCCTTGCACATCCGGGGGGGTGGAGGGGCAGGTGGTGTGGGGAGGTGCCAAGCGGATGGTGCCACAGAGAGTTTCACTTACCACATGGCAGAACAAGGGATACCACGTCTGCCACTTCTGCCTTCCTCCTTGTCCTGTTTTTACACACGGGTGTGTGTGAAACAGTGTGACCTCACAAGTGACAAGGGAGAAGCATGCTTATTAACTGAAGTGGAGCTTCTGGGGGAAAAGCTGTTTTCTTTTCTGTAGTAGGGAGAATGAGAAGTACATATAAATGAGGATATCTTATGACGCGATATGCACACTAGATTTCATCAGTATTCATGACATGTTTCATTCTCGCCACACTGACATCTGTTAAAAAAAAGATTCAAGAATGCCATTCTGGTTTCAGTAACTCTGAAACATGGCTTCCAGGGGGATGTATTACAGAGTTCTCTCTCCCACTTTGACAGCCCTGATTTTGCAACTGAGTGTAGATAACTTTGAGCACTTCAGAATCTCCTCCTACAGAGACAGTAGAAGTCTAAAACGGTGTATTCAGTGACATGCATCCTGTAAGAAGCCAAATTGGTATGAAATCTTTAGTTGTTAAGGAGACTAGCCTCAATTTCATCTGTATTTCGAGAGAACTCTATTCTAAATCTCATGTAATTAGGTGAATTTCTAAAACTGTGATTAAACTGTAGTCAGCCAGGGGAAAATTAGAAATAAATTAGAAGTGTCACTGACTTGAGATTTATAGTTTCTCCCCCTGTGCCTACAGAAATTAAGGAGCTTCTCCTTCTGTATTACAGGCTTTGATGAGAAATCCACGAGAAAGAATGTATGAAAGAAAAAGATGACATCTATGCATAGCAAACAAAATCTGCAGATTATTACAGTAAAAACAAAAGAAAGGAAAGAGAATACTTACTAGTTAAAGGTAAGTGGACGTTTCCGTAAATGCTGAACTCTTTGATATGTTAGAATAGAAAAGTGAGTTCATGTGTGTTTGCATGTGAGTACACACTGACTTGTCAAGCGGGGCTTGGACAGGATGTGATATGATATGTGATATGGCATATTAGTGAAATATTTACATTACTAGCAAATGATGAAGAAAATTAATAAATTCAGTTACTCCCCTACTTTCAAATGAAAGTCAAACACCCCAAGGTTGAATGATATGCTTACATTTTATAGGTCTTTTCCCACAGAGCAAAATAAACAAAAAAAATAAAATGTACTAATTGTACTGTACCTTAGACATATCTCCTATATTTCCAATATTTATACACACATTTATAAAAGTATTTTCTTTTATTTGCAGTTGAACAGCTTCACCAGCTTAAGTCCAGTGGACAACTGAGCAAACAGTTGATTCTTTTTATACGTCCAATGATTTTCATCTTTAGCTTAATTGGAGTAAGGGAGTGCTTTGTATCCTTAGTATCAATATTGGGGTTTTATTTTCCACTGATTTTTATAATATAATAAGAAGGGGATGGAATATTTGAACAGTTGCACAAGCATTGTCATAATGATAGCAATGCTATAGAAACCAAACTGCCAGGCATGTAGGCAACACAACCAGATGAGATCTCAAAATGTTTCTTGATGAGATGCTCTCAGAAGTTCATATCTAACAGGCAAAAACGGTTTGAAGGACATTGATGTAAAATATGCAAAACTATGAACTGCACGTGAGTAAAATGTGCAACAGTTAGGAACAGCATTTTATGTCTCCAAATGCTTCCTTTGTTGAAATCAGTGGTAAGATTGCAATTCCACATGCTGGCGCCTGCTGGAGAGATGTAGCAGTCAAGGACGTCGACTCTGGAGATCTTGCCCTACCACTTACCACTTGCGTGATTGTGGTCAAAATTATTAATCACCCTTTGCCTCAGTTTCCTCATCTGTAAAATGTGGGTGATATTAAAACCTACCTTATAGAGTAGCTCAGTAGATGAAATGAGTCCATATAGGCAAAGCACTTGAAAGAATGCTGAGCCCATAAAAAGTGCTCAGTAATTATTCGTTGATTTTTTCATTGAGTAAAGTGTACTTCAGGGATAGAAATTTCAGTTGTCTGTTTTAAAGGCGACAAAGATGTGGAAGAGCATAACAGATGTTGGGGAAGTGGAAGATATCAGTTCTTTAACTCTGGGCATATTTGTACTGTTCAAGCAGCTGTCACAGGAACTGATGGGTGCCAGGGGGAGATAGAAAAAAGCTACAGGGGCTCAGTGTACTTCCCAAACAAACTCTCATTGCTTGTCTCCTTGATTCAAGCACCTTGAGAAGCATTGGAGAATAGAGACTTAAATGATGCAGGACTTTTCTTAAGTTACCAATAAGACCATCTTAAACTCTTTGCTGTAATCTATAAGGCTGGACTTGACCTGGTCCCAGACGTGGTCTCTAGCCTCACCTCCTTAGCTCCCTGTGCTCATTCTTCCCTTCTTTGATTCCCTCTAAAACACAAGCAGTGATTTTCCACTTGGATTTTTTTCACCCACTGCACAATGCAGCCTGGCTTCTTTCCCTGTCTTGTTCCTATATCTTTTCCCTTTAAGTCTCAGACTGGGACTTCTCTGGCTTCTCTACTAAAGGAGCCCCCTCTGAGAAATGAGCTTCCAAAAATATTGTCCCTACTGTCATTCTCATCAACAATGAATATGAGAGCCTATTTTTTCCATATCCCTGCAACAAGGAGTATTCCAAAATTGTTTCATACTTGCCAGTCTGATAGGTGCCGAACTTGATTATTTAAAGTAGGTATAAGAGAGGATGCACAGAGATGCAATGATGGCAGAAGTTAGTCATTCATTAACTCACCTTTAGAGCCTTCCCTATTTTCTTTATAGCATTCATTACTACCGGGAATTAATTTGTCTCTTCAGTTACTTTTCACCTGCCTTCCCTCCTGGTGTGTAAGTTCCCTGAGGTCTGGGACAGCATTTGCCCTCTTCACAGTAATATTCTGGGATCCTGGTCCAGCAACTGCCATATATGAGGTACTCAATAAACATTTTGAGAGTGAAAGAATGAATGAGAAAGACAGGATCTTGTAATTGAAATAGAGAGACGACATCTTTACAACAGTGCTAGAGGCTCAGAAATAGAAGGGAGTCTTACAAAAAGTTAGACCCAGGTAGGCAGGAGCAATACTGAAACTATTAACAGCCTCTCAGCACAAACAAGAATCAGCCTAAACAGGCCTTGGCCATAGTACTGGGCAGGGTCTAAAAGGGCCTCTTTTGGCAGTAGGTTTTACCCTTGAGGTGCTGGATTGTGGGGAGGTGGCTGGGATTCAAGAGTGGGGCTCAGGGACTGGTCAGTTGCCAACCACTATGGTGGAATTGTCAATATCTTAACCAAGCATAGCTGTATGTGTGCATTCCTACTCAATATCAGTCCTGATTATAGTACCAAGCAGAACTCTTTCTAGTCCTGTTTTTACTGCAATACTGTTCTCTGCTTTGGATCAATAAGAAGAGTCATCCAGGCCCGCACGTGGTGACTCACACCTGTAATCCCAGCACTTTGGGAGGCTGAGGTGGGTGGATCACTTGAGGTCAGGAGTTTGAGACCAGCATGGTCAACATGATGAAACGCTGTCTCCACAAAAAATACAAAAATTAGCCAGACATGGTGGTGCATGCCTGTAATCCCAGCTACTTGGGAGGTTGAGGCAGGATAATCACTTGAATCCGGGAGGCAGAAGTTGCAGTGAGCAGAGATCGTGCCCCTGCACACCACCTGGGCAGCAGAGTGAGACTCCGTCTCAAAAAAAAAAAAAAAAAAAGAAGAGGTCTCCAAATAGAGTCAGAGGAGGACTCTGATGCCCTCAAATTTCACCCCTGAGCACCCTTCTGCCCACATTGCATACCAGCAAGTCCTCCCTTATACCTGCTTTATTTCATGTGTGTGGATTTTGTACTGATATGTCATAGTTGTGCATGTTTTAGGGATACATGTGATATTTTGATACATGTATACAATGAGTAATGATCAAATCAGGGTAATTGGGATATCTATCACCTTGAATATTTATCTTTTCTTTGTGTCGGGGTATCTATTTTAAATAACCATGCTCATCACCCATGAGACTGGCAAGGACAAAAAAATATTTTAAATACTCCCCATTGGAAGGATATGGACAAAAATGCTGTCATATACTGTTGATGAGAATGCCAGTAGGGGCAATATTTTTAGAAGTTAACTTGGCAGTACTTATCAAAATTCTAAATGCACATTCTTATTGACCAGGTAATATAACTTTTAGGGATTTATCTTCCAGATAAACTGGCACAGATACAAAATGATATATGCACAAGTGTGTTCACTTTAGCATTGTTATAATAGCAAAATTATGGGTGCAATTTGTATGGTTGTTGATAGGAGAGGAGTGGATAAATGATGGTACCTCCATCTAATAGAATACTCTGACCTTTAAAAAGTCAGGAGAGATCTCTCAAAGGTATTAAGTAACAGAGGAAAAAAAGCTGCCAAAATGGTGTGTATTATGAAATCCTGACACATGCTACAACATGGATGACCCTTGAGGGCATTATGCTACATGAAATAAGCCAGTCGCAAAAGGATGAATACTGTATGATCTTACTTGCATGAGGTACCTAGTGTAGTCACATTCATAGAGATAGAAAGCAGAGTGATGGTTGCCAAGAGCTGTAGGGAAGAGGGAATGGGGAGTTACAGTTTAGTGGGCACAGAGTTTCAGTGTGAGATGATGAGAATGTTCTAGAGAAGGATGAGAGTGATGGTTGCACAACAATGTGAATGTACTTAATACCACTGAACTGTACGCTTAAACATGGTTTAAGTGATGAATTTTTGTTTTATCTACTTTACCACAGTTTTTTTTAATGTTAAGAAGAAGAAAGCTTTCCTTGTTTTTCCAAAGAAAAAGTGTTAATAGTTTAAAATACCACCATAATACATTTTAGTGACAATCAGTTAACATTTCTTAGTGTCTCAGGATCTAAAACAAAAGTACAATATTTTTAAAAGAAAAAAATAGATTTTCCTTTTAAATGATGCCTCATGCACCTAACTTTAGTGGTGCAAATTAAGAAGCAACAAATTACTAGCCAACTGCCAAATCATGGTACCTCCTAGTTCTGCTGGGGCTTAAATGAGTTAACACTTGTTCTTTTAAGAACTTTACAAGTGTTAACTTATTTAATCCCCAACAGAACTAGGAGATATTGTGATTTCCATTTCACAGATGAGATCACTGAGAACACAGAGGTTATGTAACATGCCCCAGGTCACACAGCTAGTGAAATGCAGAACTGGTTGTCATCAAACCCCAAAATTATATAGCTCCAGAGCACAAAATAGTCTGAGCCACTATTTTACCAATTCCCAGCTCTGAAGAGCTTCTGTGTTAAAGAGCCATCTATAAAGTATGTTGGCCTTTTTAAGATTTCTAATGCATAGTTACAACTGAAAAGCTTGAGTGTACTGATACAGCTACTAGCTTTTATTCAGTAAATGCTTGTTAACTTGAAATATGTAAATGATTTGTCTCTAACTGGGAAATTATTCTTTAACATTTACCTAGCTTCTTGGCTGGGCGTGGTGGCTCACGCCTGTAATCCCAGCATTTTGGGAGGCTGAGGTGGGCGGATCACTCGAGGTCAGGAGTTTAAGACCAACCTGGCCAACATGGTGAAACCCAGTCTCTACTAAAAATACAAAAATTAGCTGAGCTTGATGGCGCATGCCTGTAATCCCAGCTACTTGGGAGGCTGACGCAGGAGAATTGCCTGAGCCTGGGGGGTGGATGTTGCAGTGAGCCGAGATGGAGCCACTGCACTCCAGCCTGGATGACAGAGTAAGACTCCGTCTCAAAAAAAAAAACAAAAAACAAAAAAAACCATTTACCTAGCTTCTTACAAAACACAGTCATGGAGAACAAGGGAAGGCTACATATAAGAACACAAGTGTTCTAAGGTTTTGTCAGAGAAGAGCTCTGAAAGAAATTCTCCATATTGGATGGGGAAACATGATCTTGTATTCTTCTCCCTAATGTTCATGTCTCCCAAAATATTAGGTTAATTTTAAAAATATATTTCATGTTTATATTCAAACAAATTTAGGAAATACTGAATTAAAAGGCATTAAATAGTTTCTCTTCTGCAGGAATTCTTAAGGACTTAAACACCATGAGTTGCCAAAAAACAGGTACATTAAATAATATATAACAATATATTATAAATATATTATATAACATATAAATATATATTATATTTATTATATTTATATGTAATATATATTATATATTATATAATTATATATTTTATATATAATGTATTATGTATAAATATATAATATATTACATAATATAAATTATATATTAATATATTATATAATATAAACTATATTATATAATATATTATATATAATTATATATTTTACAATATATTATATATAATTATATATAATTATATTATATAACATATAAATATATATAAATATATATAACATGTAAATATATATTATATTTATTATATTATATATAATATATTATATATTATATATAATATATTATATATAATATATTATAATATATATAATATATAATATATTGTATAATATAATTTATATTATATATTATATAATATAGATTATATTTTATATTATATATTATAAAATATAAATTATATATTATATTATATATAACATATATAATTATATAATATATATTTATTATATTATATAATTATATATGTTATATAATATGTATTATATGTTATATAACATATAATATATATTATATATATTATATGTTATATAACATATATTATATATTATATATATTATATGTAATATGTTATATAACATATATTATATGTTATATATTATATGTTATATAACATAATATATATTATATAACATACAACATATAATATATATTATATGTTATATAACATATAATATATATTATATGTTGTATGTTATATAATATATATTATATGTTATATAACATATATTATATATTATATGTATATAACGTATATTATATATTATATGTTATATAACATATATTATATGTTATATGTTATATAATATATATTATATATTATATATATTATATTTATATGTTATATAATATATTATATATTATATATATTTTATATGTTATATAATATGTAATTGTTTCCCAGAGTTATTTTTACCACAGAGCCCTTCTCCCACAGAAAATGTTGAGGGGTTAATGCTTCCTGGATCACTTTTTGGAAATCTTTGTATTAGGGATTTTCCAAATCTACCACCAGAGGTCAGTTTTCCCCTCCTTTTATATTCTGACTAAACATTGACAAAACTTAATTTTCTCTCAGCACACCTGAGACACGCTGACATTTTTCAAGTAGATTTTGCTTAAAACTTTTTAGGGATGAGTGAAAGAAATAAGAAAAGTAAGAATCCCTATAAATAGTCACGTTTCCAAAACTTATGACGCTGAGCCAAAGAAATAGCAAATCTGCGAAGCTCTCTTGTACCAGTGTGGAGAACAAATTCTCAGCCATATTGCTTGGCTCTTTTTCCCTCCTGTTTCTCAGCCAAGTGGCCTTTCTGTCATCTCAGCCCCTAAGCGCATCTGTGGGCTTATCTTATTACATCTGAGGATAAATCCCATAGACCCTTGTGTTTTCATGGTTCAAATTATTTTCTGATTTAAATATCCTGGGTCTGCAGTGTGATCTTTCATCTCAGTCCTGGTTGGCAGCTCTGAGATAGCTCTGTGATAATGAACAAATATGGCACTCCTGTGAATGTTCTAGTCCTAAGAAAAGCAACTATGCAGTTAATATGCTCGCCTCCTTTCCCCTGCCAGGAGAGACATTATTAGTCAACACAGTACCCTTTCTTTATAGAACTCAGAACAGGTCTCACAATACTTCCTGAAACAGGGCTCCAGGCAGGCATTACCAATAGATTGGTGTTAATGTGAGAAAACTCTAAGCCTAAGTCGTAAATTCCTTCCACTTCTGGACTATTCTGTGTTGACTGTCTTTTGAATGTTAATCTCCGTAGTCCTCTACCCAACACACACACACAGGCACACACACACACACAGGCACACACACACACACGCTTTTAAAAGTTTGTCTCAAATCCACAATAATGAAAACCTGTTCATTACAGCCCCAGCATTTCCTTATTCATACTTTATCCTTAGCAAACTTTATGGGTGCAACACCTGATTTAAAGAGAAGGGTTGTTATGTCCCAGCATATGCCAGAAGCTCCACACTTAGCCCATTCTGTTGTTTAACTTCAGATTCCTGTTGATAACATGGCATATGCCCTATTTTAATTAGCACTTGCTTAGAGTTGCCTTTGTGTGAGGTATTTAGGAAATGACCTGTGTTCTTGATCGATCTTTAGCAAAATCTGTGGTATGAAAGCTATTAAAAGGCCTAACCTGTTATGGTAGACTTTGAAACTAATTATCATCTGACAGGTCATTTCTTTTTAACGCTGAAAGCTTATTTTAGCATTAAAGAATAAAAGGGTAATATATGTAGTCATTAAGCATACCCTCTGGAGTTAGATGAGGTTCAACTCTTGGCTCCCCCACTTGCTTGTGCTTTGGGGTCTTTGGAGAGTTACTAATTAATCCTTTTAAGTCTTCTGAAAAAAAAAAGATAAAAATAATACCTGTCTTATTGCAGTGCTTTTATAAAACACTATTGTGCATCTACTTTGTACCAAGTACAAAACATCACAGTGAGGATTGAATGAATTGGGAATTTACTTCACCTGGCACCAAGATGGAACTATTAATCTTTTAAAGCACTTTTGTGTTTCAGCTGAAGCCATCACGAAAGGTAGGGGCAAAAGAAGACATGCATGTTATTGAATTGCAGATCGATTAGAGATGAGATTTAGGTGGAGGCTGGCCAGCAGGGTCAATATTTAATTTTTCCATTGTGCATTGGAAGTGAAGTTTCCCCCATGGGCAATAGGGTGTGCTGTGTGAACAGGATAAGTACTTCTAGCACTGGTTTCAGGTGAGAGTGTCTCTTCACCTTGGGGGAGTGTGATTGTGAACTAATGAGCAGCAAGTTCAACTTTGCTGTTAGTTCTCTAGCTTCTGTTTCTTGTGAACTTTAACTCCATGCATGTTTCTTATGGCAGTAGAATTGATTAACATTTACTGCATGTCCTTTCTGGCCAATGCAGTGTTGAAATGAATTTACCATGTAAGGAGGAGGTGACGCTAATACACTGGATGTTGTTAAGAAGGTATCATAGAAATACTATATAAATTAACTACTGATAAGAGATAATAACACCGTGAAAAACCATGGAAGAGATGAAAGCCTTTTAAAGCAATAATAGCACATCACCTACCTTCCTATTTGCCTAAGTCACTGTCTGGCTGCAGAGAGGTAAGGAGAGGTGAAGTGCCTAAAAGCAGAGGGTTGGGGGCAGGTAGAAATAAAAGGCTGTTACAGTTCAGGTCCTAATTACCAAAAGCTAAAGATAAGGTCAACAGCACCTGTGATTTTTCTATATTACATCTATATAACTTGTTATTTAGAATCTTACATTCATTATTTTAGCTTTGCCTCTTGAAATCAGCTTCAGAAATTACCTTCCTAAGAAAATTTTAAATTCATCTTTGAATTTTTAAAGCAGTTGCTTTTTTATTTAAATCCCATATTGAGATTTAAGGTAGTCAACATATATCTTACATCAATTCTTTTGTCTTATAAAAGTAATTCTGTTTCTGCCAATCTAATAGGAGAAAAAAATATCTCATTTGTTTAATATTTATTTCTGACTATCAGTGAAGGATATTTGTATATTTATTGGCTGTTTGTATTTCTTATGAAAATTGCTTATTCCCATCCTTCTTTGTCTGTGGATTTGCTTCTTATATTAGTAAGTTAAGAGAGAAACCACTCAGAAGTGACAGACTAAGGCACATGTGCCTTAATAATACAATCCTGGCTGGTGCTGTGGCTTTCACCTGTAATCCTATTGCTTTGGGAGGCCAAAGCGGGAAGATCGCTTGAGTCCAGGAGTTCGATGCTGCAGTGAGCTATGATCAAACCACTGCACCCCAGCCTGGGTGACAGAGTGAGACCTTGTCTCTAAAAAAATATAAATATAAATATAAATATACAATCCTGATTTGAAAGTAATCCCAACTAATTGGAGAATATAAATGTTTAGCTTCTGCCTAATCTTTAGTGGCTGATAACCCATTCTCCGTTTTAGAGTCATTCTTGAGCTCACAGATGGCTGGTTCCTCTGTCTGAGGTCCCTGTCAGCCCTGTGGCAGTTGCAGAGACCTGGAAGAGCAAACGTCCTTGTAGTCCATGCAGATTTCCATAGAGGAGGCAGGTGGTACCGTCGAACAGTCCTCCTCGGCAGACAGCAGTGGCATCATTTGGCTTTAAGAATGAGCTTTAAGAAAAGAGATGTAATTCTGGCTGGGCATGGTGGCTCATGCCTGTAATCCCAGCACTTTGGGAGGCTGCGGTGGGCAGATCGCTTGAGGTCAGGAGTTCGAGACCAGCCTGGCCAACATGGCGAAACGTCTCTACTAAAAATACAAAAATTACCTGGGTGTGGTGGTGCGCACCTGTAATCCCAGCTACTTGGGAGTCTGAGGCTGGAAAATCGCTTGAACCTGGGAGGTGGAGGTTGCAGTGAGCTGAGATCGCACCACTGCACTCCGGCATGGGTGACAAAGCAAGACTCTGTCTAAAAAAAATATATATATATATGTATATATTTATATAGTTCCTCCATCAGTCTGGACAGTAATTGAGTCTTATTTATTTCTTTATCTTTCACTTGGTGGAAATGTTGTCTTGATGAATAGCCAAAGCGTTTTTTGCTTATTTGTGTGTTTTGTTTCTTTGTTGCCCAGGATGGTGGAATAAGTTAAGAATGACTCATTTTCCCAAAATATGATTTCTCTTAGGGCCATGCTCTAGAAAGGGGGATCTCTTTAGTAAGTTGGGAAAGCTTATGAACACTTTCTTAGAAAAATACGTTTTAAAATTAAACTTAAATTATTTTGAAATAACAGTTTCTAAAACATTAAATACATTTGTATTATAAACACGAAGGTACTTATATATTAATGCAGTAAATAACGATTTCTAGTAATAGATCTAATAACTACCGTAATGTCAAAGTTGTCAGGAGTATAAACAATATTTTGCAATATAGGCAAACACCGTGATGTGATATCAAAATATCTGTGGTTTCTATTGGTGACTGAGTCACAAGTACTGCTAATATTTCTGTAGTTTGTTACCTATATTCACAGTTGAAGAAATACTAAATTCCAGTTAGAGACTAGTGATAATAAAAAATTATAAATTGCCCATATAATCCAAGTTCTTTGAAATCTGTGCAAAGATTCTTTGGAGCTTATGGATGCCCCAAAGCAGGGCATCCATGGCTGGAGTGGGGACAATGGTTGACTACAAAGGGACATGAAGGACTTTTTTGAGGTGCTAGAACTATTCAGTCATGATTGTGATGATGGTTACATGACCGTATATGTTTGTCAAAAACTTACAGACTATATGCCAAAAAGGGTGAATTTTGCTGTATGTAAGTGAGGCCTTGATAAAAGAAGTAAGGAAATAAAAAAATTAGGAAGGAAAAGGGAATAAAATCAAGAATAATGAGTTGAATATTCCTGCTATTGGGAAGAACTACAGTATAAAGGTCCTTGTATTGGAGTTGGGTCTCCTGCACAGTTATTCAGGGCTTTATTGAGGGTCCATGTAACAATAGGGAGTGAAGTGAAACGACTCTGAAATAAGACTCCCTGAGTTCAAATTCTAGCTCTGCCACTAATTTGCTGTGTGACCCTGGGCAAGTGACATGACATCTCTATGCCTCACTTTCTTCATCTATAAAATGAAGATGATAATAATTGTACCTATCTCATAAGATTTTTTGAGGATTAAATGGGTTTATATATTTGAAGTGCTTAGAATAGTGCCTGGCACATAGGAAGCCCTATAATGTCATCTAATATTTAGAAATGCTTGGGGAAGAAGAGGCTGAGGCCGTGATGAGGACCTTAACACCAGTAACTGCATAAGTAATCACAGAAAAATAGTATTTGGTCAAGAGAAGTTAGTCATTAATTTTTTAAAATGAGTGTGTGTCCCAAAGACACATCAGCTTACTTGTTAATATACTTTTAAATGCATTTGAAACACCTTTTTTTTTTTTTTTGGCTCTGTCTGAACCTCAGCTCTCAGATGGATCCAGTCCCCAACATCCTCTTCCGTTTCCAAATAACTTCCTCTGTTGGACCACCCCACATGATGTATTTCCAAAATACAAAGCCAGTGATTTTATGCAGTGTTTGCAAATAAAAATCACATCCAAGGACATAATAAAGGCACCAGGTCTTCTGGTTGACACATGCAGTGAATACTTACATTTGAGTCATTAATTATGGTTGGTATACAGTACCATCCAGACAGTCCAAAAAGCTGTGTTAAATATGTACAGTGCAGCAAAGTGTTCATCAGTGAAGTCTCCAGTGGAGTCCTGCTGAGAGTTTAGGCCTGAGGTGTTTCACTAGCTGGAGCACAGTTTGTGGGCTGGCAGATAAATGACCTAGAAGTGAAGACTTTTAAAATATCTTTCTATGCCATACACAGTACCAGACAACAGCCTGGTTATCTGGGAGACCAGAACCACGGAATTATGGAGACCTAAAGTCATGAAATCATCCAAAAACTTTATTTAAAATAGTTTTGGCCTTTCTCGCTAAAGCTTAAACACAATTTATAAAGTAGCAGAAAGGAGCATACAACATATCATGACTTCTTTTTACTGTCAGAATACAGTCAGTTCTCATTATTTGAGGTAGTTATATTCAGTAAAGTCATCATGAACACCAAATTAGCAAATACTGAAACATCACACCTAGCGGGGAATAAGTTATGCTGCTATAAACCTCTTCACAACATTCTCATCAGCCAGTCAGTACATAACCTTGTTTTAAGTATGCTTCTGTTTAAAGACACATTATTTAATATATATAGTTGATTCATTAACATTGAACTCATGTCAACAGTACTATAATTCATGTTTGAATGAGGCTTATCTAAGATATATATATATATATATATATATTTTTTTTTTTTACAAGGGCATCGCAGCTGTCTTCCACTTAGGAACTTTGTCCATTTGGGCTGCTCTTACGAAATACCATAAGCTGGGTAGCTTATAAACAACAGAAATGTATTTCTCACAGTTCTGGAGGCTGGAAAATTCACCAAGAAGACACCAGCCATTCAGTGTCAATGGATGAGGGTCCTGCTAATACCACTTGACAGTCCACTTGATTTGGTAGACCCTGATAAGGGTCCACTTTCTAGTTCATAAATGGCACCTTCTCATTGTGTCTTCACTCAGTAGAAGGGGTAAGGCAGCTCTCTGGGGCCTCTTTCATGAGGGCACTAATCCCGTTCATAAGGGCTGTGTTCTCATGACCTAATCATGTCCCAGAGGCCCTATCTCCTATCATTCTTCTTACAAGGGCGATTAAGCTTCAAACTATGAATTTTGGAAATACACAGACATTCAGACTACAGCTAATTCAGCAGTTCAGCACTATGCTTAGGGGTCATTTTAAACAGCAAAATCACCAGCCAAAAGCACCAACATGTGAAAAACATGTTGCTAAATAGACTCTGAAAGGGACACGTGTAACTAACATGAGCTGAAACAAGAGGGCAGCGCTTTATTTTGTTATACCTCAGCTGAGAACAGGAGCATTGGGTGACTCAATTTTTTTGCTGTTCTCCACAAGTCAGAGAATGATTGCAAAAATACCTCGAGCAAAGGCCAAGTGTGGTGGCTCATGCCTGTAATTGCAGCACTTTGGGAGGCCAAGGCGGGAGGATCACTTGAGCCCAGGAGTTTGAGGCTGCAGTGAGCTATGATTGTGCCACTGCACTACAGCCTAGGCAACAGAGTGAGATCCTGTCTCTATTTTTCAAAAAAGTACCTTGACTATTGATTTTGGAGTTATGAATGAATTCTAACCAGTAGGCAAGTTTGAATTTGTAAATAATAAGGACTGACTATATCAATAAATTTGTCTCACAAAAAAGGGCCTTTATGGTCCTTCCCTTCATTCCTGAACAACATTGGCTGACTATACAACTTACATGGGACTCATGCCCAGTGAGTCATATATATAAGTCAGAGCTCATCTCTCCCTGCCCTATAGTTCACCAGTCTCTCCATCAGAGAACTTTCAGGGCATAAGGGTCTGCAAGCTACTGCCTGTGGGCCAAATTCAGCACACTCCCTATTTTGCTACTGTCCTGAGCTAAGAATTTTTTTTTTCCTTTTTCATTTTTAAATGGTTGTATGGGAAATCAAGTAACTATTTGACACATGAAAATTATACAAAATTCACATTTTGGTGTCCACAGATAAAGTTTTATTGGAACAAAGCCATGCGCATTTGCTTACATATTGTTGATAGCTGCTTTCATGGAATAAGGCAGAAATGAATAATTGCCATAGTGATCATATAGCCCACAGAGCTGAAAATATTTACTGTCTGGTCCTTTATAGAAAAGTTTGGTGACTCCTGTCCTAAAACATTGCAGCTTATCACATTGGAGGCTCTTGCACAGGCAGTTAAAATCTCTGTATGGAAGTGATACCTCACCTAGCAGGGGAGGGGTAGGTACTAGAATAAAATAGGGTTTCTCTCTTGCCTGGCCCATCTCCTTTTTTTTTTTTTTTTCTGAGACTGAGTCTAGCTCTGTCGCCCAGGCTGGGGTGCAGTGGCGTGATCTCAACTCACTGCATCCTCCCAGGTTCAAGCAATTTTCCTGCCTCAGCCTCCCGAGTAGCTGGGACTACAGCCATGTGCCACCATGCCTGGCTAATTTTTTGTATTTTTAGTAGAGACGGGGTTTCACCATGTGTTAGCCAGGATGGCCTCGATCTTCTGACCTCAAGTGATCTGCCCACTTTGGCCTCCCAAAGCACTGGGATTACAGGCATGAGCCACCACGCCGGGCCCCTCTCCTTTTAATATAAGTTTAGATTTCAAATCCCTATGAATGTACTTTGCATGTTGAAGCAGATTAGAAAGTATTAAGCTGCTTCTATTAACAGATCTGCAGAAATCAATTTAAATGCAACTGAAGGGAACTCATCAGAGTGAAAATAAAATAATGACAACGATATTTTTGTGTTATGGTTATGCCATGAAATTCCAGTAACATTGTTTCCTATCAATTAAGAAAGTAACATTTGTTTCATTTTGCCTTTATTTTTTGTTTTAATAGCTGAAAGTTATCTTAGACATCACTCAGACCAGGGCTATCCAAGAGAATTTTCTACAAAGTTGGACATGTTTCAGATCTGTGTTATCCAATATGGTAGCCACTAATACCTGTGGCTATTGAGCAGTTGAAAGGTGGCTGTTGTGACAGAGGAACTGAATTTTTAATTTTTGTTTAATTTTAATTAATTAAAGATGAAATAGTCACACGTGGCTAGCGACTCAAGATTGCCAACTGCCCTGCAGGCTTGATTTGTTGCCAACACTTAAAGATTGGGAGACTTTATATAAAGGTGTGAATTGTGGCTTCCCATGAAAAATTGGAGCATCTGGACACACTGGGAATGCCCTCACTGGACAAAACATGTGCTCTCCGGTCCCCACTGTTCCCTGTCATCCTGTACTCAGCCTGCTACATTTTCATTACCTGCCTGGCCTCTGTTGGCACTTGCATGTGCAATCCCTAATCTAATTCAACCTCAGATGACTCTTCATACGGGAAATGAAAGCCCAGAGACACAAAGTGCCTTATGCAAAGTCATCCAGTAATTAATACCAGAGCTGGCACCAGAATTCAAGGGCCTGGCTGGTGTACTGTCTCCCAGAGATCTGACTACTGGCATCTCTGGGGCTGTGTGAGCGTGGAGGAAAAGGGGGACCAAGTAGCGCCTAGGTGTATCTAAGCTGCCCTCACAAATCTCATCCTCACTTACTTCCAAGCCATGGGTAGGTTGGACACTGGGTGGGTGATGTCTCTGCCTTCTTCCCATCTGGGCTGACTCAGTGTGAGCCACAATGGGGAGTGAGGGCGTGGGAGGGAGGGAGGCCTGAACTTTCCCTGGCCCTTTCCGTCCCTGACTTCCTCTCTCATTGTTTACCCCTGCCAAGTCCAGTGTTCTCAGGGAGGGCGCATCTGGTAACACATTGTTGGCCGTTTATCCTCCCTGGCATCTTTGCTTCATACAGTTCCTCTGCTCTTTTGGATCCACCTTTCTTTCTCCAAAGGGCTTTTGGCTTCTTCTGATATCCTAGCCAATTAAATCTTAGGCCAGAGTAAAAGTAGACTACCCACTTAAATCCACGCAGGGGGCTTTGAAATAGTCTTTCACAGTATGAATGTTACATATTATTGGGCATTTCTCGTCTCATGTCCCGTTCAGGTGCCTAAAGTCCTTTCCAGGGATTATCTTGTTTACCAACCCCAGCAGATCAAACATCTTGACCCATTTGAAACCCGAACATCTGTAATTCAGAAAGAGGGGGTTTAGCACAGTGACTCCGGAGACACATTCACCTGAATTTGAGTCCTTGTTCTGCCATTTGCTAGGTCAGTGACCTGGGGAAAATCACTTAACCTCCTGAGCCTGAATTTTTTCAAGTGTTAAAATGCTTACTTTGTAGGGCTGTTGGTGAGAAATGAATCTGATCATGAATGTAAGGTAGAAACCATGGCACCTGAGACATATGATTGTTCCATAGATGAAAAGAATGTAGGGTTTTTTTTTGGGGGGGGGATATCCCTTTTCATACAAGTTACACCTGTTGCTAGAAAGCAATTCTGCTGGTTTAATCAAGCCACGCCCCTTCTGAGATTTTTCCCAGGGATTATTTTGCTTATCAACCCCAGCAGATCAAACACCTTGACTTGGCCGGGCACAGTGGCTCATGCCTGTAATCCCAGCACTTTGGGAGATCAAGGCAGATGGATCACCTGAGGTCAGGATTTCAAGAGCAGCCTGGAAGGCCAGGCGCAGTGGCTCATGCCTTTAATCCCAGCACTTTGGGAGATCAAGGCAGATGGATCACCTGAGGTCAGGATTTCAAGAGCAGCCTGGAAGGCCAGGCACAGTGGCTCATGCCTGTAATCCCAGCACTTTGGGAGGCCGAGGCAGGTGGATCTCGAGGTCAGGAGATTGAGACTATCCTGGCTAACACGGTGAAACCCCGTCTCTACTAAAAATACAAAAAATTAGCCAGGCGCGGTGGCGGGTGCCTGTAGTCCCAGCTACTCAGGAGGCTGAGGCAGGAGAATGGCGTGATCCTGGGATGTAGAGCTTGCAGTGAGCCGAGATCACGCCACTGCACTCCAGCCTGGGCGACAGAGCGAGACTCTGTCTCGAAAAAAAAAAAACAAAAAAAAAAAAACAGCCTGGCCAACATGGTGAAACCCCGTCTCTATTAAAAATACAAAAATTAGCTGGGCATGGTGGTGGGTGCCTGTAATCCCAGCTACTCGGGAGGCTGAGGCAGGAGAATCACTTGAACCTGGGAGACGGAGGTTGCAGTGAGCCAAGATTGTGCCATTGCACTCCATCCTGGGCGACAGAGCAAAACTCCATCTCAAAGAAACAAACACTTTGACCCATTTTAAACCCAAACATCTCTTCCTGTATCTCAGTCTGCAAGTTCTTCTCTGTGTATGCTGCATAGGAACTTCCATTTACTGCTTGGTTATTTGGTTCTTGACTTGACAAGGCCTCTTCCATCCTTTTCCCAAATGTGGAGCTGCCACCCATGTGCTTCTGCCATACTGCATGCTATATCATGGGCACCTGTGAGTTTTGCCTGCCCAGTTTCCAATCCCCATTCTGCTAAGAGAGTCCCAGTTTTCCTTTGGGCTTGGGTAGCATTGCTCTCCTGCCCCTTTTTGGTGTCAAGTTTAGACACATGACTCAGGTCTAGCCAGTGAGCCAGCGAAGGATAACAGAGGGACTCTTGCTGGAATTATTGGGAAAGAGAATCTCACTTTCCACAGAGGGTTGCCCAATGAGCCGAATGTAAGCCTGGACCTATGAGTGGCCACCTCTGGCTCCGCTGGAAGAGGCTGGCTGAGCATGAGATCAACACTGAGGAAAGGGAGCTGAGAGCTAGAGAGAGACAGATTTCAGGGCATTGGTGCCTGAAGCCAGATACTTCTGGGCTGATCAGGTATGTGAGCCAATAAACTCTCCATATTCACCTTCATTGAATTTATTCATTCATACTTGCTTTGGTCAGTTTCAGTTGGATTTCTACTCCTGTAACTGAAATAGTTAGGTGAAAACTAACCCCTTTTCACTTCTAAGTTTCACCCAAACCTATTTCCCATATATTTCCTAGTTAATGTAAATCCATTTGCTGGCTGTCAACCATTTCACATATGCAACATACATTTTCTTCCCAGTGCACTTTGCTATCTGGCCATTTGGTGCATTTGATTCTCTTCATTTGGATTATCTGTGCTTATTCATTCTTTACTTTATATCTTGATAATAAACACTTTGCAAACCAAGAGTATTAGTTTTTTTTTTTTTGCTGCATGACAAATTACCACAAATTTAGCAGCTTAAACAACATATATGTATATATGTAATTATATATGTGTGTATAACACACACGTACACACACACACACACATATAGTTGCTATGGGCCAGGAGTCTGGGCAAAACTTAACTGGGTCCTCTGCTCAGTTTCTTACCAGGCTGAAATTGAGGTGTTGGCGAGAGCTGGGATCTTGTCTGAGGCTCCACGTTCCCTTCCCAGCTCTCTGGCTTTTGGCAGGATTCAGTTCTTTACAGTTGTAGGACTGAGGTCCCCAGCTTCTGGAAGCCACCTGCAGTTCCCTGACATGTGGCCCCCTCCACAACATGCCAACAACATGGAATTTTGCTATTCAAAGACAGCAAGAGAACATCTTTTGCTCTAATCTGCTAAGATGGAGTCATTGTGGGTTGATAATTCATCACCTTGGGCATATAATGTGAGCTAATCAGGGGAGTGACATCCCATCATCTTTGCCATCTTCTCTTGGCTAGAAGCAGATACAAGCCCTGGCTACACTCAAGGGAAGGGGATTACACAGGGTGTAGAGGTCTTAGGGCCCATGTTAGAATTCTGCCTACTACACCACATCGACCTTCTACCAAATGGTCTAAGCCCAATTCAGAGTAGTAATGTTTAAGGATTAATAAAATTGCTTTATGTACACCGTGTAAATTTTTAGTAAACATGTGTTATTAGTTATAATGTATGTGTGTATGCCTGTGTGTATACATTTTAGAGATGAAAAAGATGGCCTCAGTAGGTTAAATAATGGCCCCAAAGATATTAGGTCGTAATCCCTGGAACCTGTACATGTTACCTTATATATATATATACACCAAAGACTTTGCAGATGTGGTTAAGTTTCTTGAGATGAAAAAGTTATTCTAGATTATCTATATGGGCCCTACATACCATCACAAGACCCCTGTGAAAGAGAGGCAAAGGGAGTCTAGAGAGACACACAGAGGAGAAAGAGATGTAAAGAGAGATAGCAGAGATTAGAGTGATGTGGCTACAAGTCAAGCAATACTGGCAGCCACCAAGAGCTGGAAGATGAAGGGAATGGATTGACCCCTACACCCTCTGGAGGAAGTATGGCTCTGCTGACACCTTGATTTCAGCCCAGTGAAACTGCTTTTGGATTTCTGACCTCCAGAACTGTGAGATAAATTTCAGACATTTTAAGCCATCAGCTATGGTAACTTGTCACAGCAGCCAAATGAAACTAACACAATGGCGATAGTGTCTGCTTTATGATAGAATCAGATTTGCCCTAGGCAGTACCATTCAGGACACAAGCATGGGCAAAGACTTCATGACTAAAACATCAAAAGCAATGGCAACAAAAGCCAAAATTGACAAATGGGATCTAATTAAACTAAAGAGCTTCTGCACAGCAAAAGAAACTATCATCAGAGTAAACAGGCAACCTACAGAATGGGAGAAAAATTTTGCAATCTATCCATCTGACAAAGGCCTAATATCCAGAATCTACAAAGAACTTAAACAAATTTACAAGAAAAAAACAACCCCATCAAAAAGTGGGTGAAGGATATGAACAGACACTTTTCAAAAGAAGACATTGATGCGGCCAACAAACATATGAAAAAAAAAGCTCGTCGTCACTGGTCATTAGAGAAATGCAAATCAAAACCACAATGAGTTACCATCTCATGCCAGTTAGAATAGTGATCGTTAAAAAGTCAGGAAAAAACAGATGGTGGAGAGGATGTGGAGAAATAGGAGGCTTTTACACTGTTGGTGGGAGTGCAAATTAGTTCAACCATTGTGGAAGACAGTGTGGCAATTCTTCAAGGATCTAGAACTAGAAATACCATTTGATCCAGCAATCCTATTACCAGGTATATACCCATAGGATTATAAGTCATTCTACTCTAAAGACACATGCACACATATGTTTGTTGCAGCACCATTTACAATAGCAAAGACTCGGAACCAACCCAAATGCCCATCACTGATAGACTGGATAAAGAAAATGTGGCATATATACACCATGGAATACTATGAAGCCATAAAAAAGAATGAGTTCATGTCCTTTGCAGGGACATGGATGAACCTGGAAACCATCATTCTCAGCAAACTAAGACAGGAACAGAAAACAAAACACCACATGTTCTCACTCATAACTAGGAGTTGAACAATGAGAACACCTGGACACAGGGAAGGGAACGTCACACATCGGAGCCTATCGGGGGGTTGGGGGCAAGGGGATGGATAGCATTAGGAGAAACACCTAATGCATGCAGGGCTTAAAACCTAGATGATGGGTTGATGGGTGCAGCAAACCACCATGGGACTTATATACCTATGTAACAAACCTGCACATTCTGCACGTGTATCCCAGAACTTAAAGCATAATTATTTAAAAAAAAAAAAAAGAACAGGTTTGCATTTGAGGTTTTTGAGCCTGAAGACAATTTGGCCAGATTCAGTGGGTTGCAATCTAACTTATAATTTATATTCTCAACTGGGTGCAGTGGCACACACCTGTAGCCCCAGCTACTTTGGAGGCCAAAGTGAGAGGATCACTTGAGTCCAGAAATTCAAGGATGCCGTTTACTGTGGGTGCCTGTGAATAGCCATTGCATTCTAGCCTGGGCAATGGAGTGAGACCCTGTCTCTGCAAAAAAAATTTTAATAAAGCAATTTTTCCCAGAAAGATCCTTAGAATACCTGCTTTTTCTTTCTGTGTGTTAGCTTTCAGCAGCTAAGAATAACTGCTTTGTATCTTTGGGGATGCTTATTTAGAAATGAATTACTCAGAACCACCTGCAAAACAGTACCTGTTATTAAGGGCAGACCCAAAATTTAGCTTTGAGCTACTTGGTGTGCCCTGGCAGTCAAAACAAAAAGTAGTTCCCCTATATAAAACTTTTAATATTTAATCTTTCTAACTCAGAGGACAGGGCACTTTATTCAGCAAGAGAGTCTAGTTTTCATCTTGAATAAATGATTAATTTCATAGAGAATAAAAGATGAATAATAGCCGGTACTACTGTCTTTTATCTGGTCCTTAATATGTTAACCGAATACACTGAGTATTTCTTTATTCAACAAACGTTCCTTGAGCCCTACAGTGTGCCATGAAGGATGGAGAAACAATAGATACCAAAAGCAGACAAAGTAGTTTCCAACTCTCAAAACCCCACAGCCCCATGGAAAAGATCAAAATTAAATAGTCTCATGAATAAATGCATAACTGCAGACTAAGATAAGTCGAAGAAAAGAATTGGTATTCTAAGAAGTTACTTATCAGAAGAACTTGGCCTAGGCTGAGGGAATCAGGGACAGCTTCCTCCTGGACATGACTACTGAGAGCTGAAGACTGAGTAGGACTTAACCAGGAAAAGGGAGAAGGGGCTGAGGGTTCCATATGGAGGCAACAGGGTGTGCAGTGGCCATGCAGCCAGATATTGTAGTGTGTCAGAGGGCAGAGGGGGAAGAGGGGGCTTGGGGCAAGGGGCACCGGAGAGGTAGACGGGGCTTGACCATGGACACAGAAGACTCTTGAAGGTCAGGGGCATATTGTTGAAATGAAAGAACAATTGGGGGCATGGATCTGCTCCCCAATCCATAGTATCTTGTGACTCTGCATCCTTCTTGAGGTGGGTGCCCAGCCTTGAGAAGTCAGTATGGGGCTTTATCTCCATTTGATGGATTCACTCATGTTGTTGCCTGTTCACAAAATATAGATGCTGAATATTTCTTTCTTTTCACTGGGCAGTGGTCAATGCCTTAAAAAGCTTGTAAGCTGGCCAGGCATGGTGGCTCATGCCTGTAATCCAGCACTTTGGGAGGCCGAGGCGGGTGGATCACGAGGTCAGGAGTTCGAGACCAGCCTGACCAACATAGTGAAACCCCATCTCCACTAAAAATACAAACATTAGCCAGGTGTGGTGGTGCACACGTGTAATCCCAGCTACTCAGGAGGCTGAGGCAGGAGAATCGTTTGAACCCGGGAGGCGGAGGTTGCAGTGAGCCGAGATCTTGCTACTGCACTCCAGCCTGGGTGACGGAGTGAGATTCCATCTAAAAAAAAAAAAAAAAAAAAAAAAAAGGTTGGTTGCTGTGAGTCTCAACATGAGCATAATAGAAGCCAAGGTTAGAGAGTTCCTCATGGGCGTCCCTGGAGGACAACACAGCTACCTGCACTTCTGGGTACACCCTATGCAGTTACCTGCACAGGCTGGGCCTGCTTTCTGGGCACACCCTTGACCTCATGCAGCACTCATGATAGTGTTGAAATGCAGCCCCTTGAAATGTGCTTTACAGCTTTACATCAACCTGATGGCACTGCTCACTTGGAGCAATAAGCAGCATCTATTGATTCAACCCTAATCCCAGCACTTTGGGAGGCCGAGGCAGGCGGATCACGCCCTAAGATTACCACTGACTTTTTCTGCCCCTGGACCACAACACGTTCATTGAAGGAACACCTTCTAATTAAAAGGAAGCATTATTTTCCTTTGCTGAAAAGAAGAACCATCTCTTATACGATGCATGGTTTCTAGCCATATCGTATAGATTTGTAAAAAGCGAGGGGAAGCATACTTTCAGTGCAGAACTGTTTTTGTGGTTTTTTTCCTTCCCCATGTCTCATCTGTGCTACTCATCTGCTTGATGGACAGTCTTGTCCTAGTGTGTATCTCTCCACTGTTAAAGCAGCACCCTGATTATTTCCTGTTTGAGGTCTTTTGAAGTAGGTATTGTGTGTTTTGTGCAAGCTCTTATCATTTTATTCAGACAGGCATCTGTTACGTGCAACCACCTTTCTCCTCTAGAAGCACTCTCTCCCTATAAATGAAATGCAGCTGTATGATATTTTCTAGTTTCCTTCTGGAGATGGGAACATACGTGTTTTGAGGAACATGCCATATGCACGTTTCTTCTCCAAGCCAGCATCATCCTTAGTAAGAATAAATGAAATTCAACAAAACATCCCAGAATCGAGAAATTCCAGAAGGTTCCAAATCCCCAAAGGCATGGAATGACATTAACGTAAACAAAAGAAAATAAGCAAACAGAAATTTCTCTCCACTGTTTTTTTACATCTCTGAGAAATAGGTAGGAGCCGTTTGCACCATTTTCTTCTTGTCCACACTTCTCTGCAGCTCCTGGCATAGGAGATGCAGGGTTTTATTGTCTTCATTCTGCTGCTTTGTGAAATGCTGCACATCTTTTGGACGTGTGGTGAATGCATCACATTCCCTTGAGATTAATGAGGCAATCAAGTCAAACTCTAAAGCTAGGGAAAGAGGAAAATGGGAAACCTTGCTAATTCAAGCATCTTGCATATTTATTTCTATCTTAAAGCCACTGCTAGGATTTAATGACATTTGAGGGAGCCTGGTTATGAAATGGGGTTACAGCGATTTGTGACTATGGGCAGGTACCATTCTGAGAGAGGCACTATAGCGGGAAAGTATTTGAGAAGAATTAGTGAGAACACTTAGTGTGCCTGATTGCATTCAGTCAGGACAGTAAAATAAAGGGAGAGATATAGTTCAAGGTTTATAGATCTGGCTCTAACATCAAGATGGCCTGGGATCAAGTCCAGGCTAACTAAGTGACCTTGAGGAAATCACTTCTCTGTGCCTCGTTTCTTTAATTGTAAAATGGAGATAATCAGGATAATGCCTACATTATAGAGTCGTTGAGAGATTAAATGAAGTTATAATATATGTAAGCACTTGGCTCATTCATGCTCAGTAAATACTAATGATTACTTTTGTCCATATTAATGACTAGTTTCTTGTGTTAGTCTAGTTGAGCATCTTTAATCCAGTCATTCAACAAACCTGACTCTTGTGCCTAGTATACATGAGGCACTGTGCTGCATATCAAGAGTATAGCAATGAATCATTATCATAGACAATGGAATTACTGTAATAGAGGTATGAGTAGACTACAGTAGTGGGACAAAAGAGGAAAGCATGATAACTCAGAGACCCATCGGTGATAATAAGTAACCACAGAGAAGGTTTGATTTCGTGCCTGGTGCATGTGAAGCTTCCCACTCAACTTCAAGGAACTGGGAACGATGTGGAGCTTCTCACTGGAATTCTCTTAGGTCTCCTCTGACTGCCCATTCATCCACTCAGAGGCCCCAGCTTCGGCACTCAACACGATGAATTAACCCTTTCCAATGGTAAAACTTGAAATTAATCTCTTCGCGCATTCAAGTTCTGAATCTCTTAGATAACCTAAGTAAATTAATGGATGGGAAAGAATGAATGCTTTGTAAGTGTGCGTTGTGTTACAATACAGCCATTTGTGTTTTAAACAGAAACTCAGCCAAATGAAATTCTCTTTGGCCTCTACAGGGAAGAACTTTGAGCAAGTGACTGTCTTACTTCCCTTGGGTACTTGAAGCAGCCCGTGTTCCACCTTTAGCTCTTCTTCCTCCTGCTTCTACCTACTTTCAGTCCCTCTGCTCTCACTAACTTTAGGGTTATCAAAAGAATAGCAATCAGTAAAATAAAATCAGACTTCTGAAAGTTGACCAGTCCACCACATAGTCTGACTCCAGTAACAACTTTTGATTTCCAGGCACCCTTTTCCTGTGACATCAAGTGTCCTCAGTTTATCTTTCTTCCATTCTAATTCAAAAGGTCTATTGAATCTGCATCACAGTCTTGTAAAGCAGTTAGCTTGGGTTGTGGGGCCAGAATTTCCTGGGTTCAAACCTGGCTCTACCAGCTACCAACTGGAAAACCTTGTATAATTTTCTTAATCCCTCTCTGCCTTATTTGAAAAATGGGCATAATAATTGGACCCACCTCCTAGGGTTTTTGAGCACATTAACAAATTTATAGGTGAAAAGTGCTGAAAGTAGTGCTTGGCACATAGTAAGCACTCAATAAATGTTACCTGTTTTTACTGTCATCTAGAGAGAAGTGCAATTTCTAGCTACATTTAGCAAATGGGTAATATTCCTGCTGTATTTCTGAACACTCAGCCACTTATTTTTGCAATTGGGCTTCAGAACAATACAATTTTAAAATCACTCAATCAGGGGTTTGTTCTGATTTGATACAGATAATTGTTCAAAAGCAAGGACCTCAGCAATCTTCCACTTTAAGAAGCACGTTAGTGAGACTAGATTGGAGGCTAGTATATCATTAACTGGAATCCCAATGTGAATTATATTATAACCACGTCCCTAGATAGTTATCCAGGATATTGTAAATTACTCACTACTTTATTCGATGAACTTCTTAAAAGTTTCCCTAGACAGGAGATCAGGGTCAGCTTTGGAACTGGAGACTTTGTTCATTAGTCAAATATTTTTATGAAGTCAAGGGACAGAACATTTCTGATTCCTCATGCTTCTGACAAAGAGATTTACCCTGCTGAAGGATGGAGCCTGGGGTGATTCATATCCTGTAGGATGAAAAACATAACTCAGAAACTCAATGCTGTCAGCTTCTCCCTCTCTATCCCAGGTTTAAACTGTGTTGCCTAGATAACATTTATAATCATCCAGGTGTACCTTGCTTCAGACTGAAGTGTGGGTGGTTGATTGTATTTTTGTGAGTTGAGTCATATTTGTAAGTACTCTCAGGACAATGAAAATCTAAAGGAGTCCTAACTTAAACCTTCTGCAATTCTAAGAAACAACAGAGAATGGACAGCATTAGTTGCAAATTGGTGACTCACAGTTAGAATACCATGTGAATTAGTAGCCACCATGTAGAAAATTAGGATAGTTCAGGTACAAATCTGGATAAATTGTTCTGATGTGTTTTGTTTTTAAATCAGAGTTTTGGCACCACTGGGCCATCATTATCACTTGGCACCATTCAGGGCTGAATGGCGGTGTCCCTGCTTCAATCAGGGATACCATCTCTAGTTTGCCACAGGAGAATATGGCCCATGGGGCTCATGGCTGACCCCTTATGGTTTACAGCCCCTCTTCTATAGGCCAAGTACAAATTTTCAAACTTCGATTTGCTTAAAGTAGTGTTTTCCATTGTAATTAAAAATATTGTTCTTGAGAGGCTGAGATGGGAGGATTCCTTGAGCCCAGGAGTCAGAGGCTGCAGTGAGCTGTGATCATACCTCCAGATTCCAGCCTGGGCAACAGAGCAAGACCCTGTCTCAAATATATATATATATATATATATATATATATATATATATATATATTTCTTTTTTCCCTTGTTCCATAACCTTTCAGGCATTACTTTTATTAAGAGAAGATGCTGAACCTCGTGGGTAAAATATTCTATTTTCCTTCCTTCCTCTCAATTGCTGTTTCCGGGCCATGCCTACTACCTGTGCCATCAGAGGGCATCAGTTTGACAGTCTGCCCCTAGGTGGAGCACTTTTCCAGAAACAGCTTGTACGGGTCTTGCAAACTACATACACGTTCGTACACTCACATACACTCACGTACTCACACACATATTCATACTCGCTCATGCACAGACACGCTCACCCTCATACTCGTACTCACACACACATTCCTACATTTACACTTAACCATATCCTCACGGAGATATTCACATGCTTACCCCTGCATTCACACTCACTCTTAGGCACAGGAGTGCCAGTAGAATCTGGAGGCTTAGCAGAATTTCAGAGCTGATATCGGACCTGCTTTTGGAACTTGAAGTTGGCCCGAGTCTCCTGAAGGAGAGGAATAGTCAGGAGCAAGAGATGGGCTCAGAGAGGAATGTGCCAACCAAAGTTAACCTTTGTTCCTTTGTCCTTTTGCTTCACAGTCTGAGGGAAGCAAGCCAGGGGTCTGTTCTGTGCACTAGGAAATTGTGTTTGTTGTCAGGAAATCTGAGCCATTTGAGGAAAGGGTGGAGTTCTAGTTGGCATTGCTGGGGGTTCTGGGGATCCTGAAAGTGGAAGAATCCATATGACCAGGAGAAACCCCATTTCAGACCAGATTAAACCGTAAGAGCTGCTTATTGGCTCATGTAACTGAGAACCTGAAGGGTTCTAACTTCAGGTGCAGTTGAAGAGGCTGCCAGTGTTCTCTGAATTCTCTCTACTCTGCTTTCCCCACATGTGGGCTTTGTTGTCGGATTTTCTTCCTTTTTAGTAGCAAGAATTGCTGTGGCAGTTTAGTCCTCACGTCCGAGCTTTCTATATGCAGAGAAGAGAAGGTACCTTTATGCTAGATCTCCAAGCAATAGCCCTGAGATTCTCTCTGTTGGACTGGCTTCTGTCCCAGGTCCCCTCACATGCCAATTGGTTTATGCCAATTAGGTTTTCTCCTGAAGTGGAGGTTAGCACCTGGGTTGTGTGAGGGAGGGGTGGATAATGTATAAAAATCGAGATTTTTCTCAGCTAGAAGAATGAGGGTGAATGCTGGTGGCCACTACGCCATCTGGCCAACCCCTTGGCAGTCCAGAGGTGACTGGGAAGTAGCTCATAGTGTTCCTGATGCCTTATGAGGACAGATGATGCACTATTACTCCTTCTACTGGGTCATTGTAAGCTTTCTGTGGTGCACACAGAGAAATGGGACCACGCCTAGGAATCTCCTGGTTGTATGATTTTCCGATTTAAATGAATTCTTGTTGGAAATGTCTCAACAGCCGAGTGGATTTGCTTCTCCAACCTAAAGAGAGAAGTTCAGGCATCTAGCTCTAGCGTAAAGACTGAGCCAGAATCCGCTAGTAACCTCTGCCTTCTTCCCTTTTGCATTCACACATTCAGCACAAAGAAGTGCTGAACCAAGCGATGCCAGTTTTCTGCTGATACTGAGTAGTGGAATGACTACAGGCTCCCTTTCTTGAAAACTCACTGTGAGCCAAGAACTGGCCTTTTAGACACTCTGCATATATTCCTCACGAACAGCCTTAGGATGGAAGTGTTTTTCTCTCTATTTTACAGATGCCAAACCAGAGCCTTAAAGGGGTTAAATAATTCCTCTAAGATTATAAGGTGGGTAAGTGCAGAGCTGGGATTTTACCCCAGGTTGATAGAATCTGACTTCAAACCTGAGCTTCTCACTGGCCTCTCTAAAAAACACACGCTAAGCAGTGGTCCCCAGGTGCAACTTGGTAGTGAGCCCTCCAGTCTTCGACTCTTCCCTGCTTGAAATTCCTCCCACTGGCGCCATCCCTGCTCTAAGGTGGCTCTGTTCCCCTGCTAGGACTCCACACAGCTATCTCCAAATGCTACTGGCTCCAGCTCGGCAGAGCTGACCTTGTTTATTGTCCACCCCCCACTCCCCCTACCAAGCCCTGCCTGTCCAGCCAGTGCAACAAGACCTGACTCCTTTTTATGATATCGTTTTCCTGTTTTACAGCATTTTCCACTCAAAACTTACAGGTCCCACGTTCTGCTCCATCACAGTCCTGCTCTCTCTTAACTAATATGTTCTCCAAGTGCTGGTGGGTTATTGGATTAAGTGTTCCACGGAGACAGCTTTACTTTTCAACAAGGGCTTTCTGGAGAAAGCATCAAGTGGCGGAACTTTCAGACTAGCAAGATGATGCCTTTGGGGGCACTCGGCTCTTGAACCACACTTGATAGGCAGCAGTCTCTTGCTTGCATGTGGAAGAGCCCATGATTGCATTACAGACTATTAATTGAAAGGAACGTTTCAGGTCCCACGACTTCAGGGTTCTTCATCACTTCAAAAGGGACTTTTCCGGTTTGCTCCTAAATTCCTTTCTAGAAAGAAATTTTCCCCTGATTTCACCTTCCCATTTCATCTGTGCACTAATTCCTACTCATATCTCTCACAATCTAGATTGGGGTTGGCCATGGCCTGTTTTGTCAATAAAGTTTTATTGGCACGCAGCTGTGCCTGTTTGAGTATGTATTGTCTCTGCTGCTTTTCCACTGCAGCAGCAGAGTTGAGTAGCTACAATTGAGACTGTACTTTTAAAAAGTGTGCTGACCCCAGTGACCTAGGGTAAATGCCACAGATGCTTTTCCGTGACCCCCTAACTCCTTTTTCCCCACATGGCCAGGAATAAAAACCTCAGCTAGACCTGGCTCCACAAGAAAAAAAAAATGAAATGCCCAATATTTGGAAAGGAAAAACACAATACAACCCTCATTTCCCTCTCAAAGAAAGAAATGGGTGACACTTCTGCAGCCGCATCTGGGCCTATGGCAGACATTGCTGATCAATCATAGCACTCTTTCCCACTGGGCCTTAGAATCCTTCTCGAAGCAGTGCCCAGGCAGCCACTACCAATCAACTGGACTTGGCATTCAAGTGGAAAACTACTTTCCATCCCTGGCCCAGTGGACACCATCAGATCAGAAAGTCACAAAGACAAAAATCCTGTTTAATAAGTAACCCTTGAACATCGTTTGGGTTGCCATGTCAGACATTGCACCTCTTGTTAAGTCCAGAGTTGAAACTTAATTCACTGTTTCTGTTTCTTAGATTAAGCACCAGATAAAGTAGTTGTCATGAGGTTAGGGACCGTGTTGCATGAAAAATGCCTCCCTTTAAATAGTAGAGTCATTACACTATGCAATGCTGACACCATGAGAGATATCCAGGAACTAAGCCCCATTGAGAATATTCTTAAGTCGCATCTAACTCTCGCCTTCATTAAGTGGCTTCACAGGTGGAATCACTTACATTACATTATTTCTTTCTCATGCTAATCCTTACTGTGTTTTATACCCAAGCACCTGCTGAATTTACATTCAGTAAAAGATACATATAGTATTGCCAGGGGCTGGAGTGGGAACATCTCTACTACCACTTTCTTCCTTAAACCAAGCCACCCTCACCCCATGTTCTGGTTTATACAAATTTCAGGAAGATTCCAAAAGATACTCTTCAAATACTGGTGCAAATACTTGCTTAAAAACCTGACATTAGGCTAGGTGTGGTGGCTCACATCTGTAATCTCAGCCCTTCAGAGGCCAAGGCAGATCTCTTGAAGTCAGGAGTTTGAGACCAACCTGGGCAACACAACAAGACCCCTGTCTCTACAAAAAAAAAAAAAATTAAAATTAAAAATCACTTGGGTGTGGTGGCACACACCTGTAGTCCCAGCTACTTAGGAGGCTGAGGCAGGAGGATTGCTTAAGCCAGAAGTTCAAGGTTATAGTGAGCTGTGTTTGAGCCACTGCACTCCAGCCTGAGACACAGAGTGAGACCTTGTCTCTAAAAAAACCAAAAACAGAACCTAACATTAATGACATTTGGCAAGACTTGGCTAAACATACTCATTATTGACAGCTATAGAGACCTGCCCCTAAGGCCATGTTTGCTGCCACAAAACTGACTGAACCGGCTTCCTTTGAGGAGGAGATGATAGGAAAGTTGCAAACGAGGAGGCAGCATCACTTAGCAGTTTCTCCCTTGTTTCCCCAGAAGTTGGAGGGGAGAACAGAAAGGAAAGAGAATATTTTACAATGGAAATGCGGCAAGGCTATTTAAAGGGTCAGTTGGTGGGGAGGATGCTCCTTCTTACTTGCTGAGGACCAGCTGAGCCTGTGGGAATGACAGCTATTAACTGGGAGGAGCCAGATGCACTGGGAAACTCTCGTTAGAGCCTTGCACAGTTGGCATCTTGACAGCAAAGTTGTGAGCTGTGAGTGTCGGCTCACATCCAGCATGAGGTTTTCCAAGAGCCATTGTTCATTAAACGTGGAGCTCTAGAAGTGGGGCCCTGAGAGTGTGAGTGTGTCTCTGGCCATTTAAAAGCATTAAGCCAATCTTGGCAAAAGGTTTTAGCTGTTGGCACCTCCTGTGTTTTTGTGTTGGATTTATGGAAAAGGGAATAAGAAGTGCAAGGGTGAGTGCCTTTTTAATAAAGTTTTAAGCTTTTAGATTCATGGGACCCCAATAAAAGTAATAATGTGGTGTTATTGATATCTTTGGGTGAAAAACAAAGGAATGCATCCCTTTGCTTTGGAACAGGTGAAAGAATTTAATAATTATTATACCCAGGGTGCCACATAACCAAGTCATTGAAAATGCAAAATATTATTTGAAATGACATTAATAAAAAGTTTGATACTATTAATATGGTGCCTATCCTGCAGTACTGTTGCACTACAAGGGACCAAGTTAAATTTAAATTTCAGTTGAAACTAGGAGGCTTTTTCTGCAGACCAGAAAGCAGGTCATCATGGATCATTTAATTTCTGACACCAAAGAGGGTAGGACTGGGAAACATGGTATCAGAGTGAGCCAGATGTTGTGGTGTATCACAGAACTAGAACGTCACGGCTTAGCAGTGGTTCCTCCCTTTGCTTGGATATGTTTGCCTCAAAGGTAAGAGCCCTTGTAGAGAACATCAGCTGCTTCTGCTGCCCAACATCCTTCTACCTGCTTCTTCTGGTAACAGGAACTCCCTTTTATTGGGGAAAATGTTCTTTTCACACATCTGACCAAGTTGCCCTGCACAGGGCTTCCAGTCATGGTACCCACCCTCCCAGACCACAGGATGGCTCCTGCTTCTGGCTAAGCCAGTCACTACACAAACTGCTATGTCCTCCACCCTGGCCACAATGGTTATGATATCCACGTCCGTGCCCATGATTTAACCTACAGGAGCTAGCAGAGAAGAGCTCTCTTTCCTCTCTGATTGTGAGTCTATAAGGACATACACTTGGAGGTGCCTTTGGTTGTGGTTTTATACCCTTTTGTGATAGCACATCAACAGAATGAATGACACGTGTAAAGGAACATACCAGAGAAAATGAATGAACTGTGTAAAAGAAGCAATGGCAAGAGCAAGGAGAAAGAAAACATTCTTGGCATCTACAAGGTCTGTTTGACCCTGCCTATTCCCTAGTTTGTCATATGAGCCAGTAAATTCCAGGTTGCTTAAATTAGTTATAATTATGTTTCCATCATTTGTGAGCAAAGAGCTCTGATGAAGACTTTATAGCCCCTGTATAGTTGGCACCTCACATTTCTCTTCTAGGCCATTGGACCAAGTTTTTAATCTCTTTCATTCCTGCCTGTTATTTGCAAGCACTGTGATAAGCCCTGAGGACACAGTTGTGAGGAAGACAGTCAGGATCCCTGCCCTCCTGGTAGCCATACCTGAGTATAACAAGATCTCTTGCATCCTCTTTCTATTCCTGTGGAGTGTGGGGTTCTGAACCATCTGACTGTCACCCTTCTCAATGTCTTCTTGATTGGTGTCCTCCTTCCAAGCTGCTCACATGAACTTGCTTTCTGTTTGTCTTGGCCTACTTCATTTATGCCCAACTCCACCCAGTACCAAGCACGAAACTCACAGTTCTGCCTGGATTATTGACCTCTGGATGCTCCAGTGTCTGAACCTAACCCGTCAACTCCCTTAACCCAAGTTTCAGTTTTACCATAATAGAAGTAATAATAATAATGTAAAATATAGGTCATAATAATACTTTATTTTATAGGTCACTGTGAAAATTAAATGATTAATGGCTGTTTCATGAAAACAAATCAACAAAAAGTAGCTGAAGTTATTATTTGATGCTTCTAACTCTAATAATCACATCTCAAAGCCAGAGTTACATTTTCTATCCTTAATATTCAAGAAAGTAATACTATGAAAGAATCCTCTGGATCAGAAAGCCTGTGCATTTATTTAATTTTATTTTTTCCGAATTCTGTTATTGGAGAGAAATCTTATGGGCAAAAATACACTCACACTGTATTTTCTATTTGCAATTTTCTTCAAGAAAATCCAAAAGAAAACATTCTCAGGAGACCAGGCACATTGGCTCAGGCCTGTAATCTCAGTGCTTTGGGAGGCTGAGACAAGAGGATCACTTGAAGCCAAGAGCTCAAGGCCAACCTGGCCAATATAGCGAGACCTGTTTCTACAAAAAAAATTTTTAAATAACCAGGTGTGGTGTTGGTTGCCTATAGTCCTAGCTACTTGAGAGGCTGAGGCAGGAAGATCGCTTGAGCCCAGGAGTTCCAGGCTGTGAGCATAATTGCGCCACTGCAGTCCAGAGCCCGGGTGACAGAGAGACCCTGTCTCTAAAATTAACAAAATAATATATTAGATATAGACATGTCTCTGATTCTGGTTAGAATAAAGTGTGCAAAGAGAGACCTGTGTGTGTGTGTGTGTTCAGGCGGGCGGAGTGGGTTGCGCATGCGTGCTTATGCACACTTTTGGAATAGAGATAGAGAATGCTGTAGTATAGTTCATAAGTGGAGTATACTTGAACTTGTAAGGTTCAAATGTCCGTATGCCTCTTTTATTTTCAAGCTGATTGCGTTAGGTATATATTTAAGCTTTCTATACTTCCAAAACCTGTCCTGCCTGTTTCTCCTCTCTATGAAGGTTTCTATGACTGTTTGAATAGTGCTGACATTTCGTAGTCTCAGGGTTTAGTATCAATGGCAGGAATGGGGTTAGATTCCCCACTCATTTCAAGGGGAAGGGTTCCTTCCTTCCTTACTGAGATTTCCCTATCACTGAGCCTTGTTGTTTTGCTAGCAGAGGGCCTCTGTTACAATGCTATGTTACATGGCATTCCTTGTATCTAGCATTAATTGAATCCTTTGGTTAATGAAAATAACTGCCCAGTTGAGCCAGTTTTAAAATGGGGACAGTGAGAATGCTTCTGAGTTGTTGAGGACATTAACGTGGCTTGGTGGGTATGAAACCCCATAAGTAAATGCCTGCACACAGCTTCTTTTCTAAGAAATATCAGGAAGGAATTTTTTTTTCCTTTCTGAGGAATATTTGGGTGTTCATTAGAGGCCCCTGAACCCTTGCTAAGTTTCAAAGCACCTCTGTGATCCAGGCAGTTCTTACAAATGAAGTGGAAGGTATCTGATTTAGCCTTTGTGTTTTATTAGTGTGGACACAGACCCAGTATCTTCCGGGTCCTCCAAACATCTGGCTACTGCTGGCATAGCCTCCTGGATGTTCCAGATGTGAAAATGTTGTCTCTCTTCTCTGCCGTATTCTGTATTTGAATGATTAGTACCATAATACAGAAATTCCAGGGCTATGCTTCCTTTAAATAAAATAATCCTCTGGAATCTTTTTCAATCACTCTCCATCCAGTGATTTTCATATGTATATCTCATTGATTCCTAATTCTTTTTGATTTACTGTCTGTCATGTGCAATCTGACTAATGTATTGAGATCAGTTTTAGTACTGTCTCCTGACGCCAGTGATTCTCACCTACCCTCATGTCGTGCTGTCTATAATCTGGGTTGCTTATTTAGCTATTTGGTGTCCAGGAGATCTAGAGGCAATGGGAAATTCATTTTGTACATCTTATGTTTGACATTTGGTTCGATTCAGCCCTACATATATGAGTTACGCACCTCCTATATCTGAGATACTGTGTTAGGTTTTGGGATACAAAGATAAACAAAACATCCTCCCCTTCTCAAAGCTTTCAGTCCAATGTAAAGTATATCATTAAAGATCTCCTAAGGTAAGAGAGAACCCACACATTAATTGGGTTAATAAGGTAATAAGGAAAGATATTATTTCATATGTCATAAGGAAATTTATTATGTTAAGATATCCTGAGGTAGGGCAGCTCACACACAATACTTGAAGTCTCCAATTTCTCATCTTGGTAATTGCCTTGTTTAAAAATCAACTCTCTGTATTGGCTTCATCCTCATGGTGGCAACAAGGTGGCTCAACCAGAGTTAAGCTAGGTTTCCCAGAAGCCCCCTCAGTAGATATCCCCTTTGGTCTTAATGGGCAAAACTGACCACATGCCCTTTCCTAAACCAATCACTTGGCAGGGAAGATGGGATTACCATACCTGCCCTAGGCCTGTCCTTTTGGGTAGAACGGATATTGGATTATCACCCATGACTGCAACAGTTGGGCAGACATGAAAAATAGGAAATTCACTGCAGTTGTGTTATTAATATATGCTGAGACAGGAGGCTGTATAAGATCCCAGAAGAATTGGCTACGCACAGACTACTGCATTTAATCATTTATTATGAAAAACATTTTATTTTTACTAAACTGAAAGTTTTTCTGAAGTCTGTATAGACTACAGTGGTTGTATCTCCTCTTGTTGACCACTGTGCTTCTTACACTGAGATGTTTGTGCTCTTGGCCAGGCACGGTGGCTAATGCTTTGTAGTCTCAGCACTTTGGGAGGCCAAGGCAGGCAGATCGCTTGAGTCCAGGAGTTTGAGACCAGCTTGGGCAACATGGCAAAACCCCTTCTCTACAAAAAATATAAAAATTTCTGGGTGTGGTGGTGCACACCTGTATCCCAGCTAATCAGGAGGCTGAGGTTGGAGAATCACTTGAGCCCGGGAGGTCAAATCTGTAGTGAGCAGTGGTGGCACCACTGCGCTCCAGCCCGGGTGGCAGAGTGAGACCCTGACTCAGAAAAGAAAGAGAGAAAGAGAGATACACTCTTCTCCTGAGAGATGTCCTGAGAGATTATAGGAAACCCAAAATAAACATCGCACATCTTCCTGGAACAACAGTTTTACTTATTGAATTTTTAGAAAGAAAACCAAAGATATATTATGAAGAAGAATAAAAAGATCTTCACAAATCTTTAAGATAAAATAGTTAAATTCAATTTCTGATTGCTAAAATTGCTTTGGGACAACTCCCTGGCCCCTGATATCCCTCCTCTGTACCATGTAGTTTACTTGGATGGAATAGTTGAAGAGGCTGTGCCTCCGTATATTTCCATTGCTATGGAAGGAAATTAATTTGGATGTTCTGCTTTCATCACAACCATATTTCAGTGATTGTGGGTTTTAAAAATTCTTCTTCAGCCTGAACATAATCTGTTGTTTATGTAGCTGTGCTTTATGATGTAAACATAATGTTTGCATTTTGTATATTTCTATGCTGCATATCTTAAATTATTTATTTTAATTATTTATCTTCTCTAAAACCATGTAGTAGTGTGTATGGAAAAGGGCATTCAAAATGGAAGTAAAGAATGCCAGTAACCATTGACATTCTCTGTACTCCTGTAGTTAATCAGTTAACAGACTTAAGTATTCTATTTTTGAAATAGAAACGGAAGAAATCCACAAGGCAAATAAGTCCACATCATCTTATCCTGCTCTTAGCATAACTCGGTGTAATAGAAGCAGAACTAGTTTCTGAATGCCCCAAAGCACTCTTGAAAGGGGCTTTAGAGAACTAAGCTACTTAGGAGGACCAAATATGTCTCAGATAATCCTTGATCCTACTGTCAATATTTATTTGAATCAGGGCAAATTAAGAGCAAGGTAAGTCATTAAGAGTAAGGTAGGTCACATCCAGAGACCTTGCCCACCACCTTCTTTCTCAGCATACAGAAATATCTCACACTAAAGCCTTCTTGGATTGCCTTCCTGGGTCTCAATCATTACACTGCAGTGGTGTTTGTCTTGTTGTTTTTCCACCCAGTAGTTAGTTTTAACCCAGTACCAGCCTCAGTTTCCTCCAGGCTTCTTCCTTGGAAAATGCTTCCAGACCTAAGGCGTAGTTTCTAAGCCTTATTATTCTTGGCTCTCAATCAATTCTAAATTTTTTCCTAAATGGTACACTGTTTTTTTCTTAAGAGACAGGGTCTCACTCTGTTGCCCAGGCTAGAGTGCAGTGGAGTGATCATAGCTTATAGCTCACCGCATCTTCAAACCCGTGGATTCAAACCCAACTTCTCAAGTAGCTAGGACTATAGTCATGAGCCACCGTGCCCAACTAATTTTTTTTTGTTGTTTTTTTTTTGTTTTAGTGAAGACAGCATCTCACTATATTGCCCATGCTGGTCTCAAACTCCTGGCCTCAAGTGATCCTCCTGTGTCAGACTCCTAATGTGCTGGGATTACAGGCGTGAGCCACCATGCCCAGCCTCAATTTTTTTTAAAAAAGGAAAGACTTTCCTTCTGTAGGGTCACTCATAGGTTTTACATTTCCATCTGCTCAATTAACAGGTTTATTGAGTACCTAATATAACCAGGTATTGTATTGGGTTGGGGCAAAAGTAATTAACAACTGAGCTCATTACTTTCAGTGGCAAAAACTGCAATTACTTTTGCACCAACCTAATACTAAGCAATGAAAATGTAAGGGTCACAAGACAGGAATGGTCCCTGCACCCGTGGAGCTTATGGTCTGGTGTCAAAATCAAGCCTTAGCAGGTAATTTTAAATATGGTGGATGTAATGAGAAGGGAAGTTTAAGCAGCAGTGATGGGGCACTCACCTGCTTTGAGGGATCAACATTAAAGCTAATGCTTGAAAGATAAATGGGAGTTCACTGGATTCAATCTCAGGATGGAGAAGAGTGTTGAGGACTTAAAGAGCCACAAATATAAAGAGCCTGAGGTAAAAGCATTAGAACCCAAAAGAAGACCAGTATGGCCCTCTGTAATGAGGCAAAACATAAAACAGGAACACAGACAAAAGTTATGCAGAGTGACAGAGCAATCCTTACAATCAGATCTCATAATGTGACTTACTTACTGATTTAACCATCATTTTCTCTGAACAAGTCGAGACTTCGCCTCAGATGGAATGAATATAGAGATGGTGGGATACAAACTGAAACAGTGGCCTAGGACTGCCTGTTGAAGCAGTTCTTGTTCTGAAGGACATAAGAGTGAATGAAATGGAAGGGCCAGGTTTCACCTGGGGACACCCATTCTCAGGTTTCTCAGCGGATTAAAATCCGAAAGCTTTCTGCAGTAGAAACTGGACCACAAACAAGCTTCCACACTCTTCTAAGCTGTGGGGAGCGCCATGAACAAAGTACCAAATAGGAACCCGCTTGACAATGGATACAACCAATTTCATTTGCTGTATAAACAATTCATGTGGATTGAGGACAGCTCGGGTGGAAAAAATTCAACAATTATTGCATTTAGGCTTCTTCCCTTAAGATTTATTTTTTCCAAGTATTTTTTTTTCTTTCTTTAAATCCAATTTTACCATGGTGCCTTGAATGACTTCTGTAGAAATACTAGAATTCTGATTATACGGTATTGCGTTTTGCTGTCATTGTATTGCCATTTCTTTACTCTTTTAAAATAACTTTTATATATATGTTATAGTATGCAGTGTATGTTTGTATTTCATAGACTATGTCAGGATGGATATACAAGAAACTAGGAAGTTTGTATCTCTGGGCAGGGGAAAAGGCCAGAATGGCCACTTGGTTGCATAACGCTTTCATGTGGGGTTAAGATGAAAAGGACTCTTTTTCTCAAAGCCATGAGTTACGGCTTATCCAGCAGAGCCCTGGCTAGATTACAGCCCCCACTCACTGCCTTAGCCAGGTGCCGTTGTGCGACCGGTGTCTTGAACAATCTTACATGGCAGCCCTGGAAATGAGGAGCTGGGGAACAAGGATGTGAGGGAGGCTTACCTTTCATTGCTGAATAAGATTTTGTATGATTGCATGTGCGTTTCCAATTAGAAATCAAAAAGTAGTATGTGCAAAATTACAGCTAGAAAAGAGCAATGCGTTCTGATGTTCTATAGCACTGTAGGATGACTGTAATTAACAATAATATATAGTTTCAATCATCTAAAAGGAGGATATTGACTATTCCCAGCACAAAGAAACGATAAATGTTTTACATGCTAATCATCCTCATCTGGTCACTACACATTGTAAGTATTGAAACATCACTATGTATCCCATAAATATGTAAGTATTGTGTGTCAATTAAAAAATAAAAAAAAAGAATAAAGAAGTAGTATGTGCTAATACAGAAAAACAGAAAGAAAAACCTCCTCCACCACAATAAATTAAAATCATCCAATGATCGGAACTCAGAAATCAGTACTGTCAATAATTTAGTATATTTTCCTCTAGGTTTTTTCCCTTACATGCATGCACTCAGTTTTATAACTGAGCTCATGTACAGTATTTTTTTCTGCTCTGATTTTTACCTTGTTTTATGTAACATGATTTTCCAAATCAAGAGAAATTTGAACACCTTCTTTCTGAAGATGTAAGTATTACACACTCATTGTGGAATATTCAGCAAATTCAGGTACGAGTTAAGATTTTTCTGTGGTTTTACCTCTCTTTTTTTGGTAGCAGCTTTACTGGGATATAATTCACATGCCGTACAGTTCACCTATGTAAAATGTACAACTCAATGGATTTCTATGTATTTACAGAGTTGTGCAACTGTTATTATAATCTAATTTTAGAACATTTTCATTGTCCCAAAAAAAACCCTGTACTAATTAGCAGTGATTCCCCATTTCTCCCTAATTCCCTCAGCCCTAGGCAACTACTAATCTAATTTCTATCTATATAGATTTGCCTAATCTAGACATTTCATATAAATGGGATCAATATTATATGTGGTCCTTTATGATTGGCTTCTTTCACTTAACAGTGTTTTTGAGATTCATCCATGTCTTGGCATAGATTTCATTTCTTTTTTTAAAGTTATCTATTTTTTGTCAATTGCTTATTTCATTATTAATCGATTGATTTTTATGCACATACCATAAAATTCACCCTTTTAAAGTGTACAATTCATTGGTTTTTAGTATAATCACAAAGTTGCACAACTATCCCCACTATCTAATTTCAGATCATTTCATCACCCCAAAAAGAAATTTCATACCCATTAGTAGTCATTCCCTATTCACTACACCTCACGCCCCAACTCCCTGGCAACCACCAACTTATTTTCTGTCTCTATGGATATGTGGCCTTTTTGTTTGTCTTCTTTTACTTAACATAATGTTTTCAGTATTCATCCATGTTGTAGTACGTACCAGTATTTCATTCCTTTTTATGGCTGAGTAGTATTCCATCATATACGTGTACTACATTCTGTATATCCACTCATCAAGTGATGGACACTTGAGTTGTTTCTACTTTTTAGCTATTACAAAGAATGCTTCTGTGAACATTATGTCCAAATTTGTGTGTGTGAACATATGTTTTCAATTCCCTTGAGTATATACCTCACTCCTTTTTATTGCTAATATTCCATTATATGGATACATCACATTTTAAAAATCTGTTTATCAGCTGATAAACATATGGATAATTCCCACCATTTGGCTATTATGAATAACACAACCATGAATATTTGTGTACAGGTTTTTTAAAATTCCTGTTTTCACTTTTGTGGGGCATATACTTAAGAATGGAATTGCTGGATCATATGGTAATTCTATTTTTAACTTTTTGAGGAACTCCAGTCTTTTCCACATTTTACATTCCCACTAGTAATGTATGAAGATGGCAATTCCTCCACATTTTTGCCAACATTTGTTATTATTCCTCTTTCTAATTATAGCCATTCTAATGGATGTGAAGTAGTATATCATTGTGGTTTTGATTTGCATTTCTTCAATGACTAATTAATAATGTTCAGCATCTTTTCATGTGCTGACAAAATTCTTGTGATGTTTCTTCTCTTCAAAGAGGGATATGTTTTCTGTAACTCTTTTTTTTTTTTTTTATGAGACAGAGTCTCGCTCTGTCACCCAGGCTAAAATGCAGTGATGCCATCACAGCTCACTGCAACCTCCTGCTCTTGGGTTCAAACGATTCTCCTGCCTCACCCTGCCAAGTAGTTGGGATTACAGGTGTGTGCCACTATGCCTGGCTAAATTTTGGATTTTTAATGGAGAAGGGGTTTCGCCATGTTGGCCAGGTTGATCTAGAACTCGACCTCAAGCAATCCATCCACCTCGGCCTCCCAGAGTGCTGGGATTACAGGCATGAGCCACCAGACCCAGCCCCTGTTTTCTATAACTCTTTGGAAAGCTTCACTTTATATCTTGTTGCCAGAGTCGGGTGTTGTGCCTTCCCTTAGATCAATAGTTCATATCAGCAACATAGAAAAAGGACACCGGCAAAATAAGATTATTTGAAAAAGAGGGGAATAGGTGGTGGACAGACAACCAACATTTTCTGCCAAAATACATAAACGTACAAAGAATAAGCCAAAATTATCTATAAACCCACCAGACTGCGGTAATAATGGAACTGTTTTAGGGTGAGGAAGTCTGCCTTAAATTTCTCTGGTGCTAGTCCCTTCAGAAGTAAAACCCCTCTTTTCCTTTTCTGTTATTGACTCAAGACCAAATCATGCAGTTCTTCTCTTCTTTCCTGCCAAATACTGCCTGAAGCTCCCTGAACTCTTAGTCTGAGGAATACACAAGTATTTTCTCCACTGTATAAAATAGCCATAGGTTTCAAGGCTTGTAGCATGCTGCTTCCTGCTGCTTGCTCTTCTTGTATACAATTCATTTTGTAGTTGAGAACAGTATGTTCCTATCCTAAAAAGTTAATTTTAGGATAGCAAGATACAAGAAATACTTTCATGTCCCTTTTTTGGGATGCTAGACTTTTCCTTTCTTTTCTTTTGCTCTTACTGCTGAGGGCCAAATAGTTGAAATTCCTAGCAATAATCCTACCAAATTATTCTGTATTTTTAGCAATAATGGGAAAATAGTTTATTTTTATAACCTATTGCTCATATTTGTTTGATGGTCAGAGTATACCCGGCCTTGAGATATTTTAATACTTTGCAAGCCACTGATATTGGTAATTTCTGTTTCTCAGTGTACTGCAGTTCACTACTATGTACACCTAGGTAGTATGGTTGATCTTTGGAGAGTAAAGATTTTGCATATATCTTTTTGTTTTTCTTCTACCATTTATTGTATAGGAGGGAAGAGCCATTGGATTTCAAGTAACTGCTCTTTTATCTACCATAAAAAAATTACTGTTCATTATAGATTTTCTTTTTTTCTCATCTTTTTATTCTTTTTTTTTTAATTTTACTTTAAGTTCTGGGATATGTATGCAGAACGTGCAGGTTTGTTACATAGGTATACATGTGCCATGGCAGTTTGCTGCACCTATCAACCCATCATCTAGGTTTTAAGCCCTGCATACATTAGGTATTTGTCCTAATGTTCTCGCTGCCCTTGCCCTCCGCCCCGACAAGCCCCGGTGGGTGATGTTCCCCTCCCTGTGTCCAGGTGTTCTCATTGTTCAACTACCACTTATGAGTGAGAACATGCGGGTGTTTGGTTTTCTGTTTCTGTGTTAGTTTGCTGAGAATGATGGCTTCCAGCTTCATCCATGTCCCTGTGAAGGACATGGACTCATTCTTTTTTATGACTGCATAGTATTCCATGGTGTATATCTGCCACAATTTCTTTATCCAGTCTATCACTGATGGGCATTTGGGTTGATCCCAAATCTTTGCTGTGTAAATCATACTGCAGTAAACATATGTGTGCATGTGTCTTTATAGTAGAATGATTTATAATCCTTTGGGTATATACCCAGTAATGGGATTGCTGGGTCAAATGGTATTTCTGGTTCTAGATCGTTGAGGAATTGCCACGCGGTCTTCCACAATAGTTGAACTAATTTACACTACCACCAACAGTATAAAAGTGTTCCTATTCCTCCACAGCCTCACCAGCATCTGTTATTTCCCGACCTTTTAGATGATTGTTTTATTCTTAATTAAATTGGGTAAACCCGAAGGGTGGACTTTTTGTCACGTTAAGTTCCTAGAGTAATAAAACACGTCCTAGAACCATCCATGCCTGCTATGGACTGAAAGTTTTGTCCTCCCAAGATCCATATTTGAAACTATACACCAATGTGATGGTATTTGGTGGAGCTTTGGGGAGGTAATTGGGCTTGGATAAGGCCATGGGGCTGGGGGTCCCCATGGTAGGATCAGTGCCTTTATAAGGGGCTGAAAAGACCTGAACTCTCTCTGTCTTGGGAGAAAACAGCCACCTCCAAACAAGGAAGAGGGCTGTTACCAGAAAACAAATTGGCCAGCACCTTGATCTTGTACTTCCCAGCCTCCAGAGCTGTGAGAAATAAGTTTCTGTTGCTTAGGCTGCTTAGGCCACTCAGTCCTGTGGGACTTTTGTTATAGCATCCTGAACTGTCTAAGACAATACCTTATAAATTTTAGTCTGAGGCCCAAACCAAATTGTAAAAACAAAAGAAATTCATTCTTTTGTTTCTTAATTAAAGTAAAAGGACTGAAAAATTAGTAACTACACCATTTTAAAAATGCTGCCGTAAATGTTTTTCTTTAGCAAATCATCCTGCTTCTCTGTGCCTCAGTTTCTTTATCCATGAAATGGGGCCAAAATAACGTTCTCCTACTTGTTCTTGGGAAAATATATATTGTGAGAATCAACTGATGATATAAGCGAAGCTGACTTTATTTATTTAGAAAAAATAATGGTGCTATATAGACCAATTTATGACTATTTTATTGTTGTCATTGTTGAAGTGAATGTAGGTTAAGTATACTTAATAAGTATAGAAAAAAAATGGTGCTATATGGACCAATTTATAACTATTTTATTTTTGTCATTGTTGAAGTACATGTAGGTTAAGTATAAATAAAAGGTGACAAATTCTGGAGGTGGGAGGTCAGTCACAAGACTGATACCATTTCTCCCTTAAAGAAGGCGGCCAGCCCTTTCCCTCTGATCCACTGGCTTCCTTGGAACCATCCTCCCATTTGGATGCTTTTATGTCTAGACAGATAACTTCTAAAATTTGATCTGTCAGGAATTTCCAATGTCTGCTCAGTTGATTAACTAGTAAAAATGGGTACAACACAAAGTCTCACACCATGCCGCTCTTTTTTTTTTGTTGTTGTACTTCTTCAGACAATATAGATAGCATCCCTCCTCTTTTCTTTGAGCAAGGAGACTTTAATTTGATAAAATCACAGATGAAGGAAATGAGAAAGTTTTGCTTTGTTTACTTCCCCCTCCTACACCCCCCAGGAGTGAAATGAGTTTGCTGAAGCCAAAGAATAGACACTGAATAGGTGCCTTAGTGGTGGATTTTTTTTTATATATGTATACTTTAGATTTTAGGGTACATGTGCACAATGTGCAGGTTTGTTACATATGTATCCATGTGCCGTGTTGGTTTGCTGCACCCATTAACTCATCATTTAGCATTAGGTATATCTCCTAATGCTGTCCCTCCCCCCTCCCCTCACCCCACAACAGTCCCTGGAGTGTGATGTTCCCCTTCCTGTGTCCATGAGTTCTCATTGTTCAATTCCCACCTATGAGTGAGAACATGCGGTGTTTGGTTTTTTGTCCTTGCGATAGTTTACTGAGAATGATGTTTTCCAGTTACATCCATGTCCCTACAAAGGACATGAACTCATCATTTTTTATGGCTGCATAGTATTCCATGGTGTATATGTGCCACATTTTCTTAATCCAGTCTATCGTTGTTGGACATTTGGGTTGGTTCCAAGTCTTTGCTATTGTGAATAGTGCCTCAACAAACATACGTGTGCATGTGTCTTTATAGCAGCATGATTTATCGTCCTTTGGGTATATACCCAGTAATGGAATGGCTGGGTCAAATGGTATTTCTAGTTCTAGATCCCCGAGGAATCGCCACACTGACTTCCACAATGGTTGAACTAGTTTACAGTCCCACCAACAGTGTAAAAGTGTTCCTATTTCTCCACATCCTCTCCAGCACCTGTCGTTTCCTGACTTTTTAATGATGGCCATTCTAACTGGTGTGAGATGGTATCTCATTGTGGTTTTGATTTGCATTTCTCTGATGGCCAGTGATGATGAGTATTTTTTCACATGTTTTTTGGCTGCATAAATGTCTTCTTTTGAGAAGTGTCTGTTCATGTCCTCTGCCCACTTTTTGATGGGGTTGTTTGTTTTTTTCTTGTAAATTTGTTTGAGTTCATTGTAGATTCTGGATATTAGCCCTTTGTCAGATGAGTAGGTTGCAAAAACTTTTTCCCATTCTGTAGGTTGCCTGTTCACTCTGATGGTAGTTTCTTTTGCTGTGCAGAAGCTCTTTAGTTTAATGAGATCCCATTTGTCAATTTTGGCTTTTGTTGCCATTGCTTTTGGTGTTTTTGACATGAAGTCCTTGCCCACGCCTATGTCCTGAATGGTATTGCCTAGGCTTTCTTCTAGGGTTTTTGTGGTTTTAGGTCTAACATGTAAGTCTTTAATCCATCTTGAATTAATTTTTGTATAAGGTGTAAGGAAGGGATCCAGTTTCAGCTTTCTACATATGGCTAGCCAGTTTTCCCAGCACCATTTATTAAATAGGGAATCCTTTCCCCATTTCTTGTTTTTGTCAGGTTTGTCAAAGATCAGATAGTTGTAGATATGCGGCATTATTTCTGAGGGCTCTGTTCTGTTCCATTGATCTCTGTTGTGGTACCAGTACCATGCTGTTTTTGTTACTGTAGCCTTGTAGTATAGTTTGAAGTCAGGTAGCATGATGCCTCCAGCTTTGTTCTTTTGGCTTAGGATTGACTTGGCAATGCGGGCTCTTTTTTGGTTCCATATGAACTTTAAAGTAGTTTTTTCCAATTCTGTGAAGAACGTCATTGGTAGCTTGATGGGGATGGCATTGAATCTATAAATTACCTTGGGCAGTATGGCCATTTTCACGATATTGATTCTTCCAAACCATGAGCATGGAATGTTCTTCCATTTGTTTGTATCCTCTTTTATTTTGAGCAGTGGTTTGTAGTTCTCCTTGAAGAGGTCCTTCACATCCCTTGTAAGTTGGATTCCTAGGTATTTTATTCTCTTTGAAGCAATTATGAATGGGAGTTCACTCATGATTTGGCTCTCTGTTTGTCTGTGATTGGTGTACAAGAATGCTTGTGATTTTTGTACATTGATTTTGTATCCTGAGAATTTGCTGAAGTTGCTAATCAGCTTAAGGAGATTTTGGGCTGAGACAATGGGGTTTTCTAGATATACAATCATGTCATCTGCAAACAGGGACAATTTGACTTCCTCTTTTCCTAATTGAATACCCTTTATTTCCTTCTCCTGCCTGATTGCCCTGGCCAGAACTTCCAGCACTATGTTGAATAGGAATGATGAGAGAGGGCATCCCTGTCTTGTGCCAGTTTTCAAAGGGAGTGCTTCCAGTTTTTGCCCATTCAGTATGATATTGGCTGTGGGTTTGTCATAGATAGCTCTTATTATTTCGAGATATGTCCCATCAATACCTAATTTATTGAGAGTTTTTAGCACGAAGGGTTGTTGAATTTTGTCAAAGGCCTTTTCTGCATCTATTGAGATAATCATGTGGTTTTTGTCTTTGGTTCTGTTTATATGCTGGATTACATTTATTGATTTGCGTATGTTGAACCAGCCTTGCATGCCAGGGAGGAAGCCCACTTGATCATGGTGTATAAGCTTTTTGATGTGCTGCTCCTGAATGACTACTGGGTGCATAATGAAATGAAGGCAGAAATAAAGATGTTCTTTGAAACCAACGAGAACAAAGACACAACATACCAGAATCACTGGGACACATTCAAAGCAGTGTGTAGAGGGAAATTTATAGTACTGAATGCCCGCAAGAGAAAGCAGGAAAGATCCAAAATTGACACCCTAACATCACAATTAAAAGAACTAGAAAAGCAAGAGCAAACACATTCAAAAGCTAGCAGAAGGCTAGAAATAACTAAAATCAGAGCAGAACTGAAGGAAATAGAGACACAAAAACCCTTCAAAAAATTAATGAATCCAGGAGCTGGTTTTTTAGTGGTGGATATTATTTAGCTTATATGGTTTTTAGCGCTTCGTGATGCCAAAAAGCTGCTCATAGTCATGAAGGCAGCTGCAGAGAGTTAAGCAGCCTGCTGGTCAGCCTTGGACTATGAGGGGGACATTGGCTACTTCCTCCAATTCAGGCTTCCACCACCTCTATGTGTTTCCTGCCATCTCCTCCTGCTTGAGGCCAACACTGAAGGATGTCCCTTAATCTCTCAGTCAAAGGGAAAGATGAAAGAAAGCAGGAGACCAGTCACCTAGCCCCTGGCTCGAGTGGCATTGAAACAGAACTTGTGCCCCTCAGGCCTCCTGCCTCCTTTTTGGAATGGGATGTAGAGGGACATGAGGCATTCAGAGCCCCACCCCCTGAGTGAGGAGCCTGCCACTGCATAGTTGGGGAGCACTCCCAGAGGCCACAAGAGAAGCTTGCTTTGAGGGTGGCACTTTTGCCCACCAACCTCTTACCCCACTCTGTGTGTGAAGGCCCCACGGTTCCTGAGGACTGAGGAACAGGAACACTCTTTCAGCTTAGTTATGTGGATATTCCCACAGCCCTGACTCAAGCTCTTTCTTTGTACCCTAGAACTCTGCAGCAACCTCCCTGATAGGCTTTCCTGGTCCCCCAACCGTCAAGCAGCCCCCTTGCCCTTTTCCCTTATGTTCTACAAATATGGGATCCTTCTTGCCACAAGCATTGTCCTCAAGGCTCCCTGTGCCTTGGATTGCTATCATGTACCCCCATCATCACCTGATTCTCCCGTACTCAGCCTTCAGGTCTCTGCTGAAAGTCATGTGCTCAGGGAGGCATCCCTTAATCCCCCCATCCTCACCCACCTGTCTCTATTAGAACCCCTGTGGCAGTGCCTGCTCCTTTACATTTCTTGTTCAGATTCCTCTTCTGACTTCCCCACTCTCCTCTAAGACTCGCTTAGACAGAGATCGTCTCAGTCTTGTCAGTGTTGTGAGTGCTTAGTTCCCTGCCTGATGCATAGTGCGAACTCAATACGTAATTTTCTAATGAGCAAGACTGTGTTTTGGGAATGGATGAACCACTTTCTGTATTCACCGTTAAGACAAATAGTCATTTATTGGTCAGTTCAATAAACATTTATTGATTGCCTGCTATGTGCCAGCCACTGGGGAAACAAATATGAATAAGACCCTTTCCCAGCTTGTACCAGTGGTTTCTGAATGAGGGCATCTACTACCCCACCTAGCAGCATTTAGAAATGTATGGAGGTGCTTTCTGTTGTGGTTGTCCTAATGACTGGGGCACTACTGCATTTAGCAGGCAGAGCCCAAGGTCACTAAATGCCTTCCAGTGCATGGGATACTCCTGCACAAAGAGGAGCCATCCCAGCCAGCCTTGCTTCCACGTCGCATCACAGTGGTTCCTCACATAGCTGACAGTCTAATAGAGAAAAGTGAACTGAGAGGAGCAATATCCCGTCGTGTGTACAGTCAGAGACTTTCATAACAGTGCATGGCCCAAAGGAGGCATCAGCATTCCACCTGGGTTTAGTGTGGGGGGGGATTTTTTCTGTAAACATGTCAAAGAAAGACTTCTTCTAGTACTGCGGAGCCTCTGGTTTAAATGAAATGATAATTCTGAGCAAACTATCACAAGGACAGAAAACCAAACACTGCATGTTCTCACTGATAGGTGGGAATTGAACAGTGGGAACACTTGGACACAGGGTGGGGAACATCACACACCAGGGCCTGTTGTGGGGTGGAGGGAGTGGGGAGGGACAGCATTAGGAGATACACCTAATGTAAGTGACAAGTTAACAGGTGCAGCACACCAACATGGCACATGTATACATATGTAACAAACCTGCACGTTGTGCACATGTACCCTAGAAGTTAAAAGTATAATAAAAATAATAAAAATAAATAAATAAAATGAAACAAAAACTGAAGTGCCAAAATATTAATAGTTGTTATGATAGTTATTCTCCCTTTGGATGATAAGTATCCAAAAATCATAAGTGAAAATCATAGGAAACGGCATTCCGGTTATTTCTCAAAAGACTTTGAGTTCATTATATTCAAAATTGTGACTGTGTAAAAAAAAACTAACAAACAAAAAACCATTATACAGTGATTGCTTCATTTCTTTTGCCTTTTGGAAAGAAAATAAGAGGGAAGAGTGTTTCTCCACAACTAGTCATATGAGAGGAAGAACAGGGTGTAGCATTTATTTTATTTTATTTTTTATTTATTTTTGAGACAGAATCTCGCTCTGTTGCTCAGGCTGGAGTGCCGTGGTGTGATCTCAGCTCATTGCAACCTCCACCTTCCAGGTTCAAGCGGTCCTTCCGCCTCAGCCTCCTAAGCAGCTGAGACTACAGGTGCACACCACTACTCCGGGCTAATTTTTGTTACTTTTAGTAGAGATTGGTTTTATCATGTTGGCCAGGTTGTTCTCAAACTCCTGGCCTCAAGTAATCTGCCAGCCTCGGCCTCCCAAAGTGCTGGGATTACAGGCATGAGCCACCGTACCTGGCCAGGGTGTAGCATTTAATTAGATCAGGTTTCCTTGACCTCTGCACCAGGGACATTTTGGGCAGGAGAGTCCTTTGCTGTGGGGGCTCACCAGTGCATTATATGATGTTTAGCAGCATCCCTGGCCTCTACCTGCTAGATGCCAGTAGCACCTCCCAGTTGTGACAACCAAAAATGTCTTCTGACATTGCGAAATGTCCCAGCATGGGAGGGAGGTACAAAATTGCCCCCGGTTGAGAACCATTGAACTAGACCTCGTTTTCATTCACCTCGAGCCCTATGTTGGACGTCCATGATCTGTCAGTTTACCCACACTAGTTTTTCAGGTGTGTAGAGGGTACAGCTGAAAAATGACCACAGACATTAGTTGGACTCTGTGTTTTTGCCAGGCAGAGGGGACCACTGGAAGCTGCCATTTCACTAAGTTGCTCTTTCTTCCTAGAGACAGGGGTTGGAATTTGTCCTATCTTCTTGGCATTCATGCTCTTCTTCCTGCCGATTCCTCAAAGGAGAACCTACAGGAGCCTCAGGCATAACGACAATTTCTCTTTTACGACAGCACAACTCCCAGGTGTATGAGTAATGCTGCCACCCGAAGCATCTTCTTAAGCCTCCAGAGAGAGCTGCAGGAAATTACAGTGTATTGCAGGGAACTCTGTGCTGAGGAGGAAAGAAAATCCTCTTCTTAAATTAAAAAAAAAAAAAAGAAAGAAAGAAAGAAAGAAAAAGCAAGACAATGTTGAAGCTAGCTTGATTTGGCTCCTTTTCCACAGAAAATTTCAGACCATCTTCAAGGGTGTGTGTCTGGGATCTGGGTAGTCCCATGTGGCTAGTCCATTTTAAGGATGATGCCATACTTGGGTAGCACTTTTCTCCACTTCTGCACATCTGGGTTCAGTTGCCACCCACTGCAGTCCCTGGAGTGGAGGAAGTTGCACTTCCTTCCCTCTAAAATCACTCAGTCTTGACCTTTGAACTTCTTGTACCAAAGAGGAAAGCCATTTGGATAAGAAAAAAAGCATCAATGTTTATGTCAGTAGAAATAAGATGTCTTCTGTCTTGCACCCAGCTTTTCTGAGTCCACAGGAAAAGTTGCCTCTAGTGGGGAAGATCAAGCTCAAAAAGCTTTTTGGGAACTTGAAAGAGCAACCGAACTGCTCCCTGAAAACAAGTTGCCACCAACTTTCACCTTCAGCAAACAGGAAGTCATAGGAAAGCACAGGTAGGTAACTAGTTGAAATTTAAAAACACGTTTTATAATATGTACACATGGACATAGAGAGTGGACTAAGAAGGCTTGGCGCAGTGGCTCATGCCTGTAATCCCAGCACCTCGGGAGGGGGGAAGGATCACGAGTTCAGGAGTTCGAGACCAGCTGGCCAACATGCTGAAACCCCCATCTCTATTAAAAATACAAAAATTAGCCTGGCATGGTGTTGTGCACTTGTAATTCCAGCTACTCGGGAGGCTGAAGCAGAAGAATCACTTGAACGCGGGAGACGGAGGTTGCGGTGAGCTCAGATGGTGCCACTGCACTCCAGCCTGGGTGACAGAGGGAGACTATGTTACAAAAAAAAAAAAAAAAAAATTGGACTAAGAGACAATGGAGACTGGAAAGGGTCAGAGGGCAGGAGGGGATGAAGGATGAGAAATAACTTAATGGGTACAATGTACACTATTCTTGTGATGGCTACACTCAAAGCCCAGACTTCACCACTATGCAATATATCCATATAACAACACTGCACTTATACTCACTAAATCTATATTTTTGAAAACCCACATTTTACTTATACTATTTTATCTGACTACAAAAAGTTGAAACAATTCTTGATTCGGGGGGTGATGGTGATTAGTTTTCTTTGGATGGTTACCCTTCGCCAGACACCATGCTAAAGACCTTATACAGAATATTTTACTTAATTTTCCCCAAACTTTTTGTAGTGAATACTGATAATACATTGTACACGTGAGGACGTTGAGACTTTGTTGATTTAAGGAGCGTATTTGGGGTCTCACGGGTCCTGAGGAGCAGAGATCTGAAGTTGGGTGTGTCTCTTTTATGAGATTTAGCTCCTAAGCACTATACTATCACTATTGTAGTTCTCTAATTTTAGCATGAGTCGGAATCCTCCAGAGGCCAACTGGAAGCTCTGATCGCTGATCTCACCCCCCAACAATTTCTGGTTCTGGGGCTGCCTGATAGCTTGCATCTCTAGCAAATTTCCAGGTGATGCTAAAGCTGCTGGCCCAGTGACCACACTTTGAGAGCCCCTATTATACTACATCCTATCTTCTAAAAAATTGCCCTGACTTTGGAAACCTTGAACGAAAATGACGGAATTTGAAAGTGACTGCTGACATTAGACCTATGCACAGACAGCTAACAGCCAGAGTGTTTCGAGAGCCTCTCTTCTGAGAGGATGGTGTCATGAGACAGAGGTAATTGACCTGTTGTAGGTTTTATTCTGGTATTCCCTTGGCTGCCTGACATTTCCGAGAACACAGTCGAACTGCATCATTAAAAAAAAAATGTACCACCACTATTTGCTTGTACTAATAGGCCATTTTTTAAGTTCAGTAGTTTTCCATTCAGCATGATGACATTTCTTTTTCAAGCTAAGTTCATTTTCTTTTGATTCAGTAAAATCTATTGTATTCAGATTCATCATTACCATCATCTTGAAAAAAAACCATCAATACTAATACTGATGGCACATAGGGAAGAATTACTGTGAAGAAAGGTTTGCAAATCTTGGACCAAGTCTTGTGTCCTATTAACTAATTCAACAAAAACTCTTAGGCAATTTTATTAAAGAAAGAAATCTCATTTAAAAGTTTTCTGATTACAGTCACTGAAAACAACAGGCACTTTGAGGACAGATTTTGTGTTCTTCGTCTTTTGACTGATTGAGTTTCACCTGAATTAAGATTCTAAAAGCACATTTGATACCTGAAATCAAGCTGATTTACTTGTCAATAATCTGTTCTGGAGTCTTCTGGGCTGGTTCAGGAGAAAAGCTTTGGTGCCTTACCTTTCCTTTTGGTGCCACTTAATAGCATAGATAACAACCCAGGTGTGAAACAGCCAAGAAAATACAGACAATTGACCTACAGATGGATTCAGGAAAAAACTCCATCCTGAAATTTGCTACAGCACTTTTGCTATGAGAAATCTTCATACATTCTAAGGGAAAATGGAGGCTGGGCACAGTGGGTCATGCCTGTAATGCTAGCACTTTGGGAGGCTGAGGCTGGAAGATTGCTTGAGCTCAGGCATTTGAAACCAGCCTGGGCAACATAGTGAGACCCCATCTCTACAAAAAAAAAAATAATAATGATAATAAACTTAGCACCTGTAGTCCCAGTGGCTGAGGTGGGAAGATGGATCACATCATCCCCGGAGTTCAAGGCAGCAGTGAGCTATGATTGAGTCACTGCTCTCCAGCCTGGGCAACAGACCTTGTCTCAAAAATAAATAAAGGAAAACAGAGACTGGTGGTAGGTGAGACTCCTTGAGCTCCCTTTTCCAAATGTTTCCAACAATCCGTATCAATTCCTGAGGGACAAATTTAATAAATAAATAAATAAATAAGATTAATTATCTAGTGACTTCATGAGTGGTGGGACAGTTTCCTTTGGTTTTGAGGAGAGAATAAACTACCCATGGAGGTTGGTGCTGGTAGGTGAGGTTAGACATGTCCAGACGCTGAATTTTCCAGAACTAAACCACCGATTCTCTTATGGGCTTCTGTTTCCCAGCAGTAGTAACGGCAAGCTATTTACAAGGTACCAAGAACTCTGTTTTTCTCCCTGACTGCTGCATTGGAATTAGCAGCATCTTGGTGTGAGGAAACCTGCCCTCCTGCTGGCAACCACAGGAGGTTGTGATTTTCTCTGAGACCCTCAAGTTAGGAGCAAAGGCAGGTTCTAGGGCCGCCTGTTGCTTTGAGACTGTTGCCTTCATCTCCTGCTTCCAGCAGAACCAAGGAAACATTCATGGCTATTCCCCCAGGAGTAGGGTCCAAAGGGATGCCTTGGAGATTTTTTTTTTCTCTCTGTCTCTCTTCTGCATCTGTGGCTGCCCAGAGGTGTTTATCAGTGTGAACAGAGCAAGATGAGTAAGGTGTTCACCCAGGCAGATTAGGAGACTACTCGTCCGATGTGTGTGTGTGTGTGTGTGTGTGTGTGTGTGTTCGCGCGCGCGCAAGACGTGGAAGCCAAGTGTGCTGAAATGCAGCTCTCCTCTCTGCCTGCAAAGAGTTGCTCCGCTTCCGTCCATGCCCCGCGCCCTGGGGAAGCGCCAGGGGGAGTCCTCGCCGGCCAGGGCTTCCCGTGCCCCGGGAGCGCCGAGGGCCAGCTTGGTGGAGCTTAGCACAGCTTGCTCGGCGCTGCGAGCGGGCGGGGGTGGACACTGGGCTTCTGTGTGCCAGTCGCAGCCGTTGGCTGGCGGGCACCCAATCCCAGGGCATGCCGCCGGAGCCTGGCCAGGACGCACGGTGAAAGACGAGTTTGGTGGCAGGCTTGACCCGCCGGCTGCCAGCAGAAGCCGGCGTCGGGAGCCCAGGCGGGCGGGCCGCTGGGGTCGGGGCTGCACCTACGAGAGTCGGGACCCCCGGGTTCGGAGCGAAGGAGGAGGCATGGCTTCGGTGTTCATGTGTGGCGTGGAGGACCTGCTGTTCAGCGGCAGCCGCTTCGTGTGGAACTTGACCGTGTCCACGCTGCGGAGATGGTACACAGAGAGGCTGCGGGCTTGCCACCAGGTGCTGCGGACGTGGTGCGGGCTGCAGGACGTGTACCAGGTGAGCCAGGGCGAGCGGCACCCGAGGGCCCCAGCAGGATGCCCGGCACTCATGGGAAGCCGGCTCCACCTGTATGATTTTATTCCCCCCAGCTCTTCTTAAACTCCTAGCAGACTGCTTGGCCCTTGGGTCAAACGCTCAGCAGCTCTAGGTACTATTGCTTGACAGAGCTTGTGAATTTTTTAAATCGGGCATGGGGGGCACTTGCGAGATAGTCCGAGCGTTTGCAGATACCTGTTACAGAGTGATGGTGTACTGGCTGGCGCTTGGCTAGGGAGGCTGTTTCTTTGCAGCAGAGGGTCTGCAGAAAGCCACTTAGACATTCAAATGAGTCCTTCTTTTTAATTTCGTTGGGGGTGGGAGTGGCTGCTTCTGGAGCAACGGTTTCACACCAATTTGCTGGTAAAGGGGGCCTCGGTGGATTTGCATCCTTCCGCTGGATTTTCAGTTTTCCATCAGGCAGCCCCAACTTGTAAGGCAGAGCCAGGAAAAGCTGATTCTGTGTCTACTGGCTTTTGGAAGGAAGGACAGCAAATTGTGAACACTTCGCAGGAGGATGATAGGCTGGGGAAGGGAGGGGTGGCCCTGCTACACGTTGGAATGCTTATGTTAGGATTTACTCCCTGTCACACAACACAGCCCCTTTATTTCTCTGCTCGGTCCCATCCTGCAGGCAAAAAATGCAGCAACTTTGCTCAATTAGGAGACCGTTCATCCTCTCTGGGACTGCAGTTTGCCTGGATTTTTTTTTAAACAGTAATTTATGAATTTAAAAGTTCTGTGCTTTGGTTGTTAATATATTTGAGATTTTTTTAAATCTGCGTTGTTTAATTACAAATATACTTGGTGTTTACTGTGGAAACATAATATCTTATTTTCTTTCCTGTGATGTGGAATAGCTTTGTTGCAGTTCCTGGATTCCCCCCAGTTGACACTGTTCCTAATACGTCTAGAATTTATATCTCATTATATTGTGTCTGATACATGATCAAGCACTTGATTTTGACAAACCATAGTCTTCCATCAATCAGGCAAAATGAAAAGGCCATCACCTAAGGTTAGCCTATGGAAGTCTAAAGAGTCAGTGTCCCCTTGTCATCCTTGTTAAAACATGAGGAACATTTGAACTTGTGCTTTCACTGCTTCTGCTTCGTATAACATATCTGTGATATCTTGCATTTTGAAATGGAATCTGAAAGGCAGGTTGGGAACCAGGGCAGCATGTGGGAGTTTGAGAGTATTAGAGAATTGTGGATATATCCCATCTGGCCACATTACGTAGCTCCCTGGCTTTTTGGAGCCAGAACTGTGTCTGTCTTTCAAGGCTTTTTTTTCCTCTCTTGGGAAATCCCTGTTCAGTTTGGTCTGTAGAATAAGTGCCCCTTGTGTAATTTTGGTTTTTCTTTTTAATGTTTGAGAAACTTTCAAAAAGGGAACGCAAATATTGTAGCCAACCAGAGTGACTCTGTGCCTCAATCCCCAAGGATTCAGAGGATTTATGGCTTATCTCTAATACTGTTACTGACCAACTCAAAAATAAAGATTCCAGAAACCTGAGACCTTATGGGTTCTTTATAAGGTTGACTGATAATTTTTAAGCGCAATAGCAGTTTGAGAGACTGAGCTACTAAAATATATATATTTTTTCTTTTCTCTAAAATGGATGGTGACTGAGCCAATACCATATCATAATTGATAAGAACATCTAAAATAATGTTGCTAGTAAGGCAGTGTGCTGTGCGTCTGTAATCCCAGCTACTCAAAAGGCTGAGGCAGGAAGATCCCTTGAGCCCAGGAGTTTGAGGCCAGCCTGGGCAATATAGTGAGACCCATTTCTTAAAAAAAAAGAAAAAATAATAAGTCCCCACTCCTTATTTTTAACATTAATCAGTTGTACATTTCAAAATAACAAGAAGAGAATAATTTGAATGTTTCTAGCATAAAGAAAAGATAATGGTTGGGCACCATGGCTCATGCCTGTAATCCCAACATTTTGGGAGGCTGAAGTGAGAGGATCACTTGAGCCCAGGAGTTCAAGACCAGTCTGAGCAACATAGTGAGACCTCATCTCTACAAAAAATTTAAAAATCAGCCAGGTATAGTGGCATGCACCTGTAGTTCCCTCTGCTCAAGAGGTTGAGGCAGGAGGATCACTTGAGCCCAGGAGTTCAAGGCTGCAGTGAGCCATAATTACCCCACTGCACTTCAGCCTAAGTGACAGAGGGAGACTTCCTCTAAAAAATTAATTAATTAAAATATTTAAAGTATTGGCTACCCCAGTTACCCTGCTTTGATTATATGAATGTGTCACATTATCACATGTACCCCCAAAACATGTACATCTAATATGTATCAATGAAAATGAATAACAAAGGCTTCTATGAATGCAGAATCGGAAGAAAATGATCTCTAAGTTTAATACTTCCTGTGCTTTTGCAAAAATAAGATTTTCAAAAATATTTTCAGCCTTTGAATATTCTTAATTGTGCAACATAATCCTTTGCAAAGAAAGATCATTTTTTAATGCTTTTCAAATATTAAGTGAAAAAGTAGTGACAACTGTGTGGAACTAAAAGACAGTAACTGCAAGTTAAATAGACAAGGGAGTTAATCCAGTCTTTGCCTATGTATGACCATGGGTAAGTTAATCTTACTATACTTCAGCTTCATCATTTGTAAGATGGGAAATTAATAGTACTAATCACAGAGGTTGATAAAAGAATTAATTGACATGTAAGATATTTAGCACGCTGCCTGGAGTTTAGAAAACATCCAATAAATGTTATCTTTTCTATCAGTTAGGATTTTTTTATTATAATAGAAAACCCAAGTCAAACTTGCCTACAGAGTAAAAAGAAATGACTTTTGTCACAGCTGAAAAGTCTAGCAGTAGAATGAACTTTAGGTATTGTTTGATCAGGGTACCATGCTTTCAGTCCTGGTCTTGCTCATGTGTTGGCTTTATCTTCAGCTGGTTTCTTCCCTCGCAATAGCAGATAATCACAGCAGTTTCAGGCCTTATATCCACACATCCAGAAAGAAAGAATTTCTCATATCCTCCAACTATCAAAAAAAAAAAAAAAGTCCCAGTTTACATGCTGGAACTCCGATTTGGGGTCTGTACCCACTCCTGATGCCATGCACTGATTGGCACAGAGTATGGGATGACAATGTATGCATTCCCAATGAGAGTGAAATGGCTCAAAGGAGGCAAAAATTATTTTGGAGGAGGGGAGTGGGAAAAAAATTCACTACTTTTATTTATAAAGCACAAATATACATGCAATATATAAACAGAAATACAGCATATCTGTGACATTAAAATGGTAGGGATTGGGCTGGGTGCAGTGGCTCACACCTCTAATCTCAGCACTTTGGGAGGCCAAGGTGAGCAGATCACTTGAGGTCAGGAGTTCAAGACCAGCGTGGCCAACATGGCGAGACCACGTCTCTACTAAAAATACAAAAAGTAGCTGGATGTGGTGATTCATGCCTGTAATCCCAGCACTTTGGGAGGCTGAGGCGAGTGGATCACTTGAGCTCACGAGTTTGAGACCAGCCTGGCCAACATGGCAAAACGCCATCTCTACTAAAAATACAAAAATTAGCCAGGCATGGTGGCACATGCCTGTAATCCTAGCTACTCGGGAGGCTGAGGCAGGAGAATCACTTAAACCTGGGAGATGGAGGTTGCAGTAAGCCATGATCACACCACTGCACTCCAACCTGGGCAACAGAGTGAGACTCTGTCTCAAAATAAATAAATAAAATAAAATAAAATAGGAGGGATGACAAACAAACAAAAATCTAAAAAGTCTCCTTAAGCAGGTAACAATGAATTAAAAGGTTAAGAAACACTGGATTGCATTGATTTGCTAAGGCTAGAGGGGGAAGGGACCCATTTCCGAACCTAGGAGTAAGATTGGCCCTACTCAGACCACAGAGCTGCCAGGGAGGAAAGGCAAAATGTTTGGCTGAAATGCAACCAACAATGTCCACTGCATCATTAGAATATCAAATCTAGTGCTCTTTACGTAAAAATGTTAGCTATTTTTCAAGATATGTACAAAAATTAATGCTCAAATACCTTTGTAGGTATTTTGCCATACAAATTTGAGTTAAGGGGCTTATCATAAGAATACCCCTTTGCTATCCCATAATTGTGAATTCTAAATCAGAGAGGGGATTGTTCCACTGCACTGCTCAGCTTTCAGGCATATGGACTAGAAACACACACACACCAGGGAGTTACATATTTTACTGAACCAAATTTTATATGATCTTGTTGATAAAAAGGTGTCATTTTGCTTGCTTCTAGTCTGAATAGTCTTGTTTGTAAGGAAAGCCAAAGCTTAATCACTCTAGAGAGAAATAGGGTGGGAAGGGAGGTATCCATTACATGAAATACCTGGCAGTCTCCTGGGGGTGTTCTTTTTATTCATATACTATAAGTGAAATAAGATCTCCCACCTATTCATAAGGTATTTGCCAACAACATTATTGTCAGGCTAGCAAAGCTAGGAAGGCGTAATTTCTTTGGAATTGAACACTTCCTCCATTTCTAGATATTGGAGAAGCAAGTGACTTAATTTGCCAACAAACCATGAATAATTAAGATACTAGCTATAAGGCCTTTCTGTAGTAATGAGACTAAATAAAAAGCAGGCTCAGGCTGCATTGAGGCTGCCTTGAACAAAGAGTTACTTTATGAGTGAAGCCTTGAATTTGGCTAAAGTAGCAGACATGAGTATTCACCTTCACTTTAAGCTAAATGCTAAAAGCTGGTTCATCAGCCATATCCCTATCCTCCTTATATCTTGCCTGGATGGGTTTTGTTATAGCAATTAATTAGGTTTCACAAACAACTTAGGTGGAAAATGATGACAGAATATTACAGAAAAAAATAATCAACACCCTTTGCTTTTTATTAAGTGTGGCATGTTCTAACAAAACCCTCAGTTTATTCCTTGGGATTAGATTTTCCCCTTCTCTCCAGTGTCCCAAAGGTAGAATTTCTTGTAAACCCTGAAGGCAGTCATTGCCTCCAACAGGAGGCAACTTGCACAGACTCCGGGATATTTAAGTGACCAATAAGAGGCTGGATCAGCTCTCCTGAGGCAGGTAGCTGTCCATGAGGGGGTAGCATACAACACAGAACACGGCAGAGTCTGTAGGCTCAACTTGAGCAAATTTGACCTCGGACAAATTGCTTTCCCTCTCTGAGCTTCATTTCCTCCTGGGTAAGAGTGGGGGAACAGAAGTAGCCGCATTATGAAATAGGGTGAGAAATTCATGACAGAACATATATATCACTTAGCACTTTTCCTGGCACAATCAAATGCTCAATAAATGTTAGCTCTTGTTTATGTAAAGGATTTAATACTGAACTCAAAGGAGGTACTTGATAGAGGGTAGCTAGGGGCATTACTATTGCTTTTATAGGTGAGACTAGAGGAACTAGTCTCACCTGGACTTGGTGAGACTACGTTCCCATTTTTACATGTTTCCTGAGGATGCTCAGTAAAAGAGACTGTGAAATTTCCCACAGCAGCGTGTGTGGGGTGGACCCTGGGTATTTGGACTGTGTTCCACACAGTAGAGCACATTCTCTTTTAGCTAAGCCCACAGTTAAAATCTAGAAGGTCACAGCCATCTCCCACTAGGGTCTCTGAAGAGACAATCTTGCTATATCCGACTCCAGTGATCCACAAACTGGTAATGCCTGAACTCTGGATCTCACCACGTTGGTGGGCAAAGGCCAAGTCCTCCAAAGGACAATTCCCTATTGAGCCCTTGTACATTTCATACTGTATACAGTTTGCTTGCTCTCACCCTTCACTCTCCACAGTCTTCTAAATTAGTTGGACTAGAAAGGGAGTCAGCAAACTATGGCTTGTGGGCAAAGGCTGGCCTGCCTCTTGTTTTTGTAAATAAAGTTTTGTTGGCTCACAGCCAGGCTCATCTATTACATGTTGTCTCCAGCTGCTTTCACACTGTAATGGCAAGATTGAGCAGTTGTGTCCGAACTACTTAAAGTTCAGTAGCTGATACAAGAACTATTGCCCACAAAGCTGAAAATATTTACTATCCAGCCCTTTACAGAAAAAGTTTGCCAATCCCCAGACAAGAAAAAAAAAGGTGGAGAATACTAGAGGAAAAAAGTCCATAATTCTATCACAGAAAAACGGAACTTAAAGGAATATGGAAAATTTTTCTCATCAAAAACCTAGTCGTGGCTGGGTGTGGCACCTCATGCCTGTGATCCCAGCATTTGGGAGGCCAAGGCGGGCAGGTCACTTGAGCCCAGGAGTTGGAGACCAGCCTGGGCAACATGGCGAAACCCCACCTGTACAAAAAACACAAAAATTAGCTGGTTGTGGTGGTGTGTGCCTGTAGCCCCAGCTACTTAGGTGGTTGAGGCAGGAGGAATGCTTGAACCTGGGAGGCTAAGGCTGCAGTGAGCTGAGATTGTGCCACCGCACTTCAGCCTGGGCAACAGAGTGAGACCCTGTCTCAAAAAAAAAATTATAATTACTTAGAAATTAAAAAACAAATGTTCAGGATGAGTGCTCAGTTTACCTTTACTAGGTCCTTCTCTGTAAAATATAATGATTGGAGTCATAGATTGATTTATTCATTTGTTCATTCATTCATACCTAAAATAATTATCAAGGGCTCACCAAGTCTCAGTTCCTATGCCAAGGTGTTAGAAACACAAAATCAAAATAGACTTTTGTCTTGCCTTCAGAACATGTATTTTCATGTAAGGGAGACAGTTAAGGAAACCAAGGTCTATGAAAGGGCTTTGGCTTTTTAGATGATCAGTGGAGGGAGTCTAAACCAGACAGGAATAACGCAAAAGGGAAGGACCAAGGAAGCTTCTTGGAGGGAGTGAGTCTTAAGCCTTTCTTTGAAGGACAAGTAGGAGGACGGTAGAAGGGTATTTCAGGCATGGAACATGACTTTTGTTGGGGATTATAAAGGGGGATTTTTGTTTTTTTTTTAACCTTGATGAGTAGAGAGACAAAGACAAAGAGATTTTGATTGAGAATAATGCCTGAACTTGAATGACCCTGTACTTTAGAATTTTGATGTTTATGGGGAGATCTTTGTGGGGAAGGAAAGAGTTGATTTAGAAATACCACTGGTAGCCGTGAGGCAGATAGATTTGGGAAGTGTTGCATAGGGAAGCAGTAAGGCGAGGGAAGCTCGGAGGCTGTTGTAGTGATGTCAGTGTATCAGTCAGCATAGATGAGGTTAGCCATGGCAACAAACAGCCCCAGGATCCTGGTGGCTTAAAGCAATAATTTCCTCTACTTTTTCTTATACTACCTATCCAATCACTGGTTGGCTGGAAGCTTGGTTGATTACTGTCATTCAGGTCCACAGAATGTTCCTAAACATTGCCAGTTGCCCTGATAGAAGGTGAAGAGCTCTTCAGAGTCTGGTCCTAGCAGTTAAATGCTTGGCCTCTAAGTGGCTCATGTCACTTCTCAGTCATTGGCAGAACTGGTCACATACCCACCCAACCAAAGGGGCCAGGCAAACCAGTTCTGCCTTGCCACAGAACAGCGTAAATGCTGACACAGATTTGGTTCCTTAGGTGGCAGACTCTGAAATGGAGATTAACAAGCAGGAAGTTTATTAGAGAGCCCTCTGAAGACCTGCACCTGGAGAAGGGAATACAAAAGAAGTAGGATTGGTGACTGAAGCCTGTAATCCCAGCTCTTTGGGAGGCCAAGGTGGGCGGATCACTTGAGGCCAGGAGTTCAAGACCAGCTGGCCAACATGGCAAAACCCTATCTCTACTAAAAATACACACACAAAAAAATTAGCCAAGTATGGTGGCACACACCTGTAGTCCCAGCTACTCAGGGGGCTGAGGCAGGAGAATCACTTAAACCCGGGAGGCAGAGGTTGCAATGAGCAGAGATCACATCATTGCACTCCAGCCTGGGCAACAGAGTGAGACTCTGTTTCCAAAAAAAAAAAAAAAAAAAAAGAAGAAGAAGAAGAAGTAGGATTAAGCAGATTAAGCAGAGGGAAAAGTTGAACTAGAATTCAGGCTCAACAAAAACTGCAGCTGACCTCCCAGGTAGCTCTGAAGCTGAGAATTGTCCCAGGTTGTTACGAGAGGGGTAGGTCTTCTCCCCACCCTCATTAACCCATTATCGGAGATGGGCTACCCTTGAAAAGGGGGATAGGATGACCTTGGAGGAGGCAGCTCTCTTTAAGGGACTGCAATTTCCAGAGGGGGCTGAGAGCTGTCGGCTCACAACACTCCCAACAGCTGGGGAAAAATGTTTGGGCAACACATCAAGCACCTTCTACGGGTGCCTCCCCAACAGGTGCTAGGACTAAAGCCTGCCCTGAAGCAAGGCCAGCAGGAAGAAAGTGGAGAGTGAGATTGCCTTGGCGTGAGGATGTAGAATCTAGCTTTAAAACACAGCCAGCCTTCAGACAGGTCTCCTGACTGGTTGCCACACTTTTTTCAAGGGATTGGACCACAGCAGACTCAGCTACTTACCATTATAGCAGTGATTAACACATACAGAAAGGAGAGAAAATTTGGGTGATAAATGAAATGAGTCCATTTATCACTGAGAAAATTAATCTCCTGCTTTTTCTTGTAACCAAAGTTTTTATGGCAGGGAACTAAGATGCTAAGGTACCCAAAAACTAATTTTTAATTTTTTTATCTTAAGTTTTTAGCCCATCACCTGACAGAAATTTCTAAAAGAAACATGTCAGCTAAACTCAACAAAATTAGTCCCAGGTTCTTTGAAAAGCATTTTTGAACCTTTGTTGCACAGCTTGAAAAGCATCAGGAATGGACTCTCCGGACTCTTCAAATGAGTGTTTGTTTTTCACATTCCATCTTTTCTTGGTGGAGCTTGTAGCATAAAATAACTTTCTCATTCATCCCCTACTTATGTTTATTCTGAACATTATATTTTTGATGTCCCAGTTGGTTGTTGTGGAAAAGTTTGAATGACTCAAATGAGGAATCAGATCTGCAGTTCTAAATGTTATAAACAAGACCATATGACTTAAAACATGGAAAGCAGATAGAAATTAAGCTCTCATGAAAAAAATTAAAATTAACACCCATATGTAATTAGATATATTGTGTATATATGTACATACATAACAGATATACATTCTGGCATCCTTGAAATAAACTTTTGCTATAAAAAATGCTGGCAAATATAGTAAATTAAATAGTTCCATTTTCCCCTAATGTCCTTTGTAGTCATTTTTTTGTCTCTTAAATTTTGTGTGTGTGTTTAGGTAAGGCTTTTTGCTTAAATAGCTATTTTCCCTTTAACTGGTACTTTTATGTAACCTTGCTGTCTTGACTAACAGCTACTAGATGTTAAGCAGCTGCTCTATGCTAGGCCTTTCTATATGCTAGGCCTTATGCTTGGCACTTTGCATGTACTACCTTTAAGAAGGGAAAACTTAAGGGCTTATTTCAATATACAGAAATATAAAAGATAATGCAAGGAAAAATCTGTGCTCCCAGCACTGTTTAAGGCATGTTACTAATAATCTGTCATGTTTGTTTTGGATACTTTTTTGTAATATAATAAAATTATATTGAATCAGTTGAAACCTCCTTTGTACCTCTTCCCACTCCCTAGAAAATCTTGCCCTGAAGTTTTTTATTCCCAGGCATGTTTTTATAATTATGTCACATCTGTTTGTATCTATAAACAATATATATTACTTTGTGTGTCTGTAAAACTTATATATGTATGCATCATTCTGCTGCATTTATTTTTCTTTCAGTAAGTTTTTGGGATTCATCTCTAAATTCATTTTTAATCTCTATATCCCATTGCATGAATATATCAATCTCTTGTTGATAGACATAAGTTATTTCCAAATAACAGTACAGTGAAAATTTTTTTACTTGTCTCCTTGTGCATATGAGCAAGACTTTCTATATGATGTATACTGAAAAGGAGAGTTGCTAGATTTTACACACTGTATTAGATGTTGTGCCTTTCTCCTCTTCAATGTGATATTATGAACCCCATTTTATTGATTTTATATACTTATTATAATAGGTAATAAGTCATAGTGTTGGGATTTGAATAGCATGCTAGCTGACTCTAACACTCAGCCTCTGGCCACAAATTTGATGCTTTATTTTAAGAGAAATGACACATAAAGATACAATTTTTTCATTTGTTCATTTGTTCGTTCACTCAAAAAATACTGGGTGGAAACAGCCTACTGCTTAAAGATGAAGTCTATGAACTCAGACCGCCTGAATTCAAATCCTAACTCACCTTTTACTGGTTATGTGAGTTCTCCAAAGCTCCGTTTTTTTTTCTGCTGTAAAATGTGGACAATTATAGTACCTACATCAAAGAGTTATTTTCTTGGGATGGTTACAAAGGTTAAATGTATTAATATTTAAAAGCACTAAAAACACTGTCAGATGTTATATGGATGGACCAATAGATGGGTGCTTGGTTAAATAGATGATTGGATGGATGGAAGGATGGATGGATGGATGGATGGATGGGATGGGGTGGATGGATAAATGGATGGATGGGTGGACAGGCAAGTGGGTGGGTGGGTGGATGAATGGATAGATGGGTGGATTGTTAGATGGATGGATGTTGGATGGATGAATGGTGGGTAGGATAGATAGGTAGGTGTTTGGTTGGATGGATGCTTGCATGGGTGGATGGGTAAGTGGGTGGGTGGGTGGATGGATGATTGGATGGGTGGATGGGTTGGTGGGTAGGCAATTGGATGGACAGATGAATGGTTGGATGGATGTCTGGCAATTTTATCTTCACATATGCATTGTTCATAATTTCTTATGCACGTAATTTCTTAACCTTTGAAGCTTCTAAAGTTTGCAGAAACCTTGACTCATTCCTCTCGCCACCCAGATGAAGAATTGTAGTCTGGATGGCCACCAGGAAAGGGGCCCACTGACCACTGTGTAGACACACTGTGGGCACATGGTTTTATGGCACAGGATTTTATCAGGCAGCACTAGCATCTTAATGCTACTGTCTGGTTTATACTAGAAAAGCAAACATGCTCACAACTTTTAGTTGCTTTATTTCTGTCTCTCTGACAGGAAACTGTTAAATTTTCTTCCTCCTAACTCTGACCCTCACTCCATAGTACTAAGAACTCGATATCCTCATGCACAAAGGCTCTAGGACCCCATGTCTGCTATCTTTCCCGTCTGTGTAAGCTGTCCTCTGATCTGACCCTGAGATTTGCAACTGCTAAGAAGACCTGGTTATTATAAGCATCATGCTACCCTTGGGTAGTGTAGCCAGCAAATATTTTTACAGGAATTAGTTTGTCTCATTAAAATTCGATTAGATGCTTATTACCTAAGAGAGAAAAGGTCCTTGATAAAATAGGGAAATAGAATGGGCTAGACACAGCTGAACCCAGGATAAAAATCAAATCTCCATCACTTATCGGCTATATGACCTTGAGCCAAGCTGCTTACCCTTTCTAAGCCTGTTTATTTACCTATAAAAAGATAAAATAAGATCTTTTAAGTTTGGTATAAAGGTTAAAGATAACATTGATGGAGAAATAGTAGCTCTTCAAATGTAAAAATTTGGACCCCAGCCGGGCGCGGTGGCTCACGCTTGTAATCCCAGCACTTTGGGAGGCCGAGGCGGGCGGATCACGAGGTCAGGAGATCGAGACCGCGGTGAAACCTCGTCTCTACTAAAAAATACAAAAAAATTAGCCGGGCGTGGTGGCGGGCGCCTGTAGTCCCAGCTACTCGGAGAGGCTGAGGCAGGAGAATGGCGTGAACCCGGGAGGTGGAGCTTGCAGTGAGCCGAGATTGCGCCACTGCACTCCAGCCTGGGCGACAGAGTGAGACTCCGTCTCAAGAAAAAAAAAAAAAAAAAAATTTGGACCCCTGGCAAAGACTTGATCCTAAGCCAAAAGTTATCATGCTAGAGTGCAAACTCTGACCAGGATTTAAGTCCAAACACCCTACTTAATAGGTGTGTGACATGGACAAGTTACTTGACTTCTTGGTGCCTCATTTTATCTTCTCTAAGATGAGGAAGTAATAGTGCCTACCTACCAGGGTCGTTGAGGGGACAAAACAAGATTATCTAAATGATTTCACTAGGCTGCCTGGCTCATCTTAAGCATTTTTTGATCAATTGATTGATTGATTGAAACAGGGTCTTGTTCTGTGTCTCAGACTAGAGTGCATTGGTGCAATCATAGCTCACTGCAGTGTTATGCTTCTGGGTTCAAGTGATCCTCTCGCCTTAGCCTCTCAAGTAGCTAAGACTCCAGGTGTGCCATCACACCCAGCAATTTTTTTTTTTTTTAAACGGGATCTTGTTATTGCCCAGGCTGGCCTTGAAATCCTGCCCTGAAGCAATCCTCCCACCTCAGCCTCTCAAAGTGCTGGGATTACAGGCATGAGCCACCATGCCTGGCCAGTTATATTTATTTAATAAACATTTCTCTATATGTCAGACACAGTGCTGAGCATTTTGTATTCACCATTTTATTTAATTCTTCTAATGATGTTAAATAGGTATAATTAAACTCATTTGGCAAATACAGAAATTGTTCACAGTTGTTAATTAATTTGTTCGTGAGCAAAGATTGGAGCTTAGATGTGTCTAAATCCTAATCTCATCCACTTGAGTCATTGAATGAGATGCACTTAGTTTGCCACTTACCTAAAGTCAGCCTCTTCCTTTTCTACGTTTACCTACGTTTCTTTCTAGCACTCTGCTAGTCTCTGATTGCTCCCTCTACCAAACTCTGTAACCACAGCCAGATTTGATAAACTCATTTAAACTAAAGTAAAAAGGGTCGGTAAGACTGCCTAGTCCATTTCTTTAAGTAGCCTTTCCACTTCAAAAGGAGAAAAAGTCTTTGGTGAAGTTGTTAATTTCTAATTGCAAACATGCAAGCATCTACAAACACCTGGCTGGCGTTCTCTCTCCTCCTCTCACCCCACTTATCCCTAAAGTCAAATCATGGAGGTGTTCGCATCAGCACAAGGGAATCCTTGTAAATCTTAGGGGTTTAAGTGCACAGACACTAGAACCACACTGCCTGAGTTCAAATCCCAGCTTTGCTACCCATTACGTGTATAACCCTGGGCAAGTTACTCCATGTCTGTGCCTCCTTTTTGAATTGGAGATATTAATATTATACCTGCCTTCTAAGGTAATAGTGAAAAATAAATGAATATCTGTGTATGTATATGTGTAGGTAGGTACACACATATACACACATATAATGATTAAAAAGAGTGGACCATGATATACACTGGATGTCATCATTTAAACTACCATTCTATCAGATATCGTCATTCATTATTTGTTTGTTTGTTTGTTTTTGAGACAGAGTCCTGCTCTGTCACCCAGGCTGGAGAGCAATGGCATGATCTCAGCTCACTGCAACCTCCACCTCCCAGGTTCCAGTGATTCTCCTGCCTCAGCCTCCCAAGTAGCTGGGATTACAGGTGTGTGCCACCACGCCCAGCTAATTTTTATATTTTTAGCAGAGACGGGCTTTCTCCGTGTTGGCCAGGCTGGTCTCGAACTCCTAACCTCGGGTGATCCGCCCACCTCAGCCTCCCAAAGTGTTGGGATTAGAGGCATGAGCCACCACGCCCAGCCTCATTGTTTATTAAAGCACTTTTTATTGAGCAATATTTATTACCTTCTAGGCACTTTTCTGGGCACTTAGGATACAACAGCATAACAGACAGAGGTAGGCCCTGCCGTTGTGGAGCTCAGAGTCCACTGGATGAAGCTAGCAGGGGAGAAATGTGACAAAAGGCTTCTTTCCGAGATTTTATTAATGTCAAGACTCAAAGGATGAGAAGGAGCTTGGCATGTGCAGACCAAGGAGAACAGCATTCCAAGTGGAGGTAATGGCAGATGCAAAGACACTGAGGCAGGAAAGACCTTAGGATGTTGTAGGAATGGAGAGCAGAGTGGAGTGGCCAAAGTGTTGCAAGAAATGTTAAGGTCATGAGAGGTGGGTTTGGCAAGGCAGCAGAGATTAGATCACACGGTGCCCTGGTGTTCTAGAGTTTGCAGTAAGTGTGGTGGGAAGCAATTGAAGATGTTTCAAATGTGGGAATAACTTGTGCATTCATTTCAACAAATATTTACTGAGGGCCTATTACATTCTAGGCCTGGTTGAGGCAGTGGAGATACAGGAAGAAACCAACAAAAAGCTCTGCCCTCTCAGAGCTTACTTTGTAGTTGGCTATTTGTCAGTAAATGGCAACTCCACTCTTCCGGGTGCTGAAATGAAAACCTTGGCTAGTTTTCAACACTTACATTCTACTTCTAACCCATCAGCAAATCCCTTTGGCTCTACCTTCAAACTATATATCCACTTATCATTGTCTTCATCACCATGATCCTGGGGCCAAGCCACCCTCATTTCTTAGCTGGTTTGTTGCAATAGCTTCCTAACTGGTCTCTCTGCAAATGCCAACTGCCCCTACAGTCTTTTCTCAACCCAGCGTCCGGTGGGATTTTGTTCCAAGTAAGTCAGATCATGTCATTTTTCTGTTCAGATCCCTTCAATGACTTCCCAACTCTGAGAAACAACCTGGCCTTACTATCTCTCCAAGGCCCCTGTGTGTCTGTGTGATCAGTATTCCTTCTACCTAGGCTCCTCCCAACTCCTGCCTCAGTTCCAGCAAACACACCCAAACTCTGGTCTTAACTCCCAGCACCCTTCCCCTCTTTAACGCTTCTCCAGCAACCCTGGCCTCCTTGCTGTCCCTCAAACCTGCCGAGCACATTCCAGCCTCAGAGCTGTAGCCCACAGAATGTTCTCTGCCTGGAATCTCCTTCCTGAGAAGTCTACACGATGCTTACCCTATCACTTCCTGTAGGTCTCTCTTCAAATGTCACCCCAACCAGGGAGGTGACTCCCAACCATGTCTTAGCCTGCTTTATTTTTCACTGTAACCCTTTTCACCACACCACCTGACTTTATGAATATCTTTGTTGATATGCTCATTTCCCCTGCCACAACGTTATTAGTAGCTGAAGGCATACAGGGGACTTCACTATTAGAATCCTCAGTGCCTGGAACAGCACCTGGAACCAAAACTGTGCTTCAGAAATACTTGTTGATTAAATGAACAAATGAATCTGCTTTACACTTTAAGAAGCTTGCTCCAGCCACTCTGGGGAGAATGACTTAAAAGGGGTAAGAGCAGTCAGGAGGCCATTTCAGATCTCCAGCTGAGAGACGATGGGCACCCGGGCAAGGGTACAGGCAGCACGTGATATGAGAAGACACCAAGCATTTGGAGGAGGAGGAAGCAGCATTAGCAGAACTCTGCCCAAAGGCAATGTTTGCATTCCGTGAAGCTTTAGAAACCTCATGTGGAGAAAAAGCCATGTATGTTGAAATACATTTGTATGTGTGGGTTTATTGTTTTTCATTATTGAAAATACCGTAAGCTGATTGAGAATACATTCATTTGGCTTCTCTAATGACCACTTCATTAGAAAAGCATTGCTTTAGATAGCAGAGTAGGTTATTTCCTCTAACCTTGCTGCCACTGGGCTCCCTCAAGGACACCAGCTTGTGTGTACGGCCAGCTGCAAGTACCCACCCGTGCCCAGCCCAGGGCGGGGAACTTGGCAGCTTCTGCAGTTCTTGTCAGCCCTGACTGTCAAGCGATCGCTATTTCCGGCACCCGGCCCTGTGGTTGGGCTCTGGAAGGTGCCCTGTTTTTCCTGACAGACATTTCAGACCGTTTGCTCTCTTTTTTTTGGCATTTCTATGTACGTTTTTTAACTGTTCTGACCCTGTCTCAGGTCTTTCCCATCCACTGGAGTTAAATGGTGAACGGCCCTTCTAATTGGATTTTCCTGGATTCTTAGGAGCAAAAAAAAAAAAAAAAAAAACCAGAAGCAAAAGCAAAATTTTTTCTGGCCTTTATTAGTGTTTAATTAAAAGCTTGCTTTCCCCAACTCTTTGGCTCTGTTCAAGCTTTTCAAAATTCTGCAAGCACAGACAATATAGAGAGAATTTGACTCTTTAAGTTAAAGAGCTGCTTTATTATGTCTAATTAGCACCATCAAATAATGACAGAATCTATCATCATCATTGCTAAAGAAAAAAGTCATACCAGGTATTTCCCAAATGTTTCTCAGGAGAAAGTACATTTTCTTTTAATAAATAGGCTACTACCAATTTTAAATGAATTCAGTGTTTAAGTTAGAAACAATTTTGGTCAGGATACAAAGAATCTTAACTGTCAAATCATACTTAAATTTAGGAAGCTCTTTCTTCCTTAGGATTTTTATATTTTGAACTTTCTAGGTATTGATGCCAGATATAGTTCCAGCCGAGCTCATAAGATTTTGCTCTCAAATTCTTTTTGGGAATGAGATTTTTTTTTTTTTAGTGAATGTGTTTTTCCTTCAATAAACTTCAGAAACCAACTCTTGAGTTTCAAAAATCTTTTTTTTTCATGAGATGTTAGTGCCAGAATCTGAACAGTCTCGTTTATTCAGCACACAGTTGCATCCGTTTAATTTTTTTCAGGCTCATATACTAAATTAGGTTACAAAAATTCACCACACTTTTATCTGTGCATTGTGTTTTAAGTAAATCAAATTTCATTATGTTCTTTCTACCCTCTTCTCTTTTCTCCTGGCCTTTTCTTTGTGTTTTTTCTCTGAGCTAAATAGCTCATGCTTAAATCTATGGAGAAATAAATATCTGTGTATACTTAATGTATGACATATGAAAAATGTACAAATACATGTATGTATTTATGTATATATAGGACTGTGTATCTGAAGTTTTTCCAGAAAGTAAAACCATGAGCCAACATATCCACTAAAGATAGCTTTCGCTTTTTTTCCACCAACCTTCAACATTACTTCTAAACTTATAGTATGACTCTGAAACCATCAGTGCAAATGATATGATTAGACTCCATAATAGGTGTATTCTTTAGAAAATTACTATTAATTTTGACGAAGTTTAGCAAATGAAAATTTGATAAACAACTTCATCTGTTTCCTTTGATTAAAAAGAAGAAAACAAGCTGGGCCCTGTGGCTCATGCCTTTAATCCCGGCACTTTGGGAGGCCGAGGTGGGAGAATTGCTTGAGCCCAAGAGTTCAAGACCAGCCTGGGCAACATGGTGAAACCTCATCTCTACAAAAAATACCAAAAAAATTAGCCAGATATGGTGGTGTGTACCTATAGTCCCAGCTACTCAAGAGGCTGAGGCAGGAGGATTGCTTGAGCCCAGGAGGTTGAGGTTGCAGTGAGCCGTGATTGCACCACTGCACTCCAGACAGTTATGTGCTGAAGCTCCTGATTATTGGATTGCCTGGCTCGTCTGTGAAGTGGGAGTATGCCATGGGCTACTTCACTGGGGAGGACTGAGTATCAAGTATGAGGCAGAAGAGTGAGACATACTCAAAATGTGGCAATTGCATTTGTTCAAGAAGTATGCAAAGCACCTGTCCAAGAACGACAAGGTGGGTAGTCACAGGCTTGAGGGATCTGTGAGAAAAAAGACAGAGGATATGGCCTGGGAAACCATAGTGCCTTCCTCAGCCACAGCAGCTGCATTCATTATTTACTGCTGTCTAATGTCATCAGTCTGTTCTAATAGATGTTGTCATGGGATGAACAGCTTTATCTGTTTCCTTCATGTGATTTGCACATATCCTGTGGGAGCTAAGGATATTGGAGTCAGGTGGTTTGAGTTCCAATGCTGGCCCATGTCCTTTACTGGCTGGGTAACTCAGAGCGTGTTTCTCAACCCCTTTGAGCCTCGGTTTCCTCATCTGTAAAACGGGAACATGATATCTCATGATGTTGTCAGGTTTAAATGGGAGGGTGCCGTGTGACTGCTTAAACTGATGCCTAGAACATGACAAGAACTCAATAAATTATAGTTTAGAAAAAGGCCTTGGCCACTAACAGAGGTAAAATAAAAAAAAAGAGAGAGGGAAAAGCATCCCAGAAATGGGACTGTAACATGTTTTACATACTGATATATGTCATATAGGTGCAATTATCTAAAATAAGAATGAGAGGAAATGGATATTTTAAAGCAGAAGCATTAAATTATAATTGATCTGATAAATTGCTGCAACCTTTCTATAGGACAGTCTAGTTGTTTCCAGTCAAAATGTAAGATATTTGTTCTCTTTGACCAAGCATTTCCATTTCAGGAAGTCCTCCTAAGGACATTCTCATGTAATGGCGCATGTGCAAGGATTTTCATATTTTCATATTTCAAATAGCAAAGCAGTGAAAATAAACAGAATGGTTCATTAAATGATAGTACCTCGGTACTATGGCATTCTATGAGATCAGGGAAGAGAATGGAGTTGAAAATTGGCCCAGATAGTTGTCAGTGATATATTTTTGGGGTAAAAACAAAAACATTGGCCCAGATAATTGTCGATGATATATTTTTTGGGTAAAAACAAAAACAAAGTACAAAACAATATATGGGATGTGTGTATGTGTATATGTATGTATGTGTATTGTTATGGATATATGCAAGCCATGTGTGTATGTGTTCATGTATGTGGAGGGATGGGGCTGGACATGTTTAGCCCAAATTATTAATAAATAATTTTTAGCTCTGGGAAGTGTAAGTGGATGAAGGAGAAGTTTCTGCTTCTCTTACCTTCATATTATTCTGAAATCAAATATTTTATAGCAAGAATATCTATAATATTTTTACAATTTTGTAAAATGTCCTATTCAAAACATTTGATCCAGGCTCTTGTGTAGACCATTTCTGGACGATAAAGATCTGTTTAATCTAACTTTGTGTCCATTCACACAGTGCCAGAAGGTAGTAGTGTCTCCAAGTGTTTGTCTAGTATGTCCATTTAAAAATGATTGTTCACTGGGCACGGTGGCTCATACCTGTAAACCCAACAGTTTGGGAGGTTGAGATGGGTGGATCACTTGAGTCCAGGAGTTCACGACCAGCCTGGACAACATAGCAAAATTTCATCTCTACAAAAAATACAAATTAGTCGGGCATAGTGGTATCACCTGTAGTTCTAGCTACTCAGGAGGCTGAGGTGGGAGGATCGCTTGAGCCCAGGAGGCTGAGGCTGCAGTGTGCTGTGATCATGCCACTGCACTCCAGCCTGGGCAACAGAGTGAGACCCTGTCTAAAAACAAAACAAAACAAGAAAAATACAAAGATTATTAATTATTATTGATATGAATGCTATTGAATAAAAGGTCATATTTGTGCTCTTTTAAAAACTATAGAGTTCTTATCATTAAAGCAACATATGTTAATAAATTTAATTGTTAGAGGTATGCATGGCTTAGAACATGAAGCTTCTTTAATGGTTATTAACAGGGCATATATTTGCCAGATATTTTCTAAACATATAGTGACATATATATCATATCATTGTAATATAAATTTTTACAGAGGTGAGATCACCCTACATAATTTATTCTAAAATGTATTTACTTACATGTCTTATATACTGATATGTCATTATTTTTAATAAGTGTTATATATTCAATGGTATGAATGAACCATAATTAATTTTTAAGAATTACGTCAGTCTCCTATTGATGGACATTAAGTTGTTCTCAAATTTTTTTTTTTTTTTTTTTTTTTTTTTTTTTTTTTGAGACAGAGCCTCGCTCTGTTGCCTAGGTTGGAGTGCAGTGATGCAATCTCGGCCCACTGCAACCTCTGCCTCCTGGGTTCAAACAATTCTCGTGCCTCAGCCTCCCAAGTAGCTGGGATTACAAGCCTGTGCCACCATGCCCGGCTAATTTTTTGTGTGTGTGTATTTTTAGTAGAGATGGGGTTTTTCCATGTTGGCCAGATTGATCTCAAACTCCTGGCCTCAAATGATCTGCCCACTCCTCAGCCTCTCAAAGTGCTGGGATTACAGGCATAAGCCACCGTGCTTGACCTGTTTCTAATTTTTACTAAGGCAATGCTACAGTAACCATTCTTATACATAAAACATTTGTGGGAGAATTTCTGCGAAATGAATACTTTGAAATCATATTGCTGGAATTTGGAAGGAATTTGGTTTTCCGAAAAGGTTGTACCAACTGAGCGCCATGGCTCACACCTGTAATCCCAGCACTTTCAGAGGCCAAGGCGGGTGTATCACTTGAAGTCAAGAGTTCAAGACGAGCCTGGCCAACATAGTGAAGCCCCATCTCTACTAAAAATACAAAAATTAGCCAGGCCTGGTGACATGCACGTGTAATCCCAGCTAGTCGGAGGCTAAGGCAGGAGAATTGCTTGAATTCAGGAGGCAGAGTTTGCAGTGAGTCGAGATTGCTTCACTGCACCCCAGCCTGGGCAACAGAGCAAGACTCCATCTCAAAAAAACAAAAAAACAAAAAAAACAAAGGTTTTATCTATTTATGCTACTACCAAGTGAATAAGAATCGTTCTTGTCCACATTCTAGCTAACAACTTTGATTTATACCAGTCCGCTGGCCAAAAATTTACATTTTATTTGTTTTTATTTTACTTCATTTATTAGTAGAGATATCCAATTTCCATAACTTTCTTAAGGACCATGATGTTTGGAATACTGGAGTTGTTCTTGCCCGATAACATTGGGGGAAACACATACTGTATTTTGTCACAGTATAAATTGGTTTGAGAACAATTTTAGAGCCAGACTTGAGAGTAGGTTTTAGTCTCCTAGAGAATATTTGTCATCTCACAGTGATATGGAATTTCCTTGTATAGTTAAAACAGGTTTATATAGAGCATTGCTGGTTAAAACCCAAGTGTCATAAAGATAGATGTTCACCTAGCCTCTCTGTTATGCACTAAAATCTTAAGCTTTAGAAATGGCTGAGAGTAGTTATTGCTTTTTATAATCACTCTACTATTTGGTTTCATATTGTGGTTTCCTCCTTTACTGTTTAGTGAATTTCAGCAATTTTGTTTTATCTCTTCTGTAAATGGCCTAAACTTCATTTCGATAAACTGAGACGGAATCACCAAGGCCTTTATTTATTTTTTAAAAAAACAAGTGAGAAAGCTTGGGGTAGGAGAACAGAATGATGCACCATTTATTTTTTCTTTTTCGTCTTAGATGCCCAGGGGTTTTTGAGCTTCTTTGGCCATCTAAATTCATATTTATTAACTTAAATATAATTTAACCAGAGTCGAATTGTCTCGATGAGATTTCATAGCCACAAGCGACCATGAAACTGTCATTTGTCTCATTTGGGGAGGCACCAGAACTGATTACTCAGGAGATGATTGAAACTGCTGATCCCATTAATGCCATGGTTATTCTGGAGATAGTGCCCTGAGGGTGAAGATGGATTGACCCACAGATTTGTTTGTGTATAGACTTTAACCAGAGCCAGGCTGACCCAGAGGAAAATTGGAATGGCTGCGAGAAGTTTCCCAATGAATGTTTTTGTCATATTTTTTAGCTGCCCACTCACCACTGGCATACCGTTAGCACCCAGTCTCCCTTCTGGAGGTGCCCGCCAGGCAGATGGCAAAACAGCAGGTCCCAGCGCATGCTTCCTGCCATGGCCACCAAGGGGCCAGCTTGTCCTCTGTCTGTCCCCTGGTTCAGCTTGGCTAAACTTGCATGTTCCTGTCTTCTGAGTTTGAGCTAAAAGGACAGGATGTTTGGAAGTCAGAATCATCAAGGCAGTAACTGAGGTGAGTGGGACAGGCAAGATAGTCACGTGACATAAATTGTCACTTTGCTCCCTGTGGGTTCTCTTGTTTTGTGTTCATTTTCTAAGCCTGATTTAAACATCCATTCTTTGCTTCTTTCATCCTGAGAGGCCCTGTTTGGTTCAGGGATCAATATCACCCCCTTGCCCATATAACTTGGGGAGATACTGATTGGTCTCTAACGCAGTGCTTCCCTACTTTCTCTCATGTCATAGAATACACAGAAAATGGTAGTGTTTGTGTGGCACCCGGAGTAGACAGAAGAGGCTGCTCAGGTTGGAGGTGTTCACCGAAGTGTCTCTGGCTGCCTCCAGGGCTGAAAAGACCAATAGCTCAGTATACCTGTTGCCTCAGTACACTGGTTTTGAAGCTGTGGTTGAAGCTAGTCATGATGACCTTATTCCTCTGCCAGGGATTGGTTTAGGGTAAACATATGACCCAGCTCTGGTTAATAGGGAGCCATTTCTTAAAAAGCTGTCTGTTCTTAAAAATAGGCATGGCTGGGCCGGGCACGGTGGCTCACGCCTGTAATCCCAGCACTTTGGGAGGCCGAGGAGGGCGGATCACGACGTCAGGAGATTGAGACCATCCTGGCTAATACGGTGAAACCCCGTCCCTACTAAAAATACAAAAAATTAGCTGGGCATGGTGGCAGGCGCCTGTAGTCCCAGCTGCTCGGGAGGCTGAGGCAGGAGAATGGCGTGAATCCGGGAGGTGGAGCTTGCAGTGAGCCAAGATCGCACCACTGCACTCCAGCCTGGGCGATAGAGCGAGACTCCCTCTCAAAAAAAAAAAAAAAAAAATAGGCATGGAGGCCAGGTGCAGAGGCTCATGCCTATGATCCCAACACTTTGGGAGGTCAAGATGGGAGGATCACTTGAGCTCAGGAGTTCAAGACCAGCCCAGGCAACATGGCAAGACCCATCTCTATTAAAAAAAAAAAAAAAAGGTAAAAAGAAGTGATCCTTTTTTTTTTGGAGTGGAGATGTGAGAGCTTCAAGGATGACAGCTATATTTCAACCATGAGGGAATGTTACCTAAGAAGAATGTGCTGGGTAGAAAAATAGAAGAAGCCTGGGACTTTTATGATATTGCTAATCTGCTGACCTCGCCAACCTTGGCACTGCCCTACCTGGAGATGCTGAGAATATAGATCCATATTATTAAAGTTATTTTCACTTTTTGTTTGTTAATTTTTTTACTGTAAAAAGCATTCTGATACAATATAAGCTCAGGACTTGAAGATCAGGACTTACAGAAGAATTGTCCAACAACAACAAAAGTATTAAAAATAAAATCTTTTTAGGAAACATATAATAAAAATTGGAGACGTGCTGATATAAGGAAAATGTTTAAGTTCAGAATAAGATGGGCAGGAATAGAAGGAAATTGTTTAAAATTCACAGTTCTTTATTTTAAAAAGTATAGGATTTTTAAATTAACATGATAGTTTGTTTTTGTTTTTTGTTTGTTTTGGGGGGGATTGGGGTTTTTTGTTGTTATTGTTTTGAGACTGAGTCTCGCTCTGTCACCCAGGCTGGAGTGCAGTGGCACGATCCCGGTTCACTGCAACCTCCGCCTCCCAGGTTCAAGCGATTCTCCTGCCTCAGCTTCCTGAGTAGCTGGGATTACAGGCATGTGCCACCATGCCCAGCTAATTTTGTATTTTTAGTAGAGACGGGGTGTTACCATGTTGGTCAGGCTTGTCTCGAGCTCCTGACCTCGTGATAGTTGCCTTAAACAGAAATATTTACCAGTGTCTCAGTGAAATGTTAGAGAACTGGAAGGGATTCCAATTAACAATTGTGAGAGGCAGAAGACCACACAAGTCAAGAGGCTGAACCTTGGAGCCAAACTGTGTAGGTTCAAAGCCTTCATCTGCTAATTCCAGGGTGTGATTTCATGTAAGTTATTTAACCTCTCTATGCCTCAGCTTTCTCATCTGTAAAATGGGGATAATAAAAATCGTCCCGACCTCAAAGGTATTGTGGAGTTTATACTTATCATAAACAGGAACAGAGTATGGCACATATTAAGTACTATATAAGTGCTTGCTATTATTAATCTACCGTTATCACCTAAACCTATACCTATGCAAAAAAAAAGTCACTTAAGCACAAATGGTTCTACTACTTCACAGTCACTAAAATAACTACAATTAAGAAGACCTATAATACCACATTTTGGCAAAGATGTGGGATAACCAGATCTCTCATATATTGGGAGTGTAAAATGGTATGACCTTTTAGGAAATTGTTTGGCAGTTAAACATACATTCATCCTATGATCTGTTAGCTTCATTCATTCATGCACATTTATTCAAGAGAATTGAAAACATATGCATGTGCACACGCACGCACACACATGCACACACAAAATATGCACACACACAGCTTGTAAAAGAATCTTCATAGCTTATTAGCTTCTAATACCCCCAAACTGAGAACAACTCAAATTTCCATTAACAAGAGAGGAGATAAATAAACTATACTATATTCATGCAATGGATACTACTAAGCGATAAAAAAAGAATTGCTAATACATGCAACACCATGAATGAATATTGAAAACATTTTGCTCAGTAAAAGAAGCCAGGTATTAAAAAATACATACTCTATAATTCAATTTGTAAGAAGTTCTACGACAGGAAAAACTAATCTATTGTGACAGAAATCTGAATAGTGGTTGTTACGGGAGGTCGGGAAAGATTGGCAGAGGTAGCTTTCTGGAAATGTTTTATATCTTGGTGGGGATGTGGATAACATGGCTGTAATACCTAAAATATGTATTTTCATTATGCATAATTTATAGTGTAACTTTCTAAATGAAACAAAAAGCAATAAAAGACACTGCCCAGGTTTTGAGTAGTAAATGCACAAGATGAGCATCTTTTTATCCCAGGGAGCAAGGAAGCTGTCAGATATTACTGGTAGCAAGGAAGCTGACAAATACTACTAAAATCATGTCACAAGGACTTGGAAACTGGCTTGAAGAGGCTCCCACTCGCCAAAATGGGCCAATCTGAATATCAGTAAAGAAAATTTAAAAAACAGAAAATAACTTTAATGGATTGAAACACATAAATTAGATTTAAATGCATATGTTCATAATGACAAAATACATTTTGACCACCCTTGAAAGTACCCGACTCATTATTTTGGAAGCTGACAAATAAAGATAAAGAGTCAAACATTTTCTCTGCCTTTCTTGTATGAATTATACTGCTGGGTAACCAATTAATAGATAAGGAAAAAAAATCTCTCATTATAGAAATATTCTAGCTAGTAAGTAAGGGATAATAGAATGCCATCACACTGCCACCGCTAATTAATTAAATGCTATAGCTATTGAGCATTAGCAGCTGCTAATGTCACAAAAAGAAATGGCTCTTCTAATGAAAAAACACAAGTGGCGACCTATGAGATAGTATTGCCAAAAAAGATCTAACTGAAATCTGATAGAGCCTTGGGTCTCAACCAACCTACAGGAACCATGGTAAACAGAGGAACATTTAAGTGACACCAGGGGAATGCAATCAGCAAAACGTAGGTGGTAGGAGAATTTACAGGATAAACAGCCTAGTTTCTTCAACAAATAAATTGCAGTGAGAGAGAGGAGAGAAAAAGAGAGAGATGGATGGAACAGGAACCTGTAGGTTAACAGAGACCTAAGGAAAATATCAACCAGTTGCAAAATGAGCTTTTTTTTATTTTGATTCAAACAAACTTGGGGAAAAAGACATTAATCAGATAATTGGATATTTGAAGACTAGAAATCTGATGATATTAAGGAATTACTGTTAACTTTTTTAAGTATTTAGGGTTATGTTTAAAAAAGAATCCTTATCTTTTATATTGAATTATTTACAGACGAAATTACTTAAGTCTTGGTTTTGCTTCAAAATAATACATACAGGAGGACAGAAAGTAGGCAAGAATATAAATGAAACAATATTAGCCAGGTGTTGATAACTTAAAACTAGGTGGAAACATGGGAGGTGGTTATGACACTGGTCTTTGACTTTTTGTGTGTACTTGAAATTTTCCATTACAAAAACTTTTTTGTTTTGGTTTTAAAGGAATACAAAGGGAGAGAGAAAGGGGAAAACAAAACGCCAGGTTCTGCAGAAAGACAGGAAGGAAATCTCACAGAATGCCTGAGTGTTAACCCCTGGATGCATTCCACCTTGTCTACAATGGCCAAATGGAAAGGCCATGTGTAAGAGCGTGGGCCCTGGGTTCAAATCCTGTTCTTCTACCCCCAACTGGGGAGTCTTAATGCTACCAGACATCTCAGTGCTTCAGTTTCCCGTTTGTAAAATGGATTTCAAGAATGAACTTTGAAGACCCTTTTCTCTTCATTTTTCCAAACACAGAGATGAGATTCAATTTTACAAAATTTATGTGCGTCACCTAAAAAAACTGCACGTGCCTTATGGTAAAACCAAGTCAAAAGTCATGGCCTTCATCCTATGAAACAGACAGAAAGGAAGCCCCTACCATGCCTGCTTCTCTCCCTACCTCTTTTCATGTCTGTTTTTCCATTTATGGTTAAGAAAGCAAGAAAATTCGCCTCGCACAAAAGTTTTCCCTCTTTTTCTGTCTAGAGGGGAATATGAGTAATGAACTTTTCCATCAGGGTTGTTTTTCCTGGACATAGTGCACCCCCTCCAGCTGCTAAAACATGTGATCCTGAAAGAGACCTTAAATAAACTTAAATGTTCCTTATCGGTCAGTCCCAGTTTGTACTAAATTATGAATTAATTTTCTGTATTTGGTACTTTTCCTTTTGAAACAGAAGTTCTATTCATTCAAAATATTAGTTGAGAACTTTCCAGGTTCCACATGTTATAGCCCTCAACAAGGCAGAAATGGTCCTGAAACCAACTATTCCTGTGGCTGGCTTTTTCCTGACCTCCAGTCTTAATCCAGGAGCTCACTCTCCCCATACAGCATTCTCCACCCCTCTTTATCATGTCCTCCTGCTTTATTTTCTTCCTAAGTCTTACTCTTATCTGAAATTACCTCATTTATGAATTAAATTATTTCTTGTTTCATGCCACCCTCTGGATACCTCTCCTGTTCACCGCTGTTCCCCCACCACCTAGCGCCATGCCCAGCAGAGCTAGCTACATAATTTACCAGACTCTACATGTCTTTTCTGTGTCTATAGCCAAATACCACAGACTGGGTAATTTACAAAGAAAACAGATTTATTTGGCTCATGGTTCTGGAGGCTGGGAAGTCCAAGAACATGGCACTGGCATCTGGCAGGGTCATCCCGTGGTTGAAGGCAGAAGGGTACACAGGTTCACAGGAAGAAAGAAGAAAAATGTGGGCTGAACTTATGTTTTATTAGAAGCCCACCTCCATGATAACTAATCTACTCCTGTGGTAATGAAGTAATCCATTATCACGTCTTGAAGGTCCAGCTTCTTTTTTTGTTTGTTTGTTTTTGAGGCAGGGTCTCACTGTGTCACCCAGGCTGGAGTGTAGTGGCACAGTCTTGGCTCACTGCAGCCTCAACCTCCCAGGCTCAAGTGATTCTCCTACGTCAGCCTCCCGAGTATCTGGGACTATAGGCACATGCCACCACACTTGGCTAATTTTTGTGTGTTTTGTAGAGATGGAGTTTCACTATATTGCTCAGGGTGGTCTCAAACTCCTGAACTCAAGCAATGTGTTTTTGTTGGCTTCCCAAACTGCTGGGATTACAGGTGTGTGCCGCCCAGATCTGGCCAGTCTCACCTCTTAATAGTGTGAAAATGGCAATCAAATTTTAACATGAGTTTTAGTGGGGACATTCAAACCATAACACAATGCAAAATGAAAATGTGGGATTCCTTGTTCAAAAATGATTAAGAATTGTGAGAGAGCAGAACACTAAACCAAGCATGAGGCCCTTCTGAGCATTAAATCCTGTGGGCCTACATAGGCCACACACCCAGTTCTGACGTCCAATACCTGATAGACGTTCAAAAAAATAATTACTGCAATGAATGCAAATTTAAGAAAAATCATCAGGTATCCAAGGAGTTCTGACATACAGATTGATAAAAGATTAAAAACAGAAACCAGCATGTGTGTGAAAGGAATGTGTAATTCCTCAATTGCGGAGTTGACTATGAGGTGACAAAGTGATTACTCTTCTCTTTTTGAGAGATGCCAGGTCCAGGCTGTAAATTTGTCGAAGGTCAGAACCATGGTGTTTTCATCTTTGACTTCCTTGTAAGGCCTCTGAATGTATTTGATGCTCAAGAAATATTTGAACTGAAACTGAATGTTTTCTAGAGGCTGAATTAGAGAAGGATGAGGAGTTATGAGGAAATATTTTTTCTTTAGTGCAAACCTCACTAAATGTAGGAGGAGATGAGCTGGTCTTAAAGTTTGTCCTCTTACTTTATGACAAATGGTTTAGTGCTATGCCCGGCTGTCAGAGTTCTGGAAAACTGCAATACATTGCCTCTGTTGTAATTTTATGGTGTGTCTGGCATTCATTCAGTATGTGAAATGCTCTGTGATGAAACTGATAGTTTTGTGATAAAACGCAAAGCTTCTCTTAAAGACAAAAATTGGGATCCTGCTTCCACATATTTTTCCTTAAATTGGTGGACATATTTCCTTTATTCCACCCTCACAGTCAATAAAAGCCTCCACAAAGTCACCAATACATATGTACAAGCTCACCAGTTAGGTGATCATCCAACTGTGTCACAATTTGTATTTTATAGGCACAGTTTCACATATAAGCTCATATTTCATTTGGACCTATTCCAGGATATAGTTTCATTTCAATGGAACTCCTAAATAGGGCTCCCCAAGTCTACATTCCTGAATCCCAGGTTAAGCCCTGCCTTGTGTCTGGCTGCACGGCAGAAGGCATTTGGAAGAACATTTGTTTCAAGTTGGATATAGCATCAGCTTCGCCACTGTCCCGTTCTGACCTTTGAATGCCAGTTATCTGGGACCCCTTCTGATTTACTGATTACAAAACTCCTGTCCGATACCCCCCTCCTGCAGGAATTATCCATTTCCTCACGACTGAATCCCTGGCACCTATGCCCTTGTCCCATCTTTGCACCTAGAGCCCCACCAAACTCTCCAATCCTGTGTTTATAAGCACCCACATTCTTGAACAGTGTTGGTCAGTGGACTAATGTCAGATTCCAATTATCCTTTCTCACACAAACTGACATATTAGATAGGATATTTTTGTTTGCAAATAAAGTTTTGTTTAAAAATCAGAACTAGCTTGAGCAGAAACGGAAATTATAGACTCAGTAACTGAAAAGGCCAGGGAATGACTTCAGGTTCAATGGCATTTCGTAATTCAGACAATGACATTGGGGTATGTCTCTCTCCAACTCTTCTGTTTGGCCTGAGGTTTCCTGGTAGCCCCAAATTTTCATCCAAGCAACTTTGTAACTCCAGAACAAACAAAAACAAAGATTCTTCTTCTCTGATCCCTGTAACTAATGGGTATGGAGTGTATTCGTAAGGGTTCTCTAAAGGGACAGAATTAACAGGACATTTTATATATATATATATGTATATATATGTGCGTATATATGTATGTGTGTGTGTGTGTATATATATATATATATACGTATATACATATATATATAAAGGGGAGTTTATTAAGTATTAACTCACATGATAACAAGGTCCCACAATAGGCTGTCTGCAGGCTGAGGAGCAAGGAGAGCCAGTCCGAGTCCCCAAACTGAAGAACTTGGAATCTGATGTTCGAGGTCAGGAAGCATCCGGCACGAGAGAAAGATGTAGGCTGGGAGGCTAGGCCAGTCTTGTCTTTTCACATTTTTCTGCCTGCTTTATATTCTAGCCACGCTGGCAGCTGATCAGATGGTGCCCACCCAGATCAAGGGTGGGTCTGCCTTTCCCAGCCCACTGACTTAAATGTTAATCTCCTTTGGCAATACCCTCAGAGGCACACCCAGGATCAATACTTGGCATCCTTAAATCCAATCAAGTTGACACTAAGTATTAACCATCACATGGGGGTAGAGTGATTTTATTGGTCAGTCTTGAATCACGTATTCATCTTCTTTATATGTGGATATGGGGTTCCTCCCCACCCCCAGTTATTTGGATGGTGTCCCCATAGAAAAGCAGGGATCCCGTTTCCTAATTTTTTTTTTTTTTTTTTTTTGAGACAGAATCTTGCTCTGTCACCCAGTGTGGAGTGCAGTGGCGCCATCTCGGCTCACTGCAACCTCCCTCTCCCAGGTTGAAGCAATTCTCCTGCCTCAGCCTCCCGAGTAGCCGGGAATACAGGCGCCGGCCACCACACCTGCATAATTTTTGTATTTTTAGTAGAGATGGGGTTACGCCATGTTGGCCAGGCTGGTCTCAAACTCCTTACCTCAGGTGATCTGCCAACCTTGGCCTTCCAAAGTGCTGAGATTACAGGCGTGAGACACTGTGCCCGGCCTCCTAATTTTAATACTCCTGATAGACTCCCGTCTCTATGTGTTCTCACCCCATAACCTGAGCTTGCCCAGCCTCCCCTCTAGTTTGGTCTGTCAACCTTCACCTGGCCCTCAAGCTGCCCTGGCCTCCTGGTTTTAGCCTTGCCTAATCTAGCCCATCTTGCTGCTGAAACTGGCTATCAACATTCTGATTGTCCTTCAACAGTGAAAACATTTTTACCATACAATCAAAAATGTCCCACTAGTTCTCACAGTCAACTCTCCAACCCAGTAAGAAAAGGTACCATGTATTGAGTTTTTACTGTTATAGATTAACAAATAGAAGGTTCTCTCAAATAAAGTAATACAATAATTCCCCACCTTCCCAACAAGAAGACTCAGGCAAATGTTTTGGGTCAACCTATATAAAATTTTAGAAATGTATATGAAATATTAGAAAATTTACTCCTAATATTAGGAGTGCTCATAACACTTGTTATGCAGATTAATAATTGGAGTGATTTCTGCCTTGTGCTCTCCCTCTTGATAGGATAATTTTATTCAACTTCTTCATGTGCATCTGTGTGCTGGCCCTGAAACAAAAGTCCTCTTTGAATCATCCTTTTATCACAGTGCAGCATCTCCACTTCTGCCCAAGTTGTTTGAGCTATATAGCACTTTTTCAATCTCCATATATGATGCTTTTCTAGGAATATCATTGCCCAGCTTTTTTTCCCTTTTTCCATTTATCCTATAAGTATATGTGCATGAAATAATGTTTAAGTAACTTGTTTCTTCAAATATCCAACCCCTCCAATTGGGATGTCATGTGCTCACAAATATTACTAAATATGTATTAAACTTTTTGCCACCTTTTCTACCGATATCATCAAGTGACTTCTATTTGCATCCAAACTTAGCATTGACTGAAGTTGTTACAGGCTGCCATGTCTTCCCCAGACAGTATATTGTGGTCATAGTAATTAGAGTCTTTGGAAGGATAGGAAGGTAAAGCCACTCCCCGGTTTCTGAAGGATTAACATTTTGTGGGGGTAAAGGGAGGTACCCCACCCTATTTTTAGATACCTGTGGTATCTCCTAGGCAAATTCTTTGAGGTTTGCATGAACTGTCTCTTTTAATTCCCCCAGCACTCCTGAAGGAGATCAGGATTTTTATCTCCATTTTACAAAGGAGGGAATCAATTCTCAGAAAGATCAAGTAACCTTCCCAAGGATATATACAGCTGTAAAACACGAGGTTTCTCTGACTCCAGACAGTCTTAGAGATTTAATCTTATGGTTATGTTCTTAACCATACTATACTCTTGAGCAAAATTCCAGACTGTTTTTTTTCAGGTGGGAGAAGCATGATACCCTGTCGCAAGCTTTTACTTAATCATTCTTTTTAAAAAAAAAAAAAAAAAGTAAATTTATTATTTTTCCAGTATTCTATATGTTTTTCTATCTTCCTTCAAGCATAATGTATTTTGATTATTTCCTATTCACTGAATGACTTCAATAGTAATGATTTCATTAAATGCAAATGGTGAAATGAATCTTTTCTGAGACCACATCATTCTGCCAAGATTTTCTGTTGTGGCTGGCATCTCTGATTGATTTTACTAAGGTTGTTCCATGGAAATCTGAGTTTCTTTCTGAGTGGAAAAGCTGTTAACATCAACTGGCTGTGAGTAGCAAAGTTGAGTTAAATATTGTTTTTATTTGTATTCATTAAATTCCCAGCCTCATCCAGAACATGCATAGAAGTTTAGATTCATACATGGCATCGCCTATCTCTGAATAATTACCCAACCTAAAGCTTGCATTATCAATGAAGTTTAGAGAACAGTAGATGACATTTCATCAAGTTTTAAATGTGTTATAAAGAAAGCATTTGAATGGCCAAAAGAAATAGCAGAAGTTTTTTAGTTGTTTTTATTTTCCCATTTCTCCCGTGACTCATATTGAAAGGCTTTTGTTTCTAATCAAAGCAACAAACAGTATGGTCATTTCCTTGAGATTATATGGCAGCGGAAGGCGTCGGGGGTTTTTAAGTTCCTACTTCCACTGGCTTGTAGTTGGAGAAAATGCAAGCGCACACACACACACACACACACACACATGCACACACACACACACACCGCAAAGTGCTTAATACGTGTGTCTTTTGTCTTAAGCACTCTCTTCAGTTCCTTTAAATGAGCCGAGGTCATGATGGTTCGGAGGTAAGAATGATTTTTTTTTATGATCTTTCAATTGCAGACTGTGTAACGGTGCTTCTTCAGCTTTGACTGGCACTTCATAGCAAAATATTGGGCAGATTTTAATATTGTATTGGGGGTGGACTAATCTAAGAACTAATATTGCAGAACCCAACTTGCAGAAAAGGAAATTACAAGAAATGTTTATCTTCACTCTTGTGAAGGAATTACTTTTTCCAAAACGGAGTTGGATGTGCTCTGTTTGATAGCAAAGTGAAGATGGTCCTTAAGACGCCCATCGTCCGGAGGGTTTTCCTGTCATTGTTTTAATGCTATCTTTGCTCCTTTAAAAGCCGTGAAAGGCTGCTTTCTTATTTTGCTTTAGAACTTTGGCAAATATGAAGTATGTAATTCCACCTCATCATCCTTTCCCCTGCTCCCGCCACTCTCCTTTTTTCTTCTTCTTCTTTTTTTTAATTTTAAAAACTGGAGTTTCTTTATGGATATAGAAAAGACAGAGAGAGGGCAGGAACTGTGTCAGTAAGCAACACAAAAATGCTTTTTGATTTATAATTGTTCATCGTTTCATCAGCAAGATGTGTTTGGGGCCTTCCCTGTTTTTGTGAACACTTGGCAACAAAAATTCCGTGGTGTCCTAGAGCTCATTAGCAGCCCCTCTGAAAGGATCCTTTGATGTGGGTCCCTGTTTTGCCTCCAGAAAGAAGAAGGAAAATTGAATTTTGTCCTCCAGTCTAGTTTGTGGTGAGGATTCTATGTGATCAGAATTCAGCAGTTCAAGATAGAAACCTCGGAAATGCCATTTTTGGGGACGGCTTCCAATTAATTTATAAAACTTTTATGATTTGTCAGAGGAAGTCCTACATCCTTATTAAAGGGAAGCCTTTTTTTCTTTCCTGCCTTGTAATGTGGTTATGGTAAACTCATTAAGTCCAACTCCATGTGGCCATTTTTCTTCCCCGATGGGTAGATGTTGATGGTGGAGGGGAGGAATAACTGGGTAAAAAACAAAGGAAATTATCTCATCCAGTAGACTGCAAAACTCTTGGGGATAGAAGGAAGTCTGTAGAGGAAGTGGGTAGGATTGGGTAGAGAAGAGAAACATCAAAGAAATTAAATATATCACAATAGGAACTGGAATAGTACCCTTTTGCTATAATATAACAACATAATAGTGTAGCCTTAGAAATGAGTCTATTGTCTCTAAATCAGTCCTATCTAAAGATATCTAATGTCTGAAGGAGTAAAAAGGAATATAATCTTATCCAAATGCAGTCCTGTGACCTGGATTCTCAGAGTGGCGTTATGATGACCTAAGGCCTCATTATAAATGATCCCATTCTTAAGATTAAGGCCATAGAACATCGTGAGAAGTAAGACTATGTCGTTATGCAGCTCTTTCAAAGTTCAGAAACTACAGCTCTTAGCAGAGGGCCTAAAATATTCCCAGACATACCAAGTTCCACTCCAGAGCATACTCTGTGTGTTCCACTGTGTTTGGTCCTACATTTGGAGTATGCAGGGAAGTTGTTACTCCTAGAATGGAGGTTGCTGCAGACAGGTACTATGTCTCACCCATGGAGAGAATTCCCAGTAACTATCAGGAGGCAGGGTGATGGGTGGTGGACAAATATTATTGGCTGAGCAGAATTATTAGATATATTTATGCCATGGAACATTTAAACCAGAAGAAACCTTGTAAGTCACTTTGTCCAGTCTCCTCATTCTGTTACTGAAGAGATTAAATCCAGAGAAGAGGAGGAATTTTTCTAAGACTTCCTATCCCATAAGGGGCAGGGCGCAACCTGGATTCTGGATCTCCTGAGTTCCGAATGTATGCTCTGTCCACCCTTTGCCTTTTCTGGACCAGAGGATGATTTTGCCTAATTTCCAGAATCTCTGAATTTCATGCAGCAAGAGTTTCTTTTCATGGGTGCGTGCATCTTGGAATAGAAAAGTGGGAGCTGCATCCAAATGAGATTCTGCTTTCTGTTCTGCATGGCTTCCAATTGCTAGCAGAAGCCTGTGCACAGGTGCACAAAAGACCCCAGGAAAAGAACTACATGTCTTGTCTCTTATCACAAAAAGCTATAGTGCTAGGTAAAACCATACTAAAACACCTTCTCTTTGTTTCAAAAATATTGTGGCAACCTGAAAATACTAGTGAGCTCTCAGCAGAGGCCTGTCTCGGGATCATAATTCAAGTATGAGACTTACGTTTGTCCCTGAGGTAGATTCTGTGAAGCTCCAACTAAGACTTTTTTCTCGCTTAATGTTGGAAAACTAGAAAACATTTTAAATGCAGTATTTTCCTAAACTGGAAAAGTAAGCCTGAGTACAGGTAAACTATACAATAATATATGTTTATGTGATTTGACAAGGTTAAACAATCAATTTATTATTCCAATAACAGCAATCTAAGAAAGGAAGGTATTGAGCATATTCCCTGTATACTTCAGATGCTTTTTTTTTCCTTAAAGGAAGCTTTTGTAGACGGGGCTGTAAAGGTATGTACACTTCTGTTGTCTTGTATTAGTTTATTTTCTCCTTTGGTTTTCTTTTTTTATTACTGTTATACTTTAAATTCCAGAGTACATGTGCACAACGAGCAGGTTTATTACATATGTACACATGTGCCATGTTCGTGTGCTGCACCCATTAACTCGTCATTTACATTAGGTATATCTCCTAATGCTATCCCTCTCCCCTCCCCCCTCCCCCAACCCCAAGGCAGGCCCCAGTGTGTGCTGTTCCCCTTCCTGTATCCAAGTGTTATTGTTCAATTCCCACCTGTGAGTGAGAACATGCAGTGTTTGGTTATTTGTCCTTGCGATAGTTTGCTGAGAATGATAGTTTCCAGCTTCATCCATGTCCCTACAAAGGACATGAACTCATCCTTCTTTACGGCTGCATAGTATTCCATGGTGTATATATGCCACATTTTCTTAATCCAGTCTATCATTGATGGACATTTGGGTTGGTTCCAAGTCTTTGCTATTGTGAATAGTGCCACAATAAACATACGTGTGCATGTGTCTTTAAAGCAGCATGATTTATAATCCTTTGGGTATATCCAGTAATGGGATGGCTGGGTCAAATGGTATTTCTAGTTCTAGATCCCTGAGGAATCATCACACTGTCTTCCACAATGGTTGAACTAGTTTACAGTCCCACCAACAGTGTAAAAGTGTTCCTATTTCTCCACATCTCTCCAGCACCTGTTGTTTCCTGACTTTTTTTTTTTTTTTTTTTTTTTTTTGAGACGGAGTCTCGCTCTGTCACCCAGGCTGGAGTGCAGTGGCTCAATCTCGGCTCACTGCAAGCTCCACCTCCCGGGTTCATGCCATTCTCCTGCCTCAGCCTCTCTGAGTAGCTGGGACTACAGGCGCCCGCCACCACGCCCGGCTAATTTTTTGTATTTTTAGTAGAGACGGGGTTTCACCGTGGTCTCGATCTCCTGACCTCGTGATCCGCCCGCCTCAGCCTCCCAAAGTGCTGGGATTACAAGCGTGAGCCACCGCACCCGGCCTGTTTCCTGACTTTTTAATGATCCCCATTCTAACTGGTGGGAGATGCTATCTCATTGTGATTTTGATTTGCATTTCTCTGATGGTCAGTGATGATGAGCATTTTTTCATGTGTCTGTTGGTTGCATAAATGTCTTCTTTTGAGAAGTGTCTGTTGGTTGCATAAATGTCTTCTTTTGAGAAGTGTCTGTTCATATCCTTCGCCCACTTTTTGATGGGATTCTTTGTTTTTTTCTTGTAAATTTGTTGGAGTTCATTGTAGATTCTGGATATTAGCCCTTTGTCAGATGAGTAGATTGCAAAAATTTTCTCCCATTCTGTAGCTTGCCTGTTCACTCTGATGGTAGTTTCTTTTGCTGTGCAGAAGCTCTTTAGTTTAATTATATCCCATTTGTCAATTTTGGCTTTTGTTGCCATTGCTTTTGGTGTTTTAGACATGAAGTCCTTGCCCATGCCTATGTTCTGAATGGTATTGCCTAGGTTTTCTTCTAGGGTTTTTATGGTTTTAGGTCTAACATTTAAGTCTTTAATCCATCTTGAATTAATTTTTGTATAAGGTGTAAGGCAGGAATCCAGTCTCAGCTTTCTACATATGGCTAGCCAGTTTTCCCAGCACCATTTATTAAATAGGGAATCCTTTCCCCATCTCTTGTTTTTGTCAGGTTTGTCAAAGATCAGATGGTTGTAGATGTGTAGTATTATTTCTGAGGGCTCTGTTCAGTTCCATTGGTCTATATCTCTGTTTTGGTACCAGTACCACGCTCTTTGTTACTGTAGCCTTGTAGTATAGTTTGAAGTCAGGTAGCGTGATGCCTCCAGTTTTGTTCTTTTGGCTTAGGATTGACTTGGCAATGTGGGCTCTTTTTTGGTTCCATATGAACTTTAAAGTATTTTTTTCCAATTCTGTGAAGAAAGTCATTGGTGGCTTAATGGGGATGGCATTGAATCTATAAATTACCTTGGGCAGTATGGCCATTTTCACGATATTGATTCTTCCTATCCATGAGCATGGAATGTTCTTCCTTTTGTTTGTGTCCTCTTTTATTTCATTGAGCAGTGGTTTGTAGTTCTCCTTAAAGAGGTACTTCACATCTCTTGTAAGTTGGATTCCTAGGTATTTTATTCCCTTTGAAGCAATTGTGAATGGGAGTTCACTCATGATTTGGCTCTCTGTTTGTCTGTTATTGGTGTATAAGAATGCTTGTGATTTTAGCACATTGATTTTGTATCCTGAGACTTTGCTGAAGATGCTTATCAGCTTAAGGAGATTTTAGACTGAGACGATGGGGTTTTCTAAATATACAATCATGTCATCTGCAAACAGGGACAATTTGACTTCCTCTTTTCCTAAATGAATACCCTTTATTTCTTTCTCCTGCCTGATTGCCCTGGCCAGAACTTCCAACACTATGTTGAATAGGAGTGGTGAGAGAGGGCATCCCTGTCTTGTGCCAGTTTTCAAAGGGAATGCTTCCAGTTTTTGCCCATTCAGTATGATATTGACTGTGGGTCTGTCATAAATAGCTCTTATTATTTTGAGATACTTCCCATCGATACCTAATTTATTGAGAGTTTTTAGCATGAAGGGCTGTTGAATTTTGTCAAAGGCCTTTTCTGCATCTATTGAGATAAGCATGTGGTTTTTGTCTTTGGTTCTGTTTATATGCTGGATTACATTTATTGATTTGTGTATGTTGAACCAGCCTTGCATCCCAGGGATGAAGCCCACTTGATCATGGTGGATAAGCTTTTTGATGTGCTGCTGGATTCAGTTTGCCAGTATTTTATTGAGAATTTTTTTTTTTTTTTTTGAGACAGAGTCTCGCTCTGTCGCCCAGGCTGGAGTGCAGTGGCACAATCTTGGCTCACTGCAAGCTCCGCCTCCCGGGTTCCCGCCATTCTCCTGCCTCAGCCTCTCCGAGTAGCTGGGACCACAGGCGCCCGCCACCATGCCCGGCTAATTTTTTTGTATTTTTAGTAGAGACGGGGTTTCACCGTGGTCTCAATCTCCTGACCTCGTGATCCGCCCGCCTCGGCCTCCCAAAGTGCTGGGATTACAAGCGTGAGCCACCGCGCCCGGCCCTTATTGAGGATTTTTACATGGATGTTCATCAAGGATATTGGTCTACAATTCTCTTTTTTGGTTGTGTCTCTGCCAGGCTTTGGTATCAGGATGATGCTGGCCTCATAAAATGAGTTGGGGAGGATTCCCTCTTTTTCTATTGATTGGAATAATTTCAGAAGGAATGGTACCAGCTCCTCCTTGTACCTCTGATAGACTTCATCTGTGAATCCATCTGGTCCTGGACTTTTTTTTGTTGGTAAGCTATTAATTATTGCCTCAATTTCAGAACCTGTTATTGGTCTATTCAGGGATTCAACTTCTTCCAGGTTTAGCCTTGGGAGGGTGTATGTGTCGAGGAACTTTTCCATTTCCTCTAGATTTTCTAGTTTATTTGTGTAGAACTATTTATAGTATTCTCTGATGGTAGTTTGTATTTCTGTGGGATCGATGGTGATATCCCCTTTATCATTTTTTATTGCATCTATTTGATTCTTCTCTCTTTTCTTCTTTATTAGTCTTGCTAGCAGTCTATCAATTTTGTTGATCTTTTCAAAAAACCAGCTCCTGGATTCATTGATTTTTTGAAGGGTTTTTTGTGTCTCTATCTCCTTCAGTTCTGCTCTGATCTTAGTTATTTCTTGCCTTCTGCTAGCTTTTGAATGTGTTTGCTCTTGCTTCTCTAGTTCTTTTAATTGTGATGTTAGGGTGTCAATTTTAGATCTTTCCTGCTTTCTCTTGTGGGCATTTAGTGCTATAAATTTCCCTCTACACATTGCTTTAAATGTGTCCCAGAGATTCTGGTATGTTGTGTCTTTGTTCTCATTGGTGTCAAAGAACATCTTTATTTTTGCCTTCATTTTTTTATGTACCCAGTAGTCATTCAGGAGCAGGTTGTTCAGTTTCCATGTAGTTGTGCGGTTTTGAGTGAGTTTCTTAATCCTGAGTTCTAGTTTGATTTCACTGTGGTCTGAGAGACTGTTTGTTATAATTTCTGTTCTTTTACATTTGCTGAGGAGTGCTTTACTTCCAACTATGTGGTCAATTTTGGAATAAGTGCAATGTGGTGCTGAGAAGAATGTATATTCTGTTGATTTGGGATGGAGAGTTCTTTAGATGTCTGTTAGGTCCACTTGGTGCAGAGCTGAATTCAATTCCTGGATATCCTTTTTAACTTTCTGTCTCATTGATCTGTCTAATGTTGACAGTGGATGCTAAAGTCTCCCATTATTATTGTGTGGGAGTCTAAGTCTCTTTCTAGGTCTCTAAGGACTTGCTTCATGAATCTGGGTGCTCCTGTATTGGGTGCATATATATTTAGGATAGTTAGCTCTTCTTGCTGAATTGATCCCTTTACCATTATGTAATGGCCTTCTTTGTCTCTTTTGATCTTTGTTGTTTTAAAGTCTGTTTTATCAGAGACTAGGATTGCAGCCCTTGCCTTTTTTTGTTTTCCATTTGCTTGGTAGATCTTCATCCATCCCTTTATTTTGAGCCTATGTGTGTCTCTGCACATGAGATGGGTTTCCTGAATACAGCACACTGATGGGTCTTGACTCTTTATCCAATTTGCCAGTGTACATCTTTTAATTGGAGCATTTAGCCCATTTACATTTAAGGTTAAAATTGTTATGTGTGAATTTGATCCTGTCATTATGATGTTAGCTGGTTATTTTGCTCGTTAGTTGATGCAGTTTTTTCCTAGCCTCGATGGTCTTTACAATTTGGCATGTTTTTGCAGTGGCTCGTACTTGTTTTTCCTTTCCATGTTTAGTGCTTCCTTCAGGAACTCTTGTAGGGCAGGCCTGGTGGTGACAAAACCTCTCAGCATTTGCTTGTCTGTAAAGGATTTTATTTCTCCTTCATTTATGAAGCTTAGTTTGGCTGGATATGAAATTCTGGGTTGAAAATTTTTTTTTTAAGAATGTTGAATACTGGCCCCCACTCTCTTCTGACTTGTAGAGTTTCTGCTGAGAGATCAGCTGTAAGTCTCATGGGCTTCCCTTTGTGGGTAACCCGACCTTTCTCTCTGGCTGCCCTTAACATTTTTTCCTTCATTTCATCTTTGGTGAATCTGATAATTATGTGTTTTGGAGTTGCCCTTCTCGAGGAGTATCTTTGTGGCATTCTCTGTATTTCCTGAATTTGAAGGTTGGCCTGCCTTGCTAGGTTGGAGAAGTTCTCCTGGATAATGTCTTGCAGAGTGTTTTCCAACTTGGTTCCATTCTCCCCGTCACTTTCAGGTACACCAATTAGACATAGATTTGGTCTTTTCACATAGTCCCATATTTGTTGGAGGCTTTGTTCATTTTTTTTTTACTCTTTTTTGTCTGAACTTCTCTTCTCACTTCATTTCATTCATTTGATCTTCAACCACTGATACCCTTTCTTCCACTTGATAGAATCGCTACTGGAGCTTGTGCATTCATCGTGTATTTCTTGTGCCATGATTTTCAGCTCCATCAGGTCATTTAAGGACGTCTCCACACTGATTATTCTAGTTAACCATTCATCTAATCTTTTTTCCGGGTTTTTAGCTTCTTTGCAATGGGTTCAAACTTCCTCCTTTAGCTTGGAGAAGTTTGGTATCTGAAGCCTTCTTCTCTCAACTCGTCAAAGTCATTCTCCGTCCAGCTTTGTTCCATTGCTGGAAAGGAGCTGCATTCCTTTGGTTGGGGGGAGGCGCTCTGATTTTTAGAATTTTCAGCTTTTCTGCTCTGTTTTCTCCCCATCTTTGTGGGTTTATCTACCTTTGGTCTTTGATGATGGTGACGTACAGATGGGGTTTTGGTGTGGATGTCCTTTCTGTTTGTTAGTTTTCCTTCTAACAGTCAGGACCCGCAGCTGCAGGTCTGTTGGAGTTTGCCAGAGGTCCACTCCAGATACTGTTTGCCTGAGTATCAGCAGCGGAGGCTGCAAAACAACGAATATTGCTCAACAGCAAATGTTGCTGCCTGATTGTTCCTTTGGCTTTGTCTCAGAGGGGTACCCGGCCTTGTGAGGTGTCAGTCTGCCCGTACTGGGGGGTGCCTCCCAGTTAGACTATTCAGGAGTCAGGGACCCACTTGAGGAAGCAGTCTGTCTGTTCTCAGATCTCAAACTCCATGCTGGGAGAACCACTACTCTCTTTAAAGCTGTCAGACAGGGACATTTAAGTCTGCAGAGGTTTCTGCTGCCTTTTGTTTGGCTATGCCCTGCCCCCAGAAGTGGACTCTATATAGAGTCAGGCCGGCCTCCTTGAGCTGCAGTGGGCTCCACCCAGTTCGAGCTTCCAGGCTGCTTTGCTTACCTACTCAAGCCTCAGCAATTGCGGGTACCCCTCCCCCAGCCTCACTGCGTCCTTGCTGTTTGATCTCAGACTGCCATGCTAGCCATGAGCGAGGCTCCGTGGGCATGGGACCCTCTGAGCCAGGCGCGAGATATAATCTCCTGGTGTGCCGTTTGCTAAGACCATTGGAAAAGTGCAGTATTAGGGTGGGAGTGACCTGATTTTCCAGGTGCCATCTGTCACAGCTTCCCTTGGCTAGGAAAGGGAATTCCCTGACCCCCTGTGCTTCCCGGGTGAGATGATGCCTCATCCTGCTTCGGCTCACTCTCAGTAGGCTGCACCCACTGTCCAACAAGCCCCAGTGAGATGGACCCAGTATCTCAGTTGGAAATGCAGAAATCACCCATCTTCTGCATCGCTCAAGCTGGGAGCTATAGACTGGAGCTGTTCCTATTCAGCCATATTGGAACCACCCCTTTGGTTGTTTTTCTTCTTTCCGTGTAAGTTCAGATGAACAATTCTGCAGACATTGTACTTATTCTTTCAGGAACACGCTTTTATACTATCATTTCTATTAGATGTTTCTAGATTCAGGTTTTCCAGTCAGGAGGGACAGTAGTCCAGAAACTGGTCGTCTATAAAGGAGAATCTTTATCCTGTAAAGATTGGGCGTCTATAAAGGAGAATCTTTATCCTGTAAAGATCTTGTCTACTGGGCGGCTGAAAAGCCCAGTAGACGAGAGAGAGAACTGGACTCCAGGTCTAACTCTGCCACTTACTGACAAGCTATGTGGTCTTGGAAGCTAATTTTTCCTATTCAGTCTTCAGAATTCACATTGATGAGTGAAGGGATTAGACTAATGCTGAGGCTATTTTTCAGCTTAGAAATGCTCTGTAGCTCTTAATTATTTGTGGTTACTTCCCTATTACCCAAATATATTATAGCTCTATCTGTCATTCTGTTTAACCTCCATCTGTCTCCCTCTTTCCCTTCCTTTCCTCCCTCCTTCTGTCCTTTTTCTCCCCCTTCTTTCTTCCTTTCCACTGATATTCTCCTTTCACATAGAAAGAAATTCAGGGCACAGATTAAAATGGCCCAGTTGCCTTTAGAGCCACTGGCAGTATATAGATACGGACAAACTAAGTAAGGCAAGGTTCAAATGGAGAAATTACTTATGCCACTAATTGGATTCGGACATTGAGATGTTGTCTATGAAGAAATCAGGATCTTTGGTAATTTATGCAACTCTTAGGTTGAAATTTGACATTGGCCGTTGGATTCCAAATTCTTTAAAAGTCAACACATATTCCCTGGGTATGTACTGCACCAGCAATATGTCAGGCTTGGGCTTACAGAGGTGAGTAAGATGCAGCTACTATACTTACGGGTCCATTACCAGTTGGGGAATATAAATAACAACTCTCCAGTGACTCTCTGTAGCTCTTACAAGCTTGACTTTTAGTTCATTTGCGACTCACTCTTGGGGAGTATAGAAACTGTTAAGATGGGCCGGGTGTGGTGGTTCACACGTGTAATCCCAGCACTTCGGGAGGCTGAGGTGGGCAGACCACTTGAGGCCAGGAGTTCGATAGCAGCCTGGCTAACGTGGTGAGACCCCATCTCTACTAAAACTACAAAAATTAGCTGGGCATGATGGCACACACTGTAATCCCAGCTACTTGGGAGGCTGAGGCAGGAGAATCACTTGAACCCAGGAGGTGAGGTTGCAGTGAGCCAGGATCGCACCGCTGCACTTCAGCCTGGGTGATGGAGCGAGACCCCGTCTAAAAAAAAAAAAATAAATAAATAAAATAATGATAATAATAATAAACTGTTAAGACAAAATGGCTGTAAGTAGTGGAGTTTAATTAATATGATTTTTAGGTCAAGGGATTAAATTGATGGGGTATATCTAGGTAGGAATTGAATAATGTTAACTAAGACAAACAGTGACTCTAGAGCTTTCGGGAGTCCATGGTTAAAGGTTCTGTTTTTGATAGGCTTTATCCACACAAAACGGACAAAGAGAGGAAGTGTTGAGAGTGGAGTGTTAGCATGAGGCTTTGCATGTAAATCCTACTTTGTCATTGACAAACTGAGTGACCTCCCCTCTGGGCTTCTGATGGGGGTAATTAAAACTACCTTTTCAGCCTAATGCAGTGGCTCGTGGCTTCAATTCCAGCACTTTGGAGGTCGAGACAGGAAGATCACTTGAGGCCAGGAGTTCAAGACCAGCCTGGGCAACATAGCAAGACTCTATCTCTACAAAAATTTTAAAAATTAGGCAGGTGTGGTGGTGTGCCTCTGTAGTCCCAGCCACTTGGGAGGTTGAAGCAGGAAGATCGCTTGAGCCCAGGAGTCCGAGGCTGCAGTGAGCTATGGATTGTGCTACTGCATTCTAGCCTGGGTGACGGAGGGAGACCCTGTCTCTAAAAATAAAATAAAATATTTTAAAACTGCCTTTTAACAAATTTTTCCCTATCCCTCCTTCCCCCACCCTTCCTAGCCTCTAGTATTTGTTAAAGGATGCAAAATTACAGCTAGACCATGCTTACAGCACTATAGGGTGTTCTATAGCACTATAGGGTGACTGTAATTAGCAATAATATATAGTTTCAAATAGGAGGATACTGAATGTTCCCAAGATAAAGAAATGATAAATGTTTGAAATGATGTTTGAAATATACTAATTACTCTGATCTAATCGCTGTAGATGTATTGAAACATCAGTATTATCAATTTAGAAATAAAACTACATTTTAATGTTATTGAGGGGGTTAGAGCCAGCATCTGGCACTAAAGTACCTAAAAAGTGGCAGTTACTTTTGTTTAATAGTATTGTACAACTATCCCAAATATGGCAAAAGATGACAGTAGTCTCATAAAAATATTTAGACACCATCAGAAGATTGAGTGTACAAAGTAATGAATGGATAATCTTTTTTCAGGGCCCATAATGTTCATAATGATATAAATAGAAACCAGTTACTCATCAGCCCACATTTGAATCTCTCTGCATCTTGACAGTGTCTGGATGTCCCATCGGCATTCCGTCATTGGGACACATGAGATCACTTGACTCTGCACTTTGTCTGGATTTCACTGGGCAAAACAAAAGTTCACTAATAAGTAATCACAGTATGTCCATTGCGGACTTTGGTCTTGCCTTCAGGTCAAGTGTTCACCTTTTTAAGGACCTGTTTCTCAACCACTTTAAGGACATGGACTCAATACAAATCTAGGTCCAGGAAGTTATAAAAAGTCTTCCTGAAAAGATTCTCGTTAACAAATTTTGCCTATATTTGTCGGGGGAAGTGTTTGCAAGCTTCTCTAATGTCATTAGTAGACCTGTGAGAGATCACAGCTTAAGAACTATAGCCCTAAGTGAGCTGTGTGTGTCTTTCAGAGAAATGATGAGAAACTATTAGGCCTTTGTGTGTGTTGCCTGTCTTAGTCCATTTTGTGCTACTACAACAGAGTAACTGCAACTCAGTAATTTATACAGAGCAGAAATTTATTTTTCACAGTGTGAGGCTGGGACAGCTAAGATCAAGTGGCTGGCACTCAATTTGGCAAGGGCCATCTTGCTATATCCTCACATGGCAAAAGGCAAAAAGGCAAGCTTGCCAAATTCTGCGTGATGCCTATTTTATAAGGGCTTTAATCCCATTAAGGAGGCAGAGCAGCCTTCAAGGTTTAATCACCTCCTAAAGGCCCTGCCTCTTAATACTACAGACATTGGCAACACCTGAATTTTGGAGGGAACGCAAACCATAGCGATGCCCAAGAAACAAGGTTTTCTGTAACTCTTTAGCACCTATCTGTATTTGAGCCTGCCAGAAGTGTGGTGTGCCATAATTAACATGGGCTCTATGGAAGGTATTTAGAATGTAAGAGCAAGCATTGCCACCTCCACTGCTGCAGCCATTTATACTGTTCCTCTGGGAGCAGGAATCATACCTTTAGCAACAACCAGGTGCAGAGGAGGCAGGTTCCCTCTTGGTATTTGGCCTTGTGTTGAGTTGAGGATAAGGTCACTCTAGTGGGACCTGAAAGTAATTGCTCTGTTCACCAGTAGAACAGTCATCTGGCTTTAGGGGATTCATCTGTAAATCTTCAGAGATTTTTTTCAGTAACCACTGCATTTGAGTTGAAAGAATAGGAGGTTTTTCGTGGTAACTGCACACCCCCAAGTGCCCGCCTTGAGATACAAACAGTCCTCTTCATTAGAACCAGCACTGAGGTCCAAGGAGCCTCAGTCGTCTTGCTTTACAGTATTCTTTTTTCCTTCTTTTTAAAAGAAACCATTGATCAATCAGTGACACTTTTAACTATTATATATGAAAAAGAGTGCTGTGGTGTCTTCCCAATTTTTATAAAATGAATATGCAACTCCTTTTTTGTATTTTTTTATTTTATATGCAACTCCATTTTTTATTATTTTTTGCAACTCCTTTTTTTATTACACAACTCCATTTTAATTATTTTTTTTATTGCATAGCCTCTTTTGCAAAGTGCGTGCTATAAGCTGAGCGTACAGTGGTTAGCAAGACAAAGTACCTAGAGGCAGACATTAAATAACAAAGTACATCAGTATTTAATCACAATACTGAAAAGTGACGCAACAAAGAAGTATACAGAACTAAAAGACAATAACACTCCAAATAAGAGCTATGGAACCCAAAGCTATTTTAAACACTCTATGTGCATCTCCTCATTTAAACCTCATAGTGTGGCACCAGTATTACCTCCATGATGCAGATCACGAAACCAGGTAACAAGGAGCTGAAGTCATCTGCCCATGGTGGTGACACTAGCAAAGCATCTAAGCCATGATTTGAACCCTGGGTGTTCTGACTGCAGGATCTTCACCCATAACTACTGCACGATGGCTCCTATGAAAACATGACTTTTAGAACAAGATCACATCCTTTGCAAAAACATCGATGGAGCTGGAGGCCATTATCCTTAGCAAATTAACGCAGAAAACCAAATATCATATGTTCTCATTTATAAGTGGGAGCTAAATAATGAGAACACATGGACACAAAGAGAGGAACAACAGACACCAAGGCAAGGGTAGAGGGTGGGCGGAGGGAGAGTATCAGAAAAAATAACCATCAGGTACTGTACTATGCTTAGTACCTGTGTGACAAAATCATCTGTATACCGAGCCCCCATGACATGAGTTTACATTTATAACAAACCTGTACATGTACCCCTGAGCCTAAAAGTTTAGAAAAATAATAATAATGAGTTTTAATCTATGTTTTTAGAGATGAGTTGGGTTAGTCAGGCACTTTCCCCACCCCCTCATGCCTTGAGCTGGAAAGGAGATCTTATAGAGGAAGGCAATGTGGCTGGGGCCCAGAGAGTCAGAAGAAATTAACACAAGACCAGGGGAAGAGTGGGCAGGACCCAGGCAGTGCAGGCCTTGGTTGGCCACCTCAGGGATGGGAGTTTTTTTCTGATTGAATTAGGTTCAATCAGAACCTAATTGGTTGGCTCTGAAGCTAAACTGCCACGTCAAGAATCCCCTCTCAGGGGACTTGCATGCCTGTGAGATGAAGACACTGAGAGGTGTTCTCCTGAGCTGGATGATTTCACATCAATTTAATATTGTGGATGTGGAGAGCAGCCTGCCTGGGGATGTTTCATCTGTTTTGCTGACTTGTCCCATGGACGTCTCTCCCAAGTCAAAATGTTTTCTGCCTTTTTAGAGGCCTGCAGAACTATATTTGCCTTTTTTGTTTTCTTTTTTTTTATTATTATCCTTTAAGTTCTGGGATATATTTATTTTTCTTAATGGTTCATGTAGCTACATCATTCCTGTGACAGGTTCGGTAATTAATAGTCATCATGGCTAACGTTGAGTGCCAGGCACTGTGCTGGGTGCTTTCCACGAATTCTCCTGTTGCCTTCTCAATTCTGTGGGGCAGATACTGTCATTATCCATATTTTTCAGATAAAGAAACAGACTAAAAGGGATTAAATGACTTGCCCAAAGTCCCACTGGCTAGTGTCAGAGTAAGGTCTCGCACACAGGTTTGCCTGATTCCAAAGTCCAAGCTTGACTCTGCACTGTGTCGCCTCCCCACATGTGGAACTTCTTATTTTATGGATGCAAAAACTGTCCAAAGTTAATGATAGAACTGATTATAAAACTCGGGTTTGACATTAAGTTTCATTTTCTAGACCAATAGTTAAATCTCACAGGAAAAAAAAATAAAGAAAATGAAAGGAAACTGAGTAGAACACCATGGACCTTCACCATGACCTGAAACAGGCATGCAAACATGTTAACAGTTTTACCAGCCCACAGACCAGCTGAGTCAGTCACATTGGCATAAATAGAGGAATATAAAGCAAATGGTGGGGGGTGCGTGAGGATCTGTGCTTGGATATTAACCCATGAGGAGTCTGGGAGAACTAAAGGGCAGAGAAGAATAGTTTTAATAGGTATTGGGTGCTTACTATGTGCCAAGCACTATACTAAGTTATTTGTAGCTATTCACTAATTTGATTTTATTGGTTTTTTTGTTCGTTTTTTAACTTTTATTTTAGTTTCAGAGGCACATGTGCAGGTTGGTTCTGTAGATAAATTGGGTGTCATAGGGGTTTGATGTCCATATTATTTTGTTACTCAGGTAATAAGCATAGTACTCAACAGGTAGATTTTTGAAGCTCACCCTCCTCCTGCCCTCCACCCTCAGGTAGGCCTCAGTGTCTGTTGTTCCCTTCTTTGTGTCCATGTGTACTCAATGTTTAGCTCCCACTTACAGGTGAGAACGTGCAGTGTTTGGGTTTCTGTGCGTTTATTAGTTCGCTTATGATAATGACCTCCAGCTCCATTCATGTTGTTGCAAAGGACATTATCTCCCTTTTTTATGGCTGCGTAGTATTCCATGGTGTATATGTGACACATTTTCTTTATCTGTTCTACCATTAATGGACATTTAGGTTGATTTCATGTCTTTGCCATTGTGTTTGTTTGTTTTTGTTTTTTGAGATAGAGTCTCACTCTGTTGCCCAGGCTGGAGTGCAGTGGCATGATCTTGGTTCACTGCAACATCCGCCCCCCAGGTTCAAGCAATTCTCCTGCCTCAGCCTCCAAAGTAGGTGGGATTAGAGGTATGCGCCACCATGCCCAGCTACTTTTTTGTATTTTTAGTGGAGACGGGGTTTCTCTCCCCAGGCTGGTCTCGAGCTCCTGACCTCATGTGATCCACCCGCTTCGGCCTCCCAAAGTGCTGGGATTACAGGCGTGAGCCACCACACCTGGCCAAGCCATTGTGGGTATTAGCTCATTTGATCCTCACAACAACCTTATGAAGTTGGTCATCTTTGCATGCCCATTTTACAGATGAGTACCAGTGCAAAAGCCTTTTGGATTATTTCTCATTCTTCCATTTTTGCCTCACCCATTCCAGTCTGGTCTCTTCACAGTAAGCAGACTTATCCTTTATAAATAGCCCCAGATTATCTTCTCCATGCCTAAAAGCCTCCATTGGCTTTTTGCTGCATTTGAAACAAACTCCATACTTCTTACTATGGCCTACAATGCAGTGAATGTTTCCAGCCCGGTGGTTTCAGACTTCAGCAGGCATGAGAGTGACCCGGAAGGCTGTGAACACACAGATTGCCGGGTGCCACCCTGTATTCCTAACAGGCTCCAGTTGATGCTGCTGCGAGTCCTAAGATCACACTTCGAGAACCAGTGATGAGCCCCTCGTTAACTCTAAGCTTGTCTCTTGTTTTCTCCCTCTTGGTGACCAAGCTCCAGCCACATTTGTTGCCTTTTTTTTCTTAAAGTGTGCCTTCTCCATAGGGTGACTTCACCCCTCAAGGGAAGTTATAATTGGTTCTTGAGGGGTAAAGAAAATCTTAGGTATTACAATAGTTTTCAGCCCTTCAAAACTCAGTTCTCAGCCGGGTGTAGTAGCTCACACCTATAATCCTAGCATTTTGGGATGCTGAGGTGGGCAGATCACTTGAGGTCAGGAGTTCAAAACCAGTCTGGCCAACACAATGAAACCGTGTCTCTACTAAAAATACAAAAATTAGCCGAGCATGGTGGCATGCACCTGTAATCCCAGCTACTCGGGAGGCTGAGGCAGGAGAATCACCTGAACCTAGGAGGTGGAGATTGAAGTGAGCTGAGATCGCAGCCTGGGTGACAGAGTGAGACTCTGTCTCAAAAGAAAAAAAAAACAAAAAAAACTCAGTCCTGCCCAGCAGATAAGATATAAAGTATATCTGTGCTATTAACATTTCATGGGGGAGGAGGGTACTGGGGGAAAAAGTGTCTAGAGAGGCTCCTTAAGAGTGGAATTATGGGGCCGGGTGCGGTGGCTCATGCCCGTAATCCCAACACTTTGGGAAGCCGAGGTGGGCAGATCACAAGGATGCAAAAATTAGCCAGGCATGGTGGTGCGTGCCTGTAATCCCAGCTACTCAGGAGGCTGAGGCTGGAGAATCGCTTGAACCCTGGAGGCAGAGGTTGCAGTGAGCTGAGATGGTGCCACTTTACTCCAGCCTGGGCAACAGAGCAAGACTCTGTCTTGGAAAAAAAAAAAAAATGCAATAATGAAAAAAAAAGTTATGCAACAATGTCTTAACCCAAGCATGTTCTGCCTCAGGGCCTTTGCACTTGTTGGCCTCTGTCTGGAATATGCTTTTCTCAGATCTGCCAAGGCTGAATCCTCATCATTGCTATCTCTGACTAAATGTTGCCTCCTCAAATAGCCCTTTCCTAACTGCTTTATTTATAGCACTTTAGAGAGTGTCTCACTCACTCTGTCACCCAAGCTGAAGTGCAGTGGCGTGACCATAGCTCATAGCTCAGGGCATAACTCATAGCTCACTGCAGCCTCAATCTCCTGGGCTCAAGCGATCCTTCTGCGTCAGCCTCCCAAAGTGCTGGGATTACAGGTGTGAACCGCTGGCCCAGCCTGCTCTGTCTAAAGTAACAACTCTCCCCATCACGTTAGTCTGTATTCTCATTTTCATGCTACTCAACACGACCTGAAATCACCGTGTGTGTTGCTTGATTTGCTTGTTTTCTGGCTTTCTCCTTTGCTGGCAAGTCTTTGAGAGAGGAGCACTTGACTCTCTGGCTTGTGTCACTGTTGAGTCCCCAGAGCCTATTGTAAAGTCTGGAACACAGTAAGAGCTTGATGAATATTTGTGAATATGTGAATGGATGCTAATCACACAGTGGATAAAGCAGTGGAGCTAAGATTTGGCCTCAGGTGCTCAGACTTCAAATCGCCTGTTTAGCAACTACCGAAACCCAGGGGTCATTGAGTGGAAGGTACCCAGCAGGAAGAATGCTGTCACAGTTAACTGGGCCTATAGATGACGGTGCTCAACCTCTGAGTTATCCAAAAGGCACAGCAAAGAAGCAAAATGTTTCCCCTAAATTCCCCAGATCATTTAATGCCAGTCCCACTATTGTATTTTTTTAATGTTTATTTTTTTGTAGAGATAAGGTTTCACCATGTTGTCCAGGCTGGACTTGAACTCCTGGCTTCAAGCAATCTGCCCACCTCCGCCTCCCAAAGTCCTGGGATTTACAGGCGTGAACCACTGCACCTGGCCTCCCCACCATTTTATTTTCTCCCATGGCTATCACAACCAGGAATAAGAGAGGGAGGGGGACCTCAGTGGTGATTTTTATGCTAAGGATTATGGGTAACACCATCCCCCCATTTTACAAATGAAGAAACTGGGGCTCAAAAAGCTTAATGAAATGTCTAAGGCCACTGAGGCAGCAATTAAAGAGGATGTGAAGCCAGCCTGCTTCGTCTTCTTCTGGAGCCTCTCCTTGAGGCTGACACACCTGATCATAGCCCCATTATCTTAACAGTGTTAGCCGTATCTAGTGGCCAGCACACTCTAGACACTTCTGTTATTGTAGAGAGACCTGTTAGAGATGGATGCAAGAGACTTTCCCTTTTTCAGCCTTGCCTCTGCTGTCTTGGGGAAGTGGGAAGGTTGGTTTAAATGACATATCTCATTATCTGTAAATAAAAGAAAAATAATTTCTGGCCATTTCAATTGTGGCATAAGATTCAATTATCTGACACCCACCCTCACCCTCTCCCCAACAAAAATGTGTAGTCACTACTTTATCCTCAAGAGCCTGGCACAGAGTAGGTGCTCAAAAAATAGTTATTCACGAGAAAGCAAACAAAACAATGAATGAAGCCAGCAAAATGGACCACGTTCACAGTTTGATGGAAATTGGGTATTTTATTATGTAATCAGAAGAAAGAAATGATAAAATAGACTAATTGCCAATTATAGGGAAAAAACAGTCCCGATTGCCCCCTATGTTATTAAAGTTTAATTAATAACTTACTGCTGTGCTGTGGAAGAAGAGGTACCTATGAATTTCTGTAGCAACTAAGGCAGAACTCAAATTGGCTGTCACACAGAGACATTGTAATGGAACAAAACTGAAAGTTCTACGAGGGTTTCTAATTCTCAACCAAAATATTCATGGAAATCTGGGGGTGATCTTGCTCATTTGACTTTTCCAGGTTCATATCTTTTTTCTCCATGTTTCATCCCTGTCTGCCCCACGGGATTCCCTTTTCTTGTTTAAGCAAATCATTTCTCTTTGATGAAACTCTTCCTTGCTCCAGTGCACTAAAGCCTTCAGGACTCTACAGTAGTTGGAATAGTTGACAAGCCAGAAAAACCAAAGCTTTTTATCTCCAGGACTGTTGCAGAATTCTCCAATTTTTTTTAAATTGTGTATTTTTTTGATTGACTACAGTCTAATAAAAGGCTTCAGGGACTGGCAGCCTGAGCCATCAAGGCAGCCAAGACCATAATGATGAAGCACTGCAGATTCCCAAAAGCATCCCTGGATTGGGAGAGCTGCATTCAGCTTGCAATTCAAGTTTAATGTGATGGAAAGGCTTCCTACTGTAAAAGGCACGAGATGAAGCATTGCATACAGGAACTGGCATATATTTTAGTTTGATATTTTTTAACTCTGCTTTTTGGTGAATGCTCTTGTTAAGGACCAGGAGATGGTTTGAGGCGATAGAAAAAAGGAGCTCCTGGCTGGGCACAGTGGATAATGCCTGTAATCCCAGCACTTAAGGCGGGAGGATTGTTGGAGCCCAGGAGTTTGAGAACAGCCTGGGCAAAATTGCAAGATCCCATCTCTACAAAAAAAAAAAAAAAAAAAAAAAAAAAAATTGCCAGGTGTGGTGGTGCACACCTGTAGTCCTAGCTACTCAGGAAGCTGAAGTAGGAAGATCATTTGAGCTCAGGAGTTCAAGGCTGCAGTGAGTCACGTTCGCATCACTGCCCTCCAGCCTGGGTGATGGAGTGAGACCCTGTCTCAAAATAAATAAAGAAAAAGAAAAGAAAGAAAGGAACTCCCATCAGGAGTCTTGTCTCATTTACCTTTGTGACCACAAGGGAGGAAGAAGTCCCTGGGGAGTCAGACAGGTATGATACCTGATCTTGGCCATCCTCACCTGAGGCCAGTGACTTCAGGCAAGCCATGTGCCCTCTCTGAGTAGCTGCTTCTTTGGGCCTCAGTGACCTCATCTGTAAAACGAGGGTATGACATTTCTGGCACATCGAGACTCCTTGTAAAGTTCAAAAGAGGAAATAGAAATGAAAGCACTTTGAAAATTTAAGGCACTCCAGACAGGCGAGGTGATGATGGAACATTCAGACTAGGTTTGTATATGGCCAGACCTGCCTGCTCCCTTCTCTTCTGCAAGGTCCAGGGACAGAGTGGAGCCTGCTCACCAACTGCCCGGCATCTGAACACGGCCTGTGGGAGCATTCATCCTGAAGGAGTCTGTATCAATTGCTTGGTGTTTTTTTTATTTGTTTGTTTGTTTTTTCTGAGATGGAGTCTTGCTGTGTCACCCAGGCTGGAGTGCAGTGGCGTGATCTCGGCTGACTTTAACCTTCACCTCCTAGGTTCAAGCAATTATCTGCCTCAGCATCCCGAGTAGCTGGGATTACAGGCGCCAGCCACCGCGCCAGGCTAATTTTTGTATTTTTAGTAGAGACAGGGTTTCACCATCTTGGCCAGGCTGGTCTTGAACTCCTGACCTCTTGATCCACCCACCTCGCCCTCCCAAAGTGCTGGGATTATAGGCGTGAGCCACCGTGCCCAGCCAATGACTTGTTTTTTGTTAGTGAAAAGTATATTATTAATAATTATTAATATTACCATTTATAGAATGTGTCCTCTGCCAAGCATTTTATACATCGTATCTCATGTGAGCCACCCAGCCCTGGGAAGTGAGTGTGCTGTTAGTATCTCCATTTTCAGACAGGAAAACCAAGGGTCAAGAGAAGTGAGGTAACCTATACAAGGTCACACAGGTAATATAGAGCAGAGCTGGGATTTAAGTCCAAGTCTGTGCTCTTGACCCTGACACTTCTTAAATAATACACTGTACTTTAAAAAGTAATAATATGGAATGCTAACAGTGCACTAGGCAAAATTATCTCCATTTTACAGTAGCTACTCAGAGAGGATACATGGCTGGCCTAAAGTCACCAGCTAGTTAGAGGGCAGGCCACGGTCAGATATCATACCTGTCTGACTCCCCAGGGGCTGCTCCCAACCACGGCCCTACGCCGAGGGGCTGAGTGGCCAGCTGCACCCAGTATTATCCCTCTGCCTAAAGCAAGAGTGACCAAAATTTCAAATTCTGGAATTTAATGACTCCTCAATGAGTTTGCATAATCCCCTGTCCAGGCCACTGTTACCAGAAGCACCAACGCTTTTTTGAGTGACCCTACTCCACCCTCCCCACCCTTCAGAAATACTGTTCAAGAGCAAGTCTAAGAAACAGCTTTGACATAGGGACATGGGGGAAAATATTGTGTTCCCTGGATACAGCCTCAAGTGTTGTTGGGTGAGATTTCCTCTCACAAGACACGTCCCTTCTGATGGAGGCAGAACGGAACTGAGATTAGAATAGAGCAGGAACAGAAGTGGGAGAAACTTGCCGACAGAGCATAATGACATGTGCTCAAATCTGCTTGTGAATGAAAAAGCTGGAAACATCTTCCACTGGTGCTTTAAGGTCATGGCAGGCTCCTTCAGCAGGGAAAAGGTTCTGGAAAGATAGCAGCCACACAACTGGGAGGCATCTAGCAATTAAGTGGCAAAAGAGGCTGGGTGTGATGGCTCACGCCTGTAATCCCAGCACTTTCGGAAGCTGAGACAGGAGGATCACTTAAGCCCAGGAGTTCAAAACCACCTGGGCAACATAGCAAGACCCTGTCTCTATCATAAAATACATAGATAATTAAGGATAAAAAAAAAAAAAAAAGGCGACCAGGCACAGTGGCTCACACTTGTAATCCCAGAACTTTGGGAGGCCAAGGCGGGCAGATCATGAGGTCAGAAGTTTGAGACCAGCCTGACCAACATGGTGAGACCCTGTCTCTACTAAAAATACAAAAATTAGCCAGGTATAATTCCATGCACCTGTAATCCCAGCAACTCAGGAGGCTAAGGCAGGAGAATCACTTGAACCCAGGAGGCAGAGGTTGCAGTAAGCCGAGATCACCCCATTGCACTCCAGCCTGGGTGACAGAGTAAGACTCCGTCTCAAAAAAAAAAAAAAAGGCAAAAGAATCAAAACGTAATGTTGTATACCTTGAATATGTATTATATTAAAAAAAAAAGACAAAGGAGTCACTCAGCTGCCAATGGGACCTTCAAAGTAGAAATGGATAGAAAACTCAGAAGGAGAGCAGGAGATGGAAATGAAGGAAAATCAGCTCATTTGTTCATTCCACAAATATTTGTCGAGCCCCAGGATGAGCTAAGCACTGTCTTAGGGGCTAGGAAAACACCAGGAAATGAAGCAAATCTCTGCATTTGTGGAACTTACATTCCAGTGGGAATAGAGCTGGAAAGGCAAATGACACGGAGGATCTGATAGGAGAGTTGCCATCCAAGGTCAGGAGACCTTCGTCAGTGAGCTTTGCACTGTGGATTTCTTGAAGTATAATAATAAATTTATTTTTAACTTTTAGGTTCGGGGGGTTCATGTGAAGATTTGTTGCACAGGTAAACTCATGTCATAGGGGTTTATTGTACAGATTATTTCATCACTCAGGTATTAAGCCCAGTACCCAACAATAAATTATAAGAAATCCCGGCACTTTGGGAGGCTGAGGCAGGCAGATCACCTGAGGTCAGGAGTTCCAGACCAGCCTGGCCAACATAGTGAAACCCCATCTCTACTAAAAATACAAAAAAAATTAGCCAGGCATGGTGGTGTGTGCCTGTAATCCCAGCTACTCAGGAGGCTGAGGCAGGAGAATTGCTTGAACCCAGGAGGCAGAGGTTGCAGTGAGCCAAGATCGCACCATTGCACTCCAGCCCAGGCAACAGTGTGAGACTCCATCTCAAAAAAAAAAAAAAGAAATTAGCTGGGCATGGTGGCAAACGCTTGTAGTCCCAGCTACTTGGGAGGCTGAGGTAGGAGAATTGCTTGAACCCGGGAGGCAGAAGTTGCAGTGAGCAGAGATTGCGCTACTGCACTCCAGCCTGGGTGACAGAGTGAGACTCTGTCTCAAAACATAAAAATAAAAATAAAGAAATAAATTATAATAGTCACCTTTATGTTGGCCTCTGTTCGCCAAGTTCTATGCACAACAACCCTGGAAGGTATTAGTAAATCTATTTTAGAGATTTAAAATAGTAAGTCCTACTGAAGTTAAGTAAGCTGGGCTTCGAACGCCATTCTCTCTAAACCTGAAGCCTCTGTTTGTTCATCTTTATCACGTGGTCTCGCAACAGCCTCCACATCCTGAGTGTTCTGACCATCACTTTCTCCACTGGTATGCTGGTAAATGTTTCTCAGAAAGTGGTCCTGATCCAGAGCCCAAGAGAGCGTTCTTAGATCTTGAGCAGGAAAGAATTTAGGATGAGTCCATAGAGTAAAGTGAAAGCAAGTTTATTAGAGAAGTAAAGAAACAAAAGAATGGCCACTCCATAGGCCGAGCAGCACCGAGAGCTGCTAAATGGCTATTTTCATGATTATTTCTTGATCATATGCTAAACAAGGGATGGATTATTCATTAATTTTCCAGGAAACAGGCAGGCAGTTCCCAGAATTGAGAGTTCCTTCTCTTTTTAGACAATATAGGGTAACTTCTGGACATTGCCATGGCATTTGTAAACTGTTGTGGTGCCGGTGAGAGTGTGTTAAAGCATGTTGTTGCATTATAATTAGTGTAAAATGAGCGGTGAGGACTACCAGAGGTCTTTTTTCATCACCATCTTGGTTTTGGTGGGTTTTGGCTAGCTTCTTTGCTGTGTCCTGTTTTATCAGCTGAGTATGACCTGTATCTTGTGTTACCAGCCCTGCTGACCTCCTATCTCATCCTGTGACTAAGAATGCCTGACCTCCTGCGAATGCGGCCCAGTAGGTCTCAGCCTTATTTTACCCAGGTCCTATTCAAGATGCAGTCACTCTAGTGCAAACACTTCTGACACAACCAGCTCTGGGGAAAAAGGAGCACTGATTTGCAGCACTTACCATTTTCTGTGGTGTAAATACTCTCACCTTGACTGACTTACTGATCTGGGAAGAGATGAGCAGTAGCATATCATTAAATGGTGTTACTTCCATGCAGATTCAATAACCACAAGAGCAAAGGTCATAGTAAATGTAGTAAAACAATTGGAAAGTGAAGAGTTTTATTACCTTTGCTTTTAATGCGATTTATTTCATTTTAAGTTCATGTACTTTAATATTAGTTGTACCTAACAACCAGCTCGAAAATGGGACGGTGGGCTTTCATGAGTGGCCGAGAGCCGGCTCTCCACCACCATTCTGTCTCTCAAAAGGTCTTTCCTCCCAGTTGTGTTCCCTGGTGCTTGCCAAGAAATCTTTTTTTTTTTTTTAATTCCTTTTTCATAGTTCTGTGTTCTCCCGACCTGTGGCCTCCAGTTTTGTTTTGTTTTGTCTTAATCTTTGAATCCCACATTGGCTTCAAAAAGAGTCTGAATCCCATTTAAAATCACAGCCTGCATTAGGTGACAAGGAAGTTTCATAACTAAATAACAGAAGCCTATAAGTTGAGAGGAAATATTTCTTCTGTGACAGTGAAACAAGTCGTGGATGTTAAGATTAAGAATTTTTCTATATGTCCCAAATGAGTTTGGCTTTTCTGTTTTTACAATTTGGTGATGCTTTTCTAAAACCCTTATCCAAATATGATGTTTCGACCAACAAATCAGAGATAGGCTAGGACTCTGGACCTAATACAGTCCGTTTGTTTTAATTATGAACTCCCTAAGGAGGACTTATTTCAGCCTCTACCTATACATGAGTCACAAAATATAAAGAGACTTGGAAAAGCGTAAATCAGAGACATTCTAACAGGGTTGATGAAAAATTGAAACATGAAAACCCTGACAGTAAGCATGTACTCCAAAATTAATGTAAAGTTGATTCTGATTTTCTAATTAAGTTTTGCTAATTCTTAGCTTCTCAGGACGATGTATGTGATTTGTTTGCTTTGTGAGTGGCTTCCATTGAGCCCAGGATTTCCAAATGTATTATACCGTGAATAGGCAATACCTAGAATATCTTTAAATTACAAGTACTGCAGTTTATTTTCAATATCTCTTCACACAAGTTACACTTGAGACTTTTAAGTTTTTGAAAGATGCAGTACTTTTTTACTCCTTCCTACAGGTTGTTTTTCACGGGAAAAGAGAAAACTGACAGTTGGCAAAGCAAAAAGTTTCCCAACCACAGGGTGTCTGCTACTTGCATAATCGCTGAAGCCAAAATTTCCATTTTCTACAAGGCGACTGGAGAACTTTCATTTCTGGTTAACCTGAACTGCAGACGAAAATGAAAATCCCCCCGCCCCCAACCCACAGGCTGTGCTCTCAGCTTTTCTTAGTTCCATTTTTGTGACTTTCCCTGTTTACAGTATCTGTGCCCTCCCATTTTTGTGTTTTTTTTTATTTTTGACTCGTTGATACTGTACCATGACGTCTAAAAATACAGCCTAACAACTGGTTTTAAGCAACGAGGCTGTTTCTTTCTGGAGAGGAACAGCAGAAATATCCTGCATGTTTTTCTGAAAATAAACATTTGACAGTCTCTTCTTGGTGCCTAATATGAGTTTCTAATTGGAAAAGCACAGTCAGAATATGAAGAGAATCTTGCTTTTCACTGCAGTTTCTTCCATGTAGATATATGCCCTGATTTTTCCCTCTCGTGTCGTTTGTTGAGCACCTTTTTGAGCTTGGCCTAGCCCCTTATAAACTGTGGGACCTCAGACAAGTCATTCTCAACCTCGTGGAATCTCAGGTTATGGAAACTATCTGCTTCACATGTAGGTTTGAGAGCTCAGTGGAGAAAGTGTATGTAAAAGCAGATGACATAGGCAAAGCCATGAACACATATTAACTTGCATTTTATGTAGGTGAGAACAAAGGTATATTCTGGTCCCAGTCAGATAAGGTGTTAGAGTTTACCACCTTCCTTCCCCAGCTTTGGATATATGGACAGCTAAAAATGGTGGTTGTAAGTTAGCCTGTTGATTATCACTAGAAAAATCAGATTGAATGAATCTCCAGCTATTAGGTTTTTGGGTCTCTCCAGGGTTTAACTGGCGGGTTGATTGTTAACTTAAATATGACAGCTTAGTGTCTTAATAATGTAGAAGAGGCTGGGCACGGTGGCTCATGCCTATAATCCCAGCACTATGGCAGGCTGAGGCAGGAGGATCACTTGAGCCCAGGAGTTCAAGACTAGCCTAGGCAACATAGTGAGACCTTGTCTCTACAAAAAAAAAAAAAGGATTAGCCAGGCGTGATGGTGTGCACCTGTAGTTCCATTTACTTGGAAGGCTGAGGTGAGAGGATTGCGTGAGCCCAGGAGGCTGAAGCTACAGTGAGCCATGGTCCACTCCAGCCTGGGTGATAGAGAGAGAGAGACCTTGTCTCAAATAATAATAATCTAGGAAAACTTTTTTTCTTGGGAAAAATAAGCACTTAAGCAAATTAAAATAATCATTTCTGGCGAATAGTATAGTACTCAATAGCTTAGACATTATTTCCACTAATAATAGTACTCATGGCACTAGGGTAAGGGTAAACTGGTAATACATGTCAAGCACTCAGCACAGACTCTAACAGCTAACCTATACTCAATAAATGATGTATTACTGATGATACAATTATCATCTGTGCTTCTAAGGTAGAGTTTATAATAAGTTCAACCTGCCTTAATACAAGAGGCAAACCCAAATGAGACTGATTTTTTATCCTTCCCATTTCATAGGGGCAGAAACTGAGATTTAGAGAGATACCATGATATTCTCTTAGATAAATAGCAGGGCTGGGACACAAACTCAAACCTCGTGACTCTAAATCCTGTGCACGTCTCATTGACACTAGGCTGGTGTCTCCTGATGGCCTTCAGCTCCAGGCTTAATAAGTTGCTTTGCTTCTTTATTTTTCTTTCTTCCTTTAAAGCCTGGCTTTTCTTTTCACCAGACTTATGAGATCAGGCTAGAATCTGATAAGGGATTGTCATTTATGAGAATGCCCTCCCTGGGGAATGTCTGCCCGAAGCTGGCTGGAATTGCCTGCCAGGTTGGCATTAGAGCTGCAGCAATGGCCGTCCATTGACTGGCCAGCCTTTCTTGTTTACTTTCTCCCAACCTCTGTCAGGCAGAAAGGAGCATGCAGTTAAATGTTTAGAAAACACCATCAGCCCTCCAGTCTCTACTGGGAGCCACTTGACCAAGAGCAGTGGTCCAATATAAGTTCTCTCCATCAATTTATTTTTCTTTCTTTTTTTTTTTTTTAATTTTTTTTTTTTGAGACAATATCTCATTGTTGCCCAGGCTGGAGTACAGTGGCACAGTCATGGCTTACTGCAACTCGAAATGCCTGGGCTCAAGTGATCTTCCTGCCTTAGCCTCTCAAGTACATAGGACTACAGGTACACGCCTGGCTTGTAGAGACAGGGTCTCACTCTTTTGCCCAGGCTGATCTCAAACTCCTGGGCTCAAGCAATCCCCCCCGCCTCAGCCTTCCAAAACATTAGGATTACAGGAGGGAACCACTGCACCCGGGCTTCTCCATCAATTTCCTCATTTCTTGTGCTTCCTGGGTAAAGAGAAGTGAGTTTTGCACATGCTTAGAACTCAATTCCATTGCCAGTTTATCTACTTTAGAGCCCTTATTGTCTGAAAATATCGTATTTGTTTAATTGTTAATAGTTTCTTTTCTTTTCCTCACCTCTAAAGCAGTTGTTGTCAAAAGAGATGATTTTGAGCCTCAGGGGACATCTGGCAAGGTCTGGAGACATATGGGGGAGGATCTACTGACATCTAGTGGGTAGAGGTCAGGGATGCTGTTTAGCACCCTATACTGCCCAGGACGATGCTCCACAATAATGAGTTATCTGGCTGCAAATACCAATGAGGTTGAGAACTGTAGGACAAGCTCCAGAGATAATACCCTTTCAGTCTCATTGGCTGGTATATAATAGTGCCAAGAACAGTGCTTGCACTTAGAGAGTGCTCAGCACATTTTGGTTAAGTGAATGAATGAACACATAATCTAGAGCTTTTCCACACTGAATTAATTACATGTGTGCTAGGCTACATCTGAAGCCCAGGGTAATACGGAGTTAGGTCCAGGAGGCCACATAACTGACAAATATCATCCTGTACCCTGAGTGTTCACATAAGCATGACATAGCCATGGAAGCATCCCAACAGGTAGAGATTAATTCCATCCTGACTGCCCAAGGAAGATCAATAGCAAACATGGACACCATTTTTAGCAGCTGCCCATATTTTGTCACTGTGGGGCCAGGAAGTAGCCAAGGGATGATGATTGTAAAACCTTGCTCCTCTTCTGGCCTTGCTTCGAGACAGTGGCCTGAACCAGCCAACTCTGGTTTGGTGAGTCTAGATCAAGCTTTTCAGAGCAGTGTTAGGCTTCGCAATCAAAGTGATACATTAAGTGCCTAAACTACATGTGATTTAATATATAGGATGTATGAGATAGGAAATACTTTGTACTGAAGTAATATAGCCCTTAAGAGCATGGATTCTGGAGTCAGAACACCTAGGTTTACATCCTAATCTGCCTTTTCCTGGCCCTATGACCTTGTAGGGTGGGTCAGCCATGTACCTTTTCTGAGCCTCAATATTCTCATCCATAAAATGAAGCTAGTAATGGAATCCACCTTACAGAGTTCTTATGAAAATTCATTTAAAACGCATATATATATATAGAGAGAGAGAGAGAGAGAGAGTTGGGTTTTTGTTTTGTTTTGTTTTTTTGAGACAGAGTCTCGCTCTGTCGCCCAGGCTGGAGTGCAGTGGTGCAACCTCGGCTCACTGCAACCTCCGCCCCCTGGGTTTAAGCAGTTCTCCTGCCTCAGCCTCCCAAGTAGCTGGGATTGCAGGCATGCGCTATGACGCCAGCTAAATTTTTTGTATTTTTAGTAGAGATGGGGTTTCACCATGTAGGCCAGGCTGGTCTCAAATTCCTGACCTCAGGTGATCTGCCCACCTTGGCCCCCCAAAGTGCTGGGATTACAGGCATGAGCCACCACGCCCAGCCATAAAAGGCCCTTGTATATAAATGAAAGGATTTGGGATAGTTATCAGGCACACAGTCAGCAGCTGTTATTTTTGTTAGCGTTTCTCTTAAGGCACGTTACTCAGTTACTCAATTTCAGCTTTGGCAAACTGAATTCTCCTCTTCTTTGTCATTCCTCCTCTTCCCTCATTCATTTTCCTTTCCTCCTTTGCTTCTTTTGCACTGCCTGCTTTTCTTCCTCCCTCATTGTCTTTTTCCTTCTCCACTTCCCGTGAACCTGCAAGAGATGTACAGGAGTCCTACTTTGGTACAACTGATGGAACCTGAGATTCTACCCAACTTTATCACTGTTATGACCAGGCACCACTTAACCTCTCTGCACTTCAGTTTGGTCATCTATGAAATCTAAACAGAAATCTCATGCCTGTAACCCCATCACTTTGAGAGGCCAATGTGGGAAAATTGCTTGAGTCCAGGAGTTCGAGACCAGCCTGGGCAATACAGCAAGACCCCATCTCTATAAAAAAAATAGAAAAAGTTAGCCAGGCGTGGTGGCACATGCCTGTGGTCCCAGTCACTCAGGAGGCTGAGGTGGGAGGATTGCTTGAGCCCAGGAGGTCAAGGCCGCAGTGAGTCATGTTCATGCCACTGTACCCCAGCCTGGGCAACAGAGCAAGACCCTATCTCAAAAAAAAGAGAGAGAGAGAGAAAAATCTAAACAATGACTCTAGGGTTGTTAACAGCATGAAAGAAGTCACTGCACATGGGAAGCACTCCATACTCGTGTGACATGTAGTAAGTGTTTGCTAGAAGCTAGGAGAATCATTTACTGACACTTAAAGAAAGAAGTCTCCAGTGATTGCACATTGGGAGGGTAGGCACTGTCTTGAAAGAACTTGAGGAAAATCACAGCTGACTCCATTTGGAGACATCTGTGTCAGTCTAGGCCATTCTCTGAACGGGAGTGTCAATAGCTCATATTCAGTCAACACCCAGAGATGACATAAAGGGGCCCTGTTCAGCTAGGGTTGACATCATTAGGGTGAAATATAAAACTCCATCCACTCAATAGATCCCAAAGTAAGAACGTCCTAGATACATCCTTCTCCTGCTCTCCAGTTCCTCCAGAATATCTCATCTGATGAGGAGTTTAAAAACACACCTTGTTCTCTGGGTGGAAAGAGTGTTTTTTATGTGTGAGTTTTTCTGGGCCAGGGCTTGGGAGTTGCCTGGAACATCCTCGCTTTGGATTATGCTCTGTCCGTTTAAATCATTTGTGAGCCAGATGCAACGGCTCACAGCTGTAATCCCAGCACTTTGGGAAGCCAAGGCAGGAGGACTACTTGAGCCTAGGGGTTGAAGACAAGCCTGGGCAACATAGTGAGATCCCCGTCTGTACAAAAAATCAGCCAGGTGTGGATGTCACTTGCCTCCCAGCTATTCGGGAGGTTGACATGGGAGGATCACTCGAGTTGGGGAAGTCAAGACTGCAGTGAGTCGTGGTCGTGCCACTGTACTCCAGCCTGGGTGACAGAGTGAGACCCTGTGTGGAAAAAAAAAAATCATTTGTGAATGTATTTCAGTGTTAGCTGTGTCTGGGTTCTGAACAGTTAAGACATTTCTTAACTCAGCAGATATTTATATACCACGGTCTCACCGTGCGCCAGGCACTGTTCTAGGCCATGCGGAGACAGTGGTGAATGAAGCAATCAAGCTCTTAGACAGTTTTGGACCATTGTAGGCCTCAGTTGGAATTATGGAACCTGCTCAGATAGCTGGGTTTTCACCCTTCCACAGGGCAGATTTCATTCTAGAAGGTGACCGCACAGAAAATCCTGAGGAGGCATTTTTATGAAGCAGGCCCTTTCTCACTAGGCTTTTAAAAAGGTCAAAAGGTCAAAAGGAACGAGAAAGAGAGAGAAGAAAAATTTTTTAAAAAGCTTGCTTCTTCCTTACCAATTTCATATGTTTCTGTTCCAAAGAACAACTAAAGCAAAACCAAAGTAGGCTGGGATTTTGGTCTTTTTTTGTAGCTATTTCCTGTTGCCTTTTAAGCTGACCCTGGTTGTTATGAGTGGTTCCATACTGCCCTGTCTTGAATTGCCTTTTGGTTTCTTCCAACCCACTCTCCTCTCTCATCTCCTAAACCAGGCAGTGGGATTGGGGGCCAGGGTGGGGGAGTGTGTTCTCATATAGACTTGAACCCCACTAAGGGCTGCCGCGTCAGGGCCCTCCTTGAGACCAGAGGTCTGCCTTATAGCCAGTTCTCACTTCCCTTCTGATCTTCCTCATTTAACCACTGACCAGATGGACAAAGTCTTTCCACCAGTAATCAGCACTTGCACTCTGAGGACTGACTCTTATCAGCTGGGGAGCAAACACAGGCCAGCTGGAGACCAAGGTGGGAGTTTTAATCCAACACATGTAATTTTTGCCTTCGAATTCCTGGGGTTCAGTGAGGGGAGAAGGTAGCGGGAAGGGGATCAAGTCAGAGTGGATGTGAAGAGAAGCTTTCCAAAGAGATCGTTTTTTAAATATGTTTTTTATTTCATCTGAAGCATTGCTGCTCTTAGCTGCCACTAGGTAGGGGTCAATTCTGAAACTATTCTGATGGTCTCTGGGGGTTCAGAAATATCCTGTATTTGTAATTATAATCATTGTGCTCCGCATACAGCTCTCTTCAAATATAACTCCTGTTTTTTGCTGTTGCTGTTGTTGTTGTTGGGTTTTTTTTTTTTTTTTTTTTTTTGGTTTTTGCTTTTAGAGACAAGGTCTTGCTGTATTGCCCAGGCTGGTCTGGAAATGCTGCTGGGCTCCAGCGATCCTCCTGCCTCAGCTTCCTCAGTAGCTGGGACTACAGGCACACACCACAATGCCCGGCTAATTTTTAAATATTTTGTAGAGGCGGTTTCTCACTATGTTGCCCAGGTGGGTCTCAAACTCCTGGGCTCAAACAGTGCTTCCGCCTCAGCCTCCCAAGGTGCTGAGATAACAAGCGTGAACCAACACACCTGGCCCAGGTCAGGTTTTAAGATAAATTTAAAATTCCCGGTTGGGGTTTTATTTTTTTCTATTGTTATAATTTTAAAAAAAAATTTAATTGACATGTTGGGGAGGAAGTTCATTTGAATCATATGGTATTTATTACATGAGTAACCTTGTTCAGGTCACTTACGCTCTGGCCTGGGAGTCAGAGTCCTAAGTTTTAAGCCCAGGTCTGGCATTAACTAGCTGTGTGGCTTTGGGTACATCCATTCCTTAGTTTCCCCATGTTTCAAATAAGCAGTGGTTAATAGATACCTTCTAAGATGCTTTCTATTTATAAATTCTGCAGTTCTAACTACTTTTATTCAAATTATTTTTTTCTGGAAGTGAAATGAGTTTTCATGCCTGCTTCATGATTCTTTGGGTTTTTTTTTCTACCCACTCATCTGATCCATTGAAAATGGGCTGCGTGGGAAGTTTTCTCACCATTTGTCACTTTACAGTGTGTGTAGTACCATCTGTATTGCTAAGTGGTTAAGCGCTTCGGGCTTTGAATTTGGATCTGGTTCTGCCGCTTAAGAATTTTGTTATTTATCATCTCTCTAACATCAGTTGGAGTGCTAAAAGTACCCACCTCATGTAAGCATCATGAGAATTGATTATGTAAAGTGCTTAGTGCAATACCTGGAATATAGAAAGTGCCTAGGAGTGATATTATTGGTATAATTAAAGTGCCTCTCTGGGTGCCAGGCACACAGAAGACACTCAAAAACCAATGGTTCCTTCTCTTTCTTTGTTTCCCCTACAGCAGCTCTGGAGAATTTTTCTGCCATATGCTCGTTAAGTGACTTGTTAACTTTACCTGTTATTTATCTTCTTTAAAATGGGTCAGTAATATTCCTCCCATTAAAAATGTGTTTTTTTAAATGGGAAAATATATAGATTACAGAAAAGTGTAGCTGTCAGTTTTCAAATAAATAGGGACTACGATAATTGTGGGCCTCAGAAGTGGCTGATATTATTCTGAGTTTCAGATTAAATGCTGTCAGGACATTTCTTATAAGGCTCAGAAAGGTCAAGTAATTTCTCTAAGGTAACACAGCTAGTAAGAGATAAATTATGATTTCGATCCAGAGTATAACTGCATTAGAACTCCTGTGCAAGTTACAACACTTCTCAGGCCTTAATTTCCTGGTGGTTAAAATGAGGATGCCCCCTTGGTAGGTTTGTGTAGAGGTTGAAATTCTATACATTAATGAGTGTTAAATGTCAAGCACTTTGCCTGGTCCACAGCAGGGTTTGTGTTTGTGTTGGTTGTGTCTCTTTGCTGGCACCACTTAAATCAGAGTTTGCTCACTCAGATGACAGAACTCACTACACCTCCCAGGAGCCTGGAGGTCATACATACATTTGGGTGAACCAGAGACACAAACCTCATTGGAATAGAGAACTACTCTGCCCTGCCCTTGCCAAATGTTGCCATGGAGGAAATCAAGCCCAGAATTTCCAGGTCTTACCATTTGTCAAAAGAAGCTGTCAATTTGGATTTTTTAATTATGTGGCATTACCCGATTTCTAATATTATCAACTCATATTTATTCATAAGCACTGTTATGATGAACAAAATACATCCATCCCTTTTCCACCTCCAATTTAAATAAGTGACAAGGGCAGGCGTTTCTGTTGCTATCGAGCATCAACTCAGCCCCCTGACCTATCAGCAGAGCCATCTTTCCACATACTGAACACCATGCGTGCTGCGCGGACATGTAACCCTGGTGTTTTTCTCTCTACTTCATCTGTGCTCCCCTCTCCAGCCTGCCCTGTGTGGTGCTCCGCGAAACCCTCAGGTGTTTGTTCATGCCCCTCCCCAGATGTCAGCCTCTCTTGGTTGTTGTATTGTCATCAATGGGCGCCTCAGTGACTATGAGTAGATGACTTTCTCATATTAATGACATCATTTGGAGAGTCTATGCTTTGGAACCCTTTTGCTTTGGTTTTGGCGTGGAAATTAGTGGAGTCTTATAACGATGCCTTAGTTGCAAGAAGCAGAATCCGGCTGGGTACTATCGCTCACATCTGTAATCCCAATACTCTGGAAGTCCAAGGCGGGCAGGTTGCTTGAGCCCAGGAGATCCAGACCAGCGTAGGCAAGATAGTAAGACCCTGTCTCTGCAAAAAATATATATAAAAATTAGCCAGGCATGATGGCATGTACCCATAGTCCCAGCTACTCAGGAGTTGGAGGCGGGAGGATCACTAGAGCCCAGGAGGTCAAGGCTGCAGTGAGCCCATCTTTGTGCCACTGCATTCCAGCCTGGGTGACAGAGAGAGACTCTATCTCAAAAATAAATAAATAAAGCAGAATCCTCCCTCTTAGCTTAAGAGAGGGGAAAAAAGTGGATTTGTCAAAGGAATACAGGGTGTTTCATGGAACGCAAGGACAAAAATTCACCCGGATCAGTGAAAAGGACTGTAAGTGACTGGAAAACATTAGGAACTCTGACAACAGCTCTCTTAAGCTTTTCTTCTTAGGTCACATGATTTCTCTTGCCTCCTTCTTTGTTTTTTGTTTGTTTTTTTGAGTTGGTGTCTTGCTCTGTCACCTAGGCTGGAGTGCAGTGGCGCGATCTTGGCTCATTGCAATCTCCGCCTCCTGGTTCAAGCAATTCTCCTGCCTCAGCCTCCGAAGTAGCTGGGATTACAGATGCACACCACCACACCCAGCTAATTTTTGTATTTTTTTAGTAGAGACAAGCTTTCACCACGTTGGCCAGGCTGGTTTCGAACTTCTGACCTCAAGTGATCCTCCTGCCTCCACCTCCCAAAGTGCTGGGATTACAGGCGCTAGCCACTGCACCCAGCTCTCTTGCCTCCTTCTAGCTACTTGTCTCCCTCATTCTTTCTGCAGATGGCTTTCCTTTTCTCCACACACACACAATGGCTGCCCATAAACAACCAAGTTTTTATCCTCTGAGACACAATTCCAGATTCCCTGGACTGAGGTTCTGATTGGCCCAGCTTGAGTCAGGTATCTATCCCTTGCCCAATCAACTGAGGCCAAAGGGGCAGGACCAAGTAAAACCTAGCCACCAATGCCTAAGTTTGTCATGAAATGGTTAGGCACATCAAAAAGATATCTACAGTTGAATATCTAGAATAAAATTATCTGTTACTAAAAGGAATATTGTCTAATATGACGGAGGTCCAAAGCAAAAATGGAAAGGCAAAAAAGATGATTTTTTTTTCTGAGATGGAGTTTCACTCTTGTTGCCCAGGCTGGAGTGCAGTTACGCAATCTCGCCTCAGACTCCCAAGTAGCTGGGATTACAGGCACCTGCCACTATGCCCGGCTAATTTTTTGTACTTTAGTAGAGACAGTGTTTCCCCATGTTGGCCAGGCTGGTCTCGAACTCCTGACCTCAGGTCATCCACCTGCCTTGGCCTCCCAAAGTGCTGAGATTACAGGTGTGAGCCAACACGCCCAGCCTGATTTTTTAAAGTCAGGAAATAAACTTATTTGGATTATGGGACAACAGAGTAGCTTTAAATATTTTCTCAATTATGACATATTCCTTAATGGATTCACACTGTGTGATCTTTTGAGCATTATTTTATCGTATCTTTCTGTAGGGCATATACCTAGGATTAGCTTTCGAAGGTTGTTTTACAAAAGAAGTAAAGTGATTTAAACTGACACATTTATTTATTTCTCTCTTAATTATATCCTCCTCTGGTATAGAAACACTGACACATTTATTTATTTCTCTCTTAATTATTTCCTCCTCTGGTACAGAAAAGTAGAAAAAAGGTGACTTTTTTTTTTTTTTTTTTTTTTTTTAGTTAGACATTAATTCAAATCTTGACTTGGCTGTTTTCTTGCCTAGGTAACTTTCAGTAAATTACCATAAATTCTGTACCTCAATTTCCTGTCGGTAAAATGGGGATGTTGCCATGTTGTAAATTTTTGCAGAGCTTTACTGAGATAATACATGTAAAGAGCCCAGCTCAGTGCCTAGAACTAATAAAGACTGGCTCCGTTTCCCCTTGTCACGCAAGGTGTCTATTTGACGTTGGCTTTGCAGAATTAAGGACATAGGCTGAGGCCATGAGACAAAGTAAAGCTCACTCACTTACCTCTTAGCACTACCTCAGTGCTTCCCGTGGGCCACATCTTCATAATACCATGGTCTAACTAGCTGAGCGAGTTTTCAGACTCTTAGAGCAGAGTTCGTTTAAAACTATAAATTCAATAATTAGTATTTTTCACATTGAAAACATGTTACTTATCCCAGTCTGAGCCTCAATTTATCTGTTAAATGGGGATAATAATACTAATCCCAGAAGGTAACTGTGCCGCTTATAAATAATGTATATAAAACACTTCATGCGATGCTGAATAGGTTGTTGGTACTCAGTAATGGAGGCTATTTTCTTTTTCAATTAGGTTTATGTGTATCTGAGTTCCTAGATCTTATAGTTTTGTACAACAGCTTAGAGCCAAAATGCTGCCCCTGCTTTTCAAAAGTGACCTAGCAATTCCACATCCATGGACAAAGCTAGATGTGCAAAGTTCATGGTGACATTGCTTGTGATAGCAAAAGATTGGAAACAACCTGTTTCTCTTATTCAGTTATCATGTATTCACACAATGATTGATACTATAGAGTCTTTAAAAAGAATGAGGTCCATCTATATGTGCTGACATTGGAAAGATCAACAAGAAACATTGAATTTAAAAAGCAAAAGGCAAAACAGCAAGTGAAGCATAGTCCTACTCAAATTGAAAAAGAAAGAAACAACAACAACAAAAAATGTATACACACACATACACGGATACACACATATACACACATATATATCAAATTTCTGGATGGTTACACTCACACAGAAATATTAAGAGTACTTCATTTGCAAAACAATACATTCAATAAAATATGTACTAAAGTAAAATAATATGAAATATTTTAATATGTAAATATATATCTGAAAATACATATAAAAGTGGTCTGTGAGGATTCTTAAACTAACAGGATGGTGATTTCTGCAGATAAAATGGTTTGGAACATGAGTTAATCAAGGAGTATCTTGGCATTCTATGCAATGTTTAAGTATTTTACAAAGTTTTTTTAGTATTGCAATTCTGAATAATAAAAAACTAAATATAATTGAAAATGTATATATCAAACTGTTCTTAACTATGTGTCTTAACTGTTCTTAACTATGGTGGTGATAGTAAACCATGCTGGTGGACTAAAAGTAGGGGGAGAGTTTCCAAAATGAAGACTTTTCATTTTTATTTTAAGAGATGAAGTCTATGTTGCCCACAGGCTTGGGTGCAGTGGCTATTCACAGGCGTGATCCTGGCTCACTACAGTCTTGAACTCCTGGCCTCAACCAATCCTCCCACCTCAGCCTCTTGAGTAGCTGGGACTATAGGTGCATGCCACCATGCCCAGAGAGGCGTTAAACACATCAGTGAATAAAGACATTTTTTTCTTTTTTTTAGAAAAGGGTCTCTCTGTGTCACCCAGGCTGGAGTGCAGTGGTACAATCTCAGCTTACTGCAGCCTCAACCTCCCAGGCCAAAGTGATTCTCCCAACTCAGCCTCCTGAGTAGCTGGGACTACAGGCACATACCACTGCGCCAGGCTAATTTTTGTATTTTTTGTAGAAAGGGGGTTTCACCATGTTGGCCAGGCTGGTCTCAAACTCCTGGCCTCAAGTGATCCACCCTGATTGGCGCCCCCAAAGTGTTGGGATTACAGGCGTGAACCACTGTGCCCAGATGAATAAAGGCTATTTTTTTTTTTTTTTTTTTTTTTTTGAGACAGAGGTTCGCTGTGTCACTCAAGCTGTAGTGTAGTGGCGTGATCTCAGCTCACTGCAAACTCCACTGCCCAGGTTCAAGCAAATTCTCATGCCTTAGCCTCCTGAATAGCTGGGATTACAAGTGTGCGCCACATGCCTGGCTATTTTTTGTAGTTTTAGTAGAGACGGGGTTCCACTATGTTGCCCAGGCTAGTCTCAAACTCCTGGCCTCAAGCGATCTGCCTGTCTCTGCCTCCTAAAGTGCTAGGATTACAGGCGTGAGCCACTGTGCCCGGCTGGCTTTTCTTTTTTTTTTTTTTTTTTAAATAAAACATTAATTCCAGGAAAAATATAGTAGTTTCCTCTGGGATGGAGAGGCTTTTTTTTTTTTAATAAAACATTAATTCCAGGAAAAATATAGTAGTTTCCTCTGGGATGGAGACCTACTTTTCATGGAATAATTTCGTGTGCATTGTTTGAATTTGGTGGACTGTATGGACATTATTTTTACAATATATTGACTAGCCTGTGCTCTTTGTTCTTCTTTTAAATCCAGTTACTCCCATATAATAAATCTGTTTCTGGCCAAGCCTGTTTATTAACTCATCTAAAGCCATTTTTAGGCTGAGCCCATCTCATATAAAATAAATGATACAACGAGTCCAAAGGTTTGCTTGCCAGCCGTGGCCCTGACACCACTCTTGCTGTCTTGTTTCTGCAGATGACAGAAGGCAGGCACTGCCAGGTGCACCTCCTGGATGATAGGAGACTGGAGCTGCTGGTTCAGGTAGGTGTTGCCCACGTGGGTGTTGCCCAGATAGGTTTTGCCAAGGTAGGTGTTGCCCAAGTCGGTGTTACACAGATAAGTCTTGCCCAGGTAGGTTTTGCCCACACAGGGACAGCTCATCCTCGTTCCCTCTCTGAGCCTCATAGTCTGTATTCAGGCTTCTCCGTTATCTTTGCCTCAAAGCCAATGACTCGGAATTGATCAAGGGGAAAAAAGCATCTTCGAAGTCAGAAAACTTGGTCCATATGTTGGAGTAATTATAGCCTGGTGACATGGATTCAGAGACACTTGAGTTCCAATCTTAGCTTGACACTTAATAGCTCTGCGACCCTGGGAAATTGACTTTACTTCTCTGAGCCTCTTGTTGGTAAATTGGGAACCATAGTACTTCCTGAAAGGATTATTGTGAGGTGAGAATCTGTATTCTGCCACTGTCCAGCTACATGGCATTGTGCAAGTGAAATACCCAGTTTCGTCAGCTGTGAACTGCCTAGGCTTCTCAGAAGAATTACGGTTAAAAATCAAGCTAGATTATATATGTGAGTGAAATCTCTTTGTAAAATATATGGCACTATATAAGTAATGATATAGATATATATATATATTTTTTCAGATGGAGTGTTGCTCTGTTGCCCAGGCTGGAATGCAGTAGCGCAATCTCAGCTCACTGCAACCTCTGCCTCCCGGGTTCAAGTGATTCTCCTGACTCAACCTCTTGAGTAGCTGGGACTACAGGCCACCGCCACCTCGCCTGGCTAATTTTTGTATTTTTAGTAGAGACAGGGTTTTACCATGTTGGCCAGGCTGGCCTCGAACTCCTGACCTCAAGTGATCCACCCTCCTCAGCCTCCCAAAGTGCTGGGATTCCAGGCGTGAGCCACTGCGCCCAGCCAAGCGATGGGTATTTTAATTGTTGATGCTTCTCTTTCTATTCACCCAACACTCTGGACCAAGAGTCTTTAAAAATTGTGAAAGTCCTTGTGGACGGGCCACACCTACAGCTAGCCTAGAATTTTCTCCTCTAACCAAACCTAAATTCTTTTCTCTTCTGAGGCCTGTCCCCAGCCCACTATGCTTAGGCTTCAATTAGAGTGAAATAGTACAGTCAACAGTAGCTTTGCCCAAGTAGACCTTTAGTCCAGATGTCTGCCTGTTTCTTTTCTTTTTTTCTTTAAATCATGTCCATTTTTATCCCCAACAGCCATTGTAATATACCCTAAGCTCTTTGGCTCAAAGTTCAGAAAGAATCCATCCAGAGTGCCCTCCTGCAAGCATTCCCCTTTTCTTCCTCAGTCCCTCCAAACCCAGCATCAATTATCACTCCAGGCATTCTGGCTGGTTCTAAGCCCATTCTTCTTCTCAGCAGATCCAGAGCTTCCCAAAAGCGTATAGATTATATCCTTCTTCTAACTAGGTGCTCATCACTGTTGATGATGATGTGTGGAATGGGTACAATTTCTCTATCTTAGGAAGGAAAAGCTTAGGCTTTAGAAGGAGACAGACTAGGTTCAAATCCCTGCCCTTACTAACAATGTAACACGAAGCAAGGTGCTTAACCACTGTGGGCCTTGGTTGACTCATTTATAAAATGGAAATAAAAAGCCCTACCTCATAGCTCATTATAAGGATTAAATGACAATGGGATATAAGTTCAGCATAATAAATGGTAACTATTATTATTATTATTAATATTTTCATCAGTAGCCCCACAGCCTTGAGTCTTGGGCTTCTTCAACCCGGCCACCAACAAGCAAAATGATTCCTGCGATCTTTTACATATCACAGATAACCAAGCAGCAAGGTGTTTAATATTCTTTGTCTTGGGCATTAGCACCACATTACATATAAAAGAGTGTTTTTTCCAAAACATCTTAGTAAGTGCACCTTAGAGGGAAAATGTAAGGTACTTGAGTGAATTGCAAATACATGAAAATGATAGTCTCATTGATATTCCTATTCCCATCTCTTCTCCTTCCCACAATTCTTAAAGAATTGTCTATAGTACATCAACCTAATCCACAAACAAGGGCAGGTAATAAAGAAACAAACAAATAAACAAAAGCTACTTTAAACTATTTAGGGCAGAGGAAGGTGGTAGCAGTAAGAGAGAGGCAACCAAATTGCTTCTAACCAGATTTTTATTTTGACAGCCCAAACTTCTAGCAAGAGAGTTGCTGGACCTCGTGGCTTCACATTTCAACCTGAAAGAAAAGGAGTATTTTGGAATAACATTCATAGATGACACGTAAGTCTTTTAATAGTTTTAGTTTCTTTGTCTTTTGCCTGGGCTACCTACTTGCTGTCTTCCATGATTAACAAAAAAGGAAATAAGTCCTCCAGCATTCAGAACACATCCTGCTTAGCTGAAGGTTTTTTAATATGCGATTTTTCTCCTAGGACTATTGCAAAGGGAGAAGAAAAGGGATACTGACCATTTTAGGAACACAAAATATTGTTCTAAGTGTTTTAGAAATGTGTAGTAATGAGTTTGTTGTTCCTGATTACAGTGTATCTTCTCATGTCTTTGAATGTGATTGTGCTTGCTAATTTCACTTATATGATAGAAATATTAGATATTTACTCACATCTTGAAACTGAGTGGATGTGTTGGCATTGGTGGCAAGAGAGCTTAAAGGCAAATTTGTGGCCCACTCAAAAAACATGTATATAGTTTAATATGGAATGAACTTTTAAACTACCATTTAGGTGCATTTCATGTTGCCTTCTCAACTATCTTTTTCTTTTTTTTTTTTTACTTTTGCCTTTTATGCTGAGTTGTTGAATGTTGTATATATTTGTTAATAATATATATGCTCCCCAAAACGAGGCAGGTAAATAAAAATAAATTCATGAGGATTTAACACTCTAAGCAAATGTGTTTGGACTTACTAGCTCTTTTCTCTGTGTGTGTGTGTGTGTGTGTCTGTGTGTGTGTGTGTGTCTGTGTGTGTGTGTGTATCTGTCTCTCTTTTTTATGGCAGCCCAATTTGCCTACATTATATGCAGCCTGATACATTATCAGAGGAATCCTTCCACTTTCTGCAGATAATTTCCAAAGAGTTCCTTAAATGTTAAAATGCAAGAAGATGTGTTCCAGACATAAAATATGTTGGCCAACCACCGAGCATTCTTTTCATAATGCTGCCAATTTAAATATTTTTCAGTTCTTCAGTTTAATCAGGTGGAAAATCATCTCAAGAAGGAGTTAACTTGCTTTTAACACCTTGTGGCTTCTGATTATTGCCATCCTGGGTGGGCTGTGAGCCTAGGATCTCCAGGATATGCCAGCAGGCTCAGGACTTGTGCTGGGCAAAAACCAGGCAGCTGAATTATCAGGAGGAATAGAAAAACCTGAAAACTTGATTCTGGACTGAGGATGTTTCCCAAAGAGGGCTCAACAAGGCAGAAGAGAGTACACTAGACATCTCTCACCTCACTCTGAATCACTCAACAGCTACCATTTGAGAGGCTCTGTATGACCTGTCCTCTACTGGATGAAATGGGAAATGCCGACATCCATAGCTAGCACCAGCTCCTGCGAATCAGTGATTGAACACGCACATGCATAGGCTGAATCCAAATGTGGATGAAATCATAGCAAACAGTGTAAAATATAGAGCCATAAATATACAATGGCTAAGTTATATGGTATAAACTGTAACTGCTATAAGCACTGTAATTTAGGCAGAGGTCACATAGAATAGGGGTTAACAACATGAATATTGGAGTAATTTATTCATTGAAAAAATATTGGCTGGGTGTGATAGTTCACGCTTGTAATCCCTGCACTTTGGAGGGCCGAGATGGGCATATCCCTTGAGTCCGGGAGTTTCAGAGCCACTTAGGCAACATAGGGAGACCCCATCTCTACAAAAAAAACCTAAAAAAATCAGCCAGGCGTGGTGACACACATCTGTAGTCCCAGCTACTCGGGAGGCTGAGGTGGGAGGACAACTTGAGCCCAGGAGGTTGAGGCTGCAGTGAGCTATGATGATGGCACTACTGCCATCCAGCCTGGGCGACAGAGTGAGACCTTGTCTCAAGTATATATATATTTACATTAAGAGTGGCTCACACCTGTAATCCTAGCACTTTTGGAGACCAAGGGAGGGAGTATTGCATGAGGCCAGGAGTTCAAGACCAGCCTAGGCAACATAGTGAGACCCCATCTCTACCAAAAAAAAAAAAAAAATTAAAAATCAGCCAGATGTGGTGATGTGTAACTCCAGTCCTAGCCACTCAGGAGGCTGAGGCTGAGGTGGGAGGATTGTGTGAGCCTAGGAGTTCAAGGCTACAGTGAGTTTATGATCGTGTCACTGCACACTAGCCTGGGCAATAGGGAAGACCTCATCTCTAAAAATAGAAAATAAAATATTTTTTGAATGCCCACTCAATGCCAGGTGTTGTTCTGGATCACGAGGATTCAGCTAGGAGTTACACAGACAAGGCCCCTGCTTTTATGGAGCCCATATTGCAATGCTATAGTTTAGCATAACAAGTAAACAGACAGATAAATCAAAGGAATATCAGCAATTATAAGTGCATTGAAGAACATAAAAGGCCATGACCAAGAAAACTTGGGGTCAGTTTTAGACAGGGTGGGCTAGGGCAGGATCTAGGAGGTGACATGTAATGAAAAGCAAGAACCAGTTCTGCAAAAATTTGGGGAGGCATTACAAACAAAAACCAGTGCAAAAGTCCTGAGGTGGGGCTGACATGACTTTTGTGATTTGTTTTTTGAGAAAGAAAAAACAAGGCCAGGCACAGTGGCTCACACCTCTAATCCCAGCACTTTGGGAGGCTGAGGCAGTCAGATCACTTGAGCCTAGGAATTCCAGACCAGCCTGGACAACATGGTGAAACCCCATCTCTACTAAAAATACAAAAACATTAAGGGGGCATGGTGGCACACACCTGTAGTCCCAGCTCCTCAGGAGGCTTACGTGGGAGGATTGTGTGAGCCCAGAAAGTGGAGGTGGCAGTAAGCCGTGATCTCACCACTGCACTCCAGCCCAAGCGACAGAGTGAGATCCTGTCCCAAACAAAAACAAAGCCAGTGTGACGAGAGTACAAAGATTAAGTGGGAAAGTGGTACAAGATGAGGGTTGAGAGGGAAGTAGGAGCAGGTATCAGAGAATGTTGATAGCTAGCTGTGTGACCTTAGATCAGTTACTTAACGCCTCTGACACTCAAGTTTTCTCATCTGTACACTGCACATAATAATAGTGCCTTGGCCGGGCGCAGTGGCTCACGCTTGTAATCCCAGCACTTTGGGAGGCCAAGGCAGGCAGATCACGAGGTCAGGAGATCGAGACCACGGTGAAACCCCGTCTCTATTAAAAAATACAAAAAATTAGCCGGGCATGGTGGCGGGCACCTGTAGTCCCAGCTACTCGGAGAGGCTGAGGCAGGAGAATGGCGTGAACCTGGGAGGCGGAGCTTGCAGTGAGCCGAGATTGTGCCACTGCATTCCAGCCTGGGCGACAGAGCGAGACTCCATCTCAAAAAATATAAAATAAAATAAAATAATAGTGCCTTATATAGTATGTACTACATAAGGCACCTATAATAGGGTACTAGTATTCAATACTATTAAATCAGGTAAGGTATGCAGAGCATATAGCACAGGCCTACAATAAAAGGGAGCTATCATCCCAATGTATTGCAATAAGGGAGTGTTAAGAAGGAAACTGAAGGAGGACTGGTGTAGGCGTCACACAGACAAGTAACTAAAATTGGATCTTGCAGGTAAGGTAAACTTTAAATAGATGGGAGGGGAGATGGGAGGTGACATTCTAGGCAAGAGTTATTTTGTGGGCAAATGCATGAACATGGCAACGAACAAGGTACATTTGCCCAAGGGTGAAGACGTTGGCCTGATCATGGGGACAAGATCATAGGTGAGACTTGTTAGTCACCCGGATGGAGGAGGCACACCCAGGCCATGGAAGGATGTTATAGGGAGGAGGAATGAGGCTTTTGACTTGCAGTGTCAGAGGTCCCTCAGACTGCAAGGTTTATGGCAGACTGGAAAAGAGGGTCCTGGCCACATGGGAGGTTTCAGGAAAAGCTCCAAGCTCAGTTGAATGTAAACCAGACAGTGCAAAAGTAAGGGGTTCAGACTGTAAGACCTTCTCTTCAGAAAGAAAAGAAATCGTAGGCCGGGTATGGTGGTTCATGCCTGTAATCTCAACACTTTGGAGGCCGAGGCGGGTGGACCACCTGAGGTCAGGAGTTTGAGACCAGCCTGGGCAACACGGCAAAACCCCGTCTGTACTAAAAATACAGAAATTAGCTGGGCGTGGTGGCGGGCGCCTGTAATCCCAGCTACTCAGGCACCTGAGGCATGAGGGTCACTTGAACCTGGGAGGTGGAGGTTGCAGTGAACCGAGATTGTGCCACTCCAGCCTGGGTGACAAAGCGAGACTCTGTCCAAAAAGGAAAAGAAAAGGAATAGTAGGAATGGCTTCCTTCAATTGTTTGGGCCACCCTTCTCGTTGTCTGCCCTGAGATTTCTTTCTCAAAACTACGCTGGGAGAAGAATGGCTCACACAGCCTTTTTTCCAGTTACCTCCTTTGGCTCAACCAAAGGAGATAACTATAATTATGGTCTTTCCAAGAACCCCGGCTCCAAAATGTCCTCTGTGCACTCCCCTGCAAGTGACGGCAGAGTCTCTTTTTGAATTATGACCAGTTTGGGGAGGTGTCTCCTGGCTCTAGTTGTGTTTATTTTCAGAAGAAGTATGAGCAGGACTGTTGAGGGGGTGGAAACTGGCCATTTCTACCTTTCTGGGGAGCGGGCCTGGAAAATTGCTTATGTCTAAGGGTGTCTCCTTGGAATGTCTTGGTCACAAGCCTAGTTCTTTTTCTTTATCTGGTAAATATTTTTGGAAAGTATTTTCTTTCAGCACTTCCCTCCTGCCTCCCTTCGCCCCCGTAAAACCACCGAGTGAGGGCCCTCCCAGGATGCCATCTGAGTTGTATTTTCCAGCCTAGATGCCACATGCGTCTTTTGCCTTTGGTAAAGCTGAAAGGAACATTTTGTCAATGAAAGTAGCTACTGTCTACAACTCATACACAGACCAAGAGAAGAAACGGAAAAATAGACGGCAATTACGTAATAAAAGCAGTGATGATGACCAACAACAGATTCAAGGTCACGTTACTGGGAGACCGAGATGACGCTTGTTAGGGCCTTGCGCAGCTCGGTGTGCAAAGTGAGTCTTCCACCCCTAGAGGGCAGTCACGGCCCTCCTGAGGCACCAGCCCTTCAGGTCACCATAATGGTTCCATCTCTTCACCCATTTCATTTTTCGTTTTGCCTTCTCATGTTTTGAAAGGCTTTGCTAAATAAGCTTTGTTTACCAAGAAATAACAGATAGACTTTACAACACAACTGTGACTTTTGATCACTGTCTCTTCCAGTGGGACTGTGACAATGGGCCTTCTGTTGATACAATTCTAGCCAAAAATAAAACTTGCTTTGAGATTGGTCTGCACTCCTGATAGGGGTGGATATGACTGTCTTTTTAAGATATTGGTTAGATCTATTATATTTGCTGATGGGAAGATTAGACAAAAGCAAGTTATAAGCAATAAATAACCTTGATTATATTTGGTTGAATTATGGGCATTTTTTAAAAAGTTCTTCTAGACTTTTTCCTATTGATGAGATTGTGGGTAGATTTTTTAAAATCTAATTTGTAATTTATCCTTTTAAAAAGCTAGTTCATATTATATATGCATGAATATCTTCTTTAACGTCATGGTTGAGTCCAGTCCCTTTTGATTACTTTCCCACTGCAACTGTAGTTTCTTCCACAGAGGTAACCAGTACTAGCAAGTTGCTGTGTTACTCTCCAGAAATATATCTAAAAATGTTCATCAATATTTAATAGTGTTTTGAATGTGCATCTGTGGTTATCATAATTGGTTTATGCTGTATATGTTATTGTACAACTTGCTTCATTCATTCATAGACACCATTCCATGCAAGTTCATACAAATATACATTATGCTTTCAATTTATTTTTAGAGACAGGGTCTCTCTCTGTTTCCCAGGCTGGAGTGCAGTGGCATGATCATAGCTCTCTGCAGCCTTGAATTCCTGGGCTCCAGTGATCCTCCTGCCTCAACCTCCTGAAATGCTGAGATTACAGGTGTGAGCCACCATGTCTAGCCTGTTATGCTTTTAAAATGATACATCTTTCCTAAGAAAACTTTTGAGATCTGATACTATAAAATATATTATGTATTTTAAGACACACATTTAAACGTCTGTGAAATTGGGATGTGTCTTTAAATCAGTGGCATCTTAAACTTGATGAAATGTAGTGTAAGACTCTCTTCACGTCAGTCTCCTATCTTATTTTGTTTTACACACAAATGCAGTAGTTCTAAGGACCTTCCCTTGTGTTACTTAATCAGCTTCTTTATCTTTATAATATTCCTGCAAGGAAAGCTGGGAACAGGTATCAGAAGCCTTGTCTTGTAACTATGGAAACAAAGACACACTCTTTACAGCATTGAACCTGCTAAGTATCAGAGACTGAGTCAGAAGTCATTATAAAAGCTGATTCAACCCTCTGGTCTCATTTTCTCCAGTACTGAAAGTCCTGGGTGCTTTTATATACAAGTCCACTGGGTGGGGTGGCGGGTGGGGGGAAGAAGAAAGGAAGCCCTGGTTTCAAATCCCAGCTCTAGCACTTTCCTCACTGGCTTATTGTAAAATATAGCTTTAATGTATAAAGACTTCCAGCTTGGTTGGCACAGAGTCATTACTCAATAGAGAGTAGCTATTGTTATTATTACTACCACTCATATTATTGTTTATGCTCACTTTTCCTGTCTGCTTATAATGAATACAGCTTAGAATTTTCTGATTTTGTTTTTTAATTTTTTACTCAAGGACCAAAATAGGTTTGAAAATATCTTCTGGCCCATTATATATTTTATTACATTTTGACACACTATCCCACCACCATCAGCATGTTCTTAGATTGAATTTTATGTCAGCGAGTAAAAGAGGGTCTATGCTCTCTGGGAATTTACAGGCTGAAATGGATGGACTAGTTGGACAACCTCAGAAAAGGCACGTAAACAGTTCTAAGCGCCAGTGTCATCAATCCTTTTCATCCCTCAGTGGTCAAAATCTAGGCAGAACTGCTTATGAACTTGGTGAGGCTCTTGAGTAAATAAAATAAACAAGTACATGCTTAAATCTCAGTAAGCCCATAATATATACACAGAAGTGGCACTCAGAGAGTATTCGGCCCTGTATTTTTTTTTTTTTTTTTTTTTTTGAGATGGAGTCTTGCTGTGTCGCGCAGGCTGGAGTGTAGTGGCACGACCTCGGTTCACTGCAACCTCCGCCTTTTGGCTTCAAGTGATTCTCCTGCCTCAGCCTCCTAAGTAGCTGGGATTACAGGCACCCGCCACCATGCCCAGCTAATTTTTGTATGTTTAGTAGAGACGGGGTTTCACCATGTTGGCCAGGCTGGTCTTAAACTCCTGACCTCAAGTGATCTGCCCAACTTGGCCTCCCAAAGTGCCAAAGTGCTGGGATTACAGGCATGAGCCACTGTGCCCGGGCTTTTTTTTTTTTTTTTTTTTCAGACAAGTTCTCCCTCTGTTGTCCAGACTAGGGTGCAGTAGCACAATCATAGCTCACTGCAGCCTCAAACTCCTGGGCCCAAGCAATCCTCCCACTTTAGCCAATTCTCCCACCTCACCCTCCTAAAGTGCTGGGATTAGAGGCATGAGCCACCGTGCCTAGCACCAACCCTGTACTTTTTTTGAAAACTGTGGTATTGTTATGTGTCTGGTTTTTTGTTTTTGTTTTTGCTTTTGTTTTGAGACAGGGTCTCATTCTGTTGCCTAGGCTGGAATGCAGTGGCACGATCACAGCTCACTGCAGCCTTGACTTCCCTGGGCCCAAGTGATCCTCCCACTTCAGCCTCCGTAGTAGCTGGGACAACAGGCACGCACCACCACACTAGGCTAATTTTTTTCTGTATTCTTTGTAGAAATCGGGTTTCACATGTTGCCCAGGCTAGTCTCAAATTCCTGGGCTCAAGCCATCTGCGTGCCTTGGCCTCCCAAGTGCTAGGATTACAAGTGCTAGATGTGAGCCACCACACCCAGCCTGTGTGTTTTATTTCATTGAACCAGAAGTTTTCTCCTTCTTGATTATCTAAAATGTTTCATATTTCATAAAAATTTAATATTAACGTATGGCCTAGTTTTTTACCTCAAAAGTCAACTAGTGTTATCAGTTTTTTGTTTTTCCTCTCAGATTTTTGTAATATATACATGCACGTATGTATGCTTGTTCTTTGTTTAATTTTAAAAATGGCCATATACTTGCTGTTATGCATCTTGCTTTTTCATTTAATATCATATCTTGGAAATTGTTCAAAATAAGTTTATAAAGAGGCTCTCTGGCTTTTTTTTTTTTTTTTAAGACAGGGTCTGGTTATGTTGCCCAGGCTGGAGTACAGTGGCTGTTCACAGCCGTGATCATGGCGCACTGCAGCCTCAAACATCTGGGCTCGAGCGATCATCCTGCGTCACCTTCCTGAATAACTGGGACTACATGTGTGCACCACCACACTGGTGTTCTTCAGCCTATTTTATGGCTGTATTGTATTTCACTCTATAGTTTTTTTTTTGTTTGTTTTTTTTGGGGGGTTTTGGGGAGGTTTGTTTGTTTGTTTGTTTTTTAGACGGAGTTTCACTCTTGTTGCCCAGGCTAGAGTGCAATGGTGCAATCTCGGCTCACTGCAACCTCCGCCTCCCGGGTTCAAGCGATTCTCCTGCCTCAGCCTCTTGAGTAGCTGGGATTACAGGCACGTGCCACCATGCCTGGCTAATTTTTTTTATTTTAGTAGAGACAGGGTTTTACCATGTTAGCCAGGCTGGTCTCGAACTCCTGACCTCAGGTGATCTGCCCGCCTTGGCCTCCCATAGTGCTGGGATTACAGGTATGAGCCACTGTGCCTGCCCACTCTATAGTTTTCAATAATTTTTTTAAACAATATCCTCTTGGACATTGAAGTTATTTCCACCCCTTTTGCTATTTCAAATGTTGCTACAGTGAGTGATTTCATATACAAATTATTTCTCACATGTGCAAGTTTACCTTGATATACTCCTGGAAATGGAAATGCTGGTTCAGAAGCAAGTGCTTTCATAGTTTTGAAAGAAATTTCTGAGTTGGTCTCATTACCAGTTGTAACAGGTTTTGTTCCTACCATCGGTGTATGAGAGCAACTATTTCGCCACAGCTTTGCCAACACTGTATGTTGTTGAACTTTTCTGACTTTCTGTTGAATCCTTTTTCTTTGCTTTGCTCTCACAGAGGTCAGCAGAACTGGCTACAGTTAGATCACCGAGTTCTTGACCACGATTTGCCCAAGAAGCCAGGCCCAACCATTTTGTACTTTGCTGTGAGGTATGTATCCACAGACCCAGTTAGCATCCCTCTTTTTTTGCTGTTATTTTTGGTTTTTTGTGTGTTTTCTTTTCTATTTTTTATATTTCTGGTGATTAGAGATAGCACATAAAAAGAGAAGAGACCTATCAAAACATTATCATGTGAAAGAGATTCTCTACTGTCTTGGTCTGAGGACCAAGTTACCATAGATACTGTAGAGCTGTTTTCTTTGAAGATGAAGGATAGAGTCACCTTCCTTTATTCCTCAAAGCCTCTTAGATCAATTTAAAGCTGAAAATCATGGGTAATACATTTTAATACATAAGCCTGTTTCTCACTCAACATATTTTTAAGATTCTTATTATTTGAAATATGACAAACATTTGCTATTACATTTTACGTTAGCAATAATGTTTTCTACAGACTTAGAAATAATTGAATTCTATACAATTTGATGCCTTAATCTGAATAGAGGATAAAATGCAAACAAATGCTCATGGAAAGAATTAATAGTACAGGGATCTGAATTCCATTCACATGCAGAGAGACTGCTGAAAATAATGCAGAGTCCTTGACTTGTTCTCTGAAGTCTGCTTGGGCAAGTCACTTAACTGTATCCTGAAATAGATGCGTTCAACTAAATCAGTAATTTCTCAAATACATCTCATGATAGAACTATTTTTTTTAGTTCACATTCTAAAATAAGTAAAATGTTATAAGATGTAATACCGGCCAGGCACAGTGGCTCATGACTGTAATTCCAGCACCTTGGGAGGCTGAGGCAGGTGGATCACTTGAGGTTAGGAGTTTGAGAACAGCCTGGCCAACATGGCGAAACCTCATCTCTACTAAAAATACAAAAAAAAAATTAGCTGAACTTGATGGTGTGTGCCTGTAATCCCAGCTACCCATGAGGCTGAGGCATAAGGATCGCTTGAACCCCATGGCAGAGGTTGCAGTGAACCAAGATCGTACCACTGCACTCCAGCCTGGACAACATTGAGACTCCGTCTCATGAACAAAACAAAAACGAAACAAAACAAAACCAAAAAACAAGAAGTAATACCTATGTTTCTCTACCTAGCTTGAGGTGAAATCATTACTGATTGAGCTGAAAGCCCTTCTTATGTACTGACCCCCTCTCCCCACTTTCCTATGTTTGATGAACAATTTTATGATAAAGTTTGCTCCCCTTCTTAGAAAAATAGGGTAAGTTGTTTGATGAATTAAATTATTTTTTCTTTGCAACCTGGATATCTTCCCTTGGCTATATAAAAATCTATTTATTTAAGCATTTAGGCTATTTCTGGTTGTTATTAAAATTTAGGTTGCAGCTGGCCAGGCACGGTGACTCACGCTTTTAATGGAACTTTGGGAGGCCAAGGTAGGCAGATCACTTGAGGTCAGGAGTGCGAGACCAGTCTGGCCAACATGGGGAAACCCCATCTCTACTAAAAATACAAAAAATTAGCCAGGCTTGGTGGCGGGCACCTGTAATCCCAGCTACTCCAGAGGCTGAGGCAGGAGAATAGCTTGAACCCAGGAGGTGGAGGTTGCAGTGAGCCAAGATCACACTATTGCACTCCAGAATGGAGAAAAGAGTGAGACTCCATCGCCAGAAAACAAAAACAAAACAATAGGTTGCACCTAACATCCTTGCACTTTCATCTTTTGTGCATGTGGTGTAGTGTTTCTGTAGTGTTCTCTACTCAATGAAAGCATTATGTCTTCAGAAAATCTAACAAGTACCATCTAGGTAGTAACCAGATTTGTGCAGATGATTTGACAGCTAATATCTGGTCTGTTTTGGGTCACAGAATACCAAACGAGTAAACCCTATCTCCCTTTCTGTACACTCATTCATAAGGCACTCTATCTTCTCCAGGCAGGTTCCTGAAATTCCGGAGTGGCCTGCTGCTTGTTCATGAGTTTCAGCACTTACTTGGAGTGTTATCTCAAGAGTGTCCCACAATCACTTCGCATTACTTTCCCCTAACTACGTGCATGGTTAAACCCTTATCAAGTTTTTAATTATTCACTTAGTTCTTCCTCCCAACAGTATAGTGAGATCATAATAGTCTTTGTTATTATTCCAATTAAGTAGTTGTTTTTACTCCAATTTCATTAAGGAAATGATAAAGGAAAAGCACACACCAAAGAATTTTGTGAACTGACCGAGGTCACTGTGGAATGTAGCTGGTTCTGTGGAGGTCTTGCAAATGGGGTTGTCTAGTGCTCCAGTGAAGTGAGTTGCTCCTCAGAAGGTCTCTAGCCTCCTATTTGGAGAAAACAGAACTATTGGTAATACTTGTATCTTAGCAGACACCATCAACAAATCTCCAGGTTGCCTGTTTGACTGAAGAATAGAGAGCCAAATATAGCATTTGGTTCTGTCTTGATGTTCGCTCATTTTAGGATCCTCTGGAAGTGCAGGGGACCTCTTTTGAGATTGGGGTCCTCACCTCTTGCGTCAGCACAGTACTGCTGCATGCACTGGAACATGGAGCACAGAAGCCCCTCATTCATGGACACCAAGGTGTGTGGTCACCACATAGTTAATGCACAATGAAAAAGAATTCACTTCAGTGATAGCACATTAAAGCATGTGTACCGCTGTTATTTTCAATGCAAACAATTAGAAATGTCCTAATACCAACAACGAAGATAGGTTCAGTAGGTTATGGTGGCACTTTTATAGTAAACAATGAATCACTTCAACAAAGGAGATTAGATGAAAAAGTACCTTGTAATTCAGAGCTTCTCCAGAAGGAGAGGCAGGGCATATCTGAATCATCTTGGGAATTTTTTCAAACTATACACAGTTACTCCCCTCCAACTCCACATTCCTGGCCCAGATTCTGATATAGTGCCATGGAGGGAGGGGTGCATTGTCGAGCCCTCTCTCCACCCCTCCTCTTATAAATCATTACTTTAATAAGTCACTGTTATCAGTGATGTTGTCATGTATCTCATCGCTCATGCATCTTAGGAGATAAGATACATTATATCTGAAAAAGATAGGGAATGAGTGTCCTTCTGTAACAGAGATTACTATCTATGCCATGGAAAGTTCCAAGTGATCACATTGAGATTTTTTGAAGTTGGTATGTTTTATAAACCTATATAGATCTATAAATACTGAGAAAATTCCTGGAAGGAGCTACAGCAAGCTGTGAAGAAATATTTCTTCCTTACTTCATTCATTATGTTTTGGAGTTTTGCTGTGTTGTGCCCTGCCCCATTCTAGGTCTGAGGACCCGATAGTGAAGAAGGCAAAAATCTCTACCATCATAGTGAGCATACACATAAACAAATGCGTTCATTATATAATAACAGTTTGTCCATTCATCTGATAAATAGTTGCTGATTTCCTGCTGTGTGTCTGGCCCTGTGCTAGGTGCTGGGAATATAGCAGTCGTAGAAGAAAATGACAAAATCCTGCAGCCATAAAGCACACAGCCTAATGGAAAGAGACTGCCACTAAGTAAAGTAAACCCCTGCAAGGTATCTTATATGAGGGGTTATGGAGAAAACTCCATTAGGGAGGAGGAAAAGGGAATATTAGCAAAGCCGGGGTTGTCATTCTAAATACAGTGGTCAGGGAAGGCCTCTCAAAGAAGGTGGCATTGAGCAAAGGCATACAGGAGATGAGACAAGGACCCAGGACACAGGCCCATTTCTGGGGAAGTTTCTTCCAGGCCAGGGGAACAGCAGGTGCACAGACAGGTTGGCAAGAGCATGCCTGGTGTGTACCAGCCCCTGGAAGGAAGTCATGTATCTGGAGAGAACCTATAAAAGGGAGGTGAGTAGGAGTTGGCATGGGGTTGGCCTGTAGAGCATTGGGGCCTGCAGGTTTTGAGCTTGAGAGCATAACCAATTTCCATTTTAAACAGACTCACTCTGGCTGCTGGGTTGAGGACAGACCGGAATGGGGCAGGAGGGCACAGCAAGACCAGTTAGTAAGCTGTTGCAATGGTCCAGGCCAGAGATGAGTGGGGTGGACCAGACTGAGTCTCACTCACTACACATTCACTGGAGATGGTGCAAGTTGGTTATGAGAATTGAGGAGAGAGCAGGGGATACAAAATGATTTTGCAAAACATTATGTAAATGTAAGAAAATATTTTATTTATTGTAGCATTTATGAAAAAGAAAAATTCCATGAGATCTTGCTCTCAAGAAGTTTTCTCTCTACTGAAACGTAGCATAAACTCTGCAGCAGGCCCTAGGCTATTTGAAAAGTATTGTCTCATTTATTCCTGAGCTAAACCCTGAGGTCCTACAGATTTGAAGCGTTAATAAATATCTGGTTTATATCCCCCAGGATAGAGGGAGGAGCTCAGAAACATATGCTGCTTCTGCACAGAGAAAAGAAAATATTTAAAGCAAAGGCACATAGTGTTCCCTTTATGACTTCAAGATTAAACCTTTGTCTTCTTTTTTCCAGTTATAAAATCTCAAAGAGGTGTGCTAAATATGTGTGTGACCTCTGTATGTATAGACGCACCATAATTTATTTAGGTACCATAATTTATTTAACCAGTTCTCTATTTCCATGGGAGTCCAAACTCCCCGAGGTTTCTGGGGGACTTCCCCAGGTTGGGGGTTGTTATCTGGCTGCCATAAATTATATTCCACAAACATATGAGCCTCTTGGTAATGCAGCCCAGATGTGAACATTTGAAAGGCTTGACGGTGAGGAGCAAGCAAGCATTTAAATAGGAGTGCAGGGCCTTGGCGTGACCCCACTGGAAATGCTCATATTCCCTCAGAGGAGGGCAACCTGAGGTGGCTCAGGCCGGTACCACCCTGTTCCAGTCAAAGCCAGAATCTTGGCATCTTTCATCCCCTTTATTATTTTTGTTGTTGTTGTTTTTCATTTCATTTGGTCTTCCCTCTTCTTCTCCCTTCTTTTCCTCCTCCTCTTTCCAAGTGACTTTTGCTGGGTCCTAGGACTGCATGTGTTCACTCAATGGTACCCTAAAGCATTGTCTGCCACACGCAGGGCTGAGAAGAACTCACTTTCCCACTGTAACAGGAAACCCGAGGCAGACTGCTACCTCTGGGTGAAAATTGCTGCAAACATGGAGCCCTTGAATTCAAGACTGCTGACTGCCTTCTCGTCGCTCCTGGCGTGGTCTTTGGAACATTAGATCTTTAGAAAGAGTTTAATTCAAGGAAGCGTCATGACTACAACCCATGAGTCCTCATCATTCCACCAGAATTTTTTTAAAGAGAGCCAAATACACGTGACACATAAAGACAGACTGTAGTAAAGGGGGAGACTTATTGATATAGAAACATGCTCCCAATATATTCTGGGTGAAAGAAGTAGACCACAAAAAGTCCATGCAATATGATAACACTCTTTGTAGAATACTTTATAAAACATCTGTATAGACAGAAACTAAGTTTAAAATGTTAACAATAGTTAATCTCTAGGTAGAAGGATTGTAGGGATGATTTTTATTTTCTTCTTTTTTGGTCATCTGTATTTTTTCCTACAATGAACATATTACTTGAGCAAATTTTTTAAATGCAATTGTGAAAAGTGATAAGAGGAAGAAAGGATACAATGTTTGTGACCAGATAACCATGCATTTGTTTAAAGCCATCAGACAATAGGTGATTTATAATAACGAGAGGACTGGAAAGTTCATCTTTTCATGGAGGAATGTGATTTAAAGGCCCTGAGAAACAACTGATTCCTCCTACTTAGGCTGAGCCGAGGCTACTTGAGGGAGGTGTGCAAGTTAGCCAGAGGTCTTTGCCCATCTGTCACACTCCCATCTGAATGCACAATACCCCAGACCATGGGAACTACAAAGGCCAGTTGCCTCAGTGTCACCCATGACCCCTAACTGGCCCGGCCTATTCTGAACTTCCAGGCAGGCAGTTAATGACCTTCATCTTTGAGGATCCAACATCCTAATTCACACAAGAGTTCAAGAGAGACACAGAATCCTCAGAAGCACATGCTCGATCATGATTCCAGTTTCTTACAGGATTCTATTTCTCGGTGTATTCCCTGGGCAAGTATCAGAAATTATTTTTAGAAATCTGCTCACTCCCCTCGCAAACCTTTCAGTCCTATCTTTTGGTGGGTGTGCCTGTGTTTCCACAGTTTTAAGAAACAGATGGGCCATGAATACTTAAAGGATGTGTGTGTCTGTCTGTCTGTCTGTGTGTGTCTCAGGACAATGAAGAGGCAACATCAAAAGTAAAGAAATCGTATTGTGGGGCCGGGCACAATGACTCATGCTTGCAATCCCAGCACTTTGGGAGGCTGAGGTGGGTGGATCACGAGGTCAGGAGTTCGAGAACAGCCTGGCCAACATGACAAAACCCCGTCTCTACTAAAAATACAAAAATTAGCCAGGCGTGGTGGTGCACACCTGTAGTCCCAGCTACACAGGAGGCTGAGGCAGGAGAATCACTTGAATCTGGGACGCAGAGGTTGTAGTGAGCCAAGATCATGCCATTGCACTCCAGCCTGGGCAACAGAGCAAGACCCTGTCTCCAAAAGAAAAAAAGAAAGAAAGAAAGAAACCATGTTGTGAAGGGTGAAAGAAGCTGTAGAGCACAGAAATTAGAAGCTCGGTTTTCAGTGCAGGGTTTCACTGTAGCAGCACTATTGACACTGAGGACCAGGCCATTCTTTGTAGTAGGGAGCTAAGCCGTGCTGTAGGATCTTTAGCAGCATCCCTGGTCTCCACTTACTGACGTCAATAATGCTCCCAGGCCGGGCACTGTGGCTCACACCTGTAATCCCAGCACTTGGGGAGGCCAAGGCAGGTGGAGCACTTGAGTCCAGTTCAAGTCCAGCCTGGGCAACATGGCGAAACTCTGTCTCTACAAAAAATACAAAAATTAGCCTCGCATGGTAGTGCGTGCCTGCAGTCACAGCTACTCAGGAGGCTGAGGCAGGAGGATGGCTTGAGCCCAGGAAGTTGAGGCTGCAGTGAGCGGTGATCAGGCCACTGCACTCTAGCCCAGGCAGCAGAGCGAGACCCTGTCTCAAAATAAAGAATAACACTCCCCAAGTGCTGACAGTCAAATAATGTCTTCAGCATTGGTAAACACCCCCACCCAAACATTGAGAACAGAGCTTTAGCATCATTCTTAGGTTCATATTCCAGCTCTTCCACTTACTCACTGTGTAGCTTCTGGCACCCTTTTGGGCCTGTTTCATCACCTATAAAATGAAGCTGGTGGTAGCACCCACCTACTTTGGGGGTTGTTGGAGGATTACAAGTGGTAACAGGTAATGTAGACCCTCTACAAATGTTAACTATTTTTATGTTCTAAATAACAGGCTGCCTCAACCACATGTTCAGTGGGCGAAACATTCTATCATGTTTCTGTCACAGCCTTTGAATATGAAAGATTTGGGATTGTCTGGCTTGGGTCTGACCCATTCCCCTTTGCACTGGGTGAAAGATCTTATCATTTATTTTCATTATTCACTGTGCGCAGATGTTACCTCCCCACTTTTCTCCCCTGCCTCCCCTCCCCACTCCCTCTCAAAGCATCTGTCCCTGATTCCCTGTGGAGGACTAGAGCAGGCTGTTTTAAAGCAGAGGAGAGGCAAGCACTTGGAATTCACATGCCCCTGACACTTCAGGTTGCCTAGGGGAGAAAACTCTCTCCCCTTCCTGGCAGGTCACAGCAAGGCCCTGACTCTTTTGGGCCTCCAGCTCTTCTAGATAACTCAGAAAGAGTCATGTTGTGGGAAAGGAGCAAGAGGGCAGGTTCCTACAGGCTTCCCAGGAGGCCCTCTCTGGTTCTAGCCATGTCTGGAAATCAGAAATGAGGAAGAGCATTCCTGGCAGAGAAGCACATTGTAGAAGCAAACAGTGCTTCCCCTGGGAATTCTCCAAGACTGTTCCCCTCCCACAGATGAAAGGGAACATATTGGACTCCCAAAAGCACTGCATAATAGCTTGCAGAAAGTGATGTGTTTGGAGAAAGTGAAATACACTTAAATTACACTTCAGCCTTCAGCATTATAAAGTGAGATATGACTACCTTGCAGGGTCATTACAAGCAATAAGCAGAGATCTCCCTGCTCAGAATGTGGATGAGGCGCTGATAGTAATCTACCTAGGCATGTGGCTGCAGTTAAATGCCTGAAATTACTCATGATGACTAAATGAAACCCAGAATGAGGTGTTTTGATTTAGCCCTCGCTGGACGCCAGTCACAAACTCAGCATTGTTCAGAATGCAAAATAATTGAGCAGTTCTTGCCCAATTCACCTTCTTTGAAGATACCACTGGGACCTCGCAAAGGCCCTGGGAAACAAAGAAACCATGCTCAGTTGAGGAAGAAAAGTCGAAACTGGTTAGAAGAGCATTGGTTTCACACTATTTTCTCATTTTGTGTTAAAACAGACATTTTTGTAGCATTTATTTCTTTGAGAGAAAGAACTTAGGAAAGATACTTGGGTTTTTTTTTTTTTTTTTTTTTTGAGACAGAATCTTGTTCTGTCACCCAGGCTAGAGTACGGTGGCAGGATCTCAACTCACTGCAACCTCCTTCTCCCAGGTTCAAGCGACTCTCCTGCCTCAGCCTCCTGAGTAGCTAGGACTAAAGGCATATGCCACCAAACCCAGCTAATTTTTCTATTTTTAGTCGAAATGAGTTTTCACCATGGTGGCCAGGCTGGTCTCGAACTCCTGGCCTCAAGTGATCTGCCTGCCTTGGCCTCCCAAAATGTTGGGATTACTGGCATGAGCCGCGCCTGGCCAGATACTTGGAATTTTTATTCTGGTTGTTACAGTTAAAGTTTTAAAGACGTTCCCAACTAAGTCAATGCCTTTTATTACAGTCACATCGGTAGAGAGATAATAATATTCTAATAATCACCGCCACTCACTGGCTGCTAAACTACATGCCACCTGCTATGTTAAGCACATTTCAAACTCTCTCATTTCTCCAGTGTGTGGGGCAAGAGAGGTAAGAGGCACTGAGAGCAGAGCAGCTACCCCAAGACCTCAAGACTGATCAGCACTGGAGCTAGGATTCAAACTAATGTCTCTCCCGCTCCCTAGTGTTGACTTGTGACCACTAGAAATAAATACCACAAGATGACAATACTGGCCACGTAAATTTAAGCGACTCTTCAAAGGACAGCCACTTCCAAACAACTGGGTGTTGTGCTCTTTGACATCCATGTGTTGCCATCTGGCTGGCAGGGCTGTGTCCCTTCCAGCCGTCTTTGTCATGTCACTGTGGTGTAATGATCTGTCATCACTAATGAGTGGTTAAGCCAACCAAGAAAGGAAAAAAAATGCTAATGGGCGGAGCCCAAATAGCAGTGACAAAACCTTCCTGACCAAATTCTCTTCTCAAGAAATTACACTTGTGAAGCTGAGGTTTGTCTCCAAAATGTGTGCCTATTCAAAAAGCCTGGGTTCTTTCTGAAGCTGAAAAATTAACCATGGGCTTCGACTTAACAAAACCTTAGTGAAATCGCTCACAGTAAGCATGCAAAAAGGAAATAGTATCCTTTTGCAAAAAAAAAAAAAAAAAAGGCTGAAAGGAAAGGTCTTTATGAATCTGGGATAGTACATTTCATGTCATTAAGAAGCCCTAGATTTTGTTTTCAGTTCATGGTATGTGTTGATAGGTGTGCCTGAAGAGCCATTTTCCCCAAAGGCCATATGTACTTTTCATACACTCCATAAATATGAAGTCATTACAATGGCCCCCTTGAGGGAGAGATGGAATCGTGGATTCAGAAAGCTGGTAATCCGATGCCTAGGCAGGAGGCACCAGGGCTGGTCGCCAGAAAGTAGTGGGAAATAAGATAGGGACCTGTTTACTGGGACTAGGATGTAGTCAGGGGCCTGGGCTCCAAAAACAAGGTGAACCCAGTTTCTAGTACAAAGGTATCTGTTCACAGTTGGATGCGCTACAAATTGATTTGGCGCCAAGCTACCCAGCCACCTGTATGTGGTTTCTTCCGTGCTCGAAGACTAGCAAGAGGATTAGTTTGGCTAATATGCTCTCCGCCTGGAGTGCCCTTCCTATCTTTGTTACCTGGTGAACTCATGCATTCTTTAAGACTCAGCTCAACTGTCCCCTCTCCTGTGGTGCGTAGTCCTATGGATTTCAGTTTGGCAGCATTCTCCCCTTAATTCATAAGCTGAGTTAATTGCATCAGGCTGGTGGGCCCCCACAGCATTCTTTACATGTTATATTTCATTTTGATTGTTATTGTAGGAAAGCATTGTATCATATTGGCTTGGAATATGAACTTAGAAGTCTAACAGCCCTCAGTTTGAGTCACGGCTCCACTACTTGCTGGCTGTATGGCCTAAAGAAGAAGACTTGACATCTCTGTATCTAAGCTTTCTCATCTGTAAAATGGGCTCATAATTTGTTGCCTACTGCATCTGGTGGTACCAAAGATGGACAAAAAAAAAAAAAAAAGGATTCCTGTAGAGCACTTTGTATTATCCCTAGCACAGAAGAAGCCCTCTATTAACTTGGGTTCTTTAGTTGCCAGCAACAGAATTACTTGTGGCTAACAAACAAAATGGAAGGAAAACTGAATTGACAAAGACTCAGAAAACACAGGGATGAGGGCTTCTGCAGGGATCTAGGGAGCAGAAACCAAGGGATAATTTCATCAGAGTGCTGTTAGCAGAATAAATAGGCTCCAACCATCTTTGATCTTTAGGTCATTCTAATCATGTTTATTCTCCAGGGTGAGAAGCTGACTGGCCTAGCTTGGGTCACCTACCCACACCGTGATGAAGGAGTTTTAGTAGAGCAGAAAAAATGTGTCCCGGTGTCCCCCAAGCAGGTCTTACCCATCTGGTCAGCATCACTCATTTATATCCAGCCAGTGATCCTTACGACTTTTGCATATGTGACTGTTGCCATAGGCCAGTGCAGCTTTACTTATTAAATGTCACCATCACAGAACTCTTTTTTTATAAGTTTTGGGGACAATGGGAAAATTCAAGTGAAGACTAAATTTTAAATAATATTAAGACATTCTTATGAGCTTTGTTAGTGTGAAAATTCACTGACCCCGTGTTTTTAATACAGTCCCTGTTAGAGATGTCTATCGAAGTAATTAAAAGTGAAGGAAAAAAATAATCTTAGAAATTTCAAGTAGAAGGCAGATGTTGAGTTCTACTAATCTGACCTAGGATTTTTTTAGGGCAGGGAGATCTCTTCCTCTGGAAAGGGCTTCCCCTTCTGAGACTACTCTAACTTTTAAAAAGATGTTTTATAGGTTAATCAAAATCCTTCAACTGAAGTCTTTTGCCATGGTTTGCTTATTGAAGCAATAGAGAACACACATACTTCTATGTATGTTAACATTTTGGTGAAAACGTCACACTTGTCTTATTTTTCTGCCTATTGTTTACATGGTTGAGATGCCCACAATTGCTAAGGGTTCAGCTTCCTGCTGAGTGCTGGTTGAGTGAACTGGGAGTGGCAGCCCAGGAGGAGATGTTGGTTAAGAGCACTGTCCACAGAGTCAAAGTCATTGACGGCCGGGCGCGGTGGCTCACGCTTGTAATCCCAGCACTTTGGGAGGCCGAGGCAGGCGGATCACAAGGTCAGGAGATCGAGACCACGGTGAAACCCCGTCTCTACTAAAAAATACAAAAAATTAGCCGGGCGTGGTGGCGGGCGCCTGTAGTCCCAGCTACTCGGAGAGGCTGAGGCAGGAGAGTGGCAGGAGAGAGGCCCAGCCTGGGCGAAAGAGCAAGACTCCCTCTCAAGAAAAAAAAAAAAAAAAAAAAAAAAAAAAAAAAAACCAAGTAATTGTCCCAGACCAAGACCTAGCCCCACCAGGTGGGCAGATCTCTAAAACTCAGAGTCTGCCTCTGTGAAATCGGGGTCATGATAGGTCCCTCCCCAAGGCGGTTGTGATAATTAAATGAGAGAACAATCAGGAAGCACTTAGCACATTGCAGGCCCCTTAGTAAGAGCTCAGGGAAAACGTTAGCTGGGATCCTGCTGCTGCCCTTGATTAGGCTGCCCACTGGAAGCCTGCTCATATTATCGTCATTGATAGGGATACAAATGCATGGGAAAGCCAAGAAAGCAGGAAGCAGCCACCAGCAAGTAGCTGAACTGGAGGGTTCTTGGAGGTGCACAGAAACTTGTGTAACATGGGTCATCTCAGCCCTGTAGCAGCACCCAACCTCTGGTCTGCCTCACTTTGGTGTCTGCCTCACTTTGGTGTCTGCCATCACAAGTGACTTGGGTACCTTGCTTCAGTCCATCAATTCCTGCTGTGGACTCTTGTCCCTCTCTACTTCATGGCTTCTGCTGCCTCATGATTTCTGCTTAGTGCCTTTCTCTGCCTCCACTGAATCCCTTCTCACCCGCCTCTCAAGTCTCTAAGAGACCATGTGCAATTGGCTTGGCTCATTCATCGTGCAATATAAAAAGCATCTGTTGAGTGGCACTTGCTCCTTTCCAGGCCACCTCACCGCCTGACATCTTGGCTGCCTTTGAGTCAGGTGATTCGCCTAGTCCACGCAGCAGGGCTCAGGGTAGAAGATACTAGACTGATGGGAGAGGAGAATACTGTCTACCCAAAAGGAAAAGCTGAGACAAAATTAATATAAAAAGCTTATTTGGGACAAGGTTGAGGACTGCAGCCTAGGACACACTTCCAAGTTGCCTTAGGAAGTGCTCTGGAGAGGTAAGGAGAGATCCAAGTGTTTAAAGAAAAAAAGGACAAATCAAGAAAGGGGACAGTTACAAAAGTTGTTCGTCAGGGATTAATTCTCCCTGGATTACAGAAATAACATTGATCAGTGATTGGCTATACATTTTTGGGGTTTGTTTGTTTTGTTTTGTTATTTTTGAGACAGAGTCTCCCTCTGTTGCCCAGGCTGGAGTTGCAGTGGCGTAATCTTGGCTCACTGCAGCCTCCGCCTTCTGGGCTCAAGTGATTCTCCTCCCTCAGCCTCCGGAGTAGCTGAGATTACAGGTGCCCGCCTGCCACCACGCCCAGCTAATTTTTGTATGTTTAGTAGAGACAGTTTCACCATGGTGGCCAGGCTGGTCTGGAACTCGTGACCTCAAGTGATCTGCCCGCCTCGGCCTCCCAAAGTGCTGGGATTACAGGCGTGAGCCACTGCGTCTGGCCTGGCTATCCATTTTTGAGCTACAGGATGTGGGTTATAGTGTCCGGGGCAGTGGACACTAATGTGTCCAGTGCAGTTAGTTTTGGCAATAGCAAGCAGTTTCTGGAGAAAAATACATAGCTCAAGGAGGGAAGCAGGACTTGATTGCTGTCTATTTTAATGCCTCTCTAGACCTGATAAATTGAAAGAACTTGAATTCCTCAGATAAAATTCTGTTCTTTCCTGAGAGGTAAGTACAGTCACGACACCCAATTTAGAAAAGACACAAAGAAACTAAATAATTTGCCCAAGGCCATACCGCTAATAAATGGTGGACATGAAATACTACATCTTGATCCTTTGGATTCCAAAATCTGTTTTTCCCCCAACTCCTCATTTCCTTCACCGCCTTTGTACTTAACTTTCTCTTCTCATAAATCTGACACTCCTCCATCTTCATTAACCTCACTTATAAGTGAGATAAAAGCTTGTAAGTAAAAATATAAAGGATTCATTCTCTTTCTGGAACTTCCGTTGATGACTCAACATTAAAGGGTGGAATGTTTTGAATGATTTTACCATCTCAGTGATAAAATCTTTCACAGCCCTTTCAGCTGCATTTATTTATCAAAGGTATCATCACTGTGGAAAGGGAGAAAAAGAGAAGCAAAGGCTCAAGGCCTCAGGATTCCGCAGAGCTAAGGACAGGTTCACCTGGCCACTTCCTAGCCCTGCTTTACCTTCACTCTCACTGATCTGAGAGTAAATTCCCTTTCGGACTCAAAGCAGTAAGCTGTCTTGAGGCTTGATGGCTCTTCCTGATTATTAATCAAGCAATGCTCCAGAACTTGAGGAAAACTTCGGGGCCCTAGCTTGCCCACTCGCCCACCACAGAGTGCCAGGCTTTGCAAGCCGGCCTCATCAGTGCAGGATTATGAAAACAAGAGTTGTTAAAGACTCAGCCTCCTCCCCTCCCCACCCGGGAGCTGTCAGAGCGCTCCCGAGAGAGGGGGGCCTGCCTGCAGCCTGTGGTTTCACAGATCGAGCAAGCAAAATCCTAGAAAGGGAGTGGGCCAGTGAGGCCCAGAATACCCTGATTTGCATGAGAAGAGACCAAGATTGATGGCTGCTGAGAGCCTGGCTTTGAGCCAAAGGAAAACCCAGGGCCTGGAAGGATGGGAAGGAAGAAAGGAGTGATTGAAAAGTGTGATGGAAACTCACCCAGTGAATGGGGGTCAGGTAGGCGTGGGGCCCTCAGGTCCCTCCGTCTAAAAACCCCCAAGCCTCAAGCAGGCTTTGGGGTTCGGTTAGGTAGTGCTTGCTCAGCCGACTTCAGCTTTCAACTCCGAGTTCACCTGCTCTTTGTTTTGAAGCTCTCTGAGGTATTATGAACTCCCAGAACATGTTTCAAAGAATAAGCAGCACAGATAAACCTTTGTTTTTGTTTGTTTTTGGTTGGATACCATTTGGGGTTTCTCTTTAACTCGCCTTCCAAGACACAAAAACATCGTGAAAGAGATTTTAGGTATACAGACACGTCCATCCATCATGTACGCATGTGTGGTGCACATTTGTTTTAAAAAGGAAAAGAAAGCACAACCTTCCTCAGGTTTCTCAAACTTCTTGCCCTGCTTTTGGGGAACACTGAATGAGGAATGCTGAGACATGAAAATAAATCTGAAGGAACAAACTCCTCTGCTGTTTTTCAGGTTTTACATTGAGAGCATATCGTTTTTAAAGGATAAAACCACCGTGGAGCTGTTTTTCCTGAATGCAAAGGCCTGTGTGCACAAGGTAGGTGCCCCGTTTGTCGTGTTCACTGGATGCCTCCAGAGCGACTGGGATGACAGGAAGAAATGGTTTTGCCTCTCTTCTTGGATTCAAACTAAGAAAAAAAAAAAGGCCACAGTCTTTTCCATGAATATGTCCTACCCTGCAACTACACACATACACAAATGCTATCTTTTCTCAAATTCTGAGTAGGAAAGACAACCATCTGCACGGGAATCCTGCATATGCACAATCACCACTACTTTAAATGCAGCAAATAATCGACGCAGAGTGACCCAGAAAGACAGAAAGATGGATCAATCAGATTATAATCGAAACGTCTAGGCCAGAAATCTTTTTAAATAAGGTCTGCCCTACACTTAAATTAATTCAAAACCAGCCTTATTATTTCAGTTCAATTTCTGCCTTCTGATTCCTGCACACACGTGCCACCTTAAATCTAGGGAAGGATGGCTGCTCACAGCCACATGTTTTCAAGCAGTATCTCAGTTATCTGTGGTAAGGGACAGGGTTTTTCTTTTATTGTTTTTTATTTTTATCTAATGCATCAAGGACAGATCACTTTTATAAAATTCAATAAACATGCATTGCTAGAAAAATAATCCCACACTGGGATGTTGCTATAAAAGTTTTTACGGCCAGGCACAGCGGCTCACGCTTGTAATCCTAGCACTTTTGGAGGCCAAGACAGGTGGATCACGAGGTCAGTAGTTCGAGACCAGCCTGGCCAGCACAGTGAAACCCCATCTCTACTAAAAATACAAAAATTAGCTAGGCGTGGTGGTGTGTGCCTGTAATCCCAGCTACTTGGGAGGCTGAGGCAGGAGAATCACTTGAACCCTGGAGGCAGAGGTTGCAGTGAGCCTAGATTGTGCCACTGTACTCCAGCCTGGGCGACAGAGTTAGACTCTGTCTGAAAGACAAAAACAAGAACAAAAAAAGTTTTTAAACACTCTAAGTTTTTTGTCTTTTCTCTTTGCAGACTAGCATAGCTTTAAAAGCCTTCACTGTGGCCTTCTCAAGCAACTTTCCTGAGGAAGGGAAGGGAAGCCGTGGGCCAAGAGATGCCCAGTGGAGCCTGGCTCCTCCCTTGTACTTTATGATCTCAATGCTTGGGATCTCAGAATTCCCTATCCAGACTGCATGCCTGTTTCCAGGCCTCCTTTTAGGTTTATTGAGCATGTTATGTGTTCATTTTACCTCTCTTGTTGGATTATTAGCTATAACTCTTTGTTGTTTCCATGGTTACTTTAGGGTTTACAGTATACATTTTTAACTTATCAAGTCTACCTTCAAGATGATATTATACCACTTCACATGTAGTATAAGAATCTTACAATAGTTTACTTCCATTTTTTTTGTCTGAGCCTTTATTTGATTGATGTCACACAATTTACTTTTAGATAAGTTACAGATACACATGACATTATTATTTTTGTGTAAATATTCAATTAACTTTAAAGAGATTTAAACAGTACCAAAAGTCTTACATATTTACCCATGGAGTTAGCATTTCTGTTGCTCTTCATTCACTTGTGTAGGTTAATATTTCTGTCTGTTATGATTCTTTCTGCCTGGAGGACTTCCTTTAGCATTTCTTATAGTGTGGGCGTACTGGTGGTGAATTCCTTCAGCTTGTACCTGAAGACATCTTTATTTGCCTTTGGTTTTGGAAGATATTTCACATGATGTAGGAGTCTGTGTTGGCAGTTTTTCTCTTTCCGTACTTCAGAAATATTGATTCACTATCTTCTTGCTTCCATTGTTTCTGATGAGAAGTCTGCTGTCATCTTTATCTTTGTTTCTGTATGGAGTATCTTTAGCTGCTTTTAAATTTTTCTCTTTTTTCTTTTTTCTGCTATGAGCAATTTTTTTTTCTTTTTTGAGATGGAGTCTCACTTTGTCACCCAGGCTGAAGTGCAGTAGCGCCATCTCAGATCACCGCAACTTCGGCCTCCCAGGTTCAAGCGATTCGCCTGCCTCAGCCTCCCAAGTAGCTGGGACTATAGGTGTGCACCACCACACCCGGCTGATTTTTGTTATTTTTTTAGAGATGGGGTTTCACCACATTGGCCAGGCTGGTCTCAAACTCCTGACTTCAGGTGATCCACCTGACTCGAGCCTCCCAAAGTGCTGGGATTATAGGCGTGAGCCACTGTGCCTGGCCTGCTTTGAGGAATTTTATTATGAGGTGCTTTGGTATAGCTTTCTTCATGTGTTTGTGTATGTGTGTGTGTCATTGGCATTTATTGAGCATCTTGGTTTATAGTTGTCATCAAATTTGGAGACATTTTAGCCATTATTTCTTTAGTTGTTTTTTTTGTTTCTTTTTGGCCTCATGTATGCCTCATTTGCAAAGCCCGATTACACATATACTAGGCCACTTGAACTTGTCACATGGTAATGCTTTGCATTTGTGGGGATTTGGGGGAATATGATATCTTGTATAGTTTCTCTTGCTTTGTCTTCAGTTTCATCTGTTTTTTGCAATCTAATCTGCCATTAATCCCATTTTGTATATTAGAGTTTTTGTTTTTGTTTTTCTGTTTTGTTTTATGTTTTGGGACAGAGTCTCACTCTTGTTGCCCAGGCTGGAGTGCAGTGGCACAATCTTGGCTCACCACAATCCTCCTGGATTGAAGCAATTCTCCTGCCTCAGACTCCCAAGTAGCTGGGATTACAGGCATGTGCCACCACACCTGGCTAATTTTTTGTATTTTTAGTACAGATGGGATTTCACCATGTTGGCCAGGCTGGTCTCAACCTCCTGACCTCAGGTGATCCTCCCACCTCAGCCTTCCAAAGTGCTGGGATTTACAGGCGTGAGCCACTGCGCTCGGCCTTAGAGTTCCTATCTTTAGAGGTTTGATTTGGATACTTTTTACATCTTGCATGTGACTATTTAACTTTTTAAGCATATTAAATATAGTTATAATAATTGTTTTAATGCCTTTGTCTGTTTATCCTAATGTCTGTGTCGGTTCTGGGTATTTTTGATTGATTTTTGTCTTTGTTATGGGTCATGTTTTTCTGCCTATGTGCATGCCTGGCAATATTTGATTGGATGCTAGGCATTCTTAATTGTATCTTTTTGAATGCTACATATTTTTTGTATTCCTATAAATATTCTTGATGTTTGGTTTTGGGATGCAGTTTAGTTGCTTGAATATGGTTTGGTTTTTTTCAGGTCTTGCTTTTATGATTTATTAGTCTAGCCCAGAGCAGTGCACATTCTATAGCTAATTATTCTGCATACTGATCTTCCTGAGTACTCTATTCAATGCCCCATGAATTATGAGTTTGTTAGTCTGGCTGGTGGGAATAGGCACCACCTCCAGCCCTGTGTAAGGATGAGGCACTCTTCCCTCTTATCCTTTCAGATGGTCTCCAACTTTGGGTAGTTTCTTTTCATACATGGAATGATCAGTGCTCTACTGAATCCTCAAAGGAGACCCTCTATGGATTTTCAGGGTTCTCTCTCTTCACAGCTCTCTTTTCTCTGGCAGACTGTTCTGCAAATTCTATTCATTTTGATCTCCTGGACTAAGGAGTTGCTGCATCTCCTTAGCTCGGGGAGTTCAGTGTGTTCCATTGTGTTTCTCCCTCCACAGCCTGGAGCCCTCTCTTGACAGTAGTGGGGACAGTCATAGGGCTCGCCTCGTTCAACGTTCACTGTCTTTGTTGCTGGATATTCAGCGTTATGAAAACTGTTGTTTTATATATTTTGTCTGTTTTTTGTTTTGTTTGTTTTTTGTTTTCAGTTAAGAGGATAAATTCAGTCCCTATTACTCCATCTTGGCTGGAAGTGTAAATATTCAAAGCAGAGGTTTTGGCTGAGTCTATGGGGACGGTAAAATGTTCCCAGCATCAAAGGCTTTACTACAGCCCTCTTTTCTGAGACCCAGGTTTTCCTAAGAACTCTAAGGGTTGACTGATGAGTAGACACCTGTATAACAAACACAGCTTTTCACACACAGTGTTTACTGAGTCAGGAACACATTTCATAAACCACAGTTGGCTATCCTCTCCTGTGTGGAGAAATACAATCGCTCCTTGTAATATTTTTCACTGCCTACTTGGCATTGATCAAGTGTTTTCTCTGTTGCTAATGCAAAGGTGGTTAGAATGCAGATTTTCAACTCATGACCTTTCTCTTGTACCTCCGTATGCTAAATTCTGTTTGTCTTGAGAAAGCAAGGAAAAGCAGAATTCCTTTAAATGCTACTGCATTTTATGAATGTCAGTTGCTGGGAACGCCTTTCTGTCTTTGTTGTTGTTGTTGTTTGTTTTTTGTTTTTTTTTTATTTTGTGTGTGTGTTTTCTTTTGAGATGGAGTTTCACTCTTGTTGCCCACGCTGGAGTGCAATGGTGCGATCTCAGCTCACTGCAACCTCTGCCTCCTGGGCTCAAGCGATTCTCCTGCCTCAGCCTCCCGAGTAGCTGAGACTACAGGCGCCTGCCACCACGCCCAGCTAATGTTTTGTATTTTTAGTAGAGATGGGGTTTCACCGTGTTGGCCAGACTGTTCTCAAACTCCTGACCTCAAGTGATTCACCGACCTCGGCCTCCCAAATTGCTGGGATTACAGGTGCGAGTCACCGTGCCTGGCCTGGGAGCTCCTTTCTAAATGGGAGTGTTTCATGACTTGTCAAATAATTTAAAACTTTTACAGAACATAATATTGTAAGGCACTATGACTGTTATTGAGATAATTTTTAAAATTTTATTTGTAGGAATTTAGAGTTGGATATTTTCTATCTAATTATTATGCAGATGGCTGGGTGTGGTAGCTCACACCTGTAATCCCAACACTTTGGGAGGCCAAGGTGGGTGGGTCACTTGAGGTCAGGAGTTCGTGACCAGCTTGCCAACATAGTGAAACCCTGTTTCTACAAAAAATACAACAATTAGCTGGGTGTGGCGATGGGCACCTGTAATCCCACCTACTCGGGAGGCTGAGGCAGGAGAATCGCCTGAACCTGGGACGCAGAGGTTGCAGTGAGCCAAGATTGCACTACTGCACTCCAACCTGGCAACAGAACGAGACTCCGTCTCCAAATATGTATATATAATGCAGATGGCTGGTAACAAATTCCTAGAGATGTTCCAGGATCAGGTAACTGTTTGGATAAAGCAGCTTTCAAGTAATTTCTTAAGATGTATGATTATTCGAGAACATTCCACATAAGGAGTATCAGCTGAACCATGGCCACAGAGGCAAATAAGTTTTATGAGAACATAGTTTCAGCTGTAGAACACTGGTAGGTGGATTTATTGATTGGCAAAAGTGAGTCACTGATGGTTGGTAGCTGCTGTTAACTCAGGACTCACAGCTAGATCTGAAAGTGAACGGCCCCCCCGCCACACTGCACAGAGGGTATTCTTCTCACAAGTGAGATGTTTAACACCTCTGATCACACCCTACACACATTTCTTCTCTGCCAGACAGCTTCCCCCTACAGCTACTTCCTTCCTTCCACTGAGAACAGAAATACACAGGCAAGAAAAGAGAGCTCTTATTTGCAAACACTGATAAAACCACAATGTCTTCTTACATACTTGTTTAGTAAGAAATATGACTTGTGATAAGATCTGATACAGTTGCTGAAGCTCTGCACAGCTGCATAAATACGGATTTATAAAATTCACCCTGAAGAGTATGTCATTTGAAAAACTGGGTGGCTCTCAGTGGGTTTTGTAAATATAATTGCCCATGCTGCATAGAGGATAAGCCATTGGTGACACTTCAATGTGTTGAAAGAAATAATTGTGCCTGGTTTCTGAGTTTGGGTATCCACGATGGTCTGAAAAAGGAATAAAGATTTTTCAATTTTGTGAAAAATACTCTAAGCAAAAAAAAATTTTTTTTTTTTTTTTTTTTTTGAGACAGAGTCTCACTCTGTCGCCCAGGCTGGAGTGTAGTAGTGTGATCTCTGCTCACTGCAACCTCTGCCTTCTGGGTTCAAGCGATTCTCCTGCCTTAGCCTCCTGAGTAGCTGGGATTAACACGCACGCATCACCACACCCAGCTAATTTTTGTATTTTTAGTGGAGACGGGGTTTCACCATGTTGGTCAGGCTGGTCTCGAACTCCTGACCTCGTGATCCACCCGCCCCAGCCTCCCAAAGTGCTGGGATTACAGGCATGAGCCACCGTGCCCGGCCAGCAAAATTTTATATATGAAATGTGGCACACATTGGGCATTCAGTGAATTGTTGTTGACTCAACAAATGAATGAGTGTTGCTGAATAATCAACCCTTGTTTCCCAAGAAGTCAAGCAAGAAGCAAAAATGTGTAATTTGGCTAGGGGGAAACACATGAAAATACCTACATTTACTAAGAAATTAAACATCCACAAAGTTAATCATTTCATTTTCCAGGTATTACTGAATAACAATTAGCAATACTGAAGTCAACACTAATTACAACCTTCATCAAAGAATGAGTGAGAATTATATGTGAAGAAGAAATTTCAGGCTGGGCACGGTGGCTCACGCCTATAATCCCAGCACTTTTGGGAGGCTGAGGTGGGCGGGTCGCCTAAGGTTGGAAGTTCGAGACCAGCCTGACCAACATGGAAAAACCCCGTCTCTACTGAAAATAGAAAAAACATTAGCCAGGCATGCTGGCGCATGGCTGTAATCCCAGCTACTTTGGAGGCTGAGGCAGGAGAATTGCTTGAACTCAGGAGGCAGAGGTTGTGGTGAGCCAAGATCGTGCCATCGCACTCCAGCCTGGGCAACAAGAGCAAAACTCTGTCTCAAAAAAAAAAAAAAAAAAAGAAGAAGAAAATTTCAGCCCGGTGTGGTGGCTCATGCCTGTAATCCCAGCACTTTGGGAGGCCAGGGTGGGCAGATTGCTTGAACTCAGGAGTTCAAAACCAGTCTGGGCAACATAGTGAACTCCATCTCTACAAAAAATACAAAAATTAGCCAGGCTTGGTGACATGTACCTGTGGTCCCAGCTACTTGGGAGGCTGAGGTGGGAGGATCACTTGAGCCCAGGAGGCAGAGTTTGCAGTGGTTAATGTCATGGACATGCTCAATGACAGGCAGCAAGTGTGGTGGTTAATGTCATGGACTCTGGCATCACGTGTCTATTCATGGGGGAGGCATATCCATGACATCCTGAGTTTAAACTCCCTCTTTCCTTTAATTCTGAACATTGCTGTACATGTTGATGCTCTTAGCCCATGGTAGTTAATAAGTTGCTTCTGTACCTTAGGGGCCAGATGACTTTTATGGGCTGGACTCGGGACAAAGCACCACGTCTAGAGGGGTATTTCAGGAGTGTACTAGCACTCATGCTGGAAGAGAACCTATAAGAAAACTAGGTAGGAACTGCCCCTGTGGGTCAAGTGTTTCAGAGGAGGGTGCATGCTGCTGTCTGGGTTGTTGTTCAAGTGAGGGCCTCTGAACCTGTTTGGCTTCCTCGGTGAGAATGCAGAGGGGCACACCTTGTCTTTACAAAACAACCACCTGTGCCAGGTGTGGTGATGTGGAAATGCTGAAAGTGATACTGGGGAACCCGGGAAGCATTCAACATGGCTGTGGTCTACCTTGGGCAACCTGCTCCTGCTAGGAAAAGCCTAAATGCATGAAGCAGGACTGTAGGCTTGCCCCAGGTTATTATTCTTGGAGGTGCCCTTCACCATATCTGTGATTTTAGTAATCAGCCGACATGGAACACCACAGCCCTTTTTTTAAATCAGCAATCTGAAGACAGGCTTGGCAAATTAAAATAGTATTGGCCATCTTGTCTCTTTTGGTGTGTATATAAATATGGTAATAATGAAAAGACAGAAAATGTGGAAAAGCAAGTAGGGCTTATGAGGTGCTATGTGGTAGAGACCATACGCAGCCTCAGCTCCCTTTTCTGCAGAGGTGGGAAGGAGGAGGAGGAGGGGGGGAGGGGGAGGGGGAGGAGGAGGAGGATGAGGAGGAGGAGGATAGCAACTCAACTCTTTTTTTTTTTTTTTTTTTTTTTTTTTTGAGATGGAGTGTCGCTCTGTCGCCCAGGCTGGAGTGCAGTGGCGCGATCTCGGCTCACTGCAAGCTCCGCCTCCCGGGTTCACGCCATTCTCCTGCCTCAGCCTCTCCGAGTAGCTGGGACTACAGGCGCCCGCCACCACGCCTGGCTAATTTTTTGTATTTTTAGTAGAGACGGGATTTCACCGTGGTCTCGATCTCCTGACCTCGTGATCCGCCCGCCTCGGCCTCCCAAAGTGCTGGGATTACAAGCGTGAGCCACCGCGCCCGGCCAACAACTCAACTCTTAAGAGCTCACCCTTAGCTAGGCATGCTGGCATGTGCCTATAGTTCTAGCTACTCAGGAGGCTGGGGCAAGAAGATCACTTGAGCACAGGAGTTTGAGGTTATAGTAAGCCATGATCATGCCACTGCATCCCAGCCTGGACAACAGAGCAAGACCCTGTCTCTAAAAGAAGCAATAAACAACTCACCAGATAGAAAGCACTGATTTTTTTGTGTGTATTAGCTCATTTAACACTCACAACAACTGATACAGTTATTTATTACTACTTCAACAAATAAGGAACTGGAGGCATAAACAGGTTAAACAATTTGGCCAAGCTTGAGTAGTTTATTAGCACTGGAGTGATCAGATCTATGTAGTCTGGCCCCAGAAACCATATTTGTCTGTCTTCATTCATTCAATTAAAACATCATTGCATTCCTATTAAGTGTCAGGGTCTCTGACGAGTGCTGCATTATCAGTAAAATACTTAGCAAATATACCTTCCTGTGGCCTAAAAGTCCTAAGTCTTAAGGATTTTTTCATTTGTATGTGTTTATTTGTTTATTTATTACCCTTTCCTTTATGTGACAGTATGTGTTGTGTTTAATTTAAAGGTAATGTGTCTGATGATACTTTGTAAGACATAATATTTCTAAAAGATGTCAGGGACCTTGGAGAGACTGAGCATGCCTGAAATTCCTTGATGTTACTTATTGCTGTTTCCTAAAGTAGTATAAAAAGCAATTTGGAGCAGGGCATGGTGGCTTATGCTTCTAATCCCAGCACTTTGGGAGGCTGAGACACACAGATCACTTGAGCCCAGGAGTTCCAGACCAGCCTGGACAACATGGTGAAACCCCATCTCTACAAAAAATAAAAAAAAATTAGCCAAGTGCAGTGGTGCATGCCTGTAGTCCCAGCTACCTCAGAGGCTGAGGTGGGAGGATCGCTTGAACCCAGGAGGTGGAGGTTGCAGTGAGCCGAGATTGCGCTGCTGCACTCCTGCCTGGGCGGCAGGGCAAGATCCTGTCTCCAAAAAAAAAAAAAAAAAAAAAAGCAATTTGGGGCCAATGGGGCGACTCACGCCTGTAATTGCACCACTTGGGGAGGCCTGGTAAGAGGATCACTTGAGGGCAGGAGTTCAAGATCAGCATGGGCAACATAGCAAGATGCTGTGTCTACAAAAAATTTTAAAAATAGCCGAGTAAGGTAGTGTGTGCCTGTAGTCCTAGCTGCTCAGGAGGCAGAGGTGGGAGGATCACCTGAGCCCAGGAATTTGAGGCTGCAGTGAGCCATCATCATGCCACTGCACTCCCACCTGGGTGACAGAGTGAGACCTGCCTCTAAAAAGAAAAACAAATAATAAAGGCTTCAAGAAGTCCTGCAATAAATTAACCTATTTGATTTGGTTTAACCTAATGTTTTCCAAACTTATCTGTATGTGCAATTCTTTTTTAAAGCAATACTTAATAATGGACTGCCAAACACACTTTTGAAAATGCTGTTCAGGCAGGGTGCGGTGGCTCATGCCTGTAATCCCAGCACTTTCGGAGGCCGAGGCGGGTGGATCACAAGTTCAGGAGTTCGAGACCAGCCTGGCCAATATGGTGAAACCCCGTCTCTACTAAAAATACAAAAATTAGCCAGGTGAGGTGGCGGACACCTGTAGTCCCAGCTACTCAGGAGGCTGAGGCACGAGAATCACTTGAACCCGGGAGGCAGAGGTTGTAGTGAGCCGAGATCGGGCCACTGTACTCCAGCCTAGGAGACAGAGCGAGACTCTGTCTCAAGAAAAAAAAAAGAAGAAGAAAAAGAAAATGCTGTTCAATGGCCAGGCACTGTGGCTCACGCCTGTAATCCCATCAGTTTGGGAGGGCAAGGCAGGTGGATCATGAGGTTAGGAGATCGAGACCATCTTGGCCAACATGGTGAAACCCGGTCTCTACTAAAAATACAAAAATTAGCCAGGTGTGGTGGTGCGTGCCTGTAATCCCAGCTACTCGGGAGGCTGAGGCAGGAGAATTGCTTGAACTTGGGAGGTGGAGGTTGCAGTGAGCTGAGATGGAGCCACTGCACTCCAGCCTGGATGACAGAGCGAGACTCTGTGTCAAAAAAAAAAAAAAAGAAAGAAAGAAAGAAAGAAAGAAAGAAAGAAAGAAAGAAAGAAAGAAAGAAAGAAAGAAAATGCTGTTCAACACATATACCATATCATTAAATAATAAAGCCAAAAAAGATGACCATAAGCCTCCTGGGTGTTGCTCTATGTTAGATCTGGCCCCATGATAAAACCTAGGTTTATTTTGATTCTTTAAATAAAACATCTTTGTAATTAGTCAAGAGATACTGACCTGAGTACCAAACCAGTTAGGACCTCCCCTGCTCCAGCTTATCAGGAATAGATAGCATAACAAACATAACAAAATGGAGAAGAAAATGGCTCTGTAAGGCTTTAGTAGACTTCATGGGGCTCCCTTTTCTTTTCTAATAAGTACTCATGTCTTTGTACTTTAAATAAATACGGAAAGACAAGTGAGCCAAACATTAGTAATCCTATTAAAAAATAGGGTTATAGCAAGGCTATGCAATCATGTTTATTTTTATCCTCCCTCTTACCCCATTTCTTAAGCAAGACCTTATTAGATGTGCCCTTTCATTAGCCAACTTCGTGAGAGTCTCAGCCTATCATCTGAAAACATGCTCTTAACGTATCAATATCCTTGGAATCTTTTTTTTTTTTTTTTGAGACACAGCGTTGTTCTGTCGCCCAGGCTGGAGTGCAGTGGCACAATCTCGGCTCACTGCAACCTCTGCCTCTCAGGTTCATGCTATTCTCCTGCCTCAGCCTCCCAAGTAGCTGGGACTACAGGCACCCACTGCCATGCCGGGCTACTTTTTGTATTTTTAGTAGAGACGGGGTTTCACCATATTGGCCAGGCTGGTCTCGAACTCCTGACCTCAGGTGATCTGCCCGCTTCAGCCCCCCAAATTGCTGGAATTACAGGCATGAGCCACTGTGTCCAGCCCAGTCCCTAGAATCTTAATGCCATTTAAATTTCTGATTGTGAACCTGGAGGTATCTAAGTTCTCTTGAAAGCCAATGCAGTTTAGGAAGGCAATTTGGCCATTTCCATTAAAATTAAGGGTACACCTAAAGGTCGAGCATGGTACTTTGGGAGTCTGAGGGCAGGTGGATTGCTTGAGCCCAGGAGTTTGAGACCAGCCTGGGCAACATGGTGAAACCCTGTTCCTACAAACCATAAAAAAAATTAGCCAGGCATGATGGTGCATGCCTGTAGTACTAGCTACTCAGGAGGCTGACGTGGGAGGATCACTTGAGCCCAGGAGTTTCAGGCTGCAGAGAACCATGACTGTGCCACTGCACTCCAGCCTGGGCAACAGAGCAAGACCCTGTCTGTCTCAAAAAAAGAGAGTACATCTTGTCATGCAGGACTCTACCAGCTGTAGGGATCTATTCTTTGGAAGATTTTATTGAAATAGGAAAAGATATCTATAAAGACATATTTTACATCATTATTTCTAATAGTAGGAAACTGGAAACTGCCCAAATATACTTGAATAGGAATTCATTATAGAAATTACAAATCATTCATATGATAGGATATTGTACAGCCATTGACAAGAATAGGCTAGCCTTCCTTAGCTAACATGAAAACAGTCTAATATTTTAAATATTAAAAGAAGGCACAGAACAGTGAATATAGTATTATTGTTTTTAACTTTATTATTTGCTTATGTATATGAAATGTACTCATAGGAAGAAATATAAAAATATAGCATAGTATAAATGTTTATTATTTCTGAGCCTGAGATTGGAAAAGCTTTTGCTTTCTAAGTTATACTTTTCCAATTTTTTAACAGGAAGCTTGAATTAGTTTTAAATCAGAAAAATAAAGAAAAAGTCAGTATATTCATTAAAATTTACCTCTTCAAAGCTGTATCAAGATAATAAAAATGGCTGGGCATGGTGGATGACACCTGTAATCCTGGCATTTTGGAGGCTGAGACAGGTGGATCACTTGAGCCTAGGAGTTCGAGACCACCCCGGTCAATGTAGAGACCCTATCTCTACAAAAAATTTAAAAAACTAGCTGGATACATGCCTGTGGTCCTAGCTACTTGGGATGGCGAGGCAGGAGGATCACTTGAACCCATGAGGTCAAGGCTGCAGTAAGCCATGATTGTGCCACTGTATTCCAGCCTGGATAACAGAGTGAGAACTTGTCTCAAAAAAAAAAAAAAAAAGAGAGAGAGGGAGAATAAAAACATTTTGCTGATCAGTTTTCATCCATTACAAAAACACTTGGGCATCTTTCTCACTGGATAAAGCTCCGTGAATGTTGAAAATTTCTAATTGCCTTATCTAGAACAGCAAAGGCTTGCTACTAAAGACAACTAATATTTGTTTTTCCTGTTGTTAAAGGTAATGCTTATTAATTGTAGAAAATTTAGAAAATGCAGAAAAGTACAACAAATCAAAAAGATCCATAATCTCAATATTAGAGCATAAATTGTATTATGTTGACATATTTCTTTTGTGCATACATTTTTGTTTGGTGGAGATCAATTGCTTGGTTGAAATCAGTTTTGTTACACTTTTAGCATTTTATATATTTCAGCTACTGTGACCTCCTGTTCACTCTTCATCCTCGTGCCATATGTTATTCTGTTTTAAGAATGAGTATGCAGCCTGGGGAAAGAGCATAGGAAGGCCTTGAAAATTCACATTTTAATTTCATTAAATATAAACTAGCACAGTGTGGCTAGGACCAGGTTTCATTTATGTGGGAATCCCTAGGACCTAGATGTTAGATAAAAGGTTATTGAATGGGTAAATGAAGGAGTGAATGATTAAAGAATCAACAAATAGGCTGGGTGCAGTGGCTCATGCCTGTAATCCAAGAACTTTGGAAGGCTAAGGCAAGTGGATCACTTGAGGTCAGGAGTAAGAGACCAGCCTGGCCAACATGGTGAAACCCCGTCTCTACTAAAAATACAAAAATTAGCCAGGCCTGGTGGCATGCACCTGTAGTCCCAGCTACTTAGGAGATTGAGGCATGAGAATTGCTTGAACTGGGGAAGCAGAGGTTGCAGTAAGCTGAGATGGTGCCACTGCACTCCAGCCTGGGTGACAGAGTGAGGCTCCATCTCAAAAAAATAAAAATAAAAATAAAAAAATAAAGAATCAACAAATAGATGGCAAAATGGAGGCATTTTAGAATGTGAAATCAACAAGACTTAGCCATCTCCCCTGCTTAACATCTTAGCCAGCCCCCTGCCCGCTGCAGAGGAGGTGCATAATGGGGTGGTGGGGAGTCTGGCCTTAGCTCTATCCTGGGCATCGTACTTACATTTTTAAGCCTTTGTTTCATCAACTTTAAAGTGGAAATAATAAGTTTCTACCTTAATGATGAGTTAATATATATGCAAACTATATAAAAGAGTGTCTGACAGACTCCGTTTTGCTATTTATATTTTTGCTATTGTTACCACTGCTATTGTATAGCAAGCCCCTTGATAGGACGTGCAAGCCCTGGCTTATCACTCTAGGCTCTTTCCATACTCACCCTGTGGTCATACTGAAGTAACTCCTCCTTCGCTGATGATGCATCCTAGTCTTTCTCAAGCCTCCATGCCTTTTTGATATACTTGTCCTTCTGCTGAACGCCTTCCTATCTCCCTTTACTTTCCTTTGGCAAATTTCCACTCATGCTTTTGAATTCAGCTCTAGTCTCTTCCCCTTAAGAAATTCTTTTTTTTTTTTTTTTTTTGTCTACCACCGCCGTTTCTTACAGGGAGTTAAATTCTTTCAACCTCCAAAACATCCTTTAAATACTTCTTCTAATTCTTCCTATTATGTTGAATTTTTCCTTTATGCATCAGTAACTCCTCGCAACTGCACTACCTCTTAAGACCCGGGTTCATCTTTATCTCCCCAAACACTAGCGCAGAACCTGGCATGCACTATAGGCCCTTAGTAAATACTTGTCAAGTGAGCAAAATAAATGTAGTTTACACTGGCAACTAAATTGATCAAATTTAGCAAAAAGACTTGTGAAAAGATCAAGCCAAATTAAAAATCAATTCTGAGTAACAACCATAAAATCAGACATTTTCAGCTTTCAGTCTTACTCTGTTTGCTGTCCCTAAGGTGGAGCTACTCTTTCTAAATTCAATATTCCAGAGTTGATACTTTACTTATAACCTTGAAATTTAATATGCTGAACCTATCAGAATACAATTTCAGCATTGTATGATCAGATTTTAAAGCACAGGAGTCTCAGCATATCTGTTATAACCTCTGCTGCCATCCTTGCTGTAAGTGCCTTTTGGAGACATAGGAGAATCACTGTAAAGTCAGCTGCAATGATAGGTTGACATACTTCTCTGCTCTTAGATTCAAACATTTTTTCTTAGAGCTCTGAAGAAATAAGTCATCGAATTTTGGTTTCCTCCAGGAGAGAGGGACGTTGAGCATATACTACATTGAGGGAATTCAGTTAATCCTGAAACCTCATTCTAGCCAAGTCTTCCAGTATAGGCTCCCATCCCAACCATTCAGCCAAAGTGCCCTGAATGTAATTGACTTTCCTTCTTTCTTTTTCCTAGAGCTAAAATTACCATGTAGGCAGCACCAAAGAAGGAATGGAAGAAAAATTGGAAAAATGAATCCCCAAAAGTCAATAATGAGCTTCTGAATAATCGAAATGTGACTGTTTCTGAGAAGGGTTCTCCTAAAACTTAGAAAGATATTTTCATACTTTTGTAGAGTTCTAGCTGCCTGTTTATAGCAAAGAGACTTTTTTAAAGTCCACATTCATGGAAAGACCCATTACTATCCATATTTATAATGCCTTGAGATAAGAGGATTAGTCTCAGCACAATTTAACTGAACAGAACATGAAGCATATTTTTCTGTAACCGGTCCATTACTGTTAGCATCACATTTATGGTTCTTGTCCTGGAATTATTCCATGTAGTTCAGCAACCAACAATTTTAGTAGTACCAAGAACTAAAATACATTCAGAATATCTGCTAACCTGGCTGAGTTTTAGCATTTGGGATTTCAGAGTGTTTGCATATGTGAATGTGTGTGTGTGTGTGTACACACATACGAGTGTATGTGTTTTAATCCTCAGCTCATTTCAAGATTTAGAAATAATTTAAAGGATCCGTAACAGAAATCAAATGTTGTAAGCTGTAAGTTCTGTATTAAGACTTGTGAATGGGCCGGGCACAGTGGCTTATGCCTGTAATCCCAGCACTTTGGGAGGCCAAGGCAGGCGGATCACCTGAGGCCAGGAGTTCAAGACCAGCCTGGCCAACATGGTAAAACCTAGAAATAACAAAGTTTAGCCATCTTTACTAAAAACAATAAATTAACTGAGTATGGTGGTGCACGCCTGTAGTTCTAGCTACTCAGGAGGGTGAGACAGGAGAATTACTTGAACCCAGGCGGTAGAGGTTGCAGTTAGCCAAGATCATACCACTGCACTCCAGCCTGGGCAACAGAGTGAAATTCTGTCTCAAAAAATAAATAAATAAATAATAATAAATAAATAAAAGACTTGTGAATGTATCTTCTTACGATAACTAATCATCAGAAGACTGATATTGATCAAGTAAAGTCACTAAACTAAACATCAGAGCTGGTTTGAAGACTAGCCAGTCCACAAAGAAGAAATCTATTACTGTATTTTATTTATTTTATTTTATTTTATTTTTTTTTTTTTTGAGACAGAGTCTTACTCTATCACCCAGGCTGGAGTGCAGTGGCACAATCTTGGCTCACTGCAACCTCCGCCTCCCAGATTCAAGCAATTCTCCTGCCTCAGCCTCCCGAGCAGCTGGGATTACAGGCATCTGCCACCATGCCCAGCTAATTTTTTTGTACTTTTGGTAGAGATGGGGTTTCACCATCTTGGCCAGGCTAGTCTTGAACTCCTGACCTCTGGTGATCCACCTGCCTTGGCCTCCCAAAGTGCTGGGATTACAGGCGTGAGCCACTGTGCTCAGCCTATTATTATATTTTAAAGGACTGTTGAAAGTTTTATAATGAATATTTCACCTGTCTCCATTTCACTGGTTTTCCACATGTTTTTCTGACATTCAAATTATATTTGTCTTTAACTGTGAGCATTAAGATATATACTGCCTTGTGCGTTTGTGAAAATCAAAGTTTTCATAATAATAGCTCATTATACCTGTCATCTTGAATCCCATGTCCTCAGGGCCTTTTCATTGTGCTGTGATCTTTGGCTGTCACCTCCCTAAGAGGGTAAAGGAGAAGATCATTGTTCCTCCTTTTCATAGATAAAAAACTGAGGCCCAAAGACGTACAAGGACATAGTCATTAAAGCAGAGGACAAGGAAAATGCCCTCCAGTTGGCACTCGCCAGGGTAAGTTTACAAAGGCTGAATTATTTGTTCACTGGTATATCGCCAGCCCAAGTAGACACTCAAATATTTGTGGAATACGTCAAGACAAGCTACTAAAAATCCAGCTGGAAGACCTGTGTTTCATAATGGTGTGATTTAATATGAATTATCCTAAAACATTTAAGCCTACTACTGATATTTTTGGTACACCATGGTCTCAGAAATGGGCTACAAGAATTGCATTACAGCTAAATTGTGACTCAAAAAAAGTCATATAAAAATACTATGATAAATGCTTGAAAGGAAAGTGGAGGAGGCAGATGGTCCATTCAGCTGAAAATATAAAATTTTATAAACTAGGAATTTGAGCACCAGTGAATGAAAATGTTTCATAATATATTTTTTCAGTTTTTAAAAATAAATCAAATTTCTTTGTATGTTTCCTGCTTTTGAAAATGCTTGGTTGGGGCCGGGCACGGTGGCTCATGCCTGTAATCCCAGCACTTTGAGAGGCCGAGGCGGGCGGATCATGAGGTCAAGAGATCGAGACCATCCTGGCCAACATGGTGAAAGCCTGTCTCTACTAAAAATACAAAAATTAGCCGGGCATGATGGCGCGTGCCTGTAGTCCCAGCTACTCGGGAGGCGGAGGCAGGAGATTGCCTGTACCTGGGAGGTGGAGGTTGCAGTGAGCCGAGATTCTGCCACTGCACTCCAGTCTGGCAACAGAGCAAGACTCCGTCTCAAAAAAAAAAAAAAAAAAGAAAATGCTTGGTTGATCTCCTTAAAGACACAAATCTTGTATTTCAAAAGAAATATGGCAAAGAAACTTACAAAACCAAACTTATCCATACCAACTATTTCCGTCCATCTTTCTACCTATTTACCTGTACATCTGTCATCTATTTTTTTCACCCACAGTAGAAGCAGATGTCATTTTCCTTCCTGCAATGCTTCACATGCCTAAGAGCTGTAAGGAGGAGGTTTGAAGGGCTACCTTTATATTTTTCATAAAGAAGAAATTGAATGGATAGAAGACTTCCATTTCATAATTAAGTTGGCCTAAGATGAATGCTATTTTGGGGAACCTTTGCAAGGTCCATTTGTTAAGAAATAGACTGGAGAGCTGGGTTTGGTGACATGCACCTGTAGTCCTGACTACGCTGTAGGCCAAGGCAGGATTGCTTGAGCCTACAGGTTGAGGCTGCAGTGAGCTATGATCATGCCACTGCACTCCAGCCTGGATGACAGAGCAAGAACGCGTCTCTAAAAAAAAAGAAAGAAAGAAAAGAAAAAGAAATAGATAAAGATATCCATTTCAGGGAAACTTGTTAAATGAGCCACAAATGGTTACAACTTTAAATTTATAAAGAATACTTGAGGCCGGGCATGGTGGTTCACGCCTGTAATCCCAGCACTTTGGGAGGCTGAGGCGGGCAGATCGCTTTAGGCCAGGAGTTCAAGACCAGGATGGCCAACATGGTGAAACCCTGTCTCTACTAAAAATACAAAAATTAGCCAGGTGTGGTGGTGCACGCCTGTAGTCCCAGCTACTTGGAAGGCTGAGGCACGAGAATCACTTGAGCCGAGATCGTGCCACTGAACTCCAGCCTAAGCGACAGGGTGAAACCCTGTCTCAAAACAAACAAAAAAGAGTACAATTTACTCTTGGTTGAAGTGAAGTCAGTAGTTCAGGGGTGTTGGACACCAGCCAAGAGTGTTTATACACCCCTTGGAGAGACTGTCCATAATTTGGCTTGATGCATGACATGGGGGAAGCGGGTATCAGAGGCAGGGGATTCCTAACTGTCCAGCTTTAAATCTCAGCTCCATCACCTACAGGCTGGGTGGCTTTAAGCGACAGCCTATTCTATCTTCCTAAGCTTCAGTTTCCCCACCTATGAAGGGGAAGGGTGATGACATTACCTCTTCACAGGACTTATTGATTAATATGTATCCAAAGCTCTTGGAACAGATAATAAGCACCTTAATAAATGTTTCTTGTTTTTGTAGTTATTGATGATATTATTCCCAAATTCCCAAGAGGACTATGTTATAAAATGTTCTCATCTGCCAGGCACAGTGGCTCACTCCTGTAATCCCAACACTTTGAGAGGCTGAGGCAGGTGGGTCACCTGAGGTTAGGAGTTCAAGATCAGCCTGACCAACATGGAGAAAGCTCATCTCTACTAAAAATACCAAAATTAGCTGGGTGTGGTGGTGCATGCTTGTAATCCCAGCTACTCATTAGGCTAAGGCAGGAGAATTGCTTGAACCTGGGAGGCGGAGGTTGCAGTGAGCCGAGATCGCTCCATTGCACTCCATCCTGGGCAACAAGAGCGAAATTTTATCTCAAAAAAAAACAAAATTCTCATCTATAAGAAGTACTGGATCATATATAACCACAATTATAACATACAAGAAGAATGTTGGTGAAAATATTTTAAACATGGTATTCCCTATAGCAAAAATAGTAATAAATGAGCAGTTCAATTAGATGGAAGATGTAATCCTAAAAATGAAAGTATCTCTGCATATTTATTCATGCAAAACAGCCAGATAGGATACCTACTTTACCAGGGCTTCTTTAGTCAAAGTCTTAATTTTAACATCATGACTGTAATTTTCTTCCTCCTGATTCATCCTTTCTTCCTCTAAAATCCTTGATTCTTGTAAGCACCTTGCATTTTTTCTTTTTTCTAAATAGAGAAAAAATAGTTTTGCATCAGAACGCCCTGCTGCTACTAATTCACATTGTCATTGTACATTGGTGGCAGGGTGCATTTAAGCAATTAGAATGCTGTAATTAAAGTCTATTGTATATGTAATCTTATAATGTGGAAGGGTAAGTACAGAAGTTGAGAGCTTGGTTCTAAGTGTTTGTTTACTACTGGTTATTCATCTGTTCTCCAGTTGTCTCCCTGTATATGTATCAGATGTGGGTGCCCTGGAACCTCCATGCCTATTGGCAGAGCCTGACCTATTTAGGCTGCCTGCCTGTCTTGCATCGCCTAACAATTTAGCCATAGATCACCACACCTCTCATTTCCAGGGCAGTCTCATAAACACTCACTCCCTTACTTTGAAAATATGTTGGCACAAAAGTTTATAAGGAGGATTCAGATACTGGCAGAATGGTGGAGCCAGTCTCTGGTATTTGACCTTGTGACAGTCTCATTCTTCCTGGGCTTAGAGGGAATGAAGTAGAGCCTCAAGACTCCGGAATAGGAGAGAAGTAAACATAATAATTGGGAGGAAAGCTCACAGTCCTAATGATATGTTTTGCAGCATCTTCTGGTAGAACATTGTCATCAAAAAGTTTAGTTTTTTAAAAGGTATAGATTAATTCACTTAAAAATATGTATTAGGCCAGGCACAGTGGCTCACACCTGTAATCCCAGCACTTTGGGAGGCTGAGGCAGGAGAATCACTTGAGGCCACGAGTGTGAGACCAGCCTGGCCAACATGATGATATCTCGTCTCTGCTAAAAGTACAAAAATTAGCCAGGCTTGGTGGTGCATGCCTGTAATTCCAGCTACCTGGGAGGCTGAGGCACAAGAATCGCTTGAACCCAGGAGGCAGAGATAGACTGGGGGGACAGAGAGACTCACTCGATAGATAGATAGACGGGTAGATAGATAGATAGATAGATAGATAGATAGATAGATAGATAGATAGAGATAGAGATATGTACACAGATATATATATGTATTAAATATTTTCTATGTGCTAGGCCTATATAGGTGCTGGGTGTGCAGTAGTGAGTTAAAGATAGCTCTGCCCATGTGGAGGTTACAGTTTTATGAAATTAATAACCATAGTTCACAAACTGTGTTTAATATGCAGTCTTTATTCAAATTGCTCTGATAGCTAATGTTCTTTCTAGTCTTTCCCACCCTTTTCTGGTCCTGGAGCCAATTCAGGGTCACACATTGCATTTAGTGGGTATAACTCTAAAGTCCCCTTTATAATCAGGAGCAGGCCACTCTTCCTTTGGCTTTTATTTTATTTTATTTTTTTTATTTTTTATTTTTTTTTTTTTGAGACAGAGTCTCGCTCTGTCGCCCGGGCTGGAGTGCAGTGGCGCAATCTCGGCTCACTGCAAGCTCCGCCTCCCGGGTTCACGCCATTCTCCTGCCTCAGCCTCCGAGTAGCTGGGACTACAGGCGCCCACCACCGCGCTCGGCTAATTTTTTGTATTTTTTTTAGTAGAGACGGGGTTTCACCGTGGTCTCGATCTCCTGACCTCGTGATCCGCCCGCCTCGGCCTCCCAAAGTGCTGGGATTACAAGCGTGAGCCACCGCGCCCGGCCTCCTTTGGCTTTTATTACACTGGTATTTCTGAAGAGTATGGGGCAGCTGCCTTGCAGAAGATCTCTCAGTTTGTGAAATATGGATTTCTCTAACTCACTGGTTCCAAACACACGTCACGTTGGACATGAATCAGAAACATCTGGGAACTTGGTGAAAACACGGAGAACTACACCCTGTCCTATCTCTTTCTATCCTATTAATACTTTGATAAGCCTGGGGCTCTGTATTCTTTATTAGTTCTCCAGGTATCTGCAGTACACCAAAGTTTGAGAATCACTAGTCTAATAATTTTCTCATGGCAGGAACACTCTATGGATGATGAAATGGCCTCAGTTGCATCTCACAAGGAGGTATGCAATGTCAGTATGTCTTGTTTGAGTTAAGGTGGTATCTGCCAGATTATTCTGAAGTCACCTTTTCCTTTGTAATTAAGTTTTCTGTAATTGACACTTTGAGGCTACTTGACCATCCTGTTTCTTTCTTTTTTTTTTTTGAGACGGAGTCTCGCTCTGTCATCCAGGCTAGAGTGCAATGGCACGATCTCCACTCACTGCAAGCTCCGCCCCCCGGGTTCATGCCATTCTCCTGCCTCAGCCTCCTGAGTAGCTGGTTCTACCGGCGCCCACCACCATGCCCGGTTAATTTTTTTTTTTTGTATTTCTAGTAGAGACGGGGTTTCATAGTGTTCACCAGGATGGGACCATCCTGTTTCTTAACAGTCTTTGACCCAGTGATCTCAGCCTCCAGTGGTGATCTTGCCTAAGTCAGTTAGTGCTATGGTCATTGCAAAAGGTAAGTTTCTAATTCAGTCACCTTCAACATTTCTTAGTTAGCATTCATATGTAAAGAATAATTTTTCCTTCTTCTCTATCTTCATTTTTAGAAAATATTTTTCAGGCCGGGCATGGTGGCTCATGCCTGTAATCCCAGCACTTCAGGAGGCCGAGGTGGGTAGATCACCTGAGGTCAGGAGTTCGAGACCAGCCTGGCCAACATGACAAAACCCCATCTCTACTAAAAATACAAAAATTAGCCAGGCTTGGTGGCAGATGCCTGTAATCCCAGCTGCTTGGGAGGCTGAGGAAGGAGAATCATGTGAACGTGGAAGGCAGAGGTTGCAGTGAGCCGAGATTGTGCCACTGCACTCCAGCCTGGGCGACAGGCTGCTCCATCTCAAAAAAAAAAAAAAAGTGCCTTTTTGTCATTCATTCTGATGCTCTAATGGTTCCCACTTTGCCCAACAGAATCCTCTTTAAGTCAGATCCTGTGTTCTTATGGCTTGTCCTCATCACTTTTGAGCTTTTTTTTTTTTGAGACAAGGTCTCACTGTCACCCAGGCTGGAGTGCAGTGGGGCAATCACAGCTCACTGTAGCCTCAACTTCCCAGGCTCAAATGATTCTCCCTCATCAGCCTCCCGAGTAGCTGGGACTACAGGTGCACACCATCAAGTCTGGATAATTAAAAAAAAAAATTTTATGGGAAGAGGGTCTCACTATGTTGCCCAGGCTGGTCTAGAACTACTGTGCTCAAGCAATCCTCCCACCTAGGCCACCCAAAGTGCTGGGATTACAGGCATGAACCACTATGCCTCGCCTCACTTCTTTATTTTATGACATGATAACACAGTCCAGGCTTTCTCTAAACTTTTGCTGCCATAGCCTTGGAATCAACCATTTTTTGGAGAATGGTATCTAGAAACCAAGATCTGGTTTCTATTTAAACTACTTGGAACTTCATCTCAAGAACAAATACGTGGCCAGGCGCAGTGGCTCACACCTGTAATCACAGCACTTTAGGAGGCCAAGGTGGGTGGATCACGAGGTCAGGAGATCGAGACCATCCTGGCTAACACAGTGAAAGCCTGTCTCTAATAAAAATACAAAAAAATTAGCCAGGTGTGGTGGTGGGTGCCTGTAGTCCCACCTACTTGGGAGGCTGAGGCAGGAGAATGGCGTGAACCGGCAGGCGGATCTCTCAGTGAGCCGAGATTGTGCCACTGCACTCCAGCCTGGGCGACAGACCGAGACTCCGTCTCAAAAAAAAAAGGACAAATATGTGTGCCACCTAGCCATCTAGCCATCTAAAAATAAAAATGCATTGCACAAACCAGACCTGCGCTGGTACCTGGGGAAAGTGTGGTCTGGCTAGTTTTCTCTCCTTTCTCATTTTCATATCCATATATTTGTATTATTCTCCCACGGCTAAGCATTAATTCACATGTGACAAACTTTCTCTCTCTCCGTTTGTTCCTATCTTCATTGTGATCAAGTTTCTGAGAAGCGGTCTGCCCAGATACTTTGGTCATAATGCTCATGTCTTTGAAACTGTGATATACACCCACAAAAATCCCTGTGTTTGGTTTTTTGAAATGCTTTTTACTTTTTCAAAGCGTCTTTATGTCTCGTTTATGTTTGTCCTCAAAACTCCATGAAGTATTACATGGATATTATTTATTTTCCTGCTACTTTTGTAGAAAATAAAGCCAGAAGAGTAAATGATGTTTTGACATCTAACACCTCTTTGTGTGTAGTGTCGTAAATTTGCACATCTAGAATTGCTGTCTAGGTACTGTGCTTACAGTTCTCATAGATGGTGAAGCCTGGACTATGTCCTCACAGTTCAAAAACCTGGGATCCCTTACTCTGAGCTGAAAATCAGGGCAAATCAAATTTATAGTGAATCAAGAAACACAAGAAGCCTTCCCTTTTTAAAAAGAAAGATATAAATACCCCCAACCAACTTTTTACTTCATTGCTCTTTCAATTGCTATTCTACAAATACTGAACACCTGCTGTGTGCCAGGGAGTGTTCTAGCTTCTGGAGCTACAACTGTGGCAAAAACAGATAACAATTCCTGCCCTTAAGAATTATACGTACTAGGCAGGGGCGACAGCAGGTAGGGCATCAGACAATAAAGAAAATAAATAATGTGTATAATGTATTAGGAGATGTAAACAGAGTCACCAAATACAGTTGTGCAGATTTCTCACTGCCCAGCTTTGTGTGCAGTAATGCCAATGGAGGTCTTGGATCTAAGCAATTAAGAATGGGGTTGCCACTTTGAGAGGCCGAGGTGGGCGGATCACTTGAGGCCAGGAGTTCGAGACCAGCCTGGCCAACATGGCAAAATCCAGTCTCTAAAAATACAAAAATTAGCAGGGAATGGGGGTGTGTGCCTGTAATCCTAGCTACTCAGGAGGCTGAAACATGAGAATCGTTTGAACCTAGGAGGCAGAGGTTGCAGTGAGCCAACATCACGCCACTGCACTCTAGCCTGGGCAACAGAGTGAGACTCTGTCTCAAAAAAAAAAAAAAAAAAAAAAGAATGGGGTTGCCATTCAGTCAGATGGAAAAGGATACAAGTGAGATCAGGAGATGTTTCTTAACTTTGTATTGAAGAATAATATACATATTGAAAAGTGCATATAGGCTGGGTACAGTGGCTCATGTCTGCAATCCTAGCACTTTGGGAGGCCAAGGCGGGTGGATTGCTTAAGCCCAGGGGTTCAAGACCAGCCTGGGCAACATAGCAAGATCCTGTCTCTACAACATATAAAAATGGAAAATTAGCCAGGCATGGTGGCACACACCTTTAGTCCCAGCTATTTGGAATCCTGAGGTGGGAAGATCACTTGAGCCTAGGAGTTTGAGGCTACAGTGAGCCATGATAGTACCACTGCACTCCTGGGTGACAGAGCAAGACCCTGTCTCAAAAAAAAAAAAAAAAAAAAAAAAAAAAAAAGTGCATGTAACTAGCAAACTACCATCAACCTCAAGGAAACAGAAGATTACTGGCACCCAAGAAGCCCCTCCCATTTTCTCTTCCAGTCCTTATTCTGTCTGCTACCATTGCTTTTTTATTTATTTATTTATTTATTTATTTTTGAGACGGAGACTTGCTCTGTCGCCCAGGTTGGAGTGCAGTGGCACGAACTTGGCTCACTGCAACCTCCGCCTCCCGGGTTCAAGCAGTTCTCCTGTCTCAGCCTCCTGAGTAGCTGGGACTACAGCTGCCTGCCACCAAGCCTGGCTAATTTTTGTATTTTTAGTAGAGACGGGGTTTCACCATATTGGTCAGGCTGGTCTCGAACTCCCAACCTCAGGTGATCTGCCCACCTCAGCCTCCCAAAGTGCTGGGATTACAGGCGTGAGCCACCGTGCCCGGCCTACCATTGCTTTTACCAGCGTTTCTTAGTTTTGTCTAACTTTGAACTTTGTATGACAGAAGTCATACAGTATGTATTCTTTTATTGTCTGGCTGTTTTTACTCAAATTATGTTTTTGATATTCATCCATATTCTCGTATGTAGCTGTGCCCAGCTTGTTCAATTTCACTGCTGAATAGTAGTATATAGTATGAATATACTTCATTTACTTATTTGTGGACCGGGCGCGGTGGCTGATGCCTGTAATCCCAGCACTTTGGGAGGCCGAGGCGGGTGGATCACCTGAGGTCTGGGAGTTCGAGACCAGCCTGACCAACATGGAGAAACCCCGGCTCTGCTAAAAATACAAAATTAGCCGGGCACGGTGGCACATGCCTGTAATCCCAGCTACTAGGGAGGCTGAGGCAGGAGAATCGCTTGAACCTGGGAGGCAGAGGTTATGGTGAGCTGAGATTGTGCCATTGCACTCTAGCCCGGACAACAAGAGCAAAACTCCATCTCAAAAAAAAAAAAAAAAAGGTCATTTGTGTACCTTGCAGTATTTGATTATTACAAATAGTACTGCTTTGAAGATCCTAGTGCTTGTCTTTGAGTGGACATATGCAAACATGTCTGCTAGGTATATACTTAGGAGAAAATTGGTGAGCCATAGTGTATATGTATGTTAAGCTTTAGTAGACTGTGCCAAAAAATTGATCCAAACCAACTTATAAGCCAGGTGTGGTGGTTCATGCCTGTAATCCTAGCATTTTGGGAGGCCGAGGTGGGTGGATCACTTGAGGCCGGGAGTTCAAGACTAGCCTGGCCAACATGGTGAAACCCCATCTCTACTAAAAATACAAAAATTAGCTGGGCATAGTGGCAGGCGCCTGAAATCCCAGCAACTCAAGAGGCTGAGGCATGAGAATAGCTTGAACCCAGGAGGCAGAAGTTGCAGTGAGCCAGTATCGCGCCACTGAACTCCAGCCTGGGTGACAGAGTGAGACTCTGTCTTAAAAAAATAAAAATACGGCAGGCACGGTGGCTCACGCCTGTAATCCCAGCACTTTGGGAGGCCGAGGAGGGCTGATCATAAGGTCAAGAGTTCGAGACCAGCCTGGCTAACATAGTGAAACCCCGTCTCTACTAAAAATACAAAAATTAGCCAGGCATGGTGGCACACGCCTGTATTCCCGGCTATTCGGGAGGCTGAGGCAGGAGAATTGCTTGATCCCAGGAGGCGGAGGTTATGGTGAGCCGAGATCGTGCCACTGCACTCCAGCCTGGGTGACAGAGGGAGACTCCGTCTCAAATAAATAAATAAAATGAAAATTTAAAAATGTCTGCTTTCAAAGGAAACAAAAACAATACCAACTTAGAGTCCACCAGCCATGTATGAGAGCTGTGCAGTAAGATATAACGTCTGTTTCATGTAATGCAGCCAGATATACCATGCACATTGCAAAGAACTACACAAAAATATTAGTTAGAGACAATTTTACTATAAGCCTAGAAAATGGAAATAAATTAACTAAAACTTGTTAACATTATTAGCTTTGGTGAGACATTGGTTACAAGTTAAATACACTATAAGTAGTAATAATCCTGCATGTTAATAATCAGATAATAGCGTGTCCAGAATTGGTGGGTTCTTGGTCTCAGTGACTTCAAGAATGAAGCCGTGGACCCTCGCAGTAAGTGTTACAGTTCTTAAAGATGGCGTGTCCGGAGTTTGTTCCTTCTGATGTTCGGACATGTTCAGAGTTTCTTCCTTCTGGTGAGTTCATGGTCTCACTGGCTTCAAGAGTGAAGCTGCAGACTTTTGCCGGGAGTGTTAAAGCTCTTCAAGAGGGTGTGGACCCAAAGAGTGAACAGCAGCAAGATTTATTGCAAAGAGTGAAAGAACAAAGCTTCCACAGTGTGGAATGTGACCCAAGCAGGTTACCGCTGCCGGCTTGGGCAGCCTGCTTTTATTCCCTTATCTGACCCACATCTTGCTGATTGGCCCGTTTTACAGAGAGCTGACTGGTCCGTTTTGACAGGGTACTGATTGGTGCGTTTACAGTCCCTGAGCTAGACACAGAGTGCTGATTGGTGTATTTACAATCCTCCAGCTAGATGTAAAAGTTCTCCAAGTCTCCACTAGATTAGCTAGACACACAGCACTGATTGGTGCATTTACAAACCTTTAGCTAGACACAGAGTGCTGATTGGTGCATTTACAATCCTCTAGCTAGACATAAAAGTTCTCCAAGTCCCCACCAGATTAGCTAGATACAGAGTGCTGATTGGTGCATCCACAAACCCCAAACTGATTGGTGCATATACAGACATAAAAGTTCTCCAAGTCCCCACTTGACTCAGGAGCCCAACTGGCTTCACTTAGTGGATCCCGTGCAGGGCCTGCGGTCGGAGTTGCCCGTCAGTTCTGCACCAGGCACCTGCACTCCTCAGCTCCTGGGCAGTGGATGGGACCAGGCCCTGCAGAGCAGGGGGCAGAGCCCATTGAGGAGGATCGGGCCACGCGGGAGCCCACCACGGGGGACTCAGGCATGGCGTGCTGCAGGTCCCAAGCCCTGCCCGGTGGGGAGGTGGCTGAGGCCAGGCGAGAATTCGAGCACGGCGCAGGTGGGCCAGCAATGCTGGGGGACCCAGCGCACTCTCCACAGCTGCTGGCCCGGGTGCTAAGCCCCTCACAGCCCAGGACTGGCGGGGACGGCCGGCCGCTCTGAGTGCTGAGGCTGCAGAGCCTGTGCCCACCCGGAACTCGCGCTGGCTCCTGAACGCCCTGCACAGCCCTGGTTGCTGCCGGCGTCTCTCCCTCCACACCTCCCGGCAAGCACAGGGAGCCGGGTGCAGCCTCAGCCAGCCCAGAGAGGGGCTCCTGCAGCGCAGCGGCAGGCTTAAGGGCTCCTCAAGCAGGGCCAGAGTGGACACCAAAGCCGAGGGGGCACCGAGAGAGAGCGAGGCCTGCTAGCATGTTGTCACCTTTCAATAGGATGAAAAAAAAGCATTTGCTATACATTTGTATAGCAAAATGTAAAATACTGAATATTAATCCTCACATAGGATGCGTGTGATATTTGTAGGTATATCACAAAACTTTATGATCACTATAAAGTGATTTCATTAGCCAGGCATGGTGGCCAGTGCCTGTAGTCCCACCTACTTAGGAGGGTGCCGCCAAAGGATCTCTTGAGCACATGAGTTTGACGTTACAATAAGCAGTGATTGCACCACTCCACGTTAGCCTGGGTGACCCCATTTCTAAAACAAATAAAAAAAGGTGATTTCAATAGAAATGTGCTCTGGTTGCAAAGAGGAAGACAAATTATTATTTCTTTTTTAAAACTTGACAAGATCATTTTAAAATTTCTTTGAAAATAAGAGAATGTCAAAGATTCATATGGAAAATTAAAGCACTTATCCTATCAGATATTGACACATATTGTAATGAACAGTGATTAAATGTTATGGAACTATGTAAAACTTGAACAGTGAACCAGAGCAAAGGAGAGAATCTAATAATAGATACATGAATTTAAGCAACATGGCAAACGTTAGTGTGGAGAATAACATTAAGAGAGTCTTTGGATGCTATGCTTTGTGACAAATGCTTGACATTCATCCTTTATTGAATGCTCTTAAACCAGGGGTCCCCAACCCCCTGGCCACAGGCTGCTACCAGTCCATGGCCTGTTAGGAACCGGGCCACACAGCAGGAGATGAGCAGCAGGTGGGTGAGCGAGCGAAGCTTCATCTGTATTTACAGCCGCTCCGAATCACTCACATCACCGCCTGAGCTCTGCCTCCTGTCAGATCAGCAGCAGCATTAGATTCTCATAGGAGCGTAAACCCTATTGTGAACTGCACATACACGGAATCTAGGTTGCCCACTCCTTATGAGAATCTAGTGCCAGATGATCCGTCGCTGTCTCCCATCACCCCCAGGTGGGATGGTCTAGTTACAGGAAAACAAGCTCAGGGCTCCTGCTGATTCTACATTGTGGTGAATTGTATAATTATTTCATTACTGTAATAATAATAGAAATAAGGTGTACAATAAATGTAATGTACTTGAATTATCCCGAAACCATCCCCCAATCCTGGTCCTTGGGAAAATTGTCTTCTACAAAACTGGTCCCTGGTGCCAAAAAGGCTGAGGAGTGCTGCTCCAAATAACTTAGTAAAGTTAGCATTATCTTCCATTTTGCAGACGAGGAGCTGAGTTTCAGAAAAAATAACTTTCTCATGGCCCCACAGGTTCTTCCAGTGGGGAGACTGGTCCCAGTCCAATCAGACTTCACAGACTAGGAGAAGGGCATGTCAAAGAGAACAGATTGAAGGACACAATTTGTACCTAGTAGATAAGACAAAGGGTTAATAATGTTAGTAATGTATACACAACTCAGATCAAACATAGATTCTCAAATAGGCAAGTAAACAAAGGCTCATTTCACATATGGGTAATAGTAAATAATATGCATTTGCAGGGGAAATACTCAAATGGGTTAGTAATTTTAAAATTGCTCAAACCAGTAAAGGTGATATCGAAAAAAAAACTGCAAATTGAAATTGTTTTTCAGGATTATTTTATACTTTTTTAACTAGCAAAATAAGTGTATTGATTTGATATAGTTTGTAGAAATATATATGTTTCCCTAAGATGAAAACATTAGTGAAAATGTTTGATTTTGCTATCTTGTTCTGGCTGATGATTACATGAGTAACAAACACATGTCAAAATGTATTGAGCTGTGCACTGAGACTTGTGCATTTTACTGTATGTACCTCAATAAAAAAAAATTAAATACTGAATATACTGGCTGGGCGCAGTGGCTCACGCCTGTAACCCCAGCACTTTGGGAAGCTGATGGAGGAGGATTGCTTGAGCCCAGGAGTTCAAGACCAACCTGGGCAACATGGCAAAACCCTGTCTCTATAAAAAATACAAAAATTATGGCCAGGCACGGTGGCTCACACCTGTGATCCCGGCACTTTGGGAGGCTGAGGTGAGCAGATCACTTGAGGTCGGGAGTTTGAGACCAGCCTGGCCACATGGCAAAACTCTGTCTCTACTAAAAATACAAAAAAAAAAATAGCCCAGTGTGGTGGCACGCACCAGTAGTCCCAGCTATTAGGGAGGCTGAGGCAGGATAATTGCTTGAACCCAGGAGGCAGAGGCTGCAGTGAGCTGAGATCGCACCATTGCACTCCAGCCTGGATGACAGAGTGAGACTCCATCTCAAAAACAAAACAAAAGTTAGCCAGGCATAGTGATACACACCTGTAGTCCCGGCTACTCAGGAGGCGGAGGTGGGAGAATTGCTTGAGCCTGGGAAGTCGAGACTGCAGTAAGCCAGGATAGCACCACTGCATTCCAGCCTGGGTGACAGAGAGAGACTCTGTCTCAAAAAAAAAAAAAAAAAAAAAAGCCAATCCTGAACATATTAAAATACAGTAAGTGATGAAATTAGCGTTATTTATAAGTAAGAAAATAAAGGTAGAAATAACTAGATGCTGCCAACATTAAGGTTAGTATAAAATATTTAGCATGGTTAGTATAAAGCATTTAACCCACAAATTTATAATTCAACTTCTCCTAAGAGCTAAAGTAAAGAGGGAGTTAAAATCACTTACATAACTCAGAGTGGTCATTAAGGTAAAAAGCTGCTCAGAAGGGGCACAGTCAATACTGATATGAAAAATCAGAAACTTCTCCCATGGGTCCTCCCAATGGGATATCATATTGTGTAATAAACAATGTTGTCAACAACACACTGGAGGTGTTAAAATAATGAGTTCTGAGGGTTGTTACTTATATTGTTTTTCAACATAAGCCAGTGGAGTCATGCCAGAACACAGTTCCAAAAAGGCAATTTTACCTGGATGAGCCCTTATGCTTTATATAGGTTTCTGATTATTCTAGCCTAACCCAAGAATAAAACTTAGAGAATCTAGAGAAGTGGTTCTCAACCAGGGGCCATTCTGAGGACATCTGGCAATGTCTACAGATGTTTTCAGTTGTCACAGCTAGGGGTAGGCTGCTATTGTCACCTAGTGAGTAGAGGCCAGGGATGCTGCCTACCACCCTATAATGCCCAGGGCAGCCTCACAATGAAGAATTCTCTCACTCAAAATATCAGTTGTGCTGTTGTAAAACCCTGATCTAGAAGAATGAATGGGCATTATATCACTGAGACCATCCCCCATAAAGATTACCTCTAACAACTAGCTTGGACAAAAAGGGAGAAAATGATGTACCCAAAGGATGTGAGTAGGAGTGGGGTGCAAATGTAGTAGCTATGGCCTGGCTTTCTAGGGGGCATAATAACTCCTGGAAAATAGGCATCAGCACAGAGGAATATGTTTCTATGGCTTGGGAAGAATCGCCTTGTAGGGTAGTAGAGGTCTTCAGTGTTGGCATGGCTCCTCCACCACCAGCCTAATTGTATAAAAACCAGTGTGGGTCACCAGGGCCATGGCTCACTCCTGTAATCCCAGCACTTTGGGAGGCCAAGGCAGGCGAATCACTTGAAGTCAGGAGTTCGAGACCAGCCTGGCCAACATGGTGAAACCCCATCTCTACTAAAAATACAAAAATTAGCCAGGTGTGATAACATGTAATTGTAATCCTAGTTACTCAGGAGGCTGAGGTGAGAGGATCACTTGAACCCGGGCAGCAGAGGTTGCAGTGAGCTGAAACTGTGCCACTGCACTCCACCCTGTGAGATAGAGTGAGACTCCATCTCAAAAACAAACAAACAAAAACCGTGTGGGTTTCTCTGACCCAGCATATTCCTACCTCCATGTAGATCTATCTCAGGAGACATGAGATGTGAGTTAAACTCCAGGCAGCTGCATGCACTCACTCATTTGTGTCCTTATCACATCTGTTCTTTGCAATGTTTGTTGGCTTGGCAGTAAACCAAAGTGAGAGCATCCTAGACAGCGTCCAAATAGTATCCCCTCACACCTTTTATTTTTTTTAAGGACAGGTCTCACTGTGTCACTCAGGCTGGAGTCCAGTGGCGCAATCACAGCTCACAGCAGCCTTTAACTCCTTGGCTCAAGCAATCCTCCCACCTCAGTCTTCTGAGTAGCTGGGACTACAGGTGCAAGCCAGAGCACCCTGCTTGAGTATCATTCTTGTCAATTTTTGAACTGTAAAAGCTTTGAAGTCTGGCTCTGCTCAGCAGTGGATACAGTTGACTACCAACGTCAAGTAGCTCCTTTCCATCTGTGGTCATTGATTTCCTCTAGGTCACATCTTCCCGACTTTGCCCCCAGAGAGAGACAGAGAGACAGAACTTTCTTCCTTTTGGTCTAATTCAGAAAATCCTGGAGTGGGTCCCTGGAGCAGCTTCCATCCTTCCCCCAAAAACTGATCATGTATTTCTACTAGAGCCAGTAGGGAAAGAAGTAATTATCCAAAATAATGGAATTGTCTGCTCAAAAAAAGAGAAGGGTACTTGCCAGTCACAACTGATATCCACCACTCCAGGAATATATGTCCATATTTTTCTTTTTGCATACTTTTTTTTTTAAGAGGTGGGGTCTTGCTTTGTTACCCAAGCTGGAGTACAGTGGCACAATCACAGCTCACTGCAGCCTTGAATGCCTGGGCTCAAGCGATCCTCCCCACTCTACCTCCTGAGTAGCTAGGACTACAGGCATATACCACTCACTGGACCCGGCTTCGAACTTTTATTATGAGACAATTTCAAACTTACAGAAGAGTTGAAAGAATGGTACCAAAAGATGTCAGTATGTCTGCCAAACCAAATTTACCAGTTTTAAACATTTGGCCCCATTTGCACTTTCTCCTTTCATATGTAAATTTTTTGACCCACTTGAAAGTAAGTTATAGACATCATACCTATTTATCCCTAAATATTTTCATTGTATATTTCCTAAGATCAAGGACATCCCGTATATGACCTAATTACAACGATCACATTCAGAAAATTTAACACTGAACCTCTACTATTTATTGCCTAATACACAGTCCAGTTCTCCCGGTAATGTCCTTGTAATATTTCCTCCTGATCTGGGATAGCATGCTGCACTTAGTTGTTATGATTCTTCAGTCTCCTTTACGTTGGAACCTCTTTTTTCATATTCATCATATTGACATTTTAGAAGAGTATGAGCCAGATGTTTTATAGAATATCCCTCAGATTGGATCTGTCTCATGGTTCCTCATGACTGGATCTAGTAATGCATTGTTGACAGGAATGCCACACCATGGTGTGCTGGAGCCAGCTTGTACCATCTCATGAGAGCTAATTCTCACATCTCTTTCCAACTCCATGTTCTGTGATGTTATATTGGTAGCCTGAAATCAGCCATGGTGGGAGAATTTACACTGCTGACGTCAACTAATGCTACAAATCAGACCTTTCCCAGCCCCCAGTTTCCAGTTGTGAAACATTTTCATTTCATAGGATAAGTGGGGTCGTGTCATTCTCCATGCATACCTTACGATCAGGAGGCTTATGAAGCTGATCTATCCCATTATTGGCAGTATCTCATCACAGAGTTGAGATGGTATGTGTCAGCTTCCCCTTGGAAGAGGTACTGTTTTCCCTTTTGTGATTAATAAGTAATCTATGGAGAGGTATTTGTGATGACGTAAATATCCTGTCCTGTTTCTCATCAAACTTTCACTCAAAAGTTGTGAGTTTTGGCTGGGTGCGGTGGCTCATGCCTGTAATCCCAGCACTTTGGGAGGCTGAGGCAGGTGGATCACCTGAGGTCAGGAGTTTGAGACCAGCCTGGCCAACGTGGTGAAACCTCATCTCTACTAAAAAAATACAAAAATTAGTTGGGCATGGTAGCGGGCCCCTGTAATCCCAGCTACTTGGGAGGCTGAGGCAGGAGAATCACTTGAACCCAGGAGGCGGAGGTTGTGGTGAGCCGAGATCACGCCACTGCACTCCAGCCTGGGCGACAGTATGAGACTCCATCTAAAAAAAAAAAAAAAGTTGTTTTTTGTTGTTTTATTTTTTCTTTTTGAGACAGGGTCTTGATCTGTTGCCCAGGTTGAAGTGCAGTGGCATGATCACGGCACACTGCAGCTTCGACATCCAGGCTCAAGCCATCCTCCCACCTCAGCATCCCTAGTAGTGGGAATATAGACATGAGCCACCACACCCGGCTAATTTTTGATATTTTGTAGAGCAGGGTTTCACTATGGTGCCTGATCTCAAACTCCTGAGCTCAAGCAGTGCCCCCACCTCAGCCTCCCAAAGTGCTGGGATTATGGGTGTGAGCCACTGAGCCAGACTTCAATAAATCGTTTTTATTTATTGAAGATTATTGCCTGAATCAATTAGTACTAGATAAGTGCAAGGGTAATTTTCTTTCTTTTTCATTTCTCTACATTTATTTGTTGGTGTTCTACAAGTTAATTTTAAAGACTTCTACTTAAAATAGATAATTAGTAGTAGGCTTGGAAACAAACTGAGGTGTCCCAGTAGTTTCTCAAGTATGTCTAAATCCTAAGTATTTGTGACCACAGTATTAATATTCATTGCTGTAGCACAGATAAGTTTCCATGAAGTACTGATCCAAATGGGAAGAGCAGAATCAGTCTTAAGAAATATTTTCCCAGCAGGGCGTGGTGGCTCACGCCTGTAATCCCACCACTTTGGGAGGCCGAGGCGGGCGGATCATGAGGTCAGGAGATCGAGACCATCCTGGCTAACACGGTGAAACTCCGTCTCTACTAAAAACACAAAAAATTAGCCGGGCGAGGTGGCGGGCGCTTGTAATCCCAGCTACGCGGGAGGCTGAAGCAGGAGAATGGCGTGAACCCCAGGGGGCGGAGCCTGCAGTGAGCCGAGATCGCGCCACTGCAGTCCAGCCTGGGCGACAGTGAGACTCCGTCTCAAACAAAAAACAAAAAACAAACAAACAAAAAAGAAATATTTCCCCCCTCTACTGCGAGAGCATATGTTGATAACATACAGTCCCAGCAACAGTGGAGGTAGCATTTGGATTCATTTTTCCACAGCCTCACCTGTTTCCAGTTTTTACCAAAAACATACCTTTGGAGGATTCCTGATGAGACATTTGCACTGGAGTCATAAAAGCTTAACTAGTACATGGTAGAGTGGAAAGAGCACTGGACAGGGAGTCCAGAGTGCCATGTTCAGGGGGATTGAACATTACACTTCATCTTCCTGATCCTCATTGCCTCCCATCACCTGCAAAAAAAAAAAAAAAAAAAAAAAAAAAAAATCATATTTTCACTAATTTCCCTTTCAAGCCCCAAAACTGTCTTTGATTCTGTTCTCCTACTTGGCATTCAAAACCTAGAATTCACCTCATTAGCCTGGTGTCTTGGTCAACTGAGCCAAGAAGCCAAGGACAAAAATGAGATGTCCTGTGTGGCATCTGAACCCAGTGACCTACTGATTGAATTTATAATCCAGCTAAATTAGCCATGAGGGGGCACCAGGACTTGATACTGTTCATATTACCTTTGTGCATTCAGCCACATCATCTGACTCACTTCTCTGGTTCTCTTTGTTTATCCATGATAGTCATGGAAACCCACTGAAGGATCCCATTACCTCTCTCTTTGAGGAGATCCTTCTCTCAAGTGTTGGCTTGCCTGGTACCTATAAGGTTACCTCTGTTGCCATGGTTGGGAGTAAAAGAAATGTTCCATCCTGGGCAGACGGCACTTCCAAAACAGCTTTTACACTTCAGGCTTGAAATCTTGGAGTTCTTTATAAGTCTTGATTAAATTTCACCAAATGAAATTGCAGAGAACTGGGCAAATAGTGTTACACCTGATTGATGTATTGTTTAGTAAACTCCGTGAATGAGTCCAAGAACGTTGGCAGGCAGTATTAGGACTCAACATTTGTTGCCTGGGATTTCTAGAACAGTGATTGTTCAATGGAAGGTGAGGTAGGGGCTGAGGGTTTTAAAAGAATATGGGCCTTTGCCAAAGCATGCGTTCTCTTCTCTTCCTGGAACAAGATTTTGCTAGAGCCCACTCCTTCACCGCACCATCACCCTCCTCCACCAGAACTGTATTGGGGCCACTTGTGTAGGTGGAAAAGTCCACAGGTGAGTTGGATATTTTCCTCCCTACTCTTCTGGAGCTGTCTGAGCTTGGTACTTGTCTTGCTCATTTCCTCATTTCAGCATTTTTAATACTTAATAACCCTTCTAAAGTAGAAAATTATTTGGCTGCTTCCCTAAGAATATCTGCTGTAGGTTTTTCTGTCTGCTGAACTTCCATTTACTAAATTGAAAAGTTGGTGTCTGAAATATTTTTCAGGTGACTTGTCTGAGGTTCTGATGAGGCAAAGTGGGGTCGTGGAATGTCGGAGGAGTTGGCAGTAATTTTCAATTTACTTTGTTCATCTTTAGCGTTTTTAACATCTTAAGTAATTTTTTCTTCTCTAAGATTTTAAGACACATTTGACTTTGATTTTGAGTTCCTGCCTAATTTCAAACCCAATGATGTTTTTGAGTTCTCCTGTTAGCCGTCCTCCCTTGCCGTGAGTTTCTTTTTCTTTGAACTAAGGAATGTATCCTTTCTAAAATTTAATCTTGATCAACACCCACCTCACCTGTTGGATGAACCGCCTCATCGTCTTTCACCAGATTGGAAAACCACCATCTCCTGCCTGAAAGGCAGAGGGCGGTTGACTTCTACAATCAACCTGGCTTCCCTTTGATTTTGTAATCTGTTTCTAGAGATTATGGGCGAGCTTTGAATTCCAAGGCTCTGGGCCTGTCAGCCTTTGAGGCAAAAAACTTTGAAGCAAAAAACTTTGAAGCAGATCCTCTCCTCAGGTTTCAGAAGGGTGGCCTGTGTGTTAGAGGATGAAATCAATTTGTTTTCATCTTGTAACATAAGGGAAACATGAATAATTATCACTGCTGGCATTGTAACACCCTGGGGTTTTTATTTGCTCATTTTATTTTATGGGTTTTAAAATAATTATTGTTTGTTTTTTGAGAACCCTCATCAAATCACGTGGAAACCTGAGAGAAAAGCACAATCCTTTCAGAAATCCTCACTGAGCATAACTACCTCTGTGAACCTGTCTATTGTATATTTACTTTAAAATGACTTAATCTCCCCATTGATGCACTTGGTATAACTAGGAAACACTCCAGCTCAGATTCAAGAGGTGGAAGGGAGGAAGAAAGAATGCAGGGCAATTTCCAGGAATTACATGTTCTTAAATACTATGCCCTTTCAAGTCCTAATTATACAGGACTTAGGCAATAATGGGGTTAAGTGGAATTGTTTTTGCATATGTTAAAACTTACAAGCTAACATTACCACTAAAACCTGTTTTTAAAATAAAGATACCTCTATACCATTCATTGTTACAATATGGTTCAGTAATAATATTTCATGTATCATCACAATTTAAAAAATATAAACGTGCATATGAGTATTATTGTTAGAGCTATACCCTTTCTGCACATATCTATGCATCCCTACTGGGCTACTGAAAAAGCTTTTTTTTTTTTTTTTTGGTAGAGATGAGGTCTCTCTATGTTGCCCAAGCTGGTCTCAAACTCCTGGCCTCAAGTGATCCTTCTCCCTCAACCTCCCAAAGTACTGGGATTACGGGCATGAGCCACTGTGCCAGGCCCTGAAAAAGCATTCTTTACCAAGTCCCAGAGCTCCAATTTTTCTTTCGGGTTTTGAATGTTTAAAAAAAAAAAAAAAAAGGAAAATTGATAAATTAGAGTTCCTCAAACTTCAATATAAATCAACAGAATCTTAGTCTTCAAAGCATTTGCTGTAACTGATTTTTAAGGCCTCACATTTTATCTATAATAGTACAAATATGAACTCAACAATGTGTCATTGACACAGAAGTGAATTTATATTCTTAATAATATTTGCATTGTGTGTATACTGAAATAACCATACTATAACACAGGGGAAAAAATTTATCCCAGGAAAACACTCAACAAATGAATCTAGGAAATTCTGCAGAGTGCTTAAAAATGAACTTGCAGAGATAAAAATTTTTCATTTAGAAGTTTTCTGAATGTTTAGCCTCAAAGTCATTCCCATTTCTTCCTGAATACTGCTCTCTAAACATAATCCCTCACCACAGCTATTTAAAACACACACACACACAGACACACACACACACACACACACACACAGTGGTTTCGCCTTAACCCTCAATAAGTCTCTCCACACCCCCCACTTTCCCCTGCAATGGTATGATCTGCATTTGATCGTAAACTGGAGGTGCCAAGCTGTGACAGCTTCCTCAACTTCAGAGCCATTTGCTAGAATCTAGGACAGTCCCATGTTCAATGATGCTTTCCTTTTCCATCAACAGGGGCAAATCGAAGTAGACAGCGAAACCATCTTCAAGTTAGCAGCGTTTATTTTACAGGTAAGATTGGACAAACTGCCTCTTAGCAGCTCCCTTGTGTTTGTTCGTTTTTGTTAACTGCCCGCAACTCTGAAACTTTTGCATGGGGCAGTGACTGTTGGATTTTTAAGCCAGTTAGTTGTTTGCTGATGAAAAATGTGAGCCACCGTCTTCTGCTTTAGAATAGTTTGCATGAGCTGCGATGTGATATTGTGAGTCTCAAAGAAAAATGAAATTTAGACTGCTCTGAAGGAAAAGAGTTAAACCCGTATTCCTGGAAGAGAGCTCTGGGATACTTGAATTTGGGAGGCAGCAGTTGTTACAACAGCTGTAATTTTCATTTAAATTTAGTAACTTTTGTATACATTTTCTTGTGGTCCAGTAAAAGAGCCCTTTAGTTCTTAAAGGCATTAGTCTGTTTCCATGCTGGTTTAAAAAGTAAAGGGAAAACAAATAGTATGTGTCGGTTTACCTTTATTGTGGTTTAAAAGGTCTTCCTCCAGTCTAAAAAGTGTGCCACTTGAATGAAAAGCATTTATCATGTGATCTTAAAAACATACAGTGAGAAATAATTATTTGTGCTTTTTCACATATATATGTTTCTTTTATTAAGAATAAGGAATATTCCTAACAGGACAGTCAGGGTTTTCTTATCAATGCCTAATTCTTCTTATGGCTATAGGGAGAGCATTCCTGAGAAACATTCTTCAAAACAAAACTCAGGAACTTTAAGAGGGGAAAGTAATCAAGATAAAACTCATTTAGCTTAACAAAAATACATATTGATCAGCTCTATTTGTTTTTGTTTGTTGTTTTTAGGAAGCCAAGGGAGATTATACCAGGTAATGCTTTTCTTTTCTGATATTACTATGCAAAATAACCCTAAAGAATCATTTTATGCGGTTATTTTAAATAACAATGGATACAAAATCAAAGGAAAGTAGATCTCTAAGGCAGGAGACTGAGATCGCTTCGCTCTTCAAATACAGACCTATTCTTTTTGTGAATGAATCAGGGAATGATGCTTTCTTATAGTTTTTCAAGCCAGAATGACAGCGAATTATAACCAGAAGCTCTCCAAAGTTCTGTTTTCTGTCATCTGTTAATTAGTGAGATGAAGAAATCTATAAAAAGCTTTGATAGCTAATGCTGATAAAAAAAAAAAAACTTACAATAATCTTGTGTTCGAAGAGTTATAATGTATGCACAAAAAGATTTAATCCATCAGCTGCTTAGTTAAGGGATTAATAGGGGCTTTCTTTCGCAGCTGCCCTGAAGGGGCCTCACCCTTCATACACTTGACCTAACAGTTGTATTGTTGCTGCGGAGACATTTAATGGTTCTAACTGCCTCACTGGCCACATCCACAGAGAGTGTTTATATTTGAATTCACCCTCTACCTGCTCCATTCTATCCTTTTAACGCAATCGTTGGAGTTGTAGAGAAACAGTTAAAGGGTGGAGGCAATGCTTCCCTTTGTAGGCCAATGACCCCTTTGAAAGCCTGGCCTCTACGATGTTAATGTTCGACTCCTGGTAGACGTTACTCGTAGATTATTTACAGATCACCTAGCACTCATTCCCAGCCAAGTCTTTGAATAATGTGCCCCTTAACGGACTAACAAAATAATGCCTTCCAACCTTGAAAACTTCCAGTTACGGAGTTGTACTTCACTTTGGAAACTCCCAACACTCTCGTCATCTTCCCGTTCGTCTTTGGTAGAATGTTCAAGGATGCCACATAAAACAGCATGATTCCTCACCACAATCTCCCACCAGTTCTGTTTTGTGCTCTCTCTCTCTCTCTGTATGTATATGTGTGTGTGTGTATTTACATTTTTCTAAGTTAAGAAATTTGAAGAAGTCATGAAAATCAAACACAAATTGTTTTTAATGGAAAGAAAAGGGCAGGAGATTTAAAAAAAAAAAAAAAGAGGATAAGGTAGTTTATAGACCATTAGTATCACTAAAGGCTCACACCTGAGGCCGGGTGTGATGGCTCATGCCTATAATCCCAGCACTTTGGGAGGCCAAGGAGGGAGGATCAGTTGAGGCCAGGAATTCCAGACCAGCCTGGCCAACATGGTGAAACCCTGTCTCTACTACAAATATAAAAATTAGCTGGGTGACCGGGCACAGTGGCTCACGCCTGTAATCCCAGCACTTTGGGAGGCCAAGGCTGGTGGATCACGAGGTCAGGAGATAGATACCATCTTGGCTAACACGGTGAAATCCCGCCTCTACTAAAAATACAAAAAAATTGGCCAGGCGCGGTGGCGGGCGCCTGTAGTCCCAGCTACTTGGGAGGCTGAGGCAGGAGAATGGCGAGAACCCGGGAGGCGCAGCTTGCAGTGAGCCAAGATAGCGCCACTGCAGTCCGGCCTGGGCAAAAGAGCGAGACTCCGTCTCAAAAAAAAAAAAAAAAAAATTAGCTGCGCATGGTGACAGGCACCTGTAATCCCAGCTACTCAGGAGGCTAAGGCAGGTGAATTGCTTGAACCCGGGAGGCGAAGGTTGCAGCGAGCCAAGATCACGCCACTGCACTGCAGCCTGGGTGACGGAGTGAGACTCAAAGCTATTATGTCTCTACTGTTGTCTTTCCCAGAAAAGCTATGTTTCCTGGGAATATCAGATATGCAAGGAACACAGTCATTTACGGGGGTGATTTTTAAAAAACAACCCTGGATAAGAAATCATATGGGGGTGATTCTAAAGTCAATGTGTAAATGACAGTTTCGGGGCCCAAAAGCTCACACTCAATGGATTGCTAACCCACCTTCCCCACTTAGCCCCAGTCAAGCCTGTGACTGACACCCACTGAGCCTCAGTTTCATCGGTAAAATGGTACCTTTCCCATAAAACTGTCATGAGAATCAAATGTATGTAAACGTTGCCCAGGGCAACATCTGGCTTATAGCAAGTAATCTACACCCTTGGGCTATTATTATTAATTTAGTTATTATTATCCTCATTATTACTATCATCCTGTCTGGTCTCTTAGCTACCTCTGATGAGACTTTTGAGACTCAGGTTGGTCTGAAGAAGCTGTAATAACCTATAGTTGTGGAGGAGGTGGAGAATAGAAAGAGAAAGGTTAATTTCACAAACCTTCCTTAGGGAAGATCCCTTACCTGAGGCAAAGGAAGGCCTAAAAGGGACAGTCCTTCAGTTGTTCAAACATTTGAGCCCCAGGACATCAGGGTTGGTGAGTTAATTCTGGGCAAGCCCAGTCCAGACCTTTGCCTTCACTTGAGCTTGTTCCTGGTGGTTTTCCTGAGTGATCACGAGGTTGCAGTGGCGCACACTGTTTTGAAATTGTCCAAACTACACTAAGTAGTGGAGAAAGCCTGGGACTGGAAATCACGCAGACTGGCAGCATCCCTCTCAGCCTCAGTTCCCTCATCTGTAAATTGGGGTTAATCAAAACAATGGCTTTGCCGCTTGGTTTTGAGGAGATGTGAGAGCACTTTGCAAATTACCATGCTCTCACTATCTGATCTTCTCCTCCCCTGAATAGAGAGGATATGTTTTTCCTCCAAAGTTTTGTTCTAAAAGTCCTCTTTGTTTTTGTTTTGTTTTATTTTGTTTTTGTTTTGTTTTATTTTGTTTTTGTTTATTTTTGAGATAGAGTATTGTTCTGTCACCCAGGCTGGTGTGCAGTGGCATGATCTTAGTTCACTATAACCTCCACCTCCTGGCTCAATCAGTTCTTTCATCTCAGCCTCCTGAGTTGCTGGGACTACAGGTACACAACATCATTTTTTGTAGAAACACGGATTCACCATGTTACCCAGGCTGGTCTCAAACTCCTGGGCTCAGCTGATCTGCCTATGTTGGCCTCCCAAAGCACTGAGATTACAGGCGCAAGCCATCGCACCCTGCCTTGTTATAAAACTCTTCTGAGAAAATCAGGCACCGGGCGCCGAGCGCAGTGGCTCACGCCTCTAATCCCAGCACTTTGGGAGGCCAAGGCAGGCAGATCACCTGAGGTCAGGAATTCGAGACCAGCCTGGCCAACATGGAGAAACCCCGTCTCTACTAAAAATACAAAATTAGCTGGGCATGGTGGCACATGCCTGTAATCCCAACTACTTGGGAGGCTGAGGCAGGAGAATTGCTTGAAACCGGGAGGCAGAGGTTGTGGTGAGCCTAGATCACGCCATTGCACTCCAGCCTGGGCAACAAGAGTGAAACTCTGTCTCAAAAAAAAAAAAAAAAAAAATTAGCCTGGCCCAGTCACACACGCCTGTAGTCCCAGCTACTTGGAAGGCTGAGGCGAGATAATTGCTTGAACCCAGGAGGTGGAGGTTGCAGTGAGCCAAGATGGTGCCACTGCACTCCATCCTGGATGACAGAGTGGAACTCTATCACAAAAAAAGAAAAAAGAAAAGAAAAGAAAAAGAAAATCAGGCAAGGCCAGGTGCAATGGCTCACTCCTGTAATCCCAGCATTTTAGGAGGCCAAGATGGGCAGATCACTTGAGGCCAGGAGTTTGAGACTAGCCTGGCCAACATGGCAAAACCTTGTCTCTACTAAAAATACAAAAGTTAGCTGTGCATGGCAGCACACACCTGTAATACCAGCTCCTGGGGAGGCTGAGACACAAGAATCGCTTGAACCTGGAGGTGAAGGTTGCAGTGAGCTAGAGATCGTGCCACTGCACTCCAGCCTGGGCAACACAGCAAGACTCTGTCTCTAAAAAAAAAAAAAAGAAAGAAAAAGAAAGAAAAAAACGAAAAGAAAGGCAAAATAAAATACCATGAGGCTATGTTGTACTGGTTAAAGCAAAGACTGTGGAACCAGACAGCCTGATTCAAATGCCAGGTTGGCGCTACTTATTACCTGTGTAATCTTGAACAAATTACTTAAAATCTCCAAGCCTCAGTTTCCTCATCTGTAAAATGGGACTTATAATACACACTCCATAGGATTGCTGTGAGGATTAAATTAATTAATATTGCACTTGTACTTAGAACAGTTCCTGCAGTCCATTTTATTTTACCAAATTGTTGGACATGATGGACTCCCCTATTGTTACAAATACTACTTCTTTCCCATATCAATAACGGGAAAAAAGATGTTCATCATGGCCTTATTTATATTAGCTCCTTTCCCCCATAAAGCTAATATAAATAATCCTGTGATGAACATCTATGTGTATTTATTTTTAGTCTTGCTCTGTCACCCAGGCTGGAGTGCACCTCACTGCAACCTCCAACTCCCAGGCTCAAGCAGTTCTCCTGCGTCAGCCTCCCAAGTAACTGGGATTACAGGCACATACCACCATGCCTGGCTAATTTTTGTATTTTTAGTAGAGATGAGGTCTCACCATGTTGGCCAGGCTGGTCTCAAACTCCTGACCTCAGTGATCTGCCCGCCTCATCCTCCCAAAATGCTGGGATTTTTTTTGAGACAGAGTCTTGCTCTGTCGCCCAGGCTGAAGTGCAATGGCGCCATCTTGGCTCACTGCAACCTCCACCTCCTGTGTTCAAGCGATTCTCCTGCTTCAGCCTCCCAAGCAGCTGGGACTACAGGCATTGACACTCTCAAAAAACATGATAAACAAACAAACAAACATTGACCAAAATATGTCCCCAAATACCTTCCTAGGCAAAGTGGCTTTTTCAGTAAAAACAATGACTGAACACCTAATTCTTAAGGCCGCTCTGGTCCACTCCTTATGAATATCCACCTCTTTCTTGAATTGAGCATTTCCGAAGCTGACGTCACCAACAGCCCAGCCTCCAAACCAGCTCCTCTTCCACTGATTCTGTTCTCTCTTGAATGACAGCTCCGTTCTCTCTTGAATGATAGCTCCGTTCTCTCTTGAATGACAGCTCCGTTCTCTCTTGAATGACAGCTCTGTTCTCTCTTGAATGCTCTCTAAGGATTTCCCCTTTCCTTTCCCATCTTTTTTCCACCTGTCAGACAGCTCTCTCCTTTACTTCTGTTGATCAGCACCGCAATTTTCTCAGCCCTCATTCCCTCCCACTCAGCCTGACTGTAAAAGTGTGTGTGTGTGAATTATGTGTTGAGCTAATAATTGAATATTACAGTGTTATTTTATATATTATTTTTTGAGATGGAGTCTCTCTCTGTCACCCAGGCTGGAGTGCAGTGGTGTGGGGTTGCTCACAGCAGCCACCATGCCCAGCTATTGTTTGTATTTTTAGTAGAGACGGGGTTTCACCACGTTGGCCAGGCTGGTCTCGAACTCCTGGCCTCAGGTGATCTGCCCGTCTAGGCCTCCCAAAGTGCTGGGATTACAAGTGTTAGCCACCGTACCTGGCCTAAGACATTATTTAAATGTCCATGTCTGATTTCATTCAGTCGTACCACAATAGCTATTATCTCTTAAAGTAATAAATGTAAACTTTAAGCCCAAAGAGATTGTTACATTGCTGGTGAGTTCTCAGATCTGTTCTGATTCCGGCTTTCCAGCTACCTTCCTCCGACATAGATTTGATCATTGTTTTTTTCTAAAAATCTCTTAATTTCTCATTGCACACAGACACCTGCCCACCACCACCACCACAACCTGGCATTCAAGGCCATACTTGGTTGGCATTACACATTTAATCTCCCATTCTCTGCTGTGCATACTCCTTAGTATCTGCTCATGCCTCTCTTCCTTTTTTCTCCGCGCAGCCCATGCTATCTGCCCTCATGGCTTTGTTCAAACTTCTTCCTAGAATGCCTTTAAAAACAGCAATCCTCCCCTTTTTATTTTTTTTTTTTTTTATTTTTTTTATTTATTTTTTTTTTTGAGACGGAGTCTTTCTCTGTCCCCCAGGCTGGAGTGCAGTGGCGCGATCTCGGCTCACCACAACCTCCACCTCCTGGGTTCACGCCATTCTCCTGCCTCAGCCTCCCGAGTAGCTGGGACCACAGGCGCCCGCCAACACGCCCGGCTAATTTTTTGTATTTTTTAGTAGAGACGGAGTTTCACTGTGTTAGCCAGGATGGTCTCGATCTCCTGACCTCGTGATCCACCCGCCTCGGCCTCCCAAAGTGCTGGGATTACAGGCTTGAGCCACCGCGCCCGGCCCTTCCTCCCCTTTTTATTTTGCTTCCTGCCGTGTTCCCTTCAGAGTATTTTCAGTTAACATTATCACAACCAGTAGGAAACCCTGCTCTCCGAAAGTTAATTAAAATAGTGGAGTGGGGACTTCCATTTTCTTTAAATAGATGACAGTTTGAATTTCCAAGTCAGCCCTTAAACCGCAAAGATAACAGGCTACTTGGGTAACACAACACAGACAAACAGAGAATTCCTGAAAGCTGACACGGCAAGGAGGCAAGGCTTTATCACCCAGCTGCCAGCCACAAATGAGCTTGTAAAAGCAAAGCTTTTTTTTTTTTTTTTTTTTTGGAGGCAGAGTTTCACTCTTGTTGCCCAGGCTGGAGTGCAGTAGTGCGATCTCGGCTCACTGCAACCTCTGCTGTCCGGGTTCAAGCGATTCTCCTGCCTCAGCCTCCCGAGTAGCTGGGATTACATGTGCCTGCCACCATGCCTGGCTAATTTTTGTATTTTTTAGTAGAGACGGGGTTTCACCATGTTGGCCAGGCTGGTCTTGAACTCCTGACCTCGTGATCCACCGTTCTCGGCCTCCCAAAGTGCTGGGATTACAGATTACGGCATGAGCCACTGAGTCCGGCCTTTTTTTTTTTTTTTTTTTTTAATTTTGAGAGGTGAAATTACCAAATAACTATGTGATTAGGGTGCTTCTGCGTGTAAGAAAAAGTGAGTGACTACATTTTGCAATTCAGTGCTGGGTCAGAATGAGAGTATGTTAACACCCAGCTTCAAGTGGGAAGGGAATATTCACAATTTACAGCTGTGCTGCAAAAAAAAAAAAAAAAAAAAAAAAAAAAAAAAAATGCAGCTATTTCCCATGGGAAAGGAATTTCTTTGGATGCCCTGGAGAGTAGTTAACGAAGGGAAGATAAAAACACTTTCAAGAAATTTGCCTCTAGGCCAGGCACGGTGGCTCACGCTTGTAATTCCAGCACTTTGGGAGGCCGAGGCGGGCGGATCACGAGGTCAGGAGATCGAGACCACGGTGAAACCCCGTCTCTACTAAAAATACAAAAAAATTAGCCGGGCGTGGTGGCGGGCATCTGTAGTCCCAGCTACTCGGAGAGGCTGAGGCAGGAGAATGGCGTGAACCCAGGAGGCGGAGCTTGCAGTGAGCCGAGATTGCGCCACTGCACTCCAGCCTGGGTGACAGAGCGAGACTCTGTCTCAAAAAAAAAAAAGAAATTTACCCCTTAGTTCTTACACCTCTGGGGCACTTAAAGCTCTAAAATCTAATTTCATTTCCAGAGCCTTTACCGTCAATGACAATCATAAAAATATCATCTCCCATGGGCAAGGCGCTATGCTGAGTACCCACTGGAATCAATGGGGAAGCTGTAGTGAAGAGAGGAGCTTTGGAATTTAACTGCCTGGGTTCAAATCCAGGCCCAGCCACTTGTTATGTACCTGTGGGTAGTTTGCCTAGCCTCCCTGGAACCATTTCTTTGTCTCAATAAAAAATATTTGCCATTGTTACTGTTATTAATATGTTTAATCCTCACAGCAACCCTGTGATGGCACTATCATTGTCCGCGTTTTATAGATAGGAAAACTGAGCTTTGTAGCTGTTAAGTAGCTTACTATTTAGGTCACATAGCTAGAGAGTGGCAAATTAGGGCTCGAAACCGCATGCATTTTACCACTGTTAGAGGTTTCCTTTTTTGTTTTTCGGGGGTATCACTGTTAGAGGTTTCCTTTTTTGTTTTTCGGGGGTTTTTTTGTTTTGTTTTGTTTTGTTTTTTTGAGATGGCTCCTCGCTCTGTTGCAGGCGGGAGTGCAGTGGTGCAATCGCAGTTCACTGCAAACTCCGCCTCCTGGGATCAAGCAATTCTCCTTGAAATTAGCCACCACGCCTGGCTAATTTTTTTATTTTTAGTAGAGACGGGGTTTCACCATCTTGGCCAGACTGGTCTCAAACGCCTGAATCTCAGGTAATCTGTCAGCCTCAGCCTCCCAAAAGTGCTGGGATTACAGGTGTGAGCGACTGCACCCAACCAGTTTCTTTTTTTGTATCCCAACACAAATTTGTAAGAATCATTACCTTCCTGGCCAGCAGAATAAAGAAGGCTTACTTGACAGAAATGGAATGTTTTTGTCTTATTTCAGGTAGGGCCTTTGGTGAATCAACAAAACGCTTTTGTGAAAAAAACTCTTGAGAAGTGATTTCTACAATACTTGGTTAAAAGTTAAACAAAGTTCCGCAAGTTCTCTTGGCTAAGTGTTCAATCTGCTCGTGAGCGCTATGAATCTCCCAGAAGGGGACACATAAGCAGCATTTTCCACTCTTATTTCAGCCTCTTGCTGGACTACACACTCTACTCTGTGAAGCATGGAATCAGAGTAGGAGTCAGGCTTCTGCATTTTACAGCTTAAGTATTTTGCATTTCAAAATCCCTTGCATTTCACAGCTTAAAAAACCTGATGCAACTAAATGAACCCAAAAACCCTAAGTCCCACCTTAATACATCTTTAGACAGTTACTAACACCACATAGGATCAGTCCTATACAGGAAGTAACTCTCTTGACCCATTTGAGTTCTCAGTTTCTTTCTCCACTGGAGTGGACCAGACCGTTAGACCCATCACAGCTACTTGGTCCTGAAATGAAACTCAGCATACTTTGCCTCTTCAGGTAGCCACTGGCTGAGACACAGGCATGCGTGGCATTCGGTAGGAATAGAAAGTAGCATGACATGAACTACTTCCACTTCTCAAACTGCAAACCATCCAGAGTCTACAGGAGCTGTGAGACAACATTGTTGAGGGAGAATTCTACATTCCCCCACTGATAAGCATTTCCATGCCTTTTGGTTTGATTCTGGAAACACACTGAGTGATAACATAACACATAACAATACAATGTTGTTATCTGTGTTCAGATGGCTAATGCGGTTAATCCATTTTTTTGTGGGATCAGGAAAGACACATTGAATCACATATACAGGAAGAAGGATTAAAGAGTTGGGGCTTCAAGTTGACCATAAGTAATTTTTCACTTGTCTGGTAGGAAGTTTCCCAGAAGAGAAACACATTTCTGTGACTTTCCATTCTTTTAAATCTAGAGTTAGAAAAAGGATACATAGGCCAGGCATGGTGGCTCACAACTGTAATTTTGGGAGGCTGAGGAGGGTGGATCACAAGGTCAGAAGATCGAGACCATTCTGGCTAACACGGTGAAACCCCATCTCTACTAAAAATACAAAAAATTGCAGGTTGCAGGAGGTTGCAGTGGGCCGAGATTGTGCCACTGCACTCCAGCTTCGGAAACAGAGCGAGACTCCATCGCGGAAAAAAAAACAAAACCCAAAACAACAACAACAACAAAACCCTAGGAAAACGTTATCTGCATTGATTGTTTTTCTTTTATGTGTTCTTTTTCTTTTTTTCTTCTTTTTTTTTGGAGACAGAGTCTCGCTCTGTCATCCAGGCTGGAGTGCAGTGGTGAAATCTCGGCTCACTGCAACCTCTGCCTCCCGGATTCAAGCAATTCTCCTGCCTCAGCCTCCCAAGTAGCTGGGACTACAGGCACATGCCACCACGCCCGACTAATTTTTTGTATTTTTAGTAGAGATGGGGTTTCACCGTGTTAGCCAGAATGGTCTCGATCTTCTGACCTTGTGATCCACCCTCCTCAGCCTCCCAAAATTACAGTTGTGAGCCACCATGCCTGGCCTATGTATCCTTTTTCTAACTCTAGATTTAAGAATAAACTTTTTTAAGTTGTAGTAAAATATACATAAAATTTATCATCTCAACCATTTTTAAGAATAGTGTTTGGTAGTGTTAAGTAATGTTTATGTTGGGTGTGTGTGTGTGTGTGTGTGTGTGTGTGTGTGTTTGAGACAGAGTCTCGCTCTGTAGCCCAGGCTGGAGTGCAAGTGGTATGATCTCGGCTCACTGCATCCTCTGCCTCCTGGGTTCAAGCAATTCTCCTGCCTCAGCCTCCTGAATAGCTGGGATTATAGGCACGCACCACCACGCCTTGCTAATTTTTTGTATTTTTAGTATAGACGGGGTTTCACCATGTTGGCCAGGCTGGTCTCGAACTCCTGACCTCAGGCAATCTGCCCGCCTCGGCTTCCCAAATTGCTGGGATTACAGGCGTGAGCCACCGCGCCTGGATGTGTTTATGTTGTACGGCCAATCTCCAGAACTTTTTCATCTTGGAAAAACAGAAACTCTGCACCCATTAAACAGCTCCCCATTCACTCCTCCTGCAGTCCATGGCCACCACCATTCTACTTTCTGTCTCTATGAATTTAACAGGAGAAAAATAAAATATTTTTATTTTAAATATTTGCAGATTTTCATGTTAACCTGCTTCCCAGCCTAAGTCATTCTTATGGATGATATTTCTTCTACCCATTATTAAGAGAGTTAAAGGTTCAAAGCAGACACGATCGGAGTCCTCAGGGAGCTGGCTGACGTTTAGAAAAATCTCTCATCACATTTTCATTCTCATTAGAAATTCCTTAGACCTAAAAACAAATAGCTTGACTGTTGATCCCCATCAAGCATGCAGATGGGCAGAGTAATTGTCCCCTGTTAAAAGTTAGGCCACAGACAAAAATTTAATGACAAACGAATTCTAGCTGAGAGGACACTGCACTTCCCAGAACACAAGCAGGTTTCCTGTTACAGGATGCATCTTTGGTAGAATACTGAGAAAATAAAAGGGTGACACCAATCCCGTGGATCAGTCACGATGTTGGAAAAGTGAGTTTCTAGGCTGAGCTTCCACTGGTTACCAATAGACTCTGTCAAACCAAGCCCCAAACTGCTCACAACTCAGAACTTGGCAAGTTACTTTCAAAGTTCTTTTCCCAGGCAGTTTATTATAAACCTTAGAGTTGCCAGATTTAGCAGATAAAAATATAGGATGCCCAGTTAAATTGGAATTTCAGATGAACAACGAAAAATTTTTTAGTATAAGCATGTCCAATATATTAAATCTGCCAACTCTAACCTAGATCACACCTTTGAGATTCTTCTCAATAGTAATAATCCACCACCAGCCTGGGCAGAGAGTGGTAGGAATAAAGTGTTTGGTAAAATCTTTGGTTTATTATGCTCCCATCAGAAAGGAAGGAACGCTTTTGTTGTTGTTGTTGTTGTTTTGAGGCAGGATTTTGCTCTGTCATCCCGCCGGAGTGCAGTGGCATGATCATGGATCACTGCAGATCATGTGCCCCCTGGGCATAAGTGATCTTCCCATCGCAGCCTTCCGAGTAGCTGGGACTACAGGTGTGTACCCCACGTCTGGCTAATTTGTGTATTTTCCATAGAGATGAGATTTCACCATGTTGCCTAGGCTGATCTCAAACACCTGGGCTCAAGCAATTTGCCCACCTCAGTCTCCCAAAGTGCCTGGATTACAGGCGTGAGCTACCACACCTGGCCAGGAAGGAACACGTTTATTGAACATAGGCAAGTGCCTTCATAGCATTCTATTGTAATATACCCAAGAATCCTATGCAACAGGCCACTATTCATATTTTTATAATATGGAAACCCAGGCTCACAAAGGTTAGTTTATCTAAGACCACAAAACTCCTAGGAACAGGGAGACCTGGGACTGAATGCAGTTTTAAGGCCAAACCTTATTACTGCAAATCATAGGCCTAGAGTTGATTGGTTGGTTGGTGTTTTTTATTTTTTCTCTAGGTATGTACTGGCTGCCTGTGTACTAGCTCTAGTAAAATGATGGGCAGCTAGGTGATCTTCCTAAATCAGTTTCCTTACCTGTAAATTAGAGTAGCAACATCTTGGGTGCTATGAAGACTAAATGAGTTTGTGTAGGTAAAATGCTTCCACTTGTCACACACAGTGTCTAGGATGGCCACCTTAAGAGCCCAAAGCGGATGGGCGCTGTGGCTGACGCCTGTAATCCTGGCACTTTAGGAGGCCAACGCCGGCCGATTGCCTGAGCTGAGGAGTTTGAGGCCAACCTGGGCAACATGGTGAAACCCTGTCTCTAGTAAAAATACAAAAAATTAGCCAAGCATGGTGGTACATGCCTGTAATCCCAGCTACTCAGGAGGTTGAGGCAGGAGAATCACTTGAACCCAGGAGGCAGAGGTTGCAGTGAGCCGAGATCACCCCACTGCCCTCCAGCGTGGACGACAGAGCGAGACTGTCTCAATAAATGAATACATAAATAAAAGCCCAAGGAATATCTTTTATCATCCTATGAAAGAGGAGCTGAGAGGTCTGAGGAAGCTGGGGACCAGAGATGGTGTAGAAATGCGTGCTCGCACCTGAACCCCTGTGAAGGCGCTAGAAATGCATGAAGCCTAGAAATGCATGCTCACACCTAAACCCCCATGAAGGCCTTCTTTGCATGCTCACACCTGTAGCCCTGTGAAGGAGCTTCTTAGGATGAAGGATGGGCCAACAACTTCCCACCTCTCACAGAAACAGTGGGAGGCATCCCTAGCTTTGGCCAGAGGCCAGGAGAAAGGCTTATATAATTCTTTCAGTTCTCACTTTTCACTCTGTAAACAGCTGCAACCTGACTTGGTTTAAGGTCTGATCAAGAAAGGTTTAAATGGGGTAGGGAGGAAATTCCACAAATGAAAGACCCTGTGGCATAGGAGGGGAGGAGAGCAAGGTCTGGCACAGCCAGCTGGGTGTTTCCTTTCCCGGCCCCTCCCTCCTCTTCCGTTCCTCCCTAGCTTTCCAATTCTCTCCTCTTCCTCTTCCTCCTCTTGTGCTCTGGCCTGCAGTTGTCCAGAGAACAAACCTCTGGTCCTTTAGATCTGTTGCCACCTACTGTGGGAACTTTGGTAAGTTTTCAACCTTAAATGGGTCTCGTTTCTCTCATCTGTGCGTTTAGGGGTTGGACCAAATGAATTCACCTCGCTTACCTGGCTGGTTGGAGCTGCTCTCTTTTAAGTTTAGTCTGGATGGGTAGAAAGTGAAGAGGGCTTTTTCTTTTAGCTGTTACGCAGTTAGCTCAGTCTGTAATCAGTTTTTTGGAACTGATTTCCGATAATCAGGAGTGGCATTAGGCATTGAATGGAACTTGAGCTGTAGCTTTTGCCTTTGCATATGATTGACTGTGAATGAAAGTGTCAGCTTGTTTCTTCTTTTCTTCATCCCATCCCAGGCCTTAGTATCCCCTAACAGTAACAGAAATAACTCATCCAGGGTAGAGATCTTACTTTGAGCTTTTTGAGTCAGTATAAAAAGTGGGGCTTCAGGAATACCTTGTGTGGTTTAAGGAACTTTAATTGATATATTGGACTTCTCACTGTAGCAGTTTGCATTCCCTGTTTCAAGGTTCTGCCGAAAATGACTGGAGTCTGGTTTTGCAGCTCATGTAAAAGTGTTTTTTAAAAACTAAATTTGGGGCTGGGCACGGTGGCTCATGCCTGTAATCCCAGCACTTTGGGAGGCCGAGGCGGGCGGATCATTTGAGGTCAGGAGTTCCAGACCAGCCTGGCCAACATGGTGAAACTCCATCTCTACTAAACATATAAAAATTACCTGGGCATCGTGGCAGGTGCCTATAGTCCCAGCTACTTGGGAGGTTGAGGCAGGAGAATCGCTTGAACCCAGGAGTCGGAACTTGCAGTGAGCCGAGATTGTGCCACTGCACTGCAGCTTCGGAAACAGAGCGAGACTCCATCTCGGAAAAAAAAAAAACAAAACCCAAAACAACAACAACAACAAAACCCTAAATTTGGTGTCCTCGCTACTAAGGGACAACTAGGCTATGGTTTTTGTTTGGTTTGTTCTGGTTTGGTATGATTCAAGAAACACGGCTAAGACATTAAGTCTTGTTATCTATGTTCAGATCCTTGATGTGGTTAATCCAGTTTGGGGTTAATCCAGTTTGATCTAGTTTAAAAAGGCAGACTGTCATCACCTAAGCAATACATATTTTGGTGGAGTTAATCAGTGGCTACCATAATGATAAATGCTGAAGCCTCAAAGTTAAAATCTTTCCTCTGCTCCTTCCCTATTTCCTGTCCCCTCTTCCTAGAATCCTGGAGAAGTAAGGCAAAGTTGTTAAAGCACAGGTTTGGAGTCGCATTTGCTTTGCGAGTTTAAATTGCTTAGTCTCTCTTAACTCTCTGTTTTCACATCCATGAAATAGGGACTCTGATGTTAATAGCATAATACGCCTGTACAGAAAGGGGTTAGCCCACTCTCTGCCACCTGGTAATACCCAGTGAGAGAGCTGTTGTCCCTTAGAAGTATTTCTCTTTTTTTTTCTTTTCTTTTTTTAATTTGATATGGAGTCTCGCTCTGTTGTCCAGGCTGGAGTACAGTGGCATGGTCTGGGCTCACTGCAACCTTTGCCTCCCAGGCTCAAGCGATTCTTCTGCATCAGCCTCCTGAGTAGCTGGGATTACAGGCACCCGCCACCACACTCAGCTAATTTTTGTATTTTTAGTAGAGACAGCGTTTCACCTCAAAGCCAGGCTGGTCTTGAACTCCTGACCTCAGGTGATCCACCCACCTCTGCCTCCCAAAGTGCTGGGATTATAGGCATGAGCCACTGCGCCTGGCCCTTTAGAAGTATTTCTTTTGGGGGATTAGATGACAGCACTCATGTTTTGTCACTGCTAGGTCAGGTCACTTGCTAGAGTCCCCTAAAACAAACCTCCTGAGTTGTCCACCCAAAAGCTTTGCTCAGGCTCCCTGACCATCTCTACAATTTAAGGAGTTGATTACGGTCTCTTTCTTGAAAATATTATTATTATTATTATTATTATTATTATTTGAGACAGGGTCTCGCTCTGTCACCCAGGCTGGAGTGCAGTGGCATGAGATTGGCTCACTGCAATCTCATGGGTTCAAGCAATTCTCCGCCTCCTGAGTTCAAGCAATTCTCCTGCCTCAGTCTCCTGAGTAGCTGGGACTACAGGCACACACCACCACACCTAGCTAATTTTTTGTATTTCTAGTAGAGGTGGGGTTTCACCATGTTGGCCAGGCTGGTCTGGAACTCTTGACCTCAAGTGATCCGCCCGCCTCAGCCTCCCAAAGTGCTGGGATTACAGGCATGAGCCACCACACCTAGCCAAAATCTCTGTTTTATGTTGTGTTTATCCTATTGCAGTGGTTCTTAAGCCCTTTGTTGAAAGCAGATTGCTGAGCCCCACCCTCAGCCTTTCTGATCCAGTAGGTCTGGGGTGGAGCCTAAGATTTGCCTTTCCAGCAAGTCATCCGATAATGTTGATGCTGCCAGTCAGGGTATGAGGGTACAATGATAATCACTGTTTTCTTGTGTTTGTCGCCTTTAATACTGCTTTACCTAGGAATCAGTAGAGAGAAACTTACTGTTAGAAATTTCTAGTTATTAAGTCCAGCAGATAATAAGCTGAATTCATCATTGAAGGCCAGGTTCTACAAATAACTGAAAGAAACATGATGTTCTTTTTCAATAAAGGGCAATTTGAAGGCAAGCTAGCCAGTGTAAAGCTCTTAAACTGCTAATCACCCAGGTCTTGATCAGTGCCCGTAGATTAGTTGAGGAAATTGGTGTTTATTAATAGTAACCAAGATCCTTTTTAATAATTACTTGTTTGTGCAATCTGTCATCCTTCAATAGAAGATCCAGCTCAAATGGTTCGATTGATAGTTAGGTTGGCACCTGTTACACCTATTTAACAGACATTCAATGCACTTTTTTTTTTTTTTTTTTTTTCTGAGGCAGGGTCTCCCTCTGTCACCCAGGCTGGAGGGCAGTGGCATGATCTCAGCTCACTGCAGCCTCCACCTCCCAGTTCAAGCATTTCTCCTGCCTCAGCCTCCTGAGTAGCTGGGACTACAGGCATGCGCCACCAGGCCCAGCTAATTTTTGTATTTTTAGTAGAGATGGAGTTTCACCATTTGGCCAGGCTGATCTGGAACTCCTGACCTCAAGTGATCTGCTTGCCTCAGCCTCCCTAAATGTTGGGATTACAGGCATGAGCTACTACGCCCGGCCTAAATAAACTTTTGTAGCTGCTATGATCACTAATCCTGTCCCATTCCTTCAGTATATTTCAGAACCTTGATGGGTCATCACAGGTTTCTAGTAAGCATAGACAAAGAAATGACTTCTTATGTAGGCCTATACAAGGCAACACCAGAAGACTGGCAAATGTTTCCAATTAGCTCCATTCCTAATAACAGTAAATCTTTGGTTTGCATGGGACACAGCACTAAATCGAGTTCTCAGCTGTGATGATTTGCCAAAATCCTGGGAGGCCCCTGTCATGATCTTTTAATTTCTGATGATATATAAGCTGTATGGTACATTTTCACTTAATAACAGGCTTTAGACTTTACTGAGCATACAAATAGGCAGTTAACTATGGCTTTTTTACATCCACATATTCATTTTCTGAAATAAGGATTTTGAGTTACGATTATGTGTGGGTGAAAAAAACTCCAGTCCCAAGTTAATGTTTTTTTTGAGACAGGGTCTCACTCTGTCACCCAGGCTGGAGTGCAGTAGGCAATCATAGCTCATTGCAGCCTCAACCTCCCTGGCTCAGGTGATTCTCCCACCTCAGCCTCCCAAGTAGCTGGGACTACAGGCATGTGCCACCACACCCAACTGATTTTTCATAGAGACGAGGTTTTGTTCGTAGAGACGTATTGTTCGTAGAGACGAGGTTTTGCCATGTTGGCCAGGCTGGTCTTGAACTCCTGGGCTCAAGTGATCCACCTCGCCTCCCAAAGTGCTGGGATTACTGCTGGGTGAGCCACTGCACCCAGCCCCAAGTTAACTTTCAAAACAGCTTAGGTTTAGAAAGTGAAGCTTCTGTAGCTGTTTCCACTTGGATATTATATTTAACATGAATTTTTTATGCACCCTTGGTTTGGGTTTCAGGTAAGGAAGCGCTTTGCTTGGAGAAGAACAGTGAAATGCAGGGCTGGTGTGGTGGTTCATGCCTGTAATCCCAGTACTTTGAGAAGCCAAGATGGGAGGATCACTTGAGCCCAGGGGTTTGAAACGAGCCTGGACAACAAAGGGAGACCTCATCTCTACCAAAAAAAAAAAAAAAGTGAAATTTGCGACTTTGGGGCTTGGGCTTTTTTTTTTTTTTTTCTAAGCTGTTCTACAAATGGAGGATGTCCCCACACCAAGCATATATAGCAAGGGTCTTAGTTTTCTCTAGGCAGTGCTAGCATGCCCAGTATGCTAATTGCCTGCACTCCCTTCTACTCCAGTCTCTGATAGCGGGTGGCTGATTGTTGCTGTGTACAAGCCCACAATTAGCCACAAGCAGGTGCACCCATTTGCTGGGAGTGGCTTTTTCCACGCAAGTGCTCCAGCACACACAAAGAGTAGCCTCAGTTTTGCCAGCCATGTGGCTTTCTCAAAAATGAGTGGGGTTGGCACATTCCGTCAGGGTACTTGGGGTCAGTAAAGAAAAACAACAGCCCATGAAAGGGGGCTTCAGAATGACCAAAGGAATTGTTGCCTGAGAAATAGTTGTAGTAGCTAAATAGAGGGTCACGGGCAGCTTCCTTCTGGAAAGTTATCGAAATAGGAATCTGGAATGCCTCAGGGAGGAGTTCAGCCTAGATAATCAGATAAAATTCAAGCATGTTCTTCATTGTGACATCTGAATTCCTGCTGAAATTATGGAGAGAAGCAATTTCTGGTTTGGTCACTGAGAAGTAGCAAGTGATGTAGATTTATGGGCATTCTCTCTGGCTAGGACCCGGAGAAACCAGTCCCTTATGGCAATTCTGGTCAAGTGCATCTTTAAAATAACATATCTGTTGCCATTAGGGTCAGGAATGTCCAGTCAGGTTGAGTGTATTTATTGCTGGTGAAAGGCAGAGACATCCCGAGTGAGGCTTGTTCACTTCCCCTACTACTTTTGGGCCCTCCCTCTGAACTCTGAGGTTGATCGTGACTCATAAATCATGCCTCCTGCCCCGCCGGCCAGGGAGGGGCCTTCTGTGCAGAAGCCAGACCTGGCTGCTCCTACAAGCTCCATAGATCCCTTGCAGCCTCAGGCTCCCAGACAAATTCCCCAGGAGGATGAACAAATAAGCACTCAGCTACTGCCAGTCCCCTCAAACATGAAATCCTGCTTGATCCTAAACTCTGAAAATGATCGAGCTTAACCTTCTAGAATAATGTGCCAGTGTTTCTAACATCTCAGTGGATTCATTTTTGGTTCAGCAGGTTCTAACCTCTTGCATTACCATTGCAGCACCTCCCCATAACAGGGCAGTGAGCTTGACCTTCGGCTTTCCCCACATCCACTCAACTGGCCATACTTGATTCCATTTTTGTTGTGAATTATATCACATAGAATAATGCATAAAACATGTATATTGATATAAAGAACAAATTAGAAAGATGCAGCTGGGCTGGGCACAGTGGCTCACGCCTGTAATCCCAGAACTTTGGGAGGCGGAGGCGGGCGGATCACCTGAGGTCAGGAGTTCGAGAACAGCCTGGCCAACATGGCGAAACCCCGTCTCTACTAAAAATACAAAAATTAGCTGGGCATGGTAGCACACACCTGTAGTCCCACCTACTGGGAGGGCTGAGGCAGGAGAATCGCTTAAACCCAGAAGGCAGAGGTTGCAGTTAGCCAAGATTGTGCCACTGCACTCCAGCCTGGGTGACAGAGTCTCGGAGAAAAAAAAAGGATGCAGCAGTACAACCACAGCCAGTGAGGAATGTTGCCAGGACCCCAGAAGCCTCCTGCCCCCCATTGTATATTGTGCTTTCCTACACTAAAATTCCCCCTTTCCTCATGGGCATTCTGACTCTATGGTACATATTTTCCTGCCTTTGTTTTGTTAAGCCTATAGCACTCAGTATTTCCAGGCTGTCTCACGTCCAAGAACTAACCGGCCCCAACCTTACTTAGCTTCCTAGATGAGACGAGATCGGGTGCTTGTCTTTCCTCATAGTTTGATCACCTATGTGTGATTCTTTCTAGTTTCATTTTGTTTGTTTTGGACCTTTATGTACATGAAGTAGTGATTGTTTCTTGTTTGGGGTCTTGTATGTTTGCTCAGTATGTGTGACATTCGTGTTGTGTGTAGCTATTGTCTATTTTCTTTGCTGCATAGTATTCTATTACATGAATACATTACAGTTTGAGCATTTGTACTGTTATGGGGTATTTGAGTTGCTCTTTTGTGTGAACAACGTTAGTGTAATTTTTTTTTTTTTTTTTTTTTTTTTGAGACAGTCTTGCTCTGTCACCCAGGCTGGGGTGCAGTGACATGATCTCAACTCACTGCAACCTCCACCTCCCGGGTTCAAGCGATTCTCCTGCCTCAGCTCCCAAGTAGCTGGGATTACAGGTGCCCACCACCATGCGTGGCTAGTATTTATTTATTTATTTATTTATTTTTATTTTTATATTTTTTTGAGAAGGAATCTCACTCTGTTGCCCAGACTGGAGTCCAGTGGCGCGATTTCGGCTCACTGCAAGCTGCGCCTCCTGGGTTCACGCCATTCTCCTGCCTCAGCCTCCCGTGTAGCTGGGACTACAGGCGCCCGCCACCGCGCCCAGCTAATTTTTTGTATTTTTAGTAGAGACGGGATTTCACCGTGTTAGCCAGGATGGTCTTGATCTCCTGACCTTGTGGTCCGCCCGCCTCGGCCTTCCAAAGTGCTGGGATTACAGGCGTGAGCCACCGCGCCCAGCCTAATTTTCATATTTTTTTTAACAGAGGTGGGGTTTCACCGTGTTGGTCAGACTGGTCTCAAACTCCTGACCTCAGGTGATCCACCCACCTCGGCTTCCCAAAGTGCTGGAATTACAGGTGTGAGCCACCGTGCCTGGCCCTAAATCTTATTCTTGTATAGAAGTTTCTCTAGGGAATATACCTAGCAGGGGATTACTGGGTGATAGGGTATGCAAATTTCCAAAATGATTGTACCAATTGACACTGTTACTAGTAATGGATGAGAGTTCCTATTGCACTACATCTCCACATAAACTAGATCTTGTTGGAGTTTTAAAAGTTTGATAGTCACCAGACGTGGTGGCTCATGCCTGTAATCCCAGCACTTTGGGAGGCCGAGGCAGGTGGATCACGAGGTCAGGAGTTCAAGATCAGCCTGGCCAACTTGGTGAAACCCCCGTCTCTACTAAAAATACAAAAAAATTAGCCGGGTGTGGCGATGGGCACCTGTAATCCCAGCTACTCGGGAGGCTGAGGCAGACAATTGCTTGAACCTGGGAGGCAGAGGTTGCAGTGAGCCAAGATCATGTCATTGCACTCCAGCCTGGGTGACAGAGCGAGACTCCATCTCAAAAAAAAAAAAAAAAAGTTTGATAGTCTGGCCGGTTGCAGTCTCTCTCTTGATCATGAGGTCAAGAGATAGAGACCATCCTGGCCAACATGGTGAAACCCTGTTTCTACGAAAATACAAAAAGTAGCCGGGCATGGTGGCGTGCACCTGTAGTCCTAGCTACTCCGGAGGCTAAGGCAGGAGAATCACTTGAACCCAGGTCCTTGTTAAGGACCAAACAAGATCGCACCACTGCACTGCAGCCTGGTGACAGAGTGAGACTTCGTTGTGTATTGGTAATTAACTGAGGATTTAATTTGCATTTCCTTGATACCTTATGAAGTTGAACACTTTTTTTCTGTTGGCCGTTTGGATTTCTACTTCTATACACTGCTTGTTGAAGAGTTTAACCCATTTTTCTGCCAGGCTATCTGTCTCAGTCATCTTTTGATTATTCTGCTGGCTTTCTCTTTTAGTGTTATAGTCACATCAACATCTCAACCACTTTAAATATCGGTGATGGCTTGCTGGAAAATTCCTATATTAAACAGGTTCTTATAGGAAAGTGATGTTATATATTCACAAGGGACATTTTGCAATAGTACAAATGACCAGATTTGGAGGATTAACAGGAGCCTTTTCCAATGTGAAGAAATAAGGCCGTGTTCTCCCCTGAGAATGTAACTTTGGGGGACTGGCCATGGTGGCTCATGTCTGTAATCCCAGCACTTTGGGAAGCTAAGGCAGAAGAATTGCTGGAGGCCAGGAGTTTGAGATCAGCCAGCTCAACATAGTGAGACCCCATCTGTATGAAAAATTAAAAAATTAGCCAGACATGGTGGCACGCAGCTGTGATTCTAGCTACTTGGGAGGCTGAGATGGGAGGATCACTTGAGCCCTGGAGGTTGAGGCTGCAGTGAGCCATGATTGAGCCACTGCACTCCAGCCTAGGCAGCAGAACAATACCCAGCCTCAAAAAAAAAAAAAAAAAAAAAAAAACAAAAAAACAAAAACAAACAAAAAAAAAAAACCGTGATTTTGAGGGATAGTCAAGGTTTCTCAAGTAGTGAGACAAGTAATTTGCCTAAATTACTTGTCTCCTTTAATCATTCACTACTGACAATTTGCAGTTAGCAAATTATCTGATTATTTGAAACTAGAAACCAAGAAACTGAGAAGGCATCTTCTCTCTATTCTTTTTTTTTTTTTTTTTTTATAAGAGGGTCTCACTCTGTTGCCCAGGCTGTAATATATTGGTGGAATCATAACTCACTAGAGCCTTGAACTCCTGGGCTCCAGTGGTCCACGTCAGTCTCCCAAGTAGCCGAAACCACAGGCACGTGCCATGACACCTGGCTAATTTTTTAAAAATTTCTTGTAGAAACAAGGTCTCACTGTGTCGCCCAGTTTGGTCTCCAACTCCTGGGCTCAAGTGATCCTCCCGCCTCAGTCTCCCAAAGTGTTGAGATTATAGGCATGAGCCACCATGCCCAGCCAGCTCTGACTTATGTGAAGAGAAATTAACTAAAGTTTTGATCTCCATCACACACAGTCAAATCTGTATCTTATATGAAACATGGGCAATGTTCTCCTCTCTTCATAGTTCACACCATGTCTCAGTGTCCCCAGGTCTGATGGTGAGTTTGACTTACATTTCTCAGCTCGCTTACCCAGTTGATTTTTCTAATGCCTGTCTCACTTGGCCCCTATTAGATATTTGTATCTGAGATGTCTAACATTCAGAGTGACATAAGAGAAAAATTCTGTAAGTCTAAAGGATATGGTTTATAGTGTATTAGGGTAGAATTTTCAGGATTCTTATAATTGAAGGCAGGGTTTCTCAGTCTCAGGGCTATTGACATTTTGGGCAGGATCATCCTTTGTTGTTGAGGGCTGTCTTGTGCGTTACAGGAACTACCCACTAGTAGCCAGTAACACCTCCTTCCTCAGTTGTGACTATCAAAAATGCCTTCAAACATTGCTAAATGTCCCCTGAGGGGCAAAATTGCCCACGTTGAGAACCAATAATCTAAAGTATATTTCTTTCTTCTTTTTTCTTAACAAACATTTTTTGGAGCAGTTTTAGATTTACAGAAGAACTGAATGAAAAGTACAGAGAGTTCCTTTATACCCTCTCTCCCCACCCCCACCGTTTCCCCTATTATTAACATCTTGCATTAGTGTGGTACATTTGTTGCGAAAGTCTATAATCAAATTAGGGTTCACTCTTTGTGTTGTACAGTTTTACAGGTTTTGTCAAATGCATAATGTCATATATCCACCATTACAATATCATACAGAATAGTTTCAGTGCCTAAAAATCTTCTGTGCTCCATCTTTTTAAGAATACTTTCTTTCTTTTTCTTTTTCTTTTTTTTTTTTCTTTTTTTTGAGACGAAGTCTTGCTCTTGTCCCCCAGGCTGGAGTGCAATGGTGCGATCTCGACTCACTGCAACCTCCGCCTCCTGGGTTCAAGCGATTCCCCTGCCTCAGCCTCCCGAGTAGCTGGGATTATAGGTGACTGCCAGCACGCCCGGCTAATTTTTGTATTTTTAGTAGAGACGGGGTTTCACATGTTGGTCAGGCTGGTCTCGAACTCCTGACCTCAGGTGATCCCCCTGCCTTGGCCTTCTAAAGTGCTGGGATTATAGGCTGAGTCGCTGCGCCCGGTTAAGAATACTTTTTTTCAAGGTAGTCTAAACTCTCCTTAAAATGATCCTAATCCACTTGCTTATTAATGCACGTTTTACTTGCTTCTCAATGATTGATTAGTACTCAAAAAAAGGTCGTAATGAATGAATATTCATCATTATCTCAGATACTGGCTCATGATTAACCTTTAGTAATTTATTGATTTATTCAGCCAGAATTTCTAAACAAATAACATCTTATAACTGGAGTTGATTCTGATTGTGTATAGTTCAAATTACTCTTGAAAATCATTGGGAAAATGATATGCTGAAGACTAAACTTCATCTTTCAATAAATCCAACACAGGTGGTATTTGTCTCCAGTTGAAACACACAGCTATTTCTTTAGGCACTAGATATAAAGATTACTTGAGTTTAGCAGACATGTATTAAATGCCTGAATGCTGGAAAAATTTCAGTGTCGTGAGATACTTGTGCTTTGAGGAATGTAGGACTAAGGACAACAGCTTCAAATCACCTGTTTTGTGCTTACTCTCAACCGTAAGCTTATTGAATGGAATGACAGATAAAATTTCTCCCTCACTTCTTTCCCCATTCTCCTTTCCCTTTGGGCTGACTGCATTTGTATGAGTTAAAAACAATTCCATCATATGACACTCATTCTACATATTTTTGTTAACTGAATAAATTATGATAAATACCAACTTCTGATCTAGTGAGGTCTCCATTGCCACAAAATTAACTGTAATCCAAGTAAGTGAATGTTAGGCTGGGTTCTTGAAACATAGCCTATGGTTCACCTGGATCCAGAAATAACAACATGCATGTGGTTGATGGGGATGATTCATAACACAATGTCCTGAATTTATCATTTTTGAATGTATGCATGCATTTGCCCTTCATTAAAAAAAAATCACAATTTAGAAGTAAATATATCTGACAGTTTTAGGTTTGAAAAAAAAAAAAAGGAAATGTGGTATGCCAGACAGAACATAAAAGAGATTATTAAGAAAAATAAACATACTGGGAGTTGACAGTTGACCTTTAATATGAATGAATTGGATTGTGGTATATTTTGATTTTCAGGAAGCACAAACCAGTTTCCCAAGATTGTCAATGTGGTTAAGCCATAACTCTCAGATTTCAAATGAATAGAGAGATTTATTCTTATGTAAGAACAGGAGCCAAGTGACTTTTTATTTCCTGTAGTAATTTGGAAAGCTAGATCTTTCACCTGTAGGAAAGCCCACAGCCCTGGCTTTGAAATGTAATAGCAACAAGGAATGGTTCAATGTCTGGTCCTCCAGCTGGGGGGCTCGTCTACTTAAATAGATAATAATAGTATCTACTGCATGGGAATGCCCGTGATGAGCCTTACATGAAGTAAATAATGCCCAAGAAGTGTGTTGCATGGTATCTGGCACTTGGGAGCCCTTCATCGAAGGGTAGCTAGTGGTAAAGATAGGAAGAAGTGGAAGGTAGGAAGAGTTAGCATTATGCTGTTAGATGAACACCAGTTTGATCAGAATTTTGAGTAGCTACACTCTAATAGGCTCTAGATAATCATGTTCATTTCCTCGTAGATTATATCCCTAAATACTCAGCAGTTAGAGTATTTTCTCTCATAACCAACTATGACTGGGTAGGTCATACCCATTATTCTAATTCTTTTTTTTTTTTTTTTTTTGAGTTGGAGTCTCACTGTGTCGCCCAGGCTGGAGTGCAGTGGCGCGATCTTGGCTCACTGCAAGCTGTGCCTCCCAGGTTCATGCCGTTCTCCAGCCTCAGCCTCCCAAGTAGCTGGGACTATAGGCACCCGCCACCAAACCTGGCTATTTTTTTTTTTTTTTTTTTTTTTTGTATTTTTAGTAGAGACAGGGTTTCACCGTGTTAGCCAGGATGGTCTCAATCTCCTGACCTCGTGATCCACCTGCCTTGGCCTCCCAAAGTGCTAGGATTACAGGCGTGAGCCACTGCATCCGGCCTGTTCTCCCTTTTTTTAAATTCTGTAAAGACCACATCTTTCTCTTGACAAGTAGAATTTTGCCGTTTTATAATTAGGTAATAGCTAACCTTACATGAGGTACATTTTAGTTCACTTAATGTGACTTAAGGGATACTTTGGGTTTCATTAGAAACACGTTTTCCAGTCATCTTCTATTCAGAGATTTCTGCAGATGGCTAAGTTGGTCTGCTATGTTTCAGAGGGTTGTAAGGAAGTAACAGAAGAGTAATATAAAAGACTACATAAATCTTTTCATTGCAGTGATATCTATTATGAAAAATTGGTGATGTTATGTGAATGGTTTCATGATAACCAGTATTCCACCATGATGAATATTATGTAGACACTAAAGATAATTAGTAAGATACTGTAGGAACATGGAGAAAGTAGATAGTGAAATGTGAAGAATGTTCTGTAAAAATACAATGTGAAAAATGTACAATTATAATCATAGTTATGTGTAAAATAGACACATGCAGAAAATATTATAAACTTCAACATATCATCGTATAACTCAGTTGTTAAATTTGGGGGCTGCTTCTAGTTAGAGTCCATAACCATGTGTATGTTGGCTCCAAAATCCTGTAGTTATTTTTTGTATCTCATTCATTTGGTGACTGGCTTGCATAATTTTTTGGATAACAGTACCTGACATTACCATATTCCATTTCTTTTTAGTGATGAAAATGCCAGGAAAGATTTAAAGACATTACCAGCCTTTCCAACTAAAACTCTTCAGGAGCATCCATCCCTTGCCTACTGGTAAGCCAAATCCACATAACAAGTGACCCATTCTCATAGCCTCCATTCAGAACTACATGCTTTTCAGGGCATTAAAAGAAATATAAGTGGGAAAAATATCAAATTGCCAATCAATTATATAAAGTAACCATAGGTAGACCTTGATCCTTTCAGTGAAAGGATCTACTTGAAGCTTACTTGAGATAATTGTACCAAGACGTGTCTTGCAGTCATTTGCAAAGAGCACCTGGCTGATGTTTCTTTCAAGTGCGTAAAATGTCTGTAGAGTATGTTCCTGGGTGAATATATAATATACAATATATGTGCAGTCACTGTGTAATGCAGCTTTAATCTAGCAGACTGCAATATAAGTGTTATAAATTACAGATTTCCTTGGATCAAAGATTTTCATAATGACCAGAGGTTTCTAATACAGCTAGATATTGTATATATTGAGTTGGTTTAGTTGTTTGTGCTTTAATGAATCCATAGTATCCATTTTCGTCCCACATTTTTTTCTAAATTACGTTTTCCCTTAAAATACTTATATTCTTGTTAAATATATTCTCCTTGGTTTCAGTCTGAATCCTCAAGATGGTTTTTCTTTCCACTAAAATGTTACAAAATAAAGATTACAAAATTAATATTCAGTATTGAGACATTTAGTATGAAGGTGGAAGTATATTCCCAAATATATAGTGAAAGTAAGTACTAAGGCTACATAGCATCTTGACTCTGGAAACTTCTAACCATGTCATTTTCAAGTGATAGGTTTTTTTTTGTTTGTTTTGTTTTTTTGAGACAGAGTCTTGCTCTGTCACCTAGGCTGGAGTGCAGTGGCGTCAACTCGGCTCACTGCAACCTCTACCTCCCTGGTTCAAGTGATTCTTGTGCCTCAGCTTCCCGAGTAGTGAGGATTACAGGCACCCTCCACCAGGCTCGGCTAATTTTTGTATTTTTAGTAGAGTCGGGGTTTTACCATGTTGATCAGACTGGTCTCAAACTCCTGCCCTCAGGCAATCTACCCGCCTTGGCCTCCCAAAATGCTGGGATTACAGGCGTGAGCTACCAGGCCCGGCCAAGCGCGATAGTTTTATTTATTTTTATTTTATTTTTTTTTGAGACAGAGTCTCGCCATCGCCCAGGCTGGAGTATAATGGCACAATCTCCGCTCACTACAACCTTCGCCTCCTAGGTTCAAGCAATTCTCCTGCCTCAGCCTCCCAAATAGCTGAGATTACAGGCACGCGGCACAATGCCCAGCTAATTTTTTGTATCTTTAGTAGAGACGGGATTTCACCATGTTGGCCAGGCTGGTCTCGAACTCCTGACCTCGTGATCCACCTGCCTCGGCCTCCCAAAGTACTGAGATTACAGACATGAGCCACTGCACCCGGCCTTGATAGTTTTTTAATTAAAAAAAAAAAGGCCGGGTGCAGTGGCTCACGCTTGTAATCCCAGCACTTTGGGAGGCCGAGGCGGGCGGATCACGAGGTCAGGAGATCGAGACCACGATGAAACCCCGTCTCCACTAAAAATACAAAAAATTAGCCCGGCGTGGTGGCGGGCGCCTGTAGTCCCAGCTACTCGGAGAGGCTGAGGCAGGAGAATGGCGTGAACCTGGGAGGCAGAGCTTGCAGTGAGCCGAGATTGCGCCACTGCACTCCAGCCTGGGCAACAGAGCGAGACTCCGTCTCGAAAAAAAAAAAAAAAAGACATTACTAATGACGAGTAGTCATGTGAAGATAGAAATACTTCATCTTCTAGGTTATACTTGAGATTTCCTTTGCAGTCAACAGGTTTTACTCTAGGGCAATAAAAAGATTTTCTCCTAAAGCAACATGTCTGTAAGCGGTGAGAGTAGAGTATTTTACATTGCACACAGACTCAGAAGCAGTTTAACTTCTTTTAAAATCTTTCTGAATCATTCGACGAGAAAGTCTTTAATGCCTAACACTTGCTGATCTCCCTGTTTTAACCAAAGAGAGGATAGGCCTTATGCTCAAAATTTCTTCAATAATGTTCTACAGCTAACATTTAATATCATTATTTTATATGTATTATATTCCATCCAATTATGGCAAAAGATCATTTTCCATTTGAGAAATTGATACTGTTTCCTTTTCTAGTAAATTAAGGTTTTTGTTGTTTTTTGTTTTTGTGATAGAGTTTCGCTCTTGTTGCCCAGGCTGGAGTGCAATGGCGCAATCTCCGCTCACTGCAACCTCCACCTCTTGGGTTCAACTGATTCTCGTGCCTCAGCGTCATGAGTAGCTGGGATTACAGGCATGCACTACCACAACCAGCTAATTTTGTATTTTTAGTAGAGACGAGGTTTCACCATGTTGGCCACGCTGGCCTCAAACTCCTGACCTCAGGTGATCTGCCTGCCTCAGCTTCCCAAAGTGCTGGGAATACAGTTATGAGCGACTGCAGTTTAAGTCTTTTTTTTTTTTTTTGAGACGGATTTTCACTCTTGTCACCTAGGCTGGAGTGCAATGGCTCAATCTCGGCTCACTGCAACCTCCACCTCCCAGGTTCAAGCAATTCTCCTGCCTCAGCCTCCTGAGTAGCTGGGACTACAGGCACATACCACCACACTCAGCTAATTTTTTGTATTTTTAGTAGACATGGGGTTTCACTGTGTTAGCCAGAATGGTCTCAATCTCCTGACCTCATGATCCCCTCAGCCTCTTAAAGTGCTGGGATTACAGGCATGAGCCACCACGCCTGGCCGTGCACTTTAAGTTTTAAAGGTAGTAATATATATATATTATATAAATATGCTACATAAAATATAAGTTAAAGATGATAATGGAGGCAGTCAAATGTCTGAAGTTCAGTAATCCATCTCCTACAGAAACAAAAGCCAAACTCTACCTACCAAACAAGTTGGTGAAGACTTTTTCTCTCAAGTTTCCTGATAGCCACCTGATAATGTGGAAACTGTGCCCGTACCTCAGATAATCATGCGTTGCAATCCTTCTCATTTCTTTGTTTTACAGTGAGGACAGGGTCATTGAGCATTATTTGAAAATCAAAAGTGTCACTCGGGGTCAAGCTGTGGTTCAGTAAGTATCTTTCCTTTTGCTTAGATATAATTTTAATATCTCTCATTTGAAGGTGTCACTTGAAATGATTTCTGTTGTGTAGTTTTCGTGAACATAGTCCTTATCTGGTTAGAAATATCTTACCATGAATTCGAAAATGTCTTGGGTCATTCTATACATTGGTGTCACCAACTCAGATACCTACCAGTGCCAGGCAGGTAAAGAAATGAGAAACGTAGGCCACATGTAGGGCAACAGGGAATTGCAGGGACTGTGGTAAACAGGTGAGCTTTCATCCTGAGTAGAGGCAAGGTTACTCAGCTTTAGAATTCAGGCATAATGTTGCCAGATCCTTTGTTTTCCAAGAGAAGCTGGAAATTCAGATTTTTAAATCTTATCTCATTGGGAAGTAATTTAAAGAAAATTTAATGCAATGTTAGCCAGATAAAACCTATCCAGAGGCCATGTTTTGTCCCCCAGTTTGTGACTGTACTTTGAGTCAAGCATATAGTATATTGGTGTTAGATAATCTGTTTCTTCATACTACTAAGAACAAGCCATTGTAATGTATTTCTACATTTTGTGACTTACAGAGTTACCACCCATTATTAAGAACAGGCCAGCACAGTGGCTCATGCCTATAATCCGAGCACTTTGAGAGGCAGAGGTGGGCGGATCACCTGAGGTCAAGAGTTCGACGCCAACCTGGTCAACATGGTGAAACCTCATCTCTACTAAAAATACAAAAATTAGCCGGGCATGTTGACAGCCGCCTGTAATCCCAGCTACTCGAGAAGTTGAGGCAGGAGAATTGCTTGAACCGGGGAGGCAGAGGTTGCAGTGAGCCATATTGCACCATTGCACTCCTGCCAGGTGACAATAAAGAAACTCCATCTCAAAAAAAAAAAAAAAAAAAAAAAGTTGCTACACTAAACTTTTAAAATTATTTCTATGCCTGTGAAAACTGAAATAAGGACTTGGAGATTGTAAATTTTCCTCACACTCCTACTTCTTTGCTCTAATTTCTCTTTTTGAGAGAGTCTTGCTCTGTCATCCAGGCTGGAGTGCAGTGATGCGATCTCATCTCACTGCAATCTCCGCCTCCTGGGTTCAAGTGATTTTCGTGCCTCAGGCTCCTGAGTAGCTGGGATGATACAGGCGCGTGCCACCATGCCCAGCTAATTTATGTAGTGTTAGTAGAGACAGGGTTTCCCCATGTTGGCCTGGCTGGTCTCAAACTCTTGACCTCAGATGATCTGCCCAACTTGGCCTCCCAAAATGCTGGAATTACAGACATGGGCCACTGAGCCCAGCCTCTAATCTCGTTTCTATCAAAACACACCTGCTGTTATGTTTGCAGCAGAAATCAGAAGTTAGCATCCTGAAGTTGGATCATTGAGATTTTAATTCATTGTGCCTGTTTTCTGAACTGAAAAGTAAAAAGAAGTAGTGACAATTTCCATTAAGGGTATTAGGGTAAACTAGTGAGTACAGTCATGTACCATGTCCATCCACATATACAATGGTGGGCCCATAGGATTATAATGCCATACTGTTACTGTATCTTTTCTATGTTTAGATACTCAAATACTTACCGTTGTATTATAATTGCCTACTGTATTTCAGCCCAGTAACACGCTGTACAGGTTGGTAGCCTAGGAGCAATAGGCCATACCATACAGCCTAACTGTGTAGTAGGCTCTACCATCCAGGTTTGTGTAAGTGCACTCCATGATGTGTGCACAAGGACAGAATCACCTAACAACACAATTCTCAGAATGTATCTTCATTGTTAAGCAATGCGTGACTGTATATTACAAAGTTCCCATGCTTAAGACATGGAATCAACCCAAATGCCCATCAATGATAGACTAGATAAAGACAATGTGGTACGTACACACCATGGAATACTATGTAGCCATACAAAGGAACGAGATCATGTCCTTTGCAGGGACATGTATGAAACTGGAAGCCATTATCCTCAGCAAACTAATGCAGGAACAGAAAACCAAACACCACTTGTTCTCACTTATAAGTAGGAGCTGAACGATGAGAACACATGGACACAGGGAGGGGAACAACATTTACTAGGGCCTGTCAGGAGAGGGCTGGGGTGGGAGAGAGCTTTAGGGAAAAGTGCTAATGCATGCTGGCCCTAATCTCTAGGTGATGGGTTGTTAGGTGCAGCAAATCACCATGGCACACATTTACCTATGTAACAAACCTGCACATCCTGCACATGTACCCTGGAACCTAAAAAACAATTAAAAAAAAAAGTACCCATGCTTAAATGCAGAGTCTTATTCTTTCTCCCGATCATTATTTTGTGGCTTCATCTAAGAGACAGTTTCATTTGGTTGTTAAGGCTCTAGGATGTGGAGTCCGACTCATTTTGTTAGAATTCTGGCTGTGCAGTTTAGTTGCTGCATGACTTTGACACATTTCACCCCTTATATTCATTTACATGCAGGCCATTTACTTTTAAAAAATTTATCGCAGTAAACATACGTGTGCATGTGTCTTTATAGCAGCATGATTTACAGTCCACTCATAGGTGGGAATTGAACGATGAGAACACATGAACACAGGAAGGGGAACATCACACTCCGGGGACTGTTGTGGGGTGGGGGGAGGAGGAAGGGATAGCATTAGGAGATACACCTAATGCTAAATGACGAGTTAACGGGTGCAGCACACCAACATGGCACATGGATACATATGTAACAAACCTGCACATTGTGCACATGTACCCTAAAACTTAAAGTACAATAATAAAAAAAAATGATCAAATTATTGATTACAGTTCCTGGAGAAATTGATCATCAAAATGTCATTAAAAAGTCTACTTGCGTTAAAACAGGAGCCTCATCGCTTCTCGGCCTTTTGGCTAAGATCAAGTGTAAAACAGGAGCCTCAGTTCCTTGAGGGCAGAGAGGAAGCATTACACAATTTAGTCCACTCCAAAGCCTTAAAGATATACAGTAAACACTACTGAATTAAAAATAGCAAGTAGCGGCATTGTTGCTTTAATTTTTATTTTGGGGGACTGTTTTTTTTTTTGACAGATTCTCGCTCTGTCGCCCAGGCTGGAGTGCAATAGTGCAATCTTGGCTCACTGCAACCTCCACCTCCTGAATTCAAGCAATTCTTCTGCCTCAGCCTCCCAAATAGGTGGGATTACAGGCGCCCACCACCACGCCCAGCTAATTTTTTATATTTTTAGTAGAGACGGGGTTTCACCATGTTGGCCAGGCTGGTCTTGAACTCCCGACCTCAGGTGATCCACCTGCCTCGGCCTCCCAAAGTGCTGGGATTACAGGCGTGAGCCACCGTGCCCGGCCTGGAGGGACATATTTTTTAAGTCAGGTTTACATAGCATAATTCATAGTTTCAAAGTATAAACTTCTAGGAGTTTTGACAGATGTTTCTAGTTATTTAACCTCCACCACAAGCAATATATGGAATAGCTTTATTGTTTAACTTATGAGTATGACCCAAAAGTTTGTGCCCATTGCTTGCATTATTAGGGGCTTAGTTTAAAAAATACTTGCAAGTGGAGTTTATAATATGGTACATTCCTAACCCATAAACATTTGAATGTGTGGAAAGTAACATTTTCTATAGCTTTTTGAAATTGAGGTTCTATTAGCATTTTCCTAATATTTGGATAAGCTAAAATATATTACTCCCCAAAATCGTTTATTCTGTTTCTACTTGAGTGAAACCTATTAATTATTCTTATAATAAGGAAAGTAGAAACGTGGTGTTTCTTTAAATCACTTTTCCCACAAGGGTCCTCTAACTATTTTAATAAGATTGTGATACATATTTATTTTCCATAGGTATATGAAGATAGTAGAAGCTCTACCAACTTATGGTGTCCATTATTATGCAGTAAAGGTAAATAGTTTTACATAATAAAGCCTTCATGATGATTGAGAGTTATTGCACAATAGCTGCTTTTTTCATACTATATAAAAGGCTGATTATATCTTGCCATTTGTAGCCAATTATAAAGTACATTATTTTTGCAAAATACTTGCTGCGTTAAAATGTTTTTCCAAGACCTCTCTTCATCCTAAGATGTTCAGATCATTCTCTTTTGAAACACCTCTGCTTGCTGTTTGGTCTCTTGTCCCGTTGGTCACCTTTCTAGCACTACCAGATCTTCATTTGAGAGTGCTTTGGTTTGAAAATTATGCAGTCTCCAGCGTTATTTCAACAGCTTCATAAAATGCTGAAATTTTTACAGAATTTGCAATACCATGTTTCAATCAGTGTATTACATACACTGTATTTTGAGATGTTTTATAAGCAGGGAGAGATTGACAAATATTTTGAGATGATGAAAAGTGTTTTCAGATGTTTATAAGCAGGGAGAGATTGACATATTTTGAGATGATGAGATGAAAGTGTTAAGGGTGTCTTGTGTGAAAGAAATAATTTTATAATTGATCAGTTCTTCATTGAGTTTTCATGTTATGATAATGTTCATATCTCCATACAATTGAAAATGATGGGGAATTAGAAAATTTACATAATGAGAATACCTGTGCTAAAAATTAGTACCAATTTAACTTTTTTTGTTGTTTGTTTTAGTGGCATGATCTCAGCTCGCTGCAATGTCTGCCTCCTGGGTTTGTGCGATTCTCCTGCCTCAGCCCACAGAGTAGCTGGGATTACAGGCACACACCACCATACCTGGCTCATTTTTTGTATTTTTAGTGGAGATGGGGTTTCACCATGTTGGCCAGGCTGGTCTTGAACTCCTGACCTCAGGTGATCCACCTGCCTCGGGCTCCCAAAGTGCTGGGATTACAGGCATGAACCACCATGCCTGGCTTCCAATTTAACTTTAATTTCTACTGACTCTGGTTTGCATATAGGTATCTGTCTAAGCCTAAATTTTCCTTTTCCTGTGTCAGTATATTCTTTGCTTTGGCAAAACATAAAAGATAAATTTATGAAAACAATGTTACTCACCTCCCCATATGTACCTCAAACCAATTATTCAAACATCCTGTCATTGAATTGTGCAGTTCTCCAAAAGGGTTTTCGATATTCCCATGTTCATTGTTAATTGTTTTATAAACATCAGGAATTGGAACCACTTTTCTCATCTTTGTAATTCTTTGGAAACGTCCCCAACCTTTTATAACTGGTTATTAATTAAGAGACAAAGAGCTTTTTTTTTTTTTTTTTAATGGATAACTGGCTTTTTACTGGATTAATTCTTAGTTGAATTACTTACATTTTTTTTATTTGCTCCAACTGTTTAATCAAAACAGTAATGCTTTACTCTTTTTGATGGTATTAACAATACTGGACAATTTCAGCTTAAAGATTTCATTTGAAGAAACTCCAAGTAGGTGTTTTAATAACAAGTTAGGTTTTTAAATGTTTTGTTTATCAAGACATCTTTGTTTTGACTTGCTGATACTTGCTAAGAGGTGAAATTGCCGGGTGCGGGGGCTTACACCTATAATCCCAGCACTTTGGGAGGCCGAGGTGGGCGGATCATGAGGTTAGGAGATCGAGACCATCCTAGCCAACATAGTGAAACCCCATCTCTACTAAAATACAAAAAATTAGCCAGGCATGGTGGTGCGCGCCTGTAATCCCAGCTACTAGGGAGGCTGAGGCAGCGGAATTGCTAAAACCCAGAGGCAGAGACTGCAGTGAGCCAAGATCATGCCACTGCACTCCGAGCTGGTGACAGAATGAGACTCCGTCTCAAAAAAAAAAAAAAAAAAGAAAGAGGTAAAATTGGTAAATTTTATTCACTTCTAGAAGAGTTAACAGCTAGGTCTTGGTTCTCATGCTTTTTCATCTTCTAGGATAAGCAAGGACTTCCTTGGTGGCTTGGAATCAGCTATAAGGGAATTGGCCAATACGATATACAAGACAAGGTGAAGCCTCGGAAGGTAAGTGTGAATCACTTTAGGAGAACTTCGAACTGTTCAGAAGATGTTAATCACAACATAGTTGACAAGCACACACCATTAGGTTGTTGGGGTTTTTTTTTTTTTTTTTTTTTTTTTGAGATGGAGTCTCGCTTGCTTTGTCGCCCAAGCTGGAGTGCAGTGGGGTGATAGTGGCTCACTGCAACCTCCGCCTTCTGGGTTCAAGCGAGTCTTCTTCCTCAGCCTCCCAAGTAGCTGGGATTACAGGCACACGCCAGGACACCCGGCTAATTTTTGTACTTTTAGTAGAGACAGGGTTTTGCCATATTGGCCAGGCTAGTCTCAAATTTCTGACCTCAAGTGATCCGCCCACCTTGGCCTCCCAGAATGCTGGGATTATAGGCGTGAGCCACAAGCACACACCATTAGGTTTCTATTTTATGTTAGTATGAACAGGATGATGCCATTTATTTTATAAATTTTATATGTACATTTATGCATATACATATTTGAATTGGATGGTATACGTATAAATGAATAATAAAGACCTGAGCCAAAATTTTTGGTGCTAGTGATCTCTCAATGATGCAGGTATAAGTCGTCTTTCTTCTGCTGCTATTGTCTCTGTTTCACAATTTTCTGCAGTGAACACGTCCGCTTTTTGTAGAGAAAAATCAGTTCTGTGCTATTTATTAAAGGGTCACAGGCCAGGCATGGTGACTCCTGTCTGTAATCCCAGCACTTTGGGAGGCCAAGGTGGGCGGATCAGGAGGTCAGGAATTTGAGACCAGCCTAGCCAACAAGGTGTAACCCCGTCTCTACTAAAAATACAAAAATTAGCCAGGTGTAGTGGCAGGCATCTGTAATCCTAGCTACTCGGGAGGCTGAGGCATGAGCGTTGCTTGAACCTGGGAGGCAGAGGTTGCAGTGAGACAAGATCATGCCACTGCACTTCAGCACTCCAGCCTGGGCAACAGAGAGAGACTCCATCTCAAAAAAAAAAAAAAAAGAAAAAGGTCACAATCTATCAGATTTGGATTTCCAGGGCTAAATAACTAACATTAATGTCCGTTTAAAATTTTATTATGAAGCTGTTTTTTTAAAAAATTCATTATTAGCTGGGTGCGGTGGCTCACGCCTGTAATCCCGGCACTTTGGGAGGCTGAGTCGGGTGGATTGCCTGAGCTCAGGAGTTTGCGGTCAGCCAGGGCAACAAGGTGAAACCCCGTCTCTACTAAAATACAAGAAATGAGCTGGGCACAGCGTCATGCGCCTGTAGTCCCAGCTACGTGGCAGGCTGAGGCAGGAAAATTGCTTGAACCTGGGAGGCAGAGGTTGCAGTGAGTCGAGATCACGCCACTGCACTTCAGCCTGGGCAACAGGGTGAGACTCCATCTCAAAAAAAAGAATTCATTATTATTATTTTTTGAGATGGAGTCTCGCTTTGTTCCCTCAACTGGAGTGCAGTGGCCTGATCACAGGTCACTGCAGCCTCGACTTCCCTGCCTCAAGCAATCCTTCCACCTCAGCCACCCAAGTAGCTTGGACTACAGGCACATGCCACCATGCGCAGATAATTTTTAGAAAGTTTTTTGCAGAGACAAAGTCTGGCTATTTTTCCTAGGCTGGTCTTGAACTCCTGGGCTCAAGCGATCTTCCCACCTTAGCCTCCCAAAGCGCTGGGATTACAGGCATGAGCCGCTTTGCTCAGCTGAATCTGCTTCTCTTGATCCAAGCTGAAGTGTACAACACGTTTTTGCCCATATAAGAGTTGAAGAATCCATATAGATCACCATGCAGCTGCTCTTGTCTTCCTTCGGTATCACAGTGACATCAAGACTGACTCATGCTGCCCTGGTTGGTTTTGCCGCTCTCCCTGTGCTATCCTGCCATCACTGAAAGCACAGGAGTAAAACAATGGCCTCTAATAACAGACCATGATCAGCTACCTGCATTATCACAACCCGACATCACAGCCTTAAATAACTCCTATCATTTCCATCTGTATCTTGCTTTAATGTGTGTTAGAAAAACAGCCATTCTCTTTATAAAGCAGCCCTATAATCATATGTACTCTTCATCTTCTAAGTGTCCATGCAGCTTCAATCAGTGCACAGTCTTCCATGAGTTATGAAAATAAATAAAACTCCCCTGTTTTCCCCATTTTATGGTTGTGAAACTGACACAGATAACACAAAAGGGTAGATTAGGGAAAGCCATATCCCCTCCACCACCCACCTCCAATACTGATCCAGCTTTCCTGGATCAGGCTAGTAGGGCATTGAGGCTTCTTACTAGAAATTATTGATAAGGCCAAGGGTGGTGGCTCATGCCTGTAATCCCAGTGCTTTTGGAGGTCAAGATGGGAGGACTGCTTAAGGCTAGGAGTTCAACACCAGCCTGAGCAATGTGACAAGACCCCATCTCTACAAAAAAAAGAAAAAGAAAACTTAAAAAAAATTAGCCAGGCGTGGTGGCAAATACCTATAGTCCCAGTTATACAGGAGGCTGAGGTAGAAGGATCACTTGAGCCTGGGAGGTTGAGGCTGCAATGAACTATGATCATGCCACTGCACTCCAGCCTGGGTGACAGAGCAAAACCTTGTGTCAGAAAAAAATATATATATCAATGAAAACAACAGCACATCATTCAACAAGCAGTAGAGGACAGTGAGAGAGCATGTTTGTAATCATACTGTTAACATTTTCATTCTATAAGCTCTGTGACCAAGATCAATTTAAGGAATAATTAATTTCCAGGAGGAGTATAAGTACTATTGTTCCTGCTTGTATTTCAAAATTGACTTCTAAAACCTAATTTCCAATCAATAATATTAGAAATGAAGGATACCCAATTTTTTCAAATATTTTTTTAAATCAATTTTATTTATTGTTAGCTTTTTTTTTTGACCCAGAGTAAGAAATACTCATGAGGGCAAGGAAAAAAAAATGGCAGCAAACACTACAAAAAAATGCAATAGGGGAGGAAGTCTTCTGCAATCCCCATTTTTCCCCCATGACAACCAGCGACTGTTAAAAAAAATGGTACCAGTTCATTTAGATATTGTCAGTGTATATTCTAAGCATTTACAAAGACAGAGAAATCTAATATATGCAGTGTTTCGTACCTTGCCATATTTGTCTAGCTCACTTATAAACCGATTTCTTTTCACTTTTTTAAAGCTGCCTAGTGTTTCATGATGTGGGAATACATAATTTATTTAACCAATTCACTTTTGATGGACATCATACTTGTTTCCATTTGCAGGAGTGGAGAGAGTTTGCAGAGCATAATAAAAAATCCCAGTCAAAGCAAATACTTTACCCTAGTTTATCTATTTTGCAAGACCAAAATACTGCCTATCGTGTTTTCTTAAGGTAGACCTCACTTGTATTGAGATTTTTTTGCTAACTTATTTCTCTTCTGAATTTTACTTAAGAAATAACACTTAGGAGTCTTACTGGTTTTTCTGAATCTTCCATGTAAAATATTACTTAAGGCAATTCACAAGTAATTTATTAGCTAATGTGGCTTGATAAGATTGAGCTTCCAGTAGAATGTAAATGCATCTGCTAACAGCAACCAGGCTTTGTCCCAAAATAGTGGTGAATCAGAATCTGCACAGTAAATGTTGCAGTTAATTTCCTCTCCTGTACTTATGACTCACAGGCCTTTCTTTACATTCACAGTTTGGTAGAAATTGGCAAATATTTCTTGACACTGATCATAATCAGGTTTGCTTGTTCATTCCAGAGTCTAGAAAAGGGTCAGAAGCTACTTCCTTTTTTGGATTTGCAGTTTTTCTATTTCATTTCCAAAACATGCCACTCAATTTTTAAAAAGACCCTACACAGTCCATCTTGTGTTACCACTTTTTTTTTCTTTTTGTTTCTTTCTTTTTTTTTTTTTTTTTTGAGACGGGGTTTTGCTCTGTTGCCCACGCTGGAGTGCAATGGCACGATCTTGGCTCACTGCAACCTCCGCCTCTTGGGTTCAAGCGATTCTCCTGCCTCAGCCTCCCAAGAAGCTGAGATTACAGGCGCCTGCCACCATGCCTGGCTAATTTTTGAATTTTTAGTAGATATAGGTTTTCACCATGCTGGCCAAGCTGGTCTGGAACTCCTGACCTCAGGCAATCCACCCGCCTAGGGCCTCCCAAAGTGCTGGGATTATAGGCATGAGCCACCACGCCCGGCCCATGTTATCACTTTCTTGCCTTCTCTTTCTCCATTTTTTTTTTTTTAGTGGTGTCTACTCTGTGCCATTGCTTATTTTTTCCTTTCTTCTTTTGTTAAAATCTGACAATGGATTTTGCTTCCATATATTTATTTTTTATGTTTAGACAATGTAAGGATTGAGGCTGTTCTACAAGTCCCTCTCCTGGCCTAGTTTGCACAAATGAAAGAATGCATAATTTAAAGGACCATGAGCACAGCCTTCTATTAAAGGAGGATCATGCTTCAGCTGTTTGTGTGGACCTGTGCAGGCTGCAAGTTTACCAATAGACCAGCAGGAATGAAGGTCAAATTGGCAAACTGTAATGAAACAACGGCTATAATGAGAGGCCTTAAGGTGCTCAGCCTCTTGAGCCACATCCTGAGTTGTTAAAATTATGTGGCTTAAAAGCAGGCCAGAAGGAGGGAAATTTACTGAGAATAAGTAGTAAGAATAAGTAGACTGATGCCGAAAGGCTGTTTTGAAAAGGAGTTTTTCCAAGATCTCCCAGCAGTGACCTTCAGACCTTTCTGTATCAGTTATCACCTGTGAATGTTGAGGGTGGGGAGGTATTTGTTTTACCTCCCAGGGCATCCAGCAGATGCTCTTCAAGTCTTTTATTTATACGGCTTTTTTTGCCAGTCTGGGGTGCCAACAAGTTGTTTTCAACCAGTGTGTAGGGTAGTACAGTGATGCAGGGAAAGAGTTTGGGAGGCATCCCAACCTCTGCCCCTGGTGTCTATTTACTGTGCCACCTTGAGCATGTTGTTTAGTCTCTCTTTAAAAGTGGTTTTCTCATCTGCATGAGGGTATTGCCACCAACTGTGTAGGGTGGTTGTAAGACCTAGAGGACAAATTGAGCACCATAGCTGATACACCATCATCATTAGTAGTAGTGAGAGGACTGACAATAAAAGAGTATGGGAAATATTCTTGGATCACTGGTTAGAGAGGGACACATTGCTACAAACCCACAGCTTTAGTGTACTAAGAATCCACTCTCAAATTTTCTTTCTTTTTTTTTTTTTTTTGAGATGGCGTTTCACTCTTCTTGCCCAGGCTGGAGTGTAATGGCACGTTCTCAGCTCGGCTCACTGCAACCCCTGCTTCCTGGGTTCAAGCAATTCTCCTGCCTCAGCCTCCCAAGTAGCTGGAATTACAGGCATGCACCACCATGCCTGGCTAATTTTGTACTTTTAGCAGAGACAGAGTTTCACCATGTTGGTCAGGCTGGTCTCGAACTCCTGACCTCAGGTGATCCACCCAACTGAGCCTCCCAAAGTTCTGGGAATAGAGATGTGTGCCACCACACCCGGCCTCCACCCTCAAATCTTCTGTTTTCGGAAATGTGTAAGCACTTCTTTCACCTCCTAATTCATTAACCATCATGCCTGAAGGTGTGATGCAAATTAAAGGAAAAATTTTTAATCCACAATTACAAACCACAAACATTCAGGGTATTAAAAATTAAGACAATAAGCAGTTTTACTTTTTAATCCTCCCTTTGTGTATGAATATGTCGTTGCAAACTCAGAGAATGTGAAAACATACCAGAATTCAACTTAATTCCAAATGGTAAGACATTTAGACTTAGAGACTGATGAAGTTTCACTTAAACAAACAAACAAAAAAGCAGCCTTGTATTCCTTCTAAGTATTTATTGTTCAGTATTTCAAGGAAAAATGTCTGTTCTTCATAAAGAAGCAGATAGTGGGTCAGAGACTGAGCCAAGTATTAGTCTATGTTATGACAGATCTGTATGCCTTCGGCAAATACTTCCCCTGGGAAAACCAGAGCCTGTGTCAGATGGCAGAGATAAAATGACATACTGTCGAGGTGTCCATAGTGGGACAAAATGCTTTTCAAGATAAGTATCTTTTTGCATTATATCATGCCAAGAAAGACTTGAGGTGAACTTCATCACCACAGGGCATGTGAAGGTGGGAAAAGGTTCTTAGCTTTCAGTTTCTCTCTCTAAATATATATTGGAATCCCCAGATACCTAAAGCCAAATGAATTAAGTAACACGCACGAAAGTCTTCCTGTTTTCTTCGCATACAACTACAAGGTTATTGTATTTAAAGACAGTGACTTGGTTATTTTTTTAACCACAGCTGTCTTGAGCATTTCTTTTTTTTTTTTTTTTTTTTTTTTGAGACGGAGTCTTGCTCTGTCCCCCAGGCTGGAGTGCAGCGGCGCAATCTCGGCTCACTGCAAGCTCCACCTCCCGGGTTCACGCCATTCTCCTGCCTCAGCCTCCCGAGTAGCTGGGACTACAGCCGCCCGCCACCACGCCCAGCTAATTTTTTGTATTTTTAGTAGAGACGGGGTTTCACCGTTTTAGCCAGGATGGTCTCGATCTCCTGACCTCGTGATCCGCCCGCCTCGACCTCCCAAAGTGCTGGGATTACAGGCGTGAGCCACCGTGCCCGACCCTATCTTGAGCATTTCTAAGCTCTTCTTTCCAACATGACCATACCACCTTGGACCTAGATTAGAAGCTACTTCTGACGTTGCTGAAATTCCAGATGAGATTAACTGTAGGAGAAGAGAACATGGGTTGTTCTCTTTCTACATTAATGCCAAATAAAGCATGGTATGGAAGAAAATAATTGGATTGTAGAATGTCAACCAGAGACTGGTCCATCCTGTTTATAAAGTGTGTATCTAATCTTTAACCACACCAGTAATCAATCTGATTCCTAAAACCTTCTGCAGAGTCAGTGGGAGGAGAACTCCCATCCTACAGCATGGATTTGAAATAAGAACCAGTTCTGCATTTCCACTTACCAGCTGGCTGACTCAGAGCTGTCACTCAACCTTTCTGGGCCTTCATTTTTTTCAGCTATCAATTTGAGATAACTCTTGTCTGCTGTCCACCTCACAGATCATTGTGAGGACCCAACGAGCTAGTGTGTTGTTTCACTGAGTGGGTTATTTTCCCCTCCACACCGTACTTTAATTTATAGAAAGTGTATTGTACAGCATGGTCTTTCTCTTCCCCTCCCATAGTTGATCGCAATTAGAATTTTAAGCAGTTCTCGTAAAACATGGAACTTTTAGAAAATTGGTTGAGTATTGGTTAAGAAGATGGAAAGAGGGAGGCCTAGGCAGGCTCCTCTGTCATTTGCAAAGTACCAACTCTGAGTGCAAGGGCAGCTGGGAGGTATTGTCTCTAGGTGGGTGGCCCTGGGCAAAGCTTTAACTCAAGATGTTCTTTTTTTATTTTTTATTTTTTATTTTTTTTTTCGAGCTGGAGTGTCACTCTGTCGCCCAGGCTGGAGCGCAGTGGTGTGATCTTGGCTCACTGCAACCTCCACCTCCCAGGTTCAAGCCATTCTTCTGCCTCAGCGTCCTGAGTAGCTGGGACTACAGGTGCCCGCCACCACGCCCAGCTAATTTTTGTATTTTTAGCAGAGATGGGGTTTCACCGTGTTGGCCAGGCTGGTCTCGAACCCCTGACCTCGTGATCTGCCCGCCTCAACCTCCTAAAGTGCTGGGATTACAGGCGTGAGCCACCGCACCTGGCGTAACTCAAGATGTTCTATTACTAAAAATAAGGAAAAGTAGATCCTGGGGGAGATCAGTAGTTTCTGTCACACTGTATTTATTTCCTTTGAAGTCTTTGGAGGGATGGTTGGTGAGAAACAAGTAAGCAAAGAAATAAAGACATAATTAGAAATTTTTAATTATCTTTGATGTAAACAAATGAGATGGAGGGACAGTAATGGGATGCAGGGAGGGGACATTTGGTGTGTTCTGGGAAAGCCTCTCTGAGGAAGGTGATGTTTAACCTGAGACCTGAAGGACAGAAAGCTCATAAAGAACAGTATGGCTTTTTCTCATCAAAGAACAGGGTATGCCGATGGGAAGGAGATAGGCATGTTATAAAACCAGCAGGAGGCCGGTTGCAGTGGCTCAGCCTGTAATCCCAGCACTTTGGGAAGCCAAGGTAGGTGGATCACTTGAGGTCTGGAGTACCAGACCAGCCTGGCCAACATGGTGAAACCCCATCTCTACTAAAAATAAAAAAATTAGGCCAGGCGTGGTGGCTCATGCTTATAATCCCAGCACTTTGGGAGGCTGAGGTGGGTAGATCACCTGTGTTCAGGAGTTGGAGACCAGCCTGGCCAACATAGTGAAATCCCGTCTCTATTAAAAATACAAAAAATTAGCCGAATGTGGTGGTGGATGCGTGTAATCTCAGCTACGCAGGAGGCTGAGGCAGAACAATTGCTTGAACCCGGGAGGTGGAGGTTGCAGTGAGCCAGGATCACACCATTGCACGCTAGCCTGGGTGACAGAGCGAGACTCTGTCTAAAAAAATAAATAAAATAAAAATAAAAGTACAAAAATTAGCCAGACATCGTGGCGGGTGACCATAATCCCAGCTACTTGGGAGGCTGAGGCAGGAGAATTGCTTGAACCCAGGAGGCGGAAGTTACAGTGAGCCAAGATGGCACCACTGCCCACCACTGTAGCTAGAGCTTACAGAGTTCCGTGTAGAAATGGAAGATGCTACTAGAAGAAAAGGAAGTGGCTGCCAGACAGGCAGAACCATCAGATGTCCATTGCTTTTTCTTTTTTTTTGTTTTGAGACGGGGTCTCGCTCTGTCACCAGGCTGGAGTGCATTGGCCCGATCTTGGCTCACCGCAACCTCTGCTTCCCAAGTTCAAGTGATTCTCCTGCCTCAGCCTCCCAAGTAGCTGGGAGTATAGGCACGTCCCACCACGCCCGGCTAATTTTTGTATTTTCAGTAGAGACAGGGTTTCACCATGTTGGCCAGGATGGTTTCGATCTCTTGACCTTGTGATCCACCCGCCTCGGCCTCTTAAAGTGCTGGGATTACAGGTGTGAGCCACCGTGCCTGACCGTCCATTGTTTTTTCTATTCCTTTACATGTCTAAGCATTTACCACATGGTTGAACTGTTGGCACATGAAGGAAAATGAAAGATAGCTCATAAATAGGATTGACTAGTCTGAATGCAGAGAAAAGCAATTAGTACATAAAGCACTGTAAAAAATAGTTCTATGAAGAGGCATAAAAAGTAAAGATTTATTTTCTTTCTTTCTTTCTTTTTTTTTTTTTTAAAGACACAGCTTCTAACTCTGTTGCCCAGGCTAGAGTGCAGAGTCATAATGATAGTTCACTGCAGCCTCAAACTCCTCAGTTCAAGCAATCCTCCCACCTCAGCCTCTCAATTAGCTAGGACTATAGGCATGCGCCATCGTGTCCCACTAATTTTTAAAATTCTGTAATGGAGACAGGGTCTCACTCTATTGCCCAAGCTGGTCTTAAACTCATGGCCTCAAGTGATCCTCCCACCTCAGCCTCCCAAAGTGCTGGGATTATAAGCCATTGTGCTTGTCCAAAGTTTCTTTATTGTATACTTGTGAGCACTGATTGGCTGGTTTGGGACTTTTTTTTTTTTTTTTTTGGTAGCAAGGCTTCAGTGATAAGCTAAAGTTGTCAAATTAATCTATCTTTACATTTCTAACTACAGAGCGCAATGTACCTGATTTTATGCTCCCCTCCACCAAAAAAAAAAAAAATATATATTAAGCCCATTGCATTTACAGGGGCCCTGAATGAGTAGTTTATATTCTTTGTCCCATTTAAGGAAAAAGCCACAATCCCTGCCATCAAGTACCTGCCAATCTGTCTGGAAAGAAAGAATGTATTCAAAATTAGGTATTTTATTGAAAATATTTAATAACCAGACTAGGTACAAAACCACAAGAAGGGATACCAGTTGTAAATATCCATAACAGTTATACAGGTGCCCAGAGCAGTAGCTCAGCCCTGGTGGCATCAAATACATCACTGAGCACACTAATGAGAGTCTTAACAGGAAGTCATTACATCAGCCCTGGAAGGTTAGAGATTCGGCCACAGAGGAAACTTGGGTGAGATGACATCCTTTTAGGTGGTCTGGTTTTTATGTTATACATTTCCCATTACCCAGAACTTCTTCATCTAAACTTTTTTGAAAATACTCAAGAGTTTTACTCCTTGCATTTAAGATATGGGTTTTTTTTCTGTTTTGTTTTTTTGAGACGGAGTGTCACTCTGTCGCCCAGGCTGGAGTGCAGTGGCGCGATCTCAGCTTACTGCAACCTCTGCCTCCTGTGTTCAAGCAATTTTCCTGCCTCAGCCTCCTGAGTAGCTGGGACTACAGGTGCACGCCACCACGCCTGGCTAATTTTTGTATTTTTAGCAGAGATGGGGTTTCACCATTGGTCAGGCTGGTCTCGAACCCCTGACTTTAGGCAATCCACACCCTGGCCTCCCAAAGTGCTGGAATTACAGGTGTGAGCCACCATGCCTGGCCAAGATATGGTGTTTTATTTGTAAGGTTATGAGATCACATCTGAAAAAAACATTCACTACCACAGCGTATACCATTTGGGTACTTTTCTGAGATTTTAGTTCAGCACAGCTGACTCTTCTAGTCTGGTCAATTGTAAGCCCCTCTAGTGGGTAGCATTTGCATATGTAAAGCAATGTGAACAGGCATAGTTGAAAGAAATAGAACTCCAGAATTAACTGTTTCGGAGTAAAAATTGTTATATCCTTCATCAGCACGTTTCACCTACCAAAGCCTAGGTATATCACCAAATATTATCCTCTAAGTCAGGGTTTCCCAATCTCAGTACCATAGACATTTGGGGCTATATAGTTCTCTGTTGTGGAGGGCATCATATTCTGTGCACTGTAAGATTTTGGCAGCATGCCTGGTCTCTACTCTCTAGATGCTAGTAGCATCCCCCCTTCTGCTGTGTTAACCAAAAATGTCTCCAAGCATCACCACGTGTCCTGAAGTTAATGGTTGGGAGGAGTGGGAGGGGTGCAAAAATCACCACAAATTGAGAATCACTAAGAAAAATTAAAGGGACTCAGGCTGGGCGTGGTGGCTCATGCCTATAATCCCAGCACTTTAGGAGGCCAAGGCGGGAGGATTCCTTGAGCCCAGGAGTTCAAGACCAGCCTGGGCAACATAGGGAGACCCCATCCCTACAAGAAATTAAAAAATTAGCCTCCAATGTAATACCCCCAATGAAATGAACAGAAGTATAGTCAGGTGTGGTAGCATGTACCTGTTGTCCCAGCTACTCAGAAGGTCCAGATCAGAGGATCACTTGAGCCCAACAAGTCGAGGCTGCTGCAGTGAGCCGTGATCATGCCACTGTACTCCAGCCTAGGTGACAGACCAAGACCCTATCTCGTACAAAAAAAAAAAAAAAATTAAAGGGACTCAGTCCTATCCACAAATGGCTGCTGTAATTGCTTTCTTTTTTATTTGAGGAAGAAATAAGAATTACTCTTTTTTTCTGTTTTTCTTTTTTTTTGTTAAAAACATAACAGATGCCCATGTAGCACTCTTCCCGGATAAGAAAGGCAGGATGACATGCTGTGGTTACACACTGGGGATCTTGGAGCCTAGCTGTGTTTATGTATCAATATCTGCCCCTATTTAGCTGTGTGACCTTGGTCAATTTACTTTAACCTCTCTGAACCTCAGTTTTCTCTTCTGCACAGTGAGACTAAAATAGTACTGCCCCATGTGGTTGTTGGGAAGACTCCATAAGATAATAGATGCAACAACATCTTAGTGCTCCAGCTGAGCATTTAGTTTATGCCAGCTGGCACTGTTGGTGTTAACTGTGCGTATTTGTTATATGACTGTCACTTCGACAGCCTGTACCCTCCTTGAGGGCAGAGATTTTGTCTCAGTCACATAAACATTTGATGGAAAGAAGGTAGATCAATTGGGCTTTATAGAAGCCTATAATTCTGTGAAATTCCAGAAGATACATCACATGTAATCTTTCAAAATGAAAAAAGAATAAATCAATAACATAGTGATTTTGTTTGGCTTCAGGTAATAATAGCAGGGGGATCCCCCACCGTGTGAGTCATTGATGTACAGTCATACACTGCAGCTGTGACTGTCTGAAATTTAGTCATTTCCAGGAGAATTTGCAGTTAAATGATTAACCTGTAGGTACTATGAGTTGCCATTAAAAAGCCAAGCCTCTCCTGATGTCTTTCCTTTCCTGGCCTAGTGTGAAGCCTTTAGGTGGCATCTACTTTCAATTCATCAAGATTTAAAAGACAGTTTGATCCTTTTTGTCCAAGGCTTTCCCTGGGTCTTTCATGCCCCTGGGAGGGTCCTCCTAGCACATGGCAGGTGCACACTTCTCAGCATTTTTGTACATGCTGGGACACATTCCTCCTTTCCTGAGTACCTGGGGCAGGAAGGAGTTTGCTTTGTCTGCCTGTGGGGCGTGCTGTGACCAGCCCCTCCCTCCTCATTTATGTCCTCCATGATACAGAAACGGTGAGCAAATTTCCTACCTAGAGGGTGTATCAGGAAACCCCCAATGAAATAAACAGAATTAGAACAGCCAGTTTTTATAAAGCCTGAAACTCACAGAATTGGAAGTCTGAGTGACGGATATGTTAACAGAATAACCCAACTGTTTCTCAACAATGGAAAGATGTGGGATCCAGACAGCAGTTTTTGCTTTTGTTTCTGCTATTAAGTGACTGCCCTCCATGTGATAAAATTGGAGAGGTGAACTGAGAGTTCTTCATTACAAATACAGCTGACTTTATTGCTTACTGAATTTTGATACCGAGCCAGGCACTGGGCTAAGTGCTTCACAAACGTAGTTTCCCTGACCCCTTCTGACAACTCTCTGAGGTGGGTGTTGCTGGTCCCATTTTACAGATGCAGACACTGAGATTCAGCAAAGTTAAGCAGCTTGCCAAATACAACACAGCTAGAAGTGGCAGTACCAGAATGCTAACCAAGGCAATCTGACTTGGTTCACTTCATTCTTGTGAGCCCCACAATGGAAGGGCTCTGTCCATTACTTGCTGACAAGAAGAAGACCTCAAACATACACGGCACTCAGGAAATATCTGTTGATTGAAAAGGAATGAATAAATGACTCCCAAAGCTACTGAAATATAAGTACCATGTCTCCTAATGGTCCCTCTGCTTTTCCTTATAGTATTTTTCTTTTTTTTTTTGCTAAAGTTTGACAGTGGCCTCAGATATTTAGGAACCATTATAATAGTGGGGTGGGACAGGGCAGAGGTGACTTCTTTTAGTTCTTTAAGTCTATAAAAGTGAGTGGAATCTAACTAAATATTGATTATAGATTTCAACAAAGTGGCTTAAATATTCAACACATTCATTTCATTAAATAAAGTGTAATCATCTGCAGCAAATTATTCTAAAACCAACAACACTTTTTTTTTACTTCATCTTAGGGTTAAGGAAATTTCTTGTGATTACAATATTTTAAACAGTTCACTTTCAAAATACGGCTTGATTCCACCATGATTTTCTGTGTCAGTTTTAAATTTTTGACACTGTATTTTTTTAAGATAAGATTTGTAACCTTAAGATATTCTCCTCGTGTTGTAACTTCTTGATTATCTCTTTGTTAATGTTATTTATGCTGCTCCTCTTTTAATATTTTATCTATTTACTTTTGCAATTGCAAAGTAATCCCAGATATTATTCTTCAGTCACTCTCTACGTCCTTCTTTTGATACCAAAGGGCACAACTATTGATTCAAGATGGGTGTAGAGCAGGAAGAAATCTGGAAGACCTAATTTATAGTTTCATTTTCACCTTACAACTATTTCCCTTTCATCACTAGCGGCATAGATTTTATCTAAAAACAACATAGTGTTCAAACTCGTAGCTTCTAGTAGGTGCCACATAGACAATAATAAATACTCATTAATGATTATTATTATGCTTATATAATGATCACTTCAGAAAACATTCTAGTTCCATACTCTTAACTGTATTGCAAGACAAATAAAGCTCTTTTTTTTTTTTTTAATCTCCAAGAGTGAAAATTTTGGCTTGGGCAGAATACATTTTTGTTTTAATATGAAAATTACAAGTGTATGTGTACATACACATGCATGTATTTTATACACACACACACACACACACACACACACACACATATATGGCATAGTCCTACCCTATGTGGACACCAAGATTGTCCAAATAATAGAAAATGGGAAGCATACTTAGCTTCCTTGTATCTTCCTTTAAGCTGTGATTTCTTTCCTCAAATACAGACCGTTGGTCTGAAATCCCTTCATGACTTTTCTTTTTCTTGAGACGGATTTTCACTCTTGTCGCCAAGGTTGGAGTGCAGTGGTGCGATCTCAGCTCACTGCAACCTCTGCCTACCTGATTCAAGTGATTCTCCTGCCTCAGCCTCCCAAGTAGCTGGGGGTGTAGACTCTCGCACCATACCTGGCTAATTTTTGTATTTTTAGTAGACATGGGGTTTCACCATGTTGGTCAGGCTGGTCCCAAACTCCTGACCTCAAGAGATCCACCCGCCTCAGCCTCCCAAAGTGCTGGGATTGCAGGCATGAGCCACTGCACCCGGCCAAGCCACTACACCCAGCCCCTCTCATGATTTTGACCAGAGGGTGCCTTTTATTTATCTTCTAAGATAAACACTGGAGAAAGGGAGGAGAATGAACACCGTTCAACTGCCTGCCCTGTGCCAGGTGCTGTCTGAGGCAAGGTGCATGAGCAGTCTTTCAGCAAATGAATTCACCTCAGCTCCGTTGCCGTTTTCAGAGCTGCATCCTGGCCCTCGGATAGGAAGAGTCCAGAAATAATAGGAGAATGATATCAGCAATTTCAAAAGAAAAACTAGCTTATATCCAGCTGCCAGCTAGATAAAGTACCACTATAATTAGAAATATTTTCCTAGCAACTTCAAACGTTTAAAATAATTAAAATGTTAATGATATTTAATGTTTAAAACAGGGACCTCCCAACTGATTAAATGGTGAAAATCTCACTCTTGTATAAAACAGACCAACCTATATTCATTTTATATATATAAACTTATTATTTTAATTTTGATAAATTGCAAGAGTCCTAAAAATATGATAATACCTGTAAAACCACTTAAATAGATGTTACTAATATTTTGTCATTTACTTCATCCTATTTTTATTAATAAAACATTACTAATGGTATTGAAGTTTCTATACAACATACCCCTCATACCATCTGCCCCCAGAAGCAATCACTGAATTTCATATCATTCCAATCCACATTTATATTCTTATATGCATATATATGCAATCGTACTTTGCACAAACTTTTAAGATTTCAGGCGGGGGAATGAACTGCTCTCTGCCTTTCATACTTAAAACCCAGTCTTGTTCCCATAACCTTGTGCAAACCCAGTTACAATCCAGTTATTTCAAATTCTCTAAGCTGAAGTCCTTCGCCTTTTAAGTAGAGTTTTTGCTCGCAGGGAGCATATTTGCTCTCAATGCAGAGACAGGCTGAATGGAGTCCAAAGCGCTAGGGTTTCACATTTGTAAGTGATAAGAGGGAGAGGTGGTGACTTTCAGAGATCACGTTTCAAGTCCAGCCCTGGTTTTTATGTGTGTGGGAATGGACGCAAAGGAAAACACAGCTGAGCTGCATTGTAACTCTTCCTGTAGAACCTGTTCATGTCCAGGGTGAGTAAACTAGGGTAGAAATGTCTTCCTAAAACAGCCTCCGGTGAAATTCGTCCTTGGATTCAAAGCAACTTACTTCCTAGGAAGTATCAGGCAAATCCCAGCTGCCCTCCATTTTAGAAAGGTCTCTTTTCTGGGAAAATCTGTCACTGAGAACTTTGCCCTCCTCTCCCTGATGGAAAGAAGGAGTAGAATTAGGGAGGTGTCACTCAGGAGAGTTGCTGATGTCAGTAGTGTGTCAGCCGTGGGAGGCTCAGTTTGTGAAACTGAGTTACACCTAAGTGTCTTATGAAACTCAGTTCAGAGCTCACCGGAGCTGCCGTCTGGGAGGGGGGAGGTCGGAAGAACCCTGAGGTTTTCCCTCACATTTCTGTCCCATTTTTGGAAACTCTGGATTTAAAGAAATGAAAACCTCAAGTTTGTGGAGATTTTAAGAAATAGGTATGTAACTTTATACTTTTATTAATTCTTCTTTGAACCTGAGTGAGTGTTATAGTTACAGACAGCTATGTGTGCGGACCACGGAGGGCTGTGTTTTTAGTGTGTGCTGGTTTATTTCACTGTTTGGAGCTGGGGCTCCAGACTGAACACTTTTTTCCCATGCCTGCATATGTATAGAAGGCGTCAGCTCATTTTGTTCCTTTACGTGATGAGGTTTACATGTCTGTGAAAAGCCTGGGTTCCCGTATGTCAGGAAATGGTTTTGCTGATAGTGCATTGCAGAGAAGTGCTTACTGTATAGACTATTAACAATAATCTTTTACGATTCTTTGAACATAATTTTAAAATCCAGCCGAAGTCTAATAATGTAGTGAAACCTCTCTGCTGTTATTTCCCTAATCAAGTCTGGAGGCAGAGAAGAGGAATTTGACCATGAAGTCCAAGTTGACAGGACAAACCAAGGCTCAGGATAGTACAATGTCTTATAAAGAGCTTAGGAAGCAGCCCAGAAAACATCCTCAATTATGTGAATGAGCTGCTTTCTATCAAATTATTTGGTTTTCAAATGCACATTGCTAGTAAAGTTTGTTTCTCCCAATCAAACTGACAGCACTGAATGCAGCAATACAGTATCAGTAGTGTGTATATCAGAGTGTACAGATATTGGGAGCTATGTTCAAAAACTGGAGGTTCTAGCTCAGAAACCAAGAAGAGGCTCTGGTGTTCCCTCCTACCCCTTCTCTGTCCCCAGTTACTGGTGCTAGGTTTCTGTGGCATTTAGGGGAACCCTCTTCGCAGGTAGGAAACTGGTATCTCAGAGAATCACCCCTGCATGGGGGTTCCGTTTTACTTTCACTTCTCATTCTTTTGAAATTCAATCTCTGATGTTATTGAAATATCCCTTTGCATATCTTTCCATTTAACTATGAAGTCAACATCTGTGAGAAGGCTGGTGCTTAATGGAATCTGTGCAGATTTCCTTATTATATAGTTGAGTCAGAGGAAAAATCGTGTACATGTTCTTCCACAGTTGGTTGGTTTTATTGTTCAAGGAAGATTTATTGGTGAGGTGAATCTTGTTTTTTTTTGAGACGGAGTCTCGCTCTGTCACCCAGGCTGGAGTGCAGTGGAGTGATCTCGGCTCACTGCAACCCCCGCCTCCTGGGTTCACGCCATTCTCCTGCCTCAGCCTCCCGAGTAGCTGGGACTACAGGCGCCCGCCACCACGCCCGGCTAATTTTTTTTGTATTTTTAGTAGAGACAGGGTTTTACCATGTTAGCCAGGATGGTCTCAATCTCCTGACCTCAGGATCCGCCTGCGTTGGCCTCGCAAAGTGCTGGGATTACAGGTGTGAGCCACCGCGCCTGGCCGAGGTGAATCTTAATAGTTAAAGATTGCTGTCAGAAGAAGGAATAAAATGGTTTTAGGTCATAGTTGGTTTGTAAAAAGGCTGAATCACATATTCATGCTTCATCATATCAGTGTACCTTCTTGGAGCTTATAATTGTTTGATTATTAAGCTGAGTTATAGACTTAGTAAAAATAAGAGTAAATAACACTGCCTGGCTTTTCTGTTTTCTTTAGTTATTCCAATGGAAACAGCTGGAGAACTTATATTTCCGTGAGAAAAAATTTGCTGTTGAAGTTCATGATCCACGAAGGTGAGGATCAAAGACTTTTCTCTGTATGACCCAGTTACTATACAAATAATGCGGCTATCAACATTTGTGTACAAGTTTTTATATGAACATATGTTTTCATTTCTCTTGGGTATATACTAGGAGTGGAATTGCTGGGTCAAATGGTAACTATCTTTAACCCTTTGAGGAACAGCAAGGCTGCTTTTCAAAGTGCACCATTTTACATCCCAAGCAGCAGTATATGTGGTTCCAGTGCCGGCACATCCTCACCGACACTTGTTATTTTTAGTTTTGTGTGCATGTATAGTTTATGCCATCCTAGTGGATTGAAGTGGTACCTTCTTGTGGTTTTGATTTGCATTGCCCTCACGACTAATGATGGCTGAGCATCTTTTCATGTGCTTCTTAGCTATTCGTATATCTTTAGTAGAGAAATGTCTCTTCAGATCTTTTGCTCGTTTAAAATATTGGTGTTCTTGGTCATTAAAAAAAAAAAGCCAAGTTACCAACATGAACTGAAGTCAGGATGTGGGTTCTCAAATATCTTAGGAGAAATCCCGCCCCCCCCACCACCCCCCGCCTGAGGATCGCCCTGCAGTGCAGGGCTGCTGCATGGGCTGTCATGGCCTCTGAGAGGCGCTGCCCGGAGGGGTGGGGCACAATCTTGGCTCACTGCAACCTCCACCTCCCAGTTTCAAGTGATGCTCATGCCTCAGCCTCCCAAGTGGCTGGGAGTACAGGCATGCACCACCACGCCAAGCTCATTTTTGTATTTTTAGTAGAGACGGGCTTTCACCATGTTGGCCAGGCTGGTCTCGAACTCCTGACCTCAGGTGATCCGCCTGCCTCGGCCTCCCAAAGTGCTGAGCCATGGCTCCTGGCCTTAAGAGAAATTCTTAATCAGTCCTTAGTGGGTCAGTCCCAAGATGGTTATGGATGTTTAGAGGCCAGAGGGATGGGAGGAAATACCTGTGATAAAAAGGTGACCCGAAGAGATAAGCCAAATTCCTACAAAGAACATTAGTACCCCGGCACACAGTCTGTCTGCCTCTTGCCTGTTCTCTGTCTTTCTCTCTGTCTCTCTCTCTTTCGCTTCCTCTCCCTCCCTTCTCCCCCCTTCCCCTCTCCCATCTCCCCTCTCCCTCCTCCTCTCTCCTCCCCCCTCCCTTTTCCTCTTTCCATCTGGTGCACAAGCAGCACTCTGGACAGTTTGGGACTTGCATATTTTCAGCCATTATAATTAAGCGCATTCTCTGATAATGTCAGATCCGGCCAAATCTACCTAGATCTGAAATGCTCTTTTACCTTAAATTAGGTGCTCATCCCACACTTGGTTGCTGTATCTTTAATATCTTATCCCATTTATTCCTTACCACTTGCGATGGCTACACATCCTTAGAGTTTCTAACTAAATGTTTTTCTATAATCTCTAATTTGACTGATTCTTTATCAGCTTTTGAATTCATGTGTATGTGTTTTTAAACATGCTGTTTATCCAGAAAGAGATTACTTAGGTCTGAATTGTTTTGTTGTAAAAGGAGAAAATCAGAAACTTGGTCCCCATTTGCATAAGAGTTTTTGCAACAGAAGACAAGTAAGAGGAACATGCCTTGTTACAATGCTGCTCGCAGGGTACATTTTGCATCATGCTGGGCCAGAGAGGAATTATTTGAGTGTTTTCTTTAATCTTTCAGGATTTCAGTTTCAAGAAGAACCTTTGGGCAAAGTGGCCTATTTGTGCAAACATGGTATGCTAACTCTTCTCTCATCAAGTCCATTTGGGTAATGGCAATTAGTCAGCATCAGTTTTACTTGGACCGGAAGCAAAGCAAAGTAAGTAACTGGCATCATTTCTATAGGGACAGATTCCCGTTTTGCATTCTGTTCAGAAGATAAGCCTTCTCACAAAAGATGCAAGCACATAGTTTTGCTCTCTGAGAATTTTTTGTGTTTAACTTCCAACTGTTTCAGTTTTTTTATATGTCTAAATGATGGGCAATATATAAGCTGCTTTAAAAGTTGTAAGACTAGCCGACTTTTTGGCATGCACGTTTGTATATACTGGTGACACTGCTGGCGGTGACGTTGCCGGTGACACTTTAAATTTAGTAACTGAACCACACCGTGAGAAAATCATGTATAGTTATTAAAACATTTTAACTACAAAGCTTAAGGCTTGTGGGGGTTTTGTTTTGTTTTGTTTTTGGCCTGAAGAATGCCACTTGGATATGGGAAAATTCTAAATTATCCTCTGTGTTGATATTTTTATTGTATGTTAACTTAATTGTTTTATTAATTTGAAGTATGTTTGAGTTAATTCTGTTTCATTGTTGTATATCTCTTAGGCAAAAATTCCTTCAGCCAGGAGTTTAGACGAGATTGCAATGGATTTGACAGAGACAGGAACACAAAGGGCCTCCAAGCTGGTGACACTGGAGGCGAAAAGTCAGTTCATCATGGCAAGCAATGGCAGTTTAATCTCCTCAGGTAACATCTTGGGATTAGAGAACGTGCAAGCCATCTTTATTTTGTTTGTTTTTTCGGTCATAAACCACTTCGAAATTCATCTTTTAATCCATTCTTTTGGGAATAAATAAGTATGTCAATAAATATGTATGCAACAGCTTTGAATAAAATTTTAAGGCTAATTTTTAAAAGAATATGTAGAAAGTCAGATTATAAATAGGTTGTGCATGTAATATGAGATGCGTGGATGGTGAGTACCCAGGTGTGGCTTGAAAGAACACTTTCCACAGCAGCTGCTTTTTCCAGCATTTAGTTTTCGATACAGATAATCATCTAATTCTCCGTGCAATATAAAATGCTATACAAACATGGTTACAAGCATACCCCTCAAATGTGATAGCTTCCCCTAAGCCCTTCCTCTGTAAAAATTCTGGAATCTCTTATCATTAAGTATATGTAACTTTACTAAAATGATTCATCCCATCTAAATCTCACTGTCAACTTGTGACTCTGAACCATGACCTTCCTTCACACAGATTTTTCTTTTCCTTGCTTGCTTACTTTGTAAAAGAACACTTGAAACAACTCTTTGAGGACCATCTTACCTTCTCTTCTGCTCAGAAAAATGAAATTTTTCCTTGGGTGTATCTGGGACGTTAAGCATTTTATCATTACCCCCAAAATGACTGAGCTAGGATGCAAAAAGGCACATTTTATTACCAGGTTCTGTTTGATGCCCAGAAGAATGAGAAAATGTTTTCCAGTTTCCTTTTATTATGTTGAGAAACAAGGAGAAAAGAAATAAACTACCATTTAATAGCAGCTTTAGCTTAAAAATCCTTTGTCCCTTAGAAAGGAAGGAAACATCCCTTGTATAAACCTTCCCTGCCCTTCCCTCATCCCCTAGGTTCTCAAGATTCAGAAGTTAGTGAAGAGCAAAAGAGAGAAAAAATCCTTGAACTAAAGAAGAAGGAGAAACTATTACAAGAAAAACTTCTGAAAAAAGTTGAGGAGCTTAAGAAGATCTGTCTGCGGGAGGCTGTGAGTCTGCTTTTTTGGGCTCATCAAGTTGTGTTTGACAACTTTGGCCAGTGTCAGTTATCTGCTCTTGATTCTGTCCTGTTTTACAGGAGCTCACAGGCAAAATGCCAAAGGAGTATCCCCTGAACATAGGCGAGAAGCCTCCTCAGGTCAGAAGACGTGTGGGTACTGCGTTCAAATTAGATGACAACTTGCTGCCGAGTGAAGAAGTATGAACAACGCCTCTGAGCCTTTCAATTAATCATGAGACAGGAAAGCTGTCTGAGTGTAGTGGACTTTTTCCTTTGGTTTTTGAGTCTCTGCTGTGTGTTATCTCACCAGTACAGAAGGATCGTGTAGACCAAATTGAACTCTTTCTTTCATGCCCACTCCAGTCAAAATTGAGTTACGTCTCACTACTTTACTCCCCAAATCATAGGCATTCAGTGAACTCCAAATGTTTCTCATTTGAGAGTCAGTATTATAAGAATTAAGAACTCCAGCATTAGGTTCATTTACTTAAAACTAAATAAAAGCCTTTGTCAAATAGTTTAGCCCCTCTAAAGTCTCATTTCTCAGGCCTCAGTTTTCCTCATCTGTAAAATGGGGGTAATGATTGGACTTCCCTCCAAGGGATCCAGTGAGTATTAAATGAGATAATACATGCACAGCACTGAGCTACAGTCAAGTTAAAATATTTGTTAGCCAATATAGAATGCATAATACTTTCTCATTTGCATGTCATCAGCCAATATGACCATATCTATGTTTCTTGTAGAAATTTGACCATCTTAGCTTTAGAAAATTATATCTGTTTTCATCTTTGAAATCTTTGCTATTTATTGAGTGCTCACTGTGTACCCATCTCTGAGCTAAGCAATGCACATATATTATTTCATTTAATCCTCATTCTACTTCATAAGGTAGGTGTTATCTTCATTTTACAAATGAAAAAAACTGAAGCATTAAAAGATGAAGCTGTGTATCCAGGGTCATGCAACCAGGAATTACCAGGAAGAAGATCAAACCCAAATTTATCTGTCTCTAAAGCTATGCATATAAATATAGCCTTCTGCATCCGTGAGCTTCGAGTTAAGAATATATCTGTGAAAACTGTGATCTTCTCCCTACCAACTGAATGAATGAAAGGCCATTCCCTTCCTTGAAAAGGGAAGAGGTTTGGACTAATGAGAAGTTGAAGTGAAGACGGGTAAAGGAAAGTGTTTGACAAAGATGTCTATGCAGTAAAACTTGGGAAGATAGTGTTCAAAGAACATCTGATTCAAGAAAGTGCACAGGAAGTTTTATTACACAATGCATGTAAGAGTTGATCGTATGTGTCCATAAAAATAAAACTATCATTGTGTAAATGCAGGATCCTGCTTTGCAAGAACTGGAGAGTAATTTTCTAATACAACAAAAGCTGGTGGAAGCTGCAAAGAAACTTGCCAATGAGCCAGACCTTTGTAAAACTGTGAAGAAAAAGCGAAAGCAAGATTACACAGATGCGATGAAAAAGCTCCAGGAGATTGAAAATGCAATAAACGAATACCGAATTAGGTGTGGAAAGAAACCCAGCCAGAAAGCAACAGTGTTACCAGGTTAGTAATAAGTAAGGTTTTTTTTTGAGTCCCCTACTCAATACTTAATGGTATGTAGCATTTCCAAACCAGTTACCAGTTAATTTGATGAGAGATAGGAGGAAGAAACAGGTGATCAAAACTAAGTTTTCTTTTTTATTTGGAGACAGAGTTTCACTCTTGTTGGCCAGGCTGGAGTGCAATGGGGCAATCTCGGCTCACTGCAACCTCTACCTCCTGGGTTCTAGTGATTGTCCTGCCTCAGCCTTCCAAGTAGCTGGGATTACAGGCATGTGCCATCACACCCAGCTAATTTTGTATTTTTGGTAGAGACAGAGTTTCACCATCTTGGTCAGGCTGGTCTCAAACTCCTGATCTCAGGTGATCCACCCTCCTCAGCCTTGCAAAGTGCTGGGATTACAGGCATGAGCCACTGTGCCTAACAAACTAAGTTTCATAGGATAAAAATTGTTTGGAATTTCAGTTTTATAAGTATGTAAACTTGATTAAAATTTCTGTGATTTATGAAGGCTATTTAAAGATATGGGCAGCACGGGCATGGCGCCCCACACCTATAATCCCAGCACTTTGGGAGGCTGAGGTGAGTGGATCACTTGAGCTAAGGAGTTTGAGACCACCCTGGGAAGCATGGTGAAACCCCGTCTCTTCAAAAAATATTTTAAAAATTAGCCAGGCTTGGTGGTGCATACCTGTAGTCCCAGCCACAGGGGAGGCTGAAATGGGAGGATCATTTGAGCCCAGGCAGTAGAGGCTGCAGTGAACTATGATTGCACCACTGCATTCCAGCATGGGTGACAGAGCAAGACCCCGCCTCAAAAACAAAAGGTGAACAAAATTAAAAAAGAAAGATATGGGCAAATGGTCATGATATAACATGAAATGCAGAAAAGCCAGATATTAAATTGTTACCACAACATGATGCCAATTTTATAGAAATATGCACACACAAAGACCTGCCGAGAAATATTTCAAAATACTAACAGTTGTAAAATTTCAAGTAACTTAATTTTCTTCTTAGTATTCTTCTGTATTTTCCAAGTTCTCAACATTATGTATTTATGACTTTCATTTTCAGGAAAAAAGTAAAGTGAGAAATCCCAGGTAGATTTAAAGTCCAATTGACCTTACATGTTTATTGGCATGGTTTTCAGCCTGGTGATTGAAATATGATTGTATTTCTTTGATTCTAAGACATTTTTTCCTTTACATTTTAACATCTATGAAATTGGGATAGTTTTGGGGTTTTTTGTTTGTCTGTTTTTGTTTTTGTTCTTTTGAGACAGGATCTCTGTCTGTGGCCCAAGCTGGAGTGCAGTGGTACCATCAAAGCTCACTGCAGCCTCGACTTCCTGGGCTCAGGTGATCCTCCTACCACAGCCTCCCTAGCAGCTGGGACTATAGGCACACACCACCGTGCCCAGCTAATGTTTTGTAGACATGGGGTTTCACCATGTTGCCCAGGCTGGTCTCAAACTCCTGAGCTCAAGCAATCCTCCCACCTCAGCCTCCCAGACTACCGGGATTGCAGGTGTGAGCCACCACGCCCAGCCTCGGGATAGTTCTTAACACACTAGATGGTGTATTACAGTCATACTTGGCAGTACTTTTTAAATTATTTTTTTGCTGGTACTTAAAATATATATCTTAGATTTGGTGAAATAAGGTAAGTGAGTTTAGAATATAATTGGGAGTAGAGCATATGATTTACAAAGCAGACATGGCTTTTTGGAAAGGGAATGTACAGCATCAACACACAAGTGTTAGTCCACTACAGCTGGAGAATGTAGAGTAGCTTTGATTGAATGTGAAATCCAGGTGGCCTTGGGGGTGGTTAATTTCTGGACCTACAGATATGGGTGATTAGCATTGTTCTTAACTCCATGGCCATTTGTTATGGCCCATTCATCCTCAAACTGTGCAAAATTCAAATGTTCTCCTTTACAGTGAAAGTATGCCTAACAGCCGACTATACTGGCACCTTGCCTTCAAGCTCCACTGTGTGTCTAATAGAGATAGTTCACTTGTCTCTGATACAGATTAACATTAGAGATTGGTTGGAGAGCTTCCCTTCCTAATGGTTTTGAAGTTTACATTAAAGGATTATATTTGCCTAGAACCTCGTGTCAAAACACTCAACTGAGTATGGAATGATTTGCAAATGCAGATCAACACATCTGAGATACTTTTCTTTACTGAATACGTTTGAGTTTTTTTTTGTTTGTTTTTGTTTTTTTGTTTTTTGTTTTCTTTCTTTTGAGACAGAGCTGTCTCTGCCGCCCAGGCTGGAGTGCAGTGGCGTGATCTCGGCTCACTGAAACCTCCACCTCCCAGGTTCAAGCAATTCTCCTGCCTCCGCCTGCCAAATAGCTGGGATTACAGGCATGCACCACCATGCTTGGCTAATTTTTGTATTTTTAGTAGAGACAGAATTTCACTGTGTTGGCCAGGCTGGTCTTAAACTCTTGACCCTCAAGTGATCCACCAACCTCGGCCTCTCAAAGTGCTGAAATTACAGGGGTGAGGCATCGCGCCTGGCCACATTATTTAACATTAGATGGATACCAGCAATAGTCAGAGTGTTATGGCCATTGCCAACCAGAACACAGTGTCTAGTTAACTAAAGATTTAAGTCTAGCTGAGATTTACTGAGCATTTGTCATGTAATGCTGGCAGCTGGGCTAGGGGCTTTACATTCGTTATTCTAACGCCTAACCCCAGCACTACATGATAGGTACTGTTGTTATCCCCATTGTGGGGTTGAACCAAAGTGATACTTACAGATTAAGTAATTTGCCCAAGGTCTCATAGTCGATAAATGGAAAAACCAAGACTTAAACGTAATTCAGTGGTTCTCAACCAGGGAGGCTGGAAATCCTCTAATGCACAGGACAGCTCCCCAGGGCAAAGGATTATCCAGTTCGAAATGTCAGTAGTGCCACCGTTGAGAAACCTGTTGAAAAGCTTGGCCAGTCATAGTGGTTCACACCTTTAATCCCAGTACTTTGGGAGGCCTAGGTAGGCAGGTCACTTGAGCCCAGGAGTTCAAGACCAGCCTGGCCAAATGGTGATACCTTATCTTTACTAAAAATCCAAAAAATTAGCCAGGCGTTGTGCTGCATACCTGTAATCTCAGCTACTCAGGAGGCTGAGATGGGAGGATTGCTTAAGCCCAGGAGGTTGAGGCTGCAGTGAGCCACGATCGCACCATTGCACTCCAGCCTGGGCAAAACAAACAAGAAAAAAAAAAAAAAAGAAAAGGACCTTTCTTTCAGGGAGGGGTCAAAAGCCAAGTTATATTAAGAGTAGATTCTCAGATGAGGATTCAAATGTGTTTTATTTAACATTTAGCATTTATGATAAGAATGGCATGATTTTTCTTTCCAGTTTGTTGGCCATAAGCACTAAATATGTAGGTAAAGTTTTATTCCAGTGTAGAAGAAACACCGAAAATTAGTTTAAAACCAGCACTCCCTTGAAGTCTGTTCCATTTTAAGAAATAATCTAATGTAATATTCGTACAATATGTAAAATGTTTTGATTTTTGTTAGTATATGAGTCAATTCTTACTATGGTAGTTAATTAGTCTTAATGCACTGTAATTAATTACATGTATTTAAATGAAAATAAAATGCACTCCATTGAAAATTGTTTCTCTAAGCCCCCTCTAATTGTATAAATGCACAATTATACTCAAGGCAGTTATTTTTATTCACAGAAGACATAATCCCCTCAGAAAGCAGCTCTTTGTCTGACACCACCACCTATGATGATCGTAAGTGGCTCTTCCTTTTTTGGTTTAAAAATGTTAGCTATTCTGAAATAATTAAGATAATTTTCTTATTAAGTAAGGCCTATTTGTTTTTGTTTTGAGAAAAAGTAGAATAAACTAACTTACATTTATGGTTGGGAAAGGTAGTGTATGATTAACACCTACTCAGGTTAACTCAGTGTTAATAACAGGACCATAAAAATCACATGACCTCAGGAAATCAGAACGCCCTCACAGGAGTATCTAAGTCTCTCAGTAAGGACTTTAAGGCTCTCTAAAGTGTTTCTTAACTTTTTATTTTGAAGTAATCATAGACTCACGGAGAGTTGCATAATTAATAGAAAGACTCCTTCACCCAGCTTTTCCCAGTGGTGACATCTTATGTATCTGGAGTCCAGTATCAAAACCAGGATATTAGATTGTACACTTTATCACTGTATTCATCACAATATGAAATAAAATCATTGTATGTTTTACAATATGAAATAAACTTTCATATTCTAGATAAAGGAAAGTTTATTTTACTTAGGAAGAAAGGCACAGTTAGACATTGGGCTAACCTGTCATTTTTTTGTTTCATAGAGGCAGGCTGTATCGATTGTAATGGCCTGTATTTGTTCAACACATTTCTTTTCTCTCTCTCTTTTTTTTTGAGACGGAGTTTCGCTCTTGTTGCCCAGGCTAGAGTGCAATGGCGCGATCTCGGCTCACTGCAACCTCCGCCACCCGAGTTCAAGCAATTCTCCTGCCTCAGCCTCCCAAGTAGCTGGGATTACAGGTGTTAGGCACTACGCCCGGCTAAATTTTGTATTTTTAGTGGAGATGGGTTTCACCATGTTGGTCAGGCTAGTCTTGAACTCCTGACCTCAGGTGATCTGCCTGCCTCAGCCTCCCAAAGTGCTGGGATTACATGCGTGAGCCACCGCGCCCAGCCATTCAATACATTTCATTATAGAATGGGTTTACTATCAACTAATAGAGTATTTCTTTGTCATCTCTTGTACTTAACCATCATTGAGTTGGCTATCTCTGTGGTATGACTTGAAGAATTCCAGGAAACCACCCCCTACCCCACTGCTTTACCTTCCCCAAGTTTTATGGTGCATAAAATTTCACCACTGCAGAATTCTTCCTGTGAGCTGACGTTTGGTCATTCTTGCCATCCCTCTTTGAAAATGTAAATATCAGTGGGAAACATAACAAGCCTCTAATGATGCAGCATAAGTCAGTTTCCTTACTTTCAATGACAGGATAAGCCTTTGGCCAAAGAGGCCTAAAAACTTTAAAAGTAAAGGTGAACAAAAATGATCCAGGCCAACTTCCCCTTGGTTCACACTGGGGTTTTTCTTTAATATAGCTTTTTAAAAGCTGCGGTATTACCCATTCCCCTTGAATGATATACTCACTCAGAGTGACACCTGTTGAATTTGGCAAAAGATGGTTCAGGTCCCAGAAGAGTGTTCAGTAATTTCATTTTTTCTGGTGTATAAAATATAAAAATTAACTTCTTGAAAGTTATGTTCTAAAAATATCATCTTTGGAAGAACACTTTGTTCACTAAATCTTCTAATTTCTTTTCTGAGGTGTTGGCAAGATATTTACCTATTAATTTGTCTACTTATTTTTTCATCCACCCATTTACTTATTATAGCCAATGAGGCCTTCACTCTTCCTGGGCAGCGATCAAGTTCAGTACCTCATTCTCCAAGAATTCTTCCCCCCAAGTCTCTTGGTATTGAGCGAATCCATTTCAGAAAGTCATCCGTCAATGAACAGTTTGTGGATACCAGGCAGTCCAGGTGAGAGGTCATATCATCAGTAAGGTTAATGCCTCACAGCTAGGAAATTTTTCCTCCAGAATGCAGTGTATGGTTGATACATTTTTACGTTTTTATTTATCCTTCCAAAAGAAGTTATCTTGTAAAACTGGGGCATAGAAACTAACTCAGTTATTTGTTTTTCACAGCAAATGAATATATATACACACATATATACATATGAATATATATACACATATATATGAATATATATACACATATATATGAATATATATACACATATATATGAATATATATACACATATATGAATATATATACACATATATATGAATATATATACACATATATGAATATATATACACATATATGAATATATATACACATATATATGAATATATATACACATATATGAATATATATACACATATATACACATATATGAATATATATACACATATATACACATATATGAATATATATACACATATATACACATATATGAATATATATACACATATATACACATATATGAATATATATACACATATACACATATATGAATATATATACACATATATACACATATATGAATATATATACACATATATACACATATGAATATATATACACATATATACACATATATGAATATATATACACATATATGAATATATATACACATATATGAATATATATACACATATACACATATAAATATATATACACAAATATATATAAACATATATATGTTTTTTCGTTTGTTTGTTTGTTTGTTTTTGAGGTAGAGTTTCGCTCATTGCCCAGGCTGGAGTGCAATGGCGTGATCTCCAGCTCACCGCAAACTCCGCCTCCTGGGTTCAAGCAATTCTCCTGCCTCAGCCTCCCGAGCAGCTGGGATTACAGGCCACCACACCCAGCTAATTTTGTATTTTTAGTAGAGATGGGGTTTCTCCATGTTGGTCCGGGTGGTCTCAAACTCCCAGCCTCAGGTGATCTGCCCACCTCAGCCTCCCAAAGTGCTGGGATTACAAGCTTGAGCCACCGCGCCCGGCTGAAAATGTTTTTAAGAAGTCTTTTAAAATGCATTTGACCATTTCCTTGACTTTAAAGTCTATTTGATCTATATTAACTTATAGGGACATTAATTATCATCTGGATTTAGACACAGTGTCCACAGTTCAGTTTCATAGTCACTGGTCTAAGGAAATTGTCATTAAAGTCCACTCTGCCAAACCAAGCAGCAGGACTGATTTCCAGTCCTGCAAATAGACATGGGTTAAACTCAATCTGTAAAATAGATAATTCAAGCATTTCATCAAACATCTCAGGTAAATATTATCAGGGCAATGAGACCAGGTTTTAGAAACATGACAGGCCAGTGGTTCCCAGAATTTGGCTGTATGGATCAATCTTTAAAAAACAAACAAACAGTTACCAGCTGTTTGCTTTGCCTAAAAAGAAATTTTCAAACAGGCTGAGTGTGGCAGCTCACACCTATAATCCTAGCACTTTGGGAGGCCAAGGTGGGAGGATCACTTGAGCTCAAGAGTTGGAGACCAGTCTGGGCAACTTAATGAAGCCCCATCTCTACAAATTTTATAGACAGAGTCTCTTTGTGTTGCTCAGGCTGGAGTGCAGTGGTGCAATCTCAGCTCACTGCAACCTCTGCCTCCTGGGTTCAAGCAATTCTCCCACCTCAGCCTCCCGAGTAGCTGCGATTACAGGCACGCACCATCATGCCCGGCTAATTTTTGTATTTTTAGTAGAGACAGGGTCTCACCATGTTGGCCAGGCTGGTCTTGAACTCCTGACCTCAGGTGATCCACCCGCTTCAGTCTCCCAAAGTGCTGGGATTACAGGCATGAGCCAGTGTGCCCTGCCCAAAATTTCTTTTTTAATTAGCCAGACATGGTGTTGCATACCTGTAGTCCTAGCTACTTGGGAGACTGAGGCAGGAGGATTGCTTGAGCCCAGGATTTCACAATCGAAGTGAACTATGATCATGTCACTGCACCCCAGCCTGGGCAACAGAGCAAGATGCTGTCTCAAAAAAAAAAAAAAAAGGAAAAGAAAAAAAAAAAAGAAACGTTCAAAAAAATAGCACCATGAATCCCTGAAAGAAATGACATTTTGATATCAAAAATATATTCACTATCGTTGTAGTAATACTAATCAAATGAAGTTAACATTTCACTTAATGTAATGTTAATTTCATTTTATATTAATTTCATATAACATTTCTATTGAGCACTTACTTTTTTTTTTTTTGAGACAGAGTCTTGCTCTGTCGCCCAGGCTGGAGTGCAGTGGTGCCATCTTGGCTCACTGCAACCTTCGCCTTTCGGGTTCAAGCGATTCTACCACCTCAGCCTTCCAAGTAGCTGGGACTACAGACGCTCGCCACCACACCTGGCTAATTTTTAGTAGAGATAGAGTTTCGCCATGTTGGCCAGGCTGGTCTTGAACTCCTGACCTCAGATGATCCGCCCACTTCGGCCTCCCAAAGTGCTAGGATTACAGGCATAAGTCACTAAACCTGGCCGGTATTGAGTACTTACTGTGTCCCAGATACTGTTTATGTTCTTTCTATGTAATTTATTAATGAACTTAATCTTCACGACAACCCTGATAGTGTTACTACTGTCATTACCCTTTACAGATAAGCACACTGAGGGCCAGGGACCATCAATAACTTCTTTGGGTTCATCAACTAGTAAACTTGGGAATCAAGGTTTGAACCTAGGTAGCCTAGAACTTGGCAGGATCCAAAGCTTGTGGTCTGATTTCAGTGAATATATTATACCACATCTCAGCAAAGGTGGGAAGTATTTGCTCTACAAGGGCCAAAAATAAAAATTAAAAAAAATTTAAATAAAGGAAATTATTCTCAAAATCAAGGTAGATTATTAGATTATTCAAGTTGGATAAATTTTGACTCATGAAAATATAACCTACAGATTGTTATGTTTCTTTCTTTTTCTTTTTTTTTGAGATGGAGTCTCACTCTGCCACCCAGGCTGGAGTGCAGTGGTGCCATCTCAGCTCACTGCAATCTCCGCCCCCTTGGTTCACGCCATTCTCCTGCCTCAACCTCCCAAGTAGCTGGGACTACAGGCGCCTGCCACCACACCTGCCTAATTTTTTGGTATTTTTAGTAGAGATGGTGTTTCGTATTAACCAGGATGGTCTTGATCTCCTGACCTCGTGATCCGCCCACCTCGGCCTCCCAAAGTGCTGTGATTACGGGCGTGAGCCACTGCGCCTGTCCCCGCTGTTATATTTCTAATTTGTTAAAGACCAGTGAAAACTGTATCACATATCAGCCCCAGCTTGTGGATTAGCGTTTACGAACTTTTGCCTGAAATGGTAAGAGATCCAAGGAGCTACAGCTGTGCTAGCCAATTTAATTAAAAGTAAATAAAATTTAAAATTTGGTTCCTCAGTCATGCTAGCCACAATTCAAATGCTCAGCAGCCACATGTGGCTAGTGGCTATCATATTGGTCAGAACAGACCCAGAACATTTTCGTCATTGCATAAAGTCCTATTGGATAACATGAGACAAGTATGCTTCTTATGTTAGGGAAAACAAAACTATTTCAGCAAAAGGAAGAATTATAGCTGGGAATCATTGTCTTAAAAATTATTATACCCACATCTCCAATCACTTAAGGTGGATTTGCCCTTTGATCCAGCAGTTTCACTTAGGAATTTTACTACTGAATTAACTAACTACATGTAGGATGCTCATTACAGCATTGCTTACACTAGTGGCAAATTGAAAACAAACTACATATTAAACTAGTGGATTATTTAAATAAATTATGGTAAATCCATACAATAAAATGCTATGCAGTCATTAAAATAACACTGTAGACAAATATTAAGCAACATAAAATGTTAGATACAACTTAACTTTTTAAAAAGTGAGTGTTGAAAAAGAATATATAGTAAATCTCATGTTTTGTTAAAAAATAAATATGTATGTTTATACATAGATACGTGCTTATAAGTTTATGTGCTTAGGAAAAATGATCTGAAAACATTTAGTGTTGCCTGGCTATATATAAGGTATCAGACTATACAGGCGGCGGCTCACGCCTGTAATCCCAGCACTTTGGGAGGCTGAGGCAGGCAGATTACTTGAGGTCAGGAGTTCGAAAACAGCCTGGCCAACATGGTGAAACCCGATCTCTACTAAAAATACAAAAAAAAAAAAAAAAAAAAAGGTTAGCCAGGCATGGTGGTGCACACCTGTAGTTCCAGCTACTTGGGAGGCTGAGGTGGGAGGATCACTTGAACCCAGGAGCTGGAGGTTTCAGTGAGCTGAGATTGTGCCAGTCTCCTCAAGCCTGGATGACAGAGTGAGACTCCATCTAAAAAAAAGATTATAGACATTTAAATTTTTCTTTTTATCTGTATTTTTGAAGTTTTCCTAATGAACTTAGACTTGCTTTTGTAGTAAGTAAAACGTGATCGAAATTATTTTTAGTTAAAAAAAATTAACTTCGGGCCGGGCGCGGTGGCTCACACCTGTAATCCCAGCACTCTGGGACGCCGAGGCAGGATCACAAGGTCAGGAGATCGAGATCATCCTGGCTAACATGGTGAAGCCCCATCTCTATTAAAACTACAAAAAATTAGCCCGGTGTGGTGGCGGGCGCCTGTAGTCCCAGCTACTCGGGAGGCTGAGGCAGGAGAATAGCATGAACCCGGGAGGCGGAGCTTGCAGTGAGCCAAGATTGTGCCACTGTACTCCAGCCTGGGCGACAGAGCAAGACTCCGTCTCAAAAAAAAAAAAAAAATTCAAATTGTGTTGTCACTGTGCTGGGAAGTAGACACAGTGATTTAAAGTTGTTGTCCTTAGTCCAGGGACCAGCAGACAACAGCCCAGTGGCCAAATCCATCCTGCTGCCTGTTTTTGTGTAGCCCGTGAGCTAAGAATGGTTTTTATATTTTTAGGTAGCTGGTGGTTGGGGGGGGATCAAAAGCAATAATATTTTATGACCTGTAAAAATGATATGAAATTTAGCATCCATAGGTCATTTTCTTGGAACACAGCCATACCCATTCTCTTACATATTATCCATGGCTGCTTTTGCATTGAAAGGGCAGAGCTGAGTAGTTGCTCTAGAGACCATCTGGCCCACAAAGCCAAAAACTATTTAGTATTCTAGACTGTTTACAAAAAAGGAGTTTGCTGAATTATACATCCATCCCTGTTCACCACCAAGATTTGATCATCTAAGGACTGTTTTGAATGTTCAGGTGCCTACATAAACAGCTCTAGTTGCTTTGAGTCTTTTTATTCAGTGTACTCTTTATTAAAAGTTCTTTTTTTCTCTACATATTTGTGACTCAGAAAGTCAGACCACATATGTTCCCGCTGTTTTAGCAGGTTTTCTTTGTGGTTTAGTGAACCACAAAGACACCCTTCCTATCTTTCTCCCTATTTTCCCTTTCCTTGTGCTCCTAGTAAGTTTCGTATCTGCTTATGACAAGTTTGCCAGAGATGTTGAGAGACTCATCATTTCCTGAATTCTTCTTTTTATCACCACAGAGAAATGCTGTCGACACACAGCAGCCCTTACAAAACTCTGGAGAGGCGGCCCCCGGGAGGACGAAGCATGCCCACCACGCCGGTTCTTACCCGAAACGCCTACAGCAGCAGCCACTTGGAGTAAGAGAGCTTCTTTCTTGTTGCTTTAGCTCTGTTGATTTTTGCTTTGAGGTTCTGTCTTGCTTTGTTGTGTTTTTTAATCATTTCAGGTGACTTTCTGTAGCAGGACCTTGTTTTATGGTTTTACATTTTCTGCTAACTTATGGTTTCAAATATGTTGGCAAAGAAAATGTATTTGATTTGTTCGAATATACATCGGATTTTTAGTACCTTAATTTCCCCAGTCACAGATTGCCATTCATTATTCAATGGTGAGGATGAAGTTAGTAACAATAGCAACATTTTGAAATGTTTGTGAGTGCTGTGCTAAATGTTTTATATGCACTGGATTATTTAGTCCCTACAGCAAGCCTTTTGTGAGGTAGATATTATATATTGTTTTCATCCTCATCTTACAAAGGAGGAAGTAAGATTCAGAGAGGTTAAATATCTGGCCTGAGCTCATACAGCTGGGAAATAGCAGTGCCATGACTCAGCCCAGCCACCTCTGACCTCCACTCGAATGTATCATATCTTCATATCCTCTAGGAAGACAGGACCCTCCAAAGACACGTTGGGTTTTGGTTTTTGTTTTTGTTTTTCCAGGCTCTGATGCAAACTGTGCATCCTCAGTCCATGTCTTTCCCTACCCTCAAGGAAGGATTTGGCTTGTGCAACTAACAGAACCCGGTTCTTTTCTCATTTTGACCATGGTCAAAATGAACCTACGTGTGAGCCAATAGATTTGGTGAACAATGGATTCTGTTGTGCAGTCAGCTTTGGCGACCTTCAGAGTCCTATTGTAATTCCCGAGCTATTCGGTCATTCAGCATGGTATTCTCTTTTCTCCTATCTGGGTCCTCCTTTTCTTCTTGGTGTTGAGAAGTTTGCCTTTCTCCTCTTTCAGACCCGAATCTTCATCTCAGCACTGCCGCCAGCGGAGTGGAAGCCTGGAGTCCCAGTCCCGCTTGCTCTCCGAGATGGACAGCGATAAGCCATTTTTCTCTCTCTCGAAATCCCAAAGAAGCAGCAGCACAGAAATCCTCGATGACGGGTCTTCTTATACAAGCCAATCAAGCACAGAGTATTACTGCGTGACACCAGTTACCGGCCCCTATTACACCACCCAGACCCTGGACACTCGCACCAGGGGTCGGAGGAGGTCAAAGAAACAGAATGTTACTACTTCAAATTCAGGAAGCATGCCCAACCTAGCACAAAAGGATGGTTTGAGGAATGGTGTCTACTCCAAGAGTCGGGAGCCACCGTCTTCCAGTTACTACATTGCCGGGTACACACCCTATGCAGAGTGTGACTTTTATTACAGTGGTGGTTATGTCTATGAGAATGACACTGAGGGACAGTATAGTGTCAACCCTTCCTACCGGTCCTCAGCCCACTATGGATATGAGCACCAGAAGGACTACAGCAGATCCTTTCATGAAGATGAGGTTGACCGGGTACCCCATAACCCGTATGCAACTCTCCGGCTGCCAAGGAAGGCTGCTGCAAAATCGGAGCACATCACCAAAAACATCCACAAGGCCTTAGTCGCCGAGCACTTGCGTGGCTGGTACCAGCGGGCCTCTGGGCAGAAGGATCAGGGGCACAGCCTGCAGACCAGCTTTGACTCAGACAGGGGATCACAGAGATGCCTGGGGTTTGCGGGGCTGCAAGTACCTTGTTCTCCAAGCAGTCGTGCATCCTCCTACTCTTCAGGTGAGAATACCGTAAAAACACGCAACACCTGGATTTTATTTATATCGTGTTTCCTGCCCACCAAAAACCACTTCACGGATCATGAGACCAGTACTCAAGGTCAAAAGTGGGGCAACCATTCGGTGGAACCCCACAATAAGAATTTCCAACTTAAAAACAGTTCTTTCCAACTCCCCAAGGAACTCAGTACACATGAGTCTAATGAAGCAAATTGTAGATTCAAATCCAGCAAACATCGATTGGGTACATACTCTCTGTGCTGCCCTGTGTTAGCGTTTTTTTGTTTTTGTTTTTGTTTTTTTTGAGACAGAGTCTCGCTCTGTCGCCTACGCTGGAATGTTTAGGGGTTTCACTTGCTTTATCTTTTTAGGATTTACGTTGACAGGCACATCTCTTAAATGTGTTCACGTCACTGAGTCTTGATATTTTAAAAGAATAAACCCTCAGGTAAGCAGAAAACATTAGAATTACACATCCATCCCTGTTCACCACCAAGATTCGACCGTCTAAGGACTGCTTTGAATGCTCAAGTGCCTGCATAAGGCTAGTAAGAATCCTGATAGGAGCTGGCATTGATTAAGCACTGTTCTAAGTAATTTGCTTTTTTTTTTTTTTGATAGAAACAGGGAGTCTTAGGTTGGGTCTTGCTATGTTGCCCAGTCTGGTCTCAAACTCCTGACCTCAAGCAACCCTCCTGCCTTTGCCTCCTGAAGTGTTGGGATTACATGCAAGAGCCACAGTGCCTGGCCATGCATACTGTAACTCAGTATTCATATATACCTACGTTATGGTTGACTTAAGGGATTTTCAAAGATAATTTTGATTAGAGATGTTTCCTTTATACCCTTGATGTTGACTTTGGCCCCTAACTCTGCTAACATTTGCGGAGGACTTCCTGCCTACTCCCAGTTGTGCTAGGTACTTTAAGTAGAGAAATAGAAGATAGGGGAGGCTCTGTGTATGGTTTTATTTATTCAGCAAATGAGCAGCCACATTCAAGATGTGGAGGACCCATTGTTGAACTAGTTCCTCGCCACGATGAGCTCAGAGTCAGCAGCCAGAGGAATGTTTAAAAATTAAGCAATTTTAAAACTCTAAGAAATGAATGAGTTCTCAAACTGCCAGAAAACCTATAGGTCATGAGTCTCATCTCCTCCCTTATTAACATGACACCTTAGTGAGACATAGTATAAGGATTCCTGAGTCATTGTATAATAGTCAAGTGAAAACTACACCTTTAAAAGTTTCATGTACTTGTTGACAAGAGGCGTTTCCATGGAGATTTCTATTTGGGTTCGAGTTCTCTCCTATTTGTGCAGGACTTTGGACTTCCACTAGGGCTGTCCCATCTATGACCACATCTAACATATGAAAGGGCTTCTGTAATTATTTATGGCTCTGACCTAGAAAACACCTTTCTTCCTGTTAAAGTTCAAGATGTGAGAAACTTTCACAGGTCAAACCTGGGCAGGATAGGCAGAGTACTACAAGGGAAAAACCAAACAAGGAGGGCTGAGATGCGTGTGGGTGGTCACTACGGCACAGGACTGGAGTGGTGCCTGGGGGAAGCAGGTGTAAATGAGGAACCTCAACATTCCTGGCTGCTAGCTTAGTAAAGGTGAAATGGAGGTAAAGCTTCCTGTTTCAGACCTGGTGTGTTCCTTGCTGACAGCAGCAAGATGTGGCCTCACAGACCAAAAGGCATCACTCTTTAAAGAACTACAGGGATGGAATCAGTACTCCCAGAATTCCCTTCTGGAATTCCCCTCATTTCTGTCTCCACTTTGTAACTGCAGAAATGTATTACAACAGGCGGGCGTCATTCTCATGGAGAGATAAATTTCCAGATATTTGCCAGATTAGTCCTGGCATTGTAGTCCCTTCCAGCCACCTGAAGGATCTCTCTGTGACTCAGTTTTAGTAATGACAACTACCATTTGTTGGCAGCTTACTGGATGCCATGTACATTCAACACATTACGTGCACTCTCCTATTTAATGTGTGCAACAGTTCCATATAGTGATTGCTATTGTTATGCTTATTGTTATCATCCTAATTTTGCAGCTTAGGCAACTCTGGCTACAGAGTTTAAATAACCCAAGTTCCAAAGCTACTAAGTGGTGGGATGGGGATTCTGGGGATTCTATCCTAGCTCAGCTCCTTTTTTTTTTTTTTTTTTAAAGAGACAGAGTCTCAGTCTGTCACCCACATTGGAGTGCAATGGTACTATTATAGCTCAGTCAGTCTCAAACTCCCTGGCTCAATGTGATCCTCCCTCCTCAGCCTCCCAAGTAGCTAGGACTACAAGTACACACCACCATGCCTGGCTAATTTTATTTTTTTGTAGAGACTGGGCTCTGTTTCCCAGCCTGGCCTCTAACCCCTAGCTGCAAGTGATCTTCCCACCTCAGCCTCCCAAAGTGCTGGGATTACAACCATGAGCCATCACACCCGGCCCCACAGCTCTAACGTCTTAACCAGCAAGGCTTAGAGCCTCTGATTTCAGTTTGGAAATGGCTTAGAAGCTCAAACTCAGAGTGTTACCTCTGTTAGTCAACACCTCATGACATCCAGGGCTACAGATGAGTTTTGAAATGTGTTTGTTCCATAGTGATCACAGCCACTTTGTGGGTATGAGAGAGAAGAGGAGTAGATCTGAAGCCAGAAACAGGAAATGGAAAAAGAGCAGTGCTGGTTTTTGAGTCTTGGACGAGCATCATGGCGTTGTGGTTACCTTGTCCATCCTAGGCGTGGAGCAGAACTGGTTTTATAGAGAGGACAACAAGCGTCCAGTGATGAGGCATTTGTTGGGCTTCGCTCCCAAATTATGTCCTTGTCTTGTTCCAGTTCAGTTCCTCTGTAGAACTAAATCCCTTCTTCCTGAATTCCTTCCTGTGCTAGTTACCACCTCTCCTCTCCCCACAGTCCACACCCCAACACACACACACTTTTTTTTAAGACAAAAAATAGCCTTGATCTTGCTAGTGGCCAGTGTTGTCTTTAGCTGAGGAATAGTCAAGTTTCAATAAGTCAACTTATGGAACACATTTCCTCCAAAGCCTCTGACAAACCCAGACTCATCATCTTACCTTTATAACACCATAGCGTGAATGGGAAGATTCTCGCAATGTATGAGAATTGTTTTCTTGCTTGTCTTTTCAGTTATTTAAAAAATTATTTATGTATTGTTATTATTTTCTTTCTTAGGATAGGATCTCGCTTGGTGGCCCAGGCTGGAGTGCAGTGGTGCAAACATGGCTCACTGTAGCCTTGACTTCCCAGGCTTGAGTGATCCTCCCACCTCAGCTTCCCAGGTAGCTGGGACTACAGGTGTGCACCACCATGCCAGGCTAATTTTTGTATTTTTTGCAGAGATGGGGTTTCGCCATGTTGCTGAGGCTAGCCTTGAACTCCTGGGCTCAAGCGATCCTCCCACCTTGACTTCCCAAAGTGTTGGGATTACAGGCTTGTGCCACTGAGCTGACCTAAAGTTATTTTTATTTATTTATTTATTTTGAGACAGAGTCTCACTCTATCACCAAGCCTGGAGTGCAGTGGTGTGATCTTGGTTCACTGCAACTTCATGGGCTCAAGTAATTCTCCTGTCTCAGCCTCCTGAGTGGCTGGGATTATAGGCATGCACCACCATGCCCAGCTAATTTTTGTATTTTTTGGTAGAGACAGGGTTTCACCATGTTGGCTAGGCTGGTCTCAAACTCTTAGCTTCAAGTGGTCCTCCCGCCTCGGCCTCCCAAAGTCTGGGATTACAGGCATAAGCCACCACACCCGGCCCCAACCTAAATTATTTTTTGAATTGACAAATTTATCTTTCAATTAATCTTATTCTCAATAATAATATTAATAGTTATTTATTCAGTGCTTACTCTGTATCAAGTACGGTGCTAAAGATTTTCATAATTACCTTATTTAATCCTGGCATCGTACCTATACAGAATATATTAATATTATTATCCCTACTCTATAGATGAGGAAACTGAGGCTTAAAGAGGATAAAGTACTTGCCTAAGGTCACATAGCCAGGAAGTCACTAAATTGGAATAGGAACTCTGTTATTTCAAACCCTTTTAAATCTCTGCTCTGACAAAGCTGATTGCAATGTACATCTGAATGACCTTAACAATTTTTCACTTTTAATATTTCCATTAATTTTATCTCTTTTTCCATTTTTATTTCCAGTGTCTTCTACAAATGCTTCTGGGAACTGGAGGACCCAGTTGACCATAGGGCTGTCGGATTACGAGACTCCAGCACATTCTTCTTACACCAGCTGCTATGGCAGTGTCTATAATCCTTTACCCTCTCCAAGCAGGTGAGGAAGCAGTGGTGGAAAATCCTAGGAGCCTGTTCCAGTTCAGAAGAATTTAGGGATCCTAATTTACAAATGTCAGATAATCTAGTTCAGGAGTTTGCAAACTCTACCCTGTGGGCCAACTCCGGCTGCCACCTGTTTTGGTAAATAAAGTTTCATTGGAGAATAGCCACACTCATTCACTTACATGTTCTCTATGGCTGGTTTTGCACTATGAGGGCAGAGCTCAGTAGTTGCACCAAGGCCAAAAATATCTGGCCACCATCAGCCAAACAGTATCTGGCGTTTAAGAAAAAGTTTGCTAACCCCTAATCTAACTCATTCAAATTTGACCCTGGTCTTCAGTATTACATTGAATTCTTGTATATTTCCTCTAATGTTTACAAAGAACTACTTGCACAGACACCAAAGCCAAAAATATCTGGCCTTTAAGAAAAAGTTTGCTAACCCCTCATCTAACGCATTCTGTTCTTTAGTCTGTACATTGAATTCTGAGTCTGAAGCTTTTATTTTTTAAATTGTGGTACTTGAAATCCTATTAGTGATATGTCCATTTAAGTCTCTTTCGAAACCTTGCAGGAAAAATCTCTCTACTCCAGGAAAGGCTATTCATACCAAGGTTCCTTAGACAGTTGGTAGGCTGGATTTCAAACATTTGCTGTGTTTTTTATCTGATCCTATGTTTGTTATGAAGCAGCAGACACAGCCAGCTGTCCTGTTTGTCTGTAACAGTAGTTCTTTGTAAACATTAGAGGAAATGTACAAGAGCAATTTGTTAAAATTGATTTTTTTAAAAATTGCAAACTCTGAATTACTTTTTAAAAAACGTTCTTGTTATACACAGGAATTAAGTTTGAAGAGGTCATTTCTCCCTTTTACTTTCCCACAAAAGATAATCCATGCCCATGATACCAAGAAGTAGGGCATTTTCTGCTTTTTGTAGAACGTGTAATTTTAGTTTCTTTAAGTCATATTGCTTCAGGCACAGACTACATACTAAGTTTTACAGACTACAACTTATAAAGGTTTCTATGCTGGTAAATTTGAGAATTTAGCAGTTTGTTATCTAGACACTCACTGTTACAAGCAAATTGGAAATATTCAGCCCCAAATGCCTTTTTTTTCTCCACATTCAGTGGGAGTTTTTCTTGGCTTGAAATATTAAGCCAATTGTCTCAGCTAAACAAAGGGTATACTCAAAATAGAATTTTAATGAAAATATACTTCAGAGGATGTCAAATAGCTTGGACTTCTGTAAATAATGTTTGAAAATGAGTTAGGAGCAAGAACCAAAATGACTGGCCTAAAATTTGAGCCAAGCCTTTTCAGTTTACTTCTAACCATTTTTTAACAATATATTTGCAAATTATTTTCGTGTTTGTGTAATTTTACTTGCCTTTTTGTTGACTCAGAAATGATTATACAGTTTTTGGTGCATTATGCAATTCTAATATCCTTAACGCTACTGTCACTGCACTCAGGAAGTGTTAAGCATTTTTAGAGAAAATCTGTTTTTACCAAGTCTGCTCATATATATCAGAGAGCCCAAGATGGCTTGAGAGGGGATCAGAGGGGGCATAACATAGAGGAAATTTGAAGCTATTTAAAGATCCCTATTGTGTGTTTGTGTATGCGTGTGTATATATGAGCTCATGATGAAAAATTTATAATAAAGAGATAAATAAGTAGGAAATAAATTAGCCATAATTCCACCATCCAGAGATAGCAGCTCTTAACATTTTGGCATATTTTCCCCATTTTTCTCTGTCCATTTAACATGGTTATAATGATATTGTACATACAGTTTTACATCTTATGTTGTACATGAAATTCTACATTTCCATTTTTTAAAAAACTTAACATCATAACATAACCATGTTCCTATGTGTTTTAAAACTCTTTAAACCTTATTTTATATGACCAATATGATATTCCACTCAAATATACCCTACTTAGCTCCTCATTTTTTGAAGTTTTTTTTTTGAGAGGCTTTTCGATTTTTCTTTCTTTTTTTTATTAAAGTACTGCAGCTGTTTTTTTTTTTTTTTTTCTTCTTCCCATGACGGAGCCTTGTTCTGTTGCCCAGGTTGGAGTGCAGTGGCACGATCTCGGCTCACTGCAACCTCTGCCACCCAGGTTCAAGTGATTCTCCTGTCTCAGCCTCCCAAGTAGCTGAGATTACAGGCGCATACCACCACGTCTGGCTAATTTTTGTATTTTTAATAGAGACAGGGTTTTGCCATGTTGGCCAGGCTGGTCTTGAACTCCTGACCTCATGATCCGCCTGCCTCAGCCTCTCAAAGTGCTGGGATTACAGGTGTGAGCCATGGCACCCAGCCCAGTATTGCAGCTGTTAACATCTTTGTCTAAGATATTTGTCTGAATCCCAGATTATTTTCCTAGGATACATTCCTATAAGTAGAGTTAATGGATTAAATTGAAAAGTGTATTTTTTTAAGCTCTTGCCTTCCAGAAAGATTTGCCACTTTGCCCTTCCAGCCACAGAGATACAGAAGTACTTATTTCCATCCATTTGTTTATTTAGGATTCTTTTTAGGATACAGTCTGATCAATTTAACCTATTAACAAGGCAAGGATAATAACAATCATTCATAAAGCTTTAGAAATTTGCTCTAAAAATCTGTAAATCGTTTTTATGAAATCATGATTTTTAAAATAAGAGAGAAATTAGGTTTTAAGATAAAGATGAAAAACTAGATTTTTCCATTAAGCCAGATTTGAAATGCATGGCAATATATTAGTGTTTTGTTGTTTTTTAAAATAAAGTGTATATTAGTTAAAGATCCTTTGCCCTAGAGTATCCAGGTCTTAAAATTATAGAAAGGTACTAATTTTTACCAATAAAATTTTTTTTCTAGTACAATTGGCATAATTGTCATTAGCATAATCTTTCCAAAGTAGAAATGTTGAAGCTACCTAGTATATAATACAGTCAATTCTTGGCTCTGCTGCTGCAAACTGTATTTTCAAATAACTTTTTTCTTTCACCTCCTATTTTCCATTCCCTTTCTCCTTTCCTATCTAACTCTATTACTAGGCAAAACCAAGGGCATCTATCCCCAAGAATGGTTGTGTCTCCAGAAATGAGATCAGTTGTAAATTCTCTTTTGCTAAGTGTAGCCAGCTGTAGTAAGTACAGTACCTCCAATCTGTGTGTTGCTTCTTGCATAGCAGGAGTTTTGCTTGCACTGACTGATGTGTGAAATTATGAAATCTGGCTTTGTTTTTTATGTTACATGAAAACACTAAAAACCTTTATTTCCAAAGCTCTTCTTCCAAAGACTTTAAAAAAAATCATCTTTACTAAAATACTTTGGAATGTAAAATAAAAAAGAAATCAACTAACTATCTAATCTCTCTTAACCTGCCGTTACAATAATGCGGTTTTGCTTATCTGAATGGTTTGTATGATAGGATGCTCTCATTTGGAATTGCCATCTAAATATGCATATGATTTTTAAATATGATGCTGTTTCCTGGGTCACTTCCAATTTATGACTGACCCATAAACCCTAGGGATATCAAATATGTCCCTATGTGCCCCTGCCACCTTCTAAATATATTATTTTATCCCTGAGGAAAGCATCTAGCATATTCCCTTAATTTGAAGAATACTTCAAATGTGATTGTCACAATATACTTTTTAAAAAGTTAAAAATATAGCTGTCACACAAATAAAAATGGCCATGGGCCAAAGATTTGTTTAACTCATTAATAAGTGAACTAGCGGGATGGTAAAGCTGGTTCAAAGAGAATTCGAGACACTGAAAGAAAGAATGCTGGAAGAGACTACTAAATTAGATACAAAACCAGTTAATGTCCTATAGGTCAATAAAACTGTAACCATAATCTTTTTTACTAGACAAGTTATTTGTATTTCTTTGAGACAAAAATCTACAAGTTAACATGTAACTTAATACAGTCTGGGTCCTGATCAATGGTAAACACAAGTTAAACAAAGGTATATCTTTCCAGACAATTAAATAATCCCTTTTATGGGCCTGTTAAACAATGCTCCAGTATGACATTGAAAGAACATGCAGTCATCCTTATCCTTTCCCTTATCTCTACATTTTGGGAAATTTTTCTTAACAGTGCTTCCTACTAACTTCTTTAAATGTAGTAGTCTTTGTGCTGTGGGGACAAAAATATAGCCACAAGTAGTCACTTTACTGGTTTTCTTTAATAGACAATACACGGAAATCGGTCAACTGGATGGTACAGATGGAAACCAGCTGGAAGACAGCCTGGAGAGTAGTGAGCAGAGACTCTTTTGGCATGAAGATTCAAAGCCTGGAACATTAGTCTGAACTGCAGTTGGACCTCCTGACCAAGCACTGCGTTCTCACACTAGTGTGCCTTGCAAATTGTATTCGTCTTCCGAGAGGACGTTCGTTTTAGAAACCTAAAGACATCAAAGGTTGAAGAGAAGACTTACTTGCCCTGGAAGTGAATCAGTGAATCACACACCAAGCCCCACAAAGCCCCTAAAGGAGGATTTGGCCTTTCAAACTCTAGGCACTAACCTAACTGTAGGGTCTGCCCACGTGTTGGAGTATTGCCAAGAGAGGACTCAGTGTGAAGCCTTCATCAATAGCAAGCACTTTTTAAGGGAAAAAAAGTTGTTAAAGGCAAACCTCAAAAACATGAAAGGGCATTCAGGATGTCCCACGGCAATAAGGACAGGGGAAATCTCAGAGTACAATTCAGCAGGGTGAGAGAAGGGGAACCAGAAGCTCCAAAGTCATTGCTCACATCAGAGTTTGAATTCGTGAGCTGACAAAGAGTAACATGCTCTTTCTACACAGACGTGGACAATTTAGACAGTATTGGAAAATTACTTGAAGCTGGATTTTCATGAAGTTCTGAATGAGTGTAAATGTTTTTTAGGATATTATAAAGAGTGATGTTTTTCATAAGCACCATAAAATGGGTTCTGGAAAAACTGATTACCGTAGCATCCTGTAATATAACTTATGGTAGCAGATCGGGGAAAATGAAGCAGCCCACTGAATAACTGACAAAGTCTGCTTGGAGAATGTTCTAAGGTACAATATCATGGAGCTCCTTTTTCCTTTCTCCACTAATTGCATGATGAGCTATTGTTCTGGCTGGTAATTCTCCAACTCAGCTGTCATTTGAAGTGGCAGACTTAATATGGAAAGTTTTTATAGTTATGAGTTTATAAAAGCATTTTAAGATGATACAGAAAGCATCCAAAACAACAGAAAAAAAAAGCCACTTCATCGTAGATGAATTGCGTGCCTTAAAATGGTGAACGTTAGAAAATTAAACAAGTCTGGATTCCGCAAGTAGTTCCAAGTCACCAAGTGACAAAAACAAGGTTAACATTAAAAAAGAAAAACAACAGCATCAATGACAAAAAAACTCCAAGCTGCAGTGGATTTAATTATGAGGCTAAAACTACCTCATACTTTCCTTGGAAGAACTAATTAGCTATGGTTTATTCTAGGGTTTTGTTTGTTTGTTTTTTAAAGCAAATGATTTCCATATTCCAGATTGATCTTTTTTGTCATCTTTGCTTCAAAATTCCATAAAAGGTGCTCCTTTCCCCCCTCTTTTATACAAGTTTCTTGTTCATATTGTGAATAGAAAAGTTTCTGAACAACTTTTTTGGAACATTTTCTATCTATATTCCAAAGCATGTAATATATACATAAAAACGATTTGTTAAACTGGTCCTTAGTCATTTGTATAATTAGAAATGAAGTTTGGGAAAAAATTTTGGAAAAAAGACAACCAAAAAAAAAATAACTTATTCCTTTTTTGCATATTTGTATAGCCTTCTAGAATCAGAAATAACCCTTTTGCATATTCTTTTATTGTTCTGACTCTTCAAGACCTATTATTTTTTTACATAGGTCAATAAACAAAAGGTGTGCTACTGAAAATGTCTACGTTTTCTTCCATTTATGTCAGGGGTTCATGTGAAGCAGGTCACAGTGCTCTACTTCAAGTAATCATACTGGGCAAGGTTTCGGATTTTTATTTGTAGTATTACTGTATTTTATTAATTCCGGGATGTACATTTTTAAATATTTACATTTGAAAACATGGTTCATCTTTTTATTGACAGCATATTCTACTTGAATTGGCAGTTTTTTCTTAATAGTGCGTTAAAAATAATGCTGTGTCTTACAATAAAGTTGCCTTAGAATTGATGAAACACGGAAGTTTGTCTCACTAAGGATGACTGATGAGAACTTTTAGGTTTTTTAATCTTGGGAATGTTGTTTATTTGTAGCAAGCAATTTATACTAATTTCACGGACTGGCAAACAGGTCTTCTAAATTCAAGAAATTAGTTCTCTGACATCCTTTAATCCTACATAATGTAGAGAAGGGAGTGGAAATCAAATATAGGGAGACCTTAATATTTCCATACATGTATCTTGCATAAAATAACACTTTTCTGTTCCAGAAATGGTATGGTTATGCTTGCAAGTATGCCCTGAAAGGCAAAATATAACTTGGCTCCCAAAGAGGAAAAGAAGGTATAGAAATGGAAGCTCAGGGCCAGGCATGGTGGCTCACACCTGTAATTCCAGCACTTTGGGAGGCCGAAGTGGGAGGATTGCTTGAGCTCAGGAGTTCAAGACCAGCCTGGGCAACATGATGAAACCCCCTCTCTAGGAAAATACAAAAATTAGCCAGTCATGGTGATGTGTGCCTGTAATCTCAGTTACTTGGGAGGCTGAGTTGGGAGGATGTCTTGAGCCCAGGAGGCAGAGGTTGCAGTGAGCCAGGATCGTGCCACTGCATTCCAGCCTAGGCAATAGAGCCAGACCTTGTCTCAAGAAAAAAAAAAAAAGGGGGAAGAAAGAAATGGAAGCTCAGCAATCCTACTGCATGAATTTCTTTGTCTCTTTTGGAAAATATTTCTTAACCACATTGATATTAAACCAATTAAACTACGTTATTTATTAAAAGCCAAAAGTGACAAAAGTACATTATTCAACATGTATGTTTCCTCTTTTTTATTACAAAATACCATGGTAAAAATTTTAAATGCAAAACCAAAATAGTACATAACAGAAACATAATTGTGCCCCTTAGCCTAACACTCACAGATGTAATAGTTAATTTATCATATATTTGTTTGGATTTTTTTCTATGCATATAGTAATTTTTTAAAAGTCCAGCATATTACAAGTACAGTTTTACAACTTAGTTTTTTTTTGTTTGTTTTGTTTTTTGCCTAATATATCTTGGGCCTCTCTATCAAGACATACTGATCTACCACATAAAGATGTATGTTTAACAACGTAGATTTTTAAAATTGCCTCACCCTCCTTGATGTTTATCTATTTTTCTATATTTGAGAAAATTTTTCAAAATTCTTCCTTGTACTCACAAAAGTTTAAATATTATAAGAAATAAAGATTCCAGAATTGTTTTAAACTATTGATCTGTTCTTAGGAACAAAGGCTCAGACTAAGGAGTTTCTACAAAGCTGAGTCCTTAAAGAGCTTCCAGAACTGGAAGAATGACTTTCTTCAGTGCAATAGGCAAGTTTAGATTATTTTCTAGCGTAGTGCTTCTCAAACTATCAGTAGTGAAAGACCAATTTTTAAAATTTCCAATCCATTGTGTACCTATAGTTTTATAAAGTAAAATAAAAGCAAATTACTACAGGAGAAAAGCTAATTCAGAAAAAAAATTGCTAGATTATTGAAAAAACATAAGAAAATACACATCCCTATGTATTATTAGATTCAGCAGGCGTAAAACTACTCTGTCAAGTTGGAATCAAAGTTTCTAAACACCAGCTCTCAATTTCTGTACTTAGCTTGCACCACGTTACAGACCACCCTTTAATAAGTGCTGACTTGGAGTTACGTCAAGTGAGGTGCTTCATCCATGCTTATGGAAACAAGCCAATAGTTGTCTCCTGTTATTTCACAGGGCATGGAGATGCAGTCCATTTCCAAAGAGAAAATCTTTTGACATGTACACAAAGCCCAGAAGGTAATGAAAAGCTTCATTCGTTTTTCAGCTCAAAAGTTTAGCGAGCCTCTTACTTCCTGTTTCTCTCTTGTCTTCTTTTTTTTTTTTTTTTTTTTTTTTGAAACAGAGTCACTCTGTGGCCCAGGCTGAAGTGCAGTGGCGCAATCTCAGCTCACTACAACCTCTGCCTCCCAGGTGCAAGCAATTCTCCTGCCTCAGCCTCCCGAGTAGCTGAGATTGCAGGTGTGCACCACCATACACGGCTAATTTTTGTATTTTTAGTAAAGATGGGTTTCACCATGTTGGCCAGGCTGGTGTCGAATTCCTGACCTCAAGTGATCTGCCCTCCTTGGCCTCCCAGAGTGCTGGGATTACATGTGTGAGCCACCATGCCCGGCCTGTTTCTGTCTTTTCATATGCCTCTCCTCTGGACTTCCCTGGGTCTTTTCTAATACTCTGTATCCCTTCTACCCCCATCCTTGGGCCACTTTGGAGTAGAAAAAAGAAAGTATGTCCTGCTGCAAAAACGAGTTGGCTTTTGTTGAATTCTAGTTCAATGTGCTCCAGGCTGGTGTGCAAAAGTGCTTTATATGTATTTTCTCATTTAATCCCCACAACAGCCTAAGGGGGTGTATAGTGCTAGATAATCTCCATTTTACAGAGAAAGAATCTGAGAATTAGAAAGGTCATGTAATTTACCAGTATTAGGAGAAAAGCAGGAAGTAAATCCTGACTTGGCAAACTCCAAATACTAAACTATGAATTCCTCATTCCATTAATGCTATCCAGGAACAACTTCTCCATAGGAAGAGTGAAAGTAGCAAACATAACTTTTTAAATGGATTAATGAAAATTGAATGTATACATGCTAAGACCAGTTCTTCTTGCTCATTGTTGCTTCTTAAAGATAACAGTCCTAATTTTCTTTCATTTACTAGTGGCAGAAGGGCTGAGTCAGGTCTAAATCCAAGCACAGGTCAAAATAACCCTTACCTAGGAAACTACCCAGTTTCAGGTGGTGCCCACTGGGCTGAATTATTGATTGCTAGTGGATCACGTACATTATTTATTTCTAGTGGGTCAAGTACATTTCTTAAATTGTTTTCTAGTCAATAAAATGTCTTACACTAGTGAATATACTTGTTAAAATCACAGGTAACCATAATGAACTGAATATTGATCAGTGGCACTGTAAGTATCTATGATCCTTCACCATTTTGAATTGTTTAGGGGCAGTGTGGTAATGTGAATTATGAAATGCTCTTCTACAATGCCCTTGAGAAGCCCTCTCAAAATTCAGCGCTATCAGATATATGGACCTGTGGGTTTCACCTTGATTCTCTTTGGAAAGAGTGCATCCGAGATTAATCTCAGACTGGAATCTGAGCCCACCATCAGAGTGTCCTTATACCACTTTCATCCTTTTCTGCCTTTGATGATTCAGGGAGAATCTGTCACCTCTGCAAAAGAAAATAGCAAGTGTGCAAAAGATCCATTTTGGCAATACTTACGTAATTGCTCTTCTTAACATTAAACACACAGACAAACACATTCTATTTCCTTTTGCTTTTGAATATCAGAAGCCTTGGGAAGAATGGTGTACTGGGACTAGGAGGGGGATGGGAGTTCACCTAACTTCTGAGTTTCATATAATTTTCTCTTCTTGAATGGTTATAACATTCATGTGAAGTACCCAAGGTTTAAAAGATCTGTGATTTTTCAACTGAGACTGTACCACGCCCTGTGGGGCATCTGGAGATATGTTTTGCTTCTCCTAATGATTTGAAGGGAACCAGGATCATTAAATACACTGCAGCTAGGTGTGGTGGCTCATGCCTGTAATCCCAACACTTTGGGAGGCCAAGGCAGGTGGATCACTTGAGGTCAGGAGTTCAAGACCAGCTTGGCCAACATGGTGAAACCCCATCTCTACTAAAAATACAAAAATTAGCCAGGCGTGGTGGCATGTGCCTGTAATCCCAGCTACTCGGGAGGCTGAGGCAGGAGAATCACTTGAACCCGGGAGGCAGAGGTTGTGGTGAGCCGAGATTATGCTACTGCACTCCAGCCTGGGCGACAGAGCGAGACTCTGTCTCAAAAGAAAAAAAAGAAAAATCATTTGTCTGACAAATATTAGGATACCAACTATGCGGCAGTCAGTCACTGTCCTAGTCAGTGGGGATACGATGGGCCCTGCTTTCCTGAAGCTTACAGGCCAATAGGGGAGAAAAAGAAGTAACCTCTCTCAGTAAGTTAACATGACAATCCTATGAAAGCCAAGTGGTGAGAGGGGTGGGGAGCTATAGCTGAGATTGGAGGGACACAATGGGCCCCTTTGGAAAGGTGATGCTTAAGCTTAGACTTGAGGATTGGTAAGAGAAGATACAATTAAGCACAGATTAGAAGCTCTCTAGGGTTTAAAAGAATGACATACATAACATTCGCCAAGCCTGTAAAGCCAGGAGAAGCTTGGCCAGTTTTAGAAACTAAAAGAACGTGAAGACAGATTATGCCAGGATTAAAGAAATCTATCAAGGTAAGAAGAAAGAAAGCTGCCATTTTTTACCTCTCACCATAAATAGTGGGTTACAGGCATACATTACCCATCTAATTCTCCCTACAACTGTGCAAGAAAAATGGTCTTATCCCCAGATGTGGATATAAAAAGGGAGGTTCAGAAAGTTTAATATTCCTTTGGTTACATGGCCAAACAGTAAGTAAGTGGTAAAGCTAAAATTCAAACCTGTCTGTTTGGCTCCACATCTCATGTTATTTTATTTTATTTTATTTTTTTGAGACAGAGTCTTGCTCTATTGCCCAGGCTGGAGTACAATGGCATGATCTCTGCTCAGTGCAACATCTGCCTCCTGGGTTCAAGCAATTCTCCTGCCTCAGCCTCCCTAGTAGCTGGGATTACGGGCACCCACCACCACACCCAGCTAATTTTTGTATTTTTAGTAGAGACAGGGTTTCACCATGTTGGCCAGGCTGGTCTTGACCTCCGGAGCTCATGATCTGCCCACTTCAGCCTCCCAAAGTGCTGGGATTACAGGCGTGAGTCACCACATCTGGCCATCATGTTCTTTATTAACTGTGACATTAGAAAAATGCAATTGCTCACCAGGTGCTGTGGCTCATACCTGTAATCCCAGTACTTGGGGAGGCCAATGTAGGAGAATTGCTTGAGCCCAGAAGTTTGAGCCCAGCCTGGACAACATAGTGAGACCCCGCCTATATAAAAAAATAAAAAATGAGCCAGGTATGGTGGTGCACACCTGTAGTTTCAGCTGTTTGGGAGGCTGAAGTGGGAGATCATTTGAGCCTAAGAGGTCAGGCATGCAGTAAGCCATGATCATGCCACTGCACTCCAGCCTGAGTGACAGAAAAAATCCCCATCTCAAAAACAAAACAAAACAAAAAAGCAATTGGCCAATAACAACCTCTCTTAAATGGAAATCAATGAAAATGAACAGGGAAGGGAAGAAGCAACCAAAGAAGGCCTGTGGAGGAAGAAAGAGGGAAGGTCAAAGGGAAGGTTGGAAATCAGATCAGCAGGGTGAAAATAACCAGTGGGAGAAAAAACAGCCTAGGGCAGCCTGCAGCTGGTGGATTTTCAAGGTGTGCAATTGCAATACTCCTGATCAGGGCATGGCTTGAAGATATTCCTGATGCGGGGCCCATTAACACTAACTGGGCTGGAATTACCTGTGCAGACAGGCTAGAAGAAAGGAGCAGTGGTGTTTGTTTAAGGAATGTACTTGGAAGACATGAGATGTAGTTAACTAGACAAGCATCATAGCAGCTGCCCTCTTCTTCTCGACACACACACATAACTTCACCAGAGAAACGATTCTCTATGTGACCCTCGTCATTTTCAGAAGAAAATGGCTTCATGAGAAGATCAGGGCTGGGTAAAGTGACCCAAGCCTGTAATTCCAGGCTTGGAATACAGCCCAAGCTGTATTCCAGGATCTGTAATAGCAAGATCCTGTCTCTACAAAATAATAAAAAGGAGTTGGGTGTGGTGGCATGCCCCTGTAGTCCAAACTACTCTGGAGGCTGAGATGGGAGGATAACAGGAGCCCAGGGGTTCAAGGTTACCGTGAGCTATGATCACACCCCTGCACTTCAGCCTCGGTGACAAAGTAAAACTCTGTCTCTAAAAAGAAAAAAGAAAAGATTAAGGATTAGAATGCAATGATGAGAAATATCTCATCAAGAATACTGACAGTCCAAGACTGGGAAGGGCATTTCCAGTAGCCCTTCAATTATGACGGAAGAAGCCTTTCAGGGATCTGATAGTGGGTGTCTAAGCAGACACCCCTATGTTTACAAAGTAATGGTTATATAGGTAGGCTTTGAAGTCATGCAGACCTGGAGACAGACTGCTGTGCTTGGAATATTTCCTGGCCTTGCTACTGGCTGGTTATATGAACTATGGGAAGTTTCCTGACCTCCCTGGGCCTCAGTTGCCTCTCTAGTACATATCTCACAAGGACATTGTGTGGGCTGAACAAGATAATGCACGTAACCAGCTCAGCATAACATCAAGTTTCTAGAAGGTATTTAGTAATATAAACTATTTCCTGAGGGAGAAAAGGCAGAAGATGTTGTTGAATTTAAGATAATGTTTGGAGGATTTGCACTGCCTTAGTTCAGCCACTGAAATGACAACACTAAACTAAGTCACCATCGTTGAGGGCTGATTCACGTCTCAGGCACTGTTGTAGGTACTGGGAACACTTTTTTTCTTATTTATTTATTTAGTTTTATTTTATTTTTATTTCTTTATTTTTTGAGACGGAGGCTTGCTCTGTTGCCCAGGCTGGAGTGCAGTGGCACAATCTCGGCTCACTGCAACCTCTGCCTCCTGGGTTCAAGTGATTCTCCTGCCTCAGCCTCCCGAGTAGCTGGGATTACATGCATGCACCACCACACCTGGCCAATTTTTGTATTTTTAGTAGTGATGGGGTCTCATCACGTTGGCCAGGCTTGTCTTGAACTCCTGACCTCAAGTGATCCTCCCACCTTGACCTCCCAAAGCGCTGCAATTACAGGCATGAGCCACCATGCCCAGCCACTTTTTTCTTATTTAATCCTCACGGCAAGTTTGTAATTATTAATTCCAAACGGAAGCTCAGGAAGGTTAAGTAGTTTGCCCAAGTTACATAGCTAGAAGGTCCACAGGACTGGATTCCAATTCACAAATGTATAAGACAGAAACTTTGTAAAGCATGAATTTGTTCCACTCTGGAGTCCATTGTGCAGGGAGGTTGCACACAGGTCTAACCTGAGGAATCAAACTAAGGCGTTTTCCTAACAGTTCAGCTACAGCTCTTCTGCATAGTCTGGACTAGGACAAGCACTTGAGGCTTGTCCTAGGACAGCCCTGCTGCTGGCTCAAAGACAGGTCCCTACCTTTTCTATGTTCATATGAATGCAAACAAGCCAGCCAGTAGGACGGTCAGATTTAACAAATGCAAATACAGGAGGCCAGTTAAATTTGAAAAATAGCTCTAACCACCAAATTTTTGTGACTGAATTTTTTAAAAAGCTGAATATATGACATTTAAGGCAACCTGGGAAAAAAAATCCATACAGGACACCAAACAAAATCATTAAAACAGTACATGTCCTGTAGATTCAAGACACCCAGGAAACCTACCTGCCAGGCCCCTGCTCAGGAGTAAGTAGGACAATAATATATGTTTGAGAAACCCCAAACCCTTGGAGATTGTAGGCTGAGCAAAGGGGTGTCATATCCTTCCCATCCACAGAGAAGTTGGCCCTGCCTGATCCCAGAGCTTTCTTCAGACTGAAAACCTTCTAGGGCAGGCCCAATTTGGTCTGTAATCATGCGCAGAATATACAGAAACTCCCCTGGAAGAGTTTGAGAAAACTCAAACTCTTGAGAAAACCTGAGAAACCTGAAAAACGCCTGAGAAAACCTTTTCTTTCTTCTTTTTATTTAGAAATCTGTTACAATTTTGGCTAAGTCGGCACAGTTTTAAAGGTTCTTAAAACAAACATTTGGATTCCATCACATCTACATAACATTGGTCAAGAATCCATCCATCCATCAAATCTATTTGCAGCCAATCAATCTCAGTCCTTTAGAACTGTATTAAAATCCAGCATCAACCTGTAGCCAAGGAGCTGAATATTCATAGAGAAAATCACATAAGCAAGCGGATTTATTTTATTTTAGAGTCATGGTCACCATCTCACACGGACACTCAATGCTGCTATATTTCTCATAAATGTGCACTTCCATGTCACACAACTATTTGAGAAACCCTTTTCTAAAAGTAGTTTTCGCTGGCCTAGAATTCTGGAGCTTGGTCAATGAGGACACCTAGAGGCCTCTCTAGGTTAATGCAGGCAGGAGTTGCTGAGTGTGAATTCATACTTTAATTCAACACGAGGCGTACAGACAAGTTTTAGTAGCGCTGCAGAAAAAAAGAAACAATACTTAATTTCTAATGCCCAACAAGTCCATTTACTAGCTATGTCTTCTCAGGGAAGTAGCTTAAATTTTTTTAAAATGTCACTTTTTGTAAAGTGGATATAATTGTAACAATCTCATAGAATTTCAAGGATTCAATAAAATGATGTCTTTCAGGAGCTTAGTACAGTACGTGGGACAAAGTGAGCCCTTATAAATGTTTGTTGTCCTTATTGTTTCTAATGGGATACTACAAGGAAATGGAATATAAGAGGGTTAATACATTTAACGTTGTTTCATTTAAATATTAAATTAAATACAAACATTAAATATTAATAATACTTAACAGTCATTGAGTGCCAAGGCCAGGCTTAGGGTTAAATGAGTGAGTTACCTGCTCAAGTGCAAATTTTAAGAGTGCACCCAAAAACGTGGTTGACAAGATAAATAATATTTCAATGCACTCTTTTGAAAAAATCCAACTTCATGCAATTTTTTCCCATGATTAAAAAAATGTCGGCCCAGCACAGTAGCTCACACCTGTAATTCCAGCACTTTGGGAGGCCGAGGTGAGTGAATCGCTTGAGTCTAGGAGTTAGAGATCAGCCTGGGCAACATGGTGAAACCCCGTCTCTACAAAAAAACACAAAATTTAGCTGGGTGTGGTGATGTGCGCGTATGATCCCAGCTACTCAGGATGCTGGGGGAGGATCACTTGAGCCTGGGAGGTTGAGGCTGTAGTCAGCCGAAATCGTGCCACTGCACTCCAGCCTGGGTGACAGAGCCAGACCTTGTCTCAAAAATAAATAAAATTGAAAAAAGTCAAAATTTTATATAAATACGAGCTCAGTATTACTGATTTTTCCTTTTGCTTCAGACTCCAATATGACTCAGAACTGCACTGCACTGAGTTAACACTTCATCTTAAATAACCAGAGGAGACATCTTTCTCCCATCTGTAAAATAGATGCCGCTTTACAGATGGGAGGGAGAAAGCAAGCCTGGAGGATCTGCTCAGACACACTGCCCAAGGTCACATGATCAAGTAGAGGGTGAGAAATCAAGCCCAAATCAGAATGATTCTAAAGCTCTTTCTTTCCCCTTTCTCTCTCACACATACCTCTCCTTCATCATGTGACTCAGGCTACAGTTTTTCTATTCCAGGGTGTAATTTTACCAGTGCTGTAGTTAGATTTGCCAGGTGAGCAGATAAAAATTTTAAATGCCCAGTTAATGTTAAGCTGTGCTGGTAATGACATTTTCCCTGAATTAAACGTTAGAAAGATATCGTCACACTGCATTCTCAATTCCTTTTGTTGTAGAGCACTCTCTGAACCATCAACCACAAAATCATAGTTGGATCTGATTTTTGACCTGACATCAAATGCTGCCTTTGTGGTTAACAGACTAACTAAAGCTTAACTAAATTACTGAGGTGGAGCTATCGACAAGCCATATGTAACAGTGTTTTTCACCATGTTATAGATAATAACACAGTGGTCAGTCTGCATAATCCAGAGATCTAACTGATGAAGATCAGCTTTCCTTCTGTAGTTTAAAAAGTTTAGGCATGGGCCGGGTGTGATGGCTCACGCCTGTAATCTCTGCACTATGGGAGGCTGAGGTGGGCAGATCACCTGCGGTCAGGAGTTTGAGACCAGCCTGACCAACATGGAGAAACCCCATCTCTACTAAAAATACAAAATTAGCAGGACATGGTGGCACATGCGTGTAATCCCAGCTACTCGGGAGGCTGAGGCAGGAGAATTGCTTAAACCCAGGAGGCGGAGGTTGCAGTGAGAGGAGATCGCACCATTGCACTCCAGCCTGGGCAACAAGAGTGAAACTCCATCTCAAAAAGACAAACTAACAAACAAAAAAATTAGGTATACTTTCCATGGTGCATCCTACCCTTGTAATAAGATCCAGCTTCGATATCAGGAAGCAGAAGATAGAATGAAGGTTTTCCTCGGAAAAAGCATGGATTCAAATGCATGGCATTCCAGTAATGTTTATTGATAAAAGAGTAAAATGTTCAGGCATTTATGCTTACATTGCTTCTCCTTTTTCGTCAACCATTGTATGAAGGTTACTTTTTTTTTTTTTTCTGAGACAAAGTCTGGCTCTGTCGCCCAGGCTGGAGTGGTGCATTGGCGCGGTCTCGGCTCACTACAACCTCCACCTCCCGGGTTCAAGCAATTCTCCTGCCTCAGCCTCCCGAGTAGCTGGGATTACAGGCATCCGCCACCACGCCCGGCTAATTTTTGTATTTTTAGTAGAGACAGCGTTTCACCATTTTGGCCAGGCTAGGCTCAAACTCCTGACCTCAGGTGATCCACCCACCTCGGCCTCCCAAAGTGCTGGGATTACAGGCGTGAGTCACCCCACCCGGCCAAGGTTACTGTGTTTCAAGATAACTGGGTGTAACAAATGAAACATATCTGAGTTACTTCCCAATAGATTGTTTGCTTTAATTCTTAGAAAAATAAAAATAAAAAAATTCCCAGTTAAATTTGAGTTTGGGATAGTAGCTGGGGCCACAGGCGCACATCACCAAATCATTGTTAGGATTCGTAATGTCCCATGCATGTCTTTATTTTATCTGAGTCTATCCTCCCCTGCCTCATCGCCCAGGCGACCAGACATTTTTGTAAACAGAGCTCACGATTTCAAAATGTTACGGATCTGCTGGATCAGGCCTGCCATTTCTGTGCTGAGCACAGATCAGAAATAGTAAATGGTTCTAATAGAGTAACAAGGGCCAAAGAAATATTGAAAACTGGCTTGGTATCTATCTAGGCTTAAAAGGAAAGGGACAGTGTGAGTTTCATGTGGCTTTCCCAAATCCGCTTTCTGGACTTTGCTGAGATGCTTTGGTATGAGAAATTACAAGCCTGACTTAGAATAAAATACAGAAAATTCTTTAGGTGCACTGTGTTGTTTGGCCTGCAAATGTTATTTGTTATTTTTTAGGATTTCCAGCTCCTGGCAACATAAATTATTTTGTTGGCAGAACAATATTCTGAACCCCAGTGATCTGCTTCCATTCACAGAGCAATGAAAATGATTGAGAACATGTGAAATTCATTCTTTAAAAATGCTAGCGATCATGCTGCCTAACTGAAGCTGAAACATTAGCAAGGTTCAACTCCTTGGAGTTCAGTGAATTGAATATATTGTCAGCAATTATTTCTTCTAATAACGTTGCTCCATGCAGATTAAGAGAGGGAAATGTTTCAAGGCTGGCCTGAACTTTAGCTACTACTTAAGAAAAAAATTAAGAAATTAGTTTTTTGAGGGGGACCAGGGGGTTGTTTGTTTTTTTGAGACAAAGTCTCACTCCATTGGCCAAGCTGAGGTGCAGAGGTGTGATCTTGGCTCACGGCAACATCCGCTTCCCAGGTTCAAGCAATTCTCCTGCCTCAGCCTCCTGAGTAGCTTGGATTACAGGTGTGCGCCACCACGTCTGGCCTCAACTTTTATTTTAGATGCAGGGAGTACATGTGCAAGCTTGTTACATGGGTGTATTGTGTGATGCTGAGTTTTGGGGGGAAATTGATCCTGCCACCCAGGTAGCAAGCATAGTATCCAACAGTTATTCAACACTTGCCCCCCTTCCTCCCTCCCTCCTTCCATCCTCTAATAGTCCCCAATATCTATTGTTGCCATCTTTATGTCCATGTGCACCCAATGTTTAGCTCCCGTTTCTAGGTAACAACATGCAGTATTTGGTTTTCCATTCCTGCGTTAATTTGCTTAAGATAATGACCTCCAGCTGCATCCATGTTGCTGCAAAGGACTTGATTTTGATATTTATGGCTGCATAGTATTCCGTGGTGTATATGTACCACATTTTCTTCACCCAATCCACTGTTGAAGGGCACCTAGGCTGACTCCATGTCTTTGTTATTGTGAGTACTGCTGTGATGAACAGACAAGTGCGTGTATCTTTTCTGTAGAGCAACTTATTTTCTTTTGGGTATATACCCAGTAACAGGACTGCTGGATTGAACGGTAATTCTAAGTTTTTTGAGAATCAATTTCTGATTCATACCCTGCCTATCCATCCAGTGAAACTTTCCTAGCTCCCTCTCAAATAAATACATTCTCCCCAGAGCACAGCCTACCACTTTCCGTGGTCTACCAATTTCAGGATTTCTGGGATTTGTGTGTGAGTTCCTTTCCTAGTAGACTTCTCTCCTATACTGCAAGCTCTTAGAAATCAGGCCCATGTGTTATCTATATATGTGTTTCATATAGAATTTAAAACCTACTTCCCTTTCCAGCAACTGCTTATGGAATTGTGTAGTATACACATACTGCATTAGTTTGCTAGGGCTGTAAACAAATAACCATAAACTGGGTGACTTAAACAACAGAAATGTATTATCTCACAGTTCTAGGGTCTGAGATCAAAGTATTGACAGGGTTGGTTCTTCTGAAAACGTGAGGGAGAATCTGCTCCGTGCTTCTCTGTGCCAGCTCCTGGTGTTTTGCTGGCAATCTTTGGTGTTCTTTGGCTTTTGTAGAAGCATCACCCGATCTCTGTCATCATCTTCACATGGTGGTCTCCCTGTGTGGGTCTCAGTGTTCTTTTTTTTTTTTTTTTTTTTTGTAAAGACACAGCCATATAAAGACACAACCTGGCTCATGCCTGGAATCCCAACACTTTGGGAGACCAAGACGGGTGGGTCACCTGAGGTCAGGAGCTCGAGACAAGCCTGGCCAACATGGAGAAACCCTGTCTCTACTAAAATTACAAAAAATTAGCCAGAAGTGGTGGCACGCATCTGTAGTCCCAGCTACTCAGGAGGCTGAAGCAGGAGAATTGCTTGAACCCAGGAGGCTGAGGTTGCAGTGAGCCAAGATGGTGCCACTGCACTCCAGCCTGGGTGACAGAGCAAGACTCAGTCTCAAAAAAAAAAAAAAAAAAAAAAAACCTATTGGTTTAGGGCTCATCCTAATGACTTCATTTTAATGTGATTATATCTATAAAAACCTAATTTCCAAATAAGGTCACATTCTGAGATTCTGGGGTTTGGAATCCAACAGATCTTTTGGGGGGGCACAAATCAACTATAATACATACCAGATGAAGAGGAAAAGTTGCCGAAATCCGAAGGCAATTTAGAATTCTGAAATAAAATTATGCACTAACGGACACAGACACAGAGGGAAAATGAGTCATTTGACTATGGATGCAGCTACTGGAGTAACACACCCACAAACCAAGGATGCAAGGATTGTGAGAAGCCACTGAAAACTAGGAGAGAGGTGTGGAACATGTTTTTCTTTTTAGCTTCTAGAAGGGATTAACCCTGCTCACATCTTGATTTTGAACTTCTGGCCCCAAAATGCTGAGAGAATAAATTTCTGTTTCATCTCTCTCTCTCTCTCTCTCTCTCTCTCTGTCGAGAGAGACTAACAGGTTCTGGTTGTTTTAAAAATCTCTACTCAGCAGAGATTCTTGAGGAGAAGGACTTGGGGAGGTAAAGTCTTATTCAAAATTACCCTGAATAATGACATTGAAGTAAAGATAGCTCTACTTGATCAGGATATTGACTGTTGAGAACAGAGTATTAATCAGATGTTCTCTCTTTTTCTGTTTTCGTGATAGCATTTCTCAGGTTTTATGATACTTCTGTAGCCCAGTGTTTGTCAACGTGGAGCTCCCCAGCCACTCAGTCGCCTGCACCAGAAATGGCTGTTAAAAATGAAGATTCCTGACCCCTTCCCCAAACCCACAGGATCAGGATTTCTGAGCTAGGAATCCTGGGGCCCTGCACATGAACAGGTGTCTCTGGTGGCTCTAATGCACGCCGAGAACCCCTGATGTAGCTCCCTGCTGCTCAGAGTGTGGTACAAGGACCAGCTGCAAGCACCCCCTGGAGCTGCTTAGAAAGGCAGTGTTCCAGGTCCCAGCCAGGACTACCAAATCACAATCTTCACCTGCACAGGATCCTCAGCTGATGCTTAGGTGCATTAAAGTCTGAGAAGCCCTGCTGTGATACCTTTCCCTCACGCCACGCTCAAGTAGGAGAGTAATTGTTAAGAAGGCACACTCACTCCCCGCTCCTGTCTCCACAGAGGGACTGAAGCTAGACCAGTGTATGTTATATCCATCTAAGAAGACTTTTTTAAAAGACATCTTGTAATTGGCCCATGCTACAATGTGCCCACTAAATAAGAATATTTAGGCCAGGTGTGGTGGCTCACACCTGGAATCCCAGAACTCTGGGAGGCTGAGGAGGGAGGGTTGCTTGAGGCTAGAACTTTGAGACCAGCCTGGGCAACACGGAGAAACCCCATCGCTGGAAAAAAAAAAAAAAAAAAAGCGTGCCATGGTGGTGCATGCCTGTAGTCCCAGCTACTCCAGGGGCTGAGGTGGGAGGATGTCTTGAGACCAGGAGGTTGAGGCTGTAGTGAGCCATGATTGTGCCACTACACTCCAGCCTCAGTGACTGAGTGAGACCTTGTCTCAAAATAATAATAATAATAATACTATCTGAGGGTGAACCCAATTATTGATTTTTTTTTCTTTCCCAGGTGATACTATAATAATATGCAGCGTGAGGCAGGAGAACCGCAGAGCTCTCTCCAGTCTCTCCCCCGCATCTTTCCCTTGTCAGAGAATCCTCCTCTGCCTCTTTCAATCAGCCTGGCTGCAGAGAGGACGCATTTTGGTCAGCTCTCCAGCCCTGGGATTAACTGAGCTTGGAGGTTCCTACCAACAAGAATGCTGAGAGAGCCCTGCCATCGTCTAGAGCCGCTTCTGAAATTCCAGGTAGTGTCGGTGAACCCCAACCCTTCCCCTGGGGACCCTGGGAACATGGAGATCCTGACGTACGAGGTCTGGAATACAGACAAGGCCCAGGGCATGCTGGCGAGGAGCGAGCTTCTAAACTGTCCCACAGACCTTGCTTTTACTTGCTCTTCATGCTGTATATATATATATACTTTGGACTCCTGTGTGACATCTCTGTCCTTTTTCTGAAGTTGGGTGGAAAGAGGGGTATTATTGGGAAACCGTGAAATTTCAGTAACCGAACTTGTTCCCACCTTTGTTCGCAAATACTAATAAAGTGGCTATATAGTCAATCTAGGGGCCAACTCCAGGTGACAGTGATTCCTCTTCCTCTTAGAGCTGGCCTCCCACAAACCCAAGGGGTCCCACTCTCCTGGCCAAATCTTGAAGTTGGTAGAGCACAGGAGCCCTAGAGTCAGGCCGTGTGGCCAAAGACCAGCTTTTACGCTCATAAACCACTGGGCTTCTCTAAAGCTCAGTTTTCTCCCCTCACTTCAAAGCGTTGACTTGCATATTAAAGGAGATAATATGTATGAGATGCATAGCCCAGGGAAAGGCCAGTGCTTAACATTCATTACGTGCTAGTTGGTGATGATAGTGATTTTGCTGTTTCTTGACCTGATACCCCTGGATGTTGTGGATGGATCCAGGACTGGTAGATGCCTGACCCAAACTATGGCAATCATGTTCCCTCTTGGAAATCTGAAATTGGGAAGTGAAAATTTTAGAGACTGGGTTGTTGTCAAAATAGTGGCATTTGAATCTTGCTACTCTAATTGCTGTCAGGGTCAGTGGCATCAACATCACCTGGGGGCTTGTCACATGATATATAATCCCAGACCTATTGAATAATGATGTGCCTGTTTAACAAGGTCTCCAGGTGATTCGTATGCAGTTACAGCTCGAGACTCACTTAGAGGAAAGTCTATGATCTTGGAAGGCATTCATTTCCTTGTATCCTCACACCTGCATGTACAGATACAGTTTTTTATAAAATACCCCCAACCGGTATCTTCTTTTCTTTACGCTTCGGCTGGCTGTAGTTGGTTTCTGCTATTTTCAACTGCTAAATCTCAATAGCACTGCAGATTATATCCAAGAAAACTTGAAGGATGCTGTTGCTTTTCCATTGTCTTCTACAATGAAGATGAATCTAGAATCAGAGGAGCAGTTAGGTTCTAAAGTCAGCCTATAAGGTGAAAATTGTGTCTTGTCAAAGTTGTGCCAGAAAATCTATTAGAGATGTGCTACATTAAAAAGCGATATGCCCTCTTTCATTAAGTCCAACAGAACTGTCTTTGGAATACGTTGATTCTTCATTTGAGTCCCAGATGGAGTAGACTTTCTTTCATGACCATGGTGCATGAAAAGTACATATTTTTAAACGCTAGACTCATGCTCTGGTGCAACATCACACAATGGAAACTATGGAAATCCATGTGTATTTCCCAGGTCACATCAACTCTGGGACATAAACTCATTGAGTGAAATGGCAACCAGGATCACTTGTACAATTTAGTTATTTTTCTTTCTCTCTCTCTCTTTCTCTGTTTCTCCCTCTCTCTCTCTCTCTCTAGCATGTAGAGTTGACTTATTACAAATGAAATGTGAGCCTGTTATGACTATAGGTATATTTGTTCTTAAACTTTTTGTATATGTAGCATGCTCTCCAATTCTAACATTTTTGGCAACCACTAAAATGTACCAAAGGCTCTATGCATTGTGACAAACCAGAAATAATTACCACGTGGCCACTGCTGCAGCACAATGATGCCCACCTCTAAAAGCAGCCACAGTTATCCCTCTCTTGGCTTGTTTTCCTATTTGATGTTTATGACTCCTCTCCTTTCTCCCAGCAATTGTATCCCATGTTTTGCCATGTCATTATAACAGATATCAACATCCAACAGGTTTCACTATAAACCATGCATGCCCTCAGTCACAGCAAATGGAAGCTGTAGATATTGATCAAAATTTGGTGACACACTTTTAATATGTTTAGGTTTCCAGCCCCTAGAAAGTAATAAAGGCTCTCTACAATAGTAAACAAGCCAGCAAGGTGCTGAAGCAACTGGAATGAGGTGCTCAACACCTCACCCATATGCATCTTCCATCGCTGTATTTCAGAGATGTTGCTGGCTCTAAATCACTTCTCTACTTAAAAATGCCACAGCATAGATGAAACTTGTAAAATGAAATAAGACAAATACAGAAGAACAAATGCTGTAGGATTCACTTATATGAAACTTCTATAATAGGCAAATTCAGCCAGTCGTGGTGGCAGACAGCACTTTGGGAGGCTGAGGAGGAGGGATCCCTTTAGCGCAGGAGTTCAGGACAAGTGTGGGCATGGGGAGATCTCATCTCTGCAAAAAATTTTAAAAATTAGCCAGGCGTGATGGCACATTCCTGTAGCCCCAGATACTTGAGAGGTTAAGGTGGGAGGATCACTTGAATCCAGCAGGTCAATACTGCAGTGAGCTGTAATTGTGCCACTGCACTGCGGGCTGGGAGGCAGCACAAAACCCTGTCTCCAAAGGAAAAAAAAACGAAAAGCAAATTAATGGAGACAGAAAGTGGGTTAGAGGTTACTAGGGACTCGGGGAAGAGGGAGAATAGGGAGTTACTGCTCTGGGGTGATGAAAAAGTTTTGGAAAAAGATAGTGGTGATGGTTAGATTACATTGTGAGTGTAATTAGTGTACAGAATTATATACTTAAAAATGGTTAAAATGGCAAATTTTATGTAACACATAGTTTACTGCAATTTTTAAATTGGAAAAAAAATGGTTCTTACTGTCTAGATCACCAGGCCTGAATAAAGTGTCCATATTCTAGCCCACCTTACTGCTTAATGTCCAAGGACCACAGTCCACCCCATTCAAAACTCTCCTCTCGTCTCCAACACAGCCATGCCCATGCAAGTGTGTTCAAACGCATCATGTATTCATTCTTATTTCCGTGGTTTGTCACATGTTGTTTGTTTGCTTATTAAATGTCTATTGATTACCTGTAATGTGCTGGGCAGTGGGAATACCACAGTCTCAGACACAGGCTCCATCTCCTAGGAGTTTACAGCTTAGTCAGGGACTAAGTCACATAGATAAGTAATTGTAACATAGCACAAAGTGATATGATTAGGGACACAATAGACATCTGGGCGTGGGAAACCAATAGGTGGAGTCAAGGAAGGGAACTCTGACTCTGTGCGTGTGTATGCACATGCTCAAGATTGCTGTTATCTTGTTAAATATGATAAAAAGGAGATTTACAGTAATGAGTGGTTTAAGGAGAGTAATACAATCTGAGAAATTAGGTGATTTTGTGAGCATCATAGAGTGTGCTGGGAGGTTAAGGCTACAGTGAGCCATGATATCGCCCCTGTACTCCAGCATGGGCAACAGAGCAAGATCCCGTCTTAAAAAAAAGAGTGTACTTATACAAACCTAAGTAGGATAGCCTACTACACAACAAGGCTATGTGGTATAGCCTGTTGCTTCTAGGCTACCAACCTGTACAGCATGTTACTGTCCTGAATACTAGAGGTAAAAGTAACACAATGATAAGTAGTTGTGTATCTAACCATAAAAGATACAGTAAAAATATATAAACAATGAAAAAAATAAAATATAGAAACTGAACATCTGTCTAGGGAATTTATCATAAATGGAACTTACAGGACTATAAGTTGCTCTAGGTAAGTCTATGAGTCATGAAAGAATGTGAAGACCTAGAACATTAGTGAACATTGCTGTAGACTTTATAAATACTGTAAACTTAGACCATACAAAATTTATTTTAAAAATTTTTCTTCAATAATGTTAGCTTATTGTAACTTATTTTAAAACTTTTTAACTTTTTAACTCTTATAATAATATTTAGCTTAAAACACCTTACAGATAGAGTTTTGCTCTTGTCGCTCAGGCTGGAGTGCAATGGCACCATCTTGGCTCACTGCAACCTCCGCCTCCCAGGTTCAAGCGATTCTCTTGCCTCAGCCTCCTGAGTAGCTGGGATTACAGGTGCCCACCACCACGCCTGGATTTTTTTTTTGTATTTTTTTTTGTATTTTTAGTAAAGATGGGGTTTCACCATGTTGGCCAGGCTGGTCTCGAACTCCTGACCTCCAGTGATCCAACTGCCTCGGCCTCCCAAAGTGCTGGGATTACAGGTGTGAGCCACCGCACCTGGCCAATTTTTTTTTGTATTTTATATCTTTATATTTAAATGTTTTTATTTTTCTATTACTCTTTAAACTTCCCTTTTTAAAACAAAGACATGGACACAAACAAAGACACAACACACACATTAGCCTAGGACTACACAAGGTCAGGATCATCAATATCCTGTCTTCCACCTCCACTGTCTTCCACCTCCACATCTTGTCCCACTGGAAGCTCTTCAAGGGCAGTAACACACATGGCACTGTCATCTCCTATGACAACAATGCCTTCTGGAACACCTCTTGAAGGACCTGCCTCAGGCTGTTTTACAGTTAACTTTTTAAAAAATAAGTAGAAGGCATGTACCCTAAAATAATAATAAAAAATAGTAATTTACTATTACTATGTAATTATACTATTACTGTAGTAATTACTATGCTTACATCAACCAGTAACATAGTCATTTGTTATCATTATCCAGTATTATGTACTGTACAAAATTGTGTATGCTACACTTTTATATGATTAGCAGCACAATAGGTTTGTTTAAACCAGTATCACCACAAACAAGGATAATGCGTTGCATTATGATATGACAGTTATGATGTCACTAGGTGTTAGGAATATTTCAGCTCCGTTATAATGTTACAGGACTACTGTGGTACATGTTTTATACTGAAACAGTTTTAGGCCATGCACGATTGTATTACTTTTGTAATCACCACCAAGTGCCAGGCAATAGCAGGCAGTAGCTTTCCAAGAGCAAAGTCAGCAGGGAGCAGTTGGTGGTGGTCACATTACAGGTCACCAGCCAAATATAGGTTTCCTGTCTGGGAACCCTAAGGATCATCCTTCCTCTAATAGAGTTCTATGCTGCTGTAATCCAAGCACATCACACTAAAATGATCGTGATTTTCTTAAAATCTGAAGGAAAGGATGATTTAAGATTAGGGAGCGGTGTGTACATGTTGCTTGGTCTGCAGGGTTTTGTTTTTTGTTTTTTTTTTCCCTCTGTTTTGGGGGCTGGAGGTGAGTTCTGGAAATTAAATAGTTCAAATTGGGAGACTAAAAAAAGCCGGTGTGTATGGTTCATCTGAGGCAGGCCTAAGATTGCATGAAAAAATTGTCACTGTAGTTAATTGCTACTGTATGTTACTATAGTTAAAAGGTTGTACTGAAAAAATTGTTACTATAGTTATTTGAAGGTTTTGTGGAGTCGTGAAAAGAAGAAAGGCTCTGGAGTCACATTCTCACACTGTAGCCTTATTAGTAGAAATTAATAACAAGACCTACCGGGCGCAGCGGTGGCTCACACATGTAATCCCAGCACTCTGGGAGGCCATGGCAGGTGGATCACTTTAGGTCAGGAGTTCAAGACCAGCCTGCCAACATGGTGAAACCCCAGCTCTACTAAACATACAAAAATTAGCCGGGTGTGGTTGCTCACGCCTGTAGTCCCAGCTACTCAGGAGGCTGAGGCAGGAGAATCGCTTGAACCCAGGAGGCAGAGGTTGCAGTGATGTGAGATCACATCACTGTACCCCAACAGAGCAAAACTCTGTCTCAAAAACAAAACAAAACGAAAAACAATGAAGACCTAACGGTATTTACATTGCCATTACGTACTTTAGTTCTGCATGTGTTATCTCATTTAATCCTCACAACATATTCATGAGGTAGGTACTATTGTTGCTCCCATTTTGTAGATAAATAAACTGATGCTTTATTAGGTTACATGTTCAAGGGCATTTTCTGCATCCTTAAAATGGTAATGAGGAGTTGATTTTTTGTCATGAGAAGTAGACGGGGAAAACATATGCACAGCACCTAACAGAGCAGATGATTTACACTTGCTGGTTCCTCTCCCTGGGATTATGCCATTGGACCACTTTGGAAATGAACCCAGTTTCTTAATGGTCCCCTTTGGTTACTTAAGTAACCAATATCCTTTGGCTAAAGTCCTATTTGGAAAAGCCTCATGGAACTCGCATCTTTAATAAACTTAAAATTCTGGTTCCAGCTAACACAAGCAACTTGATCATCAAATGATAATTTATAGATTTGATATATAAATAATGCTAGACTAGCAATGACGGTGCAATCGACTCTTCAAAAGCTGTTGGCTTGACATCCAGTGTAGATCTGGCACAGTTTCAACAGGGTAAGGTTTGGGCTAGAGATTTGGCAAGAATCTCAAGGGATATCAACATCTTTAGCCTAGAGTCTATGTTGGGGGGTATCAAAAGATACCATGCATAGACTAGCAAGATAATCAGATAAACATTGGAAAAGAAACAAAATAGTTCCAAACTAGATTCTGATCAACCATATATTTGTAACAAGTAGAACTATGGCTCAATTCTAGCTCTCTGCTCTCATGCATTCATTAGTGATACCAGTAAAGCAACTTCTATCCCTTTGAAGATAATCTGTGAAAAAGAGCCTACATGCGAATTTAAATCTATGAACATTTATGAATAGTCATTCTCTGACACAGGCTGTTCTTGAATCAAAAACAAAGCCAATGTGGGAAGATTAAATTTGTGTGCCCTCTGGCCTTCTAAATTTGTATCCAATATAGTGAGAAGACAATAGTAGTGCAGTTGAACCGAAAGAATCTAAATAGGCCAGGTACGGTGGCTCACGCCTGTAATCCCAGCACTTTGGGAGGTTGAGGCAGGAGGATGGCATGAGTCCCAGTAGTTTGAGACCAGTCTGGGCAACATGGTGAAATCCCATCTCTACAAAAAAATGCAAAAAATATCTGGGCATAGTGGTGTGCACCTGTAGTCTAAGCTACTCGGGAGGTTGAGGTGGGAGGATGTGGACGATGTGGATGAGGCTGCAGTGAGCCATGATCACACCACTGCACTCCAGACTGGGTGACAAAGTGATACCCTGTCTAAAACACACACATACACACACACAAAATAATCTATACAGAATCTCTGTTTGGCTTTACAAATATGATTTTAAGCATCATATTCTACTTTTTTATTTTTCTTTTTTTCATATCCCCAGAGATGGTCAGGAATACTTCTACTTTTTAAAAATTATTTTTACTTTTTTAGAGACAGGCTAGAGTGCAGCAGCATGATTATAGCTCACTGTAGCCTTGAACTCCTGGACTCAAGCAATCCTCCTGCCTTGGTCTCCTGATGTGCTGGGATGACAGGTGCAAGCCAGCATGCCCAGCCTTTACTTTTACTTATTATTGGCTTTAGAAAAGAAGTAAAGTCATGGGCTGCATAATAATGTTTCAGTCAATGATGGACCATATATGGATGGTGGTTCTCGTAAGATTATAATACTGCATTTTTACTGTGCAAGTTCTATGTTTAGATACGCAAATGCTTACCATTGTGTTGCAGTTGCCTACAGTGTTTAAGACAGACATATGCTATACAGGTTTGCAGCCTAGGAGCAATAGGCTCTACCTTATAGCCTAAGTATACACCATTTAAAAACATGATAGAGTGCATAAGGGCACTCTATGATGTTCACACAATGAAATCTCTTAAAGGACACATTTCTCAGAATATATCCCTGTCATTAATAATAGCATGACTGTAAATGATGTTAAATCCTTGGGCACATACTGCTATTTGTTTTAAACAAATAGTTCTATAATGGCAGTCATAACTGTTTTCATAATTTTGAACTCTAAAGTCCCTTGCGAGGGCCCTATTCTCTCTGGCTGTAGGATATCTTTTCGTGGCATATTTATTTTTGTTTCTATGCTGTAGGAAAAGTTAAACGTCCAAATCTAAGGAAGAAAATAGCATGTGGTCAGCTGTACTCTCAGATACAGATGTTAGGGAAATAAGCAACTAGGCCTGTCTGCAAACAGATATTATGCAAACTGCTTACTGTTTTAATAAACAGCCAAATTGATCTCAGGATTACATCCAAGAAAAAGAATTTTTGGTTTTTAATATTATTTTTAAAAGATTAAGAACTAATTTCACTAATTTCAGGTTTATAGTACAGGTACCAAATTAATTTTTGCTTAAAAATATATGTGCATACCATATACCAGGCATTGTAGCAGTGAAACAAATTGAGTACATTTTTCCTCGCCTCTGAGAAGCTTCAAACAAGTGGGAACTATAAGAATAAATACATTACGGTAAGATGTGCAATAATAAAGAAGATAGTAATGTGGGCAATTTTGTAAATCTGTTTGTTCCCTCATATTGCAAAAATGAAAAGAATGCATCACCTGCATTTTTATTGGCACAATTTTAAATAAAATGGTTGAAATTTGTTTTAAAAACATAGATGTTAGGGGAAATCTTCTCACGTGTGGGCCTTTGCCCAAGCCTGCTTTGTATTTGGGGGATATGTACTAGGGGATACTCCTCTACACTTTCTACTCATTATTTCCTCTAGAATCTTGGCATTTTGGATCAGATGCTGCTTTGCTGTGAGAGAGTGTCTTGTGCATTATAGAATATTTAGCACCATCCCTGGCCTCACCTTTTAGATGCCAATAGCACTCCCCCCAGTTGTGACAACTAAAAATGTCCCTAGCCATTGCCAAGTGCCCCTCTGTGGGGTGGGGGTGGGGGGCATACTTTCCTCTTCTCAATGGAGAGCCACGCTCTAAGAGGTGTAGTTGCTAATCTGATCGGCAACAATCTGACTTCCGTGGTGACAGTCTGGCCTCTGTTAGGCCATATTTCTCTGGTGGGGCAGTTACTGAGTTAGAGAGCTCTTGACCTCTCTTTTGCTTTTCCGAAGCCTCTTATGTCACAGAGGCTGATAACATAAACGCTAAAAAGCACTAGGTTTAACCTAACCAGGATCTAATTCCAGCTTCAGCACTTATTAGCTATGTAACCTGGTTAAATTCCTCCCTTTCTTTAAGCCTTAGCTTCTGAAACTGTAAAATGGGAATAATAATAGTACTCATCTGTGGCAGCTGCAGCTCATTCCATACTCAATATTTGTACCATCCTTCTTCCATAGTAAAACCCTCAATTTTGTTTGGGTGGCAATGTGCCCAGGTTAGGGTTGCCAGATTTAGAAATAAAAATACAGGCTTTCCAGTTAAATTTTATTTTAAATAAACTATGAATAATTTTTCAGTAAAAGTATGTCCCATTTACTAAAGAGTTATTATTTATTTGAAATTCAAATTTAGCTGGGTATTATGTATTTTATCTGGTGACCCTAGCTCAGTTAAATATACTTCCCTCCCCAGGCTCCCTTTGCAGCCAGAAAAGGACCCACGACCTGGGTCTGGCCGATGAGATATAAGTAAAAATGTCCTGGGGACACTAATTGTTTTCCTGATAGACTCAGGTGGAATGTGGCTTTTGCTCTTTGCCCCTCCTCCCTTTTTCTGCCTGGAGTGTGCGTGGTACCCACAGCTGCAGGAGGTCTTTCCAGCATGAGCGGAGAGCTTGCAGGAGGCTGGGTTGCTAAAGACTTCCCTGCTGAGCAGCTGTAACTTCTCTTTTCAATAGAAACCTGTATGGTTAAGTCACTGATGTTTGGGTTTTCTGCCACCCACCTGTGCTGGATATTCTGCTTGCCCCTCCAGATCCAGTTCTGCCTGTGCCCCTGTGCTACATTGCAAGGGGAAGCTGCCTTGAAACACATCAAAGGGCCATTGCCCTCTGGTTTCCAAAGGGATTTGGTCAATGGGAGGAACTAGCCAGAAACAGGAGAGAGAGAGAGAGGTTGGAGAATAGATCCCTCTAGCTCGCGCCTTCTCAGCTATGGGGCAGTAGCTGTATTCCTCTACCCAAAGCCACACCTCTGGCCAGATGGCCCTCTGCTATAGCTGCATCTCTTTCCCTGGGTTCCACAGACCTCCTGCCTCCTGCCCGCAGGTCTAGAGGGGTAAGAACCTCTCCATGCCCCAACCCCTATGTCACCTAGACAGTTACCCTTATCCCTGCTCCCACTTCTGCCTTGAAGTTAACACCCATTTCCCAGGGGGATTCTGACTCTTATGCCACCCATACAATTTTTAACTGATAAACTTCCTCAGGGGGGTTTTGGAATTACCAAGTGAGATGATGACATGGAGCCTAGCATTGTGCCTTGTGCCTGCTGCATAGTAAACTCTCAAGAAGTGTACTATTATTTGTAAGGAGATGTGGTCAAATCACTAAGCTAATTCAAGGCTTCTTTTAGGGCCTGCCCTGCCTGCTCGTTCTTCCCCTCTCCTTTGACTGTTCTCTTCCCTTGCTCATCTCTCCTTCCCCACTTCTCTTTCCTCCACCCCTAGCCAACAGACAGATCTCAAATGCTCATGTTCCATGATGTAGATTCTATGAGAGAAAGAAGAAGGACTCACTTTGTCCTTGAGCCTGAGCCAGGTCTGAGGATTTGCCGTAGGGTGCAGTGGTCTCACTTAACAGTGAATAAACTTGCACTTTGCCTTTGGCTTTTGCTATTGATCTCTGTATATATACTCTATGGATCAGAAATTTGAAAGGGAAAAGGAGTGAATAGTATCCCAAAGCCCTAATAATAGTTGCAAAGAACAAAACCTAGTATCTTAATAAATGGTTTTAATTGCATTTGAATATAGGTTTCATCTCAGACACTGACTTGATTGACTGTGGCTGCCTACTGTGAGGCTCTGTGAAGGATTCTAAGGTTGCTCCTGGGCATAGAGAAAGTATTATGATTGATTAGTAATGTCTGCCATGAGCATGATGTAAGAGAGTGGTAATACAAGTGCCAGGTATTTATCATTCCTGACCTGTAACATGAGCCTCAGCCAGTGGTAGTAGTTGTAATTTTCTGCTGGGTCATGCTCTAACATGGCCTTGGCAGGGTATTCAGAAGGCTTGGTATAAATTGGGTAGTTCCACTGTTTATTTATTTTACCTAATGACAAGAACTAATTTTTCACTAATTAAAATTGTATTTTAATTTAAATAACTGACTAATAAACAAATTATATACATGTATTTGGCCTCTCAAGAGAAGTGTGACTTTTTTATGTATGATCTAATGCCAAGAAAGATGGAAAATCTATTAGAATAAATGCAAGAGATAGATTTACTTTAAATAAAATATTTGAGTGGTTTTTTTTTCATGAAACTTTGGAATGCTATCTTCATTTTTGAAACACATTTTGGAAAAAAGAAAGATCACAGTCATAGAAATCATACATGCTATTACACATATATAGCCTCAAAAATTATTTTAGTAAAAACTGCAGTAGAATATCTCTTCCCAAATTAGTGCCTACACTAACATTCAAATACCGTGTCCCCATAGCCTTGCCTCTTTCCTTGAGCCTCTCACTTTTATTCCTCTCGTTGCTGGGTGTTTGTTATTATAAAGGCAACATCTGACCCTCTATAATCCCCAGATTACATTTCAGTGGATGGCCTCGGACAGAGACAGATAAATATTTTTTTCAATTTTAGAAGTCTCCATCATACCTAGAAGTATTTTTTAAAGGGAGGCCAGTTTGTGTTACATGGAAATGTTTGCTGAGCAAAGTCAGGGAATGTTTAGCAACCAAAGACAATAAGCAATGATTAAATCGATCACTTAGTGATGTTTATCAGGAAAAAAACAACAACAGCAGAAATCAATGGTGTGAAATTTGTTTTGAAGCAATTAGCATGATGCACTTTCATTAATTTAAAAATAGAACCCAGGAAGTATGTGAAATACCTAAGGAATGATGTTTGTCACAGGATTAGGGAGACAGTGACATTAAAAAAAAAGATGATGGTGGGGTGGCCACAAATAAATCTCTCATTCTAATTCTCTCAATAGTTTTGTGATTGCTTCTCCTTTCTGAGTGGATTAAATGTCTAAACTCCTGGAAGAAAAGAGGTGTTTTCAAATGTGAAATTCAGAAGATAGTAGGAACTGCGTTGCTAAAAAGTGTTTATGGCCCAGTGAAACGATTTGCTGAGAAATGAGATACGAACCATTGAAACTGATTAGCGCTGAAATAATCCTGCATATTGGCCATGCCTTAATAACTGGAGGAAAAAGAATGGACTCTAACTCATTTCTGATCATGTGTGGCATTTTCTCACCTCTAGTACCATGATTTTTATTTATAATAACAAGAGCTCACAAGGTGAATTAATTGTGACTTTGGGGGTTTGAGGACCAGCTACAGTATGGTTGGCTGTTTTGGACTATGATTGGTTATTTTTGGCTCAAGTTGTTTAAAAGATGTCATACAACCTCCAGCAGCCTCACTATGTAAACTGACACTCTGGTTGCTTTCCAGGCTGCGTACAATTGCAAGGTGATGAGATCTGTGTCCTGATGGAGTGGGAGGTGAAATCCCCTTGTGTATGTTCTGTTGCTTGGTAGAAACTCTGAGAAGGGCCAGTTTCTTCAGGGTAGATAAGGGGACACACGAGTCGTGGCTTTTTTGTGTGTTGCTATTGACCTTGTAAATTTATCAAATTATTTTTACTACTCATATCTTCCATTTCTTCCTAAGTGGCTAATCCATTCACTTAGCCAAAATATTTGATTACCTTCTATGTGCACTGAACAGTGTGAATACATAAAGAACAGATACAGCCTTTGTCTTTATGAAGTTTTTTGATGCTTGAGACATTGGTAAATCTTTTGTTAAAAGAACGCTAGGAATAACCAAGTAAACTTTAGATCATTTTACTAATAGTTATCTTTCATCTATTAGAATGTCAGTTCTCCTCCCTTCTACAAAATGTAGAAAAGGAAAAAAAATGTCAACTGAAGACATTACTATTCAGAAAACTAACTACTGGCATATCCTGCTGACTTAGTCTGTTTTGTGCTGTTATAAAAGAATACTTGAGACTGGGTGATTTATAATAAATAGAAATTTATTTGGCGCATGGTTCTGGAGACTGAGAAGCACAGTCTTCAGGGGTTACATCTGGTGAGGACTTCCTTGTTGCATTATAACATGGCAGAAGGCATCACATGGCAAGAGAGATCAAGATAGAGCCAAGCTCACTTTTATAACAAACCCACTCTCAAGATGACAAATCCATTCCCACAATAACAACATGAACCCATTCATAAGAGCAGAACCCTCATGACCTTATCACCTCTCAAAGGTGCCATCTCTCAACACTGTTACACTGGGAATTAAGTTTCCAACACATGAGCTTTAGAGGACACATGCAAACCATAGCACCTGTACAGCCCTCACTAAAAATCACTATAGTCAGTCTTCAGTAAGGAGATAATTAGCATTCACAATAGTCTAACAGTTAATCTCAAATGCAAAGGTGGGCACACGTAGAAACCACCAAACAGGTGAGAAAACTAACATTGTAAAAGGAAGACAACAAAATCATGAAATTGAAGAACTAACATATGAGGAAATCGAGTTAATAAGAGAAGTCCTTTTATCTAAGAAATAGTACAGTATGACGTGTGTTTTAATAAAGGTAGCACAGGTTATTGAGAGTTTAAAGAGAAAATACCTCACACAGGGAAAGAATAGAAAAGGCTTCTTGGAGGAGGTGCTAAAAGCAGCTTTTCGAAATTTAGATGGTGGTCAGCCAGGAAAATATGGCAGCAGTGATATTCTATTCCAAATGTATCAGCAAGGGAGGGTAAGACAGATAACCTTATAGGAAATATAAAGGGATCAGGAGTCCTGATCCTGAAATAGTCTAAATTAATAATCATACCTTGCATTTGGATAGTTCTTCACAATTTTCTAAGTGCTTTCCCAGACACTCTCACTTGGTTCCAACAACAACCTGTTGGATATACACATTTGACAACATTTGGCAGAGGAGGAAGCTCCATTTTGAAAGGGTAAGTGATTTGTTTGTGGAATCACATCTTGTAAGGGACAGGCTTTAGGCGTCTTGTGCCCAACTAAGTGGTTTGTCTACTACTTTATGGCTGCCTCCACTTTACATTCATTGGCAGAATATAAAGTGCCATGTATTATGCCAGCTAAGCAAGTACAGAACAGAAAGAGAAAGAGATGGAGAAGGCAACTCCTGGGATGCTCTAAAGAAAATGTGACTTTTGGCCAGGCACAATGGCTCACGCCTGTAATCCCAGCACTTTGGGAGGCTGAGGCCGGTGGATCACTTGAGGTCAGGAGTTTGGGACCAACCTGGCCAAAACGGTGAAACCCCCGTATATGCTAAAACTAGAAAATTAGCCAGGCATGGTGGTGCGTGCCTGTAATCCCAGCTACTCTGGAGGCTGAGGCACGAAAATAGCTTTAACCTAGGAGGTAGAGGCTGCAGTGAACCAAAATCGTGCCACAGCACTCCAACCTGGGTGACAGAGCGAGACTCCATCAAAAATAAGGAAAGAGAGGAAGGAAGGAAGGAAAGAAAGAAAGAAAGAAGGAAGGAGAGGGAGGGAGGGGAAAGAGAGAAAATGTGGCTTTTATCTTTGAGCTTGGAGCTTTCTCACCTGAGTTCTGGAAAAAAGTGCAATGTAAAGGACTTAAACTTATAAATTAATATGGAAAAGTTTGTCAGTTTGAACTTAATTTTGGGAAGAGCTTAGGCATGGAAGAAAATATTCGGTTTTAATATCTTAATTTTTATATTGTTATTTTGCGTGTATGCTTTAATGTTTTATAAGCTAGGATTAATGTGTTCAACAATGTGATATGCTGTGATATTTTTCTAGAAAGAATCGATAAGGTGATTATAAATTTAGCACGCATGTAGGAGACGTGTTGTATTTTTGTCAACCCAGCAGCTATTCCTTCTTCTCCTGTGTTGTGTTGAACCGCTATGTATTCCATTGGGGTTGGCATTAGGTTCCAGAGACTGAAGAAGAGACGCAGAGCCAGCAAAAGAGACATGTGGTTTTATTGGGGGGTTATATAGAGGGGAAAGAGTCCAGTGGTGGTGGGCTGGACAGGAGGACCACACAGCGCAGTGGCAGCAGACTGGGCGAAATAACCTCAACCCCTTACAAAAGTCATGCAGTTTATATAGCATTTTTACTTAGCATCCTTTCCCTAGCAACCTCCACCTGGAAACTTACATTTAACCCAAAACTTGGGGCCTTGATCCCCTGTACAGCCAGTATTCCATGGGACTGGGCAGGGGCTCAGATGTTGCTCATAGACAAGGAAGAAATCTCCAGATCAGCCACTTCCAGATTTCCTAGCTCAGAACATACATTCAGGCGTGTCTGCCATACAGAGTCATTCTCAGGGTATGCTTAACTTATTGCTATCAGGTGTGTTTACCATACATCCTAAGAACAGCACCTGAATAATTTTTAGAGTACCAGACGGTGCTCGAAGATCTTCCCCAATAGATAGGAGTGTTTGTGGAGCAGCCAGTCATGGTGTCCTAGCTAAGCCAATCAGATGCCCATTTGCTGGAATTTGAGTTTTAAACTGTGAAATTTGAAGACTGAGATAGCAGGAATTTACTCATCTCTATAAGGCATGTAGAAGTCACCCTCCGATTAGTTCCTGCTATAGATTCCTGGAGCCCTGTGTGTCCTACCACCAAAATACATCCAGAAGCAATCTACTTTTCACCTTTGCCGTTGTGACCTTTCTAGTACATGTCGCCACCTCTTGTCTTCTGGATTTTTGCAGTAACTTCCTAAATGTCTCCCTCCTTCCACTTTTGTCCTCACAAAATCCGTTCTCTTCATGCAGTGACAGGGATTTTTTTAAAACACAATTCAGCCGGCATGGTGGTGTACACCTGTGTTCCCAGCTACACAGGAGACTGAGGCAGGAGGATCGCTTGAGCATAGGAGGTTGAGGCTGTAACGAGCCATGTTTATACCAGCACACTACAGCCTGGGTGTGAGAGTGTGAGACCCTGTCTCAAAAATAAATTAATAAATAACTTAAAACTCATTTCATTCCCTTGGAATTCTCTTCAGTAGCTTTCAGTTGCATTTAGAATATAAACCCCTTTATCAGATTCCACAAGGCTTTACAATTAGATACTGCCTACCTTCCCAAACCTGCTACATATCACCCTAAACCTTATTGATGAACCCGCAATCACAATGGAAAGGAGGAGAGGATAGGGGAGGGAGGGAGAATAGTCATCATCTTGGGAAACTACAAATTATTTCAATAAAAACTTGACCTTAATAAATGAAAATTTATTACCATTTATTCATTCATTCACTCAACACATCAGTTTTGAGTCCCTCTTCATGTTTTCTAGGCACTGGGGATAACAGTAAATGAGGCAGATACACCTTCTGATCTTACATAGATTGTATTCTAATGAAGAACAGCCTGATTGAAAATATTTTACAGAATCCTCCATAATCTAAAGGCAGCTGTCAGAGAGGCATTGTGTAGATTGTTGGATGAATTGGCAGAACCATTTGGATAAGTACACATCTAAAGACTGTAGAAGGGAATAGGCATGTTTAGATGTGTAAACTGGTATGTTCATTGTTTAAAATCATGTTCTACAGCAATTTGTGGTCATGTTTCATATACAAGTATAGGTATCAGTAATTTTATATTCATAGGAAAGAAACATTCATGGAGAAATACTTCTCCCTCAAAATTACAGAAAACATTCTAAGTCAAATTTAATTTCTCTTAAATGACAATTGACTCATCTTTAGAAAAAGGGAAAATGTAAAAAGCATTTTAAGATCATACCAGCTAAGTGTGGTGGCTCATACCTGTAATCCTAGTACTTTGGGAGGCCAAAGCAGGAGGATCACTTGGGCCCAGGAGCTTGAGACCAACCTGGGCAACATAGCAAGACCTCATCTCTAGAGAAAATAAAAAATGAAAATAGCCAGGTGTGTTGGCGCTTGTCCATAGTTCTAGCTACTCCGGAGGCTGATGTGGGAGGATTGCTTCAGCCCAGGAGGTCAAGGCTGCAGTGGGCTATAATTGTGCATTGCACTCCAGCCTGGGTGACAGAGTGAGACCCTGCCTCAAAAAGAGGGAAAAAAAAAACCTTGCAGATGTTTTCTTGTGGGAAGAAAAAGATTATACTGTAGTCTAGGAAGCAAATATGAGTAGTTAGATAATCTGATTGTTAGATCTTCCCTAACAAAGATAGCCATAGGTTTCTGCAAAGTGAAATTTGCCCACATGATCAAGAAGACTGGAAATGATCTTAACAGGAAAAAATTACAGCATTTAAAAAAAAAGGGCATGGAGGAAAAACAGGCAACATGTTAAGAATGTTTACCTGTTAACTTGTGATTTCCATTTATTTTTTTTCTGCTTATCTGTATTTTCTATTTTTCTATGATGAAGATGTATGATACATACTTAAAGCCAAGTTATTTTAAAGAGAGAATTAACTTGTTTCCAGTGACCATATTCTTCAGCCAATTCTTTGGAAAGGGACCAAAGAGGAAGCTTGTTTGTACTTTAGTGAGATTTGATAAAATTCTTGAAACACTGCATATGGTTTCAGGTTACTCTTCTAAAGTTTCTGGAAGCTCTGGCCTTTTCTCCAATGTCCCGAATGCTTCTTGAGTAACAGAATTGTGCTGTCTAAATTTCTCCTTGCATTTCAATCAACTGAAGTGCCCTTTGCCTTTGTCCTCAAGTGTTCCGTGTCACCAATGTTGCAATTCTTTTTTCCACTTGTAAATAGCCCATATATATATTTTTTCTTCACCTTTTGGTTTAGAATGTATGTCTACATTGAGGCAAAATTTACACTGAACAAAATGCTCACATCTGAAGTGTAAAAACAGGTTATTTTTGAGAAATGTATTCACTTATGTAACCAACACCCCAATAAGATGTAGCTACCACCCCAGAATGTTCCCTGGTGCCAACTTCCAGTCAATCCACACTCCTCATAAGCAACTACTCTTAATTTCTAATTCCATGGCTTCACTTTGCCTGCTCTTTTTTTCATGATCATGGCTTACTGCAGCTTTAACCTCCTGGGCTTGAGCAGTCCTCCTTCCTCAGCCTCCTGTGTAGCTGAGACTACAAGGCACATGCCACTGCACCAGGCCAACTTTTCTGTTTTTTGTAGAGATGGAGTCTATGTTGCTTAGTCTGGTCTTGAACTCCCAGGCTCAAGCCATTCTCCTGCCTCAGCCTCACAAAGTGCTGGGAGTTTAGGTGTGAGCCGTCGCGCCCAGCCTCACTTTGCCTGCTCTTGATTTTCACAGAAATGGAATCTTACTGCATGTATACTTCTGTCTAGCTTCTCTGACTCAATCTGTTTTTATTTTTATAGCAAAAATCTGTTTTTATTGTTGAGTAGTCAGTTTTCCTTTGTATCCCTGTAACATAATTTGTTTATTCATTCTTCTGTTGATGGACTTAATACCATCGATTTTTTAAAAAATGACTTTTTTTGTGAAATAATTCAGAAAAAATGACTAGAAGAGTATATAATAAATACTAGTAGTCATATCATGCAGCTTTGTCAATCTAATTATTTGCTTTAAATATTTTTTAATATTCATCTTTTTTGATATTTTAAAAATTGCGGTTAAAAAACTCCACATAAATAAAAATGTACCATGTTAATCATTTTTAAGTGTACGTTTTAGTAGTGTTAAGTACATTCACGTGGTTGTGCAATGGATCTCCAGAACTTTCTCATCTGGCAAAACTGCAACTCTGTCCCCATTAAACAACAACCCCCGATCCCCTCCCTGCCCAAGCCCTGGTAATCTCCATCCTACTTCCCATCTCTATGAATTTCACTACTCTGGGTCCTTCATATAAGTGAAATCATAGAGTGGTTGTCTTTTTGTGACTGACTTATTTTACTTAATGTCCTCAAGCTGCATCCATGTTGTAGCATGTGACAGAATTTTCTTTTTAAGTCTGAATAATATTCCATTACAGGTATGTAGCACATTTGTTGTTTCCTTTTATCTGTTGGCAGACATTTGGGTGGCTTCCACCTCTTGGTTATTGTGAATAATGTCGCTACGAACATAAGTGTGCACGTGTGAGACCCCGCTTTCAATTCTTTCAGATGTAAACCCAGCAGTGGAGTTGTCAGACCATGTGATAATTTTATTTTTAACTTTTTGAGAATTGCCATGCTGTTTTCCATAGTGGCTGCACCATTTTATATTCTCACTAACAGTGCTCAGTTTTGTTTGTTTGTTTGTTTTGAGATGGACACTCATTCTGTCACCCAGGCTGGAGTACAATGATGCGATCTCAGCTCACTGCAACCTCCATCTCCCAGGCTCAAGTGATTCTCCTGCCTCAGCTTCCTGAGTAGCTAGGATTACAAGCGCCCGCCACCACACCTGGCTAATTTTTGTGTTTGTAGTAGAGATGGGGTTTTGTCGTGTTGGCCAGGCTGGTCTCGAACTCCTGATCTTCAGTGATCCATCTGCCTTGGCTTCCCAAAGCGTTGGGATTACAGGCGTGAGCCACCATGCCTGGCCTCAAACATTTGTTTTAGGGAAATCAAATATTGCAGTTATAGTTGGGCCCTTGATTCCCTCTTCCTTTGACTCTCCTCTTTCTCTGCCCAGAGAGGCCACTGTCATGCACTTGGAGCTTCTCTTGCCCAGGCATGTGTTTATATTACTCTGCTGAATTTTTGCATCTATTATGAGGGATAAGACCTCCCCTTAAATCCCCCAAAAGCTGTTGTCACTCAGATTTTTGTTATTCTGTAGATAATGTCTTTTCTCTGTGGTAGTTTCTCTGAAATTCTGTAGTTTTACTGCAAGTTGTCTAGGTATGGCCAGGTGCCAATTTTTTTAAAACTGCAGTTGGTTTAAGATGTTTTCAATTTTATTTTGCTCAGTATTCAGAGAATACTTGCAGTCTAAGGACTTAGGTCTGTCTTCAGTTCTGGAAAATTAGCAATAATTCTCTTCACATATTGCTTCTTCAACGTTGACTCCACTCTCTTATTCTGGAATTCTTATTTCAAACATGTGGGAGCTTTAGAATCATTCTCTATGCCTCAATCAACCTTTCATCCTTTTGGCTCCCCTCCACATTCTGCACATCTCAGTTCTGTGTCCTAATTCAAAATTTCACTCATTTTTCACTCATTGCATGGTTTATCTCAGTAACTATATTGTTTAATTCTAGTATCTTAAATTTATTTTTTCATATTTACCTATTCTTATATTAAAATTATACTTTATCTTAACATATTAAAATGATTAAAGTTCATCTAAGTCTATAAGTTGGTTTATTCTAAAGTGAAACAATATTCAAAATACTGATTTTGTTCATTATAGGGTTATTCCCCTACATAATTCATCTCCCTGACCCACCTACATTTTCTTAAAATTTTTTTCTCTCTATTCTTAAGTTTTCTTTCCTTTAAAGAGAAGAAAACAGAGGAGCCTTCTAGCCCTCCTAGTGTGCTAGTGCCAGTACAGAATGTCCTACTTTTTAATAACATAAAATGGCCCCCAGAAAGATATTACCTCTATATCAACACACTTAAAATATAGTTGAAGGTTTTTCTGATCATAAAATCCTATCTACATTAGCAAAATAGTCAAATGACTTGGGAATATTTAAGAAGAAAACAAAGATCACTGTTTCATATTGATATAGATTCTGTCAGGTTTTCTTCTGTGCTTATATACAACATATACATACATGGAATATGTTTTTATAAAGTTTAAAATTTTGTAACAAAAAATATGTTTTTATAAAGTTTAAAATTTTGTAACAAAATATGCCACTTAATAGCAAGCATTTTTCATTTAATAAATTACAGACACCATCGCATAACTCTATGTCAATTTTTAGACTAAGTTTTGTGGCATTAGGTTGCAGAAACAAGATCAGACCCCATTGTTGGGCATTTACGTCGTTTTCAGCATTGTCCCATGAACAGTGCTATGAATACACTTTTAAATTCCTAAAGTTGTGAGGATCATTCGAAATAAAATATTTTACCTAAATATATTTACTTACTCTTGCTTTTAAGAAAATATGGTTAAAAATATACATAAAATACGCCGGGTGCATACATAAAATTACGCCTGTAATCCCAACACTTTGGGAGGCCAAGGCAGGCAGATGTCAGGAGTTCATGACCAGGCTGGCCAACATGGAGAAACCCCATCTCTACCAAAAATACAAAAATTAGCTGGGTGTGGTGGCACGTGCCTATAATCCCAGCTGCTAGGGAGGCTGAGGTAGGAGAATCTCTCGAACCTGGGAGGCAGAAGTTGCAGTGAGCCGAGATTGTGCCACTGTACTCCAACCTGGGAGACAGAGTGAGACTCCATCTCAAAAAAAAAGTGTATATATATGTATATATATGTGTGTGTGTATATATATATATATGTATATATATGTGTATATATATGTATATATGTGAATATGTGTGTATATATGTGTATATATATATGTGTGTGTATATATATGTGTATATATGTGTTTATATATGTGTGTATATATATGTGTGTATATATATGTGTATATATAAATATGTGTATATATATACACACACACGTGTATACACATATAAATATATATACATATATATACACATATATATATACACACAAAATAAAATTACCAAATAATCATTTTTAAGAGTACAGTTCAGTGGGTGGCTTTAACTACATTCACACTGTGGTGTAACCACCCTGGCTTTGAATTAATTGTAAATTCCCATTAATTCCACAGCTTGATTGAAGAAATCAATTTGTGTGGTAAAATGGGGACAACATTCAGGAAATCATAGATTTACTAGTTAAAAAAAATTTTTGTATCTTTGTCTTTAGTAAGGTGGACTCTTGTCAAAGTAGTTGGGAAATGCCTTATCTTTGAGATATTCAGAAAGAAAGACTTGATGTTTGCCTGCAGTTTTTACTAATGTCAAAGAAAAATATGGGCTGGGCGCAGTGGCTCATGCCTGTAATCCCATCACTTTGGGAGGCAGAGGCTGGCAGATCACGAGGTCAGGAGATCGAGACCATCGTGGCTAACATAGTGAAACCCCGTCTCTACTAAAAATACAAAAAATTAGCTGGGCGAGGTGGTTGGCACCTGTAGTCCCAGCTACTTGGGAGGCCGAGGCAGGAGAATGGTGTGAACCCCGGGGGGCGGAGCCTGCAGTAAGCCGAGATCACGCCACTGCGCTCCAGCCTGGGCGACAGCCACTCTGTCTCAAAAAAAAAAAAAAAAAAAAAGAAAAATATGAATGGGTTTTTATTAGTTCTCACACTGCTGTAAAGAGCTTCCTGAGACTAGGTAATTTATGAAGAAAAGTGGTTTAATTGACTCACAGTTTCCCAGGCTGTACGGGAAGCATGCCTGTGAGGCCTCAGGAAACTTACAATCATGGCGGAAGGTGAAGGGGAAGCAAGCACATATTACTATGGCAGAGCAGGGTGGCGGGTGGGGGGAAGTGCCACGCCCTTTCAAACCAGATCTCTTGAGAACTCACTCACTATCACAAGAACAGCAAGGGGTAAGATTGCCCCATGATTCATTCCCCTTCCACCAGGCCCCTCCTTAGACACGTGGAGATTACAATTCGAGATGAGATTTGGGTGGGGACACAGCCAAACCATATCAGGGTTATTTTAAAAGATGCCAGAGAGTTAAGAGTTACAGGATTTTGTTCTGCAAATCTGATGAGACCCACATTTATTTTTCATCTGTTTTAGTAGGCTGCTCATAGCCCAAGTTAGTAGGAAAATTAAAGCCGTTATTCTGAAATCAACTTAAAGATTATTTGCAGTTATTTTCTGTGTTTTAAATGTAAGCAGCATTTATTTGTTCTGTGGAAATACAAAAATGGTTTGATCACAAAATAAAAATCATTGGTAATTCCTCCAGCTGGAGTTGTAACATTTTAGAGTATTTCCTTCCAATCTTTTTTTCTATGCAAGCACATAATATATATTGTTTTCTTGATTTCATTTGACTTAGATCAACATTCACAAAATGTGTTCTAAGGAATATTAGTCATAATATGTCCCATAGAATAAAGCTTTTTGTGGTCATCAGTTCAAAAAAGGCTTTTTTTCTCGGTTTAGAAATTCATAATTCTCATTGGCATGTTTAAGTCTTTTTGGTTAAGTAAGCTCTCTAGCTTTCTTTTGTGTGTGCGTGTGTGTGTGTGAGAGAGAGAGAGACAGGGTCTCACTTTGTCAACCAGGCTGGTGTGCAAGTGGCTCGATCACAGCTCACTGCAGTCCCACCCAGCAGGCTCATGTGATCCTCCCACCTCAGCCTCCCAGGTAGCTGGGTCTACGGGCGTGTCCCACCACACCTGGCTAATTTTTTTTGTAGAGAGGGGGTTTTGCCATGTTGCCAGAACTGGTCTCGAACTCCTAGGCTCAAGCAGTCTGCCCGTCTTGGCCTCCTAAAGTGCTGGGAAGACAGGTGTGGGCCACCACGCCCGGCCTTTCTAGCTTTCTTTAACCCAACATTCTCTTGATTGATTTGATCCAATAATAATATTTGCAGCCAGTGTCTCAACATTCTCAATAGGTGTCTGATGACAGTAGCATTTCTGCTGCTGATTACTCAAATTCTGCCAGACTTCACCATTTTTTATTTGTACTAACAAGAGCAATTGTTTCCTGTGCTTTATAATTCCAGCCTTTTAGGTATGTGAGTGCCACATCTGCTAAACTGAGGAAGCAATAGAGGACACTGATTAAGAGCCTTGACTTTTAGAGACTGTCTTCAGTTCAAATGCCTATGCCTCAGCTTTAGTATCTATGAAAGAAGGTTAACAAAAATATCCATCTTTCAGCTGTGTGCAGTGGCTCGCACCTGTAATCCCCGCACTTTGGGAGGCTGTGGTGGGTGGATCACCAGAGGTCAGGAGTTCGAGACCAGCCTGGCCAATATGGTGAAACCCCCATCTCTACAACAATACAAAAATTAGCCGAGCATGATGACAGGCGCCTGTAATCCCAGCTATTCGGGAGGCTGGGGCAGGAGAATCGCTTGAACCTGGGAGGCAGAGGTTGCAGTGAGCCGAGATTGCACCATTGCATTCCAGCCTGGGTGACTGAGTGAGACTCCATCTCAAAAAAAAAAAAATCCATATTTCAAGGTTGTTGTTTGAAGAAATTGATATGTCATATATAAAGCACTTATCACAAGCTTAGCAATGTTAAGTGATCAATAGATGTTAGCAGTGAAACTGTAAAATTAATAGCACCAGTAGTAGTAGCAGCAGGAGGAATGTCATAATGAGATTAATAATTGTAGCAACAGCAGCACCAGCAGCAGCAATAATTGTGGTAACAGTTGCAGTTGGTAACCGTTGCAATTTCAGTAGCAGAGGTTGTAATGATAATAGTACCAATAGTACCAATAGTGGTGGTGATGATAGCAGTAATGGTATTAGCAGTATTATTTAGTATAATAGCTATATTAGTAGCACTGAAGCAACATCCTAACACACTTCAGAAATATATAGAATTGATCTACCTGTGAAACTAAACCAAATAAAACCAATTTAATTTTAAGAATTTTTGAGATGGCTTACAAAAAAATTAAGGTAAAGTAATACATAACCTCTTGTAATTCAAGCTATCCTGGGAGCAGGTAGAGGCAAGGCAGTCTGGGTGTCTTAACTTTGGAGAGGCACTTGGCTCACACATTTCAGAACCCATCCTGAGGCCTTGCAGCTATGGGTCAGGGAAATTTGAGGAGAGAGCTAGGCATTTATATCACACTGACAAAATCTTCAGGCAGTTTGCAGCCAGTGGGCAGAACCTTGGTGATCCAGATGGAATTGCACAAGAGAATGGCCTACCACAAACAGGACAGAACTGATTTATTTAGTGACATTTGGAAACCATTTATAGTTGTGTCAATTTATAGCCAGTGGTTTGAAGCTGAAGAAAGAGATGGGACGGCTTATCCACAGCCTTCACATCCTGAATGAATGTAGAATAGAAAAATAAGTGGATACAAGAAAGAAGTTCTTCCTCTTATCAGAACTTTTCATAAATGTATTAACCTTTAAACATTTTTATGCATATATGTGCTGTTTTAGAAAAAGTAAAATGGAAAAGTCACTCATTTTTCAGTCATGGACAAATATTTGTTAGCTATCAGGCACTTTCTAGGCAGAAAAGAGTGACATAATTTACTTGTGAAAGCATAATAATGTTTGCTAAAAGTTTACTATAGATTGTCATTTAGTTTTTTTCAAAAATCCTATAAAGTAGGTATGTTGATTATCTCATATTTACAGATGAAGTAACCGAGAAGGGAGAGATTGACTTGACCCAAATGGCACAGTTAGGATGGGACAGAGATGGTATCTGAAACCAGACATCCTGAATCTGAAGCCTCTGGGTTTAACCACTGAATTAAACTGCTTTTCCACTGTTCACACAGAGCCAAGGAGGCACAGTTGGGAGAAGGAACTTCCTAGGTTTCCCAGTCAATGGCACAGCCAGGATTTGGATCCAGTCTGACTCCCAAGTCTTATCTTTGAAGCATCTTGCTTTATTGACTTCAGGTTATTATTTCAGGTTTTCCGATTTGAAGACCAAATGAAGCAGATTTCAGATGTTTTGAAATGCCCACTATTTTGCACAGTTTGGATATTTCTGTGGTTAAAAAATTAAGAGATTAGCTGCAAAAAAATTTTGTCACTAAATACTATGCTAGGCATTACTGATGACATGATACACAGGTCAACTTTGTTTTCACAGAGTTACAGTCCCTAGGGGAAAGATTGATCAGTGAAATGGCAATGACAACACCATGGGGGCAAGTGCCCAGCTCTAGGCAAGGACATCAGAGCAATACCAAGTCTAGTTTTCAGGTCCGGGAGGGCTTCCTGGAGGAGGTAACTTCAGAACTGGAACAAGCTGCACAAAACTTGGGCATGACAGGGAGTTTCACCCCTTGGGGTCCTCAAGTTGGTTGTGTTTGAAACAGCATGAGATAGGGACTGAGAAACACAATTGGGAAAGCAAGGAGAGTCTGGATCTGAGGCCATGTCAGGAAATTAGGATTCATCCTTAGGCCATAGAAAATCACTGAAGGGACTTAAGTGGGAGAGTGTATTAGGACTCCTTCAAGCTGCAAGTCACAAAACATCCTAATTCAACTCAAGCAAAAAATGAGGAAATCTGTAGGCTGGTACAACGAAAGAGACAGTTGTTTTTTCAAAATACAAAACAGTATTCAGGCCAGGCATGGTGGTTCGTGCCTGTAATTCTAGCGCTTTGGGAGGTCGAGGCAGTCGGATTGCTTGAGCTCAGGAGTTTGAGACCAGCCTGGGCAACATGGCAAAAACACATCTCTATTAAGCAAAAACAAAGTTACCCTGAAATGGTGGCTTGTGCCTGTAGTCTGAGCTACCTGTGGTGCTGATGCAGGAGGATCACTTGAGTCTGGAAAGTCAAGGCTGCAGTGAGCCATGTTTGTGCCATTGCACTCCAGCCTGGGTGACAACGTGAGACCTTGTCTCAAAAACAAAACAAAACAAAAAGTATTCAGTGGAAACTCTCTCTCTTAAACCTGTCTTCTAGCCCCGCACTTCCCCTCCCCTCTCCAGTAACCTTACTTCAGGAATATAACCACTCTGGTGTATCCTACTAGGACTATTCTGTGCATCTTCAAGCATGTGTGTGTGTGTGTGTGTGTGTGTGTGTATATATATATATATATATATATAATTTTTCTACATAAATATATGTTATTACTATGAACTAATGTTAATCTTTCACCAGAGATCAGTTAACATGCATGTAACTCTTTTTTCTAGTTTAAGATATTAGAATTTCTCAGTTGTAGATTTAGCCAGAAGTTATTATTATTTGACATGAGCTTTTTCTCTGTTATTAAAACTTAGTATAGTCCTTGCAGGGGGTGGGTGTGTGAAGCAGGGGGTTTGGGGATGTGGTAAAACACTGTAATCACTGAAGACCAGAGCTGTAGAAAGAAACATTGGTGTTTCCTCAGCACGCTATAAGCCTTATTTGTGACGACAAAACAAAACACCCAGGGCCTCTGAGAACATCTAAACACTGAAAGAGCCTTGAGTGTTAAGAGCTGTCAGGAGACTGGGGTCTTCACTTATCTCCTGATTTTATTCTTGCCTGTTCCCTAACCCTTCCAGTCCATTTTCCAGCCTGCAGCAAAAGTGATCTTTTAGAAATGTAAATCACCTGTTACTACTGTGCTTCAAACTCTCCAGTGGTTTCCAATGACACTTAGAATGAAATCCAGCTCGGTCCGGGTCATAAAGACTTACCTGATCTAGCCCCTGCCTAGGTTCCTGTCCTCATCTCCTGCTTGCACAACAGAGTCCAGTCATGTGAGTGTCACCTTGCATCACCGCCTAGAAAAGCCCAAGATCTTGCCTGTCTAAAGGACTTTGCACTTGGTTCCGTCTGCATGGATTGCTGTTCCCTCCTATCCTATGGTTGATTTCATCCATTAGGTGTTACCACCTCAGAGAGGCTTTTCCTAACTTTCCTAACCAAGGTAGGTCTCCCCTGTGATTATCTAAAATGTGGTGTTAATCTCCTTTCACAGCATTTAATGCAACCAGCAATTATTTACTTGTCTTCACCACTGGAAAGTGACTTTGTCTCAACCATTCTTGTATTCCTAGTGCCCAGCGCAGCACACGGCACAACCAGGCACTTGGCAAATACTGCGGAATAAATGAATGAGTGCAATGTGTCTTAAGCTCACTGAGCCTGATCTATAAAATGAGTGGCTTGCGGTAGCTCTGTGACTCTCACACTTATTTACACATCAGTATCACCTGGAGCGCTTTCACAAAATACAGATTCCTGGGCCCAGACCTGAGTTGCTTCTGGGTGGGGTCCAGAGAGACAATATATTTAATAACTTCCCCTGAAGACTGATTCAAAACCAGATAATCTGTGATGCCCTATCTGGCTCTAATATTCGGTCGATTTTCCTACAGCTAGCTACATTCTTTTGGTATCATAGCTGGATTCTGATGTGAGAAGCTGTTGAGGTGACAGCACTGGAACATCGTTAAGAGAAAACACAACTAAATCATCTCTGTGTCAAATGAGGCTAATTACACCAGCAAAACCCTCCCTGTCAGCATATGGATAAGATGCACAGTAGAAGCAGCTGGGAGAGATATACCCACTTCCTACGCTCATTCAGCAAGATGCAAGTCAGATGAAGGAGCACTCCTTACAGAAATTCCTAAATCAGCTTGATCATCAAAAGCATTTTGATCACATTAAAATAAGTGGAATTCATCAGAAGACAATTTGAATCTAAAAGCTTACAAGCCACCTTTCAGATCGTTTTCTTGGGGGAGCTTCATATTTATATGCAAATGGTGGTTTTCTATTTTCTTTATACATAATTCCACCTAAAAGTCTCTTGGTTCCTCTCTGTAAAAGCAACAGGATTTTTGAAAGCTCTTTTGTTTATTGCCATTAATATAATGGTTTCCATCTTGAAAATGGCTTTTAAAATGTAGTACATGTAAATGTACTGCATTATGTAAACATACTGCATTTCATCATTGCCTTTGTTTTTCTTTAAATATTTCTGCAGTTATCCGTGAGTTATGAGAATAATACTGTTTAACATTTATTGAGGGTTACTCTGTCATGTACCATCCTACTATATATATCTATGGATATAGATATAATAAAACCTCATATGTAGAAAACCTCATTTAATTTTCTCAATAATTGCATATGGTAGACACTATTATCAGGTATGGGCTAAGTTGCTCAGTATCACATAAGTTAGGAATGGAGCTGACACTGAAATCCAGGTATACTGACTCCAGAGTTTCCTTTTTAATATTTAGTTCTGTATTTCCCAAAATATGAATTATTTAAGGTTGGGGAGGGTTGGGTTAAAAAACTGGTTTCTTTAGTGTAGGATTTCTCAGAGTTTCTCAAGCTAACTGTGCTTTACAAATATCTAAAACACGAATGCAGAATATAACATTTCCCAAGCCTCCCTGAACAAAACTGATGATGATGTTGTTGTTGTTGTTGTTGCTTTGTTTTTTTTTTTTTGTTTTGGTTGAGTCTCTTTAGATCATGGTTCTGCAAAGAAAAGTCTATGAAATGATGGTCCACAAATCAGTGGTCTACGAAGTGGTCTACCTCCCTGCCCACCAAGGCTCAACTCTTCCCCCTTTTACAGGGACTAAAAGGAAGACCTGGCCAGGCATGGTGGCTCACGCCTGTAATCTAGCACTTTGGCAGGCCGAGGCGGGCAGATAACCTGAGGTCAGGAGTTCAAGACCAGCCTGGCCAACATGGTGAAAACCCATCTCTACTAAAAATACAAAAATTAGCCGGGTGTGGTGGTGCACGCCTGTAGTCTCAGCTACTGGGGAGGCTGAGGCACAAGAATCACTTGAACCCAGGAAGCAGAGGTTTCAGTGAGCCGATATCATACCACTGTACTCTAGCCTGGGCAATAGAGTGAGACTCAGTCTCAAAAAAAAAAAAAAAAAAAAGAAGAAGACCTGATAAGGGAGAGGCCAGGAATAAGTTGCCAGTACATGACTGTGTCCTTCGAAAATTCTCATTCAAGTAAATTGGAAATACCTTTCTGGGGCATTAATTACATATGAAATCCTTTCAACCTGGAGTGCTCAAGATAAAACACTAGGGTTTTACACATCAGAATATTATATATATATATATATATATAATATATAATACATAATATACAAGGAAGAAAATATATATAATATATATAATATAATATATAATATACAAGGAAGAAAATATTATAACTTTCATTTCAAACTCACACTTGATTTGTTTTTTTTTTTCTTCCTTTTTCACAAATTTTATCAATAAAATATCCTTGGACAGATATACAAGATACGCAAGAAACTAAAATCCTTGGATATTTTGGAGAAGGGAATGGAGTGTCTCAAGTTTCAAACTCACATATATATGAAATGTTGGAATGGTAACATTTATATCTGTTTGTTTGTTTTGATTTATTTATTTTGAGATGGAGTCTTGCTCTGCAACCCAGGCCGGAGTGCGGTTGTGTGATCTCGGCTCACTGCAGCCTCCGCCTCCTGGGTTCGGGTGATTCTCTGCCTTAGCCTCCTGGGTAGCCGGGACTACAGGTGCCTACTACCACGCCTGGCTAATTTTTGTATTTTTAGTGGAAATAGAGTTTTGCTACATTGGCCAGCCTAGTCTTGAACTCCTGACCTCAGGTGATTTGCCCGCCTCGGCCTCCCAAAGTGCTGGGATTACAGGCATGAGCACAGCACATGGCCAACACGTATAGTATTTGTAAATATTTAATATACATAGATTGGAGATGGGTCCTAGTAGGTTGGTGCAAAAGTAATTGTGTTTTTTTCTGTTACTTTAATCTACATATAAAAAGTATTTAATGTCTTCATATTCTTTGGCCTAGCAATTTCACTTTTTGGAATTTGTTCAATTTACTCTAAGGAAATAAACTTGTGTGTTTATAAACTATTTAGCTATAGGGATATTTATTAAAGAACTATTTGTGCTTGTGAGATTTGAAAATATTCTAAATATCCAACAATTGAGGATTGGTTATACAAATTATGGTACATCCATATGAAGAATCCTAACAGAGGGCAATAAAAAATTATTTAGTAGTAGAGTACACAGTTGCCTAGAAAAAAAGAATCCTGACTTTCTCAGTCAAAAAAACAGATGACAAAAAATTATAGAGTTTGTATGCCTAAAAGAAAGGACTGGAATGAAAAAAGCGAAATGTTAATAGTGGTAGCTTCACAGTGAGGTAAGGTGAAAATTTATTCTGTGCCTTCCTATGTTGTCCTAACTCTTGTACAATGAATGTATATTTCTGAATAAGAATATATTTATGAGCCAGGCACGGTGGGTCACGCCTGTAATCCCAAAACTTTGGGAGGCTGAGGCAGGTGGATTGCTTGAACTCAGAAACTGGAGACCAGCCTGAGCAACATGGCAAAACCTTGTCTCTACAAAAAATACAAAAATTAGCTGGGTGTAGTGGTGCATGCCTGTGGTGCCAGCTACTCAGGTGGCTTGAGCCTGGGAGGCAGAGGTTGCAGTGAGCTGAGATCGCAGCACTGCCCTCCAGCCTGGGTGACACAGCCAGACCCTGTCTTAAATATATGTATAATAAAACTTATGTATTATATATTCTTGTACCCTTTGTCACACAAATAATAGAGTGCAAAACACACTGTTTTGTACTTTGCTATACTGTGTAACCTTGTACACATGTCATTTCACCCATGTAGGAGTATATCTGGAGGATACATTTCTCAAAGTGGAATTGCTGGGTCAAAGGAAATGGACATTTGTAATTTGGACAAAATGTTGCATATTGCCCCTTCAGGGTTTGAAAAAAAAATCTTCTCATGGTTTCTTTTAGTATATTAGTGGTCTGGATTTCTTTTTTAACACTTCACTTTAGATCCGTTTTCACTGATACTGGCTTAATGGATACTTAATAAGAAAAGCAAATAATTTATAATATTAAACTCACTTATAGTGGAAATTCAAGTGCTGGTTGTCCCCATCTGTTAGATCACAGGATCTAGATGCAAATAGGTCAAACCTTGCAAAGGTTCAGCTTACACAGAGGATGAATGACATAGCAAGACCTCTGCTCCACTGTGCACCACTTTATTCGCTTCCACAGTCCTCTTGTAGTGAAGAGGCAGACCCTAAGAGCTTGATTTCTACCTTCAAGTGAATTCTTTACTTCAAAAAGAACTCAGGTTGCTGGCTGGATTTCCCTTCTCAAATATCGTAAGTTGCTTTAATATTTAAATAAAAACAAGTGGAATCCCCTGGAGTATTGGGGTATGTAGGTATGATCTGCATGAATTTGTGTATGGCAGTATGATGGCATATAGGAAGATAATTAATTTTATTCCTGCAGAGATTCTGTAGTCTCTGCTAGTCTCTGGTGAACATAGCAGCTGTACTGAAATGTCAGATGGATTTGCACAGCTGACTCAAGTTGCCGAAAAGAGAGCAGCATAGTAGTTCCATAAATTGACCCCATCCAGCCAAGCCCTGCTTAATATAGATCCGGCAAGAGCTTAGCTGTGATCACTCCTAGCTGCTCAGCAAACCACTGAGGTTCCTGGGAAAAAAAAAATATCTCAAGGGTGTGTTAACTTGGGACACTTGTTAACTGGGGGACCTTCTGGAGGCTTTTTTCCTTCTTTTTAAAAATCATCTTTGATTATTCTTCTTTTCTAGTAAAATAATATTTAGAAAAAATAATGTCAGAGCACGGCAGAAATTCAGATCAAGAAGAACTTCTCGATGAGGAGATTAATGAAGATGAAATCTTGGCCAACTTGTCTGCTGAAGAGCTGAAAGAACTGCAGTCGGAAATGGAAGTCATGGCCCCTGACCCCAGCCTTCCCGTGGGAATGATTCAGAAAGATCAAACTGACAAGCCACCGACAGGAAACTTCAATCATAAATCTCTTGTTGATTATATGTATTGGGAAAAGGCATCCAGGCGCATGTTGGAAGATGAACGAGTTCCTGTCACCTTTGTGAAATCCGAGGTAACCAGAGATGTGTGTACAACCGAGAAATGGCTGCCTGGGATGGGCTGTTAGGTGTCCCTCTTGCAACTGTGATTTCTCAAGACTCCAGGGTTTGGTTCTGCTTTGTTTTTGCCATATCTAGATTGAACCATAATATTTAATCCTACTCCAGACTGAAACTTTCTGAAACGCTTACATTTATATTTTCAAGGGGAAAATTGTGTAATTTCTTGCAAATGTCTCTTTTTAAAAATTGCGTCGGGTTTGCTGTGTCAGAAAGCCTGTGTTCTATTGCCACGATACTTAGTGACTTAACTCATAACCCAGAGGCAGTTGTCCTTAACTGTCTCTCCTTTTCTTTTTTATTGCAGGCCCCTTTGAGAAACTAATGACAGCTCTGTAGCCTCTCTCTGTGGCACATCCAAACATATGCAGTGTTTCGCACACAGTGTCAAACATTTCAGTCCTCCTGAAGTCTGGCCACACACCCTGCAATTAAACCAAGTCGAATAACCAGAAAATGGCATATATTATTACTATGTATTGGCTGTCAGTGACGACATTTAGAAATCGATGGCTATTAAGTGGTTTTGAAGCTAGTTCTTCACTTTCTAAAATCTGAAAGCTAGAATTGTTGACTCTGCAAACTTACTATGCATGAGCATAATATTTTTTAGTGTTCCAGTTGAAAATGACTTAACCAAAAGAGGACAGAGATGCCTCCTAGGTAAAGTCTCCTTAGGTTATGCCTGTTGACAAAGATGCACCTTGTTAAATTACTCTAACGCTGGCTGTAATTAAGGAAAGTTGTCAATTGGTTTTACAGTCAGGAGAGTTTAAACATGTACTAAGATTAAGAAAAGAAACAGCTGGATTGATCAGGTTAGAGTTCAAGGTACAATTTGCAGATTTTTTACAACTGGAGGTCAATGGATGAAAAGCCAGTTCTATGTGAATGCCAGTTTCAGGGGGTAAAAATGAGTACTTGCAACATTTTTATCCTTCCTCTGGTATAACTTAAACAGCTTGATGGTTGGCTCCCCCTTCTGGTCAAGATGAGAAATGCAGTGGTGAAGACTTCAGGTGGTTAAGGTGACTTGTCACTGTCTCTTCTGACATATGTTATGAGCACGAAATTTTTGCTCAAATGAACCTGTGTCTCAATTTGCTATACTGGGTTTCAAAGTGATACCTATGAGGCACACATATTGCATAGAAAAGCATTATAATTGATGTGCAAGAATCTAATACATATTATTGATAAAAGGCCCATTTTATTTCCCAGACTAAGCAATTATTTCTCAATGTCTGCGTAATCCTGTTTCATCTTACAGCTGGCCCTGGTTCCTAGGCAGTTTCTTTCAAAAGAAACTGGGATAGTAAACTTGTCCCAGACAGAGTACCGTGGCAGTTTTCAAAGAACTGAAAAACTAGAATCAAAATTGAGGTTTTAAATATATATATGTATATATATATATATTCAAAGTCAAAATTGAGGTTTTTAAATATATATATTCCACAATGTCAAATGTATCTAATTTTGCATACATTGTTATGTTCTCAGAGGAAGTTCACGTACATTCTATACTAGACTAGTAGACATTGTAGGGATGTTAATTTTAGGGCAATAATTTCCTTATTCTCATATATTTATAATATCATATTTATAATATATTGGAATAATAAGGAAATTATTGCCCTAACTCAGGACTGTTGGGTACTAGATGCCTATTTGTTATATACAAAATCAAAGTTTCAATGTATCAATGAACAGTTCTATGAAGTTTTCAAAACAATTTTTAACTGCTTCTGAAATTAAACACCATTAAAAAGTACAGAATATTAAAATTAATAAGGTTTCATTTTAATATTCATTTTAATTTATGAGATGGGATAACCACCCATTTTTAGCAATCAGCTATTTAAATAAGCATTATTTAAAATAGCAACCAGCTCTTTTAAATAAGCATTTTTATTATCTCCACTAGCTGATGCTCTACTTCATATTTCTTCTCTACTATGTATTCTAACCCTCATAAACCTCTCTTGTAGGAAAAGACTCAAGAAGAGCATGAAGAAATAGACAAACGTAATAAAAATATGGCCCAGTATTTAAAAGAAAAGCTCAATAATGAAATAGTTGCAAATAAAAGAGAATCAAAGGGCAGCAGCAATGTCCAAGAAACAGATGATGAAGAAGATGAAGAAGATGATGATGATGACGACGAAGGAGAAGATGATGGTGAAGAGAGTGAAGAAACGAACAGAGAAGAGGAAGGCAAAGCAAAAGAACAAATTAGAAATTGTGAGAACAACTGCCAGCAGGTAACTGACAAAGCATTCAAAGAACAGAGAGACAGACCAGAAGTCCAAGAACAAAGTGAGAAAAAAATATCAAAATTAGATCCTAAGAAGTTAGCTCTAGATACCAGCTTTTTGAAGGTAAGTGCAAGGCCTTCAGGAAACCAGACAGACCTGGATGGGAGCTTGCGGAGAGTTAGGAAAAATGATCCTGACATGAAGGAACTCAACCTGAACAACATTGAAAACATCCCCAAAGAAATGTTACTGGACTTTGTCAATGCAATGAAGAAAAACAAGCACATCAAAACATTCAGTTTAGCCAATGTGGGTGCAGATGAAAATGTAGCATTTGCCTTGGCTAACATGTTGCGTGAAAATAGAAGCATCACCACTCTCAACATCGAGTCCAATTTCATCACAGGTAAAGGGATTGTGGCCATCATGAGGTGTCTCCAGTTTAATGAGACACTAACTGAGCTTCGGTTTCACAATCAGAGGCACATGTTGGGTCACCATGCTGAAATGGAAATAGCCAGGCTTTTGAAGGCAAACAACACTCTCCTGAAGATGGGCTACCATTTTGAGCTTCCGGGTCCCAGAATGGTGGTCACTAATCTGCTCACCAGGAATCAGGATAAACAAAGGCAGAAACGACGGGAAGAGCAAAAACAGCAGCAACTCAAGGAACAGAAGAAGCTGATAGCCATGTTAGAGAATGGGTTGGGGCTGCCCCCTGGGATGTGGGAGATGTTGGGAGGACCCATGCCAGATTCCAGAATGCAGGAGTTCTTCCAGCCACTGCCGCCTCGGCCTCCCAACCCCCAAAACATCCCCTTTAGTCAACGCAGTGAAATGAAAAAGCCATCGCAGGCGCCGCTGTACAGGACAGACCCTGACTCCTTCCGGGTGGTGAAGCTGAAGAGAATCCAGCGCAAATCTCGGATGCCAGAAGCCAGAGAACCACCAGAGAAAACCAACCTCAAAGATGTCATCAAAACGCTCAAGCCAGTGCCAAAAAACAGGCCACCCCCATTGGTGGAAATCACTCCCAGAGATCAGCTTCTAAACGACATTCGTCACAGCAATGTCGCCTATCTTAAACCTGTAAGTGGAAGGAGGGAGAAATGGTGACCTCCATAGTAAATGCGTCCTAACTTTATTCCCTATTTGTTTTAACTTAAGGGGATACTCACTAATTGAGACCAACTGGGGGAAGCCAATGAGCATTACTAATAGAACTAAATTACTGTTATCCCTAAGGATGTACACCTGTAGCACCCCATGTCTAGGTACGCTTATATGACTTCTGTAACAATGATATTAGCAGCTAACGTTTAGGGAGCATTTACTATAGGCTGGAGTCATTATATGAATTAACTCATGTAATCATCTTACTAACCCTAGAAGCTAGGTACTGTTATTCTCCCCATTTAATAAAAAGGATACTGAGGCTTAGAGAATTTAATAACATGTGGAGGAGATACAGCTAAGAAGTGGTAGAGGTAACATTGAAACCCGGTTCTGAGTCTAGAGTCAAGCTTTAATTCACCTCATTCTTCTGACCTCCTCAAGTGCATATTCAAAAGAACACCATTCCAGCCACAATGGAGCTGACACTCAGAGATCTCCAGGAACCTACAGTGAGGAATAAATAAGAATGAGGCCAGGCCGGGCACGTTGGCTCACGCCTGTAATCCCAGCACTTTGGGAGGCCAAAGCAGGTGGATCACGAGGTCAAGAGATCGAGATCATTCTGGCCAACGTGGTGAAACCCTACCTCTACTAAAAATACAAAAATTATCTGGGCATGGTGGTGGGCATCTGCAGTCCCAGCTACTCAGGAGGCTGAGGCAGGAGAGTCTCTTGAATCTGGGAGGCGGATGGTGCAGTGAGCCGAGATCGTGCCACTGTACTCCAGCCTGGTGACAGAGTGAGACTCCATCTCAAAAAAAAAAAAAAAAAAAAAAAACGAATTGGTCCGGTTGTTTTTAGATAATTGAAAGTTTCCAAAATGCATAGAAACAGTTCTTTTTAGTAGATGAAGAGAGGCTGTCTGAAATTGCGTTTGTACTGCTCACTTTTTAGGCAGATAAATGTTGAACTTCAGGTTGGTGTCACCGTGAATTCATGGAGTTTTAAAATCACTACTTTCAATTTAATATTTACCATGATTCACGATTACTGCCAAGAGGAAAAGTTATTTTCCTTGCAACTTAAGTTGCAGAAATGAAGATGTTTTGGTCATTATTATGATGGCATTTATTGAGGTTGAAAGATGTGTTCAGTGGCCACAGGTGATTGATAACTATATTATTTTAAAATCTCCTGTAATGTAGCCACGAGATTATTTTGACAGAATAGTCAGTATATTATTTTGTTACAGAGATTCATGTTTTTTCAAAACATGTTGTATTTTTATGCACGCTTGCTCTTTTTCTGCTTTAAAGAGCTTGATATTCTGAAATAATTGCTAGTCTTTCACATATGTATGGTCCTTATTCCCAACTCCTAGAATGGAGAATTATCAATAGCCCATTCTTCTAAATCAAAGCTAACTTTCATCTATGATTTAGAGAGGCTCTGATTCTTCCTGGAGCAGTGGCCAGGGTGAGAACGCTGGAGGTCGGATGAGGTCAGACAGTGGTTCTTTGCCTGCCCTTGGGCACAACATCAAGACTTTCTGCACCTGCTCTTCTCTGGACAGCCAGAACTCCCCTGGGAGTGAATTGGGTTATTGTTTGAGAGAAACTAGTTCTACCACTTTTCCAGTAACTAGTCACTGGCAAAGAATATTCAAGCCACCTTGGTGGCTGTACATTCAGAAAAGAACAGTCTGAAAAGAATGATAAGACGTCTTTTAAAAAAATCTGTGCTAAAGGTGGCATGTAAGTTCGGAGTAGAAGAGGGAATGAAGTTCAAAAGAGCATCTGAACCAACTCCCTGACTTCTGAGTGCTCTACTGAGCAAATCCATTTTTCCTGAGTCAATTCCATTCTATCCATTCACTTATTTGTTAATCTAACAAATACATAGTCAGATGAGAAGGATTGGGGATATAGTGGTAAGTCAGGTTCAGTCTCGACCGCACACAGAGCTTACAGCGTAGGTTTAATTTTTCAGCCCCTCTGCCTTTTACTGAACTGAGAACGCTACAGTTTTGGGTCTAGAGTCTAGAACAAAAGACATTAAAATAAATTCATGATGATAATTGCCAGAATAAAACACCCCACCAAGCACTGCATTTTTCATATTTTAATCAATTCAAAACTGCTACCAATTTTAAGTGTATTTGGTGGTGGTGGTTTAAAAAAATAATTCAAGAAAAACATGCTGCAAAGTGAACTCTGACATGCTTTTTGAATGACAATCTTGCATATCACCCTCGGTTTTGAAATGGCTTCATTTATTCTGAAGGACTGGCAATTTCTCCTCCTTCAGTTGCCTGGCTTGGCCTGTGACAGACATCTGTTTGCATGTGTGTCAGTTACAAAATGTCACACAACTTCATCTATTTAGTCCTGGAAAACACTCAGCAAGAAAAATATGAAAATGCCTCCTTGCACTAATGAAAATTTGCTTCACTAATAGCAGTTTGCTTCCCAGCACTCTGTTTCTGTGCCTTTCTGCATGTACTATAAATTTCTGCTTTAAAGCCAAAACATAGTATAATCTTTTAAAAGATATTTTAATTTTTTTCTTTTGTTTTGAGGTCATTTTAGACTTACAGAAGGTCAAAAGTAGTTCAAAGAATTCTTGCATAGCCATCTCACTTTACCACATTTGCTTACTTATGTTTCTTTAAAAGCTATTTTAAGAGGCAGTACATCTGTGTGTGTAGTATCAACAGGGCACATGACTCAATGGAGGTAATAATAGTATGAATAGCTGTGATGTCTTCACACTTGGGTCTGCAGCCAACTATTGTAAAATACCATCGATTTTAAGATGCATTCTGATTTCAGAGCTGTTGAAATGTCCTGAAATATACATCTTAGACTCAAAATACAGTAAACACTATAAATGGTAATGTCACAAAATCCCAGCAGAAAGGGATAGTTTTAGCCAATCAAATGAGACAAGACAATGTTCACTTGATAGAGGTGGAATGAAGGGTTCTGGGGGTTTGGGACAGATGCCCTCCAAATCCCTGGATTTTCAAGAATGAGGTTAAAATTAAAACACAGTTTTGAAACCTTGTGGGGTTCTGTGTGTGTGTGTGTGTGATGTTCCTAATGAGAACATTATTCAGAAACCAATTTTTTTCTTAGAAAAGTTGTGTGTGTGTGTGTTTGTTTTTGAGATGGGATCTCACTCCATCACCCAGGCTGGAGTGCAGTAGCTCAATTACGGCTCACTGCAGCCTCAACCTCCAGGGCTCAAGTGATCCTCCTACCTCAAACTCCTGAGTAGCTGGGACTACAAATGCATGCCACCACATCTGGCTAATTTTTTTTTGTTTTTTAATTTGTAGGAATGAGATCTCACTATGTTGCCCAGGCTGGTCTCAAACTCTTCAGCTCAAGTGATCCTTCTGCTTCAGCCTCCCAAAGTGGTGGGATTACAGACATCAGCCACCATGCTCGACAGAAAAATTTTTTTAAATTATAGTTACTGGCTGGGAGCGGTGGTTCATACCTGTAATCTCAACAGTTTGGGAGGCCAAGGCAGGAGGATTGCTTGAGCCCAGGAATAAGTCCAACATGAGCAACAAAACAAAGTGAGATCCTGTTTCTAGAAAATATTTTTAAAAGTTAGCCTTGTGTGATGGCATGCACCTGTGGTACCGGCTACACAAGAGGCTGAGGCAGGAGGATCATTTGAGCCCAGGAAGTCAAGGCTGCAGTGAGCCATGTTTGTGCCACTGCACTACAGCCTGGGCAACAGAGTGAGACCCTGTGTCAAAAATAAAAGTAGTTATTTTCCTTATAGATTTGGAAATATTACTTTTGTATTTGATAGAGCACATGTATTTTTTGGGGCTGGGTGTGGTGGCTCACGCCTGTAATCCCAGCACTTTGGGAGGTCGATCACTTGAGGCCAGGAGTCTGAGACCAACCTGGCCAACGTGGTGAAACCCTGTCTCTACTAAAAATACAAAAATATTCCAGTGTGGTGGCGCTCGCCTGTAATCCCAGCTACTTGGGAGGCTGAGGTATGAGAATCACTAGAACCCGCTAGGTGGAGGTTGCAGTGAGCCGAGATGGTGCCACTGCACTCCAGCCTGGGTGAAAGAGCAAGATTCTGTCTCAAAAAAAAAAAAAAAAAGTTTTTTGTTTTTTTTTTAATTAATGCTTATTCTCTCCCTATCCCACGCTTCTGGCCTGGGATACCTGAAATGAAGTTGCTGGCAAAAAATAAAGGAAAACCCATATACATGCTTTGCTCAAATGCTTCTTCCTTTAAGAAATTACCCATTCAATTCGGTTTAAAAGAAATTTACTCCATGGGCCAGGTATGGAAAACTGGTAAAGCATGAGGTCAGATCTGGTAAAGCGTGAGGTAAAGCAGGCCCGCTTTATTTGGCTTGGGTATCGTTGTGTAAGTTTTTCAATGTCACGTGCAAAAAAATCCAGATATCTAGCACCACTTGGAACATGAGATCTGGCCACACTGCACTTGCATGGAAACAATCAGCTGTTTCTGTGCATTGGTTTCATCCTTGAGAATGCTCATGGTCTCTCTAGTTTTTCTCTTTTGCCCTTACTGCTTTGCACCTGGCATGTTTCACTCATTTACATGACTTATTTGGCTTCTGTAGAATTTTTTTAGTTTGCTCTTGTTGTTTTTAGCTATGTTTTTAAAAATCTTTGTCTTATCTAACAAACTGAATTTATTAGATAATGACTAAATCATTTCCCTATGAGTGAATAAAGCTGAGTCAGTATGATAGCACAAAGACATTAGGCTGGTATAGGCCTATCCCTCTCTGACAAATGTGTGATATTCTTTCATCTTCAAAAATGTCGTGGTCTGCTCACTCCTACCATCTCAAATGAGTATTTGTACTTTTCACTGAGATAAAATTCCATTTGCAGCAACTGTCTAATTCACTGAGGCCAGCTGCATTTTGCATCATATCCAAGCTTCTGTGCCAATCACACAAGATAACTATTTTAACATTCACTCAATTTCACTTCAGGCTTGCTCATGTATATCTGGACTGCTCCCATCCAGTTGGCTAAAGCCATTGGTAAACTTTCCTCCAGAAAGACTTCAGTATAATAATATCATGGGCAGCCGTAGTACATCAAAAGACTCTATGACACATTCGGAGTTGTTATGATTACAGAATTGAAGTTTACAAACCCTTGAGCATTCATCTTCATCACTGCCCATTTCTTCTTTGCTGCATTTATGAGATCTTCTTTCTCTTTAGCCAGATTCTCTAGATTCTATCCTTTTGTAATTTTCTCCTCTTTGCCATCACATAATCGGAAATTTTCCCCTCTTTCTCTTGTCACATAATCTAGAACAATTCCCAAATCTCCCTTTCCCTTTAGGTCACTCAGGGTTTTCTTAGCACATTCAATCTGTCCCCAAACCAAGCTGCTCATTTTTAGGCCTTGCGGTTGTTTCTATTTCCCAGTTTTCTGTCTTATCTCCATTCCGTCACGCATTCAGGTCTAAAACTCCAGGGTTACCTTTTACTCCTTTTTTTCCTTCGACCCCTCCTCCTCCGTTTTTGGGGCCTCCAATAAAGAAACCATGGATGATCTATAAGAGCCAAGGCCAAACATAGATCATAACTTTGGAAATGTCACGATTCCTATAAAGGGAGCCGCCATAGGAAAAAAGCAATGTAACATTTCAAGCTCATCAAGAGCACGTATAATCCAGGAATTATATAAACCAGAATTGCTTGCCTTTAATGTGTAGTGGGAAAAAAGGTTTTTTATACACTTTTCTAAAGTCCATATAATGTTTCTCAAATGTTATTGTGGATAAAAATCACCTAAAGGGCTAAATACGGATTACTGAGTCCACTGACAGAGTCTCTGATTCAGTAGGTCTTGGATGGGGCCTAAGAATTTGCGTTTCTGACAAATTCCCTGGTATTGCTGCTGCTGCTTATTCTGGGACCACATCTGACAATCATGACTCTGTGACATCTATGGTAAACCATGTCTGCTGCTATCTTCCCCGAAGGGCCTTGCTTTCTTGCCTCCATACCACCCTTTGCCTCAAATTACCTTTTCTTCTATCTCTATCTGTTAGAATCTATCCAATTTCCAAGGCTTGACTCAAATGCTACTTCTTACAACAAAACATCAGGAGTACTCTGCCTGTGTATTTCCGTTACCTTTTGTCCACACCTCTTTTATAGGCCCTCCCACGTTCTGCTTCAGGTTAACAGCCCTTCTGGGCACAGTGATGGAACGACTTTGAGCCTTAGAGGATTCTGAGTTCTTCAAAGCAGGTCTTGCTCATCTCTGTCCTGGACACCCACTGAGGTGCTGGTCCAGAGCAGAAACTTAATACAGGTGGACCAAATTAAATAGCCTGTGCTGAAACCAACCTTCCCACCTGCCCCGCCTCCCAGCCTCTGAGTGTATGCACATGTGCGCACTGTGTAATGCTAGACACACACAAGCACACTAGACATACTTTCTTTGAAAACTAACAAGCAAAGGGGAAAAAGGCTCCCTACCAATAACACAAGTTGATTCTCTTCTGTTTGTTTTATATTTTTATAACATCATATCTAGCTATTTTTATGATTTCTACCTTTTGTATTCTGCTTAGAAATGGCCTCTTTGAAAATGATTAAAATGTGTGCCTGCCTTTTCTTGCAACTTTTATAGTTTTCGGTTTTTAAAAAATATTTGATATTATGGATAGATTAAAGGGTTAATTTTTAAAGTCAGTAGAAAGCAAGAAGGCTATTTTATTATTTCTTTTCCAAATAGTTAACCAGTGATCATTTAGTGACTCATTCCTCTTATCCCCCAGTGATCTGAACTACCAGCTTGGTCATATTTTAAATAAGTAAATATGTGTCTGGGTTTACTATGCTGGGTCAGTGCCACATTTTCTTTTTAAAATATTATTCTGGGCTGGGCATGGTGGCTCACACCTGTGATACCAGTACTTTGGGAGGCCAAGGCAAGAGGATCACTTGAGGCCAGGAGGGCCTGGCTGCATTGAGTTACCATTGCACCACTGCGCCCCAGCCTGGGCGACAGTGAGATCCTCATCTCTCTAAATAATATAAAATTGTTTTAATTTAAAATATTATTTTGGAACTCTTCCGTGCATATATAAACAAATACAGGGAATAACTTATATAAAATGCTTCTTTTTCCATTCCATAATACAAAGAACACAGTGTTTTAATTATTTATTGCAGCTTTACAGTTATTTTAAATACCTGGCTCATGGTTTCTCTTAATTACTGGTGTTCTCCATGGGAGAGCCCTGCCAGGTGCAGTCATACCCCTCTCTTCTCAAAGTTTGGCACAAGGGAGGTAGAGGGTCAGAAGCCATGGAAGTCCCCTTGGCTTGAAGGCTGGCAGGCAGCAGCACATCAGAGGTCCCCTCTGGTGGGCAGGATGTTGGAGAAACATTCTTAGCCAAAGATGGTGGGCCGAGAACTGGCTGCGAGAGGAGCCATAGCGGATGACCAAAATGGTTCATCACACTGGCAGGTGGACATTAGCAATACAGGGAGAAACATTCCTAGTCATTGTTATACCAATGCCTAGGGGACACTGGGCATCTTCAGTGTCCTCTGGAAGGTACATACATGATGGATGAGTTGCTTTCCTAAGATACAATGACACTTGAAACCCTTTAAAAACTTGCTTTGTCCTTAAGGTTTTCCTGTGAGGCAGAAGTATGAAGTGGGTTTGCAGTGTTGGACTTCTGTTGTCATTTTATAATTTTTTTTTCTCTTGGGGGATGCTTTAAATGTATGTATATATATAAAATTTTTTTTTTTTTTTTGAGACGGTGTCTCTGTTGCCCAGGCTGGAGTGCAGTGGCGGGATCCCAGCTCAAGGCAACCTCCGCTTACCAGGTTCAAGCAATTCTCCTGCCTCAGCTCCCTGAGTAGCTGGGATTACAGGCATGTGCCACCACGCTCAGCTAATTTTTATATTTTTAGTAAAGACAGGGTTTCACCATGTTGGCCAGGCTTGTCTTGAACTCCTGACCTTAGGAGAAACGCCCACCTCGGCCTCCCAAAGTGCTGGAATTACAGGCATCAGCCACTGCGCCCAGCCTTGTTATAAAACTCTTTTAAGAAAATCAGGTAGCTGGGTACGGTGGCTCACACCTGTAATCCCAGCACTTTGGGAGGCCAAGGTGGGTGGAGCACCTGAGGTCAGGAGCTCGTGACAAGCCTGGCTAACATGGTGAAACCCCATCTCTACTAAAATTACAAAAATTAGCTGGGCGTGGTGGCATGCACCTGTAGTCCCAGCTACTTGGGAGGCTGAGGCAGGAGAATCGCTTGAACCCGGGAGGCAGAGGTTGCCTTGAGCCGGGATCATGCCACTCCACTCCAGCCTGGGTGCCAGAGTAAGACTTTGTCTAAAAAAAATAAAAATCCCAACAAAGTGAGATGGGTCTCACTTTGTTGTTCAAGCTGGTCTCAAACTCCTGGCCTCAAGTGATTCTCTCATCTCAATCTCCTGAGTAGCCAGGATTATAGGTGCATGCCCCCTGCCTGGCTTATATTTCATGTTTAAATATTTCTGACCATCAGATTAGGAGTGTGCTTCAAAGAGGAAAGACTTGTTTTAAAAAGAACATATATTTTATATTCTTATAGTGATATTTTTACAGGCAGTATATACTAATGAGCACTGAAATCAGGCAGATCTGGTTGAAATCCTGCTCTGCCACTTCCTAGCTATATGATCTTAGGGAAGTTACTGTCTCCTCTGAGCCATTTCTCTCCTTACAAGGCTTCTGTAGGATGTAATGAGATAGTGTTTTAAAAATAAGTGTTAGGCCAGGCGCTCATGCCTGTAACCTCAGCACTTTGAGAGTCCGAGGCAGGTGACTGACTTGAGGCCAGGAGTTTGAGACCAGCCAGGCCAACATGGTGAAACCCTGTCTCTACTAAAAATACAAAAATTAGCTGGGCATCGGTGGCACATGCCTGTAATCCAAGCTACTTGGGAGGCTGGGGCAGGAGAATTGCTTGAACCCAGGAGTTGGAGGTTGCAGTGAGCCAAGATGGTGCCACTGCACTCCAGCTTGGAAGATAGACTGAGACTCCGTCGCAAAAAAAAAAAAAAAAAAAAGTGTTAACATGGATTACTCACTTGTATAATAGCCTTGTGAATTAGATGCTGTTATTACCATTTTACAGCTGAGAAAACTGTTGCCCAACAGCACATAACTACTGCATGCTAGTGCCAGTCTTTGAACCCAGACCAACTTGAACACCTGCCCTCTTATTTCCGTGATATATTTTGCCGTGCACTCAAAGCCCTTGCAACAGTCCCTGGCATGAGTAAATGTCCAATAAATGGTGGCTGTGGTTATGATTGTTGTTTTATCTTGACTTTGGGGGTGCTTTGGCCAGAATTTCAAACCTATTCTGTATCTTTTAAGGCATGTAAGTTTTGTAATTTTTGCTGCAAAGCTCTTAAATTTCCAGGATTAATTTCCCCCGTTTCTTCAAATGCTTAAATCGCAGGTGCAACTGCCAAAAGAACTGGCGTAAGAGGCAACAGAGTCATCTAGAAGAACAAGAAATGGAAATAGTGACTCTTGGATTACAGCATGGAGACTATGTCAGCAGCAATACTTTAGGATCCACGTGGCAGAACTGGGAACAATGCTACCATCTGATAAGGGTATTTGTAAAAGGCAGAATGTTTGGGCCATGAAGAAGTAGGGGCTGAAGAGGAAGGTGGAAGGAGATAAAATATAATATTCAGAGGCAATATTTTCTACTTGCAATCAATTTGTGTGACTTAGGTGAAATTTAGAGTCGTATTTCCAGAAGCAGAAGTTAAAAACAAAATTTTAAACATTTGCTTTATTATTGTTTTCTTCTGGTAAATAATAAATATAACAGAAGTGTTAACTATTGTATTCCCATTTTTTTCTCCTTCCATCTCTTCTGCTGTAATTCATCACATAGTATCTTAAAGGGAACAAATAATGTTCCATCCTATGGAAATGTGAAGGATGAATTGAGCTCCTGGCCCTTCTGATGCTTTGAAATGAAAGGATTGTTCCTTAGAGCTTCTCTGCAGAATCAGTGGAGATTTTCAGTTTCCTACCCTGTCTGGCTTTCTCTCTTGGCGATTCCCTTGGTGTTTTGGAGTATTCTTTCTATGGGGGTACCTGTGAGGGGCAGAACATGTAAGCCACAGAACATGGCGAAAACTAAGTGTCACTAGGCAAAGTAATGGGAAAGTAAACCCTGCATATATGAAAACTTCCTGGCAGCAAGTTTTCATATATAGAGGGACAATGGGAGACAGCATGCTGTTTTTATAGAAAAAAAGTTTTACATAATATAGTTATTGACAAGCTTTTGGTTTTGGCTAAATACACACACACACACACACACAAACACACACACACTCATATATGTTCACTCTGTAAGTCTAATTTGTTTTTATTGCTCTCAAACATATTTTAAAGGAAACTTGCTTACAGGATTAAACTTGAACTACTTATCCTATTCGTTAAGGCACTACTTTGCCTGGCCCCAATTTACTAATCCTGTCTCATCTCCCACAAATTCTGTATACTCCTCTTAATGAAACATCCTTGTGCACACCCTTATGCCTTTGCTCACATTAACCCTTCCAAGAGACTTGCTTCCTGTTCTCCATTAATGAACGTCCTACCCAGTCCTCAACTCCCAGGTCAGGTCCTGTGTCCTCCATAAAAAACTTTCCAGACAACTCCAATCTGTCCTTCTTCCAAGTTCCTAGAGGCCTTAATTATTCATTCTAGCCACTAGGTGCATAGAATTTGAGACTTTTGTAATAATAGAAGTAGTGTGAACCCTAGAAATTAGAAAATCAAGCTTTGGGCCAGGCGCGGTGGCTCACGCCTGTAATCCCAGCACTATGGGAGGCCGGGGAGGGCAGATCTCCAGAGATCAGGAGTTCGAGACCAGCCTGGCCAACATGGTGAAACCCCGTCTGTACTAAAAATACAAAAATTAGCGGGGCATGATGGCAGGCACCTGTAATCCCAGCTACTCGGGAGGCTGAGGCAAGAGAATTGCTTGAACTGGGGAGGCAGAGGTTGCAGTGAGCCAATATCGCGTCACTGTACTCCAGCCTGGGTGACAGAGTGATACTCCATCTCAAAAAAAGAAATAAAAATAAAAAGCTTTGGTGCCTTTTCTCTCTTTACCTGAGTAAATAATTGGCACCTGCCTTCTTTCTCCTTTTATGTTATCATAAGTGGCATGTATCAAACCAAACAGGCTAGGGGAGAATAGGTCTAATTGGGACAAGCTTAAAAACAACACATTATTTGGAAAGACAAGCCATGGGAAAGAAATATGGTGTTTCTATTTTTTTTTTAAGATAATTTAGTATGTACAAAAGTATCCAAATTTAAATATAGTTTTCAATGGCTGATAGTTTTGTTTTCTCACCCTTCAATATTTCTAGAAAACATCCTTGCATACAAAGCAGGAGAGCTAAGAAAGGGCTGTAACAAACAAAACTTTAAGTGCCTAGCACATACTACATCTAAGAGGCTAAACTCTGATAGGAAAAGCACTTTAAACATAATTAAAAGCTTAATGTAAATTAGTAGTTGAAATTCTAGGCCAGCACAGTGGCTCATGCCTGTAATCCCAGCACTTTAGGAGGCTGAGGTGGGTGAATCACATGAGGTCAGGAGTTCAAGACCAGCCTGACCAACATGGTGAAACCTGGTTTCTACTAAAAAAAAAAAAAAAAAAAATTAGCTGGGCATGGTAGCTTATGCCTGTAATCCCAGCTACTTGGGAGGCAGGAGAATCGTGTGAACATGGGAGGCGGAGGTTGCAGTGAGCTGAGATTGCGCCATTGCACTCCAGCCTGGGCAACAAGACCGAAACCTCATCTCAAAAAAAAAAAAAAAATTCTAGAAAGCTCCTACGCATTTGTTTGTATAGCCACAGTATTAATAAAGTCAGGAATTTCAAAATGTGCTGTAAGAGGGTTTTTATCTTAGATATACAAGAAGAAAAGATCCAATTTCATGGCTTATGGCCTCAATACACAGGTTTTGCCAAAAGAGGTGAAGCAGTTCACATTATTCTTTTTCTACCACCCAACCCTAAAGATCTTAGTTGCAGGTTTTAGCTTGTTTTTCAAATGTAATCATAATTTACAACATTTATATGTTACATTTTTCTATTATTACCCTTCCAGAATTGACCACTGGCCATTGGTAATTACAAGTACCTTTTTTTTTATTAGTTTCTCCAAATTTATTGTATTTTGTCAGCAGAATTCACCTTGTAGAAAATGGAAGGGGCTAACATGTATATAAAACTCATGCCAGGTTTAAAAATAGGATCCCACTAGAATTGTTTTATTCTGGCTGCAAGTTAATAAAGTATTCAAGCTTTACTAAACAGTATTTGAAACAGCTGAAGTGTTTGCTTCACTGTTTATAGGGTCATCGCCAAGTTTCTCAGGTATTTAAGACAGATGTGCATTAAATAAAGTCTCACCAAAAAAACCTTTAATCAATTTTATTCTTCATATTTGGGTAAGGGTACAGATTCTAGACCATGTCTGTGAAGTCATGGTGATATCACTGTGCTAAAGATTGTGGCTGTAGGTTGGCTGAGAATTTAAAATGCAAGAAAAATCAGAAGCAGCACATCATTGCTTCTTATTCTAGGACATACAGAGAGTTTCTTCAGGAAGTACCACTCCAGTTGTCTTCACAATTTAATGCTACAGAAACCTAAATGTTTCTACCTCATCTATGAAATCATTCAATTGGCAGGCAAAACATTTTTTATCACCTATTTATAAAAACATGAGAAAGGGAGGAAAAGTAATAGAATGTATGAACTCATGCTATCATAATTCTAATGTCTAGCTATAAAGGCATATGGTTGTAACAATTGCTATCATCTAAAATTTTTGATTAGCTGCAGTAGCTGCATTCCATTTTCATTACCATTTTTTAAAGTCTTTTTGCTTGGTCATCTAAAGACGTTTTTCAAATTTCAAAAGATCAGCTACTATTGTCCTCCTTGTGCCCCTAAGGAATTAATAAAATGCACATTCATTTCCTTCTTTCTAAATGTTCCAGTTAAAAACTAAACAATGCAAAAATGGCAAACATTTTCTTGGACCATTTTTTTTTCACTGTAACAACAAAAAATGTGCAAGGTAAATAGACCTCAAGTTTTGTTTTATTTTTTGTCTGTTTGTTTTTTAACAAGTCTGTCCAGACTAATACAGGTTACGTAGCTATAACCATCTTAAGGAAAATGACATTAAGTTTGCAACAAATACCTGCTGGTGAGAACACATTACTAGCATTTCAAAAATTTACAAAAATGTACCAAAATATCCTAAACAGCTATCTTTATATTTGTAAACGAAGTACAAACAACTGGCTTAACCAGTTTTCACTGCACATCAAACAGGTGGCAAAGTGATAGAGATCATCTTTGATTTTTAAAAGAGAATAATAAAAACTAATTTATATCCCACACATTACAATTCTAGGGGATTAGGAACAGGCTAACACATGATGTCATCTACTTTAACAGCCTTTTCATTTACTCGTGTTGCCTTGATACTTTACGATGATTTTTTTTCCTATAATAGTATTGTTGCTGTAAAAGCCATAATTCTTTTATTTTTTGTATTCCCTTAAAGAAATCGTGTGATCCATTTCCGATTAGATTTCATAAACACACGTGAAACTTCAGACACAGCAGGAGGGTGGTGGTTTTCTTTCAGTTTCTGAGGCCTTCTCTCTGAAACATCAGAGCTGATAATAGTTCGGCCTATACATGCATGCTGCCATAGATAATTGGGTGGTACGTGCACCTCCTATTTCAAAAACACAAGCAGAAAGCAGGTCTGGACAAGGGCAAACTGCAACTCAATTTCTGCTGCAACCCTATCTCAGGTAAGTTATGTTTATTCCTTCACTTTGCTGATGTAGTCAGTGAGTCTGTTGATGCCTTCTTCCTGCTGTTCTAGGGCATCCAGGACAATGCCCATCGGTGTCCTCTTCAAACCTATTCCTTCCATTTTATTCTCCAGTTTGTTCTTGAGGTTCCGAAGTCTCAATGATGCATGGATAAACATCACTGCAGAGAAGTGACACCTGGTTAACACCAAAGCAACAATTCTCTTCTGCCACATCAATATTACACTCCCTCTCTTCACACTATTAGTAAACTGCCTTAGTTAGCTACAGTCCAGTCTGCTTCTCGAATTGATCCAAGCCTTCAAATGGCTCCTTGGACTTTATGTAAAGCTCTTCATCAAGTCATACATAGTTTTTTTCTGCATTGAAGGAAAATGCTGTATTCAACAGGAAGGACCATTATCTGGAAGCCACACCCTTTCCTTCACACACCGATATCATCACCTTGCAGATGCTACTTAAATGTCCTGAAATTCAGAGTGAATCAACGGGATTCCATCCTACCTAAAAATCAACTTACCCGAGGCTTTCCAGAAAAGAACTCTTGCTCGATTCAGGGATTATCTGCATCTTGTTCCCTGCAGGAGCACGTGAGTAAAGTCTACTTTTAAAGTGCCTCCCAGAGGCTTTACCCAAAGTGTTGGGTATAGAATTCTGTATGTAAAAATCTAAGGGCTTTACAGAGTTTCTATAGCCCACCGTTCCCCAAACTTGCTTGATTATTTTGCCACGGATTCCCTGTCCCCTTTCCTGGACCTCCTCCACCTGAGCCTTAAAGAGACAGGCCTGGGAATCTGTATTTTAAACAGGTAACCCTCTCTCCATATGATCTATAGCAGTGGTTTTATAACTCCAATGTACATTCAAATCACCTGGAGAGCTTGTTAAATAGGCAAATTCCTGGTCTCCACCACCCCAAATTCAGACTGTTACAACTAAGGGAAGGCTCCAGAATTCATTATTTTAATAATCACTCTGGATGATTCTGATGTAGGTAGATCTTAGACCCTCATTTTGAAAAACACTGATGTGGATAAAACACTGATGTGGATTCATCTGGAGGATCTCAACATAGACCATCCATCAGAAATAGTTGAGGAGCTTTCTAAAAACATAACATCCTTGGGCACCACTGTTGACCCACAAAATAAAGATGTGGCTGGGAAATTTATATTTTTAAAAAGTATCCTGAATGATTCTCACAATTATCAGTTTGGGAATCACTTATCTAATCTCCTTACTTTAGAGATGAGTGAACTACAGCCCACATAGGATGACTGGTCCAAATCACATGCTGGCTTCCAGCAGGTCTAAGAATAGAAATCAGGACTCTTAACTGTCTACCTCTGATACATTTCATTACACTGGCCTGTCTCAGATTCTGATGTGGAAAAGTATTAAAATTAGCAAGCTGTTTGATTAGTATCATTGAAATACTAAGCCTATAGCACCTAAAGAAAACATGAAGAAAATTCCAAAAATGTCTGAATTTGTTGGCTCAAATATTTTATCCAATAGGGTATGGAATGTATCCATAAATATTCTGGACTTAATGTAACAAAGCCCTAAGCAAGCAAATAATTTCATTTAGTGGAATAAATGCACATGTCAAATGTTATTGAAAGTTAAAGGGATGTGCCTGTCACTTAATACACTAGAATTTTAATCAGATTTCTGTTGATTAGGCTGGGATTTTATTTCTTCTCTATTTCAGGCTTCAAGTGTTTGGAGTCTTAGTAAATAATTGATGTAAAACTTAGAGAATATCTAGATCTCTTCACCAGAATCTGAGTATTTAGTACCTATATTCTGAGCCAGTTATTCCTATAGACTTACCAAACTTCTAACACTAGTTATGATCTCCTGAGCAAGATGAGAATAAATATTTACTTCCAAATAATAAATACATTCATTCCTGTATCAGGACAATAGGAATGGCACTTAAAAATTGACAGTAGACTCTCGTATTAGACAAATCTGGGGTCTAGTGCAGGTTATGCCACATTCCTGCTTTATGACCTGGGATTTGTCTTTGTTCTGTTTACTGTTGTGTCCCCATAAGAATGTATGACACATGGCTGGGCGAAGTGGCTCACGCCTGTAATCCCAGCACTTGGGGAGTCTGAGGGAGCTAGATCCCTCGAGCTTGAGAGTTCGAGATCAGCCTGGGCAACATAGTGAAACCCCTGTCTCTACAAAAAAAAAATTAGCTGGGTGTGCACTTGTGGTCCCAGCTATTCAGGAGGCAGAGGTTGCAGTAAGCCGAGATAACACCACAGCATGAGTGACAGAGTAGACCCCATCTCAACAACAACAAAAAAAGAATGTATGACACATAGCAGATGCCCCAACAAATATTTGTGGAATTAAAGAACTGTAAGGCCTTGACCTCATAGTTCTTGACCTCAGTTCTGTGTTATCTGGGTCTAGTTGGATAACACGTAGAAAGCTGTTTTAGAAAATTCTGACACTTTTGCTGACATGCCAACACACAAAAGAAACTGGTTATGGAATTCCCATTGGATAACTGCTCCTACATTTTTTTAAGACGGAAGAAAAAGAAAACTCAAGTTCACTTACACAGCAAAGGAAAAGTAATGCCAAACACAAAGACCATGACTCCTCCAAACATGGATATAAGGAAATAGCTCGCCAACATGACCACCATAACGAATGTCGTGGGATAGCGCTTCTTCATCTGGCGAAGGACGTCTTTATTGTGGGCTGCCCACACAAACCCTGTGAACACCAGCACCACCACGATTCCTCCCAGGATCATGTTGAAGGGACTCAGAAACCTGAAATAAGAGGAAGAAAAAATGAGGGGCGACTAGTTCAGCAATAGAAGTAGCAAAAGGAGAAAGAGAAGTAAAAACAATTATTGAGAACTTACTAATACTTTAATACTTTATCTAAATTGTCTCATTTGATTTTTCATAACCTTATAAAGGAGATACTATTAGTTCATTTCTCAAATGAAGAAACTAAGGCACAGAGGTTAGAATAGAAAATGGTGGGGAAAGCCAGGAATGGTAGCTCACACCTGTAATCCCAACACTTTGGGAGGCCGAGGTGGGAGGATCACTTGAGCCCAGGAGTTCAAGACCAACCCAGGCAACACGGCAAAACCCATCTTTACAAAAATATGAAAATCAGCCAGGCGTGGTGGCACACACCTGTGTTCCCAGCTACTCAGGATTCTGAGGTGGGAGGATCCCTTGAACCTGGGAGGTTGAGGCTGCAGTGAGCCAAGATTCCCCCACTGCACTCCAGCTGGGTGACAGAGTGAGACCTTGTCTCAAAAAAAAAAAGGGTGGAGCTGAGAGCACACCCAGGCAGTTCCCATCAAAGTAGTCCATATCTAATTAGAGGTCCACAATTTTGAAGACTAAAACTTCTTTTGAAGGTTCTATGTTTAGCTTCCATACATCCTGGGCTCTAGTACACAGTAGGTTGTGTTTTCTTAGCTCTAACGGTTTATTTAAATCCTCAGAGAAGCTCATGATGGATGAATGTAGAATACAGGCCACATAATGGCCTCCATGGGTTACATCCAGTCTACAGTCACATTTTTGTTTGGTCTGTACAGTGTTTTAAAAAACTTTTACTTGAAACCCATGTGTTTAAAAAAAAAATCCATAAAACTTGAGACTTCTTGTTCTCCTGGAACAAGAAAATCTAACAGTGCTAGGCCCACTTTCCCACATGTCAACAGCTGGCTTGAGTGCCTTCTCATTCAGACAGAATAAACGCTCTCCACTGAGCCCCAGTCCATACTGCTCTCTACTGCATCATGGACACAGAGGCCCAAAGTGAGGTGCTATTAATCATTGTTTTTCTTTTTTTTTTTTTTATTTGAGACAGAGTCTTGCTCTGTCACCCAGGCTGGAGTGCAGTGGCGCGATCTTGGCTCACTGCAACCTCTGCCACCTGGGTTCAAGCAATTCTTGTGCCTCAGCCTCCCAAGTAACTGGGATTACAGGTACATGCCACCACACCCAGCTAATTTTTTGTATTTTCAGTACAGGTGGGATTTTGCCATGTAGGCCAGGCCGGTCTCAAACTCCTGGCATCAAGTGACCCGCCCAGCTCGGCCTCCCAAAGTGCTAAGATTACAGGCATGAGCCACACCATGCCCAGTCTAATCATTGTTTTTCTAATAGCTGGCCTGAATCGCTCTCTTACATAACCTGCCTGCCCCATGGAGGCATTTGAGTTTATGACTCCTCACATAGAGAGTTCATTCTAAGTGTTTTAAAATGCCCAAAGTATCATTAGGAGATGAGTTACCAATGCAGATTTTCAAGCACACAGTTCCAGATTCATTCTTATATAAGCCAAATGTTTAGTATGTGATAGCAATTACACTACTATTGATAATGGAGGAAACACATTATGTAGAAGAAATTTATGCCAGGCATGGTGGCACACACCTGTAATCCTAGCACTTTGGGAGGCCTAGGTGGGTGGATCACCTGAGGTCAAGAGTTCAAGGCCAGCCTGGCCAACATGGTGGAACCTCATCACTACTAAAAATACAAAAATTAGCTGGGTGTGGTGGCGCATGCCTGTAATCCCAGCTACTTGGGAGGCTGAGGCAGGAGAATTGCTTGAACTCAGAAGGTGGAGGTTGCAGTGAGCTGAGACCACGCCATTGCATTCCTGCCTGGGCAAAAAGAGCAAAACTCTGTCTCAAAATAATAATGATAATAATAAGAAATTTAGACAAAGTTTTGGGCATTATAGTCGCCCACCCCAATCCACTGTGTATACAAAACCCTTAACAAGACGTCTGTGGTGGGCTGGTACAATGAGTTACTTAACTTTTTACCCTAGAGGATAATGAGGATTTTACTAGGGAAGGACACAGACGGTAGTGTGTTTTCCTCATACCCTGAATAGTAACATTGCTGATTTGAAATGAGGGATGGGGGAAGACAGGATAAGGGAGGGTGATGCCAAGAGCTTACTTTCTCTGAAATGGAAGAGATGAAGAACTCATGCTCATATTGGGATTGATATTCAGGATAAACACAATTCTTTTTCAAAAATCCCTTTAAATTTTAGCTCTGTTTCTGCCTACTGAAACATAAAAGGAATTTTGAACATTTTAAAATTAAGAGTGAAAGCTTTTCACACCTGAATGGGTGAAATTAAGGGATAAAATCAATGTCAAACTGCTTTGAAAAAGCTAAAAATTTCTATTAAGATGCACAAAATTAAACAGTGGTAAGAGTAGTTGCATATAATTTTTTTTTTTTTTTTGAGATGGAGTTTCACTCATTGCCCAGGCTGGAGTACAATGGCGTGATCTCGGCTCACTGCAACGTCTGCCTCCCGGGTTCAAGCAATTCTCCTGCCTCAGCCTCCCTAGTAGCTGGGATTACAGGCACCCGCCAACACGCCCAGCTAATTTTTGTATTTTTAGTAAAGACGGGGTTTCACCATGTTGGCCAGGCTGGTCTCGAACTCCTGACCTCATGTGATCCACCCCCCCCCCCCACCTCAGCCTCCCAAAGTGCTGAGATTACAGGCATGAGCCACCGCACCCAGCCAGTTGTACATAATTTAAAACTAAACTCTACAATAATAAGTTGCTTATTTCATTCAAAATCCTCACAAGTACTTGTATCCTTCAAGCCAATAAATCCCCTCCTCAGAATATAGTCTAAGGAATTAAACAAAAATGCAAAGATTGAGTTGTAACAGTATTGATATTAGTGGTATTTATGATTTAAAACTTTCAGAAACGACCTATATGGCCAACAATTTACTGTGGTATTGTATACACAGCTATTTTTAAAACACTGAAGTGCATTTAATAATATGGGAAGACATTATATATTGAGTGGGTAAAAGCAACTGTAATACATAATGCATTGTCTTTTAGGTAGATTTATCATGTAAGTTAGATAGCTCAGAAGTAGAAATTTCTAGGCTGAGTACAGTGGCTCAAGCCTGTAATCCCAGCACTTTGGGGAGCCGAGGTGGGTGGATCTTTTGAAGTCAGGAGTTTGAGACCAGCCTGGCCAACGTGGTGAAACCGCACCTCTACTAAAAATACAAAAATTAGCTGGGCCTGGGCTGGTCATGGTGGTTCATGCCTGTAATCCCAGCACTTTGGGAGGCTGAGGCGGGCAGATCACCTGAGGTCAGGAGTTCAAGACCAGCCTGGCCAACATGGTAAAACCCTATCTTTACTAAAAATACAAAAAATTAGTTGGGCTTGGTGGCAGGAGCCTGTAATCTCGGCTACTTGGAGGCTGAGGCAGGAGAATTGCTTGAACCTGGGAGGCGGAGGCTGCAGTGAGCCGAGATGGTGCCATTGCACTCCAGCCTGGGCAACGAGAGCAAAACTATGTCTCAAAAAAAAAAAAAAATTAGCCAGGCATGGTGGCAGGCACCTGTAGCCCCAGTTACTTGGTAGGCTGAGGCAGGAGAATCACTTGAAGGCAGAGGAGGCAGAGGGTGCAGTGAGCCGAGATTGCGCCACTGCACTCCAGCCTGGGTGACAGAGTGAGACTCTGTTTCCAAAAATAAATAGAAATTTCTATAATTAGTATATTATTTCATAATCAGAAATAAAATGAATATATAAAAAAAGGAAATACAAAAATATAAAAGCAGCTGCTCTCCAACCCACAACCCCTGCTTGGCACAGACCAACCACAAAAGTCCATCTCTACTTGTCCCATCTCACCAACAACATTAATGGAATTTCAATTCATGAACCACAGCGAAGCTGTTCCTTCTCCAATCCAAACCCTGGTTTTCTGCTCATCCTCCAGATCCTCTTGTGCCAGTCTATAGCACCCCAGTCCCCCAACCTTCCCCAATACCCAGCACACGTGCCATTCTCTCTGCCCTCTTCCCCTCCCTCTTGGTTCTGTGTTACCTGGGTCTACTTGGCCTCTCTGCACTTTTCTTTCTGTTTTATTTTATCTGGATTATGCCCTGTCTTCTGAGACAACCCCAGAATTGGTCTGGGAAAGACAAAAATTTCCTTATACGCCTGAGGAAGGAAAGAATCTGATGAGTCAAAACCACAATCCCCTTCAGCAGGTTGTAGAGAGTGGAGAGTGAATGAAGAGGCCTTGAAACTCTTATAGACTGATATTATCTAATTCCCAGCACCACAAAAGATTCTAGGCCAGTGTGGTAGCTCATGTCTGTAATCCCAGCACTCCGGGAAGCTGAGGTGGTGGATAGATTGCTTGAGCCCAGGAGTTTGAGACCATCCTAGGCAACATGGCAAAACCCCATCTCTCCAAAAAAAAAAAAAAACCCCACAAAAATTAGCCAGGTGTGGTGGTGGCACACACCTGTAGTCCCCACTACTTGGGAAGCTGAGGTAGGAGGATCACCTGAGCTCAGGAGGTCAAGGCTGCAGTGAGCTGTAATGGTGCCACTACACTCTAGCCTGGGTAACAGAGTGAGATCCCGTCTCAATTAAAAAATAAAAAGATACTTAGAGAAACTGAAAAATTATACCAAAGACTACAGTATAGTAAGATAAGGGGAGTTTATTTCCATTTGCTTATTTTTATTTTCATATTTTTTTCAATGGCCACGTATTCCTTGATGAATAAAAAAACTGGTATTTAAAAATGGACAAATGAAATTGGGGAAAGGCTCCTGAATGTAAAAAACCCTTTTACAAAGCCTTGACTTTGACCTATAACCTACCCAAATGTTTCTTCTGAACCGTAAAGAAAAGCAAAGATCGCCCGGTGCAGTGGCTCACACCTGTAATCCTAGCACTTTGGGAGGCTGAGGCAGGCGGATCACAAAGTCAGGAGATCAAGACCATCCTGGTCAACATGGTGAAACCCTGTCTCTACTAAAAATACAAAAATTAGCCTGGCTTGGTGGCATGTGCCTGTAATCACAGCTACTTGGGAGGCTGAGGCAGGAGAATTGCTTGAACCCGGGAGGCGGAGGCTGCAGTGAGCCGAGATTGTGCCACTGTACTCCATCCTGGGTGACAGAGCGAGATTCCGTCTCAAAAAAAAAAAAAAAAAAAAAAAAAGCAAAGCAAAACAAAGATCAAATCAACACAAAGAACGCAAATGGAGGATTGAAATTTAAGGAAATTCCTTTGCATACCCTGCAAGTAGGAGTGGGTTGGCTGGCAGCAAAGCATCAAAGGGCTCCTACTCAGTTCATTCTGGAATACTTATAGTAATTCAGAAGTGAAGCATATAACAAAATTCATGTCAAGCTTTTTAATTTTCCTCTAGACAAGTAAAATAGATATTTAGGTTGAGTGCCTAAAGTCCAGGACAAAGAACAATGAAAAATCCAGGCCTAACTCAAGCAATTCCAAATTTGCTTTCACCTGTTCTGGTTGCTCATGTTCAAGGGAAAAGAACAGAGCTTGAAGTTCTATAGAACTGGTTTTAATTCATAACCTGCCCAGCGACAGTCTATAATTAGAAAGTAAGCAAGTTTCCAAGCTGGAAAAAAACTAACGAAGTTACTCTGAGCAGAAATGATTTTCTTCTGTATCTGATAAAATGTATACCACTCCAATGCCCTGGCACTTACCTGTACTTGGAACAAAAGACAGACACACACACACACACACCCTCTAGAGATTAACAGAAATTCTCAGAAATTTGGGAACCAGTTCTTGCCTGAGATGCGTTTTAGTCAACAGTTGGGCTGTTTATCACACCAATCACGACAAACCCCAAAGACTTTTAGGACAAAACTTTCCCTAAACATGCCACCCATTTTTCATGTAGACAGCTGCCTCTGGGGTCTGCTGGGTGGAGTTTCACTTACTGATAGTCCTTGAGTAAGAAAGAGGGCTGGGTGCGGTGGATCATAACTGTAATCCCAGAACTTTGGGAGGCTGAGGTGGGTGGATCAGCTGAGGCTAGGAGTTCGAGACCAGCCTGGCCAACATGGTGAAACCCCATCTCTACTAAAAACATAAAAATTAGCTGGGTGTGGTGGTGCATGCCTGTAATCCCAGCTGTTCAGGAGGCTGAGACATGAGAATCACTTGAACCTGGGAGGTGGAGGATGAAGTGAGCTGAGATTGTGCCACTCCAGCATGGGCGACAGAGCCAGACACTGTCTCAAAAAAAAAAAGAATGAGGGATGGCGAGAGAGAAGGGAGAAACAGCAGGACCTAGTTTTGCAACTCTGCAACTCAAAAACCATTATGTTTTTCTATTGTGAAATTAAAAATATATTAATACATATGTTTATATATCTATTAATTATATATATTTAAAATATGAACATGTATTACCCCATTCCAATAAATAATAAATCTTTCCCTATGATAGTTACACATTCTAGGGCAGTCATTTATGGTTATAAAAAGGTTTAGAATCCCATCACAGAAATCTTGTAGCAGTCTTCAAAGATGAATCAGTCTAGTCCAATTATACAGATAACTAAACTGAGGCCCGAGAAGAACCATATCCAAAGGGATCCAGGGGAGAAACAAGAAAACAAGGGTGCCAGTTGTGGCAGCAACTCACAGTAGAATCCATTCTGTCATGTGAACCGGCTTTAGGGATTTCCCCCACACTCTAAGTAACCTACTATAACCAAGGATCATCCTGGAAAATCCCTCTATACTCTCATTTCTCTCTGAAACAAGGTGGCTATTAGTGGGTGTGGATACAGGTCCTAAACTTGCCAACATGATTCAGTAGCTATATCTATAGTTTTACCACAAGTTACTGAAAAGGGGAAAAAAAAAATCTCACAAAATTTTAGAGCTAGGAAGGATCTTGCTAACCCACCTCATTTTACACGTAAGCAAGCTAAGGAATATACAGGTTAATAAATTTGTCCAAGGCTACCAATTGCAAAGTTGGCAATAAAACTTTGCCATAACAGAAATCCTCGGATCAATTCAAGGCCACATTTGGTGACTTCTGTCAGGCTGCAAGGCCAAAAAGAACCACTAAAGAGGCAGCAAAATATTTCCTGAGGAGTACAGGCAGCTTTGCACTGAGTTCCAATTTTCTAACCGAAAAAGCTATTTTTGAAGTGTGGTTCCTGAGGAAGGCTGACTCACCGAAAAAGTGGGGAACAATATACTCACGGTGGACTTCTCTAAATTGGCGATGTTTCTCTGTGGTCCTTAATCAGCCAGAGGGATCACTGCAAATATGAACCCACCCAACCATTTTCTTGCTTCTCATTGTTGTTAAACTAAAAACAGAATTCTTTAAACATTCTACAAGGCCTCACAGGGTCTGGCCCCTGCCTGCCTCTGCAGCCAGGGCCACTGTATATGGTTGTGGAGTTGGTGCCTGGCTGAGGGGGTAAGTGGGGGCTGGAATTCAGGTTATATACACTCCACGAGCCAAGGCCAAAATTAGGCTTAGGCTGTATCTGCTAAGAGAGGAAGAAGTGCCTTAGTAATTAGCATGAGGGAACTCTCAGAGCTAGCAGCTGGCCTACCTGCCAGCTTTGTCACACCATCTCCTGATTGCACTCCCATCCACTCAGGGTTTTTATCTACCCCAGAACTCACCTTGCCTTTTGGCCATCTCAGGGTGAGGTGAATCAGGCAGAGAGGATGGTTTGTGCACAGGCCTCACTCCACCCTCCTTCAAGTCTCAGCTCAGCCAGCCTTCCCTCAGTCTCTCTGACCAGAGCACAGCTCCATATGCCTTTTCTTTTCTTTTTTCAAGAAAGGTTCTTCCTCTGTCACTCAAGCTGGAGTGTGATGGCATGGTCATAGCTCACTGCAGCCTCTATCTCCCACCCTCAAGTGACCTTCCTCAGCCTTCTGAGTAGCTGAAACTACAGGTGAGTGCCAGCTTGCCCGGCTAATTTTTAATTTTCTTTTTTTTTTTTTTTTTTTTGAGACAGAAACTTACTCTATCACCAGGCTGGAGTGCAGTGACACAATCTGGGCTCACTGCAACCTCTGACTCCCTGGTTCAAACGATTCTCCTGCCTCAGCCTCTCGAGTAGCTGGTATTAAAGCACGCGCCACCACACCCAGCTAATTTTTGTATTTTTAGTAGAGACGATGTTTCACCATGTTGGCCAGGCTGGTCTGGAACTCCTGACTTCAAGTGACCTGCCTGCCTCAGGTTCCCAAAGTGAAGAGCTATTTTTGACTATAGGCATAAATGTGGGCTTTGGACACAAATCAGTCTTGAGTAAATGAGAACAGTGTCTCCTGGGCCTAAGGGTCATGGAATAAAGGAGATTGTACAGTAGGAAAAACTGAACAGGAGCCTGTCTCTTTTGTTGCAGAAAGGTCATAGTGAGATTTTCCTAATCAACTGAATTAGGAAGGCCTAGAGGATTTATTGCATTCTTGCCATTTCCTAAATATTTACTGTATCCTGTGTAATTTGGCACAAATTAAACACTCGCATCCAAACCAACCATTGTCTTTTTAGCAGCTGGCATGTTAAAAGTGTTCATATACTAAAACATGCCTTAGGAACCTCCAGATTTTATTGTGTTTTTAATAAACAACAGGTTGGACTTGGATTAGAAACCATAAATCTGACGCTTCCCACAGTGATGGAGCTTCAAATAATAGTTGTGTACAAAGCTCTGATTAGACTTCATGAAACCCTTTTTAACTTTTCATTATGGAAAACTTCTAACATATACATAGGTAGAGAGAATAATGTATAATGAATCCTCATGTATGCTCACCACTGCTTTCAACAATTAGCAACCCATGGTTACTCTTACAACCAATACTTTTTGGGGAACAGAAGTGGAAAGATATTTGTTTACAAACTATTCTTCTTGAATGATTTTAGAAAGTTAAAAAAAAAAAAAGTTAGGCTGGGTACAGTGGCTCACACCTGTAATCCCAGCACTTTGGGAGGCTGAGGTAGGGGGATAACTTGAGGCTAGGAGTTCGACACCAGCCTGGCCAACGTGGTGAAACCCTGTCTCTACTTAAAAATACAAAAATTAGCCAGGCATAGTTGTGCGTGCCTGTAATCCCAGCTACTTGGAGGCTGAGGCAGGAGAATCGCTTGAACTTGGGAGGCAGAGGTTGGAGAGAGCCAAGATCCTGCCATGGCATCCAGCTTGGGTGATGCAGTGAGACTCTGTCTTAACAAAACAAAACAAACAAAAGCTACTGAGAACTGTCACATAGCAAATTCTTACAGAGCTGTGGAGGGAAGACAGGGGCTGGACAAATGCTAACGAGCTTGGTAACACAGACTTCCTTCCCACAAGTTTCCTGTCTATTTACGCCTCACTAACCCCCAATTTCTGCATTCTTTTTGTTCCTCTGAGACAAGGAGAAGCTGCACCAATGAGATATGAAGCAGATTAGAAGAAGCAGGGCTTTCTGCCTTCCAGGTGTCTCTTTTAGCAAACTGCATAATGAGAAGGAAGGCCAGGAAATCCTATCATATATCAATGATGAATGCTTGCAAACCTGAAGTTGTTAGCCTGAATTACAGGGCTTGAAGGCATTCTCAGAAACAGGAAGCCACGCTCATTTCAAGACACAGAGGATGGTATTAAGGGTTAAGTTTTCTGAAGCTGAGTGATAAGGATAGAATTCATTTGTCCAAAAAATAAAAAATAAAAAATTTCCAATATTGATGCTTAATTAGGTATTACGTGGGTAGGTCAAGAACGAGTCTTGACCTTTTTGAACTGGATTTCCTGTACAGAGCTCTCTGTCCCTAAGCTGATTGAGAGCTTCTCCTCTCTAAGACAGGAGGGCAGGAATCCAAAATACACTCATTTATTTGCACACTTACCTAGAATCATTGTAAATCCTTACCTAGGGAAAGGAAACAGAAACTACCAACCAAAGGCTGAAAGTAGCAGGCAACATTGAAAAAAAAAAAAAAAGCTGGACGGGAGGGAAGTTCAGATAAACAAAGTTACATAAATAGTGTCAAAAGTGTGCCAGGCGTACCTCTCCCCTGTCATCCCAGCACTTTGGGAGGCCAAGGCAGGAGGATCGCTTGAGCCTGGAAGTTTGAAACCAGCCTGGGCAACATGGCAAAAACCCTTCTCTACAAAAAAAAAATACAAAAATTAGCCAGGTTGGTGGCACATGCCTATAGTCCCAGCTACTCAGGAGGCTGAGGCAGGAGGATCACCTGAGCCCAGGGAGGTAGAGGCTGTAGTGAGCCATGACTGTGCCACCGTACTCCGGCCTGGGCAACAGAGTGAAACCCTGTCTCTCTCTCTCTCTCTGTGTATATATATATATATATATATATATATATATATGTATGTATGTATATACACACATACACTGTCAGAGGTTATTTAATGAAAAACAATCCTTATTAAAGATTTGTATTTATTTATTTTTTACACGGGGTCTCACTCTGTCACCCAGGCTGTAGTGCAGTGGTGTGCGTTCTTGGCTCATTGCAACCTCCGCCTCCCACGCTCAAAAGATCCTCCCACCTCAGCCTCCCAAGCTGCTGGGACCACAGATGCATGCCACCATGCCAGGCTAATTTTTTCTATTTTTGGTAGAGATGGGGTTTCGCCATGTTGCCCAGGCTGGTCTTAAACTCCTGAGCTTAGGTGATCCACCTGCCTGGGCCTGCCAAAGGGCTGGGATCACAGGCATGAGCCACTGCGCCTAGACTAGATAAAGATTTTTAGATTAAAATGTTACTGTGTGTTGACAGACCTCTTAAAGTTCTGTATTCAGAATAAACACATAAGCCATCAGAGGAAGACAGGTGCCAGCCTCAAGTGCAAATAAATGAGCATGGAAGGGCAGGAGAATTCTGGGAGGATTTGGGAAGGCTAGTGGAGTTGTACTCCTGACTGTCTCCTCAGGGCCTAGACAGTGTCTGCCACATGGTAGGTGCTCAGTATTTGTTCAGTGGAATAGAAGGATCTGAGCTGTGGGTTAGGATAAGTAAAATTTAATAAACCTTTCTCCTGTCTACATACTCAATGCCTCCCCTATTTCCAACACCTGAGAGGTTTGGAATTTGGAATAATAATGTACAGGGGAGATCAGGTAAGTCAGGTTGAGAAGGATGTGTTTATGTAGGTGTGTATTTCTGTACACTTGCTATACTTGTATAAAAATTAATTATCATGTGTTCAGTGTGGTCTTGCTGCCTTTCTGTGAAGGCAGGAATCACAGCTGTCCTATTCTTCACTATCTCCTAGCAGTGTCTGAAAAGTTGGTAAGTGCTTCATACTCTGTTAATTGAATGAATGAAGCAACACAAATAAGAGTAATGTTGTAGAACTGGTGTTGAAGCTGACTAATCTCAAAAACGTTTCCAGTCGCTTTAGTATAAACAGACTGCTACTCATTCTATCTGCAATCATTTTAATACATTCTGATCCAGAGCATCCCAGGGTTGCCTTACCCTTTTTTTCCTCTACCAACTGGAAACTTGGTTCTTCATCTTCACAGCGTTTAAAGGTACAAACAATACGAACATTTCATAATACCAGATGCTGGGAGCCACAGGCCTAGAACATATTACAGATCCACCGAGCCACATTCATTTTGAAAAGATTACACTAATGCTCTTTTCAAACTTAGAATTACCAGCCTTCCAGAAACTCCTTACCATCTTGAGTAACTGAAAGCATAAAGTGGCAGTTGTCAATTCCACCCTCCTGCAACATCTCCATAGGCCAAATGATCAGGCCACATGGTGAGGAGTTACTTTAGCTGAGAAAACATGGGCTCATTCCTTCAGCAGCTACATGGTTCTATCTAAAGGGGGAGGCACAAATGTATATACATAAGAATAAATGCAGCTGTCTTGCTGGAGAAGCAGCAGAGGCATTTTTATATGTTGCAAATTCTGTGTGTGGTTGGTGATTCTGAGGCCACACCAGAAAATATGAATTCTAATGGCAGAAAAGAATTTTTGTTTGTTTGTTTGTTTTTAGACAGGGTTTCACTGTGTTGCCCAGGCTAGTCTTATACTCCTGGCCTTGAGCAATCCTCCCATCTCTGCCTCCCGAAGTGTTGGGATTACAGTTGTGAGCCACTATACTATAAAGAACTTTTCAGAATAAGACAGCAACAGTATTGCAAATGTTGTAAGAGTCAGGGATGCAGTTGAATTTGGTTAATCAAGAGCTTTAGAAAATTCGCAATATGGCTTAATGGAAAAAATATTTCACTTCCTGTTATTAGCAGCTTTAGTTCCAATTAGCCTGTGACCTCGAGCTTTGATATTTCAGAAGTTACAGGGTTCAAGAGGATCAGTAGTTCTCCTAGGGGTGTATATCACAGTCACTTAGGAAGTTAGAGAAAAAGAAAAAAACAACAGATGCCTGGACCCTGCCAAGAACTATACATTTTGAATCACGGAAGGTGACACCTGGGCATATAGGTATATTTATTTAAATTTTCTTTTGAGCCAGACCAATCCAGTGCCTCTCAGATTTTAATGTACCTATGAATCATCTGAGACTTTTGTTAAAATGTAGATTCTAATCGAGTAGGTCTGAAATGGGGCCTGAGATGTTTCACTTCTGACAAGCTCTCAGGCAAAAGATGCTGCTGTTCCATGGCTCACACACTGAACAGAGTTCTCCAGCTCAAATCGTTTGGCATTCCATTAAGCACAAAGAAGTTCTCATCCACAACTGGAATGTATCACACGCTTAGTACTTAAATTGCAAGTGCAATTAGGTGTTGCCTTTGTTTTTCACTTTGAAGATCAAGGTAGAGACTTCTATTGTTGTGTGTGGTGTGAAAAGAATATCTTAATCCCAAAACGTCTCACATCAAGGATGCAGAAGTTAAGCTAAGGCAACTTCAATCTTAGACACTTTTCCTTCTTGATGTAAAGGACCCAAAGGCATTTCTAGCAAAACGCAAGTTTCCTAGCCTGTTATTCATGCTATTCCTTTTAAATAATTCAATCTCATCTGATCAGAAGTTTAAACACAGATTTATCTCTATCCTAATCCCTCTTAATCTCCATCTTGATATGGGCAGTTTTTTCCAGTGTTTCTGGATCTAGATAGTATTTGCTATGTTCTTCCCCCACCCTTCCTGAAATCTTGAAGAGGAGGCCCTCTCTATTCTCATCTAAGCCGGTTTCCAACATTGGAGAGCTGAGGCTAGAGCCCTCCTACAATGCCCTTGAGGCTCTCCTCACCAGCAGGGGATGGAACCATTGTTGAACACTCTTTTATCCAGGTCACATTTTCACATATGCTCTACCAAGATATTCTGAGAAACTAGAGAGAAGTCTGTGGAGCATCCAGATGAACAGCTTCCAGCACTGCTCTGACCTACCCATCTACTAGCATCACTGAAAGAGGATAGTTCTCTTCAGAATGAGAAGTGTTCTGGAATCAAGGAAGCTCCCTAACTCTGAAGATGTTTGGTTTCTTCCTCGTGACTCATAGGAAGACAGACTAGTAGTTAAGAGCACAAGCCTAAGTTTGTGACTTTGAGTAAATCATTTAACCTCTCTGAGCCTCAGGTTTAATAATAAAAAAAAAACCAGTTTTTAAAAATTGGGTTCTATGACATAATGCAGGTAAAATACTTTGCAAGGTACCTGACACACAGAGCACTCAATAAATATTTATAAATAATTATTAAATTATAGAGAAAAGAGAACAATTGGTGGAAAAAACTACTGACTGTGTTTATAGTTGCATAGAAAACAGTTGAAGGTTATATACCAAACTTTTACTGAAGTATGAAGGAAATTTCACATTTTATCCATGTAATTTTCAAATCAATCTTTACTACTAGCCTGTATTTTTTGTAAGTTTTTAAAAATAAGGATAAGTTTTAAAAACTTCACGGCTACTTTTCACTTTTTCACTTCAAAATTTTCATTGACAACCAACAACTCTTATTTGAAAGGAAAATGAGGAGGGCCAACACCCCGAATCTACCTGAGTTAGTGGCCTAAGGCACAATACTGACAGAGCTCTATTTAGTCAAAGGGCTGGCCTCTGGCCTTCACAGTGAAAAATGGATTCTATCAAAGGCAGCAAGGCTGCCTGAGCTTGTACCTGGTGTGGGCAGCACACATGTCTGAAAAAAATAAACTTTTTTTATTATTGGTCTGTGTCAAACTTTGCCCCACATCTAAGTTACCTCAAGAAAATACCTCTATAACTAGATCACCAGATAAGATGCCCTCCTGCTTCTTTGCAAAGAGAAAGAAAAAAAAAAAAACTGATGCAAACCTATTTACTACTTATTTTGTTTTAAAGACATTTTTGGCCAGGCACGGTAGCCCCCGCCTGCAATCTCAGTGCTTTGAGAGCCAAGGTGAAAGGATGGCTTGAGCCCAGAAGTCAAGACCAGCCTGGGCAACATAGTGAGACCCCATCTCTAAAAAAAAAAAAAAAAAAAAAAATTAGCCAGCCTTTGTGGCATGCACCTGGGGTCCCAGCCACTTAGGAGACTGAAGTAGATGGAATGCCTGAGCCCAGGAGGTTGAGGCTGTAGTGAGCTGTGATCACAGTACTGCACTCCAGCGTGGGCAACAGAACAAGACCTGGTCTCAAAAGTAAATAAATAATAAAAATTTTTTAAAAGACATTTTTGGCCAGGCACAGAGGCTCACACATGTAATCCCAGCACTTTGGGAGGCTGAGGCGGGCAGATCACTTGAGGTCAGGAGTTTGAGATCAACCTGGCCAACATGGTGAAACCCTGTCTCTACTAAAAATACAAAAATTAGCCGGCCGTGGTGGTGCATGAGTGTAATCCCAGCTACTCTGGAGGCTGAGGTACAAGAATTGCTTGAATCCGGGAGGCAAAGGTTGTAGTGAGACAAGATCACGCCACTGCACTCCAGCCTGGGCGACAGAACGAGGCTAAGTCTCAAAAAAGAAAGAAATTTTTTAGTGTTCCAGGAAAGCAGCCTGAAGCACAGAGCTGAGGGAAGGTTCAGAAGGCAGCTGCCTCAGGCCTTGTGCCTGCCCCGCCCTGCCCTGACTAATTTGTACCTTGGCTGCCACACTAGTTCCCAGTCCACTCAGAGCCTGTGCCCTCTATGCACCAAGCCATTCCCAGAGCGCAATTCCTTAAGAATTCCTTAAGCAATGCAGAAGAAGGATCTGTGCAATTGTCTATAGAGTCCCATATGTGGGCTACCACCTCTGCATGGGGTGACTGCTGTGAACCTGACCAGAAACTGTGAAGTCTCCCCCTCTCCTCCGTGCGGTGTGTTTGCTCCTTTAGCTTCTCAACAACTGCCAGGAGCCCCTGGGCCAGAATTCAAGTCTGATTCATCTTGGTCTGCTTGGAGCTTGGCATGGGGCCAGGCACAGAGAGGTGGCTCAATGTATAAGCCAACTAACTGCGAGCCAACTGAAGAAGCCACCCTGTTCACCCTTTCCCACACTCTTCAAGTGCAAATTTCTCCCTTTTCTCCCAAGCCAGCTTGCTCCTTCTTCCCTCTACGTCTGCCCTGAAATAGAAACGTCAGACATTTAAGGGCAAGTGAGTCCTTTATAAAGTCTGAGGGTGGCTTTTTCTTTAAAGATGTGTAGGAGATAATCATCAAGATTGAGAATATCACCACCCATCCTGCATAAGCGAGAGAAGCATTTCTTAAAGGGTGAACTAGAAGGAAAGGTGGTTTCTAGGAAAGCAGGTGTACATGCAGTCTCAACACAGGATACTTTGTAAGTATCAGGTATTGAAAAGGCCTTCTGATGCATTGAAACCCCAGGGTAGGAAGCGAAGACAGAGAAAATGACCACGCCTGGCCACTGCTGGAAGAAAATGCCAGAAGGCCATCTTCTCAGAGTCATGGCAGCCTTTACCCCACAATGGGAGATGCGCAACCAGGAGACACCCCCCCCTTTTGATCCCAAGCTCAGCTTTACTGTACAGTGTGGCAGGCATTAGGCAGAGAAAGCAGGCAGCAAAGTGCGTCGCCACTTGGTTGCCCTTTTTACACTAGCCCGGGTCCACACCCTGCCGCCCTAGCCAGCTCCAGGGTAGGGTTACACCACTTTCCTTTTTCTTATTTTTAAAAGACAAGGGCGCTACAAATATCTTTCCAGCAAGAACCCGATCCTGGCACGGGGGCGGGGGGAGGGGAGTGGGGGAACTCTCATTTTTCTTCCCTGCGGCTGGCAAAATTTCCCCGTCCTCTTTCCCCTAGGGACCCCCCTCAAGTCTCGGCCCTTGGTGCAGAAAATGGGACCCCAGGTTACTGCGGCCTCGCCCTGCGAACAAGTTTCCGCTGGCTTGGCCGCTTGCAGAATTGCCAGGGCAGACGCTGAGCGTGGTCAGAGAGCGTCTCTACATTCCGGGATCTTGCACCCCGAGGCCCCTCCGTACTCGCCCCGGATCGGTGTCCCGGGTAGGGGGACCCCACTTACCCCACAATGGAAATCATCATGGCAGCCACCACCAGGTAGTTGGTCTGGTAATAGAGCAGGTTGCTCACCACGCGGTTGTTCCATTTGGAAATGTCCCTGAAGTCCGGCCGGGCAAAGCGATCGGAACCCGGGAAGAAATCGTCCCAGGCGCGGAGTGGGGCGATATTAACGTCCATGTTCTCAGCTTCGCGTTCTTCGCCTCCGGAATCTGACGGCGGCGGCGGCGGCAACCGATCAGCTGAGCTGAGTTGAAGAGTGGACAGCGGCTCCGTCTCGGTCGGCTTTGCGGTTGGCAGACAGCAAGGCAAAGGAAATTGGGAGTGGGCGGGCGTGTTTGCTCGTCTTTACTTCTTGATTGGCTCTTGGTTGGGTACAGGAAAACAGGAACCTCGAGACAGAACAAGGGACTGAGTGCAGAATAGAGATGAAATGACAGAAAGCAACTAGCGGAAATCCCCTGACTGAAGGGAGGTGGCAATGCCTTTTCTAGCAGTCCGAATACCCGCTGCCTCCTTTGAAATACCTTTTTTGAAGGTTTACCTAGAAGAAAAATTTTGGCAGCTGTGCAGATGTCAATCTAAGTGAAATGAAATGGAAGGTGACTACAGTGTTAATGGAGAATGAGCTGCTTTTGAAAACTAAGTCTTACTAACCTCTACACATCTGAATGCAATCCCATGTTTTCTCTGTTTCACCATGAGTCACTATATGTGAAATCAGATTGGCAAAATGGGAAAGAAGGTCATGTAGAACATAAGGGCTGGTCTGTTTTTTTCACTTCTCTTCTTTGTTCTTCATCTCTGTTCTCTCCAGGCTAAATTGTTGGACTGCTGTGCCATTCTGATAAAGTGATAAAGTAGGCACTCTGGCCACTTCAGTCCTGAGCTGGGCGTGTTGCTTACATTTTAAAGCAAACAGTTGTCTGCAGTGAACTAGTTGTTCTGCATCCAGCATTTTCTGGGCAGAAATATGCATTCCGCTTCAAAAGTTTTCTTAGTTTTATTGCAATATTTGGTGACAACTTTCACTGAGGGACCACAATATATTCATAGATAACGTGATGTTTTGTATCCCAGCCCAAAGACCTGGCAAAAGATGTATTCGTTGTAAATTCTCTTTAAGCTTCCAAGGATCATCTTTTTTCAGTTAAGGGGCTGATTGGTATAATGCATGAGATAAAAGTAGTTTGTTTGATTGTATAATGTAATAGGTAGAATTCCAAGGTGAAGATTTCTAAGATAACAGAGTCTCTAAGCCCCTAAGTGGCTTAGACAAGGTGAATTCACTCAGATCACCAATTTTTGAAAACTTGGAAAGTAATGAAATATACTAATGCAAAGTCTAGAAAACATAATTTAATTTTCCTTATTAATTCAGAAGACAGTTAAGGAGCTTACAATGACTCTAAGAAATTACTACTACTACTGGTGTTTAGGAAAATTTGGTGATTGCGTGGAATTAGTGCTAAGATATATCTTATGTGCTGCTTTTTGAATAAAGTTTAAAATGTGAAAATATTCCTGAGTGCTCACGTTTTCTTGATTCTGGAAAAATGGGATGGTGTGAAGTCAGAGAAAGCAAAATTAGAGTCCCAGCTCCTTCCTCTCTGGCAGGTGACTTTGGAGGAATTACTTAATCTCTCCCAGCCTCAGTGACTTCATGTGTTAAGTGGGGATAATGGAACATTTGCCACATAGATGAGGGTAAGTGAAAGAATGTATAGGAAATGCTTAGTGTATAATAAAGGTTCACAGTTATATGTTACTATTATTGTTATTAGCAATAGGATAGCCCACGATTCATGTCTGCTATTAATAGTGCTTTAATCTGATTTGTTGGCCGGGCGCGGTGGCTCACGCTTGTAATCCCAGCACTTTGGGAGGCCGAGGCGGGCGGATCACGAGGTCAGGAGATCGAGACCATCCTGGCTAACATGGTGAAACCCCGTCTCTACTAAAAATACAAAAAAAATTAGCCGGGCGTGATGTCGGGCGCCTGTAGTCCCAGCTACTCGGAGAGGCTGAGGCAGGAGAATGGCGTGAACCCGGGAGGCGGAGCTTGCAGTGAGCCGAGATCGCGCCACTGCACTCCAGCCTGGGCGACAGAGCGAGACTCCGTCTCAAAAAAAAAAAAAAAAAAAAAAAAAAAAAAAAAAAAAAAAATCTGATTTGTTTTCTATGCTTTCATTATAAACTTCTACTGACCTTTCTGTACCTTGCTCCAATTTTATTGTTGTGGTTGTATCTGGGTAGGGGGAAAAGGTTGAGAATATTCAGTACAATGCCAACAAGTATTTCGAGTTCTTTTGAGGCTCTGTGAAAGCACTGTGGGTTTTTTGTTTTTTGTTTTAAAGAGGAGAAAGACGTAATCCTGCTCTGCCTTCAAAACTTCTGCAATCCAGTGGAAACACTAGTTAAATATGAGACAGTGAGAGGAGTGCTAAATAGAGACGCACTGAGCCTCAGTGCTGAGTTACACGAAGTCAGAGGGTGTGGAGGAATTCCCCAGGGCTTCAGAATGTCAAGAAGCAGCACTGTGGGCAAGCTGAGTAAATCATCTTGGTAAAGATGAGAGTGGGAACTCCAGTGCAGCCCCACACCTGTTGGTGAGATTTATGAGTATTAGAAGCTATGACCAAGAACTTTATCTTCAAACTGCTCAGAACCACATGACCAAAAGCTGTCAAGAGTGTACTAGTAACAATATGATTACTCCTTGATCACAGGCAATTGATACCCAAGAAAGAGTTATTTGTTTAAACCTCTTTAGAGGTTTTTAGAGGTTTTTAGAATTTCCTTATTTATGTTTAAACCAAGAGGTTTAAACATAAGTAAAGAAATTCTAAAAAGACAGAGAAAGCTGTTTATGGCGTGATTCCCTTCTGCCTCCCTCCCAAAATGTTAACCCTGTTTCTCTCTTTGCGGTATGGGAGACTTTTCTCTAAACATTTCTACCTTTGTTAAATTATTTTAAATAAAAATGAACACGTAATGAGTCATTACTTTTTTCCAGTAACTGTTCGAAATGCTATTAGTAGCAGCTCTTTGTTAGTGTTCATTCCGGGGAGGGAGGGGTCAGATTCACTGTAGAGGTCTTTCTGGAGCTTTAATTTATTATTATTTTTAGAGACAGGGTCTCGCTATGTTGCCCAGGCTGGTTTTAAAATCCTGGGCTCAAGCAGTCCTCCCACCTCAACCTCCCAAGTAGCCCGGATTACAGGCGTGGAAAGCCGAGCCCTGCTTCGTGGGGCTTTTATAATGGGACTGGTGTGTCTAGATAGGACCATTCAGACTAGCTGTCTGTTTAAAAACCATAGCAGATAATCTAATTGTTTTGGTATGTTCCATTTGAAGTAAAATAAATCTGTTGAAGGTTTTGCTTGCGTGCCTCTGTTGCTTTCATTCCTGGCAAGGGCAGATGGCTATTTCTAATCCGTCAATCAATCTAAGCCAGTGAGAGTGCCTGGTGTCATTTATCAAAATACCACTATGGTGAGTCAGGGTGTTAGTCTCAAAGCAAGCAGATGCAGGGCCAGATGCCTTTGCAGACTTCTTCATCGGCTGGCTGTATTCTGTCCCTAGGACTCAGTTTCCTCCCCTGTGAAATGGGTGCAACTGGACTAGGTGGCCTTTAAGGTGCCTGCTGCTTTTCACCATCTGAAGGGTTGTAATGCTCATTACCACTAATCAAAGGGTATCCAGTATTGTTGAGGGTTCAGACTACAAGAGCCCATTTTGATAAGCACTGAGGTTAAATCCTCAGTGAAACCATCTGTGGAGTTGTCTGGGCAAGAAAAAGTGGTTTCATAGTTGATACTGAGACATGTGATGCAGAAGGAGGCTGGTATCTCTTGATATGGACTGTGAACTCTATTCCCACACTCACTGCCTGGCACTGACTTTCAGCTCAGTGAATGCTATTGAACTGAACCTAATTGGGGGACCATAAAGGACAAGCTTTCCTTAAGGGTCACTGAAAACAACGACAAGAGGAGATTAAATATTACAGTATAGTAAAGGCAGCTACATTTACTGAATACCCATCAGGCTTTATGTACTCCATTTCAGTGGCTCTCAAATTTTACCAGAGGAGAACCACCCCAAGCTTTGCAGAAGGCTGGAGGGCGGTGGCGGAGTCGGGGGGTGGGGGGCACTGAAAATTTGTGTTAAAAAAATTCCCAAGTGATGTTGATCAGAAACTGTATTTTGAGAGCCACTCTGGATTTTACTTAATTATCCGTCTCACAAGGTGAATAGTGTTATGCCTACTTTATAAATGAAGAAATAGAAGTGAATAAGGGTCTCATAGCTCATAACTGCGAAGAATTTAAAATCAGTTACTTTTGATTCCAAATATCATTCTTGTCCCACTCCATAAAAGGAGATGTGTATGTGTATATATATATATATACATTTTTGAACATGATCATTTCCCTCTATCCAGCCATCCAGATTCATAGTGTATATTTGTATTTCTGACTCTAGAAGAAAATAATTGAAACTTTTATCACCATTTATCTTTAGGTGATAGGACTATGGGTGTTCTAAGTTATTCTTTGATTTTTGTGATTGTTTTCCTTTATACTTTTTTGTTTCTAAATATACACATTTATCTCAGGTAAAAAGTTTTAAAAAATCATTTCGTTTCCGCTGAACTTATCTAACAGAATGTGACATGAAAATATTAATGCTGATTTGTACAAAGAAAATAATAATCTCCCACCCCACCACTGTAAACTGATTTAGATAAATTTATTATTACAGTGAGTACTTATAAAAGCAAAGACTTTGGAACCATCCTGAAAAGCAGAAAGTGGAAATTTCCTTGATCTTTGCCCCTAGAGGAAAGCTCTGGCATATTGGGATGGTTCTTCAGGAGTTTTTCATAGAATATACCAATATTTTACATAATTACTTATTAACATATAATTTGTATAAACGCATAATGTATTGTCTACATTTTCACGCTGCGGAGCAACATTATGCACGGTATAAGATTCACCTAATTAAGCGTAGGTAATTAAGATTGTAATTACGGGGCAAGGCTTTAAAGCCCACGGGAGCCCGACCGCAGTCAGCCTCGCCCCTCCCTGCCGGCTCTGTTCCTGGCCTCGCCCCTCCCAGCTTCGCCGGTCCCGCCCCTCCCCGCTTTGCCTGTCCCGCTCCTCCCCGCTCTTCCCCGCCCCCCGACGCGAGGGCACCTGGGAAGAGGCGGAGAACAATATGGCGGATGGCGAGGAGCCGTAAGTACCGGGGCTCTGCAGACGCGCCGGGCTGGGCTGGGCTGGGTTGTGAGAGAGCGCGGCGGTGGGCGGTTGCCGCCGTCACCCGGGGTCCCCCCACCCCCCCCGCCCCGTCCCCTCGCCCCCCTCCCCTCGCGGCGCCCAGTGTGTAGCGCGATGCTGACCCTTCTTTTATTCTCTCTTTTAGGGAGAAGAAAAGAAGGAGAATAGAGGAGCTGCTGGCTGAGAAGTTAGTGCTGCCGGGAGGCCGGGGCCCTCTCCGGGGACCCCCGCCTCCCCCCACCCCAGGCCTAGGGGACCAGCCGCAGCGGGCCCGGGGGGCTGGGAGGGGGACACCCGGAGCGCAGGCCCCGCGGCCTCATCCCCCGATCCCCGTCCCGTAGCCCCGAAGGCCTGGCGGGCCGCTCCCGGTCTCTGCCCGGTGCGGGCGTCGGGGCCAGGCTGCACGGCCCCAGCTCCTGCAGGGGCCCTCCGGGGTGCCTGACGTAAAGGTCTTGAGGAGGGACCCTTGTGCACTCCTCTTCCTCCATCCCAAATTGTCAGAGCCGTGACCCTGTGAAAAGGCAATCTACCTTAAACGCACAGGAAAAGGACACAAGACCGTTTTGTGGCCTTTTGCAAACACTGAGACAGTAGTACTAATTGCAAACTTTTAATGATAACTCTACATGTCAGATATTGTACTAAGCACTCCAGTCATTTTGGCAAAATAATTGGCTCTTAAAAGAGGTTATTGACCTCAAACAGCCTATTTCTCGCTTTTACTACACACCCTATTTCTTATCAGATGCTTAATTCTATGCTGGTGAGACAGATTTAATCGAACTGTTTTCTAACCTGGCTAGCGCCACATAATTTACTCCCCTCCCTGCCTGGGCAGGGAAAAATACTCTTGCATTGGTTATGGTGAGTTTGTAATTTCCGTGCCAATTCCCAGTAGCAGTGCTTTGATCTTTATGTGTGTCCCTCAGACAGTTTAATTTCAGCTGCAAGAGGACTGGGATGACAAACTTAATTTCACATTCTTTGCTGCCTTTTATTTCCCTCCCACCTTTACATGAAATCACAATTAAACATTGCTTACCATATCCCATGTACTGTACTTAGTCCTCTATGTGATTATCTCTATCCTCATGGCCGAAAGAAGTAGCTATGAACGGCCTACAGATGAGGTTTGTGGCTATTAAGTAATCTGCTCAAGGTCACAGTGCTGTTAATTGTGGAACCCAACACAACTCTGACATCAAAACCTGTGGTTTTTATCGCTAGGCAATACTTCTTGGTCCCTTTTGTAAAAATTGGGTATTACTAATATATTTGACGGTAGAAACTGTGGGGTTATAGGAAATTAGAAAATTAAAAATAATCACAACCAAACGTGAATATTACACTAAGTATAAAATAGATGCATTTTGTAGAGGATTCCCACCTTATTCTGTTGTATGTTCTAAAAGGATTCTAGATGCCTATCTGTGGCGTAATTGTAACCTAAAAACTTTGTGTTTAGTGGCAAGAAAAGCCGTCTCACAGTATTAAGGGGTTCTTTAAAAAATTAGGACCTCTGCCAGGTTCAGTGGCTCACTCCTTTAATCCCAGCACTTTGGGAGGCCGAGGTGGACGGATTACTTGAGCTCAGGAGTTTCAGACCAGCCTGGGCAACATGGCGAAACCTGTCTCTACTAAAAATACAAAAATTAGCTGGGTATGGTGGCATGTACCTGTAGGCCCAGCTGCTTGGGAGGCTGAGGCAGGAGAATCACTTGAGCCCAGGAGGGCAAGGCTGCAGTGAGCTGCAATCACACCACTGCACTCCAGCCTGGGCAACACAGTGAGACTCTGTCTCAAAAAAAAAAAAAGAATAAGAAAAAATAGCCTCTGTTTCTGAGAAAGGTGTGTGAAAATTCCTGTCATCAAAATAATTTTTAGATTACACCTTTGGAAAGGATACATAAATATTAAATTTGCATCAGACACATAAGTATCAGAATTCTGAAAGTGTGACTTTTTTTCTCTGTTGTATCTCTTATTTCCTAATGTAAGTGTGTTAAAACAACAGATTGAGGAAGCTTGCAGTGATTTTTTTTGTAAATACCAAATGTAGAGAAGTCAATTTCTCACATAATAGACCAATATCCTAAGTTGAACCTTGGATTGCTTTAGGAAACCAAAAACATGTAGACTGATTGTTTCATCCATTGGGTGAAATAAAAATAGAAACATGCAGTTCTTAACTTTAAATGAATTGTATAATAGGCAAGAAAAAATTTCAAAGCATAAACATAATCACGTTGAATATTTCCCTTTTTATTTGAGCAGGTCTGGTGTGGTTACCTTTTCATTTGGGGATACCATAATAGTTGTAGGTGTGGTTTTTTTCATACTGATCTTTGCAGCTGAATTTACTGTGTTCTGTGCAGAATGGCTGTTGATGGTGGGTGTGGGGACACTGGAGACTGGGAAGGTCGCTGGAACCATGTAAAGAAGTTCCTCGAGCGATCTGGACCCTTCACACACCCTGATTTCGAACCGAGCACCGAAGTGAGAAACGTTTATTTTTAAATAACTGCTCTAATAGTTTTATGTTTCAAAACTAATAGAATGCTTCTTTTTAAATTTGCTCTTACAATGAAAATACTAATAAAATTGTTCTGTGAAACTAAATTTTTCTTAAAATATGAAATTGCATATTAACAACTGATTTTGTTTGAATGACTATTTGAGTCTTCACATTTCTCATGTAACTGAAAATTTTTGTGAGAAAAATAACTTCATGACCTCATGTAAAAATTTAAAATTCCAGTTTAAAATGCTTTGTGAAACATACTCCCCTTTTGTAGTGCTACTGTGAGAAATTACTTTTGATAGGAATATAGATGTGCTTATTTAAATTTTGAAATTTAGTTGGAATGAACATGTTAGCTTTGAGTATAATTAATTGCATGTTAAGAATTATGTAAGTACTAAATAATAGAGGCATAGAATTTTGGACTGATAGTGTCTGATTTAAGTCAAGTGTTCAATTATATGTGACTTTTTTTATTACAGGGTAGGGAAAAGTAGAGCACATCTTTATGTCCTTTTGTATTTATAAAAAGATAATATTTTGAAATAGAAATACTGTGTTATTCCTAGAAATTAACATGCAGACTCTTGGTTTGGCCCAGTGTCTCATGTGAATAACTTTCTCCTTTGATGCTGGGCAGAATTGAAAGCATTAAAAAGAAAAAAAAAGAAAAAAGAAAAAATTGAAAGTATTAATTCTGTCTTTCTTTGGATAACACACCATATTTTCTTGTACTTCTAAATTTTTTTTTTGGCCTGATAATTTAAGATTGTTACTTCTGTTAAATGATTGTATTTCTGCTGATAAGGAATTTTCTAAGAGTTTTATGTGTTTTCGTGTTATCTCATGTTTTGTGAGTTTTGCTCACTTTATTCAAAAGGAGATGTTGGCCAGGTAAGGTGGCTCACACCTGTAATCCCAGCACTTTGGGAGGCCAAGGCGGGAGGATCACTTGAGCCCAAGAGTTCCCGACCACCCTGGGCAACATAGAGAGAACCCATCTATTAAAAAAAAAAAAAAAAAAAAAAAGAAAAAAAAATTAGCTGGGCATGATGATACATGTCTTTGGTTTCAGCTATTCAGGAGGTTGAGGTGGGAGGATTGCTTGACTGCACCTGGAGGTGGAGGCTACAGGGAGCTTTGATCATGCCATTGCACTCCAGCCTGGGTGACACAGTGAGACCGTCTCAAAAAGGAAAAAAAAAAAAGCAGCTGTTACTCTTCCCCCCTCCACCCACCCCACATGGAGTTTCGCTTTTGTTGCCAAGGCTGGAATGCAATGGTGCGATATCGGCTCATGGTAACCTCCGCCTCCCAGGATCAAGTGATTCTCCTGCCTCAGCCTCCTGAGTAGCTGGGATTACAGGCGCCCGCCACCACACTTGGCTAATTTTTTATGTTTTTAGTAGGGACAGGGTTTCACCATGTTGGTCAGGCTGGTCTTGCCTGACCTCAGGTGATCTGCCCACCTCGGCCTCCCAAAGTGCTGAGATTACAGGTGTGAGCCACAGTACCCAGCCCTGTTACTCTTTTTACCTTACTGTTTTAGTCCTTTAAACACCTTAGGCAGTGCTTGATCCTCTGCTTTTTAAATTTTTAAACTTTTATATTTTTAGGAAGTTAACTGAGTTTGATGTTCTCTATCCCTTTTCAAAAATTAAAAAACAAATTAGAGATAGTTTTCCTGTAATTTCTTACAATAAAAGGCAATTTAAAAACATTAATGGCCGGACGCGGTGGCTCATGCCTGTAATCCAAGAAACTTTGGGAGGCCTAGGCGGGCGGATCACTTGAGGTCAGGAGTTCGAGGCCAGTCTGGCCAACATGGTGAAACCCCGTCTCTACTAAAAATGAAAAATTAGCCAGGTGTGGTAGTGCACACCTGTAATCCCAGCTACTGAAGAAGCTGAGGTAGGAGAATCACCTGAATCTGGGAGGCAGAGGTTGCAGTGAGCCGAGATCCTGTCACTCACTCCAGCCTGTGTGACAAGAGCAAGACTCCATCTTAAAAAAAAAAAAAAAAAGAAAAATTAACATTGAAACTTCCTGAAATCATTAGAGTTTTAGAATTCCTTGTTCGATAGAATTCATAAATTTCAAATAATTGATCAGATACGAAGTCTGCTCTTTATGCCAGTTGCATTTCTTCATGGAAACATCAGAAACTATTTTAAAGTTTGTTGCTTTATTTATAGTCCTTGCGGTTATCACCCAGCTTTTAATATGCCTTTCCATTCTTTACAGTCTCTCCAGTTCTTGTTAGATACATGTAAAGTTCTAGTCATTGGAGCTGGCGGCTTAGGATGTGAGCTCCTGAAAAATCTGGTAATATATATACATATATATATAAATACATATTTTTTTCTTCTTTGTGATAAGTAAACCTTACTTATCTGTCATACTAGGAAATTTCTTGTGATTCTTAACCTTTTCTCTTGAGCCTTTGTTAGAGAAGTTTAGCATGCCAAATTCCAAACAGTAATTAAAATGATAAAACTTATGAACTTTTTAAATTCCAAAGCTCTCAGCTGTAAAGTTATTGATAAAATTTCATACTTCAGTTTTCTTCTCTGATCTTTAACAAACAAATTTTGGTGCTTCCTCTGGCAAAACGCTCCTAACTTCAATGAAGTAAATAACAAAACTGGTAATTCATATTTTAATGTATAGTTTCAAATAATTTATTATTTCTTTTGCTTCCCCAAATAACCCAGCGAGGTGGGTAAGACGTTACCCCATTTTATATAGAGGGAGACATTAAGGTTTAGAGATGTTGACTGACTTGCTGAAGTTTTTCTGGATTGTAGCGATGTGCCTGGAATTGAATCCAGGTCATCAGTTCTTAGTTAAGTGTTCTTTTTCAGTGAACCATTAGGTCATTTTATGACCTAATAAGACGATTTTGGACACCTAAGTTTTGGGAAAGCTAAACCTTTACTGAACTTATTTCCATATATTTAGAAATAAGTTAAGTATATAATTTGATTTAATTATTTGGTTTCCTTGACTTTTTCTAATCGCAAAGTAACTTTTTATAAATTTTAATGAGTTTATGTAACACAAATGAGTAGAGGCAGAATTGGTTTAGAGTTGTATGCTAGGCTTCTCATTGCTGTGTAGAAAAGTGGAAATGCTAGAATAGACTCTTTAGAAATTAAAGCAGGTCACAGCCAGATAGAGGACCCAGATAACTGGCCAAGGGGGTTAAAGTTCTAGTATAAACGTAGCCACGTTAATTTTGTTAAGAAACACTAATGTCACTTGAGTGAAGTTGTAAAAACTTAAATATACTTCACTGTATTTAATGCCTTGCTGGGTTCTGTGGGGATTATATGTCATCATGGTCTCTGTCTTCAATGAATCTGAAGTTTCACTGGGGAGATAAATCTCACATGAAATAAATAGCAGTGTGCATGATGTACTCTGTGGTGGGATGCCAAAATGACAGTACCGTATCAAACATAAATACTCTAGCAGTGTGAGAACCAAAGACTTACAGAAGGAAAGGGTTTATGGAGGATGGGCACTGGTTTTTGTTAGGTATTATAAATGTACAAGTTTCCTAAAGCTTATTAAATTTTGAAGCCATTATTTGCAAATGTGACATTTACTAATTTTAAGTGTAAAATAATTGAAGATTAGATCTGAAGATTAGTCACTAAGCAACTTTAAGGAGCGGCCCTGTTCTTTATTGCATTATAGTAATCTTTTACACAAAAGAAGAAAACTAAGGGTTTTCAATTTTACTCCTTGTTTTGCTTATTTAATTCACTGTAAGTCCCCTAAAGGCTCATTCTAACAAAAAAGAATACGATGCTAGGCTGGGCACGGTGGCTCACGCCTGTAATCCCAGCACTTTGGGAGGCCGAGACAGGTGGATCACAAGGTCAGGAAATCGAGACCATCCTGGCTAACACAGTGAAACCCCGTCTCTACTAAAAAATACAAAAAACAAAAAATTAGCCGGGCGTGGTGGCAGGTGCCTGTAGTCCCAGCTACTCGGGAGGCTGAGGCGAGAGAACGGCGTGAACCCGGGAGGCAGAGCTTGCAGTGAGCCGAGATCACGCCACTGCGCTCCAGCCTGGACAACAGAGCGAGACTCCGTCTCAAAAAAAAAAAAAAAAGATATTAATATTACTGGTTGAGCAAATATTTATTGAGCCTCCACCCCATATGCCAAGCACCACTTTAGATGCTGAAGATACAGCATTGAACAGAGAGATGTTTGCGTTGGTGGGACTCACATTTTAGTTGAATGAAAAAGTGAGTATATAGTATGTCAAATGGTGTGAAGGAAAAAGGTTTACAAAAAGGTGCTATTGAGTACAAAGGTCAGCAAATGAGCCATACAGATATCTGTAGGAAGAGTATTCTAGTTAGAGAGAATAACAGGTTCAAAGCTGTGAAGTGGAGCACTCCTGTTTGTTCAAGGACTGCAAGGAGGCTATCATCGCTAGAGCAGAAGTGGGTTGGCGGAGCATTTTTGGAGACCATATCAGACAGATAATGGGAGATGGAGGGGCTTGGAGTGGATATCACAAAAGACTTTGGAGGTTGCTGTAAGTGCTCTGGCTTTTACTCTGAGTCATGAAGTCATTGGAGAGATTTATGCAATGAGAGACTTGATTGGCTTTTCACCTAGGTTACTGAGGCTGATGCATTGAGAATAGACTAAGGGAAGAACAGGGAGGAGGAAGAAACAGAGACTGATTGATTATTGTAGTCCTCTAGACAAGAGACAACGTGACTTGGAACAGGATGGTAGCATTGGAGGTGGTGACAGGTGGTCAGATAATGGATATATTTTGAAGATGGAATCAACACGATTAGCTGATGGATTGGTGGTGTGCTGTGAGAGAAAGAGAGGAATCAAGGATGATACAACAAGGTTTTTGCTCTGGGGGCGGGCACCTGGAAAGATGGAGTTACTGCAATGAGGAAGATCTGGAAAAGAACAGATTTGGTTGTTGTGGTGAGCAAGGGTGATCAAGTTTGGTTTTGGAAACTGTTAAGTCTGAGATGTCTGCTAGATGGTCTATATCTTATAAGATCGTCTGAGATCACTAGAACAAAGCACAAGGCTGCTCCGAATTCTGGCCAGTAAAGTAGGAAGAAAACTGAATGAACTGGAAACCAATTTTTAAAAAGTGTTCAAATTCTCATAAGTGTGGTGACCAAGTGAAGAACATATTTTAGGGTGGAGGAAGTGACCCACCCAGCCTAATACCTCAGAAAGGTAAGGTCAGATAGACTGAGAATTGGTCCCTGGAGTTAGCAACACGGAGATTATTGGTGACCTTGACAAGTACAGTTTCTGTGGAGTTTGAGAACAGTCAGGACTTTGAAAGCACAAATATGGATAAGTCTTGAAGATCTCTTGGTATAAAGGGGGACAGAAAAATGAGGAAATTATTGTCAAGTTATTTGATCATCTAAGTAAACTGACCAAGACCAGAAAAGTTAGTTATTGAGACTTATTTTTTTCAGTTTTTTGCATCTGCTGGTAAATTTGAATGTGGTCGTAGTGTTTAGAATGCATGGCATTATTATTGAACCCTAACAGGTTTTTTGTTTTTTGCCTTTCCCTACTTTTTGAATTGCTTGCTCTTGACTCAATATCTTTTAAGATACTCCTTTTACATATACAGTCTACCTATGTGTGTGTTTTTATAATATATGTCTTATAATAGTTACCATTTCTGAATCGTGGCATGCTTAATATTAAGTAAACTAAGATAAAGCTTGTAAGAATTGCTTTTAACAATATTTTGAAAAAATAATAGCAAGCATAGTAAAATTAAAGTATCCATCAATAGCAGCAAAGCAACAAATTTTACAAGTGTGTTTATGGAATTATATATATATGTAAAATAGTTTTAATCTGTAGAAATTTTGAGTTGCTCTCTTTTGGTTATAGGTTATTTGAAACTGAGTGATTGTACACTTTTGACTTGTTCAAGAACTCTGAATTTTATATACCTTGCAAGACTCTCTTTCAGTCATCGAATACAAGTTACACAGAATTTATTACTGAGAATTTGTAGACTTAAGACTACATTGAAAACAAATATTACATTTTTAAATGTGAGGAAACGTCTGCTTAATTGGATTGTTTTTATTCCCACAGGCCTTGTCTGGTTTTAGACAGATTCATGTTATAGATATGGACACTATAGATGTTTCCAATCTAAATAGGCAGTTTTTATTTAGGTAAGTTTTAATATCTTAGTGGTTTTCTTTTTTTAAGCTCTGATTATCATTTGAACTTGTACATTGCAGTTTAATAATTTTTAAAAATGACTTGAGAGGATAATACTAATTTTATTTTGAAAAACGAAACTACCACTCCCATTTTAGGTAAAGTTTTGTAAGAAAATTTCGGGCATCTTGGTGACAGTAGTTATGTAAACAAATACATGTTTTTGTTTTTTCGAAGAAGTCTCCTTCCAAAGGTTTATGTGATTTTTGGGAATATCCTCAGGTTAACTGTGCTCTGCAGAAAGGAAAGAACAGTAGCTCTTCCTCCAGTTGATGTCAGAAGAGAATACTCTCTGGAGTATTAGGCCCTAGTGAGAGATTGGCAGGGATTTGTGAGCCAAGGTTTGAATGGTGACTGGAGCAATAAAGTTGGGAAAGAGTTTGAGCTTTTCCTACAAGAGGAAAGAAAATGGAAAGTCGAGGAGAGGAAAACCGGAACCAATTGGAATGGAACAAAGAGGGATGGTTACCTTAGGCATGTATGGAATATAGAGAACATCAAGGAGTGATTTGTTGAAGATGAATTTAAGAACAGAAGTAGAGGCCAGGCGTGGTGGCTTACGCCTGTAATCCCAAAACTGGGAGACTGAGGTGAGAAGACTGCTTGAGCCCAAGAGATCCAGAGCAGCCTGGGCAACAAAGCGAGACTTTGTCTCTACAAAAAAATTAAAAAATTAGCCGGGTGTGGTGGTGTGCACCTGTGGTCCCCGCTGCATGGGAAGCTGAGGTAGGAGGATCGTTTGAGCCCAGGATCTCGAGTCTGCAGTGAACCATGTTCATGCCACTGTACTCCAGCCTGGGCAACAGAGCGAGACCCTGTCTCAAAAACAAAAACAAAAACAAAAAACCCCGAAAAACAAAAACTGAAGTAGGCCATGTATCCAGACATGAAGAAACGTTCATTCATGAATTTAGTATGTAATATTGAGGGGTTTGAGTAGCTTAGGTAAAAGTGTGTATTCGTTAGTCAAAGATACACAGAGATAAGGACTTTTTTTCTCTCTAGTTAGTAAGTTTGCATCTGTTACTGACAGTGCTCAAATTGTTCTGGGTATATAGGATAATGTTGAGCTAGCAAAAAAGGTAACATTAAATTTTTGGATAGGCATAAAACCTCTACATTATCTTTGTGGAAGATCTTAATGGGACTGAAGTATGGATTAAAATAAGTTAATGAAGTGTTGTAATTGCAGTGTGACCTTTATGTTTAATTTTTAAGCTTTATTTTTTGTTTATTTTGAAATTTCCCTTCTCTATAGCAAAGTTTGTGGGCTCTGTCCAGCTTGTCAAATTTTGAGTTGTGAATGCTCTGAAAAAGATACCACTGAATTGATTTGTTATTGATACAGGCCATAAATTTGTGGCTAAAATGGTTGAAGATGGTAATAATGATATGTAGCAAGTACTTCTAAACTATCCATATTATTCCATTTAATCTCAACAACTTCAGGGTAGATTCTTGTGTTCAAGGTTGAATAATTTGGGCAGAGTGTCCTGCAAGGATGATGTGTGTGAAAGGCCATTTTATTGAGGTGGAGCAATCTGATTGCTTCATCCTGGAATGCTAAATTAACAAGCAGTTCCCAGAAACCATCTAGGAGTTCTTTTGTTTGAGATCTGCTGTAAAAGCACGTAGAATATACTACTTAAAATAATCCTAGAAGTCTACTTTATCCCTTTTACATACCTAAAGATCTTTCTGTGTGCGGAGCCATTGAATGCAATACTGAAATTAAGTTCTTTGATTTATAACAGGGCCTTTTTTATGTAAGTTGGTACAAAGTGAAGATAAAACATTTACCAAAAGTTTTGAATCAAAAAAGAACAATGCTTTATTGGAGAGAAGAAAAATTGGTCTGGCATGGTGGCTTATGCCTGTAATCACAGTACATTGGGAGGCTAAGGTGGGCGGATCACTTGAGGTCAGAAGTTCGAGACCAGGCTGGCCAACATGGTGAAACCCTGTGTCTACTAAAAATACAAAAATTAGCCAGGCGTAGTGACTCATGCCCGTAGTCCCAGCTATACTCTGGAGGCTAAGACAGGAGAATTGCTTGAATCTGGGAGGCAGAGGTTACAGTGAGCTGAGATTTGTGCCACTGCACTCCAGCCTTGGTGACAGAGTGAGACTCTGTCTCAAAAAAAAAAAAGAAAAATTGACGTGCTAAAGTGTTTTTCTTTGAAATTTCACATTTTTTTCTAATAAGCACACTATTTATTATTTTCATTTATTTTAAAAGTATTTACTGTGTGCTAGATATGAAGGAATATGAAGAGAGTTAGAACATGGTCACTTTCATCCAAATAATAGTCTAGTGGGTATGATAGACATGTATGTAACAAATATGTTATGAAAAAAGTAATAATGTTCTTATTATATACATGGAGTGGTTTCTCTGAGGAGAATATGGAAATATTAGGTAAGAAAATACCATTTGTATAGAACTTAGAGGAGGAAATTCATATCCTTTCCTATCTATATGTGTGGTTATTATTTAAGAGTGACCTTTTGAGGCTTTATATATTCAGCTTCTTTGATGTAATAGTAACATTTGCAATTTTAGCTGACACTTTTGGAATTATTCTTTCTTTAAAAACATGGTGCTGGGTGTGGTGGCTCACGCCTGTAATCCCAGCACTTTGGGAGGCTGAGGTGGGCAGATCACCTGAGGTCAAGAGTTCAAGACCAGCCTGACCAACATGGCGAAACCCTGTGTCAACTAAAAATACAAAAACTAGCTGGTCGTGGTGGTGGGCACCTGTAATCTCAGCTACCCAGAGGCTGAGGCATGAGAATTGCTTGAACCTGGGAGGCGGAGGTTGCAGTAAGCCGAGATCGCACCACTTCACTCTAGCCCGGGTGACAGAGTGAGACTCCGTCTCACAAAGAAAAAAGAAAAAAACATGGTTACAGCTCCTTTTCTTTTTTATTTTTTTTCATTTTATATAGGGTCCAGTGAGATTTTTTTTTTCTTTTTTTTTTTTCATGCAGCTTCTTAGGGGACACAAAATTTGCTGCTTAATCAGCACACACAGGAAGAAGGGGATAAATGAAGGTTCTTGCATCCCAAGGATGAATCTTATTGTGTCTATTTCAGCCAAGACCTGCGGAGTAACACCATAACTTTCTGAGCTCTAAGAGTGGGATAATTTTTTACAGTGGAAAGTGGCCAGGAATCATGGCATTATTATGCTTTATCTGGGAGGAAGAACACTGTTCAGATTTTCACTTAATTAAAGCAATACTTAATTAGACTTATGTTAATTTGGACCATTAGCAAGGGTTGACATTTAAGGTTAAATGACCATTTACCAAAAGTTATTACTGAAATCAAAATACTTAGGCAAAAATATTCCTTCTAAATTTCCTATAAGTAAACTTACTGTGAATTTACTTTTATGTTTGAAAATAAGTTATGTAGATCATATAGATTTATAATATGAATTATAATTTAAATATTTTTCCTGTAGGCCTAAAGATATTGGAAGACCTAAGGCTGAAGTTGCTGCAGAATTTCTAAATGACAGAGTTCCTAATTGCAATGTAGTTCCGTATCCTTTTGACAAGAAAATTACTTAATTTTTAAAAGCTTTTTTCCTTTATTATAAGAGATATTTAACAGAGAATACAGATAAGCAAGAGGGAAAAAAATCAGCAGTAGTAACTTTATTACTGAGATAACTGCTGGTAACATTTTGCTATCTATTCTTCCAGTCTTTTCTGTATGGTTATATAAATAGTTTTTTGGCCCTGATTTTAACTTAAGTTTATAAAGTCTGTTTTATCATCTACTTTATTTTGCATTATTGCCCTTAATTTCAGTATCGATTACATATCTCCTTTACTAGAGTGTAAATTCCTAGGCTGGATCCAATTAATCTTTGTTTCCTTGTAGTAGCAGACAGAGTAGGCAGTCAATATAGTATTAGCCAAATGGAAGGTACATCACAGTAAATTTATTTTTACAAGAAATATGTTTTTAAAAAGGAGTATTTACACTGTAGTTTGAATTTAGATCTGGAGACCTTTTGGCATTTTATAGAAAGTCAGAAGATGTGATTTCTGTGTAGAAAGTCCCACAGAATACAAAATCAACATACTGGTGAACTTGTGAAAACTTACGTAAAATACAATGCCATTTACAACTGCTTACAAAGATAAATACTTAGATGTAAACTACAAGACCAGTATGAGATTTATATAGTGAAAAACTACAAAATGCTGATGAAAGAAATCAAAGAAAATCTAAATAAATGGAGAGATAGTCCATCTTCAAAGATTGGAAGATTAAATATAGTAAAGATGTCATTTCTCCCTAAATTTGTATACATATATACCATAGTTTCTATTAAAATCCCAGCAAAATTGTCGATACAGACGATCTTCTTCTAAAGTTTATATAGAAAAGCAAAGGAATACCTACTACAATTCTGAAAAAAAAAAAGTGGGAGGAATCACTATCCAAATTCTAGACTTATATGGCTATAGTAATCCAGACTCAGTGGTGTTACCAGAGGGATATATAGATGACTAGAACAGAATAGGGAAGCCAGAAATAGCCCCATATAAGTATGGCCAATTTGTTTTTGATAAAGGTGCAAAATAGTTCAATGGAAGAAGCATAGTCTTCAACAAATCGTACTGGAGCAATTTCATATCCATCGTTAAAAGATGAGTTTTGGCCTAAACATACAAAATTAACTCAAAATGGATTATAGGTGTAAATATAAAATATAAAATCAGCCAGGCATGGTGGCTCATGCCTGTCATCCCAGTACTTTGGGAGGCCGAGGTGGATGGATCCCTTGAGGTCAGGAGTTCGAGACCAGCCTGGCCAACATGGTGAAACCCCGTCTCTATTAAGAATACAAAAATTAGCCGGGCACAGTGGCGTGTGCCTGTAATCCCAGCTACTCAGGAGGCTGAGGTGGGAGAATCGCTTGACCCTGGGAGGCTGAGGTTGCAGTGAGCTGAAATTGCGCCACTGCACCCCAGCCTGGGCGACAAAGTGAGGCTCCATCTAAAAAATAATAATAATAATAAAATAAAAATAAAAAACATAAAACGATAAAACTTTAGGGTTTGGTGGAGAGTGCTTAGGCTACGTCAATAGCAAGACCTGTAAAAGGTGGGGCATGGTGGTGCAGATCACTGAGGAAGCAGTGAGCTTTTATCATACCACTAAGGAGTCCTGGCTGCTTGGGAGGCTAAGGTGGGAAGATTGCTTGAGACTAGGAGTTTGAGGCTATAGTAGGCTGTGGTCATACTGTGAATAGCCACTGCATTCCAGCCTGGGCAATGTAGTGAGACATCATCTCTAAAAAATTAAAATAAATTTTTGTAAAAGCATGAGCCATAAAAGGAAAAAATTGATACACTGAACTTCGTCAAAATTAAAAACTTGCTCTGTGAAAGACCCTCTTAAAGGGATGAAGAAAAGCCGCAGACTGGAGACAATACTGGTAAAGCATCTGACAGAGGACTCATAGCTAGAATATGTAATGAACTCTAAAAACTCAACAGTAAAACAAAAAAAAATTGAATTAGAAAATAGACAAAAGATAGGAAGAGATATTTTACTAAAAAGGATGACAAAAAGCACATGAAAAGATGTTTCACATCAAACTAAGACCACCATGAGCGATACTGTTACACAGCTATTAGACAAAAAAAAGCCAGTCTCAAAAGGTCATATACTGCATGATTCTATTTATATAATATTCTTGAAATTACAGAATTATAGAGATGGCTGAGTGTGGTGGTTCAGGCCTGTAATTCCAGCGCTTTGGGAGGCTGCGGCGGGAGGATCACTTGAGCCTGGTTGTTTGAGACCAGCCTAGGCAATAAATGAGACCCTATTTCTGTAAAAACTAGAAAAATTACCTAGGCATGGTGGCACATGCCTGTAGTCCCAGCTACTTGGGAGGCTGAGGCAGGAAGATCAGTTAAGTCCAGGAAGTGGAGGCTGCAGAGAGATCTTTATTGTGGTAGAATAGTTATGTGTGTTGCCTGGGGTGGTGGTTACACAAACCTATGTGTGTTTAAATGACAGAATTATAAACACACATTGTACCAATGTTCTGTTCATGGTTTTGGTACTGTACTATAGTAAGATGTAACTGGGAAAGGTGCATGGTACCTACCTATACTATCTGTGCAACTTACTGTGAATGTATATTATTTCAAAATAAAGAGCTTAAAAATGCAAATACAGGCCCTTGTAGGGAAAAAGGAAGAATTGAGTTGGTGGGGGTGGGTTGGTTAGTGCGGGGACACTCAGTTTGTCTATCCCCATTATGTGGGTCTGGGAAACTGGGTATTTTCTAGAAATCCAGATTAGATTTCTTAGTCTGGCTCTTGGTTCCCTGATTGTCATTCCTCCACTGTTTGCTTTGTTTCTTTTTTGACCTCTTTCTAGCTGTAGCTTCGGTCTCCTGCTTGCCTAGCATTCAAAGCGAATAGAGGTCTGAATGGCTGAGGGCTAGAATGGAAATTATTGTTCATAGCTTTATTTGTAGGCAAGAATTAAAAATCTAGAGGAAGCATGTATTGTCCCTTTTTTCTCTGTATTGCTTTTAAAAAATTTATAGTGGACTATTTATCTTAACTTTAGAGAAGTAGCATAATTTATAAATTATTAAACAATTGCTCCATTCATTAGAAAAATTGAAACAAATTTTTGCACACATGTGCTATTAAAACATTAAGTGCTATATTGACTCACCTACAATCAATTTTGAATGGGGTTTCCTTTTTAACCTCCAGGGATGGGAAGACTGGCAGTAGGGTTTGGTGGGGTAACTTGAAAACTGAGTTAAATTAGAAAGGTAGAAAAAATTCGTACTTTGTCTCCTCCCCACAAAAAATAAAAACAGTGAAATCTTTACCAACTGAAAAAGCTGTTGAAATTTTCTGTATGTTAAAAAAATGAGCTTTGCAGTAACTCTTAAAATCACCTAGCAAAATAGGAATTATAATGTGCATCTTTCCTTCACTAAAACATTTATTGCATCTCTTCTTGATGCTGATGATTGAGGACACACATTCTGCTTTCCTGGGTCTTATGGTTTTATATAAAAACCAAAGCAAAGTAGAAAGTATACCTCCTACTAAGGGCATAAATATAATGATATAGGGGTTCAGGAATGAGAAAAAGTAAGTAGTTAGGGGAGGAATGGCAGAAAAGTTTTGTCAGAAAGAGTTGTGTTCATTTAGTCAGATTCCTTGAATTCCACTGATGTGAACATCGATTAGTTACTTCTTGTTTTAAATATACACAGAGTGTGTTCCTTATGGCATTGTCAAATTCATTTTAGAAATTGAAACTTAGCTGCTTAAGTTCCTTTACTTGTATTCAGACATTTCAACAAGATTCAAGATTTTAACGACACTTTCTATCGACGTAAGTTTTTTACTTGAAATTAAATGCCTACTAGATTCTTAGAATTTTTTAGTTGGTAGCTATTCGAATATTGCTAGCTATTTGAAGGCTATTTCTTCACTTGCTTTCCTCTCTCAGTGTTGGCTTTTCAGTAATGTTGCTGATAGACTGAAAAGAGAATGCTAGTTTTAGCTGACATGACCAGCTACAATTTTCTATGCTGACCTGAATGAGAGTTCACTCAAGGAATAGGAGCTCTGAGAACGTATATGGGATTACAGTAAAAAGTGCTTGTGGTTTTTTTGTTTGTTTCTTAGAAAGTGCAAATTGTTTTCTGCAAGTGCTTTTTTTTTACTAGTAAACTTTATTTTTTAGGGGAGTTTTATGTTCACAACAAATTTGAACAGAAAATTTTTGAAAACATGAGTTCTCATAGAGCTTCCTGTTCCCACAAACACACAACCTTCCTAATCAACATCCTGCACCAGAGTGGCACATTTGTTGCATATGATGAATCTACATCGAAAGATCATCATGCAACTACATATTTAAAAACTAAAGTTGCTTTTTTTTTTTTGTAGAATTTCATATTATTGTATGTGGACTGGACTCTATCATCGCCAGAAGATGGATAAATGGCATGCTGGTAAAGACTTTAGTGTTGTTATAGTTCTCTGAAGTTCTTGCTGCTGTGCTTCACATCCTCAAAATTAGAATTGATACCATATTTTTGAAAAATCAGAGTTTAATTTTGAATTAAGTATATTTACTCCATTGTTTATTGCCAGTCATTGGTTTTCAGGTGAAGACACAAATTGTTATTATGATCCCTTGATTTGATACATTGGTATTCAATAGCACAACTGACTGATAGGATTACTTGAAAGCATACTTCTTCTTTTGAATTCTTTTCCCCTTCCCCTTTAAAGCCCTTCAAATTGTTTTCCTAGATATCTCTTCTAAATTATGAAGATGGTGTCTTAGATCCAAGCTCCATTGTCCCTTTGATAGATGGGGGGACAGAAGGTTTTAAAGGAAACGCCCGAGTGATTCTGCCTGGAATGACTGCTTGTATCGAATGCACGCTGGAACTTTATCCCCCACAGGTAATCAAAAAAGCACCTGCATTCCTTTCATAGTATCTTGGCATGGAATTAGGGATTAATTATTAAGTCTAGTTAATATGTGGAATTTTTAATTAGAGGTAGCTGTATTTTAAAAATTACACTAAGAAGATAAAATAAATAAAAAAAAAAAAAGAAGATAAAATATGAAATTCTGCTCTATTTGAGGAAAGATATGAACCGAGTACATTGTTTTGATACTATTCTGCTTTCATACTTTATTTGTATTTTTTATTTGGGGAGTAGGTATCAAATATAATTACAAAGCTGTATATTGATGTCAAGCTGTAATCTATGTGGTTTTCACCTGTATTTATTTCAGGGAAATAAAGATACCAGGGATGAGAATGATCTTTCCAAGGATGGGGCTTTTTGATTTACATACCCACTTTGAAGAACACTTGAAATTTTGAATAATAAATGTAAACAGTTTTATGAATATTCACTTGGGATTCACTTAACTCTGAACTTGCTTTTGTTTTGGTTTGTTTTATACTTAAATATTAGGTAAACATAACAAGGTGTTCATATTTCAGAATCTGTTCAGTATTTTTCTTCTCATAGTCTAATAAAGCTTAAATTTTATATACCTTGTAAATGTAGGGCAAACCTGTCTTTATAGGCAGGTCAACCTAAGTGAAGTGACTCAGATAATCTATATTATAGTTTGAGAGGCATTTTTAATGGTATACAATATTTTGAGTTGAAACAAATTGTATGAAATTGTTAAGAACTAGATCATAACTGGAAGTTGCATTTTAAAATAATTCATTTAAAATTCACTAAAAAGGACAAACTGTGGTTTTAGGTTAATTTTCCCATGTGCACCATTGCATCTATGCCCAGGCTACCAGAACACTGTATTGAGTATGTAAGGATGTTGCAGTGGCCTAAGGAGCAGCCTTTCGGAGGTAATAAACCTAATTTAATAATCTAGAATTACATAAAATACGTATTTTTTCTGTATTATTCCTTTGGATAATTTCATTAAAAACATATTGTTTTGTGATTACATATTCCTGTCTTCTCTCTCTCTCTCTCCCTTTTTTTTAAACAGAAGGGGTTCCATTAGATGGAGATGATCCTGAACATATACAATGGATTTTCCAAAAATCCCTAGAGAGAGCATCACAATATAATATTAGGGGTGTTACTTACAGACTCACTCAAGGTAAGTCAGCAGATTGTCATGAATTATGATGTTGGGATGACTTAGGGCTGGGATGCTTTCAGGAGAATAATTGGTAAGTGAGTTTAGACAGTACCATCCACTTGAAGTTCAGTAAAGGTACCATGTAATTCATACTACTTATTAGCTAGGGGGAATTTAATAAAATTATTGAATCTTACTTACTTAGGCTGTAAGTCATCCAAGTCAAACGGTCTACTTTATCTTCCACTGAATTCATCATCTCTTAGAGACAGTCTATTTCACATTTGGACAGGACTGTTAGACAAATATTCTATATATTGAAGAGAAATTGTCTTCAGGCTGGCTGCGGTGGCTCGTACCTGCAATCCTAGCACTTTTGGAGGCCGAGGCAGGCGGATCACCTGAGGTCAGGAGTTCGAGACCAGTCTGACCAACATGGCAAAACCCCATCTCTACTAAAAATACAAAATTAGCTGTGTGTGGTGGCGCATGCCTGTAATCCCAGCTACTCAGGAAGCTGAGGCAGGAGAATCACTTGAACCCAGGAGGCTGAGGTTGCAGTGAGCCTGAGATTGCGTCATTGCTTTCCAGCCTGGGCAACAAGAGCAAAACTTTGTCTCAAAATAGAAATTGTCTTCAGTTTGGTCTGACTGTTGTCCCAGTACCGTATACAATCTAATTCCCTTTTAAGTAATAGCTTTTAACATATTGAGGACAGTGATCACATCCTTTGCAAATTTTTATCAGTGCCATAAACCTCCCTAGTTAGTTCCTTTAACCCTGTATTAGTTCATTTTGCTTTGCTGTAAAGGAATATCTGAGACTGGGTAATTTATTCAGGAAAGAGGTTTATTTGGCTCACGGTTGTGCAGGCTGTGTGAGCATGGCACCAGCATCTGCTTGGCTTCTGGTGAGACCTCAGGAAGCTTTTACCCATGGTGAAAGCTAAGGGGGATGGCAAGTCACGTCATATGACAAGAGAGGGAGCAAGAGAGAGAGGAGGAAATACCAGGCTTCTTTTAACAACCAGCTCTTGCGTGAACTTAATATGACAGGGAGGGCACCAAGCTATGCATGTGGGATCTGGCCTAACGGTCCAAACACCTCCCACTAGGCCCCACCTCCAACACTGGGAATCACATTTCAGTATGAGATTTGGAGGGGACAGATATCCAAACTATATCCAACCCTTTGATATGTTGTACAGCTTCAGGTTCTCCTGTTGTTTTTCTGTAACCATATTCCAGCTATCCATATTGGTTAACTGGAATATAGTTAGAGAAAACAACTTTTCCTGATTGTTCAGGCCAACATGCAGCATTATGGGACTGGTCTTACTTTAGATAATAGACTTCTGATAACTGATGCAGTCTTAAAGGAGAGCAGGTATTTGTTTTATTGTTGTTTGTTGGTTGTTTACATTGATGCTATACTTTCGGTTCTTTGATTTTACTAGCCACTGAAAGCTGGATGTTTTGTCCACATATGCAATTGCTAAGCCACATCTGCCTGTTATAAACTTGGCAGTTTGGGGAGTGTCTTTTTTTTTTTTTTTTCTTAATATCCAAGTATAGGTCCTTACAAATGTATTCTTAAAATTCAACCTGTTTTTCTCTCTTTATATGTATTCTGCCAACTTACCTGGTGTTTCTAGCTTCATTTCACCTGTTTTGATAATTATATCCTTTATTTCTTTTTCAAATAATTGATTAAAATTTTTAATAAGACTGAAGTGTCTGAGAACAGACATCTGAATCATACTTCTGGCCAGGCCCTTTTAGGTTTATCTCATTCTGTTCATCAGACCTTCTTGGGTACTTTGTGTTTCTTTATCTTGTTCACAAGGATGTCATGAAAAACCTTTCCAGATCCTCTACTGAATCCTAGGTATACTATCTTTTGCATTTTCTTGAGTTGCTAAGTTAGTCATAGTAGCCAAATGAGGCTACTCCAACATGATTTGTCTAGTAATCAGTCATGCTCAATCGTAGTGATCAATGTTTCCAATCTAGTTACAGTTTCCTTTTTTAGAATTTTGCCCAAGATCATTACCAGGTTCACCAGAATGAGATTTGTCTTCTTTTTGAAAATCTGTCATTTCTATCCTGTTGATTATTTCCTTTTATTTACTGATCTAGTGATGTCATTTTAAAATTCCATTTATACTTACTCCTTGTTGCCCTCTGCATTCTCCCTACACTGACCTGCTTTGTGTTCCTTGAACACACCAAGTTCTTTTGTACGTTAGAGCTTTAATACTCCCGAGTTCCTATGCCGGGGATGCTGTTTCCTTGGATCCCCTCAGTCTGGCTCCTCATCTCTTGGGTGTGTGCTTAATCAGTTTTCCTAATCATTCAACTTAAAATGACTTCTGAGCCATTCACCATTCTATTTTTTTGGTAATTACTCAGAACTGATTAATGGTAGCCTCATTCTCCTATGCAAAGAATATTTCACACTTACACTATCTTACATCCTTGCCCCAGGACCAGGACCATTGCTATTGCTGTTTACGAACAGCTTTTTCCTCAGGTCATTGCATGGCTGGGTCTTTCTCATGGGTTAGGTTTCAGCTGAAGTTATCACCTCTCCAAGGAGGCCTTCCCTGACCATTCTGTCTAATGGACTGCATCCATCATTCTCACTCTAACATGTACCTCATTTTCTTCATAGAACTCTTCAGTATCTCAGGTGTTCCAAGTATTTACTTTTGTGTTATCTCCCCTATCAAAATGAAATCACTATACCAGCAGGTACTTTTTTTCACTGCTACTATGCACAACACCTAGAACAGTGTCTGGAGCATGTGTTACACATATTTGTTAATTGTTAGAATTAACAAATGAATTCAGTGTGTTCTAATCAGGAACTGTAAATTCCTCATTTTAATATGTAGTGTCATCCATGCTTCTTTACCTTTTACCAGGGCTTGGTGTGTACTTTCTAGCCTGATGAATGAGGGCCTCAACAAGGAGTACAGAAGGAGAATTGGAAGTGACGTTGCACAAGCCAGTGGTTCTATCTCTTCTGTGATTTTTCCCCTTGTTCTCAGTATAACAGAAAGTTGCCTTTCTACCCACTCTAGCTTTTTTTGGTCGAAGGGCAGGGGTGTGGGTGGCAGGGGTTGGAGAAAGAGGGGAGTCCTTAGCATTTTGGCAATGTTCTTACTGGGCAGTGTCTCTTACACTCTTCACTGTTGGTGACTGTCACTTCCTCCTTTCAGTACATCCTGCTACATGTGGTTCACTGGAGAGCTTCCAGTTTAACCATCATGCAGTTTATCTGTTTTTAAATTTCCTCTTCTCCAAAACTATAGATAATCATATGGTCACAGTCAACTTTTTAAAAAAGCTTTCTTTCATGTCTTCTTAGCTACTTGCCGTTTTTCCTTAAGTTTTTGAAACCTGCCTATACTTGGAGTCTTGGGAACACATCTTGTAGTGTTTCCTCACACTCTGAGATAAAATGGCTACTTTTTCTTGAAGTTTTTGTCTTCTAAAATGAACAATTCAAGTATAGTTATAAAATAGAGTATTTATTTTGTACTTTAAAAAAATGGTTTAAGGTGGGGCTTTGTTTATTCCTAATATGTGAATAATACTGATGTGAAAAATGTGAGTCCGAGCACTTAGGGAGGCCGAGGCGGGCGGATCACGAGGTCAGGAGATCGAGACCATCGTGGCTAACATGGTGAAACCCTGTCTCTACTAAAAATACAAAAAATCAGCTGGGCGTGGTGGCAGGTGCCTGTAGTCCCACCTACTTGGGAGGCTGAGGCAGGAGAATGGCATGAACCCGGGAGACGGAGCTTGCAGTGAGCTGAGATCGGATTGCGCCACTGCACTCCAGCCTGGGCAACAGAGCGAGACTCTATCTCAAAAAAAAAAAAAAACAAAAAAAAAAACAATGTGGGGTTGAAGTAGAGAACTGTATTTAATAGTTTGTGTAGCCTCGGTTATAGAGTAAAAGATAATAAAGGGCAGCTTTTCTTTTTTTCTGAATGTTTGTGAATCAAGTGACTGAAGCTGTTGCAGGAATAATTAGATAACACTTATTCTTCATGGTGTATCAGTTAATATCTGTGTTCATATGCCAACCCCACCTCTTGCTAAGTATATAGCTGTGGATAAATTATTAAATTTCTATCAGTCTCACTTTTCGTATGTTTAAAATCAGGGTAATTAACATGAAGATGTTATGAAAATTAAATAATTTCTTATTTAGTCTTTACATTGTGCCTGGAACATAATAAATACTCTAAATTGTTAACTATTATGATGTTACTGTTTCACCTTTCTATAGTACTTACTTGAGAGAGTTTTCTTTGCTACTGTAGCTTAAGATTCTGAATTTACTACAAAATGATGGGGATGTGAAAGATTGTTTCATGGTTAAATTTATTTTCTGGCTTGAAAGTCTGAAAAATCAAGTTTTAGAAAATGGTATTTAATGATCATGCCTTCTAATTTAAGAGAACTCTTTTATTTTAAAGAAATGACCATATTTTAATTGATATATTTTTTTCAGGGGTAGTAAAAAGAATCATTCCTGCAGTAGCTTCCACAAATGCAGTCATTGCAGGTGAGGAAAAAAAGGCCATCACTTAGTTTATTTTGCTTCCTTTAGTTTTTGACATTGCTGCAGCTTTTTTGTGTTGTAGGAATTTGATATCTTCTTGGATGGGTTGTGTAACTAAGCTGTCGAAAAAGAACCAGCTGTTAGACTTTGCATATTTTTTGTCTTACATTATGTCTTAAGTTCTCTGCAGTAAAGAGACATTTTAGTTTCATTTGAAGCAGGGCGTTTATTAATCTGATAAACAAGAAAAACATGTACTGTTACTCTATTACATGAATCACACAAAACAAATACAAAATCTGTTACTTTCTCAGTTTTTAAAAATTGGAATATATATTTTTTAACAAAGAGCCACTGTAAATTTATCTGTTCTGATTTATAACTGACTTTTAACATGCCTAATTTCCATTGAGTTAAAGCACCTGTATTTTCTCCCCCCTTCAGCTGTGTGTGCCACTGAGGTTTTTAAAATAGCCACAAGGTAATAGGTTTCATTTTTAATATGCATGTAAATTTATGTTTTGACTTGGTTCAATTATGTAAAGATGGACATTTTTTCATTACAGTGCATACATTCCCTTGAATAATTACTTGGTTTTCAATGATGTAGATGGGCTGTATACATACACATTTGAAGCAGAAAGAAAGGTTAGTAGTATTAAGAACACATTTTTGATCATGCATATTTTGATTTTTAAATATTATTGGTTAGAAATTTGAACAAAGTCACCCATACATTTTCTAACTTCCAGAATTCTACTTATTATATATCTTTTGCTTTATAGCCTGAAATAACTCTATAGCAAAGTAATTTAAAAGAAATGGTCGGCCGGGCACGGTGGCTCACGCTTGTAATCCCAGCACTTTGGGAGGCCGAGGCGGGCAGATCACGAGGTCAGGAGATCGAGACCACGGTGAAACCCTGTCTCTACTAAAAATACAAAAAATTAGCCGGGCGTGGTGGCGGACGCCTGTAGTCCCAGCTACTCGGAGAGGCTGAGGCAGGAGAATGGCGTGAACCCGGGAGGCGGAGCTTGCAGTGAGCCGAGATTGCGCTACTGCACTCCAGCCTGGGCGACAGAGCGAGACCCTGTCTCAAAAAAAAAAAAAAAAAAAAAGAAATCGTCTGTTATGAAAAGCAGGCTTTAAAGCATAAACAATTTTTATAGGAAATATGCATGATTATAAAACAACCTGATTTTTATTTTATTGTTCATAAAGAGACTAGTATTGGTTCATGTGCTGCTGTAATTTGTTGTGTATTATGTGTGTAGGAAAACTGCCCAGCTTGTAGCCAGCTTCCTCAAAATATTCAGTTTTCTCCATCAGCTAAACTACAGGAGGTTTTGGATTATCTAACCAATAGTGCTTCTCTGTAAGTATTGTAGATTTTTGTTATGTTGCAAAAATCATTTTTGTGATGTTTGAAACCTTAAAAAAATTATCTTTTGATAAAAATGATGTTTGATACTTCTCTCTCATCATAATCTTTAGGCAAATGAAATCTCCAGCCATCACAGCCACCCTAGAGGGAAAAAATAGAACACTTTACTTACAGGTTATCGATATGTATTTTTAATTTTTTTCAGAAAATTATATCAAGTTTTATTTTACTTTAATGTGTCTTACATTAAAATAATTCTGTTTTCTAGTCGGTAACCTCTATTGAAGAACGAACAAGGCCAAATCTCTCCAAAACATTGAAAGGTATTTTAAATAAGGGTATTTACTATTCATTTTCTTCCTTTTCTCTCTTTTTGGTGAAAGTAATCAGTGCTTGTTCTAGATTTTCTCTTAATGCCTTGTATATGGTCAGGTAATAATTACTTACAACTTCAGACATATTAATAGAATTAATTGTTCTTTTAGTAGAATATTTTAAAATCTCTAAGAAATCAAATATTACTTTGATTAAAGAGGATTGAATTTTGATGTTTTTCTAGACCATAATACTCTATAGTTTGTTTACATGTGTATTATCCTTTCTGTTGAGATTTTTTTTGCTTGTATTAATTATATTTTTTCTGTTTTAGAATTGGGGCTCGTTGATGGACAAGAACTGGCGGTTGCTGATGTCACCACCCCACAGACTGTACTGTTCAAACTTCATTTTACTTCTTAAGGAAAATCTCCACATAATAGAAAGCTCATGGAAATAATATACTTTGTGGATGCTAAGAAGTTTAATTGATGTCACTTTTAGCAATAGTGTTGCCGCGATTTGTCTTTTTTTATATAATGAACCACTCTTTTTTAACTTTGTAACTTTCCCTTGAAGACAGAATTTTGGTGTTGGTGCTTGTAAGCATTTTCATTAATAATATGAGAAATGATACCTGAAGAGAGAGATTATGAGCAAATATATTGCTTCTTTTAGAGGAGGAGGCATACACCCTCTTTTGTGTGAATTTTGTTATTATGGTCAAAGAATGCATTCCTAGTTTTCATTTGATCACCCAAATACACAAAAGATGTCCCTTTAAAGAGAATAAAGAATTAAGTTTTAAATAACGTTAAATTTTACAATTTGACATCTGGAGTATATTGAACATAGGGTATTTCTTGATGTAATAACTCATTTATTTGTGGCCATCCAAATGAATATTATTGCAGAATTTATCTTGTCCGTAATAATTTGTAAATGGTGTTATAGCTGAATACCTGTGCATGAAAATGGGCAATATTTTCATCTGTTTACTTGTAGTGCCGTAGAGGCCAATATGCACAATATTAACTAATGCCAAGACATGGCTGTTTAAAAAATTTAATGTTCAAACAGTTATCACTGATGCTTTTGCACTATTTATTAATAAAATCATATATTGTGTACTTCTTTCACTGAAGTTTTTAAAAGTACATTAAGGGTAATCAGTAGTTCCATGGTAATATAGGAATAATTTTTAAATGTGTAGCAGAATTATATCAAATTTTTATTGCACTTAAATTAATACTTTTGCTATAGCAATTTCTGTAGTAAAAATTTACTGGTTTAATTTAACTTGCTGTATCAATATAATTTTTTTTTTTTTTGAGACAAGAGTTTCGCTGTTGTTGCCCAGGCTGGAGTGCGATGGTGCAACCTCAGCTCACTGCAACCTCTGCCTCTCCGGTTCAGGCAATTCTCCTGCCTCAGCCTCCTGAGTAACTGGGATTACAGGCACCTGCCACCACGCACGGCTAGTTTTTTGTCTCTTTAGTAGGGATGGGGTTTCACCACGTTGGCCAGGCTGGTCTCGAACTCCTGACTTCAGGTGATCCACCCCCCTCGGTTTCCCAAAGTGCTGGGATTACAGGCATGAGCCACCATGCCTGACCATGTTTTTGTTTCTTTTAAGTGAATAAAACTTCAAACAAAGTTAAGTACAAATACTAAAAAAGTAGGTGCTAGTATTTTAATATGAGAACATGTATGTGTTCTCATTCTTTGTTTTTGACTTAGATATGGCAGTTTTCTGTTCAAATGTTTTTTGGTTACTTATGTGTCACTGAATTAAGTTTTCAGTAATCTTTCTAGCTACATATTGACAAATAAGTTTTATTATAAAACCATACGGAATAAATTTATTTGCTCTACCTGAAAAGTTACAGATGTAGCTGACAGTTTTCAAAGTGAAGGAACTAAAATTTAGCACCATATAGATGCTGTAATAATTCTCAAAGTAGCATTGTAAGAAGGTGACTCTCTCCATCTGAGAGCTGAATAAATAGTTTTAGATGGTTTAGGTAGGTCATTTAGCCAAAGCTGCACAATTAGAAGTCTTAGAACTGTAATTGTACAGCTGATTTCAACCCGAATCTGCCCCAAATCTCCTCTGCAGACTACTTAGCTGTTTGAAAGTACTTGAGTTACTTAGTACTACTTGTGTACGTGACTAAATTGTTAGTTTTAACATGCAAATTTTTATTGTAGTTAGATAAAATTATTGGAAGATGATTATAACTTCTTAAGGGATTCAATCTGATTTTTTAAAAGAAAATTCTTTTTTGCAGAGTTCCTTGCAGTGGGGTAAAATATTCAAATATGGGAGGCAGGCATATAAGGTAAATAATCACAGCAGGGAGGGTGTAATGAGTGATAGGGGTCTGTGGCAAACTGGAGTGAGTGAAAATTATTTGGTGACCACTCTAGCTGACTATTTCCATGCTTGGTATTCATATTTTTCAAAAGCAGCTGGAAATCAAGATTTTTGAATGAAATCTGGCTTTTAAATGTTGATAGGATTTTGTCTTTAACTTGGGCCCAAACCAAATATAGCTGCAGACTGGATTAGGAAGGCCACCAATTTAAGATATTTTCCCATGTCCAAATGTTTGAAGAGAATGTACACAGAAAAGGTTATATTTTAAGTAATATGCACAGTGCACATTGTTAGGATAACAGCTTTAGTGCTTCCTAGGTGTCTTAGTCCATTTGGACTGCTGTAACAAATTGCCATAAACTGGATGGCTTATAAACAGCAGCAATTTGTTTCTTAACAGTTCTAGAGGCTGAGAAGTCCAAGATAAGGAGCCGGCAGATTTGGTGTCTGGTGAGGGCTTCTCTTCTGGCTTAGAGTTGGTGCCTTCTTGCTGTGAGCTCCCTTGGGCCTCTCTTACAAGGGCACTAATCCCACTCATGAGGGCTCCATCCTCATCATCTAATCGTCTCCTAAAGTCCCCCCTTAATACTGTCCCATTGGAGATTAGGTTTCAACATAGGATTTTGCGCAGGGGACACCGACAGACTATAATATTAGGGGTATCTTGACTGCAGCAATGAGTTTACTACTATTTTGAGAGGTTGTGCTTTATGCACCTTGTGTTCCACGGGTTAGATACTGTTCATACGTGATCCTGTCTTTTAGGCAAGCCCAAACAAGTGTTTTTCCTTATAATACCAAGTTAATACAGACCTTATTAAATATTTGAGACAAAGGGCTAAGAGAAGTGTGAGGCCCAAATTTCCCTTTGCAATTATTGCTGGCAAGGTGCAAGCTTTTAGCACGTGAACTATTTTCCTGGAAAGCACACACATGAAAACTTGAATATTCCTTCCTGGGAAATCGACCTCTATTGGTAGCCATAGCTTCCCCCTTCGCTAAGAACTGCTGTAAGCACGAAATCGGTATCAATAGAAACTCTTCCGCGTTCCTCGGTAACTACGGGCAACCCTGCGCTCCCGGATGTGACGTCAACGTTCTTGTCTTCTGTTCTTCCGTCTGTCGACCTAAGTCTAGGCTCCTAGATTTGGTTGCTGTGTACGTGGAAGCAGCAGGCGCATGCGCATACGGGCCCCTTCGTCTCAGCTGTACGGGAACGGCCCAGGGTAACATCCCGGGCTCGCGGTAGGCTGTCGGGGTCATGGCCACACGCTGACAGAACCAGCCGAGTGGAAAAGGGGAGCGAAGCCGTTCCTCTGCACCCTTCCCCAGGCCTGAGGCCTTCCCGCTTGGTGCTGCTGCCGCCACTGCCGGCTGAGGGGCGATGAGTTGGTTCAACGCCTCCCAGCTCTCCAGCTTCGCTAAGCAGGCCCTGTCCCAGGCCCAGAAGTCCATCGACAGGGTTCTGGACATCCAGGAAGAGGAGCCGAGCATCTGGGCCGAGACCATTCCGTATGGAGAGCCGGGTAAGAGGGAGAGGAGCGGGGTTCCTGGCTCCCGGAGGCTGCTGTTCTCTTGATGCAGGCAGGTTAAGTGGGGTAGAGAGGAGTCCTTCCTTGCTGAGAGAGTTCTCGGGAAGTAATTTCTCCCCGGCCTGTTCCCTAATGCTGCTTCAGCCTCCAAGTCGGTCTTTGCCGTTTTCCTGAGGGAAAACTCAGCTCCAGGTTCCCCCTTGTCTTTGGTCCTGGGTGCGAGGCTTGTGGACTTCGATGACAGGGGACTTGGTTGGTTGGTCTTGCCCTCAAGCTCTCCCTCGACGCAGCTTCCAAGCACAACCTTCCCGAACCTGAACCTCGAATTGGTTCGCGTCTCGGGCACTGTTGGGATCCAAGGTCTGAAGTACGTAAATCATCAGGGAAGGGAAGAACAATCGCTAACATTCAGTGAACATTTCGCGCTTGGTAGCGCGTAATGTGGTTTTATGTTGTTGTTGAGACGGAGTCTCACTCTGTCGCCCAGGCTGGAGTGCAGTGGCGCGATCTCGGCTCACTGCAAGCTCTGCCTCCCAGGTTCTAGCGATTCTCCTGCCTCAGCCTCCCTAGTAGCTGGGATTACAGGCGCCCACCACCACGCCCAGCTAATTTTTGTATTTTTAGTAGGGACGGGGTTTCACTACGTTGGCCAGGCTGGTCGAACTCCTGACTTAAGGCGATCCACCCGCCTCGGCCTCCTAAAGTGCTGGGATTACAGGCGTGAGCCTGTAATGTGCTTTTTTATGGACTTCTTATCTTCAGAACAACTCCCAGAGAGAGCTTGGTTTATATCTGTGTTTTACATAAGAGGAAAATGAGGCCCAGAAAGGCCAAGTAACTTGCTCTAGGTCACACGGCGGATGAGGATTAGAATGTGCCAGAGGTGTTACCCGTGGAATGTGTGACCCAAGATTTCTGGATTGTATCACATTTTATTTCTGAATAGCCAAGTCTCTCTTTGCAGTTTCATTGAGCTTAATCTTTCAGGGATCTTCATTCAGTTGCTTTTGACTCTTAAGTCTATGGAACAGTTCAGCATTTGATGTGTAGGGTAAAGATTTGCAGGTGTGGGGGATGTGAACATTTGTGTGAAAAAGGATAAGAAATGTGATTGACTACTCCTTTCTGGTTTCTGTTCTTAATTTTACATCATTGAAAAGTCAGGACCTAAATTTGAGGTACCTCATTTTAAGATATTTTGGTCCATGTGTGTATGTCATGATCCTCTTTACTTTTTACAAGATGTCATATAACCTTGCTGGAGTAACTCTGTTTTTTCATATGTGACCCTTTAGATAAGATAGAATATAGGTTTTATATATAAGGATATTTGTTTTCGGAAAATGACCATAGTCTTCAGAATGGTATAATTTACATGGATGCCAGATAACCCTGGGATTACATAAAGTGTTCTCCAAGAGGCAAAATTAATTCCTGTCATCCTTTGAATGTATTTAAATTAAACGGACATAATCTTGGTTGTTCATTTGCATATTTAATTTTGATTTTCTCTGGTTTGGATATTGTGCAAATGAATGTGTAGAACTGTGTCTCCAAACTGGAGTTTTCTACATACTTTTCGAGACACAGTCTCACTCTGTCATCCAGGCTGGAGTGCAGTGGCACCATCTCTGTTCACTGCAGATTCTGTCTTCTGGGCTCAAGTGATTCTCCTGCCTCAACCTCCCGAGTAGCTAGGATTACAGGTTTGCACCACCATACCTGGCTAATTTTTGTAATTTTAGTAGAGACAGGGTTTTACCATGTTGGCCAGGCTGGTCTTGAACTCCTGACCTCAGGTGGTCTGCCCACCTCGGCCTCCCAAAGTGCTGAGATTACAGGTGTGAGCCACTGCGCCTGGCCTGAAGTCATATTAAAGGATAGATTCTACTATAAGGCTTGATAATTTTTTTTTTTTTTTTTTTTTTTTTTTTTTTTTGAGACGGAGTCTTGCTCTGTCGCCCAGGCTGGAGTGCAGTGGCGCAATCTCGGCTCACTGCAAGCTCCGCCTCCCGGGTTCACGCCATTCTCCTGCCTCAGCCTCTCCGAGTAGCTGGGACTACAGGCGCCCGCCACCACGCCCGGCTAATTTTTTGTATTTTTAGTAGAGACGGGGTTTCACCGTGGTCTCGATCTCCTGACCTCGTGATCCGCCCGCCTCGGCCTCCCAAAGTGCTGGGATTACAAGCGTGAGCCACCGCGCCCGGCCGATAATTTTTAGAAGCTTTTAATTGTGCTCTCTCCACCAACTTCTGATTGTGAATATTTTGTGAATATTTTGTTCAACCACGTTTTAATGTGAAAAAGAAAACATTTTTAAAGAAATGCTTTAAATATTTTAAGGAATATACCATTATTAAGATCCTGATTATGCCATTTTTAAAAATCAGGATTTTAGTGTAGCTATTTGTATGACTGATATGATAATTACCTTTTTCCCTAAGAAAATAGTCATTTTCTTTGTAGTGTTTTTTTTAAAAACCCTAGTGTCAACCACCTCTATGTCAAAGAGCAATAGTTCTTAAAAAAACACACACTTCTGAAATTCATAATGACCTTGTAATTTCTGACATAATTTAGAATTTGAGAACAAAACTTCCTCTTAGAGTGGGCTTGAAGAGTGAGATTTAGAGAATCAGCCTGTGATTAAGTGGATGAAAATGAATTTATTCTCTAGAACTTACCATTCCCGACAGTTTAATATGATCTTCGGGAAAGAACATTTGTCATCAGTATCTTGGTTTGAGGCTTTTGTTGTTTTGTTTGTTTTCAAGACAGGTTCTCGATCTGTCACCCAGGCTGGAGTGCAGTGGTTCGATCATGGCTCACTGCAGCTTCCACCCCCTGGGCTCAGATGATCCTCCCACCTCAGCCTCCTGAGTAGCTGGGACCACATATGTGGGCCACCAGGCCCAGCTAATTAAAAAATATTTTTTTGTAGGGACAGGGGTCTCACTACGTTGCCCAGGCTTGTCTCGAACTCCTGGGCTCAAATGACGCTTCGAGTGTTGAGATTATAGGTATGAACCTTCATACCCACTGAGTTCAGTTTTTGAGTGTTGCCCTTTGTCTAGCTCATAACTATATAACTGATATTACAAGCAAAAATTCATATGAAACTGACTGAATAGGTAGGGTCACTTTTCTGTGACTGCACATGGCCCTACCTATTCAGTTAGTTCCATATTAGTTTGTTTCATATTGATAAGTAAAGCCTGTTATTATGAGATGAATCATAGGTATCTTGGACTTACTGTCAGTTATAAAACATATGCTGTTACTTCCTTAATTTGTTGTAGGGAGGAATAACATACTTGCATCTGGTAGTCTAGGCCAGGCCCAGCCTTTTGTCTGTGCTCCTCCTTCCTCTCAGGTGGACCCACACCAGTTTTCTTCTTTAAGTCCCAGTATTAACTTGGAAACTACTTAATGATGTAGTAAGCAAGGAGTTTAGCAGGTGCAAATTACAGGTATTTCATAGGGTATTTTTTTCTAAATTTTTATTTATACTGATTTATAATGATGATTGAGATATCAATGTAATATATATGTGTTCTTTTCTAATATTTACTTTTTTGTCAAAGGAATAAGTTCCCCTGTCAGTGGAGGATGGGATACTTCAACCTGGGGGTTGAAATCAAACACTGAACCTCAGAGTCCACCAATAGCCTCTCCTAAAGCAATCACAAAGCCAGTTCGGAGGACTGTGGTCGATGAATCTGAAAATTTCTTCAGTGCCTTTCTCTTGCCAACTGATGTCAAGACCATTCAGAAGAGTCCAGTGGTATCAAAACCTCCAGCAAAATCACAACGACCAGAAGAAGAAGTGAAAAGCAGCTTACATGAATCCTTGCACATTGGACAGTCAAGAACACCTGAAACAACTGAATCACAAGTGAAAGACTCTTCTTTGTGTGTTTTAGGGGAAACTCTGGCAGCAGGTACTTCATCACCTAAAACTGAAGGCAAGCATGAAGAAACTGTTAATAAAGAATCGGATATGAAGGTGCCAACTGTAAGTTTGAAAGTATCTGAAAGTGTAATTGATGTGAAAACAACTACGGAAAGTATATCTAATATGTCTACACAGTCTCTCACAGCAGAAACAAAGGACATAGCTTTGGAACCTAAGGAACAAAAACATGAAGACAGGCAGAGCAATACACCTTCTCCTCCTGTTAGTACCTTTTCATCAGGTACTTCTACTACCAGTGATATTGAAGTTTTAGATCATGAAAGTGTAATAAGTGAGAGCTCAGCGAGCTCGAGACAAGAGACTACAGATTCAAAATCAAGTCTTCACTTGATGCAGACGTCTTTTCAGCTTCTCTCTGCATCTGCTTGTCCTGAATATAATCGTTTAGATGATTTCCAAAAACTCACTGAGAGTTGCTGTTCATCTGATGCTTTTGAAAGAATAGACTCATTTAGTGTACAGTCATTAGATAGCCGGAGTGTAAGTGAAATCAATTCAGATGATGAATTGTCAGGCAAGGGATATGCTTTAGTGCCTATTATAGTTAATTCTTCAACTCCAAAGTCTAAAACAGTTGAATCTGCTGAAGGAAAATCTGAAGAAGTAAATGAAACATTAGTTATACCCACTGAGGAAGCAGAAATGGAAGAAAGTGGACGAAGTGCAACTCCTGTTAACTGTGAACAGCCTGATATATTGGTTTCTTCTACACCAATAAATGAAGGACAGACTGTGTTAGACAAGGCGGCTGAGCAGTGTGAACCTGCTGAAAGTCAGCCAGAAGCACTTTCTGAAAAGGAAGATGTTTGCAAGGTAACTCTAGTAAGTGGAAGGGATTTTTAGATGTGCTTTTTGGAGATTAAATCATTTGTTTTAAAAAATACTTTCATTGATGCATAATAATTTGTACAGATTTAAAAACATGGGCATTTTGCCATTTCATTGTAGCATTAAGTACCTTGAAGTTGAACAATTATTAATATAATTTGAAATTTCTCCAAGGCAATTATGGTAGAATAAGTTGATACTTCAATATAGTTAAGCATGAAAGTTTTCATCTTACATCTTTATTTTTGAGTCCTTATCACTTCAAAATTCTGTTATACTTATTAGTATGTCAATTTGCAAAGGAATATTTTCTTACATTAACATGTATCTTCACCTCCTTTGCAGATAGATGTGCCAAAAAAACTAAATGTTATGGTTTTTCTTGTATCAGAATTTGTTTTTGCATGTTTACATTTTTTTGTTGCAAATATTAAATGATAATTTAAGATTTTAATTATTGGTGCTTTTCTGTTATTAGTATTTTCATTCATATATAAGGAGTATATATCCTTATATTGCTTCAGTTTGTTTTCTGTTTATGTTATTTTTGAGATCGCCTACTGATAGCTGTATTTCACATGAACGAGAAAGAGAAATGTCTAAGGAACTAAAGCATTGCTTAGGAGTGACAGATTGCTTCTACCTAATACATATGAAAGGAAAGTGATATAAATTCTTTAACATGAAGTCCTAGTTTTGGTTTTTACTGTGATTTTTAGATATAGAAATTGAATTGGATCTGGCATCTTTAATAGACTTCTGAGATGTAGGATGTCTTGAAGAAATGTCCTGTAAGTGCCATGTATTGAATTACTTAATTTTTTTAAAAAGTGCCAGATTCTGTTAATCAGGTTAAATATTCACAAACAAAATGCTGTGCAATAATATTTCAATTAGTAATATCTATATACTGTAAGATAGTGGATAATAGGAGTTTGAATTCTTAGAAACCAGCACTAATTACTATCAGATATTTTTGAATTTCAGTGTATTTAAGAAGGTAAGTGATTTCTAAGTTCATCTAAACCAAACTCAGGTAAGACTTTATTTTTTTGAGTCCAAAAAGGAACCCTTCCTACTCTTTTTATACTCAAGTTTATCACCATTTGAGCAGGACCTAAGGAATTAGAGATTCCAAGCATTACTTTTTGTTTAGCTTTATACTGATACATTATGGAGATTTAAAAATTCTTATGGGTTTTCTAAAATTACTTTTAGTGTGGATGGATGTATGTATGAATGAGACAGGGTCTCTCTCTATTGTCCAGGCTGGCGTTCAGTGGTGCGATCGGCTCACAGGGTCTCTCTCTGTTGCTCAGGCTGGTGTGCAGTGGTGGGATCACAGCTCATGGCAGCCTCGACCTCCTGGGCTCAAGCAGCCCTCCTACCTAATCTACTCTAGTAGCTGGGACCACAGGCTCGCACCACTCCTGGCTATTTTTTTTATTTTTAGTAGAGATGAGGTTTCACTATGCTGCCAGGCTGGTCTTGAACTCCTGGGCTCAAGCAGTCCTCCCATCTTGGCCTCCCAAAGTGCTGGGATTATAAGCATGAACCCGTGTCCAGCCCTACGTTTATTTTATTTTATTTATTTTTTGAGACGGAGTCTTGCCCTGTCGACCAGGCTAGTCTGCCTCCCAGGTTCAAGTGATTCTCCTGCCTCAGCCTCCCAAGTAGCTGGGGCTACAGATGTATGCTACCATGCCCGGCTAATTTTTGTATTTTTTGTAGAGATGGGATTTCACCATATTGGTGAGGCTGGTCTTGAACTCGTGACTGACCTCAAATGATCTGCCCTCCTTGGCCTACCAAAGTGCTGGGATTACAAGCATGAGCCACCGTGCCCAGTCTCTACTTTTATTTATATATTTATTTTTTATTTTTATTTTTTGAGATGGAGTTTCGCTCTTGTCACCCAGGCTGGAGTGCAATGGCATGATCTTGGCTCACTGCAACCTCCACCTCCTGGGTTCAAGCGATTCTCTAGCCTCAGCCTCCTGAGTAGCCAGGGTTACAGGTGCCTGCCACCATGACCAGCCAATTTTTGTATTTTCAGTAGAGACTGAGTTTTGCCATGTTGGCCAGGCTGCTCTCAAATTCCGGACCTCGGGTGGTCCACCCAGCTTGGCCTCCCAAAGTGCTGGGATTACAGGCATGCGCCACTGCGCCCGGCCTACTTTTATTTTTTAAATGCAGTATATCATATTTTTAAAAGGGTATGTGTTTTGGGTAAAGAATAATACGGAAAACAGACACTTGTGTATCCACAACCTAGCTAAGATATAGAGGCTTTAAATTTCCTTTTTGACCTCTTTTGATTGCATCCATCTCCCTTCTTCTTTTGGTGTATATGCAGTTCATTCCAGATTTTTGCTATTACCAGGGAACTGCATTAAGTATTCTTATACATGTCACCTAGTGCATTTATGCAAGAATTTTCCTCTAAGGTCTACCGAAAAGTGAAATTTTCTGTATCAAAGAGTACGTAGATCCCCAACGAGATATTGCCTAATTGTTTTCTCAAGTGGTTTCTCAGCTTACACTCCCGCTAGCTATTTGGTTGTACTTACTTTTGCTCTCCTATCAGCTGCATAAGAGTTCTTGTTCTGGATCCTCTGTGTTCCTAATACTGTTCTTGATTGTTTTTGTGAGATAGAGCTGTTTTCTTTGTTATAGTGATACACCTGCAGGTAAAAATGGTCTTTTTTAAAGCTAAGTGTTCTGACTTTTATGTATTCGCCTTATCCAGACAGTTGAATTTCTGAATGAAAAGCTGGAAAAAAGGGAGGCTCAGTTACTATCTCTTAGTAAGGAAAAAGCACTTCTGGAAGAAGCTTATGATAACCTAAAAGAGTAAGTATTCTGCAAATGTGAATAATGTTACACATTTTCTGAAAGCCTGTGTACTTTGTACATATTTAAGAATGTTTTTGAAATTAAAATGTTTTGTAATTTTATCATTATTGAAAGTTGTATAGCTTTCAGTTATAACCCTAAAGATTACTTTTCTCTTTTAATTGTCTTTACCATATTACCTCTGCCATTGAAGAGAGTCGTTTTGCAAAAACTGGAAAACTCTTCCCTTTCATTTTTAGTCTTTTAGTATTAGAGATTTAAAACATGTATTTAAAGAAAACTGTGTCATACAATAACAGTTTTGCTAAAACTGTTATACAATAACACAGTTTTGCTATAAGGAGCTGATTGGGAAAATGTGACACAAGATTCAGAATTGAAACATTGTATTTACTTTCCTCTTATTTTTGCATGTCAGATATTGGTGACATTTTCACTTTCTAACAGGTTTTCTTTGAGGTGTTTTAAAATAAATTTAGCAAGGGAAATTTCCTTTTTTTTTTTTTTCTTAAAAGTTAATAGGCCTAAAACTGTTCTATTTTAATAAGGTATATGTCAGAGAAAAGTTATCTTCCTTTTGAGAATTGAACTTATGTATACCTTTGGGATATATAAACACCATCCTCATTCTCGAATATTATTTTAAATTTAGTGAAATGTTCAGAGTGAAAGAAGAAAGCAGTAGCATTTCTTCCTTGAAAGATGAGTTTACTCAAAGAATTGCAGAAGCAGAAAAGAAAGTTCAACTAGCCTGCAAAGAGAGAGATGCTGCTAAAAAGGTAATTGAAATTTAAAATAATATTAATTAAACTCTATAGAGACATAGATTTTTGAGGAGTGCATTCATCATATTTTGATGTTGGAAAAAGGAGAAGGTGAAAAGGATATCATCGATTAACATTTAAAGTGTAGATTTTTGGCCAGGTGTGGTGGCTCATGCCTATAATCTCAGCACATTGGGAGGATGAAGTGGGTGGATCACTTGAGCCCAGGAGTTAGAGAGCAGCCTGGGTAACATGGTGAGACCCCGCCTCTACTAAAAAATACATAAAGTTAGCTGGTCATGCTGGTGTGCACCTGTGGTCACAGCTACTCAGGAGCCCGAGGACGGTGGATCGCTTGAGCCCAGGAGTTCAAGACCAGCCTGGGCAACATGGTGAGACCTCATCTCTACAAAAAGTACAAAGATTAGTTGGCCATAGTGGCATGTGCCTGTGGTCCCAACTACTCGGGAAGCTGAGGTGGGAGGATCACCTGAGCCTGGGAGGTTGAGGCTGCGGTGAGTTGTGATTGTACCACTGCACTCCAGCCTGGGTGACAGAGTAAGACCCTGTCTCAAAAAAAATAAAAATAAAAAGGAAAGTTAATTTATTCTCATTTATATTTTCATATGAACACTTGCTTGTATATCTGAATTTAGGTTTTGAAAATCATTTTCAAAGCTGTTTTCTTAGTCTTAGTTAACCAAGGTAGTAGATTAACTGAATGAAACTTACAGATTCTTACTGAGAATGTGATTATGCATAGCTTCTTTGGATGCGGGAAAAATGAGAACTGTACTTAGAGTGAAAGTAATTCTTTACGGTATTCACAGATTTCTTTTTTATTAGGAAATCAAAAACATAAAAGAAGAACTTGCCACTAGATTAAATAGTAGTGAAACTGCAGACCTTTTGAAAGAGAAAGATGAACAGATCCGAGGGTTAATGGAAGAAGGTGCGTATAGTATTTGGTTGACTATGAGAAATACTGTAAGAACAGGAAAAGTACTTGCCACATAACTAGCTGATGCTTCCTAATTAAAAATACTGAAAGCAAGGAGGGTTTGGACATAAACCATAGAAATAGTAGGTGACAGTTTATGGAAGAATGGGGAGTAAGATATATTGAAACAGAGATATGTGTTTCTAGCTTTTGTTTTTGGGAAGTAAAAAAAAAATTGTCCCTGTAAAATAGACAGAAATTTGTGCTGCCCTAAGAAAACTTTAAACAGGTCTTAAGAGCCTGACATTTAAACCAAGACATTCAAAGTGTATAATTCTGGGATTTATGTAATATCTGAATACCTAGCTTGTGTACTGTATCATATTGTCTTATTCTGGCATATGATAGTGAATTTTTCATTGTATTGTTTTAATTTTTAAATTATTAAGCACTTCTGTCTCTGAAAAAATTTAAAATAAACAAGGTTGGCTGAGTGCAGTGGCTTATGACTGTAATCTCAGCACTTTGGGAGGCAGAGGTGGGTGGATCATTTGAGGTCAGGAGTTCGAGACCAGCCTGGCCAACATGGTGAAACCCTGTCTGTACTAAAAATACAAAAATTGGCCGGGTGGTGGTGGTGCATGCCTCTAATCCTAGCTACTCGGGAGGCTGAAGTAGGAGGATTGCATGAGCCTGAGAGGTGGAGGTTGCAGTGAGCTGAGATCACGCCACTGTACTTCCAGCCTGGGCGACAGAATGAGACTTTGTCTCAAAAAAATAAATAAATAAATAAAATTAAATTAATAGTGTTACAGAAATTAAAGACCTAATCATGAAATAAATCATTACAAATGGATACTGAATTAATTTCTTCATGTAATATCCTGAGAGAGAGGAGGTTTTGGAAAAGGTGGTCAAGTGAATCTCTCTTTTTATTTCTCTTGTTAATTAAAGTTTTTGTAGTTATAAGAGTAATACTTGCTACTTGTAGGAAGTTTTGAAGTTATAGGAAAGTATATGAATAAAGAGGAAGAGTAGATTATAATCCAATATTATAAGGAACTATTAATTTTTTCTAGTTTTAATGCATTTTTTTCAATGCATATTTAAACATAGTTAAGATCATATAATTTCCAATCTTTCTTCTCTTACATCTCTCTATGCCATTAAATGCTTTTTATCATTATTAATGGCTGTATTAAAGTCCATTATATGGGTATACCATAATATGTTTTACTGTTTCTAATGTTGTACATTTATTTTTATAATGTTAATATTACAGTTAGTGCTATGATGAATGTTTTTGTGCTTAAATCATTGAACTTAAGTGAATTTCCAGAGAAAGTGTAGAGTTTGAGAACAGTTGGAAGCAGTCGTTTCATTTGAAAAAGTTAGCTTTACCCAACTTTTTCATTTATTCAACTAATATTTATTGAACAGTTAGTATGTCAGATATTATATTTGATGCAATAATAAATATGACACTGTCCTTTAGGGGCTTAGTTTAGTGAGAGGGAAATATAGGAATGCAGATAATTGTAAAACACAATTCTAAGCACTAAAATAGAAAAATGAAGGAACAGTTGTTATAATTATTTTCTCAAGATGTCTTGAAGTCATTAACTGCTTTGCCTTACAATATCAGAGACTGAGGGGAAGGCTAACTGCATGGTTTTCTTATTTTAAAGTTTAAGAGTTATTTGAAATATAAATATCAAATGTTACTATTTTCTAATTTAGTAATTTTGTCAGAGAATGAACTAGTGTCTTCTTTTGCTTAATGAGCCTTTTTACAGAGAAAACAGAGCAATTTCACATGGGAGTACTTCATATTCACAGAGTATTTACATTTCATAAAAGGGTATTACATATTGTTTCCGTGTGCCCCAGAAATTTTTTTTTTTTTGAAACAGAGTCTCACATTGTTGCCCAGGCTGGAGTGCAGTGGCATGATCCCAGCTCACTGCAACCTCCGCCTCCCAGGTTCAAGTGATTCTCCTGCCTCAGCCTCCCGAATAGCTGAGACTATAGGTACCCGCCACCACGCCAAGCTAGTTTTTGTATTTTTAGTAGAGTTGGGGTTTCACCATGTTAGCCAGGCTGGTCTTGAACTCCTGACCTCTGGTGATCTGCCTGCCTGCCAAAAGTGCTGGGATTACAGGTGTGAGCCACTGCACCCGGCCAGTATTTTTAAAACTTAAAGCTAAAGAGCTGTAAAACTCAAAGCTGAAAGCACGCCACAATGAATACCTGATTACTTCATCACCTAGATTCATCAAGTGTTAACATCTTGCCACACCTCTTCCATATCTTTCTGCACATACATACACTACCCTTTTGTCAACTCATTTGAAAGGAGGTTACAAATACCATAACATTCTGCTCCTAAATTCTTCAGTCTGCATCTCCCAAGGGCAAGTACATTTTCCTTGACAGGTACGTCATAGTCAAACCTAAGAAATCAGCATTAATTCAGAAGTATAGTCCAGCATATATTTTAATATTTATCCTAGTTGTCTCTAAAAGTGTCTGTTATAGTTGATCATTTGTTCTGCCCCAGGATCCAAAGTTCGCCCATTGCATTTGGTTCTTATGTCCTTTTAGTCTTCCATCAATCTAGGACAGTTCTCTCTTCTTTATGTCTTTGAGGACTCTGTGGAGTCCAGGGCAGTTGTCCCACAGGATGTCCTACCCATGTTCAGGAATTTGTTACTTTCTTCATGATTAGATTTAGATTAGATTTAGTTCATATTTCCAGTAGGAAATATCTAGGTGATATTGAACACCTACATCACATCAGCAGGCACATATTGTCAGGCTGTACTACAATTGGTGATGCCAAAACTGAATGCTTAGTTAAGGAGTTGATTGCCAGATTTTTCTCTTTAAAATTAGTAGGTGATATATGAGAGTGATTCTTTAAGACCATGTCAATATCCAGTTTCCCAACAACCTTTTACCCAATAATGTTAACATTCATTGATGATTCCTGTCCAAATTAGTTATAACATTGTGGGTTACAAAACTGTGATTTAAAAACATTGTATTATTTTATGTTACTGATTAGATAAAACATTCTATTGAAATTTTTAGGGAATAGTTATCATTTGAGTTTATACTTTTTTACTATCACCAGGAGAAAAACTTTCAAAACAGCAGCTGCATAATTCTAACATCATCAAGAAATTAAGAGCTAAAGACAAGGAGAATGAAAATATGGTTGCAAAGCTGAACAAAAAAGTTAAAGAGCTAGAAGAGGAGTTGCAGCATTTGAAACAGGTGAATAGCAATCATAATTCTCTACATATATATTGTTATTACTTCCTGTATGAACAGTTAGCCGTGGTTATGGAGCATTTGAAAAGATTTAATGGGGTGTATCATGTAAGAAGGATTTTTCAAACAATAGATAAGTGATAAGATTTTTCAGCTGAATGGGGTGGCTCACGCCTGTAATCCCAACACTTTCGGAGGCTGCGGCAGGCAGATCACTTGAGGCCAGGAGTTCGAGACCAGCCTGGCCAACAAGGTGAAACCCTGTCTCTGCTAAAAATATTGCACCAACCTAATAACAAAAATTAGCCAGGCATGGTGGTACACACCTGTAGTCCCAGCTAGTTGGGAGGCTGAGGCACGAAAATTGCCTGAAGCTGGGAGGCAGAGGTTGCAGTGAGCCAGAACATTCCACCCTGGGCAATAGAGTGAGACTTTGTCTCAAAAAATATATATATTTTTCTCCATTATTGTAGATTCCTGGAATACAGTTATTTACCACGGTATTATTTCTTGAAAAATACTTTTGTCTGTTTTTATAACATAGGTCCTTGATGGCAAAGAAGAGGTTGAGAAACAACATAGAGAAAACATTAAAAAACTAAATTCCGTGGTAGAACGCCAAGAGAAAGATCTTGGCCGTCTTCAGGTAGACATGGATGAACTTGAAGAAAAGAACCGAAGTATTCAGGCTGCCCTGGATAGTGCATACAAGTAAGAAAATGAACAAATATGCAACCCATTTAGAATGAATTATCAGAGTAGGATGTTGAAGAAATACTTTTTCTATTATCTGATCACTGGCAACATTTATAAACTCAATCTAATTTTTTAAGAGAACTTACTGATCTTCACAAAGCCAATGCTGCAAAGGATAGTGAGGCACAGGAAGCTGCTCTGAGCCGTGAAATGAAAGCTAAAGAAGAACTTTCTGCAGCATTAGAGAAGGCCCAAGAAGAAGCCCATCAGCAGCAAGAAACATTAGCCATTCAAGTAAGCAATGGATGATGAATTAGAGTAGTTTTAAAAATATTTGTTTATGCTTCTACAAATTAAACAATTTATTAGCTGGTTTGAATCAAACTTAATGTAGTGATACATGTGTTAGATTTCAGAATACTGGATTCTGCTAAATAACCAGTTGTGTTTTTTAAAACTGTTAAAGTAATGCTTACATGATACCAGTATTGTTTAATTTTTTTGTGAGTTTTACACCCATTTGAGAGTATTATAAAAGCTAGGAACCCTCTTACAAGAGAAGAGCAAAAATGCACATACATATTGCATATAATTTTGAGAGAATCCATTTAACTCCTGAGCTCATTCATAACATCTGTGGGAGTCCAAGGACCTCAGATGAAGTAGGAAAAACAAAATTTGTGAGGCTTTGTCTCATAAAATCATCAATTGATGGGCATATGGGTTATTTATACTCAGTTGATGGGCATATGGGTTATTGATACTTTGTGGTTATTATCAATAATGCTGCTATAAATATCCATGCACAAATTTTTGTGTGAACATATATTTTAAATTCTCCTAGATATATATCCTTAGGTCATATGGTAACTCTATATATTTAACTTTTTGAGGAACTGGCAAACTTTTCCACAGTGGCTGCATTACTTTACATTCCCACCAGCAGTAGGTGAGAGTTTCAGTGTCTCCACATCCTTGCCAACATTTATTATTGTCTGTTTTTAAAATTATAGCCTTTTTAGTGTGTGTGAAGTGGTAACTGAGTATGGTGTTGATTTGCATTTTTTTTTTTTTTTCGATTTATTTTTGTTTTGAGATGGAGTCTCACTCTTGCCAGACTGGAGTGCAGTAGCATGATCTCAGCTCACTGCAGCCTCCGCCTCCGGGATTCAAGCAATTCTCCTGCCTCAGCCTCCTGAGGAGCTGGGACTACAGGCGGGTGCCACCATGCCTGGCTAATTTTTTTTTTTTTTTGAGACGGAGTTTCGCTGTTGTTGCCCAGGCTGGAGTGCAATGGTGCAATCTCGGCTCACTGCAACCTCCACCTCCCAGGTTCAAGCGATTCTCCTGCTTCAGCCTCCCGAGTAGCTGGGATCACAGGTGCCGGCCACCATGCCTGGCTGATTTTTTGTATTTTTTTTAGTAGAGACAGGGTTTCACCATGTTGGCCAGGCTGGTATCAAACTCCTGACCTCTGTTGATCCGCCCGCCTCCGCCTTCCAAAGTGCTGGGATTACAGGCCTGAGCCACCGCGCCTGGCCACCTGGCTAGTTTTTTTTGTAGTTTTAGTAGAGGCGAGGTTTCACCGTGTTAGCCACGATGGTGTGAATCTCCTGACCTCCTGATCCGCCCCTCTTGGCCTCCCATACTGCTTGGATTACAGGCGTCAGCCACCGCGCCCGCCCACCCGGCTAATTTTTTTTTGTATTTTTAGTAGAGATGGGGTTTCATCATGTTAGCCAGGATGGTCTCAATCTCCTGACCTCGTGATCCGCCTGCCTTGGCCTCCCAAAGTGCCGGGATTACAGGCGTGAGCCACCACGCCCGGCTGATTTGCATTCTCTTGATGACTAATGATGTTGGATGTCTTTTCATTTGCTTATTGGCCATTTATATATCTTCTTGGGAGCAATTTATTAAAATACTCAAATCCTTTACACATTTTTAAATTGGGATGTTTGTCTTTTTATTGTTATTATGAATTCTTTATATAATCTACATGCTAGACCTTTATCAGATATAGGATTTGTCAATATTTTTTGACTCTCTGTGGGTTGTCTTTCTTTTTCTTGATAGTGTCCTTTGATGCCAAAAGTTTTTAATTTTAATAAAGTCTAGCTTATCTATGTTTTCTTTTGTTATTTGTGCTTTTGGCATCATATTTAAGAAACCATTGCTTAAGGCCGGGCGCAGTGGCTCATGCCTGTAATCCTAACACTTTGGGAGGCTGAGGTGGGCGGATCACCTGAGGTTGGGAGTTCGAGACCAGCCTGACTAACATGGAGAAACCTCATCTCTACTAAAAATACAAAATTAGCCGGGCGTGGTGGTGCGTGCCTGTAATCCCAGCTTCTCGGGGGGCTGAGGCAGGAGAATCAGTTGAACCCGGGAGGCGGGTTGTGGTGAGCTGAGATCGTGCCATTGCACTCCAGCCTGGGCAACAAGAGCAAAACTCCGTCTCAAAAAAAAAAAAAAAGAAACCATTGCTTAATCCAAGTTTATGCAGAGTTTCATCAGTTTCCTTCTAAGAGTTTTGTTGTCTTAGCTCTCACATTTAGGTCTTTTGCATGTGGATATCCAGTTGTTGCAGGACCAGTTATTGAGAAAACTATTTTTATTGACTCCTATGCCCTTTTGATTTAATTTTAAATTTTGTGTATGTAAAACATTTACAAGATTCCAAAGTGAGAGCAAAATCTATTCAGATATTTACTTCCAATTTAGCTGCTCCCCATTTCCTCTCTTTGCCTGTAGGTAACAATTTTATTAGAGTTTGGCTTATCTTTTCAGTGTTTCTATTGGCAAAATGCAAGGAAATATATGTATCTATATATTTACATGTTCTGTATACATACACATTCACTTATACACCTATTTCTGTCTCCTACATCCTTTTTACATAAATGACAGTTTATTATTCACACTGTTTTATAACTTGTTTTATTTTCTTAGTAAAATATCCTGATGATCACTCTAGTAAAACATAGAGTTTTTATCATAAAACATTTGATGGATTATACACCTATTTCTATCTGCTACATCCTTTTTACATAAATGATAGTTTATTATTTATGTTGCTTTATAACTTGTTTTATTTACTTAGTAAAATATCCTGATGATCACTTTAGTAAAACATAGAGGTTTTTAAAAAGTATCTCTTTACAGTTTTCTAATACTTAATTAGGTGAAGTATTTTCAGCTATTTCTTACTGATGGATATTTGGGTTATTTTCAGTGTTCTGCTATTATAAGCCATGCCATGGTCCATATATCCTCTATGTTTCTGCTACTGTATTACTGGGATAGATAAAATATCAGTAATTTAAATTTAAAATACATTAGAATAATAATAATACAGAAAAATTGGGGGAATGGGAAATAGAGCATATATGAGTTACCATGCATAAATCCATCACTTTTTACAAGTACTGTCAGTTTTATGTATTAGTGTTTTATTCTATTTCCATGTATGTATTTTTCATAATTGATGTCTTACATATTATTTTATAGTTTTCCATTTAATAGTATATTAGAAATTTTTTTACATGTTTTATACATTTATTGTAATTTTTAAGGGTTATATTTTTGTTGTATCAACATTTGCAAATATAGATTACTAGTGATGGAGATTTAGAATATTTCCAGTTTTGTTTTTGCTAGTGTATTTAATACTGTAGGGAATATCCCTGTGTATTTACATATCTGCTTTCTTAGAGTAAATTCCCAAGACTAAGATGGCCAGGTGAAAGGATGTGAGAAGTTTGATGATTCTTTAAACATGTTATAATGTTTTCCAAAAAGGCTATGGTAGTTTATAATGTATGCTTCTGCATATGAGTGGAGCCCCTAGCTTTTATAACCCATGTAGCACCTATCACTTCCTGTCTGATGTAGCAAATGTTTATGGATGCATTGTCTTTCCTCCAATATTGTATGGTAATGGCTGTGCCTTATACATATTTGTTTGCGTTTCTTTGCCTTAACAGAATGCTTTTCTAAGTAAACATAGAATATACATACAGTATTGGAATTGCTTGATGAATGAGAGGTGTGATAATCATATGTAAAAGTTCATTGGAAAGTATGAAATATTATACATGAACAATATCGACACAACCCAAAATGTGTAGTTAGCGGGAAGTTATAGATAATACTGTACCATTGTTTGTGAATGTATTGTTTCTCCCCCTACAGGTAGGGGACCTTAGGCTTGCATTGCAGCGTACAGAACAAGCAGCTGCCAGAAAAGAGGATTATTTACGCCATGAGATCGGTGAACTTCAGCAGGTACTGTCACAGTTTTCCAAAACACAAAGCCAAGAAGTATGTGTTTTTCTAGAAATAAAAGAATTACTCAGTGGGGTAATGTTCATGGAATTGAGAGGATTACTATCACACTTAGCATTTGCTGAATTTTTGTGGCTTGTGTGAATAAATCAGAATGGGTACCTTAAAAATATATACAAGGAAATTCCTTATTTTGTTTTATAGAAAATAATGTTTCGATAGATTTGTTATATGTATTCAGTATTGCTTTTCCATTTTTAATGGCTTATTAGTGATTGTCAGTCAAAGTTCCCGGTTTCTATGCCTCTGTTAATTTTCAGTCATTTATAACATGCACAGGAAAAGGGAGAGGAAATACAGTTTAGATTGATTTTTCTGTTTTTATAAATACTTAGAAATATTTGGATGAGGAGGCAACTACTGAGAGGTTTGGATGAACTCTTTTTTAACCTTCAGGTAATTGAAGACTATCTTAGAAACGCTTTTTAAAGAAGCACTTATTTATTTAATTTATTTATTTTGAGACAGAGTCTTGCTCTGTTGCCCAGGCTGGAGTGCAGTGGCACAATCTTGGCTCGCTGCACCCTCTGCCTCCTGGGTTCAAGCGATTCTCCTGCCTCAGCCTCCCGAGTAGCTGGGATTACAGGCATGCACCACCATGCCCAGCGAATTTTTGTATTTTTAGTATAGATGAGGTTTCACCATGTTGGCCAGGCTGGTCTTGAACTCCTGATCTCAGGTGATCCAACTACCTCAGCCTGTCAAAGTGCTGGGATTACAGGCATAAGCCACGGTGCCTGGCCAAAGAAGCACTTATTTAGATACTGTATTACACAATCTAACTCTATTAGAAGGATTGAACAGTTAGAAAAAAATTAAGGGCTGGCCATGGTGGCTCATGCCTATAATCCCAATGCTTTGGGAGGCTGAGGCAGTCAGATTGCCTGAGCTCAGGAGTTTGAGGCCAGCCTGAGCAACATGATGAAACCTTGTCTCTACAAAAAAATACAAAAGTTAGCCAGGTGTGGTAGCGTGTACCTGTAGTCCCAGCTACTTGGGAGGCTGAGGTGGGAGGATCGCTTGAGCCTAGGAGGTTGAGGTTACAGTCAGCCACGATTGTGCCACTGCACTCCAGCCTGGGTGACAGAGCGAGACCCCGTCTCTAAAATTAATAATAATAATAATTAAAAAGCAAATCATTTTCTCTTGGAAAAATAATTTTCCAGGAACCTCTCAAAGTTTAGGTTTGCTAGTGTTTTTAATGTTTTTATTGCTGTCATTGGTAATGACTTAAGAATTTCATGATTCAGAGACTCCAGGAAGCAGAGAATCGAAACCAGGAACTGAGTCAAAGTGTTTCATCAGCAACAAGACCACTGCTTCGACAAATAGAAAATTTGCAAGCAACCCTAGGATCCCAGACATCGTCGTGGGAGAAATTAGAGAAGAATCTTTCTGATAGGCTTGGTAACTGCTTTAGTTTTTATGCTCGATGCAGAAGCCCTTCCATCTTGTTTATAGAATTAGAATAATGGGGCCGGGCCTGGTGGCTCAAGCCTTTAATCCCAGCACTTTGGGAGGCCGAGGTGGGCAGATCATGAGGTCAGGAGATCCAGACCATCCTGGCTAACACGGTGAAACCCCGTGTCTACTAAAAATATAAAAAAATAAGCCGGGCGTGGTGGCGGGCGTCTGTAGTCCCAGCTACTTGGGAGGCTGAGGCAGGAGAATGGCGTGAACCTGGGAGGCAGAGCTTGCAGTGAGCCGAGATTGCGCCACTGCACTCCAGCCTGGGTGACAGAGCAAGACTCTGTCTCAAAAAAAAAAAAAAGAATTAGAATAATGGTATGAAATTGAAATTCATTTGATCTGATGGTTACATTGTGTCTAATATGTAGATTTTTACGTTTTCTCTTTTTCTACATGTATTTTTAATACCTTTATTATGTCTCTTTCAAACCATTTTTTCCCATTACACAATGGTATCAGATACTGGCTAAAGTACTTCCATGTCATTCTTTCATTCATTTCTTTTTTTTTTTTGAGATGGAGTCTCGCTCTGTCACCCAGGCTGGAGTGCAGTGGTGCGATCTCAGCTCACTGCAAGCTCCGCCTCCCGGGTTCACATAATTCTCCTGCCTCAGCCTCCCGAGTAGCTGGGACTACAGGCGTCTGCCACCATGCCTGGCTAATTTTTTGTATTTTTAGTAGACTGCTGCACTCGATTTTTTTTCTTGTCCATTGCTAAATCTGACCCCTTTGTAGCTTGTCTGCAGTAGTGTAGGAGGTAGAGATCAGATATGATTCTCATCACTGGTAGAATTCCAAGAGCAAAAATAGGTGTAAGGAGAGTCAAGATCGACCTTAGAAGAGAGATACTAGGGAGTCTTAAGATTCCATATTCTGGCAGGGCGTGGTGGCTCACACCTGTAATCCCAGCACTTTGGGAGGCCGAGGTGGGCGGATCACTTGAGGCCAGGAGTTCAAGACCAGCCTGGCCAACATGATGAGACTCCGTCTCTACCAAAAATACAAAAATTAGCCGGGTGTCATGGTGCATGCCTGTTACCCCAGCTATTCGGTAGGCTAAGGCAAAGAATCATTTGAAGCTGGGAAGCAGAGGCTGCAGTGAGCTGAGATTGCTCCACTGCACTCCAGCCTGGGTGACAGAGCGAGACTCCATCTCAAAAAAAAAAAAAAAAAAAAGATTCCATATTCTGCTTCTTTACAGTCATGCCCTAGGTTGCCCTTCTGTGATGTTAATAAAAAGAAAAGTATTATTCTAAAATGTTCCCCTTCAAGCACAGACAGGTAGTGTATGTATATTATAGGTATCCCAGAAGCTAGCAGATTCATGAAAAATTCATGTATGCCTTCTATGCCTGACACTAACTGTAATTTGAGAAATCACAGTGTAGTAATAAAATCAGACCTGAATATGAGTCAGGAGACATGGACTCAGGGTGTTTTGTTTTGAATAATCCAGCAAAACAATGTGGAACAAGTCACTTATATTGTTCCAACTATCTCTGTGCTATTCCTTGTGAATGAAGAGGGGTGAACTAGATTAGTGACTTTCAAACAGTATTCAGTGGACTCTTAGATACCTTTGGGGCTGCTGTAATGGTGAGAGGGAAGCTTGATAAATAAGAGGCTGGCCTTCTCTGGCTGCTTTAATGAAAATAGGGCCTCCTTTGTCTATCTTTTTTTATTGGAGTTCCGTGAAAGATTTGGTCTAGAAAAAGATTCATTTACTTAAAAAAATGTACTGAACTAGATAAACCTTCATATATATTTAAATTTATGGGTATAAATGTTAGGTCTGTCATTTATCTCTGACAGCTTTTGAGAGCAATGTGATATGAAATATGAGACATCTGAAAATGATACCTTTTGAAATAAATATTTAGCAATAAATGAATGCTAGAAACTGGTACTTTTGTGCTTTTTAGACTGAAGTCTACCCTCAGCAATGTGTGGTATTGTGCTAGCATATAGGCAAAGCCACAGGACAAACATACCAAGGAATGCTATTAAAAAGACCATAGCTATGCTGTGGAGCAGAGTGTAAAATGTAAAATAGAGGTATTACCAGCTCTACTTTGGTGGAGAAAAAATATGATAATTCTTGCCTAAGTTAAATCTCAGAATCTTACCCATTGCTCTTTTTTTAATTGAAAATTTTTATTGATATAATGTAGATTCATGTGCAGTTCTAAGAAATAATATAGAAAGGTCCTTTGCACACATTGCCTAATATCTCCAAGTATTAAAATCTTACAAAATTAATGTATAATATCACAACCATGGTATTGACATTGATACAATCTACTGATTTTATTCAAATTTCCAAAGTTTTGTTGGTACTCATTTGTGTATATGTGTGTGTGTGTGTGTATTAAGTTCTATACAACTTTACCACATATCCATTACCATAGTCAAGATATTGAACAGTTCCAACACTATTGAGTCCTTCCTGTTAGCTTTTTTTTCTTTTTTTCTTGGCTGAAGATAATCACTCTTAATGTTACCCTTTTGGAAACACATCTACCACTCTCTCAACCCTTCCTCCCTTGTCCCAAATCTCTGGCAATCACTAATCTGCCCTCCGTTTCTAAAATTGCGTCATTTCAAGAATGTTACAGAAATAAAATTATACAGTGTATGACATTTTGGGATTGGCTTTTTTCACTCAGTGTAATTCCCAGGAAGAGGTTCACACAGTTGTTTTTGTATCAGTAGTTTAGTCTTTTTACTGCTGAGTGTTATTCCATAGTATATACCACGTTTGTTTAACCATTCACTGCACAAAGGACGTCCAGGCTGATTCCAAGCTCTGGCTATTACAGATAAAGCTACTGTAAATATTCACATACAAGTTTTAGTGTGAACCTAAGTTTTCATTTCTCTGGATAAATGCCCAAGTGTGCAATTGCCAGGTCATGTTTAGTGTTTTTAAGAAAATGCCAAATTGTTTACAAAGTGGCTGTATAAGAGTAATTTAGTTTCTTCACATCCTTGCCAACATTTTGTGTTGTCCCTGTTTTTTCTTTTAGTTACTCAGACAGCATGTAGTCATATCTCATTATGATTTTAATTTGTATTTCCTTAATGGGTAATGTTATTGAGCATCATTTTATGTCCTTATTTTCCATTTGTACATTCTCTATGGTGAAATTTCTGTCTATGTCTTTTACCCATTTTCTAACTAGATTGTTATATATTCCTGATACTAGTCCTAGATATATGGTTTGCATTTATTTGCTCTCACTCTGTAGCTTGCCTTTTCATCCTCTTCACATAGATTTAAAAGTTGAAAATTTTGAAGCAGTTTGTCAGTTTTTCTTCCTATGGCTCTTGCTTTTTGTGTCAAATCCGCCTTGCTCTGGATCCTGAAGACTTTCTCCTCTGTTTTTTCCTAAAAGTTTTATAGTTTCATGTTTTACATTTAAGTCTATGATCCATTTTGAGTTAATTTTCGTGAATGATGTGATGTGTAGGCTTTCTGTTTTTTTTGCATATAGATGTCTAATTGCTCCAGGACCTTTTGTTGATCCACTACTCTTTTAATGCATGACTCCATTTTGAAATTAAAATACTTTTGGAAGAGAATGATAGAGCAGGTGTAAGTTAAGATTGGTTCATTTGTCTCAGTAGACAGTCCTGCCTTAGGCAATAAATAGTTAGCAGTTTTAAGCGAGGCTACTTGCATCATTAAATGTTTGAAATCAGAATTGACTTGGTATTTTGGTCTCTGGGCCGTATGTGTATGTGATTTTTCTTTTTGTCCTATAATCAGGTGAATCCCAGACCTTGCTGGCAGCAGCAGTTGAGAGAGAACGTGCAGCCACAGAAGAACTCCTTGCTAACAAAATTCAGATGTCTTCCATGGAGTCACAGAATTCTCTCTTGAGGCAGGAAAACAGTAGATTTCAAGCCCAGCTAGAATCAGAGAAAAATAGGCTATGTAAACTGGAGGATGAGAACAATAGGTGAGCATGGTTTCTGAGTGATATTTTTGGTAGTTTCATGGCATCCTAAAGCACTTTTTAAAAGTATGTTGTTGGGGCGGGCGCAGTGGCTCACGCCTGTAATCCCAGCACTTTGGGAGGCCGAGGTGGGCGGATCACTTGAAGTCAGGAGGTGGAGACCAGCCTGGGCAACATGGTGAAACCTAGTCTCTCCTAAAAATAAAATTAGCCAGGTATGGTGGCGTGCGCCTGTATTCCCAGCAACTCGGAGGCTGAGGCATGAGAATCGCTTAGAGAATCGCTTACACTCGGGTGGCCCAAGTTGCAGTGAGCCAAGATCCCACCACTGCACTCCAGCCTGGGCTACAGAGTGAGGCTCGGTCTCAAAAAAAAAAAAAAAAAAAAATTAAATAAGTAAATAAACAAAATATGTTGTTGGCTTTTAGCTTCAGAGTACCAAGAACTAAAAGTAATCACTTTCAGCATTTAAAGTTTGGGTTATTAGTAATAGGATATTATGGCCAGGTGCCGTGGCTCACGCCTGTAATCCAGCACTTTGGGAGGCTGAGGCAGGTGGATCACCTGAGGTTAGGAGTTCAAGACCAGCCTGGCCAACATGGTGAAACCCTGTCTCTACTAAAAATACAAAAATTAGCCAGGTGTAGTGGCAGACGCCTGTAATCCCAGCTACTTGGGAGGCTGAGGCAGGAGAATCACTTGAACCTGGGAAGTGGAGGTTGCAGTAAGCAGAGATTGCACCATTGCACCCCAGCCTGGGCAGCAGAGCGAGACTCCGTCTCCAAAAAAAAAAAAAAAAAAGTAATAGAATATTATAACAAGAAGATAATACTGGGATTCATTGTCATGTAGGTTGTTGAGATTGTGTGACATGTTTTGTATTTATTTTCCAGGGAAAGGATTTGTACCTTTGATCAGATTTTTTAAAGGGGCCTGTAACACCACAAAATAGTTTTGAGACTACTCTTTGGAGTTACTTTTATATTGCAAAGGTTTTAGTAGCATAATTTAAGTCTTTTCTAAATAAATTTCTGGGTTCTTAGAAACCATGGGCTATAAAATCCATCTATCAGAGATTATATTAAAGCAATGTTTAGTATTTTTTACCCTCTGTTCTTCTTTGGAAATTTTACTTTTTAAAAAAGTAGTCAAGCAAAAATGATTTCTAAAGTAAAATATCTGAACTTTTATAAACATTTTCATAGAACTCCCTAATAAACTTTTTGGAATCTGAGCATATTATAGGATGATGATACTCAAAATTATTTTTATAAAGTCTCTTTTTAAATGAAATCTTAACCCAGAGCACCAATAAATAGAATGCACAAAAGTGGAGCTTTTTCACTTTTGGTTTGGTTTCTGAGTGAAACTCAGATGGTATCTGGAACACACTGTTGGAAAATCACTGATGTCAAGCTGATAATAAAAATGATTTCTTAATATGTAACTGGAGTTAATAAAGTACTGAGTTTTTAATAGTCTATACTGTCATCTTTTTCATTTTCTGTTTTTTTCTTTTTAATTCTCTCTTGTTTAATAGGTACCAGGTTGAATTAGAAAACCTAAAAGATGAATATGTAAGAACACTTGAAGAGACAAGGAAAGAAAAGGTATTTCTCTTCGTGATCACTCCCCTCTTAGGGCTTACATTAGAGAATGGTTGGGGATGGCAGCAAACTAATGAGATAACAAAATGAAATGGGTGATGCCACTGCTTTTGGAACTTGGTCTTTAGTAGGAAAACAAATATGAGTTTATACTTTATGCTTCTAACTTTGAGATTGACTTATCATGGCATGAATTACTATCACAGAAATTGTCTGACTTTATCTCTTTCCATTAGACATTGTTGAATAGTCAGTTAGAAATGGAAAGAATGAAAGTTGAACAAGAAAGGAAGAAAGCCATTTTTACTCAAGAAGCAATAAAAGAAAAGGTATTGAATTTTGTTTTTGTTTGTTTGTGGTGTAACCATTTAGTAGATGCTGTGATTAATCATTGCTTTTTAATTTTAGCTATGCTTTATAACAATCTTGTCCAACCTGTGGCCCTGGTTGGCATGTGGCCCAGGATGATTTTGAATGAAGCCCAACACAAATTCGTAAACTTTCTTAAATCGTCATGAGATTTTTTTTCATAATTTTTTTTTTTTTATAGCTCATCAGCTATTGTTAGTGTATTTTATGTGTGGCCCAAGATAATTCTTGTTCTTCAAATGAGGCCCAGGGAACCAAAAGATTAGACATCCCTGCTGTATAAGTATCATTTCTTTAATATCTAAAATCAACACAGTGATGAATTCTAGTATTATAATCAGTGTCCTGCTCAGAGGGGACCCAAAGTAATTTTGAGTTTATCCAAAGAGATCTATGATTTCTAGGACTTGAAATATAAAACCTCTTGCCCTTTTTTTAAGGGAATCTAATTGTCTGTCACTGAAACCTGTGCACCTCATTTGGTCTATAGGCACTTAAGGAGTAAATCTGGCTTGTTTTCTTTCTGGGTAATGAGGGTGATTTTTCTGAAATGAGTTTTCTGAGGCTGGGCATGGTGACTCACATCTGTAATCCCAGCAGTTTGAGAGGCTGAGGTGGGTGGATCACTTGTGGCTAAGAGCCTGGCCAACATGGCAAAACCCCGTCGCTACTAAAAATAAAAAAATTAGCCAGGCCTGGTGGCATATGCCTATAATCCCAGCTACTCGGGAGGCAGAGGTGGGAGAATTGCTTGAACCTGGGAGGCGGAGGCTGCAGTGAGCCGAGATCACATCACTGCACTCCAGCCTGGGCAACAGAGCGAGACTTTCTCAAAAATAAATAAATAAATAAATAAATAAATAAATAAATAAATAAAAATAAAATGAGTTTTCTATATTGAAAGAATTACCATGTACTTGGAGTTAGCATAATATATTTAAACTACTGATAGGTAAATTTAAATTACCTATTGAATTTATTTGGAATTTTAAGAATACATTAAAAATAAAATGGATAAGTCAGAAATTTTATGATTTGTAACACTCATTAGTAATTTTATGTTACAGAAATACGTTTAATTGATAGTATATTGTATAATATGAAACTTAACAGAAACATTCTCATTCCATTATAAAAACCCAACAAATTACATTGTTGTAATAAATGGGTCCTGTGATGATCTAACCAAGTCTATCTACAGCTTTAATTAGTAAATATTGTACTTTTTTGTTTGTTTGTTTGTTTGTTTGTTTGTTTTTGAGACTGAGTTTTACTCTTGTTGCCCAGGCTGGAGTGCAATGGTGCTATCTCGGCTCACTGCAACCTCCATCTCCCAGGTTCAAGCGATTCTCCTGCCTCAGCCTCCCAGGTAGCTGGGATTACAGGCATGCGCCACCATGCCCAGCTAATTTTGTATTTTTAGTAGAGATGGGGTTTTTCCATGTTGGTCAGGTTGGTCTTGATCTCCCAACCTCAGGTGATCCACCCTCCTTGGCCTCCCAAAGTGCTGGGATTACAGGCATGAGCCAACATGCCTGGCCAAATATTATATTTTTGATAAGACTTCAGAAGCCATTTTATGGAGAAATTAGAATGAATCTTAAAAAAAATTTTTTTCTTCTTTTGCTTGTATTGAATTCCTTCGTAGTGTGCCTTTTTTAAAAGACTGAATCTTTGTTCTCATTAACCCTAGGAAATGTTCTTGCTTTCTCTGCTTATCTCTTTGCTCTTTAATCTGAACAGAATTTTTTTACTCCCTAAGGAACGCAAGCCATTTTCTGTTTCTAGTACTCCCACCATGTCACGCTCAAGTTCAATAAGTGGTGTTGATATGGCAGGACTACAGACATCTTTTCTGTCTCAGGTGATGTTTTATTTTTTATATGTGCTTAGTTCTTAGAATAATAATAAAGGAAATATGCAAATGGCAATATTGTCTGTCATCATGACCTTGCCATTCTATAGATAATTCATCTGAATACTTGTGGAGGAGTGCTAATTGTATGTAGTGAGAGGAAATACATGAATGATTTTCTGCCTTTGTGAAGACATTTAAAGCAAAATTTGACAGAACCATTTTTGTTCAAACCTGGTAATGGAAGACAAGCTATGATAACTGAGTAACTGTGTAAACTTTCTTAATTAACATAGGATGAGTCTCATGATCACTCATTTGGACCAATGTCTGTATCAGCAAATGGAAGCAATCTTTATGATGCTGTAAGGATGGGAGCAGGATCAAGCATTATTGAAAACCTACAGTCTCAGCTAAAGCTAAGGGAAGGGGAAATTACTCATTTACAGGTATTGGAAAAATTAAATTTGCTATAGAATAAATGAAGTTTTGAGGCCTAATAAATAGCACCCTTCATTTCCATCTGAATTCATGAGCAAATTGAGAAACAAGATGACATAGTGGCATGTGAAGCCCAAAATGTATCACATATGTCAATGATAAAGGCTAAAAAGAGAAGTTAGCTAAGGATAACAGCCAACTGAACCTGCTGATTGCCAGAATTAGGCAGATTTGGCTGATCTGTCACAGGAAATGCTGGGCTGGAGCAGGCCTTCCATGTTTTACAACCTGTCTACAAAAGACATAAGCATGTAGGAGCAGAGAATGCCTCCTCCTTTCAAACAGCTCTTTCCCAACAGAATAAAGGGAGGTTGCTGAGCTGTGAATGTCTGTTCTATTCAGATTTACCTCTTAGGATAAGTTGTTTCAACTACCCCAGGAAGGAAGGGATAAAGGGGATGAGATGTTCAACTGTAACACCCTGTACCTGGGAGAAAACAACATGAGTTGTTAAGGGAGCATCCTTCCATCTTACCTTTTCGGCTTTTAAAAAACTTCATGCAGTCAGAAATACTGAAATGTTTTACAGGTTGAGCATCCCAGCTCTGAAATCTGAAATGCCCCCAAATCCAAAACTTTGAGTGCTGACATGCTGCTCAAAGGAAATGCTCAATTGAGCAGTTTGGATTTCCAGATTTGGGATGCTCAACCAGTAAGTACATGATGCAATTATTCCACAATCTGAAAAAAAAAAAATGAAATTTGGAACATTCCTGGTCTCAAGCAGGATACCTCTTTTCAGTGTTAAACACAATACACTCAGAAATAGGTAAAAATTCAACTCCCATTATATACTTTTAGTTATATGACAATATTACTCTATTAAAGAACTTGAATTGGCAAAAAGTAGATCAGACTAATCTTAATCCCAGATGTTTGTATAGCCGGTACGCTATACAGGGACCTAATTAATTTCTTTGGTAGTGATGAAAGCCTCTGTCGATACACCTACACAGGTGGGGCTACGTTAAAGTGTATTTTTATTTCTCTGGGATCTTGTAGTAATTTAGAATAACTGAAATATGTGTCATTTCCTTAGATTAGAAAAATATATGGTTGAATGTTTTCAAACAAATAATTGGATTTATCTCTGTTACACAGTAAACCTTATAAATGGTATACCTCTCAGGAAAGTTGGGACCCTTTTCCTGCCACTATTTCCTTTACTTAAGAAAGAGCTAGTTCAAGGTTATATGTTGACATGTCTATTCCGAAAAAAAACCACACATTAAATATTTTTATATTAGTGGGAGTATTAAAAAAGATATGTTTTGATTTAAACTATTTTGTGGTAATGCTTCTCAGCTAGAAATTGGCAATCTAGAAAAAACTCGATCAATAATGGCTGAAGAACTAGTTAAATTAACAAATCAAAATGATGAACTTGAAGAGAAGGTGAAGGAGATACCCAAACTTAGAACTCAGCTAAGAGTAAGTATTCTTCACCTAACGATGAGTCTAAGATATTTTAGTTCATTTACATTAAATCTCATGCTTTTAGTTTATGGTATGTGTTAGTGATTTCTTTGAAAATTAAAGAGTATTAATATTTGAGCAAAGAACTTTAAAAATGAATCTTTTATCTTGCTTGTGTCTTTACATATTCAGAGTAATTTTCACAATCATGTTTAGTCCCAGTATAGGAAAAGAACTAGATTTCATTTGGCTACGCTTCATTTATAACATTGAACTTTGTATGATCTTAGTAATATTTTGTTGATTGATGTTATATATATCATCACAATTGTCTTATCTGGATGTTAGAAGACACTGTTAAGCCATAGTGAGAATATGTTTTCTTTTGATCTTTCCTGTGGGCTAAATGCCGGGTAATACTTACACCACCATGGAACAAAGAGACTAAATTTTATATCAAGTGTGCTTACATTAATGGGAGAGAAGTCATATATGGGGAGAATTGTAGATTTAGTGGAGAGATAGGGTAAAATTGATAGCCATCTAGCTTGGTTTTTTTCGTTAATTCCTTTTTTTGCTATTTAGTTCAACATAGACTGAAGTGTGAGTTTAATTTTTAAAAGAGATGAGTATATACTTTTATTTAAATTGTAGTGTTTTCATTGTTGACTCCTATGGCAATGTAAATATTAAAGATGTTCTATGTAGTTATTTTAAAAATTGTAAACAAATATATTTTACAGGATTTGGATCAAAGATACAACACTATTCTGCAGATGTATGGAGAAAAAGCAGAAGAGGCAGAAGAACTTCGATTAGATCTCGAAGATGTAAAAAATATGTATAAAACTCAAATAGATGAACTTTTAAGACAAAGGCTCAGTTAACTTGTGAAAATTGAATTCCCATCAAACTGAATGTAAACATTTAATATCTAAACATTTAATGTGGACTTCCAATAAATTCTTTTATAGAATTAGAAAATGGGATTTATTGTAGTTAAAAAACAATTTTTTAAAAATTGTTTTACACTATGTAGTAATAATATTTACAGTTAAATTATTTTGTGCAATATTTGAACTTTATTTTTGAAACTATTCTTTAAAGATTTATTTTTTAAAGCTTTCATTTTTTTTCCTTGAATAGCAGAGAGATTTATTACTTTATCCTCATATCAATATGGCTAGGGAAGAAGAATGGTGTTCATATATGTATTGTAGATATACAACTAGTTGTATCTATAATTTGTAAGTGTTTATATATACATAAAGAACATTTAAAGAGTAATGTTAACATACTGAAACTTTGAAATCTTTCACATTTAAAATTTCAACATATCTTAATTACTACTCATGAGAATGTACATTAAGTGTTAAAGTAAAAAATTATTAAATCTGTGGTTATTAAATTTTAAACTAATTTTTTTTCCTTTAAAAGTAAGAGTCACACTGACACTGTCTGAAATTTAAAGAGTGAATGATTTAAACTTAAAAAAAATTTTGGTCTGAAAGTTTATTTCACCCAGCTTTCACAATTAAGTCTGTATAAAATGTGGTACCTTTTGGTACCTATCCAGAGAAACCTGTACATATTCAGTGTTATCTAGATGTAATTGGATAATGGAGAAAATTTATTTATAATGATTTTGCAATGGCATCAATAACATTTAAATGATTTTGAAGAAGTATTATTTTACTACCCTATAAAATGAATCGAAAATAATAAAGTTCTTAACATAATTTACTCTTTAAAAATTACCTGTTCATATTTTGTAAACCCATATTTTTAGCACATTAAAAATGAATGTTTGATATTACAGAATATTCATAACAAAAGGAAAAATTATAGGAATTAACTTGAATTTGGCATTTTTAATTCTGTGTGATTTATCATTTTATTTTTTCTTGAAATTTCAAACACAAGGAAAGCATGGAATAGCTTTTAAAAGTAGCTATGCCTTCTTCCAAATGTTATTTTATTCAAAAAGGTAACCAGGTTGTGTTTTAAACCTTTGAAATATTTTGATGCATTTTATTACTGAAAGTTATTTAACTGCCTTTACTTGCACATAAAAACTCTTATTTACGGCCAGGTGCTGTGGCTCACGCCTATAATCCCAGCACTGTGGGAGGCCAAGGCGGGCAGATCACCTGATGTCAGGAGCTCAAGACCAGCATGGCCAACAGTTTGGTGAAATCCCATCTCTACTAAGAATACAAAAATTAGCCTAACATGGTGGCTTGCGCCTGTAATCCTAGCTACTCGGGAGGTTGAGGCAGGAGCATTGCTTGAACCTGGGAGGTGGAGGTTGCAATGAGCCAAGATTGCGCCACTGCACTCCAGCCTGGGTGACAGAGAAAGACTCCGTCTCAAAAAAAAAAAAAAAAAAAAAAAACTCATTTAATTTTTAGTTAAAATTAAAACACTAGTACTTCAGAGTATAGATACAAGTAAGCCATCTTGAAGAATTTGGAGTTTTTCACGGCAATTCAAATGACCTCATTTTTGTTCTTTTTGTATTCCAGACAGTGTTTCTGTCATTGGATCTCTGATTTGTAGCGTTAATAAATATTCTTTCAGTGTGAGCCAGATTCATAAAATTAATTTTCATCATTTTAGTGGTAAAAAGCAGTCTAATAGCTTTTTGTCAGCTTGATTTTTTTTTTTTTGTAATATTCAAGGGCAGATAAGCAATAAGAAATGTATAGGATTAGAAAATACAGTAGTTCCCTCTTACCCATGGGACATACGTTCCAAGACCCCCAGTGAATGTCTGAAACCATGGATAGTATAGAACCCTCTATACAGTTTTTTCCTATACATATATATCTATGATAAAGTTCTATTTATAAATCAGGGACAGCAAGAGATAAACAATAACTGCAAATAGAACAGTTATAACAATGCACTGTAATAAAAGTGATGTAAACGTGATCTCTCTGTCTCTTTCTCTCAAAGTATCTTATTGTAGTGTATTCACCTGTAATCAGACTGTGGTTGACCATGAGTAACTGAAACCACAGAAAGCAAAATCGTGGATAAGGGGAGACAACTCTATATGAAACTTAAGTTACAAAATTCTGTGAAGCATTTGAAACTAGACGTTCTGGAATTATAAAATAGTTCCTTTAAAATATCCACTAGTAGAAAAAAACTTCATTTGCGGAGAAAAGATTGCAATAAAACTCTTTCCTAAACTTTTCAATTTTATAATATTAAACATTCTTTTTTTATCCTTATTAACAATAAGATCAATTCACTGAAAATTTTAAAGTGTTTTCCATTTTATTTTAAAATGACAAACAGCTGTTTTAAGTTTCTAGTTACATATTACCATATATTACTCTTTATCTACAAATAAATAGCTGATACTCACTCTGACCATATTTCGATTGTTACGCACTTGGATCTCTCAATACTTCTTTAAGTTAAAGTGAACTTAAACAGTTTCTTGACAAACTCCAGTAGGTGGCAGAATACCTATTGAATATTCGTTGCTATACTTTGCTGTTTGTCATTAAAACATCTCTGCCCACATTCTTGCAAAATAATATTTACATTTTAATGGATAGGAAAGTGATTTGCGATTAGATGTTTCCATTCTGGAAAGAAAAAAGCTGCAAATAACATTTTCAAGAATATAAAAAATGAGTAAACAAAGGGAAGGTTGTTTGGTGATTTATAGGCAATTAAGCACAGACTGTAAATGTCCTTCCAATTCTTGGGAGGCTAAATTGAGTCTACCATTTCTTACAGTTCTTTTACCTCTTTTTTGAGAATTGCCAGTTGTACAGTGTTTAGCATGTGGAATGTACCGAATATATCTATGTTGTGACAAGATATTCTAAATGTGGGTAACTTCTGACCTAGGAAACGAAGCTTGTAGTGAAGTGAAAAGAATGTTCAGGAAATTTTTTTTCTGTATCTCTTCAGTTGGCATTTATTGAGAGTTTTATTTGAATGCTTATTAAAAGTATATGATTTATAGTATTTAGAAAGTAGAAGAAAAAAACTGTAGATGTTTTATCTTGTTTTAATACTGTATGTTTAGTATGTATACGTTTATGTTCTAGTGTATCAAAATTTTTAATTTTCATTAAAGTGAATCCAATTTTCCCTATTCTAGGTCCATTTTAAACCATGAAAACTTTAATCACATATTTTGTAAAGGGCTGAAAGTATGATTTAAACTATAGATTGATATAATATTTTAATTCTGAATGAAAGATAATGTAAATAAGCGTGGATCTGATTGAATAAAGATTTTAAAATAGTAATAGTGTATTTCATTTTTAACAAAATTTATAGTGGTCAATAGTAATGAATGAGGAATGAATATTGTTTTATGAAAATATAACTTGTTTACATTTGAGATTCATATTTTAAGAAAATGAAGATAAGCCCTAATTTTCTATAAGTTATGTTATTAGTATTAAGTGTAGTTTTGTTTTGTTTTTTTTTTTTGACAGAGTCTCACTCTGTTGCCTAGGCTGGAGTGCAGTGGCATGATCTCGGCTTACTGCAACCTCCGCCTCCCAGGTTCAAGTGATCCTCTTGCCTTAGCCTCCCAAGTAGCTGGGATTACAGGTGCACGCTAGTACATCAGGCTAATTTTTGTATTTTTAGTAGAGATGGGTTTCACCTTGTTGGCCAGGCTGGTTTCGAACTCCTGACCTCAAGTGATCTGCCCACCTTGGCCTCCCAAAGTGCTGGGATTATAGGCATGAGCCACTGCACCCCGCCTGAAGTGTAGTTTTTCTAATGAAGATATGTTTTCGGAAAACACAGTTCTAAGAATTTACTTATAACTAGCTGGTAACTACTGTAAGGATACTTTGTGTCAGCTTTTAATCTTAGGCAGTATCAAGACATTCTTCTAAAAGTCTTCTTATGTTTCTGTATTCAAGTAATAACAGTTAAAATAAGTTATCCTCTATTTGTGAGTTCATATTGCTTGGATTAAGCTCTGTAACCTTTAAAGTACATTTAATCTGTTGCCTTTATACATATGCATTTTACCTTTTAGCAATTTAAGATCTTTTTGTAAGGTAGACTGGAAATGAAATGTATTTCTTCTTAGTACTTAAATACCTTTTCTCAAAACAAAAACAAAAAAACTCAAAATGCTTCAGTAATTCACAAATATGGTAAAGAGAATTTACTCTTAGAACTGTCTGGAATTCCCCACACTGCCCTACTCCCAAGTAGGCTAAATTTAATATTTAGAATCGCAAATAATATTAAGAAGGTAATGGCAGGTTTTTCTGTTTATTTAATATTAAACATTCTTCTTGTTTTTACAGGTATGGGCACAGCATGGTAGATAGAGGTATTCCTTCCATTTTTATAAAATGCCATGCTGATTTGTCTCTTTTAAATTACAATCTTAATTTTTAAAAAATATATATTGTTCAAAAATCTGTGGTCAGGTTGGTAATAGGAAATATAGTCTGTTCTTCTCTTTTCTTTTTTTTGGGAAACATAGTCTTATTTTGTTCCAAGCACTGTGTAAGGAATTCACTTATGTAGGATTATAATCCCATAATCATTGTTCTGAAATCCACAAAGTTCTAAAAACCATATATATTTTAATACATTTGCTGTTAAATCTACTTTGGTGGTAAAGCCTGCTGCACGGCACTGACATAGGGCTATGTATAGTCTTTAACTCATTTGGTGTGAATACTCATACATTTTGCTGCAGAAATATTGTGTGAGATTATGGGGTACTCACCCAGGACTCAATGGGGGTATTAAACGATGGGCATATATATTCTATTTTTTAAAGTTCAGGCACACACAGGGACCCAAGGATTTTGGAAAAGGAAGTGTGTACCCACACTTTCTTCAACTCAACCATTTAAAGTGGTTGCCATTATCACCTTATCACCCCCATTTTTAAAAATAAAGATTAAGTAAATTGCTCAAGGTCATATGGCAAGTAAGTGGCAAAGCTGGGATTCTAATTTGTGAAGTTTGGCTCCAGAGTCTATGATTTCAATCACTAATTATATGGTGCTACTTTTCCTACTGCTTTTCTGTAAAATCATAAGCATATAGATCAGTTACAGCAAAAATTTATTCATTGAAAACGTCAACACCTTTTAATTATGGTCTAACGGTCAGATATATCAGAGAACCAGCTATACTATATTCTGCTGATATTGTTAGCAATTTACTCATTGTAATTTGTTGAATTTGTCTCAAATTTTTTAAGCCATGCATTCTTCCATCTCTGTCTTTTTCTTAATTCTGGCAATTTCGATGAAGTTTCTTATTTGTAGAAAAAACTAGGTCATTTGTCCTACAGAGTTTCCCTCCATCTGGATGTTGATTTCTTACCTTTTGTTAGTGTGTTCTGCCTCCTGTGTTTAAATCTAAAGGCAATTATTTTTCAACAAAAATACTTCATTAGGTGGAAGTGTATTCTTCTAGCAGGAGACAGATAATTCCTGATGGTTTCTCAGTTGTGATAAAGAAGTCATTGATGATCACTTCTTAAATCTGTTAGTTCACAGAGCTTGTGGAGTGATATTGTCATTTCTTTTTCATTTAGTAGTTGGAATGTTTCCATAAAAAACTTCAGTTATTTTGTTACTTGCATCATAATTCATATGGGAAAGACAGTATAAATATTCCTGATTCTTTCCCTTTGTTTACCAGTTTTCAGAATAAGAGTTGGTTTCCTTCTGTCATTAAAAATGAACAGTGATACCTTTTTGGCTTGCATGTTTGGTTGATTGGTTGTATCTGTCCATCATCCAATTACAGTTACCTTTATTTATGTTTTAAATCATCCCATCTTAGGCCAGTAGGAAGTTTTCAAGGTGGTTCCTGAGTCCTTTTGATATTACCCTAATAGCCTTTTGATTGCTTTGCTGCTTCCTGATGTAAGATGTTGCAGGCTTATCTTGTACATTTCCTGCTCCAGACCCAAGATCATCCATTGTTCTATGGAGTCTGTGTTTCTTTTAATGGGAAATAGTTTGTAGAGATCACAGTGTGAGCGCAAGGGGGTGCTTCTTCCTACTGGGTAGCTTGTCTCTAGGCGTTTTCAATGGAGCACGTAGGAGAGATGTGTTTTTAGATTAACCATACTGTTAATCATACTGAGGCCTCCAATTGAAATTCAGAACTACAGGATGTTTATATAGCCTGATTAAGCTTTCATATTTCTATCTCATGTCAAAAATTTCAGCTTCAAAGGTACCATCCATCATAATTACTTCAACTTGGTGTATCCCACAATACTAATATTGCCACCAACAATTTGGTTACGGAATGCAGTCTACAAGAGTTTTTTTGTACTTTAGTCCTGAGAATACATTCCACTAAGTATATACAAATTAAGTTTTAAAGTCACTTGGGATAGCTCCTCTGGGTGACATGCCACAAATGGAAAACATTTAGGTTCATTTATTTCATTTTACTTTCAAGGATTGCTTTTTAAAAACAGAATTTTGCTTTATAATGTAACATATTTACATGACTCCAAAGTCATGTCTTCATGCCGGGCGTGGTGGCTCATGCCTGTAATCCAAGCAGTTTGGGAGGCTGAGGTGGGTGGATCACTTGAGGTCAGGAGTTCGAGACCAGCCTGGCCAATACGGTGAAACCCCGTCTCTACTAAAAATACAAATATTTGTCAGGCGTGCTGGTGCATGCCTGTAATCGCAGTTACTCAGGAGTCTGAGGCAGAAGAATTGCTTGAACCCCGGAGATGGAGGTTGCAGTGAGCCAAGATTGCACCATTGTACTCCAGCCTGGGCAAAAGAGTGAGACTCTGTCACTCACACACACACACACATACACAAATAAACAAAAACCAAAAAACAAAGTCATGTCTTCTTTGTTCCTTATACCCCTCCTCTTCCCTCCTTGCCCATATAGTCATTTTAAATATTAATCTACTTGTAAAATAATAATTAGTAAATATATGTGTGTATACACATGTATACATACATATTCCTCTTAGAAAAATGGTATTTACATATTACATATCCTTTTCCCACTCAATATCCTGTAGTGTACAGAGATATTTAATTCCTTTTTATGCATGCATAGTTTTATGTTGTATGGATAAACCATAGTTTATTCAACCAGCCTTCTATCGGTAGACATTTGAGTTTACGTCAACTCAAAGAAAATTTAAATTCTAACGTTGATATTTTGGAGAGAAATTCTATTTGAGAATGGCTGTTGCAGTAAGAGAGACTCAATCTCATGTTCAAGTTTATCATATCTGGTTTCCTGTAAGTCTGAATGACCATTCAATATGTAGCTGTTTAAAATAGCACCACATAGCCAGGCATGGTGGCTCACACCTGTAATCCCAGCACTTTAGGAGGCTGAGGCTGGAAGATCACTTGAGGCCAGGAGTTGGAAACAAGTGCTGGGAATGTAGCAAGAACCTGGTTCTACAAAAAAAATAATAAAATAGTACCATGCGTATGTCATACTGATTTGAACCTTTTTGTATGTGACAAAAATCGGATGGCAGCAAGTAGGCTGAGGAAGCCTTTTTTTTTTTTTTTTTTTTTTTTTTTTATCAGACAGGGTCTCACTGTGGCCCAGGCTAGAGTGCAGTGTCTCAATCATGGCTCACTGCAGCCTCAACCTCACTGGGCTCAAGCGATCCTCCTGAGTAGCTGGGACTACTGGCCTGAGCCAGAGTGCCTGGCTTGAGGAAGCATTTTAAAAAATTACTGTCATTAGTGTGGGATGGTGAAGTATGCAAAGTATAAAATAATAGAGCAGTAATTCTGTTATAGGAAAGGGGTCCCAATCCAGACTCCAAGAGAGGGTTCTCCGATCTCGAGCAAGAAAGAATTCAGGGCAAAGTGAAAGCAAGTTTATTAAGAAAGTAAAGGGGAAAAAAAAGAAAGTAAAGGAATAAAAGAATGGCTACTCCATAGACAAAGCAGCCCTGAGGGCTGCTGGTTGCCCATTTTTATGGTTATTTCTTGATGATATGCTCAACGGGTGGATTATTCATGCCTCCCCTTTTAAGACCATATAGGGTAACTTCCTGACATTGCCATGGCATTCGTAAACTGTCATGGCGCTGATGGGAGTATAGTAGTAAGGACGACCAGAGGTCTCTTTCATGGCCATCTTGGTTTTGGTGGGATTTAGCCGGCTTATTTACTGCAGCCTGTTTTATCAACAAGGTCTTTATGACCTGTATCTTGTGCCGACCTCCTGTCTCATCCTGTGACTTAGAATGCCTTAACCGTCTGGGAATGCAGCCCAGTAGGTTTCAGCCTCATTTTACTCAGCTCCCATTTAAGATGGAGTTGCTCTCGTTCACATGCGTCTGACAGTTCCCTTAGAGGCAAAATCTTTTTTATAAAAAGAATACATAAATTAATACTGTAAAGTGCTTTAGAACAATGTTTGGCACATGTTAAAACACCACATATGTTGTTGCTGTTATCTGAAAAAAATTCCAGATAAGATTCCTAATTTAGCAGGTCACTAATAGAACTTGTAACAATTCTTAAACAACATTGCTTTTAAAAATTACGTAAAAAGCATGTAAGCCTTTGGAAACAAACTTGTTTCCTTATGATGATATTATTTAACTTCTAGACTTGATGCATTTGAGCATGTTTATTTTGAAGGCATTGTGTCCGGAATTGGTGGGTTCTTGGTCTCACTGACTTCAAGAATGAAGCCACAGACCCTCGCGGTGAGTGTTACAGCTCTTAAGGTGGCGCGTCTGGAGTTGTTCGTTCCTTCTGATGTTCAGATGTGTTTGGAGTTTCTTCCTTCTGGTGGGTTCGTGGTCTCGCTGGCTCAGGAGTGAAGCTGCAGACCTTCGAGGTGAGTGTTACAGCTCTTAAGGAGGCGTGTCTGGAGTTGTTCGTTCCTCTCGGTGGGCTCATGGTCTCGCTGGCTTCAGGAGTGAAGCTGCAGACCTTCCCGGTGAGTGTTACAGCTCATAAAAGCAGTGTGGACCCAAAGAGTGAACAGTAGCAAGATTTATTGCAAAGAGCAAAAGAACAAAGCTTCCACAGTGTGGAAAGGGACCCCAGCGGGTTGCCACTGCTGGCTCGGGCGGCCTGCTTTTATTCTTATCTGGCCCCACCCACATCCTGCTGATTGGTAGAGCCCTGTGGTCTGTTTTGACAGGGTGCTGATTGGTGCGTTTACAATCCCTGAGCTAGACATAAAGGTTCTCCACGTCCCCATCAGATCAGTTAGATACAGAGTATTGACACAAAGGTTCTCCAAGGCCCCACCAGAGCAGGTAGATACAGAGTGTTGACTGGTGCATTCACAAAGCCTGAGCTAGACACAGGGTGCTGATTGGTGTATTTACAAACCTTGAGCTAGATACAGAGTGCCGATTAGTGTATTTACAATCCCTGAGCTAGACATAAAGGTTCTCCACATCTCCACCAGACTCAGGAGCCCAGCTGGCTTCACCCAGTGGATCCTAAACCAGGGCTGCAGGTGGAGCTGCCTGCCAGTCCCGCGCCTTGTGCCCACACTCCTCAGCCCTTGGGTGGTCGATGGGACTGGGCGCCGTGGAGCAGGGGGTGGCGCTCGTCGGGGAGGCTCGGGCTGCACAGGAGCCCACGGAGGTGGGGGAGGCTCAGGCATGGCGGGTTGCAGTCCCAAGGCCTGCCCCGTGGGAAGGCAGCTAAGGCCTGGCAAGAAATCAAGCGCAGCGCGGGTGGGCTGGCACTGCTGGGGGACCAAGTACACCGTCCGCAGCTGCTGGCCCGGGTGCTATAACCCCTCATTGCCTGCGGCCGGCAGGGCCGGCTGGCTGCTCTGAGTGTGGGGGTCCGCCAAGCCCACGCCCACCTGGAACGCCAGCTGGCCCGCAAGCGCCGCACGCAGCCCCTGTTCCCGCTCTTGCCTCTCCCTCCACACCTCCCTGCAAGCTGAGGGAGCTGACTCCCGCCTTGGCCAGCCCAGAAAGGGGCTCCCACAGTGCAGTGGTGGGCTGAAGGGCTCCTCAAGTGCCGCCAAAGTGGGAGCCCAGGCAGAGGAGGCGCCCAGAGCGAGCGAGGGCTGTGAGGACTGCCAGCATGCTGTCGCCTCTCAGCATCACCTTCATATAATCAGTTCAACTGTAGTCACTATTTAATGATCAACTCTACTGTGCTGTAGATGGAATACTAGGCCTGGGGGAGCTTAGAGGAAAAGACAATGGGGGATGGGAGTTCAAATAATTATAAGCAGTAATAAAGTAAATTAATAAAACCATAAAAATTAAATTCCACAGAGTAGCATTTGAATTTGATGAGTTTACAGATAGGTAAAGCTATCTTGCTTTTAAAATGTGTGTGGACTCCAAAGTATCCTCACCATCACAAAGTGTATTCGGTGAACGATGTTCAGTCCGTAAATTTGGAAGTTAGGGCGGCAACTTCTGCCTGAAATAAGACAAAAGTAAAAATCCGCCTCAGTGCAACGCAGAAGACACGAAGAGTCAGGTTTTCTACCCACTCCGTCCTAATATCCTCTGAGCGCTTTAACGCTGTCGCTCAAGGAGGCGCGGGCTGCTGCGACGGGGGTGGGCGTCCGGCTCCGGCACGTGCCGTCTGTCTTTCCGGCCCTGGTGAGGGAGCTGGCTGACTTGCGCGAACCTTCGCGGGAGAGCGCCAGGAAGGGCAGATGGTTCCCCCACTCTGAGCTCCTCCCTGCCGCGCTCGCCGGGTCGAGGCCACTCGCAGGGCTGAAGCCTCTCCGCGCGTGGGGCCCAGCGCCCTGGCCCTCCCGGGTGTAGTCCCGGTCCTGCCTCTGCGGGGCCCGAGCCCGCCCACCGCGCCGGCTGGCCAAGGTGTCCCAGCTGCTCCTTGGCGCCCCCTGGCCCAGCTCCCGCGCCCGAGGTTTCCGGTGAGCGGCAGTAGCCGGTTATGACGACTCCCTCCCCTGGAACAGCCGCCGTCTCCTCCGCCTACTCCTCGGTAATCACCGCTGCACCGGCTCCAGGTGGGACTCCCCCGCAATCTGCGGAGCCTTCCCCCGCTCTCCTTCCCGCCGCGGCCGCGCTCTGCGCCGCTGTTGCCCCGGGTGGTGCCCGCTCCTGGCGCGGCTTCCCGGAGGGGTATAGCCTACGCACGCACTCCGCCCGCGCCTTCCCATTCCCTGCGGGCCGGGAGGCGGGCGTCGGAAGCCGATCCTGGTCCTCCCCGGCCCCTTCCCAGCGCCCGGAGCGCAGGCGGGCCCCGGGCCCTAGCCGCGTTGACCAAGATTCCTGCCGGGGCGGAGCCGCTCCCCGGGGCCCCTCCCAGGCGCGCTGGGGACCCGGGGCGCCGCGGTGCACGGTGGCGGGCGGCCCCGGGAGATCTCCGCCCCCGAAGCAGTCCCTGGCGGCGCCCCGGGTCCAGAACCCCAGCGCGGCGTCTCAGCCGCGGCGGGGCGCTCGCCACTGACCCCTCAGCCCTGGGCCGGGACTGACGTTCATGCGGACAGCTGGGCTCTCGGGCAGCCGAGCACTTCCTGAGCCCTGCCTGGCACGCGCCGAGAGACCTTTTGGTACAAGTAGGGGCCAGCCGTTGAGGAGTCATTCGGAGACTCACGTGTTGAACTTTCCATTTGCCCACTGTCTTCTTTAAACTTTTCCAAGCTCTCTCGCTCTGCGACATTGCCCCATTTCGCCCGCTGTGTCAACCCCAGGTTTTGCCTCCTATCCATCATCTTTCAGATGTTTCCCTTTTTTCCTTCCTCATTAGGCCTGTGGAAATCGAATCAAGTGTTTCTGGAGTGGAGTGAGTCCAGCTGCTTTGATCTGAAGAAAAAGTAAGCTGGCCACTAAAGCGTCCCTGTGCTGGAGGAGTGCAGCCACCCTTGCCCGCGGGCCTTGCAGGAGGACGGACACCAGGAAGGCTTTGTGCCAGGCCCAGCAGCCACCCCCAGCCGCCTTATGCAAGTGGGTACATGCCCTCGCCAGACGCCAGCTTTCTGATCTGCGTCTTTAGATGTTTTCCCTCGCCTAAGCGTTACTTCTCCACTGATCGGTGAGTTTAGTGATGGCCAGAGCTCACTGGAGGACAATGGACTTGGATAACCAAAGGTCAGGGCTTGGTCATAACAATGACTTTATTACCAGGAAGGACAAGTCAAAAAATAGGAAGGCCTGGGAACCCTCAGGCTCGCCACTCTAGGTGTGTAGCCCTGTGATTCAGCCAGCGGGATTACTGCTGTGAGAATGGGAAAGTTGTTTGCTTCTGGGAATGTTTGATCCACTAAGTATCCTGTTGGTCAGTTCCAGTGGATGCCTGTAGAAAGTGGGCCACCTCCTCCTGTTCCCCATTGGAATCTGGTCCCAGTTGCTGTGTTGGAGTGGTGCCCGTGAACTCGCGTATAGCAGTGTGGTATTCATTAAGGAAAAGAAAGCGCACCACCTGCCAGGCCTTCTGGCTGAGGGTTATCCCGTTACATTATTTTCTTTCTTAATATTAACTTTAATTCACAACATCACCTGAATGATCAGGTTTACTTTGGCATCCTTTTAAGGTAATATGTTTCATTTCTGGCAGGTTTTAGAGACCGGAAACATCACAGAAGCTTCTGAGTGGTTCTGAAGATTGAAGAGGTATATATTTTTATTACAAGTAGAGTCATTGTTTCTATTAATACGTGTTTTTAAATTTTTATAAAACTGTTGTCAACTCATTCTTGGGTAAAAGCTCCAAGTGAAAATGTTATTATAATTCAGATCAGATTTACAGCAGATAACACCATACTCTTGAGGGCCACCAAAGTGAAAAACCACAATACTTAACTACTCCAGGGGGGAAAAATGGGGGAAAAAGGATTTCTTTTTGGTGTCCCCGCTGTTCACTTAGAATTCCATGGCCTTGGAGCTTGAGGTTTGATGGAACATAACAGTCAATTTCCTTTTCTTTCTTTTCTTTCTTTCTTTTTTTTTTGAGACAGAGTCTCCCTCGCATTGCCCAGGCTGGAGTGCAGTGGCGAGATCTGCAGCCTTGACTTCCCAGTCTAAAGTGATCCTCCCACTTCAGCTGGGACTACAGCTGATTTTTTGTATTCTTAGCAGAGACCGGGTTTCATCACATTGCCCAGGCTGGTCTTGAACTCAGGGACTCAAGCAATCTGCCAGTCTCGGTCTCCCAAAGTGCTACTATTAAAGGCCTGCAGTCTGTTTCTAAAGGCTCCATCTTCATAGCCCATAATCAATGAAGACTGATTTCGAAAGATGGGTTTTCCGGTATGACCCAGGAAACAGCAGTCGTAGCTGATGAACATCCAATGTATATTAAGACTCTGTCATCCAGTGGAAAGAGCACTTAAAAAAAAAAACAACAACAAAAAAACAAAGATCCCACTAAAGTGACCTGAGAATGGCAGGATCATTGTCTGGGATATATAGGAGAAATCTGGTCCAAGAGGTTTAACACTTATTGGGTGAGTTAGAAGTGCAGTGAGGTTTGTGACCATTATCACTGTTCACAATGTAAAGGCATGACGGGAGAGCTTAAGGGCACAGTCTTTGAGGCAGACTGCTTAATGTCACTTCTGGAGTTTCTAAGTCTTAGCTATTATAGCTGATTATTATACCTACTAGCATGTAAGCTTCACAAGGGCAATGAGTTTGGTTCATGACTGCACCTTCATTGCTGTATCCTGGGTACAGAAGCGGTCCTGGAATATTGTCTGTGCTCACACCTTGATTGTGATTGTAATTTTTTATTCAGCAGACACACACTTGCTCAGAGCCATCCCACTCCCTTTACTCTCTCGTGGATACTTTTCCCCTCCTCATCATTCAGATCTCAGCTTAAATGTTATTTAGGCCCCTTCTCTGCCCCACATGGCTTTAAACATTTATTTAATAAACACTTCCATAGCATTTAGTGTGTGCCAGATAGTTTTCTAAACACTTTACCAATAATTAACTCATTTAACTCACGACAGCTCTATGATGAAGGTTTATTATTATTTCCATTTTACAGATGGGAAAGCTTAGGTGCAGAAAGGTTAAGTAACTTGTTCAAGGTCTTACAGCTGGGAAGTTGCAGATTTGCAATTCAAATCCAGGTGGTTAACCTTTAAATGTTCACCATGCTATGTTGTCTGTCATATTACTTTATTTTATTTCAGGTATCACTAAACTGGATCCTATCAAGCCCTTCCATAATTTTTGTAAGTTAAAAAGTTTTATTGGAACACAGCCTCATCCATTCTTTTATAATAGACCATGGCTACTTTCTGCCAGAGGCATTGTTGTGTAGTTGCCACAGAGATCTTATGTCTGGCAAAGCCAAAAATATTTACTGCTTCGCCTTTACAGGAAAAGTTTGCTGGCCCCTAGTTGGTTTGAGTCACAGGCCCAGTCATCAGCTGAAGTTGTTTATTTGATTGCTTGTTTATGCCAGTTGTACTGGGTTTAAGGCACCATGAGAGCAAGGCTCTTTCTTGTTTTGTTCACCTCTGTATACCCATTTGCTAACGTGGTGCCTGGCACCAAGCAAGTGCTCAAAAAAAATGGAATAAAGGAACATTATTCAGTGGGATAGCAAAGTGCTTTGTAATTATACTTAGCCCTTGACCCTTTGTTTTTTTTTGTTGTTGTTGTTGTTTTGACTTTTAAAGGAAATTTGTTAACAAAGTTGTCTTCATTTTGATCTCTAGGTTTGCAGGTTGCTATGTTAATGTTGCTTGTCTTTGGAGTCTTACTTCATGAAGCCTCACTGAGTGGTCAGAATGAAGCTCCTCCTGATACTCAGAGCACTCCAGGCGAACCTCTGTATGACTATGCCAGCATCCGCTTGCCAGAGGAGCACATTCCCTTCTTTTTGCACAACAATAGGCATATTGCCACTGTCTGTAAGAAAGACTCTCTTTGTCCATATAAGGTAGATATTATTTCTTCTCTCCTTATTTTTATGAGGATTCAATTTCAGCTGGCTTACAGGTTCTGCTTTATAACCTGAAACTGAAGGCAGAATTCTAATTTTCGGTTGTCACTGTACAAGTTAATGATTGTTTCAATTTCATATAATACTTCTAAGTGACTAAACTGCTTAAAACTATGTCCCATTCATAAGAGAGAAATTTAAAATCTAAATCACTTCTAAAACAAATAAGTAGCCAATACTATTTGTAAACTCTAAAGAAGCAATTGGATTTTATGCAGGAAAGAACATCTTGTTAAAGTAACTAAAGAATTTCACACCTCTTCTTAAACGGCACATGAGAGGATCGCTTAGCACTTAATTTCAGTAATAGCACCTCAGCCTCTGTCTCCACATAATTAAGCCTGTTTCTGTGGCTTTCTTTCTGTTTTAGAGGAGTTGGAAAGGCCTCAAATAGTAGCCCATTAAGACATGTCAGAGGGCCCCAGAGATCAAAGCTGGGCATTGTGAGACACTTCCTTTCCCATGGTGCTGGCACAGGAAGCATATGGAAAAGCAGACCTGGGAATCAGACCAGCATTGCTCCTGGGGCCTTGCAGAAGAGCATTCTGAGCTCCTTGGCCAGCAGCAGCTGGGTGGTTCCCAAGGGTGGCAGAGTTGTCCATGTGTTGTGGGGTCTCTGCTGATCTTGATTGCTGAGTGAGGTTGCTGATTGATTCATTTTAGCTGTGATTCCTTTGGTAGCACAAATTCCAGTTTATATGTCTTTTAGGGACTGATTTTAGAATCCACTTGCTCACTGAGAAAGATAGTTTCTTAAGCTACTTGAAGAAATTCAAATTCGAGTGGTCTTTGAGCGTCTAGGTAAAGCCCAGACTTTCGGTTAGGGGACCGATATGGTGGGGGTGATGAGTAAGGAGGATTGTTAAGAACCTTGAGACTGCTCTTTTTAGAATTGACTGTAAGTTTTAAATTTATTCTATAAGAATACATATTATAAATGTAAATGTGAATGCTATATGATGATTTGTTTTCTTAATGGAAAAATCTAAGCGTCTTCTCTAAATGTCAGAGGAAGGGAAATCAATGTAAGTTTTATGTTCTAGAAACACCTAGAAAAGCTGAAGTACTGCTGGGGTTATGAGAAATCCTGCAAACCAGAGTTCAGGTTTGGTTACCCAGTTTGCAGCTACGTCGACATGGGATGGTAAGTTTCCATATGGAATACCCTCTTCAAGTCTTCCTCTTTCTATACAGTGTATGTTGATGCCCTAATTCCCAGCTAGATTCTTTTGGTTTTAGATAGTAATTCATTTAGATATTAATTTGCTTACACAGTCATGAATTCAACTTGACTATTTCACACTGGGATAGGAATATCTGTCATTTCCTCTGCCAGAGGGAGAAACAGCCAGGACCATAGATAATTTTCTCCCCCAGCGTATACTAAGAAGATAAATGGATGGGTTCCTCTTGATTATTCCTGGGAGAATTAAGTATAATTAGTACTTCCAATACATGCAGTGTTAATGAGGTAAAGAAAATATAGTAATTAAGAATGCACCATTGTCTTCAGTTTCAGGTGATAACTTCATACCTGTCTATTACATATTTTATGATAAAGGAATAATTCTGTGAATAACTTGGTTTCGTAACTCCATGTAGTAAGGCGTAGTTTTGGAAAAACTGTGATAGTATACTGTAACAAAGTTAAAGTAATAAGGAACCTCTAGCATTTTAACCTTTAGAACGAAAATTCAAGGTCCAAAAAAAGTAAAAAGAAAAAAAAACACAGAATATTTTTATTTGCAAATAGGACGGACACTCTTGAGTCAGCTGAGGACATATTTTGGAAACAAGCTGACTTTGGATATGCCAGAGAGAGGCTGGAGGAGATGCATGTGCTCTGTCAGCCTAAGGAAACGGTGGGTATTTTGCCCCTTACTAAATAAGCTTGTTTATTTAATTTTAATTTTATTTATTTTTGAGACGGAATTTCTGTCTGTTGCCCTGGCTGGAGTGCAGTGGCGTGATCCCGGCCCACTGCAACCTCTGCCTCCCGGGTTCAAGGAATTCTCCTGCTTCAGCCTCCTGTGTAGCTGGGATTACAGGCGCGTGCCACCCCTCCCGGCTAATTTTTATATTTTTAGTAAAGATGGGGTTTCGCCATGTTGCCAGGCTGATCTCGAACTCCTGACCTCAAGGGATCCACCCACCTCAGCCTCCCAAAGTGCTGGGATTACAGGTGTGAGCCACTGTGCCCAACTAAGCTATTTTATTTTTATTACTTATTGATTATTGATTTTTAATGTTAATCATTTAGATGGTAATGTAATAACAAGATAGATGGCACTATGAAAGGAATTCCTCACTCTCACTTAGTTATTGGCGTAGAATTTTATGTAACTTCTCCAAATAGGTTGTTCCCTTTCCTTTGGAAACCCTGTCCTCCTTATCCCACATTTATCAGATAGTCATATTTTAAGACAGTTGAAATATTTTTAGGTTTAGAATCTTTCCCCCAAACGTGTGCTAAAGAAGAGAAATTGATAAATTGCATCTTTACAAATTCATTCGCAGATAGTTTGGGACAGATGATATAACACCACCATACTGCTCTGTATTTGCCCAGAGCTTTACAGTTTGCAGAAAGCTTTTCTGTGTGTTATCTGGTTTGATGCTCATAAGCATTATAGCAGATACTACTGATGCCACTTTATCAGTATGGAAAACAGGGTCTTCAGAGGAGTTAAGCAACTTCTCCAAGACTGCACAGCTACCTTTTAGAATTAATTATACTTCTTGGATTAAAATGCAGATTTTTTTCCAGTTTACTTTCAACCATACCATATCGTACCTCAGTAGACCAGATAAACACGTTGTCAGGAGGTGATTTGGGGTAGTAAATACAAGAGCAGGCTCTCAACTACAGTTCAGATCCTGAGTCTTAGACAAGGTACTTAGGCTTTCCTTGTTTCAATTTCCTCTGCCTTAAAGCCATGCCCATTATGTAGCATATGGTAAGGAAGAAATGAGGTTCTGCAGATAAAAATGCTCAGTGCAGGAGGGCCTGGTTCCCAGCAAAGGGCTCAGCATTCTTTTTTAAAGGTTGATGAAGTTGTAAGCACTTACGATTAAGGTACACTGTTCAGTGATCCTGAACCCTGAGTCTCTGACATCTCAGGGGTCTCCGATCTCCAACCACACTGGAGAACTAAAAAAATTTTTGAATTTACTCACATTCAAAAACTGAGTATATACTTTATAGAGCTATTGGAGGGTGTCACGTAATAGAGCTTTGAGCATTCTAGCAAGGTGAATGAGGCCTGAGGTTGTGAGGTATGTCATTAAACTGCACGGCTGCAGGGTGTCTTTAACAGAGTTCTGTTCTGTCTTGCACATTTGGCTCAAGTCTAGCTGTTCACATGGAAAGGGCAAGAGAATAATGCCAACCCCTATCTTGCACTCCTCTTTCAAGGTGGCTTGTGGAGTGTTCTTTTGACTAAGATTTACCTTGGTTTGCTTTGTGCTAACAGAGTATGATCCTTGTCTTAGTTGTTTGGGCTGTTATAACAAAATACCATAGACTGGGTAGTTTCTAAACAGTATCATCACATTGGGGGTTAGAATTTCAACATACGAATTTGGCAGAGACACAAACATTCAGTCCGTTGCAATCTTTTACCAACTACAGACTCCAAAACACCATGCAGGTCAAGATTAAGGCTTTGTGTTCATTGGGAGTTTTGGGAAAAACAGTTAAAATGGCATTTAAATCTATAAATAAAACCCAGAGCAGATAAAAGTTTTTCAAGTTCTCAGCATAACCCAGATTGGTTGAAATAGAATCAGGCTCTGGTAGCTGACTCTTCAACTCCTTTCTTCAATTATTTAGAAAATATTGCCCTCATGTTGCTGTTGAGACAGAGGCTCCCACAAGCTTTACGGTTTGCAGAAAGTACCTCTTATTAAAACTGGCAAACTTCCCTCCCTGCTTTTAATGTCTCTTACGTGTGCATTTTTCCTTATTTCTCTTGGCTTTTGGAAGCTGCTTTTTCATATAGCTGTGGGGGTAATAGTACTGGTTCTGGGTGCTTTTTTTTTTTCTTTTAAAGGGGACTGAACTGAGCCACATATACAGCTCTTGGCTTTAAAATTTGAGCTGACAGATCATTTGGGAGTTCTCCGTGGTAACTTAAAAGTGGGAAACCGGCAAAAGTATGCTTGGCCAGGGTCTGCTGGGAAGGAGAAAATATCCTTCAGCAGATGCAGTCTTTGGAGAGCTTTCCTTACCACGTCATGTGGTTTGAATGTGAGGGTATCCATGCTGTCACCATGTCTAGCAAGTCAGGATGAGTCTTTGCTGTGTTAATACTCAGAGTCATTCTTTTCTTTTGCCCAACCTTCAGAGTGACTCAAGTCTGGTGTGTTCCCGTTTTCTTCAGTACTGCAGAGCAGCCCATCTCTACCTTGATTTAAGAAACGTCAAGAGAAATCATGACAGGTACTTAAGTGGTTAATGTTAACATCTAGTATAAATTCTGAAATATTTTCAGATCCAGGGATTTTTTTTTTTTTTGAGACAGGGTCTTGCTCTGTTGCCCAGGCTGGAGTGCAGCAGTGTAATCATGGCTCACTGCAGCTGTGACCTCCCAAACCCAAGTGATTCTCCCACTTGAGCCTCTCAAGTAGCTGGGATACAGAAGTGCACCACCAGGCTTGGCTAATTTTTTAATTTTTGAGGAGATGGGGTCTTCCAACGTTTCCCAGGCGGGTCTCAAACTCCTGAGTTCAAGTGATCCTCTCATCTCAACCTCCCAAAGTGCTGGGATTATAGGTGTGAGCCACCAAGCCTCGCTGAAGGGATATATCTTGAATTTGTTTTTGATGGTATGGCAGAGGGGTTGGGGAATGGGTGGGGGATGGATGACTCAGACAGGCCACGAGTTAATCGCATTGCAAAGTTGGGTTGTGGATACATTAGGGTCCTGGTATGATTCTGTTACTTTCATATACACTTGAAATTTTCTATTATAAATAGTTAAATTCTTTTAAAAAATTGAGTTTGGAAATTGGTAATCTACTTTAGTTACAACCCACGTGCTTGGGTCATGAAGAAGTTTTCTGAACTCAACTTAATGTTTTGTTATACACCAGATTTAAGGAGGACTTTTTCCAGAGTGGTGAAATTGGAGGGCACTGTAAACTTGACATCCGTACATTGATGTCTGAAGGTCAGCGCAAAAGCCCTCTGCAGTCATGGTAAGATATTTTTAACGTATCTGTTTCAGAAATATTTGCCTTTATTTATGGCACTTGCAGATATTAATGGGGACTCTCAAATGGAAAATGTTACTTCATTTGTACATAATTTGGCATGAGCTTCTGGGAAATGACAGCAACTGAGTGAATCCCTCAGTTGCATCTGAATTAAATACGTGTTTATAATAGTAGATATAGTACTTACTGTTTGCTAATGAAAGAAAAAAATCAGCTGAAAAATCCATTTTTATTAACTCACAATTGCTGAGTTTTATTCACTTAACAAAGTCACATAGGTTACTTACATAATGTTAATTTTTGAGGTCAAACGTCCATGCCAAGGCCAGGAATGGTGGCTCATGCCTATAATCCCAGCACTCTGGAAGGCCAAGGTAGAAGTATTACTTGAGCCCAGGAGTTCAAGGCCAGTCTGGGCAACATGATGAGACCTCAAATCTAAAAAATAAAAATGTGTTTTGGGGAACACATTTAAAAAACAATACACATATATTAAAATATGTAAAAGCATGTAGAAAAAGGTACAGTTTGGGTTGTGAAAAAGTGAACCCACCTATGTAACTTTTACCCAGGTCCAAAAATAGAACACTGTCAGCACCTCAGTCTCCCTCCCAGGCTCTACCCCCATTCCGCTCTCCAAAGGTAAATGCTACTCTGACTGTTAACATCATTGGCCAGCTTTTTGAATTTAAAAAGTTTGTATTTTAAAATAATTTTAGACTCATAGAAGTTTAAAAATAGTATATATTATACCCAAGACTGAGTAACTTATAAAGGAAAGAGGTTTAATGGACTCATGGTTCCACATGGCTGGGGAGGCTTCACCATCATGGTAGAAGGCAAAGGAGGAACAAAGGCATGTCTTATATGGCAGCAGACAAGAGAGCGTGTGCAGAGGGAACGGCCCTTTATAAAACCATCAGATCTTGAGAACAGCGCAGGAAAAACCCACCCCCATGATTCAGTTACCTCCCACCGGGTCCCTCCCATGATGGGAGCTACAATTCAAGATGAGATCTGGGTAGAGACACAGCTAAACCATATCATACTACAAGGAGAACTTGTACGTTGTCTAATTCCCTGAGCTTCCTTTAATGATAATATCTCATATAACCATGGCACAATGATCATAACCATGAAATTGACATTGGTACGGTAGAATTAACTTGTGCAGGTTTCACTACCAATTACCTGCACTCATTAAAATTTTATCACGTGTGTAGGTGCGGGTATGTAGGTAGGGAGAGGGAGGGGGAAGAGGATGGGGAGTGGGAGCACCACAGTCAGGATGCAGAATTGTTCCATCATCCCAAAGAAACTCTCCTGCTACTCCTGTATAGTCACATAGGTTACTTACATAATGTTAATTTGTAAGGTCAAATGTCCATACCAAGGCCGGGAATGGTGGCTCATGCCTATAATCGCAGCACTTTGGGAGGCCAAGGCAGAAGTATTACTTGAGGCCAGGAGTTCAAGACCAGCCTGAGCAACATGATGAGACCTCATCTCTAAAAAATAAAAATAAAAAATAAAAATAAATTAGCTGGGCCAGGTGGCATGCCCCTGTAATCCTAGCTACTTGGGAGGCTGAGGCGGGAGGATTGCTTGAGCTCAGGAGGTCGAGGCTGCAGTGAGCTATGATTGCACCACTGCACTCCAGCCTGGGCGACGGAGCAAGACCCTGTCTCAAAAAAAAAAAAAAAATTCATGCTGAGCAAACCTTTTTTTTTTTTTTCTTAAAGAGGCCTCACTGCCTGGCTGCGGATCATTCAGAATAATAAATCTACCACACATTTATCTGGCATTTTGCAGTCTGCAATGCAGTCTCTCGAGTCACTTAGCAGACTTTTACAAGAGGTAGTTTCTATATTCAGGTGGGCTTTTTTGATTCCTGGTACTTTTTGATCTTTGATTCCACATGGTAGTTGCTCAGGGCGTAATTGTATTAGTTACTTATTGCTGTGTGACAGGTTATTCCAAAGTGTACCCTAGGGTATATTTGTATTTATTAGCTATTGTTGTATAACAAATCACTCTAAAATGTAGCAGCTTAAAATACAAACATTTATTACCTCACAGTACTTCTGAGGGTCAGGGTTTGGGAGCAGCTTGGCTGAGTTGGCAGGGCTGTAGCCATCTCTAGACTCAACCTGGGCCTGGGGAATCTGCTGCTCAACTCACTCAGGTTGTCGTAAGCCTCGGCTCCTCTTGGCCAGGGACTTCAGTGTTGATCATACAGGCCTCTCCCTACTGCTGCCCACAGCGTGGCTGCCGGCTTTCCCAGGAGCACATGGTCTGAGGGAGAGCATGCTCTGAGATGGAAGCCACAGTACTTTATAGCTTAATCCCAGAAGTGACCTACCATCAGCTCTGCTGTATTCTGCCCGTAAGGAGTGAGTCACTAAGTCCAGCCCACTCTTAAAGGGAGGGAATTAACTTTCTCCTCTTGAAGGGTTAGGTATTAAAGAGTTTGTAGACCTGTGTTTGAAACCACCACGCTATTTTGGCATTGTGTTTTATTTTTTATTTTTTATTTTTTTATATATATATTTTTTTCCAAGTAAGATTTTATTTTTTATTTTTTTATTTTTTATTTTTTTCTCATAGTTTTTTTTTTATTATACTTTAGGTTTTAGGGTACATGTGCACAATGTGCAGGTTTGTTACATATGTATCCATGTGCCATGTTGATTTCCTGCACCCATTAACTCATCATTTAGCATTAGGTATTGGGTGCTCCAGTGGCGTAATCGGTTAGCGCACGGTACTTATATGGCATTGTGTTTCAAAAGGATCTATTGATATTTGTTTTACATGAGGAATGATCTTAAGGAAGAGGTACAAACGATCTTTGTGTTGACTCTAAATATCTCACAGTTGTCACATGCTTGCGGTTGTCTTCTTTTGTTTGGAAGAAAATTGTGCTATGTGGCTTCCAAAGACGTTTTCCAAGAGATAAATTTCCTTTCTTCTGGGACACTTAGCTGTCTCTGCTGTCTTTCTGAGGCGCCGGGTGATTCTTGGAATGCTGTCTCTCAGAATCCAAGAAGTCTGTCAAGAGTTTCTTTGGCTCATTATTCTTATTGAGCCTCGTTAGGAAATCTTTTGAGTCTTCTCATTTTACTGGTAGGTTATTTAGCCAACCCAATATATTAATATCTTCTTTGTGTGGTAAGTTCCCAATCTAACTATCTTGCACATAAGACTGAATTTTAAAATCATTTTTGTTCCTTGTCATTTTTTTTTCTTGAGACAGAGTCTTGCTCTGTCCCCAGGCTGGAGCGTAGTGGCGTGATCTCGGCTCACTGCAACCTCTGCCTCCCAGGTTCAAGCGATTCTCCTGCTTTAGCCTCCTGAGTATAGCTGGGACTACAGGTGCGCACCACTATGCCCAGCTAATTTTTGTATTTTTAGTAGAGATGGGGTTTCACCATGTTGGCCAGGATGGTCTTGATCTCCTGACCTCGTGATCCGACTGCCTCTGCCTCCCAAAGTGCTGGGATTACAGGTGTGATCCACTGCACCCGGCCTGTTCCTTGTCTTAACATTAAAATTGATAACAACCTATATAAATGTCAGTAAGTTTTAGAAGTTACAGGTGTCCATAGGAGTGTCTCTACCAGTTAGAGGTAAAATCTGCCCGATGAACAGATCCTAAGTGACAATTTTGTAATAGGAAGTTTGGGAGAATCAGTTTAAAGTCATGTCCCAATTCATAATTTCAGGTTTGCTGAGCTACAAAGCTATACTCAGCTCAACTTCAGACCTATAGAAGATGCTAAATGTGACATTGTCATTGAAAAACCAACATATTTCATGAAATTAGATGCAGGTGAGAAGTTACTTTGTCTTTTATTTGTGTATTTGTTAATGAGATATTATTCCTTTTTTTGGATGTAGTAATTCTCTATGAATTTTTTGGAAGCAGTATGACAAACAGTAAACTTGTTTTTTTGCTTTCTTCTCTGAAGAAGTAGATGAACTAGTTTGAACTTCCCATTATTTTATACCTTTGGCATTTTAGAAGAAACTTTCACATTTATATCAAAGGACGAGAGATGAAGGTGTATTTATGCCTTTTGTAACAAAATTTACCCCATCTGGTTTCTCTAATCACTTGGTTTAGATTGTCTTTCATTAAAAGATGTTTAAAATAAAAAGCCAGGCCGGGCGTGGTGACTCACACCTGTAATCGCAGCACTTTGAGGCCGAGGCCAAGGTGAGGCCGAGGCAGGCAGATCACGAGGTCAGGAGATCAAGACCATCCTGGCCAACATGGTGAAACCCCATCTCTACTAAAACAATACAAAAAGTTAGCTGGTCGTGGTGGCGGGTGCCTGTAGTCCCAGCTACTCGGGAGGTTGAAGCAGGGGAATCGCTTAAACCCAGGAGGTGGAGGTTGCAGTGAGCCAAGATCGTGCCACTGCCTGGTGACAGAGCAAGACTCCGTCTTAAAAAACATGAAAAATTTAAAAAAAATTAAAAAAAATCAAAAGCCATTTGTATAGTATGGGTGGGAAAGAGTGTCCCTGTGCTGGCAAACTTTCTGTATCGTTTCCATGACTAAAGTGAACTTAAAATTCTTCTGGAAATTACCAGTGTAATTTATTCTTGAAATAAAATTAAAATTATTTTATCATTTATACTTATAGCCTCTTTCTCAGCTTGCAAGCAGAGCTTTAACTTTGCGAACTAGTTACACTGGAGAGGAGAAACACAGATTGTACTATATTATCTCTCTCATTATGAGAGACAGGGATTACTATGCTAGATCATATCAAAATTCATGAGAGGTTAGGTTTACAGTGAAATATAGAGAGCCTCTGTCGCAAATATTTCAGAATTACTATAATTTATTGATCATAGTTTTAATGTGCTCTGCCTTCTGAAGTCATAATTCTTATATTACAAAGTATTAAATTCAGAAATCAGACAAGTTTAGGTTTTTGAAATAAGAGCAAGTGAAAATGCTATGTTCCAGGTTTTGACTCGTTTTTAAAATATGCAAATTAAAAAGGGGCAAAGAAAACACTGATCCACCTGCAAAAGTGGCAAATATGTGTGAGCTATTAAATGTATGCAGATACTTATACAATAAAGTATATAAAGTGAGAATAATAGGCTAGAGTAGACATGTCTTATTTCTTTCCTATAGTCATAACTCTGCTTTTTTCTTCTGATTTATGCTGTCTTCCAATTTTACTTTTCTTTCTTTAGAGACAGGTCTTGCTGTATTGCCCAGGCTGCAGTACAGTGGCGTGATCACAGCTCACTGCAGCCTCAACCTCCTGGGCTCAAGTGATCCTCCCACCTTGGCCTCCCAAGTAGCTGGGACCACAGGCATATGCACCACCATGCCTGGCTAGTTTTTAAAATATGTTTTGTAGAGATGGGGTCTCACTGAGTTGCTCAGGCTGGTCTTGAACTCCTGGGCTCAAGTGATCCTCCTGCCTTGGCCTCCCAAATTTCTGGGATTACAGGTGTGAGTAACTGTGCGTGGTTCAGTTTTGCTTTTCATGTTAGCTTGTACCTTATGGAAATGGGCATTCTACAGATCAGGATTCATTAGGGGGCACATTTCTCAAGGATGGAGCTTATGTTTTCTTCCCTGTTTATAAATTCTTGCAGCCCCAAGCAGTGATTTGTGCCTGCTGCATTCCTCAGCAACTGTTAGGAACTCACTAAATGTTATGTGAAAGAGCTCATGTGTGCTGTATGGCTAACCTGGGAAAAGAGGATGGATTCTGATAGAACTTTATTTTTCTTAAGTTGAAAATATATTCTTTGCCAAGATTTTTCTGGGTGAAAAAATTAGCCCTTCCAAACAATCATCTAAGATACCAGGCTGAAAAAAACAGAGTATTTTTATACTGTTATTTCTGGCACACAATGTTTTTATTCACTGTGGGAATGAAGTCAGAATATTTTATGATTTCTGTGTTTGAGAGTCCCTGTTTTTTTTTTACTCAGCATTTTCCCACCTTTAAAATGCATGCTCTAAGTGTCAGTTCTTGGAATTTCATCCCATTTAGATTTGTACATTTCCAGGATGAATATTGGGTCCTGCATACCTAAGTGGAGAGGGTGCACGTTCTGTTTCTTTTTAATGAATGGCATGTGAACTTACAAATAGTGGCACCCACAGCCCTGTCCACTCCATCTGACCTGGTGGGATCCAGCTAGTCTTCATTCAGGTCTTCCTATGTGCCTGGCACTGGGATGGGTACTTTAACATGTATTATCTTTGGGGTTCTCATAATAAAGCTGGCACATAGGTAACTATTTCCCATTTCTATAGAGAAGCTAAAGTTTAGGGACTTTATGAACTCATCTAAGAATGTTGCACATGCATGGCTGTGCTGGAATTCAACTTCTTCTTACTCCAGAATTGCTTCTCTTTCAATCAGAACACAAGACATTCACCTCTTTTATATGAAAGTTGGTTAATGTTTTTCCAGGAATGATGTATGTAATGATTAGATAGGGAAAAAAGTGACAAGAATGAAAATTACCAAAATGTTAGTTGCCATCATTGCCAGGACTTCCATGATGAACAGATGTTGCTTAACTGATTTTTTTTTTTTTTTTTTTTTTTTTTTTGAGACGGAGTCTCACTCTGTCACTCAGGCTGGAGTGCAGTGGTGTGATCTTGGTTCACTGCAACCTCTGCCTCCCAGGTTCAAGCAAATTCTCTTGCCTCAGCCTCCTGAGTGGCTAACCATGCCTGCCTAATTTTTGTATTTTTAATAGAGAGGGGATTTCACTATGTTGGCCAGGCTGTTCTCGAACTCCTGACCTGAAGTGATTGGCCTGCCTCAGCCTCCCAAAATGCTGTGATTACAGGTGTAAGCCACTGTGCCTGGCCCCTTAATTGACTTAAAAAAATAAATGATCAAGCTAGGCATGGTGGCACATACCACCATAGCAAGACCCCACCCCTGATTAAAAAAAATAAAGACAGTGCCGGGTGCGGTGGCTCACACTTGTAATCCCAGCACTTTGGGAGGCGGAGGCGGGCGGATCACGAGGTCAGGAGATCGAGACCACGGTGAAACCCCATCTCTACTAAAAATACAAAAAATTAGCCGGGCGTGGTGGCGGGCGCCTGTAGTCCCAGCTACTCGGAGGCTGAGGCAGGAGAATGGCGTGAACCCAGGAGGCGGAGCTTGCAGTGAGCCGAGATTGCGCCACTGCACTCCAGCCTGGGCGACATAGCGAGACTCCGTCTCAAAATAAATAAATAAATAAATAAGTAAAGTCAGAAGAAATAATGAGTTGACTTCATGGCCCTGTAGTTCTACTCAGTTTTGAGTTAAATAGACCTACCTTGTTTTTTTCTGGGAACTTAATGATCACTGTTACTTGGGATATATGGGAAAATGCATTCCTGATTTTAAATAACCAATTTTAGAGTGACTTTTGAAACCCAATCAGTCCATAAATTGAGGACTACCTATGTATCTAGATCATTTCATGTTTGGAAAAACAAAACGGTTATTTTTTTTCCCCATTTATTTAAACTAAAATTCTCTTAAACTGTAAATAGATGGGGTAGAATAAAACTTGCTTGATCATGTGCTCTTTGGTGTTAATTAATGTAGTTTCATTTTCCAACACTAGGTGTTAACATGTATCACCACTTCTGTGATTTCATCAATCTTTATATTACCCAGCACGTTAATAACTCATTCAGTACGGACGTGTACATCGTGATGTGGGACACCGTAAGTAAGAATGTGCTCTCCGCTTCAGTACTGTCTTTCCCTTTTATCAGTGTGTGACTCTGATGTTGTGAAACAGAATTTTCAAAGACACATACATTTCAACATGCATACCTGCACATATGCAGATGGGTGTGAATGTATCCATACATGTATTTGTTGACATGTGCATATACGTATAGGCAGATAGGTATGTATGTGTGTACCTTCGTTCTTTGAATTTTAGAATGAGGTAGTGGGGAAGGTTTCTTTCCCTTTCTGGGTGGGTGGAGCTTCAAAGGCCAGAGATTCAGTGACTTTGGCTCAGTGTTCCTCTGGGATACACATATGAAAGACTGCCATTCAGCTGGGCATGGTGGCTCACGCCTATAATCACAGCACTTTGGGAGGCCGAGGCAGTGGGATCACTTGAGGCTAGGAGTTCGAGACTAGCCTGGCCAACATGGTGAAATCTTGTTTCTGCTAAAAATACAAAAATTAGCCAGATGAGGTGGCACACACATGTAGTCCCAGCTACTCAGGAGGCTGTGGTCGGAGAATCACTTGAACCTGGGAGGTGGAGGTTGCATTGAGCCGAGAGTGTGCCACTGCACTGCAATCTGGGTGACAGAGCAAGACTCTGCCTCAAAAAAAAAAAAAAAAAAGGCTGTCATTCACTCAACCTCTATAACCTATGTTGGAAGTGCTTGCCTCTGTTTACTGTTTGGCCTTTTGCATTTACCATCTGCCTTTGCTTAATAGCAGCTTCCTCGTTACTATGTCCTTTGTGCTGAATGATGCTGTGTATTTCAGCTCACTGTATAGGGCAGGTCTTAGGCATGCACATGAATACATGTGTTGAGTGACACCTGCTGTTTATTTGTTTTTAGTGCAGTCTTTTTTTCCTTCTCTCTCTTTGCCTGTCTTTTCCCTGCGTCTTCCCATATCTGGCCCCTCCACCTGCTTAGGAAACCCCAAGTGTGTCCCAGAATCTTCATCTCTGAAATGAGATAATGACACTTACCTAGGTGTCATTTTGAGAATGAACCATATAATGTGTGAACAGTCACCATGCCTGGTAAGCAGTACTTGTGCTCTGAATGTTAACTGTGGCAGTTACAATAAGGAGAATAAATGGTTTGTAGTGTACATGAGAGAGGCTGCCTAAACTGGGAAGTTGGAACACCCACCAAGGGGTCGTATAAGGTTCCACTCAACATTCTGACTCACGACACTCATATGCTTGGCTCTTGGTGTGAGTCTATTCAGGATGACATTGCAGGGGAACCACAGCTTGCTGGCAGGGGAGCCTCAGATGTTTCTTCCAGAGGGAGTGCTATCAGTTCACACAGCACAGCTCAGATGCAAGGAGACAAGATTCACCTGGGGCAGGTACAGGCGATGCCTTGGCTTAAGAGCCTCATATCCTGTAGGGGCCAACATCTTCTGACACAAATGTGTTGGCAGAGTCCCCAGGATCCCTGAAAGAGACATGCCTGGTTCCAGGAGTCATTGTACTTAGGGAATCCGAAACATGGCTTTCCCAGTCCAGATGCAGTTTACCCATCAAGCATCTTTTTAGATCAGAAGCAGTGTTGCCTACGCACATGGTTGACACAAGTTGTCGTCATTTGCAGAGAGCCGACTTAGCTAGTTAACAGGAGGTCAAATTCTCATGCAGAAGGAGAGACAGTTTTGCTGACCCTTTTTTCACTCATAAGAGGCTTGTAGTAGAGCTGTGTAAAAAGGTTTTCGGGATCACTGCTCCCTAGACTTTGAGTTAGATTTGAAGTCTGATGAGACTATAATTGTTGGCATGTTAATGCTTTCTTTTATTTTCCATCTATATGCATTTACATTTTCCTCTTGTATTTCAATTTTGCTGCCACCGCAGTTTCATTTCTTGGAAATGTTTTGTGAGCAAAGGGAACAACAGTCCCTTCTTTTTTTTGTATCAGTGAAGTCAGGCTACACTCACCAGCCATTACAAGCCCTAAATTATTAACTCAGGGTTGTTTTGCCCTTTTTAAACAAAACTACTTTTAAATTTTGTAATTAACATAAATTATGTTACTTCATTTCATGCTCATGACCCCCCGTGGACTTGAGTTTTCATTAGCTTATTTTACAGACAAGACGCAGAGGCCTGAGCAGCAGGTGAGTGTTCTAAGATAATGCAGTCAGCGAGGGCAGAACCAAAGTTTCCATCCAGGCAGCCTGACCCCAGACCTGTGCTGAGACACGACAGTGCTCTGTCATCTTCTTAAAGTCTTCCGAAGAGGACTCTACCGAAGTTGCCAAACTAAGTTGACAGAAATTTATCAGATGCCTTCCAGAAGCTTCCTTGTACCTGTTGCATGCATTTCGACATCTTCCTCAAATGGGCTAAGTATAACTTAGTCACATTAGCTCACTGTAAGTGAGCCAGCTCCTACAACCCTCCCCTTCTCTGTGGCTGCTGGAGTAGGATGCACAGCCACCGTGAAGACCCCAGGTTACTCAGTCTGCTGAGCATGAGACATGAGGGCAGTCTGACCTCAGCTCTGGCACAGATAAGCAGGATGGGTGTAGCCCAGCAGGGTGGACGCCCGGTGTTATACCCCCTTCCTTTGCCACCCCATGTGCATCCATTTTAAACCCACACTCTTGGTCAGAGAGGCCATTTACTAAGCCAGGTTCTCAGGACAGGCAACTCTGCCAGATTGCTCCAGAATTCAGGCCCACAGGGTAGGTTGGATGGGGATGGCACTAAGTAAGGATTTGTGTGGCTGCTGTTTTCCTTTTGTTGGTAAGGCCTTAAATTAAGCAGCACTGTGACCTGCAGGCCGACTATGACATGAATCCCTCGCAGTGGATGGTGTTGCCAGAGTCCTGATGGTCTTGGTTGAGCAGTTTGCCCAGGGAAGAGCAGGGAGGTAGCTGTGACTGCAGTTCACATCTTGATGATATTTTCCAAACTGTCATCACAAGGAAGCCTATGGGGCCTTCCCTGTCCTACTTGAAAAGCTCTGCAGTTTACTCCCTTCAGCATGTGGCATCCTCAGTGGGATGGGCAAGGCCACCAATCTGCAAACATGCATAGAGGGACCCATCTTCAGATGCCTCTCTGGGCAAAGCAGGGTTGCTCTTATCAAACAGAATGAATAAAAGGAGAAATTACTGCAGGGTTTCCACATTTGCTTGTGCTGAAAAGTAGAACAGCTTTATGATTACTTTTTTTTGTTTGTTTTTGAGACAGAGTCTTGCCGTGTCACCCGGGCTCAAGTGCAGTGTCGCAATCTTGGCTCACCGCAACCTCTGCCTCCCAGGTTCAAGCGATTCTCCTGCCTCGGCTTCCCCAGTACCTGGGATGACAGTGTGTGCCACCACACCTGGCTAATTTTTATATTTTTAGTAGAAACAGGGTTTCACCATGTTAACCAGGCTGGTTTTGAACTCCTGACCATAGGTGATCTGCCTGCCTTGGCCTCTCAAAGTGCTGGGATTACAGATGTGAGCCACCGTGTCCAGCCATGATTACTTTTTTAATTATGAAAGTAATACCTGATTATAATGAGTTCAAACAACACAGAAGTATGTGAAGTTTTTAAAAAAGTCTCCTTCTTCCTCTCCAATTCCCTGTTCCCCCCAAGGGTAGCTGCAGTTAACATGTGTGTGAGTCCCTTGCAGGACTCTCTTTATTTTAGTAAGTGCAAATATGTCACCCAGGCTAAAGTCCAGGAATATGATCCTGGCTCACTGCAGCCTTGCTCTCCTGGGCTCAGTTGATCTTCCTGCCTCAGCCTCTCAAGTAGCTAGGACTACATGTGCATGCCACCATACCTGGCTATTCTTTTCTATATATATATGTTATATATGTGTTATGACAGTATATATAGTCATAACGTGTGTGTGTGTATATATATATTACTGTCTTCTGATTTGACATCTGGCTAATTTTTAAATTTATTTTCTGTAGAGACAAGATCTCGTTATGGTACCCAGATTGGTCCTTGATATGGTTTGGCTGTGTTGCCACCAAATCTCAGCTTGAATTGTATCTACCAGAATTCCCACATGTTGTGGGAGGGACCCAGGGGGAGGTAATTGAATCCTGGGGGCTGGTGTTTCCTGTGCTATTCTTGTGATAGTGAATAAGTCTCATGAGATATGATGGGTTTATCTAGGGTTTCCACTTTTGCTTCTTCCTCATTTTCCCTTGCTGCCACCATGTAAGAAGTGCCTTTTACCTCCCACCATGATTCTGAGGCTTCCCCAGCCATGTGAAACTGTAAGTCCAATTAAACCTCTTTTTCTTCCCAGTCTCGGGTATGTCTTTATCAGCAGACTGAAAATGGACTAATACAGTACATTGGTACCAGTAGAGTGGGGTGTTGCTGAAAAGATACCCGAAAGTGTGGAGGTGACTTTGAAACTGGGTGACAGGCAGCGACGGGAACAGTTTGAAGGGCTCAGAAGAAGAAAGGAAAATGTGGGAAAGTTTGCAACTTCCTAGAGACTTGTTGAATAGCTTTGCCCAAGATGCTGATAGTGATATGGACAATAAAATCCAGGCTGAGGTGGTCTCAGATGGAGATGAGGAACCTGTTGGGACCTGGAGCAAAGGTGACTCTTATTATGTTTTAGCAAAGAGAATGGCAGCATTTTGCCCTGCCGTAGAGATTTGTGGAACTTTGAACTTGAGAGAGATGATGTAGGGTATTTGGCAGAAGAAATTTCTAAGCAGGAAAGCATTCAAAAGGTGACTTGGGTGCTGTTAAAGACACTCAGTTTTAAAAGGGAAACAGAGCATCTAAGTTCAGAAAATTTGCAGCCTGATTGTGCAATAGAAAATAACCCACTTTCTGGGGAGAATTTCAAGTCGGCTGCAGAAATTTGCATAAATAGCAAGGAGCCTAATGTTAATTCCCAAGACCATGAGGAAAATGTCTTCAAGCCATATCAGAAACCTTCATGGCAGCCGCTCCCATCACAGGCCTGGAGGCCCAGGAGGAAAAAGTGGTTTCGTGGGCTGGGCCCAGGGTCCCCATGCTCTTTGCAGCCTAGGGACTTGGTGCCTTGTGTCCTAGCCGCTCCAGCCATGGCTGAAAGGGGCCAATGTACAGCTCAGGCTGTCGCTTCAGAGGGTGGAAGCCCCAAGCCGTGGCAGCTTCCATGTGGTGTTGAGCCTGCGGTGCACAGAAGTTAAGAATTGAGGTTTGGGAACCTCCACCTAGATTTCAGAAGATGTATGGAAACACCTAGATGCCCAGGCAGAAGTTTGCTGCAGGGTTGGGGCCCTCATGGAGAACCTCTGCTAAGGCAGTGTGGAAGGGAAATGTGGGGTTGGAGCCCCCACACAGAGTCCTTAGTGGAGTGCTGCCTAGTGGAGCTGTGAGAAGAGGGCCACCATCCTCCAGATCCCAGAATGGCAGATCCACTGACAGCTTGAACTGTGCATCTGGAAAAGCCACAGGCAATCAACAGCAGCCCATGAAAGCAGCCAGAAGGGAGGCTGTACCCTGCAAAACCACAGGGGCAGAGCTGCCCAAGACTGTGGGAACCCACCTCATGCTTCAGCGTAACCTGGATGTGAGACCTGGAGTCAATGGAGATCATTTTGGAGCTTTAAAGTTTGACTGCCATGCTGGATTTCGGACTTGCGTGGGCCCTGTAACCCCTTTGTTTTGGCCAATTTCTCCCATTTGGAACGGCTGTAATTACCCGATACCTGTATCCCCATTGTATCTAGGAAGTAACTAGCTTGTTTTGGTTTTACAGACTCATAGGTGGAAGGGACTTGCCTTGTCTCAGATGAGACTTTGGACTGTGGACTTTTGGGTTAATGCTGAAATGAGTTAAGACTTTGGGGGACTGTTGGGAAGGCATGGTTTGTTTTGAAATGTGAGGACATGAGATTTAGAGGGCCCTGGGGCAGAATGATATGGTTTGGCTATGTCCCCACCAAATCTCAACTTGAATTATATCCCCCAGAATTCCCATGTGTTATAGGAGGGACCCAGGGGAAGGTAATTGAATCATGATGGCCAGTCTTTCCCATGCTATTCTTGTGATAGTGAATAAGTCTCATGAGATCTGATGGGTTTATCAGGGTTTTCCGCTTTTGCTTCTTCCTCATTTCCTCTTGCCGCTGCCATGTAAGAAGTGTCTTTCACCTCCTGCCATGGTTCTGAGGCCTCCCCAGCCATGTGGAATTGTAAGTCCAGTTAAACTTCTTTTTCTTCCCAGGCTCAGGTATGTCTTTATCAGCACTGGAAAACTGGCTAATACAGTCATGAACTCCTGGCCTCAAGTGATCCTCTCACCTCAGCCTCCCAAAGCACTGGGATTACAGCCATGAGCCACCATGCCTGGCCAATATGTTTATATTCTTATGGAAAATATACTCTCTGTCTCATATTGCCACCTTAGTGTTATCTCTGGAATTTCTTTTTAAGTCAGTACCTTTAGGGCTATCCTTGCTTTAGGTATTACATGGTATTCTGTTTAATGGATGTTTGGAAGTTGGATGCATGCATCAGTGCATGTATTCATTTCCCACCCCACCTCCCATCACATTTAGTTTTGTTTCCAGTTCTGTGCTATTTACTGAAATGTCACTGTAAACACATAACATCCTTTCAATATACCTATATCTTCACATGCTTGTCCTAGCATTTCTGTAGGACAGATTCCTTTAAGTGGAATTTCTAAGTCATAGATTATGTGCATGTTTAAATTTGAGACACACTAAAGGAAATTTTATGTCACCTTGAAGACTATCCAAATATTCTTCAACATGAGTGTAGGAAGAAGCCCCTCCTTCCCAAATGGTGCATAATTTGGACTTGGGAAACATGGTAAAGAAGCTTCTGGAGGTGGTTCTTATTCAATAATGTATGACTTCCCTGAGGAAGGATCAGTCAGGATTATTGTATTTTATTATTAAAATTTCCTTTCAAACATATTTTATTTTATCTGAAGTATTTTATCTCAGGAAACCATCTAGAATCACTTCTTTTAATTGCCCTTTATTTATTATTGAGCCAGAACAGGGACATTTCATTTTAGATGGTATTGAGAAGAGCCTTTATTAGAATGGCATTGGAGGAACATGGAAAGAAGGCTTTTTTTTTTTTTTATTTTCACATCTAACAGATCTCAATAACTTTGAAATAACTGTAATATGTGCAACATAAAATTTTGAAAATCTGAGAAAAGAATGCTATAAAGATAAAAAGACATGAACTTAATGTGTAACTATAGAGCTTGAATGTAATGCTATAGTGCATATTTCTGATTTCTATTGGCTGAACTTTTCAATCTAAGTGAAACCATTTAAAAATTAATTGATCTTCTTCTTAGCTAATGGAGCTCATAATTAACTACTTTTCAAAAAATAAACGAGACTGGGTGTGGTTTCTGTAATCTCAGCACTTTAGGAGGCCGAGATGGGTGGATCACTTGAGCTCAGGAGTTTGAAGCCAGCCTGGCCAATATGGTGAAACCCCGTCTCTACCAAAAGATACAAAAATTAGCCGGGTGTGGTGGTGTGCGCCTGTAATCCCAGCTACTTGGGAGGCTGGGGCAGGAGAATTGCTTGAACTTGGGAGGTGGAGGTTGCAGTGAGCCCAGATCATGACATTGCACTCTAGCCTGGGCGAGAGGGTGAGACTCCGTCTCAAAAAAAAAAAAAAAAAAAGCATGTGGTAATTATACTAGAAATAACGAATTCCTGCTGAGAGGCAGCTGTCAGATGGAACTGACAGCACAGGCTGGGTTGAATCCCAGCTCTATAACTCAGCTGCTTTGCAATGTAGGCAAATGACTTAAAATGTGTCTCAGTTTCCTCATCTGCAAAATAGGGAAAATGATATTATCAACTCATTAGGCTTGTGGGTGGCTTAATGTACATTAATAATGTCAAGTGCCCAAAAGCAGTGCCTGGAACCTAGGAAGTGTGTAGGATGCTATTATTATTATATAGAGTTGTTATTGACACCATTAATATTCATAGGAAATTACCACTTTTTATTCACTAGTCAATGGGTGGGGGTACATTTCATAGAATTACATATATTATATATATTTGTTATGTTATGTTATGTTATGTTACGTTATTTTAGACAAGGTCTTGCCCTGTTGCCCAGGCTGGAGTATATGGCATGATCATAGCTCACTGCAGCCTTAAACTTCAAGGCTCGAGTGATCCTCCTACCTTTGCCTCCCAAAGTACTGAAATTACAGGCATGAGCCACTGTGACCAGCCTATATTTTTAATGTTAAAACTTTCTTTTTTTTTTTTTGAGATGGAGTTTTGCTCTTGTTGCCCAGGCTGGAGTGCAATGGCATGATCTCGGCCCACTACAACCCCCACCTCCTGGGTTCAAGTGATTCTCCTGTCTCAGCCTTCCGCTGGGATTTCAAGCACATGCCACCATGCCTGGCTAATTTTTGTATTTTTAGTAGAGATGGGGTTTCATCTTATTGGTCAGGCTGGTCTCGAACTCCTGACCTCAAGTGATCTGCCTGTCTCGGCCTTCCAGAGTGCTGGGATTACAGCCGTGAGCCACTGCACCCAGCCAGTGTTAAAACTTTGAACCCATTTTCTTGCTCTGAAATTTTTTTCCAAAGTATTTTTCATTCACTGTGATGGTTTTTGCACACTGAGCATAACAGAGTGTGTACAAACGGTGGCATATGTGTGTGTTGTGTGTATCTATAATTTGGATAAGATGTTCACAGGAAAAAACCCTGAACTACAAAGATGTGAGAATAAAAGAAGTTAAGGTAGAAAAATGGAACACTATTAATGGCTAAGAGTATAACTGTGATAATTATTTCTGATGATGTTTCATCAAATTAGGCATTTGCTGTGGCCCAACATGAAGATCCATTTTGTTTATATGGATTTTATGAACTTGCATAGGATTGTTAGTTTTTAACACAGGCAAATTCAGGTATGTAGTTGCATCTTTGAAAAGTCATGTTGTATCCTTTTATTGCCCTAAAACCTTGTTTTGTTTCTACTTTCAGAGTTCTTACGGATATGGTGACCTATTCTCCGACACATGGAATGCATTTACTGATTATGACATTATACATTTGAAAACTTATGATTCCAAAAGGGTACTGGAAATTTTCCTGAAATGTCTGAATATTTCTTGAGTGCAGATGACTCACTCATAAAATAAACATTTATTATGAGTTCCTATTAGCCATTACCACTGATTTCTGAATTTCTGAATTTCTTTTATTATAATTAGAATCCTCAGTGTTGTTAATCATGCAGCCTTTGAAAACTTTTTTCTATAATCTTTCCAAAAATATGAATTCTGCTCTCTTTGAATGAAGTAGTGTGTTATTCAAGCTATGCAAAATGGAGATTAATTAAAATCTATTTTTCAAAATTATACGTGCTATTTTGGTGTGAAGGGTGCAAATTATATCCTCTTATCTTTTAATGTATCTTTGTTCTCAGGTATGTTTTAAAGAAGCTGTTTTTTCATTACTCCCCCGCATGAGGTATGGGCTGTTCTATAATACTCCTCTGGTAAGCACATTGTCTACCATTAGCATTCATATTTACAGACATTATAACATTTATACATCACTTGACAGTATCTTAAATTACAATACAGAAGTATTCATTGTGATATGAACCGGTGTTTTTATTTTAGATATCTGGCTGTCAAAATACTGGACTATTCAGGGCATTTTCCCAGCATGTGCTACACAGACTAAACATCACACAAGGAGGACCCAAGGTAATGGATACACTGTGGATTCTGAGGTGGGCTTGAGTTTTTTTCCCTAATAAAAATTGATACCACCTTTTTGGAAACAGAAATGATCAGGAGACCATGTTTTTGTGTTAACATTTTCTGGGGAGGCCAAGGCAGGTGGATCACTTGAGTCCAGGATTTCAAGACCAGCCTGGCCAACATGGCAAAACCCCATCTCTGCAAAAAATACAAAAATTAGCTAGATGTGGTGGCATGTGCCTGTAGTCCCAGCTGCTGAGGAGGCTGGGGCACGAGAATCGCTTGAACCCGGGAGCCAGAGGCTGCAGTGAGCCAAGATCATGCCACTGCACTCCCGCCTGGGTTGACAGAGCAAGACTGTCCCTAAACAAAACCCAAAAACATTTTCTGACCTGGAGTCATCTGAAACCAGGTGTCAAAAACCTATAAAAGAGAAACTAAGGAATATTACAAGAATGTGCTTCCTCCTGCCCTCCTTTCCCCATTCATTGGCTGTATCTCCCTCACCTCCCCAAATCTAACATACACAACCCCTGCCAGAAAATTCACCCACCTAACCAAACAGACAATGTAATGAACTGGTTTTTGCCTTCGGTGGTTGAAGTGGATACATTTTTATTCCCTGAGAGTGGGGAAGGAATCAGGCTAAAAACGAATAGTTCTATTAATGTATCCTGGTTGAGTTTCATGTCTTTGTGAAAATCACACTTTAGGTTCAGATGTTCATTCATCTACCCAGGCATATACAGTGTTATTTTACTGTTTCATTTGGATTACAGGATGGAAAAATTCGAGTCACCATTCTCGCACGGAGCACAGAATACCGGAAAATCCTAAACCAAAATGAGGTTAGTTTTTGGTATGCATTTTTAATGCCTTCGTATTGAATTCATAAAGCAAATTGTGTTTTTTTTTCACATTACATTAAAAGCTTTGGTTTAAAACTATTAGTTTTGAGAAAAGTTTGATGGCCTATGCCCAGTTTATTTATTGCATTTGAATTTCTAGTGAGATTCAGCAAACCACCCATGAACAAACTAGCTTTGCCTTATAGTAAATGTTCATCTGCATCAACTCAACATGGAAAAAGCTGTCTGAATCTTGCCTTGACTGCAGTAGAGGGCATCCGGACAAACAAGTAGCAGTAATGTAAGACTTTCTTTTGCACAGTTGATGCAAAAGATGGTTGAGGCCATTAATCCTGTGGTATTCAGCAGGAGATTCGGTTGGAAGAATCTCTATACATGACCATGTCTTAGAAACTGCATTTTTGGCATCCTGACTCATTTCGGTAGCACCAACTCATAAATTACATTTAACCTCAGTGAGATCACCATGCGAGGCCACTACCTACAACATCATGGCCTGAAGATAAACTCTCAGTAGTAAGAATTTATTCTACAATAGTTAATTGAGCACCTGCTATGTGTCAGGCATGTTCTAGGCCCTGGAGATAGAGTAGAGCAAAGAGGGGGAAGGTGCCTGACCTCATGGAGCTTACACTGTAGAGGTGAGAGACAGATAAGAAGTAAGTAAAAATGTCCATAAGTACGGTGATGTCAGGAGTGATAAATGCTTCGAAGGATGAACCAGGGTGATTCATAGAGACTGGGGATGTGGATGGAAGGGGGCTGGTACTCACACAAGGGCATTCAAAGAGACACTGCTTAGGCTGAGACCTAATCAGAGAAGAATCTAGCAAGAGAAAGAGCCTCCCGGGCAAAGTCACATGTATTCTAGTGGACTGAGCTTTCAGTATTCTAGAAGCAGAGAATACCAATATGACCGTAGCATCTTGAGAGAGGTGGGGCGATATCCAAGAAGTCAGGCATGGTGCAGGGAGGCCACAGATCATATCAGCCTCCTAGACCTTGGTGGGAGGGGGATTTTATTCCAGTGTAGGGGAAAACCACTGTGAAGTTTTAAAGCAGGGCGTTGTTGGCAGAATAATGTCTCTTCCTCCTCCTCCCAAAGGATGTCCACATCCAAATCTCTGGAACCTGTGAACAGGTTAGGCTACGTGGCATAGGGAAAGTAAGGTTGCAGATGGAATTAAGGTCCCCAACCAACTGGCCTTAAAGTAAGAGGATTATCCTGGATTGTCCACGTGAGCCCAGTATAATCACAAATGGGCCTTAAACTCCATCCGCTAGAAAACTTGCCTCGGCCTGGACAGCTGTTTTCTTCGCTGGAGTCTTCTCACTGATCAGATCTGAGTTCATCATTTCATTAAAAGTGGGAGAGGGAGGCAGGAAAGAGAGTCAGAGGGGGAGATATAAGGGAAGTGGGGCCAGAGAGATGTCACTTTGCTGGCTTCGAAGATGGAGGGGGCAGGCCTATGAGTCATGGAGTGTGGAGGGCTTCTAGAAGCTGGAAAAGGTAAGGCAGGAGGTTCTTCCCTGGAGCCTGCAGGAGGAACCCAGCCCTGCTGACCCCCTGATGTTAGCCCAGTGAGACCCATGTCAGGCTCCAATCCTGCAGAATTGTAAGGGGATAAATTGTGTTGTGTTAAGCTGCTGAATTTGTGGCAGTTTGTTACAGCAGCAAATAGAAAACAAATAGAGGGAGAGACATGAATTGACATTTATTTTTAAGTCATTCTGCCTACAAGAGTGAGAGCAAGGAGATTGATCAGAAGCTGTTATTGTGGCCCGGGGGAGAGTGTTTAGCCAAAGTGATGACAGTAGAGATGACACGGTAGATGGATTCAAGATATATTTTGGAGATAGGACCTATGATACTTACTTTTGGAATGTAAAAGTACAGTCACATTAGAGAAGGCCAGGAAAGGTATCAAGGATCAAGTGTGACTTGAGGCTTTTAACTTGAGCAGGTAAGTAGAAACAAACTGGAAAATACGTAGTAAGAGAGAAGTGGGGTGGGGGGGTCATGTTTTGATGGGTAAAATATTTTACACAGACTAATTTGGCTGCCTAACAGGCTGATCAGAATTATGTAATTAACATCTCTTCCTGAGACCCATATGGATTACAGAGGACATGAACATATGGCGTAATGAGGTGTTAATTGTAAGCTCTGTGGATGGAAGAAATGAGCAGTGTGTGTGTGGAGGGTGTGTGTGTTTGTATGTGTGTGTTTAAAGACCTAAAAATAAGAACGTATCAAATGGTGCAATGTTGGGTACACAAAGGGAAGCCTCAGTAGCCAACAGATCAACAGTATATATTGGTACACACCATACACAATGAGTGCAATTGGGGGTCAGGCATATTATTGTGTGCTCCTTTTGTACATTGTGCCCCCCCAACCCTCCCAGCAAACCCATGAGGTAGGTATGGTATTACTATCCTCTATTCTAGACAAGGACACTGAGGCTCAGTGCTTAAAAAACATGCCTAAGGTCACCCAGCTGGTGATTAGAGTAACGGAGGCATAAGTCAACGTAGTCGGGGACTGAAACTGCTTTCTTAGAGTGTGCTACTACTAAAACAGCAAATAGATTCCAGAGGAGGCAGAATCTACCTCTGGCCCCAGTCTATCAGGAAGGGGCAGGCTGAGGAACAGCATCAGGCCACTGCAGAGGTCCAGTAGAAAGGTATAGTGCTGGCAGATGCTTTAGTGCAGGCGTGAGGTTTTCAGATCCAGTCATGCACATTGCCCAGATGATGGCGCCCAAAGGTGAAATTTGATCATTCAGCCCCCAGCTCCAAGCCAAAGAGCACCCAACTGGCTGCTTCTCTCCTGAGGATTGGATGTCACTAGAAAGGCAGCTCCCGGGCGGGGAAGAAAGCACCTTTGGCTATACTTTGATTAATAAATAGATAATACAACTCAAATGGCCTCATTAAATCTTGGCTTGTGGAATCCTGCCCAACTGCACGGTTTGAATAGCTGTTGGAAGGGATAGGGCCACCTTTCTCGTTCAACTAGAAATCATGAAAAAGGGCATGCTTGCCCTGAGACCCTCAGCACACGTGATTCCTTTTTCTCTTTTCTTTTTTTTTTTTTTTTTTGAGAAGGAGTCTCACTCTTTCACCCAGGCTGGAGCGCAGTGGCACGATCTCGGCTCACTGCAGGCTCCGCCCCCCAGGGTTCACCCCCTTCTCCTGCCTCAGCCTCCCGCGTAGCTGGGACTACAGGCGCCCGCCACCTCGCCCGGCTAATCTTTTGTATTTTTAGTAGAGACGAGGTTTCACCGTGTTAGCCAGGATGGTCTCGATCTCCTGACCTCGTGATCCGCCTGCCTCAGCCTCCCAAAGTGCTGGGATTACAGGCGTGAGCCACTGTGCCCGGCCATGTGATTCGTTTTATGTGGGCAATCTCATTAAAAGACCAAGGTTTATGCCATCTGCCATCTCTCCTGTAAAACAGAATTCTAATCTTCTTACCCCTTCAACTCTTTATAAGAGTTCAGGGGCTGTCTCGAGAGAGAAATTTCCAGTCATGACTCTGTGTGTGTGTTTGTGTGTGTGTGTGTGTGACACAGGAGGGGATTAAATCTTGGTCACTGCTTGTTGCTTTCTCTAAGCAGGACAATAGAGTGTACTGGTTAAGAACACAGGTTCTGGGGTCAGAAGACCTAGATTTATTTTTGGCTGTGCATTTGGGAGCTGTGAGATCCTGGGAAAGTTATTTCACTTCTCTGAGCCTATCTTGTCTAATTTGTAAAGTGGGCATAGTACTAATACTTACTTGGTATGATTTTTTTTTTTTTTTTTTTTTTTTTTAGACTGAGTTTTGCTCTTGTTGCCCAGGCTGGAGTGCAATGGAATGATCTCGGCTCACTGCAGCCTCCATCTCTCGGGTTCAAGCGATTCTCCTCTCTTAGCCTCCCGCGTAGCTAGGATTACAGGCATGTGCCACCACACCCAGCTAATTTTGTATTTTTAGTAGAGACGGGGTTTCACCATGTTGGTCAGGTTGGTCTTGAACTCCTGATCGCAGGTAATCCACCCACCTCGGCCTCCCAAAGTGCTGGGATTACAGGCGTGAGCCACTGCGCCCGGCCACTGGTGTGATTCTTAGGAGGATTAAGTGATGTAAACCTAACGACACTCTTTGAAATGCTAGCACCATTTACATGCCCCGTCAATAATACTTGGAACTGTTGATGTTGCTGTTGCAGTGCAGTGCATGCCACAAGGCAACGTGATACAGGTGCAGAAATTTCTGAATGATGGTGATCCCCAGTGGCCTAATTGTGAGGGACAGAGAACTATGACTATATTTTTGTTAATAAATTAACAATGCTTTGTTACTTTCTGTTTGCTAGAAGAATAGTTGTTTTTCTATGTAGAAGTACTGAAAATGTTTTTCTGCCAAGACTTCAGTATTTTCAGAGGATGAGGTTTAAAGCACTAGTGATTTGTCTGAAATGAGATAATGGATGGGACAAAAACTTTTAAGGTAAAGTCTGGAACATTTTGGGCATTCTGGTGCCCAAAAATGTATGTTGAAAGTTGAGGGAATAATAAGCAAATGGTAATAACAACAGTTAATGGTTAGTGTGTTTCTGTGCCTAGTACTTTGCCTCCATGAATTGTCTTCTGCTTTCAGCCTCACAACAACACAGTGCGTTGGTATCTGAGGGAGGTAGAGTCGTGTGTTCACAGGTGGAGCCTGGATTTGAACTTAATGACAGTTCAGAACTATTGACCTGAATGATATTTACTTATTTTCTTTTTATGTGTTGTTGTTGTTACCAAATGATATTTAATATCTGAAATAGTATATGCAAAAAAAAGAAATTTTAGGACTCATAAAGGAAAAACAGAAGTGAAAGAAGGAAAAGAAATGCGAAATGTTTCTCTTTTTTCCCAGCTTGTAAATGCACTGAAAACAGTATCTACATTTGAAGTCCAGATTGTTGATTACAAGTATAGGTAAGTAATAGCCAATCTCAGCAGACACTGTCAACTTTTGCTTGGATGAGGTCAAGGGGGCTAGAAAGCATTTTTCCAGTGGGAGCCATTGGCATTTATAGGCCCAGAAGGGACAAGTAGACACTATAAATGAATGAAATGGGCAGGTGAAGGCCCTGGGAACAAGGGCAGTTACTCTTTGGCTTTCTGGGGCCTGATGTTGTGACTCCATCTCCTTATTCGAAAGAAGTGATGAATTCAGATTTTCATTTAAAATTTCAGAATTTTTTGTTTGTTTGTTTTTGAGACAGATTCTTGCTCTGTCACCCAGGCTGGAGTGCAGTGGTGCCATCTCGGCTCATTGCAATCTCCACCTCCTGGGTTCAAGTGATTCTCCTGCCTCTGCCTCCCGAGTAGCTGGGACTACAGGCATGTGCCACCTTATCTGGCTAATTTTTGTATTTTTTGTAGAGACGAGGTTTCACCATGTTGGCCAGGCTGGTCTTGAAGTCCTGACCTCAAGTGATCTGCCTGCCTCTGCCTCCCAAAGTGCTGCGATTACAGACATGAGCCACCACACCCGGCCTAAAATTTCATAATTTTAAAAAATTGGCAGACTGGCCGTGATGGCTCACGCCTGTAATCCTAGCACTTTGGGAGGCTGAGATGGGCAGATTGCCTGGGCTCAGGAGTTCAAGACCAACCTGGGCAACATGGTGCAACCCCATCTCTACTAAAAAATACAAAAAATTAGCCGAATGTGGCAGCGTGTGCCTGTAGTCCTAGCTATTCAGGATACTGAGGCAGGAGAATGACTTGAACCCGGGAGGTGGAAGTTGCAGGGAGCTGACATCGCACCGTTGCACTCCAGCCTGTGTGACAGTATAAGGCTCTGTCTCAAAAAAAAAAAAAAAATTGTCAACTAGTTCAAAATTTACAGATGTTATAAACCTAATTTGCCCTGCCTGCTGCCAGATTTCAACATCTGACTTAATTATTTATAAGGGGATAATTTGAGGGTCAGAATAACATGAAATTTTAAAAAATCTTATCAAATATTTACATTTCTTTTAAAACTCTTAGTACAACTAAAAGGCTTAGAAAGACAGAATATGCCTATTATTCACAGTTTAGGTAATTCCTATTGCTAGAATCACATCTTCCTGGTAAAAGTAGTACATGTTTCTGGTTGAAAAAGTCAAGCAGTATAGAAAAGATCAAAAGGAAGAGTGAAAACTTTTGTCTCCATGTCCACCTACAATCACAGCTGTGTTTCTCACATCTAACACTGTGAACACTTTCCAGTTAAAAGAAGTATACATGTCCCAGCATGTGGGTATCTAATATAGATACACTTAATTTCAGAGAATGTAAGCATAGGAGCTTTGCACTTCATTCATCATACATTAGTTCATTTGTGCAATAAATCTCTATTGGGGACCCATGAGCTGGTCACCAGTCTCAGCAGTAGCAATCCCATTATGGCAGATGGCAGAGCCCTCGTCTTGAGGATCTCAGACACTGAATAGAGACAAATAGCAACCGTAAAAACAGCTACTATTTATCGAAATGTACTTTTATGCTTACTTGCTTTATCTCATCTCATGCGTTCAACAGTCTTCTGAGTTGGCCCAGCTAGTCCCATTTTACAGATTATGTAAAATCTGCTGTGCTGAAGAAATGTCGTGTCAGTGTTGCTTGAAGAAATGAGTGAGCCAAGACGGGGCCCCCACATCAGTCCCAAAACCATTCACTGAGATGAGGCTGGGAAGAAATGGAAAGAACTGGGCAGGGCACCTCTGAGGCTGTATCATTGACTGGCTTTTAAGGATATGTTGTAGTTTCTCAGATAAGCAAGAATGACAATGAATTTGTACCTTGCCAGTCTGCGGGAAATATTAGTCACATGTTGGCACGGGGATTGGTGAGTGCTGACCACAGGCGTTTCCGCCACTGGCAGTGCAGGGGTATGTTCACCTGGGTGAATGGCCGTCCTTCCCTTGGTATCAGTTCACATTCCTGGAGAAACTGAGGCACACGTTCTCTTTGCGATATGCATACACATGGAGCTGTCTTCCTTTTCCTGTGTGGAGTTTTTGTTGTTAGCTGGTGTAAAAGGGAATTTAGCTTCCCTTCTTAGATCCAAAATAATCTTGATCATTTATTTTTCTTTATTTTGGGTAAAGTGGGGCTGGGAGATCTCATTTCTTTCTGTTTATTCAGAGTGTCACCCTTATTCTAGCACTTCTCCCTAGCCTCACCTCAGTGAATTGTTTGGGGACTGATTTTTGGTTCAAAGTTTACACACTGGTTAGTGTCTTGGATTTAGAGAACACTTGTACAGTCCTAACATGCCTAAAATTGTGGATTTGTCTGTTCCAAAGGTAGGATAATACCCTGGTGGTATCTGAGATTGTTTTGGATGTACCCAGATGGCATTAAAAAACTTAAATCACACAAGGAGAAATGTTTCTTTTTAAAAAGTCCTTCTATTATCGTAAGGAAATAGTTTTTAATTTAGTACTAGTGTGTCACAACATCTCTTTAACACTTGCCAATTTCTCTTTTTCATGAAGAAAGAGGAGGCCTCAGGCTCTGAGCTTTGTCTTGCAATAGTATCCGCCTCAATTTGAACACTGCTTAGTTTGATTATATCAATTTTTACAATTTTGTTAATGTCATATGTCACTGCTTTTCCATTTAAGACAGATATTAAAGTTTCCTTTAAAAAAATGTACTTAAACCTAAAAGGATAGGTGAGCTTACTTAGAAAATATATTAAATTATTAAGAAATTTTTTAATTACTACAGTGCACTTGAAGTTGGCAAAAATGCTTCTTAAAAATGGAATGCGGTTTAAAATGGGCAATACACTTATAAATATCCTTACTGTGAATCATGAACTAACTCAACCTAATACTTCTCTCTTCTCCCCATCTCTCTCATGTTATTCTGTATGTTCACAGAGAACTTGGGTTTTTAGATCAACTAAGGATCACACACAACACGGACATATTTATTGGAATGCATGGAGCTGGTCTGACCCATTTGCTTTTCCTTCCAGACTGGGCTGCTGTATTTGAACTGTAAGTGTTTGGAGGCAGTTTTACACTGAAGCAACTGATAATGCTTTTTATGCATGCTAAAGCTTTCATTCTGTGCATCAAAAGGCTTAATATTTAATCATTCAAAAAGAGAAGTCACATCTTATAGACATCTGGAAAGAAAAAAGGCCTGCAGCTAAAAATACAAAGTCTGCAGCCTGCCATTGCACTTAGTAAGCCAACTACCCCTTCATCTTCCAATCCCCAGCATGATGCGGAAGATGTGAATCTGTGGTTTCCTTATTGAGTTTGTTCCTGCATACCTCCCAAACTCTGAGCATCTTCTTGCAAACAGTGTAGTTATTGTGTTAAAGCATTTATGTCTCATGCACAACATAGCTCCAAAATACAAGCCAACCGCTTCACTTAGTGCTTGCTGATCCCATACACAGGGAAACTGAGGCCCTTGGGTGTTAATGATTTGCCCAGGGCATACTTTTAACTCAGTGGTTGGTTTATGGAGACATGGCCTTCCCTCTCATAATAATTCTGCTATTGGCACTGTGCTCCATTTTAGTTCTTGAGACACTAATAGCACTTACTGTTACCTGTTTCCCCCCATTATGTCTAAATATCTGGATTCTATGGTTTCATTTTAAAAATGATTTGACTCTGTATTTAAATAGGAGGCTGTTTAGGAAAAAAGTTGTCATGAACTTCCAGTGCCCTGCAAAACATTTCAAAAATGTATATGATATAGGTAGAGAAATAGCCAGATAATGGATTCTATCTCTATCATTTCTCCTATAGAGAGAGAAGGAAGGATGGAAGAAGGGAGGGAAATGTAACTGAGAAAACTCAAGCCTTAGAGTCTGATGGACCTGGGTTCTACTTTTGCATCCTTCACTATTTAGTTATATGACCTTGGAAGTGTTACCTATCCCCCTTGCCACTTTCATACATTTAAACACAGAGGTATTATAAGGTGATGTCAAATCCATAGGCAGCAGGCCCTATTGAATAAGGTCGATTCTCTCCGTTCCATGACCCTATTTTGTTTTTTAAAAGTTGAGTTCATTTAGTTCAGAGAATATTTTTACATTTTCTTCCTCAGTCTTGTTTACAACCTTTTACAAGGACATATTTGGGAGCTGCATTTTATTTTCACAGAGAGTTGTTGATTTGGCAAACACCTTGGACAAAAGCCTCATGTTGTGACACTCTTGTGTCCTTAGGTACAACTGTGAAGATGAACGCTGTTACTTAGACTTGGCCAGGCTGAGAGGCGTTCACTACATCACTTGGCGACGGCAGAACAAAGTCTTTCCTCAGGATAAGGTAAAGTTCAATCACAAAACTTACCTTGCTTCATTTTTAATTGGTTTAAAGTATCCAATTATTGATACGAAAAATGGTTATTGAACTTGAGTGCTGCAAAGATAAACTGTTCTCTGGAATACTGAGTTGTTTTATTTTATATTTGCAAATAGGAGAAAAAGGGGAATTAAGCAACCTATATCTTTAATGTTACAAAGGCAGCTTCGTGAAATTTGGGCTTAGAAAGATCTATTAGATTATATATAGAGAGGGGATCAACAAGGTACAGCCCTGTGGGCAAATCCAGCCCATGACATGTTTTTGTAAAGAAAGCACAGTCATGCCTGTCTGTTTATGCACTGTCTCTAGTTGTTTGTGCACTTCAGTGACAGAGTGGAGTAACTGTGACTGAGACCTTAGAGTCAGCAGAGCTTAAAATATTTATCATCTGGCCCTTATCAGGAAAAGTTTGCTGGTCTCTGATGTGGAACATAAATTAAGTTGCCTTAGCCAAAGTAACATAATTTTCCTGCTGTAGAGAAAACCATGACCTCTGTGAGTTATGGATTCGTGTTCTGGTTTATTTTCACAGGGCCACCATCCAACCCTGGGGGAGCACCCGAAGTTCACCAACTACTCTTTCGATGTAGAAGAATTTATGTATCTTGTCCTTCAGGCTGCAGACCACGTATTGCAACACCCAAAGTGGCCATTTAAGAAGAAACATGATGAGCTATAAATATGTTGAGTCTGTTTGCAAAAAGAGAGTGTTTCAACACTCCAGCACCCAGACTTAGAATTAAATCAGTAAAGCAACCTGTTATTTCCTATCCCCGAATTACCTTTTCTATGCCAAAACATACCTTCAGGATATTGTTATGTGTTTTATAGACGTTAAGTGTTTCATGTGGTTTTTGTGTCGTTGCTATTTATCAATAGCAGTAATTTTGCACTGAAAACTTTTTATAGTTCAAAAATTGAGCATGGACTTCCCGGTATACTTTAACTTACTTTCTTTCTTTCTTTCTTTCTTTCTTTCTTTCTTTCTTTCTTTCTTTCTTTCTTTCTTTTTTTCTTCCTTCCTTCCTTCCTTCCTTCCTTCCTTCCTTCCTTCCTTCCTTCCTTCCTTTCTTTCTTTCTTTCTTTCTTTCTTTCTTTCTTTCTTTCTTTCTTTCTTTCTCTCTCTCTCTTTCTTTCTTTCTTTCGTTGTCTTTCTTTCTTTCTTTCTTTCTTTCTTTCTTTCTTTCTTTCTTTCTTTCTTTCTCTTTCTTTCTTTCTTCCTTCCTTCCTTTTCTTTCTTTCTTTTTTTTTTTCTTTGGAGACAGAGTCTCACTGTCACCCAGGCTGGAGTGCAGTGGCATGATCTCAGTTTATGCAACTTCTGCCTCCCAGGTTCAAGCCTTTCTTTTGCCTCAGCCACCTGAGTAGCTGGGATTACAGCCTGCACCACCACGCCTGGCTAATTTTTTTTTTTTTTTCTTTGTTGAGACACAGTTTCACTCTGTCACCCACGCTGGAGTGCAGTAGCATGATCTGGGCTCACTGCAACCTCTGCCTTCTGGGTTCAAGTGATTTTTGTGCCTCAGCCTCCCAAGTAGCTGAGATTACAGGCGTGCACCACCACACCCAGTTAATTTTTGTATTTTTGATATAGATGGGATTTCACCATATTGGCCAGGCTGGTCTCGAACTGTGGGTTCAAGAAATCCTCACACCTTGGCCTCCCAAAGTGCTGGGATTACAGGTGTGAGCCACCACGCATGGCCCTGAACTTTCTCTTTTTAGGGATACCAAAGTTTTCAACTTTTTCAGCTTTAGAATTTGTAAATATTTTTGTAGAATATCATATGACTGTAATTCCAGAGTGTTCCAGGTTGTTTATGATATATTTGGGTAAATTTACAATTGTTCTTTTATTTGCCGTAATCTGGTTATAACGCTGTTAGTGGTAGGAAAGGAAAACATACAAAACATAATACACACACACACGCAGAGTTGTGATTCTCAGTACCAAGCTGTAGGACCATGTTATAGATCAGAGTTTAGTCACCTCCCGGTTATATGCATCAAGAGCCTGAATATATCATGCCACTATATTAATTTATATTTACAGGTTTCATAATTAAATCACGTTTTCATAAAATGTAGCAACTACATGTGATAAAAGCAAATTAGAACATTCTGTAGGACTGTTTTGCATACCTTCTATCTGGTTTCCACTGATTCCTTCTTAGCCATGGAGAGCATTTGTGATTAATTAATTTATATATGAAATAATGGTTTCCATTTTATGCGAGTATTTGTAACTGCATATACCAGTACGTGTGCATCTACCTCTATCAGCATGAAAGTATTCCAGTCTTTAATTTCAAAAACTTCAAATTAGCCTCATGAAGAGAATTTTTCCCTATGAAAAATAAGACCAAGAAAAAACAAAAGACGTGTGACTTATTCAATGAAAGTGAAAAAGAAGCCATAAGAAAGTATCATTGATTAAAAAGAATATCTGAAATGTAGCCCTACTCTTTTAATGGGATTCGCTTCCTGCTGCTTATGAACTTTCAATTTAGTAGTCAGAAACCATGGATTCATTTGACTGCACAATGTGAAGTTTACATTTTATTAACACTTGAGTAGTCTAATTCAGAGACGAGTTACTTCTATTTTTAAAATAATGGAGTAGCAAATTACAGAATAGCTAAATAATTTTTAAAAACATTTTACAGTTGTAAAAAATATGCATCAGAAAAATGACACACAAAACAAAATATCTGGACCTTTATAGAAGATGCTTGCTGACCCCCACTTTAAAGGATTTGAACAGTCTTCTAGAATTGAGGAATATTTATTAAAATACCTATAAAGAAAACAGTGAATCACTGTAGCAATAGCTTTGATTCAGACCTTAAAATCATATAAAAAGAATTACAACATGTTACGGATTTTTTTTTAAGGTTTCCTGTTATGTTTACTTTTTTTTAATCTTTTTAATTATACTTTAAGTTTTAGGGTACGTGTGCACAATGTGCAGGTTAGTTACATATGTATCCATGTGCCGTGTTGGTGTGCTGCACCCATTAACTCGTCATTTAACATTAGGTATATCTCCTAATGCTATCCCTCCCCCCTCCCCCCCTTTTTTAATTTTATTATACTTTAAGCATGTTACGGATTTTTAAATGACAGGTATTGCAACTTTTTGTTTGTGCAAAATACTGAGTAACCACTGGGAAAATATTTCAGATGAAAGGAATGACAAAAGCATGTTGCACTTTACATCAGCAAGGCATTGACATCTGAAAGAAAAGTTTCACCGTTTGTCCTCTTACCTCATTTTAAGAAGAGTGTGAAAATGGGATGCTCTAGACTAGTGAGAATTTCAGAAATTGAGAACAATTTCATAATAAAACTGCTATATTTGAAGAGAGAATACATTTTATATAAACAGGAAAATACATTTGACACTTTATGGAATTAACTTTTATGAGACTTTGTGGGAACAGAAGGTCTTCAAATTGTAAAATGTAAAGATTGCTCTTTTTATTAAGTCTTTAACAGGGATGTATATCATTGTATGTTTTGGGTATGGCTTTGGAATAAATCATTTTATATTTTATTTGAATATCAGAACATTTTTAAGGTTTTCTGTGTCAATGTTTCTGTGCTTCTTTTTTGGCAATCTGGTAGCTCTTAGATTATAAAAATTAAGTACCTCTCTGATAATTCAGTTTGATCAAAAATACCTTTTATTTAGCAGTTTATTACATGATGCTTCTATAGATATTACATTGTATAATCATTACCAAAATGACATAAGAATTATGGTGCCTGTTTCTCATGTGAAGAATGCTTCCCTAAAGATGAGAAGCCTTCTGATTCCACATGCAGTCTTCCATTCATTTAGGGCAGTCTTCCATTCTACTCTAGGGATATTACGGGACTTCCATGAGGATCACAAGCCTTCTGGTTCCACGTTCACAGTCTTCCATTTATTTACTTGTTCATTCAATAAATATTGATTGGGCCGCAACTTTGTATCAGTTACTATTCTAAGTTCTGGGAATATAGCAAAGAAAAGAATAGATAAAAGTAATTGCCCTCGTGGAGCTTACGTTCTGATGGAGACAGACATTAAACAACATCAATAAGATGTGCAGCGTGCCAGATCCTGATACATGCTATGGAGAAAATCAAAGAAAGGGATGTGGAGTCTGGGGTGGGGTGGAGTCCTGCACACTTAAGTAGGGGGTCAAGACTCAAGACTAGAAGGAGGTGAGGGATGGAGTTATGCAGATAACTGGACAAGGAGCATTCCAGGAAGCTAGAAGAACATGTGCAAAGGCCCCAAGGCAGAAGCATGCCTGGTATGTTTGAGGAACAGCAAGGAAGCCAGTGTGGCTGATGTGATCAAGAGCAGAGGAGTAGGAGGTAAAGTCAACAGATAATGCAACAAGTGTGTAGATGTCAAGGTTCTGATGAGATGGAAGCCATTGAAGGGATCTGAGTAATAAAGACCTGCCTTATCTCTAACGCACTAACTCTAGCTGTTATGCTGAGTATAGGGTGTGGAGGCATGTCTTAGGAAAACAGATTCTGGGATGGAGATTTGAATGCAAATAGTTTTTTTGGGGAAGGTTCTCACGATCAACACCTGTGAGGATTAAGGGGTCCAGGCTTGGGCAGAGGGAGAAGTTGGGGGGCAATACCAGGTGAGGCCTCAGCGGGGTGCTGTAGAGCTGGAGTGGTCTTTCAGTGAGGTCCCCGGATGAGGCAAGAAATGCACATAAGTTCAAATAGGGGCCATCCCAGAGAGGAGTGGGGTCTTAGCAAGGCCGCTCCCTTCAGCTGAGGGCAAGGCCTGGCGAGGAGCTCAGCTGTGACCCATCAGCAGCCAAATTTCAAGCAATCTGGGGACTGAGGGCTTCAGTCTGAAGGGGATCTCAGCGGCACATTCACTAGTGGGTGAGGTGGTGCCGAGGTGGTGCCATTTAGCTTGTCTTACTGTCCCTCCTGCTTCCTGTCAACTGAAAGTTGGATCTAAAGTCTCCTTAAGATTCAAACTTAATGTCTATTTTTAAAGAATACTTATTGTTGATACTGTGTACTTCACATTGTAGAAGTCTAGGGGAGGGGTCAGCACGTTGTACAGGGCTGATAGTGAGTATTTTAGGCTTTGTGGGTCACATATGGTCTCTGTTGCGTATTATTATTTGTTGCCTTCCTCCTGCAATCTTTTAAAAATGTAAAAACCATTCTTCTAAGATGTTTAAGAAGAGGTTTAAATAGAGGTTTAAATAGAGGTTAAGGAACTTGCCCAAAGTCACACAGCCAGTAGCAGAAGGATTGGATATAGGGCTTTCTTGGTGAAGGAATTTTGAGTTAGGGATATTTACATGTAATGTAGGAAGGAAAGAGGTCGGGGAGGAAGAAAGGGAGGAAGGAAGGAAGGGAGGGAGAGAAGGAAGGGAAAGAGAAGGGAGAAATTAATTGGGGGATATGGAGAAAACAGTCCCGGAGTTGGGCCTTTTCTTGCCGTTACAAAACGAATCTTTTGTTTTGTTTAGTTTGTTTTCCGACAGGTCTCCCTCTGTCACCCTGGTTGGAGTGCAGCAGAGCAATCATAGGTCACTGTAGCCTCAAACTCTTGGGCTCAAGTGATCTTCCTGCCTCCGCTTCCTAAGTAGCTGGGACTACAGGCATGCACCACCAGGCCTGGATAATTTTTCATATTTTGTTGAAATGGGGTCTCACTATGTTGCCCAGGCTGGTCTCAAACTCTCAGCTTAAGAGATCCTCTGGTCTCAGCCTCCCAAAATGCTTGGATTACAGGTGTGAGCCACCACTCTTGGCCCAAAATAGTTCTTTTTTGAAACCTAGTCAGTAGAGAGAAAATATGGAAAATACTTGCTTTTTCTGAACTAGGAGCATATACACAAATCAACTCAGGTATGATTGCCCTGGAGAAAGCAGTTGTTTAAAATAACCTATTCCCTAGCAAGGGCTGTTGCCAGAATAATACCTTGTTCTCTTTCAGCTTACTGGGGCATGTCAAAAGATGTTATAACCATTCTTGTCAAAGCAGAAGAAGTGGGTTAGAGCAGTTCACGGTTTGTTTCTCCCTGGCTGTGTGCCCTCGCCTTGGCTGGCAGTGCACAGGACCACAAGGTGGCAGTCAAGCCCTACCAAATGGCCTCTTGGGTGGTCTGAAGCCCGATGTCTGAATCTCATTGTAGAGTCGAGGCACCTGAGTGTTAGGAATAAGGCCTTGCTTCTGAGTGTGATGGATTTTGTTATTCCTGATTTGAGGGAAGGTGGGAAAATGATCGTGGACAGTTTTCAGGTTTAATTGTGGAATTGCTTAGCTGCTGCCGATAGCAGGGTCCTGTATAGTATTTCCTGATCATCTTGTGGGAAGAGCGCTTGGTCCCTGGAAGATGATTTCTAGTGATAGAAGCTGCTTAGGGGAATGCATTCTTTCTGACTTGGTAGAGAATCTGATGAAGACTCTAGCTCTATTTAGGATCTACAGCTGGCACATGAACTCTTCAATTCTTCCTCAGAGCAAATTTCTTTATGTTGGTCTTCTAGGTTATAGTTTCTTACTTGTAGATTGGTGGTAATATACATTTGGCAGGGTTCATGTAAGGATAAAATAAGAGAATAATGTCACACTTATTTAGTGCCTGGCACAAAACATTTTTAGTAAATGCTATTATTGTACTATAACATACAGAGTTATTATTTAAAGGTCTAATACCTGGGGAGCATTTAAATTCTGATCTCCAGACCTCTCCTCAGACCAAGTAAATCAGAATACCTAGCGGCACAGTCTGGCTGACTATATTTTGTTAAATGTCCCCAGGTGGTTCTGATGTACAGGGGTTGGGAACTGCTGTTCTGGAGACACTGATGAAGCTGGTGGCAGTAGACAGTTCATGAGGTCTAAGCCAGAATTTGCCAAAGTATCTTCCACTGAGTGTCCATAAGATGTTCCACAAAAAATGGATTACAGCTGGGCGTGGTGGCTCGTGCCTGTAATCCCAGCACTTTGGGAAGCTGAGGCAGGCTGATCACGATGTCAAGAGATCGAGACCATCCTGGCCAACATGGTGAAACCCCATCTCTACTAAAAATACAAAAATTAACTGGGCATGGTGGCATGCACCTGTAGTCCCAACCACTCGGGAGGCTGAGGCAGGAAAATTGCTTGAAGTTGGGAGGCAGAGGTTGCAGTGAGCCGAGATCGTGCCACTGCACTATAGCCTGGCAACAGATTGAGGCTCTGTCTCTAAACAAATAAATAGTAATTTGATAAATGCTTCCTTAAGTCAATTTAAAGTAAGTTTATTGCAGGACTTCTCAGCACCTTTGATGTATGTGCATTGTGAATCTCTAAACAGGAAGATGTCATATGCACTGTATGCAAGTTTATTTGACCATGGAATCTTTCTTCAAGAGGTATGAGGATTGGTGTTGCAAGAATCCCATTCCAGGCAGGCTACCCTAAGCATTTGCCATGGCTAAAGCCCCCTTCTGGGGAAAGGGGGATCAGGCAGTGCCTTCGCCGTACAGTTGTTCTGGTCAGTTGCATCTTATTTGTTGAGTTAAATCAACTGTGCTACCTGGTTCTTGTTAATTGGACCAGGAATCAACAGCTGAGCCAAAGTCTGTTCAATCAAGAGGCTGCGAGATAAACGGTAAATAAATGACTCATCCAGAGCCATTCTGTTGGGGACATTTGAAGGTGAGGTGCAAAGAGAATGCCAAAGTTCCTGGGACAAAGACACCAGATCTGAGCTACTGGGGCTCCTCCTCTATGGAGTACAATTATGAGTCACTTTCCAGTTATCCATGAAGCCGCTAGTACATTTAGGTTATGGATTGGATTAGCTCATCCTTACAATCTGGAAGAACTTCACTGCTACAGCAAGGCCAACACTGCAGGTATTATTCTCCCCATACTACACCATGGAGATGCAAGCAAACTGAGGTTGAGGGATTTGGGCCTTTGTTGTCTTACTTCGAGTTGAATGCCAGCCAGTTACATCACTGTGTTGTTGCCTCACAAGCTGAGGTCATTCAATCAGCAGAACAAGAGTAGGTAAAAAGTGATTGTAGTTTCCAGAGAAATCTGGAGAGTAAATGGCAAGGACACAATTCAGTTGAAGTTTCTCCTGTCTTGGTTGGAAATCCAAGTTGGGCACAGTATTAAGTAAAGGTGCCAGCAAAATCAGGCCAGTTTGATATACGGCCATTGGATGAGGAATCAGCAGGTAGGGGATGAAGTTAAAGGTGACTGTTGCAAGTCCCAGAAGAAAAGCCGAAGTTAAAGTGGTATAGACATGTGACTAGTGAAGCAGGTGACTAGTGAAATGAGAGTAGTACTAGGGACACATTGAACAGACCTAAGGTGAGGCAGGGAAAGGCCAGGATTAACATTTGAAAGCCAGCTAAAATAAGGCAGGATGAGGAGGAAAATGGAAAAGCTAAGGAAACAAGTTAACAGCATCCATAGCAACGCTTCAAACCCTTAAGGCACGTGGAAAATGGGGAGAAAAGAAAGCAAGTACTTATTCACAGCAAGGACAATTCTACATTGGTGGAAAAATGTAAATCCTCTAGAAAAATATCTTTGTCTACATATCATTTTTCAAATATTCAAGTGATATTCAGCAATGTGCTGGGAGAGAGTTTACACATGAGGCTTTTAGAAGTGTTTATGGTTCACCTTGCAGAAATCAGACTGAGAGGTTTTCCCCCAGTTGCTACAACTGCTTTTCTGTAAAATTAAAAGTAAGATGTGATGATGCAGCATCTCATAGTACATCATTACCAGATTCTGAGATGGAATTTTGGTTTGTCCTATCAGGTATCTCTATTCAAATAAATCGCCTTCAGAAATCGCTTTGTTATTCTATCATACTTACTTTTTGCTAGATTATACATTACTGGAGAGTCTTGCTTTTGCAATTCAGATAGCAGTCTATTGGAAAGAAGAGTTTTATGGTGGAAGCTACATGGTGCAAGCAATAAATCTAGAGGACAAGGGGATAAAAGTCATACCCAGAGAAAGGTGCCCATTCTTTGATGGTTTTGCTTTTAAAGCAGTGAAAAGGGCCATAGCTGGGAAATATGCTCTCCTTCTCTTTGTCTTTCTTCTCCTTCTTCTTTTCTTCCTCCTCCTTCTTTTTAATTCTAATAGCATTTAAAAGTCTGTGATGTAAAAGTCTGCTTTCCCGTTGGAACTTGATAGCACCCATCAGCCAGAAATCCTGCAGAAATGACTTGACTGGTTGCTTCTTAGGTAACAGCATCTTGTCCAAGTGAAGACCCATGTGGTAAGACATCGTAGCAGATTTTGGACTTACTCTGTTAGGATCTGTGTCTGACCATTGGAAGAGAATCCAAGTTAGCCTGAAGATAACACCCACTTCACCCATTGAGACATCTTGACATCCACCGAGAGTCTTCTGTAAGGTAGTGATGATTGACAAGTGCGTGCAGATGACATCTTGACAGAAATTAGAGGCGTTTTGCAGACTCATGAGGAGCGGCGGTGTGGGAGACAGGTGAAAGTATAGGCTCTGGCATCAATGCACCCCGTGCTGCCTCTTCTTACGTGTATACCTAAGGCAAACCACTTAAGCTCACTGAGCCTCAGCTTTCTCATCTGTAAATGGAGGGTATTAAGGGACCCAACCTCATCAGGTGGTTGTGAGGAGCTGTTTGTTCATTCCAGGTATGAGGCGCTCTGCTGAGAACACAGTGGTAAGGAATAGGGGAGACTGATAATAGATAATCACACAAGTGAGGGTATGTAAGGATAAAGGGAGAGAAGTACCCTGAAGGGAAAGAACAGGTTGCTAAAAGGAAAACCTTAGCCACATTAAATTTAACAGCGTTTAATTGAGCAAAGGACATTCAGGAATCAGGCAGTCTCCGGAGCCAGAGTGCGCTCAGAGAGACTCCAGGGCAGCCACATGGTGGAAGATTTATGGACAGAAAAAGGAAAGTGATAGACAGAAAGCAAAGTGAGGTAAAGAAACAGCCAGATTAGTTACAGCCTGGCATTTGCCTTGTTTTAACATGGTTTGAACAGTTGGTCCCCTTCGATTGCCCCTGTAATTGGCACAAGAGTAGGCTACAATTTGTTTACACCTCCATCTAGGATACAGTTTCCCACGTACATAGAAACCTTTAGGCCGAACTTTAAATATATGAGAAGGCAGCTTTAGGCTAAACTTTTTTTTGAGACAGGGTCTCCCTGTGTCACCCAGGCTGGAGTACAGTGGCATGATCACTGCTCACTGAAGCCTCTACCTCCTGGGCTCACCTGATCTCCCATCTCAGTCTCCCAAGTAGCTGGTACTACAGGCATGTGCCACCACGCCCGGCTAATTTATTTTCTGTTTTTGGTGGAGATGTGGTTTCACCATGTCGCCTAGGCTGGTCTTGAACTTCTGGACTCAAGCCATCTGCCTGCCTTGGCCTTCCAAAGTGCTGAGATTACAGGTGTGAGCCATCACGCCCCGTCTAGGCTAAACTCAACAATGTTCCTGACCGAGAGAAACGCTTTAGACTGAGGGGTAGAGCAGTCAGGGGAGCTTCTTCCACACTTAATGCCTGGCACCTGGCAAGGCCTCAGTCAACAGCAAGGCGGCAGGGAGAGGAGGAAGAGCAGGAAGAAGATGCAGACATATAGGAAGCCAAGGCCATGTGCCCATGTACCCCAGAGAAACCTTTGTGTAGGTGCCAAACTTTAATCTGAGATGCCATGATGCCAGTGGCCACTGAGGTCTACAACCCCAGAATGTTTGGCCCTGCGATGGGTTGACAGTCTGAGAGGCAGACCCTCAGTGAGAAGGGTGAGACCAGATGGCAAATGATGCCCCCCTGGGAAAACTAGCAGATGCTCCAGGACTGCAGAACTGGAACTCTTGCCTTGTGGTAGTTTTATCAACACCATCTGAGAACTTCACTAACTAAAAAGGCTCTGTCTGCCAACCTTCCTCCCCGGGCCTCAGCGTTCTCAGCTTTACAGTGAGGAGTTTGGACATGTTATCTGAGCTCTAACTATCTTGTCTAGACTTTTGCTCATCAAGTCCATGATGAAATGACAAATTAAATGTGGATATATACAAATATATGCACACATGTGAACTCAGGTTATATAAAATAGCCACTTCGTGGCTCTGATGGAAAAACGGTTCTTCTGTGCCTTATCCTAAAGTCTTTATACAAAATGCGTGTGTGTTCTTCACCCCGTGTTAGTGGGGGGATTATTCATCTACTTGGATTTAGAGATGGGCTGAGACAGAAAGAAATACTCACATAATCCAGTGTTGTCAATTATAGTAGAAAAATGACTACCAAGAGAGGGGAAACGAAAGCTGCCCTTTTTTTTTTTTTTTGAAATAACAAAATTAAGAGAATTAATTGCTGTTTGGCGGAGGGGGAGGGGAACTCCTGAAGCAGGTGTTACTACTATAATACTCACTACTCGGGTGAATGTGGTAGAGAACCCCTACCTAGAAACCAGAGAAGGCCCTACCTATAAACCAGAGAAGGCCCCACCTAGAAACCAGAGAAGGCCCTACCTGGAAACCAGAGTCTTTTTTTTTTTTTTTTTTTGTAATTATATTTTAAGTTCTAGGGTACATGTGCTCAACGTGCAGGTTTGTTACATATGTATACATGTGTCATGTTGGTGTGCTGCACCCATTAACTCGTCATTTACATTAGGTATTTCTCCTAATGCTGTCCCTCCCCCTGCCCCCAACCCCATGACAGGCCCCGGTGTGTGATGTTCCCCACCCTGTGTCCAAGTGTTCTCATTGTTCAATTCCCACCTATGAGTGAGAACATGCGGTGTTTGGTTTTCTGTCCTTGTGATACTTTGCTCAGAATGATGGTTTCCAGCTGCATCCATGTCCCTGCAAAGGACATGAACTCATCCTTTTTTTATGGCCGCATAGTATTCCATGGTGTATATGTGCCACATTTTCTTATTCCAGTCTATCATTGTTGAACATTTGGGTTGATTCCAAGTCTTTGCTATTGTGAATAGTGCCACAATAAACATACATGTGCATATGTCTTTACAGCAGCATGATTTATAATCCTTTGGGTATATACCCAGTAATGGGATGGCTGGGTCAAATGGTATTTCTAGTTCTAGATCCCTGAGGAATCGCCACACTGACTTCCACAATGGTTGAACTAGTTTACAGTCCCACCAATAGTGTGAAAGTGTTCCTATTTCTCCACATCCTCTCTAGCACCTGTTGTTTCCTGACTTTTTAATGATGGCTATTCTCACTGGTGTGAGATGGAATCTCACTGTGGTTTTTATTTGCATTTCTGTGATGATCAGTGATGATTAGCATTTTTTCATGTGTTTTTTGGCTGCATAAATGTCTTTTTTTGAGAAATGTCTGTTCATATCCTTTGCCCACTTTTTGATGAGGTTGTTTGATTTTTTCTTGTAAATTTGTTTAAGTTGTTTGTAGATTCTGGATATTAGCCCTTTGTCAGATGGGTAGATTGCAAACATTTTCTCCCATTCTGTAGGTTGCCTGTTCACTCTGATGGTACTTTCTTTTGCTGTGCAGAAACTCTTTAGTTTAATTAGATCCCATTTGTCAATTTTGGCTTTTGTTGCCATTGCTTTTGGTGTTTTAGTCATGAAGTCCTTCCTATGCCTATGTCCTGAATGGTATTGCCTAGAGGAAACCAGAGTCTTAGTGAAGGTCCAAGACTGCCTTTTAAATGCAGGAAAAAAAGTTATTTGCACAAATGGTAAGTGCCTAATGCATTAATGCCTAGCTCTGTGGATTGTGACTTCTGTCAGTATTAAGCATTTTGTAGCTCCAGCTCTTAATGTTACTCCTGACAAGTTTGCTCAGTGTGTCTTACAGCCTTCAGGAGACATTCCCTTGGCTACAATGGTTCAGATTTGGCCTACCATGGAGATGCAGAGAAGGATGATCATGCTTTAGGAGCAGAGTATAACTTGGGTATGTGTATATGACCCATTCTAAGGGAAGTGGCCCCATGGCTTTGATATGAGTACCTTCTTTTTGTCTTTCTTATCTCTGAGCCAGGGGAGCTGGGCTCCTGAGTTGAATGCAGTAGCAGCAAATAGCTTCCAAGCCAGAAAAAAATCAAACCCCAAACTTTCCCAAGTAAAAAGGCAGAATGCTTGGATGGTGTTTTGTTGCAATTATGTCAAAATGTGAATGTGGAATTGTATGTTTTGTTTGTTTTTCTTTTTTAAGATGAGGTCTCATTCTGTTGCCCAGGCTGGAGTGCAGTGGCATGATCTTGGCTCACTGCAACCTCTGCCTCCTGGGCTGAAGCCATTCTTCCACCTCACCAGCTGGGAATACAACAGGCACACACCACCATGTGCAGCTAATTTTTTGTATTTTTGGTAGAGACGGGATTTCACCAAAGCCCAGGCCAGTCTTGAACTCCTGAGCTCAAGTGATCCACCTGCTTTGGCCTCCCAAAGTGCTGGGATTATAGGCATGAGCCACCAGCGCCCAGTTGGAATGATATGTTTTTAATTATGAGGTGTTATCACATGCACCACAGTCATGTCTGACCTTAGTGATACCTCTGACCTTGCCTCCATTCTTCCCTCCATCCCTAAACCACCATCCTCCTCTTCAGCAGTCCCTGAGCCTGCCCTCATCCTCCTAGCTTTACACACCATGGAAAGAACATTGAAGTTATTCATCACCCCTGAAAAATGCTGCACGGAGCCCAAGAGTTACGTGCGATGGTGATGTCAATGGGAACAATTCATTATTCTATCAAGCACTTGGCATGTCAGTCAATGAAAAAATATGTGCTTTAAAACTGACAGCTCAAAATAGTCTTTTCAGCTATCAGCATGCCAAGATCTTGATGGTATAATGAATTATTCTTTAAACCTATCATTTCATCCTATCAGTTTGGTCCTATAGTCTTTTTTGGGGGGAGGAAGGTGGGGGAAACTAAATTCTAGAACTTATCTCAACTAGCAAGCAAAATAACTTTGCAACCTGGGAAGAAAAGACTAGAGGTGTGAGAAGTAGAATTAGAAAGAATGTTCCTCAGGGATGACACTGAGGTAAATCTATATTACAATTCACAGAAGTGTGGGAAAAGTCCCTGATTTTTATGTGACTCTTGGGCATAAAACGTAGTTTATTCTCATTGGCCACCTGTAGAATTTTCATCCTCATTTTCCGTAACAATGCACTGGAAAAATCGGAGACAATTAATTATTCTGTTTACATTGTTATGCAAGCTAGCTGAGCGATATAGTTCCTGATTATTTAGGACATGCAGGTGTTTAGAGTAGTCTTGGATTGGACTTTGAGTTTGGTTGGAAGGTCAATTTTTCCCAATTAATCTCCATATGTAGATAACTTTTCCCACACTTGATGTATGGTTTCCTTACTCTCATGTGGCTAATTAGTTCTGTTCATTCTCAAATCTGACCTCTTCAAAGATCTGCACCCATCACTTCTCCCCTGAGTGTTTTGAGACCAGGGTGAGAAATTCCACAGCTTGCTGGCTTTATGGGGAGTGTTTAGCACGTTGGCATGCATTTTGGGTGACTTCTGAACATGGCACAAAGCATGTTTAGGTTTCAGCTGGTTGCTTTCATCTGAAAATGTCAGCTTTATTTCTAGGAACAGCAGCTGCCACATTTTTTTTTTTCCAGAATATCTCTGCCGAAATGCTTGATGTAAATGGTTATTTTCGTTCCTGTTAAATAATACCTTGTTGCTACAGCAATGGTCATTTTGAATACCATCACAAAATAACACCGACCCAATTTGTTCTCAGGATTGGATCCTAATTGTTCATCCATTGTTTGAAAATAGAGAACTGCCTCATTAATCCACTGCAGAATATTAAGCATTTCATTAAAATATTGCCCAGAAAGGAGAGTTACTTCAAATCCCCTTCATGTGTCCTTCACAGCCAGCAATATTATCTATTCTGCATTTTTAACTATCAACCTGAAGAAAAATCTGGGCATCCATGACCTTTTAATTTGTGCTTCAAAGAAAACATTTCTTAATGTTATGTAATAAATCAATCATTACTTGCTTAATAATCTTAATGCATGTCTTTGAAGTCAGCAATCCACAAGAGAGGCTGAGATTTTTAAAAATTGACAACTCTCTGGTCATTTGATGTAAACTGTGTTTCATTGATTTGCTGTGAAACCGTACTTGATATTAGCTGCATGTAAAGGCATGAGATCATGAAGAACAATGAAAAATGAAGAAAGATACACTCATACACACATATACACATTTTCATATAATTTCTGTAATGCATAGGAAATATGATGTTTTAGTACTTAAGTATTTCAAATCTGTCAGATAATACTAACTCCACTTTAAGTCCAACTTATTTTTGTACCTACTGTGTATATAAAATGTATAAAATGGTTTGTATAATCTTGAGATGACAATTTGCAACTGTATTTTCTATGATTCTATAGATGCATTATTTAAGATGCAAATTTATCCAACTTCTTTCAATCATCTTTTGTCTATTTGCCTTGATTTCTTTTATCTGAAGACTTTTTCAATTTATACATTTTTCATCCTAGGAAGAATATCCTATTTGCTTATTATTAATGCTCTGTTTATTAGACCATAAAAAGAAGCCCTGGATTTTTATTTTATTTTTTAGAAGGGCTTCAGATTACACAGTTGCAGATCCACTGCTACTTTAATGACTAACTGCTGAATTATAGGTTTCCTGATTTGAAGTGTATTTAGAAAAAGCAACAAAATGCAATTAATCTGATAGTAACAGGAACGGAAGTTAATATTGGCCTGAAGCTAAATTGCTCATTGTAAACATCTAGCCTGAATAATTTACAATCACAAATGCTTACTTCTGCTTCCTAAAAATGTCCCTCAGTTGCTGCCTGTACAACTCAGCTTGTCCCCATTCTTCAGGGAATTCTACCCAGACATTAGCAAGGTGTTGTCTTGGTCACTGTAACAGTGACAATGACTTTCTTTGCACTTTCCTGGGTCCTTCTTCTCTTTGCAATGGAGAGCCCCGAATGGCATCTCGGGGCATGCCCTTGGTGAAGGGCATCTCAGCTCACAGGGTGCCTGCTATATGACCTTGGGCAAGACATTGAACCCCCCAATCCCTGGGCCATAGTTTAGGAAGACTTACGGTAAAATAGTTTCTGTTAAGGATCAGCAAATAAAACCTGGCCTGTTATAGGAACTCCAAAAAACTCTGGCACTCCGAAAAAGGGAGAGAAAAATGTGCTATAATATTTCCCTGGTTTGGTTGGTGAGGGGAGCACGTCTCACTTATAACTCCCAGGCTCAACTTGGGAAATTATCACCAATGGCAGGGTGACTCTTCCCTCCTCTCTGCTTCTTTCCGCATTACCTTTTCCATCATTTCTACTCAATAATTAATACGGAAAGGCTTTTCTTTATTGAAACTATGCTCCCAAAAGGTTTTTTACATCTTCTCTAGGTTGTTTCGCTTGCCTTTTATCTGAACACCTGCAACACATTTAGACAGAATAGGTTTTATCTGTTATTTTTGTTCCTTTTTATTTCTTATGTGGCTACTACTTTTAGTGGTATTCCGTTATAGAAATATATAAAAATACTGCTAGAAAAAAAATCACCTAAAGGATACCATATTTCTCCGTCCAGACCTAAGCTGTGCACAGACGCCCCTCCGCAACACTCCGTTAAACACATACATTTACACAAATTTTACACACATAGATGTATGTAGAGGTAATTTTTTTCATGTGAGGATATATATATGTGGTTGCGTGTTTGTGTATATGTATAATATATATATTCATTAAATGCATATTTGTGGGTAACCTGTTTACTAACAGGATTTAATGAATACCTCTCCACTACCATATAATTATTTGCATCAACATTTTAAATTTCTGTGGATAAGTTCATTAAGCCAATCCCATATTGTTGGACAGTTAGACTCTTTCTATTTACTATTAAAAAAACAACTGCCTTCAAAATCCTTGCATAAAAACCCGTGTGCCTCTGTCCAGTTTCTTCCTTAGGGTAAATTCCTAGATATGGCACTACTGGGTTCCAGGGCATGCACATTCTTAGGGATTTGATCACATATTGATACATTTAAACTTCCATCCAGAAATGTGGCATTTTTTTTGGGGGGGGGGGAGATGGAGTCTCACTCTGTCACTTAAGTTGGAGTGCAGTGGTGTGATCTCAGCTTACTGCAACCTCTACTTCCAGGGTCCAAGTGATTCTTCTGCCTCAGCCTCCTGAGTAGCTGGGACTACAGGCATGCACCACCAGGCCCGGCTAATTTTTATATTTTTAGTAGAGATGGGGTTTCACCATGTCAGTCAGACTGCTCTCGACCTCCTGACGTCAGGTGTTCCTCCCGCCTTGGCTTCCCAAAGTGTTGGGATTACAGGCATGAGCCACTACACCCAGCCAATGTGGCACTTTTAATCTAACCCCTCAGCAGATACGTGAGCATCCAATTACCCCCCTTAGTCACTGGATATTCTAAGTTGATGGACGCAAAGTAGCAGAATAGCTTTTACACAAAATATCGTGTGAAATATGGAAAAGATAACACATATGGGATCAATCTGGTTTCCTATATTGAAACAATTGTAAATACTCTGGTTAGCAAGGCAAGTTTCAATGCTGATGTACAAGACGAAGATCATGACTGAATAGAAAGTATATCTAGCTCTAGAGGACTGGACCACACACTAGGAACTATTGTTTTTGATTGAATAGATCCAATAAAAGAGCAGTGGCGTACATTGTTTAGACAGCTCAGTGGCTGTCACTTCTCAAACTAGGTTAAGTAAAAAAGGCTGCGCAGGTTAATTAAAAGATAACACAACACAGTTGGACACAGTGCTTGGGTAATTGTTTCTTCCACTAAGATAAGTATGCAATGCATATTACAGAGGTTTAGAAAAAAAAATAAACTTGTGTGACAAAATTGGGACCTTTGTATTTAGAGCTGGAGTGCTCTTCTTATATTAGATATTTATAACCTAGACACAAAATGAAACATTTTCAAAATTATCTACAAACATTGAATAGCAATACTGATCAGTGGACTTGGATTGTTTGTAATTGCATAAAAAAGATGACATTAAAAAACCTTTTTAGGGGCCAGGCACAGTGGATTGCACTTGTAATCCCAACACTTTGGGAGGCCAAAGTGGGCAGATTGCTTGAGCCCAGGAGTTCGAGACCACCTGGGAAACGTGGCAAAACCCCATCTCTACAAAAAATATGAAAAAATTAGCCAGGCATGTTGGCATGCTTATAGTCCCAGCTACTCAGGAGGCTGAGCAGGGAGGATCCACGGGCCCAAGAAGTCAAGGCTGCACTGAGCCATGATTGCACCACTGCACTCCTGCCTGGGTGACAGAACGAGATTCTGTCTCAAAACAAAACAAAACAAAACAAAACAAAACAAAACAAAAAAATCCCAAAACCTTTTTATATGGTTAGCTTCCAAGATACGCAAAAGTAGAGTGAATAGTACAATGGGCACCCACATACCCATCACTCACTCACAAGTCATCAATATGTGGTCACTCTTATTTTATCTATACTCCGCTCCCTCCTGCACTGGATTATTTTGAAGCAAATTCTCAATGTCATATCATTTTATTCATAAATCTTTCAGTGTATAAAAAGGTGATTTTGATAGATTGATCCCAGTTTTGTTTTCTGATCCAGCCTTATCGGAATATCTTTGGAAAACATGATTAATTATAGAACCTCAGAAAAATCATTTGACTTCTCTAAGTCTCAGTTTCCTGTTCTGTAAATGAGATAATTAGACATCATAGTGGTGATACAAGGATTACAGGAGATAGTTCAAGATAACATAACATCAAAGTGATGAAAATATGTAAATAATCTAAATCATCATCATTGCCATTATCATCATTGGAATTCAGATTTTATAGGTAAATGACACAGGAGCATTGAAAACTAGAGAAATAAGATGTAGGGGCTTAACCATAAAAATGAACAATATAATGGCATTTGCAGAAACCTGGTTGGAGTTGGAGACCATTATCTAAGTGAAGTAACTCAGAAATGGAAAACCAAACATCATATGTTCTTGCTTATAAGTAGGAGCTAAGCTATGGGGATTCAAAGGCATAAGAATGATACAACGGACTTTGGGGGCTCAGGGGGAAGGGCAGGAGGGGGGTGAGGGATAAAAGACTACACTTTATGTACAGTGTACACTGCTTGGGTGACGGATGCACCAACAGCACAGAAATCACCACTAAAGAACTTTTCTATGCAACCAAACGTCACTTGTTCTTCAAGAACTATTGAAATTAAAAAAAAAAAGGCAAAATATCAAAAATTTCAAGCCCAAAAAGAAAAGATGCGGGGGCTTAAGAAGCTGCTGGGAGAGATGAAGATGGAAAATGTGGCAGATGTATTTGAAAAAGATGGGTGAAGTAAGATATACACGATGAAGGAGCATCAGCGCAGACAGCCAATGTTCAGGCATGGGGGAGAGTAAGGACGTGAGTGTCTGATGGTGGTGGTCACTTGTCAGTGCTCTGCTTCTAGGCAATAGGATAAGAACTTGGGGAAGTGAAACATCAGTGGAAGATTGACAAGGAGGAGACAGAACTTGAGCTTCACAAATGTTAAATTCTATTAAAGGTCAAATTCTATCATGGTAATAAATGCTATTATAATGGAGAAGTTGAGCTATACATGGAAACAATTTTTAAGTCTTGCCTGATGGATCTCTCATTTCCAGAAATGATTGATATCACAAATTATATGTGACCGATATATTTAAGTCATCCGTTGGAATTTAGTTTTGGGGGGATTCAATTGGTACTCCATTATGCTAATCTTATCAAATGAAACTGGCTAAATTATTTTGAAATTTTGGATCCTAAATGGCTGTTTACACTGGCCACTGGCCACCTCCTTCTTCTTCTTTTTTCTTTTTTTACTGATATCAATAACTTTTTAATTCTGCATCAAAAAATGGCATACAGAATAATTTCACAATACAGAATCTTTCCAGATGCTTATACATTTTATGTTCACCAGCAAATTGTTTTTATTTGAATATATCAGAAATGGATCCAGACACTAGCTTAGACAACCCTTGCCTTTTTTGAAAACTTGTCTATCCTATGACCAGTTTCAAAAGGACTGAATAACCACAGAGGATACTTTCATGAATGGCATAAAGAAGTTAATGGCTGCTAACGGGTTAACTGGGGCTATGCCTCTCAGATACCATTTGCAATTAACAAGGACTTCAGGTGCCTTAACTAGAAGGAATGGATAATATGGACATTTTATTGGCAATGCTAGGGAGAGAAATGTGTGGGGCAGGAGGGCATTTGGTGTCTTTAAATCAAATCACACAAGAACAACACTTATAAATCACATTAAGGAGTTTAGATTTTATCCTCAACAGTATGCCTTCCAACTAAAATGGGAAGCAACATAATCATATTTGGATTTTAGAAAGCTCACTCTGGACTGTAGGAGAAATAGTAAGGAGAAGAGTGTAGAAGTCCATGAAGCAGAAGAGTGACCGCGAGGACAGAATAACATGGTAGATAATAGCAGTTAGAATTGATAGGCCTTTGTTATCAGTTGGCTGCAGAGGGTGAGGGAGAAGTAGGAGATAGGATGCTAGTCAGGGTACAGATTTGGAAAACATGGTGGATGGTTGCATAGCTTGCTGAGATAGCAAAGGCAAAAGAGAGACAGGTTTGGAAGGAAAGATGGCAAGTTCCATTTGGGATGTGCTGAATTTGAGGTGCCTGTGAGGTATCCAAATGAATATTTCTGGTGAACTCATTCTTGGAGCTCGGGAGAATGGATGTCATGGGCATAGAAATGGTAGCTGAAGCTGCGGGAATGGTTAGGATCAAAGACAGCAGTAAGTCAACAAAGAATACAGGTGAACACACAGGTGCTGAGCACTGCTTACATCAGCCCTGTCTGGTTTGGAGTTTCCCCTGGTATAAGTTTTTTTTTTTTAGAAGAATCATTCCCAAGGTCAGGGAAGAAACCAAGTGTCATTGGGCTATCATTCGATATTTGAGTTGGAAGAGATTCTTAAGGTCAAGTGGCAGATTAAAGATAGCCATAGATTTCTTGACATTCTTTCCATCTGCAGGTGGAGTGTATTTCTTGCCCTCCCACCTCTTAATTCTTGTAGGGTTCCATGGATTCTTTCACCAATTCAATATGGCAGAAGTGACCCTGGGCCGGTACCCAGGCTCAGGCATCAAAAGACTGGCAGCTTCCCATTCTTGTTGTTTGGAGTATTTGCTTTTGGTGCCCGAGCCACCATTGAGAAATCTGACTACCCTGCTGGAGAGACTTTGTGGCCCTTGGACCCATGTAGAGAGAGACCTAACTGAGCCTAGCCTTCCAGCTGTCTCACCAGGGCACCAGATATGTGAGTAAAGCTGTCTTGACCCTCCAAACCAGCTACCAGCTGAACACCACAGAGCAATTCCTGTGGTCCCAGTCAACAGTCGCCATATGGAGCACAAGAATTGCTCATCGGAGCTCTGCCTGAATTCATGCCCCACTAAGTTGCGAAATACAACAAAATGTTTGTTGTTTTAAATCACTGAGTGTTGGGTTGTTTACTCAGCAGTAGAGAAGAGAAACAGTTGTTTGTACCATATTCCCTCGTAATCCAATTTTGTAAAACAGTATAGCATCAGTAGAGCCCTCTGTTAAGCCAAAAAGACCTATATGATGTATTCAAACCCGTGTTTCCATCTGTAAATCAAGGATAATAATACGTGTCATCCCTGCTTCTCAGAATTATTTTAGGGCTCAAGTGAGATAATATATATGAGTGCACTTCATAAATTATAAAGCATTCTACAAATATAGATGAATTTAAATAGAATTGTAAAGCACTCTACATTTTAAGTTTAAATATTTAAGTTTAATTTAAATAGAATAATAGAATTTCATTGTAAAACGAAAGTTTTAAACTGACGAAGTTTTAAAACAGTGTTAAATATACAATGTTAATGAGAGTACTTATAATTTTAAGTTGAGATTAATCAGAATTATTTTAACTCTCCATAAATTGATTCAGAAGCTTTTCATTAGTTTTTTCTGCTTACTTAGTATTTTGATTCTTTGCAAAAGAATGGAAGTTCATTTTCACCTCTTCTTTCACCTTGTGTTGATCTAAAGAGCTTTATTTACTTAAGGAAATTGAACAGATTCATTTTGGTCAAGAACAAGGGGATTTGTATCCAAATACACAGCAGGTACGAACTTCCTTGGATGACTTGGTTCTAGCTACAGATGACTAGCTTTTAAACATTTGTCACATTACCTCATTAGTAAATTGAATTACAAAATTAGCATCAGTTGCTCAGCAATCTGGTGATCTGGTACCAGTTTTCTTCAGGGTAATTGAATTAATTTGTGTAGTTTAAATGAACACCAATCTTGCAATTTTTCAATCACGATGCCTTTGAAAAAGTGGGTGGATGGAGAGTTCAAATTGAATTGTGATCCTTCAGGGGAACATAGCGAGGGATGCTTTCTAGTGTTTATCTTTAGTTGTGTGACACATGCCTGTAATAGCAAATTCAAAGTAACAGCAAAATAAAGTCAGGTGTGAGGCAGGGGTCAGCTGTGGTAGTTCCTGAGTCTGTAACATTTTTCTACTTTGGCACTATTGACCATTTTGGGCCAGATAATTCCCTCTTGTGGAGGCTGTGCTGTGCATTGCAAAATGTTTAGCAGCATCTCTGACCTCTACCCACTAGATGCCAGCAGTAACCCCTGACAATCAAAAATGTCTACAGACATTGCCAAATGTCTCCTAGGGCCCCAAATTGCCCTCTATTGAGAACCATTGCTGTGGACTGTCGAGTGTGTTTCTCATTCTAAAGAGCAAACAAATTTTGCCCCAAACTCTTCCTCACTTCCCATCCCTACCTCTTTAATCCACAGCTTTACACATTACGTACATTTCTGTTTGATCGGCCCATCTCTGGTGGTATTTTTATGGGCAATGATCTCTTGTTTATCCCCTTGATATTTGACAATAGGCTGCTCTTCCTTAGCCCCACTTGGAAACTGACATCCACATTTGAAGGTGATTTTTCAAAGAAGCCATCCTTTAAGAGGTCATAAAACACTTGGCATTAGGTTCTTAGAGTGTGTGATGAATATTTTAATAGTAAAAAATGTAGCCAGGCAGCACAAAGAAATGATTTAATGTTGTAAATAAATCTCTTTGTGGGATTTAATGTGCAAAAATGGACAGCAATGGCTTTAAAAAATCATTTCCCAAATGATGAGATCTATACAATGGCACACTCTGTATGTTGGATCCATATCTGGGGAGAGTGTTCACTATATCTTTCTTAGATATTGGAGGAAGACACTAAGATCATTTTCTGTCTTAGGACCTCCATCTCTTTTTCTCAAAACTAGAAGCCCATAAGGTTGACTTTCTGGGAAATAATACTGATACCAGATCTCTGGAGAGTGTAGCATTCATAGCATTCATATGGTCCACTAGATAATAATAATAAATAACAACACGGAAGCAGTGCTTGTGTTGTATCAGGCACTTATCTAAGAGCCTTACATGTGTTATACTCAAACTTGCGGACTACGTCAGGAGTTCACCTGCTTGATATGGCCCAATGGCCAAATGTGGCTACTACTTGTTTTTGTACAGCCTGCGAGCTAAGAATATTGTTTACATTTTCAAGTGGTTGAAAAAAAGATCAAAACAAGGATATTTCTTGACAAGTGAATATGATATGAGATTCAAATGTCAGAGTCTATTCGGCAAGTTTGATTGGGACATGTCCACACCCATTGACTTACATATTGCCTGTGGCTGCTTCATGCTATGAGATGGAGCTGAGCAGTCGCCGCTGAGCCCGTGGCCTACAAAGCCTAAGGTATTTCGTGTCTGGCCTTTTACAGAAAAAGTTCATTGACCCTTGAGCTAGGTATTGTTACTGTCCACATTACAGAAGTGAAAATAAAAGCACAGAAAAATAAATAGTTTGTTCCAAGTCATGTATCAGAGGTGTGGCAGGGTCAGGACTTGAACCCAAATAGCCTGGCTTCAGAGATCCTTCAGTCCACTGTGGTATCACAATACGGTGACAGTAAAACTTTCCAGTACAGAACTCTTGCTAAAAAACAAAAACAACTCCCTGTAATTCAGCTCCCTTTATTATACTTTCCAGCCAGTTCATCTTTATTTCTGTACTTTGAGTCCCTGAGCAGCGATAGCTGAATGAAGTGCAGAGCCTTTTGCACTCCTTAGGCTGTATATATATTCCCTTCCAAATTTCTAAGGATGAGGGTTTATAATTTTCCTTTTATCTAGGGGGATCCTGCCGTAAAAGGAAGCACCCCTGAGGTGCAGTGAACAGAGAGCTAGGAACTAAGGCAAATAGCTGGCTTCCTGTTACAAAGGAACCAGTGAGGAAGGAGGAAATGTCAAGGACAGAAGGACAAATTTCTAGGTCTGCTGTCATGGACGTTTTAATGTCTATGTAGAACAGTTAGGAACTTTAAAAAAAATCTCATCCAACAGCTTGGCCCAGAATTGGCCTTGCTTCATTCAATTTATCCATTTTCAGAAGATAAAAGGCTGCGTTGTCTGCCAGGATTTAGCGTCCAGTCCCAGGGAATCATTGTGTTTCTAATCTGATGTTTGGGCCATGACGCCAACCCCTTTGCCTGCTGGTCAAGATCAGTTCCTCTTTTTGTTATGTTGTTAAAAGGCCCACGACACAGACTGGTTTCAAACAGCATTTGGCTCCGTAGGGGACCAACTCACAGTCCTTCGGTTTTATTTTATTTTTTTTCCGGCATTTAGAGAGGAGTTCGTTCCTACTAGCAAGGACTGTAATAATACTCATTTTTAAAAACAACTCCCCCAGAATTGAGTACGGAATGTTCTAGATCCTGACTGGGGTGTTGTTGCATGGGTGTATACATTTGTCAATGCTCATCTGAGCATTTTACCTCAATTATAAGGGGATGAGAGGGGAAAAAAACATGAAAACTAGATAGAAAAAAAGAAGAAGAATGAGAATAGTTAATTAGAGCAGCTGTCTGTGGCTGGGCCAACCTAGAATTACTCTCTAGTAATCACTTCTAATTCTTAAGAGTTCTTCAATCCCAGATCAAGGTATCCCCTTGTGGGAGGCTTACATTCATTCCCCCTAATTTGTGTTCTCCATTCCTTTGAAAGCACTCATTCTAAGGCCACATAAGGATAACTGATATTTATCCCTATAAATAGTTAGTGTCAGAAAGGTAATCTTTCTCTGCATGTCTCTTTATTATGTCACACTTGACTTAGAATTAAATAAAGGTAGAAAATCTATCTACTTGAGGTGGGGGGCAGTGAATGAATTTGGCGTTTATTTCCTCAAACTTGTAAGGAAAGTGAAAGTGTAAAGATTAGAAATATGACTTTAAAATAAAAAAGTCTTTGGTTGCAATCATTCCTCATGCCTCTGATACAGATTTCCAGTCTTAGATATAAATATTTCAGGATCGAGACGCTTTCATCTTTCTCTGCCTTGCAAGAAGGGAAGATTGGAAACAATCTTCCTTAAAGTAAGCAGCTTTAATCATTGTTTCTAAATCAACTGAACTGTGTAGGGAAAAAAAGAGAAGATGTAAGAATCTTATAATCCCTGGTTTAGTTGTAATGAACATGTCCAGGCTGAGAAGGGAACAGATGGATTTTGATTAATTTCTACTAAGACCAGCAAGTATCAACCTGAATATTCTTTATAAACTTGTCAGGGTAAATGTTATGTAGTCATAAGATAATGAAGAAAAGAAGATTTATAACTGGGTTATGAATAGTTAAAGAGGATATACTTAAAAACACAATCCTTAGCGACATGTCAAAAATGCAGATTCATTGAATCACGGCAATGTTTTTCAGAGACTGTTTCAGATTTGTTCCTTTAAAAAGAAGTTGATATTTTTAAGAAGAGGACTTGTACCCATTGCCTTGGGTATCCAGTGCAGTGGGCCACAACATACCCACTGCATAGGCTTAACAGTAAGAAGAATGCAAACAAGACTCAAAGAGCTGAGAAGTTGCACCCTGGATTCGACATTTATGATTCTAGGATGATAATGAAAACAAAGATGAACTTTACTAAGACATAATTTGGAATGAACTTAGACAATTCAGTTGCCACAGTTCATTAGTTTTATGGTTGATATTTAGGGTGCTGAGGGGCAAATTCTCAGCTCCCCTTGTCCCTTGCAGAACCTCCTCATTCCTCCAGTCAATCAGAGAACCAACTGGGAAGAAGTGCAGAAAAATCCAGGGGCTTAGAGATTTAAATTCAGCATTAACTTGCAATTAGAAATGAAGTTTTTAAAAAGGCAAAGAAACAATCTGAAGTAGCATCAGTCCCACATTTGGGTAGAGTATGAGATGTTTACCTCCAACAGAAAATCAATAACTGCTGATTTTAGATTTAAAAGTACTTCTGCTGTCTAGCTTTGTCTTCTTTCCAGTGTAATTTCACATTTTCCATTACTTTCTGCCTAGTCTATGAGACGGCTGCAGACTGAGGGCCGGGTGAACAAATAGAATCTTAAATATAACCTTCAGTATCATCGATGCTTAACAAATTGCCAATTAAAGGCAGTATTCGTCATTCAAAAACTTCTCAGATCTCGTTTAAAAACAAAACAAATTTCAATTGGGAGCAAAAATGTGATCTTTCTTAAAAAAAAAAAAAAGGATATTTCTGAGCAGAGAACATATGGAAAATGTTCTCTCCTTCCCAGGTATAGAGTGATATACTTACATAGAGGAAATGGAGAATTATTAATGAACTGTGTGATTGTTGTGCCTCCCATCACTGGAATGTGGTGAGTAGTAAATGAATTAGGCATTAATTCAACAGTAGATACACCATTTTTTTCTGTTATCTTGTCATCATAGCTGTGACTTGGAAATAGGATCTACTTAGGGACAAGGATGCTGAGCTCACTGTAATGGAAACAGGCTGTTTGGGAAATTTGATCCAAGGATCATGATTTTAACTTGATAGTAGCCCACCTTCCAGGGAGCTCCTGTTTATTTTCTGTCAGTTAGGCCTGTGGGTTGAAGAGGATGCATCCATTAGAGTGGCCTCCTGTAGAAAATAACTGGAGCCAACTTTTCCATTAGGCACAGTAGGCACGGTGCCTAGGGCCCATGGAATATTTCAATTTCTTTTGAAATTGGAAAAAAAGATTATAATCCAGTCTGGATGACATGTCTTTATATCAACACAATCATAAAATATAATTTTCAATAGCTTTAAAAAGTCCTTTTTTTATTTTTTATTTTCAATGGCTTTTTTATAGAGGAAGGAGGTCATGTAAGTAGGAGTACCAAGGGCCCATAACAGCCATGATGTAGGCCTGGAAACTGATGGAAAACTCTAAGATTTTAGCGGAAGAGGATGATGCAAAGGGGATCTTTGCAAAGGCATGGCTTGAGTGAAGAAAAACAGGAAGGGGCGATGAAGCCCTCAGGGGTTAGAAATCATGGGAAGCTATCACCACCTGTGGGCCTGAAGCCACAAAAGAAGACACCTCATTGACCAAACCCAGTTAGAAACCAGAGGTGAGGGAATCCAGAGGTTCAGTCCATCAGCTCCAGAGGACACAGAGGCAAGCAGAAGCATAGGCAAGAGCAGAAGATAGAGTTGGGAGATGGAGTTGTCAACAAAGAATAACCAGTTCAAGGACCTATATTCCAATTACTTCCGGTCTCCGGATTTTTCTTTTTTTTTCCTTGAGACGGAGTTTTTGCTCTGTCACCCAGGCTGGAGTGCAATGGCACAATCTCAGCTCACTACAGCCTCCGCCTCCTGGTTTCAAGTGATTCTCCTGCCTCAGCCTCCTGAGTAGCTGGGATTACAGGTGGCTGCCACCACACCCAGCTAATTTTTGTATTTTTAGTAGAGATGAGGTTTCACCATGTTGGCCAGGCTGGTCTGGAACTCTTGACCTCAGGTGATCCACCCACCTTTGCTCCCAAAGGATTACAGGTGTGAGCCACCATGCCTCGCCCTGTCTCTGGAATTTTTGAGGGGGTAAAACTGCCTTTGTGAAGGATTAATAGGATTCATGCATGAATTATAAAAGTAGAAACTTATTTTCACTTTCAAAAAGAAAAAAACAGATTTGAGAGGATGGTACCTACCCTACAGGGGGCAAAGGGCCCAGGCTTTCTTGCTCGAATGCTTTCTTTTTAAAGAATCTGTCCTTTTGGGGTTGTGTTTCCTAGCCCTTTCCAATCAAGGCTCCTTCCTTTCTAACCCAAGGAGGAGACGGTTGGAGAAAAGCCTGGTCAAGAAAAGCCTTCTGAATCAGACTGCCTGACTCAGCTCATTATTGAATCACTGTATCACCTCAGTTTCTGTATCTGTAAAAATAGAATAATAACAGTACATGCTTCATAGGATGGTGGGGAGGATTAAATGAAATAATAGCAGCAAATATTTATATAGTGCTTATTATGAGTTAAGCACTATTCTAAGCATGTTATGTATGTTAACTCATTTTAACCACATAGAAAAAAAAAGATTAAAACCTGAAGAGAGACCAGTTTGTGATGGTATTATTTGGGTAACAGGATATAGCTGTGATTGAAACTAAACTGCCCTGGGTTTTCATATATGTGAATCAATAAATATTCTCTTATTTTTGGGAGAGTCTCTAAGCCAGTAACATTGAATTTCTGTTATTTGCAACCAAGACAATTCTAATAAAAGAGATAACATATAGATATAGATATGTATATTGATATGGCTTGGCTCTATGTCCTCACCCAAATCTCATGTCCTGTTGTACTTCCCAGTGTTGGGGGAGGGATCTGATGGGAGGTGTCTAAATCATGAGGGCAGATTTACCCCTTGCTGTTCTCGTGATGGTGAGTGAGTTCTCAAGAGATCTGGTTTAAAAGTGTATAGCACCTCCCCATTCACACACTCTCCCTTTCCTCCTCTGCCATGGTTAAGAGGTAATTGCTTCACCTTCATCTTCCACCATGATTTTAAGTTTCCTGAGGCCTTCCAGCCATGCTTCCTGTACAGCTTGCAGAACTGTGAGTTAATTAAACCCTTTTTCTTCATGAATTACCCAGTCTCAGGCAGTTCTTCATAGTGGTGTGAGAATGGACTAATACATATATATATATTTATGTATATTGTATATATGTACACAAATATATATTCGTTAGCTAAATAAGGAAGAAAAGTGATAGAATTCATAGGTAATGTTGTTAAACTTGTATAGACATTGCTATAGGAAGTCTCTCATTAGAAAAACTAATAAGGCCTGGCGCGATGGCTCTCGCCTGTAATCCCAGCACTTTGGGAGGCTGAGGTGGGTGGATCATGAGCTCAAGAAATTGAGACCATCCTGGCCAACATGGTGAAACCCCGTCTCTACTAAAAATACAAAAAGTAGCTGGGCGTGGTGGCACGCACCTGTAGTCCCAACTACTTGGGAGGCTGAGGCAGGAGAATTGCTTGATCCCGGGAGGTGGAGGTTGCAGTGAGCCGAGATTGTGCCACTACACTTCAGCCTGATGACAGACTGAGACTCTGTCACACACACACACACACACACACACACACACACAACCCCAAAACTGGTAAAAGTGACTTCAAATTTGTTCAGTACTTTTGGTGCCAGGTGATTGTATGTATATTTTTCAACCACCCTATGAGGGAAGTTTTAATACTATTCCCACTTTATAGATGAAGACAGGAAGCACCAGAGAGCTGGAATAATTTTCCCAAAGCCAGTTAGCTGCTGAGTCAGTTGAGCCAGGATTCAAATCCCGATGCCTAACTCCAAAACCTGTGCTATTTTATCATAGCAGACTTCCTCCCTGTGACGTACTCAGAATGTATGAGGGGATGGCCCATGGGTTTGAGCCAGTGTCGTTTTTAACATCTTCTTTCGTTCCATCAGAGAAGGCTGGGATAACCACAAGAACTGCAAATGAGGATGGGATCAGAGCTGCCGTGGTGAACACAGCTGACCGTGAAAAATGAACTCTGCATCAGCTTTGGAAAGGTAACCCTCTCTCCTTCAGAGTAATTGAACTGACAGAGGCTTTTCTCTACCTGTTGACCACATGCTGTGTGGGCATTAATAGTAAAGCTCCCAATGCTAACTTCTGCAGCGATAGAGCAATTGTCTTGCCATATCATGTGCTTTGGCAACAGTAAGAGTCTGAAGTGGTACCCAGTGGCCCAAACCCAGAAGTGAATTCCTTCCTAATGACTTTTTATTTGTTACCAGTCTTCCTGCCCTTACTGAAGCAAAAGGGAGGCCCTGATCATGGTTGGAGGCCACGGAGAAGGGAGGACATTTCCTTGGCCCTGAGCATGCAGCCTGTCAGTTGCCTGGAGAGGGTCTGGGGTCAGGGTGGGGGCTTGGAGGATGGAGGAACATCCTCAGTCCTTTTCAAGCCTATGATTCCCATCTCTTGGGGTTAATATTCAAATAATTGCCTGTCAAGCTTTCTCTGACCTTCCTTCCTCAGGCCCAACTTCTTTCTCCTTCCCGTGTGCTTTCATAGAGCATTTATTATATCACACTGTAATACTTTTTCCTTTAAAAATGTATTTTCCCTTCTTCATAATACAAAAGTCATTATATTCTAGACTACTGGAAAAAAATACTCATAATTTCATCACTTAAAAAAACTCATTCTTAGTATGTGTACTTCCTTTCTTTCAAAAAATATTCTATGTTTTTTTTTTTCTGAGACAGAATCTCACTATGTTGCACAGGCTGGAGTTCACTGGCATGATCACAGCTCACTGCAGGCTAGACCTCCTGGACTCAAGTGATTCTCCCTCTATGCATAATTTTAAATTTTTTTCTAGAGACGGGATCTCATTATGTTGCCCAGGCTGGTCTCAAACTCCTGGGCTCGACTGATCCTCCCACCTTGGCCTCCCAAAGTGCTGGGATTACAGGCATGAGCCACTGTGCCCAGCCGAAAATATTTTACTTTTTAGTTAAAAGCTTGTCACTCCAAAAGGGCCACGATCTCTTTATATTTTAGGTGGCTAGTGCATAGTAGGTGCCTGGGCGATATTTGCTGAATCTGGCTGGCACAAGCCAAATGTTGATTTTAACTTGCTTTTTAAAAAATTTCCAATTAGTCACATCAAAGTTGTCTGGAAACCTCATTAGCCAACTTAAATCAGTGAGGAAAAAAGCTTCTTCTAATGATGGAATCCTCTGTCCATCTCAGGCTCTTGCGTCTTTTATTCTAACTCTTTGATTCTGTCTCTGTCTTTTTTTTTTTTTAAACAACTTTATTGAGATATAATTCACGTACCATAAAATTCACCCCCTTTAAAGTGTACAGTTCAGTGGCTTCAATATATTGACAGAGTTGTACAGCCATCATCACTACTTAATTTTAGAAAAGTGTCTTCACCCCAAAAAGAACCGCTATGTATATTAAGAAACCGTAATAAGCAGCCACTCTGCAGTCTCCTTTTCCCATCTCCTGGCTACTAGTGTCTTTTCTCTCTCTGTAGATTTGCTTACTCTGGATATTTCGTAGAAATGAAATCACACAATATGTAGTCTTTTGTGATTGGCTTACTTCATTGAGCAAAATGTTTTCAAGACTCATCTATGTTGGAGAATGTATCTTTTTTTTGAGACGGAGTCTCAGTCTTTTGCCCAGGTTGGAGTGCAGTGGTGTGGTCTTGGCTCATTGCAGCCTCCGTCTCCCAGGTTCAAGCAATTCTCCTGCCTCAGCCTCCTGAGTAGCTGGGACTACAGGCGCCCACCACCACGCTCAGCTAATTTTTCGTATTTTTTCTTTTTTTCAGTAGAGCTGAGGTTTCACCCTGTTGGCCAGCGTAGTCTAGAACTCCTGACCTCAAGTGGTCCACCCACCTCAGCCTCCCAAATTGCTGGGATTATAGGCATGAGCTGCCATGCCTGGTCCATCTATGAGTTTTTTTTAAAATAACTTTTTACTGTTGCTCTGCATGTTTTTTTCTGTCTACTTGTCCTTCACATTCTTTGAGAGCTCCCTAACTGCCTATGTGTTCAGATGGCCTCTGTTATCTGATATTTGCCTTCTTTGTCCAAGCGGTGTGACATCTCCTGTATCCCATTGCTCAAGACTCCAAAGATCAAATAACAAGCCTACTGGAATTTGCCAGACTCTAAAAAGCAATGTTTATTTCAGCTTTATGTAATATACACTTCTATAATTGGATGTCTAATGATTAGAAAGCAAGTCTATTTGAAAGTAACAATCTTACACACCCACCACACACCACACACACACACACACACACACACACACACGCACAGAGAGATAGACATACAGAACTGTTCCAAAGACTACATAGGCAACTGGGAAAAGAAAAATAAAATTTCCAGAAGAGTATGTCGAATAATTCATTTTTAAAAAGTATATCCCTGCAAAAGAATTTTAATTAACTGAAAGAAGGATTGGCAACAACTGGGTTCTAGGAAATAGAAAAGTTATATGATGTTCTAAATTTTCCAAGTTTTATTATAATGGAGAGGAATTGGTTCAAAGTTTATCTGGAGCTTTAAAGTCTAAACCTCAAATCAGTGTCAATTACCTCAACATACACTGACAAGAAGATCATTTATTATTAATGGGTGGTGAAATGGATCACTAGGAAGTTAAGATAATTCTTTGTCATGAGTTCTGTCTCTGAGTACAATTGAGTTGTTTTTCTAACTATATTTCAGAGGTCTAGAATACGTCTGTATCTAATCAACTCATCACATTTTCCTCTGTGTGTTATTAAGGCATTCATTAGCCTTCAATAGCACTGCAGAAGCTGGCTTTGGTTTAAAATTGTGCCCATGGTAGGAATGTTTCCATAAACCACTTAAAACATTAGTAAGCTATACTCTTCTCCCCCCTCCCCATAATTTATTTAATCTCATTAAACCTAAAAAAGAGTCGAAGCAGTGGGTACCATTTTCTTTCTTTCTTTTTTTTTTTGGTGAATCAAAACATGAAAAAAGAATGCAAGCATTAAGAGGTAATGAACATTGGATGCACTCTATTCTAACTGTTCAGAGTTAAAGCAATATAAAATACTTAGCTGTCATTATCTAAAATACTTGTGATGGGATTGTTTTTCCTCGATAAGAAATTAATTGGTAATAAATCTGTATTAGAGGGAAGCTGGAAGTAAAAACAGACTGTGCCAACTTAATTTGGCTTTAGGGATAAGAAAGAAGCAGATGTTGGAATTAGCACTTTAGATAGTAACCCTCCAAATCAGCATTTGGAGACAAGATTGGTTGTGGAATTTTCCAAGGGAACTGGTAGATTCACCCATCTGAGGTCCATAGCTTTGCTTACGTTTTGGGACCTCTGAAACGTATAGAAAATTGTACTTAGAAATAGGACTCATAATTTAAAATTTTCTTAACACCACAGCACTCGCAAATTTGCATGTCATTTGTGAGTAGGGGGCATAATATACTAATCTTCTTTCTCTGGATTATGTCAATTTTGGTGGTATATATGCTGCCAAAGTAAGCACTGATAGCAAAAAGCCCAGGACTCAAGCAAGATGGGTTTTAACATTCTTGTAAAATAATTATGTTGCCGTAGGCAAGTCATCTTAACTTCTATGACATCAGTTTTCTCAACAGTAAAATGGGAACAATTGGTAGCTGCCCTGCATGCTTGGTAAGATGGAAAGTACTGTGGAAAGTTAAAAGCACTAGAGAAATAAAATGTGTATGTTAAGTCAGAAAACTATGACTTACACCACTGAGATAGTAAATATTACAGATCCAAACCCCAACATATCAGCTGGCTTTTCTCTAAGAACATTCCTTAGAAATTTTTTGTAATAAGACAATTTGATTGTTTTATATGAAGACATTCATTAAAACATTGCCAATGATGGTGCAATGTTGGGACTAATCTAAGTATCCAACAGTAACAGATTGGCAAAATAGATTATGTTATGTCTATAGTAAGGAAAACTATACCTCTGTGAAGTTTCAGGACATGTAATCTGCAAAAAATTACAGAATATGAAACAGTATTTTATTATATAACCCCAACTTTTGGTTTTTTGAAATAAAATATATAGGAAAAAATGGAAACAGATAGAACATTAATGATTAGCTCTGAGTGGATGAAGCATGGTTGACTTTTTATTTTGAGGGGGATTTTCTGTATTTTTGAAGTTTTCTGTAGAAAGCACATATAACATTTTTATTAGAAAGATATACATGTATGTGTGTAATATATATCTATGTCTCATTGATTCCCAAATGGGGCCAGTTTTGAGCCCCATCCCCACCCCTAGCGAATGTTTGGCAATGTTTGGAGCTATTTTTGGTTGTCACAACTGTGAAATGCTATTGGTGTCTAGTGGGAAGAGACCAGGGATACTGCTAAATACCCTACGGTGCACAGGGAAGCCTCCCACAGGCCAAAATGTCAATAGTGCTGAGGCTGAGAGCCCTGGGCATTTCCTCCTAGGTCAGACCTCTGTTGTTGGCGTCATGAACAAGGGCTGAAGGCTAAGGGAGATTTGTCTACAGTGGTCTCTCTAGGTAACGCTCACCCCCATCTGACTTTCTTCTCTTCAAACTGTCTTCTCTTGCACTCAGTCCATGGACTCTGTACCTAGTCTAATGCCAGAGGGGAGGCTATTTTCCCCAGTCTATTGTTCAGGGTGTGCTGTGGCTTTTTGATATTCAAAAGCCTGGCTTCTGGGGCTCAGAAACCCTTTCAAAACTATTATCTCTGGTGTGGGTTTCAGCAGCCTATTTTGAAACTCATAAGCCATGGCTTTGTCTCTTTGTTCTCGGAGTTTTGCTTTGGTATTTTTTTCCCTAGGGCTGTAAGCATACTGTTTAGCTGCTGCAATTTGTTGAGTGCAAGAAGGAAAGAAGGGGCATGGAGTAAAAGGAAGTAAAAGGGAATATTTAAAAGATCATCTCAGAGCATTTATTTATTATTTAAAATGTATGTCAGTGTGCGCTAATAACCTTAAAAAATAAAATGCTGACATAATAAATCACACATTACTTTTTTGTTTTTGTTAAGAATCTTATGAAAATGTTAGAATGTTTTGAATTCGCTAGGGGCAAAATTAATTCAATTTGGAACCTTGTTTATCAAGACTGGGTGGAAGTGTCACTTTGGGGTGTCACCATATTCAACCTGATACCCACTTTTTTTTTTTTTTTTAAAGGGATAAGGTTTCGCTCTGTCATCCAGGCTAGACTACAGTTGCCCAATCGTAGCTCACGGCAGCCTCAAACTCCTGGGCTAAAGTTATCCTCCTGCTTTAGCCTCCTGAGTAGCTGGAACTATAAGTGCCTGCCATGACGCCTGGCTAATTTTTAAATTTCTCGTAAAGACAGGGTCTCATTATTTTTCCCAGGCTGGTCTTCCCAGTTGCTGGCCTCAAGCGATCCTCTTGCCTTGGCCTCCCAAAATGTTGAGAACACAGGCATGAGCTATGGCGCCCAGCTGATACCCACTTTTTGATATTCTCCAGGTCCCGTCTCGTTCTCTTCAGCCTGGTCCTTCAGACTTGTATTAATTTGCAAGGTTTGTTTAGAGATTCAAATGGCTAAGGCACATTGAATTTTTCAGACCAGGCATACTATGAGGGTAATGGAAAGTGAGCATGGCAGGAAAATGACCAAATCCCAGAACACAAACTGCTTGAGGTTCCTTCCATCTCATGACACCTTGAAGCATGGTCACTGTGAACCTCTGTAAACTCTACCTCAATCTCGCTTCTATTAATATAATACTACAGTAGTCAGCGTTCTTCAGAGAAACAGAACCAATAGGATATATATAGAAATAAATATGAATATAAATTATATATATAAATTATAAGTATAGCTTACATAAATAAATATCAATTATATAAAATTAAATTTAATTACAAATTATATAAAAGTAAATATAAATATATATTATATGTAAATATAAATATACATTATTTATATATATAAAACAAACATGAGGTTTGTTGTAAGGTAATTGGCTGATGCAATTACAGAAGCTGAGACTCCATGATCTGCCATCTGCAAGCTGGAGACTCAGGAAAGCCAGGGGTGTAGCTCAAAACCCTGAGAGCTCCATAGCTGATGGTGTAGGTTCCAATCCAAATCTAAAAACCTGAGAACCAGGAGTGCTGAAGGCAGGAGAATATCGATGTCCCAGCTCAGTCAGCCAGAAAGTGAATTCAAACTTCTTCTGCCTTTTTGTTCTATTCAGGGCCTCAATGAATTGGGTAATGTCCTCTCTCGTTGGGGAGGGCCGTCTGTTTTTGACTTAGTTTACCTATTCAGATATCAATCTCTTTCAGAAATACCTTCACAGACATACCCAGACATTATGCTTAACCAGATATCTGGGCATGCAGTGGCCCAGTTAATTCAACACATACAATTAGTCATTACTAGTATATAATGTGTAGAACCTTGCACAGAGTGAGTGCCCAATAGATGAGGCTATCACAGTAATTCCCTAACTGTGTACTTTCACTTGACAGCCTCATTCCCCTCTGTGGCTTCAATGAATACCTCTAAGCATCTAAGCAGATGATTTCCAAATCCACGTCTCCTGCCCAGATCTCTACCACTCAAGGTTCTGAGGCAACTTGGAGTAGGGGAAAAGCATTCTTAACTTAGAGACTTTCTAGCTTGAAACAAGTCACACTAAGAAACATCAAATATGTTCTCTGAGGCTCAGTTTATTCATTGGTAAAAATGGAGAAAATAAATACCTTCTAATGGAGTTACTACAAAGAGAAAATAAGACAATGTGGGTAAAATCACTAAATATGTTAGCCTTTTCTTACCTAGATATTCCACTCAAACACAAAATTTTCAAGCACTGAAGCTCCCAGTAAACTGAGTCAGCTACTTCCTGAATATCTCTTTTAGAGTTGCTGTGGTCTCAGATCTCCAACTCTGTAGACTGGCTTCTTCATATCTTCAACTGCACATTGTCCATAATTGTCTATCATGTCTTCTACTTTATTATGACATTTAGTTCAACTGCCCCAACCAAATGACTCAGTCTCTAGGGCCCCCATTTTCAAATTCCAGGAAGAAAAGTCTGTTTGGCTCATGCCACTTTTCCAGCCAGGTCACACAAATCAGAGGCATTGGATAGATGAATTGTACTTGACTTAGGTGTACAAACATAATTTATTTAGCTTTTGCCACGTGGGTTGGGTAATACGGAACATGATTAGTTGTTCAGTCAGGGCAGTGGGTAGGGCAGATTCCCACAATGGACACTAGTGAGCATTGTCCAATGTTCCTTCTTTTCTAGGAATTTATAACCATGTAATGATAGTGGGGCTGCCATTCACCCTCACCCCTTCCCAACCTGGGCATGGGCATAGACTTGTGAAACAAGCTGGGCAAGATTTTTAAAAAACTGAAGTCAGAGGAGAATTCTTGTTGCCTTTAGGGTCACATGGCTGGAAGAGAATAGCTTCATTGAATAACATTTCCTCTGCTTTTTGGACGTAGCCTCTTCTTGGTAAGAGAATGAGGCCAACAATAAAAAAAGAAAAAAAAAAAACCAAGAGATGGGGAAGTTATACATACACATACATTCCTTCCCTGAGTACTAATATCCAACCATGCTTCTGGAACTTCTCAGTTATGTGAGCAGATAGCTGTCCCTTTTTGCCTATGCCAGTTGTGTTGGGTTTCTGTCACCTGCAATCAAGGGTTTTGGCTACGACACTTTCTCAGGAGATGCTTGGCAGGCAGGCAAATGTCTAGTACTGCATCCAGCTTGAAATCCATGGGATTTGAGGTCTATGGATAGATTTAGCTTCCCTGCTGAGAAAGTCCCTGATTGAGAGTATTCCAAATGTCAGATGTCCAAGTGAAGCCTCTTAAGTCCTACTTTAACATTCATGACCTTTTACAAAATAATGTTCTTCCAAGGTAGAGACAAAAAACTCAAGTCCAAAAATAAAAGTCAAATGGCATGTAGTTTTTGTTGCATGTGTTAGAATACAATAGACAGAAAAAAAACTGGAATAAAACCCAACTCTTATTTTTCTGTTTTCTCCAAAACTTTGCACTAGAATTCTAGGAGAGTAGATAGGACAGGTAATGACCACCAGCATGGTTTCTCTTTCCACCTTTATTTTGTCACAGTATCAACTTGCAAGACACAAACTCAGCATGATCAGAACCCAAGTTACAAAGATATTTAACTTCAGCTCATCTTTGCCACCATCCTCACTAGATTGAGTCGTTTCAGGGGAAACTGAGTTGGTGAATAGGGAAGGAAAGGAAGAAATTCTCAGTATACATCAACATTCAGTGTGAGGCAGGGTGGCTGCCCCTTAGGGTTGCAGAGCTAGAGAGAGAAGAGAACATTAAGGATGGAGTCAGGCTAGGCCCATGGTGGAATATGAAGGCACTACAAATCCTGTGTTTCTTTAGAATAGCATTCTCATCGGCCATTTCTGCCAATGGAGTCACTCCTATTTTCATAAATCTCAGCCCTTTTCTGATTGTGTTATGCCCCACCTTTCCAATTTTGCCATTTACTTAAATTATTATTCATATATTTTTCTTTAATTGGAATCACCTTTGAATTTAGCCTCATTCCAAATAGCAATATCCATGAAACCACAGGTTTAATATTCTCACTTAACTTTTTCCTAATGTACATTAAAACATTTAAAACTATTAAAAAATTCTTTTGCATTTCAGGTAAAGTCATTTTGCAACCCATCTGTGGAATAAAAACCATATTTTGGAGAATACTGGGTTAATTTATTGTTTCTTGTGTTAGCACACAGACATGCTGCAAATGTGGGAGGGAAAACAGTTAGAAACTTTATTTACATCTGGAAATCATTAGCAGATTTGATATGGTCACCTGTTAGAATCTAGAAGGTGAAGGTAGAGAGAACCAGTGAATTTTGATGGAGCAGATAGGGGTTAGAGAAAAAATAATAACTTTCTTTTTCTTTCTTTCTTTCTTTTTTTTTGTTCTTGAGATGGAGTCTCGCTCTGTTGCCCAGGCTGGAATGCAGTGGCTCAATCTTGACGCATTGCAACCTCTGCTTCCTGGGTTCAAGCGATTCTCCTGCCTCAGCCTCCTGAGTAACTGGGACTACAGGCACGCACCACCATGCCTGGCTAATTTTTGTATTTTTAAAGTAGAGATAAGGTTTCATCATGTTGGCCAGGCTGGTCTCAAACTCCTGACCTCAAGTGATCTGCCCGCCTCGGCCTCCCATATTGCTGGGATTACAGGCATAGGCCACTGCACCCTGGCCTAGGGAAATAATAATTCTTTGTTTATTATCTTTTTTCCTTGCTAGACTGGCAGTCCTGTGAGAGTGCAATCTGTATCTACCTTGTTCACTAATGTGGGCTCGTAGGTAGCAGAGAGACTGGCACATAGTAGGCACTCATTAAATATTTGTTGGAGGAAGAAGGTATGAACTGAATAAAGAGTCTCATCCAGGTCATTGTGGTATATATTTGTAAGTTCTTTGAGGTCTAGGATTATGGATTTTTCTTTTACAAAACTGCATCTCAAGTACCTCATACAATATCTAGCACACGCAAACAAGACTAAATATTTTTTTTGACCAAAATATGTTTAGTCTAAGTTTGGTAATTTGTGATACAAATTGAATCACATCTCCATTTTCAGCTTTAAAAATTTGATATTTTAGACATTTACAAGAACTTCCATTAGTTTTTAAAAGTTATTTTAAATTGTGGTGAAATGCACTTAGTAATAAAATGTACCAGCTTAATGATATTTAAGTGTACAGTTCAGTGGCATTAAGTACATTCAAACTATTTGGCTGCCATCACTTCATCCATCCCTGAACTCTTCATCTTGCAAAATGGAAACTATACCCATTAAACCCTAACTTTCCATTCTTCCCTTCCTCTAATCCAAACTCATCCAACCCATGGCCTATGGGCTGCATATGGCCCAGGATGGCTTTGAATGTGGCCCAACACAAATTTGTTAACTTTCTTAAAACATTATGAGATGTTTCTGTGATTTTTTAAAAAGCCCATCAGCTATCATTAGTGTTAGCGTATTTTATGGGTGGCCCAAGACAATTCTTCTTCTTCCAGTGTGGCTCAGGGAAGCCAAGATTGGACACCCCTGCTCTAGTCCCTGGCAACCACCATTATACTTTCTTTTTTCTTTTTTGAGACAAGGTCTCACTGTCACCCAGGCTGTAGTACAGTAGCATGATCATGGCTCACTGCAGCCTCCACCTCCTGGGCTCAAACAATACTCCCACCTCAGCCTCCCAAGTAGCTGGAAATATAGATGAGCACCGTCATGCCTGGCTAAGTTTTTAAATTGTTTTTTGTAGAGATGAGGTCCCACTATGTTACCCAGGCTAGTTTAGAGCTCCAGGGCTCAAGTGATCCTCCTGCGTTGGCTTCGTCATTGGCATGAGTCACACGATTCCACTTTCTGTCTTTATACATTTGACTAGTGTCAGTACCTCACATAAATGAAATCATACAGTATTTGTCTTTTTGTGAATGGCATATCTCACTTAGCATGATGTCTCCAAGTTCATCCATTTTGCATCATGTGTCAGAATAGCCCTCCTTTTAAAGGTTGAATTATATTCCATTGCATGCATGTATATATCACATTTTATTTGTTCATCTATTGATGGACACTTGGGTTGCTTCTATCCAAAAAGTAATGTTGCTATGAATGTGGGTGTACAAATATCTCTTTAACAAACATAATGTTTAAACAAATTAGCAAAAGAATCAATGAAAATGAATTAATGAATGACATCACCAGCCTTCTGTATAGCTGAGTGTTATATTATCATATTGGGAGACTCTCGAGTGGAAGGGATGGACAGAAGAGAGGGTACCAAAAGGAGCATTATTTCTTTGATGATTCTATCTGGGGTTGGTCCTGCTTGGAACCTAGCTTGTATTGCTCTGTGCAGCAGCTCTTGTATGATTTCTAAAAGTGCCCTCCCACTGTGGTTTCATAAATCCTTCTTATGCTAATTTGCCCTGAAGTGCTGATCTTTTCCAGGGCGTAAATTATTGAAGCAGTTGTGGTCAGCGAAGGGAATGATAGTGAAACCCACCTGAGCCTTCCAAAGCAAATATCCCGACACCTTGTCTGAGTTCCAGAAGTCTAAAACAAGTCTGACCAAGCCATCCAAGGCAGGAAGTCATTTAATGGCTAAAACGGTTACCCACTTCCGGGGCAAGGTGGGGGAATCCAGGATGCAACAAGAGAAGCCTCACATCTTTTCACTGTTGCAAGTTCTCTGGGCTTTTTCCCTGATCAGGACTGTGGGGAAGCCAGGAGAATAGAAAGTTATTCACAAAGACTGGCCGAAGCCATTTTTAGATGTTCACTCTCAGGCAGGAGGATCTATTAGTATCTGTGTAAAGCGGGCCAGAGCTGGCATTACAAAATTGTGTATAGCATTTGGTCTGGCAAGGGACGTGATGTTCTTTACTATTTGAATAAGGGGAGGGACCCGTTAGTGTTGGGGCACTGTCAATGTGTGAGATAGGATGTCTGTCAAAGTAGGCTGAGTGCTAAGAAGCTGGACTTACATTTCCTTAGAGGGTGTTGAAGAACAGACAGGCTGAAAACAAAAAAAAACTGTATATATCAGTTGTTTCATTTGTAAAGTCCCTGCAGTTCCTAGTTTGAAGCAAGGGAAAACAAAGCAAATATCCGGCTAGAAAAGTGTACTTGAAAGCTAGAAGACTGGGGTAAATGAAAAGTTAGAAAACGGTGCTTTGAAAATTTCAAAGACAAATGTAAAGGAATGGACAGATGCTTTTAAAACATTTAAATTTATTTTTATATATTTAGGAGGCACAAGGGCAGGTTTCTTACATGGACATGTTGCATGGTGGTGAAATCTGGGCTTGTCATGTACCTATCACTTGAATAGTGAACACTGTACCCAACGGGGAATTTTTTAGCCCTCACCCCGCGCCCACCCTCCCACATTTTGTAGTCTTCAATGCCTATTATTCTACATAGTATGTCCATGTGTACCCAGACAGATGCTTTTGCTTTTTCTCTGTTCTTTCTTCACTTGTTTCACTGTTCAACCACTCGAGCACAGAGCTGACAGTAAGCGAGACTGTGTCAAGGCATAAGTTGGCCGTTTAAAGGTGGTTTCAACCATGGGCATATTAGCCTTGTTTGAGCGTCAGTTTTCTCATCTGTAACGTGGAGATTATAATAAGAGAATTTACCTTGTATTTACCTTTACTTATATTTACGCGGATTATAAAGATGATAATCCGTGTGAAGTACTTAGTATAGTGAGCCACACACAAGCCTCCAATTAAGTTAGCTATCATACTTATTAGTCTCCTCAGAAAAATTAGTAAGTGCAAAATTGTGTTGCAAAATTTTAAAACTGAAGCTTCGCTAGAAACAAGAGGATTTTTTAAACAGGCCCAGGAGAGTCAGGACGTTCCTTTCAGGCATAGTCAGTCATCAGCACGTATTGATTAAGCACCAGGACATGCCAGTAGTGTTCTGGATGTTATACAAATGAGGAAAGTAAACACAGTGTCCAAGTCACGTGGTGTCACTACCTACAAATACAGAGGCACGTCCAGGGGTGTTTTGTGAATGTGTGGTGTGTGCAAAATACTGTTGGCGTGACCTTCACAGGTTCTTCCATAAGAAAATAAATCATTTGACCCCATTTTTAGGAAACAGATGTTGATTGATTTTATACAACCTCAAAGGACCCAAAATGAGTTGCAAAGAGAGAGAGAAAGAATGTTACCGAATGAATGACAGGAATGTTTTCTTATAAGAGGAACTGCTATCTCTGCCTGCAACAATTTTTGCGCAGATATTCGCTTGGATGGCTTTTTGTCAGTTAGGTCTTGACTCACATGTCACTACCTCATAGGGACTTTCCCTAGGCAGCCAATCAAATTAAACCCATCCTCATATCCTTCTAACACTATAGCCTTCTTTTATTTTCTTTTAGCACTTATTCTGCTCTGAAATTACCTTATTCATATGTTTGTTGAATTATTTACTGTCCAACCTTCCCCACAAGAATACACGCAAGTCACATGTGCCTTGTTTGTCACCATATTCTAGAGCCTGGCTCACGGCGGGCACTTGATAAATAGCTGAATGAGGAAACAATTGGATAATTGGGGCTTAGTGGCTATTTTTTTTTTAATATAGCTTGCCTTTTTTGTGGTGATTTGGTTAGTAAATCTCAATTTATCAGATCATTCTGGCTGCTTGCTACTGCACAAGAGACATCAGGTCATTGGAAACTTACAGATGAGTCCCTTAACTGTACTACCTTACTTTAGAAACAAATGCACTTTTATGCTTGTATGAATTTGCCAGGGCTGCCATACAAATACCACAAACCAGGTGGCTTAAACAACAGAAGTTTCTTGTCTTACAGTTCTGGAGGCTAGAAGTCCAAGGTTAAGGTGTTAGCAGGGTTGGTTCCTTCTGAGGGCTGCAAAGAATTTGTTCCATGCCTCTCTTCTCCCTAGGTGGTTTGCTGGCAATCTTTGGCATTCCTTAGCTTGTGGAAGTATCACTCCATCTCTGCCCTGATTTTTACATGGTGTTCTTCCTGTGTGCATGTCTGTCTCCGAATTTCCCCTTTTTATAAGGACACAGTCATACTGGATTTGGGCTCATTCTAAAGATCTCATTTAATTCCATAAAGACCATATCTCCAAATAATGTCACATTCTGTGGTACTGGGGGTTAAGACTTAAACATATAAATTTTAGGGAGACAAAGTTGAACCCCTAACAGTACTGAACATCCAGGATGGAAGAACATGGTATTAGGTTGAGCCAAACACAGTTGCTTACGTTTTGGTTTTCCTCACCAGGACAAGAAACCTCCAGTGAAGGAAAATTGGAGATATGAAAAACAGGGCTTAAGTAAACACACAGATCTTTGCCAGAACCATGTTTGTCAACACAATATGGAAGCAACAAATATTTGGTGAACGAATGAATGTGGACTTGTTCTTCTGAATGACTTGCTCCCTCACTTCTTCCAAGTCTTGGTTCAGATATTACCTTCTCAGTGGGAACTAGCCTAACTACTATTCTTAAAACCACCATCTCCCCAGTACTCACCTTCTTTTCTCTTACTTTCTTTCTCTCTATAACACTGACCACTTTCTATCAAACTCTGTAATTCACTTATTTGTCATGTTAATTGCCCATCTCTCCCTACTAGAAGATAAGTTCCATGAACTCAGGAACTTTTCACTGTTGTGTTTCCTTCTGTATGTACCAGCACTTGTTACAGCGCCTGACACAGAGTAGGCCCTCAGTTTTGCTGAGTGAATGAATGAATGAATGCTGTTGAGAAAGAGCTCTGGAATCTCCTGGCATGCTATTTCAGGTTTTGCTTGGATCTCCCCTTGGCCATCACAGAATTTCAATGCTCGTCTTTAAAGGAAATCTCAAAGATCAAGCCCCTATCTCCAAAGCTTGAATTCTCTCTTAAACTGGTGACATCTTGATAACAAATTGCCTTTGAATTTAGAACCCCCATTTTAATAACAGAGTAAGAGATTGAAACTGTTTAACAAGTAAAATGTGCTATGGTATGTGTGGTACGGGGAACAGAAGCAGAAAGCCTGCCATAGGTTAGTTCAAGGGGTAGACTCAGAGAAGGGCGAATACACTTTGGAGTGCAGCAGGGGCAGGATGGCACATAATTGTATGTCAATTCAGAGTAAAAGGACCAGAAGATGATAAGCCAAGCCAATGACAGTGAGCAGCATAGTGGTACAGAGCAACGTTTTCTAACTTTATGCATGTACCAGCCACTTGGGCATCTTGTTAAAATGAAGATTCTAGTTCTGGGGTGGGGCCTGAAAGTCCACAGTTCTAACGTGTTCTCAAGGGAAGGCTCTACGAAGCCATGCTTTGAATACTAAAGAGCACGGATTTACTAGTTACCTGTGTAATCTTCAGTAAACGATTTAACTTCTCTGTGCTTCAGTTATCTCATCTATAAAATTGAGATCAGATGAAGTAATCCCAGTAAAATGAATACCATTAAGTGTCACTGATTGATATCAGTTACTTCACTTGCGGAAGAGTGGAGGGCATGACTGGGGATGGGGTGGGAGGAGGGAGTCAAAGAAGTCTTAGCTGTATTTTTTTTTTTTTTTTTTTTTGAGAGGGAGTCTTCGCTCTGTCGCCCAGGCTGGAGCGCAGTGGTGCGATCTCGGCTCACTGCAAGCTCCGCCTCCCGGGTTCAGGCCACTCTCCTGCCTCAGCCTCCCGAGTAGCTGGGACTACAGGCGTGCACCACCACACCTGGCTAATTTTTGTGTTTTTAGTAGAGACGTGGTTTCACCGTGTTAGCCAGGATGGTCTCGATCTCCCGACCTCATGATCCACCTGCTTCAGCCTTCCAAAGTGTTGGGATTACAGGCGTGAGCCACCGCGCCCGGCCCCAGCTGTATTTTATACATTAAATAAGAAAAGTATTTAGGTATTGATACGTGGGCCGACTTTTCTCCTCTCTCATATAAGCACATTACACGCGAAGCCAGATTAGTTCATGAATGTGCTACGGCACAGGGTGGCTAAGAAATCCTGCTTGCAAACTGCTTTGGGTCCTGCGTGGAGAATGGTTTCGACTGAGAGCCGAACCCTAAATCCCTCTTCCTTATGCGGAGCTCAACGCGACTCTCAGGTGTTCAGGAAGAATACCTTTTGCTCAGCACCTGCGGAGTGGTGGCCACAGTGAGGCGCTCGGGAGAGGCGCCTGGAGGCCGGCAGTGGGGACGCGCCGGCTGAGCAGGGGTGCGGGGCGGGGAGAGGGCCGGCCCACGTGGACCGCGGGGCCAGGCAGGGGCAGGAGCAGCCGGCCGGCCCGGCCAATCGGCGCGTTCCGTGGCGGGCCCGGCCCCTTCTGGTCAGCGCGCTCGCTGGGCTCGGCCCCGCACTGCTAGCCGCGCGCCGCCCTGGACGGGGCGCACCGACTGCGCGCGCGGCTGCGGGCGAACATCGGGAGTCCTGCCTCAGCCGCCGCTTCTCCAGCAGCAGCTTCGGGCTTCTCCCGCAGGAGTTTCGGGCTTCTCCTGGTAGAGACGTGGGAACTTTTCTTCTCCTGGCGAGGCCGCAGAGGTGATGGGCCGCTCCCGGGGCTCCCGCGGGGAGGCGGCAAGGTGAGCGTCCTCGGGCTCCGGTGCGGCAATCAGTGCCTAGTTCCGGACGCGCCGGTCCGACTTGGATGCCGGCTCTAGTCGAGTAAGGAGGGTTGGAAAGGATAAGCAGGGGCGAGAGGATGGAGTGGGGGTGGATTTGGACCCTGTATTTTGGTGTTGTCTCGTGGGCAGCCGCTGCCTCTCGGGCTGGTACCGACTTAACTCAGCTCGGTGCAGCTCCCCTCATCCCGGCTCTCTGGGGCGCTGGGGAGACTGCCTGTGCTGAGGTCGGCGTGCAACCTGAAGTTGGAAGCGGCGCTCCGAAGTAAGGATGTCTGGCTGGAGAGAGGCAGCGGCCGCTTCCAGTTTCGGGGTTCGTGTCTGACAGAATCCCCGGGGGTGTTCTCCTGATGCGGAGGAGGCCACTCGATGAATTGGTATAGGGGGTTGTGAACTCACCGTGAGCTGTTTTCTGGACGAGCCGATCTTAGCTCTTCATCCCTTTAATGTGAGCTAGGATCTTTCTAGGAGCAAGCAGGTGGGAGCCGGTCAGCGTCACCCCGCCCCCACCCTGAAGCTCTGGTTGCTAGGATCTTGCTTGAAGGGCGCCGCGAGCGTTCGGGACGCGTCTTCCAGCTGGGAGCGCAAAGCTTCCCGCCCAAGTGGAGAACTGGAACGGGTCTGGAAGTTGCGTCTCTTTCCGCGGGAGGCACGTCAGATTTGCCCACCAAGGCGGCATCTCTACATTTCTTTCGCTCGTTTTCCCTTTTAGCCCTGTTAATCCGCTCCTAGAAGAGAGGGTATCCTTGACCCTAAGCAAGGAGCTCGGGGAGGATTGGAACTGGAAAGCATGATCTCCTGCACCTGGGGAGGCTGCCCAAGCCAGACACAGTGCCGCTGGTGCGTTTTCTTCTCGAATCAGCATCATTTAACATTTAGGGGCTCCACGGAGCCTTAGTAAAGCTGTGAATCAGCTCCTAAGCGGTATGTACATGCAGGGGTTCACGGACTCGCGGAGACCTAGCCTGGTGCCCATCCCCCCTCACCGAGATTCAGGGACCCCCTTTGGTGTAACGTCTTTATCCCTGAACTCTTTTCCCTTTTAACTTTTCAATGGTCTTCCCTTTGAGACAAGCAAGGTTGATGTGATGTGACAGGCGATTCCCGTGTGTGGGGATGGGCGCCTTCGAAGCCTTGGTCTGTTTCTGTCTCTAATATCCTTGGCATAAATCTTGTCCACCATAACCCGGAGCTGCCACCTGCAGGCTCGGTCACCGGCAGACTCGGTCACCCAAACTTGTGCACATTGATGGCCTAGCTTCCTAATCACACGCATCTTCGTTTGGCCCGCTCTAGAACACTCGCTGAGGAGGGAAGAGGTGGGGGCAGTTTGTGTCTGAGCCCAGTTCAGGAAGGCCTTGGATTTTTTTTAAAGGCTAAAATAATTTAGGAACAGCCATTTTGCAATATAATTAGTGTTTCTACTCAGTCACTGAGAACAAATGTATGACTTGAAGAATTCTTCAATAGCTCGCGTGGGTTTTATAGTGAGAAGAATTTCTGCTAAGTTTATAGTCGTATCAGTGTGAAAGCCCAACACTTTAAATGGGAAATACAGGCCTTAATAAGGTAGTGTGAGAGCAGTTTTCAGAATCATTATGACTAATGATGACTTGTGTCCTCCCAAAATGACCGAGTGAGTTGGCATGGCTCGTTTGTGGGAGAAGCTTTCTTCATATGCGTGGACATTTCTTAATCAATATTCTCATAGCAGAAAGCCATATTTCAAGGTCCCCTTCCTAAGTTCTTCTGTCTTATTGTTCTGCTTTGCGTGACTTCGCTTTCATCCCTCAGTACCATCTTAACTGCCCTTTGACACTTTAAAATTTATTATAAGGCTTCAAGTCACAATTTGACTTGGCCAGTTTTCCCTGCTGAAGATAAGTAAGTTGCCCTGTCCAGAAAAGCAGTGGCTGCCAATTTATCTATCTTTGAATGACTTTAATTGTATTACTTGTTCCCTTAGCACACACAAAAACCCCTACAAATATCTCTGCTCGATTACTGGATATTTTTCATTGAAGGCAACCATTTTTATATTTCTAGTACTAGAATGTTCTAGGTCACTTGAATTTCAATATTCATTTTCTGATCTTTTTAGACATGTGTGTTGTTTGATGACCTAGTTCCATTTAGTAATCAAAAAAGAAAAAGAAGAAACTCCTTTGCTCCCCACCACCACCTCCTTTTCAGTGGTACATAGCCTTTTCCTAATAGCTGCTTTTTTCTGCACCACTCATTTATTGTTACACTTAATATAATACTTTGCTATGTAAGTGGCGTGTTGATGCATGTGATATTAAAACTGCATTCACTGGGGATTAACCATTGGATATGACATCATCAGCAGCCAATCCTTGATCTGATTTGAAAATGCATTGACAAAAGTCACATTATCATATTGAGCAAGTGATTCTGTATTGCCTGTGATGAATGAGGGAAAGAAGGAAGTCTTTTTGGCGCTTTCTAACTTTCCATTAGCTGCCCAGTTTGAGAGTTTTGGGTATTTCTATACTAAGAGGCTTAGCTTAATAATGAAATTCTCAGATTGCAGTTTTATAGATCTCTTTAGAATTTGCATAAGTAGATTTTCCCCCTTATGCTTTCTTCCTCTTTGGGAGTTTTTCACCCTGTGTTCTGGCTCTGTTTCTTTACAAATATGTAAAGACATCATAGTAAATGGACTAATCTTTTGCTTTTGTTTTTTGTTGTAGAGATAGCTATGTAGGTGATGGGCTAATTTGTTTGAGTATGTGCGTTCATTTCTTCAGGTGTTGGCTATAAATCCGTCAGGCTTAGCAAGATGACTTAAAGTCCTGAAGCCAATCAATCATAAATGATTGGGAGGCCATATAGTGTATTTATCCTAATTTGTCAAGATTCAGGATTGAGGGTGGGGGATTGAGGCAATAGGAAACAAAGATATCCACAAAGGTATTGTTGAAGTGATCTTGGCCACATTAATCACGTCATAATTATTTGTTTTGAAAATGTTATTTCTAAAAGCCATGTCAGAACCTAGGCAGCCCTGACTTAGAGACTTAAGCTGTAGTATGGCATTGCGTTTTGTAATGCCTCACTCAATTTGTGATCTCCTGCAACCCACCTCTCATAAGATAAAATTGACCTTGACTTCCCATCTATTTGATATCTGCTGAAATATAAGAGAAATTCTTCCTGTTTTATAGTCGCTATTCAATTCATTTCCCTTCAGTCAGTCAAAAGGGCTCTTTTTTTTTTTTTTTTAAATAAACTTAATTGTAAAATCTGGTTTAAGGAAACGCTCAAAGAATTTTAAATCTAGGAAAAAGTACCTCAGATTTCACCTTTCTAGAAGATCAGGGGTAGGAGGTGTTGCGTACCTCGGATCTAGTATGTTATTTAAAAAACCTGGGATTAGAATCCCGGAGTCCTAATTCCTAGCCCAGTGCGCTTTCCAGTGAAGACTGGGAGAGATGACTCCTGTGATGTGGTGGGACCCCTTCCCTTGGCTGTCTCTGCAGAGGAGGGCCACATTGGCTTCTTGCACCATCGGTTTGCTGGGCTACCATGCTAGTTGAGCCCAGCTCAAGGATTGGACAGCTGTATGCACCAGCTAGCTTGGGTTACTTCCTAGTAGCCGTGGCAGTATCCACAGTTATAAACGAAAAGTTTAAAGGGGAGCTGGAGATGGAAGAGGATTGGGCAGGGTGACTCAATTTGAACCTAACTGAACACATGGAAAGACATGGATGTTAAAATGATGGTCAGGCAGTTTAAGATGATTTATGGTTTATTTGTGAAAGAACTCAGAATATTAATCTATTAAGTGATAGGCTGCCCTTTCATACTTAGTGCCTTTTAGTTGCTATAAAAGCCAGTACTAGCCAATAATTTGGTATAACATTATTTTCTGGCATGGTTGTGAACAATGATAATGGTACCCTACATTTGTTGAACACTCAGTATGTGCCAGCTGTAGAGTGTTGATGTTATGGAAACATTCTGGTTAGTAGATGGCTTTCTCTGTATGGATGAACTACTGATTTTCAGAGTTATGAATCTAAGGCAACATTGAATCTTTTTTAGTCATTCTTTTTAATTCAAAAGCTGTGAGGATCTTAGAGTAGCAAATCATTAACACAAGCATAAATAATTTTAATTCAGAAGTATGGTAGCATCAACTATTAGGGAGTTCTTGCTAATAGAATGACAAATAAGACACCATTTAGGAAGATAATAAAGACATGGGTAATTTGTTTCCTTTTATGAGATTGTGGTATTGTTAGTCCAGAAGAGTAAAATATCCTTATTGGAAAAATAGCAAGATATCATTGTATTTTTTTTTTTTTTTTTTTTTTTGTGAGATGGAGTCTCTGTTACCCAGGCTGGAGTGCAGTGGTGTGATCATAGCTCTCTGCAAACTTGACCTCCTGGGCTAAAGCAATCCTTCTGCCTCAGCCTCCTGAGTAGCTAGAACTACAGGTGTGTACCACCACGCCCAGCTAATTTTTTATTTTTTCTAGAGACAGAGTCTCAGCATGTTCCCCAGGCTGGTGTCGAACTCCTGGGCTAAAGCATCCCTCCTGTCTCAGCCTCTCAAAGTGTTGACATTACAGGCATAAGCTACTGTGCCTGGCTATCCTTGTATTTCTTATGAAGTAAAGAGAAAACACTAAGCTTTTTTTAAAAAGATAAAAATATGGCAGTACACACAAACTACTCTGTTGGCTTTGCTAGTGCTATAAGTCATTTTAAACTAGAAAGCAATGGAACATTCTACAGTATTTCAGTTACCTTAACAAAAGGTGGGGCTGTCAAAAGCTAGTTATTATTTATTCGTTTTTTTTTTAATGACCACTGTGTCTGCTTGGATTCTTTTAGTTTCACATCTGTGCCATGTGTTCTAAAGTTTTCTCTGAAAATTAGTAGTTTTATTTCTTGATTTTCTTCATTTCCATTTCATCTTTCTCTCTAGTGTGATGAAAATATTGATGAGTCTGCGGTACACTGTAGTTACTAACCTGGGAGTCACTGGGCCTAAAACCACAGACTTTAAATACAGCTTCTAAAAATTAACAAAGGTTTTCAGCAAGGAAGAAACTTACAGACCACGAAGTGCAGGGGAAACTTAAAATTGCTCCAATGTGGGGCAATTTTGCTCCCCAGAGGAGTTTTGGCAATGTCTGGAGACATTTTTTTGATTGTTACAATTTGGGTCAGGATGGTAAGGGAGAGCAGTCTCTCATGGGTAGAGGGCAGGAATACTGGCTAAATAAACATCCTGTGGTGCACAGGGCAGCTCCCACAGCAAAGAATTATTATTTTTTATTTATTTTTTTTTGAGACGGATTCTTGCTGTCACCCAGGCTAGAGTGCAATGGCGGAATCTTGGCTCACTGCAACCTCCGCCTTCCGGGTTCAAGCAATTCTCTCACCTCAGACTCCTCAGTAGCTGGGATTACAGGCACCTGCCACCATGTCCGGCTAATTTTTGCATTTTTGTAGAGACGGGTTTCAACACGTTGGCCAGGCTAGTCTCAAACTTCTGACCTCAGGTGATGTGCCCGCTTCAGCCTCCCAAGGTGCTGGGATTACAGGCCTGAGCCACCACGCCCGGCCACAAAGAATTATTTGATTCAAAATGTCAGGAATGCTGCAGTTGAGAAACTCTGCTCTAATGGTAACATTTAAGGTCCAGAGTAGTGAAAAATGTCATATCCAATGTCCACAGCCCTTTATTTCTGTCAGGGAACCCAAGTATCTTGATGCACAGGCCACAGTTCTTTTCATCACCCTAGGCTTCCGTTTTGAAAATTTCTTTTCTTAATTTATAAAAATAGTACATACCTGGGGTAGAAAAATTCAAACATTGCAGAAAAATATAAAAAGGAAAGTTAAAAAAAAAAAAAACCCATCCAATTTTGCCACCCAGAGACAATTCCTTTTGAAACTTTGGTAAACCTATTTCCAATTCCCTCCTGCTGCTTTCATTCACATATATTTAGACCTGATTTTTTTTTTTTTTTTTTTTGGAGACAGAGTCTTTGTCACCCAGGCTGGAGTGAAGTGGCATGATCTCAGCTCACTGCAACCTCCCGCTCCTGGGTTCAAGCAATTCTACCTCAGCCTCCTGAGTAGCTGGGAGTACAGGTGAGCGCCACCATGCCTGGCTAATTTTTGTATTTCTAGTAGAGACGGGGTTTCACCATGTTGACCAGGCTGGTCTCGAACTCCTGACCTCAGGTAATGTGGCTGCCTCCGCCTCCCGAAGTACTGGGATTACAGGCATGAGCCACTGTACCTGGTTTAGACCTGACAATTTTGAATAACGGGGTTCATACATCATATGATCTGTGTCCTGCTTTGTTTACTCAGCAAAGGCCCATTAGAGGGCTTTTGATGAACCCGTGGCTAGGGAAGGAGGCCGACATTCCTTGCCTGTAGAGACCTCCTACGTTGTGGTGATCGTTTTACATAAGACCCAGATGTGCTCTGGGGTGATTCCAGGAAAGATGACACATCAGTGAAGAGAGCTATATGTCATTCTTTTTCATGGCTATATGTTATTCTACCTAAAAATTTACCTTAATATTAGTCATAAAACATCTAAAAGTTAAAAGGGATTTTGAGTTGCTTTGTAATGCATCCTGTTTACCAGACATCAAGTTTCGTATGTCAGTAATGGAGTAAGTCCTTCAATTCTACCTTTTAATGTGGTGTCTAGTTTAAGATTTTAAGTAGTTTGAAAGCCATAAATATTTTGTACAGTGTGATGTTTAATTAAGGCCATCCAAAGAAAAAATTACTGGGGTGAATTCTTCTCTGTATGTATCGTTGGGGGCAACAAATCACTGGAATAGTAATCTTTGTTACTATTTAAATCATTTGGCAGCTCTTCCAGTAGGAGCCAGATTGTAATGTAAACATCTGTTACCTTTTCTCTGCCTTCAGAACTGATTATGCAACTCGGCTTCACATCAGAGACGCAGCTTTCTTCATCTATATTTTTGGATTAATTCCTTCTCAACACACACTCACACGCACGCACACACAGAGATATCCATGGACGCAAATCAAGAGAGCCATAAAATTGGTTACCGTGGGCTCAGTCCTCCCAGGATAAAAAACTCACATCTTCTTTGCACTCTGTCCTGCTCTTTGCAGACTCTAGGTCTGCTTAGAAGCACGAAACTCCATTAAGCAAGCCAGAGGATGGCTGTGAGTCTGCCCCTTGGTACCAATCTCATTCTCCTTGTATGCGGAATTTCCCCCACCTCAAAGCTTAGGTGCTGATATGCAGCTGAGGAGATTTAGAAAACTCATTGGTTAACATTTAAACATCCCCATTAAGGTCAAGGAATACCTACCAGTGGGGGTTAGAGAGGCAGTGGGAAGTGGGTAAGGAGATGTTTAAATGGAATTGAACCTTACTTAGCAAGTCTCTTTCATCAGAGCTTTCTCTGGATGCTGGCCATTTTTACGTTAGAGAATGTTTGTTAATATTTGCCTTGTTGAGCTTTAAAAAAATTATAGTGACAATAGTTATCATTTGTTGAGTAAGGATGTTGCTGGGTGCTATACTAAGCATTTTTGTTTTAGTTTGGGTAAAAAACATAAAATGTATCATTTTAACCGTTTTTAAGTGTCCATTTCAGTGGCATTAAGTACATTCACATTGTTAAGCTACCATTGCCCATTCCATCCACAGAACCCTTTTCATGGTGCAAAACTGAACTCTGTACCCATGAAACATGAATTTCGCATTTCCCCCTTCTAGTTCCTGACAACCACCTGTCTACTTCCTGTCTCTCTGATTTTCACTCCTCTAGGTACCTTACATAAATGGAGACATACATTATTTGTTCTTTTGTGTCTGTCTTATCTCACTTAGCATAATGTCTTCAAGGTTCATCCATGTTGTAGCATGTGTCACAATTTCCTTTTTAAGGCGGAATAATCCATTGCATGTATAGCCCACACTTTATTTTTTATTTGTCCTTCAATGGACATTTGTTTTTTTCCACTTTTTGGCTATTGCACGTCATGCTGCTATGAACATAGGTATACAAACATCTGTTCAAGATGCTTTTAGTTCTGCCTTTAGTTCTTTTGAGTCTATACCCAGAAGCGGAGTTCCTGGATTGGATGATAATTCTGTGTTTAATTTTTTGAGGAACCACCATGCTGTTTTTCTAGGGTGGCTGTGCCATTTTATTATAATAAGAATATTTTTGTGCTATCTGATTTAATTCCCCCGAAGTCCTAAAAGGTAGACACCATCATCATCTCCCTTCCTTGCATGAGAAAAATGAAGCACTCAGGGTGGAAGCCGCACTGGTAGTTTGTGGCAGAGATGCAGTCTGAACCCAAGCAGTGTGGTCCAGAGACAGAACTCTTAGTAGATTATTCATTCTTTGAACTCAGGAAACGTTGGACAAACTCCTCATGCATATGGCCCAGGCACGGTTGGGAAGAAGAGGTAAATAACAAGTGTGTTTACCGTAAGGAGAAGCTCTAACAGTCCTCCTCCTGCCACACAAAGGAATTTCAGTGAGATTTGGAGTTCCTGTGGGTCAGATGTTCATTGTGAAATTGGTATTTTATCAAAATAATAGGCAATAAATACACACTGTGGATATTGAGGCTGTTCATATTAGTGCTGCCTCAAATCCTTTGGCAATTAATCATGCAGCCCATGATTTTTTAAATGCCATGACAATTTTTGCTTGTCGTTGGAGTTGGCGGGGAGAGGTGGGTTGAGACAATATGAGGAAATAATCAAGATTAAGACAAGCCTTAGGTAGGATCTGACCGATGATTGCATTTTTGTTTTACAGAGACAGTAGGCAGAGGACATGGGCATCCTTCCCACCCAAAACACGCTTGATGGAGTCATTGCAAAGGAAGGCACGTTTAGTCACTTTATAGAATTAACAATGGATCAGTTTTGTGGTGCCTCAGTCCTTTCTAAGCACCCCATGTTTATTCATTATTGTGATTACACAGTGGAAGCGGCTCTGCTTGATGTGATGAGCAATAGCAAGATGTGAAGACATTTAAATACACTTGAAATTAATGTTTGCACAAATAGGTGTCTGACAGGGTGTTCTAATTTGATTCTAAAGACCCAGAAATAAGCCTGTATGGGGAAGGGGAGTGGGAGGGCTGGGTCTCATGGAATCCTGAGTCAGATGTGTGTGGTTTATTTGCCAGGTTTCTTTGCTATTTTAAAGGAAAATGGCAATGGTTAGAACCATGTTCCTCATGGGTGAGTCGGGGAGCAGACAGTGCCAGTAAGCTCTCCATTGATACTGGCCTAGCATGTTAGTTAATCCTTTTACAATGGAGCACCAAGCTCTGGTGTTCTCAATAGTAGGGGAAAAGTCACGAGCCAGCTTGTCCTGATGTACACATTTACACAATATACTAATCATCCTATGAAGTATTAATCAGGAAAGGAAAAAATTCCTCAAGACTGAAAGTTAAGGTCCTCCTGAGAAAAAGGACTGGCAGGATTCCTAGAAAACTGTTTCTTCAAGACATTCTGATTCCAAATTTACTCTTTTCACATTTACAAAAGACTCAGGATCCCAAGTGTAAACTCAGATTCTGGTTTGATGTGCAAATATTTCTGAACCACAGCATAAATAGACATGAACTTACAAACGATTGACGATATCCATATGTAAGTTTCATGATCCTCATTTACTTAGAAGTAAGGAAGGAAGGGAGATGAATATAGGGTTTATGCTGATTGCAATTTTTTTTTTTTTTTTTTTTTTTTTTTTTGAGACGGAGTCTTGCTCTGTCCCCCAGGCTTGAGTGCAGTGGTGCAATCTCGGCTCACTACAAGCTCCGCCTCCCGAGTTCACGCCATTCTCCTGCCTCAGCCTCCCGAGTAGCTGGGACTACAGGCGATTGCAAATTTTTTTTGTCCTCTGCAAATTCTGAATTTTGTTGGATTTTAAAAATTGATTTTACATGATCAATCTTGTTTGGTATACCAGTCCCCAAATTCCAGTATTCTTGACATTCCTAGTATTATCCTTTAGACCAGTGCTGGAGCACCTGGAAGCCTTATTAAAACAGATTCCCTGGCCTCACCTCCAGAGTTTGTGATTCAGTAAGTCTGGAATGAGGCCTGTGAATTTCTTTTTCCAGCAGGCCCCCATGAGGTGGTGATGCTTCCAAGCTTTGGACCACACTTTGTATAACACTTTCTTACACAATACATTTTTCAGAGTTTAAAAGTTTTAATACAGAGATTTTTATAAAAATAAGGTTGTTTTGATTAGGTTGAGAGTTTCCCATTTTGTCATATGTTGGTAAGCTTGTCTAAATAGTATGATTCAGAAGGTTAATTTAAATTACTGAACCAAAAGTACAAATTAAATGTTCGTTGGATCAGTGTTGTGCCTGAGAAACTGATTTTGATAATGTCTTGACGTTTCTTTTAGATCATAAGATGCATTTTCTGTAGTTGAGGCCTTTTAAAATGAATGTTGTTTAAATGAATGTTGAGGCAGGTTTGCTGTATGTAGCATGTAACCAGGCTGTTGCCAACTTCCGTCATCTGTCTGATGCCTACATTGGACTGGGAAAAAACATGGCTTCCATTTCCACATATTTTGAGTCTGATTTAAATTGTAATCCTATTGGCAGGTGACATACAGGAATTTCGTTTTTGTTCCTGTATAGTTAAGACTCAGCAGATGTTAAAAGCTGATGTGGGTTTAAGATTTCATCCGTTCTGGGAATAATCGAAGATTTAGTCAGGACCAGAAGATGGAGTTGTAGACAGAGTTATAGGACTTGAGGGGGTATGGAAAGTTTTTGCACAGATGCCTGGCTTATTGCTTTCTCCTGCCACTTGGAGGAATAAATTATCTTCTGCGTTTGCTTAAATGAAAAGCCTTCAGTGGATTTTACTTTGTCTTGCACTGTCTAAAAAAATTAAAAGTTTTCAAACTGAAGTCTCTTTTGAATAAGAAAACACATGTGAAGAGCTTGCTTTTTTTTTCTTCACTTGTTTAAAAAAATTGGAAGTTTGTGAAATATTTTGGAGATAATCTGAGTTATAGAAATGTGTGGGTGTTGGCAGGAAGGTTAGAATTGGCAACCAACAAGCAGAGCGGATGGACTGGGTCAGAGTCCATTTAACCTCCTTCGTCTCCAGAGCTGTGTTTTAATTACGTAGCTGGTTTGTGGAACTGTGATCCCGTCTTGCGGGCAGCAGGGTGTTGCATGTGACTAGGTTTGTACTAACACTTCCTTAGGACCCATCAGTCACTGTTGTCCCCTCGGCAGGTTTTCACGTTGGTCATCTCTGCCCAACTGTCAAGATGCTACAGTTCTCCTCCCTGGCTGCCGAGCCTTTTGGCCTTTGTCCCCACAGCACTCAACCCCAGACAGTTAGAAGATGAGGTTTCCAAGTTGAGTGGCAGACGAAGGCCCTGCTGGAGATGGCTTCTGTGGAAGACTAAACAGCAGAAGCATCCAAACAACAAAATTGTCCTAATTTTTTTTAAGAACAATATCTACTTTTAGAAACCCGTGGTCTTTGATTTACTGTAGAACATGGCATGTGTGGGTGGTACTCTCTGCTGGCTGGGAATGGCTGCTTAGTGTTATTACAGCTACTCAGGCTGCATTGTAGAGGATAGTGGTGCCACTGGTCATAATACAGGGTCACAGTGACTTTGTAGAACACCTGCAGGGAATACACAAGTTGTAAAAAAAAAAAAAAAAAAAAAAAAAAAAAAAATTAGAGAAAAAGTAAAAATCACCTCTAACTCTCTCTACAACCCATTTCTATCTCTCCCTTCTCAGATACTATGAAGAGTTTGGGCTGTATCCTTCTGCACATATTTAAAATATTTAGTATACATTATGTTTCAAAGAAATCCAAACATAAACAGGAAGAATGGACTGATGAAGACCTGGTAGATTCTCTCTTATCATTTGAAGTTGATTTGTATCAATGCCAACTAATCAACAGAAATAGGAAGCATATTTGGCATTTAACTTTATTTAAAAAGTATAATGTGAAAATATCAAAATATATTAAACTTTGCTATTTATGTTAGTTATGTATGGTTACTAAATATACAGTCTTGTGTGTGAATTGTTTCACTTAAATAGTGTCATTTTGTACATCTGACTCTATAGTTTGTATTTTTTTGCTTGCTGGTGTCTTGGAGACTATCCACATCTATACATACACAGGTCTCACTCATTCCTTTGACTACCATGTAGTGTTCCACTATGAATGTACTGCATTTTATTTAGCTGTTTCCCTACAGATGGGCGTTCAGATTTTTCCCAGTTTTTTCTGCTATAGAGAGTATGATGATACCATTCTTGAACAAAGTCATATATGGTGTTAACTGACATGCAGTGTTTACTGTTTAAAGCCTTCTCATAATTACAGTCTGTTGGTACCCATGTGTTTGCATTTTTCTAGGGTAGAAGTGTAATTGCCTGGTCAGAGGGTGTGTTTTAGGGCATTAAAAACACCAATGCACCAGTGGCTTGGGAATGTGTCTGGAAAACGTGGGTACTGCAGAAAGTCTCTTATCATTATATTCTGTTGGAATTAAGATATGTTAACTCCAGAACAGGTCAAGTCCTAGACATTATCAATAAAATCTGTAAGTAGAATCTTACAGATTCCTGTATGTTTCAATAGAACTTCCCCATGATGGTGGAAATGTTCCAAACTTCTTGCTGTTCACTGCGAGAGCCACTAAGCGACATGTCACTTTTGAGTACTTGAAATGTGGTTAATGTGACTCAAGAAGCAAGTTTTAAATTTTCTTTAATTTTAATTAATTTAGCTTTAAACTTAAATAGCCACGTATGTGTAGTGGCTGTCTGATCGGACGGCGCTGGTGCAAGGTATGCGTCATCATAAAAGGTAAGGCCATTGTAATTTACTACAGTCCCAAAAAGTTTTAGAGAGTGACTCATGGAGAAATGGAAGTGTAGTCTATTTTGTTCAATCAGGGGCTCAAGACTCTTGAGCGGAAAATAAGGTGATAAGTAAGTGAATGAAAACAAGACGATGTCATTAAGATTTATCAGGCATTTTCCTCCTTGTTTAGAGACTGCTGTCTGCTCTGTCCTGACGGGGCCCGCCTGCTGGAGCTGCACAGTCCTACTGGGGCAGTTCTTTGTAAAGTGAATTGATGGCTATGTAAATACAGCCATTAACCTTAAGCACCTCAGACAGCTCCTTGGGCGCCGCTGTTTTCTTGCCCTTGAAAATGCTGGTTGATGGATGCCAAGATGTTTTTTTTAAAAATTGTTTTTCCTAGCTGGTTGAAGCAGTGGACTTGGGAAGCTGCAGGGAAGCTGACAGAATTGAAGGCCTACTAAGTGTGAATCCTATGGCAGGGGTTTGGAATTTCGTTCTTACAGAGGGATATTTTGAAGGTTTACTCTTGGTATGCAGGAAATAGGACACTGTATATGTCTGTGTATATGGTATTTTTTAAAAACACACAAAGTGAATTGCAATTTGAAAGTGCTGGTTACAGAAAGTTTGTAGAAAACCTGGTTTCAAAGCAAATGGAAGAGGCTGGGCATGGTGGCTCACACCTGTGATCCCAGCACTTTGGGAGGCCAAAGTGGGCAGATTTCTTGAGCCCAGGAGTTTGAGACCAATCGGGGCAACATGGTGAAACCCTGTCTGTACAAAAAAACACAAAAATTAAGCAGGCATCGTTAGATGCATGCATGTAGTGCCAGCTACTTAGGTGGCTGAGATGGGAGGATTACTTGAACCAAGGAGTTCAAGGCTGCAGTGACCCGTGATTGCACCAGTGCATTCCCACTTGGGTGACAGAGCAAGACCCTGTCTGGAGAAAACAAAAATCAAGTGAAGTTTTATAATTCAGGAATTTTGTATATATTTTAAAGTTAGACATAGCTTGCAATGAAAACAACAGCTTCTTTTTCGTTTCTTGAAAGACATTTTTAGAGGTAGATTGAGTGAGGATGACAGAGGCAGAAGATGGATAAGATTCCCATGTTGAAAATCTATCTGGAGGTAGGACAAGCAAAAGTTATATTAGAAGTAGGATCAGAGGATGATGGTTGCCGGTGCGCTGATTTTTTCTCCAGTGTCATTTGCGACCTCTCCCCCTTCCTCTGAGGTAACCACACTGACCATCTCTCATTTCTTACCATACAGTGAATGTGTTCCTTCCTTGTTCAGTGGCTCTGTACCTTATTTCCTTTCCCTGGAATGTGAAGTGTGTGTGTGTGTGTGTGTGTGTGTGCGTGTGTGTATGTATGTGTGTCTGACTTCCTCTCATTATTTAAGTCTCAAATGTTGTCTCATAGGAGAAAACCTTGAGTAATAAATCCCTAACCTACTCAAAGCTGCAATGATCTGGCCTGCTATAAAGTACTGGTGGGAGTTTCCAACTGATGACTATGTGAAAATGCTTCGAAAACTACAGCTCATTGTATAAATGCACATTATCATTATTCCTAAAGATCTGCCTGAAGCCACGTTGGCATCTACCAACTTGTCCTGATTGTCCATAAACTGGATGTCAGAGTGAAAACTCAGAAGTGTTGAATTCAGAGCGTAGGTTTCTACCTTCCCACTTGGTCCTAGGTAAATACCATTGTTCCTGGGAACTTTTTTTTTTTTTTTTTTGAGACAGAGTCTCACTCTGTCGCCCAGGCTGAAGTGCACTGGCGCGATCTTGGCTCACTGCAAGCGCTCTGCCTCTCGAGTTCAAGTGATTCTCCTGCCTCAGCCTCCCAGGTAGCTGGGATTACAGGAATGCGCCACCACGCCGGGCTAATTTTTTGTATTTGTAGTAGAGACGGGGTTTCACCATATTGGTCAGGCTGGTCTCGAACTCCTGACCTCGTGATCCGCCTGCCTCGGCCTCCCAAAGTGCTGTGATTACAGGTGTGAGCTACCATGCCCAGTCGTTCCTGGGAACTTTCAGTCTGTTCCACACTGACACACAGGGGCGGAGGTCTCTGATTCTGCTCTTGGGCTTGGATGATGTAGAAACACCTGTGAGATTTTAAAGCCCTAAAAACTCAAACTGTAGAACCACCGCAGTCTCATAGTAAGTGCAGTTGAGGTGCTGTTTATATCTGAAATCTGTCATTACATTAACCTGATGAGGAAGTATGAAATACACCCCCGTGTCCAATCTGAGAAGTACATCAGTGTTTCCTCACTAGTGGTGAAAGTTGCCCTCCAAGAGGATGGGGTGGAATCTTCTGGAAGGTTCCCTTAGGTGATGAAAGGGCCCATGCTGGAGACATTTCTACATTTCTTTCAATTATTTAATTGTTGGTGGTCCATCTATACAAAATGGATATATGCAATACAGGGTGGAAGAGATGCTAGCTGCGTACATCACATCTATTCTTCCCCCTTCCTTGGTAATGGAACTCTGATTTCTAGTAAGACACAAGCTGTACAGAATCAGGACCATGTTTTACAGACTCTCTTGCACCAGGGTAGCCATAGGACATATATGTAGAAGTTTTGGGCGGTTATTTCTGGTGAGTCTTCCAAAATCCGGGGGTAGAGCCCTTTCTGGATCTTCCTCCTTTCTAAGTCCTAGAATGTGGTATAATGTTTCTCCAACAGCTATTTTGGGCTATGAAATAACCTTGAGGATAAGAGGCAGAAGGGAAAAAGGCAGAACAGAAAGCCAGAAGCTGCCTGAGGCCCTGTGACTCTGTGGTGCCGAAGTACCTGCCTTGACCGTTCTACCACTGGGCTTAATTTTTGCAAAAAGAACAACATTTTGTATCAAAGCTTTTATTTTCTAGGGCATTGTTACATGTGGGGTGAAATGATACCGGCAGAATGCAGTGATAAATGAAGTTTGGACCTTAGTTTTAATGAGGTAATAATCTGTAAATCCAGAATACTTCGAGTTACATGTAGATCTAACTTGAGTTCTGTAAAATCTGAGTGATGGGAAAGAAAACCACATAACGGATTTGGAATTGGAGGGATGGATACTACGAAGATAGATAGTGAGGGCCATTTCTGGGAAGGATCAAATGGAGAGATGCTCAGTGGTTTGGGGGCAAGAGAAGAAAACTGTCAAGGCTATTAAAAGCCATCAGAGAATCCTCCAAATTGCCAATAATGAAGTGAGTTACAACTTATTCTCAAATAAATTGAAGTCTTATCCATTTGATATGTTTTGACAGGAAATGTATATTTACTGCCTGAAATGACTTCAGTTGCTGAGCTCTGAACCACAGTATTTCATAAATGATTAACATTAGATGGAGTCAGTGGGAACCTCACAAGTTTTCTTAAACAGCATTCCACAAGAAAGAATTTCTCACAATTGTAAGGTATTTACCCTATTTCCAAAAGTACACATTCACGCTGGTAGATTTTGAACTTGTCTGTCAAAAATAGTTATTGCCTTTGCAGATAGAAAAATAGTCACTTAAAGTCTAAGGAGATGAGCAGATAAATTCAGCATATCTTGGTCAATTCAATATTTACTGAATGGAGATAGAAATTTCTCTTATAAATTTTTCTTCACTTCATATGTATCTTAAGTGCCCGTTTTGCACAGTGGTGGGATGGGTATGATTATTAATTCTAATATGTATTTCATATTCAGTGAACTATCAGTTTAGTAAGGGAGATTTAGCTACAATGGAGACAGGAGGAAGGATATTCTCATGTGGAGGAAAAAATGCGGTCCCATAAAGTCACCTCCTTGTTCTAATTCTTTCTTACTAAGAGGCTATTCTCAAATACCCACCATGATTAACTCCTTGGCTCCAAATTCTGAAGCCTCTTGAAAGTTCAGAGGTGGGAAAATTCATCTTCCATTGCCATTTCGAGAGTTAAATTTTCTTATCACCTAATTAGCAGCCCAATTATTTTCTATCTGTACATTTCCAACAATGACCCTAAATGTTTCTACTTTAAAGATGTAGTAATGACTTGAAAACATAGAAGAGGACTCTACAGTTGGTTGGTTTTAATGCAAGAACTAACTTGAGGGCACAGTAAAAATTCCAGAAAAAAAGGACACTTTTTCAATGTGATACAAGAGACTAACTCATAATGTTTGCTTGTGATAGTTTGTAATTGTATTGTCTTTTTTGGCAAAGATCTTGTAATAGTGTTCTAGTTGCCATTGGGCCAGAGGTTGTCGTAAGAACTCAGAGCTTGGACATTAACTGGGCTTCAGAATTTGGAGCCAAGGAGTTAATCATGGTGGGTATTTGCAAATAGCCTCTTAACACGAAAGAATTAGAACAGGGAGGTGACTTTATGGGACCGCATCACTGACAATGATGAAAGGTATCCACTTGAGCAGCAGGGGTTGACAAACTTTTTCTATAAATGGCTATGTAGTAAATATTTATACTTTGTGGCCCCATGAACTCTGTTACAGCTACTGTTATGGTGGGAAACAGCCTGGGATGGTATGTAAATGAATGTTGCATGACCATGTTCTAATAGCATTTTATGAGTACTGAAATTTGAATTTTAGTTAACTTTCATGTATCAATAAATACTGTTTTTCCCCCAACCATTTGGGAAGGTCAACACGATTCTCAGTTTACAGGGTGTACAAAACCATGCAGTGGGCTGGATTTGGCCCATGGACAAAGTTTGTTGATCCCTGCTGGAATAAAGGACTGTGTGCCCCCTTCTCCATAGTCTAGTGAAGTCCAAACGTCACTAATTTGCACACTGCTTCCATGGTTTTTTTACTGCATTATTTATTAAATATGCTTATTGAAGTAGACATATTTGGTCTTAATGAGTTTGATGTTCTGGCTTAATTGATGAAATGCATCACTAATGCATCACAATTTAAATAAACTTTAAAACTCTTAGTTACTAACTTTACACATAAGGTCACATCACATATACTGATTTAATACATTTTGCTTATTAAAAAAATTGAGGTGCAATTTACAATAAAGTGTCCAAATCTTAATTACTAGAGCTTAGTGAATGTTCACATAGGTACACAGTCATGAAACCACAACTCATATAGGATGCAGAATTTCCAGCACCCAGATGGGTCCTCTGTAACCCTCCTAGTCATACACACCACTACCAGTAGAACTTAGTTTTTTCTCTTTGACAGCTTCTTATAAATGGAAATATACAGTTTATATTCTTCCCTAAGTTTTTTGCCCAACGCTATGTCTGCCGTTACCTGTAATAGTAGTTCTTCTTCATTGTTGCGTAGTATTTCATTGTAAGAATAGGCTACTTTATTCTAGTGTTGAACATCTATTTTTTTTCCCGAGGTTTTGGCTACTGTGAATAAAGCTTCTATGAACATTCTCATACATGTTTTTGGCAGATGCAAGCACTCATTTTTGTTGCACATCCTTGTTTTTTTCAGACTGTTGGAGTCAGGACTACTTCTTGCCAGAATTGGTAATTAAAAGAAAACGCAGCTACCACATATATAGCACTTATTTTATGCCAAGCACTATTTAAAATCCTTTAGATATATTAACACACTTAATTGGGATGGGTAGGATTATTGTCTTCATTTTATAGGTGAGGAAACTGAGGTAAAGAATGATGAGGTATTTTGCCAGGGTCACACCTAGTGAGTTCTAGAGCTCAAATTTCTTTCTCTCTCTGTCTCTAATTGAGACTGTCTTTCAGACGTTGATCAGATTAGTAACAGATAATTTCTCCAAATGCTTCTCATTCTGTAGGACTGCATGCTGGAGAGAGGGCAAGCAAGGAACAAACAGCACTGTAAATTGAATCCCAGCAGCTCACGACTCCAACTGCCATTGGAACCCAGGTGGTCCGGCTTCAAAAGCTCTGCTTTTAACCATTCTGCTAAATAAAACACACTTTGTCTTTGGCAGCCTTTCCCTGCCCCTTCCATCACATCTTTCCCCTTCTTCTTGGGCACTTTGCTGCCCTAGCTGGCGGTGCCACCTCCTCCATGCCCTCCTTTCTGTTCCCTGATGGCCAGCTTTATTTTGCAACTCCGCCCAGCCACCGGGTATACAAGGAGATGGAACTGGGTGGCCTTTAGGAAACTGGCTCTGGAGTCATTCTCCTGGATTGAAATCTTGGCTTGAGTCCTATCTGTGCAACCCTGGACAAATAATGTTAGCTCTTTCAGGTATCCTCTGTAAAAGGAAGAAAATAACAGGTGAGGATTAGATGGAAGATGCATGTACAGTACACAGCACAGTGTTTTGACACAGGAAGTTTTCATTAGGTAGAAGCAGCCATTGCATTCATTATTTATTTTGGTGGTTATTCACATAAGTAATTAGGGCAGTTTAAATGAATTAGCAGCTGAAAGTCTTTTCATGTCAATTCCTCTAGGACAGGCATTTCCTAAATAACCCCAAAGAATTGATCTCTAATAGTATAACCCAGTTGGGGAAATATTTTGGGGCAGAATTCCTATCCCCTCATCACCTTCAGTAACACTTCTTCCAGCAGCCACCTTCTGTTCAGGAACCTGGGTAAACACCTTGAGCCTTAGAGTAAAATCTGTATCTTACTTTTTATTAACATCCACCAAGAGGAAAATACTAGAAAACTCAGTTTTTTCTTTCGACTTTGTTGCTCTCCAGTGGCTTTCTGAAGCCCCAGAGAGGGTATTCTTGGGGCTTTGCAATTTTCAAGCTATCACAGAAGTAAAACTGAGTTTGATCTCTTGGGGCTTAAAAGAACAGCCACGAATCTGGGAGCATTTGAACCGGAGCCAGCAGCACCTTGGTCCTCCCGGTTTTCAGCTAAGCCGGTTATTAATTCTCTTTGAATGCAGCGGCACACACAGATGAGTAAGACTTGATTAACGGCATGCCGCTCGCTCACTCGTCTGGTCCCTAACACTTCGAAAACACGGCAGGATCGGGGAGGGAGCCAAGGGGGGGGCTCATTTTGCAGCAAAAAATAAAAACCCAATATAGTGTGGCTCATCCCATTTCAAATTAATGCTCCTGTTTTGCATTTAATTAGCGGCCAGTAGTGAAGTCAGGCTTCTAACATTTTGGTTCTGTCCTTGAGCTGCAGCGGTCTTTTAATCATGGCTATTTCCCCCTTCTCCCCAATCTTTCTTTTGATGTACTATTCTGCAAGCAAATAAAAAGACCCAGATTAGATGAGACTGGTAAAAGTGGAAGGGGGATTTTGGTTTTCAGGTCTTCCCTGTGGTTTCATGATTAAAGGGGCCCCGGCAGGTGTAGAAAAGCAAAACTGGCTCATATTCCCCTTTAGGAGTTGGCTCCTCCTTCGTGGGATACAGACAATGGGGAAAATAACAGAATGACTCTCCCAGTGAGTTGGGGGTGGTGTCAGGTGAAAAACAGAACGAAAGTACGGGAAATATTCTGTGAGCTCGGACCCAAAGAATGGAGAAGGGTCAGTGATTCACTGGAATGCAGAGGATGAAGCATTGATCCAAGGGGGCTTATGAGGGGAGTGATGATTTGGAGGTGAGGTGTGGAGAACTGAAATGATTTCCCAGTGCTTGGGCTGATGATCTGGGCATTAGAGCCCTCTGTGTGGGTTGGAAACATATTACCACTAATAAGAGCTTTGATCCCAGGCAGCCCCACTGGCTGACACACACCCAAACATATGCACACCCTCCCTAGGAAGGTTTGTGGCATTTTATTTTTGTTTTACTTTTTCTGACCTACCGACTTAAATTAAGCAGTTTTCCCTCCTTATCCCCTCCCTGCTAACTCAAGGTTACAGGTGAACTTGTATTTTTGTGTCTCCCTTCTTGATTTGTTCTCTGATTTAGGTATAAGCCATGCAGTGGCTGGTGGTGCCCAGCCCATAGAAGACTCAAATATTTTTTGAACAAATGATTGGTTTGGGGGATTTGTGTGGCCTTGAGCAAATCATTTAACCTCTCTCACAGCTTCTGTTTCTGTATCTGAGTTGATCATACCCATCACCTGGGGTGTGTGAGGTGTAAATGAGCTAGCATGGGACCTTGTTGAGCACAGTGCTTGACACATAAGTCTTTGTTAGTGTCCCTTCCATCAAAATACACAGGGAATGTAAATCTCTTGGAAAAGTACATTTGATTCTAATTGGACAGTACCTTTCTGTGGTTGATGTTTTGTCTTTGCCTTATGAGAAGAGGATAGAAACATGGGGGAAATCTGTTAAATCTCCAAATGCAGTCTTTTATAGGAAAAAAATGGATTATGGAGGATTCATCTTTACAGTTCATTTTATCGGTTGGCTTGGCATAATTGCTCTCCTCCCAAACGTCAGCAGTGTCTTTGCTTTCAGCAGCGAGCTGTTTGAATGTGAACAGTGCCCTTAACGTGTTTTGGGGCTGCAGTTATTGAAATGTAAATTCAGCAGAAGAGAAAAATTCAAAATTTGACCCTCTTTTGGAGAATGCAAAATTAAAATGAGCTAATATTTCAGGCAAAATCTATCATATCTTTTTTACATGCTTTGTAGTTTAATAGGAGGTAAGAGTTAATATATATCAAGCAGTTAACTACAAAGCATTGTGTTAACCTTTTATTGATGTTTTATTAGAACAAATCTATGAGGTTGGTACAATGGAATTTGATTGCATATGAGATCTGGTGCTGAACTGTGCAAAGGAAAATCATATATAGTCAGAATAACTCCCTGCAAAATCCCATAAAATATTTTTGTGTACAACCCTGTAGAAGAATTCTTAGCCCTAAAGTTTGAGAATTGCTGAGCTTGTCCACGGGAAGGAACAAAAGGAATGTCTACGTGCAGAAGTCTGGGCGTTCAAATTTGTTGAATAAATGAATGTTGAATGAATTCTGCTTCTATCAAAGTTCTATAGGGTGGATGATGGCTTGAGAATTCTTAAGTATATCTCTGGCTTAAAGAGTTGGCTCGCCTCTCTTTTAATCTTAAGCCTCTTTAACCTAAATCTATCTTACTATATTTATTGTTGTGAGGTTTCAATGCTGTTGTGGAGGCAGACCTCACTCTGGTTACATCCTAAAGTGAGTTTGCATATTAAGAGTGCCTGTCATGATTCCACTGTACTATTAGTTGCCTCATTTTTATAGATGAGAAGCTGGAGTGTGTTAAGTGACTTGCTAAGGTAACTGTCACAGACAGATACCAGGGTGGGCCTGTATGATCCCCACATCTTAGTGTTCTCACATTTGTATAATCGCATCCCCTTGAGATGGCTGGAACCTGACTTGCTTCTAACCAATAGAATACAGCAAAGGTGATAGGATGTCACTTCTATGGTTATGTTATATAAAACTCTGCCTTGCTAGCTGCCTAGCTCTAGAGACTCTATGATGGCTTGAAGAAGTGAGTGTGTGTGTTGGGGATGCCCATGTAGGAAAGGACTGCAGGTGACCTTTAGGAACAGCTTAACCTCTGGCTTAGAGCCGCAAAAACCCCTGAAGCACTCCGTCCTACAGTTACAAGGGTGAAGGACTGAATACTGCCGACAACCCTGGGAGTATGGAAGTCTTACTCCAGCAAGCCTCCAGGTGAGAAAGCAGGCCTTCCCGGTGCCTTGAGTGCAGGTTCTTGAGACCCTAAACAAAGCATCTAGATAAGCCATGCCCAGACTTCCGACCCAAAGAAACTGTGAGATAACAAATGTGTATTACTTGAAGTCTCTAAGTGCATATAATCCATTATGCAGCATTAGATAAGTAACACAGTCATGTGAATTACATGTTAGGATTTGAACCCAGTCCCATCTGATAGTAGAGGCAAGAGGCTTTTAGCAGATCTGGAAAGCACTTAAAGGCCATTTAGTCCAGCTACCTTTTGGTAGAGCCTGGATCGTCCGTAGTATCCCTAGCAAGTTGTCAGCCAGCTCCTTGGGGCTCCTCCAGATTGGGGAGGGGGGGAGTTTGTAGTCTTTTGAGGTATTTATGTTCCATTTGGACAGTTTCCTATTTCATGGGTTGATTGAGCCATTCACTCATTCAGTAGATATATTTACTGAGAGCCTTCTTGGTGCCAGACACTGTGCTAGGTGCTAGGTGGTGAATATGGTGACGACAGCTCTGCCCTCATAGAATTGACATTGTTGTAACTGTTAAGCAGTTACTTCTTCAGTGCCATGAATATTATCTTACTGTGATTTCTCTAAGTCCTAATTCTGCCCGATGGGTTGCAAACAATATTTCTAGTTCCTCTTCCACAAGACAGAACTTCAGATACTAAATTCTGTTGTCATTTTGTCCCCAAATCCCTTTTTTTTTTTTTTGAGTTTGCCATCCTTTGAGTTACTTCCACCATTTGGCATATGGCGTTGTCTAGAGCTATGCAGCCCTACTTGGTAGCCCCAAGCTACAGCAGATACATAAATTTAAATGAATTAGAATTAAACAAAACTAAAAATTCAGTTCCTCAGCTAAACTAGTTACATATCAAGAGCTCAGCAGCTACATGTGGGTAGTGACTACTGCACTGGAGATAGAGAATGTTTCATTGTGCTTTGAAGTGCTGTCAGATGGGGCTGGTCTGGCTCTTTGACCATCTGGGCCATGGATGCTGAATGAACCCTGGATTGTTGTCATGCTTATTAAATGGAACTGAAAAATAGGACATTGTTGATTCTGGTCTAGCTACTTCAGAGTATAACTGAACTATCCCTTCTCTAGTTTGGAGTAGTATTACTTTTGTTAATGAAACATAAGATGAATGTTTTTAACAGCCATATTGTATGACTTACTTATCTTGAATTTACCATCAAGACATTTTATGTGCAGTCCTTTTCCATGCAGAGAGCAGTGTTTCTTCTCTCCACAGTTTGTCCACTTATAGTTTTAAACTCATGCTTAATGTTTTGCATTTACCTCTGGAGAATTCCATCTTACTTTCAGTGAATTGGTCACCTTGATGGATTTTTTTTTTTTTTTTTTTCAGTTTGCTTCTGATTTTTTAGAGTGGCTGTTTCCCTTCTTAGCTTCAGGTCATTTCCAAATTTAGTGGAATGATGGCAACATCGCCATCCAAGTTATTGATAAGAAGGTGAATAGCACAGGCTCTGGATAGAGCCTAGTGGCTTCCCACTAGAGATTAAGACTGATTTAACAAAGCCCTAGAGCTGTTGTTAAGAGAAGGACTCTGGAGGCAGACCCTCACAGGTTTAAATCCCAGCTTCCTTGCTTATCAGCTTTGTAACCTTCCCCAAATTATTAACCTTTCTGTCTCTTAGGGAGTCCCTAAGAGGGACATTCTAAATTGAGGTAGATATGGTTAATCAGTACTTTTAGAGGGTTATTTAGTCTACCTATTTTCATTACTTCCAGTTTACATTTTAAAATATTTTTGCATTGGAGTTAGTTGTATGAAAAACTTAGTCAAAATGCCTTGCTGAATTCCAGATTTTATAACCATAGTAATCTCTTGATCACCAGCTTCAGTGAGTATGAAAAAATGGAATGAACATTGCCTGGTATGAATTATTTTTAGCGAATCCATGCTGATTCCAAGTAATCATTGCTGCATTGAGTGTTCACCCTGTTCCCCTTGTTAATAATGCATTACAGAAGTCCGTCTGGGTTTGGCATGATGCTTACTGATACATGATTGGCACAACTTGTATTTTTATTCTTTTTTATTTGCTGGTACATCTCCTATTCTCCGGGATTCTTCAGAGTTTACCACCGATGTTGTGGCTACTTCAGACTTCATGCCATGAGTAGCCTGGGCTTTAATTCATCAGGGCCAGGAGCCTCAGACTTACTTAGAGAGGGCAGGCACTCTGACAATCGTGGCACCTTATTTTGGATCTCAATTCCCTGAAACAGTGTCCCCCCTCCCCTCTATGGAAAGCATCTCCTCTATCTTGAGGGAACACAGATGCAGACTGGAGGCTGAGTAATTGCACTTGCTGTCACTGTTAGTATCACACCACCCTCTCCGGGCAGCAGACCTATGTTGTCTTGTTGTTCTCCTTGCCCTGAGCATAACAAAAATAGCCCTTTTGTAGCTCTTTGCATTTTCTGCCGGGCTCAGCTCATTCTAGCCTTTTGCCTTCCTGACACTTGTATCAGCAGCTGAAGAGTTTTCATATGAGGATCGAGGCATTCTCCAAAGCAGAGGACTTTAAAGAGCTGGCTAGAAGGAAAGCTATTTTACTGAGAATGACAGTTGGTGCATATCTTTGCCTCCACCTTCTCTTTGGACAACGAGCATTAATTTCTTGGCTACTTTGGATATTAGCAGACAATCAATTTCTCTAAATCTTCTCTCCCTTGCTTTTTTGCTTCCCTCCCTCTTGGCTAAAATCACTTTATTGAAACCTTTTCATGATGTCAGGATGGCTGTAATGTACTGTGGAAACTGATTTTTATACAGCAATGAGTTCTTTCTCCCCTCCCACCCCCGGTTTTTTTTTTTTTTTTTTTTTTTTGAGACGGACTCTCACTCTTGTCACTCAGGTTGGAGTGCAGTGGCGCAATCTTGGCTCACTGCAGCCTCCACCCAGGCTCAAGTGATCCTCCCACCTCAGTCTCCCAAGTAACTGAGACCACAGTTATGCACCACCATGCCCAGCTAATATTTTGTATTTTTGGAAGAGATGGGGTTTCTCCATGTTGTCTAGGCTGCTCTGAAACTCCCGCACCCAGGTGATCCACCAGCCTTGGCCTCCCAAAGTGCTGAGATTACAGGAGTGAGCCACCATGCCCGGCCCAGATGACAGTGAGTTCTGTACAAGATAAAGGGTGCTGTCTACATACAGGTGGGTTTTAAAGGCAGCACCTTTAAAACACCAGCGCCATGGAAAGTCCACTCTCTGGTTGACACTGGTTTAACAAAGCCCTAGAGCTGTTGTTAAGAGAAGGACTCTGGAGCCAGACCCTCACAGGTTAAAATCCCAGCTTCCCTACTTATCAGCTTTGCAACCTTTCCCAAATTATTAATCTCTCTGTCTCTCAGGGAGTCCCTGTCTCAGAAGGCTGTTGCAAGATTTAAATGAACTAATGTTAAAAAGTTTTCAACATAGTATTTGGTACATCGTTAGTGCTAAATAAAAGCTGTCTCATAGCAGCTCTTATTATTTGCATACCAAGTCCCTCAAGGTTAAAAGACCCCAAATAATTGAAATTAAAGAGCAGTCAACTGGCAAGATCTTCAGTTCTAATGCCCAGGGAGGGACATGTGAAATCAATACCTGATTTTCTGTTACGCCAATCAATGTATCATCGCCCAGAACGTGAACAAGGGACAGAGAAGCAGTGCCAGCTTTGCCATTTTGAGGAAGGACACTTGTTCCTGTGAAGAATGTCTACTCCACATGTACATACGACATTATTTCACTTCATGTCTATGCATTCCCACTTGCTCCTTTTCTTCCTCAGATGTGAATTTACTTTATTTTTTACTATTGCTTTTTGCTTTCCCAAATGCCCTGGGACCCAGTCAGTTTGGGATTTTCACTTCAGTTTAGGCCCAGTTAACACAGTGGAACTTCGAGTTCAGTGATCCATGGATGGCAACTTAGCAAGAAACAGTCTTGATCATGCATTCTTGTGTTAAGTCCTTGTCCCAGGCTCTGCTTTGGGGAAAACTTACCCTAAGACCCCATTCATATTGATAATTTCACTTCCTTGTTGCCTGTCCTTTGTCATAGCCTGCATAGACACTTGCAATATAAATTGGGAAACTTTTATGAACCTCTTTACTATTATTTGCCTGCTTACACATTTTATCTTTTTTTTTTTTTTTTTTTGAGACGGAGTCTCGCTCTGTCACCCAGGCTGGAGTGCAGTGGCGCGATCTCGGCTCACTGCAAGCTCCGCCTCCCGGGTTCACGCCATTCTCCTGCCTCAGCCTCTCCGAGTAGCTGGGACTACAGGCGCCCGCCACCACGCCCGGCTAATTTTTTTTTTGTATTTTTAGTAGAGACGGGGTTTCACCGTGGTCTTGATCTCCTGACCTCGTGATCCGCCCGCCTCGGCCTCCCAAAGTGCTGGGATTACAAGCGTGAGCCACCGCGCCCGGCCTATTTTATCTTTCATAATGACAAAGATCTCTTTATCTGTGGACTTCTGACACCTGTCATCCTAAATATCTTAGAAACGTCATCTCCTTTTTCTCACAGCTGTTTACTGAGCAACTCGCTGGCCTACGGCTCTCCCAGTTTCCTTCTTAAAGATGCAATCATGGAATCAAGCTTGCTGTTGCCTTCCCAGGGCATGCGTATTTATAGCACAGGCTTTTAGATTGTGGGCTAACTTTCAGAGGTGCTTGCTTTGAAATAGGCTTTCTGAAGGACCTCTGTGGGGATAATGAGGCCATTTCTACAGTAGCAAGTTGGAATACATTATAGGATAGTGGTTGCAAGAGGCACTTGAAACGATGGAGCTTTCTATACATGACAAATTGTTTCTTTTTTTTTTTTTTAACTTTCTAAAAACCATTCTGCAACAGTTTTCTGGTGCTTTTGTGACTGGTGTATGCCTTATACAGAAGTCATTACATCATCTGTCAGTTTTCTTTCCAACTTCTGGAAGAATGAATAGGTTATAGGTTAGACTCACATGGGATGGAAAGGAGGAAAGAGGGAGGAGGCAGCTGTGATATTGCACATCAAAGGTATAGTTTTGTCACCTCCAAGGATGGAGAGTCCTGAACCTTTTCTGTGCCATCGGTCCCTTTGGGAGTTTGGTGAAGCCAGTGGATCCTGTCTCATAATAATTTTTAAAAACATATAAAACAGGGTGGTGAAATAATGTGTCCACCAAACCCCTGTGACGCACAATCTACCTATATAACAAACCCGTGCATACACCTCTGAACTTAAAATGAAAGTTTAAAAAACCCACATTAAACAGAATTCATTGGATTTCACTGGAAGCCATTATATGGAAATGTAGTGATCAAAACATTAAAACATTTTATGCTATAGAATATGTGTGCTTCTGTATTCACTTAATAACATGATCTTCAAGCAAGCCCATTAACTACATACAATTATGAGGTTGTTGATGGACACACATTTTGAGGTCTTGCTGATAAACTTTAATGAGATTTGCAAATACCTATGATTTCTATTTGTGGCCAAGTCATAGGAACTGCTAAATGGTTTGTTGCTGACATTTATAATTGAAGGAACAGATGAATTTCAAATAGAGGCTCATAAATATTAAGATGTCATTTTTTATTGTCATCCCAGTTTATGGACCCCTGATTCTGTGCAAGGACCCCAGGTTCAGAATCCCATTCTCAAGGTTGGCAGTTGCATTATAGCCTGTGCTGAAGCTCCTGTTTTCTAGGTGGGTGGGTGACCCTTTGCTCCAGCTTCTGGCTACCAAGAGATGCTAGGAAAGAAGACGTTGGTTGAGTAAAAGCATTGGCTAGCATTGTGCCTGCCATTGTTACAGGACAGATAAATGTTAACAAGAAGAGCCAGGGTGCTGGGATGCTCTCCAGAGCCCTGTCCCTGATTATTTTTTTTAATTTTTTCGGTTCCTTTCATCTATTATAGAAATGGCCATTGATTGGGAGAACCAATGATGTCTGAAATTACTTATTAGATTGAAAATACTTTGGAAAGTGATTTTACTAACTTGGGTTGTCAGGTTTTCTCAAGCAGGATCTGTTTGCTGATTGCTACTTTGCATAATGTTGTAGGATGAACAGGCCTGCTTCTTGTTTGGATGTCAAGTGTTTTCATGTCCGGTAAGGTTCTGGTTGTTTCTCATACCCATGTACAAAAATATATACATATAAGGGAAACATGTTAAAAGAGGATGACCAAAAGACACGGTTGTAACTAGAGTGTGCTTACAAAATACGAGGGAGGCTGGACACAGTGGCTCACGTCTGTAATCCTAGCACTTTGGGAGCCTGTGGTAGGCGGATTGCTTGAGCCCAGGAATTCGGGACCAGCCCGGGAAACATGGTGAAACCCTGTCTTTACAAAAAATACAAAAATTTCTCAGGCATGGTAGCATGTGCCTGTAGTCTCAGCTATTCTGGAGGCTGAGATGGGAGGATCACTTGGTCCTGGGAGTTCAAGGCTGCAGTGAGCCATGATCATGCCACTGCACTCCAGCCTGAGCAACAGAACAAGACCCTGTCTCCAAAAAAAAAAGCGAATGATATAGGTATTGTCTGAAAGAAAATGGTGGTATGGGTAAAAGCGAGGCAGGAGTGAATGCATTGATTGTGGAATACCCGCTTTGAGATCTTAGAAAGACCGAGTTGCCTGATGGTTAAGAGGGCAGACTTGGGAACCTGGGTTCAGATTCCAGCTTTGTCACTTGGGAGCTGACCTTGGACAAATCACATCACCTCTCTGCCTCCAAATATCCTTCTTTGTAAAATGGGGATACTGAGAGCAACTGCCTCAAAGTATATTAGGGGGATTAAATGAGTTAATGCACTGAAAGTTCTTATAGCAGAGTTCTTATATAGGCTCTAGAAATGATTTTAGCTGCTGCTATTATTAATGATAACAACTATTGTTAGTACAGGTGCAATTTACAGAGCCCTTCCCTGTACCATGCCTCATTTGAACATTGGAGTGACCCAGGTAGTTATTTCCAAATCCATTTTCGGATAAAGAGCTTGAGGTTCAGAGTGGTCTAATGATTTGCCCACTCAAAGGATGTAAAGAGTGAGGACAAGAACCCAAGCCTTGGGGTGACAAGATCTGCCCTCCTTCCAGTGTGTTCCACTGTGTTTGGTATCAGCCAAAGTCAGCTTTTGCAGTTTGTTTCAGATTTTACAAATAGAGAGGGCTTATCCTTCAAGGATCTAGTGCTATTCAATATAACTTTCTGCAATAGTAGAAATAGATGTTCTAGAACGGTACTGTCCAATATGACAATATCACCATATGGAGCTATTGAGCACTTGATATATGGTTCCTGGAACTGATGAACTTGATTTTAAATTTTACCTCATTAAATGTAAATTTAAATAGTCACATGTGGTTAGTAGCTACTAATTGAGTAGCGTAGACAGAGCTTCCCTTGTCTCAGAAGGCTTGGGTATAAAGCGCAGCTCTACAACTAATTAGCTTTGTAACTTTGGGAAGGTAATTTCTGGGGGCTTATTTCTTCCAATCTATGAAATGGGCTAATTCTATTTAGATCAATACAGAACTCCAGCGAGGCCAAGCAAAGATAAGAATTTTTTTTTTTTTAAAGTGAAATAGCTGTAGGAGTTCTTGAGGAATTCAAGGGAAGGCGCAAAGGCAGGCCAAGGAAAGTCTTGGAACTAAAAATAGAATGACCTTCAGGGACCTGGATCATCCTCTTCTAGTCTCATTTCTGTTTCGTGTGCATCTGTGTCACTCTTGTCTCTGTGAAGTCTGGCTTTCTTTGTATCCCCTGCATGGATGAGGGAAAGCTGGCCACCTCATACCTCCTAAATTTATATATTTCTCCCTTGACAGCTAATTCTGGAATTATTAGCTGTTTGTCAATCTCAATTCTAAGTTGCAGGAAGAGGAAACTTCCTTGGCTTGGCTTGAATTAGCCATGGGTGGCTGAACTACATAGCAAACTATGCTGCCTTGCCCTTTCTTAGAAGGTTCGATGGGGGCTGGGGATGTTCCTTAGTGAAAGCAATAGTTGTGAACTGGGTCAATGTCTAGGAAAGTATCTTTGGTTAAAAATTTCACTGCAAGGTGGAAACTGATTGCAAAACCAAATTTATTAGGTAAAGGAAATGGGATAGCCTGATTAAATTTAGGTGTTCAAATTCATTCATTGATTCAGCAAGTATTTGTTGAGTGCTTTGAACTTGCTCTGTTAAGGGCTAGAGATGAGAAACAATACTGAGAGAAGAGGCCTGATCTTTGCCCTCATAGAGCTCCAGTCTGATAGGGAATTCTCGCGTGAGTATAAAAAGGCAGTTCTAGAGAGTACCAAGAAGAAAAGACTAAAATTTGGGATTTTAGCTAGTGAGTAGAGAGTGCTTCTCTGAGGCAGTAATATTTGCCCTGAGATATGAAGGATGAGTAGGAGTTAACTTAGTGGAGGACAGAAGAATGTGTTTGCCTCTGAACAGAAGGACTGCCATGTGCAATGACCCTGTGGCAGGAAGGCTGGAAAAAGCTGGATACTATTGGAGTTATATTGCTTCTGTTCCTTCTGGCCCCAGTTACCAAAGTTACTTTGGAATTAATGGTTTCCAGGCAGCTTTATTATTATTTTTATTATTATTAAGAGAGAGTCTCGCTCTGTCACCCTGGCTGAAGTACAGTGGTGCAATCTTGGCTTACTGCAACCTGTGCTTCCCAGGTTCAAGTGATTCTCATGTCTCAGCCTCCCCAGTACCTGGGATCACCACACCCAGCTAATTTTTGTGTTTTGTGTGTGTGTGTGTGTGTGTGTGTGTGTGTAGAGATGGGGTTTTGCCGTGTTGCCCAGGCTAGTCTTGAACTCCTGAGCTCAGGCAATTCCCTGCCTCAGCCTCTAAAAGTGCTAGGATTACAGGTGTGAGCTACCATGCCAGGCCTATTATTTTAATTAAAGGTTAAATGTCTTTTAGGTGGTGAAAATAAATTTGCTTTCCAGATATTAATTTTTATGTTACACTGCATATTATGGTGATCTGAGTTTTTATATGCATTTCTTCTTTTGGGGATGAACAGTACATTTAATACCTTGAAGGCATAAACTAGGAAGAGAGGTCATTCTCCCTAGTCTCTTGTGTTTTTCTGCTTTAGAAGTCTCCTAAAGCGTGTGGTGCATCTCTTGTGTGTTGGAGTTATGGGATCATGACCTAATATTTCCTGATGTAGGCATACTTCTGCCAGGATGTTTCCCTGATGCCTGAACAAAGCCTTGATGAGTGAATTTGTGTTTGAAACTATGGACTCGACATAGAAATTGCTTAGGCCTCAGGTTCTGGTTGTAATGCATTATAAATGTGAGCTGCTGCTTTTTTAGATCTTGAATAAGAGGAATGGCTTCCTAGGCCTTTATCTGAGTCAATGATGTCAAACCATGGAAGAAGTTTAAGAAGCCTTCCACGAATGCCAAAACCTTCTTTTGAAATGAAAAACAAAAAAAATCCAGGGTATATTATTGTCTGTGGAAAACCACTTTTGGTTATACGAGTGTGTCTGAATTTTATGTTTAATTTTCATTTTGTATTTTATTTAGCTGGCTATGTCTAAAATAATGTTTCTACATGGAATATTAAAAATTATTAATGAGGTAGTTCTTTTTTCTACTAAGGCTTTAAGATTTGGTGTGTATTTTACACTTAGTATCTCAGTTTGGATGCTAAATTTTCATTGGAAATATTTTAAAGGTATTTCGTTTATTTCATAAAGTTTACACATGAAAAAGTAGGTATGTGGCTGAAATTTATGTGACGTATTTCCTACACAACTACGGCCAGTGTTGGGAAGACTCCATCTTTAACAACTGCATCCTCAACCCGAGAAATATTCTGAGTTGGGCTTTCTGTAGTGTCCAGACTTCAGTCTTCAGAAGGTCTTGGCTGACCACTTACTACCCTACTTCAATCCCCCCTCTTGTTTTCTCAAGCTTTTTTTCTGGTCGACACTCCCTTTTCTTCCCAGGTAGCGGAATCTCCCAGCCTAGTTTGGAATCCTGAGTCTACCACTTATGTTGTATACTTGGGTAAGTAAATGGGTTTACTTATTTTCTCCCATGTTAAACAGAGATGTAAGCAAAACAAAACAGACTTCCTTATAGAAAGTCAGAAACGGGGAGTCTACTGCAGCCATCCAAGCAAGAGATGGTGATGGCTTGGAGCAGGATGGTGACAACACAGCCCAAGAAAAACTGATCTTCCAAGGCCAAACGTAGCACCGAGCACACAACAGGTTCTCAATAAATCTGTGAATGAATGAATGCTTGAGTAAGTGAGCAAAATGTTATTACCAGTCTTGCAATATGCCACTCGGTTTTTTAACCACTCTCTAGAGCTGGTGTCTGTCTCATGGGCAAATACAACAAATCCTTATATTCTAAGGATTCTAAGGATTCAGTAAGATGAGAGATAAAGTGCTTGACTGGTCCAATATTTGACCCAGAGTACACATCTGCTAAATTATTATTTTTTATTTTTTTGAGATGGAATCTCATTCTGTCACCCAGGTTTGAGTGCAGTGGCATGATCTTGGTTCACTGCAACCTCTGCCTCCCAGGTTCAAGCCATTCTCCTGCCTCGGCTTCCCTAGTAGCTGGAACTATAGGCACGTGCCACTATGCCTGGCTAATTTTGTATTTTTGGTAGAGATGGGTTTTCACCATGTTGGCCAGGCTGGTCTCCTGACCTCAGGTGATCCGCCCACCTTGGCCTCCCAAAATGCTGGGATTACAGGCATGAGCCACAGGGCCTGGCCCACATATGCTAAATCATTATCATGATAACAGATTCTTTGATTCTCTTCTCTTGACTTAAACACCAGGGCAAAACAATCAGATATGCCTTTCAATATTTTCTAGGGCCTGTGAAAACTTTTCTGGATTCTTGGATCACACATAACATGTTGATTTTAATCTCAGATAAAGCGACTGGTTCTGAATCACTGCTGGTGACGACTGACCTTTGCTCAAGCTGTAACATGTGTCTCCTTGGGGTCCCTTCCCATCTCACCCCCTTTTCACATTGTCCTTCTCCAGCTCTCCTGATTGTACTCACTTCCCTGTGCCACATGTCCTGGACCTTGTTTCTCCCATTCCTATTTACCTTAAATCAAACCTGACCAGTCCTTTATCTCATTCCCTCACAACCTTACTATCTACCAGGAAATCGGTCAATGAATTCCAATGTGATCTGTTGTCTGTGACTTCCTGTGATGCACAGTCTGGGTAACATTTTTCATTTGGAAAGAATGCTTTCACCTGAGGTAACCATGTCAAGGGGGAAATTTTGAGTTTTGTTCTGGCAAGTAAGATGGGTAGAGAAAAGGAGAGTCAATGAAGAGGCTCAGGACAATCTGAACTTTGGACCGGTTACAGCGTGTGGTGTCTTGTTGATATATTCATTTATTTGTGTATGTCTTCATCAAAACAGATTTGAGAGCGACTTTAAGAATAATCATTGAAATGAGAGATAAAGGGAAAAATAAGTATTTTTTTTTTTTTTTGAGATGGAGTTTCACTCTTGTTGCCCAGAATGGAGTGCAATGGCATGATCTCAGCTCACTGCAACCTCTGCCTCCTGGGTTCAAGCAATTCTTCTGCCTCATCCTCCCAAGTAGCTGGGATTACAGGCATGCACCACCATGCCCGGCAAATTTTTGTATTTTTAGTAGAGATGGGATTTCACCATGTTGGTCAGACTGGTCTCGATCTCCTGATCTCAGGTGATCTGCCCTCGGCCTCCCAAAGTGCTGGGATTATAGGCATGAGCCACTGTACCTGGCCAAAAATAAGGATATGCAAAATTAAGCATAAGATTAGCATATAAAAGGCATGATGAAAAGTCCTGTTCACTTACTGAAGACGAACTATAGATTTGGCTGTCAGCTTCCTAGCAGCCAAAGTGAAGAGTGAAAAACAATAGATTAGGCTGGGCGTGGTGGCTCACACCTGTAATCCCAGCACTTTGGGAGGTCAAGGCGGGTGGATCACTTGAAGTCATGAGTTTGAGACCAGCCTGGCCAACATGGCAAAACCCCATCTCTACTAAAATACAAAAATTAGCCAGGCATGGTGGCGTGTGCCTGTAGTCCCAGCTACTTGGGAAGCTGAGGCAGGAGAATCACTTAAACCCGGGAGGCGGAGGTTGCAGGGAGCCGAGATCACGCCACTGCACTCCAGCCTGGGTGACAGACTGAGACTTCGTGTCAGTAAAAACAAAACTAAACAAAAACAACAGATCGTATGAAGTACAGTGTCCATAAGATAAAAATGAGTATTATTGAAACTTGGACCTTATAGTTAGTTCGGTAGTTTGCTCCCACATGGAGTGTCTGAGATACCCAGCAGGGATGTGAGAGGACCCCATTTAGAGGCCTGGGCTTCTTAGGTACCCTACTCTCCAGATAGCTGGCCAAATTCATTCTCTTGTACTTCTCGTCAAAACCTTAGTCTGTGAACAAGCAGTCAATAAGGTGTTTTGCCACTTTTTTCTTCTTTTGAGGCCATCTATTTCACTATTTGTTGTATTTGCCCATGAGACAGACACCAGCTCTAGAGAGTGGTTAAAAAACCAAGTGGCATATTGCAAGACTGGTAATAACATTTTGCTCACTTACTCAAGCATTCATTCATTCACAGATTTATTGAGAACCTGTTGTGTGCTTGGTGCTACGTTTGGCCTTGGAAGATCAGTTTTTCTTGGGCTGTGTTGTCACCATCCTGCTCCAAGCCATCACCATCTCTTGCTTGGACGGCTGCAGTAGACTCCCTGTTTCTGATCCTGTCCCCACATAGGGACATTCTCTACCCAGCAGCTGGAGGGCTCTTGTGAAAACCTAGACCATCTCCTGTTTCTCTCCTGCTTACAACTCTCATACCAGATTTGGAATAAAATTCTAACGGCACACTATGGCCTACAAGCTTCTGCCTGGTCTGTCCCTGGATACCTCTCTGCCATCACCTGCTACCTAACATTACCTCCTACCTCTCTTTGCCTTGCTTACTCCCCTCTGGCCGCCCTAGCTACCTCTCCGCTCCTGAACACACCAAGCTTATTTTAGCTTCAGGCCCTTTGTGCTGTCTGTTTACCTGGAATATGCTTCCCTTGGAAGGTCACATTATGTAATTCACCATGATGTCACAGTCACCTCAGTGAGGCCAGGCCATCCCTGAACACCCGCTCCAAGTAGCTAACCTCTTTTCCTCCAAGCTCAGCTCGTCTCCATCACATTGTTCACTTTTGTTTTCTCTGTAATGCTTCTCTCAGTCCACAGGTACCTTATTTATGCTTGCTTACCTTTTTGTCCCCACATACTATAATGCAAGCTCCAGGACACTGGGGACCTTGTTTACCCTCTGTGTCCAGTACTCAGCACAGGCTCTGGTACAGAGAGTTGATAAAAAAAAAAAAAATCCTTGTTGAATGAATCATGCAGAGGTGACCCATTGAACACAGAAATAGAGCATGGAGGCTGTGCTAGCTCTTCTAACTTCCCTGTTTATAGCTAATTACCCCCACCCACTGTATCTCTCCTCCTCTTTTCTCTATGTGAGTTCTGTGGTTTCCTTTAGTGTATCTTCCACTTCCCCCACCTAATCAAATCAAAACAAAACAAACCCACGCACGTAGACAGACCTTTCCCGTCCTAAAGAACAACAAACAAAACCAAAAACAGCTGGGCACAGTGGCTCACACTTGTAATTCCAGCACTTTGGGAGGCCAAGGTGGGTGGATCACCTGAGGTCAGGAGTTCGAGACCAGCTTGGCAAACATGGTGAAACCTCGTCTCTACTAAAAATACAAAAATTAAGGCTAGGCCCAGTGGCTCACGCCTGTAATCCCAGCACTTTTGGAGGCTGAGGCAGGTGGATCACCTGAGGTCAGAAGTTTGAGACCAGCTTGGCCAACATGGGGAAACCCCGTCTGTACTAAAAATACAAAAATTAGCTGGGCATGGTGGTGGGCGCCTGTAATCCCAGCTACTTAGGAGGCTGAGGCAGGAGAATTGCTTGAACCCGGGAGGCTGAGGTTGCAGTGAGCTGAGCCTGGGCGATAGAGTGAGACTCCATCTAAAAAAAAAAAAAAAATTAGCCCAGCATGGTGGTACGCCCCTGTAATCTCAGCTACTTGGCAGGAGGATTGCTTGAACCCGGTACGTGGATGTTGCAGTGAGTGGAGACCACACCATTGCACTCTAGCCTGGGCAACAAGAGTGAAACTCCATTACAAAAGACAAACAACAAAACAAAACCAAAAACACCCTCAAACTTCTCTTTACTCCTTTCCATCTTTACTTTTACTGTTCTGTGCTGTTGCCTCTTCCAGGAAGGTTTCCTGGATTACAGCAGTCCCCAGTGATCTTACCCTTTTCCATATGGTTAAAGTCTTTGTTTTCATTATGCTAAAACACACTGCCAAATATTGAATGGCCTACTCTGTTGGCTGCTCCTTGTGTGTTTTTGTCTTTTCCGGTTAGATTTGTCTTGAATTGACAAGAATCAGTCTTCTTAATTTCCCCCAGCATGTCCCAGTATAATGCCAGTGCTGAGTCTGCTTTCAGTACACACAGGTTGGGTGTTTGAACGTCTTTAAATAGCTTAGGACCTTTGATAGTTCATAGCATAGACTTGTGTTACAGAAGTAACAGGGCCAGGCGTGGTGGCTCACGCCAGTACTTTGGGAGCCCAAGGCAGGAGGATCGCTTGAGCCCAGGAGTTTGAGACCAGCCTGGGCAACAGGGCAAAACCCTGTCTCTACTAAAAATACAAAAAATGACCCAGGCATGGGGATGTGCGCCTATTATCCCAGCTACCCAGGAAGCTGAGGTGGGAGGATCACATGAGTCCCAGAGATTGAAGGACGCAGTGACCCCTGATTGTGCCACTGCATTCCCACCTGGGTGACAGAGCGAGACTCTGTCTCAAAAAAAAATTAGTCGGGCGTGGTGGCGGGCGCCTGTAGTCCCAGCTACTCGGAGAGGCTGAGGCAGGAGAATGGCGTGAACCCGGGAGGCGGAGCTTGCAGTGAGCAGAGATGGCGCCATTGCACTCCAGCCTGGGCGACAGAGTGAGACTCCGTCTCAAAAAAAAAAAAAAAAAAAAAAAGAGTAACTGGTAGAACCAACAAATACTGAATCTCATTAAGCCTGCATTTATTAGTATTCCATAGAAATAATTACCATTTTTTTTTTTTATTATACTTTAGGGTTTTAGGGTACATGTGCACAATGTGCAGGTTTGTTACATATGTATCCATGTGCCATGTTGATTTCCTGCACCCATTAACTCGTCGTTTAGCATTAGGTGTATCTCCTAATGCTGTCCCTCCCCCCCCCCCCACAACAGTCCCTGGAGCGTGATGTTCCCCTTCCTGTGTCCATGAGTTCTCATTGTTCAATTCCCACCTATGAGTGAGAACATGCAGTGTTTGGTTTTTTGTCCTTGCGATAGTTTACTGAGAATGATGTTTTCCAGTTTCATCCATGTCCCTACAAAGGACACGAACTCATCATTTTTTATGGCTGCATAGTATTCCATGGTGTATATGTGCCACATTTTCTTAATCCAGTCTATCGTTGTTGGACATTTGGGTTGGTTCCAACTCTTTGCTATTGTGAATAGTGCCGCAATAAACATACGTGTGCATGTGTCTTTATAGCAGCATGATTTATAGTCCTTTGGGTATATACCCAGTAATGGGATGGCTGGGTCAAATGGTATTTCTAGTTCGAGATCCCTGAGGAATCGCCACACTGACTTCCACAATGGTTGAACTAGTTTACAGTCCCACCAACAGTGTAAAAGTGTTCCTATTTCTCCACATCCTCTCCAGCACCTGTTGTTTCCTGATTTTTTAATGATGGCCATTCTAACTGGTGTGAGATGGTATCTCACTGTGGTTTTGATTTGCATTTCTCTGATGGCCAGTGATGAGGAGCATTTCTTCATGTGTTTTTTGGCTGCATAAATGTCTTCTTTTGAGAAGTGTCTGTTCATGTCCTCTGCCCACTTTTTGATGGGGTTGTTTGTTTTTTTCTTGTAAATTTGTTTGAGTTCATTGTAGATTCTGGATATTAGCCCTTTGTCAGATGAGTAGGTTGCAAAAATGTTCTCCCATTGTGTAGGTTGCCTGTTCACTCTGATGATAGTTTCTTTTGCTGTGCAGAAGCTCTTTAGTTTAATGAGATCCCATTTGTCGATTTTGGCTTTTGTTGCCATTGCTTTTGGTGTTTTAGACATGAAGTCCTTGCCCACGCCTATGTCCTGAATGGTATTGCCTAGGTTTTCTTGTAGGATTTTAATGGTTTTAGGTCTAACATATAAGTCTTTAATCCATCTTGAATTAATTTTTGTATAAGGTGTAAGGAAGGGATCCAGTTGCAGCTTTCTACATATGGCTAGCCAGTTTTCCCAGCACCATTTATTAAATAGGGAATCCTTTCCCCATTGCTTGTTTTTGTCAGGTTTGTCAAAGATCAGATAGTTGTAGCTATGCGGCATCATTTCTGAGGGCTCTGTTCTGTTCCATTGATCTATGTCTCTGTTGTGGTACCAGTACCATGCTGTTTTGGTTACTGTAGCCTTGTAGTATAGTTTAAAGTCAGGTAGCGTGATGCCTCCAGCTTTGTTCTTTTGGCTTAGGATTGACTTGGCGATGCGGGCTCTTTTTTGGTTCCATATGAACTTTAAAGTAGTTTTTTCCAATTCTGTGAAGAAAGTCATTGGTAGCTTGATGGGGATGGCATTGAATCTATAAATTACCTTGGGCAGTATGGCCATTTTCACGATATTGATTCTTCCAACCCATGAGCATGGAATGTTCTTCCATTTGTTTGTATCCTCTTTTATTTCATTGAGCAGTGGTTTGTAGTTCTCCTTGAAGAGGTCCTTCACATCCCTTGTAAGTTGGATTCCTAGGTATTTTATTCTCTTTGAAGCAATTGTGAATGGGAGTTCACTCATGATTTGGCTCTCTGTTTGTCTGTGATTGGTGTACAAGAATGCTTGTGATTTTTGTACATTAATTTTGTATCCTGAGAGTTTGCTGAAGTTGTTAATCAGCTTAAGGAGATTTTGGGCTGAGACAATGGGGTTTTCTAGATATACAATCATGTCATCTGCAAACAGGGACAATTTGACTTCCTCTTTTCCTAATTGAATACCCTTTATTTCCTTCTCCTGTCTGACTGCTCTGGCCAGAACTTCCAGCACTATGTTGAATAGGAGCGGTGAGAGAGGGCATCCCTGTCTTGTGCCAGTTTTCAGAGGGAATGCTTCCAGTTTTTGTCCATTCAGTATGATATTGGCTGTGGGTTTGTTGTAGATAGCTCTTATTGTTTTGAGATACGTCCCATCAGTACCTAATTTATTGAGAGTTTTTAGCATGAAGGGTTGTTGAATTTTGTCAAAGGCCTTTTCTGCATCTATTGAGATAATCATGTGGTTTTTGTCTTTGGTTCTGTTTATATGCTGGATTACATTTATTGATTTGCATATGTTGAACCAGCCTTGCATCCCAGGGATGAAGCCCACTTGATCATGGTGGATAAGCTTTTTGATGTGCTGCTGGATTCGGTTTGCCAGTATTTTATTGAGGATTTTTGCATCAATGTTCATCAAGGATATTGGTCTGAAATTCTCTTTTTTGGTTATGTCTCTGCCAGGTTTTGGTATCAGGACGATGCTGGCTTTGTAAAATGTGTTAGGGAGGATTCCCTCTTTTTCTATCGATTGGAATAGTTTCAGAAGGAATGGTACCAGTTCCTCCTTGTACCTCTGGTAGAATTCAGCTGTGAATCCATCAGGTCCTGGACTCTTTTTGGTTGGTAAGCTATTGATTATTGCCACAATTTCAGAACCTGTTATTGGTCTATTCAGAGATTCAACTTCTTCCTGGTTTAGTCTTGGGAGGGTGTATTTGTCGAGGAATTTATCCATTTCTTCCAGATTTTCTAGTTTATTTGCATAGAGGTGTTTGTAGTATTCTCTGATGGTAGATTGTATTTCTGTGGGATCGGTGGTGATATCCCCTTTTTCGTTTTTTATTGCATCTATTTGATTCTTCTCTCTTTTCTTCTTTATTAGTCTTGCTAGCGGTCCATCAATTTTGTTGATCTTTTCAAAAAACCAGCTCCTGGATTCATTAATTTTTTGAAGGGTTTCTTGTGTCTCTATTTCCTTCAGTTCTGCTCTGATTTTAGTTATTTCTAGCCTTCTGCTAGCTTTTGAATGTGTTTGCTCTTGCTTTTCTAGTTCTTTTAATTGTGATGTTAGGGTGTCAATTTTGGATCTTTCCTGCTTTCTCTTGTGGGCATTTAGTGCTACAAATTTCCCTCTACACACTGCTTTGAACGTGTCCCAGAGATTCTGGTATGTTGTGTCTTTGTTCTCGTTGGTTTCAAAGAACATCTTTATTTCTGCCTTCATTTCATTATGTACACAATAGTCATTCAGGAGCAGGTTGTTCAGTTTCCATGTAGTTGAGCGGTTTTGACTGAGTTTCTTAATCCTGAGTTCTAGTTTGATTGCACTGTGGTCTGAGAGACAGTTTGTTATAATCTCTGTTCTTTTACATTTGCTGAGAAGAGCTTTACTTCCAACTATGTGGTCAATTTTGGAATAGGTGTGGTGTGGTGCTGAAAAAAATGTATATTCTGTTGATTTGGGGTGGAGAGTTCTGTAGATGTCTATTAGGTCCACTTTATGTAGAGCTGAGTTCAATTCCTGGATATCCTTGTTAACTTTCTGTCTCGTTGATCTGTCTAATGCTGACAGTGGGGTGTTAAAATCTCCCATTATTATTGTGTGGGAGTTTAAGTCCCTTTGTAGGTCACTGAGGACTTGCTTTATGAATCTGGGTGCTCCTGTGTTGGGTGCATATATATTTAGGATAGTTAGCTCTTCTTGTTGAATTGATCCCTTTACCATTATGTAATGGCCTTCTTTGTCTCTTTTGATCTTTGTTGGTTTAAAGTCTATTTTATCAGAGACTAGGATTGCAACCCCTGCCTTTTTTTGTTTTCCAGTTGCTTGATAGATCTTCCTCCATCCCTTTATTTTGAGTCTATGTGTGTCTCTGCATGTGAGATGGGTTTCCTGAATACAGCACACTGATGGGTCCTGACTCCTTATCCAGTTTGCCAGTCTGTGTCTTTTGATTGGAGCATTTAGCCCATTTACATTTAACGTGAATATTGTTATGTGTGAATCTGATCCTGTCATTATGATGTTAGTTGGTTATTTTGCTCGTTAGTTGCTATAGTTTCTTCCTAGCCTCGATGGTCTTTACAATTTGGCATGTTTTTGCAGGGGCTGGTACCGGTTGTTCCTTTCCATGTTTAGTGCTTCCTTCAGGAGCTCTTTTAGGGCAGGCCTGGTGGTGACAAAATCTCTCAGCATTTGCTTGTCTGTAAAGTATTTTATTTCTCCTTCACTTATGAAGCTTAGTTTGGCGGGATAGGAAATTCTGGGTTGAAAATTCTTTTCTTTAAGAATGTTGAATATCAGCCCCCACTCTCTTCTGGCTTGTAGAGTTTCTGCTGAGAGATCAGCTGTTAGTCTGATGGGCTTCCCTTTGTGGGTAACCCGACCTTTCTCTCTGGCTGCCCTTAACATTTTTTCCTTCATTTCAACTTTGGTGAATCTGACAATTATGTGTCTTGGAGTTGCCCTTCTCGAGGAGTATCTTTGTGGCGTTCTCTGTATTTCCTGAATATGAATGCTGGCCTGCCTTGCTAGATTGGGGAAGTTCTCCTGGATAATATCTTGCAGAGTGTTTTCCAACTTGGTTCCATTCTCCCCATCATTTTCAGGTACACCAATCAGACGTAGGTTTGGTCTTTTCACATAGTCCCAAATTTCTTGGAGGCTTTGTTCATTTCTTTTTATTCTTTTTTCTCTAAACTTCCCTTCTCTCTTCATTTCATTCATTTCATCTTCTATCAGTGATACCCTTTCTTCCAGTTGATCGCATCTGCTACTGAGGCTTCTGCATTCTTTACGTAGTTCTCGAAACTTGGCTTTCAGCTCCATCATCTCCTTTAAGCCCTTCTCTCCATTGGTTATTCTAGTTATCCATTCTTCTAATTTTTTTTCAAAGTTTTTAACTTCTTTGCTATTGTTTTGAATTTCCTCTCGTAGCTCAGAGTAGTTTGATCGTCTGAAGCCTTCTTCTCTCAACTCATCAAAGTCATCCTCCATCCAGCTTTGTTCCGTTGCTGGTGAGGAACTGCATTCCTTTGGAGGAGGAGAGGTGCTCTGTTTTTTAGAGTTTCCAGTTTTTTTGGTCTGTTTTTTCCCCATCTTTGTGGTTTTGTCTACTTTTTGTCTTCGATGATGGTGATGTACAGATGGGTTTTTGGTGTGGATGTCCTTTCTGTTTGTTAATTTTCCTTCTACCAGACAAGACCCTCAGCTGCAGGTCTGTTGGAGTTTACTAGAGGTCCACTCCAGACCCTGTTTGGCTGGGTGTCAGCACCGGTGGCTGCAGAACAGCGGAGTTTCGTGAGACCACAAATTCAGCTGTCTGATAGTTCCTCTGAAAGTTTTGTCTCAGAGGAGTACCCGGTTGAATGAGGTGTCAGTCTGTCCCTACTGGGGGGGTGCCTCCCAGTTAGGCTGCTCAGGGGTGAGGGACCCACTTTAGGAGGCAGTCTGTCCTTTCTCAGATCTCCAGCTGCGTGCTGGGAGAACCACTACTCTCTTCAAAGCTGTCAGTCAGACAGGGACATTTAAGGCTGTGGAGGTTCTCGCTGAGTTTTTGGTTGTCTGTGCCCTGCCCCCAGAGGTGGAGCCTACAGAGGCAGGCAGGCCTCCTTGAGCTGTGGTGGGCTCCACCCAGTTCGAGCTTCCTGGCTGCTTTGTTTACCTAAGCAAGCCTGGGCAATGGCGGGCGCCCCTCCCCCAGCCTCGTTGCCGCCTTGCAGCGTGATCTCAGACTGCCGTGCTAGCAATCAGCAAGACTCTGTGGGCATAGGACCCTCCGAGCCAGGTGCGGGACACAATCTCCTAGTGTGCCGTTTTCCAGGCCCGTTGGAAAAGCGCAGTATTAGGACGGGACTGACCCGATATTCCAGGTGCCATCTGTTTCCCCTTTCTTTGACTAGGAAAGGGAACTCCCTGACCCCTTGCGCTTCCCGAGTGAGGCAATGCCTCGCCCTGCTTCGGCTCGCGCACAGTGCGCTTCACCGACTGTCCTGAACCCACTGTTAGGCACTCCCTAGTGAGATGAAACGGGTACCTCAAGCAGAAATGCAGAAATCACCCGTCTTCTGTGTCGCTGGGGCTGGGAGCTGGAGACCGGAGCTGTTCCTATTCGGCCATCTTGGCTCCACGACCAATAATTACCATTTTATTTAGAAGCTGTTAGTATATTTTGATTTAACTTTTTCTTTTGGTAATACTATTTAGTGTGATAGTGTTATTTAAATTATATCTTTTGTTTATTTAATGATAGTTTGCATTCTATTTATAAATATGGTTTTATTAAAAATTTAAATACGTAATTATAATAATAAAAACATGCATATTGTAAACCAGTTAAAGTGTTAGCACGGTCAAAGATTTCCTTGTTTTGCCCACAGGAGGGCACCATTGTCAAACAAAAGATGATTTTAAGGTTGAAATGTAATTACAGGTTTAGATTAAGCTTTTAAGAAGCCTTTATCCCACTAATAGATTAGAATGGCCAATATTGTCTGCGATGGGCTTTGTCTTGCCATGTAATCCACTCATGGCTGAATTTACTGTGTATATATGTCCGTGAGCTGTTTGTTAACGGTAGCTAAATCACACTGTACTTTTCCTAAAATGCTCTGCGAGTTATTGTTACAGCTGGAAGGCACCTTGGAGATCATCCAGTTAAACTATATTTGTTTACTGATGAGGAATTTGGGAAGCATAGAGGTTAAATGACCATTAATTTGGGAGTGAAACTGGGGGCTTACATGTATTAATTTATTAACAAAACATATTTAACTTCCACGGTATGCAAGGTATTATACTAGCAGTTGGGGTAGAAGAGAAATAAGACATTATCCTCCCCTGAAGAACTTTACATTCTGATTATAAGTAAATAGACTCCCACCTGCCCATAGTAATGATGATAATATTAGAAGACCCGTAATTTAATGTTTACGAATATTTTTTATGTAGGAGTTAGATCCTATCATGTAAAAACTTTTCAGATAAAATTCAAGTACTTGGCAACTTGTAGATAATCTCCAAAATTTATGTTGTCTATTGATTATGTTAAATAAAATCCTTAGACATTCTGTTTTGAATATTTGAAAAATGAGAAATGAGAGGAAAATTTCCAATTAAAAACTGGTCTAATGAAAAGAAATAAACCCTCTGCAGTAAGGATAATTGGGCCTTGAGAGATTTATGGCTAAATTGTCATTACCGTTTACATTTGTTCAGCCCCAGACCTGGGCAATTTCACTTGGACAACAAGCTGTGGAGCCATGCTGGGTGCTGCTGATTTTGGTGAGCGCATTTTATTTTATGTAACTTGCCAGCTAAGTTTTCAGTTTTATGTATACCGGATCTCAATTACCCTTTGTTACTTAGCAATGATTGCTTTCGTACTTCTTACCTCACAGTCACTTGAAGGCTAGAGTTTTTCTTCGTTAACAAAATGCGTGGTTTGACCATATATCCATTAGGAAGGAATTTATCAGTGCACTTAAATGAAGATGCTGTGTGGTTTTAAGGAATTTCTCAGTTCTTAAAGTGACAGAGTGTAAACCATATATAAACATAGTATGTCTGTTTATTTAAATCATTTCTGACTAGAAGGGCCTTTTTTAAAAATGGGAGAAGAATCTTATTTCTGTCTTTGTACATATTTATGGGCACATGTACAGTTTTGTTACATGTATAGATTGTGTAGTGGTCAAGGCAGGGCTTTTAGTGTATCCATCACCTGATTAATGTGCATTGTACCCATTAACTGATTTGTCATCATCCACCCTCCTCCAACCTTCTCACTCTTCTGAAACAACTCTCTACCCCCTAATGTAGATGAGATGGTATTGGTAACACTTGAAATTGAAATGCCGTTTATAAAATTCTTTAATATGTAATAGACAGTTATTGTCTTTAATGGCTCATTTACGACAGGCTTTAGCACATTGTAAAATGGTTCAGTAGTAAGTTCTTCACTGATGTTTTTAAGGAAGCAATAAAAAGCAATTTATGACAGGTGTATACCACATATTGGTGGAAAAACATGTCTGCTTTAACATATGACAATGAATATTCTCTAAATTACAAAAGTAATTCCACATATGTGGTAATTATAAATGATGGCTCAGCGGAGGTTCTGCCATGTATCAGTGCTTGAAATATATTCACATAAACATTGGTAACTTATTAAGTACATTTACTTTCATCAGCACACTCTTTAATATAAGAAGGTCATTAATACCTGCCTTATTTCAAGATATATTTGTCAAGAGAGAAGTTACATTTCATTTTGCATGCTTTGGTGGAAAAGCTGTTTGCAGATTTCTAAAGACAATTCAGTGTGATTGTGTTATTTAAGCAACTGGAAATGGAAACATCTTACCTCATTTCTGTCTAGAGAAATGATGAATGGTTTTATGTAGGCAAGTTCTGCTTCGAGATTTCTATTGATTATCCCAGAATGGAGAGACATCACTTAGTGGGATAGTCTCCCCGCATCCCTACCCTTCCGCTCATAAAACCCTCTAGTTACTCCCCAAACCCAGACTGCTGATTTCTGAAACATTTCTCCCTTCCATCATCTTCTGTCTGGGTGGAAATTAGTGTGGAAAAATGATTTACCACAATGTCTAAACTCTTTAGGGTGTCACTTCTTACATCATTAGCTGAAAAAATCATTCCTACTTGTGCCCCAGTACCCAAGGGGCTGAGTACAGAAGGCACCAGGCTATCCCGGTAGATCCCAGCCCGGGAGGTCAGAGATGAACTGATGGTGAGTCTGGAAATAGCTAATTATCCAAACCTCCTCACTCTGGAGGTGATGCAAGATGCGCTTGGAGATTTCCCTGGTGAGTGGGCAGGCGGGAAAGGGCAGTGTGGTTTAGTAGCACTTGGGCTATTTTTTTGTTATTAAGCACATTTTGTTTTGCTGTGTATTGTTGCAAAAATGCTTCTGAATTCAAATGTGTTAGGAGATGAGTTTGAGTGGATGCACAGACAAAAATCCATTTTTAATGTTTTGATGCTGAATTCCTTCATAGAAATCAACCGAAGTAATTTAGCCTTCATGTATGATGTTCTGGCTCTGGTATATCTTCACTGAAACGTTTTAGAGAGTTCTATTCAGAAGTGCAGCTGTTTTCCATGTTTAAAAAGATGGTGGCGAAGGCATTCAAGCTGTATATAATTCTTGCATACTTGGTCTTAATTTGGGAAATGACATTAGTTAACCTTTAATAAATCTGTAGCAAATGAGAAGCCTGTGCCACTGTTTTTCACTAGCTTTTCAGAGATGAGGCAATATTTATTTAGGCATTAATGTAAACCATCATAGGCACAATCCGAGGATCTGCTAACAAATTCAGTCCAATTGTCTACACAAATTCAGCCACAGACAGAATTTTTAATGTCAGATTAATGACCAATGTCTTCAAGTCCTGAAGAAAGACAGATTTATTTTCCTCCTGTTTACTAAAGCATGAAAAGGGACTGATATTTTTTAGAAATACTTTTACTAGAACTGAAACTGTAGGTACCTTGGTAGAAATTAGAATCTTGGCTCAGTCACTTACTAGCTAAGTGAGCTTGGACAAGCCACTTCTACCTATGCCATATCGTGATGTAAATAAATCCTTCTTTTAAAGTCAGTGTATATTTTAAGATGACTAACAAGTGCATGGTTCCTAGCAGGCGCTATGTAAGTGTTTTTAAAATAAAAACAAATAAACCTTCTCTGGAGGCTTGGGTGAATGCTCAGAGAGTTGAATTAACCAGAACATTCAAACTTTCACTTTCGTTATTGTTTAGAATTGGCAATAAGCTCTCAATCATTTTAGTATGTTTGATAAACTGAAGCCTTTTAAATATGTATGTAATGTCTTAATTTAGTATAATTTCCAACTTAATGAAAAGTTCATAGAATAGTACAAAGAATTCCCATATACCTTGTGCCCCTATTCACCAACTGCTTACTTTTTGGTTATTAGTTTTTGCATTCATTAATTCCCTCTCTCTTCTTCGTTCCCTCTATCCTGCTCTTCTTTCTCTCTCTTTCCTCTTGGCTTCTTCCTGCCCATGTTTTCTTAAAGTCATTTGAAAATAAATGGGAGGCATTTGCCTCTTTATTCTTAAATATTTCAGGGTGTATTTAATAACAAGGGCATTTTCTTTCTTAACTACAGTATGAGGATCAAAATCAGGAAATTTAATGTTCATAGAACACTGTAATGCAATTTACAGGCTACATTCAGATACTGTTGATTTTCTCAATAATGTCCTTTATGGCTACGTATATGTGTCCTTGTTTTTGTGTGGGCGTACAGTTCATTCTGTGAATGACTATTTTTTCCTGGTCCAAGATCCAATGTAAGATCACAGTTGCATTTGGTTGCCATGTTTCTTGCCTTTATTTGAGACAATTCTCATGGTTATTTTAATTTTTTTTGTCTTTCATGACCTTGATACTATTTAAGAATGCAGAGAAATTATGTTGCAGGATGTTTCTCAAATTTGAGTTCATCTGGTTTTCCTCATAGTTAGATCCAGGTTTAAGGTGAGTGTGTCTTTCAGTTTTAAGAGGAACTGGTATTTCATCATCGTAGAGTTTTAGAGGGAAAGATGGGGGAAATGTGATGCCCTGCAGATTCACATGTGGAGTGAGGTGGGTGTAGCAGACAGAAGAGGTATTCTGAAGGTGTTCATCTACAAGCGAATGACTGTATTCTGGAATAATAGTTCTCTGAGGGAATTCACCCCACCAATAATGGAGGCAAGTAGATCAAGAGACGAGGAAGGCACAGCCTCTCTATTTTCCTTGATAAGAAATGAAGTGTAGGTAGAATTCTTTCTTGTGTAACATAGAAATAAATTAAACATCTGAAGAATGGTCTCTTCTGCCTGGGAACCTCAAAGTTTCTTGGTACCAGGAGACATAAATAGGCTTTCTGCTCTTTTGTAGTAAGTCAGTAACTGTCTCCACATAATACCCACACATCAGGCAGAAGATGAAAAATGCAGCCCAGCATCCACCATCTTTTTAGTTCATTCCGAGAATGACCGGACATGTTCTAAAAAAATTTTCTTAGTCTAGATATGGGCAATGTCTTTCATCATTGAAAACACTGAGACTCTTTAAAAACAAATGACTTTTGAAGCAGACTGATAGAAAGGAGTGTGTTATAGTTGGGAACAACAGAGGAATAAAATGATTGCAAGTAAATGCTTTCTTTTGGTGCCATGCACAAAGCTGTTGATCTTGAATGTACTGAAGTTTAGAAGTGACACAGTTTGGTTTAAGTGTCCCTTCCAAAACTCATGTTGAAATTTAATTGTCATTGTGATGGTATTAAGAGGTAGGATTATTAAGAGGTGGATTAGGTCATAAGGCCTCCACCCTCATGAATAGATTAATGTCATTATCTCGGGGGCTGCATTCCTTATTGTGAGAGTGGATTGTTATACAAGCAAGTTCAGCCCTTTCTCACTCTCTTGAGCACTCTTTCCCTTCCATCTTCTGCCATGGGATAAGGTAGCAAGAAGGCCCTCACCAGATGCTGGCACCTTGATATTAGACTTCCCAGTTCTGGAACTATGAGAAATAGATTTTTTTAAAGGTATTCTGTTTCAGTTTCAGGTATTGTGTTACAGCAGCAGAAAACAGACTAAGGCAAAAAATTGGTACAGAGAGTGGGGTTATTGCTATAACAAATACTTGAAAATGTGGAAGCAGCTTTGGAGTTGGGTAATGGGTAGAGGCTGGAACAGTTTTGAAGTAAATGCTGAAAAACTGTATTGCTGTGAATGGAGTGTTAAGGGTGGCTCTGGTGAGGTCTCAAAAGAGAATAGCTGTAGGGAAAGTCTGAGACTTCTTAGAGATCACTTAAGAGGTTGTGATCAGAATGTTGTTAGAAATATGGATGGTAAAGGCCGTTCTGATGAAGTCTCAAACAGAAATGAGAAACATGTATTGGAAACCAGAGTAAAGGCAATCCTTGTTTTAACATGGTAAAGAATTTGGCTGAATTGTATCCATGCATTAAGGTTTTAGAAGATGGAAGTGTTTTAGAAGATTCCATTAGAAGATGGAATTTAAGAGCAGTGATCTAGGATATGTGGCAGGAGAGTGTTCAAGGTGCTGCATGGCTTCTTTTGGGTACTTACAGTAAAATGAGTGAATAGAGAAAGTATTTAAAGACAGAATTTACAATTAAAGGGGAAGCAGAACAGAAAGATTTGGAAGACTCTCTGCCTGGCCATGTGAAGAATAAAACAGCATATTTGGGAGAGAATACTAAGGGTGCGGTCAGACAAAAGAGATTGCTAAAGTGATTGATACAGCTGGAATGGAGCCAGGTGCTGTTCAAGACAATGAGAAAATTACCCTGACGATATTTCAGAGATCTTTTCAGGCAAGCTAGCACCTTGAGGGCAAGATTTCAAGAGGGGTACCTGCAGGACCTCAGCATTCAATGCCCTATGCAGCCTTGGAATTCTCCCCAAATTCCAATGCAGCACTCCTTAAGCAGGCCCAGGTACAGCTAGTGCCAGAGCTTCAGAGGGCACAAGTGGTATGCCTTGATGGTGTCCACATGGTGATGATCCTGTGGAAGTACAGAGTGCATGAGCCTTGGGGCCATGGTCACCTCCACATAGATTCCAAAGGATGTATCAGACAGTCTGGGTTCCTGGCAGAAACTTCTTACAAGGGAGGAGCCACCACAGAGAGCACGTATGAGGGGGCAGTCCTTAGGTGGAGCCATGCGAGCGAGGCTACCTCAGAGACTCCCGAAATGTAGAGCTGCCAGTGTACAGCTCCAGCCTGGGAGAGCTGCAGCCATAAGACTCCAACCCAAGAGAGCTGCTGAGTGGATGGGGTCCAGCAAAGCCACAGGGCAGGGCTGCCCATGGCATTGGCAACGTAATTCCTGCTGTAGCATGTCCAGGATGCAGGACATACAGAGCCAAAGGACATTATTCTCCAGCTTTAAGACTTAATGTTGTTTTACCTGTTGGGTTTTGGACATACTGGGAACCAGTCACTTCTTTTCTTTTCCTATTTCTCCCTTTTGGAATGGGAATGTCTGTTTTATGCCTGTTCCATCATTGTGTTTTGGAAGTAGATAACTTGTTTTGATTTTATAGGCTTACAGCTGGAGGACATTTGAGGTGGGATGAATCTTGAGTCTCATATGTGATTTAGATGGAACTCTGGACATTGGGCTTTTGAATTGATGCTTTTGGGCTATTGAGATGGAATGAATATATTTTGTATGTGAGAAGAACACGAGTTTTGGGAGGCCAGAGGTGGAATGTTATGGCTTGAATGTCTCCTCCAAAACTCATGTTGAAATTTAATTGCCTTTGTGCTATTGGACTTCCTAGCCCCTAGAACTGTGAGAAATAAATTTCTTTGTAAATTACTCAATTTCTATTCTGTTATAGCAGCAGAAAACACACTAAGACATGACAAGAAAGAGTTAATTCTTTCAAGTAAGTGCCTCAGGTACACTCTGGGAAAATATGACTGAATGAGTTACTGCTCAACCTAAAATTAAACTCCTGGCTTCTTGTCTGGTGTATGAACTATTAGATCACATTACTTTCCACTGATGGATCTATTTTTTTAATGAATTGAAGAAAGAATACCCAGTGGTTCCTTTTGTGTGAAGAAAATAAGATAAATATTAGCCAGGAAAGGTCATTTTGGTTTCCAATATGTGGGGAGTTCATTATGATGGGTTCTGATAAATTATACTGTGTAGTTCTTTCTGCTAGCAGAAGGTCACATCATGCCGTTGGGTGGACATAAGGACAAACATACTTAATAAAGTTGGAGGATCTGGGAGATGAACATTTTCAAGTTGTTTTTTTTCTGAGCAACTGTTATTTATACAGTTATTTAAAGCCATTTCCCTCTTGTTGAACTAATTTCTCAAGGCCTATACTCTCTTATGTGCAGCCCCAAAGTGGCGAGTCTTCAAATTTATCACCGGAAGTGTTCTCTAATCAAACTTGTGGAATTATCTTTGGGTTCTCTAAGAGAAAAATCTCAGTTGTGCTTGGTGGTAGATTCTTAATTGGTTCTACAGGATTCTAAAGTAATTAGACTGCATTTCAAAAATCATTTTTATGTTATATTTGTAACTTGAATATTTATTAACACATATAATTTTTCTCTGATCTCTACCACTGAGAGGGATGTATTTCACTTACCATCATTACAAATGGTATAGTTTCATGTTCTATTTTTTCTTAACATGTCTTTTCTTTAGGGTCATCTCAGTCCTTTTACAAATGTGTTCACTAAGTAGAAAAATCCTTTTAGGTTTATGCATTGAGGGAGTGTCAACTACAGTATTCACAAATGTTCTTTATATTTTGGTATGGTGGATTATATTGGAAACACTTTTTCTCTTGGTGTCGTATTAATATTTTTTCAAAAAGCAACCTTGTAGATTGTCTAGCATAATCTTCAGGCTTATGTCACACAAATCTAAGAATTTAGATCTTCGTGTTGGCTTTTCCACTGCTCTATGGGCTTGGGCAAATTGCATGTCTTGAGAATGCATTATCTCCAACTTCCATTTTTGCCTGATGGTCAATGAAATGGGAGAGTGAAATTTGTGCATTTCAAATGATTTGGGGCCCTCTGTTAAATTTTGAATACCCTTCCTGCTGCAGGAAGTTCTTTAAAACTATATCGTGTTAACTAATATGTGGCTAGTTAATGACTGTAGAATTCTGTATCTTTTCCTCCCTAATAGTAGGACACCTCACAACTATGGATATATTTGGCTTTCTGCCACTTGCCTGAAACTGCAGGTGTCATGGTTAAAAGCCATTATTTTGCTACTGGAAATTAATTTCATTTTAACATTAAAATGCTAATTGATCCTTTTTTTGGCCTTTTTAACATAGGTCTTCTGAGCTACAATAATTTTTTGGAACGGCAGAAATGATTGGTTCTAGCAACAGATGGGAATTTGGAGTCACTCTGAAATATATCCTGGAATAATTGTGTTTGACTAGAACCAAATCGTATGAGGTCCCCAAGGTAAGATTATTTTAACGTTCACCTGGACATAATATCTTTACAGAGTATTGAGAATTTAGCAAAAGTGAGTATCCTGGAGTTGATGATCCTTTTTAGAAGCCTGCTTTTACACTTTTTGGGAATTTGGGGAAATGTTGATCTTTTCATTTTAGCTTTCATCTGTGAAAGGAAAATTATTTCAGTTTGCAAAATAGTACTTTGGTTTATTCAGTAGGGGAAAAGATGAGGAAATACAAATCTATTGCTGAATAGCTTTCTGGCCCCACCCCTACCACTCTGACCTGGCATTTCTCTGTGGGAATTGTTGTTGAGCTATTGTTAAGTGAATCCTTGTTTTAGGGACTGGGAACTTATTGCTGCTCACCCAGCAACTTGTTACATAGAATTGTCCATGTAAGAAGAAGATAGATTAGGGATCATTGTCCAGGATTTGGAATGTGTGCCCTTGAGACTTTTGATTTAAGGCATTTGTTGTTGGAATCCAACCAGGAAAACAAACCATTCTGCTGGCTTTTTCACTGCTCCGTGAGCTTGGGTAAATTGCATGTCTTGGGAATGAATTATCTCCGACTTCTATTTTTGTCCAATGGGAAGTGAATTCAGGAGACTGGTTATACATATGATGGGAGAGTCAGAGAAACTGAGCAGAAGATACACAGGAAGTCACTGCCGTCTCCTGGCTGGGGACCGTGGAAGTAGTTAGTCCGTGCGGAAGCAGTGCCTAGAAGAAGGAAACTAGAGTGGAAGCTAGAACCACAGTGGGCCCTTCTGGCAGGAACTGGAGCCATGGTGGAGAAATGGCCACCCCACAGATCCTGCCAAAGACAGAGAAGGCAGGGAGAAATGTCCTGGCCTATCCCTTTTCCTAGTTTCCAGGCTCCACCTGTTGCCTTTCCTTGACTGAACCCAGCCAGTAACCAGCTGACCTGGGAGCCTGGGAAATGCAGCCTAGAGGGCCCTCCAGCCCTCATTACAGGGGAAGGGGGAAGAATGGATCTGAAGGCAAAACAGGCCCAGGCTGTTATATAATTCATATATTTAAAATAAACTTTTGTTTCTTTTTAATAAACTTTTATTTTCATTTTATAATGTAACTTTCATTACTGAAGAGCATCCCATCTCATGGCTGTGTCATAATTTGTTTAACCAGTCTCATACTGTTAAATATTTGGATCATCATTTTTTTTTGTCTTTCCCTCCCTGCCTCCCTGCCTTCTTTTTTTGAGACAGGCTGTCACTCTTTGCTCAGGCTGGAGTGTGGTGGTATAATCATAGCTCACTCCTGCCTTGAATTCCTGGCCTCAAGCAATCCTTCCACCTCGGTCTCCCAGTGTGCTGGGATTACAGGCATGAGGCACCATGCATGGCCAGATCATTTTCAGTGGTATAAGCAACAAAAAAAGTCCCATACATTGCTGGTTATTTCTTTAGGGTTAAATCCCATAAGTGATCTGTTGGATTGTAAATGTTTGACACATATGATCAAATTATCAATCAATTTATGGTTTTATCGAGTTAAACCCTTTCTTTTTGTATTAGAGATATTTCAATCAATTATTGCCAACGGTGGGACATTATTTTAAATATTTTAATTGCTTTCCTTTGAGTGTGGGTGGCATTGTGGTTTTGATGAGTTTCACATCTTTGATTAAATTACACCTGTAAGGCATAGATGAAGGGATTTCACAGGTGTTTTTAAGGTTCCACTTACACTGAATTTAGTTAATCAAAGGAGAGACTATCTTGGGTGGGACTGACCTAATCAGATAAGCCCTAAAAAGGGACTGAGACTTTCCTGGAGGAAGAGATTCAAACCATGAAGGAGCATATGCAGGGGCCGTGTGGCAAAGACGTGAAGGGCTTGAGAGCAGTTCCTGGTCGATAGCAAGAATATGCGGAATACAGAGAGTCCCAAGAAAATGGCTTTTGCCAACAACCTGAGAGCGCTTGGAAGTGATCCTTCCCCACTTGAGCCTCCAGATGAGGACACACCCAGCTGACACCTTGATTTTAGCCTGTGAGTTTCTGAGCAGAAGACCCAGCCAGAACATGCCAGACTCCTGACTTTCTACAGAAACTATGAGATAATATATTGGTGTTGTTTCAAACTGCTCCTTTCCAAGCACAAAGTAGGCCCGACCCTGCTTAGCTTCTGAGATCAGGTGGGTTGAGGGTAGTATGGCTATAGATTGTTGTTTTAAACTTCTAAGTTTGGTAATTTGCTTCAGACATTGCTAACATTCTAAACTTACACAGAAACATGGGGCCTTTCTGCTTTGAAGGGCCTTTAGTTTCTCAAAGCATGCCTTCCATCTCCACCTCAGTGTACTCACATGAAGGGGACAGAAACTCTAGAAGCAGCTTGAAAGGTGGCAAAGAAAATAATATGTGGATCTTACATGAGTTCTAGATGCTATTATCAATCACATAATTTGGGGGAAGTCCAGAGGCTCAAATTCCGGTATTTGATGATTTTTTTTTTTGTTAATGGAACACTCTGTCTCACACATAATGTTTTAAAATTCCAGTTACTACCCCAGTATCAGCTATCGATCTATTTGTTACAAAGGCTTATTCCTCTTACCCAAGGATCAGAAGTTCAAATGGCCACATGTAAATGAGTCGGGCTGGTTGGGCCCAAGGTACTGACTAGTGGGAGGGACTGTGGAGCCCCATCTAGGGGCAGTGGCAACCACTCCAGCCTCTTACTCCCATGTGGAAATGTGAGCCCAGGGATGCCAGGAATAATTTTTCAAGAGAATCTGGATTCTGATATGCAATCTGGACATTTTATGTGTTGGCAACCAATTCAATTTATTTATTTTTTTAAAAGCACCGATCAAACAAAACACATTTGCAGGCTGGATCAGATACCCTGGCTTCCAGTTTGTCATAATTAGTGGCCCCAAAAGGGACAATTTCAAGGCATCACATAAATGAAAGATGAGTTTTCTATTGCTGCATTGCAAATTACCCAACATAGCCGTTTAAAACCATTTTGAAACAGTTTAAAAGGGCAAAAAGAAGCCAGTGCTTTTTGTTACTTTTAACACCAAGTTCTTCAAAGATGATTGGCCTGGCTACTTAAAAAGCAGACCAAATCTCAAATCAATAAGCAATACACCCTTTAACAAGATCTATTTAACTGAATTGTGAGAGGTCACGGAGAGAGAAGGTTGGCAGCAGAACATGTGTGTGCCTCGGGGTATGGCGTGGGCATGCAGTTACCCTGAGGCTTTGATGTGTTTTCCTGGAACAGGGAACTGGGACTTTGGTAGAGGCACTGCTAGGTTGCTGGCAGCTGGAGGTGCTTCCTTATAGGACTTCCTTAGGGGTCTTGCCTATAGTGTGACTCAGACAAGAAACCAAACTCAGGTACCATGTTTTTATTGTCGGCCCATAAGTGTGTATATATTTGCATATATTAAACGGGGGTTTCTTTGATCCACTGTGGTAATAATAGATGCCATGAGGCATGTGTGAGGAAGAACCTAATATCACCGGAATTTCAGATGCCAAATGCAGTGACTTTTGCTTCAAAAGTTAATATCAAAAAAGCAAACAAAAAAAGTTAGTCAAGTTCTATCTACTTAATTCCCTTGTGATGTTATAAAACGGTAGAAAATTAGGCAGCTGGGAATAATGTTTTTGATATCTTCCTTTTTTTACTCTTTTGTTTTAGAATAGACCATGCAACCATAATGTAAACTGAATTGTCTTTGAGCAACTGTTTTCATACTGTCCATCATACGAAGTTAAATTCATTTTATATTCACTTGTATTTGTCCATACTCCTCCCCAAAGGAGGAGCTGAGATTGGTTTAATCAACTATGAACCTAGTCTTCCAGACCAGAAAGTCTTAGTGTACAGTCAGAGAAACCAGGAGAAAGTTCTTGGACCACATGTGCAAAATCTCCATGGATTCTTTCAGATCCAGAAACCATATATATTTTATTTGGATCTGGCTCTAAGTGTGTTGCTTTTACATCTCATGGTATAAAATAGAATAAAATCCCCATGCTCTATTAGGGTAACTCAAGCAACAACTTGCAGATTCATAAATAAGCTTCTCACTGATGCATAGTGCTAACTTGGAAAACTCTTAATTATCAAAGTTTTTATTGAAAATTTAGTTAGTGCTCAGTGCAAATAAGGTTCGATTGGTCTTCTGTTTTCTTGGGAGAAAGGAATTCCAGCTCCAGGGATCTGCCCCTGCTTTCTCCCGCCTTCCTAGGATGGTGCTTGCCAGGGAGTCTGGCCTTCCTCAGCCCTCACTGACTCCAGCCCTGCTTTTCCTCCAGGATGAGAGTCTGTGCTAAGTCAGTGTTGCTGTCGCACTGGCTCTTTCTAGCCTACGTGTTAATGGTGTGCTGTAAGCTGATGTCCGCCTCAAGCCAGCACCTCCGGGGACATGCAGGTAAGCCCTTTAAGCTCATTATGCACTGCTGAGATAACAAAACCCCTCCAAACGTCAGAGTCCACATTAGACACAGATAACGGATGTGAGCTTCTGATGGGGTGTAAATAACTAGAGGAAGCATGAAATATGGCGGAGTAACACAGTTTAATGGTTTAGTGCTTTAAGAGTCCTTTAAAAATATTTTTCAGGCTTTTAAAAACTTTTGTTTTCTTGGGCACACTTTTATTTTTATAGCAGTTTTTCTCAAGGAATCCCAGAAAACCAGCAGCAATTTGTGTGGTTGGCGTGTGTGTGTGTGTGCATACATGTCAGTCCATCTGCCCATCCATCCATCCATCGACTCCTGCAGCTTCCTTAGAAGTAGAATATCTTTATGATAAACTTAAACTAACACTTATAGGGCTGTAGTGAAGGGAATAGTCAGATAATTTAAGATCTTTTTGAGAGATGTGGAGAAAATATGCTACATGATTTTTTTAAAAAAGAAAAGAGAAAAAGCTGTGTTAACTTTCGTAAGGGACTTAAAATGGGTGTTGTCTAAAGATTTAGAGGCAGTCATTCTGATAACTTCTAGTGAAACTCATATCTCTGCATTGCTGATTTTTAAAGGCGAGATCAAAACCATCAGCTGCTGATCAGTTTGCTTTTTTTTTGTGTGTGTGTGTTTCTGTCCTTTCTTACATCAACATTTAAAGTGACACAGTGGAAACTGCCCAGTAAATTATGTTTTCCTGAATAATTCATATGTGTCAATGGACTTGTTGTCAATTAATTTGCTCTCTCAGCTTTCGTAATCTGAGACATGGCAGTGCCAGAAATGTTTTGACTTCTTTGGGAAAGAGTGATGCCTGAACCCTAAATCACGTATGGGTCAGAATTATAAATTCTGTCTCCAAAGGTCTTGTGTGTGGAAACTTCATGAGATATTCTTACCAACAAATATATAACATGTCATACTTTCCACTTTGTTATTCTGATATTTTAAGGTTAGTCATAATTTAAGGCTCAAGATAATTTTTAAAATCTCACACAACTCAATTTTCCCTCCTCAAGTGACAGTTCCAAGAAGATGAGAAAAATAATGATTGAAGTTTCAGCAAATCAGCATAAAATCAATACCATCTGGCTGCTGTGAAGTGCCCACAGCTAGTTGGTTATTGTGCTGTGCCTATTTTTATGAGTTTGTTCATGAGGATAGTGTTTGAGGTCCTCAATCTTATCTCTTTTCTTGAGTGGAGTTTAAGAGTCAGATTAGTTGACAGGTGAAGCATTGCAGTGGGATTACCACCCGCTCCCATTCATGCTGTAAATTTTCTCTAGTGATCTTCAGGGAATGAAAGTCCATGATCCTTGCAATGTCCATGTGGCATTTTTGTCCCAATTTAGTGCATAGCTGATGGAGAACTTAGGATCACCAGAATTAACTGGGGCAGTGCACCGAGATCCTGAGAAACTCTGGTCAGATTTTCACTCTACTGTGGGTATATTATAGGAGGTCTGACAGCGGGAGCAAGTTGCAGAGGGTTACCTGCAGACGGCTGTGTCTGAGTGTCCAGAGAGGCTCCTGGCACTGTCCCATGGGCTTCATGGTTAGTGCTGGCCAATTAAAGAAATGGTGGCACTAGGAAACCCTAGTTAGAAGTTGGATGCTTTTTATGGCTTGGATTAGAAGAGTGGATGTTGATTGCTGTGTGTAAACAAGGAGGTATTTTACAACCCTATCTCCACCTACCTGGCTAAGAGACACAGAAGAAGGCGGGAATCTCCCCCCAGTTTTGGGAGATGGGTGTTATGGTAGGTGTGTATTGAAGATTTAACTTTAGTTTAAGCATTAAACCATATAAAAACCCACCTAATTTTCACAGGTTGGGTGGTGAGACTCTTGAAGACAAATGGCATTAATACATTTCCACAGAGTCCAGAGGTAGTATTTTTAATCAACTAAAAAACACAAGAGACTGCTTTTGTTGTTTTTAAAGTCTATTTTCCATCATAATTGAGCAGGAGATCACATATACATATAGGACTGTGTAGCTTCAAGCTGTAGAAAAGGTGAAGGGGCCAATTGGCAGGTTCGTTTCTTTTAAAAGGAGGCCAGGGCTAACTCTTGTTATTTCTTCAACTAGCAATGTCCTTTTGTTCCCTTTTTTTTTTTTTTTTTGGCTGTAAGCAGTGCATCATTTTCCCACAAGAGGGCAGCAAATATGTTTTGTGCAGTGGAAAGATGCCATCTGGAAGGAAGTTTTGGAAACTCGACTCCTGTGGAATTAAAGATTTAGGGATCTTCCTAGAAATTTCATCTGGTGTAGACACGAGTGTTTGGGACAGAAAGCACATTACAACTTTAAGATTTATTCCTGGGAATACTAGGAGACTTCAAAAATTCAGATTTTTGTACTTTAAAGATGAAATCATAGCTAGTTTTCTGATGGAGCTGAGAGAGTTGAGAACTTGGGTGCTATTGATTTATATGTTCACTTTAATAGTTCCATTTCCCTAGAGAACTTTGAATATAACCTGGACTGCACTATTTCAATTCCACAAAATGCTGGGGTGTTTATTTAATATAATGTGTTGGCATAAAGTCCCTGGAAAAACTGGGGCACACCTGGACATGAGGCAGGAGAGGAAATCAAATGTTGGGGGGTCTAAAGTCAAACCTAATTCTGGTTCTGGTACATCCTGGCTGTGTGGCCTTATCCAGGCCACTTAACCTCTCTGAACCTGTTTTATCATCTGTAAAGATGGAATGATATCCATGCCTATTTTATTTGGAGTTACTGGAATAACTAAATAAGGAAAAGTAGGTGAAGGGATTAGCACATAGTCAACATTCCATAAATGGCAGATATTTTCACACTTGGAGGCATCTAGAATGAGTGTGGAAAGGTTTGCATTCCAGGAACGGCTGAAGACTATAAGCATGGGTAGGTAGATGTGATCAGAGCCTTCAGGGTTTGAAGATTTCTCATGTATAAGAGAAAAAGGCTTGTTTTTTCATCGTTCTAGAAAACTGACTATGGCCAAGAAAGTCGCTTTATGAAGACTGAGGTTTCAGCTCAACCTTAAGGAGAGAAAGGCTTCAACAAGCTGGGGAACAGAGTGAACCAGAAGGGTGTTGAGAGCCCTTTTATTTGCTGGCCTTGAGCTAAATCTGCTGTAGAGAGGATGTCTCACTGATTGGGAAGTAGTTAGATGTCAAGAATTGTGAAGGGTCTGAGCTTTTACCCTCCTCGCAAGCTAGTAGTTTAGCTGGTCATAGTTTCGTGAATGCTGGGCAGAAGGCATGAGATGATTGCGTCAGAGACAAAAGATTTTATTTTAATTAATCAATTTTTTTGAGGTGGAGTCTCCCTCTGTCACTTACGCTGGAGTGCAGTGGCGCAGTCTCGGCTCACTGCATCCTCTGCGTCCCAGGTTCAAGTGATTGTCCTGCCTCAGCCTCCTGAGTAGCTGGGATTATAGGCGCCTGCCACAATGCCCAGCTAATTTTTGTATTTTTAGTAGAGATGGGCTTTCACCATGTTATCCCCCAGGCTGGTCTCAAACTCCTGACCTCAAGTGATCTACCCACTTCGGCCTCCCAAAGTGCTGGCATTACAGGCCTGAGCCACTGTGCCCGGCCCGAGACAAAAGACTTTATTACTCATGGCACAGGAAGCAGCGTGAGCTTCAGGTTTGCTTCAGTTCTTCTTTCATTCTTGGGCAAGTTATGAAACCTCTTCGGGACTCAGCCTCTTTCTGTGTAAAATGAGAATAATAAAAATAATAAAAAATAAACCTCAGAGTTATAATAAGGAATCAATTAATACCTGGGAAATGCTGACAACTGTGTTTGCTTAGTGAGTGCTCAAATGCTAGTTATCCTTATTTAGACCTGTCTTCTTCTTTTGAATGTTATCTGTTTTGTATAGGTTCTGTACTGTTTAAATTTATGGAAATTTAGGTTTTCTGTTTTTTTTCTGTTATAAATGATTATGCAAAATATGCATGTTGTGATTGTGTGTTTTGGTGGTTTATGTTGTTTTTAACTTACGGTAAATTTTTTGAAGAGCAGTTGTTGTAATCCAAGTTTGAGCCCATGTTTTCTGTCCCCTATCATGGCTGAAATTTATAGGAACCCTGCAAATACTCTTGACTGTATGGACTGTTTTAGTTCTAATTTTCTACAATAAACCTGGTAATTTCAAAACTACTAATTGAGTGGGGCATATAACATCTACTACAGGAGTCTCTCTGAGGCTTAAATTTGAGATAACATTTGTGAAAATGATAAAATCGTATGTACAAGCGGCTATTTGTACTTTGCCGGCAGAAATGAATTGTACTTACACAGATGTGTTTGAAAAATGATTTGCCTGCATTGCCTAAGTTCTGACACTAGGGGGTAGGCAAGGCTTATCATAGCTAAATAGAGCCACGTAATTTTGCATGTTATAAAAAACGCGCTGAAAAAAATCAAAGGAAACAGAGGAAATTAATTTTACTAACACATTTTATTTAACCCATTATATTAAAAATATTATCATTTTAACATGTGAACCTAGCCACATTTCAAGTGCTCAATAGCTACATGTGATTAGAGCCTACTATAATAAGTACCATGAACTAATAATGAGTTAGGTCTTAATGTTGCTTTTTTAAAGATTAGAATTATGGGTTATTTTAATTTTCATGGGTCAGTCATAGAGCACATTGTTTTATCTCTCTTTATTTCACTTAATTTCTTTTATGTTTTATTTAATTATTTAGTTCTCTCTTTTTTTTTTAACAAATGACTACTAAATTCAAAAAAGTACCAGGTAAGTGGGATTTGTAACATCAAGTAATAAAGAAAGGGGAAGAGTTCTGTTTCCTGATGAATTGCTTATGCTATTATTCTCTGCAAGAGCATATTTTTAGGGAGAGGGAAGTGGCAAAAGTAATTTGACAGTGTGTGTGTGTGTGTTTATGCATGTGATATCAACCATTAAGTCTTAAAGTTACCCACTAGCAAACTTATTTTGATCAATAATGAGCACTTACTCACTGGGGTAAGTGAAACTTGATGATACTGTTTTAATATGGTTTCTCCTGTACTTTTCTCTGTCTTCCTTCTTCCTGTCCCACTTCCAATGAATGGTTATTTCAGTAAATCTATGGATGTATTGCTATGTAGGCAACTGCACAATAACATACTCTATTTTATGAGCAAGAAAAAGAAAAGGCTGTGGAATGGTTTAAAGGGCCTATGTTTTGGTAGCGATGAAAAAAGGCATCTATAAGATAGTGGTTACTTTATTCTTTCCCTGGGGAGTTTTTGCACTAAAAACACAGAGGGCCCACAGCAGCTATATTCCATCTGAACCTTACAAAGTAGAGTGCAGGCACCTGTATTATTTACCAACTGAACTAGTGATTACTCAGACCTGCAGCTAAAGATGGGAACCACTGATTCAGAAGAAAAAAAAAAAACAACTGGAAGTTTGACTCTAGCTCCTATCAAGGTACAGTTTGATCTGAGTGGTGATGAGTCTCCATTTCAGTCTTGATATGACATGGTTAGGCTGAGGAGAGATGTATTTCACCCATCAAGGTGACCTACATCTCCACTTCTTGGGAAAGACTGTGACAGTACTTACTCATTTTGTACCAGCTAGGCTTTCTGGATGCTAAAAGCTTCCATCGTGAGGGATTCCATTGACCTCCCTTGTACCCCATATTATATTTCTTCAGTGCCATCTTGATGGGCTCATCATAATCTTGGCTTTTAATAAGAAGGGAAAAGAGCGCATTATATGAGGTGTTAAGATTCGGCTTCTTCTCACCTCCTCAGCTGCAAGTTCAAGTCCCAGTGCCACCGGCAAGGTCAGCTTTGTGAAATGTCTAACAAATGAGCATGCTTTACATCCTTTTTTGTGTCTGTGTGTGGGAAGAAAGGATTGTATTACCGATGGGAGTAAAGAATTTCCGTTCCTCAAGTGAGCTTGTGAGCCACCCTACTTGGCAGAGCAGGCTTTTTCACCCTTCCCTCTTTGAGTCCTTAAGGCAGAACAGGCAACCGTCTTTGAAGAGTTCTCTGGGTAGTCTGGGAAAAGATTCTCCTTACCCTTGAGAAGAAACTTCCCTTTTTCTTCTTTCAAGCTACAACCTTAGACTTCTCTAAACAAAGCCTGCAATTTGGGGTTTAAATTAAAATGCTACAGGTCAATACCTCATCTGTATGCCAGTGCTATACGAGGAAATTGGAATCATTCGTTCCATATAAGGAAAATAAAATCATTGGTAAAAAGAAACAGCAGGGCTGTAGAGATGGGGCAGGAAGAAAAATGACGTTTTGTGTTTTCCTAGGTGTTGCTTGGATACTTTAAATATTTTGGTCCATATGGTAGTCTCAGAATAGAACTCTGGAAATAATATTATTGAAGGGACATTTAAAAACCCATTACAAAGGATTGATTGTGAGAAGACTGTGTTTGCAAGAGTTAAAAACAATTTGACTACTAAGGCCAATTACCATCAATGCTTATATTTTAGGGTATGTCTGGAATCAGATAAGAATGATAACTAAGTCCGACAGGGTGAGAAGGTCCTGAGGTGGTTGGGTGTCTCCAACTGGGCTCTGTTTTTTTCTTACCTGTTGGGGATTGGGTAATGGGATCCTAGAAGCAGAGAGGGAACAATAGAGAAATTTGTTTCAGGAAAAATATAATATAGGCATGAAATGAAATAAGTGAATAGCAACAGTGTTGTTAGCAGCAGGCAATTTTTCAGTAGCTCATCACCGACGTTGCACAGCTACCTGTGAAAGGGTTGGGAATAAATAGCAGCCATCCAAGGGTGTGGGAGATTTGAGCAATCTGAACTTGGTTGTGCATAAAGGAGTCAAGAGGTGTGTCTTCTTCCTCAAAGTCAAACAGTTACAGATTTTGGAAAAGTCTCCTTTGCTCTGGAAAGTCTTATTTGTTATTTAGAAAGCATTTGCAAGAGATGGTGGAAGGCTTGTCTTTCAAGCAGAACTTTCAAAGCCTGGTTGGATTTGAGCTAGAGGAATGAACATGTGAACATGTTGCTGTTTTCTGCCCTCTCTGCAAGTGTCCTGTGATCATTTTACAGGCTTTTCAAGTAAGTGTTGCCCCGTGGAGGACAGTGATTTCTAACTAGGCATAGTCTCTGTGTTTGAGCTGTTGCCGGCTAAACATATCCAACAGGAAATATTGCCGACATTGAAAGGGAGAGGGCAGCTATTAATATGTATTACTTGTCTAGTTAGTTGCTTTCAGGATACCATCTAGAAATTGGAAACATTCACAGAATGGCTAGGTCAGCATTTTTCTAGCCCAGAGTGTGTGTGTGTGTGTGTGGTGTGTGTATGTCTGTGTGTGTCTGTCTGTTGTATGTGTGTCTGTGTCTGTTTCTGTTTGTCTTCTCCTGGAAAACACGTATGACATTGTCTGATCTCTCCAGGCGAGAGCAGGGTTGTTAGCGTCTCTTACCTTATGTTGTACTGATCTGGAATTTGTTTTCTAATGAGCCTGATTCATGCCTTATACGTGTGTGATGCATCAGAACCTGGATTGTTTCTATAAGTCACTGAGACCTGAACTTGAACCCTACTAATTTTAGAATTTGTAATGGAACGTGTGATGAAAGATCAGCCTTGAAATGATAGGGCTGATATTTACCCACGCTGTCTATGAAAAGGGATTTGCTAAGCAAATAAATGGTGTAAATACATTTACCCAGGAGCTGTTCCTGTTATCTTAAAAAATTGTCAAGTGCTTTGGGAAGCATTTGTTTAACATGAAGTCAAAATGCTTGTGCCTTCTCTTTGCAAAGTCCTACCTATGTGACCCTGGGCAAAGTTGTTTAATCTCTCTGAGCCTCAGTTTCTTCTTCCTGGAAGAAGAAATACTTAAAAGTATTTTTGTGACATGAAATGAGACAATTTATCTAAAGGGCTTGGTATTATGTCTGGAATTTAATGCATTTTCTTATTTATTATTGCTATATAATAGTTGTACATATCTTTGGGGTACTTGTGATATTTTGATACATATATACAATGTGTAATGATCAAACCAGGACAATTGCAACATCGATCACCCCAAACATTCACCCTTTCTTTATGTTGGGAATATTATGATTCCTCTTCTCTAGCTATTTTGAACTAAAACCAAATTCTTGTTAACTATAGTTGCTGTACCGTACTATTGAACACTACGTCATATTTCTTCTCTCTAACTGTATTTTTTTATCTGTTAACGTCTGTTCATCTCTCCCTCCTCCCAACCCTTCCTAGCCCCTGGTAACCACCAATCAACTTTCTACCAGTATGAAATCTACTTTTGTAAGCTCTCATATATGAGTGAGAGCATGCAGTATTTATTCTGTGCCTGGCTTATTTCACTTAAAATAATGACCTCCAGTTACATCCATATTGCTGCAAATGACAGGATTTTATTCTTTTTTATGACTGAATAATATTCCATCGTATATATGTACCACATTTGCTTTATCCATTTGTCCACTGACGGACACTTACGTTGTTCCCATATCTTGGCTGTTGTAAATAGTGCTGCAATAAACATGGAAGTATAGTTGTCTCCTTGATATTCTGGTTTCCTTTCTTTTGGATAGATAGCCAGCAGTGGGATTGCTGGATCATTTGGTCCTTTTATTTTTAGTTTTTGAAGGACCGCTATACTGTTTTCCACAGTGGCTGTACTAATCTACATTCCCCCCAACGATGTATGAGTGTTCTCCTTTCTCCACATCCTTGCCAGCATCCATTTTTTTTTGTCTTTTTGATAAAAACCATTTTGGCTGGGGTGAGATGATATCTCATTGTGGTTTTGACTTGCATTTCCCTGTTGATTAGTGATATTGAGCATTTTTTCACATACCTGTTGGTCATTTGTATGTCTTCTTTTGAGAAATGTTTACTCAACTCTTTTGCCCATTTTAAAACTGGATTGTTTTTATTTTTTGCTGTTGAGTTGTTTGAGTTCCTTATATATGCTGCTTATTAATTGATTGTTGGATGGATAGTTTGCAAATATTTTTGGCCTTTTCATAGGTTATCTTTTCACTTTGCCGATTGCTTCCTTTGCAATGCAGAAAACTTTTGCTTTTGTGACCTGTGCTTTTGAAGTCTTACTAAAAAATATTTGCCCAGACCAATATCTTGAAGCATTTCCCCAGTTTTTGCTTCTAATAGTTTTATAGTTACAGGTATTAGATTTAAGTCTTTACTCCATTTTGATTTGATTTTTGTATATAGTGAGCAATAGGGATCTAGCTTTGTTCTTCTGTATATGGTTTTTCAGTTTTCCCAGCACCATTTTTTGAAGAGACTGTCCTTTCCCCAATATAGGTTCTTGGTGTCTTTGTCAAAAATGAGTTGGTATTGTAAATAGTGCTGCAATAAACATTCGTGTGCATGTGTCTTTATAGTAGAATTATTTATCATCATTTGGGTATATACTCAGTAATGGAATTGCTGGGTCAAATGGTATTTCTGGTTCTAGATCCTTGAGGAATTGCCACACTGTCTTCCACAATAGTTGAACTAATTTACACTCCCACCAACAGTTTAAAAGCGTTCCTATTTCTCCACATTCTCACCAGCATCTGTTGTTTCCTGACTTTTTAATGATCGCCATTCTAACTGGCGTGAGATTTTGGAACCAACCCAAATACCCATCAGTGATAGACTGGATAAAGAAAATGTGGCATGTATACACCACGGAATACTACGCAGCTGTAAAAAAGAATGAGTTCATGTCCTTTGCAGGGATATGGATGAAGCTGGAAACTATCATCCTCAGCAAACTAACACAGGAACAGAAAACCAAACACTGCATGTTCTCACTCATAATTGGGAGTTGAACAATGAGAACACATGGATACAGGAAGGGAAACATCACACATCAGGGCCTTTTGGGTGGGGAGCAAGGGGAGGGAGAGTATTAGGACAAATACCTAATGCATGCAGGTCTTAAAACCTAGATGATCAGCTGATAGATGCAGCAAACCACCATGGCACATGTATACCTATGTAACAAACCTGCACATTGTGTACATGTATCCCAGAACTTAAAAGTAAAATAAAAATAAAAAAAATGAGTTGGCTGTAAATGTGTGGATTTATTTCTGGGTTCTGTATGCTGTTCCACTGCTCTATGTGTCTGTTTTTATGCTAATACCATGCTGTTTTAATTACTATGGCTTTGTAGTACATTTTGAAGTCAAGTAGTGTGATGCCTCCAGCTTTGTTCTTTTTGTCCAATTCGGATTGTTTTGGTTATTTTGGGTCTTTTATGGTTCCACATGAATTTTAGCATTGTTTTTTCTATTTTTGTGAAGAATGTTATTGGTTTTTCGTAGAGATTGCATTGAATCTGTAGACCACTTTGGATAGTATTGATATTTTAACAATATTAATTCTTCTAACCCATGAGTATAGGCATGTTTCCTTTTTTGTGTGTCTTCTTCATTGACTTTCATCAATGTTTAATAGTTTTCTTTGTAGAGATTTGTTGCATCTCTGGTTTAATTTATTTCTAGGTATTTTATATTCTTTGTGTCTATTGTAAATGGTATTGGTGCCTCGATTACTTTTTCAGATTCTTTGCATATAAATGCTATGGATTTTTGTATGTTAATTTTGTATCCTGCAACTTTACTGAATTCACTTATCAGTTCTAAGTGTTTTTTGTTGGAATCTTTAGGTTTTTCTAAATGTAATGTCATGTCATCTATGAACAAGAATGATTTGTCTTCTTCCTTTCCAATTTAGATGCCCTTTATTTCTTTCTCTTGTCTAATTGCTGTGGCTAGAACTTCAAATGTTATGTTGAAAAAAAGTGGTAAATTTGGGCATCCTTGTCTTATTCCAGATCTTAGAGAAATGTCTTTCAGTTTTCCCCCAAGCAGTATGTTAGCTATGGGTTTGTTACGTATGGCCTTTTTTGTTTTGAGGTGTGTTCCTTCTGTACCCAATTTGTTGAGAGTTTTTATCATAAAAGAATGTTGAATTGTGTTGAATGCTTTTTAAACATCTGTGGAAATGATCATATGGTTTTTGTCCTTGATTCTGTTAATCTGATTTATCATGTTTATTGATTTGCATATGTTGAACCATCTTTGCATCTCTGGGATGACATTGATTATTTGATCATGGTGAATGATCTTTTTATTGTGTCATTGAATTTGTTTTCTAGTGTTTTGTTGAGGACGTTTACATCTGTGTTCATCAGGGATATTGGCTTGTAGTTTTCTTTTCATTGTGTGCTTATCTGGTTTTGGTGTAAGGGCAGTACTGGCCTTGTAGAGTGAATTTGCACATAATACATCTTCTTCATTTTTTTTGAATAGTTAGAGTATAATTGGTGTTATAAATAGTTCTTTAAATATTTGGTAGAATTCAGCAGTGAAGCCATCATGTCCTGGGCTTTTCTTTGATGGGCGATGCTTTATGACTGCCTTAATCTCATTATTTGTTATTGATCTGTTTGCGTTTTCTATTTCTTCCTGGTTTAATCTTGGTAGGTTGTATGTGTCCAGGAATTTATTCATTTCTTTTAGCTTTTCCAGTTTGTTGGCATTTAGCTGTTGATGATCCTTTGAATTTCTGTGGTATCAGTTGTTATGTCTTCTTTTTGTTTTTCTTTCTGATTATATTTATTTGGGTCTTCCCTCTTTTTATTCTTAGTCCAGCTGAAGGTTTTTCAATTTTTTTATCTTTTCAAAAAAACCGTTTGTTAATCTTTTGTATTTTTTAAAGTTTCAATTTCATTGTTTCTGCTCTGGTATTATTTCATTCCTTCTACTAATTTTGGATTTGGTTGGTTCTCTTCTAATTTCCTGAGATGTATCATTGTTTATTTGAAATTGTTCTACTTTTTTGAAGTAGGCATTTATTGCTATAATCTTCCCTTTTAATGCTGCTTTTTCTGTATCCCATAGATTTTGGGATGTTTGTTTACATTTTCATTCCTTTCATGAACTTTTAAATTTTCTTCTTAATTGCTTCGTTTTCCCATTGATCATTTAAGAACATGTTGTTTAATTTCCATGTGCTTGTATAGTTTCCAAAGTTCTTATTACTGATTTCTACTTGTATTCCAATGTGATCAGAAAAAAATACTTGATATCATTTTTAGTTTTTTGAATTTGTTGAGACTTGTTTTGTCACCCCACATGTGACCTGTCCTGGAGAATATTCCATATGCTGATGAGAAGGTGTATTTTGCAGCAGCTGGATGAAATGTTCTGTAAATATCAGGTCCATTTTGTCTAGAGTGTAGTTTAACTCTGATGTTTCTTTGTTGATTTTTCTGTCTGGATGATCTGTACATTACTGAGAGGGGGGTGTTGAAGTCCTCTACTATTATCATAATAGTCTCTCTCTCTTTAGATGTCAATGTTTGCTCTATGTGTTTGGGTGCTATGGTGTTTGGTGCATATATATTTACAGTTGTTTTATCCTCTTGCTGAATTCACCCCTTTATCATTTTTTTTTTTTTTTTTTTTTTTTTTTTTATTATACTTTAGGGTTTTAGGGTACATGTGCACAATGTGCAGGTTTGTTACATATGTATCCATGTGCCATGTTGATTTCCTGCACCCATTAATTCGTCATTTAGCATTAGGTGTATCTCCTAATGCTGTCCCTCCCCCCTCCCCCCACCCCACAACAGTCCCCGGAGCGTGATGTTCCCCTTCCTGTGTCCATGAGTTCTCATTGTTCAATTCCCACCTATGAGTGAGAACATGCGGTGTTTGGTTTTTTGTCCTTGCGATAGTTTACTGAGAATGATGTTTTCCAGTTTCATCCATGTCCCTACAAAGGACACGAACTCATCATTTTTTATGGCTGCATAGTATTCCATGGTGTATATGTGCCACATTTTCTTAATCCAGTCTATCGTTGTTGGACATTTGGGTTGGTTCCAACTCTTTGCTATTGTGAATAGTGCCGCAATAAACATACGTGTGCATGTGTCTTTATAGCAGCATGATTTATAGTCCTTTGGGTATATACCCAGTAATGGGATGGCTGGGTCAAATGGTATTTCTAGTTCTAGATCCCTGAGGAATCGCCACACTGACTTCCACAATGGTTGAACTAGTTTACAGTCCCACCAACAGTGTAAAAGTGTTCCTATTTCTCCACATCCTCTCCAGCACCTGTTGTTTCCTGATTTTTTAATGATGGCCATTCTAACTGGTGTGAGATGGTATCTCACTGTGGTTTTGATTTGCATTTCTCTGATGGCCAGTGATGAGGAGCATTTCTTCATGTGTTTTTTGGCTGCATAAATGTCTTCTTTTGAGAAGTGTCTGTTCATGTCCTCTGCCCACTTTTTGATGGGGTTGTTTGTTTTTTTCTTGTAAATTTGTTTGAGTTCATTGTAGATTCTGGATATTAGCCCTTTGTCAGATGAGTAGGTTGCAAAAATGTTCTCCCATTGTGTAGGTTGCCTGTTCACTCTGATGATAGTTTCTTTTGCTGTGCAGAAGCTCTTTAGTTTAATGAGATCCCATTTGTCGATTTTGGCTTTTGTTGCCATTGCTTTTGGTGTTTTAGACATGAAGTCCTTGCCCACGCCTATGTCCTGAATGGTATTGCCTAGGTTTTCTTGTAGGATTTTAATGGTTTTAGGTCTAACATATAAGTCTTTAATCCATCTTGAATTAATTTTTGTATAAGGTGTAAGGAAGGGATCCAGTTGCAGCTTTCTACATATGGATAGCCAGTTTTCCCAGCACCATTTATTAAATAGGGAATCCTTTCCCCATTTCTTGTTTTTGTCAGGTTTGTCAAAGATCAGATAGTTGTAGCTATGCGGCATCATTTCTGAGGGCTCTGTTCTGTTCCATTGATCTATGTCTCTGTTGTGGTACCAGTACCATGCTGTTTTGGTTACTGTAGCCTTGTAGTATAGTTTAAAGTCAGGTAGCGTGATGCCTCCAGCTTTGTTCTTTTGGCTTAGGATTGACTTGGCGATGCGGGCTCTTTTTTGGTTCCATATGAACTTTAAAGTAGTTTTTTCCAATTCCGTGAAGAAAGTCATTGGTAGCTTGATGGGGATGGCATTGAATCTATAAATTACCTTGGGCAGTATGGCCATTTTCACGATGTTGATTCTTCCAACCCATGAGCATGGAATGTTCTTCCATTTGTTTGTATCCTCTTTTATTTCATTGAGCAGTGGTTTGTAGTTCTCCTTGAAGAGGTCCTTCACATCCCTGGTAAGTTGGATTCCTAGGTATTTTATTCTCTTTGAAGCAATTGTGAATGGGAGTTCACTCATGATTTGGCTCTCTGTTTGTCTGTTATTGGTGTACAAGAATGCTTGTGATTTTTGTACATTAATTTTGTATCCTGAGACTTTGCTGAAGTTGCTAATCAGCTTAAGGAGATTTTGGGCTGAGACAATGGGGTTTTCTAGATATACAATCATGTCATCTGCAAACAGGGACAATTTGACTTCCTCTTTTCCTAATTGAATACCCTTTATTTCCTTCTCCTGCCTGATTGCTCTGGCCAGAACTTCCAGCACTATGTTGAATAGTAGCGGTGAGAGAGGGCATCCCTGTCTTGTGCCAGTTTTCAGAGGGAATGCTTCCAGTTTTTGCCCATTCAGTATGATATTGGCTGTGGGTTTGTTGTAGATAGCTCTTATTATTTTGAGATACGTCCCATCAATACCTAATTTATTGAGAGTTTTTAGCATGAAGGTTGTTGAATTTTGTCAAAGGCCTTTTCTGCATCTATTGAGATAATCATGTGGTTTTTGTCTTTGGTTCTGTTTATATGCTGGATTACATTTATTGATTTGCGTATGTTGAACCAGCCTTGCATCCCAGGGATGAAGCCCACTTGATCATGGTGGATAAGCTTTTTGATGTGCTGCTGGATTCGGTTTGCCAGTATTTTATTGAGGATTTTTGCATCAATGTTCATCAAGGATATTGGTCTGAAATTCTCTTTTTTGGTTATGTCTCTGCCAGGTTTTGGTATCAGGACGATGCTGGCTTTGTAAAATGTGTTAGGGAGGATTCCCTCTTTTTCTATCGATTGGAATAGTTTCAGAAGGAATGGTACCAGTTCCTCCTTGTACCTCTGGTAGAATTCAGCTGTGAATCCATCAGGTCCTGGACTCTTTTTGGTTGGTAAGCTGTTGATTATTGCCACAATTTCAGAACCTGTTATTGGTCTATTCAGAGATTCAACTTCTTCCTGGTTTAGTCTTGGGAGGGTGTATTTGTCGAGGAATTTATCCATTTCTTCCAGATTTTCTAGTTTATTTGCATAGAGGTGTTTGTAGTATTCTCTGATGGTAGACTGTATTTCTGTGGGATCGGTGGTGATATCCCCTTTTTCGTTTTTTATTGCATCTATTTGATTCTTCTCTCTTTTCTTCTTTATTAGTCTTGCTAGCGGTCCATCAATTTTGTTGATCTTTTCAAAAAACCAGCTCCTAGATTCATTAATTTTTTGAAGGGTTTTTTGTGTCTCTATTTCCTTCAGTTCTGCTCTGATTTTAGTTATTTCTAGCCTTCTGCTAGCTTTTGAATGTGTTTGCTCTTGCTTTTCTAGTTCTTTTAATTGTGATGTTAGGGTGTCAATTTTGGATCTTTCCTGCTTTCTCTTGTGGGCATTTAGTGCTATAAATTTCCCTCTACACACTGCTTTGAACGTGTCCCAGAGATTCTGGTACGTTGTGTCTTTGTTCTCGTTGGTTTCAAAGAACATCTTTATTTCTGCCTTCATTTCATTATGTACCCAATAGTCATTCAGGAGCAGGTTGTTCAGTTTCCATGTAGTTGAGCGGTTTTGACTGAGTTTCTTAATCCTGAGTTCTAGTTTGATTGCACTGTGGTCTGAGAGACAGTTTGTTATAATCTCTGTTCTTTTACATTTGCTGAGAAGAGCTTTACTTCCAACTATGTGGTCAATTTTGGAATAGGTGTGGTGTGGTGCTGAAAAAAATGTATATTCTGTTGATTTGGGGTGGAGAGTTCTGTAGATGTCTATTAGGTCCACTTTATGTAGAGCTGAGTTCAATTCCTGGATATCCTTGTTAACTTTCTGTCTCGTTGATCTGTCTAATGCTGACAGTGGGGTGTTAAAATCTCCCATTATTATTGTGTGGGAGTTTAAGTCCCTTTGTAGGTCACTGAGGACTTGCTTTATGAATCTGGGTGCTCCTGTGTTGGGTGCATATATATTTAGGATAGTCAGCTCTTCTTGTTGAATTGATCCCTTTACCATTATGTAATGGCCTTCTTTGTCTCTTTTGATCTTTGTTGGTTTAAAGTCTATTTTATCAGAGACTAGGATTGCAACCCCTGCCTTTTTTTGTTTTCCAGTTGCTTGATAGATCTTCCTCCATCCCTTTATTTTGAGTCTATGTGTGTCTCTGCACGTGAGATGGGTTTCCTGAATACAGCACACTGATGGGTCCTGACTCCTTATCCAGTTTGCCAGTCTGTGTCTTTTGATTGGAGCATTTAGCCCATTTACATTTAACGTGAATATTGTTATGTGTGAATCTGATCCTGTCATTATGATGTTAGTTGGTTATTTTGCTCGTTAGTTGCCATAGTTTCTTCCTAGCCTCGATGGTCTTTACAATTTGGCATGTTTTTGCAGGGGCTGGTACCGGTTGTTCCTTTCCATGTTTAGTGCTTCCTTCAGGAGCTCTTTTAGGGCAGGCCTGGTGGTGACAGAATCACTCAGCGTTTGCTTGTCTGTAAAGTATTTTATTTCTCCTTCACTTATGAAGCTTAGTTTGGCGGGATAGGAAATTCTGGGTTGAAAATTCTTTTCTTTAAGAATGTTGAATATCGGCCCCCACTCTCTTCTGGCTTGTAGAGTTTCTGCTGAGAGATCAGCTGTTAGTCTGATGGGCTTCCCTTTGTGGGTAACCCGACCTTTCTCTCTGGCTGCCCTTAACATTTTTTCCTTCATTTCCACTTTGGTGAATCTGACAATTATGTGTCTTGGAGTTGCCCTTCTTGAGGAGTATCTTTGTGGCGTTCTCTGTATTTCCTGAATCTGAATGCTGGCCTGCCTTGCTAGATTGGGGAAGTTCTCCTGGATAATATCTTGCAGAGTGTTTTCCAACTTGGTTCCATTCTCCCCATCATTTTCAGGTACACCAATCAGACGTAGGTTTGGTCTTTTCACATAGTCCCAAATTTCTTGGAGGCTTTGTTCATTTCTTTTTATTCTTTTTTCTCTAAACTTCCCTTCTCTCTTCATTTCATTCATTTCATCTTCTATCAGCGATACCCTTTCTTCCAGTTGATCGCATCTGCTACTGAGGCTTCTGCATTCTTCGCGTAGTTCTCGAAACTTGGCTTTCAGCTCCATCATCTCCTTTAAGCCCTTCTCTCCATTGGTTATTCTAGTTATCCATTCTTCTAATTTTTTTTCAAAGTTTTTAACTTCTTTGCTATTGTTTTGAATTTCCTCTCGTAGCTCAGAGTAGTTTGATCGTCTGAAGCCTTCTTCTCTCAACTCATCAAAGTCATCCTCCATCCAGCTTTGTTCCGTTGCTGGTGAGGAACTGCGTTCCTTTGGAGGAGGAGAGGTGCTCTGTTTTTTAGAGTTTCCAGTTTTTTTGGTCTGTTTTTTCCCCATCTTTGTGGTTTTGTCTACTTTTTGTCTTCAATGATGGTGATGTACAGATGGGTTTTTGGTGTGGATGTCCTTTCTGTTTGTTAATTTTCCTTCTACCAGACAAGACCCTCAGCTGCAGGTCTGTTGGAGTTTACTAGAGGTCCACTCCAGACCCTGTTTGGCTGGGTGTCAGCACCAGTGGCTGCAGAACAGCGGATTTTCGTGAGACCACAAATTCAGCTGTCTGATAGTTCCTCTGAAAGTTTTGTCTCAGAGGAGTACCCGGTTGAATGAGGTGTCAGTCTGTCCCACTGGGGGGGTGCCTCCCAGTTAGGCTGCTCAGGGGTGAGGGACCCACTTTAGGAGGCAGTCTGTCCGTTCTCAGATCACCAGCTGCGTGCTGGGAGAACCACTACTCTCTTCAAAGCTGTCAGTCAGACAGGGACATTTAAGGCTGTGGAGGTTCTCGCTGAGTTTTTGGTTGTCTGTGCCCTGCCCCCAGAGGTGGAGCCTACAGAGGCAGGCAGGCCTCCTTGAGCTGTGGTGGGCTCCACCCAGTTCGAGCTTCCTGGCTGCTTTGTTTACCTAAGCAAGCCTGGGCAATGGCGGGCGCCCCTCCCCCAGCCTCGCTGCCGCCTTGCAGCTTGATCTCAGACTGCTGTGCTAGCAATCAGCAAGACTCTGTGGGCATAGGACCCTCCGAGCCAGGTGCGGGACACAATCTCCTAGTGTGCCGTTTTCCAGGCCCGTTGGAAAAGCGCAGTATTAGGACGGGACTGACCCGATATTCCAGGTGCCGTCTGTTTTCCCTTTCTTTGACTAGGAAAGGGAACTCCCTGACCCCTTGCGCTTCCCGAGTGAGGCAATGCCTCGCCCTGCTTCGGCTCGCGCACAGTGCGCTTCACCGACTGTCCTGAACCCACTGTTAGGCACTCCCTAGTGAGATGAAACCGGTACCTCAAGCAGAAATGCAGAAATCACCCGTCTTCTGTGTCGCTGGGGCTGGGAGCTGGAGACCGGAGCTGTTCCTATTCGGCCATCTTGGCTCCACCCTACCCCTTTATCATTATATAGTGAACTCCTTTGTCTCTTTTACAGCCTTTGACTTGAAGCCTATGTCTGGTATAAGTTTAGCTACTCTTGCTCTTTTCTCATTTCCATTTGCATGGAATAGCTTTCCTTCTTTTCACTTTCAGTCTATGTGTGTCTTTATAGGTGAAGTGAATTTCTTGTAGGCAGCATATAGTTGGGTTGTGTTTTTAAAAAATCTACTCGGCCACTCTATGTCTTTTAATTGGAGAATTTAGTCAATTTACATTCAAGGTTGTTATTGGATGTGTAACTACTGACCACTGTCATATTGTTATTTTCTGGTTGTTTTGTAACTCCTCTCTTTCTTCCTTTGTTACTGTCTTCTTCCTCTCTGGCTATGTGATTTTTTTCTCTGGTAGTATGTTTTAATTTGTTGCTTTTCATTGTTATTGTATCTATTATAGGTTTTTGCCTCGCAGGGGTTACCATGAGGCTTACGGAAAACATCTTATAGATATAACAAGTTATTTTAAATAAACAATAAGTGATCACAAAGAAAAGAAACCAACAAATGAAAAACAAAAACCCTGCACTTTAAGTTCATCCCTTCCACATTTTGACTTTTTTGTTGTCTCCATTTACATCTTTTAATATTGCCTATCCCTAATAAGTTGCTGTTGTCATTATTATTTTTGATAGATTTGTCTTTTAGTTGTCTTTTTTTTTTTTTTTTTTTTTGAGACGGAGTCTCACTCTGTCGCCCAGGCTGGAGTGCAATGGCGCAATCTTGGCTCACTGCAAGCTCTGCCTCCCGGGTTCACGCCGTTCTCCTGCCTCAGCCTCTCCGAGTAGCTGGGACTACAGGCGCCCACCACCACGCCCGGCTAATTTTTTGCATTTTTAGTAGAGACGGGGTTTCACCGTGGTCTCGATCTCCTGATCTCATGATCCGCCCGCCTCAGCCTCCCAAAGTGCTGAGATTACAAGCATGAGCCACCACGCCCGGCCTGTCTTTTAGTTTTCATATTAGTGACATGAGTGGGTTACACACTATAATTACAGTATTAGGATATTTTGAATTTATCTGTGTACTTACTTTAGCAGTTAGTTTTTTACCTTCAAATGTTTTCTTTTTGCACATTACTGTTATTTTCTTTCAGATTGAAGAACTCCATTTAGCATTTCTTGTAAAGAGAAGTATAGTGGTGCTGAATTCCCCCAGCTCTTGTTTGTCTGGGAAAGACTTTGTCTGTCCTTCATGTTTGAAAGAAAGCTTTTCTGGGTGCAGTATTCTTGGCTTATGGTTTTTTTCTTTAGCAGTTTGAATATGTTATCCCATGTTTCCTGGCCTGCGTGGTTTCCATTGAGAAGTCTGTTGCCAGACAATTTAGAGCTCCTCAATATGTTATTAGCTGCTTTTCTCATGTTGCTTTTAGGATCCTCTCCTTTTCCTTGACCTTCGAGAGCTTTTTTCTTAGTCTTATTTGGGTTGGTTATATTTGGTGATCTCTGACCTCTTTGTACCTGGATATTTGTATCTTTTTTTTTTTTTTTTTTTTTTTTTTTTACATATTTTAAGATTGTATTTATTTGACATTCTGGAAAAGGGGAAACTGCAGGAATGATGAACAGGTCAGTAGTTGTCAGAGTTTGGGGTGGGAGGGGAAAGAAAAATAGGATAGATAAGTAATTGAATAAAAAAGAAAAAAGCACAAAGCGAAGGGCATGGGGAAGAATAAACAACTTTACAGACTATTTCAAACAACAGGGAAACCACAGAATTATGAGGAGGGCAGATTTACCTGGTCATGAATACCTAGTGTGAATTACTCATGTAATAATACATCAGTTCTTGGCCACCATATGCAGTGTAAATTAAGAAATTCCTGTTGCTCAGTGGATGGAAGACTAAGAATGTGAGGGTGTGTTTACAATTCTTTCATTTGCCCTTTACTGAAATGGTGATAGATGCTATAACATATTTCACAGAGAGAATAAGCCTGGATTAGTTGTAGACTACATGATGTTTAAGTTTAGCTATCAAGGTTCAAGAACGGTAGGGATATAAAACAGACTGGCAGAGTGCTAGATATGATGCAGAGTAAACAAGTGAAGGATTCAAAAACTGAGAGGTAGATAGAGAATGGCTACCTAAGATACTCTTGATTCTCCCTCACTAAGCAAATAGAGAAATGTTAACCATATTACCCTCCATAAAATCTATCTCTATTACAACATTTTCTAAAGCTTAAGTTTTTTTGTTTGTTTGTTTGTTTTTTTGTTTTTTACTTGAGGTGGAGTCTCACTCTGTCACCAAGGCTGAAGTTCAGTGGCAGGATCTCGGCTCACTGCAACCTCAACCTCCCAGTACCTGGATATTTATATCTTGCTCTAGGTTTGGAAAATTTTCTGTTATTTTCTCTCTGAATAAGGTTTCTACTATCCCTTGCTCTTTCTCAATTCCCTCTTAGACACCAGTGATTCTTAGATTTGTTCTTTTGAGTTAATTCCTCATATTCTGTAGGTGTTCTTTGTTCCTTTTCATTCTTTTTTTATTTTTTGTATTCTGACTGTGTATTTTCAAATAGCCTGCCTTTGAGCTCACATACTTTTTTCTGATTTTATTCATTCTGCTATTGAGAACTTCTAATGCATTTTGCAGTCCAACACATGTATTTCTCAGTTCCAGGATTTGTTTTTTTTGTTTTTGTTGTTCATCTGATACATTTCTGAGTTTTTTTTTGTGAGTTTGCAGAGTTGGTTTTTTTGTTTTCTTTTTTTTTTTTTTAGAACTGCTGTTTTGAATTCTTGATCTGAGAGCTCACACATCACCATCTCATTAGGTTTCATCCCTGGCTGCTTGTTTTGTGTGCTTAGGGAGTTCATGATTCCTTGTTCGCGGTTGTTTCTTGTGAATATATGTCTATTGCTTTGTATGGAAGGTTAATTATTTATTTCCATCTTTGCTCCCTGGCTTGTTTTGGTCTTTCTGGGGTATGTTTTTTTACAGGTTCTTTGCAGTTGCCAGTTGAACTCCCTTAATCCTAGATTGCTGTTTCCTTTTTGGCACTAGATGGTGCCTTAAACCCAGATTTGCCTCTACTCTCACTAAGGTTCAGAGCTCTGCCAGTCCTGAAATGGGAGTGTGGGTCCCACTGGGGATATCCTGCCATGTGAGAAGTATAGCTAGGGGTTCATGCCCAGAAGAACCGTGGAATGTGCCTTCTACAGTGTGGTGCTGCTGAACAGCCACTCTAGTTTGGCATCTTTTTTGACTAAGATAAAGGGCTGAGTTTTGTGAGCTGAGGTTGCTAGTCTTACATCCTGTATTTGTTTCTAGCACCCTCAGGGGATTTTCTCCCTACAGGGACTTGCTGTGTTTCCTGTGGGTTGAAGCAGGAATGGTTTCCCTGCGCAAGAACCCAAGATGGTTTGGAAGCTGGCTGTCCACCTCAGTCTCACTTTTTTCCAGTGTAGAAATCATAAATCTGGGTGAATTTTTTTGCACATGGTGCTTGGCACATTTGAGGGAGGTGCACTGCAGATAGAAAAGTCCATTTCTCTTACCATCTGTCTGGAGTTTTTCACCTCTCTGTGGTTTCAGGGAACATCTCAGCCTCAAATTTGAGCTCTAGGTGGTGTGGTATGTGCCTATAGTTCCAGCTACTTTGGAAGCTGAGGCAGGAAGATCACTTGAGGACCGGAGTTTGAACCAGCAGCACACTATGATTGTGTCTATGTATAGCCACTGCATTCCAGATTGAGTGTATTCATCCATTTTCATACTGCTATGAAGAAATACCCATGACTGGGTAATTTATAAAGAAAAAGAGGCTTAATGGATTCACAGTTCCACATGACTGGGGAGGCCCCAGAATCATGGCAGAAGGCAAAGGAGGAGAAAAGGCGTGTTTTACATGGCAGCAGGCAAAAGAGATGTGCCAGGAAACAGCCCCTTACAAAGCCGTCAGATCTCGTGAGACTTACTCACTATTGTGAAAACAGTACAGGGAGAAACCTGGCCCCATGATTCAATTACCTTCCATCAGGTCCTTCCCAGGACACATTGGGATTATGGGAGCTACAATTCAAGATGAGATTTGGGTGGTGACAAAGCCAAACCATATCAGCGGGCAACATAGAGAAAGCCAGTGTTTAAAGAAAAATGAAAAAAACACATAAGTTGTGGGATATTACTGGTGATAATCTGAGTGCTGAATATTTGTTTTTGGTTTCTTGTGGAGTAGAGTGAAGCCAGATTGCTTCTGCCACTGTCAATGCACATATTTTATTTTTGTTTTTTAACAGCTCTATTATATACCTAATGCTAAATGAGGAGTTAATGGGTGCAGCAAAACAACATGGCACATGGATACATATGTAACAAACCTGCACATTGTGCACATGTACCCTAAAACCTAAAGTAAAATAAAAAAAAAACAGCTCTCTTAAGGTATAGCTGACATACAATAAACTGCACAAATTTGAAAGTGTACATTTTGTTAAATTTTAACCTATTTACACCCATGAAACCATCTGAATGATAAAAGTAATAAACCCTTCACCCCCAAAAGTTTCCTTATACTCTTTTTGTAATCAGCTCCTCTTTCCTTCCCACCATCCCTAGGCAACCGCAGTTTTGTTTTGTTTTGTTTTTTGGTCACTGTAGATGAGTTTGCATTTTCTAGAATTTTGTTTGTGGGATCATCTTCTCTTTCATCTGGTTTCTTTCTGCATAATTGTTCTGTGATTCTTCCATGTTGCTGCAGGTATATAGGTTCTTTTTTTAACTAAAACATTTTAAATTGACACACAAGCTCATTTCTTTTTATTGCTGAGTAGTATTCCATTATATGCCACACATTGTTTATCCATTCACTTGTTGATAGACACTTGGAATTTTTCTAACTTTGTCTATTACAAGTAAAGCTGCTGTGAACATTTTGTACAAGTGTTATACAGACATATGGTTTCATTTTTCTTTGGTAACTACCTTGGGAGAAGAATGGCTGGTTCATATGGTAGGTATATGATTGATTTTTAAGAAACTGTTAAATATTTTTAAAGTGGTGTACCAACGCGTGCTCACCAGCAGTGAATGAGAGTTTCAGTTCCTTCATATTCTTGCTAGCACTAAGTATTGTCTGTATCTTTAATTTTAGCCATTTTTAATAGGTGTGTGGTGATATCATATTGCAGATATAATTTGCATCAACCTAATGGCTAATAATGTTGCACATCTTTTCATTTTCTTGTCACCTGTCTATTTTCTTTGGTGAAGTGTGTTCAAATTATTTGGCCACTTTTAAAAGTCACGTTGTTTGTTTTTTCAATATTGAGTTTTGAGAGATCTTTATTTATTCTTGATACAATTCCTTTATCAAATAACCAAATTGCAAATATTTTCTCCTGGTATGTGGCTTATCTTTTTATTCTCTTAACAATGTTTTTTGAGGAGCAGAAGTTTTTGTTTTGATGAAGTCCAATATACTAGTTTGTTCTTTTACATATTTTACTTTCGGTGTCTTAGAAATATTTGTCCCAATCCAAGATCACACGGTTTGTTTTGTATATTTTCTTTGAGATGGTTTTTAGTTTTTGGCTTTATATTTAGGACTGTGATTCATTTTGAGTTAATTTTTGTGTATAACACATTTAATGCATTTTTAGTAGGTAAAAAATTGCTCATTTTAAATTCTTGTTACTTAGGTGAAGTTGCTGCGAATACTTGAAAGTAATAGATTTATTATAAAATGCCTTAGGCATTTTAATAAGTCAGATTGGTATTCCTAGACTACTTAGTTTGAATTAGTGAATTAAAATAAAGGATGTGATAATTTCAGCCATAGAGCTTTTCAGATAATATTTTAAACAGATCACATCTGTGCAGCTCTGAATAATAAGAATATCAACCCAGAAGCTGGAAGACTGGCATTTCTTCCACAATAGTTGGGTAGACTGTGAAAAATTACTACAGCAAATTGTTTACTCTCTTGGTCTCAGTTTTTACAGCTGTAAAACACAGAAGTTATGTGAGTTTTTAAGTTCACAGCATGTAGACTTTGGACTATTTGGGATGGGGCAGATTCTTAAGAGTCCTCATGTCCATCTTGGGATGAATAATTGACTGGATTGGATAGTGTCTCTTGTCTATACATTTCTCATTTTCCAAGCATGTGTTGATGGCATTTTGATGGAAAAAATACAAATAGACTTAAAAGGACTTATGACTTCCTATCAATGCTGTATCATTCATCCATTTTTGAAATCATTGTTTAAGAATGCAACTACTGTCTTATTGGAAATATACTGTGAACTTTATTCTTATTTTTCTATCTACTTTTTTGAGACAGGGTCTCACTCTGTAACCTAGGAGGCTGGAGTGCAGTGGTACAATCATAGCTCACTGCAACCTCCACCTTCCCGTGCTCAAGTGGTCCTCCCACCTGAGCCTGTTGTGTAGCTAGCTGGGACTATGGGCACGTACCACCATGCCTGGCTAATTTTTTTTTTTTTTTTTTGTAGAGATGGGGTTTTGCTATGTTCCCCAGTCTGGTTTTGAACTCCTGCCGTCAAGCGACTGGTCAGCCTTGGACTCCCATAGTGCTGGGATTACAGGCATGAGCTGCTGCGCCTGGCTCGTGAACTTTATTCTTACTAGTAAAATGTACTCTTACTCATTTTAGCTGGGGAACCTTCAGCAAAATGAGTGTTTTGTGTGTGTGTGTGTGTGTGTGTGTGTGAAAATTCTTTTAAGCTTGGAGGCTGAATGAGGCCATGATGTAACAAATTGCTCAGCAGTTGTGGCTAGTGGTGGTTTTACTAGCACTGAGATAGATGTCAGTTTCCAGACATCTCAGACGGTTCCAGCCCAAGGGGGTTTAAATGGCTTGACTCTGCTTCCAGGCCCTTGACAGTGGTCCTCACCCTGCTCAATCATGCTGTTGATAGCTCAGAAGGTGGCAAGGGTGGTAGAGTGGTGCACATCACTATTGGAAATACATTTGTAGTTCAGGCCTTCCTGAAGGGGTAGAAGAGATATCTCTGTCTATGACTACCCTATGTTATGTGCTAAACTGGAAATGCTCATGAACGTGTTAATAAGCAGGTTAATTAGGCTAAAAAGAGACATCCTGTGAGAACAATTATGTGGTATGCTGCTAAATGCTTGTTGGCACGAACAGCAACACATCTGCCTACCCACAATCACCCTATAAATGGCATTTATAAATTGCTTAGATTCTTAACTTGGAGTGTTTTAATGTAACCAGTTTCCTTTTCAGTCCTCTGAATTTTGTTTTATGCACTTACAATATGTGTTTTGAGAAGTTCATAGGTTTCATCATGGCATAAAAAAATGAAGAATTACTGTGAGTGTTTACAGGAAATCTTAGCCTACTTGCCTTTAGCAAGTCCCCTAACTTGTTAAGTATCAGTGGTGGCCCAGACATCTAGTGGCATCATCGGATAAACGATTTCCCCACAGGGAAAGCATGTGGTGGTCACTTGGGAAGCTGTCCTGTCATAACCTCAAGTTTGCCAGCTAACCTATGTGGCTGGAAAAAAGGGAGAAGAGGAAAATATGGTCAGCAGGAGGCAGCTGTGGAACAAATTGCGTAATATTGCAGTGTGGGGACCTGGAGCTTGCATGTGAATGATTTGGGGATACGTTAGTGAAGGTTTTGTGGCAATATCCCCTTTCCCCAACACTATGTCTAGTAAATCACATGTCCATTCACCACATTCGTCTTCTCAGTGTGCATTTCCAGCCAGTGAGAATCCAATGACAGGTCACGGGAGGCTTGATTTTCCACTGTCTTCTACTGCCCTTTTCTCCCTGCTTGTGGAGTGAGAAGTAAGTGAGTGTTTGAAGACTTCTGGGGCTGTTGTATTTTTCTCTGAGGGTGTTGAGCTGGGATGGGGGGGTTGGCTCACTCTGCTCTGGGGTGAATTCAACCATGTCATCCTTTGTTTGTGTCCTCTGGCACAGGCAGCACCTTGGGTGCTTTGACTGCATGGGTCCATGCATCTTTTGTGGTCTTTATTATAATATTATGTGAAAATCATTTGTGTCTGTCTCCCTTCCTGGACAAGAGTTTCTAAAGGTTAGGGGCAAGTGTCTTAGTTTTGTTTCATAAGATGAGTGGCAAAAGAAGATTAAAAAAATGAAAACTAACTGAAAGAGAGAATATTGAATCAAACAGGACGTTTTCTTTCCTAAATTAATTTTTCCTGCGGCTTGTCATCTCAGGTTTTCGTATACAAGTGGGAAGGTTTTTCCAAGTTAGTTTTTGGTAGTGAAGGATATGCTAAGATTCCAATTGCTGCAGAATATTCCACAGTGAACACTCATCGCGGGTAACTTCTGGATTTCCTTAGCAATGGACACTTAGGTTGCTTCAGCTCCCGACTACCCCTGAGAGAAAGACAACTGGAAACCATGGCACCAACAAAAATGCTTTGGTGATCATCCATGTAAGTGTCCCTTTAGGAAACTGTTCAGGAATTTTCCTGGGATGTACAGATGGGAAGGATTGCTGAGTCCTGGGGAGGGTGCATATTTAACATGACAAAATGCTAACTGATGGCTGACCACAGTGACCATTCCACTTTACAGTCCCAGAAACTGTATGTGATATTTCTTCTTTGAAAGGAAGAAATTTAAAGGCAAATATTTTAGAAAATAATTTCTCTGCTTCACTTAGTTTTAGGGTCACAGCCCAATGATGATGTGATTTAGCTTATTGGGTTAGAGACCTACGTGTTAAAGAAGTACTGTGGACTTGAACTTTTATTTTTATTTTAAAATTTTCATTTAATTTTATTTTTAGCTTTGAAATGCATTTTTTTTATTCTTGGAATTCATCTTTCATGAAATTTTTGAGTAGTGTATTTTAAATTAAGCTCAAAAACATAACTGCAACCCAGTAGCAATACATGTAAGTGGTTTCCATTCAAATTTACAAAATCATTATTTGTTAGTAACAAAAATGTAGAAGGGATTCAGTTTTCCTTTTAATCCACAGTTTTTATTTTTAAAAGACCACTTACCAACATCCTACTATAGATCGTTCAACAGAGAGAGGAAAAGGAGCATTACCTAACGAAGATTATTATAGGTGCATCATCCAAGTTACCCAGTAGCTTGGTGGTTGGATATTTCGAGAGTCCACTGTGGTTTTAAATGTTTTATTAGCAAATACATTCATTTGTATACTAGATTTTTAATGTTTTATAGGTGAAAACCTAAAAAGTGACAATAGTACACTTGATATTCATAACTAATAATTAAATGAATAAACCCTTCTGTTCATTAGGTAGGTGCCATGTGGAGCAAGTTTTTGCCTCATGAACTTATTTTGTTTTCAGAGAAATAGATTCACTAATGACACAATAATGGGAGCATTTCAGCAGGTTACCAGGAACTATTTCAAGGGAAAAGGAAATCGATAAACAATTACAAATTGACTCTGTCAAATTCTAATTTGACAGTTATAATTAACAATATCTTAGGTTAAAAAGCTCCAACACTAAGGTGGGACCTTACGTCCTAAGGCCAACTCCCCAGTCTAAGATGTTCAGGAAAGGTCCTACTTCCTAAAAGTCATGGGTACAATGGAGTACATGTTACTGAGAGTTGAACTATCTTGCAGAAAATTCTTTAAAACCACAGGATTCAAGGATCTTACCTAAATACTAGGCATACAATTTTTAATTTTGTAGTATTCTAAGAAAACCTCTTGCTAGGCATGCAGTTGGTGGATATTTACTATTTGTGTTTGAAACACTGGATCCTGCTTTTATTAGCATTCTGGGTGTCCATCCTGGTTGGTGAGCTCTCCTTGCTAAACCCAGGCTGCAGCCTTAGCGCTGCTTTGCCTGCATGGCATTCCATTCAAGGTTGATGCATGGCTGAGAAGTTCTCCGCCTAAATTATTTCCCAAGTCTCAGTCCATTAACCAACTTGGTCAAAAGGCCAGAAGAGAAACGGCATTCTCGGAATATTATTAGCATTTTGTGGTGAATGCTAACTACTGTACATTTACAGCTGATTAAGTTTTGCTCTCTGTTTTATTATGGATTATGACAGGGATTTTGAGACTGAGTTCTGTTAAACAATAAACAGAACTAGCAAGGTCATTTTCTACCTGATCAAAGGAAAACTTTACAGCAAGAAGACATGAATTAAGAAACAGGTTAAATGTCTCGGGGAGCAAGGGATTCAAGTTTTTCAGAGCTGCTCAAGCAGATATTTGCAATGAAATGTGAATATTACCAATTATTTATTGTCAGTGATACATAATTTTTCCACAAAAAATTGGTTCAAGGCCTGGTTTAAAGCAAAGCTCTCAAAGTGGTGGCCGATAGGTAATGTAGGCCCACAAATATGTTTTGTTTGGCTCAGATTATGTTTAATAACTGTTTTTTGAATTGGTTGCATTGTTTGAAAATCACAAGATTTGACATAATAATCCTAATTTGGTACAACACTGAAATAATAACAGATTATTTCTTTTTTTGTAGCAGTCCGCTGCAGCTGGCTTCTGGCTGCCCCCCAGCTCCCCACCCCAACTCTTGCAGATGGGATATTTTTCATTCTCTATGTCACCCTCAGGCCTGTCTCATTTACACTGACCCCTTGAACCTGCAGTATAAGCAAGTGAGTTTGAGACCTTTGACTCAGATATTCCAGAATGAAGATAAAAATAATTAGATTATATTCCAAATTTCAAGTTTCTTTGTCACCTTAGAACACAGTGGTTAAGAGTTTGGGCCCTAGGGTCAAAATAGCCAGGGATCAAGTGCTGGTTCTGCACAGACTAGCTGTGTGACCTTACACAGGTTACTTAACCTCTCTGAACACTAGTTTCCTCAGTTAAAAGGAGACAACAGTTGTACCTACATTTTTATGTGGTTGCTGTGAGAATTCCACTTGCATCTATGTGAATGCATATGCCTGAAACACACACACACACACACGCACACACACACACACACACACACATCACTTGGAATGGTACCTAGTACATGCTAACCTGTCAAATATTTTTATATTTGGTTGAAAACAATTTTCTCTTGGTCAAAAAAGAAAATTGGTAAGTAAAATGATGATTTCTCTTCCTTTTCCCATCATTTGGGAAAAGCAAGTAACATTTTGCTTTACATAGACATTCATTAAAATAGGAGGTACACTGGGTTAATGGTGTTATTAATTTGCATTCCAGCATTAATAACTACAAAAGAGAAGTTGTGTAAGCTGATGGATACTATTCTGTTCTTGATGTTTCTCATAGCAGAGAGACTTGAGGGGGTGGTGCATGTAGAATGGATGCCATGCATTTCCACGATGGATTTGCTCACGAGTGAGCCTTCTTTCTTACTAGTGAATCACATGACTTCACTTGATCTTAGCCAAAAGGTGGAGAAGCAATGAATCGGATGACTTAAGTGCTGGCTCCCTGGCTCCGCCTGGAAAGATGGCGACACTGCCACACTGACTGCTGAAGTGAGTGGCATCTGACGGTCCAAAGAGGGGAGGAAAAGCAGGGCCACTCTTGTTGGAGACTTGATGTTTGATAAGCAGATGGAGAACCAGAAATCAGATTTAAGTTACTGAATGATGGGATGAGATGGAGGTCAATTGGCCTGCTGTAGGCATTACAACCTGTCTTAACTACAATCAGACCTTAATATGTTGTATTTCATCAGGTAATATGGCTTTCTCCCACCTCCTCTTTTCTTTTTCTTCTTTTTTTTTTTGTTTTGAATGATGTTAGTTTCCAAAGCTATTGAGTGCTAAAGCCATGTCCAGTGAAATCTGCTTACATTCATTGGTCCGAACGGTCTTGAACACTTTGGAACAAATTAGGTTTCTGATGACCAGTGCTATGGCAGAGTGGTCTTCATCTCAGCAGTTGTAACATTCAAGGAAAATTAATAACACTTTAATATATGTATATGTATTTACATTTCACCATGTATTTCTACACGTATCTTTAGATAATGATAAATTAGTAAAGTATTCATAGTTTTAAAAAGCTGATTGTAATTTCAATGATTTCTAATCATATTGATGGCAATTGAGAGCATTTTCTGAGTTATCAAAAGTTGCCATCTATTGGTCCTCATTACCTAACACCTAACATTATTTCCTGTTTATCTTCTTTTCAAATTATCTCCATCCTCTAGGGTACAGGCATTGTTTTTCCATGTTTGCAGTGCTCCATATGTGCTTAATGTACTTAGCAAATCAACAGGCCCTGATAGTCCCTTATTAAGAGGAATTATTGTCCTTTAGACATGCTATATTATTTAACATTTGTGCCACCTGGATAGCTGCATGTTTTCAGAAAGCCTACGTGACAACATTTGGCAGTTTGCACAAATTGGGAGAAATCGTTAAATGCTATTGTGAAAGGGAATCTGATTGCCACATTTCGAACATACAAGGATAACAAGAATGCTCAGGATATTTAATTCAATAAAAGTGTTTTAAACATGACAAGTTTAATAGTAATTATTATTTTAGTATTATTAACAGGCACTGGGTCAAATCCTCTACCCTGCGTGTTGTCCCATTTGACTTTATCCTTGATCCTGGAGGTCTGTTCTATTATCCTGTCATGTTTATGTTGAGGCTCAGACACATTCTGTGTGTAGCTCAAGGTCACCCAGCCAGCAGATGGTGGAGCTTGGATTCCAGGTGTACCCATTTTCTTCCAAAGCTTTATCCTTCCCCTCCATACAACAGTGCTGCTCCAGCGATAGGTTTTGATTCTGTGTTGTGGTTCCTACCTGCGTGTCCCTGAACAGGAGTGAGGTATAATTCTTGTTGTTACTCCTTGCATATGAATGTGGAAGCTATAACTTGGGTTGAGTGACTTTCCATGTAATCATTAGTGCTAGGAGTGAAAGTGGAACCTGTAATATCTGCTTTTTAGCTCAAGGTTCCTGCCTCATTATCACTATTATGGAGCTAATTTAAAGATCACATGAAGGTTATTGTACATATGGAGCCTGATGAAGTTACCCCAAGAGGCTGCCTAATGGGTTGAAAATATAGGCCAAGATGAAGACTGAAAGACTCTGGAAGTCTTTTCTAAGAGGGAATAGGTAAAATGTTTGGGAATATAATCTTTGGAGAGTAATGTTGTATAAGGCAACTGTGGTGCCTGTCTACACTTTTGTGCCATTTAGACATGGAATTTCAGAATGACATGCCTATTTTATTAATTTTAAAATGACACAAATAGTAAAGCATTCTTATTTTAAAACATTTTAGAGAGTAGATAAAGCTGCCTTAGACCTCTCAATCTTCCTCTCCCACCATCCTCCTACCTAGTTTTCTCCTCAGGGGTAACCACCACCCTGTTTGGATTGTTAGTCAGTTAGGGTTGTGTTCATCTGCGTGGAATCAACTGAGTAGTTTGACCAAATCAGCATGTTTTTTCCTTACACCAAGGAGTCTGGGTGAGGGTAGTTGTACCAGCTCTGGATGGGTAGTCCAGAACTGGTACAAATATTAAGGATCCACACTCAATCTTCGTTTCTGCCTCACCATCTTAGTTTCGGACTGTTGTTCTCGTGGTGGGAAGGCAGCTCTCTAGTTTTAAATATTGTGTCTGCATTCCAGGAAGAAAGACAGGAAAGGGCAAAGGAAAACAGGTACACGGCAGTGAGCTTGGCCCTTTCTGTCAAGAGAACGGTAGCTTTGTGGAAGTCATGCCCAGTGAAAGCTGACGGCATTCAGTGGTCAGAACAGGGTTACTTGACCACTTTGGAACGAATAATGTTTCTGCTTGCAGGGAAGATGGGGAGAAGGGATGTTGGGTTGGCATTTACCTGTGTCTGTTTATCTACTCAGTCGTTTTCAGTGAATTTATATACATGTATATATACATATAGAAGTCTCTCTGTCTTTTAAGATACATGACGTCACTCTAGATGTTGTTTTGCAACTTTTTTTTCCCCCTACTTATCAGTTTGTCTTAGGGATCAAATGCTACGTCAGTACATGTTTATCAGTTTCATTCTTTTCAGCAGCGGCTGTTTTTCTATAGTATGTGTGTACTGTAGTGCATTTAACCCTTATTCTCTTGATGGGCATTTTGGGTTTGCTAAATTTTTACTATTATATAGAATGTTTGAAAGTACATTCTTATAACAGTTGTGGAATTAAATGAAAAGTTGACTCCCTGACATATGTTCTATGTTAGCAGTTTATTGGGCTTCATTATCGAAACCAAATTATCTTCCCATTGTGTATAAAGTACAAGAATAAATCAAGGTGTTCTTACTATATACCAAAACTTTGCTGATTTTATCCACTTTGCATAGAAGTAATCTAGATTGTATTTTTTCTTTTTTGTAAATTAGAAGATAGAGAACATAATTGAACTCTTTGGTGTTGGTTACTTTAGAAACATTTAATTTTGAGTTGAGTTGTATAAGCCAGCATAGTTCTGTTGTGACTTACATTTTTTATTTCTTACTTAGCTTTCATATAGTCATTTGTTATTTATCATTGTCATTGTTCTGGCCCCTAAGAGTTCCACTGTCCCTTATTATGATTTTTACTCTGCTGTGGGTTTGGAACCAAGGGTGTTAGAATTATATGTTAACTAAGAGTGAACTGCTGTGTATCCAGACAGGTGCAAGTAAAATATAGAGGCTTTGTGTTAGGAAGTTGTGATTGATTTTTGGAGAGCTCAGTAAAATGTTTCTTTTCTGTTTTTCAAGTCTGTTTTCCAGAAGCCTAAGGTTGTTGGAAAGCACACCTCTGTGAAGGTAGAATTACTGTTCAACTGTCTTTGCAAATTGGTTAGGTAAAGAAACAAACAAATAAAAAAAACTAATAAAATACACAACCAGAGAGAAGAATGTATTAGAGGGTACTTGGTGATTTAAAAAAAAATTAACAAAAACAAAACCAAGTCAAATAAGAGGCTAAGGCCACTCATCCAATTTGTAAGGCTTTAACCATATATTTGTTCTTTATTCTGTGGAACTGTATGACATTGCAAGACTCTTAAGACTTGGTGCCTGCCCAAAAAGGAGCTCAGATAACTCACAAGAGCAGCTGTGAACACACGGCCTTTTGACCATTAGTGAAAATGTACATGAATCTAGAATATTTTCCACACAGCTGATCATGTCACCTCCCCTGCTTGCAATCCTCTAGTGGCTCCCATAGTCCTTAGAATAAAGTCTGTAGTCATTTCCATGACCTCTAAGGCCCTGTGCAGCCTGAGTCCTGGCTCTGTGCCTGATGTCGTTTGCCATTCTCTTCTTGTTCACCTCGTTTCAGCCACACTAGCCTTCTCGCTGTTCCTCAGAGAACATTCTTGTCTCAGGCCTGTGTTCCCTCCACCTGGAGCCCTCTTTCATGGTCATTCTTCCATTCCATTGAGAACTTGGCTTAAATGTAAATGTCATCTCTTCAGGTGTCTCCTCTTCCACCAAGTCATTCTCCCATATTCCTGCTTTATAATTCTTGATATAAATCATAATTATATGACATCCTATTATATTTTCATTTATTTTTCCAATGACAATAATTATATTTTCATTTATTAGTTTCTCATTGAAAGAGGATTTTCCTAATTATATTTCCTGTGCCTCATACATAATAGGTGTTCAGTAAATATTTGCTAAATCACTGAATGAGTTTGAAAATATGACAGGCATCATGCCCTGTTTCTGTATGCTCTGAGCCTAGGAATATGCTTAGCAATAATAATAACAGTAACAGCTGATGTTGATTGAGGCTTGCTATATTCTAGACCCTGTTCTAAGTGCTTTGCAAGTATTCATTTGTTTAAAAAGCCTTTGAGGTGGGTCTTGCTATCATCTCTGTGTGCACAGACGAGGAAATGAGACACAGCAGTTGAACAGCTAGCCGAAAGTCACACAGATAGTAAGTGGAGGATCCAGAATGCCTCCAACTTGGGGCCTTCTTACCTGCCATTAGCTACCTTGTTGTGCCTTTCTTTGCCTCTAGCAGACAATCAGTAAATATTTATTACATTGAAATGGACAATTAATAAAGGGGGCATATTATGGGAAACAGATGGTAAGACACTGGAGGAAAATGTAGAAGGGTGCTAACTGTATTGTATAAATAAGAAGTAGGTTAGGAATTAGCAAAGAGAGTGACCCAGGGAAGGTAGAGACCCATCCTCTCCTCGTTCCCAGACCTTCTTCAAAAGAGACATGGGACTTGCCTGGGTTTTAAGAACAAGTCTCTACCAGTAGGCAGAGAGGAGGAAAAGTAGGCATTTTGGGGAAAATTAATCATAAATGATAAACCATGCATTTAAAATATTACTTAAAATAAATTTGAAGGTAAGGGAAGGAAGATAGATATTACAGAGTCACACTTTCCCATATTCAAAACACAACTGACTCATGTCTATTAACACTTGAAGATTTATTTTTAGAATACTAGCAGAGAAAGAAAAGTTTTTTTTCTTGACTCTACAGTAGATAATAATAGCAATTAAAGCTAATAAAGATATAAGCATTGTGACACTCTGTTTATATCTATCTGACATCATAAAGTATAATTTACTTATTCAGGAATCATTGCTTTGTACTTTATTCCTCTGTTCTTGCAAATGATTCAAGTGAATCACAATTGAACCTTTGCATTTCTTGTTTAAGAACCCTCAGTTTTCCTGAGAAGGGAGAAGAGTTTATTAAGGAGGAATTATTTCAGAACACTATTGGGAAACGTAGGATTTTAAGTCCAAAAGGATTAACTCGTCTGATCTTGAATATGAGATGAGGTAGATGAGGTAGGTTTTCTTTTTCTTTTTTCCAGTGCTCACAGGATCCCAGGGTTTCAGTCTCATTGGTTTGCTTTATTTACATATTATTTTATTTTTAGTAGGTGACAATACTAAGATAAGGGTGACATAATAATGTTGGGAACTTTGTTAGTGAATTTCAGTGACTAAGGATTTAAGGCTAATAAATTGGAAAAGAAATTGATCTTGGGTGTGTGTTGACTTTTATGCTGAAGCTAAACTTGGCCAATTCAACTCAAAACTTTTAATTGAGGTTTTGGGAGGCCTGGTAAATTACACCCCCTACCCTGGGTTCTCCATCCCCTGAGTTGGTTGAGACAGTCACGGAGTCAGGCAGGTGGAGGTGAGTACATCACCTTAGGCACTGTTGAAACAGGCTGCCTTTAGGTTTGCAGCCAAGGAGCCTCACTAATGCTTCTCTCTGGAATTTGATGGACTTTTATACCCAGTTGCTGGCAGAGATAGGCAGCCACAGGCCTCCACACAGGAATAGGCCCCAGTTGGCTCAGAACTGACCAAATACGAGTATGCTCTGGGAATGCAAGCGCCAAAGAGGGAGAAGAAAGTCCTAGGCTCAGTTTATCCTCCAAACTCATTAATTCTGTCAGTCATTCCTCCTTTAGATGCATGGTCCCTCCTAGCATTATATGGCACAAAAGAGTCCTCTCTCTCCAAACTTTGCTCCTACAGATCTCCTTCTTTCTGTATTGGCCTCCCTCAGTCTTGAGATGCAAGAGTCATTTCTTCTCATCTTCATCACCTATCAGTTGTTAAGACTTCAGGTAGGGACTCTTAAAGTGTGGTCTTTGGCCACTTGCATCAGAATTGCTGGGGAGCTGTTAAAACACATATTCCTGGGCTCCCACCCAGACAGATAGAGTCAGAGTCTCATGGTGGGAGCCCGGGAATCTGTACTTTTAAGGAGCCCTCCTGGTCATCTGAGGCATGCTAACCTTTGCTCACCCTTTTCCTATAGATCTGATCTCAGTATTGTCTCCACAGTTTGTTTCCCTACATTTCTGGTACCACCATCCCAGGGTACAGCCTCATTGATCTCTCTCCCATTTTGTTTCCTCCTCTGGTCTTGTCTTCCTTTGATTCTTTCCCGCTTACTATAACCTTTCAATGAGTTTTGAAATTCCAGTTTCTAATCTTGTTAGCTACCAGGTAATGGCAAGTTGTGCAATCTATGGCTGGGAGAGTGTGCATATTGATAGATTTGAGATGATAATATTTGCCTAGCAAGTATATAAAAACTTCATTTTCCTTAGGGAGGCTTTTCCTGGCTAAAATCTCTCTCTCTCTTCACCCAGTTTCTATGGTCACCATGCTCTGTCCTTTATAGTAGCATAATTTGAATTTATGTTTATTATTTTTATTTTAAGTTCTGAGGTACATGTGCAGGCATAGGTAAATGTGTGCCACGGTGGTTTGCTGCACCTATGAACCCATCACCTAGATATTAAGCCCAGCATGCATTAGCTATTTTTCCTAATGTTCTCCCTTCGTACACTGCACCCCCCAACAGGTTCTAGTGTGTGTTTTTCCCCTCCCTATGTCCATGTAATTTCATTGTTTAGCTTCCGCATATAAGTGAGAACATGTGTTTGGTTTTCTGTTCTTGCATTAGTTTGCTGAGGATAGTGGCTTCCAGCTCCATCCATGTCCCTGTAAAGGACATGATCTCTCCTTTTTATGGCTGCATAGTATTCCATGGCGTATATATACCACATTTTCTTTATCCAGTCTATCACTGGTGGACGTTTGTGTTGATTCCATGTTTTTGCTATTGTGAATACTGCTGCAGTGAACATATGGGTACATATATCTTTGTAATAGAATAATTTATATTCTCTTGGGCATATACCCAGTCTACACAATACCATTCAGTACATAGGCATGGGCAAAGATTTCACGACAAAATTGCCAAAAGCAATTGCTACAAAAGCAAAAATTGTCAAATGGAATCTATTTAAACTAAAAAGCTCCTGCACAGAAAAAGAAACGATCATCAGAGTGAACAGGCAACCTACAGAGTGGGAGAAAATTTTTGCAATCTGTCCATCTGACACAGGTCTGATAACCAGAATCTATAAGGAACTTAAATAAATATATAAGAAAAAAAACCTGTTAAGAATGGGCAAAGGACATGAACACTTCTCAAAAGAAGGCATTCATGCAGCTAACAAACATGAAAAAAAGCTTGACGTCACTGATCATTAGAGAAGTGCAAATCAAAACTGTAACGAGATAATATCTCGCACCAGTCAGAATGGCAATTATTAAAAAGTCAAGAAACAGATGCCGGTGAGGTTGCAGAGATACAGGAACGCTTTTACACTGTTGGTGGGAGTGTAAATTAGTTCAACCACTGTGGAAGACAGTACTGTGATTGCTCTAAGATCTAGAACCAGAAATACCATAATTTGAATTTTTCATGTTTTTATTTTACTTATTGTCTGTTTTGTCCCTCACTAAGACATATACTGCATGGGGATAGGGGCTATATTTTATTTACCTGCTGTGTCCCTTGTCCTGAGAGCAGTGATGGGTACATTGTGGATGCTTGGTAGTTATTGTTGAATGAATGAAAAGAAATGAGCAACAGAAGCAATGCATGGAGTCCTCAATTCCCTACCTTAGGCAATATTATTGTTGTATGATACCTACCCCTGAGTGTTGAGTATAAATGAGTTGCATTTATTTGAAGGTTTAAGAGTGCTTTGTGAGTCAGATAGAATTTGAAGAAGAGGAGGGTATAGATTCCGGTTGTTTCACGGGGAAAGAGGCAATTTTGCAACTCAATGGTAAATGGCAACTGGCAAGCCAAAAACCCTGACTGTGGTAATCATTTCTCAGTGTGTACCTTTATCAAATCATCATGTTGTACATCTCAAATTTATAGTTTTACTTGTCAATTACACCTCGTAAAACTGCAAGAAAAAAATCCTTTGAAGGACTGAAGAATGGGGCTGGCATGAGATTAGAGGAACCTGTTGAGGGCTGTTGAACTTGAGTGAACTGTTCAGTAATGGATCCTTTGTGAGAGAAGAAACTCAGTAAGATACAATGTGAATGAAGGCTGCGGTTTTGTGAAAGGGCTGGTGTTCAGTGTTTCATTGCTATGTAAGCAACCACTCCAAAACTTCATGACTTAATGTTGTATTATATGTCATGATTATAGATTGGGAATTCTGGCAGACCTGGTTAGGTGGTTCTCCACAAGGACTGGATTGCTTGGTGATAGTCAGCTGACAACTGGGCTAGTCCGAAGGGTCCAAGATGGCTTTACTCATACTTCTGCTACCTTGTCAAGGACAGCTGGAATGCTGGGCTCAGCTGGGTGCCTCTGCTGATCTGTGTAGTCTCAGGGCCTCTCAAAGAGTCTTTCTAGCAGGGTGACTGTACTTCTTGTTAGTAGCTCAAGATTCAAGAACAAGCATTCCAGAGCCAAGAAGTGGAACCTGTTCTCTCATGCAGCCTGGGCACAGTGTCATGTCTGCCATATTCTATTAATCAAACCTTTCACAGAGCCCATTCACATTCAAAGGAAGGGGGTATAGACCTCATGTCTTCATCAGAGAAGCATAGAAAAATTTGTGTCGATCTTAAATACGGCACAATGAGTTACTACCTTTTACATCAATCTACTGGACAAAAAGAGTTTAAGAGATCTAAGAAGAAAATATGTGTTATTGGGCAAGAATCTTACTGCTAGAAGAGCCAAAGAAAAATAGATCATGGAAAACTCTATATTTATCATTATATTTTTATCAGCAAGAATTTTTTATTCCATTCTAGAAGGATAGCTTATGCTAGGTGTAGGAAATCTATTTATTTTAGGGAGAAATTTCAGAGGAGTGTGTTTATTTTTCTCGCTAGGTACATTTTTTTTTTTTTTTTTAAAGTTAGCATTCTCCTTGGTGAAGCATTCCAAAGAATCAAGTTGATTTTTTTTGGGTGACCTAATGAGGTGGAAAGGAGACAGCCTGTCACTTTGCATGCACCATGAGCTGTGCATGTTCCCACCCCAAGATGGTCATGCCGGAGGACATGGCAGAGGGTCTAGGGACTTTATTTTGGGGTAGGAAGTGGTGCAGGATAGATTTCTATTGCTCTGGAGTTGGCAACAGAAATTACTGTCTGAGCCACTGGTACTGGGTGTGGGAAATATTAAAAGGGCGTGGGGACTACTGGGAAGAAAGTAATGATATTAAATATGCTTGTCCATTTATACTTTTAATCCAAGTGCATGGTATCATTGCCACCAAGGTAAGTTGATCAATCATGGTCCATGGAAAGGCTGTAAAGTAGGTTGAAAAGGCTGCTGAAAGTTTTTACTGTATTGATTTAAGATACCTCCTTCCTGGGGAAAAAGGCATATAGGTCACAGGAAAGTCCAGTTATATCTTGTGTCTAAAGAACTAAAAAATAAAAGCAAGACCATCGTTTTTTATTTGTTGATACATAGCTATCTGAGAGCAGAGAAGACTCTCAGTGATTCATTGTCTCTCATCCCTTGCCTAGCCTTAGAGCCATGTGTGAGGTAGGACATCAGGAAATGCTGGACAGGCTAATTTCGTGTGTGTTCTACTTAAGTATGGAGAAGACAGATTCTCACAGGTATTGCCAGGCGGTATAGTGTGACAGTTAATGTTGCAGGCACTGGAGTCAGACTCTGTGTTCCAAGCTTGGTTCTGCTATTTAAAAGCTGTGGAAACTCCTCAACTATAAAACAAAGATAATAATAGCATCTACCTTTTAGTACAGTTATGAGGATTGAATGCATTATTGTATGTAAAGTGGATATAGTAAATGCTACAAAAGTGATAGCTGTTAGCAGCAGTAATATTTATCTTTTTGAGAGCTGTTCCTAGCATTAGGTCTTGACACAAAGTAGAAACTTGAAAATGTTTGATGAATGAATTCTGCTTGGATTTATTTCACTTAAACTTTGGATAGCATGTTCAAAGCAGGGATTGTCCACAAGGGTGGTAAATGTTTCTAAAACATGCTACACACCTGAGAAATTTCCATGGATTTTATGACCAAGTGGTTTCACACCTTACTGTGTTCATATCTGCTAATTTGTAACTGGTGGCCTTTAAAAAAAGTTCCTCTTGGATAGTGCAATCTGGCCCAGATACCGTGCTTTTCCCATGGTCTTCTCAACCTGCAGACCAGGAGATTCCCTCGGGTGCCTACGCCACCAGGGCCCTGGGTTTCAAGCACAAAACTGGGCAGCCCTTTGGGTAGACACCGAGCTAACTGCAGGAGTTTTTTTTTTTTCCCATACCCCAGTGGTACCTGGAACATCAGTGAGAGAGAACCATTCACTACCCTGGAAAGGGGACTAAAGCCATGGAGCCAAGTGGTCTAGTTCAGCGGATCCCACCCTGACAGAGCCCAGCAAGCTAAGATCCACTGGCTTGAAATTCTCGCTGCCAGCACAGCAGTCTGAAGTTGAGCTGGGTGGGATGCTCAAGCTTGGTGGCAGGAGGGGCATCTGTCATTACTGAGGCTTGAGTAGGCCGTTTTCCCCTAACAGTGTAAACAAAGTGGCCTGGGTGTTCGAACTGGGCGGAGCCCACCGCAGCTCAGAAAAGCCACTGTAACCAGACTGCCTCTCTAGATTGCTCCTCCCTGGGCAGGGCATCTCTGAAAGAAAGGCAGCAGCCCCAGTCAGGGGCTTATAGATAAAACTCCCATCTTCCAGGGACAGATCACCTGGGGGAAGGGGCGGCTGTTGGCACAGCTTCAGCAGATTTAAATGTTCCTGCCTGCTGGCTCTAAAGAGGGCAGCGGATCTACCAGCACAGCACTTGAGCTCTGCTAAGGGACAGACTGCCTCCTCAACTGGGTCCCTGACCCCCATGCCTCCTGACTGGGAGACACCTCCCAGCAGGGGTTGACAGACATCTCATTCAGGAGAGCTCGGGCTGGCATCTGGCGAGTGTCCCTTTGGGATGGAGCTTCCAGAGGAAGTTACAGGCAGCAATCTTTGCTGTTCTGCGGCCTCTGCTGGTGATACCCAGGCAAACAGGGTCTGGAGTGGACCTCCAGCAAATTCCAGCAGACCTGCAGCAGAGGGGCCTGACTGTCAGAAGGAAAACTAACAAACAGAAAGGGATAGCATCAACATCAACAAAAAGGACGTCCACACAGAAAGCCCATCCGAAGTTCACGAACATCAAATACCAAAGGTAGATAAATCCACGAAGATGAGGAAAAACAGTGCAAAAAGGCTGAAAATTCCAAAACCAGAATGCCTCTTCTCCTTCAAAGGATCACAACTTCTTGCCAGCATTGGAACAAAACTGGATGGAGAATGAGTTTGATGAATTGACAGAAGTAGGCCTCAGAAGATTGGCAACAACAGACTCCTCTGAGCTAAAGGAGCATGTTCTAACACAATGCAAGGAAGACTAAGAACCTTGAAAAAAGGTTAGATGAATTACTAACTAGAATACCCAGTTTAGAGAAGAACATAAATGACCTGATGGAGCTGAAAAACACAGCACAAGAACTTCCTGAAGCATACACAAGTCTCAATAGCTGAATCAATCAAGCAGAAGAAAGGATATCAGAGATTGAGATCAACTTAATGAAATAGGTGTGAAGACAAGATTAGAGAAAAAAGAATGAAAAGGAATGAACAAAGCCTCCAAGAAATCTGGGACTATGTGAAAAGACCAAACCTATGTTTCATTGGTATACCTGAAAGTGACAGGGAGAATGGAACCAAGTTGGAAAACACTCTTCGGGGTATTATCCAGGAGAACTTCCCCAACCTAGCAAGACAGGCCACATTCAAATTCAGGAAATACAGAGAACACCACAAAGATATTCCTCAAGAAGAGCAATCCTAAGACACATAATTGCCAGATTCACTAAGGTTGAAATGAAGGAAAAAATGTTAAGGGCAGACAGAAAGGTCAGGTTACCCACAAAGGGAAGCCCATCAGACTAACAGCAGATCTAACTGCAGAAACCCTACAATCCAGAAGAGAGTTGGGGCCAATATTCAACATTTTTAAAAGAATTTTCAACCCAGAATTTCATATCCAGCCAAACTAACCTTCATAAGTGAAGGAGAAATAAAATCCTTTACAGACAAAGAAATGCTGAGAGATTTTGTCACCACCAGGCCTGCCTTACAAGAACACCTGAAGGAAGCACTAAACATGGAAGGGAAAAACTGGTACCAGCCACTGCATAAACATGCCAAATTGTAAAGACCATTGACACTATGAAGAAACTGCAACAACTAATGGGCAAAATAACCAGCTAGCTCATAATGACAGGATCAAATTCACACATAACAATATGAACCTTAAATGTAAATGGGCTTAATGCCCCAATTAAAAGACACAGACTGGCAAATTGGATTAAGAGTCAAGACCCATTGGTGTGCTGTATTCAGGAGGCCTATCTCATGTGCAAAGATTCGAAGGCTCAAAATAGGCTCAAAATAAAGGAATGGAGGAATATTTACCAAGCAAATGGAAAGCAAAAAAAGGTAGGGGTTGCAATACTAGTCTCTGATAAAACAGACTTTAAAGCAACAAAGATAAAAAAAAAGACAAGGGTGTTACATAATGGTAAAAGGATCAATGCAGCAAGAAGAGCTAACTATCCTGAATATATATGAACCCACTGCAGGAACACCCAGATCCATAAAGCAAGTTCTTAGAGACCTACAAAGAGACTTAGACTTCCACACAATAATAGTGGAGACTTTAACACCCCACTGTCAATATTAGATTAACGAGACAGAAAATTAACCAGGATATTCAGAACTTGAACTCAGCTCTGGAGCAAGCAGACCTAGTAGACCTCTGCAGAACTCTCCTCCCCAAATCAACAGAATACACATTCTTCTCAGCCCCACATTGTACTTATTCTAAAATCAGTCACATAATTGGAAGCAAAACACTCCTCAGTAAATGCAAAAGAATGGAAATCATAACAAACAGTCTCTCAGACCACAGCGCAATCAAATTAGAACTCAGGATTAAGAAACTCACTCAAAACCACGCAAATGCATGGAAACTGAACAGCCTGCTCCTGAATCACTACTGGGTGAATAACAAAATTAAGGCAGAAGTAAACAAGTTCTTTGAAACCAATAAGAACAAAGACACAACATACCAGAATCTCTGGGACACAGCTAAAGGAGTGTTTAGAGGGAAATTTATACCACTAAGTGCCCACAGAAGAAAGTAGGAAAGATCTAAAATCAACACCTAACATCACAATTAAAAGAACTAGAGAAGTAAGAGCAAACTCAAAAACTAGCGTAAGACAAGAAATAACTAAGATCAGAGCAGAACTGAAGGAGATAGAGACATGAAAAAACCTTCAAAAAATTAATGAATCCAGGAGCTGTTTTTTTTAAAAAGATTAACAAAATAGGTAGACTACTAGCCAGACTAATGAAGAAAAGAGGGAAGAATCAAATAGACATAATAAAAAGTGATAAAGGGGATATCACCGCTGATCCCACAGAAATATAAACTACAATCAGAGAATACTATAAACACTTCTATGCAAATAAACTAGAAAATCTAGAAGAAATGGATAAATTCCTAGACACATACACCCTCCCAAGACTAAACCAGGAAGAAGTCGAATCCCTGAATAGAGCAATAATAAGTTCTGAAATTGAGGCAGGAATTAATAGCTTACCAACCGAAAAAAGCCCAGGACTAGATGGATTCACTGCCAAATTCTACCAGACGTACAAAGAGGAGCTGGTACCATTCCTTCTGAACCTATTCCAAAAAATAGAAAAAGAGGCACTCCTCCCTAAGTCATTTTATGATGCCAGTATCATCCTGATACCAAAACCCGGCAGAGACACAACAACAAACAAAAGAAAATTTCAGGCCATTATCCCTGATGAACATTGATGCAAAAATCCTCAATAAAATACTGGTAAACCAAATCCAACAGCACATCAAAAAGCTTACTCACCACAATCAAGTTAGCTTCATCCCTGGGATGCAAGGCTGGTTCAACATATGCAAATCAATAACTATAATCCATCACTTAAACAGAACCAATGACAAAACCATATGATTATCTCAATAGATGCAGAAAAGGCCTTTGATAAAATTCAACAGCCCTTCGTTCTAAAAACTCTCAATAAACTAGGTGTTGATGAAACATATCTTAAAATAATAAGAGCTATTTATGACAAACCCACAGCCAATATCATAGTGAATGGGCAAAATGTGGAAGCATTCCCCTTGAAATCCGGCACAAGACAAGGATGCCCTCTCTCACCACTCCTATTTAACATAGTACTGGAAGTTCTGGCCAGGGCAATCTGGCAAGAGAAAGAAATAAAGGGTATTCAAATAGGGAGAAAGAAAGTCAGATTGTCTCTGTTTGCAGATGACATGATTGTCTACTTAGAAAACCCCATTGTCGGCCAGGTGCAGTGGCTCACGCCTGTAATCCCAGCACTTTGGGAGGCTGAGGCGGGTGGATCACGAAGTCAGGAGATCGAGACCATCCTGGCTAACATGGTGAAACACTGTCTCTACCAAAAACACAAAAAATGAATTGGGCATGGTGGCAGGTGGCTGTAGTCCCAGCTACTCGGGAGACTGAGTCAGGAGAATGGCCTGAACCCAGGAGGCAGAGCGTGCAGTGAGCTGAGATCACACCACTGCACTCTGGCTTGGGAGACAGACTCCGTCTCAAAAAACAAAAACAAAAACAAAAAAAACCCATTGTCTCAACCCAAAATCTCCTTAAGCTGATAATTCAGTAAAGTCTCAGGATACAAAATCAATGTGGAAAAATCACAAGCATTCCTATACACCAATAACAGACAAATAGAGAGCCAAATCATGAGTGAACTCTCATTCACAATTGCCTCAAAGAGAATAAGATACCTAGGAATATAACTTACAAGGGATGTGGAGGACCTCTTCATGGAGAACTACAAACCACTGCTCAAGGAAATAAGAGAAGACACAAAGAAATGGCAAAACATTCCATGATCATGGATAGGAAGAATCAATATTGTGAAAATGGCCATACTGCCCAAAGTAATTATAGATTCAACGCTATCCCCATCAAGCCACCATTGACTTTCTTCAGAGAATTAGAAAAAAGTACTTAAAATTTTATACGGAACTGAAAAAGAGCCCATATAGCCAAGACAATCCTAAGCAAAAAGAACAAAGCTGGAGGCATCATGCTACCTGACTTCAAACTACACTGCAAGGGTACAGTAATCAAAACAGCATGGTATTGGTACCAAAACAGATGTATAGACCAATGAAACAGAACAGAGGCCTCAGAAATAATGCCAGACCATCTGATCTTTGACAAACCTGACAAAAATAAGCAGTGGGGAAAGGATTCCCTATTTAATAAATGGTTTTCGGAGAACTGGCTAGCCATATGGAGAAAACTGAAACTGGACCCCTTCCTTACATCTTATACAAAAATTAACTCAATGGATTAAAGACTTAAATGTAAGACCTAAAATCATAAAAACACTAGAAGAAAACCTAGGCAATACCATTCAGGACATAGGCATGGACAAAGACTTCATAGCTAAAACACCAAGAGCAATGGCAACAAAAGCCAAAATTGACAAATCGGATCTAGAAAGAGCTAGACTAAAGAGCTTCTGCACAGGAAAAGAAACTATCATCAGAGTGAACAGGAAACCTACAGAATGGGAGACAATTTTTGCAATACATCCATCTGACAAAGGGCTAATATCCAGAATCTACAAAGAACTTAAACAGATTTACAAGAATAAAACAACTCCATCAAAGAATGGGTGAAGGATATGTACAGACAGTTCTCTAAAGAAGAGATTGATGCGGCCAACAAACATATGAAAAAAAGCTCATCATCACTGGCCATTAGAGAAATGCAAATGAAAACCACAATGAGATACCATCTCCTATCAGTTAGAATGGCGATCATTAAAAAGTCAAGAAACAACAGATACTGGAGAGGATGTGGAGAAATAGGAAGGCTTTTAGACTGTTGGGAGTGTAAATTAGTTCAACCATTGTGGAAGACAGTGTGGCAATTCCTCAAGGATCTAGAACCAGAAATACCATTTGACCCAGCAATCCCATTACTGTGTATATACCCAAAGGATTATAAATAATTCTACTATAAAAACACATGCACACGTATGTTTATTGTGGCACTATTCACAATAGCAAAGACTTGGAACCAACCCAAATGCTCATCAGTGATAGACTGGATTAAGAAAATGTGGCACATGTACACCATGGAATACTATGCAGCCATAAAAATGGATGAGTTCATGTCCTTTGCAGGGATATGGATGAAGCTGGAAACCATCATTCTCAGCAAAGTAACACAGGAACGGAAAACCAAACACTGCATGTTCTCACTCATGAGTGGGAGTTGAACAATGAGAACACATGGACACAGGGAGGGGAACAGCACATACTAGGGCCTGTCAGGGGTTGGGGGGTAGGGAAGGGATAGTATTGGAGAAATATGTAGATGATGGGTTCATGGGTGCAGCAAACCACCATGGCATGTGTATACTTATGTAACATATCTGCACATGCATCCTAGAACTTAAAGTATAACAAAAAAAATGAGAAAAATAGTTCCTCTTAAACCCCTCTAGTAAATCAATTGGAGGTGACAGTGTATGGATTGTGTAGGGTGATAGTCATGCATTGTGATTTAGCTCTGGGTCAGGTGGCCTTGTCCTGTCAGGAAAGAAGGTAAGAACAGTACCAGCCAATTGTGAAACCACAGGGACTTAACGCAAATTAAAAGTTTTGTGGAGAATGCGTGTGGGTTTTACTCTTTAATATCACCTTCCGTTTAGCCTTGTAGAGGAAAGATGGAAGCCTTTTAATGATGTTAGATTTTTGCACAGATTATAGTGCTATCGTATTGGTAGCAGAGGTACAGAATGTGAGATAGGGTAAGTCCAGGGTTAAAAAGAAACTCCATTTAGTTCCGTATTACAGGAAATAATAGTAGCTGAAGCAAGAGCAGTTGGTTGGTCTAGCCATGGGCAAGTGCAGTAAGCCCAGTGTGGTCTTTGGCAGACACGGTGCCACCCAAGGACAAATCACTAAGTGTTCTCCATGCATGAAGAGCGTTTACTCCTAAACTAGGTGTGGAACTGTACTTTTTCCATATGGGAGGGGCCAGGGCTTTATTCCTTCTCCATGGCTATATTCTATATGTGTGAAGGTCATCAGCCAGCTTCTGTCTTTGGGTATTGAAGGAAACAACCTAAGAGTTTTTATTTACCTTTTAAAGGCACGTGTTTGTATTTCTTAAGTATTTCTCAGGGAGACTACTTACAAATGATTTTTCTAAAACTAATAAGTGGGCCGGGCATGGTGGCTCACGCTTGCAGTCCCAGCACTTTGGGAGGCTGAGGTGGGTAGATTGCTTGAGCTCAGAAGTTCGAGACTAGCCTGGGCAACATGGTGAAACGTATCTCTACAAAAAATACAAAAATTAGCTGGGCATGGTGGCACGTGCCTGTGGTCCCAGCTACATGCGGAGCCTGAGGTGGGGGGATCACTTAAACCCAGGAGGTTGGGGCTGCAGTGAGCTGTGTTTGCACCACTGCACTACAGCCTGGGCAACAATGTGTGACCCTGTCATAAATCAATCAGTCATTCAATCATTCAACCAACCAACCAACCAAAAGTGCCAACACCTTGATTTCTGCCCAGGGAATACTCACTGACATAGCTCACATTTGCCATGGGGTCCTTGAGTCTCACCATCTCCATCTTTTCTGGTGACTTCAGCCTGACGGAACAAAGGCATCTCTTTGGAGAGAAGACAGTGGCATAGACAACTTCTCCTTGGAACCCAAGGGAGGTTAAGAGGAGGGTGTAAGACAGCCACGTTTCTCTCTAAAGCTTTCTGCCTGTGTATTAAATCTGTCTGTGGCTAGTGCTTCATTTCCATGATAGACCCAGCAAAGGTCTCTCCCATTTTCTTCTTAGCCCAGTGCCTCTGTTCCTACTCCAGCAGCTGCTCTCTCCTACCTAGGAAATCTCTAGCCAGTTTACCAAGTTGCTCTCGTTATGCTTTCCCCTTTAGCTGTATCCTCAGAGACCCAGCACCTCCTCTGCAACAAACTTCTGTAGTGAGGATCAACTCATGTCAAAGTTAACTCCTCTTATGGATTAAGAAGAGGTTGGAAAGCAGATCTCCAGGCCATATGTCAGGGAAAAGAGGAATTCAAATGATTTTTTCAGAGACAGGTTTACGTTTCTCAATGTGAAAAAGTTGTGAATCGCATCTGGGTGTTAATGAAGTTTGAGAAGATGCTGACTTTTCCAGTAGCTGTTGGAATCTTTCCCATTTACATCATGTGGTCAGAGGGCCATACCTGCCTTTACTACAATATTTGGGGGACTGCAGGCCATTTTATTGTGAATTACTTTTGTTTGTTCGTTGTTGTTGTTTTGGACATTATTTCTAATGTGCTCAAATGGTGTTAACACTATTCCCCATGTAATAATGTAACTTGAGAAGTCTTGCTGTATCTGAAACCAGAGTGCTCATTTACTCACTTCGTTCAGGTCTTTGCTTAAATGTCACCTTCTTTGGCTACCCTCTATTAAAAGTTCTCTCCTATCGTTTTTTATGCCCTTACTATTTTCCTTTGTAGGACACAATTGCTCCCCATTTTATAGCATTTATTTGCTTATTATATGTGTCACGCTGCTATAATATAATCTCCACATGGGCAGGGAATTTTTGTTGTTGTTGTTTGTCTTTGAGACAGGGTCTCGCTCTGTCTCCCAGGCTGGAGTGCAGTGGCATAATCATGGCTCATTGAAGCCTCCACCTCCTAGGCTCAAGTGATTCTCCCACCTCAGCCTCCTGGGTAGCTGGGACTACAGGTGTGCATCACCATACCTGGCTGATTTTTGTCTTTTTTTTTGTGGAGACAGGGTTTCACCATGTTGCCCAGGCTAGTCTCAAACTCTTGGGCTCAAGCAATCTACCTGCCTTGGCCTCCCAAAGTGCTGGGATTAGAGGCGTGAGCCACTGCGCCTGGCAGGCAGGGACTTTTGTCTGTTTCATTTCCTGCTGTGTCCCTGTCACCGTGAATAGGGGTTGGCAAACTATGACCCACAGGCTTAATCTGGCCTATCGTTTGTCTTTGTACTAACTGAGAATGAAGAATGATTTTTACATTTTTAAAGGGTTAACAAAGGGGTAAAAAACCTGAAAGAATAATATGTGACAAAAACTATACATGGCCTGCAAACTCAAAAATATTTACTGTCTGGCCCTTCACAGAAAATGTCTGCTGACCCCTGACCTAGAACAGCGCCTGGCTGTTGAGCAGGTCCTCACCAAATACTTGTCAAATGAATGAGAATGCTGCTTGGGTCGCTCAGTTTTGTATTCTACAAGGGTTATTTTTCATTTCTTAGATCCTTGCTCTGCCTAGAAGGATGCTTCAAAAACATTTGGTGTTCAATAATTTCTTGAATAAGGAAATGAAAACATAAAAATGTATTCTTGACATTAAAAATCGTAATTGTGGTAAAGTATTTTTGGTAGCTCAGTTAGTGCACTTAATATCTAGCCATGGAGGCACCATGAATCATTACTGTACAAAATTTCAGTTAGACAGGAAGAATGAGTTCAATAGAGCTATTTTATTAGGTTGGTGCAAAAGTTATGGGGTTTTTTGCTGTTACTTTCTATGGTAAACACTGCAATACTTTTAAACCAACCTAATACAACGCAGTTGTGACTATATTAACTATAGTCATACAGTGATTATAGGTATTAACAATATATTGTATACTTGAAAATTGCTGAGAGTAGATTTTAAGTGTTCTCATCACAAAATGATAAGTATGTGAGGCAATGCATATGTTAATTAGCTTGATTTAGAGATTCCACAATGTATACATTTTTTAAAACATAATGTTGTATACCACAGATATAGGTGAATTTTTCAATTAAAAAAGAAATAATAAAAAACAGATCTTGAACTAAAAAAAACACAAAACAAAAAAGTCATTAATATAAACTATTGCTGACAAATCTCACATTGGTATTTTATATATCCAAAAGAAAAACATTAATAATGATGAACATGGAGGATATTTCTTAATTTTTGTCCCAATCCTAGAGTATATATAAGTGTACTTTTTAAAAATAATATTTCTAAAGTGATATCCTAGGGTCACTTGTGTTTGAATTTCCTTTGGGTATTTGTTTTAAAAATGTGGAATCTTTGACCCCCACCTCTGATTCCTTGAATCAGAATCACTGGAGTGGGGGGGTGCCAGGAGTTTGTATTTTTAGAACTCTCCATATGTGATTCTGATGTTTACTAAGTTGGAAAACAATCATTATTCTGAACTTAGCTATTGGCTGAAATGGAAGGAAGGGGAGGGTTGAAATTGACCATATTGGTGTAGAGCAAGATCACTTTCGTCCTCATGGGCACACTTCCTGGCAGTGTTTCTTGGGCTTCCAGAGATCATATGGATCACACCTGGGTATCTTGTTAAAATGTTGATTCTGATTCAGGTCCGGAGTGGGGCCTCAGATTCTGCAGTTCCAACAGGCCAGCTGGGTGATAGTGATGATGCTTTTTCTTGGACATCATTTAGCACAGCAAGTGATTAGAGCCAGAGCTGGTAAATTTTATTTCTTCAAGGGGTCACATAGTAAAATTTTTAGGCTTTGAGGGCCATACAGCTTCTGTTGCAACTACTCAACTCTGCCGCTGTAGTGCGACAGCAGCCGCAGATGATACATAAATGAATGGGTGTGCTTGTGTCCCAGTCACACTTTATTTATTCAAACAAATGGCCAGTCGAATTTGGCCTGTGGGCCATAATTTGTCAATTCCTGTGTTAGAGAACCATACTGATTGTCATCACTGTTCTCAGAGTTATCAATCATTTTCCACACGACAGGTAATTTTCTGGGTACTTTATTTCATTCATTCGAATCCTAGTATAGCCACAAACACCTGTCGAAAATGCCAAAGACAAAACTAAAGATCTGGGAGCAAGCATAGTCAAGACTTGAACCCTGACCCCTGGACTCCAATCTGAGTGTTTTCTCGCTATACAAAGTGGGTTCCAAATTAGTAATAAATCTTACTATTGTAAATAAATTTTCTATTGAAGGACTACTAAAATGTAACTTCCATGAGAACAAGGATTTTTATGTTTCGTTCTCTCTGGATTTCTACGGCCTATAAGAATTCCTGGAATATAGTTGGTACTTAATAAACATATATTGAATGAATGGTTATTTTATGATTTCTGACTTCTAGTAATAGCATTTTTCTACAAAAAGATTTCAGAGTAAAGTAATATAACCAATGATACAGTTTAGTGACCCTTAGAGGAAGTTCTAGAAGCCAGACTTTCCTACACACAGCTTTCGTCATAGTCAGCAGTTCACTTAACTGTTTGATAAGTACCGTTTGTAGGGACATAAATGTTACTTGTGGTTTCAAACAGCTATTATCCCCTGTTAATTTTGAGCCACCACTCTCTTCTCAGCATTTGGAGTAAAGCTGTGGTTTGGCAAACAATCCTGGTGACTGGCGGAACTGAGGATTATTCCCGAGGCAAGAGAATCCAGCAAAAACCCCATCTCCTCGTGATGGGGGGTTCCTCCAAAACAGAAGCAATATTCAGTTCTTAAATCACCCACCAGAAAACATAAGGGGCCCGAAGAGGGAGATTGGGTATTATGCCTTCTTCTTTCTTCTCTGTAGTTTCTCATTTTAGAATACTTCATGAGATTTAAAAACTGAAATCAACAGACCTAGCTGGGGTGGGTTTCTTCGTAATAATATTGCATATAATGAGAAAATATTCTGTAATTTGCACACAGTTCTTCGACACAAAGTGAAAGGGCAATTTGGTAGGTGTGTTTGAAACATCACACATAATTTTAAAGAGGGATATGTGAAGATGACAAGTAAAATGGCAGCCCTGAAGTGAAATTATCTAGAGGAAGGAGGCTGCAGAAAGGCTGAAGTTGGCATTTGATGCTTAGGAACTAAGAAGGCACATCTGCTGCAGCTACACAAAGACTCATTTGAGAAATCATACAGATTTCTTTATCATTTCTAAGCATTCTTGCCCCCAGTGACCTAATTATGTCACCTGTAAGCTGCACAACTTTGTACTTTACTTTGTATGCATGTTAGACAGCCACATGGCATCTGGGCTTTGTAGTGAAGTTTTTCACAAAAACATCTGTCTCTGTTCCACTTGAGCAACTAACCCAACTAGTTTACCTTAGATGGAGAAATCATAACTTTACAATTTTGGGGTTTATTTATTCATGGCATGTATTACTTATTATGCCTTCTAGAAGCCAGCTAGCAAGGAAGAAATGCATTTGTTCTTATCATATACTCCTACCTCATTCATTCATTCAGCAAATATTTGAATACTGACTGTGCATCACGTACATACTGTTCTTTTTCTGTGGAAACATTTTGCCCTCAAGGAGCTCTTAGTGATAGTGAGTGGAGGCAGACAGTGAACAAACAGAAAAAAGTAAATGTCAGATGGTGATTAGTTCTAAGGAGAAAAATAACACAGAGTCAAGGAATTGAGGGAGCAAGATGGGTGTGGGGGAGTTTGCTATTTCAAATAAGGTCGCCAGGGAAGGCCTTACTAAGCAGATGCTATCTGGATAAAGACTAAAGGTAACTGGGGGCCAGGTGTTCCAGGTGGAGGACACAGCAGGTGCAGAGGCCATGAGGGAGGAGGGAAAGGAGTAGGTGATAAGGCCAGACTGTAAAGTAGAGGGAATACTGCACTTCCCACCCCCGCAAGTGTAGGCCATTGTGAAGATTTTGGCTTCTATCCTGAGTAGGATGACCATCTATTAGAGAGTTTTGAGCAGGGGGAGACATAATCTGACCTACACTTTACATAGGAGGGCAAGAGCAGAAGGAGACTCACTGGGAGGCTTTGAAAGTAATCCTGTCAGGAAGCAAGGGTGGGTTGGAAAAAGGGAATAGCAGCAGAGGTAGTAAGAATGGAGTAGACTGTGAAAATGTTGTGAAATACAGCCAGTGCCATTCTGCTGACAGATGGGAATGGAGAGTGTAAGAGAAAGAGGGGAATCAAGGAGGATGCCAGTCTTTTTGGCTTGAGCAGCCAGAAAGAAGGGGTTGTTGTTTCTGAGACGAGGTGGTATATGGGAGGAATAGGTGTGGGAGGTGAAAGAGGAACTCAGAAGTTTCATTTGGGATATGTTAAGTTGAAATGCCTATTAGCTATCCAAATAGAGATGTCAAAAAAGATAAAAGATGGTAAAGATCAAGTAGGAGGATACAGAAGAAGATGATGATGATAATGATAGTAATAGCTGTTAGTATTTTGTATTGATTGTTTCGGTTGTATGAGCACAGTAAATGACACTCTTTTCTATATCTGAGTTTACAACCAACAGATAAGAAAAAAGTTATATAGATAGTTGAAATTTCAGCTGTATAATTGATAATAGGAGGAGTAGAGACCATGGCTTTGGGTATGTGGGAAAGTGGACTTGGTCATTCTACCAGGCATGGCTAAAGCAGTTATTTTCAGGCATGGCTAAAGCAGGGTAGGTTCTTTACTACATGGAACTGAACAGATCAAAATGTTAGCCTCTGCTCAAGTAGGCAGACCCTAAAAGGGATCCTACCAGGGAATGATCTTTGAATGCTAGGTTCCTTTTCTCCAAACTTGCCAATTAACCAATTATGTAAGTCATTCCTCTTACTCTACGGAGGGGCTCCTGAGGTTTGGGGAGAGAAGTCAGGGTGAGCATCAACTCTGGCTAATGGAGCACAAAGAGTTGGGAATATGTGTCTGCCTCTCCCCTCCAACTGAGTGTTAGGGGCTTTACACTGTTTCACTGAATCTTCACATTTTGGCCAACATTTTACAGTTGAGGCAACTGAAACTTAAAGAGAGCAATTTCCTAAGATCTTCTAACTTGGAGTGATAAGAGCATAGTATGCCTTTGACACTGGCCTCATGTTCCTCTGCTATATTTTATGAAACAATAAACTGAAAGGGGTGATCAGTTCATGTATTCATTTTTAAAACTTATCCATGAAAGTGTTTGTTGTGGATCAGGTGCTAAGAGTGGATGTCAGTTAAAAACTTTAAAGTTATAAAAAGAAAATGATTCTTCCAACCAAATTAACTATTTACATGCTATTTAAGTTAAAAAAGACTATTGACTATTCATTCTTATTGGACTTATTTTTAGAAAAACTTCTTTTTACCTTTTATCCCTAAGTGCCTAAATGCTTTAGGTAGTCAAAATAATCTTTATATTGGTCCTTTTATTGGAGCTTCTCAGACATACTACAATAAAGTTAAGTGTTGTATTTCACATAAACTCCATTTTCATGCATGGAAGATTCTAGACTCTGGCTGTACGTTCACTGAATCTGCATTCTGTGTTGCTTTGAGGAATAGGTAACTTTCTTTAAAATAGAAATTTTTTATAGTCGCTTCCGAGATGGCTGAATAGGAACAGCTCCAGTCTACAGCTTCCAGCGAGATCGACACAGAAGATGGGTGATTTCTGCATTTCCAGTTGAGGTATCAGTGGGACTGGTTGGACAGTGGATGCAGCCCACAGAGGGCGAGCTGAAGCAGGGCGGGGCGTCGCCTCACCCAGGTGCAAGGGGTTGGGGGATTTCCCTTTCCTAGCCAAGGGAAACTGTGAGTGACTATACCTGGAGGAACGGTACACTCTGCCCAAATGCTAAGCTTTTCCCATGGTCTTTGCAACAGGCAGACCAGGGGATTCCCTCCTGTGCCTGGCTTGGCAGGTCCCACGCCCTTGGAGCCTTGCTTGCTGGTAGCGCAGCAGTCTGAGATTGACCTGGGATGCTGGAGATGGGTGGGGGAAGGGGCATCCACCATTGCTGAGGCTTGAGTAGGAGGTTCTATGCTCACAGAGTAAACAAAGTGGCAGGGAAGCTTGAACTGGGCAGAGCCCACGACAACTCAGCAAGGCCTACTGCCCCTCTAGATTCCATCTCTGGGGGCAGGGCGTATCTGAACAAAAGGCAGCAGACAGCTTCTGCAGACTTAAATATCATGGCCTGACAGCTCTGAAGAGAGCAGTGTTTCTCCCAGCTTGGCATTCAAGCTCTGATAATGGACAGACTGCCTCCTCAAGTGGGTCCCTGACCCCTCTGTAGCCTGACTGGGAGACACCTCCCAGTAGGGGCTGACAGACCCTCGTACGTTGGGTGCCCCTCTGGGATGAAGCTTCCAGAGGAAAGATCAGGCAGCAATATTTGCTTTTCTGTAGCCTCTGCTGGTGATACCCAGGCAAACACAGTCTGGAGTGGACCTCCAGCAAACTCCAACAGACCTGCAGTTGAGGGGCCTGTCTCTTAGAAGGAAAATGAACGAACAGAAAGGAATAGCATCAACATCAACAAAAAGGACATCCACACCAAAATCCCATCTGTAGGTCACCAACATCAAAGACCAAAGGTAGATAAAACCACAAAGATTGGGAGAAACCAGAGCAGAAAGGCTGAAAATTCCAAAAACCAGAACACCTCTTCTCCTCCAAAGGACCACAACTCCTCACCAGCAGGGAATAAAACTGGATGGAGAATGAGTTTGACGAGTTGACAGAAGTAGGCTTCAGAAGGTGGATAATAACAAACTCCTCCAAGCTAAAGGAGCATGTTCTAACCCATTGCAAGGAAGCTAAAACCCTTGAAAAAAGGTTAGACAAATGGCTAACTGGAATAACCAGTGCAGAGAAGAACTTAAATGACCTGATGGAGGTGAAAACTACAGTATGAGAACTTCGTGAAGCATACACAAGCTTCAATAGCCGATTTGATCAAGCAGAAGAAAGGATATCGGTGATTGAAGATCAAATTAATGAAATAAAGTGAGAAGACAAGATTAAAGAAGAAAGAGTGAAAAGAAACAAAGACTCCAAGAAATATGGGACTATGTAAGAAGAACAAATCTACGTTTGATTGGTGTACCTGAAAGTGATGGGGAGAATGGAACCAAGTTAGAAAGCACTCTTCAGGATATTATCCAGGAGAACTTCCCCAATCTAGCAAGGCAGGCCAACATTCAAATTCAGGAAATATAGAGAACACCACAAAGATACTCCTTAAGAAGAGCAACCCCAAGACACATAATTGTCAGATTTACCATGGTTGAAATGAAGGAAAAAATGTTAAGGGCAGCCAGAGAGAGAAAGATCGGGTTACCCACAAAGGGAAGCCCATCAGACTAACAGCGGATCTCCCAGCAGAAACCCTACAAGCCAGAAGAGAGTGGGGGCAAATATTCAACATTCTTAAAAAAACAATTTTCAACCCAGAATTTCATATCCAGCCAAACTAACCTTCATAAGTGAAGGAGAAATAAAATCCTTTACAGACAAGCAAATGCTGAGAGATTTTATCACCACCAGGCCTGCCTTACAAGAGCTCCTGAAGGAAGCACTAAACATGGAAAGGGACAGCCGGTACCAGCCACTGCAAAAACATGCCAAATAGTAAAGACCATCGACACTGTGCAGAAACTGCATCAATTAATGGGTGAAATTACCAGCTAGCATCATAATGACAGGATCAAATTCACACATAACAATATTAACCTTAAATGTAAATGGGCTAAATGCCCCAATTAAAAGACACAGACTGGCAAATTGGATAAAGAGTCAAGACCCATTGGTGTGTTGTATTCAGGAGACCCATCTCACGTGTAAAGACACACATAGGCTCAAAATAAAGAGGTGGAGGAAGATCTACCAAGTAAATGGAAAGCAGAAAAAAACAGGGGTTGCAATCCTGGTCTCTGATAAAACAGACTTTAAACCAACAAAGATAAGAAGAGACAAAGAAGGCCATTACATGATGGTAAAGGGATTCAAAAAGACAAGCTGACTATCTTAAATATATATGCACCCAATACAGGAACACCCAGATTCATAAAGCAAGTCCTTAGAGACCTACAAAGAGACTTAGACTCCCACACAATAATAATGGGAGACTTTAACACCTCACTGTCAGTATTAGATGGATCAACGAGACAGAAAATTAACAAGGATATTCAGGACTTGAACTCAGCTCTGGACCAAGCAGACCTAGTAGACCTCTACAGAACTCTCCACCCCAAATCAACAGAATATACATTCTTCTCAGCACTACATCTCACTTATTCTAAAAGTGACCACATAATTGGAAGCAAAACACTCTTCAGCAAATGTAAAAGAACAGAAATCACAACAAACTGTCTCTCAGACCACAGTGCAATCAAATTAGAACTCAGGATTAAGAAACTCACTCAGAACTGCACAACTACATGGAAACTGAACAACCTTCTCCTGAATGACTACTGGGTAAATAACGAAATGAAGGCAGAAATAAAGATGTTCTTTGAAACCAATGAGAACAAAGACACAATGTAGCAGAATCTCTGGGACACATTTAAAGCAGTGTGTAGAGGCAAATTCATAGCACTAAATGCCCACAAGAGAAAGCAGGAAAGATCTAAAATTGACACCCTAACATCACAGTTAAAAGAACTAGAGAAGGAAGAGCAAACACATTCAAAAGCTAGCAGAAGACAGGAAATAACTAAGATCAGAACAGAACTGAAGGAGATAGAGACACAAAAAACCCTTCAAATAATCAATGAATCCAGGAGCTGGTTTTTTGAAAAGATCAACAAAATTGACAGACCACTAGCAAGACTAATAAGAAAAGAGAGAAGAATCAAGTAGATGCAATAAAACATGACAAAAGGGATATCACCACTGATCCCACAGAAATACAAACTACCATCAGAGAATACTATAAACACTTCTATGCAAATAAACTAGAAAATCTAGAAGAAATGGATAAATTCCTCAGCACATACCCCCTCCCAAGACTAAACCAGGAAGAAGTTGAATCTCTGAATAGACCAATAACAGGCTCTGAAATTGAGGCAATAATTAATAGCCTACCAACCAAAAAAAGTCCAGGACCAGACGGATTCAAGCTGAATTCTACCAGAGGTACAAAGATGACCAGGTACCATTCCTTCTGAAACTATTTCAATCAGTAGAAAAAGAGGGAATCCTCCCTAACTAATTTTTTTCAGGCCAGCGTCATCCTGATACCAAAGCCTGGCAGAGACACAACAGAAAAAGAGAACTTTAGGCCAATATCCCTGATGAACATCAATGCGAAAATCCTCCATAAAATACTGGCATACCGAATCCAGCAGCACTTCAAGAAACTTATCCACCAGATCAAGTTGGCTTCATCCCTGGGATGCAAGGCTGCTTCAACATACGCAAATCAATAAGCATAATCCATCACATAAACAGAACCAATGACAAAAACCACATGATTATTTCAGTAGATGCAGAAAAGGCCTTCGACAAAATTCAACAGCCTTTCATGCTAAAAACTCTCAATAAACCAGATATTGATGGAACGTATCTCAAAATAAGAGCTATTTATGACAAACCCACAGCCAATATCATACTGAATGGGCAAAAATGGGAAGCATTCCCTTTGAAAACCGGCACGGGACACGGATGCCCTCTCATACCACTCCTAGTCAACATAGTATGGGAGGTTCTGGCCAGGGTAATCAGGCAAGAGAAAGAAATAAAGCATATTCAGTTAGGAAAAGAGGAAGTCAAATTGTCTCTGTTTGCAGATGACATGATTGTATATTTAGAAAACCCCATAGTCTCAGCCCAAAATCTCCTTAAGCTGGTAAGCAACTTCAGCAGAGTCTCAGGATACAAAATCAATGTGCAAAAATCACAAGCATTCCTATAAACCAATAACAGACAAACAGAGAGCCAAATCATGAGTGAACTCCCATTCACAATTGCCTCAAAGAGAGTAAAATACCTAGGAATCCAAATTACAAGGGATGTGAAGGACCTCTTCAAAGATAACTATAAACCATTGCTCAATGAAATGAAAGAGGACACAAACAAATGGAAGAACGTTCCGTGCTCACAGATAGGAAGAATCGTTATCGTGGAAATGGCCATACTGCCCAAGGTAATTTATAGATTCAGTGCTATCCCCATCAAGCTACCACTGACTTACTTCACCGAATTGGAAAAAACTACTTTAAAATTCATATGAAACCAAAAAAGAGCCTGCATAGCCAAGACAATTCTAAGCAAAAAGAACAAAGCTGGAGGCATCACGCTACCTGACTTCAAACTATACTACTGCAAGGCTACAGTAACCAAAACAGCATGATACTGGTACCAAAACAGATGTATAGACCAATGGAACAGAACAGAGGCCTCAGAAATAACACCACACATCCACAACCATCTGATCTTTGACAAACCTGACAAAAAACAAGCAATGGGGAAAGAATTCCCTATTTAATAAATGGTGCTGGGAAAACTGGCTAGCCATATGTAGAAAGCTGACACTGGATCCCGTTCTTACACCTTACACAAAAATTAACTCAAGATGGATTAAAGACTTAAATGTAAGACCTAAAACCATAAAAACCCTAGAAGAAAACCTAGGCAATACCATTCAGGACATAGGCATGGGCAAGGACTTCATGACTAAAACACCAAAAGCAATGGCAACAAAAGCCAAAATTGACAAATGGGATCTAATTAAACTAAAGAGCTTCTGCACAGGAAAAGAAGCTATCATCAGAGTGAACAGGCAACCTACAGAATGGGAGACAATTTTTGCAATGTATCCATCTGACAAAGGGCTAATATCCAGAATCTACAAAGAACTTAAATTTAAAGGAAAAAAACAACCCCATTAAAAAGTGGGCAAAGGATATGAACAGACACTTCAGAAAAGAAGAGATTGATGTGGCCAACAAACATGAAAAAAAGCTCATCATCACTGGCCGTTAGAGAAATGCAAATCAAAACCACAATGAGATACCATCTCCTACCAGTTAGAATGGCAATCATTAAAAAGTCAGGAAAAACAGATGCTGGAGACGATATGGAGAAATAGGAAGGCTTTTAGACTGTTGGTGGGAGTGTAAATTAGTTCAATCATTGTGGAAGACAGTGTGGCAATTCCTCAGGGATCTAGAACCAGAAATACCATTTGACCCAGCAATCCCATTACTGTGTATATACCCAAAGGATTATAAATAATTCTACTATAAAGACACATGCACATGTATGTTTATTGTGGCACTATTCACAATAGCGAAGACTTGGAACCAACCCAAATGTCTGTCAATAATAGACTGGGTAAAGAAAATTTGGCACATATACACCATGGAATACTATGCAGCCATAAAAAAGGATGAGTTCATGTTTTTTGCAGGGACATGGATGAAGCTGGAAACCATCATCCTCAGCAAAATATCACAAGGACAGAAAACCAAACACCACATGTTCTCAGTTATAAGTGGGAGTTGAATAATGAGAACACATGGACACAGAGAGACGAACATCACACACAGGGGCCTGTTGCGGGGTGGGGGTCTGGGGGAGGGATAGCATTAGGAGAAATACCTAATGTAAATGAGGAGTTGATGGGTGCAGCAAACCAACATGGCACATGTATACCTGTGTAAAAAGCCTGCATGTTGTGCACATGTACCCTAGAACTTAAAGTATAATAAAAATATAGAAATTTTTTGAAATTATACAAGACCTGTTATTTCTTCTCATATCTGATTGCTCTCATAGTATTCCTGAGTAAGAAAGAGGTTGGAGTAGAAAGGTATTAAAGTTTCAGAAGGAATATGGGTTCTCCTGATTCTTGAGCCTCCTTCCATTGTTTATAATACTATTTTGTGCCTCCTCTTCCCCTTCCTTGCCAGGTAATCCTTTCTGCCTACTGTTCTACCCTCAAATTCAGAGGAACATTTCTGCATGCTCACTTACATTATTTTACTTATTTTGCATAATATCCTTCTGAGTTAACCTTCTTCTTCTTTTTTTTTTTTTTTTTTTTTTTTTGAGGCAGAGTCTCGCTCTGTTGCCCAGGCTGGAGTGCAGTGGTGTGATCTCGGCTCACTGCAAGCTCTGCCTCCTGGGTTCACACCATTCTCCTGCCTCAGCCTCCCAAGCAGCTGGGACTACAGGCTCCCGCCACCATGCCTGGCCAATTTTTTTGTATTTTTAGTAGAGACAGGGTTTCACCGGGTTAGCCAGGATGGTCTCGATCTGCTGACCTCATGGTCCGCCTGCCTCGGCCTCCCAAAGTGTTGGGATTACAGGCGTGAGCCACGGTGCCTGGCCCTGAGTAAAACTTCTTATTATCCCTTTTTATGCATGAGAAATCTTGGTGTAATCAAATACCTATGGTTACATAGGTAGTGGCTGAGGTGGCTTCTCAAATCTGGGCCTTCCGACTGCAGGTCCAGTGTTCTTATGGCACCTTCTCCCTTTGGTGCAAATAAAACTTTCCTGCCCTATGCCATGATTTCCAGCCTCTGTGCTTTTTAATTTTTATTTAATGCTCAACAGCCCTCCCTCACCTTGCAAAACTCACTTCGTTCTCTAGAGCTCTGCAGCATCCTTGCTGGTTCTGAGGGTCCTCCTAGTTTGGCTTCTTTTATTATGAAAAACCTGGTTGTGATGTTGACCTTTGGCCTGGGTAACTGACAGTGTTGCTTTCTGCCTGAATCATGTTTGAACTGATGAAGTTTTACTTATTCCCTCTTCACATCCCTTAGGTTATAAACTGTTTGAGAGGAGGAATAGACACCTCTTTGTGTCTTCAATGGAATCTAAGATGGAGCCTTGCATAGAAGGGCAGAATGGTCACAGATTTGACCTGAGATACGCTTTGGAAGGCCTCAGAGATAGGGAAAAGCTGTCCTTTCAAAGGTTTCATTTTCATTCTTATGAGTTATGCTGGAGACTAGGTTTATTAAAGAGTAAAGAAGCTGCTCAGTGAGCCTCTCCTTTTTATTCTCCCTGTCCCGAAATGTGTTCATTAAGGTAAGGTTAATACTGGATAAATAAAAATAAAATTTGGTGACTGCATACACTCTAGTGAAGGCCCCAGAAAGCCATTACAGAAAGTGTTACTTTGCTTTTGTAATAGTGCTGTAATGAACATACACGTGCATGTATCTTTATAATAGAACGCATTCCTTTGGGTATATACCCAGTAATGAGATTGGAGTCAACCCAAATGTCCATCAGTGATAGACTGGATAAAGAAAATGTAGTACATATACATTATGGAATACTTTGCAGCATAAAAAGGACTGAGATCATGTCCTTTGCAGTGATGTGGATGGAGCTGGAGGTCGTTATCCTCAGCAAACTAACACAGGAACAGAAAACCAAACACTGCATGTTCTCACTTATAAGTGGGAGCTGAACAATGAGAAGAGATGGACACAGGGAGGGGAACATCACATGCTAGGGCCTGTCAGGCAGCAGGGAGAGGGAGAGCCTCAAGAAAGATAGCTAATGCATACTGGGCTTAATACTTAGGTGATGGGATGATCTGTGCAGCAAACCACCATGGCACATGTTTACCTGTGTAACAAACCTGCATGTCCTGTACATGTACCCCAGAACTTAATAAAAATTAAAAAAGCATTAAACTTTGTCCCCAAGAGGTAAGTGAGAGTTGACCATGCAAGCATCAGACAGCGAGTTTAGAAATTAAAGGGTAAGAAAATCCTGTACGCTTAAAATGCCTGATTCATAGTAGGTGCTTAAAAGTAGCTGCCGTTAGAGTCGGGCGGCTAAAATGACTGAATCCTAGTTCTGCCCCTTGCTGCCTGCATGACCTTGAATACTGAAGTCGGAGCTTCAAAATTGTTATCTGTAAGCCTGAAGATATTTCCAAAAAGATTGCATTCTGTGTCACATAAAGCATAATTTCTGGTATTTAGTGTGTGGTAGGCAGAATAATGGTCCCTTAAGGAGATGCATATTTGAATCCTTGGAACCTATGAGCATGTTTACCTTACATGGTGAAAAGGGCTTTGCAGATGTAATGAAGGATCTTGAGATGGGGAATGATCCTAGATGATGTAAATGGACACACTGTCATCACCAAGGTCCTTTTACATGAAAGGAAGGGGCAGGAGAGGTGGAATCAGAGAGGAGATATGATGACAGAAACAGAGGTTGGAGTGATGTACTTTTAAGATGGAATGGGGCCACAGCCAGGCAACATGGGCAACCTGTTTCAGAAGCTTGGAAAGGCAAAGAAATAATTTTACCTTAGGGCCTCCAGAAGGCATGCAGCCCTGTGGACACCTTGAGGTTAGTCCAGTTAAACCCATTTTGGACTTGTGACATGCAGAACCATCATAAATTTACATCATTTTAAGCGACTAAATTTGTGGTAACTTGTTACAGCAGTAATAGAAAAAATTATAGGAAGTATTCACAAATGATTTATGTTGTTGTTACAATTTTTTTTAAAAAATAACTTAGGGCAGTTATTTAGCCTCTCCAGCTTTCAGCTTCCTTCCCGGTATTTGGGCATGGTCACTGTGGCATACCACTGGTTCTTTCTCTGAGTCATGGATCCCTTTGGCAGGATGGTGAAACTGATGGACCCTTCTCATAATTATGTTTATAAAATAAAATCAGAAATAGGACAAAAGAGACCAATGATATTGAAATAAAATGATCAGATATTAAATACAAGTGTGAGAGTAATATTTGTACTTTATTAACACATTTAAAAAGATCTTGTATATGTACCACATTTTCCTTATCCGGTCTATCATTGATGGGCATACATGCAGCCATAAAAAGGAACGAGATAATGTCCTTTGTAGGGACACGAATGAAGCTGGAAGCCATTATCTTCAGCAAACTAACACAGGAACAGAAAACCAAACACTGCACGTCCTCACTTATAAGTGGGAGCTGAACAATGAGAACACATGGACACAGGGAGGGGAACAGCATACACTGGGGCCTGTTGGAGGGTGGGGTTTGGGGAGTGATAGCATTAGGAAAATTAGCTAATGCATACTGGGCTTAATACCTAGGTGATGGGTTGATAGGTGTAGTGAACCACCAGGGCACATGTTTACCTATGTAACAAATCTGTACGTCCTGCACATGTACCCCAGAAATAAAAATAAAAATTAAAAAAAAGATCTTGTAGCAGGCTTCAAAACTACCATAATTTGAAGTAGTGATGATCATTCAATGACACTTCAACGTATCTGCAATAACCGAGATGTGAGATGAAGAATGTGTTTGATTTCTTTTGATGACAAGTTTGCGGGTACTGCTAATACTACTGCATTTTAGTGCTTGTACTCATCGTTGAAAGAAATGTTAGATTTTTGTTGGAGTTTAATGGAATAAAGATGTAATTTTTTGTCTCATTCAAGTTCAGCACCCCATTTCCCCAAATTCTTTCGACCCCTTAAAGCCTGAAGACCTCAGGTTTGAATCACGGGCAGGGGCATTGTCAAAAGACCACCAGAAATCATGGCGAAACCTGAAGATCTTGATACTTACTGGTATCTTGATACTTATTGGTTGGTATTCTGTAAATCATTAGGGGTTGAAGGGGCAATAGGACTGTAGGAAGAGGAAATGACTGCTCCTATTCATTTGGGAAATGCCAAAGCCATTCTTACAAACCCAACTGAGTTTATTTGGGCTTCATAGTTTGGAATGTTATTTGTAAAGCAGACTTACCAGAATAGAGGAGTTAGCAAATTAACAGTTTTAGAGTAGAATTGAGAGTGGTGAAGATAAAATTAATTCCATCTTAGAAAGCATTAACACAATGAAAGAAATGGCATGATAAGAATTTTAGCAGCCAGGTGCAGTGGCTCATGCCTACAGTCCTGGTACTTTGGGAGGCTGAGGCAGGCGGATGGGTTGAGTTCAGGAGTTGGAAACCAGCCTCCCTGAAACATGGTTAAACTCCATCTCTACAAAAGACAAAAATTAACTGGGCATGGTGGCACTCATCGGTGGTCCGAGCTACTCGGGAGGCTGAGGTGGGAGGATGGCTTGAGCCCAGGGAGGTCAAGGCTGCAGTGAGCTATGATTGCACCTCTGCACTTTAGCCTGGGTGACAAAGTGTGACTTTATTTCGGAGAGAGAAAAAAAAAGAATTTTAGCAATGTTGCCTCTTGGAGGTAATTTTGGATAAAAAAGAGTGGATAAGACAAATTTCTTGTCCAGGAGTGAATAAGAAAAAAGGCCAAGTAGATTGTGCTGGCCATTGTCACTCAGCAGGACACACAACTGAGCTTCAATCAGAGTTCATAATAGAGTAGCTTATTGGAGAGCATATCAAATAGCTCATTTGGTGAAAGTTTTAGGCTTATATCTGGCTTATGGCATTGCACATAGTAGGCATCCAAATGCTCGTTAAATTGTTTTGACTCAATAACATTTTGTATCCCATTCAATGTTTGGGTTACATTTTTTTTTTAAAAGTCAATATTTGTTTTCACTGGATAATTTAGAAAGACAGCTGTGGCAGCCACAAGTAAAGAAGTAGCTTTTCAAAGCTGTCCACACCTGCCATATAAAAAGAGCAAGCATAATACATTTTTATTTTGTTAACATGAGGCTTGATAGGATTGCAAAATTAATACCAGTAGAGATTTTCTACAGGCGGTTTCCATCGCAGAATTACTGGAGAAGCATTCGCAAATACCTTTTTAAGTGATGGATTTGGCAGCACAGTCTTTAAATAGAAGACAGAGAGCTGTTAGGTACTTACCATGGTTTAGATACGTCAATATTTTCTCATTTTTCTTTGAATAAAAAGTAAATAAGGATAAAATACCTGAAAGAAGTATAGTAATTGGGAATGCGCCCTTCAGACTTCACTCTTTATGGCGAGGTTGAAAATTCAGGGTAGCAGTGGTGTTTATTGCCAAGGTAGTGCCTTGAAGAACTCATATAATTCACAAAGCATATCATTCAGGACTTGTTTTCTCTTTTAAAAAAAAAAAAAAGCAGGGAGGTTGTCTACATAGTGTATAAATCTACAGCCATCATATCTTATTGTTGTTTTGATGCTGTGTTTATATCTTAGGATTATCTCTAATAGCTGTGAGTCTGCACTTAAATTAACAGCATGGTATATTTTGGCAGTGGTTCAAAAGTTATTGATTTTTGGTTATGTTTTTCAGCATCACTGAATGTATGGATGACATTATTATAGAATTTGTAAAAGGTTTTAACCTGGGAGTATTGGCTATTAAAACACACAGCACAATAGTGACTAAAATGATTTACAGAATCCATTTCCATACTACTAAGTCCGTGGGTATTTGTACACTACATCATTTGGTACCACCTTGTAGTACAGCATAAACACAGTTTGTGATTCCTTTGGTTTACAAATTTTGAAATAAAATTCTTTGCATTTTTAAAAATTATGGTGTTTTTACATTTTTAAAATTCTGTGCATAACGTGAGACTTTAATAATTTGTTTAACTGACAACTAAAAGTCATATGTATTTTTGGTGTACAAATGATGTTTTGATATAGCTATACATTGTGGAGTGGCTCAATCAAGCTATGTAACATAGGTATTCCCTCACATACTTACCATTTTTTTGTGATGAGAACACTTAACATCATTTCCCTTAGCAATTTTCTTTTTCTTTTTTGAAACAGGGTTTTTTTTTTTTTTTGAGACGGAGTCTTGCTCTGTCGCCCAGGCTGGAGTGCAGTGGCGCAGTCTCGGCTCACTGCAAGCTCCGCCTCCCGGGTTCAAGCCATTCTCCTGCCTCAGCGTCTCCGAATAGCTGGGACTACAGGCGCCTGCCACCACGCCCGGCTAATTTTTTGTATTTTTAGTAGAGACGGGGTTTCACCGTGGTCTCGATCTCCTGACCTCGTGATCCGCCCGCCTCGGCCTCCCAAAGTGCTAGGATTACAAGCGTGAGCCACCGCGCCCAGCCAGGGTTTTTTAAAAATAATAGTAAGAGGCATATTTTATTCAGTTTCCCAGTAAGTCAATTAGAAACATGCACTATTAAAACACAAGTTACAATTCAAATGGTACCATAAATAATTAGAATATACACTGAGCATTTTCAGAAATCAGCTTCCATGTCTTGATTACTAAATGGAAAGATTCTTTAGAAAAGTCCCTTACCCTATATACAGAAGGAGGAGAAAAATTAAGGATGCCATAATGACATCTATCAGAATTACTGGAAAACATTTTAATTTAGCATACATTATTTTTTATTTTTATTTTTTATTATACTTTAAGTTTTAGGGTACATGTGCACAACGTGCAGGTTTGTTACATATGTATACATGTGCCATGTTGGTGTACTGCACCCATTAACTCGTCATTTAGCATTAGGTATATCTCCTAATGCTATCCCTCCCCCACCCCCCACCCCACCACAGGCCCCAGTGTGTGATGTTCCCCTTTCTGTGTCCGTGTGTTCTCATTGGTCAATTCCCACCTATGAGTGAGAACATGCGGTGTTTGGTTTTTTGTCCTTGTGATAGTTTGCTGAGAATGATGGTTTCCAGCTTCATCCATGTCCCTACAAAGGACATGAACTCATCATTTTTATGGCTGCATAGTATTCCATGGTGTATATGTGCCACATTTTCTTAATCCAGTCTATCGTTGTTGGACATTTGGCTTGGTTCCACGTCTTTGCTATTGTGAATAGTGCTGCAGTAAACATACGTGTGCATGCGTCTTTATAGTAGCATGATTTATTATCCTTTGGGTATATACCCAGTAATGGGATGGCTGGGTCAAATGGTATTTCTAGTTCTAGATCCCTGAAACAGGGTTTTGTTCTGTTGCCCAGGTTGGAGTACAGTGGTGCTATCATGGCTCACTGCAGCCTTGACCTCCTATGTTCAAGTAATCCTTCCAAGTAGATGGGATTATAGGCACATGCCATCATGCCCAGCTAATTTTTTAATTTTTGTGGCAGGATGAGTTTTCACTATGTTGTTCAGGCTGATCTCAAACTCCTGATCTCAAATTCCCCTGCCACAACTTCCCAAAGTGCTGAGATTGCAGGTGTGAGGTACCGTGCCCAGCCTAACAATTTTCAAGTCTGTAATATATTGTTATTAACTGTAGCCACCATGATGTGCAGTAGATATCTTGAAATTATTCTCCCTGAAATTTTATGTCATTTGACAAATAACTTATCCCCCAACCTCTGGCAAGCTCCATTTTACTCTCTGTTTCTATGAGTTCAACATTTTTAGATTCCACAAATAAGTGAAGTCATACAATATTTGTCTTTTTGTGCCTGACTTATTTCACTTAACATAATGTCTTCCAGGTTCATCTGTGTTGTTTCAAATGACATGATTTTCTTCTTTTGTAAGGCTGAATAGTATTGCATTGTGTATAGATGCCACATTTTCTTTATTCCTTCATTCATTTATGTACACTTTTAGGTTAATTTCATATCTTGGCTATTGTGACTAGTGCTGCAATGAATGTGGGAGTACAGGTATCTCTTTGACATATTGATTTCATATTCTTTGGATGTATATCTGATAGTGGGATGGCTAAATCATGGTAGTTCTATTTTTAATTTTGTCAAAGGAATGTTGTACTATTTTCCATAATGGCTTTATTAATTTACATCCCCACCAACAATGTGCAAGGGTTCCCTTTTCTCTGCATCCTCACCAACGCTTAGCCTTTGTCTTTTTGATAATAGCCATCCTAACTGGTATGAAGGGATATCTCATTGTGATTTTAATTTACATTTCTGTGATGATTAATGATGGTGAGAATGACTTGTCAGCCATTTATATGAGAAATATCTATTCAGGTCCTTTGCCTATTTAAAAAAATCAGGCTTATAGGTTTTCTTACTATTGAGTTGTTTGAGTTCTTTATATATTTTGGTTATTAGCTCCCTGTCTGGTTTTTGGTTTGCAAATACAATCCATTAGTTGTCTCTTCCCTCAGAACAATAGAGGCCATAGATGACAAATACCCAAACTCAATGGTGAAAGGTTGAAAGCTTTTCCTATAAGATTAGGAACAAGATAAGGATGCCCACACTTACTGCTTTCACTCAACATAATACTGGAGTTGTAGACAGAGCAGTTAGACAAGACAAAGAAACACAGGCATCCTTGTTTTATTGCACTTTGCTTTGTTGTGCTTTGCAGATGCTTTTTTTTTTTTTTTTTTTTTTTTTCAAATATAGGGTCTCACTGTGTCACCCAGGCAGGTGTGCAGTAGTGCAGTTTCAGCTCACTGCAACCTCCGCCTCCAGGCTCAAGTGGTTCTCCCACGTCAGCCTTCAGATAGCTGGGACTGCAGGTTTGTGTCACCATGCCCAGCTGATTTTTGCAGTTTTTGTAGAGACGGGGTTTCACTATGTTGCCCAGGCTGGCCTTGAGCTCCTGAGCTTGAGTGATCCACCTGCCTTGGCCTCCCAAAATGCTGGGATTATAGGCATGAGCCACTGCACCCAGCCTAGATATTGCAGTTTTTACAAATTAAAGTTTTGTGGTAACCCTAAATCCAGCAAGTCTATCAGTGCCATTTTTCCAGCAGCATGTGCTTATTTCATGTATCTATGTCCCATTTGGGTAATTGTCATAATACTTCAAACTTTTCATTATTATGATTATCTGTTATGGTGATCTGTGATCAGTGATCTGTGACATTACTACTGTAATTGTTTTGGGGAACACCATGCACTGTGCCCAGGTAAGATGGTGAACTTATTTGATAAGTATTGTGTGTATTCTGACTACTCCACCGACCAGCCATTCTCCCATCTCTCTCACCCTCCTTAGGACTTCCTATTCCCTGAGACACAAGAATATTACAGTTAGGCCAATTGATAACCCTACTTTGGCTCCTAAGTGTTCAAGTGAAAGGAAGAGTCACATGTGTCTCCTTTTGAATCAAAAGCTACAGATGATTAAGCTTAGTGGGGAAGGGATATTGAAATATGCTGGGATATGCTGAAAGCTAAGCCTCTTGCACCAAACAGTGAAGTTGTGGATGGAAGGGAAAAATTCTTGAAGGAAATTAACAGTGCCATACCAGTGAACATATGAATGATTTCTTTTTGAAGCAAAACGGCCTTATTGAAGATATGGAGAAAGTTTAATCTGGATAGATCAAACCAGCCTCAGCACTCTTGTAACATGCCTAATCCAAAGCAAACCCCTAACGCTCAAGTTCTGTGAAGGCTGAAGGTAGGTGAGGAAGCTCCAGAAGAGAAGTTGGAAGGTAGCAGAGGTTTGAGGATTAAAGAAAGAAGCCATTTCCATAACATGAAAACTGCAGGATGAAGTAGCAAGTGCTGATATAGAAGCTGCAGGAAGTTATCCAGGAGATCTAGCTAAGATCATTGATGAAAGTGGCTACACTACACAACAGATTTTCAAGGGAGACAAAACAGATTCCTGTTGGAAGAAAATGCCATCTAGGACTTCCCTAGCTAGAAAGTAGTCAATGCCAGGCTCCAAAGCTTCAAAGAACAGGCCGACTCTCTTGTTACAGGCAAATGCAGCTGGTGACTTTAAGTTGAACCCAGTGCTCATTTACAACCTGAAAATCCTAGGACCCTCAGAATTATGCTAAATCTACCCTGCCTATGAGTAAAGCCAGGATGACAGCACATATATTTATAGCATGGTTTTCTGAGTATTTTAAGCCCGTTGTTGAGAACTACTGCCCAGAAAAAAAAGAGATTCCTTTTCAAATATTGCTGCTCATTGATAATGCACTTGGTCACTCAACAGGCCTGATGGAGATGTCCAGGGAGATTAATGTGTTTTCATGCCTGCTGACACAACAACCATTCTGCAGTCCATGGACCAAGGAATAATTTCAACTTACAAGTCTTATTACTTAAGAAATACATTTCATAGCATTATAGCTGCTTTATATAGTTATTTTCTCTGATGGATCTAGCCAAAGGAAATTGAAAACCTTCTGGAAATGATTCACCATTCTAGATACCACTAAGAACATTTGTGATTTATGGGAGGAGGTCAAAAGATCAACATTAACAGGAGTTTGCAGGAAGTTGACTCCAGCTCTCACGGATGACTATGAGGAATTTGAGACTTCAGTGGAGGAAGTAACTGCAAATGTAGTAGAAATAGCAAGAGAATTAGAAGACGAGTCTGAAGATGTTACTGAATTTCTGTAACCTTATGATAAAACTAGTGGATGAGGGGTTGCTTCTTATGGATGAACAAAGAAAATAGTTTCCTGAGATGGAATTTTGTGAAGATTCTGTGAACATTGTTGAAATGACAATAAAGGATTTAGCACGTTACACAAATTTATGTGATAAAACGCAGGGTTTGAGAGAATTGACTTCAATTTTGAAAGAAGTTCTGTGGATAAGATGTTTTCAAACAGCATCACATGCTACAGAGAAATCTTTCATGAAAGAAAAAATTAATTGATGTATCAAACCTCATTATTGTCTTATTTTAAGAAATTGCCACAGCCACCCCAGCCTTTGGCAACCACAACTTTGATCAGTCAGTAGCCACCAATATTAAGGCAAGACCTTCCACCAGCATAAAGATTATGACATATTGAAGGCTCAAATGATTGTTAGCATTTTTTAGCAATAATATATTTTTCAATTAAGTTTTTTAGACATAAAGTTATTGAATAGACTGCAGTAGAGTATAAATATAACTTTTATATACACTGGGAAATAAAAATTGTGTGACTTGCTTTCTCGCTACATTTGCTGTATTCTGGTGGTCTGAAACTGAACTTGCAATATCTCAGAGATATGCCTGTAAAAGGTGCCCAAGTCAGAAAGGAAGAAGTTAAATGGTCTCTGTTGGCAGATCATATGATGTTATATGTGAAAAACCCTGAGGATTCCATAAAAACTATTAGAACTAATAAATAAATTCAGTAAAGTTGCATAATAAAAATCAACATACAAAAATCAGCATTTCTGTACAGTAGCAACACATCTGAAAAGAAATCAAGAAAACAATCCCATTTATAGTAGCTACAAAAAATATATAAGAATAAATTTACTCAAGTACATAAAATATTTTTAAACTGGAAACTACAAAACACTGATGAAAGAATTTGAAGAAGTGGCAAATAAATGGAAAGATATCCCATGCTCATGGATTGGAAGAATTACTATTGTTTAAATGTCCACATTACCCAAAGCAATGTGCAGATTCCATGCATTCCTTATCAAAATTCCAATTACATTTTTTATAGAGATAGAAAAAAAAAGAATTCTAAAATTCATGTGGAACCACAAAAGACCCTGAATAGTCAAAGCAATCTTGAACAAAAAGAACAAAGCCAGAGGCATCATGATTAGAAAATCTGTTACCCGATTTGAAAATCTGCTACAAACAAGTAATTAAACAACCTGGTACTGGCATAAAAACAGATACATAGACCAAGGGAACAGAATAAAGTGCCCAGAAATAAATCCACACATTTACAGACCATTGATTTTTGACAAAGGTGCCAAAAGACAATGCCAACACACGGTGGGGAAAGGGCAGTCTCTCAATAAATGGTGCTGGGAGAACTGGATATACACATGCAGAAGGATGAAATTAGATTATTATCTCACACCATGTACAAAAATCAACTCAAAATGGAGTTAAACATAAGACTATGAAACCAGAAAACTGCTAGAAGAAAAAACAGGGAAAAGCTTTATGACATTGATCTGGGCAATGATTTTTTTTGGCTATGATCCCAGAGCACTGGCAACAAAAGCAAAATTAGAAAAAGGAGATTACATCAAACTAGATAACTTCTGCACAGCAAAAAAAAATCAACATAGTGGAGACATTAATAATATTTTAGATTTCACTATTTAAAATTTGCATATTTCAAAACTACAAGAAATTGCAAACAAATCATATTGGCAACAAATTATATTTCTAGACAAATAACTATTCCCATACTGTTATAGTGAACTTTAATGTTCAAGTTATTTTGTTATACTGGAATTTCATTGCATTGGTAAACCAAATTTAAAAACTGGTGGCTTCAATGAAACATTTATTTTGATTCATTCTGTGCTTTCAGTGTTTTGATCTTTACTTTAAAATGTGTAAGCTCACTTCTATCATCATATTTGAGTAGAATACCTGTAAATGGATTGTAGCTAACCAGGAAACTTGCACTGTTTTCTAGGGTATACGGGCATTCCTTGGAAGCAGTTGTTAACTATGAAGTTGATTTGATTATTATAGATTTTAATTTTGTTTGAAAATATTTGTTGCTCCTCCCTTCTCTGCCTCATTGACATGTTTGATCATATGAGTTGCTTTAACCAATGAAATCTGAGTGGAAGTGACATATGTACCTCCTGGACAAAAGTGTAAAGTTAGTGGGGGTTTCTATGTTCTTTTCCTACTATCATGATAAGCAGCAATGTTCCAGGTAAAGCCTACTCCCTTGATTTGTGTACTAGAATGAAGATGACATGGAGCCAGAAGCATGGCTCATTTTCAGTAGACATTTGACATTAAGTCAGAAGTAAACCCTTGTTGTGAGCCACTGATATTTTGGGCTTTTTTGTTATTGCAGTGTAACTTAACCTATTCTGACTGCTATGCCACACTTAATTGTTATCTCTAGGTTTTTAGAGGAAGAAATGCTCACTAAGGGTGTGTGTATGTGGAAATTGAATTGAACCATAAAGGAAAGTCTAGAGTTTAGAGTATTAGAGATGAGAGTGGAATTTGTCATGGGGAGATCAAAGAAGTCAAAGATATGAAGATAGAATTTGGGACTGCTCATAACCTATTAGGAAAAAAGTAGGCTATGGTAGCTCATTCAGAGGGTTTAAGAAGGCAGTAGATTATTTTTTTAAGGTAGGTTGGGTCTAGATTATCAATACTTGAAGATAATTTGGAAATTTGGAAAGCTTTTGCATAAGATGAAGACATTAGTACTGCTTCATTTTAGGACAACTGTTATGATAGAAGGATGGATTAGAGAGGTGATGAGACAGGAGACAAAGGATGCTTTCCAATGGCTGGACTCAGGTGGGAGGGTTGAGGGCCCAGGACCAGCTGGAAGCTGCGAATGGAAAGGTCATTTTTAGGGGCTTGCTCATGTATGTGAACAATTCTGTCTTGTGAGACTCTGCTTTCCTGTGTGTTCCTTCTTCTCTATTGTAGCACTTCCTTTACTGTTCTGTGCTAAATTTTACACATAATATAATCTATATGCATATGTTAAACATCCTTCCAATATAATGCTCTACTGTATTATAAGGGAGACACAAAAGAAGACACATACAAGAATCTGTAGTTCAATATGTAGATGCTCTGGCATGACAACGTCAGAGGACATATTGTTGTTACCAGATACTTGCAATTATATGTCAAATCTTTGTGAATGACACAGCTTCAAATGCAGCTCAGCAAAAGTGTGTTAGGTTGGTGAACCTAATACAAAGCAATCTTATGTAGGTGATGCAGCTACATGAATTGGTGAGTGTCTCTTGATAAAGCTCTGAACAAAACAACTCTCTCTGGATTGACATAATTGCACTCCTAACTTTAATAGACAGTGATTTCTAACACTGTATAAACATACTTTGTATTCAGGGGCAAAGTCAAGCCAGGCTCTCAGCTCTTACAATTACGAACGTGTTTTTGCCTATGTGAATGCCCTGCAGGTCATTAAGAATAGTGAAGATTTTGGGATGATTCTTCATTTTGCAGGACTCCAGGATCATTGTAAGATATCAAATGTCATTGTCTACCCAATTCTTGTGACAAGCTGCAATGCCCTATGTTTCAAAAATGTCTACTTGTGGGCAGTCTGGCTTGGATTTGGGAATTATCGTTCTTCATCATTGCTTCCACTGCATGGTAATATCAGCTTGTATATGCCTTAACAAGGCCTCACTGTCCTCCCTAGAGATAGACAGACAGGAACTATCAGCTTCGGCTTCTATTGCTAATTGCCTTGTCTTTTGGTAATCTTTGTTCAAATTCTAAGCACTGGAAGAGGATAAACCCAACATGGCGGGTTTTTGTTTTGATTTTGTTTTTGAAATTTCAGGCACATGATCCAAGTCACTAGCCAGCTTGTCTATTAGCTGCCCTAGACCGATCAGCTGAGGCAAACAAGGGGCAGGATTGCAGAGAAAAGGAGTTAGCATGCTTCCTGCTGGACATGTCTGATATGCCTAGTTATTCATGTTCATCAGTAAAGTAGAAGTGCATTGGCAGGACTTCATTTGGTTCATTCTCCTATTTCCAGCTCCTAGACTAGTTTCTGGTACATGTTAGCACTCAGCAAATGTCTTAGTCCTTTCAGGCTGCTGTAACAGAAAACCATGTACTGAGCGGCTTGACAGAAATTCATTTCTCACAGTTCTGGAGGCTGGAAGCCAAGATTAGGGTCCTAGCATGATCAGATTCTAGGTTGCAGACTGCAGACTTCTTGTTTTTTCTCATGGTAGACAGTAGAGAAGGGAAACTACAATCATGACTCCTATAAGGGCACTGATCACATTCATGAGGACTCTATCCTCATGACCTCATCTAATTCTAATTACCTCCCGGAAGTCCTACCTTCTACCACCATCATATTGCAGGGGGTAGGGTTTCAACATATGAATTGTGGGGGATGTAAAGATTTAGTCCATAACAGTAAACAACTATTGAATGAATGTTGATGACATTTGTATATCATTGCTATCTTATATACTCTTGGCCAACTCTTGTACATAAAGGAGTTAGGGTAAAAACTTTTATTACAAAAAGCTTAACAACAGAGTATGTAATATGTGACATAAATATATAACATAGAATGATGAACCAAATGGCTTAGGCTTACTTGTACTTCCTTAGAAATATCATTTGAATTAAAACATTTTTCTTGTTTGTTGCTTTTGACAATTTTTAAAGCAGGCAATTAGAATGTGTGGAAACTGCTAGAAGAGTGTCTTCTACGTACTAGTAAATTTGAGGAAAACTATTTTTTCTCCTTACTTAACAAGAAAATGCCATGTCACAAACTTCAGGGAAAGTATTATTGTTTTTTCTGTTTCCTGACTACGGAGGCATAAACTATAAAATGAAATACTGCCCAAGTCCTTGGCATATTGCTTTTTACAGTGTTCACAATGTTGTCAGGTACTTAAAGTCACCCAAATTCAAGACCCAACTTTTGTACTCAATTTGTTGTTTTTGAGTTATTTTCCAATAATTTATAATGTTGTTTTATGTGTAACTGATACCTTTTATATAATGATTTATTCAGAGATGCTTTAAAAGTGTGGATTCGTGATTTTCTTTTATGTTTTCCTTAAAAAGTTGAATTGAATTCATGTTTCCTGGAGCAATGGGCTACACCTTGTTTCTTACTTACGGTTTAATTATATAAAGTTTGAAAAATAGACCAGGCATGATGGCTCACGCCTATAATCCTAGCACTTTGGGAGGCTGAGGCAGGCGGATCACCTGAGGTCAGGAGTTCGAGACCAGCCTAGCCAACATGGAGAAACCCCATCTCTACTAAAAATACAAAAATTAGCCAGGTGTGGTGGCACATGCTTGTAATCCCAGGCAGGAAAATCACTTGAACCTGGGAGGTGCAGGTTGCAATGAGCTGAGATCACACCACTGCCCTCCAGCCTAGGTGACAGAGCAAGACTCTGTCTCAAAAAAAAAAAAAAAAAAGAATCAGAGATGTAGAGACCCTTGAACGCCCCGAGCCTCTTGAGGGCGGGAATCTTATTTGGTAGGGCTTTAGGAAGACAATGAGTCGGATCCCTCTTTTTTTTTCCCACTTACTGAAGCTATTGAAAGCAAACACAGGGTCAGAGAGGAATCAAAACTTCAGTTTTACCACTGGTAAAACTGGGTTAGAGAACGAGAATCAACCCTTGAGCCTAGATGGACTTCTTGGTACTTCCCTCCCTGCCTTGAGTTTTCTCCTTGGGACTTACACATGGCAAAACAGGCCCCTATGAACGATCATGTCTGATCATGGCTTTCATCATGTCCCTTGAGCAAAGCAAGGCCACATAAACACAGCCACTGGGAATGAATCAGCCTTGCCCAGGACAGAATTAAGGACCAGTGGATGTTGGACTCTTGTCATTTCACCAATCAAATCAAATCTCCCTCTTCCCATTTGGAGGAGCAAGTGCAACCAGGCAGCAGTTTCAAACACATTCTGTAGAAACACACGGAAGGAGGAACTGTTCTCTTTAAATTACTCATCTGTTTATTTCTCATCTAGCAAAGAACATAATAAGCATTAACAAATAGATAGATGGCTCTCACATGTATTTATTTACTGAAGCCTGGTAACTACAAAATATTATAACTGGCTGCAGTAGATAGGAAATGAGCTACGTTTGTAATTTGGCAATGAAGGACATTTTCAATAGCGATCATTTTGGATGGCATTTCAGATACTCAATTACGAAGAAGGGAACAAGGGAAAAAAAGCTAGAACAAACCGTCTTCTTAGAGTTCTCTCTTGCATTGTACAGCTCAGCATCCCGGTAAGCTTGAATTTTGACAGCAAATTGCCCAACAAGAAAGCACTCGAAGCTCCACTTCAGGTTCTATATTGTGAAAATGTGGTAATTTAATTAAAAGGCCAACTTCCTAACCATGTAACCTTTAAAAAACGGGGTTGCAATATGCATTAATTCTACATGGAGAAGCTAAGGTGATTTCTCGGATGTTCTATGCTTAGAAATGCTACTGTGCGGTGGGAAGATTCTCATTTCTCTATATGTGTCAGACAGTTCTCTGTGTGCTCTGTGTTGTTCAGCACTATTGTGTTTTGGCTGCTCTTCAATGCAGAGTACTTCTAGGGCTTACATATTTATGATAACTTCAGGCCATCTGCCGCTCAACTACTATCAGAGAATGAAGAACAATTTTCAACTTCAACAAAGCCATACTCACCACACCAAAGCACTTCTCATAGTATTTATCTTCTAGTGCACTAAATTTTGGTGTTCTAAACTCATGTTGAAACTTGGTACTTTTTTTTTTTTTTTTTTGAAACAATTATCCTTCCTGCCAACCCCCCCCCCCGCTCCCTAAAGAAATCAACATGTGCCGGGCGCGGTGGCTCACGCTTGTAATCCCAGCACTTTGGGAGGCCGAGGCGGGCGGATCACGAGGTCAGGAGATCGAGACCACGGTGAAACCCCGTCTCTACCAAAAATACAAAAAATTAGCCGGGCGTGGTGGCAGGCGCCTGTAGTCCCAGCTACTCGGAGAGGCTGAAGCAGGAGAATGGCGTGAACCCGGGAGGCGGAGCTTGCAGTGAGCCGAGATCGCGCCACTGCACTCCAGCCTGGGTGACAGAGCAAGACTCCGTCTCAAAAAAAAAAAAAAGAAATCAACATGCTACCTTTTATTTCTGGGCCAATGATCAAGGTTCTAAACATGACAGATTGATTTTGACCTTCTGATTTAGCATGTAAATTAGGATACTTGAATTAGAATGCTCCATATTTTCTTCCAGTTTGTGTGTAATGCCAACAGATTGGTATGAATCAAAATGGAACACTTAGAAAAAGATACCATTTTTAAAATGTCAATTAGAGATGGCAAAACTGCATATGAAAGTTAGCTAACTGGTGATATCAATTAGAATAGTTTTTCCTATTGCTTAATACCACCATTATTATTTTGTAACAGAGTAAAAATTTAATGTAACCTCCACTTTGTTATTCTGAAAAACTTAGTGAACATAGATGTGTATTAATATTCCTTTGCTGCATTTACTTGGAAGAAAAATCTGAAGATACCAGTGGCTGGCTTGCATCTTGTACCACACTGTAGATTTCTAGATTCTGGAAAAAAAATACATCGAATTTTATGTAAATTATTTGAATGATTAGGGGACAAGTTCAAAATTCAAATTAATGGATTTTTTTTTCCACCTATAAATAGGCTTTCTTAATTATCTTGATCAGAGGTAGGTAAACTTTGGACAAATCTGGCCCAGTGTATCTTTTTGTAGGGCACGTGAGCTAAGAATAATCTTGATATTTTTAAGTGGTCATTTTTAAAATGATTGTACCAATATAACAGCCTTGATTTTGCAGTTTGGCCTCTAAAGCCTAAAATATTTACTGTTCGGTCTTTTAAGAGAAGGTTCACTAACCCTTGAGCTAGATTATGGTGATAAGACCTAAATGAATTGCCACGATAGATGTGTAGTGGTAAAAATGTCTTTCTGAGTCACATTCATGTTGTGTCAACAGATATTTGTAGTAAGAAAAGCACCACTGCAATTTGTACTGTGTGTGGAAATGCTTTAAGAACTGAGAAGCTACTTAATCCCAGCTTTTTATGTAAGCCACTGAACAGCCATCCAGTGGAAAAGAGATTTGGGTGGTTCTTAACCTGGACCTATATATTTCCCCCCAAGGCCTGTAGCAAAATTCACAGGGATTCTAGAGCTAGTTCAAAGCTATGATGGCCAGTTAGACAAAGACAGAATAAAACAGGAATGCATCAGCAAAACAATAATCCATTTCGATATTTTGGCAGGGGGACATGGATGAGAGTTTCACGTGGAAACCTACATGTCTATGACCATCAGAAAAGCAATATTTATTAAATCTTCTATCTCTATAAAAATAAAACAAATAGCCCTGGCGTGGTGGGTGAACTTTCTTGGGATTTAAATCCAGAAGAAGTCTGGCTGTGAAATTCTGGAGTCTGGAGGGAGTTATGCAAGTTAATGATGGGCTTTTTCATCCAGGCAGCTATTGGCCATTCAACACTTGAAAGCCCAATTAGCTTTGCAACAGTCAAAGGGGTGGCATCTTCTGTCTTCTCAAATTTCTGCCTCTTGCCCACAGCTTTGGTACAAAGCTGATGTCCCATCATTTTGATCTCATAGCTTTGCCTTTTCCTTAGCCTCATTTTCAGTTCCCTGTCTTGTTAATAAAGATTCCAGCTTAGTTCTTCAAGTGCTTCGGTTCTCATTAAATATGTGGAATATGCACCCGTAGAAGAACTTGACTTTCTTTACTCCCGAGTTTTGACAAGCTTTCAAACGTGCCTTAATGAAATTCTTCAAGAGTGATCTCCCCGTTCTGGTGCCAGTCCCTGGCGAGCTGAGAAGCAAGTGTGGAGCAGACCAGTTAGGGAGGTCAGTGTGGACAGGAAGGCAGAGAACTCACACTCTCTAAGTTGGGGCAGTTGCTTGGCCACTGTGTGGCTCAGTTTTCTTCATAAGCAAAATTGAGGGGCTGGGTAAGGTCCTCTCCATGTTTCTATCTGTTTCGACAAGTTTGATTCTGTAAGTGACTGGGATAGAATCCCTGTAAGAAAATGTGTTTTATACTCAGATTGCTGTTGTGCTCACTGGGGTTCAGGGTCAGCCCTGTTATTCTGTATTAATTTCCTACTGCTGTTGTAACAGATGATCACAAACTGAGTTGCTCAAAACAACACAAATTTGTTTTGAGTGCTGGAGTATTGGCAGGGCTGGTTCCTTCTGGATGCTCTAGGGCAGTGGTTCCCAACATTTTTGGCACCAGAGACTAGTTTTGTGAAAGACATTTTTTTCATGGACTGGGGAATGGAAGGATGGTTTTGGGATAATTCAAGTGCATTACATTTATTGTGCATGTTATTTCTGTTATTATGTTGTAATATATAATGAAATAATTATACAACTCACCATAATGCAGAATCAGTAAGAGTCTTGAGCTTGTCTTCCTGCAATTAGTCCCATTTGGGGGCAATGGGAGATAATGACAAATCATTAGGCATTAGATTCTCATAAGGAGTGGGCAACCTAGATCCCCCACGTGTGCAGTTCACAATAGGATTCACACTTCCATGAGAATCTAATGCTGCTGCTCATCTGACAGGAGGCAGAGCTCAGGCTGTAATGTGAGTGATGGGGAGTGGCTGTAAATACAGATGAAGCTTTGCTCACTCACTGGCTACTTACCTCCTGCTGTGCAGCCTGGTTCCTAACAAGCGACAGACAGGCACCGGTCCATGGCCTGGGGGTTGGAGACACCTGCTCTAGGGGAGACATGATCTCTTTGCCCCTTTTAGCTTCTAGAGGCTATCTTCGTTCCTTGGCACGTGGCCTCTCATCACTTTGCCTTTTCTCCTTCTGCTTCCTTTGTCACATTGCCTTCTTCCTGACTGATTCTCCTGCCTCTTCCTATAAGGAGCCATGGGATTAAATTGGGACCACGTGGCTAACCAGGGATAGCTTTCCCATTTTTGTCTCCTTGATTTAATCACAACTGCAAAGCCTCTTTTACCAGGTGCTATGGTCTGAATGTTTGTGGCCCCCTCAAAATTCATGTGTTGAAATCCTAACCCCCAAGGTGATGGTATTAAGAGGTGGAGTCTTTGGGAGGTGATTCGATCATGAGGGCAGGAGCCTCATCAGTGGGATAAGTACCCTTATGAAAGAGACTGCAGAGCTAGTCTCTTCCACCATATGAGGACACAGAGAGGGCTTTGTTCCAGGGCCAGGAATCAGGCCCTCTGAAGACACGTTGATCTTGGACTTCCCAGCCTCCAGAACTGTAAGAAATAAATGTACGTTGTTTATAAGCCACTCAAATTATGATATGTTGTTACAGCAGCCTGAGTGAACTAAGATACCAGGTAAGGCAACACATTCATAAGATTCTGGGAATTAGGATGTGAATATCTTGAAGGAGGGGGGACATTATTCTGTCTACCACAAACTCCTGATACTTTGCTGCTCAAAAACTCTTCAGTGGCTCCCTGTTGCCTAGAAAGTAAAGCATTTTTCAAGGTATGTCTTTCTTTTACATAAACCAGGACTGCAATAAAACAGATTGCAGTTTCCTTTTCATCTTAATTTACCAGTGACATATTTAAACTTAATTGCAATGACCATGCTGAAATTTAAATTTGCATATTTTATTTTTTTCTTGTTCCTTTTAAATTTTGTATGACTCAATTTTACTAGTTCAGCTTCTCTTAAAAAAGTTAGTTGATGGTTTTTTCTTGTATGTAGTTTTATTTTAGTAAAAAACAGTTTTACAAGTTTTAACAAGAATTCAAACATAGCCCAACTCCGAATATATCATAAACCACTGAATTGTACACTTTGACTTAATTGTATGGTATATGAATTATATCCCAAGCTGTTATTCACACATTTATATGAATCTAAACAACAAATGATTTTATATTTTTGTGCTCTTGGCGGTGTGCATACCCCAAATGAGCAATGTCCCTTGAATGCAACTAAATGTTCAACAGCTGCCATGCATGAAGCTGGAATATATCCCTCTTATAAAAATTAAGTCCAGATTCCAGATACATTTCTAATAGGTTCTACTTATTACTTCTGGTTATTTTGATTTTGTTTGCACTTATATTGTCAAAACACCATACTTTTGAAAAAATTGATGGCTCATAATTTTGCTGAAGAGAGGAAGCCGTTTTCTTTGCTGCATAATTACAAGACATTTATATATTTAGATTTATAAACACCAATTAACATGACAAATTGGGTGAATATTTTTTCATTTCTGCATTATCTCTTCCCTTCCATTCACCTTCGTACACACCACCTGCCTTCAGCATATCTCCATTTACCAATTGCATCAAGTAAATTTCGGTTCCTAGGTATCATAAAAGAGGAAAGAATATTGCCATGCCACTTTTTAATAAAAACGGGATGGTCTATGTTTTTCTTGTGAGATACTGTGTGATGAAATCCCTAATGCTGAATGACAACTGGATGAAGATATACCTATATTATATCCTTTTTGAGAAATATGTTGTTCATTCATCAACTATTTCTTTAAACATTTAAAAAATTGTAGTGAAATGCACAAAGCATAGAATTTACCATTTTACCAATTTTTAAGTGTATAGTTGGGTGGCATTATGTATACTCACATCGCTGTGCTACGGATCTATCCGTGGAGTGCTCTTCATTTTACAAAGCTGAAACTCTGTACCCATTAAACAATAACTGAGGGTGATGGTATTCTTCACCTTCAGCCTCTGACAACCACCATTCTACTTTCTGTCTTTATAAATTTGACTCCTCTAGGTACCTCATATGGTATTTTTCTTTTTGTGACCAGCTCATTTCACTTAGATAATATTCTCATGTTCTTCCATGTTGTAGCATGTGTCAGAACTGCCTTGCTTTTTTTTTTTTTTTTTTTTTTTTTTTTTTTTTTTTTTTTTTTTTTTTTTGAGATGGAGTCTCACTCTGTTGCCCAGGCTGGAGTGCAGTGGCATGATCTCAGCTCACTGCAACCTCTGTCTCCCAGGTTCAAGCAATTCTCCTGCCTCAGCCTCCCAAGTAGCTGGGACTACAGGTGTGTGCCACCATGCCCAGCTAATTTTTTGTATTTTTAGTTGAGACGGGGTTTCACCGTGTTAGCCAGGATGGTCTCGATCTCCTGACCTCGTGATCCACCCACCTCAGCCTCCCAAAGTGCTGGGATTACAGGCGTGAGCCACCATGCCTGGCCCTGTCTTCCTTTTTAAGCCTGAATGACATTCCATTGTATGTAGATACCACATTTTGTTTATTCATTCATTGGTTGATGGGCATTTGGGTTGCTTCCGTCTTTTGGCTATTGCAATAATATCACTATAAATATGGCTGTACAAATATCTGTTCAGGTCGTTGCCTTCAAATCTTTTGGATATATCCAGAAGTGGGATTACCAGATCATGTGGTAATTCTGTTTTTACATTTTAAGGAAATGCCATATTGTTTTCTACAGTAGTTGTACCATTTCTGCCAGCAGTGCACAAAGGTTCTGTTTTCTCCACATCCTCAATGACACTTGTTATTTTCTATTTTATTTATTTACTTTTTTTGATAGTAGTCATTGTAATGAAAGGGAGCAGGTTTTTCTTTGTGGTATTGACTTGCATTTCCCTTGTGATTAGTGATGTTGAGCATCTTTTCATGGGCTTGTTGGCCACTTGTATATATTTGGAGAAATGTCTATTCTAGTCCTTTGGCCATATTTATTTATTTATTTATTTATTTATTTATTTATTTATTTATTTTTTTGAGATGAGTCTCACTCTGTCGCCCAGGCTGGAGTGCAGTGGCGCAATCTCGGCTCACTGCACGCTACGCCTCCCGGGTTCACGCCATTCTCCTGCCTCAGCCTCTCCGAGTAGCTGGGACTACAGGTGCCCGCCACCACGCCCGGCTAATTTTTTTGTATTTTTAGTAGAGATGGGGTTTCACCATGGTCTCGATCTCCTGACCTCGTGATCCACCCGCCTCGGCCTCCCAAAGTGCTGGGATTACAAGCGTGAGCCACCGCGCCCGGCCCCTTTGGCCATTTTTAAATTGGGGTGTTTGATTCCTTGTCTTTGAGTTATAGGGATTCTTTATATATTCTGGATATTAACCTCTTATCAGAGACATGATTTGCAAATACTTCCTCTCATCCTGTGGGTTGCTTTTTCAAGCTGTTATGTCTTTTGATGCATGGAAATCTTAAACTTTGATGTAGTTCAATTTATTTTTTCTTTTGTCGCTTATGCTTTTGGTCATATCCAAGAAATCACTGCCAAATCTAATGTCATGAAGCTTTTCCCTGTTTCTTCTAAGAGTTTATAGTTTTAGGTCTTACATTTAGGTTTTTGATCCATTTAGAGTTACATATATAGATTTTAAAAATAGTGGGTAGCAACCCTGCCACATTCTTTTGGAATGTATAATTCCAGTATATATATAGTTGCACCGTGTCTTTTTGGTTCCTAAGGCCAAAGGATTTCTTCTGTCCTTTAAAAGTTGAGAGATATCGTCTATATTAGAATTATATATACTGTGGTAGTTTATGATTTCTTTAAATCTGAACCTTATAATCAGGTGTTTGTTATTCTACAGTTTATCACTAATTTTTCATTTATTTCTTTATTTTCTAATTATTGTTATATATGCCCACTGCAACCAGCAAGTGGTTTATTTAGGGTCTGTAGAACTCACCCTGAGTTTTTAGCAACCCAGTGCAGTCCAGTGGTGATGGCCACAGGGGTGCTTGTGTCACCCCACCCCTAGCTCCAAGCAGCTCAGCACACAGAGAGACTCCATTTATTTGGGAGAAAGTAAGGGAAGAGAACAACAGTCTCCGCTTGGTAATCCAGAGAATTCTTCCAGCTCTTCTCTAAGACCACCAAGGTGGTACTTTACAAGTGTGCAAGGATCACAGTGTTACTGGACTTGGGGTGCCCCATAATACAGATACGGCTTAGATCACAACACTCGCATCTGTTTGAATACCTGGAAAGCCTTCCCAAAAGAGGACAGGTACAAACAAACTCAGACAGCAAAGACTACATTAAATAACTAACCCTTCAATGCTCAGACACCAACGAACATCCGCAAGCACCAACACCGTCCAGGAAAACATGGCCTCACCAAATGGGCTTGAGCTTCAAACAGTAGCTCGAGGATTCAGTTTTTCTTTATCTTTTGCCTCTACTTTCCTCTGGATTTTGTATTTATTTTTGGGTTCCATGTGGGGGCAAGATGATGACAGTAGCTCAAGCATGACATCCTTGTAAATTTTGGTTTAGCAGGATAGAGCAATGAACTGTGGTCATTATGGCAGAACACTCTGAGTTAGCCCTAACTGGGGTCTTGCTTGGGTAAGCTTGAGTCAGTAACTCATGACTAAATCAGTGGTTGTGGCTAGGGGTAAGTGCAAGGCGTTGGCCATCTTAGGTTGGGGTCATATGATCTGTAGCTGAAGCTGGAAGGTAGGGTCTCATGTAAACCAGAAGATTGAGAATGGGGGAAGGGTGTTTTACTAAAGGGAAATTGGAGGTGTTACTAGCATTGAGGGTAATGGATACTGAATGGCCCCAAACTAACAATTGTCAAATCTCTCTCCATCTAGAATGTGTTGTACCCTGTTATCAGTATCTGAAGCTCTTTAAGATCTAGCTAAGATCTTCACCTCTTTGAGTCTTTCCTGCTGAACTCCCAGCACAAAATAATCTCTAATTTATCTGAATAACTGTGGAATCTGTCCTTTATTTTACAAACATCTGAAGTATTATTTATCTCTCAGACCGTGTATGCTGAGTACAAAGACTGTGTGTGTGTGTATGTTTATTGAGACACAAATGTGATTCAGAAACAGGCTTAGTTTAGGCTTTCTAACACTTGGTAGGGTATGTTTCTTCACCTATATCTACTCTTGGTTCTGCAACAGCTATATTTTTTTTTTCTGTTTGTCTTTTTGACGGGAGCAATTCCTATGACTTACCTCTCTGCATTAGTGGTATTAATAGGATGGCTATTAAAAATAATAAAGGGAATCAGAATTGTTGGGTCATATTAAATAATGGTGCTGCATCATGCTTTCTGAGGTATGGAGTGTATATATTTTACCCCACCAAAATGATTGATAGAGATGTCTTCTTGGCTTATTGGGCTGCAGTCAGGGATGCCAACTGTGGCATCTGCAGGTAGGCATAGCCGTTCACTAGTGAGATCACTACACAGTGTGGAATTTTGAAAGCAATGTGATGAAAAGAGGGAGTCACAGAAAATAGAAGCAATATGAAAGTGCTAAGGAGAGGGGAGAGCTGAGCAGCTGTGAATGGTGCGGGGGAGGAGAGAAAGTCATCTGAAGGCTAGAGCTGTCCCTGTTGTTTATATTTATTTGAAAGTAAGGGACTTTAAAGCCAGGTGTTAGATTACTTTGTAATAATGCAGCATGTATTTAACATGAGTGAAATACAATGATCTTTATTTACCCTGTGGCTTTTGAAATTATGACAGGAGAAATGAAAGTGGCCAGAGTAGAAAACAAACCTCCGCATGTTAATGATTAGTTCTTCAGGAAGGGTAAGTAGACGGGAAAAAAGTGACACAAATTAATTGGTGTAATCTTTCCTTAGCTTGGGTTCATGGACAGTGACTCCTTAAAACATGAATTCTATGTTCTCATCGATGGCAAAATAAATTCTCATGTATCTACCAAAGCTTGGCAAAAAGATATTAGAATTTTCAAGAATACCTTTTATTCTAAAGAGAGGAGTTTGAAAAAAAATCAGGGTTTATACAGGTCAGGATCCTCGAAGCTCCTCAGGGAATAGAAGATGTTTATGTCCCATTGATTCTGACAACCTGCCCACTTGTAAATGAGTCATTAGGGATGGGTTGTACGTGGAACAGCTTCAAAATTCCAGTGTCTTAACACATTTTTTGATTACACCATTAAACACAGTAAGGTTACATCTTGAGTTATTATATAGACCGGCAGGTAAAGGGATGGCATTTTCTGAATTTCGCTTTATCTCTATGTAATTCCTCTTTCTGCACCTACATTTGATTCATTGTTACAGGGTGAATTAAACTTGCATGAATGAAGCAGTTTTTAAAGTCCGTAACTGAAGCACAGCAATAAAAATGGCAGCTCCATTTTAAAAAAAACCAGCTCAAAGTTTCACTCGTTCCTTTCACGAAAGATCGTAATTGTTACTCTTCATGAAGTTCAGTTAACTGTTACAGGAGAGAGCATTGATTCATACTAAATGTTTTTAATGTTCTGTTGCTCAAATATAAGCTCAAAGTTAAAATGCCATTTTTGCAATTTGGCTTTCTGACTAATTATTGCATAAGTGGCAATTGGATTTCCAAATTGGGCTGCCTAGCTATGAACCACCAAATAGGATTGCTTATCTGAAGCAGTTTTCTGCAAAACCAAACCCTGAAATGAATTACAAGCAAACAATTAAAACGGAGGGTGTTTTCAATAGAGCAATAGCCATCTGAGTGCAGTTATTGGCCATATATTCTTTTAATTTTTCAGTCTGCTTGGTGGAATTTAAAAACAATATTACATTCTCCTTTTCTATTTAGGAAATGTTGGGCTCATGCCAGTGAACCATCTTCTTTTTTTCTGAATGGAATCAGACGATCTCACTCAAAGATCGATCTCCCAGGGTACATTTGGATAAATCAGTTTCTATGTCCCTGAAATCAGAGAGTGATTAACTGCCTGTATTTGCCTGCCAAAATTGAGATGCTTTGCGAACTCAAGAATAATAAAAGCAGAAATATAGGAAAAATGTAATCCCGCCATTAAGAGACAACATAACTCCTTGATCTCACAGAAGCAGTAGCACAGCTGTATAAGGATCATGAAGAGAATAAGAGGGCTTTTTACCTTTGTGTAGATGGCCATCAATTTAATAGAAATATGAAAGTATCAAACTGATTTTAGTGCTTGAGATTTTGCTTGAATTTAAGATGAAAGGTCTGAGTTTCATTAGGAATGGAAGCAAAGTTGTTTCTATCTTCAGAATGTATTTTGTTCATAAGTGGCATTCTTTTAATCTAGCTAATTTGAAAAATCTTAGATGAAGATTATTGCTGCATGAACACTAATTACAAAATTACATGTACAACTGCAGACCAATTTAGGAACACAGAAGATTTTTGTCAACGAACAGCAGGGCAAGAGATAGAATAAATCAATCTGTTCTGAAACTTTGAGAGCTTTGAGGGGATTATCTTTGGAGTATGTGTGTGTCATATTTTGTATCTGAAATAGAGAAAGAATACTATCCTAATGTTAGAAAAATTTCCTTTTTTGTCTACTGTGGAGGTTTGCATACTGTGCGGCATGCTAAGATACTGGGGAAGCTTTTAAAAATCTGAACACCTAGGTCATATCCCAGCCTATGAAATCATAGTATGTCCCTCCAAGTTTGAGACGTCACCTCTCTTTCTTCCAAAAATTTTCGTTGACTCATTGAGGGAGAACATGATTGTCAATGGGTGAGTCCATATGTATAATCGTAGCTAATTTTCTCAACCAAAAAATAGAAATAAGATTAATAATTGATGATTTCCCTCCACTAACGATGAAAGGACTTTTTAGTCTGCTAACCTCTTATTCTTGATAAGTACTATTTAATAACACGGTATTAGTTCAGCCTTTCATTTTGCGAATGAGTGAAATGGGCTTGCAAAGATGGGTGTCGATGGCACGTTTCTAAGAACAATTAGATTGTTTAATAATTTGAGAAAATCTAGAAAACTAATGAAATCCATTATTGGCCATTACATATTGACAGTCCTCTGAATTTTCTGACCGTCTCAGAGATGTTTTTTAGGATCTAAATCTCTGCCTTAGGGTGCAGGAGTATGATTGAGAGCAGGGATTATACACTGGTGGCCTGTGGGCCAGGTTTGGCCCCCTGTGTTGTGTTTTAGATTCTGGAAATACCGCATCATAATTTAACAAAATAAATGGGGAAAAAGGACCATACTGAGGATACTCAAATGAGTAATGTTATACAGTAAATTCTCAGGTAGAAGGTCAGCATCATATTCATACGGATATGAGAATCCCCTGAATTAATAGTGCAAATGACCTCAAATCAGACATTTGTGCAGAGGCATCCCAACCAGGGAACAAAATGGTACAATGGCATAGTAACAAAGGAAAATGTGCCAAGTGGGGAGAACACAGGAGCAGTGAAGTTTAGTTTCTAGTTTCTAACAAAAGTTTAGCATATCTAGAGCTGAAAAGCTGCTGCTCCTCTGCGACAGGGCTCCCTTTTGCTTCTGTGTCCCACTAGGTTACATCGCTGCCTTTCTTATTTACCTTGTAGTCTTTGAAGTTTGAGATCTCTGCTTCATGACAAGAGAGTGAGACACAGTATGGTTTATTTCTTGGGCTTCCTGACAGAAACAAAGTCATTTATTTTCTTATTTTCTTTGCCTTTAAGTGATGATACATTATAAAGAGAAATATAGTCCTCTGCTGCATTAGCTTCCTAAGGATGCCATAACAAAGTGCTACAGCTGGGTGGCTTAAGACGATAAACATTTATTCTCTTACAGTTCTGGAGACTGGAAGTCTAAAATCAAGGTGTTGGCAGGGCTACACTCCCTCAGAATCCTTTAGAGGAGGATCTTTGTTGCGTCTCCCAGCGTTTGGTAGCCACAGGCATTCCTTGGCTTGCGGGTGGAGCACTTCAATCTCAGCCCCCATTGTCTTACTCTCTTTGTCTCTGTCTTCACATGACATTTTCCTCTTCTTACAAAGACACCAGCATGTTAGATTAGACTTCATCTTAACTTGATTACACATGGAAAGACCTTATTTCCAAACAAGGTCACATTTACAGGGATTAGGACTTAAACATATCTTCTGATGGGACACAATTCAACTTCTAATACTTGTGCAGACAGCATGGACAGTGTGACTAGTGCCCTAGGGCCATGTGTGGTCAGATAGTTAAGGTGGTTCCCTTTTGTGGACCAGGTGGCCTGAGATCAGTCCATAGGAGAAAGATGACTCTATCTTCCATGACTTTGTTTTAGTTCTTTACCATGTTTCTTCCTGTTTGGTCACATGTGCTTATAAGAGTTTGCATCCATCCATGTTTGCCTTATCCTTCCACTGACCTACTACACACATTGGGGGTTGCCATAAATACTTTGAAAGGAAATAAGTATGTTGAGGAAGTGGGCCAGAGAGCAAAAATGGCCAAAGTAGGGTTCCTGAGACTTGCTTCCTTCCTTCATTAGTGCTAAGGGTGGTACAAAAGGTAGGAGAGTTCCTTTCACTCTTCACTGCTCCTGTGTTCTCCCCACTTGGCACATTTTCCTTTGTTACTATGCCATTGTACCATTTTGTTCCCTGGTTGGGATGCCTCTGCACAAATGTCTGATTTGAGGTCATTTGCACTATTAATTCAGGGGATTCTCATATCCGTATGAATATGATGCTGACCTTCTACCTGAGAATTTACTGTATAACATTACTCATTTGAGTATCCTCAGTATGGTCCTTTTTCCCCATTTATTTTGTTAAATTATGAGTATTCTCACTTTAATCTGATAATCTCTCTTTTAATTTGTATGCATAGATCATTTACATTTAATGTAATTATTGAAATATTTTGACTTAGGCTTACCATTTTATTGTTTTGTTTATCACCTTTGCCTTTTGCTTCTTTGTTCCCATTTCCTGCTTTCTTTTACTTGAGTAATTTTTAGTATTTAATTTCATTTATTGACTTTTTTATACTTCTTTTTTTTCTTTTTTAGTGATTGCTCTAGGGCTTAAAATGTACATATCTGATCTTTCAAAGTCTACATTACAGTTAATATTTTGACACTGAGCAAAACGTAGAAGCCTCACAAGCATATAGATCTCTTTATCCTCCTCCCTTTATATGATAATTATATATATTACATCTACCGGCACTGAAAACTCTATTAAAAAATGTTATAATTTTTGCTTTCAACGGTTATACATATTTTTAAGAACCTGAGACGAAAAATAGACTACATTTACCCAGATATTAACGATTTTTGTTGTTCTTCCTTCATTGATTTTCTTCCTTCAGGTTTCCCTCTGATGTGGTTTCCCTTCAGCCTGAAGAATATCCTTTAGCATTTCTTGTAGGGCAAGTCTATTGCCGGTGAATTATATCCTCATTTTAGAGGTGAGAGGTTACCACGGTTTTATTGATGTGTGTGGATATGTGTTAAATGTGTGCATTTCTTTTGTTTTCTGATGAGAAACAAAGTTAATTCATCCAATGGATATTTTTACAGTGCTTACTGCATGTCAGGCACTAGTTGAAACTAATTATATGGCAGTGAATGAATCAGAAATTTTTTTTTGCCCTCTTGAGCATCATGTGTAGGGGGATAGACAGTAAATAAGCAAATAAAGCATAATATGTCATGAATTCTATGGGGAAAAATAAAGTTGGGGTCAGAGATGTGCTCCCCCAGCTTTATTAAGGCACAATTGACAAATAAAAATTACATATATTTAAGATGTCTAATGTGATATTTTGGTATACATATACGTTGTGAAATGATTACCACAATTGAGCTAATTAACATATCTGTCACTTCACATTGTTACCTTTGTGTGTAAGTGTGTGGTAAGAATAAGATCTACTCTCTTAGCAAACTTTGTCATTAAAACAGTATGATACAGGCTTAAAAAGAAGTGCATAGGCCAGCAGACTAGAAAGCCCAGAAATAAACCCTGGAATATATGGTCAACTAGTGCTTGACAAAAATCAACTCCAAATGGATTAAAGGTTTTTTTTTTTTTTTTTTTTTTTTGAGACGGAGTCTCACTCTGTCGCCCAGGCTGGAGTGCAGTGGCACGATCCCAGCTCACTGCAAGCTCTGCCTCCCAGGTTCACACCATTCTCCTGCCTCAGCCTCCCCAGTAGCTAGGACTACAGGCACCTGCCACCACGCCTGGCTAATTTTTTGTATTTTTAGTAGAGATGGGGTTTCACCATGTTAACCAGGATGGCCTCAATCTCCTGACCTCGTGATCCACCCACCTCAGCCTCCCAACGTGCTGGGATTACACGAGTGAGCCACCACACCAGGGCCAAATGGATTAAAGATTTAAACATGGCTGGGTGTGATGGCTCCCATCTATATATAATCCCAGGGCCTTGGAAGGCCAGGGCAGGAGGATAGCTTGAGCCCAGGAGTTTAAGACCAGCTGAGTGATGTAGTGAGATCCTGTCTCTACAAAAATAAAAAAAAAAATTTAGCCAGGTATGGTGGCATGTGCCTGTAGTCCCAGCTACTTGGGAAGCTGAACTAGGAGCATGGCTTGAGCCCAGGAGTTGGAGGCTGCAGTGATCTATGATCATGCCACTGCACTCCAGCTTGGGTGACAAAGTGAGACCCTGTCTCTTAAAAAAAAATATGTAAACACAAGGCCTAAAACTGTAAAACTCCTAGAGGAAAACGTAGGTGAAAAGCTCAGTGCTTTTCACCAAAAACACTGGCAACAAAAGCAAAAAGTAAATGAGTGGAGACTGCATCAAACTAAAAGTTTCTGCACAGCAAAGACTTGTGCTTTTAAATAGCATAGTCAGAGATGACCTCTCCGAAAAAGACAATGTTGGAGTAAAGATTCAAAGAAGATGAAGGAGCCAGTCCTGATGATATCTGGGGTAAGAATGTTCCAAGTGAGGGGACAATGCGGGCAGCTGTCATGAGGCAGAGGTGATTGGCATGTTTGAGGAGCAGCAGTAGTGTGGGCAGGGTAGTGATGGAGGTGGTGGTAAGGAATACAGTCAGATGACTGAGGCTGGAGCTATAGAGATACTGCCATGAAAATGAGGTGAGAAAGTGTAGCCACTTGTTACACAGCACTGCGCAAGATTTACGTAGAGAAAGCTCTATTTTATTTTTAAATGTTTACTCTTCTGGGGTTATAATGGATCAAAACCCTCAAATACCTAAAGGAACTAGTCTTATCTCTTTCAGAAATATGCAAATGCACATCTAGCATTGCAGTCTTCCAATTTTGCCGGACACACTGGAGAGAGATGATTGAGTTACATCTCTTGATTTTTAAGTACTAACAACTAAAACATTTTCAGAGCCTTGAGCCAAATGAAACACCTGTGGGTTGGAATCGGGTTACAAGTTGCTAGTTTTGAGTGCTCGTCTAGAAGTTTTATTACACAACATGCAGCTCCAATCCATCATTCTTTAAGGAAAATAATGGTTTGTGCATAGATTGCTTTAAATTTGATTTGTATACTTTATGCCTTCTTTTGTTTAATTTGCTGCAGTCAGGGACTGTGTACCATAGTGAACGACTAGGAGAAAATAATTTTATTTGCAAGTGTTGCTGCTTGTGGTGTAGATCAGATGTGACCTGGTGAGATGAGCCAAAGGGCTCCGATTTGTAAGTGGCTCAAGGACAAGTCCCATGATGCTGATGGACATTCGCCCTCCTCCCTTCTTTCCTCTTTACAATGGCAGACTTTGGACATGCATCTGACTTTATTGCCTGAGAGGCTTATTATATTTAGCACAGCTTTCTCCACAGCCTGGTGATATAATTATGATTGTTATCTTCTCCTTATCTCCCCTCTTTTTCCCCTTTATGAGATGAAAACCTCTGGTATAAATATGTGACAGCGAGGGCATGTGCTTTTTCTTCTTCTCAGCCTAATGGATGAACAGCTGGGAGTTAATGAGCTTTTAATAGTGAGTGTAGGGGGTTAGTTTGTTGCAATTTCAGTCTCAGCTGAATACTCTGAGGTCTCGTTGTTTTTCTGTTTCCCCTTAACATTAGCTTTATTGATACCTGCAAACACCTGTTTGAAATTCACTCAGCATGGAGGAGACATATTTCTCTTTGGATCACCTTGGCCTCAACTGACTCTTTAATTATGAGGCTCCTGTGGAACTTCATGTGAGGTTTTATATCTTCATTTTTAAGGAACTAAAAATGTTACATAGGATTACATTTTTATTTAGCACAGAAATAACTTTCTGCATGAGCTTTGTATATTTTTTCCTGACTCTTTTTATTTTTTCTCCTCTGTCCTTAAAGGCAAAACAAGACAAAAACCTTCTTCCACAAATACATTTTGTAGCAATGTTCTTAGCCTTTATTTCTCATTTATCCTTCCCCAGTAAATTAAAATTTTCTCAGACCTACCCATTGTAAATCCTGAGTCATAAAATGATTTCTTGTAGATGAAAAAATAATCATGATTAGCAATAATACCTAACTTATATGCAGTTTGTGGATCACCCATATAAAGCTTACAAATCACTTTCATGCATCTGTATTTTCTCATTTGGTATTCACAATTACCTTCTGAGATGAGCTAGACAATTATTACCATTTTACAAAGTAGAAAACCAAGATACAGTACATTATTAAGATTAAGTGATTATAAAAGCTGATACTTATATGTGGTAAGATTTCAAACAGTACAAAGTGTATAAAAAAATTTACCTACTTAGAGGTAACCATAGTTAACTCTTTCCTTCTTTGAAGAGATGGAGTATCACTATGTTGCCCAGTCTGGTATGCAGTGGCTATTTTGCAGTGTTTACTCATAGGTGTGATTGTAGCACACTGCAGCCTCGAACTCTTGGGCTCACCTCATCCCCCCATCTCAGCCTCCTGGGTAGCTGGTACTGTAAGCACATGCCACCTCACCTGGCCTCATAGTTAACTATTTTCTTGTGTTTCCTCCAGTAATTTTCTTTTTTTTTTAATTTAAGTTCCAGGATACATGTGCAGGATGTGCAGGTTTGTTATCTATATAACGTGTGCCCTGCTGTCCTCCAGTACTTTTCTAAACATATCTACTTTTTTTTAAAAAACACAAAGTAGAGAATGCTCTCCCTGTCATCCAGCAACTTGCTTTATTAATTTAATTCTATAGAATGGAGAGTAAACATATCTGATACCAAGTCATATAGATCACCTTCCTGCATTGTGGGGACTTAACGTAGTTTATTTTTAACCCCTATTGATGGACATATTGTGTCCGGAATTGGTGGGTTCTTGGTCTCACTGACTTCAAGAATGCAGCCGCGGACCCTCACGGTGAGTGTTACAGCTCTTAAGGCGGCGCGTCTGGAGTTGTTCGTTCCTCCCGGTTGGCTCATGGTCTTGCTGGCTTCAGGAGTGAAGCTGCAGACCTTCGCGGTGAGTGTTACAGCTCATAAAAGCAGTGTGGACCCAAAGAGTGAGCAGTGGCAAGATTTATTGCAAAGAGCAAAAGAACAAAGCTTCCACAGTGTGGAAGGGGACCTGAGTGGGTTGCCACTGCTGGCTTGGTAGGCCTGCTTTTATTCTCTTATATGGCCCCACCCACATCCTGCTGATTGGTAGAGCCGAGTGGTCTGTTTTGACAGGGTGCTGATTGGTGCGTTTACAATCCCTGAGCTAGACATAAAGGTTCTCCACATTCCCATCAGATCAGTTAGATACAGAGTATGGACACTAAGGTTCTCCAAGGCCCCACCAGCGCAGCTAGATACACAGTGTCGATTGGTGCATTCACAAACCCTGAGCTAGACATAGGGTGCTGATTGGTGTGTTTACAAACCTTGAGCTAGATACAGAGTGCCGACTGGTGTATTTACAATCCCTGAGCTAGACATAAAGGTTCTCCACATCTCCACCAGACTCAGGAGCCCAGCTGGCTTCACCCAGTGGATCCTGCACCAGGGCTGCAGGTGGAGCTGCCTGCCAGTCCCGCGCCGTGCACTCGCGCTCCTCAGCCCTTGGGTGGTCGATGGGACTGGGCGCCATGGGGCAGGGGGTGGCGCTCGTCGGGGAGGCTCGGGCTGCACAGGAGCCCATGGAGGGGGTGGGAGGCTCAGGCATGGTGGGCTGCAGGTCCCGAGCCCTGCCCCACGGGAAGGCAGCTAAGGCCCGGTGAGAAATCGAGCACAGCGCCGGTGGGCTGGCACTGCTGGAGGACCCAGTACACCCTCCGCAGCCGCTGGCCCAGGTGCTAAGCCCCTCATTGCCCGGGGCCGGCAGGGCCAGCCGGCTGCTCTGAGTGCGAGCCTGCCAAGCCCATGCCCACCCGGAACTCCAGCTGGCCCACCAGCGCCGTGCTCAGCCTCAGTTCCTGCTGGCGCCTCTCCCTCCACACCTCCCTGCAAGCAGAGGGAGCTGGCTCTAGCCTTGGCCAGCCCAGAAAGGGGTTCCCAAAGTGCAGCAGTGGGCTGAAGGGCTCCTCAAGTGCCGCGAAAGTGGGAGCCCAGGCAGAGGAGGTGCCGAGAGCGAGCGAGGGCTGTGAGGACTGCCAGCACACTGTCACCTCTCAATATGGGTTGTTTCCAGTTGTTGGTATTTTGAAAGAGTACTGAACAGCCTTGTACATGGTCATTGTGTATGTTTGCAAATACATCTGTAGAACGAATGCCTAGAAGTGGAATTGCTAAGTTAAAGAGCATGCGCATTTAACATTTAGGTGCCTCTTAAGAAAAGTGCCCTAGTATTTTATTGCAATATTTTCACAACGTGGCCATTTACATGAAAAGTTGTGCCTTCCCCTCATAATCTCTCTTAATACTTTGAATCATAAAGCTTTTCAAAATTGCCAGTCAGAATTATTTTAATTTTTGCTTCTTTAATTATTAGTGAGGTTGAGCATCTTTTCATATGATGACAAGCAATTTGTGTTTCTGTTCACGTGTGACCCTTTGGTTTCTTAACCTTTTCTTAATTGATTTTTAAAAGTCTTTATGTATTGAAGAACATAGCTGCATCTGTCTTGCTGCACATCTTTTCCCTAATTTGTCATTTGTGTTTTGACCTTTTTTTTCCATTTAAGACAAATGTTTATTGCAAGAGTAAACAGGGTCATTATAAAAATAAACTTGGGAAAATCTGAAAAGCAAAAAGAAGAAAACTGAAGTCTCAACAATCTTTTTGTTTAGTGACAATCACATCTGTTATTTTGGTATCCAGTCTCTCTCTCTCTGTGTGTGTGTGTGTGTGTGTGTGTGTCTGTGATTTTTCTTTGAAGTTTATCTTGAAAACTCTGGAGCCATCTGGAGAGTCAAACAAACTAGGTGGGAAACTCTGAAACAGATAGATCCATCATTTTTTGGATCACTGTCCCCTTTCCATTTTCTTTGAGAGAAGTCCTCAGTGTTTACAAATATCTTTTTCTTGTTTTCCTAAATTTATTCTTGGAAGGCCTCTCCCCATCTCAGTTTGGTCTTTGGTCACAGTGCCGAGGCCCCCAGGCTGGATGAAGCTCCTCTGTGCTTGTCTATCTAGTTCTGAGACTGTCTGCCTTTGTTGTGGATTTTCTACATGAATGGCCATGTAATCTGCAAATAAAAATAGTTTTATTTGCTTTTTATTTCTTTTTCTTGCCTAATTTTCACTGGCTAGGACCTCTAGTTCAATGATGAATGGAAGTGGTGAGAGCAAATATTCCTGCTTTGTTCCCTGTCTTAGGGGGAATGCATTTGATCTTCATAGTTGTGTATGTTTGCTATAGGTTTTCTGTATGTGCCTTTTATCAGGTTGAAGAGATTTCCTTCTATTTCTAGTTTTCTGAGAACTTTATTTCTTATGAATGGATGTTGAATTTTGTCAAATATTTTTTCTGCATCTACTGACATGGTCATATTGGTGAGTTACATTGATCTATTTTTAACATTAAATCAACTGCATTCCTTGGATAAACCTTACTTGGTCATTACATATTATTATTTTTATATACTGCTGGAATTTATTTGCTTTTCTATTGTAAAATACACATTTTTAAAACAACTTTAAGGTGTTCAATTCAGTGGTACTTAGTACAGTCACAATGTTGTACAACCATCATGACTGTCTAGTTCCAGACTGTCTTCATGACCCCAAAGGGAAGTCTCATATGTTTTAAACTGCTACTCCTCATTCCCCCACCCTCTATTTAGCCCTGGCAATCACTAGTTTGCTCTCTGCTCTGTGGAATTTCCTGTCTTGGTCATTTCATATAAATGGAATTGTACAATATGTGGCCTTTTTGTCCATCTTTTTTCTTTTTTCACTTAGCATCATGTTTTTAAGGTTCATTTATGTTGCAGCATGTATCAGTACTCATTTTTTTTCAATCACTGGATAATTTATTGTATGAATATATCACATTTTATTTATTCATTCATCCATTGATAGACATTTTAGTTGTATTCACCTTTTGGCTGTTTTGAGTAATGTCACCATAAACATTCATGTATAAGTTTTTGTTTGAACATCTGTTTTGCACCATTTTACATCCTCATCAGAAATGTATGAAGATTCAATTTCTCCATGTCTTTGCCAACACTTAGGTTTTCCTGCTTACAGCCATTCTCCTGGGTGTGAAGTGGTATCTCATTGTGGTTTTGATTTGCATTTTCCTAAAGACTGATGATGTTGAGCATCTTTTCATATGCTTCTGGACCATTTGGTATCTTCTTTGGAGAAATATCTATTCAAGCCCTTTATAAGTTGGGTTGTTTGTCCTTTTTTCTTGTTGAGATGTAAGAGTTTTTGATGTATTCTGGATACTAGACCCTTATCAGATATAGAATTTCTAGATATTTTCTCCCATTTTCTCTGTTGTTTTTCTACTCTTGAAAGTATCCTTTGATACTTAAAGTTTTAAATTTTGATGAAGTCCAATTTACTTATTAGTTTTGTTTGTTTGCTTGTGTTTTTGGTGTAACATCTAAGAATTCATTGCCAAATTCAAAGTCATGAAGATTGACCCCCATACTTTTTTCTAAGACTTTCATGGTTTTAGTTCTTACTGATTTGCTTGTGTTTAAAAGGATTTTTGCATCCATTTTATGAGAGATACTGGTCTGTAATTTTCTTTATTTTTAATGTCTTTGGTTTTCATATCAGAGTAATGCTGGCCACATAAAATGCGGTTGTAAATGTTCCCTCCTATTCTTTTTTCTGGAAGAGTTTGTGTAGAATTGATAATTCTTCTTTAAATGTTAGGAACAATTCAGCAGTGAAGTCTTTAGACATGTGGTTTTCTTTGTGGGAAGGTTTTAAAGTATAATTTTAATTTATTGACATAGAGATACTCATGCTGTCAATATCTTTTGGAATGAGCTTTGGTAGTTTGTTTTTCAGGAATTTTTCAAATAAGTTATCAAACTTACTGGCATGAAGTTGCTCATAATATACCATTTTTCTTTTATTATCAACATAATCTGTAGTGATGTTTCCCTTTGTTTATTAATATTGGTAATACATATTTTTTCTCTTTTGTTCTTGATTAATTTGGGGCAGTTTATCAATTTGGCCTTTTCAAAGAGCAGACTTGTTTCATTACTTGTTTTTAATTATTTTTCTCTTTCATTGTTTCATGCTGATGTTATTTTTTTCCATTTTTTGCTTTGAATTTAATTTGTTCTTTATATAGTTTTAAGTTATATGGAATCTTAAGTTTTTGACTTAAGGCCTTTCTTGTTTTTAAATATAAGGATCTATTTTTGTATATTTCCCTTGGTCACTGCTTTAGATGTGTCTCACACATTTTGATATGTTCTATTTTTATTTTCATTGTATTAAAACATATTCTAAAACTTTTATGATTTCTCCTTTGAGCCATGAATTATTTAGGAATACATTGTTTACTTTTCAATAGTTTGGATTTTTCCAAATACTGTTCTTTTATTTACTTTTAGTGTAAATCCTTTGCAGTTAAAGAACCTGCCAGGTATGCCCTCTAGGTTTCTAAGATTTTCTTTTTTAATGTCCTAGAATATGATCTGTCATGATGAATATTCCATATTGTACTAAAAATATGTATTCTGATGCTTTTGGGCATACTTGTTCCATAAATACCAGCCAGTTGCTGATTGTTTACTTGTTTTATCAATTACTGAGAGTCAAGTTTTATGGTCTCTGTATTAGTCTGTTTTCATGCTGCTGATAAAGACATACCTGAGAATGGGCAATTTACAAAAGAAAGAGTTTGTATTAGATTTACAGTTCCATGTGGCTGAGGAAGCCTCATAATCATGGTGGAAGGCAAGGATGAGCAAGTCCCATTTTACATTGATGGCAGCAGGCAAAGAGAGAATGAGAGAGCTCGTGCAGGGAATGCCTCTTTTTAAAACCATCAGATTTCATGAGACTTATTCACTGTCACAAGAACAGCATAGGAAAGACCTGTCCCCATGATTCAGTTACCTCCCACGGGGTCCCTCCCACAATACATGGGAATTCAATATGAGATATGGGTGGGAAACAACCAAACTATATCATTCCACCTCTGGCCCCCTGGCAATTCTCATGTCCTCACATTTCAAAACCAATCATGCCTTCCCAATAGTCTCCCAAAGTCTTAACTCATTTCAGCATTAACTCAAAAGTTCACAGTCCAATGTCTCATCTGAGACAAGGCAAGTCCCTTCTGCCTATGAGCCTGTAAAATCAAAAGCAAATTAGTTACTTCCTGTATACAATGGGGGTACATGCATTGGGTAAATATCATCATTCCAAATGGGAGAAATTGGCCAAAACAAAGTGGCTACAGGCCCCATGCAAGTCCTAAATTCAGTGGGGCAGTCAAATCTTAAAGCTCCAAAATGATATCCTTTGACCCCATGTCTCACATCAAGGTCATGCTGATGCAAGAGGTGGGCTCCCACAGCCTTGGGCAGCTGCTCCCCTGTGGCTTTTTAGGGTGTAGCCCCCGTCCCAGCTGCTTTCATGGGCTGGCATTGAGTGTCTGCAGCTTTTCCAGGAGCACGTTGCAAGCCGTTGTTGGATCTACCATTCTGAGGTCCTCTTCTCATAGCTCCACTAGGTGGTGCCCCAGTAGAGACTCTGTGTGGGGGCTCCAACCCCACATTTCTCTTCTTCACTGTCCTAGCAGAGGTTCTCCATGAGGGCCCTGCACCTGCAGCAAACTTCTGCCTGGGCCTCCAGGCATTTCCATACATCCTCTGAAATCTAGGCAGAAGTTCTCAAACCTCAATTCTTGACTTCTGTGCACCTGCAGGCTCAACATCACATGGAAGCCACCAAGGCTTGGGGCTTCAACCCCTTGAAGCAACAGCCCGAGCTGTACCTTGGCCCCTTTTAGTCATGGCTGGAGCAGTTGGGATGCAGGGCACTAAGTCCCTAGACTGCACACAGCAGAGGGACCCTGGGCCCAGCCCATGAAACCATTTTTTCCTCCTAAACCTGCAGGCCTGTGATAGGAGGGGCTGCCACAAAGGTCTCTGACATGTCCTGGAGACATTTTCCCATTGTCTTGGTGATTAACATTTGGTTCCTCATTACTTATGCAAATTTCTATAGCTGGCTTGAATTTCTCCTCAGAAAATGAAAATGGGATTTTCTTTTCTATGTCATTGTCAGGCTACAAATTTTCCAAACTTTTGTGCTGTTTTCCTTTTAAACCTGAATGCCTTTCAGAACACCCAAGTCACCTCTTGAATGCTTTGGTTCTTAGAAATTTCTTCCAGTAGATACACTAAATCATCTCTCTCAAGTTCGAAGTTCCACAAATTTCTAGGGCAGGGGCAAAACGCTGCCACTCTTTTTGCTAAAACATAACAAAAGTGACTTTTCCTCTAGTTCCTGACAAGTTCCTCATCTCCATCTGAAACCACCTCAGCCTGGACTTTATTATCCATATCGCTATCAGCATTTTGGGCAAAGCCATTCAACAAGTCTTTAGGAAGTTCCAAACTTTCCCACATTTTCCTGTCTTCTTCTGAGCCCTCCAAACTGTTCCAACCTCTGCCTGTTACCTAGTTCCAACATCACTTCCACATTTTTGGGTATCTTTTCAGCAACACCCACTCTACTGGTACCAATTTATTGTATTAGCCTGTTTCCATTCTGCTGCTAAAGACATAACCGAGACTGGGCAATTTATAAAAGCAAGAGGTTCAATTGGATTTACAGTTCCACGTGGCTGGGGAAGCCTCACAATCATGGCGGAAGGCAAGAAGGAGCAAGTCCTGTCTTTCTTGGATGGCAGCAGGCAAAGAGAGAATGAGAGAGAGCTTGTTCAGGGGGACATCTCTTTTTAAAACCATCAGATCTCGTAAAACGTATTCACTGTCATGAGAACAGCATGGGAAAGACCTACCCCCATGATTCAATTACCTCCCACTGGAACCCTCCCATAATATGTTGGAATTCATGATGAGATTTGGGTGGGGGCACAGCCAAACCATATCAGTCTCCAACTGTAATTGTGTGCTTGTCTTTTTGTTCCATGTGTTTTGAAACTCTGGTACTAGATACATACCCATTTAGGATTATGTTTTTATCTTGATAGATATTCACCTCTTTATGAAGTTCCTGTTTTTACTTCTAGTAATAATCCTTTTTTCTGAAGTTTACTTTGTAATTTAATATTAATGTTGCCATTCAAAGTTACCTGTATGAGTGATTCAGTGGTGTATATTTTTCATTCTTTTGCTTTTAATTAATGTATATCTTTATAAAGTGGGTTTCTTATAGACAGCAAGTAGTTGGGTTTTGTTGCTTATTCATTCCAAAATCTCTGCCTTTCTAATTAGTGCGTGTAGATGATTTACATTTAACATAATTTTTGATATGGTTAAATTGAAATCTACAGTCATGTGTTGCTTAACAATGGAGATGCTTTCTAAGAAAGATATTGTTAGGTAATTTTGTCATTGTGCACATATCATAGAGTATAGTTACATAAACCTAGATGTTATAGACTACTACACACTTAGGTTGTATGGTATGGGCTATTGCTTCTAAGTTACAAACCTGGACAGCATGTTATAGTACTGATTACTGTAGGCAGTTGTACACAATGGTAAGTATTTGTATGTCTAAACATAGAAAAGATACAGTATTATAACCTTATACTTCCACCATTGTATATGTGGTCTGTCATTGACAGAAACATCATTATATAGCACATGACTGTTGCATATTACTATTTGTTTTCTACTTCTTTTATATATTCCTTATTTGTTTTTCTGCCTTCTTTTGAATTGAGTAGTTTTTATGATTCCATTTTCCCACCATTATTACTAATTATCGATACCTTCTAATTGTGCTTTTTAAAAAATGGTTATGCTTGGGCTTTACTATCCAGTAAGGCTGCCACTATCCCTATGTAGCTGCTTAAATTTAAATTTTTAATTAATTTACAATTAATGCTTGAAATTTCATATGCTTAGGTAAACTAATGACATTTCAAGTGTGCAGTATCCACGTTTGGCTAATGGCTACCATATTGGACAGTATAAATATAGCACATTTTTATCTACACAGAATGTTTTCTTGGACAGTGCTACCCTGAAGCTTAAAATATGTCACTTTGTCTCACAGTCTACCTTCAAATAATATACTGCCTTATGTATATCATAAATATGTTCCCGCAGTGTGCTTTTGTTTCATGCCTCTATCTACTGTTTTAAATTCCATAGTGTATTACTATTTTGCTTTAGACAGTGAATTATAGTATGAAGATATAAAAATAAAAAAAAATCTTTCATATTTGTATAATTTCCAGCACTCATTATTTCCATATATATATATAGAAATGTCCATGCAGTGTCATATTCCTTCTGCTCTGCCTGAAGAAACGCATTTATTATTTCTTATTGTGCTGAGTTGCTGACAGTAATTTATTTTAGCTTTTGTTGGTCCAAGAATGTTTTCATTTTGCCTTTTAAAAAATTATCACACACACCAAAATATAATTTGTTTTGCTATTTCTTCTTTGACTTGATGATTATTTAGTAATTTGTTGCTTAATTTCCAAATGGTTTTTCTGATTTTCTTATTATTGGTTTCTAATTTAATTAAATTGTGTTTAGATATCATGTTCTTTGTGATTTTGATAGTTTTAAATTCACTGAGACTTAGGAAGTGGTCCACAATATGGTCTATTCTGATAAACTTACCACATGTGCTGAAAATAATGTGTATTCTGATGTTGTCAGTTGTACTGTTCCATAAATAGTAATTAAATCCAGCTGGTTGATAGTTCTGCTGTGATTGATGGTGGTGGTGTTAATATTGTCTAGTTACTCTATTAGTTGCAGAGAGAAGGGGGGAATCTCAAACTATGGATGTAGAATGGTCTCTTTGTCCATTTAGTTCCAACACGTTTGCTTCACATATTTTAAAGCTTTACAGCATACGCTTTCAGGGCTTTCTATATCTTTCTGTTAAACTGACCCTTTTGTTATAATGAAATGTTCCTCTTTATCCATGATAATGCCTTTTGTTTGGAACTGTGTTTTATCTACTACTAATATAGTGATTCCAGTCATTTTATGCTTGCTTTTTGTATGGTGTATCTTTCTTTCATCCATTTACTTTTAATTTTCCTGTTTCTCAAAGTGAACCTATTATAGATAGCATATATTTGGGTCTTGTTTTTGTCTATTCTGACAGTCTCTACCTTTTAATTGAATTATTTAGTTTGTTACCCTGGATTATAATTATTATTATGTTTAGGTTTGAGTCTACCAGCTTATGTTTTTGTTTTCTGCTTGCTGCCTCTCTTTTTATGTCCCTCCATTCCTCTGTTACTCTGCCATTTTTGAATACTTTTTGAAACTCTACTTTAATTTTTGTACTATATTTGGCCTTCATTTTTAAACATAAAATTTTGAGTGGACAGTTTTTTGCTTTTTCCCTCTTAGTACTTCAAAGATCTTGCTCCATTGTCTTCTGGGTCATTTTTTCTTGCTTTCTTGTGTGAGTCTCATCATTTTTTATTGAATGCTGGACAGTATGTGTGGGACAGGAGACTGAAGTAAATATTATTTATGATTTATGATAGGAAACAGGCCTATCTCTTCTGCTATGGGGCCAGGAGTTGGGTCAATCTAGCCAGCAGTTAAGCTGGATTTGTTTTTGGTTGTTGCTATCTTTGCCCGGGTCTCCTACAGCCTTCCCTTGCCTTCAGCTCTGGAGTGTTGCTACTTGTGGTCAATATGGGACCTGTGTTACCAGAGCACATTTTTAAGGTTTCCTGCTTCACCCTCAGCTTTGAGCAAACCCTGAACACCCTGCAACATGGAAGAAGTCTCTCTCTTTGCTCTTGTCCCCTCTCCAAAGGTAGGCTGGAGTTGCTTGTGCATAAGTTCAGTACTTGAGTTGGGAACAGGGGTACTATTTCTTGGCTCTTCTGCTTCCAAGGGTGTGGCTTTCTCAATGCTCCTGGTACTCTCTCCATGGCAGCTGAATTTTCCCTTGTATGAGTAGCAGTAAGGTGGTTTAGGGAGGGAACAGGTTTCCTGCCACATTACTCTCCCCAGCATTGTGTTTTGTGCCTATGTCACAGTGACAGCTTATCCCCAGTCTAAACCTACACTGCCTAGTGAGTCTCTCTCTCTCTTCTCTTGCCCTGTCTCCAAGCTTTCTCATGAGCACCTAGTGGAGGAAATTGGAAAAGAGTGAGTACAAATTCCCCCAAATCCTGTTGTGTCAGAGGCTCCCAGCTTACATAAGGCCTTTAACAAATAGCTAAAATCTGAGTTGTTTTCTGATTATCTGCCTGTATAGCAGCTACCGTTTCTTCCCCTGGTCTGACAAATGTCAGTTAACATCCTCACATCCTTTGGAATTTAGTTCACTCATTCTTTGTTACTTTCTGAGGGTCTCAAGACAGTTAAGATTTTGTGCATTATCTAGCTTTTGTTGTTATGATGGGAATAGCTTTCTTTTTTGCAGCTTTTTAATATCCCGAGAACAAATGTAGAGCCTCCTCCTATGTTTTGACTTTATTTTTATTTTTATAAATTTTAGCTACACAATTTCCTTTTCACAGAGTCACTTAGTTTTCTTCCCCTATGCCTCTGATTTCATGTTTTGATTAGAAAGGGCTTTCTTACTACTAAATGAAAGAATGAAAAGAGGATCTCTCATGTTTTCTCATAGTGCATTTACAGTTTATTATTTTACATTAAAATTCTTGATTCACCTGGAGTGTATTTTGATATATAGCATTTTATATAAATTCAAATTTATTTCTTTCCAAGTGGCTACTAGTTAACCCAATACCATTTGTTGATTAATTCATCTTTGCTCTACTGTTTTTCTCATATGTGCTATTAGAAAGTAAAAGGCAAGATTCAGGCGGAATGCTCAACCTTTACTGATATTCCATTTAATTGTTTTTCTTGGTTTTCTTTCTGATGTTGCTTGAGAGTAGACAGTGTGGAGAGAATTTTCCTTTCCACAAGCAGCGCCTCTGTGTTCATGGTCTTATCTTTCTTTCCCTCTGGTTCAGGAGCCATTTCAAAGGAGATAATGTGTATTAAATAGTCAATGAAATGTAGTCTCTTACAGAAGTGTGGGGTAATTTCCATCTATCTAACACTTGCAACAGAATGAAATAATTCAGTAGTATTAACATTATACTATAAACATTTGGCCTTGTTTATAAATTCCAGGGTTTTGTTGCTATTGATTTTAGCAGGTATTTCCAGGAGTAAACTACTTCTTCCAGAGGCTACCTTTCCAAGTATTGCCACCTCTCCTAGGACTGGAGCTTGGGAGTAGATCCCTATTTCTATTGTTAGCCTCTCTAATGTCTACCCCCAGGCCTAGCTTGACTGCTGTAGTTCATCTCCTGGATGAAGAAGGAAGGTCCATTTCTGTTTGGTCTCTCGCTCCAGAGGCTTTGTTTCTGAATGAAAACTACTCTTTTGACAGACGTGTTGACAATATGGTTCTAATCTTAGGCTGTTGGTTACTGCTTGAGTAAGTCTCACGCTTGCTTTAAGTTTTTTTTATTGCTGTTTTCATCACACCTTATTCCTTGTTTCCCTGTCCTTCTCATGTCTTCTTAAGAGCCTCTGCTCTTAATCTTCATCTGTCAAACCAAAATTTTATTAGAAACTTAACTAAATTGTCGCCATTCCACCATTTTAATTTACCTGATATGGCATAATAAATAATGTATCTGGTTCCTGGGACAGAGCTTTGAAAACCCTTGGAATTTGCTGAGTGACAGGAGTGTCTTTGATATGCCACTGAGGTGACTCAGTGAGTCATATCCTTACATAGCTTCAGGTGGGGGCAGGTCATCAGAAAGACCAAGCACAGGATTGGAGGGATGGAACTTCCAGTGTCTGCATGGGTAGAGGAGGGGAGCTGGAGATTGGGTTTAGTCACATGGCCAGTGATATAATCAATCATGCCTAAGTATTGAAATCCTGATAAAAACTTCGGACACCAAAGCTTGGTGGAACTTCCTGATTGGTGAACACATTGATGTTTCAGGGGGGTGTTGTACCCTGAATCCAAGGGGAGAGGGCATGGACACTCCACATCTAGGACCCTTCCAGACCTTGCCTGATGTGTATCTTTTATAATAAAATTGCAACTATACATAGGGAGCTTTGCTGAGTTCGGTGAGTCATTCTAGTGAATTATCAAAGCTGAGGGACTTGTGGGAACCCCTGAATTTGTAGTCAAGTTGGTCAGAGGTGCAGATGGCCTGACACCTAAAGTGGGCTTAGTCTTGAATATTTACACAATATGCAGTTAGGTTGCATAATTCCAGCTGCTTATAATATCCCTTATTATAGGGGACCTTTTTGAGAATGACTAAGCTGGAGTTAATCATGACTTTTAATTTTAATAGATGCTCTCTCATATAGATGATTGGGATCAATAGTTGTCTGGTTAACAGAGAAAGTCATTTGGAGAAGGAGTTACTGTTTTAAAAAGGTGAAACATGCAGTATTATTCAGAGTTCTCCAGAGAGACAGAACCAATAGGATAAGTGAATGGATGGATGGATGGATGGATGAGAGGGGATTATTAGGGGAACTGGCTCATGTGATGATGGAGGCTAAGAAATGACAGGCAGTCTGCAAGCTGGAAACCCTGGGATGCTGGTAGCATGCCTCAGTCTAAGTCCAGCTCCCCTCCCTCTACCCATCCAGACACTGGAAGCTCCAACCCTCTAATCCTGTGCTTGGTCTTTCTGATGGCCTGCCCCAACGCGAAGCTATGTCTTGGAACCAGGGAAGCCAATGGTGTAACTCTCAGTGCAAGGCTGAAGGCTGCTAATGTTAAGTCCCCAGAGTCCAAAGACCAGACAGCCTGGAGTTCTGATGTCTATAGGCAGGAGAAGATGAGTATCCCAGATCCAGGAGAGTGAGGGAGAGAATTCACCTTTCTTTTGCCTTTTTGTTCTATCTGGGCCTCCAGCTAATTGGATGGCACTCACCCACATTAATGATGGCTCTTCCCTACTCAGTCCACTGACTCACGTGCCAGGTCCCTCTGGAAATGTCCTCACAGAAACACCCAGAAGTAATAATTTATCAACTAAGTATTCCTTAATATCCAGTTGACACCTAAAATTAACCATCACACATGCCTTAATATTTTATTTGAACTTAATGCCCATAAATGAACTTATTTACCATCATTTGATGTAAGATCAAGGATCTTCGCTGAACGTGGATCGAAAATCTGAATTCCATATGGTCTTGCTTCCATAAAGCTCATCTATTTTATGTCATCCCTGAATTTCAAGTTTTCTGGTTAAAATGAGGTATAGGCCTTAGACACTTGTGAAGCCTTACAGAATTAAAAAAAATCTTTCTCCCTCCCTTTTATACTTATTTTGCCCATTCCTCATTTGGTTGCATGTTTTTTTACAATTTGCTTTTGGGTCTTACCAAGCATTTGGATTTCTTTTTGAAGAAGCAATTCTCTTGGTTACACAATATTCAATTAGGTTGCATAATTCCACCTACTACAAATGATGTAAGCAAGTTTGGTAACACACAATTTTGGTGAATGTGAAGCTCACGTCTTGCTCTTCCTATGTGAGAGCATTCATTATGCTGTGTCATTCTATTAGAATATTCTAGAAAGGCGTTGGGTGGTTAGTGGTCTTCACACCTCTGAATCCGTTTGCACATTTTAAGTTGACATCTAAACTTCTTCTGCATTAGTAAAATTTTACTGGAGTTTCATCTTTTAATGAAATAACTTTGGAGGGGTGGTTCTTTTGATAATATGAATTTTTAAACTGTTTTTGTTGGGTTTTAATCTGGAAATGTTTACTCCTAGTTCCATAGTAATGAGATGGGAGTGTTTCCTTATTCCCCTCGCAGGAAGTGCGACAGGGGTGTGGCTCATATTTTCAGTGCCTCACTGCTCAAACCCCAAAGGGGAGCATGCAGATGGGCAGGTACAGAGCCCATGGGGAGCACTTTTTGGGCTCCAGTCCTATGGCAGTGTCTAGGGGTGTCACGTCTGCGATTCCCGAAGCCCCAGTGGATGTGTGTTACAGTGTGTTCTTTCAGCTTTTCTGTCTGCAGGTGGCTTGTGTTAATCAGCTCAATTAGACATTCTGCCTTATCACAAGGACAGAGGGCTTTCTGTATCCCAGGGTTCTTGCCCTAGTGTACCAGAAAAATCGGGTCACATGCGGGCTTGGAGGATGAGTGCAAGGTTTTATTGAGTAGTGGAGGTAGCTCTCAGTGAGATGGATGGGGAGCCAGAAGGGGGATGGAGTGAGAAGGTGATTTTTCCCTGGAGACAGGCCACCCAAGGGCTGAACTCTTCTTCAACCACCCCCAGCCAAACTCACCTTGGCGTCCGAGTCGTTCTGCTGTTGTTGGTCTGCCGGTGTCTGCTGGTGTGTTCTGCTCCTCTTGATGTCCAGCCGCTTGTGTGTGTGCCCTCTAGGTCTCAGGCTTTTATGGGAACAGGATGGGAGTATGGCAGGCCAAAAGGCAACTTTTTGGGCACAAAAACAGAAATGCCTGTCTTCATTTAGGCCTGTGGGCACAAGCCCGAGGGTGGAGCCCTCGCCGGGGACCCCCCCTTCTCTACCCGGCACTTCCCTGCCCTCCTCCTGTACCAGTAAGAGATGGGTTGTTGCACAAAAAAAATTTTCTTTATAAAGTGGAAGAAGGTGAGGTGGGTCTTGAGAGCAGGCATGTGCCTCCATCATCATCCCAACTTTTAAAAATGTATGAAGGATAATCTGGAGGTTGATTCCTTAAAAACTGTCTGTGGATCTATCCCTTGGAAATTCCTTGTATATTTCTAGGGGTTCATATACCCTAGTTTGAAAACTGGTGTTTTAGAGCATTGGTTAAGAGAGCTTCTGCTTTGTTTATTTCCATTTTTATAATTGCTTTTATTTTTATAAAGCCAGCCTTTGCTTATTTCAGAAATTTTCTCCTCAGTCTCATTCCTCATAGATAATCACTGTTATCAGCAATGGTATTTCCTGCTAGACTCTTTCTGGGCATTTCAAAACATGCTATCATCAACCTGTCCTGAGCTGTGACAAACTTTTCTACCCTTATAACAGCATGTAAAATGCATAACCCCTACAACTGACCCAATTTTGGCATCATTCCTAAAGCAGTCATGTTTTTAGGAGGGAGATATTTTTGACAAAGTGTTTTTCCCAAGAATTGTATTAAAAACAAACAGAAAACAAAAATGAACCCACAACCCAAAATCTGGGATGTAACAAATTTAGCATTTCAATGGGATTATATTTAGATTTTTTTTTTTTCATGAATCTGATTTCCTGACTAGCTTGGAGGTTGGGCACAGTCCTATGCAAGGATATTTTTTCCTGGGGTTTCATCATAGTAAGGTAGCCCTGGCGGTTCTGTGGCCATTGATAGAGGTTTTACATGGCAGTTGTTTTCTGTGTTAGTGTAAGCCATGTATGAAAAAGAGGATTAAAAAGATTAATTCCTGAATTTGAAAAGAATTTACTGACTGTTTACTACAGGGATCCATCCACAAATAAAGGAGTTGTGTTCCCTGCCCTTGTAGAGCTTAGAGCCTAAGAGATGGTGTTCAAGAAAAGATTGTTAATCAATTAAATATTATGAAGATGCTACTCGGTGGGATTTCTGCATTTGTTTTTGGGAATTTTTTGGTTTTTACTAACACACAATAATTGTACATATTTATGGGGTATAGTGTGATGTTTCGATACATGTATGCATTGTGTAAAAATCAAATCAGGTTATGGTAGCGTTTCCACCACCTCATGCATTTATTATTTCCTTGTAGTAAAAATGCTCAAAATCTTTTCTTCCAGCTATTTTGAAATATACACTACTGTTAATCATAGTCACCCTACTGTGCAGTAGAACAGTGGTCCCCAAGCTTTTTGGCACCAGGGACTGGCTTCATCAAACTTGATGTTTCCATGGACTGGGGTGGGAGAATAGTTTGGGGATGCCTGAAGCACATTACATTTATTGTGGACTTTATTTCTATTATTATTACATTGTACTATATAATGAAATAATTATATAACTCACCATAATGTAGAATCAGTGGGAGCCCTGAGCTTGTTTTCCAGCAACTAGCTGGTCCCATCTGGGAGTGATTGGAGACAGTGTCAGATCATCAGGCATTAGATTCTCATAAGGAGCGTGCAACTTAGATCCCTCCCATGTGCAATTTACAGTAGGATTCATGTGCTCCTATAGAATCTAATGCTGCTGCTGATCTGACAGGAGGCAGAGCTCAGGCAGTAATGCAAGCAATGGGGAGCAGCTGTAAATACAGATGAAGCACTTGTCTGCCACTTACCTCCTGCTGTGCAGCCCAGTTCCTCACAGGCCACAAACTGGTACCTGTTCATGGCCCGAAGGCTGGGGACCCCTGCAATAGAACACCAGAATTTATTCCTCATCTCTAACTGTAACTTTCTAGCCATTGACCAATCTCTTCCCCATCTCCTCCTCCCCTCTCCTATTCTTAGCTCTGGTTCCCACTGTTCTACTGTTATGGGTTCAACATGGTTAGATTGCACATATGAGTCAGATCATGCAGGATTTGTCTTTCTGTGCCTGGTTTATTTCATTTAACGTAATGTCTTCCAGATTAGTCCATGTTGTCACCAATGACAGGATTTCACTTTTTTAAACGACCCAATAGTATGCCATTGTGTGTATATACGATATTTTATTTACCCATTCATCCACTGATGGACACTTAGGTTGATTTTGTATCTTGGTTCTACATGCTGTTGCAATAAACACTGCAGCTATTTTTTTTGGCATATAATTTTATTTCTTTTGGATACGTACCAGGTAGTGAGATTGCTAGAACTTGAGATAATTTTTTGAGAAACCTCCATACGGGTTTCCATAATGGCTGTACTAGTTTGCATTCCCACTGCAGTGTATAACCACTCCATTTTCTCTACATCCGTGCATTTGTTATTTTTTGTCTTTTTGATAATAGGCATTCTAACTGGAGTGAGGTGATGTCTCATTGTGGCTTTGATTTACATTTCCCTGATGATGAGTGATGTTGAGCATTTTTTCATGTACCTGTTGGCCATTTGTATGTCATCTTTTGAGAAATGTCTGTTTTGGTCTTTTGCCCATTTTTCAATGGATTGTTTGCCTTTTTTACTATTGAGTTGAGTTTCTTATATATTCTGGATCTTACCCATTATCAGATGTATGGTTTGCAAATATTTTCTCCCATTCTGTGGTCATCTCTTCACTCTGATTGTTTCCTTCGTTACATAGAAGCCTTTTAGTTTGATGTAATCCTATTTATCTATTTTTGCTTTTCTTGCCTGTGCTTTGGGGATCTTATATTTTGGAGGTTTTAACAATTGTTAGTCAGTATTCTTATAACAAGTGGTGTGTGCATGTGGGTGTTTGGCTGCTTAAGTAAATCTGAAAAATGTAGCAAATAAAGATTTGATTTTTTTTAACCTGAAAATAACCTTAGCAGTATAGGAAAAAAAGTACTAAGGATAGAAAATGTACAGATTTTTAGAAATATTTATCAAATGCAAAGGAATCAATTCTTGTGCGTGTATGCATATATGTATGTGCACATATGTATGTGTGATATGTGGAAATATATATATATGTATGTATACATATAAGGACTAACCTATGAATGTAAGATAGTATGGCTTGAAAATCATCTGTCTGGTTAGATTTTGAAATATATAATCAGATTTATCAAAATTATGCTGGTATATATTTGAAGAATTAACTCCCTCATCTTTCTGTGTCCCATATTCCACTGTTCAGTTGCAATTACTGCTCTCTTTTTATATATTGTATATTAACACCATATTTCTCATCAATATTTATACATTGCAATTTATTGATACATCAACTTTAGATTTTACTTATAACCTCTTGTTAATATATAGTGTTTCCTTTCTTGGATAGTTTTTCTGTTTCTAACTGCTTTATTTGCATGTTTAAATGTTTGTAGCTTATGCATTTTATGAAATTTCCTATTGTTCCTGAGATCATTTCCATTCTGGCTTTGTTTTCTATTCTGGCTTTCTCTTCTATACTGGCTAGTTGAAAAACTGAGTCTGGGGCTTCTTTTCACCACTCTTTTGAATTGGATTCCTTGATTCCTGGGTCCCATATCTCTCTCTAACTCTACCCTTTTATTTTGCTATAGCATATCCTCTGGTAAATTCTTAAATAATTGTGTTACTGAAAATAAAAGTTTTGAGTACAGTACTTGGGTGACAGGTGCACTAAAATCTTAGACTTCACCACTATACAATTCATCCGTGAAACCAAAAACCATTTGTACTCCAAAAGCTATTGCAATAAATAAAATATTAAAAACAAAAAAAAAAGTTTTTAGGCAGGATCTAATATATTTGCTAAGTCTCATGCTTTATTGATAGTTTTGTTGGGTGTGGAAATCTTTTTCACACTTTTAAAAGCATGAGTGCATTGTTTTTTAGCATACAGTGTTACTTTTCGTAAGTATAATAAAATTATTTTATTTCTTTTTCACATGTTAATATTTGTTTCCCTTGGCTTTTCAAAGCTCTCACAATTTTCTTTTTATTATCCCAAAAAATTTGAATTCCATAAGGAAACACCTTGGTGTAGGTCTGCTCTTCATGCCATGTTTCTGGGCACTAACTGAATTCAAGTCTTTCTGATCTTGGATATGTATTCCTTCTTTGGTGGCATCTTTACTCTGCTTTTTATAGTTGTTCTTTATCTCTGAAATAGGATTCGGGGTCATCTGGATTGTTTCTCTAAGTATGTTCTGTTCGCTTTCATAATTTTCATCTCTTTGCTTTTGGAATTTTCTGAGTTTTTTTTTAGGAAAAATTTATTTTAGCTATTAAAAATTTAAGAATGCTTTTGTATTATTGTCTGATTTTTTTTATCATAGCATTTGTAGTATCTGTACATACATCTCTCTCAGAAGTATCATAGAAGAAAGGTTAAGAGCATTGTTTGAGAATCCTTATTACCTGGATTTGATGTGTGGGATTTTTTTTTAAGAGTATTTGACGATGACCTTATGAAACTTTGTCTTGTTCCCTTACCGTCCCTATTATCAAAGACTTAATGAGATTATATATGTGTGTGTATGTGTGCAGGTGAGTGTATTCATTCTCTATTTGATTTCACATATATAGAACTCATGAGGAAGTATATATAAACTTTAGGTACCTGGCATATTGTAAGTGCTAGTTATTATCTCTTTCTCCTTCTCTTTCTCTCCTTTTTGAGTAGTACTACTATTATTGGTATGCTTAGGTGCTTTTCTGTTCCTTGTCATTGATTCTCCGTTCTCTAGTTCTATCTTTTCTGTTTACTTATTTTCGTCTCTTTCATATTGGAGACTTTCTCCCAGCATTGTACCTTTTTTATGGAAGCATGGACTCTCTGAATATGGACGGGAATGGTGACTAATGGACTTATTTTTGAGTACACTGATGGTCAGCCAGGCTTCTTGCTGTCCGCCCCATGCATTGAAGCACCTATTGAGGTCCTTTAACGTCAGTCAGGCTCTTCCCCTCAGTATCCACTTCTGCCTATCTCAGTAGTCACTCCTAATCCACCTGCTTTCCATCCTCCAAAAGGATATTAAATGTCTGTCAATAGCTGATGTATCCACTTCTGTACTTTGCTCTTCTGAGTTTGGATCTTATGTGTTCCTTTTCTTTGGTTTTAGTAGGGTCTTAGGAAAGAGAGAAGATACTCACAGGTGGTTACTCCGCCATCTTTAACTGGAATTAGAAATTTAAAAATAAATTGAAATCTGGTTCTGCTAAGTGCTATTAAGGAGAGATTCATGGTGCCACATGAGAGTAGCATTCTCATATTTTAATTCTGGACTTAGATACTTAATGACATGTATAGTGTGTAAACAAAAATAGTATTTGTAAGAGAGAGTTTAACACCTAAAATATTGTTTAGGTTATGATAAAAAAAATGCAGCTTATTGCTGGAGACTATTTTACTTAGGGCTAAAATAGAACAAAATTTCCTAAGGGAAAATGTTAACAATACAAATATACTTTTTATATTTAAAATGTACAAGTGGAAACTTATCACCAATTTCTACATTATACGTACAGAGATTTATTTATTTTTGTTCACTGAGATGGTCCTGCATACAAATTTAGTAGAAGAACAAATAAGAAGTCTATCCAACTGTGGATGAAATGTTGCTGAAATCACAAGTGCACATATTGAAAAGGACTTATAAGGACTAAAACAAGTCCTTTTGTTTATTTTTATCTTCTAACTCTCCATTTGGCTTTATTCTAAATATGATATATATAGTTTTTTAACAGTTCTTTAAAACTGAACACAAGCAATTTCACTGCTCCTTCTGGCTTCTTTGTCTTTTGGTTAACCACACACTTGGCTGTCACTCTGCTTTTGCAGGGATGCTGGGAAAGGGGGATGATTAGGGTAGAGGGAGGATGCCAGTGAAGGGCAGTGTCAGTGCGCTGCTTGTCAACTGCCTCCAAATGGAGAGTTTTTTGCAGTCTTTTCTATGTCTCTGCAACTATCCTCTCTCGGAAGCAAGGTACTCACTGTGATGGACTGAGCATGGGAGCCACTTCATTTGATTTCCTCTCCACTAGTGGCCCTGCTGAGTTTGAAACCTTTACAAGCACTAGGCAATAGTAAAACCAGAGCCAGACAAACAGGAAGTGGAGTGTCCAGTACAGTCCATTGCAACAGGGATGAGAGTCATGATGTTTCCTAGTGATCTACAATGAATTGGACTAAAAAGCCAATTTACTACATATATAAGCACACAGAGAGAGACTTTTCAGAAACATGAGTGATTTGTTTTGCTCAATTATTTTTCCAGGGTGATACTCCCTAATAAGAAGCATTTCACCTTTTTTCAGCCTATGAAGTTATAATTACTAAGTGACAGTGTATTAGTCAGTGGGGGCTTCCATAAATACCATAGTCTGGACATATCATATCATTGGAGATACCCTAAATTTGGCATGAGTTGGCTCCTGGTGAGAGAGCTGAGGGATTAATTCATTGACTGAATACCTGGGAGGGAAATAAAGGAAGTAATGCACCAGGTGGGGAAAAAAATTAAAGATTGCCACTATCTCAAATCTTAAATTCAATGAACAGCAGTTGGGTAAGGGGGCCATTGTAATTTTGATTTTTTTTTTTCTGCTAGAAGGCATTTACTTTTCTTTATTCTGAGAAATATAAACAACCACCAATTTAATCAAATTCTTTTTATACTTATTTCCAGATCTTACCAGTTTAGTAGTTTAAATAGCTTCTAATAATAATGTGATATTTTTATTACTAATTTTATTACTATTCTACTATTTATTGTGCACTTACTACATACCAAGTGCCATTTCAGCATATTATCTATATTAGTCTTTACCCTCACATCAGACCTGTAAGGTTTATTATTTTGCAGCTATGGAAACCAAGGCAAAGAGAAATGAAGCCACTTGTTGAAAATCTTGTAGAAGTACAGAGATAGCAGAGCAGCTATTTAAACAGAAGAGCCTGGGGGTTTTATTTTTATAATGGCTTCTAGGTATATTTTGTAATGTTAACTTTTCTCCCCCAACTCCTTATTTGGAAATTTCTCAAATTTAAAGAAACATTAAAAGTACAATGAACATCTTTATATTCCTTACTAGATTTGCCACTTGTTTACATTCCACCATATTAGAACTACTAATTACATATCTGCCTATCTAGCTTTCTTTTTTTCCTGAATTTTTTGAAAGTAAGTGACAAACCACATAAGTTTTTCAAGAATAAGACCATTCTCTAATACAACTTGCTATGGTGATAATCTATGTTGATACAGACTGAGGCAGACTTGGTTTAAACAAAGATTATATCTTATTGATATTTTCCAGTGATCTACAATGAATTGGGCTAAAAAGCCAGTTTACTACATATACAAGCACACAGAGAGAGACTTCTCAGAAACATGAGTGATTTGTTTTGCTCAATTATTTTTCCAGTGTGATACTCCCTAATACGAAGCATTTCACCTTTTTTTAGCCTATGAAGTTATAATTACTAAGTGACAGTGTATTAGTCAGTGGGGGCTTCCATAAATACCACAGTCTGGACAGCTTAAACAAAATAAATTTATTTTATTATAGTTCTAGAGGCTAGAAGTCTGACAGCTTCAAGAAGTTGTTGATCTTGGACCTCTGGCAATTCAGTTTCTGGTGGGGGCTCTCTTCCTGGCTTGCGGATGGTTGTCTTTTTGCTATGTTTTCACGTAGCCTCTTTCTCTATGTGGGCATGGGGAAGAATGAGCTCTCTGATGTCTCTTCGCCTGAGGACACTTGTGCTGTCAGATTAGGACCCCACCTTTATAACCTATTTAACCTTAATTACCCCCCTAAAGCTCTATCTCCAAATACAGTCCTACTGAGGGCTAGGGTTTCAACACATGAATTTGTAGGGGATAAATTCAGTACCGTTCATAACATAGTTTGATGGAACATTTACAAAATATGAGTGGATTAGGTTCACTAAGAAGTAAGTTGTATCTCAGTATAACATTTGAAAGTATATGTTATTTATTTAAATCAACTCATAAAGAGGGAGCTATTTCTAGTTCATGTGTATGCATACTTGTGTGTGTGTGTGTAGTCTGTCATACATACTAAAGACCAAGGTTTACCTAATGATGAGATCCCGTCAGAGCATTTATTCCGTGGTGTCTATTATCTTGAGATACTATGAACCTTCAAATCTATGATATTATTAGCAAAAAAGTGGTAAACACATAGTAGATTTCTGATTAAGAAAACTGACAAAGTCCTTAGAAAAGATAGTGTTTTGGGTAGTAAGAGAAGATGAATTTTAAGACTTCTTAGAAGTGATGAGCTTGGGAGGTTTTTAGATATCTTAAAAAGTAAGGTAAGCGACTGAGGAATGTTGGTTAGAATATAGTATTTTTTTGTGTTGATTTTTGACCCACTGAATAACTTTTCTTGTAATATCTATTAGAATCAAACAATAATAGTTAATCTCACAAAGACAGAGTGTTCCAAGCAGTTGAGAAATTTTCCTTGAAATATATTAAAGTTAGGAAATATATTATTTCTTTTGGGTATAGGAAGAAGGCTCTGAGTGGAAAAGGGAAAGAGAGCTGGGATGTAATTCTTAGACTGGATTTTGCTACGTGGCTTTTCAGGGGAAAGAATGTAATACAGTCTAATATATCATCCTCCGTTTTACAATTATCTTTTGCCACATGATCACAGATGTTCACAAAAGCATTCAAGAGCTTCACTGATTTTCCTAAAGTTCTCTCTTTAGGCCTTTGCTACTTAAATCACTCTCTTTTGAATATTTCAGTTGACTTTCTCATCTTCAGTTGTTGACCTAAATCTGCCAAATTCTCAGTTAATAGCTATGAATGGTGTTCAAGCAGCTCTCAAACATTACTCTGTCTCGAAAAGAAAAAGGAAAAAAAAGGAATCTCGCTCTGTTGGCCAGGCAAGGAGTGCAGTGGCACGATCTCAGCTCCCTGCGACCTCCACCTCCTGGGTTGAAGTGATTCTCATGCCTTAGCCACCTGAGTAGCTAGGATTTCAGGCATGTGCCACCATGCCTGGCTAATTTTCATATTTTTAGTAGGGACGGGTTTTGCCATGTTGGCCAGGCTTGTCTTGAATCCCTGGCCTCAAGTGATCTGCCTGCCTCAGTCTCCCACAGTGCTGAGATTACAGGCGTGAGCCACTGTGCCCGGCCCCAACATCACTTTTATTGACTTTATGAGATTCTTCATCTTTTGTAATATTTGCATCATAGGATATTTTAGACAGTCACTGAGATAGACAGACTTAACAGGACAGCACCTGGTGTTGAGTGGGGACTAGTTTTATGTGGGCAAGGCGTACTTCATTTTGATGAATTTAAGAAGTACATGGCAAAAACCATACTCTGCAAATAGACCATCCGCTGCAAGTGTAATGTATCAAAAACTGGGGAGAGGAAGATTGTAAATGAGCCATCTATGCTCCTATAAAGCCTTTCCTTTGATGCTCTACCCGTTTCCTTTTACCTATTCAGACATGTCTATGAGATTTTCCCCTATAGCGTACACATATGCTGTAATTTCCCACATCTTAAAAATGTCGGCTAACATCTGTATATCCTATTGGTGGCATTCTCATTTCTCTCCTTCCCTTGATAACACCATTTCTCAAATAGTCACTCTAGTTAATGTCTACAATTTCTCAATTCTGCTGTCTCTTAAACCCATTCCAATCAAGATTTACCTCCATTCTTCTGCCACTTTTTTTTTTTTTTTTAATTAAGGCCACCAGTGGCTTTCCCAGCCTCTTAACATAGAGGTAATCTTTTTCTTTATCCTCCAGCTACAGTTTTTCCCTCTGGGATTTTATCTAGTCTCATGGCTTTAATACTAGATACATATGCCAATAATGAGCAAATGTCTTTCCTAAAGCCAGACTTCTCTCTTGAACTCCAGACTTAAATGTCTGGACTTCTCTCAGTTAGGTGTCTAATTAAAATATGAAATATAACAACCAAGCTCCTAGTTTTCTCTGGTTTAAGGGACGACCCCATTTTTCTTGTTCAAACCTGGAACTTTGGAGTTAGCCTCTTAACATCCAGAATCTCCATATCTAGAAGCCTCTACATCCACAATCTAACCTCTTCTTCCTACCTCCACTGCTACCACATTGGTCCAAGCCACCACCAGCTTTCCAGGGATTACTGTGGCAGGAGCTGCCTGTGCTTCTTTCATCCTTGCCCCTGTTTAATCTGCTCTGATCACAGTAGATTCTTTTAAAATATATGTCACATTAAGTCATTATAAGCTCAAAATATCCAGTGGCTTCTCACCCCACTTTGAGTAAAAGCCCAAGCCTCTATAGTGATCCATGGGGCCCATGTAATCACCCACACACTTTTCATTATCTTTCTGGCATCATCTCCTTATTGTTTCTTCTCTGACACAGCTCTAGTCACAAGGGCATTTCCCCTCAGATTTTACAAGGCTTTTTTCTTTTCAACAGCTTTAATGTCTCACTCAGTACTCAAATGTTAGTTTCCTAGGCTCTTCCTATTTTAAATTGCACCTTTCTTGCTTTGTGTTTTTTCTATCACTAAAATATGAAAGATCTTCAAAGAAGATTTTTTTTTGCTCATTTTGTTCAGTGTTATATTAGCAGGTGCTTGTCAAAGAGTAAATTTTTAGCAAATAATTATTGAATAAATATGTAATAAAAGCCAAAAGGCATTTATTCAGTATCTACAGTGTTTCAAGTAGTTCACTGTGTTCATTAAGCACTTTTTTTAAACTTCATAATTGTCATATACTACTTACATATGCGAAATACAAGATTGAGAGGCTTAATCAAATTACCTAAGTCTGGAAGCCAGTATTCCAGCTCAGTTCTTTTGACTCTTAAGTTCAATACCCTGTCTTTTGTTACCAGCAGGTAAAGATAAATCCACTTCCATCTTAGGAGAACAGTCAGATAATTCCATTTGGCATCTCTACTTGTTGGGACCACAGGTGTCTCTCTTTTCTACTGTCCTATCCTCAGCACCTGGCAGAGGCCCTGGCACATAGTAAGGGCTCAGTGGATATTTGTCTTCACAACTAACCTACCAAGTTTGTCTATCAAATGGCTACTATCGTCTTCTACACTGCGATGTCTTCCTTCTTGATTAAAAGCCAAGTTGGGATAGGGATACGAGAAGAAAGTTGAGAATTACGAGAGAACTGCAACTAGGAATACTGGGCATGTTTGCCAAGGGAAGCCACTATCCGTGGCCTCATTTTCTGCTTTCATTTCATGAAATCTTGTATTTAGCCTTCTCTTTCCTCTGTTCTGCTCCCGTAGAGAGATAGGCTGAAAATGCCATACAGAAAACCACACTCAAATCAAACAAATGCCTTCTAAGAAGATCAGTGGAGTGTGAGACTTCTGTTTGAGGGTGTATTTTCTAGTGCTGGGCAGGAGGAGGAAGGGGAAAAAGGATTTGAACAAAAGGAGAAGGATGCAAGGGAAATAATAGCGTAAAGAAAGTCTCCCTAATCTGATGCTTTCTGTGTCTCTATTAGCTTTCAAGTAGTTTCAGCTGAAGAGCTTCTATTGCAGATGTGGTTTTGTATTTTATCCCTTTCACGATGGAAAAGCCCTGTCTGCACTGGGACAAATGGGTAGTTTTTCTATTGTTTGAAACTTTTCTTAAAAGTATATTTAATAAGAAAAAAATGATATTTATTTAAGCTATTTACTCTTCAGATAAAATTAATCCATCCTCTATAGCAGTCCTGAAGCTATCAATTTTTGTTGTAAGGATTATGATAACACTTTTAATGGTGTCTACATCAACTATTCTGGTGAATGAGGAAACAGGCATCTCACATGTTACAGCCCTGCCAGTATTTTAAGTCTTCATTTTTGAACAGAAAATATGCAACCCGATTGCAATTTCAGAAGTGTGGAAAGGAATCGAGTAACAGTTTCAAGTTTCCCCACTTAAAAAATATGTCTCAAAGAGCACCAAGAACAGTCTCTGGCACGTAGTATGCTGTACGTAAGAGTTGGTAAAATAAATAGAAATAAGTACCTACCCATCTACCCCCCATCTGCCCACCCAGACAAAGCCAGAAGGGAAGTAGCTTAGCCACTGAAAGGATTAACAGCATGAAGGGGACAGTGTTTTATTTTTTGCTTTGTCCAGTTTCTCTCCTAGGAGCAGCCCCATTTCTGGATAACGCACTCTTGCCTGCTCCAATTCACACTTCAAAACTTAAAGTAAACTCCATATGAGAAGTTTCATCTGCAACTTCTCACTTATTGCATGGGCCTCATGTTATGTTCTCAATATTTAGCTTCAGTTTTCAAGATGGATCACCACACCATTATGTTCCCCTGCTGTTGCAGAGGAAAAATTCATCTTTGTTCTAAGTGAATTTACTTGAAGTGGCCACTTTCTGGTACCAGGCTTATTGAACAAGGCATCCCCCCTGTACCTTTTCAGAGAATTAAGTTTATAACAAGAGCTTCTAGTTTCTTGTCTGTTTCAGCTTTCATTTTTCTCCCATCCTACAATAGTATATGTCATACATGGTTGTAAGATATCTGTGATGGTTACTTTTCTGTGTTATCTTGACTGGGCCATGAGGTACCCAGATACTTGGTAACAATTATTCCCAGTGTATCTGGGAGGATGTTTCTGGATGAGATTAACATTTGAATCAATGGATTGAGTAAAACAGATGGCCCTTTCAAATGTGGGTGGGCCTCATCCAATCTGCTGAGGACCTGAATAGAATAAAAAGGCTGCTCTACCCCTAAGTAAGAGAGAATTCTTCCTGCCTGACTGCCTTTGAGCTGGGATATAAGTCTTTTCCTGCCTTCAGACTTGAGCTGAAACATCAGCTTTTGCTAGGTCTTAAGACTGCTGACCTTCAGATGGGAATGACACCGTTGGCTCTCCTGATTCTCAGGCCTTTGGACTTGGACTGAAACTAGACAGGTGGCTCTCCTGAGTCCCCATCTTGCAGACTGCAGATCTTAGGACTTGCCTACTACCATAATTGCATGGGACAATTCCTTAAAATACTACTCTTTTTCTCCATGTGTACATCCAATTGGTCCTGTTTCTCTGGAGAACCTTAACTAATACAACGTTATAACATGAGCTGCTCAAACAATTATAAGCAGCAATTTCTATGTGCCATTCACACGGGATCCTTATTTTCTGCCATCAGGCTTTGAGCAACTTTAAGGACCTGTTGCTGAGTACCTACCGCCTGTGCCAGGAAATTACAAAGAAATAAAAATATGTCCTTATTCAAAGATAATAGTTGTATTAGTTCATTCTCATGCTGCTAATAAAGACATACCCAAAACTAGGTAATTTATAAAGGAAAAGATGTTTAATGGACTCACAGTTCCACAAGGCTGGGGAGGCCTCACAATCATGGCAGAAGGCGAAGGAGGAGCAAAGTCACGTCTTATGTGGCAGCAGGCAAGAGAGTGTGTGCAGGGGAACTCCCCTTTATAAAACCATCAGATCTCGTGAGACTTATTCACTCTTGTGATCAAGAACAACATGGGAAAGACATATGCCCATGAGTCAATTACCTCCCATCAGGTCCCTCCCACGACACGTGGGAATCGTGGGAGCTTCGATTCAAGATGAGATTTGGGTGGGGACACAGTCAAACCACATCAGTTGTCCACTGTCACCAATACACAAATTTCTAAAAAGACTGTATGGAATCACACAAACACTCTCTTCAAATAGAAAAAGATGTTGTCAGTGGGAAACTGAGCTATGTCCCATGACTTGCTGAAGTGGCGATGCCATTTTTGGCTCTACTTGGTAAAATACAAGCTATAAAGCAAGAGGGGAACCTTTCCTTCAGCTTTTGGTTTGAATCTCACCTCTTCTCAATCTCTAGTTATGAGGCCCGGGCTGAATTAGTTAATTTCTGTATATTTTCTTAAAGATAAAATCGGAGTAAAAAATACTACCTACCCCACAGCATTTTTATAAGATTGCACAGAATATTTGTAAAAAAAAAAAAAAAAATTCAAACAGTACCTAAAACCTATATTTATCAAATCTAAGATGCCATCGGTTGTGAAATATGCCACTATTATGCGTATTCCTAAGAAGGAAAAGCAGTGTCAATTATAATTGTAAGGTGCTATTAGTTATGTCACCTCCTGATGTATTAAAAGGTGAAAAAAATATGTATCTTAAAATCAGTGAAATACAATAGTTGGTGCTGTATAAATAATTAAAATTCTGGATCAGGCAAGCTGATAATTCAGGGCACTGTGGCCCAGTTCTAAGTTTGAATAGAAAATAATCCATTTGTACTTGTGGATGGTTATATAGCAACAGAGTTCTAAGTAAATCATGGCATTACTGAACATCCAGATCATTTCTTGACTGCTCCAAGAAGTTACTGACACATGTATTTTTCATTTTCTTAGTGGGGTTTAAAGCTGCTTTCATTACAGACTCTCAAGGGTCATTTAGTAATCTAACCAAGGCATGATGGTTTGTTATGGACTGAGTGTATCCTCTCAAAATTCATATGCTGAAGTCCTACCTCCAAATGTGATTATATTTGGAGAGAGGGCCTGTGAGGTGGTGATAAAGAGTAAATGAGGTCATTTAAGGGCATGGCCTTAATCTGACAGGACTGGTGTCCTTATAAAAAGAGGAAGAGACACCAGAGCTTGTTCTGGACACAGCAAGAAGGTGACTGCAAGCCAGGAAGAGAGCTCTCATCAAGAATTGAACAGGCTGACATTTTAAGTTTGGACTCTGTCTCCAGAGCTGTGAGAAAATACATTTCTGTTGTTTAAGCCACCAAGTCTATGGTATTTTGTTATGGCAGCCCAAGCAGACTGAGACAGTGACCAATGGGAGGACATTTCCTGAGAGGGAACTGTAAAAGAATCATCCTGGCCCCTGCTCATGGCTAGTTATTAGCTGTCAGGGAATGTTTGACTGAAAGTTGCTGATTTGCATTTGCAAACCAAAGACAGGCTCTCCCTTCCAACCTTTCCCAGCCCTTACTTTTCTGCTCACTCAGTGCTAAAGTTTCATCCTACTTTACTGACGTTATAATTACTATTTATTTAATTTTACAATTGTATACAACTACCTATGGGAAATCAATGCTCTTGTTATGAACATTTAATTAGGTTTATCATTTAAATCACTTCTCCATATTCATGCTTTCCTAAGTAGTAGATTGAAAACTTTCTCTCTTGCTGGTAGTTTGATTCTCTGGGTACTGGTTCTGTCTGTGTGCATTTTACAAATGAAACTTTGCCTTAGCATTTGTTCTCACCAGTAATTGAATTTTCCTGCCATCAGCGTTGAAGATGGCATGACAAGGATGGTCCAGAAAACATTCAGAATAATATTGAGGTTATTGTTTGGAAAGCCTGTCTTTATGGATTAAAAAGTCTGAATCATGGAATATTTTTAAATTGGTTTTATTTTGAAACACATGCACCAACAGAAACCAAGCAAAGCATTATCCAGTGGGAGTCCTCGGGGAAACCTCTTTTAATGAGTAGATGAAATTGCTTACAATTCACATAACAATTTATATGTAAATGGATGTATCTGAAAATCATGAACACACTTGAGGGTACTTGAAAAAGTTGTCTTTCCTTAGTAATTTCTGAACAGAACCTCTACAATCTTGTTTATGTTATTTTTATCAGAGCAAAGGTAAGTCTCCCCAGCCTGGTATAGCTAGAGTTGGTGTATTAGTTATCTACTGCTAACAAATTACCCCAAATCTTGGAAACCTAAAACAATCAACAGACATTATTATCTCACACACAGCTTCTGCGCATCAGGAATCTGGGAGTGGTTTAGCTGGGTGGTTCTGGCTCAGGATTTCCCATGAGAGTGTAGTTATGCTGTTGGCTGGGGCTGTAGGATCCACTTCCACACTTATCCACGTGACCAATGGCAGTAGACTGTGGTTCCTGGCTATGTAGGCCTCTGCATAGGGCTGCTGACAACATGGTTTCCCCAGGACGGATGATGAACACGTGAGTGAGCATGCCATTGTCTTATCACCTAATCGTGTACATGGCAAACCATCACTTCTGCTGTGGTATGCCGTTGTCACACAGACCAACTCTGGTTTAATGTGGGAGGGGCCTGCGCAAGGAGTCTGTTTGCAGGTTTACTGACTCGGCTGTTGTCGGGACACTTCAGTTTCTTCCCACCTGGGCCTGTCTGTAGGCTCATGACAGGGTTTCCCCCGAGTGAGTGATCTGAGGGCCTGGAGAAGACAGCCACCTAATTTTGAACTTGACAAACCAGCACATCTGCTGCATGCTTTTGGTCATATAGACCAACCCTGGTACCATGTGGGAAGGGACTGCACAAACGTGTGAATACTTGATGGTGGGGATGACAGGGGAGCATCTTAGAGGGTGGCAGCCACAGTTGACATGTGACCTAAGCCAAGCCAGTCAGATGCACCCTTTCCTAGAACTGACACGTGGAGCAGAATGACAGATTCAGAGTGGAATTACTCACTCAGGTTGAGCCATGAGAGTAGTTCCACTTATGGTTAGCTACATTCACTCTTTCTTCTACAAACTCCTGATCTTCCAGTAAAGTCTCTTTGCATTAAGTTAGCTCAAATCAGTTTCTGTTGTTCTAACAAAAGACTCCTAACTGGTAAATGGATTCCATTGTAAATTACCCTTAAGTACATGTGCAATACAGAAACTATTTTATCACAGGATGATGGAATTCAGGTGGTTGGTGATGGGAGTTATAGAGAGTTCCTGGGAGAGTAGCAAGAAACTGTGGTGCTAGATTGGAATTGGAGATGCCAGTGTGTACTTATGCTGTACCCACACACATATTTCATTGACCTATTTGCTGAAAGGGCCTGAGTCACTTCCTAGTTGTGATGAGTAAACCTATACATTGAGATTCGGGTTTCTAAGTCTGATGCCCCACGAAAAGTAATCAAGGATTCTTGAAGAAATTATGGGGGCAGGGAAAATACCAGGTAAGTCTGGAACATCTTGAGGGTCAGAAGGTTAGTAAGTTCTCAAAGAATGATGAGAATATGACACAGCTCCTCCTGCCTAGATCTGGGACAGTTTGAAGGGTCTCCTCCTGCCCAGATCTGGGACAATTTGAACATTAACATAGAATCAGTCTTACAACTATCATATTGATAATTGATTCAGGTGGAAATCATCAATGGGTACTAAAACTAGTAGGTGAAAGTTTGATAAAGAATGAGATATATTCATAGTCTCACTAATATATCTCCCTCAAAATGCTTACTAATATAAAGGGAAAAATAATACCTTTACAATGGAGAAGGCTGACAGATACCATCCTAACCATTTAATTAAAGGTAAAAGCACTGATAATGGGATGAGAGGACATTGGGTGTTTCCTGATACGATGCACTAAGAATATAGAATCACTTCTGGGACAATCTGCCAAAAATGCATTGCTTGAATCTAATCAAGAGGAAGCATCACGCAAATCCATACTGAGGGACATTCTGCAAAATAAATGGCATGTAACTCTTGAAAAATGTCAAGGTCAAGAAAGAAAGACTGAGGAGGAGTTTCTGAATAAAGGAGGCTAATGAAATGTGACAATTGAATGCAATGCATGCACCTTGGTTGGATTCTGAGCAGGGGGAAAATAGCTATAAAAGGCATTAATGGGACATTAGCAAAATTTGAATGTAGATAGTACGTTACATAGTAGCATTGTATCATGTCAAATTTTCTATTTTTAATCATTATGTAACCTTATGTCTTTGTTTTTAGAAAATACACAGTGAAGTAGTTAGGGGTAAAGGGGCACCATGTCTGAAATTTACTCTCAAATGGCTTAGAAAAACGAGAGAGTGAATGATAAAGCAAATGGGGCCACGTATTAACTGGTGAACCTCGGTGAAGTCTGTTACAGCAGCAATTGCCAACTAATAACAAAGTACCACACATTTAGCACCATGTTTCTGCATGTCAGAAGTCTAGCACTGCCTGGCTGGATTTTCTGCTCAGCGTCTCACCATGAGGTTAAATTCAAGGTATCAGCAGGCTGCATTCCTTTATAGGGAGGCTCTGGGGAAGAATCAGCATCCAGGCTCACTCTGGTTATTGGCAGTCCTTGAGGTTGTAGGACTGAGATCTCCATTTCCTTGACATGTGGCCCCTCCATCTTCAAGCCAGCCATGGCACCTGGAGCTGTTCATCTGTCTGCTTTTCAGGGCTCATTTGAGACCTGAAAGGCCCGACCTGGATAATCCAGGCTACGCTCCCTCTCTTAAAAATCAACCAGTTGGCCAGTCACGGTGGCTCACATCTATAATCCCAGCACTTTGGGAGGCCGAGGCAGGCAGATCACTTGAGGTCAGGAGTTCGAGACCAGCCTGGCCAACATTGTGAAACCCTGTGTGTACTAAAAATACAAAAATTACCTGGGCATGGTGGCACACACCTGTAATCCCAGTTACTCGGGAGGCTGAGGCAGGAAAATCGCTTGAATCCAGGAGATAGAGGTTGCAATGAGCTGAGATCGTGCCACTGCACTCCAATCTCATTGACAGAGTGAGATTCCCTCTCAAAAAAAAAAAAAAGTCTATCAATCTCAGTCACATCTGCAAAATATCTTTTATCATGTAATTAATGTGACATAACCATGAGTGTGACCCCAGGGGTTGAGGATCCTGGAGGCCTCATTTCTGCCTAGCACAGGTTCACAGAAGCTTTTTGCACTCTTCTCACCACCTTTATATAAATTTGAAATAATATGTTATCAAAATAAAATGTTACAAAGACTCATAAGCATAGCACAGGAAGTTGGAAAATGTCATCATGGCATCATTTTGGTTTTGGTGGTGTCATTTCCTTCTAACAGCACTGGGTTTGTTTTTCTCCCCCATTACCTACTAGGTCACCACCAAATCAAGCAAGGGACCTGTGAGGTGGTCGCTGTGCACAGGTGCTGCAATAAGAACCGCATAGAAGAGCGGTCACAAACGGTCAAGTGCTCTTGCTTCCCGGGACAGGTGGCCGGCACAACTCGGGCTCAGCCTTCTTGTGTTGAAGGTAAGACCTCTCTGGTCAGTATCTCTGGTATTTCAAAAAGGCCAAAACCCACCAGGAATTTCCCTACTTCACTGTCTTTGCAACCCAAAGAAACCTAGGGTTGCTTTGAGATCAGTGTCAATCGAAAAGTGAACATAAATACAACTCCAAAAATGTCTTGATGGTAAGATAAGTCTTCAATAATGTCCCACAAGGGGTACCAATGGGGAGTTGTATTATAGGGCAGTTGGGAAGATATGCTTCAATTCCTTTTGCCCACCTGTCTCCAAACCTCACTCACCAAAGCAATTGTTTCCACTGATGCCCTGTTCTCCTTCCTCTTATACTCTGTACTCAAAATTAGCAGCATGACTTTCTCACTTCATGCTTGGTGTTATAGGTTAGTATCCTCTCTTTTATTTCTAGTTGATCATTTTAACAGACATTTATAGGACAGTCTCTTTGGAACAACTTCCCTGGGAATAGTTTGGAATCATGTATCATTCATTTGTAATCTCCAAATCCCCTAGCAGAGTGCTGTGCCAATAGTTAAAAAATATATATGAATGTTGATGGTTGTAGGTGGAGGCCTGGGATTGATTTCTTTTGATACCCCTGGCTTCTTCCAGCAGACACCGTGTTAGAAACAAGTGTCAGTCCCCAGGGGAACAGATACACGGGGTTAGTCCTGTAGCAGTTGCTCTGCAGTGTCACGAAACCTCCCTGAAAATGAACATTTCCAGTCTCATTTGATGCATGTCTAAAGGTCAGCAGTTAAAACACACACACATTCTTAACTCCAGATCATATTGCACAGCGAACAAGAATGGCTGATTTACCTGCATCCCATTCCCCCTACCAAACACACATATAGACATACACAACTATATGGGCTCTGTGGTTACAGTGGTATATATTAGCACCATCTCAGCCACCTTTAAAACAGGAAAGTGAAAGTGGAAATTTTCCACCTACAGTTCTTTATCAGAAACTTTGGGGGCCAAATGTGTTTCTGAATTCAGACTTTGCTCATATTTTATGTGGGTAACATAGTAAATATACCATCTATTACCTTACAGACTTACTGGACTCTCCACTTGCACCCCATAATCACAGAAATATTACTATATCTGCAGTGAAATGTATGAATATTCATGCAGGATGGGATAAGGCTGGATAAAGAACTTCATGTTAATTCAAGTCAGGTTTTGCTGTCATCTTACAGAAAACCTGTCAATTTCCAGAGCTTTTTGGATTTGGGGATTATTGATAAAGGATTGTCAACCCATAAAAAAAAGATGAAGATCTTTAACATTTAAAAAATGGCATTTAAAAGAGATATGCTGAGTTTCTGTATCTCCAGCTGGGGAAGTCTAATGTATTTATCATCTCTATTAATTGAATCCAAATCACATCACAAACATTCTTTCTCCTGGCTGTCTCTCAAATCAGCCCACTTTTTTCCATCCCCACTGCTACCTCCACAGTCTAGGGGCCACCCTTAGATCTTGCTGAGTGTGCCACACCTCTCCTTCCACTTTCAGTCCTGTACCCAGAATGATCTACACAAACAGAATGGATTATGTCACTCCCATACTGAAAACCATATTTTAGTGGCTTCCCACTGTCTTTAAGATAAACTCCAGGAGTTCTTTACCGTGGCTTGCAGAGCCCTGCAAGATCTGTGTCTCAGCTCTCTTTCAGGTACTCTACCCTAGGCAATCCAGAGTTCTTCCCATTTCTTTTCATTTCTGCACATTACTAATTTATATCCCTTGCCTGAATCATTGCCCTCCTCCCCATGACACACACCTGGTCTGCTTAATTCTTCTTATTCTCCTTTCAAATCTCTTGTAAGTTCTTGCATCACCCTGGACTTCCAGTTCATGATATTCATCCCATGTTATTGTAAAAACGTGTGCCTTCCAGTTAGTTGAAGGTAAGACCTCTCTGGTCAGTATCTCTGGTATTTCAAAAAGCTTGTGGATAGGGATGTGGTCTCTTACTTTCATCTTTCCCCATTGGCTGGCCCACAAACAAGTTTTAGTACAGTGGAGAATGGACTTTGCTAATCACAGATTGCTCTCTACAGACAATGTGTTTGCTTGCCTCTGTAGGCCTTAAACGTCTTCCAAGAAACTCTTTTTATATTCTGTCTAACCCAGAATAATGTTTTACAATATTCAAAGCACTTTTATTGGTACCTAAAAAGTACTGATAGGGCAGTTATGACTATTAGTATCTTTATCTTAGTAAAGAAAATATGAATACCTTACCCCAAACTATCTTGTTTTAAATTTTATGTATGGGCAAATCCCCTTTGACCACGACCTTAGGAGTAACTATGTGTATCTGGTCAATATATTTTTCTGTATATTTGTGTATTTGCAGATAGGTTTAGTAGAAAACAGTGGTAGATTTCAATATGAGTGTGTGTTTTACACAAATGCTATCACATTGGATATTTCACTCATCCTGCTTTATTCCTATCAGTATTAGGTTGCAGAAGTCTTTGTGTGCTGGTACATACTGATCTAACTGGGTGTTTTCAGTTGCTCCATAGCATTCCATGTATGGATAGGCCACAATTATTTAGCCATTCGTCTTCCTTTTTAAAAATAATGATAAGGTCTTGCTCTGTCATCTAGGTTGGAGTGCAGTGGCATGATCATAACTCGCTGCTGCCTTGAACTCCTGGGCTCAAGCAATCCTCCTACCTCTGCCTCCCAGAGTGTTGGGATTACAGGTGTGAGCCATTATACCTGGCCACCACTCCTTTATTAATGGACATTTTGGTTGTGTTTATGGCAAAACAAACAGACTCTCAGGTTAATTAAATGGTTTCCCTTGTGTCACAGGATCAGTGATACGGACCAGTCATGGAGCATCTGAGCAGAGTCTATGCAGTGCTGTCTACTAAAATGTTCTGTGACGATGCACATGTTCCCTCTCTATATATTTATGGAGATAACCTGTGTAGATAGATATCTTATAGCTATATGTGATGATATATATGTCCAGTGTGGCTAGTAGCCATTAGCCACCCGTGGCTATGGAGCATTTGAAATGTGGCTAGTGTAAATTTAGATTTAATAGGGACTTGTGGCTTAAAGCTTCACATTGGACAGTGCAGGTTATGCTTGATGTAAACATGTAACTCGAGTGTAACATTTGTTGTCACAGAGTGCCAATACCCTGGAAGGTGAGATTGTGTCTTTCAACTTGTGTCTCCTATACCTAACATTGTCTGGCAAACAGTTGGTGTTCAGTAAATGTTTATTGGATCAAAGTCACTGAGAAGTGTAGGAAGTTTAAGCTTTGGTTGGGATGTATGTCTGATTTCCTCTCTCTTTGATCTCTTCCTTATCTGAATATGTTTCCATTAGGGCTTTTTAGCTTTACCTGCTTAATCTTTATCCCATAATAATTATGCAGTATCATGCCCTAATTGGAATGTGAGAAGACCTATTCTCTGCTGATATGTTCCTCTTATCTTATTTGTCAATAAGAATAGAAAGGATCTAAAATATAAAATTTACCTGAATTTACATTTAAATTAAAACAAAGGCAAGAAGATGTTGGCATGGGGCACTAATTAATGCTGACATAGAAACTGGAATATCCTTTTGCATTTCTGTTAATCCACACCACAGATACTTATCTACTGTTTTCATTGCTTTTTGGTAAAGCCATAGATTATATTATATAAACAGGGAAAATAATTATCTGTTCCCCTTCTACCAAACTTTAACTTATGAAACCTCCCCTGAGTTATTGAAGTGGGTCTTTAATATACATTGGGGATTTGGGAGACAGTACAGGGAATTATTTGATTGTAAGACTGTGGTTACTTGGGTCCTAAAACAGACAGCTATTCAGCTGGTAAGCATTCTTCTTTTTGAATCTTCGGCTGGCATATACAGGTCTGTTTTATGGTGGAAACTATATTCTACACATTTATCAAAATACTGCTCTATAGAGATAATGCTGAATGGTTTTATGATAACATGAGACAAATGTGTAGTACAAGGAAGTTTATTTTGTGAAAATGGTTTCTAAATATTGGGTTTAAAAGATTAATAAAACAAAAGCTCAGAAATGGAAAGTAGTTACTTTTCAAAGCTATTTTAAAATTTTTTTTGATGTCCCAATTTCTACCACTTTTTTTTTTTTTTTTTTTTTTGAGACGGAGTCTCGCTTTTTCACCCAGGCTGGAGTGCAGTGGTGTGATCTCTGCTCACGGCAACCTCCACCTCCCGGGTTCAAGCGATTCTCCTGTCTCAGTCTCCTGAGTAGCTGGGACTACAGGTGCGTGCCACCACGCCTGGCTAATTTTTTTGCATTTTTAGTAGAGACGGGGTTTCACCATGTTAGCCAGGATGGTCTCAATCTCCTGACCTCGTGATCCGCCCGCCTTGGCCTCCCAAAGTGCTGGGATTACAGGCATGAGCCACTGCACCCGGCCCACTTTTTCAAGATGTCACTTCATTTAGTTAAGACGGAGAGTTACTGTGTGGACTGCAGACAACTTTCATGGCTTCATGGGCTGTGTGATGAGACGTAGGGTCTGTCTTTACAATGTGTTTTCATTCAGCATGTTCTCCCTCCACTTAAAACGTATTTTTCTCAGTGCAGACACATGAATGACAGAGAGGATGGGAGTTGGGAGGATATGTATGTTGTATATGTTGGTTCGTTCATCATTTTAATTTGGCACCTTTGTGCCTGATCTGCCCTAGATGCCAGATGGAAGCATGATAAGGAGACTCAGGTCCTGGTTTCAAGGAACTCAGTTTACTAGTTCAGAGAAAGAAACTTTTATTAATGAAGGACTCAAAGGGAGAACAGAGAGGTGGTCAGGGATGCTGCCCCTTGAGAAGCAATGGGTCTGAATTTAGTAGGTAGAAGGATATGATGGTGGAGAGAGTTAGGGAACCACGCAGCACAAAGCATATGAGAGTGAGTGGGGCTAACTCGGGAACTAGAAGTAGCCTGGTCTGGCTTGGAAACAGTAGAAAACAAAACTGGAAAGGTAAACAGAACCCTTGATATGAGAGGCCTTAGAATAAGTCAAATTTTAGGATTTAATTCCTGCTTTCTGGGAATTTGCATTTTAAGAGAGTGTGCCAATGAGCAAGAGTACGAAGTATTATAAACAAAGTTTATATAAAGCACTGTAAGAAAGATTCCTGAGAAGGAAAAATCTGATGCCTAAATTTGACAGGTCACCTCGTCAGCATAGGTTTCATGGTGAGTTCATAATCAGTCAGGATTTGTGTGTGCGAGCATGCGTGTGTGTGTATTAGTCTCACACTGCTAATAACGACATACCCGAGAACGGGTAATTTATAAAGCAAAAGAGGTTTAATGGACTCACAGTTCCACGTGGCTGGGGAGGCCTCGCAATCGTGGTGTAAGGTGAAGGAGGAACAAAGGCATGTCTTACCTGGCAGCAGGCAGGAGAGTGTGTGCAGGGGAACCGCTCTTGGTAAAACCATCAGATCTTCTGAGATTTATTCACTATCACAAGAACAGCATGGGAAAAAAAAACCCACCCCCATGATTCAAATACCTTGCACCAGGTCCTCCCATGAAACATGGGGCTTGTATGAGCTACAATTCAAGATGAGATTTGGGTGGGGGCACAGCCAAACCATATCAGTGTGTGTGTTTGAGAGAGAGAAAAAACTCACAAGTGGGTGTGCAAAAACTTTAAATTCATGGAATTGCCCATGGTAGGGGCAGGAAGGAAGACATAAAATAGAGGTGGCATGGTGTTTATGATGGATTAGAATTATTTTCATAAGTAAGAGCTTTGAGCAGGTCTGATGAACTAGCACAACGTCTCATTTTGAGTTAGTATGCCTTCAAACTGTAGATCAATGTTTCTCAACCAGGGGCAATTTTGCCCCCTTGGGGATATTTGACATTGTCTCAAGACAGCTGGGAGAGGGTGCTACTGGTGTCTAGCACGTAGAGGCCGGGAAGTGCTGCCTTACATCTTACAATGCACAGGATTGACCGCCACGATAAAGAATTAACCAGGTTCAAATGTCAATGACATTGAGGTTGACAAACCCTGACTTAGAGGTTCCCAATATATGTGGATATGCTTGTGTGGGGCTGCATTTAGTAGAGAGGACAAACGTAGATCACAAAAGATCAGTGTATGTGTACTCATGCACTGACTCAGTACTCTGTGTACGTTGTGGAACTAACAATGTTGTGTTATTTGCAGAATGTGTGAACAAGTAAGATTCTTTGAAAAAATGGCTAGTGCTCTAACTACTGCTCTTATGCCTGTTAGCTGGGTCAAGTTGGTATGGCTTCTCTTCTTAACAAGAAATATAAAAGTTAATGGCTTATTTTTAAAGAACACAGAGTCTTGAAATAATAATATGATTGAAATAACTGAAGACACAAAGTGTTAAAATCTTGGAGCATATGCTATAAAGCATATATTCTAGGAAGATGTTTTCTTAATTTTTCTGTTCATAGTTGCAGTAGAAACATACATTTTTCTTTAGAATATCTTTCACCACGTGTATTAGGGTTCTCTAGAGGGACAGGACTAACAGGATAGATGTATATATAAAGGGGAGTTTATTAGGAGTATTAACTCACACAGTAACAAAGTGAATTCCCACAGTTGGCTGTCTGCAAGCTGAGGAGCTGGGAAGGCAGTCCTAGACCCAAAACCTCAAAAGTAGGGAGGCCAACAGTGCAAGCCTAAGAGCCCAGAGCCCCTGGGAAACCACTGGTGTAACTCTAAGAGTCCAAAAGCTGAAGAACTTGGAGTCTAATGTTTGAGGGCAGGAAGCATCCAGCACGGGAGAAAGATCTGTTCTTCTGCCTGCTTTTATCCTAGCTGTGCTGGCAGCTGATTAGATAGTGCCCACCCAGATTAAGGATGGGTCTGCATTTCTTTGTCTACTAATGCAAATGTTAATGTCCTTTGTCAACACCCTCACAGGCATACCCGGGAACAATACTTTGCATCCTTTAATCCAATCAAGTTGACACTTAATATTAACCATCACACCATGTAAATACAGCTAAACTAAATCAACAAGTGTCCAACTCATGAAAAGTGAGCGTGTTCTTGGTTATTATAATTTGAAGTCTGGCTTATCTAAGTAACTGTATGAATACATAATTGTGTTCTGTTTAACCGAGTGATGTTTACTTGGGAAAAGAATATAAAATAAAACTCATTTTATACATCAGAGAGTAAGGAAAATGTACCAGAAGCAAAACAGCTAATTATCACATGAAATTTTCACCTCGACAACAGCATTATAGAATATATATCAGTTGCTACCACAAAACCAGGAAGGGCTTCACTGTCTTTTTATTTTTTTCTTTCTTTCTACATAAAACTGGAAATTCATTACAGGTTGGCAGCTTGAAGATAGGGGTATTATGTGTTTTCATAAGTCAGGAAGCATGGGGCTTTTAAACAAATTTTACTTTAAAAATAGAAGTGACAAGACACTTTCTCATTTAAAGTGTATTATGATATTTTGTAACAGGAAAAAAATATCTATGCCTCCTACAAACCTATTTTCCTGTGGAGACAAGGCTCAGTAAAGTGGGCAGATCTTCTCACCAGTAACTTTAATAAAATCCTACTTCTGAGTCCTTTGTCCCTGCTAGTGAGGCTGAAGGTGCACTCGAAGGTTAAATTTCCTGGCTGCTTAATCACCATATTCTCTGTCAGGTTGGGTTCTCACCTTTGCTGTCAGTTTCTTAGTCAATGCTTAACTCATAACGGAATTTGCAATGTGTCTTGATTTACTGTGGTATTTCCTTCTACATCTGTCATTTCTGAGAGAGCACTTGCCATAAAGCCTTTCACAAAGAAACTCCATCATGGGTAACACATTGACGAATAGGGGCACCTCACAATGTGTTCTTCTGTGAGATGGGAAAATATATATTTGCAAATAGGACTCCTTTACATTTCAGGGCAGCTTGCTATTTTAAGGAATTTGAAGCAAATCTGTTTTTAGAAGAAAGCATCACTCCATATTTTCCAATTAAACGAAAAACCTGGTAGATAATCTCATAAGAGTTTTGTCTTGGTCTTTCAGGCTTCCTTTTTAAATGTTTTAATTTAAATCCCTAAACACTAGGTAAATGCTGATTTTTTTTCCTGTAGTTAAGAAGTGGCATAGTGTTCTGTGATACACATCCGGATCTGTCATTTTTATTTCCCCCTCCAGCTCCTTTTGTAGGTTTTGGCATCAGAAGTACCTTGTGCCCCCATGGGTTCAGTAAGTAAGTGCTGGCTGGCATTTATCTGCCGAAAGGTTGATATTATCTGATTCATTCTTTTTCTCTGCAGGGAATTTATTCCACAGTTTCTCACTTCACTCCCACCTCAGTTGCTCTTCTGTTTTAGAGTTTGTTCTTCCCAAACTCTTCTGGCACCCAGTTTTCTCTACCTTATTGCACTACTTGGCTCAGGTTCCTTCCCTGGCTGTCTACTGCTGAGAGACCCAAGTCTAATCTTGAATTTTCCTCGAGAGCCCCTAATGGTTCCTTCCCAGACACCCTCCTAATCTGGGTGTCCAGGGCTTCACTGACGATCTCTCACTTCAGCCACATGCGTCTGCTGGCTGCCAGGTGCACCCGTCACTGTTGCTCCTGTCTTCAGTCGTGGACCTCTGGCCACCTGTCAAGACTGCTTTTGAATCTTTCATGAAGCTCTGATACCTTTGCAAAGTACATGGGTTCTCACTCCTGAGTGGAAGAAAGTTAGTCTAAGGAAGAGTTTTGAAGACAAAGTATTTTAAATTCAGCTCTAATTCTATGTAAATACAACTAAGCTCTGTCAACATTTAAGAAACTTTTCTAGTCCTGCAGATGGTATTTTAAATTGAGGTCTGGGGACCATCTCTTATTTATTTTTATATCCACTTGGAACCAATCTGTGGTATTCAGACAAGAATGAATGGTCAACACTATGAGTATAGTAAAACTCTATGTAGTACTTCCTAATCTAAAATATTATTGTAAATTGTGATAAAGTAGAGACTACTGGATAGAGAAGAAGAAATTCTAGATTCTAGTACCACCCTCCACCCCTTTACTAACTCTGAGGGAAGCTCTGGTTTTTATTTGTGATACCATCTGGCTCCCCTTTCTGGCTTCTGAAGGTTGTTGGGACAATCAAAAGAGGAACAGTAAGTAAAAGTGCTTTGAAAGTGACACAGCTCCATGAAGTTGCAAGGGGAAATTGTTATGATATGAGGCTGCAAAGAATCTTTTTTTTTTTTTTTTTGAGACAGAGTCTTGCTCTGTCACCCAGGCTGGAGTGCAGTGGCGCGATCTCGGCTCACTGCAACCTCTGCTGCCCGGGCTCAAGTGATTCTTCTGCCTCAGCCTCCTGAGTAGCTGAAACTACAGGTGTGCACCACCATGCCCGGTGAATTTTTGCATTTTTAGTAGAGGCGGGGTTTCACTATGTTGGCCAGGCTGGTCTCGAACTCTTGACCTCAAGTGATCTGCCCGCCTAGGCCTTCCAAAGTGCTGGGATTACAGGTGTGAGGCATCATGCCTGGCCAAGAATATAATTTTATTAGGCTTTACCTGCTATGTACATCCATCTCAGTTTAGTGGCAGTCTCTGGCACAATAAATAACCAATTTGGCTAGGTTCCTTTCTTGGTATTGGCAATGCCTGATTTAAATAACAAGTGGTTACCCTAGATCACAAATCCACCTGACTTAGGTCCTATTTATTTGTTTTGATGGATATCACTAGATAGTAGCTCAGTATATTCGGCCAGAATCAGGGACAATGTCTGGCCCCTTCAGTGAATAATGAAATTGTCCTGTGCTCTCATCAGGCCACATAGTGTTTGTCTGACTGGGGAACTGTTTGAATGCACTGGCTGCCTCCTTCCGTACAAGGATTCCATATAAGGGCACTGGCTGCCTCCTTCCATAAAAGGATTTGTTTCTAGTAGATGCATAAGGGAGGGAGGTATGAATATAAGCGTTAGCACCTGGGCTCTAGCATTAGACTGCCTCTCTTCAAAAGCTTGTTTGACGGTTTTCAGACTCTGTGACCTTGCCCTAGTCACTTGAGGCCTCTGGACCTCAGCTTTTTCATTTCAATGAAGTACAGGAAAACGTTTTTAAAAATATTTTTTATTTCAAAAGTTTTTGGGGAAAAAAAGTGGTTTTCTATTACATGAGTAAGTTCTTTAGTGGTAATTTGAGATATTGGTGCACCCCTCACCTGAGCAGGATACACTGTACCTCATGCGTAGTCTTTTATCCCTCACCTCCCTGCCCTGAGAAATAATTTTTAACCTCCGGTTTGTAGTGAGGTTTACATTAGAAAATGCAGGAAGGAAATTAGAAGGGTGCCTGGCCCTCAATAAAAAGTACCTGTTAGGATTTGTAAAGCTTTGTTTGAACTAGAGTTTCTGACTTCACAGGCAGCATAGTTTGAGTCAAACCTATCAGGAAAGCCTTCAGGGCTTCCTATATATAAGACCATGTTGTCTGCAGAGAAAACTTAACTTCTTCCTTTCTAATTTAAGTACCTTTTATATTTTTTTCTTGCCTGCTTGCTCTGGCTAAGACTTTTGGTACTCTATGGAATAGAAATGGTGAGCGTAGATATCCATGTCTTGTCGTATATGACCTTTATTATGTTGAAGGTACATTCCTTCGGTATAAAATTATCTTTGTTGAGAGTTTTTATCAAGTATACTACTTCTGTATCAAATTATCTTTGTTGAGAGTTTTTATCATAAAGGGATATTGAATTTTGTCAAATGATTTTTCTGCAGGAGATGACCATATGATTTTTATCCTTCATTCTGTTAATGTGGTATATCACATTTATTGATTTACTTATGTTTAAGCATTCTTGCAGCCCAAGGATACATCCCACCTGATCATAGTGGAGGTGGAGGATGCTCTTAATGTGCCGTTCAATTCATTTTGCTAGTGTTTTGTTGAGGAATTTTGATCTATGTTTATCAAGGATATTGGCCTGTACTTTTCTTTTTTGTAGTGTCCTAATCTGGCTTTGGCATGAAGGTAATGCTGGCGTTGTTAAATGAGTCTGGAAGTGTTCTCTCTTCTTCGATTCTTTGGAAGAGAAAGTGGAGAGTTAGTTACTTCTTTTTTTTGAGACGGAGTCTTGCTCTGTCGCCCAGGCTGGAGTACACTGGCGTGATCTAGGCTCACTGCAAGCTCCAACTCCCGGGTTCACGCCATTCTCCTGCCTCAGCCTCCTAAGTAGCAGGGACTACAGGCGCCTGCCACCATGCCTGGCTTTTTTTAATTTTTAGTAGAGATGGGGTTTCACCTTGTTATCCAGGATGGTCTCGATCTCCTGACCTCATGATCTGCCTGCCTTGGCCTCCCAAAGTGCTGGGATTACAGGCATGAGTCACTGCACCCAGCCTAGTTCTTCTTTAAATGCCAGGTACTAATAAATTCAGTAAAGCTGCAGAATGCAAAATCAACATCCAAAACTCAGTTGCATTTCGCTAACAATGAACTGTCCAAGAAATTAAGGAAACAATCCTATTTTTATAATACCATCAAAAAATAAAATACTTAAGAATCAATTTAATGAAGGAGGTAAATCTGTACACTAAAAACTGTAAGACATTAATGAAAGAAATGGAACAATATCCTGTGTTCATGGATTGGAAAAACATTGTTAAAATGTCCATACTCTCCAAAGCAATCTACAGCTACAATCCCTAACAAAATTCCAGTGGCATTTTCCATAAAGATAGAAAAAAAGTCCTAAAATTCATATAGAACCACAGAAAACCCCAAATAGCTAAAGCAATTTTGAAAAAGAACAGAGTTGGAGGCACACAGTCCGATTCAAATTATATTACAAAGCTATAGTTATCAAAACAGTATGGCACTGGCATAAAAATAGACATGTAGACCCATGGAACAGAATAGACAACTCAGAAATAAATCCATGCATTTATAGTTGACTAGTCTTTGACAGGGTGACAAGACTACACAATGGGGAAAGGATAGTCTCTTCAATAAAGGGTGCTGGGAAAATTAGATATTCCCATGCAAAAGAATGAAGTTAGGCCTGTGACTTAAACCATATGGAAAAGTTAACTTGAAAAGGATGTAAATGTAATCTGTGAAATGAAACTCCTAGAAGAAAACATAGGGAAAAAGGTCCTTGATATTGATCTTAGACATTTTGGTTATGACACCAAAAGTACAGGCAACAAAAGCAAAAATAAACAATTGGGACTACATCATATGAAAAAGCAGCCTAGAGAATGGTAGAAAATATTTGCAAGCCATATATCTGATAATGAGTTAAGATCCAAAATATAAAAGAAACCTACCTGCTCAATTGCCAAAAATTAGTACCCTAATTAAAAAGTAGGAAAAGGAACTGAATTGATATTTTTCCAATGAAGACATACAAATGACCAACAAGCATATGAAAAGGTGAAGGAATGCCAGGCCCTCCCACTTTCCCATGGCTTCTTGTAATTGACTTTAAGTGGTTGCTGGCCACTCACTAGAATGGCATGGAGAGATGAATACCATGTATGATGGAAATTTTTAGTGCTTTTAGTTTTTGCTATTGACAGAGACCATCAAACATAAGAACCAGTTGCAATACCATTGTAACCTGCAATCAAAGATGATGACCATATTAACAGCTGACATTTTCTGAGACTATTGTGACTGACTGGCTCAAAGTCAGCAAAGACTTTCACACATGGATTAACTTTATCCTCTTAACATCCTGGGGTGAGGATCTACTTTTCACATGAAGAAATTGACACTAAGAGAAGTCCGAGAATTAGTCTAATCTAGACAATGGCACAGTCAGATTCATACCCAGGCAAGCCCACCACAAAGCCTGAGATCTCGCCAGCTATGTTTTACAATTGGGCAGTCCACTGCAAAAGTGATCTGTTTTATATTTGTATAAATTTAAGGGTACATAGTGGTGAAGTCTGGGCTTTTAGTGTAGCCGTCACCCAAATAGTGTACCTTGTACCCCTTAAGTATCTTCTTGTCCTTCCCACCCTTCCAAGTCTCCAATTTCTGTTGTTCCATGACTCTATGTCTCTGTGTTCACATTATTCAGCTCTCATTTATAAGTGAGAAAATGACTGACTTTTGACTTTGACTTTGTTTCTGGGTTATTTCACTTAAGATAATGACCTCCAGTTCCATCCACGCTGCTGTAAAAGACAGGATATCATTCTCTTCTGTGGCTCAGGTAGTATTTGATAGCGTATCTATACCACATTTTCTTTATCCAGTCCTGCATTGATGGACACATGTTGATTCCATGACTTTCCTATTTATTACTAGTGCGGTGATAAACATATGAGTGCAGGTGTCTTTTTGATGTAACAGTCTCTTTTCCTTTGAGTAGATAGCCAGGGATGGGATTGCTGGATTGAATGGTTGATTTTTAGTTCTTTGAGAAATCTCCATACTGTTTTCCATAGAGGTTGTACTAATTTACCTTCACACCAACAGTGTATAAGCATTCCCTTTTCTCTGCGTTGTCACCAACATCTGTTGCTTTTAAAATGTTTAATAAAAAAATGAAACATTTTGTAGAGTATATGCCTGATTGGATTCCTTAAATTTACTAACAGTAAACTTAATAGCAGTCTTTGAACTCAGTGTACTACTCTGTATTGAGTTTTATTTTGTCCATCTTTGGAGGAAGAAACAAACAGTGTCATAAATATTATTTGGCCTTTGTTTTCCAGCTTCCATTGTGATTCAGAAATGGTGGTGTCACATGAATCCGTGTTTGGAGGGAGAGGATTGTAAAGTGCTGCCAGATTACTCAGGTTGGTCCTGTAGCAGTGGCAATAAAGTCAAAACTACGAAGGCAAGTATAGACTAAATGCAACAACTTATCAACTGTGGGGCTTTCTCCCCTTGATTTTATTCTGCCATCAAGAACACATTATTATATGTTGATAAACCTTCTTGGGCAGTGCTACCTTAAGGCTTTGGCCTTTTTGAAAAGTGCATTTCCCAGCATCATTCTGTGTGTCAGATTTTATAGAGCAGTGATTTGGTGGGAGAATTCATTATTTTAGGCAGGGCCACTAAATTCATTTCAGCTAAAGTAAAAGTTTCAGAGTTGACAGGCCAATGTATCAAAACACCATGGCAAGAATCCACATCCAGATGATTTACTCAAGTAGAAATACCTATCGCTTTAAAGGAGATTTAATGGTTGGAGATTCTTATTCAAGAGTTAGAAGCCAACACTTTTCTCCCCAAATGGTCCTCTTTTCAATTCTCACTGTCGCTGAAGAACATCACTGTCTACCCAGTTCTCCAGCCAGAAACCTACCTTCTTCCTATGTTCAGTTGGTTACCTTGTCCTTAGGATTTTTACTACCCAACTTTTCCATGATTCTTCAGCACTGTGCTTACTCCTCTTGTCCACTCTGCCATCTCATATGGAGATGCATCTAGACTGCTACATTGCTGCCCTCCAGTCTGGTCCCTACACAGTGGCTACAATAATTTTGTAAAATGCACATCCTCTAAGCTAGTCCACCTCAAAATATTCCACTGGCACCCTCTGCTGATTGGTCCAGTAGCCTCTGCCTGGTCCTTAATGAGTAACATGGCCAAACCACCTCTGCTTCCTTCTTGCTACTCTAAACATCCTGGCCTTTTGTCAGTCCCTCTTACCCTGGTCCTTTTGCACGGGCTGTTCCCTCTTCGTAGAATATGTTTCCCTCCTTTCTTTTCTGGTTCATCATCATTTTTTCCGGGACTTCTTTCCTGACTGAAGTCATGCTCCCTGGATCTCTGAGCATTTATTATGGTTACATTTTACATAGATTGCTATCCATATTTTGCTTAATACCTAGAGCTTTCTGTCTGGTGGGAGAACTTTGATGTTGGGCCGTGGCTTTGTTTTTGCTTTCCCTGCTAGTCCCAGAGGCAGCTGAATGCCTTGGTAACTATTTCTTGAATGAAAAATGACATGACCAAGGTCATTCTAAGATCATTAGAGTTGGACATACTGGAATGGAGTGACTCTTTGGTTCTCATTGCTATTGAGCTTTGATCCCTTAGGAAGTACATACAGGGAATGGTTTCCTGCCTTTCTTATGTCGTCCCCTTTATGAATGCTTTGAATGAGAACTCTTGAGTGTTTAGTAATTCATCTTCAGCCATGGAGGTCAAAAACAGGCCAGTTCTCCTTCTAAGTGTGAACATGAACTTTTACATTAAGATTTTGTAAAATATATTAAAATATAAAGATATTAAGTCTAAAACAAAATATTAGAAAATATGATTCTACAATACTTTTTAAATGGGAACTTTAGCTGATATTATACCCCAGATTATCAGTGGAATAGTTGTCAGTTGATTGTCTAGGTAGAACCAGACTGTTTTCAATGTTAATTGCGATTGTCAACTAACTTATCCTTGTTAGTGATACTGAGATGACTGGGATAACGACCTGATATCTGCTTTTATATCCAGAGCAGCAGAAGTCCATGGAGTCATTTACTGGTGGTGCAAGGAGGTCAACACTCTAAGCCATTCCCCGTAAACTTCCATGCTATATAGACCCAGTGCGCTTGTTAAGCAAACCCTGCCTTAAGATAATTTCCCTATCCTTCCCTTGGCCCATTTCAGCTATTTTTTCCTAATTCCTTCCTAAGTGAAAATCTTGGAGTAACCCGTGAATTAGGTTATTACATCCATCAGTGATAAAAATTTTCTTTCATCATATTTCTTGTAGGCTAAGGAATAACATTTTGGAAGATTATATTTGTATTGATTTTTATATACAAATATAAAACAAGATCATGAGCAAAAGCCAACTGTTGTTCTCTTGGTAGAACGGCTCTCTATTTATGTGTAGTTAGAGAAGGCATTTGCAGGAAGCAAACCTTTAGGGGCATTTTGGCTCTGTGCTGGGAATGTAAGTTTGCTCTAGCTAAATCCTCAATGGTAGTGACATTTCATTTAGCACTTTGAAAAGTTGTAGAAAGATGATAATACAGTTCCCCAAGCCATCATGATACTTGGGCTGCCTTTTTAGTGATATGTCACTTGAGAATAATCTTGAAGTCATAAAACTTTGTTTCCTTTATTAATCTAAGTCAATGTGACTTGAACTGCATAAAACATTTTATGTCTTTTATGGATCTTATGCACATAGAGTAAATTCATTTGTGGATCTGTGACTAGCTTCCAGTAGTATCTTTTTCTTAAAATTGTTACTGACCATACACCACAGGTAAGACAGAGGTCCTAGAAAAGCAGAGCAATTGTCTCCCTAGAGAATGTATTAACTAAACTGTATAACAAAATAGTTTCCATTTTCTTTAAACAGTTCATGCACAGCAACATCAAAACACAGAAAGGCTAAAGTAAGATGGTCTCCAGTAAGCCAGCTATGTCAGAATTTTATTTTCCATTTAAATGCAAATATGAAAATAGTTGGCAGTTAACTTGAATATTAATAGCTTCAGATGAAGATACGAAAAGAGAGAGGATAATTCCCTAACTAGTCATCTTTTCTAGGTATAAAATATTGCCATTGAGTTTACTCTGCCGACATAGTTTTCAGTGTCTCTAGAAGGGATGCAGCTACTGCTTCTTGTGGGAAAATATGACTTTCTCTGTGGACCTGCCTGAATTTTTTTTTTCTTATTTGAAATCTGGTTTTTGCTGCATTCTCTGAGCTAAAGAGTTTTTTACTATCTGGGGTTGCCATTTTAAGCCTTCTAACAAAGGTATGATGTCTTCTTAGCATGGAAGCCAAGCATTTGCCATATCTTGTTTGTGAGCAGAAGCAAATCACTTTGAATCTTGAGACTTTTTAATGTTCTTATTTTTGAATCCTCTACTAAGGGTGAAAAGCTATGTCTTTAGAGTAGCAGTTCTCAACCAGAGGCATTTTTGTCCCTGAGTAGACATTTAGCAATGTCTTGGCTATTTCTGGTCATCACACATTGTGAGGATGCTACTGGCATCTTGTGGGTAGAGGCCAGGGATGCTTCTAAACATCCTGCAAAGCACAGACAGCCTCTACAACAATTATTTGACCCCAAATGTCAATAGTATGAAGGTTGAAAAGCTGCTTTGGAGAATAGTGTATTTTTTTCAGTAGCTCTTGGCAAACTTCCTACTTGATTCTTTTACTTCATTTTGTTTTTCAGAGTTTCTATTGTCTAAATATTTCCGATATTTCATATTGGAAAATTTCTACAGAATGGAAGCAACAGTTTTGTCTTCAGTATCTTCCTCAAATGGCTCTCTAATCTGCCTGTCTCTTGGGCCATCACCATGGGTCATTGTCAATATAATAATAATTTAATGCTATCATGGGAACGTGTGAAAAACACGGTTTTGAACTCTACCTCTAGGATATTCTGGTATAGTAAGTCTGGGATAGGGCTTAGAAAACCATGCTTTTAAAAAAGTTATTCTTAGGGTGATTGTGATCAACAGGCAGTATGAGGGAACCATTATAGTCTAACTGAGCTCTCTACCTGTTCTCACCTTTAATTGGCTTATACCTTGCTTTCTCTGAATCAAAGGTAAACTCCCTGCCTAGGTTCCCTCCCTGTTGAGAGATCATCAATGGATCCCCATTGGAAACTGGTGCAAAATACAGATTATAAGCATCTTAAATGGGCCTTCACTGCCAATCATTGTACAGGCCATGTATTTCCCCATACCATTGCTGCCTCCTTTTTCCACTTCCGCTTCTAAAAGTCCACTTGTCTTTTAATATCCAACTCAGACGACTCCTTTACCCTCAAGTTTTGTCTTCCCTGATCTCTATAGTCGGACTTGAAATGCCTCAGGGTACCCTGATGAATGGGAGTAGAGCTAATATCCATCAAAATTCAGAAGTAGCAATGAATCTTCCACGTGTAATCAGTACAATAATAATTTTAAAGGAAAATAAGTCTGAGAGCATTTTATCATCCAACTTCAGTGAAGTTGTCCAAAATGAACTGGGCATGGGGAATAAGTTGCCTCAAAGAAGATGCTTTTGACAATTACATCCTGGATGTAGACTGATCCAGAAAGAGCTAACATCACAATAGCCACCATTCCCTGAGTACAAACCATGTGTCAACCACTGGGCTGTGTCATTCAAGTCACATATTTTATTTACTCTTTGCTACAACTGACGGGGGCAGGTACTATTATCTCTGTTTTGCAGATGAAGAAACTAAGGCAGAGAGAGACAATCTACCCCATCACAGAACATGGCCAACTCCATCATTCAGTGGCTCAAGCCAAAGATCTTGGAATTGTCCTTGATTCCTCTTTTTCTTACATGTTTGTTCTATTTGTCACAACTCTTTGACAGTTCAGTCTTGCCATGCATTCCTCATCTCTTCCTTGAACCTCAGAAAAAGGCCAAAGTCTTTGCATTTACCTCTTTCTCTCTTCCTTCAACCTTCCTTGACATCCTGTATAGAAGAGCAGCCCTCTACCCTCCCTGCCCCAGCCTTTCTTTCCTCTATTATACTCCCTTACTTTTCTCCATTGCCCATATTATTAATTTTACCTGTTTGTCCAACCTCTTCCTCTGGAATAGGGATCGGCAAACTGTGGCTTACAGGCCAAATCCAGCCCTTGGCCTGCTTTTGTATGGCTCATGAGCTAAGACTGGGTTTTACATTTTTAAGTAGTTGGAAAAAATCAAAAGCAGAATATTTCAGAATGCATGCAGATTATATGAAATTCACATTTCACCATCTATACATAAACTCTGGAACAAAGCAATGCCCATTCATTTATTTATTGTCTATGGCTACTTTTTTGAATGAAATAAAGGCAGAGTTAAGTAGTTGCTATTGTGACTGTATGGCCTGCAAAGCTGAAAATATTTACCATATTTAGTCCTTTCCAGTAAAAGTTTTCCAGCCCCTTCACTAGAAGGTAAGCTCCATGGGGGCAGGGTTTTTGTTTAGTTTGCTGTAGTTACCCAGCACAAACAAAAGGGGAGTAACATTGTTGAATACATAAAGGCCATATGTCAGTTAATAGCAAGGCTGAGGTTTGCATATACGGCTGATTGGGTCTAAAGCCCGGGTATGGTGACTATACTATCAAACAATTTGCTTTGAAAAAATATTTTTGTGGTGTAGGCATGTTAAAGTCTTATGCTTTTTTTTCCACCTGAGCTGGTATATTGACTAACACGTAAAATTTCTTACATGACCAATCAACTATAGAAACTGCTGTTCTATTTTCTTAGATCATAAGCAATGAGCCTGGATGTCTGAAAAATACAACCACTGCCTTTTTAATGGATAATATAGCAGTTTTACAAAATAACCTATTTTCAAAAGTGAAAGTTAACTGCATAAAAAATAACATTACAAAGGCAATATTTTTATCTTGACATGCGCTGATTTTAGTCAACCATTTATTTGAAAAAATTTTACTGCCATTAACAAAGCATGCTCAGCATGCATGAATTGATGGGCGATGAGTGTACCTAATCAGATGGGATTTTTATAACCTCACAAATACAAAGCCAGACTGCGTAATACCCTCTTATGGAAGTCTTTGCGCATGTATTCTTTATATTTCTTGCTTTTAGGCTGCAAAGCAGAATTTGAACAGTTGATTTGGTGAGGTCAGTTAAAGTCTTCACAGTCAGTACCTTACTGGTCTCGGGGGCAGGAATGGTTATTTTGGTGCGCATGGAGTGTTGAATATTCCCTTATTTATTTTGATTTGTTTAGGTAACGCGGTAGCGAAGAGAGAGGTGTGCTTCAATCCTGGAGGGGCAGCAGGATGCGGAGCGCTTTTGCTGGGATTCCCATCCTGGCCCCTTTGCAGAAAATTGTCTAGGATTTCAGCAACTTCATATTTGTATATGTGAGCTGTGAGAGGTGGCATTCACTTAACTGGCCGAGCCCTCTCTGCTTCGTGATTTTATTTCATTGAATTATAACCAGAAGCCGCCACACATTTGACATCCTATCTATCTGGATTCCCAAGGAACATACCTCCAAAATCCGAGAAGAGCAAATCAGAGTCTTCAGAATGGTTCACCACTAAGGGCATGTTCATTCTTCACTTTCTTTCTGCTTTTACAAAAGAACTTGGATGTATGTTCCAAGGGGTCCTCATTCTGTTCCTTCTGTTCCTCTTTTGAATTTTTCCTTTTGAACTTGTATTAAAGTGGTTTTAAAGGGGGTCTAAAAAGATTATTAACTGGTAAAGAACGTTTATTTTATAACCCTTGAAGAAGGACATAGTTGGATTATTGTGTGTGCATTGTATTTTTACTATTAATTTTTTTGCTTTCCATTGTCCAGTTAGCAGAGATAAAATGAGAGCGTTTTAACTTCAATGTACCATTTTACTGAGTGCTAAGGAAGTATATCAATTCCAATATTTTATAACCAAAGCTCTGTCAGAACGCATTTATAAAACTTGTTGGAATTTTTACGGCTTTTGTGTAGTCATGTAGGTAAATCATTTAAAATATAAAACTCAAATTAGATTAAGGGTTATTTCTTAGATCAAATTTATGCCAATTATATGAAAATATTTTAAGACAGGAGTCTTTCAGTGCTGAATTTTTAGACTGTAAATGAGTTCTTCTTAACTTAGCTGTTTCCCTACTTCTGTGTTAGCCATCTTATTTCTTTAAAATCTGAGTCCTGATTGGCTTAATAATGATTTTGCAGCAGACATGTCTGCACATATTCTCAGAGGCTGTCATGCAGAAATGTACGAAGCAGATGAAGAATGACTGACCCAGATTTTAAATGTATAATGTTATTAAAGTACGTACTACTGTAAAAATATGGGATGAATTTTATATATTAAGAAATGCCAAAAACATAGTTTCTGCACCAAGTTAATTAATTATCCGTGTCCTTTCACATTTATGGGGGGAAAATAAATCAATACTTTGATTTTATTCTTGCAGAAGGAATGGAAAGATTTGTTGGCTAAATTTTTGAATTTGACTAGATGCTTACTGAATTTGTTATGATCGCATGAATAAGTAAAAAAAATTCATCCAAAAACATACATGTTTTTGTGATTATATGCCTTAAGACTTTGTGTTAACATCCTACCTAGGCTTGCACATTTTAATTAACATCCTACCTAGGCTTGCACATTTTAAACATGAAAAACTCACTCCTTTAAAAAATAAATAACACATAACTTTGGGGATGTGAACTATATGGCAAAGTTGGCACATACATTTGGGTGGCTTAGTTTCTTCTCCCAAACCTATGGAGCATTAAGCTTAGGCACACTCATGATATTTTATGCATACTTTGCTCCCTTTAGTATTGAGAGGTATGCTTCTTTATATATAAATATATAATGGAAATTTTATGATACATGAGAAATTTTATGATACATGAAACAGTGACTTAATTTTTTAGCCTATGTGTCTGATCTCATACCCCAAATAAGATCAAGTAACTATGACAGTACTTCACCTTAAGGTACATCTCTGGTGAGTAAACCACTTCCAGGGAATCAGTGGTCCATTTGGGAAATAATTGGGGTATTTTTACAGAATTTAAAACAAACATACCAGGATAGTTTAGTTTTGAGGCTGCTAGTCACAGCGTGTTAGGACTCTGACTGCCACAGGTAGTCTCAACATCTAAGAAACATTTGCTGCTTGTATCTGTGTGGACACAGCCGAAGTCTCTGTAAAGGAACAGTACCTAGATTTTTCTCTCTCTCTCTCCCTCATATCTGGATGTGCTGCTCTAAACCATATACCCCTTTGCCTTCATTTCCACATTGGAAAGCTGGAACTCTGTTAATAAATTACATTTAAGGAGCCTCTACAAGACCATTCAGAGTTATTGGCAAAATTCTCTATCCCTCTACAAACCTATTTTTCTACTCAGTTTGGGAGATATTTATGAGTATTATTTCCATCTCACAGAGGAGAATTTAAGACCTACAAGATATCACACCGACCCAAACTCACACAGGGAAATTATACAATGAAGGTCATGATAAGATACAGAAAATCCTAGATTTATTTTTCTTTGAGAGTACTTTTAAAATACTATTTTGTATTCTAGGTGTCCGGGTGATGGGCTAGCCTTAAATCTGTAGCCAGATTCTGTTTGCATCCAGCACCTGCGCTCTTTGCCACTATCCCCGTGTCAACAAACTGATGAAGAATATCATGTTGCTACACATTTTTTAAAAATGGGTAAAATAATCATAACTGAATTTCTGCTTGAGTGTAAAAGAATATTTGTATTTTAAAAAATTCATTTAAAGGAAACCTGGCCAGGAACAATATTAAAAATATTGAACTGCTGTGTAGTTGGTCTTGGACTATAAGCTGCCTGTAAGTTACATATACCACTGTGCTCATTGATAGATCACCAGCCCCTCCTCATGCCAGAGGCTACCTGAGAGTGTAACAACTGAGCAGTCTAGCTTGAAAATGCATTTTTAAACTTTTTTCCCCTCCTTTTTTCTCAGTCTCAAGATGTAACCCCAAAACAAACTGTAGAAACTTTTCCTTAGTCTTAAAATACAGCCTCAAGACATACTTTCAAACTCCATTCCCTTCCCTCTCCCACTATGTACTCCTTCTTTCCCCCATGCTCATTTATCTAACTGTATGCTTTTATCTAATTATGTGCTTAATTAGAAGTTCCAGGGGCTAATACTGAGACAGACCAAGCATGGAGACCCAGCTGCAAAATTCTAGACATTACCTCAAGGTGGTTAGTCCACACCCCAGCCATTTTAAGATGACAGCTGCCCATGCTCTTGGTAGACAACAGTTCGAGATAGCCACCAGAAGAAGACACGTGGACCTTGTATTCAGCACCATTCCCCCATGCCTTCCATTCCAAGTTCCCCCTTTAAGCCCTTCTCCCCAGCCGAAAGTTTGAAGTGGTTCTGGAAAGGGTGAGCTGGCTGTTTCCCCAAGGCTAGCTCTGGAAATAGAATCAGTTTCCTTTCACTACACTTCGTCCTTGTTACTGGTTTTATAAGTGGTAAACAGCTAAGCCTGCACTTGATTACAAGAGCAGATACAATCTAGCATATGTTTTGTGGATTTCCAAGGTTGCTTAAACAAGCAGATGTGGCAATTTTGAACAGCCTATGTTATCTCACATCAACACTATTGGATGCAGAGGAGAAGCTGCCCCTTTTATGGGTCTATACACACTCCTCGTCCACCACCATCACTACTTGGCCAGCTTCTTTCATTTGAATTTTTGCAAGAACTTGGTGTGTATATAAGGTTGAGCATCGACTCCTGAAGTGGCAATGGAAACACCGTATCAAAAGTGCCTATTTCACAGGTAAACTGGAAAATGCTTCTGTGAAAAATTCTTTGTGCACTATTAGGGACACATTGACCAAGGATAAATCCAATGCTAGTCTGTTGATTAACTTCACCATTGAGTGAAGCAGTCTAGCCTCAACAAACTGGCGTAGTATCTGCATATAACCTAAGCACATCCTCCTATAAACTTTAAGTCATCCCTAGGTTACTTATACTACCGAATACAATGCACATCCTATATAAATAGTCATCATACTGTATTTAGGGAATAATGACAGGAAAAAAGGTTTATACATGTTCAGTATAGACACAACCATCTTTTTTCCCCCCAAGTATTTTTGATCCACAGTTGGTTGAATTTACAAATGCCCATGGACTGTAATCAGCTCTTAAGAAAGTTGTGTATTATTTATGAATAACCTGTAGTCCAACTACTCATTTCATGCCAAAAGAAAACCCAAAAAGCCTTGCCTGAAAACTGGGGCTTAAGGTTTAAGTGTATGCAGCTGATAGAAAATTCTGAACAGGTAAGACCAAATCTTTTCATGTTTTTTCCTTGTTTCCAAGTCAGTGAGAAATTTGAGCAAGTAAAGAAAGGACAAACTCACTCAAGAAGCATTGCTTCCTGTTGCCCTTAGCTGTCAATTTGGCAGAATGTTGAAAAACCCTTGTGCTTTCTTCATGGACAAGTAAATGCCTTGGCCTGTAATACCTATCTAGTGGACATCAGAGCACCACTGGAAAGAAAGATGCAGAACACAGGTTATCCCGATTTAATCTGAAACATGAGATGACAGACACACACACACACACACACACACACACACACACACACATTCTTTCAGGTTCGTCTTGTAAAAAACTCAAGCCCCATTCAGCAGCCATATGAGCGGAAACAATCATTTCAAGTTACAAAGTAATCTTGTAAACAGAAACTTAGAACAAAAGAGCCCAGTAAATAATTGATGAACAGTTACTGAAGCATGTTGGGCGTCTTTGTAGTATTCATTTTTGGCTATGAAGAAAGCAGGGCTCTGCAAGCTCATACTTTCGTTTCTTCTATTCGGTACTATCAATATTCATAGCCCACTTACATGTTAGGAATGTAAAATTATGCATCTTCTATGTTGTTCATTTGGGCCCTTGCTCTCTGTGGATGAGGTCTCTGACTCATTCCTTAATTATCAGCTTTGATTCTCTTAATGAGAAGTTATCAAAATAGTTCAGGACACTGAATTATTAATTGGATAACTGTAATTAATGATCAAGAAATGGAAGCAAGCAAATAAACTTTGGTCTTCTACTTCCAAGTCTGAAATACTATTCTCAGAAGTTCTGTTGGGTCTCTGAACTTCTCTGCCTTCTCTTTGAATTGCATCTTCACCATTGCTTTGTTACATGTATTAAGTTCAGTGCTCAGTGTTTTATAGGCCATTCACAGACAGCACAGAAAAATAAAATCATGACCTTGCTATTTTAGCATTGCAATAACTGAAAAGAAAACATAAAAAATAATCCATAGTTTCTGTCTCACACACAAGTCAATAGAGTGGAATGCTTAGGTCAGCTCAGTGGGGGCATAGGTTGAATTAGGAATCAGGACAATACTTTGGAATATTTAAATCTTTATGAGTGCTATATATCTGACAGAGGACCAAAACTGATTCTGAGTGTTACAGCAAAGAAACTAAGGTAAAACCACGAGGTTTCAGCTTGAGAAAGAGTTAGTGACAACTCTTGAAACTGTCAAAGTCCGAAAAACTGGTATTTGATGCTGCCATATGCTATTTCAATCACTGTCTTTCCTGATTCACTACTAGAGCACAGACAAGGAGTAGGAACCGAGGAGGAAATCTGTGAAAGATGCTGTGTCTGACGTTCCCAAGGGAAATGGATTTTGCCTGTGGAAAGTCAGTGCAGATGGCTCTGATTTGGCCATGTATGCATTTGGCTTAGGTCAGAGTGAGCGAAGTAGTGAGGGATTTGCATGGGTTTTTGGGGGGCTCTTATTTTACAAAAAAGATTGGGAAAAAGTAACCTTAAAGACCTTTCTCATGTGTTACTCCATTCCTCTTCTTTAAAAAGAGCTATGTTGGTTTTTCTCTTCCCTCTTGATATCTCAAACACAAAAAGGGGAGAGAAGAGAGTAGGGAGCTATTCGGGTTCAGAATAGGGCTTCGAAGAAAGATCTGCCCAATAGCTAATTTGTAAAAATTGATAGATTTGACTACATAAAAAAACAAAACGTTGTATATGGCACAACCACATAAACCAAACTAAACTCAAACTGGGAATAGTATTAATAGCCTATATGGCAGACAAAATACTGATATTCATATATGGAAAGCTTTTACACACCAGTAAGCAAAAGATGAACATCTCAATAGAAAAGTGAACAGGAGAGAGGCCGAGATGGCTGATTAGAAGCAGCTGCAATCTCCGGCTCTCACAAAATGGTGAGTGAATTCTGCACCTGAGGTATCTAGGGTCTCACATTGGGACTGACTAGGAGGATGGCTCAACCCATGGAGAGTGAGGAAAAGCAGGGTGGGGTGATGGTCCACCCATAAGTGGCAAAGAGCCAGGGAAACCTCCACCCCCAGCCAAAGAAGGTGGTTAGTAACTGCGTGACCCTTACTGGGAAACCATGCTTTTCCTATGGATCTTTGGAACCAGTGGATCAGGACATCCTTTCATGAGCCCACATCACCAGAGCCTTGGGTCCAAAGCACAGAGCTATGCAGAGTCTTGGTGGAGTGGCTGCCTACCTGCTCACTGGGGTATTTAGGGAAACCCAGGAGTTTTGCGTAGTCCAGCCCCAGGAATTCCAGCAAGGCAGGAGATCCTGTGCATTTGCCTAGGAAAGGGGCTGAATCCAGGGAGCCAAGCAGCCTCATTCTGTGGGCGCCACACCCATGGCACCTCATAAGACTCACTGGCTTGAAATTCCAGCTGGCCAGCAGCGGCAGGCTGGAAATGGCCTGAGATGGATGGATTTCCCAGGGGGAGGGGCAGGTGCCATATCTGCTGTTCCAGTTGGCTGCTGTAGCCTGCCAGTACTGGGGACCAGGAGGAAATCCCCACAACACAGCACAGCTACTGTGTCTGATCATGGCCAGTCTGCTTCTTTAAGTGGGACACCAATCCATCTCTCCTCACTGGCAGGGGCGTCCCGGTGGGAATTTCAACAACTGCAGCCAGGGTTCCAGGGACAGAACTCTCATCATTCCCTGGTGCCGCTGATCCCAGTGGACAGGGGCAGCCGCTATGTCTGTGGTTAGCAGACTTAATCTTTCTAGGCTCCTATCTCTGAGAAGGCCAGGTGGTCAGTGCAATGCACCTGCTCTGCCAAGGAGCAGCCAGACTGCTTCTTTAAGTGAGTCTCTGATCCCATGTCTCCTATCTGGGTGAGACATCCCAACGGGGTCTCCACACACCTCCTACAGGAATGTTCTGGCTGGCTTCAGGTCGGTGCCCCCCTGGGATGGTGCTCCTAGGGGAAGGAACAGGCTACCATCTTTGCCGTTTCGCAGCCTTCACTGGTGATACCTCCAGGTATGGGAGGGATGAAGGCAACTACGGTCTGAAGTGAACCCCCAGCAAACTGCAGCAGCCCTATAGAAGAGTGGCTTGACTGTTAAAACAAACAAGCAACAACATTAACAAAAAAGACCTCACAAAACCCCATTTGAAGTTTGGCGACCTCAAAGATCGAAGGTAGATAAGCCCACAAAGATGAGAAAGAATGCAAAAATGCTGAAAACTCAAAAAGCTAGACTACCTCTCCTCCAAATGACTGCAACACCTCTCCAGCAAGGGCAATGAACTGGGCTGAGGCTGCTGAAATGAATGAATTGACAAGTAGGCTTAACGAGGTAGGTAATAATGAACTTCACTGAGCTAAAGGAACATGTTCTAGCCCAATGCAAAGAAGCTAAGAATTATGATGATAAAACATTACAGGAGCCGATAACAATAGCCAGTTTAGAGAGAAGCATAAATGACCTGATGGAGCTGAAAAACACAATATGAGAACTTCACAATGCAACCACAACTATTAACAGCTGAATAGACCAAGTGGAGGAAAGAATCTCAGAGCCTGAAGACTGTCTTTCTGGAATAAGACAGGCAGGCAAGAATAGAGAAAAAAGAATGAAAAGGAATTAACAAAACCTCAAAGAAATATGGGATTATGTAAAAAGACTGAACCTATGACTGACTGGGCTACCTGAAAGAGATGGGGAGAATGGGGCCAAGTTGGAAAACATACTTCAGTATATCATCCAAGAGAACTTCCCCAACCTAGCAAGATAGGCCAACATTCAAATTCAGGAAATCCAGAGAACTCCAGTAAGATACTCAATGAGAAGATCAATCCCAAGACACATAATCTTCAGATTCTCCAATATCAAAATGAAGGAAAAAACGTTAAGGGCAGCCAGAGAGAAAGGTCAGGTCAACTACAAAGGGAAACCCATCAGACTAACAATGGACCTCCCAGCAGAAACCCTTCAAGTCAGATGAGATTGGGGATCAATATTCAACATTCTTAAAGAAAAGGATTTCTAACCCAGAACTTAATATCCAGCCAAACTAAACTTCATAAGCGAAGGAGAAATAAGATCCTTTTCAGACAAGCAAATCCTAAGGGAATATGTTACCAGCAGGCCTGCCTTGCAAGAGCTCCCGAAGGAAGCACTAAATATGGAAAGAAAAAACCATCACCAGCCACTATAAAAGCATACTGAAGTACACAGACCAGTGACACTATGAAGCAACCACATAAACAAGCCTGCAGAATAACCAGCTAGCATCATGATGAGAGGATCAAATTCACACATAACATTATGAACCTTAAATATAAATGGACTAAATGCCCCAATTAAAAGACCCAGAATGGCAAGCTGGATAGTGTCAAGCCCCATTGGTAACCTGTCTTCAAGAGACTCATCTCATATGCAGACACACATAGGCCCAAAATAAAGGGATGGAGGAAAATTCACCAAGCAAATGGAAAACAGAAAAAAGCAGGAGTTACAATTCTAGTTTCTAATAAAACAGACTGTAAACCAACAAAAATCAAAAAAGACAAGAAAGGGCATTATTATAATGGTACAGGGTTTAATTCAACAAGAGCAGCTAACTATGCTAAATACATATGCACCCAATACAGGAGCAACCAGATTCATAAAATAGGTCTTAGAGACCTTTAAGAGACTTAGTCTCCCACACAGTGGCAGACTTTGACACCCCATTGACAATCTTAGACAGATCGAGAAAAGAAAATTAACAGATATTCAGGACCTGAACTCAGCTCTGGATCAAGCAGACCTGATAGATATCTACAGAACTCTCCACCCCCGGACAACAGAATATACATTCTTCTCATCACCACACGGCACTTACTCTAAAACTGATCACATAATCATAAGTGAAACACTCCTCAGCAAATGCAAAAGAACTGAAATCATAACAAATAGTCTCTCAGACCACACAGCACAATCAACTTAAAACCCAAGATTAAGAAACTCACTCGAAACCACACCACTACATGGAAATTGAACAACCTGCTCCTGAATAACTCCTGGGTACATAATAAAATAAAGGCAAATATCCAGAAGTTATTTGAAGCCAATGAGAACAAAGAGACGATGTACCAGTCTTTTTGGGATGCAGCTAAAGCAGTGTTGAGTGAAATTTATAGCATTAAATGCACACATCAAAAAGCTAGAAAGATCTCAAATTGACACCCTAACATCACAACTAAAAGAATGGGAGAACCAAGAGCAAACAGACTCCAAAGCTAGCAGAAGACAAGAAATAACCAAGATCAGAGTGGAACTGAAGGAGACAGGGACATGAAAAACCCTTCAAAAAAGAAAAATCAATGAATCCAGGAGCTGGTTTTTTGAAAAAATAAAATAGACTGCTAGCTGGATTAATAGAAAAGAAGGAAAAATCAAAGTGACTCAATCAGAAATGATAAGGAGGATATCACTATTGACCCCACAGAAATACAAACAACCATCAGAGAATACTATAAACATGTCAAGCACATAAACTAAAAAATCTAGGGGGAGTGGAGCCAAGATGGCCGAATAGGAACAGCTCTGGTCTACAGCTCCCAGTGTGAGCGATGCAGAAGACGGGTGATTTCTGCATTTCCGTTTGAGGTACCGGGTTCATCTCACTAGGGAGTGCCAAACAGTAGGTGCAGGACAGTCAGTGCAGCACACTGTGCACGAGCTGAAGCAGGGCCAGGCATTGCCTCACTCGGGAAGTGCAAAGGGGTCAGGGAGCTCCCTTTCCTAGTCAAAGAAAGGGGTAACAGATGGCACCTGGAAAATCAGGTCACTCCCACCCTAATACTGCGCTTTTCCAACGGGCTTGGAAAACAGCACACCAGGAGATTGTGTCCGGTACGTGGCTTAGAGGGTCCTATGCCCACGGAGTCTCACTGATTGCTAGCACAGCAGTCTGAGATCAAACTGCAAGGCGGCAGCGAGGCTGGGGGAGGGGCGCCCGCCATTACCCAGGCTTACTTAGGTAAACAAAGCAGCCAGGAAGCTCGAACTGGGTGGAGCCCACCACAGCTCAAGGAGGCCTGCCTGCCTCTGTAGGCTCCACCACTGGAGGCAGGGCACAGACAAACAAAAAGACAGCAGGAATCTCTGCAGTCTTAAATGTCCCTGTCTGACAGCTTTGAAGAGAGTAGTGGTTCTCCCAGCATGCAGGTGGAGATCTGAGAATGGGCAGACTGCCTCCTAAAGTGGGTCCCTGACCCCTGAGCAGCCTAACTGGGAGGCACCCCCCAGTAGGGACAGACTGACACCTCACTCGGCCAGGTACTCCTCTGAGACAAAACTTCCAGAGGAATAATCAGACAGCTGAAATTACGGTCCACAAAAATCCGCTGTTCTGCAGCCACCGCTGCTGACACCCAGCAAAACAGGGTCTGGAGTGGACCTCTAGCAAACTCCAGCAGATGTGCAGGTGACAGTCCTGTCTGGTAGAAGGAAAACTAACAAACAGAAAGGACACCCACACCAAAAACCCATCTGTACATCACCATCATCAAAGACCAAAAGTAGATAAAACCACAAAGATGGGGAAAAAACGGAGCAGAAAAACTGGAAATTCTAAAAAGCAGAGCACTTCCTCTCCTTCAAAGGAATGCAGTTCCTCACCAGCAACGGAACAAAGCTGGATGGAGAATGACTTTGACGAGTTGAGAGAAGAAGGCTTCAGACGATCAAGCTACTCCGAGCTACGGGAGGAAATTCAAACCAATAGCAAAGAAGTTAAAAACCTTGAAAAAAAAAAAAGATGAATGTGTAACTAAGATAATCAATGCAGAGAAGGGCTTAAAGGAGCTGATGGAGCTGAAAACCAAGCTTAGAGAACTACGTGAAAATTGCAGAAGCCTCAGTAGCCAATGCGATCAACTGGAAGAAAGGGTATCAGCGATGGAAGATGAATGAAATGAAGCAAGAAGAGAAGTTTAGAGAAAAAAGAAAAAGAAACAAAGCTTCCAAGAAATATGGGACTATGTGAAAAGACCAAACCTACATCTGATTGGTGTACCTGAAGGTGATTGGGAGAATGGAACCAAGTTGGAAAACACTCTGCAAGATATTATCCAGGAGAACTTCCCCAATCTAGCAAGGCAGGCCAACATTCAGATTCAGGAAATACAGAGAACGCCACAAAGATACTCCTTGAGAAGGGCAACTCCAAGACACATAATTGTCAGATTCACCAAAGTTGAAATGAAGGAAAAAATGTTAAGGGCGACCAGAGAGAAAGGTTGGCTTACCCACAAAGGGAAGCCCATCAGACTAATGGCTGATCTCTCGGCAGAAAGTCTACAAGCCAGAAGAGAGTGGGGGCTGATATTCAACATTCTTAAAGGAAAGAATTTTCAACCCAGAATCTCATATCCAGCCACACTAAGCTTCATAAGTGAAGGAGAAATAAAATACTTTACAGACAAGCAAATGCTGAGTGATTTTGTCACCACCAGGCCTGCCCTAAAAGAGCTCCTGAAGGAAGCACTAAACATGGAAAGGAACAACCGGTACCAGCCACTGCAAAAACATGCCAAATTGTAAAGACCATCGAGGCTAGGAAGAAACTGCATCAACTAACGAGCAAAATAACCAACTAACATCATAATGACAGGATCAAATTCACACATAACAATATTAACTTTAAATGTAAATGGGCTAAATGCTCCAATTAAAAGACACAGACTGGCAAACTGGATAAGGAGTCAAGACCCATCAGTGTGCTGTATTCAGGAAACCCATCTCACATGCAGAGACACACATAGACTCAAAATAAAGGGATGGAGGAAGATCTACCAAGCAAATGGAAAACAAAAAAAGGCAGGGGTTGCAATCCTCGTCTCTGATAAAATAGACTTTAAACCAACAAAGATCAAAAGAGACAAAGAAGGCCATTACATAATGGTAAAGGGATCAATTCAACAAGAAGAGCTAACTATCCTAAATATATATGCACCCAACACAGGAGCACCCAGATTCATAAAGCAAGTCCTGAGTGACCTACAAAGGGACTTAAACTCCCACACAATAATAATGGGAGACTTTAACAGCCCACTGTCAACATTAGACAGATCAACAAGACAGAAAGTTAACAACGATACCCAGGAATTGAACTCAGCTCTGCACTAAGCAGACCTAATAGACAGCTACAGAACTCTCCACCCCAAATCAACAGAATATCCATTTTCTTCAGCACCACACCACACCTATTCCAAAATTGACCACATAGTTGGAAGTAAAGCTCTCCTCAGCAAACGTAAAAGAACAGAAATTATAACAAACTGTCTCTCAGACCACAGTGCAATCAAACTAGAACTCAGGATCCAGAAACTTACTCAAAACCACTCAACTACATGGAAACTGAACAACCTGCTCCTGGATGACTACTGGGTACATAATGAAATGAAGGCAGAAATAAAGATGTTCTTTGAAACCAACAAGAACAAAGACACAACATACCAGAATCTCTGGGACACGTTCAAAGCAGTGTGTAGAGGGAAATTTATAGCACTAAATGCCCACAAGAGAAAGCAGGAAAGATCCAAAATTGACACCCTAACATCACAATTAAAAGAACTAGAAAAGCAAGAGCAAACACATTCAAAAGCTAGCAGAAGGCTAGAAATAACTAAAATCAGAGCAGAACTGAAGGAAATAGAGACACAAAAAACCCTTCAAAAAATTAATGAATCCAGGAGCTGGTTTTTTGAAAAGATCAACAAAATTGATAGACTGCTAGCAAGACTAATAAAGAAGAAAAGAGGGAAGAATCAAATAGATGCAATAAAAATGATAAAGGGGATATCACCACCGATCCCACAGAAATACAATCTACCATCAGAGAATACTGCAAACACCTCTACGCAAATAAACTAGAAAATCTAGAAGAAATGGATAAATTTCTCGACAAATACACCCTCCCAAGACTAAACCAGGAAGAAGTTGAATCTCTGAATAGACCAATAACAGGCTCTGAAATTGTGGCAATAATCAATAGCTTACCAACCAAAAAGAGTCCAGGACCTGATGGATTCACAGCCAAATTCTACCAGAGGTACAAGGAGGAACTGGTACCATCCCTTCTGAAACTATTCCAATCAATAGAAAAAGAGGGAATCCTCCCTAACTTATTTTATGAGGCCAACATCATCCTGATACCAAAGCCTGGCAGAGACACAACCAAAAAAGAGAATTTCAGACCAATATCCTTGATGAACATTGATGCAAAAATCCTCAATAAAATACTGGCAAACCGAATCCAGCAGCACATCAAAAAGCTTACCCACCATGATCAAGTGGGCTTCATCCCTGGGATGCAAGGCTGGTTCAACATACGCAAATCAATAAATGTAATCCAGCATATAAACAGAACCAAAGACAAAAACCAAATAATTATCTCAATAGATGCAGAAAAGGCCTTTGACAAAATTCAACAACGCTTCATGCTAAAAACTCTCAATAAATTAGGTATTGATGGGACGTATCTCAAAATAATAAGAGCTATCTATGACAAACCCACAGCCAATATCATACTGAATGGGCAAAAGCTGGAAGCATTCCCTTTGAAAACTGGCACAAGACAGGGATGCTCTCTCTCACCACTCCTATTCAACATAGTGCTGGAAGTTCTGGCCAGGGCAATCAGGCAGGAGAAAGAAATAAAGGGTATTCAATTAGGAAAAGTGGAAGTCAAATTGTCCCTGTTTGCAAATGTCATGACTGTATATCTAGAAAACCCTATGTCTCAGCCCAAAATCTCCTTAAGCTGATAAGCAACTTCAGCAAAGTCTCAGGATACAAAATTAATGTACAAAAATCACAAGCATTCTTGTACACCAATAAGAGACAAACAGAAAGCCAAATCATGAGTGAACTCCCATTCACAATTGCTTCAAAGAGAATAAAATACCTAGGAATCCAACTTACAAGGGATGTGAAGGACCTCTTCAAGGAGAACTACAAACCACTGCTCAATGAAATAAAAGAGGATACAAACAAATGGAAGAACATTCCATGCTCATGGGTTGGAAGAATCAATATCGTGAAAATGGCCATACTGCCCAAGGTAATTTATAGATTCAATGCCATCTCCATCAAGCTACCAATGACTTTCTTCACAGAACTGGAAAAAACTACTTTAAAGTTCATATGGAACCAAAAAAGAGCCCACATCGCCAAGTCAATCCCAAGCCAAAAGAACAAAGCTGGAGGCATCACGCTACCTGACTTCAAACTATACTACAAGGCTACAGTAACCAAAACAGCATGGTAGTGGTACCACAAGAGAGACATAGATCAATGGATCAGAACAGAGCCCTCAGAAATGATGCCGCATATCTACAACTGTCTGATCTTTCACAAACCTGACAAAAACAAGAAATGGGGAAAGGATTCCCTATTTAATAAATGGTGCTGGGAAAACTGGCTAGCCATATGTAGAAAGCTGAAACTGGATCCCTTCCTTACACCTTATACAAAAATTAATTCAAGATGGATTAAAGACTTACATGTTAGACCGAAAACCATAAAAACCCTAGAAGAAAACCTAGGCAATACCATCCAGGACATAGGCATGGGCAAGCACTTCATGTCTAAAACACCAAAAGCAATGGCAACAAAAGCCAAAATTGACAAATGGGATCTAATTAAACTAAAGAGCTTCTGCACAGCAAAAGAAACTACCATCAGAGTGAACAGGCAACCTACAAAATGGGAGAAAATTTTTGCAACCTACTCATCTGACACAGGGCTAATATCTAGAATCTACAATGAACTCAAACAAATTTACAAGAAAAAAACAAACCACCCCATCAAAAAGTGGGCGAAGGACATGAACAGACATTTCTCAAAAGAAGACATTTATGCAGCCAAAAAACACATGAAAAAATGCTCATCATCACTGGCCATCAGAGAAATGCAAATCAAAACCACAATGAGATACTGTCTCGCACCAGTAAGAATGGCGACCATTAAAAAGTCAGGAAACAACAGGTGCTGGAGAGGATGTGGAGAAATAGGAACACTTCTACACTGTTGGTGGGACTGTAAACTAGTTCAACCATTGTGGAAGTCAGTGTGGTGATTCCTCAGGGATCTAGAACGAGAAATACCATTTGACTCAGCCATCCCATTACTGGGTATATACCCAAAGGACTATAAATCATGTTGCTATAAAGACACATGCACACGTATGTTTATTGCGGTGCTATTCACAATAGCAAAGAGTTGGAACCAACCCAAATGTCCAACAACGATAGACTAGATTAAGAAAATGTGGCACATATACACCATGGAATACTATGCAGCCATAAAACATGATGAGTTCATGTACTTTGTAGGGACATGGATGAAACTGGAAACCATCATTCTCAGTAAACTATCGCAAGGAGAAAAAACCAAACACTGCATGTTCTCACTCATAGGTGGGAATTGAACAATGAGAACACATGGACACAGGAAGGGGAACATCACCCTCTGGGGACTGTTGTGGGGTGGGGGGAAGGGGCAGGGACAGCATTAGGAGATATACCTAATGCTAAATGACGAGTTAATGAGTGTAGCACACCAACATGGCACATGGATACATATGTAACAAACCTGCATATTGTGCACGTGTACCCCAAAACTTAAAGTATAATAATAATAATAATAATAAAGTAATATTAACTAAAAAAAACCCTAAAAAATCTAGAAGAAATGGATAAATTCCTGGACACCTACACCCTCTAAGACTGAACCAGAAAGGAATAGAACACCTAAATTGACCAATAAAAAGTTCTGAAATTGAGGCAGTAATAAATAGCCTACCAACCAAAAAACAGCCCAGGACCAGACAGATTCACAGCTGAATTCTACCAGAGGTACAAAGAAGAGCTAGTACTATTCCTCCTAAAACTATTCCAAAAAATTGAAAAGGAGGCACCCCTCCCTAACTCGTTTTATGAGGCCAGCATTATCCTGAGACCAAAACCTGGCAGAGATACAACAAAAAAACACTTCAGGCCAGTATCCGTGATGAACATCAATGCAAAAATCTTCAATAAAATTTTGCAAATCAAATCTAGCAGTCCACCAAAAGGCTTATCGACTACAATCAAGTTGGCTCCATCCCTGGGATGCAAGGTTGGTTCAACATATGCAAATCAATAAGTGTGATTCATCATATAAACAGAACTAAGGGCAAAAATGACATAATTATCTCAATAGATACAGAAAAGGCCTTTGACAAAATTCAACATCCCTTTATGTTAAAAACTCTCAATAAAATAGGTATTGAGGGAACATACCTCAAAATAACAAATCCATATATGACAAACCCATGGCCGATATCATACTGAATGGACAAACCTGGAAGCATTTCCCTTGAGAACCAGCACAAGACAAGGATGCCCTCTCTCACCACCCCTATTCAACATAGTATTGGAAGTTCTGGCCAGAGCAATCAGGAAAGAGAAAGAGATAATGGGTATTTAAATAGGAAGAGAGGAAGTCAAAATGTCTCTGTTTGCAGATGACATGATCCTCTATCTAGAAAACCCCATCATCTCAGCCCAAAAGATTCTTAAGCTGATAAGCAACTTCAGGAAAGTCTAGGTATAAAAAATCAATGTGCAAAAAATTGCTAGCCTTCCTATACACCACCAACAGGCAAGCACAGTGCCAAATCATGAATGAACTCCCATTCGCAATTGCCACAAAAACAATAAAATACCTAGGAATACAACTAACAAGGGAAGTGAAGGACCTCTTCAAGGAGAACTACAAACCACTCTCAAAGAAATCAGAGAGAACACAAAAGGAGAAACATTCCATACTCATGGATAGGAAGAATCAATATTGTGAAAATGGTCATATTGCCCAAAGTAATTTATAGATTCAATGCTATTCCCATTAAACTACCATTGACATTTTTCACAGAATTAGAAGAAACTATTTTAAAATCCTAAGGAAAAAAAAAGCTGGAGGCATCCTGCTACCCAATTTCAAACTATACTACAAGGCTACAGTAACCAAAACGGCATGGTACCGGTACAAAAATAGACACACAGACCAATGGAACAGAATAGAGAACTCAGAAATAAGACTGCACACCTACAACCATCTCATCTTTGACAAACCTGACAAAAACATGCAATGGGAAAAGAATTCTCTATTTAATAAATGGTGCTGGGAGAACTGACTAGCCATATGCAGAAAACTGAAAGTGGACCCCTTCCTTACGCCTTACACAAAAGTTAACTCAAGATGGATTAAAGACTTACATGTAAAACACAAAACTATAAAAACCCTAGAAGAAAATCTAGGCAATAACCTTCAGGACATAGGCACAGGCAAAGATTTCACGATGAAAACATGAAAGGCAATTGCAACAAAAGAAAAAATTGACAAATGGGATCTAATTAAACTAAAGAATTTTGCACAGCAAAAGAAACTATCAGAGTTAACAGACGACCTACAGAATGGGAAAAAATTTTGCAACCTATTCATTTGAAAAATGTCTAATATCCCAAGTCTACAAGAAACTTAAAAGAAAAAAACAACCTCATTAAACAAAGTGGGCAAAGGACATGAATAGACACTTCTCAAAAGAAGACTTCATGCAGGCAACAAACATATGAAAAAAAAGCTCAATATCCCTGATCATTAGAGAAATGGAAATCAAAAACCACAATGAGATACCATCTCACACCATTCAGCATGGCGATTGTTAAAAAGTCAAGAAACAACAGATGCTGGTGTAAAGAAAAAGGAACATTTTTACACTGTTGGTGGGAGTGTAAATTAGTTCAATCATTGTGAAAGACAGTGTGGCAATTCCTCAAAGACTTAGAGGCAGAAATACCATTTGACCCAGCAATCCTATTACTGGTTACATAACCAAAGGAATATAAATCATTTTATTATAAAGATACACACATTCATATGTTCATTGCAGCACTTTTCACAATAGCAAAGACATGAAATAAACCCAAATGCTTATCAACGATAGACTGAATAAAGAAAATGTGATACATATACACCATGGAATACTATGCAGCCATAAAAAAGAATGAGATCATGTCTTTTGCAGGGACATGGATGGAGCTGGAAGGTCTTATCCTCAGGAAACAAACACAGGAACAGAAAATCAAATACTGCATGTTCTCATGTATAAGTGGTAGCTGAACAATGAGAACACATGGACACATGGAAGGGGGAACAACACACACTGGGGCCTGTTGGGGGTGGGGCAGTGGGAAAGAGTACATTAGGAAGAATAGTTAATGGATGCTGGGCTTAATACCTAGGTGATGGGTTGATCTGTGCAGCAAACCACCATGGCACATGTTTATGTATATAACAAACCTGCACATCCTGCCCATGTATTCCAGAACTTTAAAGCTGAAGAAAGAAGAGTGAAAAAATGTTATTAATAATTCACACAAGGAATAGAAAAAGGCTAGAGGTTTGCCATTCTTGATGAGTAATCCAGACTGAACATTCTTTCATGTATCAGCTTAGCCAGTATTAAACAGAAAGATAATATCTAGCAAGAATTACAGGGGTACAGTGTTACATGACACATATTATGTATCAAGAGCTGTAACCGTGTATTACCTCTTGACTTCAAGATTTCTACCTGCAAGAATTTATCTCAAGGAGTTAAGAGGCCAAGTGGTATGTGCAAGAATATGAATCACAGTATTGTTCATAAGAAAAAAAATCAGAAATCCTTAATAGCCATCCCAAAGGAATTGGTTGTACTTCCAGTTCCAGGCAAAGTGAATTCTATTTTACACCTTCTGCTAATCAAAACCAAGGTCCCCGAACGAAATACATAAGTTACCCAGCAGAGGACTCTAAAAGGTGGAGGAAAAGCAGACTGCCTTGGGTTGTTGGAACTGAATGAGGCCCTGGGTTTTGTTTTGTTTTCTCTTTTTTTCTTATCTCCTGTATATCTCAGATTGGGCACTAGAGAAATCTGAAACTCAGCAATATCAATAGATGCAGACAAAAAAATACCCCCAAGAAAACCCTGTTTTCTCTTGCCCAAAGAACTGGGAAAAGTGCAACACAATAGTCCAGAAGCCTTTAATGAACATCTATCTGTTCTTGAGGTAAACACCATGAAAAAAAACTACACCTACCCTCCGCCACAACAGGTGTTGCAGCAGTAGTGTTTGTGGGTGGAACACTTTCTTTCTTCCATCTCTTTGCTCTGCATGTGAGGCTGTATCCTTCCTACGTAGAGCCTGTAAGTCAACTCTGACTTCCACCTTCTTGTTACTCACCTCCCAGACACCACAGATATGAGGAAGCACCCTTGCTCTCTGGAGCTGGTGGGAAGAATTGTACATCCATCTGCTCTGCAGGACGAAGATGACTCCCCCTCCCCAGCTGTGTCAGTGCATAAAACCCTGTCTTCTGTCTCCTGCAGTAATGAGTGCCCCTGCCTTCCCCACTCTAGCCATTGCTAAAGAGACGACAGGGTATACTCCTGTCATCTAAGTTGGTACACAAGTGTGACTAACCAGAACAGCAGAACTGCAGACTTATGACTAGATTGACATTTGAATCATGAGCCACAAAAGTGAGCTGGACGTGCATTTTGAATTTACATGGTTGACTAGCTGCCAAAATAGCTTTACATAGGAATCAATCTGACAAAATAATATTCAAAATATCTAGAATACAGCCCAAAATTACTCATTATATTAAGAAATAGGACAAGCCAAAATCATATAAAAATGTGACTGACAGATGCCAGAACTGAGATGACACAGATGTTGGGGTGTTTATATAAAAATTTTAAAGCAGCTATCATAAAAATGCTCCAGAAAGCAATTACAAATGCTCTTGAAACAAATGTAAAAATAGACTGAGCAATAAAATAAAAATACAAAGAACCAAATGAAATTTTTGAAATGAAAAATACAATAAATAAAAACAAAATTAAAAGCCTCACTGGATGGGTTTAATAGCAGAAGTGAGATGAAATAGGAAGGAATCCATGAATTTAAAGATAGACCAATAGAATACATCCAGTCTGAACAATTGAGGAAAAAAAATAGATGGAAATAAAATGAACTGAACCTCTGGGACTTGTGAGACAATAACAAAAGATCTAACATTCATGTCCTTTGAGTCCCACAAGAAGAAATAGAATATGAACCTGGAAAAAAAAATGGCCCCAAACTTCCCAAATTTAGCAACAAGACAGAAACCTACCATTTAAAGAGCACATGTAAGTAAGTTTTCGTGTCTCTGGGGGTAAATACCCCAAAGTGCAATCATTGGCTTGTATGGTAAATCTAACTTGATAAAATGAGTTGCCAAACTTTTTCAGAGTGGTTATACCATTCTACATTCCCACCTGCAATGTGTGAGAGATCCAGTTACTCTGCATCCTCACCAGAATTGTACAATCAATTCTTGTTATGTTTTATAATGTTGCCACAAACACTAAATTAATGAATACTGAATCAAGGCTCCTAGGGGAAATACAGGGTAAGTTTCCTACCAGCCTCTGGTCAGAATATTTTCAACCAATCGATACACAACCTTGTTTTATGTGTGTTTCTGTTTAAAGGCACCTTATTTCATACATTATTGTTGATTCATTAGCATTGTACTCATGGCCAATAGTACTATAACTCACGTCTGAACAAAGCTTGTCTAACAGACTTTTTTTTTTCTCTAAGCCTGTTTGTTATTCAAACTAGCCAATACTAAACTATTTACCCTGGCTTGCCTTGCTGTTGAAGAAATCCCAATAAAGGCTCTGGTCTTGTTTTTTTCTCATTCCTGCTTCTGTCTCCTGACCAAAGCTTGATGCTCCCACTGTGGCCTTGTGTGGCATGGTATGCTCTCTTCTCTTGGGAAATGTAAGTAATCAATTCTTCAGTGGCATTAAGGTCCTCATGTCAGGCATCTCTGTAAATTACAGTCTCTCTGGTACAAACGAAACGGGTTTAACTTCCTTGTTTAAACTGTCTCTCTTTGAAACACGTTCACCAGTATATTTAACCTCCAACTGAACTCCCTTGAGATACTCCCGTGGCATACCCGGTCATCCTAACTTGGACTGAAGTATTTCTCTTGAGGAGGAAGAACAACCCAGAGAGCTAGAAATGCCATTCCGTTTGACTGTCAAAACTCTGAGATTATAACTCGCTCTTTCCACTTGATCTCTCATACATAATAAGTCTTGCCAACCCAGAGATTCCATGTATCAGAATGTGTGGAAAGAGATTTGTGTATTCATCAGAATTTATCTATTACCTTTTCCTCTGATCTCCCACATTCCAGGTTTTAGTGTAAGCCTGAGACATCTTTGACTTCACTGTGCAGAAATCATGACAGAGAGAAAAGCAATGTTTACTGAGCACCCACTGTAAGTAAGGCACAACACAGTATTTCACCAGTACTTCCCAGACGAAAATCTGAGTCTTAGAAAAATTCAAAAGCCATGCTGAAGACACAGATAGTAAGTGTTAGAGTTGGAATTCATACCACTTGGCATGTTTCTACTTTGTCTCTCTCAGAGATTTGCAATTTGAGAGTAAATGTTAGTAAATAGTAATGTCAGCAACCACAATTCATTTTCAAGGCCTTACAGATTGAGCAAACAACCCCAGAGAAGGCATTGTAAAAATAAAGCCTTATCAGGCTAGTGATAGTGGAAGTCAAAAGGAGATTTAGACTCTAATGATATAATAAAATTTGTAATTATACAAGACTGTCCAGAACTGGGAATTAGAGTTCTTAGAAAGTAAACAGATTTAAATGAGAATTACTTAACTAAAAATTTGATAAGACACTAATTGATTTCAGCAGTGAGACATTATGTAAAGTAGTCAGCAAGACTGCTAAAATGAGGAAGTACGTGTCTTGGAGTTTAATGGAACATTATCCCAATTGCCAAGACATCCTCTCAGCAGAAAACAGGAGGCAACAGGATGCTATTAGATAGGAGAAGGTTGGTTTTTTTTTTATAGCTAAAAGGAGGGGCAAGCAGCCCCTGATGCAATACTTCTTCTGGTTTTGGCTATGCATGTGATAACTATTTTCTGATCTGACTTCCAAATGCAGAGTTTTGTTGGTTGGTCCAAAGTTTCCCTGGGTTACAGACTCATGTCTCTTAATACTGGACCAGTACTCCAGGCAATGCTCCAGAGATGCAATGACAAAATCAAAGGCTGAGAGGAAAAAAAGGAGTATCTTCCATTTGATCTCCTAAGGAGGCTTGAAGCCATATGGATTTTTCAATAAATGTCTTCATTCTACTTTCTTACAATCTTTCTCTGACAAAGGAGAACTCCCTTTAAGTTTCCGTCCGAAAAGGTATGTTTGTCAGAAATACAGTAAGAATTGGGCTATCATGAGCATTATCAAATCAGTTCTAATGACTGTATTTTGAATAAAATATGGATATTAAAAGGACAAATTATAAAACCAAGCTCATTTTATGGCATCCCTTTGGGAGAACCCTAGGGGATGTTGATTTACTGAATCAAAGTAAAGCCTTTGTTGTTAAAAGTGCCTAATGATATAATTAGACATTTGATCAATTGCAGTATTAGAGCTGTTTTAGTCTTTCAATGAACAAGTGGAAGAAATATTAACCCTTTAGTTCACATTAAAAAATAGGAAGGGCCAGGAAACAAAAAAGTTTCTCTTTGTTTCCTTTTGTTTTCTTCTGCTCTTTGGGATATCTGTGATTTGGTGCAGATCAATTGCTAGAGATGCCTTTATAAATCAGATATATTCAACAGGTAAATTGATCCAGTCATTGAGAATATATCTGTGCTCATCTAATGGGAGGTTAAGATACTCCAGGGCATCAGGTTCCATTTTCCTGTTTTCATCCTTCAACTGTATCTGAACTATCATTGCCTAGATAGCCCCAAGACACTGAAAGAAACATACATTTTGTCTATTGGAATCTGAGGTATTTTGAAGGGTAGGCAGATTATCCTCAGGAAAGTTGACTTTTTAAATAATAGACTTGTTAATAAAATAGCATGTTTAAAATCTGTTCCCAACAGGATGAATGGTTTTCCCTTGGATTTAACTTTTTAATTTGAAATAATTATAGGAAGTTACAAAGATGGTACAGAGAAATAGATCTCTGTACCTTTCACCCAGCTAACTGGTTACATCCAACATAACAGTAGCATAATATCAAAACCAGGAATTTGGCCTTGATACAATGTGAGTATATAGTTTTACATCTAGAACTATTCCATTACTACAAAATTCTCCCTTATATTAAGCCCTTTACAGTCACACCGCCTTCCCTGCCACCCACCACTGCTAACCAACCCTTAACAACCACTATTCTATTTTCCATCTCCCTAAAAACTCAGCAAAATGCCCTGAGATTCATCTAAGTGGCACATGTCAATAGTTCATTCCTCTTGATTGCTAAGTAGCATTCCATGGTATGTATGTGCCACGGAGTTTTTGCTTACCCATTTACCTACTGAGGCACATTTTCATTGCTTCCAGTTTTGGCTATTATAAGCAAGGTTGCTGTGAACAATCGTGTCCAGGTTTTGGGCAAACATGGTTTTCATTTCTCTGGGATAAATGCCCAGAAGTACAACTGCTGTGACATCTAAGTGTATTTTCATTTTGTTTATTTGTGTTTTTAGCGGCCAAGTTTTTTAGGAGTGGCTGGGCCATTTTTCATTACACTAACAAAGTATATGTGATCTTTTTCCTCCACATCCTTAGAAGTCCTTTACCAGTGTATGTTTTTGATTTTGAGTTCTGAGAGCTTTTATATATTCTAGTTATGAATCATTTGTGAGCTATGTGGTTTGCATTTTTTCCCCAGATGCATCTTATCTTTACTGATCTTTCACAGAGCAAAAGTTTTAAATTTTGATGAGGTCTAATTTATCTATGTTTTTCTTTGATAGATTATGCTTTTTGTGTCATGTCTAACAACTTTTCATCAAGCCCCTGGTCCTGAAGACATTATCCCGTTTTATTCCTGCAAATTTTATAGTTTTACATTTAAATCTATTTGTATAATATGTCAGGTTTAAGTTGAAGTTCATTTTTTGCCTATGGATGTCCAATTGCTCCAGTACTATCTCTTGAAAACAGTACCCTTCCTTCGTCGAATCGCTTTTATTCCATGGTCAAAAATCAGTTTGCCATGCTTGTTTGTGGCTCTGAGTTCTCTATTCTGTTCCATTTATCTATGTGTCTACCCCTCTATCAAACATGCAGACATGATTACTATATATTAAATACTGAAAGTGATAGTGATTCCTTCATTTTTTAAGAATTATTTTTGTGATTCTATTTTGCCTTTCCAAATAAGTTTTAAAATAGTCTTGCCTATGTCTACAAAATTTATTGCTAGGATTTTGATATAAATTGTGTTAAACCTTATTTAGGTTGAGTAATCCTAGAATAATTTTAAGATAATTAATGTTTACTAAGTTGTATTTTCTAATCCGTGATCATGGAGTATTTCTCCATTTATTTAGATATTTGATTGCTTTCACCCAGCATTGTGTAGTTTTCAGCATACAAATCTACATAGATTGGATAGATTTATACCTGAGTATTTAATATTTTTGGAGTAATTTTAAGTGGTATCTTATTTTTAATTTTTTTATGTGCTCACTGCTAGTGTATAGACATACAATTGATTTTGTATGTGTAGCATGTACCTTGAGACTTTATTGAACTCATTTGTAAGTTCTAGGAGGTTGCTTTTTATACGTTCCCTGGGATTTTCTATATATGAATTAGGAAAAAAGCAGTTTTATTTCTTCCTTTCTGATACGTGTGCCTTTTCTTTTCTTTCCTTATTACACTGGCTAAAACTTTTACTTTCATTTTAAATAAGGCTGGCGAGAGCAGTCATTCTTGCCTTGTTTCTGATTTGGGGGAAAGCACTTTATCTTTTACCATTATGTTTAATGTGAGCTGTAGGGTTTTTTTTTATAGGTGCTCTTTATCCATTGAAAAAGTCCACCTCTATTTCTATACTTCTGAGTATTTTTAGTTAGAATAGGTGTTGAATGTTGTCCAGTGCTTTTTCCTGCAATAATTAAATGATCCTGTCATGTTTCTTCTTTAACTTGTAAATGGGATGACTCATATTACTGATATTTGAATATTCCAAGAATCTTGCATCCCTGGCATAAAGTCCATTTTGTCATGATGTATATTTCTTTTTATATTTTACCGATTTTTGTTTTTTTGGGATACAATCTCCCTCTGTCACCCAGTCTGGGGTGCAGCGGCACGTTCTCAGCTCACTGCAGCCTCCACCTCCTGGGTTCAGGTGATTCTCCTGCCTCAGCCTCCCAAGTATCTGGGATTACAGGTGTGTACCACCACGCCCAGCTATTTTTTTTTTTTTTTTTTTTTTTTTTTATGTAGAGACGGGGTTTCACCATGTTGGCCAGGTTGGTCTCGAACTCCTGACCTCAAATGATTCACCCACCTCGGCCTCCCAAAGTGCTGGGATTACAGGCGTGATCTATAATATAGTTACACTTGGCCTATATTACTGAATTCTGTTTGTAAATATCTAGTTAAGGACTTTTTTGTGTATATACTGGTGTGTAGTTTCCCTTTTTTGTGTTGTCTTAGTCTGGTTTGTTATTAAAGAATACTAGCTTTATAGAATGAATTGAAAAGTGTTCCCTTCTACGTTGCTCTCTGGAGAGATTGTTTAGAGTTGGTGTTAATTCTTCTTTAAACAATTCTTTTGGTAGGCTTCTCTAGTGAAACCACATGGGCCTAGAGATTTCCCTGTTTATGACCATTGGTGTTCCTGGGTTGCCAGTTTCTTCAGCACCCAGAAAGCACCCCTGGGTTTGCTGAGGCAGAAAGCAAACCCAGGGAATTCACTATCAAGTTGTTCCCTGGATCCTGAGCTTCCTTGCTAGTCTGCCTTCTTCTACCTCTCAGACTTTTATCGTATTTGTTTAGAGTTTTTATTTGTACTTATTGGGAGAAATAAGGAAAAGTACGTATGTTCCAACTTCCCAGGAGTGGAAGTTTTCCACAGGATTTTAACATGTTGCCTAGTGAGTAGCCAAGAAGAAAAATGTTTAGGAGAAAGGGGAAAGGAGATCAAATTCTTGAAATGGAATTCTTGGAAAAATGATCAGTGAGGATTTGGGTTCTGATAAACAACCTACTTTTGTTTTCCTTTCTATTGTGATGTAATTCCAATACCATAAAATTTATTCTTTTAAAATACACCATTCAGTGTTTTTTTTTTTAATATATTCAGAAATTTCTGTAACCACCACCACTATCTAATTACGGAACATTTTGGTAATTCTAGGATGAAACCCCACGCCCACTTAGAGTCATGCCACATTCCCCACTAATATACTTTCTTACTAATATACTTTCTGCCTCTGTAGGTTTGCCTATTCTGAACAATTTATATAAGTGGGATCATACAATTTATGCTCCTTTGTGTTAAGTTTCTTTGAGTTAGCAATATTTTCTAGGTTCATCCATGTTGCAGAATGTATTAGTGCTTCATTCTTTTTATGGCTGATTTATTAGTATATTCCATTGTATGGCTATACCAGACTTTGTTTATCCATCCATTAGCCGACAGACTTTTGGGTTGTTTCCAGTTTTTGACTATTATAAATGATGCTGCTATGAATGGGTATTCACACAAATTTTTGTGTGAACCTCTGTTTTCAGTTCTCTTGGGCATATCCCTAATATTTAAATGGCTAAATGATATGCTAATTCTATTTTTAACTTTTTGAGAAATTGTCAAATGTTTTCCAAAATACCTGCACCATTTTACATTCTCGCTAGCAATGTATTAGGCTTCCAATTTCTCCATGTCCTCATTTTAATTTTTTAAAATCACAGCTCTCCTAGGGAGTGTGAAGTGGTATCTCACTGATTTTATTTGCATTTCTCTAATGACTAAGGATGTAAGTACATTTTCATATGTCTATTGGAAATTTGTATATTTTCTTTGGAGAAATGTCTGTTCAAATAGTTTGTCTATTTTAAAATTTTGTTGTCTTTTTATTGTTGACATGTAAGTTTCTTTATATATTCTGGATATTAAAGTCTTATCAGATATATGATTTGCAAATATTTTCTCCCATTTTGTGGGTTGTCCTTGCACTGTCTCAATATTGTCTTTTGATGTGTAAAATTTTTAATTTTGGTAAAGTTCAACTTATCTATTTTTTGTTGTTGATGTTTGGCTTTAGGTGTCATATCTAAGAAACCACTGCCTAATTGAAGGTGATCAAATTTACACTTTTTTTTAAGTTTAATTTCTGCTTGACACAAAGTGCTATTGTACATATTTATGAAGCATACTGTGATGTTTTGATACATGTATATATTGTGTAATGATCAAATCAGCATATTTAACATCTCTATCACCTCAAATATTTATCTTTTTGTGTGTGTGGTATAAACATGGAAAATCCTCTCTTCTAGCTAGTTTGAAATACACAATATTAACTCTAGTCACTCTACTGTGCAATAGAAACCCAAAATTTATCTTTCCTAATTAACTGTAACACTGTCCCTGTTAACCAATGCCTCCCTATGCTCCCCAAACCTTCCACTCCCAGTCTCTGGTAACCACCATTCTACTTTCTATTTCTATTAGATCAATTTTTTTAGATTCCATGTATGAGTAAGATCATATGGTGTTTCACTTTCTGTGCCTGGCTTACTTCACTTAACATAATGTCCTCTGGGTTGATTCATGTTGCTGCAAGTTAAAGGATTTTATTCTTTTTTATCCTGAATAATATTTCACCATACACACACACACACACACACACACATTTTTCTTATCCATTAATTTGTTGATGTACACTTAAGTTGATTCCATATCTTTGTTATTGTGAATAGTGCTGTAAGATAAGTGTGGATGCTTAAAAAAAACAGTATGACTGTTCCTCAAAATATTAAAAAGAAAACATATGATATGGCAATCTCACTACTGGGTATATATTGAAAGGAAATCAGTATGTCAAATAGATATCTTCCAGAAAATTGAAGAGAAGGGAATTCTTCCAAATCCATTCTATAAGGTCAGCATTGTTTGACACCCAAACCAGACAAGGACACAACAAAAAAGAAATTGTCAGGCCAATATGTCTGATGAACACAGATGCAAAAATTCTTAATAAAATATGAGCAAATGAGATCTAGCAGCACATTAAAAATATCATTCACCATGGTCAAGTGGGATTTATCCCTGGAATGCAAGGATGGTTCGACATATGTAAATCACTAAATGTGATTCATCGCATAAACAGAATGAAAAACAAAAACCCCATGATCCCCTCAATGGATGCAGAAAAAGCATTGGATAAAATGCAACATCCCTTTATGATAAAAGCTCTCAAGAAGCTAGGTATAGAAGGAATATTAAATGCCATATATGACAGACCACTGCCAACATCATACTAAATGGGGAAAAGTTGAAAGCTTTTCCTCTAAGATCTGGAACAAGAAAAGGATGCCTACTCTTGCCATTTATATTTAACAGAGTACTGAAACCCCAGCCAGAGCAGTTTCACAAGAGAAAGAAATAAAATACATTCAAATAGGAAAGGAGAAAGTCAAATGGTCTCTGTCTGTAAATGACATGATCTTAAATATAGAAACCCCAGAGACCTCACCAAAAACTCTAAGAACTGATTTTTAAAAAATGCAATAAAGTTGCAGGATACAAAATCAACAAGCAAAATTTAGTAGCGTTTCTCTATACCAACAATGAACTAGTGGAAAATGAAATGAAAAGAGCAGTGCCATTTACAATAGCTACAAAAAATATTAAAATACCTAGGAATTCTCTGAGGAGAAAGATTTCTATGAGGAAAACTATAAAATGCTGACAAAAGAAATTGAAGAGGACACAAAAAATGGAAAGACATCCCATGTTCATAAATGGGAAGAATATTGTGAAAATGACCATGCTACCAAAAGCAATCTAAAGACTCAACGCAATCTGATGAAAATACCAATTAGATTCTTCACAGAAATAGAAAAACAATCCTAAAATTTGTATGGCACCGCAAAAGGTCCTTAATAGCCAAAGCAATCCTGAGCAAAAAGAGAACAAAGCTAGAGACATCACATAACAAACTTCAAAATATACTAAGGTAACCGAAACAGCATGGTACTTGCATAGAAATAGGCACATAGACCAATGGAACAGATTTCAGAACTCAGAAATAAATCTACATATTTATAGCCCACTGATTGTTGACAGTGGCACCAAGAAAATTCATTGGAGAAATGATGGTCTCTTCAATAAATATTGCTGGGAAAACTGGATATCCATGTGCAGAAAAATTAAACTAGGCTCCTATCACTTACCATATACAAAAATCAACTCCAAATGGGTTAAAGACTTAAACATAGGACTTGAAACTCTGAAATTACTAGAAGAAAACAGGAGAAATGTTTCAGGATGTTGGTGTGGGCAAAGATTTTATGGAGAATACCTCAAAACCACAGCAATAAAAGTAAAAATAGATAAATGAGATTATATTAAACCAAATAAGTTTGATAAAACCCTTTACCTTTTTACTTCTGTAAGTTTCATAGTAACAGTCCCTATTTCAGTCACGATTTCAATAAGTTGAGTCTTTTTTTTTTTTGTTAAACCACGTGTTTTTCAATGTTGTAGTTAATCTTTTCCGAGAACCAACTTTTGATTTTGTTAAATGCCTCTATATTTTTTCTATTTTCTATTTCAATTATTTTAGCTTTAATCATGATTCTTTCTTTGGTTGCACTGAGTTTAGCTTGATCTTTTTTCTTAGCATCTTAAGTTGTAACATTAAGTTTATTGATTTGAGAACTTTAAAAAACTTATTGTTATTTGTTGCTATAAATTTCCCTTTGAGCACTACATTAGTTGTAGCCCATAAGTTTTGGTATGCTGTGTTTTCATTTCTTTCTTCTCAAAGTATTTTCTAATTTCCCTTGCGATTTTTTTAACCTTCTGGTTAGTTAGAAGTATACTGTTGAAGGTCCGCATATTTGCGAATTCCCCAAATTTCCTTCTGTTAATTTTATATATAGATAAGAGAGAGAGAGAGAGAGAGAGTATTGCTCTGTCACCAGGCTAAAGTTCAATAGCATGATCATGACTCACTGCAGGCTCAATTTCCTGGGCTCAAGAAATTCTCCTACTTCAGCCTCCCAAGTAGCTGAGACCACAGGCACATACTACAATGCCCAACTAATTATTTACTTTTATGTAGAGATGGGGTCTCCTCTATGTTTCCCAGGCTGGACTCGAGCTGCTGGGCTCATGAGATTCTTCTGCCTTGGTGTCACAAAGTGCTGGGACTACAGGTATGAGCCAATGTGCCTGGCATACAGCAATATTCTAAATGTATGTTGTATGCGTCTTTAAAAGGATAATTTAAAAACTAATGTTCTAGATCAGGGACCAGGAAAGTTAATTGGCAAAACACCAAATAATACTTTAGGCTTTGTGGGTCATATATATAGTCTCTATCACAATGGCTCAACTCTCCACTTACAGTGAAAAAACAGCCATGGCTCATGTGTAGACAATTGAGTGTGACAGTGAGCCAGTAAAACTTTATTTACAAAAATAGGCAGTGGCCTGGACCATATTTGCCAACCTCTGGTCCACATTAATGTTTTTTGTCAGTGTGATTTATTAAGAGAGTTGTTTTATCAATATTATCCTCTGTGCTCTTTTGGGATATTTCCTCTGCATAATTTCAGCAATGTAATTTGATTTTATAAACTTTACTCATATTACAGAGATTCTAATCGACCAATCCATGATGTGTTTATTTTCAAGAAATAATTCTTTCTTTTTTAATGTCTTCAGTTCTGAAACACAGATACGAAAATACCTTCCCATTTTCTTTACCAGTCATGTCTGTGTTACTGGAAACTTTAATATTGACATTCGACATATAATGAAACAGACACAGCATAATATTCTCATCCCAAACACAAACTATCTGATAACAGACTCAAATGAGTCACATCTGTGTTCAGAGCAAATCCCTGCAAATCAATTATAAAAGAGCATCGTAAGATATATCATATTTGGCTGAGAATACATGAAACTATGCGTTAGAAAGTATTTGGCAAGTACCAAGGCTTCAAGATTCCAAGAATGCTCCTGAGATTTCAGTGGTCCAGGACAGGGAAACTGTGGCCATTCCAACATACAGGTGTGACAACAGAAAAAACTGAGCATTAATTGATTAGCAGCTGCTCAGTGGTATGAAGCAGTCTGTAGCAGAGTCTAAATGAATAAATAACCAAATCCAGGCTATAAAGTAATGGAATGATAGATTGCTCAGGAAGTTTCTGTTACCAAGACATCTTAGTAAGAGCTGCAAGAACACCTTTATGCCCTGGGAGGAGATGAGAGATGTGGATGTAAGGTATTTATCACTATATTATTACCCTGTGGCACGTTTCTTCTAAGAGCCTTGAATTGCTGCCACAAACTTCCCCAGTAAGGGAAAGCAGATGGGGAGGTTATCTCAGTTTAACAGACTCAGAAATGATGGCCCAGAGTGGCTTAGTGACACACTGGTGAGCTTGTTTTCTTCAGCTCTGGAGCCCTCTTGGGAGAAAATCTGGACAGCTTACCAAGCTGCCTGCCTTCAGCTGTGTTACAGCAAGTATTTACCTAGCTCTGGCTGGGCCTGGTGAGGAGGATAAGAATAATAGCAGTTTCTGTTGTTGCAAGCATATTAGGTACCAGACTCTGTGTTAATGGTTTGACATATGTTATCTCATTTATTCCTCACAAATAACACTGTGCAGATAATTAAAATGATCTCCAATTTAAAGATGAAGAAACTGAGGCTGTGAATGGTTAAGGGACTCAACCATACTGAACCCTGTCCCTGATTCCAAAACCCTCTATAAATATTTCCTGTAGTTTCCTCCGTCAACACAATGGTTCTGGTCTGCCTGGCAGCTATACTTTGTGCCAAAAAATAGTGATGCTCCTCTGGCTCCCTGACCAGTCTTTTGTGAATCTGGGCAGCCTGAAGTAGGCTCTCAGAACTGAATACATTCCCAAATTAAATTGTCAGAAAATGATAGATTGTGGCTCACACGAATCAACTGGTTCTTAAGGGCAAGAGTTGCCTACTTCTGGTTCATTCTTCCCTGGAGTACAGATAATAACTGCTGTGGAAGGTTCTAGGAGGTCAAATGCTATGTGAGCTGGGAAAGCCAAAAAAGCTGTGGCATGCAGAATTCTTTTTTTTGAGATGGGGTATCCGTCTGTTGCCCAGGCTGGAGTGCAGTGGCACAATCTCGGCTCACTGCAACCTGCGCCTCCCAGGTTCAAGCAAAGGCAGAATTCTTTTTTTTTTTTTTTCTAGCTTTTAAATTCAGGGGTATATGTGCAGGATGTGCAGGCAGCTTTGCTACATAGGTAAACATGTACCATGGTAATTAGCTGCATAGATCATCCCATCATCTCAGTATTAAGCCCAGCATCCATTAGCCATTCTTCCTGATGCTCTTCCTCCTCCCACCACCCACTCTCCAAAAGGCCCCAGTGTGTGTTGTTCCCCTCCCTGTGTCCATATATTCTCACCGTTCAGCTCCCACTTATCAGTGACAACATACTGTGTTTGATTTTCTGTTGCTGTGTTAGTTTGCTGAGGATAATGGCTTCCATCTCCATCTATGTCCCTGCAAAGGACATGATCTCATTTCTTTTTATGGCTGCATAGTATTCCATGGTGTATATGTACTACATTTCTTTAGTCTATCATTGATTGACTTTCAGGTTGATTCCGGGTCTTTCCTATTGTGAATAGTGCTGCAGTGAACACACGTGTGCATGGATTTTTATAATAGAATGATTTATGTTCCTTTGGGTATATACTCAATAATAGGATTCCTTGGTCAAATGATATTTCTGCCTCTAGGCCTTGGACGCACACTGTCTTTCACAATGGTTGAACTAATTTATACTCCCAGAAACCGCATAAAAGTGTGTCTTTTTCTCCATAACCTCGCCAGCATCTGTTGCTTTTTTGGTTTTTTAAAAATGGCCATTCTGATTGGTGTGAGGTGGTATCTCATTGTGGTTTTGACTTGCATTTCTCTAATGATCAGTGATGTTGAGCTTTTTTTCATATGTTTGTTGGCTGCATGATCTATCTCCTGGGCTGGAATGCAGTGGTGTGATTTTGGCTCACGGCAACCTCCACCCCCCGGGTTCAAGTGATTTTCCTGCCTCAGCCTCCCAAGTAACTGGAACTACAGGTGCCTGCCACCACGCCTGGCTTTTTTTTTGTTTTTGTTTTGTATTTTTAGTAGAGACAGGGTTTTACAATGTTGGCCAGGCTGGTATCAAACTCCTGACCTCGTGATCTGCCCACCTTCGTCTCCCAAAGTGCTGCGATTACAGGCATAAGCCACCATGCCCGGCCGAATGTGTTCTTTTGAGAAGTGTCTGTTCATGTCTTTTGAATACTTTTTAATGGATTTTCTGCTTGTAAATTTAAGTTCTTTATAGATGCTGAATATCAGACCTTTGTCAGATGGCCAGATTGCAAACATGGTTTCCCATTCTGTAGGTTGTCTGTTCACTCTGTTGATAGTTTATTTTGCTCCGCAGAAGCTCTTTAATAAGATCCCATTTGTCAATTTTTGCTTTTGTTGCAATTGCTTTTGATGTCTTCATGAAATCCTTGCCTGTGCCTATGTCTTGAATGGTATTGGGTAGGCAGAATTCTAAGGTGGTCCCTGAATTTCCTGCCCCTTGGTGCTCAGGCTTTGTAATCTCCTCCCCTTGGGCAGGAGCAGGACCTGTAAATAAAACATCACTCCCATGATCAGGTTATATGGCAAAGGTGAGGGGATTTTGCAAATGTGATTAATGTCTCCATTCAGTTTTTCGTTTTTTTTTTTGAGAAAGGGCCTTGCTCTGTCACCCAGGTGAGAGTGCAGTGGCATGATCTTGGCTCTGAGCTCAAGCAATCCTTCTGCCTCAACCTCCTGAGTAGCAGGCACTACAAGCACATACCACCATGCCTTGCTAATTTTTGTATTTTTTTGTAGAGACAGGGTTTTACTCTTTTGCCTAGGCTGGTATTGAATTCCTGGGCTCAGGCAATCTGTCCAGCTTGACCTCCAAAGTGCTGGTTTTATGGGCACTAGCCACCCTGGCTGCCCTCAATTCAGTTTGTCTTGAGTTAATCAAAAGGGAGATCATCCTAGGTGGGCCTAAATAATCAGATGAAAACCCTTAAAAGCAGATCAACTCATTCGGAAGAGACTGATTTTCTTGCTGATCTCAAAGAACTGCCATGCTGCAAGAGGGCCACACAGCAAGAAACTGGGGGCACTGAGAATGACCCCCAGCTGACACCTATTAAGAAAACCGGGATCTCAATCCCATAACCAGAAAGAACTGAATCCTGCCAAAAGCCACATGTGGTTGGAAGAAAACCCTGAGCTCCAGGAAAGTGTGCAGCTTGGCCAACACCTGAATTGCAGCCTAGTGAGACCCTGAGCAGAGGACTTAGTGACACTATACTAGGACTCCCCACCCATGGAAACTGGGAGGTAATAAATGGGTGCTGTTTCAAGTCACGAAGATTGTAGTAGTAGCAGCAATAGAATATAGGAGACTTCCCAGAGGAAAGCCTTTCCCACTTCTCTTTTATCCTCTCCAAACCCTTGTCCAAGCAGCAGCTGGGGTGATTTTTCAACACTGTGCATGAAATGATGTCTCTCCTTGCATCAAACTTTCTAATGGCTTCCCTTTGATGAGAGCCATCTCTACACTCCCACCAGAGCTCACAGGGTTGCATATGACTTGGCCCTTGCTCTGCCTGCATTCACTGTGCCATTCTTCTCCCTAGGTCTACACTCCATCCAGCAGGGCCTTCCTTTACTTCCCAGAAGACATGACCAGGTGCTTCCCAAATCTGGAGCCTTCACACATGCTTTTGTCTGGAATATCCTTTACCTCACTCTATACTACTTCATTCTCATTATTTAGATCACATTTTCATAGAAGTCTTTCCTAATTCCCTATTTAAACTACAAGCCTTGATTTCCAAAAGAGTTATTCTGCCTTAAAGGTTTGCAGTCATATATTTGTGTATTTTTAATGATCGTCTCCATCCTTCCTTCCGTATTAGACCCTAAGATCCTTGAGGGCAGGATGCAAGTCTATTTTATTTCATACTTAATATGTAGAACCCTGAACAGTCGGTGGTGTGTAATTCATTAAAGCTGCTTACTGAGAGTTTTTATTCTCCTTCTGTGAGATCAAGGTAGGACTGCTCTACTTGACCTGTGGAAGCTCGACGTGGACACATGATTTACTTTCACCCATTGAATGTGAAAGGGCATGATGACTATTACTTCTGGGTAGAAGATTTTTAGCATCAGTATATAAATGTCCATGCTTCTCTGTCCCTGGCCTAGCAACACATGATGTTTTGAATCTGCCTTGTTCAGTATAGTAGCCAGTGGCCAAATTTTGATTATTGATATTTATACTAATTAAAATTAAATAAAGTAAAAATTCAGTTCCTCAGTCACATTAGCTGCATTTGAAATACTCAATTGCCACCTGTGACTAGTGGGTACCATTTCGGGCAGTGCAGATATAGGCCATTTCCATCATTACAGAAAGACCTATTGGCCAGAACTGCTGTGGATGCTGGAGGCTTGTGTTTCTGAGTAAGGAAGACATAGAAGAGAGCCACCAGTTGCTTTAAGAGGCATATTATTTGAGTGTGAAATAACCTGTGTGTCAGCAACTTACATTTCAGGTTTGTTTGCTACTGCAGCAAAATCCAGGCTATCCTCACTGTTGAATGTAGTCACTAAATAATTACTTGCTAAATACCTTAAGGATTAAATTTCATAAGGGAGATTTGCATAAAGGATGAGGAAGGAAGAGCTTTTAAGGGGGCTGAGCAACCTCAGCAAAGGCTTGGATCTGGGAAATTAACAGGACCTCTGGGAGTCCTAGGGTTTATGTGAGGAAGCTTTAGACATGAGAGAGGCCTGGAAGGAAGCGGACAATACAGAGTTAAGAATCAGTGCACAGAGCATGAGGGAAGGTCAGTGGTAGACCAAACCCACATCTGACTCCTGAATCTCTTGAGCAGTTGTGATTTTCAGAGCCTACAACCTGAACTCATGTCTGATGCTGCTTTGCCCGTTTAACTGCTATGATATGCTACCTCCCCAAAAGTCACAGCTGTCAAATGGGGTATATTAGTCTACTCTCACATTGCTGTAAACAAATAGTGAGACTGGGTAATTGATAAATAAAAGAGGTTTAATTGGCTCATGGTTCTGCAGGCTGTACAGGTAGCATGGCTGGGGAGGCCTCTGGAAACTTTCAATCATGGCAGAAGACAAAGGGGAAGCAGGCATGTCTTCACATGGCCAAAGCAGGAGGGAGAGAGAGAAGGGGGAAGTGTTACACACTTTTAAACAACCAGATCTCATGAGAACTCACTCACTGTTACTAGAACAGCAAGGGGGAAATCCACTTCCATGATCCAATCACCTCCCACCAGGCCACGCTTCCAATGCTGGGGATTACAATTCAACATGAGATTTGGGTGGGGACAAAAATTCAAACCATATCATTGAGATGACAAGCTTAGTTCAGAGCATTACTAATTTGCTAAGCAGAGCATACATGAAGAACCTGGAGGGTGGTCAGTAGCCAGGAGGCTGTCCTTGTTGTCCCAGAATTGGGACATTAATTGTCTCAGAATTGTCCCAGAATTGTGGGTAACAGCCACAGCCAAGGAAGAACCTGGAAATACACTATGTTCTAGTCAGAGTGAAAATGGCAGTCATTTCTGGCAACGCTTGCTTAAAGGTACCATTGAAGAAGGACTAGTCCCTTCTCTCCAACTTGACCTTGCCACCCTATTAATAAGAAGAATGTGCAAGAAGAGCTATGACCTCTACTTCCCCAAGGGGCATGAGGTCACAGGTACTCCCTCTCCCTGGAGTCTGGAGACAGTCCTCCAGGAAACTTACTCCTAAAACTGGTGAGTGGCGCTACTACTCCCCTCACGCACCTGCCAGGTAGCGGACAGGAGATTGACTCCCTCTTAATGGTGGTGAGATTTAGGACTGGGCATTAACATGGTAGAGAGGGAGAAAGAATGACATTTAAAAGCAAACAGGATTGAATCTCAAAATCTAAAAAGAAACAATTGGAATAAGTAGAAAGCACCCAAACTTCATGGAATTGGGCTAAAATACAAACGGGGCTGTTCCTTGGCTGGGAAAGAGTGGGGGAGGCTTGACATGTGCTCCTTGAATGATATTATTAGGAAAATGTTTTTCTTGTTTCTATTCCAATAACTTGGAACTTCTCCATGAGCCAGTTATCCTAAGGTCATGGCTGGGACATAACAAGCCCCTGATGACCTTCCCAGGTGCCACAGCTTATGAGATGTTTCAAGAATGGGCTCTTGAGTGCCCTTCAATTCCCCGTTTTGAGCTCCAAGTTGATGAAACATAAAGTAATCTTTAAAAGAAAGTATGGGGGATACAACTTGATATTCTTAGAGTATTTCTAGTTTTATAATTAATTCACGGATAAGAGAGCCATTATCTGATAGCATCCAGAAATGTGGAAATTATTCATTTCAGACAAGCAACCCTGGTCCTGTTACAGTTTTTGATTAAAATGAAAACTTACCAAGTTTTATTTCTCAAAATATGATAGCTTCACGGGCAATTGAAATCAGCTAGTTCCATTGTTGGGTTTCTAATTGCAGGGCTTATAATAATATTTTTTGGAGTCAAACATGACATAATGCTAGGACTCCTGGAGCTAGCAAAGATGATAAAGTATTTCTGCCACAGCAGGTACTCTGCAAAATCCTTTATTAAAAAGAGCTGCCATACACACGCTCAGAGTGTGATGGATTGTATAGAAATGAAGAGTGACATGCTACGAATTTACAACATTAATTTTTTCCCCCTAATTAAAGCAATGGGAATGGCCTCCAAACAGAATCTGGCTGGAGCTGGACAGGAATGATTGTATTCCCTAGCACTCCACAGGATGGATTCTTGACCCAGTGTTCTTACAAGAGTGTTTGAATTAAACTATCAGTTGATGGCAAAAGGTAACTGACATTATTTAATTAAAAAGCTTCTCTACCCTGTTATACCTGACTTCTACTTCCACTTGATATGTGGACATTTTTCTTTTTTTTAAAAAAATGTATAATTAGGCTTGGTAATGTAGCTGTCCTTTTGACAGAGTAAACTCTCCTAACAGTAAGAGTGGCTGACTTCTAGACATCAGAAAGTTTCACGGAGTAATTCAAACTGTGATGATGTGTGTGTTAGCAGCAATGAAGAAAATCTTGACAAACAATATCTACTAACAACTCTGACTGCCAGGGAAGGTGTGAATGACTTTGCTTTTTCTGCATGTTTCTTGCACCGAGGGAGATGAAGGCATACATATGTCTCCAGTAGGAGGTATTTAATGAGTCACAACGATGGTGCAGGAACAGACTGACATATTTTTCAAGGCTTTTGGAAGAGAAAGGGTGAGTGGCCATGTATTCGTGACAAGTGGATCACATCTGGAACAAAGAGTTATTCAGAAACAATAATGTGCCCCAAACAAACAGTAGACTCTGTGGCTGCACCAGCCCATTGGTCCCCAGCTGTTTACTCATCTCCTGTCAGTCAAGTCTTTCCCACACTGATCCATACAGGACAATGGGAGTGTTCCTTTCATCTAGCAAATTTATAGCTTTCCTCCTTCTCCCAGAACCGACGACATGACTAGGAAAATACACAAATTCCTCCACCTCTTTCCATGGCCTCCTCCCACATTAGACTTTAATTTCTCAGTGTTCTTTAAATACCAGTATTTCTCATCCCAATAAATTGGTTTTATTCTAATATTTTTCTGTATAGGGTGAGTAGCATCATTATTAACAACATGAACTTCAGAGCCTAGCAGCTGCATGACTTCCTAACTGAATGATCTTGGGCAAGTTCCATAATTCTCTTCTGCAAAAGGGAACACTAATGGTATCTATCATCAAAGAGTTGTTCCGAAGTTCTGAAGATGAATTGAAGTTATGTATATGTGCCTACCATATGGGGTGCACTCACTAAATGTTAGCTATGAATATTTACCATCATTATAATTATTATCAATACACTAAGACCTGATATCACTCAAGCCCATTAAAAATTGCATTTGCAGAATGCTGGAATTGATAATAAATTATAGAAACATAAGGGGGTTCAAATTGTTTTAGCAAGAAGAGGAGAGGCCTCTTTATTATTAAATTCCTCTTGTCAACAGTCTTAGTGAGGAATGATATCAGAAAGGCAGAGTTAAAAAAGTGAGAGGAAAGAAAAGGGGAAAAAGAAGATGAAGAGGAAGAGAATTTCAGAATGCTGAGAATAAGAAAGAAGGGGTGAAGATACATAATTCTAAAACTACATTCTTACCTTTTCCCCCCAAAACAAGTGGTGTGACAGTTCTACTTCATGAGACCTCAAATCCCTGCTCACATGCCTTTGTAATCTTCTCCAAATACTTTCCTATCACTATGATTTAACTGTGTCCCTGCTGTACTAGAAATCTCCTTCTTGCCATGAAAATCCCATCCACTTATTTGTACGTTCTCTTCAAACCACTGTGACTTCTTAGAGTCCACAGCCCAAAGATGACAAACAGAGTTCACCTCAGGTACCATCTTCCATGGACTGGTTATGATCACTTGCTAAGCTATGTTAAAAAGATTATAAGTCCATGTCTGAGTTCACTTACTCATGACTTTCCTCCTGCCTTGAGTTCACTCTTGTGCAAGATCAATTCACTATCTCCCAAACTTTCTGAGGAATTCAATCACAAGAAGTTATTTTGTGTTCTTCCTTCTATTAAAAGTTCCACATGAATGCTTTGCATGCTGTAAATACTTGGTAATTATATATCGAATGATTGACATCCAGGAGTAGAAATTAAGGTATTTGAGTGAATAGAGACAGGCCCCATGACATCTCTTTCTTTCCTCTTGAAATTTGGCTCTCTGAACACCTACAATGTAAAACCTCATCAGCTCCTTTAAGCTTTTCAAAGGAAAATACTCATACATTTCCATACCTATAAAGGAAGATGTGTCTGGCACAGTCTGCAGAATTAGTCTCTGGAACACAGAATTACTGGATTTGTATTATTCAGTATCATTTTCTCTGTCCCGCAAACCCCTGGGAATGGCAGGCCAAAACAGCAGGCCTATTGAAAGTAAACACATATCCACTCATCTCCACAGGAACTACTTTGAAAAGGGTGTTCAAAGCCAGGGCACACAAGAGCTTAGACTTGGCAAAAATCACAGCTAGCTTGGAAAGAAAGTGACTACTCACAGTGGTGCCAGTGAACTTTCCCTATTCACTATTGCTTCTCTCATTGGGTTCATGAAAAAGCCACAAAGAACCAACATGGCAGGGCATGCTGTCTACAAGTCAGAATAACTATTGCAATTTTGGGGCTGCCTAGATGTATGTGAGAGAGACAGGTTCTATGTTGGGGTACACAGAGTGAGGGGATGTATGCGTGTGTGCATGTGTGCCTGTGATGGTGCAGATGGGATTAGCTCAGTCAACTCAATTTTTCAGGACCATTGCTAATTTATTTAGTTTAAGCTAGAGAAGTATTGAGGTATTCACTTACCAATTAAGCAGGAGAGATGTTGCTTGGGTAGCTGTAACAAGGGCTAATATAGCTACAGAAACATAGATGTCCACACCAAAGGATATGAAAGGGCTTTACATTCACCAGATTAGACCAAGGTTTCCCAATCTTGGCAATATTGACATTTTGGGTCAGATAATTCTCTGTTAGAGAAGGGGGCTGCCCTGTGTACTGTAGAATGTTTAGCAGCATCCCTGGCCTCTACCCACTAGTGGCACCCACTCCTAGCTGTAACTACCAAATTGTCACCATATATTGCCAAATGTTACCTGGAGGAAAATGCACCCTTTCTTGAAAAGTACTGGACCAGACCTTTCTTTTAGTTTCATGAAGATGAGAGAGACATCAAATCAACACAGAATCCCTTGGTGATATAGTTTCACAAATTATACACAAGTACCTTATGTTTTATCACTCAGCACTGCCTTAAGAGAAATTTGTGTGTTCCAATCAGCAATTGTGTTAAAAGTTTCTTCAAAGTATTAAATAATTTTAAAGAACATAGATTTTTAATTTGAAACATATTAGCCTACATTAATCATCATATTTTATGCAGATAGAATTATATATCCAAAGACAAACTAGCTATAATCATACATAAATCGTGGCAAAGCAGGGAGTATAATTAAATTGGAAATGAATCTACAAATAAAATACAAGCACAAAAACATATAGAATAAGTATGTCCCTTGCTGCATCATTTTTGGTATTGCTACAAATTTGGGGAAAAAAGAAATAGGTAGAGTGGGAGTTGGATATACATTTTGCTTGTCAAAATACACTAGCACAAATAGATTTGTGAGCAGGTATAGTTCACTGCTATCATCACTAATCTGGATTTACAAACATCTTGGCTTCCCAATGAGAAGGTGAAGGAAAACAAATAAAACCTCATTGGCATTAATTGAATGACAAAACAATTGGAAAGATACACTGTATTACAAGTGTTGACTAAAAATCTTCATGCCATTCATTCATACGCATTCATTCTATTTAAGGTTGGCTACTACTCATTAACTTATTAGACAGACATGGTGTGAAGAAAGGAAAACCACGGACAAGTGACTTTTTTTTTTTTTTTTTTTTTGAGATGGAGTCTCACTCTGTCACCCAGGCTGGGGTGCAGTGGCATGATCTCGGCTCATGGCAACCTCTGCCTCCTGGGTTCAAGTGATTCTCCTACCTCAGCCTCTCAAGTAGCTGGGACTACAGGTGCCCACCACCAGGCCTGGCTAATTTTTGTATTTTTAGTAGAGATAGGGTTTAACTAAATTGGCCAGACTGTTCTCGAACTCCTGACCTCAGGTCATCAGCCGGCCTCGGCCTCCCAAAGTGCTAGGATTACAGGCATGAGCCATCATGCCCAGCCAACAAATGACTTTAGGCAAACTTTCCAATTCGATATTTTTTCCAGCACAAAGAGAAGCATTTAATCAAATTGTTTCTGCCAAGCAAATTGACTATTAATTTATCAGATCCAAGACTTGATTGAATAAAGGCAGTTTTAAGTGTAGTCCTTATCACTAGGAAAAAGAGTTAGAAACACATAAAGTCACCTCAGCATTATACTTAAGATTGGATAATTTAACTAAGTAGTATTTTCATGAAGTTCAGTCATTATATTATCATTTTCCATTTTAAAAGCAAAGAAATTTTAAAATCAAACTTATTTTTAAACTCCTGACAGCTCTCTCTTGCTCACCGTTTACATCTTTTAGTTTAAGGGAAAGGCTTCCTACTTCATTTGATAAAATGTGGCATCTTTTATTCTTAGTGTATTTTGTATTTTGCTTGGTAACCAGGCATCTTCAAAAGAAGAAAGTCATTCCTGAACTGTATTGGCATTCTGTGCACACTTCTATTGTGAAAGACATTCCTTTGTTTGCTGAAATACCTCTGTGTCTCCATTCTAAGAATCACCACATGAAAATACTGATGGAATCTACTCTCTGTATAAAATGTAGCCAGCTGGTGCAAATCAGCTCCTAATATACTTATGAAAACATGAAGCATTTTATTTTGCAGACTGATATTAACATCTTCTATGAATCTACACATGTATTCAAATGACTGGAGTTAAAAGCAAAAGCCAATCCTCCAAACTCAGCCCAGAGAATACTGCCTCTAGAAGCCACCAGGAGCAGCCAGCCCCTCCTCCCTATTGCTACAGTAGTTTGAACACAGTTCCTGTTAGCATTCAGCCTGCTGTATTAGGATGATTTATTTTCATGTCTTTCTCCCCTAGCAGACTGAACTACTTGAGAGCAATGAACACTTCTTATTCATTGGTCTAACTTTCAGAGATTGTCCTTTCATGATACTGAGCATATTTACAGTAACTTATCTAGTGCCTGCCTTCCCTGCTGGACTGTTAGTAGGTGGCAAACACTGATAATAATGTACATGGAACTGAAGATGTGCTAGGCCTTGTTCAAAATGTGTTGATAAAATCCTTTTTATTACTTACAACTTCATGTGAAGTAACTACGACTATTATTGGTGCAAATGTAATTGCAGCTTCTTTCATTACTTTCAACGGCAAAAACTGCAATTATTTTTGCACCAACCTAATATAATCTTTACATCGTCACTGAGAAACTCAATAACTGAGAGGTTAAGTAACCTGCCTGAAGTAATAGAGCTGCTAAGTCAAGAGCAAGGATTTGAACCCAGACAGTCTGGTCAGAGGCAATTATGCTAAATCATTATGTTATACTACCTATACACAATATTTGGTAAATGGATAAAAGGAGGAAGAGAAAAAAACGACGAAATGAGGAAAGAAACAAATGAACAAGGAACATATAGTCATCAAATTTTTGCTGAATAACTGAGGAGTAGAATCTAATTTTTACAGCAAGAAAAACTAAGTATTAGTCAGCATGATGGCTCATGCCTGTAGTCTCAGAACTTTGGGAGGCTGAGGTGGGCAGATCATTTGAGGCCAGGAGATTGAGACCAGCCTGGTCAACATGGTGAAACCTAAAAGCAATGGCAACAAAAGCCAAAATTGACAAATGGGATCTAATTAAACTAAAGAGCTTCTGCACAGCAAAAGAAACTACCATCAGAGTGAACAGGCAACCTACAAAATGGGAGAAAATTTTCACAACCTACTCATCTGACAAAGGGCTAATATCCAGAATCTACAATGAACTCAAACAAATTTACAAGAAAAAAACAAACCACCCCATCAAAAAGCGGGCAAAGGACATGAACAGACACTTCTCAAAAGAAGACATTTATGCAGCCAAAAAACACATGAAAAAATGCTCATCATCACTGGCCATCAGAGAAATGCAAATCAAAACCACGATGAGATACTGTCTCACACCAGTTAGAGTGGCCATCATTAAAAAGTCAGGAAACAACAGGTGCTGGAGAGGATGTGGAGAAATAGGAACACTTCTACACTGTTGGTGGGACTGTAAACTAGTTCAACCATTGTGGAAGTCAGTGTGGCGATTCCTCAGGGATCTTGAATGAGAAATACCATTTGACCCAGCCATCCCATTACTGGGTATATAACCAAAGGACTATAAATCATGCTGCTATAAAGACACATGCACACGTATGTTTATTGCGGCACTATTCACAATAGCAAAGACTTGGAACCAACCCAAATGTCCAACAACGATAGACTGGATTAAGAAAATGTGGCACATATACACCATGGAATACTATGCAGCCATAAAAAATGATGAGTTCATGTCCCTTGTAGGGTCATGGATGAAACTGGAAATCATCATTCTCAGTAAACTATCGCAAGCACAAAAAACCAAACACCACATGTTCTCACTCATAGTAGGGAATTGAACAATGAGAACACATGGACACAGGAAGGGGAACATCACACTCTGGGGACTGTTGTGGGGTAGGGGGAGGGGGGAGGGATAGCATTAGGAGATACACCTAATGCTAAATGACGAGTTAATGGGTGCAGCACACCAACGTGGCACATGGATACATATGTAACAAACCTGCACATCGTGCGTGCACACATACCCTAAAACTTAAAGTACAATAATAAAAAAAATTGTTTTTAAAAAATCATAATTTCAGTATAAATAAATAAGGGTATACTATCAAAAAAAAAAAGCAAAACAAAACTTATCTGGTGGGGGAGGTGCACACCTGCAATCCCAGCTACTAGGGAGGCTGAAGCATGAGAATCACTTGAAGCATAACAATCAACTTTTTGTCTCAACAACAACAATAAAAAAAAGGAAAACTAAGTGTCTCATACACACACACACACGCGTACACACAAAGTTTCTAGATGCTACAATGTATAGTATCCCTAAATGATTTAAGTTGAATAGCTATTAAAATAGTAATCTTGAAAAATTATTTGTGGTATGCACAAAGCGCCTGTGCTAATGTTGGCTGAAAAAAGAATATAAAATAGCATATATCAGCACTATCTAATACAAATATTATGAGAGACACAGACGTGAGTCACATATGTAATTTTTTTTTTTTTTTTGAGACGGAGTCCTGCTGTTGCCCAGACTGTAACCCAGTGGTGTGATCTCCACTCACCGCAAGCTCTGCTTTCTGGGTTCACGCCATTCTCCTGCCTCAGCCTCCCAAGTAGCCAGGATTACAGGTGCCCACCACCACGCCCGGCTAATTTTCTGTATTTTTAGTAGAGATGAGGTTACACTGTATTAGCCAGAAGGGCCTTGATCTCCTGACCTCATGATCTGCCCGCCTTGGCCTGCCAAAGTGCTGGGATTACAGGAGTGAGCCACCGTGCCAGGCCCACATATGTAATATTAAATGTGCTAGAAGCCACATTTAGAGTTAATAGGTGATGTTAACTTTAATAATTTATTTTGTTTAACCCAATAGAGACAAAATTTTATTTCAGTAATCAACATAAAAATTATGAGGTATTTTATAGTTTTTAATAATAAATCTTATAAATCTACAGTATATCTTCCTCTCATAGCTCATCTCAAAAAAGACTATATTTTAAAGGCTCAATAGCTATATGTGGCTAGCAGCCACCATCTTGGACAGTGCAGTTACATAATATTATTTCTTTTAAACAAAGTCACTTGGTTAGCCCTTCTGTCTATGCCTATTTACATGGAAAACTGTTGGCAGAGAATACGGCAACTTATTCATTGCAGTTATCTTTAGGTTGAAGAGATATAGGTACCAGTTTTTTTTTTTTTTTTTTTTTTTGTTAAGACAGTCTCACTCTGTTACACAGGCTGGAGTGCAGTGGCACAATCTCAGCTCATTGCAACATCCACCTCCTGGGTTCAAGTGATTCTCCTGCCTCAGCCTCCTGAGGAGCTGGGATTACAGGCACCTGCCATGATGCCCAGAAAATTTTGTATTTTTAGTAGAGACAGGGTTTTGCCATGTTGGCCAGGCTGGTCTCGAACTCCTGACCTCAAGTGATCTGCCCACCTCGGCCTCCCAAAGTGCTTGGATTACAAGCATGAACCACCGTGCCTTTCTCTTCATTCTTTAAAAAGTATGTTCTTTTAGAATCAAAGAAACAAAATAAAATATTACAGTCTCTACTTACAGTCTCTCAAGAAATACAAATATTATTAAAAGGAGTAAAATGAATATGTAAGACATGGGAGTGAATTCAACATGGGATTCTTCTATGTTCTGAAACTAGCACAATGGTCAACGTTCTGGTGGAATATGAGAAGAGAATGAAAAAGACACCAATGGCTTTGAGACAATGGCCCTACAAAATGGAAATGCTACTAGAGACTCCAGCTTTTGTAATGGGAAGCTAGCTTTTACATACAAATCCTCCTATGGAAAACAACAAGTGCTAGATAAACGATCCAATAAGTCTTCTTAAAAACAACAAACAGAATAGTAAGACATTAGTAAGCCAAAAATGGAAGAAAAGCTGAAAAGGCAGAGAATTAAACATGGAATAGAAGCTATACTCTGAGGGTATTTGCTGGTCTTTTCAAATTTAACTTTAAAAGGCTCTCAGGGAGAAGTCAGAGCCCACGGAAACATACACATTGGAGATTCTGATAGGAGACTCTCCATGACAATCTAGAACTCTAAAGGCCTCCATCACCAGGGAAAGTGTAAAGTGAAGATTAAATAAAACCCAAAATAAGTAGAATGAAGAGAGTAATTAAGATAAAAGGGGACACCAATTATGTAGAAAACCAGCAAACAATAGACAAGAAGCAATGAAATCAAAGACTGTTCTTTGAATGAAATAATAAAATTGATAAACCTCTAGTCAGACTGACGCTGATGAAAGAAAGCATGAATTACCCATAGCAGGAATTACAAATCCTACATTATTAAATGAATAGCAATGCAATGTTATAAACCATTTTATTTCAATAAACTTGTTAACATAGAAGAAATGGACAAATACTTTGAAAGATGCAAACTACCAAAACTAACTTAACATGAAATATACAACTTGAAATAATTCTCTATTAGAGATATTCTATAAACATACTGCAGGCCCAGTTTTATTGTTTAGTGTTATCATGAAATTAATGAAGAATTAATACCAACCCTACGAAGACTCCATCAGAAGATAAAGGAATAATGAACACTTCCCACCCTGAGTCCAGTACCAGCCTAATAATAAAACCAGAAAAAGACCTTAAAAGAAAACTAGAGTTGAATACTCTCTAAGATAAAAGACACAAAAATCTTCAACAAAATGTTAATAAATCCAGACATATGTAAAAAATCATATATTTTGACCAATATTATGAGAGACACAGACATGAGTCACATATGTAAGTGTAAATGTGCTAGAAGCCACATTTAGAGTTTAATAGGTGATGTTAACTTTAATAATTTTGTTTAACCCAATACAGCCAAAATTTTACTTCAGTAATCAACATAAAAATTATGAGGTATTTTATATTTTTAAACAATAAATCTTATAAATCTAGAGTATATCTTCCTCTTATAGCACATCTCAAAAAAGACTGTATTTTAAACGCTCAATAGCTATATGTGGCTAGCAGCCACCATCTTGGATTGACCCCAGGAACTCAAGATTGGTTTAATCCCAGGAACTCCAGATTGGTTTAACATTTAAAAATCAATTAATGTAAATCGTTGTATTACTAGTATACAGAAGAATGGTCATCTTGATATGCATGCAAAAATATATCTGGACATGATTCGATGCCCATCAATTATAAAAACTCTTAGCAAGCTAGCTAGTGAAAAAAATTCCTTCAACCTGGTAAAGGGAATTATGAAAAAAAAGAAGCTCTTAAATAACCACTGGGTCAAAGAAGAAATCAAAAGGGAAATTAGAAAATACTAAGAGATGAATTTAAATGAAACCCAATAAACCAAAGCTAACAGGATGCAGCAAAAGCAACACCAAGAGGGATGTTTAGAGCTGCGAATGTATACTTTAAAAAAAATCTCAAATCAATAAACTGTATACCTTAGGACTAGAAAAAGAAGAGCAAAGTAGACCTAAAGGTAGCAAAAGGAAAAAAAATAAAAAGATTAGAGTGGACATAAACTAGAGAAGAGAAAAACAACAGGAAAATCAAGGAAACAAAGTGTTAGTTACCTGAAAAGATCAACAAAATTGAAAAACCTTTAACTAGACTGACAGAAAAAAGAGAAGAATCTTAGAATTACTAAAATCAGAAATGAAAGCAGAGGCATTCTTACCGATTTTACAGAAATAAAAAGGATTAGGCTAGCCTGGGCAACATGGCAAGACTCTACCTCTAATTTTTTTTTTTTTAATTACCTGGGCATGGTGTCATGTGCCAAGAGTCCCAGCTACTTGAAAGTCTGAGGTGGGAGGATGCTCGAGCTCAGGAGTTTGAGGCTACAGTGACCTATGGTTGCACCACTGCACTCCACCTGCAGTGACAGAGTGAGACTCTTTAAAAAAAAAGGATGGAAAGAGAATACAATGAACAATTGTACACCAAAAAATTAAATAATCTATATGAGATGAGCATATTCCTGGAAAGACACAAACTACCAAAACTGACTAATAAAGAAATAGAAAATCTGAATAGATATGTAACCTTTAAAATAATTGAATAAAAATCTTCTCAGCAAAGAAAAACCCAAGACTGGATGGCTTCACTCTTGACTTCTAGCAACAATTAAGAAAGAACTAATGCCAATCTTTCTTAAACTCTCCCCCACAAAAAGTGAAAGAGGAGAAAACACTTTCTAGTTCTTTTTGTGAGGCCAGAAATACCCTGATATCAATACAGCACAAAAATACTACAAGAAGAAAAAAACTCCACAGACTAATATCTCTTAATATCTCTTAATGTAAAAATCCTCAAAAATACTAGCAACCTGAATTCAGCAGGATGTCAAGAGTGAGATTCATTTCTGGGATACATGGATAATTCAGCATACAAAAAATGATAAATGTAATACATCACATGAACAGAATGAAGAAAAAAATAACAGGCCAGGCGCAGTGGCTCATGCCCAGCACTTTGGGAGGCCGAGGCAGGTGGAACACGAGGTCAGGAGATCAAGACCATACTGGCTAACATGGTGAAACCCCGTCTCTACTAAAAAATACAAAAAAACAATTAGTTGGGCATGATGGTGGGCGCCTGTAGCCCCAGCTACTTGGTAGGCAGAGGCAGGAGAATGGCGTGAACCCGGGAGGTGGAGCTTGCAGTGAGCCGAGATTGCACCACTGCACTCCAGCCTGGGTGACAGAGCAAGATTCCGTTAAAAAACAAAAAACAACAACAACAACAACAACAACAACAAAAAAAAAAACAGAATCATCTCCATTGACAGAAAAATCATTTGACAAAATTTAACACCCTTTCATGATAAAAATACTCAATAAACTAGAAATAGAACGGAATTTCCTCAACATGTTAAGGGCCATATATGAAAAATATTACACCTAACATTATACTCAATGTTGAAAGCATGAGAAATTTTCCTCTAAGATAAGGAGGAAAAGAAGGGTAGCTTTTGCCACTTCTATTCAGTATAGCACAAGAAGTTTAGTCAAAGCAATTAGATAAAAGGGCATACATATTGAAAAGGAAATAGTAAAATTATCTCTGCTTTCAGATGACATGATTTTATCAATGGGAAACCCTAAGGATTCCACAAAAAACTTTTAGAACCATTAAATGAATTCAGGATTGTTGCAGGGTACAAAATCAATTCACACAAATCAGTTGCATTTCTATACACTAGCAATGAACAATCCAAATAAGAAACTAAGAAAACAATATTTTTACAGTAGCATCAAGAAGAATAAAATACTTAGGAATAAGTTAACTGTGGAGACAAAAGATCTGTACACTGACAATTATAAACTGCTAAAAAAAATTAAAGCTGACATAATTAGGTGGAAAGACATTCTATGTTTATGATTTGGAAGAATATTGTTAAGATGACAATATTACCCAAAGAAATCTACCAATTCAATGTAAGTCTTATCAAAATCACAATGGAGTTTTTTACAGAAAAGAAAAAAAAATCATACTAAAATTCATATGTAATCTCTAGAAACTCCAAATGACCAAAACAATCTTGAAAAAGAACAAAGTTGGAGACATCATACTCCCTGATCTTAAACGATACCACAAAACTATACTAACCAAAACAGTGTGGTATTGGCATAAGGCACAGACTAAAGGGAAAAAACAGCCCAGCAATAAACCCTCATAATTATGGCTCATCGATTTTTTTTTTTTGAGACAGAGTCTCTATCACCCAGGCTGGAGTGCAGTGGTGCGATCTCAGCTCACTGCAACTTCTGCGTCTGAGGTTCAAGCGATTCTCCTGCCTCAGCCTCACAAGTAGATAGGGTTTTGCCATGTTGGCTAGGCTGGTCCTGAACTCCTGGTCTCAAGTGATCCACCCGCCTTGGCCTCCCCAAAGTGCTGGGATTACAGGTGTGAGCCACCATGCCCAGCCCAGGACTTGTCTTTTCAACAAACAATACTGGGAAAACTGGATATCTGCATACAAAATAATAAAGTTGGACATTTATGCCATATACAAAAATGAACTCAAAAGGAATCAAAGATAATAGCTACAATTATAAAACTCTTAGGAGAATACAAAGCAGAAAATCTTCATCACATGAGATTTGGCACTGATTTTTAAAAATGTGACACCAAAAGCACAAATAGATAAATAAATAGCAACAAAAAAGCAAATAAATAAATAGGACTTCATCAAAATGTAATGCTTCTGTGCATCAAAGAACACCAACAAGAATGTGAAAAAGGAATTCAAAGAATGGGAGAAAATACTTGCAAATATTACCTGATAAGTGATTAATATCCAGAATATTCTATGACTCAAAAACCACACAATTAAAAAAACGAGCAGAAGACTTCAATATGTACCTCTCCAAATAATCTATACAAATAACTAATAAGACATAATATGCTCAACATTATTGATCATTAGGGAATGTCAAAATCAAAATCACAGTGAGATATCACTTCACACTCATTATGAAGGCTATTATAAAAACTGGAAAATAAGTATTGGTGAGATACAGGGAAACTGGAACCCCTGAGCATTGCTGTTGAGAGTGTAAAATGGTGCTACTGCTTAGTGGCAGTTTGGCGGTTCCACAAAACCTTAAATAAAGAATTACCATTCTATTCCCATACAACTATCATATGATCCAGCAATTCTACTCCAGGTATATACACAAAAGAAATGAAAGCAGGTACTCGAACAGATATTTGTACATAAATGCTCATAGCAGGATTATCCACAATAGCCAAAAGGTGGTACCAACTCAAATATCCATCAACAGATGAATGGATAAACAAAATGTGGTATATCTATACAATGGAACAGTATTCATCCATAACAAGGAAACAAATTCTGATTTGTGCTACTACATGAATGAAGCTTGAAATTATCATGTTCAGTGAAATAAGCTAAACACAGAAGGACAAATATTTTATGATTCCACTTATTTGAGACACTTACAACAGGCAAATCCAAAGACACAGAAAGTTAGAATTTACCAGGGTCTGGGGGGAGGGACAGATGGGGAATTATTATTTGATGGGTGCAGAGTTTATGTTTGGGATAGTAAAAAAAGTTCTGGATAGAGATAGTGGTAATGGTTATACAATATTGTGACTATATCTAATGCCACTGGGCTGTACACATAAAGAGTTAAAGAGGTAACTTTTATATTAAATATGTATTTTACATGGCAAAAATAAATTTAAAAAATACTAGCACAAACATAATAAAGATAAAAAACTAAATGCTCACAGAAGGATGTCCAATATCAAACATGGTACTGGAGGTCCTAGCCAGGGGAAAAAAATCCATAAAGCCTTTTTGGAGACCTGATGTACAGTGTGATGACAATAGTTAATAAAAACTTATTAAATCTCTGAGGCTGGCAAGATGGCTGAATAGGAACAGCTCCAGTCTGCAGCTCCCAGCATGATCAATGCAGAAGGTGGGTAATTTCTGCATTTCCAACTGAGGTACCTGGCTCATCTCACTGGTAGTGGTTAGACAGTGGGTACAGCAGCCCAGGGAGGGTGAGCAGAAGCAAGGCGGGGCGTTGCCTCACCTGGGAAATGTAAGGGGTTGGGGAACTCCCTCCGCTAGCCAAGGGAAGTTGCAAGGGACTGTGTTGTGAGGAACAGTGCATTCTGGCCCAGATGCTATGCTTTTCCCATGGTCTTCACAACCCACATACCAGGAGATTCCCTCGGGTGCCTACACCCTGGGTTTCAAGCACAAAAGCGAGCAGTCATTTGGGCCAACACCAAGCTTGCTGCAGGAGTTTTTTTTTTCATACCCCAGTGGCACCTGGAATGCCAGTGAGACAGAACCATTCACTCCCCTGGAAAGGGGGCTGAAGCCAGGGAGCCAAGTGGTCTAGCTCAGTGGATCTTACCCCCATGGAGCCCAGCAAGCTATGATCCACTGTTGTGAAATTCTCACTGCCAGTACAGCAGTCTGAAGTTGACCTAGGATGCTGGAGCTTGGTGTGGGGAGGGGTGTCCACCATTACTGAGGTTTGAGTACGTGGTTTTCCCCTCACAGTGTAAACAAACAGGCTGGGATGTTCAAACTGGGCGGAGCCCACCACAGCTAGGCAAAGCCACTGTAGCCAGACTACCTCTCTGGATTCCTCCTCTCTGGGCAGGCCATCCCTGAAAGAAAGGCAGCAGCCCCAGTCAGGCGCTTATAGATAAAACTCCCATCACCCTGGGACAGGGCATCTGGGGGAAAGGATGGCGGTGGGCACAGCTTCAGCAGACTTAAATGTTCCTGCCTGCTGACTCTGAAGAGGACAGTGGATCTCCCAGCACAGTGCTCGAGCTCTGCTAAGGGATAGACAGCCGCCTCAAGTGGGTCCCTGACCCCCATGCTTCCTGACAGGGAGAAACATTCCCAGCAGGGGTTGACAGACACCTCATACAGGAGAGTTCTGGCTGGCATCTGGCAGGTGCCCCTCTGGGATGAAGCTTCCAGAGGAAGGAACAGGCAGCAATCTTTGCTGTTCTGCAGTCTCTGCTGGGGATACCCAGGCAAAAAGGGTCTGGAGGGTCCTCCAGCAAGCTGCAGCAAACCTGCAGCCGAGGGGCCTGACTATTAGAAGGAAAACTACCAAACAGAGAGGAATATCATTATCATCAACAAAAAGGACATCCACACAAAAACCCCATCTGAAGGACACCAACATCAAAGACCAAATGTAGACAAATCCATGAAGATGAAAAAAAAAAAAAGAAAAAAGAAAAAACAAAACAGTGCAAAAAGGCTGAAAATTCCAAAAACCAGAATGCTTCTTCTCCTCCAAAGGATCACAACTCATCGCCAGCAAGGTAACAAAACTGGATGGAGAATAAGTTTGACAAATTGACAGAAGTAGGCTTCAGAAGGTGGATAATAACCACAAACTCCTCTGAGCTAAAGGAGAATGTTTTAACCCAATGTAAGGAAGCTAAGAACCTTGAAAAAAGGCTAGAGGAATTGCTAACTAGAATAATCAGTTTAAAAAAGAACATAAATGACCTGATGGAGCTGAAAAACACAGCATAAGTATTTCATGAGGCATACACAAGTATCAATAGCTGAATTGATAAAGCAGAGGAAAGGATATCAGAGATCAAAGATCAACTTACAGAAATAAAGTGTGAAGACAATATTAGAGAAAAAAGAATGAAAAGGAAGGAACAAAGCCTCCAAGAAATATGGGACTATGTGAAAAGACCAAATACACGTTTGAATGGTGTACCAGCAAGTGACAAGGAGAATGGAATCAAGTTGGAAAGCACTCTTCAGGGTATTATCCACGAGAACTTCCCTAACCTAGCAAGGCAGACCAACATTCAAATTCAGGAAATACAGAAAACACCACAAAGATACTCCTTGAGAAGAGCAACCCCAAGACACATAATCATCAGATTCACCAAGGTCAAAATGAAGGAAAAAATGTTAAGGACATCCAGAGAGAAAGGTCGGGTTACCCACAAAGGGAAGGCCATCAGAATAACAGCAGATATCTCTGCAGAAAACCTACAAGCCAGAGGAGAGTGAAGGCCAATATTCAACATTCTTAAAAGAACTTTCAACCCAGGATTTCATATCCAGCCAAACTGAGATTCATAAGTGAAGGAAAAATAAAGTCCTTTACAGACAAGCAAATGCTGGAGGATTTTGTCACCACTAGGCCTGCCTTACAAGAGCTCCTGAAGAAAGCACTAAATATGGAAAGGAAAAACCAGTACCAGCCACTGCAAAACATACCAAATTGTAAACACCATCAACACTATGAAGAAACTGCATATACTAATGGGCAAAATAACCAGCTAGCATCATAATGACAGGATCAAATTCACACATCATAGTATTAACCTTATATATAAATGGACTAAATGCTCAAAGTCTGAGGATACAGAATCAATGTGCCAAAATTGCAAGCATTTCTATATACCAATAACAGACAGAGAGCCAAATCATGAGTGAACTCCCATTCACAAATGCTACAAAGAGAATAAAATACCTAGGAATACAACTTACAAGGGATGTGAAGGACCTCTTCAAGGAGAACTACAAACCACTGCCCAAGGAAATAAGAGAGGACACAAACAAATAGAAAAACATTCCATGCTCATGGATAGGAAGAATCAGTATCATGAAAATCATCATACTGCCAAAAGTAATTTACAAATTCATCACTATCCCCATCAAGCTGCCATTGACTTTCCTCACAGAATTAGAAAAAACAACTTTAAATTTCATATGGAACCAAAAAAGAGCCCGCATTGCCAAGTCAATCCTAAGCCAAAAGAACAAAGCTGGAGGCATCACGCTACCTGACTTCAAACTATACTACAAGGCTACAGTAACCAAAACAGCATGGTACTGGTACCAAAACAGAGATATAGACCAATGGAACAGAACAGAGGCCTCAGAAATAACACATATCTACAACCATCTGATCTTTGAGAAACCTGACAGAAACAAGCAACGGGGAAAGGATTCCCTATTTAATAAATGGTGTTGGGAAAACTGGCTAGCTATATGCAGAAAACTGAAACTGGACCCCTTCCTTACACCTTACACAAAAATTAACTCAAGATGGATTAAAGACTTAAACATAAGACTTAAGCCATAATAACCCTAGAAGAAATCCTAGGCAATCATTCAGGACACAGTCATGGGCAAAAACTTCATGACTAAAACACCAGAAGCAACGGCAACAAAAGTGAAAATTGACAAATTGGATGTAACGAAACTAAAGAGCTTCTGCACAGCAAAAGAAACTATCATCAGAGTGAACAGGCAACCTACAGAATGGGAGAAAATTTTTACAATCTATCCATCTGTCAAAAGGCTAATATCCAGAATCTACAAGGAACTTAAACAAATTTACCAGAAGAAAAAACCAGAAAAAAAAACCCCATCGAAAAGTGGGCAACAGATATAAACAGACACTTCTCAAAAGACATTGACGCAGCCAACAAACGTTTATAAAAAGAAAGCTCATCATCCCTGGTCATTAGAGAAATGCAAATCAAAACCACAATGAGATACCATCTCACACCAGTTAGAATGGCCATGATTAAAAGATCAGGAAACAACAGATGCTGGGGAGGTTGTGGAGAAATGGGAATGCTTTTAAACTGTCGATGGGAGTGTAAATTACTTCAACCATTGTGGAAGACAGTGTGGTGATTCCTCAAGGATCTAGAACCAGAAATATTATTTGACCCAGCAATTCCATTACTGGGTATATACCCAAATAATTATAAATCATTCTACTATAAAGACACATGCACACGTATGTTTATTGCAACTGTTCACAATACAATACGTATGTTTATTGCAACTGTTCACAATAGCAAAGACTTAGAACCAACCCAAATGCCCATCAATGATAGACTGGATAAAGAAAATGTGGCACATATACACCATGGAATACTATGCAGCCATAAAAAAGGATGATTTTGTGTCCCTTGCAGGGACATGGATGAAGCTGGAAACCATCATTCTCAGCAAACTAACACAAGAACAGAACACCAAACACCACATGTTCTCACTCATAAGTGGGAGCTGAACAATGAGAAGAGATGGACACAGAGAGGGAAACATCACACAGCAGAGCCTGTCGGTGGGTAGGGAGCTAGGGGAGGGATAGTATTAGGAGAAATACCTAATGTAGATGACAGGTTGATGGGTGCAGCAAACCACTATGGCATGTGTATACCTATGTAACAACTCTGTACGTTCTGCACATGTATCTGAGATCTTTAAGTTTAATTAAAAAAAGTATTCAATCTTTGTAATTTGCTGAGAATAAATTTTAAGTATTCTTACTGCCAAAAAAGAGATGATTGTGAGGTGATTAATATTTTGATAGCTTAATTTTGTTAATCATTTCTCAGTGTATATGTATATCAAAATATTATGTTGCAAACCTTAAATACACACTATTTTTATTTGTCAATTATACCTCAATAAATGTGGAAAAAAAATAACATTCTAAAATAAGTGGTAAATTTCTTTTTGAAAAAATATAAGACCTTATAGGAAAAGTGAGAAAATAGTGAGATGATGCCAAGAAAATTGCCAAATATTTTCAATGGTGGGAAAGCAGCAGAAGCCAGGAGCACAGCTGATATTTGACCAAGTAGAGAGTTTCACCAAACACTCACGTGTGTATATATTCCATTCTCAGCTGCCCTTGAAATGGCCCATGCTTTGTGATAATGATAACATTTTAAGAAAATTCACAGCAAGTTATGTAGAAAAGAAATCAAAACCAGAATGAATCAAATTCTTATTGCCAGTAATTAGAGGTTGAGTAACTCACACATTGAGATAAGTTGGGGAGGTCTTTGGGCTGCATACAAAGAACTTGAATTTATAGAGAGGTTATATTAAGTCTGTGTATCTGAGTATTGCTGGTTATTTCACATATGTTTCCCCTGCACTGGCTCAATTACAACCAGAGATAAAGTGTTAAGTAGCTATAAAGACATTCTGTTATATTCCTACAAACAACCATCACTGCAAGGAAGCATTTGGATGGAGAATGAGAAGAGTCATTGTCTTGGTGGTCTGTAGAGACCTGCCCCTTGAGTCTGCACAGAGAAAAATAGGGATACTATACTCAAAGAAGACAGTAGAAAATTTCCAAATAGTCCCTGAAGCAGAAGCAGTACAAGACACACCTAAGGGTAACATAGTAAAAGTTTAACCTATTGGAAATGAAACCTTCTAATGAACCTTGAAATCTTCTAATGAATCTTATGTCAAAGAGTCATCATTTATAGGTAACATGAGAGGTACAGCCATTTCAACAGTGAAATCACAGACCTTTGGAAAGTATTGTTAATGAGACTTGTACTTAAAGTGTATAGTATGCAGGAATAGAAATCTTCAAAAGAAAAAAATATTCTAGTCTTCAACAGTTCCACTGAGAAGCAAAAAATAGCAACAAATAAACATTCAGTTCAGTAATATAAAAAGAATAAAACTGACAAGGAGTTTGAAAGAATTAAGATTAAAGAACTAATTAAAAATCAAAAATGGAGATTTGAGAGAAAACTGTGAGAGCTGCATATATGTAAAAGGACAAAAAAAATAGATTTTTGCTAGTTTGAATTACAAAAAAGACAAGACAACTTTGGAATGAGAAGGAACTTATTAGTATATCTGGAAAAGATTTTTAAATTATAAAAAATGCTGTATAAAGCTCATGTCTATTTAAAAATCTAAATTAAGTGATTATTGAGATAAATATTTAAAATAGATTCATGATCAGCATACTCACGAAGTAAGTTGAAAATGGTAGAACAGATCTATGCCCTACAAAGGAGCAGGAGAAAAATATTATGTTGCTGAGTCTACAAAACTACTTAATATGTTTTAGAGCATGTGTGAGGATGATGCTGTCGACTAATTTTGTTTTTCTCCCACTTCATATGTTGAAGTCCTAATCTTCAGTTTTCGTGTATTTGGAGACCGGATCTTTCAGAGGTAATTAAGATTAAATCAAGTCCTAAGGGTATGGCCCTAATCCAGTAGGATTGGTGACTTTAAATAAGAGACAGAGGGCTCTCTTTTTCTCACTGCCACATGAAGATACAATAAAGAAGGAGCCATCTACAAGCTGGGAAGAAAGCCTTCACGGGAAACGGAATCAGCCTGCACCCAGACCTTGGACTTCCCAGCCTCCAGATGTGTGAGAAATAAATTTGTTGTTTAAGCCACCCAGTCTGTGGCAATTTGTTATGGCAACCTGAGCTAACCAATTACAGATGGGAACCTTCCCAATTTATTTTCATTAAAGTAACAAAACTAATTCCAAAACCTATAAATAGTACTGAAAAATTATGGACCAGTCTCCTAATAGTTTAAAAATCCCAAAGAAAATATTGAATGAATTCAGCAAAGTATTCAAAGAATTAACTTTTTCTACAATTAACATTGTAGTTTTACACTAAAGCAGGATCAGAATAGTTGAACATTTGTAGTTTTATTAATCTCATATGTATATAAATAGGCTAAAAGAAGGGTCAAAAAACTTTTTTCTGTAAAGGGCCAGTGAATATGTTAGGCCCTGTGCAAAAGCAATCTCTGTTGTAAGTACTCAATTCTTTCATTGTGGCCCCAAAGTAGTGTGAGGTAATATGTAAATAAATGGGTGAGGCTGTGCTTCAATATAACATTATTAAAACAAGAGTGGGTTTTGCTAACCTCTGGGACAAGGAAGAAAAAAAAGATTTTATATATCTAGAGGCTAGAAAGGGATTTGATAGAATTCCACATATAGTACTTTAAATAGAATTCTCAGTAAAACGATGAATAAAATCAATTTTATGAGCATAGATAATCTTTTATAAGGAAACATGAGAAATGCAGCTTTTACAGTCAGGAAAAAAGTTACTGATGCCTCGTATTTTATTGCTATTATTCAGTGTTGCACTAGATGTCTTAGTCAATGCAACAACACAAAAAATAAATGGCAGTCTAGCAGAAAAGATAATTTCTATATATTTTTTTATCCTAAAATGCAAGAAAATCAACTGAAAAATTATTAGAACAGATGCAGATTTGAATTGTGTGGTTAGATAAAAGATAAATATACGGAAAGATCAATAGTGTTCTTTATTAAAACTGAAAGAGACTCCCAAATAATATTATTCTCCTGAACAGTGACACATCCTGCTAAGTGATTAGGCCCTGCTGAAGGGAAACATGGCTGTTGTGAGCCACTGTTAGGGATGGGAGTTGATGGCATCATTGGAGTGCCACCATATATATAAAGATATATAAAGAACATATATATATATATATCAGATATATAACGAAGTAACTATTGAGTCTCACTGAAGAATGTAAAGAAGTCATGAATCAAGGGAAATCTATCTGGTCCCCCTGGATGAAAAAGTTGGTCATTGTCTGAATACTTAATCTCCAATAAAATCAGAAAAGCATGAATTTTAACTAGAAAAGTCATTCACTCATTCACCAAGTAAGTAGTCTAGGCACCCTTCTAAGGGCTTGGTTTCACCAAAGAATAAAATGCAAAAGTTCTTGTCCTTGTAACTTCTTTCTGGCCCTTATCGAGATTACATTCTAGCCAGGCAACATAGGCCATAAGCTATAAGCCTAATTACATATCTTAGAAGGTGGTTAAAGAGGCATAAAAGCGAGAGAAGGAAGATCAAAAGTTTAGTAGCAGTCAATTTTAAAAAGTGGGGTTAGGTGTGCCCTTACTGATGAGGAGACATTTAAGCAAAAGCCCAGAGGTCCAACAGGATTCCTATAAGGCTATCTGGGGGAGAAACATCTCAGGTTGAAGTTAGTGCCAAGGCTCTAAGACATAGATAAGAATTAGAAGGAATACAGGTAAGAGCAAGGAGCCAGCCTGACTGGAGTTGAATGAACATATGAGGTGGTAAAAAGTAAGACATGATGTCTGACAGGTGCAGGAAGAGGTCATGTAGATGCAGCATTCATTGTGTGAAACTATAGTAAAATGCTAATTATTAAATAGTACAATGTTAGTATTACTGGAATAGGTTTCTTCAATTATATAATAATTGAACCTGCTATGTAGCAGGTCAATAAAAGAGCCTCAATAAAATAGAAAAAATCATTTAGAAGAGCTAAATATTTGATAATTCACATAAGATAGGTTTGGTGTTCCAAATTTAGAATAGTCATCTTTGCAGGGAGGAGGGTTGGTAAGGGAGGGGAATGATCTAGTTGAATCATGCCATGGAAGAGAGGCAGGAGATTTGGATGGCAAGACGGACTTGGCCTGTTATTGCTAGCTTTGAATACAGAGGAAGCAGTCCCCGGCAGGAGTCAGAAGGCTGGTATCAGTCTTCGTGTTGTCACTGGTTGGTCCTGTGAAAGTTATGCAGCCTCTCTGGGCCCTGATTTCCTCAGTCCCTGTCACTGTTTCCTTTCCAGAGTGCCACTGAACACGTATCAGTGCACAATAGTGAATAAGATCCTAGGGGTGCGGGGTCCAAACTTTAGTTCAAATCCTGACTTGAGTAGAGAGTAGCTGTGAGACCATGGCATTTATCTAACCTCTGCTTTTCATTGTTCCCATCTGCAAAGAGGACCACGACGCCTATTATACAGGCATGAATGGAATAGATATATAATACATATTATGTAATTTGATACTTAGGTGCTCAGTAACTTTGTCCCCTTTTCTTTAACAGAAGTAAAATATTCTTGAAATAGGAGAACAACAGTAATAAAAGTTTACTTATTTGTGTGCTAGGCACTTTTTATTACCTACAACTTCATAAAATCAGTGTTATTATTCCCATGTTACTGATCAGAAAACTGAGGCTCCAAGGGATACAAAACTTGCTGAAATAGTAAATAGACTAGTAAATAAAATAAGTCTTATAGTAAATAGAATAAGTCTAACTTATTCTAGAGCTCAGCTTTCAATTGCTACCATTTAATGCCTTAATAATTACCCATATATGTAAGACATTTTGCATACATTACATATTTTACCTAAAAATGACCCTGTTAAGATAAAGCCTTGATTTTCCTTTTTGATCTTAAATTGAGGCAAATAGTTTGCTGGCACATAAAGCTGGTTCCTTAGAGAATTAGAACAATTATAAGCTTCTCAGGAATCAGTAAATGGTGACGTCTGTCAAAAAGTGAAATATTGCAAAGGCAGTTGCTATTAATTTTTAAATAACTGCTGGAGCCTAGTCCCGACAGCAAGAAGCTCCATATATATATTCTGCCTAATTTGATGGGGATGAACTTCAAAAAACAGATTAAATCTTTTCAGCTTTTTACCTCAAACAAAGATAATTAGCTTGAAATAGATGAGAATAAATCACAAATACTGTTATTTCAAAGACATTTCCTTCCACTTAATCCTGATTTGCTTGATGCCTTGATTCATAAAAAGTAATATTCCATCTGTATATAAGTTTTGCATTTTGTTCAGAAATACCAGTCTTGTATTTTAGCCCCTAGATGGTAATTTCCAAGATTTCAGCTCCTCTCTTTTGACAGCTATTCACAAACTGCTTGAAATCTCATGAGTATAAACAACAAATAAAGAAATATGGTAAAACTGAGAAATATCAGGAGGTCAAAGATAAAGTGAGGACATTTTTCTTTACAAGCCTGAAAGAAGTAGTTCGTTCAATTCTCCTTGCTGCTTTGAAAGATCAAGAGTCATTCCTAAGTCCTTTTCCTATAGCTTGCTTATATCAGCTGGAGCTCTCATTAGCCTGGAAGGGACCTCAGGAAGACATATATGCCTGCCTGATAGTTTCAAGCAAGGTTTTACCCAATATAGCAACGCAGGCATCTGGGCAGTGCTTGTAAAACTGAAATAAACATTTGTCGATCAAACCCGAAGTTTGCCCTAAAGGACTACATTTTTTAGTATTATTTCATTTCCAGCAAAACCTCTACCTTGGGATCATGTCTAGAGGCCTAAACGAGGGCCAAGTCAATTTCCTTTTGTAACTTTGGCCGACGTGCCTCATGCATCATGTCTTCTCCTAAGCTGTTTACCCCGAGTTATCATTTATTTTAACCATCTACAAAATTACTCCTAATGCTACCCAGGTATTTGGTTCTACTGACCAATATCAAAAACAAAATTCTGAATGGAATAATTTTCTTATTTTGTCATTCCAATTGGATCCACCAGCCACAGGGGCAAAGTGTTGGTATTTGGGCGCCGGAGTAGACAAGAAAGGGAAAGAACCTGTATTTGCTTTGGAAAATTATTCGTCCTTTTACAGATCATGGACTCTGGCTGCATATCTCTTAATGAAATGTTTCTAAACCTAACCAAACTGCCAGGAAGTAATTTGTAATAAATTACTGGCCTTTTGTATCACTTTCTGTTTTCTTTTTTTCACCTCATTACTATGACAAAAAGTGTATTAGTGTCTGAACATTTCAACAGTTCCAAGAACTGTAGCTGTAGGCACTTCATAAAATGGAAATGGGTGACTTGGTTGGGTTCTTTATTGCATGTGTACCACACCCATAATTGTTTAGTTTGCATTGCATTTGCACACTCAAATCTTATACATGGGGTACCAGGCAGGGCTGGGGAGCTCGGTTGGTGATAGCAGAAGTTGTTGTCTTAAAATGGTTTGAGAGGTGATTTAGTGATTTGTGTTGTGCAATAGGTAAAAAACTAAAACGTAGTAAAATATTGAATTATTCTAAAATAATATCTTAGATATCCTCTTCCAATGTCACTGGTATTTGTATTCTACGGTTCCGGAACCATTTGAGTAACCAGAGCCAATTCTCCAAAACTGACCCCACAAAACGACTGACTGGGGCAGACACAAAAATCCATGTATTCCCTAGGGAGCAAGCCACCTCTGCTTCTAAAGCAGTCTAGGAAGGTTCATTTTTGGGCCACATATGACAGTGATGGAGAATTTTGTCAGAGGGGGAGTTCTGAGCAGCTGGGATCTTCATCACGGCAGATGAAAACAGGATTGATACGCCAGTAATAAATCTTCTATCACTGAAGAAATTGGTGATCTGTTCTGCTATTTTTTGCTTTGACAAACTCTCAAAAGGGGGAAAATCCACCTTAATAAAAGGACTTTTTAAATACTAGGATTGGACTAACAGATTTAAGGGAAGAGAGCCAGGGTCCACCTGGGACGCATGTTTAGACAGACACCAACACACTGTTTATCTTAGTGTTGAGAAAAAATGATTTTTTTTTTTCAAAGATTCTGTGTTGCTTCCCTGCCCCGTGCCATTCAATAGTCAGGCCACAATCCTGGCTGACTGAGCCTTTGGTAGACCCCAGAGACACACTAGGAAATACGAAGCCATGGTACTCTAAGGGATTACATCTAGATGGAAAAGGAAAACTCTATTCTCAGAAACAATTAGTGAACAATTATGTTTTATGAATATTTTAAGAGATCGTTGCATTGTGGGGTAGCCAAAGAAATTTCACATAGTGGAAGGATTAAGCTTTAACGCTAAATTGAATTTAAATAGCACTTTATCTATTTGAATATTTGACTGGTTATGTTGTGATTTATATGATTTCTCTTACCTCCCGAAAAAGTGAGCCTCAAACTTTGCGAGTGTTAGGATCACCTGGGGAATGCATTAGAGGAACAGTTGTGGGTGCTCTCTCATACACACACGTGCCTTCAGACATTCAGAACTGAGCCTTTCCTTAGGTTACATCCTTTTTAGAACAGAGTCAGGTATAGTTTGTAAATTGTAGCAATTTCTCCTCTTGTGAACATTTAGAAATATTAATTTATCTCCACTTCTAACAAATGAATTGGAAATCTAATTAGGATCCAAATAAAGAGCCCGACTCAAGGCTGGCCATCTTGGGCAGCTGGCATAGGGCTGGGGAGGGGTCTCTGGGTGGGTATCTGCTGAGAACAAGAGGAGATGGGCTAACTGTGGACAGCGGGATCTGGGAGAGATGAAAGGGACAGAGAAATTTGGCAGGTTTCCCATTATGTTGGGAAGTGTGGATACTGCAGTTTCTTTGGGCTTTGGGTCCTGATTCTGCCACATCCCAGCCATGTGAACCTGCACAAGTTCCTCAGCCCCTGTAAATGGTAGGTCTTCAGCTAACTTGGATATCAGTGCTGCTTATCTGAATTGGTAATAATATGAGCAATATGAGCAATATTTATTTACTTAAGAAGGTTGTTGTGTGTGTTAAATAATTTAACATCTGTGAAACTTGGTAGAATAAAAGTCAATTAAATATTCTTTGTGCATTTAGTTTAAAATTTTCAAATATTCCATATCATTGTTTATATTGTCTTATTAAAATAGCCTATATGGTATGTCATAAATATGTTGCATTTTTAATAGTTCAGACTTTCTAAATTTTAAAATGAAGAAAAATTGAGTACCATTTCTTGGGCCTTATCCTGAGAGGTTTTTAGCTCAGGAGCTGTGGGGTGGGACCGAAGAATCTGCATTTTTGAAGCACTCCTGGGGATTGTATTATAGATAACACCTGAGCTACCTTTTGAAAAATAGTGTATACACCCAGAGTTCCTTATTGCAAAGAGAAATATTCTGTATATTCTCTATATATATGTGGGGAAATCACACATTTTTGGGTGCTCAGTAAATGTGTGATAAATGAAGGAATGAACAGTTAAATGAAAAGGAAGACTCATTCTACATTTCTCACCTTCAGTACTGTTGACATGTTGGGCCGAATAATTCTTTATTGTGGGAGCGTCCTGAGCACGGTAGGGTGTTTAGGAGCATCCCTGATTTCCACCCACCAGATGCCAATGGTACCCTCTATAATCATGACTGAATTGTCACCAGAGATGACCGAATGTCCCCTGTAGGCCAAGTCATCCTGTTTGAATCAGTCTCATAGGTTGATGCAACAGCATAAGGGAAGACCCCTAGCACTGTGTGGAGCACATAACATGCATTAAACACTCACACCATCGTGTAAATCATGGCTATTTCTTAAGACCATTTTGGATGTTGAATTTTTAAAATGACCTTCAGATGAATTGAAGGAAGCACAGACTAGATAGAACATTCCAACAGAAAGGGTTGCTTGCTGGTTCTGCAGGCCTTCTTGTAAGGTTAGATAATTATTTTCTTTTTCAGAATATCTGAATATGAACATAGGAAAAAAATTAATTTGATTTTGAGCATCCCTAGTGGATGTCTGGCCCTTAATTTGAAAAAAATGTTATGGGTTGTAATTTATCAGTGTGATTCCCATTAATCCCATAGGGAGTCAATGAATAAATCCATACACAAGATTTGAAAATATAACCTTGGATAGGATCCACTTGTTATATTCATGAGAATTATGATTGCCTACACATAGACACATTTCTCCCTCTCCATTAAAATTTTAAAGCCACACACTTAGCGAAAGGAGCTCATTTTGTCAAGAAAGTAGAAAAATTAAAAACGTTACTGCGATAAACATTGTATTTACTTCATTATTTAAACATTTGGCCACTCCTATAGCTTTAACCAAACAATTGAGTTTCCCTGGGGTCAGAGGCAAGTGAGGCTGTGGTGTGAACTAGAACTAGGTGACTTTGTGCTTTCTTGCATCGCAGGAAACAGTGAGGATTAGTATCCTCATAGAAGCACACAAGGATGTGTACACCTCAGACTGAATTCTGCCTTTTACCTGGGGTTCAAAATAATGAATTAGGAGCTTTAGTAAGATAGGTAAAATAAAAGAAATACTCATCTTGCCTTCCTTCTGCCTGAATTCTACCATGTCAGCAGCTATCGCTGTAACAGCTATGGCAACTACAACACCAACACCACCACAAAACAATGCCTATTTCTACTACAAGAACTGCTACTATCACTACAAACCTCTTCTCTACAACTGCTCTTACAATGCAGTAACAACTACCATTGCTACCACATAGCCACAATGGTAACAGCTACAATGACAACAATAACATTACTACTATTACTATGCTACTCTTTTACTAATTCTGGAAAATAACTCTGTTGAAAACTTACTGTTTCATGGATTTCACCACCATCCTCTGACATAGGTATTATGACCCCATTTTGAATAATTAGTTTGACTCACGTGCTCATAGAATGCAGTTTCAGGGTCCCAGAAGGTCCACTCAAGGTGTAACTCTGGATCTCCTGTTCAATGATGTGGGGCTTTACATTGTCTCCCAGGTGGCCATTCAACCTTGGGCAGGCAACTTCACCTTCCCAGAACTTGGCCATCATGCTTACAGAATGCAGAGGATGGATTAGATAATTCATAAATAGATCCCTCTATTCCCTCTCAGACTATCACCATATTATGTGAGCTGAGAGCACTGTGGCATCACACAGTGCCCTATAACTGAATGTTCATTTTGTCCTCTGGGTTCCCATGGGGATGGCTGCCTAGTGCTGTGGTGTAGCCAACAGGTGATAATTGATTATGTCCTCTCCGGGCCAAGAGAACATTAAGATCAGGATCCCCAGCATCTACATCAGGAATGGTGACGGAGTAGAACATTCTTATTTGAACTTTGCCTTTCTTTGCGGTTCAAAAAATGATGACCATGGAAACCCCATAAGTTAGACGTCCTTCAAAAGCATATTAACTCAAGAGAAAGACTGAGGGAGGATTAGGAAGTGGGAAGAACAAGTTCAGGCCTTTTTGTAAATAAGAGAATTGTGAATGACAACCACATGCATAGTTTTGTTATTCATAATAGCAAAAAAGTGAATGTCACATATACGCCCATAAGGAGGGGGCTGGTTAAATGAATTATGAAACCCTTCTACAATATGATACCCAGCAGCCATTAAAAATGATTCCATATTTGATACAGAATGATACCCATTTAAGTAAATGACAAAATAAAATTGTTATATAGCATAATCCCATTCCTCCTCAAATTCTCAACATTTCAAACTCTACAAATAGAAGCAAACTTTAAAAAAATATACAAAAATATCAGTCATAGGTACTTCTTGGCAGTGGGATTAAGTACAATTTTTGTCTCTATAAATTGTTAATAAGTAGAAAAATATAAAGCTATTTCTAATTAGGGAAAATTTAGATGTAGGGGGTTACAAGTATATTCTAGTGATAGAGCCCTTCTTTGAAATGATTTTCCTCTCATCTCAACTTTGCAAATTGTCTGTAAATTTACATGCCACACTGGAGTATCAGGCCTCTTCTTGTTAGAAACCCAAATCCCCTATCTGATCAGCCATGTTATTTGGGAGCTTTGATTCTAAACAACTTGTGGCTTCTTATGAAAGTTAAATCCTCCCAGATGGAAATGGGTTAATACTGGCATGTGCAAAAGGATGCTCCATGAGTTCTGACAGCACCTCCTGTGAACATTGCTAGAACAAGTGCCAAACTTCAAAGACAACTATTTTGAAGGAAACAATGCTTATTTAGACATATACATTATAAGGTGTGAACTAAGAAAAGTACTTTTTAAAAAGCACATAAGTGAACACACAGAAAGGCAGCCCTCTTTTTAGCATAAGTTTATGCTAAAATTGTATACAATTTTCAAATTAAGTCCTTTCAACCTCTAGTCTTGCCTCTCAGATTCAATTTCATTTGCTAATCTATTTTCCTCCATCAGTTTTCTCTTTGTGCACAGTGCATTCTGGGCTCATTTTTTTTTTTCCTACAGGCCTGGAGGCATTTTAATAGGCTGTGTCAACAAATGAGCTTAATTGATCCTGTTGGGCCTTCATTCATGCAAGGATGGTGAGGAGCGGATGGCTCAGTGCTCTTTTGAAAATTATAGTTTTGGAAAAATGCATTTCCATCTGATTTTATTTGCTGAAGGAAATATTCGCTTCTGTGTTATTCAACATATATTAATCACTATATTACAAGCATCCCCACTTTATTTTTTTGAGATACTCTATCACCCCGGCTGGAGCGCAGTGGCGCGATTTTGGCTCACTGCAACCTCTGCCTCCTGGGCTCAAGCCACCCTCCCACCTCAACCTCCTGAGTAGCTAGGACCACAGGCACGCACTACCATGCCTGGGTAATTTCTTGTATTTTTGGTAGAGACACGGTTTTGCCATGTTGGGTTGGTCTCAAACTCCTGAGCTCAAGTGATCTGCCTGCCTCAGCCTCCAAAAGTGCTGGGATTACAGGTGTGAGCCACTAGGCCCAGCCTATCTCAACTTTAATAGACATGTTTCCCCAACTCTGCTGGTATGAATGCTAGACCACCATTTGGAATTTATGGTAGCTGTTCTTCAAAGAGGTTCAATGGCTATCAAAGACCTTCTCGCAGTCTTCCCCCCAGAAAACCCTGGTGGGGTGAGAATGAGAAGTAAAAGACCTATTTACCAGAGGACTAAGAACTAGCCCAAGAGCCATATCAAACTTGGGTCAAACATTTTTCTCGAGTGCCTCTTAACTCTCCCAGCCTAGGTTTGTCCTCTCCACTATTCTCTTAGGCTGCCAAAGACTTTCCTGTCTGTCTGTCTGTCTGTCCTAAACACATTCCTTAAAACAATCTCCAGTGCTGGCAACTTCATTCTGCCGGTAGTCTCCCAACACACACACTGCAGAAAATGCTTTGATCACATCATTTTTCTATCCTCTGACCCACCTTCTGGTGTTCAGCCGTGCTGCTTGGCATTATTAACACATCGGTTCAGTCTCCCACATGCTTCCTGACACCTCCTCCCTTCTCAAAATGCTAACATCTCCTTCTGCTCATCATTCTTTGATGACTTAGCTGTTTCCTTCAGAGACAATTAAAGCAATAACAAGAGAACTTCCACAAACTCCCATCTCCACAACCACTTACCTTTCAGCAGGTGTGTCTATATGCTGTGTCTTCCTTCTTGTCACCGTAGGTGAACCAGCCACGTTTCTCCCCAAAAGCAACACTTTCCCTTCTGTACAAGAGCCCATCCTCTCTGCTGAAAAACCCTGCTCCTGCAGTTAATTCCCTGCTTTCTTCCCCCTACGTCATCAATTCTGGCTCCTCTACTAGATTGTTCCCAGCTGTGTAGAACACGCTGCACTGTCTGCCACCTTTAAACAATCCTCCTTGATTCCATTGCTCCCTCCAGCTAAAGCTTCCTTTATCTGCTCTGCTTTTACAAACCTCCTCTAAGAATGATCTGTGCTAATGGTCTCCACATTCTCCCTGAACTTATTCAACCAGTTTTTTCAGGTGTTCCTTCAGACCTCACTGAAACTACTTTCAGCAATGTCACCAATGAATTCCTTGTTGCCAATTCTAATAATCACCTAACTGGTCTCTCTTTTCTCATTTTCTCCCATTGAGTATTCTAAATACAGCAACCAGACATCAGTTAAATCATGTCGTGCCTCTGCTCAAAACTCTTTCCTGGCTCCTTATTGTATGAAGTCCTGATAATTTTAGATAACATCTTGCATGACATGGCCCTCATTACCTCTCAGCTCTCAACTCATCTTCCTCTTCCTCTTGCTCACTCTACCTCACTCAGTCATGTCATCTTCTTGCTACTCCTTGAATATGTCAGGCGGACATCCATCTCAGGGCCTTTTCGTGGGCTATTTTCTCTCTGACATTCTCTTCCCCCAGTTACATGCATGGCACACTTCCTCAAAGCCTCCATGTATCTGCTCATATGTGACTCCATCATTGAGATTAATTCTGTCTACTCTATTTACAAATTTACTTTATCCCTGCTCTTGACAATCCCTTCTTCCAATTAGGTTTGTCACTTATTTGCTATTTATTATGTTTCTTGTCTGTCTTCTCCAGTATGAAAGCTCTTTGAAGGATGTGATTTTGTGTACCAGCTTTGAGGACCACTCTTGGCACAGTACACACTCAGTAAATCATGTCTCGAATGAAGGAGCTAATGAGATAATGACCAATATTACTTTTTGAAGCTTGTTTTCAAAAGACTTATAAAAATGCATATTTTTTGGCTTCACATATGACTCCTTAATTATAGTCTCTGGAATTGGGCCCTGAGAATCTAGTTTATTCTTATGCACAATAATTCCTTGTAGTAGGAATCACAGCGACAGAATACTGAATGGCTAGTTTGTAGTAAACCAATAATAGATAAGACACTCAAATAACTAGGCCAATGGTTTTGAAACTAGGGCTATTTTGCTCCCCAGGTGACATTTGGCAATGTCTGGAGACATTTTTGATTGTTCACACTTGGGGAGAGTGGGTGTGGAAAGGGTGTGCTGCTAGCATCTGGTGGGTAGGACGCTGCCAAACAACTTACAATGCATGGCACATCTCCCAAGAATAAAGATTTGTCTGGCCCTAAAACACCAAGAGGAATAAAGTTGAGAACCTTGGACTAGGCTCATTTTCTGTCCTGGACAGCTTCTGATCCCTAGCTCCAAACAAGAAGCTTGTCAAAGATTTACAGAAGGAGATCAAAAGGTAATAAGGCAAAGAGAACATTGTTTTAGGAGTTATGATGTGATTTCCAGCCTCAGCCCTGCTTTTAATTATTATCTGGATTATATCACTTATTTATTCTATTTAATTTTATGACCTTAATTGTTGTATCACTTATTCATTCTATTGATGAACTTAATTTTGTCCCCTAAGGTGCATAAGTTGAAGCCATAACCTGTAACAGGACTGTATTTGAAGATGGGGCCTTGAAGGAGGTAATTAAAGTTAAATGAGGTCATAAGGGTGGGGTCCTAGCTGATAGTACTGTTTTCCTGATAAGAAAGAAGAAGAGACCTCAAGAGTGTGTGCACACAGGAAAGAGGCCACGTGAGGACACAATGAGAAAGGAGCCATCTGCAAACTAGGAACAGAGACCTCCTTGAAAACGAAGCACCCTGTCACCTTGATCTTCTTGCCTCAAATTGTGGGAAAGTAAATTTCCTTTGCTTAAGCCACCAGTCTGCAGTATTTTGTTATGGCAGCTTAAGCAGACCAACACATATTGCAAATTGGCTTTGCTGTTCATGCTGCCCTTTATTTTCATGACAGCATCTTGCTTTTCCTTTGGAGAAGACCTTATCTCTTGCATCGCACACTGTAGTTCAGGTAGGTTGACTTCACTTTCTGGCTCTAATGACCTATGAGCTAGGTTTGGCCAATCAGAGTGCCTTGGTCTTTTCACCCCAGTGACTGAAACTAAGCCTGTAGAAATTATGGGATTTTATTGGATCTACTGGAGGAGATCTTCCTTTCTCCTAGCTTAATGTTTGGAAAATGTGATCCTGTAGCTGCAAGGCATCTTTGCTGGCTATGGGAAGCTGCCTGAGAGTGAAGCCAGCACTAAGGAAAACAGAACCAAGTGGTGGAGAGAAACTGAGTCCCAGTGATACTCAAATCTTTAGCTCTAACTTTGCATGGGGGCAGATGGGAGGGAGGAGCTGGAATTTTCATTCATAGAAGTCAACAAATTCTTATTTCCTTAAGTCTGTTTGAGTGGATTGTAAAACTTCCAACAAACTATGTCCTGTTTCAAATTTCCTTGAATATAACACAAGGAGCTGGATTTGCCTTATAGCTAAGAATGTGTGGTATGCACAAAATGGTCTCAAAGAGCCAATTTTTTTTTACATCTGATAATAACCAATAATGATGAAAACATGCACAACTTAAACCTTTGCCCATAAAGAAATGTTGCCTGTGAATCGAGTTTGAGGAATACAGTGGGGATCAGAATCCATCCTAGAGTTCCTCCCTTTGGTAAAAGTTAAATTGGAAACAGCAGGGGTCTTATCACATTTGGGAGAAACTGAAGTTCTGGTGGTGAGGCAGGCCAACTCTGGCCTAGGGGAAGAAGAGAAGTAGAGGAAGAAGTACAACTGTAAATCAGTTTTTTTTTTTTTTTTTTTTTTTTCAGACAGAGTCTCGCTGTCGCCCAGACTGGAGTACAGTGGCGCCATCTCGGCTCACTGAGGGCTCCGCCCCCTAGGGTTCATGCCATTCTCTTGCCTCAGCCTCCCGAGTAGCTGGGACTACAGGCACCCGCCACCTCACCCAGCTAATTTTTTGTATTTTTAGTAGAGACGGGGTTTCACTGTGTTAGCCAGGATGGTCTCGATCTCCTGACCTCGTGACCCGCCCGCCTCGGCCTCCCAAAGTGCTGGGATTACAGGCGTGAGCTGTAAATCACTTTTTAATGTGTGCAGGCCACTTGGCTTTGCTGGTAAGGAATCATGTATTACATACATTCCGTGATGCACCCAATGTGGAAATGGGGTTTATCATTCCTAGGAGGAGACAGTCATAATTCAGAGCTATTAACAAAAATAACAGGGCTGAGGCCCCGAGCAGCTTTTCTTAGAACGCAGGCGCACATTCCACCTAACCCAATTTATGCAATGTCATGAGTCAGAACAGATCCCCATCAAGTCTGTCATGCTTGTCATAACATAGCATTTGAATAGAAGACATTCCTTCCCAAGAGAAATTCCTGCTAAGGAACTGTGTTATTTAATGGGGTTTAAAGATATCCTTTTAAGATTCAGGGCCTGTTTGTATGAAATTTACATGAGAACAAGCAACTGTTGGCTGAGCTCCATTTAAAGGGAAACAAGCTTTCTCCAGGCAAGGATTCAGCGGGGTAGACTCTGTGGCTATAATTAGCTAATGATGGCAATGGAGCATAGAAGAGAAAGAAGGTGGGGAGTGGGCTTTGGTTTGAATTTGGAATCACAAATACTTTTTTTTATAAGCTGCCATCTGTGAATTTGAGTTACCTCCAAATTAACCCTGTGGCTATTAATGACAATGTTCTCATCCATAGTGTCACTGTTCTGGCTGAGCTAATTGGACCAGAGGTGGACCCCTGGCTCAACACTGGCCATCACATTCTCTTGGGATTTGAAAGTGGGGCACAGAGACATTCTATGGTTTATGGTTGCCGTTGATTGTTTTTTCTTGAACTTGGGACATGTACGTTTCAAGAGACATAGGCTGATAGGACAGGACTGTCCCAGTCCTACATTTTTATTTAGCTTGGAGGAAGGAACAGAGCTAGCTTTGAATCCTTTGGAGGAAGCCTTGGGAAAAACAGCAAGTGATTTAGAAAAAAAGGATCCGGTGAGGTCTATTGTTTCTAGACACATGGCAGATGCCTTAACAGGTTATTAATTTCAAAACTAGGTGATGTTAAGAAAGAATATAGCTCATTATCTAATCCACTTTATGTTTTTATTTCAAAAGTAGCATTCCAAACTTTCTGAGCTCCTACAAGTTTAACAGTGAGAGAGTAATAATGTTGCTGGAATTATTTAAGCAGAAAATTATTAAGGCATTGAGAATATTAGAATAAAAACCAAACCAAAGTGCTTTTCCCATTATCTCAACAATCAACACAGAAGACTTCTGTGGCCAGATGTGTGGGCTTTTTTTTTCCCTACACACCAAGCAAGCAAGCAAGCAAGCAAGCAAGCAAGCAATTTTGCAGCAGACACTAGCTGGGTGTTCTCTAATTCAATTCAGTTCTGACACTATCTCCAGGTAGACAGTGTTAGAATATCACAAGCTGAGGACTTAGTCCCCAAGACGGCCCCGCACTTCTTCTGATGCCAATCACAAGCTCCAGGTTGTTTAACCTGTGCTTCTAACCAACTGATTATAAATCAAAGTTCTTTCCTTGGGCTTAATTAGTTTCCTAGAGCAGCTCACAGAATTCGGGGAAACAGTTAAACTAACTCGTTTATTATAAAGGGTATTACAAAGGATACAGATGAGGAGTGCATCCGGTGAGGTATGAGGGAAGAGGTGCCAAGCTTTCAGGTCCTCGCTGGGCTCACCACCCTCAAGCAGCCTCCATGTGTTAAGCCATCCAGAAGCTCTCTGAACCTAGTCCTTTTGGGCTTTCATGGAGGCTTCATTACATAGGCATGATTGGTTAAACCATTGCCCGTTGGTGATCAACTTAACCTTGGGGCCCCGTTCCCTTCCCCCTACTCTTGCTTTGGTCTTTTGGTGACCAGCTCCCATCCTAAAGCTACCTAGGGGGCTGCAACCCATCATTCAACACATTAGCAAATGAAAAAACACATCAGTTTGAAGACTCCAAAAATTTTAGGAGTTGTATGCCAGGAGATGGGGACAAAGACTACATATATTTTACAATATTACAGGCATCTTGGTCTTACCCATCTTTAAATTATTTCCTTCTTCATTGTAGACATTTTCAAATAATAGTTACACACTTGCGGAATATTTTTTAATTGAAATGTAGAGAAATTAACAAAAGGTATACCCAAATAAGACATATTGCCAAAATGGCACAATATGATTTACTGTATATAATTCATAGAGAAGGAGATCATCTCACAGGAAAGTAGACATATAAAAAGGCAAGATTGGTGTGTCAATCATGTATCCAAATATATTGCTAATTCCTAAATATCTGCACTGATCTCGATGCCATGGGTTAGGTCAGTATCCAAGTGATTGATTCATTATTCCTATGAATATGTTTTCCAAAGTTTATTTTGCAGTTAACTAGCAAAAGAAAGTCACAGTTTTTCACATCAGGAAACAATTTGTGAATAAAAAGAAACCTCTCCTTAGTGACATTCCTTTCTAAATGCTGTGTTGCCACAAATAATGACAGCAGATCATTCGGACCCCTCATTTATACTTCAGTCTCCCTTGCTTTCTTTTCCTGCCTACTGTTACCTCTTTTACTTCTCTGATTAGAAAAACTTGTCCAGTGCTATTTTAGTAAAAGTGCTGGCTGAGCCTTTTGGAAAAGAACATGGCTAGGGTAGAAGGGACAGAATGAGTTAGCCCTGAATGTTTCACGTTTGGGGGACTTCAAGCAGCAAGTAACAGCTGGAAATTTTGTAGCTGGATAAAATTAGATTCTCCCTGAATTCCTCACTCAGTATCACAAGAAATGGGGAAGGATTATCCCTGTCTATTATGAAGGGATGGCTTAGTTCTAATAGTATCAGGAGGACTGAGGCGTTGTTCCTTTTTTGGCTGACAGTGAAACAACTTTACAGTTAGCTCTAAGACAATGGCTGTGGTCAGGCTCCTAGATGTATGCAAATAATGGTGGCAGCTTGGCCTTCCCTACACACCTACCCAACAAATTAGTCCTGGGATGGTTCAGATGGCATTTGACAGCAGCTACAGAATCTCTGGCTGGGAAATCTAATTCATACACACAGGTAATTTCACCCCAAGGCAATTTTCAGAAAGACTTAAGGGAGGGTATGTTTATCAGGAGTCTGTCTGTAGGGAGTAAGAGACACCTCATCATTCTGCCTTAAACATAAAGGGGTTTATGACTCACATCCCTAAGAAGTCAAGGGATCTACTAGCTTCAGGAATAGCTGAATCCAGGGGAATTGTACTGTCTGTCTCCATCTCTTACCTCTGCTTTCTTCTGCAGTGACTTTTAGTTTCATACAGGCCTTCTCATCCTGGTGGTCCCTGAGAGCTCTGGGATTATACTACATGTGCAACCACAAATACCAGCAGAAAGTGAGCTTCTCCCTCCCCATTAGTTCTAACTATTGCTGAGATTTCTGACATGGATTCACTTCAGTCTGGGGCGGGTATTGTTTAAGAAATTCATTGGCCAGACCCAAGGAAGTATTCTCTCCAGGAGTCAGGTGTGTGTACATGTATGAGATGGGGTATCAATGGCCCCCACTGGCATAGAAAAGAGGTGATTTCTCAAAGGAGAACCAAGATGATCTTACTAGAAGAATGAGGGCTGGAAGGTGGGTTTACAAAACCAGTGTTTGTAGATATTTACCACAAGGAGACACCTGCAAAGACTAGTCTTCATACTTGAGTACGTAAGGGCTGGTGATTTATCTAGATGAGGCATAAATGTTCACATGTCTTCATTTATGCTCACGGACTAGTTAAACCTGGAACGTTCAGATTTGACTTATTTTAAACTGACCAGGGTGAGGTTAGATGGGAGTGGACTTGGGAATAGGAGGGGAACTTCCCTTTACACCTAGTACTTTCATATATGTCATATATGTACGATTTATTCTTTTCTTATATTATTTCAAGGCAGGTATTATTATTGCCATTTTAATATGGAAACAAACAAAAAATAACACAACAAAGAAACCTGTCTATGGTCACATAGCTAGTAAGAATCTAGCTCCTGTCTTCAACCTAGCACATTATTTTCATGTTTATATAACTCAAAAAACTGATTTTATATAGAGGTCTTGTGTTTGTGGTGCTGATGAAGGAGGTCACTCCCTGATACTCAAAATGCGTTAGTATCTTTCTACCTTTTGATATAATTTCTGTGGTTTGGTTGCTCAGCTCTTGGTTTGTGTTGCTGATGAAGGAGGTCACTCCCTGATACTCAAAATGCGTTAGTATCTTTCTACCTTTTGATATAATTTCTGTGGTTTGGTTGCTCATCTCTTGGTTTGTGTTGCTATAAGAGCATACCATAGACAGGTTGCCTTTAAGCCACACACATTTATGTCTCACAGTTCTGGAGGCTGGGAAGTCCAAGGTTAAGGTACTAGCATGGTTGGGGTCTGGGAGAGGGCTCTCTTCCTGGTTTGCAGATAGCCACCTTCTTACTATGTCTTTGAACGGCAGAGAGTGAGTGTGCTCTGTCTGGTCTGTTCCTTCTCTTACAAGAACACTAATCCCATCATGGAGGACCCGCCCTCATGATCTCATTTAAATTTAATTACCTCCCAAAGGTCCCACCTTCAAATAACACACTGGCGGTTAGGGTAGCAAGATATGCATTTTGGGGCCTACAAATATTCAGTCTATAACACCATCCTAGCCTTCCATCCTGGATAATCTTAACTCATGGTCATTTATTCTCTTATCCTTTCCTCCGTTCTGCCTGCCTTCCTGCCTGCAATGTCTCTCTTTGCCAAACCTATTCATGCCAAAATAAGAGTTTCTTTTGGAAAATGAGCTGGAATCTCTCTCTCTTTCTCATTCTTTTGAATGTAGGCATCCTTTGGCTGGCACATTAACTCAGAGAAGGAAAAACTTGGCTTATAGAGGCTGCTTTTGTGCCCATGCCCAATAACACCCATATCTTAGAACCAGGGAAGGCACAGAACTCATCCTTCCCTTCTATCCATGCTTCACTGCATTTCCTTCTAAAACACCTTGCAATTTTTGATGCAGCAATAATTACGAATAGGATCCCCGGTTAAATTATCCAAGTAAGGAAGGGGGGCAAGAAGCTATCCCACTCAATTTGATATAATGTTTTATTTGGTATCTACTGAGAGTAACAGGCATGAGGTGCTAGCTGGCTGGGCTGAGCAGATTAATAACTTGCCTTGGGTTATCAGCTGAGTTTCATCCAGAAATAAATCCTGTCTGATCTCTTGGTACAAGCCATGAGATTATTCCATCTAGTCTCGAGGCAAGGATTTTTTGCCTCATAATTGAGCAGCAGAATGACACTGACTAAAGCATAGTTTGTGTATCTCAGGGTTTGGCTAATTTATGAATTAGGATCGTGGGAGAAAGATGGCTTGCTCACTGTCATCAGAAATTTTATAATCAAGGAGGATATGATCATACTGGAGCAATGGTTCTCAGCCTGGGAGCAATTTTGCTGCCCTTCCTTCAAACAGAGGACATTTGGCAATATCTGGAGACAATTTTGGTTATCACAGCTGTTGGGGGTGGGGGAGGTGCTCCTGGTATCTAGTGGGCAGAGGCCAGAGGTGCTGCTGAATATCCTACAATGCACAGAACAGCCGCACGATAAAGAATTATCTGACCCAAAATGTTAATAGTGCTGAGGCTGAAAGACCTTAAAGTAAATCACAAGTAGCCAAAGGTAATACTCAGACTTCTAAGCAGGTAGAATATCTTCTTAGACTCATATAAGAAATATTTCTCTCTCTGGCAGAAGCTGCTGCTCAGGAACTTAGTCCTTGTGTTAGTTTCCTATTGCTACTATGACAAATGACCACAAACTGGATGGCTTAAACAATACAAATTTATTATCTTACATTTCCAGAGGTGAGACGTGTCACGACATCCCTTCTCTGGACTCTAGGGGAACATCTGTTACCCACAATTCTCAGCTTCTAGAAAGCTGAGGAATCTAGTTGCCTGCATTTCTTGGCTTGTAGATCTCTTCCATTTTTTCAGAGGAGCCATTTCATCACTCACCTCTGTTTCCATCACATTTCCTTCTCCAACTCTCTAGAACAGGAGTCCCCAGTCCCCAGGCCATGGACTGGTACTGGTTCATGGTTTGTTAGGAACCAGGCCACATAGCAGGAGGTGAGGGGTGGGTGAGGGAGTGAAGCGTCATTTCTATTTACAATCACTCCCCATTGCTTGCATTACCGCCTGAACTCTGCCTCCTGTCATATCAGTGGCGGCATTAAATTCTCAGAGGAGTGTGACCACTATTGTTAACTGTGTATGTGATGGATCTAGGTTTTGTCCTCCTTATGAGAACCTAATGCCTGACAATTTGTCGCTGTCTCCCATCACCTCTAGATGGGACCCTCTAGTTGCAGGAAAACAAGCTCAGGGCTCCCATTCATTCTACATTATGGTGAGTTTATAACTATTTCATTATATATTACTGCTTAATAATAATAGAATTAAAGTGCACAATACATGTAATGTGCTTGAATCATCCCCAAACCATCCCCCTACCCAGGCCCATGGAAAAATTGCCTTCCATGAAACTGGCCCCTGGTGCCAAAAAGGTTGAGGACTGCTGCTGTAGAACATGACTACCTCTCTCTTACAAGGATCCTTGCGATGACATTGGGCCCACCCAAATAATCCAGGATGTGCTTAACAGAATCACACTTGCAAAATCCCCTTTGCCATCTAAAGATAACATATTTACAGGTTTCAGGGGTTAGAACATGAACATCTTTGGGGAATCATTATTTTCCCTACCAGAGTGCCCTTTCCCTGCTAGAAGAATCTATTGCCTATCCCTGTTTTCTGAGATACTTTCTCCCCAAACTCCTTTGTATTACTAGAACTCTGTGACCAAAGAAAAATAAAAATCAGTTCTGGAAAATCAAAACAAAATAACATCCCCAATCTCAAAGAAAGATAGTTCTCTTAAAAAAGCTTCTGGCCACTTGGTCAAGCTTCTAAGCTAATTCCATGTAAAGGTGAATACAACAATTATAATAATCTCAAGATTCCAAGAAGACTGGAGAGTTGAGCTATTTTGATGGGCTTTCATTATTTTTTCTTTCCGTATATGGATTAGAACTCAGTGGGGTCTTGCTTTAAGAATATGAATCTGTAATCTTTATTCCCTCAATTCTGCTCAGTCAAAATTTCCAGGAATACAGCTACCATTGTGGTCTAGATCCTTGTCAACGTCCAGCTTTGTTCTTCACAGTCCCCCAAAATGCTGATGCTGAACTTGAAGGTCACTATAACAGATTCTCTGTGAGGGATGTGTTTATTGCACTATTTGAGCACCTACATGGTTACCATTGTGTTTTGGAGGGTAAAGTGGGTACCAAAAACTACCAGACACTCTACCAGCGTTCAATGAACTTAAAATGCATTTGGCTCCACCTAAGTGATTTGGGAACTAGAAGAAAAAAATTCAAGCCAATTGAGTGAACATCTATGGAGCATGTACTTTGTACCAGGTTGGCATAAAACACTACCATATAAAGATAAATAAGCAAACACTTCCACTTAGTACCTAGGAGGGATTTGCCATAATCTACCTTTTTATAAGTATTTCCATAATAGCAAGACTTCAATTTGTTCCCACCTCTAAAAAACTTACATCCCTACCTATATGTGACATTGTAGAAAGAAAATAAAAGTTATTTCTTCATAACTGAGCTGTATTTTTTCACTTGTGTTTTTAGAGTGTCAACATGACACAGTGAAAAGCACATTGGCTTTCCAGTACACAGACCTCAGTATGAACCCCACAGTTTAGCCCCCTTCCCAAGAAATAGGAACTCTGGGCAAATTGCTTACTATCTCCTTGGTTCAGTTTTCTCATTTGTAAAATGAGATTAATAAGGGTCCAACTAAATCACTTTACCAAGAACCAGAAAAAAACATAAGGGCTTTACACAGGTGCAGCGGATGGGCCGGTGGGTGATGAGTGGTGGTCATGATCATCACCCTCCTCCAGTGACCTGGTTACCAAACATGCTGCTCCGAGTTGGAAGTACTGTTTCAGATGGGATGCATGCTTATCCTTTATAGCTCCTTCGCCTCCCTCATGGGCTCGGAAAGAGCTTAATATGAGGACAAATTAAAGTTGATAACACTCTTCAGTTCATATTTGGAATATTTTTTTCAATGCCTTTAAATGTAACTCACTTGTCATATAATTGGATGTCATAAAAGTCTCCATTTTCTAAAAAAATTACCCAGTTGAGTATCTTCTGCAAGATGTTGACTCTGTAGTTTTTAAAACCTATTGCTATTACAGCTTTTCACTTTGGAAATAATCCCTCATTTTCAAAGAGCACATAGGGCTGGCCATACAGCCAATTGTGAGCTTTTAAAACTCTCCATACAGGCTGGGCGTGGTGGCTCATGCCTGTAATCCCAGCACTTTGGGAGGCTGAGGCAGGCAGATCACAAGGTCAGGAGATCGAGACCATCCTGGCTAACATGGTGAAACCCTGTCTCTACTAAAAATACAAAAATTAGCTGGGTGTGGTGGCGGGTGCCTGTAGTCCCACCTACTTGGGAGGTTGAGGCAGGAGAATGGTGTGAACCTGGGAGGCGGAGCTTGCAGTGAGCTGAGATCGTGCCACTGCACTCCAGCCTGGGTGACAGAGCAGGACTCTGTCTCTTAAAAAAACAAAAAACAAACAACAACGACAACAACAAAAAAACAAAAAAACCAAAACCCTCCATTGATATAGCTCCCATTTGGAATCATTTTTCTGAGAGGAAGAAACGATATCAATGTTTTGGATCTATCCTATGATTCTTGAAAATTTGAACACTGACATCTTTCTTTTATGTGATTTTGAGTTGGTGGGCAGTTGAGAGGTTGGGACATGGCATCAGAGACGACTGGATATGAATCCCAGCTCTGTCACTTACTTGCTTTCGCAGGAGACTTAACTTGTTGTGCCTCAGTTTATCCATCTGCAAAATGGGGATTATAATAGAACCTCCCTAATAAGGATGTTGTGAGATTTGACAGAATACTTATATACTGCCTGTTGCATATATTATTATTGCCATCATTAATATTAGCAATACTATTTATTCTCATACTACTGTACTTCACTGATTTATGGGTGGAATAAATTTAGCTGTTACATGTAAAGTGCTTAGCGTAAAGTCTGGCACAAAGTTCTTAGTAAATGGCAAATATTATTCATTATCATTCATATTTAAGGGTTTTATAAACATTAACTCATTTAATAATTATAATAATTCTATGTGTTGATTCCATTACTTTATTTTATAAATGGATAAACTAAAGCACTGAAGGACCAGAAAAAAATATATAAGGGCTTTTATACAGGCACAGTGGGTGGATGGGTGACTGATGAGTGGGGTGGGTGAAGAGTGGGTGGCTGAGGAGTGATGATCATAATCATCACCCTCCCCCAGTGCCCAGGTTACCAGATGTGCTGCTCCCAAGCATAAGTATTAATTTTCAGACAGGTTGCACATTTATTCTTTACGGCCCTTTCACCTCCCTCATGGGCTGGGAAAGAGCTTAAGGGCTAAATATCTTGCACAAATCACACAGGTATTAAGTGGCAAAGCTGGGGTTTGAACCCAAGAGCCATTTTATATCATTTGGCTGTAAGATTCTGTTCCTGGACCAAACTGAGGGTTGGGCTGCTATTTCCTGTGGCCCAGTAATAAGATGCTGATGAACTGAGGAGGAAGAGAGTTTTTATTTCTGTAACCGGTTACAGGGAGAAGGCCTGGAAATTATCACCAGGCCAACTCAAAATTATAAAGTTTTCCAGAGCTTATATACCTTCTAAGCTATACATCTACATGTAAGTGTGCATTTATCTCAAGACGTAAGTGATTGACTTCTTTTAATCTATAACTAAGGTCTGAGTCCTGAAGACCTTCCTCTGAAGCCTCAGTAAATTTACTTACTCTAAATAGGCCCAGGTGCTGGGGTAATTATCCTTATCTTGTATCCTGCTAAATACAGAGGTTTGGGGAATTCCTTCAGACCCCCAATAAACTTGTTTGTGGAGGCTTGGGGAGTTTCTTCAGACCCACAATAAAACTTGTTTACTCCTAAATGGGTCCTGTTAAGAATTCCTTTGTTATTTTGTCATGCTTTAAGGCCCAGGAACGGCCTAGGCAAAACTCTTGGTGGGCTTTTGTTACATTCCAGCCTTTGTATACGGGCACTGGCTTTCAATATTTAACTTAACCACTCAGTCAGTACTGAAACAGTTGTTATGGAGGCCCACATGAGTGAGACCTGGCCTGCAACAATTCTACTCCATTTAACATCTATCACAAAAGTGCCACTGGTGTATCACTCAAGTCATGGCCATGCTGAAAGAGCAGTTACATTATCTAGAGCAAGGCCAGATAATTGAGACTGCAAAAATTTTGCTGGACTTTGTATGGTGGTTCTCCTTCCAAGGTAGCATACCACCCACCTGGATGCCTGAGAGAAGGTAGGAAGTCAAATTTTTTTATTAAATGGCTAAGTGGGAACAGCCAAAAATTAAGCAAGGTTGGAAATGAATGAGACACCCACTGATTCTAGAAGAGCTGTTCTTATAGTAAGAATGACTAAACCTTTTCATTGTTCTGGTGGTGATTAAAACAACTTAGCAACAGCAGCATCACCCTCTTAAGAAGAAAGAAGGCCTTAACAGGGAAGATGTGGCTGAGAAATACGGCTTCTCATAGGAAGCTGAAGTGTGAGATTACCTTATAACGCTGACCCTATAATAAGATGCTCTAGTTCAGGTGTGAGGCTAAGGTGATTCAGAGGGTCCTTGGAAATAAGCAGGCTGGATTCAGTGCATAACTGAGATACTGCTTCTCCTAAATAACATGCTCAATGAGATCTTCTTTGTGTCGATTGCATTTTACAGGCAGTAGGGCAGAGGCAATGATGTGATGAATTTGACAATATTCTTACTATACAATTTATTGAGCATTTACCAAGCCCTTCATTCTTTCCATACACATTTTCACTGGAATGATGTGAATTCTTACATCAGCCACCTAAAGTAAGTAGTGCTGTTTCACCATTTTACAAATAAGGAAACTGAGGCAAACAGGCTTGAAATGACATGCCCTGTGTCTTACAGGGAGAGTGTAGTAGAGTCAGGGTTCAAACCCAGGTTTGCCCACCTGTTTCACCTGCTGGTCTAATCACTCAGCCTCATGGGCTGCCAAGAATGGGAGAAAGAACCAGACCAGAAGCATTTTAGCCAGTCAGAAGACCTACAGGAAGGCACTTGGTTTCCTCATCTCCACAATGAGGAGTTTGTATACAAAATATCCTTGCTCAGTTTGTGTCCTTCATAAAGATGTCCTAAGGAACAGATCTCCTCATCAGATAAGCCAGCGTGATGTAGGGAAGGATTATAATTAAGATAACTCATCTAATTTTCTATCAAGTGTTAGAACAAAAAGATTGAAGCTGGTAAGAGAAACACACAAACCAAGTTCAGACTGGTTTTACTAAGAAAGAAATGGACACATGGTACTAAAAACTCTAGAATAGTGATACTTAAAACAGCTGATTTTCTGTCAATTTACCGTATAGTTAACGCGGTTCTCAAACTTTAGTGCAACCATAATCACCCGGAGAGCTTATTACAATGCAGATTGCTGAGTCCTGTTGGGCCAACCCCCTATTAACCTCAGTAGGGAGGCACGAGGTGCAAGAGGCTAAAGAAGAGACTCAGAGCCAGCAAATGAGACCTGGTTTCTTATTAGGGGTTTCCATACCAGGAAGAGAGTCCAGTGCCAGTGGGCTGGACAGGAGAACTGCCTTAATTACGTGTCCAGCGGTGGCAGGCTGGATCACATGACCTCACAGCCCAGTGGCGACGGGCTCAGCAGGAAAATCACAACCACCTACAAATATCATGCAGTTTATATAGGATTTTCACTTAGCACCTTCTCACAAACAACCTCCACCTGGCTACCTTCATTTACCCCAAAACTCAGGGCCTCTATCCCGTGTATGGTCCATGTTCCATGGGACAGGCTAGAGGCTCAGATCTTCCTCATAGACAAGGAACAAATCTCCAGGTTGGCCACTCCTGGATTCCCTAGCTTGGAACACACATTTAGGTGCCTCTGACATACAGGGTCATTCTAAGGGTATGCTTAAGTTATTACTGTCAAGGGCGTTTACTCTACAGACCTGATGCACAGAGTTCTGTTTCAGGAAGTCTAGAGTGGGGACCAAAAAATTTGCATTTCTGATGAGTTCTCAGGTAAAGCTGACTCTGCTGGTCCTCACATGGGAAACCACTGGCCCAGAGAATAGGATATGTCAGGTGAGGCTTGATTCAAAGGTATATATGTTACCTATGTCCAAACTGCCCTCCATCTCTTTGTTCTGACATCTGTAGAGTTTTCTTCAGCTTTGGGCTCTGCATTTGCCTTGTCCTCTAGAATGGCTGCAGTATTTCAGTAGCAGCACTATATTCCATTTCCCCACACCACATGTTTTAGGGGCTGGGAAAGCAAGGGTCCCTCTTTACCTGGGAACACAGCTTTTCTGCTAGGCTGTTTTCAGTATCTTACTGGTTCTGATTGGTCAGGTGCTCTCTGTGACCCAAGGCCTGGGGAGGAATGGCTTAAGCCAATCAGAAACTCTGGAAATAAAGATGTGTGGTTAAAATACATGGCTAAGAAGGGCTGAGGGATAAATTCCGCATACAGAAATCAGAAACCTGATTTTGGGTGGGATTAAATACGTATTGGAGAGAGAAACAACATATTCTCCCAATTTTATAACATGATGAGATGTCTTGTTACAGCCAGTGCTGTGGCCAGAGCTGGCTTTTGCCTGAACAGTTATTTCAGGACAGGAATTATTCCAGGAGACATGTCTGACTCCTCTCAGAATCCTAGCTGTGCTCTAGTGGGGTTCTGTTCCATTCTTCTCACTTATTAAGTGAATATCATATGCTCAAGATAAATTTTCTCTCTTCCTGCTTACATGGCTACAGAGCACTATGAAAAATAGAGACTTTAAAAAAACCATGGCAGTGCAACCAATCTTTATGCAAAATAATCTCAGAGTCTTAAAGCAGTAGCCATAGCCCTAATGATGACTGGGTATAAAGGGAACTCATTGCTGAATTCCAGGTAATTGTTTAGGCAACAGGCATCCTTACCATGCAGCGCAGGAGTGTCCACAAATCTCCAATTCACTGTCACAGCAAGGAGAAAAAATGCTTCCCTGCAGACAGGACCTTGGGTAAAAGGAAGGATTGCAGTTTGCTTTCTGTATACATTGCACCTGAGGTGAGCCCCTCGGGGAGGAGGCCCTGGGTGGGAACAGCTCAAGCCAGCAAGGGCTGATTTTTGCTCCATTTAGAGGGCACCTGAGTTAAACAGGTGGAAGGCCTTTACTGTAAAAGGCCTCAGGGTCAGGAAACAAATAGCTGAGACATATCACTGTGTGTGAGTGAAATGGGAGCAAATAAATGAAGGAGGTGATGTGAGAGTGGAGATACATATAACTTGCCCAGTCTCCCAGTCTCTTGGGCTGACCCTGCCTGGTGCTGGGAATTCTTGTTATATACCTGATCCCCCAGCACCTAACACGCTGCTGGATACAAGCAAGAACTCAAAATAAAAAAGTACTTGCAATGTTTGGCCATTTGGGCTGGACTTGTGTTTCTGGTTAATACTCTTGTGGGCTTGTCATACATTTTGATATGTAAAGTGCTCATCAATCTGGCGGCTGCTGGTGTCATTGACCGCCAGAACTTAGGAAGCATTCTTGGGGCTTTAGTGTGATTAGTAGGAGGAACAACCTCAGGGAGGGGAAGGAAGGCATTCTCTCAGTAGGAACCACTGTGTGTCACAATTATTCATTGGCATATCAAAGACATAACCTCATATTAGACCACAAACTGGTGAAATCACGTTAGGAAGATAAAGATAACAACAATAGCAACACTATCTAGGATTTTATTTTTTTTGAGTGCTCACCATATGCCAGGCACTTTTAAGGGCACTTAACACCTTTTAGCACTTGCTCATCTAACAAATAGTATGACTTTCCCTGTTTCCCAGATGAAGAAATTAAGGCAAAGAATTTAGGTTACTCGTTCGAAGTTACACAGCTAGTAAGTGACATATGCTGCTTTCAGTCTTCAGATTGGTGGTTCTCAGACGTTAGCAAGCAATAAACTCCCCTGCAGGGATTGTTAAGAAGCACAAGGCTGGGCCCCAACCCCAGGGTCTCTAATCATATAGCTCTGGGATGGGGCCTAAGAATTTGTATTTCCAAGTTCCCAGGTGATGCTGATGGTGTTGGTCCAAGGGCCACACTTAAAGAACCAAACTCAGCCTCTAGAGTTTACACACGACACATTTTGAGTTAAAAGAATATTCATTGAGAAATTGTGGCACATGTCATTTTGACTTTTACACTTCACAGTCTTGTCATAGGATCCAATTTTTGTGCCCAGATATGGGACATTTTCTCTCTCATCTCCAAAACCATGAGCATCTGAATGGTGTATGATGAGCATTTTGTGTAGATTTCCTACAGCTGTGGTGTGGAGGTTGACTTTTCTTCTCCTTATTCCTTCCCAGAGTAATTTGTTACCATGGCTTAAGGAGCCCTATATCTAGTAGCCATCATTTAGTGATTGGCTAAATAAAGTATATACATTGAAACAAAAGAATACTTACAAATTTATGGGGAAAAATGGTGGTCCTCATAAAATTTATTTTCCCCTTTTTATTGGGTATATGGCTGGCCAGTTACATAAGTTATTTCCCAGCTCTCTATGCAGCTAGGATGTTGTATGAGTCCATTCTCACACTGCTAATAAAGACATACCTGAGACTGGGTAATTTATAAAGGAAAAAGGTTTAATGGGTTCACAGTTCCACATGGCCAGGGAGGCAAATCATAGCGGAAGACTAATGAAGAGCAAAGTCACCTCTTACGTGGCGGCAGGCAAAAGAGCATGTACAGAAGAACTCCCCTTTATAAAACCATCAGATTTCATGGAATCATTCAATACCATAAGAACAATATGGGAGAAACTGCCCCCATGATCCAATTATCTAATACCTGGCCCTGCCCTTGACATATGGGGATTATTACAATTTGAGGTGAGATTTGGGTGGGGACACAGCCAAACCATATCAGGTAATGATGTGATTAATGTTTCCCTAAATGAAATGGATGCATTTTTCATTTTACTTTCTTCATAAGAAAGTTTCTTGCCTTGAATTTCCTTGTTTTCTCCTTTTTGCTAGCTGGAATACAGACAGCATAGCAACCTAGCTTTGATCTTACAGATGATGACAATACCTTAGAGGATAGTGAACAAGATGGGAGGAAACTGGGTCCCTGAAAGACTGCATGGAGCAGAGCTTCCCTGCCATCCTGAACCTCACATCGCTAAACTATTTTATGGGAAAGAATCTTATTTAAATCTGTAAATTTTTAGATTGTTCTTTGCTACAGCATCTTAGCCCTGGCAATAAATAATACAAATAACATATGATGGTATACATATATTGGTTATCTAAAATTACTCCCCCCCCCCCCCAAACTTAGTGGCTTAGAGCAATTAACATTTACTATCTCTTTTTCTGGTCAGGAATTGGGAGCAAGTTAGCTGAGTGGATCTTGATTGAGGTCTCTCATAATGCTGCAGATAAGATGTTGGTTGGGGCTGCAGTAGTCTGAAAACCTTATTGGAGCTGGAAGATGAATTTCCAAAATGTCTCCCTCACATAGTCATTGATAGGAGGCCCCAGTTCCTTGCCTTTCCATGGAGCTACTTAAGTGTCCTTAAAACATGGCAGGTGATTTTGTAAGTGACCTGAGGAAGAGGAAGGAGGAAGCCACAGTGCCTTTTATGACTTCACCTTGGCAATCACGCTGTCATTCCTATAGCATTCTGTTGGTGTGCTGAGCAGCCCTATTAATGTGGGAGGGGACTACATAGAAGCATGAATACCAGGAAGAAGTCAGCCAGATGGCTGGGGGCCATCTTGGAAGACTGCCACCACATGATATGAAAGTAGCTCCAAGGTGAACTCGGTCGGGAATGGCAGGCACAGGATGCTTTAGATTGTTAAGGTTTTATGGATATATATACATACCTATGCACACATACACATGTATATGCTGAGAGTCTTTCTAAAAGGACACCTAACAAACTGATAGCAGAGAGGGTGAGTTAGGGTACTAGGGTGTGAAGAGTAACGCCTTTTATGATATATCCTTTTGTATAGTTTGACATGTATATTTGTTTTTAGCTAATGTTTAGTCAAAACATGATTTTTTTTCCTTTCCAACTTTCATTTGAGGTTCAAGGGGTGACATATGCAGACTTGTTACATGGGCAAGTTGTGTGTCACTGGGGTTTGCTGTACAGATAACTTTGCCACCCAGGTAGTCATCAGTACCTGGATGGCAAAGGTAGTTTTCCAATCCTCACTCTACTTTCACCCTCAACCCTCAAATAGGCCCCTGTGTCTACTGATCCGTTTTTTGTGTTCATATATACTCAAAAAACATTACTTTTGTTAAAAAGCCAAATAAAATTGAAAACTAAAACCAAAACAAAATGACAAAAGAAACCCAAACAATTGTTGTACAAACTTGAGTCCAATATACAACCAATCCAAAAAAAGCAAGCTTGCATCAGAATTTGATATTGCTTTTGCTTCTTAGACTGATAACTGACTATGAGTTAAACAGTGTTTTTTTTCCTTTGTAAAAAGAAATTTTCCAAAGCAACAGTTTTCGTGAATAGTTAATATCTTTTCTGAGATGCACAAAAATTTGGAGGTTTAAGTGGGAAGTTCAGGAAAGTACACAGTGTCATCAATAGCAAATGTATTCAGTAGGCAGAAATAACAAAGCAACGTAATGAACTCAATTTTTCTCTTTTAGAAGAACAACTTCTTTTACGTAACCAAAGGCAATTAAAATACTAATAGATATGGCTTGTGTCTTGAAACAAGGCAGTCAATGACTACAGAATTGCAAAGTTGTTTGCAAACAATGAACAAATCCTGTTCCCTGAAATATTTTACTCAATATCTAGACTGTGTTCTTCAAAAGGAAATGGGAGAATTTTTATGTTAGCTAGAACAATTGTTTAACAGAAGTAATAACATTTCTTTGTTTAGGACCCAAAGATTGGAGCAGTAAACTACTAAAAAAATGGGAGGTGGCAAACTTTTTCTCCATTTTTGACCATTCACAGCCGGTCAGCCACATCAGTGCATCTCAGATGATGCGTGGTGACCAAAGTTTCAAAACTTTACAATCTATGATATGACCAATATGCAGCCCATGCCACATGTGACTCATCAGATGAGTTAGAAAACATCCAAAGCAGTCTTTTCCCTTTTAAACAAGGTAAGTCAATGGAATACACGCTTGGATATTATGGCAATTTCAAATTGCAATGGAAGTTTCTAAAAACTTACTTTCCATTTTTTTACTAATTCCATCCCAGACCTATTGAGACAGTTCACAAAAGGCATTAGTCACCAAGTCAGACAAATAATACTACAGTAGATTATAGTTAATGGGGAGGAAGTGATTTGAGACAAATAAAGTATGATTGGAGGTATTTGTTTTGTTTCTTTCTTTTTTATCTTTTTTTTTTGTTTGTTTTGTTTTTTTGAGATGAAGTCTTGCTCTGTTGCCCAGGCTGGAGTGCAGTGGTGTGATCCCAGCTCACTGCAACCTCTGCCTCCCAGGTTCAAGTGATTCTCCTGCCTCAGCCTCCTGAGTAGCTGGGACTGTAGGTACCTGCCACCATGCCTGGCTAATTTTTGTACTTTTAGTAGAGATGGAGTTTTACCATGTTGGCCAGCCTGGTCTCAAACTCCTGACCTTAAGTGATCTTCCTACCTCAGCTTCCCAAAGTTCTGGGATTACCGGCATGAGCCACCACACCTGGACCAGTGTTTGTTTCATATGCACTGTTGTGGGTTGAACTGTGTCCCCAAAAAAGATATATTTCAATCCTAATCCTTGGTACCTGTGAATACGACTGTATTAGTCCATTCTCACATTGCTATAAATACCTGGGACTGGGTAATTTATAAAGAAAAAGGGTTTGCTTGGCTCACGGTTCCACAGGCTGTACAGGAAGAATGGCAGCATTTGCTCAGCTTCTGGAGAGTCTGCAGGAAACATATAATCATGGCAGAAGGTGAAGGAGGAGCCAGCACTTCATATGGCCAGAGCAGGAGGAAGAGAGAGAGAGGGGGTAGACGCTACACACTTTTAAACAACCAGATCTTGTGCTAACTCATTCACTATACAGTACCAAGGGGGGATGGTACTAAACCATTCATGAGAACTCTGCCCCCATGATTCAATCACCTCCCGCCAGGCCCACCTCCAACACTGTGGATCACAAGTAAACATGAGATTTGGGTGGGGACACAGATCCAAACAGTATCAGCAACCTTATTTGGAAATATGGTCTTTGCAGATGTAAGCAGGTTGAAATGAGATCATACTGCATTAGGGCAGGTCCTAAATCCAACAACTGGTATCTCTATAAGGTGAGAAAGAGTTGAAGACCAAAGGAGACATGGGGAAGAAGGCCATTTGAAGATGGAGGCAGAGATTGGAGTGATGCAAATCTGTAGCTGCAAATCAAAGGAACACCAAAAATTGCTGGCAACTACAACAGGGTAGGAAGAGACAAGAAGGATCCTCCACTTCTAGAGCCTTCAGAGAGAGATAGCCCTGCCATTACCTTTTTTTTTAAAAGATGGGATCTTGCTCTGTTGCCCAGGCTGGAGGGCAGTGGTATGATTACAGCTCATTGCGGCTTTGTCCTCCTGGGCTCAGATGATCTTCCTTCCTCCCCTGAGTAGCTGGGACCACAGGCAGATACCACCACATCTGGCTAATTTTTGTATTTTTTGTAGAGATAGGGTTTCTCTATGTACCCAAGGCTAGTCTTGAACTCCTCAGCTCAAGTGATCTGCAGGCCTTGGCTTCCCAAAGTGCTGGGATGACAGGTGTGAGCCGCTGCACCTGGCCAACACCTTGATTTTAAACTTCCAGCTTCCAGAACTATGAGAGGTTAGATTTTCATTGTTTTGGCAGTTTGTGGTACTTTTTTTAAAACAGCAGCCCTAGGAAACTATACCAGCAGTGGTGTATTAGTCCATTTTCACACTGCTATAAAGAACCGCCCGAGACTGGGTAATTTATAAAGAAAGGAGATTTAATTGACTCACAGTTCCATATGGCTGGGGAGGCCTCAGGAAACTTCCAATCATGGCAGAAGGGGAAGCAGGCATGGCTTACATGCTGGCAGGTAAGAGAGAGTGGAGTGTGAAGGAGAAACTATCAAACACTTAGGAAACCATCAGATTTTGTGAGAACTCACTATCACGAGAACTGCACAGGGGAAACCACCCCCATGATCCAATCACCTCCCACCACACCTCTCCCTTGACATGTGGAGATTATGGGGATTACAATTCAAAATGAGATTTGGGTGGGGACACAGAGCCAAACCATATCAAGTGGACTCTGTGGAACAACTATATTAAGAATTAATATGTACTAGGTAACAAGTGGTTTTTATAGCCCAATAAGTTTAACATGAATAAAGTTAAGTATTTTATCCCTATAAAATTTTCTTACAGCTTTTGACCTAAAATTAGCAGCTACCACTCACTAAACACTACCCTTCCTTCCAGAAAGTATGTTGAAGACATCAGGCACATTAATGCAGTTGATTATCACAGCAACTCTATGAGGCTGGAGAATATTACTCTCCCCATTTCAGAGATAATAAAACTGAGGCACGGAATGGTTAAATACTTGCACAATGGGCAGAGAATAGTGGAGCCAAGATTCAAAGTCACACAGTTGAGTCCAGAGCCTGGGCTGTCCTGTCATGTAAGGAGCCCTGGGGATCTCCAAGTTTTCCCATCATGATGGTGAATCTATTTTTCGTGTGTGCAGAGAATTCATGGGATGAATGTTCAATGGAAGATGACTGCTGACCTGTCACTGGACACACATTCTACTGCTTAGAGTGGTATTTCAGGATTCAAGCAGTTTAGGATTCCTGGAAACATTAACTGAAACAATTATCAGTGTCCTCCAGTGGTGGCAGACATATTCGAAGAGCTGAACAAATTATTTTTCTAACTTAATAGTCTCACTTGGAATCACCTTTTTTTCCCTGCAGAACTCGGGATTTGAACAGGAAGGCACACATTAGTTAGTGACAAAAACAGCCTGACAAAAGCAGAAGAAAAAAAACCCACCCCAGCAAGTGGAAAAAGGAGCTAAATCAATGGGCTGTGAGAATTGAAGGAAAGCTGATTAGGGTGTGAAGAAATGGTGTGGTTGTGAGGCATGCCACGTTGCTGAGAGGATGAGCTTGTTTAAAAAATGAACAACCCAGAAGAAGTCAGGGAGACCTAGACACAGAACCAGCGGGATGCAACTATTGGCAAAGGGAAGGAAAGCGGGAAATGGTCAATCTCAAGCATTTAAAAATCCACACATTCAGAGAATGGAGTGGGTGGCTGACTGCAGAGGAGTAAACGATGGTGGTTCTGGTGTTAGAAGGTCAAGATCTGTTTTCCCACTCTCAGAAGACGACTCGCTTCTTACTTTATTGAAAATAGTGGAGCCGTCAGAAAACACTTCCCTCCTATTTTCACCACCAAATCAACCACCCACCTGCATCTGTGCCCATTGATTTTCCTTCCCACCTGGCACATGGAATAAATGGCCCCTTCTCATATCTGCCCCTCATCTAGGCCCTGGAGGGTGTTCCCTCTCACCCTCCCTAGGACTTTCCTTCTGTAATCTTCCACTTTTCTTTTTGTGTCATTGTTTTTTCACTCTTTACAGGATCATCCAATCAGTTTATAATCATGCTAAAATTATTTCCCTCTCTGAAATGTTTTCCCTCAAAGCTACAATCTTCAAGCTACAACCTTATATTTTCCCCGCCCCTCCTTTAGAGCAAAACTGAAGAATTCCTCATATTCTCTTTTTCCACTTCTTTACTTCCTGTTTATCTGGAAAGCGCTCTAATCAGGCTTTTATCTGGACTGTTCCACCGAGTTATTCTCTGTGTCTTTGTTGTCATCATTAGAACGACTTTGGGTCACCCAACACTTTTCTAGAACGTATCATCTCTAGAGCATTGTATCTTAGTTTAACATGCAGTCCTTTGGGAATCCAGGTATTTTGCTTGTTTTGGATATTTTATCCTACAAGCTACAAGTATTTACTATGTAACATTAGGACATTTCCCCCTCTCCCAAATCTGCAATGATTACATTTATGATTTCTCCAGCGCCACTGCCTACTTTATTTTATTTCAAAGAGACCTTTAAAAGACCCATTTATAACACTGAACTTTTGTAATTGTGATGATCATCTCTCCAGAAATAAATACTCCATCTGTATATAAAGAAAAGCAAAAAATAAATGTAAGAAATCAATTATGTTTAGGAGCCTCTCTCTACACGTATCTTAAACTAGAATTGACTGAGTATCTTTCAGGTGAGGTTTTCCCTAAATTACATTTGGTTTTTCAAAGTAAAGTAATTGAAAAACTTTGTAAAGACTTGCACGTAAGATGATTCCCTATTCTCTGAATGGTGAGTTTTGGAGAAAACAACTTACCTCATATTCAGGCACGTATGTTGTTTAAGGCTACATAAAAACTAGACAGATTGGTCTGTCACAGTGGTTGAAGTAAACCTTGTGAGTATACTCACAACAATTTCTCATAGGCCCAAACAACTAAACCACTTTTCTGCGAAGCAACACATCTTGATGAAATCCTGCATTCCCTGTCTCATCTCTTTCATTTTCTATATAAAGCGCCTCTTGAACACACAAGTGCCCCACAGAAAAAGTGTCAGAACTTTAATTCCAGGTGCAAACTTTAGTATTCCATAACTCATGGGCTCATGAGACTCATTTCATATTTGTAACCTGTTTTTAGAAAATTTGGCCTGTCCCCTCTTTCTGAGGTTGGTTTCCTCATCCAGGACGTTCAGGTTGTCGTCTCAAATCAGAAATAATAATGAGAGTGCCTGGAGGTATGTTTCCGTTAGCACAGGTCTCTGAAGCCCACACATAGTATGTTCTCATTCCATTGGAATTTGTGGATATTTCTGCCATCTCATTCTGCTACCTCACAATTTTTCAAGAGTTCAGAAATGGATGAATATAGATTTGAGAAGTGAACATGTAGAGTAGACATGTTCCTGATTAGTAATTTTCATTTTAAAGAAGTTCAACACATGAAAACCTTTTAGGTGATTTATAAATCTTTCTGTCAATAGAGATAAGATTTTTTTTTAAATGTTTAATTCCTGCTGTGTTTCCGACATCACTTTGCCTTCCATTACTAAAAACATAAAAAGTACTGCCACAGAGAAGAATAAGTAATATGGTCTACCTATATTCCATGATTTATAGAGTTGGCCCAAGGTCATATAAACCACCATGTGGCATGACTTCAGTTCACCAATACATAGCCTTCTTTCTATGTAACTGGCCTCCTACTTAAATTCTCCCTATAACATCTTTTGGCTTAAAACATTTAAAACCACAGCTATTATTGCAAAACAACAATAGCAACACAAAGAATATCAGCTATTATTTATTGGATATATATTACCTTTTAGGATATATCTAAGTGATCTACCCAAATTATCTCCTTGCAAGTTGGACACTATAATTAACTCAATTTTTCAGATAAGAAAACTGAGGCTTAAAGAAGCTAAGAACTTCCTAGACAAAGCTATTTAAGTGGAGGGCTTGATGAAAATCCATGCTCTTCCCCTCTTTGTATATCACCCCATTCTCAGAGCTAAAATGCACCCAGTAGATTCTCTCATCCAACTGCCTCATTTTCAGAATACACAATGGATGCCAAGAGAGGTAGAGTGACTCATTGGAGGTTACACAATAGCTGACTCAAGATCATAGCCTGGATCCTTTTCATTTAAGTCTGATGGTCCAGGTGCAATATGATACTGCATCCAACATGATTACGATTCTGGAAGACAAGGGACTCATACTGATTTTCCCTGGCCTCAAACCCCAAGATGAATAGAGGCATTTTATTGCATCATTAAAATATTGCAAATAGGTCTTAGGAATTATCTAGTATCTTGTTTCTGTAGCTGGATGACTTTAGATCTTATTCACCAGACTGCAAAACTGTTCTGTTTTCAGTGACATAGATACCATCCCCAAATTTTGTGATAGCCTTGTTTTTAACTGTTGTGATTTGTTCAATCAAAACAATTGAATTTGAAACAAGTTAAATGTTTACTTCAAGGATTAACTCACCTAGCCTGGCCCAGTGGCTCATGCCTGTAATCCCAGCACTTTGGGAGGCCGAGGTAGGCAGATCATGAGGTCAGGAGATCCAGACCATCCTGGTTAACACGGTGAAACCCTGTCTCTACTAAAAATACAAAAAATTGGCCAGGCGTGGTGGGGGGCACCTGTAGTCCCAGCTACTCAGGAGCCTGAGGCAGGAGAATGGCATGAAACCTGGAGGTGGAGCTGGCAGTGAGCTGAGATCCTGCCACTGCACTCCAGCCTGGGTGACAGAGCAAGATTCCATCTCAAAAACAAAAATAAAATAAAATAAGGATTAACTAATCTTTCTGGGCTTGAGATACTGAACAAGCAACACTTGGCCTCATCCAGACCCTGCAGATATGTTTTTCACCCAAGAAAGTTTGGATTTCAACAACAGACCCATTCTCCTGGATAAAAACATTGATGGGGGAGTGAGTATACACAGACACCTTTTAATGAATGCCCAGTATAACACCCTTGATCATGTTTTGTACCTGACTACAAATAGTGCAAATGGTAGCCAGTTCCTTTCTATTTCCCCACTATTTGCCAACCTGGAGCTGCTTCTCTTGCTCTCTGAGGAGACTGAGTTCTACACCGATGTGACTGAAGTTCCTTTGCAGGGTTTCTCTGAAGCTCTTCATAGTTAACTGTGCATCCCTTCAGAGTGATGTCCATGTTTTCTGGAATGTCAGCAGGCAGATTGCTGAGAATGGCCTTCATTCTTGTAATAGATGCAGCAAAGAGACACACTGGCTTTTGACTCAAAGGAAACAGACTTGAAATTGTAGTAGGGTTATGTACAGGCACACACTTAGGAGAGAGAGTAGTGAATTCTTAGTTCCAGTTACTTTTCAGCTTGTTTTAGTTCATTCCCAACATGCTAAGTGGCAACCTTCAGCCTACACAAAGTGCTCCCATTGATTAAGTGTCTAACCACGTGGTTGTTTGGATAAGACTCAGGAGGAAATCCCTTTTGTTCATCTCATCTTCCTGAACTTTGCTCTAACTTCAATCATCATGTTCATATGGAAAGTGAGACCAATAGACTAAGACATATTTAGAGATATTTTGTATACTGCATTTTCATGTTAGTTATTCAAAGACAAATAGAACATTTTCTCTTTTCAAGCTTCACTTCTCTATCCAATGTCTATCATACATGTATCTATCCATCCATCTATCCATCTATCTAATCTCTAATTAAATTTTTATTTCTATATCGATCAGATGAAAAGACATACACCAAACCAAACATGATAAAATAACTGTTTATCTCAAACAGCTAACAGCTGACTTTCTATACACTCTGATTCCAACTATGCTTTTGTTAGGGTTTTGTGAAAACATTTCTCTGAGCCTGAGGTAGGATTTTAGAACCAGTCCTGAGGTTGACTGCCAAACCTACAAATGAATAAAATTAACGGGGACATTGACTTCATGCAGTGGTGGCACAAAAGAGTCAATTGCACAAAGTATGCCAGAGATTTTGATCAACAAATTTCTTCTAACAGATTGCCTGGCTGGAGTTTCAGTCCTTATTTGCCATGGTACTAAAGCATACTATTTTTCATGGATGAAAACAAATGATAGTTTTGAAGAATAATTTGCCACCTCTTCTAGTGGTGTTTGATGGAACTATTCAAAGCCAAGTGATCAATGAATTATTTATAAACTACAGTACTAATGTCTCATAGCAGTGCTATTATTAAGGATATGTCAAGCTTTCCAATAGATCCTGGCCTTTTTTTTTTCCTTCCTGAGCATGGATCTTTTGCCCATTTTAAATTGTAAAAAGTAGAAACTTGGTAGAGAGAATGACATTTTATAACAAAAATCACCAATGGCCCAGTAGACAGCAAAGAAAATTGCCCTTTCCCCAGTTACATTTAATCTCCAGGGACAAAAATTTGGAGGTAAGGGAATTGGAATAAGCATACATTCTCTCAACATAAAGCCAAGATGGCTTAGTATCAATAAGAATGATACAATATGTTTTTATGTAAGATTTAAGGTAAGATTAACATATGAATAAAGTTCTGGGCAAGCTAATGGTTTTATCAGCTCACTTTCACACTATCTTTTTCACATTTATGGGGGTCTTTGTCCTGTCAGAGTCAGACCTACCCCGCAAGTCCTCTCAAGACAGCATTTCCTAATATCCCTCTATCTGAACAGACTAAATCGTCCAGCTTAAGGATGGGGAATATGTGGTGCTCATGGCTGTAACAGACATCACTAATGAACTGCAGCACTATTACAGCACTCTGCTGCTGAACCTTCTTGGCCAAAGCATACTTAAGTTTTGTTAGTTATTTATGCACTGGTATTCTCGGAGAATGCATTTTACTACCCTCATTTTATAGGAAGGGCAAACAAGTTTTCAAAAGTTACATAGCCAGGACTGGAAGCAGGGTCTAAATTCTACTTTAAAACAGTATAACAACTGTTCCAGGCATTGTGGGGATAGTGGTAGAAAAACAAAATACTACCTAACCGTCAATTAACTCACAAGGCCACCACTAAATAGATATATATATATATAATTATATTTTATATATAAATTATATATAATTATATTACACGTAATATTATATTACATATAATATAGCTATATGATATATATAATATGATATAATATATAATTATATTACATAAGGTTATTCAGGACTAAATAGGATTTGGACAGAGAATCTATGTCTTGGGAATTTGATTTTTTGAAAAAGTAGCCACTGTACATTAGAATGAATTGGATTTCCCTCACTGCTCCCTAAATCACATTAAGCCTACCATATCTAAGCCATGAAACATCTCCTACCTGGAATATTGCAATAGCATTCTAACTCACGGGTCTATAACCTGGGTCCATGCATAAAATTCAGGGGGTCCTTTGAACTTGGCTGAAAAAAGCACTTCATTTTTACTAGCTTGTAACTAAAATTGAGCATTTTCTCCAATTATGCCTACCTGTGGCAAACCACGGTGCTATAAGTAGAATGTATGACTTGTTACCAATAAAAATCATAAAAAAATTATACATTACAGATATTGAAAGTATCTTGAAAATATTTGTGCTCATCATGTTTTGGAAATTATGGTGGATTTACCACTAGATTCTGTTATTTAATAAATTCATGAAGAGACATATATTTTCCTAAATGGCAGTTTTCTTTTAACATTTTGCTAACTGCATTTTGTATAACTGTTTCCTTCACAGTCCTGTGTATTTTTTCTCCACTTGAAAACACTTTCCTGAGGAGGGGGTCAGATGACAAAGGAACACAAAAAGCTCAAACTCTTGTTCTTACTTTTTTCCTTGCTTTCACCTGTGCTCTCCATAGTGTGTCCTCCGTGCAACATCTCAGTAATTCTTGACAAAGATAAGTTTTATCATGTCTCTCTCCTGCTTTTGTCCTCCGATGGTTTCTAATGAAATCTAGAGTCCTTGCCATAAGGACCTATGCAACCTGTCCCCACCTTCCCCATGTTCTCAGATCTCATCTGCTCTATCTCCCCCTCACTAATCACTTCATGTGGGACCTCCAAGCTGAACTCTTTGCTCTTGCCTTGCACTTACACTTCCCTCTGGCTGAAAACCTTGTTCCTGGTTATTCTCATGGCTCTCTCCTGACTTCCTTCAGGTCTCTGCTCAAGTGTCACTTTATCAAAAGGACCTTCTCTATTGTCTTAGTCCATTTAGTGTCGCTATAAAGGAATACCTAAGGCTGGTAATTTACAAAGAAAAGAGATTTATTTTAGTCATGGTTCTGTAGGCTGTACAAGAAGCATGGCACTAATATCAGCTCCAGGTGGGAGTTTCAGAGAAAGGGGAGCCAGCGTGTGCAGAGATCACAGGGTGAGAGAGGAGGCAAGAGAGCAAGCAGGGAGGCTCCAGGCTCTATTTAACCCTTTTCCTGTTTAGAAAAATAAAATGTGCAGCTCACTGCCAGCACTCATTTAATTTTACATAAACACATTCTTTGTGGCTGAAGTAAATCTGACTGATTTTCAAGGTGAAAATAAAATATAGAAACTGTTCTTGGAGTTATGTATAATAACTAACATCAGGATCATCTGAATGATCAGAATTGTCTGTTTCAGAAACATTGGATTCATGCAATGAATCTTCAGCCAACAACTGTCCAAGAATGATGTTAACATCATTGGCATGCTGTGTTTTCTAGGATTTGACATTTTCAGCCATCGAGAATTACTGTATTTTGTAAATGGAAATACCACTACTAAAAACAGAATGCTATAAATAGAATGATGTCTTTTGTTTCCAAAGTCTATTTGCTAAAGTGATGTGAACATAATAACAAATGTGAAATATTTTGTGGCAAAGTTATTTTGGGGTAAATGCGGCAGCCGCAAGCACCACCTGCAAGTATTCTCGGGGCAAACGGGAAAAGCATTAACAACCAGTTCTTGCAGGAACTAACAGAGTGAGAACTCACTCATCCCCTCCCGACCTCGCCAAGGAGGATATTCATCTCTTCATGAGGGCTTCAGCCCATGAGCCAAATACCTCCCATTAAGCCCCTCTTCCGATATTGGGGATCAAATTTCAACATGAGGTTTGGAGAGTCAGATATCCAAACCATTGCACCTATCTTATTTCAAATGTTACTGCCAAACTCAACACTCTCTTTTTCCTAAACTTGCCTAATTTTCCTCATTGCTCTTATCACCGTGAATGTATTGTATACTGGTGGTCACCCCATTGGACACTGGAGACTCAATTTTGTGTTAAAATAATGAACAGGTAAATAGTAAATAGTGTGCAGGAAAATGAACAGATAAGCAATGCACACGTAAGACATGGCCACGAGATGCCCATGGGTCAAGCCAAAGAGTATTCAAGGCTACTGATTATTTCTCCGGAGTCCCCTTCTTTCAGGGGAAAAGTTAAGGTGATCTGTATGGTTTGACAATAGGCCAGGTAATTTTACTTTAGTCTTCAGCAAGGGGAACTCTAAGAGGTGTGAGCAAAATCAGCATGTGGCCTGAGAGAAAGAGGTTATTGAACTGGGGCTAGCTATATGGCCTCTCAAAGGCTTGTGTTTCCCAACCATAAAATGGAGTTAATAATGATACCTACTCCTCAGAGCAGTACAAGGGTGAAATGAGATAAAGCAGGTAAGAAGTTTAGACCAGTGCCTGGCATGTGGTAAGTGCTCAGTAAATGTTAGTTATCACTTTATTATTGTTTTCATTATAGAAATGAATCATCTAGCTACACTACTGTAAACTTTAAACTAAGGCCTCCTCACCTAGGAGCCCTCAAAATGCTTCACAGGAGTTGTGAGGCCCCCAAAAGTAAATACCAAGTACTTTTTGAATGAGCATATCTAGATTTCTCTGGAAAAGAGACTCTGATGAACTCCTTCCCATGTGTCCCCTCCTCAACACCAGAGTGATCCAGCATCAGGGTGAAGACATAGAAGGCTGTGAAGAATGGCATGGTGAGCAATGCACAAAGCTGCTGCCTCAGCAAAACCATTAAGCCTCAATTTAACCAAAAGTTTAGGGGAAGATATTTGTCTTAAATGGAGCAAACACGTTGTAGAATAGAAGGTTAATATTCATGAACTTGAGAGAGAAAACACTAGAGTTGAAGGAAATTTCCCACCACAGAGACTTAGAATGGTGAACCCATATTCCCAGAAAGTACAGGATCACTCACATCTGCTAATGGGTGCTGGTGATATATACAAAATAGTGTAAAACTTTGAGAAACAACAGTGATGTTTAAATTAGTGTGCATCAAAATTCTCTGAGATGTCTGTTAAAATTGCCAGAGATTCTGATTCAGGGGGTGAGCAGTAGATTGAAAAACTTGCATTTGTAAGAAGCACCCTGTATTAGTCCATTTTCATGATACTAATAAAGACATGCTTGAGACTGGGTAATTTATAAAGAAAAAGAGGTTTAATAGACTCACAGTTCCACGTGCCTGGGGAGGCCTCACAATCATGGCAGAAGGCAAGAGGCACATCTTTTTTTTTTTTTTTTTTTTTGAGACGGAGTCTCGCTCTGGCCCACAGGCTGAAGTGTAGTGGCATGATCTCTGCTCACTGCAAGCTCTGCCTCCTGAGTTGATGCCATTCTCCTGCCTCAGCCTCCCGAGTAGCTGGGACTACAGGTGCCTGCCACCATGCCCGGCTAATTTTTTTTTTTGTATTTTTAGTAGAGACAGGATTTCACTGTGTTAGCCAGGATGATCTCGATCTCCTGACCTCGTGATCTGCCCAACTTGGCCTCCCAAAGTGCTGACATTACAGACATGAGCCACTGCGCCTGGCCGAGGCACATCTTATATGGCAGCAGTCAAGAAAGAATAAGGGCCAAGTGAAAGGGATTTCCCCTTATAAAACCATCAGATCTCATGAGACTTATTCACTACCATGAGAACGGTAGGAGAGAAACTACCCCCACGATTCAATTATCTCCCACCAGGTCCCTCCAACAACATGTGGGAATTATGGGAGCTACAAAACAAGATGAGATTTTGGTGGGGACACAGCCAAACCATATCACATCCTAAGTAATTCCAATACAGGTGGTCCAAGGCCCATTCTAAAAAACATGAGTCAAAAGGAAAGAGGTTAGAAAACAGTCCTCTCAGCAACTTTCAGCTCAGCTCACCAGGATCAAAGAGCATAGCATTCAGGACCAATGCTTTAGGAGAGGTGTATATGCATGGTGTATCTTTTGTATCTAAAGTGTTGGAGATCTGTGCAGTGACCGGAGGCTAGTTGAGGCTTAGAGATCCTTACCATTTCCTCTTTGGGAACTTGGCTCATATCCTCTGAACTTCCTATGATTCATCCATCATGCTTTTATCTTAGAACACTGGTTTCTATGTCCAGAAATCCCCAGGTAAGTTCTGAGTTGTCTTCTGGAATCCTAGATTTGGAAGGAAGACCTAGTGAGCGAATGCTACCAAAGAAACAAAACAAAGTGTGGTAGATTATTATTCAACAAAAAATCACTTGCTTTCACTCCTCCCTGACCTCCATAGGAGTAGTGTACATCCCAGCTGCATGGGTACTGGGCTTGTCCTGGTGACAGGTTTTGGCTAATGGAAGGTAGGTGGAAGGGACAATGTCTGGATTCCAAGCTTATGTTGTATGATCTTCATATGTTTCTATTCATCCCTCTGTGTATTGGTTTTCTGTGGTTGCTGTAACAAATTACTGCAAACTTGATGGTATAAAATAACTGAAATTCTTTCACTGTTCTGGAGGCCAGAATTCCAAATTCAAGAGGTCAACAAAGCTGTTCTCCCTGCAAAGTGTGTTCCTTGGCTTCTGCTTGCCTAATTCTAATCTCTGTCTTTATCTTTCCACAGCCTCCTTGTACCATCTTCTCTTCTGTATCTTATAAGAACACTTACTTGGTCATTGGATATAGTACCCACATAGATTGCAAATGATTATCTCATCTTAAGATCCTGGACTTAATTACATTTACAAAGACACTGTCTTAGTTAGCTTGGGCTGCTATAATGAAATACCATAGACTTGGTGACTTTAACAACAGATATTTATTTTTCACACTTCTGGGGGCTGAAAAGTTCAAGATCAAGGTGCTAGCAGATGCCATGTCTTATGAAGACCGTCTTCCTGGTTTGCAGATGGCCACCTTCTTGCCACAGCCTCACATAGTTGAAGAGAGAGAGAGAGAGAGAGTGCTCATGTCTCTCCCTCTTCTTAAAAGGGAACCAATACCATCATGGATGCTCCACCCTCATTTAAACCTAATTACCTCCCAGAGGCCCTACCTCCAAATACTATCATATTGAGGATTAGGGCTTCAAAATATGAATTTGGGGGGAAACAAACATTCAACTTATAGAAGACTTTTTTTCCTAAATAAGATCACATTTACAGGTTCAAAAAGTGTATTAGTCCATATTCACGCTACTGATAAAGACATACCCAAGGCTGGGTAATTTACAAAGAAAAGAGGTTTAATTGACTCATAGTTCTTCATGTCTGGGGAGGCCTCACAATCACGGTGGAAGGCAAGGAGGAGCAAGTCACATCTTACACAGTGGCAGGGAACAGAGAGCATGTGCAGGGGAATTCCTCCTTATCAAACCATCAGATTTCGTGAGACTTATTCACTATCACAAGAACAGCATAGGAAAGACCCACCCCTGTGATTCAATTATCTCCCACCGGGTCCATCCCACCACACTTGGGAATTGTGGGAGCTAAAATGCAAGATGAGATTTGGGTGGGGACACAGCCAAACCATATCAAGGGGTTAGAACACGGACATATCATTTTGTCGGGTGTGGGGACACCTTTCAACTCACTATACTGGGAGCTTCTAATGTCTAAAGTGAGAGGAACATGCTCCAGTTCTTCAGTCTTGGCCTCAGTAGATTTGAGCACAACCCACACCCTGAAGCAGAGACACCAGCTCAACTGCCCAACTTGAACAGAGATAATTGCTGATTACTGTGTGCTGCTGAGACTTAGTGATAGCTTGCTATAGAGCAAAAGCTGACTAATAACCTGGGTATGAAGAGCATGCCCACTTAGTCCCCTCTTGGCAAAAGGGAATTTTGTAAATTATGTCACAGACACAGTAACAGTAAGAAGTGACTTTGTGTTATGGAAGTTATTAGGGAGGCTGGTTTTGGTTTCTTTTACCAGATAATTTACCCCCAAATTGGCCTGAGAACATTCATTCTGCCTCAAGATTCACATATAGTGATTTAATTGCCAACTTGGAGAGAGTGGAGAGGGGAAGTGGAAATGATTTTAGCATTCCTTACTTGCATGCTCCTCAATAAAGCAACCCACAGTTGCAAATGATCATAAGATTCCTTTGGATAATTTGCATTTCTCTTTACAGAGAGAACTTGGCTTTTTGAAATCTGATGAAATACATTTTGAAACAAAACACTTTAACTTGAATATATACCAGCCTTGATTTAGCCATAAGAAAGAAATTATTAGGGGAAAATAATGGATGAGGCTGTGAAAAATGGGCTTGGCACCAAGAAAACAGAAGGCAATATATGGGAATGGTTGAGGCACTCAGCAGTGGAATAAAACTATAGCCTCACTCACTCACAACCCATGGTCCTTGCCCATGTACTGAATTAAATAAGACATTTAACTCATTTTCACAGCAACCTGTATAAATAGCTGCAGCAGATTCCATGAACTGAAAGAAAAAGCCAAATTTTGTTTAACTTTGTGTCCCCAATTCCTGGCGTCAAGCTTGATGCTAAGTATATGCTCAATAAGTGTTTGTTACATGAACACATGGGCGCAAGAGTGATTCTCTTAAAATTAAGACAGACCATGTAATTCCTCCACTCAAATCTTTGAGTAGTTCACATCTCATCCAGACACAAACTCAAAGACTTTTTGATGCCTGTCAGAACTTTACGTGGTATGATCCTGAGCTCCACGCTGACCTCATCTGTCCACTACTGCTCTACAACACACTGATTCCTCCCCAGCCACTTCATCGTCTTCTCCTTGTTTGTAAAACTCACCAAGCATTCTCTAGCCTCAGGAACTTTGCACTGCCTAACTTCTCTGCCTGGATTGCTCTTTCCCTACATATCTGTATGTCTTTTCAGTCTTTGCTCACACGATTTCCTTCTCCATTTGGCCTCCCATGACCATCATATATAAAATTGCAATTCCCATCCTCACTGTCCAACACTTCCTGCTTCCAGTCACTGCTTTATTTAGTCATTTATTCCTACTCCAATTTAACAATGAATATTGATATATTTATCTCTCTCTCCAGCTAGACTATAAACCCTTCCAAAGGAAGAGTTTATATATATAAATTTATAAAGAAAAAGAGGTTTAATAGACACACATACACACACACACACAAACATATATATATATAATCTATCTATCTATCTTAAAACAGTGCCTGGCACAGAGTAGTCACACAGTAAAGATTTGTTAAATGAGTGAAAAAATGGCAGTTTGTGCCGTGCATTGAGTGATTCCATGAACAAGAAAATGCACTTTGGTAATGAATGCTGTTGCTACAGCTTTGTACCAGAACCGTCTCTTTAAAATTTACCTGAAAGGGCCCTTGTTTCTGCTACTCTGTCTTCTGACCACACTGAGGCTTCCTGAGGTTTCCTTACATGGCCTGCTTGGCATGCCATGCCTCCTATTTCTAGGTCATAACACTTAAAATCCACTCTCTTATAAATTTTCAGGAAGAAGAACCAAGATGGCCAACTATATGCAGGCAGGAAGAACATCTCCCACAAAAAGACCAGATAGAGAAGACTGGCACACTCTGAGCAGACCTTCAGAAGGAGGCATTGAGAATAGACGGAGGGAGGATGCAAACCCTGAGCTGCACGGGGAGTAAGGTAGGAACCCTGCACAGGGCTGCTGAGTACCAGGACTTATTCCTGGTCTTCAGTGGCTCTTGGGGAAGGAGTGAGTTAAATAGGCAAGGAGTGGCCTACTCTCACCATGGATCTTCAGAATCCTAGCTGTAGGAGACCATATGACCCCCATGAACATTTGAGCTGACAGGGACAGCTGCTTGGAGAGGTGGCAGGGACAGAACTCTAGCCTATGTGGAGCCCAGAGGGTTTGGCTTGAGAATGGCTACAGTGGAGCATGGCCAGGGATGTCATACCCCAAGGCTTGCCATGCTCCTCTAGGTGGCTTTGGCTTTTGTTGACTCTTGGACCTAGACAAAGCAGGGTGGTCTTGCCTGTGGGACAGGACCAGTCTGATCTGAGCAGCCCCCTGTTTGTTGGTCTCTCCTGTGGTCCCTGCCTGGCTGTATCTGCTTGCAGCGCAGCCTTGGATGCACTTTCTGGCAGCCATCACCATAGATTCTTTGCTGGTAGTCCCCGCCTAACTGTCAGAGAGCTTCAGTAGTTGGACCCCAGAGGATGTGCACTTGCCCACAGCCTCCTCCCACTGCTTTGCCAGCATGTGTGGACCTCACCATGCTATTGCCACCAGTGCACATGTGAACCTCGCCACTGCTGCCCTGCCCCTGCCAGTGTAAGTGTACAGTACATGTGTGCGTATGGATGCCACCACCCCGCATTTGCTGGTGTGTGCACACCCTCCTACACCACTGTTACCACCAGCATATGCACACAGACACCACCACATCAATGCTATTGGAGGGAGCACACACATGTGGTCTCTACCACCCCACTACTGCCGGCATACATGCACAAGAGCATGGACCCTGCTGCCACCACCCCAATGAAGCGCTTTTGCCAGCACCCCATCAGGGCATTTTTACCAGTGGAGTGGGAACACCTCAGCCCCTCCAACACAGCAGGTGCTTAACCTCAAGGGGCCAGAGAGTAAAGCTATAGGCTTGGTCCCAGCCCTCCAGGGTTAGAGCACACAGCCTAGGAGTGCTGAGCTGAGTCTTGGCACCCTGAAATAATCCAGGAACAAAGCCAGTCAACTGGGTCAAACCCTCAAGGGCACTGAAGAATACAAAAGCAAAAAAATCCTATCCGAAGAACAGCAACGTCAAATATTAAAGGAACATCAGCCCACACAGATGAGAAAGAACCAGCTCAAGAACTCCGGCAACTCAAAAAGCCAGAGTGTCTTCTTACCTCCAAACAATCACACTAGCTCTTCAGCAATGGTTCCTAACCAGGCTGAAATGACAGACATAGAATTCAGTATCTAGATAGTAACAAAGATCATTGAGATTCAGGAGAAAGTTGAAACCCAATCCAAGGAATCTAAGGAATCCAATAAAATGATACAAGAGCTCAACCAAACTGATCTGATAGAGCTAAATAACTCACTATAAGAATTTCACAATATAGTCAGACACTGGATCACCTAGATTCATAAAACAAGTTCTTGCATACCTATGAGGTAACTTAAATAACCACACAATAATAGTGGGGGACCTCAACATTGCAATGACAGTATTAGATCATGGAAGCAGAAAACTAACAAATATATTTGGGACTTAAACTCGACACTTGACCAAATGGGTGTAAAAGACATCTATACAATATATGTTCTTCTCTTCTACATGTGGCATGCACTCTAAAATCAACCAGACAATCACCCATAAAACAATTCTCAACAAACTAAAAAATACTCCAAATCATAAGAAACACATTCTTGGACCACAGCACAATAAAAACAGAAATTAATACTAAGATGATCTCTTAAAACCATACAATTACATGGAAATTAAACAGCCTGCTCCTGAATGACTTTTGTGTAAACAATGAAATTAGGGGGGAAATCAAGAAATTCTTTGAAACTAACGAGAACAAAGCTATAATATACCAGAATCTCTGAGACACATGTAAAGCAATCTTAAGAGGAAACTTTATAGCATTAAATGCTCACATCAAAAATTAGAAATATCTCAAATTAACAACCTAATATGACACCTAGAGGAACTAGAAAAACAAGAGCAAACCAACCCCAAAGATAGCAGAAGAAAAGAAATAAGAAAAATCGAAGCTGAACTGAATGAAATTGAGATGCAAAAATGACACCAATGATCAGTGAAACCAAGAATTTGTTTTTTGAAAGAAGAGGACTAATAGGCTGCTAGCTAGACTAATAAAGAAAAAAGAGAGAAGATCCAAATAAACACAATTAGAAATGACAAAGGGGACATTACTACTGACCTCACAGAAATACAAAAACTACTCAGAGACTACTACAAACACCTTTCTGCAGACAAACTAGAAAACCTACAAGAGATGGGTAAATTCCTGGAAACATACAACCTCCAAAGATTGAAACAGGAAGAAACTGAAAAGCCTGAAGAGACCAATAATGAGTTCTGAAATCGAATCAGTAATAAAAAGCCTACCAACCAGGAAAAGCCCCGGACCAGACAGATTCACAGCTGAATTATACCAGATGTGTAAAGAAGAGCTGGTACAAATCCTATTAAAACTCATCCAACAAATTGAGAAAGAGGAACTCCACCCCAACTCATTCTGTTCTATGAGGCCAGCATCATTCTGATACCAAAACCTGGCAGGGACATAACAAAAATAGAAAACTTCAGGTCAATATCCCTCATGAACATGGATGCAAAAATCCTCAACAAAACACTAGCAAACCGAATCCAGCAGCACATCAAAAAGCAAATCAAACACAATCAAGTCGGTTTTATTCCTGGGATGCAAGGTTGGCTCAGCATGTGTAAATCAATAAATGTGATTCATCACATAAACAGAACTAAAAACAAAATCATACGATCATCTCAATAGAGACAAAGAAAGGCTTTCTGATAAAATTCAACATCCCTTCTTGTTAAAAATCCTCAACAAACTAGGCATCAAAGGAAACTACTTCAAAATAATGAATCATCTGTTATAAATTCACAGTCAAGAGCATACTGAATGGGCAAAAGCTAGAAGCATTCTCCTTGAGAACTGTAACAAGACAAGGATGCCTGTTCTCACCACTCCTATTCAACATACTACTGGAAATCCTAGCCAGAGCAATCAGGCAAGAGAAAGAAATAAAAGGCATCAAAATAGGAAGAAAGGAAGTCAAATTATCTCTCCTCATGAACAATATGAATTTATACCTAGAAAACCCCATAGTTTCTGCCCCAAAGCAGAGACTTTCAAAAGTTGGAAAGGAAAAAAAAAATAAACATATAATATATTGCTTTTATCTACAGTCACCATAATTTTAAAAAAATCTGTAACTTAAGAAAATTCACCTGAAAGGAATACTAGTCTTGAGATAGGTGGAAGATTTGTAGGAGGTAATTCTTTAAGTTGTTTGTGATTATCTTTGACAGCTGGAATAATAAACCAAAATAGTGCTAATGTGCAATATAGAGGTAGCAATTGTGTCTTAGCTCTATATTACATATAGTCTGCAACTGTGTATTGGTCAATAGAAAAGAACCAGATGATCATTGTGATTTATTAAATGTGTCTTCTTAATTAAGATGAAACAATTGATTCATTACTATTATCTGCTGACTGGAAAAAAATCCAGTGAGAGATAAACCCTTCAGGTTCTGGTAAAATGATTTGGGTTGGGACTTATGAAAAGCTAGTTCTTTTCCAATGGAGAGAAGTAGGGAGAGATACCTTAAATTCTGAGCCCTGGAATAGACTGTGGCTGCATCTTTGGCTTTATAACCAGCCATTAGAGTAGGGCCCTAAGAACCAATGATACACCTTTGGCTTTCCCTTGGATGGAAAATATAGGGAACCAAGTCAATGGTTCAGGAAGTGCCATTAACATGGCATTATCCATAAGTCAAACCGCTCCCTAGGTGAAGGAACTCCAGAGTGAGAGCCTTGTCTATCTTGAGTGTGTTCTATCTTGGGGTCATGATAAGAGGGGAGAGGAGTGGTTGAGATATGGGTTTCATGTACACATCCATATGTCCCTTAAATAGGCTTTCATGAATATTTGGATTAAAGAATGTTTAAATCTGGTCAATCAAAGGGTGGCTAAAGAGAACTCAAATATACTGTAAACCAAAAAATTCTGAAATAATTCAAATGAGGGCGCTATGGTTTAAATGTGTTCCTCAAATTTCATGTGTAGAAAACATAATCCTGGCCAGGCATGGTGGCTCACGCCTGTAATCCCAGCACTTTGGAAGGCCGATGCAGGTAGATCACTTGAGGTTAGGAGTTCAAGATCAGCTTGCCCAACATGGCAAAACCCCATCTCTACTAAAAATACAAAAAATTAGCTGGGCATGGTGGCAGGCATCTGTAATCCCAGCTACTCAGGAGGCTGAGGAAGGAGAATCACTTGAACCCGGAAGCCAGAGGTTGCAGTGAGCCGAGATCAGTAAAATTGTCTCAAAAAAATAAAATAAAAATAAAGAAAACATAATCCCCACACTCATATGTTGATTGGTTGTGGAGCCTTTGTGAGGTAATTGGGATTAGACAAAGTCTTTAGGGTAGGGCCCTCATGATAGGACTGTTGACTTTATGAAAAGAGGTCACTTAAGCTGAACTGCACTCACTTGCTTTCTCACCATGTGATGCCCTATGCCATGTTATGACACAGCAAGAAGGACTTCACAGATGCTGGTGCCATGCTTTTGGATTTCCCAGTCTCCAGAATCATGAGCCAAATAAATTTCTATTCATTATAAATTACCCAGTCTCAGGTATTCTGTTATAGCCACAGAAAAGGACTAAGACAGAAAATTGGTACCAAGAAGTGTGGTTGTTTGTACAGCAGATACTTGAAAATGTAGAATTAGCTTGAGAACTAGGTAACTGGTAGAGGCTGAAAGACTTTGGAAGAACAAGCTAGAAAAAGCCTGAACTTTCATAAACAGAATGTTAAGAGTGATTCTGGTGAGGACTCAGGAGAAGGATAGACTAGGAAAAGTCTGAAACTTCTTAGAGATTACTTAATTTGTGTGACAAGAAGGTTGACAGAAATATGAACAGTAAAGGCCATTCTGATGAGTTCTTAGATGGAAATGAAGATCAAGACATTGGAAACCGGACTAAAGGCCATCCTTGTTATTCTGTTGTAAAGAACTTAGCCGCATTGTGTCCATGCCCTAGGGCTTTATGGAAGGCAGAATTTAAGAATGAGGAAGAGGAATATTTGGTGGAAGAAATACATAGGCAGGAAAACATTCAGGCTGCTGCATGGCTACTTTTAACTGCCTATAGTAAAAGAAGGAGATTAGTATTGACAGAACAAAGTTAGAGGCTATTCATCAGGACAATGGGACACCAATACATGATATGGAATTCAGAGAAATGCTCTTTTCCTAGAAGCAGATGAGGCAATTTTGTATTATAAAACTGAATAATAGGTGTAAGAGTCAGGAGGCCTGGATTATAGTTCCAGATATACTACTCTGGGCACATCGCTTAACTTCACTGAGCCTCAATGTCCTCACCTATAAACAAAATCAATTGTATTTTGTCTGTCTACTTTGGGGGGTAATTCTTAAAATCATATAAGGACACATATGTCTGATCACTATATAAGCATAGCTTAAAAACATTTTTTTTAATAAAAAAAACTCATAGCTTTTGTTAAAACAATCTTAATCCCATAAACCCCAGTATGGACTGACCAATCAACCCAACAGACAGCTGGGATGGTGTGGGCAGAGGACACTTAAGTCTATCAAAAATCAGATTTCTTTTGAAACAAGTCATTGTCTTATTTCTGAAGTTGCCCATATGCTAGCAATACCATGAGATTAAAATTCACAAAAGTTCTTTTTTTTTCCTTTTTTTCAGGATTTAAATATTTCACAGTTGAATTTTGAGGAAAAACAACTCCATGTTTAATGCTTTTACTGCTCCTTAAGGCTCCAAGTCAGGATTTAAGACCCTGCCTTGAAAACCTGAATGGAAGATGAAACCATGCTAACTAGGACAATGGAAATTTATGTATCTATGTGGAAGGATCCTTTGCGTGTGTGTGTGTTGGTGGGAATCTCTACTGGGTAGCTCCTCACTGTAGTGGGAGAAAAAAATACATTAAAAATAATAAAGAGGCCAGGTGCGGTGGCTCATGCCTGTAATCCCACCACTTTGGAAGGCTAAGACAGGCGGACCATGAGATCAGGAGATCGAGACCATCCTGGCCAACATAGTAAAACACCATCTCTACTAAAAATACAAAAATTAGCTGGGCATGGTGGCACGCACTTGTAGTCCCAGCTACTCGGGAGGCTGAGGCAGGAGAATCACTTGAACCCGGGAGGTGGAGGTTGCAATGAGCCGAGATTGTGCCACTGCATTCCAGCCTGGTGACAGAACAAGACTCCACCTCAAAAAACAAAAATATTAAAATAATAATAATAATAATAAAGGATGCTACTCTGTGAAAATATATTTAAAAGACACTATTTTCTCCTCTGCTTGGGGAGCAGAGTTAAAGCTGTTCTGAGGACTCTGAAAAATTTCTCAGAGGTCTGAAGTCAACAGGCACTCCCCTATGGCCTCAGTCTCACATGTAATTTTTCTTTTCCATGCACACATGTCCCTCTGCAATGCCCTTTGAGACTCAGTTTCCCTTATAAGCCTGCCTGCATGAGGCTGCATTTCATACAGAAATTGTTACCTCTCTTTATCACTCTGTTACTCTTCCCAGAAAAAGGGAATACTAATTTTATTGGTCAGATTTTGGTATAATTTACAGAAAATTTACTACTGTATGGGGTCACTGCAAATTAAGAGGTTAAACATATGATATTGAGGTATAGCATTGAAACTCTTAAAGTTCAATGTTAAAACAGACTTTGAATGAATGAAATAAAACAGGTTCTAAATCTACAGTTCTTTCCCTAATATTCATCTCAAGTCTTCAAAACTAGATTCCATGTAATAGTCAGACAATGGCATGGTGAATTTTCTTGTTTTTCTTTTCTTCCCAGATAACTAAGTTTTATTTTCTCTGTCATTCATATCTTCAGCCCAGAAACCCAGTTCCAGACCACTGTAAGCAAGGCTATAGGTATAGATAAAATAAACTTTTTTCTTGTCTAGGAATTTATATTGTTGTTTTTATTATAGGTTACCAAAGAGTTTATTCTTATATCTTTTGACATATTAAATGCTAAGCTTTCTCAGTTCTCTGCCTCCAGCCATTCTGTCTTAGGGATGTGAGTATTTACGGCTTTTGGCTGAAATTAGCGAGAGCAAGTTTGTTACTTGTTGTCATTTTGGAGTTCATGAAATTCTTGCGAAAGTCTTTCTCTCTGAGTCAGCCAGGACCTGGGACTTTGCTTGACTCTCATGACATGGGGTATACCACATGGGAAGATAAAATACCTTAAAGTTCTGCCATGATAATGGTCTCTTTCTAAAGGATACTGACTAGAAGGCAAAGGGTGCTGCATAGGATTCATTAGACATAACAGTTGGCTGTAGCTCTCGCTCTGCTCCTCTCTCTTCTTTATCTTGCTTCCAAAATAAATGTGCATACAATCACTGAGGGGTTTTTGTTGAAATAGAGATTCTGACTCAGTAGATTTGGAAGCCACAGATTCTGCATTTTTAACAAGTTCTCAGGTGATACAGATGTTGCTGGTCTATGGCCCACACCCAAAGACCGACCCATGGGAGGACACTTCAGCTCAGCTGGCCAGAGAGTGCAATCCACTAGTAGTGTAGCAGGCACAAATCTACCTAATAGTCCGTTGGTATTTTGATTCATTCAGCTTCAATCCATTGTATGCACTACTTCCTCAAGCTCTTTTTGTAGAGAGGTCATTGAGAAAGCAGGTAGGATCTCCTAGTACAAAAACGATACCAATTCCTTCAGGATATTACCACTCTTCCTACCAACAACCCATTTATATTTCTAGATTTAAAACTGCAGTAGCAAAGTTATCCTCCAGAGGATAAAGACTAGTGGCCAGAAGGATGATTACTGGTGGCCAGAAGGTCACTTTTATTCCCTTTTCCTCCTTGATTTATGTTTAATTTAACAGTCTTAAGCTATCCAGTCTCCATGGATGGCATCATCAGTTAGGCTGCCGATATTTTTCAAGACATCTGTGAAGGGGCTAAGTAAGAGCTTTTTCAAACTAATGATACCTGCATTAAAATAACATTCACCAACACAGCTTTAAACAAGTGGAAACTCAACAAAGCTGCAAAGGCACATTAGCCTGTTCAACAAGGCAGGTGGGCAGGATGGTAGAGAATTTTTCTAGTTGGACTGAGGATGCTTACAGCCTCTGTTGATGATCTGTTCCTGGGGATCAGCAATAATATTGAATTGTATTCCTTCATGAGATGATTCTTCTATAAACACTACTAAACATTTGCTTTGTATTGGGGACCACATGAGGTACTGTGGGAATGGCAAAGATAAATAAGACAAGTGTTGGCTTTCCAGAGATCTAAACACAGGCCAGAACAGACATGTTAATGACTAGATTTTAAAGGATTCACTAGATGCCATTAATGTATGCATCCAATAAATATTTACTAAGCCACTACCACGTGCCAGGCAAAGTGGTGAAAATAATAGACATAGTCCCTTCTTTCATCGGAGCTCATTAAATAGCCAATTACACAAATAAATATGTGATGACAAATTCATATAAGTGTCATGAAAGGTAGATGGGCTATAAGGAAGAAAAAAGAGACACCTGGTTGAGAATGGAATTAGAGAGAGCCTCTCTGAAGAAGGGACATTTCTCCTGAGACTCTGAAGGATAAGGAGGAGTTTGCTAAGTAAAGAGATGGGAAGACCCGTACAAAGGACAGCACAGCATGTACTAAGGCAGGAAAGAACTTGAGACATTCCAGAACTAAAAGCAGACCAGCATGGCCAAATGGTCATGAGGGCGAGAGAGAGGGGAACAAGATGAGGCTGGACAAGCAGGCAAAGAAGCTCACATTGAAGCACCCTGCAGGACCAGACGCAGCATTTTCTTCTAAATGCAGTGGGAAACCACCAACACAATTTGTATTTTGAGAAGCTGACTATGCCTTCAGACGGGAGAGAGGCAAAATTCTTAGTTGAGGGACCAGTTGGAGCTGTCAGTTGGGTCATGTTCATTATGTTCTGAGTTCAGGGACACACTGCTGGCCAATAAGGTGCCAGCTACCACCAATGCTGGTGCCACTGCCCCATGTGAAGTCTCTGTGCCCAGAACACCATGCTGGGGCCAGAGAAGACTTCCTTCTTCCAGGCATTAGGCATCACCACTAAAATCTCCAGGGGCATCACTGAAATTTTAAGGGATGTGCAGCTCAATGAGACTGGAGACAAAGTGGGAGCCAGTGAAGCCATACGGCTGAACATCTTCCCTATTCCTTGGTGGATCATCAAGCGTCTGACAATGGCAGGATCTACATCCCTGAAGTGCTTTACATCACAGGGGACACTCTGCATCCTCGCTTCCAGGGTGTCTGCATGGTGCCAGTGTGTCTGCATGGTGCCAGTGTTTGCAGATTGGTTACCAGCTGTTGCATCAGTACCCCATTTTATCATCAATGAGTACAAAGAAGTCCTGGCTTTGTCTGTGGAGACTGATTGCACCTTCCCACTTGCTGAAAAGGTCAAGACCTTCTTGGCTGATCTACCTGCCTTGTGGCTGCTGCCCGTGTGACCTCTGCTATCACTGTTGCTCCTACAGTGGCCACAGCTACAGCCAAGGTTAAACCAATGAGGAATCGAGAGTTGGACAAGGATATGGAGTTTGGTCTCACTGATCACCAAAAAGCAACCAACTTAGCCAGCTTTTTTTTTTCAAAACAAGTAAATAAAGACTTCTCTTAAAAAAAGAAAAAGAAGTTTCAACACAGAATAAAGTGCCTGAGGTCAAGATGGAGACAAATTTGGTCAGAATGTTTCTCTTATATTCTAAGGTGCCCTGAGGGGATGTACTTGGAGAAGAAATTTTGGAGCATGTACTTCAGAGAAGAAAGTAGACTTCAGAGATGACCTAAAAATATACAATAAGTTAATCTTAATGTATCCTTTTGTGTAAGACAATACACTAAGTGTTGTGGGACTTGAGTTCCCCTCCCCATTTCACTATGTGTACATGTGTATACACAGTACACATGTGTAAACTTGGGCCGAATGCTTATTTTTCTCATATACAAAGTAAAAACATTGATATGATCTCTAAAGCTCCTTTTAGCTATATGTTTATTCTGTGGAAATGAACATGGGATTTGAATCAGAGGAACTGGGTTTTTTGCTCACTCCTGTGATCTTGGCCAAGTCACTTCATCTTGCTGAAACCAGGTTCCTCATTTAAAAATAGAGAAATGATGCTATCTAGAATTGCAGACACAACATTGAACACAATGCCTGGAACTTTGTAGGAAGTATTTGTAATGAATGAATACTTTGCTACCTCGTGAAGATTAAACGAGATCTGACTAAGTTTGGAAACTATATAGCTCTGTTTCAATACTCACTAAGAACTCAAATTTACATTATTAAAAAACTTTACTGTGTCGGGGGCTGAGCATGGCTCTTTATCCTGCATTATTTGTTCAAATGAGGGTACATCTCCAAATTCCTCAGCACATATGAAAACAGCAGAAAGTGAGGCTGGATAAAAATGAGAGGGTATGCCATTTAATGAGCTATTAAACTTCCCACGAGAAAGCCAGAAACTCAGAAGGAGTTCAAAATAGCAACTGCTACATAACCAGCCAAATAATCAGTTACATTTATGAGCCAGCAATCCATTCTTAACACGCCTACAAGATAAACAGGAGAAACAAAATAAAATTAAAAAGCTGGCTTTGGCTCAGACTTCCCTGTAAGGTAACTTTATCGATCATCTTCAACACTTCCAATTTCCAGGCAACAGTTTCTTAATATGGACTTGCAGGTTTCATATGAGAATGACAAGTAAAGTATAAAAAGTTGCCTCTGCAGAAGAGTCAACTTTTTACATTTTAAACCACTTCACCTTATGTTGGAATTTTCTTTAAATGATTGCTTGAGTTTAAGCTGTCAATGTTATTTAAATGCCAGAGTGGTTGTTCATCCTCACCCCCACCCCACAGCCCTCCATTCTAGATTTTCCGACTGCTGCTTTCCTATTCTTGAGAGTTGCAGGGGGTACCAGCTGCGATTCAGTTTGGCTTTGAAGTTCAGCAGCCTTCCCCTGTTTCCCATGAATGATTTCTCTCATTGAGAGTTACTTTGAGCTAGAGGTAGAATTTAATGTTCTCAGAAGACTAAAAAAAAATCCCTTAGGTGTGCGATACGAAGAAAGAACACTGCCTCCTTATTTCTGCTCCAGTTCATCCATCTACAAGGCAGGCCAGTGGGAAGGCTGGAACAAAGTCTAGGCTAAATTAATACTCTGGTTCCAATATTTGCTATTTATATATTGCATGAGGAAACCTGCTGGTGGCCCCATGGAGTGATCAGAAGAGGATAGGAGACAAAGACGGCTATGAGTACAAAGGGCATTGTGGACAAGAGCTAATGTTTCCTCAGAGGGAGTATGAGCGAGTAAGAACGTTAGTAAGAATATCAGCAAAAGTAGCAGCAATACCAGTAACACTAAGGTGCTACCATTTAATTGAGTGCTCCAATGTGTCAGGCATAAAAGGTCCATCATATACATTGACTCTTGCACAGATGACGAAATGAAGGTAAAGAGAAGGTCAGTGATTTGGCCAAATTTATTTAACTAGAATGATGAGGGAGTGGGATTCAAACCCAGGTACATCTCAGTCTACAGTCTTTTCATTTCATCAAGCTAGGGTGTCAAGAAGGATCTCAATAACTCTTTCATGGTGGCCTTATTTTTCTGTCCTCCCTGATTTCCAGGACTTATGTGAGGGTAGATGGAGCTTGCTCAGGGCAAACGGAATGACCATGTTTTGCTAAGAGAGTGAGGGAGCTTTGATTTTGTTTCTTGTTTAAAGCTAAAATGAATCTGAATTGTGATGTGTTGGCAAAAGGAAAGAGGAATGGTACTAAAAGTAGAAAATATCGTGGGATGTTTGCAATCTACTAGTAGGTGCATAGAGACCCAGCACCTACATGCCCCAAGAGGAAACACCAAGCCCAATGGGGCATTCAGATCACAAATAAATTATATCTGTTTGGGTGGAAGAGACGGACTCAGAAAAGGCTTCATGGAGATGGTGGCTTTTGGTCTATGCTTCGAAAGGCAGAATTCTAGAAGGCAGAGATGGTATTCTAAAAAGCCTAACAGTGGAATTTTAATTAGTTGCATCTCAGACTACGGAGTGATTTTTAGGGCAGGAGAAACTTAAGCAATCTTCTTGGTCAACAAAGAAGGTCTGACTTAGCAGTTTGCTAAAGTAGATATTATAATACTCTAGTAGAAAGAGATTTGAGCCTGGAGTAGAGGGCCTGGTTTCAAATTCTAATTCTGGCACTGAGGTGGGACTTAATCACTCTGAGACTTCATCCAGCAACTATAAAATTCTAATAACTTATACCCTGCCTTTCTCCTAGCTTGTGAAAAAGTTTAAAGTAGATGACAGGGTTGTAAATGTGAGAAATTATCATTTCTTTTGGAAAGTTTACCCCTCCATTCTGGGGACAGGGGTTCCCAGTTGAAAGTTTTTGAGTTCCATTGGCTAACCAATTTGCTGCAGGCCGGTTAACTGTCTAAGTGAAATCTCTCATGAAATCTCTCACGGTGTTTGAGTTTCGTGAACTAGTAAATGATCAAGATAGAATTTAGACATCCAACTTTCTACATGTCACAATAGGTCATAAAAAATCCATCACACTTGCACACCAAGCACACACACGCACACCAAGCACACACTCACACACCTGCCTTCATTTGTCTTCTAGTTTTAAAAAATAGTTTGAACAACCAAAAAAGTAGAAAGAACATAACCTCAGTAAAAATTCAGGTTTTTAAATGGAATAAATACAGCTTTAAGAGAAATTTAATTGCACTGTGCGTCTGCCACAGAAGGTGAAAGCATCATACTGTGATGGCATAAGATCACATGGGACCTAATTTCCCTCCCACAGATACTTGCTAGGGACAGGTTGTTTTTTAATTAATTTATTTATTTTAGTTGTTCTTCCACAGACTAGAGGATATAATTTCTCAGTATGGTTATTCTGTAGGCTGAGGCAAAGTTTAAGTCTCTTACGATATATTTTTCATGTGTCTACCTTCCTAGCCCGCAGCTTAGTATCTGAGATGGCACACTGAGGACAATGTGGGAGTATAGGAAATACAAAGGAGAATTATTTTGCGTATTATTTGAAGTTGTTCTGGGTTTAGCAGGTAAAGTAGGAACTATGGTGGTCATTACAAAGATACAAAACCAACCTAAGTGTCCATCAGTTGGTGAGTGGATAAAGACAATATTATGTATATATAATACACATATTATATATATAATTATATATAATACACATATTATATATAATTATATATAATACACATATTATATATAATTATATATAATACACATATTATATATAATTATATATAATACACATATTATATATAATTATATATAATACACATATTATATATAATTATATATAATACACATATTATATATAATTATATATAATACACATATTATATATATAATTATATATAATACACATATTATATATATAATTATATATAATACACATATTATATATATAATTATATATAATACACATATTATATATATAATTATATATAATACACATATTATATATAATTATATATAATACACATATTATATATATAATTATATATAATACACATATTATATATTTAATTATATATAATACACATATTATATATAATACACATATTATATATATAATTATATATAATACACATATTATATATATAATTATATATAATACACATATTATATATACTTATATATAATACACATATTATATATAATTATATATAATACACATATTTATATAATTATATATGATACACATATTTATATAATTATATATGATACACATATTTATATAATTATATATAATGCACATATTATCTATATAATTATATATAATACACACATATATAATACATATATATATATATAATGTATACATATATACACACATACCATGGAATACTCCTCAGCCATAACAAAGAATAAAATAATGCCTTTTGCAGCAACTTGGATGGAGCTAGAGGCCCTTTTTCTAAGTGAAGTAACTCAAGAATGGAAAACTAAATACCATATGTTCTCACTTATAAGTGGGGGCTAAGCTATGGGTACGCAAAGGCATATAGAGTGATATAATGGACTTTGGAGATTCAGAGGATAGGAGGGTGGCCGAGGAGTGAAGGATAATAAAACTACATATTGGGTACAATGTACTCTAGTCAAGTGATGGGTACACGAAAATTTTAGTCTAAAATTTAACCAAAAACCACTTGTACCCCTACAACTATTGAAAAAATGTTTTAAAAAATTAATTATGGTAAAGGTGGCCATGAACACGTTTAACCTACAAACTGAATTTAGACCTAAGATTTTCCCAGACCTGTTCTCTGCAATCAGATCCTGCTCTATCAAATCCTCAAACAGGTTAAGGTTAGAGATCATAATGGAAAAATGGCACAAACTCTGAGCACGTAGAGAATGTTTAGAGTTTTCACATATTTCTGACTCACTGCTAGGGATTTTCTAATTATGTTAAAAGCAGAAGAGTTTGAAAGTCCAGGTATCTGCATAGCAACCCTGTTTTTGTTTCTTTCTTTGGGGTTTCTTAAACTGGGATCAGCATACATTTGCAGAGCTGTAAACACAAAATCATGACTCTGAACTTTGGGGATAATTTGCAAGCTCTTCAAGAGTGTTTTTGATCAGTCATAACTTCTACATTACACACTGACTCTAACACCTGTCTTTTCTCTTCCAACCAAATGAAGGGTCTGTACCAAGAATCATTGAGCTAAACAGTCTAGGACTTGAAACTTTGCTGGCAAGTAGAGGAACTGTTGATTCTATGTTAGGTGACCCAGCAAGTTCAGGAGGAGAGGACTGAGATACAACCATACAGTTTACACAGAAACTGAAAAAGAACCTCTAGTTTGTGTTTGTCACAGTGTACTGGTTAGCAATAGCCACAATAATGCCATGTAACAAATTACCTCTAAGCTTAGTGGCTTCAAATAACAACCACTTGTTATCATGCACTTGGGTCAGTGACTTAGCTGATGTAGGCTATGATCACCTGGGCAGCTCTGCTTCTACCTGTGGGTCAGCTGGGTTTGGCTCTAGCCTTTTGGTTGGGCTCGGAACATTCTATTGCTCAAGCTGAAAGGGCAGAAGCTACCTTGAGCATGCCCTTTTCATGCAAGAGGGCAAGCCCAACCCTGAAAGCACAATTCAACTGTATGCTCATATCATGTTCACTAACAGCCCACTGTTAAAACAGGTTGTATGTCCAAACACACAGTCAAGGGCTGGAAAATATATCACGACTACCAGAAGGCCACAGAAGAGGTGTGGACATATAATTCCACTGCAGAGGGCTAAAGAAATTGGGATCAATAGTTTATGCTACCCCAGTGAGGAAGTCCAGACACACCACGGGAGAGTTTTAGAGGACAAAAGGACAAAACTCTGTTTAGCCAGTTAAGTTCTTTTCCAGGCTGCTAAATAAGCATCCTTTCCCAAGGCAGTGACTTGATGTTTTTCTATTAAGTTTACTTTTGTTGCCAGATCTGGGCGCTGCTGGCCACAGTTGATTTCTCTAGAGCCAACACATGACACATAGGCAAATGCAGAATAAACGTTAACCATCAGAATGTGAAAAACTTAACACTTCTTCATTTCTGTGACTGAATTCCTAGCTCCGAAACAGAGCACTGATAACTTGAGATAAGTTGCTTAACCTCTCTATGCCTCAGTTTCCGTATTGATAAAACTGGTTTAATAATGGTATTTACTGAAAAACATATTTGAGGGACTAATCAAGGAAAACGTCCTCAGCCTTGCTAGAAATCTAGACATCCATATAAAAGAAGCTCAAAGAACACCTCAGAAATGTTTCACAAAAAGATCATCACCTAGGCACATAGTCATCAGGTTATCTAAAGTCAAAACAAAGGAGAGAATCTTAAGAGCTATGAGGCAAAAGCACCAGGTAACCTATAAAGGAAAACCTATCAGATTAACAGCAGATTTCTCAGTAGAAACCCTACAAGCTAGAAGGCATTGGGGTCCTATCTTCAGCCTCCTTAAACAAAACAATTACCAGCCAAGAATTTTGTATCCAGTGAAACTAAGCTTCATAAATCAAGGAAAGATAGTTTTTTTCAGATAAACAAATGCTGATAGAATTCGCCAGTACCATGCCAGCCCTACAAGAACTGCTAAAAGGAGCTCTAAATCTTGAAAAAATCCTTGAAATACACCAAAATAGAACCTGTTTAAAGCATAAATCTCGCAGGACCTATAAAACAAAAATGCAATAAAAAAAATCCTCAAGGTTTTCAGGCAACAAGTAGCATGATGAATAGAACAGTACCTCACATCTCAATACCAACATTGAATGTAAATAAACGAAATGTTCCACTTAAAAGATACAGAATGGCAGAATGGATAAAAATTCACCAACTAAGTATCTGCTGTCTTCAAAAGAATCACCTAACACATAAGGACTCACATAAACTTAAAGAGTGGAAAAAAGATATTCCGTGCAAAGGGACACCAAAAAGCAGGCAGAAGTAGCTATTCTTATATAAGACAAAACAAACTTTAAAGCAACATCAGTTAAAAAAGACAAAGAGGGACATTATATAATGATAAAAGGACTAGTCCAACAGGAAAAACATCACAAACCTAAATATATATACACCTAACATCGGAGCTTCCAGATTTATAAAACAGTTACTATTAGACTTAAGAAATGGGATAGATGTCAACACAATATTAGTGGGAAACTTCAATATTCCACTGACAACACTGGACAGGTCATAAAGACAAAAACTCAACAGAGAAACAATTGATTTAAACTATACCCTAGAACAAATGGACTTAACACATATTTACAGAACATTCTACCCAACAAATGAAGAATATACACTCTATTCACCAGCACATGGAACTTTCTCCAAGATAGACCACATGATAGGCCACAAAACAAGTCTCAATACATTTAAGAAAACTGAAATTATATCAAGTACTCTCTCAGACAACAGTGGAATAAAATTTGGAATCAATTCTAAAAGGAATCCTCAAAACCATGCAAATACATGGAAATTAAATAACATGCTCCTGAATGATTATTGGGAATTTAAAAATTCTTTGAACTGAACAATAACAGCGACAAAACCTATCAAAACCTCTGGGATACAGCAAAGGTGGTGTTAAAAGGAAAGTTCAAAGCCTTAAATGCCTAAATCAAAGTCTGGAAGAGCACAGACAGACAATCTAAGGTCAAACCTCAAGGAACTAGAGAAACAAAAACAAACCACACCCAAACCCAGCAGAAGAAAAGAAATAACAAATATCAGAGCAGAATTAAATGAAATTAAAACAAAAAAAGCACAAAGAGTAAATGAAACAAAAACCTTTTTCTTTGAAAAGGTAAATAAAATTGATCGACCATTAGCAAGATTAACCAAAAAAAGAAGAGAGAAGATCCAAATAAGCTCAATTAGAAACAAAACAGGCAATATCACAACTGAAACCACAGAAATACAAAAGATCATTCAAGTCTATGAACACCTTTGCATGCACAAACTAGAAAACCTAGAGGAGATGGATAAATTCCTGGAAATATACACCCCTCTTAGATTAAACCAGGAAGAAATAGAAACTTTGAATGGACAAATAACCTGCAGCAAGATTGAAATGGTAATTTAAAAAATTGCCAAACCCCCCCCCCAAAAAAAATCCAGGGTCAGATGGATTCACAGCTGAATTCTATCAGACATACAAAGAATTGGCAGCAATACTATTGACACTATTTCCCAATATAGAAAAGAGAAAATCCTCCCAAAATTATTCTATGAAGTCAGTATCACCCTAATCCCCAAACCACGAAAGAACATAATAAAAAAGAAAACTACAGACCAATATCCCTGATGAATGTAGATGCAAATATCCTCAACAAAATACTAGCAAATTGAATCCAACAGCATATCAAAAAGATAATCCACCACGGTCAAGTGGATTTTATACCAGGGATGCAGCGATGGTTTAACATACACACGTCAATAAATGTGATAGACCACATAAACAGAATTAAAAATAAAAATCACATAATCATCTCAACAGATGCAGAAAAAGCATTGGACAAAATCCAGTCCTTTATGGTTAAAACCCTCAGCAAAATTGGCATAAAAGGGACATACCTTAATGTAATAAAACCCATCTATGACAAACCCACAGCCAATATAATACTGAATGGGGAAAAGTTGAAAGCATTCCCCCTAAGAACTGGAACAAGACAAGAATGTCCACTCTTACCACTTCTATAGAACATAGTACTAGAAATCCTAGCCAGAGCAATCAGACAAGAGAAAAAAATAAAGAGCATCCAAACTGGTATAGAAGAAGTCAAACTGTTGCTGTTTGCTGATGATATGATTGTATTCGCAGAAAACTCTAAAGGCTCCTCCAAAAAGCTCCTAGAACTGTTGAATAAATTCAGCAAAATTTCAGAATACAAAATTAATCTACACAAACCAGTAGCTCTGCTATACACCAACAGCGGCCAAACTGAGAATCAAATTAAGAACTCAACCCCTTTTACAATAGCTGCAAAATAAAAAAAGCAAAAAACAAACAAACAAACAAAAAACTTAGAAATATACCTAACCAAGAAGGTGAAAGACCTCTACAAGGAAAACTACGAAACACTGCTGAAAGAAATCATAGATGACACAAATGGAAGCATATTCCATGCTCATGGATGGCTAGAATCAATATTGTGAAAATGGCCATATTGACAAAAGCAATCTACAAATTCAGTGCAATTCATCAAAGTGCCAACATCATTCTTCACAGAACTAGAAAATACAATCTTAAAATTCATGTGGAACCAGAAAAGAGCCCACATAGCCAAAGCAAGACTAAGCGAAAAGAACAAATCTGGAGGCATCACATTACTTGACTTCAAACTATACTATAAACTCATGGTCACCATAACAGCATGGCACTGGCATAAAAATAGGCACGTAGACCAATGGAACAGAATAGAGAACACAGAAATAAAGTCAACTGATCTTTGACAAAGAAAACAAAAACACAACATAAGGAAAGAATACCCTATTCAACAAATGGTGCTGGGATAATTGGCAAGCCACATGTAGGAAAATGAAACTGGATCCTCATCTGTAACCTTATACAAAAAACACCTCAAGATGGATTAAGGACTTAAATCTAATACCTGAAAGCATAAAAATTCTAGAAGATAATATCAGAAAAATCCTTCTAGACATAGACCTAGACAAAGACTTCATGACCAAGAACCCAAAAGGAAATGCAATGAAAACAAAGATAAATAGATGGCACTTAATTAAAGAAAAAAGCTTCTGCACAGCAACAGAAATAATCAGCTGACTAAACAGACAACCTACTCAGTAGAAGAAAATCTTTGCAGTCTATATATCTGACAAAGGACTAATATACAGAATGTACAAGGAACTCAAACAAATCAGCAAGAAAAAAACAAATAATCCCATAAAAAAGTGGTCTAAGGCCATGAATAGACAATTCTCAAAAGAAGATACACAAATAGCCAAGAAACATATGAAAAAAATGCTCAACATCATTAATGATCAGGGAAATGCAAATGAAAGCCACAGCGTGATACCACCTTACTCCTGCAAGAATGGCCATAATAAAAAAATAAAAAAATAATAGATATTGGTGTGGATACAGTGAAAAGGGAACACTTTTACACTGCTAGAAGGAATGTAAACTAGTACAACCACTATGGAAAGCAGTGTGAGGATTCCTTAAAGAACTAAAAATAGAACTGCCATCTATTTGATCCAGCAGTCTCACTACAAGGTATCTAGCCAGAGGAAAGTAAGTCATTATACGAAAAAGGTGCATGAATGTTTATAGCAGCACAATTCACAACTGCAAAAATATGGAACTAGCCCAAATGCCCATTAATCAACGAATGGATAAAGAAATTGAAACAGCCCAAATGCTCATTAATCAAAGAATGGATAAAGAAAATATATACTTTTATATGTATGTACATATATACATACAGATATACATATATATGTGTGTATATATATATACACACACACACACACACACACACACACACCCCATGGAATATTACTCAGCCACAAAAAGAAATGAAATAATGGCATTCACAGCAACCTGGATGGAATTGGAGACCATTATCCTAAGTGAAGTAACTCAGGAATGGAAAACCAAACATCGTGTGTTCTCACTCATAAGTGGGAGCTAAGCTATGAGGATGATGTAAAGGCATAAGAATGATACAATGGACTTTGGGGACTCAAGGGACTAAGGGTGGGGCAAGTGAGGGATAAAAGACTACAAATTGGGTACAGCATATACTGCTTGGGTGATGGGTGCACCAAAATCTCACAAATCACCACTAAAGAACTTATTCATGTGGCCGGGCATGGTGGCTCACACCTGTAATCCCAGCACTTTGGGAGGTCATGCAGGCAGATCACTTGGGGTCAGGAGTTCAAGACCAGCCTAGAGTTTCCTAGTAGGGAAACTCTGTCCCTACTAAAAATACAAAAAATTAGCCAGGCATGGTGGTGCACTCCTGTAGTTCCTGCTACTTGGGAGGCTGAGGCATGAGAATTGCTTGAACCCAGGAGGCAGAGGTTGCAGTGAGCTGAGATTGTGCCACTGCACTCCAGCCTGGGTGACAGAGCAAGACTGTCTTAAAAAAAAAAGAACTTATTCACGTAACCAAACACCACCTGTTTCCCAAAAGCCTATTGTAATAAAAAAAATTAATTTAAAAAATTTTAAAAAACTAAAAATAGAAAAATATAAAGAAGACATTTTTCGTACAACTATGCATTTTTTGTGTATTAAGCTAAATGTTATTACAAAAAAGGCAAAAACTTAAAAAAATGAAAAATCAATAAAGGAAAAAAGTTAGAAATAAAGGTTGATTTATTATTGAACAAATGAAACAGTTTTAAAATTAAAAAATAATGGTATTTACTTCACAGAATCGTTGAGAAAAAATAAGAGAATTCAGGTGAAGCACTGGCTATAATTTCTCAACAAATGCTTTTTTTTTTTGCTACAAATATTAGAACAACTCTTAGAAAGTTTAACCAATAGATGGACAAAGGAGGATGCCCCTGAACATGCCATATCAGTCTCCTCAAGACGACTGAAGAAGGAATATGTGAATGGTACTTTCAAGCGATATTTTCTGAGAATAGAGCAAAAAGGATATCAAAATACAGGGTCTCAGTTCAGCCTGGCTGCTACATATCAGCAGCTTCCCATTTCCGCACTGCATTGCTATTTCACATGTTGGCCTCATGGTCACTTCAGGGAACATTTGCCGAACATGCTGTCAGGAATTTCACTGAAAGAACAGAGTGGCATCTGGAAGTACTGTTCACAGGAGTTCTCAACTTCATACTTTATTTTGTCAGGCTCTGAGCTGCCATTAGAGCTCTAGAAGGTGTTCATTAGTTTATATTTGCAAGAAGTCTTATTTTGGGAGATCTTTCTGTAAGTCACAAACCTGTCTGGACACAATTACTTAGGACATAGACAGTTCTCAGGAAATATCAGAGTGTCTTTTGACTTTGCAAAATTTTGACCAAATACTAGGCTGGGGATTTTGTGCAGTAACAATATCACAGTCTATGTGGTACTATTCCAGGAGCAATTATTGCTGTTTGAAATAAACGTCAGATGTCTGGTGACACTCCTTACTTTAGTGGTTCTCAAAAGGGATGTCTCAATTTTACTGGTGTGCCATGTATCCTTCGAATGTATTTAAATACTGATTGATGTGTACAATTTTTTTGTTTTTGTTTGTTTGTTTTTTTTGAGACGGATTTTATTATGATGATTTCTGTCAGGTAACAGGTTGTGCTGAGTGAGGCTCATGAAACCGTGCAGAGCAGAGAAACCATGCTGACAGGGAGAAGAGGCTAATCATGATATCAAGTTATCATCAAGGAAAAAAGCCTGTTTTGTGGAATATTTAAGAACTTTGCCTTACAAGTATTAGAGAGCTTAGTCAGGGAAGTAAACTCTTCTAAAAAGGTCTGCATTTGCTTGAAGGACAATCAACGCGTTTAAAACTACGATTATTTTGGTAGACACTGTGAAGTATTATCCTCTTGTAATAGAATTGTACTGTAATTTTTAGTCTTGTTTATTGGCTTCAATCTCTTCATTGCTTTAATGTATGGTCAACATTTCTGGTATTTTAGATATTGAGAACAACTAATTTAGCATCATAAAACCTTATCCTTCACATGCTGTGGGGAGAGAAGGTCAGTATTCACCAAATGAATGAGAATCTAGGATTTATGTGCTCATTTCAGGTTCTCAGGAGGGTTTAGGGATTCAAGGAAGCACAAAAATATCTGAGAAATAGCAAACTGGGAACATCCTCATATTAAAAAGTTGTGGGGTCAGGGCACGGTGGCTCACACTTGTAATCCCAGCACTTGGGGAGGCCCATGTTGGCGGATCACCTGAGGTCAGGAGTTCAAGACCAGCCTGGCCAATATGGCGAAACCTCGTCTCTACTAAAAATACAAAAATTAGCCGGGCATGGGTGTCTGTACTCCCAGCTACTTGGGAGGCAGAGGTAGGAGGACCCCTTGAACCTGGGAGGTGGAGGTTGCAGCGAGCCGAGATTGAGCCATTGCACTTCAGCCTGGGCAACAGAGTAAGACTCTGTCTCAAATAAATAAATAGAATAAAATGTTTTGGGGGCATTACAGGAGTTAATAAAAAATATTAGACGGATAGAGTGGGTAAAATAGTCCTCTCTAAAGCTTTTTCTTTTAATAAAAAGCCCCCACGAAAACATTTCTTTTCTAACAGAAAGAGTCTTGAAAAACCAGACCAGCAAGCATTGATATGCAAATACTGGTGGCTAACAGCCCGGTCCACCCAATATGGAGGTTCCTACCACTTTTTCTTTGTTGCCACTAGTGGAAGACATCATGGCCACCAGCCAGGTACAGGCCAACTGGGTAGGACAACATGGCGGCCAGCCAGGCATGTTAAAAGGCTAGGGTGGGAGGGCCAGTTTGCTCTCAGGCTACGTGAATGACACGCCTGGTCAAACCAATCCTCTAGGCCCTATGCAAATCAGACATCATGTCTTCTAGCCTCCCAATAGAACCTACTGATTTCCGCTGCATGTGGGATTTTCCATTTGGAGCCCTCTTCCCTCTGTATCGGGGAGCTGTTTTCTTCTTTCTTTCCTATTAAACTTTCCGCTCCTTAAACCACTCCACTTGTGTCCGTGTTGCTAATTTTCTTGGGGTGAGACCAAGGACCCTGGGTGTTTCTCCAGACAATAGAGCCATATTGGAGGAGTGATGATAACAAATCAAATGCTCCAAAATAATGAAGAATAATATGCAGCTAACGAAAGAAGGCGAAAAAAGTGCTGCATGCTGGACTTTGAAGGGGCAGAATACAGTGGTTGAATACACATCTGTTGAATAGACAAACATGTAAAAAAAATAAAACAATGAGTCAATGAATAAATAACCTTACCATATATTGTGGATTTACTATGTGTCACACATGTATAGGACCTGACTTAAGAAGGCAGGTATTTTCATGCCCATTTGGCCACTGTAAGTTATAAGGCTAGAAATTAAATAACTTGCCCAGGGTGAGCTACTAAATGGTAGAGCTGGGATTTAGACTGAGAACTATCTAATCACCATAACCCAATTCTCTAAAGTGATTATATTTTAGACAAAAAGTTATAGATCTATTCACTACAGAGTAGCCAAAATATAACCTTTAAGAAAGTTAAACCAGGTCACATCCTTCTTCTACTAAAGCCTTGTGATAATTTCCCATCACTCAGAAAATAAAACCCCAACTCCTGACCTGGACTGATCAAGAATGTCCCACAGAATCTTGCCCTGTCTATTCCTTAGTCCTTATCTTTTTATGCTGGACTCTCTGTTTTTCTAACCAACCACGTTTATTCCTGCTTCAGAGGCTTACATTTGCTGTTCCATGTGTCTGGAATATTCTTCCCCCAAGTCTTTTCAGATCTCTGTACAAATGTCACCTCTTGAAAAGATATTCAATGGTTACCCTGTCTAATTGTATGTCCTATTTCCTTACTTCCTTCATTGCTGTATTCACTCTCTGAAATTAGGTGTTTTCGTTTACTTGTTTCTTGTGTCTGAGCTCCAGTAGCAGGTGGGCTCTAAAGATCCCCTCAGGATTATCACAGTAGCCCAGTCCCTAAAACAATACCTGACACATAGTAGACACTCAACTGATACTAAATGAATGAACAAATTCATCCTTTGAAGCAAAGACTGAGTGCTACTTGTCATCGTGAAAACATTTCATTTGTCTGTAAGACAGATGATACCTTGAAGGGTAGGGAGGTAAAAAATAATGTCTGGGTAAGATGTTGTCACTTTAGGAAAGCACAAGATTGATCATGGAACATAACCCCCCAGCCTGTACGAACAAAGCAGCAGAAAGATGAAGGTGAAACAGAATCGAACGGGTTGAGAATTTGTGGTCATATTCTCACTGGTCAGGTTAAACTTCATCACCACAAAATGGTGCAGGTAAATATGAATTTTGGTCAAAGTTAGCCGATGACAAATTTGGCCACAGGGTCACAAGGCAGTCATAATTTTAATGTAAACAACCTTCCACAGTGAGAGCAGTATCCTATTTGTGCATGTGATTCCAAAGTAATATTTTAAAGGGCTGCAGCAATTTTGGCCAGGCACAGAACTGTACAAGTCTGTAGCTAACTTTAAACCACTATCGAATTCAGAATATGTTTGTGTGAGTGTCAGTTTGTGAACTCTTAGCTCTAGCAAGTTTTAGAAGATGACAAATTGATTCCCATTCAGCTACCTGTCCCAAGGTTAAGGTATCTCTGAGGAATGATCTCCAAGACTAAGATGTAGTTTGGAATTTAACAGTTCTTGTTTCAGGTTAGAAGTATAATCTAATGAAGTGTGCAGTAATATCCTGTGGTGAGCAGCTGAACGTTAAGCTGCTTGGGATGAGGCAGTGGATCTCATCCGACCTTGTCATCTATATTGAATTTAACACTCCCAGTGAACGCATTTGGAACAGCCCACCTCAAACGGATGCGATCTATTTCGATTTTCATTCTTCCTCCTAATAGTTTAATACAGCTGAGTAACTCCAGGGACCTTGGTACAAATCAGAAGTGTTGCTCCCTGCTGCCAGTTAAGGGCTGGTGCCTGAGGTAACTAGAAATTGACCTTCATAAAACACCTCTCTGTTTCTACCACTGATTCTAATTCCAGGAGGTGATTGAGAAACCCAATGGCCAATTCTCTCCTGAGAATCTCCCTGCTCTAACTCATGGAGGGCCTTGACAGATGTGGGAATTGTGAGAGATGAGAACTGGCAACATCTGTTTCCTTTTATAATTAGAGCTTAACTGCTCTGAGAAGTGGTTTAATGCTGTGGGGTAACATTACACAGTAGTTTCTGGTTTCCATATTTTATAGACCATAGCAAGTATGACATAACTCAATGCTGATCAATTCCATTTTCCTAGATGAGCTGGTTACTGCCAAATGGTAAGAAATGGCATTTCTAGGATATTTGCATGAATTTTATTTTGACAGTCCATTGCATTCCCCATCTAAGGTGTGAGAAGACTGGCAGCAGTTTCTTATACTCCACCCAAGTAAATACTACACAATTATTTAACATTATTACAGAGGCAACTGGATAATCTAGGTCTTGGGAAGGGGGCTCAACTTCAAGCTCCGTTGAGAATGAATGCATTAATATAGAAAATAGAATGGGTAACTTTGGGCAAAATATCCCATTTGGATTTTAAGGTATACATAGTCTCTTTGTAGAAATCAGACTAAACTAGGTTAACTAAAAACCTCTATTTCTTCCTAATATAGTTCACATAGCTTTGGTCTCTCAGGAAAACAACTGAAAAAACCAACAAAAATGGGGCAAACGTCACCTTAAACATTTATGGAGAGCCTGAAATGTGCTGGGCTCTGGGCTAGATTTTACAGCCAAGTGTCATAACATAAGGCATTTTAAAGATGAAAAGACTGAGGCTCAGAGAGGCTAAGTGACTTTGGCAAAGTCCCACAGCTTGTCAGTGGCAGAATAAGGATTTGAAGCCAAGTTCTGCCACTAAATTTCCAGCTGTTTCCCAGCATCTATCTGCAATCAGGCTTTGGGATTCCATCCTTTCTAAATGGATAAGTTGCCCGAGGTAGGGGCTCCAAGACCTCCTTCTGAGATAATGCCATTTGGTGCATCAAGCACTGGAATGCTTTAAGGATCATCTCTGTACTCTCTAAATTCCAAGAGGATGGGACTTATACCTGTATTAAGTACCACTACTTCACTATTTTATTCCTAGTGCCTGGGAGGAAGTAGGTGCTTAATAAATGAGTGCATGAATGCATAAACTGATGAATGAATGGTCCATGCAGTTAGAGTCTAAAATACTTCCCTAAATAGAAAGAAAATTATCTGGATAAGGTACACAAAAGTCAACAGCAAGAAGCCATCAAGAGAATCCCCAGTTCAGGAACTTTGCACTGGCTTCTGTCACTGCTTGGATGATACTTTCCACAGATTATTGCACGTTTGGCTCCGTCTCTACCTTTATCATCTCCAATGCCATCTCCTCAAAGATGCTTACCTCACTATCTCCGCTTCGTGTAGCGTTGACCTTAAATCTAGTAACTTTCTGTTCCCTGACTCTACTTGATTTTCTTTATAGTGCTCATCATTGAGGCTATCTTGTTTATTCATTTGTTTGTTTATTTCTTTGTTTCCTACCTTTAGAAGGCCAGCTGGCTTGTTTCACCACTGCATCCCTACTGCCTAGACACATAGTAGGCACTTAATAATTATTTCTTGAATGAATGAATGAAGCCAAGAAAAGTGAGATCAAGTCAGGACTTCAGAGGTCAAGGTCCAAGGGGAAAGGTCAAGGTCTAAGAAGCCAGAGATTAATATAGCAGCACATAGCTGATCCCCTGAAGCCTTATAAGTCTGTCTGTCTTGGGGTTGGGGGTCTACATTCCACCCAAACGCTCTCCTGGAGTTCAGCCGCTTTCCGGCAACCCTTCCCACAAAGATTGCTTGGACTGAACTGTTCTCAACACTTGGCCCTTCAAATTAGTCGTCAGTAACTGAATGCAGGGGTATGATAGAACAGATTCTACTTTTCTCCTGACTTCAGTTCCAAGGGGATAAGGCAGCAGTCCCCAACCTTTTTGGGAATAGGGACTGGCTTTGTGCAAGACAATTTTTTCCATGGAAGGCGAAGGGAGGGGATGTGATGGTGGTTTCAGGATGAAACTGTTCCACCTCAGGTCATCAGGCATTAGTTAGATTCTCATAAGGAGTGCACAGCCTAGATCCCTCACATGCACAGTTCAAAGTAAGGTTTGTGAACCACTATTGTCCACGGCCCGGGAGTTGGGGAATCCCCGGGATAAGGTATCCATTTGGTCCCTGGTTGGTGTTCTCATGTCTCAAGCAAAACAAAAGAAAACCTCCAAAAACTTACAATGTTATCTCTCAATTTTAAAAAAAAAGTATATATATTATATAATTTTATGGTGGCATTTTGCATTTTCCTTTAGCCCTAACTCCCTAAAAGCAGAGGTCTTTATATCTAGTCAGCTGTGAGGCCTGGCTGCTGTAAAGTAGGGGGTTAAATGACTAAAAAGCCCCAATATCAAACAGACAAAGGGTAGTTTGGAAACTTTTCCCAGGCATGATTCACTACAAATGATCCAGCATCAGCGGCTGACTCCTCATGGAACAAAGCCCACTCTTGTGACTTCCCTGACCCTTGTTTCCTACCCAGACAGATGGCTTCATCTTCCACTTCTGCCATCGCACTGCCTTCCTCACCATGGGATTCAATCAATGAGCCTAACCAGAGTAGATGTGATGTAGGCCGGCTTGGCTGTCTCATCTCAGTGCAGTAAATGCCACCGTCGATCATTGTTTGGGCTTTTCCTGGAAAGGCCACAGGTTCTGGGACAGTCTGTCATTTTCTAAAAGGCACATTCTGTTCTTCAAGGTAAGAAGAGACATTTGTCTAAACTGAAAGTGCCCGGGAAATATATATATTTTTTCTGGGGCCTGACAGGATAGGAACAACTGAGAATGTGTCCGCAGCGCATCATTCATGCAAAGTGAATTAATACTAATAATTACCGTGGATAGAGTTACCATGGCTGCCATTTATTGAGTGCTTTTTAAGTGCCAGTCTGCACTTTACATTATGTCACTGAATCCTCACACCAATCCTCTGTGGTAGGCCTTATTATTCTTTCCATTTCCCAGAGGCTCAGAGATATTATGGAATTTGTCTAAGGCCACACAGGAAAAAAAGCAGTAGAAGTGAGACTTGAACCCAGATATTCTACAGCAGTCGTTCTCAACTGTGGGTAATTTTGCTTCCCAGGGGACATTTGGCGGTATCTGGAGACAATTTTTAAATTAGCTTTTTATTTTAGTATAGTTTTAGATTTACAGAGAAGTTGTGAAGATATTACAGACAGTTTCCATATATCTCACCCTATGTTTGCCCTACTATTAACATCTCTCCTGGGAAGCATTAGTATGGTACGTTTGTAACAATGAACCGATATTCATACACTATTTTTAAATACATTTTCTTCTTTATTCAAGTTTCTTTAGGTTTTACTTGATGTCCCTTTTCTAGGATCCCATGCAGGACATACACAGTGTTCATCAGTCTCCATAGGCTCCTCTTAGCCATGACAGTTTCTCAGAATTTCCTTGTTCGTTTCTGTTTTTTGTTTTTGAGACAGAGTCTAGCTCTGTTGCCTAGGCTGGGGTGCAGTGACAGGATCTCGGCTCACTGCAACGTCTGCCTCCTGGGTTCAAGTGATTCTCATGTCTCAGCCTCCTGAGTAGCTGGGATTATAGGCATGCACCAAAGCGCCTGGCTAATTTTTGTATTTTGTAGAGATGGGATTTCACCATGTTGGTCAGGCTGGTCTCGAACTCCTGACCTCAAGGGATTCGCCTGCCTTGGCTTCCCAAAGTGCTGGGATTACAGGTGTGAGCCACCATACCCGGCCTTTCCTTTTCTTTTTTTTTTTTTTTTTGATGACCTTGGCAGTTTTGAGGAGTACTAGTCAAATATTTTGGAGAACGTCCCTTGATTTGGATTTGTCTGATGCTTTTCTCATGATTAGACTATGGCTATGGTCTTGGAAAAAAGACCACAGAGATAAAGTGCCATTCTCATCCCGTCATTTCAAGGGTACATATTGTCGAATATGACCTATCACTGTTGATGTTGACCTTGATCATGTTGCTGAGATCGTGTTTGTCAAGTTTCTCCGTGGTAAAGTTCCTCTTTTGATTCCTTTCCGTACTGTACTCTTTGGATAGAAGTCACTCTGCACAGCCCACACTTAAAGAGTAGAGAATTCCACACCATCTCCTTGAAGGCTGAATATCTACATACATTATTTGGAATTTGTCTGCACGGGAGATTTGTCTGTTGTCCCTATTTAATTAATTACTCATTTATTTATATCCTCATGAATATTTACTTTATACTTTGGATTATAATTCGATCCTACCTTACTAATTTTATTGCTCAAATTATTTTAGATTTGGCCACTGGGAATGCTTTCAGTTGGCTCCCGTGTGCCTTTGACATAGGCCTACCATTTGTGTGTGTGTATGTGTGTGTGTGTGTGTGCGTGTTTTGATAACTTCCTTTCTTTCCAACACCACAAGATGCACTAGGCTCATTTTGCATATTCCTTCCCCAGCCATAGAATCAGCTCTTTCCCTGGAAATATTGTTGATTATTATGACTGGGGGAGGGTCCTCCTGGCATCTAGGGGGTAGAGGCCAGAGATGCTGCTAAACATCTTGCAATACACAGAACAGACCCCACAATGAAGAATTATCCCGTGGAAAATGTCAACAGTACCAAGGCTGAGAAATCTCACTCTATTATCATGTAGAAGTTGAAATATGCCATGTTGACAATTACTGCCTATTCTTTATCCAAAGTTTCTAAGTGAAAATGTAGCAAAGGTGAGGGCACAACCAATGAATGCCACACAATGTTTCAACCAAAATGAAAACACCAGGCTAACGGATTCAAAGATTCTTTTTTTTTATTTGCATGCATTTTCCTTGCTTTTCTGCTTGCCTTGAAGAAGGAAGTATATTTGCCAATAGGAGGGAAGGTTTTTTTAAGTACAGCGCACAAGACAGAAGGAGCAATGAGTGAACACATGAATCTAGCATCTGCTAAACTAAAAATAAAAGTCTGTGTCCCTGGGTAGCTCCATTACCAATCCATATTTTCCTTCTAGCAAATTATCCTTGGTATGAAGGTAAAACTCCTTTCCCAATCCTCTGTAGAAGGATATTTTAGAATTCAGTTTAAATAAATTATATGCCTGGAAAATATAACACAGTAACTGGTAAGAGAAGCAGATCTGTCGTTTGTGTCTTCCCTTGATTAAGCATAGTTAGTTTATCTTACACTGGGACACAATGACTGCTTTGTATGCTTGTCACAAGTTCCTGACACTTGTTCATGTCAAATTTCTGTTTGTAATTGATTTTTATGTTGTAATAGTTTTGGCTAGTAGAGTTTGCATACTCTTTCCCCACGTGTGATTTTTGTCTCTCTTGTTTTGAGGTGGGATGGGTATTTTATCCGTCTTACTTCCACCACTGCTCCCACTTGGGACTATAGAACACACAAATTCTTGAACAAAGGAAATGAAATAACCAGCCTATGAATGAAGACAAAGCCAGGTCATTCAGAGAAAGTCAGTGCTTATGAAGTATGCCAGTTCAGTCTCTGGGATAGCCAAGCATGTCCTCAGCAGACCAAAACAGATTCAGAGAATGAATTACCACTTAATGTGGATCTTCCTGAACCCTGACCCTCACTTCAACACACATAATTTTTCATTAGAGAGAGGTAGCCATGTACAGGGAAGGGCACTAGACTTAGATAATTTTTAATCCTGGCTCAGTCATTGCCTAGCTGTGTGACCCAGGGCCACTCTTTTAATCTCTCTGAGCCCCCTGGATACTCGTTCATAAAAGTGGACCAATTTTGGCTACCTCATAGAGTTGAGGATTCAGTGAAATAGTGAATATAAAGCACTTTTTATAGTGCTACATATCGTAGATGTTCCACAAATTAGTCTGATTAGACATACCTCTATACACCCCATGACATTGATATGTTGATTAGCAGAGAATCCTGAAATTACTGGAAAAAAGTGAAGCTCAGACAAATTAGTTCACTGCTATTGATCTTGTTTTCTTTTTTCATATTTAAGTGATAGGGTGGGACAAGATGATCTTTAAACTTTCAGAGTTGTTAAGATTCTAAAATTCTAGGGTTCTCTTAAATAGGCATTGAAATATGAATTTTAGCCCCCCAAATTGACATACATACATATATACATTATTATTATGGCTATTATTTACCATAACGGAATCTATAGGCTTCACCCAGCCTCATAGGATCCCAAGAGAATGCATAATTTCCTGCCCCAATTCTCTTCTCCTCCCCTCTCCTAGTAATCCACTGCTTGCTCTCACTCAGCCAGTGGGCCCAGGGGTGCAGATCTGGCAAAGGGCAAAGAAGGGCAGACCCAGGGGGGTCAGATGGGGAAGAGGGACAAGGTGAGAGGTTCAGTTGGTCTCCACGATGAAGACATGGAGAAGACAGAGGATGGGTGTATAGAGAATAAAAAGGGGATGGGTCATGGCAAGAAAGAGCAACAGCAATGTGCTGGTGTAGAGAAGAGCAACGGAAATACAGTAAACGTTGAAACTCTTGAGTTGGATCTCTTGAATTATCTAATGAATTTAAGTAAAGAATAGACCACTCCCTTTGAGTTTCAGACAAGTATATGCAACTGCCTGCTCTACACTGCCACTTTGATAGCATTTTAACACAATCCATCCGAGACTGAATTCCTAAACTTTGCCCAAATCAGCTTTACTCAACATCTTTCCTATCTCAGCTGGGGCAACTTGATCCTTTAAGTTGCTCAGGACAAAATGTTAGAGTCCACTTTACTGGAATTTTTCTCCCACAGTCATATCTACATAATCGGAAAATTTAGTCAATTGCTATTGTCAAATAAACAAGCAGAATCTGATCATTTCTCATCACTCTTATTGCTATTACCTTGCTGAAATCACCATTATCTTTTGCCTGCAATATTGAAATAGGTACTTGCTGGTTTTTCTGCCTCTGCCTTCGTACTCATGCCACAGTGTTATAGTTAACATGTAAAGCAGATTATGTCATTTCACTGCTCAAACCCTTCAATAGCTCCCAATCCTGTGCAAAATGTGATGCTTAATTTTATGTGTCAAGATAGACAAATGGGATTACATTAGACCAAAAAGCTGCATAGCAAAGGAAATAGTGGCAAGTGAAGAGACAACCTGTGGATTGGGAAGCATATATTTGTAAAATGTACATCTGATAAGGGGTTAACATCCTATATCTATATCTATACATTTATTTTTATTTTAAGTTCCAGGATACATGTGAAGGATGTGCAGGTTCGCTACATAGGTAAACATGTGCCATGATGTGCCATGATGGTTTGCTGCACCTATCAACTCATCACCTAGGTAGCAAGCCCAGTATGCATTAAATATTTATCCTGATACTCTCCCTCCCTCTGTCCCCCACTCCTGACAGGCCCTAGTGTGAGTTGTTCCCCTCCCTGTGTCCATGTGTTCTCATTGTTCAGCTCCCAATTATAAGTTAGAATATGCGGTGTTTGATTTTCTCTTCCTGTGCTGCTTTGCTGAGGATATTGGCTTCCAGCTCCACCCATGTCCCTATGATGGACATGATCTCATTCCTTTTCATGGCTGCATAGCATTCCATGTTGTATATGTACCACCGTTTCTTAATTCAGTCTATCACTGATGGGCATTTGGGTTGATTCCATATCTTTGCTATCATGAATAGTGCTGCAATGAACATACACGTGTGTATCTTTAGAATGGAATAATTTATATTCCTTTGGATATATGTCTTGTAATGGGATTGCTGGGTGATATGGTTTGGCTGTGTCCCCACACAAATCTCATCTTTAATTGTAGCTTTCACAATTCCCATGTGTTATGGGAGACAACTGGTGGGAGGTAATTGAATCATGGAGGCAGGTCTTTCCTGTGCTGTTCTCATGGGAGTAAATAAGTCTCATGAGATCTGATGGTTTTATAATGGGGAGTTCCCCTACAGAAGCTCTCTTGACTACTGCCGTCCATGTAAGATGTGGCTTTGCTCCTTCTTGCTTTCCACCGTGATTGTGAGGCCTCCCCAGCCATATGGAACTGTGAGTCAATTAAACCTCTTTCCTTTATAAACTACCCCATGTCAGGTATGTCTTTATTAGCAGTGTGAGAACAGACTAATACAGTAAATTGTTACTGGTAGAGTGGGGTGCTGCTGTAAAGATACCCAAAAATGTGGAAGCGACTTTGGAACTGGGTAGCAGGCAGAGGTTGGAAGAGTTTGGAAGGCTCAGAAGAAGAGTGAAAAATGTGGGAAAGTTTGGAACTTCCTAGAGACTAGTTGAATGGCTTTGACCAAAATGCTGATAATGATATGGACAATGAAATCCAGGCTGAGGTAGTCTCAGATGAAGATGACGAACTTGTTGGGAACTGGAGTAATGATGACTGACTCTTGCTATGTTTAAGCAAAGAGACTGGTGGGATTTTGCCCCTGCCCTAGAGACTTGTGAAACTTTGAACCTGAGGGAGATGATCTATGGTACCTGGTAGAAGAAATTTCTAAGCAGCAAAGCATTCAAGAGGTGACTTGGGTGCTGTTAAAAGCATTCAGTTTTAAAAGGGAAACAGAGCATAAACGTTTGGAAAATTTGCAGCCTGATGATGTGATAGAAAAGGAAAAACCCATTTTCTGAGGAGAAATTTAAGCCAGCTGCATAAATTTGCATAAGTAATGAGGAGCCAAATGTTAATCACCAAGACAATGGGGAAATGTCTCTAGGGCATGTCAAAGATCTTTGCAGTAGCCCCTCCCACACAGGCCTAGAGGCCTAGGAGGAAAAAATGGTTTTGTGGGCCAGACCCAAGGCCTCCATGCTGTGTGCAGCCTAGGGACTTGGTGCCCTGCATCCCAGCTGCTCTAGCCATGTCTAAAAGGGGCCAAAGTACAGCTTGGGCTGTTGCTTCAGAGGGGTCAAGCCCCAAGCCTTAGCAGTTTCCACATGGTGTTGAGCCTGCTGGTGCACAGAACTCAATAATTGAGATTTGGGAACCTCCACCTTGATTTCAGAGGACGTATGGGAATGCCTGGATGGCCAGGCAGAATTTTGCTGCAGGGACAGGTCTCTCATGGAGAAACTCTGCTAGGGCAGTGTGGAAGGGATATGTTGGGTTGAAGTCCTCACACAGAGTCCCCACTGGAGCATTGTCTAGTGGAGCTCTGAAAAGAGAGCCACCACCCTCCAGACCCCAGAATGGTAGATCCACCAACAGCTTGCACCATGCACCTGGAAAAGCTACAGACACTCAATGCCAGCTCATGAAAGCAGCTGGGAGGGAGGTTGTACCCTGCAAAGCCACAGGAGCAGAGCTGCCCAAGACCATGGGAACCCACCTCTTGCATCATCATGACCTGAATGTGAGACATGCAGTCAAAAGAGATTATTATGGAACTTTAAGATTTAACTGCTCCGCTGGATTTTGGATTTGCACAGGGCCTGCAGCCCTTTTGTTTTGGCGAATTTCTCCCATTTAGAATGTCTGTATTTACTCAATGCCTATGCCCCCATTTTATCTAGGAAGTAACTGAATTGATTTTGATTTTACAGGCTCATAGGTGGAAGGGACTTGACTTGTCTCAAATGAGACTTTGGACTATGGACTTTTGAGTAAATGCTGAAATGAGTTAATAATTTGGGGGATTGTTGGGAAGGCATGATTGGTTTTGAAATGTGAGGACATAAGATTTGGGGGGGACAGGGGCAGAATGTTATGGTTTGGTTGTGTCCCCACACAAATCTCATCTTGAATTGTAGTTCCCACAATTCCTACATGTTGTGGGAGGGACCTTGTGGGAGGTAATTGAATCATGGGGCCGGGTCTTTCTCATGCTGTTCTCATGAGAGTGAATAAGTCTCATGAGATCGTATGGTTTTATAAGGGGGAGTTCCCCTACACAAACTCTCTTGAGTGCCACCATCCATGTAAGATGTGACTTTGCTCCTCCTTGCCTTCCACCATGATTGTGAGGCCACCCCAGCCATATGAAACTGTGATTCAATTAAAACTCTTTCCTTCATAAATTGCCCAGTCTTAGGTATGTCTTTATCAGCAGTGTGAGAGCAGACTAATATTCTGGATCAAATGGTATTTCTGGTTCCAGGTCTTTGAGGAATTCACTGTCTTCCACAATGGTTGAACTAATTTGCATTCTCACCAACAGTGTCAAAACATTCCTATTTCTCCACAGCCTTGCCAGCATCTGTTGTTTCTTGACTTTTTAATAATCACCATTGTGACTGGTGTGAGATGGTATCTCATTGTGGTTTTGATTTGCATTTCTCTAATGATCAGTGATGTTAAGCTTTTTTCATGTTTCTTGGCCACATAAACGTCTTCTTTTGATAAGTGGCCATTCATGTCCTTTTACCACTAATGGGTTTTTTTTTCTTGTAAATTTGTTTAAGTTCTTTGTAGATTCTGGATACTAGACTTCTGTCAGATGGATAGACTGCAAAAATTTTCTCCAATTTTGTAGGTTATCTGCTTACTCTGATAGTTTCTTTTGTTGTGCAGAAGCTCTTTAGATTAATTAGATCGCATTTGTCAATTTTTGCTTTTGACATTTACAATTGCTTTTGACATTTTCATCAGGAAACCTTTGCCTGTGCCCATGTCCTGAAAGGTATTGCCTAGATTTTCTTTTAGGGTTTTTGTAGTTTTGGGTTTTACATTTAAATCTTTAATCCATCTTGAGTTAATTTTTGTAAGAGGTGTAAGGAAGAAGTCCACTTTCAATTTTCTGCCTATGGCTAGCCAGTTTTCCCAGCACCATTTATTAAATAAGGAATCCTTTCCCCATTGCTTACTTTTGTCAGGTTTGCCAAATATCAGATGGTTGCAGATGTGCAGTTTCATTTCTGAGTTCTCTGTTCTGTTCCATTGGTCTATGTGTCTGCTTTTGTGCCAGTACCACACTGTTTTGGTTACTGTAGCCTTGTAGTATAGTTTGAAGTTGGGTAGCATGATGCCTTCAACTTTGTTCTTTTTTCTTAGTATTGTCTTGGCTATATGGGCTCCTTTTTTGCTTCCATATGAATTTTAAAATAGTTTTTTCTAATTCTGTAAAGAATGTGAATGGTAGTTTAAGGGGAATAGTGTTGAATCTATAAATTACTTTGGTCAGTATGGCCATTTTCATGATATTGTTTCTTCCTATCCATGATCATGGAATGTTTTTCCATTTGTTTGTGTCCCCTCTGATTTCCTTGAGCAGTGGTTTGTAGTTCTCCTTGAAGAGGCCCTTCACTTCTCTTGTTAGCTGTATTCCTTGGTATTTTATTCTCTTTGTAGCAATTGTGAATGGGAGTTCATTTATGATTTGGCTCTCTGCTTGTCTGTTGTTGGTATATGGGAGTGATTGTGATTTTTGCACATTGATTTTGTATCCTGAGACTGTTGAATTTGCTTATCAGCTTAAGAAGCTTTTGCGCTGAGATGATGGAGTTTTCTAAAGGATTATATCATCAGCAGATACAGACAGTTTGACTTCTCTCTTCCTATTTGAATACCCTTTATTTTTTTATTTTGCCGGATTGACTTGGACACTGTAATCCCAGCACTTTGGGAGGCTGAGGTGGGCAGATCATGAGGTCAGGAGTTCGAGACCAACCTGACCAACATGTTGAAATTCCATGTCTACTAAAAATACAAAAAATTAGCCAGGCATGGTGGTGTGCAACTGTAATCCCAGCTACTTGGGAGGCTGAGGTAGGAGAATTGCTTGAACCCAGGAGGCGGAGGTTGCAGTGAGCCTAGATTGCACATTGCACTCCAGCCTGAGTGACAGAGCAAGACTCCATCTTGAAAAAAAAAAAAAAAAGAACAGGAATGGTGAGAGAGGGCTTCCTTGTCTTGTGCCAGTTTTCAAGGGGAATGCTTCTATTTTTTGCCCATTCGGTATGATATTGGTTGTGGGTATGTCATAAATGACTCATTATTTTAAGGTATGTTCCATCAATACTTAGTTTATTGAGAGTTTTTAACAGGAAGGGATGTTGAATTTTATCAAAGGCCTTCTCTGTGTCTGTTGAGATAATTAAGTGGGTTTTGTCTTTAGCTCTGTTATATGAATTATGTTTCTAGATTTGCATATGTTGAACCAGCCTTGCATCCTGGGAATAAAGCTGAGTTGATCATGGTGGATATACTTTTTGATGTGCTGCTGGATTTGGTTTGCCAGTATTTTACTGAGAACTTTTCATCAATGTTCATCAGGGATATTGGCCTGAAGTTTTCTTCTCTCTCTCTCTCTCTTTTTTTTTTTGTAGCTCTGCCAGGTGTTGGTATCAGGATGATGCTGGTTTCATAAAATGAGTTAGGGATGAGTCCCTCCTTTTGAATTGTTTGGAATAGTTCCAGAAGAAATGTTATCAGCTCCTTTTAATATCTCTGGTAGAATTCAGCCGAAAATATCTCTGGTCCTGGGCTTTTCTTGGATGGCAGGCTATTTATTACTGCCTCAATTTCAGAACTTGTTTTATTGGTCTATTCAGGGATTCAACTTCTTCCCAATTCAGTCTTGGGAGGGTGTGTGTGTCCAGGAATTTGTCCATTTCTTCTAGATTTTCTAGTTTATTTGTGTAGAGGTGTTTACAGTATTCTCTTATGGTTGCTTGTATTTCTGTAGTATCAGTGGTGATATCCCCTTTATCATTTCTTATTGTGTCTATTTGATTCTTCTCTCTTTTCTTCTTTATTAACCTAGCTAGTGGTCTAGATTTTATAAATTTTTTCAAAAAATGGGCTCCTGGATTTACTGATTTTTTGAAGGGTTTGTTGTGTCTCTGTTGTTGTCTCTTTGTTCTCACTGGTTTCAAAGAACTTGATATCTGCCTTAATTTTATTATTGACCCAGGAGTAATTCATGATCAAGTTGTTCAATTTCCATGTAGTTGTGTGGTTTTGAGTGAGTTTTTTGATCTTGAGTTCTAATTTGATTGCATTGTTGTCTGTGAGACTGTTTGTTATAATATCAGTGTTTTTTTGCATTTGTTCAGGAGTGTTTTACATCCAATTATGTGACCTATTTTAGAGTAAGTGTTGTGTATTGCTGAGAAGAATGTATACTCTATTGTTTTTGGGTCAAGAGTTCTGTAGATATCTATTAGGTCCACTTGATCTAGAGCTGAGTTCAAGTCCTGAATATCCTTGCTGATTTTCTGTCTCAATGATCCGTTTAATATTGACGGTGGGGTGTTAGAGTCTCCCACTATTATTGTGTAGGAGTGTACATCTCTTTTTAGGTCTTTAAGAACTTGTTTTATGAATCTGGGTGCTCCTCTATTGGGTGCATATATATTTAGGATAGTTAGCTCTCCTTTTGGAAGGAACTCCTTTACCATTATGTAATGCCCTTCCGTGTCTTTTTTTAAATCTTTGTTGGTTTAAAATCTGTTTTGTCAGAAACTAGGATTACAACCCCTGCTTTTTTCTACTTTCCATTTGCTTGGTAAATTTTCTTCCATCCCTTTATTTTGAGCCTATGTGTGTCTTTGCATGTGAGATGGGCTTCTTGAATACAGCACACTAATGGGTCTTGATTCTTTATCCAGCTTGCCATTCTGTGTCTTTTAATTGGGGGCATTTAGCTCATTTACATTTAAGGTTAATATTGTTATGTATGAATTTGATCCTGTCATCATGCTTTTAGCTGATTATTTTGCTGACTTGATGTAGTTGCTTCATAGTGTCATTGGTCTTTGTACTTCAGCGTGTTTTTGTAGTGACTGGTAATGGTTTTTCCTTTTCATATTTAGTGCTTCCTTTGTGATCTTTTGCAAGGCAGGCCTGGTGGTGACGAATTCCCTCAGCATTTGATTATCTGAAAAGAATTTTGTTTCTCCTTTGCCTGTGAAGCTTAGTTTGGCCAGAAATGAAATCCTGGATTGGAAATTCTTTTCTTTAAGAATGTTGAATATTGGCCCCTAATCTCTTCTGGCTTGTAGGTTTTCTGGTGACCTCTGTGGGGGAGTCTCACCCAGTCACGATGCATGGGGTCAGGAACCTGCTTAATGAAGCACTCTTGCTGCCCCTCGATGTAGGGGGAGCACTGTGCTGGGAGTAATCCCACTGGTTCAGAATTCCCAGATTCCTCAGGGCCATCAGTGGGAAAGACTAAGTCCACTGATCCATGAAGACTGCGGCTGCCCTGCTTCCAATGACTCCATCCCAGGGAGAACAGAGTTCTGTCTGTAAACCCCTGGCTGGACTTGCTGAAATTACCACAGGGAGGCCCCATCCAGTGAGGAGGGATGGGTCCAGGTCCAGCTTAAAGAGGCAGTCTGGCCACAATCTGCCACAGCCACTGTGCTGTGCTGTGGGAAGTTCCTCCTGGGTCCAAACTGCTCAGTCTCTCCAGCACCAGCAGGGGAAAACTGGATACTGGAGCAGCTGTAATGGTGGCCGCCCCTTCCCCCAGGAACTTGGTAGTCTTAGGCAGTCTCCAGTCAAGCGGTCACCGAGAATCTGCACAGCTCTGTGCTTGGGACCCAAGACAGCAGTGGTGTGGGTTCATGAGGGGATCTGATCCATAGGTTGCACAGATCCATGGAAAAAAGCATAGTTTCCTGCGTGGGGTAGCACAATCACTCACCACCTCCCTTGGCTGGGGATGGGAGTTCTCCTTGTGCTGTGTGGCTCCCAGGTGGCCTTCGCTGCACCTTGTTTTACCTTGATCTCTGTGGGTCACGCCAACTGCCTAGTCAGTTCCAGTGACAGAACCTGGATACTTCAGTTGCTGATGCAGGATTCACTCGCTGTTTTCATTCTTCTTGTTGGGAGCCTCTGACTGTGGCTGTTTCCATTCAGCCATCCTGGCTCCTCCCAGGCTTCTTTCTATAACAATTTTTCTTCCTAGCCTCTATTCCATTCTTGGGATTCTCTCTCTCCACATGCCACTCTAATACTGCTACAGTTATTATAAGACTTCAAGGCCCTGGAGTAGCAGGTTTCATTCAGATGGCCATCGTCCTTGTAGGCATGACTCCTTCAGGTCTGATGATATCCAAATTATATAAGGAACTCAAACAACTCAATAGTAAGAAAACAAATCAGCCAATTAAAAAACGGGTGAAGGATCTGAATAGACCTTCCTCAGAAGACATACAAATGGCCAGCAGGTATATTTAAAAAATGCTCAATATCACTAATCATCAGATATATGCAAATTAAAACAATGAGATGTCAACTCATACTTGTTAGAATAGCTATTATAAAAAAAGATGAAAGATGACAAGTGTTGGCGAGGTTGGGGAGAAAAGGGAACCTTTGTACACTATTAGTGCAAATGTAAATTCTTGCAGCTATTATGGAAAACCATCTGGAGGATCCTCAAAAGTTAAAAATAGAACTATCATATAATCCAGCAATACTGCTACTGGGAATATATCCTAAGTATATGAAATCAGTTTGTCAAGTTGATATCTGAATTCCAGTGGTCACTGCAGTATTATTCACAACAGCCAAGATAGGTGATATTGTTTGCATGTTTGTCACCTCCAAATCTCATGTTGAAATGTGATTTTCAATGTTGAAGATGAGGCTTGATGGGAGGTGATTGGATCATGGGGCAGTTCTCTCATGAATGATGTAGCACCATCGCCTCAGCAATAAGTGGGTTCTTGCTCAGTTAGTTCACAGGAGAGCTGGCTGCTTGAAAGTCTAGGACCTCCTCCTTCTCTCTTGCTCTGTCTTTTGCCATGTGACGTGCATGCTCCCATTTCACCTTCTGCCAGGATCGTAAACTTCGTGAGGCCCTCGCCAAAAGCTGAGCAGATGTTGTTGCTATGCTTGTACAGCCTACAGAACTGTGAGCCTCTTTTGTTGATAAATTACCCAGCCTCAGGTATTTCTTTATAACAATGCAAAAATGATCTAACACAATAGGAAATCGACTGTCCATCAATGGATGAATGGATAAACAACATGTGGCACACACATACAACAGAGTACTTATTCAGCCTTTAAAAAGAAGGAAATCCTGTCATTTGAGACAACATGGATGAACCTGGAGGACATTATGTTAAGTGAAATGAGCCAGGCACAAAAAGACAAATATCCACTACCTCAGTTATATGTGGAATCTAAAAAGTCAAACTAATTGAAACAGAGTACAATGGTGGTCATCGGAGGCTAGGAGGTGGGGAAATTGGAGAGATGTTGACCGAAGGACACAAAGTTTCCATTAGAAGGAATAAGGAAGATCTATCGTGCATCATGGTGACTACAGTTAATAACAATGCATTGCATACGAAAATTGCTAAGAGAGTAGATGTTAAGTGTTCTCATTGCCAATTTACACACTTACAACCACATATCTTTCACCAAAAATAAGCATGTGAGGGAATGCATATATTAAATAGCTTGATTTAGTCATTCAACAATGTATATATATATCAAAACGTTATGCTGTACACAACAAATACAAACAATGTTTACTTGTTGGTGAAAAAATAATTATGTATTACCTTGACTGGCCCATGGGGTACCTAGATATTTGGTCAAATATTAGACTGGATGTGTCTGTGAGGACATTTTTGGCTAGGTTTAACCTTTAAATCAGTAGACCGAGTAAAGTAGATTGCCCTTGCTAATGTGGGTGGGCCTCATCCAATCAGTTTTGAAGGCCTGAATGGGCCAAAAAGGCTAACCCTCCCAGAAAGAAGAGACATTTCCTCCTTTCTGACTATCTCTGAGCTGGGACATTTGTGTTTTCCTGGCTTAAAAGACTTAAACTGAAACATCAGCTTTTCTTGGCTTTTGGCTTTTGGAGTGGAGCTTTCCTGGTTTTCAGGACTTGGACTAGAACTACATGGTGAACTCTTTTGGTTCTCTAGCTTGCTGACTGCAGATTTCTGGACTTGTTGGCCCCAATCACCTGAGCCAATTTCTCATTTTACGCACACACTCACACACACACACACACACACCATTCTGGTTGTGTTTCTCTGGAGAACCCAGACTAATACACAAAGTCATTGGGCATGGTGGCTCTTGCCTGTAATCCCAGCACTTTGGGCATCGAAGGCTGGAGGATTGCTTGAGCCCAGGAGTTTGGAACTAGCCTGGCAACAAACTAAGACCCTATCTTTGCCAAAAAAAAAAAATAGCTGGGTGTGGTAGCATGTACCTGTGGACCCAGTTACTCAGGAGGCTGAGGTGGGAGGATCGCTTGAACCTGGGAGTTTGTGGCTGTAGTGAGCTGTGATTGTGCCACTGCATTCCAATCTGAGTGACAGAGCAAGACCCTGTCTTCAAAACAAAACAAAACCAAGGTGGTTACAAAGATGTATAACGCCCTGCATCTTCAGGCCTTATTATTCCCTGTTCATTCCTTTAGTCCAGGGGGTCTACAAACTATGGCCCATAGGCATACAGCCTGATTTTGTAAATAAAGTTTGATTGGAGCAGTCTCGCCCATTCATTTACGTATTGTCCAGCTGCTTTCATATCCCACTGGTAGAGCTGAGTGGTTGTGATGGAGACCATATTGCCCTTAAAGCTGAAAATCTTGTACTATGTGGTCCTTTACAGAAAACGTTTGCTGACCCCTGCTTGAGACCCATACCGGCCTTTTTGCAGTTCTAAGCACACCCCAGGCATAGCACCCTCCCACCTTAGGGCTTTAGCACTTCCTGTTCCCTCTGTCTGACATATTCTGCCCTCAGATATCTGCACGACTCATTCCCTTACCTCCTTCAGGTTTTTGATCAAAAGTCACCATCTCAAAGAAGCTGCCCCTCCCAAGTATTCTTTCCTGCTGTTTTCCTCCATATCAGCGATCACTATCTTAGTTATCATACATTTTATTTATTCTGTTTATCATCTGTGCTTCCCCACTCAATGTAAACTCTGTGAGGTCATGCTTTTGTTTCATTTGTTCATTATTGAATCACTAGTGCCTAGAATAGTGGCTGGCACAGAAAATGTTCAACGGAAATGTTCAGTGAATGCAAGGAATTCATCTTAATCTATTTCTAGACTGTTGAACTGTGCCTCTTGAATAAGACGCCATAGACTGAACTACATGGATCCAAGATTCACAAGGGTTTCATATGTTTACCTAGCCCATGTAATCATGTATCAGCGTAGAATGGCATTGATTGAAATAGCCTTCTGAACAAAACTATAATAGAAATATGTTTTATTTCCTTAGAGGACAAAAAAGGGGGAACATATGCTTTAGGCATTGAAATTTTTTCTTTTAATCTTTTTATCGACACTGTCCCATTCTTACAAGCATATGCCACCCTTTGCTCACTCCTTTGACTCTTTGACTTTCTCTGAAATGACTACATTTGATTTTCCTCGTCTTATTATCTTCTGATCCCCTTATATTTGTCCAGACCATTTCAACTCTAATCCTTTAATTCATTTTAGCAAGTAAGAGTGGGAAGAATGAAAAAAGAGATAAACCTCAAGCACAGAGGTTGTGGACAAAAAGAAGTTCTCATGAGAAATAGACATTTGTCTTTTTTATTAAACAGCTTCTGAGAGTCTGCTGGGCAATGCACAATTGCTTTGCTTCACCAAAGCAGATATTCATGGCTTGCATGTTGTGGATGAATGGAAAGATTGTGGGGATCTGATTACCTTTTCTTGAGACCTTCCTTTATATTCTTATTTAACTATCTGTGCATGATTAAGAACAAACATATTTTTGTACCTCTTTCCACATGCCTATATACAGATACAGGTGTAGACAGAGATATGGATGATATAGATGTAAGATGTTGATCAAATACATTTTATATATGAGCTCCTATATACATACAGAAATTGTATATATTCTAAAACATTTATCAGATTGTATGATGAATCAATGCCAGTAGAAAATAAATTCCAATTTCGTATGTGCTTTATTTAGTCTCTGTGGATCTGTAAGGTAAGAAACTTGACTCAAACTGGTTTAAACAAAAATAAAATTTGTTGGTGCATATAACAAAATGTCTATGGGATTACTTCAGTCACAGTATGATTCAGAGGCTCAACCTGAGTCAAATAAGCCCTTAGTTTCTTCTGAGCTCCAATAGGGAGACTAACCAAACTCAGCATAGCAAATGCTATAGCTATCCCACCCACATCCCCTTTTGGACTCTTCTTTAGTGCAATGGGCCCTGACTCTCAAAACCTAACATCTGTATCTCTTTGCCTGAAGTCATCCTTCAGTGGCTAAAACATTTACTCTGTTAATGCTCAGGGCAGACCAGAAGTATCAGGGAATTAACACCCCTAGGATCAGCCCTCTACCAATGACTGACAAGAGTTAGTTTCCACTCGTGTGTCAAGTTAACTCTGAGGCTCCTGTTCTACATGGGTTCCCAGAGTTTCCCAGAAGGATTAAGCTACAATTCCCTCAGTGGTAACTTACTTGATGGTGACACATGCTTTATTGGCTGGCCTTTCTTCTTCCTTCTCTACCACATTTCCTGGGATCATTTCTCGAATAAACCATTTACACTGAAATATTTATCTCTGGGTCTACTGCTGGGAGATTCTTCCTGGTTGAACTCGATGCACACTTTATCCTGATTGGACAAGTTGGGACCACTTCCTATCTCTGCACCAGTAACTGTGGCTAGGGGGATTAGGGTGACCATTGGTTAGATTTTGATCCCACTGTCTTCCCATAGGGCCCAGAGTCCAGCTCAAGAAAAAGCATGTGGACCAAAGGATGTCAAGAGAAATAGATCCCAAGTAGCCCAGAAAACAAAACCAACAATGCCACGATTACTCATCTCTGCCACATTGTCATCAGGCAAGTATATTTGCATACCCAAAGTTTGGGCACCAGATGTTATGTCTAATGAACAGACAGAGCTTCTTTAGTGCAGACGAGCTAGAGCAGAGGTTGGGAAACTATGGCCCCATGGGTCAAATCCAGTTGCTGACTGTTTTTTGTAAGAAAAGTTTTGATAGAACCTGGCCATGCTCCTTTATGTATTGTACATGGCCATTTTCATGCTCTAACATTGAAGTAAAGTAGTTGCAGCAAAGACCTTATGGCTCACAAAGCCGAAAATATTTACTATCTGGTCCTCTACAGACAAACTTTGCCAGCTCTTGTATGACAGTAACCACTTTTATTTCCAGAAGCTGTCTCCTAGATCCCAAGTCAGCACACGAAGAATTATTATTCTCAACTCCTCATTCTCCTTTTCTGTTCCTTCATAGTTCCCCCCATCTGAGGGGTATCACCTGAGCAAATGGCAATTAATTTAGCAGATTCAACTTGTCATACTTCCCTAAGCAAGAACTATATATTAAATCACACAACCCTGCAGCTAATCTTTTCAGTAACTCAGTACCCATGGCCCCGCTAATTGAATAAACTTAATACAAAATGCAGCTCAAGCGCTTCTAAACACAGTTGTCACAAGTGTGAGTAATTCAGTGAAATTGCCTATACACAGCTGGAGAGAATGAGAAAGGCAAATGTTGATGGGTTCTGAACCTTAAGTGACAATCTCAGTTGTGCAAAAATTAACTTTACTTCTACAAAACTCTTTGATTTTTTGACTCATCAGTCCCCTCTGAGAGAAGAGTTAATTCAGTTTTTTTTTGAGAATTTTTTCAGTCCAGTCTAGAGATTTTCATGAAGCTACTTCTGGGTTTAAACTCATTACCATTCAGAAGATGACACAAGGCATCTTGAGATTTTCTTCTTCCCTCTAATTCAGTCTTGATTTTAAATGCCTCAGGACTAAGACAATTTCTGCAATGCCACTGGGGAGCCAAATCCAGATCTTGGTCCTTTGCTAGAGTTTGTAAATATGTAATTTGTCTTGTGTGAGTCTTGACTATGCTACCCTTTCCATGCTGGCACTTGACCTTCATGGCTTATGGCCATTGACTTTTAGCTGCTCTGCCCTCTGAGATGTTCAAGATTTTGCCCTAGCTTTGATCATCAGGTCCTCAGGTTATTCTCCACCCTCCAGGTCCTTCTTCAGTCCTTCCAGGTCTTTCCTATAGGGTTGATTGTTGTCCCTCATCTTTAGGAGCACCACAGGAGTTGCAGAATTACTCTTCCCTCACCTCTTACTCCCATCTCTGTATGACTACCAATGACCACAGTTTGAAACAGAATGGACAGAGGTCCAATCCTCTCTATTACCAGGTTCCCAAATTAAAAGCCATTGTGAGGCAGTTTTCCCTCTCCATCACAGGATTTATTCCAGGAGAGATGATAGAATAAGTCTCCCTGGTACTGGGTTTTTTCTATTCTAATCTAAATTCTTTTGTCCATCTACAGCTCAGAGGATCTTTTCTTGAGTCTTGGGGCAGGAAGAAAACATTATTTTTTTTTTTTTACTTGTTTGTCCGTTTGGAGGCTAAGGATGTCACATTTTTTCTCAACTGCGGACTGTCTCTTCTGCAATAGGTGTTCATCCATCCGGGTGTCAAAGATGGATGGTGAGCAGCTACACTGGGAGGTAGTAAGTAGTACTTCAGTTAACACTTTGAAATATTATTACGTCACATTAAGGAATAGGTTGTTGCTGATATCCAGAAAGGCAAATAGTTGTCATAAATAATAATTATAGTTAGCATTTCTTGGATGCAAAGAATACGTTAGGTGTTATACTGAGCTCTTTTAAAACATTTTCTCATCTAATTCTTACAAATCTCTATAGGATAGGCAAGCTCATAATCCCTGGGGAAGAGTTTGAGATTGAGTTAGGTCATTTAAACAAGACCATATGACCTCTGTATGGCAGAGATGGGGCTTCATCCCAAGTCTCTGGCTTTCTAATGAGTGTCTTTAATCACTAAGAGACTCTGCCTCCTCAGAAACACTAACAACATAGGTTTCTCTCTCTCCCTCCCTTCCCCACCCCACTCTGTATCCTCTCTCTCTCTGTCTTTAACAGAAGCACAGTTTTGAAAAGAGTCTGTGTGGCTTCCAGCAAGACCTGACAAATGGTTCTCCCAGATGTGAGAGTAGCATATATTACTATTGTATAATTGTTGAGTTCATATATGTCGGCACTTAAAAATGTCAGTTACTTAGTGGTAAGACTGTAATTTACCTTTATGACCCTGGGGCCCAGCAGTTAGTAGGCAGATAGCATGCGAGTCTTGCCTGAATTAAGAAATCAAGCATCAACAGCAAAAGGCACGCTCACTTCTTGCAGAACAGTGTTTACTCCTGACATGTATAAACTTTGGTAACATCCTTTTGGCTAAATTAATGTATTTGTTTAAAATGGCTATTAAGGCCATCATCTTAGGATAGGGATGACCATGATTTTTACACATTTCATCCTTCCATCCATCCACCTGTCTACCCAGCTTTCAGTAAATGCTCCCTGTGAATTCCTGTTCTAGGCTGGGTGCTGAAGAGTTTTGCCCCACAGGAGCACCCATTCAACTGGGGGGAGCCAGAAATATGAAGTATTAATTTCAGTACAATATGGTGAGTACAAAAGAAATACGAATAAAGAGCTATGGGAGGAATCCAAGGAAACGGGTGGCTACTTGTCTGTGGAAATTTTCATGGAAAAGTTAGAGAAGGCAACTTTCCCAGAGAAAGTTGACAAAATAATATAGAAGTCAAGAGAATTACTATAGTAGGCTCCTCAAAGAGATCTGTGTCCCAATCCCAGGAATTTGTGAATATGTTACCTTACATGGTGAAAAGGACTTTGCAGATGTAAATACATTAAGAACACTGGGATTATCTTGAATTATCCAGGTGGGCCCAAGGTAATAACCCACATCCTTATAAGAGGGAGGCAAGAAGGTCAAAGTCAGAGAAGGAGATGTGATGATGGAAGCAAAGTCTTAGAGAGGAAGGGAAAGGAAGAGGGTAGGAGAAGGGAAAGAGAAAGAAAAAGAAACATTTGAGATGCAATGCAGCTAGCTTTGGAAGTAGAGGAAAGGGCCATGAGTGAAGGAATGTGGGAAGCCTCTAAGAGCTGGAAAAGTCAAGAAAACAGATTATCCCCTAGAACTCCAGAAGGAAGGCAGCCCTGCCAGCACCCTTATTATAGCCCAGTATAATTCATTTTGGACTTCTGACTTTTAGAACTGAGAGATAATAGGTTTGTGTTGTTTTAGGGTACTACATTTGTGATGATTTGTCACAGCTTGATAGGAAATGAATACAGCAATTTTGGAGCCAGAACATCTTGATTTCTCTGCCACTTCGTGGACATAAATCCTTGAGAGTGCATCACTTTGTTGAGCTCCATTTTGCCAAGCCTTAGATTTCTTCTTGTGCTGAATAATACTACATCATAGAGTGTTGATCATCACCATGCTGGGCATACAACATGCACTTAATAAATGTAAGCTAATAAGGTGACCCTTGGCCAGAGCCTTGAGGGCTCCACAGGAACGTTCCAGGCAAAGGGAAGAGTATATTCAAGGCATAATATTATGACCAGGTGGTGTACAGTGAAAATTTTGCTCTGGCGGCAGTAAGACATGCAGGATGCGAAGAAGCCAGATATGAGTCTGAAGAGGTGAGACTGGAACAAGTTGTGAATACCTTATATAGTATCTTAAGGAGTTTAAGCTCTACTCTGTTAACTAGACAGGCAGGAGCAATCTTGAAAAGAGTGACGGCCACAATGAACTTGGGTATTTACAGACATGGCTGTTTTGTTCATAAAGAGTCTAGGGATGGAGAAGCTTGTTTGAGGGAAATAATGTAAAATACCCATTGGTCTTGCAAATGATCATCAAAATTCCATGATCAAAATTAATGTATTGGGCTAGGTGCAGTGGTTCCTGTCTTTCGTCCCAGCTACATGGGAGGCTGAGGCAGAAGGATCAGTGGAGCCTGGGGTTTCTAGGCTACAATGAGCTATGATCATGCCACTGCACTACAACCTGAGTGATGGAGAAAGACCCTATCTTCAGAAATAAAATAGGACCCTATCTTCAGAAACAATGCATTTCCACCAAACTATTTTCTCCTTTATGCTAGCCTATATAGCTGTTTTTGAACACAGGAAACACTTTTCAACCTTATGAGAAGAAATGTAATACTACCACATAATTCATCAAGCTGTACACTGATAAATGTGCAGTTATCTGTGTGTATGTATATATATTACATTTCAATAAGAAGTTTAAAATATTAGCTTGAAAGTGATGCTACCAATATGTATACATGTATAGTTTGGAAACACAAAAATAAGGGTATTCTAAGAAGATATGTTCCTCCTAGAATTTAGAAATATGATTATAGCAGACATATATTTCAGACCCTAGCTTCAGAAACAAAATGCAAGTATTTCTTGAGTGCTTAGTTTGTGTCTGGCACTGTAATAACTGCTTTTCAAAGGTTATCTAATTTAATGACCCCAAGAATATTATACCTCGGTATATTATTAGACCCAAGAGACAGAAGAGAATGTGTACTTAAAAAGGTTAAGTGGCTAGCCCAAGGTCAACTAACTAGCAAGGAGCAGAGGGAGGATTCAAGTCCAAGTCTTTCTGATGCCAGGGGTTATTGTTTTACCTACCGTGTAATTTTTCACTTCTGTCTTTTCCAAGCAATTTCATAAGTGAAGTCATATACTAATGAGGTCTTTGGGTCCTTAGAGACTAAATTAGGTCTCCATAAAGTACTCTCATTCTATCTATTAATGTTATTTCTTCTTGAACTGTACCAGAGCAAGTTTCCAGTATAATAGTTTCTCTGTGAGTTCATTCTTCAATCTAGCAGTCACATATACTAGAGACTATTTAACCACCGAATGTCTTTATTACTATGAATTTATGCCCTCCTCTCCATTTGGCAGATGAAATAATAGCCGATGATGACCCAGTGAAGCACTGCTGATGTTGGCATTCTAAAAGTACAGCCAATTAAGTTTGTTGGGTAGAAATGAACCTTATCATAACTGTTGCTGATGTCAAAGATCTGTTTGTCTTGGTATCAGAAATAAATATAATAAGCTTTTGCTTTCTAAAATGGCATCAGAGATAACACATGCCTTGCTGGGTGCAGAAGATGTTGTGATATCAACTCTGGTACTTTTCTTTTTGTGGAGTGGATGAGATAGGAGATTGAAGGAAGACTTCAGGTTGCGATAATCATATGAAACATCCCTTGTAAGAGATTATTAAGGAGATTGGCACACCTTCAGTTATACACCCTTGAATATAAAAAGTATCCACATCCCAGATATCAGAACAAGAAAAGACATTCTAGAATCTGAGGTTGATTACATACTGGGGCCACTCAGGGAGTAAGGTGGTGGGAGGGAGAGAATTGGGAAAAATAGATAACGTATGCTGGGCTTAATACCTAGGTGATGGGTTGACAGGTGCAGCAAACCACCATGACATATGTTTACCTATGTAACAAACCTGCACATCCTGCACATGTACCACAGAACTTAAAAATAAAAATAAAAAGGAATATGAGGTTGATAACATGAGACCAAGAGAAATTGAGGGGTGACTTCAAAGGCAAGGGAAGACACTTGTGATGCCTAAAACTGAAACACGTAGGATAAGATGAAAAAATAAGTAAATACGGGAAAAAAGGAGAAATATGGAATTATGGACTTCGAGAGCTGGGAAATATTAGCTTATCTAGTCAGGAGTTAGCTAATAGACAGCATTTGGTCCATTATATCTCAAGGTAGCCCTATAGGAGGGACCTGGGAAATTAATACCTTGACTTCCCTTGTCTCCCTCCTTCTAATTTCCTACACACGCTCTCCATTGGCTGAACCCAAATGACAACCAGAAAGTAAGGAAACCTGATGATGTCATACATACAAGTCAGTCTTGAGGCAGAGATGGGTGGTAAGTAGATAGAGGGGCAAAAGTGAGATATCCACCACATTGGGGTGGGAAATTAATCTCTAGACTAACAGTAAGAAAGAGCTCCTAAGATCCTAGTTAATAGTAAAAGAACGGGATGAAGCCATCCAATGATATGTATATATTAATCCCCCCTAACCTGCTGGGGATGCATTTCAACATCCCTAGTGGATTCCTGAAATCACATATCGTACAAAACCCAGATATACTATATTTTTTCCTATACATACATACCTATGATAAAGTTTAATTTAAAAATTAGGCCCACTAAGAGACTAACAACAATAAATAATAATAAAATAGAACAATTATAACAATATACTGTAATAAAAGCTATGTGAATATGGTCTCTCTCCCAAAATATCTTATTGTACTATAGTCACCCTTCTTGTGATGATGTGAGATAACACAATACCTATGTGATGAGATGAAGTGAGGTGAATGAAGTGAGGCATTATGATGGAGCGTTAGGCTGCTATTGACCTTCTGATGATATGTCAGAAGGAAGATCATCTGTTTTGGGTGATCCTGGATCACTGAGCCATGACGATGTCAACTGTTGGATGTTGGGAGTGAATGTCAATGACTAATGAGCAGCTAGGGATATAGCATGGAGAAACTGGACAAAGGGGACCTCATGTCCCAGGAAGGACAGAGTGAGACAATGAGATTTCATCATGCTACTCAGGGTGGTACATGATTGAAAACTTACGAATTGTTTATTTCTGGAATTTTTCATTTAATATTTTTAAAACATAGAAAGCAAAACCACAGGTATGTAGGTACTACTATATGATGGATATGTAAGCTGGCCACACCAGAACATGGACTTATCTTCTTGGTAGCATTTCCCCATACACCTGTAGATAACCAGTTGCCTGGAGATTTTCTATTATTAAGCCAATGGTTCATCTCAATAAATACTTGGTGACCAGGATGGTCATAAATGAGCTAGACCCAAAGCCAAACACAACTGGAGGAAAACCATGCTTGGTAAGTTACAGGGCCAGCTTGCCTTTAAGCTTTGATAGTCCATGAGCTGCAGACATTTAGTTCCCATTGTCTTGCTCCTCAAATCTACTTTCTTGAATATTTCATCCATACATTTCCACCAAACAATTGTCTCCTTTAAGCTATAGTCTGTATAGCTGTTTTTGAACATAGGAAACGCTTCTCAATCTTATGAGAAGAAATGTAATACTACTACATAATTCATCAAGCTGTACACTGATAAATGTGGAGTTATCTTTACGTATGTATGCATATTACACTTCAGTAAGAAGTTTAAAATATTAGCTTGAAAGTGATATGACTAATACGTAAACATACATTGTTTGGAAACACAAAAATGTAGGTATTCTAAGAAGATATGTTCCTTCTAGAAACAAGAAATATGATTATAGCAGACATATACTTTTATCTCCTCAATTCTACTTTATCTGGAGAATTATCCCTCCCACTTTCTGTATGGTTTTGTGGGTGGCTGCCCTTGCTCCCTGAGCCCAAAGATGAGCATGTAATCCAGTTCTGGCTAACATACCCCACCCCTCTGGCTGCAGTGACTGATGTGGCAATAGATATTTAACCTAGATAAGCCAAAGTTCTCCTTGGAACTTTCTGCTGGAACTATGGAGATGTATCCTCTTAAGTTTGGATAACAAATTATAAGAAAAATGATGTATACATGGGACTTCTCGTTGTCATCTTTCCAATTACATGACAGGAGAATAAAATGAGTCCAACACATACTGGAAGTAGAATGGAAAATTAGAGAAAGAAAGGCAACCGCTATCATCTGAGCTTCCTGGAATCTGCTATGCCCAGCGTGTAAATGTCTTGATTATGCCATGGGTCCATTTTTAGATTTTACAGCTAGATGAGCCAATACATTCTATTTTGAGTCAGTTTGTGTCATTTTCCTGCCATTTGTCATCAAAGGAACCAATCAATATAACAGTATTAGTAGTAGATTTTTTTTCTCCCAAAGGTTGAAACATATCTTGGGCTTCTTCTTTTCCTTGGAGCCAGGAATTAAACAACATTGTCCTGACATCTTCCAAACTCACTGTGTGTCTCATTAAAGAAATAATGATTTTATATACCTTAGCATATGCAAATCCCCGTTTGCATATCCAACATAATTATGATGTAAAGTTAGGGAAAGCTTTAACAAAGTCATAAGACCATCTGGGTTTTAGATTCTCTCCTCTTCCTTTCCATCCCCTGTCTCACTGTCCCTGAGACTCTTGAGTTAGAACTAATCCCTGGCACTATGCCTCTGAGAAGGCATTTCAACTCTCTAGACCTCACCTCAATTTTCTGGGATTTGCAGGGATAAAGAAAAGAACAATGCTTCTCTCATTTGAGAAGCAGAGAGATACTGATACATGGCCTCCGTTGATGGCTGCAGGGAGCCAACAAGACTCCTGAGTGACCAGCAGAGCTGTCCCAGCCTGCTGAAAATCAGCCCCCAGGGGACTGGCCAAGAGCCTGGTATGACCACAGCTGGCTGTTTCCTTAGGGTCTGTTCTCACTCACCTCACGTCTGCTGCCAAAAATCCCTGCTCTCTGAAAACTTCTTTGTTCTTTGGCCTAGACTCAGACTCTCTATTTTTCTGTTTAAAAACGCAGGTACTGGCTGGGAGCGGTGGCTCACGCCTGTGATCCTAGCACTTTGGGAGGCCAAGGCAGGCAGATCACGAGGTCAGAAGATCGAGACTATCCTGGCTAACACGGTGAAACCCCGTCTCTACTAAAAATACAAAAAATTAGCCGGGCGAGGTGGCGGGCACCTGTAGTCCCAGCTACTCATGAGGTTGAGGCAAGAGAATGGCGTGAACCCCAGGGGGCGGAGCCTGCAGTGAGCCGAGATCGTGCCACTGCACTCCAGCCTGGGTGACAGCGAGACTCCGTCTCAAAAAAAAAAAAAAAAAAAAAAAAAAATGCAGATACGATTGGACTCTTCCTTGGAGCAGTTGCAAAGAGAAACGTAATTGTCTTCTCCCAGCTTGACTGGTTGTACAGTGAGACCTACAACTAAACTTCTAAGATGACACTTCCTGAGAATATGGCCTTGATCTTAAAATAATGAATGAACACTTACCTTAAGGGTGTTTGTTCCATGTAAGATGTGATCTTAGACACTAAGATTTATTTGCTAACCTGACCTCGGCCTTTCCCTGAGACCTGAAGGTTCTACTTGTAACAATTTTCATTATTTTTGAAACAAGAGGGAGTTACGTATTGATCAGTATGCCTCAGTCTCAAAAGTGGCTTTTCCCTTTTGTGTACTTTTATAGTGTCCATTTCTTACTCGTTCTATGTCCACCCCTGTCTTCTGGGCCACCATCATGTCTCGCCTGGATTGCCATCACAACTTCCTAACTTGTCTAGCTGCATCTACTTCTGTCCATCTGCCCTTTTGATCTATTTTCAACAAAGCAGCCAGAGTGATTTTATTGAAAGGAAATCAGATCACATCACTCTTCTACTCAGTATCCTCCGATGGTGCTCATCCCTTACTTGGAGTAAAAACCAAAGTCCTTAATGTAACCCACTGGTCCCATAAACTATGGGTCCTCCTTCCCTTTCTAACTTCCCTTTTCACTACTCTTTTCCTCATTCACTCTGCTTCTGCCATATGGATCTTCCTGCTGTCTTTTGCCTTCCTCAGGTTCACCAGGCATGCATGTACCTTGGGGCCTTTGCACATGTCCATAGTGTTCTCCCTCAGATATTCTCATGGCTAGCACCCTCATTTCCTCAGGATCTTTTCTCAGAAGTCACTTTCTCACTGTGGCTATGTATAACACCTGACCTAAAATTTCAACCCTTACTACCTGTCACTTCATACTGCCTTTCTTTGCCTCCAATTACATTTCATGTATTATTAATAATTCTTTTTGTCATCTGTTTCTCCTACTAGAAAGTAAGCTCTACAAGGGCAGGAATTTTGGTCTTTTTTTTTTAAAACCACTGAATCCTCAGGGTCTAGAAGAGTACCTGGCACATAGTATGTGCCAATAAACATTTTTAGAAAGAATAAATGAATGGATGAATATTTAAAATGGAAGACAGAGGCACACAGCTGAGAACTAAACTGAAAATATGTGTGGAAGATTTTTCAGAGAAGATGTTGCTCCAAAGTGGGGAGAGGCAATGGCTTTATAGAGGCAGGAAACATAAAATATGTATAAACTGCTACTTACGAGGCAAAAAATAAGCAGTTGATGTAAAAATACATGAGGCCAGTCGCGGTGGCTCATGCCTGTAATCCCAGCACTTTGGGAGGCCGAGGTGGGCAGATTATGAGGTCAGGAGATTGAAACCAGCCTGGCCAACATGGTGAAACCCCATCTCTACTAAAAATAACAAAAATTAGCTGAACATGGTGGCACACAACCGTAATCCTAGCTACTTGGGAGGCTGAGGCAGGATAATCACTTGAACCAGAGAGTCGGAGGTTGCAGTGAGCCAAAATTGTGCCACTGCACTCCAGTCTGGTGACAGTGAGACTCCATCTCAAAAAAAAAAAAAAAATACTGACATGAGACTATCTACAAATATCCTATATACATATATACAAATACACTATTAAGTAAAGCACCTCACAGAATAATGAACAAATAAAATCTTATATCTATAAACAAATCAGAAAACAAACTACAGACTTCTGTATATGTGTGTGTATGTATAGATGCATACCTAGAAAAGGGTCTAGAAGTCTACACCAGTGGTCAAAATTGTTTTCTGTAAAGGGCCAGACTATAAATACTTTAGGCTTCGTAGGCCACACGTTGGTCTCTGTTGAATACCTTATTTTTCTTCTTTTAAAAACAACCCTTTTAAATGTAAAAAGAAAAATTTATTTTACATAATGTGCAAAAACAAAATCCAGCCTTTGGTCCTTCAGATTATTGACTCCTGATTTAGATTTTTTTTTAGTTATGGCAAAGGCAGTGACATTGGGAAGAATGAGGAAGACTAGTTTTTGCCTTTAGATGCTTTAGAACTATTTTGAATTTTTAAAAAATTATTGAATTATTTTGAATTTCAAATGAATTATGTTTTCAGGATGTGTATTCCTTAAATTTATGGGTAAAAAGAAATTAGGAGTTATTTTTTTCATTCTAAGATGGCTGAATATTAACAGCTCTGAGTTGTAGCTCCTAGCATGATCGAAGCAGAAGATGGGTGATTTCTGCATTTCCAACTGAGGTACCTGGTTCATCTCACTGGGACTGGTTGGGCAGTGGGTGCAGCCCATGCAGGGTGAGCTGAAGCAAGGCGGGGCATCACCTCACCCAGGAAGCATAAGGGGTTGGGGGACTTCCCTTTCCTAGCAAAGGGAAGCCGTGACAGACTGTACCTGGGAAACTGGTACACTTCTGCCCAAATACTGCACTTTTCCCATGGTCTTAGCAACCGGCAGGCCAGGAGATTCTCTCCTGTGCCTAGCTTGGCAGGTCCCACACCCATGGAGCCTTGCTCACTGACAGTGCAGCAGTCTGAGATTGACCTGCAAAGCTGCAGCCTGGCAGGAGGAAGGGCGTCCACCATTGCCAAGGCTTAAGTAGGTAAACAAAGCATCTGGGAAGCTCAAACTGGGTGGAGCCCACCTCAGCTCAGCAAGGCCTACTGCCTCTATAGACTCCACCTCTGTGGGCAGGGCTTAGCTGAACAAAAAGCAGCAGATAACTTCTGCAGACTTAAATGTCCCTGTCTGACAGCTTGGAATAGAGCAGTGGTTCTCCCAGCATGGCGTTTGAGCTCTGAGAATGGACAGACTACCTCCTCAAGTGGGTCCCTGACCCCTGTGTATTCTAACTGGGAGACATCTCGCAGTAGGGGCTGACAGACTCCTCGTACAGGTGGGTGCCCCATGGGACGTAGCTTCCAGAGGAAGGATCAGGCAGCAATATTTGCTGTTCTGCAATATTTGCTGTTCTGCAGCCTCCACTGGTAATACCCAGGCAAACAGAGTCTGGAGTGGACCTCTAGCAAACTCCAACAGACCTGCAGCTGAGGGACCTGACTGTTAGAAGAAAAACTAACAAACAGAAAGAAATAGCTTCGACATCAACAAAAAGGACATCCACATCAAAACCTCATCTTTAGGTCACCAACATCAAAGACCAAAGGTAGATAAAACCAGAAAGATGGGGAGAAACCAGAGCAGAAAAGCTGATAATTGTAGAAACCAGAGCACCTCTTCTCCTCCAAAGGATTGCAGCTCCTCACCAGCAATGGAACAAAACTGGATGAAGAATGACTTTGATGAGTTGACAGAAGTATCAGAAGGTTGGTAATATTAAACTTTCCTGAGCTAAAGGAGCATGTTCTAACTCATCACAAGGAAGCTAAAAACCTTGAAAAAAAGTTAGATGAATGGCTAACTAGAATAAACAGTGTAGAGAAGACCTTAAATGACCTGATGGAGCTGAAAACCATGGCAAGAGAACTTCGTGACGCATGCAAAAGCTTCAATAGCCGATTCGATCAAGTGGAAGAACAGATATCAGTGATTGAAGATCAAATAATGATATAAAGTGAGAAGACAAGATTAGAGAAAAAAGGATAAAAAGAAACCAACAAAGCATCCAAGAAATATGGGACTATGTGAAAAGAGCAAATGTACATTTGACTGGTATACCTGAAAGTGACAGGAAGAACGGAACCAAGTTGGAAAACACTCTGCAGGATATTATTCAGGAGAACTTCCCCAATCTAGCAAGGCAGTCCAACATTCAAATTCGGGAAATACAGAGAACACCACAAAGATACTCCTTAAGAAGAGTAACCCCAAGACAAATAATTATCAGATTCACCAAGGTTGAAATGAAGGAAAAAATGTTAAGGGCAGCCAGAGAGAAAGGTCGGGTTACTCACAAAGGGAAGCCCAACAGACTAACAGCGGATCTTTCAGCAGAAATCTTACAATCCAGAAGAGAGTGGCGGTCAATATTCAACATTCTTAAAGAAAAGAATTTTCAACCCAGAATTTCATATCCAGCCGAACTAAGCTTCATAAGTGAAGGAGAAATAAAATTCTTTACAGACAAGCAAATGCTGAGAGATTTTATCACCACCAGGCCTGCCCTACAAGAGCTCCTGAAGGAAGCACTAAACATGGAAAGGAACAACCGGTAGAAGCCACTGCAAAAACATGCCAAATTGTAAAGACCATTGATGCTAGGAAGAAACTGCATCAATTAATGGGCAAAATAACCAGCAAACATCATAATGCCGGGATTAAGTTCACACATAACAATATTAACCTTAAATGTAAATGGGCTAAATGCCCCAATTAAAAGACACAAGACTGGCAAATGGGATGAGTCAAGACCCATCAGTGTGCTATATTCAGGATACCCATCTCAAGTGCAGAGACCCATATAGGCTCAAAATAAAGGGATGGAGGAAGATCTATCAAGCAAATGGAAAGCAAAAAAAAAAAAAAAAAAAAAGCAGGGGTTGCAGTCCTAGGCTCTGATAAAACAGACTTTAAACCAACAAGATCAAAAGAGACAAAGAAGGCCATTACATAATAGTAAAGGGATCAATTAAACAAGAAGAGCTAACTATCCTAAATATATATGCACCCAATAGAGGAGCAACCAGATTCATAAAGCAAGTCCTTAGAGACCTACAAAGACACTTAGACTCCCACACAATAATAATGGGAGACTTTAACACTCCACTGTCAATATTAGACAGATCAATGAGACAGAAGATTAACAAAGATATCCAGAACTTGAAGTCAGCTCTGCACCAAGCAGACCTAATAGACATCTACAGAACTCTCCACCCCAAATCAACAGAATATACATTCTTCTCAGCACCACATCACATTTGTTCTAAAATGGACCACATAATTGGAAGTAAAGCACTCCTCGGAAAATGTAAAAGAACAGAAATCACAACAAACTGTTTCTCAGACCACAGTGCAATCAATTAGAGCTCAGGATTAAGTAACTTACTCAAAACTGCACAACTGCATGGAAACTGAACAACCTGCTCCTGAATGACTACAAGGTAAATAACAAAATGAAGGAAGAAATAAAGATGTTCTTTGAAACCAATGAGAACAAAGACACAACATACTAAAATCTCTGGGACACATTTAAAGCAGTGTGTAGAGGGAAATTTATAGCACTAATTGCGCACAAGAGAAAGCAGGAAGATCTAAAATTGACACTCTAACATCACAATTAAAACGACTCGACAAGCAAGAGCAAACAAATTCAAAAGCTAGCAGAAGGCAAGAGATAACTAAGATCAGAGCAGAACTGAAGGACATAGAGACACAAAAAACCTTTCAAAATATCGATGAAGCTAGGAGCTGGTTTTTTGAAAAGATAACAAAACAGACCGCTAGAAAGACTAATAAAGAAGAAAACACAGAAGAATCAAATAGATACAATAAAAAATGATAAAGGGTATATCACCACTGATCTCACAGAAATACAAATTACTATCAGAGAATATTATAAACACCTCTACACAAATAAATTAGAAAATCTAGAAGAAACGGATAAATTCCTGCACACATACACCCTCCCAAGACTAAACCAGAAAGAAGTTGAATCTCTGAATAGACCAATAACAGGCTCTGAAATTGAGGCAATAATTAATAACCTACTAACCAAAAAAAGTCCAGGACCAGATGGATTCACAGCTGAATTCTACCAGAGGTACAAAGAGGAGCTGATCCCCTTCCTTCTGAAACTATTCCGATCAATAGAAAAACAGGGAATCCTCCCTAACTCATTTTATGAGGCCAGCATCATCCTGATACCAAAACCTGGCAGAGACACAACAAAAAAAGAAAACTTCAGGCCAATATCCCTGATGAACATTGATGCGAAAATCCTTAATAAAATACTGGCAAACCGAATCCAGCAGCACATCAAAAAGCTTATCCACCATGTTCAAGTCAGCTTCATCTCTGGGATGCAGGGCTGGTTCAACACATGCAAATCAAAAAATGTAATCCATCACATAAACAGAACCAATGACAAAAACCACATGATTATCTCAATAGATGCAGAAAAGGCCTTTGAAAAAATTCAACAGCCCTTCATGCTAAAAACTCTCAATAAACTAGGTATTGATGGAACATATCTCAAAATAATAAGAGTTATTTATGACAAACCCACAGCCAATATTATACTGAATGGGCAAAAACTGGAAGTATTCCCTTTGAAAACTGGCACAAGACAAGGAGGCCCTCTCTTACCACTCCTATTCACCATAGTGTTGTTGGAAGTTCTGGCCAGGGCAATCTAGAAGGGGAAAGAAATAAAGGGTATTCAATTAGGAAAAGAGGAAATCAAATTGTCTCTGTTTGCAGATGACATGATTATCTATTTAGAAAACCCCATCGTCTCAGCCCAAAATCTCCTTAAGCTGATAAGCAACTTCAGCAAAGTCTCAGGATACAAAATCAATGTGCAAAAATCACAAGCATTCCTACATACCATTAACAGACAAACAGAGAGCCAAATCATGAGTGAATTTCCATTCACAATTGCTTCAAAGAGAATAAAATACCTAGGAATCTAACTAAGAAGGGATGTGAAAAACTCTTCAAGGAGAACTACAAACCACTGCTCAACAAAATAAAAGAGGACACGAACAAATGAAAGAACATTCCATGCTCATGGATAGGAAGAATCAATATTGTGAAAATGGCCATACTGCCCAAGGTAATTTATAGATTTGATGCCATCCCCATCAAGCTACCAATGACTTTCTTCACAGAATTGGAAAAAGCTACTTTAAAGTTCATATGGAAACAAAAAAGAGCCCACATAACCAACACAATCCTAAGCAAAAAGAACAAAGCTGGAGGCATCATGCTACCTGACTTCAAACTATACTATAAAGCTACAGTAACCAAAACAGCAATGTACTGGTACCAAAACAGATATATATATACCAATGGAACAGAACAGAGGCCTCAGAAATACCACCACACATCTACAACCATCTCATCTTTGACAAACCTGAAAAAAATCAAGAAATGGGGAAAGAATTCCCTATTTAACAAATGGTACAGGGAAAACTGGCTAGCCACATGTAGAAAGCTGAAACTGTGTCCCTTCCTTACACCTTATACAAAAATTAATTCAAGATTGATTAAAGACTTAAATGTAAGACCTACAACCCTAAAAACCCTAGAAGAAAACTTAAGCAATGCCATTCAGGACATAGGTATTGGCAAAGACTTCATGACTAAAACACCAAAAGCAACGGCAACAAAAGCCAAAATAGACAATGAGATCTAATTAAACTAAAGAGCTTCTGCACAGCAAAAGAAACTACCAACAGAGTGAACAGGCAACCTACAGAATGGGTGAAAATTTTTGCAATCTACCCATCTGACAAAGGGCTAATATCCAGAATCTACAAAGAACTCAAATTTATAAGAAAAAATAAACAGCCCCATAAAAAAGTGAGCAAAGGATATGAACAGACACTTCTCAAAAGAAGACATTTATGCAGCAAACAGAAATAAAATGAAGGGAAAAAATGCTCATCGTCATGGGTCATCAAAGAAATGCAAATCAAAACCATAATGAGATACCGTCTCATGCCAGTTAGAATGGCGATCATTAAAAAGTCAGGAAACAACAGATGCTGGAGAGGAGGTGGAGAAATAGGAAGGCTTTTACACTGTTGGTGGGACTGTAAATTAGTTCAAGCATTGTGGAAGACAGTGTGGTGACTCCTCAAGGATCTAGAATGAGAAGTACCATTTGACTCAGACATCCCATTACTGTGTATATACCCAAAGGATTATAAATCATGCTACTATAAAGACACATGCTCATGTATGTTTATTGTGGCACTATTCACAATAGCAAAGACTTGGAACCCACCCGAATGTCCATCAATGATAGACTGGATTAAGAAAATGTGGCACATATACACCATGGAATACTATGCAGCCATAAAAACGTTGGGTTCATGTCCTTTTCAGGGACATGGATGAAGCTGGAAACCATCATTCTCAGCAAAGTATCACAAGGACAGAAAACCAAACACTGTATGTTCTCACTCATAGGTGGGAATTGAACAATGAGAAAGAACACTTGGACACAGGGTGAGGAATATCACACACAGGGGCATGTCATGGGGTGGGGTGCAGGGGGAGGGATAGCATTAAGAGAAATACCTAAGGTAAATGATGAGTTTATGGGTGCAGCAAACCAACATGGCATATGTATACCTACGTAACAAACCTGCACTTTGTGCACATGTACCCTAGAACTTAAAGTATAATAATAAAAAAAAGAAATTAGCAAAATAATAAACAAATTTGGAAAAAACCTGATATGTAGGACGTATTCAAGAAATATTTGTTGAATGAATGGATTTTTTTTTTTTTTTGAGACAGGAAATCTCGCCCTGTTGCCCAGACTGGAGTGCAGTGGCATGATCTCAGCTCACTGCAACCTCCACCTCCTGGGTTCAAATGATTCTTCTGCCTCAGCCTCCCGAGCAGCTGAGATTACAGGCACCCACCCATATGCCCAGCTAATTTTTTTGTATTTTTAGTAGATGGGGTTTCACCATGTTAGCCAGGATGCTCTCGATCTCCTGACCTCGTGATCCTCCTATATGCTACTATAAAGGCACATGCACATGTATGTTTATTGTGGCACTATTCACAATAGCAAAGACTTGGAACCAAGCCAAATGTCCATCAATGGTAGACTAGATTAAGAAAATGTGGCACATATACACCATGGAGGCCTCAGCCTCCCAAAGTGCTGGGATTACAGGCATGAGCCACTGCACCCAGCCATGAATGGATTTTAAATAAATAAATAACTGAATGTTCAAATGAATGAATGAATACATGGACTCACATGTTTCCAATTCTTTTGCTATGTTTTGTGTAGAGGCAAGTAAGTAGTTTGCGAAATCTCAGAGCTAACAGAACAAGCCCTAAGGCATGTCCTATAAGATTCAAAGTCCAAGGTACTGACTTCATATTTTTCATTATTATCAATTTTCATAATATTAGTACTGAAAAACTTGTTAATAAAATCAATTTCATGGACTTGAAATTATTTTACCTAATGCATTCATCTTTGGTTTTCATGAGGCTTTACTGGAATACAGCACAGCAAAACTTGCAATAATATTTAGTTACTTCCACATTTTGTAACAAGTTTAAGTGGGCATTGAGCCACAAATATGTATTCATATTAAACCCACTTGTCTAGGAATTAGCTGCTTTTCAGGCTCAATATGTCAAACTTTTTTGTAGAATAAGCATTTTAAACCTTTTTGGAGTTTGCAAAAATCTATTGTTTAATGACCTCTTTACAAAGAAGCAAAAGAAAACACATGCACATCTGTGTCCTTGTAGAGAGATGATACCGTCTTCACTTTTGCCTTTAAATCCTTTTTATACAATAACAAAAACATAAATTTTAAATTGTCCTTGAGATTACTGTCTAAATTGCTAATAATTGTTTAAAACACCCCTTGCCACGCTTTAGTACCTATCCCATGTGTTTTCACAAAATAGCATATTTATCATCATCAATATAAATCTCATTAAAAACACACATTAGGCACTCATCTGTACATTCTATTCTGGTCCTATACCAAAGGGTTTTAGAGAAAAGAAAAGCAACAATTTAAGTCTGAGAAGTCCTTTAAAAGTTACTATTGAAATTTATTTTAATTCTTGCAAGATTTCATTCTCTTAAATATCTAGATTCTTCTCCCTCTCTGCCCCATGTATGTAGAAGATTTCACTTTCTACCAAATTTATTACCTAATCTGATTTTCAAAAAAGTATTTGAAAGGGCAGCAATCATTGTCCTGCAGAAGCATCCACTTAAACAACTCTCCACGCAAAAAAATACCTTTTGTAAAGAGCTATATGGCTATAGCATAATAATAAGAAAAGACACACTGAAGAGGGTAGAAGGAACAGCTTTATATTACCTGTGTCATCTTTTCCCCAATCCCACGCAACACAGCACACAGAGAGATATCATTCCCTTAGGAGAAAGAGAGGAAAGTGAGCATCAAACTTTGCCTTGGTCCCCAACACTGAGACTACCACAGAAAAACCCAGCACCAGGCAGACCCTCATCATCCCTAAATGCAGTCTTATACCCATGGACTGAGCCCCAGGGTCAGGTGGAAACCCATAGTCCCCATGAAACTGATTCAATCTCTGGCCTGTACCACAGCCGGCTGACTACAATGGCCTTGGATCTCAGAAAGACTTCGGCAGCAGGCAGGCCTCAGCAGCTGTAGACTTTGGCTGTGCTGCATGCTATGCCAGCCTCAGCAGCCAGACAATTCCAACTCAGCATTGTGCCAACCACAGCAGTTCTGGGCTTAGGGTACTACTAGCACTGCAACAGTTGCAGTGATCACAGACTTAGCAAACATGCTAGAGACCTACCCAGAATCTCTGCAATCACAGGCATTCTGTGAAGGGCATTCCCAGACAAAGCCAAACTGTGAAGACAGAAATAAGTACTTCTTCAGTGTGCAGACACCTATCCATGACCACAAGAATCAAGAACAATCAGAGAAACATGAAAAAACAAAACAAAACAAAGACCAATATCAAAGTGACAAAATAAAGTTCCAGTGACCAACCCCAAAAAGATGGAAACGTATGAACCACTTGAAAAAGATTAAAAATACTATTTTAATGAAGCCCAGCAAACTTCAATAAACTACACAGAAACAATTAGACAAAATTAGGAAAACAGTAAATGACCACACTGAACAATTTAACAGAGACACTGAAATAATAAAAAATATTAAACTGAAATTCTGGAGCTTAAAGATACAATAAACAAAATGAAAAATGCAGTAGAAAGCATCTAGAGCAGAATTAATTAAGCAGAAGAATCTGTGAACTTGTAGACAGGTTGTTGAAAATACATAGTTATAGGAGAAAAAAGAAAAATGAATGAAAGCGAATAAAGAAAGCTTACAGGATTTATGTGGCAGCATCAAAAAAGCAAAGGTCTGAGTTATTTTGAGTTAAAAAGGGAATAGAGAAAGACAAAGGGGGTAGAAAATTTATTTAAAGAAGTTATAGCAGAAAACCTTCAAAACCTGGAGAAAAATAAATGTTCAGGTAAAGAAAGGTCAAAAACCTGATTCAAATCTAACAAGACTACTCCTACCCAAAGGCATATTGTACCCCATGACATATTACAATCAAACCATCGAAGCTTGAAGACCAAAAGAGGAGCCTGAAAGCAGGAAGATAAATGAAGAAAATAACACATAAGGGACATCCAATATGCCTAGAAGCAGACTACATAGCAGAAATCTTACAGGCCAGTGGGATGATATATTCAAAGTGTTGAAGAGAAATAAATGCCAAGCAAGGATTCTGTATCCTGCAAAGCGATCCTCCAGAAATGAAGGGGAGATAAAGACTTTCCCAGACAAACAAAAGATGAGAGATTTCACTACCACCACACCTGTCTTAAAAGAAATGCCAAAAGAAGTTATTCGAGCTGTAAGAAAAGGACACTATTAACATAAAAACATCTGAAAGTATAAAACCTACTGGCAAAAGTAAGTAGACAGTCAAATTTAGAATACTCTAATATTATAACAGTGATCTGTAATTTATTTATATCTCTAGTATAAAGGTTAAAAGAGGAAACTATTAAAAACGATAACTACAATAATTTTAGAGATATGCAATATTAAAATGTGTAAATTATGACATCAAAAATTCAAAATATAGGGGGAGAGTAAAAAAGAGAGAGGGTTTTTTTTTTAGATAATTGGGCTTTTAAAAAAAAAACTTTTATTTTAGGTTCAGGGGTACATGTATAGGTTTGTTATATAAACTCATGTCATGGGGGTTTGTTGTATGGATTATTTTATTACCCGGATACTAAGCCCAGTACTCAATATTTATTTTTTCTGATCCTCTCCATCCCTCCACCCTCCACCCTCAAGTAGGCCCCAGTGTCTGCTGTTCCCCTCTTGTGTCTGTGTGTTCTTATCATTTAGCTCACATTTGTAAGTGAGAACATGTGGTATTTGGTTTTCTATTCCTGCATTAGTTTGCTGAGGATAATGGTCTCCAGCTTCGACCATGTTCCCGTAAAAGACATGATCTCATTTTTTTTTATGCTGCACAGTATTCTATGGTGTACATGTATCACATTTTCTATATCCAGTCTACCATTGATGGGCATTTAGGTTGATTCAATGCCCTTGCTCTTGTGAATAGTGCTGCAATGAACATACGCTTGCATGCATCTTTATGATAGAATGGTTTATATTCTTTTAGGTATATACCTAGGAGTGGGATTTCTGGGTCAAATTGTAGTTCTGTTTTAGCACTTTGAGGAACTGCCACATTGCTTTTTACAATGGTTGAACTAATTTATACTCCCACCAACAGTGTATAAGCATACCTTTTTCTCTGCAACCTTGCCAGCATCTGTTATTTTTTGACTTTTTAACAGTAGCCATTCTGACTGATGTGACATAGTATTTCACTGTGGTTTTGATTTGCATTTCTCTAATGATCAGTGATATTGAGCTTTTCTTTTTTCATATGCTTGTTGGCCATATGTATGTCTTCTTTTGATAAGTGGCTGTTCATGTCCTTTGGCCACTTTTTAATGGGTTGTTTTATTCTTATAAATTTGTTTAAGTTTCTTGTAGATTCTGGATATTAGACCTTTGTCAGATGAATAGACTGCAAAATGTTTTCCCATTCTGTAGGTTGTCTGTTCACTCCAATGATAGTTTCTTTTGCTGTGCAGAGCTGTTTAGTTTAATTGGATCCCATTTGTCAATTTTTTGCTTTTGTTGCTATTGTTTTTGATGTTTTCATCATGAAATCTTTGCTCATGCTTACATCCTGACTAGTATTGCCTAGATTTTCTTCTAGGGTTTTTATAGTTTTGGGTTTTACATTTAAGTCTTTAATCCATCTTGAGTTAATTTTTGTATATGGTGAAAAGAAAGAGTTCAGTTTTAATCTTCTTCATATGGGTAGCCAGTTACCCCAGCACCATTTATTGAATAGGGACTCCTTTCCTTATTGCTTATTTTTGCCAGCTTTGTTGAAGATCAAATAATTGTAAGTGTGTGTCCTTATTTCTGGGTTCTCTGTTCTGTTTTGTTTCATTGGTCTATGTATCTGTTTCTGTTGTCTATTTACCACTGTTTCAGTTACTATAGTTCTGTAGTATAGTTTGAAGTCTGGTAACATGATGCCCCTATCTTTTTTCCTTTTGCTTAGGATTGCCTTGGCTATTTGGGCTCTATTCAGGTTCCATATAAATTTTAAATATTTTTCATAGTTCTGTGAAGAATGTCATTAATAATTTGATAGGATAGCATTGGTTTGGGCAGTATGACCATTTTAATGATACTGATTCTTCCTATCCACAAGCATGGAATGTTTTTTCATTTGTTTGTGTCATCTCTGATTTCTTTGAGTAGTGTTTTGTAATTCTCATTGTAGAGGTCTTTCACCTCCCTGGTTAGCTATATTCCTAGGCATTTTCTTCTTTTTGTGGCAACTATGAATGGGATTGAATTCCTGATTTGGCTCTCAGCTTGGCTGTTGTTGGTGTACAGGAATGCTAGTGTTTTTTTATGTTGATTTTGTATCCTGAAACTGTTGAAGTTGCTTATTAGCAGAAGGAGCTCTTGGATCGAGGCTATGGGTTTTTCTAGATATAAAATAATGCTGTCTGCAAACAGAAATAGTTCAACACCCTCTCTTACTATTGGATGCCTTTATTTCTTTCTTTTTCCTGATTGCCCTGGCCAGGACTTCCAATACTATGTTGGATAAGAGTGGTGAGAGTGGGAACCCTTGTCTTGTGCTAGTTTTCAAGGGGAATGATTGTAGCTTTTGTCCATTCAGTATGATGTTGGCTGTAGGTTTGTAATAGATGGATCTCATTATTTTAAGGTATGTTCCATCAATACTTAGTTTATTGAGAGTTTTTAGCATGAAGGGATGTTGAATTTTATTAAAAGCCATTTCTTCACCTATTAAGATAATCATGTGGTTTTTGTCTTTAGTTCTGTTTATATGATGAATCACATTTATGATTTGCACATGTTGAAAAAGCATCCCAGAAATGAAGCCTACTTGATCATGTTGGATTATCTTTTTGATGTGCTGCTGGATTCAGTTTGTCAGTATATTGTTGTGTATTTTTGCAATGTTCATCAGGATTATTGGCCTGAAGTTTTCTTTTTTTGTTGTGTCTCTGCCAGGTTTTGATATCAGGATGATGCTGGCCTCATAAAATGAGTTAGGGAGGAGTCCCTCCTCAATATTTTTGCTTAGTTTCAGTAGGAATGGTACCAAGTCCTTCTTTATACATCTGGTAGAATTTGGCTGTGAATTCATCCTGAGCTTTTTTTGGTTGATAGACTGATTCAATTTTGCATGTCATTATTGGTCTATTCATGGATTCAGTTTCTTCCTGGATTAGTCTTGGGAAGGTGTACGTGTCCATTTCTTATAGATTTTCTAGTTTGTGTTCATAGAGGTGTTCATAGTAGCTTCTGATGGTTATTTGTATTTCTATGGGGTCACGGGTAACCTTCCCTTTACCAGTTATAATTGTGTTTATTTGAATCTTCTCTCTTTTGTCCTTTGTTAGTCTAGCTAGTGGTCTATTTTATGTTATTTTATTTTTCAAAAAAACAGCTCCTGAATTTGTTGATCTTTTGAATGGTTTTCATATGTCTCAGTCTCTTTCCTTTCAGCTCTGATGTTCATTATTTCTTGTCTTCTGCTAGCTTTGGGGTTGGATGGCTCTTGCATCACTAGTTCTTTCAGTTTTAATATCAGGTTGTTATTTTGAGATCTTATTGGGTTTTTTTTTTGTTTTTTTGTTTTTGTTTTTGTTTTTGACAGAGTTTTGCTTTATAGTCCAGGCTGGAGTGTAGTGGCATGATCTCGGCTCACTGCAACTTCCACCTCCCAGGTCCTGGTTCAAGCAATTCCACTGCCTCATTCTCCTGAGTAGCTGGGAATACAGGAATGCACCATCATTCCCAGCTAATTTTTGTATTTTTAGTAGAGACAGGGTTTCACTGTGTTAGCCGGATGGTCTCGATCTCCTGACCTCATGATCTGCCTGCCTCGGCCTCCTAAAGTGCTGGGATTATAGGCATGAGCCACTGTGCCTGGCCAAGATCCTTTTCAGACAAACAAATGCTAAGGGAATTTGTTACCAACAGACCTGCCTTAAAAGAGCTCCTGAAAGAAGCACTACATATATAAAGGAAACATCATTAGCAGCCACTACAAAAACACACTGAACTACACAGACCAATGACACTATAAAGTAACCACACAAGCAAGTCTGCATAATAACCAGCTAACAACATGACAACAGGATCAATTCCACACATATCAATACTAACCTTGACTCTAAATGAGCTAAATGCCCTCAGTTAAAAGGCAAAGAGTGGCAAGTTGCATAAAGAAGCACAACCCATTGGTATGCTATTTTCAAGAGGCCCATCTTACATGAAGTGACATACATAGCATCAAAATAAAGGGGTGAAGAAAAATGTATCAAGAAAATGGAAAACAGAAAAAAACAGGAGTCGTAATCCCAGTTTTTGATGTAACAGACCTTAAACCAACAAAGGTGAAAAAAGACAAAGAAGGGCATTACATAATTGTAGACGGTTCAATTCAACAAGATCTAACTATCCTAAATACATAAATACACCCAACACAGGAGCACTCAGATTCATAAACAAGTTTTTAGCGACCTTCAAAGAGACTTAGACTCTCACACTATAATAGTAGGAGGCTTCAACACCCCACTTACACTATTAAATACATCATCAATGCAGAAAATTAATAAGACATTTAGGACCTGAACTCAGCACTGGACCAAATGAATGTGACAGACATCTACAAAACACTCCACTAGAAAAACAACAGAATATATATTCTCATCGCCACATGGCACATAATCTAAAATCAGCCACACAATTGGAGATTAAAAACATCTTCAGCAGAGACAAAATAAATGAAATCATACCAATCATTCTCTCAGTCCACAGTGCAATAAAATTAGAAATCAAGACTAAGAAAATGACTCAAAACCATGCATTTATATGCAAATTAAACAACCTGCTCCTGAATGGCTTTTGGGTAAATAATGAAATCAAGGCAGAAATCAATTTCTTTGAAACTAGTAAGAGCAAAGATCCAAAATACCAGAATCTCTGGAACACAGCTAACACAATGTTAAAGTGGGCATTTACAGTACTAAATGTCCACATTGGGCAAATCATGAGGTCAGGAATTCAAGACCAGCCTGGTCAACATGTTTAAAATATACAAAAAAAAATGAGCTGGGCGTGGTGGCGGGCACCTGTAGTTCCAGCTACTTGGGAGGCTGAGGCAGGAGAAGTGGTGTGAACCCAGAAGGCAGAGCTTGCAGTGAGCTGAGATCATGCCACTGCACTCCAGCCTGGGCAACAGAGCGAGACTCCATCTCCAAAAAAAAAAAAAAGATCTTATTTCTCCTTCACTTATGAAACTTAGTTTGGCTGGATATGAAATTCTTGGCTGGAATTTCTTTTCTTTAAGAAGGGTTGAATATAGGCCTCCAATCTCTTCTGGCTTGCAGGGTTTCTGCTGAGAGGCCTGCTGTTAGTGTGCTGGGCTTCCCTTTGTAGGTGACCTGTCTGTTTTCTCTAGCTGCTTTCAACATTTTTTCTTTCATTTTGACCTTGGAGAATCTGAAGATTATGTGTCTTGAGGTGATCTTCTTGTGAATTATCTTGTAGGGGTTCTCTGCATTTCCTGAATTTGAATGTTGGTCTCTTAGCTAGGTTGGTGAAGTTCCCATGGATGATATCCTGAAATACATTTTCCACATTTCTTCCATTCTCCCCATCTCTTTCAGGGATACCAGTGAGTCATAGATTTGGTCTTTTAAATAATCTCGTATTTTTTGGAGATTTTGTTCATTCTTTTATTTCTTTTATACTCTATTCTTGTCTAATGTCTTATTTCATATAGGTAGTCTTCAAGCTCTGAGATTCTTTCCTCAACTTGGTCGATTTTTCTATTAATACTTGCAACTGCATTATTAAATTCTTGTAGTGTGTTTTGCAGCTCTGTCAGGTTTGTTACATTCTTTTCTATACTGGCTATTTTGTCTGTCAGCTCCTGTATTACTTTATTGTGTTTCTTAGCTTCTTTGGATTGAGTTTTGATGTTCTCCTGAAATTCGATAATCTTCCTTCCTATCCATATTCTGAAATCTATTTCTGTCATTTCAGACACTGCAGCCTGGTTAAGAACCCTTGCTGGAGAACTATGTCATCATTTGAAGGAAAGAAGGCACTCTGGCTTTTTGAGTTGGCAGAGTTCTTGTCCTGGTCCTTTCTCATCTCTGTGGGCTGATGTTCCTTCAGTCTTTGAAGTTGTTGTCCTTTGGATAGGTTATTTTTCTTTTATCCTATTTGGTGACCTTGGAGGTTTGATTGTGGTATAAGATGGTTTCAGTTGACTGGCTTCATTTCTGGAAGATTTTAGGGGACCAAGGCTCAGCTTAGGATTCCTGGAATGCATGCTGTAACTCTGGGGGACTGGTATTGGGCCCCAGCTTTGTTCTCTGGTTCCTTGAGGTTAGGAACCTGTTAGACTGGAAGGGCTGAGGTGCTCCCAGCCTGCCAGTCACAATACTCCAATGGGTGGTGCCAGCCAAAGTGTTTCATAGTGTGGTGGCCGTGGAATCTATCCTCATTTGTATGTGTCAGCAGCAGTGGCAGTGGCAGCATGGCAGGGTGCACACTTGTCAGCTGTGGCAGGGCGCTAGCAGGTGCTGGGGTGCTGGCCTCCATGTAGGCATTCACAGCAGTGGTGGTGGCAGTACAGCATGGGGTGACAGGGGCCTCCAATGGTGTCTGTGTGTTCATGCTGATGGTGGTGCTAACACAGTGGTGGGGTACTGGTGGATGCAGGATTGTGTGAGCCCTCTGTGTGCATTTATGCAGGTGGCAGTGGCTTCTCAGGGTGGGGGTGGGTCTACTGTTCTCCACGACTAGTTTTGGGCAGGCAGTAGTGTCACTGTGGGGTTGGGGGCTGGCAGTTGTGGGGTGCTGGTGTGTGTGGGGCTGCTGAGCTCTGGACACCAACACTCTAATAGCAATTGTGATGTGTGGCCGGTGGGAGTATGCACTCACACCAGCAGCAGTGGTGTGTCAGGGAGCATGTGCCATGCATGCTAGTGGGAAAGGGGAGGCAAGGTCTGCCTGTGCACATACTCACCATCAAAGAAATTTGGGGCATGGCTGTGGGTGAGTATATGCAGGTAAAGTAGCATGAGGGGCACTGCAGTTGGGGGAGGGAATGGGCAAGCTGGTGTGTGTCTGTAGGGGCCACTCTGCTGCAGCTCTCTGTTGTAAGGTGTGATCTACCAGCACAAGAGCTATAATGTGGGCCCCTAGGAAGTATTTCCTTGACAACTGAGACTGTACTGCAAGCAAAAATGGCCAGGCTGAGGCCAGTAAATTGAGGGTTGCTTGGGTTGGAGCGGCCCCATCTCCGAGGCAAGACCATCCTGCAGAGTTCAGGTCTGACAGCTCCCCCTAGGGCTAAAGTCTCTTATGGGGCAAGTTAAGCCTAGTGGGTTGGCCGTTCCTGGCTGTGCTCCACTACAGATGTTCCTGCACCAAACCCTCTGGGCTCCACTCTGGCTGGAGTTCTGCTCCTACCATTTCTCTAAGCAGGTCTCCCTGCCAACTCAAGTGTCTGCGGTGGTCATGGGGTCTCCTCCTGCCTATATTCCAGAGGCCTTTGGTGAGAGTGGGTTGCTTCTTGCCTGTTCAACTCACCCTTTCCCCAGGAGTTACTGGTGGCCACGAATAAGTCTGGGGGGATGGTAGCTTCATGTATGGTTTCCAGCTTTGTCCCCCTTCAGCCCAGCATCTGTGTCTTCCTTCTGTCCAGTCTCAATGCCTTCCATCTGAGACCTGCTCAGAGTGTACCAGTCCTTCTGATGTTCAAGTCCTTCAGTGGCACAGAATCCCTCTGGCTGTGTCTAGTTGGCCATCTTGCCCCAGAGGGGCTTTTTGCAATTAAAATTAAGTTGTTTTCAGCTTAAAGCAATCTGTTAAAAGACGTTTTTGTAAGACTCATGATAATCACAAAGCAAAATCCTATAATAGATACACAAAAAATAGAAAGCAAGGCATCAAAACATACTACTACAGAAAATCACTGAACTATAAAGAGAGGAAGAGAGGTGGAAAGTATCTGCAAAACAACTAGAAAACAATGAATAAAATGGCAATACTAAGTCCTTACCTACAAATAATTACCTTGAATATAAATGGATTAATTTATCCAATTAAAAGACAAAGCATGGCTGGATAAATTTTACAAAATGAGACTCAAGTATATGCTGCCTACATAAGGAAGGACACACATAGACTAAAAGTAAAGGGATAGAGAAAGATATTCCATGTAAATGGAAACCAACAGAGAGGAGAAATAGTTATACTTAAACTGGATATAAAATAGACCTTAAGCCAAAAACTATAAGAGACAAAGAAGGTCATTATATAATGATAAAGGGGTCAACTTAACAAGAAGATATAACAATTGTACATATATAAGTATCCAACATTAGAGTACTGAAATAGAGGAAGCAAATATTAATAGATCTGAAGGAAGAAGTGGACTCCCATACAGTAATACCAGGGCATTTCAACACCTCACTTTTATCAATGATAGATCACCCAGACAGAAAATCAACAAGAAAACATTGGACTTAAATTACAGTATAGACCAAGTGAACTTAACAGACATGTACGGAACACTCTATCTAACAGCAGCAGAATACACATTCTTTTCAACTGCACATGGAATGTTCTCAAGGACAGATCATATGTTACGCCACAAAACAGATCATAATAAACCTAAAAAGACTGAAATCATGTTACTATCAAGTATATTTTCTGACCACAATGGAATAGAACTAGAAATCAATAAAAGAAAGAGTTTAAATAATTCATACATACATGGAAATTAAACAACATGCTACTGAACAGCAAATGGGGCAATTAAAAAATTTAAAAATTTATTGAAACAAATGAAAATGGAAACATAACATACCAAAACCAATGGAATACAGCAAAAGCAGTTCTAAGAGGTAAGTTTACAGCAATAAATGCCTACATCAAAAAAGTAGAAAGATCTTAAATAAACAACCTAATGATAAACCTCAAGGAACAAGGAAAGCAAAAACAAATCAAAACCAAAATTAGTAGAAGGAAAGAAATAATAAAGAACAGAGCAGAAGTAAACTGAAGAGACCAGAAAAACAATAGAAAATATCAATGACACAAAGAGTTGGTGTTTTGAAAAAATACACAAAATTGACAACACTTTGGCTAGACTAAGAAAAAAGACTCAAATAAATCAAATAGATAAAAAGGAGACATTATAATTGATACCACAGAAATACAAAGGATAAGAGAATACTATGAACAATTATATGCCAAAAATTAGATAATCTAAAAGAAATAGATAAATTTCTGACATGTGTAATCTACAAAGATTGAATTATGAAGAAATAGAAAATCTGAACAAACCAATAATGAGTAAGGACATCGAATCAGTAATAAAAAGTCTCCCAACAAGAAAAGCCCAAGACTTGATGGCTTCACTACTGATTTCTACCAAACATTTAAAGATGTACCAATTTTTCTAAAACTCTTCAAAAAATGGAAGAGGTAGGAATACTACCAAACTCATTTTGCAAGGCCATCATTACCCTGATACCAAAACCAGACTAAGACATAACAACAACTACAACAAAACTATAGTCTAAAATCCCTAATGAACATATACGTAAAAATCCTAAACAAAATACTAGCGAACAGAATTCAATAGTGCATTGGAAAGATCATTCACCATGATGAAGTGAGATTCCTTTCAAGGATGCAAGGCTGGTTCAACATACACAAATCTGTAAACATGATACGTCACATTAAAAGAAGGAAGAACAAAAACCACACGATCATTTCAATAGGTGTAAAAAATGATTTCACAAAATATAACATTCCTTCATTATAGAAACTCTCAACAAATTAAGTATAGAAAGAATGCGTCTCAACACAAATAAAGGCCATATTTGACAAACTCATGGCCAACATTTTACAGAACAGGGAAAAGTTGAAAGTTTTCCTCTAAAATCTGAAACAAGAAAAGGATGCCACTCTTGCCACTTATATTCATTATAATACTGGAAGTTTTAGCTAAAGCAATTAAGAAAATGAAAGAAATAAAAGGCACCCAAATTGGAAGGAGGAAGTTAAATTGTCCATATTTGGAGATGACTTGATCTATACACAGAAAACGTAAAAGATTCTATTAAGAAACTGTGAGAACAAAAAACAAATTCAGTGAACTTACAGGATACAAAGTCAACATACACAAATCAACATTTCTATACACTAACAGTAAACTCTCTAAAAAAGAAGTCAAGGTAAGGCATGGTGACTCATGCCTGTAATCCCAGTGCTTTGAAAGGCCGAGGTGGGAGGATCACTTGAGCTCAGGAGTTCAAGACCAAACTGGGTAAGACGGTGAGGCCCTATATCTACAAAAAATTAAAAAAAATTTAGTCAAGCATGGTGGTGTGCACCCGTAGTCTCAGCTACTTGGTAGGCTGATGTAGGAGGATCCTTGAGCCCCAAAGTGCAAGGCAGTAGTGAACTATGATTGCGCTACTGCCCTCCAGCCTGGGTTACAAAGTAAGACACCATCAAAAAAAAAAAAAAAAAAAAAGTCAAGAAAACATTTATAATAGTTACAAAAATAAAATTCTTAGGAATAAGTTATCAAAGGATGAGAAAGAGCTCTAAACTGAAAATTATAAAACATTGATGAAAGAAATTAAAGACATAAATAAATGGAAAGATATCACATACTTATAGATTGCATGAATTAACATTGTTAAAATGTCTATACTATCAAAAGCAATGTACAGAGCTAATGCCATCCCTATTAAAATACCAATGACATTCTTCACAGAAATAGAAAAAACAATTCTAAAATTTATATGGAACAACAACAACAAAAGACTCTGAATAGCAAAAGCAATCTTGAGCAAAAAGAACAAAGCTGGAGACATTATACTACCTAACTTCAAAATATACTGCAAACCTATAGTAACCAAAACAACATGGCACTTGCATAAAAACAGACACATAGGCAAGTGGAACATAATAGTGATCCCAGAAATAAACTAATACATTCACAGCCAACAGATTTTTGACAAAGGTGCCAAGAACACATCATGGCGAAGAGACAGTCATGTCAGTAAATTGTGTTGGGAAAACTGGATATCTACATATAGAAGAATGAAATTAGACCTTTATCTCTTACCATATACAAAAATCAATTCAAAGTGGGTTAAAGATTTCAATTTAAGTCCTGAATCTATGAAACTACTCAAAGAAAACATAGGATAAAATCTCCATGACACTTGTGGGCAATTATTTTCTGGTTATGACCTAAAAATCACAGGCAACAAAAGCAAAATTAGATAAATGGGATTACATAAAAAAACACCATTAGAAAAATTAAAAACACAAAAAAATCAAACCTAAATAAATTTAAAATCCTTTGTTGTGCAGAAACACAACAAAGGAAATAATCAACAGAGACAACTTACAGAATGGGGGAGAATACTTAGAATCTATACATCTGGTATGGAGTTAGTAATATCCAGAATCTAAAAGGAACTCAAACAACTCAATAGCAAGAAAAAACCTGATTTGAAAAGGAGAAAAAAAATGAATAGACATTTCTCAAAAGAAGACATACAAATGGCCAACAGTTATATGAAAAAATGCTCCACATCAGCCATCATCAGGGAAATGCAAACCAAAACAACAGTGAGATATTCCCTCACTCCTGAAAAATGGCTATTATAAAAAAGATAGAAGACAACTGGTGTTGACAAGGATGTGGAAAAAAGGGAACACTTGTGCACTGTTGGTGAGAATGTACCGCCATTATGGAAAACAGTATAGAGGTTCCTCAAAAAATTAAAAATAGAACTACTGTGTAATCCAGCAGTCCTACTACTGGGTATGTATCCAAAGGATATGAAATCAGTATGTTGAAGAGATAGCTGAACTCCCATGTTTATTGCAGCACTATTCACAATAGCCAAGATTTGGAATCAACTTAAGTGTCCAACAACAGACAAATGGTTAAATAAAATATGTTGTATACATACATAATGGGGTACTATTCAGCCATTTAAAGAGAAGGCAATTCTATCATTTGTGACAACATGGATGAACCTTGAGGACATAGTATGAAGTGAATTAAGCCAGGTACAGAGGGATAAATACTGCATGATTTCATTCATAAGCAGAATCTGAAATAGTTGATCTCATAGAAGTAGAGAGCAAAATGGTGTCTACCAGTGGCTGGGGTGGTTAGGAGGAAGTGGGGTAGGGAAATGTTGGTCAAAGGCTATACACTTACAGCTAGATAGGAGGAATAAGTTTGGACATCTGTTGTATAACGTAGTGACTAGAGTTAATGATAATATATTGTATTCTTGAAAAGTGCTAAGAAAGTGGATTTTAAGAGTTCTCACCACAAAAATAATGATAAGAAGTAATTCATTTGTTAATTAGGTAGATTTAGCCATTCCACAATGTGTATATAGATACTCCAATACCTCATGTTGTACACAATATGTATACATAATTTTTATGTCAATTAAAAAATAAATTTGAAAAAAGTATGTGAAGCCCACATTTCACTGTTTTCGGCTAGAGTTGTTATTGTTACGTGGTTGTTTATTTTGACTTTATTTAACGCTATCACATTTAACTGCATTGAATGCCATTCACAATAAATGCTAAAACACAACTCTAACTATGAGCAAATATCCTACTACAATATGTGAACCACTCAATATTTTCTTATCATACTAAAAAGTGTGAATTAAATTATAATATAACGAGAAACTAGTAGTTTGAAGTCATTCCAAATGTGGTGAATCTTCACCAGTGCATAAAATTTTTCACTGATTGTGAAAAACATCAGAGAGATTTAAGCCTTGAAGCTTTCACCCAATAACCAAAAAAGGGCCCAAAACAAACAAGCACAGCTAAGCATTTCATCCTGGAAGCAGCTTATTGAATTAATAAGACAAGTCAATTAATGTAATGCTCTGTTGCTTCAGGATAAAACATGAAAATGGAAAAATGTGAGCTGTTTACCACATTGGGATCAAGCAACTAGGAAGAATGAACAAAACATCTTCCCTTCTCTAATTATTAAAGAAGTACTTAACATGGCTTCTGCCATGGATTGAATTGTATTTCCCCCAAATTCATACATTGAAGACCAAGCCCCCAGGGTGACTGTGTGTGCTCTTTCTCTCTCTTTCTCTCTTTCTCTGCCACATGAGGACAGAATGAGAAGGCAGCCATCCACCAGCCAGGAAGAAAGCCCTTGAGAGGTAACAAATTGGCCAGCACCTTAATCTTGGACTTCCCAGCCTCTGGAATTGTGAGAAAATAAATGTCTGTTGCTTAAGCTACTTAGGCTTTGGTGTTCTTATTGGCAGCTTGAGCCAACTTATATGGCTTCCCATAGCTTTCTGGAGAAGAGTACCCTGGAGAGGAGGTTATAGTGGGCACTGAATGGGCATTCAGCAAGCTATCTCTTTTTCTTCCTACGTGTACAATTGGACTTTTTTTTTTTAAACCAGTTTTCCCTATAGTTAGGTGGGGCCATAAGCCAGAGTTCTGCTTAGTGGAATGTGGGCAGTTGTATTTTATACCACTTCCAAGCCTGTCCTTTAACATCTCTGGAGTGGTCCTCTGAGCTTGCTCTCTCTTCTTTGCTTGCTGATAGGAAGCAGAGGCTCCATGGAAGGTTTCATAGGCTCTGAAATGTAGAAACCTCTCAAGTATTTTTAGCTTGGAATCCAAGGACCCCTTTATCTATGGATAAAATTCAAGGAGTTCAACCATTTTCTAAGCTTGGTTAGAAAATTCTGCATCTGTATTTTCAGGAGACACTAACTTGAATTTTGCACTTCCTTCTATTATGAATGTAGGCAAATCACCATGATGCTGTTACAAGTACCTATGACTTTGTCACCTAGAGAAATTACAGATTTTTCATATCACATTATAGTTGTTGCAGATATTTCGAAGTATTTTTACCCTCAAGACTCCTTAAAAATTATGATAGTTATGAAACTTGCTTCTAGGTTTTGTTATTTAATACTTTAATAATGAAGCATGTATATTACTATATATTAAATTTGTTTTTAAATAGTTTGATCACTGAGTTTTAATATAATTTTCTTTAAATCCCATGAATTTTATTTTACGCATTTTAAAACTACTACTGTGGAAAAGCATTGACAGACTACACCAGACTGCCCAGTATCCAAGGCAGAAAGAGGTTAAGAATTTTGGAGCCAGATGGAAGGAACCTGTGTCAGTGTTACATGGCGGGTGGAAATAAACATTTGTTGGGTTAACCTACTGAGATATCAAAGTTGTTTGTTATATTTGTTAGTCTTCCCTCTAAAACATGGGTTGGCAAAACTTTTCTGTAAAAAAAAAAAGATAGTAAATATTTGGGGCTTTGTGGGACTCACAGTCCCTGTTGTAATTATTTAACTCTGCCATTGTAGAGTGAAGGCAACCATAGATAATACACAAATGAGTGCACTTGGCAGTGTTCCAGTAAAGCTTTATGTATAGACACTGAAATTACGATTTTATAGAATTTTGACATGTCACTAACTGTATTCTTAAAAAAAATGTTTCCCAATCATTTAAACATATAAAAAATATTCTTACCTCAGAGGCCATACAAAAGCAGGCAGTTGCCAACCTCTGATCTGAGACATGGGTCAGGTGATCCTTTGGGGAAGGGTTAGGGAGCGTCATTGTCGTTGACTGTTGAACTTCCTGGATGATTCAATTCCAAAACATATCCTTACTAGCTATGTCACTTAATAGCAATCTGAAGCAATTCTGTGTTGTCTACTCTTCCTAAATCCAAATCCTAACACTATGTATGTTTAGTTTAGAATAGTGGTTCTCTGGCCTGGCTGTGCTTTAGAATAACATATGATACTTTAAAAAGAAATATTGAAGTCTGGGCCTCACACTGTATCCATTAAGTCAGAATCTCTGGAGTTTGGGACTCGGGCATTTTTACAAAGCTCCCCAGCTGATCTCATGCAAAAGAATGTTAGTATAGATGTGCTGAGGGCAAAGATAAACACTTGTCCTGTGTCTCACAGTGGGGGCAATGAACAAAAATAGAGATTTCTTCTTTCACCATCTTGGACTTCAATTTATTTCATTTCTATTAGATTGAAAACAGCACTTATCATTTTGGTTAAACAAATATAAAACATCTCCTCTCTTCTAACACATACCATGTCATCAGGCTAGAGCTGTTACCAAATATGAATGACTAGCGTGTAACCTCTTGCCCAGAATTTAAAAACTGTTGTTTAGGGAATGGTTTTGGCTGTCTGTCTCCTTTTCTTTTTTCTTTTTCCCTTTTTTCCTTCTCAGCCTCATTCCCTCCCTTTCTTGTTCCTTCCCACCCATATTCCCTTCCAACATACTCAGAACCTACTATGTGTCTCCTAGGTACTTTTCTGGATGTCCTGAGATTTGTTTCAGTTTGTCTGTACATTGTTTTAAAAATTTTCCATTATTTTCCAGCATCTAAAAATAGGAAGATTTCATAGAAAAATTGGAGGAGATGGTGATCCTGTACATTTCCACATGGTGACAATCAGGTGCATCTGAGTAACAGGATTCTTTGACACTGGGTTCTTTCTGCTTAGATGCAATTCTGCCCCTTCCGAATGTCTCATATGCACCTACATTTCTCATGGAACTAAAATTCTTCAGCCTTTAGAAATTTGAGCTGTGGCCCCTTAGGTAGCCCAGTTCTTTAAAAAAATATTCTATAGTCTGCACCTTTACTCTCACCCTGCAACTAAGTGCCAAATTCTCAGATGAAAGTACACTCTTCTGCTATCATCCATATCGGAGGTCTGCAAACTATGGCTCCTACACCAAATCTGGCTTGCTGCTTGTTTTTGTAAACAATTTTGTAATTAAGTTGTATCAGAATACAGCCCTGTCCATTTGTTTTTGTATTGTGTATGGCTCTTTCACATATTGATGGCAGAGTTCAGTAGTTTCCTGCGAAGTCTAAAATAATTACTATCTGTTCCTTTGCAGAAAATGCTTTCTAACCTATGATCCAGACTTTTGGTGGAAGACATTTGTGCATCAAGACATCTGTTACAACCTGGCTGATTTCAATTTTAGCTTTTCATTCAGATATTTCATATTGTTGTGGTATCCACTTAATTTCTTGTAGCACAAACCAGAGGCCCCTTTCTATTAGAAGAGACCAGCTTTAGTAAGAGGAAACAAACGTGGAAATAGGTTATTGACATCTGTTATTCTTTTGCTAAAATACTTTTGCCTGGATGTTAATTTGAATCATGCTTATTATTTTTTTAGTCAATTGTTTCTTTAAACAGTCATTAGGCGGAATGTTTTATTTCATCTTATTATGTAAATGTTGTCAGCTTGCTTGGAGAACAAAATCACTGCTTTACTCTTCAGCAAATTCCCACTTACTCCCAATCGCATTGAACCCTACAGTGTAATAGGAATGGTGATGGAAGAAAGAAGCTAATTATTTCAGAGCATTTGACCATTTTGAACACTACAATTGCAGCTAATCTACTTGAAATATGCTTAAGATATTATGCTCATTTTATGTCTCCAGCCAGCAGGAAAAAGATCCAGTTTATTGGGTTAGAGCCAAATGTACAACAGTGGTAAGACACATATCAAAGTTGCTAATCTTTTTCCGGAAAAGATTGTCTGAAAAAAGAATAATTTAAAAACTCTTTTCTTTCACCTTCTCTGTACATTTGCTCAAACAACTGACTAGAGTTTTTTAAAATAAAATTTTCTCTATGTAAAATGCTGACTTGCAACACTTTCTTAATCTTGCTCTGTCCTGGAGAATGGACTTTTTGTTGAGCTTTATGTACTGGGTTCCAAACAAGAGAAAATATAACGTAATGTATAATTCACCATGGTAGCCTGTAGCATGAAAATGTTCTACAGAAAGGGGTATCAATGTTCTTGTCATTCCACATGTGTTTTGTCAAGTACCTAGCAAGTGCCTAAGATTGTTCTCAAGTATAAAGGAATAATAAAAAATAATAAGCGTGAGGAAAATGTGGCTTAGCTTTATTAAGATACAATGTTAAGAGCCCTGAAATTGGACCTGATAGCTCATCACAGCTTTACTATCAAGAAGCCCTGGTGACACAGGCAGAATGGCTTCAATTATCTGGGCTGTGTGTACTCTTCTACATAATGTGGACACCACCATCGCCCGAAAGCTGACCGCCAATGTTATTTTTACTTTGGAGATGACCAAATAAAATGATAGAGCATTTGTGCTCTGTAAAGGACTCTACAAAAGAAGGGAGTTTTTAATGTGCTGCTCAGGAAGACCTTGACATTTCTACCAGAATTTCTTCTGTAGTTTTCTTTTAAAAGTCCTTGTCAAGACCTCAGTAAGTTTCAGTTGGCTGAAGATGGGGCCATTTGAGCATCAGTAAAGATAATACGTGCAAATGAGAGAAACACATCAAATATGTTTACTTCCATAAAGTCATTATAATACTAAAAAATTCATTAGCTTCTTTGAAGGTTGCTGGTGGAAGAATTCCATATTTTGAAAGCTGATAAACCAAGAGAATCAAGCATTTATCACGCCTTCTTATAAAATCTGTACCTCTGGATAACGATGTGAGAAAATTTCTCTTTAGAGAAGTATTCAGCTAACAAACAAAGGAAGAACGATAAAATTTAAAATACCACCCTTTGTAACTGCTAAAATACTAGTGTATCTGAGAAGATGTCATCAATGGCTGATAATGTCATGAAAAGAGACAACCAGACATTATGTGCCTCTACAAGGAAACACACATCTCCACCTATGAAGTCTTGCCCGAAAAAACAAAGAACAAGAAAATCCAACGTAAATCTGATCAAGCCTTTAGATTTAACTACTAATTTATAGAAAATTCAAGAGACAAAGCAACATTTTAAACAACACCATGGAGATGTTATCAACAAAATGCAGACTTTGGGAAAACTTCACAGAACAGAGATAATTCACTTCTTCAAAATTTTTTCAAAGAAGAAGAAAAGAAAGGCAGAAAGGAAACATGTCCGTTAAAATGGACATTAAGAGACATCTCAATCAATTATAATATATGGAACTTATTTGGACTCAAGCAATTTACTGAAAAATTGTAAGACAGTAGAACGTGGGAAATATCACTGACTTGGTAGTTGATAGTATTAATAATGTGTTTATTTGTTTTGATAATTGTATTATGGTTAAGTTTGAGGAAAATGGCTTATTTTTTAAAGATACAGTGTGGTATATTTACAGAAGATATGACTTGCTTTAAAATAATCTGGGGTTGGGAAGTGGTTGGGTATATGGATGAAGCAAGATGGGCCATTACTAGCACTTGTTGAAACTGAGTGATGAGTACAGAAGAGTTATTACACAATTCTATCTACTTTTAAGTTTGAAAATTTGGATTGTCTCTGTTCTGTAAAGTTTTCCTGAAGTCTGCATTTTGTTGATAATATCTCTGTGGTGTTGTCTAAAATGTTCCTCTGTCTCTTGATTTTCTGTAAGTTAGTAGTTAGATCTAAAGGCTTGATCAGATTTACATTGTATTTTATCTGTTCTTTGTTTTTTTTAGGCAAGACTTCTTTATAGGTGGAGATGTGTATTTCCATCAAGAAGCACATAATGTCTGGTTGACTTTTTTCATGACATTGTCATGCTGACTACTTTTATGTTTGAAATTTTCCATAATTAAAAGTTAAAAAACATGAAGCAAAAGAGTTCCAACATGAAATGATGGTAATGAACCTCCTGCATGTTCAGGGGTTTTGGCCTGGGAGCTGGCAGTTCTAATAGCAGATAGGGCAGAGTGAAGGCCTAAATGAGTCACTTTTCTACAGATTATTAAATTATGTTGGGATCAGTCAACTTTGAAACCCACAGAACTTTAAAGCTGACTCACTAAAATCCATCTCTCTCTCTCTTTCTCTCTCTCTCTCTCACACACATTTCAAATGTCATTAAAATCTGTTAAAAATCTCAGAAGTTATAAAAACCAACATAATACCACCAATTCTATCCCCACTGAAAGACTATCCCCAAAATAGACTTTTAGTCTATCTTGAGTTTCTTTAATAGTGTGCTCAATCTGACCCGAATCTATTATTCTTTTTAGATACAAGCTTAAACCAGTGTGAAAAGCTGAGTGGTCAACTTGAAGGCTAGACTTCATTTTATTCAAAGAGAGAATTAATTGTACGTTAAGATTAAAATATTCAACAAAAAGGAGTTTTTATTTCCAGTTGTAGAATTCATAGTGCTTCTGTTAAGAGGTCAAATGGAATTATCATAGAAAAATACAAGACATGTCTCTAATCCTACTATGGGATTTTAAAATCTTCACTTGATGTTTAGAATAAAGAATGACATTTTTGAATAAAATACATTCCTTTCCTCTCTCTTTGGGACTATGGTCAATGTTTAAACTTAATGATTGTTTCATTAAAATCCCATTTCACAAGTAAAAGTGATTTGCAGGAGGTTACAGAAGGCATTCTTGCAGTGATATCAGCCAGTGGCCAGCAGGCTGGGATATCAACTTTGTGAAGGTCTACGCTGCATTACCCACGTCTTCTAGAATGCTCTGGGGGGATATTTTATTTTGGAAAAAAGAAATGAAGTATTTTAAGAATTTTAGATTTTCCTTGAAACCATTAGAGACATCCCTGTGTATGCCAAAACTTGGTTGCAGAATCACTGACTTAGATCCTTGTTTTAAGTCTTCAGTACTTGGAAGGGGCCAATTACTGAAAATAAAAACTGGAAAGATTGTTTGCTGTTTTTGGTGACACCAGTAGCCCATAGTGCTTCTATAATTCTGCAAGCACTCTGCTACTAGGTTTTGCATTTGAAGCCCTTCCCATGCCTTGAGGCCCTCTTAGCTGCTATTTGTTTGTGTGAGACAAAGTTTCAATCTCGCTGCCCAGGCTGGAGTGCAATGGAGCCATCTGGCTAACTGCAACCTCCGCCTCTGGGGTTCAAGTGATTCTCCTGCCTCAGCTTCCAGAGTAGCTGGGATTACAGGTGCTCGCCACCAAGCCTGGATAATTTTTGTATTTTTGGTAGAGACGGGGTTTCACCATGTTGACCAGGCTGGTCTTGAACTGACCTCAGGTGATCCACCCACCTTGGCCTCCCAAAGTGCTGGGATTACAGGCGTGAGCCACCATGGCTGCTGGCCCTTACCTACTGTTTTAAATGAAAAATAAAAAATTAAATATTTGAGAAACAGGAAAACATCTAGCTTGGAACCTTTTTTGTGTTTTTATCCTCTGCCTTGAAGCACATTGCTGAACTTTTCCTCTTTGAGAAACATATTTTTGAACCTTAAGGGATATTGCAAATTCTCAAAAATACTGCACATCCTTGTCATATTTATTTAGGAAAATAACCCAGAATCCTGCAAATATTACATAGATTACTGCACAAGAAAACATGCCACACTGCTATCTTAAAAGTTGGGATGAAATATGACAGATAGACAGGTGAGGGGACCAAATCACACAACTAGGACAGCCCTTGAAGTGCTCTCTAAGGGGTGAAAAGTCGTGGCTATTTGTCAATTTAGAAATCCAGGGAATTGCACTACAAACTATTTATACATTTTGGTTATATTTGCATGCTGCTAGGGCCATGGTTCTCAACAAGCACAATACCTAAATCTAAAAATACCTTTGAGGGCCACATGGAAATTTGTGCAATGATTTCTTGGTTGTTACAGCAGTTGTGGGATGCTGCTACTATGTGGTAGGCTGGGAGAAGTGCTATATGTCCTGAAGTGTACGATGTATTTCTGCTCAAGGAAGAGTTGTTGTCCCACTGAATTGTTAATGTCTCACTGAACATTAACATAAGTGAAAAACCTGCTCATAATGATATAAGCCCAGAAATGAACTCAGTTTATAAAAAGTAATTTTTAAAACTTCAGACATAATTAACATTCCATAAAATTTACTCTTTTTAAGTGGTCTATAATTTGGTGGTTTTCAGTATATTCATAAGATTGTACAACGATTACCAGTATCTAATTCCAGAACATTTTAATCTCCAATTAGCAGTCACTCCATCATGTCCCCCTTCTTTCTAGCCCTCAGAAATTAAATTACTTCTGTCTTTATAGATTTACCTATTCCAGACATTTCATAGAAATGGAATCATATAATATGTGACCTTTTGAGTCTAGCTTCTTTCACTTAGCATAAGGTTTTCAAGATTCATCCATGTTGTAATACGTGTCAATATTTCATCCCTTTGTATGCTTGAGTAATATTTTATCATATGAATATGCCCTAGTGTCTTTTATCTATTTGTCAATTGATGGATGCTTGCATTGGCATTATTTTGATTTATGTTAAAATTACCCAGGAAGGCAACTACCATGTAAATGGGGGAAAGATTGTACTCTTTTGTTCTAAATTTTACTAAGAATCAGTTATCATTTTAGAAAAATCATGTCAGCAACAGTAGCCTGGCTTGTGGATTTGAATCATCAATAAAACAACTTGTTTTTATTTACAATGTTGTATTCTAGAGTTTATATCTACACACTTACACCCATGTGCACACATATTTTTACTTAGCTTGTGTTTTCAAATATAAAACATAATATGGCAACTGTATCTAGGTAAATTTACTTCCCTTAAATCTAATACTTATTCATTATAAATATGTGCACAACTCTATATCATTATGTCTTCTGGCATTATGTGCCGTACTATTTACAAATTAAAACAAACATTTTTAAACAGATTTTCTTATACTTCTCCTTTATCTCACATTTGAGAGTTACACTGATTTTTCTGAATTACATATATAGGGATATTATACTATTCATGAATTTCATTTCGAGAGAGTAAGGTGATATCAGAAAATATCTGTTATCAAAAGGCAGTATTAGATCTTGTAAAGTTGACAATCACTGTATTAGGGCAAGACTGTGATGAGATATCTTTGTGAGAACTGTCCCTCTGACATAGGCTACACATTTCTTCAGTAGTATTTGTACACACATAGGCATTGTTTAGCTCCTCAGGGTATTTGAGACAAGTGATTTGCATATTTCTGTTCAATTCTGCAAATTTGCCACAATGACAAATTAATTAACAATGGACATTGCACCTTTGAGTTAGAGGTGACTATTCCTATTTAAAAATTTTCCCTGACGTAAGAAACACAAAACTTGTAATGAGACAAAAAAAAATCTGGTGTCTTCTTTTTCGACATTGCTGAAAAGATTGTTGAGATTTTAAATAGCATGTTAAAGCTAGAATGCAAAATAGAGTTGAGAGATTTTTGTCTAGATGAATTTTCATTAATTGCATATCCGATAACTCATACGTTATTGCTTTATAAACCTAGTATATAATTAGATGATATCTATAAATCTGATAAAGCATTATCTGTAAAGGTAGTGGTGAGATCTCTGGCTAAAATATTAAGTTACTTATTCAATTTTACATTTTTTAACCAATTCATGCCTTCAACCATTTTATAGTTTTGGCCAATTTACGTCTCACCTATTTGTATTTGGTCTGCTTCCCTGTTATCAAACTCTTGGCAGGTTCATCTTTGCAGTTATAGTTGTATCCGATTGAATATCTCTGAAGTCTTTCTGCCAGTCTCCATGAAATAGGCCATTGGTTTATTATAAAATTCCTATGACTCCAAGTCATTTCCATTATCATCCTGTTACTGATGTAACTGACTAATTAGAGATGGAGCTGGCTTGCCTCAAGAGTGGCTTATTTACTCTGAAGAAACAGATGCCATTGAAATTGGTTAAAAAAAAAAAAGAAAAAAGAAATAGAAAAGAAAAAAAGAAAAAAAACCACCCCGTTTTTGCCAGGAAGCAATGCTGTTAGACAGTTAAGGGATATCTGTATCTCTGAACAAAGCAACCTCCTTATAGATGGTATGAGCTGCTCTTCTGAATCTAGAATTCATTGTGTCAAAAGAATCTGGCATTAGAGAGTATCTCTAATTTCATCTTCATTATACAGATAATGAAACAGGCTCAGAGAACCACAAATTCTGGGAAAGAAAAGACTGTATAGGAATTAATCCTTCTACAACGTTCATAACGGTTCTTCCAGTTTATGTTTGAACACCATCAATAACAAGAAACTCACTACCCACCAAAGAAAGTCTGCTGGGTGGTTCATTCTTATATTAAACTGAAATGTGTTTGGCTATAAATTCCATGCACTCTTTAAAAACTAATTAAATTCCTTTTCTAAATGACAGACCTTTAATTACTTAAGTGCAGCTCTCGTTCTTGATCCAATTATTGCTTTTCCATGAATCTGAACACTGTGTTCTTAGACCATTTCTAATCATCACAGCTGCTTTTATCTGCTTGTCTAATTTACTTGAACTTGCTTCAACCATGCAAGGTAGTCAATGGCCATTTTGAATGTAGATCACCTGCAAAATTGGTCTGCATGCCACGCCAATGCCCTCTTTCACATAGTTGGTAGTAAAACATTGCATAAGACCTAGTCAGGACAGAACCCAGGATTCTGCTATGAGAAATCTTTCTCTAGCATGTGATTAGTCCACGAATTAAAAACATTTAAATATGGCTATTCATTAAGATTATGAACCTACCCAATGTTTTACTAACATCCAGCCTTCTCCATAATAGGCCAGGTGTCAGCAAACTTTTTTTTATAATGGATCAGATAGTAAATATTTTATGCTTTCAGAGCGTTAAAGTCTCCGTTGCAGCCGTTCTACTACCATTGTTGTGCAAAAGCAGCTAGAGTCAGTATGTAACAAATGGTTGTGTTAGAATAAAACTTTATTTTTAAAAAGTCAGCAGCCCAGATTTAGTGTAAGAGCCAGTTTCCCAATCTCTGGTCTGGACTTGAACTTTCCTAAATTCTAGATGTATTATGTCCATCATTTAAAAACTTAATCCCTCAGACTAAAAAATGAGGCCAATGGAAAAGGTGTCTGACATGATTTTTTTCTCAGTGAACTCAAGCTGGCCTCTAGTGATTACTGTTTCCTTAATTATTCATAAAAATTCCCTTAAAGATACATTCTAGAATATATCTCAGGGTCACTAGTCTACAGTTTTCAGAACCTACTTATTTTTTAAAATAATTATAACTATACTTAACTGATTCTAACTTCTGACACCTCTCCTTGGTGCCTCAAAATTCCTTAGCATTGGTGTGGCAATATTTCGATAGTTTTTTTTTTTTTTTTTCCTTCTGGTTTTAGGAATGTAGTTCTTATGCAGGGAGTGATATACAGGACCTGGCTCTTACCAGCTTGTGAGAGCCGGCTGTGTACATCTCTTCCCATCTCCACACTGGTATCTTGAAATCAGCTGTAGTGAAAGGATTTACACCACAGGAATCAATAGATGGTACAAATCAGGGCTTTCCCTTTCCCTCTGTCATGCATCCTGGGTAATTCAATCATTGAGGAGAGCAAGATGCTGTCTTACAAATCTCTTCCCCTGTCTTGGGTTTATTTTTCTCTTGACACTATTTCTTCTAGGCATTTTAGCAAAAACAACATAGTTGCTTGAGAAAAATCTGAATTCTCTATCACCTACACATTATTGGATTCAGGCAGTAGGTTTGTCCCTTCCTTGTTTTTCTTGCTTTGAACTTAACTACAAAAAGCTGTTTAGGTTGCTCTTAGCATTTTTGGGAAGCCATAAGTCACTGGGGGAATTTAACTTTCCTTAGTATGTCCTTCCAGGTTTCTGTCATTCTTATATATAGTCTTTCTTGATGGTTTGCTTTTGCTAAATCTTTTGCCAATGTCTTTTAAAATTCCAAACTGTTTCTTTAGCTAGCTTACCATATTTCCTCATTGTTCTCATTTGCTCTTGCCTGCATAGGATGCCAGTTCTAAGAACTGATTTGAGAAATTTAAGTGACTCCCTCAGTGAGGACTAAAAATTAGGACTCTTTTAACCCAATGCATTTACTGGGATGCTGTGCTTTCTTTAACATTCAGTAAAAGAAGATACTGGGATTAAGAGACAAATTTGAAACCTTCTCATTCATAATTCAATTTGAACTTTGTTCACTGACAATGAGGCTAGGTCTCATGGGAGTAGACCGAATCAGATGAAATTAAAGCTTTCTCTCTACGAATAACCTCTAAAAGACTCAGCATAGTCTTAGGCTTGTTTATCAAGATGGCCTTAGATAATTCAGTCCACTGAATGGCAATTGATTGATATAGCTGAGGCTTGAATCTAAGTCATCATCTCCTCCATGAAAGGAATAGTATTATTCACTGCTCTGTCCTTAGGCTTTGACATGGTAAGTCTTCCATGTGCATTACTAAATAGCACAAAAACATCCTTACTGGTCCTTTCAGTTTACTTGGGTGCCCTTCAATCTGTTCTCCATTTTGAAACGAGAGTTGTCATCTTAAAAGCTGCCTTAGGATTTTATTTGAAAGATGAAGCCAGGAAGCACTGATAAAGAAGTAAGGAAATAAGACAGGAAATTAAGGGAAGCCAATAAAGTGTGTGTTTATGGGCAGGCTGCAGCTTTGGGTAACTTGGGATCAGTCTTATTTGGGAATTCTTAAATGCCGAAGAGAACTGTGCAGTACGATATGATGGCCGCTGGCTGAATGTGGCTTTCTAAATATAATTTTAGGTTAAACATTTAAAATTAAATAAAACTAAAAATCAGTTTCTGCATTGCAACTGCCACATTTCGAGTGCTCAGTAGTTCCACGTGCCAATTGGCTAAAACACTGGATAGCTCAGATACAGAATATCTTCACATTGCAGAAAGTTCCACTGGGTAGCACTGATGTAGAGCATACCTCAGTGTTGCCCATCTGGGAGCAAGGAAGCTGGAAATTGATATATCAGTCTTATTTGTCAATGGTTGCTCTCCTAATTCCCTGACATGTCTGGTTTGCCCTGCATGTATAAGGGAACAAGGACAGAATGTGGATAGACACCAATAGTATCTGCTGTAAGTATAAATCAGATTGTGTCACTCTTGGCTTAAAATTCCTTTTTCATGGCTTCCTGCTACAATTCAGATAAAACCCACACTCTTTATCATGCCCTACATGCCCCCATAATCTGACTTCAAGGTTACTTCCCCAATCTCATGCCACTTTGCTATCAATTACTCTGCTTTCAAATCAAACTGAAAGAGACTTTCTGTAAGTTTCACAAACACATTGAGTTCTTCCTTGGCTAGGGCAGTGGCACATGCTAATTTGTCCACTTGAAACACCCCCACTGGTTCACTCCCACTCCCCCTCAGCTCTCTGCATGGCTGTATCTTGCTATCCTCTAGTTCTCAGCTAAATGCCACCTCCTCCAGGAGATGTTCCATGGTCATCTTACCTAAAGTTAGCATTTCCCTCCCATTGTTTACTTCCTTGGCTTGTTTTGAATTTCTTTCATATCATGATTTTTAATTATTTGTTTACTTTTGTTTTTGTCTGTTTCCTCTAGAACAATGTAAGCTCTGAAGTCTCCCCCAGTATCTAGTAGTGTACCTGACACATACTAAGAACTCAACAGATATTTGTTTATTGAGTGAATAAGTGAATTAATGAACAAAAAAAGTCTTTACCAGTGAGGTGGGTGTAAGAGAGGCATGCAAGGTCACACCTCTGCAGTATGCAGGGTTATGTGTGAATCTGCTTGGACAGTTAGCCTGAATGACAAACGGGCTGAGTGTGAGGGAAAGAGTGGCCTGGCCATGGCATTGTGTATAGTTGCTGATCAGGGTCTCACACACCAGATGGCGCAAGTCATTAGCAACTCAACTTCTGAATTAACACTCTGGACACCAGCAGGGTGCATTCTCCAACATGCTATTACTTGCTTGTGTCAATGGCATCACTCAAGTGTGGGTTATACTGGCATTTTACAGTGGCTTAAAAACACTGTCTAGCAGATGGAGAATTCTACAAAGTTGAGCAAGCATCTGTCTAGTCTTCCAGCTTTCTAGAAAAGGAATATGAAAAAAAAATTTGGTTGTTTTTGCTAAGTTTGTCTGTCTTGAGTGGAGCTAGCAGAGACACAGGGAGCACCTAGGTGACACGTTAGTAATTTGAGAATAACACAGTAACAGTTATCTGGGAATAACCATTGCTTATGTACTGCTTTATATTTGTATAACATTCCCACTTGATCCATTTCTCTAATCCTCCCATAACCTTTAAGTTTTGTATAATGATTTCCATTTTACATGCAAAAACTCTGGGAGAGAGGTTGCAAGCTTTTCTGGGTTGAATTTTTAAATGGAAGGCAGGGACTTGAAACTTTGAGGAGTTCTTTTCAATACACACAGTGCCTTTTAGGCATGAGATGTAAAGGGAAGAAGAGAGGAGAAAATGTGATAGTGGTGAGATGAGCGGTGGGCAGGGGGTGGTGGTGAGAAACCTTGAAAGCTTCTCGGTATAGCCATCTCGGGAGGAGTCAGATCAGGATCCAAACACAGCGAGAACTCACATGGAGTCCAGGTATGAATGTAGACAGCAGCAGGAGTCATGAAATGATTTTATGTGACTCAACATAGAATCAGAGGGGGAGGCCATTTTTATTGGGGAGCCAGTACCTAGCATTGAGTAGATGTACAAGCATCTCGGGACTTTTTGCACTAACTGGTAGGCTCTGCCAACCTTATACTGCTTCCTTTTGGTCCCCAGTGTTTGCTCCTGCACTAACTTGGTTACCCCAAAGTTGGAGCCCATGGAAATGCAATAATTTTACTTCATTCTAGCAGAGAGTTTGGCTCCTTTTTGCAACCTTGACATTTCACCCAGCAGATGACAACTGATGTGCCCATAGCATTCTCGGTGGCATAGGTAAGACAGGCTGTAGGTTACGTGTAATGGCCTGCAAACTAGCCTTTTCTGCCACTTTTTCTACCACCAGAGGAATCACATGAAAATGCAAATATATGAGAATAATATAATTTTGGGCCAGATTTAACAAAATTTCAATGGGTTATAAATATGTGAGATTTGGACATTTCATATTGTGATATTGTGAAATATATTTTTGGTTTTCAACATGGTTCCCTGGCATACAACTCTTAAACTCCTTAGAATTTCCAAGTGATGTCTTTTTATATGCTAACGAGCTGACTGATGATGGCTGGCTGCTTCTAGTTAGCTTTAGGATAGGGGTTGGTCTCTGGAAGGACCATTTATCCTAAAGGATTAGATCCAAGGCAGGATTAGAGGGTCAGGACTTCAGCCCCACCCAAAACATCTAGGGAGAGGACAGGAGCTGAAGGTTGACTTGATTACCAATGGCCAATGATTTTGTCAGTCACGCCTATGTAAAGAAGCCTCCATAAAAACCCAGAAGGACAGGGTTTGGAGAGATCCTGGACAGCCGAACACGTGGAGGTCCTGGAGGGTAGTGTGCTCAGGGAGGGCATGGAAGCTCAGTACCCATTCCTATATTTCATACTACGCATCTTTTCATCTATATCTTCTGTACTATCCTTTGTTATTAATTGGTAAATATAAGTAAGTGTTTCCCTGCATTCTATCAGTCGCTTTAGCAAATTAATAGAACCCAAGTAGGGGGTTGTGGGATCCTCAGTTTGTAGCCAGTCAGTCAGAAGCACAGGTAAAACAACCTGGGGCTGTGACTGGCATCAGAAATGGAGGCCAGTCCTGTGGGACTGAGCCTTCAACCTGTGGGATGCGACATTATCTCCAGGTAGATGCGTCAGAATGGAATTGAATTAGAGGACATCCAGCTGGTATTCACTGTAGAATTGCTTGCTTGGTGTGCAGGGAAAAACTCTCACACATCTGGTCACAGAAGTCTTCTGTGTTGATTATCGTATGATGTGGGAGCAGAGGAAAAATATTTTGAATTTGTTTTTGTCCACACTCATATACCAGCATGTGAATTTCTGGATAGTCCTAAAAATAAGTCAGAAGAATATGGACATATGGCTCCTTAATGAGCAGCATTAAGCATGGTGCCATGCATGGCAACAATAGGCTGAGATCAAATTCTGGCTACTAGTGCCCTGCAATGTGCCAGGGTTTCTACCTTCATCTTGGTATTTTAGGCACTGTATGTGGCACTGCTTAACTAACTTTTGTTATCTGGCTAGCTTCTGTAGGCTTATGTGCCTTTTAGGTCATGTTTGAGAACTACCCTTGAACCAATTATAATGCCTTTAAAAATTTATTCACAGTCAGCTGGGCATGGTGGCTTATGCCTGTAATTCCAGCACTTTGAGAGGCCAAGGCAGGCAGATCACAAGGTCAAGAGATCGAGACCATCCTGGCCAACATGGTGAAATCCTGTCTCTACAAAGTACAACAATTAGCTGGGCGTTGTGTGGCACACCTGTAGTCCCAGCTACTCAGGAGGTTGAGGCAGGAGAATCACTTGAACCCAGGAGGTGGAGGGTGCAGTGAGCCGAGATTGCACCACCACACTTCAGCCTGGGGACAGAACAAGACTCTGTCTCAAAAAAAAAAAAAAAAAAAAAAAAAAATTATTCAGAGTTTTTCTGAAGAAGCCATTTCCAACCCATTCCATGATCTATGGCCACATATCCATGTGCCATGGCCTCAAGGCTGCAATACACTGTCTTATGGGAAATTTGGCTGCAAGTTTTCTTCATAGCATGTCAGCCTATTCTTGGGTTATAGCATCTCTAAGCAGGTGGGAATCAGGGCTAGACAAACATTGCCTGGTATATCAAAGTCAGTTAGGGCTGGGATCCTGGCTTTCATATTTGGTAACCAATTATTATTTCTTTTAATGATGTAACTAGCTACCAGAATGAGAGCTTAAACTTTTTGAAAATGAAGCAAACTACCTAAGTAAATAAACAAATGAGAGCCACTTGTGGACCAATGATGTGAGCATGTCATGACATCCATTGATATGCCCTGAGCTCTTTTACAAGGAAAAAAAATCCTGACCTATTCAACCTCAAATCTCTAAACCTTTAATAGGGGATATAGTAAGAGGCGTGTATGTACAATTAGTGGCCTCATCTTTAATTTAAAGTGTGAACCTGATTCTATTTCATCACTTTTGTATTATTCCCATGGGTAGTATGAAATTAGATTCCATTACTGCTCCCACTAGTCCTGAGTTCTCACATTCCACAGTAGTGCCTTTTATCATGTTTCCTTGTATTTATAAACTAGCTGGAGATGGCTCGAGCCCTACAATTCACTAAACACGCTGTCTTTTATTTAGCAGGTAGACAGCTCACAAAAAGACATGACACACTTCTTTGTCAAGCAAACTCTAATAGCTTTTGAAGTGGGGTTGTCAAGCTTAATTAAAAGAAAAAGCCATATTATGACATGATATTTAACCTCCCAGGGAAGCAGTGTATGCCCCGTGCAGGTGAAGAATGTGGTGGATCTCCTCAGATAAACAATTTTTATGCCTTCCATAACTTACCGTATCAGTGACAATGGCAAGGTGACGTAATATACTGTACTATAAAACTACTGTATTGCTTTGTGAAAGTTATACTCAATTTGATCGAAAAAACATGTTGAATTCTGTCTTGGTGAAAACATTCTTCATCATTCTACAATGGAAAAAAGCCAAGTAGTAAACTTCTCAATGTGCTTGCCTAGTCCATTAATAGATTAATCTAATCACCCCAAAATGTGAACAAATAAGATTTACACTATTTGAAAATCTTCATCTTATGAAATAAGCTACATTTTCACTTTTTTACTAAGAGAAGGGCTCTGGATAAAATTCTTTGCATTTACTCAGTTATGTTATAACATTATTCATCGTCCTGGATGCACAAGCTCAAAATCAATATTAGTCATACCACACTGAGCTCTTTATTACCAGAAATACGTGATATAAGTTTTTACACCATAAATGTGCAGATTCAATAGGCAGATGGTAGCTACTGAATTCCCCAAACTGGAGCAAGTTAAATTTAAACACAATTTGATGGTTCACACATTTGTGTAAGGGACTTGGATAAATCCAAATTGAATTTGACGACATTTACAAATATTTGCACTGTCTTATTGGATGGTTTCCTGATTCTGTTGTGATTTTTTTCTCCAGGTCTTTTCATGAAAGACTAGCATGAATTGACCGATGGGAAATGAATGAACAGAGGTGGACCTCTAGACCAGCCCCTTCATTGACTTAAAGGCTCTGGTTACAGAAAAGGAAAAGCTGTGACCATGATATCTTGGGAGTTATGAGAAGTGTCTGCATGTATGAGGCCATACAAAAGAGAATAGCCTTCTTTCTTCACATTGGATTTTCATTTAGGATCAATGCTTTTAAAAGAGTATCCTAGGGAACACTAATAGTAAAGTCCACATGTTCAGAGAATTTGGGGCAATACTAATGCTGGCATCGTTTAAAACGTCGAATTAGTTCATCTCACTTTAGGCATGATAGAAACTTTTATGTAAAATCTAGATTTCTGGTTCTTTTGAAAAAGTGAAGATGTAACACTGCAGTCATTAAATCCTCACATAGAAGCAATTTCTTAGTTTCCCATTATGCAGGGCATGTGTGCTCCATTAGCCATGTGACCAGCTAGAGGTTTCTTACTTGACTTCCCCTCCTCTAGTCTTTCTTAAAGACACACAGTGCCTTTTGGTTTATTAAAGTCTCTGACAATTCCCCCAGTAAATATCTCTATTTTGTTTAAAAAACTTTCCCAAATATATTTGATTATAGAAGTTTTTTCCTTCACATTTTGCATCTGGATCATAAATTCAAAATATTTTTATTTTCTGGTGTGAACTTTGTGCTACCTTCTGGCAAATATTTTGTGAAAGCATTTGAGAAGCCTAGATTTTGCAGTCAGGATTCTATTTCTGTCTCTGGATGCTTTTATAGGCCTTCAAGATGCAGAATCAGTTTATCTGGTTAGAGTGTTTGTATGTTCAATCAGACTTCAGGCTATCTTGGTAGAGATGGGGGAGCCTCTGAATTTGACCTGAGACTTAAATTTAAAAGTTGAGACTATGGGACCCAATGTGCTACTAACCTAATAAGAAGCCATAACAATATTTATTCCAGAGAATATATTTTGCAGAAAAAGGGATACACTTACAAGATGACTGGAATGGAAAGTATGATTATGCTATCTCCAGGAAAACTAGAACTTAAGTAGTTATTTCCTTCTTATAAACATTAGCTGAGTAACTCTCAAAAAAAGAAGAAGATCATTTTTTGGTGGGGTTAGCCCCATATCTATTACTCCAGTAACCACGACGAAAGCCCAGTAATGGGATCTGACATTTCGGCTTGCTGACTGAGGACAGTGCAGTTATAGTAATGGATTTCTGATTTTCAAAATATTAACATTGGAAATAGTAGCTACAATGGAAACAAAGACCTTATGGGAGAAGTTCTGGCTGACTATGAGTCTCTGAGCAGGGCATTCTCTGGATTTGGTTAAGGTTGATTCAGTAAAAATAAATGGCAAAATAAAGAAGACAAGTAGGTTTAGAAAGAAATTGTTTACCACTTTAATAGGGCTGTCCAACATTTGGTCACATAGATCATCCTGAAATCTAATTGTTTTCATAGCCTTCCTATCTCACAAGAGGAGATCTGAATACTCTTGGAAAAAGCAAACCAAACATAGAAAGAGATGCCATGATAAGACTTGTTGCTACAGCACTATGTAGTTAACGATGCCAGACTTTGGATTTAATCAGAGGACATTTCTGCAGTCTAGGACAGCTATACAAAGCCCTAAGACATTGTATTTACAGGACTTATTCATGTAGGGATCCATATCCTACCCATAACTCTGCCAGAGTCTTTATAGCATGGTGGAATGGCTCCCTTAAGAATCCTCATTTTCTTATATGTGGAAAAGCTAGTAGTTCTAAAAATATTTTCCTGGAAGAGGTTAGAACGGTTATTATATATCAATTGAATATAAAGTATGATTATGTAAGCCAAGCTTGCATGCTAATATTGCACACGGTAGAAAGCAATAAAACAGGACGATGTGCTTCCTTGGGCCATCTGGTAGAAGCAGAAGGAAGTTCTTGATTCAGTATCATTATGATGCCTCAAATTCCAGGAGTCCACCTGTAGCTGGCCTTCCTGTGTCAGTGCCATCTTGAATTCTCAAAAGGGCACATGTCTTCCTTGCCGTTAGGAAAAGAAATGACTAAGAAAACAAAGCAAAACAGACAAAACATCCAAAACTCAAAGGGGTACACCAGCCGTCTCAAACTGTGGTACTGTTCATTTCTTGAAGAGAATAGATAATATTTCAAAATATTATATATATATATATACATATATTTCAAATGGTACAAAGTAACTATAGATTCAAATTAGAAGATAGTTGATCGTTCTTCACGATGCCCAAAAACTTCACTGAGAAAACCCTTTTTTAAGCCCACTTTCCATGGTGTTGCCAAAACGCTGCGTCTTCTCACTGTAGGATATTTCGTTACACACAGTAAATGCACTGTGATTATCTGGTAGCCAGTCAAAGTGCAAGTAAGAAATCCACTTGGCTTGTATATATGTGAGATGTTTGAGATTCTCAAAATGTATTTTCCAGAGGGTTGGTTTTCCTTTGCTACCACAAATGCTTCTGTTAGGTTCTTGGGTGAATCTGAAACCAAAGAAAGACAGACATTTCAGGGAGAACAGTGCAAAATGAGGGCACAAAGAAATGTGATTACGTAGAAAACGAGGACGCCTTGAATCTTTAGGTTGTTGCTTTTTTTCAGGTGATCTGAAGTCAAAAATCTCAAAGTTTAGAGCCGTCATTTTCAAATGGTGATCAAAGCATATTGATAGGCCACTGTATTTTTATCAATGCAATAAATTAATGATGTCACTCCTGAGGACTGAGACTCCTGGAGCAATGCCTATCCAAGATTGGTTTCCTAGGCATGTGACCTATGAAGTTGCACAAGGCCCTATCCTAGAAAGAGCCTCCTACTTGGTTTAATGTTCTTCTGTTGCCATCTTGAGAGTATTAATAATTTTTAAACAAGGGCCCTGCACTTTCATTTTGCACCTGGCCTTGCATGTTATGCAATCAGTCCTGTGTCTATCTGATGAGAATTTGAACGGAGTAAGTTATTCCGTGGTCTTGTGAAGTTGGCCTGTTGTAAGATGTAGAGGGCTGGCATGAGGTGAGGTCATTGCCAAGGTTAGACCATATCTGTGTAGGAACACACAGATGAGAAACTGTTCCTGTGCAAGGTGAGAAACTGTTGCACTCAATGACACAGTGTTCAAGGGCAATCCAGATTACATTTCTGTTGCTGTAGTTGTCTTTTAATCCACTTGAATAGGGTCTCAAAGGCTCAAATATTCAAAGGGACACATGTACAGAGAACCATTAGCTTCAAGCATAAATAAAAATTCTAATAGAGTTGAAGCCTCTACTCTAGAGTTCTAGGAAATATGGCATTTTTTATTATCTCTTCTTTATAGTTTTAGAAGTTGAGTGTTCTGAGGCTAGAGGTAGAAGTCCATTTACGGATTTTAGAGTTAGGCAGGTGGATTTGTGTTGGGCCAGTTACAGAAAACACTGATTTGACAAGATGGCTATCGTGGTTAATTGTGCAATCTGGGGTCTTCTACCTCCTTGTTTTACGGAATAAAACTTGACTTTACATTGTGTACTGTTGATTTTCTCACTAGTCTGAGAGACGTTCACGTACTGGAATGAAGCAAATCCAGCATGGTTTGCTACTTCCCAAGATATTACACCAGATTATGTTCTGCTATTTTAACCTGTTAATTTGTCTTTTCCAGGGACTGGTTTTCTCCTCATTTCCTCCTCTTCCTCTTCCTGCCTCCAAATAACTGACATTCAGTTTTTAGCTGAAATTATTCTATCATTGTCAAATAACTTATTTTGTCTTTGAAAGGCAAGTAAATCTAGGGACTCCAAAATCACTAAGCCAAAGGGAAATTCAAGCTGAGAATGACGTCAGGCAAACCTGCCTCTCATTTTATTCCTAAATAATATAGCTACAAAGATTTTTCAAAAGCCACATACCTCCCTCACAATTTTACCACAAGGAAATTCCTTGTGGATCCCAGATCTTTACCCTAAAACCTTTCTGTTGAATTTTATCCTGGCAATGTAAATTGATAGCTTATTTTTTCAGGTGCAGGACAAAGGACAGAACTCTAAGTCATCCCTCTGCTCACCTGAGACAAATGTATATCTGATGGCATCCTCTGACATAAAAATATAGATTCACTGAGCTACATGAAGGTCTAAGTGGCTCTTCCTCTACCCCCTTCCCACATGTAAATGGTGTATTTGGTAAAAGGCTGGTCAAAGACCAAAAGAATGCAACCATCATTTGTCTCTTATCTACCCACACCTTTAAAAATTTGCTTCTTTCCCCAATATCCACGCTTTTCCCTTTAAATATTGAAACCCTCAAAATCATCTCTGGAGAAGGGCACAGACCTACCTCTAGGTCATGCATTCATAACCTTGGCCAAATAAACTTTCTAAATTGAGTAAGACCTATCTCAGATACTTTTCATTTTTACATCTCTAAGGGGAAGCCTGTCTTTCTAAATTAAGCCATTGTTCCTGAATATACAAGGTATAGACATGTATCTGAATACATGGGATAGAGCCTCCACAACTTTCAGACTTATGTATTTGATATAGTTTAAAGAAAAGACATAAATAAATAGGTGTCTAAAACTGCAAGAATAAAATCTCTAGTCAATATTTTGGTTGGTTAGTCTTGCTCCTAAGTACCAACAAAGCGATTTAATAAAGCAATTGAAGCAATGATCATGCAGACACAGGGAATAATTTGGCCATGAAACTTCACCCACATGTACTGAGATTCTCACCAGAAGTGTGTGTGTTGCCAGATTTATTCTACTCCAGGCTGGGTCTTGGAAAACCTCCCAAGGTGAATACTTCCTTTCTATAGGGTGGCAGCCAGGAGTCTTCCTCTCTTAAAAAGTTATTCCACATCTCCTGAAAGAAAAGCCTTTGCCTAATTCCACCTATATTTTCTCCTTCCTTCTGGGGTAATAATGTCACTCAGATCCATTGTTCCTGAGGTTTTTCTTTAGACTGTGGCCTGTTACCTGGGCTACTCCAGACGTTCTAGGGTGTCTGGTAGTTTAGATGAACCACCACATTTCTACTCTTCACAATCCTTAAAACATGCATACCATAAAGTTTTAAATTAGATCAGACTTTGAAACATTATTTATCCACATTTCGAAGAGAATTTTGTTCAGGATGATTATTTTGGAAGTAACCTACAAAAGATGAAGGTTTGGAACAGTCTTTTATAGGAAAGAGAATGAAGTCCCAGGAAACTTTCCTGTGATTGTCGTTATATTGAAGTTACTTTTAAAATAATAGTATGAAAGAAACTCTCATTTGCTATTAACAATCTGAGTGTGTTTCTCCAACTTTTTTTTTATCCTGAGTGAACTCTCTTTGAATTATTCTTACACAAAAAAGAACAAAAGAGGTAGTTTTGTTTTTTTTATCCCATTGATAACAGCAGAACGATGAAAACATTTGACTCATAATAATTAAAGAACATCTGTGAATTAAACCATTTTTAAAGTTAAATTGTTAGAATCAGTATTTGAAGTGAGTAAGCATATTTGTGCTCTGATGGAGAAGAATACATAAGGTGTAGGAGAAAAATTAATACAAAATATATTTTCAGAGCACATGATCTAAGGACTGGCGTTGACACACCATTTACACAGAATAGATGGTTCCTATATCTATCATCTGGACTTAATTGCTGCCTTTTGTGTTTAAAAGTGCTTATTTCATTGCAAATTTCCTGAGAATGAGCGGGGAGGGAGGACGTATGTCAGTAGGAGCATTTGAGTCCTCTGAAGGTTTAAAAAGTACAGCTTTTCCAGGGTCTTCTTTTTCATTTTCTAAGGACAGACTTGAGAATTCTCAGCTGACTGATGTGCAGCTCACATGGCTGTAGAGTAGCCTCCTATTTCCTTGCTTGAAATGGATGTACACGTCAGAACAGGTACATCCTCTGCTTTCAAACCGACTGCAATGGCAATTTATTGATCTCATCCATTCAACTGCTTGGGTTGAATTCAGCCCACCCAGGGAGGCAGCAGATGGTGTGCTCCAGTCTCTGTTACTGTGATCAGATCCTGCACGATACTCCTGTGTTGTTGGAAAATGTCTAGGGTGCATCTGCAACATGCCTGATGGTTTTAAAATGTACTCTACAGAGGCCAAATAAAAGAAAGTTACGTTGGTCTCAAAAAAGTAGCATTAACAATTTATGTTTCTGCTCTCGTTTTGTTTAACTTATATTCTATCTTCCAAAGAGTCTCCTACTTGGTACTCTTGGAATTTCACTTATTTAAATCCTGACCTGAATTATTTTTCTTTGCTGTGTTTCAGGTCTGGAGACTCCATGAGAGTAAGGCTTGCCTTCAATAAAAGGCAATCAGTTATTTAGAACAGAGAAAAGAGATATGGCAGGAAATATATCAGTAATGTGTTTAAAACAAAGGTGGTTAGATTCCAATCATACTGCCCATAATTCAGAATAGCTTAAAACAAACCAATTTGTGAGGGCAACTCCAAATTATTGGGAAGAATCATTTTTAGGCAAAAGGTAACTAAAGGGAAACCTAATTTCCCACCTTCCACTAGTTAATTAAAATGGTTTCTGTGGATAAGTTGCATGAACCAGGTTCATTTCTGAATAATGTCTTTTGCAGGTGTTTCATTAAAATGAAACAGGATAATCCACATTAAGCTACTCAGGCACAGACAGATGTACGTTAGCAAGCTAGGGTGCTTCAGAGGTTCCTCCTGGTTGCAAGCCGGAAATGTATGGCCATTTACTACTGGTCAACGGGGTACAAAAACGCAAGGAAATTTGATACACAAAATGTTTTCACCTATTTTATATGTGAAAAATAAGTTTTATATAGTATTATGTAGCATTAGTTTTGTCTTCTGCATCACAAAGACACAAGAACCAATTTTATTTATTGAAAAGGTGAGGCTGAGAAGAAAGAGTAAGTCAAGATTAATAACAAGGGGTGGGAAACAGAGACATCCTTTCAAATACATCAGACCTTTGGTAGAATAAAACTTCAGCATACTAGGATTTGTAACTGATGGAGCTTGCTTTAACAAATACTCCATAGGCTGGGTATGGTGGATCAGTCCTGTAATCCCCGTGCTTTGGGAGGCTGAAGCAGGAGGATAGCTTGAGGCTAGGAGTTAGATGCTGCAGTGAGCTATAATCACACCACTTCACTCCAGCCTGGGCAACAGAGACTCTCCCTCTCTCAAAAAACATACCCGTAAATTAAAACACACACAGGCATGCACAACCCCCACCCCCACACATGCATACACACACCTACCCACCCACCCCCACACACACACGGAGAGAGAGAGAAACAAAGAGAGAGAGAAATGGGGCTGATACTCAATTGGTACACATACATATGACCACACTTGTTGTCAAATTGACATACTTTGTTATTAGTGGATATATAATTAGTATCTTAAGCATCTGGAGCATCTCCCACCCCTGGCCCCTTTAGGATTCCAAGGCTGTCCAGTAACTACAGGGTTAATATCTAGCTAGCTGGGCCTTTCTGCCCTGTTCCAGCATCAGGGCACCAATTCTGATGGGTTGGATTAACCCACCCTGAAGGTTGTTATTTATTTAGAAGATCACTCCTGATTTAACCAGAGAAATCAAAGAATGATGTATTCACTCCCCAAAACCCTTTTCAGTTCTCTGAAGGATCATCACAGAACTCTTTTAAAGAACATTAGAAAATAGCTTCTGTAGGTATACTTAAATGCAGACCCTTTCAGCAAACCTTCTGGATGAATTAGGGAGGAACTTTATTTGATTATTATTCTGAGCACTATAGATGTTGGATGAATTATCTGAATAATTACCTCACAATTCCTCTCCCCTCTGGCTGGAAACTCAGCTTAATTCATGAGTCTGTGACAGAAACACTAAACTGCTCAGTGTGGAAAAGTCAAGTTCAATCTCTAACATCTCATTCATTGATGGACACTGATCTACATAGTTAAGAATGCTTTCTGTCACAGGAGAATCTTTCTTCTTTCCTGTGCAAAGCTTCTGTGGATGCTGTTTGCACAGCACAAACTCAAATAGTACAGTCTGTAACATGCAAAATACATTTGAAATAAGTGCACTTACTCTCGTGGTCTTAATTTTGTTGCCTGTTGCGCACATCCATCCAGAATTGTCAGGGAGTGTCTTACATTCTTCTCCTTCTAGGCAAGGCTCCATCTCACACCACCATTTCCCAATCACTATGGAGGCTGTGCAGAAACAGGAAACAATCGTGTTTGCAATTCATCCAAACAACCTGAACACTGACGTGTCCCTCTGCAGATTTTCATGTTCTTGGAAGCACACTAAGTCCTCTTTAATCCTCCAAGACTAGCTAAGAAAACTCTATTAAGAAAAATAAGACTTTAATTTATATGTCTTATAATGCAAATATAATTATGTGTATTGGTTTCATCAAGCAGCATTTTTGTTGGGGATTGAGACTGCCTTTTCAAAATTATGACAGTAAGAGAAACCTAACGTAGCTGACTCCATCTTGCTTCTAACATCCAAGCTATCTTTGGTCATTCCTGGGCATAGACCAAGCTAACTTTGGGAGGAAGTTAGTTTAAACTTACAGCAAGGATAATAATAACCCTTCCCAAAAGTAAACTGCCTTTGTAAAACTAGTGAAGGGCCACAAAGTTAGGACTACAAGAGGGGGCTGAATTCTCTTAAGATATAGAAGTAGTTAAATGATAATCAGCTATTGTTCTGGAGGCTGAGAGATTTGTAACTTTTCCAATTATTCCTGTAGATAATATCACTATTGTAGAACCGAAAATTGACTGAGATGTTTTTCAGACTTTTGCATTCTAGCAACCGACTCCACTGAGACCCACACACTCAGGACCCAACCAGTCCTGTGGCCCCCACCTGGAGGCTGACTTAGCACATGAGAACCATTTGCCACACCTGTATCATTGCAACCCCAAACAATCAACATTCCCCATTCCCTAGCCCCCTGCCCACCTAACTACCCTTGAAAAATCCTAACCTCTAAGACTTCAGGGAGACTAATTTGAGTAATAACTCCAGGTTTTCCATGTGACCAGCCTTGTGTTAATTAAACTCTTTCTTTACTGCAGTATCATGGTCTCAGTGAATTCGTTTCTGTCTGTGCAGTGGACAGGAAGAACCCACAGGCAATTAAAACGATCTTTTTGTTTTTATGTTGAATGCATATGGAAGAGGAAGACTTATGAAGGAAATAAAAATATTTTGCTCAAAAATACACTTCTTTGACATAGTGTGAGATGGCTGTTCAGAGAGCCGGCAAACAGAAGTAGCCCAGCAAAGTTTTCTTTCACGGGGGAGATTTGTATCTATAAAAAAAATCTGCACTGATACAACCAGGCTTTCTCTGAAGCCCCCATTGTCCAGTCTAGGAAAAATTAACTGAGAGTCTGACACTTTTAAAGGCCTAAAAGAAATATTTACCATCTATTTTCTCTGAGGGCTGCTACCTGTGAGACTAACGTTGCTAGCCAGGCCTCCTTTTCTCTCCCTTCCCTAACCTGTCTTGCCATATAACCTGATTTACCATCATAACTTGTTTTGGGCCATGCACTGAGTCCCCATTCTTTACGTAACTTCAAGATGGTATATAAGCTTTTACACGCCGTTAGGGGGTTAGTGTACTCACTGTGATTCTCCCTCATGTACACATTAATAAATTTGTATGTCTTTTCTCTTATTAATCTGCCTCTTGCCCATTGATTTTTCATCAAAATTTCAGAAGATGAAGGGGAAGTTTTTCTTTGCCCCCTACACTTAATTTTTGGGTCTTGAGCAACTTTCGTGCTGTTAGCTTTTGTAGAGCACAGATCTTGCACTATTTCTGTTCAATGAATGGGACAAAATGCCTCAGTACTCTTCAGAATGACTGAGGCATTCTTCCCAGAAAGGCAAATTTATCCACCAAGCATTAGGGTTTATCCCCTAGCCTAGGACCTTGAAGAATTTCAAAGGCCTGGCAAAAGAAAAAATGAATTGACTGAAAGTACAAAAGAAAAGTTGCAAAATAAAAGTCAAGAGTAATATTAGATGAAAATATATCCTTCCTGTCACGCCTCTGAGCCCAAGCTAACCCATCATATCCCCTGTGACCTACACGTACACATCCAGATGGCTGGTTCCTGCCTTAACTGATGACATTCTACCACAAAAGAAGTGAAAATGGCCGGTCCTTGCCTTAAATGATGACATTATCTTGTGAAATTCCTTCTCTTTGCTCATCCTGGCTCAAAAGCTCCCCTACTGAGCATCTTGTGATCCCCACTCCTGCCTGCCAGAGAACAACCCCCCTTTGACTGTAATTTTCCTTTACTTACCCAAATCTTATAAAATGGCCCTACCCTTATCTCCCTTCGCTGACTCTCTTTTTGGACTCAGCCCGCCTGCACCCAGGTGAAATAAGCAGCCTTGTTGCTCACACAAAGCCTATTTGGGGGTCTCTTCACACGGACGCGAGTGAAACTTACCATCAAGAGTATAGTTGATATGAGTTGTGGTTACCTTTTAATATGTTTAATATGATATGGGGGGAACTATCAAAAGTTCAGCCTCTGATAAAACAGCCCTAATTTTCAGGGGGATATCAAGAATGACCACAATAGGAAGCTGGCAATGAATTTACTTTATGTATTACATATTTACAGCACATGTTTTCTGATAACAAAATTTTATAAAACCAGTGACTAGATTCACTCAATGCAAATCAAGAAACTCTAAATTTCCCTTAATGCCTTGATTGAAAAATGATTTCTACACAAGCACCAGTCATTTCTGTAGCTCCTCCCTGTATCAGCTCTTCCCAAATCCACCTGGGCATTTCCCATTCAGAATCCTCAAAATGTCAGCCAAGTGTTTGTCTCACGATGCTTTCTGGTTGGCTGTTTGTACACGGGACCAGAACCCTCGTTCTTTACTCACTCCCCTCCATCCCCCATGTCCCAAAGATGCTCTCCACCATGATGTTTAAGTCTCACAACAACAAAGAAGCCAAATGACATATGATAACATCACAGAGGATTAACATTAAAACGGGATGGAGTAAACCCTGAAGCAAAGCAGGAGCACATTAAAATTCTCTCTCTATCCAGTATTCACTAGAGGGATGAGACTGCTGACTTAAAGGCAGAATGGTTTAACCATCCAGACATCTCTCTGCACTTAGTCTTTCCTTCTATGCTTTTCTTACTTCGGTCTTCCCCTTCTTTAGAATTCAGTGTTCCTCAATCTTTACTTTGAATAAAATTATTATGTAGTGAGGAAAGAAAAGAACTTTTATGTGACGAATGTGAGCCTTTTGAAATTATTAGGCCCAGGGAGGTATAAAATGAGATAGCAATCACACCCTGCTTCCTCTCTTTTGAGGCACACATTCATCTAAGGAGATGGCTTGCAATTGCTGCAAACAGCTATGCAGCAATACCTAATAATGCCTCAGTGGACACCATATCACATGCCCTATAGCTTAACAATGGATAGCCAATCATTAATTAATGTTATTTCTGTAAATCAATGAGAATTCCTAATAAAAACTTTGCCCCCATCCCCATTTTTTCCCCTTTAAAAATCTGCTTTTAACTATGGCCAGTGGAGCTCAAATCAAAGGTTACTCTGGTCTGAGTCTTCCGGGCAGTTATACTTATTTTGGCTCAAATAAACTAATCAAATTACATTTTGTGCTTCAGGCTTTTCCCTTTAGGTCGACAGTAGGATTCTATATGCAAAGTCATATCTACTCTATTATATTGTCAATTTAAGAAACTTCTCAAGGGTAATTTTGCCATATTTATTTTTTGCCTTATATGTGGACCAGACCAAAGTATGTATGATGAAATTCCACTGGATATGGCCAGCAAGCATAGGTGGTAAAATCTTCTAAATAGCTGTATTCATGTGTAAGACAATGTAATATTATGGTAAAACATAGAGTTCAAATAGAAGACACAAATCCTCCACAGGGTATAGAAAGATTGAGAGTTTAAAGGTGTTTTTTATTTTTTTTCTTTTTGATGGCAGTGCTCTGTATCTGGGCATGAAGTGAAGGAAGCAAAGGAAGATTCTTGCCATGGGTAAACATACTTATTTATGTGAATGAACAGATGACAACATTACATAAGAGAAGCAAGAAAAACATACACTATTGAAAGGGAACAAAAATAAATTGTAAAACTTCCAGGTACATAAGATACAAATCAAGTTTTGCCAGTGTTTATTGAAAATCTATAATCTGAAGTTTCCTTTGGGTGAGTACTCAATCAGAAACAGTCCAGGCACATTTACTACCATTTCTGATGCTTATCCACTTAAAGCCCACCTAATATTTCAATATTGTTGCCCTGAATCTAAACCATCAAGAACGGAAACCTTTTGATCTTAGCATGAGAAGAAATTGCCTTTCCCAACAATCCTTCAACTTAGCATTTTGCCACCCTTTTTTCACAGAAGCTAGTGAATAATGCACATCCGCCAGTGGGGTCAGCTTTTTGCATTTTTTTTTGTTGCCTCCTTCTAAGCCCTGTTCCTTCTCCTCCTTCAGGCTGCTCTCTGCCCTCTTGGAGCTCATCTACTTTGTTGCAAGCTAACAAAGCAGTTTCCTTTTGTCTTAAGCATTAATATCTCCTAAATGAAAATGTAGACATTAGGGAAAAAATAAATCTCCAAACCCATGCATCACCTTTAATTCAAGGTTGTAAAGATCCACTGGCTCATAGGGGGAAAAGAAGAGGCTTTCTAAGAAGAAAAATGTCTTCAGACCTGTTACGACATCTAAAAATTCACATTAGAGTTGCTTCTTCTAAATAGAGTTGAGCTTCTCTAAATAATGCCTCAGTGGACACCATATCACTTACCCTATAGCTTAACAATGGATAGCCAATCATTAATTAATGTTATTTCTGTAAATCAATGAGAAGTAGAGCTCTACCCTTTGGCTTATTAGAATCCAATTCATTCCTCCAGTTGTAGAGAAGTTTAAACCTGAAGATTTGCTAATTTGAGTCTATAAAACAAAATAAAAATAAACAGATTAACAGGAAAAAAAGGCATACAAATTATGTGCACACGTGCAAAAGAGTCATTCAAAACATAAAAATTCAAAGAAAGGCAAGATGATCGATGTTTTTATGCCATCTTGAGCTTACAGAAAGAATAGGGGCTTGGAACAGGTTATGGAAGAAGACGAAGAGAAATTTGGCTAGCAAAGGTAGTCCTGTTACGCAGATGAAACTTCTCAGGTAGCAGCCCTCAGAGAGAACAGCCGGGTGTCAGACTCTCAGTCAATCTTTTCTAAATACTGACAAGGTGGGGGCTTCAGAGAAAAGCTGTTTGCATCTGTTGTTTCCTTCACTTTTTTTTTCCTCTACAGATGTAAATCCTCTCCATTAGAGACAGATTTGCGGGGCTACTTCTGTCTATAAGCCCTCTGAACAACCATCTCAAAATATGTCAAAGACACATATATATATAGGGGTGAAATATTTTAGTTTTCTTCACGGTGTTGCTTTTCTGAAGATGTCATTAGACCAATTTTATTTCTGATTGACACGTTACATGGCCATCTTCATATATATCCTTTTATACTCCAGGTCAAGGTGTGAAAGGAAAATAAAATCTCAGGACCACAAACTCACTATGCCAAAGGGAAAAGTTAAGTTTGCAAAGTGAATCACACACACACAAATCCTTCGTTTCTAAACAGATAGCTGCAAGATAGAAGGCCACAGGTCTCTCTGCATGGTCTCGCTCATCTGACAATGTAAATTAACAGCTTATCTTCACAGGTACAGGACAAAGGCAGGAGAGAAATCATCCCTCTCCCCACCCCAAGAAAAATGCGTATTAGACTTCTTCCTCTACTCTGTTTACTTTATCTCCTGTAAAATGCAGATTTACTGAACGCACAAGATGAATCCATAATTTACTGTTCCTCTGCCTGCTCCTTTCACATGCAACATGTAGATTTAGTTATCACTCATTAAAGCCTCTGATATGGTTTGGCTGTGTCTCCACCCAAATCTCATTTGGAATCACAGGTCCCATAATTCCCATGTGTTATGGGAGGGACCCTGTGGGAGATAATTGAATCATGTGGGTGGCTTCCCCCATACTGTTCTCATGGAAGTAAGTCTCATGAGATCTCATGGTTTTATAAGGGGTTTCCCCTTTTGCTTGATTCTCATTCTTTCTTGTCTAGCACCATGTAAGATGTGCTTTTCACCTTCTGCCATGATTATGAGGCCTCTCCAGCCCCATGGAACTGTGAGTCCATTAAACCTCTTCTTCTTTATAAATTACCCAGTCTTATGTATGTCTTTATCAGCAGCATGAAAACAGACAAATACAGCCTCATAAGGATGCGACCGCTCACCTTACTACATAACTTCCTTCTTTTTTTTTTTGTTCTCCTTACCACTCTGCCCACTTTTCCCCTTTAAATACTGAAGCCCTCAAAACCCTCTTTGGAAAAAGTGCAGGCCACAGTACTATGGTGACTGGTGTCTCTTTTTCCCAGGTGTGTTCTCATCATTGGCAAAATAAACCTCCAAATTGATTGAGACCTATCTCAGACTTTTATTATTATTATTATTATTTTGGTTTACAAAGCTACATTCTCTAATCATAATTTTCTCATAAACTCATTTTTTTCCGCAGTTTAAAAAAAATTTACAATGAGAGAATTTCAAAATTGCCTCCTTTTCACCCAAACTGAAAGCTACCTAAAAACCTTCAGGTTATTGAAAGAGAATTGATCCACTAGATTTAATAAAATGAGCTAATATGAATGCTAGTTAACTGTTTTAACATTTTTGTCTCATGGAGACACTTACGATGTGATGGAAACCCAAATATGCACCCTCCCCAACTACTTCTTTGGTATATTTTGAGATGGCTATTCAGGGGGGCTGTAGACACAGAACTAGCTCTGAAATGCCGTGTTTTATGGTGATGATTTGTAGCTAAACAAGAAATCTACATTAGTGAAGAGTGGATGCAAATGGGCTTTCTCTGAGCACTGCCCACCCTCTATATCCCCCCTTCAAAAAAAAAAGACTCAACGTCTGACACTTTTAAAGTCTGACAGAGAAACTTTTACCACAGGCTTCCATTTATTCTTTCTGAGAGTGCTCCCAGATACCTGAGGGGCTTTTATCTGCATCAGAAGGCAGTCAGGTTTTGCCTCTGCCGTTCTCCCATAACCAGTGACACCACCTCCCCCTCCTCCTCCTGAGAAGCCCCAAGCCCCTATTCTTTCTGTAACCTCAGGGTGGTATAAAAATTTCAGTCATCCAGCTCTTTTGGGGTCTCACATTTGTGGGACTCCCATGTCTATGTACATGTTAATAAATTTGCATGCTTCCCCTCTGTGGATCTATTGTCCATTCATTTTAACATACAGATTTGAACGTTCAGAGAGAAGAAAATTCTCCTCACCCCTACGTAAGAAAAATATAAATAATTCTTAAATATTTTGAATTAAGAGAGTCAATGCAATAATAAAAAGGATAATTAACATTTATTGAGTGTTCCTATGTGTTTCTCCGTTAGGTATTTTAAATGTATTACCTCAGTCTTTGGAGTAACTCTGTTAGAGTAGGTAGTTAGGTTGACATTAGCAGGGCAGGAGAGGGCCCCCATCAAGAATGCCTGGCAACCATCAGGTGATAGTCAGGTGGTTGTTAAACTGTCTCTTTAAAATAATAATTGGTCACAGCCAGTGCCAGGAAAAGGCAGTCTCCTAACAGATAGAAAACACCTGAAGCTGGTGATCTGCAGCTTCCCCATAAGATATCAGGGGTTGGATGAGTGGGCACAAGCACGTGCACTAAGAAGCAAAATGATGGAATTTAACGGACCTTTCTCCAGGAACACTCAACTGATAAGGGAAAAATGCCTCAAATGAGCATGTGCACAACTTCCCAAGGGCTGGCGGGTCACTACACATGTGGACAGCCCCCCAAAGGAAGAATCAGGGGAGACGGGACACAACCCCCGAGAAGTAAGCCAACTTATAAAACCCCAAGTCAAAGGTCAAACTGTGCGCTTGGATCTCTCAAGTCACCCGCTTGTCCCTCTTTCAAGTGTACTTTATTTTCTTTCATTCCTCCTTTAAACTTTTAAATAAACTTTCACCTCTGCTCTAAAACTTGCCTTGTTCTCTCCCTCTGCCTTAAGGCATTCGGTCAAATTCTTTGTTCTGAGGAGGCAGAATCTGAGGTTGCTGCAGACCCAAATGGATATGCTGCTGTTAACAACCCTATAAAGTAGGTATTATCACTAACCCATTTTAAAAGTGATGAAACTGAAGCCCGAAGAGACTAAGTAACTTTCCCAAGCTTACACAGGTAGGAAGTGCAGAAATTAACACTGACACCCAGGCTTGCTGCACCACCAAATCCATGTTTTTTTGTTTTGTTTTGTTTTGTTGTTGTTGTTGTTGTTGCGAATCATTATAATGCTAATTCAGTGCCTTCTAGTTTTGGATTCAGCATTCATAGAATTAAAAAAATATATTGACTTTTGAGTCCATGAGTCCATGAATTCTCTATGTTGTATTACTATCGAAAATAAATTTCATATCAAACACAAATACTTGCAGAAAACAAAAACGTTTAGTTTCTTGTAAAATTGTTAGCTTTAAAAAAAATTTCAAGCAAGAGCCAACTCATCATACTTGCTTTTTTTTTATCTGAGCTACAAATTACTTGATTTCACTAGTTATAGCATTTTAATAGAAATTCCCACAAGGGAATCATTTTTGAAGCCACGAGAAACTTGTGAGGTAGATGCGTAACTGCTCCGAGGACTTTTTATCCCCTAGAACTGAGTTAATTAAATATCAGCCACCAAAACCAACTTCTCTTATCTGAAGTGATTATGAAAGAAGATCTTTAAGGTCCCTTTTAACCCTGGGGTTCTAGGACTTGCTCTGTGAATTTGCCATGCTTAGGAAAATATTTGGTCTTCGACTCTTTCCAGAATGTTCATCTTTCTTTGAGAGATTCTTAAAATCACTAAAGCTTCTTTAATCATGAGTCTTGATGTCTCCCTTATACTAGGTCATATTGCTATAGAGCAAAAGAGAGGCTGTAAAAGGAGAATCAATCCTTTATTTCAGTATAATTCCTAAACAGAGCAGAAATCTGTTTTTCATTATGGTGGTTGTTCACTCATGAGGCATTTTGCCATGGAACTATAGCAAGATACTAAAAAGCAATGGGCTTAATAAAAACAATAAATAAACATTATATTGACTAAGAACTGCACTCCCTTGCTATTGTTTCAGTAGATAATCAAATTCAGCAAATGTTTATCAAAACATTACCTGCTTTACCAAGAGTGACAAAATAAAGAAGATGACATAGTCCTGTCCTCAAAGCTGACAGTTTAGATCAGAGTTTCTCAATACAGGTTATTGGCATTTTGTCATAAATTACAGGAAAGAGGTATAGATGAGCAAAGTGCTCTTCCCCTAGTAAATATGTTGGGTTAAAAGAGCAGGCTCAGTTTGGGGAATAAAAGGAGAAAACCTGCTGTAGTTTGGATGTTTGTCCTCTCCAGAGTTCATGTAGAAATTTGATCCTCAATGTTAGAAATGGGGCCTAATGGGAGGCGTTTGAGTTATGGGGTGGATCTCTCATGAACAGGTCAATTCCCCTACAGGAGAGGGTGAGTGAATTCTCACCGTCTTAGTTCCCACGAGAGCTGGTTGTTTAAAGGAGCCTGGCATCTCTCCTGTCTCCCTTGCTTCCTCTCTGCCATGTGGTCTCTGCACACACAGCTCCCCTTCACCTTCCGCCATGAGTGGTGGCAGCCTGAAGCTTTCACCAGATGCCCAGTCTTCCAGCCAGCAGAACTGTGAGCCAAATAAATATTTTTTATTTATAAATTACCCAGCCTGAAGTATTCTTTTATAGTAACACAAGCAGACTAAGACAAAGGCTTAATAAGACTATGGAAGTTCTTGAAAGCAAGCAGCTTGTGCTATTTTTTTTTTTTTTTTAAGAGAATGGTGAATCTAGATTCCACGAGCAAAGGGAAGATATGATTAAAGGGTTGGTAGGGGAATATGCATTGGTGTAGTGTGTAAGATGGAAGAAGAGGCAGACGAAATGCTAGTTAAGTGTCACTAAACTCCAAGAGAAAAGATAAACTCTTAATTTTAGATGCTTGCACTAGAATTGTGAAGAAGGGCAGGGTTGAAGGCAATGTTAGGAATAACAGAGGAACACTTTAACCAGTAACTCGGTCATCTTAGCTTTCACTCCAATCACACTGGACTCATCTGCTTGCCTACTTATACTAGGCAGTGAACTCCTTAATGGTAGGATTAATACTGTACGAATCTTTGAGTGGCATGAGGTAGCTCAAGATGGATTTCCAACTTACGAATGAATAAAGAAAATGAAACAAAAAGAGAAAAAAAATAGTGCCTATATCAAAGGGTTGTGAGGATTACATGAGAAAGTACATTTGAAGTACTTAGCAGAGTACTGGGCATTCAGTAAATCTTCAATAAATATTAGCTATCATTATCTTCATTGGCATCATCAATTTTATTACTCTAAAGAATAAAATCATGCCAAACCAAAAAGGCAATTCTTCACTGTTAGAGTAAAACATTATTCTTCGATATGCCAAACTCTCAGCTTGCTTCTATGACTTATGAGAGTTTGAGCATAAATTAAATGGTTGAACATATGATTGCATTCGTGTTCCCAGAAGTAGGTTATAAGTACATCAATCAAGACAAATCTCCAGCCTTACTTTTGTGCAACCTGTCATGCAATTTAAAGCAATGGCTAGAACTCCACCGGAGGGATGGGACAGCTCTCCAGTCTCCCTTTTTGCACAGGTTCTTGGAACAGCTGTTACAACCCTTTTCTTCAAAAGACCTGCAGTGACTCCCTGTGTTATTGTCTTTATCAAAGCAAACAGGAAATTAAAGGCATTGGATAACCTTCCCTGCAGTTATTTCAAACTTCTGCTTTTCTATGAGCACACATTTAAGGATAGGATCCAATTTTGAGACATTATGTATTGGTTAAGACTCTAAACTCTTGGGTATGTGATAGAGGGACCTGGGTTTGAATTTTAGTTCTACCACTTTGTAGTAGTATGACTTTGGAAAATTGCTTAGTTCAAGATTAAGTTTTCTCAGTTGTAGATGAAGTTAAAAGTCACAACTGGTTATTGTGAATTTTAGATAAGGCACTTACCATAATGCCTAATAAATTTCATACTCAGCATGTGGCAGTTATCACTATTATTTATCCATGTGTTTATTATCCAGCTCTGTATGCATCCATCCCCTCACCTTCATACAGGGTTAATGCCTTATCCTTAATGCAAGATTATACTAATACTGAAACGCATATGATCATTTTTTACAGGTCAAATTGTATTTCTTTAGAGGATCTACATTATATTTCAAAGACATACATGAAGTTAAGGGCTGATGATAAGATTGATTAGGATTGCATTCCCTCTACAAATTCTATTCTAGTGCTTTTCAAACAGACAATCTTATCTTGGTGAGGGTAGAGGGGAGGATATGGATTGTGAAATGGGCAGGACTGAAAGTCACAAGTTAAATGTGGTATAATTTCCTTCAGTCGGTAGATTTTTTTAAAGGCATTTGAGACAAAAGTTATCTTTTATTCATTCAAAAGCTAATCATTTACTGCAGTGCTGGACATAAAATCAAGACACACAGTTCCCACTCTAAAGCAGCACACAGTCCTTTTTTGGAACTCTGCGCCAAATATAAAGACCAGACATAAATATTGACAAGTTGTGATGCATAAAAGGATACAGTGTGCTATCAGAGAAAAGAACAAGTGGATATAATTTAGATTCTCAGAGTGTGACCATAAGAAGACTCCTCATTGATGAAGTAATTTAACCATTAAGTAATTAACAAAATTGTTTTTGTATTAAAACAAGTAAGCATATATATTATGATATAACAGGCTACCTTGACATGAATTTTAAAATACAACACAAAACAGTTAGAAATCTTTTACTTGTTATGGGCTACTCTAAGCTGTCTTATTGGAACACGGGTACATGTCCTATGAAAAAAGCTGTATGCTCTGGTGACAAGGAATTTTCAGAGACCTTTTGCAACTGAAGGAAGCTCTCCTAATTCCTGCCACTAATAATACTCTTTGTCTTAGGCTGAATACCAGTCCTGGAGTCCCCGGCCTATTCGATACTTTTAATTTGTGATAACTTTATCCTTGATTCTATTTGTAAATCAAATCCCAAATGTTGGTCTTGCTTTCACTAAATACATGGTTTTATTTTAGAATTCAGCTTTATGTGACTTTGCATTTGTGTAGAAAATAATTTTTAATAAATGGTTAGCCAGGAACACAAGGAATCATGCTTATTAAATACATTTCTTACTGTATATACCTTGTATCTTAAAATTTAACATTCTACCTTCAAATTATTTAAGAGCAACCCTAAAGTTTATTTATAGTAGATAGTAATTTGCAATTTTGTTGAACAACAAATGTTTTTTATGTATCTTATTTTGCCAACTTAAAAAACCTTTTTTTTTCTAATTCTGAAAGTAACACATATTCTTTTCTAACATTTAAAGCATATGGATAATTATAAAAAAATAATTATCACTCATGATTCCATTTGGCAGAGGCGTACTTCTACATTTTGGTATTTTTCTTAAACTTTAGAAATGGCTCCTTGAAGGAATATGTTTATATACAAACATTTCCCCAATTTTAAAAAGTACTTTATGAGAGTACTATTAGACTGTATAATATAGTTTTTGCTGGAATTGCTACAAATTTACCATAATCAAATAATGTCAGTTAAGTACTCTTTCCTCTTTTTATATGTAATCATTTTTAAATTTATTGAGGTATTAAAATATCACTTTTGGTTGATTCCACTGTGCAGTTGATCCCAAATATTAAATTATGCTCAGAAAATTCCTGGTATTGAGTTCATTTGCAAAACTAGTGCTCACAATTTTGGCAGTAATGGGAAAGTTGTACACTGATTGTAAGGTCTTTCATTTTAATCCTACTCCCACTAGAGAAGACTGATATAAATAAAATTTAAATAGAGAACACATTTTACATGCCAGCACTGAAAAAGACTTTGTCAGACTAATGAAAAGGTATCAATTTTCTCTACTTTATTCAATGAATTGTGAGGCATTTTCTAAATGGATTAGATTAAAGGGAAGTTCAAACTCCCAGGGAGATGCTCTTGGCATTGATGGAAACTTTAGACAAAGGAGAAAGCACAGAGCATGCAAAACCTCTTAGGCCACTTCAGATCTATACAAATGGATACCAACTAGGAGAGAAGTGTCTCTAAGTCTGAACTCACCTATTGCCTTAGGAGCCAAATCCTAGGGAATCGAATGAGATACATTTTTTCTCTTATTTTATTAAGATGTCATAGGTGGCTGAGTGAATCACAACTGAGAACGTGGAAAACTCAGGAGGACTAAGGTCTGGATGAAAAGCCTGTGGTTCTCAGCACTATTTGCCTTGCTCACAGACACTTGAGAATGTGTTAATACAGGTGTTTGATTAAAAAAAAGAGAGAGAATAACATGATATAATACCATTGTGCTCTTGCAGTCTCTAGGGGAGACTGATATCTTCAGGTTTGCTGTAATTAACTTCAAAAAACATAACTTGACTCTCAAGTGAAGATGAAATATGGACTCCTTAATCATAGAGCACTCTTGAAACTAATTTGATGAGTGTCTGTATTTGAAATGGCAAAATAATTTGATAGTTGATTACTTCAGTCATTTGGCAAGAACTTCCCAATATCTCTGGAACATGCCTTTGACCCTCACCTCTTAAAAAGTGGAAAACAACAACCAACAGCGTTGTTTGCCTATACAATACTGCACAACTAGCATGGTTATTTTTGTGGAATTGTCTGGACTATTTGGAAGAGTTTAGCTTTACTTATCAGAAAAAATATTTATAGACCATCTGCTATATGCTCGGCACTACTTAAAATAGGCAGACTGAACTACATAAAAACATAGCAGAGCCTTCACCTACGAGTTTTAAAGCAGATGAGAAAAATGAAGGATGATATAAGGATTCTTATATTTTGAAATACATAATTTCACTAATACCAAACCCGCTAAACCACAATGAATCTGCCAACTGCCAACAAACATGGGTAAAAAAAAAATTTCCATACTGACGCTTCGAAATTCATTTTGTTGGTGTCAGTGATGGCATTAAGAAAGCTAAAAAAATAATCAAAGGAGACCAGGAATAAACATGCAGCAATGTTTCAGATGGATCTGTTTGCAAAAAGTTCAACATCTTAGTTCTACTGCCTTGAGCCACACATCCCCTACACTTCTGACTGTATTTATGGCTACACATTTAGCTAAATTGAAAGTCGAGTGGAACACATACCCAAAGTTCAACAATAAAACCTAGAAACGGCCGGGCGCAGTGGCTCACGCCTGTAATCCCAGCACATTGGGAGGCTGAGGCAGGAGGATCACGAGGTCAGGAGATCCAGATCATCCTGGCTAACACGGTGACACCCGTCTCTACTAAAAATACAAAAAATTAGCTGGGCGTGGTGGCGGGTGCCTGTAGTCCCAGCTACTCGGGAGGCTGAGGCAGGAGAATGGCGTGAACCCGGGAGGCAGAGCTTGCAGTGAGCCGAGATCGCGCCACTGCACTCCAGCCTGGGCGACAGAGCAAGACTCCGTCTCAAAAAAAAAAAAAAACCTACAAACATAGAAAAGAACTTCCCAATCTGAGGGCTCAGGATCCTGGGAGGTGGGGAATCTTGTGGTAGCTTAAAACCTTACTTTTCTAGCAATAGTGGTTTAATAATGCTGATTCATTTTATTTTCTAAATGTACTGCCTCTTTATGTCAGGTAATACTAAATTTCTATTTTCTGATTGTAAGAACAATTACGAATGCTTCCTCTTCTACACCTGCCTCTGTGCACTGACTTTGCCTGTCCTTGCATTAAGTAGAGTCTATTTTGCTGGCCCTTCTATCTGGGTTTGGTTATATGATTTTTTCACCCAATAAAAGGTTAGCAAACAAGAGACAAGAAGAGATTTGAAGGTGCTTGTATTGGGGCTTACTGCTCTTTAGAAACCTGTCATCACCATGCTGAAAAGTCATGCGGAGCAGAGAGTAGCTACCCCAGCTGAGGTCCTCCTGGCATCATCAACTTGCCAATCATCAGATATGTGACAGAGGCAATCCTGACTCTAGGTCCAATGGAGCCAGCCCAGACCAGAAGAAACCACCCAGGCAACACACAGAATTGTGTGAAATGGTACATTTTTGTTCCTTTAAATCATTCAGTGTGTGGAGATTTGTTATACAACAAAAGGCAATGGGAAAGTAGTCAGAAAATATCTTGTTAAGATGAATACATTTAGGTAAATTTAAAGAAAAGCACCAAGCAAGAAATGATAAAGACAATGTACTGGTATAGCAAGAAACAGGAAGATGGTATGAGACTGACAGAAGTTTGGGAAAAAATGACATAAAATATTGGGTATTCTGCACCTAAATCCAAAACAACAAACCCCAATCTATAAATGCATTTTCCCCTTGGATTTACTGGGAAGCAAGAGTACGGGCAAAGAAAACCTAGGCCTTTGAAAAGAAAAATAAAAACAATCTTATCCATAATGCACTTAAATAGCAAAACACTAGGAACATGAAAATAATCTGTTCTACTGAATAATTATTAAGAGTGTTATTTTAGTATTTATATTTTGGGGGATATTTTATTTTAATCAAATTCAGATACTGTATTTATGGGTTTTTGCTTCTAAAAGCACGGATGTAAGAATCAAGCAATTGATGACAGTGCATTTTTTCATGGCTTCTTGATCATTGACTACTCATTTTCCTGATTAAAGGAGATGTCCTGTTCTCCAGTCAAACTGATCCTGAGAAATTACAAAACATTTATTTAACACAAAGGTCAAAAATTGGCAGCTTATGTGCTAAAACTGAAGTGTGGATTCTTTTTTTCTCCCTACACAGTACTTTTAATAATTGAAATGAATCACCAATATTCAAATTAGGAGATTTTACATTAAAGTTCAAATGTTAGGTTTCTGGGAAAAATAGGAAGACTAGCAACACTGGGGCTGCATGTTTATAAAAACAACTGAGCAGTGTTTTCTCCTTTGGGTGCGGTTCATGTTCTCCAGTTTGCCATAGTCCCTGCCACTCCCTATCATGCCTGGCATTCCATTCACTCATCCCATAGACACACATACACTTCTTTCAAGTGCTTTTTTTTTTTTTTTTTTTTTTTAATGAGACGGAGCCTCGCTCTTTTTGCCCAGGCTGGAGTGCAATGGCATGATCTCAGTTCAGTGCAACCTCTGCCTCCTGGGTTCAAGCAATTCTCCTGCCTCAGCCTCCTGAGTAGCTGAGATCACAGGTGCATGCCACACACCTGGCCAATTTTTGTATTTTTAGTAGAGATGGGGTTTCACCATGTTGGCCATGCTGGTCTTGAACTCCTGACCTCAAGTGACCTGCCCACCTCAGCCTCCCAAAGTTGCCCAGGCTGGAGTGCAGTGGTATGATCTCGGCTCACTGCAAACTCCACCTCCTGAGTTCAAGCAGTCCTCCTGCCTCAGACTCCAAAGTAACTGGGATTACAGGCACACACTGCCATGCCTGGCTAAATTTTGTATTTTTAGTAGAAATAGAGTTTCACCATGTTGCCCAGGCTGGTCTCGAACTCCTGGTCTCAAGTGATCTGCCCACCTAGGCTTCCCAAAGTGTTGGGATTATAGGCATGAGCCTCTGTACCTGACCTCAAGTGCCTTTTATGTACTCAGATCCTGACTTAGGTGCTGCCTCTGAAGCACCGGTCCAATTGACTAGAAAAAGACCTGGAAGCCTTTCTTTTTCTGCTTCAGCAAATCGGAATGGCCATCTAGTTCCCTGAACCATTCCCCATCATTTCTCTGCACATTTATGTATGTTGCTAACACCACTGGAACTGCTCTCCTTCCACTGGCCCATCGAGTAGAGACTTTTGACATCTTACAATCTCAGTCCAAATACATGTTCTCACTGAGAATTTGTAGTGAGGAAATGATTTATATCAGATCTCACCAAGTTAGACGGAAAGACACTGGAAGACATTACACAAAATCAGCCTATCATATTCAATCCACAGCTAAAATCTCAGGATATTCTAGAAAAATCTATAAATAACTGAAAACTTTTTGATATTTTGGTGGCTCACACCTGGAATCCAAGTACTTTGGGAAGCTGAGGTGGGAGGATTGCTTGAAGCCAGGAGTTGGAGACCACCCTGAGCACCCATCTGTGAAAAATAGAAAATAAAAAAATTAGCTGGGCTTGGTGGTGTGCTCCTGTCATTGCTACACAGGAGGCTGAGGCAGGAGGATCATTTGAGGCTGCAGTGAGTCATGATCATGCCACTGCACTCCGGCCTACATAACAGAGTGAGACCCTGTCTCAAAAAAAAAAAGACAGAAAAGCCCAGACTCACTTCTATGTTTCTGCCACAACAGAAGCAAATTTCACTTTTCCCACACTGTCTATAGGTTTTTTCCTTCCCTATCCCTTATGAGTTCTGTGTCATTGTTACTTGATTTAGTCTACCACTGACTTTCTCAAATACAAGAAAATCATTTGCATGAGAAATAAATAAACCACATGCCAAATAACTGTCTCTAAGGTATTCTTTGATACTGTACAAATTTCTTGATCAATTCCACACTCAACCAAACTGAAGTCTTCCTTCTTTTAGGCTTCTATTGTATTGTGCTCCTATTTCCTCATGTATTTTAAGTGTTTCTTCATCTGTCTCTCCACTAAGCTGCACACTTTGTGAGGCCAGTGATTGTACATTTCCAGTTGTGTGTTTAATGCACCAAGCAGAGTGCCTGGCACATAGAAATTGTGACCAGTGCTGTAAATTGGCTACAGAAAAGCCATTCCCAACTCCTTCTCCCTTGATACTTCCCAATCCAGCAGTGGAACTTAAAAATAATTACTTTACTAGCTTTCCTGGTAGCTGAGTTTGGGCATATGATACGATTCTGGTCTATGAGAGCAAGCAAAGGTCTGCCGGGGAGGGCGCTCTGGAAAAGTCTTGATTTCCTGTTGAAAAGACAAAGTCACTGCTGGCCTAGTCCTTAAGTCACCTACTTACACAGTGTGAAATACGTATATGACAGCTGCAGCTACTATAGCCATCATAAAAGACAGTTCAGGAAAATTGATGCAATGCTGGCACTTATGTCAACAACCAATACCTCCATACTTTCTGTTATGCAGGAAAAAATCAATTCTTATTGTCAAAGCTGCTTCAGTTGGGCATTCTGCTACTTGCCACCTAACACAATCCTATGTTACACTGAAGGTGCTCAATAAATATTTGTGGAATAACTAAATGATTGAATGAATCCAGGTGTTTGACTGCACCAAAGCCAGATTGCTGCTATTTTCTAGCCATTTAGTACTGAATATTAACTATTACTGAAGAATGAGATTTTGCATTAATATTAAAAAATTTAGTTGACTAATAGATAATCCTGAGAGTAGATTTCTGTCCTTATTATGTGTCTCTCCACTTTACATGCACAATCACGCTGTCCCTCAGAGCATGCCAGATGCAGAAGTTACAGAACTGGCATAGATCTAAGTAAATTAGTCATTTTCCTAGCATACTTCCGTGTCAGTGGTAATGTTGGGTTTTCTTAATTATAATGCAGATCTGCTCACAATGCAGTAATACTAACTGTTATGGCCTAGAGAAGCCAAATTCAATTTTACTCAACTATTAAGATTCATTTGGATGTTTCTGACATGATTTCTGCAAGAGGACGAGAGCATATAGAAATTGCTCTTATAGTGAAGTATTTTTCGAGGCTTGCTGTAGCACAATAAAGAAATTGGGAGAAAACTGAACATCAGCCATCAAAAGAAAAAGGGAAAAAATAGCAACTAAAGAAAAGGCTTCTAATATTTATTTATTGTTCTTTTAAAATCATTTTCTGTCCTACCTGTGGCAGGCTGAAATCTATCTCTACCTGAGCCTGAGCCACAGGGACAGAGTCTGAAAATCTTCGTAAATACGATTTGTGGAGAAGACAGGTCTAAAGAAAAAAATTTTTTCTCATGCTCTGAATTTTCAAGTTGGCTCTAGCCCAAATGCCAAGCTCAAAAACCATTTTCATTTCACTTTCTGAGACGACAACTTTTCCCAAACAAAAAAAAACAATCACCAGTGCAACATTCTGAGTATAGGAAAACTGATTTGTATTTTAGGATTTTGTTGGTCATACGATCCCCTTCCTACAAGAAGGAATGCACCCAAATTACTTCCTTTCATTTCATCTCATTATGAGACTCTTCTTGAATAACATTCCCCCTCAATTCAGAAAGGTAATATATAAGCTCATGTTATGAACTAAATGTTTGTGTCCTCCCAAAATCATATGTTGAAATCCTAACCTGCAACATGATGGTGTTAGGAGATAGAGTGTTTGGGAGGTAATTTGGTCCTGAAAGTGGAGCCCTCATGGATGGAATTAGTGCCCATATAAAAGGGTCCCGCAGAAACTCACTCTGCTTTCTGCCATGTGAGGATACAATTAGAAGCCAAGAATATGCAACCCAGAAGGGGGCCCTCACCAGAACCTGGCCATGCTGGCAACCTGGTCTCAGACTTCTAGCCTCCAGAACTGTCAGAAATATGTTTCTGTTGTTTATAAGCCCACCCAGTCTATAGTAATTTGTTACAGCAGCCTGAACTAGATAAGGTAGCCTATAGCACATATATATGAATTTATTTATGAAATGCGTCATACTAGGCAATATAGTTGATGCAAAACAATGAGGTAATCTTTAACAATTGGCTTTGTCCATTTGGGCTATTATAACAAAATAATATAAACTAGGTACCTTATATAGGACAGAAATTTATTTTTCACAATTCTGGAGGCTGGGAATTCCAAGATCAAGGCAATGGCCAGTTCTTTGTCTTGTGAGGGCCCGCCTCCTTGTTTACAGATGATGTCTTCTCATTGTATCCTTACATGGCAGAAAGAGACAAGGTAGTTCACTGGAGTCTCTTTTATAGGGACACTAATTTCATTCATGAGGATTCCACTCACATGAGGCCCCCATCTTCTAATATCATCATATTGGTGATTAGGTTTTAACATACGAATTGAGGGTGGGAGAGACACACACATTCAGACCATAGTAGCAATACTCTAATTAGCCTTTTATATATTGTATTATAGACCAACAAGCTCAAACACCTTGATATAGATAAACTAATGTATCAACTCATTCTATTTGGGAATGGAGGAAGGATCATTGATACTTAAAATAAACTTTAATCTTATCACTTAAATTAACTGCTAAGTTGTTGCCCTGGAATGATCCAAGAGGCAGACTTTATGGACCAATAAAAATTACTCTGAAACCAGCGTTGTACTCATCTGACATTTTGGTCTCCCCAGCAGTAATCCCAATTTTTTTCCCTCTGGTTGTGGTATTTGAGTTTATCTTTGGGGAAACAACCTTCACTCACTCTCTCAAACCATGTGGTCATGGGACCTTGTCTTAACCCCTCTGCATGTTCCTTTCCCCTTATCTCAGTGATTAGTTTAGATGTGAATGAAACAGCCAATTAGTTGGTTTGGGGACTTTGATTCCCTGAATGCCTAGTACAAAGTAAGTGCTCAATAAACTTGCTGCTGTTATTGTTATTATGAAAGTAATCATCAGTAATTAGTAATTAGTAACCATCAGTTGCCCTCATCCAGATGCAATTCAATGCAGTTCAATTAAATATAAATATGTTATATTCCTAAATATGTTGAGGCTGAGGACAAATTTAATAAATTTCAGTGCATATCCTTAAAGAACTATCAGCTTAATAAAGGACACTATTTAATTGCAATCAGTGTAGTGAGGGCAATGACAAAATAAATAATACTTTGAAATCACAGGGAGAATTTAGGGAGAATTGACTGTGGATCAGACACTGCACCAAAAAAATTGTATTTATTCCATAATTTAATCCTCATAATAATCTTGGATGTGGGCACTACTATTATCTCATTTTAGAAAGGAGGAAACCAATCAAAAGGAGGCTACATAACATGCCCACGCTCACACAGCTAGTAAGATGCAGGATCTAATCCAGAGCTGAGAGGAGGTTGAAAAAGGGATGTCTGCAATGAGTGCTAAAGGATCAGTAGGAATTTGCAAAGGCAGTAAGGTAGAGAAGGGGAATCTCAGTGGAAGTAATGCTTGTGCATGACCCAGAGGTATGAGTTAGAATGTTGTATTCTGGCAACTATTCAGCATTTCTGGAGCAAAAGTGTGCGAGTGTGTGTGAGTGTGTGTGTGTGTGTGTATGTATGTGTGTGTGTTTATCAGCAAGTGGGAGCAGCTAAGGCTGGGTATATTTTAGGAACTGTGCTGCTTAAATTTGATCACAGTCCACAGTCTTAATTAACTAGGCTTTATACAAATGCAATTGCTGTGACAAATCAAAGATACCATGAGAATAATAGAAATGATCACTTTGGATCCAGAGCAAGTTCTGTCTCATCTCAGCAATGCTGTTTCTCTGCCAGATGAATGTCTCCTCCTGGGCCATAGTTCTGCTTTTGTGGAGTATAATTTCATAGAGGGAACTGAAAATGAATTAGTTCATTTGACAGGATTAAGGGGTCTGTCCTCATCAAATATTTTCTTCAGTACAGATCTCCATCAGATGCTGCCCAGAGGAGGCTTATTCAGCATTTGTATCGCTCATCTTATTACAGACCACTTGACTACACATTTGCACGGCTTTCCCTGCACCCAGGTCACAAAACAGACTGGGTAGTCTTGGTTTATAAAGAAGCAGCCAGGGCGAAAGGCACTACATAAGGCCATGACTAAAAGAGCTCCATCTGAGTTTTAAAACAAAGGGTGTCACTTTTAGGAATTCATTCTTTTAATTCAATGAATTTATGTAAAAAGGAAACATTATTACCTGACTATAAGTGGAAAACTGGTATTACATGCTCTGAAGTCAACATAAAAATAAATACAACAACACAAAGGTTACTGATTGTAGTTAGACACTATTGTCTTCCTAAGGTGAAATCCTCAGTTTCTTTTAAAAAGTTGGAGATGAACATATTTTTGAGAGGTGTTAAAGACATGATAATACTAAATTGAGATTTTCTCCTTTAATGTAGCAAAAGGATAGAAGGAAATGGAAAGGGAAACAATTGGCCAGGCGCGGTGGCTCACGTCTGTAATCCCAGCACTTTGGTAGGCCGAGGTGGGCGGATCCCTTGAGGTCAGGAGTTTGAGACCAGTCTGGTCAGCATGGTGAAACCCTATCTCTACTAAAAATATGAAAATTAGCCAGGCATGGTGGCGCATGCCTGTAGTCCCAGCTACTCGGGAGGCTGAGGCAGAATGGCTTGAACCCAGGAGGTGGAGGGTGCAGTGAGCCAAGATGCTTCATTGCACTCCAGCCTGGGTGACAGAGCAAGACTCCACTCAAAAAAAAAGGAACACTTTATTTACTCTGTACTTCAGTTGCTATTTGGTGTCACCTGTACTATTATCTCAAATGATTTTATTTAGCAGTGGTATGACCCCTATACACTGAATACAATGAAACATTCCCCTTCCTCTCTTGTTCTTTTATTGCCTCTTGTAGCAGCAGGAGAGAGAAAGAACCAGTGCTCTCCTTAATGCCACACAATATCCTGATAGCTTTCAATCCAAGATCACTTTTATTTAGATCTGATTCAAGAACTAAGCACACTAATTGAAAATATACACAAAGGAAACTATAGAATATGAAGGAACTGTAACATATGTAGCCTAACTTTTTCAGTTGGCATTCACATTAAAAAATGTACAAACCTAGGCAATACCATTCAGGACATAGGCGTGGGCAAGGACTTCATGTCTGAAACACCAAAAGCAATGGCAACAAAAGCCAAAATTGACAAATGGGATCTAATTAAACTAAAGAGCTTCTGCACAGCAAAAGAAACTACCATCAGAGTGAACAGGCAACCTACAGAATGGGAGAAAACTTTTGCAACCTACTCATCTGACAAAGGGCTAGTATCCAGAATCTACAATGAACTCAAAGAAATTTACAAGAAAAAAACAAACAATCCCATCAAAAAGTGGGCAAAGGACATGAACAGACACTTCTCAAAAGAAGACATTTATGCAGCCAAAAAACACATGAAAAAATGCTCATCGTCACTGGCCATCAGAGAAATGCAAATCAAAACCACAATGATATACCACCTCACACAGTTAGAACGGCCATCATTAAAAAGTAAGGAAACAACAGGTGCTGGAGAGGATGTGGAGAAATAGGAACACTTTTACACTGTTAGTGGGACTGTAAACTAGTTCAGCCATTGTGGAAGTCAGTGTGTCGATTCCTCAGGGATCTAGAACTAGAAATACCATTTGACCCAGCCATCCCATTACTGGGTATATACCCAAAGGACTATAAATCATGCTGCTATAAAGACACATGCACACGTATGTTTGTTGTGGCACTATTCACAATAGCAAAGACTTGGAACCAACCCAAATGTCCAACAACAATAGACTGGATTAAGAAAATGTGGCACATATACACCATGGAATACTATGCAGCCATAAAAAATGATGAGTTCATGTCCTTTGTAGGGACATGGATGAAACCGGAAAACATCATTCTCAGTAAACTTTCACAAGGACAAAAAACCAAACACCGCATCTTCTCACTCATAGGTGGGAATTGAATAATGAGAACTCATGGACACAGGAAGGGGAACATCACACTCCGGGGACTGTTGTGGGGTGGGGGGAGGGGGGAGGGACAGCATTAGGAGATACACCTAATGCTAAATGATGAGTTAATGGGTGCAGCAAAACAACATGGCACATGGATACATATGTAACAAACCTGCACATTGTGCACACGTACCCTAAAACCTAAAGTATAATAATAAAAAATAAAAACAAAACAAAACAAAACAAAACAAAACAAAATGTACAAACCAAGGCTAACATTTCTTGAAGGACAGCTCAGTTTCTACACTGTCCCCTTGATGAAAAGCACCAGACTGAGAAGTCATCAGTCTAGTATCTTAAGACACAGTTAATCGCTGAATTTGGAACACAGCTTTCAGCACCTGGATGCTCAGGAAAAAATATTAAGCAATCAAGTTTCATCAGTGATGACCAATAAAAGAGAAAAAGCTAAATTCAGCCCTAAGTTTCATTATCAAGATGGGTTGAGCAACCTCCAATATTATTAAAGGACCAATGACCTTGACTGCTTTGGATTGCGAGAGAAATGAATTTCAAAGATGAAATAGGAAAGTATGTCACTGCAAAGATGCATAGATGTACTCTCTCATGTGAACAGAGACCAATATATCTGCTTTTACTGATCAAAGTGAAAATGTAAATTGCCTTTGGGCAGTAAGGGCCAGTGCAGCCTGCAAATAACGCTTGGTTTCTACACACTTGAAACTTCTTAGGCTACTAGGCTTCAGGTGGCTCTAAGAGGGGGTGCTAATTTCAAGAGGAGCTCGTGCTCACAGTTTAAGAGGTTTCATAAGGAAAAGAGGGGGATAATTTTTGAGTAAACCCTAAGTGTATAGCATTCCATCTAATGCTTGTGGCAATCCTGGGAAGAAGATCATTATTATCCACATTTTACAGATAAGGAAGGGAAGGTTCAGATTTTAATTAGCCCAAGCTAGTGAATGGCAAGGTTTAAGGTTCAGGCTTTACGGATGCCACATTTTGATATCTTTTTTGATTTCATAATGCTTGCTAGAATTATTATATGAGGCTTGATGATGTCAATATCAATTTGTCACATAGCTCTTATTTCTACATACCTAGCATCTGCTCCCTTCTCTTCTGGGAACAATACTTTAATTTTCCTTTGGGGAGCTACTCTCCCTACAGTGTTAGTCAGATGCTTCAGGTGGAGCTAACCATACTCCCTGGAAACAGAGGTGGCCACATGACCAGGCTGGTCCAATCAGATCACTCCATCTCTTTGTAGCTTAAACACTGTTGGAAAAAACAAATAGCTATGCCTCTCCTTGAGAAGTATGATTCCTCTCCTGCTGAAGCTGGGCTGGCTCTAGTTACTTGCTTGAACAAATGAATGTAACCCAAGGAACGCTCTAGGATTTCTTAAGGTAAGTCATAAAATGTCTTGCAGCTTCCACCCATGCTTTTTAGACTCTTATTTCTGGGAGTCCTGAGCCAGCCTACAAAAAAATCCAACAGCCCTGAGACTACGATCCTGGGAAGTGCACATGCAGATGCTACAGTCGATCATCCCAGCTGATCCCAGCCTTCCAGCTGTCTCCTTCAAGCCAAGGTAAATGAGTCATTTTGAACTTTCACAACCAATCCAGTCACCAGCTGAACACCATGGACCTCTGTCCATGAGTAGTTTGAAACAATAGCCATTTTATGACATCTCATGTTTATTCTGAAGAATCATCCTGCCAAACCTTATCCAAATTGCTACCAATAAAAACATGAGATGTTATAAAATGGCTATTGTTTCAAACTACTAATTTTGGGGCTGTCATATACAACTAAAAACTGGAACAATTTCTGGCCACAGTGACTCAGAAATAGGCTTGTAACCTAAGCCAACCAATAATTTTCAATTCCAGGATTTTTTCTAATGATATTGGGAAAAAAGATGTTTTTTTTTTTTTCATTGCTGGGTGGTACCCTGGTGTGATATAAAACTAGGCCTGTTGGTAGCATTTTTATTACTACTGAGGCACAGCTTGTTTGAGATGGAACCCAATGTAGAAGAAAATAGAATAGAAAGATGGAGAGAGAGATCGTGATGTCTGAAGTAAGTCATTGCCTTGGCCTTATGTTTCATGGCCAGAAAACTTTTTGTTTAAATCAGTTGAATGGTGTTTCTTGCTCCTGAAAGAATTTAAACCAAGAAAAGCCATACTGGGGGAGAAAAGTAAAATGAGAAGTAAATGGTTGCAAACAATGAAAGGAAGGCTCTCTACACATATATATTTATATACCTATGCATATTTGTAATTCATGTCAAAGGCACTGTTTCAAAGTTGGAGGTATGCAAAAAGAACAAGATAAGCTTAAGGACCACATTTAAAAATATTTTGCCATATCTATATAAAAGGGCTCTCAGTTCAAAGGCCATTTTAATCTTTCCAAATATACTTCTGCAATGGACTGATGTTTATGTCCCCCCAGAATTCATACCTTGAATTCCTAACCTCCAAAGTGATAGTGTTAGGAGGAGGGCCTTTTGGCAGAAGGATGGAGCCCTCGCAAATGGGATTAGTGCTCTTATAAAAGAGATCCCAGAGAGATTCCTCACCCCTTTTGCCATGTGAAGTTAGAAAAGACAGCCACCTGTGGGGAAGTAGCCCTCACCAGACACTAAATCTGCAAAGCACCTTGATCTTTAACTTTCCAGCTTCCACAACTGTGAGAAATAGACGTTATTTATAAGCCACTTCGTTTGGTATTTTGTTATAGCACCCTGAAAAAACTAAGACAATTCTTAAACAGAAAGAAAAACTGTACAGTTTGATCAAAAGCTACTTGAGAAAAAATAAATAAGCAGAATAGTATGGTAGTCAAAACTACCAGCTTATGTCTCAGTGGGCAAGTTACTCTGATGACCTGAGTTTTACTTTCTTTATCTGTAAAATGGAAGTAATAACTGTCCTGCTTTATAATCATTTTTGTTTTTTAAATTAAATGAGTTAGTGTTTCTTGAGGCAATAGGAAATAGGCAAGTAAAACCATGTTAGGGCTCACATTTTGGAGGGACTTATTTGGATGCATCAGGCTTTATGAAATAGGTAGTGGTCTGCATCCACAGAAAAGATATGGATGTGAATTCTGAGGTTGATGCTAAAAAAACTAACACTATTGCTTTCAAATAAGATAACTACTAGCCACATATGGATATTTAAATTTAAATTAATTAAAACTAAATAAAATTAAAAGTTCCTTCTCAGTCATACCAGCTACATTTCAAGTGCAAAACAGCCACATATAGCTAGTGGCTACCATATTGAATTGTACAGAATGGAACATTTCCATCTCTACAGAAAGCACTATTGGACAGTGGTGATCTGGTATACCAGATCATTCTATCTGCGTGGCATTTGTTAGCCATCACTTGGCACAAACCCACTACTCCTTCACTCCCAGCACTCCTAAAAAAGTTAGAAGATCTGACTTTCACTTCTTTTCATGTCTTATGTTCACCACTCTGGAGGCACCTGTGGATGAAAAGTGGAATGGAATCATAAAAAAACCTGGGCATTGATACCATGTTTGCCATCGATATTGGTGAGAACTCCAGATAATCCCATCATGTTAATGAGCCTCAGATTCTCATCTGTAAAGTGAGTCTACAACACACAACGTGGACCTCCATCCATGACATGTAGAACCACCCACTTTGCAAGGTTGTTGAAATTGCCTGAGAGAACACTGGTGCTTTGAAAAATGTACAAAGATGGAGATGGACTAAGTTCTCCAAAGGTGAATTATTTTCTAAAGAGGAATTTCTCAAGGTTTAAATTAATGGTTCATGTAACAACATAATCAAGATCATGAGTTCTGACACCAGAAGAAACAGGTTTTTTTTGTTTACTTAAATCCTAATTTTAGTCACTTACTAGTTATAAGGAATAAAGTTTTAAGGAATAAAATCCACCTAGCAGCAATGTTGTGCTGATTAAGTAAGACAACATGCTCTTTCTATTGTATCTGGAGCACAGAATGAAGTAAAAATTGTTAGCTAATTCTCCTGGCCCTGAACCTTCCACAGGCCATTGCATGAACTTCAATCAGTACATATGCAAGATGGTAACAGGAGTGTATCTGTACTTTTTGCGGCAGGTAGAGAAAACTGCAGACAGCTAATAATACCAGCATCTATTTTCTTTTAAAAGTACATTATTTTAAAAGGCTCATTATTCTTTGTGTTGAAAAAAAACAGTTTCTACTTTTAAGTTAATGCATACTATTTTTTAGAGTAATATTTTGGAAGCATCTCAGTTCTACATTGTGGGAAGCAAATACAAAAGTCCACTAAATGATGAAAGACACAGATTGAACTTAGTAAGTAAATCGATAAGTGTAGTTATTGATGCACTCCTCTATGCGTCACGTGAAGCACTTAAGCGAGTGAAGTGGTTAAGAACTTCATCACTGGAGTTGGTGAGATCTAGGTTTAAGGGACCTTGATCAAGTGATTTAACTTCTGTAAACCTTGCTGCCCTTTTTATTAGATAGGGATAATCATAATGTTCTTACTTCATTGAGTTGTTGAGGTAATGATATATGAAATGAGTTAATATAGAAAGACCTTAGAAGAGGACTTATCATATGTAAGCGCTATCTATGTTATTGGTGATGATAATGATGGCCATTATCATCACTTATATTATGCAGAACAATTCCAGATATGCAACAAGTGTTCAATTAAATATTGTGTATTACTTACATTTATCTACTATAATTTTAAAATAACATATTTGATTTTAGTTTGAATAAGTAAATGATGTTGACAGTTGTAATAAAGAGGTTTACAATCAGGAAATTAAGTTTATCTGTGGTAACTAAGACTACCAGGAAAACGTTCAACTATCATAAGCCTGGTGACTATTAATCTATATTTAATTATATTATGTTAAAATTTTAAACTACTTTTCAACCAAATTGCTTTTAATATGTAGTTATTTAAAGTAAGATATACCTTAGAATCATTTTAAGGCATGAAAACCTCACGGTGTTTACCCAGTTCACACCAGATTGTCTCAATTCAATACAGTTTAGGTTTTTATCATTTTGATATAAGAAAAATAGTTATCTTCTCCAGTGTAATTCTAACCAAGATCTAGAGGAAATAAGTTATTTCAACTTGTCTGCTAGTAGAAATATATGATGAGAAATCTACTGAAGCTATGAAAATAATTAAGTTAATAACATTTATGGCAACTACATCTGCTAATAGTAGTATTTGCACATTTGTTTTCATACCTATTACTTCATGTTTAAATTCATCACACCAAGGCTGAGCCTTATTTCCATATTTATTGCTACTCAGATATTTATACTATATATTTGTTTAAAAAACAGCAATGGTTGTAATCTTGAATGGGCAAAGCAAATAAAATACGATTGCAAAAGTTCTAACGAGTTTTTTCCCCTTTCAGGGACAAGAAAATAGCTAGCATAGTTGAGAGGCGCATTTGCATTTGTGTCTTCTTAATATATACTCTGGAAAATCAATACAATAGATACCTGACCTTCCTCCTGTGCTTTTGAATAAGCAAGAACAGACAGAAATCAAAACGTGTAAAATCTTTAGGAATGTAATGAGCTGGTTTATAGCAGAGGACACATTTCTAACTTACATTTACCTGGTAGCCAAAGAAGAAAATCAACTTGCCTATGTCTTCCTGTTACATTTTTTTGTAGAACCCAATAAACCTGTCACCTTCTTGCATTTTTACTTTTGTTTTATTCATTTTACTCTTTACTATGCAAAATGATACAGTGGGAAGAAATTGAATTGGGAGTCAAAATTCTCCAGTGTACATCTGCCCTCTGTTGTCGATTAACTGTGTCACCCATTTGACTCACTCAACTTTTTCGTCTCAGTTTATCCTAAAAAGTGTGCAAATTCTAAGTTCTAGATGCAATATAACCTATTAGCAATATTGTGTGGACTGTTGACTACATAGGCAGCCGAGGCTTACAGCTCAGGCTTTTGCCCCAAAATATGCAAATGGGAAATGTGATACTGTACCCAGTCAAGCATGCACAGTGGTTCTACTCTTCAGGAGATGGGAGAGTTAACATTGTGCTTCCTGTAGTTCAAGATGATATGATAGGGCCTGAATCCTCACCTCTGAGATGTCCATTTTCTGTCCTTTAAGCAATGGACATACAATGATGGCCAAAGCACTGTCCATTCCTTTCTCTTGAGCTGCTCTAATGGGGAGACGGCCAAGTTAACAGGCGATTATGGTTGAGTACAATACGTCCTATTGCAAAGACAGCAATGGATACTAAGATAGCAGAGGTGAGGGGTAACAGACTCTGCCTAGGAGAGTGTTGAAGGAAGATTTATGTTAGTGGACAGTGATGCAAAGCAGGACAGGAAAGAGCACTGCAGGGAGAGGGATGAGCCTTTGCAAATGCCTGAACCCGGGAGGCAGCATGGAGCAAGGAGATGGGGACAGACCGTTAAGGATCTGATAAGCCATGATAATGGCATCGAACTTTATCCTGAGACAATGGGGACTCAAAGTTGGGAAGTTACACACAACATGCGTCTTTCTTAGCTTCAGTCGAGAGGGCATAAACTAGTTGTAATAGCCCACTCTGAAGCCGTTGCCTCAGCAAAATGGATCCAGTTCCCTTCGGCCCCTTTTCATTCTCCCTTTCAGGAGCCTATTTCCCTGTGAGGCATTTCCCATCCTCTGCTCCCTGGCAGTGTCTGTTCTGGGAACCTTCCTCTGCTCTTCTTGTGTAATTCCTTCCAAACAGAGAGAGTTCTGATATCTGAAGAGGATCAAACTAATAAATTACCTTTACATAGCTGGTAATGGCTGGTAATGACAGGATATGTTACCCTTTCAGGAGGCTTTGGGTTTTAAAAATAATTGGGATTATAACAGTGATGCTTAAAAAAGTCTTCTATTTTTTTCATGGCTTCTACTAGTCCTTGCCCATAAGCATATCTATTTTCACACTGATTTACATGAAAATCCAGATAGTATTTTGAATCTTTTTTGTTGTTCCTATAAAATTAAGAATTAGTTTTGTCTTGATAATGGCCTAACCTAGTGGAAGAGTGGAATTTTGCATTTCAGGAGACAGGCCTGCAAAGGAAATACACACAGACAAGACCAGGAGGGAAATCTTGTCAGTGTCCTTCAACGAACTCCACAGCTGCTTTTTTCTCTACCTCGACACAGGGTAGGATGGACAGGAAATGAACTCTAATGAGGCCACATGTGCTAATGACATTTCATTAATTAACTTGATACATTCTTTCTTTTCCCATGGGACCAACCCACACAGAATTTCCCCAGTCAACTTTGCTAATTCATGACAATCAATAATACATATAAAGTACCTAGCACTGTGCCTGACACTTACCAAGTGGTCAATGAATATTAATTTTCCTTCTTTATCATAGAGATTGACAATGGTGCATCAACACTTGGAGGCCGATGTGACAGAAATTACCAAGTTGGACTCTTGGGTTAGACAGAACGGAATTTGACTCTTGGCCTCATTGCTGTTTCTCAAACACACCCACACCATGATGCTATCTTTGGGCCTCTGCTCTTCTTCCTTCTGTTGTCTCGATTCTCTTCCCTCATGCATTTACTTGGCCAGCCTTCTCATCTTCTTCTAGTGACCATTGAACTCTTACTTGCTCTATGAACTCTATCTATGCCACTTTATTTAATGTTGTTACTTGCCTCTACTTCTTCCAACACTATGAATCTACCTTAATCTACTATATTTTTCCATGCGCCTATAATTTCCTGATTTTATATGTATTATGTCTATTGGTGTTATTTTTGTCTGATTTCCCCCATAAGAATCTAAGTTTCTCAAGGGTGAAGATCTTTTTCTGCCTTATTTATGCATGCATCTCAGATATCTAGGATTGTTTTTAGCACAGAGAAGGAGCCAAAAATCTTTGTCGAACGAGTTAATGGTTACTTCATGAGTTGTGTGATCACTGGACAAGATGCTTGACCTTCCTAAACATCTAGAAAGTAGGAAAACTAACAGTATCCACAACATAGAGTTGCTAAGAAGCATAAATAAGATAACGAAGAATTTGACACCCAGTGAAAGTTCAATAACTGTTGTAAAAGATTTAAGGCAAACTTAAGATGTCTTTCCGAACACTAAGATTTTTTTCAGGTAGTTATGGACTGCATGTTTATGTCCCCTTGAAATTCACATGTCAAAGCCCTAATCACCAATCTGGCAGCATTTGGAGTAAGCAAGTAATTAAGGTTAAATAAAAGATCATATGGATGGGGCCCTGATCTGACAGGATAAGTGTCCTTATAAGAAAACACATCAGAAAGCTCCACTTCCACCTTACTGCATACACCAAGGAAAGGCCATGTGAAGCCATAGTGAGAAGATGGACATCTGCAAGCCAAGAAGAGAGCCCTCATCATAAATGGAATGGGCTGGGATCTTAACTTGGACTTCTAACCTCCAGAACTGTGACAAAATAATTTCTGTGTTTAAGCTGCCCAGTCTATGGTTATTTTGTTATGGCAGCATAGGCTGGCAAATACACCTGTTTAGATTTTTTGGTGTATCTTGCAAAGGAGAACTGACATCTAAATAAATACTACTTTGTAATAACATGACATCATGTTTCTTGTGAGGCCAAAACACTTTCTCATTACTTAGGTTATATACCATCACCATCATCCCAAGCACAATAGGGGTTGTGCAGTTTTTGTTTTTTATCTTCTTTGCCATTTTGCATGTAGAGAAATGGGTCTGGGTTGGTTAACAGGTGTACATAAAATCATACAGTAAGATATGCTAAGAATCTAAGTGTCTGACTCAAAGATGTCTTTATCACACTACGATGCTTCCCAAGACCAAGTCTTATTGAAAATATAACAATTTTAGAGCCTAAAAATCTTGTGAGCTCCATAATCATTTAATAGAACAATACCTGTTTCTTCATTGCAAACACAACTTAAGTATAGGTAGAGGGTACTTCAAAGGGGAGAAGGGGTGAAGAATTCTAGCTGCTAGTTTTAATCAACTGTTTTTGCCCTGATCTGACAACCCAGTAATCATGTTATATAGTTTAAAAAGCATGCTAATATATTTCATTGTTTCCATATAAATAAATAATATTTTAATATAACCTTTTAAAATTTTTGTCTCAATAGTAGGGATCTCTTTCCCTATCCTGTCTCACCATGGTTCTCCATTAGCCTATGTTTTCTATTTGCTTTTGAGCAGATAATTTCATCTTTAGTTTAGTTTTGGGGCCCAGTGGTGGCTCTATGGTAAGATAAGTTAATTGGTTATCCAAGGGCTGGCCAACAGGCTTTAATTCAAGTTCTAATCCAGCCATTGCTAGTGGCTGCCTAAGGCATGGTGTTTAAGGTTCTGAAGCTCTGTCTAGATTTCACGAGCAAGAGTACTGTGATTGATTATCAATGTCTGCCCTGGTGAGAAGGACAGAATGGCAGCAGGAAAGCTATGAATTTGCTATGCATGGCCCAGAACTTAAAATATCGAAGACCCTTCCTGCATCACAGGCCTTGCATGAGGCCATAATAAACACCCTTCCAGCCCAGAAAAATAACGTAGAATATTCTATTGCCATGGAATATGTATTTCTGATTCATTTGCACTGTGGCTGCCTTTGAGAATAATTTAAATGAAATGAAAGGGTATGTTTTAGTCATTTTGAAAAGAAGGGCATTTTGGGGAACATTTCACCTGACAAATGTGTTGAAATGGTCACTGTTAGGTACTAAGCTAGAGCACCCAGGAAAAATGCCTTCTATGAAATATGTTAAAATATATTTAACATTTTCTCAATGTTAGAGCAGTTATTTCACCTTGAGTTATGGGGCTTCGATGACTAATATTTCAACCAATCAGACCATAACAAATGCATACTCGTGGAGCACAGCAATGGTCTGATTTTGCCCACACAGTGTTTCCACCAGCTTTCATATCCTGGTAACAAACCTGTAGTGTAAATTGATAAAGCATATTTGCTATGTGTGTGTGTGTGTGTGTGTCTGTGTGTGTGTGTGTGTGTTGAACACACCCTAAGGTGACCCCTAATGATTTATGTCCTTGGGTCATCTCTGCTTAAGTGTGGGCAGGACCTGTGAGTCAGTTTTAAGAAATACAATGTGGCACTGCTGATGGGAATGCCACTGTGTTCACAATAGCAAAGATTTGGAGCCAACCCAAATGTCCATCAGTGATAGACTGGATAAAGAAAATGCGGCACATATACACCATGGAATACAATGCAGCTATAAAAAAGGATGAGTTCATGTCCTTCGCAGGTACATGGATGAAGCTGGAAACTATCATTCTCAGCAAACTAACACAAGAACAGAAAACCAAACACTGCATGTTTTCACTCAAAAATGGGAGTTGAACAATGAGAACACATGGACACAGAGGGGGGAACATTATGCACTGGGGCCTATTGGGAGGTGGGGAGGTAGGGGAGGGATAGCATTAGGAGACATAACCTAATGTAGATGACGGGTTGAAGGGTGCAGCAAACCACCATGGCACGTGTATATCTATGTAACAAACCTGCATGCTCTGTACAAGTATCCCAGAACTTAAAGTCTAATAATAATAAAAAAAGAAATGAATGTGACAGTAGTGATGAGAATGCCACTCCCATGATTATGTTTTATTGTATAAGACTCCTTCTTGGTAGACTGCAGAGATTTTCTTGCTGGCCTTGAAGAAGCAAACCACCATGTTGCAAACTGCCTGTGGGAGGGGTCATGTGGCAGGGAATTGCAAGTAGCTTCTAGGACCTTGAGCAGGCTCCATCTGGCAGCTAGAAATAAGCTGGGCCCCCAGTCATACATCTGCAAGGAAATAATTACTGCCAACAGCCTGAAGGAGCTTGGAAATGGAATCTTCCATAGTTAAGCCTCCAGATGAGAACACAGCCCACCTGGCACTGATTGCACTCTGGTAAGACACTGAGAGGAGGACTCAGCTAGGGCATTCCTGAACTTGTGACACACAAACATTTTGAGTTACTAATGTGTGTTGTTTTAAGTGCTAGATTTGTGTAATTTGGTTTGCAGAAATAGAAAAGTAATATAAAGTGACAGAAATGAATTTAAAATGTGACCCTTAAACTTGCACAATGTGATTGTAAGGTTACAACCATGCTCAACATGTCAATGAGTGTGAGAGAAACTGTTAAAAGAGAAAAGCTAAAGACTTTCGAAGAATACAGCTTGCATCATATGTGACTATTCCCAGGACAGTAGTTTGTAACTTTTTGTGTTTGGTTGAACACTTGAAAAGTGTAAAATATTTCTCTCTCCGCAGTTACTTATTATTATCCACCTGGTTATCCTCCAAAGGATATCCTCCTTGTCCTTGTTTGAGTAGAACCATTTACTGACCTGGCTGCAGTTTTACATACTCAGGAGGTAGCTCTTGCACATTTCAGCAAACATGCTTTGATCTTTGGTGTCTGCTTAATAGGCTGCCATACTTCTCACCTCCTACTCGCAAAAAGACACACTCTGTTCTTACCATTCTGCATGCCCACAAATATTACAATCTGACAAACTTTTCTTATAAACTTGTTTTTGAGTAGATATCCTCCTCACTTTTAGCAGCAATAACTTGCATTCTTGATCATACTTTGATCCCTTTGAAAGGGTCATGGTACGCCTGTGTACCATAGCACAGGTTGAAACCTGGCCCCACTACTTTTGGAGTGACTTTTACTTTTACTGACCATGGATATTTTTGTTGCGCAGATGGAGAAATTTTAAAGCTCATTAGCTTAACTGTTAAGAGGTTGGATGGTAAATTTGTGGTGAGGGGATAAGAAAAAGATGAGGTACAATTTTGATTTGGTAAAGGATTCCTTTTCTATATTAAGGGGCTGAGTCAGATACGAGGACACTTGATACATAGTGACATGACAGGGATAACTGCAGATCTCTTACAATTGTGCACCTGTGTGGACCAGGTGAAACTAATCAAATCAATTAAAAGCCCCAGTGGCAGACAATGCAGGAACAATGTGGCTGTCATGCTTGGATCATGGTATCAGCCCTAGTTAAGCTCCAGGAATGCATGCCAGAGTCTAGGGAGACCCCTCATGGTGCAGTGGCAGGCAAATGCATACTGCTTGCTCTGGGAACAATTTGTGCTTGGAGCAATTCATGTTAGGATGGCAGCTAAGGGGCCCGGCTGGCTTTCAACACAAAGGCCTAGCGAGCAGTTTCTCTGTGGCTCAACTCAGAGAGCTGGACAAGAGGGACTAGGTTTTATGGGAAAGAAAGATCCTTATGGAATAATGTTTATGACAGACTAAGGGGACATACAAACTCCAAGGCTGGAAATATTTACTGTTTGCTTTATATTTGGTTATACATAAATGAGACTAAAATGTGATTATTAACATTTTTCTTGTCCCTTCACCACATATATTATGCTTTAAAAAGATATAATCCTCCAAAAAAGCAGTCAATTAGGTATGCACTAAAACTCAGTTTCTGTACATTGGATTAATTATTTCTGTGGTTCCCAAGTTTATCCAAATTATATGATTATGATAATATAATGATGATGATCACGGTAACTGTCATCATAATTATCATCTTTTTACTTAATCATTCTCTTAGCATTAAGCAATTTGTTCAAATATAAAAATAAATCTATGAATGCTGTTCCATTAACTCTCTTTCCAAAATATTATTAGAAAATGATGCCCTTTCCTGGAGAAATGGAATCTTATTAGGTTTTCATCAGAAAGGCCTCCTTTCTAGGAATGATTTTTCAAAAAACGATTTGGTAAAATTCCCGTAACTAAAACTCATGACTTCAAGTATTTTAAAGCGTACAAATCCAGTGGCTTTGAGTATATTCAGAATGTCAAATCATTGCCACAAGTTAATTCCAGAACATTTTCAGGATCCCAAAAGGAAACCCTCTTCCAATTAAGCATCATCATTTTCCTCTCCTCACAGCCCCTAGTGACCTCTAGTTTGCTTTCTATCTCTATGGATTTACCTATTCTGGACATTTCATATCAGTGGAATCATACAATATGTGGCCTTTGCACCTAGCTTCATTCACATAGCAGGATTTTCAAGTTCATTCATTTTAGTGCAGGCTAAGTATCCCTTATTTGAAATGCTTGTGACAAGAAGTGTTACAGATTTCAGGTTGTTTGGGTTTTGCAATACTTGCACATACATAATGAGATACTGTGGGGATGGGACCTAAATCCAAACACAAAATTTATGCATGTTTTATGTGCACCTTATACACAGCCTGAAGGTAATTTTATTTTTCCCTTGGGGACACTGAATAATCTATGTGTGTTGTTCATCTGTATTTTGACTCGCTTGACCTGTCATATGAGATCAGGTATGGAACTTCCCATTTGTGCTGTCATGCTGGCACTCAAAACACTTCAAACTTCAAAGTAGGTCAGATTATGGATTTTTGGATTAGGGATACTTGGGCTATACATCATTCCTTTTTATGGCAGAATAATATTCCATTGCATGGATACATCACATTTTGTTTGCCTATTCCCCCGCTGATGGGCATTTGGGCTGTTTCCACCATTTGGGGATTATGAACAGTGCTGCTGTGAACATTTGTGTAAGAGTGTTGGTCTGAATACATGTCTTCAATACTTTAGAATCTTAGAATAATGCTTGGTTTTGTGTCTTTTGTGGGGAAAAACTTCAGACCTGGTCAAAACTGTTATAGATGATGCCATAGCTCTTTGCATATTGTGTTCCAGAGTATTAAGAAAGAGTTGTTTTACTTGGGAGGGTGAAGGTGAATGTGGCAGATCAAAGTACATGGGGCTGGGGAGAATTAGGGAAGGAGAGGCAAGCAGAAAGAATAACTGGGTCCTCTCTGAAATAACTCTAATTTCTCATAATCTGCTATATTGGTAGTATTGACATGGTGTCTATTGTCTGTGATTATTGGTATGACTGTCTACTTTCATCTGTGTTTCCAGAAGCATAATCAGTTTCTACCCAGTTAGTCAATCTTTAGTAATCCATCAACGGTCTGAAATAATTAGGATATTAATGCCCAAAATAGTATATTGGGGCATGGTAGCTGAGGTTTCATAAATAACTATTTTGTGTTTGGTGAAAGTCTTTTTTTTTTCTCTGTGTGTTCCAAAGCACAAGAAGGCTCAAATTTATTTTTCCGAGTAAGCAATAAAAAGAATGATTATAAACCTTATCTGTAAATAGAATTAATTATAGGGTTGCTATGAAGATTAAGTAACTTAATATGTTTAAATTGCTTAGAATGATGCCCTTGCTATGAGCAACCATTATATCATGATTATTACTCATTTAATATAAGAGAGCAAAAATGGTACTGTAAAAAGTAAATCAAACTACGTCCTCCACTTGCTTAAAAGCCCTTCAAGGTTTTCCCACTTTGCCAAATCAGTAAAGAATTTCCACGCACTAAAGCCCAGCTTGAATGACTGGGTTTCTAACCTCCCAAATAGTTTTGGATTATTTTTCTTCTAGCTTACTTTGATTTTCTTTCCTGGAGGAGACCAAGATTTTCCTGCCACAGGGCCTCGCCACCTGCATTTCCTATGCATGGCCACACTACACCTCTCTACACTGTGTCCAAACTACACTTCTGTTGGCTAGTTGCTCCTTCTCTTTCTTATGGGACATGGCTTCAATATCACTTTCTCCTGGATACTTTCCTTGCTAAAAGAGATTCATTCTCTCATTACTAATTTCTATTTCTTCTCCTTTTGGCTATAGTCAAATAATAGCCTAATTATAACCTGCAGTTTGTAAATTATCCACTGACTACAGTTTTGTCTATCCTTCCAACTCTCTACAACTTACCTGTCCACTCTCATCACTCTTGTGGTTCCTGTATTTAGCACAGTGTTTAGATATTCATGGTATATATTGATTAAATATTTGTTAAACAAACATAATTTCTAAATAGTTTTCATTTCCATTTCTGGAAAGTAAAGTAAGTATTTTATAAGTATGATTATTTTATACACTCTCATGGTAGGTATTATCAATTCTCTTATTTTAATAACATTTTCAAATTATTTATTTATTGCTTTGCATATTTCGTGGCTTTTTTCCTCAAAGGATTTGAGATGACAAATTCTGTCAAGCCTTGGTTATGACCTGTATTCACTTACGGCATGTTTTGACTTTGCAGTATTCATTTTATACAGTAATTCAATTTTAAATAGAGTCAGCAAAAGATGAGAGAATTAAGAGTAAAAAGATCTAAGTTTGGAACTAGGTATGTACAGATTTTTGGCTCCCTAAAACATTTTCCCTTTCTTTTTTTTTTGAGACAGGATCTCACTCTGCTACCCAGGCTGGGGTGCAGTGGCATGATCTCAGCTCACTGTGACCTCTTCCTCCTGGATTCAAGCGATTCTTGTGCCTCAGCCTTCCGAGTAGCTGAGACTATAGGCGCTTGCCACCATGCCCGGCTAATTTCTTTTGTATTTTTAGTAAAGACAGGATTTCAACATGTTGGCCAGGTTGGTCTCAAGTGATTCACCCACCTCAGGCTCCCAAAGTGCTGTGATTACAGGTGTGAGCCACAAAGCCTGGTCCATTTTCCCCCTCTTTTGATAGCTGAATCTCAATTTCCTTTGGAGAATCATCTAGTTTCTACTCTCTATTCATGAGCTTCTGAGCTTCTGACGTGGGGGTGTGCTCATCTTGATTAATCATAAATCATGATCTTCTGATCACAGTGATTGCTTAGGGTAGGAATTGGCAAACTTTTTTTTTTTTTTCCATAAAAGACCAGATAATAAATATTTCAGCCTTGTAGGTCACATACTCGTTGTCACAGCTACTCAATTCTGTCATGACATCACAAAAGCAGCGTAAATGCTATATAAACAAATGGGTGTGACTATGTTACAATAAAACTTTATTAAAAACTAGTGGTGGACCAGACTTAGTCAGTGGATTGTTGCTTGCTGACTCCTAGTTTAGAGTACTGCTCCTCAAAGGGTGATTATCTGTTTGTTATTGCTGGTCTGTAACAAGTCCAGAAATTAAGAAGCTTTTATAACAATTGGGCAGGGCAATTTTATGTCTGAGAAGTCTAATAACAAAGAATTTGGGCTTATATTTTATGTCCTTTCATTTTATTTTCATGCTAATTCATTTTTATTATATTTTATAGAAGTATTGGCCCATGACAGATTGGGTATTTTTTAAAAAGAATAAAAAGCACTGGTTTAGAACACAACATAACTTAAGCCAAGCCCATTAACCCAAACCAAGCTGATTCTACGACTTACCTAAAGAGACAGATTTCCTCCATTGGCACTCAAACCCAGAAAAAATGTGAGCTTGGAGCTGTTTAGAGCCATGTCAAAGAGCCTAGGAAGGAAGCCAACATAGTAGAAGGCACAACCAAAAGATGGGATGGAATGGGATGGAAACTGAGCACGGATGGCATCACTTGAGGCCATGCCTTAAGAAAACCTATAGTTTATTATTGTGTACTTGCAGTCTGCTTCCCTCACTAATAAGCTTTATCCCTGGACTTTGCTTGAATATAAGACTACAATTCCTTCCTGCTTCTTAAAAAAAAAAAAAAGGAGAAGAAAAAAAATCCAGTTTGAATTGGGTTTTCTGTCACTGATAACCAAGAGAATCTTGACAGACATACATTTTCAAAACTGCCCTTTGCTTCTAATAACTACCTATGAGATATTAGAAAAATCACCTCCATTATTCATACGTTTATTTCCACCACTATAAAACTAATGGGGTTTTATCAAATAATAGCTTAGTTCTACTAGAACTTTAAAATGTGTTTTTGGTGGGGTTCACTCACCGCACACTGGCTCACAGCCTGGCCCTCGCCCATAAGATAAATAAATACATCAAATAAAGTGAATCTTAGCTTAACTTTTCATGGTTAAATTGAAGATATTTATGATCTACATTTAAAATGTGAATTCAGAAATTTCAGTTTGTAGCATGTTTTCTCAAAAAAAAAAAAAAAAAAGAAACGAAGACAGACAGAAAGAAAGAAAACAAACAAGCAAGCTAGCTCCAAACAATAAACAAAAACAAAAAGCAAAAATACCCTCTCTACTAAGAATTCAAGGTTCGGTTCAGTCTGCCATTTTGGTAATGGCAGGCTTAAGAATGATTTGAATGCATCAATAAGCACTAAGTAATTTTTTTTCTTTTAAGTTAACATATAAAGAGTTTCTATCTACCTTAGATATTTGTTATTCATATTAGTTTGTCCCTGACAAACAAAATGAGTTGTTTAGTATAAATGAAAATTCTGCACAGATCTCAGAAGATATTTTAATACCTAGGCTGCTTTAAAAGAGTAAGGAGAAAACGTATCTCTCCGATGATTTCTCCAGTTCCATTTTAATGACAAGAAGTTGACTACTTTAGCTTCTACCAGGATAAAGGGAAAAGACTGTTGCAAAAGTAGGAGAGAGAAAATTTACTTCTAGGCCCCAGCCTATACATGTCAAAAATCCCTTTTGCCGGAGACAGGCTTTCAAAGCTCCATTTCCCAGTAAGTGTTAAAAAAATATCTCCTTTACTCATGAAAGTCCCGAAAGACCATTTTAGTCAATCACGCTAGCAGCCAACAATCTATACACAAGAATTACTTAAAATGTTTCTTTCTACGTGGTGGCCACTAAAATAGTTTTCTCTCTCTCTCTCTCAAAAAAAAAAAAACAAAAGCCACCAAACAGCTTTAGGAGGAATTTTTATAATCCCAAATAGGCTTTTTCTAATCCTCTACTTGAATCAACCTTCGAAGGAAAACTATCTTTGTGCCCTCAAGCTGTCTTGCATTTTCAGTGACATCTTGGGCTCTGTAATTACCATGTTTTCAGACAAGGTCAGACATGGTCTTTTTTCCTTAAAATAATAAATTTCTCTGCTTTAGGGAAATGCAGCTACTTAGACCCACTTAGCCACAATATGCTTTTCTAATTTGGTATTCATATTTTGCACGGCTGTGGCATTGTACTCAGCCCCCAGCTTACGTTTAATCTCCGTGATTTATAACCCTGCCTCCTAGATGTATCTTTGAGAGTGGGGACATTGACTAATTCATCTTTGCATCCCCAGTGCCTGGCTCAATACATATGGGTGGCTTAAACGATTACAAAATAATATAATAATTATTGAGGACTTTCTCCATTCCAGGTGCTATTGTAAATACTTTTCATAATTCTCATCCTCATTGCAACTTCATGAGGCAGACACTACCCTTATGCCCATTTGACAGATGAGGAAACAGAAGCAAAAGTTTATACAACAACCGGTAATAGCCCAGCTAGGATCAAACTCTGATCTGGAATCTCTTAACTATTTGACAATACCAAGTGCCTCAAGCTACGTTGGTAAAGAACATACTTAGTATCAAGCAAGGGTTTGGTAATGGAAGTCACCTATTCTCCCCAGAGTAGCATCAGATTCAAGTAGATCCTTTGGAAAAAGTTCAATTAGTGGGTTACCAGGTGGAGATAATTTTCCTGTAGCAATGACTGCTGAGCATTTTTCTCTATCCATGCCATCACTCCCAAGGAGAAGCTATTATCCTCTTCCTCCTGGGCTACAGCTATTTCTATGCACAGCAGTCAAAGCTGTCCAAAAAAACAAATGAACAAACAAAAAACCATTCTGCCTGTATCATACCCCTACTGCAAAGACTTTATTATATATCCAAATAGGATAAAATCAGGATCCTCCTCTGATTGTGGAAGGTCCTTTGTGAGTACTCCACTTGTCATTTCAGGCTCCTTGCAAGCTCATTTCCCATTCAGCACACTCTGTCTACCTTTGTTTCCTGGAAGGAACCAGGCTGTTTCCTAGCTTAGGACATTTGCTCAGGCTGATGCTTCTGCCAGGCACATTACCAACCTCCCACCCTTCCACCCTCCCAACTGATATATTTCTACTCATCCTTCCTTTAGGTCTTAGCTTGGCTAGGAAACACTTTCTTGATACCTCTCAATCTCAGACCACATTAGATTATTCTAATGTGCACAGTCATAGGTGTGTCTTGCTCTTCTAATAATTACTTTTTAAAAATCTTCCTACCAGCCTTGCCATACTGCTAGTATCTATCATAATGTCTGCCATGTTGCTGACATTCCAGTGGCCTACTAACCAGAATGCATTAATGAATGAGTGGACATGTTAAAGCTGGGTTAATTCTTAGAACCACTGCCTTAGAGATGATAAAGCGTCTAGAACATATCTTGAAAACACGATTAGCTGGTAGAGTACTGAAACAGTTTAGCCAAGGACATTGACAATCAGAAAAAAAGGTGGTATTATAATCATGTCTAATACATGCCAAACACTGACAATGTACAAGGCATCATTCTAAGCACTGTACCAAGTGGCAATTTTCGTTTTTCCACTGGGCTTTTTCATGAAGTCAATTCAGAGGTCAATCTCTCTCTACTAAAAGCTGACAAGAAGTAACAACAACAGTAGTAGTAGTGTTGATGGTAATAGTAATGATGATGATGATGGTGTTGTGGGGATAGAATCTTACTGTATGCTATATTATTTACATGCAGTATAATCAGATGTGGTCCTAAGGACCACCCCATGAGATAGGTAATGGCATCACCCCCACCATAGATAAGAAAATGACACAGAAGGGTTAAGGAACTGTCTAAATTTACGTTCATAATAAGGACAGAGCCAGGACTCACATCAACCCAGTCTTGACACTCAGGGCCCATATTCTTAACCACTGTGCTTGACAACATCTGCTCCAGTTATCTTTCACTCGAAATTAGATAGCTCAAAACAACATAGTATCTTGATTTCATGGGTTGAGTGGGCTTAGTTTGTGGTTCTTGCTTGGAATCTCTCATGAGGCTGTACTGAAATGTTGATTGGGGCCTTTGGTCATCTAAAGGTTCCACGGGGTTGGATGGACACATCCAAGATGGCTTACTTGTAGGACTGGCAGTTGACACTGCTGTTGCCTGGGAGCCCATTATGTTTGTCAACTGGAGAACCTACACGTAACCTCTCCAGGTAGCTTGGGCTTCTCAGAGCATTGAGACTAGCTTTTGACAAGAAACAGCCCATAGGGACCATTGCAAGATACTAAAAGAAGCTGCAAGATTTCATACGACCTAGTCTTGGAAGTTCAGACTTCACTAACATTTTATCGGTCAAGGAAGGACTCAGGACAGCCCAGGTTGAAGGGGAGAGGAATTAAACTCAACCACTCAATATTAGAAACAGCATCTTCTGGAAGGTATTGATAAAGGCCATCTTGGCAACTATCTACCACAACATCCTGGCTCTTTTCCTAATTTATTCACATTTACAACTGATTCTCGTTAACGCTGATCTTCCTGGGTAAAAGGGTAGGCCTTGCTACCCTCCTTGAATGTCTCACTGGGGAACTACTTTTGGTATGCTTTAGCCAAACCACATACACAGTGATATTTGATTTGAGAAGGTCTGTTGTTGTTTTTTTTTGCTTCAGGGAAAGAAGGTTCACTATCATTGATATTTCAAAAGGCAAGTGGGAAAATCCTGCAGAATAAACAGAAGCACTTCAAAGGACGCTTCTTAAATCACTATCTGCACACATCGCTTTTCCTTTTAAGCCTGTGAAGGAAGTTTGTTTGGCACTGCCTAACTTGCTTTGATGTAAATTCCTTCCTCGGTTTCCTTTCTTTCTTGATCCACATGTGAGCCTGGAGAGCATGTGTCTTTCTGCACCCTCACAATCAAACCTGAGTGGCTTTAGATACCTGTCCTCGGGCCATGCCTGCAGCAGTGTGGACTGTGGATCATTCAAAATGATCAAGAAAGGTAGTTGGTAGGGTAGTTGGAAAACTCGGTGGAAGCAATAAATGACAAGTTGATCCACGCACCTTGTATACATTTCAGTCTAACTAAAAGCAATGAAACGTACACTTATCTGCCGATTTTTAAATGTTAAGGCCAAGGACTTTCCTTGGATTAAGAATTCATATATTGAGGTCCCAAGCAGTCATTCTTGCATACACTAAATATATTATGCATCATCTTTGATGCCTAGTTTTTATGTAAAATGACAACTTAATGCAGAACATATAATACTTCCAATTGTTTTTAAATGATTTTGTAAACCTGCAAAACAGAGAAAAGAAGTTGCTCTTTTTATCTAACCTTCAGATTTAACTCTTTTTCTTCTCCAACTCATATTCCATTCATTTGTATAATATTTAATTAAATTATGTATTTCAATAGTAAGTGCTACAGGCACAAATGGGTTTGGAAACACCAAATGTTGCTAAGTACACAGCTCAACTGCTGAGAACAGAAGTGGTCAGATGAACTAGAAAGTGTCCTACAAGCCTGAAGCCTGTGTTGTGGGTGTCCACTGGGATTTTTATACATAGAATGGAGAACATCAGTTAACCTGTTGTATTGGTTAGAGGTCAGTTAATAGAGCTTCTGTTGTTTTCTTTTTCTTTTTCTTTTTTTTTTTTTTTTTTACTGTAGTTGTCTCTTAATCTCATTGATAACCATGTTGTCCACAGTACCGAGAAGAATCTAGACTTTCAGCCTGATCTTTTTGTTAAAGTCCTATGGAATCCAAGACAAGTTTAAACAAAATTGATCATTTTTAAAGCACATTATTTGTGCCAGGCACTATTTTAAGTGCATTGTGTGTTTTATCTAATCTTATCCTTATAATAACCCTATGAGGTAGTGTGTCAGTTAGGAATTGCATTAAGCTGTTAGTGCAGAAATAACAGGGGCTTAAAAATAGTTTAATTTTCTTGTAAAGAAAATGATAAAAAGTAATCAGCCCAGAGCTTGTGAGGTATCATTAGGAATTAATTCATCATGTGTGACTTCCATTTTCGAGAGTGCTACATGATCCAAGATGATTATTGGAGTCTTCACATCTGTATTTTTACCAGCAAATGATAGGCAGAAGGAAAGTTCTCTGGGAGACTTATTAAGATCTAGAACTTTCAGGCCACACCTGCCTGTGAGGGAGATTGGGATATATATTTTTCAGCTGTGAAGTCTGATACTCAGCATAACATCTGGGTTATCCTACACAGAAAAAAGAGGAGAATGATACTGGATATCAACTAGCAGACTAGGAACCAGACAGTTCTTGTTACTATCCCTATTTTACAGAGAAGAAAATGGGCTTACCAATGTTAAGATCCTGATCACCAAGGTTGTAAGTGACAGGTCTAAAACTTATACCAATTAGCCAGGCGTGGTGACGTGCACCTGTAATCCCAGCTACTCAGGAGGCTGAGGCAGGAGAATCACTTGAGTCCAGGAGGTGGAGGTTGCAGTGAGCCGAGATTGTGCCACTGCACGCCAGCCTGGGTGACAGAGCTAGACTCTGTCTCAAAAAAAATTAAATAAACAAACTTCAGGTGTGGTGTTATGTTTAACCCTTACAAACAACCCTGGGAAATTGATATCATTAGTCCTAATTTTCAAGAAACTCAAACTTAGAAAGGTTAAGACCATGATTATACAGCAAGCACAGCAAATAAGATCAGAGACTGAATAAAATCCTGGTTATCAGATTCCGAAGTGGAAACTCCAAATCAACACACCATTTGGCACTTCTGGGAAACAGTCAATACAAATTCCAGATGCTGTCTCACCCCGCTGTGCATGAAGCCTCCAGGGAATGGGGCAGGAAAATATCATGAACTTATAAAAGTAATGTTTCATCAGCCTTCAATTTCTTTTTAAATTTTCTGATCATTCATTGTCTAAAATTTGCTTGACTGTAGAAGTCACCTAAGTTATTTGTTTAAAAAACCAAATTTCCTCTTACATCCATTAGGATGGCTACTATAAAAAATAAATAACAAGTGTTGGTGAGGATGTACAGAAATTGAAACCCTTGTTCACTGTTGGTGGGAATGTAAAATAGGACAACTGCAACAGTGATGGAGGTTCCTCAAAGAATTAAAATTACTGTATGATCCAGCAATTTCAATTCTGGGAATACATCCAAACAAATTTAAATCAGGGATTCTAAGAGATATTTGTACACCCATGTTCATAGCAGCATTATTTACAGTAGCCACAAGGTAGTAGCAACTCAAGTGTCCATCAACAATGAATGGAAAAACAAAATGTAGGGTATACATAAAATAAAATATTATTTAACTTTAAAAAGGAAATTCCAACCCATGCCACAACAGAGATGTACCTTGAGGACTCTATGCTAAGTGGAATAAGCCAGACATACAAAGATAAATACGGTATGATTCTGCTTATATTTGACTGCCTTCAGTAGTCAAGTTCACGGAGACAGAAGTAGAATGGTGGTTGCTGAGACGAGGAAGAGGGAGAAAGGGGGAGTTGTTGTTTAATAATTATGGAGATTTAATATTACAAGATGAGAAGAGTTCTGGAGACGATTTGCACAACAGTATGAATGTACTTAACGCTACTAAACTGTACACTTAAAAATGGCTAAGATGGTAAGTTTTATGGTATGTGTATTTTACAATAAAAAACAAGAAAAAAGAATTTTCTGGCTCTTTTCCCTAAAGATTATATTTAGTACATCTTGGATGGAGCCAAGAAATCTGGATAATCAAAAACCACCCCAGCTCATCCTTCTGATCAGACTAATGTAGCAAACAGACCATTTACATGGCTTAATCAAGTGCTTTCTCCTTTAATGCTGAACTCACAGAGATTTTGAAAGTGAAAATGTCTTCCCACAGTAGTTTTTTTAAAGCTTTTCCTTCCAAGAAGAAGAAGAAAAAACTACAAAACCTTGCTTATTCTTGATCTTCCGTTTTTTCTACAAAATAAATACAGAAACACTGCAAGCAAACTATCAAACTCCAAAGATACTTATCTTGAAACTTCAGCATTAAAAACTCATCCATAAAGTCAAGAATCAAAGACTACAATAAAACAACAGAGAAGTTGGGCAAGCAGTCCTTTCTGATTCATTCATTGGTTTCTTCTTTCACTCATGGAGAGATCAGATGAATTCAGGGAGAAATGAGGGAATGGAGAATATCAGAGAAGCAGCTCACTCAGAAATTCTCTCTGAAGTCCGGTTTCCCTAGGCTTTGCTGCCTTAACTTTTATAAAAGACAGTCTCAGTGATATAGAAGCCTCCATTGAGTATTTTGGAAAGTACTTGATGCAAAAAAAAAAAAACAAAAAACAAAAAAACCACTGGTTGAAATAGATTGGGTCCATAAGAAGGCAATGCTGCTTAATTTATCAAGACTTAATCACAGTGGGAAAGGGAGTTTCCACAGAGTTTTTAATCCTTTTATGGAGCAATGCAATTGTAACCAGGGACCCACATGGACCAGTCTCCATATAGAGGTGCATTGCACACAACAGCAAATATCTTATCTACTAATTTCTATTTTTTGTGCATGTTTTAATTTTTTGTGTACTGATCATAATATATAAGTACAGAACTGCTTGTATGTAGACTAAGTAAATAAGTACACATAAATCGAGGGCATATTCTTAAATGTTTTTTACTATTGAGGTAGGTGATTGATACAGTTTGAGGTAGAACAGAGCTCCTCTATCTTTGGTGGGCTTCAGAATTATCTGGAAGTCTTGTTAAGATGCAGATTTCTGGGACACACAGGCAGAGATTCTGATTTGGTAGGTCTAGAGGAGGGCCTGAGAAATTATATTTTTAACTATTTCCCATGTCGTGCTGACAGTGCCCATCCATAAACATGACATTGGGTAGCACTATTCCAGAGTAGTGGTTATCATACGATTTGGTCTCAGGATCCCTTTCTACTCTTTTTATTTATTTATTATTTATTTATTTATTATACTTTAAGTTTTAGGGTACATGTGCACAACGTGCAGGTTTGTTACATGTATACATGTGCCATGTTGGTGTGCTGCACCCATTAACTCGTCATTTACATTAGGTATATCTCCTAATGCTGTCCCTCCCCCTTCCCCCCACCCCACGACAGGCCCCAGTGTGTGATGTTCCCCTTCCTGTGTCCATGTGTTCTCATTGTTCAATTCCCACCTATGAGTGAGAACATGCGGTGTTTGGTTTTTTGTCCTTGCGATAGTTTGCTGAGAATGATGGTTTCCAGCTTCATCCATGTCCCTACAAAGCACATGAACTCATCATTTCTTATGGCTGCATAGTATTCCATGGTGTATATGTGCCACATTTTCTTAATCCAGTCTATCATTGTTGGACATTTGGGTTGGTTCCAAGTCTTTGCTATTGTGAATAGTGCTGCAATAAACACACGTGTGCATGTGTCTTTATAGCAGCATGTTTTATAATCCTTTGGGTATATACCCAGTAATGGGATGGCTGGATCCCTTTCTACTCTTAAAAATTGTGGAGGAGGCCAGCTGCAGTGGGTCATGCCTGTAATCCTAGCACTTTAGAAGGCCGAGGCAGGAGCATCGCTTGAGCCTGGGAGTTTAAAACCAGCCTGGGCAAGAGGATAAAATCCCATCTCTATAAAAAGTACAAAAGTTAGCTGGGTGTGGCAGTGTGCAGCCATAGTTCCAGCAACTCCAGGGGCTGAGGTGGGAGGATTGCTTTAGCCTGGGAAGTCAGGCTCTAGTGATCTGTAATTGCATTAGTGCACTCCAGCCTGGGTTGACAGAGTAAGACCCTGTCCCCCCAAAAAAAAGAAAAAAAAGAAAAAATTGTAGAGGATTCTAAATAACTTTGTTCATCTATTGATATCTATTGATATTCTAAATAACTTTGTTCATCTATTGATATCTATTGATATTTACTGCATTAGAAATTAAAAGTGAAAAATTAAAAATATTTTAAAATTTATTTAACAATAAACCTCTCATGTTAATATAAATGGCATATTTTAAAGAAAAATAACTATATTTTCCAAAACAAAAAAAATCAGCAAGAAGAGTGGCTTATTTTATGATTTTTAAATCTCTTAAATGTCTAGCTTAAAAGAAGAAAGTTTTAGTTTCACTATATTCTTCTGTATCCAAACTTTTATGATATGTTGTCTTGCTTGAAGTATATAAAGAAAATTTTCCCTTACATAGATACACAGCTGGAAAACGGGGAAATGTTATATTATATGATAATATTATAGTATTATAACAGTCTTTTAAGATAATCATGGATATTTTTCTTTGGTATTAAAATCTCAAAATATAGTAGTTTCTTAAAATTTAGTTGCACTATTTCTCTGAAACCTTATCAATGGCTACCTGAAAATCCACTGGTCTATCTTCCACTGTGAGTGGTCTTATATCCTTGCAAGATTTTGTAATATCATGAACTATTCACTGGAAAATATTGGTTCACTGAATTAAGCAGACTTTTGAAATGTTCAAATATTTCACTGTCTAATAAAAGTAGTGGTTTTTAAATATCACTACCAATAACAGCAGAAAAGTTCATAAGTATTGGAAATCTGTCAAGCTAAAGTTTCCCAAAATTTTAATTTTTCACTTGAAAGCTTGAGCTCTATCATTGGCAACAAATGCTATTGCTTATTTTCCTTGGAAGTGATACTCTCACTTTTTATTTTGTTTTGTTTACAAAAGGGTTGCAAAATACCAAATCTGAATAACCATAGTTTGTCAATTTTTCATTTAAGTAAAAAAGGTGGCTCATCCAGCTTGCCATTTGATTCACAATCACAATATATGTACTTTCCGTTTTGTCACATGAAATATTACATGTGCTCAAGAGTTTAGATTAAATAAAATTAATAACTTTTCACTGGTTTCTTAATAACATTTTTAAGAAAATGGCCATTCTTTTATTTTACCATGTGCACATGGCAGCAAATAAAACAATGGCTACTAGTATATTTTGGTGCCACTGCCTTGATTTTGTGCTAAGGAAACAGCAGTACTACTTATCATAGCTTTTGTAGCATTAATGCAAATGTCAACACAGTGAAAAAGAAGAATGTTTTATTATTTTCTGAAAATAATTTTGAACACGACCCTAAATGAGTCATAGAAAAACACCAGGGGTCTACGGACCACAGTATGGGAAATGCTTTCCTAGAGAACAATACAGAGTAGACACTGAAAATCAATTTGCAAATAGAGTTTGGCCTACAGATATATTTTATTTGACCATCACAGTGCTTAAAAATTAAATTGAATTAACTGTAAACATTTAATAATGAAAAGATTTCATATCAAAATATGGCTTTCAGACTTTTCTTGGTAGATCATAGAACTGGTAGCATTGGCTCCTCATTCCTTCATGGTGATGATAGGTATTTGCTACCCCTTTTGCATGAGGCAAGCTTCTCCTAAGTTGCTACAGTTCCCATTTTCATTCATTACATTTACCTTCCTAGGTGCAAAGCAATCTGAGTCTGCAAATCCTGGTATTATGACAAAATGATGAAAAGCAAAGCCTTTGTGTTGGATATGCATGAGTTAAAAACTGCAACTCTTCTGCCTTACTAGCTATGTGACTTGTGACGTTAGCTCAATTTTTCTTATTCTCAGTTGTCTTATGTTCCAAATGAGGATAATAATACGAAAGTTGCCAGGATTAAATGAGATTCTGAAAATAAAGCACTTAGCTCAGAGCCTGTCAAATCTATAAGTGCATAATAAATGTCCATTCTGTCGGTGGTACCAGTTATAACCGAGCCACATGTTTACTTAATCCTCATAATAACCCTATGAGGTGATTCCATTTTAGAGATGAGGAAAATGAGGCACAGAAATCTTAAACAGCTTTCCCGAAATAACACAACCAATCAACACCAACAGCTTTAATGCCACTACTAATAAAAATGAGACAACAATGCCATATATTGAGCACTCATCATATTGCAGGCTCTACACTAATAATCTTCTATTTATCATCTCATTTAATATTTACAAAACCCTGTGGTGCAGGTATCTTATTGCCATTATGCAGATGGAAAAATTGAAGCCTAGGGAATTTGAGGAATTTTCTCAAGATCAAAAGCAGATCTCAAGATCAAGCAGACTTGAACCCAAATAGGACCCCAGAGCTTTTGTCCTTAATAGTCCCAAGTCTCAGTGCTTTTTGTACACTGCGATGGTTAATACTGAGGGTCAACTTGATTGTATTGAAGGATGCAAAATATTGTTTCTGTGAGGATGTTGCAAAAGAAGATTAACATTTGAGTCAGTGGACTGAAGGTAGACCCACCCTCAATCTGAGCGGGCACCATCTAATCAGCTGCCAGAGTGGCCAGAATAAAAGCAGACAGAAGAACGTGAAAATATTAGACTGGCCTAATTTTCTGGCCTACATCTTTCTCCCATGCTGGATGCTTCCTGCCCTTGAACATCGGACTCCAAGTTCTTCATCTTTGGGACTCCGACTAGCTTCCTTGCTCCTCAGCTTGCAGATGGCCTATTGTGGGACATCACCTTGTGACTGTGTGAGTCAATACTCCTTAATAAATTCCCCTTTATATATATACATCTATCCTATTAGTTCTGTCCTTCTAGAGAATCCTGGCTAATACATACACATACTACTAGGTGCTGAAATGTGGTTATATCTGTCTCTACCGACACTATGCTTATTGCTATGTGGGGGCATCTGTAAAGAAGAAATTTGTGCTACTTACTGCAACCTGTAGATGCCAGATCACATAGCGGCTTCTTTCTGTGAAACCCTCCAATACATGCCAATAAAAAGAACTAGCAAAAACATCTACAACACTCTAAATGTTTCAATATGATGAATGTATAATTTATCACTTTACCTTTTTTTTTTTTTTTTTTTTTGGTACAGAGAACAGTTTAACACTCACAAAATTTTTTTTTTTTTTTCTTTTTTTTTGAGACAGAGTCTCGCTCTGTCCCCCAGGCTGGAATGCAGTGGCGCGATCTCGGCTTACTGCAAGCTCCACCTCCCAGGTTCACGCCATTCTCCTGCCTCACCCTCCCGAGTAGCTGGGACTACAGGCGCCTGCCACCACGTACAGCTAATTTTTTTTTTTGCATTTTTAGTAGAGACGGGGTTTCACCGTGTTAGCCAGGATGGTCTTGATCTCCTGACCTTGTGATCTGCCCGCCTCAGCCTCCCAAAGTGCTGAGATTACAGGTGTAAGCTACCACGCCTGGCCAACACTCATAGAAATTTTTTTTTTTTTTTTTGAGACGGAGTCTCGCTCTGTCACCCAGGCTGGAGTGCAGTGGCGCAGTCTCGGCTCACTGCAAGCTCCGCCTCCCGGGTTCACGCCATTCTCCCGTCTCAGCCTCTCCGAGTAGCTGGGACTACAGGCGCCCGCCACCACGCCCGGCTAATTTTTTGTAGTTTTAGTAGAGACGGGGTTTCACCGTGGTCTCGATCTCCTGACCTCGTGATCCGCCCGCCTCGGCCTCCCAAAGTGCTGGGATTACAAGCGTGAGCCACCGCGCCCGGCCCACTCATAGAAATTTTAACATTTGTAGAAATAAACACACACTTCCATCTTTACAAATATGAGATGACTTATGAATCATAAAACATAATTAACTTGCTGTGAAAAATTAAGAGATGATGAACTTGGCTATTTTTTTCTTTTGTCAAATCTAGAGCTTTTAAATAATAAAAGAAATTTACAGTGTGTTATAACAAAGATGATGCTGGTTTCTGACTGTAATTAGAACCATCCGATTTTGCTAGCAAGTACTATCAAGTTTCCACAAACCTTCCCTGACATTATAATATTTTGGATTAAGTCATATTTCTAGACAATTGACATTCTCTCTTATTTGCAATTAAATTCTGATGTTTCAAACACTCTCTGGACCATGATAACATTTCCCATCTTTTCATAAGTTTAAGAACGATCTGGCTTGGATTAATTGGATCTCAAAGGATAAAATTACTGTTATTTCTGGTATTTTATTTCATTTTATCTTTATTTTGTTGTCAAAACTTACTGGCAATGAAACGTCACAATAAACTCACATTTTAAATGGTTTTAAATTGTTTTAAAAATGAGCATACCAATAACACATAGTGATACCAGACTGCCCCCAAAACGTTGTAGAAAGCACTGATTAGGACAAAATGCTAAGATATTAAATGAGAAGTGGATAGCTCAGTTGTGTAATTGCCCAGATATCAAGACATCCGGGTAATTAACTGAATGCTTACCTTTTTAATGATAATTAATGCTGCACTGACACCATCAAACAAGGGTTCTTTTCGCAGACCCAGAGGTCATCATTATGAAATGCTTTGCTATGTGTCTCGTATTGATGAGTACAATGCATTATCTCTTACAACTACCCTGTTAGAAAGATGAGTTATCATCATCATTTTATAGATGAGGAAACAGCCTTAGATCAGAAAGCTTTCCACAAATCACAGAGCTAGCAACTGGTAAGGCTGAGATTTGAACCCATTTCTGTTTGTGTTCAAAGTCTAAGCTTTTCTCATGTTGGAGGCATGGCACAGATCAGTTGCTGCAAATGGGAACGGCCAGGGTCCAGATAGACGGCCTGAATTTGTGAACATGCTCATGTTTCAGACCACAGGGAGTGGCCAGATAAGTGAAAAACTGGAGATTGCACTCCTTACCTGACAGCTTTCAAATCCAGAGTTATAAAAAGCATGATGCAGGCAAACAAAACATAATCAATCACCTTGTCTTGCCAGTTCTTTAGTTTGTCACTATGATGCAGGCAAAGCAAAAACAATCCTGTATATATGCCTTTCTTTCTTTATTTAGTAACTAGATGTTCAGGCTGCTGAAATCTTTTTAATAAGAATTTATTAGGCTGGGCATGGCGGCCCACATCTGTAATCTCAGCACTTTGGGAGGCTGAGGATGGCTTGAGCCCAGAAGTTTGAGATCCGCCTGGGAAACTTATTGAGACCCTATCTCTACCAAAATAAAATAAAATAAAATACAAATAAAAAAATTAGCCAGGAATGGAGGCTACTCACTCAGGAGCTGCTTGAGCCCGGGAGGTTGAAGCTGCAGTGAGCCATGAGCACACCACTACACTCCAGCCTAGGTGATAGTGAGAACGCATTTTAAAAAATAAAGAAAATTTTCAGTGAAGGAGAGGTCTCCATTTTACTGGCCTTCAGTGAGTTACAGATTAAATGTTTAAAAGCAGTGACTGGAGAGATAGTCAATGATCCCAAACTTTCCTCTTAAATGCTTACTGGCTTTTTACTATAGCAAAATGTATATTTTAGTATTTAAAGTTTCCTAGAAATTATAGTTCAAGGTGTGAATCAGTGGTGAACTACCATCAGGCAAGTAGCCAGTAAGAGGGTCTGAATCATCTATTGGTATAAATAACTGGGCATTTGAATTTAATTGACTGAATATAGAACTCTTCATCAGGTATATGCAAAGCCTTTTATAGTAACTACAATTTGCTTACATTTATTGGAGTGTCAAAGGAAAGAGAAGAATTGAAATATCCTAGATGCTTTCTGATAAATATGGTGAGTAAAACTTGGGTTTCAATATTGCATAAAGAGTGGCTCAGAAAAATTGCATCAAGTACACTCATCTAAATTCGGACTTTGTCAGCAGAGGCAAAAAATTGATGGACTTTTCCTAATTGTCTAAGTAAGCCAGTAGCAAAGTATGACAAAAACACAGAATTATTGAGGCCACTGTTAACACATGTAGTGTGGGTTGGGATAGAGCAACTTAGCACAAACAAGTGGGTTGTTTTGAAAACAAATGGCTGGAATCAGACATCTGGCAAAGCCAGCCGGCGAGTTGACAACATTTACCCCTGTGTGTGATAAGGTAGTGGAGTTGACCACCAAGAGAGATTCTGTAGCCTGTAGCTATGGAAATTGTTAAGAGAAAAGACAGTTATTTGTTCTGGGTGGATTAGAGGCCCCAGAGGCTGGAGACTGTAACCCATGAACCTTTTCATTGCTACTCTGTGGGTAGATACAGCCACATCCACCTCCTTAAAATCCCAATAATCTTTCTACTTTTGCAAGAGCATGTGTTGCTATGAAGGTAATCAAAGGACGGGTTAAAATAGCCTTGATTATGATTCTTGCCTTGAAATTAAACCCCAGCAAGAAAATTGTTTCCCTTTTCCCTGAGAAGATTTTAAATCCAATTTATTTGAAGTTTCTATTTAAACTGAAAATACCGTAGCATCTCATGAAAAGTGAAATCAATCTCTTTAGAAAAAGGGAAAGCAGTAAGTAGAAGGGGAGAATGTGGGCCAAGTGTATGAAGATTAAAACTTGCTTTTTCAAAGATTTTGAAATATGAGAAACTACTTCTGCCTCTAAGATTAATGATGGATCCCTGGGGCAGAATCACTCTGTTTAACTGCTTTCCTGGTTGCTTAATAGGCATCTTGAACTTGATATATCTAAACCCAAACTCCTCATTCTGCTTCTGCCCAGCTTCTTTCTCTCCTAGGCTTTGATCATTCAGAAAATGGAACCAACAACCTAGTTGCTCATGCCAACCTCCAGGAATCTTCCATTCCTTTTTTCACTTCACCCACCAATCCAATGCATTGCATCTTACCTCTATGACACATCCCAAATTAATTCCTCTCTGCTTCTCTTACCCTGGCTCATCCCCTTTCACCTAGACCACTGCAATAGCCAATAACTCTTGCCCTTGCTCCCACTCTTGCTGTACATATTCCATTCCCTCCTCAGTAGTCACAGTGATCTTTCTAAAACTATGCTGTTCAACGTGGTAGCCACTGGGCCGAGTGCCTTCTGAGCCCTGGAAAGGTGGCTGGTTCCAAACGAGATATGCTATAAGTCTAAAATATACACTGAATTTTAAGATTTAGTGCAAAGAAGAAAGAATGTAAAATAGCTCATTAATAATTTTTTATTGATTACACGTTGAAATGACAATAATTTGGATGTATTTGGAGTAAAGCAGTATGAAAATTAAGTTTACTTGTGCCTTTTTACTTTTGAATGTGGCTACTAGAAAATGTAGAGTCACATGTGTGATTCACATTGTATTGTCGTTGGACAGTATCATTGTAAAGTGTGTGTATCAGATTGTGTTTCTCCCTAGCTTAAAATCCTTCCATGGCTTCCCAACGCATAAAATCAAGCTTCATACTTCAGTCTAAACAGCTATAAGTGACTTGGCCTCAACCTCCTATTGTTTCTCTCTATAAACTTCGGGCTCCAGTGACATTGGCCCTTTGCCTGTTTTTTAAACATGTGAAAGGCATTGTCCTCTTAAAGTCTTAGCTCTTGCTGTTCCCTCTGCTCTGAAGGCTTCTCTCCCCCATGTTTACCTATATCAGCCCCACAGAATCTGTTTCAGGGAGGTATTTTTCAAACCATCCTAGGTAAAATAAACCCCTGACTCTTCCAACCACATCTCCCTGTCTACCCTTCTTTATTACAACTAGCATTCTCTGAAACTATCTTGTTGCTCATTTGTATTTTGTCTTCTTCTCCCATTCTACCCATGCCAACTGGGACAAAATCCCTCTAAAGCAGGGTAGTGGATGAGCTAAATATAACTTCTTAATCAGAGGCTACAACTGAGCACATAATGAGTGTTCACTAAATATTTGCTGAATGGATTAATGAAGAAGATGTAAATGGGTTTTGTAATCCATGAAGCATTGTATAGATCTGGGTACATATTGTCTATGATTAATTCCCTGCTACAAGACTACAGTTGAATAGCTTTGAAAGAGACCATATGCAGACTCTTGGTCAACAAAGCCAGAAATGTCTGTTCTTTACAGAAAATGTTTGTTGATCCCTGATATATAACCTATTTTTTAAAGTTATGCAAGATCCTTATGAGTTGGGCCTTCTCTGTCTCCAGTGTGTGCTTGGTTACTTCCTCACTCCTATTCTGTGGTGAAGCTGAGCTAGACTACTTGCTGAGGTCTGGATGCACCTTTTTATTTCAAGAGCACGCCTTTTTATTTGCTGATTCCTCAGTTGGGAATATCTGTTTTCCCTATGTCTGGCAAAGACCTATGTTGATTGCAAGAAACAATAGGACTGACCCCAACTGGCTTAAGAAAGAAGTTGAATTTAGTGGCTCCACGAATTTAACAGTCCAGGGACAGGACTAACTTTAGACACTTCCAGGACCAGAGGCTTAAACGATGTCAGCATAATCTAGTTTCTTTCTCTCCATTGCTCTGTTCTTCCCCTAATGTTAGCTCAAATCTCAGGCAGATTTTCTACTTGTGGTGGCAAGAAGGCTTCCACGAGCTCTGAAAGGCTTGAATCCATCACACTGGCTACAAGAATGTGTTGTTTAAATTGGCTCAGAACTATGTTAATGTCAGCCTGCTGGGTGAAGCCCACAGACAGTTCTACTAAAAGGCAGAGAGTAGAGGAATTAATCTTCTTGAGGAAAATCAGGACTTTTAAACCAGGAGAAGCAGGAAATGAAACCTGTGTGGCAAAACTCATGGATACCTGCTACCTCATCCTTTAAGACCTAGGGGAAATGTTATCCCCTTTTGTAAGTTTTCACTGACAACTTTGTCACTTTTCTCGGTGATCTCTGCACCCATTCTCATCTCCCTGGCCTTTCCTCTGTGTCAGCACTGCCAACCCCATGTGGTAATCATTGGTTAACTTGCTTCTCTTTTGCAGAGGCTTCCAGCTTCTTTTCTTCTTGGTGTCTACAATATCCAAATACAGTGCCTGATATACAGGAGGAGCCCAGTAAATGCAGAATAAATGTTTAAGAATTTCACACCTGTAATCCCAGCACTTTGGGGGGCCGAGGCGGGCGGATCACGAGGTCAGATAGAGACCATCCTGGCTGAAACGGTGAAAGCCCGTCTCTACTAAAAATACAAAAAATTAGCCAGGCATGGTGGCAGATGCCTGTAGTCCCAGCTACTTGGGAGCCTGACTGGCGTGAACCCAGGAGGCAGAGCTGGTGGTGAGCCAAGATTGCGCCACTGCACTCCAGCCTGGGCTGGAGACTCCATCTCAGCAAAACAACAACAACAACATCAAAAAAAAAAAAAAAAAAAAAAAAAACAGAATGTATGCTGTATTTTGGATCTCTTTTCTTGAGTAACAGATTATGTGTAAAAGTTTTGTCTTGGGAGAATTACTCTAGTAGGGTGCATTTGAGAAGACTGCAACTAGAAGACAATTACTGTGTTTCAGCGTGAATTGAAGAGGAATGAGTCAAAGATGCTGGGCCATGGCAGTAGGAAAATAATGAAGGAACTGATATTAAGAAATGCTCTCTCTGAATCAGTGATTTGGAGACAAATCTCTAAATTATTGATCAAAGCTTAGACCAATTAAAAAAGCTACCACATACTGATATTTGCCTTCGTGCCAGGAACTGTATAATCTGCTTTATATAAATTAACAAATTAGAGTCTCTCAATACCCCTGGAGGTAAGGTAATAGTCTAATTTTAGAGATAAAGAGTTTCAGTAATGTTAAGCAAGCTGTTCAAGGATATGTAGTGAGTTAGGGTAGAATTTAGCTCAGAATGAAACTCTGCCTCTAAAGGGTATGTTGTCATGAAAGCCAAAAGAGGTATGTCATGTCATCCAATTCTTCTAACACTCTTTTAGATCCCAAGATGAATGACTTTGAGATTGAAGGTCTATATTAGTTTTAGCAGTTTGAGCAAGACACCACTTGTTTGTGGTAATACTCTTCCGACACTTAATAGATTAAAACACCACTGTTTACAGACCCCAAGTCCATTGTCATAGTAAGGTCTCAGTCGATCTCCCTGATGGTGCCAGATAACATCAGAAGTCAGATAATAGTCAAGAGTTGAATAAACAGCTCATGGCTTTGTTGTCAAAGAATCGAGCCTCAAATCCAGCAGTCAGGGAGATATTGAAAGTCAACCACATATGTTCAAAAACATGGTAGTTTATATATTAGTTTGTTTTCACACTGCTGATAAAGACATACCTGAGTGTGAGTAATTTATAAAGAAAAGAAGTTTAATGGATTCACAGTTCCACATGGCTGGGAAGGCCTCACAATCATGGCGGAAGGCAAGGAGGAGCAAGTCACATCTTACATGACAGCAGGGAAGAGAGAACCAAGCAAAAGAGGTTGCCCCTTAGAAAACCATCATATCTCGTGAGACTTATTCACTACCATGAGAACAGCATGGGGGAAACTGCCCCTATGCTTCAATTATCTCTCACTGGGTCCCTCCCATAACATATGGGAATTATGGGAGCTACAGTTCAAGATGAGACTTGGGTGGGGACACAGCCAAACCATATCAGTTTATAAGGTGACCAAACTTACAGGGATTCCTATAGTACTTATGCTCTCATTATTTGCTGTATGAAACAATAGCTACTGACAACTGGATTTCTGGCCTACTCTTTGCTCTCAAAGAGTTTATAATCTAAAAACAAGGAAAGAGAAACTAGGGATCTGAGGATTTGACAGGTTCATAAAATCCTAGAAGGGATATTACAGATCATTTAGGTCAGTAGTTCTCTAATCTTAATATGCTTCAGAATGACCTAGAAGACAGTGTTATAACACAGATTACTATACTCCATTCATAGACTTTCTGATTCAGTTGGTCCTGTGTAGACCTCAAGAATTTACATTTCTTTCTCTTTATTTTTTTTTTAGACAAAGTCTCACTCTGTCACCCAGGCTGGAGTGCAATGGCACGATCTTGGTTCACTGCAACCTCCGCCTCCCAGGTTCAAGTGATTCTCCTGCCTCAGCCTCCGGAGTAGCTAGGATTACAGGTGAGTGCCACCACGCCTGCCTTTTTCTTTTTTTGGGGGGGCGTGTGTTTTTAGTAGAGATGGGGTTTCACTGTGTTAGCCAGGATGGTCTCAATCTCCTGACCTTGTGATCCACCTGCCTTGGCCTCCCAAAGTGCTAGGATTACAGGTGTGAGCCACTGCACCCAGCCAACCCCAAGAATTTATATTTCTAAAAAGCTTCCACATCTTACTGATGCTATTTGCATGGGAACCACACTTTGAGAGCCAATGCTTTAGGCCACATATTTCACTGTGCAAATGAGAGAATCCAAGCTTAGAGAAGTGAAAGACTTGTCTCAAACCATGTTAGCTAATGTCACAGCTGAAAATGAGGGCTCCTCCCTAATGTGGTGACGTGTGTTTGTGTGTGTGTGTGTGTATGCGTGTGTATGAGTACGAATGTATATGTGTGCATGTGTGTATATATGTTTATTTTTCTGGCTATGAACCATCCATTACTCCTTGTTTTAACTGTGCCTCCCCTCTTCTTAGACCCTATGATTTGAAAGAAGCTGATATCATAGCCACCTGCAGAGAAAAGAGTGTGAAAAATGTTGGAAATACCTTCAGAATTCACATAGCCCTTCTGATTGAGCATGTACATTTTCCAGAATCTATCCTACAAATATAGTCTCATGTTATATAAATATATCAAGTATTGTGTTTATCCCAGCCTTGCTTTAATAGGAAGAAAATAGCAAAATAACAAAAGGTCCATCAAGAAGAGACTGTTCAACTGAATCATGGTAAATGCCTATAATGGAAACTCATGTAGCCATTTCATAAAATAAGAGAGACGTGCTAACATTGATTTTTGGAAGTCTTGCATTTAGGACATTGAAAGAGCTGTAAGATCTAAGAAGTGAGAAAAAGCAAGATGTAAACAATGTCTAAAGCTGTCATTTATACAGAGTGGAAATATGTATATTCACATATATGTACAGCAAATATATTAGTGTATATGTGTGTATGGAGCTACAGTTTATAGGCTATAGCCATATATATATGTATATGTATGTATATATGTATATGTGTGTGTGTATATATAAATATGTATATGTATATATATATATATTTTTTGAGATGGAATCTCACTTTGTCACCAGGCTGGAGTGCAGTGGCACAATCTTGGCTCACTGCAACCTCCATCTCCTGGGTTCAAGCAATTCTCCTGCCTCAGCCTCCTGAGTGGCTGGTACTACAGGTGCGTGTCACCACGCCCAGCTAATTTTTGTATTTTTAGTAGAGACTGGGTTTCACTATGTTCGCCAGGATGGTCTCGATCTCTTGATCTTGTGATCCGCTTGCCTTGGCCTCCCAAAGTGCTGGGATTACAGGCATGAGCCACTATGCCTGGCCTGCAGATGTATATTTTTGTGTATATGTGTATATATATATATACACATATACAACATAAAAGTGTATATGTGACTACTAGAAGATATTTCAATATTTCATAAAATTGATTTTATTTTTGGAGTCTTTAATAATATAGAAATATAGAATTGGGTATTTCCATATACAACACATACCTTTTTCAAATAATCATTTATTCATCTAAATAACATTTTTTGATTTCTTGTACACTTACATGTTATAGTTCAGGTTGTTCTTATGTTAAATTTTATAAATTGCTAGTTGTTTCAAAGTGGAACAGAAGTTGAGGACCACTTGCAATAATGTCTTAGAATTGATAGACTCAATCTACAAAAACTTATTATTCATATTTTATAGCTAATAAACTACCATGGCACAGAAATGATTCCAGCATGTAAGGCAAGAGTCACTATTTCAGCTTTTAGCTTCTTATGGAAGGTGAATAAATATTCATTGAGACAGGGTCCCATATTTTGCAGACTCTAAGCCTTACTGAAAGTAATTTTTACTTGTTTTTTTTTTCTTATTTCCACTTTCTGTCATAGATGCTGTTAGATGTTTTATCTCAAACAGATTGCTGAAAGTCTTCCAGATCTCTCATTTAGAAACGGCCTACTGACTTCCTTGCTGAGGACCATGAGCAGACCACATAAATATGCACAGGTGCCTTGAGTACATCACTGAGAATTCTTCTCAGCTCTCTGTCAGCTTGCCATACTGTGTTCCAATTTGTTAAACAAAGAGAGTGGCAAAATTGGGAATACCTAATGAGACAGCAAATGCTGCTGCTGTTACCTGTGAGAATTCAGGAATCACAAGGAATACATCTGCCCATACCTCCAAGGACCAACTTCAGTCTTGATCTCTAATAGTCCTTTTTGCTGTAAATTTCACCCCACGATTTAAAACACTTTCCCCTTTTCTGCTGGATAAAGCACAAGCTCCAGATCTCTCATGAATAGGTGAATGATTTCCAAGCCATTAGTGAAACTATTTACACGTTACTGATGATCCATGCACCTCATTCTAAACTCAAATTATAAAACTCAAGTTAAAATCACAATGAGTTACCTCTATACATCCAGTAATATATATTTTTCGAAGCCTAAAATTGATAATACCAAGTATTGGTAGAACCTCTTTGGAAGACTGCCTGTATCTTCTAAAGCTGAAAAAATATATATTTTCAGAAATTCCACTGTTAGGCTTACATCCAACAGAAATATTTCTATATGTTTGCCAAAAGATATATAAAGAATGTCTATAAAAACATTGTTTATGCCTGTAGTCCCAGCACTTTGGGAGGCTAAGGTGGGCAGATCATTTGAGGACAGGAGGTTGAGACCAGCCTGACCAACATAGTGAAACCCCATCTCTACTACAAATACAAAAAAAAATTAGCTGAGCATGGTGGCACATGCCTATGATCCCCACTACTTGGGAGGCTGAGGCAAGAGAATCACTTGAACCCGGGCGGCGGAGGTTGCAGTTAGCTGAGATTGCACCACTGCACCCCAGCCTGGGCAACAAGAACAAAACTCCATCTCAAAAAAGAATTTTTTTAAAAAGCACTATTTATAATAGTCCCAAGCTGGAATCTACTTGAATGCCCATCAAAAGTAAGTTTTAAAAATGTACATTCCTTCTGTGGAATTCTATATAGTAATGAGAAGGAAAAGAAATAACTATTACATGCAACAATATGGATGAATCTCATAAACAAATTATGTTAAAATATATAAGAGTATATACTATATATATAAAATATATAATTGTGTTGTATAATTTATACTTCAAAAAGAGTCAAAACTAATATATGGTGTTAGAAGTCAGGATAGATACCCTTGGGGGAATGCAGCAGTTGAAAGGAGACACACGGGGGTCTCTGAGATGTTGATCATGTTCTGTTTCTTTATCTGAGTGCTGGATACATGGGTGGATTTACCTTGTGTAAATTCCAGCAGCCTTTTAATATTTATGTTATACATTGATCAAAATAATAAAAATTAGCCATTATGATAGAAGGTACTCATTTCATCCTATTACTAATAACTATAATATTGGTATAAATTACTAATAGTTATAACTAATATTGGTATGAAAATTTTCTGGTTACAAATGGGTTCTATATATCCTTTAAAAAAAATCTTGGATCCTGGTAACAAATCCTATGAATGTAAAAAAATGGGTATTAGAAAATAATCCTCAGGATTAATTTAGGTGTGGCCCCAGGTCACAGCATATCTTTTAGCCAGAACTATTGAATAAGCAATAGAAATCTATGAAGCCACCTTAAGTCAACTTGAAAAATGACAATTATTAGGCTTCTTTAATCATGTGAAACAGTTCATTATTACTCTACACTTTCAGATATGTAAAAATAGATGTAAAATTTCAGGTGGTCAAACTGGAATTCTTCACACGTTTGTATATCACCTCAAAATCCCCAATGTCATCTCTGCATTTTTAAAGACCAGCTGAGTTCCATGCTTCCCTTTCATAACCTTTGAACTAAACAGGACAGGTCCCGAGCACTTTTCTCACTGTTGAATGGCTGCAGGTTTCTGACAACTGTGGCTATCTCAAACTTAACAGCTTAAGGTCAGGCCCTTTAAAATTAGAAGCCAGCAAAAATTTTCTCCCATTCTGTAGGTTGTCTGTTCACTCTGATGGTAATTTCTTTTGCTATGCAGAAGCTCTTTAGTTTAATTAGATCCCATTTGTCAATTTTGGCTTTTGTTGCCATTGCTTTTGGTGTGTTAGACATGAAGACTTTGTCCATGCCTATGTCCTGAAATTTTTGCAATCTACTCATCTGACAAAGGGCTAATATCCAGAATCTACAATGAACTCAAACAAATTTACAAGAAAAAAACAAACAACCCCATCAAAAAGTGGGCAGAGGACATGAACAGACACTTCTCAAAAGAAGACATTTATGCAGCCAAAAAACACATGAAAAAATGCTCATCATCACTGGCCATCAGAGAAATGCAAATCAAAACCACAATGAGATACCATCTCACACCAGTTGGAATGGCCATCATTAAAAAGTCAGGAAACAACAGGTGCTGGAGAGGACGTGGAGAAATAGGAACACTTTTACACTGTTGGTGGGACTGTAAACTCATTCAACCACTGTGGAAGTCAGTGTGGCGATTCCTCAGAGATCTAGAACGAGAAATACCATTTGACCCAGCCATCCCATTACTGGGTATATACCCAAAGGATTATAAATCATGCTGCTATAAAGATGCATGGACACGTATGTTTATTGTGGCACTATTCACAATAGCAAAGACTTGGAACCAAGCCAAATGTCCAGCAATGATAGACTGGATTAAGAAAATGTGGCACATATACACCATGGCATACTATGCAGCCATAAAAAATGATGAGTTCATGTCCTTTGTAGGGACATGGATGAAGCTGGAAACCATTATTCTCAGCAAACTATTGCAAGGACAAAAAACCGAACACCACATGTTCTCACTCATAGGTGGGAACTGAACAATGAGAACACATGGACACAGGAAGGGGAATATCACACACGGAGGACTGTTGTAGGGTGGGGGGAGGGGGGAGGGATAGCATTAGGAGATATACCTAATGCTAAATGACGAGTTAATGGGTGCAGCACACCAACATGGCACATGTGTACATATGTAACAAACCTGCACGTTGTGCACATGTACCCTAAAACTTAAAGTGTAATAATAATAGGAAACAAAGAGATTAAAAAAATTAGAAGCCAGCATTTAAAAAGTGGCTCTGGAGGTTGGGACCAGGAGTCATTTCATATCTGACCCTGAGCAAGAGAGATTTTCAATTTTATCATCAATGGTGAACTCAAAGAACCAGAGCTTCTTTGATAAAGAAATAGGACCTTAGCTAATCAGTTTAGCACATCTCATCTCAGCTGTGGGGAACTCTCCATTTTTGTAATATAAAATAGGAAAAACACAGCCACTCTGAAAGAAACAAAGCCACTCTAACGTGATAAACAAGAACTTTGTCCTGGTAGTCGTGAAGTTATCTTTGTCATTTTCATTGCTTCTCTCTTGTGCTATATTTCCCCCTCTACTAGAAACCACATATTAGTGATGATTTATGTGGCTCACTTTGTCTTAATTTCTTGTATGCCTTTTCAGGTATGACCCCAGTTTGAATTTGCTTTCCATGAGAAGTAATAGAAATGGTTGGGAATATAGTTAGATAATTTCCAATGATTTATAAAACCAAGATGCAGCACCTGCTATACTCTCATGTAAACTTGGTTCTTTTGACAACCACTGCATTGAACTACTTCAGGTTACTAGAGACCAAGTCTGCACATTGAGTTCATACCTTAGTGAGTTTGACTCTGCTAGATTCTACCAGATAACTTCCAAAGCTTTTGAATCAAGCTCTGACAGCTGAATAGCTCTGGCTTGCTTCTATGGATGGTAGAGCCAACTCACCATAGTTCTTAGTAATGGGGCACAGGTGTGGAAATCGGCCTCCAGGCAAAGCTTCAGATTCTCGAATGGAAGAATGGACAAGTGTTTCATTCCTATTTCAACCCGTTTCTAGCCCCTTTAGAGAAATGAAGAAGCCTGGTATAGTGGTGAAAATGAAGGCTCTGGAAACATACAGACTTATATCCTGAGTCATCTTAGTAACTTTGATTTACTCAATTTTTGTTTCATTGTCTATATATGGGACCAATAACAACATACTAGTATTATGGCATTAGAAAACAGTTCTATAAACTGTCTAGAAAATTATTTGATAGTTAAACTGTAGTCAAGAAGTAGGATAGCTTGGCATTTTATTTACTTGGGGTGATACATTTTCTTGCAGATACACAATTAATACTAGATTCTGAGCTAATTCACTTTGCTCATGTTGACCTTTATCTCCTTGAAAACTTTCTTCATTCCACAAGTGTTTGTTTAGTACTTTCCATGTTTCAGGCACTATTAGGCCCTGCGGATATAGTGTAGAACAAGTTAGCAAAGGTTACACCCCTCTTGGAGATTATATACAACAACAAAGCTAGTTGATGGAGTAACTAGAGATGGGGAATGAGCATGCTACCTTAAGTAGGAAAGGCCTCTCTGGAGTCTTTTCTAAGCACAAAGCACACTAGAAAGCCAAGTGATCAAGACTTGGAAAAACATTTCCTTTGCATGACATTACTTGCCTGCACTGGGCCTATGAGGGCAGACAACTGCAGAGACCAGAGGCTTGGTATCTCAGGTAATCATTCTACCTTTGACAAATTCTGGTTGGGAAGGATGCAAACCAAACAACAAGGCTACTGCTGTCTGGCAGCAAGTTTCATGATGGAAATAATGCTACCCGCTAGTAGGACCACTAGATTTTTGGTGTCTGGTGATGAGTGCTATAAACTTAAAAAAAAAAATAGACTGGAAAGTTAGGACAAGAATCCCATGTAGCAAGTTACGCAACTAGAGGCATGGCAAAATATTCTTCATTTTCTATCTGTCCTGGATTGTCTGTCATCACTTCACATCATAATAATCACTGTAGTCAATCATCATACCCTTCCCATTTCCTCTAGGTTAATGGGAAGAAGCTTACCACTGTATATCCTAGAATCCTATTCCTCATAGATTCTCTAGCTACAGTCAGTGAGAGGCACCTGAGCGAAGTTTGGAAGGTGGAAGGGAAATACCTGCCATTATTCTCTGGTGGAAGTTTTAAGCACGCAGTTCAAGTCAACAGTTTCCCTGAGCTACCAAAGATTCCTAAGTGGCTGAGGTAATGGGCAGTGCTTTCCCTCATGATTTGTGGTTTCCTCTGAAAATCAATCACTTTGATCTTGAAAGCAGCTGGGATCATTGACTCCAACTTGTTGGCAACTACTTCGAGATTTCTTGAAAGTAATCTCCTAAAAATTTCCTCACTCCTCCCAACTCAGCCCTCATGCCAGTCATGTAAGCCTGTCATTCCTGTATTAAATGTTTAGCTAATCAAAATGTCTAGAGTGCCTTCTACATTTCTGTTCAAAGCTTGAATGATGTGCCATTCCTTATTCTTCATTAGTCAAAGTAACTTATTAGACAAGTAGACACTTCTTCAAAAAGTTGCTATCACTTATTAGGCATATATGATATTCCACACATTGAGCTAACTGATTTATAGGCATTTTATTTTTTTAATTGAGATAATTATGTATTTACATGCAATTGTAAAAAATAATAGAGAGAACTCCTATATACCCTTTATCCAGTTTCTTTCCATAATAACATTTTGCTAAACTACAATATCACAAATATATAGATATATATCTATAGATATATAGATATTGATACAATCTACTTATCTTGTTCAAATTTCCCCCATTTTATCTGTATTTGTGTTTGTGTATTTAGTTCTAAATAATTTTGTCACATGTAGAAGGCTTTTATGTATACCACCTGTATTAGTCCATTCTCATGCTGTTAATAAAGACATACACGGGACTGGGTAATTTATAAAGAAAAGAGGCTTAATTGACTCACAGTTCCACATAGCTGGGGAGGCCTCACAATCACGGCTGAAGGCTAATGGGGAGCAAAGTCATCTCTTACATGGTGGCAGGCAAGAGAGCTTGTATGGGGAAACTCCCATTTATAAAGCCATCAGATCTTGTGAGACTTATTCAGTATTATGAGAACAGTATGGGGGAAACCACCCCCATGATTCAGTTATCTACACCTGACCCCACCCTTGACGTGGGGATTATTACAATTCAAGATTAGATTTGGGTGGGGACGCAGCCAAACCATATCATTCTGTCCCTGTTCCCCCCTAAATCTCATGTCCTCACATTTCAAAACCAATCATGGCTTCTCAACAATCCCCTAAAGTCTTAACTCATTTCAGCATTAACTCAAAAGCCCACAGTGCCAAGTCTCATCTGAGAGTAGGCAAGTCGCTTCAACCTATGAGGCTGTAAAATAAAAAGCAAGTTAGTTACTTTCTAGATACAATGGGGGTACACTCAGATAGGGCTCCAGAGTTTTTGTCCTTAACAGTCCCAAGTCTCAGTGCTTTGTATACACTGTGATGGTTAATATAGAGTGTCAACTTGATAGGATCGAAGGATGCAAAGTATTGTTCCTTGGTGTGTCTGTGAGGGTGTCACCAAAGGAGATTAATATTTGTGTCAGTGAATTGGGAGACACAGATCCACCCTCAATGTGGGTGGGCACCATCTAATCAGCAGCCAGCATGGCTAGGATAAAAGCAGGCAGAAAGTCATAGAAACACTGGACTGGCTAAGTCTTCTGGCCTCCATCTTTCTTTCATGCTGGATGCTTCCTGCCCTTGAACATCAGACTCCAAGTTCTCACATCCAGGGCATGCTGATACAAGAAATGGGCTCCCATGTCCTTGGGCAGCTCTACCCCTGTGGTTTTTCAGGGTGCAGCTCCCCTCCTGGATGCTTTCACAGACTGATGTTGAGTGTCTGTGGCTTTTCTAGTGCATGGTGCAAGCCATCAGTAGATCTACCATTTTGGGGTCTGAAGGATGGTAGCCCCCTTCTCACAGCCCCACTAGGCAGTACCCCAATGGAGACTCTGTGTGGGGGCTTGTACCTCACATTTCCCTTCTGCAATGCCCTTGCAGAGGTTCTCCACGAGGGCCCTGTCCCTGCAGCAAACTTCTGCCTGGACATCCAGACATTTCCATACATCCTCTGAAATCTAGGTGGAAGTCCCCAAATCTCAATTCTTGACTTCTGTGCACCTGCAGGCTCAATACCACATGGAAGCTGCCAAGGCTTGGACTTGCAATTTCTGAAGCCATGGCCTGAGCTGTACGTTGGCCCCTTTTAGCCATGGCTGGAGAGTCTTGGATGCAGGGCACCAAGTCCTGAGGTGGCATACAGATGGGGAGCCCTGGATCCAGGCCAGGAAACATTTTTCCCTCCTAGGCTTCCAGGTCTGTGATGGTAGCAAGGGTCTCAGAGGTGGCCTGGAGACATTTTCCCCTTTGTCTTGGTGATTAACATTTGACTTCTCATTACTTATGCAAATTTCCACAGCCGACTTGAATTTCTCCTCAGAAAACGGGCTTTTCTATTGCATCGCCAGGCTGCAAATTTTCCGAACTTTTATGCTGTTTCCCTTTTAAAACTGAAAGCTTTTAACAGCACCTAAATCACCTCGTGAAAGCATTGCTGCTTAGAATTTTCTTTTGCCAGATGCCCTAAATTAACTCCCTCAAGTTCAAAGTTCCACAAATCTCTAGGGCAGGGGCAAAATGCCACTAGTGTCTTTGCTAAAACATAGCAAGAGTCACCCCTGCTCCAGTTCCCCACAAGTTCCTCATCTCCTGAACTTTATTGTCCATATCACTATCAGCATTTTATGCAAAGCCATTCAACAAGTCTCTAGGAAGTTCCAGACATTCTCACATTTTTCTATCTTCTTCTGAGTCCTCTAAACTGTTCCAACCTCTGCCTGTTACCCAGTTCCAAACTAGCTTCCACATTTTGGGGTATCTTTACAGCAGTACCCCAGTCTACCAGTACCAGTTTACTGTATTAGTCTGTTCTCACGCTGCTAATAAAGACATACCCGAGACTGGGTAATTTATAAAGAAAAGAGGTTTAATTGACTCACAGTTCCACATGGCTGGGGAGGCTTCCCAATCATGGCAGAAGGTGAATGAGGATCAAAGTCCTGTCTTGCATGGCAGCAGGCAAGAGAGCTTGTGCAGGAAAACTCCCCTTTATGAAACCATCATACTTTGTGAGACTTATTCACTACTATGACAACAGTACAGGAGAAACTGTCCCCATGATTCAGTTATGTTCACCTGGCCTTGCCCTTGACACATGAGGATGATTATAATTCAAGGTGAGATTTGGATGGGGACACAGCCAAACGGTATCACCACCACAGTCAAGATACTAAACAATTACTTCCATCATGTTCTTAAGTGGAGCTGTAGATGTGCTTTTAAAGTTCAATCCTTTAGTGTCCCTATAGATTCTATTGTTATCTCCACTTTGCAGATAAGAAAACTGAAGCTTAGACAGCCCATCACTGGTACAAGGTTGTGTAATTAATACATACCAGAATCAGAATTTGAATACAAGTTATCTAACATCAAAGCCAGTGGTCTGGCCCAGTAGGCCAGTGGAGCTTCCAATGTCTCAAATAATCTCTCTCTGACTTTTCTTTTTTTTCTTTTTTTCATTTTTTTTTTTTTTTTTTTTTTTGAGACAGAGTCTCACTCTTTTGCCCAGGCTGGAGTGCAGTGGCACTATCTCGGCTCACTGCAAGCTCCGCCTCCCAGGTTCATGCCATTCTTCTCCCTCAGCCTCCTGAGTAGTGGGACTACAGGCACCCGCCATCACATCCGGCTAATTTTTGTATTTTTAGTAGAGACGGGGTTTCACCTTGTTAGCCAGGATGGTCTCGATCTCCTGACCTCATGATCTGCCAGCTTTGGCCTCCCAAAGTGCTGGAATTACAGGCGTGAGCCACTGTGCCCGGCCCTCTCTGACTTTTCAAAAGAGGAAATAAGAGAGCCAGTCTTGAAAGTGAGCAACAAATGGGAGATGAATTATACTTTTCACATACCTCCTTCCCACAGGACAGCAATGACGTCTCCTGAGTGTTCCTTGTCAAATTTCTTCTTTCAACATCCTATACTACTAGGATACTCATATTTTAATATTTTATTAAATATTATTTTATTTTATATACATTTATATTTATAAAATATTTTAAATATTAATCTTCATTATTTTAATGGTATTTTTAAACCCTAAAAATACTCCAAATGCATTCTTCTCTCTGACCTTTTAAGCCTTTGCCAGCACTGATCTTAACAATTGCTTGGAAAGGCGCTTCAGTTTGAACCACTGAGATGTATTACTGATTTCTTTTTCTTTCTTTTCTTCTGGACTTTCCAATGAACCAACCACTTTGACAAGGAGTAATTTGACACCTCGTGGAATTTATTTCTTACTAAAAATGATGTAGCTTTTCATGAGTTGGCAGTTTCTAAAGTCATGCAGACAGCAAACATATGTCTTTCTTAGAAACTAGATTTGCAGATAATAGAAAAGTGCTGATAATGTGGGCTTCAAGTTGGATATAGCTACCCCGTGAAGAAATCCCATAAATCTCAAAAATCTCAACAATATTTCCAACTCTCAACTACTGATAGTAATGGGGGTCTCAGAGAGCACAAATACTGTAATTGAAATCCACAGATAATCTCAAAACTTCATTCTATCCAATCGTTTCAGAGCCCTCTTGGGCTATACTCTTGACAGGAAGGGGTAACAAGTGGTCAATGTGACCGATTTGGGTTTTATCTCTGTCTTCCTTTCTTGGCCCAGCCTAGCAGTGTGGGTGCTCTGCTAGGGAAAACAGTAAATGCAGGAAGCAAAGCCTGTAACTGAGGGACCAGGAGAGGAATTTGGTTCACGTCTCACAAATACAAAGAACTTCAATGACAACTTTTGATGATACTGTCAAATAAAGTTTTGTATACTCTCAGAGGCACATGTAGGATTGAAAGAAAAGTATGCTCTTCATGCATATTTCAACCTTTATGCCATTTTCAGAGCACCACTTCTCAAGTCTAGGTAGTCAATTAACATTTTTTTACCTTCTAATATTATGGTGTGAATAACACAATTATACTGTGTTACTTTCATTTTGAAATGAGAAGTTTAAATTTGTTAGATGTATATCCTTAAAATAGTCAAAAAGTTCGAAATCTTTCACTATCTCTTGGTTTTGTTTTGTTTTTGTTTTTATATGTATCAGGGCCCTGTCAAAGTGCATGTGGTTTGTGGCACTGGAAGAAAATTTCAGAGAATTTAAGAAGGACTAGATAATCATATCTTGACATCACAGTAACGTACATGGTTATTTTTACTTTTAAAAGACAGAGGCTGCCTATTAAATGTTTACTATAATGTTCACAACTTTATCTCGTTTCTGGAACATTCACTGAAAAAGATTCTGTCATTGATCAAACTCTACTCAGGCTCCCCTGAACTCTTTTTTCAGCTGGGCCTGACTTTTGGATTTCCATGTTTGTCTCTGCATTTTCCAGTTTTAGCAGGAATTTGCTAAATCAGTTTAACCAGAACCCCCTACCCTTGAAATCTGCTCACCCGTGAAACCAGGTTCCTCATCCTCCAGCATCTCCTAGGTTATGTCTGAGGAACCTGGTCTGCCTTCAACAAGAATCCTGTTAAACCAGTTTAGCCAGAATCTCCCCTTACCCCTGATGTTTCCTCTTGGTAATTTTCTATCTGCTAACCTCACACCGCTCCTTGGCTGTAAATTCCCACACTATATTTGAAATCGAGTCCAAGACCCCACTGCAGTGGTCTTCACACCTATCATCATGGCCCCCCTTGAATAAAATCTTCCTTACCACCTTTGACAAGTGTCATTGAATAATTTCTTCTTTAATATCACCTACCCATAACCATTGTTGAGGGAAGTCGGGGACCTCGAATGGAGGGACCTGCTGAAGCCATGACAGAAGAACATAAATTGTGAAGATTTCATGGACATTTATCACTTCCCCAGTCAATACTCTTATAATTTCCTATGCCTGTCTTTAATCTCTTAATCCTGGCATCTTCATAAGCTGAGGATGTATGTTGCCTCAGGACCCTGTGATGATTGCGTTAACTGCACAAATTGTTCGTAAAGCATGCATGTTTGAACAATATGAAATCTGGGCACCTTAAAAACAGGATAACAGCGATTTTCAGGGAACAAGGGAGATAACCTTAAAGTCTGGCTGCCTGTGGGCCGGGCCGGACAGAGCCATATTTCTCTTATTACTGAAAACAGGTAAGAGAAATATCGCTGAATTCTTTCCCCAGTAAGGAATATTAATAATTAACAGCCCTGGGAAAAGAATGCATTCCTATTTATACACTCCCTCCCCTTTGAAAACTGATAATAAAAACTTGCTGGTTTTCTGGCTCGGGGGCATCACGGAACCTGCTGACATGTGATGTCTCCCCCGGACACCCAGCTTTAAAATTTCTCTCTTTTGTACTCTGTCCCTTTATTTCTCAGACCGGCCGACACTTAAGGAAAATAGAAAAGAACCTAAGTTGAAATATCAGGGGTGGTTCCCCCGATAAACCATGGTCTTAGTATGACTGCCCCTTGGTCAATGAGCTAATGTTAAAATTAAAATGTTGAAATCAGGGGCTATTAGGGTCTGAGAGGACTTGAAAACAGTGTTTACCATTAGGATATAAGCAGTTCAACATTAGGATAGGAGTGTGGATAACTGGGAGGCCTCAAGATTTTATACTGGGACCCAGTGTTTCAAGGGATGTTCATACAGGACCCAGTGCTTCAAGGGGTATGGGCTTTGGCAGGTCGTTAACTTCTCTGAACATTTGAGAAGTGGAGATGGCAACATTTACATTTTAGTATTGCTATAATTTAAGAGAAAATACATGTATCAGTCAAGACAGGCTGAGTCACACCATCAGAATAAACAATCTTCTGACCTCAGAGGCTTAAAACAAAGGTTTATTTCTCACTTCCATGCCCACTGTAGATTAGCTGGGAGTTCTGCTCCATCTCATTTTTGTTGATACTCTGGAAATGAGAGCAACAGATCAGCCACTATCTGCAACATTGCCAGCTACTGTGGCAGAGGAGAAACTCTCTGTATGGTCACAAATGCATAAATAATGCTTTGCCAAGAAGTGAAGTATGCCATTTCCACTCACACCCAGCCCAACCTCAAGAGTGCCAGGAAATGCGTAAGCCTATCATGTGCCCAGAAGTAGAAGAATAAGTGCAATATTTAGCAACAAGTTCAAGTACAAAGCCTGACACACTCAACAAATGATAATGTCTGCCATAACAATTATACAATACAGTCAGTTCTCAATAGGCTGATATCCGATGGTCTTTTGTTACAGTTGTCTGTGGAAGACAGGCTGCCTGCAATTCCCTCCCCTATCCCACCCCTTACTCCCCTGCCTGGTGTATTATCTTCTTTTGGTAACTTATTCCCCAAGCTTTTGTTGTATACATAATTTCCTAGCAAACAGACAACATTTTTCAGTTAGGAATGTTCATGTGACTAAGAGCAAATGGCTATAAGTGGAATGGTTGTCCTTGAAAGGCCATGGCCATATCCTTCTCCATCTTTTCTCTTTCCTGATGGTTAGAGTATGGACCTGTGGGGAGAGATGAAGTGGCCACCTTGTCCAGTGAGTTAACTTTGGAACAGATTTCACCAGTAGGAGAGCAAGATAGAAGACCCACTTTTCTAGTTCTGAAATATCTGCATCTAGACTTTAACTTCAGAAATAAATTTCTAAGTTATTTCACTCACAGCTACTTTGGATTTCATTGCTTCTTTCACTTTTCAATTATGAACAACTGGACAGGACCTAGCAAATTTACACACAGGTGTATTAATTAGAATGCATTTGGCTGCAAGTAATGGAACATCCAAATTAATAATGACTTAAACACTTTAGACACCTAGAGTTGTCTAGTCATAGATGGTTATGTAGTTTTGATGCTCAATAAACTCAGTTTCTTTCTGTCTTTCTAATCTGTGATCTTTAGCGTGTTGAGTTTGGTCACTATATGGTTACAAGGTATCTGCTGCAAAGCTAATTGTTCCCAGTAGTATTCAAGGTACAAAGGGGAAAGAGGATCTTTGTTATCTCTATTTTTATCAAGAGATAATAACATTTGCTGATCTTTATCACTGATCTCTGCTCCTCTCCCCTCCCATCCACCCAGCAAGGAAATTTCTTCTTTAGTGTCTAGAATAAAGTCACATGCCCACGCCTAAGCCAATCACTAGCGAAGGGGACTGGAATTATTATGTACAGTTTAGGACATCATGACTTATCTCCCAGGCTAGAGAATGGACTGTCCTTTTCTAAACATGCTGCTGCCCAAATAAAATCAGAATTCTATAGATTAAGGAAGAAGGAGGAAACAGTATCTGCCTCAGCAGTTAAAGTATCTCTGATTTCTTGCCTCCTTTGGCACTTAGCAAGTCATGCAGTGTCATGCTTATTCTAAACATATGGAACTACAAAATGAAAGGGTAGAGAGGAAGGATATCTTACTACTACCCTGTCTTTCATCCACCCTCCTACCTTCAGTTTATTCTCCAACAGCAGGCACTGGCTACATTACTTTTAAAACAAATCATATAATGTCACTACCATTGCTTAAAACCCACCAAAAATGTGCCACTGCCTAGAAGAAAATATCCACAGTTTTGACTGTCCTCTACAAGACCCTGCACTATGTGACCCTGGCTTTCCTCAGTTCTACATCTCATGCCACTGTCTCCTTTCACTGCTCCAACCAGAAGGGGCTTCTGATGGTTTTCCAAGTGTTATGGACTCATTCCCACCTTGGAGATTCTGAAGCTGCTGTCATCGCTCCCCACAAAACTTTACCAGATGGCATCCTCCTTCTCCATTCCAAGTACCTTCTCTAAGAGACCTTCTCTGGCCATTCAATCTAAAGGAGCTCCCTCCGTCCCAACTCTCTCTTTACCTGGTTTTGTTTTCCTCATTGTAATTTCACTATTTGAAATTATCTTAGGAATGCATTTATATTCTTTTTGAATTTTCATTCACTGTTCTATCCCCAATAGGCTGCAAGCTAAATGAGAGCCAAGGTTTTGTCTGTTTTCTTTGTCTACAAAGCTCCAGCAAATAGACCAGTCCCTGGTACACGGTAGGTGCTCAGCAGATGAACAGAAAGTTGGGCTGTGCTGGAAGTATTCTTCCCTGCTTGGCTAAAGACAATGGCATAAAATCAATGCTCCCTTGTCTACAAAAATGAAATAACATCCTACCACATCAAGAGTATGTTAACTCAAATCTATAAAGGGTCCTATAAAACAGTTATTTTGAAAATAATGTAAAAAACTATCCATTCATTTAATAAGTAGATTTTAATCCATGTAGCTCACTGAATTTGTCTAAACCTGACTTAAAAATTTTTTTATTATCATAGTCTCCATTTTACTCAAGATGGCTGTTCAGGAGGATATTTAATTGCCTGTGAATGCTATGGTCCATAATTCAGCAGATATGGAACAAGGAGAATAAAAATTGAATACCATGCTGCTTCCAAATTTATAAAAAAACTAAAAACTGTCATCAGATTTTGACTTCACCCAACACGACACCCAACATCAACTGGCAAAGCTTCTTCTTGGGTATGTGGACATGCTCACTATTTACATGGAGCTTTTGTTTTCTATGAAAATTTGGGACACGGGACATGGATCCAGATTCATTGTGGACATGGAAAGGGAGTTTATAAGTAACAAAGATGGAGTAGAGACGTTACACAATTCAACAGGCAAGGATAGGTGGGGGCAGATCCTGAGAGAAAACCAAACTGATTACACAATGATAATTCCAATATGCTTGTCAAAAAAAGGGCTAAGGAAAAAACTGAATAAAATAAAACCTTTTGATAAAAACCTTATAGGTGACAGCATTTGAGTTGCAAGTTGTTTCAATCAGTTCTGAAATGAAACAGTGGTTTTTCCACTATGCTCCAGGAAATAGATGCTTGCTAAATAACTCCTTTAACTTTTTTCTGGCATCTATTGATTATATCCATAGCGATTAAGAGGAGATGGCAATTAAGTTTAAAATTTAATGGTGTTCTGCTGCTGTTAATTTACTGGTTGACTCTACCAATGCGTCAACTTGGATAGAAATCTATGCCCCCACCACCCATGTGCTAGAAAATTCTATGATGCCCTTTCAGCTAAAATTATAATAATCACAAGCAACCAAACAACTAAGAACCAGCGATCACACAAGGTCCCTGTAGAGAGTGACAACATTTGCCTATATGAGTTGCCTAATCTACATTTTTAAAGAGGCCACTTAAATTGAAAATAACAAGCCTTGAGAGTTGTTTTGTTTACCTTACTACTTGCCAATTTTGGAATTCACTAAATGGTATACATACCACACTCATAACAAAAAGGAAGCTTTTCCTACCAATGACAACTAAAATATGCATATTCCATGGAATTTCATTTTGCTTGTCAGGCAATGAAGTCTCTGATATATGTCATAATTAAATATGGAAAAAACCTGGTTACTATCAAAGGAGATAATTCCGTGTAACATAAAACAGCATATTAGATAAGCCTAAAATTATCAGTTTACTCTATGACAAGAAGTATCCTGATGTATGACTTAAGACAAAACTATTAGTAATCAGATATACAGTAATGAAAAGGAACTAGAAACATCTTATTTTCTATAGAATTTATCTGGAATCAGTTACTATATTAGTCTTTTCTCACACTGCTAATAAAGACGTACCCAATACAGCATAATTTATAAAGGAAAGTGGTTTAATTGACTCACAGTTCCATATGGCTAGTGAGGCCTCACAATCATGGCGAGAGGCGAGTGAGGAGCAAATTCACGTCTTACACGGTGGCAGGCAAGAGGGCATGTGCAGAGGAACTCCCCTTTATGAAGCCATCAGATCTCGTGAGACTTACTCACTATCATGAGAACAGCACAGGAAAGACTTGCCCCCATGATTCAATTACCTCTCACCAGCTGCATCCCACGCCATGTAGGAATTATGGGAGCTACAAGATGAGATTTGGGTGGGGACACAAGCAAACCATATCAGTTATCTATTATGTTTGTCAAACTTTTATTTCTTTTTAATTATATATTTTGAAAAAAATAAGTGTAGATACAGATTTAGGAATACTCAAAATACACCAAAATACAAATAAAAAACCAAAAATCTTGTAACCTTTTTCTCTTTTTTATCTGCCATTTTACTGAGAATTTTCCAGAGTTTTCCAAAGTGTAACTTTTAACAGTGAGAATGTATTCTGTTTTTATCAATGCCTCACAACCACTAACTGCATTATTGCTGCATAGTTTGATTTTTCCCCCACTTTTGCTAAATAAACATCTTTGTTGCAACCCAGACAACAGCTCTAGGAGTGACTGTTTCTTTTCTCCAAAGGTATTTAATCCATTATATATTAATAGCTGAAATTGCTACCAGAACACTGGGCGTAAGTCACAGAGTGGAGTATCAGAAAATCAGCAGAGATGGACATGTCTATGGTCTTGTCCTGAGTCCTAGGACAGAGCAGGCAGAATTGCCTTCTACAGGAAAGACAACTGGGACCACAGGCAACTGTCTTCTGCTTGAGGACAGATGAACATAACTGAGACAGGTTTTCATTCTTACTGACATCATGGTGATATGTTGTGGTAGGCTTGGGTTCTGCCTAACACTAGAGTTTCCTTATGAAAGGAACATAGAAATATGGCAAGGGTGGTATACTAATTGAAAGCTTCAGTCCCTCTTTAATTTGTCACCTCTACTAAGATTCAGTGAGAACAGCCAGAGCGACTGAGAAAAGATTGGATACTGGTAGGGGAAAAAGAATTGGATCACATAGCCAGGTCCAACTAGCTAAAAATCTCTAGATGGGATAGAGGTATATATATAGATATGCAGCTTTCATTGGCCTGGGGGGTTCCTTCAGGATATCCTGGCCAGGTTTTCTTTTTTTCTTTTTTTTTTTTTTTTGGCAGAGTCTCACTCTGTCACCAAGGCTGGAGTGCAGTGGTGCAATCTTGGCTCCTTGCAACCTACATTTCCTGGGTTCAAGTGATTTTCATGCCTCAGCCTCCCAAGTAGCTGGGATTACAAACATGCATCACAACACCCAGCTAATTTTTGTATTTTCAGTAGAGTCGGGGTTTAACTATGTTGGTCAAGCTGGTCTCAAACTCCTGACCTCAAGTGATCCACCCACCTCAGCCTCCCAAAGTGCTGGGATTACAGGCATGAGCCACCACACCTGGCCATGGCCAGGTTATCTGGACTCTTATCTGCCCTATCTTGGGCTCTAAGAGCTGATCTTCTTTATCTGTTTCTGGAGGAAGATTTCATTCTAAGATATATTTCTTTTCTTAAATATATTTTTTAAAATTTGAAGGAAAAGTTCTACTCTAATGGTGTTCCCGATGTGTGATCCCCAGACTAGTAGCATCAGCATCACCTGGGAGCTTGTTTGAAATACAGATTACTGGGCCCTAGCCCAGGTCTATGGAATCAGAACCTTTGCTGATGGGAGGCAGGAGGCAACCTGTGTGTTAACGAGCCACTCCAGGTACTGCCTCTTCTCATCCCTGGCATCTATGTGGGTGAATATTCACTCTCTGTTTCTCTGGGTTCCACTCTTAGGAAGGAGCTAGAGATGCTCTGAATCTATAACACAGAGAAGAGGAGGAGGATGTGCTCACAGAGATCTTACCTCTGAATTCAATACTTAAAAATATAGTTCAATTGCTTTTATTAGGATAGTTATGTTCCTGCTAGCATGTACCCTATACCATATTATGCTAAAAGTCTGTCTCTTCGCTGGAACTGAGTGGCAGTATTAAAAAAACAAAAATCCTTTATTCAAAAGGAACCAGATCCTAGGTAGTGGATGCTGAAGAAAAAAACAAAATCTCCTGCCATCCTTGTATTGACATCTTCCATGAGGTAAGAAGAGAGGACCTGTATCTATCAGATGGTCTAGGATGGAACAGGATGCTCTAAAGTTTCCTTCCAAAACTGGAATTCTGAGATTTGAAGGGATGGGTATATTTTGTCCCATCCCTTTTTTAACTTCACTAATGCCACCTATAGCCAATTTTCAGCTAAAGTTTTGTTGTTGGGAGAGAAGACATTCTTTTTTAAAAGCCTCACCAAGAAAAGCTATTTCTTAGCCATACCGAGAGATTGAAGGAACAACCATAAAGTAATTCTTTCAGAGATGATATGCAGTTGTCCCTCTCTCAAGCCTCAATAAAGGGCCTTAACACATGTTTCCCTCGTGATCTACCTAAGTAAAGCAGCGGTTAATTACTTTGTGAATCTGAACAAATATTAAAAGCACAACCCAAGTTTAAGGGGAAAAAGCACAACATCTTTATTATAGTTTCTAAAGCTTCAGGTATCTCTGATTATACATGAGAAGTTTACCTTTGTTTATCAATTTCTTTTCTTTCACTGGGGGTGATATTCATGAGTATTTTACTGGGACATCTTAAAATGAAAGTCTTATATGGGTAAATAGGGAATTAGGGAAAAGGTGGCAATGAGCTCTTTGTATTGATTTTATCACTCATTTCAAAGATGAGATGATACTTTCTATCAACTGCAAATACTTTCATTCAGCTCCCATAAAACTAGTATTAGTTTCATTTATTTTGTCCTCACAGGATTTAGTTATATTTATTCAATTCTCAGAACCTGTATTTTACAAAATGAACAGTTTAGTCTGAATCATTGCTTATTTCTCCTAGTGCATTAAAAAACAGAACAAAAATATCATTTCTTTAAAATTAGTCACTACTTAAAATTTTTTATTTATTTCTAAGATATAGCTTCTGAACTCAAGATCAAAGTACGGGAAGAATTTTTCCAATAACTTCAAGTGCTCTTAATGTTATAAAACCTGTCTACTATTTTAAAAAATAGTGTTATTGCTTATTGTCCTACAGGTTAAGGAACTTATTACTCATAATGGATGTTGTGGGGTGCCACCTGATCCTCCCCGCTCCCCTCCCAGGACAAGACACTCATTCCCTCAGCTCCTGCAATGGGAATTGCCCTCAGCTGATGAGCACCTCCTTGCCCAAAATGGCACCCCCCTCCCAGAGAGCACCCTGCACTCAATGACAGGCAAATGTGGGGATAGAATGGCTGCTTCTTTGCCTAAACGAGAAAAACTCTGAAGAACTCTCGCTGTGAGAACAAGGCTAAGGCTTTGCAGTGACTGTACCACAACTCAACTCCTTTTTTCTGTGGATTGCTGCTTCCTTGCCCTGCCTCTCCCACAGATGTTGATCCTGAAGACGTTACTCAATAAATCTCCTGAAAGTAAATGTGTTTTAGAGTCTGTTTCCCAGGGAATCTGCCCCAGATATTACTAAGTATAACTGGATTTACAGTCAGGTTTGCCCTTTCTTATGGAAGTAGTGATGCAGTTAAAAAAAAAAAAAGTGGGAAGCACTGTTTAAAAATGTCTCTACTCCAAGCATGAAACATTGTTTCCCGAGCAGTTCAAAGTGACCTTCATATGGAATGTTTGTACATAAGACATCTGGAAATGTCATAACAGTAGTTGCCAACATGTTATTTATTTCCTGTTGAGAATCTATAGAGCCACTTTGGGAAAAGTGGGGTGACTAATAAACTTAGAATCAGATTCCTGTGTCTTAGTACTCGATTCTGAGTTGATGACTTCGGATAGACCGCTTAACTTTCCTGAGCCCTCTTAGAAATTATAAAACAATGAACAGGTATATGGTACTCATGAAAAACAAGCTGCAATTCTGGCTTATCAAATGTCCATGTACTAATTCATAAAATGCTCCTGTAGTAGAATAAGACCAGATGTATTAGTTAGTTCTTGCATGATATAAAAAAACTACCTGAGACTGGGTAATTTATAATGAGGTTTAATTGGTGTATAGCTCCACAGACTGTACAGGAAGCATGGCTGTGGAGGCCTCACGAAACTTTCAGTCATGGTGCAAGGTAAAGGGGAAGCAGGCATGTCCTACATGGATCGAGAAGGGGAAATATAGAGCGAAGGGGGAGGTGCTACAAGCTTTTAAACAACCAGATCTCATGAGAACTCACTTACCATCATGAGAACAGCAAAGGGAAAATCTACCTCCATGATCCAATGACTTCCCACCAAGCCTCTCCTCAACAATGGGGGCTATAACTCAACATGAGATTTGGGTGGGGCCATAAATCCAGACCATATCACCAGATAATTAAAATGTTTAATGGATTCATCCCATGAGTTTACACATGAGTGATAGGGTAAACTCTTTCAAAGTATTTCAAAGCATGGTCCATGGGACAATGTCATCAGAATCACAAGATGTTTGTTAAAACATCTTGGATCTCATTTATATGTGGACTGTAAAAAAGCTGAACCCTGAGAGAGAACATAATGAAAGTCTGGAAGGATTACACCATTGAAAATGGTGTTACAGAAAAAGCTGTTAGAGCCATCAATCCTGGAACAATAAATTCCTGCTGCAGAATGTGTAATGTATCCAGATATTGTACATGACTTCACAGAATTCACGACAGGGCCAATCAAGAAAATCTTGAAAATGATCATGTATATATATGGCAAAAAAAAATTGGGGGATGAAGGGTTTTAAGATATGGATCTTGAAGAAACTCAAGAGCAAATGCACACCAGACCAGAGGAATGAATAGAAGACAAACTGATGGAGATGAATGCATCGAAACCTGATGATGAGGAAGAAGATGGAGAAGCAGTGTCAGAAAACAAATTGACCTTGGACAGTCTGGCAGAAGCATTCCAATTATTGAAGACTGCTTTGACTTTTTTATACCGTGGGTACCAAAACTAAAGCAAGTGGTGGGAGGATAATTGGTTCTATATAGAAACATTTTTAGAGAAATGAAAAAGCAAAAACATCAGACAAATATTATGATGCATTTCTGTAAAGTCACATCAAGTGTGCCTGCCTCTCCTCCCTCCCCATTCCACCTCCTCCACCTGCCTCTGCCTTTTCTACCTGAGACAGCAAGACCAAGCCTTCATCTTCCTCCTCCTCCTCAGCCTAGTCAATATGAAGATGAGAAGAATGAAGAATTTTATGATGATCCATTTCCATTTAATGAATAATAAATACATTTTCTCTTTCTTATGACTTTCTTAATAATATTTTCTTTTCTCTAGCTTGCTTGATTGTAAGAATACAGTGTATTATATATATATATATATATAATTTGCAAAATACATGTTATAAACGGTTTATGTTATCAATGAGGCTTCCAGTCAACAGTGGGCTATTAGTAGTTAAGTTTTTGGGGAGTCAAAAGTTATAGATGGATTTTTGACTGTCTAGGGGGTTGGTGCTCCTAACCCTGTGTTGGTCAGGAGTCAACTGTATACATTTATTTGTCAATTAAAAAACGAAAATAAACAAAAAATGCAGATTCTTGGATGCCAACCTAGCCTACTGAATCAGAATAGCTGGGGGTTGGCCTTAGGGACAAAACATTTTAAGTGAACATTTTTGGTAATTCTTATGCAACTTGTAATGAAGAGTAGAAGAATAAGAGTGGGTGTGGAGGCTCAAGGAGGGAAAGGAAGATCTGAAACAGCAGCTGTTACGGACCAGCAACAACAGTAACAAAAACTTGTCACTAAGAGCTCAGATGAGGATGGAAGAACTGGTCCTTACACAGTGTCCGAATGGCTCAAGATTTCCAACCCTTCTTAGAAGCTCAGGAATAGGCATAGAGGTAAGGGTTTCCTCTATTAACCCAGAGCTGGGGGCTATATCAAACAGGATACAGTGGAGAAATATAGATATGGGCTTCCAAATTCGCAGTTCTTGTACAAGGCTGTTTGAGAAAGCTGACCCTAAAATCTGAGAGTGGGAAGGAAGGACATCGAGGCCAGCTGGGATTTGATAGGCTAGGGAATAGGGTGGGGATAGGCTGGGGAATAGCGTGGGGACAATGAGGCTCACAATGCTAGTAAAATCAAGTTCAGTAGAAGCAACTGAATAGATGTGGTGAAAGGAAGAAGAATTCAAAGACAGGGAAGAATATTTAAGAGACTTAGTACATACGATGATCCTGTGTTTCTTTTAGAAATAATGCTGGAGAGCCTGGAAAAGCTGCCACTATTCTTTTATAGTTCTTGTGTCAACTACAGTAGGTTTTCATATTGTGAAGTTGCAGAATCTTCATTTAACAACATAATTGCAGCCAGCGCTATAAATTTACAAGTTGCTGTAGGTGCCCCATTGGTACAGAACATCTGTTAACCTGCTTCAACTTCCACGGGATGTGCAAAGAATTAATTTCTCATTTCAGCCCTTCTCCTTAAGCCTTTATTTACTCAGATTCACCCAAGAGTGAAGTTCGGATTTCCAGCAGAGTGTCAAGGTGAGAGGCCCTAGAAGTTACTGCATCTTTATCAATAAAGAATATGCATGCAAAGGATTATGGGAAATATGAACAGCTCAACTGCAATGTAAACCTTGTAGCTAATTGTCATTTAAATCACGGGGTTGATGAATAACATCCCAGGAATAATGAGCATTCAGCCTGACAAATAGTTCCTCAAAAATTATCTAACACAATTTTGGCATATTGCTATTTGTCAAATTATTCCTATGCCAGATGCTTACACAGAATCTGTTGCCCATTGCCAAATGGGCTAGCTGTACATTTCCTCATTAGATAGAATTGATATTCTATGCAGAGAATGTATCAAATATAATTAAGAACAAAGAGATTTGTATTTGCATTTTCCATCTACAAAACCACTGCATACCTCCACTCACCTGGTGGTTCAAGCCCATATATATGCCATCCTCCTCATTTGGGGCATTCAGAAGCCTCCAGACTTGCTGAGGATAGTGTTACAGCTTGCATTTTGATCAGAACAGGAATGAAAAGTGACTTGAAGAAGAGCTGCATTTAGAACATGCAACATTTTTGTCATTTTGGAAACATGATGTCTTTTCTGATTGCAGACATTTTCACATCCTAATATAGGACCTGTCAGTCCCCAGCACAAATTAAACAAGGGTGAAAGGAGTCTGCACTGGCTCTCTTGTCAAGACAGAGGGTTGGGGGCACTACCACTGACCTACCCAAACCCCATCATTTTTAAAAAGAATTCAAAAATCTGGAGTCGGGTAACTCTCAAGGTTAGTAAGTGCTTATGTCTCTGGAGATTAATTCATTTTTTGAATCTTACTGAAATAAAGCAATTCTATAGCAGCAAGGAAAAAAGCCCCGAGTATCTAGCAACACTGTAGTGTTTCAAATGAATTTATATTATCATTCAAAGAGGCGAGTAGATGAGCCTGTGATTGACAACTACAGTTTTCAACATTTACAATTCCCTCTTCAGGGATATTCAGAATCGATTGAAAAAGAATGCAGTGTTTAGGAACTACTCAGGGGTACTTTCAGTAAAAATGCCTTAAGTAATGATTGTCCAAAGCTTGCTAGACACTTTGTAAATGTCAGAAACACATTAAATATGTTAAATGGGCATGTTCAATATCTAGAAAACAACACAAATGATTTATAATCAATTTCACACATGCCCTGGATATCTCCCTGATAGAAAACAAAGACGTCCTCTTTGACTGGGGCACATGATTCCAAGTCTTCAATGTTGGTATAGAATTCAAACTCACATGGCTGCTTGACACAATACGGGCATTTTCTGAGGGGTAGGTTGTACTCTTTAGGGCTGAATAAAATCTGATGTTGAACATATTTTCCATGGCTGAGTAAGCATAGTAGTAGACATGTTCTTACGTGGTTTTTTGTTTGTCAGTTTTTTTTTTTTTTTTTTTTTTTTTTGAGACAGAGTTTTGCTTTGTCACCCAGGCTGGAGTCTAGTGGCATGACCTCAGCTCACTGCAATCTCTGCCTCCTGGGTTTGAGTAATTCTCCTGCCTCAGCCTCCCGAGTAGCTGGGACCATAGGCGCCCGCCACCATGCCCAGCTGATTGTTGTATTTTTAGGATTAGGATTGACTTGGCGATGCAGGCTCTTTTTTGGTTCCATATGAACTTTAAAGTAGTTTTTTCCAATTCTGTGAAGAAAGTCATCGGTAGCTTGATGGGGATGGCATTGAATCTATAAATTACCTTGGGCAGTATGGCCATTTTCATGATATTGATTCTTCCAACCCATGTGCATGGAATGTTCTTCCATTTGTTTGTATCCTCTTTTATTTCATTGAGCAGTGGTTTGTAGAAAAAATGATGAGTTCATGTCCTTTGTAGGGACATGGATGAAACCGGAAAACATCATTCTCAGTAAACTATCGCAAGGACAAAAAACCAAACACCACATGTTCTCACTCATAGGTGGGAATTGAACAATGAGAACTCATGGACACAGGAAGGGGAACATCACACTCCGGGGACTGTTGTGGGGTTGGGGGAGGGGGGAGGGACAGCATTAGGAGATATACCTAATGCTAAATGACGAGTTAATGGGTGCAGGAAATCAACATGGCACATGGATACATATGTAACAAACCTGCACACTGTGCACATGTACCCTAAAACCTAAAGTATAATAATAATAATAAAAAAAGAAAAAAAAAAGACTTGTACATATTAGATAACTGATAAATATTTGGTAATGTAAAAATTGCTATAAACGGACATTTATTCTTGAGAATAAAAAAAAAAAAAAGAAAGCAACGTGGCTCCTTAAAACTACATTCTCCTTTTAGACCACAACCGCATGTCCTTCAGGCCTTCTCAGGCCCTCCTTCTGCTCTTACTTAGTTTTCACCATCATGGAAGCATTCAGGCCCTTGGTCCTTTTATTTTCTCCCAGCCATCCTCCCCTCTCTTGGCCTCTCCTTCTATCCTGGGTCATCATCTGAACACCTCCCTCAGAAATCCATCCAGATTCCTTCATGGTTCCATCCTGTCATCACAGTGTCCAGGAAAACCTCCATGCAGAACAGCACAAAACTTGCTTGTCACATTAAATGTATGGTCTCCCACTTAAGTTAGGCCATCAGAACTGACCTTTAATCCTTTTGTTATCAGCCAACTCCCTGTCTCATTTTGGAATGACCCATTTCATATCACCACCTCTCCTCTCCAGTCCACACAACTCTTTCATTCTTAACAGATGGCTCTGATCCCTATGGTGTGGAGAGAGTCTCATCTGTCAGTTTGGTCTTGTTGACTTTCTGTCCAGTGTCTTCTCATGTCATTATACCTATATAAATCCCACTTCTGTTTTCGCTGTTACACTTTTTTTTTTCCCCAAAATCAACCTCTTTTGTGCTGAGAATATTTTTGAATATACAGATGGAAGGGGAAGATGACAGGGATATGGGGATATCACTTCAGGAAAAGGCCTAATAGCCTTTTTTTCCCTTGTGATGCAGGAGTGTCTTCAGCACCATCTCTTTCTCCCTCTTTTGAAACATCACTAAATTAGTCATTTACTTTGTCTTGCATTCCTTCAAGTTCCTCCTCTACTGACAACCTCCCTTCAGTCTTATTAATATGCTCTAGTCCTTACCCTCTGGATATCAGTCAACTTCTCTTATAATGAACATTTCTGATGTGTTCATTCAACAGACATTTATTGAGGACTTACAAATTATGAGACACTATGGTAAAAAGAACTGTCTATGCTTACAATATTTATTTTCTTATTGTCCATTCATTGCATGAGTGGGGTGGCCAGATGTAATTTTTTATCTAAATCTGGAAAGTGACTGCTTCATAGCCTGGATATTGGGACAACGGGCATAAACTGGGCTACCCTATTTGTTACTCACTGCAATATGAAAAGATCATTTCATAGTAATGAAGTCAAGAGCCTGGACTCTGGAGCTAAACTGCCTGAATTTGAAACTTTGGCCCCATCACTTATTTGCTGTGTTTCTTCAGGAAAGTAATGTAGCTTCATTTTCGTTCAGTTTCCTCATTGTAAAATGGGGATAACCAAGGTGCCAATCTCATAAGATTGTAGTTCCAAATGAGTTACAATGTAAAGGGAGTTTCGTTGCAGTAGAGATATAACCACAACACCAGGTCATAATTACATAACACCTACTACACGACTACAGGCATGACTACGTTACTAGAGTCATGTAGTAAGCGTTATATGTAATTATGATCTGGTGTTGTCCTTATAACTCAACTGAAATTCACTAAGAGCAACTATACATTTCAAATTTCCAAAATGTTAGGACCCCCTTTTCTTCATCTTTTATTGCATTTAATACTTCCTAAAAATCTACTTCCTTGGTCTCCATAACACCTTCATCTCTGGATTCTTTTTACTCTTGTGCAGTGGTGTTTGGGGGGTCCTTTATATGGGATCTGATCCTTAAAATACACTGTTGCCTGGGCACCTGCCCATGAGCCATTCTTGAGCCTCAAGCTCTCCTTGAGTGATGGAATTCACTTTCATGGCTTCACTTACCAACATACTGAGGCTCACTAGTTAATTTCAAACTTGTAACCCAGACCTCTTTGCTTTCAGGCTCATATATCCAATTTTCTGTTAAACATTGCTACTATATGTCCCAACATTATCTCCAGCTCACCATGTCCACAACAGATTCCACCCTCCTCACCCTAAATCTGCCTTTCCTTTCCTACTCTTTTAGTTGAATGAATCATAAACAGCCTCCAAGTACAAACTAGAAACTAGGCAAATCACTCTTTTCCTCTATTATCCTCAAAGCTAATGAATGATGAATCCCATGGTTACATCGTTTCCAGTGGATTGTTTGACTGCATCCCTCCTTTCCATCCTCAGGACTACAATTTTAACTCCCACTCTTATCATTCCTTGTGTGGATCATGGCAATCATCTAACTGTTCTACCTGCCTCCAGTTTTGCCCCAAAAAACCCATCTTCCATGAGTCTGACAGCCTGTGCTGTGCCTGGCAAAAGGGCTGCAAACACAATGTCCAGCTCCAGGCAGGTCCTGTGAGTGAGAAGAGAAGGCTAGAGTAAGGAAGGAAATATCTCTTCCGTTTTTGTTGAAGCATGTGGACCTTTTGTTTATTCACTTTCCCACTTTTACCAAAAGTACTTTGTACTCATGTAGACATGAATACAAAGAAATATATCTTCACCATAAGAAAAATGTGCTTTAAGCTTGATGATAAATGGTCACACTCATGTGGGCTCAGCATTGGCAAGGAAACAGGAAGTGGGGAGATTATAGCCACCTGAAGAGCCCATGTCTGCTCCGAATGAGACATCATTACTCAGATGCTATGTGCAATATGGACTCAGAGATATTAGATCTTTCTGTCTTTTTGGAGAGAGGTAGTCTTCTTATTTTTAAATACAGGAAGAAGAAATTCAATATATTGGCCTAACACATATGTAAATTAGATTTTTCTAGGTCACCAATTTGCAATTTCTTTCTAAAACATAAGTTTGATCACGTAAATCACCTACTTAGAAGACATTAGAGTCTCGCACCCTCTGTAAAATACTGCCTACATTCTCTAACATAGCAGGTGGGACCTTCCCTATTCTCGCCCTTACCTCTCCCCTTTTATCTTTGGTACTTCATGTTTTGGAAATGATGAAATGAATCTCATTTCCTACATACAAAGCCCATATCTTACTTCTGTGCTATGTATGATGCTGTTCCCTGTAGCTGTAACATCAATACTTCTTTCTTTGCCTAATTCCTACTCAACCCTCAAGGCTTGCTATACCGCCTCCTGCAGGGAGCCTTCCCTGCATCTTTTCCTTGCATTTCTCTTTCACTGTACTTCACTATTTTGTGGAGATGTGTCTGTTTCTCCCACAGTAGACTCCAATCTCCTTGAAGGTTGTATTTCCACCTTAGCATGGAAATAAACCTAGTGTGGACACACAGTAGGCAGCCAATGAAGTTGTGTGTTTTTTTTTTTTTTGGAAATGGAGTCTCGCTGTCGCGCAGGCTGGAGTGCAGTGGCGCGATCTCGGCTCACTGCAGGCTCCGCCCCCTGGGGTTCACGCCATTCTCCTGCCTCAGCCTCCCGAGTAGCTGGGACTACAGGCGCCCACCACCTCGCCCGGCTGATTTTTTGTATTTTTAGTAGAGACGGGGTTTCACCGTGTTAACCAGGATGGTCTCAATCTCCTGACCTCGTGATCCACTCGCCTCTGCCTCCCAAAGTGCTGGGATTACAGGCGTGAGCCACCACGCCCTGCCGAAGTTGTGTTTTTTTAAACAGCACTAAAGAAAGCTGAGTAACAGGCAGCTCAAATTCTGATACTACCTTGTGGCTGCTTCTCTAACAGTTATTAAGATCTCTTAGAATTAGCAGTGTTTTATAGCCCACAATGTCATTCCAACTAGATTATTATTTTTTCTTCTCTACATCAGTCTAATAAGAGAGGTTTAGTCCCATTTTACAGTGAGAAAATGAAAACTCAGAGATGTTAGCTGACTTATTCAGGTTACACAATTACAGAGAGGTTATGAAATTTCTTTCCACTGCCTTTCATATCCAGTTTTCCTCTTACAACACTAGCAGTTGAAGTACTCGATGTACTTTGAAGTTTCAGTGGATAGACCCACAGGGTCTGTGGCCTTAAATAGAAAAAAAATCACCTCTTTCCTTTCATTAACCTTTAAATGCAATTTAGCATCTCCTTCAATTATGAAAGAATGCCACAAACTACCCTTGAATTAGCAGTACCTGTGACTTTGTCACAAATGGAAATCACAAAGATTTTTATTTAACAGTACAGTCGTATTAATAGAGTCATTGAAACGTTGTTTATGCTCTTCATTATTTTAAAACTCTGGTTTCAATTAGACTCCTAATGGATCTTGTTATTTACTGTATTAATAAAGAAGTATGCATATTACTCTCACAAATTTACATCTAAAAATATTTTGAAAATCAGATTTCAATATAATTGATTTTATTAGTTGCCATATATATTTTTGCTTTATGCATTTAAAAACATTATCTTCAGAAGGTGTCTGTGAACCTTGTAACACTGTTAAGGGCTCCATGGCACAAAACAGATTAAGAAGACCTGAGAACTCTTCCTCATTTCGTCCTTTTACTAGGAGATGACCCCAACGATGCAAATGTCTCTCACACAGCCTACGGCTCTCTGGCAGAACTGCTCACACCCTCCACCAACTGCAGCAGAATTCCTGAGCTCATTTCTCAGCTCTGCCACTTAATAATACTGAATGTGCTGTGTGGGTAAATTATTTAACCTTGGTGCTTTAGTTCTTTCCTTTGTACCTATCTTATAGGATTATTGCAGGATTAACCAACTTAATAAGGTGTTTAGATCCATATCTGGCAAGTCGTGCTGTACATGATGATCCTTTTGCTTACTGCTTACAGCATTCTTTCCTAAGAACAGAATATAGCTTTCCTAGGCAGAACATTGCTTCAGAATACTTCCCCACACAGGCTTGCAGCAGCTACTAACAAGTGATCACAGTTCACTTAAGAGATGAAAATTATTTGCCAGCCTTGGCATTATTCAGTTCATGAGTCTGGGTTTGTTTCCTGTGGTTTTTAGTTACACTACTCTATGCAAATGTATATAATTTTTTAAATTTCAACTACCATCCACGCCCATCTAACTGTTGTCTAGAGCTTTGGAATAAATCTTTGGCTTGTCAATGATCAGATCAGAAACTGGAGAGTTTTGGAGCAATGGTCCTGGAGCAAGGACAATTTCTGTAGAGCAGACAAGAGGCTCATTGGGGGAACGAGTAGATCCTGAGCAAGTGATGCATAGCGGATGAACTGAGTTATCAAATCTAGCAAATTTAGGGGAGGGAACTGCAGTGGACAGAATGGAGTAGCCAACAGTTCGGTTTTTAGACAGCCAGTCAATGATTGACAACAAGTCAATCCTGGTTCTAGCACTCAATAGTGAGATGAACTCGAGAAAGTTCTTTTAGCTTTCTAAATCTCAATTTTCCTCTCCATAAAACAGAATAATCTTACCACTAATCTTAGGAGGCTGCCATTGTGTGTGTTGGAGCTGACAAACATAAATGCCTACAATAATACATGGAACATGTATGGATATTTAACAAATGCTAGCTCACTTTTCTTTATCCACTTTTAAAATATGGGGCATCATTCCAACACTATACAAATCCTTTAAAAATATCTTTTCCAAATGGTGATAGCAACTGACCCAACATTATGAATGAGAATCGGATTCTCCAACTTTCACTGTTGGAAAACTCAGAAATGCAATGGACAGATAATTAGTGCCCCTAAGGTAGAGCACAGTGATCAAAGCCAAGAAGTTACTGGATTGATACAGATCTCTCCCTTCTGACTACTCCACTCCACTGAAGATGGCCTCATTAAGTAGTGATTGTATTCAGATTATTTGGTTCTACGCCATAGACACTTTGTTTCAGTTTCTGTGCTTTGGATGCATTTGAGAGTGTGTGTCTAATCAACTGGACATGCAGTGAACCATTCATCAAATTGATGGAGCTTCTTTGTCACCTCAAAAGGGAAAGTTAATCTCTATGTCTTTTCTAGAAGCCGTGGGTTTGAGATGAAAGCTGATTTTGTGATTCTTTTTAGACACAAGTCTTCTATCCATCTAGAATAAACTGGGTACTGAAATGGGTAATTCAATTACCTTTAATTTTTATTATTTAATGACAGGCATATATAAATGATTTGTCCTTATAATCGAATATGCTGCTGGCAAACTCCTGCTAATGTCTAACTCAAGGTATTGAAGGGAATTTATGTGAGGCTCAGATAGAAGGGAGGGGGCCAGGACTCTTGCTGTCTTCTTCCACACTCACCTTCCTATTCTTTAGCTAGCGATCAGCAAACTTTTTCTGTAAAGGAACAGATATTAAGTATTTTTGACTTTGCAGGCCATATGGTCTCCATTGTGACTATTTATTCCTGCTGTCATAGTGTGAAAGCAGCTATAGATAATGCATAAATAAGGAAGGCTGTATTACAGTAAAACTTTATGTATAAAAATAGGCCAGGCATGGTGGCTCATGCCTGTAACCCCAACACTTTGGAAGGCTGAGGTGGGAGGATGTCTTGAGGCCAGAAGTATGAGAACAGCCTGAGCAACATAGCAAAACCCCATCACTACAAAAAAATTAAAAAGAAAAATTAGCTGGCTATAGTGGTATGTGTCCGCGGTCCCAGCTACTTTGGAGACTGAAGAGGGAGAATTGCTTGTGCCCTGGAGTTTGAGGCTGCAGTGAGCTGTGATTGTACCACTGCATTCCAACCTGGGCAAAGAGTGAAATCCCATCTCTTAGAAAACAAATCAAAACAAACAAACAAACAAACAACAACAGCAAATGGTAGGCCAGATTGGGTATGCAGGATGTAGTTCTCCCAACTTCTGCTTTAGGCTGTGGTTCTCAGAATGTGTTCTCAAGTACAGCAGCAGCATTTGGAAATTGTTTAGAAATGCAAAATTTTCATCCCTGCCCTCGACCTCTGAAGAAACTTTGAAGATGAGGCCCAATCATCTGTTTAAATAAACTCTCTAGGTGATTCTGATACATGCTAATACTGGAGAACCACCGATTTAGGCCAAGGGGTCATACATCTTATCCACATAGAAGAATTCCCTCCTAGTCAGTTTACAGCTGGAACTCATTTCAAAACATTTTCATGCTGAATGTTAATTTCAGTGTCTGCAACTGCATCAGTATTTATATATTTGTTCAATATAAATATCTATGGAGAATTCTTCAGAGAAAATTAGTTTGTCTATACTTCATTGCATAAATCATTTATTCATTTGTTGACTAATTAAAACAATATTCTTGTAAAGTAGATAATCCTTCAGTGCTAAATTCTACAAAAGTGCACGTCCTACCACTACACAAATTTGGATCAAACACTGTGCAATCAGAAGGCTTTCTTCCAACTAAATTGGAGTGGTCGTTATCACTTTCCCAAAATGCAAAAATAAAAATGGCAGAAATAGAAAAGGTACTATACATAATCTGCTAAGCAGATGTCACAGTAAACCAGCTAATTCTGCAGCAAAGAAAATAAAATGCTCAAAATGCAAAGTTTATAAAGTATGAAATGTCTTAGAGATGTAAATATCAGCGTGTCTAAGTTTTGTCTAATTATCTTTGGATTATAACAAAAACTGAACACAGATATGGCCTCTATTCTCAAGATAACTGTCCATATTCTTTTTGAATTACTCAACCATCATTGATCAGTTAAATAAATATGTAATTTAATTAAACAACCCTGTGAAGTAAGTACAGCTACCAATATTTTGTAGATAACAAAATGTGGCATTCAGAAGGAATAGAGAAGTGCTTGAGATCACAGGAGTTATAAATGGAGAAGGTGGGATTTAAATCCAGATCCACTGTAGTTATTTATTTATTATATGTATATATATATTTTATAAATATATATTTATATTTATATATTATAAAATACATTATATATTATAAAATATATATATAATATATATTATATATAATATATATTATATAAAATATAATGTATATTATATATAATATATATTATATAAAATATAATGTATATTATATATAATATATATTATATAAAATATAATGTATATTATATATAATATATATTATATAAAAAATATATAATATATATTATATAAAAATATATATACACTATATATATTATATATATTATATATATTTTATATATATATGTATATGTAAATATATATGTATATATACACACACACTATATATATATTATATATATAAAATATACATAATATATATTATAAAATATATGTAATATATATTTTATAATATATATTATGTATATTTTATATATATAATATATATATAGTGTGTGTATATATATATATATATATATTTTTTTTTTTTTTGTAAACACAAGGTCTCGCTATGTTGCCCAGGCTGGTCTCAAACTCCTGGCCTTAAGTGATACTCCTGACTTGGCCTCTCAACGTGCTGAGATTACAGACATAAGCCACCACACTTGGCCCTGAGAGCCACTGTATATAAAAGAAGAGCTAGCAGCAGCATTTTATATTACATGCATATGGAATACCCATATTCCTCCAAATATTCTTAGGGAACTATAGTACAATGATTAACTATTCACCCAAGATTTGTACTTCCTTACATGGTGTAGCATTGTTACTGGAAAGCTCAGCCAAGTGCTAAAATTCCCAGGGTCCCTTCAATTAGGTGGGGTATTGTGACTTCACCTGGACAACGGTATGTGAGAAAATAATGCTTGTCACATGAGAGTGACAGAGAAAAGAAAGAAGACTTGAGGACTCTTTCTAGGGAGTAACATTGGATGTGATCATTGGTAGGTATAAGTTATGGGAGAAAGAAAGACTAGGGACTTTCTGAGTACTTGAGAGAACTATTTTACTCAAAAGACAACTAGCACAGGTTTTTTTTAAAAACATATTTCACTGTTTGAGGCTACAGCAACCCTTGGACTTCCACATTTGTATAAAGAAGTAGGTTATGAGAGCTATGGAGCTCCAAGGTGGGAACACTGCCTGACACTCCCTTCAGATGAGGCCATAGAGGATGATGAAAAAGAAAACCTGTGGAGGCGGGAGAGCCAGGGCCATGGAGGAAATGGACCAAGGTCTTCCCCAAGTGGGGATCTTTACAATGCCTGCCTGGCAGGATCTTACTTTGTTAGCAAATGGTGATCGCTGTTTCTTTTCCTTTCTTCCCTTCTCTGAAAGGGGGTTTTAAAATTGCAGTTATTCTGCTCCTGACACAACACGTATATGTTTTGTATTTGGGATGCGGTGAGGGAGAGATGACTCATGTTGTGGTTTATAGGAAGGTCAGACTATGAGGAGGAATCCCATTTAGACCTTGATACGGTTTGGTTGTATCCCCACCCAAATATCATCTTGATATGTAACTCCCACAATTCCCATGTATCATGGGAGAAACCTGGTGAATGGTGATTGAATTATGGGGTCGGGTCTTTCCTGCACTGTTCTTGTTATCGATAGTGAATGAGCCTCAGGAGATCTGATTGTTTGAAAAATGAGAGTCCCTGCACAAGCTCTCTCCTCTTGTCTGCCATCATGGGAGACACACCTTTCACTTTCCACCATGATTGTGAGGCTTCCTCAGCTACATGGAACTGTAAGTCCAATAAAGCTCTTTTTTTTTTTTTGTAAATTGCCCAGTCTCTGGTATGTCTTTATCAGCAGCGTGAAAACAAATGAATACAGAACTGATGGAGAAACTATTCATGACCTGGAGATCCTACACCGTGAGCTAGATGTTTGAAGGGTAGAACTTAGGGCTGTCTCTTTTTGGGAAAAGTAGGCACAAATATTTGGTGGCCAGATATAAGAATAGTGAGGGAAATAGGTAGCTGCCTTCCAGGGCTCTGTGCTTGTGCTTCTTAGAGGAAGGATGTTACCAGGAAGAGGCTGTCTTACCCAGGACTGTAATTTTCAGGCCCCTTGCAACAAGGCGGAACCCCTTACCAATGGAATTTGAGGGTATGCAATTTGAGTCATTTCCGAGCCAAGGTAATTAAGAAGCAGATGGGCCTTCTCCACTCTCTGCCACTTGATGGGGATGCCTTTAGCAGTCACACGTAACAGAGCCACCATACAGAGGTGATTCAGAGGCTTCCTGAATCACCACATGGAGGAGAGCTACCTGCCATTCAGGTACACCTGAATCAATTTTTATGTGAATGAGAAGTAAATATCTATTGCATTAAGCCACTGAATCAAGAATGTGGAGGCATATAGGACTATAACATGAAATTACTGACCCTCAATCCTTATCAGCTGTCTGATGGAGAGAAACAGTTTACTGTAAAGATTACCTGTGAGATATTTCATCTATTCTTTGCTGTAGGCACTAAAATCCATTTCTGGTTTCAGTCAGACTAGTTGAGTGCTGATGGCTACACTGAGCCATTTTGGGTGTACTACCTTATTGTTAGCAAAGCATCCCATAAATTTTGTAGATTTAGAGTATAGATTTCTCCTCCTTCCTTTCCTCCTTGCCTCCCTGTTTTCCTCTTTCTTTTTTCCTTCATTCACTCACTAGTAGCCACTATGTGTCATATACTCTACTGGGGTATTGAAATGTGGTAAGAATATTAGTATTGCTATAGTTTGAATGTCTCCTCCAAAACTCGTGTTAAAACTTAGCAGTATTGAGAGGTGGGGCCTTCAAGAGATGACTGAGTCACATTAGTGGTCTGCCCTTATGAATGAATTAATCCCCTCATGGATAAATGAGTTGTCATTGGAGGGGAATGGATGGCCTTAGAAGAAGAGGAAGAGAGAGCTGAGTAAGCACATTAGCTTAGCCCCTTTGCCATGTAATACCCTTTGCCACGCTGGGATTCTGGTCCAAGTCCCCACCAGCAAGAAAGCCCTCTCCAGATGCAGCTAGCCCCTGGATGTCCACAACTGTAAGAAATAAATTCCTTTTCTTTATAAATTACTCAGTTTCAGGGATTCTGTTATAAGCAACAGAAAATGGACTGATTAAAAACATTGATATAAGGAGTGGGGTGGTGGTGATCAGGAATACCTGAAAATGTGGAAGCAGCTTTGGAACTGCATAGTGGGCAGAGGCTGGAAGAATTTGGAGGAGCAGTATTCTGGTGAGGGCTTAGAAAACAGGAAGACTAGGCTACATCCCATGTATCAGTATATAATCACACATCTGGCCATTTTGTAAAGTGCACAACCAGGTACACTGCTCAAAGTTCTGCCCACTGGGAAGATATCTCTTCACTGCTGTCCTTCAGGGATATCCTAGAAAGGGGCTATAGTGCTGCAGCTGTCCACTTTCAGACGGTGCCTGCATATCATGCAGAACCATCTGTGAACCAGGCCCTAGTCTTCCCTTCCTCTGTCAACTGATCATAGGGAACTCCTCATGAGGCCCTCAGTGCAGGCTGGGGGAGAAAAGGCAGGGTGGCAGAGGTGGAGACCATGGGCATTTGAGACACTTCCTGATGTAACTTACTTGTGCCTTCAGGACCTTCTCAGGCCAATCACGTATATACCACTTCTATTTGATGATGGAATGCTAGTGTGCACAACCCACTTTATGGCTAGATGAGTCAGAAAGTACCCAGTTCATGATAGGCAGTACAGGTTGCATGGTGAGTTGATGACCCATAGTTAAACGTTCAGTTTCCACCAAAGCCAAGTAACAGGCCAAGAGCTGTCTCTCAAAAGGGAAATAGTAATCTGCAGAAGATGGCAGGGCTTTGCTCTAAAATCTTAGAGGCCTCTGCTGTGATTCACCTATGGGGGCTTGCCAGAGGCTCCAAACAGCATCACTATCTGCTACTGACACCTCAAGCACCATTGGATCTGCTAGGTCATATAGCCCAAGTGGCAGAGCAGCTACAAAGCAGCCTGCACCACCTGTTGCAGAGCCTTCACTTGTTCTGGACCTCACTCAAAACTGGCAGTCTTTCAGGTCACTCGATAAATGGGCTAGAGTAACACACCCAGATGAGGAATATATTTCCTCCAGAATCCAAATAGGCCCACTAGGCCTTGTGTTTCTTTCTTGGTTGTAGGAGTGGCCAAATGCAGCAACTTATTCTTTACCTCGGAAAGAATAGCTCAACAGACCCCGTGCCACTAGAGCCCTAGAAATTTTACTGAGGTAGAAGATCCCTTAATTTTAGTCATATGTAGTTCCAGAGGGAGGAACACTGCCACCAGGAGACACAACAATGATTCCACTAAACTGGAAGTTAAGATTGCCACCTGGACACTTAGGGCTCCTCGTACCTTTTAGTCAACAGGCTAAGAAGGGGGTTACAGTGTTGGCTGGGGTGACTGACCTGTATTATCAAGATGAAATCAGTCTACTACTCCACAATGGAGGTAAGGAAGAGAATGTGTGGAATACAAGAGATCTTAGTATTACCATTCCCTGTGACTAAGGTCAATGGGAAACTACAACAGCCCAATCCAGGCAGGACTACAAATGGCCCAAACCCTTCAGGAATGAAGGTTTGGGTCACTCTACCAGGAAAAATTCATGACCTCTTGAGGTGTTTGCTGAAGGCAAAGGGAATACAGAATGGGTAATAGAAGAAGCTAGTCATTAATACCAGCTATGACCACGTGACCAGTTGCAGAAACAAGGGCTGTAATTGTCATATTTCCTCCTCCTTTTGTTAAAAACATCTTTGTGCATGTATACACTTGTGCTAAAATAAATCTTCATTTTGTTTCCTTTTTCCTTTATCATGTGACCTAAGATTTATTGACTTCTGTATTAGTCCGTTTTCATGCTGCTGATAAAGACATATCCAAGATTGGGCAATTTACAAAAGAAAGAGGTTTAATGGACTTACATTTCTTTGTGGCTGGGGAGGCCTCACAGTCATGGTGGGAGGTGAAAGACATGTTTCACATGGTGGCAGACAAGAGAAGAGAGCTCTTGCAGGGAAACTCCTGTTTTTAAAACCATCAGATCTTGTGAGACTCATTCACTATCATGAGAATAGTGCAGGAAAGATCTGCCCCCATAACTCAATTACCTCCCACCCAGTTCCTCCCATGCCATGTGGGAATTGTGGGGGTTACAATTTGAGATGAGATTTGGAGGTGGGGAGACAGCCAAACCATATCAATTTCATATCAGCATTTAAGTGTTGTTAACTTTATGTAATAGCGTTTGAGTTGGGGATTGGTGCAGTTCCAGTTGTTCAAAGGAAGTCGTATTATGTTAGGCATAATTATGATCTTATTATTGTCTTTGTTTGAAGATTATGTATGATCTCAGGGTTGTATATGCATTCAAGTTGACAAGGAGTGGACTTGTGATGGTTAATAGTGAGTGTCAACTTGATTGGATTGAAGGATGCAAAGTATTGATCCTGGGTGTGCCTGTGAGGTTGCTGCCAAAGGAGATTAACATTTGAGTCAGTGGGCTGGGAAAGGCAGACCCACCCTTAATCTGGGTGTGCACAATGTAATCAGCTACCAGTGCAGCCAGAATAAAAGCAGGCAGAAGAACCTGAGAAGACTAGACTGGTTTAGCCTACATCTTTCTCCCACGCTGGATACTTCCTGCCCTCAAACATCGGATTCCAAGTTCTTCAGCTTTGGGACTCAGACTGGCTTCCTAGCTCCTCAGCCTGCAGATGACCTGTTGTGAGGCCTTGTGATTGTGTGAGCTAATATTAGCTGATAAACTCTCATATATATATATATATATATATATACTATTACTTCTGTCCCTCTAGAGAACCCTGACTAATAAAGCTTTGTAGAAGGCCAAACTCAAGAGTGATATACTAGGGTATGTGGCAGAAGAAATTTCTATGCAAAATATTGAAGTTTCGTGGTTACTTTTGTCCACTTACACTGAGATTTGGGAGGAAAACGAATAATCTGAAAACAGAATTTATAAATAAAAGGAAAGAAGAATAGAAAGATTTGGAAAACTCAGCCTGGCCATGTAAAAAGTGAAAAAGCATGTTCAGGAGAGAAAAACCAATGGTGTAGCCCAGTGACTGTTTGCGAAAGAGATTAGCATGGATAGAAGGGAGCCAAGAATTATTCCACAAGACAATGGAAGAAAGATCCCAAAGGCATTTTATAGATCTTTGAGGCTGCTGCCCCCATCACAGGCCCAGGGGGCTAGGAAGGCAGAATTATTTCAGAGGACAGGCCTGACATTCTCTACATGGGCTTGCTGCTCAGGGATACCATGACACTTTGCTTCCAGAACCCTGGTACAGCAATTTGTGGCCACCCTAGCTGTGGCTCAAGTGACCTTAATTGAGATGAAACCCACTCCCCAGAAGATACAAGCCATAAACTTTGGTGGCATCAAAGTGGTGCTAATTCTGCAGGCTTGCAGAAAGCAAGAGCTATGGAAGCATAGCAGCCTTCACCTAGATTTCAAAGAATGTGTCAGACAACCTGAGGGCAAGGCAGAGACTTATCACTGGGGTGGAGCCACCACAGAGAACTTCCTCTAGAGCAATGCTGAGTGGAAAGGTGGGTTGAAGGTGCTCCAGAGAGTCCCCACCAGAACAACGCCTAATGGAGCCATGGGAGTGGGACTAACACCAAGAACCCTAAGTGTAGAGACAACAGTGTGCAATGCAACCCTAAGCGAGCTGGGTAGACTGAGTCCAGCCAAGCCACAGGGATGGGACTGCCCAAGGCCTTGAGGGCCCAACCACAACTGATGTGCAGAGGATGCAGATATGGAGCCAGAGGAGATTATTCTGTTATTCTGGAGCCTTTTTTTCGGAGACAAAGTCTCACTCTGTTTCCTGGGCTGGAGCACAGTGATACAGTGCTGGCTCACTGTAACCTCCCACTCGGGGCTCAAGTGCAACACCCACCTTACCCTCGCAAGTAGTTGGGGCTATTGGCATATGCCACCAGACCTGATGAATTTTTGTATTTTTAGTAGAGACAGGGTTTTGTCATGTTGCTCAGGCTGGTCTCAAACTCCTGGGCTCAAGCAATCTGCCCAGCTCCATCTCCCAAAGTGCTGGTATTACAGGCATGAGCCACTGCACATGGCTACTCTGGAGTCTTATTACTTAATGTCTGCTCTTGGGTTTTGGACTTGCTAGGGGCCTGTTACTCCTTTCTTCTAGCCTATTTCACCATTTTGGAATGGGAATGTGTACCCTATGTCTCTCCCACCATGTGTCTTGGAAGTAGATGCCTTATTTTGATTTCACAAAAAAGTAGATGGACTTTTGAGTTGATGCTAGAACAAGTTAAGACTTTAGGGATATGGAGTTAAAATGAATATATTTGTATGTGAGAAGGATATGAGTTTTGGGAGGCCAAGGGTGGAATGCAATGGTTTGAAAATTTGTACCCTCCTAAACTTATGTTAAAACTTAATCCCCAGTGTGGCAATATTGAGAGGTAGGGCCTTTAAGAGGTAATTGGGTCATAAGGACTCTGCCCTTATGAATGAATTCACTTTTTTTTTTTTTCTTTTTGAGACGGAGTCTTGCTCTGTTGCCCAGGCTGGAGTGCCGTGGCATGATATCTGCTCACTGCAAGCTCCGCCTCCCGGGTTCACGCCATTCTCCTGCTTCAGCCTCCCAAGTAGCTGGGACTACAGGCGCCTGCCACTACACCTGGCTAATTTTTTGTATTTTTAGACAGACGGGGTTTCACCACGTTAGCCAGGATGGTCTTGATCTCCTGACCTTGTGATCCGCCTGCCTCGGCCTCCCAAAGTGCTGGGATTACAGGCGTGAGCCACCGCGCTCGGCCATGAATTCATTTCTTAATGGATGAATTCCTTAATGGATTCATGGGTTTTCATGAGAGTGAAACTGGTGGTTTATAAGAAGAGAAAGAGAGAATTGAGGTAGCACATTCTGTCCCCTTGCCATGTTATACCCTGTGTTGCCTTGGGACTTTACAGAGTCACTCCTAGGAAGAAGGCCCTTATGAGATGCAGCCCCTTGGCCTTAGGCTTCTCAGCCTCCAGAACTGTAAGAAATAATTTTATTTATAAATTAACCAGATGCAGATATTCTGTTATAAGCAACAGAAAATGGACTAATACAACTGTTTTAAACAATATTCTCTTTATGTAGACCTGGATATATTTCTCTTTAACACTGTGCCAAGAATAGCTGTTTCTCTCCTAAGCAACAGCCTGGATTAAGCTGGGAACATTCTAAATCTTGTAACCAATCTTGTTTCCCTCTTTGCATTGCCTGTTAGAAGGCTTACAGCCAAATTTGCGATGCATTGTTGGCATATTTATAGGCTTGTGTGACCTTCTCTCAGTTCCCTCCCAGCTTTCTCTTAAACTTCTTACCCTCATTTCCCCTGCCTTCTTACTTCTTTCATGTCTATATTACATTTTATGTTTACATTGCTGTGTGGGATTCGTCCATGTAAGTTACATTTGCTCTTTTATAAAATATTTATAAATAAAAAGAGAAAGAACAGAAACAGTTTTCGGCACTATTTAGAGTTTTCTAATAAAGTGGGCAAAATCTGGACAACAGAAGTGGAATTGGCTCTATCTGCTAACAGGAGCCAAGGTGTCACAAGAAAGGCATCTGCCTTCCTGAGTGCCAGGGGTTATTCATATCCAGTGACTCGCTGTTCGTTTGTGAAGCTCTACCCTGATTTAATCACAACTTTCCACAGAGGCATCTGTTGGTTCCACATTTGGGTTCAATTCAAATCAGAGCCCAAGTTTTGGAATGGACTCTGAGCAATCCTTAAATTTATTCTATTTTGTACAATATACACCTGCTGGTCTCACCTGCTTGGGGACTACATTATTAGATGACCAATTAATGAACACTTGCTCAAATTTCAACATTAGCCCAGAGCTCAAGAAAGCAATTTGGCCCCAACTTGACTTTGTAAATTTTTTACCTATTACTCCCTGAGGCCTCAGCCAAACTAATTGGTGTCTTTGAAACACGCTTTGTGATTTCTCTCCTCTCTGTCCTGTTTCTCCTATGAACTTCACCTGAGTTAAGAACAATAGCTTACATCTACCAAACACTTATATGCCAGGTACTTATAAATCTTTTTACTTATTAACATGTTCAAAGCTTGCATAGATCATATAAGGTAGATACTGTTATACCCACCTGAGAAATGAAGAAACTAAGGGCAGGGGATAAGACTTGAATTCCTTTCATGTCTATATTACACTTTATCTGGTTGTGTTGGAAATATCCATATAAGTCACCTTTAATGCCACATGGAATGTTTATAAATTAGAAATTAAAAGAACAGAAATAATTTTGTTTTCAGCAAGAGCCAGAATTTCAATCCATTCTGCCTTATTCCCCAGCCCATGCTGTTAACCACTACAGCTTTTGTTCTCAACTCTGGTTATCCCTTAGTATACCTCATGGAGCTTTTAAAAAATGCAAATGCCCAGGCCCTGCTTCAGCTCAATCAAGTAAAAATATCAAGGGGTGTGGCCAAGCCATTGATATTATAAAGAACCTCCCTAAGTGCTTCTAATATGTAGTCAGGCAGCAAAGGGCTTCCTTTTTACATGGTTAAGATATGTTAATCTCAGTCCTTCTTACTTTTTCTGCATAAGTAGAATGAACGCTCCCCTTGCCATAACGATCCTTGATGCAAAACCAAAGCATGCGTTCACTGTCATGTGGCCAAGTTGCCAAGATATCCTATAGGAGATACTACTTCTTTCATAATCTTTACTCTAGTTTTTGACAGCAAAACTCTGATGTAACTTTGTTATCCTAAATATCAGAGCATTGACCTAAAAGTCAGAATAGACTTGTATCCTTTCTGGCATTTGTTGGGTTTATTCTCTGTATTGGTTAGAAATTTGGGCTCTAAGTACAATGAACAGCAATTATACTAGAAACAATTTAATTCCTGTGCTATGTAGTGAGACATCCAAAGACAAATCTAACCATATCTCTCATTGACACAAAACCCTTGAGTGCCTGATTCCACTGCTCTTGGGCAGTTTCAATGTCCACCATGGCTACGAGGCTGCTGTATGAGTTCGTTCCTAATGAGATTTCCAGTCTCACTTCTTTCCAGACCCATCCCACACCCTTCTCTACCCAGGCACATTGAACTTCTTGCAGCTCCTTGGATTCATCAGGATCCTTCTTGTTGTTGCTGGGCTTTTGCACATGCCACTGTGTCTGCCATGGACATTTGATCCCATCCTCTTACCTAGTCACTTAGAGTCCCAGACTGGATGTTAGTTCTGATGAGAAGCCATCTAGAACACCCTCCCCCTTCCATCATTTAATGCCCTAACCTCTGCTCTCAGAGCACTCTGGGCTCATCTCCATCACAGCACACATCACACAACTTTGCAATCACCAATTTGCCTGTCATCTCCCTGGAACTTTATAATCATTGAAGCAGAAATCATGTCCTATTGGTCACTCTACCTGATGCTCAGTATCAGAGAGGGTTAGTAAGTATTTGCAGAATGAATCTTCTGATTTGGCATTTTCTTGGGCCTTTTGTGTATCATTTTTGGTGTAGACAGGAGGTAGTATTAGAATGTTTCTCTTGAATTCCACAGACAATGCAAAATGAAGTCCTCAAAAATGACTAGCTTTAGACAAATGGTGTTAACTCTGAAATGTATACCAAAATTCTGTCAGTCAGCAGGCTGGCAAAGCCATTTGCAGTGTTTTCCCATCAGAATAATCATGTAGTATATTGAGTAATTCTACCTTTGGTCAAAAGTGCTGTCTAAATTCATCCTCATATGTGTTTTGTGCCCTCCAGGAACATTAGAAAAAGTCATAGATAAAACAAATGTCTGCTTGAGATCGTCTTTTTTTTGGACCAAAATGGAAGACAAAAATTCACAGCACATGAACACAAAGAAGGGGGCAAAAGCTCTTCAATGTACTGTAAAACAGACATCTTAGGCATGATATCTAACAAAGTTCTATGGTTGAATCTGTTTATATTCAGTTTCTTGTAAATAGCAGCCAAGAAAATATTTACATTTTCTTCTATTGCTTGTAACAAGCTCATCGCTAGAAAAGGCTGTATTTAGACAGAAGTACAGAGAAAATTGTTGAGCCTTCCTCAGAACAGTCCTCTAATTGCTGCAAAAACTAACTTAGTCCACACCAATCTCAAGTTACCACTTCACATAACACCAGCAACTCAAAAATAAAACAACATAAAAACTTATGTTTATTGATCTCAGATGATACAAATGCTTAGAAGAGTTCATTGCCAATTCAGTTTTGTTGATAGAGATTATTGTAGCCTCTGTAACATTAAAAGCATAAGGTTTTTGACTGGGTCCACCAAGTACAAGGACTTCAACTTTTCTCTGATATCCTTTTACAGAAAACTTAAGAGTATAGGTAGTTCAATTGAGTCTGTGATATACTCAGGACAAAACAATGTCCTTTACACATAAACAATGCTCAAGTGTAAGTCTGGGAATCGTTCCTGTGCTGTCTTCATTTCTCCATTTTAACAGTGAAGAGTTTGAGAGGTGGCCCACCAAATCTGCATCTCACATCAATCCTTTCAATTGTTAGAACTAATACTTATTGAGAACGAATTCTGTGCTAAGTGCTCTACATGCATTTCTTAAATAATTCTCATGATTACATTGTGAAGTTAAGTTCTTGTAATTCCTGTTCTCAGATTTGGGAACTTAAATTTAGGATTATAGTAGAGCTGGAATTGGAATATAAATCCATCTTTGATTTGATCTTGTCCCACTACATAAGTACTAAAGACATGAATTATTTGAGCATCTGTACCAGGCGTTGTGCTGGGCACTGGCATGCAGCTGTGAACAAGACCTTCATGAACTTTGCCTTCATGCAGCATTTGTTGTACAGAAATAAAGATAGTATTAAAATGTAATTTAAAGTGGGAATCTGTGTTCCAAAAAGGGAAAAACAAGATGTATAGTAGCCTACATCAGGAGGACTTAGTTTTTGGAGGCTGTGTATGATAAAGACTTTAGGCAATAAGAATGAAGATCCTTCAGTAATCAAAGTGAAAAGGTGACAATGGCTTGAGCTTGGTTATTGGATAGAAATTGAGATGGAAAGAAGGGAAAAGATGAAAGAGAATTAGTCAGAGGAACTAAGGAGGTCTGATGACAAAATGGACATGGGCCATGAGGAAGTGAAGAAAGGCAAAGATGTTTTCCAAGAGGCTGGCTTGAATAAAGAGTAAATGCAAATGCCACTGAGTGATGCTGAAACCATGCTCGAGTAATCAGACTGGTGGAAATATGTGCTCCATTTTGAGCATAACGAATTTGAGGTGTCTTTGAGAAATCCAAATGGAGATGTCTAATAACAACATGAACAAAATGACCTAGAGTTTGGAAGAATGGATTAGTCTAGGTGCATAGACTTGGGAGCTATTTGGGTCTCTGAAGCCATGAGAATGAATGAAGCAACCTAGGGAGTCTCTATAGTGAGAAGAGAAAGGCAGCTCTTGTGTGAGGGCTAAGAGAAGGCCAACGTCAGGGGTAAGTCACTCTGTACCTAATGTGCCCCATTTTCGTGAAATGCACACTCCTAGTTCCTTAATTCCATCATGCATATGAGATATTTCATTTCCAGAGATACTGTGAGTACCAATGGGAGCTTGGAAAATGAGTGTCTTCTCTTACTTGAACTGGGATTAGAAGATGTCCTCAATATCTTCACTTCTGAATGATAGAACGACATGGCATGTCACGTTCAACTTGTCTCCTCTCATCATGCCTGATGGGATACAGACTTCTATGTCATGGCCAGCTTCCTTTTGTTTCTCTGCACACATTTCTGGAGGCTTGGAAGTCTTGTTTTATGGTTGGAGGTAATCAAATGAGGAAAAGGTGCACAAATACAGGCATTATGATCAAAATTGCAGTTCTAACTCTTTATTTCTTATCTTAAGCTCTAGAAATGCACTTATTAATGAAAATATAAATTTAATATATTTTCTGAGTGCATTATTGCTAATATAATTGAGGGCTCACAATATGCATGGAGACTAGATTATACATTTGTGGTTTATATGTGTTTTCTTGATTAGTATTCCCTTCAACTCTTTGATGCTATATACTTTTCATTTCCTTTTTACAGAAAAAGAGACTGTGGTTCCAAGAGGGTAATATGTTTAAGAACACGTGACTAATCAATGACAGAATTAGGGTTGAAATTCAGGCCTCTGTGTCTTCCAAGTCACAGTGTTTTTATATTACCATAACAAATTTCCATTTGTCTATTTGAGAATGAATGCAGTCTTAATATCTTTCATGAGTAATACTACCATATTGCTGAGGTTGAATCTTGACTCTCCAACCTGGTAGCTATGTGACCCTGGGCAAGCCCCTTCTCATCTTGAGCTCCAGTTTCCTTATCATTAAAATGGGGATAATAACAATAGTACCCATCTCATGCATTGTTATAAAGATTAGGTATAATAATGTTGGTAACATTTTCAGTAGGATACATGACATGCTGTCAGTCCTCAACAACTCTCAGTCCCTGTAGTTATTATAATTCTTGCATAAGGGCTGCTAAGGTCAATAGGTAATTTCTATAGTACAAATGTGGTTTTATCACATTGTTTCTCAAACTTATGTGCTTGAAGATTTTAAAGGGAGCAGGACTTGGTAATGTGAGAAACAGCCATTTCTCCATCATCTCTTTCTTCACAAAGTAGACTTATAACACCTGCATTTGAATTTGTACTACACTATACTACCCCAGATTTCATGGAAGGTTGGTCAGGCGTCCTTTGGTATAGGTGTTACACAGGCTTTTGTGGGGAGTTAGGGAGAGAGCTACATACAACATGGTGTTGTCAATCCATAAAGAAATAAATTGGAGTTGAAGAACTTAAGTGCCAATCAAGAGAAAAATAAATTGACATGAGCCTGTAGTTATCTACCAAGTGAAAATAAACCCCAAATGAGAAGCCTTTACCCAGATGCCCTTCCCCTGTATAAAGAATCTCCTAGTTAATACAGTATCTTAAGACTGCTTCAGACAGTAAGCAGAACTGAAAAGAGCAGTGATTTAAAATTTCCATCTGAAGGTTTTGTTTGTTTGCTGTGTGTGTGCAGTTGTGAGGACTCTTTGTAGCAGTGTGAGTGGTTCGGAGTAGAGAGTGAGTGAGACATTCAGGTGACAGCAGCCCTGTGTGGGTAACAGCATGTGTGGAGGCTGGTAATATCAAAAAGACAATTTGACTTGCTTTGCTTTGGCATTGTCTGAAGTGTTAGTATAGAGGTTTTGAAATCTGTTGTCAGACACTTCATAGGAGATGTTTGTCTCTATAGAGGGCTCTCAGTACTGTCTCCTCACTCACAAAATTCTAAGTTGACTAATTTACACAATTTCCCACCGCAGATTCCTTTATTGCCCCCTCTAAGTACATGATTAGCATGACTCAGTTTTAAGAACTATGTTAGGTAACAGAGACACACAGCTTAATTACTACACTACTTATTGTTACTTCTTGTTTGGCCCTATCTAACTTTTCAGCCTTCTGTCTCATGCAATTTCATTGTCCTACGGGTTTCCATCACCATGGCTTTCTCTCAACTTTTTGATTAAAACCCATGGCTTTTCTGCATGCTCTCTTCTATGCCTGCAATGCTGCTTACCCACTAGCTTGAGCTGTACCTCACATTTCAGGCTTCCTGTCACGTCTTCACGGAAGTCTTCTTATCTCCCCAATCTCCTTTATATTCCTCATTGCCTCCTCTGCAAGGACAGAATTCTGTTCCTTCTGAATGTGTGGTTTACTTGTATATGTTTAGGTATGATTAGATCATGGTCTGTCTCTCCTGTTGGACTGTAGGTTCCATGAGAGCAAGGGGCTGTCTTTGTTCAGCATTATGTGATTGAGTATTTGGCATAATTCCTGGCACATAGTCAATGCTCCAAAAATAATTACTGAATGTATGAATGAGTGAATAAGTCTCTCTAGCAAAGGAGGTCACAAGTCAACAAAGATTATAGTACATTACAGTGAGTTATGAGAAATGTTATACAGGCTGTTCCAAGGACCTAGAGGTGGGTATTATTCACTTTAGGCATAGCGGATTCAGGAAGGACCTCTGGAATTAATGATCAAAGTTGAGTAATGAAGAGTCAGATAGTGTGAAGAAGGGGTTTTGAGGATGCATTTTAATCAGAGGGATTAACTACGGTTGAGATATGAGTCTAGATAATGGCAGTCTTGAAATTTGGGAATGAGGAGAAATGGATGGATTTGGAATGTAAACATATGGAACATGAATGATGATGGTGTGTATGTTGAAGGAACTTCTTATTCAGGAGGCTAGTGTGACTGAATTGTGTTATTGTTCTCCTAGGGAGCAAATATAAGAAGTGAACTGGTGCTCTGAATCTTTCCTACCCTTGCTTCTGATCCTGTCTTCTGCCCATTATTTCCAGCAGTTCCTGCATGGGGTCCCATATCTATCCCTACCATGTCCCAGAAGAAATGATCTAACTTCTCTAAGGCATCAGGTTCCTCCCTTGTAAAGTGGGAATAATAGTACCTATCTTATAAGGCTCTTATGAGGATGACATAAGTAATAAATTCAATACACAGAGTCTGCCACGTAGTAAGAATTCAGTAACTACAAACCAGTAAAATTACCGGTTTTAGGCTACTACTCTAAGTAGTGTCCCATTTAGTTGAGAAGATCATTGCCAGCTGACATGGACAGACTTAACCTCCCTGGTTTATAAAGAAAAGAGAACAAGGCAAATATCCAGAATGAGCCCAAGATGAAAGGCAACATCTCCCATGAGAAAGAGCTATGGGGAACACAGAGGGGCTGCCTCCTGAAATCAGTATTTTAGTTTCAGGTGCCCTGAGGCAGGCTGCAGGGCAATCTCTGCCCTTGAATTCCATGACCGCAAGTATGTTCTCACAATAACTTTTTGACTTGAACCTCTATTGAGAAGCTTTAGGTTTCTTGCACCCGGGAGAGCATTGATGAGAAGAGGCATCCAGCATAAAGCAAAATTAGTGTGTAGGCACCACAGGAGACCATGTTAGCATGTACAGGTCATTCTAAATTTAAAGGATGTGACCTTCCTTTGAATGAGTGGCTAGTTAATTGCCCAATCATTTTACAAGCCTAAGTAATATTAATTGATAGTCCAATAAATTTTACCCTCAATTTTTAAAATGATGCAATAATGAAAATACCAAGTAATATCAGATATTATTGGACTTGCTTTTCATTTCATAAGTGAAACAGGTGAAATGGGGAGGGTGAGAGTGTTCCACCAATGTCCTAGGTCAGTTGGTGATCTCAGACCCATCTGTTCTTACATAGTTGGTGCATTAAGATTTCCTTCCTATGACTACTCCACCCATCTAGGAACCCAGGTTTCTCCTCTTGTTTCCTGGGGGTCACCTATGCAGGGTAGGAGGCTAAAGAGGTCTAAGGATGCCTGTGTTTACGACTCTTGTTGGAAAATCATTGTGCAATACCTAGCTGCTATTAGTGGATGGTCTTCACTTGCAGGCAGCTAATAAAACGGCTTGAACAAAGTGTATTGAGCTGTCAAGTACAGTGTTCTCTTGGCTGGAGGTTGGAGATATGGATCTTTAGGTAAAGTCACATCTCTCTGGTACTAGTCACAGATGGCCTTTACTCTAGAGGGCCATATTCCTGCTACCCATGTGGTCCTTCCTTCCTTCCTCCTCTCCCTCTGCTCTCAACAGTATGGGTAAGAGGAAAATACTCATTCTTCAATTTTAAATCTGAGTACCTTAACAGGTTTTGAATTTAAACTCCACATGTTTGGGCCTCTCTTCTCTGGTTAGTGGGTGCGTTAGCCCATTTTCATACTCCTATAAAGAAATACCCAAGACTGGGTAATGTATAAAGGAAAGGTTTAATGGACTTATAGTTCCACATGGCTGGGGATACCTCATAATCATGGCAGAAGGCAAAAGAGGAGAATTGGCACAAATTACATGGTGGCAGTAAGAGAACATACGCTGGGGAATTGCCCTTTATAAAACCATCAGATCTCATGAGACTTATTCACTATCACAAGAACAGCATGGGAAAACCTGCCCCCATTATTCAATTACCTCCCACTGGGTCCCTCCCATGACATGTGGGGATTATGGGAGCTACAATTCAACATGAGATTTGGGTGGGGACACGGCCAAACTGTATCAATGGGTAATTCATATCTTGTTGTTTGGACTTGTATGGGGGGCGGTAGGTTTTCAAAAATTCAGGGAGCTTCAGAGGATGGAGGAACATATATATCATTAATTTTTTAAAATATTACTCATCTGTATAAGTTTATATACAGGTCCCAGAAGGGGATACAAGTTTTACTACTTCCTTATATAAAGTTATCAGATTCTTCCACATAGAAATGTACAGGTATCCTCGGCAGCTTCCAGTGTTGTTGCAGGACAGGGTTATAGATTTTCCTAGAAGTGTGAAATAATTCACAAGATTTGCTCGTTATTCATATGGACAGCACATTAATAACACAGGACCCTAGAATCCTGCCTTATCTAGGCTGGAGCCCAGCTAAAGGGATGAGGAGCTGACTCCTTAGATTTAGAACAACATTTTTCCCACTTTCTGGAAAAAGAAAGGATGAAAAGTGCTATCATATCAGAGAAGACCAGGTCTTTGAAAACACCTGAGCTCTCTAGAGATAAATGAAAACCAATGACTTGGGGGCTACTTTGGGGAAATTTCTTTGTGAACTTGAGGTTATGTGTAAACAAGTTTATGGCAGCTATTTAACCGACAAGGATTTTGGGTGTACTGTGCCATCACCTATCTCTCTCTCACACACACATGACATACACACCATGACAGATGTTTATGCAGAGAATTTTGCTTCTCTCAAGTGGCTATATAGATGGGCTTTACAATGAGACTTGCTACATTAATCCAAGTATATGCACTAAATCTAATTTTACATAAAGTTTTCACATTAAAATACCATAAAAATTCTTGAAATATTTCTTAGATGATACCCACAGTCATGAATCTGATCCTGTTAGAAAATGCAGAGAATTAAACATTCAAGAGATGTTGCTAAAGTCATTGCAATTATAATGCACATAATTTGTATTATGTTCCCCAAACAGCCAGTCTCATCACAAAATTTCCTATTTATCATCTTCTTTTTTGGTGAGCCCCATAGAGATGAGTGGCTAACTAATTGAGTTTGTAAGCCGTTTATCACCGAGTATGATTTAAATGTAATTTTTCTCTCTCTCTTCCTTAAGTCTGGGTATTACCAAACTTTTCATCTCTGCCTATTTGATTGATGAAACACTGTAGTTCAGTGTTTAATTTACATTTCTTCATCTGAGTGATGGTCAGCATTTTTTTCCATGTTTACCAGCCATTTTTATTTCTTTCAGTGAACTACTTAAGATAATTCCCTGCGCTAAAAAATTTAGGTTCAGACCAGTCTGTACAATATAATATCATTTTTATTTATAAAGTTTTATATGTCTATACCTGTAGGCCTGCATGTACCAAAATATTTTCTGTAAGGATATGTAGAAATATGACAAGGATAATTTCCTCTGGCAATTATGATGTGAGAGGATTAGTGGGAAAGAAAAAAATGAAGAATTACTTTAATTTTTATCCTTTCTTTGTTAGGTTTATACATATATATTTCTTTTGTAAAAATTTTTAATTGATAAATAATTATGGGGTACAATGTGATGTTTTGATGTATATTTCTATCATGGAATATATGCGTACATTTATATTCACAACAAATTATATATATTAGTTTTATTAAAGAGTATTTTTTTCTACAAAATTAATTTTTTAGAAAAAAATAATGTATTCAAAATTAGTTTATTCACTTGACATTAGTAGGAAACGACAGTATGAGCGAGTTACCACACATTCCATTATCTTTAAGGATCAGGCAGGAACATCAACCTGTCAGAGCCTAGTGCAATAATAAGAAAGAGTGAGCCTTGTGGGAAACTGGAGTGTCCCATTTAAAGGCATGCAAAGTCAATTTTTTCAATACTCTGCTGACCTCAGGAACAGGTCTGAGAATGGTTTTTGCCAGTGGGCTGGCAACTGGCAACTGCTGCTCTAAACTAGAAAACAAACAAACAGAAAGATGACAACATCTGGTATTGGACAGACACATATGATGACTGAATTCCAGTTGTCTTCATTAGGAGGAACAAATGTAGACACCTATCTTTTATTAGGCAGTATATAAAGTTTTGACAGTTCTTGTACATTCATCCTCTCATTCCTCTTATGAACGCAGACTTGGATCCCTCACACACCTGTACATACTTAGGTGCCAAGTTGGGGACTAAATGCTGTTTCAAAGAGGATTTATGTATGATTCACAAAGTATGCCTGAAAATGCCATCACTTCACTAAAGATGCTATGCAAGATCCTCTTCTAATAAAAACAATTGAATTTCCCTTTATAAATGTCTTCTGATAAAGTCAAATGCATTCGGCATTCCATCTACTAAACAAGCTTTGCTGTGTTTAAAAAGAACAAAGCAGGTTTCAGACAGAGACAGTAATGAAGGAACCACAGCCAGCCTTTGCGGCATACATCCCTGATCCACCACAGCAATTCATTATCTCAGTATTTCATTGTGTATGGATGACAAGTAACAAATGGCAGAACCAAAATAGGTCATCTTCTCTGTCCCCCTAAAACGTTTAATATTTGTGAATATAAATAGGGGCTTAAGCTTTTTCACACTATGCTTGCTCTGGAAGCTCTCTAGATGATTTCCAAGCTGCAGTTGAGCCCGACATGTCACTGAGATACTGTAAATCACATCAGTATAGGATCAGTTGTGTACTGTCTGGCCAGCCAGTCTTAGGAAACACGCTGAGCTATCTACGGGCATCACACTATCCATTAACTCGGAAGACTGGAAAGACACTCCTAAAAAACAAATCATAGTCCACAGACTCTACAGCATCATAGCCCCAAGTCTATTGCATGGAACTCTGGGGACTAGAGGAGATAAATAAATGTTACAGTTAAAAAGTTTCTAAAAAGTTTGGGAAATATTGTGTTCAAGTTTAATAGGCTATTTGTCTGCAGAACTTCTCAGAGCCTTTAATATGCTATCATGTTTTGGAAGGCTAAGCAGAGGCTATCATACATAATCCTTCTCACATATATCTCATGTTATCCTATGAAAAACTTGCTGAATTTCAAACTTCCTTCAATTCTCAAACCTTTTTCTCTACCATGGCTGTCTCTAGGAAATATGATGGTATGTGGTCAAGAAAATTGTATCATGACTTTTCCCAAGGAGCAATCACCAGAAGAAATTTTTGCAGAAGTTCTTGTTCTAGAATCTCATATAATGCCACTTGAAAAAAAAATTAAAGTTACATCTGTCAAATTTTTTTTTTGTTAAAAAATAGTTATAACTGTAAGACTGAATACAAACAGTTCTTGGGAAAAATGAATCAAGCCATTTTATGGATAGATGTATTAATGTTCCTTCTAAGCATTTATATATTAACTACTCTCTTTTACTACCCTTAACCTCTGACCCTGTGTTTCTCATATGCTTTGTATGTTTCTTGCTCTCACTGTCTGGTCTGTCTCATCTCCTTCTCTGTCAGTCTGTTTTCCTGGGTCTAAGTCTTTATGTATGTCTTCTCCGTCTCATTTGTGCTTATTGTGGGGACTAAGTATGATGAGCCAGGAGCAAAATGTTCTGTCATGTTGTAAGTTTTGTTTCTTCACAGAAATAGCAGGATGACTTTTTCATTGTATTAACTAAAGTTTTTTGTTTGTTTGTTTTGTTTTGTTTTAAACTTGGGTTTTCACTGCCGTGAAAGAAAGTTTTCTGATGTAACCTGGCCTTTTTGTTAACACTTTCTCTTGCTGGTGATCCAGTATAAGAAGGCAAGAACACCAGGTGAAGGTTGCCAGTAATCAGTCATCGAAATGGTCATAATTTACATGGAATGAGAAGAAAGACATGAACTTATCACAGAGACTTTTTCTTAATTACAGTGATGCTAAAATCCATAATGCATTAAACGACCTCCCCTACTAACAACTAGTTAAATGCCCCCCCATATTTGTCCATGTTAGAAACAGATAAAAATTACATGACAATAAAATCCTAAATAGAGAAAACTGCACGAAAATTTCACCACTCCCACTATGCCTTAAACAATGAAGCTTCAATCATTCTATAAAAATGAAAGCACTGAAAGAACCGCTTCTAATTGCTCCATAACAAGGAAAGTGCAATCATCTTTATGATGTAGAAAAAAAAGGGGCAGGTATTGCCGAATGAACTGGGTGTTTCTGTAAGTATCCACATGGTTGGACTTACTTCCCTCTCACCCAGATATTTTGCATCTTACAAGAATGCCCTTGGAATATAACTTGTGTTCATGTTAGTTAACGGTTTGCCTATGCTTGATGAATGGTGAGCCCTGAAGACAGCCCAGGCTGACCTTCTGGCTATGCCATGACCGGCTGTGTGACTTTTGAGTCAGTCACCAAATCTCCCTGATCCTCAGTTTCCTGGCAAATAAAATGGAAATAATAGGAGGACACACCTTATAGGGTCAGAGTTAGAATTAAATAAGTGTATAGACTTAGAGTAATTGGGAGAGTCGCACATAGTAAGCCTTAAAAAAAGGTAACCATTATTTTTATTATTATTACTGGTATTAATTATATTCCATTATTTTTACAACTTTGAGATCGATACTATTTTCATGCCATTATAGATTAATTAGAATCATAGAACGTAACTTCATAAGCCCTCCAGAAATTTATTTTTGCTTGTTTTAAATCATTTGCTTGGAAAAATTGTTCTCAAATAAATAGGTGTGTTTTGAGTCATCAATCTCTTGTTTATGAATCTTTATTTGATTTTAACTTTTAGTCCCTGAGAAGTACTTGGAAATTACTGAAAGGCTGTAGGTAATATTTTTAGTTTTTCTCAACTAAAGATATTGAGTAGCATGCTCCCCATTTCCATTTTGGGTTATAGATTAATTAATAATTAGGGTATAATGATTTATATTCCTTCAGAATAGTGCTAGGCACAGGTTCAAGGATATAATGCTTTTATAAGTATTTATAAATGACTACTTCATAACTTAATTTGGCAAGTGTGTAATTTGGTGTTTTCAATTATTAGAAAATAGAATATCATTTTTGAAACAAAAGATCACCACTTAAAATTGTCTCCAAATATATATTATATTTTTGAATAAGCTGCTAAGGTTTTACCCCAAATTTTCTGTTCCATTTTAAATAATCTGCTCTCAGATTCTCAATCTTAAAGCAATCCAATATATGCTTCTTTTAAAATGATAGCTATTCTCTTATTTTTGAAAACACTGTAAAAGGCAACTGACCTGAAATTTCAGAGGAAGGCAAATAAGAGTAATTGGAACACTTACCACGGGAAATTCACTGCATTAGACAGAATATGTTTAGGACAAACGTGGTGTATAAATTATCAACTGCTGTCATGCAGAGAAGTTGATGCCTGTCTATTCTTAGGGAACTGAGATTGGGAATGCAAGAAACACTTTAAATGCCAAAATCAAATAAAGTGGAGAGGATAGTTAAGTAAACGGTGGTGTATCCACCTCTGAAAAACCCATATAGCTATTAACAATAAGTTTTTGAAGAATATGTATTTACTTGGGAAATGGTCATCATATATTAAGTGAAACAAGCCATCCATAAAACTTTGCTACAGCATTTTAGTTCAATAAAATATCTACAATGTGAATTTGCTTTTTAGTAGGGGGTTAAGACTGGAAGGACATATATTAATATGTTACCTTACAATGTAGTAATAGTCCCTGGGCAATGATATCGTGGGTGATTTTAGCGCATGGATGTATCTCTGAAATTTTCAAAATTCCTATTATAAACATGCATTCCTGAAGATGACTTACCAGTATTAGTAATATCCAGGATAATTAGTTGGAAGCATTTCTAAGAAAAGATGATGGCTAAAATTCCACCGTATTCAATTAATATGAAACAAAACTCATTAAAAAAGTTTCTCTTTAAGCTTTAACCACATTTACTAGTGAGATAGAAAACAGATATTATCATTTAGTGAGCCTCTGACGGGAGTCAGACATTGTGCAAAAAACATTATATAGAAGGTTTTCTTAATCCTCAGCACAATCTTAAAAAGTAGAAATGTCTATATCCCTATTTTACGGATGAGCAAACTGAGCTTAGGAAGCAAATGTCATTCTATCAAAAATACAGACGAGGAAGCTGAGGTTAGAAAGTAAATGTCGTTCTATCAAAAACGTCATTCTATCAGTAATAGGTACAGCTGTGATTCCATCTAGGTATATCAAATTTCTCTGTCCATGATGTTAATAATTACACTGAAATTTTAATTTATAGTCACTTTATATTTAATTTTCATTTAGAGATCTAGGCCACCAAAACAATTTTGATCATAGCAACACAATAGACTTGTCTGTACATGCCAATGGATTGAAGCATTTTGGAGTAGAATGTTACCAAAAATATAAATAGTCAACATGAGAATAAAGAACACTCAATACTTTATTGACTTTTGCCTGGAAGACAGAAAGGATAGCCCTTTTGTTTGAACCAACCACACCAAAGAATTCAGAGTTTCCAAAGTCGAACAAAGTTTTCCTGAGACAAAAATATTACTGTTATGTGGCTTAACTTCTCACAAATCTTAGGGCTAGATACCATTTCCCCCTCTGTCAGCATAAGCAATGCATTGCACTTTGTGTTTTGTATCCAAATCCTAAAGGCAATTCTATTTCTAGATCATTAGACATAAAAATGAACTGGAAACAAAATGAAGATTTATAGTTAACGGCTTCAAGGCTTTCTTTGGCAAAGAACATGAGAAACCATCATGGTTTTGTTTTATAATGCTTATTGGCTTCTAGGGCCAAGAGTTTTTCTTTAAGAGAGAGGGAAATGGCTTTACTTATCTGACTGCCTGCCTTCCCTGCACTAGCGGTGCTCACTGTGTTGACTGTAGTGTAGAGTAAGTAAATAATCTTAGTAAATAATCATAGTGCTAGTTTTTCAACCTCAGCACCATTGACATTTTGAGCTGGAGAATTCTTTGTTGTAGGGATTCGGAGGGGGCAGGGGTTGCCCAGTGCATTGCAGGATGTTCAATAGGATTCACGGCCTCTACCCACTAGGTATCAGTAGCAGCTCCCTTGTTGTGACAAATGTATAGACCCAAATATCTCCAGACGTTACCAAATGATCCCTGGGAGAAATTGCCCCAGTTGAGAACTAGTCTCAGTATATCCCCAAACTTGACTTTTTTACATTCTTTAAAAAACAGTTTGACCTGGCCAGGTGTGGTGGCTCATGCCTGTAATCCTAGCACTTTGGTAGGCCTAGGCAGGAAGGTTGCTTGAGCCCAGGAGTTCGAGACAAGCCTAGGCTACAGAGCACGACCTCATCTCTATGGAAAAAAAAAGAAAAATTAGGTTGAGGGAGAATGGTTGCTTGAGCCTGGGAGTTTGAGGCTGCAGTAAGCTATGATGGTGCCATGACACACCATCTGGGTGAGAGAGCAAGACCCTGTCTCTAAAAAATAAAAATAAAATAGCTTGACCTTCCCAAGGCATATAATTGACAGCTGTATATGCCACATAAGCTTGCTCCTCTGGCTGTGACTAGTTGGGCAAATGTTGACACATTGGCCTAAGCTGGGCCAATCACATCTGTCTTCTCAGATAACGTATTAAGACACAGAAACTGAGTCAAATATATTTGTGCCCTGAAGCAATACAATCATGCTGAGAGAGATTAGAGTCAGTACCACAGAAGTAAAAGCCTTATATCATTCTCTAATTTATGAGAAGGTAAAAATGAAAATCTTGAAGAGAGACAGTCTACACAGGAGAGAATTAGGTAAACAGAGATCAGAGACAGTATGTTCCATGAACAAAGAAAATGAGATGACAGCTGCCTGAAGAATTTACAAATTCCACGAGGTTTGGCTGAATTTCCTATAATTGGTTCACCGAGATTCCTTTATTTTCTTAAAGTACTTCCTCTTTACTTAGCCTACCTTGAGTGTGATTCTCTTTCTAACCACCTACTGACCCACAAGGAAAATAAATACATAACATGAATCGATCTAGAAAGTGTCCTTCCTTATCTATATCTAGAGGAAGAACAATGAACACCAAAGCCAAGGGATTCAGGTTCAATGTCCTGTTATGTGAACTAAGCAATTGACTCATTTCTTTGAGTCCATCTCCTGATTTCTTAAATAAAGGATTTGAAAATCAACTCACATCCAGCTCTAAATTAGGAAACATAAAGATGGGAGGAGAGATTTATAGTCCCTTTGCACCTTGGACTCATTGTTTCACAGCAACACATACAATTGTCTTAAAGATGGTGGTCTAAATTTGGTATTAGAGTCCATCATGCTGGGCTGAAGAGTCATTTGAGCCAGGGCTTATCAACCATGGGATGAATGGAACACTATTCAACCCTTCCAAGCCTTGGTTTCTACATGTTGAAAATGGTAGATAAAAATGTATCTCCTTATGGTAATCAGCTTCCATGGTGCCCCACAATGATCCCTGACTGCTGGTCTTCCAGCCCTTGCAGTCTACCACCACAATGAATAGGGGCTGGTGGGTATAACCTGTAGGATATTGTGGAAATGACAAAGTGTAACTTCTGAGGTGACATATAAAGGCTTCTGTATTGTTTTCTTGGATTACTCACTCTGAGGGAAGCCAGCTACCATGTTTTGAGGACACGAAGCTTTTTTTGAGAGGTTCACAAGGCAAGGAACCAAGACCACCTCTCAACAGCCATGTGAACAAGCCATTTTAAAACCATTCTGCCATATCAGTCAAACCTTCGGATCTTGACTGCAACCACATGAGAACTCTAAGCCAGAACCTCATAAGTTTAATTCGTGACACACAGAAACTGTGACGTAATGTCTTCTGTTTTAAGCTGCTAAGTTTTGGGATTTGTTATATCACAATAGAGAAAAAATATACTGCTTTGTAGAATTGCTTAAAGGATTAAATAAAATAATGCATGAGAAGTGTTTAGCACAGGGTTTGACCCATACTGAGGACTCAGGACAATTCTATTTGTTCATCAGTTTTTCTGGAGCACCCAGAGTGGTACCTGGAATATAGTAAGTGCTCATTAAATACGTGCTGAATGAATGTTAGGTATTGTTATAGTTATTATCATTATCACCATCATCATTCTCTATAGCCTCAGTCCAAAATCATTTCCCAAATGAGCTGCACCTTCATGTTTCTTGACCTGAAAAAAATTCCTTTACCCTAATTTGCTGTAAAAAAATTAAAAATAAAGCTATTTGAAACCCCAGACCCAGAAGTTTTAGTTCATTTTGTGCTGCTATAATGGAATATCTGAGACTGAGTAATTTACAATGAACAGAAATTTATCAGCTCACAGTACTAAAGGCTCGGAAGTACAAGATCAAGGCATCAGGTAAGGGTCTTCTTGCCGCACCATCACATGGTGAAAGGCAGAAAGGCAAGGGTGCAAGAGAAGCATACACTTACCCTTTGATATTAGCATTAATTCCACCCATAAGGGCAGGCTCTCTGATATGATTTGGATTTATGTCCCTTTCCAAATCTCAGGTCAAATTGTAATCCCCAGTGTTGGAACAGGGGCCTGGTGAGAGGTGATTGGCTCATGGAGGCAGACTTCCCCCTTGCTGTTCTTATGACAGTGAGTGAGTTCTCACAAGATCTGGTTGTTTAAAATTGTATAGTACCTCCCCCTTTGCTCTCTTCCTCGTTTCCTGGCCATGTAAGATCTGCTTGCTTCTCCTTCACTTTCTCCCATGATTGAAAGTTTCCTGGGGCCTCCGTAGCCATGCTTCCTGTACAGCCTGTGGAGCCATGAGCCAATTAAGTCTCTTTTCTTTATAAATTACCCAGTCTCAGGTTTTTCCTTATAGCAGTGTGAGAATGGACTAATGTAGTTCTTCACAGCCCAAGTACCTCTCAAAGTTCCCACCTCTCAACGCTGCAATGGCAAGCAAATTTCAACATGGGTTTTTTGGGGAAAAAACGTTCAAATGATAGCACCAGAGAAAAAAGAATTCAAACTCTGCTGAGGCTGGCAATTGTATAACTTTCTAACACTTTGGATGCACCTTGTTCATTATCTGGAACCATATTAGATAAAACAAGAAATTACATTATGTATAGTGAATGCCATGTGAACTTTTCAAGAGGTAAAACCAGGTACCTACCATCGACGCAGGAAGGCCGGTTTCTTGTTGTTCCAGCCACTTTTCCAGGTAGACACGAACACTTTACTGTTTGTGATCGCTCCTCAATGCGATTCTTGTTACAACATCGGTGTGCTGCTATCACTTCACACGTCCCTCCTTCTGGCAAGAGAGAAAGAACAGGGACACTGATTAGAAATAACTCAGTGACTATTCGAGCCTCTGGGAGTACATGTAGAGGGGTTGAGGAAAGTAATTGAAATTATAGAAACAGTTTCCATGAAATATAATTATGAAAGGACTCTCTTCTACTATGTGTAATCACGGAGAGGACAGTGCTGTACTTCCAAAGCAACAAAGAATACCAATGGATAGCCCTCAATATGTGGCAATTCTGGGCAGTGGGTATTGAGAGGCAGTAAAGCAATGAATGCCTGGAACTAACACACCCAATAAAGATGCTGCCTGATTTAAATGCATATTTTGGGAGCCATCTTTTGTGTTATCATCACATTTAAGATTCTCTGAGCTCTATTGACAACAAGTGACACTCCAGTGATACAGAAGCTACAGTGCCAGAAAAACTGCCCAGAAATCAGCTCTTCCTTCCACTGCCTGCCTACTCTCAAGGGGGCTAAATAGAAAATCTACTGGGGAGATATTTCCCAAAGCTAGACTTCATTTGCAAATGAAGGAAAGAATTCCTAGAGAAAATCGGTAGGTGCTTTAAACAATGTCTCAAATTGCAGGCCTGGTCATATAGCTTGACCTAATTGTAACAGCTCATCCACACATTCATCAGAATTTATTGGCAAACTAATGTATGTCACTCTCCACTAGGTTCTTAGCAGGTGAACTGCCAGCTCTGCGTAAAGGCTGGGAAGCATCCAAGTGGGTCTTTCGCCAGAAATCAGCGAAATCAGCTAAGTCAGATCTCTAGGGACGCATAAAAGATACACCAAGTGACCAGAAACCAGGAATCAACTTTCTCAACATCAAGTATGGAATTCAGAATAGACCCAGACCATTTAGGATTCTTGGCATTAGGACGCAGTTGGCAAATATTCACCAAGCATTTGTTAAGTAACCTCTACATACAAATTACCATGTGATAAACTGTATGGATGAGAATACATCCCCTGTACATACAGGATACATATGGACACTTAGAAAACATTGTAAAAAAGAAAAGGAGGGAGAAAGGAAGGAGAGAAGACTTAAGACACAGCTTCATCCTTTCATCCTGTCCTCTGAGAACTGTGTAATGCAGAGATCCTCAGTGCAGTTGTGGCGGGGTGTGATGTTGCTCCCTCCCCCATAATAATAGCTGCTGGCCAGTTTGGAGATATTTCTAATTGTCATCATTGGTTGGAGCACACAGCTACTTGCATCTTTCAGGTAGGAAGCAGGGCTGTGTTAAACATCCCACAATGCCCAGGATGGCCTCCCATAGAAAGAATGATCTGGCTCAAAAGATCGATATTGTGAAGGTGTTGAGAAACTCAGGCCTAACATGAAAGAAACATAAGAGTCTCTGATTTTGAGTAGACTAATTATGTTTCTCTCCATGGGAGGGAAGAGTTAAGGCTTTCACATCAGCCTCTTTTAGTTTGAATCTCAGCTCTGTCACTTACTGAATGCCTTAGTTTCCTCATCTGTAAAATGGGAATAATAGTAACATCTGTATCCCAGGGTTGTGTGAGTATAAACAGAGAGAACACACGTAAAGGGGTTAGCGCTGAGCCTGACATATAGTGAAGAGTCTGTATATGCTTCCCATAATAAGAATACCAGAGTGACTGGATATTATTTATATCTTTGTAGGTGCAAACAAAGGTATAAATTTGTATCTTTGGTTCCAACAAAGATATAAATAACATATTTTCTGTCTTAGAGGGATTGAAAATACGGTTTCTCCTGGAATACTCACTCCTACCTCCCATCCCTCCAACCTCCTCACTCCAACACAAATGATTTTGCCAGTTAACTCTCCTTAGAGCTCAACTCCAAGGTCAGTTCCTTAGAGAATGTTCCTCACTTCCACCATTGTTCATTCTATTAGCACCCTACACATTTCCTGTGTTTAGTTGTTCATGTCTGTGCCCCAACCAAACTGTAAGCTTGACTGGGGTCAATGTTGTTGCTTGTTTCCTCACAGAAATGAATGGGAATTTTTGGAACAAAGGACCGGTGTGGTACAGGTATTTCTCTAGGGCAACCACCTTGGTAAGCTACACGCAGGAGTTGGAGAAGTACAAGGTAGCAAAGGAGAAGAAATAAATGGCTCGTGCAAAACACTAAGTAGAAGAAAGAAGGCTGCAACTTGCTCATGGAAGAGTGCCTTACTATCTCCACATGCACAACACTGGGATTCAAGTCAATGGAATAGGGCTAATCATATATTACACTGTTTAACTCAGACACCTGCAATCATGTCACTTTAGCTTATAATTGTCAGCTACAAATACCCTCGGTCAAGGCAGTAATAGCTAGTTCGACACTTCACGAAAATGCCACTAATTTTAAAGTCACCCCTTGGCTCTAATACGAGAGTGGAGCAATATTTATGATTGAAAATGGCACAAGGCACATGAAAGCTCTCAGGATGTATTTTGAATCTCATTTGATTTACAGTCAACAGACACAATGACAGACATGCCAGATCGCCTGAGTTACTGCACTGAGTTTAATAATACTGACAAGGTGGGCACTGAAGGTCCAAAGCCTGTCCCTCTTGGCACTGTTGTCAAAGAGCCAAAGGAATGGTTCTCTGCTACTCTTGAAGCTTACTGCCATTTCTGCAGCTCTGATTTGCGTGCTGGATGCTGTATTAATTATACACATTCCAGCAACTTTACAAGGTATTATCCCCACTTTACACATGAGAAGCTGAGGCTCAGTGGGGTGGAATAACTTGCCCAGAATCACATAAGTGTGACCCCAGTCTACCAGATCCCAAAACTCATGCTTTTTGCATCTTTTCACAAGTTGTTGTTCCTTGTGGTTGAAAAACTTCCAAGAAAATGTTTGACACTTGGCTTAGAAAGGTTATCAAGGTTAAATATCCAAGCCACCCCTCCTCCCCTAGTTGTGACTCTGACCTTATTTGTTTTGCTTGTTTGTTTGTTTTGAGACGGCGTTTCGCTCCTGTTGCCCAGGCAGGAGAGCAATGGCGTGATCTCGGCTCACTGCAACCTCTGCCTCCCAGGTTCAAGTGATTCTCTTGCCTCAAGGCTCCCAAGCAGCTGGGATTGCAGGCATGCACCACTATGCCCAACTAATTCTTTTGTATTTTTAGTAGAGACAGGGTTTCTCCATGTTGGTCAGGATGGTCTTGAACTCCTGACCTGAGGTGATCCACCCATCTCGGCCTCCCAGCGTGCTGGGATCACCGGTGTCAGCCACCGCGCCCCGCTGATTTGTTATGACTCTCTCTCTCCTTGCCTTTCCTCCATGGACACTGGTCACTTTCACAGTTACTGCATGAGCACCCCAGGCATGTACCCCATGAGGGTCACTGTATCACCTGAGACACACTCCCAACAGATCTCTGGCTCACCCACTCCCAACTCCATCATTGCTCAAATGTCACTTAATCAGAGGCACACTTGATTTGTCTGCTTAAAATAAATCATACTCTTCTTAGCAAGCACTCATGAGCTCCCTTGCTTTATGTCCCCTCACCCTCTGCCCCCAACACCTGTAATTTTCAAACACAATATACAATTTTCTCATGACATTATTGTCCGTGTGTCCCATTGGAAATCAAACTCCTCCAGAACATGGATTATTATTGTTTTGTGTATTCAACAATGTCTCACATATTATTATCAAGGTTTAAAATGTGCTTTTAATACATATTTCATTTAATTTTCAAAGTAGTTGAAAGATGGAGATAGAACTATTGTTATTTCCATTTTCTAGACATGATGCAGACTTAGAGCAAGCAATATAGCCATGCAACCAATGGTAATAATAATAATATTAAAGAAATTAATCATTTATTGAGTTTTTCCTATGTGCCCAATACCATAATAAACACATCACAAATCTTTATTTTACAGGAGAAGCAAATGAGACCAAGAGTGACTTAGAAACTTGCCCATGTTTCAACCTACAGCATGGGAGAAAAAATTTACAATCTACCCATCTGACAAAGGGCTAATATCCAGAATCTACAAAGAACTTAAACAAATTTACAAGAAAAAAATCAAACAACCCCATCAAAAAGTGGGTGAAGGATATGAACAGACACTTCTCAAAGAAGACATTTATGTAGCCAACAGATGCATTAAAAAAATGATGCTCATCATCACTGGCCGTCAGAGAAATGCAAATCAAAACCACAATGAGATGCCATCTCACACCAGTTAGAATGGCGATCATTAAAAAGTCAGGAAACAACAGGTGCTGGAGAGGATGAGGAGAAATAGGAACACTTTTACACTGTTGGTGGGACTGTAAACTAGTTCAACCACTGTAGAAGTCAGTGTGGCAATTCCTCAAGGATCTAGAACTAGAAATACCATTTGACCCAGCCATCCCATTACTGGGCATATAACCAAAGGATTATAAATCATGCTGCTATAAAGACATATGCACACGTTTACTGTGACACTATTCACAATAGCAAAGACTTGGAACCAACCCAAATGTCCATCAATGATAGACTGGATTAAGAAAATGTGGCACATATACACCATGGAATACTATGCAGCCATAAAAAATGATGAGTTCATGTCCTTTGTAGGGACATGGTTGAAGGTGGAAACCATCATTCTGAGGAAACTATCACAAGGATAGAAAACCAAACACAGCATGTTCTCACTCATAGGTGAGAATTGAACACTGAGAACACTTGGACATGGGTGGGGGGGAACATCACACACTGGGGCCTGTTGTGGGGTGGGGGGAGGGGGGAGGGATAGCATTAGGAGATATACCTAATGTAAATGACGAGTTAATGGATGCAGCACACCAACATGGCACATGTATACATATGTAATAAACCTGCACGTTGTGCACATGTACCCTAGAACTTAAAGTATAATAATAATAATAAAATATATATCCAAATTTAAAATGCAAAAGAAAAAAAAGAAAAGAAACTTGCCCATGTTTTACCTAGCAAGGAGCCAACAGCATTGACACCAGAACCCAGACCCTCACCCCATATACAGTACTCTTTCCCCTGTCCCACCCTGACATACATGCTGTCATTTCTTTGAAAAAGGAAGAAGAGCTTGGTAACTGGGAGATGACGAATGCTCCATTTTCATTAAAGACTTGTATATAAAGTCAGTGACCCCAGGTCATATCTTCCTTAGGCTCACAGATGGTGGATTTGCACACAAGAGGCCAGGAAGGTGTTGCTCTAAATAACAGGCTCATCAGTTTTGACAAGTTTGAACTGTGGCCTCAATAACACATATTGCTCAGGTACACTGGTGCAGAGCCCAGAACTAGGTCTTGGTGGACACAGTGGAACCCCACAGGACCCCAAAAGTTGGAAGATCTGATTGGCCCATCATACTCAAATCTCCTTCCCAAAGTTTACATTGTAACAGACCTAGCCATAGTCAAATGGAGCAATTTAATCTTTCAATCTATCCTGCTCACGGAAGCCTGGGTTTGTATTAAAAAAGTAAAAATATTAGATCTTTGGCAGGAAAAGTCACACTTACATAACTTTGCTCTGAAGATACGTTTTGTGGGGCTTTATGGATTATCCAAGGGGGCTCAGTTACCTCCACTCTAAGAAAGGAGATATTCTATTTTTAAAATTCAGTATAATAATCTATTCTTTACAGAGATTCTTCTGCTAAGGAAAAAGTGAAATCAATCATAATTAGGTGATTATCAGCTATCTAAAGGTAGTATTAAATGACAAATATTTGATTGATACATTATTAACTAAAGGCTAGGCTTTATTCAGATTCTTTTAGCTTTTACATAATATACTTTCCTGTTTCAGGGTCCCATCAAAGATATCACATTACATTTAGATGGGTAGATGATTTAAAAAAATGAAAAATGAATAACAAATCTGCCATGGATTTTTGCATGATCAAATAATATGGAACCTAACCGAGAAGGGTGTATGCCTTTGGTATAGCAGAGTATATATACAGAGTATAGTAAGCTTGGAAAATACACACCTTCCCCAATTCCTAAGTGTTTTTTACTTCTTGGCTATGTCAAGAGACCACCTATACTTGGGCCCACCCATGATACAGTGAGAAGGTGATCAAATTCTATAAGGACATAAAAGGACATAAAATTCCTATTATAACCCAGAGATAAAATTTTTCAAGACTCCCTCAGACAAAAAGCTTCTACTTATCTATTGTCCCAATCAGCTGGCTTCTTGGAAAAGGAGAGAGGAAAACAAAATGTCTCCCAGAGTTGCTCCCAATGAAAGGGAAGAGTTAAGTTTGTCATACCCTTTCTGGAAATTAGAAAATGTCCATTTTAATCCAGTGTATTTGCATTTTAAGGTTTACCTTGTGAACTATCCTTTCAAACTTAACTGCCAGGGTCATTTCAAAATGATAATATTTGTCATGGAAATATCTTTCAGATTTTCCTTGGTGTCAGTGCCTATCCATTTCTAAATTTCATCTCAATCCAAGTCAAAATGATTTCAAGATGGTCTATGGTTTCTCAAAGCTAAGTCATCTAAATGCTTCCTTAGAAAATGCAGCTTTTTTTTTTTTTTTTTTTTTTTTTTTGCTTATGGAAAATGGTCTCTTTTTTGGATTTCACCCAGGATCTGTAGATCTAAAAAACAAGACAGATGAAGTAAACTATTATCTAATGGCAGAGGATATAGAATAAAGAACAGGCTAGTATGGAGGTTATTTGTACTATTCAGATTTTCCAGATTATTGTTTCTGTTATCAGTTAATCTGCAGAAAACATATAACTAAAATATCTATAAAATTAGCCCAAAACCCTACATCTAGCATTATAAGGGATCCCATTGTTCTTTCCAACTAGGAGGTAAATGCCGTAATTATCTGGCTAATGCACACCGATCTGGAAAAGTTAGATGTGTTAAATGTACTCTGCTTCCCAGTTCTCTTTCTGCCACAGATCTTCAAAACAGTGGCCTTTCTTCTCATTCCTTTTGCCCATGTTGGCCTTGGTGTTAAGGGGAAGGGCCCCTGAAAAAAAAAAAAAGCTCCATGGGGCATCTCTCTAGTTTCCCATCTGCTCTTTTCTCTTGGGTTTGTCAGAGCCCTGAATACATTATCAAACCTATTTTTAACAGGAAAAGAAAGTTTCTAATATCCAAAAAAGAGAAAAAGATAGCATTTCAAGATTATTTCCGGCAGCAGCAACTCTGAGCTGGAGAAGTTAAAAAAATGCCAAGTCCAATATGCTCCTAGCAATGATCCCTCCTTCCCAGCTCAATGCATCACTGTCTTGACCTGTACAAGTGAGGAAACAAGGAAGATAAATTGCTAAGGATAATGTTTCTTTTAAAAGGTTCCCCACCGGTGACAATTATGTGTCATGATGGAAAGGGAAGAAGAGGTTAGGAATGACTGGCAGGCAGATGACTAAAAGCTTGACAACTGGCATTGTAAGTCAGGGTTTGCCCCCAGATCTGATATTTAATAGAAATAGCTCATACCAACCAACTGGATCACTCTGGGCTACAAACTGGGTCAATTTTCTAGAATGGACACCTATGGGAACTTGCAAATGTCCAGTCCTTTTCATCTGCCAGGGAATTGGACATTCAGTAGTATCTTCTGCTGTTGGTGATTGTATTAGTCTGTTTTCACACTGCTATAAAGATACTACCTGAGACTGGGTAATTTATAAATAAAAGAGGTTTAACTGGATCACAGTTCCGCATGACTTGGGAGGCCTCAGGAAACTTACAATCAGGGTAGAGTGTGAAGGGAAAGCAAGTACCTTCTTAAAAACGTGGCAGGAGAGAGAGTGCAGGGGAAACGGCCACTTTTAAAATCATCAGATTTTATGAGAACTCCCCCACCATCATGAGAACAGCATGGGGGAAACCACCCTCATGATCAAATCACCTCCAACCAGGCCCCTCTCTTGACATGTGGGGATTACAATTCGAGATGTGATTTGTGTGGGGACATAGTGCCAAACCATATCTATCAGTGGTTTCATGTCCAAGACCAAGCACAGCCAAACAATTCAAAATTATCACAACAGCAGGTTTTCTGGGAAAGAAGAAAAGATGCTAAGGGGGGAGTGTAAATTGGAATAGAGAGAATTGCTTTAAAAATAAAAAGAGATGGAATGTAAGCCTAAGCCCTGTACATGTACGTGTGTGTGGGTATTGCTGTAGTGGCCTTCCTGAACCATACTGTGAGTTATATTCTCCTGTATATGAGCCGACATCTCCTACATAATTCTTGTACAATAATATTTATAGTGGGCATGATTTTGATTTTTTTAAAATAATGTCTTGCTTTTCCTATAAGGAAGAATGACAACAATTTTTTTCTCTTTTACCACTATTCCAGTACTAAGCTTGAAATGTGGCACTTGTTTGGTCTGTAAATAGTTGTTGAATGAACCTTTTCCTCAAAGACTTACTTTTTACCCCCATTATATGTTCTCTTAGCAAGCTGAACTTTTCTTTTTCAGCATAACTCCTAACTGGAATTATGGGCTTGTTGTCTAGCCTGTTTGGCTGGGCACTCCACCCTGGCAGGGGAACCACATCTTGTTTAATTCTTTACCTCTTATGCCTGGAATAAGAGCGGGCAGTCATTTACTAAATGATTAAATGACTGAATGATGAAAGGAAGGAAGGAAGGAAGGAAGGAAGGAAGGAAAGAAAGAGAGGGAGGGAAGAATAGATGGAATGTAAAGGGAAAGAAAAGGAAAATAGAAAGGAACAGTAGAAGAAGAAAGACAGAATATATAAATTAATCCTTTTTTGGGAACTTTTTCTGAATATCCATTATGTGGATATTTTCACAAAGATGAATTTGAATGACAAGTGTGTGCTTTTGCAAAGATGAGAACTTCCAATATAGCTTCTAGAGAAATCAACTTGGGATTTTGGTTTGGGATAGAGTCAAAACATACAAAGGTAAAGCTTTTTACTGTAAGTGAAATAGCTTTAAAAAGAAATAGCAATTAAAAGTAACTATGAGGAAACTTCAGTTCTCATTAATAGGCCAGGATACATGCTTATAGCAAAAGGCAACTTTTGGAGAAAATGAATAAACCGTATTTAAGGAAAGTTAAGACGGACGTGATTATTAGAATCCTTGCATTTCCACTTTATTACAAACGGTTCCTTTCTTTAAAAGCTGTAACATGTAAGAAAAATCACAAATGTTTTTCAGAGTCACTTTTACAGGACGTTTTGATCAAGGTTTTAGAAATAGCTTTTTTGGAATTCATCGCAGCCGATGTCAGAAATGCATATTTAAGACTGTGTTAAAAATGCTTTATTGACCCAATGGACTGGAAAGAAGCTCTGAGTGTCTTTGTCTGTAAATCATTGACAAGAGAGACACTAATGGATCTTTAAGCATGTTTTGGTTGAGGAGGGCAAAATAGCTGCTTGATTTGTTTATGCTTGAGATTAAAAAATTCCCATCCTTTCTCTCCCAGGGTCCTCAGGTATGCAGAGGAAAAAAGTACGAAAAAGGAAGAAATTCTGGGCAGGACAACCATGTTTGAGGGAGGGTAGCATAAGGGATAGGATCACAGATTCCAGAGCCAGGCTGCTGAGACTCAAGTCCTGGGTCTGCCGCTTCCTATTATTTTCCATTCTATATTTCAAGGTTCTCACCTGTAGAATGTGGATGACAGCATCAACTTCACAGGGTTGTTTTAAGAACTACACTATTGCCTAGCTGGGTCAATGGTCTTGGCTTAAGAATAGGGTTGAGGGAGATCCAAAGGGGATTTAGGTCAAGAATATTGCATCCTATAGTGAACAGTAGACATATTATAGCTATTTTTCTAAGCCTTATTTCATTTCAATTCTTATCCTAATCACAGTAGAATACAACTTATTTATTTTAGATGTTAGCTCAGGGAAGCTGAAGGGCATTGATATTGTGATTCAGTTTCCAGAGACTAACATTGACATCCAGGGTGAATGCCCTGGATTGCAATAATTGCAATAATTCTTATACTTAACAGGTATAAGAATTAAATAAATACAGGCAAAGTGATTATAATAATACCGGGTTCAGAGTAGGCATGAAAATTTACTCTGATATCACTAATATTATTGAAATTATAATCTTTGACCAGGTCAGAATTGTTGTTGAGAAAAATATAACTCTTATTTTTTCCCTTTTTTCACCAATATGGACTACTACTCACTCTTATCTTTCTACGCTCATTCCAGGCTAATCACGGAGAAACTACATTTAGGCATCATTATCTCCCTGAAATAAAATTGCTAAAAGTAAAGCAATACCACAATCAACTCAAAACCCACACACTAGATTTCTTCATTTTTTAAAAGAAGAAAATGGCTTATACATTGGATATGTTGAAACTCTACTGCAGAAAAAATTGTTAGTAACTGGTCTACCCCCATGAAAATACATTTTACTCAAAGATGCACCAATGAGGTTACAAGAACACACTTGATTCCTTACTGCTCTTTATATATTGTGGAACTTTTACTCTTTCCCAACAAGGATGCATCAGAGAGCATGAGGAAAAGGAACTCATGTAATGGATTGGACATCAGACTGCCTTTGGGCTACTCTCAGATCTGCCTTTAAATTTTTGTTAAAATAAGGCTGAGGATATATCTCCACTTTTCTGTTCTCTGTCCTCAAATTTGCTTGCTTGATGTAGACTTTCCTTCAATACATTCCAAATAAATGCAATCTCAGAAATGAAACAACTGAAGGGGAAATTTCTTCCTCAAGGTGGGGCATTCACCCTGGATGTCAACGTAAGTCTCTGGAAACTGAATCACAGCTTCCCTGAGCCAACATCTAAAATGAATAAGTTGTATTCTACCATGGTTAGGACAATAATGGAAATGAAATAAGGCTTAGAAAAATAGGTCTGTCTACGTTCATTCTAGGGTGCAATATTCTTGACTTAAATCCCCTTTGGATCTCCCTCGACCGTATTCTTAACCCAAGACCATTGACCCAGCTAGGCAATAGTTGATCAGGCATTCCTTCACCAGTGCTATCCTTTAGGGCTGAGAATGACATGGAAACAATTTCTAGAACAGACATAGGCCATGCTATTTTATATGAATAACTCCTCTGGCTATAATAATTTTTCTAAAATTATATAAAACACTGACATAAAAGATTGAATATACTAATATCTAGTATAATTTTGAATAATTAACATCACTTTGGTTACTAGCTGGATGATTTGGAGCAAGGAGTAACCTCTAAACCCTCGTCCCTCTAAGCAAAATGCCTAAATTTAATGGATACTGTGAGCATTGGAAATTGTATATGAAAATTAATAAATCAAGCAGCACATAGTAGGTATACTATAAATAAGGGCTGCCATTCTCCTTGTTATTAATATAAAAAGTGAAACCCAATTTCAAAGACAACACTGGAGGAGGATGAAAGGGCAGAATTCTGAAAGGCTGGAAAATGGAGTCATTTGCCTTTTAGGTTCCGGGTTCCAAAGACCCCAAATTTCTGAGCCCTTCCTGCAATGGTGGATGGCCTAATGTGCTCTTTCCATTGCATACTCACTTTGTCTAGTCTTTTTTTTTGGTTGTTTTTGAGATAGGGTCTCACTCCATTGCCTAGGTTGGAGTGCAGTGGCATGATCACAGCTCACTACAGCCTGGACCTCTAGGCTCAACTAATCCTCCCACCTCAGCCTCCCAAGTAGCTGGAACTGCAAGCACATGTCACTATGCTTGGCTAATGTTTTGATTTGTATTTTTGTAGAGATGGGTGTCTCCCTTTGTACTCCTTTTGTATTACTCCTAGGTTACAAACCACGCTGGTCTCGACCTCCTAGGTTCAAGCAATCCTCCCGTTCTCAACTGATCCTCCCACCTCAGCCTCCCAAAGTGCTGGAATTACAGGTTTGAGCCACCGTGCCTGGCCTCACTTTGTCTACTCCTACCTCTTTATTCATTTTTGTTCTCTGTTTCTTTATAACATTTATTTAATGATGTACAAGCAGGAATACATGCTGAGAAAGAAGCCCAAAAATAATCATTAACTTCTTTTTATTCTCTTAAAATGAGATTCTTCCATTATTGTTCATAGATAAGTGTAATGGATGTTAAAACGGACATGGGTTGTGATTACACACAAACTCCTTTATGAAGATATAAAGGTACAGTCAACAAAATAAAGCAGACACTGCAATATGATGACTCCAAATCCATCACTTCTAAACCATAACTATTTTATGATATTTCTTTTCTCCAGCTAAATGAAAAAAATGCCATTGGAATTTTTTTCCAATGGAAAAAATGGAACAACATTTTTGAGTTGGCTTAGAAGTGAAGATGAAAAGATCAAGACAAAATTTGAGATACTCAAGGAAGAAGTGGCTGGAAAATACTGTCCATTTTAGGGCCAGATGCCCGTCAGCGGGTCCTCTTGCTGAGCCATAAACTGATCTCAAACTGCAAACCCACCCATCCTTTTTTTTTTCTTTTAGAAACAGAGTCTCACACTGTCACCTGGGCTGGAGTGCAGTGGCATAATCTCAGCTCACTGCAACCTCTGCCTTCTGGGTTCAAGCGACCCTCCTTCCTCAGCCTCCCAAGTAGCTGGGATTACAGGCACCTGCCAACACGCCTGGCTAATTTTTCTGTTTTTAGTAGAGACTGGATTTCACTATGTTGGCCAGGCTGTCTCGAACTCCTGACCTCATGATCTGCCCACTTCGGCCTCCCAAAGTGCTGGTATTATAGGCATGAGCCACCACACCCAGCCCGTTCTCTTTTTTGGTCCTATAGGAGAACTGCCCATAAATCCATAGATGTTAGATTTTGCTTTCATCTATGGGCCACTTACTAACCACCTCCTAAATAAACTGTTAAATATTTTGGAAATCTGTTATACAGACACTAAAATTAGTGTTTTGCTTATGTCTAGCATATTCCATAATTGAGGATTTTCTGAAGAAATTGTCTCTACAGCATCAATGAATGGCATTCTTTTAAATCTCAGCAGGTCTGTGAGTGGTAGGATGGTTGAGAGCATAGTGTTTGAGATTGAATTTTGGGGTCATTGACTGGGTTTCAACTGCTTCCACCCTTTATTAGCTGGATTTACCTCAGGAAAATCATACAAACTTTCTATTCTTAGTCTCTTCATCTGTAAAATGGGGAAAATAGTACTATAATGCTTTCATCATGAGGTTGTTGAGAGGATGAATGAGTAAACACAGGGAAAGCACTTGGAAGAGTGCGGGAGTACAGGAGCAATGTGTTTGCTCTGATGCTGTTGCTATTATTAGTATTAGCTGGAGCAGCCATTAGGGATGCCAATGACTGTCTCCTCCTCCTGGGCTTATGGTAGTTACTGACCTCCTTGTGGGAAGAGGAGGCATTGACTGTTTTTAGTCAACTGGGTATTAACAGACTTGACATATCACTACCAAGCCGAGCTTTTAATTGCCTGTGCAAGAACTTCCGGGGCTCTCTTCCTGCTGGTGTGGCAGCCAGTGGTATTTCAGATCAAGGATCAACAAACTTTTTCCATCAACATCCAGATTACAAACATTTTCAGCTTTGTGGGCCATGTGGTCTCTGGAGCAACTACCAAACTTTGCTGTTATATCACAAATGCAGCCTCAAATGATACATAAACAAATTAGCGTACCTGTATGTCAATAATATTTATGGAAACTGAAACTTGAATTTGTGTGATTTTTATGTGTCACAATTTCCAGCCATTTAAAAGGTAAAGATCATTTTTAGCTTGTGGATCATAAAAATCAGACAGTGCACCAGATTTGGCCTACAGGCCAGTTTGCCAACCCCTATTTTAGACAGTGCCTGCTCCAGAAGTTTTAGTCCCTGAGTAACTCCTGCAAACACAGCCACACTGATGAATCACAAGGAGCTTGTTGTACGATCAAGCAATAAACTTTTGCTGTTTGAAGCCCATGAGATTTGGAGGTTATTGCTGAAGCTGAACAAAGCCCACTATACAGTCTACTACACAGTCATGCCTCACTTAATGACAAGGGTAAGTTCTAATAAATATGTCATTAAGTGATTTCATCATTGTGCTAATTCATAGAGGGCACTTAAACAAACCTAGATGGTATAGCCTACTACACACCTAGGCTAGATAGTATAGCCTATTACTTCCAGGCTACAAACCAGTACAGCATGCTATTGTATTGCATACTGCAGGCAGCTATAACATAATAAGTACTTGTGTATCTAAATCTATCTAGACATAGAAAAGGTACAGTAAAAATACGGTATTATACTGTGTTATCTTATAGGTAGGTCATTAACTGAAACATTGTTATGGGACGGATGACTGTATTATTCTTTAAGATGATGACAGCAAAAGAGATGCCTTCCACCCTTAACAGTATTTAAGTAGCTTCTGCAAATATGTTTACTAATAACTATTGGGTGGAGCCATTTCCAAGGCTTTCACTCAGTGAAATATAGTCTTTCAAATCAATGTCTTCCACGCAGAACTAGAGTGAGGTACTTCTGCTTAGCTTTTGCCTGTGCATATATACCTCATCCAAGCCAAGAGTCTGGCCCTTGTCATCTGGATATTTTATTGGTTTATCTCAGAGGTAATAACAAAAGTATATATTTATTAATATTTTGAGGGCTGTGCCCCACATCTATAGCCAGAGAGATCAGAAAACACACATTTAGGAGAAAACAAGGCAAACAGAAATTCTGATTTGTGTTACACATTGTAGATGTCATTAACTATGACTCAGGTAGAAAAATTTATTACTCCTCTTTTTGACAGTGATGACAATTTAATAGTATTTGACTCTACCGAGTTACATACAACATCCGCAGACATTGAAAGAGACTGTTTATCAAGATGATAAATAAGTTTTTCTTTTTCTCTCTGGCTGCATGGATGTGATCAAAAGTCTAAGACCATCTGAATTCACTTAGTCTGGCCACCAGGCAGAGGCTAAGCTACCTGGGACCATCTGTGCTTGAAATGAGCTTCCCTTAATAGACCCTCTCCAGGCATGTCAGCACTAACAGAGACAAGTTTGCATCAATGAATGAGCACCGGTGCATTCAGGGTGAGCTTCGGGGTGGAGGGAAGGGAGTTAGTTATACTGGAAATCCTGCTCTCTGGAAACCTCATGCTCACTAATTTCAAACTGCAGAGCTAGTTTTGTCTTCTGGGTTATGTAGCTATTGCAAAGCAGGCTGGCTAAATTCTTGACATGCCAAGAATGTAGAATGAGTTTTTATGGGGAAATTATAATAAGAAACACTTTTAAAATAAGTGTTTGATCTTAGTATTATTGCTATTGCTAGCTGTAGCAGTTATTAATGTTATTAGTTATTTCTACTCTGTAGCAGACACCTGTTCTTTCTGCCTGCCCAGCAAACAGTACTACTTTTACTGATGATTGCTTTTTCTTTCTTCTGGGGAAGCCAGTGGCCTCTCTTCCCCATTTTCAGTACGTGGAGTTTGGAAGGTGCTGATTTCACCCCCTGCTCCAAGAGACGGCACAAGACTGAAGACTGGTAATGAAGATAATGACATCTCCAGTGACCAAGTGGTTGTTAACAAGGGCTGGTACCTGGTCCAAGCTATATACAAAGAGATCCAAATGCAGAACATTTATTCTTGGGGAAGTATTACAGTGTTTTCCTGTAAGTGTTACTGATGAAAAGACGTAAGTCTGGAGCTTGCCACTATCTAAGCACCATGATGGAAAAGGCTGCAGGAGAATGGAGTCAACCCAGAGGGAAATTGAGTAGAGAGGTGGAGCGCCTCCTGACACTATGTTAGTATTATTTGATGCCACTGTGCCTGAAGCGGGGTGCTGAACTTTAGCCAGTCAATGCCTTTTTCTCTTGATTGAGTTTGAACGAGATTTTCTGCGATTCACAATACAAAGAGCCATGAGGTATAGGTGTATTCAAAGTATCAGGAAAATTCTCTTTAGTTATCTCTTTACTTGTGGATTTGTTACATGTAGAACTCTGTAAATGCTAAAGTTGACTGAGACACCACTCTAGCTCCAGTGTCACCTCCTCAAGGAAGCCCTCCTTAACCTCCTGATTGGGTCTGTGACACTTCCGCCTTTATCATCCTGGACTCATGACTTCCTCCACTTCAGCATATTCACAACTGCAATTTTATGTGTTTGTGAAATACATTGTCTGCCTCTACCAAGAAGTGAAAACTCCACGAGTTGGTGGTGGTCATGCCTGCTTTCACTGATCGGCTTATCCTGTGTCCAGCACAATGCCTGGCTGTGGAAATCACTGTTGCCAACACAATATTCATTCTCTCCTTTTTCTGTATGGCTAGAACAGTAATTTGCCCACACATTCAAAGACATTTTTGTCCCATTCACAGCTGTGGATGAACACCTGACACAGTTCTCGTCAATGGTATAAAAATGAAAGTCCGCTGAGGCCATCTAGGAAGACTGCACATTCCCAACACAGTTGCTGCTTCTCTTGTCTGTTGTCTCATTACCACCTGGTGTATTTTCCCCTCAAGTACGTAGTTAGGAATTAATTAGGGAATTTTCATGTATAAATGTCCACTAAGTTTGATAGTTGAGTTGTTACCAATAACATCTTCTATGAATCAACAGTATATATAAGATTTATACAAATATAAAAACAGATTTGTCTCTTAAAGAATCTGATTGTTTAGAGAGGAATAGAATTTGGCAGTTTCTACTTCACTCAGCCTGAATATGACTCTGTTCTCCTTATAGTTGGGAGGATTACTGGGGTTCGAATGCTGATGGTTCCTTAACAGGGCTGCAACAAGCAGCATAAGCAATAAAGCTCTCTTGAGAAGCTTCATTGTATGTATAGACTTAGTTGCTAGGAATGCACTATAGTTTTGTAATTACTCTTGAGTGTCATTGGCTGGAATATTGTCATTGTATTTTATAACTGGTGAATCTCAACAAATGAAACTTCTTGAACCTTAATTTACTTATCTGTAAAATGTGAATAATGATGACTATTACTATATGTAGTTGAAATCCACTGTTCTTGCTTGCCTATGTATCATTCCCTCTTTTGGTAACAGCACACCTGGTTTCCTTTGTAGAGTGACCACCCCTACCCCATTTTCAGTCGATGCAGTGCAAATGAACAAAGGCTGCAGGAGTGGGACTGTGACCTGGCCCAACAGCATAGTCTTTTCCCAGCCACAGTGAGTGGTTTAAGGATGGGCTTGTCATCCAAGTTGGTTAAGTCAGACTAGACCCGGGCTGTGTGGAAACATTGGGTAAAAAGCAGCTTTATTTCTGCTGAACTTGAAAATGTGAGCTCACCTTTGGAGAGACCCTGTGTGAGTGGAGATTGAGCTGACATGGAGACCAGTGCAGAGAGGTGATAGACATGAACCCAGCCCTTGTGACACCTTTGAGCACTAGATCCAAGGCCGCCAGCTCTACCTCTGTAATTTTTGTTTCTGCATGTCAATAGATGGTCCTCCTTTTATTTGCTTCATTTAGAATTAAGTTTTAGTGTTCCAGCTATGCACCTCATTGAGTAGTTATGAGGACTGAATAAGAAAAATGTTCATAAAGCATTTAGCACAGTGCCTAGAATACAGTAACCACTCAAAGTGGGTAGTCGTTTTTGTTACTATTATTAATATATATCCATTATTATGAAATTATTGGAATTTTATTATGCTAACTTGAATTATGGTCCTGCAAGAATTGTTGAATATCTTTAAATTTACTGAGAGCAATTGGGAAAGAGAATCAATTAGATACAGATTTTCTGAGACTTCTACTGAAGGTGAAGTCTAAATAACTCACCATCATTGAGTCCTAGCAATTGATAGTTAAATAGTCAATTGAACTGATTCTTAGTCAACTGGATGGTTGAGCCTCTGTTGTAAAGAAATCCCAAATAACAGAGAAATGAAATAATTGGCAAGATATTAATACTACAGTGAAATCTCCTGGGCTCAGCAATCTCCCAAACAGGGGTTCAAATCCCAACCCTACTTCTTATAAACCATGTAAAATGGATACATTTCTTAAAGTCTTTGAGCTTTGTAAAATGAACGCCTTCTTCATAATTGTGGAAAAGAAATGGAGTAATATGAACTGCTCACTATAGCTGGACTTGGATTTTAAAACTGCAGTTACTATCACTTTTGATGTTTTAATTGTATTGACTGTCATTAATAACCTAGTTCAACTCTAAAGTTATATAAATTAGAACTTAAAATTTTTATGGCCAAAAAATATTGATTAATTGTCATTTGATCAATGTAGAAGCAATGTGTGGAAACAGAGTAATTTGGATGTTAAGTTGGTTAGACTAAATGAGAGAGAAATTTTTCTACTTTATTTAAAAGAATGCAATTTTTAGAATATAAACTTATTCCTTTAGATAAGTTGTAAATAAAGAATGAGTGACTCTGCAGTGAGACGTCTGCAAGAAAATGAACATTCTTCTTGGATTAGATGTCAATTTGCCAGCAGACATTTTATGACTGATAATCTGAAGAGCAGAATATAGTTACTGAAGTTTCGATTCCCTGAAGAAACATTTACGTAAGTTAATGTTCGTAACGAAATAACATCAAGGAACAGCTAGGCAAAAAATACATAAATTTCAACCTAAGGTTAAAGTTCTCTTCTTCACAGTAAACTATATTCAGGTTAATGAGATTGACATGGGATCTGAAGCAATTGGGGAGGCCCAGTTGCTTTATACTCCACTTCTACTACAGTCAATAATGCCAGAAAGACATTTGAAGGGATGCTAGCTCCAAACAGTATTTGTGAAAATGGAAGATCCTTCTAGGGTTTTTATGGTTTTAGGTTTTACATAAAAGTCTTTAATCTATCTTACGTTAATTTTTGTATAAGGTGTAAGGAAGGGGTCCAGTTTCAGTTTTCTGCATATGGCTAGCCAGTTTTCCCAGCACCATTTATTAAATAGGGAATCCTTTCCCCATTGCTTGTTTCTGTCAGGTTTGTGGAAGATCAGCTAGTTGGAGACGTGTGGTGTTATTTCCCCAGTGCTTGTTTTTGTCAGGCTTGTGGAAGATCAGATAGTTGTAGATGTATGGTGTTATTTCTGATGCTTTTGTTCTGTTCCATTGGTCTATATATTTGTTTTGGTACCAGTACCATGCTGTTTTGGTTACTGTAGCCTTGTAGCATTGTTTGAAGTCAGGTAGTGTGATGCCTCCAGCTTTGTTCTTTTTGTTTAGGATTGCCTTGGCTATATGGGCTCTTTTTTTGATTCCATATGAAATTTAAAGTAGCTTTTTCTAGTTCTGTGAAGAAAGACAATGGTAGCTTGATGGGAATAACATTGAATTTGTAAATTACTTTGGAAAGTATGGCCATTTTCATGATATTGATACCATTCAGGACATAGGCATGGGAAAATATTTCATGACTAAAACACCAAAAGCAATTGTAACAAAAGCCAAAATTGACAAATTGATCTAATTAAACTGAAGAGCTTCTGCATAGCGAAATAAATTATCAGGAAACAACAGATGCTGGAGAGGATGTGGAGAAATAGGAACACTTTTACACTGTTGGAGGGAGTGTAAATTAGTTCAACCATTGTGGAAGACAGTGTGGCAATTCCTCAGGGATCTAGAACTAGAAATACCATTTCACCCAGCCATCCCATTACTGGGTATATACTCAAAGGATTATAACTCATTCTATTATAAAGACATATGCACACATATGTTTATTGTGTCACTGTTCACAATAGCAAAGACTTGCAAACAACCCAGATGTCCATCAATGATAGACTGGATAAAGAAAATGTGGCACATATACACCATGGAATACTATTCAGCCATAAAAAAGAGAATGAGTTCATGTCCTTTGCAGGGACATGGATGAAGCTGGAAACCATCATTCTCAGCAAACTAACACAGGAACAGAAAATCAAACACCACATGTTCTCACTCATAAGTGGAAGTTGAACAATGAAGACACATGGACACAGAAAGGGGAACATCACACACCAGGGCCTGTTGGCAGGTAGAGGGCAAGGGGAGGGACAGCATTAGGACAAATACCTAACACATGCGGGACTTAAAACCAAGATGATGGGTTGGTGGGTGCAGCAACCCACCATGGCACATGCATACCTATGTAACAAACCTGCATATTCTGTATATGTACTTGGAACTTATAGGAAAATAATAAATTTAAAAAAAAAGAAAGAAAATGAAAGATCCTCATGAGAACAGTCTTAGAGAAACAGCACGTTTCTCCTTTTTTTCCTCCATAGTTTTGTTTAAGTCTTTCGTGGTTAATACTAAGATTTTTCCTCCAAACAAAACGGCAGACAACTAAGTATGGCTGGATACTGGAGTGCTGCGGTCAAAATGAAGGAAGACGCCACTGGGGATGACAGCAACCAAAAGGGTGAAAGACAATCAGTTGTAAATTCATACTGGACCTTAAAATCCATTTTAAAATCTTCTTATTCTATTCAGAGGACACTGAGTAGCTCTTAAAAGATTTTAACAGGTAAAATAACATGATGAAAGCAGCATTTTCATATAATTGTTTAAACTTTTATGGAAGGTTTGGAAAACTTTATGTATGGATAAATTTTACATTATCCTTCTACTAGGCATATGCCCAAGAATAACAAATACATCCATCGAAGAAGTATGCAGAAATGTCCACAGCAGTTTTGTTGATTATAGTCCCAAATTGGAAGTAACTGTGATGTTTACCAATAGCAAAACTAAATTGTGGTATGTTTCTACAGTAGAGTACTGTACAGCAATGAGAAGGAACAATCTACTGCTACATGCAACACAGTCAATGAAAGCAGCCAGACACCAAAGAGGATATAGTATAGAAGCCCATTTAAATAAAACGTTATTTTTTGTTTTGTTTTTAAAGACAAGGGTAACCTGTAGTGCTAGAAGTTAGCAAGTTAGGACAGTAGCTATCTTGGGAAAGGTAGTAGAGACAGAGAAGGGACACCAGGGATACTTATGGATTGCTAGTAACATTCTAGCTCTTGATGTGAGTTATGGTATCATGGGTGAGTTCAGTTAATGGAAATCCACTGAGCTGTTCACTCATGACTTGTCTGTTTTTCTCAATACATATTACATTTCAATTTTTAAAATTTGTCTTAAAATGAGGCAAACACTAGAATTCTGATTTATAAAATCCTCATATCAACACTGTTTTTACTCTAAAATAAACAAAAACTGAATGACCAAAATCAAAAGTCCTCACAAAATAATAATGAAATATAAAGTAAACCTACAAATTTTCCCCCAGTTTGGCAAAAATTATAGAGAATGCTAATATCAAAGCTGGTGAAGGTATGCAGACACAGACACTTTCAAACACAATTGGGGAGAATGCCAATAGATATTTTATTATTGTTGTTGTTATTATACTTTAAATTCTGGGATACATGTAAGTTTGTTACATAGGTATACATGTGCCATGGTGGTTTGCTGCAACCATAAACCTGTCATCTACATTAGGTATTTCTCCTAATGCTATCCCTCCCTTGCCCGCCATCCTCCAACAGGCCCCAGCGTGTGATACTCCCCTCCCTGAGCCCATATGTTCTAATTGTTCAACTCTAACTTATGAGTGAGAACATGCAGTGTTTGGTTTTCTGTTCCTGTGTTAGTTTGCTGAGAATGATGGTTTCCAGCTTCATCCATGTCCCTGCAAAGGACATGAACTCATTCTTTTTTTACAGCTGCATAGTATTCCATGGTGTATCCAGTCTACCATTCCATGCAAATGGAATATTCATTCCATTTTCTTTATCCAGTCTATCACTGATGGAGATTTGGGTTGTTTGCAAGTCTTTGCTCTAGTGAACAGTGCTGCAATAAACGTATATGTGCATGTGTCTTTATAGTACAATGATTTATAATCCTTTGGGTACATACCCAGTAATGGGATGGCTGGCTCAAATGGTATTTCTAGTTCTAGATCCTTGAGGAATTGCCACACCATCTTCCACAATGGTTGAACTAATTTACACTCTCACCAACGGTGTAAAAGCTTTCCTATTTCTCCACATCCTCTCCAGTATCTGTTGTTTCCTGACTTTTTAATAATTGCCATTCTAACTGGTTGAGGTGGTATCTCATTGTGCTTTTAATTTGCATTTCTCTAACGACGAGTGATGATGAGTTTTTTTTTTCCGTAAGTTTGTTGGCTGCATAAATGTCTTCTTTTGAAAAGTGTCTGTTCATATCCTTTGGCCATTGTTGATGGGGTTGTTTGTTTTCTTCTCGTAAATTTAAGTTCCTCGTAGATTCTGGATGTTAGCCCTTTGCCAGATGAATATATTGCAAAAATTTTCTCCCATTCTGTAGGTTGCCTGTTCACTCAGATGATAGTTTCTTTTGCTGGGCAGAGCTCTTTGGTTTAATTAGATCCCTTTTGTCAATTTTGGCTTTTGTTGCAATTGCTTTTGGTGTTTTAGTCATGAAGTCTTTGCCTATGCCTATATCCTGAATGGTATTTGCCTAGGTTTTCTTCTAGAGTTTTTATGGTTTTAGGGCTTACATCTAAATCTTTAATCTACCTTGATTAAATTTTTTATTTTTTTTTTTTGTATAAAGTGTAAGGAAGTTATTTTTTTGTATAAAGTGTAAGGAAGGGGTCCAGTTTCAGTTTTCTGCATATGGCTAGCCAGTTTTCCCAACACCATTTATTAAATAGGGAATCCTTTCCCCATTGCTTGTTTTTGTTTGTGGAAGATCAGATGCTTGTAGATGAGTGGTATTATTTCTGAGGCCTCTGTTCTGTTCCATTGGTCTATATATCTGTTTTGGTACCAGTACCATGCTGTTTTGGTTACTGTAGCCTTGTAGTATAGTTTGAAGTCAGGTAGCATGATGCCTCCAATTTTGTTCTTTTTGGTTAGGATTGTCTTGGTTATATAGGCTCTTTTTTGGTTCCACATGACATTTAAAGTAGTTTTTTTTTTCTTATTCTGTGAAAAAGTCAATGGTAGTTTGATATGGATAGTATTGAATCTATAAATTACTTTGGGGAGCATGGCCATTTTCATGACATTGATTCTTCCTATCCATGAGCATGGAATGTTTTTCCATTTGTTTGTGTCCTCTCTCATTTCCTTGAGCAGTGGTTTGTAGTCCTCCCTGAAAAATTCCTTCACACACATTGTAAGCTGTATTCTTCGGTATTTTATTCTCTTTGCAGCAATTGTGAATGGGAGTTTACTCATGATTGACTCTCTGTTTGTCTATTATTGGTGTACAGGAATGCTTGTGATTTTTCCACCTTGATTTTGTATCCTGAGACTTTGCTGAAGTTACTTATTGGCTTAAGGGGTTTTTGGGCTGAGATGATGGGATTTTCTAAATATGTGTTTCTTTCTCTTGAATGAATGCCCTGGCTAGAACTTCCAATACTATATTGAATAGGAGTGGTGAGAGAGGACATCCTTGTCTTGTGCCAGTTTTCAAAGGGAATGCTTCCAGCTTTTGCCCATTCGGTATGATATTGGCTGTGGGTTTGTCATAAATAGCTCTTATTGTTTTGAGATACATTGCATCAATACCTAGTTTATTGAGTATTTCTAGCATGAGAGGGTGTTGAATTTTATCAAAGGCCTTTTTTGCATCTATTGAGATAATCATGTGATTTTTGTTATTGGTTCTGTTTCTGTAATGGATTATATTTATTGATTTGCATATGTTGAACCAGCTTTGCATCCTCGGGATGAAGCTGACTTGATCATGATGGATAAGCTTTTTAATGTGCTGATGGATTCAGTTTGTCAGTATTTTACTGAGGATTTTTGCATTGATGTTCATCAGGGATATTGCCCTGAAATTTTTTTTTCGTTGTGTCTCTGCCAGGTTTTGGTATCAGGATGATGCTTGCCTCATAAAATAAGTTAGGGAGGAGTGCCTCTTTTTCTGTTGTTTGAAATAGTTTTTGAAGGAATGGTACCAGCTCCTCTTTGTACATCTGGTAGAATTTGGCTATGAATTCATCTAATCCTGGCTTTTTTTTTTCCCATTGGTAGGCTATTAATTACTGCCTCTATTTGAGAACTTGCTATTGTCTATTCAGGGATTTGACTTCTTCCTGATTTAGTCTTGGGAGGGTGTATGTGTCCAGGAATTTATCCATTTCTTCTAGATTTTCCAGTTTATTTGTGTACGGTTGTTTATAGTATTCTCTGATGGTAGTTTGTATTTCTGTGGGATCAGTGGTGATATCCCCTTTACCTTTTTTTTTCTCTCTGTGTGTGTCTATTTGATTCTTCTCTCTGTTCTTATTAGTCTGGCTAGTGGTCAATTTTGTTAATCTTTTCAAAAACCAGCTCCTGGACTCATTGATTTTTTGGAGGATTTCTCATCTCTCTATCTCCTTCAGTTCTGTTCTGATCTTAGTTATTTTTTGTCTTTTGACAGCTTGTGAATTTGTTTGCTCTTGCTTTTCTAGTTCTTTTAATTGTGATGTTAGGGTGTCGATTTTAGATCTTTCCCACTTTCTCATGTGGGCATTTAGTGCTATAAATTTCCCTCTAAACACTGTTTTAGCTGTGGCCCAGAGATTCTGGTACATTGTGTCTTTGTTTTCATTGGTTTCAAAGAACTTATTTATTTCTGCCTTCATTTCGTTATTTACTTAGTAATCATCCAGGAGCAGGTTGTTCAGTTTCCATGTAGTTGGGCCATTTTGAGTGAGTTTCTTCATCGTGAGTTCTAATTTGATTGCACTGTGGTCTGAGAGACTGTTATGATTTCTGTTCTTTTGCATTTGCTGAGGAGTGTTTTTTTTCCAAGTATGTGGCCAATTTTAGAATAAGTGCGATGTGGTGCTGAGAAGAATGTATATTCTGTTGATGTGAGATGGAGAGTTCTGTAGATGTCTATTAGTTCTGCTTGGTCCAGAGCTGAGTTCAAGTCCTGAATATCCTTGTTAATTTTCTGTCTCGTTGATCTGTCTAATACTGACAGTGGGGTATTAAAGCCTCCCCCTATTATTGTGTGGGAGTCTAAGTCTCTTTGTAGGTCTCTAAGGACTTGCTTTATGAATCTGGGTGCTCCTGTATTGGGTGCATATTTATTTAGGATAGTTAGCTCTTCTTGTTGCATTAATCCTTTACCATTATGTAATATCCTTCTTTGTCTTTTTTGATCTTTGTTGGTTTAAGTTCTGCTTTATCAGAGACTAGGATTGCAATCCCTACTTTTATTTTTTTTTTTGCTTTCCTAAATATTCCTCCCTCTCTTTATTTTGAGCCTATGTATGTCTTTGCACATGAGATGGGTCTCCAGAATACAGCACACTGATGGGTCTTGATCCTTTATCTAATTTGCCAGTCTGTGTCTTTTAATTGGGGCATTTTAGCCCATTTACATTTAAGGTTAATATTGTTATGTGTGAATTTGATCCTGTCATTATGATTCTAGCTGGTTATTTTGCCCATTATTTGATGCCGTTTCTTCATAGTGTTGATGGTCTTTACATTTTGATATGCTTTTGCAGTGGCTGGTACTGATTTTTCCTTTTCATATTTTGTGCTTCCTCAGGAGCTCTTGTATGGCAGGCCTGGTGGTGACAAAATCCCTCAGCATTTGCTTGTCTGTAAAGGATTTTATTTCTCCTTCACTTACAAAGCTTAGTTTGGCTGGATATGAAATTCTGAGTTGAAAATTATTTTCTTCAAGAATGTTGAATATTGGACCCCACTCTCTTCTGGCTTATAGGGTTTCTGCAGAGAGATCCACTGTTAGTCTGATGGGCTTCCCTTTGTGGATAACCCGACCTTTCTCTCTGGCTGTCCTTAACATTTTTTCCTTCATTTCAACCATGGTGAATCTGATGATTATGTGTCTTATGTTTGCTCTTCTTGAGGATTATCTTTGTGGTGTTCTCTGCATTTCCTGAATTTGAATGTTGGCCTGTCTTGCTAGGTTGGGGAAGTTCTCCTGGATAATATCCTGAAGAGTATTTTCCAACTTGGTTCCATTCTCCCTGTCACTTTCAGGTACACCAAACATAGGTTTGGTCTTTTCACATAGCCCCATGTTTCTTGGAGGCTTTGTTCATTCCTTTTCATTCTTTTTTTTCTCTAATTTTGTCTTCATGCTTTATTTCATTAAGATGATCTTCAATCTCTGATATCCTTTCTTCCACTTGATTGATTTGGCTATTGACACTTGTATATGCTTCATGAAGTTCTCATGCTGTGTTTTTTAGCTCCATCAGGTCATTTATGTTCTTCTCTAAACTGGTTATTCTAGTTAGCAGTTCCTGTAACCTTTTATCAAGGTTCTTAGCTTCCTTGCATTGGGTTACAACATGTTCCTTTAGCTCAGAGGATTTTCTTATTACCCACCTTCTGAAGCCTACTTCCATCAATTCATCAAACTCATTCTCAGTCCAGTTTTGTTCCCTTGCTGGCCAGGAGTTGTGATCCTTTGGAGGAAAAGAGGCGTTCTGGGTTTTGGAATTTTCAGCCTTTTTGTGCTGCTTTTTCCTCTTCTTCGTGGATTTATTGACCTTTGGTCTTTGATTGTGGTGACCTTCAAATGGGGTTTTTGCATGGCCATCCTTCTTGCGATGTTGATGCCATTGCTTTCTGTTTGCTAATTTTTCTTCTAACAGTCAGATCCCTCTTCTGCAGATCTGCTGGAGTTTGCTGGAGGTCCACTCCAGACCCTGTTTGCCTGAGTATCACCAGCAGAGGTTGCAAAACAGCAAAGATTGCTGCCTGCTCCTTCTTCTGGAAGCTTTGTCCCACAGGGGCACCTGCCAGATGCCTGCTGCCTCTTCTGTATAAGGCGTCTGTCAACCCCTGCTGGGAGGTGTCTCCCCATCAGAAGGCACGGGGGTCAGGAACCCACTTGAAGAGGCAGTCTGTCCCTTAGCAGAGCTCAAGTGCTGTGCTGAGAGAACTGCTGCTCTCTTCTGAGCTGGCAGGCAGGAATCTTTAAGTCTGCTGAAGCTGTCTCCACAGCCACCCCTTCCCATAGGTGCTCTGTCCCAGGGAGATGGGAGTTTTATATATAAGTCCCTGACTGGGGCTTCTGCCTTTCTTTCAGAGATGGACGCCCCAGAGATGAGGACTCTAGAGAGGCAGTCTGGCTACAGTGGCTTTGTGGTTCTGTGGTGAGCTCTGCCCAGTCTGAACTTCCCAGAGGCTTTGTTTACATTGTGAGGGGAAAACACTGTACTCAAGCCTCAGTGATGGTGGATGCCCCTTCCCCCACCAAGTCTGAGCGTCCCAGGTTGACTTCAGACTGCTGTGCTGGCTGTGAGAATTTCAAGCCAGTGGACCTTAGCTTGTTGAGCTCCATGGGTGTGGGGTCTGCTGAGCAAGACCACTCACCTCCCTTGCTTCACCTCCATTTCCAGGGGAGTGAACGGTTGTCACTGGCATTCCAGGCACCACTGGGGTACAAGAAAATGTCCTGCAGCTAGCTCAGTGTCTGCCCATATGGCTGCCCAATTTTGTGCTTGAAACCCAGGGCCGTGGTGGTGTAGGCACCCAAGAAAATCTGGTCTGTGGGTTGCAAAGACTTTGGGAAAAGCGTAGTACCTGGGACGGATAGCACCATCCCTCACAGCACAGTCCCTCATTGCTTCCCTTGGCTAGTGGAGGGAGTTTCTTGACCCCTCACACTTCCTGGGTGGGGCGACACACCACCCAGCTTCTGCTCACCCTCCGTGGGTTGTGCCCACTGTCTAACCAGTCCCAATGACATCAGCTGGGTACCTCAGTTAGAAATGCAGAAATCACCTGCCTTCTCTGTTGGTGTCGCTGGGAGCTGCAGACCGGAGCTGTTCCTACTCAGCCATCTTGCCCGGGAATCCACCAAAAGATAGTTTTTAAAGGAATATAATTTGGCAGTATTTACCCATATTTCAATGGACATACCCTTTGACCCAGTGGTATCAATTCTTAAAATCTCTTCTATTGATATTCTTGCAAAAGTTTACAAAGTTATGCATACAAAGATATTAAATGCATTATTCATAATAGAAAAAATGGGACAGTTATTAAAGATAATATAAGAAATGAATACAATATTTTTAGTCACAAAGAGGCCAGGCTGATAAAAGCTTTTTGTGTAAGGCCAGTGTTTCCTCTGATAAAAAACATGAGCCTAGAAAGCCCTGTCAAATACATATTATATTTAAGTTGACATGCGATCATTTATAAATCAAGGCAAAGCATGTCATGGTCTTACAGATACAAAGTCCCCCCTGATGCAGAATAAAGACTGTCTAGGCATGTTTCCCAAAATATCAACCTACATGGATGAACTTCAAAAATACAGAACTCTCCTTATAAACATGGACAATGTACTGCTTAGCAAACCCACAGTTTTATTTTAATTAAATAGTAATTTGACCTTTAACCCACGGTCAGAGGTACTTTTCTTACTTTCATTGTAAAAAAAAAAAGTGCATTCAAAAAGTATAAATTAAGTGAAAATTACAACTTAATCTTGTAAGAAACAGATTTCAAAGTAAAGCTGAAGTATTAATGGCTAATCACATGGAGATCTCTATTCTATTACAATAGAAATGTTGGCTAATTATTAAGGTTTAAAAACACCATCTGCAAGTCCCCTTCTGACCCTGAAGTTTACATTCAAAAGAAATCAGATGGCCATAAATTCTTTAAAAAGAAGAATGTCTTTATTAAGAATGATTCATTTCAGTAGAGTTGTCAGTTTCAGAATTTTGGAATATAGGCCGAAAATGTCTGACAAAAGAAAGATCCTGTTAGCACTTCATCTAACTCTGTAGATGTGGGAATTTGTCGGGAAAAGCAAATAAAAAGGATGCTGGTGGTTAGATAAAAAAAATTCATAGGTGGCAAAATGAGCCGAATACAGCAAAAATGGAAAATTACAGAGACAAATGTTAGCTACGCTATATTAGAGAAAAAATGCATAAATATAGATGAAAAACAGGCTTAGAGCAATAATGTTTAAAAAACTAGAAAGGCCTAAATTGACAGTGAATGCACATTGAGGCCTCTGTGTAATATGGTTACTAAATTTGCTAATGTGCTTTGGAGCTTTATTAATAAAAGTTTGTTACCTAAAGCAAACAAAATTTAATGAATGCAATCTTTTTTTCTTTAAATCTACACTACCTTTTTATAAACACATAGTTCATATCTAGTGATTCTAACGTGTTCAGTCAATGCCATGTCCTCTAAAACCCTCTGGTAAAAATTGTTATTTTTCTGCATCTCTCCAGCCGCCAAGATTTCTCTGACCCTAACTTTTTCTAATGTGAATTAAAACAAGAGGAATTTTACTGTGGTTTCTAAAAATGACATATTGAAATACTGAATATGCCTTTTCAAACTATATGGAATATGCCTATTATGGAATTAAGGCTTAACATTCATTCATAAAGTAACATGAGTTATTTTACTGGAATAGGGAAGTTCCACTTTGAATCTCAGGAATTAGGTTTAATGATATAGTCAGAAATGGTTTAGATACTTTTGTTAAACACAATAATAGTTGTTTTTCATAAAAACCTAGAGCTGAATGAAGTGTACATTATAAATAACCTTCCAAGGCTGTGGTCTCAGAAAGTAACCATGAGTTCCTCCTCCATGAAGGGAGAAAAAAAGTTTTTTGCATCCCAGTGAGAGCCTACATGTACTACTGATGGACCTCATATGGGGAATCCTTGACTACAGCAGAGAATTGCCTTTCAAATTATGTCCTGAGTGAGAGCAGAAAAACGACTCACTAAAGGAAACAGAAAATCTGCGAAAATAAATCAATCTAATACATTATCATGCTTTTATTTCCCCAGCACCCATCATAATGCCTGGCTCAGAGTTATTTATTAGTAAATGCTTGTTCAAGGTTGAACATGGAGTAAACTCATACCACAATTCTCTGTTGAGATAAAACATTTCCATGGCACAGAATAGCATGAATAATAATTGCCTGAGTGGCACTATTTAACGTAAAAAATAAATAAATATCCTAGGCTCCACAAACATTACGTTTAACCAATGACCTTAAGGGTAGGCTTATGTGTTACTGGAGAACTCCAATAATCTCTTCTTTAGTGTCTTAAAATAGTCCCCTTTTGCAAACTGAGCTATAGACTGCCATTTTGAGTCTAGCCTAGAGAATGTCAGATCTGTGAGAAACCTAATTGTCACTGAAAGTACAATGTCTGGATTTATAGTCACCAGAATTTTTAGTCCTGCTTTCAGCCAACAACAAAGATTTTTGAAGCTGTAGATTTGAGATTTGTTCCATCACGCTCTTCTTGTGCTTAAGGGCTTCATCCTTAAGAAAGTGTCTGTATGCAGACACCAAAAAAAAAAAAAATTAGGCACAGAGTATATGGATTTAATTTTGAATTTTACAAAGAAAATTCTGAGCACACTAGCAATCTAGATGTAGGGCAAGTATATGTATTTCCATATCAAACCAATACACACAAGAGAATGATCTTTCTTTCTAAACTAAAGAGTCTTGCAAATTGATCTCATGGGAAATTGTTCCTAGGACCTAATTCTTATGCATATAATATATTTCAAAAATGAATCAAAGGGAAATGGTATTGTCTCAAACAAAATAATCTTCTGGCAGGCAAAGCTGCAGCTACACACATTTCTATAAGCTTCACACCTACTAGCTACAGAGCAGACACCCAAGAGACCAAAAGAAAAGAAAGCAATAGTCTACAAAACTAATTCATCAGCTACACAGCTGGCCTTCTGGAGCCAGCACTCTTGGTGAAGGCAAACAGTTCCCTCCAGGGAAGGGAAGGATAGTTGTCAAAAAAGATGGTAGCAGAAAAACCTATCTGTAGCTAGGCCAGTCTCCTCCAGGATTGTCAGGCTAGATCATGTGCATAGCACCCTAGATGAGTTCTTAACACTTGTAAAATGGAATTGATTGACCCAAATGTGGACTTCTCAAATATGTGCTCTGCATGCCATCTACATAGGATACTAGAAACAACTAAAACAAACAAACAAACAAACAAAAAACTCGTAACCACTTCAGTCACTACACATCACCAGAGAACAACCTAACCTAAACTAAAAATGTGATATGATTATGATTGTGAATTGTAGTGTCATATAAAAGTGCTTCAAATTCCAGCTGTGTCATTTGTTAGTTGTGTGACTTTGGACATTTTAAGTAGTAAATCTGAGTCTTTGTTTCTTCATATAAAAAATAAGGATAACAACAGTATCTATCTGGTGTTACTGAAAAAATATTTTTCATGGTATGGAGAATAAATTTGGCACAATGTCTTGTTCATAGCAAGTCAGCAAAGTTTTTCTGTGAAGGGCCAGATAGTGAAAGTATTAGGCTGTGGGGGCCATGTGAACTCTGTGGCTACTTGTAACACAAAAGCAGCCAAGTTTTAGCACTGTAGGATGGCCAGAGTTAACACTAATTTATTATACAGTTTCAGATAACTAGAAAAAGGATACTCAATGCTCCCAACACTAAGAAATAATGAATGTTCAAGATGATGGATATGCTAAGTACCCTTATCTGTTCACTGCATGCTATATGTATCGAAACATTACTATATACCCCATAAATATGTACAATTGTATGTCAATTAGAAAAATTTGAAAAGACAAATAATTTATAAATGAGTAAGCGTGACTGTGTTCCAGTAGGAAACTACTTAAAAAAAAAGGCGGCAAGTTGAGTTTGGCCTACAGGCTATAGTTTGTAATGGTTTCCAGATATATTTAATAATAATATTAGGAATAAATCCAATCATAGCAAATACTTGAGATTGCCTACAACGTGTCACATATTGCACTAAGTGCTTCATGTGGATTTATTCAGTCTTTATAACAACTTTCAAGGTAGAAATGAATAGTGCATCCTTTTAAAAAAACATAAAACAGGCCCAGAGACTTTAAGTGCCCTCTCAAAATCCCACAGCTAATACGATGAAAAATAAGGATTCAAGTCTAGGTCTTCAGGTTTTGAAATCTGGTTTTCTTAGCCACTTACTCTGACACTGACTATTATCTGCTAATAACCTGGTTTAGCAAGTACTTTAGTCTTTGATCAGGATTTATGCTGGGGAAACGCCATGTCGTTTACACAGTCGTTGGAAAAGTTTTCAAAATAAGTAAAAGTTTATTCCACCTATGGGAAACAACTTGAGAACAGTTCTTTCCATCTTCCTCGTAATAGTCTAGATGCTACATTATCTCATTTAATCCTTAGGGGTGAAAACCCAGTGAGGTAGGCTGTATTATTACTTCCATTTAACAGATGAGGAATGTGAGGTTAAGAAAGGGCAACCATCTTTCCCAAGGTCCCACAGTTAGTAATTATAGAACCAGAACACACATAGGTTCAAAATAAAGGGACACAGAATAATCCAACAAGCCAATGAAAAACAAACAAAAAAAGTAATGATTGCAATCCTTGTTTTAGACAAAACAGACTTTAAACCAACAAAGATGAAAAAAGACAAAAAGGGCATTACATAATTGTAAAGGGTTGAATTCAACAAGACCTAAGTATCCTAAATATATATGCACTCAATGCAGAAGCACTCAGATTCATAAAGAAAGTTCTTGAACACCTTAGAAGAGACTTAGACTCCCACACAATAATAGTAAGAGATTTTAATACCCCATTGACAATATTAGATAGATTATTGAGGTAGAAAATTCACAAAGTTATTCAGGACTTGAACTCAGCACAGTACCAAATGGAACTGATAAACATCTACAGAATTCTCCACCCCAAAACAACAGAATACATATTCTCATTGTCACATGGTACTTACTCTAAAATCAGTCACAAAATTGTAAGTAAAACACTTTTCAGCAAATGCAAAAGAACTGAAACCACAATAAACAATCTTTCTGACCACAGCACAATCAAATTAGAAATCAAGACAAAGAAATTCACTCAAAACCATACAAGTACATTTAAATTGAATAACCTGCTCTGAATGGCTTTTGGTTAAATAATGAAATTAAGACAGAAATCAAGTTTTTTAAAACAGTGAGAACAAAGATACAACATGCAAGAATCTCTGGGACATAGCTAAGGCAGTGTTAAGAGGGATTTACAGCACTTAAAATCCACCATAAAAAAGAAAGATCTCAAGTTAACAACCCAACACCACAACAAAAAGTAGGAAACCAAGAGCAAACCAATCCCAAAGCTAGCAGAAGACAAGAAATAACTGAAATTAGAGCTGAACTGAAGAAGACTGACACATGAAAAGCCATTTAAAGTATCAATGAACCCAGGAGGCAGTTTTTGAGAAAATTAATAAAATAGCTCTACCACTAGCTAGACTAATAAAGAAGAAAAGACAGACGATCCAAATAAACACAATCAGAAATGAAAAAGGGAATATATTACCACTGACCCCAGAGAAATACAAACAACCATCAGAAAATATTATGAATACCTCTATGCACATAAACTAGAAAATCTAGAAGAAATGGATAAATCCCTGGACGCACACATCCTCCCAATACTGAACCAGGAAGAAGTTGAATCCCTGAATAGACCAATAATGAGCTCTGAATTAAATCAGTAATTAATGGCCTACCAACCAAAAACAGCCCAGGACCAGATGGTTTCACAGCTGAATTCTACTAGATATAAAAAGAAGAGCTGATACCATTCCTGATTAAACTATTTCAAAAATTGAAGAGGGACTCCTCCCTACCTCCTTCTATCTAGTAAGCATCATTCTGATGCGGAAACCTGGCAGTGTTACAAAAACAACAAAAAAACTTCAGGCCAATATCCTTGATGAACATCAATGCAAAAATCCTTAACAAAACACCAGCAAACTGAATCCAGCAGCACATCGTAAGAGCTCTCCACCTGATCAAGTAGGCTTCACCCCTGGAATGCAAGGTTTGTTCAACACACACAAAACAATAAATGTGATTCATCGCATAAACAAAACAAAAGACAAAAACCACATTATCTCAATAGATGCAGAAAAGGCTTTGATAAAATTCAACATTGCTTCATGTTAAAAACTCTCAATAAACTAGGTATTGAAGGAACATACCTCAAAATAATAAGAGCTGTCTGTGATGAACCCATAGCTGACATCACACTGAATGGGCAAAAGCTGGAAGCATTTCCCCCCAAAACCGGCACAAGACAAGGATACCCTCTCTGACCACTCGATTCAACATAGTGTCGGAAGTCCTGGCTGGTGAAATCAGACAACAGAAAGAAATAAGAGAGTAAGTCAAACTATCCCTCTTTGCCGATGACATGATCCTATATCTAGAAAACCCTATAGTCTCAGCCCAAAGGCTCCTTAAGCTAATAAACAACTTTGACTAAGTCTCAGGATACAAAATCAATGTACAAAAATCACTAGCATTCCTATACATCAACAACAGTCAAGCTGAAAGCCAAACTAGGAACACAATCACATTCACAACTGCCACAACATAAAATAACTAGGAATATAGCTAACCAGAGAGGTGACAGATCTTTACAAAAAGAACTATAAAACATTGCTCAACAAGATCAGAGATGACACAAACAAATGGAAAACATTCCATACTCTTGTATAGGAAGACTCAATATCATTAAAATGACCATACTGTCCAAAGCAATTTATAGATTCAATGCTATTTCTATTAAACTACCAATGGCATTCTTCACAGAACTAGAAAAAAGTATTTTAAAATTCATATGGAACCATAAAAAAGCTCAAAAAGGCAATCCTAAGCAAAAAGAACAAAGCTGGAGACATCGCGCTACCTGACTTCAAACTATAATACAGGGCTGCAAAACAGCATGGTGGTACTACTACAAAAACAGAGACATAGACAAATGGAACAGAATAGAGAAACCAGAAATAAGGCTACATAACTATAATAATCTCATTTTTGACAAAGCTGACAAAAACAAGCAACAGGGAAATGATTCCCTATTAAATAAATAGTGCTGGGATAACTGGCTAACCATATGCAGAAGATTGATACTGGATATGTTCCTCACACTATATACAAAAATCAACTTAAAATGGATTAAAGACTTAAATGTAAAAACCCAAACTGTAAAAACCCTGGAAGACAACATACATTTAAGGTTAAAGACTTAAGTGTAAAACCCAAACCTCTAAAAAATCCTGGAAGATGACTTGGCAATACAATTCTTGACATAGGAACAGGCAAAGATTTCATGATGTAGATGCCAAAAGCAATTACAACAAAAGCAAAAGTTGACAAAAGAGATTTAATTAAACTAAAGAGCTTCTGCACAGCAAAAGATAGTATCAACAGAATAAACAGGCAACCTACAGAATGGGAGAAAATATTTGCAAACTATGCATCTGACAGTGGTCTAATATCCAGCTTCTGTAAGGAACTTGAACAAATTTACAAGAATAAAACAATCCCATTAAAGGACATTAACAGACTTTTTTCAAAAGAAGACATACATGTGGTGAACAATCATACAAAAAGAAGCTCAACATCACTGATCATTAGAGAAAGGCAAATCAAAACCATGAGATACCATCTCACACCAGTCAGAATGGGTATTATTAAAAAGTCAAAAAATAACAGATGCTGGCAAGGTTGTGAAGAAAAAGGAATGCTTATACTCTGTTGGTGGGAGTGTAAATGTGTTCAGCCATGATGGAAGACAATGTGGTGATCCCTCAAAACCTGAAAACGGAAATACCATTTGACCCAACAATCCCTTTACTGGGTGTATTAGTCTGTTTTCACACTGTTATAAAGAAATACCTCAGACTGGGTAATTTAGAAAGGAAAGAGGCTTAATTGACTCACAGTTCCACATGGCAGAGAGGTCTTAGGAAACTTAGAAACATGGCAGAAGGCAAATGGGAAGCAAGGACCTTCTTCCCATGTTGGCAAGAGAGAGAGGAGTGTGTGAAAGAGGAACTGTCAAATGCTTACGAAAGAATCAGATTTCATAAGAACTCACTATCATGAGAACAGCATGGAGAAAGCCTCTCCCATGATTGAATCACCTCCCTCCCTCAACATGTGGGGATTACAATTTGAGATGAGATTTGCATGGGGACACAGAGCCAAACCATACCATCCTGCCCTTAGCCCCTCCCAAATCTCATGTCTTTTCACATTTCAAAACCAATCATGCCTTCCCAAAAGTCCTCAAAGTCTTAACTAATTCCTGCATTAATTCAAAGATCCACAGTCCAAAGTATCATCCAAGAGAAGGCGAGAAGGCAAGTCCCTTCTGCCATTTTTGATTTTATGAGCCTAAAAAATCAAAAGCAAGTTAGTTACTTCCTAGATACAATGTGGTTACAGGCATTGGGTAAATGCTCCTGTTCCAAGTGGGAAGAATTGGCCAAAACAAAGGGGTTACAAGCCCCATGAAAATCTGAAATCCAGAAGCTCAGTCATTAAATCTTAAAACTCCAAAATCATCTCCTTTGACTCCATGTTTCATGTTCTTGGCATGTTGATGCAAGATGTGAGCTCGCACAGCCATGGCAGCCTTTTCACGGGCTGGCATTGAGTGCCTGCAGCTTTTCAAGGCACATGGTGCAAGCTCTCGGTGGATCTACAATTCTGGGGTCTAGAGGATGGTGGCCCGCTTCTCACAACTCCCTAGGCAGTGCCCTAGTGGGGACTCTGTGTGAGGGCTCACACCCCACATTTCCCTTCCACACTACCCTAGCAGAGGTTCTCCATGAGGGCCCTGCCCTTGAAGCAGACTTCTGCCTGGACATCCAGGTGTTTTCATACATCCTGTGAAATCTAGGCAGAGGATCCCAAACCTCAATTCTGTGCATCCACAGGCCCATCACCACGTGGAGGCTGCCAAAGGTTGGGGCTTGCACCCTCTGAAGCAACAGGCCGAGTGGTACGTTGGCTCCTTTTAGCCATGGCTGGAGGTGGAGCAGCTGGGATGCAGGGCACCAAATCCTGATGCTGCACATAACAACAGGACTCTGGACCCAAACCACAAAACTGCTTTTTTTCTCCTAGGCCATGAGACCACTTGTTACTTTTAGGCTGCCAGGCCTGTGATGGGAGGGGATGCTGCTAAGATCTCTGACATGCCCTGGAGACGTTTTCCCCATTCTGTTAGTGATTAACAATTAAATCCTTGTTACTTATGCAAATTTCTGCAGCTAGCTTCAATTTCTACCAAGAAAATGGGATTTTCTTTTTTATTGCATCATCAGGCTGCAAATATTCCAAACTTTTAGCTCTGCTTCCTTTTTAAACATAAATTCCAATTTCAGATCATCTCTCTCAAGTTAAAAGTGCCACAGATCTCTAGGGCAGGACAGAATGATGCCAGTCTTTTTGCTAAAGCATGGCAAGAGTGACCTTTGCTCCAGTGCCCAGTAAGTTCCTCAGCTCCATCTGAGACCACCTCAGTCTGGATTTCATTGCTCACATCAGTATCAGCATTTTGGTCAAAACCACTCAACAAGTCTCTAGGAAGTTCCGAATTTCCCACATCCTCCTGTCTTCTTTTAAGCCTTCCAAACTGTTCCAACATTTGCCCATTACCCAGTTCCAAATTTGCTTCCATATTTTCAAGTATCTTTACAGCAGCACCCAACTCTCTGTGGTACAACTTTACTGTATTAGTCTGTTTTCACACTACTATAAAGAAATACCAGAGACTGGGTAATTTAGCAAGAAAAGAGATTTAACTGACTCACAGTTCCATATGGCTGGGGAAACCTCAGGAAACTTACAATTGTGGTGGAAGGCAAAGGGGAACCAAAGACCTTTTTCACAAGGTGGTAGAAGAGAGAGGAGCATGTGAAGGAGGAACTGTCAAACACTTATAAAACCATCAGACCTCATGAGAACTCACTCACTATCATGAGAATAGCATGGGGGAAAACCTCCCCCATGATCCAATCACCTCCCTCCCTCAACATGTGGGAATTACAGTTAGATATGAGATTTGGGTGGGGACACAGAGCCAAACCATATCACTGGGTATATACCTAAAGGAATATAAATCATTCTATCATAAAGACACATGCACAAATATATTCATTGCAGCACTATTCCCAATAGTAAAGATATGGAATCAACTTAAATTCCCCTCATGGTAGACTGGATAAAGAAAATGTGGTACATATACCCCATGGAATACTATGCAGCTATAAAAAATAATGAGATCCTGTCCTTTGTAGTGACATGGATGGAGTTGGAGGCCATTATTCTTAGCAAACTAATGTATGAACAGAAAATCAAATACTGAATGATCTCACAAGTGGGAGCTAAATGATGAGAACACATGGACACATTGAGGGGAACAACACACACTGGGGCCTACTTGAGGGTAGAGGGTAGGAGGAGGGAGAAGATCAGGAAAACTAACTAATGAACCAGGCTTAATACCTGGATGATAAAATAATCTGTAAAAAAAAAACAAAAAAAAAAACCCATGACACAAGTTTCTGTATGTAACAAATCTGCACATGTACCCCTGAACTTAAAATAAAAGTTAAAAAAAAAAAAAAAAGAACTAAGATAGAATCCCAAGTTACTCGATTCCAAGATTAAACATTGAACCACTTAAACGCTGCAATGAAATGTCCCTTTTCAGCTCAGGAATATCATAAAATTGATTCACATTGAGGAACTGGTGCTCAAAAGGCATATATCCTGATCAGTTTTGCAGACCCTTGGAGATGGGCTGATACAACAAATACTAGTGCAAAGACAAACAATAGATAAAGTTTAAAACAGAGTAGATGGTCAATGAAAACCATCATTTAATTAGGAGAATGGTTCTCAAAAACTCCTTGGCTGTGCCTTTGGAAGGATTTAAAAATATATAAATACTTCGGCTGCTTCTTTAGAGATTCTTACACTTTTGACTGGAATAGAGCTAAAATCGGAGGTTTTCTTTCCCCTCCACTGTACATTAGAAGCCTCTGTGGGATATTTATATATGCACATACAAAAAATAGGCTATAGCAATGGTCTCAAACTTGGCTGCATATGTGAATCACCTGTGTATGTAAACTACTTCGCACTGAGCCTGATACACAAAGAACATTCGAAAGGTATTAGTTATTACTGTTAATTAAGGATGTTAAGAATGAAAAAGCAGACTTCATATCTGTTTTAATGAATTGAATTGAACAAAGAAAAGAATGATTCATAGCAGTCCTTGGAAATCATCTATAAGTTAATCTGATATTGACTTTTCCCAGGCATGAAAGTTGATTGGGCTTATTTATATACAAAATGTATAGATCACGACTTCCTTAAGGTCAGGGGCGACATCTGATTCATCTCCATTCTTTTTTGCCCACTGACTTCTGTGGAGTAAGTATGCCAATATGTACTTTCTGAATGACTCCGAATATGCTTTGTTGGATAAGCCAGCACTTAATGATTTTAATCAACTACGTTTGAATCAAAATAGGTTTAAAACTTAGTTGCATGGTAATAAAAAGTCCTGAGAGATATTGTCAAATGATAACACCACTGTCTGGAGTGGGATACACAATAGAAAACAGTCCTCCTCCTAACAAAAGCAAGCTCTTGCCTTTGATGACAAGCACTGATCCAAAAGCAGAGAGAAAAATGAGGCTAGACGCTATTTATGATTGGGAGAATTACAATTCAGGTGGGAACACACAAAAAAATCTGGTAGAATCATGCCAAAAGAGGATCTTCTTATACAAAGATTTGGTTTTGATAAGATCAGCACCAGATAAATTCATCCCCAAATACCATTATTCTGAAATGTGATTAGCCTATGGAGAGTTGACGAAGCCATTACCAAGAGAGAAAGGTGGTTGAAGATAATGCTCTTCTTTTACTTTTGCCCTGGAGGATGATTTTGCAGGCAGAGAGATAAGAGGTGTTGAAAGTAATGCGGTCCATGAAGAATGAGTAGAGACAGAGCGTCTGAGATCATTGAGATAATATGAAAAGGCTAAGCTGGAGTTCTTAGCAGGGATGGAGACATCTATCTCACAAGAAAGCATAATAAGTAACTTAACAACAAGGAGACCTGGAAGTAAGCGACTTTCATCAATACCAAATCATAAGATCAATGCTTAACGTGATGCTGGCATAGCACTGTGGTTTTTAGAAATACATGGGATGGGGTTATAGATGATGGAATGGTTACAGGAGTTTTAAAAGTCATTCTGTGCATCAAGGTATGCTGAATTGTAGAGTACTCAAAGAGCCAATTTATTGTCCTAAATATTAATCTGTTAAAACCTTTATAATCAGTGAACTCTCACTTTAAATTCCACCTTTGCATTTGATTGTACACAGAAGAGTTATTTTTCTTTGTATCAGTATTTATAGATAACAGTACAGAAGGCAATTGAGAGTGGTTAACTTGCTCAGAACTCACTCCCCCTCACTCCTTTCTTCTTTACAGAGACAAGCCCTTTTCAGCTCTGCTCCATCCATATGGTCACCGTGTATATAAAGTATGATCATGTTTATAAAATATGACCCTTGCCTACCAAACCTCAGTGGATTGGCCAGGAGTGGGAAACTGACTCAAGCTGCACCAAAGTGGATTTAGAATTCTCACACGCATCTGACTGATCTCTTAAATAGCAGCATTTAATCACTGGAGTTGTGGGTGGCTACGTTTCACCATGTGGGATGAGAAGCAGAGAAAGCTAATTTGCGGGTAGAGATGCAAAGAGGAGAGTGACACCATCTTTGGTCTATTTCTGAGTCTCAGATGCATTCCTGCCCTCAGGTTCCGGGACACATTGTATTTCCTTATAATAAATTTCCTCCTTGTGTTGTATTCTTGCCCAAGTGTGTTTCTATTCCTGTCAAACAGGAGTCTGAACTAATACAGAAAGGAGCTCTAGCTGTTTGCAGAATGGGTTCACTTTTACTCATGATAGGGAGTCCTAACAAAATGAATGTTTGCTAGGCAGAGTGACCCTTCAGTTTGAATACTGATAAGCATTTCCCTCACATTGGAGTTAGATTTGAAAATCTGGTCTCAAATTAAGATTGGCATATCTGGTCTTCCAGATGGTGACTCGTATCTTGATGTAAAATGAAATGACTTCTGTCTCTTAAGGTAGCTCTGACATCAACATTTATTATACTGTAGAGCGTGCTAGTGTCTGCTGTGTGAAACATGCTCAAAAGGTATTGTTTGCCAAGGGCTTCGATGAGGAAAACAAAGCAGAAAGAGGGCATGGGGTACCTTAGAAAGGGCAAAGTGGGTAGAGCAGATAACCTGGATTTAACTCTTACGTTTCTTTAAACAGTTTGAGTCCCTCTCCCTGAGTTGATATGGATGAAGCTAAACAGAATGGCATAATGAAAGAGTATGTTTTTAGGGTTAACTAACCACATATTCAAATCTCACTTTTGCCACTTACTAGTCATGTGACTTTAATTTAGTTACTCATGCTTTCTGAACCTCAGTTTTTTCCTCTGTAGAATATATGTTCTTCTTCCCTTATAGAATTAAAAAATAAGGAATAACATAAAAGCTGGGCACTTAGTAGGTGTTCCTTATATGGTAGTTACCGTTATTAAGCCAAATCAAACTGTTGGATTTAATTCCCTTATTAACTTATTTATGTATTCATTCCTCCCACAAATATTTTCTCTGTGCCTGCTATGTGCCCGGCACTGTGTTAGGGGCTGGAATTGCACCAGTGGGAAAAAAGCGGTATCTATGTCTTCATGGTGCTTACAATTCAGTGAGTACTAGAGCAGATGTAATGGATGATCAAATTTCTTGGTCTTTGGAGACCTCATCTAGGTAAAGGCACCCTACATGTTCCTGTCTGAACAGGCAGTGGCCTTCCTGTTTCCTATCATTTTAAGTGCAGTGTTCGTGAACACATTTTCTTCCTCATGCTTCCACAACCTGTATGAGGATTTAAGCATGTGGGTAATTGTCTGCTGGCCACAATTTGTAAGGCTATGATGTGAATCTTTGTTGTAGGCAACATCCTGGTACTCAACAAATGGTAGTAAAAACTTGCAATTTAAAAGCAAAAGATATATTGACTGTGAACTTTACATATTGTGGGAACAATTTTTTTCCCCACTGAGATTGAGGCCAAACCAATCCATTTCCATCCCCAGTAGAAAGTCTGCCCAAGGACAGATTGGGGGCCTTGTACCCTGGCTTCCTTTATAAACCTTGACAGTTCTTCAAATATGTTTTGTACTTTTCAGCAGATTCCTTGCCTTAGCTTCTTATTGGGGCTACTCTTTAGTGGCTTTCACTTTTTTTTTCTTAATGGCTGATTTGTTTTCTTAGTGCTGAATGTATTGTTTTCCATCTGACTGATTCTGCTATTTCATTTTATTAATTCAAACTTTCTTGCATGTGGGCCTTTGCAGTTTATTCCCCAAATTGTGTTTTTCCAGCTCAGTTTTGCCTTCTTCCTTAAAACAAGGCTATACTGCATTATGCTCTGAAATTTCTTCACCTGCAGTTTCATATCACCTGCTGGTTGCATACTAGGCTATTGGTCATGTGATTAACAATTAGTAAAGATGGCATTTTGACCACATGCCCAGAGAAACACCAAAGTTTGGTAGTCCATTTTCAAACCCACCTGGCTCTCTTCATCAAAGTGCTCATTAACACAGAGTTTGAGCTTCCAAACTGTCAGTTTCTGGGATTGATTATTCTCCATTAAAGTCTGGATCCACGTCCACAACAGTCTTGTCTTTACTTGCATGTACATTTTCAGCTATCACTAAACCATCATACTGCCATCAGGGGCCAGAGAAGTCCAAATAATGCAAGGCTATATTCTTCAGAGATTCCTGGGAGTTTGGCCAGACCACAAAAGTAGACATCACTGTCCTTATTGTATTTCAAAACCCAACCGATAACTACTAATGTCTATGGTTCTTTGTTCACTTATTTTCAACCTCTGGGGCATCTTAAATAACTTAAATATTTATTCAAAAGTTTGGATAAAAGTGGGAGAAATAAGGAGGCACTTTTATCAATACTTTCTATGTGTTAGACTGCAGATCTCAAACTGCCTACAAAGTGTTGGCCCATTACATACCAGCCTACATCGAGATGTTCAGAAGTGTAAATTAGTCACAATAGAATTTCACATAAGAATCTAGATTTCTAGTTTCTCTGAAAAATATCAGGTTGAGCAAAATTAGATCACCATGTCCCCATGGGAACAATTAGCTGGTACTGACACTGACCAGTAGCACCATTCCCAGTTAAAAATGATGTGTGCTTACCAGTTCCCAACATTCTCTAACACTCTTCTCTGTCTCCAACTTGGCCACTTTTGTTTGTTTTTAAATTTTATGCATCCCGTGTGCATTTGAGGTTGCAATATCTAGCTTAGGTGATTTCAAGCATTTTAACTTCACAAAAACCCATTTATTGCAGCACTATTTACAATAGCAAAGTCTTGGAACCAACCCAAATGCCCATCAATGATAGACTGGATAAACAAAATGTGGCACATATGCATCATGGAATACTCTGCAGCCATAAAAGAGAATGAGTTCATGTCCTTTGCAGGGACATGGATGAAGCTGAAAACCATCATTCTCAGCAAACTAACACAGGAACAGCATACCAAACACCTCATGTTCTTGCTCATAAGTGGGAGTTAAACGATAAGAACACATGGACACAGGGAGGGGAACATCACACATTGGGGCCTGTTGGGGGGTTGGGGGCAAGGGGAGAGAGAGCATTAGGACAAATACCTAATGCATGCAGGGCTTAAAACCTAGATGACAGGTTGATAGGTGCAGCAAACCACCACAACACATGTATATCTATGTAACAAATCTGCACGTTCTGCACATGTATTCCAGAACTTAAAATAAAAATAAAAATAAAATAAGAATCATCTGCAGTTTACCAATGAAAAAACAGAGGCTCAGATAAGTTTTCTTTATAATAAGAGTGGATCCATGCTTATTTACATTGCATCAATGGGGAGAGGGGGAAAAATTACAATCTTTTCTTAACAGAAGAGTCAGTAACAAAAATAAAGAATTTCTGACTTGTTGGCCTGTTGTGCATTTTGTCCAGTGATTTCTAGATTATTATAGTAGTTCAATTTTATAGTTAGAAGCAAATCAAAAACAGTTAAAGGTAGAAAAAAGGCAAAGCAATGTTCTAGAAGATTATACCCCAAAATATCTTCTCAAACTGATTCAACCACATGATCATAGTTAATTAAGATTATAGATTATTCCCTGGCACTCCCCAGGTTATTCAAGGATTATGAGTCCAGACAATTAAAAAAAAAAAAAAACAGTGAAATACAAAACACCCGAGGAGGTTTAACAAAGAGAACAGTCATTCTCCAATTGTCTAGGAGTACTTTTGTGGCTCTTACATGTGGTTTCATGAAGATAACTTCTAATTCTCATAAGGTTTTCAATTTCCCACACACTTAAAAAAGGAACTCCATCATCCTACTTGTAACATTTCTTAAGTAGTTAACAATTCATTTTGAGTTTTCGCAGTAAAAGTTGAGCTATTTCACTGGTTAACTTCAGGCTCCAAAACACTTTTTTTTTTTTTTTTTTTTTTTTTTTTTTAGACGGAGTCTTGCTCTGTCACCCAGGCTGGAATGCAGTGGCACGATCTCCACTCACTGCAACTTCTGCCTCCCAGGTTCACGCCATTCTCCTGTCTCAGCCTCCTGAGTAGCTGGGACTACAGGTACCCGCCACCTCACCCGGCTAATTTTTTGTATTTTTAGTAGAGACAGGGTTTCACCGTGTTAGCCAGGATGGTCTCAATCTCCTGACCTCGTGATCCGCCCACCTCGGCCTCCCCAGGTGCTTGGATTATAGGTGTGAGCCACCACATCCGGCCCAAAGCATTTTTAAAAAAATTATCAATCATCTATATTTTAAAACAAATATATATTTAGGCATTCAGCTTCCTGAGTGTCTTAAAAGCACATGGGTGGTCTTGTTTTCTTTTCTGTTGTCTGAATGGAGGATCTCTCTTATCTTTTGAAGGTGTGGCACTTGCAAATATTTTGAAGGGGAACCTGGTTTTTTCCTGATAAGAATGTGCAAACGTGCACACCATTCTAAAAACAGGAGATCTCGTTTAACAAGAAGAGTATTTGGAGAAACAACACAAGAGACAGCATCAATTTATATTGAAATTGAAAACAATGTGAGAGTGAGTGATGGCAAATCCCTAAGAAATGGAGGATTTAAATTGAACAAGGGCTATAAAATGGAATTGGCTAAGGGAAAACAATCATTCAGATACTAGATAGAACAATATCATCTTTGAACTGTGACTACTATTGGCTAACAACCAATGGGGTGACAGGGTTGATAGCACCAATTTTAAGATGTGGACCTCATAAATATTTTGCTAACTTCAATCATTTGTTTAAATACATATATCCTTATTGTAGGCCTGATTTCTTTGCAAAGAATAAATTCAAAATTCACTTTAGCAAATTTTTTAAACTTCAGCAACAATATATTGATACATAATGCCAGCCAATGCATCACCTTTTTCTTCTTATTAACTATAAAAGATACTCTGATCCAAGGATTTGTCAAAAGCTCATCTTACCTATTACAATGGTTGGTGGCCTTTGTTAGCCTTTCATTATAAAACAATTTATATCCAAGACGCATTAGATTTATTTTGGGTGGGTGTGTGTGTGTGCCTGCACCAACATAAGTGTGTGCTAGACAAGTGCTCCAGAACATCTCTCTTCTAACTAGGCATGAAAGGTCGATATTATAAAACCTGTTTTAAAGAAGTGAAGTGCCCGCTATGGCAAAACATAGGCTATTCTGACAATATCGTAAGGTCATATCAAGTAATAAAATAGTGATTTCCATATATTTTTGATATATTCTACATAATAAATTTTACGTTCATCAGATGCTTTCATAATTCTCCCTCCACCCACTAGTCCAGGACCTACTATCAAGTTAATTCACAGAGAAAACATCAGGAGAGAAGTACTGGTATAAGAAATGAATTCAGAATACATTCTTGTGTGATGCTGCCTTGCTTCTGAATAGTAACTACTCCACAGATGTGTTGCCCCTCACTTTCCCTTGGGTTTAGATAGAGTAAGTTGGTGGAGATTTTGGTGGCACAGACGGAATGGATTTTTATTTTGTGTTCCCCTTCCCACATATACCTGTGCAAAGAAGTCAATACAGAATGATATTGAGGAAATGAAGGAGGGAATAGGGGAGATAAGTAGAATCATCATGGTTTTCTTTTTCTATTAAAGAAAACAGTAAAAAAAAAAAAAAAAAAACTCAAGATGGCCTCTGGTTAGTGGACAGTCTAACATCCCTGCTGTCCTTATGATGTTCTGGGTAATGGGATTTCTTTTTACTGAGACTGCATTATCTATATGGGCCACGGAGATGTAAGGGCTTCAAGGTCCATCAGAAATGATTTTGCGGTCTAGTGATAAAGTCACTAAAATTCTGGCCCCAAAGGTGAAACCTCCCACCAGGGACTGAAAAACGCCTATTCTCTTTACTGGATCAAATTCCACACTGCTCAGCATCTCCCTTGTTTAAAAACTAACCAGAGTAAACATATATTAATCTAACATTAATGTATTGGGTTTATTTCATCTCATAATTTTAATTTGATTAAGAGACAACGGTGAGGTGGAGCACACTTTTAAAGATTACACAAGTTGTCTGTTACTTGAGGACAAAAAAATCCTGAGGTTTTTCACTTGGGAATGTGGACAAAACGAAAATTCCAGGCAATTAACTGGCAGAATTGTATGTATATTTACACGTAGAATGGCTTATTTTTCATTGTAATTAGCTTTTAGAGTATCACTGGGGATTCAAATAAATGTATGAGAATGTGTACATATAAATAAACTGTTTGCATTTGACTTAATTTGTTTCACCACTAGACATGGGCAGCAGCTAAGTGAGCCATGAATGTTGAACATTAGTTTTACAAACAATAGAACCACTCCCTTCACCCAGGCAGCTGTCCTTTATTTTTGTCTCCTTCCTAGAACCTGCCTTATTAGAACTTTTATATCCCACTTCTCAACCTTGGCTTAACATTAGAATCACCCAGGGAGCTTTAAAACAAACAAACAAACAAACAAAACAAACAGGCAACACAAGTGAGCAGATGCATGGGTCCTACCACAAAGAGCCTTTTGTCTGGGGTACGGTTGGACTAGATTTTTAAAATCTTTTCAGGCGATTCTAATGTGTCTGAGGTTGTGTATCATTGAATCGCAACATGAGTTTCGTCAGATATTAGAAACATCACTTTGATGATCACAGCTTTTCCAGCCCTGTCTCTTTGCTTACAAGTGACCTGTGTGGTTCTTGACATGTTTAACCTTTGCCTCCCAGTGGAGGAAAATCATGGCATATGACCGCTGATGGACACTGAAAGTTGTTACTAAACAACTTGAAAGTGCATTTGACCTAATCTTTGTTTCCTTTCGTCCCATTAAATCTTACCACTGCAAGATTATTAAAGCCTAAAGAGATCTTGCACATTTTATAAGACAACTTTACCATGTTAAGCAGGAAGCTGGTAAACAGGTTGAGATTACTGAAGAATGACACTGTCATTTACAAGAATTCTGATTTCCAATGAGGGACGTAGATTACATTACACTTGAAGAGACTTCTGTGCTAGAAATATCCCACTTAAAGCTTCAGGTGGGTCTTAAAAATAGGCAACCTCATCATTTATGTGCGGGCACCATCTAAAGTGCTTTGCATGAGGTAATTTACTACATTCTCAAAACCAACCCATAAGGGAATGTAGCACCTTATAATGATCTTAAATATGATCACTATTCCTGCTTAAGGGGTAATGAAACCAAGGTTAACTTAAAACGAGGGGGTAAGGACAGTGAGTTCTGGAAACTGAGTCTGGGTCAATGTCCAGAGTGTCAGAATTGACAGGTCAGAATATAAACACATTTGAACATGATCAGGATCTAGATAGACAGATAAGATTCCTGGCTTTTCATTCTAAATCTTGCTTCTAATAATAAATGTGAGTTCTGTTTATTGAGCACATACTATTCAATCAGGCACTTCACTGGACACATCATTTAATTCATTTAAAACCCACAAAACCTAGATGAGTAAAATCATTCTTTTTGGTGTATAGAAGAGACAATTTATGCTTAGAAAAGTTAAATAACCTGCCCCAAGTCCAAAGCTGGATTTGAACTATCTGGTCTTGAAACCTCTGTTTTAAAGCCCTGCCACATATTGCCTACCTGTAAGGAAAGGTATTACATATGTTTGTATCCACTACATTACACTACTTCATGGTTCTTTACATTTCCACCCAGCGAAGTCCCTTTCTCCATTGTAGACAAATATGCTTAAAAAGAATCAACACTACATTGTGTAATGGTTTGAAAACACAGACTTGGTGTAAAGATAGTAAAGGAGGACTATGAATTGCTGCTTTACACAAGAATCCTTGTGTTCTCTGTTCTTTCTGAAAGTCAAGATTTCAAGCTGTTTTCCTTCACACTCCTCCTGTGACAATTCTGTTGGACTCAGCTACAGACGAGAGGGAAACTGGAAAGGACACTCACCCATTGATATTATTGGGCTGCGTCCCCCCTCCAAATCTTATCTTGAATTGTAGCTCCCATAATTTCCACGTGTTATGGGAGGGACCCCATGGGAGATAACTGAATCGTGTGGGCAGTTTCCCCCATATGATTTTCATGGTAGCGAACAAGTCTCACGAGATCTGATGGTTTTTTTTTTTTTTCTTTGAGATGGAGTCTCGCTGTGTTGCCCAGGCTGGAGTGCAGTGGCACAATCTCAGCTTGCTGCAACCTCTGCTTCCTGGGTTCAAGTGATTCTCCTGCCTCAGCCTCCCAAGTAGCTGGGACTACAGGCATGTGCCACCATGCCCAGCTAATTTTTGTATTTTTAGTAGAGACAGGGTTTCACTATGTTGGCTGGCTGGTCTCGAACTCCTGACCTTGTGATCTGCCCGCCTCGGCCTCCCAAAGTGCTGGGATGATCTGATGGTTTTATAGGGGAAACCCCTCTCACCTGGCACTCATTCCGTCTTGGCTGCCGTCATGTAATGTGTGCCTTTCGCCTTGCACCATGATTGTGAGGCCTCGCCAGCCACATAGAACTGTGAGTCCATTAAACATCTCTTTCTTTATCAATTACCCAGTCTCAGGTTTGTCTTTATCAGCAGCATGAAAATGGACTAATACACCCATCTTTATTTGAAGTGTCCTATGTGGTAACTCACATCCTTGACTTTTTGAGTCAACATCCCTTCTCCCTCCTTACCTCCTCATCCTTCTCATTGTCAAAATATCTTACACATTCTACTGTTGGAGCATCCAAACCATATTTCTTACCTTCCTCTCTAATTTGGAAGTTCTATAAATACCTTTAGCTGTGGTCCTTTCATTAGAAGTCACATGTAACTTTCAGGTTTCAACTTCTCTGAGTACAAATAATGATTCCATAAGCAGCTGCAGGTAGAGTGGCCAGAAAATGGGTTTTACAGTCAGAGAGACCAATGTTCAAGATCTAGATCTATCATTTACTATCTGTGTATCTTATGAAAACTATTTAGGATCGTAGGTAAGAAGCTCAGTTTTCCCATCTGCAAAATGGACCTCAGCATACTTACTGGGTAATTCATTATACGATGTATACGAAGTGCTGATCACATTGCTTGCTTAGTGCATGTGAACCGCTACAACAAACACAACTACTATTATTATAACAAACTGTGCCCCGCTCCAATAAAGGAGTTTTCAGCTTCACGATCAAGGGCAAAATCATAAGGTCCCTTACAGACAAGCCGATTATCACCTTAAATAAAGGATGCAGCGCAGATTCTCCAGACAGATGATTAGGTTCAAATCCCTGCCTTGCCACTTTCTGACTGTGTGACCTTTGATAAGGGACTGAACTCTGTGCCTCAGTTTCTTCATTTATAAAATGAGGATAAAAATAATATCCATATCATAGGGTTGTTGGAAAGATTCAGAAGTTAACAGAAGAGTTAACATATGGAAAGTTCTTAGAATTCTGCCTGGCACATATGAAGGAGTATTTCAATGTTAGTTATAATAATTATTTCAGTTAACTTCACCCCAAATTTACAATGAAAAAACAGAATTGAAGAATATATAGTCTATGCTTTTCTCAGATCTATATCACAGTTTCCCTAGAAACTTTTATGTTTATACATTTTAAACTTAGATGTCCGTAAGTTTATAAGATAAATAAGTTTCTCTAGAAACGTTCCCCTTGAAATGCATCCTTCTCTTTATTATCTTTACCCTCTTTAATTAAGTCTTTATACCAAATCTCTCTTTACGGTGCTCTTCTTTATCACTTTTTAACTTCTTTTTTGAAATTTTGGAGATATGCCTCTCGAATCAAACACAGTATCCAAGCTATGGAGTGTAAATAATAACTGCCATGAATCACAGTTTTCTAAAGTTTCCTGTGAGGAATCACCAAAAGTACCTGGTGAGTGCCTAGTTATCTGGCCTCTCCCTGGGAAGCCCTAACTCAGCAAGTCTGGATTGAAGTCCAGGGATCTGTATTTTAAAGAAATATTACAGGATATTCTTAGAGCTATATCCTTCTGTCCTAAGTGCTGACTTAAAGCTGAGGTGGGAGATAGCAACAAGGCCTCCAGTTACACTTAATTCTGATTTCACTTTCTGTTGTCACTCCTCCCAGCCCCAGAGGGTAAATTTCTCAGCTTTTCTCCTGTGAGCAACTACTCTCAAACACAATGTGCAATCTTCATTTCTGAGATTCCTAACCTCTAGTAGCTCATGCTTTCAAGCCACCAAATCTATCAGCTGGAAACAGTTTTTCACGGCATGTTGAACAAGACAGAGACAATGTGACCCCTGAGACACTGCAGAGTAGGGTAATGGGTAAAAACTTATGTTCGCAATGTTGTAACCTTGAGAAATCCCACAAGGCTGCCTGTGTCTTTAGTCTGTGTACTCATAAAGAAAAAAGCTATAACTTGCCTTTCCTTTTGGATATATTGGGAGATTTCATTGGTTATTCCAGGCAAGAAAAGGAGCCAATGCATAATGATTTACTTTTTTAAAAAGAACCAGGATGAGTCTTCTAAAGAAAATCAGGCGGGATACATTTTTAAAATTGCAAAACTTTTTCTTATTTATGCTTCCTTCAAGTTGTATTTTCTCAGGAAAGGGTTAGAAGAATTAAAAAATGCCTTGGACTTTCTCTGGATAGGGCAAGATACCCTAAAGATCAAGAGTATATCTTTCAGACTCTGAATTCCCATTTTCCATGTATTAGCTGGGAGGCCTTAGAAAAGTCATTCAGCCTCTTTGAACATTGGTGTTTTCATCTATCAAGTGGGAACACTCTACCTCATAAGATTTGCTCCAAAGACTAAATAAAATAATTTATGTAAGCCATTTAGCACAGGTCCTAGCACAGAGGACAGAAAGGTGCAACCCAGGACCCATCGTGGTTCATTTTCTCTGCCTCAGAGTCACTTCCCATCTCATTTTCATGTGTGCTGCTCTCATTCATTCGCTGAGCCCAGCTCAAATATTTATTCCTTCTCACTATTCCCAAATTAACAAATGTTGAACACCTACCATATGCCAGGCATGCAGTCCAATACCAGCTCTCAGGCTTTGTAATAACACGAGCCAAGGATTGAGTGGAAATCATAAACTAGTGGAAAGAGTAACATCAGGAATTCCCCATTAGGTAAGTGGCAATATCATCCAAAATAGACAAAAGTTTTATTCAACCAATTTTAAAGTCAGAACAGTTAAACTGTATTAAAAAAAAAAAAAAAAAGCCCACAAGACAGGGCTTACATCGTTTAAAAAAAGAAGAAAGCTAATTTGGGATTAAGGTGCTTTAAAACTGTTTATATTCTCATTCTATTACTCATTATCTACTAAGACATGCCCCACATTTAATTTCAGAGTAAAATGTGTTTGGAACTACACACATTTGTAGACCCTACTGTATCATCTCTTTCCTGGTGAGTGACATCATCCACCAACCACTTGTCTCCCTGATTTTTGGTTCTGCCTTCCAAAACCCTCAGACAGCTTGCTGTTATGTAGCCCCTTCTTAGAAACTCCTTATGACTTTATATTCACTGCAGGAAGGGTTGAACTGCATTTCCACTCCATTCCTGTAAGGAACTTAACCTCCTATTATTTATTTATTTTTGGCAAACAAACCAAACAAAAACCAGCTCAGAAGCTTGTGCATTGAGGTGTCCATTAGATATGTATTAAATCAAGTCCATAAACCCCATACCAATAAAACCAAACCCAACATTATAGCTTGATTCTCTGTGGTTTTTGCCTATGCTGTTTCCTGAATCTAACATACCATTTCTCCCTCTTCAGCCCGTGAGAATGCTTATCATTCAAAGCCCAGCCAAAACGCCACCTCTGTGGTTAATGCTTTGCAAGTCTCTAGGAGCAAAGTTAATAATGACATCCCCTTTTAACTCTCACAGCATTTAGTATAGACTCCGATTATGGCGTGTGCCCAATACACCTTGCATTCCCTCTAGGCCTGTAGCACAAACCATGTTTCCATCCTTTTCAGAAACCAGCATGGCACAGTTTGTGCACTGAGAAAGTGTATAATAGGTACCTGTTAAATTCAATTTCTAAATTCCATATCAACAAAACTCAACCCAACCTTATTGCTTGATTCTCCATTGAAAGAAAGAAGTAAAAGACATTTTCTCTCTCTCCTAGATAGCAGCCATTTTAGTTTTCAAAATCATTTAGTGCTATGTTGGGAACTGGTTGGAATGGTTAGTAGATGAGTGACACCATGTTAGTAAAAAGATCATTGATTTTGGATTTATACAACTCCGCAACTCACTGCCTTTGTGAGCTCAAGTAAATTCATTACCCTCTCAAGAGATTCAGTGCCACCTGTAAAATGGGCATAAGATACATCTCACAGATTTTTGTGTCACAAGTAAATTAAATACTGTGCAAAATCACCTAACACAAAAGGTTACAAATAATACATGCTCATGAAATGTTGGTTCTCTCCTTTGCTTTCTTTCTCATGTCTTACCCAGTTCTGTTGGGTTACAGTTTAATCTTGTTTCTTCTTTTGTTTTCCATTTTAATTTTTTAGTGATACAAAATATTCTACACACTTAGGGGGGATATGTATTTGTTACATGACTACAATGTATAATGATCAAATCAGGAATATGGGGTTATCAATTACTTTGAGTATTTACCATCTCTATGTGTCCATCACATTTCAAGTCCTCTCTTGTAGCTACATTGAAATCTGCAATTCATTGTTGCTAACTATAGTCACCTACTCTGCTATTGAACATTGGGGCTTTTTTGTCTAACTATGTTTGTACCCACTAACCACCCTCCCTTTTTCTGTGCCCCTACTCACTCACACACCTTTCTCAGGCTCTGATATCTATCATTCTATTGTCTATCTCCATGAGATCAATTTTTTTAGCTCCTACCTGTGAGTTAGAACGTATGGCATCTATCTTTCTGTGTTTGGTTTTTCACTTAACATAAAAACTTCCAGTTCCATCCACGTTGCTGCATGACACAATTTCATTCTTTTTTTTAATGCTGTTTTTTTCTTGCTCAACACTTAGTGATGCAGCCAATTGATTCTGATTTCCCACCTATACAATAATTATTTTAATACTTGAAGGTCAGTGTGAGGTCATCCTTTAGATATCAGTAATTAGAGTTTTCAGCAAAATTGTATTTTGCCTTATTATTTCTTTAGCATAAAACTATACCACACTTTTATCCATCATCATAACAGAAGACTGAAATCATAACATGTATTTCTTATGAACATTAAACTTAGTGATTTAAAAGCCTCTCGCCAGCTTAATATTCAATGAATAATAACTGATATTAATAATTTCTAGTTTTCATTAGAGTACCATAAACTTTTCTCATGACTGCATTATGTTGTCAAAATGCTAATGTATAGTACAGTGATTTTGTTTCTGCATAAAATGTGAGCATTTCCATATGACTCAGTGATTTTAGCATTGTTGTATCTTCATAGGAGGCCAAGCTGTGAGTTTAAATAGAAGCATATGTCATACTTATATGTACAGACAGTATTTAAAATGACTAACTGTGGCAATATTAATGGTATCAACTTGAAATTTTCAATCTGCTGAGTGAGCAGATTTGTGATTTTAAAAAAACCCAACAACCATACTAAATGACATAACCACCAAGTAGCCACTACTCTAGTTTGTGCCCTTTTCCTTCTACTCATCATTCCTTTGCCTCTAACTATTGGGTGAAAAGTGAATTTGGCATCCTGCTCTATGATGAAAACTTAGTTATGCCAACATATACTGGAATACCACAATGTATAACATGTTATATTATGGCTGTAACTAGGCAAACAGCCTAGAAAGGATAAGCACCTATATTCTACTAAACAGTTAAATTGTTAATCATAAAAGTCTTGCATGTGCTCAAATGGTTGTTCCAAAGGGACGCTAATACTGGCGCAGTCAAACTATTCTCCACACGTCACGCTCCTCTATGAGGATCTGCGGAGTAAATATTCTCTGCCAAATCACCATGACATTTAGCATGAGGAGGCATGGAACTGAAGTGCCATCAAAGTTGGTTATGTACTTTTATTGTTCAAGAGGGAAAATCTGTACCATACTTCAATCATAGCTGCAAATAATGGAGAGGCATTGACTGATCCTGATAAATATAAGTGGGGGTCTAAAAAACATACACCACCAGAATGGTGAATCCATGACCCCACTTCATATAAGACCTTATAAGGGAGCAGATGTATTTTTGTGTTCAATTTATACATGTTTTATTCAACGTGTCTCATATCAAGGTCCTCACTAATAGATTCTACAAAATGGTTCCTTATAAAACTAGAAAAGTGGTTCCTCTGATGGAAAAAGTCCTCTGTTTTGACACCGAAATAAACTTCAGCTTCATGAAGGGGCATTTGGTGGCTTAGTTTCCTATTGCTGTTGTAACGACTTACCACAATCTTGGTGGCCTAAAACAACACTAATTTATTATTTTACAGCTCTGTAGTTCAGAAGTTTAACATGGGTCTCACTGGGTTAAACTCAAGGTGTCAGCAGGGCTGTGATCTTTCCGGGAAGCTCTAGTGGAGAATTCATTTCCTTGAGTTTTCTGGCTTTTAGAGACGGCCCACATCCCATGGTGAATCGCCTCCCTTCCTTGATCTTCAAATCCAGTAATGACAGATTGAGTTCTTCTTACAGCGTATCACTGCACTCTTTCCTTCTGCCTCCCTTTGTATTTGTATTAGGCCAAGCCAGATAATTCAGGATAATCTCCCTATTTTAAAATCAACTAATTAGCAGGCTTAATTCTATCTGCCACCTTAATTCTCCTTTTGCCTTGTAAGGTAACATATTCATAGGTGCTAGGGATTGTGGGGGCACAATTGGCCAGGAGCATTATTCTGCCTATCACAGTGGCCAACCCAAGTATTACTGAAGTCTGTTCTGCAATTTTTGATTAACATGATTTTAAGAATATTGACCTTTTGCCATAGAGCATATGGGAAGAACTTCACATATTTGCAGTATGATATGTGAACAATAAAAAAGGAGATTTCTCCACGGAGAAGGGTAGCATAAATAATATGATATCTGGCCCAAGAGTAGGCAACAGTGCTCTGGGTACAAAGCTTACCAAACAAATTCATGCTTGTCAAACAAATTCATGCAAGGAAAAGACATTTTCTTATAGTGGTGAGACCCAGGTATAAAAAGTGGTGGATTGGCCATAGCCTTGACAGAAGATGATACCTGATTAATTCTAAATCATGTTGGATGATTATTGCTTTAGGTGGGATTAAACTTCTTAGGTAGATTGAGGTAGATTCTGAGAAACAGAAAATCAATTCAGATCACTCAATTGGTGACAACAGTTTACAAAAATGGTCATAGAAGGATTATCATCTTCTGCATTATGCTACATGTTTACCTAAGAACCAGCAAGATATCACTAATACATGCCATAGGCTCTGTAATTCTGAAGGCTGCAAGTTTTATTTTAAAGGAAGGGCAGCATTTATTCACCAGCAATAACTCCATCTGAGGGCTGTGAGTGGCTGCAGGGATGGGGAAGGAGAGTAGACCATAGATTTGCGGTATGGGGGGAAGACAATCAGTCTACCTTGGAGGTGGGGATAATGAGACACGCAAATGATGGAATAATACATAACCATTTAAAAAGGGAAGCCATATTATACAGTGTCTGAGAGAGTCCACCTGTTACTGGTTTTTCTTGGGCAAGTTGCTTGACCTCTCAAGCTTCAGTTTCCCTGCCGGTTAGATGAAAACAATGATAGAACTGGGATAATGCCTCAGATTTGTTGAAATGTTAATGAGATGTAAATATCTTGGTACAGAATTTGACATATGGTATGCCATCAATAATAAAACTGGCTATAATTGTAAATATTATTAGCTCAATGAGATGACACGGAAGATCTCCAGGATATAAAAATAATAAAAATCAATAGAACTAGAATGATTCAGTGTTTTAAATGAAAACAATTCAAAATTATGTATACACAAAGTCATATAAGCATAGAAAAATGCCTGAAAATACATACATCTGGTTGTTACCAGTAATTCTGGGAGCAGAATTTGACTTTTAGCTTTATTGCTGTGATAAGAATAAACAGCCTTGTTGTATGGTAGTTCCCTGAAAATACTACCAAAACAATCTGCTGATAATCCATTTAACGAATAAATAATACTTTTGTAAGAACAGCAAGAAGGCACATGAACCAACATGTAAAGTACATTTAAACATTTTGTGTAACATCTGAAGGCTTCTGTAATCTGATATTATTCTATCACCTTTTAAAGAAAAATTATCTCTCCAATTTCCAAGATCCCAAATCTAAACTAAAACAGACCATCTTCCTCATAATTCCTTGGGAACTTGAACAGGTGTAATTGGGAATCTCCAAGCTCAGGGACACTTACATCTCTAAAAGGGATATAAAAAATGCTTGTCAGTCCACCCTCAGGCTGCCTTTTGCACAGCATAACAAGAATCAGAATGCTTGGAAAGAATATAGTTGACAAGAGCCTTTTTCTCCCCCTGTGTCTAGTCTCAGCAACACTTTAACCAATTGTCAGCTAATTGGAGTTTTCTACTTAGCTGGCTTAGCAGAGAAACACTACACTGACTAGTGTGGGTAGCTCCATCTTCACAATAGAAGGGGTGGAAATGGCCTGAAAGTTCACAACTATTACCCTAGCTTCTTAAGGAATTAAACAGCAGTCACAACTAACAAATCAAACCAAAAAATTATTTGGTTTTCTGAGAGATTTGACATCAAGTGCTTTTTGCCTTGCTATTATAATCCTAGTTATTTTTTTCTGAGAACAAACAGACCCTTCCACCTTAACTGCAGGCATCTATCAATGATTAAAGTGATAACAAATATATACGTAATGAATACTCGCTTTTCTTCATGAAGATAGACAAGGTTCCACTCAAGTAAGTTGCTAAATAAGAAACGTTTCTTGTCAATCTGTTTTCCGAGAATATTTACCTCTATTCTAATTAGGCAAATAGTGATTGAATCCTTTGTAGTCCGTGAAGTTCTTGGAGACTTAGAAGAAATACATGTTGGAGATACGACCCTTGTCTCAAGGAGTTTACAGTGTCATTGGCAAGAGAAAACACATACGTGGCATCTTTATCTCTGCATGACAAAGGCCATAGTAACATCAACCCTTAAAGGTTTTGTTCACCTGTCTTCTAAACAAGGATGCTAGCCTGGGAACACAGCTGTAAAACACCTGGCACTAGAGAGCCTTGGGTCCAGATACTAGCTGTGCTAGTTTCTGGGTAGGTTCTGGGTAGGAATTGTTAAGCAAAGCATTTAAATTTTCAAAATTTCTTCACCCACATAGTACCTGTAAGGATTAAATGAGATGATGCATTAATGTGTTTAACACAATATATATATGTATGCATGTATGTATGTATGAATATGTAATATTCCGTATATATCAATTTTTATAAGTAGCAATCATCGTGAGTCAAAAGAAGCTGCATTTGAATTCTGTATAATTGAAGAAGCCCTTTATAATCTTGGGAAATCATATAATCATATAATCTCTCTAAGTTTTAGTGTATTTGGTGTGAGAAATCATCTCACAGGATGGTGGCGGGAATTAAATCAGATACTGCATGTAATGAGTTTAGCTTAGAGCCCAGTACATGGTTAAGTGCTCACTGGTGGTAGCTATGGTACCTATTGATTTTGGAAAGATCTTGCTCTTTGGGAGGCTACATAAAATGGCTGTGTTACTGTACCTGAGATTGTTGACTCTACATGTTTCCTTTCCTTTCACAGAAAGAAAGAACCCAAGCATCCGTGCACGCTGCCTTGTGCTGCATGCTGAGCTTGAGTTTTATCCCTTTATACTCACAACCACCCCTAGGGACAGGTTTTAATCATATAATATATATGAGGAAACTGAGGCTCAGGAACAGTTTCCTGGGGCCACGCATAAGCCTGAAATCATGGAGTCTGCAGGTAACTGCTATATCACCCAGTATATCAATTTGTTTTTTTTATTCCCACCCAAGTACTGGATTCAGAAATCTAGTGCAGGACATCCCTCTATAATGATGGTGTTCAACAGAACTTTCTATGATGATGGAAATATTCTACATTTGTGTTGTCTAATAAAGGAGCCGCTAGCCACTTGTGGCTATTGCTATCAGCACTTGAAGTGTAGCTATTGTAATTGAGGAGCTGAATTTCTAATTTCATTTCAATTTTTAAAATATTTATTTCTTTTAGCTAGGATTTGAACTTAATTATTTAATTTTAAATAAATTTAAGTAGTCACATGTAGCTTGTGACTACCAGTTTGCCCTACAACCTGCCTAGCTACAATCATTCAGTCTTTGCCTGAACACCATGAGTGACAGGTTGCTTATCACCTTACAAGGAGTCACTTCATTGCTTTTTAGCTTTGAACGTAAGAAAAGCCTTCTTTATGTTGAATTAACATCTGTTTCCCTCTAACGTTTACTTACTTGGCCTGCATCTTTCCCTGGAGCTACATAAAGTATGCTCAATCAATCTCACAACATTGTATCCCCTAGTGCTCTTTACCACGTTCACAATTATGATGCAGTCTGGGATTGGGGGATTTTTATAAGGCTACTATGGGGATTTAAAACACTGGGGTGATGCTATAATGGTGGTAACAAGAATCATTACTATGCACTAAGCACTCACTACATGCCAGGTATTGTTCTAAGTCCTTTACATATATTAGTGCATTTATCTATCATTGACAACCCTACTGACTCGGTTCTATTTATTAGCCCAATTTTATGAAAAGGGAACTGAGATAAAGGGAGGTTAAGTGACTGAACAGAAGTCATATGCCTCTGAAGTGGGGAAGCTACCATTTGAAATGTGGTAGTCTGAATTCAAAGCCCATATTCTTAATTGTGCTGCAACCTGGCTTCCCAAGCCCAGAGTTACAGGAAATAAGAGAGCCCAAAAGTAGGACTATGTTGACTGAGGGTCTGGGGCTCAAAACCCTTACCCTCAGTAAGAGAGGGTTGAAGAAGAGAGCATGATAGACCCCATCTGCAAGACCCTCACAGTTTTTTGCAGAACTCTGGTCTGGCTACCAAACACCACTTCCCATATGCCCACAATGAAAAAAATGGAAAAGGTGCTCTTGTCCAGGGATTTCACACCAAAATTTCCACAGGGATCTGAACGACCATATAAATGAGTGAAGTGGACTGTTTATAATGATTTGAATGTTTATGTCCCCTCCAAGCTCACGCTGAAACTTAATTCCCAATACAACAGTATTGAGAGGTGAGGCCTTTAGGAGGCAATTAGGCATAAAGGCTCCACCTCATGAATGGATGTCTGGCTTATAAAAGGGCTTGAGGGGACAAGTTTATCCCTTCCATCCTTTTCATCACGTGAAGACGCAGCATTCATCCCTTCTGCAGGACACAGCAACAAGGCACCATCTGAGAAGCAGACAGCAGCTCTCACCAGAGACTAAATCTCTTGGTACCTTGATCTTGGATTTTCTAGCCTCCAGTACTGTGAGAAATAAATTTGTTCTTCATTAATTACCTAGTCTAAGGTATTTTGTTACAGTAGCATGAATGAACTAAGTCGGTTATTTGAGTGTATTTTTATTTCCTTAAATTTGTTCTTGCTCAATTTCTTTTTCTAGACGTTTCATATTCTCTTCACTGTATAGCAAGAGGAGGTAACACGTGATGGTAATGGCAGCTGTCACTTGGTCTCATTGTCTGGGAGGCAATAGAGAGTAGGGGAGATTGGGGAAAATGGAGGCACATGTCATGCCTAAAACAGCAGTAGCATCTCAGCTCCAGCTTATCACTGCTAGATGGAAACACAGGGCTTTTGTTCTCTGAGCTGTCAAGGGAAGTGTGAAATCTGCATCAGATCACCTGAGCTTTCAAAGGAAGTGTGAAATCCACATCTTTTATGTGAAATATTTCACCTTTTGAATATTTACAATTCCATTAAAAGAAATCTCCCTGTACTAAAAGCACTGTGGTATCCTACATTAAATCTTGGGATAGAAAAAAAAAATTAGAAAAAATAAATGAAATTCAAATAAAATGTAGAGTCTAGTTTTTTTTGTTGTTTGTTTTTTTAAAAAATGAACAAAAACTCCTATAGTCAAAACTCGAGGATCAGTTAGTATATACATAGAGAGAGCCCACTGGCTGCTAATATGTAATCTCTAATCCAATCCAAGCACAACATTTAATGGTGAGAAAGCTGAGGCCCAGAGATCAGAAACAATTTGCTTAAAGTTGTATGAATTAGTTGCAGCATTCTGTCTAAAAACTCCATTTTGTACTGCTCAGGACAGGGTTGATTAATTCTGGAATTATAATAGAGCTTACTCTTTTTTAGGCCATACGTGGAATAAAGCAAGCCTGGTGGATCTTGCTTGCGGAGTTCATCACGTGTGTTAAAACGTTAGGAGACTGAAATACTGTGCGACCTTTGACAAGAATGCTTCCTCTTCCTTCCCTACTGACCTCCCTCCCCTGCTGTCTGCCTCAGGCTCGATTTTTCTGTTTCCTGCCTTTTTCTGAATATTTAGAGTTTTCCTTCTATTGTTCCCTACTTCCCTGTAGCCATTGTTGCATGAACAGCCAGATTGTACAGCAAATAGTGGCTATGAATACAAAACGATGTACTTGTCCACAAACTTAGTTCAGAAACACCTGGTCCGTTAAAGCATCAAAAACTTTTCAAACCCACCAAATAAAAATTACTACTAGAGTGCTCATACCACAATAATCACATGATGTCCTTGTGCAGCTGAGCATAAACCGACAAGGTGAGAATCACCTATAAATGGCTTACAGGCTATATCAGGCTTTACTTAAGAAACAAAGACACAATCAAGTCCATCTTCACAATGTGACTTCTAGGAACTGAGACAACCAAAGAAACAAAAGCTACAGACTCCTTGTTTGTCCAAAGACGGACCAAAGACTACTAGTGTTGGTGCTTGGATGAGTTGCACAAAGCTGGTAGGAGATAACTGAATGAAAAATCAGAGTTGGAGGTAAAATGACTTAATTCCAGCCCAGTGGAGAGCAACAAATCGGTGAAGTGTGCTTTTTTCTCCAGTGAACACAATTTAAGGACAGATAAGGGAGTCATTTCATTTGTTAAAAGGCACAATTTTAGGGGAGCAAAAAAGCCATTTTCCTGGCATGATGGTTTAATACTGGGTCAATTTGGCTTCTTTGCTTTTTGATTCTGTTTTAGATTTGGTCAGAACAGAAGTCTCCAAAGGCAGCCCTATACCCTGAGGAGGTCATCATAGGCAGAGGAGGTAAATGACAGATGTGGGCTCTAGGTCATCCTCACTTTCCCTTGCTTTGCTTCCAGGTCTTCTTCCCAACTCCTGACCCTCTAATCACCAGTGTCCCCACGCCTATCACTGACAATGGGACAACAGCCTTCCATGCACTTCTGTCAGTTTTCTTCTGCCATCCCACTGTAACAGTGACATCTGCCTTCCTACTGACAGAAACCAGAATATGTCATGCCAAATAGATCTCTTTGACATAAATATTGTTGAGCTAAAGACAACTAGGCAGCAGCAAACAAAGGAAGAATGCTTTCTGTCCTCCCTTCTTTTCTGCAGACAGATAGAATATAAATTCTCTTTTACAGGAGAAAACTCTTATCAGCTCAGATACGGCACCAGAGGAATCTACAAACAAACCTTACTCCATTAGTTTACTTCTATATATTTACCTTTCCATAGTTGTTCACCTCTGGAAGCCTAAAACTACTTTCTTTGCCTTGTCACTTCTCTAGAATTTATTGTTATTTTGTTGAAGATGCTATAGGAGCTGGAGCTCTAAGCCATTGCCTCAATTACCTTTCACTGAGGTTTCCCCTGCATGATGTCTACTGCATGCATTAATAAACCTGCTTGTTTTCTCTTGTTAATCTGTCTTTTATTACAGGCATCTGTCCCACCTACAAATTTATGACCTGAGGAGAAACTGTATTTCCTTCCTGATATCATATTCCTAGGCAAGCTCCTACTTGTTTACCTACAAGTGCTCGGGAGGGTGGTTAGTGACTTTTCTCAGATCTTCCACCTCCTTCAGACCCTTACTTTCCTGGCATCTCCCACAATTGTCTCCTATTTCTATTATACATCTCTATTCCTTAATGCTCTTAATAGAGAATTCCACACTGCTTTCCAGTGTGGAAGAATAGAACATGCTGCCCCCAAATAGGAATCCCAAATAGGACTGTTGAGCTGAAGACCATTAAGACGAAGCAGATGTAGGATGGTTCTCCGACCTCACTCCACTTGCCTAAAAACAAGACAGGGCTTTGCAAACACAAAGGTAAACTTCCCTGTCTCTGCTGGGGAGAACAAAGGTTAACCACTGAAGACAGCTTTACACCCTCATCAGCCTGGAGATGATAGCAGAGGAATCCACATTAACAAGCTTTTCTGTTATAAGTAGCTTTTCTCTTCCAGTTATTTGTCTTCTCCCTTAAATTGCCACCCCTAGAGACTCAAAGTTCTTTTCCTTTGTGTTATCACCTCTCTAAAAATGTATTGTTCCTTTTTGAAGATGCTATATAAGCTGGAATTCAAAGTCACTCTTAGCTACTCCCTCTGAGTGTCCCCCACGTATATATAAAATATACATGTTAATAAACTTTTATTTTTCTCTTGTTAATCTATCTCTTATAACAGGTGTCCATTTTAACTACAAACCTATGGGGGTTGAAGAAAAACCCCTATACTACATTGCACCTGCTTAATACACTAAGAAATTCTCTGGTGTGGTGATTACCCCAATTTATCTGATCCCCACAATCGTCTTGGTTGCTCATCAAAAATACAGATTTCCAGAGCCCATCCTACGCTCAATGAATTGGATTGTTCAGGACAGGGACTGAGACCTTGTGCTTTCAACAAGCAACCCAGGTTACTCTTTTAATTAAGTAACTTTGGCTACCATTGCTCTAGTGCTGCTGTTCTTACCTGGGTGGCACATTAGAAACACCCAAGGAATTTTAACAATGCCGATGCCTGGGTTCTAGCACCAGAAATTTGGATTTAGTTGATCTGGAGCATGGCCTGGACATCAGGAACTTAAAAAGCTCCCTGTATGATGCCAATGAGCATCCAAAGGTGGGAAGCCCCACTCTACTGGAATACAGGTAAGCCACCTGTTAGGAGGGAATACTTTCCTTCCATCTCACTAATCAAGTATGACAGTATCATATGCTTCAGCATAGGAATTGTTTAATAGAATTTCAAAGTCAGTTTTCCAGCTACAAGGGTCTTGGTCGTTTAGCAATGCCCTCATTTCTGCCCTCAGATTAGAATATAGAGACCAGAGCAGTTAAGTGGCTGGTCCACAGCCACACGACTACTTATTAGGAGACCCAGCATGGAGCTGTTTCTGACACAGATAAACAACCTCTTCATCAATGCTTAATTGTGTCTGGAATAAATGTTCGTACATGTAATTGACTCCGTCCTGAAGATGTATCCCGCTGCTTTTCTCTTAAAAAGGAATTTAAATTACATCCAGTAAACAAACAGGAAGTACAATACTTGTCCTTGTTTTATAGGAGCAGTTCTGCTATTTTATAGCGTATAAGAAATGCCTTGGGGCTTTTTAAAAATGAAGATCCTAGAAGGCTAATTCAGGAAATCTGTGGTAGGCCTAGGTATCTGTAGTTCTAATCTAATTGTAAGCATGTATCCCTCCCATCCCTCATCATTCTATTGCAAATAGTCCAAGGACCAGCCTTTGAGAAGCTCTGTTCTGTTATTTGGTAGAAGATATTTAAATAAGAACAGCAGGTATAAGATGCTGGCATAACATAATTAAATAAGAACAGCATTTATCTCTCATTGTATATAACACACACTCAACATTTTTTTTTTTTTTTTTTTTTTTTGCATTTGTGCAGAACATTAAACTCTGAGGTCTTCCAGAGCAGGGATTATATCCACAGCCTCTTAAAGCAGTGCTTCACCAAACAAAGCCGATTGAGGAACTGAGTACCAATTTCTTTCGTACTGCAGTCTTGTCATCCACACTTTGGCCCACCAGAGTTTTTAAGATAACATTTGCTACTTATACCAATAACTATACATATGCACGGTTCAGTTTACAACCCTTAAATCAGAGTTATAGAGTCTAAATTATACAGAGGCCAGATAAATACTGCTAACGACTGAAGTAAACTGGGTTGGGAGTTCATAGGGAGTAGTGGGGACTGTGGCAAACAATACAGTTCTTGTGTGTGAAAAAAGAACAGTTGTTAATTGGCTCAAGGCTATTATGGTGAATATGGACCCAGAGATGCTGATCTTCTGGGCTCCCTTCCCCATCCCCACTAGGGAAGGTGATAATCTAGATCAGATGTTCATAATCTAAGACCTAATGGCCACACCTGATTCCCTGCCTGCTTTTACAAATAAAGTTTTATTGAAACACAGCCACACCCCCCATTCATTTGCATATTGCTCATGGTTGCTTTCTCCCCACAATGGCAGAGTTAAGCGTTTGTGATAGAGACCTGTAACCCTCAAAGCCTAAAATATTTACTATCTGGCTCTTTCCAGATACAATTTGCTGCTTATCTAGACTTCTTTTTCCTATGAAATTTTAAAATGCCAGCTGAAAATTTAAAAACACTTTACGCCCAAATAAAACACACATGCTGAAGAACTAAACATCTGTTACTGTTAACTCTTCCTCTTGTCTATATGGGTGCGGTGGGACTTTATCGTACTTTATTAGCCTTTGATGTAGTCTCTAAGGGATCTTTATTTCCATAACACCTTTTCGTAAGAGAATATCATGTCCAGAAAAATGGGGACTTATGTGCTGTGATTTCTGGTACAAATTTTTAGCAATTAGAAAGCATTTTGCTTGTGAAAACGAAGAAAAAAGTAGGCACAGATGACTTTGAATTTGAAGATGGTAAAGGCTGATTTAAACACTCCAAGCCAAAACCCCCCAGAACATGAGAAAAGAGATAGTCAAGATAACAGATCCTGTAGGAGAACTGATCTTAAATTTTATGATGCCCTTAGAAAATAGCAGAATTTTCTGAATCCATAGGAAATGATTCAGGAGAAATTTCCAGAAAGGAAAAAAAAAAAATCAGTCTCCTATAAAGAAACAAGCAGGAGATTGGCATCAGTTTTGTAATAAGGTTTTAGCATAAGAAATCCAGTTTGTTTTAGAAGCAAAAAGCTTCTAGACCTTGTATCAACCACGTTTTAAAATTATTAAAAGCCATTACTTTTGCTTTTGCCCCAATCCCCTCTTTAATATGAATCCTTGATCCTCCTAGCGCAGTTTTTCAACCATGCTACTTTTCATGAACTAATGGTGATCTCTTTGACTGATTGCAGTAATTCATTCTTACATTGCATGTGGAGTTTTTAAAATTGCTTTCAGATGTTCTTGGGGTGGAGGAGCGTGGGAAGAAAACAAGGATCATAAAGAAACTTTGATTGAAATATTACAGAACTGTAGCAAGTTGGAAGCCCTTTGCAATTTATTGGTGTTTCAGGAGTCAAGTTTAATTAATAGCTCAGAGAGAAACAGGATGCCTGAATTGGATCTTACAGCCTAAATGTTCCCACCTCTAACATCTCAAATGTATCTACAGGAACAAAATTAGGAAAATAGGTCTCAGGTAGCTTGCAATGGTTTTCTATCACCGAAATTTCTACTTCAAGAAAGCATATGAGTAAGATGAAATAAGCTCTTTTATTTAAGTGGCCAAATATATTTGATGGTAGAAGATAAGGTTAGACATTGTATGTAACTGTGTACTCTGGCTTGGAATTTATGAAGCAGTCCATAAGTATGGTGATAAATGAGTATAATGATACATAAAAATACAAATACTAGTTAGTACAGACTTACTGCGTGCAAAGCTCTGCAGTGAGCACTTTTACATACATTATGTTATTTAATTTTTACCGGGTCTCATTTCATCTTACAGGCAATGGCACTGAGGTATAGAGCAGTTAAGTAACTTGCTCTAGATGACACAGCTAGCAAGAAGTAGGGGCCTAAGTCAAAAGCTCCCGCGGGTGGCTCTTTTACCTTTTCAATAACCCCCTGAGGAGTGTCTGCTTTACAGATAAGGTATGAAAAGGCTCTGAGGAATCAACATCAGGGAGTTAGTAAATGGCAGCATCAGGACTAGCACTAAGTCTCCTGATTTTGGTTGCCTTTCAATAATGCCACACTATTCCCCACCTGAAACCCTTGCAGCCAGGAATTTCAAATGGAGAGAGATAAAGAATCCAACAGGAGAAAAGACCCAGTAGGAGAAAAGTGGCTCAGAGGCATTATCCTGAACAAGTTGCAGAGAAGGATAAAAATAAAGATGCACCCTTCCAAAAGGCATATTGTAGTTGACTGTTGCTAGAATATATGATGTGATTAAAAGGTAATCTCTTGCCTCTACTCTTTATAAAAGTAAAGGCAAAGCTAGTGATTTCTGAGCTGGAATCAGAGTGGCCCTATGGGCCAAACGCAGTCTAATATCTGTTACTGCAAATAAAGTTCTTTTGGAACACAACCATGGTCATTGATTTTTATACTGCCCATGGCTGCTTTCATGTTGCAATGACAGAGTTGCACAGTTGCAACAGAACCATATGACCTGCGGAACCTAAAATATGTACTGTCTGATCCATTAGGAAATAAATAAGTTTGCCAAGCCCTGTCCTAAAATGCTAACTATGTTATACAGAAAGTGTTATGGTGCTGCACTACAGGAGAACCATTTCCAGCTTGGATGAGAAGAAAGTGAAATTTCCTGCAGACAATAACAGAATTTAAAACTCTTGCCTTTGCCCCGGAGAATACCCAGTCTTGGTAGATCCAGAATGAGAAAGCAAGGGAGAGGATAGCAAGAGAGAGAGGAAAGAGGTGTTGTAGCATCATTCAAGGCATCCCTGTGAACTGGTAAAGCAGACAACTAGTATTTGCAGAGTATGTTAAAGGGAAGCAAAATCGTTCAGAAACTCAACAGCAAAAATCACACTTTCTGCAAAAGTATAAGCAGTAAGAGAATTCCAGATGAAAATAATGTATAATAATGGCCATGATTCAAGAATTGGTCATCCCAGAGTAGGTGACATAAGATGAAAGCAAGATCCTACATGTGGGATCACAGTGGGAGAAAACAGGCTGGACCAATGCAAAGAACCTTCTGAGAAAAGGGATGGAACTAGTTCCCTCATAGAAAGATCTTAGGACCTTGGGCATTTGCGTCACTTAGGTTGTATGTCATGATACTGATTCCATCAACCCTCTAGCCTCTGCTATTTGCTTGTAAAATATACCCCAGCATGCTAAAACATTGTTTTTCTTGTGTCTTGTATCAGAAAAAGAAGTTGGGAAGCACCGGTACATCTCATTATTGAAGACTATGGAACAACTCTAGACAGAAAATTTAAACTTGTACAAATTACTTTGTCACTTGAAGCCTCTGAAGTCTGCTTTGGCACTTAAAGGAGTAAACCTATAGCAAGTTCTGTGTACAGCAGTGGTCAGATGATAGAGCCTCAAAAATATTAGCAATCATTCTCAATCAATGCTTCTGTTGTCACCATAAAGGCCATGAGTTAAAGAACACACCCAAATACTATTGCTTTAAAATGTTTGAGCTGGTAGAGACCTTTATGACTACAATGGTCAAGATTTTGGGGCCCAGAGAAGGAAAATGCCAGATAAGCAGCATCTGCTGCTGAATATTAACACAAGATTGCCTGTAATGTCAGCACTTTGAGAGGCTGAAGTGGGCGGACTGCGTGAGCCTAGGAATTCGAGACCAGCCCAGGCAACATGGTGAAACCCTATCTCTACAAAAATACAAAAATTAGCTGGGCGTGGTGGTGCACACTGGTAGTCCCAACTACTCAAGAGAGGCTGAGGTGGAAGGATCACCTGAGCTTAGGAGGCTGATTCTGCAGTGAGCCATGATCATGCCACTGCACCACAGCCTGGGTAACAAAGTAAAACCCTGTTTCAGAAACAAACAAAAACGACAACAAACACACACACAAAACTTAATTCCATCCGAGTAGGCTGCCCATCCCTCTAGTACTTCTAAATATTTTGGCTTCTCAATTAGACAAATCCGATCCACATGCAGATAGTGAGGTCCCAAGGAAACAGTGTAAAAAAAAAACAGCTGCCAAGCAGCCAGCCATTCCTTCTGGAAAAATTCTAAGCAGACTGTTAGTTGGCTGGTAGAGCCAGGCGTGTAAGTTAACAAGCTTCTCTCTCCGGCCAATCTTTTCTATCTTTATCTCTAAAAAAGAGAATGGGCATCTCATTACCAAGTATCCTCAGCATATCTTTTCATCCACCCTTTCCTATCCCCATCTCAAAAAATATGGTATAAATTCTCAATGGGATACCTCTGGCTTTCCAAAAGCTTCATTTATAAAACAAATTCCAACATTATTCCACGACACTTTTTGCAAAGGCCTTCTTATTTATTATTATTATTTCTAGCGTTAAGAGTGTTTCCCAGGCAATAGCAAAGACTTGAATGAGATGGTATCTCTCTGCCTTAGAGAAATGCTTCAACATGATCTCCTGGGTCTCCTTGGCCAGCTTAAATGTGACTCTACTGTTCATATCAACGGATTGCTGATTTCTCACGTTTTCCCGACTTCTTACACCTTCAGCACTGTTAATCCCCTTTTCTATTTTCCTCGAGTCAGAGGATTTTCCTGTGTAAAAGAGCAGCTCTATTTCTATATTCATTGGATTTCTTTGGAAATTGCATTCTGTTATGGAAGGAAGGGCTGCAGGGATGATAGCTACAGGCAGATGAGAAATACACAGCAGCCACTCACTGGTCCTTGATTCTGATTTCTTCTTCTAGGCCTCTCTGCCTGAATGAGGTAAGGATTAGATCTGGCCCTGGTTGCTCACTTTCATTCCAATCCATTGTGACCTCCTGCCTTGATGACCAATCTGTGGGAATTTGGCAGGAAGTAGGGTGTCTCCAGAGGTTAACAGTTGGTCTGGTTCAAAATGGTGATCTCTTCCAGGATGTAGACTGTGAAGGTGGACATTTTATTACACTCCATGTGATGCCAATCTCCTGAGATCTGAGATCTAAATATGAATGAGACACTAGATTTCCTTGAATTTTTTTTTTTTTTTTTTTGAGATAGGGCCTCACTCTGTTACCTAAATTGTGGCTATTTTGAAGACTGTAAAGGAACTTAAATAAACTTATTTATAACTTTTGTAGTCAGTGATTAAGAGCATAATTTCCAGTGTTGGATAACCTGTGCTAGCTGTTAGTTGGCTGGTAGAGAGCTTCACCTCTCTATTTCTCAGTTTGCTTATCTATTAAATACAAATAATAAAAGAACCTAATAAAATAACTCAAGGATATTTGAGAATAAAAACAATGACACAAAACACTTAGCACAGTGCCTGGCAGCTAAAGACTGTGTAGATATTTATAACTACCCTCTTCCTTATCTCTGTTGTTAGGTAGCCAAGCCCAGCTAAAACCCTAAAACACAGAGAAGTAACCTACCCGAAGTTGCACAGCTAGGGGACAAAGTTAGGGCTAGAATCGAGGTTACGTGATAGTAAGTTCAATGTGACCACTTTAGAGGAATGAGAATAATGAACTCTATGTTAATGATGCAGTCCTGAATAGCAGTTCACACCCAAGCCTGTCCTCACACACGTCTGTACTCTGGAATTCCTTGATGAGATTATGATCTAAGAAGCATCATTCAACATACATAGCATTTAGAGCCATGTAGGCTTGGGTTCACAATTTACTTCCACAAATTCATGACTTAATCCAGAGGGTCCCAAACTTTCGTAAGGTCATGTGGTACCTTAGTGTCCCAGTAGTTTTTCACTGTGTACAGTAGGCCCCCAAAACACTTAGTATTTCCATTTATTAAGTAGTTCAAACACCTTAACAGATGTTTATGTTCTGATGTTTTAACATCTGTTTGAAAAAATATACATTATTTGAGAGATATTATAAAATGTCACATTATATGTGAATGTATTAAATATTATAAAAATATAATAAAATCTTATGTGGCCCATGCCTGTAATCCCAGCAATTTGGGAGGCCCAGGCAGGCAGATCACCTGAGGTCAGGAGTTCAAGACCAGCCTGATCAAAATGGAGAAACCCTGTCTCTACTAAAAATACAAAACTAGCCAGGCATGGTGGTGCATGCCTGTAATCCCAGCTACTCGGGAGGCTGAGGCAGTAGAATCGCTTGAACCCAGGAGGCAGAGGTTGCGGTGACCCGAGATCGTGACATATCACTCTGGCCTGGGCAACAAGAGCAAAACTCGGTCTCAAAAATTAATAATAATATTGCTGCACACTTCTTAAATGTCAGAATCAGATTGGACAGCAGCATTCTTTTTTCTTGTTCTATATTGATTTTCACATGGGTCAAGCTTTTGTTCACAGCAAGTACTACAAACCCGGCTACCCAAACATGACAACATAAAAAAATACATGGCAACAAGTGCAACAGAGATATAGTTTGAACCTGAACTGCCTTGAACTAGTAGCTGCCCAACAGATGTCAAGTATCATTGTACTTTACCAGAAAATTTAAAATATCCTGCAAAGCTCTGTGAGATCACTGTAGTATCCATGGGTACCTCAGCATGGAATCTGAGAACCCCATGCTTAAGCCAATCTCTACTTTATTATCTTTACCTACAAGACTGAAGAGACTACTATTATACATAACATTTGTAAGAATAAAATTAAATAGTGAAACTTCAAAGCACAGAGACCAGTATGTCTCAAACTTTAGCGTACATAAGAATCACATATTATTCTCTCTTTAAAAATGTAAACTACTGGCCCTATCCCCAGAAATTCTGACTCAGTAAGATTGGGGGTACCTCAGAAATCTGCATTTTTAATCTCACCAGGAGACTGATACGTGGGTGGTCTAAAGACTTATTATACTTGGAGAAAAACTGCTTGAGATGTAACATTATTTATTTGGGATACATTAAAATGCCAGCAATTTAGAAAAGACAATTAACCTATGACATTTGCTTCTTAATGGGTAATGAGAAAACTTGAAATGATGCCAGTGGGTTGCTAAGTAAGTTGCTTTCATCCAATTCCCCAGGTAATCAATCTATAGATCCTCACCCACCTCTACACAGTGCAACCTGACAGGCACTTTGTTAAAGCAAGTAAACCTATAGGAAATTTGATCTTTGAATAAGAAAAGGCCTTGCAAGAGAAAAATATACTTTGTGTGTATGAAGAATCCACTATTAAATCTTAAAGGCTGTGCTGTATAAGGTAAAATTATTGTTATTAAATTCTCCACAGATTACAAGGTAGCAGCAGCTCATATTGTAAAGGCCAGATTGGGCCTTTGTGATACCTAACTCACTAAGCACAAGGGATGTAGACTTTGCCTCTTGAAGGATATTTGCCTACAGCATAATACCAATAATGGAAATAATATCTGATCATATAAAGTTGAGGCTTTTATTCTCCATAGAACTGAGAAATGATGAGAGAGGCACTCTGGGAATTTTCCCTTTAGATTAAATATTTGAATCATGACTGTCTGAGACAATCACATTCAGCTCGAAAATTACTTTGCTATCTCAAGCATGCTGAGAATAAAAGACACTTTAGGTATGACAATTAAGACATGAAAATCTTATTTTCTGCAGGATTTGTGGAGTTAAGAGAAAAAAGTATTTGAATGGTACTTAATGTTTAAGCTAAATTTAACTGACTCCATCTTGCTGCACTGATATGGGAATAAACAAGTTCACAGCCTTTTGGAGCTGATTAAAGAAACTCTCCAGAAGCTCATCAGTTCTAAGCAGGAGGAGACGAGAAACAAAAGCTGACTGGACAACCACTTTGTTGTTCTGCATCAAGAGGGCAAATCTTAGATTTTCTAGTACCTTCTTACATTTACTTCCAAACTGGTTTGGATCTCACATGGGGCTGATACATTATGGAGGCTTTGGAGGACAGGGGTACCTTTGTTTTGTGAGTTCATTCCTTTTATCTTATTTTTGCCAGAGTCAGTGATTATTTCCAGGGAGGCCACCCAGCTTTCAGCTGGTCAAAAGGGTGGAAGCCTTCCGTCCATTCATAGCTCAACTAGCTTTAAGAGGAAGATGGTAACCATTTGATGATGCAGTTTCTTCAGCAAGATCCCATTTTTCAAACGTGCCTTCATTCCACCACCAACTCAAAATGCCACTAGTTCCAAAACCACCTTGGTACTCAAGGCCTTTTCAGGCTAAACTTTCATTCCACATCTCCCAATTTTCCCTATCAAGCTCCAGCCAAACTGAATAACTGAGATTTCTTGGTTTATACTCTGTGGTCCTCTATCTCTAACTTTTACTTCTGTGACTCCTCCTGAAACTAACTTTGCAAAAATTATAACTCAGGAAATTATGACAGTGAAAGAGATCAGACCTAACAAACTCCATTTTGTTCTAACCTTTGAGCTGTCTTTGTTCATTCCTGGGCAGAGGTTGAACTAACCTTGAGAAGGAACGTAGTTTATAGTTGAACTCTGAAAACTCTGAAACAAAATTGGTAATAGCCTTTCCCCCCCCAGAAAAAAAACACCTTTCTTTCCTGGGGACCAGCCTGCCTTTGTACGACTAACAAATTAACTACAAAATTAGAAATTATGGTTTAGGAGCCATGCAGTCTCTAGCTGCAAGAGTTTGAACCTCCCCAGATTTCTTGTGGGAATAACATCACTATTGTAAAACCTAAGATCAGTGTTTGAGATATTTTGCAGACCCTGCACTGGGTGCACCAGCTGACACCACCCAGACAGGTGGTGTCTAACCAGTTCTGCGATCCCACCTATGAAAAGAAGACAGCAAGAAAAACTCACTTCGACCCCCTTTGATTCCATCTTCAACCCGACCAACCAGTACTCCCCACTTCTTGAGCCCCTAACCACCAAAGTATCCTTAAAAACTCCAATCCTGGAATGCTCAGAGAGACTGATTTGAGTATTAATAAAACTATGGTCTCCCACACAGCCAGCTCTGTGTGAATTACTCTTTCTCCACTGCAATTCTCCTGTCTTGATACATCAGCTCTGTCTAGGTAGTAGGCAAGGTGAACCCATTGGGTGGTTATTCTCTTATTCTGGAAAACTAGCTCACTCTTTCCTAACTTTTAGACATCGACATCTTACCCATTATTTAGTGCTATCTCTTCCAGGAAGGCTTCCCTGACTCTCAACGTCTCCACTGAAAGTCTGTTTTCTTTTATCTGAATTCAGAGAACAGATCTCAATTTGCCCTTCAATTTTTCCTGAGATTAAGGAAATGTGAATACAGGTCAGATTTCTATCTTCCTCATTAAATTGTAACTTAAAAAAAATAGTTTTGTATCCATCCCAACATGTAAGACAAGGCATGTGACCCTATCAATGCTCAGTACTTGAATTAATTAGAGAAAAGGATGGACGTGTACTTACTCCTGGAAATCCCTCCAAGAATCTAATGTGCCTAGGGTAGAAATGATTGAGCTTTCCTGTTCAAGGAAATATCCATAGGAAAAAAAAAATGGGAGAGGAAAATACACAGAATATGTGCCCATCACTCAACTCTAGGGGGAGAGGTCAGTTGCTAAGGAGTGGAGCGGGATGGTGAGTCTATTTAAAGGAAATTTTACCCAGTCTCATTCTTTTTCATAATGCTTGGCAAAGGAGAGACTATTTCTACCATTCATATGCTTTCTACATTTAAAGTCATTTCATTCACATGACATATTGACATATGATCCTGTTAAGTACATTCTCCAATGCAACCACAAAGGTTAGTTATCTGGATTTCATGTAGCTTATTTCAGATGGAATCAGAAGGCAGGGAAGGAGATGCCTTTTGGTCCACTGAAACCTTGGCTATTTAAATTCAAAGAGAACCTTAGATTCCTTTCTTACACCATGAGGAACATGTAACAAATGATAGGCTGGGATCTTTTAGGATTCTATGCTGTCTTCCACAGTAGAATACTCAATTTGCATGTATGTCAAAAACATAGTGGCTTGTTTTCAGTTTAAAGCACCATATTTTCATACTAGTTTTTGAGAATCACTTAAGCTTAATTTATTGTTTTGATGGTGTATGAGAACAAACTCAGGCAGTATGAAAAAACAATTAGAAGAAAATAAAAAGGATAAGAAACTCCTTGGTGGAACAAATAGTATTCGTATCAGAAGATGGTTGTGGGAGCTGTCTCATAGCTGCATTTTGTGAGCTGATTGTTAAGCCATTGGCAAATCCAAAGCAGCCATGTTGGGAATATTTACACCTTACAGATTGGTGAACAGTACAAATCATAGCCCCTCCACCCCTCTCTTTTAGAGATGGTTTACCAGCATACCACTGATCAGAGGCTGGCACAGTCATAGTTTGCAAAGAGGTGGGGAAAAAAGATAGCAATATCTTAGTGACTTTTCTTTCCTCAAAAATCTACATTAAGAACAAAAGTGGTAACAGCATATTCAAAAACACTGGCAATGTTTAAGTAGAGTTGTACACATTGCAAAAATATGGTTCTATCTAGAACAAAAGGATTGTAAGTCACAGCTCTACCAAATAAAGCATCAAAAGAGCTATGAATAAACTTTTTGAATACACAAATTGCTTCTGTTTCTCATGTAGTATATATTAATATAATGTCCTCAAAAAATAAATGAACCTTAACTTTGTCTTTCTCTCTCAAATTGGGTTGGCTATTACTATCCATATTGCCATAATCATTTACAAACAGTAATCACAATCTATACTGAGCCCGTGTCTCTAATCATACAAGTCTCTGTATCTTTATGATTAAGTTTAACATAGCAAAAATGTTATGAAATTATAACTTTAATGAGACATAAAAGTAAAATCTTGTTTAAATTTGTAGAAAAATTAAGTTCTTTTAATGCCACACTCAGAATCCAATGACATTTCAGTGACCATGAGAAGAAAAGGAAGGGTGACCATGGTAGATGTAAACACTGCTGCGGTTCTTTACATGCCTACCCTGCTCTCAGCATTCACACTAATTTCCATACTTCTCGTCACACTGATGTTGGTTTTGGCCATGCGACTTGCTTTAGCTAATTTAATGTGGGTGAAATTGATAGTATGCCTGTTGTAGTCCATATTCTTGAGAGATATTTCATGTTTCTCTTGTCTTGTTATTGACCATGAGAAGACTATGCCCTAGGAAGCTGCTGCCCGTTAGCCTGAGCCTCAGAAGGAAAAACTTGGCCTGTAGTTGAATCCAATCTATAGCATGCATCCAAGCCTTGCTTAGATCAAGGTCCAGACAACTCACCAACCCATAAGCAAACAACAAATGTCTCAAGGCAGTGAGTTTTAATTTAACTTGTTATACAGCAGTATGGTAGCAATAGCTGATTAATACAGTTACCAGATGTTAGGCTAAAGTGGAAATTATTAAAAACTTTCTTCATGATAGTTTATGTAAATCAACGTTGTATAGGTTTGGAATAAGAAAGCAAAGTTTTGAATCCTGGCTCAATAGTTTCAAACCCCTCTAGCCTGTTTTGCCATCTATAAAAAGAGGACAACAATATTCATAAGTTTCTGGTAAGGATAAATTGAGAATCCTTAACACAAAGTGCTCCATTATAAAGGGCTCAACGCAGAATATAACACATAATAAAAGCTCAAAAAATGACATCTGTGTTATTTTTATTAGAAAGCATTTATCGAACATTCACCCTTTAACAGAAGCATGAATACTAACTGAAATCTAGAAGACAAACAAAGCATATTTTTGTTTAAACTCAGAAATCACTAATAAAACAAAACCACCTGCAAGGCAATGTATTCAGTACTGACTGTAGAACATAGCCAAAGGCAATTGCTTTGGAATTAAACACAGGTTTTGAACAGGGATTTATTTTTTGAACGCCGATAAGCACTGACCGTATCAAAAAGCCTCTGTAAAACGTGATGGATGAGTTCCATTACATAAGTAAAAATTAAAGCATTGCCTCATCCAAGTGTTGTTAACAACAGGCATGAAAGATCCACAGCAGGTAGTCCAGAGCTCACCAGGGAGAAGAGTTTTCAACATAACCTTGCACTGCAAAAACAAACATCCACATCTTTAAATGAACTCCAAGCCAAAGAACCTTAAGCTTTGCACTTGAACACCAGCTAATCTAATTTGACAGAAACCCACTAAGTGATCATAAAATTCAACCATGTGGTCTTCAGTGAATTAATGAAATTGGTTGGGGACTCAATGTCTCAGGCATGCCACACTGCTCTTTTTTCAGGTGGAGGAGAGAAGAGGGGCAAATGGAAAAGAATGTGAAGCTTAGGTGGATGTGTATCTCACTTCACATACCTAGGGATTCCCTCAGAAGCCACGATGTGCCCCATCCCTGTGTCTTCCTGATACCATTTCATGGTTACTTTAAGAAATGCAGTACTTAAACATTTAAGAGGGTAGATCTTCTAGTAAGTGTTCTTACCATAAATACACACAAAACGAAAAACAAAAAGAAAAACACAGGGACACAGGAAGCTTTTGCAGGTGATGGGTATGTTTATTACCTGAATTTTGGTGATAACATGAGTATATACACGTGTCCAAACTCACCAAATTGTATGCATCAATTATGTGCAGTTTTGTGTACCAAAGCAACTTTTTTGTATACCAATTAATATCGTTTGGATTTGTGTCCTTGCCCAAATCTCATGTCCAGTTGTAATCCCCAGTGTTGGACGTGGGGCCTGGTGGGAGGTGATTGCATCACGGGGGAGGATTTCCCCCTTGCTCTACCCGTGACAGTAAGTGAGCTCTCATGAGATCTGACTGTTTAAATGTGTGGCACCACCACCACCATGCCCCCCTGCCCCGTTCTCTGTCTTCTTCCTGCTCCAGCCATATAGGACTTGCTGCTTCCCCTTTGCCTTCGACATGATTGTAAGTTTTCTGAGGCCACCCCAGCCATGCTTCCTACATAGCCTGTGGAACCATGAGCCAATTAAACCTCTTTTTTAAAATACGTTATCCAGTCTCAGGTAGTTCTTGCTATAAAGAAGTGTGAGAACAGACTAATGCACAAACTATATCTCAATAAGCCTGGAAAACAGGGTAATACTTCAACTAATCTAAATTGTCAAACATTAGGCTGGGCAAGGTGGCTCATGCCTGTAATCCCAGCACTTTGGGAGGCCAAGGTGGGCGGATTACCCGAGGTCAGGAGTTTGAGACCAGCCTGGACAACATGGTGAAACCCCGTCTCTACTAAAAATATGAAAATTAGCTAGGTGTGGTGGTGCATGCCTGTAATCTCAGCTATTTGGGAGGCTGAGGCAGGAGAATTGCTTGAATCTGGGAGGCAGAGGTTGCAGTGAGCTGAGATCATGCCACAGCACTCCAGCCTGGTGACAGATCAAAACTCCATCTCAATAAATAAATAAATAAATACATACTCAAACATTAAAGAACATAGAATCACCTGGAAAGCTTGTTTAAAATGCATATCCTGCCCAGACGCCAAATATTCTGATTTAATAGTCTGCAGTGATGACTGTAACTTTCCTTTTCATCCTCATACCTTTCAAGCAGATAGTTTGAGGATCACACTTTGGGGAATATTAAACTACTCTTAACAGAAAGTCACAAACTTTGGTTCTTGGCCAAAGATGTGTTTTCTCACAGATTTGGTGGTGGAAAAGAGGAAATTTCACATACATATTTAGATTTCTGGATTTTCTTTAAAAATAAGATATAGATAATTCTTGAGCCTAGCTTTTTCATGATAAAAGCACATCAGAGGTAAATAGTGTCAGAAGAGTCAGTTAGGAGGATCCCAAAAGCATGAAAATGAGAGATCAAAGTCACTGAGGAAAGGATGTCAGAATTAAGATTTTCAGATACTGAAGCCCAGTTCCCGTGGCTTCATAATAATCATAGTCAGCATTTAAGGAATGCATGCAATGAGAGGACCCTTCTGCTAGGTGCCTTTTACATATATTGCTTCTAATCCCCACAACAACTAGACAAAGTAGATATTATGTTCTTTATTGTCAAATTAGCCAATGATCAGAGAGAGGAAGTGTTTTACCTAACACCACACAGCTGGCAAAAGGGTAGTGCTGGGCTTCAAGCCCAGGTTTGCCAGGCTCCAAGGCTCGCCTCTTTCTTAATAACCTGCCACTTTTCCAACTCAGTATACTAAGGTGGAAGAGATGTATAGAACAAATGTTGAAAGGAGTGTGCTGGGATCTGGGAACCATTAAGAAGGTGTACAAATGACAACTTGACAAAGCAACAAAGGAATGTTTTCCATAAGTAAATCTTCTATGTCACCAGTAATATCATGAGATTTTCTTCTAAGGGCGTTTTTACTTGAGCACATAATTCGGCGGTAACTGGGTGTTCATTCTAGCTATTGCTATCATCCATTATTTATCCAGTAATTTTTATAATTAATGGAAATTCTTAAAAGTGAACTCAACCCAGCAAATTTGGAATATCATTATATGTGTCTGATACCATTATGTATATGAGTATAAAAACATGCCTCATATTTTATAGGATATCCTCTCCAATTAAAAAAAAATTGGTCCCACTGTTTCCATAAACCATTGGAATGGCCTAGAAATTTGAGTTATTCAGCATCTGAAACCCATTTTAATCCAACTATTTTAAAACTTAGAGGAGTATAAAGTTCTACGTAAGATCATGTGTATAATCATGAGTATGGAAAAGTTGATCTCTGTATGGATAACTGATTCATTGCTATTTCCCAGAGGGAAAAATGGTCAGTGGTACCATAGAAAGACTCAGAGGTGAAGCCCAAATAACTAAATAATAGACATGATATTCTCGTCCCTGGAAAGCAAAGTGCTTATCATTTGTTATGCCTCTGACTCTCCATTTACCAAATAAAAGCATTGGTGATAACATCTATAATTCCTTTCAGCTGCAAATTCTATCAGTCTAAAAGAATTATTAGCTTATCCTATGAGGAGAAAGAAAAATCATACCAAACACTCTTATAAATAAAAGGCATGTAACAAAAGCCATAATGCAAACACATTTCTCATGAAGCTTGTGAATAACCATCATGGTCACATGATAAAACCCCATGCACAACCACCTTGACAAGTTATTAAGGTTCACTAATCTATGGTTCTGCTCTGCTTCAGAATATACACAGAATTACATTTCTTTATTCCCTTGAAGTTAGGTATGCTCTTGTGACTACTACTGGCTAATGAAATGTGATGTAACTGACATGTGACACCTTGGAGTCAAAGTATTTAATTGCTGGGGCTCTGTTTTCCAACCCTCTCTCTTCCTATCCCTCAGAAGATACAACAAACAGCAAGATGATAGACGCTTCATTGATATGGGTGCCTGAGGAACCCATATCAGTGTGTCTCACTGACTTGCCTCAGACATGTAACATGAATGAGACATATAGCATGAGTGTCAAAACGCTGGGCTTTCAGGGTGAATTTCCTTCCACAGCAAAAATCAAAGTTGGTGCCTGATCAAGCAGCACTGGTATCAGTTTAGAGATTGTTAAAAATGCAGAATCTTAGGCCACGCCTCAGAACTAGTGAGTCAGAGGCTGCATATTAACAACATCACCACTTGATTTGTATGAAGATTGAGACACACTGAGAGTCTATCCTGACTTATATACTGCTTAAGTAACTGTCCAATGTAGATATATTTGAAAGATCTAGCTTTCCCTACTGTTCATGAACTCCTAGGATTTTCTTCAACATGTTCAAAAGCTGTTTCACAAATCGACAAATGTAACAACAACAACAAAAGAAATACAGTATCTCAGCACTGCTTTGAACTATGCCTAATAGTATGAACGTTCTCTGTTCCTATCTTGAAGAATGAAGAAACGAAAACACGTAAAAATGGCCCTACCCATGCCATTTTTTCTGTATATAAATGCATAGTAAAATCATTACCACAATCAAGCTGATTAGCATGTTCATCACCTCATAACATTATTTTGTATGTGTCGTAAGCTTACCATCTACTCTGTTGGCAAATTTCAAATATACAGTATATTAACTATAGTTTCCATGTTGCACATTGGGCCTCCTGAGCTTATTCATCTTATAACTGAAAGTTTTGTACCCTTAGACCAAGATCTCCCCATTTCTCCCACCTCCTGAAATCCTGGTAACCGCAGTCTTATTTGTTTCTATGAGTTTGACTTTTTTAGATTCCACATGTAAGTGAAATCACACAATATTTGCCTTGCTGTGGCTAGATTATTTGATTACAATAACATCCTCCAGGTTCATCCATGTTGTAATCGATGGCAGAATTTCCTTCTTTTTTGTAAGGTTGAATCATATGCCATTTCCTCATTCATTCATTAATGAACACTTGGGGTGATTCTGTGTCTTGGCTATTGTGAACAATGCTGCAGGGAACATGGGAGAGCACATCTCTCTTCCATGAACTGATTTCATTTCCTTTGGTTATACACCCGCAAATGGGATTGTTAGATAACATGTTAGTTCTATTTTTTAAAAAACTTTTGTTTTAGGTTCAGGGGTACATGTGCAGATTTTTTATGTAGGTAGATTGTGTGTCACAGGGGTTTGGTGTACAGATTATTTCATCACCCAGGGAGTAAGCATGGTACCCAATAGTTTTTTGATCACCCTCCTCCCACCCTCTACACTCATGTAGGTCCCTTTGTCTGATGTTCTCTTCTTTGTGTTCATACGTACTGTGTTTAGCTCCCACTTATAAGTGAGAACGTGTAATATTTGGTTTTCGTTTCTGTGTTAGTTTGCTTAAGATAAAGGTTTCTAGCTTCATCCACATTGCTGCAAAGGATATCATCTCACTATGTGCGGTAGTATTCCATGGTGTATACTTACATTTTCTTTATCAACTTTACTGATGGTCATTTAGGTTGATTCCATGATTTTCCTATTAATGGTGATGTGATAAACCTACACATGTATGTGTTTTTATGACAGAATGATTTATATTCCTTTAAGTATATACCCAAGAATAGGATTTCTGAGTCTAACAGTAATTCTGTTTTAAGTTCTTTCAGAAATCGTCAAACTGCTTTCTACAGTGGCTAAACTAATTTATATTTCTACCAGCAGTGTATAAGTGTTCTCTTTTCTCTGCAACCTCACCAGCATCTGTTATTTTTTGACTTTTTAGGAATAGCTATTTTGATTGGTGTGAAATGGTATTTCATTGTGGTTTTGATTTGCATTTCTCTAAATGATTAGCAATGTTGAACACATTTTCATATGGTTATTGGCTGTGTGTTCTACTTTTAATTTCTTGAGGAACTTCCATACTGTTTTCCATAATGGCTCTACCAATTCACATTCCCACCAACAGTGTTCAAGAGTTTCTCTTTCTGCATATTGTCATCAACACTTATTTATCTTTTGACTTTTTGATAACAGCCATTCTAAGAGGTGTGAGGTGGTATCACAGTGATTTTGATTTATATCCATGATGAGTGAGGTTGAGTACCTTTCCACATACCTGTTGGTCTCCTCCATTTAATACACATGTCTTCTTTAGGACAATGTCTATTCAAGTCCTTTACCCAATTTTTATTTAAAAAATTTTGTTGTTGTTGCTGTTGAGTTGCATTAGTTTCTTATATTTTGAATATTAACTCCTTGTCAAATACATGGTTTGCAAATATCTTCTCTCATTCTTGAGGTTGCCTTTTCATTTTGTTGACTGTTTGCTGTACAATAACTTTTTAGTTTGATGTGATCTAATTACTTATTTTTGCTTTTTTTTTTCACCTGTGCTTTTGGCCAAAAAATTATTGTCAACACAAATGCCATGAAGATTTTCTACTATATTTTCTCCTAGGAGTTTTATGGTTTCAGATCTTAAATTTAGATCTTTAATCCATTTGGAATTGATTTCTATGTATGGATCCAATTTCTTTTTTTTCTGTTTTCTTTTTGTGTATGGATATGCAGCTTCCTAACACCATTTATTGAAGAGACTATCCTTGGCCGGACGTGGTGGCTCATGCCTGTAATCCCAGCCATTTGGGAGGCCGAGGTGGGCGGATCACGAGGTCAGGAGATCAAGACCGTCCGGGTTAACACAGTGAAACCCCTTCTCTACTAAAAATACAAAAAATTAGCCGGGTGCAGTGGCAGGAGCCTGTAGTCCCAGCTACTCGGGAGGCTGAGGCAGGAGAATGGTGTGAACTTGGGAGTGAGAGCTTGCAGTGAGCCGAGATCATGCCACTGCACTCCGGCCTGGGCAAAAGAGCGAGACTCCATCTCAAAAAAAGAAAAGAAAAGACTATCCTTTACCCACTGTTCATTCTTGGTGCCTTTATTGACAATTAATTTACCATATATGAATGAGTTTACTTCTGTCCTTTCTGTTCTGTTCCATTGGTCTGTGTATCTGTTTTACACCTGTAGCTCTGTAATATAATTTGCAATCAGGAAGTGTGATATCTATTCTGCTTGCTCAAGATTGCTTTAGCTATTCAGAGTTTTTTGTGATTCTATGCAAGTCACACAAATTTTGTAATAACTTCCTAAAAGGTGCATGATTTTGGCTTCAAATCATTACAATAAACATCTTTGTAATGGTAGAATCCTAGTAACCACCTTATTTATTTTTTAAAAAGTCTATTATCTTACTAGCATTCATTCATTTATTAAATATTTTTCAAGTACCTACTATATGCCTGAACTATACAATATAAAATTCATCATTTAAAGTGAAATTTAGTGGCATTTAGTACATTCACAGTGTTGCAAAACCATCACCACTATCTAGTTTGAGAACATTTTCTTCAGCCCAAAAGGAGAACTTGTACCATCCAAGCAGTCACTCTCCATTCCTGTCTCCCCATAACCCTAGCAAACATTAATCTACTTCCTGCTTCAATAGATTCGCTCATTCAAGGTATTTAATATAAATAGAATCACACAATATGTGATCTTTGTGTTTAGCTTCTTTCAGTTAGCATCATGCATTTTAGGCTCTTCCATGTTATTGCATGTACTAGTACTTAATATTTTTAAGATTGAATAATATTTCATTGCATGGATATACCACATTTTGGTTACACTTCATCAGCTGACAGACATTTTGTTGTTTTTGGTTTCACCTTTCAGCAATTGTGAATTGTGCTGCTGTGAACATTCTGTAAAAATTTTTGTTTGAACACCTATTTTCAATTCTTTTAGGTATGGAACTATTTCTAAGCTGTGAGAAAAATGCAGATGAAATTCCCTGTCTTCAAGGTATTTAAATCGAGTAAGGGCAATACAAATATTTATTGAGAGTAGAAAATATCACAGCCAGATAGACTAAGACCATTAAGGCAGCCTTTCAGGTAAATATCTCAGAGCTAAAAATTTCCAGTTATACAAACCAAGTAAATTAACAAAACACAGTCATGAAGCTTAGTAGTTTATTATATCTGATTCCAATCCCAGTTCTACCACCTACTAGTTATGTGACCCATGGCAACTTAATTTCTCTAAGCTTTGATTTCTTCCCTTGTAAATTGTGAATACTGATAACATACCTTGCATCCCAGGGTTGTTTTGGGGATTAAGTGTGATAACACACATAAAGCACAGCAAGAGCTCAATAAATTGTCGTTTCTATTATGTGCATTTCAAAGCAAAATAAGACTTAAGACAAAGTAAAAACGTATGAAGGGGACCTGGTATAGCTCTCCAGATCCCATTGTGTGACTTTATTATTGAAATAATCCATACAGTAAGTAACCCATTTATGTGGTTTGAAGAAGCTGGCCTTACTCTCCAGTTGCAGAAATAAGCACCTGGACCAGCTTAGTTAATAGAGGACTCAATCACATGGCCAGATTGATGGTTTCAGGAAAGGGCATGCAACCCAAACGAAATCAGAATGTGAAGTGTGGTTTCTTATAAGAAGCCTGGAAGAGAAAGACTTCTTTGCATCTAGAACTATGAGGATGTAACCCGTAGCTTCTTTTGGCCATTTGCCCATGATACATGGGCAAAGCCAGTTTCTGTAAGAATTAGGCCAACACACATATATAAGTGGTACTGATACACAGTCACACAGTCACATATCTATTAACATTCTCTGAGTCCCTGGACCAGGCTATCCCTGCAATTAGATACACAGGAGTACTTCAGTTCAAGCGTGCATGTATGTATGTACTTATGTATTTATTTTGCCAACTTGACTTGGGGTTTTGTCATTTTTAACTGAAAAAACCAAGACTAATGCAAAATTTAACCCAGAACCAGGTGAATTAATTTTTATATAATTCTAAATTAATAAGGCGTGAAAACCCTGCCATTTCTCTATCTCTCAGCAAAGAATTTCTTCATAAACATGATAGGACTTGGGACAAACCCACAGCCAATATCATACTGAATGGGCAAAAACTGGAAGCATTCCCTTTGAAAACTGGCACAAGACAGGGATGCCCTCTCTCACCACTCCTATTCAACATAGTGCTGGAAGTTCTGGCCAGAGCAATCAGGCAGGAGAAGGAAATAAAAGGTATTCAATTAGGAAAAGAGAAAGTCAAATTGTCCCTGTTTGCAGATGACATGATTGTATGTCTAGAAAACCCCATCGTCTCAGCCCAAAATCTCCTTAAGCTGATTAGCAACTTCAGCAAAGTCTCAGGATACAAAATCAATGTACAAAAATCACAAGCATTCTTGTACGCCAATCACAGACAAACAGAGAGCCAAATCATGAGTGAACTCCCATTCACAATTGCTTCAAAGAGAATAAAATACCTAGGAATCCAACTTACAAGGGATGTGAAGGACCTCTTCAAGGAGAACTACAAACCACTGCTCAATGAAATCAAAAAGGATACAAACAAATGGAAGAACATCCCATGCTCATGGGTTGGAAGAATCAATATAGTGAAAATGGCCAAACTGCCCAAGGTAATTTATAGATTCAATGCCATCCCCATCAAGCTACCAATGACTTTCTTCACAGAATTGGAAAAAACTACTTTAAAGTTCATATGGAACCAAAAAAGAGCCCACATTGCCAAGTCAATCCTAAGCCAAAAGAACAAAGCTAGAGGCATCACGCTACCTGACTTCAAACTATACTACAAGGCTACAGTAACCAAAACAGCATGGTACTGGTACCACAACAGAGCCATAGATCAATGGAACAGAACAGAGCCCTCAGAAATGATGCTGCATATCTACAACTGTCTGATCTTTGACAAACCTGACAAAAACAAGAAATGGGGAAAGGATTCCCTATTTAATAAATGGTGCTAGGAAAACTGGCTAGCCATATGTAGAAAGCTGAAACTAGATCCCTTCCTTACACCTTATACAAAAATTAATTCAAGATGGATTAAAGACTTAAATGTTAGACCATAAACCATTAAAATCCTACAAGAAAACCTAGGCAATACCATTCAGGACATAGGCGTGGGCAAGAACTTCATGTCTAAAACACCAACAGCAATGGCAACAAAAGCCAAAATTGACAAATGGGATCTAATTAAACTAAAGAGCTTCTGCACAGCAAAAGAAACTATCATCAGAGTGAACAGGCAACCTACACAATGGGAGAAAATTTTTGCAACCTACTCATCTGACAAAGGGCTAATATCCAGAATCTACAATGAACTCAAACAAATTTACAAGAAAAAAACAACCCCATCAAAAAGTGGGCAAAGGACATGAACAGACACTTCTCAAAAGAAGACATTTATGCAGCCAAAAAACACATGAAAAAATGCTTATCATCACTGGCCATCAGAGAAATGCAAATCAAAACCACAGTGAGATACCATCTCACACCAGTTAGAATGGCCATCATTAAAAACTCAGGAAACAACAGGTGCTGGAGAGGATGTGGAGAAACAGGAACACTTTTACACTGTTGGTGGGACTGTAAATTAGTTCAACCATTGTGGACGTCAGTGTGGCGATTCCTCAGGGATCTAGAACTAGAAATACCATTTGACCCAGCCATGCCATTACTGGGTATATACCCAAAGGACTATAAATCATGCTGCTATAAAGACACATGCACACGTATGTTTATTGAGGCACTATTCACAAGAGCAAAGAGTTGGAACCAACCCAAATGTCCAACAACGATAGACTGGATTAAGAAAATGTGGCACATACACACCATGGAATACTATGCAGCCATAAAAAATGATGAGTTCGTGTCCTTTGTAGGGACATGGATGAAACTGGAAAACATCATTCTCAGTAAACTATCACAAGGACAAAAAACCAAACACCGCATGTTCTCACTTATAGGTGGGAATTGAACAATGAGAACTCATGGACACAGGAAGGGGAACATCACACGCTGGGGACTGTTGTGGGGTGGGGGGAGGGGGGAGGGACAGCATTAGGAGATATACCTAATGCTAAATGACGAGTTAATGGGTGCAGGAAATCAACATGGCACATGGATACATATGTAACAAATCTGCACATTGTGCACATGTACCCTAAAACCTAAAGTATAATAAAAAAAATAAAAAAATAAAAAAATAAAAAAAATAAAATGTGGCACATATACACCATGGAATACTATGCAGCCATAAAAAATGATGAGTTCATGTCCTTTGTAGGGACATGGATGAAATTGGAAAACATCATTCTCAGTAAACTATCGCAAGGACAAAAAACCAAACACCGCATGTTCTCACTCATAGGTGGGAATTGAACAATGAGAACTCATGGACCCAGGAAGGGGAACATCACACTCCAGGGACTGTTGTGGGGTTGGGGGAGTGGGGAGGGACAGCATTAGGAGATATACCTAATGCTAAATGATGAGTTAATGGGTGCAGCAAAACAACATGGCACATGCATACATATGTAACAAACCTGCATATTGTGCACATGTACCCTAAAACCTAAAGTATAATAATAAAAAAAAAACAAAAAACAAAACAAAACAAAACAAAAAAATCTGATCTGCCCAGTGAGGTCAGGGGCCTGGCTGACTAGGGTTGTTCATGATCTGTTGGAGGTTTTTATGTTTTAATATGATTTTTTTCATTATAAAAGCAGAACAAACGTTTGTGAAAATGTAAGAAAGAAAGAGAGAAGGAAAGAGAGAGAAAGGAAGAATTAAAAAAAAAAACATGATAGGTCAGATATTATTGATACACAGCCACAGGCTGCCTCTGTCTCTCCTGTTTACAACTTTATACATGTAAAACTCTTCCAAAGTATAAGGTAAACCAGCAGCTAGTATTGAAGATGTGTTCCTGGAGCTTGTAGAAAGCCAATGGTCAACATATGAGACTGTGGGCATTAAAACAAAGCAAAACAACAAATTCACAAGAGTTTTGTTTGAGTAGAGCAAAAAGGCTCGGATAGTCAAGAACTGTGGCCTCTGCACTTGGAAGCCAATCTCTAACATGTCATTAACCATCACCACACTGAGTAAAGACTTATCCCATGACAGAACTGGCAATGGATAGACATGCTGGCACAGATTATCCTTGAGGGGCAGTCTTTGAAAATATAGGCACCAAAATGATACATTTATCATCAAGAGTGGTCACAAGCAGCCGGGCGCGGTGGCTCTCATCTGTAATCCCAGCACTTTGGGTGGCTAAGGCAGGTGGATCACGAGATCAGGAGTTTGAGACCAGCCTGACCAACATGGTGAAACCCTGTCTCTACTAAAAATACAAAAAAATAAAGGTAGCCAAGCATGGTTGTGTGCACATGTAATCCCAGCTACTCAGGAGGCTGAGGCAAAAGAATCGCTTGAACCCGGGAGGCGGTGTTTGCAGTGAGCCAAGATCGTGCCATTGCACTCCACCTTTGGTGACGGAGTGAGACTCTGTCTCAAAAAAAAAAAAAAAAAAAAAAAAGAGTGGCCACAAGCAAGACTATTTACTTCTCCAAGGAGGCTTGGGAGAGATAAGGGCACAGATAGAATCACAGTGCTTAGTAACATCATGGGGTTACTTTTTTTTCAGTTTTGTACATGGCTTGGAACCATGCTGCCATTTTGTTTTTGCCTTCCTATTTGATTTTTATTTCATAACATTTTTAAAATCACTCCTCTTGGTTTACCACTAGTCATCTTTCTTCTTAGCTTCCATATCATTGTTTCCTACCATTAAGCTCTAATTTCTAGTTCAAGTTCATCTGTTTCTGCTCTTCAGAGATGAAAGGCCATATACACATTCATTATATATAAAGAGTTTATTTTTTAAAATGAATAAAAAAATAAACAGTATACAGAAATCAGTGCCACTTGTGAGTTGATACTCAGGCAAAGCGAATTCCAAAATAAACTAAATAATAAAAATGAATAGGTAACACATCTATGCCTCACGTTAGCCTGCTGGTTTATGCAAGCCCCTGGAAAATGCTGTAGGCAAGTTGTGATAATCCACCAAGGTTGAAATGTTTGTTAACATCTCTCAGAAAACAGCTGAAATGCTTAGACTAGCTTCCCGGCCCAGCAGACACTTTCCCCAGCAATTTTTGCTGAAGGGGCTTCAAAACTGTGTAATAACTGCTTTCCCCAAACACAAATCTGAAACTAAATAGGATCATCAAGAAGAAGAGACTGTCCTTCTGAAACTGGGACGGCAATTGCTGTGTTCAATAAAAATAGCATCTTACCCAACATCAAAAGCAATTTTATGAAATTGGTAATTTCAACACTCCACACAGCCCAAGCCAGGCACTGGGGAATGTATTTGTGAGGGCAGCACAAAATCCCAGTTGATCACCAACCAGCTGATTCATGAAAACTAGGCATGTAGAAAATATAAAATTTGAGGCTGGCTTTCCAGTTTTGCAAAATGAGAAAAATGAGATCCTAGCCAGTGTCAAAATGTAACATGTTTTTATACCAACAGATTCATAGGCCAACGTTATCCAAGCTGAACAGGAGATATGCCCTTGAAGGTACCATATTTTAAAAAAGTTAACACACATGTAGTCAATTAGTAATCTCAATACCCAGAAGCCTCCATTAAAATTTTCTCCATATTATAAAATGCTACAGTAAGAACTCAAGGATTTGGAGAGTGTCTGTTTGTAGACCACCTGGGTCCATATCTTTTTCATTATGGACACTAATAGTGAAGTAAGGCAGCTCTATGCCTTGCTTTAAAAGATATAATCCATTTGAAAAGCCTTCATTAATAAAACAACTCTCAGCATTCATGAGATGATGGAGATTTTTATGCATGTTAATTATGAATAAATGATACTGAACTGTGCACTGGACAGTAATACCCCAACTAATACCTTTTGTGAGTACTCGCTTTGTGCCCAGCACTGAGCCAAGGATTTATATGAATTAACCCATCTAATCTTCTCAGCAAGCCTAAGAAGTTAATATTGCTAGCTCAATTATACTGATAAAAGAATTGAAGCTTAGAGATGTTTCATATTTTGACCAGTTTTATGCTGCTAGCAAGTGGTGATCTAGTACTTGAACCCAGATTGGTCTAACATCAAAGCTCATAGTTCACTCATGTTGTATCTCCTCAGTTATACAACCATTTTACTTTCAAGTTTTTATAAAAATGCATTTCTTACAAATACATTTTTACAAAAAAGTCTGCTAAAACTGTAAATGATAGGCCTCAAATTTCTGAAATAGTCTCCCTGTTAATATTCAAATACATCTGAGAAAGAGATAAATTTTGTTTTATTCTGTTCTCATGATGCTAATAAAGACATACCAGAGACTGATAATTTATAAAGGAAAGAGGTTTAATGAACTCACAGTTCCGCATGGCTGGGGAGGCCTCACAATCATGATGGAAGGTGAAGGGGAAGCAAGGCATGTCTTACATGGTGGCAGACATGAGAGCTTGTGCAGGGGAACTCCCCTTTATAAAACATCATATCATGTAAGACTTATTCACCATCACTAGAACAGCACAGGAAAGAACCACCCCCATGATTTAATTACTTCCCACTGGGTCCCTCCCACAACAAGTTGGAATTACGGGAGCTACAATTCAAAATGAGATTTGGGTGGGGACACAGCCAAGCCATTTCAGCAATCTAATCTATAATCTAGAATTTGGAACTCTCTATTTAAAGATGTCCAAACTCTGTTTTGTGGTTTTGGGTTTGTCACATAACATCTCTCAGCCCCTATTTATTTATCTTTTCAAAGGAGATGATAATGCTTATTTCTCAGAGCCATGAGGATGAAATGAGATAATATTGAGAGATAAGTGTGGTATTGTGTCTACCTCATAGTAAGGGCTTTTCAAATTCTGATTTTCTTTCCTTCTGCCATGACCATTTTTTTTATTTTATGGCAAAAAATGTATATATTCTTTCAAATACCAAATTCTGATAATGAAATGGCCACATAGATTCTGATAACACAATGACTAACAGACAGCATGGACAATGCAGGATTTTGCAGGACAGAAGAAGGGGTGAATTGCAAGCAAACTCTCAGGTCAACATGTCCAAGACTGATGTGAATATATGATATCTTAAATGGGAAATACCAATGAGGCACAGATATGACCAGCGAACCCAGCAATTTCCCAATGGTGCTTATTCTGTCACAGTTCCTCCCTTTCCAGGCTTAATTTCCAAAGATAATTGTCAATGACACAAACCAGAGGCTGCAGTAAACGGTCATTTAAAACAACTGAAGACACATTTGAGTTTCAAATATGTGACACAAGGAACATGTCAAAAGTTGGTTTTGTTCAATAATAGTATCAGTAAAAAGGAAATCCAGCATTTTCTATTAGTCTGAAAATGTTAATTCCTTGTTTGTCAAGTAAAAATAAGAAAATACGTAGCTTTAGGGAAACAACATTTGGGACTTAGCAGCACAGTGAATTCCAGGAAGTCCTAATATTTTCTTTAAATTGCCATTTGTTTGAATTCTCAGACATTCTAATGTATTCTATTTCAAGTTTATTTATAAACAGCTAAGATCAAAAAGTGTTTACATCTGCTGCCCTGTAACGAGCCCTTTGTGTAACAGCTTCCCAGTCACAAAGGAGTGATTGAGAATTTGGGATCTGGATTCCAGTCTCTGATTTATCACTAGCAAGATATGCGTCATTGGGCAGATTATTTAATCTCTCTCAGATCCCAGCTTTCTCACTTAAAAAGCGGGCTTAGAAGAGCCTCTGGGATTCTTAGAGTTATGGGAACTGAATAAGCTTATGAAGAATTGAATACATGCCAGCTATTATGATTAACACAACTATGGGTCTTAAAATCTTAACTGGTTTACCTCAAAGCCCACAGCCATTTCAGCTCCTAGAGGGGAATTTTCTAGTTTGTTCCTAAGTTTACTCTTCATTTTATAGAAAATGAAACCTAAGTAAAAAGAAGTTATTTGATATGTCTATGTAACATAGGCATTGACTATAGACTATAGACTATAATTAATAGTTGCAAAATTAATAGAGTGATAAGCATAATCACTACCATGATAGTAGATACAAACATGCACTGAGCATTTATCTCATGCCAGGCACTGCTCTAAAATCTCCATGTATGTTGCTGAATTGAATCATCACAACACTCTGAAATGTAGATACTATTCACCCTTAGTTTACAGATGAGAAAGAGATTGAATAACTAGCACAAGGGTCACATAATTAGTATTTGGGGGGCTAAGAATTAAACCCAGATCATGTGGCTCTTAACTCAGGCTCCCAACCACATCGCTCTACAGGGAAAGACATGTGTTCAGCTTAATCTTCTACAAATGATGACACTGATGTCTTGGTGCTGTTAAATATTTCTTTTAGGGTCACATAACTAGTAAGGGACAAACAGGCACTCTAGTTCAGACCACTTCTTCTATTGCAATGACTTCCAAACTTCTGGGATTTTTGTGAATAAATTAAAGAGAGAGAGACAGACACACTCTTGACTGGTGTCAGTGTGGAGGAGATCTGGCAGTAGACCATGATGCCCTGCTGCTGAATACAAACAATTTCATAGAATACCCACCCACATTAGACAAGGCCACTCTGTGACTGTGATAAAGACTGGCAAAATGAGACAACTTTCTAACCACGTCTGAGCATAGACCATAACACAGACATGAGACAAACTACAAAAGGGAACAAACCATCACTTTCCTGGCTAAAAAGTGACTGTTATTTCTTTGCTAATTACTGCTTTAGCTCCCCTTCGTTTGTCCTACCTACTTATAAAAATAAGATACCTAATCTAGAATTATTTCTACAAGTTGGTGCAAAAGTAATTGCAGTTTTGCCATTTTAATGGGGGGAGGACACATGATTTAGGTTTAATTCTTAGCCTCCCAGATACTAATTATGTGACCTCTGTGTTTTGTAATGGCAACAAATGCAATTACTTTTGCACCAACCGAATACTTTGTGAGCACTCAATTCAGGGCAAAACCATAAAACCTCTCCAAATTATGTCACAAGCCAAATCCTACAACAAATCCTTCCCCACATACCTTCTGTGACTCTTTGCGCTTCCAAGGTGTGCTCCCTCCCTCTCTGTTACAAGCAAGAAATTCAACATTTATTGACTACAAGTGTGTTCCTAGTACGCTTCGGGGCTTTTTGGTTGTACTGACATAGAATTTTCAAACATATTTTGTATTATGAGAAGACGTGTATATATAAATATTTAAAATTAGCATCTAACATCTATGGCCATTGTTCTTAAAAGAAAGTATGTTTATCAACAAGGCTATATTTATCAACAAGGCATAGAAAAATATCAAAAACAAATACAATCCACAAACTGTAGTGAATATTAATTTAGCTTTATGTAAAAAATGTCTGTATTATACTTATTTTCCTTAATTCATTTTGGTCTGGGAAAAGCTTTTTCATGGCCCAGCACTGCCAGGAAGAAATCTGGGCTTTGGAAAATCGAAAGCATATACTACGATTTGGAGATGGTGGAGGCTCTTTAAGAAAAAGACAAAATAAGGTAGGAAAGTTGGTATTTGTGGAGAATGAAGAAAGAAATGCAGTAATTCCTGGAGTCTTGGAGACATAGGTGCCCTTCTTCTGATATTTCCTTAGGCACTTTACCAGAGACACATAGACAGATTATTCCTGATTGCTATCTGGCTTGCCCTCCCAACCTGGAACGACAACATAAAACGCCTGTACGAGTGAGGGCTCCAAGGCTAAAGTTTCATATGTTTCATAGTAAATCTGTCTGTTGCTAGCATTTGGTAACACTGCCTCACGTCATGCTGCTTCAGAGAATTGTTTTTCAAGAAATGAATTCTAATGAATCTCACAGGTTAAAGGAATAAACAATATTTGTACCATTTGGTTCACTATCTGACTGTTGGCTATTCTTCCTCCTTCCCTTTCAGCTTAAAACTACCATGCACATTTTAGCCTTGAAAAATCATAATTTTGAAGGCTGAAATTACAGAGTTACACATACGAGGACAGTCCATTCAAAACCTTTTGGGCAGAGAATTGTCAATCACTGACCTGTAGTTAACTCAGATGCTGTTGCTTCCTTTCCTCATAAAACTCAATGTTTTATTTGGTTTGCTTTCTAGTTCCCCTTCAGCTTTTCTTTACATTTGTGTTGCCTCCTCTTTCCTGACTCCTCAACCTGTTCTCTAGTTCTGGCCACGTGAATCTATTCATTTCAGTAAATTTTTCACAGCTGGGTAGGTCTGCAGGTGGCAGCTAATGTATTGTACATGTGGCTGCATAAATCCTGATGCATTTCAGCTGGAGGAGGTAGTGTTCTCCCTGGAATATGCTTAGTTCGCCTGGGTCTAGGGCAGACAGCCCTGGTCATACCAAAGCCAGTGTTTAAGGTGAGATGATATATGGCAAAATCACATTAGCATTTTATGTAAGATTTATTTTTCAAAACATCTTTTAAGATAAGCCATGGCAACCCTTTCCAGCAATTGTGATTATGATTATTGACCACAACTGGTCCTGATTTTCCTGGGGGTAGGGATATTGTGTGCTGTAGTGGGAGTGTCCTGGTACTCAGAGAAATACTTTTTTTTTTTTTTTTTGAGACAGAGTCTTGCTCTGTCCCCCAGACTGGAGTGCAGTGGTGTGATCTTCGCTCACTGCAACCTCTGCCCCCAAGGTTCAAGAGATTCTTCTGTCTCAGCCTCCCGACTAGTTGGGATTACAGGCATGCACCACCACGCCCGGCTAATTTTTGTATTTTTAGTAGAAATGGGGTTTCACCATTTTGGCCAGACTGGTCTTGAACTCCTGAGCTCAAGTGATCCACCTGCCTCGGCCTCCCAAAATGCTGGGATTACAGGCATGAGCGCCCGGCCCCTGACTATTACCATCTTTAAGGGACTTTGTCACAGCCAACTCCTGGGCTCAGACAGTCCTCCCACCTTGGCCTCCCAAAGTGCTGGAATTAAAGATATGAGTCACTGTGCCTGGCCACAGAGAAAGACTTTTAACACTTGTCTGAACTTGGTTGGGCAAGACATGTAACTTCTCCAAATTTGGACCTCCTAATAAAGTGGGTACAACTGCACTGATGTCTTAGGATTGTGAGAATTAAGTAACATACTTGACTCTCTGGCTTCCTTGAGTGAAGTATGTGTCTTCCTAAGGGTATAGATGATTTTGAGAGGAATCAAACGTCAAGGGCACAAACCCAGCAAATCTAATAGAAGCATTAATTTTACTTAAGGATTGAGCTTTAAATAAATTAATGAGTATGTTAAAATACTATTTTGTGTCAAAATAATTATGGAGCTGGAAGCAAAATATGTATGCTTTCTTGAAAGATATCTATAATATAAGATCAGAGAAAATTTGTACTTGTATATGTAATTTTAGCTTATGGCCCCAGGCCCAGGAAATTAGGAAATTAGCCTCCTCTGCCATTAGGCCTAGTTTGGTTTAAAATTTAAGTATGTAAAATTCTTTTGTATTTATAAACTGCACAGTAAGGTTTTGGCACAATCTTAGTGTATATGCCGCTGTGGGAAAAAAACTCTTTGGGAATGGATAGAGCTGAAATGCATGGGAACTTCTTTTAAGGTGAAAATATATCTTTTATGAATGATATTAATGGAAGAGAGAAGAAAGTGATTATTCATATTTTGGGCCTTTTCAGGAAACCTTGGAGATTTCAGCTGGCTGTTTCCTTTAAAATGGCAGACTATTGTCCTCTTGTGGTTTTCATTGCCTCAAAGTCCACATGGAGACTGAAGTGGGCTGACAGAGCTAATAAAACTTAGAAAGCAAGGTGGGAGGAGGTGATGGGGATGGATGAAGGTAGGGAGAGGAGGGACGTGGTCCGGAAAAGAGAATGGAAGATCAATGATGGCTTCCTGTTAGCCAAATACTTAGCAAGCACACATCACGCAGCATGCAGCTTCCTGAAAAGCCCTAGCATTTTAAATTTCAGACTTGTTTTATTATTATATGCCATTTTCACCTAATGACTCTTAGAAAAGCCAAAGCTGAAAAAGAAAGGTCTTGAATACTTGGTTCTTACATATTTACGATTTCATTTATTTATTAACTTCCCTCTTTATCTCCAACATCAAAGGAAATATTAATTAAAGACACCCCAGATGAGATGGCCATACTAACAGCTAATTTATTGAGCCTTTACTATGGCACACAGGCTTATTAAATCTTACAACTAAGCTATTGAAGTAGGGGCTATGATTATCCCCATTTTATGGGCATGACCAAGAGGGGTAATAATAATAGCAGTTAATGTTACAGAGGGTTTCCCATGTGCCAGGCAATGCTCTTATTGCTTTTGTATATTAGACTACATCCACCTCATAATAATCCCAGGAAGCAGACCATATTTATCCCCTATTCGAGAGAAAAAGATACTCAAGTAAAGAGAGATTAATTGACTTGACATAACACAGTCGGCAAGAGGTAGATCAGCTATTTCAACCCTGACAGTCCAGCCTTGAAGCCAATTCTGTAATATAGTCTGTGTGGCCCCCAATGTAGAAAAAAAGTGGAAACTTCTACTCTGTTCTGCTGGAGGAGATATTAGGGCTAGACCATGCCCAGTGCCGCCTCAGCACCTTCTCTCTTTGTCCCATTGGGAAGAGGGAGTCTATCTGACTGCAGACCTGGGGAGAAGGAGGTAAGCAGGAGCACTGCTTCGGCTCCCTCTGGGGTACACCTATTTTCAGGTTGCATGCTTTCTCAAATTTCTGCGTTGTGGCACAATCTAGAGTTTGAGATGAGAGTAAGAAGAATCTTTAGAACATGGTTTTCATCAGAAAACTGGCTACAGAGGTGACAGAAGAGCTTTGAAGCCAAAAAAGAGATGGGTATTAGCAGTAACAGGGAGCCGCCTCTGGCCCTGGGTCAGAGGGAGAGCCCAGGCAGGTAAGCCTACTGGGACTAAGTACCAGAGTCCAACAGTAGAAGGTGGGATCCTGACATGCCTTTCTGCCAGGATCTGGAACCAAGGAGGAGATAGGCTTGCTGCAGATAACATGACAGAGAGGGAAAAACACCCCTGCTTCTCCTTTCCCAGTACCTTCCCATCTCCCATCAGTGAAGCCCATTGGCTAGACCCAGCTGGCACAAGAGCCTGGAAAGTGCAGTCTGCAGTGGACAGCCTCTCATTGCCCAGAGCAGAACAGGGCATGGATAATGAGTGTATCTGAAAGGATGAAGACTCAGGACACACCCCTGCATCCATTCAACTTGGAGGGGAAGATACAAAGAAGACAGGTTGTGGCCACAAACCAAAGCCTTGTTCTCAAACTGCTTTACCAGTAAGAAAGCCAAAATGTTATTTTAATCTTCATTTTTAAAACATATACCATCTCTCAATGACTTGGATTTTACTGGGAAGAGAAAAGGGGCTTGATAAGCAGTATATTCTACCCTCACCTCAAATGGTGGAACTTAAGGTTAAATGTAAATATTATATATATATACATATATATGTACACATACTGTATATTTACTCAAACTGCACATAAAATATTCAGGTAAAATTATCATTTTAGGAGAAACACTGTTTTAGTAGTATTCTCATCACTTGCTTTATCAAAGCTATCAAGTATTCTAGTGTTACTACGAAAATAACTAATTATTTTTATGATAATGAAGAATTTAAATAGCTCAGTAAGATAAAGTAGATTCAAACCATGGATTAGTTTTCCCCATCTTTGGAATACTAAACTGGAGTAAAGGATTTAATGCTTCTAATATGAAAACATGTCTTTTAAACTTTAAAGAAAAAAATTTATTTCTCAATCCATTTTGAGCATGATGAATTCATTTTGGGATGGGGATATGAAAAAGTGATTTTTACCTAAAGGACAAAGCCAAGAATGAATTTAACTTAGTCAAAGTCCTAAGTGGTAACAATGGCAAACAACAGCAATGCATATCCATGTGACGACATTGGACAAAACTTGAGCAATAAGCCATTCGGGCAGGGTTTCTCAACTTTGCAGTATTGATATTTTGGACTCAATAATTATTTGTTGGGGATGAGGATTGCTCTGTGTGATGCAGGATGCATCCCTGGCTTCTACCCACTAGATGCCAGTAAGCCTCTTCCCTGCCACCCTCAACCAAGCATCAGTTATGACAACCATGTCTCTGCTATTGTCAAATGTCCCTGGGGTGGGGGAATGATGAAGGAAGGGGGCAAAATAGCCCCTGGTTGAGAATTGCTGTTCTAGAGATTTATATTTCTCACTTACATTATCCTTGGTTGTGACTATTCTCTATTTTGTTTGAAGTAATTCAAATTTTAGCTTTAAACATCACACACACTGAACTGTATTCTACTAGTGTAGAGGTAATATCCAAGGATCAAATCTCTTTGTGGGATTAAATATTTTTATAACAATCTCTTTTATGTCCTTAAGGTGAACCAAATTATAGTCTTAATATGCCAAATAGGACCCAAGTTACCTCAAGTACATTGTGAAAGGAATATATTTTCTGAGGAGAGTAGAGGAGGAAGAGAAAGAATCATTTCTAAATAAAATGCTATCTTCTGAGTTATCTACATTAAGGTAATATTTTTAAAAAATGGATGTTTATTAGTGTTATGAATTCTGTTTCTAGTTATGAATTTAACTATTGGGATCCCTTTCTTTTATTAGTAGGTATATTACACAGTGTTTTTTTATTGAAGAGGACATGATTCAGAGGGTTTAAATTTAATTATTTTTTAGGTAAATAAGCCTACTTAGACCAGATTACTTTAAAATCTTTTAAGTAATCATAAGAAAAGAACTAGGTTTCATGTTTTCATGTAACACAACTTTCTCAAACAGTATAAGAAAGAGATTTATCCTCTTCTATCACTTGTAATAAAGACTGGAAACAAAGTAATTTAAACACTCAAAGAAGAAGAAAAACATAACAAGAAATCAAAACAATTTAAGATTGGATGGATGGCCAGGAGAGCTGGATTCTGATCAAGACTGTAGGAGTGCACTGCAGTGCAACCTAAGCTTTGTCATTTCTGTGGCTTTCCATTCCTCAGCAGAAAGACATTCAAGCTTGGTGACTTTAAAGATCCCTTATACCTGAAGGATCTATGATTCTATTAATAAATGTCTGTCTAACATATTACCTTCCTTTAGATTTAGGGCCTTCCAATTTCTACATGTAATGACTTCAAGGATATTCAAAAACTTTCCATAAAGCTCAATCATCAAAAAGTCCATCACTGACAGCCAGGAGAGGGAGAAGCATATGGTGCATCCCATCCCTTGAGCCGAGGTGTGTCACCATTAGAAGGGCACAATTTGCCTTAGTATTGGAGGTTTCATCACCAGAGAGCTAAATCAGCCTCCGTGTGTGAGTGTCTGTAAATGTATGTAAATTTCTATCTTACTGACAAACTGGTTGGCAACACATGTACTATAAAACTAACAGAACATTATAATTCTATTAGAATTAATATTTCATTCATCCGTATTCTCAACTCAAGGTGGCTTCAGGTGCATGTGACCAAAGCAATTGCAAAGGAGCCCAGGCTTAGTGTTTAATGTTCGGTAGTTATCATGTTGAAGTTATTAGAGTTGTATCATAGATTCTGTTTTGTAAGTGAAGTTTGATGAGTCAATGGAACATGTGCCAAGGACTTAGAACCTTAGCTCACACATGGTGTTGTCTCACATCTCCTGCAGATTTTGATAGGCTACCAATCCGCCATGATGCCTTGAATAAAACCTACCTTGGGATGGGTCCTTGTCCATCTGCTTCCACACACATTGTTCCCTGGACCCCTGTCAGCCTCCCCATCTCTGCCTCACTCAGCAGCTAGTGTCTCCTCCAACTCACTGGTGCCACATTGGTCTCTTCCTCTCTGTTCCTGCTCAGTGACTGCTGCTACCCTCTGGGGATCAGAGCACAGGAAGGGTTTGGGATGGGAGTGTGTACCTACATTGTTTTGGGGTGGGGCACAACCACCACCACAGGGGTCATCCCTGTCCCCAGCTGGCAGCAACACAGTGAGTTTGGCAGATGACTTGGCCACCTCTGATTCTGGTACCAAACACATTGCAAAGCCTTGGATTTGAAGGCTGGGGAAGGATAATTTACAGGCTCTCAGGCACTTGTTCACATTTGTACTCATCAGCAAGTGTCTCTAAAACCTGGACAAGTACAACATTAAATAATAAATAAAAACAGCAAATATAAAAACCACCACAACAGATCCAGAAGAGAGACAGACAACAGAAGAATGAAGTGTGAACTTTCCCCCTATTTTTTGAATAAAGGCTCCCCATTTTCATTTTGCACTGGGCCCATGAATGATGTAGCTGGTCCTGTAATCAATAATTATTAAGCATCTGGCATATTCCAGGGACCATGATAGGTATGGGGGACCTGACAGTAGGCAAAACAAAGCACACTTCAGCCTGCAGGGAGTTTTCAATGATTTCATCATGACTTTCCTGCCTTCCATCCCTGAGATTCTTTCAAGACTCTTTTTAAAGGCATTTCCTATACACTGGTGGGAAATTAGCAAAATCAATTATGATAGCGTGATTTGCTAGCTTATCAAATGTTTGAGTTTCCATCCCTCGGTATCCCTCCCAATGGCAGGACTATACATCCTCTCCTTGGTGATCTCAGGAGTGGCCACATGACTTCTCTGGCCAATGGAATGAGGGTGGAAGTGTTGTGTGTCCCTTCCTGATAGGCATTTTAAGAGCCAGCACATAGCTCACCGGGTCTCTTTACCTTCTATTGGAGTAGCTGGCAATGTTCTATATGAAAGTTGGTTCTTTAGCCTTAGATTTAGGAAGGAGGGCAACATGGAGAAAAGCTACAGCTGACATATAGCCTAAGTAAGATGGTTGTGGCAAGTAACTGAGACAGGAGTTGTTTGTTAATGCAGCATACTCTGATCTGTTCTCACTAAGCCATCAATTGATAACCTTTCACTTGAAGGGGTCTCTGTAAAATCTTTGGAAATTTGGTCTGAAAGGCAGGACCTATAAACACATAATATCCATCATTATATCCAGAACACAACAATCTTTTAAATGACACATTGGAACTCTTTTTCCTAATACTCAATTTCCATTCCCTTCCACAACTCATTGCCAAATTATTGACCCTTCAATTAATATGTATTTAGTTTGACTTACTTTTTGTCTTATCCTGTACCAGCTATTCTGAATATTAAGTTGGTTTTGAGTCACTCATATACTGCTATCAAAAAAATGAATGAATGCAATTCATTGCATTGAAAAAAATAGAGTCAGAAATAATGGAGGCATTGGGCTATTTTTGTCATTAACCAAAACACTTTAGAAACATTCATTCATTATGCTGTCTCTACTTTTTCTCCATATCTTAGAAAAGTAGACCAAGAAGTAACCAAATCCGCTGAATTCAAATATTGACACATAGTTCAACTTCACCAACTCATTCAACACCTATTCATTGAGACCTACTATGTGCCAGACATTGTTGTAGGCATGAATCCTCTAGTACCTAGTATAGCATCAGGCATGTACAAACTGGTCAATAAATATTTATTATAAAAATGGGAATCTAATGAATTCAGTATTCACTCAAACCAGCTCATAAAAACTATAAGGTTTTTATTATGTTTTCTGGACCCGTTACTTTTCTTTGTCTGAAAGGAGATGCCAAGAAAAAAGAGAGAAAAAGCCCAGACCACTGCAAGTTAGCAACTAAAAGGCAGAACATTATGAAAAGCCCAAACAACATTATAAACACATTATTCTGCAGAAGATTTAAATCTAAAGCTACATGAAACTGTATTGGCTAAGAATTACTTCTATTTCCTTTTTTACCTGAGGGTACATCCTGAGATATTTTAGGACAGGTAAATTTTCCAAGCCACTCTAAATTTATTTAAGCAGTCCATTTCTAAGGGAGGGAGTCCTCCCCAGTGGACTGAACCTCCTCCTCACCCCCTGGGTATTATCCAGTTTTGTCAACTTCACAACTCAGGCGGTAAAAAATGCACATTTGAAATAAACCATTTCATTATGTGCATTCGTATAGTTATGGAACAAAACAGTCTTTACTCAGCTTAGGCCAGTGAATCCCTCATTTAATTACAACTGGAAAGGTTAGAAACTTTTTATTGTGCACACATATTCTCTGGGAATTATCTGGCTCTGAAGTATAATTAATCACCCTCTGTCATGCTTTCATTATATGCCGGGCCGTCCAGAGCCATTGCTTTCTTCTTTCTTCATTCATATTCCTCTGACCTTTCTCTTCACAGACCTCAGGTGAATTTCATCGACTGCTCAGAAATGACTGGATATTGTTAAACCCATTTGTCAACCACATTATCAGCTCACAAACATGAAATCTCTGCATATATTTAGCCTTTTCCATATATAGCAGCCCAAGTATTAACATGGAAGGCGTCTGTCAATGTTGACAAAAATTAAATTTCAAAACTACTGTAAATAATAAAGCAGTCATATAAAGATTATTTCTCTGGAGCATAAGCTACTAGTAAACACAATTTGCATATTGTGCTTACAGCTGTTTCAACATGAGATGTTTGCTGTGCTTCATTAAAATGATTTGATTTGTCAGATTCTAGGATAGTCAAAAGTCTATATAAAGAACTATATAAGGAAGTTTAGTGACATTTTTGATTTTTAAAGCTAGGCACATATGGCATAGGAGGAATAAAGTGAACTGAGTAACGTATCTTTAGGAGAATTATTAGGGTGTGAAGGTGGGGAAGTCCACCATTAGCTCAATTCCAAAACTATTTCCCTGTCCCAGTAAAGCCATTAATACTTTCCATGCACAACTCAATGGAAGTAGAATGGCCATTCCCAAAGCAAGCTGAGAGGACACGATGTCCTTGCACACCAACAACTGAACATGACAGAATCAAGCATGTACTTGGTAACTAAGCATGTCTCGGACAAGTTTTCTGTGGAACTGATTTAATTGGAAAATTCTATACCTTTCCTCTTTTGCCCATATCCAGTCAGAAAGCATAAAATCCAATTGCTCAGTGGGACTGGAAAAGGGCGTGTGAATTGGCATTCTCTCTTCCAGGAAGAGAAGAGCCAACCGTTCTTAGAAAAATGGTTGGGGCCTCTGTTTCTTCATGATTTCCATAGGAGAATATTCCATGAACCTCTACTTATTGAAGTTCTCTTTAACAGAGAAGAAAGTCTTTATTTTGTATCTAGTTGATGATTTTCTTATTTTCTTTTTCTCTTATTCAATGTTATATAGTGATATATATTAATATATATAGTATTTATAAGAATATATCAATATCTGTATAAATATCTTATGACTCAAGAATAACTATGATAAGTCAATCTTTAGCTAACTTTCTCAAACTATGGACCTGAAAATTCCTTTAAACATAATTTGTGACCTTTTTAGTCCTGAAGCTCCTCCTGTTTCATTAAGACGGAGAAGCTGGGCTGAGCATCTCTTACTACAGGTTATACATTTAAAAAGAATGTTTAAGATTTCAAATATAAAAGCACTTGCTAAACGCACTCACAAATCAAGCACTAGTGTCAGTGAAAAGGCGACTTATTCATTGACTAGTAGTCATCACAAATCGTGACCTTGTGTATGTGCAGACACACAAATATGTGTACTATATAGTGATACTTTGTCAAAAAGCAATCCCATCAAAAGAAAAAATTTGTCAATCATTTTTATCTTATCTAATGATGTATATTTGACAACAATCTGTGGAAAATTAATAGCAGGAGAATCTGTGTGTAGGGAACTGGGGAAGTGACAGGAATGATTATGTGTTGGTGGTATGACTTTGCTGTAACTCTGCAGCAAAGTGGCAGATATTAATTCCCTTTATGAATAAGTCTCCAAATAAAGCTCAGTTCTGAACATATGATTAACTCTATGGACAGGAACAGGTGTTCCTATTTGAATTTTATGTTTGAAAAAGTACACTTGCCTATGCATTCACAGGTCAACTATCGCTACCTAATTGGACCAGGTGTTCAATACAAAGGGTAATTTCCTCCTAAAGATTTTTCACAGACTACCGTAGGAAAAACAACAACCGAACACTAACTGAACAAAATCCTAAAGCCTAGCCAAATAAACAAGAACGATGGGAGCCATCTTAATCTTATTCAAGGGTGTACTTAGATATTTACCTTTAGGCAGAATAATGGAGTGAAAATTGTTGCTTGGATGAATGTTGAAAAAAAAGGATTCCTTTTTACAGTTCTACTTATTTTTATAATCAAACATGTAAGGGATATTTGATATCTGCAGGCTAATATTCATACCCACTTCTTAAAATAAAATTAAAACACACATTTTTCCACTTCTAGCTTCTGTGGAAATTGACTTTAACTCCAGGGCCTGAGAGTGAGGCAAGGGCCATCAGAATAATTCAAGTTCCAGTCACAGTGATTGATTGAGGCAAACAACACAAGTCCATCTGGTTAGGGCCAAAGAGAGTGAGGATTAGGGCTTTTTTTTTCTGTACTCTTTTCAGGAGAGGTGCATACCATTGTCCAGGTGTACACTGCAGAAGGACGATACATCTGAGGGGATACAATTCATATTGATATATCTTCATTATTTTGACTTTTTTCTTATTTTATCAGAACTTTGTCAACTCCAGCATACATGGTTTCCGTATTTATTTGAACAATTTTTTGGGGGGGTAGATGATGCTAAAATGTCTTGTTTTAAGAAAATCAGCACATTTGGACAATTTTCCAACAGATGAAAGTAAAGACTGTTCTTCTACAAGGTATATGCAGATAATTATGCTTGGACATGGGATAGACAAGTTTCAGAATCAAGACCGAACCTATCTAGCATCTAGCATGACAAAAAATAGCCCATGATTTGAAGCAAGGAGTTTAAATAGATAGGTTTTAGAATGCAAGGCAATGCTACACTTTCAAAACTATTTGCTTTCAAATGTAATTTTTTACTGTTAATTTGGTATAATGTTTTAAGCAACATTAATGTTATAAGCAACATGATGAGAAATATGGTTTGGCTTTGTGTCCCAACCCAAATCTCATCTTGTAGCTCCCCTATTTCCCATGTGTTGTGGGAGGACCACGTGGGAAATGATTGAATCATGGGATCAGGTCTTTCCCATTCTGTTCTCATGATAGTGTATGGGTCTCACGAGATCTGACGACTTTAAAAATTGGAGTCTCCCTGCACAAGCACTCCTTTTTGCCTGCCCCCATCCATGTAAGATATGACTTGCTCGTTTTTGTCTTCCACCATAATTGTGAGGCTTCCTCAGCCATGTGGAACTGTTAGTCCAATTAAACCTCTTTCTTTTGTAAATTGCCTAGTCTCAGGTATGTCTTCATCAGCAGCATTAAAATGAACTAATACAATAAATTGTTACCATGAGTGGGGTGTTGATGAAAAGATACCTGAAAATGTGGAAGAGACTTTGGAACTGGGTAACAGGCAGAGGTTGGAACAGTTTGGAGGTCTCAGAATAAGACAGGAAAATGTGGGAAAGTTTGGAACTTCCTAGAGACTTGCTGAATGGCTTTTCCCAAAATGCTGACAGTGATATGGACAATAAAGTCCAGAATGAGGTGGTATCAGATGGAGATGAAGAACTTGTTGGGAATTGAGGTAAAGATGACTCTTGCTACGTTTTAGCAAAGAGACTGGTGGCATTTTGTCCCTGCCCTAGAGACATGTGGAACTTTGAACTTGAGAGAGATGATTTAGGGTATCTGGTGGAAAAAATTTCTAAGCAGCAAAGCATTCAAGAGGTGACTTGGGTGCCATCAAAGGCATTCGGTTTTATAAGGGAAGCAGAGCATAAAAGTTCAGAAAATTTACAGTCTGACAATGTGACAGAAAAGAAAATCCCATTTTCTGAGGAGAAATCCAAGCCTGCTGGAGAATTTTGCATAAGCAATGAGGAGCCAAATGTTAATCCTCAAGACAATGAGAAAAATGTATCCAGGGAAGCCCCTCCTGTCACAGGCCTGAAGGTCTAGGAGGAAAAAGTGGTTTTGGTGGGCTGGGCCCAGGATCCCCTTGCTGTGTGCAGCCTAGGGACTTGATGCCACGCATCACAGCTGTTCCAGCCATGGCTGTAAGGGGCCAATGTAGAGCTCAGGTCATGGCTTCAGAGGGTGGAAGCTGCAAGCCTTGGCAGCTTCCACATGGTGTTGAGCCTGTCAGGGCACAGAAGTCAATAATTGGGGTTTGGGAACCTCCATCTAGATTTCAGATGTATGGAAATGCCTGGATGTCTAGGCAGAAGTTTGCTGCAGGGGCAGGCCCCTCATGGAGAACCTCTGCTAGGGTAGCGTGGAAGGGAAATGTAGGGTCACATCCCCACACAGAGTCCCTACTGGGGCACTCCTAGTGGAGCTGTGAGAAGAAGGCCACCATCCTCCAGACCCCAGAATGGTAGATCCACAAACAGCTTGCACCATGCACCTGAAAAAGCCACAGACACTAAACACCAGTCCCTGAAAGCAGCCACGAGGGAGGGTGTATCCTGCGAAGCCACAGGGGTGGAGCTGCCCAAGACCATGGGAACCCACCTCTTACATCAGTGTGACCTGAACGTGAGACATGGAGTCAAAGGAGATTATTTTGGAGCTTTAAGATTTGACTGCCCTGCTGTATTTTGGACTTGCATGGCGCTTGTAGCCCCTTTGTTTTGGCCAATTTCTCCCATTTGGAACAGCTGTATTTATCCAATGCCTGTACCCCCATTGTATCTAGGAAGTAACTACCTTGCTTTTGATTTTACATGTTCATAGGTGGAAGGGAGTTGGCTTGTCTCAGATAAGACTTTGGACTATGGACTTTTGAGTAAATGCTGAAATGAATTGACAGTTCGGAGACTGTTGGGAAGGCATGATTGGTTTTGAAATGTGAATATATGAAATTTGGGAGGGGCCGGGGCAGAATGATATGGTTTGGCTCTGTGTCCCCACCCAAATCTCATCTTGTAGCTCCCATAATCCCCAGGTTTTGTGGGAGGAACCTGGTGAGACATGACTGAATCACAGCAGTGGGGAGTAAGTCTTTCCTGTGCTGTTCTCTTGATAGTGAATGGGTTTCATGAGATCTGATGGTTTCAAAAATGGAAGTCTCCCTGCACAAGCTCTCTTTTTGCCTGCTGCCATCCATGTAAGATGTGATTTGATCCTCCTTGCCTTCCACCATGATTGTGAGGCCTCCCCAGCTATGTGGAACTGTAAGTCCAATTAAACCTCTTTCTTTTTAAATTGCCCAGGCTCTGGTATATCTTTATCAGCAGCATGAAAATGGACTAATATAATAAGCAACCAAAATTTAGCATACATAAACACTTGACGGCACTAAAAAAAAATTCTCTGAATAAAAAATGAAGCAATCTTTTAAAAGCCATACAACTGAAGCTAAATAAATTTCACTATCTTTTAGCATTAACATTGGCTTCTCCACAATAGAAAATATTAGACTCATTTCAAATATAAACAGCATGATTATTTCAAATATAAACAGCATGATTATATTGATCATAGAAATTATCCAGAACTAAATTTTAAATTTCTTTCTTCACTGTATTTATCATTAACATACATCCCTTTAAGATTCAAGTTTATGATAGTGCTTAGATGAAACATAATTTGAAAAGTTATAATGAATATGAATATGAACTACAAATATGAACTATTTCAACAATATAAACTATAAATCGGAAATTTACCAAGGAATATAGTCATGTGATACTGGGGGAACATCAGGAACATGAGGAGCTAAAACTTATACACAGTTTTCTTACATTTAGAACATCTCTCGTTGAAGTACTGAAATATTCATGGCAATAATTCACCAGAAAAAATTCCAAACACTTTTATTTAAAAATATTTAGGGTATACTTGACGTAGTTGATACTGGTAATTGAGAAGCCAAGACCTTTGCTTCTCAAAATTAAACAAAAACTACTTAAGATCTCCATTCCTACTAGAAAAAATGGCGAAGTCTGTGGTTTGGTTATTGGTACAAGTAAGCTTTGAAAGTATCATAATTTGTTTTCCTGAAAAAAAGACATGAAATTTTTACATAACATCTAATATGTGAGTGTACTTGAATCTTAAAAATTTACATATTCTACTATATTAATTCTAACAATATGATTTGTATAATTTTGTAGAGTAGCTTATATATGTTTCAATATTTATTGATAAATTAATCATAAACTAACTTTGGAAATTTCCTCAAGAAAGAGTTACCTTTTACTAATTTGCACAAAAGTGCCATGTAGGCTGGCAGTAGTCTTTACTACTGGGGAAGCAAACTTCCTCCTTCCCACTGACATAAAGGAATATATAATCCCTGCAGCTGCTAGAACTAACATCCTGCCATATTAACACCAGGAAGTGGAGTATGAAAATCAAGAGAGAACCTGGGTTCTGGTGACATGATTTGAGGACTATGTTGAGCCCCCTTTGAAGCCATCCCTCCCATCTGTTCAACTCTGTGGGCCAATACATTTATTTATTTTATATTTTAGCTCAAGTAGGTTTAGGTGGCAGTTTCTGCCACTGCCAACAAAATCCTAAATGATACAAATCCTGAGAAAATTATTCGTGCACAAATAGCTATTTCCAGCATCCAAATAGAAAAGTGCTAGTCAGGTAAATCTGTATTTGGGTCTCTCGGTGCAAATATTTTGGGATTCTTCCAATATTTGTGCCCAATGGCTAATTACATGGTTTTTTTATAGGATAGACATAGGTTAAATTTTCTCTTGGCTATTTATTAGTGCTGTGGTACAAAGTTTGTGTTAGTATTAAATGAGGTAAGAGGTATAATACCTTGACTATTGTAGGTGTTCAGTAAGTGACAATAATTATTATAGCTTATTTCTTCCCTTTCCCTTCAAGGTACTAGATATCTTTGGGCATATTATAATTATTATTTCACTTTTGTATTTTATAATTCATTATTGTATTTAGAAAATATGCCTTGGACACCTATTGTATGCTTTTTGTTCTAGATTAAGGATCCAGCGGTAAACAGAATAGACAAATTATTCACTTTTACAGAGCTTTCAAGATTGTGGGATTCAGAGTACCAGGGGTAGGGTAAAACTTGAATTAGGAAGACTTTTGAGCTCAGATATAAGTGATGCGGAAGTATTAGCAATGTGCAGATCTGTGATGAGAGCATTCCAGATCAAGGGTAAGGGTTCTGAAGCAGGAACCAGCTTGGCTTCTAGGGATGTGAAGCAACTGGTATAACAGTAACATACTGGAGAAGCAAGGTGATAAAGATTGGAGCAGTAGGTAGAAAAAAGATCATTCAAGCTGTGTAGGCTAGAATATTAAATTAAGATACTATTCCGGTGAAACCAAAGCTTTTCAACCACCTGCTACTTTTAGGTGAGTGAGTGAGTGTGTGTGTGTTTGTGTGTATGAGATGGGACAAGCTATTCACTACTCTGTAATAGCATCTCTTTCTCTGTGTCATTAATAAGCATATGATCAAAATAAATGAGCATTATCTTCATGATGAAATCATTTGATGAGAATGATGAATTTTTGATGCCAGTGTAAAGGAGGAGGATGATGATAACAACCTCACTATTGTTGACTATAAAGTGCATCATGTAGTTTTACATGAACAAACTAGTAAATATGAAGCCTTTTTTTGTAGTTCCAGTGGTGCAATTGGTTAGCTTGTGGAACTTATAAAAAGCTTTTGTCCCTCTGAATTGTTTGTTTTAAAGGCATCAACTTACTAAGCCATCTATTCTGGGTAATAGATCTGTACAGGAGATAGCAAATTCACTAAGACAGGTAAGAGGTAGTATAGGGAAGCAATAGTAGTAGCAAAAGTATTTCTAATTTATTATAAAATGAATACAAATAACTCTTTTTAATAAAACTAAAATGAAAGAGCAATAGCTTAGAGTATGACCACTCCAGGGGTGATAGCATTTTAATGAAGACAGAATGCAACAGATAAAGTGAAATTTTGGATGTCAAACAGTGTATATAAGACAATTGCTTTCAGTATAAAGCCTTCCGGGGTCCTCTGAATTCATACAATATTATTAGTTTATAAATCATAGGTTTTTAGCACGTGAATGCTCCATCATTTTGAGGATCCTTTTCAAATTAGGAAGTAAAATTTTCATTATGTCACCCAATTGATTACTATGCTTGGCATTTTGGGGAGTGATTACACATATTTATTCAACACTTGGCAATAGTAAAAATGAGCGTTTTTTTCTTTAAAATATATAAAAATTTTAGAACACTTAAGAAGGCTTAAACAGTCATATTAGAAACCAGTGAGGTAACAAGGGCAATTATGAGTCTCTTTCACACTCATTAGCCGTTTCCTATGCGTCTTTACATATAACTAATCCTGACCTCAGCTCACCTTCTCACATGGAGCTCACCCCTTATTATGTCTTTCTAGTTCTTGGAACCCACCTTCTCATGAATACTTAAAACTCTCCAGAGGAAACTAATATGCTAAATCAAGAAAGGAGTCTAGAGTACTTTAAATCTCCAGTTTTTTCAAGTGCCTTGCCCTGTGCAGCTAAACGAAAGTAACAATCACACAGTAGAGATAAAATACAAATATTGTTTCTGAAAAAAAGTAGAGGCAAATCTTTAATAAAACCACAAATAAGAACTGGACAAAGCCATATATCCAGTAAGTTTGAAAAAATTAGCATGTTGTATTATTCATGTATGTAGTTAAGTGTTACTGCTGAATGTAGATGTTACTGATCCAAATATCAGATGGCTGGATGTGTAGAATTTGGAGCTAGTCTATATTTATATACTTGCTGATTACTTTTCCTATAAGACCACTCTAGACCAGCAATGGGATGCTAGAAAAAATATATTTGAACTATCTGTTTCTCAGTTTGAATCCCAAGATTGAGCAAATGATTACTTAAGTTAACAAAATAATTCTCAACTTTTGAAAAATGAGGTACAAATAAACATTCTAAGTAACTTTTTTCATCATTGTATTATAAAATGGACTCTGGTCTTAGAAAATGTGTAATGAGAAATAATAGCTAAATTTAGTGATGCTGATTAGGCACACTGCTATGTGCTAGGGCAACGTATTAAATTCTTAACATACATTATCCCAATAATACTATCATTATTCACACCTTATTGATGAAGAAACAGAAGCTAATGGTAGTTACATGGATTTCCAGAGTCATATGGTGGATCTGATATTTGACTAGTCCTTGCTGGAGCCAAAGATCATGTTCAAAAACACTACAGGTTTTGATGTTTTGAAATGTTAGTAAAAGTTTACAGAAAAGAAATGTAGGTATTTGTCAGAAAGTCATTAGAAATATTAGAATTAAGCTATAATTGGTCTCAGGGGAAGCATGGTATGAGGCTGTTACAGGAATGTGGACACTAGAGAAAGAGCCACCCCTGCTCCTGTGTAGGGGAGATTCAGCACCAAGGACAGCAACCTAGGTGGCTTACCCACTGGAGACCACAACTCAGTCCAAAGACCCAGAGACAAATGACTGTGGTTGGGACAGATTTTTACACAATGTAGTTCCAGAGACCAGCTTTAGCTCCTCTGAGATCTAGATCCATCCAGGGGGCGGAGGGGAAGGGGACACTCAACAAATTTGTGTAAGACCAAATTGAAACTGTTCAGTCAAAATCTATTTTTGACAGCATGTAAATTTAAACATATATATACACACACAAGCACAACTGTATATTTGAGTTTAAAAAGAGTATTTCTGAATATGTGAAAACTAAACTCAGACAAACCCTCTAGGGTAGCATGCAAGCCTTAGATGTTTCAAAGTTAATAACAGCCTGATAATTACTGTCACTTAATTAAATTTTTGCAAGGTCAAACCCAAAGAGAGATGTGTTATTTCCCCTTAGGCACTAATCCCACTGGAAAAAAATCCACTGAGTAAAGGGGAGGTACAAAGCTATAATGTAATAAAAGTTTAAAGAAATACAACTGCCTGGGTAAAGACCATGAAGGTCACACACTAGACAATTATCAGGTAGCATTTAACCAACTCTAGTATTCTTCTAACACCTGGTCTTCCTTTTGGAATCTGAAGCTCCCTTGTTTGCATTTTCTCTGCAATAACAGTTTCAAATATCTAGCCCTTGCATGAAGTCATGGTTTTGTACTTTTTTCCTCCTCTATCTTTTCTTTTTTTTTTTTTTTTATTATACTTTAGGGTTTTAGGGTACATGTGCACAATGTGCAGGTTTGTTACATATGTATCCATGTGCCATGTTGATTTCCTGCACCCATTAACTCATCATTTAGCATTAGGTGTATCTCCTAATGCTGTCCCTCCCCCCTCCCCCCACCCCACAACAGTCCCTGGAGCGTGATGTTCCCCTTCCTGTGTCCATGAGTTCTCATTGTTCAATTCCTACCTATGAGTGAGAACATGCGGTGTTTGGTTTTTTGTCCTTGCGATAGTTTACTGAGAATGATGTTTTCCAGTTTCATCCATGTCCCTACAAAGGACACGAACTCATCATTTTTTATGGCTGCATAGTATTCCATGGTGTATATGTGCCACATTTTCTTAATCCAGTCTATCGTTGTTGGACATTTGGGTTGGTTCCAACTCTTTGCTATTGTGAATAGTGCCGCAATAAACATACGTGTGCATGTGTCTTTATAGCAGCATGATTTATAGTCCTTTGGGTATATACCCAGTAATGGGATGGCTGGGTCAAATGGTATTTCTAGTTCTAGATCCCTGAGGAATCGCCACACTGACTTCCACAATGGTTGAACTAGTTTACAGTTCCACCAACAGTGTAAAAGTGTTCCTATTTCTCCACATCCTCTCCAGCACCTGTTGTTTCCTGAGTTTTTAATGATGGCCATTCTAACTGGTGTGAGATGGTATCTCACTGTGGTTTTGATTTGCATTTCTCTGATGGCCAGTGATGAGGAGCATTTCTTCAAGTCAATCCTAAGCCAAAAGAACAAAGCTGGAGGCATCACGCTACCTGACTTTAAACTGTACTACAAGGCTACAGTAACCAAAACAGCATGGTACTGGTACCACAACAGAGACATAGATCAATGGAACAGAACAGAGCCCTCAGAAATGATGCCGCATAGCTACAACTATCTGATCTTTGACAAACCTGACAAAAACAAGAAATGGGGAAAGGATTCCCTATTTAATAAATGGTGCTGGGAAAACTGGCTAGCCATATGTAGAAAGCTGCAACTGGATGCCTTCCTTACACCTTATACAAAAATTAATTCAAGATGGATTAAAGACTTATATGTTAGACCTAAAACCATTAAAATCCTACAAGAAAACCTAGGCAATACCATTCAGGACATAGGCGTGGGCAAGGACTTCATGTCTAAAACACCAAAAGCAATGGCAACAAAAGCCAAAATCGACAAATGGGATCTCATTAAACTAAAGAGCTTCTGCACAGCAAAAGAAACTATCATCAGAGTGAACAGGCAACCTACACAATGGGAGAAAATTTTTGCAACCTACTCATCTGACAAAGGGCTAATATCCAGAATCTACAATGAACTCAAACAAATTTACAAGAAAAAAACAAACAACCCCATCAAAAAGTGGGCAGAGGACATGAACAGACACTTCTCAAAAGAAGACATTTATGCAGCCTCCTCTATCTTTTCAACCACCAAAGTGTTTTCATTAGTAACTTACTCCAATTCATTGTTTTTCAAACTAAATCTATGCCTCACCACAAAAGGTATTATTCTAGGTGCTGTATTTGCTTATTTAATACTTACAGCTGCCTTGTAGTGTTATTATGTCCATTTTACATGAAGAAAGTGAGGTGTGGAGTCATCACACAATGTGCCACAGTTCACACAGCTAGGAAGTGGTGGAGCAGGGTGTGAACCAGCCTTTTGCCTCTTGAGTTTTTGTCCTTAACAACTTCACTGATGCCTCTCAATATTCATATTACATATCTTCTTCCCTTGGTGATACTTGAAAACCCACTAGAGGTATAAGGCACTTTCTTTCCATCCCCTCATCCCCACCCCACTGGAGAATCTTTTAATTATTTACTCTAGCTAGGAAGTTTATTAGTGTATCCCTATAATTCCCAGAGATCTAAAGAGATCTAAAATGATTACTACTTTAGAAAATTATGTTTCAAGGAATTCTCCCTTACCCTGAGCCTTTATAGGTTGAACTGTGTCTCCCCAAAAGATAAATTGAAGTCCTAACCCCTACTACCTATATATATATATATATAGTCATATATACAGTCATATATCTATAGTCATATATATAGTCATATATAGAGTCATATATATATAGTCATATATAGAGTGTCATATATATATATATGACTTTACTTGGAAATAGTGTTATTAAAAATATAATCGCATTAAGATAAGGTCATTAGGGTGAGCTGTAATCCAATATGACTGGTGGCTTTATAAGAAGAAAACATCAGGAAAAAAAAATACATATGGGAAAAACACCATGTGACAACAGAGTCAGAAGCTAGAGTTATGCACCTGAAAGCCAAGGAATAATGAGGATTGGTGGAGCTAGAAAGAGACAAGGAAGGATGCTACCCAGAGACACTGCAGACAGATTGATTTTAGATTTCCAGCTTCTAGAACTTAAGGAGAGTAGATTTTTGTTGTGCTAAGCCACCCAATCTGTGGTACTTAGTTTTGGCCATCCTAGGGAACTAATACATTATCTCATATTCTATTTTTACTGCAGTTTGCAGGAGGAGAGGTAAAATGGAGCTATCCTGATAAAAACAGCTACTATGTGGTCTACTGGGGTGACTTTTTGCCTGGCCCATTAAAACACACACGAAAAATGAAAACACTCAATTAAACAACTATATAAACCTTCCCTGGACAACATTTTCCTTGATAACTTCACTTTTACTTCCTCTTACCAACTGACCAAATAGTTAACTAGCATTAAAAGGAATTTTATTTGCTTATTTCTCCATTTTAAAACTCTGACCTTGCCAAATCGCTCTTTAGCTTCTCTACGTAATTAAGTATTTTTCTATTATATTTCAGTGGCTGTTTGACAATAATAGTCTGGAAAAACGGTAAAGAATTTATCTCACTTCCTGGGTACCATAGGAATGGTTATCACTTATTAGTACAACTCCTGGGAATAAAATAACATCTGCAAACTTTATGAGTGTCTCAATATCTCAAGGTGGGAGGTGGTCATAGTACATGATACAGATTCAAATCACACCCCTCATTCAGATTATTTGGAAAAATCTTCCATACTGAAAAATATAGCCGTACTAGAAAGGTAAAGTGATAGCCAGAAAGACCTTTTGCTAGGTTCAAATATAAAGAAAACTTTATGAAGAAGGTTTCTCACTGTGCTTACCTATTTGCTTGTATTAACCTGGGCTTTAACAAATAAAACCCTCTAGTATTTTGAATTGTGGATGATTTCTTCCATATGCAACCTTCTCCTTTACATTTTTTCATATCAGGCATATATCATTTAAATCACACAGCTATTGTGTATTTTCTATTTTACTATGCAACAGGATGAAAATATGGTTAGAATACTTTCACATGCTTTTAGACACCTTCATTTTCCCACATTTAAATATCCAGTTTCAGATTTCTATCATTTTCAAATAGCTCTGCCTTACTCTTTGTGGGTAAAACTATTACTACACTTCAATTTCCACTAATGTAATGTCTACTTTTGTTAAGCAAGCACTGTACGGTGGGTGCAGTACTAATATTTGAAAGTCTAGTGAGTATATTTCCAGTGTAACACAAGTAAATAAAAAGCTTTTATTTTTCTCTTAATTTTTTTTTTTTTTTGATAAGGGAAAGGGCTGTGGTTTCCTGACTGCTTTTCAAATACATGTCAGCAAATCAGTGGCTTCCTTTAATAAATTTGTCACTTTGTGATGTGTTTTTAATCCTTCTAAAGAATTTTCAGGCCGGGCACATTGGTTCACGCCTGTAATCCCAGCATTTTGGGAGGCCAAGGTGGGCGCATCACGAGGTCAGGAGCTCAAGACCATCCTGGCTAACACAGTGAAACCCCGTCTCTACTAAAAATACAAAAAAATTAGCTGGGAGTGGTAGCTGGTGCCTGTAGTCCCAGCTACTCGGGAGGCTGAGAGGCTGAGGCAAGAGAATGGCGTGAACCCAGGAGGTGGAGCTTGCAGTGAGCTGAGATCGTGCCACTGCCCTCCAGCCTGGGCAACAGAGTGAGACTCTGTCTCAAAAAAAAAAAAAAAAAAAAAAAAAAGAATTTTCATAACAAGGATAATTGGACCAAAAATCATTGTTTTGTTTCCTCTTTAGGCAGAGTAAATGGCTAATTTTTGAAGTGTTATGTTAGGGTCAAGCAAAAGCTCCTCCTTTGTAAAATCTGCCTTTATCACTATGCCAGCATTTGGAAGGATCTTTATTATATCTATAAATTCGGTTAAAAGCAATCTGGTTCTAGAAGCCTCCTGCTAGAAGACAACTGTCTGTCCTTGACAGAGTAACATGGAAATCTGGAAATAGTTGTCTGTGTGGCTTTTTGTATGTAAAAGTACTTTCATTCATGACATCTCACTGATTTCTCACAATAATGCTGATAACAGAAGTGGGTCATATTTATTGAGCATTTTTTATGTACCAGGCACTTTGACATATACTTCTTTGAAAAAAATATGTAGTCATCACAACAATCCTATGAAGTAGATTATTAATATTTTTCCCATTTTAAAAATGAGAAAACTGAAACGCAGAGGTTCAAGTTGGCTAAGGTCACACATGGACAATTAGTAGTAAAACTTGGATAGAACTTAGGTGTTTTGGCTCTACAACCCTTATTTTGAACTTTATTTTATAATTAGCCCCATTTTATCAATGCATAAACTGAGGCTTAGGGAAAATGATTTCCTTGCTGGTTTGTATAGTTAGCAAATGTCCAAGTGGGGATGAGCATTCTGGTCTCCCACACTTCTGGCCAGGAAGTCTTTTCTATAGGAGAGACCGCTTCCTGTGTCCCAGTCATCCAAAGGTATTTAGTTAGCACCTTCGATACCAGACATTGTCTTAGATGCTGAGGATGCAACAATGGAAAAGACAAGGACTCCATTACCCTTGGAACTTTTATGAAAAAGAGAACAAAGATTCAAAATTTAAAAAAAAAAAGATTAACCAGACAAGAAAAGGGCAATGGTTAAATAGTTGGGAGCGTTCATTGTCATTACCAGCTATTAGCATATGAGCTGTTTATTTTTCAGAGTAGCTTAGCTGTCTTTTGGAAACGTTCTGTGTGAAGAGTTCATAATAAATTCTAATGGGAGAGACCAAAGGCATTCTCTGAGTGGGAAGTGCCATTCTGGACATGTGTATGGTGTTTAATACATAAGAGATGGTCAGTAAATAGTCACTGAATTTAACTGCCTTTCTCGGGAACTGTTGGAGTCTCTAAAGCAGTTAGAGGTCACTGGACTGGCCTGGAAATAAACACCTCTCTATCTCTAGTAGTTTTATTTAATCTAATTATGACTTTGTAATGTAATTATTACTTTGGCCTTTCAAATTCCAACTACAAATATTTCTGTCTTCCTAAATTAGGGCAAAAGAAAACACCTGATCTTCTGTAGTGATCATTTTATCAAATACTTACATAATATTTCATCATTTTATCAAAAGGTAAAATAACATGATATAAAAATGAGTAATTAATACAAAAGAACTAGGATAAAATGAAATAAGGCTAAAAAGCTGAATAAATCTACCAATGAACTAAGAATACAAATATAAATAAACTAAGAACATAAAACTGAATAAACTTACCAAAACAAAATATATTTCTAAAATATGTACATTCAATCAATGTTATCATTCTGAAAAACAATCCTTCAACTTGGTCTAGACAGTGAAATGTTGTTCTTTCTTGATTTCCCACATAAGCACCAGTTGTCAGTCATCTGACAGACTTCTTACAGATTTTAGAGTATTGGCTGAGTCTCCAATGCTAGTTTTTAACTCAGTTATGACCTCACTGTCTTAAATAGTTCAGATGCTCTTCTCTTTGACTTAAAAAGAATCCATCTTTTCAGTGCAGAGAGATGTACTTTCTGCTTTTAGCTCTGCTTTACTTTTCCCAGTTCCAGACCGGGGGCCACTTTGCTCGTCACCATCTGGTAAACTTGCCAGAGTTTACTGTCCACATTTGGACACCTTCTTTTGAGCTTTACTGAGACTCTTGTTTTGTGAGACATATTGTATCTTGAGTTTCTAACTTTAAAAAACCACTCAAAGATTGCTCAAGCAAATTAAAGGTGCAGGGTTTATATAACAGGATACTATGCACCTATAAAAAGAATGAGGAAGCTCATTGTGTGAGGGTATAAAATGATCTCCAACAAGATAAATGAAGATAGGTGCAGAAAAATTCATGTAGTGAGACAACTTTTACATAAGGGGGATGAAATTTATAATACATGTTAATTTTGCTTTGTATTTTCAAGGAGAATTAATGGAAGGACAACAGAAGAAAACAATAAAAGTGACAATGGGACAGGGAACAGGATGAATTGGGGGTGGGGTTAGGATTGAAATGTTTCATTAAATATTTTTTAAATATTGTTTTTTAAAACCATGTGAATGTATTACCTTTAGAAAAGGTGCTAAATATTTTGTTTAGTGGTTACATGATTCTGTATACGTGATAAAATTCCATAGACCTATTGTATTAGTCTGTTCTCATATTGCTATTAAGAACTACCTGAGACTGGGTAATTATAAAGGAAAGAGGTTTAATTGACTTACAATTCAGCATGGCTGGCGAGACCTAAAGAAACTTACAATCATGGTGGAAGGGGAAGCAAGGCACCTTTTTCACAAGGTGGCAGGAAGAGAAACGAATGCAGGAGGAACTAGAAAACACTTATAAAACCATCAAATCTTGTAAGAACTCACTATCTCAAGAACAGCATGGGGAAAACTGCACCCATGATTCAATTACCTCCACCTGGTCCTCCCTTGACACATGGGGATTTGGGGGATTACAATTCAAGATGAGATTTTGGGTGGGGACACAGCCAAACCATAGAATTCTGCCCTGGCCCCTCCCAAATCTCATGTCCTCACGTTTCAAAACCAATCACGCCTTCCCAACAGTCCCCCAAAGTCTAACTTCATTCCAGCATTAACCCAAAAGTCCAAGTCCAAAGCCTCATCTGAGATAAGGCAAGTCTTCCTTCCACCTAGGAGCCTGTAAAATCAAATGCAATTTAGTTACTTCCAAGATACAATGGGGGTAGAGGCATTGGGTAAATGTTCTTGTTCCATTTGTTCTCACATTTGGCTAATGTGAGAAATTAGCCAAAACAAAAGGGCTACAGGTTCTGTGCCAGTCTGAAATACACCTGGGCAGTCATTAAATATTAAAGTCCCCACATGATCTCCTTTGACTCAATATCTCACATCCAGGTCATGCTTATACAAGAGGTGGGCTCCTACAGCCTCAGGCAGCTCTGTCCCCATGGCTTTGTAGGGTAAAGTCCCCCTCCTGGCTGCTTTCATGGGCTGGCATTGAGTACCTATGGCTTTCCCAGGTGCATGGTGTAAGCTATCAGTGGATCTACCATTCTGGGGTCTGCAGGATGGTGGCCCTCTTCTCTCAGCTCCAGTAGACAGTGCCCCAGTGGGGACTGTAAGTGAGGGCTCCCACCCCACATTTCCCTTCCACACTGCCTTAGCAGAGGTTCTCCATGAGGGTTCTTCCCCAGCAGCAAACTTCTCCTGGACATTTAGGCAGTTCCATACATCTTCTGAAATCTAGGCAGAGGTTTCCAAACCTCAATTCTTGACTTTTGTGCACCTACAAGCCCAACAGCACATGTAAGCCACCAAGGCTTGTGGCTTTCACCCTCAGAAGCAGTGGCCTGAGCTGTATATCGGCCCCTTTTAGCCACAGATGGTATGCAGGGCACTAAGACTGCACAATGCAGCAAAGCCCTAGACTTGGTCCACAAAAGTATTTTTTCCTCCTAGACCTCTGGGCCTGTAATGGGAGGGACTTCCATGAAGACCACTGACATGGCCTGGAGACATTTTCTCCATTGTTTTGGTGATTAACATTTGGCTCCTGGTTACTTAGGCAAATTTCTGCAGCCAGCTTGAATTTCTCCTCAGAAAATGGGTTTTTCCTTTCTATTGCATTGTCAGGTTGCAAATTTTCCAAACTTTTATGCTCTGTTTCCCTTTAAAATGTTAGTTCCAACTCTAAACCATCTCTTTGTGAATACTTAAAACTGAGCACCCAAGTCACCTCTTGAACTCTTTGCTGCTTAGAAATTTCTTCTGCTAGATACCTTAAGTCATCTGTCTCAAGTTCAAAGTTCACAGGTCTCTAGAGCAGGGGCAAAATGCTGCCTGTCTCTTTGCTAAAGCATAGCAAGAGCTATTTGTCTTGTTTATTTTTCAGAGTAACTTAGCTGTCTTTTGGAAATACTTCGTATGAAGAGGTCATAATAAAATCGAATGGGAGAGACCAAAGGCATTCTCTGGGTGGGAAGTGCCATCCTGGACATGTGGAACTTTGCTCCACTTCCCAAGAAGTTCCTCATCCCCATCTGAGACCACTTCAGCCTGGACTTCACTGCTTATATCACTATCAGCATTTTTGGTCAAAACCACTCAACGAGTCTCTAGGAAGTTCCAGGCTTTCCCACATCTTCCTGTCTTTTGAACCCTCCAAACTGTTTCAACCTCTCTGCCTGTTACCCAGTTCCGAAGTCACATCCACATTTTCAGGTATCTTTCTAGCAGTGCCCCACTACCTAGGTACCAATTTACTGTATTAGACCATTGTCACACTGCTATAAGAAATACCTGAGACTGGGTAATTTATAAAGGAAAGAGCTTTAATTGACTCACAGTTCAGCATGGCTGGGGAGGCTTCAGGAAACTTACAATCATGGCAGAAGGCAAAGGGGAAGCAAGGGATCTTCTTCACAAAGTGGCAGGAAGGAGAATGAATGCTGAAGGAACTACCAAACACTTATAAAACCATCAGATATTGTGAGAACTCACTATCACAAGAACAGCACAGGAGAAAATACCCCCATGATTCAACTACCTCCACCTGGTCTCTCCCTTGACACATGGGGACAATGAGGATTATGAGTCAATATGAGATTTTGGGTAGGGACACACCTAAACCATGTAAGTGTTTTTGTCCCTCCTTTTATCCATTCCACTCCCTTAGCTACAAGATTTTTTTGATCACTGCTGCAAGCCCTGTCAATGTCCTCCTTTTTCTGTTGCTTTCATTTCACTCTTTTTATGTCCCCTCCCCAAATGGCTTCTCAGCATGACACACACATTCACTTGTCCATGGTTATTTATAGTCCCTTCAGCCTCTACATGGACCCTCACTTCCGCAGTCCAAATCAACTAATTCAATATGTTGGATCCCTGGTTCAAACTCCTGCAAGAAATATCTAAGTGGCTCCACTAGAAGTAGTGTCCACCTCTGGCTGCTACCAAGATGGAGTGTCATTAGCTTGCCCTGTGTTCATCAGGGACTGAGGGCACAGGCTCACTGGGGAAGATGAAAGGAAGTGCAGACACTTCCTCTGCCTAATGGATGATAAAGAACTAATGGACAGGGAAAACATCTCCAAGTCCAAGGAAACAATTTTGTCTGAGAGGGAAACACTTTTATATTACTTCTGAAGTGTTCAGAAAGTATAAATTATATCGATTGCAAGACAGCATTAGGATCACAGTAAGTTCTTATTGAGTGAAAAAACAAGATAAATACAGCACTATTGGAAAATGCTAGACTTACTGAGCTTGTTGTAATAATTGATCTAATAAAGTTTCCAAATAAATAGAATATTAACTTACAAAGAAAATTTCACAAGGAGGAAAGCAAAAGAAGGAATATGAACATACAGAAATATTCTTAATACAGAAGACCCCAAAAATGTAAAAAAAAAATGAATGATCAGAAATCCCACTGATATCAGGAGAGGAAGATCTTGCTGTAAACTTTCCTCTTCATTAAATAATTTTCAAAAATGACCAATAATATTATCTACTTCACTGAGGTTGATAATATCTATCATTAAAAGAGGAAAACACAAAATTGAATTTTGAATGTAATAGTTCCCAGACATTATTGCCTATCAGAATCACTAGCCGAATGTTTAAAATATAAAGATGGCTATGTCCCACCCTAGATCTGTGGAATCAGAATCTCTAGGAATTGGGGTTGGAGGTAGTGGTGGTGTCTCTGTCATCAAATTTGTTGTAAATCTTCCCAGGGGCTCAGGGTGAAGACCCAGAATTGAGAGTGGCTATTCTGAAGACTTAGGAAGGTTCCATGCTAACTGCTGGCTTGTGTGGAAAATTAAAGATAGGCTAGTGATGCTTTAATGCTTTAAGTAGTCCCTACAACCTTAGTCAATGAAGAGAAATACCCTAATCAAATGGGTACTTACTTTGGTTTCACTTAGAAAAAAGATGACCATTGGTGACAGGGTCCACTGTGTTTTGCAAGGTCTGATACCCTACTACCCCTTCGGTGCCATCTTGTGTTATATACCTGCTTACTTTCCAACCTCCAGCTACCTGGGCTTGCTCTGACCTCCTTGAATGTCCTATTTTACCTTCTACCTCAGGGTTTCAGAACACGCTGTTCCATCTACCTGCAAGGTCCACCCTTCTTCTCTCCTATGGGCTGGTTAACACTCTTTCATATTTTGGGCTTCAGTTCAGTTATAGAAGCCTTTGTGACATCTCCAATTAGGCCACTTTCCCGAAACACTCCAATATCATTTTTCCCACCTTTATGTGCTATTTACTACTGTTAATTTTTCCATTAGGTTATTTGATGAACAGGTCTCCCCAATAATAACAAGCTCCTTAAGGGTAGCAGCCATGTCTGTATCTTTTCACCATTGTATCCCAAGCACCTAGCACCGTGTCTGCACATGGTACACTTTCAATAATTATTATGTATATTAATATAAGGGCACACAAGTGGGCAGCTTATATGTTGAAACAGGAAGTGTATCCATAGAGACTAGTCAGTTCAAGAGAGACCCAAAAGCCAGTTTGTTATGGGCCTATGCAGGAGATATTATCTTTTTTTTTTTTTGAGTAAGTATGTTTTTGAGCCCCTAAAAATCACTTGATACCTTGTATTATTTTTAAGGATAATCTAAACATATTAAGTTGATTCTATCTTTCTGTGGCTGCTTAGCATGAAAACATCTAGATGAATTTGCATCATATTCCAAGGGTATGTTTAGGATTATGTGTTCTAAATAGAGATTTCAAGGGATATGTGACAGAAATTCATTTAAGGGGCTCTTGGGAACAATTCATCCAAACAGGCAGTAATTCTCCTGAGAGGCTAAAAGTGAAATTCAACAGGATACCATGTGGAGAGACAAGTCACATGTTTTAAAAGGCTACAGATAAAAACAACAATATGGATGTCGAATATGAACCCAAACAAAAAGTCATGAGGGTAGGTGGTCCAGATTGCTGGTGTTGACTTTAGTAAAGTTGTAGCTCACATGGGCGATTCTCTAGAGCAAGGATCCCTGATGAGAAGTAGCTATGATTTATTGGTTTATCTATATTAATTCTCATGTATAATAATGGTGCTCATTTTCCAAAGAAGATTAACTTTATCTGTTGTTGACAGAGAATCAAAGCTCTTTATCTTGTATAACATGATTTTGTTTTCATCTATACTGATTTTTATTTCAAAAATAATACATATCTTTCTGTTCAAAACTGAAACATAGCTGGTCTCAGCTACCCAGGAGGCTCATGCTTATAATGCCAGGAATACAGGAGGCCAAGGAGAGAGGATCACTTGAGGCCAGCAGTTAGATACTAGCCTGGGCAACACAGCAAGACCCTGTCTCTACAAAAAATAGAAAGAAAATTAGCCGGGCATACTGGCACATGCTTGTAATCCTGGTTATTTGGGAGGCTGAGGCAGAAGGATTGTTTGTGCCTAGGAGTTTGAGGCTGCAGTGAGTTATGATGACATCACTGCACTCCAGCGTGGGTGACAGAGAAAGACTCTGTCTCAAAACAGAAAATAAAACAAAACTGAAACACCAGGGAAATCAATGAAGCAAAACAAGTCTCTCTCGTTTCCTTCTTTCTCTGTGGGGATAAACAGGCTTGATAATTTTGTGTGTTTCTTTTCCAAATACACACACACACACACACACACACATACACACACACACACACACAGCGCTAAGACTGTGTTGTCAATTAAACTTCTTAAAAAGACTTAAAAAGTCTTTTTCTTTAACTGAAAAAATAGGTCTTAGAACTTAGAGTCAAGATAAAAGCACTGATTTTCCTAACGAAGTACGAAAAAGAATTGCTTTAAAAAGCTACCAACCCACTGCATCCTAACTTTAGGGTTTATAATCATCATTGGCAATACTTAAAGGAGATGATTTCCTTCTGCCTCCACAAATGTCATGGAATCTGATTCAAAATCCCTAAATAATTAACTATCTCTATATTATTAAATTTAAAATACCTTATGTTTACATTTCATTTTACGGTTCACTGGTCCCTTTCCCTTTATATTATCTCATTCAACTGTCACAGCAACTATATGGGCTCAGGGGGTTGAGTGAAGGGGACAAAACTGAGGCTTAGAGAACACAGTGAGTTGTGCAAAGACAGAGAACAAATGGGAGAAGCAAGTTCAAACCTAGAGCTTCTGACTCTAAATTCAGATTCTTCCCTGTGAACCGGTGCTGCCTAATATAATCATTGACCATTCGTGGCTACTGTACACACGAAATGTGGCTGTGTGATTCAAGAACTAAATTTTTTCTTTTTTTAATTGAGATCTCTCTCTGTCACCCAGGCTGGAGTGAAGTGGCACGATCATGGCTCACTGCAGCCTCAACTTCCCAGGCTCAAACAGTGCACCCACCTCAGCCTCCCAAGTAGCTGAGACCACAGGTGTGTGCCACCATGCCCAGCTAATTTTTTTTTGTAGAGATGGGCTTCCACCATGCCCAGGCTGGTCTCGAACTCCTGGGCTCAAGTCATCTGCCCATCTCAGCCTCCCAAAGTGCTGAGATTACAGATGTGAGCCACCATGCCTGGCCCAGGAGCTGAATTTTTAATCTTATTTAAATGTAAATTGAAAAATGGAAATAGTATAAAACATTTTTTTCTCTAAATGTAACTTAATTGTTTTGGCAGAACTGCATTTTACTTTTACTGTTGAACGTTTATTGTCAGAATATAGATACACTGAAAGTGTCATAGATACACTGGATTTGAAGAGTTGGTATAAAATTAAAAATACAAAATATCCCATTAATAAATTTTTACACCAATTACATGTTAAAATGATATTGGGGATATATTTGGTTAGATAAAATATATTATTGCAAGTAATTTCACTTTTTTTACTTTTTAAAATGTGGCTACATGAAAATTTAAAGTAATATATGCAGCTTGCATTTTACTTATATTGGGCAATGTTGTTTGGAATTACACTGTCCTTTTGATTCCTTGACCAGTGGAAGAATTGTGTATAGAAAATTAAATTTTGAATTACTGTTGTTGTTTATTACATAATTTGACAGTTAAGAATATTATAAAATATTCCCTAAAATAAAGAAGGACTCAAGAAAGCATCAAATCAGAGGCAATTTTAACTGCTGAGAGTATGTTTTAGTAATGTTCCTCCAAGTGCATTTCACAGCAAATGAACAGAAAATCCTAAATCTTAATCAATAGCTTTGCAGAGAGATTCTCTGTGCTTTGATCAAGTTCTGCTTCTTTGTGTTTTTTGACAAGGTTCTCTTTTCTCCCTGACCTCATTCACAAGAGGGATAGAGAGAGCAGTCCCTCGGTGGGCCTCAAAATGAAATCAAAAGGGCCTTTCTCACCACAGTTCTCGACCTGGAAATTGCTCTTCAATTTCCCCCAAAGGTCTCCAAAGACCAACTCCCTTGCCCTGACTTCTGTTTCTGCTGAAAAACCTAAGATATTAAATACAAGTGCTTTATGAAGAGAACAATAGCTCACATTGATCAAGCACATGTACCAGGCACTATGCTAAGTCCTGATCTGTGCAGTATCTCATTAATTCTTACAGAGACCCAAGGATGCAGATGTTACTATTAATCACAGGACTGGTTATACAGTTTGCCTATGATCACATATCTAGAAAGAAGTGACAATAGGGTTTGAGTCCTTGTTTATTTGATCCTGAGTACACACTCTTAATTAACCATTACACTTAATTCAGTCCCCAAGATAATTGATGGGGTTGATCTAAAACAGGGATTTTTTTTTCTGTTTTTATTTTACTTTAAGTTCTGGGATATATGTCCAGAATGTGCAGTTTTATTACAAAGGTATACACGTGCCATGGTGGTTTGCTGCACCTATCAACCTGTCATCTAGAGAGATTCTTCATCTGAGGTCCATGGGTGAATGTCAGAAAGCATGTGAAGATCCTGATGCTATTTCAACATGCTGCCAGCATATGATTATTTTTCCCTGGGGAGAGGATCTATACTTTCATTATTCTATTAAAGCATCTCATCAACTATGAAGGGTTAAACACCTTTGGTTTACAGAGGTAAATCTCCCAGTGAACTTTTCAGCTAGAAGGTTGTAGCTGTTAGTACAAACCTAAGGCATTTTTTTTTTTTTTAAAGAAAGTCATCCTTTTATATCAACAGTCTAAAAAAGGTACAGGATTGAATATGTAGCTTTTGAGAATTCACGAGAGAATAGAAGGGAAGCAATCAATGAAATGCCTCTTAATCTAACCCGTGGATAAGAATAAGGAAGTGGTTGTTTTTGTTTGTTTGTTTGTTTGTTTGTTTTTCTAGCAGCTCTCACAGGATCAAAATGAAAAGAGGCCAGATACAGTGGCTCACACCTGTAATCCCAGCACTTTGGGAGGCTGAGACAGGAGGATCATTGGAAGCCAGAATTTCTAGACCAGCCTGGGCAACATAGCGAGACCCTGTCTCTACCAAAAAGTTAAAACAAAACAAAACAAAACAAAACAATTAGCCAGGTTTGGTGGCATAGCACCTGAAGTCCCAGCTACTTGGGAGGTTGAGGCACGAGGATCACTTGAGCCCAGGAATTTGAGGCTGCGGTGAGCTGTGATTGTGCCATTGCACTCCAGCTTGGGCGACAGAGTGAGACCTTGTCTTTTAAGAAGAAAAAGAAAGGAAAGAGGCAAATGATTATGGAAACACTTACATGAAACCTAAAACATATGAAAATGAAAATCTTAAAAAGTGTTTTTGTTTTTGTTTTTGTGTTTTTTTGGCAGTCTCACTCTGTTGCTCAGGCTGGAGTGCTGTGGTGCAATCACAGCTCTCGGCAGCCTCGATCTGTCGGGCTCAAGCAATGGGAGTATGTATGGTAAATAAGTAAAAGAAGAATGAGAGGAAAAGCCATAAAGAAGATGGTTTGGGAAAAGAGGACAGATGCCTTGTTCTTCCTTAAATCTCTAGGTAGATAAGACACAGCTACGAAGAATTATATATACATAGGTAAACTAAATGTTCTAAATATGCTTAACTGTATAGAGTAGATAACATCTAATGCAATATGTGAGGGGAAAAGCATAATTGATGTCTAGGTTGATTTTTGGCTAGGAGGGGAGATGGTGATGAGAGAGTAAATGACATGAGTGAAAACTGAAATCATATTTGCTAAAACTGTGGTTACATAAATGTTTTACTCCACTGGTTTAAAATTCTCTAATTCTGGCAGCCACCTCCCAGATATTTATAGAGAAAATATCAGATGCCTTATACTGTATTATTTCCCACTAGATGATTAGATTTTAAAGACAGGACAAAGTATTTCATTTCTGTTATCCCTTGTATGGCAGGTGACCCAGGATTCTCTAAATAAGCATGCATTTACTTGGAAGGGAGTATTCAGTCTAGCATGATTTGTGGTTTTAGGGACATAAATAACATTTTGATTCAAAATACTTTGAAAATTTTTTTAACATGATCTAGATTTTTTTTTGTGGGGAATGAACATTCTGTGTTATATTGATTCTGCACTACCTTAATGTGTGGATCGTTTTTTGGCCTTCACTCCCATTTTTATGCAATGACTCGTTTTCACAAGATTCTGTCAACAGTAGTACGTAGAGTAGTTAAGAGTGTAAGTTCTGGATGTAGACAGTCTTAGGTCAAAATCTCCCTCCACCACTTAATAGGTCTTTGGTCTTGGGTAAGTCTAGACCTAATATATTGTCATAAATGGGACCTGCAATACTATTCACTGTGTTTTGGGGATTAACTGAGATCGTTCCTGTAAAGCGTTTAGCAAAGCACTGGGCATGTAAAACAAATATGTAAATGCTATAACATTATTTTCTAAAGTGCCTTCTAGATCCATCAATTGTTCACAGTTGCACTGCCAATTGTGTTTGGGCCTAGACAACATCTTATAGTCTGAGACTCTAGCTCTAAATATCTCTTATTCTATTAATGTAATAAGGGAAACTTTAATATGAGCTGAAGTTATTTCGATTCAACACCTATATATTGAGTCCATATTGCTGTCAGATCCAAAAATCTTCATAACTGAGGTGGACAGAACTAACATTTCTTGAATGTTTTCTATGGGTCAGATCCTGTTCTAATCCTTTTACATGCATCATTTTTATTTGATGTTCACAGTGACACCAAGGCTGTTATTTTCCCCCGTTCTACGGATGAAAAAAAAATAAAGCTTAGCAGAGTGAAATAAAACATGCAAGAATTTATAGTTATTAAATAGAAAGTTAGATCTTGAGGAAAAATTTTTTTTTTTTTAAAAAAAGGATTAAATCCATTTTGAGCTGAGGCTTTCAGATTTATCTATTCACAGTTAATAACAGGTAATTTCTTTTTAAAATTATTTCCCACATTAAGATCAAAGGTTATAAATTAATAGTTAAACATACTGGAGGAGTGCATTCTTTTTAAAGCAGCAATATAGATATCAATTAAGGAGAAAATTAGATATATCTTTTGACTTATGTGAAGAGAAGAGAATTGCTATAGTATTAAAGGGTTTTTAACTACAGGATAGTAAGGTAATTAGGAAGCTGTCAAAGCTTGTTATGTCATCTTGTAGCAGTTGGTGTTCAGAATATTTCTTGTTACTCCTGGTCTGAATGGGATGTGGTTAATATGCAGCTTCAGTCAACAAAGGTTCAAAGCGGACAATTTAATCATGACTCTGTAACTTCTTAATTTTCAATTATTATGACACGGGGGAACTGCCCTTGAGAAAGGGTAGTTAAAAGACACTAACTACTCGTATAAGATTACAGAAATAGACAGACGTGAACAAGAATAATGATTACTGTTTGTGTATTTTAAGAGTAGTGTTTTACATGTTAACATGGTAGTAGATTGAATAACAGTTTTTCCTAGATTGTTCCATAGAATATTAATACTAGTATTGTGTGATGTTTGCAGGTTCTTCCTTTAAGAACACTTTTATGGAAAAATAAATTTGAGAAATATTGGGTTAATTAAAGCTAAAGAAGTAATTTTTTCCTGCAGAATTTCTTAGAAATGTAAGTAATATATACAGTAAATTACCCAGAGGGTTGTTACATCAAATATGCCAAATTATTTGACCAGGGAATCTTTATTTTTCCATAATACTATGAAACTGAAGTTCAACAGAATATTCTCTGGGTTACATTTGTATAATGGATAAAAATCTTAATTTTTTTTTTTTTTTTTTTTTTTTTGAGATGGAGTCTTGCTCTGTCGCCCAGGCTGGAGTGCAGTGGCGCAATCTCGGCTCACTGCAAGCTCCGCCTCCCGGGTTCACGCCATTCTCCTGCCTCAGCCTCTCCGAGTAGCTGGGACTACAGGCACCCGCCACCACGCCCGGCTAATTTTTTGTATTTTTAGTAGAGATGGGGTTTCACCGTGGTCTCGATCTCCTGACCTCGTGATCCACCTTTTAAACAGAAGAGTCAAGGCACCTGGGTGCCTAGTTCTACCACTTACTTGCTTATTTATTACACAAGTCCATTGGTTTACTCACTCATTCATTCATTTCCACTTAAATGATTCATCTCCAATTAACCTGAGCAAACAGAATTATTCAGTTTGCTCCACAAATCTCGTCTGCTCAATCTTAATTAACAGTACCATTACTCAACCAGTTGCTGAAATTAAGAACCAAGGAGACACCCTTAATTTCTCTTGTTCCTTCATTCCTCATTCTATTCATCTGCAAAATTTGAAGGCTCAATTTCTAAAACACAGCTCACATCCAACTACTCATTGCCATCTTCACTCACATCCTAGCCATAATCATTTCTCACCAGGAGTACTGCAGCAGAACATTCTAAATGTTCCTCCTGCTTCAACTTTGGTCCACAAAGCAGTCAGAGAAGGTCTTTATAAAATAGCAGCTAGCCCATATCAAGCCTCTCCTAAGAATATTCCAGTGTCCTCCTGTGACTCTCACACTAACACCAAAATATGTTTCTGGGCAGATTTAGCTCTAATTATGAATGTAGTAATGCTTCTCCAAAATAATAACGGAGACTATCTTTATGACCTTGGGATAAGGAGAGATTTTAAAATAGGACACAAAAAAACACGAACCATAGAGGAAAGAGTCATAAGTTGGACCACATTAAAACGGAGCACTTATAGTCAACAAAAGACACCATTAAAAGAGTGAAGTGCAACGTATATAGTGGGCTTTTATTAATACAAATAATGAATAGAAAATTCATATGCAACATATGTAAAGACTGTATATAAACAATACCTATGTATTAAAAAGCAGAAACTAATAAATATGGGTTAGAGACATGAACAGGCACCTTAAAAATATACTATTTCTTCACCAGGCAGTGGTCATACACTTTGTGAAAATTCATTGAGCTGTACATTTATGATATGTGGTTTTCACTTCAATAAATGTTACAAAAATGTATGTACCCAAATACTTCAAGACATGAGCTAACCTCCTTGGAGACTGAAGTAACTTGGCCTAGTTTCAATACTTAGTTATTTCTACAATGATCTTCACAAAGCTAGTCATTTTTATCTTTGAAAAGATAGGCATATTTCATTTTTTCTCCCTACAGGGTACTACTAGCAGAACATTTTTGAATAAGAATTGCATGATTATATAAAGCCCTGGCTCTCCCATATCATGAAAGTCATTAATAAGTCATTGAATCTGCCCATACGGTAGCATTTAGTACAGATGGAGTTCTCACTGTTATGTTTTGCATAAGATGAATAAACAAAGAATCAAAGAACAAGGGGTATTAATATTTTAAGTATGATATTTAATTTGAAAACAGGACAGAGAGACATTAGCATTGAAAGCAGATAGGCAAAAATGTCTGGATAAGAAAGAGAAGATAGAATCATTAAAAACGTGGGCGAGGTAAGAATACAAAAAAAGGGAATCTAGCCTTGCTTGACAAACAGCTGCACCAACTTGGTGCAAAGGGCGACATAATCTTCCATGGGCAAATTCTCCAGGAAGCTGAGCCAATGAAATGGAAGTTTCCCAGAGTCAGTCTGCATTTTATTTGGCTCATTTCTGCTTTCACTGACTTCTTGGAATTCAACACAAATATAAGCCCAAGGATAGCTTTACCTTAGCAAAGTTGCTTAAAAAACTAAATGTTCTTTTTGCGCCTATGGCAATGTCAGGGATCCACGGGGGCCTGGAACCACGCTCTGTTTTGGACTGCAGAGTGAGCAGCAGCATATCCGGGAGTTATTACCGCAAGGAGCAGATTTTTCTACTTCTGCTAATTCTGGATTAGAAACAGCCGTGAACTCTCAGCCATGAAAAGAGAGGGGAGATCACCCATGACCAGAGAGCAAAGTAATGAGAATTGAGAGCAAAGGAGGCTTCCGAACCCAAGGAAAGGGCTTCACTAACAGGAATGTACCATGGCTCCTGGACAGTGGCCTGTGAAAATCGATATTTAAGAAAAATTAAACAAAATGGATCAATCATTTCGGGTACTCAGAAAAAATTTTTCAAAATGCCCCCCCTCAACAAAAACAAAAAGCAAAATCCCCCAGACCTGAGAGGTAGGCCTGTTGAAAGATCTAAAAACGTCCTTCAATCCAGGCAAATAAGGAGATATCATTAGATTTCACAAATAGGCCTTGCTTCGGGGCATCACGGAGGGAAGGATAAATAGCCCTAATTGGAAGTTTATATAGTGCGCAATGCAAGCCAGGAAACATCCACTGTTAAAATAATTTCCTCAGATGTATTTTTGAAACACTTAAAATGCATACGGAAGCAACAGGAGGTACCTTTAAAGCCACTGGGAGGAGAAATGATGCGAAACTGAGGTCAGTAGGACTGAAGAGTGTGGTGAGATGGTTCTCGCGGGGTGCCAGATACACGCTTCTGGACTTCAAGGGACAGAGAGCGGTGCTTAATGCTCCCTGTCCTGTGAAGGCAAAGAAAACAATCTCATTGCCCCTTACGGTGATTTTCATGCACAATAACTTCAACCCCAAATGGAACTCATCTGTTCTCCCAAGGAGGAGAGTGGGGGAGCAGCAAAGGTCAGAGCAGAACAGCTGCCATTAAAACAAAGCGGCTGGATTAGGTTTTCATAGTTAGCAGGAGATGAATGAAGGGCAAAGAGCAGCCTGTTCCTCATGTAATAGGGTGATAATGGGAGTCACATTTGGACTGCTATATTCTACTTTGGCTTGTGTCAGCTTTTCCATTACACACGCGGTTTTTCAGGAAGGTGATAATTCAATTCAGGAGTAAGGAAAAATAAAAGGAAAGTAAATTAACTGAGGGCTGAGACTTGGCAAATAGGGTCTCCACTTGGACATGCAGAGCCCCAGGAAATATGAAAGCTGATCACTTTTAATTCTAGGCCTGAGAACCGACTGTTCTCTGGCATTTTTCTTTGTACTGTGGCAGACTGCGGGGGCCCCACAACTGCTGTGTTTCCCTTGCTGGAAGTGCGATGAGCCTCTGTTCCAATCGTACAGCACCAAGGATGGCCCTGTTAAGAGCTTGACGTCAGGGGGCCTGGCTCTCCTGTTGAGGTGTACTCCTTTTGTTATACCAGCACAAATAATAAAGAGGTTTTCTCTCACATTTCCCGTACGGGTTTTCTCTCTTACCCTTCCAGTCAGAGTGAATACTCTGTATCTTGATTATTCTCTATTACTACAACCTTGTGCTTGTCCCCTCATATTCCTCTGGGACAGCCTCAGGAAGATGTCAGCAATGACCTCTCCAAACTCAATTCCAGTGCCTACATGGCAGGTACTCAGAAAATACTTGCTTAATGAAATTCAAGAGATGGTTTTTGCAATTCCTAACTTTCTTGGGTGTTTTTCCTCCTCCCAATTCTTCCTTATTAATCCTTCCTTGCATCCTCCAGGGTCTCTAGTTCCTTTGTCTACTCTCTGAGTGTTGAGGGTCTTGGCTTCTGCTAGCTCTTTTGCCCATTCCAAATATTTTCCTGATCTGATTTCTTTCAAACTCAGAGCTGCAACTTCAGAGACAGCCTGACATCTTTCTCTCCAGGCCAGACTTCAGGGAGGAGCCCCTGCCTCACACAGTCAACAGTTTTCTCTTGGATAGCCCAATGGACTAATGTAGACTCATTCACTCACCCGTCAGCTCACCTAATACTGGTCTATTTTTAAAAATATATTTTTAATTTTTTTAATTTTAAATTTGTTTATTTTTTATTATTATTTTTTAGATGGAGTCTTGCTCTGTCACCAGGCTGGAGTGCAGTGGTGCAATCTTGGACCACTGCAGCATCCACCTCCCGGGTTCAAGCGATTCTCCTGCCTCAGCCTCCCGAGTAGCTGGGACTACAGGTGCACGCCACCATACCCAGCTAATTTTTGTATTTTTAGTAGAGATGGGGTTTCACCATGTTGGCCAGGATGGTGTCAATCTCTTGACCTCGTGATGTGCCTGCCTCAGCCTCCCAAAGGGCTGGGATTATGGGCATGAGCCACTGCACCCGGCCTGGTCTACTATTTTTATGCTGCATGTTTCAGTCTCCTAATTCATAAATCTGGGCCGTATATTCAATGATTGGCCATTCTTGCTTCATCTCTTTGCTCTCACGTTGTTGGTTGAAATATTTAATGCAAATCTCATTACTTTTATCATTTCAACCTTAGTGACAATTGCATGATCACACTCAAAAATCTTTTCACATTTAAAAAAAATCAGGACCCAAACAAAATCCACATAAATTGCATGTGATTGATATGTCTCAAATCATTTTTAATCTGTAACAGTTACTTCTTACTCCCCTTTCTCATGCAACATATTTGCTGAAGAAACTGGGTATTCAGAAGGTTTTTTATATAAAGTCATTAATTTCCTGTGGTACATCTTACCTTATATTAATAAATCTCTTCTAGCATATATATATATATATATATATATGCTAACATATATATATATATGCTAACATATATATATATGTTGCTATATATATGTTGCTATATATATATGTTGTTTGAAATTTTTGAGGCATATATGCACATATAGTAAAATCTACAAATCTTAAAAGTACGTCTTCATGAATTTTTACATATCTGTATATAAGCACCATCCAGATCAATATTTACAACACTTACAACACTTTCATCCTCCCAGAAAGTTCCTTTATGTTCCTACAAGTCATCAGGTACTCTCAGAATAAATACTATTCTGACTTCTACCAGCATAGATCGGTTTTGCCTATTGCAATTCATGTTAATGGACTTATATAGTATAACTCTTTTTGCCTTACTTATTTCACTCAATATAGTGTTTTGAGTTTCATCCATGATGTTGAATGCGTTTGCAATTTGTTTGTTTGTTTTTTATATGCAGGATCTGGCTCTATCACCCAGGCTGGAGTGCAGCGGCACAATCATAGCTTACTGCAGCCTCTAACTCCTGGGCTCAAGTGATCCTCCCATCTCAGCCTCCCTAGTAGCTAGGACTACATGCATGTGCCATGCTGGCTGGCTAATTAAAATAAAAATTGTAAAGACAGGGTTTCATTATGTTTTCCAGGCTGATCTCAAACTGGGCATCAGCAGTCCTCCTACTTCAGCCTCCCCAGTAACTAGGATTGCAGTAGCATACTATAGGCATATGCTAATTTAAAACAAAATTTTTTTTTTGGTAGAGATGGGTTTCTCACTATGTCACCCAGGATAGTCTTGAACTCTTGTCCTCAAATGATCCTCTTGCCTTAGCCTCCCAAAATGCTGAGTTTACTGGTGTGAATCACCATGCCTGGCCTGCTGTTTTGTATTGTTGGGCAGTTTTCTGTTGTATGAACATAGCACAATTCATTTCTACCCATTCTCCTCTTGATGGACACTTAGGTAGTTTCCAATTTTGGCTACTGTGAAGAAAGCTGCTAAAAGCATGATTGGACAATCTTTTTGAAGACATATGCTTAGTGAAAGAATTTCTGGGTCAGAGGAAAGACATATATTTTATTACAAATTGCCAGAAAGTTTTTTTAACATTGTAACACTTGACAATCTCACCAAAAATACACAAGAGTTCCATTGGTTGCACATTCTCATCAACACTTAATATTACCATTCTTTTATATTTTGGCCATTCTGATGGATTTGCAGTGATAGCATGTATTTTTAATTCCCAAATCCATGCAAGAAAATTAAGAATAATCCAACAACTTTCAGAAGCATTGAAACACTAGTAGGAGCCTACTATTTAAAGTGATATCTTCTGACATCAATAGAAGTTCAATTAAGGATAGTAGGGATGAAAAACACAGAAAGAGAAAGATTCCAATCTCATTTAATTCTTCCCTCTTTCAAAATAATTTGGCCAAGGGGGGCATCTATGCAGATTCAATATCAAAAGCCTAATGACAACCTGGTCAGTTGCAGATAACATCATAAGGAGCAACAGGCATTCTCCATTGCAGGAAATATCAGTCTTGGCTTCTGATTAAAGTTGATGTATCCTTTTACTTATGGCATTTACTTAACTTGACAGGATGTGCAAAACTGCACAACGATTTATCCAGGAGGATTCAACTAATCAATGAAAATTTTGCCAATTATGCAGCCATGCAATGTATACAAGGAAGTTGAGGGCTGATAAAAACAGACACATGGTCTTAAAGGCAGGAATGATTACCCATTCCTGCTTTGTGCTGTGGGATGTGTTGTGGGATAGGATGAGCTAGGAAGGGAAGTAATGTTTGCTAGATACTTGTAATATGCCAGGCATATGCTAAGACCTTTTGTGTAGATATAATTTTGAATCTAATTAGGCCCTCACAAAAATACTTCAAGGTGGGTTTTATTACTCCATTTTACTGAAAAGGAAATTTATGCTTAGAGGCATTTAGGAGTGCTCACTGCAAATGCTCAGGGCCAGGATGCACCCAGGAATGTAGTAATGTCATGGTGTTTTATCTTACAAGAATGATGAGGATTATATTAGATTTAGAGATATAAAAATTATGCATAAATTACTTTAAAAATCTTTTTAATTGCCCTCAAACTAGGACATACCTGACTTGGTGTGTATAATCCAAAACAGTAATACATATGCATACTGAAGCTTGAGAACCAGCTAGTTAGACTATAAGAAAAACAGTCATATGCAGATTCAGGGCTCTTGCCCCCTGTGCATTTTAAGATAGTTGTCAAACCTCTAGGGTGAGAACGTATAGCAGAATGGCCTCAAGCATTCCTGCTTGTGTGGAGGGTTTACTTATTTGGTTTAGGTATTAATTCTCTATTATCATAAAGCACATTACATCTCTTTATTGTTCTGAGAGTTTAAAAATATAGTAGATTCAGAGCTTCAGTGAGGAAGGTTACCTTCCAAAATCAGCCATAAAGTAAAAATTATGCAATAGGATTCCTTTGGATTCCTATTGTATCATGAATAAAACTGAGTTTCAGAGAAATTTAAGATATGTACCCAAAACCCTAGTATAATTCAGGACCAGAAAGTAATCTCAGCTCATCCGATTACAAGCTCCAAGGCCCCTTTCATGGATCAGCTGACCAACAGTTTAGCAAGAACAGATCTGGAATCAATTAACCTGGAATCTGATATACTTCAGATCATCTCATTGAAATAAAAGGTTGGGAGACTTAACCCATAAAATTACTGTATACATCAGGCTTGATTCACTAGAGAATGAAAGCCAGTAATTTCCCTCTTCACAGACAAGATGCTTTAGGATAGCCCTTCCCAGACTTGATTTTGCTATGATACTCATAACAGACGATGCTCTCCAGGGAGAACACACTCCCTGGGTTGTACCCAGGTGTGGACTCCATGAGTTTGCTCTAACTGTGCTTCCTTGTCTCACATTCAAGGAAATGCATCAGAATGCAAGGTAGTTAAAATGACATTGCCTGGGGAACCTTGAAAGCTCTTAATTTTGTATTAAGAAGTAAGTCATACACAAATGGCTGTGTTTTACTGTTACTTAGAGATTTTTTTTTTTTGTGACACATTTACTGTCACAACTCCACAAGGTCATTGGGAGGATTATGCACAAGGATGCACAAAGTACTCAGAACAGTGCCTGATCCATGGTAAGTGTGCAATGCCTATTGTCCATGATCACCATCATCAAGAATGAAAAGAGAGCAAAGTGATTGCGATGGTTGCGCTGTGTCCCGCACCCAAATCTCATCTTGATTTATAGTGCCCATAATCCCCATGTGTCATGGGAGGGACCCGATGGGAGGCAATTGAATCATGGGGGCAGTTACCCCCATGCTGCTATTCTTGTAATAGTGAGTGAATTCTCATGAGATCTGATGGTTTTATAAGGGGCCTTTCTCCGTTTTGCTCAGCACTTCCTCTTGCTGCCACCTTGTGAAGAAGGACATGTTTGCTTCCCCTTCCACCATGATTGTAAGTTTCCTGAGGCCTCCCCAGCCATGCTGAACTACGAGTCAACTAAACTTCTTTCCTTTATAAATTACCCAGTCTCAGGTAAGTCGTTATTAGCAGCGTGAGAATGGACTAAAACAATGATTCCACTCTCTTCTGTGGATCAGAAATAATATCAATCCTTTATTATAAGGAAGTCAAAGAAGTGAATAATGGTGCCACAAATGCATCCACTCTTTTAGGTATCCCAAGCAATGTCAAAACTTCCCATGGGACCAGGCGCGATGGCTCATGCCTGGAATCCCAGCATTTTGGGAGTCCAAGGCAGGTGGATCACTTGAGGTCAGGAGTTTGAGACCAGCCTGAAATCTGTCTCTACTAAAAACACAAAAATTAGCTGAGTATGGTAGGGTGTGCCTGCAGTCCTGGCTACTTGGGAAGCTGAAGCAGGAGAATTATCTGAACCCGGGAAGTGGAGGTTGCAGTGAGCCGAGATCACATCACTGCACTCCAGCCTGGGCAACAGAGTGAGACTCCATCTCAAAAAAAAAAAAAAAATGATTAATGTGGAAATTGGTGCCCAGCAAAATCAAAATATCTTAAATAACTACTTCTAGAGCTTGATATCCTACCATGTTTTCAGCATTCCTGATTTTTAAAACACTGAAAATAAAATATTAACATGGTATAAAGATAATCTCAAGAAAAACATGGTATAATGTTTTCTTTTTGTGGAATTTTAAGTCGTTTTGTAATGTATGAGACTGACAGTTTATATCCATTCTTCCCTCTAACCTTTTGAGACTTAATTTACTTATCTATAAAACCTCAGTTAAAAGATTTATCAGGCCTATCATACAGAGCTGTTGTAAGAATCAAAAGGAACAATGTAAATAAAAAATTAAAATAACTTATTGCAAACTATTTTATTAGAAATTTAATGGATTTCTTATTCCATAAGAATATTCCATAGGAACAAGAAATAAGTTGCATATCATCATAAAGAATATTATTATAATTACTGTTTATTAAATATTATCTCATTTAATTATCTAAAACACTTTTAACAATAGATACTGTTGTTATAATCATTAAAAAGTAAGGAGATTAGGTGTCAGAGAGGGTAAGCTAATTGCCTAAGAACACAAAGTTGAGAAGAACCAAGATCTGAACTTATCTGAAGAAATGGGTTATTATCCTGAGAGTAAATGCAGTTTTATTATTATCATTTGATTCCTATTTCTGGCACAACTTAAGCAAATTGCATCTCCATTTTTGCAATTCTTTCCAATCCCTGAAGTCCCACGACTCAAATTTTTAGATCCATGAGAATGATATAATTTGGTTCTAATCATCCCACTGTGTGGAAGGGGGAAAAAAAACCAAAAGTCCACTCAATGCATGGTCAATTCCTTTAAAAGTGGAGGTAGAGTTGTTTTGTAATGATGTGAAGCCTCTTGTTTATACCATGCTTCCCTTTAACCATATGATATCCGGCCTAAAACGCAGTCTTTACCATCTGAAATTTTTCCGAATTCACTTGCCAGACTTCACTCATCAAGACAGAATGTTGAGACTACCTAACAATGAACCACCAAATAGGGCAGAATGAATGCCACTAACTTTGTAACTTACAAAGAAAGATTGCCAGCCAGGGTTGTTAAAGGGATCAGTGATATTGAAAGAATGAGTTGTGGTGAGCAGAGTATTGACCATTGAAAAGAGTGATGGACAATTATAGTCTCAGTCCAATATCAGTGTTGTAAAGGTCACTGTTGAAAGATGTCTCAGTTCCACTTTTAAAAAGTCCTTTTATGCTTGATTACAGCTCTTTCTCTTCTCCATTACTGTTTTCTCAAGTGCTTCTTTCAGAATCTTAATGACAGTGAATAGCCCCATTCAGCAGACAGTAAATATATGACCTACACTATTAGCTTTATCAGAATTTTTACATTTTGTATAGAAATGTTAATTTGGGAATACAAGAATTTGGGAATTTTGTATAGGATGAGAATTTGGGAAAATAACTACACTATGCAAGACTTCAATTAGCACATTACTTAAAATGGAAAAATCTACAGTTGTATATCATTAAGGCTACAAACTGAAATTTCTCCAAAGTCAAGAAATGAAAAAGTTATGGTTCTCTAGGTGGCATTCGTTTCCCTACTGTCGTATGTACTGTGTAATGCACACGTTGTGTTATACTTACAAACATAGCTAGTAACTGGGAAGACAACACAAGAGCAAAGCCCACATTATGACTTAATATTACATAGAAAACTATCTCCTTAGCATTTCTATGCTTTTATGAGATTTTTATTTGAAATGGGAAATTTCCTCTTGAGCAAATGTTTTTAATTTAAGTTTCAGGAAGGAGGATACCGAGAAGGAGAGGAAACAGTTTTTCTGCTCTGACTTCCCATAGTAGTGACTATGTATTATTATGTCAACCTCTTTCACCAGATTATCAGGTCTAGAGAAGTAGAATCTATCCCTAATTCATCTCCGTATGACCCACAGCATCTAATGTAGTCATGTAAAAAGTCAGTGCCAACATTTGTATCTTGATAAGATGAATAATTAGGGGAGGGATCAGATGAATCCAAGAATGAACACCTGTGCATCATCCAAGAAGCATAAAGTAGTGGCTACCGCACTTACCTGGGCTCCAAGGTTGGCAAAAGAACTGTATAAAGAATAGATTCCTGGATCCCTCCCCAAATTTCTCATGAAGGACAATTTCTCATTGTACAGACTTGAAATCTAAATTTTAAGAAAAGTTTCTCAGTTGAATAATTTTTAGCTAACCTGGTTCTATTCTATGTAGTGATATTTAGGAAAGTTTGAGGTCAAGGAAGGCCTTGGTTCTAGGTCAGACATGGCTGATTAATTTCACTTCACAAGCCAGCTCTGCATAGTAGCGGCCATTGAGGACCTGATATTCAAATTTAGTCTATGATCCAGCAGTATCACCTGGAACTTATTAGAGAAGCTAAATATCAGGGCCAGAAGCAGACCTACTGAATGATAATCTGCATTGGAACACAATCTCCAGTGATTCATATATACAATAAAATTTGGAAGCACTAGTCAAGAACAATGCTAACAAACCATGGTGTGTGGATAGGCAGAATCTGTGTCATCTGGCAACTTGTTAGAAATGTAGAATCTTAGTTCCCATCCCAGACCTACTGAATGAGAATCTATGGGGGTGGTAGGTGTAGGAATGTGTATTTTTGACAAGCTCTCCAGGTGATTCTTAGGTATGCTGACGTTTGAGAACCATAAGTATAAAGCACTGTGCTAAGAAAAGGTGCAAGGGGACACCTGGGCTTACAGCAAAGATATATTGATCAATTAATACTATCTACCCAGGTGCAGAAGGGGAAAGTGATGGCACTATCTCTGCACCAGACAGAAAACTTCATGCATGGCTGTGAGCTTTAAGACAAATATATAGGACTTATGAGGAAATCAAAATTCTTACTAGAATAAGAAGTAAAAGATGAACAACAACCTGCCTCCCTCCAAAAAAAAAAGGGATGGTAGCAAAAATAGAAAAATGATTAAATTCTGTGCAGATAAAACAAGTGTGGCAATATATTGGTAATTATTGAAGCTGGGTGACAGGTAATGGGATTCTCAGTTTATATTATTTGTTCTACTTTTGAGTGTACGTGAAATTCTTTATATAAACAGTTTGGAAATAAATCCATCTGGAGACGTATTATTGCCTGAAAAGTTAGGAAACATTACCAGTCTTTTAAGACTGATAATATCCATTGTCGGTGTGAACGAAGAGAAAAAGAAACACAGCTACTGTTGGTGAGACGGTAAATAATTACGGCCTTTTTGAAAGGCAATTGAGAGTACCCATTAGAGTGTTTAAACATGCTTCACACATATTGACCTGGCAACTCTATTTCTAGCCTATCTACAGAAAAAGTCACTCATTTGTGTAAGGATACTATATAAAGATGTACTGGGCTTTATTTGTAATAACAACAATTTCGAGAGAATCTATGTGTCTGTTACGATGGCACAGTTTTGTAATTGTGATTTACTCATAGCATGGACTATTGTACAATTATTTCTAAATGATTTATGGTTAAATGTATGGACCTGAAAAGTTGTCATGATATATTGTTGAGTAGAGGAAAATGTCTATCATCCCCTTTTAATAGGGATGGAAAGATGACCTTAATGCTTTTGTGTGTATCTCTCTACACTTCGACAAGAATCTAGAAGTCTAATACTAAACCTTTAGTTGTTATCTTAGAGAAGGAGGTAGAGATTATGTCTGTTTTTGGAAGGCTGTCCATCACTTTTAACTTAATGTAAGTTTGTACTATTTTTTCTATCTTTTGCATCTTGGGGTCCATGTGAAATAGTTCCAAACAATAACATATACATGGATGTTATTGAGAAAACCCTTAAGTTTGGAGAAAGCTCTTTTATGAGCTCAGATTCAGGGAGCACCTGCCTTTTTTTTTTCTTTGCCTTCTCCCCCTTTTCCAGTCTGGAACCTGGACAAATACCTTAAGAAGGAGAAGCCGTTTTGCAAGCTTGGAACCAATGGTTCCATGCTTAGAAGTGGCACAATAGAAAGCCAGAAGGATCCTGAGTACTTGATAGAAGTATAAATTCAGAGCATCAGCCCTGGTTGACTCTCTTTCAAATTTCTTATGCAAATGAGACAATATCCTTAACGTTTAAGTTAATGTTTTTCAGGTTTCTTCACTGACAGCCAAACAATTGCCAGCCAAAGCGTTACTGAACTATCTAAGCGTCCTGGTATGAATCTAGTATGAATAGAGGTGGAATACACATTCTAATATATGCACTAATATAAATGCAAGTAGGTTTTACATAAGGAGATAACTTATATATCTTGTTCTTGTGTATTTCCAGCCTTAGCACAGTGCCTGGCACATAATTTCATGGAGGAATAAATAAATCCATGAAAGAATAATGTACATACTTATCTCTCAATTGTGGGATTATAGATGATTTTAATTTCCTCTTGTATACTTGCCTATATTCTTTGAATATTTAAAATCAGAAAAAAGTTATTTTTAAAATTATTAAAACTGTATAGGAAAGCTATGTGGTACAGCTTGATGAAGTGGAACTGTGTTATTCTACAGATTTTAACATATTGCATATCAAACATTTTCCTCCTCTTTCCCTCCCCAAACTATTTTAAAAATAGCATAAAATCCTGGTAAAACTCAAGACAGATACTAGACTGATCCTCCATCAGGATGATAAAGGAGGTTTACTCTACAATTATATTACATATTTATAAAGTAAAACTTAGAAGAAACTGGTTTCTTCTACATTGATAAATGTCTGATCACAAACCATAAGAAATAATAAAATATTAAGCATCTTTGTTTTCTGCTAAGAATGCATGTACGATATACAGTATGTCAACTCAGGGGACATATTTATCATACCTCTTGGTAAAACTTTGCACACAAATCAACTGAAAACCCACTGGGTGGCACAACAACTTCTGCAACATTTTAGAAAGTGGTATGGCATTAATACTTTCATACCAGCGTTCTCAATAGGGCCATCTGGCAATGTCTGCAGACATTTTAGGTTGTCGCAACAGGGGGTTGCTACCAGTAACTAGTGAGTAGCGACTAACGATGCCACTAAACAATGCTCAGGACAGCTCCCGTGACCAAGAATTATTCAGCCCCAAATGTTAATAGCACTGATGTTGAGAAGCGTTGCTTTAATTTTTTTCCTTCCTTGTTATTTAGTCTGTAGCTACTCTTAGAAATGGTTTGACTACGTTGTCTTCTGGGTTTTTTTTTTTTTTAATTGGGTTATTAAATTACCAATTGGCTGACTGAATTTCAACATTTAAATTGTTTTTTCTAGTCTTAGAATTTTAACAGTAGATATACAGTCACTGTATTGTAGAGGTGTCTTCATTCAATGAATATTTACTGAGAGTCTAACAGGTACTAGACAGGGCCCAGATACTAAGTTTGCAGAAATAAGTGGGAAGACATGGTGCCTATGCCCAGGTACTTGCCATCTAGTGAAACAGAGAAAGCCCCTAATCCTCAGCAAACAGCAGGCTCAGTTAGGTAGTTGCATCTGGGGGCAGCATAATTAACTTTGAATTTGAACTCAAGTCCTGAATCCAAATTCCAGTTAACCATTTCTTTCTTTCTCTGTATTAAACAAATAGCACAGCCCTGCTTCCTGGTTTTTGCCCTATTTACTCTAATGCTTGAAATGCTCTTTCTTCAGATCTCTTCTCCACTAGCCCTTTTGTCCCATTCAGGTCTCCGTTCAAATGTCAGCTCCTCAGAGAGGACATTCCTCATCATTGTCTCCTCTAAACTTTCTCTATCCCATTGTTGTTTCATATACTTTATCTGAAATTATCTTGCATACCTGTTTAGTGTTTGATTCCCCCACAGTGATTTCTTTATGACTTATGCAAAAAAAAAAAAAAAAGTCCCCTAATCTTACAAGGCCTTGGATGATCTGAAGTCTGACAATGCAGATGATCTTGCTTGAAGCCCGTTTTCCTTCTTTCTCCTTTCCAGCCACACTGGTTTTGCTCTGCACCTTCAACAGAACCCATTCTTTCGAGGCCTTTGGACATCTCTCCTCTATTCCTACCCCTTGGCAGTTATCTTTAAATATGGCGTCTTCCACTCCCCCACAAAGATTGCCCTCCATATTTCTCCCCAACATTACTTATTACTTATTACATTTTAATTATTTGCTTATTTTGCTTACCTTCTCTTTTAGTCCTAGACCTATAAAGGAAGGACTCTTGCCTTCTAGTTCACTGCTGTCACCCCAGTACCTGCCATAAATTCTTCCTTAGATGTGCTCAGCGAATAGATATTTATATATATATAATCAATTAAATTTATCCTGCAAACTTAAAACTAATTTTTAAAAATAAAATTTAATACAACATGTAATATAACTTACATCTTTTTTGCCTGCCTATGTCAAGAAATATTAACTTCACAGTCCCACCCAGACCATGCTTCTGCTTTTGCAGATTGTATATGGTCTATGTTAATTTTGCAACAACAACAACAAAATGACGAAAATAATGTCCTTTGGTAATAGAATCATTTCTAGAGAAAACAACTAAACAAGAGAGAGAGAGAAGGCGCAAGCAGTCATATCTCATTAAATTAAAGCACACATTAGACTTTTGAGTAAGGCTAATGATACATATGCTAGCTAGACTGCCCCCAGCCCCCACCACACACTTATATGTGGGCGGGGGCGGGGCGGCAGAACAAACACCAAAAATCGTCACTACTTTAGTGAAATCTTGATGATTTGATTTATGGGTGCTATGACTATCTAGGCTCCAAAGTCCTCCCAGCGGAAAGTATCGCTTCCCACAGCAATTCAGGCAAACTCTGAAGAGTAGCCAAAGCAGGCTGTGTCTTGTCCTTGAGGATATTAGCTGCAGAACGATTTTTGCAAACCACACTGTGAAGCTCACATTGATCTGCCAGCAGTGTTTGAATCTGCAGGCAGAAATGAACTTTGGCTTTTCTTGAATGTATTGGCATCCCACACTGTTTTGCTTTTCTATTAATTTACCATTTTTCTCTGAACACTAGACAGAAAAATGTTGGGGGAGGTTTGGAGAGTTTTCTCTTTTGAATCCCTCATTTAATAAAACTTTCATCGTAGCTCTTTTTAATCTTTTGCCCTTCTTCATGAAAACCATCATCCTAAGCACCATAAAATGAAACTTAACATTCAGAATCTGGGTTTATGAAATTTGTAGTTTGAATTTGGAATTGGAAATTCATGTACGCAACTGAATAGACTGTTTTGAAACCACCCTAAGTGTAAAACAGAAAATATAATGCCATTTCAAGGCCAGCCAACTCCCACAGTTCTTAATAAGACTTGCACTCATTTCTTATTTCTTGGCAGGTAATCTCATATCTTTACTTTAGGGCCTGGCAAGAAAGCTGGTAAGAGCAAATTAGTGCATCAAAGCCATGTGAATTTAACAAAAGAGTTGGTCTGGCTTAGAGATTTTTAGAAATTAGAATAAAATGTTGACATACGAGTCCCTTAGAGGTTGTGTTGTACCTGCTCGTGTTATGGACAGTGAAACTGAGTCCTAGGGATTTAAAAAGGAATTTGGTGTCAGTCACACAGCCAGGGATAAGACTGGAATATTTCTTCCTGTGCGTTATACTATTACCACCTAGTTTAGCTCACCATTGTCTCTACCCTGGATTTCTCTGAGAAATTCCTAACTGATCTTCCAGCTTCCATTCGTATATTCTCTTGTTTATTTACAGAAGCAAGAGTGGTTTCAAATCACAATTTCTATTACTCTTAGGGAGGCAGAGTAGTAGCAAAAGCTTAAAATGTGGGCGTCCATCTGCCCTCAGGTTGTTCTCTTGCTTGGCCTTGTCTTACCTTGGTGACCTTACCTGCTTAGCTTGTCAAACCCAAGCTTCCTTGTTTCTTCAATGATTTGACAAATTTACCTAAAGCATATGGAGTTATGAGGATGAAACAAGATAAAACATTTTATTTTTTAAATGTGTCCTTTGCAAGACACGAAGAGGACAGTGCAAGCTCTGACAACACATTACAAGGCCATGTGTGATCTGGCCTCTTCCTTTCTCCAACTGCAACTTCTACCACTGTCCCTGACTTACTAAAGTTTAGCCATGCTGGTCATTTAGTCTTCAAATACATCTTACCCCAGGGCCTTTGCACTTGCTTTCCCTTCTGTTTGGAGTGCTTCCCTTCTTCCTCTTCACATGGTTTTACTCATATACCTTAGCTTATCACCTCCTTTTAAAGTCCTTTCTATATGAAAATGAGGCTGGCACCATTTGTATTAATATTTGTTTGCTTGCTTGCTTGCATTTTTTCATAGGCTGTGACATAATTTGCAGTTATTTATTTTGGGTTACATATTGTTATTCTCCGCCACCACCACCAATTAAAATACAACTCCCATGGACAGCATAGAGATAGGGAGAGAACAGGCCAGGCCAGGCCCTCAGTTCATTCATGTAGAATAAAAGAAAAAAGAAATAATGGGATTTGAATCCAAAGCTTTGACTGTCCAGCTCAGTTTCTAACTATATGAAGACACAGGTATTAAAAGAAATGCAGTTTGAATGTTTCAGTAGTTTCTGCCACTACCTGCTCATTGCTTGGCCTGACTTTAAGCTTAGCTTTGGCTTGAAACCATTTAGGATGTCCTTACAATGTCTGAAAACTAAATCCACAGGAATGTTTTCCTGAGAATTTTAGATCCTATTTGAATCTTTTCTTTCATAGATGAGGAAACTACAGCCCAGGCAGATGAATTACCACAAGTGTTACAAAAACTGCTGGTATTCTTAATACCTTTCTTTTTAAAAAGTCCAGTTTCTCAAAAATAGAATAAAAGTGCTGTTTTCCCTAATTTGCATTGAATCATTATGTTCCATTTACTGCATCCCATTATACTCAATAACCACATATTCACCCATCACCAATTCTTTAGTGATTTTATGATATGCCAGGCCCCATGTTACGTGTTTTATCTTATTTCATCCTCATAACCCCATATGCTTTAGGTAAATTTGTCAAATCATGGAAGAAACAAGGAAGCTTGGGTTTGACAAGCTAAGCAGGTAAGGTCACCAAGGTAAGACAAGGCCAAGCAAGAGAACAACCTGAGGGCAGATGGACGCCCACATTTTAAGCTCTTGCTACTACTCTGCCTCCCTAAATGGAGCTCCAGCAGCACACAGAAGCTAACGTGGTTTTCCAGAGCATTGTGTTTTATTACAAAAGAGCAGCTTTTCACCTGGTGGGAATAAGGCTCTTTTTATGTAAAGTGATTTTTATCTTTGGCAGAAAGCAACTGCAATACGAAGTCATATTTCACTCTGTTCAGAGCTCGGATCTTCACATACATTGCCATAAGTCAATAGGATTGCGGAAAGAGAATTTTCCCCTGAGCATCTATTTATAGTTACACAGTGCAAATCACTGTATACTTGAAAATCACTTAACCGTATTTCAATCATGTTAGTGAAACCCTCCAGCTGGTATCACATCCCTGCTTCTGAGGTGAATAAACTCACTGTATATATTTAAATGTGTGTGTGTGTGAGGGAGAGAGTGAGAGATAGACAAAGAGACAAAGAGAGAAAAATCTAATATGGAAGGCGGGAGATGAAATACAGTTGGATGTTATCCAAATGTTTCCCCAACTCCCATCCTCTGAAATATTAACTCTTTGGAAGCTGTAGGGTATTTGGCACAAATACCTTGTTTGTGATCGTGACAAACATCAGAAAACATTTCTCAACATCATAACTTTGTTGCAAAACCCAGGACTCTCTATCTCTTGTCCAAGTTTCTTTAAGGAATGTGTCATTTTACTCCCTTTGGGTTCTCAGAAATCGGTTTTTCCCACCCAGCATTCTTTCTTTCTTCTTGGAATAATACCCCACTTTTACTAGGGAAATCATCCTCGTTGCATTCTCAGTTATGTGGGTTGAGTGGGGCTGATGTGGCCCAGGCCTGGCCAATCAGAGGTAGACAATTCCTTCCCCTGGACCATATGATTGGTTATGGAGTGTGAGTAAGGCAAAGCCAGGCCCGTGAAATGTGATCCTAGGGCTTCTGTGGGTCCGGCTGGGAAACAGGAGTTGTGTGTTGGAATGAATGACCTGGAGGAAAATAGGCCTGGAGGAGTGGCTAATTGTCATCCTTGCCCCCTCATGAAGAGATGTTTTCTGAATTTAAAACCAATCTAGGAGAAAGCAGCACCAAGAGAGGAAGGGGCAAGGTGGGGTAGAATTTGATGCTGTTTTACCCCTTGCCTCCTGTCATGTCCCAAATCAGCTACAACTTTGCAAACTTCAGTTAGTTAACCCAATAAATTTTGCCTATTTTTCTCAGCTTAAGCAGTTTAGATTGGGTTTCTATCATTTTCAACAAAGACTCTTGATTAACATGGACGGAAAATCAATGTTTTTAAGAAGTCTTCAGTAGAAACAAAAACTGTTATCTTTTCATCACTCTGTGAGCTTTCTTAAAAAACAAAAGCTCATATATGCTAAATGCCCCCCCATGTGCTTCATTAATAAACTTTAAATTGAGGCTTGATTTTTCTCTACTGTTTAATCCATGATACATCCCATAGCTGCCAGTGGGCCAGTCAGGCACACCCTCTAGAAAATGAAGTTATATTTGACCTTCCCTCTTGTTCCTTCATCCACAGGATCAGCTCTAATTAATGAGGGTAGCTCCAGCCAAAAGGAAGGGTACTTGAGTTTGGAAGAGCCTTTTGGTAGACCCAGGTTATACTTTCATCCTGGGTCCACAGATAACCTGGTCCTCTTCATAAATTCTTTACATATAACAATAAGCAAATCCCAAATGATTGCCCTGACAGGGGAATTGATGCTGCATAAAAACATCAATGAGTCTTTAGATTGTACATGAGAATGATCTGGTTTTTGGTCCACATAAAACCAAATATTTTCTAACTTCAAGTGTGGGCAACATAAGAAGTTTGAGGATGCTCTGTCTTCTTCTGGATACAAACACCAAATGCAACAAGAGTCATCTCAAAATATTAGAAGCTAGCATTTATAAACCTCCATGTTCTGATAATGTCATAGAAGCCCCTCCACAACCCCACTGGGTACCCACCATTTCAACCTCATTCGAAACAGGGGCTTAGAGGGATTAAGAAAGTGATGAAGCTGGAGCTCCAGTGGCACAATCAGTTAGCGCCGGAAATTGTATACATAGTGATGAAGCAGATATTGAAATTTACTTCCGTCAAGATCTAGAGTTCTAAGAAACTCCAACTCTTTGGCACAAAGAAAGAGAGGAATACATTTGGATGTGGTTTCCTGCAGCATGCCTTTTAGCCTGAAGAAAAGGGCACAGACTTTCCAAGGTAGGCATAGAAATTGTTTCACCAAATGCACTTCTGAGTAACAGGTTCGACCACAGAAAATGTACTCAGAGGAACAGAAAAGGTAGAACTGAAAAGTTACAACATGGATAGAGCCATACAAGGCTTGTATCTTTTCCTTCCCTTAAATATTAAGAAAAGAATCCTTCAAATTGGTTGGTTGCTGTGCATTAAAACTGGTTTTCTCTCTTTAAAAAATTTACCTGTTTTTAATTCTCTTAAAAAATTAAATAGGGCCTTGCTATTTTGCTCAGGCTGGTCTCAAACTCCTGGCCTCTGGTGATACCCCCATCTTGGCCTCCCAAAGTGCTGGGATTATAGGCATGAGCCGTCACTCCTGGCCAAAAGTCATTATCTCCAATCCCACTGGAAATGTGTGGACCATTGTCTTGAAACTTCTGGAAGTGTTGCCCTGGTGTCAGTAGCATCAGCATTACCTGGAACACTCATAGAAAGGCAAAATCTCAGGTCTCATCTCAGACCTACTGAATCAGAATTTGTATTTTTTATTTTTTAGAGTTGAGTCTCACACTATCCCCCAGGCTCGAGTACAGTGGTGCAATCATAGCTCACTGTAACCTCATCATTATAACCTGAACTTTTGGCTCAAGGGATCCTCCCACCTTAGCTTCTGGAGTAGCTGGGACCACAGGCATGTGCCACTATGCCTAGCTAGTTTTTTTAAAAAAAACATTGTAAAGATAGGGTCTCGGCCGGGCACGGTGGCTTACGCTTGTAATCCCAGCACTTTGGGAGGCCGAGGCAGGCAGATCACGAGGTCAGGAGATCGAGACCACGGTGAAACCCCATCTCTACTAAAAAATACAAAAAATTACTGGGCGTGGTGGCGGGCGCCTGTAGTCCCAGCTACTCAGAGAGGCTGAGACAGGAGAATGACATGAACCCAGGAGGTGGAGCTTGCAGTGAGCCGACATGGCGCCACTGCACTCCAGCCTGGGCGACAGAGCGAGACTCCATCTCAAAAAAAAAAAAAAAAAAAAAAAAAAAAAAAGATAGGGTCTCACTCTGTTGCTCAGGCTGGTCTCAAACTCCTGGCCTCAAGCAATCCTCCTGCCATGGCCTCCCAAAGCACTGGGATTACAGGAGTGAGCCAATGCACCCAGCCAGAATCTGCATCTTTAATAAGACCCTCAAATGATCTATACGCACATTACAGTTTGGGAGAATTAGCCTGAAACAGTTCAGCAAAACTTTGTTCTTTGGAATGCTGCCATCAGCATTAATGGGAATGTGTTAGAGATGAGAAAGAAGGGAAGGAAAGAAGGGAGGAACGAAGGAAGGTAGGAAAGAGTTGGGTAAGGAAATGAAGGGAAGAAATATCCACATTAGTTAGAAATTCTTACATGCCAGAATGTAATGGGGTATTGGAATTAATGTTAGCTCAGTCAGGCAAGACAGCTTAGTGTAATGAGTTAGTGTCAGCCACTCTGAAAGTTTACATCTTTTTTAATTATCATGATTACCCAACTGACTGGTTTCTTTCTAACAGCAGAAAAGTGCAGGGAGCATGTGAGTTAAGCAACATTAGCAGCCCCTACAGCACATGCATAAGGCAAGCAGAGTGGAAATGTCAATCAGGCACGAAGTGGATATTTTTAGGTTTCTGGAAGAAAACCAAAGGGCTTCCTTTGACCCTGTTTTCCGTGTATCAGGGTGCCTGGTCTCTACCCACTATTCATCCATTCTTTTCTTTGCTATCCCTTTCACCTTCCATTTCCTTCACCGTATTTTCTCCCAGTAGGGGAGAAAAAATGATGATAATACCCATCAAAAAGAGGTCAAACATCACAGGAAGAAAATATCTCAAGGACTCTAATATTTAGCTGACAATTGAACTGCCTGGCTCCCCACCTCCATATCTCCACACCCACAATGAGTTGAGTCACGGGGGCCACACGTTTTTGGTCTCCCGTTTGAATCTGCTAAAACTCAAAATGTCAAAGTTTCAGCAATATCTTAAAATATGTCTTTCCTCCTTTAAACTGAAATGGTGCTCTCTCTCCTCTTATTTTCTTATATCCTGAAGTAGCTGTCCTTTTTTAGAATATTCTCTCTCAGAGCCAAAACTTTGGTCATGCTTTCAGAATAAGGAGGACTCAGAATGGCAGTCAAATACCTTAGAACTTTATTTTTGGAAGCTGATGTTATAAAAGAGACTAACAGTATGATTCCGAAAACATGCCTCACCTCTTAACACCTCTTTGAAACAAATTCAGAAATTTTCAACACAAAGAACAAGGAAAATGCATTCTCTGGGCTGTCAATGGCAAGAGACTATAGCTCTTCTAATGAGTTCATGACTAAGAAAAACTCCAGAACTAAGTTATCTTTGCCAGTTCGTATTTATAGTAGCATCTAGCAGCCTTAAAATTATCTGACAATTGTCTAGCAGAGATTTATCGTGTGCAAGTAGTCTTCCCATTGTGGACTACCTATTTGAAGAAATAAGAGGAGTCATAAAAAATGTACTTACAGGAAAAGAATAAGAAGAACTGCAAAGTTACAACATGCATAGAGTCATATAAGGCTTACATCTTTTCATTCCCTTAAATATTAAAAAAAAGAATCCTTCACATAACCTGTTCAGGATAGAACAAAACTTTCAAGACTCAACAGAGAAATCTCAACATAATCAGTTAACTTTGTGTGAAGGAAAGATTCCAAAAATTCCCTGCACAAATTTACTTGAATCAAGGCACCAATCAAAAGCACTTCCATCTATAGGGTGGGATAATTCTTGGGATCACTAGGTACACGGGCTTGGTTTCCCACAGCTGCACCTCATATTTTGGCTTCACACCTCATTTTCCATATAACTTATATGAGTTACTAGAACTTCTGGAGTTTGGTCTCCTTGTCGAAATGATAATGATGTGACAACCATAGAAGCTACGTAGAACAGTTTTGTTTGAGTAAAATGATACTTGTTAAGGGCTTAGCATACAATTATGGGTTCAGTAAGTTTCTTACAAATGTTTTAAAATTGGCAAATAATGCTTGTATTTTGGGGGTACGATGTGATGTTTTGATATATGTCCACAGTGTGGAATGATTAGATGAGGCTAATTAACACAGCAAGTCTTAATCTGTGTGTTCCTATAGACCAGCTTACACAAATGAGTCAGAATAAACTTGACTTGTTGTGAGGAGAAACTCAGCTTTCTCTTGTTAATGCTTTCCCTGGGGAGGAGGATTATTTGCATGCAGGAAGACAATCAATGGGAAATCTGTTTTTATTGGCACCCAAAGCCCCCTGTACCTTTGGCAATATTCATAGGAGAAACTGGAGTCTATTAATCCACAGAAGGTTCTTTTGTTTGACTGAGGCCAAGACTGGATGTGCCTCATTAAAGACTAGTCAGGCAGGACACGTAGCTTCAAATTATGATAACAAGCCAATTAAAACCACATACTTATCCCTGAGAGTTGGGCAGCATCCTCTAGAGAGCTGGAACACAGAAGACAGGTTAACTGCTGAGCCAGAGCTGCCAGATTCTTTGGCCTTCCCTTTCCCATCCACGCCATGTGCCAAGCATCTGGGAACTGTGTCTTTCTCTGCTCTCACCTGGATCGTTTAGTATGTGTCTCCTGCAATGCCCCATTCTCCCAAATCCACATCAAATAGTTTGCAGCCCTATGTTCTAGAAATGCGGAATTTCAAATGTGCAGCAAGTCTTGGTAAAGGGAGAATAGAAACACTGTATCCTCCAGAGAGGTATAAAGATCAAACGAGCTTCTGTTTGTGAAAACTCTTATAAACCATAAAAAACAAACCAAATGTCAGGATCATGCGGGATGGTAGTGAAGGGGTGTCAGAGATTTACTTAGGACCGGGCTGTTTATAGACCACTCTTCTGGGTAAAGACAGCAGTTATGTTTCGTATAAAACCTTCAACTTCACAACACTTGTGATACAGATCTCGTCAATTAAAGGTATTTTATATCTCAATCTCATTCTTTTAAGCCAAAGATCAAGCTTCACTCTCTACCAACTGCTGGGACACCTTTATTACAGTGTGTAAAAGCTTAAATGACCATCCTGGCTGTAAATTAAAGTGCACTACATGAGAAAGATGATATTCCACTCCTGTCTCAACTCAGCCTGAACACTGACCACTTTTCCGGAATAGTATCCTTATCACTGGTGCTTTCTTTCGCCTATGAAGGAAACATTTTATGTCCTAACACGCAGCAGCCTGGCACAGGCAAGAAGAATAAGAACTTGCTGACTATGTTGATAGAGCCTAATCTAACAGCGCCGTTCAATTTAGAAACTCAAGACATTAGCATTCCAGTGACTATACAATTTTTTTTGTTCTTAATATTCAGAACTTTTACTTTCAGGCATAAACCTTTTAGGATGACATGCTAGAGCTGTGAAGTGTCCCAGAGAAACAGCCCTATACCACTAAGGTCTGGCATTTTAATTAGCCATGTCTGGGCTACACCTGCAGCCCAGATGTAGAAGGCTGACTGAGCTTCTGCAGTACGCAACAGTTCACAGCCAGGGGAATGAAGGGATCTGAGTGTCTTGGGCCAGTTCTGTAATGAACCTCGGCAAGACAGCCTCCTTCCAACCAGCTGTAAGGCCATGATTTTCTGGTTCATGTCATCTTTCTCAGGCCTGGAGGTGAACCCAGTTACTTCAGGCATCATATTACTCTGTGCCCTGGAAAAGTTCCTTCCCCTAGTGGGACAGATCAAAACATCTTTCTGAGGCTTCAGAATTCATAGAAATTCCCACCAGGAATGTCAAGTGTGATGTGGATAAACCTTGACAAAAGTAAAAAAGCTGGTCTTGGTAGGATGCTGGGTGAGTGTGCTAAATTACCTTTAATGAATGAGGTGACTCTGATGATGAAGAGTCATTTTCACATGAAAGGACCTCACAAATTAGGTTGATGTAGAAAGAAGCCAGGCCAGGCCCCTTTGGAATACACAGCAAGAATGCTGTGGTTAGACTTCCTAGCAAGGAAGACAAAGAAAATGAAATCAACACCTGTTAATGGCTGAGGGCAATTAAACAGGAGATCAAGATCTAAGGGATCAGCGCCTCAGAAAAGGTTTTGGATGAAATTATTTTAAAAAGAGCTTCCAAGTTTAACAGAATCATGATGAGGTGAAAATAAAAATTGGGATTATGGAAATGATACTAAACTGAACACATATCTTGCTTTGCCAGCAAAATTGTATATGAGTTTTTAAATTTCATATATTAAAAGCCACAATTTTTGCATACATTTTCACATAAATATGAGAATTCTATATGCAGAAACATATTATTATAGCAGATCTTAATAGTTACCAATAAAATCTTAACATGTCTTTTTAAGTAAATTTTTTTAAAAAACTGACCATCTCTGTCTTCTCAGATGCAACACTAAATTGCTCAAATTGTGAAGGTCTTGAAATAAACAATTATCTATCACTAAAATATGTTTTAAGCAATTTAAGCAGATTTTTGTCAAAAGTTTTGCTCTGTGATATATAATTTCTATAAAGACTTTCACTGATAAAGACTTTCATTGACTGTGTTAAGCTCAAAATAGGTAATGCTAGTTTACTTCTATACTAATAGGAATTCTAAGATTTACTTTAAAATGATAACATTGAAACATTTCTCAGAATGTATTGTGTTCTAGCAGTCACTACCTACCCATCCTCTGTCATTGAACTTTTATAAGTTAACTAGCATAGTTTTCACATAGTTGCTTCCATTTCCTTGGCTGTAGTGACTGTACGAGAACCACAGCCAGGTAAGTCTTGCAGACACATAAATGGTGATGAAAAGGTAAAAGATATTAGGGATGTAAGTTGACAGTTTCCAAACTTCAATAATCTGTGTGCCCAATATTTGCCATCTCCACAAATGACCTGAACTATTGTTTATTTTTTCAATCTACTTTATTTATTTATTTTTTTGAGTCAGAGTCTCACTTTGTCGCCCAGGCTGGAGTGCAGTGGTGTGATCTTGGCTCACTGTAAACTTCACCTCCCGGGTTCAAGTGATTCTCGAGCCTCAGCCTCCCAAATCGCTGGGATTACAGGTGCCTACCACCATGCCCGGCTAATTTTCTGTGTTTTTAGTAGAGATGGGGCTTCACCATGCTGGCCTCAAGTAATCCGCCCACCTCAGCCTCCCAAAGTGCTGGGATTACAGGCATGAGCCACCGTGCCCAGCCTCAAATCTACTTTATTTTGAACGAAATGAGTATATTTCAAAAAAATAAAATTCTATATAGCTGTTATTTGGCAAATCATTCTCATTCGTAAATAGAAGATACACAGACATTAATATGCATTAAAATAAATGCATAATTTCAAAATCAATGTTTGTCTATATATGGTATTCCCCAAATCACCTTGTGTCCTTGGATACACGAAACAGGTTTATAGTATGATAAAAAGACCTAGACCATAGACTGAGGATGCTGGATGCCCAATGTTGTGCTGGCCTGGGACAGAGAACGGCAGGGGATGGTATACTGGATTGAGAGGCAAGAGAGGTGACTTTGAGTCCTGACTGTCCCCCCGCCCCCCAACTAACTTGCTGCAACTCTTTGAGCAAGTGGCCCAGCTTCTCTCAGCTTCATTACTTGTTCTGTAAGGTGAGGTCATAGGATTAAATCTCTATCATCCCTTCCAGAGCCAAATGCCAGTAATTTCATGACTATGAGTAAGTCCTTGGGCCTCAGTATCCCCTTACAAAATGTGTGTGTGTGTGTGTGTGTGTGTGTGTGTGTGTGTGTGTATGTGTGGTTAAAGTATCTGTTCTACCTAAGTGGGATTATAGTCAAATTTTGAATATGAAAAATTTGAATTTTTGTGTATGTTCCACAAAAAAATGACAAAATATAAAGATGAGACTAGTCTCTATTCAAGAGACTAAACAGCAGATTGTACGTCAGGTATTAGCGAATCTCAGTGAAATTCCATAGTATAATATATTGGTTTATACCATAGAAATACACCAATTTTCAGAGGTCAAAACTCCATGTGAGGGATATTAGAATCTCTGAATTGATACTAAGAGTTTAAGTCCAACCTGGGTATCATAGTAAGACACCATCTCTTAAAAATATTTCTGAATAAAATCAAACTTCCAACCCCATGACTAATACTCTAAAAACCTGTATTATGCTGACTAACAGAAAATGCTATGTTCTATCAGGGGTGACTGTCTTTCTAGATGGATATAACAATCCATGACTCAAAGAAGCAATGTCAATGTTTTCAATAAAACTACAGAAATTATTAAAACTTTATAAGATCTGAAGATTTAAAATGCATACAACATTTAATGTCTAACATCATTTGAACCATGACATCTGGCCTAACCACAGTCACAAAAGTGTTCACAGCTACTGTTCGACCCAACAACCCCATTACTCGGTATATACACAAAGGAATGTAGCTCACTATGCTAAAAAGACACACACACTCATATATTCATCACCACGATATTCACAATAACAAAGATATGGAATCAACCTAGGTGCCCATCAATGGTGAATTGGATAAAGAAAATGTGGTATATATATACCATGGAATACTACACAGCCATAAAAAAGAATGAAATCATGACCTTTGCAGCAACATGATGGAGCTGGAGGCCATTATTCCAAGCAAATTAACACAGGAACAGAATACCAAATAATGCATCTTTTCACTTATAAGTGGGAGTTAAACATTGAGCACACATGGACATAAACATAGGAACAATAGATATGGTGGACTAATAAACGGGGAAGGAAGAAGGAGGCATGGGTTGAAAAACTGCCTGTTGGATACTATGCTCACTACCTGACTGGGTTCGATATACCCATGTAACAATCATATATATATATATATGTATGTATATACCCTCCATATCTAAAATAAAAGCTGAAATTTAAAAAAAATCCTAAATCCAGGACTTAGGGTTTGGGTAGTCACTAGTTAGTGAATCATAAGGGGAGGAAAAAGCAAGAATACAAACTCTGAGAGGATTATCTAACAAATGGAAACAGTCCCTAAATTGGATGGTATTTTGGTCAAGTTGACAAAGCCCTTAGTTCACTTGGAGATTGAGCAGAGAGTGTTTCTCAGACTTGCTCAACACAGATCACAAATGATTCTACATAAAGAAATAAATCATTTTATAAAGTCAGTCTGGTAGCAGGTAGGTGATAGAAATTCACTTTTTCTATCAATTTCTTGTGAAGGGACATCTCAATTAAAACTAAATCGCTTTTCTTGTTCATTTTGCATCCTAACTTGTGGAGTTCCACAAGTGTTAAATTGTTGAACTAAAGAGGTTAAATTGAAAAGGAAAGTAAAGCTGTGGAATATCCAGTTAAATCCCTAATGGCATAATTTCGTTAGGATGCCATTAAAAATATCCTAGCACCTTTCCATTCAAAATGCAGTCCCAAAGACCCACAGTGGCACCTGGGAGCTTTCGGAAATTAAGAGTGTCAGGCCTCACCCCACACTCACTGAGTCAGCATCTGTGGTTTATTGACATCCCCAGATGATTTGAGAATCCGTGCCCACGTGTGCTTTTGGTAAGAGCTACATGTGAGTCCTGGCATCCTGGTCAGATTCTAAGTTACTGTGTGGGCACTCTTGATCAGAATCCAGCAGAATCTGATATTTCCAAGTGTGTAGAGGTGAGATCTGTAGGGACTTGAAGATGGCACTTGTTGGCTGTTTCTGACAGAAGATGCAGAAGAGAATAAAACATGCCCTAGCATATTTCTAATAGAGTTCAGTTCTGTGACTTCCCAAGGAAGAAAGTGAACCTGGAAAAACATATTCAACCTCTTCTGATACTCCAACAAGTACCAAGTAAGGTTGGACTAGAAGGTTTCCAATATTAGGCATAAATTGGTATATTTGTTATGTGGCTCTGAGAAGCCACACCATTGACAGCTGATCTTTCTTTTGCTGTGGCATAAGCATTATCAGGAGTTTCGATTTGAAATTATTCTCTGAACACTTAGATTCACCATGGTAACCACTCAGTTAAATAGAATGACTTAAAGTCACACACAGTTTGTTATTCTTCTGAGAAAAGAATTATTAAAAAATACTTTTGAGTGAATAGAAAGTTGATCATAATTTTGTAAAAAGGGAGCATAGTTAGTAATTCTCAATACAGTTAACAACATGCCATGCTCAAGTCCTGACCAACTGAAGCCAATATATCACATCAACTTGAATACATCAACCACCACTGTATGCTGACTAAAGGTCAGCCCTGGTTTCCAAACCAATGTAGCCATTTAAAGGAAAATGTTTTGAAATATTTTAGATTTACAGAAAGTTGCAAAGATACTACAGAGAGCCCTTCCATACTTTTACCCAACTTCTCCTAATATGAACACCTTATATAACCACACTACATTTGTCAAAACTAAGAAATTAACATTGACACATTACTATTAACTAAACTTTATTTGGATTTTACCAGATTTTTCACTTTAGCCCTTTTCTGTTCCAGGATCACACATTGCCTTCGGAACCCATATCTCCTTAGCCTCCTCCTGATCTATGACATCTTTCTTTCCTTGAGTTTCGAAGAGATATTTTATTGAATGTCCATGAAATTGAATTTTTCTGATGTTTCCTTATAGTTAGGCTGGTGTTATGAATTTTAGAGAAGAAAACCACAGAGGTGAAATCAGGGGGTACACGATAACTTATCATTGTCTTACACTGACAAAGCCATCAAAATGGGAAGGAGACGGGAGAACAGCAGCATAAGCAGCTGGCAGAGGCAGCAGAAAGGAAGGAAAGAAACAGGAACCATGGAGAAAGGGGAATGCTTATACACTGCTGGGAATGTAAATTAGTTCAACCACTGTGGAAAGCAGTCTGGAGATTTCTGAAAGAACTTAAAACAAACTATCATTTGACTGAGTAATCCCATTACTGGATAATATCTAAAAGAAAATAAATTTTTCTACAAAAAAGAAAAAAGAAAAAGAAAGAGACAGAGAGGAAGTGACAAAGAAGAAGTCAGAGAGAAAGAGGGACAGACACAGAAAGTCAAAGAGAGAGTTAAAAATAGAGGAAGAGACAAAGAAGAAGTCGAAGACAGAAAGAGAGAGATGGAAGTAGTAAAGAAAAAACAATGTATCCTATTCCTTTAAAAGCCAGGGTAAATTTCTATCTACCCAGCCAAGGCATATTCTACTTACGTGGATCTTCAACCCATATCTGCTTCTCAAACAGTTTGCAAGAAATAACGAAATCTATCCTTACTTTCCAATCCCAAATAGACTCTTTGGCAGCAGTGACTCTCCAAAACCACCGAGGCCTAGACCTCCTCACTGCTGAAAAAGGAGGACTCTGTACCTTCTTAGGGGAGGAGTGTTGTTTTTACACTAACCAGTCAGGGATAGTACGAGATGCCACCTGGCATTTACAGGAAAAGGCTTCTGAAATCAGACAATGACTTTCAAATTCTTATACCAACCTTTGCAGTTGGGCAACATGGCTTCTCCCCTTTCTAGGTCCCATGGCAGCTATCTTGCTGTTCCTCACCTTTGGGCCCTGTATTTTTAACCTTCTTGTCAAATTTGTTTCCCCTAGAATCGAGGCCATCAAGCTATAGATGGTCTTACAAATGGAACCCCAAATGAGTTCAACTAACAGCTTCTACCGAGGACGCCTGGACTGACCCACTGGCACTTCCCCTCGCCTAGAGAGTTCCCCTCTGAAGGACACTACAACTGCAGGGCCCCTTCTTCGCCCCTATCCAGCAGGAAGTAGCTAGAGTGGTCATCGGCCAAATTCCCAACAGCAGTTGGGGTGTCTTGTTTAGAGAGGGGATTGAGAGGTGACAGTGTGCTGGCAGTCCTCACAGCCCTTGCTCGCTCTCAGGGCCTCCTCTGCCTGGGCTCCCACTTTGGCGGCACTTGAGGAGCCCTTCAGCCCACCGCTGCACTGTGGGAGCCCCTTTCCGGGCTGGCCAAGGCCAGAGCCAGCTCCCTCAGCTTGCAGGGAGGTGTGGAGGGAGAGGCGTGAGCGGGAACCGGGGCTGCATGTGGCACTCGTGGGCCAGCTGGAGTTCTGGGTGGGCATGGATTTGGTGGGCCTGCATTTGGAGCAGCCGGCCAGCCCTGCTGGCCCCAGGCAATGAGGGGCTTAGCACCTGGGCCAGCGGCTGCAGAGGGTGTACTGGGTCCCCCATGAGTGCCAGCCCACTGGCACTGCACTCGATTTCTCACCGGGCCTTAGCTGCCTTCCCATGGGACAGGGCTCGGGACCTGCAGCCTGCCATGCCTGAGCCTCCCACCTCCTCCATGGGCTCCCACCCCCTCCATGGGCTGCCCGGGCCTCCCCAACGAGCGCCACCCCCTGCTCCACGGTGCCCAGTCCCATCAACCACTCAAGGGCTGAGGAGTGTGGCATGGGACTGGCAGGCAGCTCTACCTGCAGCCCCAGTGAAGGATCCACTGGGTGAAGCCAGCTGGGTTCTTGAGTCTGGTGGAGATGTGGAGAACCTTTATGTCTAGCTCAGGGATTGTAAATACATCAATCAGCACCCTGTGTCTAGCTCAGGGTCTGTGAATGCACCAGTAGACACTCTGTATCTAGCTACTCTGGTGGGGCCTTGGAGAGCCTTTATGTCTAGCTCAGGGATTGTAAATACAGCAATCGTCACTCTGTATCTAGCTCAAGGTTTGTAAACACACCAATCAGCACCATGTGTCTAGCTCAGGGTTTGTGAATGCACCAATGCACACTCTGTATCTAGCTACTCTGGTAGGGCCTTGGAGAACCTTTGTGTCGACACTCTGTATCTAGTTAATCTAGTGGGGACATGGAGAACCTTTGTGTCTAGCTCAGGGATTGTAAACGCACCAATCAGCACCCTATCAAAACAGACCACTCGGCTCTACCAATCTGCAGGATGTGGGTGGGGCCAGATAAGAGAATAAAAGCAGGCTGCCCAAGCCAGCAGTGGCAACCCGCTCGGGTCCCCTTCCACACTGTGGAAGCTTTGTTCTTTTGCTCTTTGCAATAAATCTTGCTACTACTCACTCTTTGGGTCCACGCTGCCTTAAGAGCTGTAACACTCACCACAAAGGTCTGCAGCTTCACTCCTGAAGCCAGCGAGACCACGAGCCCACTGGGAGGAACAAACAACTCCAGACGCGCCGCCTTAAGAGCTATAACACTCACCACGAGGGTCCACGGCTTCATTCTTGAAGTCAGTGAGATCAAGAACCCACCAATTCCAGACACAATTGGATATATTAACCTTGGTCACTTGGTTAAGATAATGTCTTCCAAGTTTATCCAGTGTGAGGTTACTATTTTTACCATCTTATCAGTTTCCATACTCTATTCCTTGGAAGCAAGTTACTGAGTCTAGCTCATACTCTAGGGGAAGGATGCCCACTTTTAGAGGATGTAACAGTCCCTTCTAAGCTCACTGCATGAAGAAGTATTATTTCCTCATTTGTGAATGACATTAATGATAACTCAAAAGGTTATTGTGAGGATTAAATAAAATCATGGGTATTATGCACTTAGCCCAGTGCTTGTCACATACTAAGTGTTCATTTGTTGATGTAATCATTGATTCAACAACTATTAATGAAGCATCAACCACATCTTGTCTGAGGCAGAGTACAGTACTTAAAAAAAAAAAAAGATGGACACAGTCCATGGCTTTATGAAGTTAACTGTCTATTGGGGAAGACAGAGGTTAAACAAGCATATAGAAAACGTGACACTACAAATTATAATAAGTTATACAAAGGAAAAGGTCAGTATGCCATATTGGAAATTAGATTAAGGATGGGGAGAGGCTAATTTAAATTCCAGGGTCGGGTGGCTGGGCTTTAAAGGAGTGCCATCCAAGAAAGTTATGTTTAGCTGAGATCCAAGGGATGAGCAGGAGTGAGAGATAGAAAGTGTGAATGGCAGATGTCCTGTGTAGCAGAACAGCAGGTTGCAAATACCCTGAGGCTGGAAAGAACTCTGTACAGTCAAGGGCCAGAGAGAAGGCTGGCATAAGCAGAGCGTTATGAGTGAGGGAAGATATGAGATGAAGCTGGAAAGGAGGCAAGAGCTTGATGCTTTCTGTTTATCCAAAGTCCAACCAATGAGTGATGCCAAGTGTAGGAATGACATGAACTAGTAGAGAATCATAAGAAATGATATTGGCTGCCATGTGGAAAAGAGACTGGAGGGGGCACAAAGATGTCCCAGGGATGTGACTATTGTGGCTCATACAAAGGTTTTGGGCCAGATGGTGGCAGCAGAGAGTGAAAAGCAGATGCAATCACTTGATAAACACAGAAACATATATCAGATTTCCTCCAGTCTTCTCCCAATTACCTGATTGATTTATAATTAACCCTCCAGTCTTATAACCCCAGAATCAAATTTGCTATCCTCCTCTTCCAGAGTGTCCAAATAACATTTTACACAATGCCAAGGCCATGTACATTAAACTATGTACAAGACTATGTGAATTTAAGAAACCCCAAAATAATTTTACAGATGGAATTCTTTCAACGACACCTTTCTCTCTTAGGGCAGACACCTGAAAGTATCATCCTGGATCAAGCACTGTCATAAATATGACTTTGTACTACAATGTGTGGAGATAGGTACTATTATTACCCCACTTTACAGATGTGGTAACCAAGGCACAAACATGTTAGGTGGCCTAATCAAGGTCTTGGTCTCCCAGCCAGTCTACCTGCTGTGACCACTATGACACACCTCAGAGCTAAGGAAGTTCTGGTTTGAAAGAACCCCTCATACTGAAAAAGCAGCATTTCCTCTGTGGCTAAAGGAAGACTTTTTGAGGTGAGGAAGTGTATTTACAAACTGTGGAAACTCCTCAGTAAGTAGGCACTAGGACCTCCCTCCAGAGTCATCCAATATCAAGTGGGAATAAAAATTCCTTTATTCTACTCACACCTAAAAGGAATGTTATGATGCCTCAATCTAAAGGTGCTTGGAGTAGCCATCTGATCTGATGTTAGAATCTAATATTTGGAAAGTATTTCAATGTACTTTTCTGGCTTTGATAAATAGTATGTATTCTAGCAGAGTTAGCATTCTGAAAGGAAACAATTATTAGGAAATAGATTCATTAACAAATTAATTCATTCACAAATTATAAGTAAATTGATTCATTAGCTCCTCTTTCTGTTAATTAAAAGCATTTGTTAAAACTGAAATATCAGGGTATTACAGACTTAACTGCCTATTAGCCAGAGAAATGGACTAGTCTTTCACTTCCTATTAGCCCATCTCCAACCATCCCCACTTTGGACACTTTAGTCAATATCTTCAGAAGAGAGAAAATCCTAAGAAACCTAGGGTCCCTTAAAAAATAAATCATTATCCTTCACAAAACAAACAGGCAAACAAATAAATTAAGAAAAAAACCTATAAAGGTCTCAAGAATGAGCTTTGGTTTTCTATTAGTGACCTGCTGTGCTGTGGCCATTGACCCTGGCACCACCTGAATGGATATAGAGACAATATTTAGCTCCAAACCCCAGAAATAAAGTGGGATATATAGGTCCCTTCACAATAGATGTCACACTGAAGGAAAAATGTGGTGATTACTGATTGTACAATAAGACCTTAAAAAAAAGTTCTCAATTCTCAATACTTCCTTGGTACACTGAAGAGTTGGTGAATATTTTTCATTATCCAGATATAATGATTACTGCAATCAGAACCAAACCAATAAATGTAAATGGATTATGTTTTTCTAAATTGAACACAAACAAGATTTACAAAATATAGGTTTGTAAGCCAAACCTAATAAAAGAGAAAGAATAATATTTAATAAAAAGTCATTTGAGAACTAAAGAGTATTCTTTATTCCTTCTCTATCCATTCACATTTCTCAGATTGAATCATTCCACTTTAATCTAATTGTTTGGGTCAGTAGATGACCTAAAGATGAATGAATACTCTTCATCTGTTTCACTAGCACTTATTTGATTTATTGCTTCCTTTTAGGCAAAATGGCCACTCTTCAGAATGATTTTTATTTCCTGTTGTAAACCAAATATCTTTTGAGTGACAAGTAATTCATTACAAAATTCATTTTCTCCCTACTTTTCAATGAGGCCAAGTGGCTGCTACTTCCAAGGCTAGTTTTTTTGGGCAGAGTGTCAAATTACCTTTTCTATTTATTGTACTGTGTAGGCTGGCACTGTGGGTTTGGCTCACTGCTGGCAGGATTAATTTAGCATTCTCTAACCAATCAAACAATCTCATTGCTCTCTTCTGCCTATATAATAGAATGGCCCTTAGTGAAGTAGAGTCAGACATGAACATCCTAGAAGGTCACTTTCAGAGAACTGGGACTTAATTGTGGTAGATCTACTGCTAAATCTTGGGACCATTTGTAGTATTCCTATATATCTTTACCCTTCCTTTACCTTACCTTTATCTTTATTTCCACAGAGGAAATAACTTGGCATCACAGCATCTCTTTGGTTCCCATATGAATAGATTCCAGCAGTATTATTTAGAAAGTGACCTCAGTAATTATAGTCCCCCTCCCCACCATGAAAGCCATATGGAAGTGTTTCATTTCAGAGATTAATGCAAATGATGGTACAAGTATCTTTCTTCCAGGTTTAAAAAAGTCTTCTGAGATTACACTAAATTTTAGGTAGGTATTAGATGACATTAATGAAAAAGCACATCGAATTACTTTACTTCTACTAAAAATCATCTTAGGTGGTTCAATTTTGATGAAATTGATTTTCATATTTTTCTCAGTAATTATTTCACTGTCTTTATCCCATATTCTATTATTGAATTCTCATGTTCTGTGTTTTATCCATGTTGAAGACCAATGCCCAGTAGGAAGTATACTCATTTCTCAGTGGATAGAGAGATTAGATAGATAGATAGATAGATAGATAGATAGATAGATAGATAGATACATAGATACACACATACATACATACATACATACATACATACATACATAGACAGGTAGATAGATAGGCAGGCAGACAGACAGACAGACACACAGATAGATAGATACAGAGTTCCCTGCATAACTTTCAGAATCCCAAAGAAACTAATGCTGTAGTCATTTTTACAGATTTGCCAATTATGTTTGCAGCTTCTATAAAGTAGGAAAGCACTGAATCAAAACCCAGTTACCACATGATAATGACCTTCAATCTGAAACTAATGTCACACAATAATGACCTTCATTCTGCATTAACCTGTATTAGAAGGGGCACAAAACCTGTTTCAACTCTAGAACCTTGTTATTTAAAACATACTACCTGTTTCAATATTGCACTCATTAGACAAACATCCGACCTTCTAATTTAGTATCATTGACCAAAAAAAATGTCATGATAAAATCCTCCCCATGAGAATTCAGAGAATAATCATGTACTATCTAGCATTGCTGCCAACTATCTGCCAGAAAGTTGAAACATAACCCAATCATCACCTGCCATGCATCACCGTTAGGGTTCTTCAGTCTGGTTGGAGAGAGAAAATAGTAACACAAGACAGCAATGCAAAGGGGTAGATGAGTATGCAGTAAGTAGTGCACAAAATCAGAGCTACAGAAATGGAAAGAAGTGAGAAACAATATCTATACAGAGTGGCCAGTGATGGTTTCACAAATGGGTGAGATTTGAAGTAGGCCTTACTTAAGAGATGGATAAGATTCTGTGATCATAGAAGATTGGACCATCTGGGAAAACCTTTTGGGAAGCAAGATTAAAGTACACAAGAGCAAGGAGATGGGATTGTAAAAGACATGTTCATTTTGACAAATATACCAACTTACCTGGTATACAGTGGGAATTATAAACAGCAACCTCAAAAGGTAACCTTTATCGGTGCTATATCCAGCTATTTTTTCTAAATGCTTTTGTAAGTATTAGCGCATTTAACCATCACACCAGAAATATGAGGTAGTTATCATAAATACCTACTGTATTAGTCTGTTCTCACACTGCTAATAAAGACACACCCAAGAGTGGGTAATTTATAAAGGAAAGAGGTTTAGTGGACTCACAGTTCTACATGGCTGGGGAGGCCTCACAATCATGGTGGGAGGTGAAGGAAGAACAAAGGCACATCTTGCATGACACCTGGCAAGAGAGCTTGTGCAGGGGAACTTCCCCTTTATAAAACCATCAGAGCTCATGAGATTTATTCACTATCACAAGAACAGCAGGGTAAAGACTTATCCCCATGATTCAATTACCTCCAACTGGGTCCCTTCCACAACACATGGGAATTATGGGAGCTACAATTCAAAGTGAGATTTGGGTGGGGACACTGCCAAACCATATCACCTAAATTTTACAGGGCAGCTACAGAGATTTTAAGTAGCTGGGCAATAACATAAGTTTAGTAAGTGGTAGAGCTAGAATTGGTACCCAGGCAGTTTAGCTCCAGAAAGTACTTATAGCCACTATTCTTAACTGCATCAATGCCTGCAATGGTAAGAGAGATGCCTGAAGATGTCTGATTATACAGAGTGGTGGAGACTGTGGGGAACTGGAGAGCTCTTGCCCCATCCAAAATGGGCAGCCACTACCCAGCTTCAGCTTTGTGGGACCGTGGGCCCAGTAGTGTCAGATTCAATTTTTTAAAGAGATATCAGAAATATAAATTGATGTAATTTTTTTTAAGAATAGCATATAGTCAAAATATAGTCTGAAGGTGACCAGTTTGAGACATGAGAGAATAACGAGAAATGAAATTGAACATTAGGCTAGTGCTGGATCATTGAGGGTTCAGGAATCCTGGGAAATGAGAGCAGACAAGACTTGAAACCTGAATAGTAGCAGGAGCAATGGAAAAGAAGGGTTACATCTGGTGAATTTCATAAGAGATAATTAATTGGACCTGTGACTGGAGAGGGAGATTTGCTGACATTTAGGATCAAGGAAGAAGGTGAGAAACAAGCCAACTGAGATTATGAGTGAAGAGATCTCAAAGAGATCTCATTGCCTTTATAAAGGCAATGACAGAGCACATATACATGGAATTATCTGTTGAGTCACTGAGAAGCTGGGCTGTGATTATAAATGACTGAGCCTAGGGAACTGCATAGGCCCCAGAGTGAGTCCCGATGATGGGGCTTCCCACATATGTGACATGGATGAGTTAGTTAACATTCCTTTAGCTTCAGTTTCCTCACAGGTAAATCACGTCACTCCTTTGCTGGCACCTACATATGGCTGATCAAAGGAAAGAAACCCAGTGTTTTTTCCTGCCCTCTAAGGCTTCGGCACTCTCTATCAGCTCATATTCCTCCAACCCCTCTCAGCACATTTCACTCACAGAGGCCCTGCTGTGTTCTTCACAAGCACTGATTCTGCCTCAGGACCTTTGCACATGATGGTTCTTCCACCTGAAACACTTTCCCCCTGAGCTCACAACATCCCTTCTTTTAGGTCTCTGCTTAAATATCATCTCCCTGATGTCTCCTCCTCCTTCTCCTCTTCTTTCTCCTTCACTTTCTTCTTCCACATATTGTCTTTCTCCTCCATTGAAATGCAAATCTTTGTTTTCTTCATTACTATATCCATAGCACCTAGGCTGTTGCCTGGTCTAGAGTGGGCATGCAATGAATGAATGAAATGAAAATGACAAAAGAAGGGAATATTGTAACTCCTAACAGAGAAGCGGCATGTAGATAAAATGAGGATATGTGTCTTAGTACTTAGCATATAGCCATAGCAAACTTTTTTTTAAGTAGCTAAAAAGGATAGGAAATGCCAAACTGTGGGCAGGGAACTGGAGTTGAGCCCTAGAATTTAGAGTCTGAGACTGTGAACAGGCTTCTGGGCAGCTCAGTCTGTATCCACTGCCACCACTCACACTCTCAAGGGTCTATTGTCTGAGTTCTTGAGGAGACTTCTGAATGTTACCCAATGAGAAGTAGATTAGCCACAATGGTGTGTAATAGAGTAATAATTTATTTTGTTTATTTATTTATTTATTTTGCTTGCCTAACAATAATCTACAAGCTGCCATTGATCACTGCTTGCTGGTAAGTTGGAGATTTGGGAATGGTACGGTAAGAAACTAAAAGCAATGAAAAGTTGAAAGAAAGCAAATGCCATTTCTATCATATGTATTGTAGTTATTTTAAAAATTACTATTACATTACCATAATAAGAAAAATGGGGTTCCTTTTCTGATTTTGTAGTTAATTATATCCCTTAGGAATTGTAATTGACTTGAAAATAGACCCCTGTCCTGCAGGATCAGGCTCCAGGGAAGAAGGAAATTGCTAAAAAAAAAAAAAAGCAAAAAACAATAACAAATGACTAAGAGATCATTTAGTCTTGCCCAATTTAGCTAATTTTTTTTTTTTCTTGGAATCCCTGTCTAAATCTCCGCTCAAGTAATTTTTGTTCTGTCTTAGAGACTGGTCACCTAAAAAAATAAATAATAAGTGGGAATTTTAAAGCATGCAAGGTACCTCTTCGCTGACTGAGTACATCAAGATTTTGGGAAAAGAGCTAGTCTCTTGGGAATAGGGAGTTTTGTGGGTTATTCCTAGGAAGCCTCGATCGCTGCTGTGGGGACACCGTGGGGACGAAATATGCAATGGAGATTAGTTCAAGGGGCCAGGCTGATCCAGGAGTAATGTGATTCCTAGTTTAGTTTCTAAACTCCTAGTATTAAGCATTGGTGTATTGCACTTTCTTGGAATACTATAAGCAAGTATGTCTTATATGATAAGCTCATTCTATAATCTTACCCTATAAGATCAGTTCTGAGACCATCTCCAAATGAAGCCCAAATGTATAAACAATAATAACAGCCCTGTGTACCTCTGCAGGGTATATTATTGTCCCCTTTGGACAGATAAGCAAACTGAGAGCCAGTTTTGCCCAGGGTTCCACAGTTAGTACATGGAGAAGTCTGGATTAAAATCATCACCCTGGATGATGAGGCAGGGACAAAGCTATCTATAGGTGATGAGAGCGTATAGTTACTCCCTGGAAATGCTTTTCCTCCCAGAATGAATTTATCATATGACTTAACATTAATAAATTAGTCTCAATATACGTTTGGGAGATAGAAACAGCTGAAGGAACCGTAAATGTTTCTAGAGCCATTTTTCATTGTTTGGTGCTATTCTAGACACGTGGCCTTCAGAGGCTGTGTGATTCAAACACATGAATCACACTGAAGTCTACCCAAGAGGAGACACTCCACCTCTGGCTCTGGAGAGTACTCACAAAAAACCCCAACAAATCTCCTTGTCAGGGCTTCATATTGGGTCAATGGTGTGCCTTCTCTACTTTTAGCAGCCTTAATTTAATTCTGCTCTTTTATGACTGAGGGGGTGAAATGGACCCCAGGAGGGCTTTCTGATTTTCCCTTTCAGTTTTCTTCTTCTTTCTTGGTGCTACTTGCTCTTAGTCCTGACATTCTGCTGTCCCGTGCCTTTCAAATCCAGATTTGGTAGATGGGTGGTGGAGGGTACCCAAGTTTTTTTTTGCCTCCTGAGCAGCCATTCCCCTTTCACTGATAACAGAATCTCAATTTCCTCTGGGGAAACACCACTCTTCTTATGCCATTTGATACATAGGACAAATGACACATCTCAAGTCCTGACAGTTGTGATTTTGTCAGTGACGCCTTATGACTCAAACCAGGTACTGAGACTGAGTTGTCAGAGCTGTGACTAAAACAGCTGGGGAAGACATTTTCTCCCAAGTAGAATTGCTGAGCTAGTGGAGTTGAAGCCTGGAATTCCCAAAGCGATCTTGACATGGTAGAAAGGGTCTGCCCGGTAGTGAGGGCAACATGGGAAAGGTAGAGTCAGGGACTGAGGGAGATCAAGTCCTGGGGATAACATCCACATTCCTCCATCTGACTATTTCCTGGGTTATTTTAGTCACCTGAGCAAATCTGTTTCTTATCGTGCTTATGACCATTTGATTTGGGTTTCTGAAGGCAGGTGGCCTATGTGTGGGTGATCTGTTGTGCTAAGCCCCTATTACCTTTGGTAGGGAAGGCACCAGGTTCAAGAGGCTGAAGAAGAGACCCAGAGCCAGCAAATAAGATCTGGGGTTTTATTAGGGGCTTCCATACCGGGGAGAGAGTTCAGTGACAGAGGGCTGGACAGGAGAACAGCCTTAATTACAGAAATGGTCCCTTGGCGATGGGCTGGACAACATATTCGCCTTCCTACAGTCCAGTGGCTGTGGTCTGGACAGGAAAACTACAACTGCCTGCAAACATCATGCAGTTTATACAGCGTTTTTACTTAACACCCTCCCCTAATGACCTCCACCTGGCAAACTTCATCTACACTCCCCACCCCACCCCGGCCCCCGCCCTCCACCCACCCCGCAAAACTCAGGACTCAGATGTTTATCATAGATAAGGATCCCATCTCCAGGTTTGCCATTCCCGGATTCCCCAGCTCTGAACACACATTCAGGTGCATCTGCCATACAAGGTCATTCTCACAGTATGCTTAAGTTAGTGATGTCAGGTGCATTTACCGTACATTGTCTTCCAACCAATCAAGTCAACTGTCATAAGATGTTTACTTTAAGATCTGGTTTCTGTCACTTTATGAACTTTTTTTCCTCCAAATGGTTTATCTCATTCTTAATCTTTTCTCAATAATTTTATTTCTAGAAACATCAAGCCTAAGGCAAATTAAAGTCTTCTCCCCACTAATGATCTACAATTATATAGCTTTATCAAGTGTTTCTACTTACTGGTTCTTGTTAAGGTTTTGTATTAACCAAACTGGGGATTTCTTGCATTATAAAATAAGTCCCTACCTTACACTTTACAAACAAATATTTATGCAATATTGCCACTACATAAAGGTTATGAGAAATTAACATGATGAATATTTTTAGTGTTTGAATCATTTAGCTTTTTTGTTTTTAATGAGCATGTATTGAAAGTCAGTTATGTACAGAAGGCTCACAATCACCCTATTCTCAAAGTCTAAGCCTTAATATGAGAATTTTCCCCCAACAGTCTGCAACTAAGTACTCCAAGTGAGGTCATACCTAATTCTGCCTTTTAGCCAACAGTGGTTCAATATTCAAATTATCTTTACTTTATGATATAAACCATAGCCTGGAAATCTAAGTTACCTTTCCAAAATTACCCTACATTATTAACACAGACAGAATTCCTACTCATTTCTACACAAGTAAAGAGAAACGGAGATCAGACCAATTGATTCAGGCTCAGAGCCCAACATACTCACCAGAGCTTGATTCAATTAGCCAATTGAGAGACTTGCTCCTTCACATTCTTCAACAGAGTCATCAATCATGTTGCTGTTTTAAAAAATATATACATATGATATTCCTTTATCCCATACAGGACTACATTCAGATTGCGGCTAAAAGGAACTTGCAAAAGTGAAAAGGATGTATAAAGTACAAATAAAAATGACACGGGTGGGGGAGATGGGAGAGAGTAAAGTACCACCACCCTTACAGCCCTGCCGCACCCAGGCCTCAGTGTGCCTGGATGCAAAACAGCCTGTCACCTCCAGGCCCCTCAGCATACCTGCAGCATGAGGGACCTGAGGTGGCTTCAGGCAAAAAGCACTGCAAAACTGACAAGGTTCCTAATGCTGTCCACTTGAGCAGTTCTGCTGGAGTTCACCAGAGCTGGAACTAGGACAGGTGTTAGTGCTGGTGACATCCGGGGAGAAGAAGAAATAATTCTTGCACATGCTTTTTTTTTTTTTTTTTTTCCTAAAGCAGGAGGAAAAGAAATGAGACAATTCCTAGCAAAAAGGAAGAGACTTTTGTCCAAAGGATGCATATGAAAGAGATTTAGTTAATATCTGAGGGAACATTCAGGTGGACTTTATCACAATAAAATTTTGTTTCTAATCACACTCATCTTTTAAGATCCAGGGAAGGAGGAAGAGAGGAAGGATAGGGAGTCAGTATATAGAGTAGGTGGAGGTATTAATAATAATATATCGATGTTTACTATGTGCCAGGAATGTTGCTGATCATTATATGTAGTCATTTCTTTCTCACATCAAGCCAATGAGATAAGTCATTTTATCATATGGCATTTAACTGACAGAGAAATTGAGGCACCAAGAGTCTAAGCACCCTGATTCCATGTTCTAACATTTATCATCCTTCTGAATCCTCAGATTTCCCCAACCTTGAACTCCTTTTGACCTAGGAAAAATGAGGCTTTGCCCATTTTCAAAATGTCTTAAATCCTGGCAGTATAGCCAAGATTTTAACCAGTCAGTCTGAGCAGAAACAGCTGTGGAACTACTTCACTATGATGCAACAGAAGCGATACTCTTAGCTGGAGATCGTGCTTTGTCATTTGGAGAGTTCTTTCACTGTATCGTCTCATTCTGTATTAGCAATAGACCAATGAGGTCCGTAGTTACCTTCTGAATTTTTTTTTTTTTTTTTTTTTTTTTTTTTTTTTTTTTTTTTGAGACGGAGTCTCGCTCTGTCGCCCAGGCTGGAGTGCAGTGGCGCAATCTCGGCTCGCTGCAAGCTCCGCCTCCCGGGTTCACGCCATTCTCCTGCCTCATCCTTCTGAGTAGCTGGGACTACAGGTGCCCGCCACCACGCCCGGCTAATTTTTTTGTATTTTTAGTAGAGACGGGGTTTCACCGCGTTAGCCAGGATGGTCTCGATCTCCTGACCTTGTGATCCACTCGCCTCGGCCTCCCAAAGTGCTGGGAATACAGGCGTGAGCCACCGCACCCGGCCACCTTCTCAATTTATAGAAAAAATATTGAGACCAAAGGACGGAAAGCAGATTGAACAAGATTATTAGAGATTCTTTATTCTTGGTTCAAGTGTGTTTCCCCAGGATGGTTGGGACCCCTGGGAGGTTTATTTGGGCACAATGAAGGCAACGGATGCCAACAGTTCTAAGGCTCATTTCATTACCTTACAAGCTCCACATGGAGATGTGGAAACAGGCGTGGAAATAGCAGACAGAGGATGGTACCAGACATCGTCGTTGACTCTGAAGATAGAGCAGGGAACAAAACACACAGATCCCTGTCCTCAGGGAGCTTGCATTATTGGAGACTGTTTTGAGTCACTTTATAATCCATGCCTGTGTCTTATACCATACCCGATTTATTACCCTGGCTGTCCTAGATGAGCCCTCTCTTATGACTCTTGTAAAAGACCAACATATTTCCTCTTGCTTCCAAAAGACCAGCTTATACATTTCGCAAAACAAGAAAACAATAAAAGCTAATCCTCAAGAGCAAAACATTTATTTCCTTTGTGATCTGTACTTGTAGGACGGGCAGGTTTAGAATTAGAAGCCGCTCAAGGTCATTTAGCAAGTAATCAGTAGAGGAAGCAAGGCAATTCATCTTCTGATTTTTGCTCTATCCATGAGATTTTCTACTTGCTAAAGGTGACCAAAGTATCAAATGTTTACGAATGAAAATGGAACTACGGTAAAACTCTATCAATCCCCTTCCGAGGAACATATGGTATCAGGTGACCCTCTTGTTCACTTTGTCTTAGTATCCATATCTATGCAAGCCTCCATGAAATGAAAAGTAGAACATTAGAAATATATGTAAATTGAGGGTGTAACATGTAAATCACAAAGAAATCATTACTACAGGTTAATGTCCGGGAAAATAGCCTATCAAGATTTTAAAAAAGAATTAGAGACTCAATAAATAAAGTCATCCTTAGCTACATGGCCTTTTCAAAAAATCAACACAGCTTTGGAAGAAGCTCTGTTAAATACAAACCAAGTAAAAGGGAGCAAAACTGTGCTAGATGCTCAGGCTGTAACTACTGGCACGACAAAGTGTATTGTCAAAAACTGATTCAGGATGAAGACTACCATTTTATTTTTTAAAGTGGACATAGATAATATGTCAAATGCCTGGTCAAATTTCATAACCAGTCTCCAAACCTCCAGCTGAGTTCTTGAGATAGGAAAACGTGTTTTTAAGGGTCTTCTAAAGAGGTCATCGGTCCTGACTATACAACAAAATAAAGGCTTGATAGATGAAAAGTCTTAATTCTGAGCTTCGTTTGGTAAGAAAACATTTTATTACTAAGCATATTATAGGCTTTCAAGTCAGACAGACATGGATTCTAGTTTGTGTCACACTGTCTTTAAGACTTTGGGCAAATCACTTAATTTTTCCAAAACTTAGCTTCCATATTTCTAAAATGTTCATAATAACAATACTCTGCATGCATTTTTTTCTACAAATAATAAATAGTTAATAATGCAGGGAATGTGTTTAGAAATATGCCTGACACACGGTAGGTGCTCAAACACTTCTAATTATTTTTATGTAGGACATGTAGTTTATTTAAGGACTATGTACCTTTAAATAAATCATGCTGGCTAGGGAGAATGGCTCACATCTATAATACCAATGCTTTAGGAGACCAAGGTGGGCGGATTTCTTGAGGCCAGGAGTTTGAGACCAGCCTGGGCAATATAGGAAGACTGTGTCTCTACAAAAAATAAAATAAAATAATCATTCTTTGATTCAACAGGGGAGATATACTCTCTTTAACAAATTGTGCTGTAGCAATTGGATATCCACAAGCAAAAGAAATAAGCATAAACATAAATCTCACACCTTATAGGAAAATTAACTAAAATGAATCATGGTCATAAATCTAAAAGATAAAACACTAAAATCTCTAGAAAAAAATAGGAGATCTTCTAAATCTAGGACTTTGCAAAGAGTGCTTAGACATCAAAACAACAATCAATTAATGGAAAAATTGATAAATTGGACTTCATCAAAATTAGAAACTTTTGATCTGCAAAAGACCCCTTGAAGTGGATGAAAAGGGAAACTAGAGTTTGGAAGAAAATATTTGCAAATCACATGTGTGACAATGGACTTGCACCTAAAATAAAGATTTCTCAAAACTCAACCTAATTATAAAATAGGTAAAAGACATGGACATTTCACTGAAAAGGATATTTCTATAGCAACCAAGCATATGAAAAGATGTTCAACATCAGTAGACATTAGGAAAATGCAAATTAAAACCACAATGAGATTCCACTACACATATATCAGAATGACCAAGCTGAAAAAGAATGACCACACCAAATGCTGGTGAGGATGCAGAAAAGCTGTATTGCTCATACATAACTGCTAGAACTGTAATATGGTACAGTCACTCTAGAAAATAGTTTGGCAGTTCCTTTAGTAACTAAAAATGGACTTACCATACCACCCAGAAATCGCACACTGTGGTATTTCTCTCAGAGAAGTTAAAACTTACTTTCCTCAGAATGTCCGTGGCCTCTTTATTTATAATGGTCAATAACAGGAAACTACTCAAATGTACTTCAATGGGTGAATGGCTAATCAAAGTGTGGTCCATCCATAACTCCGAAATATTATTCAGCCATAAAAAGAAATGAACTATTGATACACACAACATGGATGAACATCAAGGAAATTATGCTGCATGAAAAAAGCCAATCTCAAAAGGGTAAATACGATATGATTTCATTTATATAGTATTTGAGAGATAGAGACAGAGAAGAGATTAGCAGCTGTGATGAGTGGGGCAGAGGGTGAGGAGGTGTAGGTATGGCTATGAAGGGGTAGCTTAAGGAAACCCTGTGGCAATGTTACATTAAATGTCGTAATTCTGGAGAGTGGTTAATGAAGGTACCCATGTGAGCATAGATCTACACACACACACATGCAAATGAGTACAAGTATAACTGGTAAAAACCGAATAAGCTCTGTAGATTTTAGCAGGGTCAGTTTTCCGGTATTCCTTGACATTATACTGGTATTATGCACGATGTTAATTCACACTGGAGGAGGCTGTGCAAAGAGTGCATGAGACATCCTAGTACATTTCTTTGGAATTTCCTGTGAATTTATAATTATTTAAAAATAAAAAGTTAAGGAGATTATTACAGCCTAGGCGACAGAACAAGACCCTCTCTCAAAAAAAAAAAAAAAGATCATTAAAGAAAGATAAAGCTCACTTGTAAGATTAAGATATATGATCCAATGCCAGTAGCCACTCCCAAATCTAGTTTTCAGCCAAAATCCAGGGAAGACTAATAATCATAAAATCATATAATCCATCAGGGATACGTTGATCTTTTTTCTGCTCTCTGTTCAAGAGGATAAATATCAACTTAAAATGCTTCTTAGGAAATAGGAGATAAAAAATGTAGTTTATTTCATCACACTTTTTCCAATGCACACACACACACACACACATCTCACATCATTACTTAAGAGTCACCATATGCTAAGTGTTACATACAACATACACACAGATATGCTATGTAGTCTACATCAAAATGACAGTTTATATAACAATATATGCCTGCACTTAATTCTTAGCAATAACACTTAAGTAGGACAAATAAATGGCATTTTCAGTTCCCAAACTAAATTCGTGACGTTAGGCAAATCAACTCTCAAAATAGGTTTTAATACGGCAGTTAAACTAGGTGATGTTAAAGACTCTAACTATAATTAAATAACATCTAATTGCTAGGAACAAAAATTCATCAGGCACAGGTGCTAGAGATGTATTATATGTTAATATACAGTAAAACCTCCTTAATTTAGACACTGCTAATTTAGAACTTGTAACCAGTTGGCATGATTGCTTTATATGCCACATTTTTAATATTTAAGAAAAGGATTGTTTAGACTGTGCAAAGAAGAGTCTAAGAATATTTATGTAAATAGAGCAAACTTTTAAAAGGATCAGTGAGTACTTTATTAGTTTTCGTGTATGTAATAGACTGGAAGAGTTCATTAGAAACATTCTTATCTAAACACAGAGTCACAGATGGCCTTAGGATAATGCCACAAGCAGGGCAGAAAAAGGGACTAAACCTTTGCAGAGGATCTCCTGAGCTCATTCATTTCAACAAAAAGCCCTTACCAGCTCCCATCTGAAGCTGTGTAAAGTATCTATACAGCTTGCTAGTATACTAACCTGATTTTACGCTGTATTACCGCAGACTGAGGCAGGGCAAGGTGTTGGTCAGGCCAAAGCTGAGAGCTAATAGTTTACAAAACAAAGTTAACACGACAGAAGGTGAAAATGAAATCTCTGGAATTAAATTTGTATGTGGCACTATTCAGATAATTTGTAAAACTTCAAGACTTTCCAATTACAGATTTTATGTCTTTCTCACATCCTGTGCTTTCTGTGAGTCCTGCTTTTGGCTTTGGCTCCAAAGTGAAGTGGACTTTTTGGGTTTTTGGTTCCATGCGGGATGAAAAATAAAATCTTTGAATGAAGCATTAAATGGGACGCTAGTGTGCCTGCTACACATCCTTTCCTCTGCCCATTCATAGCCATCTATCTATTGCCTGGAAAAGAGGAGGAGAAGTTGGGTCATTTGTCTTAAGAAAGTCATAAGGAAAACTAATGATCCAGTTCAAACGAAATTAAAAGGCAACAATGTTGCTCCCAAGACACCATGGGAAGTGACTTAATACAGCCTAGGAAAAGCACACTTAGCTGGAGTTCAGAATTTGTGTTCTGTGTTTCACTCTAAAGTACTATTTCTCTTTGCGCTGATTCATTTGTAAGCTGAAAACACAATTCTTTAAAAGTCTTGAAGAGTTGGACTTCTCAACAGTTTCTTCCATTATATGTTGAGTCTCCTGTGGAAATAGTATTGTTAGTCCAAAAACATCCCCAGAAGGTAATTGGGCTAATCTCAGGGTATCTGGAAAAGTAATACAGAACATCACCAAGCAAATGCTGCATTCTTTTCCTTCTATTTAAATCTGCAACAGAGACAGACTTTATTCATTTTATACTTCTTCCAATAGGATCAAGTACCAAAACTTTCAGTATGAAATAATTATTCTTATTTGCAATTTTGTGAAAAATATAAGTACTATTTTGCAACCCTAATTTTTTTCTTATAACCGCAGATAACTGACCTAACCACTGTGAAGACATACAAAATTCATTCTTTAGTTTAAATAGGTAAGCCCAAAATATACTGTGATGATTTATATCTATAGTGGTGTTTTTCCCCCATCTCAATCAAATAAAAATATCAAAATATCCCACGAGAGCTGATTTTATCATCGCAAAGCTTTCTTTGGCAGAAATAAGTGTTGTCAAAACAAAATTACTTAATGCTACTTGCCATTCTGTGTCCATGGTTAAGTTGCTTTCTGTCTCTGTATAGCAAAGCCTAGACTGATAAAAGGAGGTATGTCTGCTTATTCCCTGACAGTACAAATCAGTAAAGGAATATACATGAGTTCTTTTGAAAAGACCTTGTAAAAATTAGAGCTTCAGAGTGCATGCTGACCTCTGAAGGAGGGGAAGGAAGCAAGATTTTTCTCTCCTTCCTCCCTGTCCACTCTGTGTCTTTCCAAAGGAGAGTGATACACACTTAACAGTTCAGATGCTAGGACATACTAGGTCTATGTCACAGAATGGTTCCTGCTTACTAGTGGGCAGGGTCACCGTATAGCCAAAGGTCACATAAACGTGATGCAAGGGTGAGCATGGTGCTCCTTCTCTCTATGCAGCTGGAGTGATTTTTAAAAGGGAAGGGTTATGCTATGTTCTAAATCATACATCTTCTGGTGCTCTCTTCTCTGCCCTCGCTTGTGCTCCTATGGAGTTGACCAATGACAACAGCTTGAGATTTGCCTTTGTGTTCAAGAGAGATGGAAGAGTCTTGCATTTGGCGAGATGACATTCTTTGCCCCCAGTTTACAAGAGTTCTGACCTGCTATTTTGTACATTCTTAGTTACGTATGCAGTGTTACTGTGCTTTCTTAAACAGCTTTTCTTGTTCACTGGTCTCCTAAGGGGACACCATAAAGTGGAGTGGTATAGTTGGGAAGAAGATATGAGTAATCCTAGATCATTTGCCATAAAATATCCAAGAGTATCCCATTCTCTTCATCATTTCTAAAAGTGTAGTAGAGAAAACACCGGATTGGCAGTCAAAAGACTGGTGGTTCTAATCTCAGCTCATATATAAACTTGGGTAATCACTTTACCTCTGTAATACTCTATTGCCTTATGTGTAAAACCACCTATTTTTACAAAAGAGCTCCTGTGAACATCAGATTTCAGAACGTATAAGAAAGCCTTTTACGCTATTATGTATAAACACCATTTATTTATAAGGTGCTATTATATATTTAAAAGGCAAATTCACTTCCAGTGAAGCCATCTGTCTTCTCATCTATAAATGTGTCAACAAGGTTGTTACAGGGACATGGGTGCTGCAAATGGTTCTGACTAATTTGTCTGAGGGATTCAGTCGATCAGTTGGCTGTTTGCTCTCAGTGGCACAAAAGAAGCAGATGGACTGCTTCCTTCTCCCTGACTAAACCTGCTAATTGTTTTGGCAACTAAGCCTTCAAGAGATTAGAAGTTAAACTAAGCACTACTTAAAATCATCTATGTGTGACTTGAGAGCTATCCAATAAGTGTAGACCCTTCTTCAAATGCTAGTAATATCATCACCATGGTGACTGTTTTTGTTTGGGGCTGGGTCAGGCTGGGGGTGTAGTTCACGTAGAATTTCAGGTGACTGTCCTGGATAGAGGGTGAAATATTGGGAAAAAAAATCATCTTACCAAACATTCAGGAAGAAAGAACTGTATCTGTTTTACCATAAAGTGGAAGTTCAACAGAATGAATTGACGAATAGAAACTCAGGCACATTAATTGTAAATAAGTTTCTGAATTTAAATTCAGTGCTCCTGAGTTCTAATAACTTATTGATAAACTTTGCAACATGAGCTCACGTCAATGCAGTCATAATTCTTAGTTCTTACTTTCTTCCATAATATACATATTAATACTAAATTCTTGACAAATGAAAAGGGAGGTAAAAGGAAGAGAGAAAACTAAGAAGATTCCTTACTATTTGAGGTATATGTAAAAGTTAATTTTTGTCTAAAAAGTATAAATACACACATCTCTACCATGATTCAAATCTGTGCTTCTCAAAATTACTCTCCAGTAAAAATTTAATATTCAAAAAGTGGTATTTTGCTAAAGTATTTCCATCTGGGAATACCTGCTTAGAAATTAGCCCAAGTAAATCCATAAATCAAAAAAGTGGGATATGTTTTAAAGCCTTCACCCCCAAAGAATTCCATAGATCATTAGTTTCTACAAGTTTCCAACCTAACTATTGATCTAAAGCAAACTAACCTTAGACTTTGGGTTTAAATACTCATTAATAAGGTAAAATTTTCATTTGGTATAAATGTTCTCTTATATAATTATGCATTGATTGAGGCTATGGAGAGAAGAGAACTAGGCAAAAAAGTGAGTTTAAATATTATGATTATCTGAAATGTCCATGTTTAAGATATGACAAAATATTTAATCATCAGCCATCAATTTGGCAAAGGAAAGGATTAACAAAACAATTCCACCATTTCTTTTGGTATTTAGCCACTTTGTGCCAGCTTTTGATTAAACAGCCCCATTTAATCCCCTACCAAGTTGTCATCATCAGGAAATAAAATTTTCAAAATTAGCTGACTATATAGGTCATATACTATGCATGGAAAACTAAAGTTTCGTTTTTGCCCAATTTAGCTGAAGGAAACCTGTAAACTGCTTCTTCCAGATCTTGCATCTGGCATCACACTGCCAATTCTTCAGAGAAAATCCTGAATTTCTTTATTCAGTTCATGTAACCAATAAGGAAAATTAACTGGTAAAATCAAGAAGGTCTGAGAAATCCCACAAGGTCCAGGTCTCAGCCTGAGGGAGGAAGGTTCTTCCTGGGGTTCCCTATCTCAGCCCTAATGGTAATGGTGTTACCAGCCCTCTGATGTCAAAAGACCACCTCTTGGACACTTGTACAGGCCCAGTTGAAGGGCTGTGTCCCAATGGGTGTGAACTACACAGAAGCTGACCCAAGTTCCTGAAAAAGCAACTGAAGCGAACATTACCATGGTGGCCTATGAATGTTATCCATAAAGTGACCAATGAAGGTTAGGTTTCAGCATTTAGTGGTTAGGCCTTCAGCTACCCTGGCCTTCACTTTCATGGAAAAAGGAAAAAAAATTAACAAAAAGCAAATCACCAAAAGCAAGGAGGGCAGACAGATCTGATCAAATTAACCCCTCAGTTTCAGTGATGCCTCTTTATATCTGCTATTATGATATTTTGTAAAATTCTCTTTAATTCTTGGCAGTCAGTCAATCTCTTGATACTCTAATCTCCTATTACAGTTCATAATCTTTATATTCAAATTTCTATCCCAATTACTGTGTGATTTTTCATTTCTGACTGGGCTCTGGCCAATTCAACATCTTTGAATACACTTTGACTTTTTAACAATAAGGAATAACTTTGTAATTGAACAAAAACCAATAAAATTTTAAGGCAAAAAGTGTATAGGTAAAAAAATTCAGAACCCTATTATATGTTGGTTACTTTGAGATAAACTGCGTCCAAGTTGTGTCACCCCCTCAGGATGCCAGGAGGTAAATTCATGAAAACATGAATTCATACATACATGCCTTGTTATCCATTTGTACCTGATGTGTGCATAGCATTAAAAACCAATGGAGTCAACTATCTACTTGAGGATCAGCAGTGCATGTTATTGCTATGGTCTGAATGTTTGTGTCCTCCCAAGCACCCCCCACGCCTTCCAAATTCATATGTTGAAATCCTAACTTCCAAGGTGATGATATTAGAAGGTGAAACCTTGGGGAGGTGATTAGGTGATGAGCGCTCTGCCCTCACAAATGTGACTAGTGCCTTTATGGAAAAGGCCCCAGAGAGTTGCCTTGTTCCTTCCACCACTGAGATCACATTGACAAGACACCATCTATGAACCAGAAAGCAGGCCCTCACCAGACACTGAATCTGCCAGAGCCTTGACCATGGACTTGACAGCCCCAAGAACCTTGAGAAATACATTTCTGTTGTTTATAAGCCACCCAGTTTATGGTATTTAGTTATAGCAGCCTGAACAGATTAAGACAATGATGTATCTTGTATATCTTGTCTTGTAACGTTACATATGTTGAGATATTATTCAATATCTTAGTGTTTAGCAAACATAATCTAATTTTCATTAGAACAGCTAATTCATGTCTGAGATCTTTGTTGAAGCACCATTAATTCCAGCACATGTTTTATGAGCTCTTATTGATGTGCTGTCAATAATTCTCCACAAAGGATTCCATGATTACGATCTCATGAGAAGGTGCTACTCCAGCCAACATAACTCAGCCAGGAAATTGGAGGAAGGTTTCAGTGATGACTTCCTTCCATGAAGCCATTTTTATATGACCAGGCAGGGACATTCTAACGGATATTTAGTTTCAAGAATAATTAAAACCCACTTTAAGAAATACATTTTCCCATGAATAATATTAACACACTCTGAATATGAAAGACTGCAATTGGAATATTCGGGTTAATAGAGTTTTTCAACAACCTCAACCTTTCATTTTTTCCCATCATGCAGTTGGTTAGTGAATGTCTGTTTTCTGAGTAGGTTCAGTCCATTAGTACCTCCTTTCAGTGCATCTTGTTAGAATAACTCTGTCACAAAGTACATTATAAAATAATGAAAGGGAATGAGTTTAAGGGGCTTTAGCCAAGTATTTTGGCCTATATGAGAATGCCATTTCTTAATCTCACTAATGATAGTAATTTATAAGTTCATTTTGAATGGACTGGCTTGTGGAAATATATTTTTTAAAGTATGAATTATTGAAATCCAGCTATAACTAAAATAATTTTTGAGTTTTCTTTTTAACAAAAAGCTTAGAATATTACCTAGTATGCCCTGGGAAATCAGAGGTGTGAATAATGAAGTGGCTCAGAATGTCTGCCTTTATTATGAGTGGCCCTTTTCCTTGGTTCTGTCCTACTTAAATATGAGCCCTTAGGTGTTCCGCCTTTATTGAGTATCAACTTTGTATAACGAGGTAGACTGGCCCAGATGGGTAGTGTTGTGGTAGTTTTACTCTCAATAATTACATTAACGAGAAACATGTTAATTGCGACTTCCAGTTGCAGATGCCAAAAGCTAACTCAAATCAGCTTAAACAAATAAGGAATATTTAGAGCACCTCTTGGTGGAAAAGTCCTAGAATGGTGCTCATTTCAGAGATGGCCATGTAGATACTCAACCGATGTGAGGAAGATTTCATCTTTCTCTTTCCCATATCTCAATTCTACTCTTTCCTGCTTTATTTTCACTCTCAGGAAGTTTTCATGTGTGAAGCGGTTCTTTGAAGCACCAGGTTTGCACTTGGCTAGTCTTAAGTCCAGCAAAAAGACGGTTTCTTTTTACCAATATATGTACCCAGGTTCCAGGTCTGAGTCTCACTGGACTACCAGGGGTCACAAAACACTTTGATTGACCAGCCATACTTGATCTACAGAGCAATGGGTAGGATAAGCACCAACCAGATCATAATGACCCCTCCAGAGAAAAAAATGAGCTACTCTATGGGAAAACTGGAAATAGAAATTGAGCCGATACAAACAAAAGTTCTCCATTCCCAGAAGCTGTTATTTATTTTAGCGAAGTATGAACCTAGAATGCAATATTTAATCCCCACAATACCACCTATTTCTTAGAATCATTCTAGGTTATTTGCATATGAGACATTTGGTGCTGAAAAAAAATTAAATAACATGCCCAGAATTTTATAACTGGTAGGTGTTAAGGCTGCTATCAATATAATAGAGACAAAGTTATTCCTCCTGAAGAGCACCAGTCCATTTAGTCATAGTCTTTAAGATGGATTTCATAACTAATGTGTGAGATGTGGTAAGATATGGTGAGTGGAGGTGTTTAACTCAAAAAAATGCATCGGTTGGAATAAAATAAGATTTCTACCTAATTTGCTGAACTCAAAGTCCCTCCACAAAGTTGCCATATGTGAGGAAATAAAATAGTTAAGATCCTTAGAGGGCAGCAAGTAGCCTCTTCGCCTTGAACTGAGGTGAAAATGCATATTGGCTTCTAAGAGCGATACCTTCAGAACTCCAGCAAACATGTATATAAACATGTGTGCATAGAAGGTGGGGGCAGGGGGCAGGAATGAGTCAAGCATTTATTACAGGCAATGGAGTTCATCTGTGCTCCTCACTAATTCATTCAAGGATCTCTACTGAGCATGTACACTGCCAAGGATTCACAGAAAGTTGCATCAAATAGACATCGAACTACATTGCTTGAATCAAAAGTCACCTGCTCTGCCACTTTGCCTTTATGTGATTTTCAGTGACTTTGTAATCAGAGGAAATCTAAGTATATTTACAGCAAACACCAATGACATTGGTTTTTTTGTTGGTTTCTTTGCTTCCCAAGGCCGAGAATAAAATGTGGGAGAAACCAGCCAATGAGTGAAAATGTGGGTAGTGATGACTCGACTCTATCTTGAAAGGCCAAGCAGAGCTTTGGTGAGCCAGGTGAAAAGTCGAGCAGTGTCACTTGAGAATGACTCAGAAACCAATCTTTTTGGAAATAGAAAAATGGGAACTGTGGGTGCACAGCATGTTGGAAGAACTGGTGCTTTTTTATACTTTCATTGCACTCAGAGTTGATGAATCCTAAATACTCTCCTTTGGGTTAGCATTGACAGTTTTATCTCCAAAAGAGGAGATACTCAACATATGAAGGTGGCATCCCTGTTGCTCCCCACTCCCCAAGCCCTATATATATCTTCAGGGATTTAATGTGAAAGAAACCTAAATCTGTGTGCTTGGAAAGCTGCCATAGAAGCAACTTCCCTCTGAGAATGCTGTCGACTTCTCTCATCACCCACGAAGTCAGTATCTAGCTTCTTTCTGTAGGAGGCCAATTCCAAATGCAGTTTCCAAACACCTGCCACTGCTGTTCTTTGATTTCACTCTCAAATGCCATAGTGGGGAATCTGTTCAAGCAATCACCACCCCAGCTGATAACCCACAGAAATATCAGCTGCTGGATAATCTGTATGTATTCTTCCATCCCGTTATGTTTTGTGGAGGTACAGTGATATTCAGCAAAGCCAGACTCAGCAGTGAGCAGTGATAACAGCAGGGACCTCCTGGCTTGAATTCCACCATTACCATTGCTTTTCTGCCAGTTTCGGTCTTTTCTTCTTCCTCATATTTCCCCCATTTTTTCTTGTCAGTAAAATGGGAATTTATTTAGTGCTCTAGACATTAAAAATTAGAGTGAGACCAAAGACAAAAAAGATACAAGAAGATGTATGTATGCCCTATAACCTTTGCTTCATTAAAAAAATAAGGTCCTTCTGGTATAGACAGTTTCAAGACCTTTGTAATCCTGGAAGTTCCAGTATAAAAGCACTCATGAATTATTATTATGCTGCTTAGACATGTATGGCTTTTTCAAACTACAGATTCAATGCAATTCTTTTCAAAATACCAATGACATTCTTCACAAAAATAGAAAAAAATATCCTAAAATTTGTAGAAAACCATGAAATACCCTGAATAGCCAAAGCAACATTGAGCAAAAAGGACAAAACTGGAGGTATCACACCACCTGACTTCAAAGCTATAGTAACCCAGACAGCATGGCATTAGTATAAAAACAGACACATAGGCCAGTGAAATAGAATACAAAACCCAGAAATAAATCCATGTGTTTACTTCAACTGATTTTCAAGAAAAGCACCAACAATATACATTGAGGAAAGAACATTCTCTTCAATAAATGGTACTGGAAACTATATTAGACTAAAAAGCTTTTGTACAATAAAGGAAACAATCAACAGAGTAAAGAGAGAAGCTATAGAATGGGATAAAATATTTGCAAACTATTTATCAAATAAGGAACTAATATCCAAAATATACAAGGAACTCAACAGCAAAAATAAAATTAAATAACCTCATTAAAAAATGGACAAAGTATCTGAATAGAAATTTCTCAAAAAAAAGATATATAAAAGGCCAGCAAATAAACGAAAAAATGCTCAACGTCACTAATTATCAGGGAAACGCAAATCAAAACCACAATTATATATCATCTTATCCCAGTTAGAACAGCTACTGTCAAAAAGACAAAAATTAACAAATGCTGGCAAGGATGCAGAGAAAAGGGAACTCATACATTGTCAGTGGGAATGTAAATTAGTAGAGCCATTATGGAAAGCAGTATGGAGATTCCTCGAAAAACTAAAAATAGGCCAGGTACAGTGGCTTTGTCTGTAATCCCAGCATTTTGAGGAGCCGAACAGAGAGGATCACTCAAGCCCAGGAGTTCAAGACCAGACTGAAAAACATAATGAGACCTCATCTCTATAAATAATAAAAAATTAGCCAAGTGTGGTAGTGAGTGCCTGTAGTCCTAGCTATTTGGGAGGCTAAGGTGGGAGGATCACTTGAATCCAGGAGTTTGAGGCTACAGTGAGTTATGGTTGTACCACTGTACTCCAGCCTGAGTGACATAGCTACTAAAAAAAAGAGAAAAAAACAAAACAAAACACTAAATATGGAATTACCATATGATCCAGCAATCCTGCTACTGTGTTACTAATGCAAAGGAAAGAAAATCAGTATACTGCATATCTGCACCCCCATGTTTATTTCAGCACTATTCACAATAGCCAAAATAGAGAAGCAACCAAAGTGTTCATCAACAGATGAATGGATAAAGAAAATGTGATACACAATGGAGTACTCTTCAGACATAAAACAGAATAAAATCCTGTCATATGCGGCAATATGAGCCTGGAGGACATTATGTTAAGTGAAATACGTCAGGCACAGAAAGATAAATACCACATGTTCTCACTCATATGGGGGAGCTAAAAAAGCTGAGCACATAAAAGTAGAGTGTAGAATTGTGGTTATTAGAGGCTTGTGAGAGTAGCAGGGATAGAAGGATAGGGAGAGGTTGATCAATAGAAACAAAATGACAGCGGATAGGAGGAATTTCAGTGTCCTATAGTAGTATAGGGTGACCTGAGTTAATAATTATTTATTGTTTATTTTAAAGTATCTAGAAGAGAGTTTGAATGTTCCCAACACAAAGAAATGATAAATGTCTGAGGTGATAAATATGCAAATTAACCCGATTTATCACTGCATACTGTATACTTGCGTCAAAAATATCACTCTGTATCCTGTAAATATGCACAATTATTAAGGGTCACAACTAAAAATAAAAGGAAAAAATGTATGGCTTTTCCAGTCTATAGAGACAGAAAATAGATTAGTACTTACTTGGGCTAAGGGTAAGAAGAGACAGTAATTGCAAAAGGGCACGAGGAACCTTTCTGGGATGATGGAAATGCTCTAAAGCTGAGTGTGGACATGGCTGCACCCTCTGTAAATTTATTAAAAGTCATTAAACTTTACCTTTAAGACAAGTGGATTCTATGGTATATAAATTATATCTCAATAAAGCTGTTAGCAACAATCAAATAGATTAAAGCATGGGTAGATTCACAATTTAATTAGTCTAATTTCTTCTTCCCACCTACCAAAAAGCAAATACAATAAAAGGTTAATTGTGTAAGCTATGTGTTGGTAATGAGTTGTTCATTTGTTCAATTTTCTACCTTTTTGAGTATTTAAACGTTTATAATAAAATGTCAGAAAAAAGACGTGTACAAAAATTTGTATCTCTATGCTTGGTAGAAGGGATGGACCTTTCAATGTGTATATCCCGTGAAAATACAGGAACGTGCATGTGCATTTAAATAAACAAAAAATGTAAACATATAAAAGCCCTCATTGTCTTTGATAAAAATATACTAAATATGACTAGTGATTAAAGAGGGCACTCAGTAAATAGTGAATGAATGATAATTAAATAGTTATTTATCTGTTTGAAAAATGGGCAAAAGATCTGAACATTTGTTTCTCAAAAGAAGACATAGAAATGGTCAACAGGTATATAAAAATATTCAACATCACTAATATCAGAGAAATGCAAATGAAAACCACAATGGGATATTGTCTCACCCCAGTTAAGATGGCTTTTATCAAAAAGACAATAAATAACAGATGTTGACAAGGATGTGGAGAAAGAGGAACCCTCATACACTGTTGGTGACAATGTAAATTAGTACAATCACTATGGAGAACAGTATGAAGGTTCCTCAAAAAATTAAAAGTAGAAGTACTATACGATTCAGCAATCCCATTGCTTGTTGTATATCCAAAGGAAGGAAAACCACTATATTGAAGAGATATCTGCACCCACACATTTATTGCAGAACTATTCACAAGAGTCAAGATATGAAATCAACCTAAGTGCCCATCAATAGATGAATGAATAAAGAAAACGTGGTACATATACACAATGAAATACTATTCAGCCATGAAAAAGAATGAAACCCTGTCTTTTGCAACAACATGGATGGAACTGGAGGACATTGTGTTAAGTGAAATAAGCCAGGCACAGAAAGACAAACGTGGCACATTCTTACTTACGTGTGGGAGCAAAAAAAAAAAAAGATTGATCTCATGGAGATATAGAATAGAATGACAGTTATCAGAGTCAGGGAAGATTCATGGAGGGGTCGGCAGGGGGATGAAGAGAGGTTTGTTACGGGTACAAAAATATAGTTGGATGGAATAAGATCTAGTGTCTGGTAGCACATAGAGCAACTACAGTTAGCAATAATTTATTATATATTTAAAAATAACTAGAAGACTAGAATTGAAATGTTCCTAACACAAAGAAATCATAAATATTTGAGGTGATGGATATCCCAATTATACTGATTGGATCATTATTTATTGCATGCTTATGCTAAAATATCACATGTACCCCATAAGCATGTACAACTCTTGTGTATCCATAAAAGTAAAAAATAAAAATCAAAAAAAATAGTTACTTATTAAGCCATCACCATAGGTCCTGTGCTATTCTAAGGATTTTACATACATCATCACATTTACCTGTCATAAACGGCTGTTTGAGGCAAGCATTATATATCTCTCTCCATTATATAGACAAAGAAATTGAGCCTTAAAGGGGTTAAACTACACATGTAAGCAGAGAAACTGGAATCTGAAACAGGTCTGACATCAAAGAATTGACAACTACGTTTCGTTCTAATGAATGCACATTGAGAGCTGTTCATATGGCAATGATTACAATTTAATTAGTCTAATTTCTTCTTCCCACCTACCAAAAAGTAATGATTAACCATGCGAAGAAAACGTCAACTATGTTATAATCATCTTGGCCATGCTATAGTTCCAGCCTATGTTTCCACATTTCTGATTTCTACATTAGAAAAGCATTTTGCACCATTTGCCAAAAAAAAAGCCCACCCCAAAACAAAACAGTGCCTTGTGCTACTACTTTGATTATGTTGGGATTTTTCAAATCCCATCTCAACCATAAACCAGTGAAAATGGTTGAGCGATGACATTTTAGACAGTAAAGCAGCAGGTATTTTTTCTGTTTTAGAATAAGATATCTTAGCAATAATTTCTATTTTTCACATAGCATATAAAGATTTCTTATATATGTTTATTTCACAGAGGTAAAATTCTTATTTTTGAACGTTGTAAAAACATGAGAAAGAGCAATATAGCAGATCTTAGTAATCTGCTTGACTGCCAATGAAGAAAATAAGTGAGGAAATACTCACTATGACTTCCAAATCTACTCCAACACAAAATGCTGCTAAGACTATTGTGCCTATCTAGTTCAAAAATCACAAGTCCATAGCCAAGATTTCTTGAATTTGATGAACATGAAGCCTCCTGTTTTTTAAAAGTCGAGCCAGATGCCATATTTGGAGGGGGCAGATGGTGGGTGGTCAGGGAATCAGAGAAGTGAGTGGAAAACCATCTTGGGCAGAATGAATTCTTCAAGAGCAATCTTTGCTCTTTAAATCCCTCCCCCAGTGTCCCTTTTTTCTCCTACTTTCTACCAAATTTCTTCCTTCAGCCTTCACTTAACCTTAAGTATTTGAACAAGGGCTCAATATAGGTGGAGGAAGGGTGCCATTCTCATCTGTTTCACTTGCAAGTTCAACACCAGATGAGATGTGGTTTTATTCCAGTCTTGGCGTATTTCCCAAAGCTGGTTTTACCAAGAGGCAAAGAACTGTTGCTTTTAAGTCCATTAAACTTGTGTATATTGATAACTATTAAATTCTAAACTCTGTGCTAGGCACCAGGACTATAGAGACAACAGGTAATAAACCTAGTTCTTGAAACATTCATAGTATAGCAGGAGAGATGAACAAGCAAGCAAATCAATGACGGAGCAGTCGAGCAGGAGTAAACGAAACAAGTACACAGCCAGATGGTACTGCTAGAACAGAAAATATACAGTAATAATGTATTTTCTGCAGAAATATTTTTGAGCCTGATTATCACGCCTGACATAGCAGTTGATATTTATAGAGGTCTGCCAGGTATGGTGGCATGCACTTGCAGTCCTAGCTACTTGGGAGGCTGAGATGGGAGGATAGCTCAAGCAGGAATTCCAGGCTGCAATGGGCTTTAATTGTGCCTGTAAAAGCCACCTCACTCCAGCCTGGGCAGCATAGCCAGACCCCACCTCTGAAACAAATTAATAAACAAAAATATAAAAATTGGGAAAAAGAAGAGTGTTTACAGAGGGCTTACAATATGCCAGGTGATGTAATGATGCTTTCCATGCATTATCTTGTTTACTCTTCATGATAACTCAATGAGTAACTACTTTTATTCTCCCAGTTTTCACAGATGAGCAAACCTCAAATGCATCTGCTGAAACAGCCTGTGTTCTATCTTTCCATCCTGAGAGCTCAGCTACAAGCTACTCATGCACTAGTCAGCCTGTCTCCAAGTTGCACCCTTGGCTGTTTTCTCCACAAGGCAGCTTCCAAAATAAAGTATATGCTCCACTCCAAGTTACAGCCAGTGATAAAAGATTTCCTTCTGGGGAATCACTTTTAACTTACAATGTACAGACCTTGCTCCACGGAGCATCTGTAGTGGGAAAAAAATCATTTTAATAAAATGAAAAGCCCCAGATACTCCCAATATTAAGTGATAAATTCACACCCTGTTTGGGAATTCACCACGGATTCAAGCCAGATCTGTATAGAGAAAGTTAATATCTCTGACCAAAGTTGGGAGAAAAAAGCCAACACTCTATTCCATAATATATAAGTGGTCAGCATTATATTTTCCATCTTCTATTCAGCCTTTCACTTAATTTCTCCCTTTGCATTTTGTGGTCTTTTGTGATTCAGTATTTTCCCAATATGTCTGTATGGAGCCTTGCTACATGGAAAGTGGTTGAGTTTGAAGTACTCATCTTCCAGGTTTACCTAGAGGATGGAAATAGGATGTCACCAACTTGGCAAGGCTTTGAAGAGCCTGGCTGAATTCCAGCCCCCATAATTATGTTCTAATCTGTCTTGATTCCCTTTCCTCATTTTTCATGTAATGTTCTCAACACAGCCCAAACCATAATTTCATTGCTTTTTAGCAGGAAGAGAAATTAACGGATGTACTCTGAGATTATCTAATGACATATGATATATTTTTAGTTCTATTCCTGTTAGAGGAAACCTAAACAGAGATTGCTAGGATACAAGCTAATCCACATTCAAGAAATACAAATTTTTATGTGAATATTTGCATATGCTAGAAATACTTGCCTTGGGTTAAAAAACAAAAAAGAGACATTTTGAGATGTTTAAGGACTTACCAATCCACCCCAGTAACAATGACTGCTTGACTCTGGGCTTTCAGCAGCTCATTGTTTCATTTGTGTGCATCTGGGCTCCCTTATAATAGTAAATGTTCTCTAGAGGACAGAGGCCGAATCAGCTTCTCTTATGTGCCCCACAACCCCTCGGCCAAGGCTACGTACCCTTTACTCCTCTGAACTGCTAGTCAGCTTCCTGGTGGCACTCATTGCTGGTTGCTACCTTTTGTAAGATTTGTCTTCCCAAGCTTGTGCTTGGCAGATGTGGAAGGGAGGAAAAGCACTGGCATCAGGATGGGGGCTCAGCTGGGAAGTGACCAGGCTCTGAGAACTATTGGTTCTCTGACTTGAGCCAAATCACTTCTGAGCTTTCGTTTGTCTGACTTCAAAAGAAAGCTAATAATTCATGCTCTGCCTACATCTCAGGGAGGTTGAGAGTCTTAAGTTGTATAATATACATGAAAGTACCTTGTAAAATGTGTTATACAATGAGCATTAACATGAAGAAAAGGAGGGCAAGAAATGATGAGGCTGCCTCTCCCCATTCAGATTAGGTCCTTGAGGCCAAGGAGAATTTATCTCAAGTTTTATTTTCATTAACCGCTTGGGTCTCCTATATTGGAACTTCACCAAAAGGCATGACAGACATGGGAGTATGTGACAGTGCAGTGGAGAGGAGGGCAAGTAAATATTTTGAATAGATAATTTACATATGCATATAAAATGATGTCCCTAAGAAACATGACAGTCATTCATTTGAACATGAAGCACAGTGGTGGAAAACCTATGATTGTGATAATATGGTTGTTTCTCTCCTATGACAACCTATGATTGTGATAATATGGTTGTTAATAGGCATGAAATCATATCAGACACTTTGGAGCACATCAGCCTGCCCATGAGTGAATAGCATTGGCATATGACACAAAATCATTTTATTTTCAGCTATACCCTGACCCCTTGTTTTTAATTGTCTGATCAAGCAGCTCTAAGGAACAGTGGGAAAGGCAGACCCTTGAGACTGAGAAAATCACAACACTTTTCCATCAATCAGTCAGTCTTTCTTTGAACAAGGAAACTGAACTCTGAAAATGGGACCTGAATTTCAACTCTGCAAATGACTGCATGCTGCAGAAATATTCTGTTTTGTGAAATATGACTCTTTAACATCATGTCTCAACTACAGGCTATAAATGTATGTATAACAAAATCTTATCTCTCCATATTGCTGGTTTGCAAAGTGTTTTCATATGGATTAGGTTTTTTTGTGATGGTCACAGCAAACCTGAGATAGAGATATTGTTTTTGCTTCATTTTCACAGACAGGTTATCTGAGGCTCAGAGACTTCAGGAAACATGCTCAAGATTACACAATTTTCCAAGTAAGAATAAAGACAAAGAAGAATTTAAGATGTGGAAATTCAAGCTTAGAGAAGTGAAATACCTTGCCTGACATTTCATAATAAGTAAATAATAGAGACAGGACTTGAACCTGAGGAATCTGACTCCACTCTGGCTACCTACACTGCATGTTGGGTACCTGAGCACGTAGTAAGTGGTCAGGAGATACATATTTCCTATCACTATCAGTATCCACACCTTGTGGTAGAGAGGGCAGACAAGATGAGAGGAGACATGACCTCTCCAAGCTTGCTATCTGGCCTTCCTTCTGTGGCACCGTATTTCCACCACAGGAAGGAATTATTAGGTAATTTATTTTGACTGTTGCTCTCTATGGATTCCTTTGGTGTGGGTAAATTTATTTTAAATAGATGACCCTATAAAAGTTGCTACGAATAAATGGGCACAAGTTCCGATTCGACATTGCAGATTGTTGAAAACTTCCCATTCATGTCACCCCTTGACGTGAGAGTACACTAGGCTTAAACCCAGGAAAATAAACTAACACTGAAACAAGTAATAAAGTGCCACGAGCCAGCCAGGTGTGGTGGCTCATGCCTGTAATCCAAGCACTTTGAGAGGCCGAGGCGTGTGGATCACGAGGTCAGGAGTTCAAGACCAGCCTGGCCAACATGGTGAAACCCATCTCTACTAAAAATACAAAAATTTGCCATGCGTGGTGGTGTGCGCCTGTAGTCCCAGCTACTTGGGAGGCTGAGGCAGGAGAATTGCTTGAACCCGGGAGGCGGAGGTTGCAGTGAGCTGAGATCCTGCCACTGTACTCCAGCCTGGGTGACAGAGCGAGACTCCATCTCAAAAAAAAAAAAAAAGAAAAAGAAAAAAGTGCCACAAGCCAAAGGTTTTGGAAAAGTCGAACAGCAAGGGAGGCAATCACAGGCCCACACCTCCTGGCTCGTAACCCCCTCCCCAACTAAAAGTTTAGAATCTCCTTTTGCTCTTATTGACTATTTATATGAGCTAAAAGTATTTTAGAAGTTGTTTGGTGTAAATGCCTAATTTAAAAGATAGGGAAACTGAGGCCCAGAGAAATGACAGGAACTGCCATAAATGAGAGCCTATGGGCCTCAGCCAGGAGGGTGACTCTGATCACTAGCCTCTCTGTCCAGTGACCTTTGCTACCAACCGTGTACAGTCCCTCAAATGAAAGGCCACAGGCTAGAAAGCTTTCAGGAAACAAACGCACTTCTCCAGGTTAATAAACCTCTAATTTCTGGATTTCTAGAAAGCCAAAAAGTTTGCCACAGAGACTAAGATGAGATTAGAAGTCCTTCGGCACAGGTTGCAAAATTTTTACAAACAGAGAATTAAAATTTATTAACTGACTGTGTTTTTCTCTGTCCGAGGCTGGGCCCTACAGAGCGGACAGATCAGTGTAACCCCTTATCCTTGAAGAAAAGTTAAATCAGCAGGTGTGTGGAGGGGGAAGGTCAGAGTTCTGAGGTGGAAGACACCCACTTGAAGGGCATATCAGTACTCCTCTTAGTCTTAACTGTTTCTTATAGGGATGTCTTAAATTTGCCCACATTTACCTTTATTTACCAAAGACAATTCATACATGCATTTAAATCTTTCTAAAATATTTTACATTTTATGTTGACTGTGAGAAGCAAACCAGAAAACATCAGTCAGGGAGGAAGAAATAACCCACTCCCACCAAATACTAGCAGTTTCCCACTACTTGCATGCTTGTTGGCTATAAAATCTGGGCTCAATAAATTTTATTCTCATTAACTGCATTCTAGATAAACAAAAAATCTGGATTAAGGTTTAGTCAAATTCATATACTTGATGTTGAAGTATTCACATAAACACGGCTGTATAGCATTGCATTCAGTTTTAACTGTGGAAATTAAAATAAAGCATGGTGATTCCCAGAAGGCATTGATCAGTCACAGATTTCAGCCCAAGATTGCTAATAATTTCAGGCATGCCATAAATTACTTTTGTCCTGATCAGCATTCATCATGGCCCTGGACACATAGCCACTACTGAAGAGACCCTGCCACTTGTCTAAATTTCCTCATCCCAACAATGAGCATGGGGAATAATCCCTTGAGTTGCTAAGTGTTTGACTTCCAAGGCTTGGAGGGTTTCTCACAGTTGCATATTGTGGATCTCTGTAGGTAAAATTCTGGGAAGGCTTACATTTTTATTAGAAGGACATGGTGATAATAAAAAAAAAAATGGTCCTAACAGGCTTACGTGCATATAGGTGTAGACACATACATACGTATGTACATACACACATACTCTGAAAAAAACTAGAAATTGTTTTAAGTTAGTTTTATTTCTATGACTTAGTTAACTTGGCTGTAAATATTCAATGATACTACTGAATAACACAGTGTATATAAAGTATTTAACATAGAATCTGAAACATAGTAAGTGCTCATTTATTGAAAGACAATTTTGAACGACAACTCCAGCTTGCTTATTGGCAGAGATTTCCTTTCAAGTATAAGTGGAAATACTGAGAGGCTTAATAAGCGATCTCAACCTTAAGTATGTTGGAAGTGCCAAATAATCCTTTAATAGGCCCTCAAGGAAATCACACTGATTATTTTGACAGGAAAGATGTTCACCCACCTTGAATACCTACCTAAGTCACCAAGCTGGGCTCTGAAAGACTTGCTTTCTTCCAAAAAAGAAATCAAGCCTCAAAGCATTGCCACATTTGTGGGAAAAAAATGCCATAATGAAGAATGTTCAATAGAAAGTGATATTTTAAAAAACAATACTGGCCAGGCACACTGGCTCATGTCTGTAATCCCAGCACTAGCACTTTGGGAGGCTAAGGTGGGTGGATCGCTTGAGGTCAGGAGTTCGAGACCAGCCTGGCCAAGATGGTAAAACTCCATCTCTACTAAAAATACAAAAATTAACTGGGTATGGTAGCAGGCGCCTGTAATCCCAGCTACTTGGGAAGTTGAGACAGGAGAATCCCTTGAACCTGTGAGCCAAGATCACACCACGGCATTCCAGCCTGTGGACAGAGCGAGACTCCATCTCAAAATAAACAAATAACAATAATAATAATAATAAAAACAATACTCTCCACTCTCCCGAGAAACAGACATATTAAGAAGTATGCTCGGCCGGGCGCGGTGGCTCACGCTTGTACTCCCAGAACTTTGGGAGGCCGAGGCGGCGGATCACGAGGTCAGGAGATCGAGACCACGATGAAACCCCGTCTCTACTAAAAATACAAAAAATATTAGCCGGGCGTGGTGGCGGGCGCCTGTAGTCCCAGCTACTCGGAGAGGCTGAGGCAGGAGAATGGCGTGAACCCGGGAGGCGGAGCTTGCAGTGAGCCGAGATTGCACCACTGCACTCCGGCCTGGGCGACAGAGTGAGACTCTGTCTCAAAAAAAAAAAAAAAAAGAAGTGTGCTCAATGATCCTCCATTAGAAAATATGTTTAATCTGCCACATTGAGATGGAATAAAGATCCTGTACAAATAAACTTGAGAAGTTAATTCAACCAAATTTATTGATCAAATAGATATTGAATACCTGCCAAGTAGAAACATAACTAAGCTAGTAACCCTGAAGGCAAGAGGAGGTGGATATATGAAGAAAAATGGCCTCACTCTTCACAGAACTCAGAAAATGTCAGAGACAAGCAGGTAAAAGACCAATTCTTATTTCCTTACTTTTAACTCTGCAAATAAAGATATATCAGAAGAGGAAATAGGAAGGACAATATAGTGCTTTCCTGTCTGGCACAAAATTCATCTTGTGAAAGGAACAATAACCTAATGGCAATGACATCAGATGAAGTTTGTGCTAAAGGGCAAGACAAACGACGTCAGCTGTTTTTTAGGCTTGGTTTTGTTCTTCTAAAAATGGGTGGCATTACATGTGTTAACTTTTAACTTGTAAATCAGAACCACGATCATAAATAAGTCAGGCTTTCTCTTCCACTCCTCTCATCCTCAATAGAATTATGAAAGTATAATAAAATGAAAAAGTTAGAGGATTTTTGGTCTGCTCAGATGCAACAGTCATTAATCTTGAGGGAGTAAGCTCTCCACAGTTGACCCCAAAACACCTTCCAGGTGCCATTCCCTATTATATTTCAGTGTTCAACAAATACACCATGGATTTTCATTCTATTTCACAAATAAGTATCCAATTTTTGTGTTCAAATTATATTGCAAAATGTGATTGTTAGTGGTGTCTCTGAAGGGATTAAAAGAATCAAATAGCGGCCGGGCACAGTGGCTCACGCTTGTAATCCCAGCACTTTGGGAGGCCGAGGCGGGTGGATCACGAGGTCAGGAGATCGAGACCACAGTGAAACCCCATCTCTACTAAAAATACAAAAAATTAGCCAGGCGTGGTGGCGGGCGCCTGTAGTACCAGCTACTCGGAGAGGCTGAGGCAGGAGAATGGCGTGAACCCGGGAGGCGGAGCTTGCCGTGAGCCGAGATGGCGCCACTGCACTCCAGCCTGGGTGAGAGAGCGAGACTCCGTCTCAAAAAAAAAAAAAGAAAAAAAAGAATCAAATAGCACAATCAAATCATATTTATTATAGATCATATTCATTGAGAATCTCCCCCACTGTACATTTGCTCATTCTATTCTCTCTACCTAGCTACCCTGCTAGTTGCAATACTATTGAACCTTGTTTGAAAGGATTTTCAAAACATAAATATGCTTTTTCTCTTTTCACTTTCTGACTTTTTGGAAAATTTACCCCAGTTGTTCTAGTGTATCCTTCTGTTTGAGGGTGAAAGAGGAGGAATATCAAGAATTGAGGAACAGAAACAATATTGGGAGAAAGGTAACTTTTTGCTTGTGACATTTAAAAAAATGATATTGTTGCAAAACAAGCACCTTAAAAGCCACCCTATTTGCTTAAGAAAATAGTATCTAAGTTGTTGTATTCCTCATTTGATATATCAAGAGCCAACCTACTCTCTTATCACAGAGTTTTATATAAGGAAGATCCAGATAAGAGGAGGAATAGGGGCAAACCCATCCCCCCCTTTTTAGACCCTAAGAAATAACGGGAAGGAGAAAAGAGAAGGGAAGAAGAGCAAAATTGGGTCCCAGTTTTCTTTATCCTAGGTCAAAGTCCAGTAAGTAAAGTTAATTAGATGAGCAACAGTAATACTGAAGTCAACAAAAGAGTATTTGTTACTGGACCAAAATGGTCTACAGGCTACTTCCTGCACCAGTGAGAGGCCATAATGAAACAGAGGAGTGGCCAGAAGGAAGTCTGGAGGCTTTACATCCCTGAGCTACACTTGTGTGACCCGTGGGACTTGAAGCTGCTAAGGATGTGGTTGGAGGCTTCTACAGGGGTGCTCTAACAGAAGTAAGGTCATTCTGTTTCTAGGAACATAAAGCAACCCAGTTCAGCCAGGTCTTGATGGAGATCACAGCCAATCCTCAGAGGCATCTGTGGTGCCAGTGGGGACGATCTGAGGATGAGTCAGCTAGGGAGCACCATGCACCCAGGGATGCTTAAAGAGATCTACTCAAGAATACTGTGAGTGACCCTTAGAGACAGCAGTGCAGCAAGAAAAAGATGAAGGAATAATACTCAGTGAACAGGAGCCAAAGAACACTGTGACCCAAAGACCGCAATCCATCTTCTCCACAGAGACTGAGAGAGCCATACTCTTTTACCCATACACCTGATGGCATTTTGAAGAGTATCTCGGAGGTGGTGATGGAAATCTGAGATACTGATCACTTTGTACAAGATAATAAACTCCTTCAAAAGAAATTGTTTGAACTGACAGATTGGACAGAGCTGTAAATCGGAATGGACATCCATCAGTAGTTATTTTTTTTTCTCTTCACTAATGAGTGGGTCTAAAGAACTTAGGGAGAAATAAGACCATATTAATTGTAGACAAATTAAAAGAACTGCACACTAAAGTCATAATATGTGCTAAAGTTGTGAGCCTGCTTTTATCCCAGGCTCAGCATAAATGCCCCCTTATCTGTGAGATTTTATTCAGCTTGAATTAATCACTTTCTCATCTAAGTTCTGTAAGAGCTCACTTTAGAACTGGCTTCATTCAGCCTTATTTTGCAGACAATCTTTATATATCTTTGTTACAAAATTAAAAACTATTTGAGGACATCTATCCCAGTGATCATATAAATTTCACATCTTGAGTTAATGAACCAACTGAATTTAGAAGCTAAGTGACATTCTTTTCTAATTAAGAATGTTTTGTTTCAAAGGTCTAATCCATGCTCTACAGTTCATATTTCGACTTACACAATTAATTGGGGACCTATGAAGCTTATAAACCAATTTATCATATTAAAACCTCAAAGGATTGGGGAGGACAAAACCCTCTTTTGTACTGATTACTGATTATTATCTAGCTATTGTTTTTATTGGCCTAATATGTATAAGGTCTCTTATTTTTTCTGGCAACAAACTATAATCTGCAAACATATAACCAGTGCTGAGACAAACTTGGTACCCATCCAGGACAGGCAGAATTTAAGATGCTCCCGAGGTTTCTGAACTTGGGCGTATACACCCTGTAAAATCTCTTTCCCTTGAGGGTGGGCAGGAAAAGTGATTATAATGAGATATCATTCCCTTGATTAGGTTACTAATCAGTTAACTTTGACTTAATGAAAAGCAAGATTATCCTGGATAAATGTCAATCAGGTGAAATGTTTAAAAGGTGAAGCATCAGAGACATTTTCTCTGGAAGGCCTGGAAGAAAGCAAACAGCCCTGTGTGAGAAAAGGGGGCCCCTTGAGTGCTGCCTCTAGAAGCTGAGAGCGATCCCTGGCCAACAGCCAGCAAGAAAGCTGATTGGATGGGCCTGGATGTAGAGGCTGAACTAGAATGAGAGTTTATAAAGACACCTGTGTTTATACACAACTGCTGTTGGCAAAGGCCAAAAGATAGCTTAACAGAGTACTAAAACATGACTTCTTAAGCACTGTGAGTTCTAAAATATATTTCGATATTCAATTCAATAATGTCTGTATTAGTAAACTATATATAAACGTAGACCTAACTCCTCTAGGTTTTATTTTGCTATCGTTTTTGTCAAATTAAAATACTTTTAAAAAGTGTCTTTGGGTTATAAGGAAATCGTTACGGAGGGGAATATAAATGCATTTCTCACTGTCAAGCTATGCCTAAGATTTATTTTTTTTAAGATATAATAGCTGTAGCCATATTTCCCTAGTGATAAAAAGAAATCCCCTTAGTAATCCCTACAAAATCCTAAAAGTCTAAAAAGCAATGAAGAGGATTTCTAATGGTAAGTTATAAATCCTTTTAGAGAACATCTTGGTTTAAAATAATTTCAAAAAAAAAAAAAAGAATGCTTAGGAACTGAGTAGTACTATTTAGATATCCTTCAGCAATATCAAGGACACTCAAAAGGATTTCACATTCAGAGCTAAGATGAAATGAAGTTACATTTGTGATGGTCACGGATAGTAAGAAACTAAACTTATCGAAGAAACAACACTATGGTCTCTCAGAGCTTGATGGAAATTCAGCAGCCATGTATTCAGCTTAACCCAAGTCCACACTCTTCTCTACATGAGTGGTAGCAAGGAATGATCTCATCACCTCACGAGTCAATGTGTTTCTCAGGTTAATTAAGGAGAAATTTAACTCAATGTAAATTTTGATCTTTCTTACAAGTTCTGTTCTCCGGTATTCCAGAGAAGCTCTACCTTTCTTCTGTCTGGATGCTTTTCCAGTATTTGAAGGTAGCAGTTACTGGTATTAACTTTCATAGACTGGAACCTATAGGACCAGGTATGAAGTACAAACAGACATAAAGATATGAGATATAAAGACACAATGGAGTGGTGATCACTGTGAGACTGATGACCCATTGACTCATTCCTCATCCCCACACCGTGACCTGGGAATCAATCACAAGCCAGAAATCTCGATTATCAAGAATAAGAATATACTCGCTTTTAAAATCTGTAATTAATTAACCTGTATATTAAGAAATTACATTTGATCCTTCTAAGTACATCATTACATCAAAACATGCTATAAAAATGGAGACTTTAGAGCATCATTTATATCTTAAAGCTGTTTGCCAGTCTATGCTGAGAAAATATTCTGAAATCAACATCTATTTAAATACAAAGAAATGAAAATCTTGGGACCTTTCATCGAATTTCTGTAATTGTGACCTGAGAGGCTGTAATTTTCTACATTGAATTAATCCTGGAAATTTGAAACTACATTGAAAATCCTGAAAAATCAAATCACATGGGATGCCAATTAAATCTCCAGGAAACATATTGTATAAAGATCCATTTGTCATAAAGACCTGAAGACATGAGAAGTGCTTCAGATGCTCTTCCCAGGAAGGCACACAGCATATAGCATTTAGTATATAATTTCAGAGGTTCATCTAAACCTTTAAAGGTATTTATTTTATTCAAATCTAAATACCTTCAATAATAATAATGATGATAAAATCTAACATATTAGGCAAGAAAAAATGAATTTACTGTGAAAGCTAAATGAGATAGTAAGTGTGCTATCTCAGCTTGTCTTTGTAAGAATGAAATAAATCAATACATATAAAGGGTTTGAAAAACACGTTATCTTAATTGTCACAACAACCCTGAAATTTAATAAAATATTTTAGAGCAGTATTAGATTTGTAGAAAAATTATGAAGAGTATAGAGTTGCCATATCCCCACACAGAAGTTTCCTCTATTATTAATGTCTTACATTAGTATTAGTGTGGTACACTTGTTACAATTAATGATTCAATTTCAATATATTATTAACTAAATAAAGTCCATGCTTTATTCAGATTGCCTTAGTTTTAACTTAATGTCCTTTTTTTTCCCCTGTTCTAGGATCCCATCCATCCAGGATAATTGAGCCATCTGTCTCTTTAGCCTTCTTGGCTGTGACAGTTTCTCAAACTTTTTCTTGTTTTTTATGATCTTGATAGTTTTGAGAATTACTGGTCAGATAATTTATAGAACGTTGCTCAATTTATATTTATCTGATTTTTTTCCGTAATTAGACTGGGATTATGGGTTTGGGGGAGGAAGACCACAGAGATAAAGTATGATTTTTATTTCATTATATCAAGGGTAGATAATATTAGGTTGGTGCAAAAGAAATTGCAGTTTTTGCCATTAAAAGTAATTAATAAATTACATTAAGAATAATGGTAAAAACTGCAATTACTTTTGTTTGTGTTAACTTGGCTGCAGTAATCTTTGCCAGGTTTCTCTATTGGAAAGTTATTCTTCCCCTCATCTACTTTTCCATCCTTTACACTTCTGAAGAAAGTCACAAGGCAGAGTTCATACTTAAAGAGCAGAGAGTTGTGCTCTCCCTCCTTGAGGGTAGATTTTCAATCTAAATTATTTGGAATTCTCCTGCATGGTAGATTTGTCTTTTCTCCTCCATTTATTTATTTGATCATTTCTTTATATCAATAAAGCCAATGGATATTTATTTTTTACTTTGGCTTATAATTCCATATCACTTAATTCATTTTGTTGCTCATTGCTCCAGTGCTGGCTCTTGGGACCTCTTCAGTTGGTTCCCGTGTCCCTTTGACTCTGCGATTGTGGAGTGATGTCTTTTTTGAGCCTTTTCTTGCTTGCTGGTACTACAAGATGCTTCAGGCTCATCTTGTATATTTCCTGTCCCATTCCTAGAATTATCCAATTTTCCAAAAATCTCTGGTCTTTATAATTGAATAATAGTATTGGAAAGTATGATCTGGGCACTAAGCGTGCTCACTGCTACGTCAAGGAAATATACGTGTATAACAATCCCACATATATACATATTTAACCCATGCTCCTGTGGAACACAACTTTATCAACCCAATCTCAGTGCTTATGCACAGTCTCATTTTCCTTTAGTTTTATAGACTACACATTTCCAAAATTACTAAAGTCAGCATTGTTTTCCCCCACTGCCTTCAGTGAAGGTGTCTGATATATTTTAATAGAGTTAGGATTTTTGGTCATATTCTGCATTCATCTGGGATTCCCCTGTTCTTAAAAATGGTTTTTTAAAATCTGCATACATTAAGGTACACTGTCTGCGCATTCAAGTTCAATGGGTTTTGACAAATGCATTTTGTCATGTGTCCACAGTTAGACTATCGTACAGAATAGTCTTTCTGCTTTAAAAAAATCTTCTCTGCTTCAACTATTCAACCTTGCTTCCTCCTGAACTTCTGGCAACCACTAATCTTTTTACTTTCTCTGAAATTTTGTCTTTTCCAGAATGTTTTGTGGTTGGAATAATATAGTAGGTAGCCTTCTCAGATTGGCTTGTTTTACTTAGTAACATGCATTTAAGTTTCCTCCATGTCTCTCTATGGCTTGATAGCTCATTTATCTTTTTGGCTGAATAATATTCCATTGGATGAATGTACAACAGTTTGCTTATCAATTCACTGATTGAAGGGCATCTTGGTTGTTTACAGTTTGGGATGTTTATGAATAAAGCCACTATGAACATGTGTGTGCGGGTTGTTACGCAGACCCAGGCTTTCAAATCAGTTGGGTAAATAGCTAGGAGTGTGATTGCTGGATCATAAGGTAAGATTATGTTTAGCTTCTAAGAAACTGCCAAACTGTCTTCTAAAGTAGCTACACCATTCTTTATTTCCATCAAAAATGAGGTCCTGTTTTCCATATTCTTGTCAGCATTTGGTATTGCCAGTTTTTAAGATTTTTGCCATTCTAATGACTCATCATCCCTTATCAGAAATGTATTTTGCACGTATTTTCTCCCCAGTCATGGCTTGTCTTTCCATTCTCTTAACAATATCTTTCACAGAGCAGAAGTTTGTAATTTTTAATGAAGTCTAGTTTATTGATATTTTCTTTCATGGGTCATACTTTAGGTGTTATATCTAAAGACTTGTCACCAAATCAAAGCAAGATTACCTAGATTTTCTCTAACCCTCCATTTTTCAGAAATTATATACTTTTTCAGACGGCAAAATTGGGACATGAAGATTAAGTGGGCCAAGGCCACACAGCCTAAATTTCAGCTTAGATTGTCTGACCTCCAAACCCTGTACTCTCACATTTTTATGCTTCTTGAGCAACACACTGCTTAGTGTGAAGATTAAATAGAATAATGCATGGAAAGTGCTTGGCATATATTGAGTATGATCTATTTATTATTATTGTTCTTGTTATTCCTCGTAGGCATATACATTATGTCAGGTTTCGATTTCAGTTATAACCGCATAAATTCATAGTGAAACCTCCCTGGCATACTGGGCTAACGATACTTCATTGAATTTAAAGTAGTTTTATGGAGCTTTATATTGATATGATTAAATAATGCAGAAATCTGAGTGTCCTTCATTTCACAGTTCAGCAACAGTATATACAACCTCTAAGCAAAAGTATAACTTTCTTTCTTATTAAGACACTTGGACTAAGATTGTAGGGAACTCCTCACTCACTCACTAGGGTCTCTCTTTTCTTCCCACTTAAAAAAACTGACGTGTATTATTTAAAAAACAGGGACAATAAATTCTCCTTTGAATGTAATAAATAACCAAATACAGTATATGTAAGAGGAGGAGGCAGTTTGAAAGGGCAAACTGCAGTTGCTGATGATAACTGTTAACATTTTGTGAGCTCTTTGTGTTAGACACAGAATCAAGAATTTAGTACATAACATCCTACTTAACCTCATTTATTTTTATTATATTTATTTGAAAACCAGGAAATAGAGGCCCAGAAAAATTAAGGAACTTGCTCAAAGTCACACAGTGAGAAAGAAATGGCATGAGAGTGTGAACTCTGGTCTCTCTGAACCAGGAACCTGAGCTCTCAAGCACTATACTCCTCCAACCAGTAGAAATCACAGAGTTAGGTGGCCAGAACTTAATCACACCAAATTTTGTGCAAAGGGAAAGGCCTTATCGTACCTAAGAAATTGAATGGGAGAATTTTAGAAGACTATATTAAAAGCTATATCTATGCCATGTGGCCAGGAGAGTATCAAAGCATCACAGCTTCTGTACTCAGAGATCAATTCCTGACTGGTTTAATAAGGAAATAATATTGTTTCAAGTGTGCTTGGCAAATTAAGGAAATGCCTGAATTCTACAATAACTAGAAAGCATGAAAATGACAGACGAAGCATTTGGACCATGTTGAGTGTCAAGAGTTGTTGATGTATGTCAAGGAAAAGACCAATATCCCAGCTGATCCATTCCTTCTAACAAGCGAACCCAAGAAACCAATACTAATGTGTTTTACTAGGATACTCAAAATTAACTGAGAAACAGCTTTGACACAGCCCAGTGGCATACTGCAGTAGACACATATATACATAGGTAATATTGGGAACAGTATTACCTACTTTGTAGTTAACTCTTCTTTATATAGTCTTTTTTGTGTATAATAACCATCTGCGGTTAAAGCAAGCAAAAATCAGATAACTTTTTATGAAAGTCAAGGTTGAATTGATTCAATATTGGAAGAATGTGCTAAAGGCTCTACCGGCTTTAAGCAGAACTTTCCCACTGGCTCCAATGGTAAGAAGTTCTAAGCTGGGTACACTTTCTGATCACAGAAATTTACTGTGAGTGCAATTACTAAACTGGAGGTCATTATGCAGAAAGATGTGGCATGTGACTTACTGTAATATACTGATCAAATTACTTGGAACACGTAAGTTGCGCATCTTCCTGGCTGGGTGTGGAATTTATGGAATCCACACAGGCTTGATGACATTTCTACAACGATCTAATATCTTTCATATACTCCAGGCCCTACCCCCTGACTCCACAGGGAGCTTGGGGATAGAACACATGAAAGTAAAGGGAAGGTATCACTTTTGGTAATAGCACTCTGATTTCCTCCCAGGATATTACTTCTCTTAGCTACATACAGCCAAGCTAGATCAATGAGCTCTCTTTTGAGATTTTTAATATTAAGCAGAAGGATGCAAAAGAGAAAAAAGACAACAAGAAAATGACGATGGCATTCATTCATTCCAGAAGTGACAACTTGAAGAGACTATGAGCTAGATCTGGGTGCTATGTCTTAAATTATGGACACAGTTTGATTTTTCCCTTCTAAAGTTATTTTTCCAACATTTCCTCCAATTTTTCAAGTCTCTTGGTAGTCATCCAATAAATTCAGTTTCCACTTATATTAGCTGGAGTTGGTTTCTTTTTTACTGGCAACAAAGTGTTATAACTGATTATATCATCCAACAGAATCAAGTACTGAATTCTTGGGAAGTGCAGAGGGGCTAATAATCTCACTACCTGTGTTATGTTTTTACTCTCTTTAAAATGATTTTTTTTCAAAAATACCACCATTTGTAAGTTAAGTTAGCTGAACCCAGAGGAGGGTTAATGAGAGGGAATGTGGCATATCCCAAGAGTTTCTAAAGATGACTTTTCCTCTTTTGGCTGGGACAGTGGGCTACAATCCCACCCAACAGCTTAGTGTGTGATTCAACCACATAGCTGAGGGTGTCAGTGCAGCACCAGGTAAGGATTGCACATGGACCAGGGATGAATAACTCCATGGCAACCATCTCCTTTCTCCAACCCTGCCCACCATTGCCTCAACTTCTCACTCTGGCTGGCCTTATTTAGACATACTTTAAAAAAACTGATTGGCATATTGTATGGATAACACCAAGAAAAGGAATCCCAGGGAAAGTACAATTCTGAAAGTGGATAAAAGCTGAGAAAATGTAATAAATAGGTGAATGGATACACACTTACACTGTATGAGTGATTCATGGTTTTAATGTTTATTGGGAGGAAAGAAAAGTGACTGCTCATTGCAGGGGGAGGATGTCTCATTTGAAAGCCAACGTCATCTGGACCTATAAGGAGATAAAAAGGGGAACAAAGATAATAGCAGCTGAAACTGACCCTCTATTTTCTAACTAGTAGCAAGACTGAGCATCCCAAAACACAAAGAATAGTATAATAATAATAAAATTAAAAAAAAAGAAAAAGAAAATACAATCATTGCCGGGCGTGGTGGCTCATGCCTGTAATCCTAGCACTTTGGGAGGCCGAAGTGGGTGGATCACCTGAGGTCAGGAGTTTGAGACCAGCCTGAGCAACATGCAGAAACCCCGTCTCTACTAAAAATACAAAAAAAATTGCCAGGCGTGGTAGTGCATGCCTGTAATCCCAGCTACTCGGGAGGCTGAAGCAGGAGAATTGCTTGAACCTGGGAGGCAGAGGTTGCGGTGAGCTGAGATTGCGCCATTGCACTCCAGCCTGGGAAACAAGAGCAAAATTCTGTCTCAAAAAAAAAAAAAAAAAAGAAAAGAAAAGAAAATACAGTCATTTCTATCAAATGCCAAAACTCAGGCCAAACTCCCCCATCTAGTTGCCTTCTATTCTTTCTGAATAAAATACCTACTCCTAACTGTGGAAAAAAAAATAAAGATTATCTTGTTGCTTCTCTACTAAAAACTTCTTGACGGCTGCCATTAAATTTAGAAGTGACTCACAGAGCTCTGTGTGATCTGGTCTTTTTCTCTCATTACATATATGTTGGTCATGAGGGTGGATTCCTCATAAATGGCTTGGTGCTCCCCTCACTGTGAACAATAGCCAGAGTTCTTGCTCTGCTAGTTCCCATAAAAGATGGTTGTTAAAAAGAGCCTGACAACTTTCTTATCTCTCTCTTGCCTCACCTCTCTTTATGGATCTCTGCACACACCAGCTCCCTTCACCTTCTGCCATGAGTGGAAGCAGCCTGAGGCCTTCACCAGATGCCAGCACCATGCTTCTTATGCAGCCTGGAGAACCGTGAGCCAAATAAACCTCTTTTCTTTATAAATTACCCAGTCTCAAGTATTCCTTTATAGCAACACAAATGGACTAAAATAGAGTTTATCCACTCTAGACTATATGCTTCATGAGGGCTGTCATTCTGTCTATCTCAATCACCACAGTATTTTTGGTACCCAGAAGGGTGACTAGCAGATGGTAGAATGTCAGTAAATATTTCCAAATATCCAAATTCAGATGGAATCATTATGAAAATGAAGGCATTAGTCAGTATGTTTAGAATCTTCTCTCTTAAATATATCCTTCGCACCAGGAAAATGATTTAATAGTTGAGAATAGCATATAGAAAATATACTTTATAAGTGTAAATTACATGTTATACCTACATATTGGAGCCTCCAAGATGGGCACCAGTGATTATTGCCACCTGGTATTCATGCCCTTGTGCAGTCTTCCCCCACACTGAATGAAACTAACCTGCATAGCCAATAAGATATTGTAGAAACAATGGTGCATGATTTTCGAGGCTAGGTCACAAAATACACAGCTAAGGCTGGCTTGTTCTCTCTTGGATCACTTGCTTGGGGGAGCCTAGATGCCAAGTTGTGAAGAGACTCTAGCAGCCCCATAAAGAAGTCCAAATGATAAGGGACAAAAGTCTCCTTTTAATAGCCAGCATCTGATTGCAAGTTATGTGTGTGAGTTGTGGTAGCATTGGGTCCTCCAGACCCATAAAGCTTACAGATGTCTATAGCCACAGTCAATATTTGAATTACAACATCATGAGACAATGACCACAGCTGGAACCACCCAACAAAGCCAGTACTGGAAACTGTGTGAGATCATCAATCTTGTTTTAGCTGCTCAGTTTTGGAGGTTATATGTTATGCAGTAACAGATAACCAATATACTACCTCCGAGTGTGTGGAATATAGTAAACGTTACAAAAAGGTTAACTAGCAGCAGGAGCTGCATGAGTAGTAGCAGCATCGGTAGGGTGGCTCACTGAATAGAGCTTGGGAAGAACGGGTACACATGTTAGGCAAAAGACTGTTGAATATTTATAGTCTTTCTCAGCTCTGAAAAATTGAGACATTGTGTATTGCACATCAAAACAGATTCCCTCCTTTATGCTAGACTGAAGGGTAAACATTGGAACTTTGAGATGATTCAGTGAGTCAGGTAATCCTGGAGGATATGATCCATTTGGTATTAAGTCCCAAGTCTATACGCACCAGACTTTACCTAATGGAAGAGCAGCTAGCAAAGCCCTTGATCACAAGAGCTTATGTGTATTCACACTGATAACCATGGTGAGAATACCTGGTCGGTCAGGATGGTCCCCAAAGGCATCTGTAGGACCAACTTTCATCTCAGAGGAAAATCTAAAAACCAGGCCTGAAGACAGCTTTGTTTTCCTGACTTGAGTCACGATATTTATGATGAAATCTTATAAGTTAGATTTCATTTTCTTTGGGTTTTGATAACTGAATCACACTTCTAAGGTAAAACAAATGGAAGGTGTTAAATAATAGAAAAACCTTTGAAAATAGGAGTTAGTGGTAACAGGAGAGACAGTTCCAATTATTTTCTCCCTTTCTCTTTCTCTCAAACACAAGCTCATTACAAACTCGGGCCAGGAAAAAAGGGAAAAAAATTGTGATGAAGTTTGGCACTTTCAGACCATCTTAACTGTGTTTAGGAAAAAAAAATTAAAAGTGATGCTGATGAGTTTAAAATATAGGCCCACAATTTCAGCTACTATGGGCTCCACATCTATAGATTTGAACTATGTATTTTTGATTTTCAATCAATATAGTATATATAAAGTATATATAAATTGTGTGGGTTTTATGCCTCTTATTATAGCTGTATTTGTATTATAAAATGAGAAAAAAATAAGTTCCCTAACTTAACAGCAAACATGAACAATATATAAAGAAAAAAAGTCTTAGGAACGTTGTAGCATTTGTTGATAGAATGATAGCATTTTAACAATTTTAAAAAGCAAAACCTATGACTGCAATTTTGAATCAATGTCTAAACACATCAGAAGCCAGAAAATCACAGGCTGAAACTGCTGAGAACACATATAATGTAATAATGCATGTGGGAGACAGCAAATAAACTGGTTAAGAAGCAAGAAGGGACAATGATAATATGATATGCTACCCTCTTAACTTAATTGTCTACGAGACTCACAACATTTCTATGTTGCTTTCCATTTGTTATAGAGCCACATTATCCATTTTTTATCTAACAGTCTTGGAAATTACTACTGCATAATGTAATATTCTGCATGGAATGTTAGGCATGTTCCAGGCTGTATTAGTTTTCTGTTGCTGAATTAAAAAATCACCACAGATCTAGTGGCTTAAAACAACACAAATTTGTCACTGCACTGTTTCTGTGTATCAGGAGGCTGGTATGTTTTAGCTGCGTCCTCTGCTCAAGGTCTCACAGGGCTGAAATTAATCTGTCAGCCGGCTGTGTTCTCATGTGGAGGCTTGACTGACTAGGTGAAGATGTGCTTCTGAACCCCTCAGGTTGCTGACAGAATTCATTTCGTTGCAGTTGTATGGCCAATCATCCCACTTTTTTGCTACTCAGTGGGTGGGTTTCCCTCTTGGCACCCAGAGGTTACTCACAGGCCCTTTCCATGTGGCCCCATCCATGAAACGGCAGTTGTTCCTCCAAGGCAAGAGAGAAGACATCTCTGCAGTGTGGAATTTCTTAGACATTTTGTCTCTTCCATTACACCTGCTTTTTAAAGGGCTCACCTAATTAGGCCAGGCCTGCACACGCTCAAGAGGAGGTGCTTATTCAGAGCACACTAAGTAGTGAGAACCTTGGGGGCATCTTAGATCCATGCCTACCACCCAGGCATAAAACTTGGAGGAAATTCTGCACAGCAGGGCAGCCTGAGCTACAGGCATATGCAAACAACCAGAAGGCCTGGCTTGGTCCTTTTTTTCCTGTGGGGTGACGAAATCCCTGGGGTACTGAAAAGATAGAGGTTAAAATATTGTTCAGGCCAACTGGCCTTACTTTCTTGCCAAAATGAGAATGAGCCGTTGCTGGATCTGAGTTTGGTTCAAAAACCAGAAGGATCTATGTTAGAGCCAATCCCTTAATGGAAGAAGCCAGATTGAGTAGCCTTGTTCTGATTGGTGACATAAGCCAGACTACAAAAATGCAGTGGTGGAAAAATCAGTCATTTCTTTTCTTAAATCTGGTGGGACCCTACATACACAGAAAATGCATCCCAGAAGTTTCTTGGGGTCAAAAGGAAAAGCTGTGCCCAGGCTTGTTGCATGAAGTTACAGCTTGCTGTAACTACTTAGCTGAAAGAAATAGGAACCTGGCTAAAACACTGCTCCAATCAACATGGCGAGCTCTAAGGCTATAAATGCACAATGGACTCTGCTGATGCTGCATGTTATTGAAATAAAATGACCAGGTTTGTAGTGGTGCATGAATCATAGGCAGAAGGAAGGAATAGCTTCCAAACTTCCATGTCCTTCACACAGCAGTGATTGGAATATTACATCTTATCAAGAAAAATACTGTAAGGTTTTTAAAAAATAATTTCATCTTCTCTTTTTTCATACAATGAAAAATATAAACGGGCAGGGTTTACATTCAAATGAATATAAAGCAAAACAGTGAAGGGTCTTACTATTTCTAAGTCTCTGAGTCTATTGTTAATCCATTGCTACCTGCAGAAGGTACTTTTCCAAGTGCCAAAATTGTAGAATGAGACTGGTGATTAATAAAAGGAAGCATTCTTTATTTATTGTGTGGCCTTGACTAAGCACTATGTTTTCATCCTCAATTCTCTCTTTTGAAAAATGGGAATAACAAGGGTATCTAACTTCCAGAGTTGCGGTCATCAACTGAGATATGCAGTGCCTGACATATAGTAAGGGATTAATAAACATTAGTAATTACTACAACTACTATTACTAGTGCAAGTACTATCAGAATAGATATTTTAATGAAATTTTTATTGCTGTAAAATTGTTGGCAACAAACTGTGTGTCCATGCTCATTTGGTAGTTCTTAAATCTTAGCATGCATCAGAATCCTGCAGTAGGCTTGATTAAACAGTGACTGCTAGACTTACCCTCACAGTTTCAGATTGTGTAAGTCTGAGGTGGGTCTCTGTGAACTGACATGACACACTCATGATCACTGTCTATTCTGTGAAGTTTCTCACTTTACTAACAAAATTTTAAGAATAGTCAATCCAGTGGTTAAAAAATACTCTACTGCACAGGTAACATGTGGTCATGTTTTTCACTTTCATGAATTTTTCTGATAGTCTATAAAAATAGCACCAATTAACTATGATATTTTGATATCATTTAATCTGGAAACACTTTAAAAAGCATAATGTGTAGGATCTTGAGGCTCTGCTTCAAGAATAAGAAAATTTCAGAAAACAGTAACTTTATGGGTCTTGGTTACCAAAATGTCACTCCATATTAGTCAATAGAAAGCAGTATCTCCATTTTTTGCTAACATAGGGCTGAAAAATACTGTTTTCTAAAAACCATTCATCATTCAATTTGATAATATTCAGGGTAGTCCCTACCAGGCAAGTTGATATTATTAACTCTGACTTCAAACATTTAGTTTACTACATATATAATATTTCTGGAACTTTTTGATGTTGAATTACCCTGCCTTCTTGATAAAAACACCTTATCACTTTAGGGAGTGTCAAGTCATTTCTACTCTTCATCACTGTGCTGTGGGGGTGATTAACCTCAGCTCCTAGCTTCTGTGGAGATCATGTGACTAGGTCTAGCCAATCAGCATAGTTCTTTCTCTGGGCTAGGGTAACTGGGCATGCAGTCCAAGTTAGTCCAATGAGATACAACTGCAACACTTTGCTTGGAAGCACTTGGAAAACAAGTTAGCTTGGGCTTAAGGTATTTAAGATGATAGAATGTGAATCAGAAGCTAGGGGTCGCTCTCTTGTCTGCACACAGAAATATTTTGCCAGGCATGACCAATCCAAATGAGAGCAGAGCTCAGAGAGAAAGTGTAATTTATGGTGACATTGAATAAATGAATCCAACTATGCCTGAAGCCGTGACATCATTATTTTTTATTCTCATATGGGTGTCAACAAATCCTCTTTTTTACTTAAGCCGTTTAAATTGATGTTTATATCCATAACTGAAAGAGCCCTCAATAATATCGTTTGGGAATTATTATATTTTTTATAAAACATGAGTAACAATATCACCATGTATTTGACGATATTTTATAATATTTTATGACAAATCAGAGACATATCAAAGAGAGAAAAAAAGAAAACATCTATCTCATTTTAAGGCTGTCAACATGCTATTATCTGTTTGCCATTGGTTGTTATTCTACATATTCTTTTTTTCTGACAAAGTATCTTACTGTCTACATTGATATAGAAGTAAATTCAAATCGGCCATCATTTTCTCCCCTTAATAAATACATAAGTATCTCTTTCAAACTCTTTCATAATATTGACATAGTTTAAAACCTACCCCCAAATTCTTTAGCATTCAACAAAGACTGCTGGTTTTTTATGTGTAAATCTGTGGTTTTTAGAATAAAGCACACAAAAAAGAATAAAAAAAGTAAAAATCATTTTAATCTCCACAGGACACATGGAATGATAAAGGAATTTTAGGTTATATCTTTAATCAGGGGGTGACTATGTCATGGTGACCATACTTTCATTTCTACTGCAATAAATTCTAAGGCATTATAACCACTGAATATTTTTGCACATCTCCTGAAAGCTCAGTTAACTGAAGAGAAAATCCATATAAAATTTAACTTTTCCCTTTTTTATGTTAATATTTTGCTACCTAATATATTTTCATATTAGTGTAAAGAAGACCAATTTTGTGACTAATTGTTCTTTTTCCTTTATCCATCCTTAGGTGAATGACAATGTTGGTTTTCTGGGACATCGCATCTACTTATTTGTACTTTATTAACAGTCTATTTCTATGGAAATTCATGCCAATTGCAAACAAATGTAGTAGTTGAGGGAAAGATCATCTAGGGACATTTTCTAGTCTTTAGGAGTCGAAAGTCGTGCTCAGTCCACTTTTGTCTCATTGTAGTAACATAGCTATCAAATACTGTCAGAATCTCTCACCTTTTGAGCTCTAAATATCCACATTTCACCAATGTGGAAAGTGGGACAGAGAGAATTTGTGTCTTCCTTATGATCACAGAGTCCTGACAGACACCTGGCCCTATGTTCTTTTTCATTCCTCATATCCCCTCATAGTCATTTTCTTCTTCATAAAGTTGTGAGGACAACATCTAGAATATCACAGTGTATACTGGCTGCACAAGAGACACTGTTAAGAGGGGTTCTGAAATGAACATCACCAGGACCTCAGTGCTTGTAATGATTTCCAGTGGGTTTATCAACCAAGAGTTTCAGCTCATAAAACACCAACCCTTGTTACTGAATGAATTTAAAGCATCTCTGAAAAAGTGTGATGCCTAAAAATCACCTGTATCTTACAGAATACATTAAAAGAAATCCTTCCTCACATAATCCTTGTGGTGCAGTGCTATTAAAAGTCATGGTTCATTTTCTCGGGCTTACCTTGGTTATGGAATTCCAACACATTACATACAAGGTCAGTTTTATACTGTATGCAGATCTGCAATTGGCCAATCTACTTTATAATTCTATAATAGGATATGATTTACTAAATGGGAATAGTTATGCTTGAGATAAAGGGGAAAAAAAGGAAGTGGGTTTATAGGACATCTGGGAGGCCAAATGATACAGTGAGAACAGGCTGTAGACTAGGTAGCTGTAGATCTTCGTTATCTCGTAGATTAGTCATTAACTCGCTGGATGACCTTGAGCAAATCACTTCAGCCTTGAGAATTTCAGTTTCCCCGTAAAGGGAGTTGAAAATTTTCACCATTAAAATAAGTTAGAGCTCTATAAGGGAAGCCTGTTAGAGAGAATATAGTGAATATTTGAACATCTGTGGCTGTTGCTTTTAATCTGTCCTTTCTTTAGGGATTAGCCCCCATTTCACTCCATATGAGTCCCATAGGCTGCCAATCCTTCTTGGCCTCTGCAAAGGCATGTGATTCAGAACTATCTGTAAAAATATCCCTTCCCTCCCTCCCTCAGGACACAACTATTGGTCCACAGCTGAGCACATCATCAAAGAACAATCAGAATCACTTTTGGAAATTCTGTGGACAAAGGGGTTGGAAGGTTAAACTAATTTTTCTGGGGTTGCTAACTGAAAGGCCAGTGTAAGTGGGGGCTTTCCTATGATCATCTCTGCTACCAGGTGAAAAGTTCCTAAGAATTAAGCCAGCTCAAAGGAGAGTAGAGATGAAAAATGGAAAGAGACTTCTGGATTCATGTTCCACATCTTTGAAGCTTGGAAGTTGCCACTTCACCCAAACAACAAGTAAAAAGCTGAACGAATGGAAAAATCACAAACTAATTTTACGTCCATAAAACAGATGAGGTCACAGGGCAAAATCCTGTCCCCAAAATTGGAAAGACAGATAGGTGGATACAGAGAATCACAATATACCAGGGCGAAAACCTCCCCAGTAACAAGTGCTGGGTAGGAAAACCTTTACTGTAATCAATGAATTGCTGAAGGCTTGGTGTAGACAAGTCTGAGAGCTAAAAACTGCAAGGGGACATGGTCATGGGAGGTGGGGGGGCCTTTGACATTTTTGTGACTTTAACCTTCAGGAACTCAACCAGGTTCTCACAGTGAATACTGGAGAAAAATCTCCTGGTGCTTCCCACCAGGAGAGGGAGAAAAGCAACCATTTTGAAATATACCAGAGCACTATGTTCTTAACCAGGTATACCATTAGGAGAAACTCATTACCTAGAGCCTAACTTGATGGGGTTTTATCAGAGCCTAACTGACATGGGGAAAGGACAGTACCCAACTTCAGTCAGCTCAAGTTTTCCATGTGAGAAAAGATAAATACCAATTCCAGCTCACTCTAATCACTCAAAGGGGAAGGAAAAAAACTGAAAAACATGAAGTTCACAGTACAGAGCATAGGCTTACTAAAATCCTGAAACCCAATCATAGGACACTTCCCCTCTTCTCACACTTTGCCACCACTTTATTAAGATCTTTTTACAGCAGTTCCTTTTACCCAGTACATAATGTCTGGTTCGCAAGCAAAAACTACAAGGCATACTAAAAGACAAAACACATAGTTCGAAAAGTCGGAGCAAGCATCAGAAACAGACATATCAGGAATGCTGGAATTAACAAACAGAAAATGACTGCAAATTTCATTCAAACCACAGATCTAGGAAGGTCAGAAAACACCAAGCAGAATTAAAAAGAAAAGAAAAAAATGCCTACACCTAGGCACATCATTTTCAAACTACAGAAAAGGAAAGATAAAGAAAAAGTCATGAAAGAAGTTAGAAGGAAAAGACACCTTACCTGCAGACGAGCAAAGATAAGAATTACACCAACTTCCCTTCAGAAACTACACAAGCAAAAAAGAGAGAAAAATGAAATATTTGAAAGGTTGATAGAAAAAACAGAAGTGTAGATTTTTGTACTCTGCAAAATTATTCTTTAAAGTGAGGAAGAAATAAAGTTTTTCCCAACCACAAACTGAGAGAATTAGCAAACATGCCTTAAAGAAGTGTTAAAAGTTCTTTATAGAGAAGAAATATGGGTCAGAAACTCTATTTAAAAAGATCTATTAAGAAAAGACAAGCATTGAAGAAAAAATAAGTGAGGGTAAAATAAAAATGTTTGTTTTTTTATTCTTCATCGATTTAACAGAAAACAGTTTGTTCAAAATAAAAGTAACAACGTATAAATTACGTATGCTCATATTACCATACATAGGATATCTAATACTTATTTTTGCTTATATATAAGTAAATTTCACTAGAGAAATGATAGAAGGGATGGGAGGAAGAAATTAGTATTGTTTTGTTATTGTAAGTTACAGTACCCATAAAGTAGTATTTTTTTTTTATTTTTATTTTTATTTTTTTTTTTTTTGAGACAGAGTCTCGCTCTGTCACCCAGGCTGGAGTGCAGTGGCGCAATCTCGGCTCACTGCAAGCTCCGCCTCCCGGGTTCACGCCATTCTCCTGCCTCAGCCTCACCGAGTAGCTGGGACTACAGGCGCCCGCCACCGCGCCCGGCTAATTTTTTGTATTTTTAGTAGAGACGGGGTTTCACCGTGGTCTCGATCTCCGGACCTCGTGATCCGCCCGCCTCGGCCTCCCAAAGTGCTGGGATTACAAGCGTGAGCCACCGCGCCCGGCATAAAGTAGTATATTTTATTTAAAATTTGGCTTGATTAATTGTGAATGTGTATTGCAAACCCTAGAATAACCACTAAATAAGTGAAAAAAGAAGTATAACCACTAAATAAGTTATAAAATAAGTCTTTAGTATAGTGTGCTAAAGAAAGGAGAGAGAGTTGAATTATAAAATATGTACAATTAAAACCACAAGGCAGAGAAAGAGTCACAGACAAAAATAGGAACAAAGAACAAAAGCAATAAATAGAAATAGTAACAAATATGGTACATATTAATGAAAGTATATCAAAAATCACTTTGAGCAACAATGGTCTAAATATACCAATCAAAAGACAGAGATTGTCAGAGTGGATAAAAAACAAGACCCAAATAGATGTAGTCTACAAGAAACCAACTGTAAATATACAGATACCCGAAGATTAAAAATAAATGGAGAAAAATATACTATGCTAATATTATTTAAAAGAAAGTGGGTGTGACTGCTGTGGTCTGGATATGGTTTGTTTTGTCCTCACCAAAACTTTGTTGAAATTTGATCCCCATTAAGGTGGTGGTAGGAGATGGGACTTAGTGGGAAGTGTTTGGGTCATGAGGCTTCTGCTTTCATGGGTGACTTTGTGCTGTTTTTGCAGTAGTGATTGAGTTCTCATTTTGGTGAGACTGGATTAATTCTCACAAGAATGAATGATTTCCCATAAGAGCGGGTTTACAGAGCCAGGATGCCTCTTGGGTTTTGCCTCTTCCTATGTGTCAGCTTCCCCACCGACCCTCTCCATCATGTTATGGCACAGCACAAAAAGCCTTTACACAGAAAGCCCTCACCCAAAGCCAGCAGATGCTGCTGCTATGCTTCTTGTACTTCCCATCTTGTAGAACCATGAGCTAAATAAACCAGTTTTCTTTATAAATTACCTAGTGTCAGGTATTCTGTTACAGAAACATATAAGATAAACTAAGACAGTGGCTATATTATTTCAGATGGGGCAGACTATAATGCGTGAAAGTTACAAAGGATAAAGAGGGACATTGCACAATGATAAAGAAGTCAATTATCCAAGAAGACATAATAATCTTTATCTATGTGCCTAATAACAGAGCATCAAAATACATTAAGCAAAAACTGACAGAACTGCAAAGAGAAATACATGAATCCATTATTATGGCTGGAGACTTCAACACCCTTATATTAGAAATGAATAGATCCAGCAGGCAGAAAATCAGAAAGGACATAGTTGAATTCACCAAAACCACAAGTGAACCAGAAAAAATTCACACCTATAGATTTCTTCATCCAACAACAACAGAACACACATTCTTCTCCAACTCACACGAAACACTCACAAAGATATGCCACATGTTAGGTCATAGAATATACTATAACACATTTTCAAAAATATAAATTATAAAAAGTCTGCTCTCAGATCACAATGAAATTAAACTAAAATTCAATAACAGAAAAATAACTAGAAAATCCCAAAATACGTGGAGATTAAACAATACATTCCTAAATAACACAGGGATCAAAGAAGAAATCTCAAGATAAATTTTAAAATATTTTGAACTAAATAAAATGAATGAAAACAAAAACACAACTTACCAAAATTTTTGGGGCACAGTCAAAGCAGACATAAGAGAGAAGTTTACAGCATTGAATGCATATATGGAATGTATATATTAGAAAATTTTAAAAGATCTAAAATCAATTATCTAAGCTTCTACCTTAGTAAATGAGAAAAAGGAGAGCAAATTAAACCCAAGTAAGTAACAGAAAAGAGATAACAAACATTAAAGCAGAAATCAATAACATTAAAAGCATGAAATCAATAGAGAAAAATCAATTCAATCAAAAGCTGATTCTTTGAAAAGATAATTAAAATGATAATCCTCTAGCGAGGCTAATTTAAAAAAAAAGAAGAGAGAGAGAATGGATACAAACTGCTAATATTAAAAATGATGTCCTTTCATTTTTAATATTAGTACATGCTACAGATCCCATGTACATTGAAAGGATAATAAAGGAAGACTGTGTACAACTCAATGCTCACAAATTTAATAACAGATGAAATGGACCAATTCTTTGGAAGACACACTCTGCCAAAACTCACACAGGAAGACATAGACATTCTAAATAGGCTGATATCTATTAAAGCAATTGACACAATCATTAATAACTTCCCTAACAGAAAGCACCAGGCTTCAATGGGTTCACTGGTGAATTCTATCAAACATTTAAGGCAGAAGTTATATCAATTCTTTACAATCTCTTTTAGAAGACAAAAGCTGGAGAAATACTTCTTAACTCGTTTAATAAGGCCAGTACCACCCAAATACCAAACCAGACAAAGACATTACAAGAAAACAAATCTACAGAACAATATCTCTTGTGAACTTAGAGGCAAAAACCCTCAACAAGAAATTATCCAATCAAATTCAATGTATAAAAGGAATTCTGCACTATAATCAAGAGGGATTTATCCAAGGTATGCATTGCTGATTCAATATTTGAAAATCAATTAATATAATTTATCGCATCCACAAGCTAAAGAAAAATCACAGGATCATATGAGTAGATGCAGAAAAAGCATTCGACAAAATCCAACACCCATTTATGATTAAACACTTAGTAAACTAGAAATTGATTTTAAAATGTACAACTTGATTTTAAAATGTACAAAACACCTACAGCTCACATTATATTTAGTGATGAGAAACTAGAAGCTTTCCCACTAAGATCAAAAACAATGCAACGGTGTTGCCTCTCACCACTCCTTTTCAATGTTCATACTGGAAGTCCTAGCTAATGGAATAAGATAAGAAAAGCAAAGTATACTGGTTGAGAAGGAAGAAATAAAACTCTTTGTTCTCAAATGGCACAATTATGTAGAAAATCCAAAAGATTTAACTGAAAAACACACCTGGAATTAATAACGGATTATAGAAAGGTTACATGATACAAGTTTAATATGCACAAGTCAATCATTTTCCTATATACCAGCAACAAACAGGTGTAATTTGAAATTAAAAACACAATACCATTTACATTAGCATCCCCCAAAATGAAATACTTAGTATAAATCTAACAAAATATCTTTATATGAAGAAAGTTTAATATTCTGTGGAAAGAAACTAAAGAACTAAATAAACGGAGAAAAATTCCATATTCATGGAAAAGAGGACTTAATATTGTCAAGATGTCAGGTCTTCCCAGCTTGATCTATAATTTCAATGCAATCCCAGTCAAAATCCCAGAAAGTTACTTTGTAGATATTGACAAATTGATTCTGAAGCTTATACAGAGAGGCAAAAGAGTCAGAATAGCCAATACAACATTGAAGGAGAAAAATAAAGTTGAAAGACTAACACTATCTGCTTTCAAGACTTACTATAAAGTAATAGTAACCAAGACAGTGTGGTATTGGTAAAAACAATAGACAAATAAATCATTGAGACAGAACAGAGAACCTAGAAATAGATACATAAATATAGTCAACTGATCTTTAACAATGAACAAAGGAAATACAATAGAGAAAGATACTGTTGTTAACAAATAAGATTGAAACAACTGGACATTTATGTGCAAAATCAATCAATCAAGGCACAGACTTTATACTCTTTACAAAAATTAGCTCAAAATTGATCACAGACCTAAATGCAAAATACAAAACTATAAAAATCCTAGAAGATAACATAAAAGAAATTCTAGATGACCTTGGGTTTGGTGATTACTTTTTAGATATGACAGCAAAGGTATGATCCATATAAGAAAAAATTGTTAAGTTGGGTTTCAGTAAAATTAAAAATGTCTATTCTCTGAAAGACAATATCAAGAGAATGAAAAGATGAACCACAGAATGGGTGAAAATATTTGTAGAGGCACATCTGATAAAGGACTGTTACTCAAAATATAAAACAAACTCTAAAAAAAAAACAATAAAAAATCAACAACCCGATTAAAAAGTGGACCAAAGAGCTTAAGAAAATATCACCAAAGAAGGCATAGAAATTATAAATAAGCATACGAAAAGATGCTCCACATCATATGTCATCAGAAAAATGCAAATTTAAAAAAATGAGATATTACTACACAGCTATTAGAATGGCCAAAATTCAGAACACTGACAACACTAAATGCTGGGTGAGGATGTTTGGAACAACAGGAACTCTTAATCACTGCTGGTGGGAATGCAAAATATTACAGACACTTTTGAAGACTGTTCGGTGGTTTTTGGACAAAACTAAACATACTTTCACCATAAGATTCACCAATTGTGTCCCTTGATATTTACCCAAAGGATTTGAAACTAATGTCCACACAAAAACTAATGTCCACACAAAAACTTGCACACACATTTACAGTAGTTTTATTCATAATTACCAAAATTTGGAAGCAATGAAGATGTTGTTCAGTAGGTGAATAGATAAAACTAAGATACACCCAGACAATGGAATATTATGATGTGCTAAAAAGAAATAAACTATCAAACTCTAAACAGACATGGATAAAACTTAAATGCGTATTATTAAGTGAAAGAAGTCAGTCTGAAAAGGCTCCACATTGTATGATTTCAATTATAAGACTTTCTGGAAAAGGCAAAACTTTAGAAATCGAGATTTTCATTTTTAATGACTAATACCACACTTCATTCATTCATTAAATGAGTATTTATTGAACAACTTTTACATGGTAAGCCCTCAGGGTACAGTAGTAAACATAACAGACAAAAATATCTACACCTACAGAACTTACATTCTAGCAGGACCAGAGTTACATTATATTTAACTACATACAATTCAAGTCTTAGAAACTTCCAACCCACCTATATACAGGAACAATTAAACGCAGAGTGACAAATAACACTATATACCTTACAGATCTCAGCTTTCCAAATGCTTTTTCTCACCAGTGAATTTGGAACTAAGTTTATCATCAGAGCCTGAAGGTACATTTGTTAAGTTTTTAAACAAGGGCTCCTGCTCGCTGTTTTGACAAAGATATATTCACGCTTTGCTTGATTGTACATTTCTGTAGGAGAGAATTTTGAGTAGTCCCTGTCAACTAAGGTTACATTTAATACAACCACCAGCCAGCAATTAAAAAAAAGGCATTGACATTTCTTTCTTTATAATTAGATGTTGCCACTGATATGGAGAATAAAGGCACTGTGGTCCTGAATTCTGAATGTCGCCCGGTGGAATTTTCATTGCATTTCCCAAACCCCATAGGAGCTTGTCCTTCTGATTGAACTGTCATAAAACCTGCCAGGTAAAAATCAAGTCATTCTAAACGATACACCTGATCTTATAAAGGCAGATACTCCATACCATACCCACTTATTTCTCTTACATTTCATCCTTTTATTTTAAAAAGCAATATGATATACTCAGGGAATATATATTTTAGCACAGTATAAATGTTCTATTTATGGGCAAATCATTCTAAATAAAAGAAAGCTGACAAATCAATCTAAATAAACCTGTATTGGAAATACTTAACATAGTAAATTATTACACATTTACTTCAGTTGGTGATTATATATATTTACCAATTACTGCTGGGGTTTAAAGTATGTCTAAAGCATGACTCTAGGCCTTCTAGAAGAAAGTGACACATGTTGGGGCTGTGACGGGTCATCTAATATATTGGAGTTCTGCTATATTTTCTTGTCCAGGATGTCTTCTCACACATTATCCTGGTAACAAAATACCTCTTTCTTCTGTGAAATCCATTCCATGCAGGTGGCAGAGACTATCTTCACTTTCATTGACCAGAAGGATGTGATTGGCACTGATCAAATAATCCAATTCCTTTGGCCAAAGTGATTAGTTCAGTCGTTGGTAAATGAGCTAAACAGGGCCGATTAAAATTCTTCCTAGGACTGTTCTAAAGAAGCTATGGGGCATGGTCACTCAGCAGGCATGGATGGTGGCCATCTTTCTGCATAGTGAAAGAGCCAGTCTGTGAGATGGACGGGGCAGGAGCACTCACAACAGCAGTTTGAGCCTTTGTTCCAATCACAAATGAAATATAACACAGAAAAATAGAGCAGGAGTAAGAATGAGAGACAGAAATATGACAACATCCTTTTTCTCCCTATATGCAATATTCTGAGGCTTTGAAAATATTTAGGCAATAAATTTCCCTTTATTTTTCCTTATACTAATTTGAACTGCATTTCCTGAACTAAAAGAATGGTGAATGCACATTGGAAAGCAGGTGAATCAGAACAAATATAGATCCCACGTAAGTATCACCAAAATTGACTGATTTATAGATAGATAGATTGATTGATTGCTAGATTTGGTCAGTATTTGGTCAGAAAAATCTAGAAAATCTGAGACCATTAGAAAATGCTTCCAGGAGGACTGGAGACACAGAACAATGAACTAAATGCAAATTGCCCATTGGTATGAACATACTATTAACCATTTTACCACTTTTGAAGACTTAGGGGAAAGTTACAAGTTATGTGAACAGAAGAATGTCAAGGCCAGATGGGAGCTGCTTATACACAGATGCAAAGGGCAGAACCAGGACCCTGATTCTTAACGAGTATCCACTTAATATATACCTGTCCTTAGATGAGGATTATTTCTCAAAACCTCAGCTTTGTGACCTGTGGCCCATTTTCTAAAAGCCCAGCTGTCTCTAAAACTCTATACATTTCTGATGCTATTGAGACCAGAAGAAGAGAGAAAATATTTTTAGATATGTACATTATAAGTGACATGGGTCCAAGACATCTTCACAGCAGTAGATTCCATCCATAAACATTTTATCAAGAACCTACTACTTTCCAGGGTGGGTGCTGAGAGTTAAAGGAAATACAAAGACATATATGATATGGATCTGTGTGGAAACACAGAAGAAAAAAGAAAACATTATAAGAACCCTAATGAAAAGTAGAAATCTCTGTGGCCTGATATATTCAAACACAGCGTGATCATACGAGGGATGGCTGAAAACAGGATTTCTCAGCCTTAACGTGGTTGAAAAGTTGGGCTGAATAACTTTCTGCTATGGGGGTCTTTCCTGGACCTTGTAGTACACTGAACAGCATCCCTGGTCTCCACCCACCAGATGCCAAGTAGCAAAACAGGTTGTGACAGCCAAAAATGCCTCTGGACTTTGCCAAATGTCCTTTCGGTGGGGCAGTTACCCCTGGTTTAGAACCAGTGGTCTAGAGGTACTGAAGTTTAGAGACAGAATGGTCATAATCTCAAATTTCAGATAAGACATGATCATAAGCACCTATATATAAAAAGTCCTCAGACTCAAACTGTTAATCTAGGACCCCAATAATCCCAGAATTCTGTGGCAGTCTACCAGGGGTAGGGGTAGTGTAAAGGCACAAGAAGCCTTATGTTGTATTTTCCTGGAGCACAGACTTATTCCTTGAGGATTCAGAAAGAAATTAAGCATTTTAAGCGTAATTTAAACATCCATTTTTATATTTAAACAAATGCACATATATTACAAGGCAAACCCAAAATTAGAGTAAGGCTTGGAAAATGCCTGGGCTATTTAAGGCTATAGTCACAACCTCTTCAAGCACACATTCAGCCTCTGATATGAAGAGAACACTGAAGCAGCATGAGAGAAACCAGACATGGATGGGCATGTAAGGGATATATCCACTTTAAACAGGACTACAGGAAATTAAATGGGCATACCTAAAAACTGACTACTACAGAGAAATGTGGGAGAAGACAACTATTACCAGTTAATCCTGATAATGACAATGATGACGCTCACTCACCTGTAGGGAACACTTCCTATATGCCAGTCTCTATGTTATACACTTTACCAACAAAACCTCACACCAACCCTATGAGACAGCTACTGACGTCACTGCCATTTTAAAGATAAGGAAACGAAGACTTCATACTTTGAAGTATTTTGTCCTAAGTTGCAAAGCTAATGTGTTAGTTTGCTATGGCTGCCATAACAAAGTACCACGAACTGGGTGGCTTACAAGAGCAGAAATGCATTCTTTCACAATTCTGGAGGCTGGAAGTCTGAAGGTACATTATTTCTTACATGGATATTATGTACTCCCTGCCAACAACCACAACAACAAAAATATTGCTTCCATATTATTTAGTTAAAATTTTAGTACAATATATCTTTCATAATGATTGCATAGCAATTGATGTTGAATCAATTGTCATCAGGTATCCCATCAGCATATTTGTAAAGAAAATTGTCTGGTTAGTCTCATGTTTTTAATTTGTTCTCAGTGGTTATGGAATTCCAATCTTGCACACTGGAAAAATCTACGTGGGGAAAACAATGGAGACTTCCATTTGATGATACTTCAGCCACCAAGGTAGATAGGAATGCTGCTCTTAATGCCTCACTTTCTCCCCAGGGTAGAACTGTACATGCCCTTTGTCATTTGGCTTGTTAGTGACTCCTCCCAGTGGAGGGACAGTATGCATTCCTACCCCATTGACTTTGAGGCTGGCCATTCTACTTGCTTTGATCAGTGGGCAGAAATGACTGTGTTCCAGTTCTAAGCCATAATTTTAAGAGTATTGTAAGATTTCACCAGTCCTGTTGAGTTTCTGCCCTTTGCTGTGGGAAAAGCATGCCCCAGAGAGTCATTAGTCTTTCAGTCCAAGTCTTAGAACAAAGACACATGAAGTGGACTTGAACCTGACACAAAGCCTAAATATATGTAGGCCTAAAGTTTAAAAATATAACTTTGCTCAGCCAAATTCAGCCAAGGTCAGCAAGACCACAACTGAACTGCAAACCCACAAACCTACAAATGTGTGCAGTTGTAAGAAACTGGGTTTGAGGGTTGTTTGTTACACAGTATTAGGGCAGCAGAAACCTGACTAACACAGCTACCATATATGATAGATACAGAAGAGACCTGTTCATTTTTTTTTTTTTTTTGCGATCCACTTTAAAGCCTAGGCTTTTTAAACCTGAAAAATGTGAAAAACATAATTTCTCTAAGAAAAATTTTATTTTTCTATTGATTTGCATAATAATATCAGAAACATTTTTGCTTAAGGAAAGATGTTTTCTTCAAAATGATAATGGAAGCTTCACTCAAATATGCAGCAAACTTAACAAAAAAACTGTGTTCAATTCTCTGTTGTTGAGAATGCAAGAAACTACTGAGCATCAATACATGAAAAGGGGAGACACTGAAAGGAGACATCTGACTTTTCTGTTTTCTTGTTGTTTGCTGTTTTAAGTTTCAAAGGCAGTTGTTTTAGATAAGTATTATTTCTGTGAATTCTATTGAACTTCTTCCTTTTCTTGACATTTTTGGTAAAAATGTTACAGTTAGGGGACAATGCTTTATTATCTCTTAAACTTACATTAAAATACCTTTTTATTACAAAATAATCCTTTTGAATAATAGAAAAATACCTAAAATAAAATGTCTCTCCTATTAGATTCCACTCCCTAAATACCACAGTTAGCAGCATGGTATGTATAATTAATATTTTTCCAACTTTTCTGCTATCCCAACTTACTTTGGAGCTTATTTTTTATTTAGGAAGAAGAGGCAGGTACTGTGACTAATTCCTCATACTTAAAACACTTCAGTGATTTTTTCATCCTCTTAGGATGGAGCTCAGCATCTTATTAAGGTTTAAGGAGACTACCATATCTGTCCATGCCCACCATTGGGCTCAAATAGAGACACCCTCAACTTTAATTTGTACATTTTCCTTTTCAGCCCTCCTGTGCCTCTATAGACACATTTCCACACTCTGTTCCTTATTCTGAACTATACTATAGCCTCTTCCATTCCTGAGTAAATTCCTAGTCAAGTTTCAGGTCTCAGCTGATCCATCACACCCTCCAAGACTACTTCCTTTACTTCCTTAGACTAGATAACATCCCTTGCTATATGCTTGGAGTGTCCCTTTTATTTCCCTACTAAATCATTCATTAAAATTTTATTTTATTTTTTAATACTAATGATTTAACATAAAGACAAATCACAGGATGTGAAATATTTCAAGATCAATGGGTAAATGATTATTGTTCAACAGAAAGGATATTGATATACAAAATAAGGATAGCACAAGAACAACTGCATTCCATTTCTCTTAACTTCTTAGGTTTTGTTTGTGAACTATACAGGTCTCTAGAGATGCTCCTGTCAAATTCAGATTCCATTCAATGGGATGATTAAGGCACATCATAATGGTGCTCAATGAGCAACTTGCAGTATTCCCATCAGACACATTCAGTTTCTCGTCTGTTTTCATTTGTAACACACAGGCAGATGCCATGACCACATAATGGAGACATGGAGGCCAGGTGGTCAAGGAGGTAGAACTTTATCCTGGAGTTACCTAGTCTTCAACCTTTTGCCAAATGCACCATTTTGGAGAGAATTACAGGGCAGGAGAGGGGAAAAGACCTCATTTATCATAATTTTAATCACTCGTGTTTAGTTTTAATTGTCGTAATCTCCAGGACAGCAAAAGCTGTATCACTCGGTCCCTTACAGCACCTGGATCTGGTACAAGGTAGTTAGTAAAGTTGTTGGACTAGAGCAAATAGCGCTCTTAAAGCTGAAAAGACAAGAAGCACTTAGGAACTAAAGCTGATGATATATGTAGGCAGGACTTTGGAAAGGAAAGGGAAACCAAAGCAAAAGCAGATAAACCAAGAATATAGAAAGAGATCCTATACTTAGAACTCACTTAAGAATGGTTGAAGCAAAGAAAGTGAATAATTTATTCAACATTGATTGAATGACATTGAAGTGATTGAGTGACACTGAAGAGTTTACGAAAACACCATCAAATTACATCTTAGATAATGACTATATCAATCAGGCCTCCTGAATTACCCACAGTGAAAATCAGGTGCCCATTATCATGTGGCTTATGGGCTTGTATTTGTACAAAATCTATATAAAAGCAAGTTTACCTAATATGTTGTAACCTTAAGATGAGCAGTGGCCCTTTTTTAAAAAAGTCTTCTCTCCCTTTCTTTGATTCTACTCTCTTTGCTGTGATAAAAAGTTTTGTGGCAACTACAGAGTTAGGATGAACTGATGAGCACAGTCCAATTTGACCTATCCATAAGCATTTCCTCAAATATTTCAATTCATCAATCCTACAGGTATGTACTAAAGCCAAACCAATTGAGACACAAAGAAAGACAAAAATAATTGGATACACTTTTAGCTTAGAATCGTTAGTGTGCCACAAATTTCAGCTTCAGTTTACCTGTGAAGATAATCAGCTTCACTCTGACCACAGTTACATTTTTCCATTGCTTGAACCAGCTTAATAAATACCAGCATGCTGAATAGTCCTACATGTCTTGCAGGAAATGCCTTTAAGCTCTAAATTAATATATACTACTCTGAGTACACACTCAACTTTTTGCCTTGTTGTTGAGGATTCCATATGATGAATATCAGAAGAAAAAGTACCATGAAGAAAAAATATATATTATAATGTGTCTACCACAGAATTTAAAAATGGAAAGACAGAACAAAACAAAACCAAGATAGACACATAACAGACTCATCATAAAACAGCATTCACCCCTCCCATCTCTTCACATGGGGATTTCATGTAGGGTTTATTTTAAGTCCCCACCTGAGACCAGCTGAATCCAAATATCTGCATTTCACAAGCTACGCAGATGAGTCTTAAGGTTTTTAAAACATAAGTAGTACAATGTAGGCAGTATCCAAAATGATTAGGAAATCAATGTGGGGTGAGAGGTATTTGTTAAAATTGTGCCTCAGGATAGATACTTTCTTTATTTCATTCATGCTCTAGTCTCATTGGAAGTTCACATTACTTTGCTTGGACAAGCTCAAGATACATAGTTAATTAGGAATAAATGAAAAATTTATCTTTCCATGGTTCATAAAGATATTTCAAGAAAAATAAAACTTAACAGCCCACATGGTGTATTTCCTATTCTGTTCTCACAAACTCCTCCCAAAACACATATCTTTATTTACCACAATAAGAAACTAAGGCTATGGATCTCAAATTTAATGTGCAGCAGAATCCCATGGCACCTGCTAAAAACACAAGTGTTCCCACTGACACACAGCAAAAACAGGAAGACGGAGGAACTGCCTGGGATTTACATTTTACCCAGATTCCAAATGACCCTGAGGTTAGTGGTCTAAAGAGCACATTGTCAGAAACAGAGCAATGAGGTGATGCACCCTAAAAGGGTACTTTTCCGACTTCAATATTTTGTATTCAGAAAACAATGAAATGAACAATGAAAGTCAAGTTCAAATGGGTGTGTGGAACCATTTTCAAGAAAGGCTTAAAAATGTGTTCCCAGTGACATGTTGCTATCACCTTAAACTTATCCAGAAGTATAGCCAGGCTCCCAGCATCAGAAAGACTGCTAGGCTGTAATGAGTGAAAGCAAGATAAGCTGTGATCTAATTAATAATCTCTTTCACTACAGGGTAATGTAGACATAAAAGAAGCTTTTGGTGACTGACAATGAATCCTGAATGAAAAAAAGAATGACAAAATGTTAGAATTCGTTAGTATCTCTTTCTGACACCACTCAAGAAAGAAATCAGGCTGATTTCACATGACTGATAGCAGTTCTTTTGACAGAATTTCCCTCAAGTGAAGAAAGACAATTCATTCAACCACAGTAGCTTGATATAAATATCTATGAGGCTTGCCAGCTTCCTTTGTTCAAATTTATCCTCACCAAGCAATCTCCGTAACTGGGTCTTCAAAGTTCACTAACACACTAGGAGAAATTCCCCCATGTCAATGACTAATAATATCAATGGTGACAATAAGAATTCCAGCAGTGACAACGGCAATATTAATGGCAGCTTCTTTTGTGCCAGGCATAATGCCAGACCCTTATCCTGCATGATCTCACTTTATATTTGAAGCATCCTATGAGAAAGGTATAATTACTATCCGCATTTTAGAAATGAAGAAACTGAGGCTCAGAGACTTTAAATAGTTCAAATTAAATAGACAAGCTTTGATTCAGGCCATTTTTATCTGAACTGAGAACTTACCCACTATACTTCTCATCTTGCTCCCCTTTCTTGACAGAGTACCAGTCATTGGCTCAGGGTGTGAACTTCTAAAGGCCCAGAGCTGGAAGTGGGAAGGTCTCACTGAGGCCATGAAATGAAGATGATGGGCAGAGCTCTGAGAGGGCAGGCATATTTGATATGTGCACAAAAGGTAGCTAAAATGGCTTGCCAACCCCAGAGCTGACATTTAAGCAGGGAGTACAGAGTCAAAAATTTTAAAAATGGAAATAAGAACAAGGACAGGGTTGAATGGTTGTAAACATCAGTCTGAAGCAACATTTAACAAAAGTTGCTTTCTAGGGCTAGATTTCTTGTACCAGAAAACAGGGGCATGTAGGTGAGTCTACTGAATGGAAATAGCCAAGGATGAAATGGAAAGTGCTGGTTATTGCACTCAGTACATCAGTCTTCCTCTCTTTCAGTAAGCCAACACCAACTGAGCATCTACCATGTGCCCAGCCATGGGAATACGATGATGAACAACATTAGTCCTCACCTTCACAGAACTTCCACTCTATGATTTTACCTTCCAAAATTTTGGGTCACACTCCAAGGATTTTATTTGGTGCAAATCAGTCCCTGAGAACATAATCACTAGTGTACCTCCAATTGGAAAGTCTGACCATCTAAAACTGCTGACCACTCTGGACCTACGAAGACACAAGCATGGTCGCAAGTCTTCCCCATTCAAATTGCACACCTGGCCTTGCATCCATGAAGGAAACAGCTCCAAAACAAATGAAAAAACAAACAAACAAAAAACAAAAAAAAAAACACCATTCTGGATGATAAAAATTAATCAACAGAAGCATCACATAAAATGTTGGTCAGCATCAAAAGTCATTGTTCCCTACCATGGTTTTGTCCTTAGTGCAAAACAGCATGGAATTCAGAGTTTAAAAAAAACAATTTTCCTCTCTCTCTAAGACACTTAATGGCCTAATGGAAACACAAAGACTGAATTGCAAAAGCCAAGGTTGGTTCTGTAAACATAACATAGATATAAGAGATACTAGTTTCAAATTGTTATAGATACATAAAAATAAAATTAGATGCTAGTTTCTGATGGTACTCCCTCTCTCTCTCTCTCTATATATATATATACATATATATATATACACACACATACATTATATACATACATATATATAATTTAGAGAGATACTACTTTCAAATGTCTGTACAGCAAAACATTTAGAAAGATAGCTAAGAAATAGAAAAAAACCTTTAAGACATGCAGAATAGATGCAAAGAGAAAATCATCCATTTTAAAATTCTGTATTAAAGCCAAATGACTATTTAAAATAGCAAACTTAGCAAGTGATGTGGTGGAATGAACCTTGCAAACTTACTCCTATCAATGTCCAAAACAGTTACACAGTATGGAATTTAGTGTTCTCTAATTTAGAATTTCCTAAACAGAATGCAAATAGCACTTAGAAATTTAATTACATTAAAATTAAGACTTCTATTCATTTCAAAAGCAAGGAAGGAAATAAACATCCTTAAGAACATGAATAGGCAATCCATAGAGTAGAATATGGAACAGAGATAACAAGGTCTTATATTCAGAATATAAAATAACTTCTACTCATCTATAAGACAAAGCTAGACAACCCAATAGAAAAACAGGCAAGAAATGTAAACAAACTTTATTAAACAAAATATCCCAATGGCAAATAATCACACAAACAATTGCTCAACTTCATTAGTAGTTAACAAAATGCAAATTAAAGCCACAATGCTACCATAATACTCACTAAAATGGCCAAAATTAAAAGGACTGACAGAACCAAGCACTGGCAAGAATTTAAGATGAAAAAGATTATCATACATTGCTTCGGGGATAAGTATAAGCTGTGTAACATGTTAGAAGACTGCTTGGCATTTTCTACTAAAACTAAACACTGCTTTGCATATGATGATCCAAAATCCCACTCCCAGGTATGTGCTTAAGAGAAATGCATGACACATGCTCCCAAAACACATGTAAGAAAGTTCATGGCATTGTTACTTGTAATAGCCTCAAATTGAAAACCAGTATTACAGAGGATTTCTAAAATTTGTCTTGTAATCATACCATGCGATGATGAGCTATATCACCCAACATAATCAATTTCACAAACCTGCTGTTGAACAAGTGAAGCCACAATGAGTGTATCAGCCCACCATAGAAAGTTCAAACATAGACAAAGCTAATCTCTAGAGTTAAATAGAATCATACCTTTGGCCAGGGGTGAAGGTGATTAGATGGCATGAGAAAGCCATCTAAGTCTGATAAGATATTATTTCTTTATTTTTTTATGTTCACTTTGTGATAATCCATTAAGTAATACATTATATTTGTACACTTCTTTTTTTATATGCTATACTCCCCTAAACACAAAAAGATAATGAGAGGCTGCTTATAAACAGAAGGTGATGTCAAATTTTGTGTGGAGGAGACACATAAAAGAAAATACTCATGTTTTATTTTTTATCCACACCAAATAATAACAGGTAAAATGAATTTACTCAGAATTCAAGGCTTCATTATTGACAAGGTACTCCTAATTTCCATGAAAGTTTGGCTTGAAACTAGGAATATAAACTTAAAGATGGAATGGATATCTAAGAAAAGCAAACTGCCTTTTTTTTTTCCCACAAACTTCACACATTCTCAAGAAACTGCTAATTACCCACAGAGATAAGAAGGACAGATGATTTTCAGAAAAATCATATGTGGGCTAGGCCCATGGTATGTTTTGAAGGGACATCTCCTAGCAAGGTGAGAAATTAAAGGCCATCCCAAAAGCTTGAGCTTCCTCAGCAGCCTGGAGCAATTCAATGCATCCTGAGCACTTACTAAAGAGCCAGGCACACACCAATGTTTGACAAATGAATTAAAGAGAGGGAGGTGGGGAGGAAGGAAAGCCCAGGCAGGTTGGGTCCCTGGATGAAGAACGGTAAGTAGACAGGTAGAGATACCTACAGAAGAATCAACAATAAACTTATCTCCGGGTGGGGATGGGATAAACATTCTTCTCATATATTAATCGTACAACTAGAATGTGTCTGTCCCCGTACAAGAGATGAGGCATACAATGGTGAAAGAAAAGGGAAAAAAACAAATGACTAACTTTGGTTCTCACGTCTTAGTAAAACATAGGTTTCATTCAATGATCTATTATTACAATGAGAGAGGGGTTGTATTATGCTTTGGAGCACATCACATTGGAATGCTTAAAAGAGACCATGGGAACTTAGAGCATTTTCAACTTACTGCTTTGGTTTCAGGCTGTTCTGGGTACTTCTGTGGAAACGGTTAGGGAAGCACACCAGGACCTGTTTAGAAGTTATCCACTGGTTTGTAATTGCCCTGGCAACAAAACTCAAAATCCTCATGATGAATAATAATTATTGCCAAAGAGTACAAATGTATTATGAAAGACCCCCAAGATGATATTCCCTAGCACACCAAAGGGGGAGCTAAGGCAATAAACATCTGAGTTATACAATGAGAAACTTGTTTTTTCCAGCTTTCTTTCCAAGGAGAAAGCCTCATGTTGCTGGTAGGGTGGAGGACTTCACCTCCTAACACTGCTAACCTCCCTTTTTGACAAGGAGCAGGCTTCATGCTCAGCATCTTCTAATGAAAACAACATTGAGTTAGGATTTAACAAATTCATTTTGTTTCCTATTTATTTATTTATTTATTTATTTTATTTGAGACAGGTTCTCACTGTTACCCAGGTTGAAGTGCAGTCATGGTTCACTGTAGCCTCGACTTCCTGGGCTCAAGGGATCCTCCCATCTCAGCCTCCTGAGTAGCTGGGACTAAAGGCAGGCGCCACCACACCCGGCTAGTTTTTGTATTTTTTCTGTAGAGATGGAGTTTCTTTATGTTGCCCAGGCTGGTCTGGAACTCCTGAGCTCAAGTAAGCTATCTGGCTTGGCCTCCCAAAGTGCTGGGATTACAGGCGTGAGCCACAGGACCTGAGATAGTTCATTTTAAAGGTGACCTTCTACTAAGGTTAGATGATACTGTGGTTGCATTTACATAGCGACACAAAGTTTTATTTTAAAATAAATTCATTTAAGACAAGAAGTGAATAGATTTAATGCAACAAATTAAGGAAATAACAGTACAAGCTGTACTCTGGTAGAGCAAACCATGAAAATGTTATGAAAATACCAAAGACTGGAAAACACAGGCTTATACCATCCTTGAGGTTCCAGTCCCTTCCACCTCCTTACATAACACAAACTTCTACTCCCTTTACCTGCCATTAAGGCTTCTGTATTTCAAGTCCATTCTTCTTTATTGATGTTGGCTCCCCAAATGTGATTTGCTGTATTTGGAAATGTCCTTTCCCTTCTCTTTCCCTCCTTACCCTCACTTTACTGGCTCCTACTCATCCTTCCAGAGTCCCTTTAAATGTCACTTCCTCAGGAATGCCCTTCTTGCTGTCTCCCATGCTGACTGGTTCCTCTGGCTACACATCTCCACTTAGTGCTTGCTCAGATGTCTGTCTTCCCTGATAGCCTAGGAGCTTCATGAGAACAGAGGCTTTTAGACAATTGTCTTGGCAGAGTCCTGACATATAGCAGGGTCAAATATTTATTGATTTAAACTGAATGAAGAAAAACAGCATTTCAAATGAGAAATTGAATGTATACCAGTGATTGTTCAAGTGAAGGATGTAGAATAACACCCCGGGTGTTTTTGCAGAACACACTTTCCCATATCTCGGCCCATAGGAATCTGCTTCATCACATTGGGTTGAAGAGTGAACATTTTTAACAAGTAAAACGGTGGTCCACAGGCCACTAGAAAAATATTAAGTCTATACATATGGCAGTCAACATTCTTTGGGCCTGGTATCTTTCTTTCTCTAGAGCAATTTCACATAAGTGAATAGTTAACCTTTCCTCATTTAATCAAACCTAATATTCGTTCAACACCTGCTTTTGTTAGCAAATGAGAGCTTTCCTGTTCCCAGTATATATTGGAGCTAATCAATAGTCCTGCTTTAGGGATAGAAGGGACATGCCAAAAAATACTTATGTAGCATTTCAGACTGTTTTCAGGGAAAAAAAAATAATTTTTATCCTTACAGAGGATAAAAATCAGCTCTCTTTCCTTTTGCTTTGACACACACACATGCACACAGCACTTATCATCATAAATGTAGAAAATATGTTGGTATACCTTGTAGCCACAGTGTTTCCAAATACAGACTTTAATAATTTTCTAAGCCTCCAGCCCTGCAAGGTTTATCAAACCTGATATTTGATTTCATATAGGACTTAGAATGCTTTGAAATTGCTGTCATGTAACTTGTGGAGGTGATCTACTTCATTACCATATCCATCCTCTGTCAATCATCTGAATTATTATAAATGTTAATGTCAACGTAAACATTTGATTCCTTACTCACGGAAATTCACAGAAAATTTCGGTGAGAATATGGCATGTACCACACTTTTTGATGTCCAGTTCCTCTCTGAGGCATATAAATGTAAAATGTCATATCGATCTCCTGGAGAAAAGCAGCTTAATGTTAGTGTTTGGATAAGACATTTGAGTTTTTTGTTCAGGTTACAGATTAGGAACAATTACATTAAATCATAATGAGGCGGAATATCTTTTTGAATATATTAGCTTTGCATTACAGAAGACCAAGGTTAACTCACATCCCTCATTTTGGTTATCTCTGAAGCACATGGCATTATATAGTACACATTTGTGCATTCATTTTCCCTGACATGTTAACTACAGTTACTACTGTTTTGTATGTGTCAATTCCCATTCTCAGAGCAAAATGAGAACTATAGAACTGACTCTGATCTAAATAGAATGTGCTTAGGAGCAAATATGCTATCACAATCCCTTGTATTACCAAAGTGGGTTGGAAATCACCACACAGGTAATGAAAGAATGAACAGTCCCTAAATTCAAAAGTGATGCATGAACAAAATTCTGTGTTTCAGTTAGACTGCATAAGCTGTGAAATGATCCAATAACCTTCTCACAGTTGAGGGCAGCTAATAAATAATAAGAAAAGATAAACAGGATCCAAGAGTCTTCTGATCATAATAGTTCCAATCAAAGTCTTTATTGCATCAAAAATATAGTTTGTCTTAAAATGGGAACTTCATCAAGCTATTAATATGCACCTCACTTTTATACCTCACTAAAGACAATGCATCTGAAACATAATAAGTTGCTAGAGTGTTCCAATTCATGACAATGCATGACTTCTAGTTCATTATTTCCTGATGTTATGACATTGCTGTCCAATCCTGGGGCATAATGAGGAGCTCAAGATCTTATATTATCACTTAATGAAGTCCAATTAAGAATCATTAACCTTTGCTCCACTTCTCATACTTGATGCACAATAAGTGGTCCTGGGAAAACTTTAAAAGGTGAACTTGGGCAAAACTAGTCAATGGATCTTTTGAAGAATTAAAGCCCTCTCAAACCACCATTTCACCCAAAGCAATGGGGCAGGTATACTATTGATTGATGATAAAACTACACACATACAGCTCAGGTCAAATGTATTGAGTAGTGCAAGAATTTTCTGATAGGATAATTATTTGGGAGGGTTGGTTGAACCAACTGAAATAAAGATACATGACTTTGATGATTTGCTTCAACATTTTATCTATGAATCTCTGGAACCTAGACACAAATTATATTTCTTTTTATTATATTTTCAATGCAATCCAACCTATTCTTATCACCACCATACACATAAAATATAAACAGCATCCATGAAACATGACATTATCACTAAACAATAAACTAAATTGGCTGAAATTGCTAATAAATGTGTATAGTGCATAAAGCAATATGTCTTACATAGGGTTTACAAGAATGCAGTTTCTATACAGAAATGACTTAAGGGCTGTAAGACATTACGTTAAAACACACATTAAAACGCGTGTATGTGGATAAGCACTTTAAAAGCGTGCTGTACTTTAAGTACTTTAAAAGGGTGTTGGATGTTGTTCATGTTAATGTGATAAATTCAGTATTCTATAGGATCAGATAAATTAGTAATAACAAAAGTACCAATTGAAGCAAAAACCTAGTACAATAATTTCTCATTCCCATTTCTGATATTTAGATGTTAAACTGTTAATAGTTTTGAATGAAATACTACTGCATTGTAGGTAGCACATAAACCTTAAATGTCACCACCCCAGAAGCTGACAGCACCATGCATCACACTATACATCTCATTCATTTTTATCTCCATACTGAGCACAATACACAGTACAACACTGGGGCTTTTACAAAGCTTGCTGAACAAAGAAATGAATACTATCCAATTTTCCACCTGGTAATGTAATACTGAGAAATCCACTAAGGGTTACACAGTTTGTCTGTCTGTCTGTTTATGAATTCATTTATGTTTGAGACAGGGTCTCACTCTGTCACCCAGGCTGGAGTACAGTGGTTTAATCATGGCTCACTGCAGCCTTGACCTCCTGGGATCAAGTGATCTTCTTGCATCAGCCTCACCAGTAGCTAAGACTGCAAGTGCATGCTACCCACACCCAGCTAATTTTTTTTACTTTGTGTAGAGATGGGGTCTCACTATGTGGCCCAGGCTGGTCTCCAGCTCCCCAGCTCCCCAGCTCAAGTGATCCTCCTGCCTTGGCCTCCCAAAGTGCTGGGATTACAGGCATGAACCACCATCCCCAGCCTATAAACTATATTTATCATATAGTTTAAAAGTAAGGAATGACATCCAGATCTTTAAGACAATGTTTTAGCTCTGCCCTGCTTCTTTCATAACTTAGATTTCACCCTATTTTACAGATGAAAGAGTTGCAACCTCCACTCTTTTCCTTTCGATGTGTGCTAAGAGAGCCCACAACAGATGTCTAAGCCATTTCCAGTCGTCTCCGTTAGGAGTCTAGTATTCTGGGAACTTGTCTTGATCAATAGTTTCTAACATTTTTGTATCTAAGACATACTTTAGATAATCAGAATATTTGGAACCACATCTGAAGGGAATTTTTAAAAGATAAATTCAAACAGTGCATAAAAAAAATAATTACCCTATTAGCAGCATTATCAGTATAACAGTCTCTCACAACAGCTAACTCACCGTTGGTTACCCTGAGTTTACTTCATAGTTACTGAGTACCTCCAACATCACTTATTAGACCAAAACTACAGTCACTGGAACAGAAAAATTTACTGCCTTGACTTACATAATTCTAAGGAAGCTTTTTTTTTTTTTTTTTTTTTGTATGTTCTAGTCAGTGCACCATCTTTCTCTGGAGTAAGGTATATTATTTACCTACTGTTGCATAACAAATTACTCTAAATTTCAGCAGCTTAAAACAACACACAGTTTCTATAGATCAGGAATTGGGGCACAATTTGGCTGGGTCCCCACTAGCCAGCCCCACCTGACTGAGTCTCTCACCAGGCTGCAATCAAGATGACAGCGGCAGTTATAGTCTCATCTCAAAGCTCAACTGGAGAAGGATCTACTCACTTATGTGCTTGTTGGCAGGGTTCAGTTCCTTGTAGTTTGCTGGACCAAGGGCCCATGGTTTTTGCTGACTGTTGGCCAGGGGTGGCCTTCTCGTCCGTACTTTGTGGGTTTATGCAGCATTGCACCTTGTTTCATGAAAACCAAATAGGCTAGAGAAGGGAAGACCAAGAATACCAGCAAAATGGAAGTCACGACCTTTTATAACCCAAACTCAGAAGGCACATCACTTCGTTTATGCTGTATTCTGTGGTTGTTTTTTCCAGAATAAAGTGACTAGGCCTAGCCCACACAGAGACAGAGGGGACACAGAAGGGCATGAAAACTAGGAGGAGAGGATCATCAGGGGTCATATTAGAAGCTGCCTACCACATAGATGATGTTGCTATTCTGGTGACCACACACATAAAGGGCTGTGGAGGCCAGGGAAGAATTGTAAATGACTGAAGCATGTCAGTTGCCAAGAAAAATAAGGGGTTGTAGGGACTGGGGCAAACTAGGAAGTATGTATCTTCTCTAGAAGGGGCAGACACTACTCAGCTCCTACTGACTTTTGCCAACTGGCTGATTTTTCAAAAGAAACCATAAATCCCAGTATTTATGATAAATCATCTGAACTTCTTATGTTGGGACAATATGGGCTAATCAAACGAAAATTGCCTACAGGTGCGATGCTGTTCTTGTTCAGTATTCTTTATCTCTTGCTACTAGTTATCTAGCTCCTCTGCCATTTCAGCTCGCAATCTGAAAACCCAGCTCAACATGAGTCTGACATATATAAATAAAATAGGCTGGATGTGGTGCCTCACACTTGTAATCCTAGCACTCTGAGTGGCCAAAGCAGGTGGATAACCTCAGGTCGGGAGTTCAAGACCAGCCTGGCCAACATAGTGAAAGACTGTCTCTACTAAAAATACAAAAAAAAAAAAATTAGCCAGGTGTGGTGGTGCATGCCTGTAGTCCCAGCTACATGGGAGGCTAAGGCAGGATAATTACTTGAAACTGGGAGGTGGAGATTGCAGTGAGCCCAGATTGTGCCACTGCACTCCAGCCTGGGTGACAGAGTAAGACTCTCTATCAAATAATAGTAATAATAATAAAATTATGTGTTGTAGGCAGGAAAGAATCTTATGCAAGTGTCAAAATTTGGTGTACACTAGCTGACTTGTTCATAGAGTTTAAGCATAATTAATAATTTATTTGCATTCACACAAGCATACATACAAATAAATGGGGTCAAGTAAATGAAGGACAGATGGGAAGGCTGTCCTCCCAAATTTCAGGAGCATGCATTCAAGCAAAGTCGCCTTATTTGACAATCCAAAAGAAACTGTTTTCTACTTCACATGTCTATTATCCAACTCATTTATTTGATAATTAATAAGTGAAAAATTCTAGCATTGTGTGGTTACATCAAGAAGAGGCAAATTAGCTGATGTTACTTTGGAAACTTTACAAAGAAAACATTTTCAGTGTTCTCCAGGGCTGGAGTTGCCAACAAGAGGTTCTTTAATAAATCACTAGATAAGTGCTTGTTATTACATTATTATTTAATAATTTAGAAACACAAGGAGTACAGAAAATAAAACCCCTAGTTCAATTTTTACAACTTCATTTTCTTTAAAGATGCAGGCCAATGTTAAATAGGAAAAATGGAAAGATGAACCAAATGAGCAGGAACATCATGATCCAAATTTTAAAATCCTAATGAGGATCAGAATTCCACTTTCATTCTGTGATACTTATGCACTTAAATTAAGTTCTGGAGGTCATTTAGTAATATAGGGTTGTAAAGCCTAAAAATATTTTCTACATACAGAGAAGAAAAATCAAAGAAATATGCTGATCTGGTATATGTCCTAGAATTTTAAATTTTAAAAATGCCAAAAGTAGGGTTTCTGTTCAGGGAAGATGAGGTGATATAAAATATAGTTTTCCTGGAAGTAAGTTATAACCTAATGAAATTATGAATGATGATGTGTTTTTCAAAATAGCAATAATGTAGTCTTGAGTGGTTCTGCTATAAAAAACTGCTCTTATTCATCAAATAAGTGTGTTCTGAGCACCACTTCCTCTCCTCCTTGATGTGTTAACAGTAAAAACATATAATATCTCAGAGTTTATCACAGAATGCACTGGCTACAAAATAGTCCCAGATACGTGTGTTTGGGGATTTCCCCTTTGATCCATAAGGAAGCTCAGAGAGATACTACTGACTTTCTTCAAGCCATTCTCCACCACCAGCTGGAAGCACCTCCTTAAACAGTGTACCTTATTACATCATCTCTTCTAGGGATCTCACTATTCTCTAAATTGAATCTAAACTCCTTACGTGGATAACAAAGCTTTGTGCTGCTTTGTCCATTTTTCCTTTTCCCAGCTAATCTCATTATTCTACCTTACCTTCCTTGTGGTCCACCCAAGTAGCTGTCTTTCAGATCCCTGTGCATGCCAAGCTATTTCTGCCCCAGGGCATATATACCTGTTGCTCTTTTAGCCTGGAGTGTCTTTCCTGAGCTTTTTTTTCCAGCCCGTTTGTCAGTTAGGTAACAGTTTTATACATACCTCCTCCTGGATGCCTTCCCTGAACACTCTGAATTAATTCTCATACCCATCTCTCCATTATTAATTTCCATCTTAACCCCTTGCTTGCTTCATTCCTAACACCTATAAAAAATCATGATCATTTTACTTCTTTGATAACGTTTTTGGTCTGTTCCTTCCACTACAGTATTAAATAATAAGAAAAGGATTATGGCAACCCTGCTCACTATTATTTCCAGCATTGAATCAGCATGTCTGGCACAGTGGAAGCAACTGATAAGTATGTATTGTATGAGTGAATGAATGAGGAAATAGATGACAACTTGAAAATAAATTTTGGTTAGGCCATCACACAACTTAACATAATAAATAGCCACCATGTACCAGGTATGGTGCTTTGCAGGGTTATGTTTTTGTTTGTTTGTTTGTTTGTCTTTTGAGATGGAGTCTCGCACTCTCACCCAGGCTGGAGTGCAGTGGCACCATCTCGGCTCACTGCAAGCTCCGCCTCCTGGGTTCACGCCATTCACCTGCCTCAGCCTCCCAAGTAGCTGGGACTACAGGCGCCCACCACCAGGCCCAGCTAATTTTTTGTATTTTTAGTAGAGACGGGGTTTCACCATGTTAGCCAGGATGGTCTCGATCTCCAGACCTTGTGATCTGTCCGCCTCGGCCTCCCAAAGGGCTGGGATTACAGGCATGAGCCACCACGCCCAGGCCAGGGTTATGTTTTTAATTTGATAACCATCCTCTGAAATATCTACTATTATTACCATCAGAGTATAGAAGGAGAAACTGAAGGTCATAGGTATTAAGTCATTTGCCCAAAGCCAAGACAGATTATAAAAGGAGTAGGAAGAGCATGTGAACTTGGTTCTGTCTTCCTCAAGACTTTCGGCTTGTAACTATTATATTCATCATTAATAGTTAAGCCCTTGTGGAAAATCAGGAGTTTGTAATTGTTTAGATTGGGACGACATTTTAGATAACTGCCTACAACTACATTTAAACTCGTACCCAAGATGACAATGTATCTAATCACACATTGAATATAATAGGAGCTTACTCCCATTACATTCCTGATTACTACAGCTAGAAGTCTCAGGACGACAAGTTTCTCTCTTCAAAAGAGCAAGGTAGTAGTAAAGAAGCTGAAGAAGCACAGAATTCCAGGACTTTTTTCATTAGTGAGGTTTTCCCTTTAGCCATGAGATCTGTAGCTACATCTAAGAGAAGTCAAGCGTGAATCTCAGTTTTCTAAAAGAGCTGGTTCTAAACTTCTCTGATCATTAATGTTGATTTACCAATTAAATATCCCAGAGCAAATTTGAGGGAGCATGCTTTGGTGTCTGCTTGGCAGAAATATATAGGCAACTAAGGAATTCTCTGCATCCTACTTTGATGAAATATGTTACCAATTCTGCCTAATTAGAATTACTCCTTTTCTCTTTTAATTGCATCCCTATGCATATTTGTCCTCATTCATAGAATATAAACAGTTGACACCATCTGAGTTTCTGTAATATTTACAGTTTCAGTAAGGTCTATGAAGTCTTCAGTGAAATTACCAGTTCTCCATGATCACCAGTCTATAAAACATCTTAATTCAAATGCCACCAAGAACCAGATGAGCAATATAGTGAATCATAAACAACTGAATCAATTTCCCCCCACATTCCTCCCAGAACTAGTAAACAGTCTACTCCCAGGCTGAGCTTTTGTGCAGAGTTTCATCCCAGAGTACAACTTTACAATGGAGTTTTACGCCCCAAAATTGCTGATGTAGCCTCAATTATAGCTATGCTGGTGGCACCATTCTAATGAACTCTTTGCTATTTTATGTGGCCTGGGTATCCCAGGAGGGGCATTGTCTAAATGAACAAACACATTGATCAGGGTTTAGTGGGAATGGGGAGGTGGTAAATATGTATGTGTGTGTGCATGCAACATGAATTATGCAAATTTTAATGAGCATGATATCAAAATGGTAATAGCACTTCCCACTATGGGAAGTATTTGAACTAATGCAAATCCTGTCAATTTAATTGACAGGCTTTATCAAAATTATAGGAGAGACTAAATGATCTGTAAACTTTATTACTGATTTGGTGGAGTCTCACTCTGTCACCCAGGCTGGAGTGCAGTGGTGCGATCATAGCTCACTGTGAGTTGGAACTCCTAGGCTCAAGCAATCCTCTTGCCTCAGCCTCTCAGATAGCTAGGACCACAGGGACCTGACACCATGCTCACCTAGTTTTTTCAATTTTTGCAGAAACAGGGTCTCAATATGTTGCCCAGGCTTGTCTCAAACTCCTGGCCTCAAACAATTCTCCCACCTTGACCTCCCAAAGTGCTGGGATTGTAGGCATGAGCCGTGGCATCCCGCCTGTAAACTGTATTTATAATGTATTAGTCCATTTTCATGCTGCTGATAAAGACATACCTGAGACCGGGAAGAAAAAGAGGTTTAATGAACGTACAGTTCCACATGGCTGGGGAGGCCTCACAATCATGGCAGAAGGCAAATAGGAGCAACTCACATCTTACGTGGATGGTGCAGGCAAAGGAAAAGCTTGTGCAGGGATACTCCCATTTTAAAATCATCAGGTCTTGTGAGACGTATTCACTATCACAAGAACAACATGGGAAAGACCTGCCCCCATGATTCAATTATCTCCCACTGGGTCCCTGCCACCACATGTGGGAATTCAAGATGATACTTGGGTGGGGACTTAGCCAAACCATATCATTCCACCTCTGGCCCCTCCTAAATCTCATGTTCTTACATTTCAAAAACAATCATGCCTTTCCCACAGTCCCCCAAAGTCTTAACTCATTACAGAATTAACTCAAAAGCCCACAGTCCAAAGTCTTATCTGAGATGAGGCAATTCCCTTCCACCTATGAGCCTGTAAAATCAAGAACAGGTGAGTTATTTTCTAGATACAGTGGGTAAATAGACATTGGGTAAATACAACCATTCCAAATGGGAGAAATTGGCCAAAACAAAGAGGCTACAGGCCCCATGCAAGCACAAAATCCAGCATGGCAGACGAATCTTAAAGCTCCAAAATGATGTCCTTTGAATCCATGTCTCACATCCAGGTCACACTGATGCAAGAGGTGGGTTCCCGTGGTCTTGGACAACTCCGCCCTTGTGGTTGTGCAGGGTACAGGCTTCCTCCCAGCTGCTTTCATGGGCTAGAATTGAGTGTCTGTGGCTTTTCCAGGTGTATGGTGCAAGCTGTCCGTGGATCTACCATTCTGGGGTCTAGAGGACAGTGGCCCTCTTCTCACAGCTCCACTAGGCAGTGCCCCAGTAGGGACTCGGTGTTGGGGCTCCAACCTCACATTTCCCTTCCATACTGCCCTAGCAGAGGTTCTCCATGAGGGCCCTGCCCCTGCAGCAAACTTCTGCCCAGACATCCAGGTGTTTCCATACATCTACACTAGGAAATCTAGGCAGAGGTTCCCAAACCTTCGAGCTCAGCACCTTGGGGAAGCTGCCAAGGCTTGAAGCTTGCACCCTCTGAAGCCATGACCTGAGCTCTTTGTTGGCCCCTTTCAGCCATGGCTGGAGCAGCTGGGCTGCAGGGCACCAAGTCCCTAGGCTGCACACAGCATGGGGAACCCTGGGCTCAGCTCACTTTTTCCTCCTAGGCCCATGGGCCTGTGATGGAAGGGGCAGCCATGAAGACCTCTGACATGCCCTGGGGAGATTTTCCCCATTGTCTTAGGCATTAACGTTTGATTCCTTGTTACTTATGCAAATTTCTGCAGCAGGCTTGAATTTCTCCTCAGAAAATGGTATTTTCTTTTCTATCACATTGTCAGGCTACAAATTTTCCAACTTTTACGCTCTGCTTCCCTTATAAAACTGAATGCCTTTAACAACACCCAAGTCACCTCTTGAATGCTTTGCTACTTAGAAATTTCTTCTGCCAGATACACTAAATCATCTCTCTTAAGTTCAAACTTCCACAAATGTCTAGGGCAGGGGCAAAATGCTGCCAGTCTCTGCTAAAACATAACAAATGTCACCTTTGCCCCGGTTCCCAAGTTCCTCATCTCCATCGGAGACCGCCTCAGCCTGGACCTTATTGTTCTTGTCACCATCATCATTCTTTGTCAAAGTCATTCAACAAGTCTCTAGGAAGTTCCAAACTTTCCCACATTTTTCTGTCTTTCCTGCCCCCATGATTCAGTTACCTCCCACTGGGTCCCTCCTACACCATGTGGGAATCCAAGATGAGATCTGGGCAGGGACACAGCAAAACTGTATCAATTTACTTATTTCCTCTGTTGCAATGGACCACACTTGTCTTTCAAACCAAAATACCAACCACCATTTTTCAGTTCCATGCAAACGAATGCTTTTCAAAATATAATGTGCCTATAAAGCACAATCTAGTTAAAATTCAGATTTTGATTCTGTAGGTCTGGAATGGGGCCTTTTTTGCATTTCTCACAAACTGCTAGCCCACGTCATTGTTTATTTGGAATGAAACTTCTATAAGAGGTTTTAGTTATCATTGCACTGTTTTTATAACATTCAGTAACCACTTTTAAAATATGTCATGTGATAGATTCATATCCCAAAATATGCATTTTCTTGCAAGTTAGAAATCTAATTTTTTAAAAATTAAATATCCTGTAACCCTGTTATTTGAACATTGTTTAAGCTGCAGTTCTACTGCTGTTTCAAAAACCAAAAAGCTTCTGAAAAAAAATCAATGACTTTAAAAATGAAGGGAAGGGCTCTAAAAACACTATTAAAGAAGGCAAAAAAAAACCAACACAATACACCACGTTGCTTATTTACAAGGATCCTGTGAAATATCAGAGTTAATGCTGAGAAGACAAAAAGCAGTAAGAGAGTGAAGACTTGTCAGTCTCCATGCCCCGTTCTATAAATGTACTCTCATAGGAAAATGAGTCTTGAATTCTGCAAGTTTCTTAAGTGTTTGAAGTTTTTGAAATAGGCCGTTCATATAAATATATGTCCCCTTACACATTTAAAATCTAGAATTCCAATTCGTGTATGTGTGGCTGTATCACTGACATTTCATCAGATATAATGTCAAAGTTGTGAATCACACAAATCATTCAAGAGCCACTTTGCAAGTACTTGAGTGGCAGCTCACATCCAGAAATGTATGTGTTTTTTGACAAGTTAGAGTTGTAGTTCATCCATTAAATATGACAGCATATATATTTATTTATATAGGGCTCTTAAGTGGCCTCTTCATGTTTCTGTGGCAGTTTTTACATCTTAGTACATTTGAATAAGGTACATATTTCAAGTAAACCCGCCAAGCATAATAACAGTATCTCATGTTTCTTGTGTTTTCTTTGATTTTTTTTTCAGAGTAGGAATTGGAATCATTAGTCATGGAATGCAGCCTTTTTATATAATCTTTAGTCACATATTGCGGCTTATGGGATACTTTTTTATACTGAGCTCAAGGACTATAGCTCTTGAGCTAACCCTCCATTTTTCCTTAAAAAAATCCTCAGATTTTCCCTAAAATTGATACTCTCACGTTGCAAAAGAGATGTGGCTTTGAGTATATTCACAGAGTTGTGCAACCATCTCTAATATGTAATTTTAGAACATTTTACCACCCTAAAGAGAAATCCCTGTCAATTAGCATAGCAGTCACTCTCTATTCCTCCCTACTATCAGTCCCTGAAAATACTAATCTATTTATGTCTCTATAGATTTACCCATCCTGAACATTTTTTTATAAATAAATAATCTATTATACAGCCTTTGGTGACTGCCTTTATTCATTCAACATAAAGTTTCCAACACTTATTTGTGTTGTACCATGTATCAGTATGTCATTCTTTTTTATAGCTGAGTAATATTCTCCTGTATATATAAATTATTTTATTTATTCATTCAGCAGCTGATGGACACTAGGGTTGTTTCCACTTTTCGGCTATTATGAATTATGCTGCTGTAAACATTTTCAAGGTTTTTTGGCATACACCCAGCAGTGGAATCGCTGGATGACATGGTAATGCTATATTTAACATTTTGAGGAACTACTGAACTGTTCTCTAAAGTTTCTGCAACCTTTTATAATCCCACCAGCAATGTATGCATGCATGAAGGTTCGTTTCTCTACATCCTTATCAACAGTTGTCACCTTTTTATTTTAGCCTCTTAGGAGGTATGAAGTAGTATTGCACTGCGGTTTTGATTTGCATTTCCCTAAGGATTAATGATATTGAGCATCTTTTCATATGCCTAGCCTCCATAATTTCTGATGAAAAGTCATCTGTTAGTCTTATTGAAGAGGCTTTGCATGTGATAAGTCATGTTTCTCTGTTGCTCTCAAGATTCTCTCTGTCTTTGTTCTTCAAAAGTTTGGCTACAACATATATAGGTGTGAGTTTTATTGAGTTTATCTTAGTTGAAATTCATTGAACTGCTTCAATCTGTAGATTAATATTTGTCATCAAATTTGGGAAGACTTAGACCATTATTTCTTCAAATTTTTTTCTTCCCCTTTCTCTCTCTTCTCTCCTTCTAGACTCAGTCATCTATATAATGGTACACTTGATGGGATTCTAAGGTTTAAAACTCTGTTAATTTTTCCTCATTTTGTTTTCTTCAGTTTGCTCAAACTGGACAATCTCAATTGACCTATCCCGAAGTTTGTTAATGTTTTTCTTCTTTTGTCCCCTCCAGTAGCTACTTGATTGGCCATTGATTTTTTTTCATTACAGTTTTTGTAATTTTCAACTCCAGAATCTGTATTTGGCTCTTTTTAGCATCTCTTTGCTGACAATTTGTATTTAGCAAGACATTGCTCTCATACTCTCCACAATTCTTTAGAGATAACTTTAGTCCCTTAAACATATTTGTAATTGCTTGAAGTCTTTGTATAGTAAGTCCAACATACATCTTCCTGAGAGATAGCTTCGATTGGCTTCTTTTCTTGTGTATGGGCCATATGTTTCTTTTTTGGTAGTGGACTTTTAAAATATATAATCTGGACACTCCGAAAATCAGATCCTCCTTCACCCCATATTACACTTCTATTGCTGTGAAACAAATCACCACAATTTAGTAACTTAAAACAACACAAATTTATTATTTTGAAGTACTGCTGGTTATAAGTCTAAAATGTGTCTCACTAAGCTAATATTATCATGTCAGAAGGACTGCATTTCTTTCTGGAGGCTTTATAGAACAATCTATTTTCTTGTCTTCCAGCTTCTAGGGGCTGTCTACATTCCTTCACTCACAGCCCATTCTATCTTCTAAGTTATTAATAACTATTTCAGTCTTCCTCACATTGTATCACTCCAACACTAACTCTTTTACCTCCCTCTTCCACATTTAAAGAACTCTTGTGATTACATTGGGCCCATCTAGATAATCCAAGATCATATTTCTATTTAAAATCCAGCTGCTAGCAACCTGAATTCCTCCTTGTCATGTAATATGTAACATAAATTTACATGTTTAGGGATTAACACATGGGCATCTTTTGGGGAGCGCATTATTCTGCCTATCATACTTCCCCAGGGCTTATTGTTGCTATTCGTTCTTGTTTTGGCTGTTGCTGCTTGTTGGCTTAATGAGTTTACTGGATGAATTCTGTAAAGTGTATATTTGTGTGTGTGGACGTGTGTGTGTGTGTGTAGCCTGTATCCATAGAAGTCCCTATGTCTCTGCTTAACTGGCTTAGTGGTCAGGCAGTGATTGAACAAAGATTTCCTTAAATGACTTGAATCAATAAGTCCCCAAGCCTCTGCTGAGGGGCTGTGTGTTTATGAGCATGCCTCCAATGCTCTGGTAGTTTACAGCTCTTCCCCGGCCTTCACTTCCTACTCCTTGCTAAGCCTCAATGTCAGTCAGAGATTAAAGCTTGGGGCATTTTCAGTTTACTTCTGGGGATAAGCACAGCTCTGCACATGCATGTTGCCTTCTGGATTCCCAGAAATATATTGGAGCATTTCAAATGCCTCTATGGATATCTCATATCCCAGATTTTCCTTTAAAATTTTTTGGTCAGCCTCCTTTTGTGCCACTTGTACGGCTGCCTCAGAAAGCTGCAACATTAAACAACTGCAATTGATTATTTTTGACAAACACCCTGGGGATAGGGCTGTTTGCACAGAGAAATTTCAGTGAGATTGTATAAAAACAAGCCATGGACTTTGGGCATTTATAGGGAGCCACTGCATAAGTAAAATAGTAAAAATTTTCTGGGAAGAGGGCTTTCGGAGAGCCCCAAAACTGTTTTTCCCTTGAGTGGCTGCTAGACTGTTGGTTTCTAACAAGTACCATGGCTGTGAATCTACTGGTTTTCAAGGATACTACAGATTTGAGGACAGGGTGATGAGAATAAGGCACACTAAAATTCCATAAATCTAGCTCTTCTTACTGATACTCATGTTTTTTTTCTGAATAAGTACTCCTTAGACTGTTATAAGCCTTTAGTTAATTTCCAGAGCTCTAGAAAACTTACATTTGAGGAGTTTTGCAAGTGTTCTCATTGCCTTTATGGAGAAGCAGATTTTGGGGAGTACTTATTCTATCATTCTGGAAGGGTTTCTTGAAAGGTCTTTCTAAACTGTCAATATCTCTCTACCTCTTCTGTAAGTAACAAACTTTGTCATTACAAGGACATCAAATCTTCTGGCCAGCTGCTGAAGGCACTCAGCCATCAATCTTTTAAACATTTGCTACAAATTGAAGTTGCCTTTCTCTAACTCACCCATATAATATTCTTGTAATGCCTAGTTAAAAAGTAAGTTTTCTCTAAAAATATTCACATCACCTACAGAGTGAGACACAGACTCATTGTCATGAAGTTTGGTGTGCATCAAATATTTTGAACTTTCATTTGTTATAATCTTGCCTTTAGCCATAGAATTCTACATTCATTATTTATTGCAGAGTAATGAACTTCCTTAAGACTTATGAGCTTAAAGCAATGATTACCTACTGTCTACTAAATAAGATGTTCAGGGATATGTGATCAAGCAGCTATTACTGCATGGTTTCTATGGGAAATGAAGTAGAATTTGTTTGGTTAGGAGACTCCAGTTCAGGTTTCCTCATTTGTAATCAGATATTGACTAGGTCTAGAAGACTCACTTCCAAGGTGATTCAATCATAGAGCTGGCAGTTTGGCACTAGCTTTTATTCAAGGGCCTCAGTTCTTCTCAACTTGGGTATCATCAAAGGGTTGAATGTCATCATGACACTGCAGCCCGTACCCTCCAGAGCAAGTGATCCAAGAGAGTAAGGAAGAAGCTCCAGTGCCTTTTATGACTTAGCTTTGAAAGTTGCACATCGTCACATTTGGCACATTCAATCAGTCATACAAGACCAGCCTTGATTCAGTGTGGGAAGGGCACAGATATGTGGAGACATAAATCATTTGGGAACATCCTGGAGGCTAACTACTATAGTATCTATTTTGTCTAAGACTCTGTTTAGCATATAAAAAACTTATAAATATGACCATTCCTTAAAGAAGAGCAAATTTATTTGCAGAGGAAATGGCATGCATTCCAATAACAAAAATACTACTACAGATAGCTGATGTGTCATAAATGAAAGAAAGACAATATACTTCAAAAGTTCAGAGAAGATAGAAATTGCATCCAGCTTCCCGAACAGGGACTTTGGGCTGAGAGAGACTCCCAGCTATAAATAAGAAATCAAAAAGCAATTGTCTATTTTTTAGTCCCAATAAATTCTTTTTTTTTTTTTTTTTTTTTTTTTTTCTTTTTGAGACAGCGTCTTGCTGTGTCACCCAGGCTGGAGTGCAGTGGCGAGATCTCGGCTCACTGCAAGCTCTGCCTCCCGGGTTCATGCCTTTCTCCTGCCTCAGCCTCCCAAGTAGCTGGGACTACAGGTGCCCACCACCACGCCCGGCTAATTTTTTGTATTTTTAGTAGAGATGGGGTTACACAGTGTTAGCCAGGATGGTCTCGATGTCCTGACCTCGTTATCCACCCGCCTCGGCCTCTGAAAGTGCTGGGATTACAGGCGTGAGCCACTGCGCCCAGCCGTTAGTCCCAATAAATTCTTAAGATAAAAAAGAAAATACGCACATTTGAATTGCTGAGGTCAAAAGTAAATTTAGACTTCTTGTGTAGAAATAGACTTGCAACCTCATGGCAAGCAACATAACTCCAAAATAATCAGGAATAATTTTTAGCTAAACCATTGATACAAGAATGCATTCATGACAATTATAATTTGCTACCAGGATCTAAAGAAAAGACAGTCATTTCTGGATTTCAACTCCTAGACTGGAATAGAATTAAGAAGACATTATTTATAACCAGTCGAGATCTACATTATGACTATTTTCAGAAATGTAAAGTTATATCACTATCAACTATTAATACTTGCTTTAAAAGCTGGCATATGTGTAAATATACAAGGGAGAATTAATGTATGGTTACTAAATACACATTCTGACATTTCAGTGAATGATTTGCACCATCATTACTAAGTCTGTTGAACTTGATTCATAGCACATATTTACTCAAATTTTTAAAATTCATAGACACACATTTATTCATCAAGTTTCACTGTAATTACAGCAATTGCCACTGGGCTAGAAAGAATAGAACCCAACACAAGAGATAGTGGTTCCTGTGATTTGCTGTTGAGCAAAACAAATCAAGCCTTTTTTTTTTTTGTATCTGAAAAGAAGCTTATTAGGACAAATAAATAGACACAGTTTCAAAACTCATATAATAATCAGTGGCCCCTAAAAATGGGAAATTCTGAAGTCGAAACTGAATAACAAATAGAGGACACTATCACAGGACAATGACACTGAAAGTGGCTTTTATGTTTATGTGCAAAGTTGCCTTCACAGATTCTTAAAAAAACACACGGGTTCTCTTGTTTTTAAGCTTTGTCCTGGGAATTAATTATTTATTTAATATTTTGGGGGTAGGAGGACAATGGCTGTATTGCACAGGCTGGAGTACAGTGATGCAATCTTGGCTCACTGCGGCCTCCACCCTATCTTGGGAGTAATTTAGACTTCTGTAACTTTTATTAAACTACTTCAGCCTGTGTTAGGCGTTCTTTGGTACAGTGGTTCTCAAATATCTTTGTCCCTGGTGCCCTTGTTAAAAATGCAAATTCCTTAAAAATGCAGATTCCTGGCCGTGCACGGTGGCTCACGCTTGTAATCCCAGCACTTTGGGAGGCAGAGGCGGGCGGATCACGAGGTCAAGAGATCGAGACCACGGTGAAACCCTGTCTCTACTAAAAAATACAAAAAAAAATTAGCCGGGCGTGGTGGCGGGCGCCTGTAGTCCCAGCTACTCGGAGAGGCTGAGGCAGGAGAATGGCGTGAACCCGGGAGGCGGAGCTTGCAGTCAGCCGAGATCGTGCCACTGCACTCTAGCCTGGGCGACAGAGCGAGACCCTGTCTCAAAAAAAAAAAAAAAAAAAGCAGATTCCTTACTACGTAGTGTGGTTGATTGAGTGAGGCCCCCAACTCTGTATTTTTACCTTTTTTTTTCTGAGACAGAGTCTCGCTCTGTCACCCAGGCTGGAGTGCAGTGGCTTGATCTCGGCTCACTACAAGCTCCGCTTCCCATGTCCAGGTCATTCTCCTGCCTCAGCCTCCCGAGTAGCTGGGACTATAGGCACCCGCCGCCACGCCCGGCAATTTTTTGTATTTTTAGTAGAGACGGGGTTTCACCATGTTAGCCAAGATGGTCTCCATCTCCTGACCTCGTGATCTGCCAGCCTCGGCCTCCCAAAGTGCTGAGATTATAGGAGTGAGCCACTATGCCCGGCCGCATTTTTAACTCTTATGCAGTGATTCTGAAGCAGTCATCTGACAAAACTTAGAGAACTGGGGTATTACTGTATGGGAGTTATGTTTTCAGAGCATAAAGGAAACATCCCACATTTTCATTCAGCAGACCTGAGTTTATGTCCCAACCACAGCACTAACCAGCCAAGTGACCTTGGTGGACTCATTTAACCTCCCTGAGGCTCATCTGAATAATAGTGAAAATTCCTGTTTTGTGCTGAATAGTGCTAAAGACGAAAAGAGGCAGCGTTTACAAAACGCTTTATAAACCTTAAAGCCTCCACCAACAATACTGAGAATATTCTTACTGCTGAAGCAACTGCCTGAGGTGGCCAGTTTACATCCTTGATCTCATTTATCATTCAGAAGATATTTACTGCATGTCTACCGGGTAAGGCTTCACGGCGGATGTACTTCCCCTGGCCCTTATACAAGCCTATAAGGGGATATCAGGACTCACAAATGGGCAATTAAACCTCCAGCCTCTTCCTGAGAGTTCTGCCCTCCATTTGATTCGCAGAACTTTCTTCTGATGATTAAATTGGCACCTCTGTACGAAAATGTTCCCTTCCCATCCTCCAGGGAGGGGTGCTCTCCCATTATGCGCTTCACAAGGGAGGAGTGTGGCAGGCTTTGCTGTATATTGCACACTGTTAATTTTTAATGTGAAGAGTCAGACTCCGTCGGCTTCCTTTATGGTACGGATTGTGCTGCAGGCTTCTCATCCACTGTGCAACACGCCCCATTGGCTGTTGCAGAGGTAGCTTTACCTTTCTAGGGGTGTCAAAATGGCAAATGATTTAGTTACTGTCTAAATAAGGGGGAAAGAGGACTTAACTCTGCTCATTGTAAGGGACTAGTCTGAAAAAGCCTCAAACGGATGATAATATAATTGGATGATAGACTGCCTGACAAATGAGAGGAAAAAGAAAGCACTAATAGGAAGGAGGAAGACACAAACAACTACGGGGAGAAAAGTGGCTCAGGAAAGGGGGAACCAGAAATGTAGATGGGTTTAAGGCCCACGACGATCAAAACTTTTAGGTATCCCCATTGTCCATAGGATAGCAAAATCTTGTCCCTGCAAATAAGACCTTAACAACGAAATTTCAACCTACTTGTTCAGTCTCCAATCTCTGGCCACACTGAATTTCAGTACTGGGAATGTGCTGTGCTCTTTCTCATACCTCCATGCCTTTGCGCAGAATTTTCTATCTTCGATCTGGCATTGCTGTGTCTACTTACATCACTTGTCAATTTCCTATAGACGGTTCAAGGTTGGGCTGGAGTTCTCTAGCTCTTGTAGCCAGAATGAACTATTCCCTTCTCAGTCCTCCATGACCATTTAAAATATGGAAATATTGTACTAAATTAATTTGATTCACGTTCCTAAATATTTGAGTGCACACCATGTGCAAGGCACTGCAGTAGATGCTGGGGATATAGCAGTGAGCAAAACGAAGCCACTTGCCTTCTAAGCTTAACTACTGAGGTATTGTCCATCTTTCTTTTTAGACAAGAGGGGAGGGTTTTGTCTGTTTAGTTCATCACGGTATTCCCACAGCCTTAGAAATGTGCCTGGCACATAGAAAGCACTTGATGAATAAATATTTGTTAAATAAACAGCCTTTACCGTAATACTAAATTCTACTCTAGGATGCTAGTTAATTATGCTTTTCAACACAGATTTTAGGCAATCTGAGAGTAGAAGCCATACCTTCTTTGCCTTTTATATCTGCAGAGTAGAGCAAAATAACTGGTATGTAGCAAATGTTCTGGAATGAATTAAATTATCCAAGCTTATTATTTTAGCTGCTTCTATATACTTCATATTCAAAAGCTGGGTAGCTATGTTAGACAATTATTTCTCCTGAGACAAATTAAAACCAAAGTGTAACCCTAAGAAATCTTTCTCTAAATATAGGGCTTCAGACAGAATCGCGAAGGGACAGAATCTGTGTGCATGGGAGTTGCTTATTAGGCAGTTTTGCTGGTGAAAGAATAGGTTTTGGGAGTTCCCACCTTATGCCAAAGAGATTGCTGCAAATTTACTAACGTTTTTCATTGTTAGAGGTGTTGATACAGAGAGTCACTCATCAGATAAGAGGTGAGATTCTAAAATTCCAACAGTTGATAGTTCTCCATGCACAAAACATCATAGACTTCTGAGCTATCATCTATTTTCAGATTCTCTTTTGGGTTGCTGTCCCTTGGCCTGAACTTTATCCTTCTTAAACAACTGTTCAAAGAGTTCATGTATGAACAGCTATTCTTTGTTTATGCATAACATAGAAGGAAGGGGATTCATGGACTTCAAAATACAGGCATATACATAACAGCATTTAAGTAATTGGCTTTAAATATATTTTAAGGAGTTGGGGTGGGGGAAATACATTCTTAAAATGATATATCTCAGAGGATATGCAAAGGTGTTTACACAGTCACTAAATGTGTGTTGGAATGAGAGAAAGGAATCAATTCGGTTACATTCCAAGTGGATTGGGAAAGTAGAATTGTAGGAAAATACATCATAGGTAATCCACAAAGTGGGTAATCATATGTGAAAACTTGAGAGCTAACCCTAAGAACTAGATTTTAATTTCCCCATGTAACTACCTCACACACACACACACACACACACACACACACGTTGCAAAAGGAACAAATGTGGTAGATGAGATCATGAGGCAAAAGCTGGGTAAAAGCAAAGGTGCGTAAAAAATGGGAGGGAGAATGTAATGAAAAAGAAAAGAGTCTGCAAAAATGGAAATTTGTCAAGTTTACAAAAACTGGGAATATTCTACAGAACATACCCAGGGCAATTACCCAAGGGGGGAAAAAAGGATTTATTCAAAACTTGCCTGATGACACCACTATGAAGTATCAGTATTTCAGGTGATAGCATAAGTTACAACACCTTAAAGGCCCTTTTCAGAATTCTACTTGAGTGTGTGTGAATTCCACAATAGTTCATGTACATTAAACAGCTTACTTTGAGATTCTGTTTGAAAAAATACCATTCAGAGGCAAGACCTATGTGAAGTTTCTACTCTGAGTGAATTTTTATGGCCAAATTAGGAACCCGGGAAGAGAGAGATTGTAATAAACGTGCTGACTCAGCAGTGAAGTGCAGAATGGCGATGGGATATTATTTTAATGATGTTAGAGCTGAAATGCATCATTCCTGAGATTAGCATATCTGTTAAAAAATACATTCAGCAATCCAAGCTAAAGCATTTTGCCAGTGATCAGCAGAAAGAGGGTTTTTGCACAAATGGGAAGACAGGGATATAGGATCAGCTCAGAAAATTTTGAAGAGATTATGCAATTTATACACCTAAGAGTATAAACTGCAAAAGTCTAGACGGGATTTAGTTTCTTTTTGTCCTGGAAGTGTGTTCTTTAGCAAGTTCCCTGGCAGAGTTTGGTTCCCTGGTTACATGGTCTACTTACACGCTCCTTCCCATCCTTCTAGTAGATCTTCCAGTTTATTAGTTAAAAATTAAGTCTCTTTAATTAGTTCATCTATCAGAAAGTTATTTAGTACTGATGGCAAACCAGGTACTTAGGATACTGTAATGAACAAAATCCAGCTTCTACCCTTAAAAATGTCATAGTTTAAAAGGGAATACAACCAAAACCGCTAGTAATTTCAGTCCAGGGTAAATTATGCCATGATAGAGATAAATAAATTTAAAAGACTATGGGAGCATCATAACACTGTGGGGGCACAAACATGTCTGACCCTCGTTTGGGAAGATCAATGAAATCAAAGGTTTAAGTCTTGACTTAAGGGTTGACTCAGCCTTTACTCTAGAATACTTTTCTAGAATAACTAATACATTCAAAGTGCAGCATCAACTTCATCAGACACTAAAATCAGTTTAATTTCTACGTATGGGCGGAACCAGTGGATGAAATAGAGAGAGCAAGTACTGGCCAAAGGTAATAGAGCAAGGACATTGCATATCTTTTTTTTTTCTTCCTTTTTTTTTTTTATTATACTTTAGGGTTTTAGGGTACATGTGCACAATGTGCAGGTTTGTTACATATGTATCCATGTGCCATGTTGATTTCCTGCACCCATTAACTCGTCATTTAGCATTAGGTGTATCTCCTAATGCTGTCCCTCCCCCCTCCCCCCACCCCACAACAGTCCCTGGAGTGTGATGTTCCCCTTCCTGTGTCCATGAGTTCTCATTGTTCAATTCCCACCTATGAGTGAGAACACGCGGTGTTTGGTTTTTTGTCCTTGCGATAGTTTACTGAGAATGATGTTTTCCAGTTTCATCCATGTCCCTACAAAGGACACGAACTCATCATTTTTTATGGCTGCATAGTATTCCCTGGTGTATATGTGCCACATTTTCTTAATCCAGTCTATCGTTGTTGGACATTTGGGTTGGTTCCAACTCTTTGCTATTGTGAATAGTGCTGCAATAAACATACGTGTGCATGTGTCTTTATAGCAGCATGATTTATAGTCCTTTGGGTATATACCCAGTAATGGGATGGCTGGGTCAAATGGTATTTCTAGTTCGAGATCCCTGAGGAATCGCCACACTGACTTCCACAATGGTTGAACTAGTTTACAGTCCCACCAACAGTGTAAAAGTGTTCCTATTTCTCCACATCCTCTCCAGCACCTGTTGTTTCCTGATTTTTTAATGATGGCCATTCTAACTGGTGTCAGATGGTATCTCACTCTGGTTTTGATTTGCATTTCTCTGATGGCCAGTGATACTGCCCAAGGTAATTTATAGATTCAATGCCATCCGCATCAAGCTACCAATGACTTTCTTCACAGAATTGGAAAAAACTACTTTAAAGTTCATATGGAACCAAAAAAGAGCCCGCATCGCCAAGTCAATCCTAAGCCAAAAGAACAAAGCTGGAGGCATCACGCTACCTGACTTTAAACTATACTACAAGGCTACAGTAACCAAAACAGCATGGTACTGGTACCACAACAGAGCCATAGATCAATGGAACAGAACAGAGCCCTCAGAAATGATGCCGCATATCTACAACTATCTGATCTTTGACAAACCTGACAAAAACAAGAAATGGGGAAAGGATTCCTTATTTAATAAATGGTGCTGGGAAAACTGGCTAGCCATATGTAGAAAGCTGCAACTGGATCCCTTCCTTACACCTTATACAAAAATTAATGCAAGATGGATTAAAGACTTATATGTTAGACCTAAAACCATTAAAATCCTACAAGAAAACCTAGGCAATACCATTCAGGACATAGGCGTGGGCAAGGACGTCATGTCTAAAACACCAAAAGCAATGGCAACAAAAGCCAAAATCGACAAATGGGATCTCATTAAACTAAAGAGCTTCTGCACAGCTAAAGAAACTATCATCAGAGTGAACAGGCAACCTACAGAATGGGAGAAAATTTTGGCAACCTACTCATCTGACAAAGGGCTAATATCCAGAATCTACAATGAACTCAAACAAATTTACAAGAAAAAAGCAAACAACCCCATCAAAAAGTGGGCAGAGGATATGAACAGACACTTCTCAAAAGAAGACATTTATGCAGCCAAAAAACACATGAAGAAATGCTCATCATCACTGGCCATCAGAGAAATGCAAATCAAAACCACAGTGGGACATTGCATATCTTACAGGGAAATAATGTTGGCTAACTCCCAGACCACAGGCTTAACCCAGTGTACTAAGCTGGAGTCACCCTGTGACTTTTCACCATTGTCAGTACTTAGTTAAAATCAAACTAACACACTGGAAAAGGACGATCAATACATAGAGAAGAGTAGTCCTTCAGAAGATTACATAGAAAGAAAAATAAATTGTTATGCCCTTGAAAGAAAAGATACTTTTATTTAAGTTAATAAAGCTTTATTTGTTCTCTAGTCGTTAAGTTTACAGAAATTAAAAGTCTTGACTATTCGTCTTTTGCCAACATGAATTTAAAAGTGGTTTTAAAAAATCTCATTAACAGTGTGTTTTTTTTTCTGTCCCAAGCTGATTCAATACAAAACAGATTACCTCCTGTCTATGCCACTAAAGTGCACATAAATATTTCATAAACCAATTTATCTAAAAATTTTGTCATTTCTCCTTCTGAATCTGGACATAGAGTGCACTAGAAAGCACTTCAGGTTTTTCAGATAACATAATCAGAGAGGCAAGAGTATATTATATTTGCTTTTCTGCCTCTTGTCTGGGCTTAAAATATTTCTCTTGGAGTGTTTTCAGAATTTTATTATGTCAGATTGGCAAACACACAGTTAATGGGACTCCCAGAAAATACTTAATTGAGATAATTTAATAGTCAAAATAAAGTCCACACTATTGAGCCATAGGGGAAGGAGAGAGAGAGTAAACTTAGTTTTACCAGTTATGGTAGAAAAAAATTATAGTCTTAATGAGCACAGTGGTCCAGACCAGGGGTCCCCAACCCCTGGGCCATAGACAGGCAGTGGTCCGTGGAGGTGAGCGGCAGGCAAGTAAGCATGACTGCCTGAGCTCTGCCTCATATCAGATCAGCTGCATATTACATTCTTATAGGAGCCTGAACCCTATTGTGAACTGTGCATGTGAGGAATCAAGGCTGCACACTCTGTATGAGAATCTAACTAATGCCTGATGATCTGAAGTGGAACAGTTTCATCCTGAAACAATTCCCCAACCCCATCTGTGGAAAAATTTTCTTCTACCACACCAGTCTCTGGTGCCAAAAAAGGTTGAGGACCACTGGTCTAGACCACTGAGAAATACATGCAAAGAAGAGCTGAGGAACCTTTGATCCTGAAGTCAAAGTTAGGAAACTGAACGGCCCTCTTCTGCTATTTATTATCAGGCTTTATGTGAGAAATCTATTGCTTCTAGACCAGCAGTTGGCAAATGTTTTCTATAAAGATCCAAAGAGTAGACAATTGTGATCTGTAGGCTCTACAATCTCTGTTGCAACTCTTCAGCTCTGCTGCTGTAGTGTAAAAGCAGCCACTCACAGCTGATAAAAAAGAAATGAGCATAGCTGTGTTTCAAAAAAAAGTTTGCAAAAACTGGTGGTGGGCCAGTTTTGCTGACCCATGGTCTAGAGAATTAATAATTATGAATCTGAAGGTGAAACCCAAAAGGTACAAGGGAACACTAATCAAGGAGAAATGATCAAGTCTCCATGCCAATAAGACTATGTAAGTAAACAAGGCCCAGCTTGAGGAAAAATATGAACTCAAAATAATAACAAAATGGGCTCTGAGTCTGAAACCTTAGCTTTGCTATCAAGATCTATGAGTGTCTAGTTTTCTCACTAGCAAAATGATATAAGCAAACATTTATTTCCACCCTACTATCCTGCCTACCTTAAAGATTATTTTGAAGCTGACAATGAATTATATTTTTAAGTATTTTGGAAAAATGTAAGGTGCTATACAAGTGATAGAAATATTATAAAATGATTTACACAACTCCTCCATTGCTGGGTTCCATCACCAAATTCTGGGCCCTCAAGTTTCTAATTGAGCAGGTCTGAGGTGGGGCCCAAGGTCTAACATCTCTTATCATTTTCAAGAGATACTGATACCGCTAGTTTGGAGACTACTCTTGGAGAACCCCCACTGTACCCTCTTAAAATACAACATAAATCCAGTGGTATAAGTGGAGATTAAGTACACTGATGAAATTCCGAACTAGAAAATTGAGGATTAAGTACAGATTTACATATAGTGAGTATCCCTAATCATAAGCCTAATTATTTTGGTTCAGCATATCATAGAGTTATACCTTGTATGGAAAATTTATGTCCTTGGGATAGAAGTAAACATTGTTTTTGTAGCTTCCTAACAGATTCAGAGAAATACACTTAGATTGTATTGACATCAAAGTATTATCATAACATTATATATATGTATAGTAAATATAGTTACATAGAGTTTCAGACAAAAGCAATTAAAGGCATGGTCCTGGTTTCTTTTAAGATGTGGAACTAAATGGATAGTGACCCACACACTTAACACCCTGGGTATTTGCATTTTGACCCACTTGAAATCTACACGCTGTCATCATTGAGTGTGTGGACCATTATCCATTGAGTGTATGGTCAGAAAGGCCAGTTATGGCAAGGCAGCATGGGCTTTGGGGTTAGCCAGACCTGACCTAAACCCTTTCTCCTCCAGCTCTGAGAGGGCATTGGAGATAGAGTTCAGACAAAAGCACAGGCTCCAGACCCTGACCCTCTGAACGGAAATCCTGTCCCCACTTTTTAATGACTATGTGATGGTAGGGAAATTGATTAATTGCTGAGTATTACCAAAAATGGCTAATGAAACAAGAATTGATTAAGTGCTAGGTGCTATTATAATTGTTTTGGAGATGTTACATTTAATTCTCACAACTCTGAGGTGGATACTATTATTATGCCCACATTATAGATGTCAAACTGATGAATAGGGAGATTAAATATCTTCTGTAGAGTCACTTAGCCAGAAAAAGACATATCTGGGGATATTATCTTACAGGCGGTTTGACTCCAAAGCCCATTATGCTCTACTATAAGAGTTGGCACACTAAGACCCCCTTGCTAAAGCCAGTCACTGCCTGATTTTGCAAATAAAGTTTTATTGAAACACAGCCACATCCATCATTTACAATATAATCTATGGCTTCTTTCATATTACATTGCAGAGTTGAGTGGCTGCAACAGAACAAAGAATATATGGCCAACAAAACCTTAAATATTTATTATTGGTCCCTTTATAAAAAATGTACACTTACTCCCGCTCTATGAGGCCCTACAATTAGCTGTCTTAGCTGTCTGGCAAGTTACTTCATTTATTCCAGTCACAGTTTCCCTGACTGTAAAGTAAAGATCATACCACTGACCTTGCAGAAGCCCAAGAGCTTTCCATTTCTACTATACAGTTATTCACTCTGCCTATTAGAGGAAATGTAATCTAAACACAGGTTTGGTCACTTGATGCTTGCAGAGTCCGATTAACAAGAACCAGGTCTGGTATAAACAAAGCTAGCTAAGGGGAAGAAGTACAGCCTTCTTCCCTTAAGAGGACTGCTTGGCTTTTGGAGCAGAAAGAGGATGCTTTTAAAAGGGGTGACTATATAGTGATAGAAATGAGCACGTGGGGGTGGTCCATGTGCTAGTTTGGTGCCTTATCTACGGAGCAGCTGAGCTGGTGTCTTCATGGGCATAAATAGGTTTTAATGGTGGCCAAAAGCTCTCCAGCTGGGAGAAAGTTTGTAGTGGGCATACGTTAGGTTGTAAATCAACTGTTATCTCTTGAGGCAACCTCCTGGTGGTTGAGAGTTCTGTTCTGGAATTTGCCCTGTAGGGAGTGTCCAGTGAAGAGGAAGTAAAAGGCTATTATTTGCATCTCTAAAAAACTAAGCAGGAAGGGGGGAATGGAGAAATGGAGAAGAGAAAAGAAGAAAAAATAATTTAAAAAATAGTAATTCATTCTCTTTTCTTAGAAAAATGGGGATACTCAATTACGGAAAGTGTTGCTAATAATTTCTTAAATTGTTTGACCACAGACGTTCTGGCATGTTTTGCCATTAATAGCATGAAGAACTATTTTTTTCAAGGAGCACAATTTGGGGAATTTTAATAGGCTCATGGTCCAGCTGCCTCATTTTCACATAAAGAAACAACTCAGGCATTTTGCATGGGATTTCACTGCCAATCAGGCGATGAGGGGATTTGAATCAGCTCTCCTGATCTCAGAATGGGGCTCCTCACCCCTGCAGGTGGTGTGCTGTCATCTACTATCCAGTCCTCCCCAGGTTCTTTCAAGTCACATGGCTTTCCTGCTGTCTGTCAAACCTTTCTTTCTCAAGACAAGACTGTGAGCTCTTCGAAACTAAAATTCATACCCTTCTCATCTCAGCCCCCAGTAAATTGAACAATGCTTGTAATGCGGTTGGCATTCAGTAATTGCATATTGAATGAATAGGAGATTGAACAAAAGCCATGCCCTTCCCCAGCATTTGGGATTTCATTTCTTCCTTCAGTCACCATCTTCGTCTAACTTTGATATAACGTGCAGATTTTCCCCATTCAAACTACAAGAATTTCTCTTTACCTCAGTATATGCAAAATGCCCTCTGTCACAAAATACATATATGATGCTGTAGCTTGCATTTATTTCAATTAAATTACATGAAATCAAGGGCATATTTTTGTAAAAGAAAGACGAAATATGCAAATGGCAAAGGATCCAAAAAATGTTAAGGTCATCACAAAGTGAGGCCTTCTCATCTCAGAGTACAACTCTAGCATTTAATGATGTATTCTGCACATGGCATGGCCCTCTATTCTAGCCAATGACTGTACCTTATATTCAGCTGAATAAAGACTAATGTTTCCTAACCCTGAAAACTTGACTGGGTAGGACTTTTTGATTGATGAGACCCCATAGCCATCTCCAAGCTGACACGAAAAATGGCCACAATGTATCTAGTATCTATGTCATCAAGATTCAATAAAGAGAAATGTATACCAGCTTCATGAGAAAGTCATACAATTTACACCTCACAAGTTGAATTTGAAACCAACCCCTACCTGTGATGCCCTTTCACTATACTGTATGCTGCACACCTTCATTGCTTGCAGAGTTCTGAATAAGAAAGTAGGGATTCCCAAAGCTTGCTGGGAAGCTAGCTGCCTGGACGACATCACAGAGTGGGGAGGCACTTCTGAATCGGAAATGTGGCTGAGAAATTTCAGCAATATGAATGCCAGTGTAAATGATTTACCAAAATCTGAAGGCCACTTCCTCTCAATCTGGGACTGTCAGGCAAATAAAAGGCGAGCAGAGCCATTGGACTGGGCCTCAATATTTGGGTTGCTTTCCAGGGGCAGATTTTGTAAGGGAGTTGGGTGAAGCCTCATCACAGATTTTAATTTCCGCTCATTCTAAGAGAAAGCTATTGATCTCTGGAACTCGTTAAATCTAAGACTGAGGGAATAGATAGAGAGCAAAGGGACTCAAATGTGAAAGTTGGCTAGACCTCACAGCTTTTCTTCATAAGCCAAAAAACAAGACACAGTTTTTCATTATTATAACTCAAGTCCTTCAACCCAAGAAGACTTATTTTTGTTAATAATAAAACCAAAGGTGATATCTGTCTACCCACCTAGCAGTTGATAATGCTAACAAGAGTTCTGAAATGAAATTTGTAGCCAGAGCCATTTGGAGATAAACTGAAAAAGCCAGCCCTATTTGGAAATGACTAAAGAGACCACATATGAGTTTTTATTATCTTGGTTAAATAAATGGGAAACATAAAACCTGGGAGATGAGACCATAAGATTTCTTAGTCTTTTCTATTGATTAGAAAACAGCTCCCGAGAAGACTCAAAACTGTTTAAAAATAAAACTGTATTTTTTTTTCCTGTTTGCTCCTGTGCCTTCCAAGCAAGGCAAGGCTTTTTCTTCTCCTCTTTACAGCAGTTGGGAGAAACGAGTTTCCAGTAAATAACAAGCATACTTATCAGATGTTCTTGATAGAGCTGTGATCATCTTTATTGCAATTATTTTTAATATCTCTTGGCAATGTTCTGCTTTCTGATTTAAAATTATGGAACTATTAAAGTTTCCTACCTGCCACTTAACATTGACCTCAGCATGAATTTCTACAGGCTGCTCAAGAGCATGTTTTAAGCACAAAGACAGCAAACAAAAATAGAGAAATGCAATGAAATAAAAAATAAATGTAACAAATAATAATAATAGTTTTCCCAGGTCCTTTCTGAATATGCTCCAAACATGTTTTCTATATCACGTTTATTGTTTAAGTCAATCTGAATTAAAATACAAGAGCTAGGCTAGGATAATCTGGCATTAAAAAATAAAAGTTTATTAATATTGTCAGAAAGAACCTGAGAACATTTTCCCCAGGGCTTATAAAGGCAGTAAAGCACAGTGGTTACTGGGGACAGAATTAGGATATCTGAGTTCTAACTCATCTTCCTCATTTACTCTCAGAGAAGTAACATAACTGTCTGTGCCTCAGTTTTTCATCCATAAAATAGGGATATTAATATCAACATTAAAAGTAAGGATGACATTAATTAAAGCTAGTACAAGACTTATTATTTTCCCTGGCACAGAACACATGCTCAGTAAGTTATAGTTATTATTAATATTATAAAGATGAAAATAATTCTGTTCATTTCAAAGTTATATTCATTGTTAAATACCCAATTCAAAATGTAGGTCACTGAACTGTTTTCCCTTCTAGACACAATACAGATAAAACAGGTTAACATTAATGGATCATTTTATTGCACAACAGACATGTGCTGAGCAATGTTTACGCATTTACTCATTTAGCGGGCACAACAGCCATAGTATCTGTTCCTATTTGGCAGATGAGGAAACTGAGGCCTAGCAAAGTCATGTAGTTTGCCTAAAATCTCACTTAATACGAAGCAGATCCAGGAGAAAATAAAACAACCAAGCAGACAAACAAGAACATCTACCTCATTTCAAATCTGATGCTTATGACTACCAGGCAACGTTACTTACAAATTCAGATTGCATGCCTGCTTTTGGATCTTCATTCCTTCTTATTTCCTGGAGACCTGGTTAGAAGGGCTAGCCTGAAAGCCAAAATCTCAGAAATATCCCGACTGCTGCTTTAAGAGTCTGTCCCTTTCTCCAGACCTTATTCGGGATGCTGGATCCTCCTCCCTGATTCTGCTGCAGTAAGCCCAGTTTGGTGCTTGTAGTTTTTTACCATGTTCTGGGCTAGTATATTCTGCCACTGCACTTAGTTTCTTCAAAAGAACTCAGATGTCAGAAATGGTACCCTTGAGCCAAATACAGTCTGCCTGACCCTGGGGTTTGGACCACCTGGTACTTGAAGGGGGGAAAAAAAGTAATAACCTAATTATTGCAACCACCTGCCTGCAACTGCTGTTGTGTTCCTGACTGCTGCCAGGTGCTATGCTGGCAGGCTTGGATCAATTAGTAATTGTAACTGAAGCTGAATGCAATTAATTATATAACTTTAAGCTGTTGAAGTTTGACACCCTGCAATCACTTCATGAACCTAGGATATAATGGAGGTTTACAAGAAATGAAAAGAAATTATTATGAATAAGATTTCCATCAGTATTTTCTTCTGGTTTGGATCATACTCAATCTTCACGTATCATGTTCACATCCAGCACTTTTCATTTTCCCTTTATGGATGGAATGACTTGTTAATTTCCAACTTGTGGCCCAAGACTTTTAAAAGGGGTGGCTATTACGCTCATAGATCACAAGGGACAACCACTTCCCCTTGGGCCACACGGTGACAGGCCTTCTACAAGGCATAAGAGAGTGCAACAAATTGTGAACTAAAGAGTCACAGAGATTAGGGTTTGAGACATGGCTCCACTTTGAAATAACGGGGCAGGCGATATCCTCACTCAGCTTCCATACCCTCATCTGTAAGTTAGGGATGTTTTTAATGCTGGAAAAAGTAAGCAAGACAGAATCTACAAATTGACTAACATAATACCTGGCATAAGGTAAAGGCTTGGTAAATGCGAATGTGCTATCCCTGTCTGCTACCGCTGCACAGTTCTGGGGGTTGGCAAGCCTTCTACGGAGACTGTCATAGTTACAGCTTCCCCACTGACCAGGCACTGCAGAGTGACGTAGTGGCTAATGACCCAGGATTTGGAGTCTGCTGTACATGGGTTCTTGTCATGAATGCCACCTCATGAGGAGCATGCCCAGAGATGAGTAATACAACTTATTCAAGTCTCAATTTCCACATCTTAAAATGGGAGAAATGTTACTTAACTCATAGGACTGGTTTGTTGATAAGGCATGGGCCTGATATAACTGGTTTGTTGATTAACTGGGTTGTTGATAAGGCATAACCCCGATATAAGTAATCAATATAATCAATGCATTTCAACTTTTATTTATGGCAAAATTTTAAAATTATGATTTGTATTTTTCTCTTCATCTTTGTCCCTATCTTCATTGCAGAATGGTAGCCAAGCCTTTCTATGCTCTCTTCCTCCATTAGGTTTGCTGGGGGGCAGAAAATAGAAGTTGAACAATGTCCCAAGGGCACTGGGGAGAATAGAAGTGTGTGTGTGGGGGGGGTGTGTGTGTTGAAGATGGTTGGGGGAGTTATGTGAGAATGACAAAAGTTCAAGTTGAGGGACAGGAGAACTACCCCCAAGGCAGGGCCCCCAGAACAGGGAAAGTCACAGGTGTTCCCTGGCAAAGCCTAGAGTATTAGCAAGAACACTGAGCAGATGGCTATATGGCTTCTCTAAGAAAGGCGGACCTGGTCTCTGGACTCCCATGTGGGGATGAAAGAAGAGACACATGAGCCTCAAGGAAACAGGGGTTTGGAATAAGGGGATTGCCAGCTGCAATGTAATAAGCTAAAGAAGCTCCACTTTGCAACCAAGTTCCCTAGATTTTACTATAATCTAGAAGCAAAAGGAAGCCCCAGTAATAATTGTAGCAGGAGGTGGATGAATGCTCACCAAACCCACTTTCCTGCTTAGGTACACTGGGAAATTACATTTATCAGTTTTCCCTGCAGTAAAGGTGGGATATTGCAGGTGGATCTTGCAGGTAGATCTGGCCAATGGATTATGGGAAAAAGTGATGTAGACAATTTCTAGGTCTCTAAAACCCTTCAGGTGATGTGCCGTGCTCTTTCTCTTTGCTTATTAGCTGACTGGATGCAGAGGATGAAGGAGGGTTATCTTAGGATGTTTTAGAAAATACTGGCAAAAAGAGATGGACAGATCCAGGATCCCTGAACATCAAATGAAAAGTCACCTGCCAAATAAGCAGACAATGGCGACACTAAGAAATTAATTTGCTATTAAACCACTAAGAATTGGATGCTGTTCATTAGGCTGGCTAGCATTAATTATTCTTACTAATAAAAGGCCTGACATAGGATTTTTCAACAACCCTAAAGGATGGGAGTTAGAAAACAGAGTTAAAGTGATTGAAGGGAACAGAATATAAGGAAACTCACACTTAAGTTTGTGCATAGCTTTCTTATTATAAAAATTGAACTTTTCACGCAGCAATCTAAGCAACATGTAGGCAATAGCAATGAAAAAAGGCAAGTATTTCTTATCATGGATTGTTCTGATGACTAATTCAGGGGAGTCATATGACAGGGTTCTCTCGCTCAAGGAAAATGTCAAGGTTGGAGTGGCTGTCTCTTAGCCATGAGAACACCATGGATTCATCAGACGGAAACAAGAATCTTAACCAACCCATGAAGTTCTCCCTGCAAATACAAGTGATGCTAATTCCTGGCAGTTTACAATAAGTAAAACATGAACAAATAAAATAAAATGAGTCTTTGAGAGCTCAACTCTAAAGACCTTCAAAGCCATAGGAGAGCTTTGCAAATGCCAGCTCAGAAACATCCTCATTTCTATACACATCTTTCAGCTTTCCCAACAAAATTCCTATTCTTTCCACTCTCTCATCTACCACCTTGTCAGCTTCTAATCATGACCTCAGAGCTCTCTCCAAACTGCAGCACTTTTTAACTGGTCCTTGAAAGTGTCCTGTGACCTGTCATAAACCACTTTATTCATTTCAGTGATTTAAAGCATCTGGGAAATAAATTTTATTAACTCCACTAATTGGGTCTGATATGAATAGTTTGCTATTGGATCTATATATAGACACACCTGGTTGAGCACTGGATCATGTTAGATTTTGTATCATTTAAAAATATTTGCTGAGAAAATTATGCTACCAATAGTCACCTAGGGGGAAATGATAGCTTGACTATGAGCAAAAAGAGTAACTAACTAATTTTGTCCATTCATGGGTGAGAAGGACATTCGTTGATTTGTCTGCCCAACATCCATTCCCTTTCCTTGTACTATTAAGAGTCAACTTCCCTTTGGGGACCAAGGCTCCCTTACTCTCAGTTCATGTGGCTTATAAGCAGCTGGTCCCACTCTCCATTCCCTCATTTCTCTAGTTTCAGGACTTTGGAAAAGATTCAAGTTTGCCCAGGGCATGCCAGCCTGCTGACTTCTGCTTGGTTCGGAGAGGAGTTACCTAGGCCCAAGTCCCTAGGACTTCTCAAGGAATTACACTGAAAGATGAACTCTTTCCACTGGGAATTCAAACCCGGCAGAATATAAGCCTGGAGATGGTGGGGGCCACCTCATCACCACTTTGGAAATGCTGCTTAAGTATAAAGCCAACACAGAGGAGAGGTGAGCCAAAACGTGAAGAGAAGAGAAAAGTATCTGTGATGATTATGGTTGAGCACCTAGATCTAGCTGTATTTTAAAAGAGCAATTAATGGCCTTTTGAGCTTCAGCTACTTTGATTTGGGTTTCTCTAAAAGCATCAAGTCTTCATATCATGGGACTGAATTTAACTGATAGCATTAGGGTCAGATTTCTGTGGTATATTCAGTCATCTTCGACTTTGGACTGTCAAAATCATCTTGCTCATTGACTTGCACCAGGGTTTTACAGCACTATCACTGTGTTTGCTTCTTACGGAACTTGTCAAAAAGTCATAAGCTTTTTACATGAGTAAAAATTATATAGATGTCTGGGAGGTTTGGGAAAACTGCAAAAAAAAAAAAATGCAGATTCCTGAGCTCTGCACCCAAAGAATCTGACTTAGCAGGTCTTTTGAGCGTTCCACAAACCAGCATTCTTAACAAACAGCCTAGATGATTCTGATGCGGGTAGACACACTTTCAGAAACAGTGCTGTGGCAAAAAGATCAGAACTCAGGGCTCTGAGTCATATAGAAAAGAATTTCAAATCCTGCTTCTAAGGCCTACAAAATTATTCTTTGGTCAAATTTCTTAATCTTTGTGTCCCTCAACTCCCTAATTTATAAATGAAGATAATGCTACCATAGAGGGCTTTGCAAGATAATGTTTATAAAGAATTTAGCACAGTGCCTATCATGCAGTAAAACTCCATTAAATGATGTCTATTGGTAATTCATTCACATGAATGAGCTTCTCAGATAAACTAATCATTGCTAATTAGAATTCAGTAGCATATAAGATTTTGTAGCAATGAGACGTAGAATTTGGTGTAGAACAGGGGAAGCAGGCTATATTTCTCAGTTCCATAGTTTGAATGTGTTCCCCAAAGTTCATGTGATAGAAACTTAATCCCTAATGCAACGGTGTTGATTATGGTGATTACATCATAAGGGATCTGTCCTTATAAATGAATCAATGTCATTATCACAGAAGGGGGTTAATTATCTTAGTTGTGGGTTCGTTATTGCTGGAGTCAGTTCCTGATGAAAATCGTGAGTTTGGTTCCCTTTTCTCAGTTCTCAAGCGTTCTTGCCCTTCCACCTTCCACCATGGTATGACTCAGCACAAAGGCCCTACCTTGCCTGGAACCTTGATATTGGACTTCCCAGCCTCCAGAACTGTGAGCAATAAATTTCTTTTCTTTATGAATTACTAAGTCTGGTGTATTCTGTTATAGCAACACAAAGCAAACCAAGATATTTAGCCTAATAAATGTTCTGGTATACAAAGGACAGGAAAATGCCAAGAAAAGCTGCCTACCTTACTTTATAATCTTGCCTAAAGCCACTTAGGACATTGTTTGTCAATATAATTTTAGCCTTCACAATGAACATTTTTGTACATTACATAACAATAGCCTAAATACCTAAAAGAGTAAGGCAATGGAACTGGCATAGTATTACGAAATATGTTGCAGCTTCTATAAAGGTTATGGCTGTACAAAGGAGAATGTTAATGGTGAAAGGTGAAGAGGGAATCAAAAGGATAGCAGTATGAGGTATAAGTCTATGTGGCATTGTTATATGAAATACAACTTTTGAAGGATGGCCGTCCTGAGTTTAACTTATAGAGGACCCATGTCAGCAATTCACTTAGTTTCTTTAGATTCTGGTTTCCAGCGTATAAATTGGGGAAAATAAAGCCAATGTTATTAGGTTGTGTTGAGGACTCAACAAAATGACTATGTAACACTCTTAATAAAGTGCTAGGCATAGGGCTAATGCTCAACAAAAGTAGCTATTACTATTATTTCTTATTATGATTTTACGAAGATCTTGTTTTTTAAAAGCTGGCAAAAATGAGGTTTTTTTTCTGAAAATAAACATTTTAAAATATTTTTACAGACATGACAGTGAGGAGAGGAAGCAATCAGAAATAACCTAACTCATCAATTTCAATAGGTGGGAAAGAAAGAAAGAAGTAAATGAAGGATTAAAACAAGTACTTCCTGCCAGTACCATCTTATAACACCTCATTTCTCAGATGAGGCCTTGGTTAACATTCCTCTTGGTGAAGCAGCAGGAACCCACTGGCACCACTCACGGCTCTCATGTTAAGGAATCTCCAACAGCTACCTCCAAAATCCTTTTAATGATTTGCCTTTGTTGCCATAACAGTTGCAAAAAAATAAAAATCAATTCTACTAATTTCTTAATTTCCAAACTGCCCAGGGCTTTGGCTGATACAACAATGATTTAAGGCAATGGCTGAGGTGGGAATTTGAGTATGTTCTTCAAGGATAATCGCCAGCCTCCTCCTTGAGATGCATTTATTTTTAACCAATTACTCAACCTCTGAGTGTGGTGATTACACAGAAAAGTGTAGGAAACACAAAGAGTGGGAACTGCAAACCAGCTTCATTCGTCTTTGTATCTTAGGAAACTGCAGGTGTGTGTTAATGAATTACATGACTGGTAAAACAAAATTAAAGGCAGCTGCGTGTGTTTACAAAACTGCAGCAGCAAATTACAGGTATCTGTAGCATCCATAATTCATCCATAATTTGACAATTTTCATATTACTGAAATAAAGAATCAAGTCATGCAGATGATTACAGTATTTGCCTCTCAGCACAAGAGACCTTGCTTCATTACCTATGCAGTATCTCAAATGAAATGAATACAGCTTTTCAGGTGGAGGTGGACCTTAAGATAAAGGAAGAAAGTACTGCAGACAACCCAGCCCCAAGCTCCATCCCCTATGCCTCTAACTTCTATTTCGTTGTCAGTAGAAGAAAGAGTTTGCACACAACCTTTAGAAACACAAGTGCTAGGTCTTCTCTTGACATTGCTTCCTAAATCTAAAATCCTGAGGTAAGTTTCTTAAGACTCTGCTGTAGTTTTGAAGTTTGTCCTCCCAAATATCATGTTGAAATTTTATCCCAAAGCTGAAGGTGGAGTCTAATCCGAGGTGTTGGGGTCATGGGGACAAATCTGTCCTGGCGGGCTTAGTACCATCCTTGTTGTAATGAATGAGTTCTTGCTCTATTCATTGCCACAACAGCTGGCTGTAAACTACAGCCTTGACACCCCTCTCTCTTACTTCCTCTCTTGCCATGGGATCTCTATCTCCATACACTGGATCCCCTTTGTCTTCAGCTCCTTGAGACCCTCATCAGAAGCAGATGTTGGTGCCATGCTTCTTGTACATTCTGCAGAACTGTGAGCCAAATAAGCTTTTTTTCTTTATAAATTACTCAGTCTCAGGTATTCCTTTATAGCAACACAAAATAGACTAAGACAGACCTTATGCCTTCATTTCAATTTATTTATCTGTGAAATGGGATAGCCTTAGCGACTAACAGAGTTTCTACATTTACTGTAGTTAATTAAGACTAACTGACCTCATACACTTAAAGTGACTAGTGTAACGGCTCACATCAAGTAAGCACTTTGGGAAAATTTAACTATTAATATCTCCAAGCTTCAGTTTTCTTAACCATAAGCTGGGGGTAAAAAACGTTGCTTACTACATATGGTCATCAGGAGGATGGAATAAGATAATGCGTGCAAACAGCTTACCTTACTTCCAGGCACACTCAGTATTACAGTCAGTAGTAGACATAATAATAGCAGCAGTTGTATCTCAAATAGGCAGAATAAAATTATATTGCTAATCATTTAAAAATTTCTTTTATGTATACATTCCAAGACAGGCTTATCATTTCTTTGAAAAAAAAATTCATTTTGGTATTCTTTATTCCATTTCAGAGTGATGTAGATATTATTGGGGACTGGATTTTTACAAAGCATCTTGTACTTGAATAAATATAATCTTGATAAAAAATCCCTGTATAAAGGGATGTCCTGTGCCTTGGAGGGAGAACCCTTAGCTCTGCCTCCCCAAAGAAGGCTGAGCAGAGCCGCACCTGGACTTCTCTGCTGCTTGATGAGGATGAATCAGGAGCTGCTTTGGAAAGCTGCCGGAATTGGGAGGAAGGCTGAACACAGCACGGAATGTGACAGAGACAGCACTGAGAAGCTACAGAGACACAGGCCAAATGCTTTTCTGAAATCTCTCTGACATTCCCCAGAACCAACTTTCTCAAACACCCATCATTGCACAGATGAGATCAAGGGCCTGGTGTTAACTGTTACAATTACCATCACTGAAATTTTGGAAGACAAGACAAGGAAAATGTATAGTAAATTGAAAATAAACTTTCTGAGCCAAACTGATCTCAACACGTGTCAAAGCTTGTTGCCCATTTATAAGGGCCTCTGCAGGCAGAATACATTCATGCAAAATGATATGAGAGAAGGAGGTTAAATACATAAGGCTTCTTGCAAAATACAGACTGCTATGCTACGTCAAATAGTTCAAAAGGTTCTGTTTTTACCAGTGGTAGGATAAACTTGTGGCACAATATGTAACCATCTTCAGATAGGACCCATTAGTCAAAAAACAGCAAGTCATCTATGAGAGAAAAAATGACAAGCAAATCCATCTGTGGCTATTAATTAGACAAACTAGGTAACAAAGTTTCTCCTGCCTCTTCTACACAGAACCAATTAGCACTGAGACTCTGAGCAGAGGTCAAAGACAAGAACATTGGCAGAAGCAGAGTCTTGCTTTTTCCCAAATTTCTGTAGCATATAATCAAAGGCACCAAACAATTGATTTATTTCTCAGAAATTGAGGCAACATTTTTCTCTCACAACAATAAAGATAATTTGTCATATTTTATATGTGTTTGGCACATAATTTTACCAAGTGTGTTTTGTCTGCCACATTTAATGCTTACAATAAGTCTGAAAGGTAGGCAGGGCAGGTGTGAGGCCTGTTTTATACACAAGGATCAGGACATCTAGAGAAGTTCAATGTCTTTGCTCAAAGCCTATCATTAAGCAGAAGAAAGAGCCAGGGACAGAACTGATGTTCAATAGAGCTACATAAAAAATGTTTTGCCTTCAAATCTTTCAAGTGTTTCAAGAAAATTGTCTCCGGTTGGAGCCAGTGGTAGACACAGATAGAGACATGCATTCAATGCCATGGGTGGTTTTGAGGAGTGTTTCATTTTCTTTTATGTGATGGTCAGTCAGGTGGGGCCACTAGAAGAGACAGGAGAGGCTGTCAGGAGAGGAAAGCAAGCTTAACATATTAACAGGCCCTAGAGATTGAAGGCATGGCACGTCACATGGGGCCACATGAGAGAGACACTAGGGTGGACAAGAGGCAGAGGCAGGAGCAGAAAGTTGGGAGGTGGGGATATTTTGCAGCCTTTTTTGGAGTTTTCTTGGGAAAGGCAGGGGTAGGTAAACTATTGAAGATCAATTATTTTGGATAATTTTGGCTGGTTCTAAACTATAGTAGTGGTCCCTAGTTGCCTGATACCTGGCCCTGGAGTGGTTAAAGCAGAGGAATGTTGCCTTCTGGGTATATGGGCCAGGTTAAGGAGGTATGGCTCAGGATTACTTAGTTTCCATAACAAGGGTATGCTCCTGGCTGAGTCCACTAAGAACCAATTAGCTCTAGGAGGGGCAGTCTCTCCCCAACTAGAAAGGTTTTGTTGTGTAAACCAAAGAAATAGTTTCAAAATGGAGGCTATACCCTTTGAAAGATGAAGACTTTTTACGTCAATTTTGTCCAGGAGCTTTAATAAATTCAAGTTTATCAGTACAAGTTAATACTTTTTGCGTACTTCATAGGGCCTAGGCATCTTTTTTTTTATTCTATATGTATTTTATCACATACTCAGCAAGGAATGCTGAGGTGCTTAAGCCATCCAATAAATTGAAAATACAAAGTTTACATTTCTATATTTGTCAGTATACAGGATTCTGAAGATGAATCTTGAACTCAGAGTGATAAATCAGTTTTCAAGGAAAGCCACATAATCCGTCAGTCTGGCTAACTGCTGTTCATTGGGTGTTGGGGGAACTGGAGCAGGCTCTGATAAGGGAATAAACTTGTTAAAGGAAACATCCAGGGCCCCTGCAACTGGCTTTCTGGGCAGAACCATTCTTGTGATGGAATCAGCTTGTCATCCTTGTTCTAATATGCCTTTCACAGCCTCTTCTGCAGGAAGCCCAAGAAAGGCTGCAAAATCATTGGCGATGATTGAAGTATACGCTTGAGAGACCAGGGCAAAGGCGTGTCTCGTTGTTGCGTCTCTAAGTGCTTCCATAATTGGCTGGACCGTCTCAGACCACTGGTGAGTGTTGATGGTTGTATAGATCCCAGGGAAATCTCTCTGCCGGATTCTTTTTCCTACTGACCAAATTCCCCCAAGTTCAGAATTTGCAGATTTTATAGCAGGTGGTATTCTTTTCCAAAGATATCTTGCATTATTCGTGTCATTATGGAGCAAATATAAAGCTAGAAGCTGACCATACACTGGGGGTGTAGCAATTCCTCCAGGGGCCTCGAGCTCCTGGTTCTCTCACTGATCCAGCAACTTTTTGAAACTAAAGGTGTTTTTTGCCATCACCGCCAATGGCATCTTCATGGCCGGTCTCTGGGCCTAGGCATCTTGATGCCACTTTATAGTTATTATTTTATATTATCATCACAACAACTCTCTAAGATATGATCTATTATCATCCCCAATTCTTTGATGAGGAAATGGAACGTGAATGTAAAAGACATTGTGCTCAGGTTAAAAGTCAAAGAGCATGGAGTTAAAAGAAGCAGAAGTTGGGATTTGACCCTAAGTCGAACTCTGAAAACTGCACTTTTACTACAGAAAAACTAGGTTAAAAAAATTGTAAGACGGACTATTGAAGTGGGAAATTAAAGAAGAGTTCAGGGATCACATTTGAAGAGAGATTGCTATAAAAGGTGTGGCCAGAATGTGTTCTTAGGAAACATATTCTTAGTTTTGCCTAATTTTAAATAAACCCTACATAAGTAGCCAGTGGGGAAACAAACATTTGCCACATGATTACAACGTCCAATCATATTAACAAATAATTTTCATAGCAATTTTGAAATCCACAAATAGCTACCATCTTGTTTTGTCCCCACAGCAGTTCAGTGGAGAGTTTTACCATCCACATTTTTAAGTACGAATTAAAGCACAGAAGTCCTGAGATCTCAAAGTCAGGAAGTGATGGTCATAAGATTAAAAGTCAGGTCTTAAAACATTCAAATGCTGGGCTCTTTATACTTCAGTACAGCCACCTTCTCAACCATCAGATAAATAGTAGGTTCTTCAAAATAAAAGACAGTGCATACCTCAGTCGGCCAGCCCAATACGGACAGGCAACATACAGCAAAGGAAAGGGCTCATAGAAATAAATGGATAAAACAACAATAACAAAATTTAGAAAATGCCTTCCAAGAATTTTTCACACTTTAGCAGACGCTCGATACTAACAAATGGTCGGTTCTGGTACCTAGGAGCACAGAAAGTTATTTTCCCACAGCCCTTAAATTTGTTTTTTGGGTTGTTTTTTTTTTCCCCTCGTTCAAAAAGAATGTTTCTGCCAAGTTTTCTCAAAAAACAAAAAGAACTTAAAAAAAAGAAAAAAAAAAGACTCCTCCAAGGTTCCTGCTGACATAAAGGGCGTGTTGGATATGCAGCTGCCTGCCAGGCACAGTCATGAGGGTCCACAGGGACAGGGACACAGACGAACCAAACTAGGTTATGGGTAAAAGTACCCAGGAATTCTAGGATTGGCAGGGATCTTAGGAGGTCATTTAGTGCATTCCTTTGTCTCCAGGAATGACTCATCTTTCTCTATTAATTTAGAACAAGATTCATTCTATTTTAGAGAATCGGTGAAACAACTACCATTACTCTTGGTTTGGCTCAGTGGCTCTCAACCAGGGGTGATTTTTCCCACTCTCTTCCCCACCCAAGGAACACATGGCCATGTCCAAAGACTCTTCTGGTTGTCATAACTGGGGCTGTCATAACTGGCATCTGGTAGGTTGTGGCCAAGTATGATGCTAAGAACCCTACAACGGACAGAACAGTCCCCACGACAAGGAATTATCTGGCCCCAAAGTAAATATGCTGAAGTTGATAAATTTTACGGAAGAGAGAAAGGGAGACCATCATGCTTTATATATTGCTGTCAGAGTGTTAGTAGAAGGATGGATAATGTGATGTTTAAGGCCGGGCGCAGTGGCTCAAGCCTGTAATCCTAGCACTTTGGGAGGCTGAGGTGGGCGGATCATGAGGTCAGGAGTTCGAGACCATCCTGGCCAACATAGTGAAACCCTGTCTCTACTAAAAATACAAAAGAAAAATTAGCCGGGCATTGTGGTGGGCGCCTGTAGTCCCAGCTACTCGGGAGGCTGAGGCAGGAGAATGGCGTGAACCCGGGAGGCGGAGCTTGCAGTGAGCCGAGATGGTGCCATTGCACTCCAGCCTGGGGGACAGAGCCAGACTCTGACTCAAAAAAAAAAAAAAAAAAAAAAAAAGAATACAAGGGCCGGCCGGGCGCGGTGGCTCACGCCTGTAATCCCAGCACTTTGGGAGGCCGAGGCGGCGGATCACGAGTTCAGGAGATCGAGACCACGGTGAAACCCCGTCTCTACTAAAAATACAAAAAATTAGCTGGGCGTTGTGGCAGGCGCCTGTAGTCCCAGCTGCTCGGGAGGCTGAGGCAGGAGAATGGCGTGAACCTGGGAGGCGGAGCATGCAGTGAGCCGAGATCGCGCCACTGCACTCCAGCCTGCGGGACAGAGAAAGACTCCGTCTCAAAAAAAAAAAAAAAAAAAAGAAAGAATACAAGGGCCTATCCTGTAATGGGACTAAATTTCTTATGATTCAGAATCATATTTCTTCATAAGCTAATGTAGTACCCTTTTTTTTGTATGTGTGGCCAGACTGTCATAAATCCCTACTCAGCTATTAGACAGTAAGTGCCATGAGGATAGAAACTATATATGGTTAATCTCTGTTCTTCCAGAACCTACCACAGGGAATAGCACATAGTAGGTATTTAACATATGTTTTATATTTCTCTATCTAAAACTTTAAGTCATCTAGTTATGTAAAAATAGCAAGATGGATTTTCACTAAATAAGGAATATGTACTTGAGATTTTTCTGTCTTGAACTTAAAGACCATTTTGTGTACTCGATATTTTGGGGTTCCCTAGGTGAGGCATCTTAAAGAGTCTTCCAGAGCAATTGAAACCAAGAAGTTTTTGTGACTGTAAATGGGGCACGACATGTTATATATATGAAGATGTTGTACACTAAAAAAATAAATAAATAATGATTTCCCAAGTGAGTCGCAAAGTGAAAATCACAGGAGCAGATTCTCCAAATTGTGAATGTTGCTTTGCTTTCCAGAAGGGCAACCCTGTTTAATTATGCACCGGTCCGCTCCATGGAAATGAGCTGCCTCTGAGAGGAATGTCTTAAAGTGATTCAGAGCTGAGCAATTCAAGGCATGGGGAGTATTTAAAGTGCTCTTGGAAAGCTACCAACTACCACTATCATAGACACAACCCATTTCTGTTTTAACAGGAACTTCTTTAGCCCACCCTGTTAGAGTAGGAGGTTTTGCCAACTTCCTTTAGACTTTAATTGATAACACACAAATCTGTTGCCACAGATGGCTGGGTGGGCAGCATCTGAAGCTGAGATCTGGAGAAAGGCTTCCCACCTCCAGCAAATGCAAGAACGTTCAAGGACTGCACATGCACAGTGCACCATGGAAACAGAATTGAAGGAGGAGCTCTGGGTGCCACACTAAAGCACAGGGGGTTTGGATTAAAGGCGCCCTTAAATGCAGAAGGTTGCAGGTTCCCTTCTTCCCTTTCCATCACATGCAAATAAGACGACATGGTTTTGAATCCTAGTTATACCAGCTACTAACTGTGTGATCTTGGGCACTTTAACTTCTCCAAGTTTCACTTTTCCCATATGCAATAGAGATTTATATTAACATTTTCCTATGGAAATTTAGAGAAGCTTGAATGAGAAACAAAGCAATTTTTTTCATTAGTTATTAGCATTTCCTCATGTATGGAACAAAACTACCCTGGAGATAATCTCTATTCTTTTTTATCTTTCCCCAATATGTCATGTGGGATCTAGGTAACTCCGCTAACCTAGAGGTAAAAGGGCAGAAACCAAAAGTCAAAGAGTTTGGTAACTTCAGATTCTTCAGAGATTACTGATGGAGATTCACAACATGCCAAGTGCTCACAAGAAGCTCAAAGTGACCTGGGAGGGAGAACATCTTAGAATGGGGATAAAATTTGCTGAACTGGTTCTTTTCAGTGGCAGATGACTGAAGTCAACCAAAACTGCCTTAAGGAATAAATAGGAAGACATCTGTCAACCCTCATCAGAGATGAGAAGTGCAGTGGAAAGCTTCAAGCCGGGTGGTATCCAATTGTTCAAAAGAAAGGATCAGGATTCTATCTCTTTCAATGTTTGGCCTTGCTTTCTTCTGTGTTGACTTCACTGTCAGCAAGGTTCCCTGAAGCAGTGGCCCCAAGGAGCTCCAAGCCTACATCCTTTCACTGTCAAGGCCAGCAGACCAAAACTTATCTTTCCCAATAACTGTGTTATAAGTATTAGGATTTAGTCTGATTTGATCAGGCCTAGGTCATGTGTCTAGCTGGGCAGTGAGCATCCCACCAGAACTGGGTAGATTGCGAGGGCAGAGGAGTTACCAATAAAAGGAGAGATAGAAGTCAGTTAGGCAAAAACAGAAGCATCCACTGCACTTGCTGACCACCTGAGTTCTCTCTCTTAGTAAAGGGCTTACCTACCTCTTTCTCTCCTGTCATATAATGAGGATTATTATGGAATTGAGGTGAACAAGTCCTGGAACTGTGAGTATATTATGTACAGCTGGGCTGAAAGGAGATTCTTGTGGGGTATATACATCTCATTAAAGAAGTGTCTACCTTAGACATAGGGGCCACGTAAATGTTGCCTATTTCTTGTGCAGCAGTTTGGCTACATGAGAAAAGTAGATGCTCACAAGCTGCTGCCCACCATTGACCCGTGGCACCCCTTTGGTTATTCTTAGACTCCAAAGAGCTAAGGTTATTAATGCTAGAAGGGGAGACTAGCTTAGGTACAGTATTTTAAGTATAAATTCAGTCTGATAACCTCACAGGCAAGCAGAAATTTGTATTCATTCTAGAAAATTGCTGCCATGTCTTTCTCTAACTCAGGTTTGGTATGTTTCTTTTTAAGCTCATTGCAGTCACTTTAACAAATTATACATGGTTTTAAAGACAACAGAACACCTGGGATTCCTAGGTGTATAGAGTGAATGATAGGAAGCAGCAGGGCAGTAAAGGGGCTAAATGCCAAGATTTTGAAGGTAGTCATAGTGGGCTCTAAAGCCCTGGGCAAATTATTCAACTCGCATGAGACCATTTGCTCTTCTATAAATGAGAGATAAGGTTAATACTGACTATTGCCACTGAGCACTTTCAATGTGTCCTAGTCTTAGTGCTTTATGTGCTTTAACGCACTGAATTCTCATACGCAACTCTATGAGGTAGCCATCATTACCTTCATTTTACAGATGGTGGCACAAGAAGTTTAGGAACTTGACCAAAGCTGCAAGTCAAGTAAGCAGCAGGAAAGTGTTCAGCCGAGGACTCGTGCAGAGTAAGCACTCAAAAAATGTTTGCCGCGGGAGAAGAGTTGGTAATACATGCACTTCCTCTTTTAGAAACGTACAGTCCAAATGTAGAGGATATCATCCAAGATGAGTGAGGAGGAAAAACGTATGATTCTTCATTGGAAAATGCAGTAGCTTAATCTTTCCAGGAGAGGAGGTTTGTTTTCAGATTCTAGTAACTGAGCGTCATACTCAGCTACCTCTGAAAAATGCCCAAGCTTCTTCCTTCAGAGTTTTAGGAGCAGATCACCTTTATATGCAACAGGCGAAGAAAGGCATTGGCCCCAAAGCCTGCTGTATTTTCTGAATCAACTTTGATAACCAACGTCAAGTGCTGTTGTCACCAAATTACCCTCCCACGTAGGCTGTGAATAGATGATATGACAGGCTAAAACCTGAGGCCACCTCATTTAACCCACTGTGTATTCTTCACTGCAGTTTCAGATGCAAGAGTGAAACTGAGCGCAATGAACCACAGGAAAGCCAACTTGGGTGACATCTACTATTTATTGACATATTTAGAATCTCACTCCAGTATTTCATTTAGTCTTAACAACCACTTCATGAGGTACTATTATTATCTCCATTTTGCCGATAACAAAACAGGTTCTTTGACATTGCCCAATATCACATACAGCTAGTAAGCCATAGAGCCAGCCAATAATAAAGAACTTATACTCTTAACCACTATATTCTCAGTTTCCCACATTGACATGGGTTGAAATAGAGCAGGAGATGAGTTCAGATAAGTGAGATGAGGCTTGCTATTGATTGCTTGGGATTCCTGTAACAAACTCAAGGCTTAATCAAAATGCAAAAACTAAAGCTGGCATAATTACATGATCTTAACTTTTTCATGCCCTTAGGGTATTCAAGTCATGAAAAAATTGCTGAGGCCCAAGAAATCTCCTAGTTCATTCTATAAAAGGAAGCAATCTAAGTGTCCCAATTATAATTAGCAATTCCATATATTTACTTCTTTTTTTTAAGAAGAGAATAAGGAAAGAAATGGCCACAGACTCTGTCTTTATTATAACAAGACCCACTGTGCCCAAAGTGAGTCATTTCCCCATAATGTTACTTGTTTTCCGTTGAATTCTTGGCAAATTATACAGAGAAAAGCAATGCTTACAGTACATTATTACATTGGTGTTAGGTGGGGAATTATTCATTTCCACATATTATTGAAACAGTGTTCACTCTACAGAAACTATTCCCAACTCTAACTTCCAATGGTGTGTATTTCTCCTCTTACTGCTATTTAAATACACAATTGCTTTCTAAAGTAAATTGACGTGATATTTGATATGTCAATGTTTGCAAGTGCTAACATAAAAAATTATGTATATAATGATGGATATAACAATGCAGTAGAAATTCATTTCCTAGTGGAATTTTCTTACTTAGAATATGTTGGTGTTTCCAGAATTCCAAAGGCACATCAATGCACATCTAAAATATAGGACAAAAACAATCTGCCTGTTTCTACATGGTCACACTCAAGGGCAGTAATTAACAAAGCAGAGGAACTGTCGATATGCTGGTTCATTCTTAGTTTCTCCCTTTGACAGAGGCACATAGAACCTCAGTTTCACTACTCCTGGCAACTTCCAGTAATGTCAAACATATCCTAACTCTACCCTGAAAAGACTTGTAATGATTTAGTCCCTTACTAAAGGCAACCTCATTGTTATGAAAACCAACTATCAATAGTAGCAAACAACAAGGGCAACTTCCAGTATTACTGAATACACACCATGTGCTCAGTTCTGTGCTAAGTGCTTTATACTAGTTATTTTATATAAACTGCTCATGTAGATGGAGTTTCCATCTTATACATGAGGAAACAGAGGCCAAGATAGTAAATAACTTGTCTCATGTTCCATCAGCTCGTAAGTGGTGGAGTCAGGATTCTAATCCATCTCTGCTTAATTCCAAAGCTCACAGTTTTAACAATTGCTGCACCACCTTTTACATAAACTAAACACAATGGCTAAAGAAAATCAGCCTTGATAACAAACATTTCATGTTTATTAGTCAGGATAGAAGTAGCTGTGCTGTGGTAACAGACAATCCCAGAATCTTTGACTAAACATAAGCCACAAAACCCTATGTACAATATGGAACTTTCCTAGAGCTGTGTATTCATTGCAGTGCTCCTGGTGACTTTTTCCTTGTTGCTCCACCACGTCAACATGTTTCTCATGGTGGGGCACCTAAAATCTGAAGAGATCTTGCACTAGCTCTTAAATGCTTCAGCCTGCAAATAGCACATCAGTTCTGCTCCTGGCCACTCCTTGTCACATGGCTCTGCTCAACTCCAGAGAGGCTGAAGAATATGGGGGAAAACATGGATATTCACTGAGCAGCAAATGTCTCTACTATGTAACTCTTGATGATTGTGAAGTAGGAAGAGACCTAATGGGCTGCTCTCTCACCTTAGGCATATACAAATATATTCCATTAGGCATTTTCAAATTCTTTGCCCTAATTTTCGGGAAGTAAATATCTACTCATTGAATCCACTTTTTTTAAAAATAGTAGCTAAGATTAGTCATCTGTGATAACAAAGAATTGGGATATTTGGCTATAAGAAAATACTTTTCATAAAGGTAACTGTGGAGTAGCAAGGCCTGGATTTGGACATCTTTAGTGCTTTTGGGCTACTAGCATAACATTGCTATTTTTCTCTCAACAGTTTTTACGGGAAAAGATCAAGTTTAAGTGCCAGCCAGATGTGAAGATGACCTATTTGGGCCTTTCCTTACCGGCCTCTTGTGATTCACTGTTTATGCTTCACTTTCTGGCAACAGCCGATCAACACAACCACAGGTTCAAAGGACGTCCACATGAAGGCAATGACTTGTGTGATAGGCATCTTTCCTTTTATCTGTTTGTACTTCACTCAAACCTAGAGGTAAGATTTCAGAGTGGGAAAACCTCTGCATCTATACAATTACTAGTCTTAGTTTCATTTGCGTTTTCTGTACTCCAGGAACCTATCAAGTTTCTAGAACTTTCTATCATGCAGTATTGCACTGTCCCACTTCTTACTGCTGCTGTTACTCACAGGTATGCTACAATTTAGAACATACTTTCTCGGCTTAAAATCAAACTCTCATTTTCTGAATATAATCTGGTGGGATAACTTATTTAAGAAAGCCAAAACATTGAAGGAAGGTCAATACTTGTCAAGGCTTGCTCTTTCATTTAATTATAAAATTGAAAGAACAACCAAAAATAGAACCTTTGGGAACGAAAAGAAAAAAAAAAAGCAGGGCATCTATATGAAATAGTTTGAAGTGACTGAATGCTTGAGGTTTTTTGTTTTGCTTTGTTTTTCTGTTTAGAGGAGTCTCTTAACTTATTCCGTGAGAACAGGAGAGAGATTTTTCCCATAAAGTACTCCTATTTCTAGATCTTCAGCAAAGAGTTTAGAAAACAATATTCCCCAGACATAATAGAAAAATCATTCTGGTGCTCTCAGTCTTCTCTTTTAAAAACTTATATTCTTGAAAAACTATTCTGAGATTTTTCCCTCAGCCAAATCCTTTGGGTCTGAGTGGTTGATGACAGTCCTTAATGAATAGGTAAAAAGAACACTGAAGTATCCTTTGAAATTGCAGCAAATCACTGGGCTAAAACTTAGTATCAACTGCAATACAGATTAATTGATCCAAACCATGTCTCTCCAAGATGCACACTGATGGAAGAGAGAATCCAATGCACAAAGTGAATTTTAATCATTTCTTTTTGACCCATATCCATGGAAGTAGGAGGCAAATTAAGAAAAAGGAAAAAAAAAAAATCATCTGCGCTTTCCCTGGTGTCTGTTACTCCCTCCCTTTTTCCATTTAGAAACTCAAACACACATATTCCACTTCCTTCCCAATGTGTTCATTTTAAAAAGAGAGAAGCAACGAGTGCGCCCTGTGAAGGGGTTGCCATGGAGAAGCCGTTCCAGGTAAAGAACAGTCACTACGGAACAGTGGCATGCAACTTGTCAGCAGAAAGGCTGCAGCGGCGCCAGAGCGATCATAATTTCTGTCCCCACTAATATAAATACAACCGCATTTCTGCTAGTCTCCAGAAAAGGCTCTGTCCTTTTGTGGGTGTACCTTTACTTTACAGCAGAGCTGCAGCCTGACTATTTGCATTTAAGTCAATGTATATTTCAAATGCATGCACAGGGTGCCATATTTAACAGAACCCTAACGACAATGCTTTGTTGAAAGCCTTTTCTCCTCCTGTATAGCATTTCTGTTTTGGGGTTGCTTATATTGGGTGAAACTGATGGAATTCTGACTTCTGACCTCTGCCAGTGTGAAGGAAATATAGGTCTATCATGTGTTGCCTTAGTTTGCCCTCATTCTTGAAACTCGGCTATCAGTCAAAATCAGAAGAATTTTGACTGGTAATTGATTGATAAAAACAAAACTGTTCTATTTGCCCTCATTCTTGAAATGAGCTATCAGTCAAAATCAGAAGAATATGTGCAAGTCAATCTTTCTGAAATTCAATCTGTTTTTCTCTGCTGGCTGAGAACTATTTAAGAATATGTAAGTAAATTTAGGCTTGTTTATTAGACTTCAGGAAAATTTCCCCGGTTTTAATGAAAAGAAATACATTTATGTGCACATGAGATTCACCTCCCCCCAAATATGTGTGAAACATACATCTGGCATCATATCTACAGTTGTTTAAATGTAAAAGAAAAAGGGAAATTTTGATAAATTAAAAGAAATTAAAAAATGGCTATTGTCATTCAGTAACAGCTCTTTAAATAAACTGCTATTCAGAAAGCCAAAATGGTTTAATCCTTAAAGGATCGACTTCCAACTTTGAGCATACAACAAATACCACTGATCGTTCTTAAGCATCTATTGTATTCCAAGCATAAGCCTAGGTATTTTCACTGATCCTCAGAGCAACTCTATGAGATGGTGGTTTACAAGTAAGAAAATAGAGGCTTGGAGTTGTTATGCAACTTGCCAAGTTAATTCTATTGTGCTAGAACCAACCTGGGGGTTTGAACCTGGATCTTATAGACTCTAGAGTCTGTGCTTCTTTTTCCATGCTGCCTGGAAATCAGGAAATTCCCAAATTCAAATGCAGGATCTCAGATATGCAAAGCATGTGCCTGCCCTACAACTGAGTCCTGGGACAATGTCAAAGAAGAAATTATAGGCTTTGTTTGGCCAGAGCTAGCTACCCTGGAGATGTATTACAGTAGATGTTGTTTGATGACTACCTGAAATCGATTTTCCCTTCCTCTTTACTAACAGGTGGCAACGTGCCCAGTTAAAAAACTGCATTTTCCAGGCTCTCTTACAGATATGTGTGGCCAGTGGAATGTAAGTAATTCAGCAAAGCTTTTTAAAAGAGTCTTACTTGGCTGAAATGAGACCTTTTTGGTTCTCCACCCGCCTTGTTCTTCCTACCTGAAACACCACCTCCCTAGCCACCAATAATTGAAAAATGAGCAGTAAGTCATAATCAGAAAGCAAGCCAGAAGATAGAAATCACATACTAAGAAATTTCGCACACCTAAAGACAGTGCTTGAAGTTCAAGCATCATGTTATGTAAAAGAAAAATTAACTTCTATCTTATTTAAGCCACTATTATTTGGGGTTTCTGTTAAATGAAGCCAAAACTAGTTTCAACAGAAACTTACATATTGTTTGAATAAGAAAGAAAAGGGAACTGATTCATGTCCTTATCTTCCCAATGACAGTAACCTCCTGGAGGCTAGAGACCCTATTTCTTATATTTCCTTTTAATATCTCCCCAGCATCTAGAATTTTCCCAGACAAATAGCATGGAGTCGATAGGTATTTGTTTACTTGACACAGTGGACATTTTAGAAGAAGCACTGAGCAAAGTCTAACTTTCTGGATGTCAGCTTTTTTTAAAGCTAAACCCAACTTAAATATTCTAACTATAAGAAAATGTATTCTGGACAGATTCCAGCAGGCCACTGACACTGACTGACAGTAAGAACCAACTGTTCCTCAACCTGAAGAAAACAAGAACCCAAAATTAAATTTGTCTCTCTAAATGTCAGTGGCTAACAAAGGAGCTATATGGATCTTTAAATAATTACAGTTGGCAAAGAAACAACCATATGTACATGTATATATATAATACGTATATACACACACACGCACGCAGTACTTTTAGAAACTTATCCTATTAAGAATTTGAATGTGACTTGAGTGTTGGTCTCCTGATTTAACCTCCTTTCCTTTCAGAACTCACTGTGTCCTTGTTCATCTTCAGAACATTGAATCCATTCACTATCAAATCTCCAATCTCCCTTCCACTCTTGTGCCCACTTTGCATATTCACTCTTCCCTTTTGCACAGGCCATTCTAGAAGACTTTCCTCTCTAGCCAAGGACTCCAATCAATCAACGATTTTTTTTTCCAGTTGTCATCACACTTGTTATTTCAGCTGAATCCTATCTCTATTCTGAGGTCCAGTCCAACTCCCACACTTTTCAAGAGTCCAGTCCTGACAATTATGGCCTCAGAAATATCTTCATCTTTTGTGAGTCCCTCTTTCTTTAACTCTGTCCGATTAATTGTATCTTTACTTAGAACTACCCTTTTCTCATATGGATATTATGTCCCCTCAGCAAGTTTCTAAGGTTTTTGAGGGCAAAGACTGTGTCCTCTGCCACTTTGGCATCCATTGACTGCCATGCTCCCTAATATCTAGTAAGCTTTTGTTAGTGAGGGTAGCTTGGTTGTTTGCCTTTGGGGTTTGGATACAAAATCAATGTGCAAAAACCAAAAGCATTCCTATGCACCAATAATAGGCAAACAGAGAGCCAAATCATGAGTAAATTCCCATTCACAGTTGCTAAAAAGAGAATAAAATACCTAGGAATCCAACTTACAAGGGATGTGAAGGACCTCTTCAAGGAGAACTACAAACCACTGCTTGAGGAAATAAGACAGGACACAAACAAATGGAAAAACATTCCATGTTCACGGATCAGAAGAATCAATATTGTGAAAATGGCCATACTGCCCAAAGTAATGTATAGATTCAATGCTATCCCCATCAAGCTACCATTGACTTTCTTCACAGAACTAGAAAAAAACTACTTTAAATTTCATATGGAACCAAAAAAGAGCCCATATATAGCCAAGATAATTGTAAGCAAAAAGAGCAAAGCAGGAGGCATCATGCTACCTGACTTCAAACTATACTACAAGGTTACAGTAACCAAAACAGCATGGTACTGGTACCAAAAGAGATATATAGACCAATGGAACAGAATAGAGGCCTCAGAAATAACAACATACATCTGCAACCATCTGAGCTTTGACAAACCTGACAAAAACAAGCAATGGGGAAAGGATTCCCTGTTTCATAAATGGTGTTGGGAAAAGTGGCTAGACATATGCAGAAAACTGAAGCTGGACCCCTTCCTTACACTTTGTACAAAAATTAACTCAAGATGGATTAAAGACTTACACATAAGACCTAAAACTATAAAAACCCTAGAAGAAAACCTAGGCAATACCATTCAGGACATAGGCATGGGCAAAGACTAAAACACCAAAAGCAATGGCAACAGAAGCCAAAATTGACAAATGGGATCTAATTAAACTAAAGAGCTCTGCACAGCAAGAGAAATTATCATCGGCATGAACAAGCAACCTACAGAATGGGAGAAAAGTTTTCCAATCTATCCATCAGACAAAGGGCTAATATCCAGAATCTACAAAGAACTTAAACAAATTTACAAGAAAAAAACAAACGACCCCATCAAAAAGTGGGCAAAGAATAAGAACAGACACTTCTCAAAAGATGACATTTATGCCACCAACAAATATATGAAAAAAAACTCATCATCACTGGTCATTAGAGAAATGCAAATCAAAACCACAGTGAGATACCATCTCACACCAGTTAGAATGAGGATCATTAAGAAGTCAGGAAACAACAGATGCTGGAGAGGATGTGGAGAAATAGGAACACTTTACACTGTTGTGGGAGTGTAAATTAGTTCAACCATTGTGGAAGACAGTGTGGCAGTTCCTCAGGGATCTAGGACCAGAAATACCATTTGACCCAGCAATCCCATTACTGGGTATACCCAAAGGATTATAAATCATTCTACTATAAAGACACATGCACACATATGTTTATGGCAGCACTGTTCACAATAGCATAGACTTGGAACCAACACAAACGTCCATCAATGATACACTGGATAAAGAAAATGTGGTATGTGTACACCATGGAATACTATGCAGCCATAAAAAGGATGAGTTCATGTCCTTTGCAGGGACATGGATGAAGCTGGAAACCATCATTCTCAGCAAACTAACACAGGAACAGAAAACCAAACACCACTGTTCTCACTCATATGTAGAAGTTGAACAATGAGAACACCTGGACACAGGGAGAGGAACATCACACACTTGGGCCTGTCCGGGGGATGGGGGGCTAGAGGAGGGATAGCATTAGGAGAAATACCTAATGTAGATGACGGGTTGATGAGTGCAGCAAACCACTATGGCACGTGTATACTTATGTAACAAACCTGCACGTTCTGTACATGTATCCCAGAACTTAAAGCATAATAATAATAAAAAAAAGGTTAAAAAAATAGAGAGGTTCTATAATCATTCCTATTTCACAGGTAAAAAAAGCTGAGACACAGAAACTAAGCAATATACCCCATTCTACGTCTGCTAAACAGCAGAGCCAGGATTCCTGGTGAGGCTCTTGGGCTCTAAAAACTGAACTCCAGCCAGGATACTACAGTGATTGTAAAGCATGAGCCTTGAACACTGATGGCTGTATGCAGTCCAGCCCCTCTGCGGCAGGGCTCACAGAGCATCCGACTCTGCCTGCTCAGTAGCTAAGGTCTGGACTTATTCTCTGTGGATGTTAGAGCTCACAGCAACAGCTAAAAAGTTTGCTTAATCTACTTGGGAGCAGCACTAATAAGGATAGTAGCAGATTGAAGAAGAGCTGAAGCATGGCAGTGGGGAGTCTAAAAATAAAAATAAGGATGCAGGAAGGGTAATACTTGAAGGTAATTAACCGGTGCTCTTCCTCACTCTGGGGAGAACAAAAGCCAACTAATTGGCCAGCTTAAACAGCTCTGACAGCACCTTAGAGCCCAGCTCTCCTCTTGTGTGTGTGTGTGTGCGTGTGTGTGTGTGTGTGTCTGTGTGTTCAGAGACGATTATGGCAAGAGGGTATTACACATTACCCAGATTGTGGGAAAATATGGGATCTTCTGAGAGGAATTATAATAGAGTCACTGATAAGTGCAAAAAATAGCCATCACTAGCTATGGTTTCAAAGGTCACATGCATGACTAGTTATATATGGTGCAGGCAATCTCTCTGGGACAACATAACTCACCAATTCACTCATTCCTTATGTGCTTATTTCCTAAAATATTTAATAAGAGCCCACTATATGCCAAGCATTATCCAGTTACTAAGGATGAAATGGTGGAGTCAAAAAAGCTCCCTGTTTTCGTGGAGCTTGTCTTTGACACTGGGGAGGCAGACCACAGGCACACCAACCAATGAATGAACAAGAAAATAACAAGGAAAGAGACAGTGCAATGAGCTAGAAAAGGATAAGAAGACTCTGGCCAGAGAGGACAGGGAGGTAGCTGATGGAAAGGTAATACTTGAGCAAAGGTGTCCAGGATGGGAAGGAGGCATTCCTACAAATTGCTGATGCAAAGGGAGGCTTTCAGGCAGATGGATCCAGAGGTGCAAAGATCCTGAGGCAGAAAATAGTCTGATGTGCTCGAGGAAGGGAAATGTAACTGGAATGTAGTAGGAGGGGAACGTAAGACGAGAAAAAAGTTGGAGAAGTGGAAAAGAACCAGACAGAAAGGGCTTTGTAGGCAGTGGCACAAACTTGGCATTTTATTCTAAGAAAAGAGAAGCTTTTAGAAGGTTGGAAGAAAGAGAGCACACGGTGCTGTGCTGTGGAGAGTAATTTGATTGCTGGGTGGAGAAATGGTATTCAATGGAATTGGATGAGAAACAGGAAACTAATTGGGAGACTGCTGTGGAAGCCTGGGAGGTTTGGTTGAGTGTGGTAGCAGCAAAAATGGAAATCAATGAAAGGGTTAGAGCTGTATCTTGGAGCAAGAACCACATTTGCCTTTTACCCAAAGGCTCCACTGCCCCAAATGTCAGCAGCAAACTGCTCTAGCGCCTAAAATTCTTGGAATTAAATAATTAAAAATTAATGGGTTATGTTAAAAACTAATTCAAAAAGTAATTTTAGGTAGTTTTCTTCCAGCCCTAGCTTCTTAAATGAATGGCTGCAATGCTGTCCACTAATTCTTTACCTTCACAGATACCCTTTGGGCTCTTCATTCCAGGGCAATGCCTGCCCTGTTTTCCTGGCAAGGTTGTCATGAGAAGTTAATTAATTAATACTAAATAAAATAAAAGCCTTTAAGGCTTTATGCCAGTTTCCAAACTGAAAAATGTGTATAAAATTTTGCTCAAAGAAATGTGAAAAATAAGTGTTTTATAGTCAAAGACACATATAGGCTTCTATAGTGCAGGACTTATCAGAGCCTTTAATGAGCTAACATGTATGAGAGTCCCCAATGAATAAGAAAACAACAAGGAAAGGAACAAGGAAAACAAGTCTGCTATATTTCTCAAACTTACTTCAAGAAGGAACTTTTTTCTTTCAGGCAATGTGGTTACAATTCCCATGGAAGCCAGTATGTCAAACACTGTATTACAGAGATGAGAAAGACTACTATTGAGACACACTAGGAGATCTTTCAGAAGGTCTTTTGAATTTTAAAATTGAAAATCTCCCATCAAGGAAAAATATATATATATAATATGTTATAATATATAACTTATAATTATCCATGCTTTGAAGAACAATTATCATGTTATGGAACCAGCATCTTGCCTAGGTCCAAGACATAAGGCATTGGTCTCAGAATAAAATGGAAAGGGATGCTTATGAGAGACACCTTGGAAATGTTTTCTCCCTTAACCTACACAAGAAACCCGTGAGGTAGTAATGATGATCCCCATTTAACAGATGAGAAAACTGGAGCTTGAAGAGATTGTGTATCTTGCAGTAGTTCACCCAACAGATGTGTAACCAACAAGTGTACTTCTAACCTTTATACAATACAGCCCTTTTTAAATGCTGGGATTGGGTGTAGCATTCCTTCAACTAGTGTGGCTTCTGTTCTAATTCGAACTGCAAGTAGCAGCGGAGAACAGACAAGACAGTCACAAGGTTTACATCCCGGCTTTACCACTTACCAGCTGTCTGATGTTAGGCAAACTCCTTAACCTCTCTGATTTCTGGCTAACTTATCTGTACCAGACAGAAGACAACAATCCCCCTCCTGCCCCACTCGCCTTTAGATTTGTCATGAGTATTAAATGGGACAACACCAGTCAAGTACTTAGCCCAAATCCTGATAAGTGGGGAGCCCCTGTGAAATGTTTAGACTAGCTTGTCACTTTGTATAATATCATTTGTAGAAGTCGGGATTTTTTTTTTTTAGAGAAATGACCTACTGAGGTAATTTTATGTCTAGTCCAGTTTAAATGACAGAGGATAAAAGCTGAATATTTTCACTTCATCTAGGAGCACTACCTTGTTCTAGAAATCAGTTTTGAGTAAAGGCTTCCTTTTCTTTCTTTCTTCTTTGTTTCCTGGAAGCACTCAGTTTGGAGTTAACTCGCTGAGCCTGAGTAATAAGAGAAAAATTGGAATCCCAGTGAGACATAAGGACTTAGTTGCTGATGGCTAAATGATTCCCAGAGTCCTGCTCTAAGTACCAAATATTTCCTCTCCGCAGAGCATATCCACATTGCATCTGGTGGGGAGAAGAGCAGAGAGGACCAATCATAAGAATTTGGCAGACAATCAGGTACAACAGTTATGCATGTTTTGGTGGGGAAGTCTGCTCTAACTACAAATCAAGCTTCTGATTTAAAACCACACCTTATTCTTGCCTTAGTGAAATCTGCAGGAAATCAGTTTTTGACCTTTAAAACACAACATCAGCTTGTTCATAGTCCCCTTGTGAGTTACTTGTCTACTTAATGAAATTGTTGCCTGGCTAATAAAGTTGTGGTTGGAGTCCTGCCTCATAGCCATTAACCTCAGGATCTGTGCACAATTTCCTATTTATCACACTCTAAAGTCCCTTAGCAGTGGGATGTAGAGTCTTGCTTAGAACTGAATTTGGATGGCCTCTAATCATGATGAGTTTAAAATGGGATGCAAGATGTTAGATTAGTATAAAGACTACATGGAGTTAAGTGTGTAGCCTCTGGAGAAAGCCTGCCTGAGTCTGAGTCTTGGCTCCACTGATCATTAATGGTGTGATCCCTATAAGCTTGTTCTTTCAGTTTTAAAACCTCAATACCAATTATGATAATAATGATACCTACCCTACATCAGTGACTGTTTATGAGGACTCAAGGAGAGGTAGAGCTTCCGAACCATAATAAACACTAGCTATCACTATTATTACCAATACCATCATCATCACCACCACCATCACCACTGCCATTAGCATCACCACCACCACTGCCATAAGCATCACCACCACCACCATCACCACTGCCATCAGCATCACCACCACCACCTTCACCACCACCACCACTACCACCACCACCACCATCACCACCGCCATCAGCATCACCACCACCACCTTCACCACCACCACCACCATCACCACCACCACCACCATCATCACCACCACCACCACCATCACCACCACCACCACCATCACCACCACCAGCATCACCACCACCACCTTCACCACCACCACTACCACCACCACCACCTTCACCACCACCACCACCACTGCCATCAGCATCACCACCACCACCTTCACCACCACCACCACCATCACCACTGCCATCAGCATTACCACCACCACCATCATTACCACCGCCACCACCATCACCACTGCCATCAGCATCACCACCACCACCTTCACCACCACCACCACCACTGCCATCAGCATCACCACCACCTTCACCACCACCACCACCATCACCACTGCCATCAGCATTACCACCACCACCATCATTACCACCACCACCACCATCACCACTGCCATCAGCATCACCACCACCACCTTCACCACCACCACCACCTTCACCACCACCACCACCACTGCCATCAGCATCACCACCACCTTCACCACCACCACTACCATCACCACTGCCATCAGCATCAAGACCACTAACATCCTCACCACCACCACCACTGCCATCAGCATTACCACCACCATCATCATCACACCACCATCACCACCACCACTGTCATCAGCATCATCACAGCTACCATCATCCCACCACTATTACCACACCACTACCATCATCACCACCACCATCATCACCAGCACTACCATCATCACCACATCATTACCATCACCACCACCATCATCACCACCACCACCACCACCACCATCATTACACCACTACTATCATAACCACCACCACTAAGATCACCACCACGACTACCATCATAACCACCACCAAGATCACCACCACCACTACCATCATAACCACCACCACTACCATCAATACCAACACCTCCACCATCATCCACTACTACCATCACTACCACCACCATCCTGATCACTGTCACCTTTGTCCACAACAGCAGCAGCCGTGCCATGTTTCACCCAAACCCATTAGCCAAAATCTTCAAGACCTGCTCAATATATTATACAACATTACAACCAAACAACACTACAACATTATAACCAAAAACAGCCTGAAAGCTAGCAAGATATTAGACAAAACCTTTACTGGCAGCAAGGTTGAGTCATTAGTGCTGTTCACTTTAGTCTCTTTTAGATAGTTTAATTAAAATATTCTGCCCTTTGTCCATTTGCTCTCTCACACACATTGCCAATGACCTTAACATTTTATTATTAGTCATTAAACAAGACTCATTCTCTTTTTAAAGTTTATCTGTACAGACCTCCTCCTCCTTTTCAATGACCAAGAGGAGGCAGACTTGCTCAGGAACTCCATAATTTGGATTGGTGAATTTTGCTTGTGTTCTGATTGAGTCAAAAGTCCGCTAAGATTATTCATGAGTTTGCAGTTTCTACTAATTGTTCTTGCAGTAAAGCTCTAGTGTATGCGTTTTATCTTTTCAGGCTACATAGTAACATCAATTGTTCTCAATCAGTATCTGGAAACCTTGAGTTCATCAGATTCTGCAGATTAAATGCTCTAAACCTTAAGTGTTTTCCTCTAGAAAAGATGAAATTACGAACCCATTGCCTTGAAGAGTTCATGCAGACCACCTTTGTGTATTGAAAGCGGGTATGTGTCCACACATTGAAAGAGCATCCCACATTCTCAAGTCAGCCTAGGAGGCCTGTTGTGTTATTATGTTTGTAAGTAAAATGTGTGGCCAATTGAATTTCCACATAACATGATGTGCCTCTGATACCAGCTTCCCTTATTGTGCCCAAATATTGCCCCATGATGTAATGTTAACTGTGCATCTTTTCATAAGCTCCCTCTTGAAAGGTGTGTACCAAATAGTTCACCTTCATCTATTATCCAAACCTGGAGTGGGCCCCTAACAGGATCAACAGTGTAGCTGACTTATAAAACATTTATATGCTTGGAATATATACATTTTTGAAAAGATAGAGAATCAACAAATTTGCCAACTTTTTCTTCTTCAAGATTTTGGGGGAAAACTGAATACTTGCCAGGACTAAAGATAGACGTAACCTGGCACGACATAAGAGCCCTCCAAGGAAGATTTTGACATCCTTTACCACATTGCTGGTGCCACATTTAGTAAGTAAAATTGAGCAGTACCCTACTGATCTTCTCATTATCAAGTTCCGGGAAGCATGTTTATTCATTCACTCATGGACTCCATCATTCAGCTAGCATTTGCCAATGCTTATGGGTGGCCAGATGCTGTGGTAGGCACTAGTGAGGCAGCATGGAACAGGACAAATGGAGTTTACAGTAGATTTGCACAAAGACATCAGTTTGATCAGTAGGGTTTTGGAGCAGTTTATGTCTTACTTTGGGTCCCCAGAAATCAGAGCCTGAGACAAGGACCTGAAAGGTGATTCTAGGAGACAGGAGTGAAGGAGCAGAGAGAGTGATACAATTAAGGCTCAAAATCAATTAATGGATGTGTTTTGAAGGCCTCTGTTGCAGGCATCAGGGGTTCCTGAGAATCCACAGAGCCACTGAGAAGCACACGGAACACTTTCTAGAATCGTCTACCTGGAGGATGAGGGGCTGCAGAATTTACCTGCCAGTCTTTATTCCCACTGGTGAAGGTTGCATTGGGGCTGCTCTTACACACAGGCTAAGCACACTCAGTCAGTGTTGAAAAAGGCCCTTGAAGAAGAAAGATAATTGAAGTAACCCTGAGGCAGGCACTACATGTATAAGGTGAGACTGAGCTGCCACAGCACTGCCCACCACAGCAGTGGCTAAAATGAGGGGGTGAGCTGAGGGGATGTGATGTGGGACACCAGAGACAGTCACAATCATTCTTTTAACAAGCATTTAAGCCTGCTTCCAGGGCTTTCAGTGACTGGCCCCATGCTAGGATTCCATACGTGAGCTTAATAAGACAAAGGGCTTCCACATCTCAGATATTACAATGGCTCCAGGCAGGGGCCGTGTCTCTCTCTAGCGTATTTGGAACACCATTTAGCTCATAGCCACAAACCAAATAAACAGATTTGGTGGTGAGATTCACTTTCGCTTTTTGAAGAGTTTTAAATATTAGTTTTCAAAACAACGAGCAGCAGTAGCACTCGTAATAATAATAATAGCAAAACTCACAATAGCAGCACAGGTAGCTCTTGCTACATACCAGGCTCTCTTCTAAGTGCTTTATGAATATCAGCCCTTTTCATCCTCACAATAATTCAGTAACGTAAGTACCGTTATTATCAGTCCAACTTTACAGAAAAGGCAAGTAAGGCACAGAGAAGTACTGTGCTGAAATTCACCCAGGGTGAAACAGACAGTGGGATGCAGGATAAAGATTCAAACCTATAAACTCAGAATCCAGATTCTGTGCTCACTACATTCTACTTCTCTAGGCCTAAAGGAAAACCTCAGCATTTCTTCTACCTTCCAAGTATATGCATCCTTTTCATGTCTATTTCGAGCACATTAAGGTACTACAAGAGTCTCAGTCAACGCCAAGTGGATGACGATTTGGTTTGCTTCTATTCCAAAGCTGAAAGAAAATGCAGAGCTTATCCAAGGAAACCCCAGCTCTAACCTGCCTCCCCTTATTTTTACCCCCTTACCCATACTTATAGAAGCTCTAAGACAGCAAAAGTTCTGCCTTTTGGACAGTGACATGTCACAGGTGGGTAGTGAATGAGCAGGTTTCAGAACCTCTGTTCACTCAAGGGGCTAGGAGCACAGGCTCTGGACCTAGACTTACTTGGTTCAAATTCTGACTCATATAAATTCTCCAGGCACTGGTTTCCTTCTTGGCAACATGGGCACAAAAGAGTGCCTAATGAATTAGATAATATTTGTAAATTCCACAGTACAGTGTTTAAGACACTGTGGAATTAACATAGTAGAGCACTGGCTATTATCATTATTTCTCCCCACTACCATACACTTGCATGGGAAGAGCCCAAACTATTAACTTAGATGTTCATGATTCCATTTAAGAATGAACAAAATGCTATGAGTAGGCTTCCCTCACAAATGCACATATCGCACAATTTTATATACAGTCTCAGAGACATTATAACCCACTGAGCATCCTTATGGGCCACATACAGACATCTCTAGGCAGACCATGTAAAGTTATCTGATAACTCCCATATTAGCTGGGAAGTTTCCTCAGAAAGTACAGAGTGGCAAAAAGCTGCATCAACTGCTAAGAACAGTGAGACCAGACAGAAAATAGAAGAAGCTTCTGCGATGTTTTATCCCCCAATAATTATAAAATCCCTGTTACCATTAAGTGACAAGGCTTACAGCTAGCACATTTAAAACTTTCATTAATTAAGCTGAAGGCAACATTAACTTACTTCAAATAAAAAAAAGAAACTCTCAAACTCTCTATACATGAAGGCTAAGACAGATAATCAAATCAGCAAATGCTTCAAAAATTTCAACATTAAAAGGACTCCAGACCCTCACACCTAACATAGTCCAGTGGTCTGACCTAATGAAGCTTTTTAAAAAACCCAAGATTACTGAAGGACAGTGATAGCTAAAGTTTCCAGTGAATCAATAGAAAGCTTTTTTTTTTTTTTTTTTGGAAAAAAAGTGTTGTTCTTTGTCAGAGTATAAAATCAGGGTAGATATCTTCCTAGAGCATCTGGTTACAGAAAGCAAAAGTGGCTTATTGCAGTGGGACAGATAACCAGTTTATTATTCAATCTGAAACCAAATTTCAGATGAACAATCACATGGATTTAGAAATACTTCCCATGGACACGATGTTAAACCAGTTGGTTACTAAAGGCAACTTTAGACCAAGCCACTGTGTTAACTGGGAAGAGATGAAATCATGCTGAATGAAATAGATTCAACCATTTCATGAAAACTATCAAGGGCAGACTATCCCTTTTCAGAAAAGAGAAAAAGTCTTAGCAGACTGGAGATCACTGCAAACATGTCAACCCACTATGTCTCCTTGGGCAATACAGTAGGGAAAGTTCTATGTTATCTCAGGCAGGACTCCTCTACATTGGGGCAAAGTTATGCAAGAGGAAATGACTGTTTTGCATTCTCTCCATGTTCCTCTTCAGTGTCCTTCATCCATGTGTTTTTATTGGACAACATCCCTCCTCCCCAAATACTTTGGGAAATATGTAAACCAAGTGGACCCTTTGCCAAGCCCTTAAATGCTATTCTGAAGGCAACAACCAAGTCTCTGTGCTCCTGTCGCCCCTTCTGCCTGGTGAGTGCCTCTACTGTCCTCCACTCTTCTGCACTCACAATGCATCTTAGCATCTAAGGATGCGAACCTAAGAAGGAGCTTGATGGAGAGTCATCAAGAGAGAAATCATGCATTTTCCTAAGGCAAGAGGAAACATTTGTGCAAGAAATGTCTGGGGTAGGGAGGAAAAGAAGGAAGGGAGAAAGGAAGAAATCTACAGATTTTTGAAAGAAAAGGGTAGTTTTTTTCTTTACTGCTCTTTCTAGTAGGTTAGCCGCCTCTCCCTAATAAGTCATGAAAACTTGGTGGATGTGTGTGTGTAAAACATATACATATTTTATATATATACATGTAAAATACAGATGCACATATGAAAAGGTAAAAATCTGGTGTAAAATACACACACACATATATATGTATATATACATATACACAAATGACATGAAGCAAGTTATAGTAAGAGTAACTGAAATCTTCATATGAAAATAAATTTCTTATTTATTTCAAGTTCTATTTATGAGATTATAAGCAACTTGCTTTTTTTCAGGCTTTGCCTTTTACAGAACAAATGTAAAGTATGCCAATGACAGACTATTAGGTTTATCTTGACATTGAATTTCATTAGGACATGGTCCTAAATTCATATTTAACTCATTTTCTCTCCTCATACAGGATTAACTGTTCCTGTCATGTGGATTGCTTAAGTTGCACATTTACATCTAGATCCATATAATCTTTTCATTCTATTGTCTTCATTTGTGATTCTTTTTCAATCTTCACTTCCTCTAGAATGCATGTGATTATTTAATTTTTGATAACTGGCATTACACAGAAGATAAAACATTCTTCTGGTCAAGTGTGTTTATAAACATTTGGAAATGTGTACATTACAAGGATCACTCCTCCTAGTGTTGGTGTCATTGCCGATGGGAACATGAAATGCTGGCCATATGCTGGAATGGGAAATCCTCAAAATCATTAGGAAAGTTAAATTATATAGAAAGCCTCAGAACTAAATAATATAAAGAACAGTCATATCAGAGACCTAGACAGAGAAGAGTATCACGAAAATTTGACTCTTGAGTTAGACAGAATGAGGTTTGAATCCCAGATTCAGACCTCCATTTGTTTCTTGGTAAAATGGAGTTAAAAAGAGTACCCACCTCATGAGATAGCTGTGAACATAAAAGAACAATATAACGAAGGGCCTAGCAGAGAGCTTGATTTTGAGAGTATATTGAGTGTTCTATAAACATTAGTTGGCGTTATTAATAAATGCAAAATACCTCAATATAGTTATAAACATCCTGCAATTAATCTTCCCTCCTCCCAGCAAAATTACAGGACTTATTCCAGGATGCCTGCAAAATTACAGATACTTTAAGTAAGAACCATACTTAAACCTTGGAAGGGATGGACACCCCCCTTTGAATTCATTACCAATAGCTAGAAATGGCAGTGTATGCTACATTTTGATAGCTCTAGATGACAAAGATATGACGTTGAACAAAATAGTAAATTATGTACATTTATATATTAGTATTTTTATATTCAGCCATGAACACTACATAATTTTAAAAGAATTAGAAAAACTCATGTTATTGAATTAGGGACACCATGAGAATTTAGTAACCCAGCTGGTTCATTTGCACTCCAAACACACTCTGTTCTTATTCAGCTACAGCCTGTACATTCAGTTCAAGAGTGTTCTTCAAAAACCTTGTTAGTGAACTTCAGATTTCTTGGAACACCAAAAATAAGCTTGCATATGTGAAAGATCCACTGACACAGAATAATGAGTTCTGCCAGGGTTTTCAAAAACACAGGGAAATCATCTTATTTTCTCTCTATCATTTAAAAATTATTGAGCCAGAATGACTTGAGTTAACTCATAGGAGCTCTGGTTAGGAATATATACATAGTACACACACACACACACACACACACACACACACACATTAATGTACAACATTTGAGAAGTCTAAATTAAAATGTGTTCTGTGAATAATTAGAATAAGATGCATTATAAAAAAGCATTTTTCAGCCTGCATTGAAACATTATTAGCAAAGAGAAATAAAATATACTTTTCCTTGGAGAAATCTATATTTTGGCTTTTCATCCCAATGCTGATCACTCAGTAATGAACATGAGCTGAGACAAAAAGCAACTGTAAGAAAGAAGAGACTATTGATTCCAAACAGGATTTGAATTTGTGATTTAGCCCTCCATCTAAGTCATGTATGAAGTTCTTAAATGGTCTTTAATTAGCCTCCTCAGGTATGTGTCCATAAAAACTGGAAATAATCATCACATTCCTAAAGGTGATAGGTACCTGGGAAAAATATATTAATGCCTTTAGTATTTCAGACAGTTCTCTTTATTTTTTTAGGAGAATGAAATCCCCTGAGAAGATCCCCTACCATAGGTTTCTAATGACGATCCCCAAAGACTCATGAGAAAACATGCTTCTTCCATAAACTTTCATAAAAGAGCAGGCACACAATAAATATCTGTTGCACAGAAACAGGAAGTTAGGCAGTGATTTCTCTTCATGTGGCCCTTTTCTTTAAGTTTATGAACCTCACCTCAGGTAAGATGAGGCTGTATCATCTGTGTAACCCTCTCACTACAGCAAGAGATTTACTTAGAAATACAGAGGTTGGCTACGCACAGTGGCTCACACCTGAAATCCCAGCAGTTTGGGAAGCTGAGGTGGGTGGATCACTTGAGATCAGGAGTTCGAGCCCAGCCTGGCCAACATGGCAAAACTCTGTCTCTACTAAAAATGTATAAGTTAGCCAGGTGCAGTGCCTGTAATCCCAGGCACCTGTAATCCCAGCTACTTGGGAGGCTGAGGCATGAGAATCACTTGAACCCAGGAGGCAGAGGTTGCAGTGAACCGAGATTGCACCAGTGCAGTCCAGGCTGGGCAACAGAATGAGACTCTGTCTAAAAAAAAATGAAAATGAAATATGGAGGCTTACTATGAAAACCGAATGACAAAATCTTGCAGGTAAGCAGGACCACTTGAATATTCTTTATTGCTCTCCCACATCCTACCCTACTCTGCCTTTTAAGGATTTCATAGTTCTCTTAAAGGAAGGATGGACTAAAAACGCCTAGCAGACATTTGCATATGCATGCTCCTTTTTTCCCCTTACTTTAACCAAGGTCAATAGTTCTCAAACTTCAGTATACCTAAAATTTACTTTATAGAGTTGCAAGATGCTAGGGTATGTATGGGTAACCCAAATAGCCAAAACAATCTTGAAAAAGAAGAAAAAAGTTGGAGGTCCCACACATCCTAGTTTCAAACTAATTACTATACAACTACAGTAATAAAAACAGTGTGGTACTGGCATAAAGATGGATATATAGACCAAAAGAACAAATTAGAGCACTCAGAAATAAGCCCTCACGTATCTGCTCAAATGATTTTTGACAAGGGTGCAAGATCATTCAATGTGAAAAGAACAAACTATTCCACAAATAGTATTGAGAAAACTGGATATCCACATGCAAAAAGAAAAATAAAACGACGTTGGACAGTTACCATATACCATATACAAAAATTAATTCAAAGTGGATCAAAGACCTAAACTTAAAAGCTTAGAAGACAGAATAGGGGAAAGCTTCTTGACATTGGATTTTAGCAATGATTTCTTGGATATGACACCCAGGGCACAAGCAACAAAAGCAAAAGTAGATAAATTAGACTACACCAAAATTAAAAACTTATATGCACCAAAGGAAAAAAATCAAGAGTGGAAAGGCAATGTATAGAATGGGAGAAAATATTTGCAAATCATGTATCTGATAAAGAGTTAATAGACAGAATATATAAAATACTCCTACTGTTCAACAACAGCAACAACAAAACCAAACTATTTGATTAAAGATTAGGCAAAGGCTTGAACAGATGTTTCTCCAAAGAAGATATACAAATGGCCAATAAGCACATGAAAAGATGCTCAATGTTAGTAATCATTATGGAAATGCAAATCAAAATCATAATGAGATACTACCTTATATGTATGGCTACTATCAAAAAAAAAAAAACCCTAAAAAACAGAAAATAAGTTTTGGCAAGGATGTGGAAAAATTGGGTCATTTGTACACTGTTGGTGGGAATGAAAAATGACATTGCCTCTATGGAAAACAATATGGTGATTCCTCAAAAAATTAAAAATGGAATTACCATAGGACTTGACAATTCCATTTCTGTGTATATACCAAAAAGAATTAAAGCAGGATCTCAAAAAAATATTTATACATCTGTGTTCATAGCTGCATTATTCACAATAGTGCACAGGTGGAAGCGACCCAAATGTCTATCAACAGATGAATGGATAAGTAAAATGCATTATATACACACAATGGTGTATCATTCAGCCTTAAAAAGAAAGGAAATCTTGCTATATGTAATAACATGGATGAACCTTAAGTACATTATGCTACATGAAATAAGCCAGTCACAAAAAAGACAAATACTGCATGATTCTAGTTATTTGAGGTGTCTACCATAGTCAAAAGTATAGAAAAAGAAGGCAGCATGGTGGTTGCCAGGGGCTGGGAGAGAGGAGGAAATAGAGAGTTGTTGAAAGGTATAGAGCAGGAGTCCCTAACCCCTGGGCCACAGACCAGTACCATTCCATTACCTGCTAGGAACCAGGCCACACAGCAGGAGGTGAGTGGCAGTTGAGCAAGCGAAGCTTCATCTGTATTTACAGCTGCTCCCCACGGTTCGCATTACAGCCTGAGCTCCACCTCCTGTCAGATCAGTGACAGTATTAGATTCTTATGGGAGTGAGAACCCTATTGTGAACTGCACATGCAAGGGATCTAGGTTGTGTGCTCCTTGAGAATCCAATGCCTGATGATCTGTCACTGTCTCTCATCACCTTCAGATGGGAGTCTCTAGTTGCAGGAAAACAAGCTCAGGGCTCCCACTGATTCTACATTATGGTGAGTTGTATAATTATTTCATCATATATCACATTGCAATAATATAAATATAAAGTGCACAATAAATGTAATGCACTTGAATCATCCTGAAACCATCCCACCCTCGGTCCATGAAAAAATTGTTTTCTACAAAACCAGTTCCTGATGCCAAGAAGGCTGGGGACCACTGGTACAGAGTTTCAGTTTTGCAAGATGAAAAGCTCTGGAGTTTGGTCACACAACCCTGGGAATATAATTAACACTACTGAACTGTACATTTAAAAATGGTTATGGTAGTAAATTGTATGCTGTGCGTATTTTACCACAATTTTTAAAAATGTATTGGCCACATAAATAAAGATCAAAGGTAATTTTAACTACATGAAAAGTTTCATTATAAATTAATGAAACTTTTTAAGACATAACACTTACATTAAGCTGTGATTCCACTATACTTTTGGGCTATTTGTTATTTTGTTCCCTATTTATAAAGCAATATACTTACGATAAACTATAAACATCAACTAACCCAGATTTTTCTGGTTACTAAAGAAGAAACTGTGAAACTCTCATTTGCAGAAGTAGCCCACTGCCCAAGGTTATATAGAGAGTTAATGGGATTAAAAACCCAGAAATAGTTCACTGTGCTTTTGCTATCTACTGAAAGATAGTGTACTTTATCCCTGAATGTTGATAACCTATCATTAAATTCAGTTGGGGATTATAGCAAATCATACCCGCCACTCTAATACACCACATCCCATCCTTATTAACTTGGCTTTCCATTTAACTTGTAATCTGATACAGTGTTGCCACTCCTCTGAGAATGAAAGCGAGCTTGGGAAAAAATCTCATAGTATGTAACTAATGTGCTCCTGAGAAGTTTTGTGTAAATTGATTCATATCTTCCCATATCTCATTGTACTTTAGCATAACCAAAACCCCTGACTGGCTCCAAGGGAAAATGAAGGGCACTGAATAATGCAATGAGGGGAGTAAGTTTCCAAGAAGACACCACAGTGTAATAAAACAATTAATTAAGGATAACATGGAAAAAGAAACTTATTTGCGCAAAAGAGAGCTGCTGAGAGGCACTAATAAATGATTATTTCATTCATTCAACATTCAACACATGTAGAGAGGCCACTCTATGCTAGCCATTTTTCTAATCAGAGATCAGCATGTGGTTTCTATAAAGGCACAGACAGTACATATTTTAGGTTTTGCAGGCCAGATGGTCTCTGTCACCAACTACTCAACTTGCATGGTGGCATGACAGCAGGCATAGACAGTAAGTAAATCAATGGGCAATGCCGTGTTCCTATACAACTTTGTTTATAAACCCAGGCAGGTGGGCTGGATTTGGCCCAAAGGCCATAGTTGCCAACCTTTGTTCTGTGCCTTGGAAGACAAGGGTGAACTAGGTCCGAGGTTCTTGTTTTCATGAAGCTTATATTTTAGCAGAGAGGAGGGGGCAAGCAGACAAAGATAAATAAGTAAACAAAACAATATCATGAGATATTGACAAATTTTGATGACCTGAAACTAGGGTAGAGCTTGGAGAGCATTACTTTTTAAAAAGTTCTCCAGGTGAGACCTCTGGTCAAACAACCTCTGTTTCTACAACTATGGTTGGGAATAATTAGATTGTTAATGTTAATTTCATTGAAAGAACAACAGAGAAATAGCGAAGTTGAATGAATGATCTACAAATAAATTCGCTTCTTCAGTATACAAAGGCCAACATACGTGCATGATAAGTAGTATGGCTGATTGAGATGCTTACATTTCATTTATATAAGAAAGCCAAATAAAATTGCCTTACGTCTATAATATAAATATCATGTTAATCTTTAAGGATTTCTCAGTTTTACATTTTTCTTTTTTTTCGACAGTCTTGCTTTGTCGACCAGGCTGGAGTACAGTGGCGTAATCTCGGCTCACTGCAAGCTCCCTCTCCTGGGTTCATGCCATTCTCCTGCCTCAGCCTCCAGAGTAGCTGGGACTACAGGCGCCCGCCACCATGCCAGGCTAATTTTTTGTATTTTTAGTAGAAACGGGGTTTCATCGTGTTAGCCAGGATAGTCTCGCTCTCCTGACCTCGTGATCCACCCACCTCAGCCTCCCAAAGTGCTGGGATTACAGACATGAGCCACCGCGCCCGGCCCAGATTTACATATTTTTATTAGAGGGTGGTCTTCCATATCATTACTAGAGGGTGGTTAATCCCCAAATTTTATTTTTACAGAAATGTTTTGTGGTGACAACAGGACATGTGTTACACAAGGATTACAAGCAATTCTAATTCATCCCTAGATACACTGAGCAGGCTTTGAATTAGATAAACAATCTTCTTGTCACACACAAAAAAAAACAGGATGGGGAGCAGCACATGGGAATAAACCAATAAGGTGTAGGCATCTCCTGGTTAGCATTCTGCTGTGTTTTCTGCTGACCGGTCTGCAAAACTGAGAGACAGGGCCACACCTCCGGCATGACTGTGACCATTCAGGGAGCAAGGAACAAAGCACTCTAAGGAGCACCTTAGCTAATGTGGGTTGCTACTCAAATCACATCAAAACCTCAACCTGTTCCATTAAATGACTGTGAGAATAGTCATTTCTCACTAGTCCTAGGGCTCATTATTTGGTCTGTGTGCCAGAACTATTGTACTGGCATTCTACTTTTACACTTAACACCCCAAAATGATAAAGTAGGATTTAACGCTTATCTGGCCAACACATTTTTTGCTTCACAGATTAAATAGTAGCGGTATCATCTGGGAAGCAATAATGGGCTGATTGGGTTGTAAGCAACAGATTCACAAATGCCACTCTTGAACTCCCATGATGCCTCTCTCTCTTTAACAGTTTGATTATGGAATACACCATGCTAACAGTAAGTGCGTAAAACATAAGTGCACTAACTAATTAATTACCGTATAGCAAACTGTCATGTAACTGCCACTCAGGTCAAGAAATAAAACTTTGCCAGTGTTCCAGAAGGCTCCTGGCTGTCCCTTCCCAATTGTAATCTCCTCTTTTCCTTCTAAATGTAACCAGGGGTTCTGACATTTTTACTTATCGCTTCCTTGTTTTTCTTCATACATTTGTCTTCTATGAACTATAAATTATGTTATTGTATATTTTTGCCTTATTTGCCTTGTTTATTTTTAAGCATTATATAATTGGAATAATACAGCATGCATTCTTTAAATCTGACTTCTGTTGCCCAATATTCACCATGTGAGTGAAAAATTAACTGTAATTTTTCCTTTTCACTGTTGTATAGGATTCCATTATATGAATATATCACTATCCATTTTACAATTGATGGACATTTAAGTTGCGTTAAGTTTAGGGCTATTATAAATAATACTGATATGAACACTCATATATATTTCTTAGTATACAAATGCACATAGCTAGATATGAAATTGCTAGTCTGTAAAATGTTTGTATTTTCAATTGTATTAGCTAATGCCAATATTTATCAAAGTGTTTCATACCAATTTACACACTTACTAGCATCATGTAAAAATCGAAGTTGCTCATATCCTTTTTAGCACTTGGTATTGTTAGGCTTTAATTTTAGCTATTCTGGTAGAGATCTCATTGAAGTTTTATGTTTCCCTAAGGATCAATGAGATTGAGCATCATCTCATAAGTTTATTAGCTCCTGTATGCGCTCTTTTGTGAAGTAACTTATTTTAAGACCCTTGCCTATTTTTATCATTTAGCTGTTGCGGAGTGACAAACTATTCTACAAGTTAGTAATTTAAAACAATAAGCATTATTTAGCTCATAGTTCTTCTGCTCTAGGCTAGGTTTAGCTAATTGTGACTGGTCTGTGGGGTATATACAGGCTGAATGGGGGCTGGATGGTCTAGGATGACCTCACTCACATGTCTGGCAATTGGCCAGCTTAGGATGGGGCTTTGGAGAAGACAAGGCCACGTCTCCTTCATCCTCCTGTAGGCTATCTGGGATCCAAGAGATCTAAGGACACAGAGAGATCTGTACCAGACCAGCCTGGCCAACATGGTGAAACCTTGTCTCTACTAAAAATACAAAAATTAGCTGGGCATAGTGGCGGGTGCCTGTAATTCCAGCTACTCAGGAGGCTGAGACAGGAGAATTGCTTGAACCCGGGAGGCAGAGGTTGCAGTGAGCCGAGATTGTGTCACTGCACTCCAGCCTGGGTGGCACAGTGAGACTCCATCTCTTAAAAAAAAAAAAAAAAACCATACCCCAAGCTGTCACACTGTCACTTCTGCTGCATTTTATTGGCCTAAGCAAATTACAAAAGACTCTACCTTTTGATGAGAGTTACTGCAAAGTAACAAAAAGTATGGTAAAGGAGGAAATGAATGGCCAGGGCCATTACTGCAACTAATCTACAAACCGCTTTTCTATTGAGTTTCTTTTTTTCTTAATACTTTGTAGGAACCCTGCATAGGATCTTTATACAAACCTTTTGATGATTATTTGCATTTCATATTTCTTCTTCCACACTGTGAGAACCTTTTTATTTTCGTTATGAAATCGTTTAATGAAGAGAGGTTTTAATGTACCTAAATGTGTTGATATTAATATTAATGAAAATATTATGAGTCCTATTGATTAAAATCTTCCTCTATCCAAGCTTATATTCTCCTATATTTTATTTTCAATCATTTACTGTATTACCTTTCACATGTAAGTATTCGATTCACTTGGATTTGATTTTTGTATAAGGTGTGAGTCAGATGTGAAGTTTGCTTTTTCCATATGGATTTCCAATTTTCCCAGCACCGTTTATGGAAAAGATCATCACTTTCCTACTTCTCTGCAGCACCACCTTCCTCTTGAATCAAGTGTCCTTATGTGTACATGTTTATTGCAGAAATCCATTCTGTTTTATAGCAATCTTTGCCTATCCTCACAATAACATAACACTGCCTTAGTTACTGTAGTGTTCAAGTAAATCTTGGGATCTGGTGCGAAAAATTGCGCTCAGCTTATTGTTAATTTTCAAGAGTGTCTTGATTAATAGGGCTTTGTATTTCCATATACATTTTAGAATCAGCTCACCAATTTCTAAAATTCTACCTGTCAAGTTACTGACACCCAATATTGAGTATAAAAAGTAATCTAAAAAATTAATTTGAGGATAATTGATAGCTTTAAGATTAAATTTCTTCCAGTCTATGAATATATTATATATTTATATTTAGGTCTTTTTCATTTCTTTAAATAATGTTTTATCATTTTATTGATAGGAACATTCCATATCTTTTATAATTGTATTCTTAGTATTTGATTATTTTGATAATATTATAAATAGTATTTTTAATTCATTTTTTTCTGTTTATTTTTGGCATACAGGAATTTAATTTTTTTATATTTACCTATTCAGCAACCTTGCTAATATCACCTATTAAGTATTTTAACATCTGTCAATCATGAATGTATTATTTCTTCATTGCTAATCCTTATTTTTTTCTTGCACTACTGAACTATCTAGGGCCAAGGATACAACATTAAAAAATAATGTTTATAGCAGGCATCTTTTGTTAGTCCCAGACTCTAAGGATATGGGGAGGGGGTCAATATTTAAGCATTAAATAAAATATCTTTTTATGGTTTTGGTCAATATAATGTATTAGATTAAAGAAATTCTCTTGTTGATTAGTAAGAACTTTGAAACTCTGAAATAATTTTATCAAACACTTTTTCTGTATTAATTGAAATGATTTTCTTCTTTTATTCCATTAATGTGGCACATTACAGTTAAAAATTAAGAAACATTAAACACCTTTGAATTTCTGAATAAGCTCATTCAGCAGGATGCATAGCTGAATTCGATTCGCTAATGATTTGTTTAGAATTTCTACGTCTACTCTCATGAGTTAGACAGTCCTATAATTGTCCTGTCCCGTAATTCCTTTTTTGAGTTTTGTTGGGAGGGGCCCACTGACCACAGGGAACAGATGCCCACTGTTAAAGCTTGCCTTGCTCTGTCTCTTCTCCATATGAGTAAAGAATTTTTTTTTTTCATCTAGTGCTTCACTGTGTTATTTTTCCTTGGTGACTCTGATACCAAGATGCAATGGACAGAAGTGCTTGAACTTCTACTCCTGATAGTACGCAACAGATGTTGATTACCCAACAGTTAGTGTTTTTATGGAGTATCTTTTCCTATTCTTTTAGTGAAATAACTATCTGAAAAATAACTGGCCTTTAATTGGGGCATTTAATGCAATTATTAATGTATTTGTAAACAATCTACTAAGAATACTACTAATGTCTTAACAATCTACCAAGAATTTGTCCTGCCCTACATTTCTTCTCTCTCTCTCTCTCTCTCTCATGTGTGTGTCATGGATAATTTATTCCCACTATTCTTTTTAAGAATTATAATACACTTTTTGAAATTATTTTATTTGTTATCCTAAAGATTAAAACATATTTTCTTAGCTTAGCATAATCTAATGCTGATTAGTGTTTTTATTTTTACCATCTTCCTCAGAATTTCAAGAAACTTATAACACTTTTGCACAATTAATCTGATGTTTATGCTGTAAGTATTATATATTTTAATTCTGCCTATGTCATTTATATTCATAATTAATTTACCATTTTACTCTGAATCCCTTCTTAATTCTTTAAGTTTCTCTCTGGGAACATTCTTTTTCTGTTTGTAAGATCTTTCTTTTGTTTTTACGTTGGGTATTATTGACAAAAATCACTCACTCTTCATCTATATATATTTTTGCCCTCCTTTTTGAAGGTTATTATTATTGGGCATAGAATTCATGGTTGGCAGCTTTCTTTCTTTTGGAACACTGAAAATATCAGCTTATTGTTCTTCTAGCTTCCATTATTTCAGCTGAAAAGTCAGCTGGTAGTAGATCACACCTACCCAAAATGTGGTCTAGGAAATAGCAGCACATTATACCTGGTTATCTTTGATTATGTTTTGGAAATTTTATTTTAAATGTTGCTTGAAAAAAACAGTTTGATCTATAGTGGTAGCCTATGTTTCTATAGGAAAGATTATCATTTTGTTTCAGCTTGGCAGCTATGCCCTAGCAGCTCAGGATCACATTAATTCTAGTGTTACAGATTGAGATTTGGGAGGAGCAGGGCATTCAAACAACTCTTACTGTGCTGAAGTCTTTGTGATGTCTGCTTTACCTTCATCCTTGCACCCAGGGAACCACCCACCTTTCAGGATCCCAGACCAAAGTAGAAAGGGTTTATAATAGAACCCAGCGCTGGTAGGCTCTGGATTCCAAGTTTTTTTCATTTTCCAAGCACTATGAGCTGTCAAAATTACTTTTATGCCAAAGAACCGCCTCTTTTAGATAGGAAGATAGCCATAGTTTATCCTTTCTTTCACGTTGTACATGCAATTCATCACCAAGCCCTCCTGGTCCTACCTCCAGAATACATTCTTAACCCATGATGGCTCTCAATCTGCATTGTGTGACCTAAATATTGTCCTACCTTGCCTCCTGGTTTCCACCCTTGCCTTTCTTAATCCATTCACTAAACAAACGTTTAAAATTAACCACATATGATTCCTCGAATATCTAGAGGCAGAAATACCATTTGACCCAGCAATCCCATACTGGGTATATACTCAAAGGAATGAATATAAATCATTCTATTGTAAAGATACAGGGATGTGTATGTTAATTGCAGCACTATTCACAATAGAAGAAACATGAAATCAACCCAAATGCCCATCAATGATAGATTGGATAAAGAAAATGTGGTACATATACATCATGGAATACTATGCAGCCACAAAAAGGAATGAGATCATGTTCTTTGCAGAGACATGGAAGGAGCTGGAAGCCATTATCCTTATAAAACTAAAACAGGAACAGAAAAACAAACACCACATGTTGTCACTTAAGTGGGAGCTGAACCATGAGAACACATGAACACATGGTAGGAGGAACAACACCCACTGGAGCCTGTTGGAGGGAAGAGTTGGGGGAGATCATCACAAAGAATAGCTAATGGATGCTGGGCTTAATACAAGGTGATGGGTGGATCTGTGCAGCAAACCCCCATGGCACACGTTTACCTATGTAGCAAACCTGCACATGCTGCACATGTATCCCAGAACTTAAAAGTTGAAGAAAAAAAAGAAAAAATAATAAAACTAAAATCGGCCACATAATCACATGAATCGTATTATGAGGCTCTGCAGTTTAAAAGTCTCCAACAGCTTCCAATTGAACTTGAAGTACTTTGTTTTTCTAACATCAGACTTCTTACTCTGGTACTCAAGGCATTCCATGGTTTGGCCTCTACCGTTCTCTCTAGACATACTGGAATAACTTTTGTTCTATGAATAAACCAAATTAGTTCCTTCCTTAGTTTATTTGTACTCATAGTTTCCTTTACCTGAAAAACAACAACAACAACAATTTTCTTAGTAAATCACTTTCTTCATAAATCAAGAGGAGCAGCCTCCTCTTGGTCATGCGGTTTCTCCTTGAATATTACCTCTTCTAAGAGGCCTTCACTCATCATTTCAGCTAAAGTCTTCCTCCTTTACCAATGCTCTTGTGCATTACTCTATTTAATTTTTTCATAGCATTTGCCCCTTTGATATTCTTTTTATTCCATGCAATAAACTTCAGTCAAAGATAACCTGAAAATATTTTTTTTCCAATTTAAAGAAGTGTGCCTGAAAATGGCATAATTGATTAAAAAATCAAGTCAATATGAAGAGATAACACATGAAAGTGTGTTGCACAATGATGCCACATTGCTGAAACGGAGAACACACAGCACTGGATCTTACACATAAATCATCAGCCTTCCTATAGCAATCTAATTTTCTTCTTTTCTATCCTTCTATATTAAATCTCCAATTTAATATTACCCAATTTCCTTCTCAAGAAAACATCTTTTTTTCTTTTCAACTCAAAAATCTGCTTCTAACCTATCCAAAGCGACTGTCACAGAAGCAAGCAAATAATTGGGTCAACAATACGTACCATAATAGAGAAAAACTTTGAATATTCATTAACAGGGCTTTGGCTAAGTACATTTAGAGCTTCATTACATGCAGCCTTGAGGAAGATCTGTAGGTATTTTCATGGAAGAAGTTAATGACAGATTAGCAATTGAAAAAAATGTGTAGAATATGACAATACGATATAATTTTTATTTTTAAAATCTCTCTGTATATACACATATAAGTCACCTCTACAGAGTGAAATGGGATTGGTTAAATATTATTATTTTCTACTTCTAGATCTCTGTTTTGTTTTAGAATTTCATTTACATATTATATTTTTATAATAACAAAAGACAAATTAAGCTACTCAGAAATTTAAAAAATCATATTCTATTTTGTTTTGAACATTTCATTTAGGTATATTTTTATACCTTCGGCTAATCAGCAATGACAGTATTCTCAAGATGTTAAAAATTACTAATGTGCTTGTCAAGCTTTATGCTGTCTAAATTAATTTGTTCATGTCTAGTTTGGCAATAATTTCCAGGAACCTTAATCCCAGGGCATTCACCAACAAATGTTGTGGAATCCCAAGCCTAATACCATAGGCACAGTAGCCAGTGGCTAGAGTGTATCATAATGCTTAATTTACTACTTTATACACACACACACACACACACATACACACACACACCTTCAAATAAAACACCTTTCCTACTATCTTATCTTGGCTTTATTACATTGAATGTTTCATAGAGAAAAGTCACTTCATGTAAACGAACATTTTTGTCTTTTTTTTTGTCTTGGGACCATTGATGCATTAGAAAAATAATATTTAATACAATTCAGTTCAACTAGTTTGTTGCATTCAAAAGGAGCTCTCACAGCTCTTATCTAACAAGTTTCTACTATTCTGACATGAAATAAACACTTTAGAGGACAAAAATAATAAGCTATTATATACCATTTGACACATCTCTCTCATAAACTTATATAATAATGAAAGGTGAAAGGTGACTTCTGTAAAAGGTGATTTTTATAAAATCCTTAAACAACCTGGGCAGAAATATTAGAATATAATGTGATTAGAAAAAAAATCCAATCAGCCCATCATTTTCTGCACTTCCTCACCCGTACATTATAACATTGAATCACCAGGGTTTGGCATGAGTAGCTAATTTAGTTCTTAACAAGTATTTAGCAGAATTAGTACCCTAATGACTAGGGCAGAACCATCCAAGGGCCTCTGTAAAAATCAATAAAAACACAAGTGGTAAATTGGAATAGACATTAAATTATGTGCTAAAAGACACTTGCTCTTTGAATTTGGATTTAAAACTAGACTCTGCTAATTGGTGCTATGTCAGAGTATCAGAAATCATATTAAATGCAGCCACTCTTGGAAACTTAATTGAGAGGGAGAATTCTAAGCTCTTTAGTCTCATAAAAGATATGACATATCTCTAAAATTCATTTGATGGACTAATAGCAACTATAGCTCGCTTGGCAGTTCAGAAGTGCCTTTCATGTCCAAACAATTGTGACAATTGAAAATGTTGGAAGAAAATATTGCAGAACCAGGTCCCAAAGAAAATATTTAGCTTCATTCATGTTTGTGCTTTTATTTTTAAAGGAAAGAGAGTGTGTGCTTTTGCATATATCAGTAGTTCATTATGTTTGTTGCTGAGTAATATTTCATTTATAAATGTAATACAATTTGTTTATCTATTCACCAGTTGATAAACATTTCATTGTTTCCAGTTTGGGGCAAGTATGAATAAAACTGCTATTAACATTAATGTACATGTATCTGGATGAATATGTTTTCATTTCACTAGGACTAGAATTGCTGGACCATATGGATTGCCTTACTGGTAAACATTTAATAGTTGACTCTTCCTCTTTCCCCAAAAAAGTCTCTGATTTCTAGCATTTGCTAATTCCTGCAGTGTAAATACTCCTACTCTAACCCATTTCAGTCTCCCAACATGGCGTCACTGAATGTGGAGTTAGAACAGATGTGCATAATTGGCTCCTATGAACTGGTAATGCTTGGCTGCAGCACAATGCTAGCAATACGGTAAATGTGTATTTTACTTTATAAGAAACTGCCAAACTGTTTTTCAAAGGTGTTTCGACAGTTTGCATTCCCACCAGCAATGTATGAGAGTTTCAGCTGCTCCACATACTAGCCAGCATTTGACGTTGTTTATGGGTATTCCCCTTTATTTTAGCCATTCTTTTAGAGGTATAATGTTATATCTTGCAGTTTTAATTTGAGTTTCCCTAATGACTAATGATGTTGAACACTTTTTCTTGGGTGTAGTTGCCTTTTTCTGTATTTTTTTTGTTGAGGTGTATGTTCAAATCATTTGCGCATTTTGTTTTCTTAGTATTGCATTCTGAGAATGTTTTGTAAATTCTGAATACAAGCCCTTTATCAGATATTTCATTGTAAGCATTTTCTCCCAGTCCATTGACTTGCCTTTTCACTTTCTTAACAGTGTATTTTATAAAGCGTAAGATTTTTGTATTCATAAAGCTTAATTTATCTTTCATCTTTCATTGTTTGTGCTTTTTCACCCTAAGAAATCTTTGCCTTACTCAATTTACAAATATGTATTAGCTATAATTTCTTCTAAAACTCTGATGTCCAACAAAACAATCACCAGTCACATATGGTGCCTTAAATTTAAATTAAATCAAATCAAATTAAATTAAAACGTTAGTTCCTCAATTATACTAACCACATTTCAAGGGCTCAATAGCCTCTTTGGCTGGTGGCTACTGCATTGGACAGAACAGCCACTGATCACTTCCATCATTGTTCAGTGTTCCACTTGGATAGCACTTTCCTAGAAGTTTCATAGTTTTAATTTTATATTTAGTGTTTTATATATTTCAAGTTAATCTTTGTATATGATGTGAAGTATGTCTAGAGTGTTTGTTTGTGGTTTCGTTCTTTCTTTGTTTTTTGCATATGAATTCCAAATTGTCCCAGTAACATTTTTGAAATCTACTTTTGTGTTTATCACCATGTGATTTTTGTATATGAAAGTTAGATACAAGGGCTTTCTTTTGGCATTTTAAAATTTCTTTCAAACAAGCATACCTGGGAATAAAATATTAGATATTGAAAATTGTGGTTAAATTAGGCTCATCAAATTTACCAAGCAACACACGCATTACCTACAGTAGGCTGTCTCTCAAGCTAACACCAGTTTCTGACATATCCTGTCCACAAGTCTTTAAGGGATGAACCTGTGAATACCGGGTAGATTGGGCCTGGTTTACATAGGGAGGCAGCTGAAATCTCTTGCAAAGAAATTATTGAATAATCTAATCAAGGTAGGAAAACATCACTGTATCCCCTTAATAGAGACATAGAGACAAGCCTTCGCAAATGATCCTCTTAGTGGCGAAAAAGCGTGACTGTGTTTTTTTAATAAGTTTACTTAGCAGAAAATAGGTATTTCTCACATGAAATTTGGTATCTTCTCCCATTTTAATTCTGCTTTAGATTAAACAAAGTAAATACTTGATTCTCTGTTTTATCACAATACCTTCTATGGTTTTTATTGTTTTTCATCTCTTTTGCTTTATTTGGTCAATTTTGAAAAACATATTTTTTGCTTAAAGAGCAGTCATAGGATTGAGATAACCTCACCTTGATTTTGTGATATTTTTCAAATTCTGATAACAATAAAATAAAACATGCTTGTTTAACTGGTTGAACATTTTAGAGTCTAAAAATTATTTTGACACGACTGTGTTTTTGTCCATTTGCAAAGTCTCAAATGTTAGGGGACTCTATGGTACTACTGGAATGCATGCCAACCAATATTTTAGTTTTGACACTGATATATTTTGAACGTTTGTCCCCTCCAAATCTCATGATGAAATGTGATCCCCAATGTTGGAGGTGGAGTCTGGTGGGAGGTATTTGGATCATGGGGCAGGTCTCTCATAAATGGCTTGGTGGTGTTCTCACAGTAATGAGTTCTCATCCTATGAAGATTCACGTGAGATCTGGTTGTGTAAAAGAGTGTGGCACCTCCTTTCTCTTTCTTGCTCCTGCTCTTACCATATGATACATCAGGTCTCCCTTTGCTTCCACCATGACTGGAATCTTCCTGAGGCCTTAACCAGATGCAGACGCCAGCACCATGCTTCCTGCACAGCCTGCAGAACTGTGACCCAAACTAAACCTCTTTTCTTTATAAATTACCCAGTCTCAGGTATTCTTTTATTGCAATGCAAAAGCGGACTACTACAGACACATAGTTTAGAGCAGGGGTCATCAAACTACTTTTTCCCCCAAAGGATAGACAGTAAATATTTCAGTCTTTGCATGCCCTAAGGTCTCTATCACAACTATTCAACTCTGCTATTATAGTACAAAAGCAGCCATAAACAATATGTAAACAAATGAGCTTGGTCATCTTCAAATAAAACTTTATTTATAAAGGCAGGCTCTGGGCCAGAGTTGGCTTCCAGGCTGTAGTTTGCCAATTCCTGGTTTAGAGTTACAGATCTTTATTTTCACTCCCTCAAAACAGAGAAAATTCATTTGAATGTAATTTGTTTAAGAATAAATAAAATTTAATGACAATATATTCCATTTAAAACAGACTATATATATTCTAGGAATGTCATATTTTTAACCACAATAAAAGTAATCAAATATTGTTTTTATATAAATAAAAAGTAATAAATTTTTCTGTTAATATATTTTACAATTTTTATATATATTTTTCACATTTAAAATTTCTATATTTTACCATACACTTGAAAAGATAATAAAGACTTAATTGAATGATGTAAGAATTCTTAGACAATTGTCCTTGTAATTATTTTATCTAAGTTCATCACCCTAGTAGTTAGCTAAATAAACACAATAGACCCATATTAATCTGAGTTTTTTTAATCCCCTCTGCCTCTTAATGACCAGAATCAGACTGGTATAAAGTAGCCATGAGTACAGAATGTGAGAGTTATTATTATAAGAGCAATAAAGACTATTATACACAAGATGATCTAACATTACCCTTTAAATTCCTGTGATGCACTGGAGACACATAAAGGATGAGTCAGTAAATCAGGCTGATGAAAGACACATGCAAATAAAGTGGGACACTTAAGTCAATAGGAAGAAGCTGTCTGAAGACCTGGGTTCAAATCCTGATGCTACCTTCATAGGTAGGAACTCTGAGATTCGAGAAAATCATTTGTATTCTCTGTGGGTTATTTTTTATCATCTGTGTGATGAGGTAATAGAAGTACCCACTTCATAGGTTCAATGAGGACTGAAGGTTATGATTCATGTAAGGTGTTTAGGACAGAGCATGGCACATAACAAATGCTCAGTGAGTATTAGCTACTGGTATTTAATTATTTTGATGATGATGATGGTGGTGGTGGTGGTTGTAGCAGTGGTGGTGATGACAATTAGAGTGCTGAAGCTTAAAAGCTTAGCAGATTCAGGGAATTCTGATACTCTTTCAGACACTTATTAATTCAACATGAGTGAATTATACTATCTTGTGACTTTTCCTCTGAGCTTTGCTAGGTGACTGGCTAATAAAACAAATGCATACAAATATGTTAATTGGTACTGCTGAATAATAAAGATGTATTTTCCCCTTTAATAATTATTCATATTTTAACAACAATTTTACGTCTAAACTTAGGAATGAATGGCTAAGGCTGGAATTACTGTGACATACAATTAATAAGCATGTTTAAAAACAAGGAAACCTTTAACCACACTTACCACCCAACACTTCCTCCTCAAATATGTTGGGTCAGCCCTTCCTGCAGCCTGCAGCTAATTCCCCTGCACTTTCTCCTAAAGGGTGGGAATTAACAGTTCTAACCAAATCTGCCTCAACACTCACGGGGCCTGAAGCAAGAGTACAAATTGAGACTTCTGAACCCACCTCCCCTCATCCTCACCTCTGGCTCCAGCCTGCACTGCAGGGAACTGAACACATGACTTTGGACACCAGAGCCCTTTATCTCCAAACCTGGGTAATGCATAGTCCTTGGTCACTCCATGCATGCATGCACACTCCCAGCATTCTTCTCTGACCTTAAGAGAATAAACTCAGAGAAGAAAGAACCTGGAAACAGATTCAGGGCCACTTATGCTGAGAATCCTAGGGTCTCCAGTACCCAGAACATGATGTGAGTAGGAGGACACTGGTTCTGGATGGACACAGCCCTTGGCCCAAGCATTCATAGTTCATAGGAGCACAACCATAAGAAAGCCAGAGCTGGACCCTTAAGCCCAAGACCTTGTGCCAGGGCTAGGTGGCCTGGTCTAAAGGTGGTACAGACTATAACTAATTGAAGAGAAATCTAAGAATCCGAGAGGTTGTATAACTTGCCTCCTGGCCAATGGTAAAAATAAGTTAAAAGCAGAGATAACCTGCAAGTTCAGGCATCCTTTTCCTATCTACTTAGAAATGTATCAATAAACTTATAATAATCATAATATATAACAGCAAGTTCAACAATTTTTTATAGGAGTGCTGATCTGAGCCTCACCCCTGGGTAAAACTCCAGGAATTCAGTATCGGAAAAAAATGAGAACCAGCCTTCTATGCATCTTAATGGTTAACTCACGTTAATGTTTCTACTTGGTTCCCCTATTAATTATGGTAGGGTAAAAATCTTGCTATATACATAATTGAATGGTTGGACAGAGAAGCTACAGGATGTTGCAAAATTGTAATACCACAGTTACCTGGGAAGTAGATAATTAAATGGTAGTAAAAAAGTAGCCTTTTAAATCTTAATCAGAGTATTTAAAGAATTGGAAAGGGGTTTTAGAACTTTCATAGTAGGAGAGTTAATAGACTTTTAAAAGTTAAGAGATGCCATCAGCCTCACATATTAGGCCAATCTTGACGTTTCTACCTAAAATGAATTAGCATAAGAGGAAATAAAGGACGCATTTCTACTGAATCTAAAGGCATAATAACTCCCAGGGTCAAAATGTCAAAAAGGTAACAGCTACTCTAACACCTTCACCTTTATTCTTGTAAAAAATGAAACAAAATCTGTAATGCATTTTTATTTTTGACAAGACACTTGATTAAAAAATTGGTCTGACCCTACCACACCTTGAAGAATCTAGACCTACTTAGCATTCTTCATGCAATTTTCTGTATCTGGAACCATCCACTTTGAGATCTGTGTTAATTGGTCTCAAAAACATGCTTAAGGAGTAACTGGTCACATAAGCATCAGGAGTTGTCCAAAAGTAAAGAAAATTTCTGCTTGGATATAGGAAGAATTGGCCAGTTTTTGGAGAGCACTCCATGACATGACTCCACTCTAAAATGCCTGAAGTCTTCCCAAGAGAAACCATCTCCAATAGAACCTAGCAATGGTCTCATTTCTCCATGGCATTTCTCAGCCTCAGTCTTCTCACAAGACATGGGAAGTATTGCTTTTTAGTACTGCTTGTGCACTCCTCTTTCCTCTTCAAAACATGGAAGGCTATTCCTACTGAATAACTTTTTGACTTGTCATTCAAAGCCTTTGAAATCACACCTTCATCCACGTCCCTACAAAGGACATGAACTCATCATTTTTTATGGCTGCATACTATTCCATGGTATATATGTGCCACATTTTCTTAATCCAGTCCATCATTGTTGGACATTTGGGTTGGTTCCTAACGCTAAATGATGAGCTAATGGGTGCAGCACACCAACATGGCACATGTATATATATGTAACAAACCTGCACGTTGTACACATGTACCCAAAACTTAAAGTATAATAATAATAAAATTTAAAAAATATAAAATAAAATAAAAATAAAAAAAGAAATCACACCTTCAAGCCTTTGAAATCACACCTACCTTGAGGGCCTGACCTCTCCCATTTCCCATATCTAAAATAGGGGTCCGGATCAGAGGATGGAGGGTGGGAAGAAGGAGATGATCAGGAAAAATAACTAATGGGTACTAGGCTCAATACCTGGGTGATGAAATATTCTCTACTACAAACCCCCATGACACAAGTTTACCTACGTAACAAATGTGCACATGTACTCCTGAACTTAAAATAAAAGTTAAATAAAATCAACCTCCCACCAAAACAAAACAAAATAGGTGTCTAAACCTCTAGTGGTTAAAGTGAATGAACAGGTAACTAAACATGCGATGGTGGCTAGGTGTGCCAACATATATTGTTTTCCCGCCTTTTGTTCCTGCTGATGGCTTTACCATGTTTTGTCTTGTGCTATTGTAATGTGTATCTTTCCTACATCATTTCCTAGGTTGGAGGATTCTTAAGAAGAGGGATGAAATCTCATTTATTCCTGATTTCAGAGTAGAGTATCTGAAACACAAGGTATGTTCAAAAAATATCCCTTTATTGAATTATTGAAAGAGATATCAGGAAATATGCCTTTATTGATTAATAGATTTATGTTGGGTCAATAGATAGCTGGAATCATTGAATGATAAATGACAAAAGAATGCTTAGAATGGAATTGAGCTGAGTGGAGTCTAAATATGCATGAAAGACGTAGTGAGAAGCAGTATCAGACACTAAATTTGGAATTGAGATTCAGAAAGCAAAAAACCCTTCCGGTGGCCATGACAGTCCCATGCTAAACCAACACCCTCTGTTGCCCAGGCTGGAGTGCTCTTGGCCCACTGCAACCTCCACCTCTCAAGTTCAAGTAATTGTCCTGCCTCAGCCTCCTGAGTAGTCAGCATTACAGGCCCTGCCACCATGCCCAGCTAATTTTCGTATTTTTAGTAGAGAGGGGGTTTCACCATGTTGGTCAGGCTGGTTTTGAACTCCTAACCTCAAATGATCTGCCTGCCTCAGCCTCCCTAAGTGCTGGGATTACAGGCATGAACCACTGTTCCTGACCTTTCTACATGTTTATAGCTTTTGGGTTTTTTTGCTTTTTTTAATTAAAATTTTATTTTATATTCAGGGATTGTATGTAGAGGTTTGTTTCCTGGGTATATTGAGTGATGCTGAGGTTTTGGTATGATTGATCCATCATCTAGGTAGTAAGCATATTACTCAATAGGTAGATTTTCAGCCCTTGTCCCTCTCCCTCCCTCCCCTTTCTAGTAGTCCACAGTGTCTATTATTTCCACCTTTATGTCCATGTGTACCTAAGTTTAGCTCCCACTTATAGGTGAAAATATGTGAGATTTGCTTTTCTGTTTCTGTGTTAATTTTGCTCAGGACAGTGGCCTCCAGCTGCATCTATGTTGCTGCAAAGGGCATGGTTTCATTCTTTTTACGGCTGTGTAGTATTCCATGGTGCGTATCTACCAAATTTTCTCTATCCAATCCATTCTTGATGGGCACCTAGGTTGATTATATGTCTTTGCTATTGTGCATAGTGCTGCAATGAACATAAAAGTGCATGTGCCTTTTTCATAGAACAATTTATTTTCCTTTGGGTCCATACCTAGTAATGGGATTGTTGGGTTGAATGGTAGTTCTGTTTTTAGTTCTTTGAGAAATTGCCGAACAGCATTCCACTATGACTGAACAAATTTATTTTCCCACCAAGAGTGTGTAAGTGTTCTCCACAGACTCGCCAGCACCTGTTGTTTTTGACTTTTTAATAATAGCCATTCTGACTGGTGTGAGATGGTAGCTTATTGTGATTTTGATTCACATTTCTCTGATGATTAGTGATATTGAGCATTTTTTTCATATATTTGTTGACAATTTTTATGTCTTCTTTTGAGAAGTGTCAGTTCATGCCCTTTTCCCACTTTTAAATGGGGTCATTTTGTTTTTGGTTATTGAATTAACTTGCTGATAGATTCTGGATACTAGACCTTCCTCAGATTCATAGTTTGTGAATACTTTATCCCATTCTGTAGGTTATCTGTTTACTCTATTGATAGTTTCTTTTGCTGTGCAGAAGCTCTTTAGTTTAATTGAGTCCCCCTTGTCAATTTTTGATTTGCTACAATTGCTTTTGAGAACTTAGTTGTAAATTCTTTCCCAAGGTTGATGTCCAGAATGCTATTTCCTAAGTTTTCTTATAGGATTTTTACAGTTTGAGGTCCTAAATTTAAGTCTTTAATTCGTCTTGGGTTAATTTTTGTATATGGTGAGAAGTAGGAGTTCAGTTTTATCCCTCTGCATGTGGTTTGCCAACTAGCCCAGCAACGTCTATTGAATAGGCAGTCATTTTCTCCAGGGCTTATTTTTGTCTGCTTTGTTGAAGATCAGATGGTTGTAGGTGTGCAGCTTTATTTCTGTGTTCTGTATTCTGTTCCATTGGTCTATACATCTGTTTTTGTACCAGTACCATGTTGTACCAGTTACTGCAACATTGTAGTATAGTTTGAAGTTGGGTAATGTGATACTTCCTTGTTCTTTTTGCTTAGGATTGCTTTGGCTATTAGTAATATGCCCATAGCATTTCTACCATAGCACTTACTACCCTCCACTGGAATAATTTGCACAAGTCCATCTCTGCCCACCACCCTATCTTGTGCTCCTCCAAGCAGATATGTCATCATTTGACTGGCACAATGCATTGCATATCACCAGAGGCCACTAAATATTTGGTGAATAGATGAATCAAAAAAGAAGACCCTAGGCAGACACAAGCCTAGTAAAAACTCACTAAGATATAGAAGTTAATGCCTTTATATATTTACTTTTATTCTTTCCATTTTGTGGTTTTGGAAACTGAACCTCTGGGAGATCTAGCAACTTCCCCCAAATCAAAAGACAGAAGTGGCAGAGCATAATAGAAAATTCTGCTCTTCTTAAGAAGACAGCAGTCATTTAGATGCATATAACAGAAACATTAACAAAAAAAAAAACCAGTCACACCTTAAAATATCTCGAGTTGAGAGGCTGTGCTTTTTTTTCCCCCATTTGATGCATTCAATGATTAACTTCCATCACGATTCTGTTAAAACACTGAATCTACTGCAAAGTTTCATTTGAAAGGAATAACATAATTCTGCACAGTGAGACCACAACAGGTTCTTTGCAGTCAACAGTAGCTACAGGTATTGACTGTCCATCATGTGCTGGTCACTAACAAGAGCATCATATGGATAATTTTCTATTTCACAAATGAGAAACCTGAGCCTTGGGAGGAATAACCTGCCAATGCTTTCAGGCATGGCAAATGTGGAAGTAGGATCTATACTCTTATTTACGTGACAATGGAGGCCATGTTTTATTGCACCATGCTGTGAGAATTCTCTTTCTGAGAGCGTCTGCCTCAACTCTTTATTCCCTTCCCTGTGGGAAATCAGCCCAGCACTGTACATTTCCATGGTCCTCTAGTAATCCTTCTTTCATAGATCTTAATCTATTTTATTGTGCATACACTCATTCAACAAGTGTTTATGGAGCACTAAGTCCCAGGCAGTGGGCATAGCAGTGAACAAGATAGACGAAATATCCTGCCTTACCCCTCTGCCAGACTACAAGCCACATACAGGCAGGGGACATGTTTGCCTTCCTTCCTCTCATATCTTATTGAATGAATAAGATCATTAAATCGACATGGATTCAAAACACTAAATAACTGCTTTGAGACAACAGAATACAAACCCATATTATACATAGAGCCATCTCATCTAGTGCTCACTTTAGGACAAATGAGAAGTGTTTAGTATTGGTGTGCCATGCAGCGAACACGGAACCAAACACAAATGGGGAAGGAAAACAGAGACAATAATTTGTTTTGTTTACTGTCACATAAGTAGAAACTAACTACTCTTCAACCTGAACATAATTGTTGTGGCCTTGAAGCTGAAACGTGTTCATTTCAAATAAGGGCTACTATGAGAAAAAAAGTTTCATGTATAAAAACCTATGTTAATGAAGCTGAGATTCTGTAATTACAATCACGTGAAACCCAGCTCCAGGTTACACTTCCCATTGCTTGTGTGTCAGGCGATCATTTCTCTTATGATATATTCATGGTGAACACAAGGTCGGAAAATGCATCTACAGTGACAAAAGACAATTCTTTTGCTTAGGAATGATCCCAGAGCATCTGTTATTAAATCTCTCCGCTCACAGAAGCACCATGTAGACAGAAAGGAACACCTAGTGAAAGAAATATTCAATCAGGCCCCAGATACCATTTCACCTGCTGAAGGTGCCTAGGGGTATAAACCTGCTGGATGGTAATTAGGTGTTTTCAAAAACTCTCCAATCTCTCTGATTGCTTTCCACCATTACCTCTGAGAATACTCTCTCAGTTCCCAAACTCTCACTCCTAAGCTATATAAAAGTGTTTTGCGATTCTAATTCTCTTAAGGTGCAGGGTGTGTATGCATGTGTATTTGTGTATTATCTAGACATACTCTATGTTAATGACAATGTCTTTCTTGTTAGACATCATGCCTCTATAATAGGCGTTAACTTAGCCTGTAATTTAAGAGTTACAGGCTTTGTTGTCCTATATCCCAGGTTGGCTGTGAATACAAGCTGTCTGACTTTGGAGAAGTTACCTAACTTCTCTGAGCCTTAGTTTCCCCAGCTGGAAAAATGTAGCTAATACTCCTACCTTACAGGATTGTTGAAAGAACAAAATAAGATGATGTATCCAAAGCATTCTTAATAAAGGAAATTCTCTGAAGTCAGCTCTACTATCTTGGCAAGTAATTTAGCCTCTCTGACACCAGTTTCCTGACCTGTAAAATGAGAACACTCATTCATGGGCAATTTTGCCAGGATTAAATTAATTAATATGTGGATGGCAAAGATACGGAATCAACCTAAGTGTCCACCAATGGATGAATTAGTAAAGAAAATGTGGTACATATATACAACGGAATACTATTTGACCATAAAAAAAATGAAATCTTGTCATGTGAAGCAATGTGAATGGAACTGGAGGTCATTATGTTAAGTAAAACAAGCCAGGCACAGAAAGACAAATTGCATGTTCTCACTCATATGTGAGAGCTAAAAAATTTAATCTCAAGGAGGTAGAGGGTAGAATGATAGAGAGTAGAATGACAGTAGAATGGAAAGTGTGTGTGAGTGGGAGGGGGAGAATGAAAAGAAGTTTGTTAATGGGTACAAACACAGTTAGATAGAACAGTTAAAAACAACGTATTGCATATCTCAAAATAGCTAGAAGAGAGGTTTTGAAATGTTCCCAACCCATATAAATGATCAATGCTTCTGGTGATGGATAGCCTATCTACCATGACTGGATCATGACACATTCTATGCATGTAACAAAATATTCTGTGTACCCAGTAAATATACACAAATATTATGCATCAATAAAAATAAACAAGTAAAGTTAAACATGCTTCCTCAAAATTAACTAATTAATGCATGAAAAGTGCTTAACACAGTGTCTGAGATGACACAGTAAGTGCTCAATAAATGTTACCAATTAGTAGTCTTGTTACTTTTATTATCATCACTATCATCACCACCATCATCATCATCACCAGAAAATCTGATTAAGGGTGAGGACCGTGTCTTACAAATATTTCCTCAGCCCATATTTTGGGAAGCTAAATATTCCTTAAAATCTGCGAGGGCTATCATAAGAATTTTTGGGTGAAATTTCTGCAGCATGAAGACATACCACCATGGAAAGTGGGTCCTGATTTTAACAATAAGACATTAAACCTATTACATTAAAACCCAATATTCCAGGACCAGCATACAAAGCTTTTTATGTCTGAGTGCCTACAGGCTTGAATAGCACGAAGCAAGGGTATCTCATTGCAAAAATATTTCTGAATAGCATTCTTTGAATTAATAAAAACTGTTTTTTTAAATGACACCACTTAAATGAAACTCAGAGATATTTCCATTTCAACTGATATCAAGATCAAAGGATTGCATCTCATGGGATGTCAGAAATGAGAGAACTTGCAAGTGGCAGAGGTTAGAACCTAAGAGCTATATCAAATGTGGGAAGAATAGGAGTGTCCAGGGAGCTGTAAAGAGACTTTGGAAAACAGCCAATCAGATCTCTCTGGCTTGAAGACAAAGAACCAGAATGCTGCCTGCCTGAAACGAAGCCACTTGAGGGCCTCTAAGAGGGTCACAGGCCATTTCCATGATGGGTGACCTTGTATAGCCTGCCATAGGAGTAATTCTCTGGAACTACCAACAGTTATTCTACAAGATGACTCCTTGTTAATCAGAGAAAAATGACCAACAGGAGCTAAAGCAACTTCCAGTTATGATAGAGGACCAAGTTTGTGTTCAATTTCTTTTTTCTCCCTTCTCTTCTCTGACTTTTCATGTCACCCTGTAGGTTAACACCTGTGACAGTGAAGCAGCAAGAACACTAACATCCACTCAGTACTTGTGATATAAGTACAACACTATAGGGTAGGTGGCCATATCTCTATTTTACACGTGAGAATACTAAGGCTCATGGAGGTTAAATAACTTGCCAGAGCTAGGATTAGAAAAATTGATCTCTCTCCTATCCTTCCATGAGAACTGGCTCAGTAGGTCTGTACCCTACTGTAACCTCAGCACCTAACTGATACTTTCTAAGCATTCTTCAGCAAATATTATTAACAATCCACTTTCTCAGATACAAACAAAACCTGACTTTCTTAATATTTGTCATAAAATGCACATAGGAAAGTCTGTTTCTTTTATTCCTAAATTTAACAGATAGTTACAAGTCCCTACTGTGTTCCAGGAACTGAAGATACCTCTGGGAATATAATAGACTAAGAGCCCTGCCCTGTGAACCTTATCTTCTAACTGAGGAAGTGTGACAGTAAGTAACAAGGTCAATAAATGAACAAATTACTTAGGATGCCAGAGAAGGATTCATTGGCTCAGAGAAGATGAAGAATAAGAAGTGTCTGTTCATGTCCTCTGCCCACTTTTTGATGGGGTTGTTTGTTTTTTTCTTGTAAATTTGTTTGAGTTCATTGTAGATTCTGGATATTAGCCCTTTGTCAGATGAGTAGGTTGCCAAAATTTTCTCCCATTCTGTAGGTTGCCTGTTCACTCTGATGATAGTTTCTTTTGCTGTGCAGAAGCTCTTTAGTTTAATGAGATCCCATTTGTCGATTTTGGCTTTTGTTGCCATTGCTTTTGGTGTTTTAGACATGAAGTCCTTGCCCACGCCTATGTCCTGAATGGTATTGCCTAGGTTTTCTTGTAGGATTTTAATGGTTTTAGATCTAACATATAAGTCTTTAATCCATCTTGAATTAATTTTTGTATAAGGTGTAAGGAAGGGATCCAGTTGCAGCTTTCTACATATGGCTAGCCAGTTTTCCCAGCACCATTTATTAAATAGGGAATCCTTTCCCCATTTCTTGTTTTTGTCAGGTTTGTCAAAGATCAGATAGTTGTAGCTATGCGGCATCATTTCTGAGGGCTCTGTTCTGTTCCATTGATCTATGTCTCTGTTGTGGTACCATCATTCTCAGTAAACTATCGCAAGGACAAAAAACCAAACACCGCATGTTCTCACTCATAGGTGGGAATTGAACAATGAGAACTCATGGACACAGGAAGGGGAACATCACGCTCCGGGGACTGTTGTGGGGTGGGGGGAGGGGGGAGGGACAGCATTAGGAGATACACCTAATGCTAAATGACGAGTTAATGGGTGCAGGAAATCAACATGGCACATAGATACATATGTAACAAACCTGCACATTGTGCACATGTACCCTAAAACCCTAAAGTATAATAAAAAAAAAAAAAGAAAAAAAAAAAAAGAATAACAACACCCACAAACCCACCAAAGTTGGAAATCATGATGGATGGAATTAGAGTTTTTTTAGGTATTATATTTTTGAAAATGTTAAACTGGTATATTTTTTATATTTTTCATTCATCTTAAATCACAGTATCGTAGGCATCCACCCCCCACTCTAATGGGTTTCAGCACCTGAGAGAAAGAACAGGCATCATCTACAATAACAAAATCCTTGTTCATGTTGACTGTCAAATTAGATTTATTTTGAGTCCATAACATGAAAATAGTTTTGACAGTCAGGCGTTGTCAAAAAGAGAAAAATATATGTAAATTGCAAAAACTTCCTTTCCATATCAAGAGACAGGCCTGGTGACCATATCTATGAGGTTTTTCTATATGCCATGGGTAGAGGAAACTCAGGTTAGAATATACTGTAAGTTCTCATCTAAGGGGGAAACAGAGAATGCTTCTAGGTGATAAGAAACTTGGATTCTTATTTTTCATCAACCTTTAGCCAACTTTGGTAGCCAATCCTCAGGGGGAGTAATAAAAACACAAGATATATTGATATGGGATGCCCTAAGCAGCTTTCCACCTATAGCTCTGGGGGAATGCAACTAGCAACGTGCAACCTTCTGACCTGGAGCAGCTGCAGAAGAATATAAATGGCCACATCACACAGTCAGACAGAAAGTGACCCATTAGACTGACCTACCTCCCCACATCCCACCACAGTGTTGCAAAGATTGGGACGACTGGGATAATATAAGAAAGATCTAAAAGTTTCTGGGATCTCTTAGGCACAATAAATAGTAGTTGAAATTTAAGAACCAAGAAGGGCCTGCCATGGGTCTGCTAGGGAAGTTTTTAAGGTCTTCCTCAGAGCTGAAATAAGGGGGATGGAAACTAGTTTAACATCATCATGGCTCAGACCCAAAGGTAGTGAAATTAGACCAAGTTATGGGACAGGAAAGAGGAAGTAGGAAGGAAAGCCTTGGTGGGAAGAACAAATTCATCAGCTGTGAATTTGAGAGACATATACACAAAGAGGCTCAGTGACCAGGCCAGACAAGAATTAAACTCAGTGAAGGCCCAGAAGAGCCCAGGTAACAGTCCAGCTACTGCTCACTCCAGCATTCTTTCCTCCATCACTGCAAGTACACAAAAGCTTTTTTCTTTGTTTAATGCCACCCTGGATTTTGAGGAAGGACAGGGAAAACTTTTGAGAGGAAATAAACATACATAAAGTGAATTTCATTTATTAATCTGACTGATTATGTATCCAAAAGAAACTGAGCTAACCTGAAAGAGACTGTTTAAAACTAGCAGGTAATAAAATACTTAAAATTAAGTTTTTCCCAGACGGCCTTGTTCAGCAGAGACGATAAAGCTAACGGAGTTGTAGTGTGTAAATCTTGGTCTCTGGGTTAAAGGGATACTAACTCAGCCATTATGATTTATCCTGCCTTCTTCTGTATGCACATGGAGCCCGCTGATTTTATTTTGGTGCATTTGGGGAGTGCGATTGCTATTCTGGTGGGTGTCCAGATATTAGGAGTTGCTGTTTATGACTTCTGAGAGCTGTTTGTTGGAAAGAAGTGTGCTTTCGCCTGCTAATGTACCTATAAACTCTTTAATGAAAACTGCTTAATAAGCCCCATGAAAGATTTACCTGAGATGGAAGGAGGAATTTATTGGCAGAACATGACTCACTTTCCTTCCTATTTTCTTGTCCATTTATCACTGGTCTAAAACTCTTCTTGAAAAGTTGAAATCTCTCCCCACACTAGTATCTGTTCTTCATAGCTTCTTCCCAAGAAGTCGTCCTTCTCCCAAAGCATGTAAGAATACACGCTGCTGACCTCCACCTTCTCAGAGCCTTTTTCTCTAAATACCACTTAGGCTTCTAGACCTTTCTGACTTTTTCTCTATAACAAGTCACTGTTGACTGAGCTATTTTCCTCTTCAGGTATATTTACATTTTGTCAGGTTTTATCCCAAATCTAGAATCAGCAGTTCAGTCAGGGATAAGGTGTTTGGGCATCAGAAAAAAAAAGGTGTGTGTTTCATTCATTAATGCTCTTAAGCCAAAGACTAATAAAAATGCACCTTAATTTGAACAATGTTGGGTTTATTCACTTGCTGCAATGAGGGAGAGCTGATGCCATTGGGACTGAGGTGAGTTGGGTATTAGAGAGGGCTTGTTACAGAATTTGGGCTTATGTTTTGTGATTTGGGAGAAATTCCACGAAACGGGACATTGCTTTGAACTGGATGTTGTCTAGAAGCTGGGATAATTCTATGACTGAGTATCTTAATAATTCTTACCTAGGAGATGAAAACATAGGACAAGGTGAAAACTGTTAAGGAAACCAGCAGTCATTCAAACTGTTATAGGAGATACTTGGTCATTTTTTGTGGTTTGGAAAATGTTTATGATTTTGTCTGTGTTCTTAAATGATTAGAGTTCTTGTCTCAATCCCAGCATCTCAGCATGGTCTTGTGTGATATTGATGTTCTGTGAAATCGTTTGGGTTAGCCAGGTGAACAACATGGCCCCACTGCATGTGTGAGGCTGGCTCCTGCCTCTCATGGCTGCTTTTTTTCATCCTCGGTTTGCTCATTCATTCCTTCATTCATCTGTAGTGGTTTATCAAAATTAATCAGTATATAATTCATTGATCTGCTTGCTTGATTTCGATCTATTCCTTATATTAGAAAATAAGCTCTATAAAGTCAGATACCATGTTTGCTTTGTTCATTATTTTATACCAAGTGACTTTTCAGTGCCAAGAAACAAAGCGCCTGGCAGACTGAGGAATCTTGGAAGGTCTCAAGTCAGATACTGATAATTAAGTTAACTATTATGATTTAAAGCACTGGAGGAGTGAGAATGGTTAGAAAGTCAGCCAGCTGTTTTGTGCTCCAAAAACCCGAATTTTTCAATGGAAAAAACAATAAACATACTAATTTTAAGATATACCATTTGTTCTCAGGGCAAGCCATAAGGGCATGCTTCTTTATTAGACTACTTGTTTCAGATAACCTGCCAAGCTATTTAAAATGCCCAATTTTCAATGCTCCATTATGCCCAGAGAGAAGTCTGTAGGTGTCCTGGGTGATGAAAAGAAAGGTTTAGGGAAATACTATGGTCATTTTATAGGGTAAATCATTCAGCTAAGAGTGTTCTGCTGATTTGAACAACATTAGACAACAAAAAAGTGTTCCTCATCAAGAAAGCTATTCTGAAGCAGATTATTTCTTCAGACTTGATTTCAAGACATTTCGGTGCTTTCCTAATACTTAGCTCAGATTGGACTGTTTTAAAAAATAATATTTCTCACATGTGTCTGAACACATAAATATTTTGGTTGTTTTGTTAGCTGGGAATCTTTCTGAAGATAACAGATTTGGATTCAAAGAAGCAAAAGTCTTACTAACATTGATTTTCAGTAGCATCACCACTAACATCCTAGTCATCTTTGACCTGTCTTTCAGAAATGCACTTCTCTCAGCTGGGCAGATTAATTGATTCTCTCACCCAAGTAAAAGTCATCCAGCCTCTTTGAGTGCCAGACACTTTGCCAGATTCCATAAAAACAGTAGTAAATAGCAGGTATAATTTTTGTCCTCTGTGGTTATAGTCACAAAAGAAAGCCAACATTGAACAGTGCATCACTGATGAACTGAGTATCACCAATGAGAGGCACAAAACACCACTAGACATGCAGAATGCCTATCCAGACCCACAGAGTCACAGGTGGAGGGGAACAACATGGGGTACAAAGCAGGAAAAACAGCACTGGCTAAGATGTCTTTGCATGTCTTGTGGTTTTGAGTTGTGGTTTCCAGTCTGACATTTATAATTTTAATGATAACAAATCTTAATGTAAAAATGAATTGTTAGTATCCTGGTCGTGATATTATACTATAGTTTTACAGGATGGTACCATTAGAGGAAACTGAGTAAAGGGTACATGCAATCTCACTACATTATTTTGTACAAGTGCATGTGAATCTGTAAGCATCTCAGAATAAATGTTTGATTCCAAAAGACAGAAACGTATCTAGCAGGGATTTGTTTGTTTTATGTGTTGGAGAGAAGACTCTTGGGTTATTAACCAATGACAACTCTGCTGTCACAACTCCAAAAGTACTGAAATTCTCAGCTATTTGGATGCCTGGCTCACATTAATTGCTCTTCACATCTTTGATGATTGAATGAATGAAGGAATTCTTAGTGAGTAGAAGGGCTCAAGCTGCTAACCTCAACTGCAAAGTCTTGGTCATTATAGTGAAATATTCACTTCACGTTTAAGAGGCGATCTTAGGAGGTCAGCCAGCCAATTTCATTCTCGGAGATCACATATACAATAGCTCTGTGAGTCATGAACATGTTTTTTAAACTAGAAATTGTAATTCAAGCCAAGGTTGTTTACATTTGTCCCTTTAATATTTTATCCTTTATTCCTAACAAGACCTAGCCCAGACATTGAGGGACCAGCTAAATACAGATGGCTGAATTATTAAAAAGGATTCTCTCTGAGTGCCTCAGGAACTACACGGGATTCTCTAGTTAACATTTCCATCTAGGCAAGAGGGGTCAGGACCACATTTCAACCACAAAGATTGGAGTTGGCAGAGTCAACCATGATAATATTCCCCTGGAATTCATGGCTTGGGTTTCCCTGGAAGGTGTAATTAATAACCCGCATGCATCCAACCACTAATATAAGTAAATGTCTAGTATTTGCCTTCTCTCTTATACCCTACACTGAAAGCAGATAAACTTCTTTTCTATCTTTTCCAAGATAGGCCAAACCTCTGAATTAGATTTAAGGAGTGTTCATGTTTATTAACTAATTAATCACCAATCTGTCCACCTATACTTCCATCATTGTAATGAAGAGGAACAGCTAATGTTTATTATCTACTTACTACATAACAACCAGTGCTGAAAATTTTATAAAATTCCTATCATATCATTTAAACTTCACAAAAAGTATTACCTCAATTTTACAAATAAGTAAATTCAGGCATATCAAGATTAATTGCCTTACGATCACTTAGCCAATACTGAGAACTCCCAAATTTAAATTGCTAGCCCTGAACTTTCTCTTGAGTTTCAGGCTCACATATCCAGCTTCATATTCAAACATCTCCAGTTGTATGTCTAATAGATGCCTCAAACATAGCACGTGCAAAACCAAAATGTTGACTATCCTCCCCCACTCATCCTCATGAAAACCTCAGGACACTCCACTCAGTGAATGGCAGCCACCATATAGCCAGTCGATTGGGCCAAAAACTGTAGAGTTGTATTGAACATCTCCTTCCCTCTCCCCCTACATCCTATTTATCAGCATGTCCGATCAGCTCTACCATCACACAGAGCCAGAATGTGGCTGTTTCTCACCATCTCCAGTGAGACTACTGCAATCTCTCACCTTGTCAACTGTAATAGCCTTCCAGCTGGTCTATCCACTTCTGCATTTGACTTTCTACAGTGTATTCAAACACACATAGTGAGGATAATCTTTTAGAATTTTGTATATCAAATCACTCCTTGGCTCAGAGCTCTCATTGTATTTATTGTTTTGCCATCCCTACCTCTCAGCTTGGCTGTGACAGATGGAATCAATATTCATAACAGGGTCCTTGACCATTTCACTGTTAACTTCCAGTAAAAACAATGAAAAAAGCACAGGTTCAAAATTACTAGACTGACAGAAACTAAGGAATTATCCAGCACTGTGCTCTCATTTTCAGAGCAGGAAACTGAAGCTTTGGAATATTTGATGACCTCCAAAGGTCAAGTAGCTAATAATTAGTTGAACTTGGTTTCATACTGAAAATCCCTGGCTCCCAGCCAGTGTTTTATACATGATGTCACACTGTTTCCACCTTCCTGGTTGCTCTGAGCAGAAACCTCTATATGTGTCAAAACCACAAATGATCAATGAAGCCAAAATCTATGAAAAAATAAATTCTGAGCATTTGCCTGATAGCACCAATTTACTGTGGCTGTGGAGGCAGTCTGACAGTATGATTGCTATATTATTTTTCAGCTAAATTAATATAGGCTATGGATGCTTTGTGAGTACGTATTATAATTTCCAAGTCCACATTATGGTATTATTTATGTAAAATATTTTAATAGCCTTGGGAAGTAACAGCCAGCTGTGTTAACCTTCTCACTGATGATAAAGACTGTCTCAAAAAATAAATGTTGTTACTTCAAACTAAATTTAAATGATCTTGTTTTATTTATTTATCACAGAAGTACAGAAAGACAAAGACATGAGCTGTGTCTAACATGGTTGTAGTCCCAGAACCTGGCACATAGTATCAGCTCAATAAATGTTTATTGAATGAATAAATAAATAAGAAAATAGTGTTTATACAGAAATGCCTATAATAGAAAAAATTTTTTTAAATATATAAATTCCAATAGTAAGAGATTGTATATATAATTCAGGGGACATTCACAAAATGAAATAAAATTCTCATGAAGTAGAGGTATATTTATTGGCATGGAAAACGTTCAAAGTATGTTGCTTCATTTAAAAAGTTGGTTATGAAAAGTTGATGTTTAATATAATGCTACGTTTTAAACACAAGGATAGATGGATATATGGACAAAGAGAAGAAAGGAAAGAAGGGTGGGAGGGAGAGAGGGAAGGAAGAAGGAAGAATGGAAGAAAGGAATGAAGGAAGGAACGAAGGAAGGAAGGAAGGAAGGAAGGAAGGAGGGAAGGAGGGAGGGAGAGAGGAAGGAAGGGAGGGAAGAAAGACAAAAATCCTAGGAGGACATTTTCTAAAATGTTTTCTGTAGGTAGTAGTTATAAATAATATATTTTTATATATTTTTGTGTTAATAAAATTACTTGTATTAACATTAATTATTACTTTTTAAATGTCTGGCACAGATAGTCAAATTTCATTGGCAACCTCATGTCCTCTAACTGAGAGTGAAAATATTGATAGTAATTATTTGCTTTCACCACCACCACCACCAACAAAAAACCACCCAAACCAAATTAACATCTATTTCCCAGCATTTTCAACTATTGTCTCAAAAGGATTTCTACTGAAGTAGCTGAGTATGAGAGCGTTATAGATTTTATAAAACCGATTCTATTCCTTTCTAAATGCAATTCCTGTACAACAGTAGGTATCCAGTGGTAACTAAGCAGGGTTATTTGAACAACGCATACATATTTCATAGTGTGCAAAAAGCCACAAATGCCAAACTCTAAAATCTCTGCAAACATGCACGATTTCCAGTCCCAAGAATGTAATTATTGTCTTGGGATTTGCAGGGTGTCTTGTTGAAGACCTTTTTCATTTTGATAAAACGATGTTGCGAGGAGAATAATGCTCTAACATCCTATGTTAACCTCAATGGTCCTGATCAAGGGGAAAGATTCTTTTTGTAAATGATTTAAGAGAACACTACCTAAAGCCTTTTGTTATCTGTTAGCATAAAGAATGCCTCTCTACTAGTCCACTGTCTGGGAAAATAGGTTTATATCACAATAGGATGTGTGGCCACAAGTCTGACAATTTCAAAATCATTATTATTGGCAAAAGCTGCTATCACCATTTAGACTACATTAAAGGTAAGTTTTGGTATTTCATCTTCCTTTCCCCTCGTTCTCATTATAGAATAAAGATATTTTTAAAATATCCCAGTAATTCAGATATAGATTTTAAAATCAGAAGGAAAAATTATAGTCAAAATGTTTTTATACAGTTCTATAAGAAGTTTATTTTATAAGAATAAGTGAAAATGCAAAGTAAGAATGCTTTTTTAACATGCAACAGAGATGCTTCCAAAAATCAGACAATTGAGACATACAAAATACACATGCTGTTGAAATCAGAGGACAAAGAGAAAGAAGAGAACCTCTCCAAATTGTAAAGGACCGCCCAGAAATTCACTTGCATCTCCAAGAAGCCCCAAAGATACCCCGGACTCTACACAGTTACTGACACCTGACCCTGGTTAGACACTTTCCTGGATAAGCTCAATGACCAAATGCCCTCAGTAACCTGGAAAATATGGTGGAAGTGTCTGTGACCCTAGTCTACTTTGAGAAAGGAAAGGAAGTGACCTTAGGTGGTTTTACCTCATAGACCATTACTCACATCAGAACATCAGGTAATTCTCCACTTCCACATGCTTGGTTAATAACTGCCTATTTTAGTATTAATATTTACAAATGGGCTGTACATCATGTAAACAGAGACAATTTCTTCAGGGCAGAGGGGAGAATCGTGGGCTCATCAAGCGTCAGATGTTGATTTTCTAAAACACCAAAATTACTGAGTGCTCAGCTTCTGCAATAAAGATCCAGACCTGTGGCTAGAACCTTCCATGTTGGGCACACCTGTTCAGGCATGGCTGGATATTGTGTTGCAGATTCACTACATGAACTGTGGAAAGAGATCTGGGGAAATGCTTCAGAAGAATACTAATGCCCTTACTTTGAGGGAGTTTATTGAAAACCCACTCAGCTAAAGAATATGCTTTCCCTACTCTCTGAGTGGCTGGGTAGTCCCAGTGATTTCTAAATATGTGACAGGAACTTGGATTATTGGAATATGCAGATATACTCTTCGGAGTGGATAAAAATCAAAAACAAATAAAAGCCACTTCAAAGCTCTATGGAAGGCAGCAGGTTGATCTTCAGTCTCTTATGAAGATCAGGAGTGATGATAACCATCAAGAGCCATATTTGACAATGTACCAAGAAACTCTGTCATGTTTGATATTACAGTCACATTTAATCTCCAGGAGAATCACTGAAATGCCCACTCTAATTCAGGCATTATTATTCACCTCGGCATGCTCAAAATGTGCTCCTTTGTGCACTAACCCTACAAGTTATTCCTCAAAATATGCAATCATAATCAAATAAGTTAGGAAATGTTGCATACTATGTACGCTTAGGGGTTTCTAATGAGTGTTTCACAATTAAGGCCTTGGTAAGTCCTGTTGGAGAGAAAACTGTTAGCTTTCTTTAATTGAATGTCTCCAGATTTCTTTAACCACAGAATCCTTTTATGGTTACTGACTTTAGACTTATTATCCACTATCTATAAAATAAAGATAGCAATGCCTTACTCTCAGGAATTATAAAAAGGGTTAAGTGAGAAAGTCCCTGACTCACAGTAGGTGAGAAATCCTGTTGTGAGTCCATTTTATCATTCATATATTGTAACCCCAAAGTGTTTCATTTGAACACACATGTTTATAGTGTGCTACTGATGCATGGATAACGAGATAAAATTTTTATGACCTGGAGTTCACATTACAATGGGGAGGAAAGTACATACAGCAGTGACTCTAACATAAGGACAGATATTTCAAAGAGCTGCAACAAAAGTACAAAGAACTAAAGAGTATAGGAGAGAAGGCAGCCGATTCCCACTGAAGTATGGGGGCTACTTTTTCTTTTTTTGAGACAGAGTCTTGCTCTGTCTCCCAGGCTGGAGTGCAATGGCGCTATCTCGGCCCACTGCAACCTCCACCTCTTAGGTTCAAGCAATCCTCCTGCCTGAGCCTCCCAAGTAGCTGGGATTACAGCCGCCTGCCACTGCGCCAAGCTAACTTTGCATGTTTTAGTAGAGATGGGGTTTCGCCATGTTGGCCAGGCTGGTCTCAAACTCCTGACGTCAGGTGATCCACCTGCCTCAGCCTCCTAAACTGCTGGAATTACAGGCGTGAGCCACCATGTCTGGCCAGGGACTAATTTTTTAAAGGAAACAAGACCAAGAGTTAGAGATGAAACCTGAATTTTGGAAGCATCCTGGCAGAGAAATTTTTTGGACTGATCTTCCAAGCACAAGGTATAATATAAGAAAGGCACAGCAGCAAAAAAATGTGGCAGAAAAGAGCTACTGATATAAAAAGACATACATAAAGAGAAATTATTATCTTTTCTAAGCTGGATGTGAACAAAATTCTTCTAATAATCTATTTCCAGTGCTAAATATATATTTTAAACATAGAAAAGTAACATAACAACTCCACTAAAGAGGTGCCTGCCACACCCATATTCCTCAATTGGGGAAATTTCCCAGCTGATAGTCCTTACTTAGGGATGGCCCTAGACTGCCATGTAGTATACCCATCACATCACATGTTTGGTCACCTCCAGAACTGAGGGTACCCAGCCAATTAGCTGGCCAGGAGCCCATGTGGTATACTGGCATGAATAGCATTGCCTACAGAGAAATGAGCTGAGCCATTAAGATTTTCACTCTCTGACATGTAAATAGGGAAATATGGAAAGAAGAGTCTTTGCAGTGATGTCTGAATTTGAATGCATGCAAAGAAAAAAGAGGTTCCTGTGGTAATATACAGATCGGGAGGGACACTAACAAGATACGTGGAGAATGTACTGCACTTTTGAAGAAGCAGTGATCATGAAAAATCAGAAGCTGAGGGAGAGAAAAAAAAAATATCAAGGCTGAATATCAGCTAGTTGATAACGGAACAGAAGCAAGAAAAGATGCCAGAAGAAGTCAAGACCAAGAAAGTAGGTGAAGCTGGGAATTGCTTCAGGATCTTCTACTGCTCAGATCTGCAGTGATACTTCCCATTTAACTTCATTTCCCATGAGCCACAACGGTGTCAGAATGCCTGTTCACAGATTGTCAAGAGAGCCCGTCGGCCTAGTGACCATAAACATCCATGCACTTGTGCTGGTCTGAATGACTCTGTTCCATGGCACTAAATGAGCTAAATTAAACCAAGTTTGGAATAAGGAAGAACAAAGAAATCATCTACAGTCTCAGTGCTCACACATAATGATCACTTTGTGGTGTTCTTCCCTGGTCCTTTTAATGTATTATTTTACTTGAAATGTTTTTCACATAAAATCTATAGAAAACAGGCAATTAAAATTCAGATAATTCAAACAAAGGCAAAAGTGATTATCACCTAAAATATTTAACTACTTAGAAGTTAATAGGTTGGGGCTGAAGGCTTCCTGCAGTTGATTGCCTGAATTAATTTCCTTACTGCCCAGAATGTATTTTGTTTCTAGATAGAGCCCTTCTCTGATTTTAGAAGCTCTCTCTCATTTGGTATGTGCATGACATAAGACCTAGCCTTCACATTTCTCCATTCGGGCTCCATTATGCTGGTGAGTACTTTGCAACTACAAAGAAAGGAGTGAAATAGAAGGCTGTGAACTTCATTAATATTAAATATTAATCCTTCACAAATTAAGGTACAATTTGCCATTAAATGTTAAATGCATTCTTATAGCATCCCTAAAGGGTAGGTGGAATACTTCCTCCTTGTATATGGAGAAGTGGATAAACCAAGAAGGGCAATGGCTTTCTCAATGTCAAATAGCATCATAATTAGTAGTGACAACCAGGACTCGATAGCTCTGAAGCTCCACTTCCTTCCATTTAGTCTTACATTTTTAGATGCCTCCAAAGTAGTTGAAACCGTGTCAGTCTCTGAAAGACACAACATAAATACAATTCATTCCTCCCTTCAAGGCTCTCACTGTATAGTGTGACAGGCAGACATAAACAAAGTATTATAACACAATATAAAACTAAACTCATCATCATCATCGTTATCATCATGATCAACAGCAACAGCATAGCGGTTGCTTTGGTACTAACTTAAACTCTTTCAGTGCCCAAACAACCAAAATAACTAAGTGCTATGCATTGGTCCATTTTACAGATGTGGAAATGTTATATTTTAGGACCTGACCTCATGTCTATCAGAGAGCAAAATTCAGGCTTATAACCCTATGTTGATGTGCCTCTTATATTTAAGGTTTCTATAAATTGCTTCAGGAAAAAAATCAGGAATACATTAATTAGGAAGTAGGAACAATGGAAAAACCCCTTATGGCTTGTTGGCTTCTGTGTGGGCTACTTTAGAATTCTCTTTTATCAGACTCTCATCTCCAAAGACCACTACACCACAAGTAAAAACACTGGGTTCAGGTGCTTGCTTTTCCATTCAGCTTTCACCAAGAATGCTTAAATAACAGTGGAACAACCCAACAAAAATCTCACAACATTTCTATGATGCTCACTTAATTCTGATAGAGATTTTTCCTAGATGATTGGGATGGATTTCTTTTTCCTATGAAAGATAGTGGATCAGCCAGGCACAGAGGCTAATGCCTGTAATCCCAGCACTTTGAGAGACTGAGGCAGCAGGATTGCTTGAGCCTAGGAGTTCAAGACCAGCCTGGGAAACATGGTGAAACCCCATCTCTACAAAAAATGCAAAACTTGGCTAGGCATGGTGGCACGTGCCTGTAGTCCCAGCTACTAGAGAGGCTGAGGAAGGAGGATGGCCTGAGCCTGGAAGTTCAAAGCTGCAGTGAGCTAAGATTGCACCACTGTACTCCAGCCTGGGTGACAGAGCAAAATCTTGTCAAAAAAAAAAGGAAAGAAAAAAAGATAGACAGTCGTTCTTGGTCCATCACCAGTGGTGTTGACATTGGCTTCATTTTTCTACCCACTTGAGACACTTGGGAAACTCTAAGAGTTAGAAAGTTGACTAACTTAGACAACATCTTATTTGCTGCTTCTTCATGATATGTAATAAAGTGGCATTTACTTTCAACAGCCCCCTTGTTAAAGTCATTGGGATTCAAAATGGTGTAAAATGAAAGCAATTCATTATAATTCCACTGAAGTAGACCTTCTTTGTGGGGTTGAATGTAATATCCTAGTCAGGTTGTCAATATTCTTATCACAAACTACAAGTTGGTTTCTGAATCAGCTTATAGAAAAGAACAAAGAGGAAGGAAACTCATTGAAGGTGACAAATAGTCTATTAGCCTAGGAGTAAGAGTCGGAATCTCAGAGGTCACAGGCTTCAATGGAAAGGCAAAAGGCAGCTAATTTTACCACCCGATGCCAACAGTACATCTATACAGAAGGTCAGGCAATCACTATGCAACCTGTACAAAGTAGGCACCACTTCTGGCCAGTCTCAATGCAATATTGCATACAAAAGAAATAGGCAAAAGTTATAGTTTCAGATACTTTTCCAATAACAGTGTTTATTGACCCTGGCTCTGTCTTCTGTGATTCTACTTTGTCTGGTCCTCAGGCTTGCAAACCAAAGGTACACTTTTGTCACCTGCCAGGTTCATGGGGAAGGTTAATCATCCATGATCCAAAGGACTACTGTTTACAACAGAAACATCTTTTTGCAACAATTTCAGAGAATTCAGAAATGCAACATTCTGTATGTTGACAACTATCCTGGAATGGCAAACACAAAAATGACCTAAATAGCTTGTTTTTCAAGACTCAAGAAGTAATTTTCAGGATTCAAAATTGAAGCAATTTGTCCAAAGAAAATGTATATGGTGATTACGAGACAAGCTGAAGAGTCAGATAGACCTGATAATGAATTTCAGCTCTGCCATAAAATAGACTTGTAGATTATTTCATCTCCCTGAGTCTCCATTTCCTAATATGTAAAATGGAGGTAAATAATCAAATCTCTCTCGCAGTCAGAGTTACAAGTTTTGTCAGAAGCCTTATATACTTTTTTCTTTTTCATCTTAGTGTCATCATATCCCTTTGCTGTGGGCACTTTTGTTTTCCTTCTTTTTATTGATGAGGAAATTGAGACTTCAAGAAGTTTAATATTTGCCCAAGGTCATAGAGCAGGAAATAGTTACACTGGGATACAACCTCAGGAATTTGAACTTGAGCATCACAGTTTTCCGTTAAGCTTCTATACAGCCTCTAAGGCAGAGGTTCCCAATCCCCAGACCATGGACCAGTACCAGTCCACGGCCTGTCAGGAACTGGACCACACAGTAGGAGGTAGGCAGCAGGCAAGCAAGTGAATTTTCATTTGTATTTACAGCAGCTCCCTGTCACTCTCATTATGCCCTGAGCTCCACCTCCTGTCAGATCAGTGGCAGTATTAAATTCTCATAGGAGCAAGAACTCTGTTGTGAACTGCATATGTATGAGATCTAGATTGTGCAATCCTTATGAGAATCTAATGCCTGATGATCTGTCACTGTCTCCCATCACCCGCAGATGGGACTGTCTAGTTGCAGGAAAACAAGGTCAGGCCTCCCACTGATTCTACATTATGGTGAGTTAATAATTATTTCATTATACATTATAATGTAATAATAATAGACATAAAGTGCACAATAAATGTAATGTGCTTGAATCATCCTGACACCATACCCCCTACCCACCCCAGGTCTTGGAAAAATTGTCTTCCACAAAATCCATTCCTGGTGCCAAAAAGGTTGGAGACCACTGCTCTAAGCACTCACTAAATATGTATCATCATCACCATCGCCATCATCGTTACTACCTCCATCCCTACCTTTCTACCGTAGCTACTCCTACCACTGCTGTGGCTGCTGCTACTACAGCTGCTGTGCTACTCTCACCACCAGTATAGCTAAAATACATTGGAGAAAAAAAAAATATTGTGCATAGAGATGCAATACTTATCTTTTAAATATGGAAACATTTTAATCCCAACAGAATTTTCCAACTAAACCTTTTCAGACAGTTTGAGAGTAATAGGCTATGTCCTGCTGAGGAAACTTTTCCCATACAACATGTCCACCCTCATAGTGCTATATGTATTCTTGTGTTTATGTTCCCTTTAGCAAGATAAAAAGGAAAAAGAAAGAATTAGGAGGTGGGGGATATATTTGTTAATGCTGCAGAATGAGAATCAGCATAGAACACTGAAGAAGCCCAATGCTCTAGTCCCGTGGACCTTTGCTAGGGCTTGGCTCTGTCACGTGTTGAAGATGAAACCTGGAGTAAATCACTCAACCTCGAGGGACTTCTTATTTCTAACATGTAAGATCAGGTTGCCTCTAACTCTAATATTCAGTAAATCTATAAAAATATCTTCATATAAAAAAGCCCTAGGTATAAGTAATCCTCCAAGAAACCCAAAACAAACAGAAAAGCCTACCCAAAGGAGGTCTCTTCTGCTGGTTTATCCACTTATGTTCTAATTAACCAAGAATAAGGATAGCCTGTCTTGAAATTTTCTTTGGAAGCCTAGAATTTAAATGCGTGTCATTGCACACAGTATTTTCCCTTCAGAAATCCTTCTAATGAGCCAAGGGAAGAGTACATTTTTCCTTTGTAGGTAAATTTCATTGGAGTTCATTGTATTCTAACAAACTAATTAATGCTGAAGACTACAAGAGCAGAATAACACTGCTCTGAATGCTTTATGTTTGTAGTGTTCTTTTCAGTTTACCCAGAGCTTTTGTTTCTACCAGATCATGTGTTTCAAGCTTCAGACAAAACCAGTCATTAAACTTTAGATCCATAATGTCCAACTGCCTGTAGGCATCCCTCTGGGGACACCCCACAGTTGTCACAAACTCCACAGCCCAAAACTGAACTCACTAAATCTGTAAAAACTCCATTCTGCTTTATCTCTGTGATGTCACCATTCACCTAATTCCAAAACAGAAACCTGGCTGTTCGTCCCTCTCTTCTTCCTAACCTCTCCCTTTAAAATCAGGACGTGCGTATTTTATCTCCTAAATGTTTCTTGGCCATCCTTTCTATCCTTGTTCTCTCCCTTCCCCATCTGTCACCTGGACTCCTGCAGGTCTGCTTAACTTGTCACCCTGTCTCTGGTCTTATTTTTCCCAAATCCATTTTCCACATTTCTACCCTGGAAACAACTAAAACACCACCCTCTGTAACTCCTGGGAATGGTTCTCCATCACTTCAAAATTCACAATATAAAACTCAAGGACCTTCACAACCTGACCTCTACCTACTTCTCTAACCTCACTTCCCATACTTCACGCTCAAGCCACACGAGGCTGCTTCTCGTATCCATGCTGTTGCTCATGATATCTACTCTGCTGCAGAGGCCACCTGCTATTGCCACATCTAGTCCTTCACTAGGCTGACTCTTCCTCACCCTGTAAGCCTCAGTTCAAGAACTACAACCTCCAACCACAAAAATATAAAGAGAGAAAATATTAAACCACTCTTAACAATGTTCCTGGACATGTTCTAAGTAAATTACAGGCATCGGTCTATTTAATACTTGCAGTGACTATATGCATAAAATACTATTGCTATTCTCATTTTATAGATGGTGATATAGTTTAGATATTTGTCCCAACCCAAATCTTATGTCAATTGTAATTCCCAATACTGGAGGTGGGGCCTGGTGGGAGGTGTTTGGGACCTGGGGGTGGATCCCTCATGGCTTGGTGCTATCTTTGTGATAGCAAATGAGTTCTCCTAAGATCTGGTCATTTCACCATGTGATGTGCCTCTTCCTTGCTTTGCCTTCTGCCATTAGTAAAATCTTCCTGAGGTCTCCCCAGAAGCCGAGCAGATGCCATCACCCTGATTCCTGTAAAGTCTGCAGAACCATGAGCCAATTAAATCTTTTTTCTTTATAAATTATCCAGCCTCTGGTGTTTCTTGCTAGCAATGCAAGAACAGCCTAATACAGAGGGGAAACTGAGGCACAGAAATGCTAAGTGGCACAACTAGCAAGTGGCATGAAAGCTGGAGCTCCCTGGCTCCAGAGTTCTGTTTCAAACTCCTATACCACACATCTTCCCGTGAGCCTTCCCCGATTTCCCTCCATCACCCCATTCTCCCCACTGATGATGTGATTTCCATCTGATATAGTTTGACTGTGTCCCCACCCAAATCTCATCTTGAATTGTCTCTCCCACAATTCCCATGTTTGGGAGGGACCTAGTGGGAGGTTGTTGAATCATGGGGGCAGGTCTTTCCCAGGCTGTTCTCATGACAGTGAATAAGTCTTATGAGATCTCATCTGTAAGGGGGCATTTCCCCGCACAAGCTCTCTCTTTGCCTGCTGCCATCCACATAAGGTGTGACTTCCTCCTCCTTGGCTTCTGCCATGATTGAGAGGCCTCCCCAGCCACATGGAACTGTAAGTTCATTAAACCCTTTTTCCTGTATAAATTACTCAGTCTCGGGCATGTCTCAGCAGTGCAAAAATGGACTAATACAGTAAACTGGGACCAGGAGAATGGGGGTCTGCTTAAAAGATACCTGCAAATGTGGAAGTGAATTTGGAACTGGGTAACAAACAGAGATTGGAACAGTTCGGAGTGGTCAGAAAAAGACAAGAAAATATGGGGAAGTTTGGAACTCCCTAGAGACTTCTTGAATGGCTTTGAACAAAATGCTGATAATGATATGGACAATGAAATCCTGACCAAGGTGTTATCAGATGGAAATGAAGAACTTGTTGGGAACTGGAGAAGGTGATACTTGGTACATTTTAGTGAAGAGACTGGTGGCATTTTGCCCATGCCCTAGAGATTTGTGGAACTTTGAACTTGAGAGAGATGATTTAGGGTATCTGGAGGAAGAAATTTCTAAGCAGCAAAACATTCAAGAGGTGACTTGGGTGCTGTTAAAGGCATTCAGTTTTATAAGGGAAACAGAGCATAAAAGTTCAGAAAATGTGTAGCCTGATAATGCAATAGAAAAGAAAATCTCATTCTCTGAGGAGAAATTCAAGCTGGCTGCAGAAATTTGCATAAGTAACTAAAAGCTGAATGTTAATCCCCAAGACAATGGGGAAAATGTCTCCAGGGCATGTCAGAGGTCTTCATGGCAGCCTCTCCCATCACAGCCCCTCCCATCACTGGCCTAGGTGGAAAAGATGGTTTCCTAGGCTTGGCCAAGGGGCCCCCTGCTGTGTGCAGCCTAGGGATTTGGTGCCCTGCATCCCAGCTGTTCCAACTGCAGCTAAAATGAGCCAAGGTATAGCTTGGGCTGTGGCTTCAGAGGGTGCAAATCCCAAGTCTTAGCAGCTTCCATGTGATGCTGAGCCTGCAGTTGCACAGACATCAAGAACTGAGGTTTCGGAACCTCATCTAGATTTCAGAAGATGTATAGAAATGCCTGGATGTTCAGGCAGAAGTTTGCTTTAATGGCAGGACCCTCATGGAGAACCTCTGCTAAGGCAGCGTGGAAGGGAAATGTAGGGTCAGAGCCCCCACACAGAGTCTCTGCTGGGGCACTGCTTAGTGAAGCTATGAGAAGATGGCAACCATCCCCAGTCCCCAGAATGGTAGAGCCACTGACACCTTGCACCATGTGCCTGGAAAAGCCATAGACACTCAATGCCAGCCCATGAAAGAAACCAGGAGGGAGACCATACCCTGCAAAGGCACAGAGGCGGAGCTGCCCAAGACCATGGGAACCCACCTTTTGCACAAGTGTGACCACAATGTGAGACGTGGATTCAAAGGAGATCATTTTGGAGCTTTAAGATTTGACTGCCCTGCTGTATTTTGGATTTACATGGGGCCTGTAGCCCCTATGTTTTGGCCAATTACTACCATTTGGAATGGCTGTATTTACCCAATGCCTACAACTTCATTGTATCTAGGAAGTAACTAACTTGCTTTTGATTTTACAGGCTCATAGGCAGAAGGGACTTGCCTTGTCTCAGATGAGACTTTGGACTGTGGACTTTTGAGTTAATGCAGAAATGAGTTAAGAATGTGAGGGAAGACATGGCTGGTTTTGAAATGTGAGGACAAGGTTTAGGAGGGTTGAGGGGTGGAATGATATGGTTTGGCTGTGTCCCCACCCAAATGTCATCTTGAACTGTATCTCCCACAAGTCCCATGTGAGAAGGACCCAGTGGGAGGGACCCAGTGGGAGGTGGTTGAATCGTGGGAGCAGGTCTTTCCCGTGCTGTTCTCATGATAGTAAATAAGTCTCACAAAATCTGATGGTTCTATAAGGGGGAGTTTCCCTGCACAAGGTTTCTCTTTGCCTGCCACCATCCACATAAAATGTGACTTATTCCTCCTTGGCTTCTGCCATGATTGTAAGGCCTCCCCAGCCAGATGGAACTTTTCTGCTGTATAAATTACCCAGTCTCAGGTATGTCTTTATCACCAGTGTGAAAATGGACTAAAACACCATCCCAGAGATTTATCCATTATGGGGCATACAAACCATGGTTTTCCAAAGTCCAGTCTTAGCAACACCTTCATTACAATGTTCCAGCATATGTATTAAAAATTGCAGTTACTCCTTTTCTTAAAACCATCCAAAAATGCATAGTTCTGCACCTCCCCCAGATCTCTTGAATTAAAACTCTCAAAAGGCAGAGCACAGGAAACTGTGTTACTAACAAACTTCGTATTAGAGTCTGTGCACATACAATAATATAGGGATTAAATCAGATAATGCATGTATGGTACTTAGTCCACAAATTCTCACATAATAAGTGCTCCAAAATGTTAGCCCCTGTTGTTTTTATGGCCGTCCTTATTGCTGTCTCATACAAAGGAACAAGACTAAACAAGATCTAATGAATTTTCTATTTACGAAGAAAAAAAGTAGAAGAGAGATGACAAACCACGCTACTAGAACCATAACACATGAGGTGTTTTGTGATCGGGAAAAGAATAATTTTGAAGGAAATAAGAAGTTTGTGCTTTCCAGTTCCATGTTCTCTCGGGTTTGTCTTAGGTAAACCACAGGGGAAGAAAAGATACAGATATATTTTAATTTTAGCAGTTCTATTCCTGAGAATAGTGGCGCCTACTTAAGTAACATGACCCCAAGTACAGGAATTAGGGTGATTAAACATTTAAAAGCTTAAAGCCATCAGCACTGTCACACTATGAAGTCTCAAGCCTCAGAAAAGCAGAAATAGCCAGCTAATGTAAGCAAGAGAAATCCGTCTGAGCTACAAATAAGTATCTTATTCTGGAAAAGAAGATCTACAGTAAAGTTAACCCCATGAGGAATGCATTAAAGTCCTTGATAGACAAAATGACATCTTGAATATAATATCCCATAGCTTCAAAATCTTGCTCTTTCTATATGTCTTATTTTATATGTATCACTTATTGAAACCAGTTATTTAACTTATCTTTCATCTAATGGTCAGTTTGAAACTTTTTTTAAGTTAAAAGTGTTTGCTTAGCATGTATTAATTCCTAATCTCTAGTCACCAATGCCCAAAGCAGGGTGATCGGCTATGAATTATTTTCTTGAGTTGCTGGAGACATTACTGCCATGTGAAGAACTGCAAGGATGTCAAATGTCAAAGGAAGCAACAAGAAGTGTTATGGAGGCCGACGGTAACTTTTTTTTTGTCTTGTTTTTGTTTTTTGTTTTTTTTTTGTAAAGCATTTCCTAGTTCCTTCATTAGAATAAGTATTGTTCCTTATTATAATTGTTTATATATCTGTCTTTCTACTACTCCTGGACAGTAGGGACAGGGTCTCATTCAACATTGTGTCATTAGATTGAGCAAAGAATAGGCAGTCAGTAAATGCTTGTTGAATTGAAGGAAAGAGGGAAGAAAGAAAGGAAAGATGGAAGGAAGGAAGGAAGAAAAGTTGGTTACCGGATGCTCATAATGCTTAGCAGTTTACAGTTAGAATGGATGCAAATTCAAACTTGCAATAACAACACAGTAAAAATAATTCTGTAAAACCACTCCCTCTACAAATAAATAGTAAATGCCTACCACGTGCAGGAGCGTGCTAGTTCCTAAAACTAAGTGCTTGTATTACCTCTCAAGCCACGTACTAAATAAACACAGTAACCACATTCCTCACTCTCATGGAGCCTCCACTCCTGGAGGAAAAAGGACATTAAACTTTTAATAGAAAGTCAGTTTATTGTGGCCATTGGGGAAGTAATAAATGATGGAGTGAATAACAGAAAAGCTAGTGAGAAACTATGAATATATTTAATGAAAAAATGATGAAGGAATGGGAGTGTTTAACCTGGAGAAGATTAAGAAGATCATAAAAATGCTCTGGGACAATTAAAGAGGGAAATCCTTACATTAGGCATATTTAGGATGGCCATGGAATGCAAAACAAGGACCAAAATGTAGATGTCCAAGGAAGTAGATTTGGGGTTAATTTGAGGAAAACTAATCTCATTGTTGACCTCCAACTTGAATCCTGGCCAATATTATGGAGACAGAGCCTACTGCCTGGCTCTACGCCAGTCGCCCCAAATCAAATCCAATGAGAAAGTTTACGAGTTATTCTACATGGAGTTGGCCATCTTGCTTGGTACCATGTCAAAGGCTTTACCGCATTGACTATTTTTATTTAATTGCCCCTAAAAACCCTGTGCCTTACGGAAATCTGTCACTCTCCCACCCTGATAGAGAAATAGAGGCATCAGCTTATAAAAACCCCAGAGTTCCCTCCCCACGTTCTTCCCAGCTATCTTGTATATCTTCCTCTCTGTCCTGAATTCAGCAGATCTTAGTCTCAGGTTATCGTGCCTCAGATTTTTGTTACCTCTTGATGCCTTTTATGATCGTACCATAATTCTCAGAATCACCTGAAGGTTTTCTCTTGTGAAAATCAGAAATTATGTCTTCATGGTCAGCTCCTCTCATGAAATATTTGGCTAATCTACTGTATCTCAACCTACAGTTGAACTCTCCTTCTACCTGGTTATTCTGTACAACCTGGGTACTGCTCATTTCTTTGCAACCTGAAATTATTTTATATTTTCTAGAACTGTCTGAGATATATACCATTCTTGCACCACTCAGATAGAGAAAAAGATGGTGATGTTCTTTAGACAGACACACATTTAAAAGCAGAAGCACAGTGCTTACATATATCTACAGAGGGGTGTATATCCCTTCTTTGCATTTATTTATTTCCTAAATATTTGTCAAGCTCCTACTATGTGCCAAGCACATTCTAGAAGCTGGAATACAGCACTGGACCAAAGATAAACTTATCTGCTCTCATGGAACTAATTCTTTGTTGGCAAAAAAAGAGTACACAAACAATACACTCACCAACACAGAAATGTGTACATACATATATGACACATATGGCTTTATTGATATATAATAAAATGTAAATATTTCATGTATGATTTGATAAATTTTGACATATGCATTCACCTGTGAAATCACCACTACAATCAAGAGAATTTCTGCCTGCTGCTTTATAATCTCTATCCAACCCCCTCCCAAGTAACTACTGATCTGCTTCCTATCACTATTGTTTGTATTTTCTACACATTTATGTAAGTGAAACCATACAGTATGTACACATTTTTGTCTGGCATAATGATTTTGACATTTATCCATGTTGTTGCACATTTCAATAGTTCATTAGTTTTTATTGCTGAGCATCCTATTGTATGGATATATCACAATTTATTTCTCTATCTACCTGTCAATGAACATTTGGGTTGTTTTCAATTTTTAGCTAATAAAAATAAAGAGATAGATTGATCAATAGACAGAGGCATATGTAATGTGTGTGTATATACATATATATATACACACACATACACACAAACATCTATGTATATACACATATGTATATGTCATCTCTATATCTACCTATGTATATATACACACATATACAAATTCATCTATGTCTCCACTCACAATTTGTACTCTCCAGCACTTTCACTGGTTCCCTTGTGAGTTCTAAGTCAAAAGGCATTGACAGAAATAGGTTTGGCAGGCTGTGAATAGGATTCAAGCATTCATTAGGAAAGTGCTCAATAACCTCAAGGGTTTCTTTAAACATAAAGGGGAAGACACTGGAACCCTCTCAGTCGTTCATTGCGTGCCCTTGTAATGTGCTTGCAACACACCCAATACATTGCCCACCACAGCAAGATGCTCTCATTCTAGTTGAGAAAATCTCCTAGACCTCAAAGATCACAGACTCAGATTTATGTGATCAGATAAAAATGTATTCTGCAGTCATCCTTGGAAAATCCCAAGTAAAACAAATTAAAAGAAACAAAAACCCCTACAATATACCAGGAGGGCAAATCAAAACTGAAAAGCTGTGCCCCAATAAAAATTAAAGTTACAATACACATTCATAGTTAGTCGCTCTCTGTCTGTTGTAGAGGTAGAAGTATTCTGATCTCCCTAATTTGAGGGCTGTTACAGTTTAGATAACAGATGAAACAAACTGAGTATACAATCAAAATGAAACCACTTACGAAGCTTAAAATCTATAGCCTTATAGATGATTTTGCTCTTCTTGATGGGTCTACATTTACTATGAAACCACAGCTCTGGGAGGCAACCGACCATGGAAAGTGATAATTAGCTAAGATGTATATACGAAGGCAATTAGTTTCTTTTTTCTCAAAAATGCTGGTATTCCCCAGAAAGAATAAAGAAAAGAGTTTAAATGAAGATAAAAGATTCCTAGAGCTTGCATCTTTGCTGATCTTATTAAATTTACAACACAAGACAATTTTATCATTAATATTATACAATGGCATAAACCACAATAGGATACTTCTCAAGCAGAAAATGGCAAAAAAAAATTACACAAAACACAAAATAGTTTCTGAAGAGTTAAGAAGCTTTCTTGGACAAGTTATGTTACAATAAAATATTAATCTATGCTCATTTGTCATGTGTTAATTAGCAGAATAAGCTGTAGGAAGTCCGGATTACCATGCAAATGTTAATTAGGTCATAATTTATGTTAAGCATTTCTAAGTTTAGGAGCACCGCGTCTCATTTAGCAGCAGTTGAACTTTAGAAATAATTTGCATGTGCAACTGCTCGTTTTCAATTTTAGTATGACAGTCACTTCATTTTAATAAATACAAGAAACTGCATTTAAATAATAGCAAATTCTGGACTAATTTGGTCACAGCCAGTGCATTTCCCTAGGAAATTGAAACTTTGTCCTTTCATCACTATTCAGGTAATAAAAAAAAATATGCTTCAGAAGATATTTTTCCTAAAAGAGCCCAGAGAGTCCTCCTGACTCCTCATCAACTATCCCCATTTCTTTTTTTGGAGAGTATGTCCTCCCAGCTGGTTTTACACATGATCCAGGTTGGCCATCTTCCTTTCCCACCTCATCATGTTTTTACCCCTCCACTTGGGTTTGCTACACAGCAGCATTCTACCGGTTCTCCCCTATTTTGCTTTTACATATTTGAATTTATTTTTCTTTAAGTTGTCAACTTATTACTTTTTTTTTTATTCTGTTGCAGAGTAATGTAGAATTCCAGCTGAATTCCTGTAAGCCACAGGAAACTCACATTAGAAAGGTAAAAAGTCCTTTATCCCAGGTAGGAAATCTTCGGAAAGAAAAGCAATTCTGGCATCGCCAGAGTGGGTAATCTTTTTATTTACTGCTATACTGGTTCCGAACAGCCTTCCTAACCTTTCTTGTGGCATGGACTCCTTTAGTGGTCCAGTGAAGCCTACGCATCCCTTTTAAAATAAAGGATTAAAAAGAAAACTAATTATAATGAAATAACATTTCTTTTTTTTTTTTTTTTTTTTTTTTGAGACGGAGTCTCGCTCTGTCACCCAGGCTGGAGTGCAGTGGCGCAGTCTCGGCTCACTGCAAGCTCCGCCTCCCGGGTTCACGCCATTCTCCTGCCTCAGCCTCTCCGAGTAGCTGGGACTACAGGCACCCGCCACCACGCCTGGCTAATTTTTTTGTATTTTTAGTAGAGACGGGGTTTCACCGTGGTCTCGATCTCCTGACCTCGTGATCCACCCGCCTCGGCCTCCCAAAGTGCTGGGATTACAAGCGTGAGCCACCGTGCCCGGCCATGAAATAACACTTTAAAAATGTGTGATATAATAAGATGTATGCTTCTTTATTAATGCATTAAAGAACATAATCTGACTGCAGGTCTGCGGGTCTGAATAATGACTGTAATTTCAAAATACCTGTAGTAAGAACCCTAATTGATTTTTCAAGCCCTCTGCATTTCAACAGTATAAAAATACCTGAGATTTCTACTGGTGACAAAGTCACAGGACTCTAGAAAGATATTTTTAATCAATGTTTTCCTAACTTAAGTTTTACATTATAATTATGAAATGTAACCTTTTAAAAAATATTTTTACTTTCAAAAACTATTTTCATTTTATACTTCTTGTCCATGTGCAAACTTTTTTTAAAAAAACATATGTATAATTATGGTGCATGCCAAATTTATTGCATCTTTAATGGTTTCTTATTACCAGTAGCAGTAATATCTAAAACATTCTCTAAGATGAGACCCACTGTTAGCTCAAGAAGGGAAAGTCTGTAGCTCAGTGACTGGGGCCTAGGTAATCCCAGCCCTCACTCATCACCCGCAGCCCTGAGTTTATTTTACATATGGGCTTTCAAATAAGCTTTGATTCACACTTTTCTTTTTTAATGTGAATTTGCTGCCAACATTTTAAAATTCTAACTTGCAAATAAAAACCCAGATTTCGAACTTCTCATAGGCAATGCTGGTGCTGCATTTCTATGTGGCAAGGATCCACTGGAGCTGAGCCTGTTTTTTTTTTTTTTATCTGGATACAGTGTCCCCTTCTCCAAAATCATTTTTCTTTTTAGGTTACCTGTCTGGCCCCTGTGGGCATTTGAGTTGGCAACCACCTGTTAGATGATAAAGTTTAGATTTCTTAAGACTGTCACTGAAGACTGTCAAAAACTAGTGCTTTTAGCTAATTGCTTTTGAGAGCTTTTGGTGTTACTATTTCCCCAGAAATGGAATTGGTAACTTTCCCTACCATGGAGCATTTCTTTCCTTCATTCAACCCATAAGGACTGCTTCTTCGTTATGGTTATCTCTTACCCAAGCCACATCCAAATTTCAACTCATAATTCAAATATTACCTCTTCTATGAATCCTCTCCTACTACTTCAAACTGAAATATTTGTCTCCACTCTTGATGTGCAGCTAGCAGAGAATAGGAATTTCAGCTTATGGTTTAGATTTTTCCATTGGAAAAACCCTAGGGTCAGGCATATGTATAGGAACTCACAATTCCCTGTTGATTTTATTTTCATTGGTTTGGTCAAGAACCTGCTTTTCGTTTCTTGTTTCGTTCATGTTTTGTTCTTGCTGTTTATTTGTTGGCGTTCACTTTCCCACGAATAAATTATTCTCCAGAAGTCACGAACTAGTCTTTCAGGGCCTGTGCATTATTTTAAATGACAAAAAAACTTTGCTTATTTGACCATGTTTGTGGCATCTCTTGAAAAGATTTGCCTAGGATCACAATATTGGGCCTGAAGCCCCATATGGCAACTACTGGTTGAAACTGAGTAGCAGAAGTCTCCCTCCAGTTTCCTGCAGTCCTCACCATCCCCTATTGTAGTGCCCTTGATTCACCTTGATAGTCCATATTACCTACCTCCTCCCAATCCCAGAAATAGCTTGGTTTGCGACCACTTAGTCTACACAAAAATAAGATTATTAAAGAAAAAAAATAAGTGATAGTCACGAAGAGGTTTTGGCTGTTAGAAATGTAGTAGCAAAAAACCAACTGATAGCATCTAAAATAAAATACCACATACTTATGTCTAGTACATGTTTTTTGGAAGCATCGAACCCCCTACCATGTCTTTGGAAACAAAAACCGTATCGTTTGAGGTATCACTTCTACATTTCCCAATAAAAAGGAAAATTTCTCTTTGATGAGGGATAAATGTGATATATTCAGGGCAGACAAAAAGAGAGAAACCATGCTGCACCAGTGGTTCAACCTCCCCCTCCTTTCCTGACGGGTGTTTTGTGGAGAAAGATGACCTCATCCTCAAAAATAGAGATATTTCTTGAATGTTCATAATGTACCTTTAATCGTCAACTACAGTTTTATTCTTCATCTACATATCTGCTCTTTTTTGGAATCTACTTCCCTTTCAAGACACTGCACATGATCAATAGTGCTTATGACCTATGCAAAATGCACCTGTTATTCTGGTCTTAAATCACTGCTTTCAAGCTTCAAGCAAATCCCCCTTCCCAGTTTTCAGTGATGTGATAAACAAGTGTATTTTCATCCTGCCTGTACCCTCTTTAATTCTGAGGATGTATATGCCATTCCTACTCAGACCTTGTATCCCTGCACTGATTCCCACCATGCCTTTTAACCTGTTCTCATGGAGAAATCATTCTACCATGCTGAATGTACTCAGTCTCCTTTCTCAGGACTTCTTCTCTCAGGACACACAGACTGAATTACATGCAGAATTCCTGAAATGGGAAGTTTATACAAACAGAGAAATTTATCAAGCACCATAATTGTTTTTAAAATTATATATCATTTTCTTTTTTTTTTTTTTTTTTGAGACAGAGTCTCGCTCTGTCGCCCAGGCTGGAGTGCAGTGGCGCAATCTCGGCTCACTGCAAGCTCTGCCTCCTGGGTTCACGCCATTCTCCTGCCTCAGCCTCTCCGAGTAGCTGCGACTACAGGCGCCCGCCACCACGCCCGGCTAATTTTTTGTATTTTTAGTAGAGATGGGGTTTCACCGTGGTCTTGATCTCCTGACCTCGTGATCCGCCCGCCTCGGCCTCCCAAAGTGCTGGGATTACAAGCGTGAGCCACCACACCCGGCCAATTATATATCATTTTCATAATCAAGATGAAAACACAACTGTCAACCTGACACTCAATAAGTCTCCTTTTCAAAGTCTTCTAGCTGATATATAACATCTGCATATAGCATCAATGAGAGAGACAGACTCGCATATGCCATGTCATGGAGCTTTCCATGGGGAAGTTTCACAGTATTCTCATTGGCTGCTGTCCACTCAGTTTAGGCAGATATTTATTTTCTACAACTGTTATCTCCATCTCCAAACAAAGCTGAGAAAGAGATCCAGAGAGAGTCAGCGAGAAAGAGAGTACACACACGCTAAAGAAGAATATGGTCAGTACACACTTGAACCTATGTCACACCCACTGTGGGATCTGTTGAATCATCCATCCTGACAAGCTGGTTTGTGATGGTGAGACTTAAACAATCCACATTTTCATTATATAGAGCCTAACCACTAACAAGAGCAACCAAAAGCCAGCTAATTGAATTATCCACAAGCCCATTTAAAGAAGAAATATTGCTCAATAAAATTATACAGTCTCTCTCAAGCCCACCCCTCCAACTCTTTTATCTTTTCTCTAAGGCATATGTACCTGACATCCATGACAAAGATCCACAGCTCAACAGAGACAGACCCAAGAGAGATGGAGGCCAGTTTCTCCACATTCACAGGGGCCAGAATAATGTTATGCATAAGCAAACAAGAAGCTTACTGTAAAACATGATGCAAGGATTTCTGGAGAAGGGCCCACCATCTCATCTGCTGGTCTAGAATAGTCCACGCACCTGTCCGCTTCTCTGCCTGAAATTCTACCAGCCTAGTTTCACTCCTTCAGGGTAAAGTGTTATGGCCTAAAACAATGTTCTTTAAAAATATCTGCCCTAGGCTAAATTGAAGTTGCATCAGTCAATTTTATGGCCAGTGTCTACCTTTGCTTGTTTCTACCCATGGAAACCATGTAATTGGAGCTGCTGTGTGGAGGTGGTGCCACAGGAGAAGGCTGAGGAAGACAGGGATTGTGAAAAATTGTGAGGGCACTGGCAATTTAGGAAGTTGACATCCCCAGAGGGAAAAGGGAGATTCTGAAAGACACACACACACACACACACACACACACACACACACACACACATAGTTGCAATGGTGGACTTTTGAGGCGATGAGGCACATAAGTCAGAGAACAGTATGGAGGCATCAAAAATAAATTTCTCTTCCTTCCCAGTTTTTTGTGTTTTTTTTTTTTTTTTCCTTCAGTGAGCCTTGATTATACGTGGAGCGAGCCCCTTTACCATTCAGGAGTAAATTCTCACTTCAGCCTAAAGAATGCCACGTGCTTAGCTGGCTCCTCTAGCCCCCAGAGGAGGAGGCCAGGAACAAGCCTGTGGGGGCTCCCCAGCTGCCTCCCAGGAATAGATTTATTTGCACCCAGCAATTTAGGCTCAGGTGCTCTTCTAAGTAAAAACAATTATGCTCACTCCGCCGTGGCACTCGGGTTAATAATTCCCAAATGAGTCAGTAAATCAAACAAGCACACTTTTACAAAAGATCTTATTTTCTCTGATTCTTTAATTCATTTAGCTAGGGCTGGCCCTTGGCTAAACTGTGGACTAGATAAAGACTATTCATTATCGGCTCTCTATATCCCAGGCCTCTCTGTCACTGTGCAGACACACACTGAGTGCCCCTTTCTTACCGTAGAGGTCAGGGTACTGCTGTGGCTCCTTACCTGCATCTGCACTCTCTACCCAGCATTCCCCGTCTTGCTCTCAAAACCCACCTGTCCTGTGTTCTGCTCTCTCAGAGATGTGTACTATTCCTTCCAGGGTAGCTTATTAGTAGGTAGAATATAGGCTCTGCAGCCCAGCTCCGTGAGCTCAATTCCCATCTCTGCCATTTACTAACTCTGTGATCTTGAGGAGGTTACTTAGCCTTTCTGCCTCAGTTTCCTCATCTATGCATTCAAATAATAGAATCTACTTTCCAGGGTTGTTGTAAGGATCAAATGTTTCATATATATAACATTTGTGGTGTATGTGTGAGTGTGTGTATGCGTGTGTGTGATTAGTGTGTGATTAGGGCTGTGCCTGGCACTTTCCATGCACCCAACGAGCATTCACTATTTCTACTATTATTATAAACGACATATAAGTCATAGTCCTCCAATTGTATGGTCTTCTTCTTCAGGCTGTTCACACTAATTTTCTCCAATATGTCTTCTCAGCTCCTGGAGAAAGTTTGAAGTGGCAGTAAAGAAAGCACTTTGATATCATTTATACCATGAAAGTGATAGAAACAACAACTTATTACTCATTATCATGTGGGAATTTTCTATATAATAGCAAATATCTCCACAATTTGGTCTCATCTTCAGCAATCACTGGGTGGCTTCTGATCCTGAAACCTCCCAATTTACAACCTTTTTCTGCCTTGCCACCAGAGCTCATCTTTGTAAATAGTTATGGACTGAACCCAAAGATACAGCAGCCATAGAAAACATTATACAAGCCTTCGTCTATGGACTATTCATTTAAAAATAATAAAACTATAGTTTTTAGAAGTCTGAAAACGGTATCAATATACAACTCTGTTCAACAAGCAGCAGCCAGTTGTTTTCTGAGAGACATTATTAAACGTGTGTGGCTTTGTGTATCGCTTTAAGAACACTTTTTTCTTTACCTCTGGAATTTAGAAACTTACTGTATTTTCAACATTGACTCAGGAGTGAAAAACTGAGAAGTCAATCTCAGCTATGTCTATTAATAACTCAGAGATCTTGTGAACATTCATTGTCCTCCCCAGGACTCCATGTGTCTATCTGAGAAATGGTAAGGGAGAGAAGGGGAAAACGATCTTACAGAATTGACTCAAGCTTAAACACCAATATGTGAGAACACCTTATAAACTGAGATCATCACAAAATACAGATTATTATTGTTATGTTGCAATAATAGTCAATGTTTTTGAGCTGTTATCATATACTGGGAACTCTCTTAAATGCATTACATAAATTATCTTGCTCAATGTTTATAACAATATAAGATATAAATCTTTATTTCCCCCATTTTACAGATGAGGAAACCAAGGCTTAAAGTTGTTGCATAACTTTCTGAAGGCCACATAGAGAATAAGTGATAGAGCTGTGAACTTGATTTCACTAACCAGATTATTAGCGTCTACACTATAGTTCCAGCAGAAGTAGAGACATCACTGCTTCCACTTTAGCTGCAAAGATGATTGTCATCCTTTACACCTGTGATTAGTTTCTTATTGCTGCAGTAGCAAACTGCCATGAACTTAGTGGTTTAAAATACAAAAATGTATTATCTTGCAGTGAGATCAGAAGTCTGAAATGCATTTCAGGGGGCTTAAATTAAGGTGTTAGCAGGTCTGCACTCCTGAAGGTTCTAGGGGAGAATCCATTCTTTGCCTTCTCCAGCTTCTGGACGCCACCCACATCACTTGGCTCACGACCACCTCCTCTGTCTTCAAAGCCAACCATTGCATCACTCCACCCACTGCTTCTGTCGTCACATTTCCTTCTCTGACTCTCACTGGAGGCTGTATCTTTCACTTACAAGAATTCTTGTAATTACATTGAATCCACTCAGGTAGCCCAGGATAATCTTCCCATACCAAGATCCTTAATTTAAAAACACCTGCAAAGTCCCTTTTGCTGTGTAAGGTAACTCATTCACAGGTTCTGTGGATTGGGATATGGACATCTTTAGGGAGAGCCCTTATTTTGCATATCACACACTGCAATGACCAAGTTATAAAATTACAATTAAAAAATTGTTTCTAATGTATAAAAATGGAAAGGAAGCAGATTGCTTCCACCCTAGCATATTTCCTGAGATGAAGTTCCATATTTAAATGAAGCATTGGAATTGATATTGTCTCATTAATTTAGTAAAATGATTAATGTGATGTGCAACAGAGGGATGAAGAAAATACACGGGATCACCTCTTTTCAATACTGATGAGAAGGAGCTGGCCTTGGGTGAATACGGGAGTTCTGTTTCAAGTGATGAGATTTGGCCCCATAACACAGATAACTGAACTATCTCTAACTATGGACCATTAGACAGCATTTGAATTATCACACTGCCAAATCCACAAACTATAAGTTTCTATTCCTGGCTCCCAATTCAAGAGGTGAAATATACATTGATTTGGGTTCAGGAGAGGATGCTCTGCCCTCCCTGGGGAAACAGAATTGCTGGCCAAGGGCAGAGGAACCTAAAATGTGTGTTAGAGAAGACAGATGATGGGCAGAATTGTAGCTTTTCCCATAAAAACTCCTGTAATAAGTCGTGACCAGTCAGCCACTCCCTCACTATGATGATGTCAACTTAACATGGGTGACAAATGGATCTTGGTATTGCAAGGGGTGAGCAGTAACAAATGCAAATTTTCCCTACTCAGCTCATCCAGACCCCTCAGTGTCTCCCACCGAATTCCTGCTGCCAATGTCTGCATACTTAAGCCAGAATTTGCTTTTTTTCTTGGAACTACAATCAAACCATCCTATTCGTGGCTAGCAGGCTGAAAGTGCCTGGAATTTAAAACCCTCTAGGAGTAGCCCTTCACCAATGACTCTCAGAAACTGGCATGTAAATCTCCCACACCCTTGCTTCTCTACTGGGAAATTTCTGAAACATGTGTTTTGCCCTATCTCCCGGAGTTTCCCATGGGATTAAGCTCTGGTTGCTCACTGTGATATCTGGCTTACTAATGTTTCTTTGATTGATTGGCTGTCTTATCTTCACTGTAGCATATTGAAGGGTTTTGCATCTCCAAAATAAACCTGGATCTACCTCAGGATCTAATTCTGGAGTAATTACACAATTGGAACTTGGGTGACCACCCATTTGGTTTGCTAAGGACAGAGGGTGTTCCTGGGACATGGGACTTGCAATTTTAAAACCAAGACAGTCCTAGGAAAAGCATTTCAAATTTGCCTAGAACTTGAAGCTTTTCAGGATGTGGTACTTTCAGTACTAAAACCTGGGAACTCAGGATGGAACTCAAAGTGGTCCTAGGAAACAGATCTCTAGAATTGGTCTTTGCAGCTAGAAACTAGCAAAATGGCAACAAAATTACCATTGCTAGTCAGGAGTGGAATGGTGTGCTATGAATTCATAACTGCTGAGACTCTTACCTAAGATTGAATTGGGATGGGGCACAGCTGGAAGAGGATGCACTAGCTTACGCAGTTCCTCTAGCACTTGAGAGATAGGGTGGCAATGGCCATTGGAAAGATTGTGGAATTGGATAGTTGGACCAAGTACCATCAACGAGCTGAAAGAAGAAAATGACAGGCTCAAATGAGCTGAACACCAAACCAGGATTCAATATGGAAAGCCAGAGGCCTCTCCGGCATCATTTAAAGAGTCTCTCATCTTCTGCAGGCAGAGAAAAGATCAGGCTGAAAATCGGGGCTAGGACCTGATGTTAGAGAAGAACTGTCTAGAGTATTGAAGTAACAGCCCCAGCCAACATTCTAAGGCAGAGCATAGATAAAGAAGATGGGAAACCCTGAGATATGTCCAGGGAGAGGGACATCTGGGTAAATGCACCCAGACTCTTGAACTCTCAGATTCTCCTTAACCCTGTGAGACTTCAGAAGTTATCTACGTCTTATTCTTAGAGTATAGCATCCTTTCCTTGCTGGGAGACCAAGCAGAAGCTTCACCTAGGAAGTAGCCTTGGGAGATGATACTTGCCTTCCTCAAGATCTGTCCCCACATTCCTTCATGGCTTGACTAGGGAAGCACTTACTCTGCTTCAAGAAGTAAAGAATTATTTAATAACCGTGTTTCAAGATCTGGTTAATACGTAGCTATCAAAACTGGGAAAAGAGGTGTGGCAGTGAACTTTGAGAGTTCTGTGCCCTTGGGGTAGGGAAGTTCTGTACCCTTCCCCTACCCCAAAGGTACAGAACTCTCAAAGTGCTGGGTAATGCAGTTTATTGATATGGAGGCACTCACCATACAAGGCAAGCAAGGAATTAATCCACCCCATCTCTTGTTCCCCACACACATACACACACGAGTATCTACCAATGACACTTAAGAGTTGGATTACAAATACCTCTGCTCCTCAGCCCTTAGGTGAGGTGTTTCTGAGTTGTGTGCTTTGCAGATTTCCCAGAGTTACTTCAGAGGATTAAGTTTCTATCGCTCACTATGGTGGGTGGCTTGGTAATTAACTCTTTTTTGACTGCCTTACCTTTCCTTTCATACTTCCCCACTCCTGGTCATGTTTTCTTACCATCCAAATAAAATGCTTCCACCAAAATAATTGCCTGAAGGTCCGCTTGTGGGAGACCCCTGGCTCCCAAAGGGAAGACATTCATCTACTCATGAGAGGTCCATCTCCATGACCCAAGCCCCTCCCACTAGGCCTCATCTCCCAACACTGGGGATCACATTTCAATGTGAAATTTGGAAGGGACAAGCATCCAAACTATAGCAACATGGTTTGCCAAATGCTAGTGCAAATAAAAGTTAAAGCATATCAAAACTTCATATCTGTGAAGGGGAGTGCAGAAAACTTGTGATTTCTCTGATGGCTATTTTGATAGTTTTTAAAATGTAAAAATAGGTCAGTCATGGTGGCTCACGCTTGTAATCTCAGTGCTTTGAGAAGCCAAGGTAGGAGGATCACTTGAGGCTGGAAGTTCAAGATCAGCCTGGGCAACATAGTAAGACCTCATCTCTACAAAAAAATTTAAAAATTAGCCAAGTGAGATGCTGCATGCTTACAGTGCGAGCTACTTGGGAGGCTGAGGCAGGAGGATGGCTTGAGCCCAGAAGTTCAAGGCTGCAGTGAGCTATGATTGCATCACTGCACTTCAGCCTAGGTGACAGAGCGAGAACCTATCTCTAAAAATAATAATAAAATAAAATCTAAAATTATTTTCCAAGAAATCGATTTCTCATTTTTTTGTGGCCCTGCTTTGCTGGAAGCTTAATTTGCCATTTGAGTATCTCTATATCCCACAAATTACTGTGAAATGCAACGTTACAAAATGAAGAGCAGAGGCAGATTCCATAGCCTGCATAAAAGTAGATAGATACATTAAAATACAGATGCCAAGGTTTTGGAGGAGAAATGTAAAGAGAGTATCTAGTAGGTAGATCTCATTTTGTTTCCATTCCTACCAGAAAAAGTACCAGCATACTCTACAGGTAGCTTATGCTCATGCCTTAAATGCCAACATTTGTCACATGTAGATTAAGGTCTTTATCACATCTGTTAAAATTTAAATAGGCAACCTACAGGGAGTAAAAGTTTAAACAATCATCAGGGGAGTTCTCCTTGTCTCCTCCATCTAAAGAAGTCCCCACCCCCACCAACCGCTCTGTTTCCCAAGACACTACTTTATTTCTGCCATGGTACTCATCATATCTGCAATGTTCGTATTTCAAAATTGTCTGTGCTAGTGTTAGAAAAAGTTGTGAAGACTTTGAAATGGACCAGAAATGACTGTTATAGAATGCTGGATGAAATTTAACAGCTCCTCCAGGGATAATCTGATTTCATGGGGTACACACACACTTTTGATTGTCTTTCAGGAGAAAGAAGTTAAATTGCTGATGGTGCCAATGAAGTAAACATTTCCTGTCCAATGCAAGGCAAATTATTCCTGCTTGTGGCAGTGAAAATGAATACTGTCCAGTAGAGATTATAAAACTTTGTGAATCCAGTTCTCATTTGAACCAATTATAAACTCTTCCTGTTCCCCTTATTAATTAGTAAGTCACATAAATCTTTGACATGTGTTCATGTTGTATTTGTGGGAGTCATGATTTTACATTTTTGAAAATTATCCTTTAACACTAGACACAATATTCATAAGTGAGTCAGATAGAGGATGTTGTCTTATTCAATATCGTGCCAGGCACATAAGGGAAACAATAAATATTTGCTGGTGAGTGAAGAAATGAAAAAATGAATTAACAAACAAAGTGAATGCAGGTGTCCAAATAGGATGTAAAGCCAGGGGACAAACCTAGCTACAGTATAAAACTTTCAGAAATGCCAAGTAAGAGTGTAAGTTGTGCACTGATCAAGAGCTCCCAATCAGAGTTCTGTGTCCTAGTTTATGAGACGTATCTTCTCAGAGGATTTGCTTCTTTAATGAGTCCAAAGTTCCACATGGGCTAGAGGAGGATTTAAAAACATTGTGAGGACATTGGAGGACTCAGAGTAGTCACAGGAACCTGGGGATATCTAGGTGAAATTTGAGTACCATTGGGAAGGGATGGTTTGATGGAGATGGCCTATTTAGGGCCATTGTTTAATAAAAATTCTCTAGCAAATTCATCTGTCAAGTTGAGAGACGATCTCAATACTCAGAAAATAAGAGAAAGAAGAGGTCATGGTGGTTTTTTGACAGCAAAGAGCTATTAACAATCACTCCAGTGTGGTGAAATTCAGTACAGAATGCATTTTGAATGGGGATATTCCATTTCAAAAATCATGAAGTCATAATATTGAGAGTTAAACAAGTGTAAATAGTAGCTTTGCACACTTTTCATTGACAGACACCTTAGTAATTTATGGAAAAAAGACTTCCTTAAATTACAACAAAGATGAGGAAATCTGGAGTCTGTCCTTTTTCTTCTCAAATTGTCCTATATTCACAGAAATTATAGAATGCAAAGAATATCATTTGTATTCTTAAAGAGACCCTCCAACATTTAAAATTATTTTAGAAGAAAATTAATTATGTAGTTTGGTCAGCTAGCTACCTGGTGTATTTTTAAAATGATAGTGTTGTTAAAAAAATAATAATACTTCTCACTTAAATTGATGTATCTTGACAAAATATTTCCATACATCTTTTCAAAGCCTGTGAGTCAGACAAATCATGATAATTTGCAAATCATGTGAAATACTATGATATAAACAGTGCCATATATTAGAGGGTGAAAGTTCAGAAGTGACATATACAATCTAAATGAGAGTTTCTTAACCTGAAAACTAATGCCATTTTGAGCCAGGTAAGCCTTTATTGTACAGAACTGTCTTGTATTAAAGGATTTTTAGATTTTACTGGCCTCTACCTATGACATGCCAGTAGCCCACTCTTCCCTAGTTAGGACAATCCAAAGAACCTCCTAGACTGTCAAATATCCCCTAGGTGGCAAAATTGCCCCTGGTTAATAACCACTGATCTGAATCCATGCAGTTCAAATAGGTTATTCATTTTTAACTAGTAAATATCTCTGCCAGATCTGATTCTTAGTAAGAATCTTAAGAACTATTCTGTTGTCTTTTCTCCAATAGAACTGCAGTGAGTTCTGCCAGGAAGAAAGCACAGTAATAGTAGAAATTGAAATGAATATAATAGAAACATTTATTCACTTCTTCTGTAATCCACATACTCTAAGCCTAGCATATGGATTAGCCTATGCAGTCCATCTCCCCCAACAACCCTATGAGCCAGGTATATTTATCATCCCTATTTTACAGATGAGAAAACTGATGGTTAACGATAATAAATGTGTACATACAGTTGCCAAAGTAGAAAGTCATCAAGCTGAGATACAATACCAGGCAGGTTGACATAGACTATACTTTTAGTATCTGTGCTGAGAAGTAAACACTGTTTGCACTCACATTATGCAGCTGTAGGAAAAGATACTTTGGCTTATGGGCCAAACAATGGCTGGTGGGTCAAATCTAGCCCACCACCTGTTTTAGCAAATCAAGTTTTACTGGAAAGCAGCCACAACCATTCATTTACATATTGTCTTTTGTTGCTTTCACACTAAAAGGGTAAGTTGAGCAGTCACAACAGAGACTGCAGGGCTGGCTAAGATGACATATAATTATTCTCTGGACTTTTACAGGAAACGTTAGTCAATGGCTGACCCTTGCTTTAGAAGCTGAAAATCTGGCCCCTTTCATGGTAAGTGGCAGAGCCAGAACTTGAATCCAGCCCTATTTGGGACCAAAGCTCTTACCCATAAGGCTCTGCTGAGGACAATAGGAAACGCAGCCAGCACAGAGGTAGGGCTTACTATATGTCAGGCACTTTTCTACACATTCCTATCAGCAAACTCATTTAATCTTCCCAATAACTCAGTGAAGTATCATTAACTGCCATAGCAGACGATGGTGGTGCCCAGCCCAAATTCTCTCAGCATTCACTTCTACACCCTAAGGACTTTTATTTCCTCACCTCAGGAGCACACCGGATGCAAACACAGGACAAGTGGTAAGTGCCGTAGCATAAATGGCCCATGTGCAGCCTTCAAAGGCTCTGAGGGTGATACACCGCTAACTGGTTTGCTAATACATCCCTCATTGCTTTTTCCTTCTTCCCTACTGTAATTCCTCACTTTCCAATCTATGTTTCCTGGCATCACCTTCCAAAGGGACTATGTATAGTTGAATTCTTGTTTCAGTGTCTGTTTCTGAGGGAATTAAAACTAAGATACACCATTTTTACAGACAACAAAACTAAGGCCCAGAGAGGTTATGTTACCTGCCCGAAGTCACACAACTAGCAATTGGAGATTTGAGCCAGGACATCTAGCTTCAGAATCTACATTCTTATCCAAGCCACTCCCACAGAATAGCTATTTGTGGGAGTATCTGAGTATTACTGTTCCCCTTTCTCTACAAAGCAGGATAAACCCACAATCATGAGCACCATCTTTGGGAGTTTATTCAGAGAGGGATGCAAGTCATTTGAGAGTGGAAAAAAAAATATGCAGAAAATGCTCTCTCCCTGCTCCTTCCCCTCCCTACCTAAATAGGACAGAGCTTCTGTTATGATGGCCGTCAATTTCTGTGTTGTCAGCCAAGTGAGAGGGACAGAGGGAAACTTTCCTCTCTCCAGTCGTAGAAATTAACATCTGTACACTTCCTTTGCTTGTGCTTCACTATCAGCCTCAATTGGGAAATATTCCCTCCAACTCCAAGTAACCTATCAGGGCTACCACTTCCCCAGGCCTGATAATAGTACAATTCTGTCCAGGTTCCATTACTGAGATGCAGAATTCATGTGTGCCCAACAACACAAATCACATTTCTTCTTCTCTTCAGTGTTGGAAAACAAACAAATAATCACTCTCGTTTCTTTAGTGATTAAAAATACCCACATACTTGATTGATAGACAGCTACCATAATTCCTCATCTGCAGCCCACAATCCTCATATAATGAGAGGCACTGAAATCATTCTGCCTGTCACATAGACACCTGGTGGCTGAGCAAGAGCTGCTCCCCAAGGAGAAAAGCCTTTCTTCAATAGACACTCTAGACACCGTAGGCAAAGATTTAGAGTTTATTTCCTTTTAATAGCCTATGAGTTGTAAAAAAGGAAATTTCTAAGAACTTCAGTAGTCTTAGATAAAATGGGTAATTAAGCCAGGGCCACTGCATATAGTTATACATTGTAGGCTATGATTGGTGTCCCCCTAGAAATGTGCAGTAAAAAATGTGCCCAGCTATAATGTAAATTAGTATAATCACTGTGGAGAACAGTTTGGGGGTTCCACAAAAAACTAAAAATAGAACTTCCATATGATTCAGTAATCCCACTGGTTGGTATATGCCCAAAAGAAAAGAAACCAGTATATCAAAGAGATATCTACACATCCATGTGAATTGTACCATTATTCACAATAGCCAAGATTTGAGAGAAACCTCAGTGTACATCAACAGATGAACAGATTTTTTAAAATGTGGTACATATGCACAATAGAGTACTATTCAGCCATTAAAAAGAATGAGATTTTGTTATTTGCAGCAACATCAGTGGAATGGGAGGTTATTATGTTAAGTGAAATAAGCCAGGCAAAGAAAGACAAACTTCACATATTCTCACTAATTTGTGGGGGCTAAAAAAATTAAAACAACTGATTTAATGGAGATAGAGAGTAGAATGACGATTACCAGAGGTTGGGAAGGCTAGTGGGGGGAGAAGGGGAAACTAGGGATAGTTGACGCATACGAAAATATGGAAAGGGGGAAAGAATAAGATCTAGTGTTTGATAGTACAACAGAATAACAAGAGTTGACAATAATATATTATATATTTGAAAACAACTAAAAGGGTATAATTGGATAATTTATAACACAAAGAAAGAATAAATGTTTGTGGTGATAGATGCCTCATTTATCCTGATGTGATTATTTTGCATTGTGTGCCCATATCAAAATATCTCATGTACCCCATGAATATATTTACCTACCATGTACCCATAAATTTTTTCTAATTTGAAAATATCCCTCCAACTATACGTGACAGCCCTGCCATAAGCCCGTCTTCAATATTCATGAACCCCACATATATCTATTTTGCCTAATACATTCTTATAATCATAGATATTATATTATTTAATATTAATGATTTGCAGAGGGAATATCAGAATGTTTCCACTTGTCAGAAACAGAGAACTCAAATAAGAGCACTTACATTTCATAAAGCAGGAAGAAAGGAAACAGGCAGTTCTGGGGTTTGTTACCTGCGTGATTCCATGATGTCTGGGCTCTGGGTTGATTTCTCTGCAATTAAGCTTGGGTTCCTCCTCTTGGTCAGAAGATGGTTACTGCAGCTCTAAGCATCATCCCTCACAAGCATGTGGCCAACTTCGTCCATTTGCATAACCTGGAAGGCCCTTGCAGTGATTGAGTCTCCCTTTCTTGTAGGAGAGTGATGGAGTCAGAAGCTTCTGAAATTTCTGAAGTCTCTACAGCTATCATGCCTATTAGGTTGGTGCAAAAGTAATTGTGATTTTTGCAATTACTTTTAATGGCAAAAGTTGTTGTGTCTATTGGGAGATTATATTGGCAGGTGTCTTCTTCAGGTCAGGTTGTTGTGCTCCTGGGTTCCATAGATGTAAATATTGCCAATATATCCCTGCCCTTCATTACTTACAGTAACTTGAGTATCTATTCCTTATAGCCAAATAGTGTAACCAACCCACTCAACTGTTAACAGAGAAGGGTGTTTCTCCTTGACAGCTGGATCCAGTGAAATTATGTGGCATTTCCAAAAGAAAGAATAGATCCCATTGATTCTGGTTCATTTCAGAGATGAGGGCTTCCCATCTTCATTAAAAGTGGTGGCTACCCATATAAAATAAATTTCCCTTGGGGTCTTCTGTGAAAATTCAGTTGGCTGCCATGCCATCCCTTTGTGGTGAGCCCCTTCTTGAATTTATGCATTTTTCTCATATTTTATGTGAGCTTTATTTCAACTGGAAGGTTGTTCCAGAATTATTTCATATCTGGGGCCAGGTATGTGGGTCTATGTCAACATCTGAAGAAGGATATTTCAAATCTGTATAAAAGTTTCCTAAACCAAAAGATGTGCTATTGTCCCCATATAAGATCCTAAAAGAGAGAAAAACTGCTCTCCCTGTCGGTGCTTTACAAAGATAATGCGTGTAGCACCCGTAGCTTGCCTACCCTCATGGGGATGAGAACAGTTGAGCAGATAAAGCTCAACTACTTTCAATATTACAACAGTTTTTCATAGATATCACACTAAGATAATGAATCAAGCAAAAGCTTTATTCAAATATTAAACACACTACTTGCATTTTTCTAACAACTTCTGATGCAAGAGGTACATACTTGGTTTCTTAAAAAATCAATATGCCTTATGTGATACTATAATACTTGCCAGGATAAACTAATATCACCAGGTTTAACCTTATTTTAGACACAGTACAGCAGCATGTACAGTACCGTTCAGGATCTAGAGCCAGGTCTCTGGGGATGACTGGAGGCTGTGTTCAAGTCCTAACTCTATCAATAGCAGATTGTGTAGCCAAACAAGTTACTTAACCTCTCCAAATCTCTATCTACTTATAAGTTCAGTTGACATACCTACCATATAGAGTGTTATGTGAATTAGGTGAGATAATCCATGAATGACCCTTATCGTGAGGCTTGAACTCAGTAAGGACTCAATCAATATTTATCATCAAAGAATCACCTTACTCAACATTGATCTTAACAATAAGACAACTGGACTCTAACTGGACAATTTTGCTGATTCATTTCTAGGATTCTTACAGCCAACCATTTGTTTAAAAAGTTGAAAATGTATCATTGCCAACTTAGTAGCACAATTGTGAGAGAGTGTATTCATCGTGGAAAAATTTTTTAATAAGGTTGAAATTAAGTATTTTCTGGAATTAATGAAATAATAATACATTTAGGAGTCTGGTTAACTAGGTCTTTGTTTTAAGGATAAATTATTTTATACTCCTACAGTCAGAGTCACCTAAATATAACCTTATCAATATAGGCAGCAAAACAAAAAAAATAATCTAGACCCGTGTTCCAATTTTTCATGTAGTACAGAAACTAAATAAAAATATGGATTTGTTTCAAATCCTGAAAACCGCTGCCAGAATCACTATATTCCATCCAACACTGCAGTTGCAAAAGTAAGTATCCTCAATGGGAATATGGCTTACATAAATAATGGAGATAAGAGAAAAATGAAGGAATTACTGTAAATCTAAGAGGAGCTGTAAACCTATTAGGGGAAAGATACTTCCAGGGGGGCAAGTTAATTAAAACATGTCACTAAGGTAATTCCCAAAACTTTAGTAATTAATTTATGACAATATCACTAGACTGCTACTTCAGATTATTTACAGCTAATAGTCACTTATGAATAAAGTCTTTTCTAAAGTACAAAGCGTCCTCAGCCTAAGAATGTTCCCTTTGTTAATTTTCAAAATGGAATAAAACTTGAAAAATAACGAAATGAATGATGAAAGAGTGGAAAAGGACTTAAGAAATCATCTAGTCACAGAATAATACATACACATCATCTGTGCCACCACTCCCTTCCCTAGTGCCCACGCTAGACATAATCAATCAAGCCCAGTACTGTATTTGTCCTTAAAGAATGCAAGGTGACTATTCCCAGTCGCTCCATACTAGGACTCAAGTCTCAAGACCAAGCCCATTGGCCATATATCTGGTAGCAGAATCTCATCATTCTACAGATGTTGAAACCAAGGCATAGAGGAGGAGCTTCCCAAGGCTGCACAATTTGTGGTAAAGGCAGAAGAGCCCAGATTTCCTGACTATGTATCTAATTTTCTATAATACTAACTATGGTGGATTAAATTATTGGTCCCAGTCCTTCAGCTCTTCCTGTATTCTTATCTTTTGCAAGATACCTTTGTAGTTTATCTAACAAAAGAAAATGTAATGCCCCACCTCTGAACACTGGACTCGCACATATCACTTTATTTGGCCAATGGATTAGAGGGATAGGTACATTGTGCCAGTTCCAAGCCTAGGTCTTAAGAGGTCTCTTGTATTATTTTTGCCCTATTCTCCTCTGCCATTGCCATGAGAAGAGCTCCATTCGGATAGCTAATGCCCTTCTACCTAGGCCAGAGAATGAGACACAAGGAGCAGACCTCAGCTAACTGGCCCCACGACTCAGAGCAGAAACTCCCAGCCAAGATCAGCAAACTCCTAGTTGTATAAGTGAGCCAGCTGAGATCAGCTGAGGTGCCCACAGTCAACCCACAGAGGCCTGCAGAAAAAGAAAATGCTACTATTTAAGCCCTGAGTTCCCGTGGGTATCTTTCCACACAGCAATAGCTGATTCATACAATTATGATGAACATGTGATAATAATTGCTATCAAGCAAGTTCTATATGTCAGTTATTTTGCCACTTTATGTCCAACCCTCACAACATTTCTGCAGCAACAGTATTATCATTCCCATCTTAAGGACCGAGAGAAGAGACCCAGAAAAATTTTGAAGCTTGCCCAAGGTCTAACACCTAGCAAGTGGCTGGACCATAATTTGACCTCTGGCCCAATTCTAAAATTCCATGTTCATTCTTTAGTAGCACACTTTCTCTCTCCCTACTTTCATCTATTTGACTATCAATGTCAATATATCAATGTAAAACAATGAAATTGTTTTCAGTGTCTTGAATGAAGAGACTATATCTGTTTCCTTAAACCGTGAGAGAACCCAGGCCCAGGCTGGAGTGAAACAGCCAAGAGGGAAAGCAGCAGGAGGTGAAGTCAGGGAGGTGACTGGAGGCAGGATTATCCAAGGCCTCTTAGGTCACTGCAGAAAGTTCAGATTTTTTTCTGAGCAAAACAAAGAGCCATAAAAATGGACAAGACAAGCTGCTCACCATGTTTTCACTCAACAGATATGTTATCATCATTTTGTAAGACACTAGGGTTTACATGACAAACCATAAAAGAATAAAAGTCCCTACCATCATTGAGTTAAAATGCCAGAGATAAGAGCAAGATATTAATTGAAGAATTAAAAATAAAGGTAACACTATAATTGCAGTAAGTCCTGCAAGGGAGAAGTTCCTAATCCTTTAAGAGTCTGAACTAGGAGAGAAGTTGAATTAGCAAAGAATAATGAAGGAACAAACAAATGAATGAAGTAATAGAAAGGGCTCCCATCCCAATCTAAGGACACATCATATTTGTGAAACATGGTACCAGACTTGGGTCTTCAGAGAGTAGAATTCTAAAATTGAGGACTGTGATTTTCCTAGCCTTTTTGTCTGAGTGGAAAAGGTTGGCTGGGATAATGGGCAGGGGGTTCTAGGTCAGAAAACAGAAATGAATTTTTCTTTCTTTTTATTTTTTACATGTATACATATGTAACAAACCTGCACGTTGTGCACATGTACCCTAGAAATTAAAGTATAATAAAAAATAAGTTATAAAAACAGAAATGAATTTTTCTCGAAGACTCCTACATGCATTCCTAGAAATAGCCCACTTCAAAATAAATGCCCTCAGCAACAACACAGGCAGGTTTTGACTCTGGCAAGCAGCATCCAAGAGCCTGTAAAACGACCTGGGAAGAAAGAAATCTAGGAGAGAAAAAATGTTTAAATCCTGCAAGCAGCCTTAGCCTCTTTTAGAATTCAGAGGGAAAAAAGGCAAAAGTCCAGCCTCACTTTTAGATGCCAGAGAAAAAGAACTCATAGAAAATTCTATGAATAATGGACTCACTTTTTTATTTTTCATTTGTGGCTTCAGATTTTTTCTTCAGTAGCAAAAGCAAAATTGAACTACTTTGAAGAATTCTGATATATATTAAGTGAAATTAGTTTCTGAAATAGACTAAATGTTTATGTGTTTTGGTCTGGCTGATCTTTTAATTATCTATCTTGAAAATACACATTATATATATATATATATAGCTAAAAATAAAAATTTGTGAGCAATTTCTTTGAAACTCAGCAGTATTCCTTATTCTATTTGGATAGTTCTTTACTTTTAAAGGAAATAAATTACGCAAGTTAATCTTTCAATTATTTTGTTAAAACAAGTCTTCTTCCATCCCTTATAGAAAAACTCAGAGGCTCAGGGGACCTAGGTGGCTTATAAAGAACAAAAATAATAAATTATTGCAAAGACAATTTTAACAGTCCCTTTTCTCCTTCCAGTACCACCACTTTCCACTTTTAGTAGCATCAGAATCACTCAACAAAGAGTGAAGCAAAAGGCAAGCACCTGCCAGTTTTTTACATAAAGCAGGGTACTCTCTTTCAGTTAACATACAAACTCAGAATGGCACAATATAGGCTGGGCACAGTGGCTCACGCCTGTAATCCCAGCACTTTGGGAGGCCGAGGCGGGCAGATCACCTGAAGACCAGCCTGGCCAACATGGCGAAACCCCGTCTCTACTGAAAGTACAAAAATTAGCCAAGCATGGTGGCGGGCACCTGTAATCCCAACTACTTGGGAGGCTGAGGCAGAATTGCTTGAACCCAGGAGGTAGAGGTTGCAGTGAGCCGAGACCGTGCCACTGCTCTCCAGCCTAGGTGACAGAGCAAGACCCCGTCTCAAAAAAAAAAAAAAAAAAAAAGGCACAATTTAAATGGTGATTAAAATGAAAATTAATGTGCACTTGAAGGTTTGAGGAATTGAACTGGAGTCACCAGCCTCTGTGTCTGTCAACTATAAAAGAGTAGCAAAAATACTACCATTCTAAGATATGTCATGAAAATTAGTGCATAAACACATAGACTACGCGCAGCTATAGTTGGTGCTCTATTTAAATATAATACATAAAGTCTTTGTTTGTTTGAGATGGAGTTTTGCTTTTGTTGCCCAGTCTGGAGTGCAATGGCACAATCTTGGCTCACTGCAACCTCCACCTCCCAGGTTCAAGAGATTCTCCTGCCTCAGCCTCCCAAGTAGCTGGGATTACAGGCATGCGTCAGCACATCCAGCTAATTTTTTGAATTTAGTAGAGACAGGTTTACACCATGTTGGTCAAGCTGGTCTTGAACTCCTGACCTCAGGTGATCCATCCACCTTGGCCTCCCAAAGTGCTGGGATTACAGGCATGAGCCACGGCACCCAGCAATATATAAAGTTTAATGTTTTCTTTGATCAAAACTGAAAACAATATCTGCTAGGTATAATGCACAAGGATGTAATCACTAGACAAATGTAAAGAATTATTATGGTCTCAAACATTGGGGAAATTATATATTGTTTAGTTTCCCAAATATAAAGTTATGTCTATAAATATAGTACCCCACAGGCTCAAGGCAGGCAATGCAAATTAGGGTAGGAAAAAACTGAAAGTGGAAGGGTGAGGAGTCTATGATGAATGGAGGTCAGTCATGAGAAAAAGAAGGCTCATTGTGGCCAGGTCTGTCAATTTTCCCAGTAAAGTAGAAAATCTGGATATTTTTATAGTTTAAAAATATTGACAAATAATGCAAAATTGTTGAACAATATGATAACAGCACTGAGGTGTCCAGCCAAAGCTCTGTGTAAGATATGTTTGCAATCTCTACTCTAGGTCCGTGATTTTCAAGCCATGGTATGTGAAGAACCAAGAGCTCAGATAGGAAATAGAGAATTGTGTTCCACAAGCCATACCTTCTTGGGTCCTCTCTGCCCTTCCTTCACCAGCATAACTCACATTTTATCTTTTACTGCAGAAAAGATACGTTTGAATCAAAGGTGAAGAAATTGAGAAAACTCTGGTTTGTAGTGGGAAAAGTCCTAGAGAACATGGCTTTTGCCCATTCTAGACTGAAAGCTCTGGCTGGCTGTCCTGTTTCTCCATACAGCTTCAGCACCTAGCACAATGCCTAACATAGTAGACACTCAATAAAGACTTTTCAATACCTGAATGGAAAAAATGAGCAAAGTATTAGTTTCCAAACCTTTTCAATCCAGATTCAGTTTCTAAACTTCTCCACTTTGAATTATCCCTATCAGGAAAATGGGAGAAAAAAAATCTGTCCTTTACAGGGATGGAGCAAAGATGCGTGAAATAGTCTATATGATTGGCATAATGTTCTCAGTAAGAATGTTTCCATTGCAACTCAAAGGCATATATGCGTGTTCTCTCACTTTAATCCATGCATAAACTCTTGGGAGAGTACAAAAACTGAATTTTGGTAATCCAAATTAGTTGGTTCCATTATTTTTAATCAGGTCATTTTACATGCAAGAAGGGTATGTTTATGTAAAAGAATCTCAACACAGAGTCTTTCGGGAATGTAAACAATCACACAAGGTGGAGGAAGAGCAACTGGAATAAAAGGGTTTTTTTTTTGTTTTCGGATGATATATTTATTTACAGCGAAGCGCATGCCTTTATAATTACTAGCCATATTAATTGCAAATAAGATAATTAATGTGTATATTTGCAATAATCTTTGATGTTTGGCAGAAGAGACGCACTGTCTTAATGCAATTTTCAAAACAATGTTACATATCTGAGTTGCATAATGCATGAATGGGCAGGGACTGAGAGCACTGGAATCTTCATTGGCAATGTATGTGTTATTAAAGAAAAAATGTTTTGAAATGGAAAGGAATTTACTACTTTGCTCAAAACTTTTTATTTTGTAAAAATTGGTTGAATAAAATAATTGGGATAAATGTAAATTGTAAAGGACTAGAACAGTGATTCTCAAACATTAAGTGTTCATCAAAATCTCCTAAAGGGCTTGTTTAAACAGATTGCTTGGTCTCACTGCCAGAGAATTTGAATTAGTAGGTAGGTCTGGCAGAGGGAGGAAGGAAGGAATCAGGAATGTGCAACTCTAACAGGTTCCAGGTGGTGCTGATGCTGCTGGTATGATGACCACACTTCCTGAGCCACTAGACTAGAGGAAACCAAAACAACCTTCTCAGAATATGGGTAGATCATTAGTCCCACCACCAGAGCACCAGGAAAAATTACATTCTCTTTACTCGGTATTAATATAGGCACTTTCTTGGACACAGAGTTTACACTGGAGCTTCAGAGTCATTAAATCAGAGACTAGGTTTCTTGACTCTCCTCAGTTGAACCCCACCTATAGGAGCAGTGGCCCTCCCTTGAGAGAAGGTTACAGAGAGACAGACTTCATTTGTTTACGGGACAGTCAGAGCGTGTTAAGGTGATTGGCTGGCTCAGCAGGAGGGGACGCTTAAAGGGAATAGGAGCAGTTCTGAACAATGGAGCAGGTGAGTAAGATTGCCCTGCAATAGGGTTTTTCTCAAGAAACACAACAAGCCAAGACATAAGGTCCAGTTACAAATGTTAAAAGAATAATTTGAATCTCATCCCAAAAATATTTATTAAAATATAGCCATAAACACAAAACAATGTTGTAGCAGATGCCCTCGATGTCCTGTCCATATCCTATCAGAAGGCATCTCTCCACATACCAGCAGCTTCCTATTGCGCATGTCTGTGACTGCTGGAGGACTTTCTATGAACATAAATGCAGGGATGCGCTTGGCCCACCCACAGGGCAGATCAGAAATGTGTGGAGTGATTACCTCTGGGAGCATCCCCAGCCAATGAGCTGGAGTTGGCGGGTTAATACCCTGGTTTATTCACCCCTCCAATGGGACTTCTCTGAGGCATGTCCTTCACGGTCCCCCAGAAAGTCCCAGCAAAACTGAGTCTCAGTTGTCTGCATCAGCAATTCACTTATGGACGCAACACATATTGGCTGCTTTCCCTTCCCTGTCTCATTTGCTCACTTGTATCTCTAGAGGTCATCACTGACCTCCAAGTAAACTACCTGACTCAAATCCTTGTTTCAAGGTCGGCATCTGGGGTAATGCAGCTGTTCATTGAAGCATGGTTTAAAATAGTAAGAAATATAAGAGATTGTCTATCATAGGAGGGCTATAAGATGAAATGCTACACAATCTTTGACTGGAGAGAAATTTGCAGAATAATAAGAATGACATCATATCAATTGTATAAAATACACACATGTACAATAGCATACATTTTTTTAGTGCACATATATTATATAAAAGCCTACAAATGACCTAAAAAGACTCAAACTGGTTGTTATGACTCTCCTTGCACAGAAAGTTGATTGTTAAAGAGTACTTATCCCTTATCCATAAGGTTTCCACTTTTATATGGTTATTATATGCATGTATTATTCTATAATAATTAGTAAAACAATTAGAAATATGCATAATTGCTAATATTAATATGAGTAAAATCATCTATGAATACTCTGGAGAAAAACATTTTTTAAAGTCTAAGATTTCAACAATAGAAGATTAAGCAAATGAATTATGCTATATTCAGAGAATAAGAAACTATGCAATTAATACAAACAAAACAGTAGCCATCAATCAACTTGTGCTGATATGGGGACTAGCAGATGGCAGGGCTTGGATGTAAAACAGAGGACAAGAGAGACACAGCCCCTGCCCACCTGGAGTTTATAGTGTACTAGAGAAGGAAGATACTGAAGCAGGATCATGTACAGTGAAAGTTACATATGAGTTAAAATGCAGATAGATTAGTAGAAAAAATAGGCTACTGAACTGAACATACAATAGCATCCCTTTTTATGAAAATAAACGCTCACATAGAGTTATGCATTGTAAACAAGATGAGAGGTTACATAATTAAATGGTAACAGCAGTGATCTCTTTGTAGTGGAATGAATTCAAAAACATCTTGGCTAAACATCTCTAAGAAACTAGGGTTGTTGTTTATCTTCCTACTTTTAATGTCATTGCTTTTCTGACGAGTATTGACCCCTGCATAGTTTTTTTAAAGTTTTTTTTAACAATAGCTTCTACTTTAAACTGCTTATAGTTCAGCAAATGTGACTACCCCAAACGCTAGATTCTATAGATTAATACTGCAGCCATGCAGGCATCATTTATACATCCACTTGACATTCACTGAGCTCCTGCTATAGTTCGGGCTCTGTGCCATGTACTGTGGATTCAGCTGTGAGCAGAGAGGAACGTGGCTCCTAGCCTCAAATGGCTTACTGTCCAGGAAAGAAGACAGGTTCTGCAAAGCACTGGACAAACTGTTACACTGACCTCGATACAGAATTCCTGATTGGTTACCCTGAATTACACCTTCCCACCAACATTGACTAAAGATTCCTGGGACACAAAATCTTGACTTTCTAAAGGTTTTCATAATCTGTCTCCATCTTTCCAAGTTTCTTCTTGGTCATCACCTTCCCAAATTGACTCACTAAAAAATCATAAGGAAGATTTTTCAGACTCATTGTTCTGAAATATGACAATGAGAGTCATTAAAATTATGATAAAATATGATAAAGAATTCCACAAGGCAAGACAGTCCATTAAACTACACATACTGTAGACAAAATTCAGCATCGCCCTGTGATTTCCTAATTATTCTATCTGTGCTCTGTTAAGGTTACAATCAGCAGAGAATCATTTATAATATAATAATTCAAATACCATCAGGCTTTTATGCAATCTATGGAAAGGTGTCTTGTGGTTTTCTTTGTCTTTTCTTCATTTCTCTGTTTCAGAGACAGAGAGTGCACACACAATTTTCTTTGGATTGCATTTCCACTTGCATAAAATGGCATGCCGTGAAACTATGTTTTCTTCCTGTTGTCCTGTCTGGCCGAAAGATGCTTTAAAAGGATTTGCTTAAATTGGGCCTTCAGAGCAGTAGAATGCATCTTGCCAGAGACCTTCTCTCTCCACATTGCCTCTGGAGTGATCTCTCTAAAATGCAAATCTTACTGTTTCTCTTCCCTGCAGAAACCACTGAAAAAGACCCCTTCCACATACCAGAGGAAAAGATTAAAATATTTATAGGCTGATTTTTTTTTTTCCACTAAAACTGAAAGTCATTTTACTGAACTGTATTTCTTCCAAAATGGATTGCCTACTTTATTGAGTAAAAGAATGTCATTGGAAAAAAATGGAAACTGTAGTTTAGACATAAAATATTAACACCTAGACTTTTTTTAAAAGCAGCAACAAGAAGGTAACTTTCTAATCTTTCCACCTGAAGCAAGACTGTGGGCTTGGGGAGGGTCATATAGGACCCATGGTTTGTGGATGCTTCATTACAGGCTTCTAAGATAGAAGTACAAATTCTTTGACATGATATACAAGGCCTTGTACATCTGGTCCTTGCCTCTTTGGCGTCATCTCCAGACAAAAGCCCCTTCATAGGTCACCCACCGGCAATTCTGCACTCCTCAAGTTTCTCTAGACACACTGTGCTCGTTCATGCCCATTGCCTTTCTACTTGTTCTTTCTTCTCTCTGGAGCGCCCTTCTACCCTTTTCTGCCTGGAAACAAGTGCACTCATTCTTCAAGACTTAGCACAGCTATCATTATTTCTACATTCATCGCTGACCTCTCCCAAGCTATGTCTCCTCATAGCTCTATGTCATTGCTGCAGTTATCATGACACAGCTAACAATCACATATTTGTCTGCTCAACTAGACTATGGATTTCAGAGAGCGAGAATTAGTTCCTGGTGCAGGACTTAGTAGTTAATAGGTGTTAGATAAGTGCTCAAGAAGTGAATGATTGTACAAATGAAAAAGCAAATGAATAGCAACGTGGCAAGAAGGTATTCAAAATCCCATTGATCTCAGAATGGCTAAGACTAGGTTTTCCTTATTTGAAGAAATGGCTTTATTATTAAATGTTCTGGGCTCCTGAGAACCATACTGGCAACGAAATGAGAGGAATTGCCCTTGAAGTCAGTATCTCTTTGGAGATCCACAGAGTAGCCTTCAAGCTGTAATATTTATTAGATAGTGGCCAAGATTTGAGGGCAAGACAGATAGATAAATAGGAGAGAGTTAAAGGGACCCACCTTCACCAGTAATTGTGCAACTAGGCTAACCTCACGTGGATTTACCAAGCCTTCTCTGAAGGTCACCTGTAGCCAAACTTGGCCTCCAGGAATTCGTGGGCTCAGAGAGAGTTTTCCTCAACTTGAAAGAGAGGTGACAGCCTCTACGACCTTAGGCAAAACATGCAATCAACTTATAAATGATGCCAGGGGATCTTTTTGTTGTATATTTTTTTTCACTATTTTAAAATTTACTTACAGTAAAATTCCTCTTTTTTTTTTTTCTTTTTTGACAGCATCTCACTCTGTCGCCCAGGCTGGAGTGCAGTGGCACAGTCTCAGCTCACTGCAACCTCCACCTCCCGGGTTCAAGCAATTCTCCTGCCTCAGCCTCCTGAGTAGCTGGGATTACAGGTGCGCACCATCATGCATGGCTAATTTTTGTATTTTTAGTAGAGATGGGGTTTCACCATTTTGGTCAGACCGGTCTAGAACTCCTGACCTCGTGATCTGCCCATTTTGGCCTCCCAAAGTGCTGGAATTACTGGCATGATCCACCGGGCCTGGCTGTAAAATTCCTTCTTTTTGGTGAACTGTTTCATGAGTTTCAACAAATTCACAGCCATTTAACTACAGCCAGTATCCCAATATGTGGAGCATTTCCATCACCTTCGCACCAGAATTTCCTTACACTGACTCTCTGTAGTCAATGCCTACCCTCAACCTTAGCCCTTGGACACCACTAATCAGTTTTCTATCCCTTTTTTGCCTTTTCCAGAATGCACATAAGTGGAATCATGTGGCCTTATGTCTGGCTGCTTTCACTCAGCACTAATGCATTTGAGATTCAGCCCTGTTCCTGCATGTTTCTGTAGTTTGTTCAATTTTATTGCTATTACATTGTGTGGCTGCACCAGTTTGTTTATCTATCCAACCCATTAAAGGACATTTGGAGTGTCTTCAGTTCCTAGTGATTGAATAGAGCTTCTATCAATACTCACACATGGTTTTTGTGTGAAAATAAGCTGCATTTCTTTTGGGCGAATACTCAGAAGTGGGATTGCTGCATTGTAAAGTAAATGTATGTTTAATTTGATAAGAAACTTCCAGTTTTCTGAAGTGCTTGTGTCATTTTTTGTTCCCATGCAATTGTTTCACATCCTTGTTAGCACTTGGCATTGTCAGGAATTTTTTGATTTTTGCCATTCTAATCGGAATTTTTTAGATGAGATACTTGGAAATAGAAGGTGAGATCTTAAACAGATAATAATTATGCATAATGTTATAAAATAAGTTAGTATTAATGATATACTAAAAATGGAGAGGTTTTTGAACCAAATATATTAAATATTTAATCAATGTAAGGAAAAGTATGAGGGAATATACACAGAATCTTGGGTTTGAGAAGACAGAGTGTATGACTATTAGCAAAATAGGTTTGTGCTGAGTGAGAGACGCCTCAACGCTGCATGTGAGAAATAACAGTCATTGAGCTGATAGGAACACAGGCTGGCCTGGGCCACGGATCTCCCGAAATGAAAGTCTAATTATAGATCATAAATCAGAGAGGTGTTTTGTTTCTTAAAAATATATCTGAGATGAGGCAAGATCTGGGAAATAAATTAGAATTATCGACTTTTTTTAAAAGGCCAAAGTGGGGTCATGGTAAAGTAGGGGGAATATAAAAGTCCACCGGATGAGCAGCCCTATCTGTAAATATTGGGCAGGTGACCCAAAGCCATGATCTGCAGGTGGAAGTAAGGAGAATTTGTGAGCAAGCCCTAAGATGCCACCCAACTGGGCACCACTATATAAGGATGAATGTATAACCAATAATCAATAGATAATACTTCTGGTTTGGAGTGTCAAATTTTAAAATTTCCCCTTTCTAAAATAGTATCACATTTGTCAGCACATGTGTCCAGCCCAAAATTCATCTCAGAATTCTTGTCCTCCCCAATCTATAGTGTTCCCAGTACCTTTCTCCTCCAAACTGCCGGGTAGACAAGGACAGAAGAGTCCCCACACTGAGGAACAGAAAGTGTTCCTCCTCACCAAGCAATAGCAATTCTTCACTGTCCACTCAAAGGAAGACAACTACTAAAGCAGAAGTCAGCATTTTGTAAAGACACTGGTTTATGCTTCCTGCTGGAAGCTAGGTCACAATAGAGTCCATTTAAGCTAACATTGAAGAGTATGAAGTCTGAAATCAGACTGCTTGGGCTCAAATCCCTCTCCCTTACTTGCTAAGTGTGTGACACTACTGGGCAAGTTATGAAGAGCTGTGCTGCAGTTTCCTCTTAAGTAAAATGAAGTTAGTGATGATAGTACATTATAGGTTTATGGTGAGGATCAAATGAATTTATACAAACAAGGAGACTAGAGTAGTGCCTAGCACAGAATAAGTGTCTCATGTTAGCTGTTATGTTTACATTTGTCATTATCGTCATAGTTAACAGCATCCTATAGCAAGTAAAAAAAGCATTCCAGGGGCTCTCAGTCTCCTTTCATGCTAAAATCACATGGCTCATTTTTTCTTTCTCAAGCCCAAGGTACTATTTATTTAGCTTAAACTATAAATTAGATCAGGGACACTGGAGGTGGTTATGGGTAGCAAGTAGGTAATGTTGTACCTGCAGAAGACACCACTGTCTCTAGTTTGTAGGTCAAAGGTGAAGAGCAATTTCACAATGAAGATCTTTGCTCCTGTCTATACATCTTTGCTTCCTTGCAGTGTGATGATGCTCTCATTTATTTCACAGTGATCCTGTAACCTGTCCATATTTCTTCTAAATGAACTGATCTGAAAAGTACACCAAACTCCTAAGTGAAAGGTGATATGGGATATCCAATGATAGTGTCTATTTGTTCATCATGTTTGATCCAAAGGAGGTTGTAAACTGTATTTCTAGCATTTATAAGCAGATAATGACGTCCTCTAATAAAGATTTTTTCATGGGGAAAACATATATTTCAGTTCCTCTTCCTACAGAAAAGAAGAAATACTGTCTGCTTTAAAAATACTTCATATGCTAATTTTTTCATTCTATCCATTCCTTAATAATGAAATATCTAGCATGACTTAATCCAGCAAATCACAAACTGATATTTGTCATATCTCATTGGCTTACATGCATACAAAAGTACTATGCTCTCAGAGGAGGTATTGAAATTGGATGGACAATGTTCTTGTTTAAAAGATAAATGTCTAGCATAATGCAAAGCAAATATCAATGTCAGAAGCTAAATGCCTGCATTGTGAACACCCTTAAAAAACCTACAAAATAAAATGAAAAAGTACAACCTTTATAATCCAATGCTCCTAAAGGATATAAAGATATATGACTTTTTGAGGTAGAATGTTCCAGATATGTCAGGTGTTGAAAGTCAAAGTATAATCCCCAACTGTGAGGACAGACAGAAGGTGAAGATCGAAACAGCTGAGCAAGTTGGCAGAAAAGGAAGTGAGTATGAAAGCTCAGGTACAGAAAAATATGAGTGCTCACTTTTATACAATGAAATAGCAACTAGGTCAATGGAAAATGTGGAAAATTACAAGAGATGTTATCTATTTCTGTGGAAAATTGAAGGCAATTTGACCACTTTTTCATTACTGTGTTTCACAACTAGGTATTACCTTCCTAAGTGACTGTTGAGTATATATATTTTCCTTCAACCATTTATATATAAATGTTCTTGCTGCTGACTTAATTTTGGGGGAAATGAAAGGATATCATACATAGGAAGGAAGAGAATGACGAATTGGGAGGTGACAAGAGAAGAAACAAGTTGAGCAGGAGTAGGAAGCAAGTACTGAAAAGAACTGAAAAGCACAAGAGCAAATCATTAGTTTACACATTTTGACATTCCCCCAGATTCTTGGCTCTGTAGGTCCTAAGGAAGATCCTTTTATTTTCCTGGGCAGGATGATACGAGGGTGAAGCTCAAGAGGAACTGATTTCTATACAAGAAACGGCTTGAGGTTCCAGTGAAGGAAACAGACATAGGAGTCTGGGAGGGAAAAAGCAGAGCCAGAGAGAAGGAGGAGTGGGAAGGCAAGTGGAGCCAGGCGGTGGGAAAGGAGTGGTTTGGAGTCTGGAAGAACGTGGAAGATGACACAGACTGAGATATGGACAGGAGAACTTCAGCAAATTCTCACTCTGTGTTCTAGGATGTAATTCTCTTTGTACTACCTCTACAAGAGTCTGTCAACAAAGTCCTACTTTCTTCTAAAATTTTTGCCATCACAGTGGTGTTACTTTTGGATATGTGAGTGAGTTGAAATGAGCTCTGGGTGAGGGCTGGATGCCCAGAATTTATATGGCATGAGAGTCAGAGGGAAAGAGGAGAGAAATCATGAAATCAAAACAAGGGTAGACTAAATATACTAACATTCGATAATTTTAGCACATTTCTTTCACATTTCTTCTCCATACTTTAGTACACTTGCTCATCTAGAGAAAATGTTTGTCTACATTTGAAGGCATTGTGTAAAAAAAACGAAAGTCTTTTGAGAGCTTCAACTAATGAATCTCATACAGACCAGATAAGCTGTTACTTTGTTCTCGAAGATCAGGCAGCCAAAAACCAAAATGGTCTGAAAAAAACATGAAGGTACCTGCATGATATTTAAGATTTGAGATTAAAAATGCAAAGAAATCTCAGCGAATATAAAAATATCCAAACTTAGATGTCAGTGCAGTCAATAAGTAACTAGGTAAACACTGTAGCTTAGAGAAGGAAAAACTATAAGAAGATTCAAATCAGTACAATTTAGAGATTAACTATTAAAAAACGTGTCCCAAAGATTCTGGCTTGGTTTATCACAATGGGATACGATTCAAGCAATATCTCGATTTGAACAGAAAATGAAGCCAGATTTAGCAATATCTAGATTTGAACAGAAAAAATAATAGAAGATACTAGTCATCCAATCTAACCTTCGGACAAACAGTATAGGTCTGGGTTATTTTGGGATGGATGTTCACACAATGAAGCCTAAAATTTTTTAAATAAAATTTTTAAAATTGCTTGATTCATGTATTAATCATCCTTTTTAATTACTGGCCACTCTGCTAGGCTTTGTGATTTATGGCAAGCCTGCCACATAGGAACATTTCGGCAAATGGAAATGACGATTTTCATCTTTCTCCCGGCCATCTCCTCCACAAACGAGGTCTTTCCCAGTCCTTCTAGATTGGAATGATTATTCTTTCCTCTTCCTCACACCTTTACTTAGCACATAATTCTTGCCTTATGTTATTTTTCATTTATAAGCACTGCCACTATTTCCGAGTGCTTTGCGATAAAGTATCCTTTGATTCATCTTCTCCTTTGGCACAGCACAAAGTGCTAGCACAGCACCCCACAAAAATGTTTGTGGAATGAAATAAGAATCCAGATGGGATATAAGATTGGTCACCAGATGCCCCATAAGGAAAGGAATTCAACATCAATTTCTCAATACAAATAAATTCAGGCCCCAATCCATAATGAATATTTATCTTTTTATAATAATGATTGTATTAAAACATTATTGACTCAAACCTTCAGGTGTCTTCTCTTCCATAAGGAATTTTTTTTCTAAAAATTGGCTGAGAATTGATTCTGAATAAGGACTTCTAAGTTAATATAGGAAACAATCCCAAAGCTTGAAATTGATGTATAATAGCCAAAGAGTAGCAACATATTTTAGAAGCTTGATCACCTCACAATCCATGATATTTCTTTTTTGTTGGTACAATTCTTTCTGGTAATGAATCTAAACTCTTGTAAAGTAGTATGTGAGCTGACTTGTGGTCTCTGTAAAACCACTAAAAAGGGACATCCTTTCTATTCCTAAGGGTACATTGCTATAAGGAACAAACCAAAAGCATCTTATTTGGGAAAACTCTCAGGCAAATTATACTGTATGAGAGATAGACAGATGGCTTAAAACTCCATCAAGTGGGGTATATACCCAAAGGATGATAAATCATTCTGCTATAGAGACACATACACACATATGTTTATTGCAGCACTGTTCACAATAGCAAAGACTTGGAACCAACCCAAATGCCCATCAATGATAGACTGGGTAAAGAAAATGTGGCACATAAAAACCATGGAATACTATGCAGCCATAAAAATGGATGAGTTCATGTCCTTTGCAGGGACATGGATGAAGCTGGAAACCACCATTCTCAGCAAACTAACACAGGAACAGAAAACCAAACAGTGCATGTTCTCACTCATAATTTGGAGTTGAACAATGAGAACACATAGACACAGGGAGGGGAACATCACACACTGGGGCCTGTTGGCTGGTGGGGGTTAGGGGAGGGATAGCATTAGGAGAAATACCTAATGTAGATGACGGGTTGATGGGTGCAGCAAACCACCATGGCACATATATACCTACATAACAAACCTGCACATTCTGCACAGGTATCCCAGAACTTCAAGTAGAAAAAAAAAAAAAAAAAACTCCATCAAGTGTGTGCCTCTGAAAAAAAAAATTTTAAAGCATGAACTGGTTTCATTTTTGTAATGTGTTTTACTGTTGTGACATTACTGTTTGCCATTATTAATAATGTCATCCATTTTATTTCCATTTATCTTTATTCTCATGATATTTTAAGTATATTCTCTAATTTCTTCATCTTACAAAACAACAAGTTAATATCCTCAAGAAAAGTTAATTAGAAGGGAATTCAGCTTACACTTGAAGGAAGGTTGAAGACCAGATTCTACTGAGGTTCTGATCATAGGTTCTCTGCAGACTAAGCTGGCTTCTTACCCAAACATTTTCAGATGTATTTGCCCAGTGGTTTTCTTAAGTATCGTCCCATACCAATTTCTGACAGCTGGGACTTAAGCAAGGTAAGGAAACTAACATGCTTTCAAACAGAAAACCCCATGAGGTTGAGACCATGTTGATTTTGTTTATTACCATATGTACAGGTCTTGGCTCCTGTGGGCATTCAAAATACTTTCGGAATAAATTACAAAACTTAATGCTACTTAAAGTCTAGGCATTACTACATAAGAGTACATCTGCTACTTTATGTATTATAGTTCATATGCTGTAATTGAAGTGGGCTCTATGTGTGCATCACAGCAGCGTGTAAGACGGTAGCCAATGGCCACTATACAAGGAAGTCCCAGGCTTCACTTGAAATGTGGCTAGTGAGACTAAAGAAATGAATTTGTAATTTCTACTAATTTATTTATCTTAAATTTTAAAACCGATGTTTGATTTACTTACTGGAACACTTTTAAATATGGTCGAAACAACTCAAGTATGTGAATCAATGTTTATAACTGTACATTTTATAAAATCTAACTGCAGATCAAGTATTTTCAAGAAACATTGAGGATCTGAATTGAGATGTGCTGTCAGTGTTAAACACACACCAGATTTCAAAGACTTGTTACAGAAGAAAAAAGTAAACTATCTCATTAATAATTCTTTATACTGATTACATGTAGACAGAATTGCAGTGGGCGGATAGCCTCCAGAAAGATACGTCCATGTCCTAATCCCTAGAACTTATGAGTACTACCTTATATAGTAAACAAGTGAACATTACCTTATGTGGTAAAAAAAAAAAAAAAAAAAAAATGTGATAGAGAATCTTGAGAGAAGGAGCTTACCCTGGATTATCCAGGTGGCCTTAAATCCAACAACAAGTTTTCTGTTAAGAGTGAGGCTAGCTGGTCACAGTGGCTCGCGCCTCTAATCCCAGCACTTTGAGAAACCAAGGTAAGTGGATAGCTTGAGCCCGGGCATTCAAGAACAGCCTGGGCAACATGGCAAAACCCGTCTCTACAAAAAATACAAACATCAGCCATGTGTGATGGCATGTGCTTGTAGTCTCAGCTACTCAGGAGGCTGTGGAGGAACAATTACCTGAGCCTGGGGAGTTTGAGCCTGCAGTGAGCCACGATTGTGTCACTGCGTTCCCACTTGGGCAACAGAGTGAAACCTTGTCTCGAAAAAATTAAAAAAAAAAAAGAGTGAGGCTGAGGGAGATTTGACAGACAGAAGATGAACAGGTAAGATGGCAATGGAGGCCAAGATTGGAGTGATATGGCAGCCACAAGTCAGTCCACAAGTCAGCATCCACAAGAATCTGGAAGAAGCAAAGAAGGCATTTTTCTCTAGAGCCTCCCATGGGAGCGTAGCACTGCTGACACCTTGATTTGGTGTCTGGAACTTCTGTTCTCCAGAACCATGAGAGAAAAAATTTCTATTGCTTTGAGCCACCCAGTTTGTGGTAACTTGTTACAGCAGTCATAGAAGACCAATAAAGTATTTCGTGTTAAAAATAATATTTAAATTATTTTCATCGTTTTGTTCAACTTCTTTATATGTGGCTAGCTAGAAAATTTTAAATTATAGATGCAGCTTTATATATATATATATATGTATATATATGTATACTTTTTCTTTTCTTTTTGAGACAGAGTCTCGCTCTGTCACCCAGGCTGGAGTGCAGTGGCACGATGTTGGCTCATTGCAACCTCTGCCTTTCAGGCTCAAGCGATTCTCCTGCCTCAGCCTCCTGGGTGGCTGGGATTACAGGCATGTGCCACCACGCCTGGCTAATTTTTGTATTTTTTGTAGAGATGGGGTTTCACCACGTTGGCCAGGCTGGTCTTGAACTCCTGGCTTCGAATGGTTCACCCGCCTCAGCCTCCCCAAGTCCATCATATTTCTATTGAACTATAGTGCTGGAGAATAAACTATCCCAGAGTGTCTATCTTTCCAAATATTTTTCTTGGGATTTCCATCTCTTAGGTTACGCATGTAAGAAGCCTAAAACCCTCTTCAGTTCACAAAGTGATGAAATATTACCATGCTATCATCATTCCTGGAACATGGAATCCTCAATTCATGTTTGAGAATTAATTTATTAACTGTTAACTTGTAGGTTTCTTTATTCATTCAAAAACATTAAGCTGAGAACCCTAGTTAATATATTAGTTGAGAGAATTGGCACCTTCAAAGTTTCCAAGAAGATGGAAGGAAGAATGAAATCTAACATGATGGAAAATAACAGAGACAAATTTAAAGTCCACATTTAGGATCAAATAGCAAGCTGTGAAAACAGAGACAAGGAGATGTGACTTCATGGTGGCATGTGTGAAAGAGACCTGGGGGTTTTCACTGATGGCAGACTCAATCCGAGTTGGCAGTCTGATACAGCTGCCTATTGTGACCTTGAGCTGTTCAAATAAATATCAGGGTTCCACAAATGACAGTCATGTCTTAGGCCACAGCTGAGCCATTTCCTATGACAAACAATTAGGCTGGAAAAGGGACAGTCCAGGAATAACATAGGAAATGCCTTTACAACTAAATGGCTCTTCACTGAGAGATGCCTGGCTCTGTAACCTGCCACAAAAATAGAAACAATCCACAACTTCCCTAGCCCCAGTGTCCTCAGGATTCTGCTAAATATTGGGAGAAAAGTCTAATTTCAACTCTCCAGTATTGAAACAGTCTACCTCAAAAGGTAGTAAACCTCTCATGTCTTAGAGAAGACTCTCAGAAAAGGGCCCACCATGAAGTCTGAGAATATCGCTTACTTTTCTTAAGAATGAACTCTGATATAATTTGAATGTGTGTCCCCATGTAAATCTCATATTCAATTGCAAGTCCCAATGTTGCAGGTGGGGCCTGGTAGGAGGTGATTGCATCACGCAGGTGGTTTCTCGTGGTTTAATACTATCCCTGCTTGGTACCATCGTCATGATAGTCAATTTTTGATTGTTTAAAAGTGTGTGTCACCTCCCCCCTCTCTCTCTTCCTCCTACTCCAGCCATGTGAAGTGCCTGCTTCCCCTTTGCCTTCTGCCATGATTGGAAGCTTCCTGGGGCGTCCGCAGAAGCAGAAACCACTGTGCTTCCTATATAGCCTGCCGAACCCTGAACCAATTCAACCTCTTTCCTATATAAATTATCCAGGCTCATTTCTTTATAGCAACGCATGAATGAATTAATACAACCTCCCGAGGTAACTGTGCACTCTTTTTCAGAAACAAGGTACATAGAAGTGAACATACAGGACAGTAGTTAGGAGCACAGACTGCAGACTGAGACTACCTGGGTTTGAATCCTAGCTCTGTCCTTTACTAGCTGTGAGACATTGGAAAATTTAAGTTCATATCTCCTCATCTGAAAAACTGGGATAATAAAAGATCCTACCTCCTCGGGTTATTGTCAGGGTTAAGTAATATATACAGATGGATATATGTGGGTGTGGGTGTGCAATGCTTAGGGCAGGGCACAGCACATAATAAAGGCTACATAAGTTGTGGGTATTATTATTACATCAGAAGAAAAGGACATTTAAATCTGAAAAGTCTATCTTTAAAATTCTTCTGTGTTTGAAAATCATAGTAACTTGCCATTTGGATTTCTGTTAGGCGATTGGGAGAAAATGGACCCTCTCGGTGGGGATGGGATTTCTCCCTTGGCCATAATATCAGCCTTAGCCACAAAAGATCTCTCATTCCCCCGCTGCTGGACCAGTCACTTCATCTTCACAAGGATTTGCCTGTGGGCCAACCCCTGCTCTCACTCCCATGACCAAAGAGTCATGCAGTTCAGGGGACCAGGGCCACTGAAGTAAGGGAGGAATTTCATTTTTAGCAAAGAGCTGAAGACTGTGGAGGAATTATGTAAATACTTACATCAGATTTGATAGGAAATAAAAGGAATGGTCTTTATCTCATGTGTTCCTGGAATTTTTCTTTTATTTATTCATTCATTTAGTCAGCAAATATTTATTAAGAGCCTTCTTTTTGCCCTCTGACATATCAGGGATCAAAACTGATGACAATCCCTGTCCTTGTGGAACTTACATTCTTGTGGAGGGAGACAACAAGTTTGATAAGTAAGTGAGTTATAGTAAGGTAAAAGGCAGCAAATGCTACTGCACAAATAGAACAGGAGAATGGAGATGTACAGTTCTGAGATGAAAATCAATAAAGTGGTTAGTGAAGACCTCACAGAGGAGGTGATACCTGAGCAGATACTTGGAGCAGGGAGAACATGTATCACATAGACATCTGGGGAAGAGCATTCCAAGCAGAGCAAGAGTCAATGAATACAGACGTGTGCCTATCTTTGAAGGGCCAGCAAGGAGCCCAGTGTGGATAAAGGAGAGTGAGCAAAGAAGAGTGAAGTAGGAAAAGATGCTGTGGAGATAATGGGGGTAAAAGTTGAGGGCATATTATTAGGTCCCTTTGTAAGGACTTTGACTCTTACCCTGAAATAATGAAACCACTGTGTGTGGGTTTGGAACAGACGACTGACAAGACCTGATTAACTTTTTAACCTGACCACCTACCTGCTGTGGGAAAAATATAGATTGTAGAATATAGACTGTAGCAAAGGTGAAAGCAAGAGACCACCCTAGGCTTCCCCTATAATCCACCTGGGGGAAGTTGTGGCTGGGCCCAGGGTGACAGCAATAGAGGTGGTGGGAAGTGGTTGGAGTCTGAATATAGCATGAAGTTAGAGAAAGATAGCTTTTCCAATAAATTTAATGTAAAATCTGAGAAGAATGGAATGTAAAATCTGAAGACAGTGGCTGGCAATTCCTAAGTTTTTGATATGAGTGAGGAATGGAAAAGATGGCATTGCTATTCACTAAGACAAAGAAAGGTATGGATGTAAGAGGTTTGGGGATGAGGGAAGATCTGTTTTATGATTGAAAACATTTTGCCCAGGCCAGAGAAAGGAGTCATCCCCAATTTCAGTATGCCCCAAAACAATATGGCAGAAAATCCAACCAGTGAATCAACAACCACTGGCAGAGGAGGTTTTGAGGCAAATGAAGTGTCCAATGAAAGCACAGTCTTCATGGTTGCTAAGGCAACTTCCAACTCTTTATTTCCAAAATATGATTTTTAAATACCTTAACAATGTATAATAGTGTGTGTGTGTGTGTGTGTGTGCATTAAGGAGATGGTCTAGAGGGTCCTTTAAAATCTTGACAGAATAATTGCCTCAGCCTTATTCTACCCCTAAGGGATGGGAGGTCAGAGATTAAAGCCAAGTTTCACAAAACTAAACCTGATATGTAAATGCCATCTTCCTGAGCCATCAACAAGAAAGCAGCACTGGGTAATGACATTTGTGACACGGAAGTATTGGTAAACCAGGCTAGCCTTCCCACTTTTTCCTCTCTTATTTTGGCCTCACAATGTACTCTGCCCATCGAGGCAAATATTTTAGCTAATAAGAAAAACTGTTTATTAATTAACAGCTCTTAGGGAGCCTAACTTTCCCTAACACAATTTTTCTTCAGCTGGGGTCACTCTGCGCTACAAGAATGTTTAATTAAAGGAAGGGGGAGAGGAATAATATTGCCATATTCCTAGGGTTTGAAAATAAGTCATTTAGCACCTAAAATTGCAGTGTCCCCTGCTATCACTGTTTTCCTGGCTTCATTAATTTTTTTCTTCCAAAGTCAGCATCCGCCCTTACAAACTTTCGCTTCCTATCATCATCAAGGCATTTATAGGCATTCATCCATGACAAATGGATGCATTTGATCCATAACTGATTTATTACTAGAAACAGATACAGCTCTGGAAGTAAAAATACTTAGGATAATATAAAAATATCACCTACTTACTGAATATGCCCTATGAAAGTTTCATCTGAAGCAAACAGCAGCATTTCAGACAGTGTAGTATTGAATGCTTTCACCTTTTATTCCAAGGTGGCAATTTTTCTTAAAACTGGGAATCAGTTCACAGATTGCATTCACAAATGAGCAGGTGGAGAGAGGGCAGGAGAGAGTAAGCAAGCAAGACCCATACGTATTTGCTATGGTGAAGAGATTTGATGGAGAAAGGGAAAGAAAGTTCCATAGCCTCAAAGGTTTGCTTCATTTTTGCTTAAATGGAAGTTGGGTCATATGACAACTCGTTCAAAAATCAGCTATATGTAAATGAAACAAAACAAGCTTGATGTCATGTTATTTTTTGAATTCACACACTGGATTATTACCTTCTAAAATCTACACTTTTGCCTTCTTTATAGACTGAGTAAACTAATCCAACATTTGGATATTTCAGTATCCAACAAATACTGAAATAAGCTAAGATATCTAAGCTTGGATATCTAAGAATGAAAGAGTACCGTCACAAAGAAAATATAATTTTCTAACCACTAAGGTATTTTGTGGCCATATCATGAATGCTATTCAACAAATAGCTCTTGCTGTCTGCCTTCCGGGAACATGGTAGAACTGTACTTCATGGCCCCTTGCTACTGGGTTAAGCCATACGACCAGGTCTGGCCAGTGAGTTGTGATGCAAGTTACTTCCAAATCAAGGCATTTATTTGATGTTGAACCTACAAAACTCTCCTTTTTCTGCCATGGTGAACAACACTGTTTCAAAAAGATGCTGCTCTGAATTCTGGATTAAAGACAATGTAGAGCACAGCCCCCAGCCAACCTTGGCAGACAGTAGCATGAGCAAGAAAGAAGTATGCATAGAGATATGGGGCTGATTGGTTACCATAGCATCACCTAGCATATCCTGACATACATTCACTTCCATCTTAACACTGTCCATCACAACCAAAACTACTGACACTGGCAGAGAAAATTTCTGTATTGTAGTCTGTAACATTATAGGATCTGGAATCAGGTTACCCTGGTTCAAATACTGGCTTTACCACTTACTAGCTGTGCACTTTGAGCAAGTTATTTAACCTCTCTGAGCCTGATTTCCTTCACTGGTACAAAGTAAAAAAAAAAAAAAAAAAAACAAGAGTAACTTTCTCACAGTGGTAAATATAAGGATTAATGAAATAATATAGAATGATTAGCACAGGGCCAGGCACATAGTAAATACTTAACACAAATCTTAATCATATATATATATCTTAGACATAATTGAAGGAGAAAGGTGCTATTTTTTCTTCCAAAACCAGCTTCCACTCTGTCTTCTCCTACCCTCAATGCATTTACATGCATTAATCATCATAAACCAACACATTTTCCCTTATATTCTTCTGATTTTCTCTAATTCTGATTTTCTCACATTCTGCCTCTTGACTAAAGACAATGTTAGTTTCTTTGCCTAAAATTCTTTGCTACTCAAATTCCAGCCCTTACTCTTGGCATAACCCATTCCTACGTCTTCAGGTGATATTTGAAGCCCTACTTTTCACTGAAACTTTGACCCGTGTCTTAGACCCTTCCCCCCACCAACAGCCCCTCCAAGAAAGGAAAGAAGGAGGGACAGATAGTATTGGAGCTACCCAGGGGCCATAGTAGAAAGACAAGAACATCTGTCCTGTCAGGAACCCCACTTCATTTACCTAACACTGGATATAAGTTTAGAAATACCATCTGATGCTTCTGCCTCCAAATGTTCTATTATGATGACAACTTTCTTGAATTAGCATTTTTATATCATTTCCTGTTGATGAATAATACCATATCCTGTAGAAACAACTTTACACCAGATCTTATTCACATAAACAAGTACATCAATAGGGTTTTCTGCTTACGATAATAATAAACTACCCTTACTAGTTTTCAACAATTTAATTAAATACAATTAAATCTAGTTTGTTTTGGCAACCTATTAATGTCACAATTGAATATAAATAGACTCATGAAAAGATTATAATTAATAAATCCTTTACACTACTGTAAAATTATTCTGATGCTCTGCTTGCCAGAAATACTTAACAGCATTTTTGAAGTATGTTAATGAGGACAGTAAAAAAGCGATAATAAAATTTGATCAAAGCACTTGGTAAGGCTTCTATATGGTTTTTGCCCTCTTCAGTAGAGAGCTAGTGCCTGTTGGGTACAAATTCTTAGGAGACCCTGAAACACTAATTGCAAATTTATCATCATCTTATAATGTCTTTAATCCATGGCTTTAACTATATAGGCTACTCTCACACTAGCTCACATTCTCAGGAGTCTTAAATCATAAGACACTGACTATTGATAACTTCTTTTTTTCTTCTTCTTTTCTTTCTTGCTAGAGCTCAAAATATTAGACACCTTGTTAGTTCTGTAATTCTTAATACACATAGACGTCATTTTGTATTCAGAGTAGAAAATACAGGGTACATACAGCAGTATAGATGAGACACACATATGATACCTTGGGATGGACATTTAGCTACCATTGTGTTTATTAGAATATGCCTGGATTTCTTCCTTTAGTGACTGAATCCTATGATAAATGAGTGATGGATTATTGTAAGAACAACACAATTACTGAAAAGATAAAAACATCCCAAGAAGTGTGAATACACACCACAAGATTTCAGCTGACTAGTAGCTCTTTTAATAGAATTATAACACGATTATAATCCAGTCTGAGAGTCACAAGACACCAATGCTAACTTTTGGATTATTTCCCTTTAATGAGTTATTGGTCAGGTATCTTCATTAATTTATCAAACTTCCCTATTAGTGACACCACACAGACACCAGACACCACTCAGCTTCTTTTTTTTTTTTTTTTTGAGACAGGGTCTTGCTCTGTTGCCTAGGGCGGAGTGCAGTGGCGCGATCTCGGCTCACTGCAGCCTCTGCCTCCCAGGTTCAAGCGATTCTCCCATCTCAGCCTCCCGAGTAGCTAGGATTACAGGCACATGCCAACATGTCCGGCTGATTTTTGTATTTTTAGTGGAGACAGGGTTTCACCATGTAGGCCAGGCTGGTCCCAAACTCCTGACCTCAGGTGATCCTCCCTCCTCAGCCTCCCAAAGTGCTGGGATTACAGGTGTGAGCCACTGCGCCTGGCCAGACACCACCAAACTTCTTAACTAGACCAGCTTCACCTGTAATTATGTACACAATGTACTTTTGGAAGGAAGGATACAATAAGCATTGACCTGTTGATATTGACTTAGAACATGTGGCCAACTATTATGTATTCCATAGTAGAGATTAACCATAAAAATCTATATCATGTACTGTGATGAGTACATGGATTTCATTATCAGAAGACTCAGGTGTGATAATAAGTGGGTAAATAAGTCCAAATTGTAAAACTTCTATGTGCATCTTTTTATATAATAAAATATTATGAGTATACAGGTTAGTAGTAGGCAGTTTATCTCTTCCATTCTTGCTCTGACATTCACATATTTACATAAAATGTAAGAACATATCATGTCCTAAACACCTACTATATTGCAAGTGTAGAACAAACACTGTCTCTATTTCTTACAGAATACACATTATCTCTATGTCTTACTTAAGCCTTCAAGGTAGGGATTTTATAAACAGGAATCCCCACTCTATGGGTGAGGCAGAGAAAGTTACACTGACTTGCCCACCCTTAGAGAAAATAAGTGTAATAATGATAGAGATGGGATGTAAACTCCCGGTTGGCCTAGTATACCAAGTTTCCCCTGTCCCTGCAGACTCCTCAGACCCAGAGTCACTGGCAGCAAAGAGGGTGAAGGCAGGTAAAAGACCTGCAAGCAGATCAACTGTTTGCCCAGTTTCCAAAGATGTAAGTAGATGCTACATGGCCCGTTTTGATGGGACAACTGAATTGCATAAAAGAACAGCCTATCCCAGGAACAGACAAAATGTTTCATCTCAAAACAAAACAAGTAAGTCCATGTAGGGCACTTAGCCCAGTATGTGACATATAGTAGTGCTGGATGATGATTCTTCTAAGAGGAGTTATTCTGGTTGTTTCTGAATTCACTCCTGTCTCATTTAATTACTCAATGACTGGAGAACTATACTGTGCTTGGAAAGATTCAGAGGTTGAATCTGGGTTCAAAGACAAAACATATAGTAATTGATCAGCAATGTCTGCTAGAGCAAAATCATAGGAAGAATGGGCTGTGTGTCAGGAATTTGCCATCACTGGCCAGGGGGCTATTTTTGGAACAGAGGGGTGTTATTTTTGTTTTTGTTGTTGTTTGTTTTTGGTGATGATAAGAATTGGAAAGGGAAATTTCAGGTCTGATTATATAGGCAATTTCTACCTAACATGTTATTGAGCTATGGGTCTAGCAAGTTTGGTTTGAAAGACAGCAAATTCTATATTTTAGCAAAAAGACACTGCTGCAAATGATCAAATCACTTACCAGAAAGGTCAACCCATTATACAATATTCTAGATAATTTATAAAGTCTCAATATGATAAATGCCAAACAATCTTATGAAAAAGTTAAATTGCAGTTGGAGAGCATTCTTTTCCAGTGTGAATGATTTATAACTTCATTTTAAGTAAACCAAAAAATCTACACTAAGAGCAAGTCTAATAAATGTAGATTTATCCTATGCTGCTGCTTCCCTGACTAGGGCACAAAAGGGTCTATAGAGTCTAAAAGAATTTATTGGGAAACAATAACTCTGTAAAAAATGCTTGAAAATTAGGCATTATTAATCCAGAAAGGAAAAAAAAAAACCATGCTTTCAGCCAGGCCTGTTTACATAGGGAAATTAAGAGTCAAGCATTATTCAGCTGCAGTACTCAAAACTATTACATGATATAGAACAAGCTAACTGCCCAAGAAACAGATGCCTGGCTAATGTAGAACAATGCTCCTCAACATAGAAATTTTTTAATTTCAATTGACCAAGAGTAGATTGCTGATATTCCTAAAAGCAGTATTTGTTTGTAACGGAAACCTGACTGAGAGTTGTTACACAACCTAAGTTTTCCTTTTATGTGTATATTTATTATGCACATTTTGCACTGTTTTGTACAAATGGGAATACCAGTACCATCTATGTAGGGTTTTGGTTCAGACCAAATGTCATATTATAAGAAACATCCCATATTGGGGCCTGTATACAGCAAGCACTCAGTAAACCAAGCCATTATTCAGAAGCTGGCAAAACTCCCAACTTGCCCTCCCAAGCTCGGTGACCTTAAACAAATCCATTAACATATTATTTTACATTTTTGTTGTCAGAAAAATGGGAAGATGTTCTACCTCATGAGGATATTGTGAGGATTAACTGAAATATCAAATGCTTAAGATCGTTCTTTCATTTAGCAAGTATTTATTTGGCCCTCACTGTATGCCACACTGTTTCAGGCATTGTCAGACTGCTGGGTTCCTTACCCTCACATAGCTTGTGATGTGGTAGGGAAATCAGAGTTAAACCATGGACTACAGTAAAGTGTCATTTCTATTACTACTAGGTAACTGTAGTCCTCCGCACCTAGGAGGTGCAATAAACCATTTGTTGGATATAAATATTAAGTTTGTTGTAAGTTAAAAATAATTATTATCTTAGGTTTGAGTTAGAGTTATGCAGCTTCCTTTGATATAATAACCAGATGTTTGAAATCAACATTTATGACACATTTTGTCTTTCATTCCACAAAGATAATAATAATTCGAAGGTGTGAAAGGCCCCACAGGGCTCAGAGAGTCTGGCCAGAATATGGTTGCCAAGTCTTTGATAATTGGCTGACTTGTGTTCCATAGAGACTCTCATTGTGACACTGGGGCTCTTTCCATCCATCTCCAACTGTGATCATCAGTGTACACCCACAAGGAAGCCTTGACATTGTAAAACTAGGTAATTAAGAGATAGAATATTGTTTTCCCTTTAATTGGAATGATACAAAACTTTCTCTACTAGTGCAGGGCCTCTGTCCATCAAGGTCTGCTGCCCCATCCTTTTACACTTACCTGTCTCTAAGCCTTTACTTGTTCTGTTCCTTTGGGTTGAATTAACCACCCCTCTGTTCCTTCTAACTGACTTCCTACCCAACCTTCAAAGTCCAACACAAAATCACCTCCTTCATGTTATGATTACATAGTACCCTATTCAGTTACGACCCATAACACAAGCAGCTTTGCATCTTAGACAAAGAGGTAGAGAAGAATCAAGCGAGGACTCAAAACTTTCTGGAGGTAATACAAAGTAAGTTTTTCAACTCCCAGAAGTTGACAGAACTGTCTAAAGGTGCGCTATCTTAAACAGTAGCTATTGGACCCATGTGGCTCTTTAAATTTAAATTTGATTTAATTAAAGTTAGGTCATTTTCTCCTTTTTTAATGAAAAGAATTTCATGGCACACATTTTTTGGATAGAAGAGATACTCTGAAGATGGTCAGCAAATTAACCCACATAAGGGATGGTCAGTGACTCTCAACTTGCACGCCAGTGTCAATCAGTTGACAGGGAGTGCCTGGAGAAAGATTGAAAAAGATTCTAAAATCACAGCTAGGCTCTGTGGGAGCAACTGCTGTGATCGATTAACCTAAGCTGGTGATAGAAGTCTGGAGATTGGCAACATGCACGCCATAAATTTGCTTTTACTGCTAAACAATCCTGCAATCAGCTGTCAAAAATGTTGCCCTACAAATGTTCACCCAGTGACCTAGATTCTCAAGCACCTGTCCAGTAGGTGGCATCTTGCATGCTCATCAGATAAAGCGATGTAAAAAGCTACAAAACCAATTCATTTTAGTAAGACCCCCATCCGGGAATCTTCCAAGTGACATGTACTCATGTCTTATATCTTATCATTTTATTTCAGAATAGGGGATTTATTGATTTATTTATACTTTTTGCTATGCCACATATTTTTAAAGGCACAATTTTTATAAAGGGCTAACCTCTAGTTACCATTTCTCTATAGAACAGTGGTGTTCAAAACTTTCCTTGACCACAGCACACTGAGTAGGTGAAATATCTAATTCCTGTCTTCACTTTCCAGTGGAAAAATGCTTAAGTAATAAATACTCGGAAATAAATTTGTATGAATCACTAATTATTTTTCATACAATAAGAAAAACCTATTCACATGCTCTTATAAAATGATGCCCCATGAACCAAAAAATAAAAGATAAATATTATGGGTCATGAGAATATGTTGCAGACGTTTGCAGGCAGTGAATGTCACCAACAATGTCACCATACATCACCATACAAGCAAATTTTAAGATAATTACAAATTAAGTCTTTGATAATTACAAAGTTTTGATAATTACAAATTTTAAGATAATTACAAATACAGTCATGTATCACTTAACAACAGGGATATGTTCTGAGAAATACATCATTAGGCGACTTTGTCATTGTGGGAACATCAGAGTGTATTTACACAGACCTAGATGAGATAGACTACTACCCACCTAGGCTATATGATATAGATTATTGCTCCTAAGCTACAAGCTGTATAGCACATTATGGTACTGAATGTTGTAGGAAATTGTAGCACAACAATAAGTATTTGTGTATTTAAACGTAACTCTAGTACCTAGGTGATGAAATAATCTATACAACAAACCCCCTTGACACTAGTTTACCTATATAACAAACCTGCATATGTACCTCTGAACCTAAAGCAAAAGTATAAAAAGCCTAACTAAACCTAGAAAAGGCACGGTAAAAATACGGTATTATAATCTTGTGGGACCACTGTGGTATAAGCCATTCATCGTTATGCAGCACATGACTATACATGTTTTAGCAATACGAATATAGATAAAATATTTTCTGAACCACAATTAAGCAATGTCTTAAAGTCTAGTCTTCAGCAAATTTAAAATCCAAAATATGTAAATATCCATCATTACAGACTATAGAGTTAACCCAATCGTCCACAGCAAACTTAATTGATAATGATGAAACTAAACCACTACTAATTTATAATTAAAAAACAAGGACCACAGCAATTGAAAATCACTAACAACTCAAGACAACACTCATGATACCCTGACAACGAATTATCCTTCTCCACATTGCATGAATTCTAATTCTTTGCATACAGAAACTTTGCAATGTTTCCAAGAGCTGGCAGCCAGTTAAAGAATACTCAATTAAGGAAGTTCAGTAAACATCAGTTACATGTAATCTATAGCAAAATGATAACTCAGTTGTTTTACTAATAAGTAGCCTTTATTCATAGACAGAATGAATATATATGATATCATAAATCATTTTCCCAAAAGAGAACCTTGGGTTTCAAGATAAATTTATAACTCACTAGTGGGCTGCAGACTAGATTTTGAGAACTTTCATAAAGTATTAAATTAAGAGTTTTACACATGCATCTCTATGCTGCTTGATGCTTCTGTTTTATTAGATTTGCTGGTTACTATTTTTTCCCAACCATAATCAAAAAGAAAATTAGGCTGGACACGGTGGCTCACACCTATAATCCCAGCACGTTGGGAGGCCTAAGTGGGCAGATCACCTGAGGTCAGAGGTTTGAGACCAGCCTGGCCAACATGGTGAAATCCCCGTTTCTACTAAAAATATAAAAATTAGCTGGGCGTGGTGGCATGTGCCTGTAGTCCCAGCTACTCGGGAGGCTAAGGCAGGAGAATCGCTGGAACCTGGGAGGCAGAGGTTGCGGTGAGCCGAGAGCACGCCATTGCACTCCAGCCTAGGCAAAAAGAGCAAAACTACATCTTGATAAAAGAAAAAAAAAAGAAAGAAAAAAAGAAAAAAGAAAGAAAGAAACTTAATTGATTTTTAGCTGAGATTCAAATGAAGCTATTGAATACACTATTGTCTTCATTATATCAAAGCTCTCTGTTTACCAGAGCCCCAGTAATACCATTTAGCTTACAGATACAATGTTATAGCCTGCTGGGTATAACTCAGTATAGGACTACACCATGGGCATATTTTTAAAGTGGGTCAAGACACATGTGCACAGAGCATCCCCTTTTGATTCCACTTCCCTCGCTTCTCTCTCTACTCTGCTTGCATAAAGATATTTGATAAAATCATTAGAAATCATAAAATGTTAGAGTTCGAGGTAGTCTTGTCTGAGGTTATGCCCTGACAGCCTGCAGGTAGGATAGAGCCATCAGTCTTGATTTGTTTGGCCCACCTGACATTTCCAAGGTAAGAAAATTACACGTCAATTTTTAGATTTCTGGCTTGCCTTGCAATATTCAGCATTTCCTAATATCTGACCCATCATTTTGTCACCTGCCTGGTCCATGATGATGCTTGCTTTGCCTACCTGTGAAATCATCCACAAAGTTTTCAAATAGTTTTAGCACAATGCTTTTTTACATAAGAAAAGGTAATTTTGAATCCTGCTACGTCAAATAGATAAAGTTAATAAACCAGTTCCTTGGGTAGTTTAAAACTTATTTGGCAGAATATACTTCACTGTTTATGGAAGACATGGATCCCCCTCTTGGAGCTACCAGGTACAACATGAAAACTGTTGAATTCCTTCCCACTCTCTCATCTGGAGCTTTGCAATTTGACAACTTAAAGGAGATCGTGAAAGTTCCATCCTCTGACTCCTACTCTGGTGCTCTTTCCTCATTACAATGTGATATTTTTTAAAAAGGCTTAATGTGATGTTTTTCTACCACTTTCTGAATTTTAAAGAATGTAAAGTTCTCACTCAGCTAAAGCTAGGTTGATCAATAAATAATTATTGAATACGTATCCAATATTAATTCAATGAGAAGTAAGACCTGCTGGACTGCTGATCCTAATGCAGTATACTGTTAATTTCAGGAACAATGAGGTGCTTTACCCCCTGCCAGTCTATTAGCTTATCTAAATCTAGGAGCTGACATTCTGTATTCACTTGAAAGTATGTGAGTCAATTGGTCCATTCTTCATCCACAAAAGTGGAAACTAAGAAAAGTCCTTTGGATGTATACAGATTCAGCTTGGATTTATTCTTGTGTGATATGAAAGCATGCCTAGAAAAGAAGGTCTAGTAACTGCATAGTAAAGGTAAATCTCGGTAATTCCATCAGTAGAAAAATGGCCACACCTGAGGATGTAGAGGTCTTCCTCCCTTGCAAACTCAGAGAACAACCTGGTTTGACTCCTTCCCTGCGTTAAAGAAAGATCTGCTTAATGAATAGGCAGATCCCTCAGCATTCCTACCCACCTTCTTGGAGAAACCCTGTGATAATATCATTTTTCTTTTCTTTTTTGGACCTTTATTATATGAAGTTGGGAAAAGAGAAAGAAATAATGGGCCAACAGAGTTCCCTAAGTGCTTTGAGGGTATTATCTTTGGGGAATTCAATCAGGTTATACAAATTTTAAACAAAATTCATCTTCTCTTTATTCCCAAAGAAAGGAAAAAGTGCTTGCCTGGTGTTACTTTCTCTCCACTACAATGGCAAAGTGACTTTTTCTCTTGACATCGAAAGATTTGGAAAGTAAAAGTCCTTTCCCAATTTGCCAAGTGAAGCCTCCTCTTCAGTCTCTCAAGACAACTCCTATAATCTTTTCTAAACTTATAGAGGGGAAAAATCCCCAAACCTGTGACTGAAAACCTTAGGGATTTAATTTTTTACTACATTTTTAAGTATAGTCTTTGAATTATTTTGAATGGAGTAGCTGTCAAAATTGAATAGAGTCAAATATCTACATAAAGATACACACATAATACATGTATGTTATACTGACAACATAATGTTTATGTCACTCTCCATTTGAGAAATCTTGAAATTATACACACACACACACACAAATGCACATACATCCATATGTACACACACAAACACTCACACACAAGTAGTAACAACTAAGGAACAGTTTAAGATTCCACCAGAACCTTCATTCCTCCTTTCCTTAGTAATTAAACAAGTATTTTCTGAGAACCTAGTATGTGTCAACTCAGTAGAAGTGAGAGATAAAAAGATGAATAACAAAGGATTCCAGAATTATCTTGGCCCATGCTTCTCAATGCATGTAATCTGAATAGGCATGGTAGATGCTATCCAAATAAAAAGTGTCTGGAAAATTTTAATTAAACACAATCAGATTTCTTACCTGCAAATCTTTCCAGAACTTTCATCTACTTACAACCACTGCAAATCTCCAGGAGGAGAACATAACAAACAGTGGACACTGTTGTCCAAGGAGTATCTTGAGAAGACAGTGTTTCATGAAGTATAATTCTGAAATGCTGGCCTAGACATTTTACTGGATTAAGACCCTTAAAAGGAAAAGGGCCTCATGATATTTTCCTACTTATTCTCCCTTCTTTTTTCTTAAACTGGAAACATGGTTCGGTATCTTTCTAATTTTACCATTGAAACTCTCTCACTAATATTTTAAGCTTTTTGATAAAAAGCAATATATGTTCATTCCAAAAATGAATCCAAAAAATAAAAAATTATAGGAAGTTAAAAGTTCAAGTCATTCTAGACCTCTCACCAGATTTAACTACCACTGTAGAAAGGATGTTTACATCCTTTTTGACATTTTTATGTAAGTGCAAATATGATTCTTTTCTCCAAAATTATTTTGAAGCAAAGTATTCTGTTCCTTGTTTTCTCCACTCAGCAATGTATCATGGGCATTTTTCCACATGGGGAGACAGACATATTCTCATCCCTTTTCATGGCTACATCAAATCCCATTGTGTGGAGGTGCTATGATTCATTTTACCAATCCCCTTTTGACGGAGATGAAACTCCTCTCCAATTTTTTGCCATTAAAACCATTGTGGCAATAACTATAGCTTAACATACATCTTTTCACATTTGTCTAATAATTTTCTTAGTAATAAGCACCTGGAAATGGAAGCATCAGGATTTGCACATTTTACATTTTGGGAGATGTTACTAAATTGTTATCAAAAATGGCATGCCAATTTATCCAGTTAATCTTTGATACTTTTGCACAAAGTTTAAAATTGAAAGAATGTTTAAAAGAGTTCAAATTGTCTTCTTAAGTAAACGTTAAGAAATTAACAATTAAAGGCTAATCTTCATTTTTGCCATTTCTAAATGTTTTTGTTTGCAGTGTAGTATAACATCTATTTTCCCCAACTAGGGGTTGAAACCATAGGCTTTAGCTCACATAAGTAAGAGTTTTTATAGCATTGTAATAATTTTCTTATAAGTTCATGGGATCAGCAGGAAATATTTACTTGCATCTCTACTTGGCCTTGATATTATAGGGTCTGATCAAATATCAATAGCTGCACCCTGACTCTGCGATGAGGTCAATATGATCAATCAGATGATCGATGGATTATCACTAAGCACCAGCTTGCACCGAATAACAACCTGTCTGCTCCAATCCTTAGGCCAATTCGCTATATTTAGCAGCTTAGCACTGGTACACATTCTTAAAGAGCCAATATGCAACCATGGTTGTTCCCACTATTTCTTTTATATTACAGTTATAAAACAACCCTTTACTGTAATGTACTCTGGTATTCTACTGCATATTCTCTGAGCAGCTTTCAATAAATATTGAATAGTAAGGTAAAAATAAGTATAAGGCATACAAAAATGCTTAATATTTTAACAAAAATATCATACTTTAAAATGGAAGGTGATGTTCAGTATGTAATAATCAAGGCATAAATGAATATATCTAACACACATAGTTTGCTTAATATAGCTTTAAATCAGGTCAAGTATAAATTACACAGACAACTCTATTCAGAGTAATCTTTTTATATATCATTTCCATACACCCCTGTCGATAAAATAGCAGTGACTCAGGAATAAATGATTCATTAGGCACTTAAAACTTCTTGTCTCATGTAATTTATCTATATAATTTAAAATTACTGAAGAATCCCAAGGATCTTTTATTGCTAAATAATTTTGAGATGATTTATATTTTACTAAATTTCAAGGACACCCCCCACCCCCGCCACACACACACACACACATTCAAAATTAAGTAACTATCAAAATTGCTGTCCTAATTCGTATATCCATAAGGGGAAAAACTCATCCTAAAACAGAAAATTACAATTAGCAAAAACCATTCAATCTTTTTTTACCTGTTACACAAAAAAACCTGGTGATTATAAAGAGTTGAGGTGTCTATTTTATAATTACCTGAAACAACTGAACACCACTTTTGAGTTTTCATTTTTTAGTGTGTCTTTTTAAAACTAAATGTCCTGTCTATAGCTTTATAATGAAAAATAAAAAAGAAGTGCAAGTATTCTTCAAGTTGTTAGGGTAATTTCCTACATCATTCCCCAAATAAAAACTTGATCCAGCCAAATATTAAATTATTGAAATTACAAATATGTTAATCTACAGCACATTTTACTCATCAGTGTAATTTTAAAATTCACTTTCATTTGATTGACTGTTTTAATCTTCCTTAACTAGTGAGTAACTGAAAATAAATGGTGCATTCCTAATACTATAAATATGAAAAATAGGAAGTAGTTAGGGACTGCAAGCGAATATATTAAAATCAGTCAGTTTTCTAGTTAACATATTCTCATTTTGTTTGTGTACAAACCCACTGTATTGAGAAGACAGATCACAAATTCACGGCCTCACAAAAACATGGTCTCGATTTCATGTTATGACAGCAGAAATTGGCCCAAGTCTCTAACCATTTCCCCTAAAGGACCCAGGCTGGCTGGTGTCATCCAGGTGAGGCAATCTGAATGAGGGGAACATCACGTCAAATTCCACTCATCTGTCAGCGTAGTGGATTATTTCTTGAGAGACAGAAATTGGCTGTTTGCTGTCTGAGTACCATCAATATTACCATGCAAGGAACAGCCAAACTGCCCGTAAGAGGCTGGGGAGCAGAGGGAGGGGATGGGGGGGAGCCATTCCTAACCAGGTGAGGAGGCAGCTGTAAAGCTTTCATTCTCTTTCCATTCAAGGCTCTGAGTGAAAGATTTGTCATTTTCCACATTTCCCAGATACTTGGTATGCACACGGAGTCTGCCTGCTCTTGCTTTATGAAAGAGGTGATTTTTCAAGCTTAGGCAAATGTGGCAGAGCTCAGGGTCTGCGGGTGTCTCATTTTTTCTGATCATGTCACTTGTTTTAACCGATTTGAGAAAATGAGATTATGTTTTTCCTTTTTGCTCATTTATCCAGCAATTTATTTATTTATTTGTTCATTTAGGGGTGGATTGTCACAGATAACTGGCCCTGATTTCTATCTTGTTTTCATACACATTTCATTAGTGTCCCTGGAGATTTAAGACCTACAAGGGAAAACGTCACAACTTTCATCCAAAAAAAAGCATATTTTTATTCTTCAAATCAAAAGATTGTATTAAAGAGCCTGACTGGAATAATCTAGAATATGGCTATGACCAAGATCTATCACTTTAATCTTTGCAGCTATTGTCAAAAACCAAGGAAAGTTGATTAAACGTATTATATAGAACTATTGGATGTTAAGTTTAATATCATTTTAATCATTCTGCATCTAGGAAGGGATATTTATAGTTTCTTCATTTCAACAATAAAGCTGAAATAGGTCTAAGATGTATTAGCACTTGGGGTCAAAATTGGCTTCAGTGCTGCAGTTTCTTGGGGTATTTGACACACACATCAACCACGCATTGGTTGATAATACACAAATTCTAAGGAAGAAAATGGAGAAAACAAACATTGAGTTTAATTTCAGCCAGAACCTAATATGTGATTCTCAGTTTTAAAATATGGTATTTTAAAATAAGCCCTATAAAGACATAAGTTTACTTATTATACATAACCCCCAACGAAAAACTCCATATATTCACTGATTAACAGAGACAACTATGTGAAAGCTTGTTACAAACAGTACTGTATCTGTTTCATGATTATATGCATAGAGTAAAATAAGACACATAGCACTAGTAGTATATTCTAGCCATGTACCACATGGTTAACAAAACAATAGCAAGAGAAAAAAAAAAAAAGAGTTGTTGCCTTGGCTATGTGGATTACTAGCTGTGTAGACAGCAAAACTTCATTGATCAAACATCCCTGGCTTGCAGGTTTACAGTCTATTAAGGGGGGACATCAGTAATTCCCGATATTTGTGAAGAACTTTACAGCTTACAAAAGACTTATTTGAAGTTATTTTTATTATATTTACACCCCACCTCACCCCCACCACCACCATATCTATAAATGGGGAATGAGAGCAGAAAGGTCAGTTGCCCAAGGTTATGTCACTAACCTTAAGTGACAGAGACTAAGGTGGCCAGCCCTGAGCCCAGCCCTGCCTTCCCCCCTCAACCACGTGCCACTCACTAGTTCTGCCATGGCCACCTCTCAGAATGGGTGTGCAGTTCAGATGGGACCAAGTATTGACATAATGAAAGTTTTCAAAAATTATATGAAGAGGCTCACACTTCCTCAAAGAAGCTATTTGGCATGGTCACTCGATGCACCAAGAGGCATTTTCCCCTCCTGGAGACACAGGCTCTGGCCGTGAATCATGCCGGTATGACTTCCAATGACAGCTATTCCCTGTGTGGCCTCAGACAAGCCACCCAAACTTTCAGAGCTTCTGTTTCCTGGGCGAAAGGGGAGAAATCACACCCACTTGCATAAGGATTAAACTGAACAATGTGAACTAATCCTAAGAGCCCTGCCTAAAACATACACGTAATAGTTGTTTTTATTGTGAATTCTTATTCTTGGGCATCACAATGAATGCAGATGTCCCGCATTGTTTATTATTTATGACCATGTAACAAATGAAAGACATTTGTGCCAGAACAGATTGTGATTAAGTGATTGGAGGTAATGTGGGAATCTCAAATTCACTTTTGTTTTCCCTCCATCTCGGCTGCTCTGAGGCTTGGGTGGCGGTTCCCGCGCCAGGCTCAGGACACAGGATGCAGAAATACAAGCGCGTCCTGAAGAGGGCGGTTTCCATGTCCACCTGCAGGGGCACCAGCGCCCCCTCGCCTTCCCGCTCAGACCAGGGCTTGGGGAAACAGAGTGGCAGGGCCCAGAAACAGCCCCCAGCCTCAGCCCTCAGCTCAAGCCAGCCCCATCCCTTCTCCCGGGGCGGCCCGAGCTCCAGCACCCAGCGGGCTTGCGCGCTCGCTGCAGCCTGGTGCAGGCGCGCGGGAGGACCCTGGGCTGCATCCGCGCTCTGACAAGCCTGCCCCCAGCAGGGAAGCTGAGCCCCAGGAGGCAGCAAGCGGGGCCCCGGAAGATATTGCTGGAGAGCTGTACAGAAGAGCCTGGGATCGGTGTCCAGGCCGGCTGAGGAGCCAGGGAAAGGCGAGGGCGTAGACGCTGGAACGCGCAGCCCGAGGAAGCTCGACGGATGGGGGGAGGAGGCCATTGATGGGATTTGGAGAGGCGGGTGGAGGGCTGGGAGCACTTCAGAACTGAGCATCAGAAACTTGGGCGCGCAACTGGTCCCCAGAGCCCGAACTTGACCGTCGCGAGAGAGGAAGGGAGGGGAAGGAGGGAGGTGGGGTGGAGGGTGAAGGCGGGGTGGGTAGTAGAAGGATGCGAAGGCTGATGTTGAACAGAAAATGGAAGGAAATTTTTCCAAGAACCAGGGAAGGTAAGGACAATCGAGCTGGGAGGGACTGTAATGAGAAAGCTGGAGAGGCAAAGAAGGAGAGCAAAATCCAGATTGAAGAGCGAGGCCATGGAAGGGTGAGAAATATACTTTGAACATTAACAGGAAGAAAGCAAAATACGTCCGGAACTAAAAATTCAATATAGGAAAAACAAAACAAAACAAAACAAAAATCAGGTGAGAGGGACTTCGTCCCTGAAACTGCCAAAAGAGAGGGAAAGATGCCACTGAGCATACCGGAAGAACAGAAAGTGAAGGAAGGGAGAAAGGAAAGAAGGCACATTAAACCAGACAAGAAATAGTAAGTTACTTTTAAATTTCTTTTTCATTGACAACTTGCTTCCAAAGTTAGTTTGGGGACTATGCCCCCACAAAATTCTTAGCCACATATAGACCAAGATTATAGTAGGTAAAATCCTCAAGTCTTGAAAGTTATTCCACCTTTTGCAGAATATTCTGCTATTGACCAAAGCATCCAAAAACAGATGACTTCTACTTTTCAAGGTGTGTAGAAGCAGGTGGGGTGACACTTAGAAAAACCCACATTTTCTGAGAAATTAATAGAAATACCTCCAAGACATTTTGGCACACTCCCCTTCCCCCAAAGCATCCAGCCAACAATATGTCTTGGAATTCAAAGGCAAGCTGCCCACACTATAGCACTTTATGTCACTTGCATTCAACCATCTGTCAAGGAAATAGTGGTAAGACTGGAGGAGGCTGCAGGGGAGCCAGCTCCTGACTTACCTGGTCTGTGCAGGTGATGCTGCTGGAAAGTGTGCTGAAGGGATCCATGGCAGAGTAGCATTGCACAAGCACTTATCCACAAATACAGGACCCAGGACATCGCAGAGACCATTGCCATTCTCTAAAGAGAACATTCGACAGGAAAGGTTACCCCCGGCTTCAAGCCCCCAGCTCAGTCAGCCCCACTGATGAGGGAAGGGAGGTCTCAGACGTCATGTTCCTTTGCTACTTCTCTGGCTAGAACTAATGATCCAGCAGAGGTCATGCCATGAAGTGGGATTGAGGGAAAGCCCTTTTCAGATGATCATACATTCATTTTTTTCTTAATTCTGCAAAACAAAACTCCAAGGATTGCCAAAATGCAAAAATAAAGTTTTAGACTATCAGTTAGTCAGTTTAAAACAATGCATGCTGACTAAAAATCCTATTTTACACAACGATCTTTAAACTCTAGTTATCCCAGGCACTGAAAAGCTGCAGACTCCTCCTGTTCATTCTAACTTCATTGCAAGTCTGACATAAGCCTGGAAGGAAAGAGTGGGTTCTTTTTTTTTTTTTAATTCTACAGTCATGAATTTTTAATTGCAATGCTGTCTTCTAAACTAAGTAATCATTTCTCAGAGGCATGTTGTAATCTCCTGATAGAACCGATCCTTTTGACTGGACCTAAGAATCAGAAGGGATTGTGTTTAGCCAGAATGAGTTTCAGATGCAACACCTATGCTTCTATCCTAGAGCAAGCCATAATTTGCAATATTGCTCAGCCTCCTAAGATTCCATTGTAGCTTTTGTTGTATATCATTGATGAATATGCATATACAGGTGACATATGTATTTATGGATGAATATGTACCTTTTCTCGGGTGCTGAAACTTTGACAGTCTTATCTGCACCTATGAGGATCTTAGGAACCACAAAGGCTCAACTGCGCTATATATTGTCCAATTTCTCAAACAACAACTTATGCTGCATTTCATATTGCCAAATTAATCAAACTTGAAGCACCGTCCTTACTCAGCCAGTGATAGGGAAGCATTTTCTACACAAGAATCCAGTTAACTGTATGCTTTTCTGTTCAGCAGAGAGGGCTTTAGAAGAAGATTTCTTTCTTTCTTTTCCTTTTCACTGCCAAATCATACCCTTCAAAAATCTCAACTATAGGTTGAAAACGTGCTAGTAACCTCCCAGCCTGGCTTATTCACAAAAATTGATTCTTTATTAAAAACTGATGTTCAAAAAACAAAAATATACATCATATATATGCACATAATGCAGGCTAATTTGTGGATTTTAGCAGAGAGATACAGTCTTGGAAGGATTTTAGGACTATAATAGACAAATGGTGACAACTATAATTAAGTGCAAAGCAGGAAAACATTATTTTCAACAGCTTGGTGCTATTCATGCCTAAGTCTGTGATTCAGATGGAGCATTCACTTTCTAATTAGTTTCACTGCCCACTGTTTACTTTTGTATACAACATACTTTGCCTATTGTTTTCAGAACTATCGGGATAACATACATGCATTCTCTTCAGCGGAAATAAATAGCAACACCCCTCCTGTGAAACCTAAAATGAATGTATTTGGGGACTTTTTCAGAATACCCTGCAAATTACAGAAAGACAAAACAGAGGCGACTGTGGATGTATTTACTGCTTGTGAATTGCAGTTAAAATGTACTGGAAATTCATCTAAACTTGAAAAAATAATCCTGCCACAGCCAAAACTTAATAGTTTTTCAATGACTGCTTTCTCTTTCTCATTTCTTCACCCACATAGATCCTACCACTCAAAAGGATTACTGTGACTTTATGCTTGCAATATATATTTTTTTAATTTAACTTTTTTAAATTCTCAGCATTACTTCCAAGCCTCCTGCATGTCACTCTCACTGCTTGCTCCTTTAGCAAGGGTTGTCTCAATGGTATTAAGTGTCTTCCCCAAATAAAGCATTCAGCCTTGCACAGTTATCTAGATATGCCTGGATATGTTTCAGATCTGCTTTCTGAATCTTAAACCCTTTAAGATGCTTCTTACCTGAAAAATCCAGCCAAGAGCAGAGTACTCTATTAGTGTTCATTGGAAAGATCTAACACTTTTTAAAATCCATCTGTGCCACAATTTAAAATTTTTTTTCAAAGAGCTTCCCAACAATCTTCTTTATCAGGATTAAAAAAAAAAAAAATGTTACTCTCTTCCGATCCTATTTCCACAGTAAAAAAAAGACGTCGGGTTCATTCAGACTGTATTGTCAGAAAAGGAGCCAAGGTTTGAGGGGTGGAAACCTTGTCATTTTCACCTTTAAATCATTTCCTGGCGTCACCTCTCCCTGACGAGACCTTTGAAGTGATGGGGAGATAATGTGCAGTTTCCTGAGGAGAATCAGTTTATAGTTGCCGATGGACCATCCCCACTCCAGTGCATTCGGGGCAGAGTAAGGCAGCAAAATGTAGGAGCAGGGCTGCTATACGGAGCTGTAAGTAGCAGTAGTCTGTTTCAATACATCCCTCTGCTCTAAAGTATCACATGTCTTAAAGTGACATTACCCTCTATTACAGCTACAGTGAATTGTAATATCTGCCCACTAACTCTTCAACAACTCAAGCAGCGCTTTAACATTATATTGCCTGATTTATTACGTTAGAGGTCCTACTGATACCATTGATTTAACAAAAGAGTAAAGAGGGAAGGAGAAACAAGAAAAAAGCATTCTGCAAAATACTGATAGTATTAGTGGGAGTTAGACTTCTAACAGTAAATGGGAAGGTGAAATATAAGCCATTTCTTACCTCTTAATGTTCTTTTTACCAGGAAGTTAACCACAAATAGTGTCAGATTTATACTAATTTAAGTCTGCTGGCTGTTTCAGCAGTTAAATAGGAGACTAGAATTTACCTGGAATAGGACATAGATGCGTATATGCATAAGTCCAATAAAAACCTTCTGAACTTTTTGAACATGTTTAATAAACAAAAATATGTTATTTTCAGCACCAAATGAAGAAATATGCTCACAGCTCTTTTTAAAAATTTTTTCCTCTCCTTCAAATAACATTCTGGGGTGGCGAGGGAAAACACTCAGAAGTTCAACATCTTATTTCTCGTACTATGGTTTGAACCCTTTCTTCTTCAGAAATACAGTGTAATTTTGCCTAAACTTCAATGATGAATACAAGGTGACCTAGTTTTCATTTATAGATTGCACTGGTAATAATTCTCTGAAATACCCTCAGTTATTTCACAAATCACTTATAAAGCACCTACTATGTGTTAGGTGCCTGGGAACAAAGCAGAAAACATGATTAATGAGATCCCCACTGTTATAGATCATACTGTCTAGTCTTTTATGGTGTTTTCAAAATCAAGGTAGTTCTCATAATATTCTTTCCTTGGAAACATTTTGAAATTCCCTAGAATACTCTCTTGCCTTTCAGAGGCACAATAAAGAAGGTCCAATGCTGCTGCACATCTCTGCAAGTGATCCTGTTTTCTCACGTTACACACAGTGAGAGAGTGAGGGATCCTTCAGACTCGTCAATCTTGCCAATTGGTCTTTCACATAGCACAAAACACACATAACAGCTCTTTGTAACATAACAACTGTTCACTAAATCTTACCTCTAAACAGATTTCTAAGTAATAGTAAATATTAATCTCACAGTTAAAAATTAGTTAAAAATGTCAAAGTTCTAGTTGGTATTGCATGTTTCACATCTGTGCCTCATTATTGTTGTTCATGAGTATGTACAGAAGGTTTACACTGACTGTACAGCATCAAGATAAAAAAATAATAACAGCAGTGGCAGCACGTAATGTTTATCAAACCTTCACCAGATGCTAGCACATTCTATAGTATGTCTTGTAAAGTCTAATTTAATTCTTTTTACCAACCCCATAAGATAAGTATTATTATCATTATCTCTGTTTCACAGATGGGGAATGTGAGAGGAGACAGGAAGGTTAAAGAACGTGCGCAAGGTTATATGGTAGTAAAAGACAGTGCAGATTTCAAGTCCAAATGATTTGGCTCAAGAGTACATTTCTTAAACACTGGGATAAAATATTTAATGGAAAAAAAAATCCAAAAAAATAGCTATTATATTTTCTTATTTCTTTAACATTAAGATAGTCTCAAAAATGATTATTTATTCTTTCTAGAGGTACATATTAACCAGGCATTTGAAATATAGAAGTACACAAGGTAGCTTTTGCCCCATGATTGTTGTTGGTTGTGGTTTTGCTATGCTAATGAATTAAAATTAAAAGGAAGTTCACCTTTGCTAATAAAGGCTAACATTTTGAAAACCTGTAACCATTATGTTTTTCATTTCTAGAGATTAAAATAAGGGTCAAGATAGTTACTTCCATAATTCAATTTAATCCACCACCTAATGGATTACGTTCAAGGCATTCAGACAGGCATTGCTGAAAATTAAGAAAAAAATACTGGAATAAAGACTTGCCTTAAGTATCATTCTAAATGCATGTAATGAAGCAAGAATATTAACATCATTCTATTTTTTTCTTCCAAATACCTTGCAGTCCATTGCATTGCAGCCAATGATCATTTGTCCTAATAATGTAAGCATCAACATATATTGATCTTTGAGGCCATTTAGTGTATTCTCCCAACTCAAAGCAAAACTACTCTCACATTTTTCAGAAAATTCAGCCTTTCCACCTTCTGACCATGGTAGGATTGCACTTACTGATCCCTTTAGGGTTGGGTATGCCATAAGGTTCAGCCAATGAGGTGCCATTAGAACTGATGTCATTTCCCCAAGTAATAGAGCATTTAATTGCTGAAGTGACACGCTCAGATCTCTTCTTGCCTTTGAAGCAGGGACAAGCTGCACTATCAGCCTGAGTGCTTGAGCACAGGCCTCCTCTTCCCCTACCAATCCTTGATGGATCTACCTAATGAATAAATAGTTTTTTGTTTAAGCAATTGCAACTTAGGAGGTGTTTGTTATTGTAGCATCATCTAGTCTATACTGACTGATGAAAACTTTATCTTGTAATTCACTTGTTAATTGAATTTTTATGTTCCATGCACTGCACTAGGTCATGAGGAGAGCATTATACACATCAATAATCACAACTATGTCTTAAAATTACAAAGTATTCACAAGGTAAATGCCAAACAAACAAAAGCAGCAACCAAAAAAAAAAAAAACACAACAAAATAAAACCCAATTACTGCTTAAGAAAGAATAAAAATCCTCAGTAGCAACAGGGAATGCACACAGTTGGAAAGAGAGGCTAAATCATTTTCTATCAAACTGGCAATATTCAGTACTATAATTTGAACCTGGATCCGTAAGGCAGAATTTTCAGTAACTGTAAGAAAAAGAAAATGGGGGACAAGATTTTTCTTAGGCTGGAAAAAAAGATAACCTTCATGCAGGAGTCTTATTTTTCACCTCCAGCAGCCTATCTCTACAATTACTTTACCAACTATAATTCCTCATTGCTTATCTTGTCTGTCTTCCAGGCAGAAGAAAAAGAAAGAATAAGGTCATTTCTTTTGTTCTTACACTTCTCATTTCTTTATTCTTTATTCTCCTTTTAGGACAGAGTGAAAGTTGAAATCCCACTAGCTTCACCTCCTTTTCTCTAACCAAAGCAATACATGTATATTTTTATAGCAACAAAGCAGTCTCTTTTTTTTGCAAGGATATGAACATATATCAGAAGCACATAAAGGTCACGAAAATGATTGCTTTGGCAATAACAAAAACAATAATATGTTTTTTTGGTTTATAAAACTTTCAAATCCATAGCTGATTTAAGATCAGATCCCCCAAAGCTACTCAATTCCAATGGCCATTCAACAACGCAATAGTTTGAGCCAGAAATGAAGAAGACTCTTCTGGCCATGTCCCTCCCCAGAAACTTCTGCATCCAATCAGTCACTACGACCTATTAATTCTACTTCCTGTTTATGCCTCAAATCCATCCACTTTCTCCCTCTCCATTCAACTACCCTCATCCAGGCTACCATCATCTTTTACCTGAACTATAGCAAGTGTACTTGTCTTGGAGTATGTACCTGCCACCTGTGTCTCCCCGACTCTGCATCTTGAGGGAGCATATTTAAGACACGTGGTGATTATGTCATTCCTGTTACTTAAAAACCTTTCAATGGTTTCCCATTGCATTTAAAATAAAGTCCAAATCTTATGTCCATGGTTGACAAGGCTCTGCCTGAACTGACCCACCTACTTCTCTAGCCTCAGCTCTTACAAACGTTCTAATTCTTGGCTTCTACTAGACTCTTCTCTTGGATTCTTGAATAGGATGGAGAAACTTTCTTTCCAAAGCCTTCTCTAGTACTCCAGACAAGATCAGGTCGTTGTGCTATGTCCCCTTATATCCCTTGTGACAGCACCTCTAGAATCTTAAATACCAGCATTAATAGCTATTTCTGGAATTATTTGTTTAATGCCTGCTTTATCTCCTTACAAGAATCACCATGAGGGCAAGGAGGACAAGCATATTGGTCACTGCTGCATCTTCAGAGTCTAACATACTGCCTGGCATATAGTAGACAATAAAATGCTTGAATGAATAAATGAATAATAATAAATGAATCAAAAATAAAATACTAATTCACCATCAGGATGGCATGCATAATGAGGTGACTTTACAGAAAAAAGTAGCTTTGACCAGGCATGGTGGCTCACGCCCATAATCCCAGCACTTCGGGAGGCCGAGGCGGGCAGATGGCCTGAGGTCAGGAGTTCAAGACAAGCCTGGAAAACATGATGAAACCCCGTCTCTACTAAAAATATGAAAATTAGCCAGGTATGGTGGCAGGTGCCTGTAATCCCAGCTACTCAGGGGGCTGAAACAGGAGAATTGCTTGAACCCCGGAGGCAGAGGTTGTAGTGAGCCGAGATCACCATTGCACTCCAGCCTGAGTGATGAGAAACTCGATCTCAAAAAAAAAAGAAAGAAAAGAAAGAACTAAGTAGATTTTGTGACCCTCTCCATAGCCTTTGCCAGTTTTTTGGTTTTTTTTTTTTTTTGGTAGGCAATAAATTCATGTATGAAGTGGTGACCCATATTCAGGGTGACCACCCTGTCATGTGTTAGCCTATTGCAATGACACTAAGTAAAGGAAACTGGCCTGTACATCAGTGCCTACTTGCCACTAAATTTGTGTTGGATTTTTTTTGCTAGGAGAAAAAAAAATGAAACTGTCCTGAATTTTCCACCTTGGTTCTCAGTGTTTGATATCCAATATGATCCGATGGTAGATCTCACAGCTGATCCCAGGAGAATAAAAAAAGTCTACAGATGTTAAAAGTCAAAAGAAAGCACTTAAAATTTCAGTATATTGGACCTAGAAGAGACCCCCAAAATCTCCTAGTCTAGCCTCTTACTTTTAGAAGAAAGATGAAGACCTGAGAAAGGGGAAGTGGCTTACTCAAAGGAACATGGTAAATTAACTAGCATAGATGATGTTAGAACACAACTTTCCCAATCTAATGTTGCTCTTTTGTGTGCTTCCCCTCCCTCCAACATAGACACACACATACACACACACACACACATACACACACACACATACACAGAGAGAGCGGCATAGAGAGAATGAGAGAGAGCACTATTCAGTAGACCTTTCTGCAACGTGGAAGATGTTCTCTATTTCTGCTGGCTAATATGGTAGCCACTACTGACATGTAGCTATTAAGCATTTGAAATGTCACAAGTGCAACCAAGAAACTGAATTTTTAATTCTATTTAATTTTAACTATTTTAAATTTAAATAGCCACATTTGGTTGATAGCTACTGTATTGGATAGCACAGTTCTAGAATACACCAGCCAGGTCAAGGAAAATCAAACCTGTGATTTTGAATAATTTTTAGTAAGCTAGAAGAAAGATATTTAATTACCTGATAGTAACCTTCCAGGATGAGAACAGCATAGAAAGAAAGAAGTAGGATGTGTTTGGTTACAATTAACAGAAAAACAAACATGCACACACAAAATTCAAACTGGAGTAAATAATAAAGAAGATGTACAGTTTCCTATGGGTTGATAGCCCACAGGTGGCATTCACTTGCAGGTGGGTTTGATCAGCAATTCCACTAACCCATCAAAGAACTAGCTCATTTCCAACTCTCTCTGCCTTCCAGGATTTCTATTCATTGTAAGGCAGGTGTCTCCTCATGGCTGAAACATGGCTGCCAATGGCTGCCTGGGCTACATGCTTCCTCATCCACATAGGAACAAGAGAAAGGATTGTTTTGGGTTTTTCTCACATGAGCAAGGATTATTTATTCCTAGCTTCCTCCAGCAAACTACTTGTCATGCCTCATTAGTTTAACTTGTGTCACTTGCCCCTCCTTAAGCCAGTGACCTTGACCAGGGGGACAGATCACATTGTCGGGCTTAGAACTACAGTACATGCCACATCCCTAACTCAGGAGAGCATCCCCCAAAAGAGATGCATGCAGTGGGGGAGGGTGACACTTAAAGGAGAATTAGGATAATAATGGGAAAAGGAAAATGAATACCGAAGGCATAATTATAATGTTGACTAAGGCTAGTAAAGCTTTCATATGTACTTTTAGGACTAAAGGACTTTGATATGTTTTATAATTTCTTCCTACTTATAAAATAATGTATTCATATGTTAAAAGGTAGATAACTCAAGATCTAAACTACAAATTTTAAAAGTCATCTATAATCTATCATACAAATGTTACCAGTATTCACATTTAAGTGTACATACTTCTAACACTTTTTCTAACATGCCTATTTGGTGCTGTTGTTTCTTTAAAAAATTGTAATTTAATATATGGTTTTTTTGTTTAATATATGTTTTTTATGTTTTATGGTTTTTCATTGTATTTTTTATATTTTATTATTTTTTCCTCAAAATATCACATTTCTCATGTCAGTCCTCTAATGGTGCTCTTAATCCACTTAACCAATCTAAAGTACTGTACTTTTGTTTCTTGAAATATTCAACATCCATTCACTGCTTGTTAAGTGTGGTTGATTTTACTTTTGTGGTAGTAAATTTTTTAGTACATGAAACAAAAAATTAAAAACAGGAATGCCTTTCTTTTTCTATAGGATCCTACATAGTGTCAGTGGTTAACTACAAAAAAAAGTAATCATACATATATCTTATTTTCTTGGTGTGGGCTTAAGTCCTATTAACTTTTCTTGACTTCCTAGGTTTATATCTGATTTGCCTTTAAGTAAATTTCTGAAGAATAGAAGTCTTTGTCTTACTGTTAATATAGCTGATTATTCTCTTTTATCTGGCTTGAGTTTTTAATTATATGAACTAGACAATTTCCAGAAATAGTAGAAAAACACAGGAAAATAGAAATATATATATATTTTAATCTATATCTCTTTGGGTCTTCCTCCTTTTATTTATTTATTTTTTAATGTAGTCAGAGAGGCAATCTAACAGCAGGAATGAGATAATGAACTCTGGAGTCAAACTGCTTGAGTCTATTTCAGCTCTACCTCTTACTAGCTGTTGGATTCTATGTAACTTCACCTAAGTTGCCTCACTGATACCTGCTTCAAAAGATCATTGATAGATGCATATCGGTGTATCTGGTATACTATAAATCTCCATAAAGTTTTAAAATTAAATTTGATTTATTTGGTGTAATTAAGATTTTGCTCAGAATTGTAAGATGTTTTCTCACTTCTCTATACCTTTGAATGTGGAATTCTATTGAAACATTCTTTCTATTTGAAAAATCCTTGCTCTATCTTTTATTTCTACCTACCATTTCCCTTCCCCTTCCTTTTTTCTAACTTAGCTTGCTTTTCCACATTAGGTTCTTGATGTCATTCTCTATGGAGTTTCTCTTGGCCTCCCAAGACTAAGTTAGAGACCCCTCCTCTACACTCCCATAGATTCTGTCAACTGCACTTGCTGTAGCATCTATTGTTCTGTGCCATATTTCTCTATTATCGTCTCTCCCCTAGACTATCTTTTATATCCATATAATTAGGCAAAGCAGCATAGTGCCTTTCAGCTCCTCAAACATATTATACCATTCTTTTTTTTTTTGAGGTGGAGTTTTGCTCTGTTGCCCAGGCTGAAGTGCAGTGACCTCGGCTCACTGCAACCTCTGCCTCCCAAGTTCGGGGAATTCTCCTCCATAAGCCTCCTGAATAGCTGGGATTATAGGCACAGACCACCACACCAGGCTAATTTTTGTATTTTTAGTAGAGATGGGGTTTCGTCATGTTGGCCAGGCTGGTCTCTAACTCCTGGCCTCAAGTGATCTGCCCACCTTGGCTTCCCAAAGTGCTGGGATTGCAGGCATGACTCACCACACCCAGCCATATTATACCATTCTTGACTCAAAGCTTTTGCACATTCTGTTCTCTCTTTCAGAAACATTTTTCCATTTTATTATTTTCCCAAATAGCCCTTTCTTTATTCCCCCTGATTTCAGGGATACTTTCTCTGACCGTATCACTCCTTTCTTGAAAATATGAAATTATCTCCCAATGCACAGAATACAATGTCTGATTTTTAAAAAACTAGGTCCAGCATGAACTGATATCCACCGCTATTTCCAACTTAATATTATTCCACTTTTCCCTAAACATCTGCACATGCACCATGCTCCAGTCACTCTGGTCTTTTCTCACTAATTCATTTCGGCAGTCAATCATTTACCAAGGACTCACTCAACAAATGAGGTACGGAGACTAGAACTCAATTACTGGTGAAGAAGATAATCATTTCCCTGCTTCATACACTCCAAACCCTTTCCAGATTTAAGGTCTTTAATGTGCTATAAGCTCCTGTTTTATTTATCACTGTTCACTCACCATCTGGCAATGTACCTGGCACATAGTAGGTGCCTAATCAATATTTATAGAACATATGAATACATGAATGTGTGAATGAATGAATACACAGTCACTTCTCATTTATTCATGTTTTAGGTGTTTTATGAATTTGCAGCAAGATTCTAAGCAAGCGGTTGGCAGTGGGCTGAGCAGGGAGGAGGCTGGGAAGAATTTCAGATGATGTGTCTGTATGTGTATGGGTGTTTGTGTGGGAATCTGAGTCTGAGAGTGCCTAAATGTGCATCTCCAACCTCATCCTAGTGCCAGAGGAAAATGCTTTTTGCATCACTTCTTCTTTTCTCCACCCCTTTGTCCCCTTCTTCTAACACACCCTATTGACAGTACGCCTTCCCTACTCTTGGTTTCCACCCTCACATTCAGGTTTTTGTCATAGTGTAATGGAGAACATGTGGTATCTCTGGGAGTCCCAGCTCAGGGAGAAGAATCTAACAGTTACAAGTTTAGAGTAGAGAAAAGAGAATTATAAAAGGGAGTTCAAGGGAAGAGGGGATGAGAACACACCTAGCATGCTCATGTTTGGAGTCCCTAAGCCAGAAATCCTCAATCTTGGCAGTAAGTTACAATAATCTGTAGAGTTTTTAAAACTCTAAATGCCCAGGCCCCCACCCAGATCAATCAAATCAGGAACTCTGGAGATGGGACTCAAGCAATAGCATTTTTCAAAGCTCCCTAAGTGGTTCCAATTTGCAGCCAAGTTTGAAAACCACTGCATTAAAACAAAAATGTACAGCAGAAGGCCTCTGGCCACCATGGCAACCCCCAAAATACCTGCCATTTCTTGTTATTTAGTTGTCAACTGAGAGATCTGTGTTTAACAGATTTAAGGTTAGCTCAAGGTAGGCATCTTTATTGAATGCTTACTTTGTGCTTGATACAATAATAGCTACCATATAAAACCTCTATTTCATTAGTTTTTTTTCTAGTTCGTATTTAACTGTGTAGATCATATGAAACTTAAGTGTTCAAAGCCATGTTTGGTAGATTTCATGGTTGCTTCCATTACTTATGATCCTTCTTGATTTTCACTTATGTAACCATAATCTCCCTGCCAAGCTAACCACTGGTTCCAGAAGTCTTTCCTGTAGTTCACAGTAGCCCCATTCCCTTGACATCATCACAGATGTGAACAAAAGTCAGTTTAGGCCAAAGTCATGCAAGGACAAGTTTTCAGGGATCTTCTAAAAGACATTTCCTCACTTGTCTAAGACAGCCTCAGAAAGCGATTTTCTCTTTTCATCCAGAGTTGTATAAAAAATCACGACATTAACCAGGAGTCATTAACTGATATTTTCATATCCTGAAGAGCCACCAACCTGTCAGGATGAGGCCGACACCCTGGAAAGAAGAGTAAACAAGTTGGGGAAATGTCCTTTGTTGAATCAAACCTATCCGAAAGTCCACTCAACACTACGCTTTCCCTGTGATGAATTAAGACAGCTTCAGCTGGGCTTTCTGTTGTTACTTGGAATCAAAAGCACCCTAACTAACAGAGCACTAAGACACGGCCTATAACAACGGAAATATAAAACCAAGATTATCCTATAGATAATTTAATCCAAGGCCGGGCGCAGTGGCTCACGCCTGTAATCCCAGCACTTTGGGAGGCCGAGGTGGGCGGATCACCTGAGGTTGGGAGTTCGAGACCAGCCTGACTAACATGGAGAAACCTCATCTCTACTAAAAATACAAAATTAGCCGGGCGTGGTGGTGCGTGCCTGTAATCCCAGCTTCTTGGGGGGCTGAGGCAGGAGAATCACTTGAACCCGGGAGGCGGAGGTTGTGGTGAGCCGAGATCGTGCCATTGCACTCCAGCCTGGGCAACAAGAGCAAAACTCCGACTCAAAAAAAAAAAAAAAAAAAAAATTTTAATCCGGACTCTCAGTTTAAAAATAAACAGACTCAGATTCAAAGAGCTGAAGTGCCTTGTGTAAGGCAACACAGTCTACCTGGGACTGTATTACCTAGAGCTGGGCCTGGAACTCAAGTGTCCTCATTGCCAGCTCACTGCTCATTCTACTGAACTATAAAGACATCTTCATTGTGAACATTCACTTTAATTTTCCATTCTTGTTAAATTAGTTGTAATGACCCTAATTTTTGAAAAGTTGTAAATTTCCTTGGAAGGAACTCTCTCTAGAAATATATATTCTCAGCCCTCTCTCAACAGACACACCCAAAACTTATAGATACAATTTGATTGTTAAACGTAGACATCATGAAAGAATATGGAAAACTGTTGAAAATATATATCACACAGCTCACCCCCAACCAAGAAAAAAATTAAAAATTCTACCCAGCTAGGCTGCTTCACTAAATGATGTTGCTGAATATATAAAATACTTGAATCTAAATTTGAAAGTGCTCCCCCCCTTGATTAACCAGATTGTCCCCTCCCCTATATATAGGAACGCTATGTGCCTGAGCCCACTTGCCATCTGTCACCACATTTTCCAAACTTCTCTTCCACCCCCTCCTCTTACACAATCTTATCACATAAAAATATTAGATTTCAGGGATTTGTATAATTTCATCAGATTTTCTGAGCAAAGTAAAAATAGAAGATGTACTGGTATACTAAACTGACTCAGTTTTTGAGTGCCCAACACATATCTACAGCAGCCAGTAATGCCCTTTACACAGACCTTATGTGGCCAGGAATAGCAGGTGTTTTATTTTTCCCCCTGTAGTATGGTATTTCATATTAGGAATTTTCAGGCATTCCCCATATTACAGAGAGGAATTTGGATAGTTTCCAGAGAGTCCTGACTCATATGACATATATTACTTTGTCTATTAGCTTTTGTAAAGTTTGGTAAGTTTTCCCAGATCATTGGAAAATACTTACAAGCCAACTGGGGAGTATCCATATTGCTGCTTCCCCCTTACAGTCTAGGAGATGAATTCTAACCATCTAAATATATGATACCTCCACTCACCCAGGCGCTTCGGCCAGAAACTTAAGAGTCTTCTTCCTTTGCTGTATTTCTTACCGCTCACAACCAATCCATCAGAAATACAAGCTAACACTTTTGTTTGCAGACCCCACAGGAAGTCTTTGAAGAATATCCAGGGAAATTGGCTATGAAGTATCAAGCCTACTACCCAATATATATTTGTTAAGGATGGTCCTGTGAACTAGGTTCTTTCCTATTTCTCTGCATGTGTAGGAGAAAAGAGCTTGTAAGAAGCCCCATGTTATGTCTACCAAGCATCTTACTTTTTTCCATCTGCACCCCGATGGCTCTGAAAGATTCATGAATCACAGACCATTCTGTGATCATTGGGTTGGTCACATGTCTCAAGCCTGACCAGTCAGGAATTCCCATGCTCTGTCAGCAGAGATTGGCTCAAGTGTGGGCACATTACCCAAGGAAGAACACAGGGGAGGAGGGGATTTACTTCCTTTATAACAGGACTAGTGGTAGTTACTTTTATCTTTGAGGAAAAAGGTTACCTGGGGAAGCAGAGAATACAATCACACCCACAAGAGAAAGAGGAAAACTAGCATTGAAGATGGAAAGAGAGAAGGAGGAAGAGGGATAAGAATAGAGTCTAAATGAAGGTTACAGACTATGGTTTGCCTTCTGTTTTTATAAACTAAGTTTTACTGGAATACAAATATGCCCATTTGTTTATGTATTATGTATACTTGCATTCAGGCTACAACAGTAGAATTGTTGGAACGGATACCATATCCAATGGGTTATTGCTGACTGAGGGCACATGAAGTATGCTATCCTTCTCAAAGATCTTATAATTTAATGAAGGCCAAGAAATGTAAACATTAAAGCACAATAAGATAATGGGAATAAAGACAAAATGCAGGATAGAAATAAATCTAACAAAATAACAATGCTAACAACACTGATAATGTTCCTGATGATGACAGATACCATTGATTGATTGCATAGTGGCATTGTGTGGCCTCTCTAAGTATATTGTCACTCATCCTCCAAACAACCTTGCCAAATAGATGTTTCAGTTAGAATACAAAAATGTTTGCTGTAGTAACAAGCAACCCCCATAGCTCATGCTGCATATCCGGGGGGATCAGTAGGAGGATTTGCTTATTGTAAACAGCCAAGATCCCAGGATAATGAAAGCTTTCTCCATATGTTTTCATATTTGTCTCACTGGGGGAAGGGACCATTGTAAATCACACACTATCTCTAAAAATGTCTGTCCACTAGTGAAACACATCCCTTCCACTCACATTTCATTAGTCAAAACAAATCATTTAACCATTCCTAAACTGAAAAGTACTGGTGGAATGTAATGCTACCATGTGCTTAGAAAGAGAAGAGCTATAAATATTTAGAGAATGCTAGTGCATTAGTCAGGGTTCTCCAGAGAAACAGAATCAATAGGATATAAATATATTGAGAGTTTATAGATATAGATAGATGATATAGATATAGGTATAGATAGAGACATGGATAGACATATGAGGAGATTTATTAGGGGAATTGGCTCACATAATTATGGAGGCTGTGAAGTCCCACGACAGGCTGACTGCAAGCTGGAGATCCTGGGAAGCCAGTAGTGTGGCTCAATCCAAGTCCAAAAGTCTCAGGACCAGGGAAGCTGATGGTGTAAGTCTCAGTACAAGGCCAAAGACCTAAGAACCCAGCAGGTTGCTTCTGTAAGTCCTGAAGTCCAAAGGCTGGAGAGCCTGGAGTTCTGATGTCCAAGGACAGGAGGAGAAGAATGTCCTAGCTCTAGGAGAGACAGAAAGGAAATCTTTTTCTCTCCTTTTTTGTTCTATCTGGGCCCCCAGCCAATTGGATAGTGCCCACCCACATTGAGGGTGGATCTTCCCCACTCAGTCCACTGATTCATGCACCAGTCTCCTCTGGAAACCTCACAGACACAACCAGAAGTAATACTTTCCAGTTTCCTAAGTATTCCTTAATCCAATCAAGTTGACACTTCAAATTAATTATCACAACCATGAATCTTTACTCAAATGGGTATTATTAGTATTCACTTTTCTAATGAGAAAGCATAGTAAGAGAAGTTAGGAGACTTCCTCAAGGCTATCAGCTAATAAGTAGTAGTGTTAAAATTGAACCCAAGTTAGTATGAATCTAAACCCCAAGACACTTTTTTTTTTGTTTTACCATGTCAACATCCTTTCTCATCAGCTTTGAGTTAGATGATTGAATAAAATAGTAAATTTACATGACATAGGACCAAGCAAGAGATGTAAAACATTTGGGTTTGATGAGCTTGGAAATAGTAGGCCCTTTAATATTTTTAGTAAAGACATTTACATTATATAAGCAATACTTAATAAAGATATGGACAGCAGTTTTGACCAGAGAATTGGCTGTGCAGTGGGATAAGGGAGCAGTGTAAAAGTAGGAATAAGATAATGCAAAAAAAAAAAGTGAGAGAGAGATTGAAGAGTAAGAGAGAAGTGAGTAGTTAGAAGGGAAGTTTCAGACAGAGACCTTTCCTGCTCTTGAGTAGCTTAAGTATAATTCTTTTCTGAAAGGTTCAGGTTCAAATATTTATGAGACAGAGTTACTATTCCTTTTAGAGGCTTGTCAAGTGTAAAAGAGGAGGAAAAATCTGTTTGTGAAGGGAGTTTACAGTGTACTTAAAGTTTATTTTAAAAATAAATAGGACTTGATAGATAGGGCAATAAACAACAGGCCCCATCAGTAACCTGCCAGGAGCACTAACAGGAAGCATCTGTAGGCTGCCAAGAGCCAGAAATAAGAATGAACAATTCTTACCGTCAGAGTCACAGTACAAAGTCACAAGTCACAAACAAAGTGACAGGACAAAGTCAGAGTCACAAACAAAGAGGATATTTGGGATGCAGCATCTCTAAGCCAAGTTACTCTCTGTTATTAGCACACTCACAGTTATGTGGAATACACCCACACAGGTAAAATCACATCTGAATCGGATGTTGCTGGTTCCCTTTCCTATGAATTCCAGGTTTTGTTTTAGCTTGAAACTATGACACAGCACACAAAAATATATGGGGATCTTTAGAGAAATATAATAGCATAGAGATATTAAACTTTGCAGGCTGTCAGTAATTAGGAAGTATATGTGGCCAAGAAGAGTTTATGTGTTCTCTCCAACCACTTATTATTTTAATAGTTATATGTATTAAATGTACACAGGCATGACTATTTAGGTGCTCCTACAATATGCTGGGCATGATTACAGGAGCTAGGGATGCAGACGTGAATAAGAGAAACAATCTTTACCTTCATGGAGCCTCATATTTTACTGGAAGAGTAAAACGAGGACACAAATGCACAAGGTGATTAAAGATTGGGGCATGTGATCTGAATGTGAGAAAAGAATGATATCATGGAAAACCTGGGGAACAAGGAGTGGAACTGACGGTAGGTAGTGGTCAAGGAGCCCTTTGGGGTACTAAACTTTGAGGTGAGAACTAAAAGCTAATAAGCAATCATGCAATGACAAAGCATGATATATATTTGGGCTTGCTTCAATTATAGGTCAGTGCACAAGTAATTCAGTTTTTGCAATTTTACTGGTAAAAACTGCAATTACTTTTGCACCAAACTAATAATAAAGACTTTATTTCTGGAGACAAAAATATAATAGAGCTGGGTTGTGAAGCTCATTGGATTGGGGATCTGAGCTTTTTTCTGCCTGCGATCTGAGATCCGAGTCTCTGTTCTGCCACTTAATAGCTGTACGCCCTTAACTTAGCCATCTGTATTTTATGAGTGCGGATTTCTTCATGTGTAAAATGTGTGGGTTGGGCCGGCAGATCTCTAAAATCTCCTCTAGCACGAAAAGTCCATACTACTTGCTCTTCTGTTGCCACTGCAATAGTGTCATATGCTTTCTCCTGACACACCACACACACACACACACACGTAAGAATATGTGTATTAAGTCTTCCACTTTCAAACTGCTGTCAGGAATTGACCCTGGGAAAAATAGGAAATGATTTTTCAATACGATTTGAATATAAGTGAAAATCAACCTTAGACCCTTACTCCCTTTCAAACACTACTTTGCTGAGATAACATATTAGCTATTCCTTAAAGGTCCCTGGACCTTTATCTTATTTTAGGACCTTATATTAGAGGATACACCACTCCCCTTTCTCAAACTATCCGTCAGAGGCCACAGCCTTGGATGCTCCTTGTGTGTGTGTGTGTGTATCTGTGTCTGCGTGTGTGTGTGTGTGTATGTGTCTGTGTGAGACTCTTCCTCCTTACTCTCCCCTCAGTGCAGCTCGACCCCAGTGCATCTGATGGGCTGTTTGATGACCTGGGGAATAATGGGAAAAGATGAGGCAGTCCAATGGATTTGCTTCCAAGGAATTTGGATTTGGGATTGTAAGACAGTGGATGGGTTGGTTGCAGGGCCCAAAATGAAGGACACATAAAAGCCTACAGAATCATAATGATGACAAAGCATTCGAACGAAGCCCGTGGACTCCATGTCTGTTGAGGCTCCCAGACCTGTTTAAATCCAGACTCATTTACCAGCTCCATCTCCCACGAGGCCCAGGCATCATAGTATTTCCTGCCCCTGATTTCTATGAAATTTCTCCTGGTACTATCAGCAACCACATTTCTACTTACATACCTTAAATGGAATTCTTTCAGTCAAATTACATTCACTAAAACAAAGGGCAGCTCATTCAACAAATGAGATAAACTCCATGAAGATGTTAATGGTGAACAGATTTAGAAACAGGAGTAAGACAGACAAACAGGGGAAAGGCTCTGCTTTCAAGAAATAGAGGTCAGGTGGCCAGGAGCTGCTGGCACAGGGAGAGGTAAATGATGCCTGTAGCAAAAAATGGATTCCACAAAATGCAGTTGGGGGTAGGGGTGGGCAGGTGCTCCAAAACTGGCCTGGGAGGATCTAAAAGAGAAGACTGCGAGGAATAAATTTGGCGTACAATTTTGCTAATGAGAAGTACTCAATTCCACAGGATAGAAACTGCCCTCAAATCTCCCCAAAAATGTTTATCTTCTTCTTCCAGGTACCTTCCAGCATCGGGCCTAAAATATAGTAAAAGTAATAATAATACTACTTATTCATAGGGGCTTGAAATTGTCTTTCAGGTACCACATAGAAAGACATTCTCTCCTAGTCATTCTTTAAAGAACTCTACTCTTCTCCAACTGGGCCACTCGTTAAACATTTTTCTTAATTCTGTGGCTTATGATTCTCCACTTAGGAATCATGGGTAGGACAATTAAGCTTGTCATTTTTAAGAAGCGGATGGTATGGAGTGATTGCCCAATAGTCACTTCCAGCCGCCAGCTGTGATGAGTCTATAAAACTTTTCGTTTGAACTTAAAATACAGCACACTGTTACAAAAGGTAGAAATATTCTAAGTCAAGTTATTTCTCCTCATAAAATAGTACTCCACCCCCACCAGTATTAGCAATAAAGCAGAATTATTCTGTGTTGCTTGAAATGTAAACATCTAATGCTTAAGGAATGACTGAATAGATATTAAACCTAGTTTCATCCAATGCTGTAGACAGGTAAAGTTCTAAAGAGAGTAAGGCTGAGCAAAGGTCATTTAGCTGAAAGATGCTTGTTTGGATTGAACATCTTCTCTGCTCTAGGGTAAGCAAGGACAGATTGGCAATCAGCTTATAAAAGCAGGCACTGTGTGCCATCCATAATGTAGACCTATATATCTGACCTAAAGAGGCCACTGCTCATGTTTCCAGAGCGGAAAAATGCATATGAAATACCTTACCAGTACGAAAAGATCCTTCTCTTTAGTCAGAAGTGGGCCAGCAAACTGATACCTTGACAGCATGCTGGAGAGTCTAGCAAAGGGGGCAGGAGGGGATGTAGACTTCATTCCTTCCTTAGTCTCTAAAGCACAAGGACATCTTTAGAAAATGACACTTTGTTTGTGTAGGTGCAGAATTTTTAATCATGTGCAATTGTTCTCCCAGAGTAAAATCTGATTGTTGCTACAGATGCAACTTTTCTAAAGCCACCATGTTAATCACAGTTGTTATTTCCTGACCATTTGAGTAGCCCTCAACACGCTATCCAAATTTTGATGATCCATGGGGGAAGAACAAGATAAATAGGAAAGGGAGATAGATGGGGGTTTCTTATCTTGAGCATTTTATTTAATCCAGTCTCATAAAGTAATTTAAATCAATGGATGGCTTAAGTCTGATTATGAAAGGATTGCTATTGAAATGGAAGCCTTGGAAATAACCTTAGGAAGAATTTTTTTATAGTTTGGATCCAACTCTGTCCAGAGTGCTCATTCCAGGGCTGGAGAAACTTATAAATGGTTTTCCTTCCCAAACAGTCTGAATGACAACCATATCATACTTATTTCAAGACAGATGGTGAGAGCACAGTTTGCCTTTCAGTTTTAATTCACTGCCATCTTTTCTAAGCAGCATGGTTAAGCGAGCTGCTAAAGAGAACGGCCTCCCAAGCCATTCTGCCTAATTTTAACAATACTGGGATGAAACCTCATGCTTTAATATTATGGTTAACTTTCCCAAAGTGTTTTATGAAACTTGCCTTAAATTTGCCATCCGAGAATTATAACCGATAAAACGTAGGCAACCTCCCTAAAAATAAATACATGAGAAGTTTGCAATTTTTCCTATGTTCCTGACACCATTGTCTGCTTCTTGATTTGTGTGGGTGTTCCCATTTCCAGAACTCTGGCTCACATTGTTTTCATAACTCCATTTTTTTCCGTCCCATGATGCCCTGAAAGAGAAGCCAAGATCCACCAAACTCTTAAGTATACCATCTGGATTTATGTTTCTCTTGAATACCAACTTATTGACTGCTTACTGTGGACCTCCCACTGTGCTAAACCTTATATTTTTTATCTGTGTTAATCACACAATACTGAAAGATTAATGCCATTTTATAGATGAGAAAACAGCCTCAGATAGGTTAGGTACCTTTTCTGAAGTCATACGTCTCATAAATAGCAGAACAGAAATGCAAACTTGGGTATAAGGTTAAAGCCCTGCATTCTAACCTTCACTAAACAGCACCTTCATTTAATTCCATTGCTCAGGGGGATGCTTGAGCACTGACTCTAGTAATAAAGCCTGATCAATAGCAGACTTATCTTTGAAATTCCAATCCAGTCCTCTGTTTCGGTGGCTTCCCACTTGGCCACTAAATATCTGTATTCTTTTGTGCCTAGACTGGGTAAAAAGAAGTTGGTTTTCTCTGGGGTAGGTACAGAGATAGTTCAAGCAGTCCTTGCCAAATGAAAAGAGTGGCTATCATCACTTATATTGAACTTCTTTCTACAAGGGAAATTCCATAAGATCACAGACCTAGTCTTAGTATCCCAAGCTTGTAGCCCAGAGCTCAACATTTAGACATGCAAATAGTTGTTGAATAAAGGAACAAGGGTATGAACAGAGACTTCATTACCCAGGTACAAGAAACTGCAATGGGAGAGACTTTTACTCTGTCTTGCTTTGACCAATGATACTTCTGATACCAGTTCTTTCCTGATTCCTGGGTGCCAGTTCAGTTATCCAGAAATATCCCCAGAAACAAAACTTCCCTTGGGTCTTTCCCTGTTAGAAAGCCCTGTCCACCAAGAAGCTTACCATTTATTTTAGAATAAATTTAACTTTTCTTAGGTGGCACTGTCATAATACTCTCTCTGTACTTAGCCTCCTAGGCATGAAAAATAAAAATTAAAAAATAGTGCTTTCTCTGCTTTAAATTAATCAGACTTCTGAACAACTAAATGATATTGTTAGTGATCTATCATTTTCATTCATTCAACAAATATATATGGAGCCACTACTGTGTGCCAGGTATATTCTAAAAGCTATGGATTTTGTGGGTATGAAAATGAAAGGAATAAGAATCCTTGCCCTTAGGAAACTTAAATTCCAGGGGAGGGAGCCAGACAGGAAGCCAAATAGAGAAGTAAAACATAGAGTGTGTTGGGAGGTCACAAGCAGCAAGAAGAGAAACAGAGCACAGAAGAAGCGGGGTATGCCATGCGGACGGCAAGGTACAATTTTAAATAGGGTGGGAATTATAGGTTACATGTGCTCCCTCATTAAGAAAATGTATATTGATGTCCTATTTTCCAGTGCCTCAGAATGTGATCTTATTTGGAAACAGATTTGTTGAAGATGTAGCTAGCTACAATAAGGCTATACTGGAGTAGAGTGGGCTCTGAAACCAAAATGACTGGTGCCCTTCTAAGAAGATAGGGTGAAGACACACAGGGAGAGCACCATGGCAATAGAGGCAGAGACTGGAGGGTACAGAGACAAGCCAAGGAACACCAAGGATGTCTGGCTGTCACCAGAAGCTAGGAAGAGGCAAGGAAGGATTCTACCTAGAGTCTCAGAGGGAGTATAGCCCTGCTGACACCTGGATTTTTCTGGCCTTCAGAACTGTGGGAGAAGAAATATCTCTTGTTTCCTAAGCCCCCTGGTTGGTAGCACTTGTAATGGCAGCCCTAGGAAGCTACTACAGTGGGCAAGGAGGCCTCGCCTGTGAGGATGGCATCTGAGAATAGAGTGAAGTTGGCGAGGGTAGGTACAAAAATAACTCAAGCAGTCCTGGCCAAATCAAAAGAATTGGCTGTGATGCAATGGTCGTCACTTATATTTAACTGATTTTTACAGAGCAAATTACCAAAGTTCAGAGACCTAGTCTTACATCCCAAGCTTGTAGATCAGAGCCCAACATTTGGATGTGCAAATATTTGTTGAATAAACGAATGAACAAACAGGTGCATGACAGAGACATCATTACTCACGGACAAGACACTTCAGAGCATGTAGCTATCTAGGGGAGAGGGAATAAAAAATCCTAAGTCCCTGAGGTAGGAATATTCTTAGCACAGAGGTCAGAGTGGCTGGGGTAGTGTGAGAAGAATAGTAGTCAATGAAGCAAAAGGGTAAATGTGACACAAATACCAACAGTCTTCTAGCACAGCAGTGTTCAAACTGAAGCTCAGCATCATAATTACCCGGGTGACTTGTTAAAATACTGATTTCTGGGCTCAGCTCATCCTCAGTGTTTCTGGTTCAGTAGATCTGGGGCAGGGCCTGAGACAATGCATATCTAACAGCTTCCCAGGGGATACTGATCTTGCAGATCCAGGGACCACACTTTGGGAACCACTGCTGTAGGCCATCCTAAGGACTTAGGCCTTTGTTCTGAGTTGGCTAAAATATTTCTGAGGGTTAGAGCAGAGGAGCAACACAAGGTGACTTCCTTCTCAGCAGGAAACTATTTGGGTTGAGAATAGACTGTAAGGGGTAAAGAGTGGAGGCACAGTCCAGTTGTGAGATTATTGTAACAAAAAGTGCATAATGTGAAGGATCTACTAAAAAGTAGACATAAGCAAATATGCATTGCCTGTGACCCAGAGTATTTCAGGAGCGGGGAGGAGGAAATGGGTTTGTTCACAGAAAACAAATATGTAAATAAGAGATGTGACTTCCCTGGTGCCTTGAAAGTTTGGCATGCTTAGAGAAGAACATTTATTTCATAGGAATTATATTGCTTCTGAGGCGCACCGGCTTCCCCTGCGTGTGTCGCCAATTTAGCAATCAAGCTCATGTCACATCTTGAAATTTTTAATGGGCCCTATGGGCATCCCCTGGAGTTGATTGCCTGGCTTGCTTTTGAAGGAAAAAAAAAGGGTCTTTTCATTCCACCCTCACACCAACTCAGAATCCTGTGAATTTTAAGAGCTTTTGTTTGAGTAGCTAATGAGGACTCTAATGCGCATGCTCTGGTTAAGTTCTCAGATCATTCACAGGGTGACCTTTAAGAAGGTCCTAAAATAGAATATATATTATCTTTTTATATAAAACCTAGATCTCACAGTAGAAGAAATTCCCAGATATGAAGAATAAAGCAACATACCAGGATTAATAATGACAGGAAAAGGGATATTTAGAAGAGAAAAATGCGTTCAAGCTTTTTGAAAGCATTTGATTTCCATTACCACATTTCCATGTCATTCTGTGTGTGCTCCCACCTTCCCATTGATCTATCATCTTGGCAATATGCTCATAAAATCTACTCATATCCCTTCAAAAACATCATGGTTTTAGGTCTTGCCTGTTTGAAAGGAAGTCAGAATTTTATAATTTGGGTTTTACAAATACCTTAGTATTTTTTTTTAAAAAAAAGGGATATTTTGCTTAAATAACCAAAATCTTCATGGAAGATATAGCTTAGGACCTTTCTACTTCAACGTAAAAACTGAAGCATCTTCCAAGTCTTACTTAGACCACTTAAGAGCTGACATACTGTATCATTAGTGATGTGACTGTAAGCAAAACTTAATTTCTCTAAGTTGATCTCATGGAGGTAGAGAGTAGAATGATAGATACCAGAGGCTGGGAAGGGTGTATGGGTGGGGGGTGAAGAAGAGAGGTTGATTAATGGGTACAAATATATAGTTAGAAGGAGTAATTTTTAATGTTTGATAGCAGCATAGGGTGACTATAGTTAACAATAAAGTATTGTATATTTCAAAATAGCTAGAAGAGAATACTCGAAACATTCACAAAACATAGAAATGATAAATACTTGAAGTGATAAATACCCTGCATTCCCTGACTGGATCATTGTACAGTCTATGCATGTAGGGACATATCAAATATATCCTATAACAATGTACAAATATTGTGTTTCAGAAAAACAAAACTTCTCTGTTTCTTATTTCCACATCAGTAAACTAAGGGAGTTTGGGCCCTTCACTTTTATTTGGATCAAGTTGTGAAGGGCCCAGAAAATTCAAGAATTAACTAATTTAAATTGAACTATTTTGCCCTATATTTATTTTGGCTTTAAGAGAGGAAAGTTATTTTAATGCATGTCTTCCAGGATATTAAAACCGAGATCAAAATTCAAATTCCTTTGGAGGCTAGGCTAGTAGCATCAATGAGTGAAGCAGATAAGAGGCAAAGAAAACAAAGCCAGGGACCAAGAAGGTGCAAGCTAGGAGGGGGTAGTGGCAACCTCCAAATAAAGAGCAACTGGTACTCAGCTCCAGGCTGTGCTATGCATGCAATGCAAGAATAGAGACCCAGGTTTGTTACACAATCCATTTCAGAAGCTCAAAATACTCATTGTTGTTGTTGGTATTTAAAACACCTGGATTTCTTTTTTTTCTTGAGATGGAGTCTTGCTCTGTTGTCCAGAGCTAGAGTACAACGATGCAATCTCAGCTCACTGCAACCTCCACCTCTGGGGTTCAAGCAATTCTCCTGCCTCAGCTTCCCACGTAGCTGGGATTACAGGCTCGCGCCACCACGCCCAGCTAATTTTTGTATTTTTAGTAGAGATGGGGTTTTACGTTGGCCTGGCTGGTCTCAAACTCCTGACCTTGTGATCCGCTGCCTCGGCCTCCCAAAGTGTTGGGATTACAGGTGTGAACCACAGCGCCTGGCCTAAAACACCTGGATCTTTAAATCACAAGCAATTCAAATGTGAAACATTGTTATCACTATGTGGACCAAACCAACACGTCTTCTAGCTGAATCTGACCTGAAAGCTATTAGTTTGTATGATGAAAGTCATATTGGTTAAGATGTACCCCTTCAGGGATTATTGTTGCATGCTAAATGTCCATAAGGGGAGTATCAGGTCACATGAGTCCTCATCGTAATTAATTTTCTCTCTGAAAAATAACCATTAGGTTGGTGCAAAAGTTATTGCGGTTTTCGCCACTACTTTCAATGGTAAAAACCGCAATAACTTTTGCACCAACCTAATACTAACCTTATGCATGCCCCTACAAGAAAAAAGTTAAGTGTTCATAATAGGCCAAGATAGACAGGCAGAAAGACAGGCATGGGATATAATAAAAATGCTAACAAAGCAACACAAACTGGTTTTCCTGAGGGGCCTTAGACAACTGCAATTTGACCTTTCTAACTCTAAATCAAGATATTCTTTATTTCTGATCGCTTGCATTGAAATGATGAACAGACGTGCTCATGAATCACAAGAATTGTCCCAATGCCCTAAGCTAAAAAATAGACAAGTGAGGATATAATTGACAGTATAAATAGGATTTCTTTTCTTCCAAGGAAAGATTAAAAGGATTAAGTAGTAGTAAGCACCCTTAGGATATCTAAGTGGCTTTTTTTTCTTTTCGTTTTTGTTTTACTAACAATACATTTGATATGCAGAGGCCCATAAATAATTTCAAGAAACAGTATTTAGGTTTATGGATTTGCTATATAAATAAAATTAGACTTTTGTCAGCTTGTCTACTGTTCCTACATCACATGAAAAATGTCTGGATGAATTTTCACCAATTTTGGAGAGGATATTTGTGATGATTTGAGTAATAATATAGGTTATGTTCTTCATATCAAGTTGGATTCCTTCACAAAGATCTGGAAGTCTAGAGTAATTTATTTGAGAGATAATTCTGGGTAGCAGGAAGGATGGAAGGAGAAAAAGCCAAAATAGCTGCATCACTGAACTGGTGATGACTATAAGCAACTAGGCTCATTCCCACTGGGGAATGTCTGAGAACCATAACGAACGTGTTTCAGAATGGTCCCTTCAAGAGCCAGAGAGACTGGGACATTTATCCATAGACTCTCATCCTCCAGTGATTGGGATTCACCCTGGGTATTATCTTCTTTGCATATGAACACTACTCATGGCTTGGGAAGAAGTCTTGAGGCAGAAGAGCAGAGAGATACTGGGGGCATCTGATGTGGGATGACCTTACCATCATAGGAACCCTCCATCACATCAGCAGCTGGTGTGTAATCCAGGTAGACCACACACACACATAAAAAAATCTGCTAAATTATGTATGCAAAATTGAAGGTCATCACTGAGAAAGGACGCTATTCTTCAAAGCATAAGAAGTTAGGTACAAAGAGAAATCTATGCCTTTTCCAACTGAGAGAGAAAAGCTATCATCATCATATCATGACAGCCAGCACTGTCGGGCGCTGACTTTGAGCAACACTGTACCATGTGTTTTGCTTGCATCCTTCACTGGGTCTTGCCACCACTTAATGCCACAGGCAATATTTTTATTCCCATTTTATGACAATCAAACTAATGATTGGGCAGATTAAGTCATAACACTTTACTATACCAAGAGAACAAACACTATGTTACAAATACCTGCTCAAACGAAAAGTCATAGAGAAGACACCTTGAATCTCACCATTGATTTGCCACAAGCTGCTTCACACGTGGGCAAACCTAGAGAATTTTCCTGGAGCAGTAGCCTTCAGAATATATTTATTTCATTATGGTTTATGATTCTCTCCCCACCCCCACCCCCAACAATTCTTCAACTCCTTTATTTAACATATAATGACAACAGAAAAGCAGAACAATCTCAAGGTAGTAAGAAAAAATTAAGTGTACTTTTTCAGGATTAGAGAGGGTACAAATGAAAACTTTGCTTTCTCAGCAGAAATACACATACAGTTATCTCATTTAGTGCTGCCAACTAAAGAACTATTTGGATATAACACTATACTTTTCAGAAATATTTTACATTAAATTTATACATACATACATAAGTCTTTCACCATATACTGGCTTTATGATTCTCTTAAACAATGATCAGTACACCAGCAAGTCACAAATAGAAACATTTCTGAAAATCTAATTAAATTCTCTGGGTAAACAAAACTCAAGTTAGAAAGATCTCATGGCTATTGAACTTTCAAGAAACACAGCTACTCTATGTCACAACATCCGCTTATAAAAAGCAAGTGTGTGCGAACATGTATCTGAAAGAAATACACATTAAAGGGAATTAATTTTTAAAAGAGAATTTTTCTCTCCTGCTAGGTATCACCATTGCGGGCTCTAAAACAGAGGCAGGGGTTTGCAATTCATGGCTTCAGAACCACTTGGACACCAAAGATGTGTGTGCCTCATGCAGAGACCTCACTTCTCTTTCATGGTAACTAATGACTCACATACCCTCTGCTCTCTCGGCTTCCAATAAAGGTTTTGAATACCAAGGTAGAGAGAATGGAGAAACAAGTAGAAAATGGAAAAGAAACTGCTGAAAAATCATGGGTAAAGTTATATAGTGTCGCAATGTGCATTTTTATTCTAATTTATTTAATTTTGTTTCGGCAGGCCAAGTGGGTAAATGTGGGTGTGGTAAAAGGAGTCCTGGTAGGTGAAATAACATGAAATCTTCTTAATGATGCCAACCAAACTGTTAAAAACTGATACCTGGCAATTAAGATGTTTATCCCCCTAGATTATTACTACTTTCTTCTCTGTTCTTGGTAGATGTCTCCGTGATTTGAGTTTCAGTTATGGCTCAACTAAAGAGGTTTTGTGAAACTGTTTTCAATTTCATTCTATTACTTAGGTAGCTAAGTTAATTTTCTAAGTTATAAAATCATACTGGGAAACAGACATACACACTGTCGCAAAAATCTTTTCTATGTTACTTAAAACTACAAAAGTATTGAATAAAATAGAAAAGGAAGGAAAAGTAGATAGTTAGAAATTGTAGACATAAATGCCGATGGACTTGGATGTGATATGAGTTGGCTTGTCCAGCGTATTAACCTACTTTCAGAGACTCTAGTGTCTTGTTTAGTGCCTTAATTTTTCTTAGGTGGTTTTGATTTTTAAAGCATATGGTTCTGTTAACAACTGGCCAAAAAATATTTGCACATGAGATTTTGCTTTTTAAAAAAATAATTAGTGCCTACAACAGTGAATTCTTTGCAACTCATTACTTAAGAAGAACACAGTCACATGAATATTTAGGGAGGATTATGTGAAGAACATGTTTCTGTATTTTTATGACAGTATAGTAAGAGGGAATGGACATCTTAGGACTTTTGCTTGGTCTTCACAGCCTCCTTGACACCCCGATGCAGTATGTCAAATTACAGGTGGACATAAATCATTGGATTTTTCTAGGCATAAGGGCCATGGCTTTCATCAAATTCTCACAGGGTCTAGGACATCTCCCCACAGCACACACAAGAAGTAAGACCAACCAAGAGAAAATAAACAATTCTGAAGAGACAGTAGATCTTTAATTGCGTTTGTTGATCTAGTCTTAAGTGATGAACTGCTGGACGTCTTTGAGGGGCGTCAAAGAGTCACTCACTCTATCTCATGTTATCTGCTCCATACAGGAAAATCACTCTAGGTCTCTATTTAGGCAAAATGTTCCTCTGATAAACACCTCCACAGTATCCATGTTTTAGACATAGCCAGTCTTAAACCGTTGGATACTGCTTTTTGCTTTGGCTTGTAGGAGGTTTAGGGTCAACTCTATGGCCTGTTTCTAGCAACTATACCAGACTTTAAAGTCTATATGTCTGTGACTGAATTTAACCCTGGAATGTAATAGTTTTTCTAACCTTATACCCAACTCCCTCTAATATTTATGTTATTATTCTGTGCCTTACGTATTTTTAGAAGCTGCTTTAAACTCTCATGCCCATTGAAATAATAAAGCTTGTGAGGAAAATTAAACTCAGGGCAATTCAGTCACACTCCTATCATTTCCAGCCCTACCCTTGTTTTATTTTTCCTGGTAGCACTTAAAAGTAATCACCTAACAGTATATTACATATCAATTTATTTATGAGTGTTTATTTATGAGTGTTGTCTGTTTCTCCAACAGAAGAGGCACTGAGTTGGAGACATTATCTAACATGGCCAGTATTGCATCCTTAGTACCTAGAACAAAGTCTAGCCCTAATAGGACCTCAGCAGAGATTTGCTGAATGAACCAGGTGATCTGAGTTCATAGAAAAGGTTATTGATAATTGATCCACAGAGCTCAGCCAGTTAACTCCCTCCTCTGTGCTCTTTTGACTCCTGTTAAATTTTCCAAAGCATTCAAATGGAACATTTTTAAGTTTGGCAATCTCCTAAGTTTAGACAGAAATCCATTCTATATACACAAATGTTCCCTGCTTGAATAACAATATAATTATTCCCACTTGTTTTAAGTGATTCTAAAAGGAGGAAATCACTGGCTTTACAAGAATTTTGTAATTGGAAATCTGGGTACATTTTAGCAAAAGCTAATGGATACGTACTTATTTTTCTGTGGAGCTGTATTTCTGTAGTGCCTTGAAAGGAACTCTTATTAAACTTTTAAGGATATTCAAAACAAGCTTTCTTTTATGTTACTAAGGAAAATTAACATACTGTTTGTAGCCTTATACCAACGTCAGTTACCTGGCCCTTAAATCTTCATTTATATACTCTCAGTGTTCAGCAAAGAACAAAATACGAGTCTCATAGAATTCGTGGTTTGTTTTAAGGACACATGAGAGTACAATTGAGAACCATGCAATTCATAACAAATTCAATCTCGACAAGACAGTATACTATTAAATGAAGCGCCACCTATTTCTTCTTTCCCACAAGAGGCTGAAGAATGGGAGCCATTCACTCAAATATGAAAATCATGAAACTATTTAATTCTATGACAGCCATACACCAAGAAACAGAAAAAAATCATTTCATCTCATAATGTTTTAGAGACCTCAGGCAAATGTACACAGTAGATGCTGTTAGACATTAAGGATTCATTACGAGTACTAAACAGCTAAACTGAAAGTCTACTGGTTTATTTGAAATTTCATGAGATTCTAGTAGGAGTTTTATTAAATTATTTACCAAACTTCAACGGGAAAGATTACCATTTCTTCGGTCTGAAAGTAATGCTGATAGGCTTATTTGTTTCACAATGTGGTTTATATTAAGTGATAAAACGTGGTAAAATAACGTCTAGCGTCTACCATTAATTCATCAGTCATGATTCATTTAAATAAAAGACAGCAGTTCTTCTATGAGCTGACTCACTGGTGACTAAACATTCCCACGATTTTGTAATAAGATTTACCTTCTGTCAGTGAGACACGTCTGGGTCCCAGAAATCAAGGTTTAGTATTTATACACAGAAAATGGTCCTCTATTCACCAGTATCTTTTGAGGAAACTATCTACATAATTCCATCATAGCTGGTTCCATATAATTCATCTTCAAATCTTTCTGAACATACAGCACAAGTACTGGATACCATTCTTCTCTTAAGTGAGTGTGTTCTTGCTAAATATTTACGTCCACGAATTACATATAGTTATATGCATATATATGTATGTGTATATATGTGTATACACACATACCCATATATTGTGAGCATCTGTATGCATCCAAGATATGATATGTATACACACAGACATTGTGGGCATCTATACATATGGCAGAATGGAAGTGGAGAATTAGAACTAAGCCAGGTAATTCTGAATAATAGAAATTTCATGGAGAGGCTGGAAGGAACAATACCAGTGACGACACACAACTATCATGCAGAAGAAGGATCTAGCAGCGTTGTTGCAAGATTGTAAAATAACCAAAGTCTCAAGAGGACAGATGACAAAACTTACTTTATCTCAGATAAATGTGTTTCCTGGTAAAGAATGCCTCTTAGGTGATAATTGAGTCCAATAAAATGGTAAGTTATAGAAATAAGAACAATGCTAGTCTAAAGCAGGACCTGTGACTACCAAGACTTGATGATAGAGGACATGGGAAGAAAAGAAGAGAAAAGTTGAACACAGAGAAGACAGCACAAAGAGATTGTGACTTTGCGATGAAGGGTGGCTGCCTCCAGGTTCTGATAAATGGAAAAGAGAGGCAGAAGAGAGTGTGAAAGTTAGAGGTAGAGATTTGAAGATGATATTCTGCTGGCCTTTAAGGTGGAGGAAGGGGCTAGAAGACACGGAGTGCAGGCAGCCTCCAGAAGCTGGCAACCTCAAGGAAATAGATTATCCTCTGAAGACTCCAGAAGGAACGTAGCCCTGCTGGCATCTTGATTTTTAGCCCAGTGAGACTTCTGATACACAGAACTGTAATAGGACCAGTCCTTTTTTTACACCACTAAATTTGGGGTAATTTGTTACAATAACAACAGGAAATTAATATACTCATTCTTACCAGGAGTGGCCTTTTTTCATGTGAATTTTCTGGAACTATATTATCCAGTAATTTAGAAACAATATTTGGGTTTGAATAAACTTTGTTCATCTTCCATTTTACCTCAATCTCCCTCAGTTTAGGGTTGGGTGATTTATATATTTGTGGGTGTTTTATTTTCCAGCAAGAAAAATCCAAGGAATTCATGCCATTTCCAAATCAAATCTCACTGTTCAAAACATTAAGCCCCATAGATCTCATACTACTTTAAGTAAATTACTTAAGGCAAACCTTAAAACAGCTTAATAATAAATAAGAAATCTTTTTTTTCATTCAACGAGCAAGCAATTACATAATTTCAACTTTCTTTTACCCAATTTTAAAGTTATTTTAATTTATTAATACTGGTTCTGTCAAAATAAAGACTCTTAAATGTGTTTGAAAACTTGATGATTCTGTTGCGAGAGAAAAGTTAAGCTCTTGTATCTCTAGACAGAGAAGCACAGAGTCATTTTCACAGTCCATTTCACATACTCTCCCTGTTTGCCCCTTAAATCAATTTACATGTCCCTCAAGGAAGAGTGTCTATATATTTTGTCCATCATAACTCAGTTAATTCCTCATCCTTTATGTTTATTCCCACTGAAACTGAACACTTCAAGGGCCTCCCTGGGGTCTTTGCCCCAGGCTTTATAACCAGGAAATGGGCTGCCTCCTTTCCTTCTTGGCATTTGCTACAAAAGAGAGTCTAGATCTGACAGACACCTTCAATTCACATTCATCCAAGACTAACCAAAAGAGACTCTGAACGGTTACTTTGTGATTCCCTTATTGTACCACTTTACTTTAAAAACAAAACAAAACTAGTAAGAAAAACAGCAAAAACACAGTGTGAAGCCCACAACTTTGGAATCAAACTCCAGTTTATACCCCAACTCTTAGCCTGCCTGATGTGCAACCTTAGACAACTAACCCAATCCCTTCCAGCTTCCATTTTCCCAATTGTGTCATGCAAGAAGAAGCAGTATTTCTCTTAAACACTTGTTATGGGGACTAAATGAGATACTGTCTTCAAAGCTTGTATATAGTGCTGGCTGATGGCAATTGCTTGATAAAATGCCACTATCACTCTTCCATCTCTTAAATAACTATTTTAGAACAAGACCTGTTACTTAACTTCTTTGGGTGGTATCTTTTTCATCTGTTAAGTAAGGAAGTTTGACTAGATAATACCGTATCATTTCCCCTTTAGGGGTGCAATTTTACAATACTAAGAACAATAGAAATATAAAGTGCATGGTTGTAAAAGTGAAGGGATAGTTAAGTGAAAGGATATAGAAAGAGAGAATTGCATTGAAATATGTTTCTACAACTCTCTTTAAACATTTTTTTTTATTTGTCCACAGTTTATTTAACAGACCCCTATGGGACTACCTACTCTGTCAGGTGTTATTCTATGCTCAGAGGATTCAACAAGAAGCAAAACAAAGATCCGTCCCTCAGGCAGCTTACATTCTGGTGGATAGACCAATGACAAACAAATGTATAGAAACATGTCAGGTGGGGGAAAGTGCCGTGAAGTTGGATAAGGCAGGTAGGGGAGAGTGACTGATGGGATAGGGAGAATATTATTTTATTTTATTTTTTAGTGATACATATTTGTACCTATTTATGGGGTCCATGTGATAATTTGTTACATGCATATGTGCAATGTTCAACTCAGAGGATTTAGGGCAAGCAACAGAGGATTTAGGGCAAGCATCACTTCAAATATTTATTATTTATATGTTACAACTGTCTTTTATTAATAATCACTCCCATATTAGCTATTAAGTTCTATTGTGCCATAGATCATTCGGAAATATATTGACCTGTGAGGTATCTCCAATCAAATTTTATAATAAAATAAAAGCTAATATTTGTTGTTTATTCTATGGCAAACACTGTTCTACGTGTTTTACACTTATTAACTCATCTGATCCTTGAAAGACTCTAATACACACACATAGGCACAAAGTATGTGGGGAAACTCAAGGAGAATTTCCCAATGTAATTATTCAATAAAATTTTACTTTAAGTGCTCTCCCTGCAGGATAAAATTGATTTGTGTTATGCCCTCTCCCTCTGTCTTTATACTTTGTCCTTTTCTTTTTCTTAAGAACACACTTGATCCCTGAGGAATTGCCACACTGAATTCCACAATAGTTGAACTAGTTTACAGTCCCACCAACAGTGTAAAAGTGTTCCTATTTCTCCACATCCTCTCCAGCACCTGTTGTTTCCTGACTTTTTAATGATCGCCATTCTAACTGGTGTGAGATGGTATCTCACTGTGGTTTTGATTTGCATTTCTCTGATGGCCATTTATGATGAGCATTTTTTCATGTGTTTTTTGGCTGCATAAATGTCTTCTATTGAGAAGTGTCTGTTCATGTCCTTCGCCCACTTTTTGATGGCGTTGTTTGTTTTTTTCTTGTAAATTTGAGTTCATTGTAGATTCTGGATATTAGCCCTTTGTCAGATGAGTAGGTTGCGAAAATTTTCTCCCATTTTGTAGGTTGCCTGAGTTTGACCCAGCCATCCCATTACTGGGTATATACGCAAAGGACTATAAATCATGCTGCTATAAAGACACATGCACATGTATGTTTACTGCGGCACTATTCACAATAGCAAAGACTTGGAACCAACCCAAATGTCCAACAATGATAGACTCGATTAAGAAAATGTGGCACATATACACCATGGAATACTATGCAGCCATAAAAAATAATGAGTTCATGTCCTTTGTAGGGACATGGATGAAACTGGAAACCATCATTCTCAGTAAACTATCACAAGGACAAAAAACCAAACACTGCATGTTCTCACTCATAGGTGGGAATTGAACAATGAGAACACAAGGACACAGGAAGGGGAATATCACACTCTGGGGACTGTTGTGGGGTGGGGGGAGGGGGGAGGGATAGCATTAGGAGATATACCTAATGCTAAATGATGAGTTAATGGGTGCAGCACACCAACATGGCACATGGATACATATGTAACAAACCTGCACATTGTGCACAAGTACCCTAAAACTTGAAGTATAATAATAATAAAAAAAGTAAAAAAAGAAAAAGAACACACTTGAAATTCTAACTTGAAAGTAATTTTGAATATTTAAAAAGGTTTCATAAATTTTTTAAGTCATGTGTTTAGCAATAACAGGGTCTAGATTAAAGTGTCAAATGCCAAATACAGGAAATAAACAGATGATTATGTGATAATGAGGCTTAAGTACTGGCAGAAAAGTTTCAACCATTTTGAAAGGAAAAACATATTAAGTAAAGAGTAAAATCAGGAACTATGCCCAAGAAAGATTAAAAACTCTAGGGCAGAGCTGTCCAATAAAAACAGAATGTGAGGCATGCATGTGAACCATGTATATTATTCCATATTCTCTAGTAATCCACGTTATAAGAATGTTTAAAAACAGGTAAAATTACTTATAATGGTATGTTAAACACATTACATCCAAAATATTTTCAGTTCCATGTATAATGAATATTAAAAATTATTAACGAGATATTTTACTTTCCTTTTTAAAAATTAATTACTTGGCTGGGCACAGTGGTTCACACCTGTAATCCTAGCACTTTGGGAGGCAGAGGTGGGCAGATCACTTGAGGCCAGGAGTTCCAGACCAGCTTGGCCAACATGGTGAAATCTCATCTCTACTAAAAATACAAAAATTAGCCAGATGTGGTATCATGTGCCTATAGTCCCAGCTACTTGGGAGGCTGAAGCAGGAGAATCACTTGAACTTAGGAGGCAGAGGTTGAAGTGAGCCAAGATCTCACAACAGCACTCCAGCCTGGGCAACAGAGCAAGTCTCCATCTCAAAAAAAAATAAATAAAATAAAATAATTTATAATTGAGAAATAAAAATTGTATGTTTATTCTGTACAACACGATGTTTTGAAATGTTTGTATATGTTATGGAACGGCCAAATCACACTAATTAACATAAGCATTACCTCACATACTTATTTTTTGTGGTGAGAACACAAAATGTACTGTCTCAGTGATTTTCAAAGATGAAGTACATTGCTATTAACTGTAGTCACCATGTTATACAACAGATCTCTTGAACTTATTCCTCTTGTCTTACTGGAACTTTTTATTCTTTAACCAACATCCCCCAAATCTCACCCTCCAAACTGGTAACCACCATTCTACTGTCTGCTTCTATGAGCTCAACTTTTTTAGATTCTATATGCAAGTGAGATCATGTGATATTTGTCTTTCTGTGCTAGGTTATTTCACTTAACTTAATGTCCTCCAGGTTCATTTATGTTGTCACAGATGACAGAATTTCCTTCTTTTGTATGGTTAAAGAGTATTCCATTGTGTATATGTACCACATTTTCTTCAGCCATTCACCCACTGATAGACACTTAGGTTGATTCCATATTTTGGCTATTGTGAATAATGCTTTAATGAACATGGGAGTGCAGGTATCTCTTTGGCATACTGATTTCATTTCCTTTGGATGTATACCCAGTAGTGGGATTGCTGTGTAATATGATAGTTCTATTTTTAAGTTTTTGAGAAACCTCTATATTGTTTTCCATTAGGGCTATAGTAATTTACAGTCCCAACAACAGTATGCAAGGGTTTCCTTTTCTTTACAGCATCACCACCCCTTGGTAACTTTTGCCATTTTGATAATAGCCATCCTAACAGTTGTGATTTTGATTTGCATTTCTCTGGTGATTAGTGATGTTGAATATTTTTTCATATACTTTTTGGCCACTTGTATGTCTTCTTTCTAGAAATGACTATTCAGGTCCCCTGTCCATTTCAATCAGAGTATTTGTTTGCTTGCTATTGAGTTGCTTAAGTTCCTTACATATTTTGGATATTAGCTCATTATCAGACGCATGGTTTACAAATGTATTCTCCGATTCCATGGATTGTCACTTCTCTCTGTTGATTGTTTTCTTTGCTGTACAGAAGATTTTTAGTACATTCTTCTTCTTATACTAAGTTTTTGAAATCCAGTATGTATTTGATACTTAAAACACATCTCAGTTCAGACTATTCATATTTCAAGTGCTCAACAGCCACGTGTAATTAGTGACTACCATATTGGATAGCAAAAATCTAAGTATAGCAAAACCGTGACTAATGCCTAAGACGCAACAATAGGTTAATCCATGAAAATCATAGATTTACTTCTCTTTTGAGATTCAAGAATTGTTTCAACGAGGTATCTCTAGTTTATATAGAAATTACTGCTTGTTACAGGTGATAAGTTTGGGTTCCACAAGTGTTGGGATTGCACAAGGGAGGGAAGGAACACTTGGCAGAGACAGAAGGCCTAGGATCAAGCCTTAGTTTGCATAAGTCACTTAAAATTCATATATCTCATTTTCTCCAAATTGTCCTGTCTTCTCTCCATTGTTGTTTTGAAGATTAAATAAAATATTTTCAGTGAATTTGTAGAGAAGGATGTGATATAAGGAATGATAACTATAATTGCTATTGAGTTAATGTTGTTGATGATTATATTGTCAGCATTGATGCTCTTTTTGAACTAAAATCTATATTAATAACATTTCTATAGGAAAAGATTTCTAAAAAAATAGGACTTTACCTAAATAATTAAATTATAAAATGATTAAAAGTAGAATCACCAACAGTTATATAATTATTAAATTTGGCTGGACATGGTGTCTCACACGTGTAATCCCAGCACTTTAGAAGGCCAAGGTGGGCAGATCACCTGAGGTCAAGTGTTGGAGACCAGCCTGGCCAACATGGTGAAACCCTGTCTCTACTAAAAATACAAAAATTAGCCAGGCATGGTGGCACATGCCTGTCCCAGCTACTTGGGAGGCTGAGGCAGGAGAATCGCTTGAACCCGGGAGGCAGAGGTTGCAGTGAGCCGAGATCGCGCCACTGCACTCCAGCCTGGTGACAGCGCAAGACTCCATCTCAAAATATAATAATAACAGTAATAATTGTTATTATTATTATTAAATTTGCTTAACAGTTTCTCTTTATTTCACTTAGTCACCAAAATCAGATCTTTGGTTCTAAAAAATTGTCAAGAGATAAAGGAGATAAACATGAAGAACATAGGTTTATATTTCCAGGAGCTATAAAAAAGTAAAATATATACAAGGAAAAAGTTGTGTTAACTATATTATCATAGTAAATCATTACATCAACATTTGTGTTAAAAAACAGATAGATTAGAAAACATTTTATCAGGAAATTGTTAGAAGAAACAGGTGAATTAATTAGTTACTGTCAGTTGGATTAATAACAATTCATTTATTCTAGACTGGTTTATCACAAATACAAAGTGTTCTTCCAAGTAAGAATATATGATTTTATGTTAGAATATGCTAGAAAGTGTTTAAAGAACTTTGGAAAAGCATACAGCTAAAGAAGTAAATTGTAGTTAGCGTTCATTCTTGGTAAGAGTAAAGTTAGGCATAGGTTCATGAGAGAAAAATCTGAATTAACTAGTTTTTTAAAAGTTTTTTCAAAAGCTTTATTTGTCAAGGTAAAGCAGAGAATATATATAGTTGATTTAAAACACCAACAACATCAATGTTTTATAGTTTCCAGTTTATAGGTCTTTCATCTCCTTAGTTAAATTTATTTTGAAGTTTTTTGATACTATCATAAATGGGAGTGTTTCTTGATTTATTTTTGAGGTAGGTTGGTATTTGCAAATAGAAATGTCACAGATTTTTTTGTATATTGATTTTATGTTTTACAACTTTAATGAATTCATTTATTAGATATAGAAGTTTTTTGTTGGAGTCTTTGGGGTTTTCTTTATATGGGATCACGTCATCTGCAAATAGAGATGATTTTACTTTTTCTTTTCCAACTTAGATATCCTTCATTTATTTTTCTTGTCTAATTACTCGATAGTGCTTCTAGTACTATGTTGAATAGAAGTTGTGAAAATTAAGAATGTCTCCAGAGATTGCCTAATGTCCCCCAGTTGAGGGTGGGGGCAGCACCCCCAGTCAAGAACCCCAGTCAAGAGTGACTGGAAAGTGAGTTGTGCTGTTGTTGTTGTTGTTGTTATTGTTGTTGTTGTTGTAGTTTGATGGAGAGGAAAGGATTCAAAACTGAAAAAAAATACATCCAACCAAGCAATGATTTTGGAAGCAAGTTTTCCAAGCATGGTAAACAGCAAATGCTATACCTGATAATGGACTTGGAAAGTCCAAAGAACATACAAAGAATTTGTGTGACTGAAGAACACAAACGAAGAAGGAAATAGAATCAGAGAGGCAGAAAAAGACTTTCAGGTCATGACAGAGACCTTAGATTTATTCCTTTTTAAGTGTGATGAGAGGTTTCAATAAAAGAGAGAATTTCTGATTAGCTGTGAAGCAAGAAATGTTCTGACTAGACCTTTAAATATGGATAGGCCTGGATTTTTACAGCCTGGGGTGAAAGATAGAAGTATTGCAGGAATGGGTAAGGGATCGGAGATGATAAATTCTGGCTGGGCTGGCACCAGGGCTGTGCAGAAATGGGTTTTTGGAATTGTCAGAAATGTAGTCTAATGCTGGAAAAAGGGAAATCTTCCACTCCAACTACTACTGGGATGACAACTTGGAGAAGCTCTCTCAAGGAGAGTGTGTTCTGGGCAACACACTGGCAGCAGCTGTGAGCCGTGGTACCCACTGTGAGTATATGGACTCTGGCTCAGCTCCAAACATGCCCCTTTAGGGAGAAAGGGCCCAAAGCCAAAGGCAGGTGGAGCAACCCAACATGAGCCAGAGACTGACAACCCAGGGACTGACAACTAACAGCACAAAAATGTCAGCGACTTGGGTTTAAAATGTTCTTGTTAGAGGTTTACAGAGTCAACACCTTCAGACCAATGGAGACGAAGACAACAGACTTTGGGTCTTTATTCTAACTCCCTTGCTGTTGTTTTGTTACTACGGAATTGGCATGTTCAAGGCATTCTTCTAATGGCTTGCCATCCATTTTCTCACTTAATCTTATGAATGAGCCTATGGGGTGGATTCTCTTATTTTTCAGTATTTTTTAAAATAAGACACTAGAGTCTAAAAATGTTCTGTTTCTTCCCCATGCAATCTTGAAACCTCAAAAATCTGATTTAAGCACAACTTCTTTAACCACCACATAATACTCAGATAAGGCAATAAACACACTATAGCGCTCTGATGAAGCAATGACAAAAATGAAATCACCTGCCAAAAATCATATCCAGCTAATTCCTAATAATTTGAGGAACAATTACTACAAAGTTGCTAGGATTTGACCTTCAACTATACCAGCTGTTTTTCTAAGCACTGTGTATGAATTGCCTAGTTTAATCCTCATAAAAACCTATGAGAAAAGACTTATTAATTGTCCCAGTTTATAGATGAGAAACTTGAGGTTTAGAAATCTGAAGCATCTTGTCCGAAGTCACACAACCAGTAGGTGGTGGACTTGAGATTATAACCCAGACAGAAAAATACCCAGTGCTTTACTCCGATACTAAATTATTGAACCCAATTTTCTCCCAAAGAGGAAGTGTTCAGAAACTCACAGCTTTATTTGATAAAAATCAGGTGTATTATTTAAAAACTAGGCAACATTATTTAAAAGAATTTCACACACAAGGACATCTGATAATGTCATAAACCCAGGCAATACTTTGGAAAGCTTCCCTTATGTTCTTACTGTTTGTGCTGAAGTTTTAAAGAAAACACATTAAATTCATTTGTCAATTTATTTCACATGATATCTGAATTTACAAACGGGTCTATGGAAAGAGCGCTTGGTTTATTGATTCTGTAATCGTGTATTAATGCATTGGATAGTTGATGGGTTCAGATATTTCCAAGTACCTTAGGTAAGGATCTGTACCTACTCCATCTGCTCCCTGACCTTCGAATCTTCTAACCAAAAACAGTTTGTGAAACCAGCAAAGACCAAGAGTTCCAGAAGCCACTGTCAATGTTTTAGAATTTGTGTATTTATATGAGTTCCAGTGTCTGACACAGGAATGACAGAATGCCGCTATGTATGTGGTAGCACACTTCCTGTGACACCAGGGTCACGTAAGAGACTGGCCCAATCTGTTGGTGACCTAATCTATTGAAAACTGTCTATTCTTGAGCAAGAAAATTGTGAGCATTAAGAGGCATCCATGAGGCAGTGAAAGTAAGCCAGGGCTTGGCATTAGAAGTTGTAGATTTGAGTCCTTTGGCAAGTCACTATAACTGCTGAAAGATTAGGGCTTTTTATTACACAGGAGGCAGCCTAATCCTGCCCATGGCTATCAAGAAGATTGCAGTGCAGATCAATAGGACAGTAGGTGCATGAGTGGTTTATGGACTGTACAATGCTCTAACAACAAAAAGAGGCATTCATAATATTAATGTTAAACATTCAGTTACACAACTGACTCCACTAAACTAGGGATAGTGTGTCTCTTCTCTGTGTTCATGTCTTTTTCACAATGGCAGTGTGTGCTGAAGCAGAGCTGATACAAGCCAGTGTGTTCTGGAGATATAGGAGGGATGAAGCTAATGTGAGTGAGCCATTTATGCTTATGGCAGTTGCTCAAGATAGAAACGGAAAGTTCTCCATGTTTTAAGGCATTAAAAAATCAGTTTATTTACAACCAGTGGGCATGAGATAAACATTGCAGACCCAAGAGCAACTATCTTTGTTATCTTTAATATAAATAATAATTATTATAACAATAATAACAGCTCATGTATTGGTCAACTACTTTTATTAAAAAATGCTCTAAGACTCATAGGCTTAACACAATTATTTATTGTCAATTCTTCAACCTCAGCTGGGGATTTGTTAATTGAGGCCTGCTCACGCAGGCAGCTCTGTTTCAAACTGCAACCTCACTTGGGCTTAGATCCTCAGTGCAGGCTGGGCACATGTGTGTTCATTCTAGAACCCAGGCAAAAGAGGCAGCAGCTACCTGGCAGCAAGGCCTTTTCAGGGCAGTGACAGATGGGCAAGACAGCACTTGCCTAAGTACATTTCAGGCCTCTGTCTAATCTACATACATCACATTCACTAGGTGCTTACTGCATATTCAAGCAATTGTTATGAAGCACTGTATCCCCATTGTTTTATATGATTTTCATAACAACCCTGTAAAGCAATGTCCATTTTTATCCTAGTTTCATAGTGAGAAAACCAAAGCAAAGAGAAGTTAAGAAAATTTACCAATATCCCACAGTTAGTCAATGGTCGAGTCAAGATTTGAGCACAAGTTTTGTCAGTACATTCTATTGACGACTTAAATCCTTGTTCATCAACACCGCAATTAAAATGGGGCTAGTTTCAGAGTGTTGAATATATCTGGGTTCCCATATCATGACATTTAAAATATATTCTTTTATTTATATCATGGAATATTTGCTATACACAAGCATTCATAGCACACATCCACATGGTAATGTCTAATAAAATAAACACATAAAAATCTACCACCGAAGAACTCGACTATTACCAATATCCTCGTACGATCTTTTTCTGGCTCAACTTCCCGACTCCTCCCTGAAGGTAACCACTATCTTGAATTTTATATTTGTCATTCTCTTGCTTTTTGTTAAGGATAAATTAAGCATACATGTCTGTATCAAATAGTTTTGCTCAACTGTGTTGTCTCCTGTATCTATAGTTAATTTATTTTTTATTGATGTGTAAAAATAGTACAGTTAATGAATGTATCACGATACATCAGTTATCTTACCAATGAATGTTGGTTTGCTTTTAATGTTTTGCCATCATAAATAATGCTTCTATGAACAATCTCACCAGTAATGTATGAGATTTCCCATTATGCTAAATCTTCGGCCATCCTTGGTATTGTCAGACCCCAAAATTTAAGGAAAGTAAAAAAATATTCTGATCTTAATTTCCATTTCTCTGCTTATTACAAAGTCTTAGCACATTTTCATAAGGTAATTCATCATATATATTTTCTCTTCTATGAACTGCTTGTTGATGACCCTTGCCAATTTTCCTTTTGCATTATCTTCCTTATTGAGTCTTATCAGTTATGTGTCTGTTTATACAGTATATTCACATAAACTTTTTCATTATATATATATATATATATATCATCAATATTTTCTCTCACTTAATGGCTTGTCTTTTTATTCTCTTCATGGTAAATAGTGAAAGGATTTGTCAATCTTTTCCTTAATGGTTGATATGATTTGGCTCTGTGTCCCCACCCAAATCTCATCTTGAATTGTACTCCCATAATTCCCACATGTTGTGGGAGGGACCTAATGGGAAATACTTTGAATCATGGGGGCATTGTCCCCCATACTGTTCTCATGGTAGTGAATAAGTCTCATGAGACCTGATGGTTTTATCAAGGGTTTCTGCTTTTGCATCTTCCTCATTTTCTCTTGCCGCTGTCATGTAAAAAGTGCATTTTTCCTCCCACCATAATTGTGAGGCCTCCCCAGCCATGTGGAACTATAAGTCCAATTAAACTTCTTTTTCTTCCCAGTCTCAGGTATGTCTTTATTAGCAGCATAAAAACAAACTAATACAATGCTTATGCTAATTTGAATAGTGTCCCCCCTAAATTCACGTCCACCAGAATCCCTGGATGTGACCTTATTTGGAATAGGGTTGACACAGGTCACACTGGATTAGGGTGGACCCCAAATCAAAACACTGCTGTTCTCTTATAAGAAGAGAGAAATTCAGACACAGAGACAGACGAGACACAGGGAAGACAGCCATGTGACAAAGAAAGAAGACATTGGAATGGTGCAGCTGTAAGCCAAGGAATGCTAAGGACTGCCAGCAAACATCAGAAGTTGCAGAGGCAAGGAAGGACTTCCCTAGATATTCAGAGGGAGCATGAGCCTGCTGACACCATGACCTCTGACTTGCAGCCTCTAGAAATGTGAGAGAAGAAATTTCTATATTGTAAGCCACCTAGTTTGTGGTAATTTGTTATAGCAGCCACAGAAAACAAATACAATGCTTAGGAATTTTTGTGTTGTAAAAATTTTTTACATCTTAAAGCTGTGAAGATACCCTGTATATTACCTTCTGAAGTTTTAAGGACTTGTCTTCGCATTTAAATGTTTTTAATTTATCAAATACTGACTTTGCTTATGGATGTGAGGCAGGGATTTAATTTTATTGATTTTATTGTTTGGGTTTTTTGTTTGTTTTGGGGTAATAAATTTTTCCAATACTGCTTACTGAAATGTTCATTTTTCTTTTATTAATTCACAAAGCAACCATCACTTATTAAGCTGCCTCATAAGTGTGGGTTTCTTTTTAGGATCTTGAGTCTGTTTCAATGGCCAATTTGCCTACCACACTACTCTGGGCAAATTATTGTAACTTTATTATAGTTGTTTTTATGTGGTAAAGCTAGACCTTTCACCTTCCTCCCTTTGTTTTGTTTTGTTTTGTTTTTTCAGGAGTCTCTTGACTATCCATGGTCATTTGATCTTCCATTAAAATATAAAATCAGCTTATAAATCGTTTCTTAAATGTCTAGATTGTGATTAAAAATTCATTTAATCTCTAAATCAACAGGGAAGAATTAGTATTTTTACAATATTAAGACTTTGTATTCATAAAATAATCATTTTTATTGTTTATATTTTTAAATAAAGTAATAAAGTACTATATTTCTCCACGTTTTGCACATTTACTGCTAAATTTATCCTTAAGTACCATACATACTTTGCTGCTAATATAATATGACCTTCTCAAAATTATGTTTCATAAATTTTTGGTTAGTGTATATAAATGCAATTTTGGACTGCTGGTGTTACATCCATCCACCTCTCTACCCTCTATTATTTTGACATATATATAGCTATATACATGTATATATATATAGATATCTACATTTTATAGATATACATATATATCTGCTATATACATCTGATACATATATATATATATATGTATAAGAGAGAGAGAGAGAGATCTTTCAATTTTCTGTATGGACAATCACATGCCAAAAAAATGATAAGAGCATGGTGTTTTTCCTTTCCATATTTTACATTTTTTCCCCTTTCTTTCCATGCTGCACTGGCTGGGACCTGCACCATAATGTTGGATAGTAGTAGTAAAAATAAGCATCCTTGCCTTGTTTGAAGTTTTAAAGATAATGTTTTTATGTTTTACTATTAAGAATCATGTTTACTGTAGGAGCTTTTCGGTACTCTTTAGTAGATTAAAGAAACTTCCTTTTATTCATAATTTGCTAAAAGTTTCATCACAAATAAATGTGGAATTTGTTAAGTGCTTGTCTGACAACTGTTGAAATCATGTTGTTTTAATCCTTAAATACATTAATGTGGAAATTATATGAATAAACTTTTAATTTTAACTCACTTGTGAATTTTTGGAATAAACTCAGCTTAGTTTTGGTGCATTACCCTTTGTGCAGATTGCTGAACTTTATTTTTCTAAAACAGATTGCTGAATTTTATTTTTCTAATATTTGAGGTAATTTACTCATTTATATTTATGAGTAAGATCACTTCTTGTTTCCACTTTGGATCATAGAATGAAATTATGTGATAGTGTCCCTTTTTGGTATCTTATGAAAGAATTTTTATAAAATTGCAATGATTTGTTCCATAAAGTTTTGTAGAATATCCTACAAAGCCATCTAAATCTGGTGTTTTCTTGGTTTGAAAAAATAAATTTATAAAGCTAAGTTATACAAGGTTTGATGTAATTAATAAGCCTGAATCTATAAAAGACTATTTTTTGAATTACATACATGTTTAGAGTTATGTCTTGTGCCTGTCAACTAGATAAGCCACATTCTTCTTAAACCAATGTGATACTTTCATACAATCTTACCATGATCTAGGCCAAAGAGAAAGACTCAGCCCATTTTAAGGAATCAGCACTATTAAAAAGATTAACAAAACAGGCAATTCTAATGAGATGGATACCTGACAGACCTTTCAGTAAAGCATAAATTTCTGTAAATCTCCTACTGTGATGTTAGATTTGTCAGTTTCTTTCTGTAGTTGTAGCAATTTTTGCTTTATATTTTGAGACTTTTGTAAAGTACATACATATTTAGAATTATTTCTTCCTAGTGAGTTGAGATTTACTTTTAATAAATGATTTTTTGTCTCTAATATTTTAAATTAAAAAATATATGGGTACATAGTAAGTGTATACATGAGTTATTTTGATACAGTCATTCAGTACATAAAAATTACATCAGGGCAAATGGGGGTATCCATCACCTCGAGCATTGATCCTTTGTGTGACAAACAATCCTGTTATACTCTTTTAGTTATTTTTAAATATATAATTAAATTATTATTGACTATAATCACGCTGTTGTGCTATCAAATATGAGATCTTATTCATTCTTTCTAACTATGTTTTTGTAACCATTAACCATCCCCATTCCCCCCACCAAGCACCACCACTACCTTTCCCAGACTCTGGGAATCATCCCTTTACTCCCTGCCTGTCTCCATGAGTTCAATTGTTTCAATTTTTAGCTCCCACAATAAGTAAGAGTATGCAAAGTTTGTCTTTCCATGCCTGGCCTATTTCATTTAACGTAATGACCTCCAGTCCCACCCACATTGATGCATATGATAGGATCGGATTGTTTTTGTGTGTTTGTTTTTATTTTACTTTAAGTTCTGGATACGTATGCAGAACATACAGGTTTGTTACATCGGTATATATGTGCTATGGTGGTTTGCTGCATCTATCAACCCATCATCTTGGTTTTAAGCCCTGCATGCATTAGCTATTTGTCCTAATGCTGTACTTCCCCTTGCTCCCCACCGCTAACAGGCCCTGGTGTTTGTTTTTCCCCTCCCTGTGTCCATGTGTTCTCTGTTCAACTCCCACTTATGAGTGAGAGCATGAGGTGCTTGGTCTTCTATGCCTGTGTTAGTTTGCTGAGGATGATGGCCTCCAGCTTCATCCACGTGCCTGCAAAGGACATGATCTCATTCTTCTTTACGGCTGTATAGTATTCCATAGTGTATATGGGCCACATTTTCTTTATCCAGTCTATAATTGGTGGGCGTTTGGGTTGGTTCCATGTCACTTTGCTATTGTAAACAGTGCTGCAATGAACATACATGTGCATGTGTCTTAATAGTAGAATGATTTATATTCCTTTGGGTAGATACCCAATAATGGGATTGCTGGGTCAAATGGTATTTCTGGTTCTAGATCCTTGAGGAATGACCACATTGTCTTCACAATGGTTGAACTAATTTACACTCCCACCAACAGTGTAAAACCATTACTATTTCTCCACAGCCTCACCAGCATCTATTTTTTCTTGACTTTTTAATAGTCACATTTTGACTAGTGTGAGATGGTATCTCATTGTGGTTTTGATTTGCATATCTTTAGTGATCAGTGATGTTGAGCTTTTTTTTCATGTTTGTTGCCAGATAAATGTCTTCTTTTGAGAATTTCTGTTCATATCCTTTGCCCTCTTTTTGATTGGGTTGCTTTTTTCTTGTAAATTTGTTTAAGTTCCTTGTAGATTCTGGATATTAGACCTTTGTCAGATGGGTAAATTGCAAACATTTTCTCCCATTCTGTATGTTGCCTGATCACTCTGATGCTAGTTTCTTTGTTGTGCAGAAGCTCTTTAGTTTAATTATATCCCATTTGTTAATTTTGGCTGTTGTTGAGATTGCTTTTAGGGTTTTCATCATGAAGTCTTTGCCCATGCCTATATCCTGAATGGTATTGTCTAGGTTTTCTTCTAGGGTTTTTATGGTTTTGAGTTTTACATTTAAGTCTTTAATACATCTTGCGTTAATTTTTATATAAGGTGTAAGAAAAGGGTCTACTTTCAGTTTCCTGCATATGGCTACCTCGTTTTCCCAGCACCACTTATTAAATAGGGAATCCTTTCCCCATTCATTGTTTTTGTCAGGCTTGTTGAAGATCAGATAGTTGTAGATATGTGATGCTGTTTCTGAGGTCTCTGTTCTGTTCCATTGGTCTATATGTCTATTCTGGTACCAGTACCATGCTGTTTTGGTTACTGTAACCCTGTAGTATAGTTTGAAGTCAGGCTGAGTGATGCCTGCAGCTTTGTTCTTTTTGCTTAGGATTGTCTTAACTATCATATTGTCTTTTATGGCTGAATACTGCTCCATTATGGATATGTACCACACTGTCTTTATCCATTTGTCTATTGATTGGCACTTAGGTTGTTTCCAAGTCTTGGCTATTGTGAATAATACTGCAAAAAAACCTGAAAGTAAAGGTATCTTTTCAATAAACTGATTTCCTTTCTTTTGGGTATACACCTAGCAGTGGGATTGCGAGATCATATAGTTGCTCTATTTTTTAGTTTTTTGAGGAAACTCCAAGCTGCCCTCCATAGTTGTTGCACTAATTTACATTCCCTCCAACAGTGTACAAGGGCTCCCTTCTCTCCACATCTTCACCAGCATTTGTTATTTTCTGTCTTTTGGATATAAGCCATTTTAAATGGGATGAGATAATATCCCACTGTAGTTTTAATTTGCATTTCCTTATGATCAGTGATGTTGAGCACCTTTTCATACGCCTGTTTGTCATTTGTATGTCTTCTTTTGAGAAATGTCGTATCAGATTATTTGCCCATTTTTAAATCAGAACATTAATTTTTTTCCTATAGAGTTGTTTGAGCTCCTTACATATTCTGGTTATTAGTCTCTTGTCAAATAGGTAGTTTGCAAATATTTTCTGTGATTCCGTTGGTTGATCTTCACCTTGTTGATTGCATCCTTTGCTGTTCAGAAGCTTTTTCACTTGATGTAATCCCATATGTCCATTTTCACTTTGGTTGCCTTTACTTGTAGGGCATTTCTCAAGAAATCTTTGCCCAGTCCAATGTCCCCACTGTTTTTTTGTAGTAGTTTCATAGTTTGAGGTCTTAGATTTAAGTCTTTAATTCATTTTTATTTTATTTTTGTGTATGGTGAGAAATAGTAGTCTAGTTTTATTCTTCTGAATCTGGATATCCAGTTTTTCAGCACCACTTGTTGTAGAAATTATTCTTTCCCCCAAGGTATGTTCTTGACACCTTTGTAAGAAATGAGTACATTGTATGGATTTATTTCTGGGTTCTGTATTATTTTCCATTGGTCTATGTGTATGTTTCTATGCCAGTACAATGATGCTTTGGTTACTATAGATCCGTAGTATAATTTGAAATCACGTAATGTAATTCTTCCAGCTTTATTCATTGTACCCAAAACATAGGATAGCTTTGGCTATTCTGGATCTTTGCACTAAGTCTGTACATTACTTTGAGTAGTACAGACATTTTAACAATATTGATTCTTCCAATCCATGAACATGGAATATCTTTTCATTTTTTGTGTCTTTAATTTCTGATATCAATGTTTTATAGTTTTCATTGTAGAGATCTTTCTTGGTTAAATTAGTTCCTAAGTATTTAATTGTATTTGTAGCTATTGTAAATGGGATTACTTTCTTGATTTCTTTTACTGATTGTTCACTATTGGCATATAGATATGCTACTAATTTTTTATGTTGATTTTGTGTGCTACAAATTTACTGAATTTGTTTATCAGTTCTAAGAGTTTTTTGATGGAGTCTTTAGGTTTTTTTCCAAATGTAAGATCATAACCTGCAAACAAGGATAATTAGATGTCTTCCATTTTAACCCATTTATGCCTGAGGTTGCAATTTTTTGAATTTGAAAAATCAGATGTTGGCGATGACCTTGAGCAACAGGATACAAATAACTCCCACATGTTTAGTGTTCCAATAATGGAATACTAGGCATAAACGGGTTTTGAAAGCCCGTTATATCGTTCTCTTGTCTGTTTGCTCCAGCTAGGATTTCCAGTACTATATTGAATAACATTGATGAAAGTAGACATGCTTGTTGTGTTCCCCATTTTACAGGAAAGGCTTTCAGTCTTTCCCCTTCAGTATGATATTAGCTATGAGTCTGTCACTACGGCTTTTATTATGTTGAGTTATATTCCTTCTATAAACAGTATTTTTATAGTTTTTATCCTGCCAGGATGTTGGATTTTTTAAAAAAATTTTCAGCATCATTTGAAATGATCACATGGTCTTTGTCCTTCATTTTGTCAGTATGATGTAACACACTGATTGATTTGCATATATTGAATCATTCTTGCATCCTTGGAATAAATCCCACTTGGTCATGATGAATGACCTTTTTAATGTGTTGTTGAATTTAATTTTCTAGTATTTCGTTGAGGTTTTTTGCATTAATATTCATCAGGGATGTTGGCTTGTAGTGTTTGTTTGTTTGTTTGTTTCTTTGATGTGTCTTTGTCTGGTTTTGGTATTAGAGTAGTACTGGCCTTGTAGAATGAGTTTGGAAGTATTCCCTCCTCCTCCACTTTTTTGGAATAGTTTGAGTAGGATTGGTATTAATTCTTTAAATGTTTGGTAGAATTTAGCAGTGAAGACGTTGGGTCCTGGGCTTTTCATTACTGGTAGACTTTTTATTAGGACGTTGATCTTGCTACTTGTTTTTGGTCTGTTCAGCCTAATAATTTTTTAATTATTTTTTTCTGTATAGATTTACATACATGAACCATGTATTTGCCTTTTCTAGCACAGTTCTAACATCAAAGAGTTGGCCATACTGGATGCAAAAATAGACTTTTACTTGGTAAATATCTGATTTTTTAAATAGCTTCCTTATTGCTTGCTCATTTTTATTTCATCTTTTATTTCTTTAAATATTTCATAACGTAATTTTGTATTTTGTTTCTGATATTCCCATATTAAATAATTAGGTATCTAAATCTGATTGTTTGCTTGCTTTTGCTGACTCTCACCCATTGTGGCTTTTGGACTCCTATTGGTTGACCTCAGTGAATTGAAACGCTAGGGGGCTATACTGGGGATACCTTTTACCATGTGGGATTTGCTTCTGGGCTTGCTAAGAGCCAGAAGATGCTATTAGCCAGGAATAACTTTAGATCCTTCAAGGGCACAGGCTAAATCTAGGAATATAAGGTTCTGCTCATGTAGTCATCCTTGATAGTCTTGTTCTCCTGAAATTTAGAGATGAACAATACTCAAGTGTATGCATACATAATTTCTGATGATGTATCAGATGCCTCTTCTACAGTACTTTAAGTAACTTCTTTGTACTATCTCTCACTCTAGCCACTGATACCATAACGGCCTCTCCCAAGTTTCGATGAGCTTCACACTGGTGCAACCTTACAGTGACTCATGCCTTTTTGAAGTTAGATCAATTTCCAACATTTCATGCTTTTCATTTTCTGTGTCATAGAATTTATCCAAGAGCTCCTTGAAGGTGAAATTTTGCCCCACTTCATGTACCTCTTGCTTCCTGACCCAAAATTATCTAAGACACTATGGCACGGGGTGCCTACAAGAAGTTGCTTAATTCTTGGAAATGTGAGGTAGCTAATGCCATGGGGCTACTTCTGACCCCTGGGGGCTGGAAACATAAAGACAAATGTGTCTCCATCCTGAAGACGAATAGCTCATAAATGCATTTCAAAGAGTCTAGCACCAGAGTGTCCCTTAACACCAGCCAACCTTAGAAATCATCCTTATATTGACTTTCTTTATTTCCTTGTTCATCAAGCTTATCTATTTCTCCTGCTCCCTGGATCATTTCTCCAGTAAGCTTCCTGCACTCAGAACTTTGTTTCACACTCTGATTCCTGGTCAACTCATCCTAAAACAGAACAAGATTAGGAAGAAAATAAAACAGAGTAAAATGATAGAGTGATTGGAGTTGAGGAGAAGAAGCTCAGAGAGCATTTTAGGAAGAGAGGAGAGTTGACTGAGACCCAGAGGTATGAGAGGAGTCCACCCTATGAGAATGTGGGTGCTGTCTTCTAAATACAGAAACAACTGGTGGCAAACCTCTGAGGTGAAAAGAGACAGAAAGAAAATCAATGCAGTAGGAAAGGAAGTTAAATGTTTGGTCAAGGTCTACTCCCAGAAGACCCTATCAGCCACTGTAGAGAATCTGGGATTCGTTTTGATTGGATCAAGAAGCCTTTTGAGAGTTATGGGAAGGAGAATAAGATAATCTGATTTGTACATGCTCCAGAAACCTGCTAGGCAGTCCTAAGAGTCAGATCTCAGAAACTGTATTCATTTTTAAAAATACGTATAACTCGCAAAGTGGTGGCTCACACCAGGGATCCCAGAATTTGGGGAGGCTGAAGCAGGTGGATCACCTGAGGTCCAGAGTTCGAGACCAGCCTGGCCAACATGGTGAAACCCCGTCTCTACTAAAAATACAAAAGTTAGCTGGGCAAGGTGGCAGGTGCCTGTACTCCTAGCTACTTGAAAGTCTGAGGCAGGAGAATCGCTTGAACTCGAGAGGCGGAAGTTGCGGTGAGCCAAGATCACACCATTGCACGCCAGCACGGCGACAAGAGAAAAACTCTGTCTCAAAAAAAGCAAAAAAAAAACAAAAACAAAAAACAACAACAACAACAACAACAAAAAAAATATATATATATATATATATATGCACACACACACACACATAGTGGGAACAATTTGAACTTGTTCTGAATTCGTAATCTTCGTTTTGTATTTGAGAAAATTTCCTTATGTCTGTCCTCTATTAGTTTGTATCTGAAGCCACATACCTCTTCAGCTAATGTAGCAATCTCTGATGCTAAAAATAAACATCCTGGTATATAAATATCTGACTGTGTCTCTATTTACAGGTAACATGATCCAAGTAGTAAAATTACAAGGCCAGAAATGGTAACTTTTTCCATTCCCTGTTACATTCAGTCAACTTCTCCTAAATGAAGAGTTTGATTTATTAATTTCTACTCCTGCTAGCCTTGTTTGAGAATGCTCACCTCACTGCAAAGTCACCAGCACTCAGCCCAAGTGGTCCTTCCTTGGCTAGGCAATCTGAGAGGGTAAAAATGACCACACAAACTGAAACTGTACGAAGGGATCTTAATAACTAATAGAAAAATGGCAATTATTCTCTGACATTTCAAACTTTTTGTTAAATCATTAAAACTTACTCTCAGTTATAAATATATAGAGGAATTTAAAAGACAGTAAAAAGCACGTATTTAGTAGAACACTAAATATTAGAAATATTGAAAAGTAAGGTGTGCTATGAACTTAATTTTCTCCCTTCCTCAAATTCATATGTTGAAACTTTAATCCCCAAAGTGACTATATTCGAAAATAGGGCTTTTAGGAGATAACTAAAGTCAGATGAGGTCCTCAGAGTGAATCTTATCTTATGTGATGGGTGACCTTACAAGAAGAGGAGGAGAAAGAGATCTCTCTCTTCCCTCACTTGCATTAAGAGGAGGTCATGTGACACCGTGAAATAACAGTTGCCTATAAACTGAGAGAAGAAGTCTTGGAATAAAATCTATTTAGCCAGCCCTTTGATTTTAAACTTCCCAGCCTCCAGAACTGTGAGAAATAACTTCCTGTTGTTTAAATCACCCAGTCGATTGTATTTTGTTATGATAGCTGAGATAAGGTATTTTATGTCTTTGTTAAGAAGAAAACAAAAAGTTGGGCACAGTGGCTTGTGCCTGTAATCCCAACTACTTGGGAGGCTGAGGCAGGAGGACTGCTTGAACCCAGGAGTTCAAAACCATCCTGGGAAACACAGGGAGACCCCATCTCTAAAAAAACTAGAAATAAAAATACATAAAAAATTATCCAAGTGCAGTGGCGCACACCTCTAGTCCCAGCTAATTGGGAGGCTGACATGGGAGGATCTCTCGAGCCCAGGACTTTGAGGCTTCAATGAGCTATGATTGTACCACTGTACTCCAATCTGAGCATCAGAGCAAGACCTCAACTCTAAAACCAAACAAACATCAAGAGTAGTTTAACCAGTGTTTGCCTTCCTCTTCTCATCACAGAACATCTATACTTGAACCAAATCTTTTCTACACCTTGGCAAATTGTCACGCTCCATTCTAAGTCTCAATCGGCTTCCAATGTTTTGTCCTTTGGGATTTCAATGTCATGAAATATCTCCAGGAGTTTCTTGAATGTGAAAATATTTTTCTAATGTCACTTTCTGTGGGACATCTTCATACTTCCACATCAATCACTTTTCTCATTTATATTGACAAGTTCACCTTCACTAAATTCCTCTGGCTACATATGTCGAATATCTCAAATGGTGGTAGTGTCAGTGTTCCCACAGTCAGCTCTTTCTTCTCTGATTTCACCCACATTCAATTTTAATTTCAGTTCCAGTATTATCGTTTTTGGTTTCCTTCCTCCATTTTCATATTTATCGGCCAATTCCTTAATTCAATTATCCATTTCTATAAAAGGTCATGTAGTTCTATCACTGGCAGACAAGAAGCAACACAACTACATGCATTGCTGTCTGTGCATAATATAAATAACAGGTGCACAGTGACCAATTGCCAATGAGCTTTGAAAGAAATGACATCATGGGTCTCTGGTTATGATACCCACCTGTTATTTATGTAGTGATTTGTGGATTGAAAAACTAGTAAGAGAAGATTGGAATTCATACAATTACAGTTAATATTCTGTGGTAACTGAAATTTGAACTGTGTTTTTGGAGGGCTGGTGTTAGTGAATTTACTGGCGGTGAATGAAATTTGTGCAGGTCACTACCATACAAAACAAATACTGACTATATTATAAAGTTTTTCATCTTCATCATTTAGATAGACGAAAGGTGACAAGTCTTGGGGTTTTCTAAATTATACTTTAAGTTCTAGGGTACATGTGTGCAATGTGCAGGTTTGTTACATAAGTCTACATATGCCATGTTGGTTTGCTGCACCCATCAACTCGTCATTTACATTAGGTATTCCTCCTAATGCTATCCTGCCCCCAGTCCCACATCCCCCAACAGGCCTCAGTGTGTGATGCTCCCCGCTCTGTTTCCACGTGTTGTCATAGTTCAACTCCCACCTATGAATGAGAACATGCAGTGTTTGGTCTTCTGTCCTTGTGATAGTTGGCTTAGAATGATGGTTTCCAGCTTCACCCACATCCCTGGCAAAGGACATGAACTCATCCTTTTTTATGGCTGCATAGTATTCCATGGTGTATATGTGTCACATTTTCTTAATCCATTCTATCAGTGATGGACATTTGGGTTGGTTCTAAATCTTTGCTATTGTGAATACTACCACAGTAAACATATGTGTGCATGTCTCTTTATAGTAACATGATTTATAATCATCTGGGGATATACCCAGTAATGGGATTGCTGGGTCAAATGGTATTTCTAGTTCTAGATCCTTGAGGAATCGCCACACTGTCTTCCACAATGATTGAACTAATTTACACTCCCACCAACAGCATAAAAGCATTTCTATTTCTCCACATTCTCTCCAGCATCTGTTGTTTCCTTGCATTTTAATGATCGCCATTCTAACTGGCCTGAAATGGTATCTCATTGTTATTTTGATTTGCATTTCTCTGATGACCAGTGATGATGAGAATTTTTTCATATGTCTGTTGGCTGCATAAATGTCTTCTTTTGAGAAGCATCTGTCCATATCCTTTGATCACTTTTCGATGGAGTGGTCTGTTTTATTCTTGTAAATTTGTTTCAGTTCTCTGTGGATTCTGGATATTAGCCCTTTGTCAGATGGGTAGATTGCAAAGATTTTCTCCCATTCTGTAGATTGCCTGTTCACTCTGATGATAGTTTCTTTTGCTGTGCAGAAGCTCTTTAGTTTAATTAGATCCCATGTGTCTATTTTGGCTTTTGTTGCCATTGTTTTTGGTGTTTTAGTCATGAAATCTTTGCACATGCCTATGTCCTGAATGATATTGCCTAGGTTTTCTTCTAGGGTTTTTATGGTGTTAGGTCTTACATTTGTCTTTAATCCATCTTGAGTTAATTTTTGTATACAGTGTAAGGAAGGGACCCAGTTTCAGCTTTCTACATATGGCTAGCCAGTTTCCCCAGCACCATTTATTAAATGGGGAATCCTTTCCCCATTCCTTGTTTTTCTCAGGTTTGTCAAAGATCTGATAGTTGTAGACGTGTAGTATTATTTCTGAGGCCTCTGTTCTGTTCCATTGGTCTCTCTCTCTGTTTTGGTACCAGTACCATGCTGTTTTTGTTACTGCAGCCCTGTAGTATAGTTTGAAGTCAGGTATCGTGATGCCTCTAGCTTTGTTCTTTTAGCTTAGGATTGCTTGGCTATGCATGCTATTTTTGGTTCCATAGGAATTTTAAAATAGTTTTTTCCAATTCTGTTAAGAAAGTCAGTGGTATCTTGATAGGGATGGCATTGAATCTATAAATTACCTTGGGCAGTATGGCCATTTTCATGATATTGATTCTTCCTATCCATGAGCATTGAATGTTCTTTCATTTGTTTGTGTCCTCTTTTATTTCATTGAACAGTGGTTTGTAGTTCTCCTTGAAGAGTTCCTTCACATCCCTTGTAAGTTGGATTCCCAGGAATTTTATTCTCTTTGTAGTAATTGTGAATGGGAGTTCACTCATGATTTGGCTCTCTGTTTCTCTGTTCTTGGTGTATAAGAATGCGTGTGATTTTTGCAGATCGATTTTGTATCCTGAGACTTTGCTGAAGTTGCTTATCAGCTTAAGGAGATTTTGGGCTGAGACCATGGGGTTTTCTAAATATACAATCATGTCGTCTGCAAACAGAGACAATTTGACTTCCTCCTTTCCTAATTGAATACCCTTTATTTCTCTCTCTTGCCTGATTGCCCTAGCCAGAACATCCAACACTGTGTTGAATCAGAGTGGTGAGAGACGGCATCCCTGTCTTGTGCCAGTTTTCAAAGGGAATACTTCCAGTTTTTGCCCATTCAGTATGTTACTGGCTGTGGGTTTGTCATAAATAGCTCTTTTTAGTTTGAGATACATTTCAACAATACCTATTTATCGAGACTTTTTTAGCATGAAGGGATGTTGAATTTTATCAAAGGTCTTTTCTGCATCTATCAAGATAATCATGTGGTTTTTGTCATTGGTTCTGTTTATATGCTGGATTACGTTTATTGATTTCCATATGTTGAACTAGCTTTGCATCCCAGGATGAAGCCGACTTGATCATGGTGGATAAGCTTTTTGTTGTCCTGCTGGATTTGGTTTGCCAATATTTTATTGAGGATTTTCACGTTGATGTTCATCAGGGATATTGGCCTAAAATTCTCTTTTATTGTTATGTCTCTACCAGGCTTTGGTGTCAGGATGATACTAGCCTCATAAAATTAGTTAGGGAGGATTCCCTCATAAAATTAGTTAGGGAGGATTCCCTCTTTTTCTATTGATTGGAATAGTTTCAGAAGGAATGGTACCAGTTCCTCTTTGTACCTCTGGTAGAATTCGGCTGTGAATCTGTCTGGTCCTGCACTTTTTTTGGTTGGTAGGCTATTTATTAATTATTGCCTTAATTTCAGAACCTATTATTGGTCTATTCGGAGATTCAACTTCTTCCTGGTTTAGTCTTAGGAGGGTGTATGTGTCCAGGAATTTATCCGTTTCTTCTAGATTTTCAAGTTTATTTGCATAGAAGTGTTTATAGTATTCTCTGATGGTAGTTTGTATTTCTGTGGGATTGGTGGTGATATCCCCTTCATCATTTTTGTTGTGTCTATTTGATTCTTCTCTCTTTTATTCTTTATTAGCCTTGCTAGCAGTCTATCTATTTTGTTGATCTTTTCAAAACACTAGCTCCTGGATTCATTCATTTTTTGAAGGATTTTTTGTGTCTCTATCTCCTTCAGTTCTGCTCTGATCTTAGTTATTTCTTGCCTTCTGCTACCTTTTGAATGTGTTTCTCTTGTGTCTCTTGTTCTTTTAATTGTGATGTTATGGTGTCGCTTTTAGATCTTCCCTGCTTTCTCTTGTGGGCATTTAGTGCTATAAATTTCCCTCTACACACTGTTTTCAATGTGTCCCAGAGATTCTGGTATGTTGTGTCTTTGTTCTCATTGGATTCAAAGAACATCTTTATTTCTCCCTTCATTTTGTTATTTACCTAGTAGTCATTCACGAGCAGGTTGTTCAGTTTCCATGTAGTTGTGTGGTTTTGAGTGAGTTTCTTAATCCTGAGTTCTAATTTGATTGCACTGTGGACTGAGACACAGTTTGTTGTGATTTCTGTTCTTTTACATTTCCTGAGGAGTGTTTTACTACCAATTATGTGGTTAATTTTAGAATAAGTGCATTGTGGTGCTGAGAAGAATGTATATTCTGTTGATTTGGGGTGTAGAATTCTGTAGATGTCTATTAGGTCTGCTTGGTCCGGAGATGACTTCAAGTCCTGGATATCCTTGTTAACCTTCTCTCTCGCTGATCTGTGTAATATTGACAACGGGGTGTTAAAGTCTCCCATTATTATTGTGTGGGAGTCTAAGTCTCTTCGTAGGTCCCTAAGGACTTGCTTTATGAATCTGGGTGCTCCTGCATTGGGTGCGTATATATTTAAGACAGTTAGCTCTTCTTGGTGAATTGATCTCTTTACCATTATGGAATGGCCTTCTTTGTTTCTTTTGATCTTTGTTGGTTTAAAGTCTGTTTTATCAGAGAGTAGGATTGCAACCACTGCTTTTTTTGTCTGTTTGTTTTCCATTTGCTTGGTAGATCTTCTTCCATCCCTTTATTTTGAGCCTATGTGCATCTTTGCACATGCGATGGGTCTCCTGAATACAGCACACCAATTGTTCTTAACTCTTTATCCAATTTGCCAGTCTGTGCCTTTTAATTGGGGCATTTAGACCATTTACATTTAAGGTCAATATTGTTATGTTTCAATTTCATCCTGTCATTACGATGTTAGCTGGTTATTTTGCTTGTTAATTGATGCAGTTTCTTCATAGTTTCGATGATCTTTACCATTTGGCATGTTTTTGCAGTGGCTGGTACCAGTTGTTCCTTTCCATGTTTAGTGCTTCCTTCAGGAGTTCTTGTAAGGCAGGCCTGGTGGTGACAAAAATCTCTCAGCATTTGCTTGTCTGTAAAGGATTTTATGTCTCCTTCACTTATGAAGCTTAGTTTGGGTGGATATGGGATTCTGGCTTGAAAATTCTTTTCTTTAAGAATGTTGAATATTGGCCCCCACTCTCTTCTGGCTTGTAGGGTATCTTCCAAGAGATCTGCTGTTAGTCTGATGGGCTTCCCTTTGTGGGTAACCCGACCTTTCTCTCTGGCTACCCTTAGCAATTTTTCCTTTATTTCGACCTTGATGAATCTGACAATTACGTGTCTTGGGGTTGCTCTTCTTGAGGAGTATCTTTGTGTTGTTCTCTGTATTTCCTGAATTTGAATGTTGGCCTGCTTTGCTAGGTTAGGGAAGTTCTCCTGGATAATACCCTGAAGAGTGTTTTCTAACTTAATTCCATTCTCCTCGTCACTTTCCAGTATACCAATCAAATGTATATTTGGTCTTTTCACATAGTCCCATATTTCTTGGAAGTTTTGTTCATTTCTTTTCACTCTTTTTTCTCTAATCTTGTATTCTCGCTTTATTTCCTTAATTTGATCTTCAATCACTGATATCCTTTCTTCCACTTGATCAAATCGGCTATTGAAGCTTGTGCATGTGTCATGAAATTCCTGTGCTGTGGTTTTCACCTCCATCCGGTCATATAAGGTCTTCTCTATACTGTTTATTCTAGTTAGCCATTCGTCTAATCTTTTTTCAAGCTTTTTAGCTTCCTTGTGATAGGTTAGAACATGCTCCTTTAGCTCAGAAAAGTTTGTTATTACTGACCTTCTGAATTCTACTTCTGTCAACTCATCAAACTCATTCTCTGCCCAGTTTTGTTCCCTTGCTGGCAAGGAGATGCCATCCTTTGGAGGAGAAGAGGCCCTTTGTTTTTTGAAATTTTCAGGTTTTCTGCTCTGGTTTCTCCCCATCTTTGTGGTTTTATCTACCTTTGGTCATTGGTATTGGTGACCTACAGATGGGGTTTTGGTGTGGATGTCCTTTTTGCTGATGTTGATGCTATTCTTTTGTTTGTTAGTTTTCCTTCTAACAGCCAGACCTGTCAGCTGCAGGTCTGTTGTAGTTACCAGGGGAGGCTGCAGAACAGCAAATATTGCTGCCTGAGCATTCCTCTGGAAGCTTCATCCCAGAGGTGCACCCACCTGTTTGAGGTGTCTGTCAGCCCCTACTGGGAGGTGTTTCCCAGTCAGGCTACATGGGGGTGAGGGACCAGCTTGAGGAGGCAGTCTGTCCATTCTCAGAGCTCGAATGCCATGCTGAGAGAATCACTGCTCTCTTCAGAGCTGTCAGACAGGGACGTTTAAGTCTGCAGAAGCTGTCTGCTGCCTTTTGTTCTACTATGCCCTGCCCCCAGAGGTGGAATCTATAGAGGCAGTAGGTCTTGCTGAGCTGTGGTGGACTCCACCCATTTCATGCTTCCTGGCCTCTTTGTTTACACTGTGAGCTACTCCAGCCTCAGCAATGGTGGACGCCCCTCCCCCTGTGAAGCTGGAGAGTCACCGGTCGATCTCAGACTGCTGTGCTAGCAGTGAGCAAGGCTCTGTGGGCACGGGACCCGCCGAGCCAGACAAGGGAGGGGGTATCTCCTGATCTGCTGGTTGCTAAGACTGTGGGAAAAACATAGTATTTGGTCAGGAGAGTATTGTTTCTCCAGGTACAGTCTGTCATGGCTTCCTTTGGCTAGGAAAGGGAAATCCCCAGACCCCTTGCACTTCCCAGGTGAGTTGACACCCTGCCCTCCTTCACCTCACCCTCCGTGGGCTGCATCCACTGTCCAACGAGTCCCAATGAGATGAACCTGGTATCTCAGTTGGAAATGCAGAAATCACCAGTCTTCTGTGTCAATCTTGCCGGGAGCTGCAGACCGGAGCTGTTCCTATTCAGCCATCTTGGAAGCACTTTATAAGTCTCGTTTCATAAGTTTGAATCCTATCTCTTGAAACCCACCTCTCAAACATATCAGCTGTATGATTTGAACAAATTACTTATTCTAATCCCTTTGAGTTTCAACATCTTTATTTGTAAAATAGAGCCAGCAACCACACTTTATGGGTTTTTTTCTTTTGGTTATCATTCATTGGGCACTTATCATATGCCAGGTAGGATGTTAACATGGCAAATTCCTAGTAAAAGCTACATTTAATTTTCCTTTTCTTTGGGGATTTCAGTATTTTCCATATTGTTTGGTAAATTGTTTATCTCCCTCAAAGTTACAAGTTTGGCTTACAAGTTTCAAAGATATTCTGTTCATATCAGTTGCTATTCACCCATAAGATTAGAATACAGAGCCAGGCGCAGTGGCTCATGCCTGTAATCCCAACACTTTGGGAGGCCGAGGTGGGTGGATCATGAGGTCAGGAGATTGAGACCATTCTGGCCAACATGGTGAAACCCTGTCTCTACTAAAATACAAAAAAACAAAACTAGTTGAGTGTGGTGGTGCACTCCTGTAGCCCCAGCTACTCAGGAGACTGAGGCAGGGGAATCAGTTGAATGCGGGAGGCAGAGGTTGCAGTGAGCCAAGATCACGCCACTGCACTCCAGCCTGGTGCCACACAAGACTTCATCTCTAAATAAATAAATAAATAAATAATATACCTCAGAACAGTCACGACCTGCATACAAAGTCTCTTTTCATAAGGCTTATTTTAAATGAATAACTAAAACAATTAGTAGTTAATCTCTGCATTAATGTTAAAGTAATTCACACAATAAAGTCAAAACAGTTGATATTATCTGAAAATGACTATATCCTTGATTGATAAAGCCTTTTGCATTGCCACACAATACTTACAACTGAGAAATGGTGATTTTATAGTCATACCACTATTGACTTTGAGGAGTGCCTTCCTATAGTTTCTGTAATTTTAACTTTTAAATTCCTAATTTAGTTAAGCAATTCACAAGAATTCTATTACTGACTTTATAAGTCATAACTCCCAAACAAAATACTGATGAAACCTTCAATTCTCCAAAAATTACATGCCCTTGAGAGAGTTACTATTTTGAGAGACATTTTATCTTTTCAGATGCAAAAGGGAAACTTGCATGTACAGATGGGCATCTTCTTTGAGGCATATGCTAAGATAATAAAACCACAGGCATTTCTTCTGCATAGAATTGTGTCACAGGATTGTAATGCACAAGACTGCTTTGAAAATACTGTTTTCTAACTTGAGACCTTGGTCATAGTTAGGAAAGAAAACCAAAGTCACTGGACACAATGAGGAAGGACAAAGATTGTTTTGCATTAAGTGTTTTTAAATGAGTATTTTTAAATTAGTGTACAGTATAGATTAGTCATTACTAATGGTTTTACAAGATAAAGAAGACCAAAAGATACACACAAACCAGCTACTATCACTTTTAACTTAAATTTTGATTATACTGTGTCATATTTTCATGAAGGTGAGTTTAGTGTGATACTTTTAAGAGTAATATCTTCCCTTGAGTCATCAGAGGTGTCTTTTAATAATTACCTTCTTAGAGTTGTTAACCTAAAACATTGAGATTATATGTATTTAGTACAGGAAACTTCGATCATTACAATGTTTTAAGTAAGAGGAAAGCATACTAGCTAAGATACAAAAGAAGAAAAACACCAAGTACTAGGAGCTCTCAAATACTTCTGATGGCAGTGAATTGGCAACGACTTTTGAAAAGTGATGTTTCTCACCAAAGATGTAAACATGCACACTCCATAACCCAAAAGTCCATTCTTAGATATATTCACAACAGAAATATGACATGTGTTCATAAAAAGATATATTAAAGTATTTATGAAACATAATCCCCAGTGTTGGAGGTGCGGCCTAGCGGGAGGTGTTTGGATCATGAGGGCGAATCCCTCATGAATGGCTTGGACTATTCCCTTGGTGATAAATGAGCTCCTGCTCTGAGTTCACAGGAGATCTGGTCATTTAAAAGTGTGTAGCATCCCTCCACACATACACTCTCTCTTTCCCTTGCTCCTACTCGGCTATGTGAGATTGTCTGCTCCCCCTTTGTCTTCCACCATGATTGTAAGCTTCCTGAGGCCTCCCTAGAAGCCAAGCAGATGCCAGCACCATGCCTCTTGTAAAGCCTGCAGAACCACAAGTCAATTAAACCTCTTTTCTTTATAAATTACCCAGTCGCAGGTATCTGTTTATAGCAATGCAAAAATGGCCCAATACAGCCCCAAACTAGGAACTACCCAAATGCTCATCCCAGTTTAGTGGATTAATGGTGGTATATTCACTTATCAGCAATGCAAATGAACCATCTGCAATGACATGTAGTCTGGTGGACCAATCTTTCAAACTCAATGCTAAACGAAAGACCTCAGACACACACAGGAAGTACCTACTATATAGGATTCTATTCTATGAAATACAATACAGGCAAAATTAATCTATACATTTAAAAAGCCCAGATAGTGGTTACTCTGGGGAGTAGGGAGATTTGTGTCTGGAAGGGAGCATGACTGGGCTTCTAAGATGCTTGTTTGTGAGTGCTAGTCAGACAGCTGTATTCAGTTTGTGAAAACATACTGAATGTTCCACTTTCATGTGCACATTTCTCCATGTAAATTATATTTTAATAAAATTTAAACCATAAAAAATAAAAGCAGAATGTTTGAGATAAGATAATTTTGTTTGTTCACTTCAATTTATATACTGTTTTCCGCATTAACTTTATAATAATCAACAGCAAAGAATTCTTAATAACAAAACTATCATCTTCCCTGAAGAATATTTTTTAATTAACTAGTGATTCATTCATAAAACATAAAGCAGAGTCTAGTTCTTCCACAAAATGGCATTGCTGTAGACATAGTCATAGTAATGTCACTTATTTTTCTGATGTGTTTAACGAGATTAGCACACCTGAAGATTGCAGAATAAATAATTTATACCCCACTTTAGAAACGCATTTTATTACACAAACATTAAAATCCCCCTTCCAGAAAATACAACATAGTTAACTGAATTTGTATCCTACTGAAGTTTCCTTAGCTCTTAAAAGGAAAAATACATAGCATCAAAATTATCCTTGAAAATTCTCCAGTGATGTGGTACACCAGATTGAACTACAATTCATAGCCTATACAAGATAGATGGTTTTTGCTTTAACACTAATTTGATCACTTTTTCTCTGACTGAAGATGAGATAAAGGAACTAGCTTGTATTTATAATTATATTAATAAAAGGAAACAAAAGTATCAGAATCACACCAGCCTCAGAAGCACCTGGGAGCTGTAATTAACTGAGGTAATAGCAAAGTCATAGAGTCCAACTCAGAGTTCCCGTAGGACGTACACGCACTGGGTAGAGTGGCTGGTTGGACTGCCCTTATTATTTAAATTATTTTCCCTTCTGCTTTCTCCCAGTCCCCATCCCTGACCCCAGTGTAGTGCACTCATAATTGAATTCATAAATTTTTTTAGTTTAATCTTCTGAAAAATCGGAATATCTACCTTACATTGTAATGGCAAAATGTAAATGTGTCTAAAATGCCTCCTGGGCAGCATAGTATCCATCATGTTGTGAGTGCTCAGTAAATAACAGCTATTTTTATTGTGGTAGAAGAATGTGAAAATGAATAAAAGATACAAAATTATGACACAGTCCAGAAGCAAAGTTTAAAATTAATTACACTTTTTCAAACTGTGTGGAAAAATTTTAAAAATTTTAAAAATATGTACGATCCACCTCACTCAGCATCCTTTTCCCAAAGCTCAAGACCATGTGGCCACCGTGGTTCCCTTTCCATTCCCCTGACAATATGGCTTTGATGGCCCTCCATCAAGAGGTCAGGTGTATATCTCAGGCCACTGGATGATGTCTGGCTATCGAATGTTTGGCCAACTGAACTCAGCAAAATGGGCTGAGAGCCTGTTCCAGATTTAGGCCTCCAGAAGCCATGTGGGCTCTCACTTTGTCTCTGGGGACTCTGCCTCAGTCATGAGCATTACCTTGGGCTAGCCTGCAGGAGGAAGAGACACAACGTGGGTTAGAGGTCAGTCAGCCTACTTATGCCAGTTGAGGCCCCAGACACCTGCCAGACCCACATTGATGAGCAAAGCCACCAAAGCCAGCCTACAGCTCTACTGTGGTCACTCACAGCTGACCACAGACCCAGCAGAATCATGAGCCAAATACACAATCGTTATTTTAAGTCAAGATATTTTGGGTGAATTTTTACTCAACCATACCTATCTGATAGAGACTGTATATTTTCTAATCCATTCAAAATTTTTATTTAACCCTAGAGCATTAATTGCAACATGTGGTTCAGACACATTCTAGTATTCCTACACATTACGTAATATGTTCAGACATTCCATAATATTCCACAAAGACACATATATGCACAAACCTAGGGGTTGGGTGTATAAAAATGTGTCCCATTGATTCATCTCTTTCTTAAATAGAGTATCCATGGACCTACAATAAAAAAGACTTAGACCCTAACCACCAGCACAGTCTGGTCATTTTCTACCTGTCACATTATAAATAAATTATTTAACCAACATGTGTATCAGAGATTCTGGCCAATGTAGTAGGTTATGCATCTTCTTTCAAACTTGATGCACAATTAGGAAATACCTAATTGAGAAGATCAACTTTAAATACCAGCTTAGAATCATGAATAGTTACACAGGAGTAGGTACTTCTAATCTTTTTAAAATTTAAATAGGTAAAAAGGAACATATAGGCTGGGCAGGGTGGCTCATGCCTGTAATCCCAGCACTTTGGGAGGCCAAGGTGGGCGGATCATGAGGTCAGGAGTTTGAGACCAGCCTGGCCAATGGTGAAACCCCGTCTCTACTAAAAATACAAAAAAATTAGCCGGGCATGGTGGCGTGTGCCTGTAGTCCCAGCTACTCAGGAGGCTGAGGCAGAAGAATCACTTGAACCTGGGAAGCATAGGTTGCAGTGAGCCGAGATGGCACCACTGCACTCCCAACTGGGTGAAAGAGCGAGACTCCATCTCAAAAAACAAAAAAACATATACCGAAAAATTAAGTTTATCTTCTTTCGCTGCTTCATTTTAAAGGCAGTGTCATCGTTGCCAGTGTGTTATGTATGCTTCCAGAGACGCTCCATTTGTTTTGGATATATACTGTATATACATGCGTATTTGCATGTATGTTTACCTGCTCCCCTCCTTGATGCTTTGCATTTTACAGTTTGTCTTGGAACTCATTATCGGTATGTATAGATTTTAAGGCAGAGAGACTTGAAATGAGATGTTCCCAGTCCAAGGCATACAGGGGTTAATGATTGAGTGACGGTAATGGCCAGTCCTCCAGTATCTAGAAGACTGTTAAAAGCTTCCCATTTTCTCTTCACCTTTCAATATTTTTTTATTCCTTTCACTGACAGGGTATGATTGCCAGAAAGTTGGGGATCATTAGAGGCCATTTTTTTCCTCTCTCTCTGAACCAACATTTAATGAACCCATACTACATGCTTAAGCCTGCAGTCATCACTGATTTAAATAAAAAATCAGCCCCAAAACTTGAAAGGGCTGAGAGAATGAGACTTCAGTTTGGACCTAGGTCTTATAAGGGTTTAATTATTTGTTTATGGAAATATTTTATTGTCTTAATGGTATTAGTCATTATTTAATAAGAAGTCATCTATTGACTAAGACTATCTTATGTGGGGGATCAATTTACATCCTTAAAAGAAAATCAGATGCTAAGAAAAGCAGCAACCGAGTGTCACAATGTCTGGTTTATAGACCCCAAGCCCAGAAATAATTAGATCATGCAGGCAGGGATCTTACAGATGCAAGTACTGTGTTCAAAGAACAAGGCCACACTTACTCAGAAGCCAAGTTTATCCAACTCAGGATTCTGCATCCTTCAGAGAAACATTTGTGGCTTGATGATTGCCCATCATGAAATCACCTTTAAAAATAGAATAATGCACCACAAGCACATCTAAATTCCTTTTAGCATCTAGTACAGAAAAACAAGTCAGTGATGTAGTTTCTAAATGTCTGAAACAGTTTCTAGTCTGTATTATATATTGAAGAGATATGGCTTGGGTTTGGTTTGGTTTTGGTTTTGGTTTTTTTATTCTTTACATTTTTACCACCTACTTTAGATGACTTTAGCTACATCCTGAAGATATAAAATCAATAGCATAGTAGCAAGTTATTATAAGAAATTAAATCTGCCATTCTTTTTTAATAATCAGATTAAATTCAGGATACATTTCCTATCAGAATTTCAAAGTGCTTAAAATCTGGGACAGATTTTTTTTTCAGCAATGTTACAGGAACTAATGTGGGAGGAAGAAGGGGAGGGGGAGGCAGAAGAAAAGGAAGAAAAGGAGGAAGGAGAGGGGGAAAAAGGCAAGGTGGGGGGAGGAGGAGGGAGGGAGAGAGGAAGAGAACCAAGATAGCCTACTCCCAAAAGTAGTGTTTCCATGGAGAAGCAATGCTATTAGAGACACTTAGCTTGCAATATGACTAGGAGACATTCTTAACTTTATATTGGAAGATTACCATGTATGCTAGTTTTATCTCATATGAGGCAGCAAATTTTCTTAGAATACCAACAAGTGGGCTTCAGAGAGTTATATAGTGAGGACACAGTGATCACTACAAAAATAAACAAAAGCTTTCGGTTTATTTCTCACTGGGAGAGAGTCTGTAAAAAGCTGAACTTTTTGAAAAGTGAAATCTGATGCAAAAACTTCATCTAAGGAAACATTAGCTTGAACATCCGGGGAGGTGGGAGTAGAAATCGTTTCACACTATTTTTTCCTCTCTATTATATTTTCTCTTCCTGATAATTTTGGGAATAACATCATGTCCTATATTCTGCCAGCTACTGCTAATGCTCTGAACTTTCAGTTCCTGCCTGGCAGGGATCCATCAATCCACAGTCTTTTCACTATTAAATCTATTTCTCAATATAGGTCACTTGAGTCCAAATTACTCAGTTACAGATAAAATATAACCCTCCACTAGAGGTATGTATTTTTATCCCAACATTCAAAGAGTTGCCTTTTTAACATGGCCCAGTGTTAATGGAGGTTACACTCATAACTCTTCAAGAAGAGACTATAACTTAGAAATCTACTCTCCCCTTGATAATTAGCTTTAACTTCTATTAACATAAAATGAGAATTATGTGACTTAGAGGAAGTGAGATAAGGTGCCTTACTTTAAACTAATGATGAAAATTGTGATTTCTCTGTATTGTGGAGGTCTCTTCTGAAATCACACCAGCCTTTAGGGAAATGCCACTATAACCCCCACAGCTGTTGCCTAGAACCTGAATATTGAGAAAGAAATTAGGAAGCTCTGTATCATGTCTGTAGGTTGTTAGTGACACTGAACTTCCTAATTTGTTATTTTAAATCATGAATTATTGTACTTCACTGTAAGGAAGATTCAATTTCTGAGTGTATAGTTGACCACAAGCGATGTATTCATTTTTTGTTTTCTCAGTGACTCTTATCTCCTCTTACAGAAGGGCCTAGTAAAGCTTTTATGACAAATCCTGACTTGGCTTTAAGTCACTATATATGTACTATTTTATACATTTAACAAGATATAAATGCAAATTTAGACAACTATCAGATATTTAGCAAAGACCATAACACTTAGACAATTCTGATCAAAAATTTAATTTTTATACTATTGAAAAATCCACTACTTATGCAAGTGGTATATTGAGAATATTATTTAGGAAATTTTACCCTTAAATCCTAATGTTTTCCTACTAATATGTTACATAACCAAAGAAAAGTCATATTACCTAAATCACCCATTAGAAAAAATAACATTAAATAAAGACCACCAGTTGAGTTCATGGAATTACCAGAGCACTTTATAATGATCATTCATGCATATGGGGAAGTTTTTCAAGCAAATTCGTATGTGGAATTCAACTGGGATGAGAGACTAGGTTAAATAAGACCTCAAACAGAATCCTGAGGCACCGAAATGTGTAAAGGTCACCAACTAAGGTATTTAATTCTTAGGAAAGTGTACTCACTAATGACTTATTTACTTTTATCTTAGACATGTTTTTAACAATGTTACCTATTTCATTTTCCTGTACACATTATTAACAAATAAATTATAAATAGAAAGAAAGCTCTTAAGGCTCACTTTCTGCAAGAAGCGCTGTCTAATACTGAGGCAAAGTACAGAAAATACCATAGCATTGTATGCAAGTATTCAAAAAGCATACTCTTCTTGAATCAGCAAAGGTACCTCAAGATACCTCTGTTTTCCACATGGTTCGATAATAGTAAAAAAGATAACCCCTAGGCATCTTACACAGAACGTGAAATTCTGTTCAAACTGCAACTTAAGATGGCAGAGAAAGCCACAGTCCATTGTAGAAAGGTTTTCATTTTATGGCTAAAACGTTTTTTTATTGTTATTGTTGTTAAGGTTTTTCTCACAGATGATGTAACTACAACTAGCTAAGCAAGTCACCTATGACAATGTGAACTTGCCACTGTCATAAAGGAAAGAAAGTTATAGTGTATGCTTTGATTGTAAACTACTGGGAATCAATTTTATTTGACCAATATTGAGTCCCTACTCTAGGCAAAACACTTGGTATGGAAAATGCCTTTGAAAGGAATAACTTTGTTATACATATAAGTAAAATTTCTTATCTATTTCATGTAATTAATTTATTAACCTAGTGAATGACAATGGCTGTTAGAAATTTTTACACCTATGTCTTACAGACCCTTCCTCAGCCTATCAAAACACAGCTTCAGGAAGAAAAATGGATTTTAATAATAACAGCAAAGCCTTCTTTAGAATTAGCTGGGTTTCAGACGCTGTTCTAAGCCCTTTGAACACATTACTTCATTTATTCATTTAATCCTTACAAACTTTTGCAAAATAGGTACAATCATCACCCTTATTTTTGAGACAAGGAACCCACCCAGAGTTATTTGGAAACTTGCTCAGGGTCTTATAGCCAGGAAATAGCAGAACCAAGATTCAAAAGCCAAAGTTTTCTAGAGGGAGAGGGAGGATTATCAGAATGTTCATGGATATGGATTTTAAAATAATCCACAAATGAAATGTTGTAAGTATCGTGCATGCCAGCTACGCTATATTTGGAACTATCTATGGAGTACCATGGTCACTTTTGGGGTGATGGGTACACTAGAAGTCCAAACCTCACCATTAAGCAATATATACATGTAACAAACCTGCACATGTACCCCCGAATGCAAAATAAATAAAATTTTTAAAAATAATAAAAAAATAAAAGTTTTTATTTTACCTTCAGATAAAGAACTATCAACATGCTGTGGCTAAGTCTGAATACATATTTAAAACTCTCCAAAAGTTGTCATTATTTGTTTCAAAGGACTGGCCAAAGATACATGCACTGCCTATCACCACTTCAAATGCAAAATGCCTCAAAGGGCCAAAATGTCAGAAATATCAGATAGCCTTGTATACAATGGCCTAAGAACATTTTCTTTTCAATCTAGTTTATCACACAATATTCAAAATTTACTATTATTAATGAATAATGAGGACTAATGTTACAAATGCATAAGAAAATATAAGCCATAAGAGATGAATACAATTGTGTGCATGAAGAAAGATTCTTGGTGAAAGCAATGTCTGAAACAGTGAATTCTTTTGGTTACAAATGGTGGAAACCCAAATCAAACTAGTTTAGGTAAAAGGGGTGGGAGGAGATATTTTATGCACTCATAAAACTAGAAGGTCACAAGTTCAGCTGACTCAGAAGCATAAACAATGTCCCTAGGACTCTGCCTCACTTAGCTTTTATTTCTTCTTCTCATAGTATGTGGGCTTCATTCTCAGGCTCATGTTTCCAGAAGGCTCAGAAGATAGCAACGAGTAACCTCAAATATGCACCTTTATTGATGAGCTACTAAATCTCAGATAAAATTCTAATTGGCCTGACTTGGATTGAGGGCCCTTTCTTCACCTAACCACTGCAGCCTAGAGGTCAAAGAACCCATAAGGTTGTAACAGCACAAAGCTGGTCAAAACTTGGAACAGGCCATCATTGCATCAGTGGCTAGAGTGAGAGATGGCACAAAGGGGTTATATAAAGTGCTGTATGAGAGACATCTGATACACTGTCAGAGGTTATGTATGCATACGCTTGAATATTGTCTATGTCTAGATTTCAGGAGAACATGACTATCAAGGATGACTAGATGAGTAGAACCTGACATTCCTAGATTTAGCCTGTGGCCCCCGGAAGGGTTTAAATTTGTCCCAGGCTAATAACATCCTCTGGCCCTTAGCAAATGCAAAAGCAAATCCCCCATGGTGGAAAGTATCCCCAATGTAACCCCCTACGTTTCCAATGCATTAAGGTCAACCAGTAGGAGCCCACAAACCACCATGGGTGAGAGTCAGCAAAAGTAAGCAATCAGATTTAGACACCTAATTATTTAATATAGGAATATCAGAGACAGAATATAAAATTAGTTATGAATCATAGTAACAAAATCAAAGAAATTGAGGGGCTCTCCCTGAGTGCCTCCATGGGATTAACTGCTTAACAGGACACAACGGCAGTTGCCCAAAGGAAAAGTAAAATTTTTTTTATGTGAAGAAAGGGGAAGATTATGTTGGACAGGTAGAAACAACGTTTGACTGCTACTATCATGATTTCCCCATGGAAAAAGCTCAGATTTCATGCAGAGTAACAATTTCCTTGTATTCATGGATAATTATGTGTCAAGCACTGTGCTAAGCATTTCACATGCCTCTTTTCATTTAATTCTATGGCAATATTGAGGTAGACATGATTGTTATTATTTCTAGGAATGATGTGAAATTGTGTACGTATTCACCTATACCAGCTATTTACACCAAGACCTTTCTAACTGGCCAATGTGCCTTTCAGTTAATTGGTTCCTGTGCCATACTAGTTGATGTATTTCAAATAACCAATTCTGCTTTTTCTTTTGTTTCTTTTTGAGACAGGGTCTCACTCTGTTGCTCAGGCTGGAGTGCAGTGGCATGATCATAGCTCACTGCAGCCTGAAGCTCCTAGGCTCAAACGATCCTCCCACCTCAACCCCCCAAGTAGCTGGGACTACAGGAATGTGCCTCCACCCCTCACTGATTTTTTAAAAATTTTTTAGAGATGAGGATTCTCTACATTGCCCAGGCTGGTCTTGAACTCCTGGGCTCAAGCAATCCTCTCACCTCAACCTCCCAAAGTGTTGGGATTACAGGCATGAGCCACCAGGCCAGGCCTTCCTATTTATTTCCAATACTGCCATACAGCAACTGAGATTCACAGAGTTTCACAATTTAAAAATGTAAATTCAGTAAGTACAAATCCACTAGTAGGAACTCAGTAAATGTTAGTCATTATTAAGGTTAATTACTGTTAGCATAAACATGACAAATGCTACAGGGACATTATATTTTAATGGTTTAAGATATTCCTTAAAGTATAATTTTCATAAAATAAAATGCAAATTCTATTTTAAGTGCACAGCTTGATGTGTTTTGCCCAAAGTATACAGTCTTGTAACTACCACCACATAAGAAAGATAGTTCTATCATCTCAGTTTTCGCTTGCCCCTTTGCAGCAAATTCCCTCATCTCTCCTGGACAACCACCAATATGCTTCCTGTCACTATAGTTTTCCCTTTTCTAGAATTTCATATGAATGGAACCATATAATACACAATCTTTTGGATTTATGTTCTATTGCTCAGTATAACAATGAAGTATCTATTGAGAGTCGTCTAAGTTCATGCATGTATAAGTGGTATGCTCCTTTTTACTGTTTAATAGTGTTTTATTGTTTGGATATACCACATTTTCTTTATCCATTCACCAGCTGATGAAAATTTTGGCTTCCTCTAGTTTTTGGATTTTACAAATAATGCTGCTTTGAATATTCACTGCAGCATTACAAATCTAGGGTAGACAGTATCTGTTGAGCAGTTAATCCCCCACATTTAATCCCATGCATGTTCATTTTCCTTGGGTAGATAATAAACCAGGAAAGGAACTGATTAGTCACAAAAACAAGTACGAGTTTAACTTTATAAAAAACTGCCCATCTGTCTTCCAAAGTGGCTGTAACATTTTCTCATTTCCACCAGCAATGAATGAGAGTTCCATTGGCTTTACATACTTGCCAACACTTAGTATAGTGAGTCTTTTTAATTTCAACCATTTTAGTGGATATCCAGCACTTGTTTGTGAATTTAGTTTTCATTTTGCTGATGACCAGCAGTATGGGACGCATACAATATGCTTATTTGCCATCATGTATCTTCCTCAGTGAAGTGTCTGTTCAAATTTTTGCACATTCTTAATTGTTACATGTTTTCTTATTGAGTTGTAAAAGTTTTTCACAAATTCTGGATACAAGTTCTTAGTCAGATATATGGTTTTGCAAATATTTTTTACTGATCTTCAATTACCTTTTTCTTAAGAGTCAAAAATAAATGGTTTTTAACTTTGATAAAGTCCAATTTATAATTTTTTTTTCTTTTCTGGTTAATGCTTTTTGTATCATACTTAAGAAATCCTTGGTTAAACTAAGAACACAATGGGTTTTTTTCCTGGTTTTATACAGATGTTTTATGGCTTTAGGTTTTACATTTAGGTTTACAATTTATTTCCATTTAATTTGTAAATTATATAAATATAAGGGTTGAGATGCTTCTGTATTTCACCCCAGACAGATACTTAATTATATTACTTTTCTATGGCAGCTATAGAAAATTAACACAAACTTACAGTTTTAAAACAACACAAATATATTATTGTGCAATTCTACAGGTTAGAAGTTTAAGCCATCAGCAAGGCTACACCTCTTTCTGGAGACCTAGGGAGGAATTCGTATAGTTGCCCTTTCTAGCTTCCCGAGGCAACTCACATTCTGTAATCCATGGCCTCTTTCTCCATCTTTAAAGTCTGCAACATTGGACTCAGTTTTTCTCCTCTACCATCTCTCTGGTTCTTTTCTACCTCTCTCCCCTCAAAAACACTTGTGATTACAGTGGGCACACCTGGATTACCCAGGTTATCTTCCTATTTTAAAGTTAACAATTGGATTTGCAAACTTAATTCCTCTTTGCCATGTATCCAAACACATTCACAGGTTCTGAGGATTAGAATCTGGACATCTTTGGGGTGGGGGTGGAGGCATTATTTTGTCTATTGTATCAAATGTACCAAGGCGGTATATTACAAAGACTCTTTTTCCCATTGAACTAATGTGGCATCTTGGTTGAAAATCAGTTGACCATGTATGGCTCTATTTCTGGATTCTATTCTATTCCTCTGATTTCTTTGTCTATCTTTTAAACCAGGGGTCCCCAACCCCTGGCTTACAGACTAGTTTTGGTCTGTGGCCTGTTAGAAACCAGGCCACACAGTAGGAGGTGAGTGACGGGAGAGTGAGTGAAGCCGAGCTCCGCCTCCTGTCAGATGGGTGGTGGTATTAGATTCTCATAGGATTATGGACCCTGTTGTGAACTGTGCATGAGAGGGATCTAGACTGCTTGCTCTTTAAGAAAATCTAATGCCTGATGATCTGCCACTGTCTCCCATCACTGCTAGATGGGACCATCTAGTCGCAGGAACACAAACTCAGAGCTCCCACTGATTCTATATTATGGTGAGTATGTAATAATAATAGAAATAAAGTGCACAATAAATGCAATATGCTTGAGTCCCACCCCAACCCAACCCATCTGTGGAAAAATTGTCTTCGATGAAACTGGTTCCTGGTGTCAAAAAGGTTGGGGACTACTGTTTTAAACAAAACCACATTGTTTTGTTCACCATAGATTCAGGTCAGTTTTGAAATCAGTTAGTGTAAGCCCTTCAACTTTCTTCCTTCTCACAATTATTTTGGCAATTCCAGATATTTTGTATTTCCATATGTGGATTTTTTTTGGGAATTGCATTGGATTTATATGTTTATTGGAGAATGGACATGTTAACAATATGGAGACTTCAGACTGCAAACATGGCATCTTTCTCCACTTATTTCGGTCTTCTTTAATTTATCTCAGCACTGTTTTGTAATAATTACTATACAGGTCTCACATATATTTGTTAAATTTATTTCCAAGGGCTATACTTATTTCAGGTTCCATTGTCAATGAAATTGTATTTCTAATTTCATCTTCCAATTGTTCATTAATGTTCTTAGAAATGCAGTCCTTTTTTTGTATATTGCCCTCATGCCTTGTGAAGGCACTAATAGCTTTTTAAATATATTCCTTAGGATTTTCTACATATATGACAATGTCATCTGCAAACAGAGATAGTTTTTCTCCTTTCGTTCAATCTTATTATTTTTCTTCCCTTATTGGACTGATTTGGACCTCCAGAACAATACTGAATTGAAATGGTGAAAGCAGACATTCTTCATTATTCCATATTTTTGGTATAACAAATTTAGTCTTTTACTAAGTATTATGGTTACTGTGAATTTTTTATAGAAGCCTTTATCAAGCTGGGAAGGTATTTTTAAATGCTAGTTTCCTGAAATTTTTATCATGAATAAGAGTTAATTTTTAAGAATTCTTTTCTACTGCTATCAAGATGGCCAAAGAATTTTTCTTCTTTATGCAATTAATATGATGAATTGCACTGAGTGATATTTGAATATTAAGCAAATCTTCATTTCCTGAGATTAAAGCCTCTTGTATGTGATGAGCTATTCTTTTTATATAATGTTGCATTTGATTTGCTAATATTAAGAATGTTTGCATCTATATTCATGAGAGCTGTTGGTCTGTAGTTTTCAATTTTGGGAATATCTTAAACTGGTTTCGGTATCACTGTAATACTGGCCTCATAAAATCTGTTGGGAAGTGAACCCTCTTCTATTTTCTGAAAAAGTTTTTGTAAGATTGTTATACTTTCTTCATTAAATATTTGATAGACTTCACTAGTGAAGCCACCGTGTCCTATCGTTTTCTTTCTCAGAACATTTTTAAATTACAAAATTGATGTTTTTAATGGATATAGGGTTATCTAAGTGCTCTATTTCTTCTCGAGGCTATTTTGGTTAGTTGTTTTTCAAGATACTTGTCCATTTCATCTAAAGTGTCAAACTTATTGGCATAAAATTTTTCATAAAGTTTCCCGTTATTGATTTATGCTCTTATTTTTATTAATTCATTTCTTCTACTTAGTTTGCTGGTTTTTGCTAGCTTCCTATGGTGCAAGTTTAGATCTTGATTTGAGATGTTTCATCTTTTAAACACAAGCATTTAAATCTATAAAAGTGCTGCTGAACACTGATTAGCCACAATCCACAAAATTTCATATGCTTTTCTTTCATTTTTTGCCATTAGAATGTTTTCTAGTTTTACATAATTTATATGATGATAAAGAATACATACAATTTACCATTTTAATCCTTTTAAGTGTACAGCTTAGTAGCACTAAGTACATTCATACTGTTGTGCAGCAGTCACCACCATCCATCTCTAGAACAACTTTGTCATATTTCCAAACTAAAACTTTACCCATTAAACAATAACTCCTGATTCCTTTTCCTCAACCCCTGGAAACTACCTTTCTACTTTCTATCTCTACAAATTTGACAGTTCTAGGTACTTCACATAAATGAAATCATACAATATTTGTCCTTTTCGGTCTGGCTTATTACACTCAGCCATAATGTTTTCAAAGTTCTTCCATGTTGTAGCATGTGTCCAAATTTCCTTAATTTTAAGGCTGAATAATATTTAATTGTACATATGTACCACATGTTGTTTATCCATTTATCCATCAATGGACATTTGGATTAATACCACCTTTTAGCTATTGTGAATAATGCTGCTATAAATGTGAGTATAAAAATATTTCTTTATGTCACTGTTTTCATTTTTTTTGGATATACACCCAGAAGTAAAATTTGTAACTTCTTTTTGAACATGGGTTATTTATAACTGTATTTTTTATTGTCCAAATATTTGGGTGATTTTCCAGATAATTTTCAGTTATAAATTCATAATTTAATTCTATTATAGAGAAAACATCATATGATTTAAATATTTTTGTATTTGTTGACATTTGTTTTATGACCCTGCATTTGGTATATCTTAGTGAATGCTCCATGTGTTTGTGAAAAGAATGTATATTATTCTGTTTAGGCATAAACTATTTTATAAATGCCAGTTTCTTTATGTTGGTTCATATCGTTCAAACTTTTTTTTTCTGTTTTTTTTTTTTTTTTTTTTTTTTTTTGAGATGGAGTCTCACTCTGTCACCTAGGCTGGAGTGCAGTGGCATAATCTCGGCTCACTGCAACCACTGCCTCCTGGGTTCAAGGAATTCTCGTGCCTCAGCCTCCTGAGTAGCTGGGATTACAGGCATGCACCACCACACTCAGCTAATTTTTGTATTTTTAGTAGAAATGCGGTTTCACCATGTTGGCCAGGCGGGTCTCGAACTCTTGACCTCAGGTGATCCATCTGCCTCGGCCTCCCAAAATGCTGAGAATACAGGTGTGAGCCACCGCACCCGGCCTATGCTGTTGCAGGAAGTCAGGGACCCCGAACAGAGGGACCAGCTGGAGCCGAGGTGAAGAACATAAATTGTGAAGATTTCATGGACGTTTATCAGTTCCCAAAATTAATACTTTTATAATTTCTTATGCCTGTCTTTACTGCAATCTCTAAACATAAATTGTGAAGATTTCATGGACATTTATCACTTCCCTAATAATACTCATAATTTCTTATGTCTGTCTTTACTTTAATCTCTTAATCCCATTATCTTCCTAAGCTGAGAATGTACCTCAGGATGTCACCTCAGGATCACTATTGTACAAACTGATTGTAAAACATGTATGTTTGAACATATGAAATTAGTGCACTTTGAAAAGAACAGAATAACAGTGATTTTGGGAAGAAGGGAAGATAACCATAAGGTCTGACTGCCTGTGGGGTCAGGCAGAATAGAGCCATATTTTTCTTCTTGGGGAAAGCCTATGAGTGGATGTGCGAGTAGGAGAGATATCACTGAATTCTTTTCCCAGCAAGGAATAACCCTGGGGAAGGAATGCATTCCTGTGGGGAGGTCTGTAGATGGCTGCTCTGGGAGTGTCTGTCTTATGCAGTTGATATAAGGGCTGAAATACACTCTGGTCTCCTGCAGTACCCTCAGGCTTGCCAAGATTGGGAAACTCCAGCCTGGTAAATTCTAGTCAGACCAGCTCTCTGCTCTCAAACCCTATTTCCTGTTAAGATGTTTATCAAGACAATATGTGCACAGCGGGAATAGACCCTCATCAATAATTCTAATTTTGCCTTTGCCTTGTGATCTTAATTTTCCTTTGAAGCATGTGATCCTTGTGACCTACTCCCTGTTCATACACCTCCTCCCCTTCTAAAATCCCTAACAAAAAATTGCTGGTTTTGCAGCTCCAGGTTATCATCACGGTCCTACCAATAAGTGATGTCACCCCCAGAGGCCCAGCTGTAAAATTTCTCTCTTTGTACTCGTTCTCTTTTTTTTCTCATATCAGCTGACATTTAGGGAAAATAGAAAAGAACCTATGTTAAAATATTGGGGGCTGTTTCACCCAATACTATGCAATTTTTTTTTTTTTTTTTTGAGACCAAGTCTCGCTGTCGCCCAGGCTGGAGTGCAGTGGCGCAATCTCGGCTCACTGCAAGCTCCGCCTCCCGGGTTCCCGCCATTCTCCTGCCTCAGCCTCTCCGAGTAGCTGGGACTACAGGCGCCCGCCACCACGCCCGGCTAATTTTTCATATTTTTAGTAGAGACGGGGTTTCACCGTGTTCTCGATCTCCTGACCTCGTGATCCGCCCGCCTCGGCCTCCCAAAGTGCTGGGATTACAAGCGTGAGCCACCGCGCCCGGCCTACTATGCAAATTTTTTATATCATTACTGATTTTTTACCTATTTGTTCTAATTACTCAGAAAGGAGTTTTGAAATGTCTAACTATACTTGCTAATAATTGTTAAATTGTCTATTATCTTTTCAATTCTGACAGTTTTTGCTTCATGCATTGTGGAGCTCTGTTACTGGGTACACAGACTTCTATAACAGTTTTAAAGAACCATTGTTCCTGTTATACTGATCCTTTTTTTAATCAAATATCCCTGTTTGTCTACTAATACTACTTTATCTTTTTTTTAATGAATTGAAAAAATCTTGTTTCCTTTTTAAATAAGTGTTATTGTATATATTTAAAATATACAACCTGATTCTATAAAATACACATATATATATGTAGTTAAATGGTTACTATAGAGAAACAAATTAACATATCCATTAGGTCACATAGTTACCCATTTTCCTTTCTATAGCAAAAGCAGCTATAATTTTCTTATTTAGCAAAGATCCTGAATACAATGCATTATTATTAACTATAGTCTTCATGTTATACATTAGAGCTTTCAACCAACACTCTTTAAAGTGTAATTTAGATGATATTCATATATCCCATTTATATATTTTTTCCATCATATCTCTGACAAAGAGTTAATTTCTTTGATTCACAAAGGGCTCAAACAAATAAATCAAAATAGTAAGAATGGGCAGTGTTTATGAACAGGCAGTTTATAGGGGAAAATAGCATAGACCAATAAACATAAGAAACATACCTAACCTCACTAAAACCTAAAAAAAATACAAATCACAATACTAATGATATATAATTGTGCCTTAATTTGATTGGGAAAAATAATAAAGCATTGATAATAGTATGTATTGGTAAATATTTGGGAAAATAAACTCACTTTTCATGGCAGTATTCAACTATTCGGAGGAGATATTTGGCAATATCTATCAATACTGAAAATGTATAAAACATTTGCATCAACAACTTGAGTGCTAAGAATTAACTCCATAAATAATAATAATAATAAAATACTTGCAAAAGTACACAAGATATAAATATAGACATGTGCATTGCAGGATTGTTTTAATAGCAAAAAACTGGGAAAATACTTAAATATCTATTTTTAAAAATGGGGTAAATAAATTATGGCACATCCCTACAATTGAATTCCAAGTTGCCACTAAAATGAGGTACATCCATATTTCTTGATCTAGACAAAAGTCTATAATATATTAAGTGTCTTTAAAAGTTATAAAATAATAGGTTTGCTAAGTCCCCATTTTTTGTAAAAATAAAGAGAAACAAAAACTCTGTGTGTGTGTGTGTGTGTGTGTGTGTGTGTGTGTGTGTGTGTGTGAATGTATAGGTAAAAAAAAAGTCCAGACCATATGTTTTCTCTCAATAGTGGTAACATGAGTGATTGTCACTTTGTACTTTATATTGTAGCATATTTTCTGAAAATTTTACCAAAAACATGAATTATAATCACTGAAACAGGATGTATTTTTATATACATAAACAATGGGCAGGGGTGAAGGGAGGTGTCAAAATAAGAAGGTCATTTACGACAAATTAGGTTTTCTACTTTGAGAATATTTGCAGCTGTCTATGGCAGAGGGTGCCTTTCCCAAATTTTTCAGCTTCACCAGTCCTAGCCTACCCCCATAGATCACTGGGAGCTTCTGGGTACCTGTTTGTCTTGGATACTCACTCAGGCTTCCCTCTGTTGTAGCCTCTTTCTCTCCTGAGAGCATTTCTCAGGCCACCCCATTAGTTTCCTGTTTGTCCAATGTCTCGGATGATGGAGGCTGGTGGAGGTAGAAAAGTGGAGAGCTTCTCATCAAATGCAAAGGCTGAGGACCTGGCCTGCCTTCCCTCACAATCTCCTCCAGACCCTGCTTCTTGGTGTCTAACCCTCATTGGGTTTCCAAACTGCACGTCACACAATGAATCAATTTACTGTCATGGCCAGTGCTTTAAAAAACTACAATAGAACAGAGTAGAAAATATCAAAATGTATCATGTGCATTAAAGGCAAGTATTGTTTATAAAACTTTTGTTTGGGATATATATATATATATATGGGAGATATATGTAATATTTCACCATCAAAATAATTTGAAAAATACTGATATAAATTGTTAAAGTGATTAATAACAGGTCTTGAGTCCTGAGAACAGAAGTCCATCCAGAAAGCCCCAGCCCCTTTCCAATTTTGGGCTGTTTCTCCTCATACCAAACCAGAAAACCACCAAAAAAAAAAAAAAATGGTGAAAAAGAGAGCAAGACTCTGACCCCCCATGGTGGCCAGGTGACTTCTGGTGGATTCCAAGGTCTACACCCACATCCCAGCAATGATCATAGCTTAACATTGGAATATTAAAGCATAGTCTTTCTTCTCAATTGGGGAATTCCAGCATCACAAAATTCTGGATCTGAGAAGTCTTCTTTCTTTGTTGCTTGACTCTTTTTGTTTCTAGTTCAAGTTTTTCAGTTGTGAAGTATGTTGGGACTTTACTTCTGGAACAGAACAATTCACCATCAAGACTTTGCCTTCTACCACCTCCTTCTTGTCCTGCATTGTTCTGGGACTGACCACTCCTTTCACTAACACCTGGTACTCTGGTGTGGTTTTCTCCTTGTTGTTCTGAACCACAATGTACTTCTATTTCCCTGAGTCATAGACCCAAGCCTGATAAATGAAAAATACTTCTATGTTCCCTAGGGAGAAGTAAAAAGGTTGTGCCATCCTTCTAAAAAAGCACCAGGTGCTGAGGCTTGATGTACAAGGTGGTGCTGGCATCTATGACGCACTACAGGGTCAGGTTCTTCTCTGTTTGCACCAAGTTTGGCAGGATCTTCATGAGGATGCTGTTGATGGTGTAAGAGTTTTCTTGACCCTCAAAGCATGAAAAGAAAAGAAGTATCAGCAGGACTCAGGGATACCCGAATAGCATCCTGAGGTTAAAGACTGCCGGGCATAGTTAGCTCCACCTGCAGACCATGCCTTTTGGGCAGAAGACACTTCTGCACTTCGGCACTCTCCAAATTGTTCTCTCACCATGTCCTTCCTTCCAGTCCCTCTTCTTAAGCTTACTATTTGAACAGTGTGTACACTTTTTTATCCTTTTACTTAGAGTTTATTTGTGTCTGTGTTTAAAGTACAACTTTTACAGATAGATCTTGGTTTTTAAAAATCCAATCCAATATTATTTGCCTTTCATTTAAAATATGTATCCATATATTTAATGTGATTATTATATAACAGGATTTTAGTCTGCCATTGTGCTATTTGTTTTTTTGTCTCATCCCTTTTTTATTCCTCTCTTCCTCCTTTCCTAGCTTTTCTTTGGTTTTCCACAAATATTTTAGTATGTCATTTTACCCTCTGTTAGCTTTTAACTATATTTCTTTGCTTTTTTTTTAGTGGTTGCTTAGGGGTAACAAAGTACATTGTTTAACTCATGATAATTTTCTTAGATTTAATATTGAATTATTATTATTATTGTTGAGACAGGGTCTCACTCTGTCACCCAGGCTGGAGTACAGTGGCACAATCACTCCTCACTGCAGCCTCATCCCTCCAGGCTCAAATAATCTCCCCACCTCAGCTTCCTGAAAACCTGGGACTACAGGTACACATCACCACAGCTAGCTATTGTTTTACTTTTAGTTGACACAGGGTCTTGCTATGTTGCCCAGGCTGGTCTTAAACTCCTGGGCTCAAGCAATCAGCCTGCCTTGGCCTCCCAAAGTGCTAGGATTGCAGGTGTGAGCCACCACAAGTGGCCTTGAGTTATTGTTTTTATTAAAATATCAGAATCTTAAAACAGTACAGTTCCATTTACCCTCTATCTTCCATGCTGTTGTTGTCACATATATTACACCAACATACTTTATAAACTCTATACTGCCTTTTCAAAAATATTTAAAAGAGAGAACAAAATATTTGTATAATCTTTCATATTTTACCATATTTTTTCAATGCTTCTTATTTCTATCTGCATATCCACATTACCATCTGGTGTCATTTTCCTTGCACTCAAAATTCCTTAATGTTTCTGGTACTGCTAGTCTGCTAGCTATGGATTTTCTAGGTTTTTGCCTAAAAACTTCTATTTCATTTTTATATTTGTAGAATAGTCTCACTAGTTACAGAATTCTTGGCTGCCAGTGTTTTGTTTTTGTTTTTTTTTTAATTACTCAGTACATTGAATATGTAAGTTGAATGTCTTCTGGTCTGCATTATTTCTGGTGATAAATCAGAAATTGATCATATTGTTGTTTTTCTCTTGCTACTTTCTGCATGTAATGTGTTGTTTTTCTCTTGCCACTTGTAAGATTTTCTGAGGTTTTTATGTTTTCTTTTTAGGTGTCTTGCTGTAGTGTACTGAGATTGGATTGGTGTGTGTGTGTGTGTGTGTGTGTCTTTATATTATTTGGGTTTCATTGAACTTCTTGAATCACTAAGTTAGTGGGTTTTCTTTAGCAAATTTAAGAGGATATGAGCCATTCTTTCCTCAAATTTTTTTGTCCCTTTCTCTCCTTCTTCACCTTCTGGGACCCCATTCACACACACGTTGAACTGTTTGATGTTGTTCCACAGTTTTCTGGGGTTTTGTTCATTTTTGCTAAATGTTTTTTTCCATGTTATTCAAATTTGATAATTTCTACTGATCTAACTTTAATTTCTTCTTCTTCTTTTTAAAGACAGGGTCTCCTTTTATCACCCAGGCTGCAGTGCAGTGGCACAATCACGGCTCACTGTAGTCTCAACCTCTTGGACTCAAGTGATCCTCCCTCCTCAGCTTCCCAAGAAGTTGGTACCAGAAGTGCATGCCATCATGCCCAGCTAATTTTTTATTTTTTGTAAAGACAGGGTCTCCCTCTGTTGCCCAGGCTGGACTCAAACCCTTGGGCTCAAGCAATCTTCCTGTCTTAGTCTCCCAAAGTGCTAGGATTACAGATGTAAACTACTGTGCTGGCCAATTTCACTGTTTCTTTATTCTGTCATTTCAACTCTACTTTTCAGCCCATATAGTGAAGTTTTCATTTCCAGTATTGTATTTTATAGTTCTAGAATTTCCACTTTTTTTTCTTATTGCTTACATTTCTCTGTCACAATTTCCTGTTTATTTATAAATATTATAGTCTCCTTTAATTATCTGAATGAATTTAAAATTGCCTCTTTGAAATATTTATCTGCTCAATATATCATCAAGGCCCATTCAGTGTCAGTTTCCATTGACTGTCATGCATACTCAGGCAAAGAAGCACTGTCATTTTATTTGTATATCTAGTAATTTCTTGTTTTAAATTAAATGTTGTAGATTATACCTTGTAGTGACTCTGAGACATCTGAGGATTATTGGTTTGCTTGTTTTATTATTTTCATTTGAGTATGCAATTTGATTGGTCTAGATTCAAACTATGAAAATAGTTTCCCCTATTACATACAGCAGCTGGTGTTCGTAGTTCTGGGGTCAGCGAGGGATTTGGGGAAAGTTTATACTTAGACTTTGAACTCCAATACTTTTGCATCTCTCTCACTTCCAGAATTCCTTTGTAAAGGTCAAATATTCCTGTCCTCTTGGTGTTATAATCTACTTCAAACTGGTATGACTGGTTGGGGTAGTTCACTGGGGGAAATCATGTATAAAAGCCATAAATGTATAATTTTTGCCAGTCATGCCAGACATAGTAGTCCAATTTTTTAAATATTTGTTATTAATATAATTTAAATTATTATGAAATTGTAAGGAACAATAGAGATCCTACAGATACTTTATTTAGTTTATTCCAATTGTAACATTTTGAAAAACTACAGTACAATATCACAACCAGGATACTAACACTGACTGATATTATCCACTGATCTTATTTATATTTCCCTGATTTACATGTATTCATGTGTGTGTGTGTTTGTGTATGTAGTTCTATAAAATTTTATCACATACGTAGATTCACATATTTACCACCACAATCAAGCTACTCAACACTTCCTTAACCCCAAGGATCCCTTTTATGACCAAATTCACTTCCCTTCCACCCCTATCTCTCTTAGCTCCTAGAAACCACTAATCAGTATTCCATTTCTCCAAGTTTGTCATTTCAAATTGTTGTATAAATGGAACTCTACATTCCATAACCTTCTGACGTTGGCCTTTTTCACTTAGCATACTTTTTCAGAGATTCATCCAAGTTATGACAGAAATCAGTTGTTATTTTCTTCTTATTGTTGAGTTTCATTCCATGGAATAAATATACCACAGTTTGTTTGCCATTCACCTGTTAGAGGTTATCTGGGATGTTTCCAATTTTAAGGTATTATGAATAGCTGCTATGAACATTTGTGTACGGGATTATTTGTGAACATAGGTTCTCATTTCTCGGCATAAATGCCTAAGAGGGCAATTGCTTGGTTATATGGTAACTGCATGTTTAGTTTTGAAAGAAACTATTAAACTATTTCCCAGAGTGACTATCATTTCTCACTGTCACTAGCGTAAGTGATTATTGTCTCCACATTCTCACCAGCATTTGGCATTGCTATTATTCTTTAGCCACTCTGATAGATGTGTAGTGACGTCTGATTGTGGTTTTAATTTGAATTTCCCTGAGGGACTCATAGCTAGTATGTATAAGGGACTCTCAAAACGATCTTAACAAACAATTAGAAAATGGGCAAAATATATGAAGAAATTTTTCACTGGAGAAGACATACAGGTGGCAAATTCCAAATATGGGTCTTTTTACACTGTTTTCTGAAGAAAGAATTGCCTGGCATCTTCACATCACCATTACTGTATGTCCACTGTGTAACACTCTATAGTCATTTTATGATGTAAACAAAGACTTTGAAATTACATGAAAAAATATTTACAGCATAGGTATCGTGTAAAATGGAATTTCATGATATATTTTAATGTTGCACTATTAAAAACATAAACAGGCTATGTGTAGATAAAAGAATAGAAATAAATATACCAAAAGATAAAATTATCTTTGATAACAGTAATATGAGTGATTTTGAAATCTATGTTCCATTTATTTGTACTAGTAGGAAGTTAGAAAGTTAGCTTCTATGATTACTAAATTGTGTTTAGCATTTTTATTAGGTTACAACTTAATCATTGCTGAAAATGTGTTTCTCAAAGAGGTTAATGAAAATTCTAACTTGAACATTAAGCACAGTCACAAGAATTTATATTTATTCTCTGTACTCAACTTTAATAAGGCAGTACATTTCCTTAAATCTCCTGAAATCACAAGTAACTGCAGATAAGAAAAGCATACAGCTTTTTCATATTAAGCACATGTTTAAGTAATGATTACTACTAGATTTAGCAGTATCATCCGTACAAATTACATACACATAACATTTTAACTGTAGTAACATCCTATGAATAATTTGAGGAAGTTGTAACCATATTGTAAAATGAGAACTGTAAGCCTAGCCCTCTAAAATATTTAAATTAGTATGCAATAAATTAACGGAAACTACCCCAAAGGAATATTATCCAATATGAGATATATATTTTTTGAACACTTAAAAAAATTCACATACAATAAATAAAAATTAAGTAATGAACTGAAAGCTTTATGGACATTTAGGCAAAATCTCTAAGGAAAAGCTAGGCCCTGAGCAATTCGTTCTAACTTGCTAAAGATGATATTTTCAAGATATTGAGTAAATCAGGATTTCCTATGAATGCAGCTGAACATTCTGGATTAGCTTAGACAAATCCATATAATCTACTTAAAATTTATTTTGGTTCTTTTTTTTCTCCCAGAACCAACAGGGAAATCTTTCCTCCCCAGAAATCAGTATATCCAGCATATCAAATTCAGTCATTTTGACTCAATTATTGTAGACAATATTCCAGAAAGTTGTGATTTTTAATGTATAAAAGTTCATAAACACCTATAATTAAAAGAGAACTAAAAATGACTCATAAGATAATGAAACCATTCCCATGCCAGGATTACAAAATTCTGAAATCTCTAGGTGGAGAGTATAAACCTTTTATCTTCACCATAAGGCCATTAACATTTAAAAATTGGCAAGGTTGGCATTTCATGTAATAAATAATTTCTTATGATATTACTATCCACACATCAATGCCAGAGACCCATGTTCCAGCCTGACCTAGCCATGCTTGTCTGGAAGCTGCCGAATATTACTTTTAAGAACATTCTTTTTGCCTGCAATAAGAGCTAGAGAAAAAAAATCCTCAGAGCACAATATTAATAATTAGTATGCTGATGCTTAGCGTACCTTTAAGAGCTCATAAATTAGAAGTTCAAGTTATGAACACTGCAAACACTCCACTAACACATATGCTCCTAAAAACACAGCGGGCCATAATGAGGGAGACGAAAGGCGGTAGTCTTAAAAATTTATATATTCATTTCCTATTGGTTTTTATAACAAACAACTCCTCGAAGGAAATGAGCTGCCAAAGAAAAGTTACAGCGAAGTAATCCTGGGGCTGCGACTGAATCAGAGAATAAGAAAATATTTTATTAGTGTTGAACATTCTGCCCCCAACAGATAGAGCAGCGGACTGGATTTAAAAGTTCTGGTTTGCTCCTGAGGCCACAAGGGATGAGAATTAAAGATTTAACTTACTGCATCTGAAAGGCATTTTAAGTTTTTCAACAGAAATGAAAGTGTGGCAATATGGTTGTACTGATATTACATACCTCAGAAAGCCCTGCCAAAATTTCTCAACTGCCAATATCCTCAATTTACTTCATCTAGTAAAATGTTAGTTTCTGCTTGAGGGGCCTTATTTTAATTTGAAAACATCCCATTGAGTATTGAGCATATGTGATGAATTTATGCCTGAGGGGTTTTCCCCTCTTGGTGCCATTTCTATTTTGGAAAATTTTGTTGAACAGGTACATGCTGTACCTTGAAAGAAATACCTAGTTGATAGTTTGGAAGGTTGATATTCCCAGGATGATGTATTGGTCTTTTCATTTTCTTTCAATGACATATTTGGCAGGGACATACATTAACGACTGAGAACGCACAAAGCCCACTTCCATCAGAGAATTTATGTTTCGGTACATTGATCTCTCTCATTATAAACTTTTATGTTTCCCCCCAAAAAACCACATCCACTGACCTAAAGCTAGGACCCTGTAGCACACTTTTCTAAGAGACTCCAACGATAGATAGAAGGTCTTCAATTCTAGTCCTTCCCATCCCACTGGTACTGTAACCTTGTAGGCAAATTGCTGCCATTGATTGTTCTAGTAGTTTTACGGTAAGATGAAATCTATTGATTTTTGCAAAACTGTTCAGGGAGATGGCCTGTGATAGGGACTGAATATTTGTGTAACACCCCGCTTCCCAAATTCCTATACTGGAGCCCTAATCCTCAGTGTAATGGTATTGGGAGGCAGATCTTACAGAGGTATTTAGGTTTAGACAAGATCCTGAGGGTGAAGCCCCATGATGGGATTAATGTCCTTATAAGAAAAGGAAGAGGCACAAGATCTCTCTTGCTCTTTCCTCTGTGTGCATACATCAAGGAAGGCTGGGTGAGAAAGTAATTAAGAGGAAAGCCCTCACCAGAACCTGACCATGCTGGCACCCTGATCTTGGATTTTCAGCCTCTATAACTGTGAGAAATGGGTAACTCCTATTTATAAGCCATACCCAGTATATGGTAACTTGTTATAACAACCTGAACTGATCACAACAGCCTACAAAGTTCTTATTTGTTTTTGAAATTAATTACAATTCAAAATAAGAGTTAGCTATAACTATTCAACCCTGATTGACACACTTTGGACACAATTTGAAAAAATTGTGTTCACACTTTATTAAGGGAGTTTAATCCTGGGGTAGCAAGAGTAATAGAAATGGGGACGTGAATCAGGGAAGGAAGGGAAACCAAAGGAGGGTGGTGCATCAGCAAGTTGACCTTGGCTTTGCAGCAGAACACAACACCATCACTCAGTCACTCAGAAGCCACATGGGATGGCCATGTTGAAGAATGGTCCATCAGGGGGAATGGTAGCAACACTATCTGTGGCTCCTTTCCCCTCTCCTATCACTTACTGATCAAAGTTCTCCCCATGGGCTATTATTTTCCCTGCACTTTTATATTGTGGTACAAGGCCATTCTGGGCAGCTCTGGGAAAGCCAGAGCCTTGTAGGTCCAGATCCAGGAGCTGGAACTGCTATGGACCATGCCACAGTGAATACAACCAAGCCTAGGCTTTTGTCCCTAGGGAAGGGAATGTCCACAGGAACTTTAGAAACATAAGAACAGGAGCCTTCCCTGGGCCATTCCAATAGGATGCTGGGCAGGTAGCTGAGGCCCCAAGTGAGAGGGTGCAGGCAGACTGAGCAAGTATGAGGTGGCACATAACCTGGATCTAGTACCTCTCCCCTTGTGATGGACTCATTTAAAGAATCTGTGGTTCTTGCAGCAACATGGGTGGAGCTGGAGGCCATTAACTTAAGTGAAACAACTAAGAATCAGAAAGTCAAATACTACATGTTCTGACTTATAAGTGGGAGCTAAATAAAGTAAATACATCAAGAGTGTGGACTAATAATCACTGGAGAGTGAAAGTGGGAGGGTGGGAGAGGGATGCGGGATGAGAAATCACTTAATCAGAACAATATATACTATTTGTGTGATGGTTACGATAAAAGCCCAGACTTCACTACTATGCAATATAGCCATGTAACAAAACTGCACTTGTACTGCCTAAATTTATACTACATACATATGTATACATATACCTACATATGCACATATGCAGGTATATGTATGTGTGTATAAATGTATGTATATATATACACACACATATGTAGTATAAATGTATATATGTAGTATAAACGTGTGTGTGCATGTGTGTGTATATACACACACAAACCAAAACACACACATATATATATATGGTTCTTCCTCACGGATAGAAGATAGGTCAAGGACACTTTGTAAAGTATCTGAACAAAAGAAAATGTCATGACTTACATGGCAGCAAGAGCCCACTGCACTATTGTTTAGCTAGTTTAAGCCCTGGATAGAGAGAGCTGCAGTAAGATTTCAACATGCTTCTTGACCTTCAGGGTTTTTGACTCTCAGAACTCTTTCCACAAATGTGAAGAGTACAAGTCAAGCATTTCTGTTCATGATGACTGAAAGAGAGATATGGCTGCCTGGAAGCAGAGGATTGATGCAAATGACTTCGGCTACGATGTCGCAGATATTGAAATCTAAAGCAACAGGTATCATTCTGCAGAAAATATGTTTACCTGCTGGTGCCACTAGTCAGTCCTCTCTTACAACTCTTTTGCCTCCAATCCTCTCTAGGGTCTAGCTGGGCAAATATCTGATTGTGCCGTGTCTGTAATCACTTTTCCAGTTCTCCTCCCAATTAGATACTGACCCTAGCATTCTTCTGCTAATAGGCAGTTGTCCTTAACCTCCAATGGATGTGAACAGCTCACTGACTTATAGATGTGCCTGTGTATCAGCATGTCTGCCTGAGATTTCTAACTTCTTGCCTGAATCAGTCCTTTCTGCAATCAGGAGCTTAATTCCTATTTTTAAATAATGACAAGGAAGTGGCTGATGATACTGGCAGCAAAGAAAATGGCATTGAAGTGGTTTGTTTCCTCATGTCTCTCCAATTGAAAGGGCTCCTCAGGCACAGAAGTCATTTCTTTCTGAGCTTTGTATCCTCATTGTCCAAGCCTGAATTTGCCCTATTGGAAAGACTCAACAAATATCTGTTGAATAAATGAATGGCACAAGACAAGGGGAAGAAGATTGGCTCTAAAAAGCACAAACGTAAGGGACAGTGGAAAGAAAATTCGTATTTTTCCATCACAATGTTATGTGAAATATTACATGAAATACTTTTATGTGAAGAAGCAGGATGTAAACTCCGTGCATATTTATCATGGCAGTTTTGTTTTGAAAAAGTATATAATTACAAACATTGACATGCATGTATATAGAGAAACATAAAGGAAAACATTTCAATGAAATGAAGCAAAATGTAAACAATTGGAATCCATGGCCAGTGGGATTGTAGATAATTTTTGTTGTATTCTTTATATTTTTCAGATTTTTTTCTAGATGAACCTATAATTTATAATACAAAAAGTAATGCTTTAAGAAGTCCACCCAAAATTCAATAGAGAAAAGAAGAGAGGGATGTGGAATAAGAAAGTCATTTTATAATTTACTGGAAGACAGGACAAAGACTGTGCCTATTGGGGCAAAACTACTCCTACAATGGACCTTCTTCATCTGAGCTTTTGCTTCCTGTGGCGCAATTACCCAGGGTCAACCGTGGTCCAAAAATAGGCAAGTACGGTACAATAAGATAAGTTTGAGAGAAAAAGACCACATTCACATAACTTTTATTACAGCATATTGTTATAATTGTTCTATTTTCTTAGTATTGTTCTTAATATCTTGTTGTAAATTAAACTTTATCATGAGTATGTATGTACAGGGGGAAAAAAACAGAGTATATCTAGGATTCAGTGCTATCTGTGATATGCATCCACTGTGAGTCCTGGGATAAATTCACCAAGGATAAGTGCAGACTACTGTACTACCACTCACAATCCTTGTTGTCATCATCATCATCATCATCATCAAATAATGTACAGGACATCAGGGTGAGGCAGAGTAATTCCCCCTGGAATATACTTCTGCCACATGGTTTTCTAATAGTTCAAGACCTGCACCACAATATCAATGGGGATGGAAGAGACTCCTCAAAGAATCACAGGGTGAAGATTTAGGGCACCCGTAAGTCCAGCCACTAATCTTGCTACATACCCAGATAGAGACTCCATCTCCCTAAACAAAACTCCACTGTTCCAGGGACAGAAAGCCACTCTGTGATCCTTGTTCCAAACTCTTGCTCTGTGGAACTCTTTTAAACCTCTCTTTTTCCAAATCTTACACAACACAAAACTGAACAGGAGGATTGGAAAAGTTGTAGAAGCAGCCTCTATGATTACAGAGCAGAGGTTCTCAACAGGAGGTATTTGTTCCCTAGGGGACATTGAGTAATGTTGGAAGACATTTTTGAATGTCACAACTCGGGAGGAGGGCGGGTGCTATAGACATCTGACACGTAGATGATCAACATCCTACTTTGTACAGGATAGCCCTCACAACAGAATTATTTGACCCAAAATGTCAACAATACTTAGGTTGAGAAACTCCATTTTGAATATGAAAGAATGGGTCCAAAATGAGAGTTATTACCACTGTCACCGTCAACAAGGTCCACATCTTGGCAAACGACAATAGAATGGTCAACTCTAGGGACTAACACAGGTATCAGAAAACCATTGCCATCCAACTACGGGTTTCAGAGCTACACCCTGCTCCTTAGATCCACCTTGGCAGGAAAGAGAACTAACTTGATACCACAATTCACGATTGGAGAATGGCAACAGAAAACTCAAGGCTTCCCCTCGGGTGCCTGCAGCAGAAAACACAGAAGTCAAGACAGCACACCTACATTTTATTTCCGCATTCAGAACCTTTGTCTAGAGAGCATCTGGATGGCACAATCTAAATTAAGAGATGCTGGAAAATGAAACTTTTGCTTTCACAACCTTGAACTATCAATGGAGGGTAGGATGGCTTTGACTAAGTTACATTCCTACACCTGCCAAAATATCATATTTATATTTAAACACAGTCAGTGCTCCCCACCAGACTGTTTCTCATTCCTGGATTTGTCTTTCCTGATTTCTTACTCTGATCGGTCTCTCCATTGGCTGGCCTTAGTTTTCAGGAGAGATTCCCCACAGCAAGAGCTCACGGGCTCCACATTTCCTGATTTCTTTCATGTTTGACAATGTTGCTCTGTAACCATTAGAAATAAAAGCAACTTTGGTGTGCAATCTGTCATTGGGTGGTGCTCCCTCTCCCTCAAGCACTGCAGACAGTGCTTTCTGTCTTCTGGCCTTCGATGTCAACATGGAAAAGTCTGGGGCCCTCCGGATTTCTTCTCCCAGGTACATAATTTGCTTTTTCTGCCTGGAAACCTCAAGGATGGGACATGCTGAATCAGTGTGTGCTCCTGGATCTGCAGATGTGATTGTCTCTTCATTTTGGGGAAATTATTTTGTGTTATATATTTGAATGCCCTTTTTTATTTTTATTTTTTGCTTTGGGAGGAATATCCACCTTAGAGACACCATTTATTATTATGCTGCTTGTTTTAGTCTTATTTATATATTAGCATTATTACTGTTTTAATCTCATCTGGATTCACTGTAATTATGTATAGTCTCCCTTCTATGTCAATAATTAAATGTTAAATGTTGATTCTCTTACTTGATATTTCTACTTATTGATCGGTTTCCTTGAGTCTACAAATCACTCTGTTGTTTTTATAGCTAATACATGAGAAATGCTGGACTCAACAGGACACATCATGAAAAAAGTTGGTATGCTTCCTACCCATCTCCTCCAACCCATACTTTGTGTTACTCTTTTTGTTCTTACATGAAAAGTGAGATAAGACCCAAAGCTTCTCTGGTCCCTTTCAAGTCACAAGAACAATCTCATTTCAGTAACTACAAAGTCCACTTTAAAGTATATTACGACTCTAAATTTTAAATTGTTCTCCTTCCCTAATTCAAATTCACCTCAAGAGGGGAAGTTTTTAGTGAGGGCAGGAGGTGTAGTTGCTTCTCTTTTTGCCCTGTCCCATCCTCCCACACTGTGATGGTTAATATTGGGTGTCAACTTGATTGGATTGAAAGATGCAAAGTATTGTTCCTGGGTATGTCTGTAAGGGTGTTGCCAAATGAGATTAACATTTGAGTCAGTGGATTGGAGAGGCAAATCTGCCCTCAATCTGGGTGGGCACCATATAATCAGCTGCCAGCATAGCTAGGATATAGCCACATAAAGGAACATAGAAGGGCTAGACTGGCTGAGTCTTCTGGCCTCTTATCTTTCTCCTGTATTGGATGCTTCCTGCCCTCAAATATCAAACTCCAAGTTCCTCAGCTTTTGTACTTTTGGACCTACATCAGTGGTTTGCCAGAGGCTCTCAGGCCTTTGGCCACAGACAGAAAGCTGCACTTCCCTACTTTTGGGGTTTGGGACTTGGACCGACTTACTTGCTCCTCAGCTTGTAGATGGCCTATTGTGGGACTTCACCTTGTGATTGTGTGAATCAATTCTCCTAATAAACTCCCTTTCATGTACACATCTATCCTATTAGTCCTGCCCCTCTAGAGAACCCTGATTAATACACACAACTTCTTCACCAGCTCCATTTCTGAGGCCTGAAGACTCTAATCCAGAAGGAAGTCATGGCTTAGGAGTTGAGCCTTCTGGAAGGTGGCAGGAATACAAATGCAGATTCCTACACGTGGGGGCTCTTCAGTGTTTCCTAGGACACCCTCCCATGGGGGGCTTCTGACCACAGCTCCTATGACACTAGCAATGCCTTTGGTATGCTTCCTGCCCCCCATCTTATCCCTGGAATTCCTACTCTCCAACACTCTCCTGGGTCCCCTCCGCCCAGAAGTTCTCTGGGTGGAAACTCTTTCACACTGCCTCTGCAAAACCATACATCTTTCCTTAATATGGAGATAAGCACAGATGGTTCCAACTCACTATGGTTTGGCTATGATTTTTCAACTTTATAATGGTGTAACTGTACTTTAAGTACCCACAAAACCATTCTGTTTTTCATTTGTAGTACAATATTCAATAAATTACATGCAGCAATCAATATTATTATAAAATAGGCTCTGTGCTAAATGATTTCATCCAACCATAGGCTAATGTAAGTGATCTGAGGCTAGACTCAACTATGATGTTGGTAGCTTTTAGGCTAGACTCTACTATGATGTTTGGTAGCTTAGGAATATTAAATGCATTTTCAACTTAGAATAGTTTCAACTTACAATGGGCTTATTAGGATGTAAAGCCAAGAAGTATGTGAGACCAGGCGTTGTGGCCCATGCCTATAATCCCAGCACTTCGGGAGGCCAAGACATGGGGATCACTTGAGCTCAGGAGTTTAAGACCAGCCTGGGCAAAATTGTGAGACTGCATGTCTACAAAAAAATTAAAAATTAGCAAGGTGTGGTGGCACGTGACTTTAGTTCTAGCTGCTTGGGAGGCTGAGGTGGGAGGATCACCTGAGCCCAGGAGTTTGAGGCTGATTGCATCACTCTTCTCCAGTCTGGGCAAAAGAGCAAGACTCCATCAAGAAGAAGAAGAGAAGGAGAAGGAGGAGGAAGATAAGTAGGAGAAGGAGGAAAAGGAGGGGAGAAGGGAAGGAGGAGGGGAGGAGGAGGAGGAGAGGAAGAGGAAGAGAGAAGAGAAAAGAAAGAGAAAAATAATCTGTCCGTAGAGCATCATCCTCTTTGCTTTACCACCATAGGCCTAAACCAGAATGAACAGGCATTTATCTCCACTAGTGTTTTCCTTGCATCACTTAAAGTTGGGCTTAGGTTGCACACACAGCTCTCCCCTCCTCCATGAGGGAAGGTGTGAAAACAAAGGGATATACCACACCATGCATTTCCTCATATCTTCCTCCCACCTTGATTGCCAGCGGTGGGTATTCTCAGAAACTGGCCAACCAGCTTAGCATTCTCGGAAACTGGCCAACCAGCTTAGCAATACATCTCTTAGCACGTATTGCTTTGGCGACTTAGCTTCTCATTTTAGGATAAGAGGGTACATAGCATCTATCATATTTTAAAATAGCATATGTCACATGCAGTACTTGAGACATATTTATACTAAAAAAAGTAGTTGTATTAATGTTCTGTTGTTGCTGTAACATGTTACCAGTCTTAAAACAACACAGATTTCTTACCGCACGGCTGTGTAGTTTAGCCCAACATGAGTATCACAGGGCTAAAAGTAACATTTTAATTGACAGGACTTTGATCATTTCTGGAGGCTGCTGGGTTTCCTTAATGTGGGGAGCACCATGTATGTCCTCATCGTTAACACTGTGTGTCAATGTGCCTTTCTCTCCTCTGGCCAATGAAGGCCAGTCAAACCATTTTCCCCAAGTATTTGAACTGTGAGGGCAGTAATTTAAGGTTGGAATCCACTAGAGTTATTTCACTGCATCTGCAAGCACTTGAAATGACTGGTCATTTATTTATACCTTCTAGATCCCTGGCATCACTGCCTGTGTGAAACCATACGTCTTTTCTTTACATGAAGATGGTCCTGATTTCTGTCCTTTCTGAAGCCTGGATGTTTATCTAGTCTCTTGACTCTTTGAGCTATATCTTATCTCCCCAAGAAGTTTTTTGGTTTTTTTGTCTATTTGTTTTCACCCGAGTTAGCCAGAGTCCATTTCTGTTAGTTTCTACTAAATAATCTTAACCGATACCTAGTGTTAGTGTTAAACAGAAGCAAGGGGCAAAAGGCCTTTGGGCAGTGATTCTGTACTGTCAATTTCACGGGTAAGTTCGGTTGCTATGTTTCTGTGACATATTGGATCCTAAGAATTGCAGATCAATAATACCTTAGTAAAATATAATACTTCATTTTGCCTCACTCAGGGAAGAATTCACTTTGTTTGGGAGAAGTCAATGAAAGAAGGATAACTAATAAAAATTCAGTGTTTCTTTATAGTGATTTAGGTTTTTGCTGAATTTGAAATTTTCATGCCAATACTCCATGGGTCACTGATTTAGACAAATTAAAGACATAAATCATATGAAAGCTGTAATTGTCACAGTTGTTTGGTTTTCACTTCATATTTATAAAATCTATTTGTTTTGCTCTATTTTATTGCCCCTGCTTTACCTGTTTTTGTTGTTGTGCTAAAACAGTTTCTTCCTTGGAATTTCCATTTATCTATGCCCTGCTTGGAAACAGTGTGGAATCATAGTTTGGGTAAGCCGAGCTTTTCCAGTTTGCCAAACCTAACACCTTTAAAAGGGAGCCAGTTTTTGTGCAGTAACATTCATGTTATTATCAATCCCCGGGGAAGTCCTTTGAGAGATACCTGGGTAAATAAGTTCCTATCCAGTATATTACAATGTAAAATGATTCTTTTCAGGAATTTGTTCTTTAATTAATAATTAATTATAATTAATAATTAATTTTAAAGAATAGCTACTTTATTAATTTATAGGACATTTATTATATGCTAGTTGAAGATAACATTAAATTCAGTTTTCACAGTAACCCAATGATTTAGGAATTTATCATCTTCAATTTATAGATAAGGAATCTCAAACTTAGGGACCCCGAACAACATGGTTCCAATTCACACAGGGGCAGAGCTACAATTTGAAACCAGGTCTGGCTGACTCAAAACTAATTGCTTCCAACAACACTAACATTTTGGCTTTTATCAAATTTCCATTCACCTCCTAATTAATTCAAACTATGTTTATATTTATTTTTGATAATTTCATCAAAGCAAAAGCACACATTTTCTATGTTATTATAAAGAACTCAGAAATTTCAGGAGGGGGTCGACCCTTAAGATTGGACCATCTATCAACTTGGGAATGATTGTTTGGACATTTACTATGGTACTGTAGAATCCTTGTTAAATCAGCAAATGAAGGGGAGCACTGAATGATCCCTTTAAAAGCAAACTCCCAGCTTCATCCATGTCCCTACAAAGGACATGAACTCATCATTTTTATGGCTGCATAGTATTCCATGGCATATATGTGCCACATTTTCTTAATCCAGTCTATCATTGTTGGACGTTTGGGTTGATTCCAAGTCTTTGCTATTGTGCATAAGGATACGCTTTTCAAGGATCTGTGAATTTGTACCATGGTCCCACCCTCTCTTGTAGGACAGCAATTGGGAGATTTCAGTGAGCATGACTGATCTTTTTCCTGGCTGAGTCATACTCATGGGAAAACAAAAATAAAATTAAACGACAGAATGTGAGATCTGGGAAAAATCTCAATACAGTCCATCCTTTTATTTTCTATATGGTGATAGTAACTATGTACAGTTGATCCTTAAACACCATGGGGTTTAAGGATGGTGACTCCCTGCACAGTTGAAAATTTGAGTGTAACTTTTTACTACCCAAAAACTTAACTGCTATAACCTACTGTTGACCAAAAGTCTTACTGAAAATGTAAACAGTCAATTAATACATAGTTTGTATACGTATTATATACTGTATTCTTAAAGTAAGCTAGAGAAAAGAAAAAGTTATTAAGAAAATTATGAGGAAGAGAAAACATATTTACAGCACTGTACTGTATTTTCTTTTCCTCATAATTTTCTTAATTATAATTGATACCATAAGTTTATGTTTTCTGTTTGCAAGGTCAATCGTCTGTCTAAAATGGTGGGCAAACAAAGCTGCAGACCTCAATCAGGTACATATCAAGCAATTCAGCGTTTCCTTGTACCGTCATGACTTTTTTTCTGTTTCTTGGGAGCACTTCCCGCATCACTAGAATGGGTTCTACGGTGTTATTTGAGGCTTATGGTGTTGCACTAAACACCATGAAAAATACATGAGAACTATGAGAGATCACGTTTTACTGCAATATGAAATTTACTGGGGAGGTGAACTGCCCACATAGAGATGATCAGTATCACACAGCGTTTTAAGTGGATACTCGCAACACTTGAGCACACTACAATAGCAACAGGAGGTGGCTATGAAATGATTACAGTAGAAAAGTATGTACTACAGTTAATTTTTGCAGTTAGGCTTTAACACAGGTAATTAACTTTGTTTACATTTCTCTTGACTGCAAATGGCTCCATGTTCATTCTGTGTTTGTGTGGGTAAGTTCTGATACATTTTAACTTTTTATAATAGATTTGTGTATATTTTATGTTAGTAAAGAATAAAATAGACTAGTATCTACACATATTTTATACTCTCATGACATATTTAACTTTTTTCTAATTTTTATTCCTTCTAGTCTATGGGGTTCGGCTGCAAGATTTTTCAAATTGTTGCAAGGCTCCAAAATATTTTCCAATATAAATACTAAAAAAAAATGCATATAAGTAGATCCAAGCAGCTCAAACTCATGTTGTTCAGGGGCCAACTGTACTTAAATATATATTCTTCTTAGCACTTTATGCATATTTGTGTTTTGACCTGTGTCTGCACATTTGTACATATAACATAATGAAGCATTTTACATATGACATAATGAAGCATGGTGGTTAACTGCAGGCTCTGAACTCAACACTTGGGCTCAAATTCAGGCTCTGTCACTTACTACTTGTCTGGCCTTGGGAAAATAAATTTAGCTGCTCTGTGTTGCATTTTCCACATCTGTGAAAAGGATATCATAGCAGAACCAACCTCACAAGGTTTTAGAGGATTAAATACTTTAACATTTGCAAAGCACTTGTAAACATCCTTAATATATAGTAAATGCTTGATAATTGCTAGCTATTATTTTTATTTTGTATATACATTTAGGTGTGTGTCTCAAATGTTTAAGAAAACACTTGATACTGAAAGATAATGCCCTTAGAAAATGACTTTCATGTTTTTACCACAATAAAATAAAATAGAAATTACTCTTCCAGAGGCCGGGCGCGGTGGCTCGCGCCTATAATCCCAGCACTTTGGGAGGCCGAGGCAGGTGGATCATGAGGTCAGGAGAGCGAGACCATCCTGGTTAATATGGTGAAACCCCATCTCTACTAAAAATACAAAAAATTAGCCGGGCCTGGTGGTGGGTGCCTGTAGTCCCAACTACTCGGGAGGCTGAGGCAGGAGAATCGCTTGAACCCAAGAGGTGGAGGTTGCAGTGAACTGAGATCACACCACTGAACGCCAGCCTGGGCGACAGAGCAAGACTCTGCCTAAAATATTTATAAAAAAATAAAAATAAAAATAAAAATAAAATAAAATAAATTACTCTTCCAAAAGAATTGCTGCATACACATTAACCTATTGGGCTAATAAGCTTAGTTTAATTTTTACTATTGTGTAAAAACAGCCTCAAAATCTCATTGACTTGCAACAATTAAGTTTTATTTCTGGATCACACTTCACATCTATGTCAATCAACTGAAGGTGGGCTACACATCACCTCTTGTGTGCCTGATCTGTGAAAGAGCAGCTCATGTCTGGAGATTTGCTGGCCTAGGGAAAGTCTCATGGCAGAGGGAAAAGGGAGCATTGACTAATCACTCAATGACTCAGTGACTTTTAAGGTTTCTACTTGAAAGCAACACATATCATTTCTACTTGTTTTTCACTTGCCAAATCAAGTCACACGATGTAGCCTAACATCAAAGGGTCAGGAATGTATGATCTTACCATGGAGGGAGGGATGGGAGGGGAGGAGAAGAAAACACTGTGAAGAATAATACTGTTTCTACCATATCTAGCAATAACTATTATTTATTGAACAATTACTATATGCTAAGCTTTACGCTACATGCTATTAGAATTATTATAACTCATCTTTACAAAATTTCTGTAAGATACATGTTTTTGTTCCTTCTCTATGAATGCGGAAACTTAGACACGAAAAAGTTTAATTTATTCACCTACAATTCTTGCATTAAGCTCAGTGATGAGTATTTCACTTCACTGGAGACACATAACTAGAATCTTTACCCGCATGGAATATTAGTAGGACAGACTAACAATTAATTATTTGTTCATAATCAGGATTAAGTGCTCAAAGAAGAGGTATAGGATGTCATAAGAATAAATGCAGGGAGAAGTCAAGGAAAGTTTCTCTGAGAAAACGATCTTTCACCTGAAATCTTACTGATGAATAGAAGGTAGCAGGACAAATAAATACATGACTGAATTTTATGTGCAAAAGACCTGAGAAGAAAAATGATACCGTGCTGATTTTATAGCGACACAGTCAAATGGCTGATGAGTATATGTCATAACTCACAGCAGAGGAAACAAGGTGTTTTAGGGGAAGTAAAAGAGAAGTCCTATACCCTAGTGGGCACGGGTTCAAATCCTCATTTTCCTACATATCTGTACAATATCAAGCAAGTTAAACAGCCTCTCATTGCCTCAGTTATCTCATTTACAAAATGGGAATAGAATGGGGTACTTACTTTAGAATTTTTTGAGTTAATTTTTACAAAATACTTAAAACAGTGCCTAGTACACAGTGATCAGTAAGTTTTTGCTTCCCTTACTATTATTATGAAAGCACACCGAAAAGGAAACACAGTGGAATAGCTTTGGAGCAATCAGTTGTCAAAGTAGTCAGTTAGAACAATGAGCCAAAGTGACAGGAACAATCACGCCATTATTTACTCACCCTGACAGTGTAAGTAAGCGGTTCATGAGAGGTGCTGGCCCCACAGTGTGTCACTTTTCCCCACAGAACAGCGCTGGGCGAGGGTCAAGTGGATGCACTGCAGATGGGGGAATCATCGCATTGCCAAGGAGCACCTGCCTCTTCATGAGCTCATGTTGGGGCAGCGTAGGCGGACAAGAGAAGGAAAAAGGTGTAAGAGAGGAGAAAAGGTACAAAATCAAAGTGGAGAAAAATGCCTCAGCCATAGCCCCTGATAAGGAGGTATCAGCCAGGTTGCCTGGGCAAGGAAAGCAGCTGTGCCAAAGAGCATGGCTGTCCCAGTGGGCTTGAGTCCTTGACTGCAATTCCCTCCAGGAAACATCAATGCACTGCCTGTACACCAAGTATGGTGTAGGTTGAGCAGCTTCCCCATGAAGACTTCCAGGCAAAGCCTTGTATGTGATTGCCTATGGTTGGATATGAAAGATTGCACACTGGGCTTTGGGCTTGGAACCAGACTCCTGAACATTCAATCAGAGCTATAAATTTCAGGGGGCTAAACTACTCCCACAAAGTTTCCTAGCTGCTGATCATACTGTTATTGGAGTAAGAATTGCAGCAGGTCATCAGAAAGAGACTTTGCCAGTCTCAGTCATTTTTAAATAACCTTCTGCCTCATCTCAAAGGTTTTGGAGTCTGACTTTCTACCAGATGGAAGGCAACCCCGTCACCTTGCTGAGTGCCACTCAAGGTGAATGTCCCAGGTATATCAACCCCCTAGTGTTCTGAGACTTTGCCCACTCAAAGGCTAATCCTGCAACTTGTTTCAAGAAAGAAACTGAAAAGTCAGTGTTACTGAGATGAGGTTAAACGGTAGCTCAAGATGCGGCTGGAGAGCAGAAAGGGACCAGATCAAAATATACATGAATCCACCAAGGTTGTATAGCTAAATCCACAGAGAGTCAAAACTCAGTGGCATGTGCACCTGCTTCTTCAGCCTTGCTCAGTACACTGAGCTAGGTCAGAAAAAGAAATCATTTGAAGATGATGATGGTTCAGGAAACTGTTTTATTATTTCCAGGAGAAAGTAGTGATATTAAACATATGTCATTGGCAAAAAAATAGCGGAAATATTTGCCTGGGATCCTAGAATGAAATGTTGATCTTTTGGACTTAACAATAGAGGATGAAGCTCACAGGTCTATCGAGCTGGGGGGCAATGACAGTCCAGATGAACAATCTGACTCCAATACTCTGCTAGTACAAATGTGTCTAATGCCCTCTTCAATTCAGCATTTAGCTTTTCCATGCAACTTAATGAGGGGAAAAGTAAATCTGAGTCAATGATACATCTGCTCATAAACTTCCATTTGTTAAATATGAAGCAAAATTCTGACAGCCATAAAACAGGGTGAACAGTTCTGTGTTTGTATTAAAATATCATTGAGATAAGCAATAACCAGCAATCCGAGCAAAGGAACATCTGCGATATTATCATGCTATTTCTGGCTGAGTCATCTCATGCTGGGAGAAAACACAGGAAAAAGGAATTATCACTTGTGGTGTTCTTAACTGAGTTAAGAAGGGGCTCTGGTTGTTTTTTTTTTTTTCTTTTTGTGTTCCCAGAGTAGGCCCTAGAGATGCAACAGGTGTCATTTAAAAATAAATTTGTAGCTGATTCTGAAAGTTCACCACAAATCACGCACTGCCACCACCTTTAAAATAAAATCCCGTCCTGATAATTCCTATAATAAAATATAAGCACTCAAAGCCTTATAATCAATGCATCTGCTTACACTGTTTGCATATTTGAAAGGACTGCTTTGTTTGACATCTGGAAGGAAGGTCATATATAAAAACATTGGATAATGCTGGTTTTCAGGTTTTTACCATGAGAAAGCTTAACCGATAGGCAAAATTCTGCCATAATGGATTCTAATATGGGCTTAGTAATTTATTAAGCGCATATCTTGGATAAAGATAAAACAAAAAAGATGCTGATTGCACTGAATTATATTCTATACAAAATATTGAATTCATGGAATCAAGATAGTATTAATAAAATGTTGTAAGAAGCATTGGAAGTAATTTATTGTTACTCTCTTATTACACAGATGGTAAAAATGTACCCATATTCATGAAATCGCATGGCAGGAAGGAGTCATAGGTTATAAAAAGGTCCAATACACCTGGATTAAATATTAGATTTTTGGCCTTGAATAAATTAATCATTCTGCGCCTCAGTTTATTTATCTCTAAAAGGGGAAAAACATTAGTCTTATCTTATAAAGTTCTTGTATAATATAAATGAGATAATATGTTTAAACTGCTAGGGCACAACACTCTGCTCATCAGAGATCCTTAGTAAGTGGTTCTTAGTATCTGCTTGATTATAGCTGGAAAAAATAGAACTTAGTTAGCAAGTTCACTACATCAAATTATTTCTGCATATACAGTAAAAGAGAAAATGAAAGCCAAAGCATCCTAGATGACGATACATTTTGTCAAGTTTTTCCAGACCTACCTACTAACTTCATGAAAAGCATACCAGTATACCCAAGGCAGTCCACAATATAAGTCACAAGTTTTAACCAGACCTTTTTGCCAATCTAAGCAATGCAAAGAACCAGGTAATCTTAACCCTAGGATAGACTGCAAAGAACTAGATACATCAAATGATCCTCCAACTTAACTCTCTAGGCAGTGGAGAGAAACAGGTACTTTTAGCCTCATTCCCAACAAGGTGAATTTTGCCAGCTGGTTATCGTTTTGGCACAGTCATGCCTTGTGTTTAGGATGTCTGACTCACAAATGTCTTCAATCTCCCTGTACATCTACTGAAAACAAAGAGCCCACAGCCAAAAAGCCACTTATAAGGACAAAATCCAAGTTAGACATGCAGATATGATATGGACCAAATTTTAAAGACAATTGTCTCTGTGTGTGTGCCTCCATTCAACATGAAGATCCCTTTGAGAATCACCTTCAAACAGGAAAATACAAAATAAGCAGCTGGTGACTCGCAATAGAAATTTAAGTAGTGCAAACTCTAGTCATCAGCTTAAATTTGTATTATTTAATAATATCAGCTATAACTTTGTACAGTGCCTTTTATCCATACTTTATTAATCTGACAACAGCACATTAAAAGAATAAAATATTAAATAATCATCAGAAATACCAAAATTTAGAGGGGTTGTTTTACTTCTAGTACATGGTTCCTATTTAAATATAAACTACCTAATATAAATGTGTAATAAATGTATGCATTTCTCCCAAATGCTCAGCCTCTTTGCAAACAAATTGACCTTCATGACAGCTCTGTAAAATGGGAATAGACTGGCGATTTACCTTCATTTTCCATATAGTATACTATGAGAATAATTACTTTCCAGTGCGAAGTTTGTTGGTACACAATGGAATTGGTGCCCTCTAAAGGTGTACAGCATGACAGCCCTGTTTCTTCTCAAATGAGGCCTTCCTGTTAAATATGTTCGCCAAAATTATTCCAAGACTCTATTGCCTGGGTTTTCTCCTATAAATGCTTGCTCTGAAATGGACAGCATCTGCATTCTTGCTTTGCTTGAATTCTTACAGGTATTGACTTCAGCCCTTTTGATAATGCATTAGAGCCATCTACCAGTCTTCCAAGTTCTAAGAGCCATGCACATCAGGGGTCTCCCTGCCCATCCCACAGGGAATCTCAGAACCAAGCGACCTTATCAAACACAGCAACTGAGTATCAAGAGTTGGCTAAAATGAATCATCAGTACATGAAAACCTAAAATACCTTTTGAAATATCACAGGACTCACACTTTAAGTATTGGCAGCTCTTAAGGCATTTATACTCAGTTGCGGGTAACTTTATGATTACATAAAGATTTGGAGTGAGTGACAAAAAAAAGTCACCAGCATGCATCCTCTAGATTTTGGTGGTTTGGTTTTTAAGTTTTTACTTTGGATTGTTATCTTTATAAATGCATTGTTTAACATCATACAAGAACCTATTTGTCATCCTTAATTATGGTTTACATTAGAGTTTATATTGATTGGTTTTTGATTAGCTCTGAACTCTTTGTCCAGGGACAAAAAGAGTAATTTCCATGAGAAATTGTCAGTAGTTACTTTCTGTGCTCTTTAAAATATACTTTTTAACAATGCATGCTGTTATGATGATGGGGGCAACAATCATTTTTAACTACATCTAACCTCAGTTATTGGGTTGCAGGAGTAAAATAAGTTAAGGTTTACATGTAATCTAAAATAATTGAGGATCTATAGTTGCCAATTTGCATGAATGTTTTGCAAAGTCTGATTCTTCCAATAAAGAATTTTTAGTTTATATTGTCTCAAAATGTTTGAATTTATATTTATACCAAATAAAAAAGTAACATGGACTAACATGCCATTTCTCCACACATGGTTTAGAATCTCCTGGGGCTGCTTATTATAAATCCTAGGCCCCTCTCAAGTTCTCATGAATCAAACCATGTGAAAATTATTATGGTAAGTTAGTGGTTGGTTTTAGTGCTGGAAGTCACATAGTATAATTGTTGCTGTTGTTTGTTGTTGTGTTGTTTTTATTCCCATCCTAAAAGTAAGGAAACTGAGACTTATGAAACTTGCCAGAGTTTACTTAGATTATTTAATAGCAGGTCCAGGACTTCAACCCACATGAATCCAATACCACAGCCTATACACTTAACCAAGTGCTTCAAGATTATCCCAAATTTATATGAAATTGATAAATTTACACAAATTGAGCGTGTGAAAGATTTGCATAGAATATAGATAAGAGAAACAAGGGAGATGAGAACAGTGTGCAGACTGGAAAAACAGAAAGGTTAGGTTTCCTTTGGGACTTAAGGTGTAACTGATGGGACAAGCTCCATATACGGAAGCATCCAAAATTATTAGGCTGGGGAAAATGCTGGGGAGCCATAGCATGGTTTCTGACTAGGAACACTAGTGTGTATGTCTCTCTATGCCCACAATTCAGGCGGCCTCCCAAATGGGCCACGGCAGCATTGGGAGTGGGCTCTCTCCTTCAGTCTTGCTTTCCCAGTGCATCTACCAAGCTGTGTTCACAGCACTCATTCCAAATGAAAATCTTGTGTCATTACTCTGCTTGAAATCTATTTTGATGTCCTATTACCCTTAGAAAAAGGGAATCCAACATGCACATCATGGCTTCCACCGCCATATAAAATGAAGCATGAGTGTCCCTCCTTACCTCTCCATTCTCCACCTTTGATGGCGTCCTTCCTCTGTCTCTGTCTCCACCTAGGCTTCCCACTCACCCATTACCCTCTAATACCACAGACATATAACTTCTTTCATTTTATTCTTAAGGCCATGATCTTTTCCCATATTTGGCCTTTACACATCCTGGTCCTCCTGCAAGAAACATTTTTGTATCATTCATATGCATTTCATCTGCCAATTCATCTCCTTTTTTTTTTTAAAGATGGGGGTCTCACTATGTTTCCCAAGCTGGAGTGCAATGGCTATTTACAGGTGTACTGCAGTCTGGAACTTCTGTGCTCAAGTAATTCTCCTGTCTCAGCCCCCTAAGTAGCTAGAGCTACCGGTGCATGCCACCACACAGGCATGCACCTGCCAATTCTTACATATCATGTAGCTCTCTGTTTACTTAAAATCCTCTGTATCTCCCTCAAGCAACCTACCCAGACACATTTACTATTACTCCCCTTGCTTATTCTAGCATGTTTCTCACAGTGTCATAATAAGCTTTGTGCTTTTCTAGAAACCTCATCAGAAGTAGTATTCCTTAGGTGCAATCATGCTCTGTCTTCTTTACTGGGGAACTGGTATAGACTAGTCCTTACTATACTACCAGTAATTGCTTGACAAATATTATTTGTCAAATACATTAAGAGATGGATGGGCAAATGAATGGCTGGGGAAAATATGACAGAGAGCAGATGAGTAAATATAATAAAGAATACATGTGAAAAACATAGCAGTGTAATTTAATTGCCTTAGATGAAGGAATCAAAGGATAATATATTTAATACCTCAGTGTATCAAAGCACTTTTTTAAAGATAAATAAATTATCCATTTCTTCAATGTATCTCTACAGGATGTCCACAATGTCTGGAAACACAGATAGTAATTTATTTTCTGTAAAGATTTATTTGATGATATTATAATAATAATAGTGATATATTTGCCTGTTTCTAGGTTTTTTGGACACCCATAGATATAAGCATTATGCAAATGACTTTCACAATCTTTGCTGCCCCAATTTCTGCCTGATTGGGATGACTTCCAGCCCTTTTAGTTGGGGGAAGTGCAGAATAAGTTGATGTGATTAGGTGAATCAGGAACATCTCATTAATCTGGTGCATGCTACCTGTGGCTTGCTTTATCAGTAGCCTCTTCCCACCTTTAGCATCAAGGGGGTTCATGTGACAGGCTGATGAAGCATGCCGGTCAAGAGTATGGCCCATTTGTGTCACATAGACCTAGGTTCAAGCCTAGCAGAACAGTATCACCTTGGAACACTCTACGCCTGTTTCCTGATTTGCGAAATGAAGTTAACAAAGGGGCTTTTAAGAAATTTATCTGAGATCATTGTGTTGATATTTGAACTAGTCTCAATTTATCTTCCTTAATTTTTCAGGCAGTTTTTGCTTCAAGGTAAACAACAAGCCAAACTGCATCTTCTCTGTGACCTAAACCCCCTGTCTTGAAGCATGGTTCTGATGTAGTATTCCTGATAGTTTTCTACGGGGCACTATCTTAGCTCCCACCTTAGGCTTATGTTTGTATCTAGTACCCTCCTCATCCTCTTATTTTTCCACCTATTTATTATAACAGAATTACTTCCTGATGCCTAAATCTCACACACAATTCTGAATACCCAAATAATGTTTTTGTAGCACCCTTGTATTGAGAAGTGGACTCATTCCCTGATACTGTGGCCACTACAGAAAAACCCGTCAGCAAGTGACAATTTTCCCCATGGCTTTTTAAAAATCATACTTAAAATGAAACTCAAAATAACTCTAGGGTGAAGGAATAATATATAAGAAAACAAAACAATAAAAAAGCTTGCCTACTTAGAAATCAGGAGAAGTGTTGATCAAGAACAAGGTGCGAAAAGACGGCTGGTCGCGGTGGCTCACGCCTGTAATCCCAGAACTTTGGGAGACCAAGGCGGGTAGCTCACTTGAGGTCTTAAGGTCAGGACTTCGAGGCCAGTCTGGCCAACATGGTGAAACCACATCTCTACCAAAAATACAAAAAGTAACCGGGTATAGTGAGGGGCACCTGTAATCCCAGCTACTTGGGAGGCTCGGGCAGGAGAATCCCTTGAACCTGGGAGGCAAATTTGCAGTGAGCCAAGATTGTGCCATTGCACTCTAGCCTGTGTGACAAGTGCAAAACTCTGTCTCAAAAAATTTAAAAAAAAGTGCAAAAAGAACACAAGATCCAGACACTTTCCATTATGGAAGAGAAAATATGGCACACGAAGAAAAATATTCCAGTGTAAATGTTCCATATGCATATTACTATCTAAAATTATATGCAAATCATTACTAATGGTAGTTTTCCTAGTGAGGGGAACAATTAACTTCCCAAACTGTTTATTACATTTGTAACTTTTACAATGTTTTACTATTATTTAAGACAAATAGAAAAGCGTTATGGTGAATTGTTCTGCAAAAGTACAAATCCTGGTCTATTTTTAGACCTTTTGCTCCAAGCCTGAAAATCTTCCCAGAGTTTCTTAGTTTAGTATTTTGGGGGCATGATTTTGAAGTATTCTGAGACATTATGCTGCATATTAGTTTCTTTAACTATAATATTTCCATATCAAATATTAAATTCTTGAACTTTTTGTTAATGCTTCAAATATTTCAGGATTGTGTTATACTTCCCCTTTTCAAAGGAAACCACTCTTTGCATCTGCTGCAGTTAGAGCAAGAAACATCCTTCTCTCCAAATTGCCTTTTTTATTTTTTACTGTTGTGTTACAGCACAACCTTCTGTGTACAGCATACAAATGATAGGTGGTAAAGATACTGTGGTTTTGCATGCATAATAAATATGGTTCCATTTGAGTAGTTGGTATTTCATAATGCAAGAGTGGAAAATGGGGCAATTTGAATATTTTGGGAGGCTTCAATATATATTTACTGTGCATGCATATACATATTTACATACAATTTTCACCACTCTTATTTCTAAGCAAATAGCCAAACAGACAATTATTTCTATGTGGGCCCATATGACACAGTCAATGGTTTGGAAAATATAGGCTAGTTAACTAACTCATTATTGTAAAATAGAAAATGCAAGTAAGGTCTATCAGCTATTTGAAACACAAGCCACTGAAGTTAGAGTAGCTCTCTTGGAATCAAATTTAGGAGCGATGTTTGGATGTAAGTCCTCTCATTTTTGTAATATTTAAGAGAACATGGAAATATGGAACATTTGAAAAAGCCATTTAGAGTAAAATGTGGCTCAATACCTTTCTATAAAATAAGCTGGCAAATCAAAACCAACGTATTCCTTATGATTTTACATTTTCATTTCAGAGAATGTTATGTTGGTTGGGCCACAGCTTCTAATGCAGTTAGTCGTTTGAATCACAAACGGCAATACCTGTAGAGAGTGATAAAATAAACCTAATGAACTCTTACATTGGTGTCAGAGTCTCTGTGGAAGTCAACTAGTTGATATTACTCAAAAGAAGTAGACAGAGGAGGCAGGCACATAAGAACGAGTTGACTTAGAGAGTTAAGGTATCACAGGCAAGTGACGGATGCAACCAGCGCTCCATCAGTGCCCATCCTGCTAAAACAGTGAATGAAAATGACTGATCTACAATTTGCATCCTCTTTCAGGCCATCAACTGAACATTATTAAAACCAGTCAGCCAAAACCCATTAGAACAGCACTCACGTATGAAACAATGCCCAGGTCTGCTTGTTCTCCATTTTTATGCACTGCTACAGGACTATAAATATTCATCGTAATGTAACTGAAAATTATTGAAGTGAGAAAAAAGAGAAACAGGGAAGCCATTTGCTTCAATTCATAAACAGCATCTGTTGGGAAGTTATTCATAGATTGCTTCAGGGCCTGCTGAGCAGCAAGCCCACGGAAAAGGATGCCATTGCAAGCAAATTGGCGCAAACTGCATGGAGATGCCATTAGACATGATTCACTGACAGCCAGGGAGAATGATCAGGCACTGGGTTGTTTTATGTGTTCTTTTATCACTGGGACACAGAACTACCCTCCAGCCAAAGTCTCATACAGTTCAAATTAGACGAGCAACCTTCTAAGTATATTAAGGACTAACTAGTGGCTAGGGAGAGTTAGGGAAACCGCCACACTCCAGGTGATAGAACTTGTTCATCTGCCCACACCTTAGGCACGCTTCAAATCCTGCCTGCACAACCTGGCAGACGTGACCGTCCCTGGTAATACGTTGTCCATCAAAAATTAAACGTTAAAGAGAAAACTTTTGAGAAGGTTGAAGCTAAATCAGCGGTGCATTAGCCCTGAACGGAGTGAATCTGAATACTCACCACTTACCAAAGCAATACAAAGAATAAAAATTAGCAGGAAACTCTTTCCAATCTGGCACTGTGGTGAAGTCATATTTCATCAAAAACTAGATTTATGGCTTCCTAGTCAAAGCCCCAAATTCAGTTCAAAAAAATAAATAAATACAGCAAGAGCTTTCAAATGTGAAGTGATCATGAATAAAATAGATGGGTTGATTTAGTAACTGTTTATACGCATATATTGATTTATGTGTTTGTGGTTAAAAGGCATCTTCAAGACTGAGAAAGAAAATATTTATCTCAGATTTTGGGTGGCTTTTTTTTGGCAATGTGAGTGTTGTCTGTTTCAGGCTGAACCCACTGATCGATCTTGAAATCACTAAAAGACGAACAACCAGGCACAATGTGTCTCCTCATACGAGGAAATAAGAAAGTTTTACGCTTCCCTATGAAAGACCCTTGTTCACACAGACACACCACACACACACACACACACACACACACACACACACACACACGAGAGACAGAGAGAAAGAGAGAGAGAACCTAAATTGGATCAAGACTTTAGATCTAATTACCCCTTTATAGAAAAAAACAGGGGACAGGAGAACGCATTAACACCATGGAAGTGCCATCAGCAAATTTCAGTGAAAACTACAAGATAAGTGACCTGGTTTTCCCAGCAAACAAATTGCAAAGAAAATAAAAGTGGTGGGGAAGGGAAGAAGAAACTTACAGATTTAAAGAGAATTAACAGATATATCAATTAAAGTCAGTGTATTGACTTTGCTTCGCTCCTGATTTGAATAAACCAAGTGTGCATTCCTCAAAGGAATAAATAAATAAATAAATAAATACAATACATATATATGTACTCAGAGAAATCTGAACACTGACTAGATACTTACGGTTTTCAGGAATTGTTGTTAATATTTTTGATACAGTAATTGTATTATATTTTTAAAGAGTCCTTATCTTTTAGAGACACACATTGAGATACAGGCCTCAAAATAATCCAGCTGGGGATGGAAGGAGCAGGTAAGGTACAGAGAAAGGAATGTTACTTGGCTTGATAATTACTGAAGCTAGGTAATGGAAATATGGGGATCTGTTAGACAGTTCTCTTTACTCTTTGAAATCTCCCATAATCAGTTTTTATTACTTCATAGTTAACCTATTCAGTGTTTTGCTGGAGTTGGCTCACACTGGCTCAAAGAACTGACTGTCAAACTTTAAGAAATTTTATGAGCCTGTTGTTGAAGCACTGACAGCTTCCAATCAGCCATGGCAGTGTATTTATATCATGAAAATCAGCTAATGATTCAAATCAAGGTTGCCTTTTTTTTCTGAAGAATTTATTGTTAAACATGAACTAGTACACCATTGCTTCTACCCCGATGCCAGATGCAAAGAACTACACGCACACACACACACACACACACACACACACACACACACTCTCTCTCTCTCTCTCTCTCTCTCAGGAAAAACAGAATTAGGAAAACCTCATCAGTAGCAGAAAGGGCTGAATTTTCAGCTTAGTTTCCTCTACTTTCCCTCTCCATCATCACGTATTGTTAAGCTGCCTCAGATCCCAAGCTGGGGCAATCCATGGACCCGTATCCAATCATTCCTTCCTATAGCAAGTCTTTACAGTTTTTCCTCCTGTCAAAATGCATCCAGCCTGTGGCCCTTTTCCAACAGGACATACTTTGACATAGACCAGTCCTCAAATGATCAGATTAACTGATTCTTGCCTAGGTGTGAAGAAGCCTAAATCCTTCTGAAATAATTTTCTTTGAAAGGCTTCATATTCCTGGGTAGCTCTGTATCACTAAAGCTCCTTCATACTCACTGTTGCATTTACTTATTTTTTCTATTCTTGATAATTACTGACTGTGTATTTAATACAAGTTAAATTCTCACTAGCACATTGTCTTAACGCCTTCTATCAGAAATATAAGCGAACAAGGGGGCTAAAATGATCCTTCTCTGGGAAATAAGGACATAAAAAAAGTAGAGAAATTAAGTGTCTTATCTGAGGCCACTGGGCTAGTTAGGGACAAACCCAAGACCAAAGCCTAAAAATATTTTCTAACCTATTCCAAAATTCTTTCTACAAGCCACCAGTACATTGCTTGCATAAACATATGGCAGGTTTGTATAAATATGTGGACCACAAAGGAAAGAAATTGCAAAGGCATTTTTTTCCTTTCCCACATGCATTGGTAGGAAGGCCACTAGCTAGATAAGTCCAATTCATAAGCATTTATTAAGTGCCTACATAATAAATGCAGCACCTACTAGATGCTATCAGGAAATAAAAACATCCTACATTTATTTGTTTGTTTGTTTATTTTTTTTGAGACAGAGTCTCACTCTGTCATCCAAGCTGGAGTGGAGTGTCATGATCTCAGCTCACTGCAACCTCCGCCTCCTGGGTTCAAGCAATTCTTTGCCTCAGCCTGCCGAGTAGCTGGGATTACAGGGCCAGCCACCATGCCCGGCTAATTTGTGGATTTTTAGTACAGATGGGATTTCACCATTTTGGCCAGGCTTGTCTTGAACTCCCGACCTCAGGTCATCTGCCCGCCTAGGCCTCCCAAAGTGCTGAGGTTACAGGCGTGAACCACCGCGCCCAGCCCCATCCTAGACTTTAAAAAAAGAGAGATACTGGCTCCCTTAATTTGTAGTTATCCTAGATTGCCAAAAGGGTGTGTTTTGTTTGAAATACTGTGATTTGCAAAATTGTGTGGTTGTCATTCCTAGTTTCTTCCTGCATTCCAACAGAAGTCATGCCAAACGTATCCAGGAACTGTTCAGAAGACTGGGGCTATTGTTCCATAAACATCTAAATTTTCTGCGTTTGCATCCTTCTCAAACTAGATGAGTAGGACAAACAATCCCATCAGCACTCATGGTTTCCTTCTGCTTCTCTATGACAATTAATTCTAACTCTTGCAAGTGAGAAAATGGCCAGGTGTGGGGGAAAGATGTGATCTCCACACTAACACTAAATAAAATGGATGTATTCTGTCCCTGTGTGCTCTTGGCAGAAATTTGAGTAGAAATTAAGTGCTCCTAATTGCTCATTAATTCCACTATCTTTTTTTATTTGTGTATTCCTGTATTTTACTATTGACCACCTGCTACCTGTCAAGGACTATGATAAGCACATGGGATATGACTGGGAAAGACTCTGACCCTAAGGAGCTCACAGGCAAGTGAAAGGGAGACTTATAAGTAAAGATGCAAGTATATTAGAATATGCAAATTACTATAATGGGGCTAAATACCAAAGTGCTCAATGGGAACACAGAGAAGCACTTACTTACTACAGGTGAGGGTCTGTAGCCTCGGGTGAAAAGAAATATTCTTAGAGGCTGAGACACATAGGTAAAACCTGAAACCCAATGGGAAATTTTTCCAATGAAGTCATTAAACAGGGAGTAGACACTGCAGACCCTGGAAACACCATATATGCTGATGTTGGGAAGATCCCACCTTGAGGTGTTTTGATTCTATAAGTTTCAAGTGAAGCCCAGGAAAGCATATTTTTAGCAAGCATCCCCAAGAGATTCCGTGCAACTGATTAAATACTTCAAGAAGATTGATGGCAATATGATTGTAGTTTCATGTAGTTCAGAATGGGATCATCCTGGAAAATTTGTCTCAGGCATCCATGAAGCAGCTTCTTTGGCACCATTTATATTACCAACTTAAGGCATGTTACGTCTGTTGTTTGTAAGCTTCAGAGGCTAGGAATGTAGTTCAGGAGGTGGGCCAGATATCTACCAAGGTGGAAAGAAGTGTAGGAGGGTGGAATGCTTGAGGAATATACCACAAGCTGTATAGTATGAAAGGAGGGCTCCCCGGGCTGTAAGATGCTGAACCAGAACCTGAAGACAGGATGGAACATGTAAGGGAGGGTACAAGCATTTCAGGTAATTGAGATTTGAAGTTTCAAGGTCTGGACTGAACATGGGTTTGGCTCCTTCCTAGCTGTGACATTCAGCAGGCTGTATGACTTCTCTTTGCATCAGTTTCTTCATATGTAAAATGGAAATAATAATTTCAGCTTGGTAAGACTATTGTGAAAAGCATATAAAGTGATTCATCGAGTAAAGTACTTAAGGGGCCTGGTACATAGTAAGTGCTTACTCAATATTTATTGAATAAAAAATAAAAACTAGTTATCATTCCTTTGATCTACTGGGGGTCCCAGTCTTGCTACAACCTCAACAAATATTTTTGGAAGTGATGGCTCAATATGCCATCTCAAAAAAGCATGTATGTTATCAAAGAACCATTGCTCTCAGATGCAAGGGACAAGAAACCATTTTGTTCCAGTTCTTTATTTTGCAGTGGGCAGTGTACAGTGAAAGGAGCAGAGATTTTGAAATTAGATGTATCTAGGATTCTGTATAACCTTGAACATGTTTTACAAACTCTCCCAGGCTTGGTTTCTTCATAATACAATGTGTATAACTCTCAGAACTGTTAAGAGATCTTATTAATGCATTCACTCAAAAAATACGAATCAAGCATTTACAGTGTGTGAGAAACTGTTCCAGGATCTGAGGATCAGCAGTGAACAAAATAAATGAGAGATCCCTGCCCTCATCTAACTGCCATAGACAAGAAAAGGTAGGTGTATTATTTCCCTAGGGCTCTGCAATAAATTACTACTAACTGGGTGGCTTAAAACAACAGAGATTTATCTTCTGGTGGCTAGAAGTCTGAAATCAATGTGTCAGCAGAGCCACGCTCCCTCCAAAGGCTCTGGGGAAGGATCCTTCATTGCCTCTCCTAGCTTCAGGTGGTTGCCAGCAATCCTGAGTATTCACTGGTTTATAGACCCCTCACTCAATCTATTCCTCCATTGTCATGTGGCACTCTCCCAGGGCGTCTGTGTTTCCAAATCTTCCTCATCTTATAAGGACACTAGTGGTTGGATTTAGGGTACACCCTAATCCAGTATCATCTTAAACTGACTACATCTGAGAAGACTACTTCCAAATAAGGTCACATTTACAGATACCAGGGGTCAGGATTTTAAAATATGTTTTGAAGGAGACACCATTCCACCCACAACAGGAGGTAATGAACAACCTGATTAGGTAATGCCTGGTAGGAAGATCCTGGCTTTCAGAAGGCCCTCAGTAATGATAGGTAATACAGGTAACATATCTTGCTCACTGTTTACGTATAAGGCCATAGATCTGCCTTGCTCACCAAAGATCACAAACCCATTATATTAGAAACTAACATTCTGGTCAAATAACTTTCCACAGAAGGAAGGCTCTTTCCAAACACTAGTGTCTCCCCAAATAGGTTATTCATAGGCCTTAATGCTCCTAAAAAATTGCAGGGAATTAAGTGGATAATCTTTACCTTTAATGAGCATGTATTAATTCCAATATTTGTTGGAGGAACTATTACAAACACAAAAAACTTATGATTTTACAGATAAAACTTATGATGTGCTTAATAGAGTTTAAAAATTTTTAATTAGCTATTTATTGTAGATAAATTAATAGAAAAAGTTGAGGGAAGAGTTGGTAAGTGGCTATAGAAAAAATGCTTCAGTGATACTTGAGTAAAGCAAGTTTTCAGAAATACCCTGGTCCTACGTGTTATCTCTCTGTTCATCCTGTCAAACAAACCAGCATCCGTGGCTATATGTTTAACATGAATCCAATTTGCAAAATGCAGCTTGAGAAATTCCCCAGTTGGGGCATTGAGCACTGCATTAGGCCATTCTTGCATTGCTACAAAGAAACACCTGAGAAAGGGTAATTTATGGCCAGGCGCGGGTCTCACGCTTGTAATCCCAGCACTTTGGGAGGCCGAGGCGGGCGGATCACGAGGTCAGGAGATCGAGACCATGGTGAAACCCCACCTCTACTAAAAATACAAAAAATTAGCCAGGCGTGGTGGCGGGCGCCTGTAGTCCCAGCTACTGGGAGAGGCTGAGGCAGGAGAATGGCGTGAACCTGGGAAGCAGAGCTTGCAGTGAGCCGAGATTGCACCACTGCACTCCAGCCTGGGCGACAGAGCGAGACTCGGTCTCAAAAAAAAAAAAAAAAAAAAAAAGAAAAGAAAGGGTAATTTATAAGTTGCAAGCTTTATATGAAGCATGATGCTGGCATCTGCTTGGCTTCTAAAGAGGCCTCAGGAAGCTTACAATTACGGTGGAAGGCAAGGTGGGGGCAGGCACTTCACATGGCAAAAATAGGAGCACAAGAGAAAGATAGTGGTGGCAGGAGGTGCGGTACACCTTTAACGGATCAGATCTTGTGTGAACTCAGAGCAAGAGCTCACTTATCACCAAGGAGATGGCCCAAGCCATTCTTGAGAGATCTACTCCCTTGATTCCAATACCTCCCACTAGGCTCCACCTCCAACATTGTTGATTACAATTCAACATGAGATTTGGATGGAGACATATATCCAAACTATATCAAGCATGAAGACTATGTTTCCATGTCAGAGACCTGCTAAACTAATGATCATTTCCCTCAAATCCACATCTTTCCAACAAATGGTGCTAGGACAATTGAACATCCACATGCTAAAGTTCAACTCCCCCTCACACCACATAAAAACTTAACTCATTAATATCTGACAAGGGTATACATCTGACACGTGTGTGTGTGTGTGTATCTATTATTGCAAGTTATTTCTTCCATTTGGGGGCTTATCTTTTTACTTTCTTCATGGTGTCCTTGGATCTATTTTTTCTTTGATTGTTGTACTTCCTTCTAGGCATTTGATAGTTTTAGCTCTTACATTTGGGTCTTTAATCCATTTTGTGTTAATTTTCATATATGGTATTCTCTCAATTTTTGCTTAACTTGAAATGTCTTTATTTCTATTTTATTTTTGCAAACAGTTTTGATGGATTTATTGGCTTACAGTCTTTTTCTTTGAATACATTGGCTATATCATCCTACTGTCTCCGACCTTCATGGTTTCTGATGAGAAATCAGTTAATATATTTGTTGATCCCTTTTAAGTGATGAGTCACTTCACTCTTCCTATTTTCAAGATTATCTCTTTGTTCAATTTGATTATAATTGTCTATGTATGAATCTCTTTGAGTGTATTCTACATGGAGTTCATTGCGCTTCTTAAATATACAGAGAAAATTTTTCATCAGCTTTTGAAAATTTCAGCGATTATTTCTTTAAATATTCAATCTACCCCTTTTGCTCTCTTCTCTCCCTCTAGGATTCCCATCACATGTAGGTTGATACATTTGTGTGCCCCACAAGTCTCTAAAGCTCAGTTCATTTTTCTTCCTTCCTTGTTTCTTCTGTGTCTCAGACTGGATAATCTCCATTTACCGATCTTCGAGTTCAATGATTCTTTCTTTTACCAGTTCAAATTTGCTGTTTAGCCCTTCTAGTGAATTTTTTATTTCAGTTATACTTTCAATTCCAGAATTTCTATTTAGTTTCTAAAAAGTAATTTTCATATCTTTCTTGGTAGTCTCCATCTGGTACAAAATTGTTCTCACACTTAAGTTTTATAAACATGTTTCTTTTAGATTTTTAAGACATATTTAAAATAGTCAATTTAAAGTCTTTGACTACTTATTCCAACATTTGGGCTTCCTCAGGGACAGTTTCTATCAATTTATTTTTTCTTAGTATTGGCCATACTTATTTATTCGTGTGTCTCATAATTTTTGTTGGAAACTGGACATTTTACATAACATAATGTGGAAACTCTGAAAGCCAGAATTTCTTCTCCTCAGTGTTTATTGTTGCTGATTGTTGTTGTGTTCTTATTTAGTAACTTTTCTGAACTAATTCTGTAAAAGCAGTACTCTTCATTTTGCTTGGTCAGTGAAATGTTGCTCATTAGCTTAGTGGTTGCTAATAATTGAACAGATGTGTTCTTAAACACATGAAACTGATAGCTGTTCCAGTCTTTGCTGAGTGGCTCTGCATGTATGTTGGGGCATACCTTTAACACGCAGCCAGTCAGTTGACAATTTCACCTTAGTCTTTACTTCTTGCTAGCACAGAACCTCAAGGTCACCCAAAGGTGAGAGCTTAAGACATTCACAGGTCTTTCCAGAATATTCACACAGCCCTGGGCCTGTGTGCAGCTTTACACATGTGCATGGCTTTCTAAATTCCTAACAACATGTTGGAGTTTTCCAAAGCCTTTATACACTATCATTCTCCAGCTTTTTCTTTTAAGGTTTTTGGTTTAGCCTATTATTTGACCCAACTGTGGTCTATTGCATCAGGTAGTCACAAAGTTAAACATTTGGCTCTAAATGTTTTTGACAAATGTCCCCAAGAAAATAGATTTCTTCACTTGGTGAGATGGAAATCCGGTCAAATAAAGACAGCTTTGCAAGTGAGGTCTTTTCAGGAAAGACTATTCTGCCAGTAGCCCTTCCAGTGGCTACTATGTTGCTGGTTTTTACTATGATTGCGGTCTGTTAGTTTTCTTTTCTGTTTTTTTTTTTTTTTTTTTTTTGGAGATGGAGTCTCCATCTGTAGACCAGGCTGGAGTGCAGTGGCGTAACCTCAGCTCACTGCAACATCCACCTCCTGGATCCCGGTTCAAACAATTTTCCTGCCTCAGCCTCCTGAGTAGTTGGGATTACAGGCACATGCCACCATACCCAGGTAACTTTTGTATTTTTAGTAGAGATGGGGTTTCACCACATTGGCTCTTGAACTCCTTACATTGTGATCCACTCACCTCGGCCTCCCAAAGTGCTGGGATTACAGGCGTCAGCCACCGTGCCCGGCCTGTGGTCTGTTAGTATTCAATGCTACTGGGGAACTGGAGAAAGGGAGAGAGAAATAGAGCAAATTAAAATGCAAAAATGTTCACTCTTCTTATGAAGATTCACTTGTTTTTTTAGAACAAATGTGCCCCAGGTTACTGCAAGCCCTTGGTTAATTTCCAAAGTCTGAGAAAGTTGGTTCTGACCATTTTTGCCAGTTTTTTCATTGTTTTTATGGAGGAGAGAAATTTCAGAGATCCTTATGTGTCCAGAATTGGTGGGTTCTTGGTCTCACTGACTTCAAGAATGAAGCCATGGACCCTCACGGTGAGTGTTTCGGTTCTTAAAGATGGTGTGTCTGGAGTTTGTTCCTTCACATGTTCAGATGTGTCTAGAGTTTATTCCTTCTGGTAGGTTCATGGTCTTGTGACTTCAGGAGTGAAGTCGTGGACCCTCACGGTGAGTGTTTCGGTTCTTAAAGATGGTGTGTCTGGAGTTTGTTCCTTCACATGTTCAGATGTGTCTAGAGTTTATTCCTTCTGGTGGGTTCATGGTCTTGCTGACTTCAGGAGTGAAGTCGCAGACCTTCGCAGTGAATGTTACAGCTCTTACAGGCAGCGAGTCCAGAGTTGTTCTTTCCTTCCAGTGGGTTCGTGGTCTCACTGACTTCAGGAGTGAAGCTGCAGACCTTTGCAGTGAGTGTTACAAGCTCATAAAGGCAGTGTGGACCCAAAGAGTGAGTAGCAGCAAGATTTATTGGCAAAGAGCAAAAGAACAAAGCTTTCACAGCCTCCAAGGAGACCCAAGCAGGTTCCCGCTGCTGACTGGGTGGCCAGCTTTTATTCCCTTATTTGGACCCGCCCACATCCTGCTGATTGGTCCATTTTACAGAGCGCTGATTGGTCCATTTTACAGTGTGCTGATTGGTGCGTTTACAAAACTTTAGCTAGACAGAAATGTTCTCCAAGTCCCCATTCGACCCAGGAAGTCCAGCTGGCTTCACCTCTCACTTACATCAACATTTTTAGTGCTGTCACCTCTGTCCTTCTTTCTTCATCTCTAAAGGTGTGGTTGGCTTACAACCTGTACTGTATTGACTCTTCCCTTTTTCTCCCCCGGGTTTTTTTTTTCCCTCTCCCTTAATTTACTCCCAGAAAATACCACGTGTCAGGGCTAGGTAAAGATGCAAGTGTCCAGTTTGGTCAGTATTTAGAAGATGAGAATAATTGAAGAGTAAGTCATTTTTAAATTATTTTTGTTCCCTCTAAATGGTGATTATTTAATTAACTATGGTGATATTTACACTACAATAAAACTATCTACCAAAGCACACACATTAAATGGCATTTGTGTCCTGACACTGAGAAGGAAATACATAATGAGACCATCACCTGCCAAAGCACACACAGTAAATGACATTTTTGTCCTGACATCGAGAATGAGATACACAATGAAACCATCACAAATGCTCAAGCTGATGAATATAGGTTGACTTCTTCCTTTTTAATCACATCAAGAAATACATATTTTCTCTCATATGGTCTTCCCCTCTGATAACCCAACTTTCAAGTTTGACCCACATTTACCTTTATTTGGTAGTCAGTTTCTTTAAAAAGCAAAGTTGCTGTTGTTGTTTTAATAAATTCACAAATGTTACTAAATATAGGAAAGTGTCAAAGATATCAAAGCCCCATTGAGATCTTGATGCTGGGCAGTTATCTAGGTTTACTCACTAGCAAAGTGACTTATGACTTATTCTTTCACCTTACCCAAGAAATTTGAATGCTGTTACCTGTTACAGACCTTTGAGGTTGCCAGTACATAGCTTAAACTGTGAGCTTTTGAATTATAAAGACCAAGGCTTCTATGCAAACTTTGGAGATTTTTTATAGTTGCTTTCTAGAATAAAAAAGCCAGTAATACCTAAGAGCAAAAGTACCATCACCAGTTATTTTCTATGTCCTTTCCAGTCAGACTTGACCTTTTCTTCAATGCTTCCCCAAATTCCAAATTATTTTCTGCCTGAGGGAAGGAAAAGCATTGCCTCCTGCCAGAGACAGCCAAGATGCTGCAGAAGCAACAGCTGGCCAGAAGTGATTTTCTGTGATTTTCCCTTCCTGTGGAGGATGCCAGTCATAGAAGTGGATCATTATGTTTCTAGGTAAGAATCCCAGATTGGTAATTCTTTGGGCTTTATTTAACTTCTTTTGTTTGAAGAACATTACCAAGCATTTCTCTATACTCAAAGGTCTAACATTTACAGAACGTAACTAGAAAGACATCAGACCAAATAGAATGATGGAAATTATTTCAATTGAGGCTACAATGACAACATTAAGACAAAACTCATGCCACAGTACCTTACAGCAATGAACTCACAAAAACAAGACAAAATTTAGGAATGGTTATGGTCCTGAGGTCTCATAGGCAGTTGGGAAATGGGAGCTTGTGTTTCAGTATAAGAAATTATTTACTAAATGGAAACTCAGTGTTCCAAGTTTGGCCAGGTTTTGGTCACATTAGGGAATTTGTTTGCCCTTTATTTCCTAAATATTTTGGTTTAGAGACTTTGAGTAATTCTTTTCACATCTTGGAACTAAAATGTGAACAGAATTTGTTGGTTGGCTTTTTAAATCATTATGTTAAGGAAGAGCCCTTATCCTCTACCCCAACTGGAGAATAGTTCAGGCATTTCTTAACTGCTCGGTGAGGCTACTTTGATCTGCCAGAGACAAGGTCACTAGTACAAATGGTGACTGTTCCACTGGACACATTTGTCTGCCTCTGAGCATGGCCTGAAACATCTGGCTGGGACAGAAACTCACAGCCACTTTGTTCACTGTTACAGACAGATAATGAATGATATGGGTCTGGGGAAGGGAACACACACAACAATGTCCTGGCCACTTATTTTAATTCATAAGGGAGATAAGGAAGTAATAAACTTGCTCTTAATGTGAATTCCAAGGAGAGAGCTAAATAAATCGCCTCTACTCTATGCACGCCATTATTAATCTATACAAATACTGGTCAATTAAATTAGATTACACTTGAAAAGTGCTTGGCATTGCAGCCTGACACATAGTAAGGCTTTTTGTAAATCTTTGTGGCGACGAATAATAAATCATATTCTGAACTAGTGTTATTTTGCATGCACTTAACATTCCAACAGAGAAGATGACAGTGCAAAGACACAAGACAGTGCTTTTTGTAAACTCATTGGGCATCATGTAATATTTCATACATCTGAGAGGTCAGATGTTTGGCTTTTGAACATGAAAGAATGTTATGTGGGTGTGTATTTGGGAGGAGAGATAGAGCATCAGCAACTATGGATGCGAGAGGTTTCAAGAAACACAATTAATGAAAGTGTAATGTGAATTGTCTCACACTTACCTCCTTTGTGGACACTATGTATAGCCAATGATCCAGTAACATTCAAATCTTTGAATGTCTATGGGTTAAGCAATAGCACACTACTTTGTTTCAATATCCTTTGTGTAAGGACCCGCAGTTAATTTCTGCTTTGAGACTTATTTCAGGAAAATCACTGTCTTTGTAGATTAATATATCTTCCTTCTATTTTCAGAAATCACACTGCTTCACTTGGCGTCTTTTGTTGCTTTAGCCATTTTATAGTTATACCTCACTTTATCACCCAGGTGGGTAAAATCTGCTCAACCAATATGTGGAGTACTAAAAACATCAACTCCTTCTGCTTTCTCCAGACGGTTTAGAGATATCTAACCCTATCCAGTGTTTGAAGTTGCTTTAAGAATATGAAAGTATAAAGATTTAGCACAAAATAGCCTTTACAAGATAGCATTTATAAGAGAGCAATGTGGTGCTATGGCAGGTTAAGTGTAATTCTCGTTCGGAAAGCTGAGGTTCAAATACTATTTCCCCACCAATTACTTGCCTTTTCAGCTTCTCCATATGCCATGGTTCTTTGTCTTTGTTCCTTTGGCTTACCTAGCCAGAATGCCTTCCCCTGCTCTCCTCTCACCTAAGCCTGGTCATTAGTCAAAACCTTTCAGGTTCCACGTCCTTGGCAGATCCCTTGTAAGGTAACTCATGTCAATCACTATATTTCTAGCCCTCCAAAGACAGCGAATGGCTTAGGAGAATGTGTGACCCCAAATAGTCTCATCAAAGCAAAGTGCTTGAGTGCCTAGGATTTGCACTGAAACCCTTTGAGTAAGAGAAAAGAAAAGGAAAACTAACAGGCCACAATCATAGTGAAAACCAGCAACACAGTAGCCACTGGAAGGGCCACTGGCAGAATGTGGTTGCAGCTTCTGCAAAGACTCATTTCCAGAGAATTGTTATTATATGACCTTTTTGGTGGTTCAAAAAGGGGCTTGCTGGTGGCCTTGGTGATACTCAAAAGGAATAATTTCCCTGAAATTAACACCAGCACTAAGGAAAAAAGCTTCAAGAGACAGAGACAACATACACCTTTGGGTATAGATCCAGTCTTGCCTGAAACCATGCACGAAGAGACTTTCCAGGTATTGAGCAATTAGTTATCTTTTATGGTTAAGCCTGTTTCAGGTGGATTTCCCTACTGAAATGCTGAAAGCTGCTGCTGAAAGTCTACTAACTAGCATGCCCACAGCATGCACAGTACTAGGAATTCAACAGTAACTAAAGTAAATGTAGTCTCTGCCTCATCAAGTTAACATTCTTGTGAAATATGTTAAGATGTCAATAAGTCATAATAACTGCTAATGATGGACACATACAGGGGGCTGTGGGAGCACTCAGAGGAGCACCTGGTCCAATGTAGGGGACCCAGGGAGGGGAACACTTCTCCGAGGAAACACGACCAGATGAATTCCCTGCCAACTGTTCCTGGGGATTAAATTAAAGATACTAAGTTTTTGGCCTCAAACTGAGTGCACAGTGAGTAATAGTGTTGACGCCTAGCCATAGGTACCATTATTATAACTCCAAAACTACAGCTTTACCTTAAAATTCCCACCCAGGAAGATGTCATCCCTTCATTCTATTTTAATAGCTAGATTTGCATTATTCATGATTATTGCCTCAAAAACATAAATTATCTCAGCTGTTCAGCCATCATATATATAGTTTCCAACCCTACCACCCACTCCCAATCAGAATTTTGGCCATGGCCCCAGTTGTTACTGAGAGAGAACACATAAACGTTAAATACTATAACAATCTGTGGTAGAAGGGAAAAAAATCAGCAACTGACAGTGCCGCAAAATGTAACCAGGAAAACAAAAATACTTCATCCAAATGCCCATTTTTTTAAAGTGATACACGCTGACACAGCAATTCTCTCTTAGGTTTAGTAAACTCATCAAAGAGCTGATAAAATGGACTCAATAAAACCTTTCTTATGGCCCTTTTCCTGAGAAAATAGTAGAGTTGGTGAAGGCTTGAGCAGTAGATTAAATATCAGCAACTCATGAAGGACAACATGAATTTCCATGCATTATATACATATTAATTACATAGCAGAAGCTGTAAGAACGGAACATTTAACCCTTAGCTAGAAATTTCAAAGGACCAATAATATTAGAATGCTTAATATCTGGTCTGAGAGTTTTTCTTCCCAATCCATGTGCCCTTTGATAATTAGGTATAAATGATTTTCTGAGTAATTGCACACTAAGAGATCCAGGATGGAACGTTATCAAGCTGTTCTTCAAAATACCTGTATAAAGAATGAGTTCAAATTAAAAAGTACAAGAGAAAAAAAACACGCACTGAACTGTGAAATTATGCTGAAGCTCTCTTTGATCAAGATATTTCAAACTTGGAAGAATATGTGAGAAATAAATCCACAAGGGTAGGACTGATCAGCCGTGGTGGCCAATTTCCAAGGCAGTCCTCAATGATTCTTGCTTCCTGATATTTATTCTCTTGTGTATTCCCTTCCCACATCAAATAGGGCTGGTCTGTGAAACCAACTGAATATTGCAAGAACGAAGTGTGACTTCTGAGGTAAAAAAAAGGTGCCATGGCTTCTTTCTTTTGAATCAGACACTCTGGGGAAAGCCAACTGACATACTACAAGGACACTCAAGCAACCCTCTATAGAAGGCCAAGCTGGGAGAAATTGGGACTTCTCATCTGAGGCCAGCACCAACTTGCCCATCATGTGGATGAGCCGCATTGGAAGCAGATCCTCCAGGCTCAGTCAGGCCTACCAAGAGCTGCAGCCCTGGCCGACATCTTGATCATGACCTTCTGAAACACCCTGAACCAGAACTACCCAGCTAAGCCACTCTAGGATTCCAGACTCACAGAAGCCATGACATAATAAATGAACATTGTTGTTTTAAGCCCCTGTATTAGGCTTTTCTTACGTTGCTATAAAGAAATATCTGAAGCAGAATAATCTATAAAGAAAAAAGGTTTAATGCAGGTTATATAAGCATGGTGCCAGCATCTGCTCCACTTCTGGAGAGGCCTCAAGGAGCTTTTACTCAAAGTAGATGGTGAATTGGGAACAGGTACATCACAAGGCAAAAGCAGGAGCAAGGGAAGGTAGAAGGTGCCACACTTTTAATTGACCGCATCTCATGAGAACTCAGTCACTATCACAAGGACAGCACCAAGCCATGAGGGGTCCTCTCTCATGACCTAAACATCTCCTGTTAGGCCCCACCTCCAACAGCAGGGATTACAATTCATGTGACATTTGGCAGGGACATATATTCAAACTATATCAGCCCCTATATTTTTGGGTAATTTGTTATGCAAATGATGGATAACTAATTCACTAGACAGATTACCTCAATTGTTTCTCTAACTTCTAGATTGTAAAGTGATTATTTATTTAATAATAGAAGACATATTTATTGTTCTAAATATCCAACAATGGCTGATTACTACTCCATCTGCAAGGAACTGTTTGGTAAATGATGATTATACACATTCATTCATCTAGAATATCTCCCTGCACCATGGTCTTCAAGTAATTGTGAAATAACAAAACTGGCAAAAGACCACGAACATCCTTAAATCCAATCCCTCTTCAACATGCTGGCTCTAATTTCCCCAAACTAAGCCTCAACACCTTGAGTGAGAGGAACTTATGATTCATCAGAATTCATTCAAAATCTCTCAAGCAAATGAACTCAAGCAAAATCTATCTTCTTGTGAATTCCAAATACTGACCTCAGACACTAAGTCTTATTCTTTCCTGGTCAGTCTTTTTAGATTACCAAAGAAAATGTTACCTTCCAATTTGAGTTCTCTCTTACATAGGATAAAGTATCCAGCACTATCTTGTAAGATATCATTGAACCCCTGACATCCCTGATGCTCTGAACTTGCCTCAGTTTCTCTATAATCAGAGCCAATTAACTAGCAGGCTACAGATTTGTGGACCTTTTCTTGTGCTTCTGTTTGCTTGTTTCCAGAGATTTGAACTTGGACAATTTTTGATGCAGCATGGTCTTTCCAGTACCCGTAAGCCCCACAACTCTTTCCTTTTTGTAAATCTGTTCACTTCACCCATTTCTTACCTTTCTGTCCCAGGGCTCCTAGAATATAGCAAATATTTCTGACCTATAATAGGTTACAACTGCTGCTACTCCTGTTCCATATGCCACAGTGGGTTGATTCAGAAAGCTTTCCATGGTTATTGATGGGATGAAATCAGGGCTTCATCACCTTCTTGGCTCATTCTGAGGCATATTAAGTTAGTAAGTCTTCATTAAGTATGTCCTGAATGCCTCGAATCAGAAGCTATGTTGAATCATATAGAAAACAGAAAACTTGGCCAGGTGCAGTAGCTCACTCTGTAATCCTAGTGCTTTGGGAGGTCAAGGCAAGAGGATTGCTTGAGACCAGGAGTTTGAGACCAGTCTGGGCAAAATAGCAAGACTGTGTCTCTATAAAAAAAAAAAAATTTTAATTAGCCACACATGGTGATGCACATCTGTAGTCCCAGATACTCAGAAGACTGAAGCAGGAGGATCACTTAAGCCCAGGAGTTTGAGACTGCAGTGAGCTATTATCATGCCATTGCATTCCATCCTGGGTGACAGAGTGAGACCCTGTCTCTTAAAAAAAGAAAAAGACAGAAAACTTGCCAGTCCACATCTGAAGGCCAAGGAGCTGTGTCTGTCTTATTCATTCCCATTCTGGTGCACGGAACCTAGCACGTAATGCTATGCAACACACGAGGAAATGGAGAAAGCAAACAAACATGCTATACCAACTGAAAGATGGAGTCAACAACCAGCAAACCTCAACTGATAAAATATAAGCAATAAATACGTGACAAATTTAAGCAGAGGGACATTGTCTAACCTTCATATGGTTAGAGGAGGGGACATGAAAAAATATGAATTCCTTACTGGCCAACTGTGATTCTGCTCAGTCCATAGTATGAGTCTCTTTGAAGAACAACCACTTTGAGTGTGTTTAATCAGTGCCTGGCAGGAGCCACCTCTGCTTTTGCTCCCTGGTGCTGGCAACCTTAAGGACTAGATTTTGTTGTTGTTGTTTGCTGTGTGATTTAGTGATTATACAAATTTGGGAGAGTTAGCTCTAAAGTCCTTTTACCTTTCCATTAAGGAAAAAGTTATAGTGGATCAAAAATGTAGGCTGTGAATTGTTCTCAGTGAGGAATATGAGGGGGAAATAAATAATCCATGGCAGACCTTAAGAGGTCTATCTTTATTGTTTGTTTCATGGTACACACATCCCTCAAGCCTCAGGTAGAATAATTAGCTCTCTAAATATCAGCTGAAAGGGGGGACCAAACTCAGCACACAATGGCACTCGACTTTTAAGTCCAGTGACAGCTAAAACACCATTAAACGGTACTTCAAGTCTTTGAAGTACAAAAAGTTCAGCTAGAAAATAGTACATGGCCATGTATCCAATTTAACAGCTAATGTAGTTCTCTCTCTGTGTGTGTGTGTGCGTGTGTGTGTGTGTGTGTGTGTGTGTGTCTCTGCAGTTGAGAAGACATTCAAAGTACAATGGAATGGTACTGGAAGCTTTAAAGACCCAAAGTAAAGTAGTAAGGCTTTCAGAACAAGTTAAAAGGGATGTGGAAATTACAACCTCCCCTTCTCACTTCACTGTCATTATCCAATCATATTGGATAGTCTTGGGAGGCAGTAGGGATTATTGATTAATAGCATAAGCTTTCTATGAGGTCAGACAGACCTCAGTTTGCCTCCTACTCTGAAGCCTACACAAGGTTGCCTCGATTCAACCATGTAACTCCTGCGACGCTCAGTTTTCTCATCTAAATATGCAGATAAGAGTAGTACTTACCTCGTAAAGTTCTTAGAAGAATTAAATGAAGACATATATGGTAATCATTATAATTGTAAGCCATGTATTGAGAGCTTACTATGGACCAAACTCATAGCTAAGTGACACATTGTCTCTTTTAATCCCAGCAGTGGTACTTCTCTTTACCAATATAGAGAATAATGAAGAAAAACAAATAGGAGAGAGAACTACATTGGATTCCATTTATGTCTTTTATTCTATTTATAAGGAAGTGTCAGGAGGCCACAGGAGGAGAAAACATGATCTCCACATCTGAACAGTCTCTCCAGATCCTCCTTAGACAAAGCCGTTCCAGAATTTGACTTCTCTCACCTGTCAATAATGTCCTTAAGAAAGGAGTCCATGTTCTACATATAACCTGATAATATTGTGTGTAGTGACTCAAGGCGTGCAGCTGTGGTCACATCATCTGTTTAAGCAGCTATGTTCTATAGGCAGCACTTGTCATCTAGGACCTCTATTTTCCCCTTTGTAAGCAGATTTTAATCCAGATTACGCTGATATTCTAGGAAATTTTGTGCTTCTCAACTTTTATTGTTATCACATCTACACTTAATGGAATTCTCTCCCCCATTTGAGCTCATCCTGTTGGATTTTTATTTGGACTTTGGCATTTTTCACATTACCTTTCCCTTCCAACTTTGATATCACCAGTGTACTGTAAGGAGTCTTCCATGATGATCTTTAAGCCAAAAAAAAAAAAATGGCAAAAAAAAAAAAAAGAAAACTGAAGCCAAACAAACAAAACATCTTCATTGTCACTATAAAGAACATGAAGAAGCATTTCTAACATTACCTAGAGTCCAGCAAATGACATACCATATCTGACTCTATCCAATGTGCAGCAACTGACATGCTGTCTACGTTACCTTTCAGTATGAAACATTTGTATATCCATACACTAGTACTTCAATTCTCAAGCCATGAAAGAAAATTTTCCACAGAAAACACTGGAAACTTATAAGTCACAATTTACTACAGATAGAAAAACGTGCAGTTATACGGCAACAAGTTGACTTCAGGCTTTCCCTGAATTTTGAGAGTCTAACTTTGTGCAAAGCAATGTTCAGTTAATGAAACTGGAAATTGCCAGTGAAAAATGCATTTCATTATCAGGTTTATAAGTTATTCCTGTGCATGTTGAAACTTGTAGAATTAACTGTTCTACTTTGGATGTGACCAGATCCTTTCATAATATTAAATACATACCTCTCTGTTTCCTGTATTCTGACACAAGAAATTAAGCAGGAGGGTTTATCAAGGACTAATGAAAAGATGCTTTTCATACATCAAAAATGTTCATGTGAAATGTAAACAGCTAATAACTGTTTACACTGAAAGAATAGTTTCCATTTTGTATAGAATAATAAAAGTATTATGTTCATAGCTACTATATAAGGCTAAACATTTTTTAAAGTATGCATCATAACTCGCTAAATATTGAGAAATAAAGCTATGAATGGGTTATAAATATATATAGTGGTAAAAATTTAACCAGTAAGATTACATATAGAACATATCAAAGTTATTTTTAAACACAGAGAAAACATATGCCCAGAAGTTTGTCTACAAACTATGAATTTCAGAGAAGAATGTTCATTGTCAAGGAGTATTATAGGTTATATGTTTAGAAATCCACATGGACTTCTAAATGGTTTGTTGGCTCATTCCTATAACAACCTGTAGAAAAGAACTGACAAACCTTGTGGCTTATCCTTTTCTTTTCTAAAAGCCATTATTTATGACATTTTTCTCAAATCATTTTCCTAAGAGTGCATCGTGGACCAGATCTTGCCTACATCCTTGGGGCTAAGTGGATAGTAGCAAGGTTTTATATTCAGTCGCATCTAGGCTTGACTCCAAGCTCTACATACAGCTTCTTAACTCTGTGACCATTGACTCATTACTAATTACTAATTACTCATTCTCTGAGCCTTGGTTTCCTAATCTGTAAAACGAGGATTGAAATGGTTTTAGAATATGAACATTCAAAATGTTTTAAAAAGGAGAATTAACTCCTTTTTCTTTTTTCTTTATGAATTCTGAAGATTCATTTTAAGAATTTCCCTTTACTTCCTGGCATCATTTAAAGTTTAGGTTTTTGATTTTGAAGTCAAACTTAAAAAAAGTCAACTTTAAACCATTTTTGGTTGCTAATAATTTGTATTATGAGTTTAATGAATCCTTCCTGTCAACTGTGAAAGAACAAGAGAAAAAATAATTGCAAAAAGAAAGAGAAAGAGGAGGGGGGGGCAGCATAGAGATCAAAGTAAAGTGGAAGAATTACCTTAAGGAAAAAAAAAGGAAAAAAAACTCTGAGATGTTAGAATATGATCCTAGAGAGAACTTCCTTGAAAGATAAAAGATTATCCTACCCCACAAGAGCCAGCTTGCAAACTCTTGGAAGGATCATGTGGGGTGGCACTGTTCACATCTACTAAAGGGTCATGTGGGAGATAAATGATCACTCTCATCACTACCTGCCTAGCCATCACAAAAGCAAGAACCTTCCAAGTGATTTTCATTGGAAGCCAAAACAGCAGTATATCACCTGCAAACACTCTGCAAGAGTGATGCCTGTTTATGGAAAACAATTTGGTGGATCTCACCTGATTGGCCCAAGTGACACCTCACTAATACACCACCTCTCAGAGAACCTGCAGGCCCCTAAAATGATAATGAGACTCTGGACACTAATTAGGGTGGGTGGACAAGTTTCCTATCTATACTTGAGGGGTTCGTGAGGTGAGGTTAAACTAAATAATCCCAAGACCCTCATGCTGAAACCATGATTATATATTGCGTATTAATTCCTGCCTCACTGTGTTCTTGAGAAGATTAATTGAAATGACTTATATCAAGAACTTAATATTGTAAGAATTCAAAGTAATAGCTATTTTCATCATTATCACAGCTGCAGTGCCTTTTAATGTTATTGGGGCATTAAGAAACATGAACATGAAAAGAAATATGAAAGTGGGATAAATGGCAGGGTGTACTCTCAAACTTGGCAAGAGTTAACCTCCTCATCAGGAATTGCCAGAAAATACCAAGCAATATCATGGGATCATTGCAAGAAAAGCTGTCTTAAAATTTTACACTTTTGACCTGGACGTAAGCTAATTCAGCCATACCTTGCTATAGATGTGCAAACACTGACAAGAGTCGAAGGTTCTAAAAGTGTGTTCTCAATAAAAAATTATCTAGAAGTAATTTTTTACTTGAGGCATGACATATACTTCTGACTTTCTTCAGCCTAGGAGTAAGGGCTTTGCTCTCAAGAATCAATTTCATTGAAAAGTTTTAAAAAATCAAAGTGTAGTAATCAATACGCTTTTTGACTGCAAGTGAATCTCCATTCAAATTAAATGTACTAGAGAATCTACTGGCCGATACAATTGAAGTGGCTCGGGCAGAAGAACTTTAGGCACGAACGGATTTAGATACCTAAACATTATCCTCACAACTTAGCTTCTCCCTATTAGCTTTTTTGTTTGTTTGTTTTGTTTTGTTTTGTTTCTCTTGGGCATGTTCTCTTCTTTGGTTAATGGTCAATGCAGTAATCCTAGTTGAAAGATGACTTCTCTTTTACAACAGTTAGACCAGAAGTCCAAAGATTGAATGTATTTGCCTATATCGGGCTTTGTGAACATTATTGAGCAAAACACTGTGGCCAAGAAATGGTCTGTGTTCATTGCCCTGGCCTGGGTCCCATGGCCACTCCTAGAGATGGAAGAGCAGTAAATCATCACACAAATCAAAGGAATGAAACTGGGAAGTTATTCCTCAAAACAAACTGGGAAGCTGTTATCAAGGGAAGAAAAACAAAGAAAATAAATGCAGGACAAGTAAAAAAACAACAGATGCCTACTGAAACTACTTTTATGAGAATACAGAGAATGTTAGGATGGACAAAACCCAAGTATAAATTCAAAGTTCTTCAGAATACATTATTATTGTTTTCAGAGCTCAGGCAACTGTCCAAGTCTTAAAGCAATTCCACACAATACATAAGGTCAGAGGTCTGCAGACTCTTGTCTCTCATCTCTCTTCATTGACTTACAAATCCTAAATCAGGCATTTACAGTTAAATTGTGGTTCCCTTACCACCTTAATGACCAGTTTTATGCAATCATATTGGTCATTGGATCGATCCCATTCAGTTATAAAGACAACCCCAAACATCAAATTGACCTTTTTGGTCTAGCGTTTTTTAAAAATCCTAGACATTGTCTCCTTCATTCTCACTTATGGTTTTCTGATCCATTTTTTTCTTCTGCTTTCTTCTTTTCCACTCTTCTCATATACACTCTCACTCATATATATGCTTTCATATCAGATTTTTGAATTCAACTTCGCTTTGTCCTTTATTTTTTCTGCGTCAAATAAAGATATTGATTAAATTCCACTCTATTCCATTTATCTGAAAGTATCCAAATTCCAGGCACTATTCCAGACACATGAGTCACAGGAACAAATAAGTCATAGAAAATCTGTGTTCTCATGGAATTCCCATTCGGGTGGAGGAGACAGACAAATGTGCCACCTACTTGTGCTTCCTTGATTACTGCTGTCCACCATGACCTGTGATCATCATAAATTGGGTGGTTTTTCAGAACACATTATCTTATTTAACCTTGTCAACTCTTTCAGGGGAGTGGGGCAAATTCCACTGACCTCATTTTACAGATATAATTGAACAGAGAGGCAAAGTGAGATCATTAATTCAATCATTTGATAAATATCTACCTAAAATATGCCAGATACTATTTTAGACTTTTGGAAATATATCGGTCAATAATATTGACATGGACATTATCCTCATGAGTCTAGTGGGGGATATCAATAAATAAAATGACAACTAAAATGTATATAATATAACGTTAAACAGAAAATTCGTGGTGGATGGACCCGAAATAGTTTTCAGCATTTCTAACCTAAGCCTGCTATCCTCACAGACAGTAATGACTACTCCCTCCAAACGATAATTTGACTAAAATCCCTGCAAGGATGAAGCACCAGCAACAAAAGCTATTCTTATCTTCATGCCTGCTACACAGGGAAGGCCTGAAAAAAAATTCTGTAATTCCCAATCAAGACCATGCTGCTACTTCACAAGGAATTCTGCTAACCCTACCTCCTCCAAACACCTCTACTGTTCAACATTGTACTGAAGGTCAGATCAATGCAATGTGATAAGATGACGAGGACAGGACAGGACAGGACAGGAGACAGCTCAGCTTCCATCTCAGGCAGCCTAGCTGCAGAGACAAAGTTCCTAATCATTCTTTTATGCTTCCTCTCCCCCCAAAAAGCCCTTCATAAGTGAAAAGTACATCTCACAAAAGAAAAAATATAATTTTTCCAAATGTTAAGCTTATGGAGAGTATAAAGCAAATAACAAAGAGAATACAAATAGCTATTGTAATGAACGGCAAATAGGATTAAGTATTAAGTACAGTATTAAGAACAGACAAGGACTGTTACAAACTAGTTGGAAAAAATGAGCCAAAGATGTGAAGAGGCAAAATAGAAACCCAACAACCAACAAACAAACTAACAAACAAAAACAAACATAACTTGAATCAGCAACCAAAGTACTGCAAGTTAAATTAACATTTGGATACCAATTTGTACTCTTCAAATAGGGAGAAAAATATCAGACTTCACAAAGTGTTGATAACAGTATACATTTCCGGCAGGAATTAAGTTGCTGCAATCACTTCTGAAAATAGTTGTCAATATATCAATAATTTTTAAAAGAACATAAAATTCAACAATTCCATTTCTACCTATAGATTCTATAGAAACTCTTGCACTTATGTCTCAGAAGACTGCTCAAGAATGTTTACATCAGCATTCATGAAATTGTATTATAATCAAGCTAAATATCCATTGACAGTAGAACAGATAAGATGGAATGTAGTAGAATTTAAAATTGAAAAGCTATTCCTATATGATTCAACACAGACAGACATCGAAAACATAATGCCAAGTGAAAACTGTATGTTGTAGATTGTTACATAGAGCATATTATAACTTCTGGATATATTTAACACTCAAAAGATACAATATATATGTTGTGTTGCATATATATAATATTATAGAAAAACACTTTCAAGAATACAGAAAAATATTTTCTAGAAATAGAAAAACATGACCTGGAAGTAAACAAGCACAGCTCTGGAAAGAGTGGGAGAGAAAATGTAAACTGGGAGAAATAAAAGGATTGTGAACATTACCTGTTAAGTTTTGACTCTTTTACATTAAAAAAATATAAAACAAGACTGACAAAAAGCCTTTATCAATGTGAATATCCCACCAATTTGTTATATACTTTTCTATATTTTCCATTTTCTGTATTTCTCAAGATTTAAAAGACCAAACAAGACAACTATTTGTATGCTTGCTACTTCCTATTTCTACCTTTGCATCATTCTCCATCTCATCATTCCAGATTGGCAGAAGAGAATTATGGTTAAGAAATGGTACTCCACAAATCAATGAATAAAATCATGTCTTTTTCGGCAACATGGATGAAGCTGAAGGCCATTATCCTTCAAATGAAATAACTAAGTTATTTCTAAGTGGAATAATTTAGAAAATCAAATACTGGGTGTTCTCACTTATAAGTGGGAGCTTCACAGTAAGTACACATAGACATACAGATGGAAATAATAGACAATGGAGACTTCAAATGGTGGGAGCATGTGGGGGAGTATCAGCTTAAAAACGACCTATTGGGTGCAATGTTCACTATTCAGTTGATGGGCATACTAGAAGCCCAAACCTCACCATTATAAAACATATCCATGTAAAAAAAATAACCTGCACAAGTACACCCTGAATCTGTAAAAATTAAAATATTTTTAAATAAACTAACAAACAAGTATATAAATAAATAAGAAATGGGGCTCTATAATGAAAAACACTTTGATTCAAATGTCAACCTTGTTGTGTATCTGGGCAAGCTAGTTAACTGCTCTCTGCCACAGTTTCCTCATATGTAAGTGAGGAAAAACAGTAGTATCTATATTGCAGAGATGTTGAATGGAACTAATGAAATGATACACGTATTAATAAAACACTTAGCACAGAGACTGGCCCTGGTAGATCATGTCATGAAGACTAGTGGTAGGGAAAGCAGGCTGAGTGGCAACTTGTCCAGGAGCCTGTGCTGAGCCAGAATCCTTGCACACCTGAAAATGGCACGTCAGGCTTCTAGCCCAGAAGAGAGGTCATATCCATTCATCTCTGCATCTTTCACAGTGGGTCTTCCCTATCCATGGTAGGTGATCATTCAATATTCAACTGAATAATTACTATTCAGACAGCCATAAGTTCAAGGCAACGACAAGATATCCAAAGAAAGAAATCACTGACATATACATCTTAGCATTTCTTTATTTGAATTACTTCATTCAATAAATATTCACTGAATGCCTGTCATACACGAATGCTACTCAGAGTGGGATCCATGAACCAGCAATTTCAACATGAGAGCGTGTAGAAAATGCAAAACTTGGGCCCCATTCCAGGGCCACAAAATCAAAATCTGCATTTTAACAAGCTCTGTAGGTGATATAGACTCAATGTAAAGTCTAAGCACAAGTATGTAGGTCTAAGGGTGCTCACATCAAGAGCTAATTCTGACTTTTTTAATGGGTTACCTGGCTTTAAATCCTGGCTCTGCCATTACTAACTGTGTGACCTTTGAGCAAGTCATCTCTCTTACCTGAAACTCACTCCTCATATGTGCAAATGGGAATATTAAGTACTTACCTCACAGAGTTGTTGTAAGAACTAAAAAATTGTCCCACTGGAGGTATTTAGCACAGCCATGACGTTGTACTTTTACGTTAGTTTTGTTAGTAAGTGATGTCAGTTTTTGTTATTAATGTAAATATTTGGAAGAAATAAAAATAGGCAAATGAAGACACGGAAGAAAGAGGGAGAAGAACCTGCATTAGGGGAAGAAATTGAACCAGAGGAAAAATGGCTCATGGAGGTACAATGGTGAGAGAATAGGACAGGATAGAGGAACTGAAAAAAAGTTTGCTATATGTTAACCCTGAAGTAGATTTCCAGCTATATTCTATACCCACTTCTCCTCTAGAATCTAATACAATTGGCTTTTTCTTCTTCATTTGTTAGAAACAAATCTTTGGTAGTGGTGATGGTGGTTTGTTTAGGTATTCTGGATTTCATATCTTATTATTATTTTTTAAATCCAGCTGCTGCAGGATCTTGTATTTTTCAATACTTCAATTAGGAACCACATACACAGTGCAGATCTTTTGCCCATGTTGAGGTATTCTATCTACTCCTTTTCGGCACCAGAAATATAGCTGAAGCACTGAGCAAAGTCCTGCATCCTTCTGTAGGAGCTATCGCCCCCACTGCCTTCTATGATGACCTGTTCATGGCGTTCTCTCTCCTGGATCATCTTCTACTCAAGCCCTGCTGTAGTCCCTACTATAAAAAGTGCAAGCAAATGACTTGAAAATAGTAATTCTGATGTTGCCACACTGCTTACAACCCTTAATAATAGTTGCCCATTGCTTTTCAGATACAGGACAAACTCCTGCCCCCATTAAGAGTGAGTCTTTATTAGCTTAGCTTTCTAGTCTCATAATGCACACTTTCCTTTCTCTCTCTCTCTCTTTCCAGCCATAGCATGCTTTGAGTCCTTCCAACACTCCCTGGCCCCTCCAACCCAGATCTGACTCACATAACCAACTTCCACTAGGACTGCCCACCCCTGGTTGCCACTATACTCATCCAATTTATTTTTTTATTTTTATTTTTTTGGAGACAGAGTCTCACTCTTTCACTCAGGCTGGAGTGCAGTAATGCGATCTCAGCTCACTGCAACCTCTGCTTCCTGGGTTCAAGCGATTCTCCTGCCTCCGCCTCCCACGTAGCTGGGATTTCAGGCAAGCACCACCGCGCCAGGCTAATTTTTGTATTTTTTTAGTAGAGACAGGGTTTCACCATGTTGGTCAGGCTGGTCTCAAACTCCTGACCTCAAGTGATCTGCCCACCTTGGCCTCCCAAAGTGTTGGGATTACAGGCATGAGCCACTGCACCAGGCCTATTCTTCACAGTCACTCCAGGTATAGTGTCTTCTGGGAAGCTTCCATAGCAGAGGCATGGCCCACCTTAGGCCACATTATCTGGCTTGATGACTCAGAACACAATTTTGCTTTCCTTTGGAACATTACCTTAGTTTGAAGGCTTAAATACATTGTCCACTGTGTTGGCTGACTCTCACTCACAGTGACCTGTTCCCTGTTATGTATAACCTGTGAGGATTTTTCTCTCTCGCTCCACAGACAAGGCAACCTGAACTTTAGCCCACACTCCTCTCTCTAGTTTTCAGGGGTTTTTTTGTTTTTCCTTTTTTTTTTTCCTGGTCACTGAGGACTTCTCTGACTTTGAGGCATTTAGTTCTACTTTTGAAATGTTTCGTGTTTTTTTGTTTGTTTGTTTGTTTTGAGACAGGGTCTCGCTCTGTCACCCTGGCTGGAGTGCAGTGGTATGATAACAGTTCACTGCAGCCTGGAGCTTTTGGGCTCCAGCAATCCTCCCACCTCAGCCTCTCAAGGAACTGAGACTACAGGCACCCACCATTACGCCTGGCTATAAAATGTTTCTTATTATATTTTATCCAATGTTTGACATATTTTGAAACTAGAAGACTTCCTGTTATCCTAGTACATAATGTTACCAAAAAATATAATTACCTAAGAATGCAAATGCATATTATATTATTTAAGAAAACTTGTTTATTTCACGACACTGGAATCTCCATGAGAAAAGGGAATGTATGTGTTTTGGTTCATCACTGACCTCAGCGTTTTTTTCTTAATCAATGTCTGCCACAGAGCAGGCACCCAAAAAATATTTCTTGAATGAATGAACAGATCAGACCCCGAAGGGTGGGGGATTTTTCTTGGAGCACTTTGCTGAATAGCAGGCTGAATTTAACCAAAGGCTATATGACAAATTCCAAGATGTTCAACATTCCCCCAGGCACTTGCAGATGAAAGTCTCAGAGTCTTTGATCACCAGAAAATGTGGCTCTCCCACTAGTCTAATGTCATTAATCTTTAATGCATTTTTCACTCCATCCATCCTACACTTAAGTTTCCATATTCTTCATTAATTTTGACATCAGCAGTCTGAATTCCTCTGAGGCCCAAGGCACTAGAGCTCTGCCTTCAAATACCAAAGGCATATTTTTTTAAAGACAGGCAAAATTTTCGCCCACAAGATTTTGTGTAACAATATTACCAATTAGCTCCTTGTACCATCCAAATAAATTGCCTACTAGTCATCACTTTAAGGGATTAATTGACCATGCAAATATTAAGAGGCATAAAATTCTGCTGCCAAGCAGGGACCTAGTTAAGGCCTCTTTATTTCTCCTTGGGAGCAAACTCCTTTATATTTTAATCATATTGTATCATTCAGATAAAAATTACAAAGTTCACTTAAGTTTTTAGTCCCTAGGATCATCCTCAATTTATCTGCTCTTTGCTATCTGGGTTGGGCCAGCCTTTCTTCAAAGATTTCACATGAAGAAGGCAGCTGTTAGGAGGTAAATGTTAGAACTCCAGCTGGTTTTCCATCTTTCCTTTTGTGCCTTGGAGAGAGCAACCATGGCAGAATTCCCTCTGCAAACAAAGGAAGTCTACGCTTATCTGAGCTATGGACAGAATCAGAATTTTGGTCATAGACAGTCCCTTAAATATCCTCTAAGTCCAGTGAAGTGTTAAGGAAGTGAATAAGGCAGAGTCTATGAGGTAGGGCCCCAGTGGGAAACAAATGGCACAGTCAAATAGAATAATGAGGAGAGTTTTGATGAGGGAATCGTTGACAGAGGGTGCAAGAAAACTATAAAAGCAGTAACAGTACTGTGATGTTAGTGCCAGCAGAGCTGTTCCCACTTCTTAGCTGGAAGAGGACAATGGGAGGGAACTGTTATCAGAACCTGGAAAGAAAGACTTACAGAGAGGGCCACCTTCTTAGGAGCTGTGGTTTTTGTTTAAGGTGACAGCCAGTCCAAAGTGATCCCTTTGAGAAGGAACCCAATGGAATAAAATACCTCAGTCTCCCTTTCCTACCCCCAATCCCTGCCCCAAGTCCTGCCAGTGCTCCCCATTGGCTGATCCTAACAGGAAGCCAGAAAGCAAGAGAGTTCTCCAAGGTATCCCAAGTGCTCAGTCTTCTAAGAATAGAGTGTGCTGGAAAAAATAAAAGCTGAGTGTACATCTGGAGGAGAAAACAGAAGGCCTCCAATTCTGCTGGGATCAGAATCCTGTGTTCAAAGTCAGCTCTGTCTTAACAAGTTGATTAACCTTGATCAAGCTATTTAATCTCTGGGCCTCTGTTTCTTTATCACTCAGAGATTGAACACCAACAATAAAAGCCCTCCTCACAATGTTTCCGGTCAAAATACACTATTTTAAGATAAACGTCATGATTTGATTAATTGGCTAGGAAGAGCAAAGAAAGGAAGGAAAAGAAAAGAAAAAAGAAGAAAGCATTGAAGTTTAAACGAGCAGAAAAAGACAACATATTTAGATGTATATAACCATACAAATAAAATGTCATTTATGGAGCTATTATACTTCACGAAGTATATAGTAGCAGCTTTGCACACATTTAATTCTCACTGAATTAATAGGTGGTAATCTTAAACCCATTGTACTGAAGACTAAGCTAAACTTATAGCCCTGTTATTATAAATATGACCTTTAAAAATGCTTACCAGCTAGTCATTAATATCCAATTTTAGAAAAGAAAGAAAATGGCAGAGTACTGGTTTTTAGTAAGAAACTCATAAAACTACGGTACAGAGAAAGGTACATTTTCTTAAGACCTCTGTATTTACCAGGATTGGTGAAGTTCTAGAATGTTAATTCACCAGAGAGGGTCACTCTCATAAGTGCTTTAGAGGCCTGTAAGCAAAGCTATTGATTTCTTCTTCTGCAAGACTTTATTTACAAGTTTATTAACATGATCAACATCAAAGTAACTTGTGTCTCAGGAACCACAGTTATAACAAGAAAGCAGTTTCTCAGGAGATTGCAAGTTTAATCACATGATTTGGAAGCCTTTCAACTCTTTTTCATTCCCCAACTAGGTGGATTTTATCTTCAACTCGCATTGCATTTGGAAAACTGGCCTCATGGGATCTAGCAATGTGCTCTTTAATAAAGACCACTATGATGGCAAGAATGAAGGACACCTTGCTGACTCATCCATGAATAGAATAATAAGAAAGTTCTAAAAACCAAAACCACAGTGAGATACCATATCATGCTGTCAGAATGACAATTATTAAAAAGTCAAGAAACAATAGATGCTGGTGAGATTATGGAGAAAAAGTAACACTTTTACACTCTTGGTGGGAGTATAAATTAGTTCAACCATTGTGGAAGACAGCGTGGCGATTCCTCAAAGACCTAGAGGCAGAAATACCATCTAACCCAGCAATCCCATTACTGGGTATATACCCCAAGGAATATAAATCATTCTATTATAAAGATGCATGCATACATATGTTCATTGCAGCACTATTCACAATAGCAAAGACACGGAATCAATCCAAATGCCCATCAGTGATAGATTAGATAAAGAAAATCTGGTACATACACACCATGAAATACTATGCAGCCACAAAAAGGAAATAGATTGGGAGTGGAGCCAAGATGGCCGAATAGGAAAAGCTCCAGTCTACAGCTCCCAGCGTGAGCAATGCAGAAGATGGGTGATTTCTGCATTTCCATCTGTGGTACCAGGTTCATCTCGCTAGGGAGTGCCAGACAGTGGGTGCAGGACAGTCGGTGCAGCACACCATGTGTGAGCCAAAGCAGGGCGAGGCATTGCCTCAATCGGGAAGCGCAAGGGGTCGGGGAGTTCCCTTTCCTAGTCAAAGAAAGGGGTGACAGATGGCACATGGAAAATCGGGTCACTCCCACCCTAATACTGCGCTGTACAGATGGGCTTGGAGAACGGCACACCAGGAGAGTGTGTCCTGCACCTGGCTCGGAGGGTCCTACGCCCATGCCCACGGAGTCTCTCTGACTGCTTGAAGAGCAGTCTAAGATCAAACTACAAGGCGACAGCGAGGCTGGGGGAAGGGCGCCCGCCATTGCCCAGGCTTGCTTAGGTAAACAAAGCAACCAGGAAGCTGGAACTGGGTGGAGCCCACCACAGCTCAAGGAGGCCTGCCTGCCTCTGTAGGCTCCACCTCTGGGGGCAGGGCACAGACAAATAAAAAGTCAGCAGTAACCTCTGCAGACTTAAATGTCCCTGTCTGACAGCTTTGAAGAGAATAGTGGTTCTCCCAGCATGTAGGTGGAGATCTGAGAACGGGCAAACTGCCTCCTAAACTGGGTCCCTGACCCCTGAGCAGCCTAACTGGGAGGCATCCCCCAGTAGGGGGAGACTGACACCTCACTCAGCCAGGTACTCCTGAGACAAAACTTCCAGGGGAACGATCAGACAGCTTAATTTGTGGTTCACAAAAATCTGCTGTTCTGCAGCCACCGCTGCTGACACCCAGCCAAACAGGGTCTGGAGTGGACCTCTAGCAAACTCCAACAGACCTGGAGCTGAGGGTCCTGTCTGGTAGAAGGAAAACTAACAAACAGAAAGGACACCCACACCAAAAACCCATCTGTACATCACCATCATCAAAGACCAAAAGTAGAAAAAACTACAAAGATGGGGAGAAAGCAGAGCAGAAAAACTGGAAACTCCAAAAAGCAGAGTGCCTCTCCTCCTCCAAAGGAATGCAGTTCCTCACCAGGAACGGAACAGAGCTGGACGGAGAATGACTTGACGAGTTGAGAGAAGAAGGCTTCAGACGATCAAACCACTCCGAGCTACAGGAGGAAATTCAAACCAATGGCAAAGAAGTTAAAACTTTGAAAAAATATTAGATGAATGTAAAACTAAAATAACCAATGCAGAGAAGTGCTTAAAGGAGCTGATGGAGATGAAAGCCAAGTTTTGAGAACTACCTGAAGAATGCAGAAGCCTCAGGAGCTGATGCGATCAACTGGAAGAAAGGGTATCAGTGATGGAAGATGAAATGAGTAAAATGAAGTGAGAAGGGAAGTTTAGAGAAAAAAGAATAAAAAGAAATAAACAAAGCCTCCAAGAAATATAGGACTATGTGAAAAGACCAAACTTATGTCTGATTGGTGTACCTGAAAGTGACAAGGAGAATGGAACCAAGTTAGAAAACACTCTGCTGGATATTATCCAGGAGAATCTCCCCAATCTAGCAGGGCGGGCCAACATTCAGATTCAGGAAATACAGAGAACACCACAAAGATACTCCTCGAGAACAGCAACTCCAAGACACATAATTGTCAGATTGACCAGAGTTGAAATGAAGGAAAAAATGTTAAGAGCAGCCAAAGAGAAAGGTCGGGTTACCCACAATGGAAGCCCATCAGACTAACAGCTGATCTCTCAGCAGAAACTCTACAAGCCAGAAGAGAGTGGGGGCCAATATTCAACATTCTTAAAGAAAACAATTTTCCACCCAGAATTTCATATCCAGCCAAACTAAGCTTCATAAGTGAAGGAGAAATAAAATCCTTTACAGAGAAGCAAATGCTGAGACATTTTGTCACCACCAGGCCTGTCCTAAAACAGCTCCTGAAGGAAGCACTAAACATGGAAAGGAACAACCAGTACCAGCCACTGCAAAAACATGCCAAATAGTAAAGACCATCGAGGCTAGGAAGAAATTACATCAACTAACGAGCAAAATAACGAGCTAACATCATATGGACCGGATCAAATTCACACATAACAAAATTAACTTTAAAAGCAAATGGGCTAAATGCTCCAATTAAAAGACACAGACTGGCAAATTGGATAAGGAGTCAAGACCCATCAGTGTGCAGTATTCAGGAAACCCATCTCACGTGCAGAGACCCATATAGACTCAAAATAAAGGGATGGAGGAAGATCTACCAAGCAAATGGAAAACAAAAAAAGGCAGGGGTTGCAATCCTAGTCTCTGATGAAATAGACTTTAAACCAACACAGATCAAAAGAGACAAAGAAGGCCATTACATAATGGTAAAGGGATCAATTCAACAAGAAGAGCTAACTATCCTAAATATACAGGTACCCAATACAGGAGCACCCAGATTCACAAAGCAAGTCCTGAGAGACCTACAAACAGACTTACACTCCCACACAATAATAATGGGAGACTTTAACACCCCACTGTCAACATTAGACAGATCAACGAGACAGAAAGTTAACAAGGATACCCAGGAATTGAACTCAGCTCTGCACCAAGCGGACCTAATAAACATCTACAGAACTCTCCACCCCAAATCAACAGAATATACATTTTTTTCAGCACCACACCACACCTATTCCAAAATTGACCACATAGTTGAAAGTAAAGCTCTCCTCAGCAAATGTAAAAGAACAGAAATTATAACAAACTGTCTCTCAGGCCACAGTGCAATCAAACTAGAACTCAGGATCAAGAAACTCACTCAAAACCACTCAACTACATGGAAACTGAACAACCTGCTCCTGAATGACTACTGGGTACATAACGAAATGAAGGCAGAAATAAAGATGTTCTTTGAAACCAACGAGAACAAAGACACAACATACCAGAATCTCCGGAACACATTCAAAGCAGTGTGTAGAGGGAAATTTATAGCACTAAATGCCCACAAGAGAAAGCAGGAAAGATCCAAAATTGAAACCCTAACACCACAATTAAAAGAACTAGAAAAGCAAGAGCAAACACATTCAAAAGCTAGCAGAAGGCAAGAAATAATTAAAATCAGAGCAGAACTGAAGGAAATAGAGACACAAAAAACCCTTCAAAAAATTAATGAATCCAGGAGCTGGTTTTCTGAAAAGATAAAAAAAATTGATAGACTGCTAGCAAGACTAATAAAGAAGAAAAGAGAGAAGAATCAAATAAATGCAATAAAAAATGAAAAAGGGGATATCACCACCAATCCCACAGAAATACAAACTACCATCAGAGAATACTACAAACACCTCTCGGCAAATAAACTAGAAAATCTAGAAGAAATGGATAAATTCCTCAACAAATACACTCTCCCAAGACTAAAGCAGGAAGAGGGTGAATCTCTAAATAGATCAATAACAGGCTCTGAAATTGTGGCAATAATCAATAGCTTACCAATCAAAAAGAGTCCAGGACCAGATGGACTCACAGCCGAATTCTACCAGAGGTACAAGGAGGAACTGGTACCATTCCTTCTGAAACTATTCCAATCGATAGAAAAAGAGGGAATCCTCCCTAACACATTTTATGAGGCCAGCATCATCCTGATACCAAAGCCCGGCAGAGACACAACCAAAAAAGAGAATTTCAGACCAATATCCTTGATGAACATTGATGCAAAATCCTCAACAAAATACTGGCAAACCAAATCCAGCAGCACATCAAAAAGCTTATCCACCATGATCAAGTGGGCTTCATCCCTGGGATGCAAGGCTGGTTCAACATACACAAATCAATAAATGTAATCCAGCATATAAACAGAACCAAAGACAAAAACCATATGATTATCTCAATAGATGCAGAAAACGCCTTTGACAAAATTCAACAACACTTCATGCTAAAAACTCTCAATAAATTAGGTATTTATGGGATGTATCTCAGAATAATAAGAGCTATCCATGACAAACCCACAGCCAATATCATACTGAATGGGCAAAAACTGGAAGCATTCCCTTTGAAAACTGGCACAAGACAGGGATGCCCTCTCTCACCACTCCTATTCAACATTGTGTTGGAAGTTCTGACCAGGGCAATCAGGCAGAAGAATGAAATAAAGGGTATTCAATTAGGAAAAGAGGAAGTCAAATTGTCCCTGTTTGCAGATGACATGATTGTATATCTAGAAAACCCCATTGTCTCAGCCCAAAATCTCCTTAAGCTGATAAGCAACTTCAGCAAAGTCTCAGGATACAAAATCAATGTACAAAAATCACAAGCATTCTTGTACACCAATCACAGACAAACAGAGAGCCAAATCATGAGTGAACTCCCATTCACAATTGCTTCAAAGAGAATAAAATACCTAGGAATCCAACTTACAAGGGATGTGAAGAACCTCTTCAAGGAGAACTACAAACCACTGCTCAATGAAATGAGGATACAAACAAATGGAAGAACATTCCATGCTCATGGGTTGGAAGAATCAATATCGTGAAAATGGCCATACTGCCCAAGGTAATTTATAGATTCAATGCCATCCCCATCAAGCTACCAATGACTTTCTTCACAGAATTGGAAAAAGCTACTTTAAAGTTCGTATGAAACCAAAAAAGAGCCCTCATCGCCAAGTCAATCCTAAGCCAAAAGAACAAAGCTGGAGGCATCACGCTACCTGACTTTAAACTATACTACAAGGCTACAGTAACCAAAACAGCATGGTACTGGTACTAAAACAGAGATATAGATCAATGCAACAGAACAGAGCCCTCAGAAATAATGCCACATAGCTACAACTATCTGATCTTTGACAAATCTAACAAAATAAGCAATGGGAAAAGGATTCCCTATTTAATAAATGGTGCTGGGAAAACTGGCTAGCCATATGTAGAAAGCTGAAACTGGATCCCTTCCTTAAACCTTATACAAAAATTAATTCAAGATGGATTAAAGACTTACATGTTAGACCTAAAACCATTAAAATCCTACAAGAAAACCTAGGCAATACCATTCAGGACACAGGCATGGGCAAGGACTTCATGTCTAAAACATCAAAAGCAATGGCAACAGAAGCCAAAATTGACAAATGGGATCTCATTAAACTAAAGAGCTTCTGCACAGCAAAAGAAACTACCATCAGAGTGAACAGGCAACCTACAGAATGGGAGAAAATTTTTGCAACCTACTCATCTGACAAAGGGCTAATATCCAGAATCTACAATGAACTCAAAGAAATTTACAAGAAAAAAACAAACAACCCCATCAAAAAGTGGGCAAAGGACATGAACAGACACTTATCAAAAGAAGACATTTATGCAGCCAAAAAACACATGAAAAAATGCTCATCATCACTGGCCATCAGAGAAATGCAAATCAAAACCACAATGAGATACCATCTCACACCAGTTAAAATGGCCATCATTAAAAAGTCAGGAAACAACAGGTGCTGGAGAGGATGTGGAGAAATAGGAACACTTTTACACTGTTGGTGGGACTGCAAACTAGTTCAACCATTGTGGAAGTCAGTGTGGCAATTCCTCAGGGATCTAGAACAAGAAATACCATTTGACCCAGCCATCCCATTACTGGGTATATACCCAAAGGACTATAAATCATGCTGCTATAAAGACACATGCACACGTATGTTTATTGCAGCACTATTCACAATAGCAAAGACTTGGAACCAACCCAAATGTCCATCAATGATAGACTGGATTAAGAAAATGTGGCACATATACACCATGGAATACTATGCAGCCATAAAAAATGATGAGTTCATGTCTTTTGTAGGGACATGGATGAAACTGGAAAACATCATTCTCAGTAAACTATCACAAAGACAAAAAACGAAACACCGCATGTTCTCACTCGCAGGTGGGAATTGAACAATGAGAACTAATGGACACAGGAAGGGGAACATCACACTCTGCGGACTGTTGTGGGGTTGGCGGGGGGGAGGGACAGCATTAGGAGATATACCTAATGCTAAATGACAAGTTAATGGGTGCAGCAAACCAACATGGCACATGGATACATATGTAACAAACCTGCACATTGTGCACATGTACCGTAAAACCTAAAGTATAATAATAAAAAAAAATCAAAAAAAAAAAAAGAAAATGTGGCACATATACACCATGGAATACTATGCAGCCATAAAAAATGATGAGTTCATGTCTTTTGTAGGGACATGGATGAAACTGGAAACCATCATTCTCAGTAAACTATCGCAAGGACAAAAAACCAAACACCGCCTGTTCTCACTCATAGGTGGGAATTGAACAATGAGAACACATGGACACAGGAAGGGGAACATCACACTCAGGGGACTGTTGTGGGGTGGGGGGAGAGGGGAGGGACAGCATTAGGAGATATACCTAATGCTAAATGACGAGTTAATGGGTGCAGCACACCAACATGGCACATGGATACATATGTAACAAACCTGCACATTGTGCACATGTACCCTAAAACCTAAAGTATAATAATAATAATTTAAAAAAAAAGGAAAGAGAGCATGTCCTCTGCAGGAACGTGGATGGAGCGTTATCCTCAGCAAACTAACACAGGAACAAAAAAACAAACACTACATATTCTCACTTATAAGTGGGAGCTGAACAATGGGAACACGTGGTGGTGGAGGCGGGGTGTGGAGCAACACACACTAAGGCCTGTCAGGGGATGGTGGGAAGAGGCAGAGGATGAAGAAGACAAGCTAGTGGATGCTGGGCTTAATACCCAGGTAATGGGATGATCTGTGCAGCAAACCACCATGGCACACGTTTGCCTATGTAACAAACCTGCACATCCTGCACATGTTCCCCAGAAATTAAAATAAAAGTTAAAGATTTAAAAGAAAAGTACACACGGTTTTGCTGTTCATGAAAATACATTGACTTTGGCTCCCATGCTTTATAACTGGTGGAAAATTCATCACCATGACTCACCTTCTTCTAATATAGGGCCCTGAAGTTCCCAAGAGCTTTTGCCTCCTAATCTCAGGCAATCCACACTACAGCCACGTGATAAGTATCTTCCTCCTGCCCCCACTCGTGAGAGAGGTTGAGGGATTTGTCTAAGGTGGTGTCCTTAAGCGTGTCTTCTTGTTAAGAAGCTGAATCTGAGCTCCACCTTAACCTCTTCAGTCAGAATCCTGTGGCTCTGAACAAGTTCTTCAGGTGATTCCAATTGATGCTCAAGTTGAAGAATTACTATTCTATACCAGATTTCTTAAATTCACCTGATAAAACTCACCTGGGATGTTCTTCTTCAACCAGCACTTCTAGCTGGTCAAATTGGTAGCCTCTGAAAGTCCCTCCCACAGAAATTCTGGTCTCAGTGATTCTCGGATGGTGTTACAGATTGAATTGTGTGTCCCCAAACTTCCTATGTTGTAATCCTAACCCAATGACTGCATTTGGAGACAAGAACTTTCAAGAGGTAATTAAGTTAAAATGGGACCATTAGAGTATACTTTAATTCAATGCAACTGATATTCTTACTAAAAGAGGTGATTAGGACACATAGACACACCATGGGCACACAGACACAGAGACACAACCATGTAAAGAGGCAGTGAGAGGGCAGCTGTCTGCTAGTAAGAGAGGAAAATCTGAGAAGAAAACCAACCTGCTGATACCTTGATCTTGGGCTTCCAGCCTCTAGAACTGTGAATGTATACATTCCCATTATTTAAGCCATTGAACTACAGTACTTTGTTATGGCAAAGTATCCATACTTTCAATAGGCGCCACAGGTGGTTCTTCTATTCCAGCCAAGCTCAAGAAATATTCCTGCTTACGCTTTCCTTTCGGATATGGTCTTTAAAACAGCAGCTTTAACGTAACAACGACTGACTCAGAGTCTGCATTCTAACAAAATTCCCAGCTGACTTACATGCAGAGTAAAGTTTGAGAAGCATTGCCGTGCACCACAATCTATGGTTGTCATATTTAGCAAACAAATTTTTGCAATATTTGAGACATATTCATACGTACATACATACGTCTATAAGTATACATATTTATACTAAAATATTCATCATTTATCTGAAATTCAAATTTATCTGGGCATCCTGTATTTTAACAGGCAACCCTACCACAACATCCTCTCTCAGAGTGCAGAAGGAAACTGGATTGGTTCACCAGAATGATGTCAGAACAAGACGGCCAAAGACTCTTGTTCTAAAAGCATCCTTCAGTGTCGTGTGTTTCTTATTCCCAAATTGAATAATGTAACAACACTGGAAAGGACATTTCCATTAGTTAAAAAAACAGCAAAACCTGATGATATTGTCTAATCTTCAGGTACTGAAGTTTCTCACTGGAAACATCTATATCAATTCTCACCCTTAAAGCTGACAGCTTGTTTTCTGGAAGGCAGCCCTGAATTCAAAGCTCCTTATCACCCAAACATTCTCAGAAATATCACGTGGTTATTTTTTGCGATAGTGCCATATCTCTCAAAGTTAAAATACCACGTCATTTATTTTGTTACTTCTTAAAAAATACCACAGAATGCTAGCACTTGGCTCAGCTACCTACTATCAGTGTCAACCTTGGCAAGTTACTTAAACTCTCCGAGCCTTGATTTCCTCATGTATAAAATATGGGTATCTGGTACACAGAGTAGTTGTGAGGGTTGAGTGAGTTAATGTGTGTGGTGTGAAGAGTGCTTGGTACAACTGTAATTGCCATGAAGTGTTACCTATTACTAACAAGGAAGTGGAAGTTCACAGATAAGACTTTTTTCAAGCATAGTCCCTGAATCCCTTGGGGTCCCTAAGTCAGAATCCCTTAGGGTGCCTGTTAAGAAATATATACAATGGAATACTACTGGGCCATAAAAATGAATGAAATCATGTTTTCCTTTGCAGCAACATGAATGGAACTGGAGACCATCAGAAAAAGAAAGTCAAACGCTGCATGTTCTTATATGTAAGTAGGAGCTAAATAATGTATACACGTGGACATAGAGTGTGGAATGACAGACATTGGAGACTCCGAAGGTTGGGGAGGGTGAGAGACGAGAAATTCATTAATGAGCACAGACATCACCACTATGCAATATATCCAGGTAACAAAAAGACACTTGGACCCCCTAAATTTATACAAATTTTTTAAAACAAATTTAAAAAATAGATTCCTGGGTCTCATCTACTGAATCAGAATCTCAGAGATCTCTGGTTATTACAAGTATCCCTCACCCCAAAAGTGTTCCTTAAGTACACGAAAGTTTGAGAGGCTTGTCATGGAGGTTAGGAGACCTGCCCACCTCTCAGTGGCAGTATCTTTCCTACCCAGTAGTGTATGAAACAGGTGCGTGACAAAGGACTCAGCGCATTCCACTAGAGGGCGAAATACAACGGAAGTTTAAGTGGTTTTTCCAAGGTAACAAGTTACCCTAGTAACAGGCAGAACCAGGATTTCAATGCATATCTCTAACTGTAAAGGTCTGCTCTCACCCGCCCCATCAGCAGGAACACAAATCTACCCAGGAGAGGCTTACCTGCATCTGACGATAGAGGAGAATGAAGTCTTCCAAAATTGCCTCCTCTCTGAAGAGACTTTGTACTGAACAGTGGACCCCAACATCCCTGTGGAAAGTGTGGGGCCTCCCAAGTGCCCTGCTAGAGCCAGCCTTGACAGTGAAGTGCATCTATCTGCTGAGGAGAGCCTCACTTTGGAGCAGCCCACAACCTGCAAGCGAAGGGCTCACACATCCCAGAAGAAGCCTGCAACCAGGATGGGCCGTTTAATCCAATGATTTCACATCCGAGAATTTTCTTTGAGAAACAGGAGTTTTTAATGTTTAGAAGAGGAGAAGATCAACAGCTCAGTCTCTTCAGAAAGTCAGTGTTAAAGAGGAGAACAAAGGTGGAGGGGATTGCTCTTGATGGAAAGACACTGAAGAGATGCAACAATCAAACATAATAACTAGTCCTTGGTTGGATCCTAATTTGAAAAACGTTCTCACTCATAAGTGGGAGTCGAACAATCAGAACACATGGGCACAGGGAAGGGAACATCACACACTGGGGCCTGTCAGGGGGTGGGGGCTAGGGGAAGGATAGCATTAGGAGAAATACCTAATGTAGATGATGGATTGATGGGTGCAGCAAACCACCATGGCACGTGTACACCTATGTAACAAACCTGTACGTTCTGCACATGTATCCCAGAACTTAAAGTATAATAATAATAAAAATCTAAAAAAAAGTAAAAATTAAAAGTTGGTGTTCAATGTTTAAAAAAAAAGCTGAAAGTGGCATTTTGGACAATTGGGTATTTTTTAAATGGACCATATATTAGATATTAGGGAATTGTGCTTAATTTTGTTAGGTACAATAATTATACAGGAGAAGTTCTCATTTTTATGAGACACATATTTATAGTAGTAGGGTGAAATGTTATGATGCATATGTTTTATTTTAAAATACTTAGGAAAAACATACACCAAGCAAGTATGGCAGAATGTAATCAGGCTGAATATACTTGCTAGCTGTATGTTTGTGTTCATTGTACTATCCTTTCTAATTTGCTGTGGGTTTGAAATTTTCTTAATAAAAAGTAAATTTAAAATAACTGAATGGGACATTTGGGGCCAGTAAATCCACTTCTAGAAACTTGTCAATATTCATTTGTTTATTGAAAAAATATTCCAAGCAATAAGAAAATATTTAGGCAAGTATTTAAGTTGACTATTGCAGGGCTATACATAATAGGTAAAACTTTAAAAAAAAAAAAAAAAAGCTAAATATCCAACAATTAGAAGCTGTTAAATAGGCAAATTGTAATTCATGTTCACAATGAAAGGATGTGCATCTCATAAACACAATGATACAAGTATCTTCTTCCGGAGTCATATAGGAAGGTATTCAAGATAAATTTATTATGTGAAAAAAGCAGGTACATACCAGCATGCATGCTGTTTTGCAAATGATCCCTTTTTGTGAAAAGAATCATGTATTTATTTAATTGTGATTTGACAAGCTAATGTGCATTGAGAACCTACTATTTTCCAGCCCCTGTGCCACATTATAGGATCATTTTAATATCATCACAATTTTCCAGACTAGGAAGTTGAGGCACAGAATGGTTACGTAATTTGCTCAAGAGATCATACAGCTAAAAGAGACAGAACTGGGATTTCAACCAGGTTTGTGGGATTTTCAAGCCCAAAGCCCTTACTCACTGCACTGCTCTCCACCCGGGAAGACAACATACCCAACCCCAGCACATTAATATGGATTCTGATTGTGTGGTGGAATGATGGGGAATTGTTTTTTGTTATGCTTCCCTGTAGCTTTTCCTTTTTTCTATAAGATGTATTACCTGGAGCTCTTTTCATAAGTTCAGGAACAAATCATAAAAAAAGATGGGAAAAAAAATGCAACAATGAGCAGAATTTTCTGGATCTGGGCCCAGATATCCATCATCATCTGGCTGTGTAATGCTGTCTGCTTACTCTGCTACTACCCTGGGAGACTGTTTCTATTTACCTTCTCTAAATTTCTCTCTGCGTTTGCTTGTGCCTGGCTTACACTGAGAGCGTAATCTGTCTCATTTTGTCGAGCCTTCTTGCCTTGATAAACTTCCCTTGTAATAATATCTTCTACTTTGTTGTAGATTGTATTTTCCAAAGATGGTGATAACAGTATCTCCCATCCCACATGCTGTGAATATATGACTTTGCCACTCTTGTATAAAGATAGGTTGTCCATATTCCTTCCTCTTGAACCCAGTGGAAATTTGTGACTGCCTCTATCAGTAGTATACATGGCAGAAGTGATCCTACATGACTTCCAAGGCTAGATCATAAAAGCTAACACAGCTTCTATCTAATTATTTCTTTTCAGGGATGCTTGCTCTTGGAACTTGGCCACCATGCTGTAAGGAAGTCCAGGCCACATGGAGAAGCCATGTATAGATGTTAGAGCCAACAATCCCAGCTGAGGTCCTAACCAAAAGCCATCATCAACCACCAGATACATGAGTGAGACCTTGAGATGACTCTAGCCTAAGCAGGGTCAGACTGAAACTACAAGAGAGATTTGATCAAGAAGCACCAAGTTGAGCCCAGTCCACCTCCAGAACCTTAACAGATAATAATATATTGTTATTTTACATCACTAAGTTAGAGGGTTTTGTTACACTGAAATAGATAACTGATAAATAGTTGGATAGTACACTGTAATTTATAAAGCACTTTTACTTTCATTGTCATAACTCTTACAATCTTGTGAATGTAGATAAGAAGATTCTTTATGCAGAGGAAAAAGCTAGAGCTCTGAGAGTTAGGAATCTCGGATTATAAATATGACAGAACTGGCCTATATCCTATTTCAGGTACTTACTATTAATAGCTACATGCTCTTAGACAGTTTACTTAAATTTTGAAAGACTGTTTTTCTGTAAAATGGGTATAATAATATTACCAACCTTACAGAGCTGAGCAATGGGTTGTCTAATGCATGTGAAGTCATTAGCACCACCTCATCTCAAAAAATGTTTCTGGTTTGGGGGTCCAATACGTTGGAGGTAGTCTTGACTCCTTTTTTTTATCCCTCACATTAAACCCTCAGCATATTCTAGAAGCTGCAGCTTCAGAATACATGAAGAACCCCATGACTTCTCCAAGTCTCCACTGGTCCAAGCCCCTATCATCCCTCCACTTCACTAGGGCAATTGTCCCTATGGTCTTCCTGCTCTACCCTTGCCTCCACACGAGTCTGTTTTCCATACAGCTGCAGAAGTGACCCGGCAATCATGGAATCGGGTAGTGTCATGCCTATGGCTTCCCATTCAGCATATTCTAGCTGCTCCAGCTGCAGAATACATGAAGAACCATATGCCTCCTCATTCCACTCAGAGCAAAAACTCCCAACAGGAAACAGCCAGGCCTGTGTGCATAATCTGCTCCCTGTTATCTCTCCCACCCGATTTTCTTCCACTTTTTCCCCTTGCTCGCCCCCCTTCTGCCTTGCTGGCCTCTTTACTTCTCAAAAGGCCTGTTCCAGCCTCAGGTCCTTTGCAGTTGCTCTTCCCTGTACCTGAGAGACTTTTTCTCCAGGCATCTACCGGGCTCATCCATCCCTTCTTTGGAGACTTTGCTCAAATGGTAGCTCTTACTAAGGCTTTCAAAGACCATCTTATTTAAAATTGCCACCTCCCAGTACCCCAGCACTCCCATCCTCCTCCCTAATTTACTTTCACTCTAGGGCTCATCATCATCAGACATTCCATATGCTTCGACTTATTTGTCTGTCTCCACCTATACCCAATAGAGAGTGGCCTTTATAAGGGCAAAAATTTCTGCCAGTTTTGTTTGTTTCTTAAGTCTGAGAACCTAGAATAGTGCCTGGTATGTAGAAGATATTCAATAAATATTTGTTTATCATAAGTGAGCGCTTGACAACTGATTTAAAATTTTCTTAAAGGATAGCAATTGTCATATTATTAGAATTAAAATCCAAGTTTTCTGACTTCTACCTGTATATCTACTTAGTAGGTTGAATAATTGGCATCCTCAAAAGATATGTCAACTCCTAAACCTCATAACCTGTGAAAGCAGCCTTATTTGGTAAAAGGGTCTTTGCAGATGTAATTAACGATTTTAAGATGAAATCATCCTGAATTTAGAATGATCCCTAAATCCAATGACAGATTTTCTTATAAGAAGAAAAAAGGCATAGAGATTTAAGAGGAGATGACCATGTAAAGAGGGAGGCAGACATTGGAGTAATGCATCTGCAAGTCAAGAAACATGAAGGACTGCCATGCAGCCACCAAAACCTAGGAGAGAGACATGAACTGATACCTTCTCAGAGCTTCCAGATGGAACCAACCCTGCCAGCACCTTCATTTTGGACTTCTAGCCTCTACAATTATGAGAGATTACATTTCTGTTATAAGCCTAGTTTTGTTACAGCAGCTCTCAGGAACTAATACATCTGCTACATCCTGATGTCTCCTTGGACACCAAATTGGTCTCCAACTCAGCGTGGCAATCTGGACTTGAGCTTATTCTGCCATCAGGCCTCACTGTAAACTGTATGTCATTTTTCTATGTGGACAAGCACCTTGGCACAGCCTCTACTCTAGTCTGGGTACCACGTTAGCCACTTCTCTCACCAGCCTAGTCTGACCTCTGATCTTGATGCTTCCCAACTTGTCCTGACCATGGCTCACTGCTGCTGCAAGCGGCTGATAAGTTTCCTTGGTCCTGCCTCTGTGCCTGTATTTCCAATTAACATCTCTAGACCTAAGTGGGCTGCACAAAATACGGCATTCAGAACCAGAACAATTGGTCTTTTGAGTCCCAGCCAACTGTCTGTGGATCACCCAGGGCTCCATACCAGCTGGTGATCTCACTGCCCCTCTGAACCTTCTGGCCAGACTGCATTAATAAACTGCTGAAAGAACCTTTGGTTCCTGTAACTTTTTCCAGCCTGATGTCTACTGTGATGTTTAATTTATGTTGTTAAGAAATAAAAGAAGTGCACTCCTTCCTGCTTAAAATGTTTACGTCAGCCGAGATCTGGCACTGTTTTTCCTGTATCATGGAGAAAGAGCATTAGGAGGAAGATTTTCTCTCTAAATCCAGAAAGGTTTAGCAATATCCTCCTCCAAACAGATTGGGACAACATCATTTCAGATTTCCCAAAACTTCTGGATAGATGAGGACTCCCTTGCACAAACTGGTACCCAAATGTCAAAACCTCTTTCTTCCTAACCTGGAACGGAGATTGGCAACTAAACAGATAGAGTTCAAAATATCTTCTGCTTCCTGTTAACCAAGTTGTCATGCTCCCAACCTACCCTAATTTGTCAAGTCTTCCCTCAATTCAGGCAAGACGAAGCAAGGGACACCCACTTCCTTCCCACCTCCTCCACCCACCTCCTTCCTTTACTCATTCACTAAGAGGGAAGCCTTCACTTTAAAAATAGAATTAAAAAAATATACAAGAGCAGAGCTCTTAAGCACTCATCAAAGGGAGGCTTTTATCTATGAGTAGATGAAGGCTAAGAAAAATAGTTTTCTATCTAGATTGAAGATTTTTCAACACAAAAAGAAATTCCATGCAATTGGCCCAAGATGTATTGAGTATTTATGTACCTAGAATAGTATGTTTATGAAAGCCCTGCTCCCCTAGCATGTAAGTTCCTTGAGGGCAGGGATTTTTCTCTATGTTCACTAAAAATATTACTTCTAATGGTCCTGGTGCATAGTCGGTGCTCATTAAACACAGGAAGAACGTTGAATGAAGAATGTTGAATCCTTAGGGAAGAAAGCAACTGGAGATTCTGGGAGAAACTTCAGAGAGGATCCTAAAATTCCAAAGCAGCCAGGCCTTCTGGGGATGATCTAGTCTATACCTGAATTTTTATTAATGTTAATAACAGCCAGTGCTTATTATTGAGTGCCAGGCACTGAGCTGAGCTCTTTAGTTTCATTTCCTTATTGAATTGTGTTGCTATCCTTCTTATTCATATAAGGAGACAGGCGATCAAGGAAAGTAAGTAACTAATCTTAGGTCACACAGCTAGTGAATGGCCAAGCCAGGATTCACACCCAGGTTTTTGAGGCCAGTGCCTAGACTCCAATTCTTTGGTATATTGCCACTTTTTATAGTTCAGTAAACTGAGGCATAAAAAATGGAAGAGGCTACCCTAGTTTGCACACCTCAAAAGTAGCATGGAGAACTTAAACTTGGCATTATTGGATTCCTAACTCAGTGTTCTTGCTACAACACCACACTGCCTCTTATCACTAATAAAACCAGGAATTTTAAAACTTCAGCTCTTCTCATAAAAATGTTTTCTCATCCTGATACTCTTCTCTTTGGTACTTGGAAAGAAATCTGGTTGGTATATTTAAAAAAGAAAACTTCTAAAAAATCAAAAAATTCTTTTGAGAAAAAGCAACATGTTTAATGACCAAAAGAAAAAAGGCTTTTATTCACATAGAAAAAGTTAACCTGCTTAAAATATTAATATAGTGTTTATATATTGCCTTTCTTCCAGGAACTGAAAGAGTTTAATATAGCTCATTAATTCCTAGACTATTTCTGTGAGATAAGAGAACAAGCATCATTATCTATATTTTAATATGAGGAAACTGAAGCATAGACCCAACTGGAGAGTTGAGAAATAGAGCGAATTTGTATTCCAAGCCAAATGCGAAAGACATGATCATTAAGTCAAGCTACAGCTAGAATGTTTGTTGAATGTGGATCATTTCTGTGAAGCATGTTGGTCTTTGTCGAGGTGCCTTGAGAAGCCCATGGCATGATAGCTTTAATCAGCCAGCCCTATGATTAATGTAGCATTTTTTTGAAGTGACGATTTTTAAAACATGAGTCTCAAATTTGAGAATGTATCAGAATCACCAGGATGGAGAAAACACACATTGCTAAATCCCGTCCCCAAAGTTTCTGATTCACTCTCTCTGAGCAGTGGCTAAAAGTCTGCATTTCTCACAAGTCCCCAGGCCATGCTGCTGCTGCTGGTCCATGAATATGCTTTGAGAACCACCCAACTACAGTGACTCACCATTGCAGATGGCCCTGCCGGAGGTCATCACACAGACTCTGCAGTGAAAGCTGCCCAGGTTTGAATCCTGCTCTGCCACTTCCTAGCTAAATGACCACTGATAATTCATATGACTCGCTATTTTGTATTACAATTGATTTCTTTTGAAAAAAAAATCAGGCCTATGATAATTTTACACAGTATGCAGCGGATAGAAAGTGTTCAATAATTGTTAGCTACCCTCCTATTTTGTCATGACTCAGGCTACAGGCTTAGAAACCTTCCCTGATGCTACAGAAGCCCTCACTAACAAGGTATCATAAATTAGGAAATATCCCTCCCAAGAAGTTGGGCAGTCCCTAGGGAAATTAACATCAGGCCGAAATCTTAATTATGGGAATGATCATGAAATTTGCAAGGCCTGATACTTTGATCAACAGGGAATACTATTTTAGGGCATGAACTCACAAGGTTTCCTTTAAAAGTCCTATTAGCAAGGGTAGGGATATGAACTTTGATATATTTCCAGAGAGTTAAGTACTGTAACAAATTATCAAATTTTAATGATGCTGGTGAGGATAACTATGTTTGATGAGGTGTATTCAGAAATACTTAGTCTGAATTCTAATGAAAGAGATTTTCCTCCATTTCTAGTTTGCATTTGTTCCCCGCTCAGAGGAAAGGATTCTGTGTATGTGCTGAATGATAATAGTATGTTAAAAATTTTACCCAAGTTTTAACAAATCTTCCAGAGAAATAGAGGATTTATTCTCCGTATTTAAATCAAATCACCAACAGAATGCAACAGAAATGATGATATGCCTGTTCTGTGCCTGTCTTAAGAAGGTATAGCATCCTCTGCTTTTGCACTCTGGGGAAGGCCAGCTACCATGTAAGATCTGAATATGCTAAAATTGCCAGGCTGTGCTAAGACCAACCTAACCATGTGAACTGAGTCCCAGATCAGGAGCTCCAGTCAATACCCCAGCCAACAGGCAGCTCTGATTTCCCTGCCATGTGGCTGAGGCTATCTTGGAAGCAGATTCTCCAGCCTTCAACAAGCTGCTCCATCTAATCCAGTTTGGGACTAAATAAATAAAATGGTTATTGTCTTAAGCCACCTAGTCCACTGTGGCTTCATTCATGAAGCAGCAACAGATAAGTGGAATAGCTAACTTAAAGAATAGCCCGGTGCTGTTTATTATAGGCACTCTGCATAAAAGTTCATCTTCATACAGCCCTAACCAGCCCACAGTGATTTATTGGTGCTTTGTAAAACATATTGATTCCAAATAAACAATTATGCATATGTTATTTGATACCAGTTACTAATAACAATTTTTTTTTACTGTTCTGTTCACAACTTTTTGATTTTTATATCAAGGAAGAAGGCCAAGAGAAATTCTCTTTCTTGATCTTGACTGTGACAGTATGACGATCTAGACCTAACATTTCATTACTTCTCATGTTCATTTTTATCATAAAAACATCAGAAAGAAAAGCCAACTGGTCAAAAGTACAAAGGTGATGACTTAGTTGACCAGATGGTTTCATGTGTATTTAAAACTACATGCAACCCAGTGCATTTGGGAGCTGATGATAAAAAGACACTGACTGCACAGTGACACTTTCCATCCTCCAGCATTACATCACCTGCCTTGGCAGAACCACACATTTCTATAGGTGATGGGGACCACTGTGCACAGTCAAAATATCTAAGTTTGGTCATTGCCATTCACTTTTACCACTGCACCTTCCAAAATGAGACAACACACACAAAATCCAAATGCATAGATAAGCAAATTGCTGCTTCATAAATCTTTCGTAAGATCTAATTTCGTTCTATTTTAAGCCCTGAATAAAAACTCATACATATCCAGTTGTAACAGCCTGAGACTTCTCTTAAAAGAGGGTTAATTCTCAATGGAACAATTTCTCCAGATTTCACATTCCTTCTAAATCTTTCTTTTCCCCCAGAGAATAGCAGGTGGTTACATCAACGGTTTGCTATGCTAAGAAGACTAGAATATGTATGAAGATTGTGTGTTTACTTTTGAGACTGTCGGGCTTTCCAAAACTTCTGCAAACAGGTACTTTAACCTCATGAAAGCTTTCATGAGAATTGAATACAGAGAGACATACACCTACGAAAGAAATGAATTGTACTATTTGCATAGTACATTTGTCTTATGCTGTCTACAGGGAGGAAGGAAGGTAAGCACTCTGGGAAGAGAATTGTGCTTACACTGCAGTTAATTCCATGGCTTCCTGGCAAGTTATTGCATGTTGGAAGCTCAGTATTACCATCTATACAAGACAACAGAAATGCCTCCCCATGAATGAAGCAAAATAAATGAAATGTTTGGAAAAGCACATTGATATGAACTCTACAAAGGCAAAGAACTATCATAATGATATATTATTATTATTATAGTCTTAATTACCTCTAAATATTAAGAATCATTATCATTGTTGGTTATCTGTTTTGCACTCCTTGAAAGATTATCTTTACTACAGTAGTAGTTGTATGACCTTACACAAGTTAATTTTTCATCCCTAAGGCTCTCTTTTTTCCTCACCCAATATGGCAGAGTTGTGAAAGTTACATGAAATAACCTTGGAATGCATCACCACTACTTTAGCACTCTATCCTGGGAGCCAGTGCTGATTCAAGACCCTGAGTGCTTCAACCAGGGTTGCACCAACACAGGAGATTCCCCCAGTTTTATTCTTCTTGCTTCTGGCTCCCAGAATGAAGCAGCTGCTGTCAAAACCCTGCCCACCTCATATCTCCGCAGCACAGCTCTGAGCTGACCTGCCGTCACCACCATCATCATGCCATCATCTTCCCTCTCTGTCTTTCTACTTTGCCACCTGAAGACTTTCTTTATGTACCCAAGAGCTCCACTAGCCTGTGTGCTGGGAAAAATCTCAACCAATGATGAGTGGAAGTTGGTGAATAAATAGCCCCGTTTCTCACTGCGGCACTTCTACTATTCTTTCTAAAAGATTTTTGATGATTCTCGGGAAGATTGAGACCCACCTGTCCACAGCAGTAACCCACTCATTAACATTCCTTTTAACAGGCTTCTCTCTCTCCCCTCCTTCACCTTCCCCATTCCTTCACTTGAGCTTCCTGGTTGACTTCCAAAGCAAACGTATGAGCCAAAGACCTTGTTTCAAGGTCTGCTAGTGGGAGATCCTAACCAAGTCACCAAAGCCTGGGATGGATGTGCCTGATTGCCAAGCCTATCATTAGCCCTTGTCCTGACTGTACAACAGCCCTTGCCAGGATAAGTGAGTGCCTGGCATTTTCAGTTTCTATAGTGACATTAATTATATAAGCTCTGTCTCTGTATTGTCTTTATTTTCTATATTCTTCAAATATCAAAATATTTTAGATACATACAATAAAAAATTATAAATATCTGCTACTCAATATTTCTTTCATCAAGAGAAGGAAGCACATCTAGCTTTGTATTTCTCTGGTGTGTAAATATGTTGTAAAAACTCAAACATCATCTTTGTCTCTACTGCATGGTTCTCAACATCTGTTTATGAGCCCTCATAGTCCCTGAGCTCCCCATGAGACTTCTGGGGCTTTTTGATCTTATGTTACATTCAACCAGCAGGTTCACTCTTTGATAATCCAAAGACTAGAAGGGAAATTGAGACACTATCTTTAGCTCTTAACTTGCCCACAACCAAGTTAAGAAGACAATCATTTGCATACATAATTCTGATTTAAGATGAACTCTGGCTAATGCTGCAATGGAAGTACAAAAGACAGGATATTGGGGAAAGGAAGGATTCATTTCCAATGAGGGAATCAGGAAAAGATTGGGCATTTAGCTGTTTACAGATTCAATGCCATCTCTCAGACTAGGGCGACATGGCCAGCAAAAGCAGAGCACTAATCTGAAAATGTGAAAAAGTTGCTTTTGGCCCTGTGAGCAATCTGTAGCTACAGGAGTGCTCCTGTGAGTGACATGCTTTATTACAGATTTACAGGGAGCTCCTCTAGGGAAGTGTGTCTAGCAGTTATCCAAGTATGTACAAGTAAGCACAAGGTCAGGACCAGGTCAAGTAGGGAAGATGGCCACGTACTTGACACAACATTGAGACTCTTGCAGGACAGAGAATTTGTTGAGGAGATTTGCACTCACGGTCATATCCCATGTATGTTTTTCATGTTTGGGGAGAAGCAGCTTTTTATTGGCAAAGGCAGAGCTTGTCCATGTTGGCCGGCAATGTTTTCTCTTTTTCAATACCCATAGCTTACAACCGAGGTATCAGAAGCTGGTTACACATAATGCTTTGGCAACCCTTGTACAGCACTATGCAAATGTCATATGTTAGCATTTCTGTAATTGTCATATTTCAATTGCTGGTGTATCTTCTTATATCTAATTCTAACATATAACATAGTATTCGAAATCCATGTAAGAGTTTGATGGCTTTGGAGGCAAGGAACAGAAAACCCATCTCAAACCAGCTTAAATAATAAGGAAATTTACTTTCTAACATATCTGAAAATTCTAGAGATAGGGAAGACTAGTTAAGGCCTGAATTCAGTTTCTTTGTGATTCTCTTGGCTGTCTCTCTTCTCACTTAGCTTCATTCTTGAGCTGGTAGTGAGAAAGCTGCCTTAGTTCTACCATGGTGATGTCCTTGGTGGAGAGAAGCCATCTTTTCCAGTGGTTTTCACTTTTCCAAATGCTCCCTGTAAACATTGTGTCTTGTCTCCTTCTCCTCGACTGAGATGCACACTCTTTCCTGAGCTAATTCTTCTGTGCAGCAATTCTTCCAGTTGGTTGTCCTGGATTCCTACACCAGTTACTCTCAAGGAGATAGGAAATAAATCAGACCCATCCTGAAGCTGGGGACAGGCCCCCCTCCCCTGAAGAATTTGTTGCTGATATGGTTTGGCTATGTCCCCACTCAAATCTCATCTTGAATTGTAGCTCCCATAATTCCCACGTGTTGTGGGAGGGACCCAATGAGAGATCAATGAATCATGGGAGCTGTTTCCCCCATACTGTTCTTGTAGTGGTGAATAAGTCTCATGAGATCTGATGGTTTTATAAGGGGAAACCACTTTCACTTCATTCTCATTGTCTCTTGCCTGCCTTTCACCTCACCGTGATTGTGAGGGCTCCCTGGCCACATGGAACTGTGAGTTCATTAAACCTCTTTCTTTATAAATTATCCAGTCTCGGGTATGTCTTTATCAGCAGCGGGAAAACAGGCTAATACAGTTGCCACAAGGGGGAAATCTGAATACCCAGAGTAAGTCAGGAAGGAAGGAGTGAATTACAAACTACATCCACCATGTTAGTGGAGATTAAATGGCTTAAGATAGGTAGAGCACTTGGATAATAACTGTGATATGGAAAAATGCTTAAATAATATTAACTGCTCTTTTTGGAATGTTAAAATTAGTAACTAATCTATTTTTCTAAATAAAATTCTAGAAATTCAGGCAAAGAAAAATTGGTGTCTAAGCAAAAAAAATTATGATCTTACATAAACTAATTTATAGATTTTTTACTTGACCAATGATTAGGTATTATATATTTTCCAGTAGAATTTTAGTCAATCAATATGTTTTAATATCTGCACCATGAAAGACACAATTACAAATGCTACATGAGACATTAAGTGTAAAAATATAGCTTCTTCTAGACACAAGGTAGCTAACACATATATACCATATCAGTGTACAATAACAACACTCAAGGAGTCAATACTCAATAATAAGTGAAATACTAATATTTATATGTAATATAAATATGTATATATAATCTATTTATATAATAATAGAAATACTGAATAAGTGTTTCAGCACTACAGTGTTTAAGAGCCCGGTCATTAATGCCATGCAACATATGGTTTGAATTCTTGCCCTAGCATTGGCATCTGAGTGATATTGAGAAACTTGTTAATCCATCCCTAGCTTTACTCTTCTGTACCTATCCCATTGGATTATTGTAAGGGTTAAATTAAATGAGCTGATGCAAATAATTGTTGTCGCTGAATCTGGCACATATTACATACTCCAAAAACATTAGCTACCCTTAGAATCACCATCTTCATAATCTGTCAGGTTTATAAACTCAATCTCAGTTTTAAAAAAAGTGTACGAAGCTGAAAGGTTAAAAAAAAAAAAAGTAGGATATAGTTGACCACATAATCACAAGTCACACTTGGGAACTCAGTGAACAGCCAAACTGGTGCAGGAGAAGACTCCAGTTAATAACAGGTCATATTTCTACAATACCATCTCACTGAATCCTCACCCCTTTTAAATTCAAGAAAGAAGAAAGGTACCTAAGGTATTGAAGTTTCCCCATAAGTAACTGTTGAAAGGGTGATGATGGAATAAAAATCAAATAGTTGGCTGGGCACGGTGGCTCATGCCTGTAATCCCAGCACTTTGGAAGGCCGAGGCGGGCAGATCACGAGGTCAGGAAATCGAGACCATCCTGGCTAACATGGTGAAACCCCGTTTCTACTAAAAATACAAAAAAATTAGCTGGGTGTGGTGGTGGGCGCCTATAGTCCCAGCTACTCGGGAGGCTGAGGCAGGAGAATGGCGTGAACCCGAGAGGCAGAGCTTGAAGTGAGCCGAGATCGTGCCACTGCACTCCAGCCTGGGCAACAGAGCGAGACTCCACCTCAAAATAAATAAATAAATAAAATAAAATAAAATAGCTAATAAAATGACTTCCTTTTAGTGTTTGATTAGTAAACAGCAGGGATAAAACTAGAAAAGAACACAGGTATTCTAATTCCTGATCTCTTTTTAGTGTTTCCTAGGATACTCAACTCCCTCCTTGTAAAGGAATTAAGAGAGAGAAGTTTGGTAAAAAGCATTTCTGGGGAATGTAATATCCTGAAGCTGAGGTGCATCCATAAGAAACAAATCGATTATGTTCTCAGAGTCAGCACAGTGTGTGGGAAAGCACGCAGGTAGGGTGAAAGCCTCAGTTTTTCCTCCACAGCTCTGTGACCTTGGACAAATTACTTACCTTCTCTGTATCTCATTTCCCTCATCTATAAAAGGGCATAAAGTACTCATTCTCATCTCCTAGAGTTGTAAAGATTCAGTGCAGCAATGCATAGAGGACCTTTTAGGACACTGCTGGTTTTTCTTTGGGTTCTCTCCACTCTATGTTTGAATCCATGCAATTCACGGATCTCTTCTCCCTTTGTCAGAGACTTCGCTGTTTGCTTTTCTAGCTCCAGGAGCCGTGCATCCACAAAGAATGGTGGCAGGGATTGCTGTTCCACTGAAACCCCCGCAGAGAGGCAATCACCTCCCTCATCACACATAGCATTCAAACTAGAGAAAATGGCTACAATTTAATTTCCATGAGTCTGACACTCGGGACTGGCCTGAGTATCAACAACCACATATTAATAATTTGTAGGTTCCAGTGCAAAATGAAAATGTAGGGCGTCTTATTTCAAACCTATTAAGAATTTCAGTGGAGCCAAGATGGCCGAACAGGAACAGCTCCGGTCTACGGCTCCCAGCATGAGCGACACAGAAGATGTGTGATTTCTGCATTTCCATCTGAGGTACCGGGTTCATCTCACTAGGGAGTGCCAAACAGTGGGTGCAGGACAGTCGGTGCAGCGCACCATGCACAGGCCGAAGCAGGGTGAGGCATTGCCTCACTTGGGAAGTGCAAGGGGTCGGGGAGTTCCCTTTCCTAGTCAAAGAAAGGGGTGACAGACGGCACCTGGAAAATCGGGTCACTCCCACCCTAATAACTGTGCGTTTCCAGCGGGCTTGGAAAACTGCACACCAGGAGACTGTGTCCCGCACCTGGCTCAGAGGGTCCTACGCCCACAGAGTCTCTCTGATTCCTAACACAGCAGTCTTAGATCAAACTGCAAGGCGGCAGCGAAGCTGGGGGAGGGGTGCCTGCCATGGCCTAGGCTGGCTTAGGTAAACAAAGCAGCCAGGAAGCTCGAACGGGGTGGAGCCCACCACAGCTCAAGGAGGCCTGCCTGCCTCTGTAGGCTCCACCTTTGGGGGCAGGGCACAGACAAACAAAAAGTCAGCAGTAACCTCTGCAGACTTAAGTGTCCCTGTCTGACAGCTTTGAAGAGAGTAGTCGTTCTCCCAGCATGCAGCTGGAGATCTGACAATGGGCAGACTGCCTCCTAAAGTGGGACCCTAACCCCTGAGCAGCCTAACTGGGAGGCACTGCCCAGTAGGGACAGACTGACACCTCACTCGGCCGGGTACTCCTCTGAGACAAAACTTCCAGAGGAACAATCAGACAGCTGGATTTGCAGTTCACGAAAATCTGCTGTTCTGCAGCCACCACTGCTGACACCCAGCCAAACAGGGTCTGGAGTGGACCTCTGGCAAACTCCAACAGACCTGCAGCTGAGGGTCCTGTCTATTAGAATGAAAACTAACAAACAGAAAGGACACCCACACCAAAAACCCATCTATACATCACCATCATCAAAGACCAAAAGTAGAAAAAAACTACAAAGATGGGGAGAAAACAGAGCAGAAAAACTGGAAACTCTAAAAAGCAGAGCGCCTCTCCTCCTCCAAAGGAACGCAGTTCCTCACCAGCAATGGAACAAACCTGGATGGAGAATGACATTGACAAGTTGAGAGAAGAAGGCTTCAGACGATCAAAATACTCCGAGCTACAGGAGGAAATTCAAACCAATGGCAAAGAAGTTAAAAACTATGAAAAAAAAATTAGACAAATGTTTAACTAAAATAACCAATGCAGAGAAGTGCTTAAAGTTGCTGATGGAGCTGAAAGCCAAGTTTCGAGAACCACCTGAAGAATGCAGAAGCCTCAGTAGCCAATGCGATCAACTGGAAGAAGGGGTATCAGTGATGGAAGATTAAGTGAATGAAATGAAGCAAGAAGGGAAGTTTAGAGAAAAAAGAACAAAAAGAAATGAACAAAGCCTCCAAGAAATATGGGACTATGTGAAAAGACCAAACCCAAGTCTGACTGGTGTACCTGAAAGTGATGGGGAGAATGGAACCAAGTTGGAAAACACTCTGCAAGATATTTTCCAGGAGAATTTCCCCAATCTAGCAAGGCAGGCCAACATTCAGATTCAGGAAATACAGAGAATGCCACAAAGATACTCCTCGAGAAGAGCAACTCCAACACACATAATTGTCAGATTCACTAAAGTTGAAATGAAGGAAAAAATGTTAAGGGCAGCCAGAGAGAAAGGTCGGGTTACCCACAAAGGGAAGCCCATCAAACTAACAGCTGATCTCTTGGCAGAAACTCTACAAGCCAGAAGAGAGTGGGGGCCAATATTCAACATTCTTAAAGAAAAGAATTTGCAACCCAGAATCTCATATCCAGCCAAACTAAGCTTCATAAGTGAAGGAGAAATAAAATACTTTACAGACAAACAAATGCTAAGTGATTTTGTCACCACCAGGCCTGCCCTAAAAGAGCTCCTGAAAGAAGCACTAAACATGGAAAAGAACAACCAGTACCAGCCACTGCAAAAACATGCCAAATTGTAAAGACCATCGAGGCTAGGAAGAAACTGCATCAACTAACAAGCAAAATAACCAGCTAACATCATACTGACGGGATCAAATTCACACATAATAATATTACCTTAAATGTAAATGGACTAAATGCTCCAATTAAAAGACACAGACTGGCAAATTGGTTAAGGAGTCAAGACCCATCGGTGTGCTGTATTCAGGAAACCCATCTCACGTGCAGAGACCCACATAGCCTCAAAATAAAGGGATGGAGGAAGATCTACCAAGCAAATGGAAAACAAAAAAAGGCAGGGGTTGCAATCCTAGTCTCTGATAAAATAGACTTTAAACCAACAAAGATCAAAAGAGACAAAGAAGGCCATTACATAATGGTAAGGGATCAGTTCAACAAGAAGAGCTAACTATCCTAAATATGTATGCACCCAATACAGGAGCACCCAGATTCATAAAGCAAGTCCTGAGTGACCTACAAAGAGACTTAGACTCCCAAACAATAATAATGGGAGACTTTAACACCCCACTGTCAACATTAGACAGATCAACGAGACAGAAAGTTAACAAGGATACCCAGGAATTGAATTCAGCTCTGCACCAAGTGGACCTAATAGACATCTACAGAACTCTCCACCCCAAATCAACAGAATATACATTTTTTTCAGCACCACACCACACCTATTCCAAAATTGACCACATAGTTGGAAGTAAAGCTCTCCTCAGCAAATGTAAAAGAACAGAAATTATAACAAACTGTCTCTCAGGCCACAGTGCAATCAAACTAGAACTCAGGATCAAGAAACTCACTCAAAACCACTCAACTACATGGAAACTGAACAACCTGCTCCTGAATGACTACTGGGTTCATAACGAAATGAAGGCAGAAATAAAGATGTTCTTTGAAACCAACGAGAACAAAGACACAACATACCAGAATCTCTGGGACACATTCAAAGCAGTGTGTAGAGGGAAATTTATAGCACTAAATGCCCACAAGAGAAAGCAGGAAAGATCCAAAATTGACACCCTAACATCACAATTGAAAGAACTAGAAAAGCAAGAGCAAACACATTCAAAAGCTAGCAAAAGGCAAGAAATAACTAAAATCAGAGCAGAACTGAAGGAAATAGAGACACAAAAAACCCTTCAAAAAAATAATGAATCCAGGAGCTGGTTTTTTGAAAAGATCAACAAAATTGATAGACCACTAGCAAGACTAATAAAGAAGGAAAGAGAGAAGAATCAAATAGACGCAACAAAAAATGATAAAGGGGATATCACCACCGATCCCACAGAAATACAATCTTCCATCAGAGAATACTACACAGATCTCTACGCAAATAAACTAGAAAATCTAGAAGAAATGGATAAATTCCTCGACAAATACACCCTCCCAAGACTAAACCAGGAAGAAGTTGAATCTCTGAATAGACCAATAACAGGCTCTGATATTGTGGCAATAATCAATAGCTTACCAAAAAAAAGAGACCAGGACCAGATGGATTCACAGCCGGATTCTACCAGAGGTACAAGGAGGAGCTGGTACCATTCCTTCTGAAACTATTCCAATCAATAGAAAAAGGGGGAATCCTCCCTAACACATTTTATGAGGCCAGCATCATCCTGATACCAAAGCCCGGCAGAGACACAATCAAAAAAGAGAATTTCAGACCAATATCCTTGATGAACATTGATGCCAAAATCCTCAATAAAATACTGGCAAACCGAATCCAGCAGCACATCAAAAAGCTTATCCACCATGATCAAATGGGCTTCATCCCCGGGATGCAAGGCTGGTTCAACATACGAAAATCAATAAATGTAATCCAGCATATAAACAGAACCAAAGACAAAAACCACATGATTATCTCAATAGATGCAGAAAAGGCCTTTGACAAAATTCAACAACGCTTCATGCTAAAAACTCTCAATAAATTAGGTATTGATGGGACATATCTCAAAATAATAAGAGCTATCTGTGACAAACCCACAGCCAATATCATACTGAATGGGCAAAAACTGGAAGCATTCCCTTTGAAAACTGGCACAAGACAGGGATGCCCTCTCTCACCACTCCTATTCTACATAGTGCTGGAAGTTCTGGCCAGGGCAATCAGGCAGGAGAAGGAAATAAATGGTATTCAATTAGGAAAAGAGGAAGTCAAACTGTCCCTGTTTGCAGATGACATGGTTGTATATCTAGAAACCCCATTGTCTCAGCCCAAAATCTCCTCAAGCTGATAAGCAACTTCAGCAAAGTCTCGGGATACAAAATCAATGTACAAATTCACAAGCATTCTTGTACACCAATCACAGACAAACAGAGAGCCAAATCATGAGTGAACTCCCATTCACAATTGCTTCAAAGAGAACAAAATACCTAGGAGTCCAACTTACAAGGGATGTGAAGGACCTCTTCAAGGAGAACTACAAACCACTTCTCAATGAAATAAAAGAGGATACAAACAAATGGAAGAACATTCCACGCTGATGGGTTGGAAGAATCAATATCATGAAAATGGCCATACTGCCCAAGGTAATTTATACATTCAATGCCATCCCCATCAAGCTACCAATGACTTTCTTCACAAAATTGGAAAAAGCTACTTTAAAGTTCACATGGAACCAAAAAAGAACCCGCGTCGCCAAGTCAATCCTAAGCCAAAAGAACAAAGCTGGAGGCATCATGCTACCTGACTTCAAACTATACTACAAGGCTGCAGTAACAAAAAACAGTATGGTACTTGTACCAAAACAGAGATATAGATCAATGGAACAGAACAGAGCCCTCAGAAATAATGCCACATAGCTACAACTATCTGATCTTTGACAAACCTGACAAAAACAAGCAATGGGGAAAGGATTCCATATTCAATAAATGGTGCTGGGAAAACTGGCTAGCCATATGTAGAAAGCTGAAATTGGATCCCTTCCTTACACCTTGTACAAAACTTAATTCAAGATGGATTAAAGACTTACATGTTAGACCTAAAACCATAAAAACCCTAGAAGAAAACCTAGGCAATACCATTCAGGACATAGGCATGGGCAAGGACTTCATTTCTAAAACATCAAAAGCAATGGCAACAAAAGCCACAATTGACAAATGGGATCTAATTAAACTAAAGAGCTTCTGCACAGCAAAAGAAACTACCATCAGAGTGAACAGGCAACCTACAAAATGGGAGAAAATTTTCGCAACCTACTCATCTGACAAAGGGCTAATATCCAGAATCTACAATGAACTCAAACAAATTTACAAGAAAAAAACAAACAACCCCATCAAAAAGTGGGCAAAGGATATGAACAGACACTTCTCAAAAGAAGACATTTATGCAGCCAAAAAACACATGAAAAAATGCTCATCATCACTGGCCATCAGAGAAATGCAAATCAAAACCACAATGAGATACCATCTCACACCAGTTAGAATGGCCATCATTAAAAAAGAAACAACAGGTGCTGGAGAGGATGTGGAGAAATAGGAACACTTTTACACTGTTGGTGGGACTGTAAACTAGTTCAACCATTGTTGAAGTCAGTGTGGCGATTCCTCAAGGATCTACAACTAGAAATACCATTTGACCCAGCCATCCCATTACTGGGCATATACCCAAAGGACTATAAATCATGCTGCTATAAAGACACATGCACACGTATGTTTATTGCGGCACTATTCACAATAGCAAAGACTTGGAACCAACCCAAATGTCCAACAACGATAGACTAGATTAAGAAAATGTGGCACATATACACATGGAATACTATGCAGCCACAAAAAATGATGAGTTCATGTCCTTTGTAGGGACATGGATGAAACTGGAAACCATCATTCTCAGTAAACTATCACAAGGACAAAAAACCAAAGACCGCATGTTCTCACTCATAGGTGGGAATTGAACAATGAGAACACATGGACACAGGAAGGGGAACATCACACTCCAGGGACTGTTGTGGGGTGGGGGGAGAGGGGAGGGACAGCATTAGGAGATACACCTAATGCTAAATGACGAGTTCATGGGCGCAGCACACCAACATGGCACACGGATACATATGTAACAAACCTGCACATTGTGCACATGTACCCTAAAACTTAAAGTATAATAATAAAAATAATAATAAAATAAAATAATTTCAAGACAGGAACAACAGAGCATTAAATAAGGTATGGGACCCTTTTGAGCTCATGCACAGGTTGTACACTCTAAAGCCAGTCCTGCTGATACTTTAAGCACCCTCCTTCCCATATTCCTTTAGGGTGGAGGTATATTCAATGGAGACTCTGTTGCTATAACTTATCCACCTATTTGGTCAGCCTTTTGCTACTTTTGTCCCAAATGCCTGACTGTAAGTGTTCCTCCTTCCTTTGATCTTTACATTAGACTTACTTTGCACTCTGAAATCCAACTACCTAGATTCACGTTTGGATTCCACCCCTTACCAGCCTGTATGACATGGGCATAGTACCTAACTTCTCTTTACCTTTATTTTACTAAATAGAGGTAAAAATCCTGAAAATTGAGGATAATGATAATAGCAACCTTATAGACCTGTGGATTGAACAAGCCAATAATTTAAAGTTTATGAATAGCATCTAATGCAGTGGTTCTCAACCCTGGCTGCAGATTCAAACCTCTTGGAGAACTGTTTAAAACTTCCATATTGCTGGGTCCCCACACACAACCAATTGACTCAGAGTCTTTATGGGTGAGTCCAGGATACTGGTAGTTTTAGAAAGCTCCCCAGGAGATTTGAGTGATCAAGAGAGTGGAGGACAAAACTAGTCTTGTGCACGGCAAGTATTCAGTACCGTGTTGGCTAGTTAATACACGGCGTAGCTAAACAAAGAAATAAAATGTTCTGCATTTCAGTTCTTCCCTTGGATCTACTCTGCTTCTGGCTTCTTTCTTCCACTCCCATCAGCTTTTATCCAACGTGTACCTGAAAGCAATATAAATCAAAACTGAAGATGTCTTAAGATTCTCCCACTGAGACGAAGGTGCCTTTGAATACAGGTCTCCCCATTAACCTAGAGATGAGAGGGGGAAATGTCAACTTCTCCAACAGGGGTCTTTCTTTTGATATCAAGGTGGGCTATATTCCAAAAGCTTGGCACACTGGGGGCTATAGGGGAGAAGGAGGACTTCAGTCAAGTCACCAGAGATCCTTAAATAATGCAAAGCAGAGGAACAAGGCAGTGAGGAGAATGTTAATTTCTTGAGCTCGTATTTCTCTCCCATCAGTGTGGATAATCATCTTCTGAAAATGTCCTTTTGTCATATTTATGATGGTGACACATCCATTATGAATACAGTAGCTCATTTGCAACATGATCTGACAAATATTGAATGTTCTAGGCTATATTTAATTCCATGATAACTAAAATCATTTGTATTTCTTAGTAACCAGAAACAGTTCAGATTATATAAAGCATAAAATAGGAAGAACTTACGATTTGTCTTTCACAATCAATCCAACAACCAGGATGTGGCCTGGGATTGAGATAGGAGCTATAGGAGTGGAGCCAATTTGGCCTCAAGATCAAGAGGATTTCAATTTCAGGCTGAGGTTCAGAGACTCATTTTTGGAGGGAAGCTGGATGAACTAGTGACAAATGATTTTCTAAGTAAAAGTCAATGACCATCTCCTCCAGCTAGGTCAAGGAATCAGTTTACAAACCCAAGGCCTTTGAAATTCAGACTATAAAATCTGACTTGGGGAGAATCTCAGAAGCCCAAATTCCAACACCCAGTTGTTGAATAATTGCTACATTTGCTGTGATTGTGGGTCTAAGAGAAAGGAGGAAATCCTGCCTGAAAGCTGTTTATGTTCTAGTTGGATCCCCAATTCCTAAACACCTGAGAAGGAAACTCCTAAGAGGTATCACAAAATAACATAGGTTTAGATGGCAAAAGAAGCATTATAGTCAGGGCAATCTTTTCAATGAATTTTGCAATCATGGGGAGCCCTGAAGTTCACTGTGTAGCTTAAAAGAAATATTTCTTTTTGGAAGAACAGAAGAGAATAAACTGAACTAGTCTAAATCATACTGCTTTTTTTTTTTTGTTAAGTAAATTGTTAGGATTAAGTACTGTTTTCTACAAGTTTTGTTTCGTTTATATATGCTTATGTATGTGCATCTTAGATTATTATGTAAAATGGAATTTTGCTGTCGTATTCAAGGTCCAAAAAGAATGAAATTCACCATTATTAGGGGACAGAGTCTCCTCAGGGCCCTTAGGACAGAATTTACAAAATGGTGGTTCACAGGATACCAATAGCCCATTAGCAGTGGGTCGATTGGGAATTTTATCATTGTTGTTTTATGGTTCACAAAATGAGGTTTTGAAAAAATAAGACTGAACGGTCAGCAGTTAAAAGCCAGGAGGTTTCATATTTTAAAAGCACAGATTTTGGCTGGGCATGATGGCTCGTGCCTGTAATTCTAGCACTCTGGGAGGCCGAGGCGGGTGGATCACCTGAGGTCTGGAGTTCGAGACCAGCCTGACCAACAAGGTGAAACCCCCGTCTCCACTAAAAATACAAAAATTAGCTGTGTGTGGTGGCAGGCGCCTGTAGCCCCAGCTACTCGGGAGGCTGAGACAGGAGAATTGCTTGAACCTGGGAGGCAGAAGTTGCAGTGAGACAAGAGTATGCCCCTGCACTCCAGCCTGGGCAACAGAGTGAGGCTGTGTCTCAAAAATAAAAAAATAAAAATAAAAAATACAGATTTCTAGCTTTTCTTCAAATACCAGAATATTTGGAAATAATGAGTCTGTTTACCCACAGACCAGGAGAGCCCAGACAAACTTTCTTCTGAAAAAGGAAAAAGTCTGATGGGTAAATCACGTGGATCTATTCCCACATTATTCTTTATCCCTGATCTTTTGGCTCGACAATGATTGGGACCTGGTAGGTGCTCTTGCCCCAGCCTACATTTTTGACCTTGTTGCTCATCCACCTTCTGTTCCAGTCAAACTAGAGAATTAAGTATCCAAGAATAGTTCTGGCAGTCCTCTAAATGTGTAGCACTCTCTCTTCACCTCAGACCCTCTGCTGGTTGAAACCTTTGCCAAAGCCCAGGCCAAACTTACAGACCTTTGAAAAAGCTTTTCTGAATCTTGCATCTCCTGGTAGTTTCCATCCCTGAATCCCCTATTCTCTACTGCCCTTGCAGTACTCTGGAATTCCATACTCTATAATTCTCTAAAATATGTCATTCTTATTTTTCGTCATCTGTCTCCTTGAGTAGGTCATGAGCTCCCGGAATGCAGGAACCACGTCACATTTGTCTCTACTTTACCATCCCATTGTCTAGGCCAGTGAATTGTGTATAGCAGATACTCAATAATTGCTTGATGAATTGCATTACAAAAGATTTCAATATAAGCTTATTTATTTAAGCATTGTTTGAAATAGCAAAACAAAAAAAAAAGAGGAAAACAGTCCAACTGTCCATCAGTTGAGTTTGAATAAATCAATTTCAGCACCTCCAAACAATGAAATACTCTGAGACTAGTAAAAATGATTTAGATCTATATTTCATGATGTATTATAGAAAGATGCTCAGGGTATATTCCTAAGTAAGAAAGCAATTTCCAGAACCACAAAGACAGCATTATCCGAAAAAAAATTTTGAATAGACACTTTTATGTATAAAGAAAATCTAAAAATATGTTTATTCGTTCACCTCACAGATGTTTCCTGAATTCCTACTATGAGTCAGAAGTTATGCTAAGAGCTGCACATATAGGATTTAAATAAGCAAAATCTCTATGAACATGGAGTTAACAGTCCAGTATGGGAGGTGAAGAAAAATTATATGTAAGACAATGATGAGTGCAACAAGAAAAATAAAGCAGAAAAATTGGATAAAGAGTGACAAAACTAATGTGGAGAACATTTGTATATTAAATAAAGTGGTCATAAAACAACTCTTCAATTAGGGATTATTTTTCCCAGAAATCTGAATGAAGTGACAGAATAAGCCACATTGTTATCTGGAGGAAGAGGATTCCAGGCAGAGAGAATTCCACGTGGAGAAGTCCCGAGGTATAATTGTACTGGCTGTGATGAGAGACACCAAGTAAAGGAAATGCAATATGAGATGAGATAAGAAAATTAGTGTGACATCGCATTATGTAATGCCCTATAGGGGACTTTGAGCCTTATTCTGAGTTGAGAGAGAGGATGGGCAGGCATTAGAAGTATAATAAAGAGTTTGGTAATGGACTTGGTAAGTTCAAGCGATCTATTAGACATCCAAATGGGAGGTAGATAGTTTGATACTTTATCTACCATTCAGAAGGCATGTGTAAGCTGTATTATAGATTTGGGATAACATATACAATGGTATTTAAATCCATTTTCTAGGTTGGCAAGACTACTTTGAAAATAAATGCAGAAAGCAAAGGGGTCTGTAAACAAAAAATAAAATTCTAAGCCCTCCCAACTATCTGAATGGACCCCTCCTCTCAGCCAAGGGCATTTCAAAGTTAACCTGAAAGACTACTTCAGGCCATAATGGGAAGTGGTGGAGGAGAAGGTGGTCAGACATACTTCATTACCATTAACATCAACACAAACCTTAAGACTGATAGAATAGTCTCTTTGAGTCTGATAAGAAACATTTACAATCTGTTCTCTCTAAAGCCTGCTATCTGGAGGCTTCATCTGCATAATTAAATCTTGGCCTCCACAACTCCTTATCATAACCCAGACGTTGCTTTCTTTGGATAACAACTCTTTCAACCAATTACCAATCAGAAAATCTTTAAATCTACCTATGATCCAGAAGTCCCCACTTCGAGTTGTCCCACCTTTCTGGACCAAACCAGTGTATATCTTACATGTATTAATTGATGTATCATGTCTTCCTAAAATGTGCGAAATCAAAGCTGCACCCCAACTACCTTGAGCACATGTCATCAGGACCTCCAGAGGCTCTGTCATGAGCAGCGTGTCCTTGACCTTGGCAAAGTAAACTTTCAAAATTGATTGAGACCTGTCTCAGATACTTTTTTGTTCACAGGTTTGAGGACTGAGCTTCATGGCATTCCATCATTTAGGGGTCTGGAAGATTAAAGAAGCTGAAAAAACATTACTTACAAGGAGGAGTCTGAGAAAGGAGGAAAAAGGAGAGAGCTAACTTAAAGGAACTTAATGAAGAAAGTACAGTAGTAATGAATGGATGCTTACAAGCTTAACGATGGTAGCAATAGCTTTTGTTGGTGAACATCTCTGTGATAAACCCCACAGAGCCCAGATGAGGATGTCAACAGTGCTATAAGGCTATCTAGTTAATGGAATGAGTAGCAGATATTTCCTCCCTTTGCTAGTTTTCCTAACCTTCGGGTATCAGCATCTCCAGTAGTTCAACCACAGACATTCCTTTTGTCAGGTAACTGAGGAAACTATACAGTCATTGTGCTTTTTAACAGAATTCAGTAGAAGAGAGTACGCTAGTAGATGGGTTCAGATAATTACACAAATAATTTACACCTGACATTTGCATGTTACAACACTATTATGCAGAGTGCCATTCTAGATTTTTAATCTTATTGGGTTCTTATATGAGCCTAGTGAGTTAGGTTATGCAGACATTGTTACAATTATTATTACAGTAGAATTGCATCTTACTTGGCAGTGGGATTCTAAAGTACATAAAGAGAAAGTTGTACATAGTCAAAATTACCTGTGAGAATTTTTCCTCTCAAAAACTCCAACACACTCAGTTTTCCTGCAAGTATTAGGATTCGTTGCTGTTTCTTCCACTCATGCCTGGTAAAGTGGATGGCTTCTCCTGGGGCTCATGCTGTTCAAGAAAATAGAGACATGTTCAGTATAGCAAGATGCATGCTATTTCTTCATTTTTTCCCCTCCCGTTATTCTTTCTTACCTCTTTTCATAAATATTTATGACCTCTCTTTAATATCAGGCATTATCATTGGTGCTGTATATACACTCGTGAAACAGAGAGACTATATTCTTGGCCTCAGCAGGCTTACAGTCTAGCACACACTGTGAGAAGCACATGTGATGCAGGAACAATAGTCCAGACCTTTGGCACACTTGCTATTGCCATTTATGGCTAGCAGAACTCTTGCACTAATTAAATTACTTCTTTTCCTCTAACAGAGTGGTTATATTTGAATTTGCCTAAGATAAACTCCCATCAGATGTAATTCTGTATTACCATAATACAAATAAAGACATAGGCTTAGAGAGAAAAGGTGACTTCCCAAGAGTCATGCTATCATAGTAGAATTGCACTTTAAGTCCAGGTTTAAAAATTTTTACATCCCATGTTCTCCTTCCTCTGTTCTCCTAGACACCTCTTCTCTCCTCTGACATGGTTACTCTTTTGGGCTGAGTCTGCACCTCCCCTTGTCCCTCCTAAATGGGACAGCATGGCCTTGCTCTTGTCTTTTGTTTGTCTTTTGCTCTTGACTTTTCCCTCCCCAGATACAAATTTCTGTTTCTATCCTCATCTCAGCCTCACCTGAAGAAAACGTGGCTATAAATGTCTCCATTGCTTAGTCTTTTGCTATTGGTATCCTTGACGCTTGGTGAGAATTAGCCCAGGCATGGCTATTGCATAGAAAGTACTTGATTTCACTTTACTGACATCTCGACTTTCCAACTTCCCTGGAGATTCCATTATATTCCTATAAACCAGGTAGGGAATTGTCATTTTTACTGAGGATAAACATATTTAGGTGAATGTCTCTCTGCAGAATCATTTATCTTCCATTCCAATTTATACTGTAGACATGGCTCTTGTCCAAAACACAGTGATTTATTAAGGTTTCTATTTAGGACTGTGTTTAAAGGCACTATGCCCTATACTGTGAGATTGTTAAAGTAAGAAATTCCCATAAAATTAAATTTCAAGCAGAACAAATTGTGTGGGGGAGGAGAGACAAGATTGTCTGAAGTACATGAATTCTTACTGGTGAGACTGTGAAACCCTTTGTATCATGTCAGGTTGACCTCACCTATTACTTGGTAAAAGTAGAAAGTTAAAGCAATGTGACTTCATTTAGGTAAATAGATGTGCTATATTATGAAGCTGCTCTAAATGTTTTTGAAAGTTGCCACTGTAATTTTATGATATACTGACTTGGTTTCATGTCATGGTCATTTAATGAAGTTTTTACATTCATCTGAGGTAAGCTATGAGAAGGAACAAGTGATTACTTGCAAACAGAGACCTTTTACAAATTGGTTTCCAAAAATAAGGGGAAGAAAATGGTGAAGTCTCCAGATCCTTTTCTTCACTAAAGAGCCATTGGCATGCAGTCACCTTTCTGGGCTTCAGTTTCTGTCAGGGTAAGAAATGTTAGCTGCTATAAGGAGCAACCTTAAAATCTCAGTGATTATTTGCTCACTCACTCCAGTATAAGGAGTTTGTGTGGGAGGTAAGTTCTGGCCTTTCCAAATTATGGCTCCACCATTTTCAGCAAATAGTCCCAAATTAATACCATTTGAAAGTTTTGCCTGGCACGGTGGCTCACGCCTGTAATCCCAGCACTTTTGGAGGCTGAGGCGGGTGGGTCACGAGGTCAGGAGATCGAGACCATCCTGGCTAACACGGTGAAACCCTGTCTCTACTAAAAATACAGAAAATTAGCCAGGCATGGTGGCAGGCACCTATAGTCCCAGCTACTTGGGAGGCTGATGCAGGAGAATGGCGTGAACCCAGGAGGCGGAGATTGCAGTGAGCCGAGACTGTGCCACTGCACTCCAGCCTGGGCGAAACAGTGAGACTCTATCTCAGAAAAAAAAAAGAAAGAAAGTTTTTTCATGGTTACCATTATTGCCCTTATGAGAAAACCATTTTCAACAGTCAGCTCACTCTTTGCAGGACTTTCTCTCTTACCTTTTTCTTACACTACAGACTGGCTACAACTTTAATGTGGATAAACATGAAAGAGTCGGCTATCTCTTTGATACCAAATTATTACACTGGAAATAAATATTGTTATCTACCTCCAACTATGTAACATTTTAGGCTTTTTCATTACTCAAGTATGCGAAATAACAAATTTAACAACTCTTTAGTTAATTGATTTTGGATGTGTTTTTCACAAAACTTCAGCCATAAGAGAAAAGATATCTGGTTGATTCAGAAAAAAAATAAAAAATAAAAAACTTCTTTTTTCCAAAAAGTATTTTCTCAAAATAATTTCTTAATGGAATTTAATGGTGTTTAATATTCAAGTTCTTCTCTTTTTTGTTTCTTTTCTGAGGAAAGGAAAGTAAAATACCAAGTAGATTTCAGATCACAAAAAAGAAGAAACTGGCAGGAGGCTTAACATTTGGTGTCTTGGATTTTTTTTCCTACTACCAAACAGTCCATATTTTTTTCTTTTATTGTATTTAACTCCTTCTTCGTATCTACATATGACTTATTTACACTGCCAATTTTTCATTATTTGCAGTATTTACTATCTAAGGTTTGTGGTGGCTGGTTTTGCATTAGTTTAAAAGTTTGTTGTTGTTTTTGGCTGGCTATATGAGGTATATTCCTGCACTTCTCTACTTCTTGACCATTGTGTAATACCGTCTAATTATTCAAACCAAAGTGATTTGAATAATTAATGCTTGATTCCACCTTTGAGAACCTCACACATCATCTTGGCCCTACAGAAATCATCTATATGTGGAATTTCACGAGGGTGGGATTTAAAACATGTGTTATAGGAAGGAAGGGAACATGAAGAGGAAGACTTATGATGCTGAATGGGGTAATAAGTTTAGAGGTAGAAAATGCAAGGTCTATTTTTGCAGAGTTAGAGAGCAATCTGGGGAAATGGGTGAGACCCAGATAGGGATGCCTCATATAAACACCTAGAATATTTAGACTCTACAGACGGTTTCTTCAAAGTGTATTTCAGAAAGCACAGTTTCCTCACTGCTCCATAAAAAGAGGAAATCATGTATTTAAGATATGCTTCATATGACTTTTACCTCTATTATTAATGTTGAACTTTGGTTTAATGTTTATTCTTGCTCTAAACCATGGCTAAATTTATTACTTGCATTATCACTTCTTGTTTTTGTAGGTAGATACTCTCATCACCAACATCATTATCATTGTATTTGTTATTTATTGTTGTGTAACAAATTACCCTAAAAACCAGCGTAAAACAACTATGAACGTTTATTCTCTCACCTTTTCTATGGGCCAAGAGTTTGGTAGCATCTTGACTAGGAGTTCAGGCTCAATGTCTCTCAGTTAGTTGCAGTCAAGTCATCAGCCTTAGCTGAAGTCCTCTGAGAGCTTGATTATGTCCTCAGGGTGCACTTCCCAGTTGGCTTGCTCACATGGCTGCCATGTTGGTGCTGGTTATTGGTTGAAGGCTTTTTCTCTACATAGGCATTCTAATGGGCTCTTTGAGGATCCTCATGACATGGCAGTTGGCTTCCTCCAGAACAAGTTATCCAAGAGAGAGCAAGGAGGAGATACAGTGTCTTTCACAACTCAGCTTTGAATACAACTCTGCAACATCCTATGGGCTACATAAGTCAGTCCTGTCTCATGGGGGAAGAGACTACCAAGTGTGTGAACACAGTATGAGAGGATAGCTGCAGGCCATTTCAGAGGTCATAATCATTATCTTGTTTTGCAGATCAGGGAACTAAAATCAGAGACGAAGTCATTTGACAAAGAACAAAGAACATTAGGAAAGATCACTTAAACCCAGAAACTCTGATTTAGAGAAAGCAAGTTTTGAAACTATTCTATATTTATCTCCAATAGATGATTTCTTTATTAGTGTCACATGGATATTAACATAGTAGACAGATAAATCTTTCTGTAATGAAAGTACTTTCCAAACTTACGAGTTTGTCTTTTCTTTTTCTTTCCTGTTTTCTCCCTCCCTTCTTTTTCTTCCTTCTTCTTTTCTTCCTTTTTCTTTCTTCCTTTTGCTTTCATTTAAATAGAATATTAACATCTTGGAGAACATGTTTTGGGAAATATCACTGTAGGAAATAGGGATAATTAGAAGATTTTAAATAAGACAAAGAAATGAAGAGAATGGTATTGGGGTAGATTAATTTGATAAGTGGGGGACACATTGGTGGGAGAAGGAATCAGAGGCATGCAAATGTGTTTTGTTAAGAAAACAGAAACCAAACAGACAAAAAAAGGTAAACAAAAAGCAAGGGACTATTACACATGTGACTTGGAAACAAATCAAAAGAAAGAGTGAAATAATGCAGGGTGGTGAAAGGGGGAGAGCAGTCTACAAACTACATAAAGCAGAAGAGTAGAGTGGTTAAAGGAAAATCATTGAGTCAAATACGTCAGACTTTGATTCTTGGCTTTGCCCTACAAGCTAGGGGATACAGGAAAAGTCACTTCAAACCCCTCTGACCCCAAACTTATTCACCTGAATAGGCGGGCAAAATTATGGTACCTCCTGTTGTGGGGAGAATTAAAAATCACATGGTAAATATTCATAAAAGATCTTTATTATTTTTCATATTGAACTATAATTACCTGAAGAAATTCAAAATTAAATGTGAATTTTTATTATGAATAGGATATTAATTTTTTTAAACATTTTTCAAAACCTCAGAACCCTGTCCTTGAAGGTCCTGTGATTAATGTATCATGATAAATATGACATTGTTCTAGTTGAAGGAAGGAGCCCACCTTCTTGCTCCCATTCCTTTTCTATCCTGAAGTGTTAGTCAAAGAAACTGTATAGAATGCCAGGAAATTTGCAAGGTGCTTTTTGAAAATCACCACATTAAAACCAAACCACCAGTGCCAATTTTTGAGATGAACTATGAGAAGATCATGATACAAGTAGAAGAGATGTTTCCCCATACACACATATAAATAGAGACAAATGAATATATCCTAACACAAAGCATTTGCAACCCCAAAAAGCTTAATTCTAGAGCCAGAGAGGAGAAAAAGTGAATAAGCAATAAGCCTGACTACTGAGGTCAGAATTTAGTTTTCATTATTACTAATGAACATAGATTTCCATAAATATTTATCATAACTTTGCAGGGCAGGTGCTGGATCTTATTTACTGCCATATCCTCAGTGTCTTGCTCAATACATACCATTTAATGATGCTTGATAAATATCAGTGGAATGAATGAATGATGGAGTCAGTGGATAAAGGAATGAATGTTTGCATGAAAATGTTCAGTAGAAATGGGAATAAATGGATGTGAGAAATAAACACTTAAAAAGAAGAATAAATAAACAAAACGAATAATAAATACAATTTCACTACAAACTGATGCACTGAAGGAAAGAAATTTCCTGACTTATAAGAAACAAGACAACTGAACTTTATGATTCGCTTTTGGCTTAAAAAGCCCACACTTCTAATCTTTTGTGAGTTACAATGTTCTCTACATCTTTAAGCTTCATTTCAAGACTGCATCAATAGTACTGCATTTCATAGAAACTTGAATTGAGGAGGAAAAGCCCATTTGACAGAGAAGATAAAAGAATGCACATCTATTATATATCAATTACAAGACTGAAAAAGTTTTTAAAAAAGAATTTGGGGTCTGTGTTAGGGTTCTCTAGAGGGACAGAACTACGATCTATATATAGATATACGTATATCTATATATAGATATATATAAAAAGGGGAGTTTATTAAGTATTAACTTACACAATCACAAGGTCCCACAACAGGCTGTCTGCAAGCTGAGGAGCAAGGAGGGCCAGTCTGAGTTCCAAAACTGTAGAACTTGGAGTCTGATGTTTAGGGCAGGAAGCATCCAGCATGGGAGAAAGATATAGGCTGGGAGGCTAGGCCAGTCTCTCATCTTCATGTTTTTCTGCCTGCTTTAAATTCACTGGAAGCTGATTAAATTGTGCCCACCAGATTAAAGGTGGATCTGCCTTCCCAGCCCACTGACTCAAATGTTAATCTCTTTTGGCAACACCCACACAGACACACCCAGGATTAATATTTTGTATCCTTCAATCCAATCAAGTTGACAGTATTAACCATCACAGGCCCTATGATATTTGAGGAATGGACATTAAGGAAGAACTATCTAGAAGACAAGTGGGGTTACGGTAGAAGACAAAATAGGTAAAAATGAAATGCTAACTCCATATTTGCACTATGCCATGAGCGTGAGTCTTTATGATGAATAATAGGAATGAAGAGCACTGATTAATTGGGTGAATTGACAACACAGAGGTCAGTGAGTCGAGAGTCTAAAATCATAATGATAATGATAATCACTCACAATTACTAAGCATTTACAATGTCAGGTACATTGGTATTTTCTTTTCATGTATTATTATATTTAATCCTTCTGGCACTTCTGTGATAAAGGTCAGGGATTTGCAAACTTCTTTTGTAAGAACCAGATAGCAAATACTTTAGGCTTTGTGGGTCCTATCATCCCTGTTACAACTATAGCCATGCACCACATAATGACATTTAGGTCAATGACAGACCACAATGGTGGTCTCAGATATTATAATGGAGCTGAAAAATTCTTATCACCTGGAAAATTTCTATTCCTTAGTGACAACTTCCAGTCCGCAAGCTCCATTCATGGTAAGTGCTCTATACAAATATACCATTTGTTATCTTTATACCATAATTCTACTGTACCTTTCCTATGTTGAGATACACAAATACTTCCCATTGTGTTACAATTGCCTAAAGTATTCAGGACAGTAACATGTTGTACAGGTTTGTAGCCTAGGAGCAATAAGTGATACCAACCAGCCTAGGTGTGTAGTAGGCTATCCCATCTAAGTTTATATAAGTACACTCTATGATGTTCAAACAATAATGAAATTGCCTACCAATGCATTTCTTGGAAGGTATCCCCCATTAAGTGATAGACGACAGTACTTAATTCTGCAGTTGTAGGAGGAAGCAGTCATGTATAAGACGCAAATAAATGGGTGTGGTTACATTCTAACAGCGTTTATTACACAAACAGGCAGCAAGCCAGATTTGCCAACCCTGGATGTAGATCATCATTCCCACTCAGTGTCTTTTGGTCTAGAGAGCCAAGATTCCAACTCAAGTCTTTCTATGCCAGAACCCACTCTCCTAACAACTTCATTATATTGCTTGCAATCAAGTTTCAGAAAGGTAACTTCAACAGAGGATGGTAAGCTGAATTACAAAGGAAAAACTGACTCCTAGAGACATGAAGGCTAGACAGTAAAAATATAAACGGGATTCACTGACATCTAAAACTAGGGAGGTGTATTAGTCCATTTTCAGGCTGCTGATAAAGACATACCTGAGACTGGGCAATTTACAAAAGAAAGGTTTAATGGACTTACAGTTCCACATGGCTAGGGAGGTCTCACAATCATGGCAGAAGGCAAGGAGGAGCAAGTCACGTATCAAATGCATGGCAGCAGGCAAAGAGAGAGTTTGTGCAGGGAAACTCCAATTCTTAAAACCAACAGATTTCGTGAGACTCACTATCACAGGAACAGCTAAGGAAAGACCCACCCCCATAATTAAATCACCTCCCACTGGGTTCCTCCCAAGACATGTGGGAATTGTGGGAGTTATAATTCAAGATGAGATATGGGTGAGGACAAAGCTAAACCACATCATTCGTCTCCCGACCCCTCTGAAATCTCATGTCTTCACATTTCAAAACCAATCATGTTTTCCCAACAGTCCCCCAAAGTCTTGACTCATTTCAGCATTAACTCAAAAATCCACAGTCCAACATCTCATCTGAGACAAGGCCAGTCCCTTTTGCCTATGAGCCTGTAAAATCAAAAGCAAGTGAGTTACATCCTAGATACAATGGGGGTACAGGCATTGGGTAAATACAGCTGTTCCAAACGGGAAAAATTGGCCAAAATTAAGGGGCTATGGGACTCATGCAAGTCCGAAATCCAGCAGGGTAGTCAAATCTTAAAGCTCCAAAATGATCTCCTTTGAATCCATGTCTTGCATCTGGGTCACACACATAAGAGGTGGGTTCCCATGGTCTTGGTCAGCTCTGCCTCTGTGGCTTTGCAGGGTACAGCTTCCCTCCTGGCTGCTTTCACAGGCTGGTGTTGAGTGCCTGTGGATTTTTCAGACACATGGAGCAAGCTGTCGGTGGATCTAACTTTCTGGGTTCTGGAGGACACTGCCCTCTTCTCACAGTTCCACTACACGGTGCCCCAGTATGGACTCTGTGTGGGGTCTCCAACCCCACATTTCCCTTCTACAGAGGTTCTCCATGACAGCTTCAACCCTGCAGCAAACTTCTGCCTGGGCACCCAGGCATTTCCATACATCCTCTGAAATCTAGGCAGATGCTCCCAAACCTCGATTCTTGACTTCTGTGTACCTGTAGGCTCAACACCACTTGGAAGATGCCAAGCCTTTGGGCTTGCACCTTCTGAAGCCACAGATCAAGCTGTACCTTGTCCCCTTTCAGCCATGGCTGAAGTTGCTGGGACACAGGACACCAAGTCTCTAGACTGCACAGAGCAGAGGAGCCCTGGGCCTGGCCCACAAAACCATGTCCTTTTCTTAGGCTTCTGGGCCTGTGATGGGAGGGGCTGCCAGGAAGACCTGTGATGTGCCCTGGGGCCATTTTCCCCATTGTCTTGGGGATTAGCATTTAGCTCCTTGTTACTCATGCACATTTCTGCAGCCCTTGAATTTCTCCTCAGAAAATGGGATTTTCTTTTCTATCACATTGTCAGGCTGCAAATTTTCCAAACTCCTATGCTCTGCTTCCCTTATAAAACTGAATGCCTTTAACAGCACCCAAGTCACATTTTGAATGATATGCTGCTTAGAAATTTCTTCTGCCAGATACCCTAAATCATCTCTCTCAAGTTCCAATTTCCACAAATCTCTAGGGCAGGGGCAAAATGCCACCAGTTCCTTTGCTAAAACTTAGCAAGAGTCACCTTTCCTCCAGTTCCCAACAAATTTCTCATGTCCATCTGAGAAGACCTTAGCCTGGATCTTATTGTTCATATTACTATCAGCATTTTTATCAAACCCATTCAACAAGTCTGTAGGAAGTTCTGAACTTTCCCACATTTTCTTATCTTCTTCTGAGCCCTCCAAACTGTTCCAACCTCTTCCTGTTATGAAGTTCCAAAGTCACTTTTACATTTTCGGGCATCTTTTCAGCAATGCCTCACTCTACTCGTACCAATTTACTGTATTAGCCCATTTTTTACACTGCTGATAAAGACATACCCAAGACTGGGCAATTTACAAAAGAAAGAAGTTTAACGGACTTACAGTTCCACATGGCTAGGGAGGCCTCACAATCATGGTGCAAGGTAAGGAGGAGGAAGTCACATCTCACATGGATGGCAGCAGGCAAAAGAGAGCTTGTGTAGGGAAACTCCCGTTTCTAAAACCATCAGTCCTTGTGAGTTCCATTCACTGTCATGAAAACAGCTCAGGAAAGACCTGCCCCCATAATTCAATCACCTGTCACTAGAGGAGCCAGCCAAACACCTCCCACTGGTGGGAATTGTGGGAGTTACAATTCAAGATGAGATTTGGGTGGGGACACACACAAACCATATCAGGAAGTAATAGTAGCAACAGATGAGAGAGAATGGATAGAGGTTCACAGTAGATAGAATCTCCATGATTTTGTAACTAATTGGTGTGGTAGAACTAGGAATGCATATACAGTATGGTACTCTCAAGTAAGTAGAAGAGATAAACTCTATCAAATTCTGCTAAGGGGTTGAATGAAAGACTGAGAATTGACCACTGAATTTTGTAACATGAAGGTCACTAGTGACCTAAATAAGAGCAATCCTGGAAGAATGATAGGGACCAAAAGTCAGAATAAATTAGGATCTCAAGAGAAGACGAAGGCAGGGCTGAAAGTGAGTTCATATAACCTTTTTAAAGCCTTTTTAAAATTAAGAAATATCAAACCAATTGAAAGGTGTTCTAGAAATCAACTGGTCTGTTCTCCACAAAAATGTCAATATCATGAAAGATAAAGAAAGGCTGAGGATTAAAAAAAAACCCTACAAGACATGATGGCTACATTTTATACATGATTGGTGATTGAACTCAGGATCATGGAAAATTATTAAAAAGAACATTCTTGAAACAATTGATAAAATTTGAATATCGGCTGTATTTTAAATGAGAGTATTATATCAATGCTTAATTTCTCAAATTTGATAATCGGATTGTGGTTATGTAATGGAATGACTTTGTTGTTAGGAGATACACCCTGAAGAACTTCAGAGTGAAGGATTATGATAGATGCAACTGTCACTCAAATGATTTAGAAAAAAATATGTATGTGTGTGTGTGTATGTATACACATATTTTTCTGAATCATTTATGTGTACATAAATATATATGATATGTATGTATACATGTATGTATGTATATATATAAAATAATAAATACATAAAAATGATGACATACATAAGTAAAAATAATAAATAGATATACAGGTAGAATATTGAATATACACATATGGAATCACTGAGGGGAATATGGGAGTTCTCTGTATTATTCTTCCAGCCTTCCTATAACTATGAAATTATTTTATAATAAAACATTTTTGAAAATGTTCAGTAATTATTTCTGAGTATTTAAATGAGTTTTTTCTATCTCCTTACCTCTATTTCAATTTTTTTCAACAGCAAACAAGGATTGTGTAGAAACATAAATATTTTTCAGTGATGAGAGAAAAATATATCAATTAACTTTATCAACCACTCAAAAGAGAAGTGTTGTAGCAATTTTGGTATATATTAATTTTATGAAAGATATTTGTGGTATTTTTTGTAATTAGAGAAAAATATTTAGAACAGCTCTTTAATGGTGAAATTATATAGCACAGATGATATTTTGTGGGCTAATGTTCTTTGTATCAATAAAGAAGGAGTTTATAAATTGGTACATTGCTTTAAGTATTTTCATATTTATTATAATGATAAAGCACCAAGTGAACTGCCAATTTTGAATTTTCCTGAACTCAATTGTCACAACTTGCTTATGGGCTTAAATTTTTATCTCAATGTTCTATGTGTTGCTTTACCATCCACAGAAGAAAAGATTCCAAAAGCAATTAACTATACCCTTTGGTCTCCCTGAGAAATTCCTATAGGGAATCTGTGAAAGAAAGGGCAGGATTAGGGTAATCATACAAAATCAGTTTAGTCAGATTCTTACCGTTGGGAAAATCTGGCTTAACACCCCTTGGCTAGCAGAACAAGTTTGCCATTATCACAGTAACAGATTTTTGGTAGAAACTCAAAAGCCACTTGTTGATTAATTGGCAGAAATGGGAGGAAAGTTTTTATCAGAGACAACTTGATTTTGCAAGATCTAGCAAGGTTAGCATTAACTCTCACTGTCACAGAATGTGCAATATAAAGGCCACAGTGTTAGGAGACTGGGTAGATTGTTTTAAAATGTCAATCCGTCTAACAAGAAGGATAAGCCAACTTTGTTGACGGTAAGTCTTAAAGTACTTTATTGACTTAATAGCCAAAAAAGAAAGAAACATGGAGAAGGAAAAAAATGAATCAGTAAAGAAGGTTGAATTACAATAATATCGCTGCTGAGATTTGTAATTCAATGGAAACAAGTCACTTAAATTCAGCCTTTAAAAATAATTATAGAGATATTTTTTGCAATTATTATGAATATTGGGTTTTGAAGAGGTTTAAAACTGTGTGTGTGTATATATATGTATGTATGTATGTGTGTATATGCATATATGTGTATATACGTGGGTGCATATATATGTACACACACATATATATACACACATACCTGTACACACAAACATATATATGTATATCAGTCAATTAGTTTATATGGTCTACTATGCTGCCAGAAGCTGAAATTGTATCTGTGTGTGTGTATATATGTACATATATGTGTGTGTATATATATACTAAAACCAAATACAAATAAAAATAAACATCTATTTTAATGCACTGATAAACTGGCAAGAAGACAAGGATTGTCCAGAGGAATTAAGGAAGAACAAGAGCCCAACATGGTAAACAAGGATCAAAGCTCACTTTTACCCTGAGGGCATTTGAGCCCCAATGACTTTGGGCTTCATTTTTCATGGCCTCATGAGGAACGAAGAAAAGAGAAAAATATTTCAGGGTAGTAAATCTAACAGGAGATTCTACACATACACCTGGGGCTAAAAAATTTACACCCTCAGCAGACAAACTAGAAATAAAACTGCACCTACTAGGAGTAAAACATAAAATTAGGTGTCTATACCTTGTTATTGAGTGGAAGTCAGGAAAAAAAATCTAAAAATTATAAAGAAAAGACCATACAATATACTGAAAAACCAACTGAATTTCCATATGATAAGCAGTATAAATATGTAAGTTTTTTAAAATAACATTTTAAATAGTACCAACAAATCAATTTAACTAAAGATATACAAGACTTTAACAACACAAATCTTTGAAAATTTATTAAAATATATTAAATAAGGGCTAAATAAATATACAGATTTATCATCGTTCATAGATAGGAAGACTCAATATTGTAAAGATAACAATTCTTCCCAAACTGATCTATATATTCAATACCAATTGGCTTTACTTTGAAGTTTGACAAAAAGATTATGTGATTCAAATAGCAGGGCAAAGACTAATAATAGCCAAGACAGCTCATAATAGGAAGTACATGGTAAGATACTTGCCTTACCAGACATCAAGAGTTTTTATAAAAATTTAATATTTAAGATATGGTGGTATGAGCCCAGGAATAGATGAATAGAGTGGTGGAACAGTATCTGGAATCCAGAAACATATTCAGAAATGTATGGATGTTTGATTCACAGATTAGTGGGAAACATGAGTTTTTCTATAAATGGTGCTAAAACAATACAATTGAACCCCTAACTAAAACAAGACAATTTCATATGAATTTAAGACCTAAGTTTGAACAGCAAAAGGGTAGCAGGTTTAGAGGCAATGTAGGAAAAATAGCTTTACAATTCCATTCAAGGAATCCTCCATTTTATTCTGAAATTGACTTTGAAGTAGGGAAGGACCTTTTAAAAAAGATAGAAGAAAAAAATAATGAAAGAGAATTAAGTTCAATTACATTAAAATTAGAGTGTCCATTCCTTAAATGGCACCATGTGGCAGATACTGTGAATCCTCCAAAATATTCATGTACTTCCCTACACTTTCCAACCTCCTTTGCATTAGATTGGGGCTAGATGTGATTTGGACAGTAGTGACATAAGCCACTTCCAAACATAGCACTTAAAAATAACCTATGCAATTCTCTAGTTCTCCTTCCCTTGCCGCAGCAACTGTGAAGGCCATGTGTTTGATAAGGCACAGCTACTAACATCAGACTTCATTATTTCACAAAGAATTGAGACTCATTTGTTATCCCAGTTTAGTCTGTTCTATTCCGACTAAGAAACACTATAGAAAAATGACAGCTACAAAGTGAAGAAGGCATTTGTAGTACATTTAATAGACAAAAGATTAGTGTGTAACATACTTTTAAAATCCCTATGAATTAATAAGAAAGAATAAACATCTCAATGGAAAAATGGGTGAAAGATTTAACCAGCCTCTTTTATAATGGTCAATAAACACATAAAAAGGTATCCACTTTCTTTAGTTAATGAGAAAATGGTACCTTTTCATTTTCCTACCCATCAATATGACAAAATTTCTTAACACAAATGTGAAACAATAAGAATTCTTATCAACTGCTAATGGAAGTATAAATCAATACAACTACTTTGGAAAACATCTTATCATTTTCTAATAAAGGTAATGAAGCTCATATTCTTCAAACCAGTAACTCTGCTCCTAAATATGTACTCTAAGCCAGGGCTACCCAATAGACATTTGATGATGAAGAAAGAATTTTATAACCTCATTTTCTAATGTGGTAACCATTTGCTATCTGTGGCTACTGAACACTTGAAATGTGGCTACTGTGAAAAAGGACATACTTTATTTTAATTCACTTTGACTTTAATATTAATATTCCCACGTGCTAGTGGTTACTGCACTGGACAGAACAGATATAGAAGAATTCTTGTACATATCTATCAAGAGATTTTTCATAGGCCTGTCTGAGGTCTACCGCTGCCACCATGAGTGTTTGCATACTCTCCCTCCTCTTGAGGCCTGAGGACTGACCCATGAAAGTCCCTATATCCATCATAGTTGTGTCACAGCCTCCACTAACAACTGCAGCATAAGCCAATAAGGAATTCACAGACACCACTGACATTGATTACAGCCAAAGACATCATATGAAGACTACACTACTGTGCCCATCCAGAATCAAAGCCAAAGAACCTTACCCAACCAACACTTACTCCATGAAGACAAACTGACTGTTTGGAACCTAGAGACCTGAAAAATAAGACAGTAGTAAGTCCCTTGGCTGTTCTTTTTGCTTCGTATATACCAGACTTGGTGGTGAAGAACTCAACAATTAAGCCCTCTAAAACTCTGCTCTCTTTAGCCAAAGGACCAGGAAAAGCACAGCCTAACAAACCAGAAAATTTCAAACACCATCTTCATCCCATAGACAAATACCACAGAAAAAAACAAAATGTGGCTCCAACTGCACCCATACTATCGAAGGTCAAATAGAGAGCTTAAACTTTTACCCTTCCAAGACTATAAGGAGGTACTCCAACATCTCTGGCAGGGTGGTATCACATAATGCCAAGTGGAGGGCCTGAACATTCATCTCCACCCAGCAATAATGAGGTGTCTTTCCACCTCCCCACTGGGGTGGTGTCAGAGGAGGCCTCAGGAAGAGTCAAGATGTTCATTATTGCTCAGCAGTAATGAGGCCATTCCCCACCGCAATGTCAGTGGACACCTTGTGGGAGCCAGACTTACACTCCTACTCACCAACAATGAGAAGTCTCTACCACAGGTATCAACAGAGACTGACTGTGGAATCTTGATGCCTATCTCCACCTGGAAGTAGCAAGGCTATGCCTTCTCTTTCCCCTGTCAGAGTAGTTTCAGATAAAGCAAGCTAAAACAGAAGGTTTAAACAAGATTCACAGTCTCATAAAATAAAGAAAACTGCCCAGAATTTCAAAAATTTATTGACTCACCATCCAAAACCCAAGGAGGGCTTAAACTGAATTAAGAAAAAGAAAATCCATAGATGTCAACACCAAGATGACAAAGATATCACAATTACCTAACAAAGATTTTTAAGACAGCCCATCATAAAAATGCTTCATCAAACAATTACAAATATGCTTGAAAAAAATGAAAATATATAGAGCTCTTAGGCAATAAATAAAAAATCAAATCAAAGATATTTTAAAACTAAAAGCAAATTTTAGAGCTCCAAAATACAATACAGAAAATAAAAAGCTCAATGAATGGGCTCAACATCAGAATGGAAGGGACAGAAGAAAAATCAGTAAAGATAAAACAACAAAAATTATCCAATCTGAACAAAACAGTGAAAAACGACTAAACCCAAAATGAACAAATTCTCAGGGCCTTCTGGGACTATCACAAAAAATCTGATGTTGATTTCATTGGAAGGAGAGGTGAAGAAAGAGCAAGAATAAATAAGCACTCAGAGAAATAACAGCTGAAAACTTGCCAAAGTTAGCAAGAGACAAAGCTCCAAAGACTCAAGAAACTGAGCAAACCCTAAGCAGGATAAACCAAAAATAAATTTTAAAATCTACGCCAGAACACATTATAATCAATCATCTTAAAATTTTTTTTTAAATAATAAATCTTGGAAGCAATTTGAGAAAAATGATACATTATCTACAAAAGAAAACTCTTAGAATGACAGAGTTGTCATCAGAACAGGAAGTCAGGAGGAATTGGCACAACACTTGCAAGTGCTGAAAGAAAAAATATATACACTGAAACTCTCAGGAATGCAGGAAAAATCAAGACATTCTCAGATGAAGGAAAACTAAGATTATTTGGGAACAGCAGACCTACTCTAAAAGAATGGCTAAAATAAGCTCTAAACCAAAAGAAAACAACAAATGACGGAAACTTGGAATATCAAGAAGGAAGAATGAACATGACAAGCAAAAATATGGGTAATTACAATAGGCTTTCCATCTCCTGTTGTGTTTTCTAAATTATGTTTGATGATTGCAGCAGACAGTATAATACTTTCTGATACAGTTCTAAAGTATACAGAGGAAAACTTTAGAAAATTATAGTCATGTGTCACTTGATGACATGGATGCATTCTTAAAAATACATCATTAGGCAATGTCATTATTGCACAAACATGAGAGTGTACTTACATAAACCTAAATGGTATAGCCTCTTCCACATGTAGGCTATATAGTATATAGCCTATTGCTCCTTGGCTACAAACCTACAGAGCATGTTACTTGACTGAATACTTTAGACAATTCTAACACTATGGGAAGTATTTGTGACCAACATGGTGAAACCCCACCTCTACTAAAAATACAAAATTAGCTAGACATGGTGGCGCATGCGTGTAATCCCAGCTACCAGAGAGGCTAAGGCAGGAGAATCACTCGAACTAGGGAGGCAAGGTTGTAGTGAGCCAAGACTCTGCCATTTTGCACTCCAGCCTGGGCAACAAGTAAAGCTCTGTCTCAAAAAAAAAAAAAAAAAAAATCTAAACATAGAAAAGATATAGTAAACATATGGTGTGAAGGATAAAAAATGGTACACTGGATAGGGCATTTACCATGAACGCAGCTTGAAGGAGTGGAGGTTGCTCTGGATGAGTTAATGAGTGAGTTGTGAGCGAATGTGAAGTCCTAGGACATTACCGTATGCTACTGTAGACCTTAAAAAACACTGTACACATTTATTACCACGATCATTATTATGCGCTACATAATTTTATGTGCTATACCTTTATATGACTGGCAACACAATAGGTTTGTTTATACCAGCATCACTACAAACACATGAGTAACAAATGCGTTGCGCTACAACATTATGACAGTTACAAACTCACTAGGTGATAGAAAATTTTAAGCTCCATTATCATCCTATGGGACCATCATATATGAGGTTTATCATTGATCCAAACATTGTCATATGGCTCATGACTATATATTATAAATGTAAGAGTTTAAAGGGGTATAAAAGGATCCTGGGCTTTTATACATCATTTCAACTGACAAAATGATGACACAGTATAAAAAGATATATCCTCAAAACATTAACAAAATCAAAGTTAAAGTGGCTATCTTAATAACAGAGTAGACTGCAGAGAAAATTACCAGAAACATAGAAAGACAGTGATAAAATATATAATAATAATACATGATGATATATAATGATATATAATATATGATAATGATATATACATTTACTGATAAAAAGTTATATCTAGTATATAATGATAAACATATATGATTAAAAAATCAATGTATAATGATTAAAAGGTCAATCAAACAAGAAGACATAGCAATCCTAAATGTGTATGCATCAAACAACAAACCCACCAAATACAACATAGTTGATAAGAAAAACAGAAGTATACACAGTTATAGTTGGCAATTTCAACATCCCTCTCAACAATTGATAGAACGATTAGACAAAAAATTAGCAAGTATAAAGAATAACTCAACATCATCAACCAGTAGGATCCAATCAACATTTGTAAGTAGCACGCACAGTATTTAATGACTAACTTAATGTTACTCTAACATTAGTCTAACTTGCCAGAAAGTTCAACTGGCATAAGCATTAAAATTCTGTAATGACACCATTGCTAAGATATGAGCCCTTTGCTCTTGCTCTGTCTTTTTTAATCACTCATGTCTCTACCATGTTTTGTGTTACAGATAGGGGGAAAACAACTCTTTGTTGTGCTGTTGTAAAGTGTCAAGCAAGTATAATTGGGAAAAGTGCTATGAGGAGCTAAAAAAAATTCAAATTGTTACATTTTTGCTGATTGCACAAAGAGGACGTAACATGGGAAGGAAAGTGCTGATTCTGATGTAGTTGGGAAGGAAACAGATTTCTGAAGCAAGGGACTTAAGGTTTACATCATGTGAAATCGATTGTGCATTGTCTTCTCTAAGAATTTTGAAGGAGGGCAAAACCCCAACTTTCCCTGTATGTTTGATAAAATAAAAAATAGTTTGTCCAAGCAACAACAGCACACTGAAAAAGTTCTTCCCTGAAAAATGGCAAAACGCTTTCCAAGAGCACAGAACCGGCTGGCTTTTGGTTTAATTCAGCAATACTTCTATTCATTGGCAGAAATAACAGCATATTTCCTGCAGATCAAATTTGAAGTTTCTCTCGGAAAATATCTTCGGTTTTGTATATGCATATTCATAAAATGAAAATAACTTGATTTGCTGGCACTCTGGTCCTGGAGGCGAGGGGTAGAGGGGGAGCAAAATATTGTTAGGAATTCAAGTAAAAGAGCAGGGCCAGAGAAAGCAAGAAAGTGAAGTAAAAACACAGGTCAAGTCTCCAGAAAGAGCAGAAATGTGCAGATGTTAACCGTCCAGATGAGCTTGGGAAAGAAGGTGGCTTTTCCAGTCAGGATCCTATAGCAGGAGCTTGAAAAATGTTGGTTGCCTGACCCAGATGGTAGAGAGTCTCACGTATGCCAGTACAGAGCCAAAGGTGTGTCTGGATGCAAGCTGGCTGGGATTCCAGCCAGGGACACAACAGTGAAGCTCAGAATGATAGGGAAGTATCTCATCTTTTCTAACAGAGGTGCCCTTCAGAACAAGGCTCATGTCTGCTTAGGTGGCAGCAGCTTGCAGAAAAGTGAAGGAAATAATCAGAGTATTCTTTGTTTGTACCTCCATTTCCATTTTCTCTTCCTTCCTTCCTTCCTTCCTTCCTTCCTTCCTTCCTTTCTTCCTTCCTTCCTTCCATCCTTCCTTCCTTCCTTCTTCCCTCCCTCGTTCCCTCCCTTCCTTCCTTTCTTCCTTCCTTCCTTCCTTCCTTCTTCCCTCCCTCCTTCCCTCCCTCCCTCCATGTCTGTCTATCCTTCCTTCTTTCTATCCTTCTTTCTTCCTTTCATATATGGGAGGGACATCACAGTTTTAATCCCTAGCTACTTCCCGGCCAGGCTGTCAGGCTGCAGTGGCTGCCTTTTTCCAAGACCACAGCTGCTGTTTGGTGGCAGGAAATGTTCCCTGCTGTCACTAGCCATGGAGTTCTACACCACTGTTTGTGAGTTTCTCTTAACACTGCCCATACCTATGTGATGTCCCCTTCATTAAACTTAACTCAATTATCTCATTTGAATATTTTATCTGTTTCCTGCTGGGACACTAACCTAGCAAGTGAATTGGTCCTGATTGGTAAATGAGTTCCAGAAAGGTGACTTGAAGTGGAGGAAAGAGAATAGTAGCGATGATGGGAGAGAAACTTCCAAGACAACATGCTGCTATGGTCCTTGGCTGTCCTCTAGGAAAGCAGCACTACTCCCTAAGCCATCTGTCTTAGGTTACAGTGTTGCAGAAATTAAGAAAATGACATTGGGTGTCATTGGGAGCTTGGAAATGACAGGCAGTATGAAGTTAATGGAGTTATGGAAAGAACCCAGGATTGAGAGTCACACAAACCACGGTCTGTTACTTAATATCTGTGTGGCCTAGAAAAAGTGACTTAAATCTTTGAGCCTCACTTTTTTCATGTATTCAAAAAGATAATAGTATCCACATCTTGGTGATTTTGTGTGATGGTTAATTATTAAGATCACAAAATGCATCTAGGACAGGGTCCAGAGCTTTCCACTTTCTTGGTCAATGTTAGCTCCCTTCTTCCTTCTCCGCTTCCAAGTAACCGAACAAGCCATGGGATGCCAAGGCCTGGTAAAGTTTATGCTCCTACAACAGAAACGTGTTTAGTGGCATGATGGCACCGCACTATTGCTTTACTAATAACCGGCTATGGTGCACAGTACCCTGAACTGGTATCAGAACTAGATTAAAGATTTAGATAATCCACAAAGCCAGTTGATTTTTTTTTAACATACTTCTCTTCTCTGAGCCCCAGTAACCCATCAGTAAAGTGAAGCATTTGGGCCAGATCAGCTCTTACTAAAATATGAGTCACAGTCTGGAATTGAAAGGGAGACAAGGGCATAAGGAGGAGAGTATGTTCCCCCTCAACTTCCAGAATGAAAACATAGAAGGCAGTAGAAATGACAGCAGTCCATTTAATTATCTGTAGCAAAAATAATGTGCTAGTAGGTCATAAGCTGGATACATTTGCAGATGTGTTTTGTTTGACCTGCATATTGGTATTTCAAAATTTTGCATTATTTGACAACCTTTAAAAGTCAGGAGACATGATATGAAAATTGAGATTGCCAGCTTCTCTCAAAAATCTAGTCATACTCCCTCCCCTACTACACAAATATCTACAGGGTAGTAGTGGCCAGAGCTGAGAAAGCGCTGCCACCTACAGAAAGAACCTGAGCCCTCCTGTTGGTCACAGTCTTCATCTAGCCCACTTTTCCAGTCTGTATGTTACCTGGCAGAATCTTGAGGACATTCGAGTGCTTGATGCTTAATAAATTAAGAAATGTAGGTTGCAATGTAAATGGTTCTAATAGATTAAAAATTGCATTTTATCTTCACTAAAATAGAAAATAAAAATAAGCACCAAGGACACATTGGTAGAATACAACTCAATACAAATCAACTAATAGCAAAGTATGGACCTTTTTCGGAACTTAATACAAGCAAACTGTAAAAATCTAAAATAATTCATGAGGCACTCAGGGAAATTTGAACATTGAGTGAATATTTATGGCATTTGGGAACTACTCATATATTTGATGTTGTAACCGCTGCTACTTTGGCTTTTTTATTGTTAATACATTTTATTTTTTGAGCAGTTTTAGGTTCACAGCAAAATTGAGCAGAAAGTGCAGTGAGTTCCTATCTACCTCATGCTTCCTGCCCACCCCACACACACAACATACCCTACTGTCTACATCACACATTAGAGTGTATATTTAATGCAACCAATAAACCTACACTGACACATCATTTTCACCCAAAGTCCATAGTTTACATTAGGGATCACTTAGTGTTGGACATTCTGTGGGTTTGGACAAATGTATAGTGACATGTATTCACATTAAAGAATCATGCAGAATAATTTAACTGCCCTAAACATCCTCTATGCTCTCTGTCTATTCATCTGTCCCTCTCATCTAAGCCCTGTCAGCCACAACACATTTTACTGCCTCCAGTTTTGTTCTTCTCTTTTGATATTGTGTTGGCTATTCTGGGTATTTTGCCTCTCCATAGAAACTTTAAAATCAGTTTGTTGATAGCCACGCTTGATCATGGTGCATAATTATTTTTATACATTGTTGGATTCAATTTACTAATATTTTGTTAAGGATTTTTGTACCTATGTATGTATGAGGTATTACTCTTTATGGTTTTTCCATGTAATATCTTTGTCTAATTTTTGTGCTGAAGCAGTGTTGGCCTCTTAGACTGAGTTAGAAACTATTCCCACTATTTTAATCTTCTGGAAGAGATTTTAGAGAATTGGTATGATTTTTTTCCTTAAATGTTTGGTATAATTTAGCAGTGAACCCCTCTGGGTCTGGTGCTTTTTATTTTTAAAGGTTATTAGTTATTGATTCAATGTCGTTAATAGATATTGGCTTATGATTGCCTATTTCTTCTTGTGTAAGGTTTGACAAGTTGTATTCCTCAAGAAATTGGGTCAATTTCATCTAGATTATCAAGTTGTGAGCAAGCATAGAACTGTTCATAGTAACCTTTTATTATCATTTTAACATCAGTGGGTTCTGTAGTAATGTCCCCTCTTTAATGTATGATACTAGTAATTTATGTCATCTGTCTCTCTTAGCCCAGCTAGAGGTTTTATTGATCTTTTCAAAGAACCAGTTTTTCATTTCATTTATTTTCTTTATTGACTTTGTGTTTTTCAATTGTATTGATGTGCATTCTAGCTTTTATTATTTCTTTTATTCTGCTTACTTTGGATTTAATTTGCTCTTCCTTTTCTAGCTTCCTAAGGTGAGGGCTTAAATTATTGATTTGAGATTTTTCTTTTCTAATGTGTACAATACGAGTTGACTGATGGTGCTCTTGAGTTCAACCATGTCTTCCACCTTTTGGGTCTGTCCTCTTGTAATAGAGGAGTGTTGGAGTCTCCAACTATAAGGGTGAATTCTCCTGTTTCTCCTTGCAATTCTATCAGTTTCTGTTTCAAGTATTTTGACACTCTGTCATTAGGCATACACATCTTAAAGACTGTTATGTCTTCTTGGAGCATTGATACTTTTATCATTACGTAATACCTCCTCTTTATTTCTGATAATTTTCCTGGCTCTGAGGTCTGCTGTGTCTGAAATAAGTATAGCTACATCCACTTCTTTTGACTAATGTTAGCATGGTGATATGGTTTGGTTGTAACCCCCCCCTCCAAATCTCATCTTGGATTGTAGTTCCCAATCTCTCCAATTTTTGGGACAGTAGTCTTCCCTGTGACCTCATTTCTTTGATGGGTCTGATGACCTCATTTATTTGTACTTGTTAGGACACAGTGGCAACTTCTATGTTTCTTACCTGCCAGATAAGCAACTGGAAATCTCTGTTTTTTAAAAAAGTTCTTATCTTTCTAAGATGACTGCTGAGATACATACAGACAAGATATGATACCTGGGATTTGCTTCAAAATAATCTGGGAGGATGAAAGGAAATGGATGGGATGAAACTGAAACAAGATTGGACATGACTTGATCTGAGAACCCAATAAAATCCATTGTTGAATTTGGGTGATAGCTATATTGGGGTTCATGCCATTATTCTCTAAATGTTTGTATTTGTTTTTTCAAAATATAGTTTTGAATGTGTCTCTTTTTCTACTTGATGAACTTTGAATAACTGTAGTTCTGTAACAGGTCAGGTCCATTTTCTCTCTTCCTCCCACTCTGTCCTCCCTCCCTTTTCTCCAAATACTTCAGAAAAGACAGACAAGCCTCACCAACGTCTTAAAAGGAAGAAAAATAACTCTACCCTAGCGGTAGTTCCCATACTTCAGTCTTTCACTTTCTTCATGCATATCTTGCATACCCCATTGTAGTATTTTCTCTAAAATTGTCTTTAAGTTTGTTTCAAATTAAGGCCTTTATTTTCACAATGTCCTGAGAATTTTATCCATGAAACCAAAGAGTTGAGGTTCTAGCAATATTTTAATACATATAAAAATGAATCCATAGCCACTAAATAAAGTACATTGTTTCGGCCGGGTGCAGTGGCTCACGCCTGTAATCCCAGCCCTTTAGCAGGCCCAGGCGGGCAGAATACGAGGTCAGGAGATCAAGACCATCCTGGCTAACAAGTTGAAACCCCGTCTCTACTAAAAATACAAAAACAAAATTAGCTGGGCATGGTGGCGGGAGACTGTAGTCCGAGCTACTCGGGGTGGCAGGCGCCTGTAGTCTCAGCTACTCGGGTGGCTGAGGCAAGAGAATGGCGTGAACCTGGGAGGCGGAGCTTACAACCAGCCGAGATCACGCCACTGCACTCCAGCCTGGGTGATAGAGCCAGACTCCGGCTCAGAAAAAAAAAAAAAAAAAAAAAAGTACATCGTTTCATGTACTTAATTTAATCATCTTATATTTTACCAGCCAATATGTGTAACATGCTGCATGACTGCACTAGCTAAGTCACGGTCACAATCATGGAGAGAGGTGCATAGATTCCCAGTCCCCTCAAAAATTTAAGTCAGGTTATACTTCCTCTTTCCTGGCCTAATATTCAGAAGATGATTAAGTGGCAGAATCAGAATCTCTTACCTCTCCAATGTAGCAGTTTGACTTATATCTGAATTTTCAGTAGAAATCACATGTATTTTACTGTGCGGATTCCCAATATTGTCAGAGAATTCAGCTGTTATCCTAAGTTGACCATCAAATGAGGGAGGTATAAATCCATGTTTGCTTCTTGAGAGAGGTTTGATCTCTAACTAAAAGGGGATCTGCTGCTATGGATTCACTTTGTTTTTAATTTAACTGAGAGGGAAACTGTATAAATTACAGAGGATGGTATTTTGTTTCTGAATGCAGTCATGTAAAAATCAATGTATGTATAAACCTGGCAATCCATTTCAACTGTGTCTTGGAGTCTTGGTTTCTCTTTCACCTCCTAGATTAAGTTTTCTTTCATTAGATCAGTGCTTTGGAGACCTTGAGGAAAAAAAAAAGAAAGGAGTGAAAGTTTGGGCTATGATTAAATCTTAGAGAACTTGAAAAATGACAAGTCTTTGTTTCTTTGGTTATTGCAATGCAACAGGACCAGCAGCTGAGTGATTATAAGAAAATAAATACACCAATCAATTGGTCAGGTACTACCACCAACATTAAAACCTGAGCATTTATTCTGAGAACCCAACAAAATCCATGAAATCCATGTAAGAAAATGCTTCTGAAAATTGAATGACTATTGAACACTGGAACTTTACAAAAAGCAACCAAGAAAACTTCTGTAAATGCACAAGGGTTTTAAATTAGCTCTAAAATAATGAATGTCAGTTTTCAACCTTTTTAGACTATTTTATATCAAAATACATGATGAATGTTGCAATATCACTTTTCACACTGGCCAAAAAAAAATTATTCTCTGTAGACATTACAGCATAAAACAAAAATGCTTTTATTACCAGTAGCAATGATGTGACAAGCTTGATAAATGCAAGTTTAAGATTCCTTTGGGTTTTGGCATCCCTTCACACTTATTTTCAAGTTACTAATAGATTCTGTAGGTTTGACTAGCCATCATTTAAGAGCGTCATTTACTCCGAAATGACAGAAAGTAAGATATTCTTAAATGTCCAATTTTTCTCTTTTCCCTGAATGAGTTGCTAATGACAAAAAGTAACATATTTTATTCATGTTGTCTGAGTGAAGAAACGGTCATTGACAAATGATGACTATCAAACAGAGACGTTTTCACTTAACACTCTTAAAAAAACTGTTAAAGAAACCTGGCGACCCTGTTTTGTTTTGTGTTGTATTTTTGAGAGACTTGGATTGGCAGGTAAATTTTTCCAACTAAATGGGCCTTAAATATCCCCCATGTAAAACCTGGATGATTTAGACTGAGCCAGCTACAAATAAGTTGGCTTATAGGCTAATTAGTGCATTGAAGACAAAAGCATGCCCCTAATGTTATTTCTTCAACTAGGGAGGTTTCTGAAACGGTGACAGTCTTGAACCTAGACATAAATAATTAATGGCAAAACAACTCATGGCTTTCCAAGCAGAATTTTCTTTGAAAGTTATGTGATCATATTTGAAATACCACATAACAGTCACATTAGGGATCTCTAGGCTGGTTACAATGAATTTTGAAATGTAAATAACCAGCTCAGATCCCTCTGGGTGTCTCAGAGGTTGAAATCTAACTCTTAGTTTGCCATTTGGCAAAATATGGCTTTTTGTTTATCTTTATAAAGAGTCCCAAAGAAACATTAGGCATCTCAAAGATTGTATAAAGCAATGCTTATTATTGTTGGAAGTTCTCATTTCTTTATTTAATTCATTGTTAAAAATTTGTTTCCATTGTATGCTATGATGCTACACATGGGGAACAATGGTAAACAAGACAGATAGGTCTCCTTTCCTAGAGAAACTATGCTGATGGGGATTTAAATAATGAAAAATAGTAAGGCAGATTCACATAGTGACAGAGTGGAAGAAAAGGATGGGAGGATAGGATGTTACTTTGGATAGACGGATCAGCAAAGGAATTTGTCTCCATGAGCAGTGACACTCAAAGTGTGTTCCCTGTACCAGTAGCATCTGCATCACCTGAGATCACAATGGAAATGCAAATTCTTGAGTCCTACCCATGACCTACTGAATTAGAAATTCTAGAGGGGTGGCTAGCTGTCTGGTTTTAACATGCAACACCTCCCCACACACACGGGTGACTGTGATACACTCTTGAAGTTTAAAATAAGACATATCTAGAATCCAAATAGTTACCATCACCACCACTACTACCATTCTGGTCCAAGGCACCATCCTGTCTCACGTGGATAATTGCTCTGGCATCCTAATGTACAATCTCATTTGAACAAACCCTCTCTAGGTAAGTCTGATATATTATTGTACTTTGAAGTTCTGGTGAGTCTACCACTTTTATTCTACCTTCTTTTGACCACATGTCTCTTTACCACACCCCCCCTTAATTGCCCATTTCTTTGTTCTTCTTTACAACAAAATCCTCAAAGAGTCTAATTTCGTTTTTTATACTCTCTCTTAATCTTTCTCCAATTAAGTTTACATCTACATTTTACTACATCAGAACTGCTCAGGCCAAAGTCACCATTGACCTCACATTGCTAAATCCGAAAGATTTCAGTCTTCATTTTACTTGAGTTATTCACGGCATTTGAACAAATTGACCTACCTTCCTTCTTGAAGCACTTCCTTCCTTGGCTTTCTCTTTCTTTCCTAAAGTATCCATCCTGTTAGCTACTTTTCTCTTCTCCACCTGTAAACATTGCCACACCCCAGAGATTAGACCTTGGGCCTCTCAGCTACTCTATCTACAGTTGGTGGTTGCATTTAGTTTCATGGGTTTAGATACCATCTATATGCTTTCAACCCCCAAACTTAGATCTCCACCATTGACTTTTCCCAAAACTTCATATTCCCACTTGTCCTGTGGATGTTTAATCGTCACCTTAAACTTAACAAGACCATAATAGAACTTCTGATTCCCTCCCTGCAACCTGCTTCCCCATCTCCATAAAGGACAGCTCTACCTTTTCTGAACAACTCTGGCTCCAAATCTTGGAGTCATCCTTGACTCTTTCTTCTTTTTCGCCCAAAATCTTATCTTTCATTTTATCCTCCCTGTTGACATTGCCTGTAAAATATATCTAGAATTTAGGCCAAGCACAGTGGCTCATGCCTGTAATCTCAGCACTTTGGGAGGCTGAGGTGGGCGGACCACCTGAGGTCAGGAGTTTGAGACCAGCCTGGCCAACATGGTGAAACCCGTCTCTACTAAAAAAAAATACAAAAATTAGACAGGAGTGGTAGCACGCATCTGTAATCCCAGATGCTCAGGAGGCTGAGGCATGAGAATTGTATTGAGCTAAGATCATGCCACGACACTGAGTGACAGAGTGGGATTCTGTCTCAAAAAATAAAAATAAAAAATAAAATAAAACATATCTAGAATCTAAATAGTTACCACCACCACCACTACTACCATTCTGGTCAAAGGGACCATCCTGTCTCACATGGATAATTGCTCTAGCATCCTAATGTACATTCCTGACCCCACAATGCTCCCTACAGTCTATTTTTTACCACCAGGCATTGTCATCCATATTACTCAAACAAAAAGCCAGCGTTTTCACCATAAACCACAAAGGTCCACATAGCCTAGACCCTTTTACCTCTCTGAGCTTCTCTTCTAGTACTCTCTCCCTCATTCCCTTCTCTCCACTCACATGGGCATCCTAGCTTTCCTCAAACAGGCATGCTGCTGCCTCAGGGCCTTTATATTTGCTTTTCCAACCGCCTAGAGTGCTTTTCCCCCAGATAGTTTCATGGCTTATCTATGACTCCCTTCAATGTCAGCCCAAATGTCTTCTCAGCAGTGGCATATGCCCTGCTTCACTTTCCTCCATAAAATAGATCACCCTCTATATTTACTTATACATTTGTTTATCTGTATCTCCTCACTAAAGTTACAAGCACACACTGTCTTGTTCCCTGCTTTATCTCCAGTGCCTAGAATAGTGCCTGGCACATAATAGATCTTTAAATAAATATTTGTAGAAAGAGTTAATGTAATACTTCAGGTCTCAGATCAAATATCTACCACCTCAGGGTGGATCAAGCCATCCAAAACACCCTTCCACGCCCCCACTCTATAGCCTATCAACATGTTTATTTCTGTATTGCAATTGTGAGGATACGTGCTACCTTCTTTATTGTTTTATTTATTTATTCATATTGTCTCCCTCCCAAAGACACTAGGTTATATGCCCCATAGGGACTAAGACCTCATCTATCCTCCTAGTGTTTAGCATAGCACCTAACACAGTGGCACATTTCAAATATTTTTTAGTACAAGTGTGTAAAGAAATAAGGTGCTTCTCCATGCTCTCTTGATATTCTCTTATTAAATCTTCATATTGAAATTTTGAGGGCAATAGTGTCATCTCCCTTCTATTTATGAGAATACCAGAGCTCAGCAAAGCTACTATCTTGCCCAAAGTCACTTAGAGAGCAAATCACAAAACCCAAGTCAAATTCTAAATCCACTCTCTTTCCATTGCATTGCTTTATAGGGAAACCAGCCAGAAGGACAATAGGATTCCTTTGATGTAATATTCTAATTTGATGAAAAAGATATTTGGATTACGATGTCAATCATCAATAATGTTTTTATGGCCACCCCTCTCTATTACTTTACTGTGACTTTAAAATAGGAATTTAATATTTTAACCCAAATGAATAATAAAGAAATTTAGACTCATGGAAGAAAAATGTTTGGAGAAATAAAGCCTTTATTTCTTTTAATGACTCCGAAGTCATGGCTAATTTTTTGTACCACATCTAGAGAATGATGGTGTAGTGGAGAAAATATTAAATTCAGAATCCAGGTCTGTCACAGAAGAATATAGTCACCTCTCTGAGTGACCATTTTCTCACCTAAAAAGTGAAGATAATGCCTGTTTCAGAGAACTGCAGAAATAAGAACAATTGCAGTAAGTATGCCAAACTGTCTGTTGTCACCTCAACGTCCTTGTCATCCCCTCCCGTGGTGTCCTCTACATTGCAAAGGAGTCAGAAACATAATTTCCAGAATTTCCTTCATGGAACATCTCCAGGTTGGATTCTGCCCGAGAGAAGTACTTGTATAAGATTTGGAAAGCAGAAAGGAGAATTAGGCCATTATCATAAAGAGGCATCGCAGCACAGGAAAGGTTGGCAGTGGCTTCTGCGAGCACCTGTGTGCATCCCTCGCTTCAGTGCTGTGGACACCTGCAGTGGTGGGAGGTGTCTGCTGGAGACTTCCTCCCCTACAAGGCAGGCTGAACAGCTCAGTAGGGATTCCTGCAGCATCCTGGAGCTCTTGAGAGTTACAGCAGCTTTCAACGGGTGTCTAGACCCAGTGAGATCAAGGCTGCTGCCTGAGATGATTAGAAATAACTTTCCTGACCATTGACCTTTGCTACCGCATCCTCCCCGAAATTGCCTAAGTCTCTATTTCCCTAAATTAAAAGACTTTATACTTGGAACACATTGAGTGGCTTCTGTGTATTTGATGAAACCCAAATCATAAATAATGGTAACAACTTATGCATATTGAATAATGCCTGTGAGCCTGGCATAGTGCATCTTCTTATGGAATTGCCCTGTAAATAATAGATATTTTTAAGCCCATTTAGTCGATGAGGAAACAGAGGCTTATAGCGATACTTGCCCTCAGTCACACAATTTATGAGCACCAAATAGGGATTATACAAGAAAGTACATTAGAAACTGAAAAGCTCTGTACTGATGGGAGATACTTAGCTCTGTATCCTTTCCTGGTAGATTTTCCTACAGGAGTGAAAATAAATCCCTCTTTTTTCAGGGACAGAGTCCTCATTGTTCTCTGTTCTAACATTTCTCAATCTGGCACCATTAACGTTTTGGGCTAGTTCATTCTTTGCTATGTGGGGAGTTGGCAGGGGTGGGGGTAGGGGCAGTGGCTGCCTTGTACATGGTAGAATGGTGAGCAGAATCCCTGGGCTCTACCCACAAAATACCAGGAGCACCCCCCATGGGTGTGACAACAAAGTGCCTCTGGCACTGCCAAATCTTCCCTGGAGAGTGGGGTGGAAAAGTACCCCCCAACTCTGCCCCCATGAGAATCACTGAGTTGTAATCTTCCTGCTTGGGGTCTAGACTTTACACGTCTAGCCTCCCGTGAGACACCCTGTACTAGGTTTCTGTGCTCTCTAGCAGTAAACAGTTCCTGCAGGGAAGCACATGCTTTTACAAAACGTAAAGAAAAAAAAAAGATGCAGATGACTGTGTTTAGTATAATATCATTTGGTTTAAAATATATTAAAACCTACCTACAGGAAAAGATATGAAAATATTCATACCAACCTGTTCACGTTTGTCACCTCAAGGATGTGGGCAGTACAAAAGACGATGAGTTTTTTTGTGTTTCTGCTATGGTTTAACTTACTAGAATGAGCAAATTTTACTTTTTCAAATATTTTTATCCATGACAATTAAACATGCAGTAAATATTACAGCATCCAGTATGTGCAGACCCTAAGCTAGACACAGTAAAATAGATCAAAATGAAACACATAAAGTCCCTTCAAAATCCACCAATCCTTTCTGCAAAACTCAGGTTTGAAAATCTGAGTAGTTACATATTTCAGGAATAGGCACCCAAGGTTATGGCCCTAAAGTAAAGCATCAAGCAAGAAATTAATTCTGGATACATCGTTTCCTTGCCTCCTAGCCACCCCCAATCAATGCCTTTCTTGATTACTTTGTACCTCACCATGACGTTTACTGAGGCCCAAATCATAGGCAACAGGACTTTCATTCTCCACATCCAAAGAGCAGACAATTCCCTTTCCTCACTTACTCCAGCCATCTTCTCCACTCTGGAAAGAGCAGGATAAGTTCTGCCCCAATAGAAAGCAAAAGGAGTTGTAAATAAGTATGTTCCCTCATTGAATTAACAACATCAGGCACTAGGGTTGTAAGTTCTTTGTATTAATATTACTCAACTCTGGAAGCTTGTAGACACCCAGTAGTACAATGTCTCTCAAACTAATTGAATAAAAGTCACCTGGGACCCACCCACACAAGATGAACTGAATCTGAATATGTGAGTGGGAGGCAGTGGTGGTGTAGAAATCTGATTTTTAACAACTACTCAGGGAGGTATTTTTGCACAGAAAGTATAATATCTTCTATACAGTATGCATTCAATAAATATTTCTTAGTCATTTTGAATTGATTCAGATGAAAAGCCAGTGAATCTTTCCTCGAATGCGAAAGTATAAAGAGATGTTGAGTAGGAAAACTCTGAGTTTTCAAGCTAGGCATTTTCCTTCCATGAACCTCTGTGATTTGGGTAAAAGCAGAGTAGCTTTAAAATTAAAGAGCAGTTTAAAAGGCCTTTAGAAATGGATATGACTTTCATCACAGCAAATGGCCCCATATTCTAGTAGACTTTGGAATTTAAGTTTAACATCTGGGCAAACTATTAGTCAACTCTATTCCTCTGAGAAGTGTTTGAGAGCAAATGATTATTAAAAACATCACCAGAAGGTCATTTTATCACCTTCCTAATTTCATTTTAGAGGATCTAAATTTCCTTCCACTGGGATGTTTGCCAGGAGCAATCAAATCATCTCCGTGCCAGCCAGGTGAAGGGGACTGATATGCGAACCTACTTCTAAGAGCATGTGAGCTTTCAAGTTTTAAGTCATTGAAAGTTTCAAGCCACGTTCTAACTCATAAATTATGATATGCAAAGGAGAAATAGGAGTATCTCTTTAAACAAATTCGAAAAGGAAGATAGCTATAACAAATGAAAAGGAGATTTTAGCACACAACAAACAGGAGGAAATAGGCTTAAAATGGTAAATAAACATTAATTAGTCTTTATAAGAAGGTTGTTAAATTTAATTCATACCAAAAGGATGAAGTTTGGAGGAAAGGGTACACTAAAGGCTTTATTTTAAATTATAAATTTTCATTTAAAGAACAAATTGTCTTAAAGGCTCCATTTTATTACTCAGCAGTGTTTTCACTTTATGGAATATTTTGCATTATATTTTAATTAAAGTTATAATTACAGAACTAAATGTAATTAGCTTCTTTCTTCAAAAGAAATTGGAAGTGAACTTACTTTATTAAATTTTCAATTTGTTTCTTGCAGTGTTACATAGTTTATTCTAATTAATTGAAGGAGAACTCATAAATATTTTATCAACATGGGGATGTGATTAAAAACTCAAGAATTTTTCCCTTACTTTTAAATTTTATACCCCCTAATTTTTTGCTCTTGCTCAGATGTATACAGATGATGTAGAAGGTTGAAGTCCCTCATTGTGTTCCCTCTTAACCTGATGCTTAGCCCCCAGGTCGGTTGAAGCATTTATTCCTTCATTTTCTTTCCTTCTGGGTAAGCATTTTGCAGTCTTCCCAAGGAAGAAAGGTGATCATCAGGCTTTATACATCTTTCCAGAATGGATACAGTAATGGACATCATGTCCGCAACCGTTTTATTTCTGCCTATCTCATCACCTTCTTCCCAACCTCAGTACTCCACAAGGACAACTACTTCATATTTGTGTCATTGGCTGTCCATGCACACCACCACAAACAGCATGCAGAACAGAGTAAGTGCTCAATAAATGATGGTTGAGGCAATGAATGCACTCAAAATTTCCAAAATTTGTCCCCCTGAAGACTAGTTCTGAATGATGTTAATAGTAAATATTCATTCAAAAAATTCTATGTCAGGGAGTTTAAGATAACTGACTATAGTTCTCCCTAGAAAGAACAAAAATAATGAATAATCATACCTCAAATAGAATATCAAAGAGAGAACACTAGAACCCAGTGGAGGGCTCACAGGAAAAACCTAAAGCACAGAAAAAGAAGGAAGGGAAAGGTCAATTTAGTCATGATCAGCTAGAAGCCTGGAGGGACTCCGTATTGGAGGTAAGGGTAAGTGCAAGAGTTTCGGTAGCCCTCATCCCTACCGCAGACTTCTGAGATCAGAACCGTGGGACAGCGCCTCTGTCCTCATGACTGCACTAGTATGGGTGGTAATTTGGAGAATACTTGAGAGCACTGCACCAGACTGTAAACTCATACTGGGTCACTTACCCTACACCCAGACTCAGTGGCTGCAGCAGGATGCCACTGTGACAGCACAGCTGTCAGGGACTGTATCCTGGCCTAGGAACCTCAACTCTGGTATCTTCATATCCCAGGAGCTCCCTCTGACATTCCCCAGTGCCCAGTAGGAGGGCTGCAGCAACACTGCTAGCTGGACCTAAAGGAGCTGCAGGATTCCCAGCACTGTAGCCCTCAGGGAGTGCTACTTCTGTGGAGGGAAAGACGAGTACAGCACACCAAAAGGGCAGCCCCTGGGATAAAGAAAACCAAAGGACTTTCTAGAGCCCAAGAGCTCCCTGCATGGGGCTGTGAAAGTGTGTCCACTTCCAGCAGGGGCATAAACTCTGTGCTCAGTTCTGCGAAGAGTGAAATTCCCTCCTACGAGCTGAGTAGCCTCTGTGCTACAGCCCATGCCTAGAGAAGGAGACCGCTGTTTCTCCTCCACACAAGCACTCCAGGCACGGCCACTGCTACAGCCACAGGAAGTTGGCAGAAGCTAGCCAGACTGCTGCCTCTCTCAGGCTGTGAGTGATGCCTGCAACCCCATTGGTGGAATAGTCTGTTAGCCTGGACTTAAAGGAAAGGCAAGGCCCCCTGACCCCACTAGGCAGCCCACTAGGCGGTCCTCTAGTGCTGCCTCCACAAAGAGCAGGAGAGCCTGAGAGCTTCCTGTTTGGGGCAGTAAAAAGTGACTCTGCCTTCAACAGTCATACAAACTATGCTGGGCTTTGCAGGTAAAGAGTCAAGTCCCCTACCACTGGCCAAGCAGTCTCTGCTCACTCTGCCTCATGAGTAGAGAATAAGACCCCTCCTCCTGCTCCGCACACTCCTGCAGGAACAGCCACTGCCGCTGCTCAAGGAGGCTGGTGTGGATGAGCTAGAGTGTGGTCCATCTGGGACTCTGAGGGACAAATATGACCCCACTGGCAGCGTGGCCTCAGCCCAGGATTGCACAAAGGGCGATGTCTTTCCCTCCTTCTGCAGAGAAATGCAGCACTGCTGCCCTAGAGAGTAACAGAGCCTGAAAGCTGAGTGTGTGGGGCTGTGGGTGGAGATTTCACACTGCAGGCACTGCCAGCTGCCACAGAGATTTAGTGTTGAGTCGCTGGAGTAGCATCTCCTGTGGTCCTGGGCTATATTGCAGTCTAAAAGCAAACTGCAGTGTCTAACCTAACTGACTCTTCTGAACACTGGGACAGGGGTGTGAGACGGAAGAAGACCTCACTCCTGACTGCCAAGAAAGAGGCAGTGAGACTGTCCCTCACTCCCAGTACAGAGACCTCAGTGCAGCAGTGATCACTCATCACTCAAATATTTGGTCTGAGGACTCCTTTGCCACCCCAGTCAGGGCTGGTGCTTACCTTGAGGGACCTCAAGCCTTTTCTGGTTGGCTCTGCCTAGCTTTGCCACCCACTCCTAGACAGACGGGACAGGACCTAGGCCTTGAGTGCTTCAGGGCCTAATCCACCCACTGGGACAACAGACTACTTCTCTCAGTTTACGAAGATCAAGCACAAACCTACTGTTAGCACCACAGCTGGCTTTTACTGGAAAGCACCACCTACTGGCCTAGAGGTCAACCCACACAGCCCATTACAATATCTGCTGACACAACTGCACAGTGCTCAGGAATGACACAAGCCTCTTAGGATCTCTACTACCACTATTGCCTATGCCACTCCAGCTACCCAGGATGCCATGAATCTACTCACCCACCCAGTACACTGCTCCTATAACTGGCATTTGAGAAAGCCACCATACTAAGGCTATTTAAAACCAAGGAAATCATACAGTCTTCACTACCGAATGCACCCATAAGCAAAGTCAACAGCCCTACTCAAAATACATCATAATCATATCTTCAAGAAAAAAAAGTCCTGCCCCAGTGAAAGCTAAATTCAAAAATAAGAAGGGACTATTTCTCCAGATGTGAAGAAATCAGCATAATAATTCTGAAAGTATGAAAACCCTGGGTGTTATGACACTCCCATAGGAACATAGCCATCCTTAGCAATGGATCCTAACTAAAAGGAAACTTCTAAAATGCCAAAGAATGAATTCAAAATATTCACTTTAAATACTCTTAATGAGATACAAGAGAACTCTGAAAACCAATACAAAGGAATCAGAAAATCAATTCACAATATGAATGAGAAATTTACCAAGGAGATAGATACCTTTTTTAAAAAAGCAAAACTTCTGGAAATAAAAAAAATCACTGAAGGAACTACAAAATACAGTTGAAAGCTTCAGTAGTAGACTAGACCAAGCCTAAGAGAGAATATTAGAACCTGAAACACGTCTTTTGAATTAATCCAATCAGACAAGAATAAATAAAAGAGAATTTTAAAAAGAATGAATATAGACTTCAAGAAGTATGGGACTATATGAAATGACCAAACTTATGAATCACTGGTATTCCTAAGGGAGAAGAAAAAGTTCAAAGTTTAGGAAACCTATTTTAAAATACAATAGCCAAAAATATCCATAGTCTATCAAGAGATTTAGACATTCTAGTATGAAAGGCTCAAAGAACACCAGAAAAATACCTTACAAGATATACTTCACCAGAAAAGTCATCAGACTATCTAAAGTCCATATGAAAGAAAAAATCTTAAATTCACCAAGAGAAAGTTTTCTAGTCAGCTACAAAGGAAGCCCCATAAGACTAACAGTGGACTTCTCAGCAAAAACCTTTCAAATGTCAAGGCACGGCGGCTCACACCTGTAATCCTAGCACTTTGGGAGGCCAAGGCAGGGGGATCACTTGAAGTCAGGAGTTCAAAACCAACCTAGCCAACGTGGTGAAACTCTGTCTCTACTAAAAATACAATATATATATAGTCAGGCATGGTGGTGGGCACCTGTACTCCCAGCTACTTGGGAGGCTGAGGCAGGAGAATTGCTTGAACCCAGGAGGCAGAGGTTGCAGTGAGCTGAGATCACGCCACTTCATTCAGCCTGAATGACAGAATGACACTCCGTCTCAAAAAAAAAACAAAAACAGACGAACAACCTTTCAATCCAGAAGAGATCCAGATCCTATTTTCAAAGTACTCAAAGAATAACAAAAATTTCCAACTATGAATTTTATGTCCAGCCAAAAGAAGCTTCATAAATGAGGGAGAAATAACATATTTCCCAAAGAAGCAAATGCTGAGGAAATTTTTCACCACTAGACCAGTCTTACAAAGAAATGCTCAATGGAGTACAAAACATGGAAACAAAAGGTCAATATCTGCCATCATAAAAGCACAGGAAAGTATAAAAAGGGCCTTCACAAGACTTTTCTGTGTTGATTTTTGAGAGACTTTCACTCTTGTTGCCCAGGCAAGAGTGCAATGGTGCAACCTCAGCTCACTGTAACCACTGCCTCCCGGGTTCAAGTGATTCTCCTGCCGCAGCTTCCAGAGTAGCTGGGATTACAGGCACCTGCCACCACACTTGGCTAATTTGTGTGTGTGTGTGTGTGTGTATTTTTAGTAGAGATGGGGTTTCACCATGTTGGCCAGGCTGGTCTCAAACTCCTGACCTCAGGTGATTCGCCCACCTTGGCCTCCCAAAGTACTGGGACTACAGGCTTGAGCCACTGCGCCCAGACTAAAAGTCTTTTTTGTTTGTTTGTTTTGGAGACAGAGTCTCTGTCACCCAGGCTGGAGTGCAGTGGCGCGATCTCGGCTCACTGCAAGCTCCGCCTCCTGGGTTCACACCGTTCTCCTGCCTCAGCCTCTCGGAGTAGCTGGGACTACAGGTGCCAGCCACCACACCCGGCTAATTTTTTGTACTTTTAGTAGAGACAGGGTTTCACCGTGGTCTGGATCTCCTGACCTCGTGATCCGCCCGCCTCGGCCTCCCAAAGTGCTGGGATTACAAGCGTGAGCCACCGTGCCCAGCCAGCCTAAAAGTCTTCTTAAATAATTACACAAAGGAGAAAGAGAAATAAATCAAGTGGCAACACAACAGCAATCCACTTAACCACAAAGACAAACAGAAAAAAAAAAAAAAAGAATCTACAGAACAACTACATAACAATTAACATTATGACAGAAACAAAACCTCACATATCAATATTAACCTTGAAAGTAAATGGATTAAATCCTTCACTTAAAAGATATGGATTGCCAGAATAAATTTTTTTAAATGAATGAACTATATTCTGCTTTCAAGAAACTCATCTTATTGCTAAATATATTTATAGACTGAAGGTAATGGAGTGGAAAAAGATATTCCACATAAAAGAAAACCTAAAGTCCTGAAGTGAACAGGAGTAGCTGTATTCATATCTGACAAAAGAAACATTAAATTAACAATGTAAAAAACATAAAGAAGGTCATGATAAAGGGACCAATTCAACAAAAATATATAACAATCCTAAATATATATGCACCCAACACCAGAGGACCCAGACTTATAAAACAAAGATTACTAGACCTAAAGAAAGAGATAGACAGTAATACTAATAGTGAGGGACTTCAACATCCCACTCACAGTATTATACTGATCATTTAGACAGAAAATCAAGAAAGAAACACTAGACTTAAATGAGGCTTTAGACCAAATAAACCTAACAGTCAATACAGGACACTCTCCCCATCCATTACAGGACATACATTTTTTTCATCAGCACATGGAACATTTTCCAAGATAGACCATATATTAGGCCACAAAATTTTGATTTTTTAAATCAAAATTATATCAGGTATCTTCTCAGACCACAGCACAATAAAACTAGAAATTAATACCATGTGGAACCCTGTAGACTATGAAAATTAATCCACTCCTGAACAATGTTTGGGTAAACAATGAAATTAAGACAGAAATTAAAACATGTTTTGAAATGAGTGAGAATGTAAATACAATATACCAAAACCGCTGGATACAGCAAAAGCAGGGGTAAGAGGGAAGTTTATAATTTTAAATGCCTACATCAAATAAAAATAATCACAAATTAACAACCTAATGTTGCACCTCAAGGAACTAGAAAAACAGAACAAAGCAAACTCAAAGCTGGCAGAAGAAAGAAATAACAAAGATCAGAACAGAACTAAATGAAATTGAGACCAAAAAAAGATACAAAGATCAACAAAATAAAAAAAAACAATTATTTGAAAAGATAAAATTGACAAGCCACAAGCTAGACCAACAAAAAAAGAAGATCCACATGAACAACGTCAGAAATGAATAAGGAGACATTACAAGTGACACCACAGAAATACAAATATCATCAGAAACTACGATGAAGAACTATATGCTCACAAACTAGATAACCTAGAGGAAATTAATAAATTCCTGGAAACATACAACCTCCCAAGATTAAAGCAGAAAGAAACAGAAATCCTGAATGGACCAATAATGAGTAATTAGATTGAATCAGTAATGTAAAAAAAAAATCTCCCAACAACAACAAAAAAAATCCCAGGAACAGATGAATTCATAGCTGAATTCTACCAAATGTACAAAGAATACTAGCGCACCCAGACTTATAAAACAAAATTACTAGACCTAAAGAAAGAGGTAGACAGTAATAATGCCAATCCTCCCAAACTTTTCCAAAAAATCAAGGAGCAGGGAATCCTCCCTAATTCATTCTACCAAGCCAGTATTACCCTGATACCAAAGCCAAAAAATGACACATACACACATACACACACAATTAGAGACCAATATCCCTGATAAACATAGATGAGGAAATCTTCAACAAAATACTAGCAAACTGAATACAACAGCACATCAAGAAGATAATATACCAACATCAAGTGAGTTTTAGTCCAAGGATGCAAGGATGGTTCAACATATGCAAACTGATATATGTGATTCATCATATGAGCAGAATTAAGGACAACAATCATATGACCATTTCAATAACTACAGAAAAAGCTTCCAATAAAATTAAGAACTGCTTCATGATAAAATTCTTCAACAACATAGGCATTGAAGAAACATACCTTAACATAATAAAAGCCGTATGTGACAAACCCATAGCCAACATCATACTGAACAGGGAAAAGTTGAAAGAAATGCCCCTAAAAAGCTGAACAGACAAGAATACCCACTTTTACCACTCCAGTTTAACACAGTACTCAGTGTCCTAGCCAGAGAAAACGGGCAAGAGAAAGAAATAAAAGACATCAAAATTGAAAAAAAGCAAGTCAAATTATCTCTGTTCACTGACAATATGATCTTGTACCTAGAAATTCTAAGGACTTCTCCAGAAACCTCTAAGATTTGCTAAGTTAATTAATTGAGGTTTTAGTGTACAAAATCAATATACAAAAATCAGTAGCATTTCTGTACAACAATAATAATCAATCTGAAGACTGGATCAAGAAGTCAAACATATTTATAATAGCTACCAAAAAATAAAATATCTAGTAATATGTTTAACCAAGGAGGTGAAAGATCTCTGCAAGGAAAACTATAAAACACTGATGAAAGAAATTGTAGACGATGCAAAAGCAAATGGAAAAACATCCCACGCTCATGAATTAGGAGAATCAATATTATTAAAATAACCATGCTATTCAAAGCATTCTACAGATTCAATGTGATGCCTATTAAAATACCAGGGTTATTTTTCACAGAATTAGAAAAAAAAATCCTAAAATTATTATGGAACCAAAAAATACCCTGAATAACAAAAGCAATCCTAAGTAAAAAGGACAAAGCCAGAAGCATCACATTAATTCACCTGAAATTGCACAACAAGCCGATGGCAAACAAAACAGCATGGTACTGTAATAAATATAGACACATAGATCAATAGGACAGAATAAAATGTGCAGAAATAATGCCACATATCTATAGTTATCTTATCTTTGATAAAGTTGACAAGAACATACACTGGATAAAGGACACCCTTTTCAATACTTGTGCTGGGGAAATTGGATTGCCATATGCAGAAGAATAAAACTGGGTTCCTATCTTTCACTACATACAAAAATCAGCTCTAGATGGATTAAATACATAAATGTAAGGCCTGAAACTATAAAAATACTAAAAGAAATCTAGGAAAAACTCTATGAACATTGTTATAGGCAAAGAATGAATGACTATGACCTCAAAAGCACAAGCAACAAAAACAAAAATGGACAAATAAGACTTCATTTAACTAAAAATCTTCTGCACAGCAAAATAAACGATCGACAGAGTGAAAGACAACTTGTAGAATGGGAGAAAATGTTTGCAAACAACGCATCTGACAGGGGACTAATATCCAGAATGTAAAAGGAAGTCAAACAACTTAAAAAAAAAATCCCCAAATAACCCCATTAAAAAGTATGCAAAGAAAATGAACAGACATTTTCCAAAAGAAGCCATACAAATGGCCAACAAGCATATGAAAAAAAAAGGCTTAATATCACTAATCATCAGGAAAATGCTAATTAAAACCACGATGAGATATCATCTTACACCAGTCAGAATAACTATTATTTAAAAATTCAAAAATGACACACGTTGGCAAGGATGTAGAGCAAGGAGAATGCTTATGCACTGTTAGTGGGAATGTAAATTAGTATAATCTCTATGAAAAACAGCATGGAGATTCCTCAAATAACTACAAATAGAACAAACATTTGGTCCAGCAATCCTACCCCTGGATTTCTGCCCAAAGGAAAAGAAATCATTACATCAAAAAGATATCTGAACTCAAACGTTTATCACAGTACTATTTATAATAGCAAAGATATGAAATCAACCTAAGTTCCATCAACGGATGATTGGATAAAGAAAATATGGTATATATATACATATATACGCACAATGAAATACTATTCAGTCACAATAAGAATGAAATTATGTCTTTTGCAGCGACATGGAAGGAACTGGAGGCTTAAGTGAAACAACTCAGAAACAGAAAGTAAAATACTGCATGTTCTCACTTCTAAGAGGGAACTAAATAATTTCTACACTTGGACGTTGAATGGAATAATATACATTGGTGGCCAGGCACAGTGGCATATGCCTGTAATCCCACCACTTTGGGAGGCTGAGGCAGGCAGATCACCTGAGGTCAGCAGTTCAATACCAGCCTGGCCAACATAGGAAAAGCCCATCTCTACTAAAAATAAAAAAATCAGCCAGGCATGGTGGTAGGTGTCTGTAATTCCAGCTACTGGGCAGGCTGAGGCAAGAGAATCACTTGAACCTGGGAGGCAGAGGTTGCAGTGAGTCCAGACTGTGCCACTGCACTCTAACCTGTGCAACAGAGTGAGACTCCATCTCAAAAAACTATATATAATATTATATATATATATTTATATAATATTATATATATATTTATATATTATATATATTTTTATATATATTATATATTTATATATTATATATATTTATATATTATATATATTTATATATTATATATATTTATATATATAATATATATTCACATACACACACACACCACACACATTGGAGACTTGCAAGGGTGGGAGGGTGGGAAGGGAGTGAGGCATAAGAAATTACTTAATGGGTACAATGTGTGTTATTTGGGTGATGGTTACACTAAAATCTCAAATTTCACCACTACACAAAATTTTCATGTAAATGTGACAAAACTACACTCTTACCCTTGAAATTTATACAAATAAAAAAGAATTCCAGGTCAGGAAAGCATAGTTTCTTGACAAAAAGACTTCCAAGAAGAGGATCAAATATATAATGTTACCTATACTTATTTAACCAGAAACAACTTTTCCCTGCACTCAGCTCATGAGACCAATGTTCAGCAGAACATATGTTGTGAATTTCTGCCATCTGTCTCAATGGCTTTGAGTGGGGTGAGGGGGAATTATACTTAAGTACTTGAGAGTGCAGTTAGTCATGTCCGCTGGTTCATTGTATACAGTCATCAGTGATCCCTGGGGCAAAACCCTATTTTGATCAATTGATTGATCAATATATTCCCCTTTAACTTAATTCTCTTATGCTTCCCCTATAGGCAACCATATCACTTTGTTTAATGTGAATGTTTTCATTCATATATATTCTTATGTTGGGCTGGCAAAGGAGTGGAGGGGATGAGGAAGGAACTGACATCCCAGAATACTCCTTTTTACATATAGTTTTGACTTTCTCAAGACTTTAATCCTCTACATAATAAAAATAACTAAATCGATAAGGGTGGAAGGAGGAGGGGACTAAAACTGAAAGCAAAGTGAACCACATGAATTCAATTGTATTTCAAAGGAATGCTATAATTGCTCTTAAGAGGAACAGAAAGAAAGGAGTGAGGAAGAGATGGAGGAAGGAAAAGAGAGAGAGAAAGAACAAGAGAATAAAAAATAAAAAGAGAGGAAGAGATGAAGGAAAGGAGAGAGGAAAGAATGGAGGGAAAGAAAAAAGAAAAAGAAATAAAGGAAGAAAGGAAGAAAAAAGTCCAAGTAATTGACCATCCACCCTCAGTTTGTAGTGGAGTAGGGTAGGGTGGTAACAAGAATTGTAAACAAACCCTGAACTACTTTTGATAAGCTTCTTTTGGTAATGGTGTGGGAAAAGTTGTGAAATTATTTTAGATGTATTAGAGGGTTGAGCAAATGAATTAATTTAGGAGCCAGGGTTGTCAATGAGAAAGAAGGTACATACGAATATGAAATGGGGAAAGACAAGAAAGAGCCATGTAGGGATGGTTTGAAAATTGTGAGTATTGGTGTGAATTCAAAATTTCAAAGATATGTAGATATATGTACATGTGCATGTATATGTATACATGTTTAAGCACATATGTATGCATATGCAAGTGTGTACATATAAATTTGTCTCTGTATAGAGCATGTATTTCCTAGTTCTGTACATTGAAAGGGTCAAAATGCCACACCTAGAAACAATGAGCACACCTAGTACCTAGAACTTGCTATCTAATATCATTCCCCACTGAAAGAAACCAGGACTCCTTAGAGAAGCGGCCGATTCCAGGCCTTTGGTAAATAGGTGTAAGATGAGCCTGGAACATCTTGATATGCTATCAAGTAAGTGCTCAAATAATTGATGGGAGAACACCCAAAGATACAGAAGCCAGCTTAACAGTGCTCCCACCAGCCAAATACGGGGCAATTTCAACACTGCAATAATTAACTAATCTATTAAAAACCATTTGGGGAATAAAGAAATTTATTTTTCCATATTGATAATAAATATATAGAAAAAATAAAAAAGGGAGATGAGAGGGCTCTTGTTTATGGCAGAATACCATGTGCTGGCTAATAAATGTGGAAGGAGTACTGGGATAGAAAATCAGCAACTTGCAGCCATTGTTTATAAAGATTAGATGAGCCAAGGACTATAAATGAATGCAAAAAATTAGGGAGAAAAATTGATGTGGAGAAGAATATGTGCATGCTCTTAATGTGTCTCTCCACAGATTAAAGATTGCAAGGGAAAAACTATTAATTATACAGTAGAGAAATCAGACAACACCTTAACCAAATGGTCAAAATTAACACCACCGATTAGGAGTAGATGGGAGTCCTGCCTCCAGATGTGGCACTCCGAGAGGGACACGCCATCACCTATGCAATATTCTGGCCAAGCATGCATAACCTAAATCTAATTAGGAAGAAACATTAGATGAAGCCCAAATGAAGATCATTCCATTAACACATATGGGTATCGAAGAGTGTATTTTTTAAGTGTCAATGTTGTAGAGAAACAAAGAAAGGGTATTCTACATTAAAGGAGGTAAAGAGACATGACAGCCAAATGCAATACCTGACTCTAGACTGGATCCTGTAATAGAGAAGGAAAGGTACTATTTAAAAGATCTTTGGGTCACCTGATAAAACTAGAACATAGTAAAATTGTACCAATATAAAGTTATGACGTTGATAACTGTACTGGAGTCATATAAGAGCATATTCCTATTCTTAGGAAATACACAGTGAAAAATTAAAACTGGCCATGAAAAGAGAAAGAAATAAAGGTATTCAAATGGGAAGAGAGGAAGTCAAACTGTCTCTGTTTGCAGATGACACAATTTTATATTTAGAAAACCCCATCATCTCAGTCCAGAAACTCCTTAAACTGATAAGCAACTTCAGCAAAGTCTCAGGATACAAAATCAATGTGTGAAAACCACAAGCATTCCTTTCCACCAACAACAGACAAGAGAGCCAAATCACAAATGAACTCCCATTCACAATCACTCAGAGAGTAAAATGCATAGGAATACAGTTAACAAGGGATCTGAAGGACCTCTCCAAGGAGAACTACAAACTCCTGCTCAAGGAATTCAGAGAGGGCACAAACAAATGGAAAAACATTCCATCCTAATAGGAAAAATCAATATCGTGAAAATGGCCATACTGCCGGAAGTAATTTATAGATTCAGTGCTATTCCCATCAAACTACCATTGACATTCTTCACAGAATTGGAAAAAACTATTATAAATTTCATATGGAATTTCTCTGTAGGGCACTGGGCAAATAAATGCCCACACCATACAAAGAAGACCCCGTATAGCCAAGACAATCCTAAGCGAAAAGAAGAAACCTGGATGCATCTCACTACCTGACATCAAACTATAGTTTGATATATAGCATGGTACTGGTACAAAAACAGACACATAGACCAATGGAACAGAAACTCAGAAGTAAGACCCCACATCTACAACCATCTACTCTTCGACAAATCTGATGAGAACAAGCAATGGGGAAAGGCTTCCTTATTTAATAAATAGTGCTGGGAAAACTGGCTAGTCATATGCAGAAAATTAAGACTGGACCGCTTCCTTATACCTTGTACAAAAATTAACTCAAGATGTATTTAAAACTTAAATGTAAAACCCAAAACTATAAAAACCCCAGAAGAAAATCCAGGTAATTCCATTCAGGACATAGGCGTAGGAAAAGATTTCATGACAAAAACATCAAAAGTAATTGGAAGAAAAGCAAAAATTTACAAATGGGATCTAATTAAACTAAAGAGCTTCTGCATAGCAAAAGAAACTATCATCAAAGTGAACAGACAACCTACAGAGTGGGAGAAAAATTTTGCGATCTATCCGTCTGACAAAGGTCTAACATCCAGAATCTGCAAGACACTTAAACAAATTTACAAGAAAAAAACAACCCCATTAAAAAGTAGGCAAAGGATATGAATAGACACTTCCCAAAAGAAGACATTTATGTGGCCAACAAATACATGAAAAAAGCTCAACATCACTTTTCATTAGAGAAATTCAAATCAAAACCACAATGACACATCATCTCACACCAGTCAGAATGGCAATTATTAAAAATTCAGGAAAAAACAAGGCTGTGGAGAAGTAGGAATGCTTTCACACTGTTAGTGGGAATGTAAATTATTTCAGTCAAGATAACTAGCTAATACACGTGGGGCTTAATACCTAGGTGATAGGTTAATAGGTGCAGCAAACCACCATGGCACACGTTTACCTATAAAACAAGCCTGCACTTACTGCACATATATCCCAGAACTTAAAATATAATACAATTTTTAAAAAGAGGATGGCCGTGGTGGCTCAGGCCTGTAATCCCAGCACTTTGGGAGGCCGAGGCAGGCAGATCACCTGAGGTCAGGAGTTCGAGACCAGCCTGGCCAACATAGTGAAACCCTGTCTCTACTAAAAATACAAAAATTAGCGTAGCATAGTGGCAGGCGCCTGTAATCTCAGCTACTCAAGAGGCTGAGGCAGAAGAATAGCTTGAACCCAGGAGGTGGAGGTTGCAGATCGCGCCATTGCACTCCAGCCTGGGCAACAAGAGCAAAACTCCATCTCAAAAAAAAAAAAAAAAGAATAAATCTGTAACCTTAAAAAAAGGAATAGATATGTAACCTGAAGTAAAAAAAAAAAGAAAATGCCTATGAGGGGTATAAGTCATCCTCAATTCAGAAAAAGAAATGTACAGAGAATGAGGTTGGGCGGAATTGGGGGGAACCATGTAACAACGATAAAGGAAAAGTAATAAAATATTAACAATAGGTGACTGAATAAAGGGTTTATGGATGTTCTTTACACTATTCATGTTCTTACTTGAAATTATTCTACTTATGTTACAGTTTTCTACATTATTCTATCTAAGCTGCTCTTATTTGACATTTTTTCCAAATAAAAGTTTTAAAATCAAAAACATATTTTTAAAGGAATGGTCTTTACTACTCTTATTTGACATTATTTCCAAATAAAATTTTTAAATCAAAAAATATATTTCTAAAGGAATAGTCTTCCTAGAATGGTAACAATATTGAAGCTGAGTGATGGCTGTATAGAATTCACTCTTCTATCTCTTTGGTATACATTTGGAATTTTCCATAATAAAGAAATTATTGTTTTTCAGAAATGGTTTGACTTGTCATTGGCTTACATTTAAATGGCTGATTTCATGTGTTGACCATGGGCTATTTGGAAGGGCTCCTCCACATGTGAGATGTTATCAAACTTGGTGGCGCTGGGCAGGTGAATGCCCATGCCATACAAAATTTGTCCTCAGGGGCCGGGTGCAGTGGCTCATACCTGTAATCCCAGCACTTTTGGAGGCTGAGGCAGGTGGATCACTTAAGCTCAAGAATTTGAGACCAGCCTGGGCATCATGGTGAGACCCCATCTTTAGAAAAAATATATAAAAATTAGCCAGGCATGATGGTGGGTGCCTGTAGTCTCAGCTACTTGGGAGGCTGAGATGGAAGGATCACCTGAGCCCAGGAGGTCAAGGCTGTAGTGAGCTATGATTGCTCCACTGCACTCCAGCCTGGGTAACAGGGTGGGACCGTCTTTAAAAAAAAAAAAAAAAAAAGTCTTCAAAGCTTTAGCTTGCACAGCAGTCACTCCTCTCCTCTCTCTCTCTCTCTCTCTCTGACAGAGACATTTGCTCCATTTGGGCAGTCCATGACAGTGTGATAAAATAGGACAACTTCTGGCTTCCTTTCCTCCAGGCTATTTTCTCACTCTGTTCTAGAACATTCTATCTTTTTTATCACTTGTTTAATATTACCTTATACCTCTACAGAATAACTACGTTTTCCAAAACACTTTCACATACGCTATCTCATATCACCTATAACTATTCTGTGAACAGAGATACACATTACCATGCCACCTTGACCATCAAAGAACAAGGAGAAGGAAGCATCAAATCCAGGGTCAGGAGGAGCAGGAATTACAACACAGGGCACTTTTTTCTACACTGTGCCTCACCCAATTGACAGCATATGACATGATGAGGTTAGAGAAGAATGGCAAAATTATGCCTGGCCCATGCCTTTTAGGGGTTTCTGGTAAGCTTTTAAATAACAGCACGGGGTTTGTTTTCAGCTTATGATCTACTCTAATATCCACGTTGATTTTTGCTGTGACTATGCATAGCCTGGAATTCCAGTCTTGGAATTATTTGTTTCGCATTTGTCCATATTGACTTTGCTTCCATATGAAATATTTACATATGTTTATCACTTTGTCATCATTTAGAGTGGCATCTGTTTGCCAAAAATGAGTCAGGTCTCAGTCACAGCAGCTTGTTGGATCAGTGTGAGCATCTCTGAAGGAAAGGAGAAATTGCCTTTTGATAGACTCCCTTAAAATTGAGTTACTTTATTAATTATTAACTGACATTTCATTATCTTTTGCTTTCGAATATGTTTTGCATGTTTTCCTTCATTTCAGACTTACAAAAACCTGTGGGATATGTTAAACAGCTTTTATTATCCTACGTTTTGGCTGTTGGAAGGTGAAATTATTTAAAAATGTCACAGAGCTAAGAGCGTGATGACCAAGGTCTCCTACTTCTCAGGCCTGTGATCTTTCTTATAAAATATGCTAAGTCATCTTCTTAAAGAAAACACTAAGAAACAACGACTTTTCAAACATTCCAGAGACTAATTTTGTAATTAAACTAAGAGCTACCACTTGGTGAGCATCTAAGTTTTAATTTACATCTATAAAATAATATTAAAATGCTTTCTGTTCGTTCTGGAAACCAACTAAAGTCCTAAAGTCCCAAAAGCCTATAGAAAACCCCATATTTAAAAAAGAAGGTGGCCAAATTGGTCATTTTACCCACACCCCCATCATCTCATCCAGCTCATATACGCAGAAGACTGGAGCTAAGAGAGATTGTTGAATCAGGAAATTGTTGGCTGAGTGGCTATTGCACAAACCAAGTTAGGGCATTTCCATGAAGTGAACGAAGGCTGATTATCAGATGGGCAGATTAAGGTTTCATTCCCTGGCAGCCTGCTTGCGACTGGACAGAAAAACATGTTAGTGTTCCCCAACATATCCCCATTCCCCAATACAGAACTCGGTGACAAAATTCTTGAAGGAGTTTTACATGTATTTCTTAACTATGGGAGCATATGCAAAACAAGAAGCTGCTATTTACTTCCTTTCTGAGGTTTTCTGAGTTTACCATCTGAAGACGGTAAACTGGCTGCAGCCAACCCCAATAACAGGGAGAGGAGAGGGCAACAGTGGAGACTGTCTACACAGCAAGCATGACAAGTCTCCCATGTACCAAGAATCTTCGCCTAACCGCAATAACAGGGAGAGGAGAGGGCAATAGTGGAAACTGTCTACACAGCAAGCATGAAAAGTCTCCTGTATACCAAGAATCTTCACCTGTCTCAGACCAACCTGATAGGGCCACACCCAATATCAGTCCATGAAGGGAGCAATGAGCCCCCATCAGAAATAAGCTGTGGTGTGAACCACGACGGCAGCAGCTGGTCAGTGCCTCCAAATCCTCAAGCAGTGGGAGATGAGCATAGTTAAATAATTGCCCTGACTCATGTCAAGTTCCCTAGAAGCACAGATAGAGACAGAAATTCAGATGCATGAGTTTTAGTGATAGAGATGCCTCAGGAGAAACCAGTAAAAGGAGGGAACAAAACAGAAGAGGGAAGAAAAAAGAGCCAAGCTAGTGTGAGATCACAGGTACATCTAGCCAGATTCATGGGTAGAAAAGGGCTCTGTAGCTTAAATTACCCATCAGAATCGTCGCCTGTTGAGGCAAAGGGCTGGCCTTGTGTCTCTCTGTCATTCATCCGCTCTTGGCAACTGGAGTGAGAGGGTGGGCTAAACTAAAAACAATTCTCAGAAGGGGCCGGGGGCAGCAGTGAGCCATTCAATGCTCAGGGTAACAGGGAACGTGTGCACCAGAGCAGACAAGAGGATCCATTTGGGGAATCAACGGCACTCCTACATCCCCTTCTTCCAAAGAGAATGTTCCAAGGTATCTTCCACGTGGTATTTCAGAGAGATGGAGCCCTAGTTACTCATAGTAATGACCTGCTCTAAAGCTTTTGTTGGTTTTTATTTTTTTCCTCTTTTCTTCTTTTCTTCACTTGTATTACCTGCATCCACTTCCCAGATAGACTAACTGCACCAATATTCTTCTCTCAAGATCATTTCAGGGGAAATCCAAATTAAGACAACTCTCAGAATGAAATTATTGTTATCACTGAAGGTTCCCAACAGCCATGGGCTCCAATTAGATAGCTTTAAGGAGCAAGAAATTAAAGATCGTGTTGGGTGAAAAACAAAATAAAGCTCTTTCCTGCTTGCACCACTATGAAATTTACATTGGTTAACAAATTGATACCCATTCATTATCTCATTTAATCCTCACAGCAACATTCTGTAGTAGGTGTAATTATCTCCACTTTATATGAAAAAACAGAGGTTCAAAAAAGGTAAGGGTGTTACCCAAAGTCTTCCAGCTGAGATTCAACTTCATGTAATTTAATTCTAAAGCCAGCAAACATTCTTGCTTACTAATTCATTCATTTGCATTTGCTCATTTTAAAATTAAATGTAGGGTTTCTAGAAAAACTCTTCAGACAATTGTGGTGAGAAGTATACTTTCTATGTGATGAAGGGGCACATTTTTCTTTTTCTAATATAGCCAGGAAGATGAAAAGGGCAGATAGCATGTTTTCTTCTTAAACTTACAACATTATTGATATTTTTCAAATTATTACAAGAAAGACCCAGCATTCACATGTTTTATTTAAGGCAGTTTCTGCATTGTTTGGACATTACATTATCTATGTCAAAAACAGTATTTTGGGTGAACATTTATTCACCCAGTAGCATTTATTAGTTACAACCAAGCAGTTTTAAGACCAGAATAAAAGATTGGAAAAAGGAGGGTAAGAGGAATAAACCAGTGTCTGATTTCTCTGGGACTCTCCCCGACATGTAGATATTTTGTTCAAGTTATAAACTAAATTCCCAATGTTTGCTCTACAGGGTTGACACAACTCCCCAGGCAGACAGCTGTTAGGAAGGACTATTAAATCAGCCAGGTAAATGGGAAGATGTCAACCACAGTTTCTGTATAGAAGGCTATACTGTATGGTGATTAGTATGATAAAAACATCGGTATTAGGCAATCTTTGATTTAAACTAGACCATGACACTCAGCTACACAATCTTAGACTAACTACTTATGCTCCTTAAGTCTCAATTTTCCAAAATACAAACTGGAGAAATAATGGTAGTTAACTGTATGCATCTGTTTTCACATTGCTACAAAGATAGTACCTGAGACTGGGTAATATATAAACAAAAGAGGTTTAATTGACTCACGGTTCTGCATGGCTGGGGAGGCCTCAGGAAACTTACAATCACGGCAGAAGGTGAAGGAGGAGCAAGTACCTTCTTCACAATGTGGCAGGAGAGAGAGAGATAGTGAGCAAAAGGGGTAACTGCCAAACGCTTTTAAAGCATCAGATCTCAAGAGGACTCACACACTATCATGAGAACAGCATGGGGGAAACTGCCCTTATAATCCAATCACCTCCCACCCAGCACCTCCCTCAACACTTGGGGATTACAATTTTAGATAAGATTTGGACAGGAACAAAAAGCCAAACCATATCACTAACTGATAGGGTTTAGGAAGGATTAAATGGGATCAAGTTACATAGTATGACAATACAGTGAGCACTCACTAAATTTTATCTATAATCAATAAAATATTTATTTTTCTGATTAGAATAGGATATAAGGAAAACACTTTAATGAAAATGAACGCAGTTAATTTTGCAAAGTTTGACCTATGCTGTTCCAGTCTTAGCCACACCGTAGTTTCCTGGACACCACCAGTATCATGTCCATGAGGAGGTTCGACTTGCTCATGAGGATGACTGCATGACTGACATTGATTATCTGGAACAATTCCACTTATAACACCTCCCTATGTGGTGCCTTTTGGGGATTAACTCTCTCCCCTAGGAAAGCAGCAGGAGTAGAGAAGGTTGCAAACACAGTGGAGAGAGAATATATGTCGATATGGAGAGCTGTAAAGTTACATTACTGTGAATCTGGGATGACAGCATAAGTCACAAGAAGGAAAGCCTAAAATGAATTACACAGGCCTTCTCCAAGAAGTGGCAATAAAACAGTGGAGTACCCTTCGCCATCCCGTATTTCATTTATGCCACATAAATTCAACTCAAGAATCTTATCTTAATTCTTTCCCATTTTTAGCCTCCTTTGCATTCCCCCTGTCGTATGACTCAGAATTATTCTTTCATTTCATGTGTATTTATTGAGTGCCTTCTCCTCTGTATAGAAGTCCCTATAGGGCATTATCAAGCTGTAAGTGCAAGCTACAGTGGTTATCTGCATGGATATCTCACCAAATTAAATTATTTTCCTGATATAAAATATAGATAACAGAGACCCAGGTAAAAAAATAACTGTGTATTAAACTTCATATGTAATCACTCTTTAACCAACACCATTATTCTGTGTAAATTAAGAGTAAATGTCAACTGATTTTATGGTTGTGCTTGTGAGAATGTTAATACTATGACAAAGAAGGACACTGCAAAATCATCTTTTATCAATTTGCTGAAAATACAATGTGGGTATGGATGGGGTATAATTATTAAAAAATAAGGTGATCAGGCTTCCCAAGTTACTCTGGGCACCCATTCGTTAGTTTTCTGATTGAGGGATGGCAGAAATGCAGCACATGGTTCACACTCCCCTCTGCCCCCAGCAACACACACATGCACATATATACACATGTGAACAATTGATCATGGGGCTTTTTCCTATGAATGTTGACATTGCCTCAGAATCTATCTCAACAAAGCACTCCAGGAAATGCATTCCACTGTCAGTGTGGGCACCTGCAATTATTTCTACTAAGGATATAATAATCCGTAGAGTTGATGGAGGGACTTTTTACACTTTTTGACAAACTAAGTCCTTCGACTTCTTAAAGTGTGCACTTTTAATATGCATCCTACCCACAGTGAAGCAACAAGAAGAAGATGAAATACCTTAATGCCTTGAGTTGAGAAAGTTTAGATTTAAATTGATAATTTCAAACCATTTTAAAATATAGAGCTTTATTTATGTATTCCACAAAGATCTCTATTCTGTTCATTTTTTTGCCCAGGTTCATCCAGGAACTAGAATAAAAGGTGAAGCAGCCATTGTTTATAAAAGTTGTTACTTGTATCAACCACTTCTCTCCCTGTCATGCTGTAGAGGTGAAACTCCCAAACCTAATACATCAAAATCCAGGTTCCAACTCTGAGCCTAGATCCCCAAAATCCACGTAACATTTCCTGCAATTTCCAGAGCTAACTCAGTGAACAAAAACATTTTCTATTTAAGATAGTCCTTGCTCATCTATCTAAAAAGGAAAACTCTTATTCATCTTTCAAAATCCAGGTTAGGTATCATCCTCTGTGGAAAGCTATCTTTGTCCATCTCTTTTGGTGATCTGATATGATTAATTTCCTTCATTTCTTGTGCAGGTTTCTCTAGCTGCCCTTGTCATACTCATTTGTGTCCTCTAGCAAATAGGAAACTCCTTAAAATTCAGGTGATGAAATAGTCATCTCCTTGCCCTGAGCATCTAACAGGGTTCCCCGCTTAAAGGCTAAATTACTACATGTTGTTAAACTGAACTAAACAGAATGCTCAATTTTAAACACAGGGAATTAACTTTTAAATCAGATATTCTTGAAAGTAGCTATTGGAGATGATGAAAACATTAAAGAGCAATTGATACCAAGAAGGTAAATAGTGTGGAAGGGAAAATTCTAATATTTCATTCATTGATCATTCAAATATTTAATAAGTGTCTATTATGAAGAAAATATAATGTGAGAGACAGTATTCAGCTCCTATATAATAGATAGTGGGAATTATGTAAATAAGTATTGAACCATCAGTGACAAAGAAATTTTGTAGTAAATAAGTAGAAAGGGGAGTGGTTGAGACTGAGGAGGGATTGATGAACATGAAAAAACAAGGTCAATGAGCATAATACTGCACTAGTCCTATTCATTTATATTCTGTTAGCTGTTGAAGACAACTACCCAAAGTTTTCCATCAGACTTACCAGCCACAAAAACTGGGTAACAGGCAGAGGTTAGAACAGATTGGAGGTCTCAAAAAAAGACAGAAAAATGTGAGAAAGTTTTTAACTCCCTAGAAACTTGTTGAATGATTTTGACTAAAATGTTGATAATTATATGGACAAAGAAATCCAGGCTGAGGTGGTCTCAGATGGAGATGAGGAACTTTTTGGGAACTGAAGCAAAAGTGACTCTTGTTATGTTTTAGCAAACAGACTGGTGGCATTTTGCCCCTGCCCTAGAGGTTTGTAGAAAACTTGAGAGAGATGATTTAGGGTACCTGGCAGAAGAAATTTCTAAACAGCAAAGCATTCAAGAGGTGACTTGAGTGCTGTTAAAGGCATTCAATTTTGTAAGGGAAGCAGAGCGTAAGAGTTTGGAAAGTTTGCAGCCTGACAACGCGATAGAAAAGAAAATCCTATTTTCTAAGGAGAAATTCAAGCTGACTGCTGAAATTTGCATAATTTATAAGGAACCGAATGTTAATCCTCAAGACAATGGGGAAAATGTCTTCCACATTTTCAGGTATCTTTTCGGCAGCACCCCACTCTACTGGTACCAATTTACCATATTAGTTCGTTTTCATGCTGCTGGTAAAGATATACCCAAAGCTGGGAAGAAAAAGCAAATTAATGGACTTACAGTTCCACATGGGTGGAGAGGCCTGACAATCATGGCACAAGGCAAGGAGAAGCAAGTCACATCTTATATGGATGGCAGCAGGCAAAGAGAGAGCTTGTTCAGGGAAACCACCATTTTTAAACCATCAGATCTTGTGAGACTTATTCACTATCATGAGAACAACATGGGAAAGACCCACCTCCATGATTCAATTATCTCCCACCAGGTCCCTCTGACAACATGTGGGAATTATGGGAGCTGCAAGATGAGATTCAGGTGGGGACAAAGAGCCAAACCATATCACCAAGAATCTTAATTTCTCTAATAACAAATTTGTGGGTGTATGAGTGAGTGTGGGTGTGGGTGTGTGTTTTCCATTGATATACATATATAGAGATAGGAAAACAGACAGACAGAGCAATAATTTTAGAGTCACGTAGATCACTGATTGAATCTTAGAATTATTTTTCTCCAGGTGTGTGACTTTAAGAAAAATCACTTCACCTTTCCAAGCCTGTTTCCTCATGTATTTACATGACTGTTTTACACAAGAATATTCTTGTTTGAAATCAAGACCTTATACATAAAAATTAGCAGAAATCCCAGCACGTAGCAGAAACTCAATAAATGATGGCATAATCAAAATATGATTATAACTGTGATTATTATATTTGTGTACCTTAAGCCACTCTACCTCTACTACCCATCCTCCTAATTCTTCCCCTGCCCTCAACAGTCAGTAATGAATCACAGCAGACAGAGAAGTCATAGGTGAAGCTGGGCATTTAGAGATCCTTAGCATGGAAATTAATAAAATTTTTTGAATTTGTTTCATAGTAGTCTAATGAATATATGTGGTTAATCTTGATGACCTAATCTCCCTCACTTATAAATTGGAGATTTAAAAAAACACTTTGTTCGAAGGCTGATTTTGAGAATTGTATATAATGTATATAATTTAGCACAGATCCTGGCACATAGTAGAAACTCAAAATGGTGGCTATAACTGTAAATAGCATAATTAATTATATGTGCTTACTGTTCTCAAAATGAAAACAATAACTAAAATGTATCTTTAATTACAAACAGTCCTGACAGGATGTAAAGAAAGTGTCAGCATTCTCCCATTTCCTTGCAGCCCATGACACTCTGCTCACATTGGTACTGCATGTCTGGGAAAGCTAACAACTTAAAGAGAGCATCTAGCAACTCTAGATGGAATGTGCTGTAGACAGCTGTAAGTACACAAGAATCCAGGCACAAAGCAGGCTGTGTAACTCACTGTGAATTAGATTTTTGATTCTTTTTATTTCCCCTTTAATCCCCATGACTTTGGTTTTAAGTAGCATTGCGTCATGTGGAATTTTAACAAAATTTTAATTTTAACAAAGGCTTCTCTGAAAATCCAAAAGAACGATCCTCTCTGTTATTGTGTAGCCTCTTTTATGACCTTATTACATAGACAGGTTTAGTTAAACAAGATTTTTTCTTCTTCAAATTATTTCAGAACATACTTAATTTTTTGTGTCTTGGCAAGGTTTCTAAAATCCTTCCCACACTGGGATTCATTTAGCCCAGCTAGGATTCCACAAACAGAACATAAACTACAATGTTTAAAAAGACAGACAGGGAATGTAAACTGGTCCGGCCATTTCGGAAAACAGCTTGGCAATTTCTTAAACAAAAACAAAACAAAACTAAAACTAAACATGCAACCACAATAACACACAGCAGTTGCACTCTGGGAGACACTTCCTAGAGAAATTAAAATTTATGTTTACCAAAGCAAAAAGCCATACACAAATATTCATAGCAGTTTTATTTGCGATACCTAAAAACTGGAATCAGCCCAGATGTTATTCAACACATGAATAATTAAACAAACTGTGACAAGTACATTCCATGGAATACTACTCAGCAATAAAAGAAACAAACTATTGATACAAGCAAGAACTTAGATGAATTTCAGAAAATTATGTTGAGTGAAAAAAGCTAATCCCAAAAGGCTACAAAACACTGTTAATTTCATTTATGTAACATTTTGAAATATGAAAAATAATTTAGATGGAGGTAGATGAGTAGTTGGCAAGAGTTAGGGGATTGGGAATGGGGGTTGGAGAAGGAGGGTGCCAAGCAGGAGGTGAGTGTGGATATAAAAAGGCAACAAGGGGATCCTTGTGGTGTTGGAACTGTTAGTATCTTTACTGTAGCAGTGGATACAAGAACCTGCATGTAATAAAATGGTATAAAATTTGATACATACAAATACACACACACATAAGTATAAATAAAACTTGGAAAATCTGAATAAGATTGCTGAATTTTATCGTGGTCAATATCCTAGATCTTATAATTTTGACTAGTGTCACCATTGGGAGAAACTGGGCAAAATGTACTTAGGAGCTTTCTGTATTATTTGTTTTAGCGGTATCTTATCTACAGTATCATACAAAGTTTTATTTTCAATCAAAAAATAAACTAAATAAAGCCACTGGAATAAGCAAAAGGAAAAAATACTTTCTATGTTATCATTGAAAAAAATTATGAAGTTCAAACCTCTAGAAAATTATTGAGTTATTACATAGTGATTGCTTAAACTGTCTTTAGCTGAACAAAGAGAGAACTTACCTCCTGAAAGAGAGGCCAGGCATAGTGTTTCACACTTGCAACCCCAGCACTTTGGGAGGTTGAGGTAGGCAATCACTTGAGGTCAGGAGTTTGAGACCAACCTGGACAACATTGGGAAACCCCGTCTCTACTAAAAATACAACTATTTGCTGGGTGTGGTGACAGGCTCCTGCTGTAATCCCATAATTCCAGCTACACAGGAGGCTGAGGCAGGAGACTCACTTGAACCTGGGAGGCAGAGGTTGCAGTGAGCTGGGCAACAGAGTGAGACTCCATCTAAAAAAAAAAAAAAAAAACTCCTGAAAGTATTAATAATATTTCCTAAATCTGAAAAAATTCTTCCTAAAATTGAAATGGAATCCCTTTTTTAAAAAAAACACTATATCTATTGGCCTTAGAGAACAACTCTAAGTCCTCAGACACATGGGAGCCCTTCAAAATCATAGAGAGCTATATATTTTACCCTGAGTTTGATTTTTATTGTGATAAATACTGTATTCTTGGTTATTTTTCTTCATATGTCATGCTTTTATGCTTCTCCCTGATTCTAAACAGTACTCTAAACACATTTCAGTGTCACCAATTTTTTTCTTAAAGTGATTGTAGTGTTCTAAGTGTGATATAAACAGAGAGGCAAGATTGTTGGCAAGATGGCCGAATAGGAACAGCTGTGGTCAGCAGCTCCCAGCGAGATCGAAACAGAAGGCGGGTGATTTCTGCATTTCCAACTGAAGTACCCAGTTCAACTCATTGGGACTGGCTGGACAGTGGGTGCAGCCCACAGAGGGTGAACCAAAGCAGGGTGGGGCATTGCCTCACCCGGGAAGCGCAAGGGATCAGAGAATTTTCTCCCCTGCCTAAGGGAAGCTGTGAGGGACTGAGCCTGAGGAACCGTGAACAGTCCGGCCCAGATATTGTGCTTGTCCCATGGTCTTTGCAATCCACAGACCAGGAGATTTCTTCTGGTGCCTACTCCACCAGGGCCCTGGGTTTCAAGCACAAACTGGGCGGCCATTTGAGCAGTCACCAGAATAGCTGCAGGAGTTTTTTTTTTTTTTTTTTTTTTTTTCCATACCCTAGTGGTGCCTGGAACACCAGCAAGACAAAACCTTTCACTTCCCTGGAAAGGGGTGCTGAAGCCAGGGAGCCAAGTGGTTTGGCTCGGCAGATCCCACGCCCATGGAGCCCAGCAAACTAAGATCCACTGGCTTGAAATTTTTGCTACCAGCACAGCAGCAGTCTGAGTTCGAACTGGGACGCTCATGCTTGGTTGGGGCAGGAGCGTCTGCCATTTCTGAGGCTTGGGCAGGCAGTTTTAGGCTCACAGTGTAAACAAAGCCACCAGGAAGTTTGAACTGGGTGGAGCCAACTGCAGCTCAGCAAGGACCCTGTGGCCAGACTGCCAGATTTCTCCTCTCTGGACAGGGCGTCTCAGAAAAAAAGGCAGCAGTACCAGTCAGGGACTGATAGATAAAACCCCCATCTCCCTGGGATAGAGCACCTGGGGGACAGAGCACCTAGGGAAGGAGCAGCTGTGGGCACAGCTTCAGCAAACTTAAACATCCCTGCCTGACAGCTCTGAAGAGAGCAGCAGACTTCCCAGCACATTGTTCAAGCTCTGCTAAGGGTCAGACTACCTCCTCAAGTGGGTCTCTGTCCCCCATATATCCTGACTGGGAGATACCTCCCAGTATGGGCCAACAGACATCTCATAAAGGAGAGCTCTGGCTGGCATTTGGCAGGTGCCCCTCTGGGACAAAGTTTCCAGAGGAAAAAACGGGCAGCAATCTTTGCTGTTCTGGAGCCTCTGCTGGTGATACCCAGGCAAACAGAGTTGGGAGTGGACCTCCAGCAAACTCCAGCAGACCTGCAGCAGAGGGGCCTGACTATTAGAAGGAAAACTAAGAAACAGAAAGGAATAGCACGTCCCCTCAAAAACCTCATCTGAAGGTTACCAACATCAAAGACCAAATGTAGATAAATCCACAAAGATGGGGAGAAACCAGCACAAAAAACCTGAAAATTCCAAAAAACAGAATGCCTCTTCTCGTTCAAATGATCACAACTCCTCGACAGCAAGGGAACAAAACTGGACAGAGAGTAAGTTTGATGAACAGACAGAAGTAGGCTTAAGAAGGTGGTTAAAAACGAACTCCTCCAAGCTAAAAGAGTATGTTCTAACCCAATGCAAGGAAGTTAAGAACCTTGAAAAAAGGTTAGATGAATTGCTAACTAGAATAAACAGTATACAGAAGAACATAAATGACCTGAAGGAGCTGAAAAACACAGCATGAGAACTTTGTGAAGCATACACAAGTATCAATAGCCGAACTGATCAAGTAGAAGAAATGATATCAGTGATTGAAGATCAACTTAATGAAATAAAGTAAGAAGACAAGATTAGAGAAAGAATAATAAAAGGAATGAACAAAGCCTCCAAGAAATATGGGACTATGTGAAAACACCAAACCTACATTGGATTGGTGTGCCTGAAAGTGACGGGGAGAATGGAACCAAGCAGGAAAACACTCTTCAGGATATTACCCAGGAGAACTTTCCCAACCTAGCAAGACAGGCCAACATTCAAATTCAGGAAATACAGAGAACACCACAAAGGTACTCCTTGAGAAAAACAACCCCAAAACACATACTCATCAGATTCACCAAGGTTGAAATAAAGGAAAAATGTTAAAGGCAGCCAGAGAGAAAGGTCAAGCTACCCACAAAGGGAAGCCCATCAGACTGACAGCAGATCTGTCTGCAGAAACTCTATAAGCCAGAAGAGAGTGAGGGTCAATATTCGATATTCTTAAAGAAAAGAATTTTCAACCCAGAATTTCACATCCCCAAACTAAGCTTCATAAGCAAAGGAAAAATAAAATCCTTTACACAGAAGCAAATGCGTAGAGGTTTTGTTACCACCAGGCCTGCCTTATAAGAGCTCCTGAAGGAAGCACTAAACGTGGAAAGGAACAAGCAGTACCAGTCACTGCAAAAAAAATACCAAATTGTAAAGAACATCACAAATATTAAGAAACTGCATCAACTAATAGGCAAAACAGACAGCTAGGAACATAATGACAGGATCAAATTTAAGCACAACAATATTAACCTTAAATGTGAATGGGCTAAATGCCCCAACTTAAAGACACAGAATAGCAAATTGGATAAAGAATCAGGACCCATCAGTGTGCTGCATTCAGGAGACCCATCTCATATGGAAACACACACATAGGCTTAGAGTAAATGGATGGAAAATATTTATTAAGCAAAAGAAAAGCAAAAAAAGCAGAAGTTCCAATTCTAATCTCTGGTAAAACAGACTTTAAACCAACAAAGATCAAAAGAGACAAAAAAGGGCATTACATAATGGTAAAGAGATCAATGCAGCAAGAAGAGCTAACTATCCTAAATATATATGCACCCCATACAGGAGCACTCAGATTCATAAAGCAAGTTCCTAGAGATTAACAAAGGGACTTAGACTCCCACACAATAATAGTGGGAGACTTTAACACTCAACTGTCAATATTAGACAGATAAACAAGAAGAAAATTAACAAGGACATTCAGGACTTGAACTCAGCTCTGGACCAAGCAGACATCATAAACATCTACAGAACTCTCCACCCCAAATCAACAGAATATACATTCTTTTTTAGCACCACATCACACTTATTTTAAAATTGATGACATAATTGGAAGTAAAACACTCCTCAGCAAATGCAAAAGAATGGAAATCATAACAAACAGTCTCTCAGACCAAAGTGCAATCAAATTAGCATTCAGGATTAAGAAACTCACTCAAAACCACACAACTCCATGGAAACTGAACAACCTGCTCTTGAATGACAACTGGGTAAAGAATGAAGTGAAGGCAGAAATAAAACTGTTCTTTGAAAGCAATAAGAATGAAAACACAACATACCAGAATATCTGGGTCACATTTAAAGCAGCGTGTAGAGGGAAATTTATAGCACTAAATGCCCACAAGAGAAAGCAGGAAAGATCTAAAACTGACTCCCTAACATCAAAATTAAAAGAACTTGAGAAGTAACAGCAAACAAATTCAAAAGCTAGCAGAAGATAAGAAATAACTAAGATCAGAGCAGAACTGAAGGAAATAGCGACATAAAAATCCCTTCAAAAAATCAATAAATCCAGGAGCTGTTTTTTGAAAACAACAACAAAATAAATAGACTGCTATCCAGACTAATAAAGAAGAAAAGAGAGCAGAATCAAATAGATGCAACAAAAAATGATAAAGGGGATATCACCACTGATCCCACAGAAATACAGACTACCATCATAGAATACTATAAACACCTCAACACAAATAAACTAGAAAATCTAGAAGAAATGGATAAATTCCTGGACACATACACCCTCCCAAGTCTAAACTAGGAAGAAGCCGAATCCCTGAATAGACCAATAACAAGTTCTTAAATTGAGGCAATAATTAATGGCCTACCAACCAAAAAAATTCCAGGACCAGATGGATTCATAGCCGAATTCTACCAGAGGTACAAAGAGGAGCTGGTACCATTCCTGCTGAAACTATTCCAAACAATAGAAAAAAAGGGACTCCTCCCTAACTCATTTTATGAGTCCAGCATCATTCTGTTACCAAAATATGGCAGAAACATGACAAAAAAGGAAAATTTCAGGCCAACATCCCTGATGAACATTGGTGCAAAAATTCTCAATAAAATACTGGCAAACCAAATCTAGCAGCACATCAAAGAGCTTTTCCAGCACAATCAAGTCAGCTTCATACCTGGAATTCAAGTCTGGTTCAACATATGCAAATCAATAAACATAATAAATCCCATAAACAAAACTGAAGACAAAAACCACATTATCTCAATAGATGCAGAAAAGGCCTTTGACAAAATTCAACACCCTTCATGCTAAAAACTATCAGTAAACTAGGTATCGATGGAACATATCTCAAAATAATAAGACCTACTTATGATAAATCCATAGCCAATATCATACTGAATGGGCAAAAGCTGGAAGCATTCCCTTTCAAAACTGGCATAAGACAAGTATGCCCTCTCTCAACATTTCTATTCACCATAGTATTGGAAGTTCTGGCCAGGGTAATCAGGCAAGAGAAAGAAATAAAGCATATTCAAATAGGAAGAGAGGAAGTCAAGTTGTCTCTGTTTGCAGATTACATGATTGTATATTTGGAAAACCCCATCGTCTCAGCCCAAAATCTCATCAAGCTGATAAGCAACTTCAGCAAAGTCTCCAGCTACAAAAGCAGTCTGCAAAAGTCGCAAGCATTTTTATACATCAATAACAGACAAACAGAGAGCCAAACCATGAGCGAACTCCCTTTCACAATCGCTACAAAGAGAATAAAATACCTAAGAATACAACTTACAAGGGATGTGAAGGACCTCTTTAAGGAGAACTACAAGCCACTGCTCAAGAAAATAAGAGAAAACACTAACAAATGGAAAAACATTCCATGCTCATGGATAGAAAGAATCAATATCGTAAAAATGGCCATACTGGCCAAAGTAATTTATAGATTCAATGCTATCCCCATCAAGCTACCAATGACTTTCTTCACAGAATTGGAAAAAAACTACTTTATATGGAATCAAAAACGAGCCCACATGGCCAAGACAATCCTAAGCAAAAAGAACAAAGCTGGAGGCATCATGCTACCTGACTTCAAACTATACTACAATGCTACAGTAACTAAAACAGCATGGTACTGGCACCAAAAGAGATATACAGACGAATCAAACAGAACACCACACTCCTACAACAATCTGAAATAACACCACCCTCCTACAAACAACCAATTTTTGACAAACCTGACACAAACAAGCAATGGGAAAAAGATTCGCTGTTTAATAAATGGTGTTGGGAAAACTGGCTAGCCATATGCAGAAAACTGAAACTGGACCCCTTCCTTACACCTTATACAAAAATTAACAGAAGATGGATTAAAGACTTAAGCGTGAGACCTAAAACCATAAAAAATCCTAGAAGAAAACCTGGGCAATACCATTCAGGACATAGGCATGGGCAAAAACTTCATGTCTAAAACACCAAAAGCAATGGCAACAAAAGCCAAAATTGGCAAATGGGATCTAATTAAACTAAAGAGTTTCTGCACAGCAAAATCAACTATTATCAGAGTGAACAGGCAACCTACAGAATGAGAGAAAATTTTTGCAATCTATCCACCTGACAAAGGGCTAATATCCAAAATTTACAAGGAACTTAAACAAATTTACAAGAAAAAAAACAAACAACCCCATCAAAAAGTGGGCAAAGGATATAACAGACACTTCTCAAAAGAAGACATTTATGTGGCCCATAAACATATGAAAAAAAGCTCATAATCACTGATCATTACAGAAATGCAAATCAAAACCACAATGAGATACCATCTCATGCCAATTAGAAGAGCAATCATTAAGAAGTCAGGAAACAACAGATGCTGGAAAGGATGTGGAGAAATAGAAAGGCTTTTACACTGTTGGTGGAATGTAAATTAGTTGAGCCATTGTGCAAGACAGTGTGGTGATTCCTCAAGGATCTAGAACTAGAAATACCATTTGATCCAGCAATCTGATTACTGGGTGTATACTCAAAGGACTATAAATCATTCTACTGTAAAGACACATGGACATGTATTGTGGCACTGTTCACAATAGCAAGGACTTGGAACCAACCCAAATGTCTACCAATGATAGACTAGATAATGAAAATGTGGCACATACATCATGGAATACTATGCAGCCATAACAAAGGATGAGTTCACATCCTTTGCAAGGACATGGATGATGCTGGAAACCATCATTCTCAACAAACTATCACAAGAACAGAAAACCAAACACCACATGTTCTCACTCATAAGTGGGAATTGAACAATGAGAACACATGGACACAGGGAGGGGAACATCACACACGAGGGCATGTAGGGGAATGGGGGGCTAGGGGAGGGATAGCATTAGGAGAAATACCTAATGTAGGTGACAGGTTGATGGGTGCAGTAAACCACCATGGCACCTGTATACCTATGTAACAAACCTGCACATCTGCACATGTACCCCAGAACTTACATTATAATAATAATTTTTTTAAAAAAGAGGCTATAGTTGTCAAGGTTTAAGGACAGGGAGTGGAGAAATGGAAGTAGACGTGATAGACGCATTAGGCAGACAGGGGCAGATCCCCAGTGAAACCCCACCTTGAAGGCAAACAGCCTGAAACCCCCAGCCCAAGGTGAGAACTATTCCTGTTTGCCCACTCTCTCCCAATTGGTTCTTTCTGAATAATGCCTTTTTGCCAATCCAATGTTGCCTTTTCCTAAACTACCTATGGCCTACCTCTGCCACTATTCTGTGCCTATAAAGACCTCAGACTCAGTCAAAAGAGGATAGAGAGGTGGCTTGACTGGAGCGAGGCAACTTGGCTTCTGGCAGACAGCTGAACTTCAGAGGAGAGCCAGCTGGACTTCGGGGAAGAGACGGCTGGACTTTGGGAGAAGACTACCTGACTGTCCCACACCCTCTCCAGCTCCCCTCTCCACTAAGAGCCACTTCCATTGCTAAATAAAATTCTCCACCTTTGCCATCCTTCAAGTGTCCACATGATCTCATTCTTCTTGGATGCCAGATAAGAGCTCAGGACCCACTGAGTGTGGGTACTCAAAAAAGACTGTCATACTGGCCCTTTCCCTTACCAGGGGAGGGCAGCCACCCCATGTGATGACGCAAGGGGTCAACGGAGCTGATAACACACCACCATCTGCAGACAGCAGAGCTAAGAGCATTGTAACACACCCTCTGGGGCTTTGGGGTTGCAGGCACCCCTACCTGGGCAACACTGTGGGCCCCACATAGAACTTGCTTCTGCTGGAGTCCAGAGTGGCTGGCTTTGCTTGCTCTAAGTAAACAGAGCCTGCTCCTCCCAGTGCCTGGAGTGGCGGCTGGTTGGATCCTGCACTTGCTGGCTCATGTGCTCCCTCCTAAAAGGAGTTGAGCATGATGAGCCCAGTAAAGGGGCACCCCTGTCACAAGTCCATCAAAGAAGTTGAGAAAAATCCAGCATCCAATGCAGCTATAAAAGGGCACCTAAAACTAGAGTTCACTGTGGCTATGGAATTGTTTTGTAGCTTGTTTGTATCAGTGTCAATATTCTGGTTGTAATATAAAACCATAAGTCTGTAAGATGTTACCATTGAGAAAACTGAGTAAGAGGTACACAGGCTATCTCTGTATTACTTCTTAAAACTACATGTAAATCTACATTTATCTAAAACAAAAAAGTTTAATTAAAATGAGAGAGACAGAATGGCAAAGCCTGCCTCAACTAAGCTGTCATAAAAGTTTGAGTACTTGTAAAAACAAAATAAAGCAAACCAAAAACAACCATACTCCAACCAAGTCTACATGGGTCACTACTGAATGTTCGTAAATAAACTGAAGTGGTGCGTGTCTTGGCTACAAACTGCATACCAAAGAAAACTTGGTATATGAACTCCAGATCTGAATGTTTTCAGAAATATATATATTTCTTGATTACACTGTCTTCATACTTTGGCCCTTCAAAATGATGTCCAAACACAGCAAAAACCTTGGTATCCTTTTTTCCTTTCTTTTACACCACATTTGTAATCTGTCAGCAAATTATTTTGTCTCTGCCTTCAAAATATACCCAGAAACTAGCCACTGTTTCATTAATTTCACTGCTACCACCATCTCTTAGCTGGCTTATTATAATATTCTCATGAATGGTTTCTACAGTCTCCTGGTTCCTGTACAGCGTTATTTTCAACAAGGCAGCCAGAGTGATCTTTAAAGCATAAGTCAGATCATAACATTCTCCTAAGAACCCTTCAATGGCTTCCAAGCACAAACACAATCATGATAGAAGTAAAAATCCTTGGCTGGGTGCGGTGGCTCAAGCCTGTAATCCCAGCACTTTGGGAGGCCAAGGTGGGAGGATCACGAGGTCAGGAGATTGAGACCATCCTGGCTAACACGGTGAAACCCTGTCTCTACTAAAAATACAAAAAAAAAAAAAAAAATTAGCCAGGCATGGTGGGGGGTGCCTGTAGTCCCAGCTACTCGGGAGGCTGAGGCAGGAGAACGGCATGAACCCGGGAGGTGGAGCTTGCAGTGAGCGGAGATCGGGCCACTGCACTCCAGCCTGAGCAATAGGTGGCAGAGCAAGACTCTGTCTCAAAAAAAAAAAAAAAAAAAAAAAGAAGAAGTAAAAATTCTTGCCAGCATTTTCCAAGTCCTAAAAGATCTGACTGTCCTCCACCACTCAACCTTGTGTCTTCTACTATCCCTTCTCTTTATCCTTCAGCTCCAGCCTCATTGGTCTCTTTGGTATTGTTTGAATATGCCAGCCAGATGCCTGTGTCAGTGCCTTTGCGCTGGCTTTTTCCTCTACCTTGGCTGTCTTTCCCTAAGATATCCACATAGCTAACTCCCACACCACCTCTAGGTGTTTGCTTGAATGTCACCTTCCCACAAGCTCCCTGTTCCTTTCCCTGCTCATTTTCTTTTTCTGTAGAACTTCACATAATCCACATATTATTTATTCATCTCATTTTTTAATCTCACCATTAAATTTGTATTTTGTTCATCAGCACCAAGAATATTGCCTAGCACATAGAAGGTACTCTGTAACAATTGAAAAAACTAAATGAATAAATAATCAAAATGAATGGATAAGGCAGTTTAATAATGGGAAACATTAGTTAGAAATTTTGATGAAATTATTTTTCTTCAAGTCCAAGTTTCTTTCCATAATGAACAATTCCACAATTTCCACAATGTACAAAGTCTTCACCAAATTTATAAACTCCTCCATATCACACATTACTTCTTTTTTTTGTTTTAATTATTTTATGGATAGCTTGTCTTCTCAGCTAAATTTGAAGCTCAAGAGTAAGAGCCATATTCTAGCCTTTTTTAATCCTTCTTCATTTCTGTTAAAGCACTACACACAATTTACCATTTCTCTTCATGGATTTCATGATCCCTTCTATATTGTTCTCATTTTGATATATTTCTTATAATATATTTTAATCTTGTGTTGATCATGTCTCTTTTCCTAATGTAATTGAGTGTCAACAGCACTCTGGCTGCTCAAGATCCTCTGCTAAATTGATTGAATATAACCTTTAACCACCCAACCCACTAACATTCCCCAGCAGTAGAATCTGTCACCACGTTCTTGCCATTAGTTAACCTGGAAGGTAAGGGCTGTCGCCATGAATATGTAAGTCACAAAGAAAGAGAATTCACGGGAAAGTTCATCATCAGGAAAGGAGAAATAATTCTGTAGCTCACAGAACCAAGGAAAAGCTTGGATTAAATTCTCCTGGCGTTGGAGCTTTTACCTTGCCATGCATAATGACTGAAGCAACCATTTCTGCTAGACTTCAGAAATGCAGATTCAGAGAATTCATTTTAGAGTAAATCAGAAACTTATCTTTTTATCTGGCTGTTTCTATCCTTAAATGTCACTCTGAGTTTAAAGCTCTTGAATATTGTTTTATGTAGAGTCCTTAGAGATAACTTTATATATTGCAAATTTGGTTTGTATAGCACTGAGTTTGAAGAAAAGGACTAAGGCAGTAAGAAAAACTATAGGGAATGAAAATTCATAAAGGAGACTCTACTGATATAAAAAGGGGCAGACAGGAAAAAAAACACATTTCTGCAAAAGATAATAAAATACAATAAGTGTTGGAGGGAAAACCGTAAAACTCTTTTCTTTCAGCCTCTTCATATCATGCAGATAAGAAATTCTTCCCAAAACGTGAAGTAAATTGCCCAAGGTCACAGAGTAGTTAAAGACTAGGATACCCATTAGCAGCATAATAATGGCAATGATAATAATAAAAACCTCCTCTACAGGGCTTCATAAATCATTGAAAATAACCATTCTAATTTATATTACCATTTTCCTTAAATCTATTACACATTACTATTTAAGTTGGAGGCTCATTCAAACCAGATGGAAAGTTTATTCCTCCAATGTCCAATTTCTTAGTATGGTTATTATTATTATTATTATTATTATTATTATTATTATTATTCTAAGAATCCTTAACACAAGGTCTACCTTCTTAACCAAATTGTAACACAATACAATATTGTTAACTACACTTGCAGATCATACACCAGATCTCTAGAACTCATTCATCTTGCATAACTGAAACTTTATACCTGCTGAATAGCATCTCCCCATTTTCTCCTTCCCCCAACACCTGGCAACCACTATTCTACTCCCTGCTGCTATGCATTTGACTATTTTAGAAACCTCATATAAGTAGAATCAAGCCATATTTTTCCCTCTGTGACTGGCTTATCTCATTTAGCGTAATGTGTTAACTGCCATTGCAAAATTATGACTGATACAGTGAAAGATCTGACTTAACAAATTCCATCTTGGGCCGGGTGCAGTGGCTCATGCCTGCAATCCCTGCACTTTGGGAGGCTGAAGAAGGTGGATCACAAGGTCAGAAGGTCGAGACCATCCTGGCTAACACAGTGAAACCCCATCTGTACTAAAAATACAAAAAATTAGCCAGGCGTGGTGGAGGGTGCCTGTAGTCCCAGCTACTTGGGAGGCTGAGGCAGGAGAATGGCGTGAACCCAGGAGGCGGTGCTTGCTGTGAGCGGAGATCGTGCCACTGCACTCCAGCCAGGGTGTCAGAGCGATATTCCGTCTCAAAAACAAAACAAAACAAAACAAAACAAAACACCTCCATCTTGCTTCTAATCTCTAAGCTGTCCTTATTCATTCCTGGGTGTAGGCTGAACTAACTTTGGGAGAAACTTAGTTTATAGTTTAAAACAAAGGTGATGCTGGGCGCAGTGGCTCACACCTGTAATCCTAGCACTTTGGGAGGCCAAGGCAGGTGGATCACCTGAGGTCGGGAGTTCAAGACCAGCCTGGCCAACATGGTGAAACCCCGTCTCTACTAAAAATACAAAAATTAGCTGGGTGTGGTGGTGTGTGCCTGTAATCCCAGCTACTCGGGATGCTGAGGCAGGAGAATCACTTGAGCCCGGGAGGAAGAGGTTGCAGTAAGCCAAGATCATGCCATTGCACTCCAGCCTGGGCGACAAGAGTAAGACTCCATCCCCCCAAAAAAAAAAAAGGCGATAGTGGCCCTTTCCCACAACAAACTTCCTTCTTGCCTGGGTACTAGACTGCCTTAGTAGGACTAACAAATTAGCCACAGGATTAGAAAGTATAGTTTAGGAGTCATGCAGCTGGAGGCTACAAGATTCTGACCCTCCCCAAATTGTTCCTGGGGATAAAATCACTAGTGTAAAACCTAAGACCAGTGCTTAAGATATTTTACAGACTCTGCACTTGATGGATCAGCCGGCACCACCCAGATTGATAAACTGGCACATCTGATCTTGTGGCCCCCACTCAAGAACAGACTCAGTGCAAGAAGACAGCTTCAACTCCCTGCGATTTCATCTCTGACCAGATCAATCAACTAATCAGCACTGATGGTTCACTGGCTTCCCCCACCCACCAAGTTGTCCTTAAAAACTGTGATCCCCTAATGCTGGAAACTGATTTGTGCAATAATAAAACTCCGGTCTCCCACACAGCTGGCTCTTTGTGAATTACTTTTTCTCTATTGCAATTCCCCTGCCTTGATAAATTGACTCTGTCTAGGCAACAGGCAAAGTGAACCCATTGGGCAGTTTCATATATACTATATTTTCTTTTTCCATTTACCTTTGATGGACATTTAGGTTGTTTCCATGCCTTGACTATTATGAATAATGCTGCAATAGGCATGGGAATGCACATACCTCTTTGACATACTGATTTCATTTCCTTTGGACATATATCCAGAAGTGAGACTGTGGGATCATATGGCAGTTCTATTTTTAATTTTTTAAGAAACCTTCATAATGTTTTTCATAACAGCTTCACAGTTTTATATTCCCACCAACAGTGTGAACAGGTTCGAATTCCTCTACATCTTTACCAACACCTGTGATCTTTTGGGTCTGGGTTTTACTGTTTGTTTGTTTTTGACACTTCCTAACATCACATTAAGGCTTTGATTTGCATTTCACTGATGATTAGTAAAGTTGCAAATCTTTTCATATGGCTGTTGGCCATTTGTTTGCCAAGCCAGAGCAATTAGGCAGGGGGAAAAAAAAGAAAGAAAGAAAAAGGATCAGAAAAAAGAGGTAAATGATCTCTCTTTGCAGATGGCATGATCTTATATATAGAAAGTCTCCACCAAAAAAAAAAATAGAACTAATAAACAATAAATTTGCACAATACAAAATTAACATACAAAAATCTTGCATTTCTATACACAAACAATAAACTATCCCAAAAGGAAATTAAGAAAATAATTTCATTTATAATATCATTAGAAAGATAAAATTCTTAGGAATAAACTTAACTAAAGAGGACTTGTACCCTGAAAATTACCATTGGTGAGATAAATTAAAGTAGACACAAATAAACGGAAAACAGCCTCTGTTCATGGATTGGAAGGCATAATGTTGTTAAAATGGCCATACTACCCGAAGCAACCTACAGATTTAATGCAATTCCTATCAAAATCTCAATGGCATTTTTTACAGAAAAAGAAAAAAAAAATCCTAAAATTCATTTAGCCTGAGTACTTTTATCGCTAATCAGGCCTGCCTGTAACATTGGCAGAGTCCAGAGTAAGATTTCAAATAGATATTTAAATCTCATATCGCACATTAACTATGAAATAAATTTATTCTTTCTTTTTACACGGACAAGTATATCCTCATAAAAACCTGGGACGTCAGGTTTGAATCCTGAATTCCCAAAGTCTGTGGAGCCCTGAAACAGAAAATGATAGCACGGGGAGAGTCGTCTTCCCTCCTTCAACCCCTGGCCTGCCCACCTTTCTTTCACATACAAACATCTCCATTTCACTTCAAATAACTGCCCATTTAATATTCTTCAGATCCAGGGATTTCCATTCTGGCAGCAATGATCTGCCCTTGGAAGGAGAGAATCAGAAAGAATCCACACAGACTCCACAAGTGAAATCAGGGAATTTCAAGCCTAGGCACCAAAAGCATATTCCAGAAGAAGGATGCATGAGCTCCCTGTAGACCTGTCCTCCTACCCCCATGAACTGCTTACCCTGAGCAGGGCCAGAGGTGGGTTTTCTAAAGCCAGGGGCCCAGGATCCCCTTTTGTCAAAGCCTAAGGTGTAACATGATACATGTGTTCTGAAAAATACTTTGTCTTCTGCAAAATAGCACATTTAAAAATAACAGTACTTACGGAAAAAGTATGGTTAAGGATACTCCAAACTTATTCAACTTCATAACCAATTCAAAATAATAACAACTGATACTAAGGCAGTCCCTTGAACTGCCTTCGAGCAATTAGAAAGGAACAAGAAACAATAAAATGTAAATGTTTTCTTGCAGGCTCTGAGACAATGCAAATAGAATAGAAGTTCTGAGCCAGTCTGCAAGGTTGGGGTGCACCTCTTTGGGGAGGAAGTTGGATAGAGTTGTTTATTTTTAATTTTCTTAAAAATGGAGTTCCTAATATCTAAAGGAAGAGATGATGATATTACTCCCAATACTGTAGAAGGTATATACCGTCCTGTGATATTGTTCCTAATAACTAGTGGGTGAGGGCATGATAAAAAAAAAAGTGGAGTTTAAAAGTCTCTTGCATATCCATCAGAAGAACTTACTAAAGGCTTTTTTCCCCCACTAAAGGTTGTTATTCTACTCCATTCATTCCATCTTCACTTGCCTATTTAAGAAAAAGCAAGTATGACTCCAGCATCACTTTATGTTTAACTGATATCATTCCCTATTTACAACTGCATGGAAACTAATTTGTGTTACAGAAGCACATGTATTAGCAGAACAGATTCTCTAGCTGATTTACTTTTGTTATGAATGATTCCACTGATAATGATTGAAAGAGCGAAACGCAGTCTGCCACCCAATATGTAGATTCCCAGCACGTGAATATACACCATGCTAATTACTACTCCTTGTTCAAGGTCCCATTCAAATGTCACCTTCTCTTGCCTGTTTTCTTTTACGTTACAAGTTTAAAGTGATCTTAAAGTTTTAAAGTCTGCTCCGGCAAACTTTTTACATCTTCTCCCTACATTGTCTTTAAGTTATTTATACATTGTATCATCTCCTTGAGGGGGCAAATTTAGGTTGCATTTATCTTTCCATAGGCCACTTTACCTGGTCCAGAGTTTGGTTATTAAAACTATTTAGTAAATGTTCAAGCAAATAAACAAAACCTGCAATCTGGAAGCCATAAGTCTCTGCCAAAACGCAGTCTTGAATGATAAAAATTAAACGGTGATTCTTGTCTTGATTATCCACCAACTCAATGACTGCTCCTGAGACGTTAAATGAATCTATAGAAAAACAGACAATAAGACACACAACAAAAACAGTTATAGCATTTTTAGAATATCAGGCATAAAGCTAACCGCATAATGTACATTAGCTTACTCAATGACCAGCCTAGAAGTAAACGACAGTATACACTGTTATATAAATAAAGAAACTGATGCTCAGAGAGGTTAAATAATTTTTCCAAGATGGCATCATCAGTGGAAGTGATGGACCTAGTATATCCTTTGAATCTCAGTTTCCTCATCTATAAAATCAAGTCAACTATTTTCCCTGAAGACCTCACAGAACTACCATGAGGTTTGAGAGAGCTTCAAAAAAGCCCAAGACAATATTAATTTCTTACATTTGCAAAAAACATTAGAGGGTTTTTAAGTGCTTTCACATGCATCAAGTATTTTAAAAGCCCTAAGGTTCTGTGCAAATGTGAATTATTATTAATTTATTATGCTGTTTTTAATCCTTACATGTTGTAGGCACTGCAAGACAATAATAATATCAACAGCTAATATTAAAATATGCTAAGCTTGGTGCTAAAAGTTCTACACTGATTGTCTTAATTTATACTAAAAGAAAAGCAGAAGTGAGGAAGTATTCTTAATCACCTACTTTAAAGATAAGAAAAATATACATAAATTAAGCAATTCACATAATTCACTTTTAATGCATTAACAGGTCAGGATTTAAGTTTATATCACTACTTTAAAAAATAATAATTTATTTTATAACAGATTCAGTGTACATGTAATTGTCACTGATTATGATAACCTACAAGGATGGAGAGATGTATAAACTTTGAATAAATTGGGTCCTCTAAATGTCATATACACAAAAAATCCATAGCTGGATTCTATTGAAAAATTCTATGTCAATCATTTCCATTCTGGAATGTCTCAATTGGCCCCACAGTTATAACACTGTAGAATTATATAATTGCAAAAAAATTTTGTAAATAAAATCGCACTGTGGATGTGCTAACCGGGGCAGTTCATCTGTAAAGAAGCCCTGAAATTAATGATTTCATAAAATAACAACCAAAACGTAAATTATACTTCTGAGCTATACTATAAATTAATACTTTTATCTATCAAATTTTCTCAATGATGATACATTACATTTTGTATTAACAAATTTTATTTTTAAAAGCAATTTTAGATTTATAAGAAAATTGAGCAGCTGGTACTGAAGTTTTAATAATATCCTCTCTACCCAGTCTTTGCACACAGTTACTCTGATTATTCATCTTTCACTAGTATGGTAAATTTGTCATAATTAATAAAGCAATACTGATACATTGTTATTAAATGATTTCGTTCCTTACTCAGATTTCCCGAGTTGTTACCTAATATCCTTTTTTCAGTTCCAGGAATTAATCCAGTATACCATACTAAATTTAGTTGGCCTGTGTCTTTAGACTCCTCTTGGTGAGGACATTGTCTCCGACTTCATTTTAATGACCTTAACTCTTTTAAAGAGTATAGTCAGGTATTTCGTAGAATATTCCTCTATTGGACTTTTCTGGGGTTTTTTTTTTTTCATGATTATACTGAGAAAATGAGCCTGGGGAGAAAGACCACAGAAGTGAAGTGCTATTTCCATTACATCATACCAAGTGTACATACTGTCCACATGATTTATGGCGGTTGATGTTGACCTCAATAACCTGGCTGACGTACTGTCAGATTCCTCCACTGTACAGTTACTCATTTTTTACCACTTTTCCATACTGTAATTTTTGGAAGGAAGTCACTATGAATTCTTAAGAATGAGAATTTGTTTAGAATGTCATAGCTACAAAATTTATAAGAAATTCTTTTATGTAGAACTTATTTATTCTCCCTCCCTCTCCCAGTTATTAAATTATTCAATTGTTCTTTATATCAGTAGAGACTTATGGATATTTACTTTATATTTCGGGTGATAATTCAAAGCTAGCTTACTTTCTTGCTCTACTTGTTCCAGCTTTGGCCTTTGGGAGCTCTTTCAGTAGACTCCTTTGTTCCTTTGACATATTGTTACCAATGTGACTTATTTTTAATGCACTTGTTTACTTTCTGGCCCTACAAGATGCTCCAGGATTATCTTGTATATTTTCTACTCCTGGCTTAGAATCAGCTGTTTCTCCAAGGGGTCCTTGTTCCTTTTATTATAAAATAGTATTAAAAAATCAACATTTGGCCAGGTGCAGTGGTTCATGCCTGTAATTCCAACACTTTGGGAGGCCAAGGTCAGGAGTTCAAGACCAGCCTAGCCAACACGGTGAAACTCCATCTCTACTAAAAATACAAAAATTACCTGGGTATCTTGGTGGGTGCCTATAATGCCAGCTACTTGGGAGGCTTAGGCAGTAGAATCACTTGAACCTGGGAGGCAGAGGTTGCAGTGAGCCAAGATTGCACCATTGCACTCCAGCCTGGGTGACAAGAGTAAAACCCTGTCTCAAGAAAAAAAAAAAAAGGCCAAATAGGAACAGCTCTGGTCTGCAGCTCCCAGTGAGATCAATGCAGAAGACGGGTGATTTCTGCATTTCCAACTGAGGTACCTGGCTCATCTCATAGGGACTGGTTAGACAGTGGGTGCAGCCCGTGGAGGGTGAGCCAAAGCAGGGTGGGGTGTCACTTCACCCGGGAAGTGCAAGGGGTCAGGGAACACCCTCCCCTAGCCAAGGGAAGCCATGAAGGAATGTGCCTTGAGGAACTGTGCACTCCGGCCCAGATACTATGCTTTTCCCACGATCTTCGCAACTCACAGACCAGGAGATTCCCTCAGGTGCCTATGCCACCAGGGCCCTGGGTTTCAAGCACAAAACTGGGCAACGGTTTGGGCAGACACAAAAGCTAGCTGCAGGAGTTTTTTTTTCATACCCCAGTGGTGCCAGGAATGCCAGTGAGACAGAACTGTTCACTCTCCTGGAAAGGGTGATGAAGCCAGGGAGCCAAGTGGTCTAGCTCAGTAGATCCCACCCCCATGGAGCCTAGCAAGATAAGATTCATGGGCTCGAAATTCTCACTGCAGGCACAACAGTCTGAAGTCGCCCTGGGATGCTTAAGCATGGTGGAGGGGGGTGGGGCATCCACCATTACTGGGGCTTGAGTAACAGAGCTGCCAAAAATTTTGAACTGGGCATAGCCCAAAACAGCTCAGCAAAGACGCTATAGCCAGACTGCCTCTCTAAGTTCCTCCTCTCTCGACAAAGCCTCCAAGAAATATGGGACTATGTGAAAAGACCAAACCTACATTGGATTGGTGTACCTGAAAGTGACGGGGAGAATGGAACCAAGTTGGAAAACACTCTTCAGTATATTATCCTGGAGAAATTCCCCAACATAGCAAGACAGGCCACATTCAAATTCAGGAAATACAGAGAACACCACAAAGACACTCCTCAAGAAGAGCAACCCCGAGACACATAATCGTCAGATTCACCAAGGTTGAAATGAAGGAAAAAATGTTAACCGAAGCCAGGCAGAAAGGTCAGGTTACCGACAAAGGGAAGCCCATCAGACTAACAGTGGATCTCTCTGTAGAAACCCTACAAGCCAGAACAGAGGAGGGCCAATATTCAACATTCTTAAAGAAAAGAATTTTCAACCCAGAATTTCATATCCAGCAAAAAACTAAGCTTCATAAGTGAAGGAAAAATAAAATCCTTTACAGAGAAGCAAATGCTGAGACATTTTGTCACCAGCAGGCCTGGCTTACAAGAGCTATTGAAAGAAGCACAAGATATGGAAAGGAAAAACCAGTACTAGCCAGTGCAAAAACATACCAAATGGTAAGATCATCACACTAAATATGGAAAGGAAAAACTGGTACCAGCCACTGCAAAAACATACCAAATTGTAAAGACCATCAACATTATGAAGATACTGCACCAATTAACGGGCAAAACAACCAGCTAGGATCATAATGACTGGATCAAATTCACACATAACAATATTAACCTTAAATGTAAATGGGCTAAATGCCCCAATTAAAAGACACAGACTGGCAAATGGGATAAAGAGTCAAGATTCATCAGTGTGCTGTATTCAGGAGACCCATCTCACATCCAAAGACACAACATGGGCTCAAAATAAAGGGATGAGGGAAGATTTACCAAGCAAATAAAAAGCAAAATAAAATAAAAATAAAATAAATAAAAGCAGGGGTTGCAATCCTAGTCTCGGATAAAACAGACATTAAGCCAACAAAGATCAAAACAGACAAAGAAGGGCATTACATAATGGTAAAGGGATCGATGCAACAACAAGGTCTAACTATTCTAAATATATATGCATCCAATACAAGGGCACCCAGATTCATAAAGCAAGTTCTTAGAGACCTACAGAGAGACTTGGACTCCCACACAATAATAGTGGGAGACTTTAACACCCCACTGTCAATATTAGACAGATCAATGAGACAGAAAATTAACAAGGATATTCAGGACTTGAACTTAGCTCTGGACCAAGCAGACCTAATAGACATCTATAGAACTCTCCACCCCGAATCAGCAGAATATATATTCTTCTCAGTACCACATTGTACTTATTCTAAAATTGACTACATAAATAGAAATAAAACACTCCTCAGAAAATCCAAAAGAACAGAAATCATAACAGTCTCTCAAACCACAGTTCAATCAAATTAGAACTCACGATTAAGAAACTCCCTCAAAACAGCACAACTGCATGGAAACTGAACAACCTTCTCCTGAATGACTACTGGGTAAAAAACAAAATTAAGGCAGAAATAAATAAGTTCTTTGAAACCAATCAGAACAAAGATACAATGTAGCAGAATCTCTGGGACACAGCTAAAGCAGTTTTTAGAGGGAAATTTATAGCATTAAATGCCCACAGTAGAAAGTGGGAAAGATCTAAAATTGACACCCTAACATCACAATTAAAAGAACTAGAGAAGCAAGAGCAAACAAATTCAAAGGCTAGCAGAAGATAAGAAATAACTAAGATCAGAGCAGAATTGAAGAAGATAGGGACATGAAAAACCCTTCAAAAACATCCATGCATCCAGGAGCTGGTTTTTTGAAAAGATTAACAAAATAGATAGATGCTTAGCCAGACTAATACAGAAGAAAAGAGAGAAGAATCAAATAGACACAATAAAAAATGATAAAGGGAAGATGACCACTGATCCCACAGAAATACAAACCACCATCAGAGAATACTATAAACACCTCTATGTAAACGAACTAGAAAACCTAGCAGAAATGGATAAATTCCTAGACACATACACCCTCCCAAGACTAAACTAGGAAGAAGTCAAATCCTTGAATAGACCAATAACAAGTTCTGAAATTGAGGCAGTAATTAATAGCCTACCAGTCAAAAAAAAAGCCCAGGAACAGATGGATTCACAGCCAAATTCTACCAGAGGTAAAAAGGAGCTGGTACCATTCCTCCTGAAACTATTCCAAACAATGGAAAAAGAGGGAATCCTCCCTAACTCATTTTATGAGGCCAGCATCATTCTGATACCAAAACCTGGAAGAGACACAACACAAAAGGAAAATTTCAGGCCAATATCCCTGATGAACATCGATGCAAAAATCCTCAATAAAATACTGGCAAACTGAATCCAGCAGCACATCAAAAAGCTTATCCTCCACAATCAAGTCTGCTTCCTCCCTGGGATGCAAGGCTGGTTCAACATATGCAAATCAATAAATGTAACCCATCACATAAACAAAACTGATGACAAAAACCACATGATTATCTCAATAGATGCAGAAAAGGCCTTTGATGAAATTCAACACACCTTCATGCTAAAAACTCTCAGTAAACTAGGTATTGATGGAACATATCTCGAAATAATAAGAGTTATTTACAACAAACCCACAGCCAATATCACACTGAATGGGCAAGAACTGGAAGCATTCCCTTTGAAGACCGGCACAAGAAAAGGATGCCCTCTCTCACCACTCCTATTCACCATATATTGGAAGTTCTAGCCAGTGTAATCAGGCTGGAGAAAGAAATAAAGGGTTTTCAAATAGGAAGAGAGGAAGCCAAATTGTCTCTGTTTGCAGATGACATGATTGTATATTTAGAAAACCCCATCGTTTTGGCCCAAAATCTCCTTAAGTTGATAAGCAACTTCAGCAAACTCTCAGGATACAAAAGCAGTGTGCAAAAATCGCAAGCATTTTTATACACCAATAATAGACAAACAGAGAACCAAATCATGAGTGAACTCCCATTCACAATTGCTTCAAAGAGAATAAAATACTTAGGAATAAAACTTACACGGATGTGAAGGATCTCTTCAAGGAGAACTACAAACCACTGCTCAAGGAAATAAGAGAGGACACAAACAAATGGAAAAACATTTCATGCCCATGGATAGGAAGAATCAATATCATCAAAATGGCCATACTGCCCAAAGTAAATTATAGATTCAATGCTATCCCCATCAAGCTCCCATTGACTTTCTTCACAGAGCTAGAAAAAACTACTTTAAATTTCATATGGAACCAAAAAACAGCCTGCATAGTCAAGACAATCCTAAGCAAAAAGTACAAAGCTGGAGGCATTATGCTACCTGACTTCAAACTCTACTACAATACTACAGTAACCAAAACAGCACGGTGCTGGTACCAAAACAGATATATAGACCAATGAAACAGAACAGAGGCTTCAGAAATAATGCCACACATCTACAACCATCTGATCTTTGACAAACCCAACAAATACAAGCAATGGGGCATGTATTCCCTATTTAATAAATGGTGTTCAGAAAACTGGCTAGCTATATGCAGAAAACTGATGCTGAACCCCTTTCTTAGACCTTATACAAAAACTAACTCAAGATGGATTAAAAACTTAAACATAAGACCTGTAACTATGAAAACCCCAGAAGAAAACCTAGGCTATAACATTTAGGACATAGGCATGGGCAAAGACTTCACGTCTAAAACACCAAAAGCAATGGCCACAAAAGTCAAAATTGACAAATGGGATCTAATTAAACTAAAGAGTTTCTGTACAGCAAAAGAAACTATCATCAGAGTGAACAGACAACCTACAGAATGGGAGAACATTTTTGCAAACTACTCATCTGCCAAAGGGCTAATATCCAGAATCTACAAAGAACCTAAACAAGTTTACAAGAAAAAAAATAAACAACCCCATCAAAAAGTGGGCAAAGGATATAAACAGACACTTCTTAAAAGAAGACATTTATGTGGCCAACAAACATATGAAAAAAAGCTCATCATCACTGGTCATTAGAGAAATGCAAATCAAAACCACAGTGAGATACCATCTCACACCAGTTAAAATGGCGATCATTAAAAAGTCAGGAAACAACAGATGCTGGAGAGGATGTGGAGAAATAGGAAGGCTTTTACACTGTTGGTGGGAGTGTAAATTAGGTCAAGTCAGCCATTGTGGAAGACAGTGTGGCAATTCCTTAAGGATCCAGAACCAGAAATACCATCTGATCCAGCAATCCCATCCCTGGGTATATACCCAAAGGATTATAAATCATTCTACAAAGACACACACTCATGTATGTTTACCGCAGCACTGTTCACAACAACAAAGACTTGGAATCAACCCAAATGCCCATCAATGATAGACTGGATAAAGAAAATGTGGCACATATACACCATGGAATACTATGCAGCTATAAAAAAGGATGAGCTCATGTCCTTTGCAGGGACATGGATGAAGCTGGAAACCATCATTCTCAGCAAACTAACACAGGAACAGAAAATCAAACACTGCATGTTCTCACTCATAAGTGGGAGTTGAAGAAAGAGAACACATGGACACAGGGAGGGGAACATCACACACTGGGCCCTTTGGTGAGTAGGGAACTAGGGGAGGGATAACATTAGGAGAAATACCTAATATAGATGACCGATTGATGGGTGCAGCAAACCACTGTGGCACATGTATACCTATGTTCCAAACCTGCACATTCTGCACATATATCCCAGAACTTAAAGTATAATAAAAAGAAAACAAAAAAATCAACAGGCCAGGCCTGGTAGCTCATGCCTGTAATCCCAGCACCTTGGGAGGCCAAGGCGGGCGGATTACAAGGTCAGGAGTTCGAGATAAGCCTGGCCAACATGGTGAAACCCCATCTCTACTAAAAATACAAAAATTAGCCAGGCGTGGTGGCAAGTGCCTGTAATCACTGCTATCTGGTGGCTAAGGCAGGAGAATTGCTTAAACCTAGGGGGCGGAGGCTGCAGCGAGCCAAGATCACACCATTGCACTCCAGCATTTGAGTACTAAGTGTGCCCATGGTTACCAGGGTGTTATTTATTTCAGATGTATCATGGTTGTGCTTTTGTGTATTTACATGAACATCTTTGAATATTTCTATATATAACCACCTGTATCTATATTAAGTTAAACATTAGTTCTCCCTGACGTTTCCAACTGTAATGATTATCACATGGATTATTCAAGACTCTTCCTCTAGTTGATCAGTAAATTTCCACACCAACTGTAAGAAATATAACTCCCAATGTTTGCCATTTATAGGCTTAATTGTTCAATTCCCATATATATGCATAGCAGTATCAGAACTGTTAACCAGAAGTCAATGAGAAATAATTTTATCAGCTAGAGTACAGTGCTTCTGTGCAGCTCATTTTGCCTACAGTCTGACAGATTCCATTCATTTTTAAAGATAGTTATGTTAAGACTGTTTTCTCTCTCCACCTTACAAGGTTATCTCATACTTTGTAATGCAGTGAATTTCTTCTGTAAAGTCCACATTGCTTCTGGGATCCCCTGACCTAAATTATTTTCTAAAATTTGCCTGCATTATGGTAACTCTGTGTCAAAAACTTCTATTGCTTTTGGCAAATGCATAATGTTGCCAAAATGTCCACCAATATTGCACAGAATCATTTCACAGCTCCCCAAGTCCCCTGTGCTTAACTTATCCTTCCCTTTCCCTGAACGCCAGGCAAAAACTGATCTTTTTCTTTACAGTTTTGCTTCTTTCCAAAATATCATCTAATTGAAATCGTATAGCATGTAGCCTTTTCACACTGGCTGCTTTCATGTAACAGTATGCATTTGAGTTTCCTCCATGTCTTTTCATGATTTGAAAGCTCATTTCTTTTTACTGCTAAATAATATTCCATTTTATGGGTGTCTTGTAGTTTATTCATTCACCTATTGAAAGACATCTTGATTGTTTTCCATTTTTGGTAACTACCAAGTAACAATAAACCTGCTATAAAAATTTGTGTTCAGGATTTTTTTGTAGACATAATGTTTCAGTGTAATTGGGTACATACAGAGGAATACAATTGCAGATTATAATGCAAGGCTATGCTTAGCTTTGTAAGAAACAGACAAAATGTCTTCTAAAGTGGCTGCACCCTTCTACAGTCACATTTGAAAACTGGAAGAACGAGAGTTTCTCTTGCATTGCATTCTCAACAGCATTGGTTGTTGTCAGTAATTTGGATTTTGGCCATTCTAATAGGTGTAGTGGTTTCTCATTGTTGTTTTAATTTACTATTCTCTAATAACGTAAGATGTTGAGCATCTTTTCATATGCTTATATGCCATCTGTATATCTTATTTGGTGAGTTGAATGTTCAGATCTTTTGCTCATTACATAGAATTATCTAAATACCTTGGTGTCATTTGGATTTAACTCCTTTACTGGATATGTTTTTAAAATGTTTTCTCTCATTCTGTGGCTTGTCTTCTCATTTACTTAACAATATATTTCACATAAGTTTTTAAATTTAATTAAGTTCAATATTTTTAAAAATTTTTTTCTTCATGGATGATGATTTGATCAAACCCAAGGTCACCTAGATTTTCTCCTATGCTATCTTATAGAAGTTTTCTAGTTTTTGTTTTACATTTAGAAATAAGGTCTATTTTAAATTAATTTTTGTGACAAGCATAAGGTATATGTCTAGATTCATTTTTGCATATGTATGTACAATTTTTGATGATTATTTGTTGAAAAGACTGTCCTTTCTCAATTGAATTAATTTTGCTCTGTAAAGGATCAGTTGAGGGTCTAAAAGAGGCTCTTTCCTCTTTTCTATTAATCCATTTGTCTATTCTTGTACAAATACCTCACTGTCTTAATTACTGTAGCTTTATAATACTACTTGAAATTGAGTAGTGTCAGTTTTCCAACTTAGTCCTTTTGTCAGTATTATGTAGACTATTCTGGGTCTCTTGCATTTCCATATAAATTTTAAAATCATCCTTTGAGATGAAGCTAAAAAATAGAGTAAATTTGTCAATAACCACAAAATAACTTGCTGAGAATTTATTAGAATTGCATTGCATCAAATGTATACACCAATTTGTGAAGAATTTATATCTCAACATTATTAAATCTACCTATCCATGAAAGTGGTACATCTCCATTTATTTAGATCTTCTTTTCTTTCGTCAGACTTAAAATTTTCCATATACATGATATATGTTGTATACATATGTGGTTGTTTATATTTCATTTCTGCTGGGGGAAGGAATGAAAATTGCATTTTGTTTTCAACTTCAATTTTCGCTTGTTCACTGGTGGTACATGGAAAGACAATTGACTTCTATTAACCTCGCCTCCAGCGACCTTGCTATAATCATATATTAATTCCAGGAGTCAACTCTTTCAGTTTTACTAAATAGATAATTATGTCATCGTGAACAAAGGTAGTTTTCTTTTTTTCTTCTAATCTGTATATATATTTTTTCTTGCCTTGTTGCACTAATTAGGACATCCAGTAGGATGGTGAATAAGAGTGGCAAAAGAAACAACCTCGTCTTGTTCACAATAATAGAAGAAAAGCATATCATTTGTCACCATAAAATATCGTGAAGGCCTATTTTTTAGCTGTTCCAGATTAAGTTGAGGCTGTTTTTTATTCCTAGTTTTCTAAGACTTTTTCTCATAAATAGATGTTGGAGATGTTGGATTTTGTCAAATGCCTTTTCTGCATCAATTGACAGAGTCATAAAATAGTTCTTTAGCCAGTTAATATAGTGTATCACATTGATTTTGATTTTTAAATGTCCGATCAGTCTGGCATGCCTAAAATAAATTGCACTTACTGTGATGTATAACTATTTTTATACATTTTTGGATTCAACTGGCTAATATTTTATTGAAAATTTTTCCATCTATATTCATAAAATATATTGAGCTGTAGTTTTCATTTCCTGTAGTGTATTTCCCCAGTTTTGATATTAAGATAACGCCTGCCTCCTCGAATGAGTTAGGAGGTATACCTCTTACTTCTATTTTCTAAAAGTGATTATAGAGAACTGATATTATTTCTTCCTTAAATGCTTGGTGGAATTCACCAGTGAAAGAATCTGGGCCAGATGCTTTCTTTTTTGAAAGATTATTAATGATTTATCAATTTTTTAAATAAATATAGATCTATTTAGGTAATGTATTTCTTTTCCGTAAGTTTTGATGGTTTATGTCTTTCAAGGAATTGATTCATTTCATCTAAATTACCAAATGTGTCAGTATACATTTGTTTGTAATATTCTTTTATTATCCTTTTAATGTCTATGGAATCAATATTTATAATTTGTGTCTTCTCCCTTTTTCACTTGGTTAGCCTGGCTATGGATTTATCGATTTTATTGATCTTTTAAAGCATTGCCTTTTGGGTTTATTGACTTTCTCTGTTGACCTCATCTTTCCAACTTTATTGATTTCTGCTCAAAGTTTTAAGTCTTTCCTTCTACTTACTTGAGGCTTAAATTGCTCTTCTCTCTTTACTTTCCTAAGGCACATTTCTATTAGTGATTTTAGATTTTTCTTCTTTTCTATTATATGCATTTGCTGCTATAAATTTGCCTCTAAGCACTGCTTTTACAGCATTCCATTGAAAAATAAAAAATAAAAATAGGACTTGTAATGCAAAATACATCTGCAATCCCAGATATTATGAATATCTTAAGGTTTGAGACACGTTTATTTAAAGATACAACAGAAGGACTATTAGGAGACAGGAAACTGTGGGTGAAAAGAATTATCCTTTCTCTTTCTTTTTTAATCAACTTTTATTTTAAGTTCCAGGGTACAGGTGCAGGATGTGCAGGTTTGTTACATAGGTAAACGTGTGCCATGGTGCTTTGCTGCACAGATCAACCCATCACCTAGGTATGAAGCCAAGCATCCACTAGGTATTCTTCCTGAGCATCCCATAAATTTTGATGTACATATCACTTTCTTTCATTCGAAATATTTTTAAATTTCCTTTGAGACTTCTTCTTTGACCTCTGTGTTATTTAATCTCAAACTATTTGGGGATTTTTGAGTTTTTTTCTGGTACTGATTTCTAGTTAAATTTCATTATAGTCTAAGAACACATGCAGTAAGCCTTCTATTCTTTTAAAGTTGTGAGGTTATCTTTTTCAGCCCCAGGATGTGGTCTATTTTGCATAAAGTCCCATATAAACTTGAGAGGAATATGTATTCTGCTGTTACTTGATTATTCTGCTGTTACTTGAACAGTTAGATCCTGTTCACTGTTAGTGCTATTCAGTTGAATATTTTCCTGATTTCTGCTTGTTGAAAGTAGCTGTTATTAATATAGGGATATTGAGATCTCCAAAAATGATATTAAATAATATTAAATTTGATTATTTCTTCTTGCAGTTTTATAAATTTTTGTCTCATGTATTTAGATGCTGTGTTACCTGCATAACTTAAGAATTATTATGTTTTTTGGATAATTGCCCCTTTCTCATTATTTAATGTCCATCTTCATCCCTGATAATTTCCCTTTTTTTTTTTTTGAGACAGGGTCTCATTCTGTCACCCAGGCTGGAGTGCAGTGGCCCAGTCAAGGCCCAGTACAGCCTTGACTTCCTGGTCTCAAGTGATTATCTCATTTCAGCTCCCTTCCACCCCACACTGTCCCCCAACACAGACCCTCCCACCACCCCGAGTAGCTGGAACTATGGGCATGTGCCACCACACCTAGAGAATTTTTTGTATTTTTTGTAGAGATGAGGTTTCACCATGTTTCCCAGACTGGTTTTAAACTCCTGAGCTCAAGGAATCCGTGTGCCTTGGCTTTGCAAAGTGTTGGGATTACAGGCATAAGCCACCATGCCCAGCCTCTCCTTCATTTTAAATGATAATTTCAATGGATATAGAATACTAGGTTAGTGGGATTTTTTTCTTTTATTTCTTTAAATATTTTACTTCATTCTCTACTTGGTTGTATGGTTTCTGACAAAAAAAGTTTAAAATAATTCTTAGCCTTGCCCCTCTACACTTATTCACTCCCTTGCCACTGTGGCTTCTTTCAAAATTGTTTGTCTTGGGTTTTCTCCCATGAAATGCTTAGGTGTAGATTTTTGGTTTTTATTCTTGTTGGTGTTCTCTAAGATTCCTGGGTTTGTGGCTTGGTGTCTATCATTAATTTTGGGAACTTCTTGGATACGATTACTTCAAATACAATAGTTCCTCCTTATCCATAGTTTTGCTTTCCACACTTTCAGTTACCCGTGAGTCACTGTGGTCTGAAAGTACTTAGTGAAAAATTCTAGAAATAAACAATTCACAAGTTTTCAGTTGTGCTTGGTTCTGAGTATTGTTATAATTTTTCTATTTTATTATATTGTTAATATCTTCTTATGCCTAATTTATAAGTTAAACCTTATCAAAGATATGTACATATAGGAAAAAACATACACTGTATACGTAGGGTTTGGTACTATCTGCATTTTCAGGCATCCACTGGGAGTCTTTGAATGTATCCACCATGGATAAGAGGGAACTACTGTACTTCCTCTGCACTTCCTCTGCTCCTTTCTTTCTTCTTCCTGTAGTACTTCAATTACGCATATGTTATATTTTTGTAATTGTTCTTGGATATTGGAATGGAGGTTGTAGTCCTTTTTCTCTTAGTATTTCAATTTGCAATGTCTCCTTTGATATATCTTTAAATTCATTGATTTTTTTTTCTTGTTTATGTTCAGTTTAGTAATGAGCTTATCAAAGGCATTCTTCATTTCTATTGCAGGGTTTTTCATTTCTGTCATTTTCTTCTGATTCCTTCTTACAGTTTTCATTATTCTGTTTATATTATTCATCTGCTCTTGTATGCTTATACTTTTTCTATTGCAGTCCTTAATATAACTAATCATAGTTATGTTTAATTATCTATTTGATTATTCCAAACTTTGTTTTATATCAAATTCTAGTTCAGATGCTTACTTTGTCTCTTCTGACTGTGTTTTTCCTTTTCTTTTTGTATAGCCTTATGATTTTTTGTTAAAAGTCAAACATGATGTATCAGGTAATGACAACTGAGGAAAATAGGTCTTTAGTATGAGGTTTTATGTCAATCTGTCTAGCAAATGGGTTGTGCTTCATGTTTTCCATAGCTATAGATGCCAGAGACTTTAGTTTCCTCAGTGCCTTTGTTTTCTCCATATTGGATTTCCCTAAGAATTCCTTCTTAAATAGAGTCTGTGTTTTGCAGCTCTTTCCATTGCAACCCATTGTGATTATTCTGGAGCTGTGTTGTGTTGGTAAGATGTGGAGGAGGTAAGTATATTACAGTCTTTTAGTGGGCTCAAGTCCCTGAATTGGACTTCAGAAGTGTTTCTTAGCTTTTTTTTCCTTCCACTAAGTAATACAAGAAAGCTAGAGAGGAACACTGGGGGCTAACTGCCCTTCTCCATGGTCAAATAAGGCTCTGGTAAAGTTGTTTCCCTTGAGTAGTAAACCTTGGCTATGGAGAATGCTCTAGGATTATTTCAAAATGGTACTTTCCCCCAATTGACCAAGATATGAGAGATGTTTTCTAAGATCTTCACCATCAAAATCTGGTGGGCTTCCTGAAGATAAAATCCAAGAAAGTGTGAGGCACCTCCTTCAGAATGGGCCTCCCCAAATGTTTTACTCTCGAGCTAGTCCATAGTCAGCCTCCAGCAATTCATCCTACCAGTTTATGGCTTCAGTGGCACCTGCTCCAGGTAAGTTTATTTAGGCTATGATCTAACATTCCACTCATGAGATTTCTTCATGCCGTTGTGTGGAGATTTAGATTATTTATTCTTTCTGCTGTATAATTTTCAACTGTGTGAATATTAACGCAACTTATTTATCCTACTCATTGTTGATGAACATTTCCAGTTTTTGTGTCTCATGACTAGTGATACCATGAACATTCTGGAACATGATTTCTGGTGAACATATACGTGCATTTCTGTTGGGCGTACACCTGAGAGTAAAAATTCTGGGTTATAGGGAATGCATATACTGTACTTTATTAGACACTGCCAAGTTGTTTTCCTAAGTGGATGTTCCTAGCATGATGTATAAGAGTACCAATTACCCCACGTTTTCATCAGCACTGAGTATTTTCCAACTTACTCGTTTTAGTTATTCTGGTAGGGGTGGTATTATATTGCATTGTGGTTTTAATCTACATATCTCAGATGAGTCATAAAGTTGAGCACCCTTTATTTCTGTTTATTGACTATTTTAATATATTCTCTTTTCCAAAGTGTCCAAGTCTTCTTCCCATTTTTCTACTGAGCTATTGCTTTTTTTTTCTCATTGACTTTTAAGAGTTCTTTATATATTACAAATGTGTATCATTTTGGGAGGGAATATAGATATGCCAATGCATTTTTTAATTTGTATTTTCATTGGGATATTGTCATTTAAAACTGTGACTTTTAAAAGAATGTGGTTTGGCTGAAACACTCAGGACAGGCTAGTAGCCTGTATATTCACTGTTCCATCAAAGAGAAGGCACATACCATATGTGTTGCTTGAATTATGGTTAAGAATTCCTCTGACTCTCCAAAGTAGGCCTTTGGTTCATACAAATGTAATTGCATTTTTTGCAATTACTTTTTTCCCCATAAGTTATTGAGGCATAGGTGGTATTTGGTTACATGAGTAAGTTCTTTAGGGATGATTTGTGAGATATTGATGCACCCATCACCTGAGCAGTATACACTGCAACATATTTGTAGTCTTTTATACCTCACCCACCTCTCACCCTTCCCCCTAAGTGCCCAAAGACCATTGTATCATTCTTACGCCTTTGAGTCCTCATAACTTAGTTCCCATAAATCTGTGAGAACATGTGATGTTTGGTTTTCCATTCCTGAGTTACTTTACTTAGAATAAGTCTCCCATCTCATTCAGGTCACTGCAAATGCTGTTAATTCATTCCTTTTTATGGCTGCATAGTATTCCATTATATATACATACCACAGTTTCTTTATCCACTTGTTTTTTTTTTTTTTTTTTTTGAGATGGAGTCTCGCTCTGTCGCCCAGGCTGGAGTGCAGTGGCGCTATCTCGGCTCACTGCAAGCTCCGCCTCCCGGGTTCACGCCATTCTCCTGCCTCAGCCTCTCCAAGTAGCTGGGACTACAGGCACCCACCACCATGCCCGGCTAATTTTTTGTATTTTTGGTAGAGACGGGGTTTCACCGTGGTCTTGACCTCCTGACCTCATGATCCGCCCGCCTCGGCCTCCCAAAGTGCTGGGATTACAAGTGTGAGCCACCGCGCCCCGCTATCCACTTGTTGATTGATGGACATTTGGGTTGGCTCCACGATTTTGCTATTTTGAATTGTGCCACTATAAACGAATGTGCAAGTATCTTTTTTGAATAGTGACTTCTTTTCCTCTGGGTAGATACCCAGTAGTGGGATTGCTGGATCAAATGGTAGTTCTACTTTTAATTCTTCAAGGAATCTCCACGCTGTTTTCCATAGTGGCTGTACTAGTTTACATTCCCACCAGCAGTGTAGAAGTGTTCCCTGTTCACTGCATCCACGCTAACATCTATTGTTTTTTTATTTTTTTTAATTATGGCCATTCTTGCAGGAGTGAGGTGGTATCGCATTATGGTTTTGATTTGCATTTCCCTGATCATTTGTGACATTGAGCGTTTTTTCCTATGTTTGTTGGCCATTCGTATATCTTCTTTTGAGAACTGCCTATTCATATCCTTAGCCACTTTTTGATGGAATTATTTTTTTCTTACTGATTTGTTTGAGTTCATTGTAGATTATGGATATTAGTACTTTGTCAGATGTACAGATTATGAAGATTTTCTCCCACTCTGTTGGTTATCTGTTTACTCTGCTGACTCTTCCTTTTGCCATGCAAAAGCTCTTTAGTTTAACTAGGTTCCAGCTATTGATCTCTGTTTTTATTGCATTTCCTTTCAGGTTGTTGGTCATGAAATCCTTGCCTAAGCCAACATCCAGCCCTATACAAAAAATCAGCTCAAGATGGATTAAGGACTTAAATCTAAGACCTGAAACTATAAAAATTCTAGGAGATCACATTGCAATTACTTTTAAACGGCAAAAACTGCAATTACTTTTGCACCAATCTAACACAATTTTGTTAAGCATTATCATGGAGTCACAGCTCATCTCCCCTTCTCTGCTAGAACAGAAGAATTAAAGAGGAAGAGATATTTCATTTGGAATGGGGCTGCATGGTTGAATTTTCTGCATTTTCAGTCTTCTCTATTTTCTTTTATCTGTTTACCTTTTAAAGTAGGTTGCATTAGAATGCACTGTATTGCCACTCATTGCTCCTGTGTCCACTAGAATCTTATGATCCTCAGGTTGGTTTCTAACGATCTTTCAAAAGCCCACACAAAGAAATCAATGCATCACTGATTTCAATAATGGAAAGTAGGCAGGGGAGCTTCTATGTTCTCAGATTCTTCAAGGAATTGCCTAATCTTCTGAGAAACTCTCAAATTCTTCCTTTTCTCTATGTTATTATTGGAAAACTGAAAATGAAACACAGGAAGTATAATCAGTGAGGAAACAATTATCTTTTCCATTCTTCTGAAACCCACCCCCATTCCCAGGTAAAACATGTAAATATGGATCTGAGTCTTCCTGTCTCTACACAGCCTTGAAGTTAATTTGCCCTTAATGTTTATGCTGGTAGGGGATTCCATTTTCAATTTTTTAAAGGTAGCTAGGAGGCTGGGAGAAAAAAGAAACTAACAAATGAGTTGAAATGGCAAATCTAAAATAAACATGCATTAATAGTTAAGACCACACCCATCTAAGGATTACTAAGAATTATTGGCTGGCCACGGCACTCTGTGAGGCCACGGCAAGTGGATCACCTGAGTTCAGGACTTCAAGACCAGTCTGTCTAACATGGTGAAACCCCATCTTTACTAAAAGTACAAAAAAATTAGCCATGTATGGTGGTGCTCACCTGTAATCCCAGCTACTCAGGAGGCTGAGGCATGAGAATTGCTTGAACTCAGGAGACAGAGGTTGCAGTGAACCGAGATCATGCCACTGCATTCCAGCCTGGGCAATAGAGTGAGACTCTGTCTTGAAAAAAAAAAAGAATTATTAATATATTTGGTTATTTATGAATCAGATGCACAGAAAGGTTAAGAGATCAGATAATGCACACAAAATATTTGATTAACCATTTTGCCGATTTGCAAATATATCTTACACCCATAACAAAAGGTATTCACAGATACATACAAATAGTTAAGTTTGAATTTGCTGTCCATGAAAGAAAGAAAATAAATCAGAGAAGTGACTTTAAACACATTTAGCATGGGAACCCAGTTCAATTCTCCTTCTCAACATGTTGCCATTAAGTCTTAAGATAAATTAGAGTGAATTTTTGCAAATGATCTGACAGGTATTTTGAAGGAAGTGAGGCTCAAAGGATTTAGAGCTAAATATTCACTTTTTCTTATCCATACTGCCCAACAACCAGATAGTAAACAATTACATAAACCTCTTAAAATGTTTTTGAAGGTTGACACATTCTATGGAGATCAACATTACTCGTATAGTGATATTGATTTGGTCTGTAATCTATCAGGTGTGTCGAAGCACCTTGCTTTACCTTGGTAAGAGGAAAACAAGATGATCAGTTTGCAAAACCCATCGACTTTGATATTTGATCTTGTCTAGATGGTTGATGTCCCTTCCTTTTAAGACAGTAGCCAACTGCTTTGCATCAATAATTTGATACTAGGGCATTTTTAAGATACCACACTCTCCTCCTATCCCTTACTATTCCAAACATCTATCTTTCTACTTTCTTTATGACTTAGTAACTCAGTAGGCTTAGTTATGCTTAGTTGAACGAAAATTTCTCAAGACCAAGAACTAGGAGGGCTCACCAGCTTACTACTGTCGGTGAACTAATTAGAAAAATGTTAACTAAATTTTAAGTCTCTAAAATAGTTGTGCAATGTGGGTTTGTTGTAACAGCGTTTGAACGCAATTGTGTTGTCTAAACTTGAATACTAGTTTTTCAAAACCTGACATAATTAAAGTTTATAATAAACAGATGGATTCAAGATAGTATGGTCAACACTTTTTAAGAAAAGGAGAAAAAAAGTGGAGCTGCAAAGAGCAATGAATGAATCAGAGGCAAAGCGATACCGACAAAAATGGTGGTAATATTGCCACCTATACATTTGTATCAACTTCATTTTATATCAATTACACCAATAGACTAACCCTATGGGGTTAAAATCAGCAAATAGTATTATACCCATTTTAGAAGAGGAGGCATTAGATGACTGGAGTGAATTCTTTTTAACAACCGAGGTAAGTCTAGAATCAGATTCTCTAACTTCTTAGTCTATGTATATAACAATGAAAACATGTCAAAGCAACAACAAAACCTCCAGAGAATTCAGATTGACTTTTGGAAAAAAATTTACGTTTATTTATTTCCAACGAATTTGTAATAATACCACTTAGAGTTACTATTTGTTTCCTTTTACTCCGTGCACTATCCTAGTGATTCCATTTAAAATACACAATAGTCCTATGAAGTAGAAATTATTATTTCCATGTTTCAGATAATTTGCCAAAAGTTACATCGGTAATCACTAGCAGAATCTTTATCAATATCTTATCAACAAACATATAAACTAAAAAAAAATTTCTAAAGAACCTAGTGCCAAGAACTTGATATTAATTACATTCTACAATAAAAAAGAGCAAGGGCTACTTGAAGAAATGGTTGAATCTTGGGCTAGGGCAGGATATATGATGAAACTGGAGCCTCTTGTAGTGCCAAAAACTAAAGAAATATCTGCAAAAAAGGAAAAAGAAATCCCACAATGATAGAGGTATGTCAAAATGACATGGGGGTCAAACAAAAGACCTTCAGTGGCCAAAACTGAAATAATTTAGCAACAAAATAATATAATGTTGGGTTGTAATTTAAGGATAAAACAGATGTCCATGAGTTCATACTGCCATAAATAAATGATTGTCAGGTGCAGTGGTGCACGCCTATAGTCCCATCTGCTCAGGAGGCTGAGACAGGAGGGTTACTTGAGCTCAGGAGTTTGAGACCCATCTAGGCAACATAGCAAGGTCTCATATCTAAAATAATAATAATAGATTGAATAAATAAATTGGAAAAATAGACAAATCTCCTGGACAGAAAGATTTCAAGTATTTAATGTAGTTACACTGCCCTCAAGGAGATGGAGCTCTCCTTAAATATGACCTGTGCATAGTGACTTCCTACAAAAGAGCATAGTATGGAAAGTGGGGAAAAGTAACTTTACAATGGAGAAATCTGACAAATGTTATCTCAGTCAAGTGGTCAATGCCAACATCATCAGTAATAAGTTGTATTGATGGCATGGTATCTTTGACGTGATGTGATAAAAAGGGCTCATGATCTTTCTTCTGAAGACCCATAGTCCCAATTCAATCATGAGCAATTCATCAGTCAAAGCTCAGTAGAAGGACATCCTAAAAAACACCTGTCCAGTACTGCTCAAAACACTCAAGGCCCTTAAAATTTTGGCCCTGAAACTGTCCCTACGAAGAGGAGTCTTACGAAACACGACATCAATATGAAATGAGGTTTTTGGGATGGGATCCTGGAACAGAGAAAGGGCATTAGGTAAAAACTGAGGAAATCTTAATAAGGTATAGAATTTAGTTAATAATAACATATCATCAATACTGGTTCATTAATTGTGACAAATGAACCCAACTAATGTCAGAAGCTAATTATAGGGTGAAGCGACTTTCCATATCTTTGCAACTTTTCTGTAAATATAAAGGAATTCAAAAATAAAACTTTATTTTTGTAAAGCTGTATAACTTTGGAACAAAGTTTAAAACAATTTTTTTTTAGTTTGGAAAAGTAAATCTGAAAGAAGTAAATTCATTTAATCAATACATCAGCTCATTAGTTTATTTGTTCGTTCATTGATACCTTTTATTATTTAACAAATACTCTTCTGTCTACTTTGTTGCAGCACAGCACTATATCATAAGGGCTCCACAGCTCTGTAATGGGTGTTTTCTCTATCTGATTACTTGTATACTCTTGAGAAGATGTTGTTTACTACGCTGGGGAGTTCAAAATTCCAGCACAGTGCAGCAGACCGTTTGATGAAATCCTGAAAAGAAGGGAGGGAAATATCGAAGGGCAGGTGCTACTCAAAAGGTTACTGTGGATGAAGAATTTCTCACAACTGGATTTTGATGATAGATTATATTGCACAAATTGGTCTATTGAAAATGTCTTTGATTATTTTTTGACTATGCGGTCTTCAAATGCACTGTAGTGTTAATCAGAGCCTGTAATAACTACCGGTTATTAGTTGACCTGTGACATTACCATGTTCTCATAGTGGCAGCAAAAGTCAGTCTTTGAGTACTGTGTTCAATTAATTAAAAATATTTAGAATACTACAGTATTTCCAAAGACAAATCTTTTGTGTGACAGATGTAAAATAACACCCATAAGCTGAAGGGTCTTTCTTAGAAAAGTGTTCTGTAGCAGCTTTAACAAGAGTATTGGGAGTCGCTTTAGGAAGCTCACTTCTTTTGGCCTGCAAATAATTAAATATTTAAATTTGATTTAAATATTAAATTGATTTTGAATATAAGCTGACCTCATATTCAAAATCTTGTACTTTAGAAGAAATGATTGAGGCCAGGCACGGTGGCTCATGCCTGTAATCCCAGCACTTTGGGAGGCCGAGGTGGGCGGATAACGAAGTCAGGAGATCGAGACCATCCTGGCTAACACAGTGAAACCCCGTCTCTACTAAAAATACAAAAGAATTAGCCGGGCATGGTGGCGAGCGCCTGTAGTCCCAGCTACTCGGGAGGCTGAGGCAGGAGAATGGCGTGAACACAGGAGAATGGCGTGAACGCAGGAGACGGAGCTTGCAGTGAGCCAAGATCACTCTACTGCACTCCAGCCTGGGGGACAGAGCGAGACTCCGTTAAAAAAAAAAAAAAAAAAAAAGAAGAAGAAGAAATGATTGAATTATTCTAATTATTCTCACGGTCATTTTGCCTTCTATAGGAGTACACTCTGGTCATCAAACTCATTTTCCACTGCAAAATATGTTGAACACAAAAACTGAAGTTCTTGAGGCATTTAGATACCCATTTTTTTTGTAGTGCCACTGCAATGTGGATGAAGGCTGACTAGAAATATACCTTCAACTTAATGGTCTAATGGTTGTCCCCCAAGCCCATAGAAATAGCACATAGCATAAATCTGTGTTTTCTGAAAATATCACATTGTATTCTTGAGGTCATCAGCATGGAAATGATCTCCAGTGTAAAATCTATATGAGATATATGGGACTCTCTACAAGGAATATTGGATTATTGCACTCTGTACCTTTGAAAACCATCTTTCTTGGATGACAGCAGAAAGCTTCAATATACTTGCATGAATTATAAATGACACCCAGTACTCTTGTTGAAGCAGCTGCAGAATGCTTTTCTAAGACAGACCCTTCAGCTTGTGGATGTTATTTTACATCTGTCACACCAAAGATTTGCCTTTAGGAATACTTTAGTTTTCTAGATAGTTTTAGTAAATTGAACATAGTACTCAAAGACTAGTTTTCTTTTCTTTTCTTTTCTTTTTTAATTCTCAGAATGGAAGAGACATGTATTTAACCTGAAAATGAAGTCATGGCTTTTAAACAATTAGCCCCAAACAGGAATTGATTAAAAATAAATAAATAAATAAAAGGCCTGTCTGTGAAGGGGTGAGAGACAAAACTAACATTGATTTTGGAGTACAGCTTCTTAATAGTTCAGACTTTTAGGTGCCTCTGAACATCTTTACTATCGGTAGAGAAATGGGGTAGCACACAGATCAGAAGCCCCAAATCAACACTCTCCTTTTCAAAGACAAACTGCTGGCTTAATTCACATTCTTTTACGTATCTTTTTTTTTTATATATTCTCTCTAAACATTCCACATATTTTTAGGCTGCGTACTTATACCATGGGCTTTTACCATGTCAGCAATTTTCTTTAGTGACAGCCTAAATAAATAAATAGTTGAATTTTAAGGACATACCTGTCATTGAAAAACCAGTAAAATGAAATCAGACTCCTTCGGTATTCAAAGTGAAGATCACTCAACAACCAAAAAAAATATTTTAAACTGTTCATACATTTCCACTTTTACTCTACCAAAAAGTACCTTTGTAATACCTTTAAATGATTTTTTAATGTGTTGTAAGTTGGTAGACTCCCTGGAATCTACAAAGGAAAGCAAATAATGTGTATGCTATTGAATTATGTATTATAATTTTTCCCCAACAAGATAACAGAAAGTACACTAGGTTCACAGTCATACCATGGTTTGAAAGAAAATTATAGAGTGAAACCAGACCTTAGAAAGATGCAGAGGCAAGATCACTGAGCAATGTGTCCAGAGGACTAGAGAGATTTGGGTCTTTTCTCTGGGGTTATTTAGTTGTGTGACTGAGGGTGAGTTACTCAGCTTATTGAACTCCAAAGTAGTCATTTGTTAAAAATTTTTCATAGACACATGAATGATTGGAATTTAGAATAATGGGCCAGTCATGGTAGCTCACGTCTATAATCCCAGGATTTTGAGAGGCTAAGACAGGAGTATCTTTTGAACTCATGAGTTTGAGGCCAGCCTGGGTAACATAGTGAGACTCCACTTTCACAAAAAGTAAAAAATATTAGCCAGGTGTGGTGGCACATGCCTGTTGTCCCAGCTATTCAGGAGGCTGAGGCAAGAGAATCAGTTGAGCCCAGGAGTTCGAGGCTGTAGTGAGCTATGATTGTGTTACTGCACTCCAGGCTGGATGACAGAGCAGGAACCTGTTTCAAAACCATTTTTTAAAAGAAATTTAGAACAACGGAGTTAAAAGTGACTTGACTATCATTCCAGGGTCACTAATCCTTACTAAAAAACAAGAATTTTGTAAATTAGTATCCAAAAAAAAAAACACAAAAATGATTCCAAAAAGAATAAAAAGTGAGTCCTCTAAAAATTTAATGTATGAGCTTCCCATTTCAGTTCTGATATGTAAAGTGGTAGTCACATTCCAATCATTTCCATCCTTAAAACAACAATAAAAAGCTGAACAAATTGAAAATCAATGGCTTTTCTTGGATCCATCAGAAAATTGAGGTCCCAAAGTAAAACACCATCTTGATACCTGGAGAATGTCATCACTACAGAAAACCACCAAATCACAAAGATAAATCACAAGACATAAATAAAGGAACAAAGGGTATATAAAACAATTAGATAACAATGAACAAAATGACAAGAGTAAGTTCTCATTCATCAATAAAAACCTTGATTGTAAAGTTTGAATTTCCAGTTAAAAGATACAGACTGGCTGACTAGATGTTTAAAAAAACTCAACCATATGTTGCCTGTGAGAAGGTACTTCACCCATAAACACACACATAGACTTAGAGTGAAAGGATATAAAAAGGTATTCCACACAAATAGAAATCAAAAGCATGTAGAAATAGCTGTACTTATATCAGACAAAACAGACTTTAAGTGAAAAAAAATAAAAAGAAATAAAGAATGTAATTATATAATGATAAAGGGACAAATTCAGCAAGAAGATATATGTTGTGGGGTGGAGGGAGGGGGGAGAGATAGCATTAGGAGATACACCTAATGTTAATGACAAGTTAATGGGTGCAGCACACCAACATGGCACATGTATACATATGTAACAAACCTGCACATCGTGCACATGTACCCTAAAACTTAAAGTATAATTAAAAAAAAGAAGATATAACAATTATATATGTACCCAACAAAGAAGCACCCAGGTACATAACAAGTTAGCTCTAATAATATAGTAAGAGCTGGGAACTTCAACACCTCACCTTCAGTATTGCACAAATCACCTAGACAGAAACTCAGCAAGGAACATTGGACTTAAACTGCACTATAGACAAAATGGACCTAACAGACATTTATAGAACTGTAAATGGAAATTAAACTGAATGATTATTCTGTCAATGAAGACATTAAGAAAGAAATAAAAAAAATTCTTGAAACAAATGAAAATAGAAACATACCAAAACTTATGGTATATAACAAAAGCAGTACTAAGAGGGAAATTTTTAGCAACAAATGACTACATCAAAAATGTACAAGGATTTCAAATAAACAGCCTAATTATACACTTCAAGGAACTAGAGAAGCAAGAACAAACCAAACCCAAAACTGATAGAAGGAAAAAAATAATAAAGATTATAGCACAACTAAAAGAAGTTGAGACAAAAAAATACAAAAGACCAACAAAGCAAAAAGTGGGTTTTTTTGAAAAGATAAACAAAATCAACATACCATTAGCTAAATTAAGAAAAGGAGAAGACCCTAATAAATAAAATCAGAAGCAAAAAAAGGAGACTTTACAACTGATACCACAGAAATACAAAGGACTATTAGAAACTGTTATGAAAAACTATACACCAGCAAATTGGAAAATCTACAAGAAATGTATAAATTCCTGGACATATAAAACCTACCAAGACTGAATCAGGAAGACATAGAAAAACTGAAGAGACCAATAATAATTAATGAGATTCATTGTTAATAAAAAGTCTTCCAACAAAGAAAACCCTAGTCTGAATAGCTTTACTGCTAAATTCCAAACTTCTAAAGAAGTCACACTAAATCTTCTCAAACCATTTCAAAAATTGAAGAGGAGGAAATTCTTCCTAACACATTCTGAGACCAGCATTACCCTGATAACAAAACCAGACAAAGACACAACAAAAAAAGAAAACTGCAGGACAATATCCCTGATGAAGAAAAGTGTAAAAATTCTCAACAAAATACCAGCAAACTGAATCAAACAGTGCATTGAAAAAAATAATACATCATGCTAAACTGGGATTTATCCCAGGGATGCAAGGTTGGTTCAACATTTGCAAATCAATGAATGTAATACATCACATCAACAGAATAAAACCCAAAAATCATATGATCATCTCAATAAACACAGAAAAAATATTTTATAAAATGATTATAAAAACTTTAAACAAATTAAATATAGAAGGAACACACCCCAAAACAAAAACAGCCATATATATGACAAACCCACAACTAACATTATACTGAATGGGGCAAAGCTGAAAGCCTTCACTCTAAAAGGTGGAGAAAGACAAAGATGCCCACTTTCACCACTTCTACTCAACACAGTATTGGAAGTCCTAGCTAGAGTAATTAGCAAGAGAAGCATTAAACGGCATTCAAATTAGAAAATAGAAAGTCAAATTGTCCCTATTCACAGAGTACATTATCTTGTATATAGAAAAACCTAAAGATAAATAAATACTCTTAGCAATGACAAATCTAGTAAAGTTGCAGAATACAACATCAATATATACAAAAATCAGTAGTGTTTCTATACATCAATAATGAACTAGTTGAAAAAGAAATCAAACTGCAATTCCATAGCTACAAAAAATATGTAAAATACCTAGAAATAAATTTAACCAAGAAGGTGAAAGATCTCTATAATGAAAATCACAAAATGCTGACAAAAGAAATTGTAGAGGCAACACAACAAAAACAACAAATGGAAAGACATATCAGGCTCATAGAACAAAAAAATTAACATTGTTAAAATGATTATACACCCAAAACAATCTACAGATTCAATGCAATTCCTATCAAAATATCAATGACCTTCTTTAGAGGAACTTTTTAAAAACTGTTCCAAAATTTGTATGAAACCACAAAAGACCTTGAGTAGCCAAAGCTATGCTGAGCAAAAAGAACAAAGCTGTAAGTACCACACCGCCTGACTTCAAAATATACTACAAAGCTACAGCAAACAAAACAGCATAGTATTGGTATAAAAACAGACACACAGACCAGTGGAACATAACAGAGAACTTAGCATTAAATCCATATGTTTACAGCCAACTAATTTTTGACAAAGGCACGAAGAATACATATTGGGGAAAGGACAACCTCTTCAAAAACAGATGGTAGAAAAACTGGATATCCATATGTAGAAGAATGAAATGACCCCTGTCTGTCACCATATACAAAAATAAACTCAAAATGAATTGAAGACTTAAATATAAGACCTGAAACTATAAAAAAAACTGGAAGAAAACATAGGGGAAACACTTGAGGACATTGGTCTAGGCAAAAAACTTATGGCTAAGACGTCAAAAGCACAAGCAACAGAAACATAAAAAGACAAATGGCACTATATCAAACTAAAAAGCTTCTGTACACCAAAGGAAACAATCAACATGAGAGAGAGACAACGTGTGGAACGAGAAAAAATATTTGCAAGCTATTAATCTGACAAGGAACTAATATCCAGAATACACAAGGAACTCAAACAATTCATACAAAAAAAGATCTGATTTAAAAGTGGGCAAAGGATCTGAAAAAAACACTTCTCAAAAGAAGATATACAAATGGCCAAGAAGTATATGAAAAAAATGCTCAATATCACCAATCATTAGGAAAATGTAAATCAAAACTACAGTGAGATATCATCTCACTCCCATCAGAATGGTTATTATCAAAAAGACAAAAAAATAACAAACGCAGAAGAGGATGCAGAGAAAAGGCAACTCTTACACAAACATATATCTGCACCCCATGTTTACTGCAACACTACTCACATAGCCAAGATATGGGATTAACCTAAATGTTCAAAACCAGATGAACAGATAAAGAAAATGTGGTAAACATACACAATAGAATCTATCCAACCATTAAAAAGAATAAAATCCTGTCATTTGTGTCAACATGAAAAAGACTGGAAGGTATTATGTTAAGTGAAATAAGTCATCAAAGAAAAATAAATACTACATGTTCTCACACATATATGTGGGAGTTAAAGAACTGAACAGAGGAAAATTGTGGTTATAAAAGGCTGGGATGAGTAGGAGGCAGTGAAGGATAGGGAGAAGTTGGTTCAAGACACTAGATAGCTAGATAATAAGAGGAATAAGTTCTCATGTTCTATGGCACTATAGGGCAAATACGGTTAACAATAATTTATCATATATTTTCACAAAGCTAGAAGAGAGGATTTTGAAAGTTCACAACACAAAGAAATGATAAACATTTGAGGTGATGGATATTCTAATTACTCGGATTTGATCACTACACATTGTATACATGTATTAAAATATTACTCTGTATCCCATAAATATGTACAATTATTATGTGTCAACCAAAAATAAAAGGGAGAAAATAAGAAGTCAGATGCAAAAGAGTGCATACTGTGTGATTACATTGGTACAAAGCACAAAAACTAAAACAACTAATATATGCTGTCAGAGCTAGTGGTTATCTTTGGAGAAAAGCTGAAAAGAGGCAAGAGATAGGCAGTTGGAAGAGTGGCAAACTTTGGTCTCTTAACCTGGGTCCTGGCTACATGGCTGTGTTCAGTTTGTTAAAATCATCAATCTATACACTTATGATTTATGAATATATACATTACTATAATGAAAAGTTTAAACAATTGGCACCTATAATTGAAATACACAGGGTTAGTGTTCAGGAACAACTCTATAATGATACCCAAATGATGCCTTCAGAATCTATCTCTCTAGCTCTCTGCTTATCTGCCCTGCTTTCTTCTTTGTTGGTTATTATTTTGGACAGGCTCTTCCTATGTGGTATCAAAATGTCCACGAGCAGCCTCAGGCTGTCTGGTTAGAAATATAGCAAAAGGAGAATTCCTCCACTCTTCCTCAAGATCAAGGAACTGCATCTCATTGGATCAAACTGAGGCACATGTCCCTTCCTGTATAAAGTATTATTGGCAGGGAGTTAAAATATACTGATAGGTGAGGTCTAGATCATGTGCCCATCCCAAAGCCATTATATCATTATTGTCATCATCATCATCTGTCACAGTTCTGGGGGTTGACTGCACCAGCTAAGCTGTTTTCACTGGGGGTATCACAGTGTAGTTGCATCCAGATGGTGGCTAAGCTGGACTCATTTTGAAGGCTTCCTCCTCACATACCTGCAAGGGAAGATGGCTTGGACGCTGGGGCTTCATGGGCATCTCTCTCTGTCTCTATGTATTCTTTCCTCATAACCTCTCTAGCACAGTGGCTTCAGGGTGAAATAAATTTTCATCAGAAAATAGCCAAGGTTGTTTGTATATTATCTATGGCTGCTACATGCTACAATAGCAGAGCTATGTAGTTGTGACAGAGGTGATGTGGGTATGGCCTGTGAAGCTGAAAATATTTACAATGTGGGCGTTTGCAGAAAAAATGCGCTGACCTCTGACCTACACTCAAATGTCAGACAGTGTCATTTCTGCTGCATTCTATTTATTAGAAGTAAATCACGAAGGCCAGTTCATATTCAAGGGGAAAATTTGCGGGTATATTCTAAACCAGGGGTCCCTAACCCCCAGGCCATGGACCAGTATCAATCCGTGGCCTGTTAGGAACTGGGCCGCACAGCAGGAGGCAAGTGAGCATCACCGCCTGAGCTCTACCTCCTATCAGATCAGCAGGGCATTAGATTCTCATAGAAGCATGAACCCTATTGTGAACTGCACATGCAAGGGATCTAGGTTGCACATTTCTTATGATAATCTAATATTTGATGATCTAAGTTGGAATAGTTTCATCCCAAAACCATCCCCCACCCCCAGCCCATCTGTGGAAAAAGTGCTTTCCATGGAACCAGTCCCTGGTGCCCAAAAAGCTGGGGAGTACTGTTATAAACCACCACAGAGGTGGAGTCACCTAATGTATGTGCACTGAGAGGAAAAGGAGAGTGCTGTTGGCTACAGAAGGTGCAAAGATGTTGAAAAGACCAAAACAGGAAAACCACTCTAGGTGAGATAGTGTGTTCTTAGTTCTCCGAGCAGGTTAACTGAGTTAAGTTACAGATGGTGCATTTCTTCTCCAAGCAAGCTATCACCATTTTCCATACCAGGAAAGTAACAGCAGAACTTGCTCCCCTCCAAAATTATCCCTATTGCTCAGGGGCACTTATGTTAAAGTCATTATGACAACTTTTACAGTGCTCTAATTGAGCTGCTTGGGCACAGAAGAATTGTTTCTTGCTAAAGGAAAATAGCTGGGAGAATTACAAAAATGGCATATCAGAAAAAATGCAACATATTCTCAGGCTTTTGAAATGTCAGACTTCTGGGCACCAATTTATCTGACTTACATTACAGGGCTACAAATAGTCAGCAACTCTTATTTGGCCATTTTTCACAATAAAAATACATTTCTAAGTGCTATTTTAGCTCAATAATGACTGTACAGATCTACCTATTTTTCATTTATATATGTATATGTTTGGAGGAGGGGGTGGTTCCCTAAGTAATACCTTGCCCTTGGCAATGTTTGGCAACAAAGGAGAATGTATTACATTAATCAGATTGGACCACTTGCTTAGTGGAAGATTGTAATCTGGATTTTAACAAAATACAAAGCATTCAAAATCTACATGGAAAATTAAACAGTCACTGAGTTCTTCCTACAAGAATATGTCACTGACATCATCTCTTCAGCTCCAGCATAATGGAGGAGGCTGAAGGCCATTATTATAATCAGGAAGAGATTCATTGTGATTGTATGACTCCCAGAGAGGCAGCTGAAATGGGGGTTGGAAATGCTGAGGAGAGAGGTGGGAGTGAGATGCAACCAATCCAGGAGAATAGCAGGCTCCTTTTGACTGGCCATACTTCTCACGTTAGTAGATGCATAGCATCTTAAGAGACCAATACTGGCCAGCAAGACATTATGAAACACAGGATAGATATTGATGGAAATGATTTTTTCGCCTATATTTCAAGTGCTGGAGTGGAGAGGAGATTATTTTTAAGGGGCAGGGAGGGGGCCTTTATTCTGCAAGCTCATCACCTAATGAGAGAGTTGGGAACATGCACAACTTATTATAATGCAAGGCATCATGTAAAGAGGACCCATCACAGAGTAGGAATTTAACAAATACAAGTGAGTGAGAGCTAACATTTATTTAGGGTTTGTACATAACAGACAATATAATAAATGATTTACATACATTCAACCCTCACAGTCAATTTATTAATTATTTAATATTATTATACTTACTTTAGATGCAAGGAAATTAAGGCTTCATGAAGCCAAGTAACTTGATCAAGGTTACTCAGTTTGGTTTTGGAATCTGACTTTTGAACTAAGAAAATCTGGTTCCAGAGCCTGCCCTCTTAATTACTATGTATTACAGCCAATGAATAGGTGGGTGGATGGATAAAAGAACTGAAGGATGGATGGATAGATGGACGGAAAGAGAGATGATATAACTAAAACGTTGTGAAAATGCAGGGGAAGGAGTAAGTAAATCTGACTAGCTATTGGATAAGGTTAAACAGAAACGGTTACATTTGACCTGAGTCTTGGATAAGACAGATGTTTCCAAGCGGAGGAGCTGGAGATGGACTTCTCAAGCTGGCAGCAGAGTCTCAACAAAGACACCTGATACCCAAGTCTCCATTAATCTAAAGGGTCCAGTCCTGCAGGACTGGACACAGGGCAACCAGAGAAGTATCCCAGAGAAGAGGCTCTGAGTAATAAAACACGGTGAAGGAATGTCATGTTGACAAGGATAGGCTTTCTTCTGCAGGCAGTAGAAAGCCTTCGAAGATTTTTTTAAATAGCAGATAACATTTATTGAAGACTTAATTTATGCTAGCTACAAAGTGTTAAAATCCTCACAAGAACATTATTGAGCCAGGTGCTATGAATCAATTGCCCAAAGTCATATAATCCAGAACTGTTTGAATCGTAATTTGAACCCAGGTAGCCATCCAGAGTGACAGAGCTAAACAGAGCAAGAGAACAGCATAATTTATCGGTGTTTAAAGAGCTAGTCATAGCAGCAGGGTGGATAAGGATAAAACTAAAGGTAAAGGAACTGATCAGAGTGCGCGCACTTCCTCCTCGCCCCCACCCAGACCCAGAAGGCGGCATCATGGCGGCGCCCCCGCTGGCGCCCCCGCCGCAGCCCGTCACCCACCTCATCTTTGACATGGACGGACTTCTTCTGGATACTGAACGGCTGTATTCAGTGGTGTTTCAAGAAATATGTGATCGCTATGACAAGAAATACAGCTGGGATGTAAAGTCCCTGGTTATGGGTAGGAAGGCATTAGAGGCGGCACAGATTATAATAGACGTCTTGCAGCTCCCGATGTCCAAAGAGGAGCTGCTAGAAGAAAGCCGAAAGAAGTTAAAGGATGTGTTCCCCACGGCTGCGCTCATGCCAGGGGCTGAGAAACTCATCATCCACCTGCGGAAACACGGCATCCCCTTTGCGCTGGCCACCAGCTCGGGATCCGCGTCGTTCGAGATGAAGACGAGCCGCCACAAGGAGTTCTTCAGCTTGTTTTCCCACATTGTGCTGGGAGATGACCCCGAAGTGCTGCATGGCAAGCCAGACCCCGACATCTTCCTAGCTTGTGCCAAGAGGTTCTCTCCCCCTCCTGCTATGGAGAAGTGCCTTGTCTTTGAAGATGCTCCCAACGGGGTGGAGGCGGCCCTGGCAGCTGGGATGCAGGTGGTCATGGTTCCTGACGGAAACTTGAGCCGAGACCTGACGACAAAGGCCACCCTGGTGCTGAATTCCCCGCAGAACTTCCAGCCCGAGCTGTTTGGTTTGCCCCCCTATGAGTGAGAGGGAGGGCCTCAGTCTTCCGCCCCCAGCCCACTCTCATGGTCCACACTGCTGGGGGAAAGGGAAAGGAAATCAGCAACTCTTCAATCCCAACCTGCGTCATGATTTTAGCCTGCTGAGATTGGAGTTTCCATCCCATGTTGGTTTGTCCCAGTCTAACATGTTGATAAAATGTGATTTGACGGTTGAGACAAAAAATACAGTAGAGACAGAAACGAAGCCCAGAACAAAGATGAAACTTGAATTATCATCTCGGAAATCAAGCTGATGGAGTATGTGACAAAGTGAATGTACACGTATACACACACGCACCTCCATATATACATGTGTGTATCAGTTTGGTAATATGCAGGTAGGCATTACATGCATATGTATGTAGATATATGCCTGCATGTATATGTAAAATATATACTTTTCCAAGACAAAATGGCACATCACTTCTCTCTTATTCTAGTTTTTCTGAACACTGGCTGGGAAATGTAAACTGTATGCATATAAGTATATGCTTTATGTATGCATATGTATGTAGATATGTTTATATCTATCATCTGCATCAGTCTCCTCAGTGTTGATGTTAACATGCAGTGACAACTGATAAAGCGAGATGGTAGTTCTGCCTGGTTTGCAGTCTGAGTGGGAAAGTCCTGTTTTTGGTGAGCACTCCTTGTTAGCTAACATTTAAATTCTTTTTGTGACCTCAGAATGTCTCTGGATCTTTCCTCATTGACTGACTGAGCCACATCATCCATAGTTTATTGTTAGTATGAACACAACTGCAACATTTACCTGGTATCTACATCCTTACCTACATTGGAGAATGTTTTCTACCTCAGAACAACCATTCGCCTCCTTTAAGAACACTGATGGGCTACACGTTTTGGATAGAAACAGAATTTGATTTAAGAATGTATGCTTGGTGAGTCTGAGTGCCCAGGAACACTTTTGGAATAATTTATCAGACATTGAACTTCTGTGATTAATCGCTTTTATAGATTTACTTAGTCTTTAAAATTCGTCTGTGATTTGCCAGAGAAAAACGGTGGTAGCCATGGAAATCGAGAGTGAAGGAGCACCACTCCGTTGTGGCTCAGCCCTTCCTAGTGGCCTCTGCCCTTTGATGTCCTTGAGCTACTCTTCAGCTCTGGAAGTTGTGGACAAACCGTAGGAATACATGTGTGTGTGTGGTGGAGTGATTGTGAATGACAGGCCCTGGCGATTGATTGATGTTGCATCAATTTAGCAAATTCATTTCCTCATTCTTGATGGCCTGAATATATGTCTGCACTTTTAATGCTCCTTTTAACCAGTTGTAACGTCTTACCATTTCCTTAACAAATTGAATTAGTTTAATAAAATCTTTTGACACACACACACACACACACACACAAAGAAACTGATTAGAAGGCTATTTATGTTCAGACAAAAGAGGTTGAGGAAATGAGCTAAGGCAGCATTCTCAACCTTGATGCCACTGACATTTTGGGCTGCATAATTCTTTGCCGCAGGGGCTGTCCTGTACATTGCAGGGTGTTTAGCAATATCCTTGGTCCCTACCCAGTAGATACTAGTAGCATCTGCCTTCAAGTTGTGACAAACAAAAATGTCTCCAGGCATCCCCAAATGTCCCCAGGAGGGCAAACTGGTCCTGGTTGAGATATAGTGAGTTAAAGTATTGATGGGAGGTTGGAGAACGGGAGATATTTTACCAATAGGATAAATAGGACAAAGTGATCAAAGGGTGAAAGGGCTAAAGATGTGTCCAGATGTATACCATAGCCATGGAAGGCAGTAATATGCCCAGAGGTTCCTAAGTCTAGATTCAGCAAACCTGGATCTCAGGGTCTAGATTCAGCAAACCTGTGTTCAAAATTCAGCTCTCTAACCTGCCACTATGTGAATTTGAGCAAATTTGTCACACTCTCTAGTTCATAAAAGGACAATCCTAATGGCAACTACTTCAAAAGTTGTAGAGATTAAACCTGGACATTATGAGTAAGTGCTTAGAAGAGTTTCTATCACTTAGTGAGTGTTCAATAAATGTCACTACTGGCCAGTAAAGGAAATACAAGGGAGCTTTATTCAACCCTAGTTTGTGGAGCTCATGGTTTTAAATTTTTTCGTAAGTGGGCATGGTAAACTTTATAAAGAATTTTTCATTTGATAGAATATTTTTCAACTCATTAAGGTTAAACTGAAAAAAGACTATATAGCTGAATACTTGGTTTGATACTAATATAGTTTGGCTCTGGGTCCCCACCCAAATCTCATCTTGAATTGTAATCCCCATGTGTGGAGGAAGGGACCTAATGGGAGGTGATTGGATCATGGAGGAAGTTTCCCCCATGCTGTTCTCATGATAGTGGGTGAGTTCCCATGAGATCTGATGGTTGAAAAGTATTTGGCAGTTCCCCCCTTGCTTGCTGTCTCTTCTGCTGCCATGGAAGACTTGCCTTGCTTCCCCTCTGCCTTCCACCATGATTGTAAGTTTCCTGAGGCATCCTCAGCCATGTGGAACTGTGAATCAATTAAACCTCCTTTCTTTATAAATTACTCAGTCTCAGTTGGTTCGTTATAGCAATGTGAAAATGAACTAATACAGATACCAACTGTGAGTGTCTGGTGTGTGTGTGTGTGCGTGTGTGTGTGTGTGTTTCTAGAAATACCTGTATGAATGCATATATATATATATATAAATATATATATATATAAATATATATATATAAATAAATATATATATATGCAAATATATATATGCATTCATACAGGTATTTCTATATAAATATATATATATAAATAAATATATATATATATAAATATATATATATATAAAATTAGATGACTGGAATCACACCAAAAGACTAATAACATTATTACTGGTTGGTAAGATTACAGGTAAACTTGGTTTCCTTCTCTATTTTTCTATTCTCCTTTATATTTTTCTAAAATGAGTATTACTTTTATAAATACAGGACAAAAGCAAATTTTCTCAAGTGTCTTTCTTTAAGATATATTAGTTAATATCCCACTATGTGCTAGGAAGTATGCTACAAACTAAGAATATAATAATGAGACACCCACCCTCCACACACACATATCCACACACGTCTCTACACACAGAGCAACAAAAAAAGCAACAAAACCACAATAAACCATGTGTACATAACTGAAAATTAGAGATTGAAAAAATCAAGTTCAAATTTAATACAGATACTCTAAAAGCAAGGAATCTGGTTTTGGCGGTGCCATCCTAATTAATCATGCATATAAGTCTAGCAGAATATTCAAATAATTTTCTAATTCTACTTTGCAAATGGTTCAGTAGAAAACCCTATCATCTTCTCATTTTTAGGATTTTGCTTCTCTCATTCAGTAAATTTTTATTCCAAAGGAAAAATCATACAATTTTGTAATGTCCCAATCAACCTTGAGTCTGATTAGTAGGGATAGCTCACCTGAAAACTATAATTTTCCACACGGAGAATTTCTGTAACAAAGGCTTTCCTTAACAATGGAAAACAAGAGGTTTTCCATTTCAAAATAAAAATCTTTGCCTCCATGCACACTTAGGAAAATTTAAACAGTATGTATTTTTATAAGCTCCCCTAGACTCATGGAAACAGTAAGGTGAGCCTCAGGAAAATTCTCCAACATCCTGACTGTGTGTTTAAGCAAGAAAGAAGTGACCACGTGGGACTTGCTCCAACACTGTGATTCTGACACAAAGTTGTCACTTTCAGTTTCAACTGGTGTCTCTGTGTAGAGTGTAATGGAGATGGTCAACCATGGATGCTCACTCCATCCTGTGTCTCTTTTAAAATTAAGTATACACTGAAATGATGGAAAGTATGCAGCTGATGGAATAGGCATTCTGTGTCTGCCCCTTGTCATTCTTTCTCACTGCTATATTTCTAGAATTAGGCTTCATGTTCTGGCATCTTAAATATTTTAATACTTTACTGATCTCCAACATGTTTAGCCATAGGAGGATAGCAGTAAAATAAAATTTTATAGCCAACAAAGTCCTTTATACCTAACATTTATTGCACATTTTATATTTTGTTTAACAACACATTGTTCCTGGAGGCTCTGAAATACACACGGGTTCCTCAAATTGCAGTGTGCTCACGTTTTTTTCCTTACTGAGGGTAGATTTCATTGTCAAGGTAGAAATAATTCCTGATAATTGGCTAGGGTGATTTGGCTAGGGTGGCTGAAATTCTACTGGGAAGGCACTTATTTCTTCAAAACTATGGAGGAAACCTTAAAGCGCTTCTGTGTTAGGAAAAATACCCTCACTTTAATGTTGGCTTCCACAATACATACATTCTCCATTCAAAGTGACCATTTTCCATGAACTCCCCAATTTTCCTCAGTATAGTCAAGATTTAATTCCATTTCAAACAACAGAACACGGAAGCCAATTGGTAAAATAAGAAGGAGCCCAATGGATCTTCATGTAGATGATGTTCTATGGTAACAGCTTTCCTGTTGCTTGGCTAGGGTTTGTAAAGATATTGTTTCACAGTACTGACCAAGTTATTGTTTTCTGTAATGATGATTTTTAAGAATAATGAGCACCACCCTTTTATTGCTCTTTTGTTTGGAAAGTTGCCATGGTGGCACCGAATTGATGGAAAAATTTTAACCTGGTACAAGACATTAAAGTAGCTGCCATTTTTCACAGATTGAGATAAAAAAACTGTCTTTTTACATGTTTCGCTATAGGGACAAGAAATAAACAACTACAAAATTCTAGCTTTTTCCATAAGGTAAGGTGCAGAGAGAACTGGCATCCTAGAAGAGTGTAACAGAATGGAAACACCATCATACTGGATTGAATTTGCAGCACCCATGCTATTATCCAGATGGCAAATGATTCAGTTGCTCCAACATTAAAAACTAAATGAATAATAATATAATTAGATTTGATTTCTGAGGTCCTTTCCAGCTCAAATTTTTTATAGGTCTAAACAAAATACATTAACCTGATTTCATCCGAACTATACTATTGTCAAAGAGTCACTGGATCCCATTCATACCTTCTACTAAGATTTATTACACAATTAACATTCACCAAGACCTCAATATCCTGCATTTATCTTCACCATTAACATTTCCTCACAGGATCCATTTCAGGATATTCTTGTGAGAAAGGGTTAAAAAGAACACCAACCGCCATACAGAAATAAATCACTGATCTTCTTGGTCCTACTGAGCTCTTGACCTATTTTCTTGCCTGAATTGCCAGCAAAGAAATTCAAAAGGCTTTAACCCTCCTCATACTTAGAAACAGAATCTAAAAATATACAGGTCACATAGAAGTTTCTCGTCACCTCTTATTATCTCCAAGGATGAGATCACTGAATCTTAGAATGGTAGGGGTGTTGTGGGGGGTCACCGTTTCTGGATGCTGACCTCAGATCTGCAAAACTCTTGGGCCATTGCTGTCAGATACTGAGTTACTGAGTCTTCTATAAGGCCATGTTAAGAACTGAAAGGTATCAAAAAGAGTGGAATTTAGCTCTTGGATTTTTTAATGACTTCTTTCCCCTAAATTCTTGTGGTCAGGAAGTTCATTCAATTGTCTACCTCCTTTGGCTTCAGTATAAATGTATTTTGTGTCCAGTCTGTCTTCTACTGAGAAGGAAATAACGCCTCACATGTCTCTTTGAATTTCCCTTCTTACTCTTGAATATGGCTGTTAAGGTGTCCTTCAGCTATCATTACTGTAAGCCCTGTATCTTTTGCAATAAACATAACTACAAACTGCTCTAGGGTCTTCTTAAAGTAATGTGAAATTTTTCCCTTTTTATGCCTGGCATGGGTGATGTTAAAGCAAGTAGCACTGGGATGGAAAGGTAGAAGAGATGTCAAAAGGATACCCTCCATCCTTAAAGCTCCCTTGATGGAAGTGACAGCCTTATTTGTTTTGTTAACCAGTGCATAATTAAAAGTCAATATTCAAGATCATAATACAAATCTGTGTAACTACTCATGTTGTGAGTCTGTGGTTTGGAAGGAGAATCCATTAAGACACAGCCGTGTATAATTTACAAGAAATCAGCAATAAAATGTTTGCTCTCAACGTTATCTGCCAAATGGTCTGTATATTACCAGAATAAATCCATATTACTTGGAGCCTGTAGATAAACATCCAAAGTTCACATTGAGGTTATCTGCCTCCTGCTCTGAACTGGGGAGTACGATTTAGAGGAGATAAATTGTAGTTTACTTCTCCAAGTCTCAAGTATGTCATGCAGAAATGAGTTTAGTTCCTGAGAGGATATCTGTCATATCCAAATAGGAAAGCATGCCATTACAGGGTTGTACCCATTTCAAAGAGAATATAGCTTTTGTCCTCACTGGGAAACAAAAGAAAAATTGTTAACAATTAAAAGTCCTGGATGCACCTTCTGTTCACATAAAAAAGAGAGATTTAATGGCTTATAAAACGCTGATTCACAGGCAGTATGGTGATATTTTAAGTCACTGGTGAATTCACGGCTCATGTATGTGGAACTATTTATGTGGCTATACTTTGAGTTTTGAAGGTATTAATTTTTATTAGCTTTTTAATATATTGGAAACAAATCTCATAGTAATAGGCTGGGGCATTGAACCACCCTGAAAGAGAAGTTTAAGACCATGTCTCCCTAACAAGCCCAAAATGTTTTAGAAGAGAATAAAAGTTGTTGGGCTGATGCTCTCTCATTAGATGAGGTACCTTCATTTCTTCATCCATTACACAAATACTCATTAGGTGCTTCCTTGTTTTTAGAAGTGCAAAAATGAACAACACAAGGACATTTTTTTCAAGAAGCTTGCATCATCTGGGGACATCTAGGAATCAGGGAAGAAAGGCTTCTCAGAGATGCAAGGGCTAAGGGGTGACCTGAAAGACAAATGAGAGTTACCACTCCCTGCCTTTCAATGGCCAGAACCTGCTGCTAGTCTTCGGGAACCCAGCAGGTTTGCCCAGAGGCACTAGGCAGCTATTAACCAACACTAGTCAGTGTGCTGGATGTGAATGCCCATCTCCCTTACCTTAGCTTGGGATAACTCTGAGATGAAATTACACTCAAGTTCCCTTGGGGACTCAAGCTGAAGCCTTCCCTTTATGGGCCTTCTCCTGGGATCAAGATAGCACACTTGGCTGGGCTACTCAGGAGGCTGAGACATAGAAAGATGGAAACATAGCAAAATAAAACGAATTTTAAAATTGTACAAAAAAAAGAGAGAGAGAGAGAAAAGAAAGATGACACATTTGCTCAGCTTCCCCCTCTGCCTGTCCTGCTTCCTCCAGGCTCTTACTGGCCTCCCTAGAGCGCTTCCTCAAAAAAATCACCTCCAAGTAAATACACCTTTCAGGGAACCCAACTTCAGACACTTTCAAAGAACCTAAAGTTAATTTGGCTAGAACCTGAGGTGCAGGATGGAGAAAAAGTGGGAGATGGATAAAGAATATTTTATTTTTGTCTGTTTGTTCTGGCTGGTAAGTGATCCCAGGGCCGGCTTCATGGCTGGGCAACCTGCACAGTCACACAGGGCCCTGCACGCAGAAGCACACTGCACTTGCTTTAATGCTCTGCTGTTGCTGCCTTGAAAGTCTTAGTTTCTAAACATGAACCCAGTGTTTTCATTTTGCACTGGGCCTTGCAAATCTAGCCTTGATAAAAAGGCAGTTTTCCGGCCTTTAAAGTGTTAAAATCCTTTAAAAAAAAAAAGATTATTCTAAATAAAATGTTTGAATTAGTGATTCTCAGGGTAGTGACTAAATTTTCATTTTGCTCTCACCTGTTCATTTAGGGCCATTTGTACTTCACAGAAGGCCTGTCATATTTTTTGGAAGTCTTTAGAAGTCCTTATGGGGTATTTCAAGTGGGCTCCCAAATAACTGTGATCTACCAGGCTCTGTGGCTATGCTGCCCTGCCAATTGGGACATCAGATTCTATCTAATTTCTCCTCTGAAAGCCAGCATTGTCCATGGCCACCCCACCCATCAAGAAGGCAAAGCTCTCAGTATTCAGTGGCAAAGCAAGAAGAACGCCTGTCCCTCTGCTCAGAACAAAGGCCTGCAAGCAGCAATGGTGGGCCCCAATGTACAATGGCACTTAAAGAGTTTTTTGAGACTGTACCTGAAAACAAAGAGATACATCCAAGAGCCAGACTAGGAATAAATTAGAATATCATTCACTACACCATCCCTTCTCCTCCCTCGACAACCACAGCTTTGTGAAAGGAACATTTGCAGAGTGCCTGCTTTCCTTCTGTAAGACGAACTCCCCCTCAGGTGGTTCCTTAGACCCCTCAGGCAGATTTCCCTTAGCCACCCTCACCAGTTCACCAGAAATTCTCCAGAAATGCCCAAGGCCTAATGGTCAGCAGTGCCTAGGCCCCAGCTTAGACCCCAGCCATGGTGGACGCCACCTAAGATTCCAGTGTCTAGCAAGGTCTTGGCCCAAAGTATCAACAAAGAGCTCCTCAGGGTCATTTGTTGAACTTTTGGAAATAAATAAAAGGTGAAGATTACAAAAGTGTTGCATTTCAAACAAACATTTGAAAATCACATTATTTATAACATGTTGAGGAACCTCTAAATTATATCTGTCCTGGAAATAACATGATAGGGTTAAAATGTAATCCCTAGCACCACCGCCCCTTCTCCCAGAATACTGTTGTTTTCTTTATCTGCCTGCCTTTTTCTTTGGCGCTCCCATTCTGACGAGTTGTTGTGAAAAGGCACCCTTCTGCTTGCCCGATTTAGGACAGTCACATTCAGGAAAACCAAGAGCTTTGGGGTTAGGTGCTCAGTCCTGCCAATTTTACCCTCATTTTCCCTGAATGGCTTTGAGCCCAGGGAATGGAAGAGCTGTCTGCTTCTGGTGTTTACATTCTCTGCAAGCTCCCAGCATTCTCCCGGTGTGCTGTTGCTTCTCTCTCCCAGCCTTCACGCACTGGATTCTGTGCTCAAGTGTGTGCGGTTGGCCTGTTGTCTCCACGTGGGCGATACTAAGCCCACTACTGGGGAACTCAGCTTCTTCCCTATGGACAGTCTCCCTCCATGCCTTTTGAGAGCTGCTGACCCTCTGCATGCTTACCAAGTGGCAAATTCTGCCTGGTTCTACAGATCTGTGCACTGTGCTGTGTCCACTCCCTGGAGTGCTCTCCAACTCTTTATTCTTGGCTACCTTTTGCATCCCCTCACCCAGCCACCAGAGTCTCATAGGAACTTCTAGATTTATTCAATATCATGCACAAGCCATACAGAAAAAGAAGAGCCGTGTCTCCGACCCCCTTCTTGCCCCTGGATGCCATCCACCATGGCGAGTTCTGCAATCACCTCATGATGTCACAGAGCTTCCTGAGAGGCCTAAACCAACATAGGCAAGAATATGGGCCCCATCTTTGGCTAAGCCTTAATCTCTCCAAATTAACCACTAATTGCTACTTCCAATGATTTACACGAGACTCTAAGATGGTGTTAGAAGAAAGGGAGTAAGAACATTATTTATTTATTTATTTATGTTTTTAGACAGTCTCATTCTGTGGCCCAGGCTGGAGTACGATAGCACAATCTCAGCTCACTGCAACCTCCGCCTCCTGTTTCAAGCAATTCTCCTGCCTCAGCCCCCTGAGGAGCTGGGACTACAGGAACACACCACCAAGCCTGGCTAATTTTTGTATTTTTAGTAGAGACAGGGTTTCACCATGTTGGCCAGGCTGGTCTTGAACTCCTGGCCTCAAGTGATCAGCCCGCCTTGGCCTCCCAAAGTACTGGGATTACAGGCATGAGCCACCGCGCTTGGCCAGGAGTAAGAACATTCTATCTCTTCTTAGTCATTTTGTCTCCTTCCCCACCTCTGTCCTGTAGCAGCAGGATTTTTTGTCCTGTCTGGCAAGGCCTACCTACATCTATTTATGGTAAAACCAGTTTTAGAACTCCAGGGTTTGGTATTGATATGGAAATGGAAACTCTAAAATTTATAAATATTTGTTCTATCTCAGTAAACTTGACTTTCAAGACTATTATCTCTCTAGGTTGCTTTCAAAGCGCTCTAAAGATCAGCATGTTAGAAAAATATGTTAGAATGCAAATTCTTGGGCCCCATCCCAGACCCAACACTCAATCAACAATGATATCTTTCTTCTGGGTGATACTTGTCCATTCCTAACCAATGAATGCTATGGATCTGATGGGTGAGGAATCACACAGCAATAAGATTTCCTTAAATGAAAAGTAGGGTGGAGCCACGATGGCCGAATAGGGACAGTTCCCGTCTACAGCTCCCAGCATGAGCGACGCAGAAGACAGGTGATTTCTGCATTTCCAACTGAGGTACCGGGTTCATCTCACCGGGGAGTGTTGGACGGTGGGTGCAGGACAGTGGGTGAGGCGCAGCAAGCATGAGCTGAAGCAGGGCGAGGCATCGCCTCACCCAGGAAGCACAAGGGGTCAGGGAATTCCCTTTCCTAGTCAAAGAAAGGGGTGACAGACGGCACCTAGAAAATCGGGTCACTCCCACCCTAATACTGTGCTTTTCCAATGGGCTTAACAAACGGCACACCAGGAGATTATATCCTGCAACTGGCTCAGAGGGTCCCACACCCACGGAGCCTCGCTCAATTGCTAGCACAGCAATCTGAGATCAAACTGCAAGGCAGCAGCGAGGCTGCAAGAGGGGGGCCCACCATTGCCAAGGCTTGAGTAGGTAAACAAAGAGGCTAGGAAGCTCGAACTGGGTGGAGCCCACCACAGCTCAAGGATGCCTGCCTGCCTCTGTAGGCTTCACCTCTGGGGGCAGGGCACAGACAAACAAAAGGCAGCAGAAAACTCTGCAGACTTAAATGTCCCTGTCTGATAGCTTTGAAGAAAGCAGTGGTTCTCCCAGCACACAGCTGGAGATCTGAGAACAGGCAGACTGCCTCCTCAAGTGGGTCCCTGACCCCCGAGTAGCCTAACTGGCAGGCACCCCCCAGTAGGGATGGAATGACAGCTCACACGGCCAGGTACTCCTCTGAGACAAAACTTCCAGAGGAATGATCAGGAAGCAGCATTTGCGGTTCACCAATATCTGCTGTTCTGCAGCCACTGCTGCTGATACCCAGGAAAAACAGTGTCTGGAGTGGACCCCCAGCAAACTCCAACAGACCTGCAGTTGAGGGTCCTGACTGTTAGAAGGAAAACTAACAAACAGAAAGGACATCCACACCAAAACCCCATCTGTACGTCACCATCATCAAAGACCAAAGGTAGATAAAAGCACAAAGATGGGGAAAAAACAGAGCAGAAAAACCGGAAACTAAAATCGAGAGCGCCTCTCCTCCTCCAAAGGAATGCAGCTCATCACCAGCAATGGAACAAAGCTGGATGGAGAATGTCTTTGACGAGTTGAGAGAAGAAGGCTACAGAAGATCAAACTACACTGAGCTAAAGGAGGAAGTTCGAAGCAATGGCAAAGAAGTTAAAAACCTTGAAAAAAAAATTAGACGAATGGCTAACTAGAATAACCAATGCAGAGAAGTCCTTAAAGGACCTGATGGAGCTGAAAACCATGGCACAAGAACTACATGACAAATGCACAAGCCTCAGTACCCGATGCGATCAACTGGAAGAAAGGGTATCAGTGATGGAAGATGAAATAAATGAAATGAAGCGAGAAGAGAAGTTTAGAGAAAAAAGAATAAAAAGAAATGAACAAAGCATCCAAGAAATATGGGACTATGTGAAAAGATCAAATCTACATCTGATTGATGTACCTGAAAGTGACGGGGAGAATGGAACCAAGTTGGAAAACACTCTGCAGGATATTATCCAGGAAAACTTCCCCAATCTAGCAAGGCAAGCCAACACTCAGATTCAGGAAATATAGAGAATGCCACAAAGATACTCCTCGAGAAGAGCAACTCCAAGACACATAATTGTCAGATTCACCAAAGTTGAAATGAAGGAAAAAATGTTAAGGGCAGCCAGAGAGAAAGGTCGGGTCACCCACAAAGGGAAGCCAATCAGACTAACAGCGGATCTCTTGGCAGACACTCTACAAGCCAGAAGAGAGTGGGGGCCAATATTCAACATTCTTAAAGAAAATAATTTTCAACCCAGAATTTCATATCCAGCCAAACTAAGCTTCATAAGTGAAGGAGAAATAAAATAGTTTACAGAGAAGCAATGCTGAGAGATTTTGTCACCACCAGGCCTGCCCTAAAAGAGCTCCTGAAGGAAGCACTAAACATGGAAAGGAACAACCGGTGCCAGCCACTGCAAAAACATGCCACATTGTAAAGACCATCAAGGTTAGGAAGAAACTGCATCAACTAACAAGAAAAATAATCAGCTAACATCATACTGACAGGATCAAATTCACACATAACAATATTAACCTTAAATGTAAATGGGCTAAATGCTCCAATTAAAACACACAGACTGGCAAACTGGACAAATAGTGAAGACCCATCAGTGTGCTGTACTCAGGAGATCCATCTCACGTGCAGAAATACACATAGGCTCAAAATAAAGGGATGGAGGAAGATCTACCAAGCAAACGGAAAACAAAAAAAGGTGGTGGTTGCAATCCTAGTCTTTGATAAAACAGACTTTAAATCAACAAAGATCAAAAGAGACAAAGAAGGCCATTGCGTAATGGTAAAGGGATCAATTCAACAAGAAGAGCTGACTATCCTAAATATATATGCACCCAATACAGGAGCACCCAGATTCATAAAGCAAGTCCTTAGTGACCTACAAAGAGACTTAGACTCCCACACAATAATAATGGGAGACTTTAACACCCCACTGTCAACATTAGACAGCTCAACGAGACAGAAAGTTAACAAGGATACCCAGGAATTGAACTCAGCTCTGCACCAAGTGGACCTAATAGACATCTACAGAACTCTCCACCCCAAATCAACAGAATATACATTCTTTTCAGCAACACAGCACACCTATTCCAAAATTGACCACATAGTTGGAAGTAAAGCTCTCCTCAGCAAATGTAAAAGAACAGAAACTATAACAAACTGTCTCTCAGACCACAGTGCAATCAAACTAGAACTCAGGATTAAGAAACTCACTCAAAACTGCTCAACTACATGGAAACTGAACAACCTGCTCCTGAATGACTACTGGGTACATAATGAAATGAAGGCAGAAATAAATGAGAACACATGGACACAGGAAGGGGAACATCACACTCTGGGGACTGTTGTGGGGTGGTGGGAGGGGGGAGGGACAGTATTAGGAGATATACCTAATGCTGAATGACGACTTAATGGGTGCAGCGCACCAATATGGCACATGGATACATATCTAACAAACCTGCACATCGTGCACATGTACCCTAAAACTTAAAGTATAATAATAATAATAATAATAATAAAAGAATCAATAAATCAAAAAAAAAAAAAAAAAAACATGTTCTTTGAAACCAATGAGAACAAAGACAAAACATACCAGAATCTCTGGGACACATTCAAAGCAGTGTGTAGAGGGAAATTTATAGCACTAAATGCCCACAAGAGAAAGCAGGAAATATCTAAAATTGACACCCTAACATCACAATTAAAAGAACTAGAGAAGCAAGAGCAAACACATTCAAAAGCTAGCAGAAGGCTAGAAATAACTAAGATCAGAGCAGAACTGAAGGAAGAAGAGACACAAAAAACCCTTCAAAGAATCAATGAATCCAGGAGTTGGTTTTTTGAAAAGATCAACACAATTGATAGACCACTAGCAAGACTAATAAAGAAGAAAAGAGAGAAAAATCAAATAGACGCAATAAAAAATGACAAAGGGGATATCACCACCGATCCCACAGAAATACAAACTACCATCAGAGAATACTATAAACACCTCTATGCAAATAAACTAGAAAATCTAGAAGAGATGGATAAATTCCTCAACACATACACCCTCCCAAGACTAAACCAGGAAGAAGGTGAATCTCTGAATACACCAGTAACAGACTCTGAAATTGAGGCAATAATTAATAGCTTACCAACCAAAAAAAGTCCAGGACCAGACGGATTCATAGCTGAATTCTACCAGAGGTACAAGGAGAAGCTGGTACCATTCCTTCTGAAACTATTCCAGTCAATAGAAAAAGAGAGAATCCTCCCTAACTCATTTTATGAGGCCAGCATCATCCTGATACCAAAGCCTGGCAGAGACACAACAAAAAAAAGAGAATTTCAGACCAATATCCTTGATGAACATTGATGCAAAAATCCTCAATAAAACACTGGCAAACCGAATCCAGCAGCACATCAAAAACCTTATCCACCATGATCAAGTGTGCTTCATCCCTGGGATGCAAGGCTGGTTCAACATACGAAAATCAATAAACGTAATCCAGCATATAAACAGAACCACAGACAAAAACCACATGATTATCTCAATAGGTGCACAAAAGGCCTTTGACAAAATTCAACAACTCTTCATGCTAAAAACTCTCAATAAATTAGGTACAGATGGGACGTATCTCAAAATAATAAGAGCTATCTATGACAAACCCCCAGCCAATATCATACTGAATGGCCAAAAGTGGAAGCATTCCCTTTGAAAACTGGCACAAGACAGGGATGCCCTCTCTCACCACTCCTATTCAACATAGTGTTGGAAGTTCTGGCCAAGGCAATCAGGCAGGAGAAGGAAATAAAGGGCATTCAATTAGGAAAAGAGGAAGTCAAATTGTCCCTCTTTGCAGATGACATGATTGTATATCTAGAAAACCCCATCATCTCAGCCCAAAATCTCCTTAAGCTGATTAGCAACTTCAGCAAAGTCTCAGGATACAAAATCAATGTGCAAAAATCACAAGCATTCTTATACACCAATAACTGACAGAGAACCAAATCATGAGTGAACTCCCATTCACAATTGCTTCAAAGAGATTAAAATACCTAGTAATTCAACTTTCAAAGGATGTGAAGGATCTCTTCAAGGAGAACTACAAACCACTGCTCAATGAAATAAAAAAGGACACAGCAAATGGAAGAACATTCCATGCTCACAGGTGGGAAGAGTCAATATCATGAAAATGGCCATACTGCCCAAGGTAATTTATACATTCAATGCCATCCCCATCAAGCTACCAATGACTTTCTTCACAGAATTGGAAAAAGCTACTTTAAAGTTCATATGGAACCAAAAAAGAGCCCACATCGCCAAGTCAATACTAAGCCAAAAGAACAAAGCTGGAGGCATCACACTACCTGACTTCAAACTATACTACAAGCCTACAGTAACCAAAACAGCATGGTACTGGCACCAAAACAGAGATATAGACCAATGGAACAGAACAGAGCACTCAGAAATAATGCCGCATATCTACAACTATCTGATCTTTGACAAACCTGACAAAAACAAGCAATGGGGAAAGGATTCCCTATTCAATAAATGGTGCTGGGAAAACTGGCTAGCCATATATAGAAAACTGAAACTGGATACCTTCCTTACACCTTATACAAAAATTAATTCAAGATGGATTAAAGACTTAAATATTAGACCTAAAACCATAAAAACCCTAGAAGAAAACCTAGGCAATACCATTCAGGACATAGGCATGGGCAAGGACTTCATGTCTAAAACACAAAAAGCAATGGCAACAAAAGCCAAAATTGACAAATGGGATCTAATTAAACTAAAGAGCTTCTGCACAGCAAAAGAAACTACCATCAGAATGAAAAGGCAACCTACAAAATGGGAGAAAATTTTTGCAACCTACTCATCTGACCAAGGGCTAATATCCAGAATCTACAACGAACTCAAAGAAATTTACAGGAAAAAAACAAACCACCCCATCAAAAAGTGGGCAAAGGACATGAACAGACACTTCTCAAAAGAAGACATTTATGCAGCCAAAAAACACATGAAAAAATGCTCATCATCACTGGCCATCAGAGAAATGCAAATCAAAACCACACTGAGATACCATCTCACACCAGTTAGAATGGCCATCATTAAAAAGTCAGGAAACAACAGGTGCTGGAGAGGATGTGGAGAAATAGGAACACTTTTACACTGTTGGTGGGACTGTAAACTAGTTCAACCATTGTGGAAGACAGTGTGGCGATTCCTCAGGGATCTAGAACTAGAAATACCATTTGACCCAGCCATCCCATTACTGGGTATATACCCAAAGGACTATAAATCATGTTGCTATAAAGACACATGCACACGTATGTTTACTGCGGCATTATTCACAATAGCAAAGAATTAGAACCAACCCAAATGTCCAACAACGACAGACTGGATTAAGAAAATGTGGCACATATACACCATGGAATACTATGCAGTCATAAAAAAGGATGAGTTCATGTCCTTTGCAGGGACATGGATGATGGTGGAAACCATCATTCTCAGCAAACTATGGCAAGGACAAAAAACCAAACACCGCATGTTCTCACTCATAGGTGGGAACTGAATAATGAGAACACATGGACACAGGAAGGGGAACATCACACACTGGGGACTGTTGTGGGGTGAAGGGGGTGGGGAAGGATAGCAATAGGAGATATACCTAATGCTAAATGATGAGTTAATGGGTGCAGCATACCAACATGGCACATGTATACATATGTAACAAACCTGCACGTTGTGCACATGTACCCTAAAACTTAAAGTATAATAATAATAAAATTAAAAAAAAAAAGTAGGCCAGGCGCGTGGCTCACACCTGTAATCTCAACACTTTGGGAGGCCAAGGCAGGCGGATCACCTGAGGTCAGGAGCTCAAGACCAGCCTGGCCAACATGATGAAATCCCATCTCTACTAAAAATACAAAATTAGCTGGGTGTGGTGTCATGCACCTGTAATCCCAGCTACTTGAGGGGCTGAGGCAGGAGAATTGCTTGAACCTGGGAGGCAGAGGTTGCAGTGAGCCGAGATTGCACCATTGCACGTCAGCCTGTACAAAAAACAGTGAAACTCCATCTCAAAAAATATATGCATTTTTTATATTTAAAATACATTAACTCCTTTATACACATCCTCTTCTTAAAAAAAAAAAAACCAAACAAACAAAAAAATCTGTGGCAAGCTGATTGTGTTCCCATTTTCACCAGGATTTTCTGTTTCCACAAATCTATGCCTCATTTTCTTTCACCACTGTCAGAAAAAATAATTATTCCCAAGCCGTCTGCAGCCCTGGACTAACGCAACATTGCTCAAATTAAAGAAATAATATATTGTGTAGTACAGCTAATATAAAACCAACATTCTGATGGCATAGCTCTATAAACTGGGTCTCACTGAACTCATTAGAACTGTGTTAATAAATGCTCATAGTGAGGACCTCAAAACTCAGACGGGCTTCTGAATAATTAAGAATAAAAATACGGCCGGGCGCGGTGGCTCACGCTTGTAATCCCAGCACTTTGGGAGGCCGAGGCGGGCGGATCACGAGGTCAGGAGATTGAGACCACGGTGAAACCCCGTCTCTACTAAAAATACAAAAAAATTAGCCGGGCGTAGTGGCGGGCGCCTGTAGTCCCAGCTACTCGGAGAGGCTGAGGCAGGAGAATGGCGTGAACCCGGGAGGCCGAGCTTGCAGTGAGCCGAGAGGGCGCCACTGCACTCCAGCCTGGGCGACAGAGCGAGACTCCGTCTCAAAAAAAAAAAAAAAAAAAAAAAAAAAAAAAAAGAATAAAAATACAGTGAGCTATGTTGACTGTAGATTTAAGGAATGAATGTATTATGTTATTCTCTTCAGATGTGGTAGTTCATCCTTATGAATGTAGTTCAACAAAACTAATGCTGATTTAGTTATTGGTCACTCTTCAAGTTCATGTTTTTGACTCAGCAGAATGCTGCAGTCCCTGGCCAAATCTTAATTCAAATTTGGGCATTGAGGCTACGGATAGTACTAGGAGTTGGGCTCTTATACCCAAATGAGTAAAGAAAAGATGACAAAAGCTGGAGTTCTCAGACTGCACTGGGCTGCTACAGCAAACAGAGGGGTGCAACAGTGTGTTTTAAATTTGTAAGAGTACAGCAGTACTCAAGATCTTTTGACATTGCATGAATTACTAGCAGGTAGTTCACAGCTTGAAGATGAGCACCAGCTCCTTCTGATAACATCATACATTTGCAAAGCTGGCTTTTCAGCCATTGCTGTGACAAAAAGCCAGTACCATGCAAAAATCAATGTGGAATGGGAAGTAAGGGTGGCAATGTCTAACATGATGCCAAGCTTTCAGAAGTTGTGTGGTGTACAATGGGCACACACATCATCAATAAATACTATAGATGTTTAAGAATGAGATACACAAAATGTTCAATTTTTGTGTATTCTGTTGTTATTGTTCAATTTTTGTGTATTTTTTCAAACAGCTACCAACTTGTTAGGTCATAAATGCATTATATATTTTAAACTGTTTGGATCTAACTATTTAACAAACAAAATCATTAGGCATTTCTTTTGTCCTACAGGTAGTAGGAGCCAAGAAAGCTTTTGAATCTCTGGGCCTACAGAGTCTCCTTGTTTGCAGTTATAAAGAATAAGATACTCACCAGAGAGATGAAGGCAGAGGTGGTAGGAACCAAATACTGTCATACTTACAGACAAGGTAAAGAATGCAGTGTTATGTGTCTCATAGGTCCTTTCTTGGTCCAGATTTTATACTTCCAGCATAGCAAATGTTTCTCTCTGCCTTGTTTTATAATACATTTTTACACATCAACTTCCCCATTAGAGTGTGAAATCCTGGGATATTTCCTTGTTTCTATATTCGCCCACGACAAAGCCTAGAATGCTCTCTGAGCTCTGCCTCAGAATCACGCAGCTTTCAGATTCAGGTTGAGGATATCCTTTCACTCTCTAATGCAGCTGAACTCACAGTCCTTGAATTCTAGGCAAGTTCAACATTTGCGATGAGGCCTCCTGCTATTTCCGTGAACATTGTTGATTCTAACTCTTCAAGGTTCTTTTGAGCTTGAGGCTTGAAGCCCAGTGAGCTGGTTGGCCTTACCTTTTAGAGTCCTGTGCCTGTGTCTGCTGAGCAAATAAATGGATAGATACATAAATGGATGAATTATTCCCAAAAGATTAAACTGTGTTATAACAACACTACTATCAGTCTTGCAAGTCACAAAACCAAAGGCAGCAGACAAGAATGACCAACATAAACAGTGCTTTTCTGCATGCCAAGGAAAGGAAATGGGATCTGTTTAAGGTACACTCATCTCTAGATCTTTTTATAGAAATAAACATGGTTGACCCAACCCCTGTATATCTAATCATATCAACTACGACTTAGCTCCAGGAAGATGCCTGGTTACTTGAATAGAGAAGGAAGACTAAGCTAATCAAAATGATTCCATGAAATTAAATTTCACTGATACATCTGCTAGATTTCTTAGAATTACATGCTTGCAAATCAATTGTATTTCAATGGTTCATTTGTAAATAAGTTGCACAGAACATGAAATCTTTTTTCCATTAAAAAATAGCTTTAAAATGTGGTTACGTTTCCAGTCTAGTCCCCAAACTTATGCAGCCTGTAACTTTGCTAGAGTAAAGCATATTCACAAATAGAGTTCATACTGCCTTGTTGGTACAGGTTAAACAAAGTAGAAGAAATAATACTGAATAAGACTTTCTGTTTAAAATGCATCTTGAAAACACATGCCTTTTAATTAAAAAGGACAAGATAGATAAAGACTTTTAGAAAGATTCTAAAACAGATTTTAAGAATAACTGGAACCTTGAGGATCCTACCCCTAGTTCAGAAGAGATACCTAAACCAACAATAGCAAGGACAGCCTTGGTGTTCATGGGATTAATTCTCCCTGACCTCATTGTGTATTCACATTACTATCTTCTCTGTGGGTAGTAGATATATGTTGATTTAACCTCCTGGCAACCTTTGCTTCCTTCTTCTGCTGATAGCATTTCAAAATTTGGTGGGCAGAGGAGGAGAGTAATTCCTTTCCTACTTTCAGTTTATGTTTAAATAGAACTGACTCCATAACAGAGGTCAAGAAGTCAGAAATTTAGAGGATTCCAGCCATTGGCCTCACTGATTGGTCAAGAGATGTGCATACAACACTAGCAGTTCCAGTCACAGCCAATGTGCATGACTTTTACTGAAACTATTTGGGAAAATATCTTAATTCCTCAAGGGTCTCTAATTTTGTAAGACACAAATCTCATGCAGCTTACTTTTTTTTTTTTAATGACAAGCCTACTTGGAAATTAAACCAACACAGGATGGCAAAGCTAAGCAATGTAAAAAATGAATTCCTGACTTCAACTTTTTAACACCTAGATCCGCCTGTGCCTCAAGCTTGTTTCATAAATACATGAGCCAAAAATTTTCTCTTTATGTTTCAGGATTTTTTACTGTCTTTCCATCACTTTCAACCAAAATAAAAGAATTCATTTGTTTTACAACAAATATCAACTAATAGTATATGTTTTCACCTTTTTCTCTGAGAATACCAAGGAGAACCTACTCAGTTCCTCTTCAGCTTGATACCACGTGGGTTGTATTCCAGAAATGTCAAAAAGAATTCACATTAGAGGACACTGGCTACTTATCAAACTTCACTGTCTATGCATGGCTTTTTTAGTCTTGATTTGGGTTTATTCCTGCCATTAATCATCCATTGTTAGTGGTGTCTTATTTTTCCCTTCTTTGCTCCCAGGGAGATTATAGAAATATAACAAAGACAGAAAGAGAGAGTTACAGAAATGTAGCAAAGACAGGAATACTTTTTTTTGTTAGAGAACCAGAGATCTTATTCTCTCTTTCCACTATTAATATACATATTTTAGCAAAATCACTTTTTATTTTCTCCAGGTCTTTGCCTCATACTTGTATAAGAAGCAACTATGATTCTGAGATTTTTGAAGCATTTGGAAGGGAAAGAGTTGTGGACCGGGATTAAATTAAAGGCACGAGCACAAATAAGAAAGGGATTCCCTAAGGTGTAACCAACTGAGCTAAGAACAGTGAAAGACAGGAAAACTGGCGCATGCCCTGGACACAATATCAGTGAATGAAAAGGCAGTGGTTGGAAGGAGATGCTGAGTCAGGTGACTCTCAGTGAGACCCTGCTCACTGTATCATCAGCCCCAGGCAGGGGCTTGTACATCAAACATCCACAGATTCATAAGGAGTTGCCCATTGACTGAAAACTATAATCTTCATTTTCATCAACATACCCAGGAAGGCTATGCTTAATAATCTGGTCATTTATAAGACTATGATAGTAAAATCCAGATGAGGAAACACTTAATTTTTTTAAAACAAGGAGGTTGTAGGGGAGGGGGTACATGTTTTGACAGAAGGGGATTTTTTTCCTCTGAAAATGAACATAACTCTAGTTAAAATGAACAAGAATTTTCAACCTATTCGAGTAATTAGTTGACATTTGGCTATAAAATAAACCATTTTTAGAGTGCTAATTTCTGCTTTTTCTACAGCTTTTTAAAACCCCAAAAAGGTTTTAATTCCAAATGGAATGGGTGGCTGGTAGTATGTTAAAAAGCTACTCAGTATATAAAACTATATAATATGCATAGATATAAATGCAGAAATATAAAGTCAGCACCGAATTGTATATATAACATATTTGTCAACATGCTTCATTAGGGAGACTTGACAAGGTTAACTTATTGCCACAGGGTGTTTGACACGTGGCCTAGGGTGCTCTCTTGGCTCAGGTGATGTGTATGAGAAAAGAAAAACTGTGTCAAATCTAGAAAAGCCAAAATCCACATTGGAATAAATGTAAAATTGTGAGCAGTTGAATGATGGAATTCAGGGGACTTCCACATCAGAGAAGATGTAGATACACTTTTTCCTATTCCACTTGCTAAGTAGAACTACAAACCCTGGGCATTATATATAAAACAAACATTAGGAGACTCTGAAAGGTGGAGAGAAGACAGATGAGCTAGGCAACTTAACCCCCAAAGAACAACATAGTGGAAAGTTCCCTGGGTTTGTTTGATTTGGGGTTTTGGGTCTTCGCTTTTTCACTTCACATATTTCAGACTTGCCACTGAAGAAGCCAGAAATCCAGAAATGCTAATAGGCACAGACAAAAGTATCACCACAAATTCTGCTCTTCAGCTAAAGGCTAGCAAATCGGCTGCCCAGCAAGGAGAAAGCTTTTAGAAAATAACTGGTCTACTCCAGCCACATACCACAGAAATAACTGTGGCCCCTTCCTGAGCCACAGCAGCCAAGGCTGACTGAGGAGCCCAGGCTTCTCTCCTGAGAGGCTGTTTAACAAAGCACAACAAAGCACTCTACTGTGTAGGAAGGAAGAGCTGGAGGGCAAGACTTGTATCCCACAGGGCAGTAAAGTCCCTCATCCTTTCATAATATAAGGCCACTGGTGAGCTAGAACTCTCGCTTTGCCCACTAGCATCAGAGGAAGCCAGCTAAAACAGAAAGTTTACATAACATCCAGAGTCTTCATAACATAAAACCCAAAATGCCCATACTTCAATAAAAAAGCATGCATCATATGAAAAACTGGAAAGATCTCAAATCAAATTTAAAAAATGAATAGCTGCCAACGCAAAACTTGACATAGATGTTAGAATTAACTGACAAAAACTTTTAAAGTAGCCTCCACAAAAACGCTTTAACAAGCAATTAAGAACACTCTTAAAACAAATGAAAAAACATTATTTCAGCAAAGAAATAGAAAGTCTCTCCAAAGAAATAGAAAATACGAAGAACAGCAATATGTAAATTATAGATTTGAAAAATACATTAACCAAAATTAAAAAACCTCAATGCGTGGGCTCAAAATTAGAATAGGTAGGACGGATGAAAGAACAGTCAACTGGAAGTTAAAGCAATAGAAATTACCCAATCTAAATAAAAGAATGTGGATTATACAAATAAGTAAATAGAGCTTCAGGAAGCTATGGGACTATAACCAAGGAGTCAACCTTCATGTCATTGGAGTCCCAGGAGGAGAGGAAAAAGAGGGCAGAGCTGAAAAAGCATTTGAAGAAATAATGACCAAAAACTTCCTAATTAGGCAAAAGACATAAACCTACAGAATCAAGGTTAGCAAACCACAAACAAGATAAACTCAAAAAAATTTACACCAAGTATATTAGTCTACTCAGGCTGCCATTACAGAATATCACGGACTAGATGGCTTAACCAACAGAGACTTATTTTCTTACAGTCCGGATGCTAAAAGAAAGGAAAATAAATCTTGGGGCCCCAAAATCACTAATCTGAAGGGGAAAGTCAAGTTGGGAACTGCTTAGGGCAAACCTGCCTCCCCTTCTATTCTAAGTCATCCCACTGCTCACTGAGATAAATGCATATCTAATATCATCCTTTGGAGAGGCTAATCAGAAACTCAAAAGAAGGCAACCATTTGTCTCTTATCTACCTATGACCTGAAAGCCCCCTCCCCTCTTCTAGTCTTCCCACCTTTGCTTCGAGTTGTCCCACCTTTCCAGACTGAACCAGTGTTCATCTTGCTTATGTTGATTGATGTTGCATGTCTCCCTAGACTGTGTTAAATCAGACTGTGCTCTGACCATCTTTTGGCACATGTCATCAGGACCTCCTGAGGCTGTGTCACAGGTGTGCATCCTCAACCTTGGCAAAATAAATTTTCTAAATTCGCTGAGAGCTGTCTCAGGTTTTTGGGGTTCACAAGTCCAAGATCAATGAGCTGGCAGGGTAGGTTCCTGGTGAGGCCTTTCTTCCTGGTTTGCAGATGGCTACCTTCTCACTATGTCCTCACATGGCCTTTCCTCTACATCCACAGAGAGAGAGAAAGGGAGAGAAATCTGGTGTTTCTTCCCCTTTTTGAAAGGACACTAGTCTATAGTATTGGGGCCCCACTCTTATGAGCTCATTTAGCCTTAATTATCTCCCTAAAGGTCCTATCTCCAAATTCAATCACATTGGGGGATTTGGGCTTCAACATATGGATTTGAGGGGGAGGAGCAGTGGTGGTGGAGATAATTCAGTCCAAAATACCAAGAAACTTCATAGTCATACTTCTGAAAACTAAAGCAAAGAAAATATCCTGAAAGCAGCAAAAAACAAATGACACCTATAAAACAAAAACAATCCAAATGACAGTGGCATTCTCATCAGCAACAATGGAGGCCAAAAGGAATTCTCACAACATCTTTTAAGTGTTGAAAAAGAGAAGTGCCAAACCAGAACTTTATATCCAGAGAAAATGTCCTCCATAAATAAAGGAGAAATTAAGACATTTCTCAGATAAAAGAAAACTAAGAGAATTTGTCTCTAGCACTCCTACCCTAGAAGAAAGATTAGAGGAAGTCCTCTAAACAGAAAGGAAATGACAAAAGCAGGAACTGTAGAATATCAAGCAGGAAAAAAGAGTATGGCAAACAAAAATACAGATAAATAGACTTTCCTTCTCCTCTCCAATTTTCTCACTTACATTTGATGAGTGCAACAAAAATTATAACATTATCTGATGTGATATTAAATGTGTGCACAGAAAATATTTAAAACAATTATAAAAGAGAAAGAGTAAAGAAACTTGGCTGGGAGCAGTGGCTCAAGCCTTAATCCCAATACTTTTGGGAGGCCAAGTGGGAGTATCACTTGAGCCTAGGAGTTTGAGATTAATCTGGGCAACATAAAAAAAAAAAATAAAAATAAAGAAATAAAATAAAATAAAATGAAAATAAAGACAGACAAATTTTCTGTAATTTATTCAAACTGGTAAAATGACATCAGTAGACTATGCTAGGCTGTGTACATATAATACATAGAGCAATCACTAAAACACTATACAAAGTGATATTCTCAAAAACACTATAGATAGGCCAGTTGCAGTGGCTCATGCCTGTAATCTCAGCACTTTCAGAGGCCAAGGTGGGTGGATCACTTGAGGTCAGGAGTTCAAGATCAGCCTGGTCAACATGGTGAAACCCTGTCTCTACGAAAAATACAAAAAAATTAGCTGGGTGTGGTGGCGCATGCCTGTAATCCCAGCTACTCAGGAGGGTGAGGCTGGAGAATCACTTGAACCCAGGAGGCAGAGGTTGCAGTGAGCTGAGATCGTGCCACTCCAGTCCAGCCTGAGTGACAGAGTGAGACTCTGACTCAAAAAATAAAAAGATACACTATAGATAAACCAAATTCTAGAAAATAAAAGCTAGAAAATGTTCAAGCAACCCACAGGATGACAGAAAGTAAAACAAACCAGAGAAACAAAATGAAAACAGAAAAATCAGAGAGAATAAATGGAAAACAGAAAATAAAATGGCGGGCTTAAGCCCTAACATATCAACAATTTCATTAAATGTAAATGGTCTAAATACAGCAAATAAAGGAATAGAATCCATGCTGTCTACAAGAGATTTGCATTAAATATAACAATATAGGTAGGTTAAAGTAAAAATATGGAAAAAGATATATCACGGAAACATTAATCAAAAGAAATGTACTCAAAAAAATGAAGTTGGACACTGTATCTCACATCTTATATTAAAAAAAACTCTAAATGGATCAAGATGTAAATATGAGAGCTAAAACTATAAAACTCTTAAAAGAAAATATAGGTGAAAATCTTCATGACCTTAAATTAGGCAATGGTTTCTTAGATATGACAGCAATGAAAGAAAAAATAGGTAAGTTGGAATACATCAAAATTGGAAATTACTGCACTTCAAAGGACAGTACCAAGAAAGTGAAAAGACAACTCACAGAATGGAAGAAAATATTTGCAAATCATATATCTGATAAAGGTCTAATATCCAGACTATATAATGAACTCTTATAAATTAATAATATAAAGACAACACTAATTTAAAAACGGGCAAAAGTGCTAGATAGAAATTTATACAGATAACCAATATGTACATGAAAAGATGCTCGGGAAATGAAAATTGAGGCCACAATAAGGTATCACTTCATACCCACTAGGAAAGCGTGAACCAAAAGGACTGACAATAAAAAGTATTGGCAGGATGTGAAGAAATTGGAATCCTAATACAATGAAAGCTAAAATGGTGTAGCCACTTAAAAGTTTAGGCTGGGCGCGATGGTTCATGCCTATAATCCCAGCACTTTGGGAGGCTGAGGCAGGCGGATCACAAGGTCAGGAGTTCGAGACCAGCCTGGCCAACGTGGTGAAACCCTGTCTCTACTAAAAAAATACAAAAATTAGTTGGGCATGGTGGTGGGCGCCTGTAATCCCAGCTACTGAGGAGGCTGAGGCAGGAGAATGGCTTGAACCTAGGAGACCCAGGAGGCGGAGGTGCAGTGAGCTGAGATCATGCCACTGCATTCCAATCCGGGTGACAGAGCAAGACTCCATCTCAAAAAAAAAAAAAAAAAAAAAAAAGTTTAACACTTTCTCAAGCAATTAAACAGAATTACCCAGCAATTCCACACCTGGGTATATATCCAGGTTGAAAACCTGTCTCTATACCTAAATGTTCATAACATTATTAAAAAGAGCTAAAAAGAACCAATCCAAATGCTCATCAACTGGTAAATTAACAAGCAAAAGGTGCTGTATTCATACAATGGAATATTATTCAATCATAAGAATGAAGGAAGTATTAATTCATGCTAATTACATAAACGAATCTTGAAAACATTGTACTAAGTGAAAGAAGCCAGACACAGAAGGATACTGTTGCATAATTCCATTTATATTAAATACCTATAATAAGCAAACCATAGAGGAAGAAAACAAATTAGTGGTTGCCAGGAGCTAGAGAAATGGGTAAATGGGATAAGACTAATAGCGGATATAATATTTTGAAGGGAAGTGATGAAAACATCATGGAATTAGACAGTGGTCATTGTTGTATAACTTTGTAAATCTATTAAAACTATTGAACTGCATACTTTTAAAAGAGGAATTTAATGGTATATGAATTATATCTCAAATGTTTAAATAATGCAGGAGTCACTGCATTATATCATATAACATAGACATCAGAACACACAAAAAATTACCAAAGACAGAGATGGACATTACATAATGACAAAAGTGTCAATCTGCCAAATGATAGCAATCCTAAATAAGTATGTACCAACAAAATTGCAAAATATGAGATGAAAAAACTAATTGGAATGAAAGGGCAAACAGACAAATCCACAATTACTGTTACAAAGTTTAATACTCTTCTTCAACAGTTGATAGGACAACTAGGTAAAAAATCAGCCAGTATATAGAACTCAACAATACCATCAACAAACAGAATCTAATCAACATTTACAGAACACTCCACCCAACAAGAGCAGAATACATAATCTTTTCAAGTATCTACAAAACATATACAAAAATGGACCATATCCTCAGCCATTAAACAAACTTCAATAAATTAAAAAAATTCGAAAGCATACAGAATGTTTTCCAACCACAATGAAATCAAACTAGAAGTTAATAACAGAAAGATAACAGGAAAATCCCTAAGCAGTTGGAAGCTAAACAACACACTTCCAAATAATTCATGTGTAAAGAGGAAGTCTCAGGGAAATTTAAAAAAATACATTGAACTAAATGAAAATGAAAATACAACATATCAAAATGTGTGGCACACAGCTAAAGACATACTGAGTGGGAAGTTTAAAGCATTAAATGCAAGCATTAGAAAGAGGAAATGCTCAAATCCCAAGTCTAAGCTCCTACCTCAACAACCAAGAAAGAGCAAAACAAATACAAAGTAAACAGGAGGAAAGAAATAAGAAAAATGAAAGCAACAATTAATGAAATTGAAAACAAGCCAACAATGGAGAAAATCAATGAAACAAAAAGCTGGTTCTTGCAAAGGATCGATATAATTGACAAACCTTAACAAGACTGACGAGAGAGAGAGAGAGAGAGAGAGAAGACACCAATTAACAATATCAAGAATAAAACGGGATATCACTACAGATCATGCAGACATCAAAAGCATAATAAGAAAACTCTACGAACAACTCTACACACATAAATTTGACAGTTTATATAAAATGGACAAGTTCTTCAAAAAAACATAAACTTCCACAGCTCACCCAATATCCAATATGAAGTAGATCATTTGCATAGCCATAAAGCTATTATGAAAATTGAATTGTAATTTTAAAACTCCAAGAAAAAGAAATCTCCAGGCCTACATCATTACATTGGAGAATTCTACCATATGTTTAAAGAAGAATTTACACTGAGTCTGTACAAAATCTCTTCCAGAAAATAGAAGAAGAGAGAACATATCCCAATTCATTTTATGAAGCTAGTATTACCTGGATACTAAATTATGCATGATAAGAAAAGTCAATCACAAAAGGTTAGTCACTATATGATTCCATTTATAGACTATTCTGAAAATGACAAAATTATAGAAATAGAAAACAAAAAATTTAATGTTTGCCAGGGGTTAAGGAGGGGGTGGAAGGGAAGTTGGCATGGCTATAAAAGGCCAACATGAAGAACACCGAAGTGACAGAAATGTTATCTTTGACTGTATCAATATCCAAATCCTGGTTGTGATATTGTACTATAGAGTTTTGAAATATGTTAGGTAAAGGGTATGTGATATTTCTTCCAACTGCATGTGAATCTGTATTTTGACATAATCACAATTATCTCAAAATAAAAATTAAATTGTAAAATGCTGTTTATTAGCGTGAATGCAGCCATCTGCTAACAATACGAATATCTGCAAAATTACGCTTAACTCTAGTTAAAAATAAAATAAAGGATAATGTGAATCTAAAATATACATATCTATGTGTGAATTAAATCCTGAAGATTCTGAGTATATTCTCAGCAGTTTTCAACACAGATTTGAAACTTCTGAATCCATAAGTCTTCAGTCCAACATGCATTTAAAATTGTTCCAGTTAAGCTTTAAACCACCCCCATCTTCCTTTGTTAAATTATTAGAAACTAAGCCTGTTTTATAAAAGACCTGCCATAAAAATACATATTACACATGATTTCCCCATAATTAGAGCAACCATGACAAACCTGGTCCTTTGACACAAACCTCAAAATTATACATAATGGTAATAAGTCAAATGGGTTGATTGATAAGATCCTGCAAGGCAGAATCCCTGGGGAGTAACACACACACACACACACACACACACACACACACACACACACGAAAAAAAAAAAGCTTTCTCTATTATTCACACTGCCTGATTGCTGGAGGCAGGGCTAGTGAGAAGCTATGTTTTTCTCCACCCCATGGTGTCTTGGTTACTAAGTATACCTTCCCTTTGACCACTGTCAAGCCTTCTTCTAACATAGAAACTCTGGTACTATTATTAAATAATATTGTAAGTGTCTTCTGTGTACTTACTGTGTGCTAGGCACTGTGCTAAGCATATATTTAGTATTAATAATAACCCTAAGTGGCAGGTACTATTATTATCTCCAATTTGCAAAAAGACCAGGAGCTCAGAGAGGTCAAATAACTTGCCCAAAGTCATGTGGTCTAGTGGTAAAGCCAGGATTGAAACTAAGATCTGTCTAGATTCAAAGTGCAAGCCTTTAACCATTACTCCAGTGGTTCTCAAATTTTGCTGTACGTTAGAACTGATGAATTTTTAAAAATCATTATGCCAGGTCACACTCCAGAAAATTAAATCAGAATGTCTGGAATAGAAGCAACCTTCAGTAGTGTTTAAAAGATTCCCAGGTGATTTCAATGTACAGTTCATTTGAGAACCATTGCACTCTCGTGTGGCCTTTTGATTAAAACTCTGACTTACCTAGGTGCCTTCCATTACCAACCTTCATTCACAATGCTCTGCCTATTCCACATCCGAGGTTCTAAGTACACTCTGCCCCCTTGAATCCCCTCATCTTGAATCCAGCTTCCCAGAAAATTGGTTAGATTTTCTGGATTACCCGGGAGAGTCATCTACACTAGGCTGTAGGCTAGTAAAGGCTCACTATCTTTGCCTTCTAATGATTCAGACAGAGGCCTTTGATGCATCAGCTACAAACAGAACAATATGGGAATGAAGACATTTGGGGCCCTTGAAGCTTTTCTGAAGCCAGTTTTGCAGCCAACTTAGCAACAGCCTACGTGAATAGACGTGAGACCCATTTGTGAGTAAAGACTATTAAAAGTGAGAAAATATAAACAGGGTGGGAAAACTATTGGCTTTGATAAATAAAGACTTTAGCAATGACTTGGAAAGGCTCTCATTGTGAATTGCGGATTTGTTACTTTCAAGTTGGCAGAAGAAACTGCAGATAATGGAAATAAGGTTCAGAGACTAAAAACACCAAGGCACATAGCTTATCAGGGGTGACGGTAAGATGAGTCTATCCTGAAGGATGTGGCTACGGTGAGGGCAGATGGGTTAATCCATGGCAAAGTTATTTGCACAGCACCTGCTCTATGCATATTTATCTATAGTCAACCCATTTATTTTTCCCTGTTCAACATGTTCAGAGATATTGCAAAACTTGAGCAGGGGTGGCGCGGGGAGTGCAGATGAGTAACAAATGGGCACAAAAGTTGGTAGACCAGAAAAGGAAAACAGTAATGGAAGAGAGCTTATAAAATTCAGTAACCAAAAAGCAGACAATCGAAGTATATGTGTATGGCCCAAAGTAAGTTGAATATATGGAAGAAATGGAATTTAGCTTCTGCTCTATGCAAATCCAAATTTAAGGCCAAAGCCAACTGGGAAACATGCAGAACCCAAAAGTATTTTGGCTGTCCTTGTCTCTTTCTCACCCCAACCAGAAACAGTTGAATTCATTAGCTTGTTAACAGTGGCTCAGAGAAACTCTATTATCTTGAAATTTTCCAGGACAATGCTGGCAATCATCCATTCACAATTACCCCTACAAGCACGGAAGCTTTATCTCTGAGTTTGCACTCCAGTTTTCCTAGCCCCAATTAGTAACCATACATCCCTTTTTAAATTTTTCAGAACACTTTTGATATTTCTTTTTTTTTTTTTTTTTTTTTTTTTTTTTTTTTTTTTTTTTTTTTACTTTTAAAATCTTTATTATTTTTTTTTTTATTATACTTTAGGGTTTTAGGGTACATGTGCACAATGTGCAGGTTTGTTACATATGTATCCATGTGCCATGTTGATTTCCTGCACCCATTAATTCGTCATTTAGCATTAGGTGTATCTCCTAATGCTGTCCCTCCCCCCTCCCCCCACCCCACAACAGTCCCCGGAGCGTGATGTTCCCCTTCCTGTGTCCGTGAGTTCTCATTGTTCAATTCCCACCTATGAGTGAGAACATGCGGTGTTTGGTTTTTTGTCCTTGCGATAGTTCTTTCTTTCAAATTTAAACAGTGATAAAGTCTTAGGGAAATTGTGTTTGCCTCCCAAGAACTGAATTTCCCTGGGTTGGTGATGGGAGAAGAAAACTGCTCCCTTAAGCAGCAGACACTGGGTGATAGGAAGAGCAACCACGGGCAGTAGGGGGAGTCAGGACTCACTGTAACAGAGAGTCCAGAAATCCACCTTTGAGGCCAAGTTTCCCAAAACTGTATCTGATACAGATGTTGGGTTTATGTCTGTTCTACTCAAGTAGACTTCAGGCCTACCATGTGCCAAAGAGACAAAGCTGCAGAGAAATGCTCCATAGGTTAGAGAGCAGCTCTTTCCAAGGTCCTAATCCAGTGTGTTCCTCAGGGAAGCATTAATTCTACATCATTCCCTTCAACTGGCTCTCTATAGAGTAGTCACTATCTGCTTCAAATATGGACAGTTTCTACAGAGCAGAATGAAGAAATGTTCATAATAAACATATGAAGTATGTCTCTCAAGTTTTGATGCAAAATTAGTAAATTAACCAATATTTTGGACAATAAATCTGCTTATTCTGAAATAAGTAAAAATTTCAGTAGAAAGTATATTTCTGCATCCTGAAAACATGACATCAACATGCGTTAGTTATCTATTGCTGCATAACAAATTATCCAGAAACATAGTAAATTAAAATAACAAATACTATCATCGCCGTGAAAGGAAATTAAATCTTGGGACCCCAAACTCATGTAGCCAAAGGGAAAAGTTAAGCTGGGAACTGGGTCATGCAAACCTGCCTCCCACTTTTTTTGGTTCCTAAATAAGATGGCTACAAGATGGAAAAAGCTATACACCTCCCCAGATTTTGTCCACAAGGGAATTCCTAGTGAGCTCCCAGATCTTTACCCCAAAGTGTTTCTGTTAAAATTTCACCATGGCATTTCACATTGGGTGAATTTTACATTTCACCCAATGTAAACTGATAGCTTATCTTTACTAGTGCAGTCACCCCCCCGCCCACTTGACACAAATGCATATCTGATTGTTCCCCTGTCCTATTTTATCTGTTATCTTCTGTAAAAATGCAGATTCCCTGCATTTCTCCTCTGCCCCATTTGTCTATGTCATCTTATGTAAAAAATGCAGATTCACTGAGCCAGACGAAGGCATGAATGCATATTTTTCCTCACCCCTCTCTTACATGAAAATTGTGTACTTCTCAATATCCTGCCCTTTCCCCTTTAAATTTGGAGCCCTCAAAATCATCTTCAGAGAAAGGCATACACCTGTCTCTTGGATGTGCGTCCTTAACTTTGGCAAATAAACCTCCTAAAATGAATGAGACTTGTCTCATGATTTTTCTTGATTGACATCGCACAGTTTCTAAGGCTCAAGAATTCAGGCACGGCTCATCTGAGTCTCTCTCTCTGTCTCTTGCCTGGTTTCAATCATCTCATCCCTTGACTGGGGAAGGATCTGTGACCAAGCTCTCTCACATGTTTGTTGGCAGACCTCGTGTTCTTGGTATCTGTTGGCTGGAGACAGTTTCTTGCCACATGGACCTCTCCATGGAGCTACTCATGGCCTCTTTCCCCCAGAGCAAGAGCAACAGGAGGGAGAGGGAGGAAGCAGCAAAGCAGAAGCCATGGTCTTTTTTTTTTTTTTTTTTCCAGACAGAGTCTCTCTCTGTTGCCAGGCTGGAGTGCAGTGGGGCGATCTCTGCTCACTGCAACCTCCACCTCCCCAGTTCAAAGGATTCTCCTGCCTCAGCCTCCTGAGTAGCTGGGATTACAGGCACCCACCACCACACCCAGCTAATTTTTGTATATTTAGTAGAGATGGTGTTTCACCACGTTGGTCAGGACGGTCTCAATATCTTGACCTCGTGATCCACCCGCCTGGGCCTCCCAAAGTCCTGGGATTACAGGCGTGAGCCACCGCGCCCAGCCAAAGTCAGGGTTTTTTGTAACCTAATCTCAGAAGTGACAGCCTAAGTTTTTTTTTTTTTCATATTCTATTCATGAGAAGCCAGTAAACCCAGCCCACACTCAAAGGGAGAGGATTACATAAGGCCATGAATACTAACAGGCAGATTTCTCTGGGGGGCACCCTTACAGGCAGATTGGCATCAACATAACTCCTTCTCAACATGTTAAAGAACACTGAAACCAACATCCTTTCCTGACCCCAAGTTAAACAATTCTGGGGCGGGGCATACTTTCCCTACATTAAACAATACCAAGAAAAAACAAAAAATAACTCAGAGGCTTGCTCCTGGAAGATAAGAGGATAAACTAAGACTGCTTACTTAGCAAGACTAACATCTTGCTCACTGCGGTTGCCTTCCCTCTTTTCACCTCACAGTGCCCACCAGCCCAGACCTCCTCTGTCATGGACTCTGCCCCATCACAGCCAGTGTCCTCTCTGGCAAGACTCACCTTAAAATTGCACAGTCCACACTCTAAACACCTATACATATCCTCACCTAATTTCTTATTTTCATATGCTACCAAGACTTTGGTAAGGTGTGTTCTCTGTTACTGCAGTAGGTTTAACAAATTTAGTTTTGCATAACCAATAGATGTTTCAGCGGGTCTTTTGGGTTGACGATCCTGTGTAAGAAAGATTGTTTCAGTTTTCCATTACTAATGAAATCTTGACCCACTGTCCCTATAGAATGATATATGATTTTAGTCCAATTGGTCCAACATACAAGTAAAATAAAATAGATAAATAAAATTGTAAGGAACCTATTTGAGAGAATGAACTGTGCCTTGCCACACATTCAACTGTTATGTTAAATAATCTTATTTAAAAGTATACATTGAATGAGATTTACGGGCAGCAAAGCATCCAAGTTAATGCCTGTAGTTGCTTCATGTCATTCTGCTATTTCTTACTTACTTGGTGATGGCGCTTTTGCCACACTTCCCTACTATCCCCATGAAACAAGGAAGTTGCAGAATTGCTAAACCCTCTTTTTCCTACACAGACAAAACCTTCCCTAGATTCACCACTCACAAGATAACATTCTCTCACATCTCAAAATGTTACCTTGGTGTTTTAATGTTTTTAAGCTATTCTTTGATATATTTAGAATCTTTCTTGACTTTTTTATTTTTTGATGAAATATAAAGCATTGAGCTCTCCTTTCTGTCTCCAGTGTCAAAAGCAAACACCACTGTGATTCACAGCAAATCACTACGGTGCTTAATTAAAATGAAAGTATTTTGTGGGGTAGGGTTTCTTGTTGTCATTTTAGCTTATAAAAATTAATAGTGTTATTCATGTGAAAATTATAGTTGATACTCAGAATTTTAACATGATTGAGATATCCAAAACATAAAATAATCTGACTCCTTTTAAATTGCTTCTTATTTTTAAGATTTGTTTCAGAAGATGCATCTTTACTTAATAGCAGGTTTTATTCTACCTAATCTCTATCCTCACTCCAAGCTGCAGTGTTCAGTGATAACGATGGAGAAAATATTTTTAATATGTAAGAAATACTTGCATGCATTACTTATATTCTAATAATGATTAATGCTGCTAATTTGATGCTCAATTGAATCTATGAATTTTAAAATTTGGTTATTATTTAAACAGTCACATAGGCCACCATTGTAAAACAGCACCCATACAATTACTCATGGGAAATGCAGAAATGTTTGTACATAGATGATCAAGCATTCAAAAGAAAAAACAGGGGCGTGGTGACATGCACCTGTAGTCCTAGCTACTCCAGAGGCAGAGGTGGGAGAATCGCTGGAGCCCAGGAGTTAGAGGCTGCAATGAGCTATGATCATACCACTGCACTCCAGCCTCAGTAACCGAGTGAGACCCTGTCTCAAAAAAAGGAAAAGAAAAGAAAAGCATACATATCCCAACGTTTTAACTTTGAAAACGCATGTAGGCAAATGGTAAGCTGGTTATTGATCTCAAAGTGGGAAATTTTGATTAAATAAGCATATGAAAAAGAAGGGTTTCATTATGTTAGTAACAAGTAAGACCTTCCTAAAATAATTTCTCTTTCATTTTAGATCAAAACCATGTTCTTATAGCTCAAAATACAAATCCATTGAGACTTTGGGACCCAGCCAACCCTTTGAATAAAAAATCAGTATGTTTTTTCAAGTCCTAGGGTATTTTAGTCCTTGCATTCTAATGAGTAATTAGTACCACTACCAACCCATTAATCACACGTATGGCTGCTTTAATAAGTAATTTTTCTGTGAATATAGCTTAAAGATTATGATTGAAATGAAAATGCCTCTGCTTTATCAGCTTATTGATATTCTTGATGAATTAATTCTAACCCCATGTTTTCATGTATTTGGAATTGGTTTCACAAAATAAATTATGTCATTTTTCATAAGTGTTTCTACACTTGCTAATGTTCAATATTCAACCTGATCAAGCATTACAATGTGAAATATTAAGAGCCAGTAAAAAGTCTGATGTCAACATGTAATGAGATAAATTATTTTAAACATATTAATCTTTATTTTCACAGGAAATGATTACTTGTGGACTTACAAATATGCCTCTAGACGGTGTGTCAGAGAGATATTAAATGTCTACATGTATATAATTCCTTCAACTACAGAACTCCTTGCCCACCAGTTTTCAGTTATCTTGGCTTTCAGCTGACGAATTTGACAGTCAAAAGAACAGAATCAAGTTCTCAGCTTTATTCCTTCTAGGACTCAGAATCTAAAGGACGAAAACTCCTCTTTTCTCAATGACCTAATATATTTATCTGCATCATCACCAGCAACACCACCACCCAGAGGAGGGAAAACTGGTTTTAGCAGTGGGCAACATTCCATCAAAATTCTTTCCAGTGCCAGCTTCCCAAAGGTATTTATCTGTCCACATCATAATTCTGAATCTAAAACACTAATTTTTCAATCTATTGATTTTTAAAAAAATTTTAGTTGACAAAAATTGCATATATTTATTGTGTACAATATGATGCTTGAAATATGTATACATTCTGGAATGGCTAAATTGAGCTAATTAACACGTGCAATCCCTCACATACTTACCATTCTTTGTGGTAAGAACACTTACAATCTATTCTTTTAGTGAGTACAATAGATCACTTGAATTCACTCCTCCTCTCTAACTGAAATTTTGTGGCCTTTGACCAACATCTCCCCACCCAACCCCCTGACCCCTGGTAACTACTATTTTACTCTCTCCTTCTATGAGGTCAACTGTTTGGATTCCACACATGAGTGAGATTATGCAGTATTTGTCTTTCTGTGCTTGGCTAATTTTAGTTAACATGATGTCCTCCAGGTTCATCGCTGTTGTCACCAATGACAGGATTTCCCTCTTTTTTTAAGGCTGAATAGTATTCCATTTTGTACATGTTTTCTTTATGCATTCATCTGTTGATGAACACTTGGATGATTCCATATCTCATTGTGAATAGTGCTGCAGTGAACATGCGAATACAGATATCTCTTCAACAGACTGATTTCATTTCCTTTGGATATATACCAAGTAGGGAGATTGCTGGATCATCTGGTGGATCTATTTTTAATTCTTTGAGGAACCTCCATGCTGTTTTTCCATAATGGCTGTACTAATTTATAATTTTAAAATTCAGGTTGGATGTGGTGGCTCACACCTATAATCCCAGGACTTTGGGAAGCCGAGGAGGATGGATCACCTGAAGTCAGGAATTTGAGACTAGCCTGGCCAACATGGTGGAACCCTGTCTCTACTAAAAATACAAAAGTTAACCTGGTGTGGTGGTGCATGCCTGCAGTCCCAGCTACTCAGGAGGCTGAGGAAGGAGAATTGCTTGAACCCAGGAGGCAGAGGTTGGGGTGAGCCAGGATGATGCCACTGCACTCCAGCCTGGGCAAAAAAGCAAGACTCCATCTCGAGAAAAAAAATTCATTTTCAAAAAATTCAAAGTACTAAAACCTCAATAAAAAAATTTAGACAATCAAAACAGTGCAAGAAATGAACAGTAAAATCTTACCTGGCACATCCAGTTCCCCACTACCATGGAGGTAGTCCTTGTTTATTGTTAAAACTTTTAGATATTTTAAAAAATCCATTTTCAAATTTTATATGCATACATATATATATGCATACCTATATATGTTAATTGCAGCATTCTTTTTTAGTGCTAGCAAAAGATTAGAGAAAATTGTAATACCCATTACCAAGAGACTAGTAAATGTTGCATTCATATAAAAGAATTTTCTGAGGCCATAAGAGACAAGTCAGGAAATAGATATGGCAAGGTCTGAAAGTTATACTGTCAAATGAAAAAAAAAGCAAGGACCAGAACACTATATATTATATGAATCCATTTTTATAAAAAATGCATGAAATATCACCGAAAGAATGTTTTTTAAAACCTCAAAACCTGATACCCTCCAGGGAAAAGAATGAAATGACTGCGGTAGAGGTGAGAGGGAGTCATCACAGATAACCTCTTGCACATTTTTCAATTCAATAAGTAAATAAAATATATAATTAAATTAACTTTTCAAGTACATAAACAAATTTAATTTTTTTTTTTTTTTTTTTTGAGATGGAGTCTGGCTCTGTCGCCCAGGCTGGAGAGCAGTGGCTCAATCTTGGCTCACTGCAAGCTCCGCCTCCAGGGTTCACGCCATTCTCCTGCCTCAGCCTCCCGAGTAGCTGGGACTATAGGCGCCCACCACCACGCCCGGCTAATTTTTTGTATTTTTAGTAGAGACAGGGTTTCACCGTGTTAGCCAGGATGGTCTTGATCTCCTGACCTTGGGATCCGCCTGCCTCGGCCTCCCAAAGTGCTAGGATTACAGGCTTGTGAGCCACCGCACCCAGCCACAAATTTAATTTTAAAAGCACTTTTTGAGTTGTACCTTGTGACTTTTTTATGTTAAGTATTAAGACACTTGACAATGTGTCTCATATATTTTTTGTTTTTCAGTACATAGGGGGCTACTGAATTCTTTTTCAAAGCAGCATATTATTTCAACATAGGTAAGCCAAAGTTTATTTTAAAAGTCTTCTATTTATATACTAAATCGCTGAGTGAGGGACCAGTCAATAAGCTCTCCATGGCTTAATTTAATTAAGCTCTTTTCATTTACTATTAACTCCTCCTTTGGTTTACTAGTATATAATAAATAAAACTAACAAAAATGTTCGACCTTACTAATAGTTAAGCAAACGAAAATTAAAATAACAATGAGAAAAAGCCCATTACTGGTAAAGGTGTGAATGAAAGAGCACCATAATATACTACTAGTTAGAGATAAAATGGTACAGTTTGAAGGGCCTTGGGTAATCTGATTGAAAACATTAAAATGTACATTTTTTTCCTAAATTCCATGTTCGTTAGTTACCCTTAGCTAAGCAATTGGACATATTAGCCAAAATAAATGTGCAGCTTTTTATTACAACTTTTTTTTTTTTTTATGAGACATAGTCTTGCTCTTGTCATCCAGGCTGCAATGCAATGGTGCACTCTCAGCTCACTGCAACCTTGTAAGAAGAAAACTCTGATATTCTGGAAACAATCAAAATATTTAACAATAACAAATAATCAGTGAATTTATTATGGTACATCCATACGATAAAATACTAGGAAGCCATTGAAAACAAAGCTGCAAGGCATTATTTATAGAAATTTAAAAAAAAAGGTTAAAAAACAGAATATAAATAATGATCTCATTTTGGTAAAATAATATATTTGCATTAAAAACTCCGTAAGAAGATAAATACTAAAACATTAATAGCAGTCACTGTCAAAAAGTGGAAAATGAGGCCAGGCATGTAACCCCAACACTCTGGGAGGCTGACGCGAGAGGATCACTTGAGCCCAGGAGTTTGAGGTTGCAGGGAGCTAAGAAGATGCCACTGGACTCCTGCCTAGGCGACAGAGCAACACCCGGTTTCTAAACAACAACAACAACAAATTGCAATCCTGGGTAATCTTTTATCCCATTCTTAATATGTATTCTATATTTTTTTCTGAAATTAACATGACTGACTTGTATTATAAAGAAACAATACAAGCTTTTGTAACTAGTTAGTAGTCTCTCAAACTCTATCTAACATAAGATGAAATATATCACAGGCCAAAGGATAAGAGGAATGGGTTTAACCATTGTCTCCTTTTGCATCTAAACATCAAATAATATTTAAAACTTGCAATTATTTGTGTGTATGGTGCCCTTGGTTGAAAAACATTGTTTAAAAGTAAAGTCAGCATTGAGTAGACAAAGAATGAATCCAACTTTAACTAAGGATTAGATTCAGTAGTCTTTACTATCCACCTTGATATGTCTACAAGATCACATATTCTCCTGAAAGATCCATAATTGATCTTACAAAAGTAAAAAGCAACTCTTAAAACTTCATACCAGATATGTACATCTAGTATTATACTGACCATGCAAACAAAGTTTGACAACGGAAAAAATGTCCGAACGAGTAAACTAAACATAAGAAGCATGTGGGGAATGCTGAATGAAGAACTGTACATGTGAAAGTTGCCCCCTAAGTTGCTATTATGCCGTTTTTCTTTGTAAATACTCTTTGAAGCTCCGTGAAGTCTTTAAGGAACTCCCTGTACTCTGATCTCATCTCAAGGGAGCTCAGAACAGAGCATTTATCACACCATGTTTATTGCTTGTTTACACACATTTCACCCCATGGAGTGGATGTGGAGTTTGTGAAGAGACCTTGTGACGTGGTTTTGTGCTAAACATTGTATGAGGGTTTTGCTGTCCAGTTGCTCTGTTTTTAAGTGTGGATTTAGAGAGATTCACAAACTATGCTCCCCAGCTTCAATCTTCCTTTCACAGTATATTTTTAAGTGAAAAGAGTAACTTACAAACAGTATAGACAATGGGATCAGAGGGTTACCAATGTCTTTAAAGAGTATAGATAACCTATATCAAAGCACCTCTCGCTATCCAAATCAGTTCTCAGTTATTGGGAGTTTGCACAGCAAGTTCAGATAAGAAGGGACTCTGTGTTTTTCCAAATCTATTTGGTTCCTGATTTCAGATAGTGAGTAGCAGCAGTTTGGATAGTGAAGGAATTATCAGACAGTATATCCAAATCTATTCATCTCCTGAGTACAAATAGAGACATTCAAATTTTAATTGAACATTGAATGTTATTTCTGAATTGTAAACACTCAAGATGAAGTTTAAAAGACATCAGGCGATTTTTGCTTCTTCTCTATTCCCTTCTGGAGTCTGGTAATTTTCTAAGTCAAACTTGAACGTTTCATTTTGTTTTAAGAAAAGAATTTGAGTAGTAACTAACATTTCAACATTTCTTTTCAGGAAATAATGATCTAAATCTCTACCAATGTGAATTGTCTTACAGACCTTTGGACTGTTTTTCATTCAGTATAAAAGCATCAAACAGTGAGAGGTGCCTTCTTGATCAAAATAATCTTTACAATCATCTGAATAAGAAATAGTTCAAGAAATGTGTTTTCTAACTGCCCCCAAACCATTCTGCACAATGCTAAATAAAATTCATCATCTTCTTCACTTACTATATTAAACCAATAAATTTTTGAAGGGCAAAAGTCTGTAATAAAATAGGAAGTAAGATTATTTTTCTTGTAACGACTTTTTTTTAATCAGGTCACTGTGAATTCAAGAAAACCAATTTATTTTTTCTCTGTCTGCCTTGTTGAAATCAATTCTTCAATAGCAAAAGCAATAGATGAAACAAATTTAAATGTCTGAAATAAAATCAATATAATTTATTCCAGAAATCACTCCCACTCCCATTTTCTTGAAATGATGTACTAGGGCCTTTGGAGAATCCCTGTACATCCACTGATGTGTGTGTAAACATAAAAATTTATCCTAAATATAGCAATATATGTACAGTAGCAACAGCAAAACCAAGGAGGCATTTATTGTTTATAGTGTGCAAGGGTATTATGACAGGTGGCACAAATGCAAATGTCTGGGATATGAATATATAAGACATGAATCCTATGTTCCAAAACTTGACGCTCATATACAGGTCAGAATGAGCTTTCTGACAAAAAATATATCACTTGGGGCTTGGGGCAGATGACTACATAATAATAATAATAACCCATAATGAATCCTGTTCCTGGCCCCATGATCCATTGTCACCACTCTCAAGAGGCCAAATGTATTTCCCTACTTGCTTGAATTTGGTCTGGCCTTATGGCTTCCCTTGACCAACAGAATCTGGAAGAAGTGACTTTGTGTATGTCCCAAAGCCTAGGCCTTCTTAAAATGCTAGCAACTTCTGCTCTCTTGTTGCCCAGGCTGGAGTGCAATGTCACGATCTTGGCTCACCACAACCTCCGCCTCCCAGGTTCCAGTGATTCTCCTGCCTCAGCCTCCCAAGTAGCTGGGATTATAGGCATGTGCCACCACACCTGGATAATTTTATATTTTTAGTAGAGACAGGGTTTCTCCATGTTGGTCAGGCTAGTCTCAAACTCCTGACCTCAGGTGATCCGCCTGCCTTGGCCTCCCAAATTTCTGGGATTACAGGCGTCAGCCACCACATCCTGCCAGCTCTCACGTTCTTAAACCCTGAGACCACCATGTCTGAAGAAGCCTAGCATGAAAGAATATGTAGATAGAGAAGCCGGGCACCCTAATTGTCCCAGCTGAGCCCACCCAGGCCAGAAAGCAGAACTGCCTGCCACTCAGGAAATCCAGAAAAAGTATAAATAGTTTTTGTTTTTAGCTACTCACTTTGCGGGTAGTGTGTTATGCAGCGCTAAGTAAAGCACTGTTTCTGTCATTTATTCATCCACAACTATTCATTCAATGTCAACCTTGTGCCCATCAATTGGCACTGGAAAAACAGAGGTGAACATTGACAAACGTCCCGTCTCCCACAAAGTTTACATTCTCACATCTGAGGGCAGAGAGGGGCAACACTGACAATTAGAAAATAGACAAATAATAATTTCACACACAAAGAGGTGAATGCAGTGATAAAAACAAAACAAGATAAAGGAAAAGAGAGGGTGACTGAGGTGGGCAGGGAGGGAGAAGATGATTAAAGAAGGGCTTTACTGGTTTGGTGACATTTAATCAGAAGAAGATATGACAGCCAGGCAAAAATGTGAGGGAACAGCATTCTATCGATAGATACAAAGGCCATGAGGTGGCATCAGGCTTGTACGCATGGTGGCAGGAAGGACTCGAGCAGGAGGACAATGAACCAGGGGTGCGTGACTGAAGAGGAGGTCCCAGCAGCAGGTGCTGGAAAGAGCTTACAGGACTTTGCACACCATAGTAAGAAAGTCTTTTATATTTCATGTAGTGAGGATTTTCTTCACTCCTAATATGTAGTTATCCAGAGACACAAAAGTACATTATTATAAATAATTCAAACAACACAGTAATAAACCCTCTCCCCCAAACCCCCAATCCAATCAGGCTGACCTTCTGTAACGGCCATTTAGTCCCTCCATTTAAAAGTAAAATCGGCGTCATGGTGAGTTTTCAAAGGTGCCTGTTGCATGGATCACATTTGATGAGCAAAAAATCCCTGCTGAGAGCAATGTGTCTTCAAAGTAGCTTATTTTTACCCCAGAAATCCCTGACACGGGAGGGAAATGTAATTTGAATTTGGGTCCAATGACTAGGAGCTTAGAAAGCAGGTATCGTAAAGATAGCTCCACAACTGAAGAAGCTGCCCCTCATCAGAAGCTCAGAGGGAAAGCTTCGCCAAGAACCGAAGCCTTTTCACTGCTCCGCACACCGCGTAGTTGAAACAGCAGTTGATTTTACAGCTAATAAGGCATTAAACCGAATCTCTTAAGCTTTTCATATTGAAAGTAATTGTAAATTGAATTTGCTAAAACAATAACTTAAAGAGGCAAGACTTGAATGTTATCGGAGCAAATCAAATGATGATGCGGAATTCAAAGAGCCACTGAAACAAGTGTCTTCAAGTACTTTATCGATCTGCCAGAAGCAGCTGCTGTCTACGTCGGGCTTTGCTTGGCAAGTGGAATTATCGCACATTGATTATTCATCATGGAGTCAGCCTGTAAGTCTCTAGCTCCAGGTGGGCTGGTCATGTATGTTTCAACACTGACTCTTAGTAAAGGTAAGGCCACCTTGGAAGAAGCAGAGAGACAGCATCTGGCCTGGGCTCAGAGATGGGAGATGGCCCATTTTCAGAAGGGAATGGGGACTGAAGGAAGCAGAACATTTTAAAGTTAGCTCTTTAAAAAACGCATTTATAAAGGCACTGATTGTACTGTTCACTAGGGCTGCTATAACAAAGTACCACATGGTCGGGGGTGGAGGGAGCCTCAAAAACAGAAATTGGCCAGGTGCAGTGTAATCCCAGCACTTTGAGAGGCTGAGGAGGGCAGGTCTCTTGAGCTCAAGAGTTCAAGACCTGCCTAGGCAACATGTTAAAACCCTGTCTCTACAAAAAAAATAAATAAATAAGGAAATTTATTTTTTGATCGTTCTGCAGGCTACAAGTCCAAAATACATGTGTACTGCAAGGCTTGATTCCTTCTGAAGACTTCAAAGGAGGATTCTGTTCCGTCCCTCTCTCCTGGCTTCTGGGGGTTTGCCTTGGTATCCCTTGGCCTGTTGGTAGCATCACCCCAATCTCTGTCTTTGTATCCACATGGCATTCATCCTGTGTGTGTCTCTGGATCCAAACTTCTTTTCTGTAAGGACATAAGTTAGAACTCCTTCTAATGTCCTATTTTAACTTGATTACCTCTACAAGGTAATTACATTCTGAGGTGCTAGGGGTTAGGACTTCAACCTATAAATCTTGGAGGGATAGAATTCAACCCAGAGAAGTGATGTACCAGTGACATAAAAAAAAGTGCACATGGCCGGGCGCAGTGGCTCACGTTTGTAATCCCAGCACTTTGGGAGGCCAAGGCAGGCGGATCACAAGGTCAGGAGATTGAGACCACCGTGAAACACCGTCTCCACTAAAAATACAAAAAAAAAAAAAAGTGCACATAATCACTCAGTAATTCTCAATGTTAGGTGTAGCTCACAATATCCTGGGGAGCTTTAAAAAGTAGCTATGCCTGGGTCTCACCTTCACTGATGTTGATTTAATTGGTCTGGGTTAGGCCCCAGGTGTGAGTATTTTTAAGAGGCACCTCAGGTGGTTCTAACGTGCAGCCAGGACTCACAATCACTCATTAAATGCCTCATAAGGCCTGCTGTCATTCAGAGAGGAAACTATAAAATATATCAATTATTTTAAGCATTATGTTAAGTCCCAGAAATATACTAGTGATCAATGCAGATACAGAAACTGCAGTTACAGTTTGGATCCAGAGACACACTCAGGGTGAACAACATGTGGACATGAAGACAGAGATTGGTGTGATGCTTCCACAGGCCAAGAAACTGTATCTGCATTGATCACATAACGTCTGGCCTGAGGTAGCAGCCCCATAAATATTGATAAAAGAAAGAATGCATATATGAATAAATTCAAGTCAACACAAATTCATTGTCTACTATATGTTAATCATTACATTAAGCACCGGAGAAATGTAAGTAATTTTTTAGTAAATGAATGTGTGAATGAATGGATGAACAAATGAGATCATATTCCACATTACCTTCTGGTCTACTGATAATTTCTGGTGAGGTGTTACAACATGGGATTTAGCATTTTCAACATGCTAGAAGAAATCCACTCTAGCAAAAATATTTTTAAATCAACTAAACAGCCTGACTTCCACCTAGAAATTTTTAAAATTGTAATGACTCATATAATTAAGACCTTAGGACCATCCTTTTTTACAACTGAGCACAAAGATGCTTACATAATAGACCATGAACCATTTGTAGACACGTTTCAGTATCCCTACAGAATGTCCAAGAGGTACCACTAATGTGTAGGACAGAAAGAGATAGACAGTCCCAATATAAAAAATCATAGTCATAAAAAATGCTTGCATTCAAAATAATACTATTCAGATACCACTGCCAACAGAATTATCCAACCTAAGATGCAAATGTGAGGATTTATTCTTCACAGAATTAGTCAAACAGAAGTCGAATAGCATATAAGGTGAGCAGTGCCGAATTTGATCAGTTTTGGTAACTGAACTAGATGATTTTAGTCTTGTGAAAAGGCTTCTTTTGCATCTTTTTGTTTATTTGTTTTGTATTATTAATAGCTGTAGAGGATTATGGGAAACTTCATTCACTTGTTTCTTTATACATCCATTCAACAAGGTCAGTTACTAGCACATACTACGTCCCTATGGAAATTGCATAAAGGGGCCTTCCTGGGTAAAGAAATTACAAAACAGGTGCCCCTCTTTAGGGTTGAAACAGGCCTAGACCAAGATACATATGGTCATGAGCTGGATTTTAGTGCCCTTTCCCTTGGCTAGATGTCTTTGTGCAAGAGGCGAACCACCATACACAGCAGCCCAGTATCCAGCAAATATTTATAAAATGCCTACTTTGTGCCAGTCCTGTGTTGGGTCCCAGAAATACAAAAGTGAATTAGATTAGGTTCTGTCTCTCATGGAGTTCACAGTCCACTTGGGCAGACACGAACCACATGAACAAATGTAGGCTAATGTGAACAGCGAAGGGACAAGTAACCTGTAGACAGCAGCCAAGGCCTCATAGAGGAGGGAACGTTAGAAATGGGTCTTGGAGCAGAATGAGTAAGACTTTATTACACAGGAAAAATAAGCAAAGCAGAGAGTGATAGTCGATGTCCAAGTGTGATCACGGTAAAAGGTCATCAGAGGAAGTAAAAATCCTACAAAGCCAGAAAGCAGAATGAGTGGAATGGGAATAGCTGGAAAATTAGTCTGGAAATGTACATTGGCACTACACTGCTCAGATTAGCTGGATAAAAGATAAAAATGCATCATTTAAGAAGGAGGAAAGGATTCAGGCAACAAAGGTGATGTTAGGAAGCAAGGAGACAGGCAAACCAGCACTGGGGAAAAGATCCACTGATTGTTTATCCCTGAAAATAGAAAATACCCAGTGTAATTTGGCATCTATTCTTTGTTGCACATTATCTTCATGGATCATTTCTGTAAATTACCTGGCTTATCAGATGAATTGACTTCAAATTTCTCATGTTGTATTTCACTTAAACTGCGTTTTCATTTAGAAGAAACTGAAGCCTGGCATGGTGGCCATACCTGTAATCCCAGCACTTTGAGAGGCCAAAGTGCTGGAGGCCAGTAGTTGGAGACCAGCTTGGCTAAAAAGCAAGAACTCTATCTCTACAAAAAAAATAAAAATTAAAAAAAAAAATAGCCAAGCATGTGCCTGTAGTCCAAGCTACTTGGGAGGCTGAAGTGCGGGATCATTTGTGCCCAGGAGTTGGAGGCTGCAGTGAGCTATAAACACACCAGTGCACTCCAGCCTGGGTGACAGAGTGAGACCCTGTCTCTAAAAGAAAGTAAAAGGGAAAAAAAAGAAACTGAAGCATCAACCCAGATTGATCAGGCCATTTTGGTTTCGATCTTTAAAGTACAGGATAATTTTCCAATATTCTCTAATTTGCAACAAAGAAACTAGAATATGTGCTTTCTTCTACTGGCACTGCTGATGAGGGAAAGACGCTATTAATTGGGAGGATGTGCACTGCTGTGCCCTGAAGCCAGCAAATATTTTCCAGCGAAGCTGGCATATGCCCTTCTGAGTCTTTGGTTTATGACCATCTTTTTTTTTCTTCCCCATTTGACCTCCACACAGGAGTAAGAGGCTGTAATAATTAACAAACCCAGTTTATGGCCAGTACTGATTTGATAGTAAGTGGTGTCATAACAATATGTGACTGCCAAGTTTCGGTTAAATTTCAAATTTGATTGCTTTTTGGTAAGGCTGTCAGTCTCTGTTTTCCTTTTTCAGTTGTTTATATTTTCTGAGTGCCTTGAGGCTCTGTAAAGTTCCTACTCAGCTAAAATAACATGGAATCTAATTTGAAAAATCCAGTGGAGTTTAACTATAAATTATTCTGTGTTATATTCAAAGGCTAGAGGTTTTACATTGATCACATCAGCAACGTTGAGATCTAATTGCATTAGGATACTTGATAATGTTCTAACATGCAACTTTTGCAGAGTATTGTTTGAAAGACAATTTTTTGAAATAAATGGAAGGATCAGACACCGCACCTTAAAGGAAACTGTCAGATCTGAAATCAGTTACCGAAATACATATGCCAAAATTAAGTGCCTTGTCAGACTATATAATTGACATATATTGCTGCAACTGTGTGAACTGGGAAACTTTGAGCACTGATCATTTTTTTCCATAATCCTCACTTGCTATCTGAAAATATTTTTTATACCATCTTTTGTGAACTATGAAGATAAACTAAACAGGGTATCATTCACCTTTGCATCTCCAGCACTTGGCCTTTGTCCAGTATATATGAGGTATTCAAAAAATGATTAATAAATAGATGAATAAAAATAACTTTTTCCTATATACCAAACTCTATACAAAATGTTTTATGTGCACTTCTTCTTAATTCTTTGCAATAACACCATGAAGTCATTACCCATTGTTAATCTTACAGATGAGAAACTGAGGCTCAGAAAATTCATGTAACTAGCAAAGGGCAAAGCAGAGGTTTTGGCAGTTATAAGTTACCCATTCTTAACTGCTATGTTATAGTTTGTGAGTGCATAAAAATTTTAAGCAAATAGTGATTGGCATGTATAAATATTCATTTGTACAGTGCGACCACAGTGCCAACATGGCAATGGGACACACACCCTACAACCCACAGGTTATGATGAGACGCTGTCACTGGAAGCACTGTTACTGAACAAGAGGTTTAGGTTAAAATCATTCTACGTGGTTGCCATAATTTATGAAATCATCAGGATATTCTCTAATTCTAAATAGTCTCATCCACTTTTCCTATTGAAGGCACGAGGCAGTCATCTATCATTCAGGCAAATAGCCATCATGTGAAATTATGGATTTTTTCCAATATAGCCTTATATTAAATAAGCAAAACTTGGAAAAACATTATTTTGAATCACATTTTTTTCAGACAATAGGCAGACAGCTAAGATAGGCTTAAATTATATTGAATTACAAAAATATAACTGACTCAATTATTCTTTCTTGGGTATCAAACTCCTGAAGGGCAGGAATTTGACCTGTGTAGTAACAAGTTCTGCATATCCGGTAATTCGGAATTCTTTTTAGATACTCATATATATAGGTATAATAACAACATAGAATTATAACAAATCCTGAGACTACTTTCTAAAAACAGAAAAAAAGAACCCTGAGTTATTGACAATTTTTTGTCGAAAGCATTAAGCAGAATAGCGAAGAAGGCTCTTAACTTGAAAACAACAAGGTTCAAATTGAAACCCTGGTTCTGCCACTTACTAGCTGCATGCCTCAGTTTTCTTCATAGGCCTGTTATAAACTCCATGGGCTTGTTAATTACATTAGTCACAGTCATTGCTGTATCTGAACAGTGTAATAAGTAATGGGAATAACAATAATAGAAAACAGTTTTGATTGCTTTCCATCTGCCAGAGACTGAGCCCAGTAAACAAATAAGCACTTACTGCATTGTGAAAGTGCATTATTACGATGCTCATTTTATGAATGGGCGAATTCAAGCTTAAAGCTCAAGTAACTTACCTAAGGTCATACAGATAGGGAATGACACAACTGGGATTTGAACTCAAGCTCTCAAACTTGCAAACTAAACTTTAAAAAATATTTGCTACAATTAAGAAAGGTAGGAAGGGAGGGGGCAAAGGAAGGAGAAAGGGACAGAAAGAAAGAATAATGAACGATGGAATGAAAGGAAAGAAAAAAAGGAAATGGAAAAGGAGAGAAGGCAAGGCGGTGAGGAACGAGTGGGAGGCAAGGAAGATGGATGGGAGGAAGGGAGAAAAAAAGTAGAAGAAAAGAAAGGGAAGGAAAGAAACAAAAAACATCACAAGGTTGCTATGAGGGCTAAGTGAGATATGGTTATGAAAGCCATTTGTGATACACAAAGCAAGTTAAACATGCAAGGTAATACTGCATGATAGTAAAGGTAAGTATCAATAAGCATTGGGAATTAAATGTGAATACCAGTGGAGAAAACTGCTGTAAATAAGGCATTACAAAGCAAATCAAATTTAAAAGACTGACTTGACTGGTTGTTTACTGAAATTATGGGCAAAATGCATTTTCCTCACCCAGTCAGCTATACAGCTATGAAATCCTCTTTCGTCTGTTGGGCATAGAGGATGAATGTGCTCTAATAGGGGAAATGTTTCTCCCCACAGCTTCATTTACAGCACAAAAATGACAGCACAGAGGACCTGGCTTGAATCTGCTGGCATCAAATAGATCTAAGCATTCTGATGTCGCAAACAGCAAGGAAGGTAGTTATTCAGTCACATTTGCCAGGCAGTTCATCCAACTTTGGACCACCCTAAAATAGCCCTCCTATTTCCTCTCTATCATTCACAACAAATAAAAGAATAATCAGGTTTCAAAGAGTCACTTGGAGATATGGTAAGGTGTCTACAGGTGAATGAATATATTTCACACAAAATGATTTGCCACCCAGAGCAGATACTCAATACAGGGGAAATGAGCCATTTAAAAGCAGTAAAGACAGCCAGCCCTGGAAGGCCCTGGGTGGCACACTTAGGATCCAGTGTTCTAAGCAAGAGTGGAGAAGTAATTCTAAAACTATGGCCGGATTCACGAAGGTACCTTAAGTGCCTTAGGAGACAGGGTCTGAAAAATCCATTTCATCCTTTCAGCCACAGTTAAAAGTCATTTCATCAGAAAAGTCTTTTTTGATCTCCCACCTAGACTAGGTCCTCTAGCATGTACTTCCAGAGTAGTCTGTTCCTCTATATCACAGACCTTGTAATACTTTTAACCTTTTAAATGTTTTGTTATAACAAATTATAAAATACTCAATAACATTCTCCCCTGTACTCAATACCCAGATTCAACAGTCGTCATAAATTTACATTTGTTTCATCTAGCTCTTTCTTCTCTTTCTTCTTTGATATTAGTGAAATACTTAAAGCAAAACCCAGGCATCATGCCATTTCATGTCTAATTACTTCAACATGAATGTCTTAAAAATAATCAGCTGGCCAGTCGCGATGGCTCACGCCTGTAATCCCAGGACTTTGAGAGGCCAAGGCAGGCAGATCACCTGAGGTTGGGAGTTCGAGACCAGCCTGACCAACATGGAGAAAACCTGTCTCTACTAAAAATACAAAAATTAGCCAGGCATGGTGGTGCATATCTGTAATCCCAGCTACTCAGGAGGCTGAGGCAGGATAATCACTTGAACCCGGGAGGTGGAGGTTGTGGTGAGCCAAGATCACGCCATTGCACTTCAGCCTGGGCAACAAGAGTGAGACTCCATCTCAAAAAAAAAAAAAAATTAGCTATTTTTAAAAATTATTATTATTATTATTTTTGAGAGTCTCACTCTGTCACTCAGGCTGGACTCAGGCCGGAATGCAACGGTGCAATCTTGGCTCACTGCAACCTCCGCCTCCTGGGTTCAAGTGATTCTCCTGTCTCAGTCTCCCGAACAGCTGGGACTACAGGCATGTGCCACCACTCCCGGCTAATTTTTGTATTTTTAGTAGAGATAAGTTTTCATCATGTTGGCAGGTCTTTTCTCGAACTCCTGACCTAAGGTGATCCATCCGCCTCAGCCTCCCAAAGTACTGAGATTACAGGCATAAGCCACCACACCCAGCCTGATAGTTTTTTTAAAAAAACCACTATCTCAGCCTGGGTTCCCCCTAAAAGTAGAGCCGGAAACAGGGGCTTGTATGTAAGTTGTTATTTTGGGAAGTGATCCCAAGGAGTGTGGGGCTGAGAAGAGTGAAACAGGGAAGGAGGGAAAGCCTACCCAAGGATGCATTCTCAGAGAACCAATTCCGTGGGCACATGAGGCTGGGTTCTGCTGAGAACTCTCAGAGGAGCTGTAGAATGCAATTTAGATCATTTATTGAGTGACCACAATGGGAAGTATTTATCCACTGATTGTCCTACCCACTGGTCAGGAATTACCCGACGGGGCATTAACTCTTACACTCCCAGATTGGCAATGGAATGCTTCAGAAAGAGACAGAATAGCTGGAACAGTTACCGCAGGTGTCCCATAGGGGAACAGAGGCACCCAGAGCAGAAAGAAAGGCATGTGGTGAAGTTTAGGGGAGGTGCTATCAGGTTTTACCTGGGTAACACCAGGGGTAGCCGCAACAGCTGGGGTGAAAAGGTGGACTGAGAAGATGTGTGTGACACAGGACACAAGAAGTACTTGACACAACTACAATGCCATTGTCACTGCTAATCAAATTCATTCCAATCCCTAAGTACCAACTCACACCCAGTTCTAAATCAAATTACTCCATCAACTCAAAGACATCTTTTTAGAGCTAGTTTGGTCTAATCAGTACTCATATAGGGTCCACAACAAAACTTGGTTGCTGTGTCTTTAAATCTTGTAATCTAGAACAGCCCACTTTCACCTTGTTCCATGCTATTGATTAGCACAAAAAAAGTCAATTTTCCTGTAGAACATTCCATATTTTGTGTTTACCTGATTAGAAGGTCATTTCACTTATTGCTCTTTTTTAAATTTTAATTTTTTAGAGATTGGGTCTTGCTAGTTTGCCCAGGCTGGCCTCAAGTGATCCTCCTGCTTTGGCCTCCTAGAGCCCTAGGATTACAGGAGCTAGCCACTATGCCTGGATTATTTCATTTATTTCTCTATCTCCAATATTTTCTATAAATGATTATAAGCTCCAAGGGTTTGGTTAAACACAGAAAAGCTTTTCTGTCAAGGAAAGATTGCAAATGAGGCTATGTGCTTCACAGTGCATCCCACTGGAAGACACATGTGGGGGAGTGAATGGTGGCCCTCAAAAAGATATGTCCACAACCCAATCCTCAGATCTATGAATATTACCTTATATGGCAAAAGATGTGATTCACTTGAGCATCTTAAGAAGAGGAATTTACCCTAGATATCTCGGTGGACTGTAGGTGCAATCATATGTATTCTCACAGGACAGAGGCAGAGGGAGTTTGAAAGAGAAACACAGAGGTCTTACGAAGATGAAGACAGAGATTGTGGTGATGTAGCCACAAGCCAAGAAACACTAGGGCGGCAACCAAGAATCTAGAAGAGGCAAGAAACGAATTTTCCCCTAAAATCCCTGGAGAGAGCACAGTGCTGCCAGATATTGGACTTCTGGCCTCCAGAATACTCAGACAATAAATGCTGAGTAACAGCAGGAATGTAATAGCCTAATTCCTTCATTGCCAATTTCCCCATAAACTTTCCTTTTAATGCCTCCATTCATTGATGAGCGTAGCCTGCATTCATTATTTATTTAAGGGAAATAAAACAGTGATTTGTGTATTCTATCACTCCTTTCTCCTTTATTGGTAAGAATTTTTTCACACACAAAAATAAACTTTCCTTGATCACCTTGGGCTTTTTGGTTATTCTAAAATATAGTTCATACAAGAACCACTAAGAATAAATACTTAATTCCGCCTTTTTAACTGCTATATTCCCAAACAAGGAATTGGTCTTGATAGTAATTTAAATCCCTATTTGTGTCATTGTTTATCTAATATCTGTCTCCTCTACCAGACTGTAAGCTCTGTGGAGCAGAAAATCTGTCTACCTTCTTTGCTGCCTAGTCCATAGTGCCTGCCACAAAAGAGAAGCATACCTAAGACATTTTAATAAACAAGAACTTCTACTATCTTGGAGAAATCCCAGAGTCCCAGGAGGAATGTGAAGTCGCCCGCTTCTGCTTGCCTTTTTTTTTTTTAATCCCAAAGCCCTGAAATTATTTCAGGAGATTTCTTTTCCCCATCCCTAAAGCAAGGAAGCAAAATCCTCTGAGGCAATATAGCAGCTCCTTGTGAAGAGAGCCAAATTTTGAAAGGAAGGAATCTCAGGGCCACTTAGGTGAAGTCTCAACTTATTTTTCTCACCAGAACTATCCTGTTAGGATGTCAGTGCAGGGAAAGACTGTAGCAATCATCTAGTCAAGTGCATTTAAACTTTGCAAATTCAAAACAGCCATCACTACAGTAATAACATCAATCATAGTAGTAATAATCATAAACATACCATATGAATCTCCAGGCTCAATGAAACAACCCCTTCAGGAACATCTCAGGAAACTACATCTTAAGTTCCTTGGGTAATTCTGATGTAGCTTGTCTGCAGCACTGAGTTGGAACAATACTGCTATAGTGGAGAGGCTTTCAAAATAATATTTAATAACAGAACCATTGGTAAAACCTCTGTAAAGGTCTGATGTTTTAAAAATTAATTCACTCTAAAACTACTTAATGAAAGCTTCCTGAGAGCTAGAAACTATTCTAGAAGCTGAGCATACAGAGGGAAACAAAACTGAAAAGGCCCCTGCCTGCTATGGTTTGAATGTGCCTCCCCAAAATTCACATGTTGGGAACCTAATCTCCAATGCAACAATGTTAAGAGGTGGGGCTTAGTAAGAGATTGGGCCCCACCTCTCATAAAGTAAGTTCAGCCCCTGGTGCCTCTCTCTGTCTTGTGTGCTCACTCCACCTTCTACCATGAGATGACTCTTATTAGATGCCAGGACCATGCTTTTGGACTTCCTAGCCTCAAGAACCTTGAACCAAATTAAACCTCCATTGTTTATAATTTACCCATCTGTGGTATTCTGTTAAAGCAAAAGAAAACAGACTAAGACACTGCCCTTGTGGGACTCACATTGGGAGGCAGAAGGCATAGAACAAACTGAAAATAAATAAGTAAATAAGCATATACATATATCCCATAATAGCCCCCTTGTACCTGTCTTAGAAAACATAGGTTTTCCTGGAACACAATTGGAAAGTGTGCCCTCCACAAGTACATGAAGTTACACCAAGTTGTTACCCAACCTCCCAAAGCCAGACCCTGGCAGAGTGGGGATTCCTGCAAACATTCCTTCCTTTGACTCTTGTCTACACATGGCTCTTAACATAGAGGTCCAGACAATTTGTTCACTTGGCTTGAGTTTTCACTAGATAATGAACCCGGTTGGGAGGAGAATGACTACTAGAGGGAAGGAGAGAAATACAATCAGCATCAGAAATGGACCACCTTTATCCACATCAGCCAGGAGGCACAGCAGTTCATGGCAGGGATATGACTGAAGAATCGAGTGCAGGATTTTCAGCCTGTATTTTGCAGGACCAGAACTGAATCAGCATTACCTAAAGAGCCTTTCAAAATACTAAATCTTAGAATGTTGTCCCTGAATATCTTATTCAATGGAATCAGAGTGATACCTGGAAATATGTATTTTTATGAATCTCTGTATCAGACCTGTCTTTTTGTTGTTGTGAAAGCAGTAAAAAACAACTCTAGCCTGTTTAAGGGGAAAATAAATATTTTGGAAGTTTATAGTGTGGCTCTCAGAATGAAAGAAAATGCTTAAAATTCAGACCTTGGAAAGAATAAGAACTAAGAGTTATGGGAGTCTGGGAAACAAAACTTAAAGGATGGCTTCTCCACAGGTCATAGTAAAAAATAATTGGTCCCTACTGTTATCCATGCATGTGTCACTCTAGTCAAGATTAAATTGATTAAATTCCAATGGAAAGAATATGACTAACTTGACTTGGGTTATATATCTATTTCTTGGCCGTGGTAAGAGAGGTATTTCAATTATCAGTCCCATCAAAACTTCAAATCATGGAGAGATAGTTAGCCAAAGACAAAAAAAAAAAAATGCCGTTAGAGCAAATGTGCACCTCTACCTCCCCAGGTGATTATGACGCACAGCCAGGTTTGAAAACCAGTGGCTTGGTTCAACCACCAACCAGATATTTGAATTCTTCCTACAACAGACGTACCAATGCACTTGAATGCAAACTTCCCAAGATAGCTTGAAGTTTTTTCTTCTTAGAATAAATATATCAATTGCTTTTCCAAAGGAGTCTGCCCTCCCTCATTTCCCTGTTGAATAAACAGAGTATCTCACCTCACAGATAGTCCCAGCTAACTCCTCCCTGCTCAGTTTGCAAGGTCAAACTGGCATCTTACTATTCCTTAAGCACACATCTCCCGAAATTATTTTTCACTTGCTGCTCCCTCTGCATAGAACACTCTTCCTCCAGAAACCACATATCTTATTCTCTCCCTTCCTTCATTCAGTTCCTTAATTTAAATTACCCGGCTGGGTGCAGTGGCTTATGACTATAATCCTAGTGCTTTGGGAGGCTGAGGTGAGAATATTGCTTGAGCCCAGGAGTTCAAGACCAGCCTGGGCAACATAGTGAGACCTCATTTCTACAAAAAATTAAAAACTAGCTCAGCATGGTGCTGTGTGCCTGTACTCTCAGTTCCTCAGGAGTCTGAGACAGGGGAATCCCTTGAGCCCAGGAGTTTGAGGCTACAGTGAGCTATGATCATGCTGCTGTACTCCAGCCAGAGTGACAAAGTAAGATTTTGTCTCAAAAAAAAAAAAAAAAAAAAAAAATGGCTGGGTGTGGTGGCTCACGTCTGTAATCCTGGCACTTTGGGAATTTGAGATAGGCAGAGCGCTTGAGCTCAGGTTCAAGACCAGCCTGGGCAACAAAGTGAGACCCCATCTCTATAAAAACTATAAAAATTAGCCAGGCATGGTGGCGCATGCCTGTTCCCAGCTACTTGGGGGGCTGAGGTGGGAGGATCACTTGGGCCCAGGAGGTCAGTGCTGCAATGAACTGAGATCACATCACTGCACTCCAGCCTGGGTGACAAAGTGAGACGGTCTCAAAAAAAAAAAAATTAAGTTCACCTATTTAAAAATCAACTTCACTCCTCTCCCCAGTACTTCCTAATCCCTTTTCCTGCTTTTATTTCTTTATCACTTATCACTATCTGACATACTATACATTTTCTTAATGGATTTGTTCACTGTCTACCTTCCCCCTCTAGAATATAAGCCCCTTGAGGACAGGAAGCTAGTATGTTTTATTCGGTTCTATATCCTCACTCTTATAACAGTGCCTGTCATATTGAAAATGCTCAATAAATACCTGATGAATACATACACACACACACACACACATATATATATATATATATAACATCTTTGAAATACCTCTATCAGTATCAACTGTGGCACTTTGTTCAAAATTTGGCTTTATGTCCCACCCCCTTTCAGAACCTTCAGTAAGTGGAGACTAGGAATCTGCATTCAGAATCTTCCCAAGTGATGCAAATGAACAACTGAAGTTTGAAAATTGATACTTTAGCATTCTGCAAAACCAGTATAAGCCCCCTTTCATGTTATACTTCATTAGATGTTTAAAGACAGCTCTTCTATCCCCTTCCTCTCACCAACTTTGGGTTTTCTTTGTCTTAGACTGAACAGCTAAGCCTTCTATAGCCATCCATCCTACAAGGCCCCTTACTATCCCAGAAGGTCAGGCTGCATTCTCTGAATGTACTTCCATTCATTCTCTTTCCATTTAGAGTGATCTTGGTTGGGGAGTTAGTCTCTAACCAACAGCTCTCTAAAGACCCTTGCAGAGCTTTTTGAAATTAGTTCTTACACTTGAGAAACTCTGCCCTTTTTTCCCTTTGCACTATCCCTTGGGAAGATGTTCAAAAAGATGATAATGTTCAGGCTTGTGATCTCAGAATAGAAAATACACCCAGGCTGTGTGTTTCTGTCCTGTGTGTTTTTGCCCCATTAGAGACCAGACAGAGCATCTGTATATGAGTCTCCAACAAACGATCACATGAAAAATGATGTGTGATGAGAAGGCAAAGAGTGCAAAAGAGATTGTCAAGTGAAAGGAGAGGACATAAAGGAGCTATTGTCAGAGAGTGTGTTGGCCAACAGATAGATAGCAATCTAAAGAATGTCTTCTGTTAGAGCGCTGCATAGCATACAGTTTACGCTCTACCTGAGTAGGCTGGGTTTTGTTTCATTACAATGAAGGAGTAAATGGTACCTTAATACATATTTTCATTACAAGGGTATCTATTATTCAGATCAACTATGTTAACTAACTGATTATGCTATTGTGTATTTTTTTATTGTTCCAAAAGTTTGAAAAAACAAATTTGGCAAAAATCTTGGAACTCGGCTTTCCTACAAACTAGAGTAGTCTTTATTGATTAATTCATATAACCAACGTGCTAGGCAGACTAATATCCAACCCCTTGTCAAATATTCACACGTTAGTCCTCAGAACCTGTAAATACATTATGAGACAAAAGGCAAGTGTGATTATATTAAGAATCTTGACAAGGGTAGAAAATCTTGGATTCTCCAATAGGTGCAATTCAATCTCATGAGTCCTTAAAATCAAAGAATTTTTCCTGTGGTTCAGAGAGACGTGACTATAGAAGGATAATCAGAGAGATGCAAGGTTATTGGCTTTGACGTTGGAAAAAAGAGCCATAAGCCATGGAATGTCGGTGTCTTCTAGAAGCTGGAAAAGGCATGGAAACAGATTCTCCCTGACAGCCTCCAGAAAAGACCACAGCCCTGCCAATACCTTGGCTTTAACCCAGGTTTCAGACTTGCAAAATTGTAAGATAATAAATTTGTATTTATTGAAGCTACCAAGTACATGGCAATTTATTATAGAAGGAACAGAAAACTAATACAACCAACGTGCAGATGTAGTAATAAAATAAAGTATATCAGGCACTATGCTCATAATAGCTTCATTAGTAAAGTCCCAAATTAGAAATAATTCCGATCTACCAAAAGGCAATTATACCCTGGGTACTGCTCACATGGATATATCCAGTTGACAAAATTCATCAAACTGCAACAGACAATAAATACAATTCTCTACATGTATATTATAATACAATAAAATGTATTAAAGGGCAATGATGGTACATGTGTCCATGCATGTATCATCTATACTTTGCAATCATTTAAAATTCATGGTTTAAAAGAGAAGTCAGTAAACAATCTGGCTCAATGCCTGCTTCGAGCACAACCATACCCATTCATTACATATTCTCTGTAGTGGCTCTCTTGCTTTGGTGGCAGAATTCAGTAGGTGCAACAGAGACCACGTGTCCTATAGAGCCACTAAAATATTTCCTCTATAGTCTGTATTTCAGGGCATACCACAAGGAGTTCCATGTAGATTTTCTTAAGTTTCTAGATATTTTTTCACAGTCATTGGCACAACCAAAGGCAGAGCTTTCAAACCAAGTCTCTCACCTGCCAGGTTGGCAGCCAAGCAGGCAGTGGCTTTTTATTCATCCACTCGACAGATACATATTGCGTGCTGGGTAAACATGGGCTGGGCCCTGTGATAGAAGCTGGATATACTTAAATGTATAAATTATATATGTCTAGCCCCTTGTGGAGGTTATGATTCTATCAATCTGTGCAGTCCAGATGTAGAAGTCCCCAAAGGTGATTCATGAACCACCAGCATCAGCATCACTGGGAAATTGTTACAAATGCAAATTCTCAGGCCTACACTGCCTCTATTGAATCATATATCTAGGGATGGACCCAACTATGTGTTTGTACCAGATCAGCAGGAAATTCTGATGTATGTTCAAGTTTGAGAATCACTGAACTAAACCCAAAAGGTCTGTGCTAGGATAAATGTTTTATGAACCAGATTTTAAGAATGTAAATAGCTTTTCACAACACCCGTGTTGGAAGATACTTTGTCCACCTTAACTATCTGTCTTACTCCATTGTTTTGTTGCTTATAACAGAATACCTAAACCTAGGTAATTTATAAAGAAAAGGAATTTATTTCTTACAGATATGGAGGCTGAGAAGTCTGGAGTCAAGGGACGGCATCTGATGAGTGCCTTCTTGCTAGCTGGGACTCTCTGCAGAGTCCCAAGGCAATGTAGGGCATCACATGGTGAGGGAGCTGAGTGTGCTACCTCAGATCTCCCTTCTTCATCTTATAAAGCTACCACTCCCACTCACTTAATAATTCATTAATCCATTAACACATGAATCTATGAATTCATGAATGCATTAATCCATTCATGAGGGCAACACCTTCATGATCCAATCCCTTCTTAAAGTCCTCACTTCTCAATGATACCACATTGGGGATTAAATTTCAACATGAATTTTGGAGGAGACAAATATTCAAACCATAGCACTATCCTATGTAATAATTGATTTTTATTAAAGTTATAGGAAATTGACAGCAAAAGCACAACATAGAATGTGTAGATTGCTTAACATGTGCAGAATGCAGGGCAAGGCACTGCAGTCAATGCTAAGGAAATATAAAGGATGCTTGGTGCTGTGCTGCTTTCTCAGTGACAGAGAAAAAGAACCCACAGTATCAGCATCATTATACACCAGAAATTGTCAAACATTTTCTGTAAAAGTCCAGATTGTAAGTACTTTAGACTTTGTGGGCCACATAATCTCTGTCACAACTATTCAACTCTAGTGTTGTAGCATAAAAGCAGCATATTTATAGACAATATGCAAATAAATGGGCATAGCAGTGTTCCAATAAAACTTTATTTACACAAAGTGGTAGTGGGCCTTTAGGTTGTAGTTTGCTGATCCCTGTCATATACCATTATTACCATATATCATTATACATGATGCCATGAACCATGCTGTACGGCTTCACCACATATTTCATTTTGTTCAAACTTTTAACATAATTTTCCCTGTAGTTTTGTCATATATGATCACCTAACTTTGACCTTCAAAAGCTCTGTTAATATCTTGCTAATGAAAACATCATTCAGAGCAGTAACCTTCAAGATATAATCTTACTTCAATGAATGAATACATTCTACTTGTTTATTATCACAATACAAGCTTCTGTAAAAAAAAAAATTCTGAGGTTAGCATTGCTATTTTAGAAATTAGAAATTAAAAGAGGTTTAGCAATCATTGAAGTTCATACAAAAAATAATTTTTTGAGCCAGGGTTCAAACTCTAGGATTTTTGGCACTGAAGCAGCCATTTCTGGGTACTATCTCTCCATGGAGTAAATATGCTTCAAATCTAACCAGAAATTGGGTTCAGGGTACAAATGGAATATTCATGCCTCTGTGGCTATTTCTCCTCTTGACTGTGTCCTATAATTATTATTTCAGTTTAAAAGCATTTCATATCTTTAAATTTCATGACAATCATGCATACATCATAGATAAGTCATAACCCAAAACCCTAAGCACATTACTAGTTAAGTAATGATAGAATAGGAAACATTCTGTAACAGCTCAATCAGTAATATAATATCCTTCACAATATAGTTCTATAGTCATCTGTATTAGCCTGTTCTCATGCTGCATAGTAATAAAGACATAGCCCAGACTGGGTAATTTATAAAGGAAAGAGGCTTAATTGGCTCACAGTTCAGCATGACTGGGGAAGCCTCAGGAAACTTACAATATGTTACAACCAAGGGGAAGCAAACACGTCCTTCTTCACGTGGCAGCAGCAAGGAGAAGTGCCAAGCAAAAGGGGAAAAGCCCTTTATAAAACCATCAGATCTTGTGAGAACTGACTCGCTAACTAACTCACTATCACAAGAACAGGATGGGGAAAACAGCCCCCATGATGCAATTATCTCCACCTGGCCCCTCCCACGACATGTGGGGATTATGGCTACTACAAATCAAGATGAGTTTGGGTAGGGACACAGCCAAATCACATCAACATCTATCCCAGGTCTAATATCTACGTGACTGTTGGCAGGTCTTTTTCCTCCTTAGACAATTTTCCAGTCTAAAACGGAAGGTCTTGGTCTATTGTTTATAAGGCTATCTTTAAATTCCAAATTCTAATTCCATAACAATATGACATTCTTCCTCAAAGTCTTCCTTTCTTATGGAACACAATAGCATATGGTTACCAAATGCATACTTTGGCTCTTGATACATATGTTGAACCAAATGTCCAACTTTGTAGGATTTACATCCTTAAAAATTAAGAAATGGATCATTGCAAGCCATAGAGGAGAAACAAATATCTGAGGCCACCATCATTTCTAAAGAAATTGTAAACAAAACCAAAGATGATAGAATCTTCAGGGACTTCACTTGTGATATTCTGCAAATAGGAAGTGAAAATGAAAGTGATAAAATAAGGCTTGTTAAATCTGAGAATATGAGCAGATCTGTACAGATGGGAACATCAGTGAACAAGCACCCATGCACGTTTTCAGGTCAGATGAAGAGCCACTGAAAATAGATCAGAAAGCAACAGAGCCTGGCAGGGTGCATCTGAAAGAAAAGAATTTAAACTCAGCCTCCATGGGAAAAAGAAACTCACCCTCATCCCATTTCCCTTATAAGATACGGCTCTAATATGCTGGTCATTCAGAAAACAAGAGTCAATGGAGAGAAACACAGGATTTGGACAAACACATGAACAAAGAAGAGGGTTCCAGCCTTTCCTGGGTACTGAGCAGCTCAACAATATGGATGAATTTTTTTCATTCATGGTGAAATGAAAAATTTAAAACTTTTGTCATGAATCTACATTTATTTAAAGGGTCATATTATTTTCTCAGATTTTGTCCTTCCCTTTTTGTTGTTGTTGCTAGATTTCTTTCTTTTGCAAGAATGATGAGAATTTAGTTGGCTTTGCTTTCTTCTTTGTTGCCTTCACTTAAGAAAATAAAAGTAAATTTTGTCAACTTTATATCAGTTCCATTAAAAAAAAGTGAAATTGGGTACAATGTTCACTATTTGGGTGATGGGTACACTAAGAGCCCAGACTTCACCACTGCACAAATATACCCACACAACAAAACCACTTGAGTACCGTCTGAATCCATACCAATATTAAAAACTAAATTTAATTTAAAAACAAAAATATTTGAAATTATTTTGGTTCATGAAACCCAAAAGGCTCAGGGGCCTGCTTATCGTGTGACATTTGGATGCTGTCACTTTGTGGATCTTCATAACAGCTTCATTGTTGAGCGCCTATTCAAGTCAAGCACTTTACATTCATTATTTATAATTATTCCCCAAATTCTGCAAGGCATATATTGCCATTCAAAGTCTACGAATGAGGATGATGAAGTTCACAGAAGTTAAAGGACAAGCCCAAGGTTACACAGCTATTAAAATGGACATCCTCAATGCAAGCCCACAGAAATCTCCATGGTGGATTATTGAAAATTGGCAAAACTCTTTTTTTACTTCAAAGGGACACAAATGGCAATCAACAGACTCACATTCATCCTCACAGGCAACCCCCACAACTAAAATGTTAACATTTTCCCCAAACACCAAAAAAGTTGTAAGTGATTTTCAATGTTTATATGTCTTAATGTGGCTCAATCCATCAGTAGCATTTTGGATATACTCCATTTTGGAAGAGTTGGAAAAACAGTTGGCAGCATTTTGTGCATTTTATTTTAATTTAGAGGGGGGATATTTGAGATCTGCAATTAAAAAGAGGTTTGCTTTGGCTGTGATGAACTGATGTAATTCACAATTTAAACTCATTTGAGAAAAATAACAACAGCTACAACTGTCACATTTGCCAGGGAGGGAAATGGGATGAACAACAGCAGGACCCGGGAGGAGAAAAACAGCTCGTTGATAGGACTACAGATTATACAGATTAGTCATTGAAAGGGCGGAGTAAGCATCCATGGACAATCATTTGACATTTTATAAAATAGAATGGACTGCTTAGCAATATTTTCAAAGGGATTCACCAAGAAGCTTTGATAATGATGGCCTATTTGAAGCTACAACCTAGTGATGGGTGGGGTATTAAAAGATGGAAATTTTGCACACTGAATTGTTAAATTAGGATGTAAACTGGAGCCCAAAGTGGCATGAAATATACAGAACCAGTAGTCATAGAGGGAATCTTTCCATTCTGTCCTGTCACAAGTGAAAACTGAGAATTCTCACAGCTTGAGATTTTAAACCCTGGGGAAATTATAAATAGCTGGGTTTACTTAGGGACTTACTCTGGGTCTGCAAAACTAACATTTACCCATTGAGTGGTTTACCAGAAAGCCCATGTTCTTGTGAGGCTTATTGCAGCATCCTCTTTGAAAACTCCTCTGGCCTGGAAAGTGAATGAGACAATGACAGAAACTAAGTTTTACTTCCCATGTGATGAACTCAAGCTATGGCTCAATGTTTTGAGTTTTTCACTCAAGCAATCAATATATATGAAGGAAATGACAGTTTGAAATATCAAACTGCATTTTGCTTCTTGGGAGGAAGTTGGTTTCCCCATTTGCAGTTCTTCTGCCATGAAGATTGGGCTAAGAAGCTGAGACCAATTGCTTCAGAGATGGAGACAGAAGTGATACACAACCAGATATTTCCAGGAAGGAAAATGGGAAGCCGTGCTAACAGGTTTAGTCTTGAGGGAGACAAGAAAAAAGAAAGGCCAAGAATCTAGACCCTTGTGTCTTCCTATGTGCCTAGCAGATACGACCTTTGGACTCCAAAGTGCAACAAGCTAGCTACAGGCAAAGCCAGCATTAAGGACTGTCACCCCAAATACCAGAATGAGATAGGAGCCTCCTTATAGCAACTGCTCTGGGAAGAAGAGCCAGAGAAGGGGAAGGACAGGAATCTGGAGCAGCTCTGTCCAACAGAAACATCATGCAAGCCATGCATGCAATTAAAAACCTTCTGATAACCACATTTGAGAATGCAAAATTAAACAGGTAAAAATTTTAATAATATAGTTTTATTTAATCCAATATAATCAAAATTCTATAATTTTAGTATATAATCAATATAAAAGTACTAATCAGATATTTTAAATCTTTAAAATCCAGTGTATATTCCACTGGATTTCATTTACAGCAAAGATCAATTTAGACTAATCACATTTCAGGTGCTCAGTAGCCACATGTATTGAGTAGCACAGATCTAGAATAAATCAAGTTTAAATTTTGGGGCATTTTAAATCAGAAAAAAATAAGGGACCTTGAACAGACAAAACTATTTGCTTATTTTTCTGCTTACATCCAGGGCAACAGTTAAAGAGAAAAGAGAGACCAGTATTAGAAAAATAAAAGTTGGCCAGGCATGGTGGCTCCCACCTATAATCCCAGGGCTTTTGGAGACTGAGGGGGGAGGATCACTTGAGCCTAGGAGTTCAAGACCAGCCTGGTAACATATGGTAACATAACCTCTTCTCTACAAAATTTTTAAAATTAGCCAGGTGTGGTGGCACACACCTGTGGTCCCAGCTACTTTGGAGGCTGAGGTGAGAGGATTGCTTGAGTCCGGGAGGTCAAGGCTGCAGTGAGCCAGGTTCATGCCACTGCACTCCAGCCTCAATGACAGAGAAAGACCATGTCTCAAAAAAATGAAAAATAAATAAATAAATTAAAGTGGAACCATAGAATTATGTAATTGATTTATTGGACTATTTCAGGTTATCACATAGAAAATCTAATCCTACTGCACAGAAGTCTACTGAGTGCCTACCATGTGAGAGGTTTGGATGGGACTGAGAAAATGCAACTATTAATAAGACACTGAATTGTTTATGATGCTCAGGGGTAGGCCCATGGTAAAAAAAAAATATTAAAGACGTGATAGAACATAAATAGAGACAAAAAGCAACAGTGTGGGAATCCAGGAAAGGCAGTAATTAATGTTTCTGGGTTGCTGTTGGCCATAAGCTCAAGGAGGGTTGCAACCATATCTGTTTTATTTGCCACTTTCTCAACAGTACCTGACATAAGGCTCAATAAAAATGTGTTGAGTGAGTGAGTGAATGATTGCTGGTTAGAGAGAACCAGGTGAGGAAAGGCCTCATATTTGGTGTGGTATTTGAATTTGGCTTTAAAGAACTAACTGATCTTCACCTAGGAGAGTAGAACGCTTTAGACCAAAAGAACTGAACATCCAGGTAAGTGGATATTTAGGGCACATTCAGTCAATGATATTTGATCTTATGAGACAGGAGTGTAGATGGGGACAGAAGATGAGATGGAAAAGTTAGGTTGGGGCCAGATGGTAAAAAATGTGGAGGGGTTTCTATGAATTATTTGCAGGATTAGTCTATTCTAGCCATGTACCGATAGCAGTACAGTGTGGTTAAAAATTCCTGCAATGCTAAAACAGACTTTTACAGCATATTGATCTCCTGTTTTTAGAGCTTTCAGAAAGCAATCAACCATCAGACAGCCTAACAGTGGTAAACGACAGTATACATTCTTTAGAGCTGACTGTATATTGCTGTTGAATTTTCCCCATCTCAGTTAAATTTCTTTTTCTTTCCTGAATAAATTTACTGAGAGAACAATATAAGCAGTGAATAAAATGAAAATGCACTGGGTTACATTACACCCCAAAATAATAGAATGAGATTTTTTTTTAATGGGAAGAGGAGTGGCAATTTTTGCTCACTGTTATCATCAAGGATTTCTTATCTACTAAAATAATATCAAATATACTATCCAACTGGTAATATTAACACATAAATCCCAGGACTACAACTATAAATGTTTTTGCTATAAAAAAAGAATGTTCTTGACTAATATGGTACATTTATAAACTCAATGTGCATATGGCAATAGCAAGTTTAGAGAGTGGCAATAAACAAACAAAAAAATAAAGAGGAGAGGATAGTTTATGAAGCTTATAAAGGCCTTATTAGAGCATTCGGGTAATTGGAAATTTGAATATGGCCAATACAATTTGGACCCAGGTTAAAACAGAGTTGGTTCAGGGTTGTGGTTAGCAAAATAAACATCAGAGTCAGATATGCAAGGGTTTCCATACTGGCTCCTTTTGTTACTACAAGGTTAGTGCAAAAGTAATGGCAAAAACCGCAATTACTTTTGCATCAACCTAATAGAAAGTGACTTACCTTTCTGGTAGTCAGATTTTTATCCATAAAATGAGGGGATCATAACCCTAACACTGAGGGTTGTTATGAACACTGCATGCAATTATAAAGAAGTTCCTGACACATGGTAACAGCTCAAAAAAGTGATGGCTATTGTTCTTTAGTCATTGAACAATTTTTCAGCATCTATTATGTACTAGGTTCCGGAAAATCAGAGACAAAAACATCTGACTTGAAAAAGTTCATTGTCTAATGAAACAAATATTTTCTGTAAGAGCATACATCATTACATAGACCTAGAATATACGTTCTATATAATAATAGTAATGTGTTTCTCATACTGGTTCACATAGCCTAGCGTTTCTCAACTTCAGTGTGGTTGACGCTTAGGGATGGCTAATTCTTGCTTGTGGGGGCTGTCCTGTGTGTTGTACAATGTTTATACACATCTCTGGCCTCTACCTATGAGACACCAGTAGCATTCACCAGTTGAGATAACCAACAACATCTAGTCATTGCCAAATGTCTCTCCTTGGTTGAGAACTACTGGCATAGCCTGATGGAGATACTGCCTAAAAATCAGCCAGCATGGCTAAGGTTTTATTTAGTCCCCAAAACCTGACTCCACATCCCCCAGTTTGGTGACATAACCACTTATCACTACAGCATCATCTGAATCTTGCCTCTACTTTATGTTCTGACACCCTCTTTCCTAATCCAGACCCCCTCTCTCTCATCAGAGCCACCGCCCAACTTGAACTGGTCTCAGGGCCTCTTTTCTCTTCCCACTAATTATACACATGGTAAGTAGGTTGATCTCAAAACACAGCTCTGATCACAACACTCTCCTCTTCAAAAACCTACCCTTGTTCAGGGCAGGAATTTGCTAGAGCTTCATTGGTAGTGATAGAGGAATCAGTTTGTCTTGCTTTGCTTCGGACTTCCCCAGCTTTAGCATTTGAGATTTGAAAGACTGAGAGAGCCCTGGCAACTCAGGGTAATTAGTCACTCACAGCAGTGAATTCAGTTTATTTCCAGATAATTTTTTTGTAGAAATCCAGAATGTACATAACAGATATGAATCTTGGGCCTTAGACCCAGGTGGGTAAAATTTGTCATATATCTGTATTTGTATTTTTAAAATAACAGCTTAATTTCTGATTGTTCTTTTTTTTTTTTTTAGGAGGAAAGAAAATCTCACTCTAACACGTGACCTCTCCCACATTTCCAGGGTTGAGCCATAGTGCTGGGATCCTCGGCTGAGCCAAAAGTCTCAACAATAGAGGGGCTTTCCTGGTTTCTCAGTGATGTGTGGGACCAAGGATTTAGCACCGATTACCCCCACACTCTTCCTGCCCACTTGGCCCTTCCAGTGCACAGGGTCTCTGCTGCTTCCATGCTGGGTCTGTTCATGGACAGCCATTGTCCTGAGGCTTAACTACCTCCCAGGCAGCCATGAGGGCAGGATTCAGGCACTTCTAAACTTCCCTTTGGTCTCTCCAACCCCTCCTCAATGTGGAGGGATACCTCTAACCTTGGGGGATGGGGAGAGGAAATCATACACTCCCCTTTACTTCTTTAGGACGCTTTGGTATGTATACCTATAAGTTTTAGACTTTTTACTTTTCTATTATCTTCCTCACCCAATTCCTCCAAAATTTAGTCAAGGGGTCATCAACAGGTGGCCCTGTGGCTGACTACAGCGCACAGACAGGCATCGTGTGGCTTGCACAGTGTTTTGTTTTGTTGTTTAAGTTAGATCTGAATCCTTTAAAGGAGAAAAGTGGCTCTTCAGTTTACTACAGACCTCATCATCTCCTGGGTCTCTTGCACCCAGTCCACTTGACCTGTTTACGTTCCCTGCCTCATCCTTCCAGGTAATTTGAGATTCCAACCTGCGGCCTTCACTATGGAAAAACAAAACAGGTCATGAGTGTATAGAGCATATTCCTATTTCAGTTGAAGGAAATACACAGAGGAAACATAATACAGATTCATATCTGTGACTCTATAGATAACAAATTCATGTCTCAAAATACTATGTTAGCCACACATGAAAAGATGGCAGCGAAGGTGCCACAGTGATGTGCGGGTAGGAGGTGCAGAGCACTAACACCTGGCCTCCTGAGTTTCGAAACCACAAGTGTGCTGGATGAATACAAATCTGTACAATGGCATTTCAGACTGCGTGTCATAAGGCAATTATCTCCTTTTTTAGTTCTCTCTCTCAGCCTCAACAATCAAAACTATGTAACTTGCCCTTGCCTTCATCTGCTCTGCTCACTTTGCCCTGAATGATTTAGCTCATTATCTTCCCTCTATCCCTGAATGTCCTTCCTACTGATAGCTATAGTCAGAAGCTTAATTATCCTTCAAGTAGGAACTCAAACTCTATCTTCTTATGCTTTTACAAAAGGTTCTTGTCATCTTTTCAGGCTCATCCTCCTTTACCAGCCCATTAGCCGTAGGAATTCCTCAGGAATCTTAGGGCCTCTCTTTTGATCCCACTCCTTGGAGAATCTCATTCATGATCATAGGTTCATTTATTATCTTTATGCAGATGGAGCACATATATATATATATATATATAGGCTCAGCCTGGGAGAGACCACATATTTAATTTTAACAGTTCTTTTTGGTTGTTGTTGTTTTAAGACAGGGTCTTGTTCTGTCACACACGCTGAAGTGAAATGGTGTGAACACAGCTTACTACATCCTCAAACTGCTAGGCTCAATCAATCCTTCTGCCTCAGCCTCCAGTGTAGCTAAGATGACAGGTATGCATGCTCAGCTAACTTTTTTATTTTTTGTAGAGACAGGGTCTCACTTTGTTGCCCAGGCAGATCTCAACAGCTCCTTTTTTTTTTTTTTTTGGATGTTTCAAAAGCATCTCAAGTTCAACATGACTTAACTAATGATCTTTCTCCACTTAACTGAGACCCTTTCTCATGAATGGCCACTGTCAATCATCCATTCTATTAACATGTCAGAAACCTAGATGTTGTTTAGGATGTGCCCTTCTGTCTTACTACCCATATCTAAAACATCACAAATGTGATGTTTTGTAAGGGGAAGATGGCCCAATAAGACCCACTCAAAAGATGGTGTATCCAACTCCTGTGTTCATCATTGTAAATTGTGGGCACTTTGATTTCCTTCTTTTAGTGTTTTTGGAAGGAATCATTTATCAATTCTGGGACATTGATAGTGTGAATTTCATAATCAGTAAGGATAAGAAGGGAAGTGCCTTGGCTGTGATAATTCCCCAGGATAAATATCACAATGTGAGGACCTATCTGAGTAGCCCACTCATGACTCCAGGTCCCTACCACTCTCTGTCACTGTGAACCCAGCTGTATTAGTCTAGGTTCTCCAGAGAAGTAGAACCAATAAGAGATACAACTATAGATATAGATTTACTATAAGGAATTGGCTTGCATGATTATGGAGACCAAAAATTCAAAGATCTGCAATAGGCAAGTTAGATACCCAAGACCAAAAGCAAGAGGAGACTGATGTTCCAGTTTGAACACAGACAGAGAAGGAGAATTTTTTTCTGCTGCAGCCTTTTATTTTATTAGGCCTTCTCAACAGATTGGATGAAGCCTGCCCACACTAATGAGGGCAATCTGCTTTACTCAGTCCACCAATTCAAATCTCAATCTCATCTAGAAATACCCTCACAGTTACACCAAGAAATAATATTTCACCAAATATCTGGGCACTTCATAGCCCAGTCAAGTGGACACATAAAATTAACCATCACTCTCACTAAACATTGCTAACTCATCAACTCAACCTACACTACCATCCCACTCAACTTCACCTCACCTCCCTACCAACCATCAAGTCAACCTCACCTCACTAACTCATCAACTTCAGCCTTCATCCCGCATGAAGGCCAGGTTCACCAAAGAGGCATGCATCCCTTCTCCTCTTAATCACAAGCCCCAACCATTCCTGGTAGCAGAGGCTGTGTCTAACCATCAGTCTTTCTCTGAAGGAGAAAAGAATGCCATAAAAAACACAGCATTTCCCAAAGTTGATTCTATGGAACACCAGTCCCATAAGATACTCTAGGGAAAAAAAGAAAGATTTCTTGAAAACAAAATGTTATATCCCCGTATGAGTTTTCTATGCTGCATAACACATCACCACAAACTTACCAGCTTAAAACAACAACCATTTTTTATCTAGGTCAGGAGTCCAAGCTTGGCTTGGCTGGGTCCTCTGCTCAGAGTCTAACAGGGGTGAAATCATGGTGTTAGCTATGTTCTTTTCTGGAATTCAGGGTTGTCCTCCAAGCTCACATCGTAGAATTCAGCTCCTGGTAGAGGCTGAACTGAGGCCCCCAGAAGAAAGAGGCGGACTCTCTCCATAGGCAGTCGTATTTAGCTGTCTGTTCTTCAAGGTCAGCATGAAGAGCCCAGTCCCTCTTATTAAGTCAGGCCCACACAGGAGATTCTCTTTTTTGACTAATGCAAAGTCAACTGATTTGTGATCCTTCACTTTTGCTACATCATACAGCCTTAGTCACAGGAGTGCTATCCCATCAGTTTCACAAATCCCACCCTCACTCAGAGGAAGATCAGATAGGACAGGTAGGCTGGGGGGTTAGAATCCTAGGAGCCTGCCATAACTCAGATTTAGTTTGTGAATTAGCATATTATGGGCTCTGAGAAATCCTATAGTAAAGAAATACAATTAACTTTGTTCCACCTATTGTTAACCAAATTCAATAGGTGGCCCAAATAAAAACGTAATTTTCACATAGCACCGATTATCATCTTTGTAATTACTGGTTGGTGTCATCCATGTTTTGGGATATGCTGAAACAGAAAAGGTCTGCACTGTGAGGTTAGACTGTCCATGATTAAAATTCCCACACTGGACCAGGTGCGGTAGCTCATAACTGTAATCGCAGCACTTTGGGAGGCTGAGGCAGATTGTTTGAGCTCAGAAGTTCAAGACCAGCCTGGGCAACGTGGCAAAACCCCGTCTGTACTAAAAATACACATGCATAAAAAAATTATAAAGAAAAAAATTTTTAAAAATTTTTAAAGGAAAAAAAATCCCCACTGTGACACTTCCAAGTGACTTCAACTTGGGCAAATTTCTTGACCTCACATAACCTTAATAAAATGGATGTGGACTATCAGCACTCTGCTTCTCAAGCTGTTACCACAATGCAACGGAAGTAATTAACACCTTGGAATATGCCTGGCACAAGTTAGAGGTCCAAAAAGATTTTTTAAAACAAAAATTCTTTCCCATTTTTCACATGAAATTTTATAAACAATTACAAAAATGATACTCTATTAATGTTAGAGTGTTATAAGCTTCCTAGGTAACAGACTTGAAGCTTCATAACATCCTTAAGCTAAAAAAATTACTTAAATTTAAGAGGTAGGTTGGGCGTGGTGGCTCATACCTATAAACCCATCACTTTGGGAGGCTGAGACAGGTGGATCACCTGAGGTCAGGAGTTCGAGACCAGCCTGGCCAACATGGCAAAACCCCTTCTCTATTAAAAATAAAAAAAAAATTAGCTGTGTGTAGTGACGCACACCTGTAGTCCCAGCTACTCAGAAGGCTGAGGCAGAAAATCACTTGAACCCAGCAGGTGGAAGATGCAGTGAGCCGAGATCACGACATTGCACTCCAGCCTGGGCAACAGAGCAAGACTCAGTCTCAAAAAAAATCATCATCATAATTAAATAAATAAATAAATTTAAGAGGTAGAATCTTTCTTTATTCTGCCCATTGTAATTAATTTATGTTTAAAACAGCATGTTTCATCCATACTACCAGCACAATGAATCCAGAAATGACTCATTGGCATATGTATGTGAAGAGTTTCTGAACCCTTCTAAATCACCAAAGCAACAAAAACATGAAGAATTTGATGTTATTGTCTAAGTTGAATTGGTTAACATTGATTGAGATGTAACAACAATGTTAACTGCCATTCCTTTTATAACAATTCAAGCAAAGTATTATGTAAAGCCTTCAGCAACATAATGTAAATAACAAGCTATTTAATGCCTTCAGAACAAGTATCAACTATTAGAGAGAAATTATTTGACATTTGGGCTAACCTGCAGGGGAATGTCTGTACAGTACTCATTAAAAAGGTATAAAATGACAAAACTTGTGATTAATATTTAAACACTGTAACAATTGTGTGACCTCCTGCAAAGCATCCTTTCTCAGCCTCAGTTTGCTTATCAATAAAATGAGTACAGTACCCACATCATAGGAATATTGTAAAGATAAAATACATAAAACTTAGTGTAGTGTGCATTACTTATTAAATGCAAAGTTAATTATTATAGAAATTCAAGTTACAATTTGTGTTAGTCCATTCTCACACTGTTATGAAGAACTACCTGAGACTGGGTAATTTATGAAGAAAAGACATTTAATTGACTCACAGTTTCACAGGCGGTACAGGAGACATGGCTGGGGAGGCCTAAGGAAATTTACAATCATTGCAGAGGTGAAGGGGAAGCAAGTATGTCTTCTTACGGATGGCAGGGGAGAGACAGAGAGAGAGAGAGAGAGAGAGAGAGAAGGGGAAGATGCTACACACTTTCAAACAACCAGATCATGTGAGAACTCTATCACAAGATAGCACTTGGGGGATGGTGAAAAGCCATTAGTAACCACCTCCATGGTCCAATCACCTCCCACCAGGCCTTGCCTCCAACACTCAAAATCCCAATTCAACATGAGATTTGGGTAAGAACACAGAGCCAAACCACATCACAATTTGACCTCAATTTTTGTTGTATGTTGTGCTTTGAAATCCTTGAATGAAAAGTTGTTGATGAATTCTGAACAATTCAGAAACTTTAGACTGAAGTTCATGTTGTATCTATCACTTATTAAAAGAAAAAGAAAAAAAGAATGATTGTATTATTCAATGTCATTAGGCATTAACAGAGGGAAGAAAAGTATAGAGAAAATACTGCTCACAAGCAAAATTCTTTCCAAATGGAATCCTTTACAATGTATCCCACGAGGCATCTGTAGGTCTTTAGGGACACAAAACAATTTATTGAAACTTCTGTGCAAATTGAAACTCATATTTGGAGAAATGCATTAAGAATATACAGATTATTCATGCTCTTCTCTGAAGGAACTGCAGAGATCAGTTTTATTATACAAATGCTCCTTCAGTGATTAAAATCCCTTCCCTCTGACATATGCATGAGAAAGGAATAAAAGCAAGTGCATAAAAAGTGAAACCTACTCTGATAGATAAATTACATACATTCAAGAATGAGGAAAATTGTGTGTGCATGTTATCATATTAAAAAAATAAAATATATTTGGAACTCCTTGAGTTTCCCTCCTCAATAATGAAAGGCACAGAATGAGAATGTTCACTTATAGTGATTTTATCAGCACACCATCAGTGAGGCCAGAATGAATGGTAGACATTACTCTTGCAGAAACATGAATAGGATATCATTTTGATATTACTGCTGCAAATACAGCTAGCAAAGCCAATGTTCATTCTAAACTGCTTGTCAAGGTTTCACGAGAGTCACAACAAATAAAGAAAAAATCCTTGCAATTTAACCAGCTTTTACTGGGAGCTGTAATGTACCCAGCCCTTTCCTGGGCACTATCATAAATATAAGAAAAAGATGTTGACATTTTCCAGCGCTAACAGGTGAGGTTGTGTTAATTCTGTACTCCACAATTCCAAGGGAGCTAGCCTGAGAGTTTTTATAGTGTATAAAACATACGGTTGAGGCTGGGCATGGTCGCTCACACCTGTAATCCCAGCACTTTGGGAGGCCAAGGCGGGCAGATCACCTGAGGTCAGGAGTTGGAGACCAGCCTGGCCAACATGGTGAAACCCCGTCTCTACTAAAAATACAAAAATTAGCTGGGCATGGTGGTGGGTGCCTGTAATCCCAGCTACTTGGGAGGCTGAGGCATGAGAATCTCTTAAACCCAGGAGGCAGAGGTTGCAGTGAGCCAAGATCACACCACTGCACTCCAGCCTGGATGACAGAGCAAGACTTTGTCTCAAAAAAAACAAAAAAACACAAATACAAAACATAGGGTTGGGATTCACTCACTTGGGGGCGCGGGGCACCTGACTTTGCCACATAAAGTGTAAACATGGGTAAATTTCTTAAATTTCAGACTTCAATTCATTTATTCATCAAATGAGAATAAAAATACCCACCTCTTATCTTCATTATGGGGATTGAATGGATTAATGTATATAAAATATTTAACCTAATATGCTATAGACGTGCCATGGTGGTTAACGTCTGTCTTTGGCTTTCCCCAGTATTAGCCTCTGAGACAGGGATTTTGGTGCAAGAAGTTTATTTGAGAAGTGATCCCAAGACACAGGGAGAAAAACAGAGATATGAGACAGAGAAGGAAGATAAAGGGTGATTTCTTGAGGAGGTGACTGCTGTGGGTAACAGAACCCAGCTCACTGGGGGAACTCAAAACAAAGTAGAACAGCTTTAGAATTACCCCTTCCCAGAAGCAAAGGCATTAGGGTACTTATCTACCAACTCTCTGTTATTGGTTTAGGATTGATTCCTGGAGCATTAACCTTTCTGCACTTCTAGCCTGCCCTGCATGCTGACCAAGCTTGCTTCCAAAGACAGAGAAATGACTTTAGGTGGAGAGAATTAAAGGGCTTTCAGTAAGCTGACTACAGAGGCAATCACTTAGAGGATATAGACAAGCTTAAATAGGATCTTCATGACTAAGACTTTATTTAACTTCCCCATGACTCCTTAGCCTCTAGGCTCTCACTGCTTTATGATGCTTCTATAATTCAGGTAAAATCTTTCTAATTGTATTCTTTCCATTTGAAAACATTAGGCCAACAGGATTCGAATGTATACCATCTGGGTTGAGTGGAATTAGAGCTTTGAACTTGGACATCCAGATTTTATACAGAGTTGGCTTGCTAGATGCTCTCAAAGAGTTCACAATTGAATTGGGGAGACTGTACATACACAAGTGAAAACATGTAAGTCAAATGCAATTTAGAAGTTTAAGGCACTAAAGTCAGTGCAATGGCATTTTCTAAGAGGTAAGACAAAGTTTCATCACTGCAAAATCTGCTGAAATTCTTAATGTTTTTCATCTAGTATCATTTTCCATTTTACTTTGAAATTTCAAGGCATCTGAATAGAGCAACTTAGTGTTGACTTGTTAAAGAGTGAGCTGCTTGGCATGATAGTAAAATGGACTAATCGTTCAGTATAGTAGAGTAAAAACGACCAAATTTTGGATACTGAGTTCTTCTGGTTTATTATTTTGAAGAGAAAAGAGAGAAGAAAATAGGTTATTTCCCAACTGTGGTATAAATACAGCATCAAAGCTGAAAGCAAGCATATAAAATTGGAGAAGCTTTTCTGAATATGTAAGTTGTGCTAATTAGAGTAGATAAAAATCAACTAATGAGTGTCTAACTTTGTGTGCAGATCTGTGCTTAGAAAGATGGTGGGATAAGAAAAAAAAACAGGCTTTACTGAGTTAAAAAACAGAGATCTAAGCTCTGCTTCTTATTAGCTGAGCAATTAGGTAACTTAGTTTCTCTCTCCGAAGTCTAAATGCATATTCCCTGAAATGGGCATAATAAGACTTACCTCACAGTAGTGTGAAAAGAATATGACATATAAATGCAACATGACATATAAAAGTGTTAGAGGCCATCAACAGGTGAACAGACAAACAAATTGTGGTATATCTTTACAATAGAATGCTACTCAGCAATAAAAAGGAATAAATGACTGAAGCAAAAACCAACACGAATTAATCTCAAAATAAATACAACAGACAAAAGAGAGTATGTACTCTTAGGATTCTATTTATATAACATTTTAGAAAATACATAATAATCTATAGTGATAGAAAGCATATGAGTGATTACCTGAGGATGGAAGAATACAGAGGAGTGAGAGGGCACAGGAAACTTGTGGGGTAAGCGAGATGTTCATTATCTTGATTGTGGTGCCGGCTTCATGGATGTATACATATGTCAAAATTTATCACATTGTGCACTTTAAATGCATGCCATTATTGTATGCAAATTTTACTACAATAAAGCTGTTGACAAAACAGTATCAGATGCTCAGTAAATGCAACTGTCCTTTTCTAAGTGTGTGTTTATCGGACCTTAATGCAACTTCCTTGGGGTCAAATTTGGTAAGTCCAAATCAGCTGAAGCTATACAGATTTTGTCTGCCCATCACTTCTTTCTTCTTCAAAAGAGCAACAAACAGGATTGCCCCTCTTTTGGTAAACCTCACCTCCCTGGCTCAAAAGCATGGTGCTTATTGGGGTTGCCAATCATACAGAGCCAACATTTTGGCCACTTAGGAATGGGCATGTGCAGGGAACACCATGTGGCCCTTTCAGATCCCCTCTACCAAATGCTGTGTGCCCAGCCCCCAACTACTTCTTCCTTTTGCTGCAAAGTTTGCATCTGCAACCTTCTTCAGAGGATTGCCTTGGAGCTAACAGGGCTGCTGTGCCTATAGAGAGCCAGGATTTACATCCCACTGACCAAGGCGAGCTGTAACCAATGGCTGGCACAGTGTTGCTTTTGCCCAGCTCCCTTGCTGTGGGAGGGGACAAACTCTGACATGTAATTTATGCTCTAAGCTCTCTGTGGGCCAAGGCTGGCACTTTACCTGAAATTGCAGCTTTGACCAGTAATTTTCTCTTCTTTATCCTGCCTTCCTATACCCTTACCATTTTCTACTGAAAAAATTTCCTTAATAAAACCTCTTGTACCTGAATCCGACTTCAAATGGCATGGCAGCCACCTCTTTGGCCACTGAGATTTCCAGGAATACACCTGGGACCCCAGCTGACCTCATAAGGGTCTTTTAGATATTTTGAGACTTGAGCTGGGGCTATCTTTCCTCTTTGGTCATAAGGAAGTATGGATGTGACACTGTAGCTCCTAGGTTCCTCATCTTGAGAGAAAAAAAAAAACTACTTTGAAAGGAATGCTAAACAGAGAAACTCACCAGAGATGAAGTGAGAAACTCCTGGTGATGGTTGGGTCCATGATGCCAGATACCTTTAACGACAGCACTCTTTTTCCTTCTGGGGTTGTTCACGCTGACCAACAAATAAAGCATGTATTTTGAGTCATATTCAAATATTTAAACAATATTTTTCATACTTTTCAGTTGTTTTTAGTAGTTTGAATTGATTTTCTTTGGAATATCAAACTCTCCCTTTGCACAGACTAAAGAGATGAAATCACAGTGGGGGAATTTGGAACCTAATGAAAGAATCTTAGGTTTCTTTCATTAAAAATTACACTTTTCCACAAGACACAGACAATAACATAAAAACTCATTGTATCAAGGAAAAGCTAATCTTAATGGCACAGGCTAATGCTGATAGTATAAAAGTGACTTCCTGAGAAAGTTTAGCTCACAAATGCTCTGAACCCTTACTAAATCAGATGGATAGCAGGACCATTAATGGCTTGGAGAATTTTCAAATTGAAATTTGCTATTTTGTGCAGAATATTAGAATAGTGCTTCATTGGCTTGGCTAAAATCACACGAATGACATGAGAATTACTATTTTAATTCATTTAATGATTGCTTGATGAGTTAAAACTTTTTGCCTCCCTCTTGTTTTAATTTTAAAAAATTAATCCACTCTAAAAGATGAGATACATGAAAATAAAACATTTCATGCAATAATCTTTGCTGTTTTTAGTGGTTTTTTAGTGGAGGGGGGAGATATATCTAGGATTATTAAAGGTCAAAAAGGTGAGATTGGCAATATTAAGTGTTACAGTATTTCTGCTCTAAGAACAAATATTTATAATAGTGGTCCTCAACCAGGGGAGATTTTACTCTTCCTCCCCACCCCCGTGTATTAGTCCCTTTTCATACTGCTATGAAGAAATACCCGAGACTGGGTAATTTATAAAGAAAAAGAGGTTGAATGGTCTCACAGTTCCACATGGCTGGGGAGGCCTCACAATCATGGCAGAAGGCAAAAGGCACGTCTTACATGGCAGCAGGCAAGAGACTATGTGCAGGGGAACTGCTCTTTATAAAGCCATCAGATCTTGTGAGACTTACTCACTATCATGAGAATGGCATGGGAAAAACCCACCCCCAAGATTCAGTAACTACCCACAACAAGTGAGGATATGGGAGCTACAATTCAAGATGAGATTTGGGTGGGGACACAGCCAAAGCATATCATGCTTCTAGGGGATATTTAGCATTATAGCATTTAGAAAGATACAGTATCCAGAAAGATTTTTGATTGTCACAAGTGTAAAGGAGGGGGCAATTGCTACTGCATATAATGGTAGAGGCCAGGGATGCTGCTAAATATCCCATTATGCATAGGACAGACCCACACAACAAAGAATGGTCCAGCCCAAAAGGACAATAGTGCAGAAGGAATGAAATCTTCATTTACATCCTTGCTACCATATCTTCCCTTTCTTTTACCTCAGAGCTGTACCCTGGAGAAACAAAAGGAACTACTCTAGACTGGAGTCTAAGTTAAAATGTAAATCCTGAAACCTCCTAGCCATGCTATCTAAGGTAAACTACTTTGCTTCTCTGTACGTTTTCCTTCGAATTTTGTAACAGTGCAATAGCACTTACCTCTTAGAGCTATTCGGAGAACGAAATGAGGTAGACACTTCCAGTAAAACTGCTTAGCACAGTGCCTGCACATAACATAGATCCAACACAGCTTAGCCATTTGTTGTTTTTGTTACAACAAGTAGAAGTTTGGGGCAGGTATAGAAGATAAAGCAAGAGGCTGGGTTTGGTGGCTCGCATCTGTAATCCTAGTACTTTGGGAGGCCAAGGTGGGTGGATCACTTGAGGTCAGGAGATTGAGACCAGCCTGGCCAACATGGTGAAACCCTGTCTCTACTAAGAATATAAAAATTAGCTAGGCGTGGTGGTAAGTACCTATAATCCCAGCTACTTGGGAGGCTGAGGCAGGAGAATCACTTGAACCCAGGAGGCAGAGGTCGCAGTGAGCAGAGTTCAGGTCACTGCACTCCAGACTAGGCAACAGAGTGAGACTCTGTCTCAAAATAAATAAATAAATAAATATGAAGTAATATTTTCATTGGGCTGTTTTTATTAACCCATATTAATACTAGAGATATTTTATTGTAGCTTAAAAAGTAAAACACTAGAATTTCATTTTAAAAATTACTGTATATCTTCTACCACAGACATCCTTACTTCATTCTTAAGCCCTAGCCTCACCATTCTTTTTAATCCCAGAACCTCTTGTTCTTTCCTAATTCTCAACCTGTCCCTATCTTCACCTTTTTTTTTTTTTTTATAACTTGAACTTATCTTACATTCAGGGGGTGCATGTGCATAAAGGGGTGTCGGTTCCATGGTTATATTGTGTAATGCTGAGGTTTGGGGTATGAAGGATCCCATCAACTAGGTAGTGGGCATAGTACCCAACAGGCAGTTTTTCAGTCCTTGTCCCTTTTCCTCTCTCTCCCTTTAGTAGTCCCCAGTGTCTCTTGTTTCCATCTTAATGTCCATGTGTACCCAATACTTAACTCCAACTTACAAGTGAGAACGTGCTATTTGGCTTTCCTGTGTTAATTTGCTTAGAATAATGGTCTCCAGCTGTATTCATGTTGCTGCAAAGGAAATGATACTTCTTTATGGCTGCATAGTATGCCATAGTGTACCTGTACCACATTTTCTTTATCCAGTCCACCACTGATGGACACCTAGGTTAATTCCATGTCTTTGCTATTGTGAACCGTGCTGTGATGAACTTCAGTTAATTCTTACTTTCCCCCAGCTCTCTCTGCATTCCTGAATTCCACAGGCTTTAAAGCAAAGTTCCAAGTAGGTTATAAGACCAGGCAGTATAAGGTCATGGTCTACAGGGCAAATTTTGTCAACATCCTTGCCTTTGTTTGGTCTTCTTCTTAAAAAAAAAATGTTTTTATTTTATTTGACTGCCTTTAGGTAGGACACATACATGTTACCAAGGCTCCCAGGACTCCTTATTCCCTTGTTTGGCTTACTTTATTAATTTAGGTTTCCTTGCTTTGTCTCCTGAAGGCAACTGGGTTTAGATGCTGCAGGAGGTTAGAGGCGGAGGATTTGACTGCGAGAAGGACTGAGGAAGGCTACTGGAAAGAGCTAAGCACTGCAGCAGTGAGCTCAGGAAGGTGGTGGAAAGGGCGGCATTATGGACAGTTCAAAAGCTGTGAATACCTGTGCCAAACTAGAATGTATATGGCCTTTTCTGAGGACAAAGAGTATCACAGCCTGGGTAAATAAACCATCAGTGCAGGAGAGCCACTGCAGAGACAGTCAGAAACATATATTTAAACCAGAGGCTCTATAGAATGAAGCATTAGGTGGAAGAATTTGGATTTTATTTGTAGCAACAGAAAGTATTACAGTTAAAAAAAAAAAAGGACATGGAAGTAACAAAAGGAAAAGGATCTTTTAATTTTTTTAGAAAAATAGATTTTATTTTTTTCCTATCAATTTGTGTTCCTTGTAGAAAGTCTAGAAAATAAAGGAAATGGGTCGGGTGTGGTGGTTCATGCCTGTAATCCCAGCACTTTGGGAGGTCGAGGCAGGTGGATCACGACATCAGGAGTTCGAGAACTGCCTGACCAACATGGTGAAACCCAGTCTCTACTACAAACACAAAAATTAGCTGGGCATGGTGGCACGCACCTGTAATCCCAGCTACTCAGGAGGCTGAGGCAAGAGAATGGCTTGAACCTGGGAGGCAGAGGTTGCAGTGTGCCGAGATCGTGCCACTGCACTCCAGCCTGGGCAACAGAGCGAGACTCCACCTCAAAAAAAAAAGAAAAGAAAAGAAAGGAAATCAAAATCACCCCACCCACCTCCTAGCCTTCAAATTATTTATAGTTACCATAGACACACACACACACACTTTTAAAAACAAAATTTAGAGTCATCTATAAAATTTTTAGTCTATTTTAAAAATTTGATATATCAACAGGATTTTTCCAAGTTGTTAAAGTTAACTATTTTTTTTAAATATTGTGTCTGATATAATTGCAAAAGTAAGCAAAGATCTGTGTTCACTGCAACATTATTTGTAAAACCAAAAACCCACTAAATGTAAAAACAATATGAATATACTTTAATAGGAGCAAATGATGACTTACTAATATTTATTGAGCATCTACTGTGTGCCAGGCACTGTTCTAGCCATCGGAAATGCAATAGCAAACAAAGCAGACAAATTATTTGCACTCATTGAGCTTACACGTCAATGAGTTTATATTCTGGTGCAGGGGTTAGCAAACTTTTTCTGCAAAAGGCCGCATATTCCATGTTTTTAGTTGTATGGCCTCCAGGGCAACTACTGAATTCTACCATTGCAGGTGGAAAGCAGCCATAGACAATACATGCACTAATGAGTATGGCTGAGTTCCAATAAAACTTTATTTACAAAGATAGGCAGTAGGCTAGATATATATGTAGATACAGATTATAGATATATAAAGAGAAAATATTTGAACAGACAATATATAGATATAATAAATTATTGGACTAGAGGCTTTAAACTATTCTAGGATCTGAATATATTAATAGATTGCCAAATTATTTCAGAAGGATGTAACAATTTAATTTCCACTTCTACCAACAAGTAGAAGAGTGCTCACTGCCTCCACAATTGTAGCCACATTGGGCATTTTAATTTATTTATTTAAAAATGTACAACTTTAATAGGCAGTATTATATTTTATTTTGCGTTTCTTCAATGCCATCAGTGAAGTTGGCCATTTTTTCTTGTTATGGATAACTTCTATCTTTCTGAATTGCTTATTCTCATCCTTTTTGTCTATCATTGGGGTTTTTAATTTTTCTTTTTATAACAGTTTCTAGATAATATTTTCTTGTAAAAATTTTACTCTTTCCAACCTCTGCTAGATGAATAAAAATTTAAAAATGAAATTTTACTTTAGTCTCCCTCTAGTTTTTTTCCTTGTGGCATTATGAACTTCACTCTTCTGGAAACTCTTGCGTTAACTTTGATCTGAGGTTATTTCAAATTTTTAAGGTAGAATTTTGAAAGGAAATTTGCAGAGGTTTTTAGCTTAGAGATATCTCTACAGGCAGGTTCTTCTTTGTGGTGGCTAAACTCTCTTTAGCTCATGGCCAACCATTATCTCTGATGGAACTCTGCTAAAATTCATTTTGCCTACAATATCAAGAGTTCCCCACATTATTTCAGCCCATAGTTGTAGTAACTGGGGGCCTAACTACGTCAAAAGGCTGGGATTCTTTGACCTGCTTTCTTTGCTGAAGTGAGCAGACCTCCTTCAGTAGCTGATCTGCCTCTTTGACTTGGCTTTCAGTCAATTTACTCCTGTCATAATCACGTTTGCTTTTCCAGGAACTTAACAAAGCTTGATATCAGAAGAGGAGAAATCATTATTTGCACCACTTCTATCTACTTCTGCTGTAAATTTTTTTTTTTTTTTTAACCAAGTATAGGTTCTCTCTGATTTTCTTCTCTTGCTGTCTCTAATCTTTTTATATACATCAATAAAAGCCAACCAAACAAACACTTTCTGGAATGCTTGAGTCTTGTTATGTCTCCACTGAGAAAGTCCCAGGGTGGCATTTTTACAGCTACATTGCGGGGCCCAGACTGCAGGAATGTTAGATAATCCATGCCGTGCTAGAAATAATATGGAACAGGATACAAGTTAGTAATTGAGGTGGTCAGGAAAACAGGTAGGAATGTAGTTTAGAGCTAGTTTCAAAACTTTTTTTTTTTTAAATAGCAGAACCTTTTTTCTAACAGTCTCAAATGCCTCTCCTCTTATTCCAGATAAAACACTAATATGAGCTAATATGGTTGGTTGTAAATGAGAGGCAGTACAGTCTACCCTGACCCCACATTCCCTTGATCCACCCTGGAAGTTATTTGCAGCTCAGAAGGATAGACCTAGACTCAAGCACATGAATCTCTTGGCCCTAAGGCTTTATCTAGGTACAGTGGCATGAAATGATCCATAAGGGAGGCAGGCTGGAGATGAAGAAGGAGTTCAGAGCAGGTGTGAATGCCCCTAGGAGCATCCTTCAACCAATAAGGCATGAGAGTTGGTGAATAAACATGATCAGTTCTGTGCTCCTCAATGAAACAATTATACCGTGTTTTCCATAAGTCTCTTGAAGGTTTCCAAAAAACAAACAAAAACCTCAAGTGCCTAAAGCATATCAATGCAGTCTTTTACTAGTATTCACCTTCTCCGTCTCACCTCCTCAATCTCTCGCTGTCTAGGATCACCTCTTAAATGATCTCTTTGTATCCAAATGCTTGTTTCAACGACTGCTATGGGAGAAACCCACTTTAGAAAATGGAATGACGACGCAGAGACTGTACATCAGAATTAGATAGCCTGTGTTGACCAGTATGGTAGCCACTAGCCACGTGTGGCTATTCAAACTTAAGTATAAATTAAATAAAATCAAATGAAATTAAAAATTGATTTTCTCAGTTGCACCAGCCATATTTCAAATGTTCAACAGCCATATAGGGCTAATGACCATGATAATGTACAGCACAGATATAGAATATTTTCCTCACTGCAGGAAGTTCTATTGGACAATTCTGGCCTAGAATCAATTACAGATTGATTGGAATTGGCCTTCTCCTATTCATTACATCAGGCCACTTACTCTCTGCTTTAAGACTCAGTTTGTAATCTGTAAAATAAGTCGGTGGTGAGGATTAAGATAATTTCTGTAAAGCATTTAGAAAGCACCTAAGTGTTCAATAAAAGCAGGGAGAAGGAGAAAGAGTGAGGTGGAGCTCTAAGGTGTCCAAGGACTCTGAGGAACTTTATATAAAAACCAGTAGTGTATTACGTCACACAGGGCAGGTTATTTCCCTTCATTGGCCTCCACTTCCTTTCTCACTGGGGACTACTGGCAGATTTCTAGACACTCATGAATCTTTACATCTTCTTATTAGGGAGATTTTTGCATCAGCTTAATCTTTATTTGTTTACCCATGCAGTCAATAGCAGTTGGGCACTTCCTGTCTTCCAGGCACTGTACTGTGGGCAGAATAATAACAATGCAAAAACACGGTCCCTGTCATTGTAGATTTTAAAATCCTGAAGGATGAAGCAGACAAGTAGCAAATGCAGTAACAAACCTCTAATAACCACAGACAAGTAGCAAATGCAGTAACAAACCTCTAATAGCTCCCGCTTCAGGGAGGCTTCCTGAAGCGGGTGACTGAAACTGGAAGGATGAGAGAAACTCATGCTGGTGAGCAACAGGGAAGGGTGTTTCAGATAGAGGGAAGAGCATAGAGGCATCTTTTGGAGCCTCAGTCCATACTCCTTGCTGTCATGTAGTAAATTAGGTTTTAGAGGGGCTGGGGAAAGTTTGAAGAGGATGGTAGAAGTAGGGGAAGAAAGGGAAGAGAAAATGTGAAAGGTGGGAATTGGATAGCTGCTGATATTCCCTCTAGTTATGCCAAAGTGCTACCTTTGATGCACTGCAAACTCTGCCTCCTGGATTCAAGTGATTCTCCTGCCCCTGCCTCCCAAGTAGCTGGGATTACAGGTGCCTGCCACCATGCCTGGCTAATTTTTGTATTTGCAGTAGAGACGGGATTTCACCATGTTGGCCAGGCAGGTCTTGAACACCTGACTCCAAGTGATCTGCCAGTGATGGCCTCCCAAAGTGCTGCGGTTACAGGCTTGAGCCACCGTGCCCAGCTGATGTTGCTGTTTCTCCACCCATGAAGCATGAACCACCTACAACAAAGACAGTGGAGTCGGGGCATTATTTATAAGAATGCGGATCCTTAAGCCCCTAGACAGACCTACTGAATCAGAACTTCTGGAGAGGATGGCCCAAAGGAATTCTATTACATACCTAAGCTAAGAACCATGGCCTGTGGGTGGGCACAGTGGCTCTTGCCTGTAATCCCCTAACTTTGGGAGGCTGAGGAGGGAGAATAGCTTGAGTCCAGGAGTTTAAGACCAGCCTGGGCAACATAGTGAGCCCATCTCTACAAAAATATATATATTTTTAATTAGCCAGGTGTGGTGGTACATATATATAGTCCCAGCTACTCAGGAGGCTGAGGTGGGGGGATTGCATGAGCCCAGGAATTCAAAGCTGCAGTGAGCTATGATTATGCCACTGCACTCCAGCCTGGGTGACAGAGCAAGACTCCATCTCAAAAAATAAAACAGAGAAGAAAAAGAACCACTGCTGTGGCTGCTCACTTTCTAATGTGGCAGGACTTTTGTAAAAGAATGTTCCTTTAATTTTTACTTTACTGTTTAAAACAAGCTATCTTAATAATATTGAAGGTGCTGAACTCCACAGGTTCCAATTGCAATAGGAATTTAGGTTTTGTTTCTAACTTCTTTTCCACAGTCAATCTAATGCTACTTTTCTCTTTCGGTTCAAGAACTTCCACAGTCCTTTGTGTAAATGTTCTTTCCTCAGCTTTTACCATCTTCTTTATCCAGCTCCAAACTCCTTGCCAAAAGAATGTCATCACCCTTGTTTCCACCCCTTCATCTTGTTCTCTGTTTTTAGACTCTTCCGCTGACCTTGTCTCCAGCTGGGCCCTCCCTAAGTTAATGATGTTCCTTACCCTTCCTCCTTTCTCATCTTGACTTTGAACTGTCACCAGTGCTCTAAACTTGCTTCCAGTGAATTCTCTCCAGGATGCAGTGAGAATTTGTCTTGAGCACACTTCAGTTTTGGCAAAGAGACACTTTCTGTCATAAATCCCTTTTCTTCTGGGCCCCTTACATAGTCGTCCCTCACTGTCAATGGAGGATTGATTCCAGGAACTCCCATGGAAAATAAAATTCATGGATGCTCAAATCTCTGATATAAAATGACATTGTATTTCCATATAACCTATGCACATCTTGTATACTTTAAGTCATTTTTAGATTACTTGTAATACCAAATACAATGTAAATGCTATGAAAATAGTTGCTACACTGTATTTTTTTACTTGTATCATTTATTATTATTTTTTATTTTTTCCCCAGAATATTTTCAATCTGCAGTTGGTTGAATCATAGATGTGGAACCCACAGAGGATCGACTGTCATTTAAATAAAGCTGCTGATAAATACCATCAAAATTAATCATTTTAATGCATTATTGAAGAGGGCAAAATAACTTAAGCACAATGACCATTCTTTCTGTGCCACTGGCAAATACAACCGAAGCACTGGTTACAGTGGCTGTCACAAATAGCAACAGGGATATTACCTATGCATATAATGAAAGACCAAAAAGTTTATTCTCCTGTAAATTCCAGAAATCTGTTATCCATTAAAAAATAAATAACCAAATGAAATCCACAGATGCCCTTTATTTCATCATTGTAATAGTGATTTTCATTCTTGACATGCAGCAGCATGAACTCAAATATGTAATTCATGAAAATTAGGGTTGTTTCTTAAAATATTCTATTCAGCTCTGCTGGTTATAATGAGTTAGTATTTGTCAAACAGTTTTTATGCTTAAGTGAAACGGTAATGATAAACCACCACCGGAACTGCTAGATGCAGTATCCCTTTGCTGGGTTTCATGATATGTCTCTCTGGTAAATCTGGGCCCCTGGAGTAATCAGTGCGAATATGAAAATGAGCACGTTACTTCACTGTTAACAGGCACTGCTAAGATGAAAGAGAAGGCATATAGGCCTGCTGATGTTTTCATTTTTCTTTTTGCAACGATTAACTGAATAAGAAACAGTATAGCCAAGGTGCTAGAAATACAAAGATGAATCGTAGAGTTTTAGAACTTCATATTTCAAATGCAGGCAGTTTATGAGAAGTGTTACACTGTCAACTCACAGCTCAAATAAGATGTCATATTTGACCTTCATTTTACTAGTAAGAAAACTGAAGTTTACAGATATAAATACTAAAGAAATTAACATATGAAAAAGAGTTCTTAATCAAATAATGAATGCATGGTAGGTAATACCCACTGGGATCTCAAGTGTTTGAGGATGCATCTCATTGGCAAAATAGGTACTATCATAATCCCCTTTTCACAGATAAAGGAATTGAGATTGTTAAGTAATTGGCCCTGGGTCATGGAGCTTTTAAATCGCAGAGTCAACACTTGCAATGTCTACCTCAGTGCTTAAGTCTGATACCAGAGTGCAGAATGCTTTCAATAGTGCTATTGTCTATGGCCATAGTTACTGTTCAAGCAGTTCACAATTGCCATTTGACACAGCAAAAGCATAGAATAGCTGTTCATTCACCTTAAGCCAATGCTTCTACATGTCGCAGCTGATTTAGACCACAGGTAGAAACTAGGTCTGGTACCAGGTGTCAAGGATCTCTGAAAGCACCAGTCATCATCTCCATCTCTGATTTATCAACTTTTTGTCCTACATTTAGGAACCAAATGGGGGATAGCAGAGTAACTCGTCTTTGGATTCACCAGGAAACATTTTGAGAGTTCACCACTATGGTTTGCTTTGTTTGCTTTTTTAGTTCTCAAACTAAAGAACACTTTGAAAATATTATTTAAAATGCAGGTCCCACTATCCATCCTAAGTGATTCTGATTTCATGAGTATGAGGTGGAGTCCAGGAATCTGAATATTTGAAACTCTAAAACTAAACGTAATGGTTCCTTGACCACTACTCTCTATCCTCTTCTTGGAGGCAACCACTTTAGACTCTTAATACTTTTGTCTGGCATTTGTACATCTCTGTAATTCTCCAGTGCTATCAAGATAAATTACAAAGTGTCAGGGGTCTCCTAACCCACATCTCAGATTGGACCTGGTGTTTCACATTCTATATCAAGCAAATATTTGTTACGGACCCACTAGAGGAAGAAAAAGAACATTTATGAAGTCTTTACTATGTGCAAGGTCTTTACATGTAACATCTGATCATTGACTACTTACTACTACCCTATGAAGCAGGTATTTCCCTAGTCACAGGTGTTCAAGGGGGTGGAGGTCAGATTTGAATTCAATCCAGTTTGGCTGAAAACTTAATGCTTGTTCCAGGAAAGCACAGGGCAGAACTCTGGTAGAATCTAGATTCCCTGTCCTCAAAGAGATTCCTATTTTGGGGAGGTTGGAGGGTGGAAGCAGGGAGTATGAAATACGGAGAAATCTTACGAGGAACTCTATAATGCAATTCATTCCACATATGTTTATTGACTACTTTTTCTAATCCAAGTCCAGTGCTAGACACTGGAGGTGCTACATGAATGGTTATCTTTCTTCCTTCTGTCCCTTCTCCCCTACCCCCTTGCTGCAGAGAAGGCAGAATGAGATAATACGAGTAAAGACACCGAGGAATTGCTGATGAAAGATTTGGACCCCAGAGCCGAGGATGAGACAGTCTTCCAATTCAGAAAGGAAAACTCTTAGGACGCTGATAAGCCTGGAAAGATCCCAAGTTACGCACCGGTAGACAGTGAACCAATCAAAGAATGCCAAATGTACTTGGATGACAATCAGAAAGCCTCTCCCGACTCCACTTCCAGAAATCCCACCATAATAGAATAATCGCATCTTAAAAGAACACTCATCAATCAAAGACTGTCTTAAGAGTCTCTCCTTTATCTCTATAAAACAAACATTTCTTTCAAACGCCTTCTAGCCTCATTTGGAAGGAAAGTGATAGTAGCCAACTCCCTTAGCATAGTAACATCTGAATAAACAGCCTTTGATTAATTCTATAGGTGGTCTTCCTCCTTTTGGCAAAATGTTCACAAGCTCTCACCAAGTTTAAACGTTCACTCTGAAACATTAGCAAGTCTTTGCTCTATCCCGGCGGACCCAATAGGGGTAATGATGAACAACATGGAAACTCAAATCCAATCTTGTCAAGAGGAGGGTGCTAAGAGTGATTAGAGTCCAGCTTTGGGAAATTGGATCCCAAGCTGTGTCACCCTTGGCAAGTTACATGACCTTAGAGTCACGTAAATGTTATGTGGAACTCTGTGACCAAGTTTCTCTCTGGCAAAATGGGAATAACAGTAGAACCCCATTTGCAGGGCTCCTATGAAGATTAAATGACTGAAAACAGAGGCAGCAGAGTGTATGTGTCAGGAAGGAGCATTGGTTTGCCATTTAATAAAAAAGAATGCACGCGTCCATACTGATACAAGTGAATAAAAGAATTCACTGATGAATAGTGTTACAGTGAACTAAATATGGCCTAAGAAGGACTCGGTACTTCTATATTTGAGTCCTCGTGGACGAACTGAAACCTAGCTTAATAGGTAGACAAGATTGAAAACCTAACTTAGAAGTATGTGCCTAAAACAATAGCTAAGTCTTGGCCAATACCAGCGGCCATATTTCAACCATTTATACACTGCTGAGTGTTCAAACTGTGTAAGACAAATGCCAAGCTGTAACCAATCCAGCTGTTCCATACCTCACTTTTGATTTCTGTAAGTCATTTCCCTTTTTTTGTCTATATATCTTTTTCCACCGCATGGCTGCGCTAGAGTCGCTGTGAATCTACTGTGATTCTGGGGGCTGCCCAATTCGCAAATCGTTCATTGTTCAATTAAACTCCTTTACATTTAATTCAGCTGAAGTTTCTCTTTCATCAATGGAGATGATGGAAAGACAGTGCAGTTTTTCTGAGTAGAAAACAAACTAATAAATGTAGGATAGAGTTAGACCATCGCCACTTTGCCACCATCGTAGCAATAATTGATTTAAGCAATCATCCTCATCATCAAAAGCTGCTACATCTAGTGGGTAAAATTACGTCTCCAAATGGGCTAGAAATTATATTAAAAATCCTCAGCTCCCCCACTTCCCAAAGAGAGAGGTTAGGAAAGAAGTTAGTAGCAACAGCTATCTACTTCTGTTACATTGTACCTTTTTTCATGATCATATGTTCAAGAATGAGTAAGGTTAAAAAAAAAAATCTAAAATAGTGCTTAATTTGGGGGTGGGTGAAAGGGATGTGAATCTCATCTCTTATCAGACCTGCCATCTCTGGCAAGTTACTTAACCACTGTGCACCTCAGTTTTCTCTTCTGCAAAATGGGGATTGTACACTTGTACCCGTTTAAAAGGTTGCTATGAAGACTAAACAAGTTTATATTTGTCAAGTGCTTGGCACACATTCAGTAACTTTGCTGTTGTTTTTATTATATGTACATTGCTTAGACTCGTAAACTCTGTGAAGGGGAAATAATCTTGGGACTCCCAAATCACTAAGCTAAAGAGAAAAGTTAAGGTGGGCACTGCTTAGGGCAAACCTGCCTCCCATTCTATTCAGTCATCCCTCTGCTCACAGAGATAGATGCACAGCTGATTGCTTCCTTTGGAAAGGCTAATCAGAAACCCAACAGAATGAAACCCTTTGTCTCTTACCTACCTGTAACCTAGAAGCCCCTCGTTGCTTCCAGTTGTTTCACTTTTCTGGACCAAACCAACATACATTTTAGGTATATTGACGTTTCATATCTCCCTAAAATGTGTAAAACCAAGCTGTGTCCTCGACCACACCTTGGGCACATGTCAGGACCTCCTGAGGCTGTGTCACAGGTGTGTGTCCTTAACTTTGGCCAAATAAACTTCTTAAATTGATTGAGACCTGTGTCAGGTATTTGGGCTTCACAACTCCAAACGAATGTTGCTTTTATCACTCTGATTACTGGGCTTAAAATCCTCCAATAGCTTTGTGTCCGCAATTGGTTCCTTCCCACGGGTTCTTGGTCTTGCTGACTTCCAATATGAAACCACGGACCCTCGCGGTAAAGATGGTGTGTCCAGAGTTTGTTCCTTCAGATGTTCCGATGTATCCGGAGTTTCTTCCTCCTGGTGGGTCTGTGGTCTCGCTGACTTCAGGAGTGAAGCCGCAGACCTTCAAGCAAGCGTTACAGCTCTTAAAGGTGGCGTGTCCGGAGTTGTTGATTCCTCCCCGTGGGTTCGTGGTCTTGCTGACTTCAGGAGTGAAGACGCAGACTTCACAGTGAGTATTACAGCTCTTAAAGGTGGCACTTCTGGAGATGTTCGTTCCTCCCGGTGGGTTCATGGTCTCGCTGACTTCAGGAATGAAGCTGCAGACCTTTACAGTGAGTGTTACAGCTCTTAAAGGTGGGGCGTCTGGAGTTGTTCATTCCTCCCAGTGGGTTCACAGTCTCCCTGGCCTCAGGAGTGAAGTTGTAGCCCTTTGTGGTGAGTGTTACAGCTCATAAGGGTAGTGCGGACCCAAAGAGTGGGCAGCAGCAAGCTACTGCAAAGAGCAAAAGCACAAAGCAACCACAACACGACAGGAGACCCCCAACAAGCTGCTGCTGCTGCTGGTTCCGGGTGGCCAGCTTTTATTCCCTTTTGTGGTCCTGCCCACATGCTGCTGATTGGTCCATTTTACAGAGCACTGACTGGTCCATTTTACAGAATGCTGGTTGGTCCCTTTTTACATAGTGCTGATTAGTGCATTTACAAACCTTTAGCTAGACACAGAGTGCTGATTGGTGCATTTTTACAGAGTGCTGATTGGTGTGTTTACAAACCTTTAGCTAGACAGAGCGCTGATTGGTGCATTTACAATCCTTTAGCTAGACAGAAAAGTTCTCCAAGTTCCCCACCCAACCCACCTGGCTTCACCTCTCAGCTTTACATTGATCTTAGGTTAAGGATAGAACAAAACACCCACAACTCCCTAAGGGATGGAGAGCCTCCAACGACCTCTCCTTGACCCACCTGAGGCCCTGGGCTGCAGGATCCTCACCGGTCTCTATTCCTTAAAGTCTCAGCTCCAACACCACTGTCCCAGATAGGCCTCCGTGACCACAGGACTAGACCATGGTTCTCTGCGGAGGGCGTCAGCTCCGTGAGCCACCCTTCCAGCACCCACTGCCATGGCGAATATTCGCTTGTTTGGCCATCCAGGGACTGAGCCCCAAGACCGCAGGGCTCGGGCTCTGTCTTTGCTCAGGACGATAACCCGGGGACTGCACAGCAGGCTGTCAGGCCTTGGGACCGCTCAAAGTGAACCGGGGCCGGGTGGGGGACCGAGGGCTCTGCAGCCTTAGGAATGCCTGTGCCCCGGGGACGCAGGGGGCAGGCCTGGCCCGGACCGCCTCTGCCTCCTCCTCCTCTTTCTCCCCGCGCCCGCTTGTCCTCCGACCCCTCCTCCCGCTGCTCCTCTTCCGCCTCCTTCCCCTGCCCGCGCCCGCCCTACTGCCAGTGCCGAGTTTCCTGTTTAAGATGGCGTCCCCCGTAGCAGCGCAGGCCGGGAAGCTTCTGCGAGCCCTAGCGCTGCGGCCCCGCTTCCTGGCGGCCGAGTCCCAGGTGAGCGTGGCGGCAGGAGCTGCGGCGCTAGCAGCGGCGCCGGCCTGCCCGGGCTCCCCTCGCCCCCTTCTGCTCTTGGTCTCCGCCTGGCCCCGTGCGCGGCCCCTCGGGCGCCCCACTTAGGGAGGCGACGCGGCGCCGGGCCCAGGCGCAGGAGGGAACCCCGCTCCAGTGTGGGGCAGGGGCGGCGTGGGGCTGGCCCCGGGTGCCTCGGGGAATGAGCGACCCAACGCGCCGGAGTCTCCGCTCTCTGCCCCCGCAGGTTCACGGCGACGGCGCTGAAGCAGGCGCTGGACGCAAGTTTAAGAAAAGTTTCTCGGACTGGGTTTTGGAGCCCTGAGGTTTTATTGTCAGCTTTACTAATTCTGCTTTTCAAACTTCTGACACTAACCCTGAGCACATTTAGGCCACGTGATAAACATGCCTAGAAGCCCGTTTCAGCCTAACTAGGAACTCACCCCGTAGGGTGAACTTCCTGCAGGCTACCTGCTTTTGCAGACTTTTAAGGTGCTTGAGTTGGTCAAATCCATGGATCAAGGGGAAAAACGGGAAACAATCTTTCTCCTCTTTTCAATGAAAAATCAGGCCTGTCACTAAAACGCATTAGACCATTGACCCTGTCCATGTCCTCCTTGTTGATGGAGAATGAAATCAAAGAGGGTCAGTGGTGGGCTGGATAGCAATTGGAATTTGGCCTCTAGGAGATTTTTACCTTCTGCAGAGGGCAAGCGTTGCAATAGTCAGAAGGACTTCAGGGAAGTGTTGAGTTGGTGATGACTCTTGGAGAAATCACTGAACCACTGAACTGGTTAGTCTCCGTAGATTATCTCTCTTCCCTTTTAAAGAAAGCACAGTCTGGGATTCAGCCACAGCAGAGTTAATGACCTTGCCTATTTCCCCATTTTTAATTGATGAGAGGCAAATTATCACTCATACAATTTTAACCAGGATATGCATAGTATAGTTTTTTAGAAAATTTAAAAAATAGCGATTAATGATTTTTTGAGTTACTCTAAACTTTGGTTATGACATCTGTGAGCTATTTTTACCCCTCTCCTTTCATTTCCTGCCTCCCCATTTCTGTTATTGTTAATGTAAATTTAAAAGGTGCTAATACTTACTACTGTAATATTCTTAATAGGTGCTTGATAGTACAGTGAGGTAGCAAAAGGAATGGCAGTTTTGCCTAATTAAAACTCACTAATAACTGTTGTAATAGAGTAAGGAGGATACTTCCGGGTGATGAAGTCCTATTCATTATTTGTTAGAAAAAACAAGAACTAGGGTGCTAACCATGAGTGTAGACTTGAATTGATGAGAAACATGGGGCCCAGGGCAGTGAAAACTCATGAACTGTACAGAGAAACTGAAAATGCAGAGTGTTTAGCTGAAATATGTGAAGCCTACTTCCCTAACCAAGAAATAAGAGGCTGAACGCCACACCGGAGAAAATCTGGTTGGGGAGAGATACTCTTGGTTTGTCAAGAAAACTGGGTAAAAAGATCTGTTAGCACACCCCATCTGGTTACTATGATTTACATACTTGTGGATGATGTGTTATTCTGTAACGTCTTAGAAGACAAAAATAGGTTTTTTTAAAGATAGAAATGTATACAGTGTCCAAGAACTGGAAATGGACATTAGCAATCATTTAGTCCAGCCAGCTCATTTCATGGGTAGAGAAATTGAGGCCTAAAGTTCAATGACATATTCAATGATACAGTGAGAGTTTGTGGCATTCCAGAGTAAAGGCTTACCTATATGTTTCCGTTACACCATGCTGTTTCCTGGTGAGTATATACTTCCTCATGAAAATGTATTATATCAACATGCAAATTAATCTGCATACCAGTAGTAACTATATAACATCCAAGTCATTAGCACCACTGACACATTTTTTTTTCTTTATGACCATCTTAGAATTGTCCATAAAAATGGTGGGTGTTGCTCATGACTTGTAATAAAGTCTATTTTCAAATTCTTGGGTGCTTCCTATGATCTGTTTCATGTACGCTGATTTGATATTGTTTCCATAGTCCCTTGCCCTGCCTGTGGCAGACATTGCAGTTAAACATGGCCCACTTCTCTCATCATACTTCAGAATCCTCACTAAGTGTCTCAGAAATCTCTTGCCACTCTTGGCCCAGTCCTATTTTATACCACCAGGCCTTGTGAAAAACTGCTGTCTGTACAGAAATAAAAGACCCAGTTTCTGCTTAGAGAAATAACTTTAACTGGTCTCTCAAAGATACCCATAGAATGACAGTTTGTCTACCCCCTCCCTGTGGTTAAATTTAACATTTGACACATATTCCTTATGCTTAGTGTCACTGAATTTTTTTTTTTTCACCTTTGCTGTTAGATTTACTGTTTCAACTTTTGATTGATAATACGTCCTTAAAGGGTCCACTTTAGTCATTTCTTATTTTTCATATAGTTTTTATTCAGCCCATACCATTTGGCAGGACTATTGTAGGCCCTGGGGTTTGGGGATGGTGAATGAGTGAGTCAGAGTCTTTGGCCATGTGATAACTTTATTTTAATGGAGGTGGGAGAGAGTGAGCCAGTACACATATAACCAATAGTGAAAATGATTTCAGCCAATGGCAGATTCTATGAAGAAAATCAGTCAGGGTCATGGGATGCAGAATGAATAGCTTCACAGCAGAGTAGTTTAGACTGGATGATCAGAGGAGACCTATTTGACATGGTGTGTTTTTGATTGGCATAATTTTTTAAACTGAAATATAAGACGTACTGAAAAATGAACAATTATAAATGAACAACTTGATGAATTTTCATAAACTGAATGCACACCCAGCTAACTAGGTACAGATGAAGAAAACGATCATTTAACAACAACCCAGAGGCCTCCTGGTGCTCCTGCCTGTCACTACCTCTATCCTACAAAGGGTCACCAGTCCCCTGACTTATAACACTGGTTTTGTTCAGTTTTGTACTTTAGGTGAAATTATGTGTATGCATACACATACTTCACATTGCCCAGCATTGTATATAAGTGATCCTGGAGATGTCCTTTTTGACATTTGAGCTGAGACCTGAGTGATGAAAGGTAGCCAGCTAGGTGAGACTAAGGGGAAGAGTGTGTTATGCAGAGCAGACAGCAAGTGCAAAGACTGAGATGAGAATGAGCTTGGCATGTCTAGGTAATTAGAGGGGGAAAGTGGTAGTAGACTAGGTCTCAGAGGAAGAAAATGGCCAAATCATGTGGAGACCTGCAGGGTCTGCTAAAGAGGTTTCAGGGGTTTAAACCCTCCAGAGGCTGAATCCCAGTCCTGGCAGCCAAAGCACAGACATGTAATTAATGTAGTGTACATGCCCCCTGTTATAAATCTAAGTTAGGCTGGCTTTGAAACTTGTAGCAGAGTGGTGTTCAGTGAATTTAGCAGTAAGAGTCTAACCATGGTTAGAAGTCTTTCCAAAGACCTAAATCCTGGTAGACAGGGGCCATGTTGCTGTGTCCATATAGCCAAGTGAACAGAGTGTGCGGTACTTGGTGGTGTAATATAGCAAGGCACTGCCATGGTGGGCAAGATATGAGTGCATACTGCCAGTCAAGTCTTAGGGGAGATGTTGGCTGAGGGCACTGAGTTTGAAATGGTTCTTAAAGTTAAGTCTAAGCACAGTTTTGTTGTCTCTTAGGGTATTTCCCCTCTTATGGCTAGTTGAAGTTCATAGAGCTCTCTTGTAGGAGAAGCACTGCCTTTCAGGCCTCCAATTTTATTTTACTTTTTTTTTGAAAGAGAGTCTCACTCTCACCCAGGCTGGAGTGCGGTGGCCTGATCTGGGCTCACTACAACCTCCTCCTCCTGCGTACAAGGGATTCTCCTGCCTCGGCCTCCTGAGTAGCTGATACTACAGATGCATGCCACCATGCCTGGCTGATTTTTGTATTTTTAGTAGAGATGGGGTTTCGCCATGCTGGCCAGGTTGTCTCAAACTCCTGACCTCAAGTGATCTGCCCCCTTCGGCCTCCCAAAGTGTTGGGATTACAGATGTGGGCCACTGTGCCTGGCCAGGCCTCCAATTTTAGAATCCTTGTATGTTTTCTATGCAGCCCAGAACTTCTGTCCAGGGACTTACAGAGGAATATATGTTGTCAAAGAAAACTGCTTAAACCCATGCCCCTGCTGTTGTATACTCAGAAAGAATGGCTCTAGCCTAATTTTCTGCCTTTACGGAAGTGGAAGGAGAAAGATGGATGCATGGCTTTTATAAGTGAAGGACTAAAGGTTATGGGCAAGTTCTTATCAGCTAAATGAGGCCGTGGCGGCTGCATTAGAAGTTGTGACTTACCTATATCTGCCTCTTGCCTAGGAGAATAAATATTTGACTTTTTTCTTTTTTTAAAAATGAAGTACAGCTGCAATTTCTGCTTTTAGAAAAGGGAATCCATCTCAAATAATTTAGATGCTAAACTATTGACCTTCCTTGTGGGGAAGACCATTAAGTGATAGCTTTGTCCTAACTTGGTTTTGTTTACTGTAAATAAGGCATTTCTTTTATGGGTGAGTGATTGAGTGCACAGACCCACAATAGTGAGAACTTTCCTGCCCTCTTACCCTGGTCTAGTTCTGCAGGCGCAAAGCCCAGAAAGTCACTGAAATATGGCATATTTGGGGGAGGAAAAGAAATTACATAAGTAACCTCAGATCATTTGTCCTTCAGCTGTCTTTACCACTCAGTCTGCAATTGTCACTTGATGCATCACTTTCTGTTACTTGATGGAAAAGTTTTACTGAAGAACTTGAGAGATTTGGAAATATTTGAACAAATGATACTATCAGTACACTAATGAAATTTGGAGATTAATCCTGAGAGTTTGTGAGGAAGGTGGAGGTGATGGAGAAGGCAGTCCAGGTGAATTCATGCAGAGGCAGAGGTGAGAGAACAGGGGGAGAGCAGTTGTAGTGAGCAGTTTAGTATAGAGAAGGGAGAGGCGGTGAGTAACAGAAGTTGAGGGACAATGGCACTTTCGGGTATACAAGGAAGTCTGAATGGGGCTTCAGAAAGCCCAGAACTCAGCAGGGAATAATTAACCCCCACAACTGAAAAGTCAAACAAATATCATTTATGTAGCAAATATTTTCTGAATGCTTATTACAGCTCATGCTTTATAGAATGTTGGGTAGATAAATATGACTGAGTGAATGCAGACAGGAATAAGATACACAGCTCCTACCTTCAGAGGGCACAGAGGTTATTGGTACAACTGGCCTATAAACCTGTAGTTATACTAAAACATAGTGGGTACTGCAGTTGAGCTGTGTTCTTAGCCTTCTAAGACACTGTTGGCCTCTGTCTTACCAACAGTGTCTGCAGCACTATTCCCTCTGATCATTCATTGCCTGATCTCCATCTTCATCAGCTTTCTGATTCAATGTTGATTCTTCAGATAGGCTTTTTCCTAATTATCTTACCCGGCCCCACCTTTCCAGGGATTATTCTCTGTACCCTTATCTGCTTTGTTCTTTATAACACTTGACTGTTCCTGGTAGTGTGACTTGTTTATTGGCCGTCTTTCCCGCTCTCCTACAAATGTAAGAATGTAAGCTCCACAAAGGCAAAGTAATACAGCTTAATGTCATGGCGTGAGTGATTCCCCAGCTGGCCAGAGTAGGTATTCAGTAAGCATTTGTGGTCTCAGTGAATGAGTAGGGTGCACAGAGAAGGGAGAGGGAGTTAAGGAACAGGAGAAGTTGAGGGGTGATGTGGCTCATTTCAGCAAATGAGGAAGAAGGAAGGGGCTATAGAAATCCGAGTTGTGAAAGGGTCCTCATAATCATAAAACTATTCCTTGGGCATGTAGTATATAACAAGACTGTGTGAAGTAATCTCCACACATTATTTCTTTAACCCTTACAACATCACTGCAGGGGAGATTTCACAGTCTCCATGTTTTATAGAAGCACTCAGAGGCATAGAGAGGCCCTATCGCCATTTGCTTAAAATCACAGTTCCAGGGAGTCGCCCGCCTCATGCTGATAAAGGACTTATGCTGTTAAATTACTAAGCTCTGTCAATGAAAGATCCTAGTTGGGCTGAACTAGGCAGTTAAACTAATTGCTTACCTTTCCCCATTCTTTGCCCTTGAGTGACACTCGCCTTTGGTCATTTGGACTTGTGCTGATGAAGGTGTGCTGATCAACTCGGCATGGTTGCCCTTTCTGGACTCTTATCCACCTTCCTCTTTCTCTGGCTTCAAGGTCTTGTCAACAGAGTAGTAGTTTAATGCGTAGAGTACTCTTTCTGGATGTAGTGTGGAGAGGGTTAGAGAAATGCAAGAATGGAGATCATTTGGGCAACTTTGGCACCGATTCAGTGCTATGAGTCATTATGCCAGGATACTAGACGTATACCGTGAGTGGAATTAGACTGCTCAGGTTTAACTCTTGACTTCAGCACTCCATAGCTTTGTGATCTTGTGACAATTACTTATATTTCTTTGTAAGATTCCTTTTTCTTTCTTTTTCACATTTCAGTATCTCTGAAAGCTGACTTTATTTATTTTTATTTATATTTTTTCAGACAGAGTCTCACTCTGCTTGAGTGCAGTGGTGAGATCTTGACTCACTGCAACCTCCACCTCCCAGGTTCAAGTGATTCTCCTGACTCAGTCTCCCAAGTAGCTGGAATTATAGGTGTACACCACCACACCTAGCTAATTTTTGTATTTTTAGTAGAGATGGAGTTTCACCATGTTGGCCAGGCTTGTCTTGAACTCCTGACCTCAGGTGATCCACCCACCTGGGCCTCACAAATTGCTGGGATTAAGGCGTGAGCCACCGCTCCTGGCCAAACTTTATTGTTTCGATATTGTCTGGTTTTAAATAAGGGATCCACCCCCATCTTACTGTCTGTGGCTGAAGTCGGGAGGCCTGTGGAGAGGAACAGCACCATGCTTTCCTCCCTGCCTGAAGCAGGGCTCAGGACTCTGGGTACAGTGTCGGGGGAGTGGCCTGATCCATTTAGGGCACCATTTTCTCCCCTCCCCTACCCTCTCCTCCCCTCCCCTCCATTCCCCTTCCCTCCCCGTGCCCACAGGATTGATTGGCGTGCCCACAGCATTGATTGAAAGTAGGGGATCAGCATTATAGCTTTACCAGAAAATATTAAGGTTTTCTCCTTGTCAATGGAGATCTCTTCACATTTTTATAAGGAACTATTTTTTATTCTTTGCTTTTTGTCCCCAGCTTCTGCTTGTACTCTTCTACATGTTGTTGAGATGCTGTGTTATACCACCTGGACTTGAAGGACTTATTTGAGTTAGTAAGTCCTTTCCTACCTTTGAAAGAAAGGGGGAAAACCAGTTCTCGTAGGCATTCTCATTCCAGCCTGAGGGCTTACGTGGGCCTTTAATAAGTAATAGAAAGTGGAGAGTTATTAATTATTTTTGATTAAGAGAATAAACTATTAATGATGAGTGTTTCTTTGTTAAGATTCAGGACTCTTTTAAAGTGATGTATCATTAAAATTGAAAGCCAACAATACAGGGAAAAAAGGAATTTTTCAGCTTTTAACTTTTTTATAATTACCATGGAAAAAAATATACGTGCTATTTGGCACATTAGAAAAACTAAGTAAATTTTGAGATGGTGAAGTTGTAAACAGATTATCCTCATGAATTTTTAAATGATGCAGAAGGACTGAATGGCTGAGTGTTGAATAGGATGATTGGAAATGGAGGCAGAAGGCTTGTGACTTGTCCTAAGCGAGACTGGGCCTGAGGACGCTTTTAGGATTGGAGTCCCACGTCCAAAACTCACAGCATAGCATGTCGTGAGTGTCTAATGGATGCTTTCTTTTTTGTTTAATATGAGTTTATGATGAGGCTTTTATGACCAGTATAAAATAGCTTTTATGACTATATATAAAATATAATTTTAATATGGGGGGAGACTTACAGAGTTAAACTTTATAGGAAGACGAGAGAAAAATACTAAATTTTCTTTATGTTAAAGGGCCCCAAGTGAGAATATTTAGTAGTGGTATTTCATTTTGCTTAATATTGGCAGTATATCAGTAATGTTACGCTTATGGTAAGCCAAGAGTCACAGTGTTCCTTTCTTGAAGATATTTTGTCATGTGCTACAGGATGAATCTATTTCCTCCTGCATACTTCAGAGTCCTTCTTTTCAGGTCAGTAGAATATTTTTCCTGGAATTTTGACATTAAGCAACACTGTCATAATTTAGGTAAAATTAATTATTGACACAAAGCAGTGTTTTGTGATCGACTTTTAGGGTGTTGAGGGAGGTGGCAAAGGAATTGCTTTTTTGATTAAAAATTTGGATCATTAGGTGCCTTTTTTGTCTCTGAAACCTTGTTTTTGATTTCCAAAGCTTCTAAAGGTACTAAAAAATATGAATGTGTATATTCTTTAATTTAAAATTTTTATTATATATTTATTATTGTAGTAAAATATACATGACATAAAAGTGACCATTTTAACCATTTTTGCCATTTTTACCATTTTGCCATTTTAACCATACTCTGACATTAAGTGTTACATATTCATATGGTTATGCAGCCATCACCATCATCCATTTCCTGAACTTATTCATCCTCCCCTACTAAAACTCTATACCTATTCAATGCTAACTCCCTCATCTCACCTTCCCCTAGTCTCTGCCAGCCACTGTTCTACTTTTGATCTGTATGAATTTGACTACTCTAGGAACCTTATCTAAGAAGATTCATACTATAGCTGTTCTTTTATGACTGGCTTATTTCATTTAGCATAATGTCTTCAAAGTTCATCTATGTTGTAGCATGTGCAAAAATTTCCTTCCTTATTAGGCTGAATAATATTCCATGATATGTGTATATGTCTTTTTTTTAATCCATTAATTTGTCGGTGGACACTTGGGTTGCTTTCCCTTTTTGGCTATATGAATAATGCTGCTATGAACATGAGTGTTCAGTGGAGGTATACCTTATGTTAACATTCACCTGAGTAGAAATGTTGTCTGATATGTAGCTTGGGCTACATTTTCAGTTTCCCATGTCCAACTAAAATGTCTATTAAGAAATATCCTTCCTGATAATGTTTCTATTAAATATTCATATTCACTTATTCTTTCAGTGGGTCAAATGCAGCACAGGTCCACTATTAGGCCCACTATTAGGCAGTGGCTCACTCCTGTAATCCCAGCAGCTTGTGAGGCCCAGGTGGGTAGATCACCTGAGATCAGGAGTTCAAGACAAGCCTGGCCAACATGGTGAAACTCCGTCTCTACAAAAAATACAAAAATTAGCCAGGTGTGGTAGTATACACCTGTAATTCCAGCTACTTGGGAGGCTGAGTCAGGAGAATCACTTGGACCTGGGAGGCGGAGGTTGCAGATGGTGGGTTTGCAGGAAGCTTGGGAATATGAGACAGTTGCTGCCTTTAAGGAACCTACAGTCTCATTTGTTGGAGGCTGATGAGAAATGGACAATTACAGTGAGATGTGTTTGGTGTTGTGAGAGCACCTCAGCCCTCTGGGGATACTGTAAGTCCTCACTAAAGGCATTCCAATTTGTTCTCTGCTTCCACACCCATTCCGGCACTGATTATAGGCAGAGGATAAGAAATTAATTACACAGCCTTGGAGGACGGAAATGGTTTCACCATAAAGCAAAGCAGTTTTCTGTAGGCTAATTGATGTAAACAAGAGTTTTAAGTTCAGCATACTTCAGGTCACAGAAACATCATCAAACTTCCAAAGACCAAAAACACCGCTAATATTAAACACTGAATTCAATGTAAGCTCTACATACATTTCAAAAAGATTAATAAAAACAAATAAGATAATGATTTACCCAGTTTCTGGTGATCAGTGAGTGATAGCGGTCATAGTAGTTGTGGTTTAAATCACAGAATAAATGTTTGCAAAGTGAAAATGGTAGGGAGCACCTCCTTTCACCACAAAGTTCAGAAAGAAACACAGAGTACTTTTGGACCATGTTTAGTGTATTTGTATGATTATTGTAGACTTGATGAATGTTTATTTGACAATCATTTATATTCATTCATTTTATTCTAGTTCCGTGTCACAGGTGGAAGATGCCCATCGCAGTAGCTCAGGGAGCAAGGCAGGAACCTGTTTTCCAGGAACCAGGATGCCATTCCCTTGCAAGGTGCCATCACACACACACACGCACGCGCACACACACACACACACGCACACACAGACACAGAGTCCTTTTCTGTTGGACTTGCCTGTACAATGGCTGTTAATGGTGTCTGGATAACCTGAAGTGAATCCATGTGTACATGGATAACATGTACAAATAGACACCTGATGTTTATCAAGCACATTCTGTGGGCCGGGTTTGGCGCTGTGCACTTGAGGAGGATTATCACATTGAGCATTCATGGCAGCCCTAGGAGGAAGGCATTATTATAGCCATTGCTAAGCTCATTTTGTTTTCTTATTTATATAGAGATGGGGTCTTGTTGTGTCACCCAGGCTGGAGTGCAGTGGCAAGATCATGTAACAGCTGGGCACAAGGAATCCTCTGTTCTCAGCCTCCAGATTATCTGGGACTACAGGTGCATGCCACTATGCCTGGCCAATTTTTTTTTTTTTTTAAATTTTTTAGAGACAAGGTCTTGCTTTGTTGCCCAGGTTGGTCTCCAACTTGTGGCCTCAAGTGATCCTCCCACCTCAGCCTCCTGAAGTGCTGAGATTACGAGTGTGAGCCACCATGCCTAGCTACTAAGCCCATTTTAAAGAGGAGCAAACTGCGGCTCAGAGATTTTAAACAACTTCCTTGTTGTCACAGCTGTTGCCCTGCACATCTCCTCAGGATGCCACTCACGTGGGTCCACTGAATTATGCCTGATAATGGGTGGAATTGTGTCCCCCACAACATTCCTATGTTGAAATCTAACCTTCAGTATCTCTGAATGTGACCTAATGTAATTTGATTTTCTCCGTAAAGACTCTATCTTTAAAGGAGATAGAAGGTAGGAGATAGATAGACAGAGGAAATTAGTTAAAATGAGGTCATTAGGGAGGGCCCTAACTCAATATGACTGGTGTCTTTATAAAAAGAGAAAATTTATACTCGGGCACACACACCCAGGGAGAAAGCCGTGTAAAGATGAAAGTAGTGATGCTTTTGCAAGCCAGGAGCACCAAAGATTGCCTGTGAACCACCAGAAGCTAGGAGAGAGGCATGGACCAGATTCTCCCTCACAGCCCTCAGAAGAAACCAACCCTTCCAATACCTTGATCTCAGACTTTAAGCCTCCTAAACTGCGAGAAAACACCTTTCTGTTGTTTCAGCCACCCAGTACATGGTACTTTGTATGCCAGTCCTAGTATACCCAGTATGCGGTACTTTGTATGCCGGTCCTAGGATACTAATACACACATCAATGAACTTTTTGTGCACTGTACATTTGTGAGGAATGAGAGTGACAAAGTCATCTTAGTATTATTATGAAAATAGTTTCGACCTCACAGACCTCCAGAACCACCCTGCATTGAGACAATGTGGGTGTGATTGATTTTTTTGATCAAACATATCTGAAATTGTAGTTGGTACAAAAGTAATTGCGGTTTTTAAAATTTGTAACTTTGCCCCAACCTAATATGTGACCAGATGAGCCTTTGTTTTTTTCACCTTGGCACTTCTGGAGTCTCTGAACTTGTGCTGGAGATGTATGCTTTTCTGGCTGCTTGGAGAGCTAGCTCATGGACCACGGCCATGAGTTCTTTTGCTTTATGCTTCCAGCACTTGTTTTCCAACTAAAACATTGTTTCGTACACCTGATTTGCTAGCGTTGGATTTGAGAAGCTCTGACCATTTCTACAAGTGAAATCAACTTAAAGACAGACGAGTTGCAATTGAGAAGAATATTCCAAGCAAAGGGGCACAGATTTGTTGTCATTTCCCAAATAGGAGCTCTAGAAATATTTTAAACAATAGCAGGAGATTGGAATAAATACAGAGCCTTATTCAGATGTATCAATTTTGGTATTTTTTTGTTTTGATTTTAAATAAATCCAGCAAACCTCATTATTATTTTTAATCTCACTTAGTTTTTAACCATTCTCTTTATCCAGACAGCTCACCCAAGGTTAAACAGAAACACTACATTTTAATACCTATGTTCCAGGCTTTTTGAAAAACAGCTTTGTAACTTCATTCAGCTGATTTTTGGTAATCAGAAGCATAACACCAAGCACTTTTTTCTTCAGCAGTCTAAAGTTGAAATTTAAGAACAATCAGCATGCAATCAAAAGCTGATTATAAATGAACAAAAATGAACATAAAAGTGAAATCACTTCTGAGGGTTGTAATGAAAGAAAAAAAGGAGTAATAGCAGTAGTTGAAAAAGGAGCATGATAAAAAGTGGGTGCGATTATGCCAATAGGCAAACAGTGGGTGAAAATTAGCCAGCAGTAATATTCCATGGAATGCTCAATGAGTTTTGGGGAGAATGGGGAAAACAAATGTTGTAAGAGAGTAAAAAATCTATATAAATGTGTAGATTCACTGTTGTAGATGAAGTCATCTAGGAAGAGTCATAGTGGATTTTTAGGAATGAATCACATCTCTGTTCTAGATGCAGGCAGATGGTATGCAGAGAAAAGGTTCAGTTGTGCCTGTTTCTGGCCCACTGATCAACAGGATGCTTTAGGGAAGAGACTCAGTTTCCTTACTAAACTCTGTTTAACATTTGTTGTACATCTATCATGTATCAGGGATTATGCTGTGTACTAGATGCATGCTCAACTTTGCAAAACGGCTGTTGAAACAGTGCTTCCCAGAGCACGGGACACATCCATTGGCAGTACACGAGATGAGTTTAGGTAACGCAGGGGTGCAGCATCCAATATCAGTGAGTCTCATAGTGCTGAATTCATTGTTACTGTGTTTGGAACCTTAGGATTTTGTCATGGAGAAATTTTCAGTTTTGTGCTTGTGTGCTTTTAAGATCTTCAGCTTAGGACTTTGTACCTCAAATAATCAGAATTGAATCCCTTTTATTTTTTAATTATACTGCAATTTCCTTCTACTCACACAAACAGTACAGGTAGTGCTCTAAAGTTTCCTCCATCTTTAAGTTAAAATAAACATCATAAAGAAACTGATACTGGTATTAGTGTTCTCTAGATGTAGCAAGAATTGTGTATGAGTGATTCTTGTTTGGGGAACCTTGGACCATAGTAACCCTAAGACTTTTCTTATTGTTTCCTGGTCACACATCCTGAGAAAGGGATTCATGTGAAAGTGACTTTTCGGGGAGGTATTCTCAGGAAAAACTCAAAGGGGTTTAGAGAAGTTGAAGGGAAGGAGGCTGAGAAACGTGTGTTATTAAACTGAATCCCAAAGAGGGTAACTTTGCTTAATTCCACAGGACAGCTATGGAAACTGTGTAGGTTATACCTCAGAGTTGTAGTTAGGGGCAAGAGAGTTGAAGTATTATATACCCTCTTCAAGGTTCTTTAAGGGCATATTGTCTTCAGCATCTTAAGACAAAGACCTGCTGGGGCTGCTCTTGGGAGTAAGAGTACACAGTGAGTCTGTATAAAAATGGTGGAGCGATCTGAGGCCATGCGGATGGAGCACTGAGAGCATCTGCTGCAAGGCTCTTCCATGGCTAATGTGACATGTAAGCCACTTACTAGCTTTGTGCCTCGGACAACTGGTTTAACACTTTGGTGCCTCATCTAGGGTAAAGTAATAGTAGTACCTCTTCAGGGCTTTTTGTGATGTTTAAGTATCAATATCATTGACTTCACATTTTTCTTCTAAATCTATTCACTATTAAAAATATTTAAATCCACATTTGAGCCCCTCCATAAGTAATAGTGTCCATGAAAGTATGGGCTTGGTAAATTACTGATACATATACATTTTTTTCTAATGTACATTACAATAAATTACACAGAGGAAAGCCTTGACAGAGCTTTCTTTAAAAACATGCCAGGAACTATTATCCGTTAACTGAAGCCAGCTCTTCTTTTGTCTGGACACATGGCTGTACTGGATCTCCCAGCTTGCCTTGCAGCTGGACAAGGCCACGGAATAGCTGTAGACTGATGGAATGTGAGTAGAGGAGCTGTAGTCCAGTCCAGCTTATAAAGAATTCCTGTATGTTTCCTTTATATTTTTTCCCTTCCTGTTAGGTAGTGATGACCAAGTTGATTTGGAAGCCATGTGGTTATGATGGCGGAGCCTCTGTGGAGGAGATCTATCCTACCTACATATTCACCTTCCCAGGACTGTGACTTTAGCAAGAAGCATGGTTGTGTTGTGTTGAGCTACTTCGTGTTCAGGCTTATTTGTTGCTGTAACCTATTGTGCATGAATTGGTACACAGCTCAGAAAATGTTGGGTAAAATCATACATCATGTGACCTTGAGTCAATCAGTTTACCTTTCTGAACCTCAGTTTCCTCAGTCGTGGAATGGGAATAATTAGAGATGGGGGAGTTGTTAGTGAACTTTGAAAAGCTCCACATAGACAAGAAGTTACTATGGTCTCTCACTTGTGGTTGTAAACAGTAAGGATTGGGGGTATTGTACCTTTCCAGCTGGCGTCAAAAGGGGAATGCTATTTGGCTGCCATTCTCATCTCTGAGATTTCTCTAAAGTTTAACCATGTTTATGGGTTCCTGCTTTCTCGTGACCCCTGTTACACTAAGTCTGGCAAACTAGAAGGACAGACGAAGGACGGCATTTGCCTCAGTCTGGTGCACATTCTTGATGGCAGGCATCAAGAATGATTTTAGGGATATCCTGATGAACATTTATATGTAATCGCAATGCATTGTATATTATGAAAAGTATATTACTTGCATTCTAAATTTGTAATTTTATACTTATTGCTTAGGGTTAGGCTAAAGTAGGTATTTAAGTAAAAAACATAGGCAGTAGACTTAAACAAGTTAACGGTTGTACTTGTGGTAAGCATCTGTTGTGAAAATTACTGAAGTTGGTATGTGAGTGACCCGAAGTTTGGGAGGCACTAAGATAGGCAGAGTCCAGTATATACCATCTTTATATATTGAATGAACTGTATTTAATTCATTCTTCCAGCAAGTACTATTTGTGTATTTACTATGATCTTGGAACATTTTTAGGCACCAGGATACAATGGAACAAAGCATATTCTTTGTGCATTGTCTTTTATTTCTCACTGGAAAGAAGGTAGAGATTTTTGTCTGTTGTTCAGATGACATATGTGCTATTAGGAAAAATAAGGCAGGAAGGAGAGGAACAGAATGATGGTAATGGGTTGTACCTTTAATTAGGGTTTCCCAGGAAGTAGTCATCCATAAGGTGGTATTTGAGCAAAGACACAAAGGAGGTGAAAGAGTGAGCCATGGGGGAATCTAGGGAAAGGGTGTTCCAGGCAGAGGGAGCAGGAAGTGCAGAGGCCCTGAGATGGGGGCATGTGCCTGGCATGTTTAAGTAACAAGCGCCAGTGTATCTGGGAGGGAAGGAGTAGGGGGAAGAGAGGAGTTTGGAGAGATGGGCAGGTGAGATCCATATAGGTTTATCAATAGCTTATTCTTTTTCATTGCTGAATTGTATTCCATGGTATGAATATACCACGGTTGTTTTTTTTTTTAAACTATCTCCCCACTGAAGGACATTTTATTTATTTCTAGTTTTGGGCTGTTACAAATAAAACTGCTGTAACAGTCATGTAGAAGTGTTTGTTTGGACAAACATTTTCATTTCTCTGGGATAAATGCCCAAGAGTGTAATTGCTAGGTCATTTTTTAAGTGTATGTTTAGCTTTTTAAGAAACTGCCAAACTATTTTTCAGAGTGGCTCTTCTGTTTTTGTTCCTACTGGGAATGTATGAGAGATCCAGTTTCTTTACATCCTTGCCAGCATTTGATATTGTTAACTTTTCTTATTTTTAGTTTCAGCTGTCCTAATTGGTATGTAGTGATATCCCACTGTGGTCTTAATTTGCAACTAATCGCTACTGATGTTGGACATCTTTCTATGTGCTTATTTGCCATCTGCCATATGTTCTTCATTGAAATGTCTCATATCTTTTGCCCATTTTCTAATTAGATTGTGTTTTTATAATGTTGACTAGTAAAAGTTCTTTATATATTCAATTTACTAGTCCTATGCCAGATGTGTGGTTTGCAGATAATTTTCTCACAGTCCATAGCTTCTTTACATCCTCTTAAGAGTTCTTTCACAGAGCAAAAGTTTTAAGTTTTGATGAAGTCCAACTTATCTATTTTTTTTGATGGATCAAGATTTTTGTGTCAGGTCTAGGAACTCTTCATCAAGCCCTGGATCGACAACGTTTCCTCTCATGTTATCTTCTAAAAGTTTTCATAGTTTTACATTTAAATCCATGATTCATTTTGAATTAATTTTTATATAAGGGGTGAGGTTAGGTTGAGGTTAACTTCTTGCTCATCGAGTTCCTTTTGCATCATTCGTTAAAATGCTATCCTTCCTCCATTGAATTGATTTTGCTTAGAAAGTTTTTAATTCTTTTGATGGAATTCTAGGATTTTAGAACTGGTAGGTGTCTTGACATCCTCTCTTGCATGATAAAGCAACTGAATGACAGAGAAGTTAAATGTGGGAGACTAGCTTTGCTGCTTAGAACAAAGCTTTTGATTTCCATTCCAGGGCACTTCCACCTTCTACTTCTAGTGAAGTAAATATATATATATTTGGATATTTGGATGTATTTTGTTTTTGATGCAAACTCAATGGTTTGGTGTCTTTATGTGGCATTGCTTGGATTTTAAGAATTTTTGAGTCAAGGACCATTTGCGATTCTGGAAAGTGAAATTGAATTTGGCTTAATATTCCCATGGACTCTGGGCTAACAAAGCCAGGCTGAGCTCTTCTATCTATCTGCGTTAAAAAAGATATTAATCTTGGCTGGGCGCAGTGGCTCATGCCTGTAATCCCAGCACTTTGGGAGGCCCAGGTGGGTGGATCACAAAGTCAAGAGATCGAGACCATCTTGGCTAACATGGTGAAACTCCATCTCTACTAAAATTACAAAAAATTAGCTGGGCGTGGTGGCACACGCCTGTTGTCCCAGCTACTCGGGAGGCTCAGACAGGAGAATTGCTTGAACCTGGGAGGTGGGGGTTGCACTGCGCCAAGATCGCGCCATTGCACTCCAGCCTGAGTGACAGAGCGACATTCCATCTCAAAAAGAGAAAAAAAAAGATATGACTCTTGAAACTTGGTATTTTGGTGAAATCAGTTTATATAGTTTCTGTTTAGAAGGTTTTTTTCCTGCAATTTTGAAGTGTAATGGACCACAGGAACCTGGAGGATATAATTGTGTGATAACCTCAGTAACGTTTACAGCATGTTGATTGAATAAAAAATGCTGAAATGGGGTTGGATGGTTGGTAATGACGGATTTACTTCTCTCGGATTCCTTTCTGTGCATCTCTTAGGAAAAAATTTGATAGAAGCTTAAGTCTTCTTGACTTCCTCAAGAATGGGGGAAAAACAATGCACATATTGATTATAATTCTACTTCCACGGTGGTTTATAGAATCTTAGGGTGGTAACGAACTTTGGAAATGATTCAATCCTAACACAGAAGCTAAGGCTATTTTGTATGGGCAATAAAAACTTGGGTATGGTCACTGGGAATAGAAATCCATGTGGGTTTTTTGTTTTGTTTTGTTGTATTTCCTTTTTTACGCTAGAGTATGGCTGTTATACAGAATCAAATTGGTGTTTTGAAGATTTTGTTTTCATTCAGCTTTCATAACAAACACTGTAATAAGACAAATACTGTAACTATAATATATACTTTAGTGGATTAAAAACACAGGCTCTCATGGCAGACTCCGAGTTCTACTCATAGCTCTGACTTTGCTAGCTGTCCTCTGTTGTGAAGACAGACTGTCCTGTGCATATAGTAAGTGCTCAACAAATGTTGGTGATGGTGATAGTATTAGTAGTACTCATTTGCTTAGTAATGATAATAATTATAATAATACATTTTTGTCTTTTTCTTTAATAAGTTGAACATACAGATTTTTCTGATATATCATTTTACATACTGGCATGCTGTAAGATTGGATTACATGGTATGCTTTCACAAAATAGCAAGCTAAGTAATAGGTGATGAATATCACACAGAACTTACCAGTAAGCTGGTCTCACACATTTAACATCTCTGAAATTCAGTTGCTTTATCATGTAAGAGATGATATCAAGACACCTAACAGTTCTAAAATCCTAGAATTCCATCAAACGAATTAAAAGCTTTCTAAGCAAAACCAATTCAGTGGAGGAAGGATAGGATTTCAACAGATAATGCAAGAGGAACTGGATATGCATAAGCAAAAAAAAGTTAACCACAACCTAACTCATCAGTAAGCTGGATTCTTACTTTCCATGATATTCTCTCCAAATCATCAGAAGGGTGTTACAGAGAGTAATATTGGTACCACATTGTATATGTACAGCCTTCACATCATTTTTCCAAACTATTATGGGCCTCATCCTCTTTCCTTCTACTCCGTGTAGACTTACACGCAAACACCAATCCCCACGTTCTTGCCACACTGAACTATGAGGTCCCTTCAAACACTGGACTTGGATGTCACCCATTAAGTTTCTTCTACTGGAAATGCCTTTTGCTAACATATCTCCATTTTGTCTTTGGGATTCAGCCTAAATAGTACTTCTCATGATGTGTTTCCCTAACTCCCCATCCCCTCTCAGCAGTGGCCAAGTCTCTTTCATCTTTCTATCTCCAGCATCTAGCACATGGTGGTTCTATAGAATGATGATGGTGAGTTGTGGGTTAGCGGAGGCTTACGTTGAACTGAAGGCAAGGAGTTTTCTGCTTTTGATGAATGATTGGTAACTTTAAATTATCCAGAAGAAAGTTTGGGCATCTGGGTGGCATCATCAGAACTTGAAAAGTTGAGAGAATAATTTTATTTCTCATTTAATGAAAAAATGTTCATGAATAACTAGCAAAAATTTAACTGAGAGAATAATCAATATTGCTTCCAGCCATTCCCACACCCAACCCATTTGAAATACGAGTTGCTTCATCGTTTTAACTGAGGAGCTCTTTAATCAGTGATATTTGGAATAGTACGGAGAAGTTAAGATTTGAAGGCTCAATATCTGTTTTTAATTTTCAGGGCTAGTAAGCTTTGTGCTACCACAAGTTAGCATTTATTTTCTGTATTATTTACATCTATTAGCATACTTTTCTATACAGTAGAATTTGTTGTACTAAGTGGCAATATTGCAAACAAACATAGACATGGTTTGAGAAGCTTTTGTTTCTAATATGAGGACAGCTGCATAGAGGACATAGAACATTTAAACTCCATTTTGTTGTTGTTATTGTTCTAATCTTAGCTTTGTATTTTGTTTCGAGAGATTACCTGATGGCTACCGATGTCTTAGTTAATTTCATGGTATGAAATGAGGGAATGAATGACTCAATAAGAAACTATTTGATAGGACAGCAGAGCCAGCATCTAGTCTTTTCTAAAATATTTCATTTGTTTGTATATGAAAAAAAATTATTTCAGAGAAAAGCTTCTGATGAAAAAAATTCTTCTTAGCTTGTCATTATCTGTATATTTTATGGCCCTTTGTCCTGAAATTCTGACTTTTTCTGTTACTAGTCTGTTAAGTTTTTATCGACCTTCTCAAAATAGGATGTCTTCTAGCTTGACAGGTAGCAGTTGGCTTTATACTGAATCTTCAATTCTAGGAATCTGAGATTTTTAAAAAAACTGTTTTTGAAGACTAAGTAATATTTTGGGGGTACCAAGTTGCTGACATAAAATGACTAGTATAAAAACATGTAGTCTTGGGGAAAAAAATAAATATATATTATATTTTTAGATACCTGATCTGAAACAGGTGATGTGATATCTTTTCTAATTTTTCGATTTAGAAAATTTAGCTTGTACTTATTTCAAAAAACTTGAAAACACAGAAAACTAAAGGTCCATAATGATCACCTATAATTACCTGTGCTCTAGAGAAAGCCATTATGAATAATAATGTGGAACTTTTTACTGTTTTGCACACATGTATGTTTTATGTATATATGCAGTTTCTTTTAAACAAAATTAGGATCATACTAATTAGATAATGTTATTTCCTTCACGCTTAACATTAAATCAGAAGTGCTCACCCATGCATTAAAAATTTTTACAAATATTGTTTCTGTTGCCAAAGAGTTGGAAAGAAAGGAAGGCTGCACTCACATAGATGCCATCATTTATTTTGTCATTTCCTTATTAGTGGGCATTTGTGTTATTTCTAGTGTTCTACTGTTTTAATGATGTGATTAATATCCTTGAATGTAAATTTCTCCTTACTAATCAAATTCTTGAAACAGTCTGTGAGATTGCCCTCCAGAAAATCTGTACAAATTTATACTCCTACTCATGGTGATTAATAATAGCAAAAACAATAATAATGGCTACTATTTATTGACAATTTATTATATGCCACATCCTATTCTAAGCACTTTGTGTGGATTAACTCATTTCTCATCGAACACCAGCTTTTTTTTAGAGGTAAGAAAACCAAAGTGCACTATATAAGAATGTGAGTTTTCTAGTATCTTAACCAACATCAAGTATGACAGTTAGACTGGGTGTGGTGGCCCATGCCTGTAATCGTAGTAATTTGGGAAGCCTTTATGGGAGAATCCCTTGAACTCAGGAGTTAGAGACCCGCCTGGGCAATTTAATGAGACCCTATCTCTACAAAAAATAAAAAAAATTAGTTGGGCATGGCAGAAGGATCACCTAGCCCAGGAGTTATTGCTTGCCCACACCTGTAATCCCAGCTACTCAGGAGGCTGAAGCTGGAGGATCACCTGAGCCCAGGAGAGCGAGGCTGCAGTGAGCCAAGATCAGGCCACTGCACTCCAGCCTGGGTGACAGCGCAAGGTCCTGTCTCAACAAAACAAAACAAAACACAACACCTAAGTGACAGAAAAAAGTCTTCCAATTTATTAGATATGAGAAAAATCTCTAATTGCTTTAAATTGCATTGCTCTAATACTATAAATACTATACTTTTTTTTTTCCATCTGCAAAAAGCAAATGTTATTATCTTCCTCTGCCTTAGGAAGAAATTTGTTTCTAAAAACTTCCTAGGAAAAATTCTAAATTCTCCTTAGTCACAAATATAGTTGCTGTTAATTTTAGTAGAAAAATTTTGAATGCATGGCAAAATTTCAAAATTAACACCAATTTTTGCTAAACAAATAACATAAACAGTTAAGTTTGACATGAGCTGTTAAAATGGACACAGTTTCAGCCAGGCGTGGTGGCTCACACCTGTAATCCCAGCACTTTGGGAGGCCAAGGCGTGTGGATTACGAGGTCAGGAGATCAAGAGCATCCCGGCTAACACGGTGAAACCCCGTCTCTACTAAAAATACAAAAGATTAGCCAGGCATGGTGGTAGGCGCCTGTAGTCCCAGCTACTCGGGAGGCTGAGGCAGGAGAATAGCGTGAACCTGGGAGGCAGAGCTTGCAGTGAGCCAAGATCACGCCACTGCACCCCAGCCTGGGCGACAGAGCCAGACTCCATCTCAAAAAAAAAAAAAAAATGGACACAGTTTCCTCAGGAGTTACTCATCATCGCATGACATAACAAGACATGTTATGCAGTCTTTACCCTTGCATTATTTACCCTGTTACAGGCCTATTACCTGTTTTCCTTCAGTTTTTTTCTAGTTTTATATGTAGTGCACTTAATATTCTACTTAACAAATATTCATTTAATACTCATTGTTTATGTAATTGAAACTTTAATGCAAGCCTCATTCAAGAAAACTATAAACCATACAGAAGAAATCAATGAAACCAATGCAAGTGATGCACGAGATAATCAGTATAACAAACTAGCAAACTATAAGCACTTACATCGGATGTACAGATCTAAGGCTCCTTGCATGATGTTTCATTTCCCAGCTTTCAGCTGCTCACAAGACATGATGTATTTAAAATGATCCTTGTAAATGCAAATAAATGCCATGTAAGTCAAACTAGGTTTGTTAAATGAAATTCCTTATCAAGTTGAATTCTTGTAACCTGATATATATATCTCAGGGTCCTCCTGTGTTATAAATAATTGGGATTAGGGAGAGAAACTGAAGCTTATTTTGTGCCGCGTTGCTTAGTTAAGCTTTTTAATTGAGTTTTGCCAATGGCAGGTTTGTAGCAAAGAGGCCATGTGGTTAGATTTCAGTTTTCAAGATCACTTTGGCTGTTTATGCAAAGTAAACTGTAGCCTGCAAAAGTAGAGATGGTGAGACCACAGGTAGGATGCTGTTTGGGGAGTTAAGTGGAGAGCTAGGTGTGAGCCTTAGGCCACCTGCATTAGGATAACCTGGGATACCTGTTAAAATTTTAGATTCCTGACTGCCTTTGTTTTAGTCTGTGGGTAAAGCTTAGGGAACTACATTCTAATTAACACAGGATATTTTCTTGACCCCTTTGTGGGACTTGTGACAGGGGTGCCTCATTTACTCAGCCCACCCAGTCTACCCTTCGTGGGAGGGAGTGTGCAAGTGCAGGAACTGGAGTGAGTGCTTTTGGGTGCTAGCAGGAACAAACTCTGTTTATTCTGCCTGCCATGCTCAACCTCGTGGGAAGCAGCATGTAGGCAAGCAAGTACAGGATCCTGCTAGCTGCTTTTGGGTGTCAGCAGGAGCAAACTCTGTGTGGGCTCCACGGTAGCATCCAGGTGGGGGTTCCGGTGATGCCGAAAGCCCAAGAGGGCATGTTACAATGCTCTTTTAGCTCTTCTGTCCACCGATGGCTTAAGTGTTAATAGTCAGTCAGCCCTTTGCCTCATTACGTGCGGTGGCTGCCCTCTACCAGTGATGGCAAAGGGTCAGTGTGACAGGCTTTTTTTTGGGTATCTGCACTCATGGCTCCTGAACTCTTGTCTGACATCTGCAAAAAATGAAGTCTCAGGAATGAATTGAAGGATGGTGAATGTGGAGGATTTTATTGAATGATGAAAGTGGTTCTTAGCAGGAAGGGGAGCTGGAAAGGGGAGAGGATGGGCAGGTAATCTTCCCCTCAAGTCTGGCCACCTCCAGCCAGACTCTTCTTCGAAGTCAAGCTGTTAAGCCAGCCCTCTGAAGTAAAGTTGCGTCTCTGCAGTGTCCAGCCACTTCTCTGCTTCTCTCCAACTGAGTCTGGGGTCTTTATAGGCACAGGATGAGAGGCAGGGCAGTCCATGAGTAGTTTAGAATAAGGCAACGTTCCAGTGGGAACACAGGGATGGAAGTTCTCACTTCGGGTCATGGGTTTCTGGCTTTTTGGCTTGAAGGTGGGGTTTTGCCAGGGACCTGCCCTTGTCTGCCTAGAATTTCTCTGCCTCCTGCCTCTATCATTGTATGATAATGAGTTCCTCACACAAAATATCTCACATTAATATTTTAGAACCACTAAACTAGTGATCTCTAGGGTACATTTTAGCTCTGGCAAACCCTAAAACACTTGGTTCTGTTTTATAGATTTTTCAGTAAAGAAAAAGAGATATTTTAATACTTTAAGAACGCATTTTAAGGTGTCTTCTGAAGAACTAGAAACCATTTATCGGATACTGGATAGTTACAACGCAAGGTCCTAGTTAATCTAGATTTTTTTTTCTTGTTTTCTTAAACTTCTAGGGGAGAGGAAGTTCTTCCTATAACCTTCCCATTAGACTTCTTCTCAGTTATCACGGCTGGGGATTAGGTCTTATGCTCATTGCTGAGCCAGTTATTGGCAAAAATTGGAAATCTCCATTATTGGCTAAGCTGCTGAATAGTTCAGAAAAAGATACTGGCGAGTCACTTACAGCATCCACTACAATTGTGTCACTGGTTAGTCACCAAGATAGGATTTGAACACCCATCTGTCAGACTCCCAAGTCTACATGATTTCTTCTGTGCCTTACAGCCTCTCTAAATCTGTCTGCTTGCTATAAAGGCTTTCCATTGAATTGATTTATTTCTGGAATTAGACTTTGATGACCAACTTGCTGGCTTTCTTTATCCACCAAATTTGCCTGTCTCTCAGCTGTAGGGCATCTCCTGATCCATGGAGCTCCTAGGTAAGGCAAAAGGACTGTGTTTGCATTCAGCTGTGTGCTGCTCTATAGCAGTATGAACAGCTGCACACTGTCAGCTAAGAGGTGAAATGCCAAGTGTAGCTACAATCTGGAAATGCGTTGATGTATATCAGCTTGGAAACAATGCAGGGGGCAGGTTTTGGGCCTTTACAGTGGAGAGACCAGCCCAGAGAGGGCCACTAAGTGCTAGGCATTCCAACAGCATTTTCTCTTTGACACTCAACAGCTATCTGTGAACTATATACTATCATTATCATTATCTATCATTGATCTTCATTTTACACAAGAGGAAACTGAAGCTTAGAGAGGTTGAATAGTTTGTCTAAACTCATCCAATTTGTAAGTAAGAGTCTGAATTTGAATTCACAGCTGTGAGACTTAGAAGCTTGCACTCTTCTTTAAAGCTTTTTAAAATTATGCAATGTAGCATAAAATACTGAAAAAATACCTATCGTATATATAGTTTAACATGTAATTCTAAAGTAAACACCACTTCCTAGGACCTAAGTAGGAATTTACTAGTACTTAAGAAAATCTCCCTCTGTTCACCCTTTTTACTGATTTGTAACTTCATGTCTAATTTTCATGGTTGTTATTTAGTTGGGAAACTTGCCCTCTTTAATTATCCTGTTTAACTGTCCTCTTATAGCAAGTCATAATATGGTATAGGGGAAAGCTACATGGATCAAAAGTTACAGGCATGGATGCTCCCTTTCTGAACTGGATTTACCTTGGGCAAGTCATCTCTCTCCAAAAAAGAAAGGCAGAGTACCAAATAACTTACGGAAACGTACCACCATTATCCCGATAAAGAACTGGTTCCCTGGAGCATGAAGATCAGGTTGGAGGGCAGCCTTTGCTTGCTTTTTTCTTTGTTAGTTTAGTAGTATATTTATATAAACCCTTAACCATTTCAGTGACAGACTTCACTCATTTTGAATAGCAAGTATTTTTTTCAATTATGTAAGTCAGTAAATTGCCCTTACAGTTTATTAATTAAGATGTCCTAGCTTTTGAAGGACTCGCAAGTATAATTTTCCTGAGACAGACTGTACTTTCGTTTTTTAAAATCCACCGTTGAGGACTGTGCATGATAAAGTGGAAGCAAGTGGTTATTAATTTTTTATTGAAATCTTCTGAATAAGTGTTTTCTCCTGATTGGTTTCAAAAGGAGTCATATTCCTGAATGTAATTAAAGGCAGTTCATATACTGTGGGCTTATTAAGATTCAAGGCACTTTTTTATTTTAGCTTGTCTGATATCCCTTTTTAATTTCACTTAAATTTGAATTACTCTAAACATCATCTGGGCATATTGAAGAAACTCAGTAATATTGATAATGATGATGTTGACAAATCTGTCCTTATTCTTTTCAAGTCCCATAACCTTATTCTTGATTCTGGCTTGTGAATACCTGCTCCTCTCTCTTGTCGTAGACATCAATAATCACTCATGATGCTATTCTGAGTGATTATTGATGTCTACCATGACAAAGCCTTAAGGTCTTACTTTCTACAGCTCCCTGGGCAGCCATTTCCAGTTGGTCAGAGTTAAGAGGCTCTGCCATCCCTGGTCTGGATGTTGTCTGTTTTGGGTCTGAACGTTTATATCCTCCACCAGGATCTCTGAGTAAGTTACATTATCAGCTGATTCTAAAAAAAAAAAAAAAAAAAAATTCTGCCAGGCAGGCGTGGTGGCTCATGCCTATAATCTCACAACTTTGGGACGCTGAGGTGGGCAGATCACAAGGTCAGGAGATTAAGACCATCTTGGCTAACACGGTGAAACCCCGTCTGTACTAAAAATACAAAACAAACTAGCCAGGTGGCTGAGCGCAGTGGCTCACACCGGTAATCCCAGCACTTTGGGAGGCCGAGGCAGGTGGATCATGAGTTCAGGAGATCGAGACCATCCTGGCTAACATGGTGAAACTCCATCTCTACTAAAAACACAAAAAATTAGCCGGGCGCAGTGGCGGGCACCTGTAGTCCCAGCTACTCAGGAGGCTGAGGCAGGAGAATGGCGTGAACCCGGGAGGCAGAGCTTGCAGTGAGCCGAGATCATGCCACTGCACTCCAGTCTGGGTGACAGAGCAAGACTCTGTCTCAAAAAAAAAAAAAAATTCTGCCCTGGTCTCCATTTTCCTACCTCTTTGAATGAGAATCTTCTCCTTTTCTAGACCCTTTCTATTACCATACTTTCTGTGTGTTTTCATAGCTCTCAGGCTGTCTGCATAGTTTGTTCATCCCAAACAAGCTCCTGGACTTATTCTTTGGCCAGACTTTACCCATTCCTTTGGAGTTTCTGCTTGGAAGTGACTTCCTCTCCTAAGGTGAAGACTCTTTGTCATTTAATAGGATGAACTTTCAAAGTATTGTCCCTGTTCGTGAGTTAGTGTTCCCTGGCTATGTGGAATAGAAAAGAACATCTCCACTTGAGCTTGAATCCCTCTGGAATATGTGTCATTGACAGATCCTATTTCCTGTGTGACCATGTAAGCTCTTAACAGACTGGGCTTTGCCTAGCTAGTAACTATCTGCTTTGGAGAAAATATAAAACAAGTACTTGAAGGTTTTGGAAAGTGCCAAAGGCAGGGAGACCCTGGAGGGGAGTCGAAATTGGAAGGAGGGGAGTTGAAATGGGAAACAAAAGGCCTGCTTTGAGTTTCCAGTTTTTACTTCCAGCTTTTTGGTCTTGATGACAGGGTGCAGTGGTGGCTAAACTCCAGTAGAAAACCTGTAGTCTTTTTGCACTGGAGAACTGAAGATCAGAGTTCAGGATCCCTAAGCAGCAGGAAACTGGGAGTGGAAGGGTATCTCAGAAAGGAGAGAGTCAGAGAGGGGGAGTCGTGGATTCTGAGTATAAACTGACCAAAGCAGAAGGTATTTCATAAATGACACATGCATAAGGCTGACTGTAAGTGGCCCAGCTAAAGTAAAAAAGAACTAAAGTAAGACTTGAGCTGCTGCCCAAGAGACAGAGTTTGCAGTTTGAGTCTGAATATGTGTCACCCATGAATCACTCTTCACTGGGATCTCAGCTTTTTTCACTTATGTCTGATACACACAATGTAAATATTCTCTTTTCCCACTGTTCAGTTGCCTGTCTCAGTTTCATATGCTTAGTTCACAGTTGTTGGGCTTTGAAAGGCAGGCAAGGGGTCTGAAAAACTGATAACCAGTGCAAAGCCTCAGCCAAGGCAGGAATTTGATATGAATTTTTAAGGGTGATGGTTCTGCCACAGTGCCTACCTCTTTTGCACAATTACTGGTGTGTCGTGAAGATTTTTCTCAAGTATTTGAATGTCCTAGGTCACTTCATGTTGCTTTGCTGGCTCTTCATGGTGATGTTGGAAGCAGCGTTGAATATAGCAAAAATCATATTATAATAGATGAGAATAGCTGATATTTTCTGAGCTCTCCTTACATGACAGATGCCCTAAGCACTTTACTCATCCTGTTCTCCTAGTAATCCTGTTTATTATTCCTGTTTTACAGTTGAGAATTAAAGGCACAGTGGGGTTGAATGCACAGCTATTAAGTGGTAAAGCCAGGAACTAACAGGAAAAGGAAGATAGGTTAGTATGACATATACACACGTGCACATTCTCAAACATGTGGTTAGAATTGGAAGACAGGTATTGTCTGCACTGAGTTTCAGCAGATTCCTGAGGAAGATAGATATGAAAAATACTGTTTTCCTGATACTGTGCCCTATCAAGTTTACTGGCATGAACTTGGCAGGGAAAAGACTAAGAAATACTAATGAGAGCGCAAAGATTGAACCTTTAGTTAAAGAGAGAAATAGTGACTGAGTAGTTTGCTTATCCAAATGAGTTAGATTCTGTAAGCAATGGTTTACTGACTCTTGTAGCTAGAATACTGCTGAAATTTTCATTCATATTGAGGAACAAATTATTAAGTATAGTTAATTAGAATGAAATGATGAAAATAAACTTTATAAGATAACGAATAGTTTACTTTGTTTGCACCAGAATTCTTGAAATCTGCTCTAAGAGAACCATAGACTCTTAAAAAAATTTTTTTTTTTAATTTTAATGTAATTTTACAAATTGAGACTGGGTCTCTTGCTCAAGCAATCCTCCTGCCTCGGCCTCCCAAAGTGCTGGAATTATAGGTGTGAGCCACTGTGCCCAGCTGAAGAGTCCTAGAGACTCTTGATAGTAACCTTGGTGATGGTAGTGGTCCTGGTCAAGAGTTAGCAAAGGAAAGAGAATTCCCTGCCTGTTGTGGCACCCAAGAGGTTTTTACAAGACACTGAGCACTGCAATATACTGGCTATGAAGAAGCTAGACGATGCAGGATCATGTGGATACGAAAGGAAGTTGCTTAGATAATATGTGGAGGGTATCTACAGTGGGGACATGACGTTTATCTCTATTCTATATTCAACCACATCTCAAAATTTTAGTTTTCTGAACACCATGGTTATAAAATGAATACTTTATTCCAGGAATGGAATAGTCTTGTACTGGATTAACAGATAACAGATAAAACAGTGATAACTTGTGGACAAAATAGTATAAAGTATAAGAAATATTTCAAAATATTAAAATATTTTAAAGTCTTGGAGAGTAACTAAAAGTAGGCAGAAAGCGGAGAGGATTCCATCCTTGAAGGAAAGGAACCACACCGAGCGAGACCCACATTGACATGGCTTTTCCTCTGAGGGTCCTTCCGAGCCCACAGCATGCATTAAATAACTGTCCATTAAAATGTTTCTGCCTAACAAAGTTTTGTTTTACTATTGCCAGGTAAACTTATTGAACATAGACATTGACAGGAAGCATTGTTCTTTAACTGGCATTTACTATCACTAGGTATTTTCCTGGCATTTCATTATGGAATTTTTATTTAATTTCATCCAAACTTGGGGAGCAAATCATTGTAATTATGCCTGTTACATTATTTTATAGGCTATAGAACATGAAGAAATCAAATACAGAATGAAGGAATCAGGGTATAATAACTCTGACTTTTGGTTTAGAACTTGGTGTTTGAAAACTTGCAGACTTTGGTTTGCTTTTTCTGTATTTGGAAGGTTTGACCTCTGTGTAAATGACTTTACTACAGAAACTGATTGCAGTGTACTACATTGTTTATGAATATTGATATAATAAATATTTAATGGATACATTTTGCTAGTAAGTACTTCATCTAGCATAAAATTAGAGAAATTTTTCTTGAGACAGTCTGTAAAACAGCCCGAAAAAATAATCATGTCCTTTTGAATAACCTTAAAAACATTTCACTTTTCATTATTAATTTGTTCCTGATTTTGTTTTCTGGCTTAAGCACATTAATTAAAAAATACACTACCTGTACCTTCATCCTCCTACACTTGTGGATTCTAGCGATGAGAATGGTGAAAAGCACAGTTGGACAAGCTCAGATTTATATCTCAATATGAAGGATTATAAAATATCTTTGTACATGTTAGCTAAATCTGTGAAAGATCAAATGAGTTCTTTGCTTGACAGTGTAGATGATTATGGTGATGTGATAGTTATAATGAAAGCATTTGTTAAGTGTGTGCTTTGTGTCAGGTACTGTGATGTATCCTCGAAAGCAGGATCTCATTGATTGCACATGATAACCTGGCAGTAAAGTGATTAAGGTCATAGGCTCTAGAAGTTAGGTTTGTATCCTTGTGACCTTGGAAACATGTCTTAATCTTTCTGTGCCTCAGTTTTCCATCTGCAGTTGGAGATCATCCTTTACCTGCCTTATGATTTCAAAAGCAATATGCTGAAACAGTGCCCCATTCCCTGGTCAGCTTGTATTATTAATATGTGGTTGTGGTCATTATCATAGTGGGGCCAGGGCTCAACCAAGTCCATGATCCAGTGTCCATGATCTTAACCACATCGCTGTATGCTTGAGCATCACTGGTGCCCAAGCATGCCACCTGACACGTAGTAGATGCTCATTAAAAAATGAGCTTTGCGCCAGGCACTGTGGCTCACACCTGTAATCTCAGTACTTTGGGAGGGCAAGGCGGGCAGATCACTCGAGGTCAAGCGTTCAAGACCAGCCTGGCCAACGTGGTGAAACCCCGCTTCTACTAAAAATACAAAAATTAGCTGGGCGTGGTAGTGTGTGCCTGTAATCTCAGCTACTTGGGAGGCAGAGACACGAGAATTTCTTGAACCCAAGAAGGGGAGGCTACAGTGAGCAGAGATCGCACCAGTGCATTCCAGTCTAGGCGATAGAGTGAAACTGTGTCTAAAAAAAATGAACTCTGGATTTTCCCTGTAGAATTTGTGCTTGAACTGGCTTATTTGTCTATTTATTTGTACACAATATATGGCTTAATGCAGAAAGAAACTTTTTAGCTTTGAAGTCTTAGAAATAAATGATGATGGGCATATGGGCTGAAATTTTTATTATTCTAGAAACACGATTACTGAACTGTTAGCTCTGGGAAGTGCCTGGCCTTGTCTAATAATTTGTTGTCACAGGAACCATTATTATTTGTCTGCTATGAAGGCAAGTCAGTGGCCCCAATTTTAGATCGAGGGTCATTGTGTCCTTGGTCTTTGTATCTAATTAATTATCATGCAGCAAATACTAAAGAAGCACCAGGTCTGTCCCAGGCATGGGAGATGCATTGGTGAATGCTTCAGACATGGTTTGTGCCTTTGAGACCATCATAGTCTCATGGGACGTGTCAGACACTGACACATCACCCACATATATAGTTACACATTGAGAGGTGTTATGAGGAAAAATGAGGGGTCAGTAAACTTTTTCTGTAGATGACTACGTAGTAAATACTTTATTTTTTTATTTTAATTTTTTATTTTTTTTGAAATGGAGTCTCACTCTGTTGCCTGGGCTGGAGTGTAGTGGTGTGCTCTCAGCTCACTGCAGCCTCTGCCTCCCAGGTTCAAACAATTCTCGTGCCTCAGCCTCCCGAGTAGCTTGGATTACAGGTGTATGCCATCATGCCCAGCTACTTTTTGTATTTTTTGGTAGAGACGGGGTTTCGCCATATTGGCAAGGCTGGTCTCAAACTCCTGGCCTCAAGCAATCCACCCGCCTCGGCCTCCCAAAGTGCTGAGAGTACAAGTGAGCCCTCACACCCGGCCATAGTAAATACTTTATACTCCTGGACCTTACATTCCCTGCTGCAACCATTCACCTCTATCACTGCAGGTAACAAGAGGGTCAGCTTCTTTTCCTGTGGTCTAAGCCAGTGAAGAAGACTAGCAGGGAGATGCTGATGAGAGTCAGAGAGCCTTATCATTTGCTTAGTAAAGCAAATGTCTTCACATACCTGCACTGGGAGGCTGCTGAATTCTGTCACGTAGCTAGTGAGGATCCCCTGCGGGACTGTCAGTGCTGTTGTAAGAGAGCATCAGGCTGCAGTTTCCTCATCTGGACTCTCGAGAAGTTTGTCTGCATCTTCTTATAGGTCATTGCTCTTCTTCATAGGACATAGGTCTGCAAACTTTTTCTTAAAGGATCGGGGAGTAGATACTTTAGGTTTTACATGAGACTACTCAAAAGCAAAAGCAACAATAGACAGTACATAAAGGGGCAGGCATGGCTGCATTACAATAAAACTTGCTGATACAGGGCTTTGTATCGTATGTTAGTTCAGGACAGTTGATTCAAGTTTAGTATTCTAGGCAAGTAGGTTTCACCTTGTATTTCAGCTCCTGTTGATGGTATCCATGTGGAACACTGTGTAATGAGGATTGTGAGGCTGAGGTCATTCTTTTGGGAAAAGGAGGCGACTGACTAGTGATTTCTGTCATAGGTTCAGCTTGTGGGAGCACTGGTTGGTACAAGTGCTGGGCATCTTTAATCCTTGCAGCTAGGAGTGCCTTGTGAGCAAGGATTTTGCCTTCTATCTTTATACATCAGGTGCTTGTTACAATTGTTAGTTTTAAAAGGGTTTATCAAATGAATGGACATTTATCTTGATGCCTTCCCACAAAACCGTATTTAAATCATTTATCCTACACAGTAAGCACTTGCTAAATGCTTATAGTGTTGATGGCAATGTCTTTTTATTCCAGTTGTTTTCGAAAGAAACGAAATTCATTGCATTCTATGTTTAATGTCCTTGACCATCAGTATTTAATCTTCTATATAATAGAACCATCAAAGTCTACAGTTTAAATGATTTTCTTTCCTTCTGTCCTTCATGTGTTTGTGCTTAAGGCCTTTACATTTCTTATAGGTAATATTAAACAACATGATGCAATTAGAATTTGTTTAACATTTATTTTGAAATATGTAAGATAGGTAATTAAGGAGTTTTTTTTTTCACATTTGCTTCATAAAATAGGTTTCATTCGTTTATTGTAAATAGAGTGTGCAGTACCTTGTATCCTTATAATACATTTCTCTGAAAAATTTTTTTTTTGTTTTTAGAGACAGCATAGGAATCCTTTTATAAGCTCAATATGCATTTCCTGGCTGTACCACATAATTTATCTTTTGTGTTTTTAGGGTTGCAAGATGAGAAGGGGGCAGAGAGTAGTATTAGAGAATGCTGTAATTAAAGGTGATTTTCCTAGCATGTAATGTGTGGTATAATGAATATATATGTATTTGGTCTTGGTTCCTGGTTCCGGGCACAGATCTAAAACCCTGAGTGGTAGGAGCTTCTTTTGTTACTTATAAAATGTTCTTTTGTTATTTATAAGCCCCTTTCAGCCATACCTGGTTTTTTATACTAATGAGGTGAGTCCTGGTGGCCCTTTAGATAGTTTCAAGGGAGGGGCTAGCCATGCCAAGAAGGGTGGATAGAACTTGTAGTTTTCAGTCCCCTACCCCAACACCTCTAAGTAGGGGAGAGAGGCTAGAGATTGAGTTCAGTCACAAATGGCCAATTTCTTAATCATGGCTAAGTAATGCAACCTTGATTAAGCTCTGAAACACTGACATTAGGGGAGCTTCCAGGTTGGTGAACACATATGGGCGCCACCCCCCATACCATGTTCTATTGCATGTCTTCCGTTTGGCCATTTCTGAGATTTATCCTTTATAATAAACCAGTAATCATAAATATTCTCCAGAGTTCTGTGAGTTGTTCTAGTGATTTATTGAACCTGAGCAGTGGGAACCCCTGTGTGTGTAGGTGGCCTGCCACCCTGTTTGCAGCTGGCATCTGAAGTGGGAGCAGTCTGGGGGACTGAGCCCTTAACCTGTGGTATTTGTGCTAACTCTGGGAGTTAGTGTGAGATTTGAATGGAATTTTTGGACAACCAGTTGGTGTTGGATGATTGGAGAATTCTGAGGAAATAACACATATTTGGTGTCAGAAAACACCACACATGACATCTGTCTTTGCCAGTGCATAACTCAATGTGGTGCTCAGCCTCTCTTCATATTCAGCAGAAAACGTTCTTACACCAAAGCATACTGAACAGATTATGCTGCAGGTTTCGGAGAAGAAATATGAAGGCATGCTGAATCCACAATATCTTTTCTCACGCATTCCCATCACATGTGTCTGTTCTTCCTTGTTCTCTTCCCCTCTCTCTGCCTTTTCCCCCTGCTCACTGATAAGGTTCTCCTGTGTTAATATGGAGCAGTTCTTGCTGTATGTAATTCCCCAACTTGCTGTATTAGTTCATTTTCACACTGCAAATAAAGAGATATCCGAGACTGGGTAATTTATAAAGGAAAGAGGTTTAGTGGAGTCACAGTTCCACATTGCTGGGGGGGCCTCACAATCATGGCAGAAGGCAAAGGAGAAGCAAAGCACATTTTACAGGGTGGCAGGCAAGCCAGCATGTGAAGGGAACTCCATAAAACCATCAGATCTCGTGAGACTTACTATCATGAAAACAGCATGGGAAAAACCCGCCCCCATGATTCAGTTACCTCCCACTGGAAGCTACAGTTCTAGGTGAGATTTGGGTGGGGACACAGCCAAACCATATCAGTTCCATGTCCCCTCACCAGAAAGTCCCGTGGTCAGCCAGAAACTCTTCTCTTCCATGGATGTTTGCTTTCCATCTGTGGTTACTTAAACATACCCTCTGGGTGTCTCATCCACTCATCCCAAATAGTGTATCAAAATATTCCTTACAACTGCCTATGGGGTAAATCTACCTTTGACCATCTTATACATTCATACTTGCCTTCATTCAATAAAAAACTGAATCGAATGCCTACAATGTCTCATGCAGTGTTCTGGGCACTGGGCATTCATCAGTGAACAAAACAAGTGGTTGCCCTGTGGAGCTGGTCTAGCCATATACATATATAAAATTAGTACACATAAGGAAGTATGAAACAGGGAAGTATTTACTAAATTTCTATGTATTTATACACTTCTTCCTATTCCTGCATTTATCATTTGGGGTCCAGTTAGAAAGATAGAGACTATGCCTATTATTTTAACAGATAAAATTTAACGTAGAGAATTGAGTAAAGAAGTATTGGAGGACTAGAAGGGCAAAAAACTCCAAAACAACCCACCACTACCTAAAACAGAGATTATAACTTGCAGGAGGCAGTGCCCCCCACCCCCCTACCCAAGATAAAAGGAAGAGGTTGAAGCTCTGTAAGAACTTGGGAACTTGGAGGATAGGTCCTGCAGAGCTGGGACCTAGAGTTTTTGGAAAGGCTGCTGCTTGGCTGGTTTCAGTGGCTCCGAGGCTGGTCAGGGAGTGCTGGTAGCATCTGTAAACCAGAACCAGCTAGTCTTGAAACCAGCTCCTTTTGTCAGGATGAGGAGCTGTGGGGCCAGGGGCTATGGTGACAAAACATTAGAAAGGAGCAGTTATCGTCTCTATCTGCCAGCCCTTTAGTCTCCCTGTAGTGTGCCCCATATGGGGAGACCCTAATAGGAAGCCAGATGGCGAAAGAGAAAGTAATTTGCAGGATTATCAGCCCCGCAGAGCAACGAACACCTAGAAAGGAGATTTTGGAGCTGAGACAAAATAACTTCATAACTGGCGTGTCACTGATAATGGCCTAAGTCTAGGTCCTCTTCATCTTTCTTTTGATTTACTGCATTGAATCCCAAAGATACTGTTCAGATCTAATGAGAAAATAATTGTGAAATATCCAAATAAAAGTATTTTCACACAAATGTGTAACAGCTCCAATTTGCTTCTATATGGTGTATGGTTAGTTGTGTACTTTGTCTTGTTTTGCACTCTATGGCATTTCCCAAAGGAGTAACTAATTCCATGGGATTTAAAGCAGATGCCAAGTAAAAATTGGTTGAGGGATAACTGTAAATATAGTTAAGTAGATTTTTTTTAAATGGTCAAGCTCCTCAGAACCTCAAATAAACCATATATCGAGAACCTCTAAGTGAAGAAAATAAAACTATATATTTCCCAGATATTTGACCTTGAAATCCCCCCATCTTCAATTTCAAGCTCACTGATTTGTCTTCTGGTTATAGTCTCTCTACTTTCAACCCATCTCTACTAGTCCTTTTTTAAAAACAAAAACATTTCAAACTTCTAGTTAACATTTTTTTGATACATATGCTATCCTCTCACATCTGTCTGATTTATTATGCTTTTTTTTTTTTTTTGAGATGGAGTCTCACTCTGTCGCCCAGCCTGGAGTGCAGTGGTGCGATCTCGGCTCACTGCAAGCTCCGCCTCCCGGGTTCACGCCATTCTTCTGCCTCAGCCTCCCAAGTAGCTGGAACTGCAGGTGCCCGCCACGACGCCACGCTAATTTTTTGTATTTTTAGTAGAGATGGGGTTTCACCATGCTAGCCAGGATGGTCTCGATGTCCTGACCTCGTGATTCACCCGCTTTGGCCTCCCAAAGTGCTGGGATTACAGGCGTGAGCAACCGTGCCCGGCATATACTTTTAAAAAACAGTTTTGTGCTATGTCCTCCTTTAACTTTTTCTCCTCCAGCGTTAGTTCTTCTGTTTGTTTCTCTTTAATGATGTTGGTCTGTGTTGTTTCATCATTCTTGCTCTTGTGCCTTAGAGCATCCTGTCATCAGTGACTGCCAGTAACTGGTCTTTTCCTATTAGTAGTCCCCTGAGGCACTGTTTCATCTCTTGGGCCTATGTACCCTACAATTACTGTTTTTGTCCAGCATACCCTTCCTACTTGATGCTGATCATTTTGATGGTTTCCTGAGCCCCTGCTCTGCTCCGTGGGTGCCCAGCCTTCAGACAAAAGATAACCCTAGCGGCCGAGTGCGGTGGCTCAAACCTGTAATCCCAGCACTTTGAGAGGCTGAGGTGGGCGGATCACAGGTCAGGAGATCAAGACCATCTTGGCTAATATGGTGAAACCCCGTCTCTACTAAAAATAGAAAAATTACTCCCAGCTACTCGGGAGGCTGAGGCAGGAGAATGGCGTGAACCCAGGAGGCCGAGCTTGCAGTGAGCTGAGATGGTGCCACTGCACTCCAGCCTGGGCGACAGAGTGAGACTCGTCTCAAAAAAAAGAAATATATACATAGATAATAAATATATATATGTTATATATACATAAATATATATACTATATATAAATATATACTTTATATAATATATAAATATATATTATATAATATATAATGCATCAATATATTATATATAATATATAATATATATTATATATAATATATAATATATATTATATATTGTATAATATATACTATATATTGATGCATTATATATTATATAATATATAATATATATTATATATTATATGTAATATATATTATATTATATTATATATTATATAATATAAATATATATTTTATATTATATATAAAATATAATTAATATACAAATATATAATATATATTTGTATATATAATATATAAATATAGATAAATATATCATATGTAATATATAATATATATTTATATTTATATTATATAATATAAATATGTAATATATAATATATATTTATATTTATATTATATAATATAAATATGTAATATATAATATATATTTATATTTATATTATATAATAAGTATAAATATGTAATATAAATATATAATTTATATATTTATATATATTTTTATAAATATATCTATATAAATAAAATAAATAAATAAATATATATATATATATATATATACACGGATATGTATATATCCGTAGCTACTCCAACTTTGGGTACAACCCTGTCCTATGCTCTTTTGAGTGTGGGATCCTACTTCAATCTAGTTCTTATCTGCTTACCATTCTCGTCTAACAGGGGCACTCCATTAATTTTTTCCCCTAGTGCTGCTATGAATATAGCAGCTTGGTTTAGACAGCTTGGTCCAGTCTTACATTCTTCCTTTCTGTGTCCCCACTGTGCTTAGCACTAGATCTTACCCGGTAGAGTAGGTGATACCTTGGTGTTTAGCAGATTGCTTTTGGGAGGGGGCTTGTTCTCGAGGCCTCAGGTCATTTTCCCGGCCATCAGTATACTTCCTTGGGGTGTTTCTTCTGCCCCGAGAAGGTGAGTAGCTTTCATATCTAGTGTTTTCAGAGGCAGCAGGAGCTTCAGAGATCAATTTTAATTTTGAGCTGACTGTCCTCCTGTAGAAGCAAAGGTCCTCAAGAGAAGAGAGTAATGGCCAATAAGGGAGAGTTGTTTAGAATCTTTCTCCTGCATTGGGTAGTTAATTAGATGCTGGCTGGATCTACCTGGTGGAAGGTCATAGAACCGAATCCCCACTGTGGTGCATTTCTCACCTCCCTGGTGTTGCTTCTTGATCCTGGACAAGGTGGAAAAGAGATTTCACAGAAATCTTTCATTTCACTTTGCCAGCAAACTTGTAAGATCATGGTGGTTGATATTTTCAGTTAGCATAAATAAACAGAGGTCACCTGTGAATAAATGGCAGGGTGAAGATGACCCACCGAGCCTTAAGCTTAGTTCTTAGTTCTTAGTTCTTAGTTCACTCACTTAAGCTTAGTTCTCAATTATCAACTCCCAGAACTGTCATCTTGACATTACAGCATATTTTGATCCTTTCTGCCTCATTGTCTGTTCACTTCTAGTTTGGGCCAGTTGTTAGCTTGTAGCAATATCACCTAGCATTTCGCTATGGGTTCCTAAAAGAAGAGTCATTAGTATAGAACTTTTTTGATGTTTCTTAGGTTCTTCGACTCCTCCGATTTTAAGAGGGTATGGTATGTTTAGGATATTGTTTCCTTTGCTGCTTAGATACTATGTCAGATTGTCTATTTGTAAGAGTCTTTTTGTGTGTACTTTTCTGAGGTCTCTGTCATCACAGTGGACTTTTCAAATGAATGACAGTATGTATTTCACACATTTCCTGGACAGTGTGACAGGCTCATTTGACTATCGTGCATTCTGCACTTGGGTATAAATTTTTTTTTCAGGGATTATTTTAAAGTTTCCTTTTCATGATATCTAGTTTTCTGAAAGCTCACCTTGAATTTAACTTCTATGGATTATTCTTATAGATCAAAGTAATATTTAGATGATTTACCCTCTCCCCCTCCCTGGCTAAAGAAATTCAAATTACTATAAGAGAAGAGATGACTAACATAGATGGAAAAATTTGGCATGTGTTTTTCTTTTTTATAACTAGGGCATTTTATGTGGAATATTGGGGAGGGCCATGGAATTTAATCATCAAAATTATTATTTCTCCTATAAATGGAGATTTTCACAATGAAATTGTGAAAGAAATGGTGCTCTCTACAATGTTGTATTTTTCTTTAAAAGCATCTAAGATCAAGTTTTCCATAGCAATAATATTTTATTCATCAACAAGAATGAAATGTCTTTCTAAACACAAATAGTGGACTTCAGACCTCACAGACACCAATTATCATTCCGCACAGAGAACATTTTAAATGTCAGAGAGATGATCTCAGGAATTTCCCCAGCAAAGGTCGCTCATTTCCTACTCTACAAGTCATTTCTTTGGCACGCCAGTGTGACAGGCGAACTTGTGAGATTGAGTTAGCTAGGTCACTCAAAACTGCCGCTATAAAGAAGTGATGAGAAGTCTATTGCTATCAGGTAAATCCCATTAAACTCAAATGTATCCTAAACTATTAAGCAATATTAGATTGTTAGAAGGAACAGGAGTGGGTCGATTGAAATAAAGTCTATCCCTTGCAAGCTTTCATCTGGATTTATTGGAAAGGACTTTGGGAAGTAATTTAAGGAGGGCTAACAAATTGCTAACTGCAGGGTGTGGAGATGGTAGCAGGGCCCTGTGAGACAGTCAAATCTGATACACTGAGATGACATGTTTGACCCATGGTAATGGTGATGGTGAATGTGCACGTAGGTTCTTTAGGGTTTACAAAGCACCTTCACGTACATTATCCCAGCCACCCTGGAAGCTTATGTTTTGCTAATATCTCTGCTTTACCCACTCAGTGTGCAAGCTCATTTGAGGTAGAGATCTTGAAAAACACTGCTGTTGTTCCTCTCACACCGGTGATGTGTTTGGGCCACGTGCTTGAATAAAAATATCTAGTACTTTCCCTTCTCTGAGTATTGTAAAGGATCTGCTCTGATGGCGTGTCTAAGTGTGTGAAATAGTTGGGCGGGTTTTAACAAATAATGAATAGCTCCAGAACAAGATTTTTTCCCCTTTTTGAAAATTTAAAGAATGAGCCCATGGCCTAGTATTGTGTTGTTTTTAATGTTTTCTTTTCTTTTCTTTTTCATTTTATTAATAAACCCATCTTTGGGGAATTAAATGTAGTTATTAAGTTAACTACATTAAATAGATAACTTTTTATGCAGGAAAAAACAGCGTAGAGATTAATATCACAGTCATCTGTGGGTCCAGTGTGAAGAAGTTCCAACTACTATTTTCTCAGATTTGCTCAGATCATTTTAAAATAAAAGACATAAAGTGTAAGTGATGAAATTGAAGTCTGTTGTTGTCTCATCGGAAAATCCATGATCCCTTCTGACCCTTTAACATAGTCGGTGTCCTAAACTTGGCATGTCACCTTCCAAATGGTTTTGATATATCCATGTATGTATCTTCCTAAGATTGTTTACTATTATTATTTTCTGTTTAAGTGTGCATAAATACTCTTGTGTGTTCCTCTTATTCTACTACTTGCTAGGTTTTCACCTATGTTTTGCTTTGTAAATATATTTGCACTGACATATTTCAAGAGCTGTTTCATTCATTTGAAACATTTTACAGTATTCCATTGGACAGACCACATCTTATTAATCCTTGGCTTTAATGTCTTTGGTTTTTGTTACTTCTATGTAGCATCTCTGTAATCAAGGGAGGCCTTGTGTTCTCTCCTAGGAGAGAATCTCAGATAGGCCACTGTAGCAGATAGAGGTACTGCAGCCTGTTGCCCGCTGAGATTGATATTAAATAATGGAAGAAGGTTATAAGATCAAAGGCCCAGCAGCTCTGATGTGGTGGAATGATGTGCAGAAATGTCAATAATTAAATGTAATACAAAGGCCATGTCCTAGTTCATTTTCTGTTGCTTATAAGAGACAACCTGAAACTAGGTCATTTATAAAGAAAAGGAGTGTATTTCTTACAGTTATGGAGCCTGAGGAGTCTAAGGTCAAAGGGCTGTATCTGGTGAGGGCCTTCTTGCTGGTGAGACCTCTTCTGCATAGTCCCCAAGGGATGCATGGTAAAAGGGCTGAGAGTACTAGCTCTCATCTCTCTTCTTTTTCTTAGAAAGCCACCGATTTCACTCCTGTGATAATCCATTAACCCATTAATCCATTCATCCTTGAATGGATTGGTCCATTCATGAGGGCAAAGCTCTTATAACCCAGTTACCTCTTATAGATCCCACCTCTCAATACTGCCACATTGGAGATTAAGTGCCATATGAGTTTTGGAGGGAAGAAATATTCAAACAATAACAGGCCAGTTTGGGCAAAAGATTTGAGGTTAAGATTGTTTTTAAAGAAGTGCCTTTTTTATGACTAGCAAGTACGTCAGATTTACCACGTGCATATCAACTAACATTGTAAAGTGTGTGTTTGTCCAATACTAGATTTCTTTTTTTTTTTCCTTAAACCCACATCTAATCCACAAGTAAGCTTTACCTCATCACCAAACTTTATCGAGAATCCCCTCATTTCTTTCTGTCCCCACCTCTACTGCCCTTCTCTATAGTCTAGTTGAGGGATCAGCACACTGGCCTGCTAGCCAAATAAAGCTTTATTGGGACACAGCCATGCCCATTAATTTATTTATGATTGATGGCTAGTTTGCACTACAAAGGCAGAGTTGAGTAGTTGCAACAGAGTCCACCTGGCCTCAAAGCCTATAATATTTACTATCTGGCTCTTTATAGAAAAAGTTTGCTAAACTTAATCTGGTTTAATGCAGTTCTCTCCCAATTGGTTTTATTCTCCAAACAGAAAACAGTGGCTTTTCTAAAACCTGAATTTGATCTTCTCACTTCCCTGTTTAAAACTGAGTGAATGAAGTCTAAACTCTGGATTTACCTTACCAGCACCTGCATTATCTGGTCCCTGCTGGCATTTTCATGCTCCTCTGTCACCATACTCCCTTGTTCGTGCACGTGCCAACCCCTTTCCTGCCCCAGAGCCTTGGAACATACTGGCCTCTCAGCCTGCTGTGCTTTGCCTCAGTTCCTTCACAGGTGTACCTCTTCTGTCTCCAGGTTTCTGCACAGATGTCATTTCTTCAAAGGTGACCACTCAGTCTAAAATTGGCCTGCACAGCTCATCATGTGTCTTTCTTTCTTTTTCTTTTTTCTTTTCTTTTTCTTTTTATTTTTTTTTTTTTGAGATGGAATCTTACTGTGTCGCCCAGGCTGGAGTCCAGTGGCGCATTCTTGATTCACTGCAACCTCCGCCTCCCAGGTTCAAGCTGTTCTGCTGCCTCAGCCTCCCGAGTACCTGGGATTAAAGGTGCGTGCCACCACACCCAGCTAATTTTTGTATTTTTAATAAAGACAGGGTTTCACCATATTGGCCATGCTGGTCTTGAACTCCTGACCTCAGGTGATCCATCTGCCCTGGCTTCCGAAAGTGCTGGGGTTACGGGTGTGAGTCGCTGCACCCGGCCTTATAATGTGTCTTTCTTTTCCCTCATAGCACTTGCTACTCTGTAATTACACTCTTCATTAATGTGTTCATGTCTTTCTTCCCTACCTCTCCTCCTAGTGCAAAAGCTTGGTGACCACAAAGAACTTGTCTGTGCTGATTACTGCTAGATCTTGGATGTCAAACACAGTGACCACATTATGGATGCAGTGGAAAATTGTTAAACGAATGAACAAAGTATAGGTTCTGCCAGTTTCCTTGGTAGGAGTTAAATGCCAGTATATGTTTATATTACCTTAATTTGTTTTCTTTATCTATAAATAAATCTTGCCTACTTCTGTTTGCAGGGTAAAATTAAGGTGATTTTCTTCTGCAACATGATTGAGCTAGCATACTCTCCAGGAGGGAACAGACAGGCATTCTGAAAGGATGTTCAGTATTTTTAGAGCCTTTTATACATTTGTTTCTACTGTTGTGCTAATATGCTAATGTTTATCAAGGTTGTATTTTTTTCCCTCCCTTTCTTTCTTGCTGCTGGCAGAGCAGCAGTATAGAGTTATGCAGCAAACCCTCCTTTGGGCATTTGTCCTTACTACAAAGTATTTTACATTTCTTTGCTCCTTAAAATATATGCTGCTTTTCTGCTGAACCTAGGATAAAAAGAACAAGGCAGTATCTTTGCGAATCTTAATTATTTTGAGTTAGTGAAACCCATCCAGCAACCTCTCTTTCACACCTTCCCATTTTCCCAGTGAACCTCATATTCGGTACAGCTCTGTACCTTCCTGCAGTGAAGTCTATAAACCAGAGCCTCCTGCTTCTTCTCTTGCCCCAGTTGACTTCAAGGCTCAGGGCCCATGTTTGTGCCCTGGGAGATGATACACCAGCACTGCCTCATTAAAGGGCACGGGCTCCTCAGTCAGACATACCTGTATTTAAAATATGGCTTTGCCTCCAACCAGCTGTGTCATCCTGAGCAGGCACTTAGTTACTCTGATCCTTCATTTGCTTATCTGTAAAATGGGCTTCTGCTGGTATCTTCCTTTATTTGGAGAATTTCACGAGGTAATGCTTTCCAAGTGGAATAACACAGTTTCTGGAATTTCATGGGACTCAGAAATGTTCACTAGTATTTGATTTGGATCAACAATGTAAGACTTTGCCAAGGCACCCCAAGAAGAATGAATTCTAAAATAGCAACCTGTTATGATCCAATTTCTGGATAATCTGAAAGCTCAACTGTCAATTCTTTTTTGGAACTACAGGTGATTTTATTATTATTATTTTAAACTGATGCTGCTTGCTTTACTGCTGGAGGTCTTAGGTAAGACACGTGGCACTATCAGAGGTGCGTTGTCAATGGAACAAAAATGGCCTCGGGCGCTGGTCCGATCCTAGTCTGATGTTCTATGAAGAATAACTCAAGTGTTGTTTCTCTTGATGCGGGAGATTTAAAGTACTTTTCTTCTCTAGCCATCCACTCTAATTAAGTTTTACATCCCTTCAACACTGGCTTTTGAGGTACCATATCATCATTATTATTATTACCAATTTGTCAGCCGCTTTATTTTTTCATACTTTAAAATGGAAAACAGTAATTTTAGGTCAGGAATGGCTGTATAGTTTTTGTCTGTGGTTGTTCCAAGTAGTTTTTAATTGACACAGAATTTACAGACTGACTGAAAAGAGAAAAAGTCAGATGTGATAATAGAAAGCTCATGGGTTTTTTTTAGGCAGGGGGACCTGGGTTCAAATCATGACTCTCTCTCAATCAGCTGAGTGGCCTTAAACAAGCTACTTAACCAACCTGTCTCACCTTCAGACTTCTTCTGTGAGATGGGGATAACCTAGTTCAAATGAGATGAAAAGTAAATTTACTTATACTAAGTAGCACATTTTTTCTTTTTGAGACAGAGTTTTACTCTACCGCCAGGCTGGAGTGCAGTGGCGCGATCTCGGCTAACTGCAACCTCTGCCTCTGGGGTTCAAGCAATTCTCCTGCCCCAGCCTCTCTGTAGCTGGGACTACAGGCACGCGCCACCATGCCTAGCTAATTTTTGTATTCTTAGTAGAGACGGGGTTTCACCATGTTGGCCAGGATAGTCTCAATCTCTTGACCTTGTGATCCACCTACCTCGGCCTCCCAAAGTGCTTGTATTACAGGTGTGAGCCACTGCGCCTGGCCCTAAGTAGCACATTTTAAAATGCTTTCTGAATGTGAGATTTTTCTAGTTCTTCCTTTTGCAAATTACTGTTCTTTTTCTGTGATTGTTGAGTGATTCAAGTATAGAAGTTCCATGATTAGAGTTTAAAAATACCTCCACAAATGTATTTAAAACAATGAGCAGGGCTCAGTGGGCACTATTAAAGCAAAATTATTTATATGATTGCCTACTATTTTTATCTTAATGATTGTCAGGTGTCTACTTGTTACCCCTTTCCTCCTCTTTTATATTTCTGGATTAAATAATAATAGCTAACTTTTTTTGGGTACTTGTCATGGGCACTGTTCCAGTTTATTTGCATATATTAACTCATTTAATCTTTACAACAGCCTTTGAAGACGGGCCTGTTAGTATCCTCTATTTTATAAATGAGGAAGTGAAACTCATATTAGCTGCCATTTCTGCCATCCATAGGGTAGGTAGGATCTCTCTGTACGCCTTCTAGAATTTAAGAACTCAGCCACAGGGGGCTAATTAATTGGTTAATTCATTTTCTTACAGTGTGCAAAACAGGGAGAACCCAAGTGGGGAGTGGTGAAGAGTATTGCAGTGCTAAACAAAAGTGCCATTCTGTTTTCAAAGGTGACTTCCAGTGAAGACTGCTCTTTAGCGTGAACGTGGAGGGAAAAATAACAGTGTCAGTACCCACAGTCCTACTCTTCCTTCTACATCTGACATTATTATTTTTTTCCTTTCCATAGGCTTAGGCTTCTAATCCCAATGGTTACTTTTCTTACCTATTCTGTAGCATGTTTTCATGCTGAAAGAGAAGTTGACATGCTGGTGTCATCATATTAAGGCCTAAACAGAACAGCATTATTGGTATTACTATTTTTCCTCTTACAAACAGGATTCCACTTAGTCTCTTTTATGGGATGGCACAGTTAAAGTGCCTTCTTCATCAGAGTCTGTTTTAAACAAGCAGGCCTTTTATTTTATGACACTTATATTGAGACACATTGAGTTATATCTGTCTTTTCATTTGCACCAACACGTTTATTTGAGGCCTCATATTTCCTAGGTAACGTGACTAAGGTAGATTTATCGGTGCTAATTTGCATACAGAACAACACTGGCAAAACTAAAATATAACAAACACATACTAACTTTTGACTTGCCACAGCCCACCAAGCATCTGCCTTCGTTGCCATGCCTGTAATGAGAGGGAAATATATTTTCCTCTGAGTTTACAGCTGATTCCTTGTTTGTATTCCACTGTCGTCACTGCTGTTGAGAGCTCGAAATGAGGTTTAAGAGCCTCTTCATATCTAACAGCAGGAGTTTATATTAGAGGTGGTAGTTCTGTATAACAGAAAATGCGGCTTTTGCTCACCCCACCTCGATTTCATACCACATTTGAAGAACCCTGCTACATTTAAGTAAGGGGCAAGCCGTTTGTTTTGCAGACAAGTTAATAGAGACTTAAGGCTACACCATTGTGTTAAAGCCTGGCTTTTATTTCTTTTTATCAATGTTACTTTTAAGTAGATTGATATTTATGGCACAAATAATAAATGAATTTATTTAAAAATTCATTATTAAAAAAATTTTTTAAATTATAGATTAGGTTGAAATTTCTTGGTCTGCCCTTTCCAAGTTTACTGGCAATAGCTTGGTGAACATCATCTGGATCTTTTCCTATACATTTACTTATGCATGTATCTGTCCTTAGAAGATACACATTATTGCTTCATGTGTGAACATGTGTGTCTAATATATGTTCTTCTGTTGTATATATTGTTCTGCAACTTGCTGGTTTCTTTTAGTCTTGTGCCTTGTAATCAATGCTACCATGTTCAGACTTAATAGGCTAGATTAGTCAGTGCTGTTATCATGAGTTATTCCTAAGATCTCAGTGGTTAACAGGTCAAACGTTTATTTCTCAGTCATCCATATGTGGGTCAGGTGACATCTCCCATGTTGTAACACTTACAATCCAGCCTAATCTCACCTGTGAGTCCACCATCTCCACATGTGGCTTCCAGGTCCTTGTAGCCAACAAATAGGGCTCTGGAGGGTTGCACATGGTCTCTTAAAAGTTTTGGCATACTAGCTACAAGAGAACTGAGAAATGTAGGGGTACACATAGTTACTTGGTGATACTGTGTTGCCACAGATAATGTTAAATAGTTCACACAGTCAGAATATATTATAGTTTATTTTACCAGTCTCCTATTTGATGGGCATTTGGATCATTTCCAGTCGTATCCTTTTGTTATGTACAATTCTCCAGAGAAGATCCTTGCATGTATCTCTGGTACATGTTTTGCTAGGATGGATACCCAGGAAGTAGACTTCCCAGGTCAGAGAATGAGGGTGCTTTAGTTTTCATAAACACAGTCCAATTGTTTTGGAAGGTGGTTGCACTAGTGTTCTGTTGTAAGGATAGTATCTGAGAAAGTACATTTCACCAGACCTTCAACAACAATAGTATCAGATCTCGTGTGTGTGTGTGTGTGTGTGTGTGTGTGTGTGTGTGTGTGTGTGTTTGTGTTCAGTGGCATCTTCATTCCTTTGGCAAAATGGCTTCTTCTGTTTTGTTTGAATTTCTGTTTTCTTGATTACTAGTAAGTCCTGGGCTCTTTCTAATACTGCTTTATGCTGCCTTCCCAAGTGTGCAGTACTAGTGTGCAAAGTCCGGCTGAAGAAGGATGGAGCAAGTCCAGAGCCAGTGGGTAGACGATTTTCCCTTTCAGGGGTGCCCATCTCAGGGACATTTCTTTTGATATTCTCTATTGATTCCCCCACGTCCCCACCCCAGGTGCTTTTTCTGTTGTCTCTACACCTCTAATTTTAAAACCATGGGGCGAAGGATGATTTTTTGGGCATGTCATTTTTTTTTTTTTTTCTGTGTAGATGTCTAGTTTTGTGCTTGGAGTTTTTATGTCAGTTTTTACCCACTTAGCCACTATCTTGTTATCTCCTGGTTCCCTTTGTCCCCTGCCTCATTTTTCATTCTTTTTCTGAAGCTTCTGCCCCCCTGTTCCCATAGGCCCTTCAATCTTTATGTGCTGCTTTTCTTCTAAGTTGCATTTTTCCCCTTCCCCTCCAAGCTTAGAAATGCTTGCTCTATCAAAGAAACGCAGGAAGGAAGGGAATGACGGCAAGGATATTGTACGAGTCCAAAGGGAACAAAACCTAGGTGCCCACCTACCCTAGCTAGTTTAAGGGTGTGATGCTGTTCCTAAGATGGTCACTTTGCCAAAATCCATGTGAAGGAAGGAAAAAAGCTGGGAATTAGTCCAGCTTTCATCAGGCCTGTGGCTTACTATATGATCCCTAGGCAAGACACTTTCCCTCATTAGGCCTCCAGGTTCCTGACTGTAAACTAAGGCGATTGGACCCCAGTGGTCCCTTTATATCTTGAAACCCCAGTATTTGAAAGATGTGAGTAACTGGGAAACTTCTCTAGTATAGGGTCCCAAAGACCTTTTTAAAAGTGGATCATTGCCATTCCCCTTCACCTTCAGCCTGTGAAGCACTGTGTCAGTAAGGGCCTGTTGGGAAGACAGGGATTCTGTGAGATCATTTAATAGAATTTAACAAAGGGTAGGAAAGATTGTAAGGCACACAGGCTGGGGAGGCAACACAGAGATGGATGGACAACAGCAGGAATCTTCCGTGAGCCATAGGAGAGGAAGGAAGTGGTGCTGGCAGAGTCTAGCGCCAGCTGTTGGAAGCAGAAGTCACAGCAGGGGCGATAGTGGGAGCTGGAATGTGGAAGAAAGGGCTGTCTGGAGAGACCTAGAGCTTCAGAGGAGTTGCTGTTACACCCACAAAGAGGACAACAAAGCCTGGTGTCTTCCCCCTACTGTTCATTCTCTGAACAGAGTCTCAAATTTAGGCAGAAGAGCCTGTGGCATGGTCCTGAGGGCAGGCTGGCAAATGACTGGCAGAAGCAATCGAAAGGCACTGGGGCAGATGATCTTTATACTCCATTCCATTCCTTGCATTCTAGAATTCATGGATTATCTGAGAGATTTTTCATGTCTCCTGCAGCAATGATGTTATTTTTAGGGTCACAACAGGTAGTTCTTCCTAGGAGTTGAAATAAACTTCTACCATTCTAGCATCTTAGGACAACATCTGTTCACGTCTCCACCTCCCTCCCTCCCAAAGCCTGGAGTAGCTACATTTTACCTTACATGAGCTCTGTCAGCATTTCATGACAGTCCTATTCCTGGTAGACTTTTGACGAAAGGGACAGTATTTTACTTGTCTCTTATCTCAGTCTGTATCACCACAGAGCCTCTGGGACCAGAATGCAAACACAGGGGACCAACAGTGTTACCCAACTGATTCAGAAGTTTTACTGTTTCAGAGTAACTTGTGATCTTGGGCAAGTTCAGCCCGTTTCCTAATTTGTAACATGGCTTTATTGGTCAGTAAAGCCAACTGGGCAAAAAGGTTGTGCAATAGTAACAAATAACCCCCAGAATTTCAGTGGCTAAGAATCCACAAAGGTGTATTTTTTACGACACATTTATGTAAAGTCACTTGGTGTATGTCCATCCTTACGCTAGTCCCTGGCTGATAGATAAGCTGCCATCTTGAATGTTGCCATTCCCCATATCTAGAGAGGGCAAACTTCGATGGGGTGGGAGGGATGGCAGTTAAACGTTGGCCTGAACATGTCACACAACGTATGTACTCACAACTTACTGGCTGGAACTAGTTAATTGATATGATACTGTGATATAATTAAAAAAATACATATTTGGTCTTTACCCCTGGTTCCTGGCACACAGTTCCGAAGACCCTTGGGATATCTGAAGTGATGAGTGTCCTTTGTACCCTAATGAGATGATTAGTGGTTGGAGTCCACTAGGTAGCTTCAGGATTGTGACTGGTTACTAGAAAGCCCAAGGCATAATTAGAGGGTTGAGACTTTCGCTCCCATCCTCCCAGTCTCTGGGGAAGAGAGAGGGACTAAAAGTTGAGTTAATCGCCAATGGCTAATGAGGTAACAGTCATGCCTATGTAATAAAACCATAAAACCTTAAGAGGATATGGTTTGGAGAGTGTCCAGATTGCCAAATATATGGCGGTATCTGCAAGGTGGTACCCCCAGAGAGGGCATGGAAGCTCCATGGACATACCTTGTTATGTACTCCTCCTCCATCTGGCTGTTCACCAGTGTCTTTTGTCATATCCTTTATAAATAACTGGTAGATGTCAGCAGTGGTTTTTGTGAGCTCTGTTAGCCATCCTATAAAATTAATTAAACCCGAGGAGGGGGTCTTGGGAACTCCCAATTGATAGCTGGTTGGTCAGAAACACAGGTAAAATAACCTGGGGTTTGTGCCTGGCATCTCAAGTGGGTATAGTCCTGTGGGACTGAGCCTCTAACCTGGGGGATCTGATGCTAACTCTACGTAGTAGATACGGCATCACCTAACTTCGGCTGAAGTAAGGAAGTGCTTAGAAGGAAGAAGACCGGGGATATTTCTTGATTTGCACTAATGACAGCTACAGAGAGAAATAATAATTCTTGACATTTCCTGATTGTTTTAACCATGAAACATGAATATTTAATATAATGCCTAGCTCATAAGTGCTCAGTTAATAGTAGATGGAACTATTATTGTTATTATTATTCAGCAGTTTATATTACATTTCCAGCATACTTTCTACCTTCCATTTGCATAGCAGATTTCTCCTCACCCTTTTTTACGACTGAAAATGCAGAAGTAAACATAAATTATTCTTCTGTAGATGTATCACATTTTTTTTTTTTTTTTTTTTGAGACTGAGTCTCACTCTGGCACCCAGGCTGGAGTGCAGTGGCACAATCATAGCTCACTGCAGTCTCAGCCTTCCAGGCTCAAGTTGTCCTCCAGCCTCAGCCACCGAATTAGCTGGAACTATGGGCATGCACCACCACACCCAGCTAATGTTTTCACTTTCTGTAGAGGCAGGGTCTCACTATGTTTCCCACGCTGGTCTTGAACTACTGGGCTCAAGCAATCCTCCTGCCTCAGCCTCTCAAGATGTTGGGATTACAGGTGTGAACCACTGCACCTGCCCACACCCGGCTACAAATTCTTAGTAAGTGGAGTTGTCTTGAAGTTTTAGAGCCAGTCACGGCCCTAGTCTTCCAAGTTTTGGATTGACAAAAATAGGTGATTATTCTGTAAAAGAATTCCTTTGTGGAGTGATAGCCGGGTGTCATCAGTGGATTTGGAAATGTGCTCACTGTCCTGGTTTTCAATTTAAGAGCAACAGACTTTAAGCTGGCTTTCATTTGAGTCAGTGTGGAAACAGTCAATATATGTTATATGTCTGTGAACCTGGCCTCTGGATCAATTGCAATTAGTTTCCAGCAGATTGCATTAACATATCTACAATTAATACGGCTAGTGTTCTGATGAAAAGGAATTGACCACAGCCACAGTGTGGCTGTTTTTAGTCTCCCTCAAAGGCTCTTTTCAAACTATATTTTTTCTTCTTTGTTAATGGCTTTAAATTGGTACGTCGACGTAGACATCATCTATTGACTGTTCCTATTTGCCTTTTAAGAGTGGTCCTAGATAATAGCACACAGCTAATGTTTAATGTTTTCTTTCACTAAGGGGCTTTTTCGCTAAATGCCTTAAACTTGTATTTTTCTTTGTATGTTATGTAACACGCTATTAAGACTATAAAGCCTTTGAGTATGTTCATTTACAGAATTTTGTGTTTTTCAAATTACTAATGTTTCATCAAGACTTAAAAAGTAAGATTAAGAAATAATGTGTAGTTAAAAAATAATATATAGTAAATGATGTGAGCATTGCTTGTCTGACAATTTATTTTTATCCCAGTATTATGTATTTCTAAAGAAGAAGTATAGGCAACTTCAATATTTAAAGCAAAACCAAACCATCATTAGCAGCAGCTACAAGGACAGAACAGAGAGCTATCTTTAGGCTTGATCATGTTGAAATTTGAATTTTTTACCAGTGTGTATACATTATATTATGTTTATTTCAGGTCTTAAGGACTAACTTGTACTTTTTTTATTTTTAGAGGTGGCCAGTTTCTGGGAATGAAAAATTGTCTGTTTCAGGAGACAAAAGGCAAGGTTGATTCATTTGGCCATCTAAGTGGCATTTTTTGGGTGTCTTTCATATGTCAAGCACTGTCACCTTCTTCATAGAGATACAGAGAAGTTTAAGGCACACTTTCTACCCTTTAGTGGAACACAGTCTAGTTGTGGGGGTATAGAACTTTGAATTACCCATTTCAAAAGAGCTCCATGAATACATCATAGCTTGGGGATGCCAGAAGAAAATGACATTTTAAGGACACAATAGATGTCCTGAAAGGTAATGGCTCCATGTGATGAAGCCCTGTGGGTCTCACTTTTATGGTCTGTGTGACACTGACTTGGACATCCACCAAAGCCATGGACAGAAGCCAGTAGGGATTGTATCAGGTGATGTCCACGTACTATCAGTCTTGTGATCCAGTTGTATGATTGATTCTTTTGGTTTGTGCATTAACTATATTGTCATCCTTCCTCTTCCTCTTGTGTTTCCTTTGCATATGACTCATGGATGGAAAGGAGTTTACATTAAGTGTATTCATTTTTCCTGTTTTTTTTTTCCTTCTTTTAAAAATGGGGCTTACAGATTTGGTAGGGAATACCGTTGATATTATTGGATTAAATGTAAGGAATTTATTTGTTCATGTTATTGTGTCCTTTGATTATGTCCTTTTAACGCAAATAAACACATAGTGCATATTGGAAAACCATTTCTACTTGAAACTTAAGTAAATTTCCTTTAATACACAAGTTGCAGTTTAGGAGCTAGTTTAATTAATAGTGAATCTTTCAGGTTATTGCACTCAACCTTGGTGCATGAAAGAGATAATCTCATTAAACACACAATGGCCCTACCTAGACTCTGTTAAAAACTATGGTAAAGAAATGAATTAGTCTCTGGCCCAGTGACTTCAGAGTGTTTAAACAAATTTCCTGAAAAACCTTACAATGATTAACAATCTATATACAGTTATTAAAATAATGCTATGCTCTTTATTTATTTGGGGTGAGAGGTGGGGAGCCATATCCACATAATACAGTCCTTAACAGTTTTTAAAATAACTTATTTTGAAATACTTGTAGACTCACAGGAAGTTGCAAAAATAGTATAGCAGCCCCATGTACTCTTCATCCAGCTTCCCCTAATGCTGACACCTCATGTAGTTGTGATATAATATCAAAAGCAGGAAATTGATATTTGTGTATTACTGTTAACTAGACCACAGACCTCACTCAGCTTTCAGCATTTTTAAAAAACTTGTATTCATTTGTGTGTATGTAGTTGTCCTTAACAGTTTTTGTTAAAAAATAATTAGGCATGAATTCAAGTGGATTTTTTTTTCTTTTGCTTCTCTCAACTCTGGGTTGCAGATTGCCAGTCGACAGTACCTCCAAGACTGGCCATGTAGGTTGACTTTTATTTTATTTGCTGTTAATGAATGTTCTTACCTCTCTCCTTCAATTTCTGTAGGCAGTTCAATTAACCTCCAGAAGATGGCTGAACCTGCAGGAATACCAGAGCAAGAAACTGATGTCTGACAATGGAGTGAGAGTTCAAAGATTCTTTGTAGCAGACACTGCGAATGAAGCTCTAGAAGCTGCTAAGAGACTAAGTAAGCTGATTGATAATGGGTGAAGTACACTTGCCCAAATCAGTGAATTCACACGTAGTGGTTTCCCACTAGTTAATTTTTTGTCGTTGTGGATTAAACTGACAGGGACAGATACAGGGGAGAGCTTAGAATTGCAAAAGCAAAAAAGTCCAAATTGCCTCATGTACATGTGTGTAAGTGTGCAGGAATCACGTGGTCACTGCAGCATGAAGGGAGAGGTCTGCTTTCAGAGCTTTGTCCCTGTTAGTCTTCAGTCCTGCTGACCTGGGAGGACATGTGGAATCACAGGACAGCCTTCAGTGTGATGGCCTGGGTGTAGGAGAATAGAGCCTTTCTTCCCTGGCACACCTAGAGGTTTCCTCTAGACTGGGCCCTGCCTGACCCATGCTGCATGACATTCACAGGCACCTCTGTGTCCTCATTTCCACCAGGATCACTCACTGGAGGCACTTGGCCTAAGTGTCAAAAACCTTAGAACAGGCTCTGTGGGGTGGCTCATGCCTATCATCTCAGTACTTTGAGAGGCTGAGGAGGGAGGATCACTTGAGTACAGGAGTTTGAGACCAGCCTGGGCAACATAGCAGAACCCGTTTCTACAAAAACTAAAAAAATTAGCCTAATATGGTGGTATATGCCTGTAGTCCTAGCTACTCTAGAGGCTTTGGCAGGAGGATCACTTGAGCCCAGGAGTTTGAGATTGCAGTGGGCTATGATCACTCTAATACACTCTAGCCTGGGCGCCAGAGTGAGACCTTGTCTCTCTTAAAAAAAAAAAAAAAAAATTAGAGCAACAAACAACTTCCCTTTCTTTTTAGTGTCCCTTAGGGAGGGTGTGTCCTCAGAAATTCTTACAGTATGAGCATTAGGGTGTTTTCATCCCAGCTCTTTTTGAAATGAAGAATCATGCAACTGCGGAGCATGGTTCAATAATGTGTGCAGGGAGTGGATGGAAGCCTTCAACAATATTTGATAACACAAAAAGGAAATTGTGATCCATGTTAACTAATAAAGGAAATGATAACTGCAATTTAAAAAAGCAAAAAAACATCAATTTAGGAAAACTTTATTCTTTTACATGAGATAGCAGCACATGGGATGTTGCTTCATGGTAATTTTTCAGAGATTTTAGTCACTATTTCACCCACTTCTGTCAGCTGTGGGTTAGTGGCTGGGAGAAACATGGCTGAAGGGCTTGAGAAGCCTTTGCAGGGTGAGTCATTTGTCGACATCCTTCTTTAAGTCCCTTAGAACATGGAGAGAGTGCCCTCTGAGTGACTGGAGGAGACCAAAGACAAGGGCATGACTTTAAAGTCAAGCTAACTTTGCTTCAGTGTTTTGCCCTCCCTTTTACCAGCTTTGTAATTCTGCAGAAGTGCCTTCTCTGTCCTTGCCTCAGTTTCTTTAGGTCAAAGCTAATAGTACTTATTTCACAATGCTATTGCGAGTCTTTAGGAGTGTATTAGTCTATCTCATGCTACTAATAAAGACATATCTGAGAATGGGTAATTTATAAAGGAAAGAGCTTTAGTGGACTCACAGTTCCACATGGCTGGGGAGACCTCACAATCATAGTGGAAGACAAAGGAAGAGCAAAGGGATGTCTTACATGGTGGCAGACGAGAACTTGTACAGGAGAACTCCCATTTATAAAACCATTAGATCTCGTGAGACTTACTCACTACCATTAGAACAGTATGGGGAAAACTTCCCCGATGATTCAGTTATCTCCCCCGGCCCCACCCTTGACATATGGAGATTATTACAATTCAAGGTGAGATTTGGGTGGGGACAGCCAAACCGTATCAAAGGGAGATTGTTGTGTGGTAGAACATCTAGCCCATTTTCCTACTTACAGATCCAGATATTAGGGATCAGGTCCTGCTGTCTGCCTTTCAGTAAGCATCCCCGCCTGTGGCATACAGACTTTGTAGGTATCAGTCTGGAGTGCCACTGTCTAATAGGAGTATAATGTGAGCCATGTAAGTATTTTAAAGTTTTCTGACAGTCACATTTAAAAAATGAAATAAAGGGTGAAATTAATGTTAATAATATATTCTGTTTACTCCAATATATTTAAAACAACATCATTTCAATGTGTAATTAATATAGAAAGTTATCAACAGGATATTTTGTGTTCATTTTTTTGTCCCGATCTTCAGAAACCTGGTTGGAATGCTACGCTTCCAGCACATCTCATTTCAGACTAGTCACATTTCAGGTGCTCAAGAGACTCATGTAGCTAGTGGCTACCATCTAGGACAGTGCAGATGTGAACACTAGAAAGATTTGCATGTGCATCCTTCAGCCTTGGGAATGCAGTTGTTTCCCACTAAAAATAAAGAATTGTGCATCTGCTACTCAATCTTGTCCAGGGACCAGTAGCAAAGGTTGAGAGTGTAAGATAGAGGCACTCCATATTTCAATATTCTAATTTTCTATGTTCTTTTAAGAGTAAGTGCGCAGGTACTTCAGCTAGTAATTGTTGTTCTTTGAACTTTTTAAAGTTCTCCCAGATGCTAATACACCAGACCCTTTCTATGTTATGTCAGTTGAAATGTATATGTATTCTTTTCTGGAACAAATATTTATCGAGGGTCAACCATGTACTAGGCACTGAGGACACAGCTGTGGAAGACAGGCAAACCCTTTTTCTTCATAGAATTTACATTCTAAAAAGAAATTAATTTGTGACTTTCAGATGTTAAATGTAGAAATTGAAGTGACTTATATTTTAATAAATGAAAATTGGTTTCATTTTTAAAAACTATCAAGATTGTTTTTTACCATGAAAGAATCCCAGTAAAATTAGATCTAAACCTGGATGAGAGCTCCTCAGTGAACTTTGATGATAGACTCAGTAAAGGTTAGTACTGTATTCCAGCCTTTTCGTAAGAAAGGATCATTTTTGTTTTATACTCTTGTGGTTTGGGGATTGGGAAGTGAGAGCAAAGAAATGTAAAGTTCAAGTTGGTCTTTGATCTTCATTTCCCCATTATTTTCTTAAATACAGTGAAGCACTAGCATTACAGCTATAATTAAGTTTTTTGAGAGAATTCTGGAGGCCAGCTGATTACTCCCCTCACCCCTCTTAGGCATAACACCTAATCTCTTTGAGATATTCCTGGAGATATGCACTTAGTGAACTAATTGACTTCTTAGTTATAGTTTTGTTTTATGAACATTTCTTTAGCCATTGTATTGTGGTTGGGGATTGTATACCATGCTTTTTATTTGTATTTATTTTTTACTTCTTTTAGAGACAGGGTCTCACTCTGTCACCCAGGCTGGAGTGCACTGGTGTAATCATAATTTACTGCAATCTTGAACTCCTGGGCTCGAGTGATCCTCCCACCTCAGCCTTCAGAGTAGTTAGGACTACAGGCACACACCACCACACCTGGCTAATTTTTGTGTCTTTATTTTTTGTAGAGATGGGGTCTCTCTGTGTTGCCCAGTTTGGCCTCAAGTGATCCTCCTGCCTCAGCCTCTCAAAGTGCTGAGATTACAACCGAGAGCCATTGCACCTGCCTGTATCATGCTTTTAATAGAATTTCTGCTCTGGAGGAATGAGCAATGTTGCATTGACGTGTTGGGGCTGGGGCAAGGGAGGGACGAAAAAGAGACAAAGCAATTTGAAGTAAAAGAAAATTAGTTCTTCAGGTATGCTCTCAAGAAATACAAACTGGATAAAGGTTGAGAATGATAAAAGGATTGACAAAATCAAACTGGATAAAGGAATGGAGAACGATGCATGGTTGTGTGTGTGTGCATATAGGAGTGTGTGAGTGTGTGTGCACGCAGGTTTCACCTGTGCATATCTGTGATGCCCCTTAAGGTGGTATGGCCAACAGAGGGCCTCCCTGTGATTCTGTCTAGAGCTAAACAGGAATTTGGAAAATTCAAGCTCCTTATTTGGTGAATGAATGAGTAATCCTTCCCGTACTCAGTGAGTAGTTTTGGTAGAAGGAAGGTCTCTTCTGATTTCTGTTGTTGAATAGTTTTGATCTAAGGGGAAATTTATAGCATTAGAAGAGGAGATGGAACCAATTCTAGTTGGTTAAAAGTGAAATTAGTTGATCATAAATGTAAAAATTGTGTGCACATCACTGAGATTACTTGGAGAGAGCAAAGCAAGAAGAATCTGGCAAAATTTCAGAGTGTTTACATTCTTGTCACCACAAGATTGACAGAACCAAGAGCACGATTGACATTTTAGCAAATAGATTTGAGGTTAAGATTAAAACTGGATTATGCACACATCTTCCTGATTGTCCTGAAAAAATGGGACCTTCACCTTGTAATTATGATACCATCATGGGAGAAAATTACCTAGAATGATAATGTGTCTAACATTGAGAAAGTGCTATATAAGATTTTATTGCCATCATCATCAACACATCATTGTTGTCGGTGGCAGCAAATTCCAGGAGGTTCACTGCTGTTGTGATTCTAACTCACAGAGAGATCAGAGAGATCGTAATAACTATCCTGTTAATCATGGGTTAGGAAAGTTCATATTTTAATTAGAAAGTTTTGTAAATAATTGAAAGATATTTGCTTACCTTCCTACTTTATTCATATTTTGATGTGTTTTGAAATGACATTTTATAAAATATTTTGAAAATAAATGTGACGTTAATCATATCTGTTGATTTCCAGGGTGATCTCTCTGTGGATTGTCTCGCAGATCTCTTTCTTTGTGCCTGAAGCTGCATTCCTAGTTGTCTGCTGACCACTTGTTCATGAGTGTCTTTTGGCATACCTGACCTAAATGGAACTTGTCATCTCTTGGTTGCTTCAAACTTTCTCTTCCTCTTCTGGCTACCCTACTTACCCAGCTGAAATAGCTCTGCATCATTAATGTCTCTCATGTCTACTATATTCAGTTGGTCACCAAATTCAGTCATTGCTTATGTCATTTTACAAGCAAGAAAACAGGCAAGATAAAGTTAAAAAACATGCCGAGATTGTAGAACTAACTGACAAAGATGTTGGGATTTTAATCCAGTCAGATTAGATGAAATCTCCCCTAGCATTTTCCTTTTTGCTAACTTGATGATGTTTTTGAGAGATTTTTATGTGTGGGTCAGCATTTTAAACGTGGAAAATGCATATTAATAAAAGTAGAAGATTGGATTAAAACTAGATGTGGCAGGTTTTAAGGTGCAATATATAGAAACTGTGCAATCTGCAGATATTTTCTTAATGATTCATTTGCTTTTATCTCTGGGCAAATAGAACCTTTTGCTGTGTAGTTACGAAAAGCTTGTTAATTTGAACACTTGTTTAAAATGGGTAATGCAAACATTTTGTTTCTGAAACACTGTTCATAATGGTAAGATATTGAGTGAGATCCTCATTTTCTTGCATAGAAAATGGATTTATGTCTGAGAGAGCGAATTTGGTTAGAATTAAGTTTTTAATGTGTGGATAATATTCACTGCTGCTGCCGTTTATCGGAGCCAACTTTTATAATCATGCTTTAAAGGAGGAATTGTTTACAATGCATACAGTTTTCTTAGGAGGCATATTAAGTACATAGTTTTCTTCTCTTATGGATTAAATTAATGAATACAGTCAGCAGATCATTACAGAATACCTACTGTGTGAAAGACTGATCTTCATGTTACCCTTTCAGTTCTCTTTGAAGGTGAGTGAAGGATTGTGTCTCTCATATAACTGGAGATACCTGTCTTAAAAAAAGTATTTGTATATAAACTTAGATGAAACGTATCTAGGACCACTATCTTTCAGTTTTTAGAGTCTCCACAATTTATTAATTATTCCACACATGTTGACATGAGACTCTTAGCATTTGATTAAGCAAGAAAATTGCATTTCAGAAACTCAGTTTTATTTTTTGTCAAGAAAGAAAATTGAACTATGAATGGAGAAATTAATCTTCTCTGGCCTAATGACATGCATCCTAAAATGGAGATAAGGAGCTTTTATTGAACTTGGCTAGCTTTTGATTGCTTTCAGCTATAACATGTTTCCATTCGTCAATATGATAACTTGTTCTTTTGGTTTTATGTAATCACATCCTAAAGCCTAGTGAATAACTTAACACCATTAAGGAATTGTATTTTATTTAAAAAAGGAACTGCTGCCCATTGGCTACTGATTGATACGTACTCTTAATCCGATAGGCAATTAAATACATTGCAAGCCTCCTTGATTGTTGTGGCTTTGTCCTATCACATGTGGTTAGGATCTTTCAAAAAGATCTTAATATCCTTTTTGTTGAGATGATGGTCATTTTTGTCTTATAATGACAGACAAGGATAACACTGATTTTTGTGAAGTAAGTTTTCCTTTTACCAACATATCAGCTGCCCATTATTTTGACTTTGGAGTCAATAATACAAAGCTGCTCCTAGGGTAATGGTATATGTGGTCCATGAGAGGTTGAAGCGGTATCTGCTTTCTAGGAATAACAGTGGCGTCCTCACCAGATAGATGGTTCCTGTGGTGTGATTCGTTTGTGTGCCTGGCTGCTCTTGGCCTCTTTGGTTCCATCCCATTTTTTAAGTCTGATTCTCCTGCCTTCTTGGTGATTATGTGAGCCTCCCAATTTCTTCTTTGTAATTTAGTTCATGCTTATTTCAGCTAGAGTTAATTTCTGTTGCTTGCTGCTAAGAACCTGGTCTCTTCGAGATAGAGTGCTTCTCATAGGTCCTCAGAGGCAGTAGGTGCTCACAAATAAATATTGTTATTCAGAAAATGTTCACTTGCTCATGCTCACTTGCAAATGCTCCTTAAGAATTGAAATTAATGGTTTTCCCTAACTGTATTTATAAAGAGGATATCCCATTCAACAAGTCGTAGCTTTTAATGACATTTTCTATTGTATGTATTTTTGCAAAGAGATCCCCCTTTTATAAAATGTTCTTTTTTCTTCTTCCTAAGTCTGCAAATATAAATGGTCTTCTCTGGTTGTCTCCTTAGAATTTCTCTGTGCTGGAATATCTTTTCCCTAAGTGTCTTGTGGTATTCACTGAATAGAAGCAGCAGGAGACCTGCAGAGTGAAGGGTGAGATCAAGGCGGGTTGTGGGCAGGCAGGCTTTATAGGAGTGTACATAGAGCTTCCTTTCAGTTTCCTCAGAAACAAATGAGAACAGTACTTTAAAACTCAATGCCTTAACTTCAATTTTAACAGCCTACTAAAGCAAGGATTAATTCTTCTTACACTTTAACCAGTAAAAATAATAGTGGTGGCGTTAAAGCTTTGGGCCTTTACCACGTGCCTGGTGTTGTGCTGAGCATTTCATAAATATTATCTCCTGGAATCTTCATGTAAACCAAAGGGAAAGACTTTCCTTTAAGGACTGGTACTGAGTGTCACAAGATCTCTTCATGCCCATGATTGTGTATCCATGGTAACTAACATAATTTTACTTTCTGTCTTTTTAGTGTGTCATTAATGCAGTTATGTATTATCTTGTTTTTATTTTTATATTTTTAATTTTTTAATTTTTTGAGACACAGTTTTGCTCTGTTGCCCCGGCTGGAGTTAGGGGGTGTGATCTTAGCTCACTGCAACCTCTGCCTCCCAGGTTCAGGCGATTCTCATACCTTAGCCTCCTGAGTATCTGGGATTACAGGTGTGCACCACCATGCCCAGCTAATTTTTATATTTTTAATAGACACGGGGTTTCGCCATATTGGCCAGGATGGTCTCGAACACCTGGCCTCAAGTGATCTTCCCACTTTGGCCTCCCAAATTGCTGGCCTTTGGGAGGCCAAGTTGGGAAGATTGTAGGCCTGACCGACTTGTTTTTTTAAAGCTACCTCATTGAGAATGGGCAAAGAAGTTAGGTTGGCATGTGGTCTCATTTTCCAGGACTTTCCCGTGAAATATTATTCCCTGGGGGCCTTTGACTCACCCCATTGTAAAGTTTGGCAGTTTTGAAAGTTCAGAGGGTGCTTTATGCTATAAATTCAGAAAAACTTTACCTAGGGTAAATGACATAGGACCTCACTGCTGTGATCTCTCTGTCTGGGTGGATTGCCCCTTTTAAAGAAATCTTAAACATAATTAGACAAATCTTTTCTGATTATCAAAGGAACATGCTCATTATTTTGATATTGGAAAATATAGAAAAGTACAAAAAAGTAAAAAAGAAGTAAAAAATATCTTCTAATCTTATTACTTAGAGGAAACCTGTGCTAATATTAACATATTTTCTTTCATTTTTCTTATGCATGCATTCATTCAGCGATATTAATTTCTGTGTACATGTGTATATGACATCATTGAGAGAGAATGAGCTTGTTTATAAATTTGGTGAGGTACTAAGTACAGTTTTGTTTATAATTTTTGTTTTAAAATTCTAAATTATAAAATGAACATTGTCTAAATATTAAATTTTTTTCCAAAATTTTATTTTAAGGTTTTATGATAATCTCTAGATTGACTGTGTTATTTCCTCTTGTAGTTATTTTTGGCTTGTTTTTCTCTGTATTGGCATATTAGGTAGTGCTAGCTTCTGAAGCACACGAGCTGCCCCATTCTCAGTAGCCTGGTGCAAGAAGGAGTTATTTCCTATTCACATAAAAATGTAGCATGATGTTCTTGGTCTGCCACAGGAACCCAGGCTCCTTTTGTTTTTCACTCTGCTGTCTTCCACACATGGCTCCCAAAGATGACCTGGAAAGTATGCCCATTCCCGCCACTCAAAAGGCAAAAAAACCATGGAGGATTGCATGTAGAAATCTGCATGGACTCTGTCATTTCAGCTAAAAGTGATTGCAAGATCTCAACCAACTTCAAGGGTGGCTGGGAAATACAGTTTCAGTCCATGCTTAGGAAAAAGAAGAAATGGGTTTGGTGATCATGTAGTGGTCTCTTCTGAAAGTAGTGTTTAGAATCTTGAAAATGTTTGTCTCTTTGCTTCAAGGCTTAGAAGAAACATGGGCTGTACAGTCAGAACAGAGCTCCCATCCCAGCCCTACTTTGATTGGTTACCCTAAACCACAATTTACTTGACTATAAAATAGGGGATAATAATACACACTTCAAGGAATGATTGAGATGACAACAAAGATAAACGAAACACGTTTCACACAAATGAGGCACTCACTAAGTTCTCTTTCTTTTTTTCTTCTTCTTTTGGATTGAACTGAGCCAGTGTTTTAAGCCATCGTAAAAGAAATACAAAACAATTATTAAAAACATCAACAGCAGATAAAAATAAAAATTTTCAATACTTTTGAAATAACACCCAAGTGTGAAGCTATATTTTTTATACAACTTGTCAGATAACTTGATAATGACTATATAATGACTCGTATACTGTTGGTTGATATTTTCTAGGTAGATGAAGATGTAAGTCAAAAGTTGCTTAATTTTTAAAGAAAATGAGCATCATACTTTCTTTACATTGCAACAGAATAAATATTACATATGGAATTATGCTTTTAAGATGCTACGCTATTCCCCAAGGTGGTTGTAACAGGCACTGGCAATGTTTAACAGATGTTCATAAATAGTACTAAGGCTGTACTTGAGTTTTCTAGGTTATGGACAAAAAAGTCAGAAAATGAATTGAGAAGGCTTAAAAGAGTTATGTTACTTGATCTACCTTAGGGTGAAAATTGGGTAAGTAAACAAGCTACCTCAGCTATGTAATTTTTTTTCTTTCATTCAACATCGAACAAGCTAAGAGATTTGGGAGTCTACTTCTCTCAAATTTAATGTGAGCCAAGTATTAGAATTTTTTTTTGTGTTTTTTTTTTTGTCTTCAGGCTTTTATTTGAGCAAATATACCAGTCACTTCATTATGGGGAAGAGGAAACAGATGGGATGTGGATAACAGGGGAAAAATAACAGTGCTAAAAGTATTTGATATGCAAAAATCAAATTGTTCCCAGAGTCTTCAGGTGCTAGATGTAGCACTGAAAAACAACTTTACATAAATATATATTTTCTTTATAAATGATCTGTCCATTAGCATCATAAACATGAGAAAACCTGGATCCCGTTGAGACACTCTTGCTCAGAATTTCTAACTACTGTACCTTGTTTAGTGGATTCAGTTTTAACTCACTGTGGCATACACAGTCAGCTGTGCATGACACAGTCACAATTTACCTTTCGCTCATTGTCCTCTCTTTATGCCTGTTACCCAGTGTGTGGCCACATCAGTTTCCTTCCTGCCTTCGTCCAAATTCTTTCTTTCATAGTTCACCTTTAATACGGTGAAGATGACTCTGGAGTTCACCTTGAATTCAAATCTTGCATTTGCTCCACGATAGCTTCACAACCCTAGGCAAGTTACTTAGCCTCTAGAATCCTCAGTTTCCTCATCTGTAAAATGGGCTTAGTAATAATGCTTCCTAGGAGAGCCAGGAGAGTGAAATGAGATCATGCCGTGTATAAAGTTTAGCAGAGTTGTATACCCTAAAGTTTCCAATAATGGGTAGTTAGGATCATTATCATTGTCACGATCTCCCAGTTTTTGTGGCTAAGCTTATCACCTCTTCAGTGATGTCTTTGAGAAGGCACTGTGGTAGTATTTAAGAAGGTGGGCTCTGGAAGAGACTGCCTTAGTTTGAAGCATAGTCCCACTCCTTTTTAGCTGTGTTGCAACTTCCGGAAGGCTCCATTTCCTCATCTGTAAAATATGGGATGTCAGTAGTGTCTACTCATGGGTTTGGTGGGAGGAGTGATCTAGGCCTTAACAGTGTCTGGCTCATAGGAAACATCAGTAGATGATGTGCTTTTTGCTGTTACGGTAAGTAGTGTGTTCCACCTCACAGCATACACTGGGTGGTGCAGGGGCTGTAATTTAACCTGTTGCCTCTGTACCCAGAAAGAGGAAGCACATTCCTTATGACGTAGTTGTGAGGTGACCTTTCACATGATACTTTTCATATACAAAATAAAGTATAGGTGTTTCTGTAAATCTGGACAGGTTTCAAGATTCATCTGGCATTGAAGCTTAGAATTTCTGTCTCTTAAGTGTAGGTGATCATCCCTATTGGTTTGCCTGGGACAGACTTGGATACATCTGTTATTCCAGAACTATTATTTACTGCAAATCCCTTTTACTCTCAAAGTTGTCTCCATTTAAAGAATAAAGTTTTTGGTTACCTGAGTAAGATTAAGGATGACTCTTTGATAGCAGCTGTCTTTAACAGGAAGCTTGTTTTGTAGGAAAGACAATGAGAGTTTTGGCCGGGCGTGGTGGCTCACACCTGTAATCCTAGCACTTTGGGAGGCCGAGGTGGGCATGTTGCCCGAGTTCAGGAGTTCGAGACCAGCCTGGGCAACACGGTGAAACCCCGTCTCTACTAAAATACAAAAAATTAGCTGGGCATGGCAGTGTGCACCTGTAGTCCCAGGTGCTCAGGAGGCTGAGGCAGAAGAATTGCTGGAACCTGGGAGGCAGAGGTTGCAGTGAGCCGAAATTGTGCCACTGCATTCCACCCTGGGCGACAGAGCAAGACTCCGTCTCCAAAAAAAAAAAAAAAAGGAAAAGAAAATGAGAGGTTTTTTTTTTGTTGTTGTTTGTTTGTTTTTTTGAGATAGAGTCTCACTCTGTCGCCCAGGCTAGAATGCAGGGGCACGATCTTGGCTCACTGCAACCTCTGCCTCCCGGGTTCAAGCGATTCTCCTCCCTCAGCCTCCTGGGTAGCTGGGACTACAGGTATCCGCCACCGTGCTTGGCTAATTTTTGTATTTTTAGTAGAGATGGAGTTTTACCATATTGGCCAGGCTGGTCTCGAGCTCCTGACCTTGTGATCCGCCTGCCTTGGCCTCCCAAAGTGCTGGGACCCAGACATGAGCCACTGCACCTGGCCAAAGATGAGAGCTTTAAATATTATCCCATCAATTCATGCAGCTTTTAAATGAAGGATGAACAAGAGAAGAAAGTGCCTTCCAGACAGTTTGGGATGACTACTGGGAGTGGGGTACAGAAATAGATAGGGAGGAGAAGGCTGCATTTGTTCTAGGGCTAAAACTTTCCCATTCATCTTTGCATTCCTGGTTCCTGGACCGTAGTATTAATTCCAGAAGTGGTTACTGAATGGAAGAGTTAATAAGAGAACAAAGACCTCCAGGAACCCTCCATCTAGGCTAAAAGTTGCCAAGCAGGACTTCTGGTGTACATACCCAGTGACTTTTCTCTGATGTCATTGGGTCATGATTGTAAGCTTTGTTTAAGGGAGAAGGTAAAACTAAGGAAGCAGCATCCCTGTGGGCAGTGGTGGGAAGTTGGGAAATTATGAAGGGACACATCAACTCGGTGTCTTTGCCTGTTGCCAGCCTCGTGTCCGGGGTTCTCTTCGGGCTGATCCTCCTGTCTGATGCCACAGAACAGCCTTAGTTGAAATGTGGGGATGGTTAGGTCTGGTATTACCAGGAATGAATCTCCTTAGACAAAGACAGCTTCACCTTCTGTGGGTTCTCTCTGATGCCTGGCAGGTCATGTTAACAAAAGTCCCTGGTCCATAGTGGCTTTTTGTTCTGTTTACATTGATGAGCTCTACTTTCAGTTGTAGGATCTTTGGATATGTGCTCATTTCAGTTTAAAGTTGTCCCAAATAAGCTCATCTCAGTGCCATCTTTGTCACTGCCTCCCCTACTTCTGGAAAAAACATCAGTATTCCTCAGTATTAGACAGTAGCTCTCCATCCTTGCCAGTGTCATGTGTGTTATAAGTGAGGGGACTATAAGGAAACCATGAGAGGGCTCAAAACCCCCTGTGATTTAAGTAATTTCTTTTCAATGGGACGTTAATTCATTTAACAGTTATTGAGTACCTGAAATGATCAGGTACTGAGGTTGGTTGGGCACAAGGATAACTACAAATGGTTGGTGCTTCCAAGACGTTCACTGCTTGGTAGAGAGACAGATGTGTAAACCCATAGGGATGCAGGAGTAGTAAAGGTGTGCTCAGATATTATGGCATGCAGGGAAAAGGGATGCCTATTCCACTGTAGATGCTGGGTGGTCAGGGAAGCCTTCTTGGAAGAGGCAAAAACTACTTTCCCTTTCTGACTCATTATTAAATATAATAAATTTAATGAACAGAGTTTTTTTCTGACCCAGGATAGAAACCTTGTCCTTAACTTTCTTTCTTCCTCCTTTGCTCTCATGAAAATTATCTTTCAAAATGATTGGCAAGAAATTGGCAATTCTAGCTTTAAACAGAGAAGTAATAACTGTGATCATCTTACTGTTTTATGTAAAGCTAGTTACTTGTGTTGATGGTAAGAGAGAGATGTGTTTTCCCATGGAAGTGTAGATGGCTGCTTTCTGAGATAGATCCTATAGACAACCCGTCAAGGGATACTACTTTAAATAAACCAAACCACTCCTTGCCTTTTAGGTCAGGAAACTTGTGGGTACCCACCCAGAGTTCATCAAACTAAGGAGGTTGGATGTTCATCAACCAAGCCTGTGAGAATGATGTATACACCAGAATGCCAATGGCACATTTACAAAATGGAATGATTTTCTCATGACTAGAATGTTCAGATCTGCCATCCTGATGTCTTAGGAGACACATTCATCTTGTTTTACCTTTATGCAATTCTTTTCCTTTTCAAGACAGAGCACATTTCAACAAAACCTTAGGCTTTCATTTACTTATGCTCTCATCAAATATTGATCTGGTATGTGTGCTAGGTGGTAGAAAATACAATGGATGAAATGTTTGAAAATTCAGTGTATCTATAATAAACACTGTTAAGTGTTTATCCTGCTTTATCTCACTGAATCCTCATGTGCCCTTTCTGAGATACGCCATTGTCCTAATCCATAGTTTATAAAATAATTATCTAAGAGGCCCAGGCACAATGGAACTTCTCAGAGTGATAGAGAAGCAGTCAGTGGCCTTTGCTTCCAAGCCCGAAGTCCAGGGACCAGGGCCTCCAGCATCTGGAGCCACGTTCATGAGGTTGCTTACCTTCACTTAGGATGCAGAGCCATCTCTTCACACCCTCTTTCTCCCGAAGGTCAATTCAAAACTCCCTAGACTGGGCAGACTCCCACCCTGGCACTCCTTTCCTGGTTGAGGCCTGGCTGACCTTCTGTGTCTTCCCTTCTTGGGGTGATTTTATTAGTCAAAACTCTCAGGAGCCCTGGTGCCTCCTCACCTCTGTCTTGAATACTGGAGGCAGCCCCCTTTAGCTGAACAAGGAACTGGTCTGTTGTGTTTCACATTACAAAGGTATTCTCAATATAGAAACACACCTACTTTTACAATTCACTGCCTTTTAACTTCACAGTGTTTGGAGTTTAAAGGGGTCTTTTGTGAACATCGAAGTCCCTGAAGAAGTGAATAGCTAAAATTTTCCACATGACCAGTAGTAGGGAACTATAACTAATGATAGAGAATGATACTTTCATTGCTTCCATTTTAACTCCTGTCGCTAAAGGCTTGTAATTTCATACCACACCAAACAAATTTTTATTTGTTCAGCTTCCTTTGACTTAAGCAAAGTAGTTTTTTTGGTGGGGAGGAGGTATTGTTATTGGAGTCTGATTTTGAGGTATTATTTCATTTGGAAAGACAGATACAACTAAAAATCTGGCGTAATTCTTTCTGGTTTTAAAAAAGTTATGTCCAGCCTACTCTTAAAAAATCAAACCCCTTTTGAACTTTTAATTTAAAACAATATCAATGATTACTAAAAGTCATCTATAGCTTTACTGTCTTACTGATTTTCACTTTCTGTTTTCAATAATAAAAATCTTTTACCCATCACATCAGAAGGTACCAGCCTAAGGGATTTTCTGAGCCTTTGGGTACCATTCAATTGGTATCCACTAACATATGCAGAAAATAGTTTGAATATTTGAGCTTGGTGAGGATGCAGAGTATAAGCAAACAAATTAACAAATAATTGACAGATTGTGAGAAATACTGTGACAGAAATACACAAGTTTCATGTTACAGGATAGTCAAGGAAGGCTTCTCTGAGGAGGTGATTTTTAAGCTGGCCTGTGAGGATGAACACGAGCCAGTCATGAGAACTGGGATGAAAGTGTTTCAACCACAGGTGATAGGACAGGCCAAGATCCTGAACTAGAAACAGCTTTATCAATTTGATAAACAGAAAGGAGATCGGTGAGAATGAAGTTTAGAAAAGGACAGTATGGTGAGGTCTGGCAAATGGGTTAGAGCCCAGATCATATAAGGCTTTGTGCTCAGGTAAGTATATTTGATTCTATTCTAAGTGAAATGGGAAGCTACCAAAAGGTTTGGATGAAATCCATGTCAGTTAGGTATTGCCTCAACAATGCTAGGTAACAAACCATCCCCAAACTCAGGGAGTCATTTGTTATTGCTCAAGTGTCTGCATATTAGTGGGTTGAGGTGGCCCTCTCTGGGCTCGGCTGCAAGCTGCAGGTTGGGTCCAGGCCTGTACCATGTGCCTCTCATCCTCCTTGGACTTGTGGGCTAGGCATGGGTGTAGTTTTCACAAGGAAGTGGCTGGAATGCAATAGAGGAAGCCCACCTGCAAGTGTGTTTCAGGCTCCTTGTTGCATCACATCTGCTAATATCCCATTGTTGGAATCCAAAGACAAGGGGTCAGGGCCTCTAGTGGGAAGAACTACATGGTCACTTGGAAAAGGGCATGGATCCAGGGAGAGATGAGGGATTGGGGCTAGTGATTTCTGCAGTGACCTGATCTTATCTATCTTATAAAAAGTTCACCATAGTTGGGGGTTACCAAATGCTCTTGATTGCTCAAAAATGAGGAGTTTCCTGAACATGGGACTTTCAGTGCTAAAACTGAGAAGCCTAAGGCAAACCAGGATGAGTCGGTCATCCTGTGGACTGTCCGTGGTAAATGGATTAATGGGGCTGTAGGAGAAGTGAGAAAGAGATCAGCTGTCCTTATGGTCTTCCAAGTGAGAGAAGATGGTGGTGTGAATGAGAGGTTTACACAGGAGATGTGGTGGAGCGGATGTCTTTGAGATGTGTTTTGGATGGACAGCTCAGGACTTGTTGATGTTTGGGATGTGGTAGATGAAATGGCATTGAGGATGTGTTAGACCAATTGAATATGCCATTTGCTGGAGTATGATGATGCAAATATCCTATAGGGTAGAATAACAACTTTTAATTATTATTGCAAGAATATAATAACAAGCCACTATTTGCAAATACATTATATATTATAGACATGTAATGTGGTATTTATCTTTAAAACCATGTTAAGGAAATCGATGGAATAAATGTGAAGGTTGCCGTATATCCACCCGGACCTATAGTAATGTACACAAATTGTATCAGAAGAATGGTTGTCACTAACAAAGGTAATTTTCCTAATAGCCTTCATTGGGTACCTAGGCTCACCATAGTGGTTTGCTTGTATAGTAAGCAAGGAAGCCATGGACATTGGGAAATGACTGTATTTTCTTCATTTTGATTTGTCAAGGCCTAACCCAACAGGATTTACAGTTTACAATTACATCGTGGGTTTTTCTATACAGTACTGTGGGGTGACAATGTACCTGGTGTGGTAGAAACAATATTTGAATAGGATTTAGAAGGTCTGGATTTGAGCTGTGGCTTTGATATTCAGTTTTTTTTGTTTTTTTTTTTTTTGGAGGATGTGAGAGTTACATATGCCTACCATTAGATATTACCAATTTCTTTTCCCACTCGTTGAGTTGATGTCTTGAATAACAAGGAGGACCTATTCTCCAGACTATTTAGGGTTGCTGGTTGAATTAATATTGAATTAACACCTGTTCATATGTGGGGAATGCCACTGACTACTTTTGTAATCTTGAATAACTTGCTTGACATGTTTGGTCTCTGTTTCTTTCTCTATGAACTGGGAATAACAATTCAGGGATATTGTGAAGAGATATCATATGAGAGATTGTATATGAAGCTGCTCCGTAAGGTCTTATTAATAAGATCTTTCTTCTCTGCTAGGATAGTGAGTTTCCAGGCCTGGATTCACATTAGCTTTATTTGTGTTGTTTGTTTTTCCTTGTACCCTTGAATGTGATAATGATGAACACAGATTTATTGAAGGGTTGGCTGATCAAGTGTCAAGGTCCTGGCAGTTCTTCACTCTGTCCCTTACATGTGAACCATTGGCTGCCTCTATAAAGCCAGACCTTCTGGGTTCTAAATACTTTTCTTCTAATTTTCCCACATGAGATCTTGGGCAAGCTTCTTAACTTTCCTGTGTCTTAAGTTTCCCCATCTATAAAAGGAACTAATCATATTTCTTGAATCAGATTGTTGCTGAGTCCTCATTAAATTAATAGCAATAACTCAGATCAGTGTATGGAAATCAGTCAATCAATAAAAAAGACAATAAATGTTAACTCCTTTATTATTATTGCTGTTATTATTTACAGGTAGGTTTCCCACTGCATTTATTTGATTTGTAAACTTGAGAGACAAAGTAGAACTATTTAATTACATAGAAAATTGGAAAGTTCTGATATGATGAACTCTAAAGGGGAATGTGATATAGATTTCTATTATTTATTTTTAGGCGGTTTATGATTTTTCTACAGTGACTAGTGTACTCCATGTGATAGATCTAACCTATTGTTGTATTAGTCTGTTTTTATGCCGCTGATAAAGATGTACCCGAGACTGGGAAGAAAAAAAGATTTAATTGGACTTACAGTTCCACATGGCTGGGGAGGTCTCAGAAACATGGCTGGAGGTGAAAGGCACTTCTTACGTGGTGGCAGTAAGAGAAAAATGAGGAAGAAGCAAACGCAGAACCCCCTCATAAACCCATCAGATATTGTGAGACTTATTCACTATAACGAGAATAGCAAGGGAAAGACTGGCCCCCATGATTCAATTACCTCTCCTGGGTCCCTCCCACAACACGTGGAAATTCTGGGAAATACAATTCAAGGTGAGATTTGGATGGGGACACAGCCAATCAGTTGTGAAAAGGGGTTTTGACTTTTTCAATCTCAGTCCATTGAAAACTCATTCTGTTTTCCGTTGCCCTGCAGAGTCTGCTTCATCTACTGCTATACCCTAACCCACCTGCCAGCTCCTTTTGCATTTCTCTTTGTTCGTCCTAGCTTCCTTGTATGCGCTGTTTGTGTTCTTGATTTATTAAATCTCTGAGATCATCCTTTCTCTGGAATGGGAGGAAAGGCTTCTGGACGGACAGCCAGAGAGATCTAAAACAGCCCCAGGGGCATATTTCTTGTTTGGTTCATTCCAGCAACCGATTAGAGATCAATAAATGCACAGCACTAGTGTATATTATGTACTTTTCCTGGAAAACAGGTCAGTATTCAACAGGCTAAATAGGAGACGAGATGTTTCTTAGTTGGCACCTCTCTACAACTATAAATCATTAGAAAAGGTTTTTTTAAATTTTTACTTTAAAAATTTTTGTTAAAGAACTCTCTGTCTCTCTTAATGTCCAAAGTCTTAGACAGTTGGACATCTTTTCCTTCTGGAAAGATGTGAAAATTTGTAGAATGGAGAAGAAATGTAAAGAGTACTTAAGACTAAAAGAAAAGGCAATGAAAAGCCAAACCCTGTTGTGTTAGTCTGTTCTTGTGTTGTTTTAAAGAAATAGCTGAGGCTGGGTAATTTATAAAGAAAAGAGGTTTAATCGGCTCATGGTTCTGCAGGCTGTACAAGAAGCATGGTACCAGCATCTGCTCGGCTTCTGGGAAGGCCTCAAGGAACTTACAATCATGGCAGAAGGCAAAGCAGGAGTAGGCATGTCACATGGTGAGAGAGGGAGCACGAGTGGAAGGTGAGAGGTGCCATAGTCTTTTAAAAACCAGATCTCACCTGAACTCAGAGTGAGAACTCACTCATGTCTGCAAGGAGGGCATCAAGCCATTCATGAGGGATCTTCCCCCATGACCCAAACACCTCCCACCAGCTCCCACCTCCAACATTGGGAATTACAGTTCAACATGAGATTTGGAGGGGACAGACACCCAAACCTTATCACCTGTCTAGTTCAAAAGTTTCTCAAAAGCCACAGTTGCTTTGGAATTGGTGATGGAAATTATCATGGTTCTCACTTGCTGGAATACATAGGGAGGTATGTGGGAAAGAACACAATAGAAATATTTTAAAATTATGTTTTTTATTTGTATGTATTGTTCTTCACATAATATAAGGTGTTAACAGGACAGGAATTACTTCTCTTTCTGAAATGCGGAAACAGACTCAGTGAACTGAGGTACTTGATCAAGTTCTCAGAGTAGCAGTTAGGCCTCATCCCTAACATTTATAGGACCAGAGGCAAGAGGACAAATAGAGGCCCATACACCATATGTTCAAAATATAAAATTTCATAAATGCATATATAAATCAAGGTAATGCTGTATCAAGTAGACTAAAGTATATCTCAAATCGAATAAAATGTGTTGCCCTGCCAAACATACCTTCAGAGTGACCTGTAAGGCCTGGCTTCCATTTTGCATTCCCGGACTTTGTGGAGTTTAGTGCAGGACATGTAGCACAGGGATTAGGGATTACCTCCCCCTAGCCTGTGGTTCCTCTTTCCACCCCCAGCTGCATTCTGCATTGTGAGGTGCCTCATGAGTATGTGTGTTCAGGTCCATCCGCCTCTCCTGCACACAGCCACCCCTTGAGCATAGGAGTATAATTAGAGGACAGCACATGCTTCCCTTGGAAGGCCCCATCTTGAGAAGAGGCCCACAATGGGCCATTTCGGTAGACTTCTGGGGAATGTGCATGGCAGGGGATATATAGGCTCTGGACAGTCCCTTAGGCCTTGAGGACTTATCACCTCATTCCATGATTAAGTCTAATTATGAGGCCATTAGTGGGGTATCCAAGATACAAGTTGGATTCCACTGGATTGTTTGGCCACTTCAATCACATTATTAGTCAGTTTAGTGAAAAACAGTTTGTTCCTTCATTTAATATGTATTATGTACAGGTACTTGGTGCTGGAGATATAACTGGAGTAAGGCATCTCTTGGGAGCGGCTTTGAATTCTAGTGAGAGAAGACAGAAAACTGTGTTAAGAATTACAATATAATGTTCTCAACTTAGCAGTGCTATGAATAATATGAAAGAGAGTAGTGAGATAGTGATGGAAAAATAAGGGTGGGACCAAGGGTGGGAGAAGTCTTCCCTGTGGAAATGACATTGTGATGCGAGATGTGAATGCTCAACAGCTGCAAGAAGATCTAAGGGAAGGGCATTCCAAGTGGGTGGATCACATGGGTGATGGCCAGGAACTTGGTGGCTTCAAGGGACAGAAAGATGATCATGGAGGCATGGTGTCAGGGAGTGGAAGGAGATGGGGTTAGACGGATGGGCAGGGTGTTAGAGGTCACCAGAGCCTTGTAGACCCTGTAAGGGGCTTGGATTTTGTTCCAGTGAAATGCACTGGATATTTTAAACAAGGGATTGTTAGGAAAACTTCTGATCAAATTCAGTACTTAACAGTTAACTCAAAGTAGCCTGTCCAAATTGTAATCATTTTGCCAATATTAAATGAATCCCTCTGCTGTACATACCCCATCTCTTAGAGTAGTTGAATGTCACCAATATATTTTGTAGACATTTTGAAGACTTAAACATTGGTGCCCCTGGCAAGTAATGTGAAAAAATGGTCATATATTTAGCTATCAAGTTTCATGTCTTTTGCTAAAAATATAGAACCAAGAGAGCTCTGAGCGTAAATACGGGCATGCTCTTGGTGTTGGGTATTTCATAACTATTCTTAGGTGCCAAATGTCTTCATTTTCACGTGATTTATAGTAATGTAAGTAATGTGTTGGAGACTAACAAATCAAAATCTCATTTCAGATGTGTGACACTAGTGTTGTGTTGACTAATTGTTTCATGTGTTAGATTTCTGATAAAATTACTAAAACACCTTCTTGAAAGGAGTAACTGGGTGTGTTACAATTGGGGTGTCAGATATTCAGCTGTGTGTACTTTCTTATGAATAGGAGATTACTGATAAATTCTTAATTGCATTAAATAGCATATTAGAGTACCTCAATTTAGGAATGTTTAGCAACTTAAAATTTTTTGATAGCAAAGGACTTACAAGTAGCATGATACTTGTTAAGAGAAAACAAAGACCAATTTTAGTTCTTATTATGATGATTTTCATTTTACTATTAAAGATGTTTCTTCAACAGTAACCAGATGTGTAACATAGAAGCAGCTGCATGATATTTTCATTTTTATGCATAATATTGGAAATCTTAGAGAAGGTTCATTGTCTGTTATGGAAAATGAAATGATCTTTTCCTAGTCTGAACAGCTGTGTAAAGCAGAATGCTAACATCTTCTCCTGTCTCTAAGTGACCATCTGTTTTTATGGGATTTGACAGGTAATTTATTAATTTTAAGTGGTTTGTTTTAGGGAAATTTTGGCAAATGTGCATGTAACAAAGTAGTAGGAAAATATTATAAAGCTCTGGATTTTTTTAGGGCCTTTTTAAAGGTCTGGTAGAATCTTTAAGAGTCTTTTTTCCTTATGTGTTTTGAAATGGATAAAAATATTTGTCAAGGAATGATGCCATAGGGACTGGATTATGGGCTTTGGTGATACATTTGACAGTCATTCTGGTTTTGGCTAATTTAGAAATATTAACTGTACAATTAAAAAAGCTTATTTTTTTCTTTCATTACAATCTCATGTTATTTTTGTGGTCTTAATATAAAAATTAAACACAAAAAATAAGTGGTAAGTTGCTTTTTAAACTCTGTCCTCCTCCATTCCAGCTGTCACTGCACTTTCCTAGGGTCCTTCTGGCATCTTCTCAGATCTTGGAAGAAATGTCATCTCTTTTTCAACATTCATTTGTCACTTTTAAGGTTTCACCGAATTACCCAGGCTGAATGCAGAACGAAAAGAAATGCCACGGTTATTATGCTGACTGCAGATGCAACATGGGAATTCTTTATGATAGGCCCTCACTCATGTCTTAATACTTTATTTATTCCAATGTGCTTAGCAAGCCAGCTTGGCCTTGTTTGTCTCCAGGTAGGTCAGATGGCTAGAAACAGTCCTACCTATTTTCATTTGGGAAGCTTAAATATTTTTAAGATGAGTGATAATGCCAGGCAAACAGAGCCGAGTGTCATCAGTTCTGTCTCAGCCTCTCAGTCACCGAGGGAAGCTAGGAGACTTAATCATTTTTAGCTCAGTTCCCCAATCTGTAAAATGAGTTTTATGACATTTTCTTCCCTAGTTCACTGGAATAGCATTAGAAAAATGAATGGATGTGGTGACTGTTTATTGGGTGACATTTGCTGAATGTGGCTTTTTGGTGTTCAAGGCTGGATACATGAATAACAGTTTTAATTGTTATCTATAACATGGCTGTCTGATAGTGATGATGATGAGGAGGAGAAGCAGGAGCAGGAGGAGGATAGTGGTGGTGGTGATGGGTGAACAGTAACAGTAAATGGGAGGCAGCTTAGGGTACTGACTAAGCCCATAGGAGTCAGACTATCTTGGTTCAGATCCCTTTCGTGTCAATTATTACTTGTGTGACCTTGAACAAGTTACTTAAATCTCTGAACATAGTAAATGTCACGTTTGGAATTGGAACCTCCGCCTGTCCCAGCATGTGTTCCTAACCACCATACTGTGCTGCTTTAAACCAAAAGCCACGAACTTTGGTCTAGAGCATTTCAAAAGGTCATCTAACAGAACATATAAAAATAGGAGAAGCCAGCAACATCCTTAATCTTCATTTAAAATACTTACTTTACTTACTTTTAAAACACACCCCATAGGATCATGAACATCAGACCAATTGGGAAGGGTAGATTAATTGGCTGCCTAAGGACTGAAATTGGCACATTAGACTCCGCTACAAAACTTGCCTGTTTCTGATCTCTCGAAATCAATGAATCTTATTATTATTCATAGCCCTTCCTTTAAAGAAAAATAAAACACATCATTTGGAAAAAGAAAATTTTGTCCCATGCAGTCTATGTTGTTCCCAGGAGCTTACTGAGAAACTACAGCAGCCCTCTGAGGTTAACTGGTACTATTCACTGAACTCTCAAGTTTCTGCCTTGTGAATCTGGTGGTGGGAAATTTGGCTGAAGTAAAGAAGGAGCCTCACTTGATCTCTGTGGAAGTCATTGAGAATTACAAGTAGGATGCTTCAGCCTTGTTTAAAAAATAGAAATAATTGTTTCTTTGGGAAGTAGCATGCTATTTATTTAACTGCACAAGTAGTTCTGATAAAGTGGGTGTGATTTTTTTGGCTGGTTGATGTCAGCATTATTTTACAAATGTGGAGGAAAATCTGTCAGGGAAAATAATTGAAATAAAGCAGGACTCTTTTTTTGAGATGGAGTCTTGATCTGTTGCCCAGGTTGGAGTGCAGTGGTGTGATCTCGGCTCACTGCAACCTCCACCTCCTGGGTTCGAGCGATTCTCCTGCCTCAGCCTCCCAAGTAGCTGGAATTACAGGCACCCACCACGTGGATGCCCAGCTAATTTTTTGTACTTTTAGTAGAGACGGGGTTTTGCCATGTCAGCCAGGCTGGTCTTGAACTCCTGACCTCAAGTGATCTGCCTGCCTCAGCCTCCCAAAGTGCTAGGATTACAGGTATGAGCCACTGCGCCCAGCCTAAAGCAGGACTCTTAGTGGACAAGGGAACATGAGTGGTAGCTGGGAGAAAGCATCAGCATGATGGTGATATGTGCATTCCTGGTGTAGTCGGCTCTTACATTCTAGTGCCTTATTGGCATCCAGTGGCAGCTGGAGACAGATGATGGAATATCCCTGTTCTGAAGAATGTCCTTTGCCTGCTCTCTAAGCATCATAATACTTAAGTTGTACCAGTATTTACAGTGCCATCATTTTTCATTATATGTTCCCTTATCGCATTGGAGCACAAAGGGAGCAGAGAGGAGCATTGAGTGTCCGCTTCATGTTCTTTCCATGGTCAAGACCATGTGTATTCACAACTAATTTAAGAGAGAGCTGGAGCCAAAGCAACTTTAACCTAATTTGAAGGATTGGATTGGTGGGATCAGTTGGAAAGTTCCTGAGGCAGGACTGTTCCTGGAGGTATCAGGTGATTAGAGAAAGAGAGCAAGCAAGCTGTGGGACATGAGGTGAAATTGGAGCATGGAGAATAACCTGTAGGGCTCTGTATGCAACTAGAGGGGTGCTGGCTTTAAATTTGCATGAAAGAGGAAAGTATTTTGCAGTGGTTTTATTTATTGATTTATTTTTAATTTTCTGACAAGCTAATTAAGTTATATATTGTATATCATAAAATTTACCCATTTCAAGTATATCCTTCAATGGACAAAATATACTGTATCCATATGATATGGTTTGGCTGTGTCCACACCTAAATCTCATCTTGAATTTTAGTTCCCATAATCCTCATGTGTCGTGGGGAGGGAGCCGGTGAGAGGTAATTTAATCATGGGGGCAGTTACCCTCATGCTGTTCTCGTGATAGTGAGTGAGTTCTCATGAGATCTGATGGTTTTATAAGGGGCTCTTCCTCCTTTGCTCAGCCCTTCCCCTTCGTGCCACCATGTAAAGAGAGATGTGTCTGCTTCTTCTTCTATCATGATTGTAAGTTTCCTGAGGCCTCCCCAGCCATGTGGAACTGTGAGTTAAACCTCTTTCCTTTGTAAATTACTCAGTCTCACGCAGTTCTTTATAGCAGCTGTTACCAAAGTGTATTCCATTGTATGGACTAATACACCACACAATGGAATACTCTTTGGCAACACAAAGAACAAACTATTAATACATTCAACAACATGAATGAACCTCAAAAACATGGTATCATGGTATGAAGTGAGAGAAGGTTAGTTCTATGATGTTTAGAAAATTTACCAAGTTGTATAACCATCACTGTAGTCCAGTTTTAAAACATTTCATCCTCCAGTAAGATTCCTTATGCCCTTCACTGTTAATCCCATTACTCCTGCCAGCCCCAGCAACCATTAATCTACATTGTGTCCCTATAGATTTGTCTTTTCTTTAAATGGAATGCTACAACATGTGGTCTCTTGTGTCTAGCTTCCTTCACTTAATATCATATTTTTGAGGTTAATTCATATTGTTGAATGTATTAGTAGTTTCTTCTTTGTGTTGCCGAAGAGTATTCCATTGTATAGATACAGCACATTTTGTCCATTTACCAATTGGTAGATATTTATGTTGATTTGAATTTTTGGCTATCACGATTAATGCTGCTATGAACACTTATGTCCAAGTCTTTTTGTGGAATGTATTTTTATTTCTCTTGGGTGCTGTGATACACAGAATTCTGGCCCCAAGACTTTTACCCCTAGTTTTGTGCCCTTGAATATGTGGTATTACATGGCAAAAAGGACTTTGCAGATGTAGTTGAGGTTAGTATGCGGTTGACCTTAAGATCAGGAGATTATCCTGGACTAACTAGATGGACCCAGTATGATCACATAAGCCCTTAAAAGCACAAGAGGAAGTAGAGGAAGTCAGAAGAGAAATTTAGAGAGGTATAGCAGAAATCAAAGACATTTGAAGCCTGAGAAAGATTTGATGTACCATTGTTGGCTTCAAGATGAGGGCCTTCTGTCAAGGAACTGGAGACCTCAGTCTTGTAGCTGCAAGGAACTGAATTCTGCCACTAACTAGTAAGGTGGGAAGAAGACTCTAAGCCGCAAATAAGAATCATAGTCCCAGCCAATAGCTTGATTTTGGCTTGATGAGACTCTAAGCAGAAAATCCAGTTACATCCTGCCAGACTTCTGACCTGCAAACACTGTGAGACAATAAATGAGCATTGTTTTAAGCCTTTACATTTGTGATAATCTGTCACGACAGCAAAAGTAAACTAAAACAGGTAGATCCCCAGTGGTGAAATTGCTGGGTCTTATGGTAAATTAACACTTTGAGAAACTTTGCAGTGGTTTTGAGCTCAAGGTGACATGATATTTTAAAAGGATCCTTTGGCTGAGCTGAATTGTCCTGTAGGGGGGCCAAGAGCAGAAGCAGGAGACCAGTGAGGAGACAGGCAAGCGGGGAGGATGGTGGCTCTCCCTAGGGTGGCTCTTCCAAGTTGGAATTTGGACAGGGCAATGGATGACAGAGGCATCTGCAGCAGGTTTGGCCCTCTACTGGAAGTGGCGTGGCTGGAGATGGTGTGGCAGGAGGTGTTATCCCAGAGCCTTGGTGATTGAACATACCAAGACCCTTGGTGAGTCTCAGTGGGAGGCTGAGGCATCAGAGGAGAGGGAGATATGTCATGGACTCAGTGGTAAAAGAAAGACAGTGTAAGGTATTTTCCCTTTTATCACTGCATACAAATAACTTCCATTCACTACCCTGAGAGAGTTGAGTCACTGGAGGGAGGTGATGGAAGTTTGATGGAAGAAAACAGACATCAAAGTGAATAGACTGAGAGTTGCCTTATGGGAGAATTATCGTGTGATGTAATAAAAGGTGTTTTTTGGGGAGGAGAGGAATGTCATTCCACTGAAATGAATGGTTTAGAAGTGTGGTGTACTCAGTCAGAATGGCTACTAGTAAAAAGTCAAAAATAGCAGATGCTGGCAAGATTTTGGAGAAAGGGGAACACTTATACACTGCTGCTGGGAATGTAGATTAGTTCAGCCTTTGTGGAAAACAGTTTGGCGATTTCTCCAAGAACTTAAAACAGAACTACCTTTCAACCAGCAATCCCATGATTGGGTATATACCCAAAGGAATGTAAATCATTCTGCCATGAAGACACATGCACACATATGTTCACTGTAGCACTATTCACTATAGCAAAGACATGGAATCAACTTAGGTGCCTGTCACTGGTAGACCAGATAAAGAAAATGTGGTACATATATACCATGGAATACTATGCCACCATAAAAAAGAACAAGAACATGTCTTTTGCAGCAGCATGCGTGGAGCTGGAAGCCGTTATCCTAAGCAAACTATCCTAAGGAACAGAAAACCAAATACTGCATGTTCTCACTTATAAGTGGGAGCTAAACTTTGAGTACATATGGACACAAAGAAAGGAACAATAGACACCGAGGCCTACTTGAAGATGGAGGGTAGGAGGAGGGTGAAGATTGAAAAACTACCTGTCAGCTACTATGCTTATTACCTAGGTGATCAAAAATCTATATAACAAACCCCTGAGATGTGAAATTTACCTGTATAACAAAACTGTACTTGTACCCCTGAATGTTAAATAAGTTTTTTTTAAGAAATATGGTATATTGATATGTCATGCACATGGCAAAATTTCTCTGGTACTTATTAAGTGTTAAGTACAAAACTTTCAAAGGATCTAGCTTTGTTTAACCTGAGAATTAAACAGAGTTCCTAATTTGGCTTCTTAATTTGGGTATTGTAAGTTAATATTTAGTGCTCTGACTTTTTGGGAGCTAATTTACAACTCTTACTGATTTACCATTTCTGCACATTAAATGCATGTCTGGCGATTAACTGTATTGATAGAAGTCATCCTTACCTGACTGAATCCTATAAGTTGCCTTAAATACCACTGGGTCTTTCTATAATTATTCTTTCCTCCCTTAGGTACTTTAGTGCTCACCTCTCCTTAGCTTAATACTCCAAGAAGTGTCTCTGACGTTCCATACTCAAGTTAGGCGTCACTTTGAGATCCTGCCACTGCACTTTATACATCATGCATTCTTTTGTCTTTGTCTTCTTTTCATCTGTCTCCCTAACTTGGTTTTGAGCTTGAAAAGTTCAAGGCTCACTTTTCACCATCACAGCTTTGGTGCAAAGAACTTGCAACAGGAAAGTGCTCAGTAAATTAAAGCAAAGAATTGCAGCCATCACGTCATTGCATGCCCTCCTCTTCTAAAAAATACTGAATGTTTAATCTCTTAGAGAAAGATTAAGTGTCCAGAGAAAGTCACTTCTCATTGACAGACCTTCCAGTCCTTTTGACAAACAAATATGGCAGAAGACAGCCCCATTATGTTGACCATAGACATGTGTGTGACACGTCTGCTTACTAAGTCTTATTTTCAGTATTAATAAATAGCTGGGTACTATGTACTTTTGATCGTGTGCCTTCTTAATTTATCTGCATTTTTGGACTTTACTCTTGAGAAAAAGACCACCATGGGAATGGCTAAATAAAGTGCTAACCAGCATTGGTGACATGCTCAGTAACTCCCTTTGCATCAGCACACAGAGATACATGTGTGAGAAATATGTTTATTAGAAAAGTGACTGGATATCCAAGTGTTAAAAGATTAAGTATTCTTCAGAGGAAGTTAGCACCATTTACCTTACAAGGTACCAGAGAGGGAGGATCCTTGATTTCAGGAACATAAACACAACTCTTAATAGATACAGGTGGTCATATTTTCGGAAGGTATTTTCCAGGCTTCCTGTTCATATACCCATTTAGGATGACTGCATGTTTTTCCCCTATTATAAACAGCTCTAAACAATTTCCCACAAACAGCTCAATTTAATTTGACATTTATTGGGTTACACTTGACATTTCCAAGTGCAATAGGAATTTTTTTTCTCCCTGACAACTCACTTGTGAAATTATGATTGACAGTCTGTAATATTCAACTCAACTGTGTTCAAAACTGACCAATGATTTTGGAAGATGAAACAGCTTCAAATTTTATGACCCATAGATAACATTCTCACCCTGGAAGTAGAGATAATAGTTAATCAAGGGACAATCTCTGCCATTTGTCTGTTGTCTCAGGCTTCATTTCTGGACTCAGCTTTGGCCAGCTTCGGTACATCTCTCCCCGTGCCCCGAGGAGGCACTTAGCAAATGTTGGGTGAAAGGATAAAGGTAGCCACTTTGAAGATGTATCTTTCATTATATTTATCTTTTTAGCACTCTTTTCCTCAATTTAATCAAAAAAAGCTTGTTGCAAAATTGTTCAAAAAATAAAATATGTAGACCAAGTAATATTTTCCCACCCAGATGTAATCACTATTGTCAGTTTGTGGTATGGCCTTCCAGACTTACATATGAATGTATAAGTACATACACACAGCCACAAAACATGGCTGTATCTGTCTGTGTTATGAATGAAATATAGATATCATGGCGACAGGTACTGGTGTGGGCTTCTCCTATGTTGCTTATCTGAATATGCTAGAAAAAAAAGAGGAGGGATTTTTCCATTGTATTCTTTATTCTATGAAGATTGATTTTTAAAAATGTATTAGAATATAGTTGTATAGTAGTAACATAATTAAGAAATAAAGATGGACAAAACCATAAAACATAAGTATATTGAGATTTGCTAGAGTATATTCTAATTTGATGGTTTCTCATTTATTTTTATTTTTTTCTTTTTATTGACTCACCTCCTTGATTTTTAAGTCTTGTGGAGTTGCGCTGACTGACATCTGTGACTTAAATATTTAGTAATGTGTCTTTCTGTTTATGTATCTCAGAATAATAGGTACCATTTTACCTTGTAACTCAATGTCATGTGTTTTCCTATAAACAAGGTAAGTTAATTTTTTTAAACATACTAACTTTATTTCAAAGGGTATCATCGCAGTATCTTTGACATCTGACATGGACTTTATTTTCCATTACCCTGTTCAAGTTTAAAAAATTTGACTTTTTCTAACACCACCCTGATTTGTTTGAAAGCTTTTAGGTGCTACACTGAAGGACGTTAGTGCCTGGCTTGGAGTATCACTGTGCTCCTAGAACAGACTTTCCAATCAGGTAGAAAGAGAAGCCAGGACAGAGAGACCCCTCTGGAAGTTTCTTGGTTTGTAATTTAGTGGCAGTAAGCTTATTAACATCTGTTCAAATTTTACCTCTGATTTTATATTGCACATAGTCTAATAAGATTTTTAAAAAATGATGGGCAGTAAAACTTGTCGTTCTGAAGGGCAGGGTGTTAGACTATGATTATTGTGTTAGTTTCATCCAACTTCGAGTTTCATCTCAGAAAAACAAAGCTCTACGAGCACTTGGCATTAATTAAATTATGTGTAGAGAACTTATTTCTACTTAAATTAATGCCAATTGACATTCTAAATTCTTCTACTCTTAATCTTGTAATTGCCTTATCTTGCCATGATTTATAAATTGTGAACTTGAACCCTTTAACTTACGGGAAACTGAATTGTAAAATGATCTATTAATGAGGAAGGAAAATTTTTATTTAAGGGTGAAATAATTTTATTTTCAGCTTTATTTTAATTGTAAATTCTGATATTGCACATAACACACTGAAATTCCTAATTCCTTTCTTTCTGAGGAAATTTTAGGATTGCAAGATAGAAATTTTAGCCTTTGGAAAACACTGTAAAATCCTAGAAAATATTCTGTATGTGTTCCAATTGATGCCAGGCCAGGTGTTCCTGGATCTTCTTAGAGAGCGGCAGCACTGGTGCCAGGTCATCCCAACCTCCCTGGGCCTCCCCATGTTGCTGTCCTGCCTGGGAACCCTTTTTCTCCTCTGAGGCCCAAGTTCAGTCCCATCAGACCCTCTGGGTCTCAGGCTGTTCCCACCAATGTTTGGCTGACTTTGACCAGTGAGAGAAAGGAGTCAGAAAAGGCCTGCAGATAAATTCCTTGCCTTGCCTTTGTTCCTCATCTCCACCCTTCTTTTTCCTTCAGGGATGATTCCCAGACACAGTGGTTCGTATGGCCTCTCTAGAGACACCCATCTCCCATAACCAAGCTTCCAGCTGTGATCTCCGGTTCAGCCTTGGTCACCTAGGCAACATCCCATTTTGCATTCCTTTCCTTCCTCCCTGCCCTCATGGCCCCGTCCTCTCTCCTTCCAGCTTCCCTGAGATTCTACCCTCACATAAGATTTGGCATATGCATTTTTCACATGGTTTTGGTTTTTAGGTAAGCCAATCTAAGACATTTTGAAAACATAAATTCTAATAATTATTTTGTCTAAATACTTATTAGAAAAATAGATAGTTCCAGCAGGCACCAGCTTACTCTTGATTAGGTGCCACTATTTCTTTACCTCTTGGATATAGAATAGGCTTTAAAATCATATATATATTATATATAAATATATATATTATATAATATATATAATACATATTACTGTGTGTTCCTTATATTATTGAGTTTATGCTATTTATTCATTGTGTAACTTATAAATCAATCATCTTAACCAAAAGTAGATGTGATTTTGAAGTGTTAGGAATTAAAATTAAAAATGTTGACCAAATCAGAGATAAAAGCCCAGAGAGAAAGGAAGATACAAAATAAACCCCTGGTCTTCCCCCCTTACTCCACCTGGTCTCACCAAGCACTGCAACTGATGATGCTTTTTGAAATTCAGATTTGACACCTTCTCTTCTTCCTATTGCTCTTAAGATCTTGAGAGGGTATCCTTCCTGATCTTGGCCTTTAGGTCCTTGGGCAAATGGAAATATAATTCCATTGTTCAGTAGAATTGAATGAGAAAGTGCATATAAAATATGTAACATGATGGCTGGTAGTGTGGATGCCCCTTTACAGTAGGGGTATACCTGGCTGCCCTGGTTACATACCACTTTCTGAGGCTCTGAAGAGTTCCTTGCCTTCTTTTTTTGCCATTCCTGCCCTTATTTGAGGAGAAGGATCCAGGGAAGATAGAGGCTCTGGTAGAGATTGTTTTGGCTGCCAGATTTTTGCCCTGAGCAAAATGTGTTAGCTCTCCACAGGTTGAAATGCCACCAGATTTTAAGAACTCTATAATATGAAAAGTCTTTTATTTAGCATCTAGTAGCTATGAAAATTTAATGTTTACATCAGATCTCCTCCTGTGTCATTTCTATGTATGTCTTCTTTTACTTACTGCGATTTGTTTTTTTTTCTCTCTAGCTCATGATTCTACTTAAACTTATGAACCAAATTCTGCTCTGATTCCTAATTATTTTGTAGTAGAGAATATTCCTTAAAAGTCCTTTTTTCTTATTTGTAACTTCAGTATAAGCACTTAACTATTTTTTTTTTTTTTCTTGAGACAGTCTCACTCTGTCACCCAGGCTGAAGTACAGTGGCATGATCTCAGCTCACTGCAACCTCCACCGCCTGGGTTCAAGCTTTTCTACTTCCTCAGCCTCCCGACTGGGAGTACTGGCATGTGCAACCATGCGTGTCTAATTTTTTTGTACTTTTTAGTAGAGATGAGATTTTGCCATGTTGGCCAGTGATTTGCTCACCTCAGCCTCCCAAAATGTCGGGATTACAGGTGTGAGCCACTGCACCTGGCCAGCACTTCACTTTTGAGTGTCCTAGTTGGACTTAATTCTTTCCTTAGACCATCTAGCTGGGTCGATCAATTCGTAGAGTTCTTTACACTCAGGTGGTTAATCCATTTTGAGCCTTTTGTAAAAAAATAAAAATTAAAATTAAATCACTGTTTGGTATTGACAGTGAAGTTTATTTGAAGCATTTGGTTATCAATTCTTAGTGAGGATTGGAAGTGTTCAAGCTCTGAATCAGGTGACCCTGTAGTACTTTCTGTCTTCTCAACTTACATGCTTTTCGCCTCCAACCCAGTTTGAGATATTTTTATTTAGTTGGCAGAGTGAGAGTAACTCTCAACTGAAATTCACAAAAATCAACAGTTGGGAAAAATGTGGCACTCAGTAAGTTTCTTCGAGAAGGTTTCTATTTCCTTAAGATGATCTCCATCTTACATAGCAGAGCAGTTGTCTCAAGCGGAGGGTGTTCTTGACATTTCCCTAAACTGTTGCAGCTCCTCAAGATTGCTCTGGAAATTTAAATATATTTATCTCAATTCATCTATTTTCTATTTAAAGAGGAGAATGTTTCAATGCATTTGTGAATGGGAAATACTTCTGAAAACTCTGTTCGATTCTGAATCAGGAAAATTTCCTAAGTCTACCTTTTTTTTTTTTCCTGTTAAAACTTGGACCGATTGTTTACTGGCCTACATGAGATACTTTTGTGTTTTGCTTTATACACATCCTACCATGGCATACTGTGTCTCTCTCTTCAAAGAGAGTCGCTACGTTATAAAGGAACAATATCCCTGCAAACTCAATGAGACTGTCTTTCAGACAAGACTTGATATGGGATTTCTTGAGGAGACCTATGTTGACCTGTGTTATCTGTTTGCTACTCTGTTGATTGGTGAATATTTCTTACTTATTATTCTCATGGCAATAGTCATGTCCACAGAAACTCTGCTGTGGAAATAGCAAGGAGGCCCATCTTTTCCAATATATTCAGTCAGCTGCAGTTATATGGAAATTCAAGATAAAAAGGACTCAGCTGTCAGTGAAAGAGGATTCCCAGTCAAGCCCCCTGCTTGGAGGTACCTATATTTCATGTGACAAGAATGGCCTGATGATAAGTGCCTAGTTTCTCTGTTTCAGTTCTTTAGGAATCCAGAGAAGAGCTGCCCAGAATCCACTGGAATTCTGCTAGATTCGTGTTATATCACTCATTTTCTTCAAATCTGTCTAAATGAGGTGGACTTTTTTTATTCTTAGGTTCAGTAGCAATAACATAATTGTGATAATTTCCCAAGAACACATGCTTCCTGTTAGGATAATTCTCATAGGTTTCCTTGTTGGCTAGCTTTCTTTTTTAATAAGTTATTCTTAAAACAACTTTATAGAAATGCAGTTTAAGTATCATTAATTTATCCATTTCAAGTGTATAATTCAGTGATTTTTAGTAACTTCATTGAGTTCCACAACCATCACCATAAATTACTTTTGGAACATTTTCACCCTCCCATAAGATCCCTAATGCCTGTTTGATATTAATTGCCATTCTCACCCCCAGCCCCAGGCAACCCCTCATTCACTTTCAGTCTCTAAGTTTGCCTTTTCTGGACATTGCATATAAATGGAATCATATGATATGTGCCTCTTTGTATCTAGCTTCTTAGCGTACTGTTTTTGAGGTTCTTCTATGACTTGGCATATACCAAGAGTTATTTCTTTTGTAGTGCTCAATAGTATTTTATTATATGGGTATGTCATATTTGGTTTGTAATCTGTTCACCAGTTGTTGGACATTTAGACTGTTTGCACTTTGAGGCTATTATTAATAATACTGCTGTGAATATTCATGTAAGTCTTTGTGAACAAATGTTTTCATTTCTCTTGAATAGATACCCAGGATTGGAATTATTGGATTATATTAGCTCTATGGTTAACTTTTTGAGAAACTGCCAAACTTTTTCCAAAGTAGCTATACCATTGTACAGTCCCATTATCAATGCATGAAGGTTTCTATTTCTTTATATCCTCACCAACTTTTGTTGTTTTCTGTCTCTTTAATTTTAGCTATTGTAGTAGGTATAGAGTGATATTTCACTGTGGTTTTAATTTACCTTTTCTAACTGACTAATGCAGTTGAATATCTTTTCATGAACTTATTGACCATTCATCTAAATTCTTTGGTAAATTATCTGGCCATATAGTTTGCCCATTTTTTGATTGAGGTTTGTCTTATTGAATTGTAACAGTTATTCATAAATTCTGGAGACAAGTCCTTTATTAGATATGTATTTTGCAAATACTTTATCCCAGTGTGTTGCTTGTCATTTCTTGTTTCTAGTAGTGCCATTTGAAGTCTATAAGTTGAATTTTAACAAAGTCCAACTTGCTAATTTTTTTCTTTTTTGGATAGTGCTTTTGATGTTGTATCTAAAAATTTTCTTTACCTGAGTCACATCTCAGAGATTTTCCACTGTGTGTTCTTGTATAAGTTTATTATTTTAGCTTTTACATTTAAGTCTGTGAATCTACTTGGGGTCGTTTTTGTGCACGGTATGCGGTGAGAGTCTATGTTAAAATTTTGCTATTGTCTCTACCATGTTTTGAACAGAGGATATACATTCCCCAATAATTGGCTTGGCACCTTTGCCAAAAATCAGTTGACTATAAATGTAATAATTTATTTCTGGCCTCTTGATTCTGTTCCACTGATTTATGTATCTATCTTTATTCCATGTGGTCATTAGAAGAGTAGTTCCCCAAAGATGTCCATGTCATAAGCTCTGGAACCTGTGAATATGTTATTTATATGGCAGAAGGGACTTTGCAGATGTCTTAACAAGTATAAACGTTTAGATGAGAGATTATGCTGGATTACTAGGGGGACCCAATCTAATTACAAGTCCTTAAAGGCAGAAAACCTTTCCATATTAGGTCAGAGATGAGAGATGAAAGAAGGAGGAGGTATTTGAGCATGACAGAGGCTTGACCTGTGGTTACTGGCTTTGAAAATGGTGGAAGGGGGCCACTAGCCAAGGAATGTATGTGTCCTCTAGTAGCTGAGAACTGTCAGCAAGGAAACAGGGATCTTAGTACTACAAGCCCAGGAACTGAATTCTGTTAATCACCTGAATGAGCAATGACACAGATGCTACATAGTGCCTCCAGGTAAAAATGCAGCCCTGCTGTTGTTGCAGGACTTGTCCTTAGTTCAGCTAAATATGGGGCTCTTTTGTCCCACAGCCACAAAAATTCAGGCTCGCAGACAATTTGAATGGTGAGTAAGACAGGGTTTTATTGGGTGAAAAAGAAAAAAAAAGAGGGGGGGAAACAAGGACTCTCACCAGGCCAGAGTCCCTGATAGAGCGCTTCACACCAGGCCCTTTGAATCCCCTGTTTCACACAGGAAAAGGAGGGGCCAGGCTGCTTTCTGCTGGAAAGATCTTGAACTTCGTGAGACTCTACCCCAGTGGGCAGGCTGGTTAGAGTTTCTCCAGGAATCCCCTCCCACGTGGCTGTCTCACTAATACCTTGATTTTAGCCTGGTGAGACCAGTGTTGAGTTTCTGACCTACAGAATTTTAAGATAATACATTGTGTTAAGCTACTAATTTGTGGTAATTTCTAATGGAAGCAATCAAATGTAATATATGTCAGAAACATGCTGACTTGATTACTGTTAACTTTATTAGAAATTTTGAAATTTGAGAGTGAAAATTCTCCAATATTCTTTTCCTTTTCAAATCCATTTTGGCAATTCTAGGTGTCTTGCATTTCTGTATACATTTTAGGATCTGCTTGTCAATTTCTGAAAGTAAACCTGCTGGAATTTCGATTAGAGTTCATGTTGATCCTGTACATCAATTGTGGAGGTATGGCCATCTTCACAATACTGAATCTTCTAGTCTGTGAACATGGAATAGCTCTCCATTTATTTAGATCTTTATTTCAGCAATATTGTGTCATTTTCAAGCATATGTCTTTCATTTCTTTTGTTAAATTTATTTCTAAGTATTTTATTTTTGATGCTACTGTAAATGGAATTACTTTAATAATTTCATTTTTAGATTATTCATTGCTTGTATGTTGAAATACAATTGATTTTTGTATCTTTTATTTTGTATCCTGTGACCTTCCTTTTCTTGTTTATTCATGCAAATTGTGTTTAAAATTGATTCCTTAAGATTTTCTCTATACAGAACTATGTCTTCTGTGAATAGGCCATGTTATGTCTTTTTGTTTTTTTCCAGTGTGAATGCCTTTTTTTCCCTTCCTTGCCTGCTTGCACTGGCTCAACCTCTAGTACTATGTTGAGTAGAATTGGTAAGAGGCGACTGCCTTACCTTGACTTCTATCTTAGGGGAGTAGCATTAATTCTCTTCCAGTAAGTATGATATTTGTCATATTCCTGGCTGTTTTAACCTGGAGTCTGTGGTGTGGTGTTGCAAAATGCAGAGTAGCTTCCTGCTAGTAAGAATCTAACCTGTTCTTACTGCTCTGGGTTAAATCATTAACACTGAGAGAGTACATTTTTTTACTGTTCAGGGTATAGCTGCAAACCAAGTTCTTTTGTTGAACAATTGTGTCCTGTATATATATTTGTAAGAACACTGATATTTTAATGTTGTTGAAGCTCAAGCAGAAATTAGTAGTACTGCTATTTATAGGTTAAAGAACCATTTAATTATTCATTTATTCCTTCTTTTATTTGTTCCTCCGTTTGGTCTTATATTTTTTCATCCATTTGGCCATCTGTACATCTTTTCTTTCATTTATCCAAGAATGATTAATTAACATATACAGTGTGCCAGGTATTGTGATAGGTTGGGGGTCTGAGGGAAAAGTTATTCCTGTTTCTTGGGGAATTCACTTTAGATATAGGATTGTAGGAGACACAGACACAAAGGGAATAAATTAAACCTTTTTAGTTCTCAGATATCATATGCATAGATAGGCATTTGACCTGAATAATGTCTGATGTGGGGCAATTTGTAATTTCCTGGAAGATGATCATAAAGGAAGGAGCTGCCTACCTGGCAGTCGTGTTTCACAGGTGGTTGTATTAGTTGGACTACAATCTCCTTTCTGGATTGCTTGTTTCCTTTGTCATTGCCTCTTACTGTAACTCTCATATGTGATATAAACTTTGTTTCTCTGAAGAAAATGGACACACAAGGAAGCCACCCGTAAGTGGTGATAATGGAAGGAAAGAGCAACAAGTGGTCTTGGTAAGAGAAGACAAATTTTGCATAGAAAGAAATATTTAATTTGTTAGTAGCCCACATTTATGATATCCAGCAGTCCTACATCTGTTCTAAACCAAAGAAAAAGTGATTTGTGACCTTTTACCAGTAATCTAGTCAGTGCTAATATTTTTTATAAAATGTTTTACATTGTACAAGGAAAATTAAATGATATAGGGTGAACATTTAGCCAGTGTTTACTTTGGTCTAAATAGTTTGCTAACTTGTTCTAATATATGGTCTTATTTCTTCTGTAAATAATTCAGTGGAATACATGCTATTTTAGTTTCATTTACAAATGAGATAGTTGAGGGCCAAGGGTTTGGATGTTTGCCTGACATTAAACAGAAGTGATTTATGTGGAATTGGCATGTGGACACTGGCCCTTGGAATTCAGGGTGCTATTGTCTCACTACTCCAAGAGTTGTCTCAGACCTGGGGTTCATCCAGTAAATGTCAACAGTCTAATGCAGGGTTTCTTAAACTTGATGATGTAGACATTTTAGGTCAGACTTTGCTGTGGGGGCTGTCCTGTGCATTGTAGGATGGTTAGCAGCATCCCTGGCCTCCACCCCCTAGATGCCGGTAGCATCCCCGAGTTGTTATCACCAGAACTGTGTCCAGACATTGCCAAATGTTCTCTTCTGTGGGGGGGCAAAATTTCCTCAGGTTTAGAATCACTGTAATTACCAGGTAAATTAGGATTACATGCTGTGGTATACTGAGAAGGAAGGAAATTATGATGAACTCTGTTTGGGGTAGATAGAAGAAATGTTGCTGCGATAGTGACATCTGAGGTTTCATCCCTACATGGAATTATCCAAACTGCAAAATTAGAGGGCCCAGTCTCCAAGACTGTCTTTACTTTTGACACTGCCTGCAAGTGTGAGGTTTCCCCAAACCACCCTCAGTTTCAACAGTTTGCTAAAAGGACCCACAACACTCACTGAGTGCTCATGATTACTATTACATTACAGGGAAAAGATATGAATTCAGATCAGTCAAATAAAGAGGAGACATCTAAGGTGGAGTTTAGGAGGATTCCATACACCAGGTTTCTGTGTCCTCTCCATATGGAGTCAGGATGCTTACCCTCCTGTCATTAATGTGTAACTGTATGTACAGAGTATTGCCAGCCAGGGAAGCTCACCCGAGCCTCAGTGTCCAGAGTTTTTATTGAGAGCTTCACTATATAGGCGTGATCAATTGACTGATTGCCCATGTGGTTGATTTCAGCCTCTATGTTCCCCACTGTAAATCACACAATTGATCTTTCTGTCATGCCCAGCCCCTAACCTAAGACTATTGGCTGTAGCTGGCCCCACCTTAATAGTTCTTTCCCAAGACAAACATATTCCCATAGGGATGACATAGATTGCCTCCCAGAAGTTGAGGACAAAAGCCAGACCACCCTTTGGGCAAGGCAAGATTTTCTACTACACAGTCCCTGACAAAAGGAGCAAATGTGCATTTGTAGATGAAGTAGTGTGGCACGTTGCCACAGGACTGGCAATTCAGGGAGAATGTAAATGGCAGGCATATTAGTCAGCTAGGGCTGCCATAACAAAATGCTACCGACTGGGTGGTTTAAATAACAGAAGTTTATTTTTCATAGTTCTGAAAGCTAGAAGTCCAAGATCAAGGTATTGATTCCATTCTGAGGCCTTTCTCCTTGACTTGCAGATGATTACCTCCTTGCTGTGTCCTCTTATGGCCTTTCTTCTGGGCACACTTGTCCCTGGTGTCTCTCCCACTTCTTATAAGGCCATCATCATATTGGATTAGGTCTCTCCCTAATGGCTTTATTTTAAATTAATCTCCACTTTAAAGACCCTGTCCCTAAATATGGTTACACTCTGAGGCACTGGGGTTTGAGAATTCAATATATGAATTTAGGGAGGTATACAAACAGCCCATAGCATTCTGCCTTCTGCATGCCCCCTCCCATCCCTGATTTGTTTCTTCTTGCATGTAAAATACATTCACCTTATCGCAACAGCCCCCAAAATCTTAACCAATCTAGCATCAGCTCTAAGTTGAAAATCTCATCTAAATCAGCCATGGATGAGACTCTAGGTGTGATACATCTTGAAGCAGAATTCTTCTCAAGCTGTGAGCTTGTGAAACCAGACAAGTTATCTGCTTCTAAAATAGGCGAACAGGCATACAATAAACATTCTAGTCCTAAGGGACAAATTAGAAGGAAGAAAGGAATCCTGGGTCCCAAGCAAGTCCAAAACCTAGCAGGACAAAGTCCATTATATTTTAAGGCTCGAGAATAATTCTCTTTGTTTCCATGATGCTCTGCCTCTGGGCCCACTGAGGCCAAAGTCCAGCCTTCTGGGCCCACTTGGGCAGCAGCCATGCCCCGGAGGCTCTGAGTGATGGCCCCACCCCTAAGAGTCCAGGTGAGAGTAAATATGATCAGATCTGTGTATAAGAAAAAGAAATATTGAATCCTACTTGATCAATCTTCATTTGCTTGGAGGTTACAGTCTAGCTGGGGAGACAGGCATCTGCGCAAATAGTTGTAACAAACTAAGAAATAGTAAACTCTATGAGTGCTAGTAAGATTATGTTCTAAGAGTTTAGCATTTTTAATCTGGAATATTCTCAGGGATATTTTGAGATTTTTGTTGGCCGTGTATCTTGCAGGAAATTACTGAGTTAATGAATCATGAAATGAGAGAATTAATGCATTAGCTTTGGTAAGCTTGATAATTTCAGGATTCCAGTTAGGATAGGGGTGGGGATCATAACTGAAAAGCTCAACAGTCTAATCATCTTTCCTAAATATGTTTCTAATACAGTTTCAACTATAATAATCTTAGCTCTGATTTAGGAATTGAAAACTGAAAAAGTGGAAACTCCACATAGCTCTAAATTTGTTCTTAGAGCTTTCAGTCTTTTTTTTTTTTTTTTACAATGTGTTTGTGTTTATTAAAAAATATTTTGGAAATCTTTGGGAGAAAAGCTACTTCAAATTAGTCTGAAAACTATCATTTCTTTCTAGCAATGTGTAATAATGTAATGACTGCTTAGTTGAATTTCCTGAGAGGGACTGTAACATATATTTTAAGCATAATATTGTAAACAAACAAGTTCTTCTGCAGTATTTGAAGATCTTTTTTGTGACTATCCCCCTTATATATTATGAAGATATATTTTTTGGGACTATCCTCTTTTTTTTTTTTTTTTTTATTATACTTTAGGTTTTAGGGTACATGTGCACAATGTGCAGGTTTGTTACATATGTATCCATGTGCCATGTTGATTTCCTGCACCCATTAACTCATCATTTAGCATTAGCTATATCTCCTAATGCTGTCCCTCCCCCCTCCCCCCACCCCACAACAGTCCCCGGAGTGTGATGTTCCCCTTCCTGTGTCCATGAGTTCTCATTGTTCAATTCCCACCTATGAGTGAGAACATGCGGTGTTTGGTTTTTTGTCCTTGCGATAGTTTACTGAGAATGATGTTTTCCAGTTTCATCCATGTCCCTACAAAAGACATGAACTCATCATTTTTTATGGCTGCATAGTATTCCATGGTGTATATGTGCCACATTTTCTTAATCCAGTCTATCGTTGTTGGACATTTGGGTTGGTTCCAACTCTTTGCTATTGTGAATAGTGCCGCAATAAACATACGCGTGCATGTGTCTTTATAGCAGCATGATTTATACTCCTTTGGGTATATACCCAGTAATGGGATGGCTGGGTCAAATGGTATTTCTAGTTCTAGATCCCTGAGGAATCGCCACACTGACTTCTACAATGGTTGAACTAGTTTACACTCCCACCAACAGTGTAAAAGTGTTCCTATTTCTCCACATCCTCTCCAGCACCTGTTCTTTCCTGATTTTTTAATGATGGCCATTCTAACTGGTGTGAGATGGTATCTCACTGTGGTTTTGATTTGCATTTCTCTGATGGCCAGTGATGATGAGCATTTCTTCATGTGTTTTTTGGCTGCATAAATGTCTTCTTTTGAGAAGTGTCTGTTCATGTCCTTTGCCCACTTTTTGATGGGGTTGTTTGTTTTTTTCTTGTAAATTTCTTTGAGTTCATTGTAGATTCTGGATATTAGCCCTTTGTCAGATGAGTAGGTTGCAAAAATTTTCTCCCATTCTGTAGGTTGCCTGTTCACTCTGATGGTAGTTTCTTTTGCTGTGCAGAAGCTCTTTAGTTTAATTAGATCCCATTTGTCAATTTTGGCTTTTGTTGCCATTGCTTTTGGTGTTTTAGACATGAAGTCCTTGCCCACGCCTATGTCCTGAATGGTATTACCTAGGTTTTCTTGTAGGATTTTAATGGTTTTAGGTCTAACATGTAAGTCTTTAATCCATCTTGAATTAATTTTTGTATAAGGTGTAAGGAAGGGATCCAGTTTCAGCTTTCTACATATGGCTAGCCAGTTTTCCCAGCACCATTTATTAAATAGGGAATCCTTTCCCCATTTCTTGTTTTTGTCAGGTTTGTCAAAGATCAGATAGTTGTAGATATGTGGCATCATTTCTGAGGGCTCTGTTCTGTTCCATTGATCTATGGCTCTGTTGTGGTACCAGTACCATGCTGTTTTGGTTACTGTAGCCTTGTAGTATAGTTTAAAGTCAGGTAGCGTGATGCCTCCAGCTTTGTTCTTTTGGCTTAGGATTGACTTGGCGATGTGGGCTCTTTTTTGGTTCCATATGAACTTTAAAGTAGTTTTTTCCAATTCTGTGAAGAAAGTCATTGGTAGCTTGATGGGGATGGCATTGAATCTATAAATTACCTTGGGCAGTATGGCCATTTTCACGATATTGATTCTTCCAACCCATGAGCATGGAATGTTCTTCCATTTGTTTGTATCTTCTTTTATTTCATTGAGCAGTGGTTTGTAGTTCTCCTTGAAGAGGTTCTTCACATCCCTTGTAAGTTGGATTCCTAGGTATTTTATTCTCTTTGAAGCAATTGTGAATGGGAGTTCACTCATGATTTGGCTCTCTGTTTGTCTGTGATTGGTGTACAACAATGCTTGTGATTTTTGTACATTGATTTTGTATCCTGAGACTTTGCTGAAGTTGCTAATCAGCTTAAGGAGATTTTGGGCTGAGACAATGGGGTTTTCTAGATATACAATCATGTCATCTGCAAACAGGGACAGTTTGACTTCCTCTTTTCCTCATTGAATACCCTTTATTTCCTTCTCCTGCCTGATTGCTCTGGCCAGAACTTCCAGCACTATGTTGAATAGGAGCGGTGAGAGAGGGCATCCCTGTCTTGTGCCAGTTTTCAGAGGGAATGCTTCCAGTTTTTGCCCATTCAGTATGATATTGGCTGTGGGTTTGTCGTAGATAACTCTTATTATTTTGAGATACATCCCATCAATACCTAATTTATTGAGAGTTTTTAGCATGAAGGGTTGTTGAATTTTGTCAAAGGCCTTTTCTGCATCTGTTGAGATAATCATGTGGTTTTTGTCTTTGGTTCTGTTTATATGCTGGATTACATTTATTGATTTGCGTATGTTGAACCAGCCTTGCATCCCAGGGATGAAGCCCACTTGATCATGGTGGATAAGCTTTTTGATGTGCTGCTGGATTCGGTTTGCCAGTATTTTATTGAGGATTTTTGCATCAATGTTCATCAAGGATATTGGTCTGAAATTCTCTTTTTTGGTTATGTCTCTGCCAGGCTTTGGTATCAGGACGATGCTGGTTTCATAAAATGTGTTAGGGAGGATTCTCTCTTTTTCTATCGATTGGAATAGTTTCAGAAGGAATGGTACCAGTTCCTCCTTGTACCTCTGGTAGAATTCGGCTGTGAATCCATCAGGTCCTGGACTCTTTTTGGTTGGTATAAAAGCTTGCTGCTCTAGGAAGAATGAGGGAAGGTAATTTTAATGATTTGAAGTTTGTGTTCAGAAAATACTTATGCTTTTCTTTTAAAAAGAAGCCACTTAAGTTTTCTTTAAGACTAGGATGGAAAACATTCATTTTCTCACGTTTTCTCTCTCATTTATCTCTTTCCGCATTGCTGTGGAATCTCAGGCTTACATAGGATCAAAGAATCATATTACTTTTTAGTCTTTTATTTATTTTTATCCCTTCCTTACTTTGCTACTTTAAAATCTATTCGTTCCTTTCCCTTCAGAGTTGTAGCCAGCTGGGTCTCTCCACTTGGCCCAAAACCATGCCCCTCAGTCTGTTTCATTTGATGGATCGTTTTGTATTCTCCTTATTCTCTTGCCTTTTGTGTCACATGAATACCCTTTTCTTCAGCACATTTAAGCCCCACGATAAATGTTTCTTAAATTGTAACCAGTTCAGTGACTCTAATACCACAGTTCTTTTGCTGTCCTGGTCTTTCTCACACACACAACAGAAGTCATGGAAGACTGGTCTCCACGATGCCCTTGTTCTTACATTTTGGTGGAATTTAATTTGTGCAGCTATTCTTAAGAGAGCTGATCAGTGCATATCTTTATCGTTTGCTGAGGCGGCTAACAGTGTTGTCATCATCATCTTTTCTCCCTCTCTCTCTGTTTTCAGAGTCAAGTACAATTGAATTAACTTTGTAGAATGATAGCTTCTGAAAACATTTTCACAAGAACAAAAAGACAGATTTTCTTTGTATAAAAATAAAGAAGACAGTTTATGCTGGGAAATGAAGAATCTTTTAATAAAACATTGTCCCTCTTCCACTTTGGCTCAACTGGGGAAAAATCAATTTTAGGGTCTTCGGATGTGAAAAAAGAACAAAAGGAAAAGTTGATCATCTAAACAAGGCAAGGTCTGATATTTGACTTGGGTTCCATTACTCTGGTAGCCTCTTTCCAAATGCAATAATTTTTTTTTTTTTTTTTTTTTTTTAGGATAGAGTCTCGCTCTGTCGCCCAGGCTGGAGTGCAGCGGCACGATCTGGGCTCACCACGTCCTCTACCTCCAGTGTTCAAGTGATTCTCCTGCCTCAGCCTCCCGAGTAGCTGGGACTACAGGCGCCCACCTCCACACATGGCTATTTTTTTTTGTATTTTTAGTGGAGATAGGGTTTTACCATGTTGGCCAGGCTGGTGTCAAACTTCTGGCCTCAGGTGATCTGCCTGCCTTGGCTTCCCAAAGTGCTAGGATTACAGGTGTGAGCCACCTTGCCCGGCCCCAAATGGAATGAAGTTTTTCTGTATAAGTGGGAATAAAGAAGGACTTGAATACAGAGGTTGCCAAAAAAGTTTTCAAATTACCATTTTCCTTTAGTCTTTAAATTCCTGACATAGCAGGCTGGGCAAGGTAGCTCATGCCGGTAATCCCAGCACTTTGTTAAACTGAGGTGCGAGGATCACTTGAGGCCAGGAGTTTGAGACCAGCCTGGACAAAAAAGTAAGACTCCACCTCTACAGAAAGCTGAAAATGAAAAAAAACTAGCCAGGTGTGGTGGTATGCACCTGTAGCCTCAGCTACTAGGGAGGCTGAGACAAGAAGACTGCTTGAGCCCAGGAGTTTGAGGCTGCAGTGAGCCATGATGACATCACTGTACTCTATCCTGGGTGACAGAGCCATACCCTGTCACTTAAAAAAAAAAATCCTGATATAGGAAGTATAGTTCTGCCATGTTAAAATGCAGCATTACTTTATATTTAAAAGTATTTTTAAGTTTCCATTGATATTTTTCCTCTTCCCATCTTTTTTTTTTTTTTATTTGAGACAGGATCTCACTTTGTCACCCAGGTTGAGTGCAGTGGCGTAATCTTGGCACACTACATCCTCCGCCTCCCAGGCTCAAGCAGTCCTCCCAGCTTAGCCTCTCAACTAGCTGGGACGACAGGCACACACCACCATAGGCAGCTAATTTTTTTGTGTTTTGGTAGAAACGGGTTTTGCCATGTTGTCAGGCTAGTCTTGAACTCCTGAGCTCAAGTGATGCACCTGCCTTGGCCTCCCAAAGTGCAGGGATTACAGGCGTGTGCCACCATGCCCAGTCTTTCTTGCCTTTTAAAGGAGGTTAGACATACTGCAATTATGAGGCATAAAAACATAGGATGGAAGGAATCTATAATTATAAAGGAAACTATTAATCTTTAATGTCCTAGATAATTATATCTTTTAAATTTCTTAAAAGTGCAATTTATTCACCACAGAGAGAAACATAGTGGTTCATCTTTACTTCTGGTATATGCATTTTTCATGAATAAGATATAATTTAAAAGTGTAAGAAAAGTGAATCATTCGAAGATAGTAGAGGAATTGTTACTTTGCAAAATCCACCATAAAGCCTGTTAAGAAATTATGTTTTTTACTTTAGAAGAAAAGCATGCATTATTTTCAGAATTTTTATAAATAATACATGATCATAGTTGAAAAAGTTGAAACTCCTTTAAGTTATTTTTCTGTGTGGAAATACATATGTATATGTGACTATTTTCATATAGATTTATTTCACAAAATTTTGATTATACTTTATATACAGTTGTATTCAGCTTTTTTTAACATTAACATGGTATATGAGATTTTTTCCATATTTTAAAATATCCGCCCAAATGTAATTCTAATGATTATACTAAAGTCTGTCATTTGATGAATTAAAACTTACTTAACCATTTTCTTCCTGTAAAGTTTTTAGGATGATTTTTACCACTCTAAATTTGCAACCTGAGAAGTAAAAATATAACTTTGTGAGGTCAAAGACAGACTAGAATGTTCACTGTATTCAGAAAATCAGTAAGATCACAGAGAGGGCTCATCAGCTGCTTGATGCTTGAGTAGCTCACTCAAGTGCTTGTCGTTGAATGCAAAATCTTGTCTTAAGTGGACAGGTGTGTGAATCCTTCCACCACGTTATACTCTCCTTGCCTGATTGAGTCAAGGTTGTTACTGTGGTCCCTGGAATAGAGTGTGCCTCAGTAAATCAAAGATAACAAGAGGAAGGAATCATTTTCAGATAGGGTAGACAGCTGAGATGAACAAGACTTTTAGAACATTTCCAGTTTGAGCAGTGAATCTGCCTTGTGGAAGCTCAAAACGTACTTTAAGTGACAGCGGCCACGTAGTGTTCAATTCACCCTTTTACACCAATGCATTTAGTAGACCTTTGTGGAGAGGCTCCAAGGTGCTAGGTACTAGTGAGAGTGCTGGGGATATGTTGTGAATGAGACATTGTTCCTGCACCTGAGGAGCTCACCGGTTATGGAGGATGACAGATTACTCTCGTACAATATGATAAACATCACAGTGGAAATTTGGATAAATTATTGAGGCAACCAGAGAGTTTACAAACTTTAGCTAGAGAGTCAGGAATGCTTCTCAGGGGAAGTGGCATGTCTCATGCTGATGGCAATGAAGGGTATTTGTTTATATGCCAATGTTACATAGTTTGTACTTAAGCCAGTGGCCAATGAAGTAGGTTAGTTTTTAATTTTTTAAAAGTATGGCACATTTGTATTTTAATAGCTAATATTGGGTTATACAGTTGGGGTAAGACTGAAGTACTAAAATAACTGCTTTTCACATAGATATTTCCAAGGCACCCTGTAGTGCTACAGTACATAGATTTAAAAGAAGACTATACTGTATTAAGTAGAGTTTTTATTACTAACTCTATATAAATCAGGAACTATATAGAGTATATATGACTAAATCAAATAGTTTATTAAATTATTTGTGTGGAATGACTTTTCTCCCCTAGACATAATCCTAGTGAAATCAAAGAACCTGTCCGTTTTATTTGCTTCCTTATACCCAGCACCTAGTGCAGTGACCAGCACCGTAGCACATATTTAATGTGTTTCCATGTCAAAATTCTATTTAAGGTAAGACTTGATTGATTCTGTTAGGTACCAGAGTCACTCACTCATTACTTTAATTTCAAATGCTACAATTTGAAAACTTTTTTTTTTTTTTTATTATACTTTAGGGTTTTAGGGTACATGTGCACAATGTGCAGGTTTGTTACATATGTATCCATGTGCCATGTTGATTTCCTGCACCCATTAACTCGTCATTTAGCATTAGGTGTATCTCCTAATGCTGTCCCTCCCCCCTCCCCCCACCCCACAACAGTCCCCGGAGCGTGATGTTCCCCTTCCTGTGTCCATGAGTTCTCATTGTTCAAATACCACCTATGAGTGAGAACATGCGGTGTTTGGTTTTTTGTCCTTGCGATAGTTTACTGAGAATGATGTTTTCCAGTTTCATCCATGTCCCTACAAAGGACACGAACTCATCATTTTTTATGGCTGCATAGTATTCCATGGTGTATATGTGCCACATTTTCTTAATCCAGTCTATCATTGGACATTTGGGTTGGTTCCAACTCTTTGCTATTGTGAATAGTGCCGCAATAAACATACGTGTGCATGTGTCTTTATAGCAGCATGATTTATAGTCCTTTGGGTATATACCCAGTAATGGGATGGCTGGGTCAAATGGTATTTCTAGTTCTAGATCCCTGAGGAATCGCCACACTGACTTCCACAATGGTTGAACTAGTTTACAGTCCCACCAACAGTGTAAAAGTGTTCCTATTTCTCCACATCCTCTCCAGCACCTGTTGTTTCCTGATTTTTTAATGATGGCCATTCTAACTGGTGTGAGATGGTATCTCACTGTGGTTTTGATTTGCATTTCTCTGATGGCCAGTGATGATGAGCATTTCTTCATGTGTTTTTTGGCTGCATAAATGTCTTCTTTTGAGAAGTGTCTGTTCATGTCCTTTGCCCACTTTTTGATGGGGTTGTTTGTTTTTTTCTTGTAAATTTGTTTGAGTTCATTGTAGATTCTGGATATTAGCCCTTTGTCAGATGAGTAGGTTGCAAAAATTTTCTCCCATTCTGTAGGTTGCCTGTTCACTCTGATGGTAGTTTCTTTTGCTGTGCAGAAGCTCTTTAGTTTAATGAGATCCCATTTGTCGATTTTGGCTTTTGTTGCCATTGCTTTTGGTGTTTTAGACATGAAGTCCTTGCCCACGCCTATGTCCTGAATGGTATTGCCTAGGTTTTCTTGTAGGATTTTAATGGTTTTAGGTCTAACATATAAGTCTTTAATCCATCTTGAATTAATTTTTGTATAAGGTGTAAGGAAGGGATCCAGTTTCAGCTTTCTACATATGGCTAGCCAGTTTTCCCAGCACCATTTATTAAATAGGGAATCCTTTCCCCATTGCTTGTTTTTGTCAGGTTTGTCAAAGATCAGATAGTTGTAGCTATGCGGCATCATTTCTGAGGACTCTGTTCTGTTCCATTGATCTATGTCTCTGTTGTGGTACCAGTACCATGCTGTTTTGGTTACTGTAGCCTTGTAGTATAGTTTAAAGTCAGGTAGCGTGATGCCTCCAGCTTTGTTCTTTTGGCTTAGGATTGACTTGGCGATGCGGGCTCTTTTTTGGTTCCATATGAACTTTAAAGTAGTTTTTTCCAATTCTGTGAAGAAAGTCATTGGTAGCTTGATGGGGATGGCATTGAATCTATAAATTACCTTGGGCAGTATGGCCATTTTCACGATATTGATTCTTCCAACCCATGAGCATGGAATGTTCTTCCATTTGTTTGTATCCTCTTTGATTTCATTGAGCAGTGGTTTGTAGTTCTCCTTGAAGAGGTCCTTCACATCCCTTGTAAGTTGGATTCCTAGGTATTTTATTCTCTTAGAAGCAATTGTGAATGGGAGTTCACTCATGATTTGGCTCTCTGTTTGTCTGTTATTGGTGTACAAGAATGCTTGTGATTTTTGTACATTAATTTTGTATCCTGAGACTTTGCTGAAGTTGCTAATCAGCTTAAGGAGATTTTGGGCTGAGACAATGGGGTTTTCTAGATATACAATCATGTCATCTGAAAACAGGGACAATTTGACTTCCTCTTTTCCTAATTGAATGCCCTTTATTTCCTTCTCCTGCCTGATTGCTCTGGCCAGAACTTCCAGCACTATGTTGAATAGGAGCGGTGAGAGAGGGCATCCCTGTCTTGTGCCAGTTTTCAGAGGGAATGCTTCCAGTTTTTGCCTATTCAGTATGATATTGGCTGTGGGTTTGTTGTAGATAGCTCTTATTATTTTGAGATACGTCCCATCAATACCTAATTTATTGAGAGTTTTTAGCATGAAGGGTTGTTGAATTTTGTCAAAGGCCTTTTCTGCATCTATTGAGATAATCATGTGGTTTTTGTCTTTGGTTCTGTTTATATGCTGGATTACATTTATTGATTTGCGTATGTTGAACCAGCCTTGCATCCCAGGGATGAAGCCCACTTGATCATGGTGGATAAGCTTTTTGATGTGCTGCTGGATTCGGTTTGCCAGTATTTTATTGAGGATTTTTGCATCAATGTTCATCAAGGATATTGGTCTGAAATTCTCTTTTTTGGTTATGTCTCTGCCAGGTTTTGGTATCAGGACGATGCTGGCTTCGTAAAATGTGTTAGGGAGGATTCCCTCTTTTTCTATCGATTGGAATAGTTTCAGAAGGAATGGTACCAGTTCCTCTTTGTACCTCTGGTAGAATTCAGCTGTGAATCCATCAGGTCCTGGACTCTTTTTGGTTGGTAAGCTATTGATTATTGCCACAATTTCAGAACCTGTTATTGGTTTATTCAGAGATTCAACTTCTTCCTGGTTTAGTCTTGGGAGGGTGTATTTGTCGAGGAATTTATCCATTTCTTCTAGATTTTCTAGTTTATTTGCATAGAGGTGTTTGTAGTATTCTCTGATGGTAGATTGTATTTCTGTGGGATCGGTGGTGATATCCCCTTTTTCGTTTTTTATTGCATCTATTTGATTCTTCTCTCTTTTCTTCTTTATTAGTCTTGCTAGCGGTCCATCAATTTTGTTGATCTTTTCAATAAACCAGCTCCTGGATTCATTAATTTTTTGAAGGGTTTTTTGTGTCTCTATTTCCTTCAGTTCTGCTCTGATTTTAGTTATTTCTAGCCTTCTGCTAGCTTTTGAATGTGTTTGCTCTTGCTTTTCTAGTTCTTTTAATTGTGATGTTAGGGTGTCAATTTTGGATCTTTCCTGCTTTCTCTTGTGGGCATTTAGTGCTATAAATTTCCCTCTACACACTGCTTTGAACGTGTCCCAGAGATTCTGGTATGTTGTGTCTTTGTTCTCATTGGTTTCAAAGAACATCTTTATTTCTGCCTTCATTTCATTATGTACCCAATAGTCATTCAGGAGCAGGTTGTTCAGTTTCCATGTAGTTGAGCTGTTTTGAGTGAGTTTCTTAATCTTGAGTTCTAGTTTGATTGCACTGTGGTCTGAGAGACAGTTTGTTATAATTTCTGTTCTTTTACATTTGCTGAGAAGAGCTTTACTTCCAACTATGTGGTCAGTTTTGGAATAGGTGTGGTGTGGTGCTGAAAAAAATGTATATTCTGTTGATTTGGGGTGGAGAGTTCTGTAGATGTCTATTAGGTCCACTTTATGTAGAGCTGAGTTCAATTCCTGGATATCCTTGTTAACTTTCTGTCTCGTTGATCTGTCTAATGCTGACAGTGGGGTGTTAAAATCTCCCATTATTATTGTGTGGGAGTTTAAGTCCCTTTGTAGGTCACTGAGGACTTGCTTTATGAATCTGGGTGCTCCTGTGTTGGGTGCATATATATTTAGGATAGTTAGCTTTTCTTGTTGAATTGATCCCTTTACCATTATGTAATGGCCTTCTTTGTCTCTTTTGATCTTTGTTGGTTTAAAGTCTATTTTATCAGAGACTAGGATTGCAACCCCTGCCTTTTTTTGTTTTCCAGTTGCTTGATAGATCTTCCTCCATCCCTTTATTTTGAGTCTATGTGTGTCTCTGCACGTGAGATGGGTTTCCTGAATACAGCACACTGATGGGTCCTTACTCCTTATCCAGTTTGCCAGTCTTTGTCTTTTGATTGGAGCATTTAGCCCATTTACATTTAACGTGAATATTGTTATGTGTCAATCTGATCCTGTCATTATGATGTTAGTTGGTTATTTGGCTCGTTAGTTGCTATAGTTTCTTCCTAGCCTCAATGGTCTTTACAATTTGGCATGTTTTTGCAGGGGCTGGTACCGGTTGTTCCTTTCCATGTTTAGTGCTTCCTTCAGGAGCTCTTTTAGGGCAGGCCTGGTGGTGACAAAATCACTCAGCGTTTGCTTGTCTGTAAAGTATTTTATTTCTCCTTCACTTATGAAGCTTAGTTTGGCGGGATAGGAAATTCTGGGTTGAAAATTCTTTTCTTTAAGAATGTTGAATATCGGCCCCCACTCTCTTCTGGCTTGTAGAGTTTCTGCTGAGAGATCAGCTGTTAGTCTGATGGGCTTCCCTTTGTGGGTAACCCGACGTTTCTGTCTGGCTGCCCTTAACATTTTTTCCTTCATTTCAACTTTGGTGAATCTGACAATTATGTGTCTTGGAGTTGCCCTTCTCGAGGAGTGTCTTTGTGGCGTTCTCTGTATTTCCTGAATCTGAATGCTGGCCTGCCTTGCTAGATTGGGGAAGTTCTCCTGGATAATATCTTGCAGAGTGTTTTCCAACTTGGTTCCATTCTCCCCATCATTTTCAGGTACACCAATCAGACGTAGGTTTGGTCTTTTCACATAGTCCCAAGTTTCTTGGAGGCTTTCTTCATTTCTTTTTATTCTTTTTTCTCTAAACTCCCTTCTCTCTTCATTTCATTCATTTCATCTTCTATCAGCGATACCCTTTCTTCCAGTTGATCGCATCTGCTACTGAGGCTTCTGCATTCTTCGTGTAGTTCTCGAAACTTGGCTTTCAGCTCCATCATCTCCTTTAAACCCTTCTCTCCGTTGGTTATTCTAGTTATCCATTCTTCTAATTTTTTTTCAAAGTTTTTAACTTCTTTGCTATTGTTTTGAATTTCCTCTCGTAGCTCAGAGTAGTTTGATCGTCTGAAGCCTTCTTCTCTCAACTCTTCAAAGTCATCCTCCATCCAGCTTTGTTCCGTTGCTGGTGAGGAACTGCGTTCCTTTGGAGGAGGAGAGGTGCTCTGTTTTTTAGAGTTTCCAGTTTTTTTGGTCTGTTTTTTCCCCATCTTTGTGGTTTTGTCTACTTTTTGTCTTCGATGATGGTGATGTACAGATGAGTTTTTGGTGTGGGTGTCCTTTCTGTTTGTTAATTTTCCTTCTACCAGACAAGACCCTCAGCTGCAGGTCTGTTGGAGTTTACTAGAGGTCCACTCCAGACCCTGTTTGGCTGGGTGTCAGCACCGGTGGCTGCAGAACAGCGGATTTTCGTGAGACCACAAATTCAGCTGTCTGATAGTTCCTCTGAAAGTTTTGTCTCAGAGGAGTACCCAGTTGAATGAGGTGTCAGTCTGTTCCTACTGGGGGGGTGCCTCCCAGTTAGGCTGCTCAGGGGTGAGGGACCCACTTTAGGAGGCAGTCTGTCCGTTCTCAGATCTCCAGCTGCGTGCTGGGAGAACCACTACTCTCTTCAAAGCTGTCAGTCAGACAGGGACATTTAAGGCTGTGGAGGTTCTTGCTGAGTTTTTGGTTGTCTGTGCCCTGCCCCCAGAGGTGGAGCATACAGAGGCAGGCAGGCCTCCTTGAGCTGTGGTGGGCTCCACCCATTTCGAGCTTCCTGGCTGCTTTGTTTACCTAAGCAAGCCTGGGCAATGGCGGGCGCCCCTCCCCCAGCCTCGTTGCCGCCTTGCAGCGTGATCTCAGACTGCTGTGCTAGCAATCAGCAAGACTCTGTGGGCATAGGACCCTCCGAGCCAGGTGCGGGACACAATCTCCTAGTGTGCCGTTTTTCAGGCCCGTTGGAAAAGCGCAGTATTAGGACGGGACTGACCTGATATTCCAGGTGCCATCTGTTTCCCCTTTCTTTGACTAGGAAAGGGAACTCCCTGACCCCTTGCGCTTCCCGAGTGAGGCAGTGCCTCGCCCTGCTTCGGCTCGCGCACAGTGCGCTTCACCGACTGTCCCGAACCCACTGTTAGGCACTCCCTAGTGAGATGAAACCGGTACCTCAAGCAGAAATGCAGAAATCACCGTCTTCTGTGTCACTGGGGCTGGGAGCTGGAGACCGGAGCTGTTCCTATTCGGCCATCTTGGCTCCACCCCTACAATTTGAAAACTTAATGTATGTTTGGTTGTTAAAAAAAAAAATAGCAGTGGGAAGAATAGAAGTTGTATTAGAATACAAGGTACATTTTATTTTCACCAAAAAGGAAAAATATTGTTCTAAGATTATAAATAGCAGGATATACTTATTTTAATTATTTTAAAAATATGATACCTTTCCACTGCAGTACCTAGATTTTAAGCTCTGACTCAGGGGTGTCCACTCTTTTGGCTTCCTTGGGCCATAATGGAAGAAGAATTGTCTTGGGCCACATATAAAACACAATAACAATAGATAGCTCATGAACTAAAATAAAAAAGTGCAAAAAAATCTCATAATGTTTTAAGAAAGTTTTCAAATTTGTATTGGGCCACATTTAAAGCTGTGCTGAGCTGCATGCGGCCTGTGGGCCACAGAGTGGACAAGCTTGCTAACTGTTTTGTGTAGAATCTGAAACACAGATGATTAAGACAGGGATGCATAGTACCTGCAGGAGAGGAATGTATTTAGGAACTCATCCATTTTGGTGAATATAGAGTTTATCATTTTGGCATTTTGTTTCTACCCGGTTTCACTACTACAGTTTGCCATGCTAACATATTTCCATCTCTGTTTTGGTAGATTACTTTGCAGGTTGCTGAAGTCTAAGTCAAAGTAAAGTACGAGGTATAGATCACAGTGAGTAGTATTAATAGCTGGGGGAAAAAAAAAGCTAGTGAGCCCTGTAAGTCAGCTCCACAAAGTATATATGCTGGAATCCAATACCTTAGAGATAATCTTCCAAGGGCAATGCAGTCCAAAAAATGGAAACTGTTACTTCTTGTGCTGGCAGCCGCTCTGTTTACAGAAGGAAAGAGTATATTCGATTGGTCAAATTACATTGCTATTGCAGATACCCTTGATTTTTCTAGAAGGAAAAATTATAATATTCTTAATGTTTTTTTCTTTTTATCCCTCTCCCTCTGTTCTTTCACAAATATTACTTAATTGGCACAGGAGAGCTTCAGGGACAACTAGTACTTCTTTTCTTTTTCTTTTTCTTTTCTTTTTTTTTTTTTTTTTGAGACAGAATCTCGCTGTGTTGTCCAGGCTGGAGTGCAGTGGTGAGATCTCTGCTCACTGCAAGCTCTGCCTCCCAGGTTCAGCTATTCTCCTGCCTCAGCCTCCTGAGTAGCTGGGACTACAGGCGCCTGCCACCATGCCCAGCTAATTTTTTTTTGTATTTTTAGTAGAGACGGGGTTTCACCGTGTTAACCAGGATGATCTCGATCTCCTGACCTTGTGATCTGCCCGCCTCGGCCTCCCAAAGTGCTGGGATTACAGACATGAGCCACCGCACCCGGCGAACTAGTACTTCTTTTCTAACATCTGCTAAAGTTTAGTTGCAGGCTCCTTAAGAAGTTCAGTGAGCCCCATTCAGCCTAAAAGGTAGCATATTGTGCGTTGTGTTCTGTACTTTGCCATTTTTTCACTGACCAATATTTTAGAAGTCAGTACATAGGGAACAGCTTCATTCTTTTCACATGGTTCATGGTGTTCCAGTTTATGGACGTATCATATTTACTTACACATCCTCATGGTCTCATTTTTCTCACTATTCCTGTTAAAGGCAAAATGTATTATTCTGAGCTAGTTGAGGACTTGGAACTTAGGGAATGAGGAACAATAGAGCGTTTTACACATGACGGGCCTTGTTCAAAGTCAGAACAAGAGGCTTGGAACGCCTTGAGAGACCATACTGTTTTTCACTATTCACAGCAGTTAGAATCCCAAAAGTAATTTTCTAAGATAGTGATTTTTGGCTCTGGCTTTGGGAGTACCTGAGGTATTTTCCAGTCAGATTTTGTGGTACTGGGAAATTTTCAGAGAAAACATTTAAAAATGTATGTATTATATATTATGTGTATATGTATTATATATTAAAATTATAAACTAATAAAAATAATTAAAATAATAGACTATAAATCGTACACATAATTCCCAAGCTATATCAAACATATAATTACTTTATTAATTTAATCATTAGAATGAAAAATGAAGTGTAAATTATGTAGTTTTCCATTTTAGAAATTACGGTATTAGAAGATATAGATAATTTTTTATATGTGTACGTACGTACACAGTTCACTAAGGTTTGCAAGACTTTTTAGCCTTAATAAGGATAATACTAACAGCAGTAATAGTAGGAACTACCACCTACTGAGCATTTAACTATGTGCCAGATGTCGTATTAAGGCAATTTATAAAAATCAAGTCATTTAAATTCTTCAGCATCATTATGAGGTGACCGGAGTGGTTGTCTTCTTTTTTTTATTTTAGTTTATTTTTATTTTATTATTATTATACTTTAAGTTTTAGGGTACATGTGCACAATGTGCAGGTTTGTTACATATGTATCCATGTGCCATGTTGGTGTGCCGCACCCATTAACTCGTCATTTAGCATTAGGTGTATCTCCTAATGCTGTCCCTCCCCCCTCCCCCCACCCCATAACAGTACCCAGAGTGTGATGTTCCCCTTCCTGTGTCCATGAGTTCTCATTGTTCAGTTCCCAACTATGACTGAGAACATGTGGTGTTTGGTTTTCTGTCCTTGAGATAGTTTGCTGAGAATGATGGTTTCCAGCTTCATCCATGTCCCTACAAAGGACATGAACTCTTCATTTTTTATGGCTGCATTTTCTTAATCCGGTGTATCGTTGTTGGACATTTGGGTTGGTTCCAAGTCTTTGCTATTGTGAATAGTGCCGCAATAAACATACGTGTGCATGTGTCTTTATAGCAGCATGATTTATAATCCTTTGGGTATATACCCAGTAATGGGATGGCTGGGTCAAATGGTATTTCTAGTTGTAGATCCCTGAGGAATCGCCACACTGACTTCCACAATGGTTGAACTAGTTGACAGTCCCACCAACAGTGTAAAAGTGTTCCTATTTCTCCACATCCTCTCCAGCACCTGTTGTTTCCTGACTTTTTAATGATGGCCATTCTAACTGGTGTGAGATGGTATCTCAGTGTGGTTTTGATTTGCATTTCTCTGATGGCCAGTGATGATGAGCATTTTTTCATGTGTTTTTTGGCTGCATAAATGTCTTCTTTTGAGAAGTGTCTGTTCATGTCCTTCATTTTTTATTGTGTCTATTTGATTCTTCTCTCTTTTCTTCTTTATTAGTCTTGCTAGTGGTCTATCAATTCTGTTGATCTTTTCAAAAAACCAGCTCCTGGATTCATTAATTTTTTGAAGGGTTTTTTGTGTCTCTATTTCCTTCAGTTCTGCTCTGATTTTAGTTATTTCTAGCCTTCTGCTAGCTTTTGAATGTGTTTGCTCTTGCTTCTCTAGTTCTTTTAATTGTGATGTTAGGGTGTCAATTTTGGATCTTTCCTGCTTTCTCTTGTGGGCATTTAGTGCTATAAATTTCCCTCTACACACTGCTTTGAATGTGTCCCAGAGATTCTGGTATGTTGTGTCTTTGTTCTCGTTGGTTTCAAAGAATATCTTTATTTCTGCCTTCATTTCGTTATGTACCCAGTAGTTGTTCAGGAGCAGGTTGTTCAGTTTCCATGTAGTTGAGTGGTTTTGAGTGAGTTTCTTAATCCTGAGATCTAGTTTGATTGCACTGTGGTCTGAGAGACAGTTTGTTATAATTTCTGTTCTTTTACATTTGCTGAGGAGAGCTTTACTTCCAACTATGTGGTCAATTTTGGAAAAGGTGTGGTGTGGTGCTGAAAAAAATGTATATTCTGTTGATTTGGGGTGGAGAGTTCTGTAGATGTCTATTAGGTCCGCTTGGTGCAGAGATGAGTTCAATTCCTGGGTATCCTTGTTAACTTTCTGTCTTGTTGATCTGTCTAATGTTGACAGTGGGGTGTTAAAGTCTCCCATTATTATTGTGTGGGAGTCTAAGTCTCTTTGTAGGTCACTCCGGACTTGCTTTATGAATCTGGGTCCTCCTGTATTGGGTGCATATATATTTAGGATAGTTAGCTCTTCTTGTTGAATTGATCCCTTTACCATTACATTAATGGCCTTCTTTGTCTCTTTTGATCTTTGTGGGTTTAAAGTCTGTTTTATGAGAGACTAGGATTGCAACCCCTGCCTTTTTTTGTTTTCCATTTGCTTGGTAGATCTTCCTCCATCCCTTTATTTTGAGTCTGTTTGTGTCTCTGCACGTGAGATGGGTTTCCTGAATATAGCACACTGATGGGTCTTGACTCTTTATCCAATTTGCCAATCTGTGTCTTTTAATTGGAGCATTTAGCCCATTTACATTTAAGGTTAATATTGTTATGTGTGAATTTGATCCTGTCATTATGATGTTAGCTAGTTATTTTGCTCGTTAGTTGATGCAGTTTCTTCCTAGCCTCGATAGTCTTTACAATTTGGCATGATTTTGCAGTGGCTGGTACCAGTTGTTCCTTTCCATGTTTAGTGCTTCCTTCAGGAGCTCTTTTAGGGCAGGCCTGGTGGTGACAAAATCTCTCAGCATTTGCTTGTCTGTAAAGTATTTTATTTCTCCTTTACTTATGAAGCTTAGTTTGGCTGGATATGAAATTCTGGGTTGAAAATTCTTTTCTTTAAGAATGTTGAATATTGGCCCCCACTCTCTTCTGGGTTGTAGAGTTTCTGCCAAGAGATCAGCTGTTAGTCTGATGGGCTTCCCTTTGTGGGTAACCCGACCTTTCTCTCTGGCTGTCCTTAACATTTTTTCCTTCATTTCAACTTTGGTGAATCTGACAATTATGTGTCTTGGAGTTGCTCTTCTCGAGGAGTATCTTTGTGGCATTCTCTGTATTTCCTGAATCTGAATGTTGGCCTGCCTTGCTAGATTGGGGAAGTTCTCCTGGATAATATCCTGCAGAGTGCTTTCCAACTTGGTTCCATTCTCCCCGTCACTTTCAGGTACACCAGTCAGACGTAGATGTGGTCTTTTCACATAGTCCCATATTTCTTGGAGGCTTTATTCGTTTCTTTTTATTCTTTTTTCTCTAAACTTCCCTTCTTGCTTCATTTCATTTATTTCATCTTCCATCACTGTTACCTTTTCTTCCAGTTGATCGCATCGGCTCCTGAGGCTTCTGCATTCTTTACGTAGTAATCGAGCCTTGGCCTTCAGCTCCATCTGCTCCTTTAAGCACTTCTCTCTATTGGTTATTCTAGTTATCCATTCTTCTAATTTTTTTTCAAAGTTTTTAACTTCTTTGCCATTGGTTTGAATTTCCTCCTGTAGCTCGGAGTAGTTTGATCATCTGAAGCCTTCTTCTCTCTACTCGTGAAAGTCATTCTCCGTCCAGTTTTGTTCCATTGCTGGTGAGGAACTGCATTCCTTTAGAGGAGGAGAGGCTCTCTGCTTTTTAGAGTTTCCAGGTTTTCTGCTCTTTTTTTTCCCCATCTTTGTGGTTTTATCTAGTTTTGGTCTTTGATGATGGTGATGTACAGTTGGGTTTTTGGTGTGGATGTCGTTTCTGTTTGTTAGTTTTCCTTCTAACAGACAGGACCCTCATCTGCAGGTCTGTTAGTTGGAGTTTGCTAGAGGTCCACTCCAGACCCTGTTTCTCTGGGTATCAGCAGTGGTGGCTGCAGAACAGCGGGTTTTCGTGTACAGCGAATGCTCTGCCTGATCGTTCCTCTGGAAGTTTTGTCTCAGAGGAGTACCCGGCTGTGTGAGGTCTCAGTCTGCCCCTCCTGGAGGGTGCCTCCCATTTAGGCTGCTCAGGAGTCAGGGACCCACTTGAGGAGACAGTCTGCCTGTTCTCAGATCTCCAGCTGTGTGCTCAGAGAACCACTACTCTCTTCAAAGCTGTCAGACAGGGACATTTAAGTCTGCAGAGGTTGCTGCTTTCTTTTTGTTTGTCTGTGCCCTGCCCCCAGAGGTGGAGCCTACAGAGGCAGGCAGGCCTCCTTGAGCTGTGGTGGGCTCCACCCAGTTCGAGCTTCCTGGCTGCTTTGTTTACCTAAGCAAGCCTGGGTAATGGCGGGCGCCCCTCCACCAGCCTGGCTTCCGCATTGCAGTTTGATCTCAGACTGCTGTGCTAGCAATCAGCGAGACTCTGTGGGGGTAGGACCCTCAGAGCCAGGTGGGGGATATAATCTCCTGGTGTGCCGTTTTTTAAGCCCGTCAGAAAAGCACAGTATTAGGGTGGGAGTGACCCGATTTTCCAGGTGCCGTCTGCCACCCCTTTCTTTGACTAGGAAAGGGAACTCCCTGAGCCCTTGAGCTTCCTCAGTGAGGCAATGCCTCGCCCTGCTTCGGCTCGCGCAGGGTGCGCTGCACCCACTGTTCTGCGCCCTCTGTCTGGCGCTCCCTAGTGAGATGAACCTGGTACCTCAGATGGAAATGCAGAACTCACCCGTCTTCTGCGTGGCTCACGCTGGGTGCTGTAGACCGGAGCTGTTCCTATTCGGGGTTGTCTTCTTACAGACCAGGAAGTTAATATTGAAAAAGTGTATGCAACTTGCCATACACTTGACCATTAACCATCGTGCTGCATCTTTATTACATATAACTGGGGGAATGTTTTGCCAAGTAAAATCTAAATTGGAGGCCGGGCGCGGTGGCTCACGCCTGTGATCCCAGCACTTTGGGAGGCTGAGGTGGGTGGATCATTTGAGGCCAGGAGTTCAAGACCAGCCTGGCCAACATGGCGAAACCCCATCTCTACTAAAAATACAAAATTTAGCTGTGCGTGGTGGCCTGTGCCTGTAATCCCAGCTACTTGGGAAGCTGAGGCAGGAGAATCGCTTGAACCTGGGAAGTGGAGGTTGCAATGAGCCGAGATCACGCCACTGCACTCCAGCCTGGGTGACAGAGCAAGACTCTGTCTAAAACAAAAAAAAAACAAAAAAGAAAAAACAAAACAAAAAAAACTAAATTGGAGAACTTGGGCTTTTAGGGTATATTTAAAGTGCAAACATGAAGGAATGCCACTATGTCTGAAGATTACACAAGGAAGAGTTTACTGTGAGAATGTTTGTGCTCTACTGAACTCTACCCTAAGGCAAGCGGGAATGAATGGTCAATTGATGTCTTTAAATATTTACAGTAGTCCTTCATTCTCTGACTGACCTCTTCCCATTTCTGCCGTCAAAAATGCAACAGGGAGTAGGGGCAGGGGTGTAGGAGGAGGGGCCAAAATCTTGCTGGAAACCAAAGGCTTCATGGATGAGTGACTGATAAGTAGAGGGGGAACCTTTTCAAATGATATATTGAGCTTTTAAAACCTTACAGTGTAATAGCAAACTAGCAACCACAAGATTCATTTGTAAGAGCTCTTCATATCAGTGTGTGTCATGTGTGCATTTGTCTGCCTTTAGAACTGGTATGTACAGGAATAAAGAATCCTGGGATACTCATGATAATGACAGCTATTTAATTTCCTTTGAATTTTGATTATGCACCACTGAAAAGTGAAACTCCAAGAATTTCTTTAGTCATTTTCATGGAAGGGATGGGAATAGAGTAGGGAGAAAAAAGAAAGACAAACCAAGAGGGAGTGGTTGATTGAATGTTGAAGGGGGACTTGTTTGGCCTAACATGTTTTTCTAAATATTTATTTTTGCTGGAATATGAAGATACACTTAATCTTCCAGCTCATTTTTTGTTGGAATGGTTATGTAGCAAAGCAAGTAGGGTACTGCTGTTGTTATGCTTTTTGTTATTATTTTGCCAGACAAGAGGATATTTTTTAAATAGTCATTGAGAACTTTAAGACTTGCTGATCAGGAAATGCCACATGTAAGGATGTCTTAATATTGGCAGTGTTTTTAATGCAAGAAAGCAATAGATGTTAAAGACCCACTTCATTTTCTTGGTGCTCATCTGTGTCCACCAGCATGAGAGTAAATAAATGTAGTATTTAATGTTCATTAACCCTTTACTACAAAAAGATAATAGGCACAGTGCTTGTTACAGTAGTTCTGACCAGTGCAGTTTGTAGGAGTCACTAAAACGAGGTGCAAGCAGCCCCTGGGAATAAGATAAAGCTAATATAATACTAAATAACTGAGAGAATTGTGGTGTTCTTACCTTAAGGAAGAAAATGTTAGCCATCAAGGAGGATTTTTTTTGTATTCTTTTAGCATCTTGTGGAGTCAGAAGCCTAGCATTCTAGATGAGCAAAGTATACAATTGCATTAGTATTAACTTGCTGAGTTTGTGTTTGTTATGCTGGTTTCATATTCACTTTGTAAGTGTGGGTGAGGAGAGAAGGAAAAAAATGGAGTTGGGAGGGGATCTTATCTGTTTTAATTGATCACTGCCACCTAAGGCATCTCAAGGCTGGGCAGAAAGTCCCACGTCTTGCTGTTTCCTAACTTGAAGGAGGGAGAGAGTTTGTGGTTCCAGGGATATGAAAAGGAAGACCTGGTGTGATGTTCTGTGTATGAAGGAGTTACTTGGAGGAGGCACTAGAAAAGCAGGTGAGGTTCTCCCACACTCCCAAAGGCTGAGTTTAATCCTGGGGTTGGGGACATAATGAAGAGAACCATGTAGGTATCCTACATTTACCTGAACACCAAGACTTGTGCATTGTACCTCACCTGCTTTGTGTATTAATAATTGAACCCCCACCACAATGCTGTGAGGAGGCTATACTTACCTTCCTGGTTGAGAGAGGACATCTAGCTTAGAGACATCTCTTGCATAGCTAGTGGTTGGCAGACTCAGGGCTTGAACCCAGATCTCACATTCTTTACCTAACATGGCTGTATTTATTTCTTAAGGCTGTCATAGCAAAGTAGCACAAACTGGGTGAGCTGAACAACAGAAATTGATTGTTTCATGGTTCTGGAGGTTAGAAGTCCCCACTCAAGGTGGTGGCAGGGTTGGCCTTTCTGAGGTTGTGAAGCAGAGTCTCCCAAATTTCTCATTTTTTAAAAGATACTATTGTATTGGATTGTGGCCCACCCTAATGATGCCAATCTCCAAATAAGATCACATTCTGAGTTTCTGGGGATTAGGACTTCAACAGCTGACTTTTCAGAGGTCCTGGGACATAGTTCAACTCCTCACATGGACTCAGAGTTTTTCATCCTTGTAGTCATTATATAGATATATTTTAAAGATTTAATTTTTTAGAGCAGTTTTAGGTTCATAACAAAATTGAGAGGAAGGTACATAGAGTTCCCATATACCCCTCCCCTAACACCTGCACAGCCTCCCCCAATACCAACATCCCCCACCAGCATGGTACATTCATTACGACTGATGAACCTACATTGACACATCATCAAGCCAAGTTCATAATTTACATTAGGGTTTACTCTTGGTGTTGTACATTCTATGGGTTTGGACAAATGTCTAATGATATATATTTGTCCTTATAGCATTGTACAGAGTAGTTTTATTGCCCTGAAAATTCTCTGTGAAAAATTCTCTGCCATTATAATTTTTATTGGTAAAAATTTTGACGTCAGTTTCACAAAGTTTCACCTCTGATAATTTTATTTTTTTCTTTACAAGAAACATATAGAAGGTAGTCTGGCTCTGTCCTCACCGATATCTCATCTTGCATTGAAATCCAAATTGGAGTCCCTTCCCTGTGTGGAGGGAGGAACTTGGTGGGAGGTGATTAGATCATGGGGGTGGTTTCCCCCATGCTGTTCTCATGATGGTGAGTGAGTTCTCACAAGATCTCTCTCCTGCCATCTTATGAAGAAGGTGTTTGCTTCTCCTTTACCTTCTGCCATGATTGTAAGTTTCCTGAGACCTCCCCAGCCATGCGGAACCGTGAGTCAATTAAACCTCTTTCCTTTATAAATTATCCAGTATCAGGTAGTTTCTTTATAGCATTGTGAAAACAGACTAATACAGGTGGTTTTCTTACTCATTCATACTTGAATCTAAAAAGACCTCTGACCTCTTACTCTATCTTCTCATGTTTCCTTCTGCCACCCTCGTCCACGTATATTAGCTGTAGAAGGGATTCGTCATAAAATAAAAAATAATGAGATTTAGTCATGTTTTCAACAAAGTAGTTAAGGTATTCTTTAGAGTAAATCTATTAATACGTGGTGATATTATTTGCTCCCACATAAAAACTTGATAGTTTTAGAGTTGAAACCTATGTGAAAGACTAATAAAATCAAGGATTTTTATTTTTTGTCACACTGTTTATCTTGACTAGGGTCTTGATATGTTTCATTTTTTTGTTTTTTAACCTCCCGGCTGATGAATTTGATAAAATAGTGCCCTTGGGAATTAATTAAATTATACTGTGTGGTAAGGGTAAAAGGATCATCCATCTGGTTAACAAACCAGCCTGAGTTTCCAGGGGAGTGACCCTTTCTCCAGCCCTCCTCAGCCCTGGACAGTTACATTATTGCTTGACAAACATCACCTGCTTTTAGTGGAACTGCCTATTTTTCTCCTTGGCTTGGGCAGATTGCCCTGGCATTGCAGATATTGCCTTTTAGAAACGGATCAGTAGGAAATTTCTATAACCGGAAATCATCTGTTTCTGAAGGAAACGAACTATTCTTTTGAACTCGACTCACTGTTGTGAAATAGAGAGCCCGGCACTTTCTCACAGCTGTTCTAAGACATTCCAGCAGGGTAAGAGCAGTGAGGAGTCAAATGTGCTACAAGCCAGGTGGGACCATAGTCCACAGCCAAGCAAGAAACTGGAATATCCATGCCACAAATGCGGAAAGTGGGGCATCTTCTTTCTAGAGAGCTACAGATGCTGTTCAAGTTTCAATTTTCTCTGTGGCATTTAAACTGTATGATTTTTTTTTCTTTAGTGTCAAAGAATAGAAAATTAGTTTTAATTGTTACTGATGAGGCACCATATGGCTACTCTATAATTTTGGCTTCCCATGGAGCTGCATGTGCATATGGAAAATGAAATTAATTGGAAATCACACCCTGAAATCTATTATTAAGTTAATATAGCTAACAGCTTGTGGGGTGTCCTCACACTCAGCATGATGTAATTGCACATAATAGTAAGTAACTATGAACTCATATAGGAGACAAGCCGGAATAAGCAGAGGTCAAATGGACAGGCTTTGGAAGGGAAGAGCATTAATAATGGATGGTGCAGCAAACATTTCAGTTCCTCACCGTTCACAAACCCGGGGTAGAGGGAAGCAGTGTAATCACATTCAAATGAATTAATCAGCAGTCTTGTGAATTTCACAGCCAAGGGACTGATTGTTATTTTGCAAACTAGTGTTCTGTGAGCCAAGGTCACTCTTGGTAGAATTAGTGACAGTGATTTTTCAGAGGTGCCCAAACTTGCCTGTGCATCAAAACCCTCTGTGGAACTCTTAGAAACACTGAACTCTGAATCTAATTCCTGGGATTTTGATTCATTCGCTTTGGATTTCTCAATTATTAAGATGCACTACAAGTGATTCTGATGCTGCTCAGCCATGGACCGTGGAAACCACTGATTTAAGTAATATATCATACAGCTCTATATATTTAAATGATAAAGACTACAGCTAGTTTGTGTTCAGTTTCCCTAATGTGGTTCCGAACCTTATAATATAATAAAGTAAGTTAAAATAAAAATATAAGGTCTGGAACTTCATTTGGTAAGCCCAGAAATAGTGAACAAATAATTTGATGTCATCTATGCTTTTTATGAGATTTGTTAGTTTATGGGTCTGTCTTCTTGGGCTCAGTGAGGGCACTGGCTGTTTTATTCATCTTGGTGGTCAGGACGTGGTAGGAATTCAATAAATGTTTATGGAATATAAATTTGAATGTGAAAAGGAGCAAAAAGTATATTCTCTTCATTAGAAACATCAGACACGATCTCTGTTCATCACAAATTGATGCTAAGAGCCATGTTATAAATGTCTATGTAATTTGTGATATTAATGTTTCTTAAAATGTTACCTGAGTATTATAGAGGTAAAGTTGCATGCATTTGATACTAGGAAGGAGATTATTCCTATCCTTTATTCCTCTTCCAGTGAGGGAGAAGTCTGCAAACATTAAGTTATACCTGTAAGAAACATGTCTAGAATTCTAGCTGGGAGATTCATTGACCAGACTTTTGGAATAAACAGTAGTCATCATACTAGCGACAGGTGGTCTTGTGCATGGTAGAAAGGCAGTCCAAGCCTACGTCTCTGAAACCTGCTCTCATTTCTGTTTTCTACTTTATGATTTATGTCATCTCATACTCCCCACATTGCCTGAGTATTATATTTGTTCTCCAGTTTTTTTACATGTGTTATTTCCATTCTTTTATTCCTACTCAATTTCTGCCTCAGGGCAGAATTGTGTCCAAAAGCTCTTAAATGCAGTGCAGAAACTGTGATGTTAAAAACATCTAGATATCTGGCCCCAAAACATGTTGTCCTTGGTAACTCTGACTGGTTTGTACATAAAGCAAGTGGGGATCTCGTTGATGGACTAGTGGGAAGGAGATGATGGTGTTATAGCGAACAACTGCAGCAGAGACAATGGGAAGAAGGACTGTGACTTTAGAGCTGAACAAAGCCAAGAAATATATGCAGATACAGTAGGATGTTTGGTGGCTTGACCAGCAGACACCACTAGCTGTCTGTCAGGCTTCCCCCTCTTCCTGAATAATAGAGCCTTGATATTTTAAAAATTTAATTCTCTATTTTGAAATAAATTCAAGCTTAGGGAAAAATTCCAAGTACAATATAGACATCTCCCATATCATTTTCATCCTGATTCCTCAACCGTTAGCATTTGAGAGGAAGCTACAAACATGATACTGCATTTTTCCTAAACATTGTGGGTGTGTATTTCCTGAATAGTAAAAACGCTTTCCTACACCATCAGCATTCAGCCCTCCAAGTCAGGAAACAGTGCTGATGCACTGCTGCCCCCCAGGACACAAAGCTCACTGAAAGGTTACCAGCTATCCCAATGGCAGTTGTCCTTCTTTTCTGACCCAGGATTTCAGTCAGGAACACATATCACATTTAGTTATCATGTCTATTGCATCTCTTCTACTCTGGAACATTTCTTTGATCTTTCCCTGTCTTTCTAGTCTTTGATAGTTTTTAAAAAAAAGTCAGGTCTTTTTCTGTTTAGAATGTCTCTCATCCTGGGTCTATCCAGTGTCTCCACATGACCAGATTCAGGTCCCCCACTCAGGGAAAATGACATAGAAATGATAGTCAAGTGTTTATAGATGTCCCATCAGAAGCCACGTGGCCTGTCCCACTGTGTTCACATTGGTACATGCCAGGTTTCTCCACCTTAGATTTGACATTTTTCCTAAGTGATTAGAATTTTGTGGGGAGATATTCTGAGATTATGCCAATATCGTGGTCCTTGTCTACCTTCCACCCACCAGTCTTGGCTTTCATGAGGTTGTCAATTGGTATTCTCATTTCCATCATTTGCTGGTTGGTATTTTAGTATAAGGAATAGCCTGTTCTTCTACCTTATTTATGTCATCAAAGACTTATGAATTCTTGTTTTATTCAGTGGATTGTCTTTCATTTCTAAGCCTTTTTGACATGGCTTCATCATTTCTTTAAGCACTTCCTTACTTTACGGCACAAGATATCTCAATGTCAACTTGTCCCTTTTTTATCCCAGCCCTGATATCAGCCATTTCTCTAAGAAACCCTGGTTGCTTTTGGGAAAGATCGTATTTAGAAACTAAGATCTGGGCACTTGGTTGTGATCATTACTGTTGAGGTATTACTGCTTTTAGGCCAACTCGGGAGGTAGTATGTGTGTATACACATACACGAACACACATATATGTATATGTAAGTATACACACAAATATATGAGTATAAAATATGCACATTCATTTTACTCTCCCTTTGTACATTTACATACATACACATGCATCTGCAACCATTTATTTTTCTACCTGTGTTACCAAAAATATTGAGTTTATATTGCTACTTCCAATTTGATTCCTAAATCTCAGGGTTCTTTCTAGCCTCCTACCTTTCCATATTTGGAAGTTCCTCCAACAGCAAGAAACTTGGCTCTCATCTTCTATATATTATTTCCTTAATTTATTGTTATTAATCAGTGAGATCAATTTCCCAACTGTTCTGTCTCTTCTGCCCACAACCCCCGTGCTCTCCAACATCTTCAGTTTTGGGGTGCTGTCAAATATGCTACTACCGTGTCTTTGTGAGGAAGCTCCCCAACATCCCTCAGTGCCTGGGTACTTGATCTCCAGTATGCATGCTGCCAGTATCTTTACAACACTTCTCCCCCTCAGCACTTGTCCTCAGGTACTAGGGGACCTCTCACTTTTTCACTGAGTATATGGCTACCTGGAATAAATTATTTCCCAACCTCCCTTGTAACTAGTTGTGGGCGTGTGATTTTATTATGGCTACTGGTAGCCAGTATGACCATGAAGTGGAAGCCATATGTTGACGGACTATGATCGTTGTGAAATTGCAACTCCAGCCCTATAACTCACCTTGGGACTTCATGTGAGAGAAATAGAAACTTCTCTCTTATGTAAAGTTTTCAACATTTTATTTTAATTTTTTGGTCCTTTAACAGCCAAACCTAATTCTAACTAATATTGCCCCTTCTAGACAAGAAGGAAATGAAAATAATTCTGAATTCAGTCAGGCAGTAAAGAAATTCATAAAGGAGTCTAGCACCAAATTTATTGAGGTTACAGTGAGGGGGCTGAATTTAAATCTCCCTAAATCAAGTGACACAATTTATAGAAGTTTAGAAGAATTACAGCTGAGTGTAAAGCATTCTATTGCATGACATCAAGGTTCTCAGGCAATTAGAAAGCAACTGAAATTCCTAAGAATAACAACAACACTCCAACAAAACAACATTCACATGGTAAGTAAATGTAATAGCTTTAGCCTTACAGAGGGTAGCTGACTTCTGTCTGCCAAAATCAGATAGAATTTGGTAAAAACAGGTAGTAGCACATCCTGAGGGAACCCCGGGATGCCATCTTTGAGATCACTCTGTGTGGGGCTTCCCATTTGTCTTGGCAACTGGTAAAAATAGCTCCAACTTGGCTATCAAGAGCACGCGAAAAATCATGCCTACCCTGACCGAGAGGGCTACCCCAGCTCCTTAGAGTTGTGACCTTGTCTATGACATGGGATTCAAAAGTATTTAGTTACTGGTTATGTTACCTTTAACCCAAGGAAGGTTTAGAATTTAGTAAACATGATCAACTTTCTGAAACCCATGATAATTAATGCTTATCAATTATTAGTAATCTGCATACATTTTTTAGTTGATGTGTTTCTACTGTTTAAGATAACTCGGCATATTAAAGTAACTGACAAAGTGAATATTGATTCTACTTTCTATGTTTAGTTGAGTAATTACCATTACTCTTGTAATTTTTATGTTGAAAGATAAAGTTTTTGACAAAGATTATAAACAATATTGCAATGCTTTTGATGGGAATCCTTTATTTAATTTGTTAGGGAGTTACTGGTGCAATTTAGTACTTAGTAGATTTTGCTTTCCAGGTCAGAACTTGAAGTACTTTAAGAAAAGAGAATGGGTATAATGAGTTTGTAAATGCAGTTTAAAATGTTTAAGAAAAATTAAAAAATTAAATTTGTAAGTGATACTGATTGCTTAAGGGAGTTTAGTGTATCTAACTTGAATTGTTTAAATCCAAAAGCCCCCTTGAAAGTGAATTACATTTTAAACTTATGATTTTCAGCTTATAAGTAGAATGATAAGATTTGCAAGTTGAACTCAAAAGCTACAAAAAAGATGAAGTTTTAAACATTTGTCACTTCGTTAAAGCAAATATTTAATTGAAGACCACAAGTGGACCCTTTGTGGCAAAGCCACCATGGACAAAGGGAACAATTCCCTGCTGCAGTGGCCATAATGGAAGATCTGTGGTGGACAAGAGTGCTGTCTTCACAGGGGCTGGATGCTACATTGGATGCCAAAGCTAATTTCTAGTGTCGTTGTCTGGGCTAAGGTGGCAAAATTAGGGATTGTCAGCCTTCAGTACCTGATCTCGATGCCCTGGGCAGCAAGATAACATTCATATCCACTTCTTGGTTGGGATGGGACCTGTCATAGAAAAAGCATGGGCTGTCTTACTGTCTGTTGAATTCTGGTGTTTTTAACAATTAATTGATGACAATAATTTCTAAATTATGTGATTATTGGGTGGATTAGAAGTAATAGACATACAAAGCATTCAGTATATTGCTTGTCACCTAACAGGTGTTCAGACAACAATGGCATTTTTTAAAGAAAGATGATGAGACTGCTGAAATAGCTTACAAATGATTTGGGGCCAAATCAGATAATTTAAGATATAAAACCCACAGTAGTTTACATTTATCAGTCACTTGGGATGTTGCCAGACATTGTGAATAGTCTTTACATAGATTGCGTCCTTGAATTCTCCCAATAACTCATGAGATATTTATTGTTATACACTGTTTTGCAGATGAAGAAACTGAGGTTTACAGAGGTTAAGTGACTTTTCCAGTTTTACACAGCTAAGTAGAAAGAGTTGAACTGGAATGGTAATCCACAAAATCTAATGCTAGACTACTGAACTCAAATCCACATTCTCGTATTCCTATGTTATAGACATCCATGTCTGCAGTAACAGTGTTGCAGAGAAGTTCAGACCAGCAAATATTGCCTTTACTTTGCAGAATTGCTCTCTGACTTTTGTACCTCATCAATTCAGACTACTGTATTTTTTTACATGCATAATAAAAGTACTACATGAATACACCAATAGAGTGGACCTTGTTTTATTATAATTTGGTATATTAAGTCACAAAAATGTTTGGTTAAATAGACAATGAAAGGAATTGTGCTTGAAGCCATTAATACCTGTGAGCTACCTGATGGGCACAGCCTGAAAGGAAAGGTTTTTGTTTTGCTATTATTGGGTCATTGTGTTGTCTCCATTTTTTCTTTTTTCTTTTTTTTTTTTTTTTTTTTGAGATGGAGTTTTGCTCTGTTGCCCAGGCTGGAGTGCAAGTGTTTTCTCCATTTTAATTGGCAGTCAGTTTCCCCAGAAGCCATCATCAGGAGTTCTGGTCGTATTTGAAACCGGGTGGCGTAGCTTCTTGCTGACCACTGTCACATCATGTTCCCACCAACTTCTTATATTCACCTGAGCTTGAATAGGTGAGAGTTGCGGGTGGCCTCTTAGCACCATACTAAGGTGGTGTGGATAAGGTTTCAGCTCTGGCTGGATCTTGTGCTCTGGAGTTGACAGCCTTGTGATATTGGGCAAGTGACTATTTAAGTTTCCTCGTGTAGAGGACTGCTGTGAAGATAAACGAGGTGAGGTTTGTAATGTCCTTTGAATAGCTCCTGGTGCATAGCCAGTGCTGAATATGTGGTCTCCTTAAGACGTAGAACAACAGTCCCAACCATTATAGTAACAATAATGGCGACATCAGTAATGGCACTAAAGGACAGATAGCTGTGTATGCTCACTCTGCTGCACCAAACGCCAGCCAAGCTTCAGTGTCTGGTTGCTTCCCAGCTCATTTTCCCTCCCTCCCAGGCTGCCACAGGCTGGATCAGTCCCTGCATCAATGTTGGGGGAGGGATGTGCTGTGCTGGTACAAGCCTCAGCCTGCTAATGAGGCCCAAAGTTGAGCAGCTCCAGATGGAATCAAGTGTTGTCTTCTCTGCCAGAAAATGTGGTGGATTTCCAAGGCCACCAGCACTAGCGACAGCCATCTATATCAAAAGGGAGACTAGTGAAAAGCAAGACAAGACACAGGCCTTGGGTCAAAACAAACTATCAAAACATAAATAAAAACATGGTGTGCATTTGTAGCAGGCGAATCCTATCAGGGATCCAGAGGTACTCATTTCAAGTATAAAAGCATTAGTCCATCAGAAGGTGGCAGGGCAGTACTAAATGTCTTTGGAATTTGGGCAGCTTTCAAAAGCATCTGACCCTTTTTAACTTTGTGCCATCTCATCAACCATGAGCACATTTTACGTATTTCTGAATACTTGCAAACAATACAAGACGTAAGTGTTTTATATATTCTTAACACTTGGCAAAAGTCAGTAATGGATTACTTATTACAAAAATTATTTTGCCCAATAGGCAACATATTTATCATTATCATCTACCATTTACTTGATATGTATAAGTATAAGCCAGTATAAACCAAGCATTGTGTTAAGTGTTTTCCATGCATGTCTGGCCCCGCCCCCACCCCCACCCCCCCGCTTAATACTCATAGCAACTCTTAAACGTAAGCACTTTTATTATCAGCTTCATTTTGTAAATAAGAAAATCAAGGCTCTATTCCCTTGGCCAAAGCCGCTCAGCCAGCTAGAAGGGCACGAAGTGTGAGTTGTAATCCAAGGCCATCTGGCCTGCAGCTTGTGAACTTATCCACTGCACCTAATTATCTCTGGTAAGTTATCTTCTTTAGGAGGAATTTAAGACAGACGATAAACCTGGTAAGACAGATGTACACAGGAAGGAGATGTTTTGGCTGGGTGTGATGGCTCATACCTATAATCCCAGCACTTCGGAGGCCTGAGTCCAAGAGTTTGAGGCCAGCCTGGACCACATGGCAAAACCCCATCTCTATAAAAAACAAAAAAAATGTTCCAGGCATGGTGGTGTGCACCTGTGTTCTCAGCTACTCCCAGTTACTTGGGAGGCTGAGGGAGGATCACTTGAACCCGGGAGTTGGAGGCTGCAGTGAGCCATGATCATTTCATTGTACCCCAGCCTGAGTGATAGAGTGAGACCCTGTCTCAAGGAAAAAAGAAAAAACAAAAAAAAGGAAGGCGTGTTAACAATCCTGTTTATAGATCTTAGATGTTAGTGTTGGGGGACACCTCAAGAGAGTGCATCACCCCTTTCTGCTTCAGGAAAGGAGTCAATGACTTGAGATGCAGTAATGTGGCCTGAGTCTCACAGAGACCAATCATGTTAGACCCGCATGGAGCAGGTCAGCTAATTCTGGCAAGTGCAGATGTGTGTGCCCCAAGCCCAGGGAAGAATACAGCAGGTGTTCGACCAGAGGATTAGCAACTGAATTCAGAAGTGTCCATTTTGCTCCTGTTACTTTATTTTGAGTCACTCCTCCCATGAAATGAAGAAGTGGTGTTAAACCCAGTAGAGCTAAATGGTGTCTGTGTACATATCTCAGGCAGCTAATTTAATCTAATATGTAATAAGCTCATTTAAAAATAATTGTCATTTTCCCCATTTGCAGATATAATATGCGTTCCTTGTATCAAATTCGCAATTAAAAAAAAAAGAAAAAAATTTATCCGTTACAACCTTTCTCTACCAGTAATCAGAGTTAATACCTTGGCATATTTCATTCCAGATTTATCCTCGGTTATAGATTTGTATATGTACATATATTTAGTGGTATATATTTTGCACTATACTAAGCTTTTCCTCCTCATAACGATATACTGTTACTCTCCTTACCAGGTCAAAGAAACATCTTTTATTTAAATTTGAAAATAGTTTTTCTCTCGTTATAGATAGTCATCGTAAAGAACGCAGGTTATGAGAAAACTATAAAGGAGGAGGTAAAGATCAACCCCTACTCCCTATAGATAACCACTGTTGATGTGGGCTTTATATTAATATCATTTCAGACTGTTTAGACATTTGTATCTGTATTTTCTAAAGTTTGCAAAAAGTAATGTACTCTAGTTTGTACCACAGATATGTTTTGGCTTTTATCTTCTAAGTACTTTCTGGTGGTTTCCTTTCAAAAATCCTGTAGGCTTATCAAAAGTCTGGAGTCCCATGATGTTAAGCTTCAGGCAGGTGACAGTGACATTGACAGCATAGAAAAGCTTTTGGTTAAAGATAGTTGTTTTCATCACTTCATTGCTTAAGTATCAGTCTTAAGCTCCAAGCATCATCCTGGCTTTTATGGAGGCTGCAGGTATTTCCAGGAAAATTCAATCCCTTGTTGAAAATGGAAGAGCCACACAAAAATACTTGGGCAAGCGTGGTGCAAGGAAACTTGCAAGGATGCAGCTATTTTTGATAATTTCCACTGAGCTTACACAACATCATTACTATAAAAACTTATGTATAAATAATGAATTCTTTCTATTTCTAAAGAGTTACTATGTTCATGGTTTTAAAAAAGTTCCTTTTGAACTCAGTATTTTGCATATAATTGACTGTGACTGATTTAGGAGTGTTTCAAGCAGTTTTCTGATTTGGAAGTGGTAATGGGGGAAGCTGATTCCTTTTTATACACCTTCGGATAGTCTCATACCTGTTGGGTGCCTCTTGTAGGCCAGGCATTGGACATTGAGCTTTGTGCTAAGGTGTATAAATTTTTTGTTATGCTTAGTTTCAGTAAGTATTTAGGAAGAGACTTGTGATCCCTATTGTCAATATTTTCGCTAGTTTGTCCTAAGGATACTCTTGTAATATGTGCTCAGAAACAATAATAGATTTATTGATTTGGGAATTGAGTCATACAAGTATATGCATTTGTTAAAACTTATTGATTGGTACACATGACATTTGGGTATTTCACTGAAATTAAATTTTACTTCTTCCCCAAAGGAACTGTACCTTATTTGGTTCTTAATGTTTATTATAAATTAATATTTTTAAACTCTAATATTTTTAAACTCTAATAACTGATATGGATACTGAAGAGTTTAACTGTACTGATGCATGGAACTTACTTTGAATTGCGTGAAAAAATAAGAGGAGTTGTGCTGGATTGAGAGATGTGACAAAGCAAATGTACAAAACGTGAACAGTTGTAGATCTAGGTTGTATGTGGATATTTACTAGTCATTTGACATTTCTATATGATTGGAAATTTTAATAATAGAACATTGGGGTAAAATCAGTAATAAGGCTGTATGTGAGGAAGTTAAAGCACAGTTTCTAAAATAATCTTTCTGGCTTAAAAATCTCAACTCTGTTTCTTTCTAGCTGTGTGACTCCAGGAAACTCCCTTAACTTCAGTTGGGTCATTTGCTAAATAGAAATAGTGAATAAGCTCAGCACAAATCTTATTTTTCAGTAAGCTCCTAGCAAACACTGTGATTATGATTTCACAGAATAAAGGAAGTGATGATTATGAATGAATGACCGTATGCTGAGGGCCTACTATGTGCCTGGTACTGGTCATTTTCAGGAGAATGAGGCAATTTTGTTTTACATCATGCCGTGTGGTCCTTCAGTAGAAACTTTCATACTAGAGGCGGTGTGAGGGGTGTGATTAGCAAAACTGGAGAGTGGCTTCATTAGGTCTGACAGAACCCCTCCCTGGCTTCATGGATCCCCCTTTCTGTAGCATCTCCTTTGAACTCCAAGGGCCTTCAGAGGAGCGGTAGCATCTGCTTTGTTAGACTTGGTAGCATTCCCAAGTCAATGTTAATTGAGTTGATTCGTAAAAATTGTTCCCTTTGCATAAGCCTAGGACATCTTCTTTTCTGGAGTTAATCTGTTTTTAGCTTTTTGGACAGGTATCCTGGGAAATTCTTCTAGGGTAGCAAGATCTGCCCCCTCCCCACAGTCAAATCATGTTTATGCATTATGACAGACTGTTCCACCTCCTGCTGGGAGGCAATGAGAAAGGGTCAGGAACCTGGAAGAGGCTGCAGCTGGGTTTAAGGGCACCAGTGCTTGAGGATGAATGAGAGTATTTCAGGTAATTCTATAGATGTATTGTTTACTTCTGGATGTCCATGCTGCTGAAAACCAAAGTAGAAAACAGAGGAAAACATCATGTGTTCAGGGAGTATCTTAGTTCATTCTGGCTGCTGTAAGGAAATACCAGAGACAGGGTGGCGTGTAAACAACAGAAATTTGTTTCTCATAGCTTTAGGGGCTGGAAAGTCTAAGACCAAGGCTGATGCAGTGTCTGAGGTGAGCCTGCTTTCTCGTTAACACGTGTTGCCTTCTGGCTGTGTCCTCACATGGTAGAAGGGATGACGGAACTCTCTGGGGTCCCATTTAGAAGGGCACTAATCCCATGCAGGAGGGCTCTGCCCCCACCTCCCAATACTATCACCTGGGGGTTAGGGTATCAACTTATGAATTTTGGGGTACAAGAGACCCAAACATTCAGACCATAGCAGAGAATGTGGGGGTATAGAAAAAATATTAGCCATATTAGCAAGCTGTCTGTGGATAGGAGGAATAGATTTATATGCTAGCTTTCCAGCTGTGATGATGAAATATGAGTCTTTTTTGTTTGTTTGTTTTTTGGGATGGAGTCTCACTCTGTAACCCAGGCTGGAGTGCAGTGGTACAATCTTAGCTCGCTGCAACCTCCACCTCCCCAGTTCCAGCAATTCTCCTGCCTCAGCCTCCCAAGTAGCTGGGATTACAGGCGGCTGCCACCATGCTCAGCTAATTTTGTTTGTTTGTTTATTTTGAGACAGAGTCTTACTCTGTGGCCCAGGCTGGAGCACAGTGGCACAATCTTAGCTCGCTGCAACCTCTGCCTCCCTGGTTCCAATGATTCTTCTGCCTCAGTCTCCCGAGTAGCTGGGATTATAGGCGTGTGCTACCACTCCTGGCTAATTTTTGTATTTTTAGTAGAGACGGGGTTTCACCATGTTGGCCAGGCTGATCTTGAACTCCTGGCCTCAAGTGATCCACCTGCCTTGGCCTCCCAAAGTGCTGGGATTACAGGTGTGAGCCACCCTGCCTGGCCTAGAATATGAATCATTAGTGCAAATTTCTTGTAATGATTGGAATTTCAAAGGGTATCCTCCTGTAGGACTGCTTGGTTCATATGAAACAGGACTTGATTTCTCTGCCACATTAATACCATTGGAGAACTACTTAAAAGCTGCCAAATTTTATTTCAGTTTTACCAGATATGGATGCTAGCTCTTAAGTATTTTCCTGTGCTGTCTTGGGTGGTATAATTCCAAACTCAAGTCAAAAAATTTTGTATTCTTTTACTCCAAGAAGTAAAATTTATACCAGCTTGTTAATTCCCTCATTTCCCATTTATAACACTTGGCCTGACTTCCCCCAGTATGAATTGTAGCTCAAGCCAGGCATTGAAAAATAAGATGCAGAAAGTCCCAGAAGAGTTTGAATGCTCACGTATAATCAGAAATGTCGTTTTGAAAACAGTCCAAGAAAGTAGGTGCAGGTTTTATGGCTTCTGCAGTTAGGTATAGCACGTTGGTAATGAGTGTTCCAATTCACAGGGATTTAAGTGGATAAATGCTTATTTGGGAGTGGTTCTGAGGGAGAGTGTAATGGAGGGTAGAATTTGAAGTAAATGCGGATCTCTCTGGCTGCTGGAACTGAAATTAGTTATCTGAGACATAGTTGAAAGTGCAAATTAAATAACTTGGAAGTATTGCAGGGAAGCGGGTGAGAAAAGGAAGAATGAAAAGGAGAGGGGAAAGGAGGGAGGGAGAAAGGAAGAAAGCATGAGGCAGGGAAGGAGAGAATGAAGGAGGAAACTAAAGAAAGTGGCATAAAGAGAAAAGGAAATAGCTATTTCTCAGGCCTTCACAACCCTTGAAAGCCAAATATAAACTCTTCCAAGTTCATTGATACTGCTCAGTTTCATCCTCCAGGATGAAATCTAAAGTCCCCTCTGTGTTTAACATTCAAGCAATAGACTTAGATTTCAAAAACAATGAATGCATCAAGACAGGCAATAAAAGAGCAAGACATTGCAATTTAAAACTCAGTGCAATTTGAAAGCAACATAACAATTATGCTGGACCTCAGTAGATGTGTGTATCATGGGAAAGTGGTTCTGAGATCTTTCATCTCTCTTGGGGTAGGTCATTCCTGGCTTCTGCTTAACTCCAGCGTGTCATTGACCACTTTCCAAACTTTAAAATTGAAGATAAATGCCTCCTGGATTCCTTTTTATGGCAACATCAAGCTGTTGTCTGGAATTCTGTATCTCTAGCATTTGGAATTATAGCATATTTAAAGTGTGGAATATGTGTTTCTTTGCAGGATGGGAGGAGGGGAGCGTATTCTTTATTATTGGTGCTACTTAATAACGCTTAGTATGAATCTCACTGACCCCTCGAGGAACTTTTATAGGAGAGTTAGCTTACCTGGTAGGGGGCTGTTTTAAGAGGAACTTTTATAGGAGAGTTAGCTTACCTGGCTGGGGGCTGTTTTTTCTGAGAGTTAGCTTACCTGGTTGGGGGCTGTTTTAAGACTGGCATGATAAAATTATTAGAGCTCTTAAAAGTATTTGGGGTAAAATATCTAAATTTAACAAAGATGATCAATGTATTTTCTATTTATATGCTGTTCTTGAACATAGGGAAATAAACTTTAATCTGTAGAAGTTTTCTGAATATATGAAATAGCAAATTTGAATGATTTATAGTGCGGGATCCTGGCATGATTTGCTGCTTTATTTGAAGTGGTGCTATAGTGATTTCTAATTTAAACAGCAAACCATGAAAGCCAAACAGAAATAAATAGAAAAGCAAAGTAGCCTTTTTTAGTTGTTTTTCCCTCCATGTCCTTGCTCTCCAATCCCATCTTCCTAGAAGTCTCACAGCTCTTCTTCATGACATTGGCCAAGTACTCTTCTCTTTATAGCTGTATTAGTCCATTCTCACACTGCCTCCCTGAGACTAGTAATTTATAAAGGAAAGAGGTTTAATTGACTCACAGTTCTGCGTGGCTGGGGAGGCCTCAGGAAACTTACAATCATGGTGGAAGGCGAAGGGGAAGCAAGCACCTTCTTCACAAGCTGGGAGGAGAGAGAGAAAGAGAGTGAAGCGGGGAGTGCCACTTTTAAACCATCATATCTTGTGAGAACTTACTATCATGAGAACAGCATGGAGGAAATCATCCCCATGATCCAGTCACCTCCCACTAGGTCCCTCCCTCCACAACAGGGGATTACAATTTGAGATGACATTTGGGTGGGAACACAGAGCCAAACCATATCAATAGCTCTTCCCTCTTTCTTCCTTCTCAGCTTTACTTGACACCATTTCCCCTTCCTAATTTGCTTCTTAATGCTTATTATAAATTAAAAATTTTCTGTAATTTGTTTGTGTCATTTCTTCCATTCAATTTTAAGTTTATGAAAGGCAATGACCATGACATTTAAAAGAATTTTTGAATTCCCATAGAATAAGTAAGTGCTCACTAATATTTTAAAAGGGCAAAACATTTTCCTGCCACTCCCAGTTTTGTTGCATGACTCTTTAGGAGGTCATGTTGTAAGGTATTCAGCCATGTGTCCTTAAGATATCTCCTAGAGGCTTCCTCAAATATAAACACCCCGACCCCATGTGGTAAAATGGTAAAGGCTGATACAGAAATGAGTATTTAAATATTCCAGACAAACTACTATGAATAACTGCCCACATTTAATTCACAGTTTTTAAACTCTTTTTATTTTTCTAACACATAATTGCAAAATAATTAGGTCAACATAGAAAAGATATAATGTTGTACCCGTAATACTACTCCCTAGCCACTCAAGGTAACCTCAGTTAATAGTTTGGTTGTTGCTCATTTATTTATTTGTTTTTGAGACAGGGTCTCACTCTGTTGCCCACACTAGAGTGCAGTGACATAATCACGGCTCACTGCAGCCCCGACCTCCTGGGCTCAAGGGATCCTCCCACCTCAGCCTCCCGAGTAGCTTGGACTACAGGTGTGCTACTATGCCAGGCTAATTTTTGTACTTTTTGTAGAGACAGGGTTTCACCAGGTTGCCCAGGGTTGTCTCGAACTCCTGGGCTCAAGCAACCCACCTGTCTCAGCCTCCCAAATCAACCCACCTGCCTTGGCCTCACAAAGTGGCTTACAGGCATGAGCCACCACACCCGACCTTGGTTGTTTAGATTTTATTATGACTATGTAACTATTTACCAGTGTATTTTTTTAAAAAATACTAGTCATTAAGGTCAGCTTAAAGCTTAGTTTGTGCGTGGGCATTTTCTGACATTTATACTTAAAAATATGCTTAATTTATCCAGTAGTCATTCCAGAGCAGGTTGTTGAAGTTCCATGTAGTTGTGCAGTTTTGAGTGAGTTTCTTACTCCTGAGTTCTGATTTGATTGCAGTGTGGTCTGAGAGACTGTTAGGATTTCCGTTCTTTTGCATTTGCTACGGAGTGTTTTACTGCCAATTATGTGGTCAATTTTGGAATAAGTACAATGTGGTGATGAGAAGAATGTATATTCTGTTGATTTGGGGTGGAGAGTTCTGTAGATGTCTATTAGGTCTGCTTGGTCCAGAGCTGAGTTCAAGTCCTGAATATCCTTGTTAATTTTCTGTCTAGTTGACCTGTCTAATATTGACAGTGGGATGTTAAAGTCTCCCACTATTATTGTGTGGGAGTCCAAGTCTCTTTGTAAGTCTCTAAGAAGTTGCTTTATGAATCTGGGTGCTCTTGTATTGGGTGCATATATATTTAGAATGGTTCGCTCTTCTTGTTGCGTTGATCCCTTTATCATTATGTAATGCCCTTCTTTGTCTCTTTTGATCTTTGTTAGTTTAAAGAGTGTTTTAGCTGAGACTATGACTGCAACCCCTGCTTTTTTTTTGCTTTCCATTTGCTTGGTAAATATTCCTCCATCCCTTTATTTTGAGCCTATTTGCACATGAGATGGGTCTCCTGAATACAGCACACTGATGGGTCTTGACTCTTTACCTGGTATGCCAGCCTGTGTCTTTTAATTGGGGCATTTACCCTGTTTACATTTAAGGTTAATATTGTTATGTGTGAATTTGATCCTGTTGTTATGATGCTAGCTGGTTATTTTGCCTGTTAGTTGATGTAGTTTCTTCATAGTGTTGATGGTCTTTACAATTTGCTATGTTTTTTCAGTGGCTGCTCCCAGTTTTTGCTTTCCATATTTAGTGCTTCCTTCAGGAGCTCTTGTAAGGCAGGCGTGGTGGTGACAAAATCTCTCAGAATTTGCTTCTCTGTAAAGGATTTTATTTCTCCTTCGTTTATGAAACTTAGTTTGGCTGGATATGAAATTCTGGGTTGAAAATTCTTTTCTTTAAGAATGTTGAGGGCTGGGCACAGTGGCTTACGCCTGTAATCCCAGCACTTTGTGAGGCCGAGGTGAGTGGATCACCTGAGGTTAGGAGTTTCAGACCAGCCTGATCAACATGGAGAAACCCCATCTCTACTAAAAAATACAAGATTAGCCAGGCGTGGTGGTGCATGCCTGTAATCCCAGCTCAGCTACTTGGGTGGCTGAGACAGGAGAATCGCTTGAACCCGGGAGGTGGAGGTTGCAGTGAGCCGAGATTGTGCCATTGCACTCCAGCCTGGGCAACAAGAGTGAAACTCCATCTCAGAAAAAAAAAGAATGTTGAATACTGGCCTCCCTGTGTTCTAACTTACAGGGTTTCTGCAGAGAAATACACCGTTAGTCTGATGGGCTTCCCTTTGTGGGTAACCTGACCTTTCTCTCTGGCTGCCCTTAACATTTTTTCCTTCATTTCAACCTTGATGAATCTGATAATTATGTGTCTTGGGGTTGCTCTTCTCGAGGAGTATCTTTGTGGTGTTCTCTGTATTTCCTGAATTTGAATTTTGGCCTGCCTTGCTAGGTTGGGGAAGTATTCCTGAATAATATCCTGAAGAGTGTTTTCCAACTTGGTTCCATTCTCCCGGTCAGTTTCAGGTACACCAATCAAACGTAGGTTTGGTCTTTTTACTTAGTCCCATATTTTTTGGAGGCTTTGTTTGTTCCTTTTCACTCTTTTTTCTGTAATCTTCACTGAGTTGATCTTCAATCTCTGATATCCTTTCTTCCACTTTATCGATCTAGCTATTGATACTTGTGTATCCTTCAGCTCCATCAGGTCATTTATGTTCTTCTCTAAACTGGTTATTCTAGTTAGCAATTCATCTAACCTTTTCTCAAGGTTCTTAGCTTCTTTGCACTGGGTTAGAACATGCTTCTTTGGTTCAGAGGAGTTTGTTAATACCCACCTTCTGTTCTGTCAATTCGTCAAACTCATTCTTCATCCAGTTTTGTTCCCTTGGTGGCAAGGAGTTGTGATCTTTTGGAGGAGAAGACGTGTTCTGATTTTTGGAATTTTCAGCCTTTTTGTACTGGTTCTTCCTTATCTTCGTGGATTTATCTAACTTTGGTCTTTGATGTTGGTGACCTTTGGATGGGATTTCTGAGTGGATGTCCCTTTTGTTGATGTTTATGCTATTGCTTTCTGTTTGTTAGTTTTTCTTCTAACAGTCAGTCCCCTCTGCTACGGTCTACAGGTCTGTTGGAGTTTGCTGGAGATCCACTCCAGAACCTGTTTGCCTGAGTATCACTAGTGGAGGATGCAGAACAGCAAACACTGCTGTGTGTCCCTTCCTCTGCAAGCTTTGTCCCAGAGGGGCACCCGCCAGATGCCAGCCGGAGCTCTCCTGTATGAGATGTCTGTCGACCCCTGCTGGAGGTGTCTCCCAGTAAGGGGGCACAGGGATCAGGGACCCACTTGAGGAGGCAGTCTGTCCCTTAGCAGAGCTCCAGCACTGTGCTGGGAGATCCACTGCTCTCTTCAGAGACGGGAGGCAGGAACTTTTAAGTCTGCTGAAGCTGCGCCCACAGCCGCCCCTTCTGGCAGGTGCTTTATCCCAGGGAGATGGGAGTTTGATCTATAAGTCCCTGACTCGGGCTGCTGCCTTACTTTCAGAGATGCCCTGCCCAGAGAGGAGGAATCTAGACAGGCAGTCTGGCTACAGTGACTTTGCTGCGCTGCGATGGGCTCTGCCCAGTCAGAACTTCCGGGCAGCTTTGTTTGTACTATTAGGGGAAAACCACCCACTCAAGCCTCAGTAATGGAGGACGCCCCTCCCCCTACCAAGCATCCCAGGTGGATTTCAGACTGATGTGCTGGCAGTGAGAATTTCAAGCAAGTGGATAAATAAGTTCTTTGAAACCAATGAGAACAAAGACACAACGTACCAGAATTTCTGGGACACAGCTAAGGCAGTGAGTGTTTAGAGAGAAATTTATAGCACTAAATGCCCACAGGAGAAAGTAAGAAAGAGCTAAAATCGACACCCTAATATCACAATTAAGAGAACTAGAGAAGCAAGAGCAAACAAATTCAAAAGCGAGCAGAAGACAAGAAATAACTAAGATCAGAGCAGAACTGAAGGAGATAGAGACACGAAAAGCCCTTAAAAAAATCAGTGAATCCGGGAGCTGTTTTTTTTTTTTTTGAAAAGGCTAACAAAATAGATAGTCTGCTAGCCAGACTAATAAAAAAAGAGAGAAGAATTAAATAGACACAATGCAAAATGATAAAGGGGATATCACCACTGATCCCACAGAAATACAAACTAAAATCAGAGAATACTTTAAACACCTCTACACAAATAAACTAGAAAGTCTAGAAGAAATGGATGAATTCCTGGACACATACCTTCCCGTGACTAAACCAGGAAGAAGTTGAATCCCTGAATAGACCAATAACAAGTTCTGAAATTGAGGCAGTAATCAATAGCTTACCAACCAAAAAAAGCCTGGGACAAGACGGATTCACAGCTGACTTCTGCCAGAGGTACAAAGGAGCTGGTAACATTCCTTCTGAAACTATTCCAAACAATAGAAAAGGAGGGACTCCACCCTAACTGATTTTATGAGGCCAGCATCATCCTGATACCAAAACCTGGCAGAGACACAACAAAAAAAGAAAATTTCAGGCCAACATCCCTGATGAACATCGATGCTAAAATCCTCAGTAAAATACTGGCAAACCGAATTCAGCAGCACAACAAAAAGCTTATCCACCACGATGAAGTAGGCTTCATCCCTGGGATGCCAAGTTGGTTCAACATACACAAATCAATTAACATAATCCATCACATAAACAGAACCAAAGACAAAAAACACATGATTATCTAAATAGATGCAGAAAAGGCCTTTGATAAAAGTCAACACCCCTTCATGCTAAAAACTCTCAATAAACTAGGTATTAATGGAACATATCTCAAAATAATAAGATCTGTTTATGAAAAACCCACAGCCAGTATCATATTGAATGGGCAAAAGCAGGAAGCATTTCCTTTGAAAATTGGCACAAGACAAGGATGCCCTCTCTCACCACTCTTATTCAACATAGTATTAGAAGATGTGGCCAGGACAATCAGGCAAGAGAAGGAAATAAAGGGTATTCAAATAGGAAGAGAGGAAGTCAGATTGTCTCTGCAGATGACATGATTGTATATTTAGAAAACCCCATCATCTCCGCCCAAAATCCCCTTAAGCTGGTAAGGAATTTCAGCGAAGTCTCAGGATACAGAGTCAATGTGCAAAAATCACAAGCATTCCTATACACCATTAATAGACAAACAAGGAGCCAAATCATGAGTGAACTCCCATTCACAATTGCTACAAAGGGAATAAAATAGCTAGGTATAAAACTACAACAGGTCCTGTTTGTGAAGGACCTCTTCAAGGAGAACTACACACCGCTGCTCAAGGAAATAAGAGAGGACACAAACAAATGGAAAAACATTCCAAGCTCATGGATAGGAAGAATCAATATTGTGAAAATGGCCATACTGCCGAAAGTAATTCATAGATTGAATGCTATCCCCATGAAGTTACCATTGACTTTCTTCAGAGAATTAGTAAAAACTACTTAGCTTTCATATGGAACCAAGAAAGGGCCCCTAAAACAAAGACAATCCTAAGCAAAAAGAACAAAGCTGGAGGCATCACTCTACCTGACTTCAAACTGCACTACAAGGCTACAGGAACCAAAACAGCATGGTACTGGTACTAAAACAGAGATATACACCAACAGAGGCCTCAGACATAATACCACACATCTACAACCATCTGATTTTTGACAAACCTGACAAATACAAGCAATGGGGAAAGGATTCCCTATTCCTAAATGGTGTTGGGAAAACTGGCTAGCCATATGCAGAAAACTGAAACTGGACCCCTTCCTTACACCTTACACAAAAATTAACTCAAGATGGAGTAAAGACTTAAGCATAAGACCTAAAACCATCAAAACCCTACAAGAAAACCTAGGCAATACCATTCAGGACATAAGCATGGGCAGAAACTTCGTGACTAAAACGCCAAAGCAATAGCAACAAAAGCCAAAATTGAAAAATGGGCTCTAATTAAACTAAAGAGCTTCTGCACAGCAAAAGAAACTACCATCCGCATGAAAAGGCAACCTACAGAATGGGAGAAAATGTTTGCAGTCTATCCATCTGACAAAGGGCTGATATCCAGAATCTACAAAGAACTTAAACAAATTTACAAGAAAGAAGAAAACAAACCCATCAAAAAGTGAGTGGATAGGAGCAGACACTTCTCAAAAGAAGATGTTTATGTGTCCAACAAACATGAAAAAAAGCTTATTATCACTGGTCTTTAGAGAAATGCAAATCAAAACCACAGTGAGATATCATCTCACACCTGTTAGAATGGCAGTCATTAAAAAGTCAGGAAATAATAGATGCTGGAGAGGATGTGGAGAAATAGGAACACTTTTACCCTGTTGGTGGGAGTGTAAATTAGTTCAACCATTGTAGAAGACAGTGTGGTGATTCCTCAAGGATGTGAAACTAGAAATTGCCATTTGACCAAGCAATCCCATTACTGGGCTTATACCCAAAGGATTATAAATCATTCTACTATATAGACACATGCACACGTATGTTTATTTCAGCACTGTTCACAATAGCAAAGACTTGGAACCAACCCAAATGCCCATCCGTGATAGACTGAATAAAGAAAATGTGGCATGTATACATGATGGAATACTATGCAGCCATAAAAAAGGATGAGTTCATGTCCTTTTCAGGGACATGGATGAAGCTGGAAACAATCATTCTCAGCAAAGTAACACAGGAACAGAAAACCACACAATGCATGTACTCACTCATAAGTGGGAGTTGAGCAGTGAGAACACATGGACACAGGGAGGGGAACATCACACACTGGGGCCTGTCAGTGGGTTGGGGGTAGGGGAGGGTCTGAGAGAGGAACGGATTTAAATAACAGAAATAACAGAAAATTAGGAGAAATATCTAAGGTAGCTGACGAGTTGATGGGTGCAGCAAACCACCATGGCTCATGTATACCTATGTAACAAACCGGCAGGTTCTGCATATATATCCCGAAACCTAAAGTATAATTTTAAAAAGTATACTTAATTATTGTTAATGACTGTACGTATGGCGTTTTATTGTTTCATTATTTGGATACATAAAATTTATTTTCCCAATAGTGTCTAAATGTTGGTGGACATTTGGATTATTTCTAGTTTTTTCACTATTATAACTACATTGCAGTGAAAATCTTTAGTTCTCTTGTCAATTTTCATGGAAGTAGGATTGCACTTGCACTATCAAAGGATTTTTTGTGAGTCCTAAGCAGATGGCCCTCCTAATTGCCTTCAAAGATTCCAGGTACTTTTTAACTGTTGTGCATTTTTCAGCTGTATGAAATAAGTTGCCCAGCCTGACTCTTTGATTTGCACTGGGCTCAGGAGTCTGTGAGAGGGAGTTTGATTTCAGTCTGCATTGGCTGTCTGAAGAATGAGTTCCTCTGAAGAGCCGAACAGGTTGGAGAGGTGAAGGGTTCCTGAGGGATGATGTGTCTGAATGAGAAGAAGACGACTGGGCGGCAGGGCTTGGTGATTTGCAGGCACAGAGGTCTCAGGTTTAGTGTGAAGTGGTGCCTGATTGAGCCAGATTCTTCCCTGGAGGGTGTTTATATAGTCCATGCTGTAAAGGAAAAAACTGTTGCTAAGGGCTCAGCCACACAGCTTTAGGATCCCTTCTGAAAAGACCTACTTGTGTGAAGGTGAAGGATTTTCCTCATTTGTGGACAGGAATACCTAGAGAAAACTGGCAGGAGTATGGTCCAGAGACCATAGGCAGTGAATGATGGCAGTGAACAGACAGCAGGGCAAAGATTCTGGGCAGTAGTTGTGCTTGCCTATGAGGGTGCCTATCACCAATGGAGGAGGGTCTGAGGGAGGAACAGATTTAAATAACAGAAAATAAGGAAAATACAAGATTTCTAATAAAGAAGGTGGATGATCTCTAAAATTAGTAATATTGCTGTAAAAGTGAAACAAACATCTTTAAATATAGGTGCAGCCATACATTTTAAATTTCACGGTTATTCCAATTGGCTCTGCAAATGAAACCTTCATGAGTTTGTGTTCCACCAGCAGGATATGAGTGTGTGCACACCGAGAGCTGTTCTGGCTGTTGCCACCTTTTGTTCTTCCCTTCCTCATCACTGTTTATGGTCGACGAGAGAATCCCCTTAATGTCAAGTAGCCTTCAGTAATATGCAACTAAAGGAGAGGTGGATTCTGAAGCAACTCAGAAACGTTTCAGAGCTGTTCATTTTGAACCCGCAACACTTGTGGGCTCTGCTGTCAGATGTTTTAGCTATCAGGTGTGATGACTTGTACTGTGTCACCTTGTTTAAGCTGGAACTACATTTCCAGAATCCCCTTCCCTGTATAGTTTTGGGTTCGAGTTGACTAAAAGAGGAGTTTGCACAGAATTTGCGATTGCTCCCTGCAGTTCATTGTGATTAGGTAGTGACAGACAGATGTGGAGATGTTAGCAAGAGGCTCCAGCCTTTTCTTGCTCTTCTCTGCACTGTATCCAGCTGTTTGTCCCAAGTGCTGATCCTGCTGAGCAATATGGACCCAGGCCCATCATGAGATGCTTGGTGTCTTAGTCTATTTAGTGTTGCTGTAAAAGAGTACCTGAGGATGGGTAATTTATTTATTTATTTATTTTTAAATTTAATTTTGTTTTATTTTAAGTTCCAGGTAATCTATTCATAAGGGATCCTCTCCCATGACCCAAGCACCTCCCATTAGGCCTGTCCTCCAACACTGGAGGTCAAATTTCAATGAGAGATTTTGTGGGGACAAGCATCCAAACTGTAGCACTTGGCAGCAAGTCCCAAGTCCTTTTCCCCAGCTCCTCCTTTGCCATCCACTTCTCCATCTGGAGGGGCCAATTCCTCCGCTTTGCTGGCTGGGGACTCCTAGGACTCTCCAACCTCACTTTTAGACCTGCCCTTTCTCAGCTCCTCTTGCAATTGTGCAAGCTTTGATTCCTATAATAAATCCCTTGTCTATAAGTCATAGTAGTTCTGCCTCCTTAATTGAACCCTGGCTGACTCACACCTTTGGTTTGAAAATCAGGGGGAAACATGATTTTTTTATAGCTAGTTTTCCTTAACTTCCTTTAAATACATACACATAATACAGCAGAAATACTTTCGGCTTTCATAAATGCTTTTTATCTTCCATGACTGTTTCCAGCATCTCTTGAAATTACAAGTGTTACACAGGTATTTTTGCTGTCAATGTATATCATAATAGGATTGCTTTGTCCTGTAATTAATCAGTAGAGATTTCTTCTGGAAGTTTGTTCTTTTGAAGAAACTTGTATTTTTCTGAAAAACTGTCATTTCTTCAAGTGGCTTCATTTGCAAAAGATTTGTTTAATGTCCTATGGTTTCATTCTTACAATGTTAGAAGTTCTTTAATTAGTTACAGGTGTTGAATGAGGTCACATGGGTTTTTTTTTTTTGTTTGTTTTTGTTTTTTTTTTTTTTTTTTGCCATCAGTGTTAGGGAGTTCTGTCCTAAGGCTTTTGTGTAGAAATGTATCTTTTAATATAATTGACACAATGTAAGATTGGCTTACTAGTTTTTAAACTACATGAAAAGAGCAAGATTGTCTCTTTTACTGAGAACAGTAAGATGTTACAACTGAATTGGGTTTTTCTAGAGGTAATTTTTATTTAGCTTTAAAAATTTTATCACCAACAAAATGTGTATTAACGGTTATGAAAGCAATAAGTAAGATTAGTGACAAGATAGAAGAGTAGCCTATATCACAGATTTTAATGTGGCCTATAATATAGTAATAAATATATAATATTTTTAAGAGTATGGCAAATGTGAAAAAACTATGATTTAATAAACTTTAATTTAGGAATTTTTATAGAGACTAAAATTAAAATTATTCCATCAAAAGCATAAATATGTTTTGTATTAAGATATTATCATTTTTAAACAATCAAACTCTTCAACATGGCATTATCATGCCCCCACAGTATCCAAAGAAAGGATTTTTTTTTAATAATATGGAATCATATTCAAAAGGAAATTTTAGATTTAAAACTTACATGAAAGCCTTATCAGTTAAGGATTTCTTGATTTGAAATAATATCTCCCTGGATAACTTCCTATTTGTATCATAAAATCCTTGTCCTGGAGATGGTTCTATTTCTGTCTTTTACTTATATTTGAAAGTGGCTGTTTTAGACATATATGATTCAAATCTCTGATGGGCAGCAGTCTACTGGAGAGCCACGTATCTCCAGTCTCATTCAGTCAAATGATGTGACCAACAGTGAAATGATTTATTCTAATGTGCTGTATGTTTGAAATTCTCTGACCCAAATTTGAAAAGTCCATGTCAGACATGTTGAAAGCTGAAATAATTATTTCAGTCTCAAACATGCCTTTGGACATATGGAGAATTATCACAGTATCATCTTATTCCCATTGACCCAGTTACAACTTGAGGAAATATGTGTCAGTCTATAGGTGATATTATAGTAATGATTGAAGATTGGTAACTCTCTATTTTTATGTTTGGGTTCTGAAGTCATAAAAGAAACAGAAGTGAGCTCATTTCCTTTGGGAAATTGGCATCAAGGCCTCTAACTTATCTCTATATAATTGTATATTCTTTATTAAAGTTCATCTTTACACAATATCTATTGACTCTTCTCTTGCCTTCCACTTTCCCTTCTCCTTGCCTTCTGGTAATAGATAAATCTGAAATTCTGAAATACAATTTAACTTTCTCAATTAGGAATTCTATCAACTCTCATGAAAGGTGATTGCCATGTTACATATTACACAATGCAATTGTGCTGAGAACTGGATATCCCAATTTTGCTCCAGACAGTGAACCATAGAAATCAGTTTCCGCAAGTCCAATATTATTGACTCCAAATAGATGATCATTGCAGTAGTCATCTCATTGCAGTATCAGTGATACATTTAGCATTTAGGAAAGTATTATATTTTAGAAAAGAGCAATGCTGAATAAAAACCAGCTCAGTAACACAAATAGTTGACTCATCACTGAACTGTTTTTAAAAAATAGTTGAAAATAACTCACTTTTGTCAATATATTTGATTAACATTTCAGAAATTTACTATGATTCCTATTATAGCTCTGAAATATGTCTTGTGAGCATTACTTTGTGTAAATATGTTTTCAGAAAGTCATCTCTAAGAAAATTAAGTGAACCACATTTTACAAAGCTTGCTTAATTAAAAATGTGTATTCTATTTAGGTTATGCTTTTCTTAAAGAATCGATTTTTTTCCCTTTAGATCTACTGCTTCCAAGAATGTTTATTATCTAGCATGTGACTGTTGGAGATCTATAAAAATTGTTGTAAAACTGTATTATAATTAGAATAACACTTGTGGTAGAGAATGAAAAGAAAACATTTGTAAAAGCATTGTTATAATTCAGCTAATAGAGTAAAGAAAGACCACAGAGTGAGGTTTTGCTTAGACTTTTTAAATGGCTCTAAATATTGTTCTCTTAAGTGATACTGTGTTTGAGAGTCTTACATATTTATAAGTTTGTCAGATATGTCTTACAGTGTTTTCTACTAAAATATATGTAAATTCTAATAAACTTGTTCCCATTAAACTGAGTGAAAACCTAGCCATGAGTACTGGTTATTTTCAGAAACTCACTAAGAAAGGAACAAAATTTAGTGAAGGCATTGCATAACTTTGGCTACTGCATATAAAAATAGCAATTAAGAGCAAAGACTTTGGAGTTATCCAGACCCAAGTCATACCAACTCAGAGTCCAGTAATATAATTATCAATGTCTAGGTTGCAGTCAACTTCTATATAAAATCTATTTTATGCCTGTAATCCTAGCACTTTGGGAGGCTGAGGTGGGCAGATTGCCTCTGCTCAGGAGTTTGAGACCAGCCAGAGCAACATGGGAAACCTCATCTCTGCTAAAAATACAAAAACTTAGCTGGGCATGGTGGCATGTGCCTGTAACCCCAGCTACTCAGAAGGGTGAGGCAGGAGAATCGCTTGAACCCGGGAGGCAGAGGTTACAGTGAGCCAAGATCACACCACTGCACTCCAGCCTGGGTGACAAAGTGAGACTCTGTCTAAAACAAAAAACAAACAAAAAAAAAACCCAACACCTATTAGAGTTATTTTTTTCCTCTGTCCTTTTAGCTTGTTTTTCTAAAGGATGGTTAAGTCATCTTATTCAGACAAAAATTGCATTTCATGTATGGGATTTTTTTTTTTTTTTCTTTTCTAATACTGTTCGGGATTGGGGCAAGAGGCAATGTTAAAAAAAAACAGAAATTTGAGTTTTTGGAGAGATCAGATCTTTAAATAAATAGAAAGAGTAACATTTAGTACATGTGAATCAATTTGGTAAATACTGAATGAAGAGCCGAGTTACTTTTGAGTGGGATTTAGTCATCTTAATTTTCAGCACCTTGAATAAATAAGCCTTGAATTAAATTACTTCATGAGAGTTTTTCTCAGGATGAGAAAAACTTGCTTTACTTTGGGCTGCTGACTTGCTGACTTACTATATTGATTTAGTGCTTGAGATGTAATCAGAAGAGATGATTTTAGTGAACTCATTTTTGGCCTGGGGTGTATGTTGCAGATGTGCGTAGGTTGTTGTCTGTTCGTATTTGTCCTGATCTATGGTTTCAGAGTCTCTGAACTGGTTGCTTGTTCTGCCAACTGTTTTGCATCGAATCCTTTTGACTGGAGGTCAAACAGCGACACGTTTAATTGACAACATTTCATTGAGGATACAACTGTTTCTGTGACTTGATGGTTAGTGACTAAAGCTGATCTAATTAAGCCTATGTAGTGCCAATTAACAATGCCCAATTAGGTATTCTCTTTGGCTTTCAAGTTTTGCTGCTGGAAAGCTCAGAGAGGAAAGCATCTCTTCAGGATGACAAGGATATGAAAAATGATAATGGCAATGGAATGCCAGTTATTTTAAAGAGTTTCAGGTGATCACAATTAAAAATTTGAGTAGACAGCAAAAAGTATTTTTTCCAGTTGATGTCTTCCAAAGAAAAATAGGAAATGTCTTCCTGTGTGCCATTTTTTCTTAATTGCTGAAAATTATTATAATGATGATAGCTATCATATTTTGACTTTAAAAAAATGTGCCAGGCACTTTACTATATTTCATTTGTTCTTCACATCATCCTTACACTGTAGACTTCTTTAATATGACTGCTTTACAGAACGGCATGCTACTTTTACCTTTCTGAATCTCAGTTGTTTCTTCTCTACAAAGAAAGTGATAGGTGGAGTTGGAGATTTTACCCAGGTCTGTTTAACTCCAATATCCTTGCTCTTACTACTGTTCTTGCAGTATGCTAAATATGCAGTGTATTCATTTTACTTGGTTGCTTTCCTTGTGAGTTTCTGACAATTAATTTGTCTTCTACTCAGCTTGATGGAAACCAGTTTATTATAAGACAGGGCTTGACCAATGTTGTGATGGTTCATATCCAGGGCAGAAATTATTGCCAGAGGGTACACAGGACAGCACTCTAAGAAAAAACTGTGTTTGCTTCTGAGAAAAAGGTGGGCTTCAGCTTTCTGAGTGTAAGCAAATATAGGAGACAAGAAGACTAACCAGTGAAGACAGTGAAGGAGCCTCAATGGTGTGACATCAGCTGGCCGAATGCCTTCTGTAAAATACTTCTATAGCTCCCCATTGCCTTGATGATAAAACCTTCCACGGCTCTTTCCGTTTGAACCTTTACCTGCTTGCCTGTGAGTAACAGTGATGATGACAGTGACAGTAATAGCTGAAATAACCAAACTTAATGGAGCGCTTGTTAGTTTTTTGGTTTAGCCATCTCTGTAATGATTCCTTTCATTGTTTACAATATACAAAGGTAATAAATGAACTAACTGGTCGAGGTAATAGTTTTTAATTAATCACGAGTTTTCAGGCTCTGGGATAAAGCATTCATGTGGGTTCATTTAATTTTTAAAACAACCTTCGTCATCATTTCACAGTTGAATAAACCGAGTTTCAGAGACATTAAGTAACTTGCCTAATGTCACACAGCTGGGTGAGGGATGAAGGCCAGATTGATACCTGGGTTTGCAGATTCTAAATCTGGTATACTGAACCAGAATACTCTCATGGCCTTATAGGGGATCAGATGGGTTCTCTGATTTTAAATAAAGATGACTGACAAACAGAGGATATCAGCTGTGGTCTGCAGATGTGTGCTGTTTGGTTTATTAAACATATTTGATTTGGAGGCAGTTTTTGTTTTTGTTTTGTTTTGTTTTGGTGGTTGGGGAGGGGAGCTACCCTGTTTGCTAAAGGCCCCATTTGTCACTGGGTTACTTCATGCACCCAACTTCCCTGCAAAGGAAGATATTTGTGTTAATAACTCTCGTCTAAAAAGTCAAGATTAGAGACTTCTTTCATTCATGGAGTGTGATAAGAAATAAGGATTCCACAACCCCCTTCCCCCAGGATATTTTGTTACCTTGCCAATAATTTTAAAATATTGCTTGCTTTTAGTTGTAATCCATTTCCTCCTCCCTTGCCCAACCCTATCGATATATAGAACAACTGCTCAGAAAACTGTTGGTTTCCAATAATGCAGTTATTAACTATGACCTTTGTCTTGTCTTTAAACCTTCCCCCACATAATCCAGTCTTCCCTTTGACATCTCTGATGGTTAGCTCCTCCTACTGGCCGACTGGTGCCTCTGCCACATGGAGTACCATTACATAGTAAAATTAATACCTCCTTCCAGGATTTATTTAGCTTCTTCTGACACACTCAAAAGAGCAAGGGAACACATGCCTTGCTTTCCCTTGGGAAGGTCAAGTATTAGATGATTAAACTGGTAGGAAGCATTTGAATATCCTCAGTAAACAAGCTTTGTATTTTGGCACGTAGATTTTTTTTGAAGTTCTTCACTGCATTTATTTTCAAAGTTAGTTTGAGAGAGCTTTTACCAGTTACTTGGAAGTTATGTGCCATTATTGGTTTCCTTATTGCTTAAAAAACAAAAAAAGAACTTAAAATCAGCTACCAACTCTGGATTTTTCTTTTTCAGATGCAAAAGAAATTGTTTTAAAAGCCCAGATCTTAGCTGGAGGAAGAGGAAAAGGTGTCTTCAATAGTGGTTTGAAAGGAGGTGTTCATTTAACAAAAGAGTAAGTCTGGAGGTTGTTATTCCTTGTCTTTTGGCAGTTACAGAAGATCTTGCTCAAGATGGAAAGGCACACTGAGGATGGTTGTGGTGGGGTAGGAGCAGGCCAAAGCAACTAGAAGAAACTGAAATCATAGGTAAAGGGCTCTGGCAGTGCCCTAGTTTTGCTTCTGCTCCCACAAAATGACTTTTCTTACTAATTGGTGAAAACTTGGCAGACCTTCTGTCCTAGACAATCAATGATTCATCATAAATGTTGGAAATGATACCACTTCCAACTGAAATGCTACTTCCATAATGTCACTCCTCTATTCAAGAACCTGCAGGGACTCCCCATTACCAGTGACATCTGGGGTACCTCCCCTCTGATAGTCCAAGCCTTCCTTTATTTGAGCCTGTCTTTTCAACTTCATCTTCTGCATCTCCTAGCACTGAACACTTTTCTCTCCTCCCTGTTCCTGTCACACATCTTTTTACTATTTACTTTGATCTTTACCCTCTTCCTTTCCCTCTCATTGTTCAATATCTTGCCAGTTTTCCACTGTCGGATCTTCAGTCAACTCTTATCTGAATCTGGTGTGCATTTCAGCGTTCTCTCTTTACTGTGACTGTAACTTTTTTGGGTGAAGAGGTCACAAAGCATCTTTTGTTTCATTTATTCATTCATGAACTCATTTTTATTTTGCTCTCAGTGAGCTTCTAGTACAGTGCTAAACATGCAGCACATAAGCAGAAAGACTCACGGATTTTGTGAGGGTGAAGGCAAACCCTTTGCAATGTAGACATGAGGCTCTGTGTAAGGACTTTGCTTTACATGATTTTCAACAAACATTCATTTTCTGCTTGTTTTCTCTTTCTCTTAGCCCTAATGTTGTGGGACAGCTGGCTAAACAGATGATTGGGTACAATCTAGCGACAAAACAAACTCCAAAAGAAGGTGTGAAAGTTAACAAGGTAATGTGGATACTTTGGGTCATTTTCTATATATGTGTTAAAAAATAGAAAAGAAAACTATCCTTTAGTTTTTGACAGAATCTAATGAAGTACTGCTCTTTGGCAGTGTGCCATTTTATTTTTTAAAGCTCATCTAATCTGTTTAGTAAGTAGTATGTCTTGGAGGAGAAATAAAAAGGGCTCTATGATAGTAATATTATTTATTATCGTTAGCATTTAGCAAAAGTGGGTGAGGGTGAGTGACCGAGCAATGGCTTTCCCTCTGAGAACACAGATGCATTCTATTTAGTTGAGAAGCACTTGCTATGACAGCCTTATACTCCGTGAGGGACATTCGCTGCTCCCACACAGTGGCCCTCAACCCCAGGCGTGTCTGTCAGAATTACCTATTGTGGTTGTTTTTCTAAATGCCCCATTCCTTATTTTAGGATGACTATAATTTTGAGCCATTTTTATTGCTGGGGGTATATTGCATTAGGAAGGTCAGCTGAAGTACACAAGTATGTATAGCATGTGGACACACACCCCTCATCCACACATAGAAAATAAAGCCCAGAGGAAAGGGGCCTACCTCAGTCATGAATTTGTGAGTGGTAGAGCTGAGACCGGAACCTAACTCTCCCTCCTGCCAATCTACCTTTCACCATCCCTTTTGTGTATCCAGACACTGGAACTAGCTACCTGGGTTGCAGGATCCAGTGCGAAATAAAAAGTCAGGGACCCGTGTTAAAATTTCAAGACAGCTATAGCTAAACATTAAATCCCTATACAACTACACAGATCACATGTATCAGCCCTGAAAAGCATCCATGGTTAGAAGGTCCTATCCTAACAGCGAATTAGGGTCCCACATTTTGGGGTGGCAGCTGTCTGCTCCATTGACATAGCATCACAGATCAGTGGTCTCTACCAGTGCACCATGCTGCAGGACACAGCAGTGGTAACATCCTGTTTTTACTTCTCAGGGAGAGTTTTGTGGAAAACTCTTAAGTTGTTGTATTTTTTTAATATCTTTTTTAAATATTTAATTTAATGTATTTCTTAATATATATTTTTAATATTTTTATAATATCTTTTGTTAATTTTTGTGGGTACATATATTTATAAGTAGGTGTATATATTTATAAGGTACATGACATGTTTTGATACAGGCATACAATGTGTAATAATCCCATTACAGTCCTTTTTCTTGCAATGTAGCAATCTGTGATATGGATATACCTACCACAGTTTGTTTAACCATCATCTGTTGAAAGACATCTGGGTTGGCTCGTTTTTGGCTATTACAGATAAAGCCACTCTAGACATTCATGAACAGGTTTTTGGTATAAATATAAATCTTCATTTTGGGGGATAATTTTTGGGTTATATGGAAGTCGTATGATTAGTTTTTTAAAGAAACTGATGAATGTTTTTCAGTATGGCTGTTCCATTTTACATTGCCATCAGCAATGTGTAAGTGATCAGGGTTCTCCACATTCTAGCCCGCATTTGGTGGTGGTGGTATTATTTAGCCATTCTTATGGGTGTGTAGTGATATTTCATTGTGATTTTAATTTGCATTTCCCTAATGGCTAAAGATGTGGAACATCTTTTCATGTGCTTATTTGCCATCTGTAGATTGTGATTGGTGAATTATCTGTTCATGGATGCTATGGTCTGAATGTTCCCTCCAAGATGCATGTTGAAATTTAATCCCCATTGTGGTGGCATCAAGAGGTAGAGCCTTTTGGGAAGTGATTAGTCATGAAGGCTCTGTCCTCATGAATGGATTAGTGCAGGCTTGTCCAACCCATGGCCCACAGGCCACAGGCATCCCAGGGTGGCTTTGAAGGTGGCCCAAGACAAATTTGTAACCTTTCTTAAACATTATGAGAGTTTTTTTTGCAATTTTAGTTTCTTAGCTCAGCTATCGTTAGTGTTAGTGTATTTTATGTGTGGCCCAAGACAATCCTTCTAATTCCATTGTGGCCCAGGGAAGCCAAAATATTGGACATCCCTGGTAGTGCTTTATAAAAGGGCTGAAGGGAACTAGCTTACACCTGTTTTGCATTTCCACTTTCTGCCATGTGAGGATGAAGCAAGGAAGGCCATGTCACTAAATGGCAGTGCACTGATCTTGGACTTCCCAGCCTCCAGAACTGTGAAACAATACATTTTTGTCCTTTGTAAATGACCAAATCTCAGGTAGTTTGTAACAGCAGCATGAAGAGACAAAGCAAATTTCTTTTGGCCATTTTCTGATTAGATTATGTTTTTACTATTGAGTTTTGAGTTGTTCTAGGTACTAGTCCACTGTTGGATATGTGCTTTCTAAGTATTATCTGTTACACTATATAACGTATATATTCATTTTTTCAACAGGGTCATTTGCAGGGCAAAAGTGTTTAATTTTGATGAAGTCTAATACATCAATATTTCCTTTATGGATTATACATTTTTAGTTTCAGATCTAAGTCCTCTTTACCTTGCCCTTCATAATAAAAATTTTCTCATGTTTTTTCTAGATGTTGTATAGTTTTATGTTTTATATTTAGGTTTGTGATCCATTTTGAGTTAACTTTTGAATAAGTTGTGAGACTGAGGTCAAGTTTATTTTTTAAGGGGCAAGAGGGCTATAATATTCAATTGCTCCTGCACTATGTTTTGAAAAGGCTTATCTTTTCTCCATTGAATTGCTTTTACATCTTTGTCAAAATTCAGCTGGGCATATTTCTTTGGGTCTGTTTTGGGGTTCTCTGGTTTGTTCCATTGATCTTTGTGGCTGACCCTCCACCAATACCACAGAGTCTTAATTACTGTATTTATATAAATTCTGAAATTGAGTAGAATAACTCTTCTCACTTTATTCTTCTTTTCCAAAACAGTTTTACCCGTTCTAGTTCCTGTGCCTTTTTATGTACAATCTAGAACAATTTTGTCTTTATCTACGAAAACATCTTGCTGAGATTTTGATAGGAATCTTATTAAACCTGTATATGAATTTGGAGGGAATTGGTTTTTTGTTATGTTAAGCCTTGCAACCCATGAATATGATATGTCTCTCCTTTTTTTAGGTCTCCTTTGATTTATTTCATCAGCATTGTATTGTTTTCAGCATATACGTTTGGTGTATGTTTGTCAGACTTACACATACATTGTTCTCTTTTAAAGCAATTACAAGTGGCATTGGATTCTTAATTTCAGTGTCCAACATGCTCATTGTTAGTTGGTATTGATTTCTTTTTATTTATTTATTTATTATTATTATTTTTTTATTATACTTTAGGGTTTTAGGGTACATGTGCACAATGTGCAGGTTTGTTACATATGTATCCATGTGCCATGTTGATTTCCTGCACCCATTAACTGGTCATTTAGCATTAGGTGTATCTCCTAATGCTGTCCCTCCCCCCTCCCCCCACCCCACAACAGTCCCCGGAGTGTGATGTTCCCCTTCCTGTGTCCATGAGTTCTCATTGTTCAATTCCCACCTATGAGTGAGAACATGCGGTGTTTGGTTTTTTGTCCTTGCGATAGTTTACTGAGAATGATGTTTTCCAGTTTCATCCATGTCCCTACAAAGGACACGAACTCATCATTACTTTTTAAATGCTTGTTGAAGTTCCCTAGTGAAACGTGAGCCTAGAGATTTCTTTGTCTGTGCCTGTTAATGTTTTTGGGTTGCTGGCTTCTCTAGCACCCAGCACACTGCCTGAGATTTATGAGGCCAAAGAAAACACAGGAGACTCACTACCATGTGCTTCCTTGGACCGCAAGCTCCCTAGCTAGTCTCCCTTCTTCTCTATAACTTTCAGAGTCACCTTAAGTTTTATGTATATATATGTCCAAGGTTTTTATTTGTACTTAGCAGGAAGAATAGGGAAAAATGTGTCTACTCCATCTTCTCAAAAGTAGAAGTCCACAGATTATAGAACCTTTTGATTCTAAATTTGTTTGAGAAGCTATTTAAACACATACACACATTTATACACATCAGATATTTGTTTTCTAAGTCTGTGCCAATGTGTTATGTGTTCCTGGGGCTAGTACTAGGGCCTGTGAGACAGTGCTACTCATCGTGCAGTCCAGGATTCAGTACCAATAGTGGTTACTGCTCTGTAATCAATTTAAAATTCAAGAATGTACTTTTAATCTTCTGTGTTCATGGATGTGTTACAAATAGTTTGTACACTAGCACTCATCTCCTGACCACAATTCAGTGGTAGATAGGTCAAAAAAAGTTAAAAAGCTTTCTATACTGGTGGATTCCACAAAGACGATGTGTCAACATATTCTTTGTGTAACTCACAGGTGAAGCTCTTTTGAAATGTTTCTAATGGAGTTGCTCAGGGATGAGTATTTGTGGATTCCATTTAGATTTCTCTATAACACTTCCTAAAATACTCTGTCATCCTCGGTCATTTGGAAGGCATGACGATGTCAACAAACTGGTCTTTGTTGTATAAAATTTCTTGAATTATCTCTTGATAATTATCATTTTCCTGGTGGCATTGTCTTAAAGACTCATACGTTACTCCTAGGAAGCAAGAGCTGTTTCAGACAGCAGCTAGGCTTCACAAATAGAAATTTGGTGGAATACAGAGCACATCTGTCAACATTTTTGAAGATTAAGAATAGGACTCTTGAATGACACTTATCCTAAACAGTTATAATTTTGTGTTGCCTTTAAGCATAACTACTGAAAGTCATTAAGTATTATTCACTAAACTAACTCTGCATTAGAAAATGAACAGTATTATGCCAGTAGACCTGAAAGCATATACCAAACGCATTCCTCATTTTGTATTTTGTGCCAATCAAATTTCTTAAAACAGCTTTCTCTTCTAGAGAAAGTTTTAGAAGAAATGATTATATTAATTTCTTAAAATGTTTGTATTAATGTTGATGCTTAGAAAGGCAGACTTTTTGTTATTTCTATAAATGACAAGTTGTTACTGTATTTTATAAGGAAAGAATAGGGCTAAGTATTTTTGCTTCAAATATTGTCCTACACCTCAATCAGAAATTCTGAAAGAATTGACGGTTTCAGGCAACCTGAAGACAGAGAATTAGGTACTGACTGATGGTTCGACCTTCACTGTTGGTGAGAACAACCAACTTGAAATCAGAATGGTTCTGTGCTAATTCTAACACCGTGTGCTGAGAAATAGTTTTTATGTACTTATGAACTTCCATTTCTGATAAATCAATATAAAGACCTGTATATTTTATTTTTAGCTAATGGTAAATTCAACAAAAGTTTGAAAAAGAGGAGTTCTGTATTCATTACATTATAGCTTTTTATATCATCATATATTTATCCCATTTCGTGTGACCTAAAACTTAAGTGTTTTTGTGGTATCTGAGTAGTTAAAATCTAATGCTACTTAATCTACAACTTTTTTTTGTGCAACCCATCACTAAACTACTTGTAAGAAAAGCAATGTGGCTGGGCGCGGTGGCTCACACTTGTAATCCGAGCTCTTTGGAGGCCCAGGTGGGCAAATCACGAGGTCAGGAGATTGAGACCACGGTGAAACCCCGTCTCTACTAAAAATACAAAAAATTAGGCCAGTCGCGGTGGCTCATGCCTGTAATCCCACCACTTTGGTAGGCCGAGGCGGGCGGATCACGAGGTCGGGAGATCGAGACCATCCTGGCTAACACGGTGAAACCCCATCTCCACTAAAAAATACAAAAAAATTAGCTGGGTGTGGTGGCGGGCACCTGTAGTCCCAGCTGCTCGGGAGGCTGAGGCAGGAGAATGGCGTGAACCCGGGAGGCAGAGCTTGCAGTGAGCTGAGATTGTGCCACTACACTCCAGCCTGGGCGACAGAGCAAGACTCTGTCTCAAAAAAAAAAAAAAGGAAAGAAAAGAAAAGCAATGTTAGTGCTTTCATTGTTTTCACATCTATTACTGATTATTTATGGGATTGTTTTTATATTATTCAAACATCCAAGACATCTTTCACCGTTCTTGTTAGGTGTGTAAGTTGGAACAACCTCTCTGAAGCACTTTGACAGTACTTACGAACATTTTAAATATTCATAATTTAAAACCTAGACATTTCACTTTCAGGGTACTTATCTACAGGGATAGCAAAAGAAGTGAACAAAGATATATGTACAAAAATACTCACGAAAGTAGCATTTTAGGAAAATTGCAGTTCATGTAAATGTCTGTCAGCAGGCCAGGCACCATGACTCATGCCTGTAATCCCAACACTTTGGGAGGCTGAGGCGAGTGTATTGCTTGAGTCCAGGAGTTTGAGACCAGCCTGAGCAACATAGCAAGACCCCATCTCTACAAAAAATAAAGCAAAAATTAAGTGGCTGTGGAGGCACGTGCCTGTAGTTTCGGCTACTCAGGAGGCTGAAGTGACAGGATCGTTTGAACCTGGGAGGTCAAGGCTGCAGTGAGCCACGATTGTGCCATTGCACTCCAGCCTGAGAGCAACACAGCAAGACCATCTCAAAATAAATAAATAAATACATGCAGGAACATGGTTAAATAAATATTGTCATATAAATACCATGTAATCACAATGAAGAGAGAAGACCTTAGAAAGATTTTTAAGTTGTAGTATTAAGATTTTAAAAAAGAAGCCAGGCGTGGTGGCTTACGTCTATAATCCCAGCAGTTTGGGAGGCCGAGGCAGGTAGATCATTTGAGGTCAGCAGTTCAGGACTAGCCTGGCCAACATGATGAATCCCCATCTCTACTAAAAATACAAAAATTAGCCAAGCGCGGTGGCAGGCACCTGTAAGCCCAGCTACTCAGGAGGCTGAGGCATGAGAATCGCTTGAACATGGGAGGCAGAGGTTGCAAGGAGGCGGAGGTTGTAGTGAGCTGAGATTGTGCCGCTGCACTACAGCCTGGGTGACGGAGTGAGACTCTGTCTTTAAAAAAAAAAAAAAGATTTAAAAAAAGAAAGGCATCCTAGTGTGTATAATGTGCTTCCACATGTAGGATGATTCCATTACTGCAATGCTTGCAGATACATAGGAAAGGGCTAGAATGTTAGCAGAGGTTTTTCCTGGTGGGGCTGTTACGTGCAGTTCAAGTCCTACAGAGCAAAAGGACACTTTGCTGAAGCAGTGAGTCCCCACTCACTCGTGGAATTGAATGACATTCTTCCATCCCACTTGTCCCTTTCCTAGTCATGGTCCTGGCAAGTGACCACATATTCCCAGAGGAACGGGTGCCTTTTTCTAGTTATCACAGAGGTTCCTGGTAGGCTCATATCTGCCCTGACTTCTGGGGCCCAAGGGTTTGTTTGAGGTAGAGCTGTGTAGCAGGGGCTGCTTTCACTTTCTCATTTATATATTTTTGGTATCGTTTGTATTATTTTTGAACAAGCAAATATTCTTTTTGTAAATTAAAAGGAAGTATAAAATGAAATAAAATATAGTGATAGAAGAGACAGAAATATACAAACATATGAAGCATCAGACATACTGTAAAAGAATCCATCTGTGGCAATCATACTTGGTTTTCCACCAGTGAAATCTGAGAAAAGTCAGTGTAGTAATATATATATGTACTGTTAATATCTCAAATTAAAATAACAGCCACTTCTCTAGGGTTTTTCTTAAGCGACACAGTTTCTTGAGGAAGGACAAAAAAGAAGATTAAAGTGGGAAGGTTCGTTGAGGCAAACCAAATACCTGTCGCTGGAACAAGTTAACGGGATCAAAATTAAGGAGGTGAAAATGGGCATTGTGTGCACCATGAGAGCAGAACTCTCAAAGCTCTGCAAACTCACTCCTTGGGCTTTAAGAGCCGGAAAATGAAGCCGTTTGATTTGTGTAGCAAGTTTGTATAGATTTCCAAGTAGAAATCAGCTTAATGCTGAATTAATTTGACTTTCCCACTAATGTGGTAGGTGATGGTTGCTGAAGCCTTGGACATTTCCAGAGAAACCTACCTGGCAATTCTGATGGACCGGTCCTGCAATGGCCCTGTGCTGGTGGGCAGCCCCCAGGGGGGCGTCGACATTGAAGAGGTGGCTGCTTCAAACCCAGAGCTCATTTTTAAGGTATGTTTAAATTCCTGGCTACCTGCTATTAATTGATTGTTTTTGTAGAAGTTGTTAAATATTTAATGTGGAGTCTAAGGCCAGGAGCAGTAAATCTGTCTCTACAATTTAAGGTATGAGGATGTTGAGCCCTTTTTCTTTCTGGGTATCCAGTTGAAAGTTGGGTGGAATCAATGTATTCAGTGTTCAAAGACTTTTTATCTTTGCTTTTCCCACCCTTCCTTCTTTCCTTCTTCCTGCCTTTTCTTCCTCCCTGATTCCTTTCCATCCAATCTTCCTCAATAATTAACCAATGGGAGAGGATTGCTATATTTTCACTTCTCCTGGTTAACTTTCTTTCATTTAATATTATATATGATCTAGAAATTCTCTCCTAGGAGATGAATAAATTCTCTTTTAGCAGTTGTGAACTAGAAACTGCCTTGAGGTCTCTCAGTACTGTTGATGTCAACTAGAATCTTTATGAAGTCCAGATTCTGTCAGTTATTTTCAATCCTTGAAATCTTGACTCATTTATTGATATTAAGATTAGTTTCAAGTCAGAGATCTGAGGTCAGATTTAATCAGAGCACAAGTTTCTCAAAGTCTCCAAACCTCATTTTTAAATCAGTAAAATGAACGTGGGGTGATTTCTACCCTGTGGGGTTATAAGGATTAAATGAGGTGATGTGTATAAAGTGCTTCTTAACCTACTTCAGCTATAAGGAGAAAAACATAAGTTTTCAGATCTAAAATTCAAGTTTTTAATCTGGGGTCTTGGGGTCAAAATTACATTAAAATTTTCCACCAGAAACATTCATTATTTCTTTTAGAAAATGACTTTTTGTTTCCCTTTGAAAAGGGGAGGTTTTATTTATTAAATCTCTTTGTCTAAATAACGTACAATAGACACCCAGTTAGCATCCTCAACAGGTTCTTGGAAACTGCGACTCGAATGGAAACGATGTATAAGGAAACCAGTGTTACCATACATAGGCTAATTGATATAAACAAGAGTTAAGTTCCTATGGCATATTTCCGCTCACAGAAATGTCACCCAACTCCTAAATAAAGACCAACACACTTCTAATGTTACACATTGAAACAAATAGGAGCTATATATACGTTTCAGAAAGATTTCATAAAAACAAGTAAGATAATTATTTATCTAGTTATTCCAGCTCAGGGTCTCTGATGGCTAGAACACAGGGTGCAAGGAAAGAACCCACCCTGGATGGGACGCCATCCCATTGCAGAACACACTCACACACCACACCCACACTGACACCCACTCAGACTGGGACTGTGTATACATGCCAGTTGACCTGACATGTACAGATTTGGGATGTGGGAGAAAACCAGGGGACCCAGAGAAAACCTACTCAGACAAGAGGGGAATGTGTAGACTCCACAGAGACAGTGGCCTTGGCTGGGAATTGATTTTTTTTTTTTTTCTCAACCTTATAACAAAATGACCTTGAATGAAGTAACATTATTTGAAGACCTGCTGTACTCATACTTCAGTGATTGGTTTTAAAATATTTTCACTAATGTTATATATTTAAGTTAATTACCTTGGAAACTGAATTGAGACTTTTCATGCAGACTTACCAATAACACCTAGCTGTTTTCAAAGTTCACATTATTTAAAGCAGGCCATTCTATTTGTTAAGAGGATGCATGAAATAATGTATAATGACAGTGCTCGGTGTCTTTGAGACAATAGCATTTTGTAGAGCTAAGGTAACAGTAATAATTATCATCAATAGAGTGTTTAAATCATAAGTTAATATTTAACCTATCTATGACAGGCTTTAAACTTAACTAATAGTAGGCAGGAAAACCTTACTTTGGAAGCCTTCCAAAAGATGTCATAAAAATTAACTGACTAAATGTTCGTCAGTGCCATCTGTATAGTAATTAAAAGTGAAAACTGGCATCAGATTTTCTTGTCAGCATGCCACTATGAAGAATTGTATAGTTTTTGGAAGGGCTGCTTTATAGATGGTCTGCTAATTAAAACATACCCTACAGGCATCTGCGGTAGCCCTGCTCAGAGATCTCTGGATAGATGCCACACTTTAATTACTCATTTACAAATAAACACTAAGCATTTTCTTTTGAGGTTGTAAATCTTCTCAGTTGACTGTCTGAATTTTGTTTATTTGATTTATTTTTACTAGGAGCAAATTGACATTTTTGAAGGAATAAAGGACAGCCAAGCTCAGAGGATGGCAGAAAATCTAGGCTTCGTTGGGCCTTTGAAAAGCCAGGTATATAAGCCATTGGGGGATGGTGCATCTGACTTGTTTCAGAAAACATTTGGGAACTTGCTTAATTGCCTCTAGTGTTTGTGATTACCAGGAAAGAGGATTATTTATTGTTTTATAATTTTTTCCTCCAGCTGTTTATGATGAAGAAAAATATTTCCCTGATGTTTTAAAAGAGGATGTTTATGATGTGTCTTTCAATGTATTTTGGTATGTGTGTGCATGTGTATTGCATGTGGACACATACACTTTATGATAGATGGTAATCTATTTTTTCTGTAGCATTGCTGGTACTTAGCCACCTGGCAGGTGTGTGATTCAGCTTGTTCGATCTTTAGTTTCATCTTCTATAAGATGGGAATGATTACAGTTCCTGAGAGGCTTATTGTGGGTATTCAGTAGAATAATGTGTGGAAGTCCTTATTATAGTGCTCCATAAAGGTCCGCTCTTATTGGTATTAATATTAATAATACATGTTATTTAGCTAATTGCTATTCTTTCATAGCTAATGGGCATTCAAAATGAATATTGATGGCATAAAGTTGATATTTTATTGAGAACAGCTTAAAATATGCCAATTTTGTAATAATATCCCTTGGCTTGAAAGACCAAAACATTGGCCTCAGAGCTGTTGAGGGACAGAATCTGTCTTAGCATCGTCCCCTGCTCTGCCTTTGTTCCAGCTCATGGCACCTGATTATATGTCTAGTGGGGCAAGCTTCCTAGTCCCACAGCTAAATCAGATAAACTTACTTTTTCCTTCCTCTGTTACTCAGAGAGGCCACCTTAATGGCCCTAGATTGTGTACATGTGTGCGTGTGTGTATGTTCTCTGGCTTGGGGCTTTATGAAAAGGTTACAGAGTATGTCCTTAAATTTGGTTGGGCAGCATAATTCCCATAAGACAGTAGATGATGCACTCTTTTCTTTCTGTCTTGTCTTTTTCTTTTGATTGACTCTCTCTGGAAGTTTAATGGCAACAGTAGGCAAGTCAAAGAGGGGTAAAACAGAATAAGGTTTTAAAAAATATGTATGCTTAAATGAAGGGAAACCACTTACTTGAAAACAAATAAAAGCTCACTTTGAAAGCAAAAGATTGAAGATGGTAGAATGGAACAGGGTCATGTGGAACTAAACCTCGGGATGAGAGAGAAAGGGCCAGGATTCGATGGACAGTTAGAGGAACTAATTGCCATTTCTGAGACTAGCAAAGAGATGCCAGGAAAGTGATCTGTTGAAAGGAAGATACTGGAAGATTCCTGAATATGTGCTTCAGTGGTTGGTTTCACCTCCTGAAAATGAGGATACCAGTTACATCAGCCATTCATTTGATGTTTATTAAGGGGCTTCTCCTGTAGCAGTGGTGGTTACCAAGAGCCCATTTTCCGTACAGCCACTGTGGTCTAGCTGCACTGTCCGGCAGTCAGCTCCAGAGTTGCGCAGTGACCCTCCATTATCACTTTGGACATCTGTATTTCTCTTATTTATTTGTAATCACCTTTGCTAGATCCTAATCTTTACCACGGCAGGGACTTTGTCCATCGTACTCACTGCTGTGTTGCCAGTAGCTGGCAAAGTGCTTGTCATCTATTTTTATTGCCCAAGAAACATTTGTCACGCGCATGACTAGGTGAAACAACACTTCTAGGTGTCCACTTTGAAGAGGTTCCTAGAGACTCAGCAATAGGTGGCTTTTCATGGCAGAAAAATAAATCTGGAATGGGCAAAATCTGCTGACCACATATTTAAAAGCTCAGGAGGTGAACATAATAGAGAGTTCTAGAGTAGTTAATAACAGTATAATGTACATCACAAGATACTCCCCCCTCACTACATATTATACGAGAAAATTAAGAGTTATTTACAGCTCTTAAATGGCTTACTCTTGTTTTCCTGGTACCTGAAACACTCTACGTTTTAAGTGAGTTACCTATGGAAGGAAGATGAATATGTGAGAACTGAGGGGTCAGTAAGTGGCCATATTGTCAGTATACCTTTGAATTAATTTATCGAGGAAAGGAAATAAAATGTTTTAATTCATTTTAAATCTTCATTTTCTCAGCAGCTTGGAATGAGCACTGATAGGGTGCTGCTCAGTCTGCTGTGCCTTGGGGAAAAGAGAAAATGAAAAATAACCATTGTTCCTCAGGGGCTCACAGACCATTAGACATCTTCTTACTGGCTGAGAAGATACAGGAAGAGGGATGGATAAAGGAATGTGAAGGAGAGAGCGCGGGGGGTGGGGGGCTGCGAGGGGGGGGGCAGGCAGAGGGAGAGAGAGGTTGATATCAGCTGTAGACATGTTGGAAGTTGTTCATCTAGGGACACCTGAGTGCATTTCTATAGTAGAAGGGATATATGGCTTGGGAACCCAGGGAAAGCTGTGCACTAGAGTTGTAGGCTTGGGAATCTCTGCTTTTTGGAGCTTGCTTAAGCTGTGGGGATTAGTGAAATGCTCTACTGGGCCAGTGTACAGTGAGCAGATGGGACAGTGTAGAAGGGAAAACATTTAAACAATCATCAATGATCTTTTCCTAAAGAAATAGTATCTTAGAGGTCCCTTAGGTTCAACGTGATTTTGAAAGTTAAGTTACTTAATTTTCATCTTGGATGTGGTTTATGCATTTGGAGGTACCTCACTCATGGTTGAATATCATATAAAATGATAGTCTTGCAAAATTATTAATATCTTTCCTATGACTCATGCCTGTTGTCTCTAAAATGTGATTAATATTAGACATAACAAAAATAAAGATGATATTTTACTTTACATAACAATCACCAGTATTTGTTCCCAACCAAAGTCTATTTGTGTGAGAGTTTGTTGAAAAACGTTAAGACATAGGAAAGCTTAATATAGTAGTTCCCCCTTATCTGTGGAGGATACGTTCCAAGACCTCCAGTGGATGCCTGAAGCTTACCTACTACCAAACCCTATATATACTCTTTTTTTCTGGATATTCTAGATATTTATACTTAGGATAAATTTTAACTTATAAATTAGGTACAGTAAGATATTAACAACAGTATAAAATAGAACAATAGCAATATACTGTAATAAAAGTGATGTGAATATGGTCTCTTTCTCAAAATATCTCATTGTACTGTACTCATCCTTCTTGCGATGATGTAAGATGACACAATGTCTACATGGTAAGACGTGGAGTGAGTGATGTGAGCATTGTGATGTAGCATTGGGCTACTCATGACCTCCTGGCAATACTTTGTGAGGGACATCTACTTTGGATGATCCTGGATCATCACACCATTGGTGTCAATGGCTGGATGTCAGGAACAGATGATGTCAATGGTCAGGGATCCTGGATAGCTGAAGTTTTTTCACCACAACCTTTTAGAAGAACATCATAATTAGAAGTTTATCTCTTTCTTTTTAGTTTATCAAAGTGTGGCTGTAGAGGTTGTAATCCATCAGTGATTTTAGTGCTGTGTTCCATCCAAGGATCTTATTCTATAATTTTGTCCTTTCCATTTAATAACTTGGACTACAGTAGACCATGGGTAACTAAAACCACAGAAAGGGAAACTGAGGATAAAGGGTGACTATTGTATGACTGAAACTTACATGTTTGTCAAGTGTGTCTTAATTATCATCTATACTGTTCGTTTCTGAAAACATGAGTGCCATGAATTGTCAACATGTGCCTCTAGGATTTAGGCTGATGAAAAGATCAGATGGTCCAAGTCAGTGCGAGATCACTAACACCTCTTGAAGTGGTTTGTACTTCTGGCTAGATTTGAGAGGCATATGTGAATATTGATGATAATTTCTGGAATGCAAGAAAAATACTTAAAATTCTTAACCTGTTGAGACTTTTGTTTGATTAATAGACGATTTATTTCAGCAAGAATACACATTGTCATCATTGCCAGATTTAATATGAGATGTTAAATGTTGGATCCAGTTTTCCATCCTAAATAAGTTTTTCTTTCCTATTCCTGTCAGTTTTGAAAACATAATACCAGAAGAAGAGGTGCCGAATTCCACACAAAACTCCCAAGAGTGAGTTTTTAGGGGTGAAATTAGGATAGACATTTGCTGATCTTGCATAGGTCCAACCAATCAACGCAGAATCTTCAATGAGCCGTCGGCAGTTAGGGTCATTGTACTGAAGCAAGTACTCCCGTTTTAGCTGGTCTCTTACGGCCAACCGCTCGGCTTGTGCCTGGTAGGTTTCCAGGGATATGTCGTATTCCGCTGGGTGGAGGGTCGAGGGTGGAGTGGCCAGGCGCGATGGAGTATACTTTGGGAACGACGTCTTGGCGATGCAGCGCACAACTGTGCCTGCGCGGTTCTGAGGCCCTTCCTCCTTATGCTCCTGTTGAGACATTTTTAAAGATTTTTATAAACTTGTCAGGTTTTCATGTACGTATATTTGATTTTATGGACTTCAATTTTTAAAAATTACTTAACAGACAAAATAACAGTTGATGGCAAAAGTACAGAAAAACTTTTTGTACACAGTGGTTATGAGCTGAGAAAGTAGATGGCAGCAGTAAGCGACTGACTGCAAGTTGACCAGGAGACTGTTTTCTTTGACCTGTGCTTATTTTTAACGTTTGTAGAAAGCAGGAATGCTAATCTCAACTTGCCACATGCCATGCCATTCCCTGTTACACCTGGTCACACTTAACACATTCTGTCTGCCTAGCCCTTATAAACATTTAGTGAATAGCTTCTGGAATAAGACATCTTACAAGGGTTTGTCATTGTGAGATCTACAAGGGAGAACCAGCGTGGTTTGGAGATGTCTCCAAGATCAAATTATGTTTTAGCCTTGCTCAAAAAAATTATAGTCTGATTTGCACAACAGTAAAAATTAAAACAGAAAATATCCCCAAAATGCTGTGCTAATGTATAATTACAATGGGATTAATGTGCAGAAAATGCAGTCTGGTACTAAGCGAAGGTGGTGTAGGCTTAAGAAGTTCTGAAACAATTTCAGTGTGTATCTGTGGATGAATGGATAAACAAAATGTGGTATATACTATAATGGAACTTTATTGAACCTTGTAAAAGAAGATTCTGACACATGCTGCAGTATGGATGGGGCTTGAGGACATTGTGCTAAGTGAAATAAGCCAGTCACAAAAAGACAAACACTGGATGATTCCACAGGTACCTAGTGTATGTATAGAGATTCATATCTTTTATTTTATGTATGTATGTATGTAGAGATCTCTAATATCTATATATATCTGGTATCTATATATATCTATACATATTATCTATATACATATATATGGAGATATATATGGAGAGATATATATGTGTATATATATATAGAGAGAGGGGTGTGTGTGTGTGTGTGTGTGTGTGTGTGTGAAAAAATATATGGAGATGGAGAGAGAGGCAGAGAGAGAGATGCTATCTAGAATAGTCAAATTTATAGACACAAAGTAGAATGATGTTGCCAGAGGCAGTGGGAAGAGAAGAACGGGAGTTTGTTTAGCTACACAGAGTGTGAGGGAAGATGAAGAAATTCTAGAGATTGGTTGCACAACAATGTGAATGTACCAACTTGATCCTGCAGAACTGTGTAGACACTTCAAAATGGTTGAGATATGGTGAATTTTATGTTTTGTGTATTTTACCACAGTTTTTTAAAAAGGAAGTTTTGAAGTAGCTGGATTAGGTTATACATATATATGTACCCGGAAGTTATTTCTATTATGTAGTCCCCACTTAGAATTGAATTAATCTTTAATTCAACAAATATTTATCGAATGTTGACTCTGCAGAGGTTGTATCACTACAGTGGATGCCAAGGTGCCCAGGATACATAAGATGCCTGCCCCATGCAACTCACATTGCAAGCTCACATTGATGACCTAGAAAACCCCCTAAAATACAAAAAATATTCAGCAGTGAAGTATTTGCTGGCTTCACACTTCAACTCAAATTTTATTTGGATTAAAAAAATGGAAGAAATTATAAAGAATACTAGAAAAAATAATGGGATAATTTAAAAAAATACTGTCAGAATGGAACTAGCCTTTTAAAAGTCTGACACAAAGCCAGAAGCCATATAAGAGTGACATTATTATGAAATTTCCATGTGGCAAAAGTAACAAAAGCATGTTCAAAAGGTAAACGTTAAAGGGGCTGAGGCAAGAGGATTGCTTGAGACCAGGAATTCAAGAGCAGCCTGGGTAACATAGCGAGACTCCCATCTCTAGAAAAAATTAAAATAAAAAAATTAGCTGAGCCTAGTGGCATGTGCCTGTAGTCCAGCTATTTCATAGGCTGAGGTGGGAGGGTCATCTGAGCCCAGGGGTTCAAGGCTGCAGTGAGCCATGATTATGCCAGTGCACTCCAGTCTGGGTGACAAAGCAAGACTTTCTTGTACACACACACACACACACACACACACACACTCACACTCTTCCTATAAATTAATAAGAAAGAGACCAAAATCTCAACAGAAAAATAGACAAAATTCACAAAAAAAAGTCTCTTAAGCTCATAGAATAATGCGCAAAGTCATTCATAATAAAATAAATTCAAATTAAAACTATATGTGAGTGTACTCGTCTGTTCTCACGCTGATAATAAAGGTACACTCGAGACTGGATAATTTATGAAGGAAAGAGGTTTAATTTACTTACAGTTCCACATGGCTGGGGAAGCCTCACAATCATGGTGGAAGACGAAGGAAGAGTGAAGGGACTTCTTACATGGTGGCAGGCAAGAGAGCTGGTGGTTATAAAACCACCAGATCACGTGAGATTTATTCACTATCATGAGAACAGCATGGGAAAATCCTGTCCCCATGATTCAATTACCTCCCACTGGGTCCCTCCTGCAACACGTGGGAATTATTACAATTCAAGGTGAGATTTGGGTGGGGACACAGAACCCAACCATATCACTGAGATAACCTTTTTCACCTAACACACTGGCAAAGATACAAATGGCTAATGATTGTGAATTGGAAAATAGTGTCTCTGATAATTTTCGCTTTTTAGGGGTGGAAATCAGGGACAGCTTCTATCAAGAACAATTTAGGCCGGGCACGGTGGCTCACGCCTGTAATCCCAGCCCTTTGGGAGGCCGAGGCAGGCAGATCACGAGGTCAGGAGATCGAGACCATCCTGGCCAGCATGGTGAAAACCCGTCTCTATTAAAATACAAAAAATTAGCCAGGCTTGGTGGCACACCTGTAGTCCTAGCTACTCGGGAGGCTGAGGCAGGGGAATCGCTTGAACCCGGGAGGTGGAGGTTGCAGTGAGCTGAGATCGCGCCACTGCACTCCAGCCTGGCAACAGAGCAAGACTCGGTCTCAAAAAAAAAAAAAGAACAATTTAACAGAATGTTTTGATGTTTAAAATGGCTACATTCCTTTTTGCTTCACTCTGGGTAATTTATCCTACGAATGTTTAATCACGTGTATGTTAAATATACAGAGATAAATAAGGCAGTGCTGTAATGTCAACCTATTACAAACAACGCATTTGATCATTATTTAAGTGAAAGGTTAAAGGAATTATAGCATATCAATACAGTAAGATATTATTTAGTCAATTAAAAGGATATGATTGATCTACCTGTGTTGCTGATGAGGTGGCTCTAAAAAGCTGTTAAGTAAAGACGCATAGGAACAAGTTTGCTTTTTTAAGACAGATGAAGGAGGAATGCGTACTGTGTTAGGCATAGACTGTCTCTCAGATGAAGGCTAAATTTATGAGTTGGCTGCCACTGGGGGCCTGTGTGGTTGAGTGGTACAATCAGGGAAAACCCTTAAGTTCTTTGCGTATTTTGTATCATATACATGTATTATCTACCTGTACAAATATTTAATATTAAAAATATTTAATCATACTTATTATGTAGGTTTGTTTATGTCTACTAGCCCTCAAATTTGAATTTAAAAACGTTTGTAGGTGGACATAAAATACATTAAGATAGCATGAATTAAATCTGGAGTGGGGATTTACTTTAGGGATGTGTTTCATAGGTGTTGCAAGAGCTGAGTAGTTTAAGAGTGGACAGAAAGGCAACCTAGAGCATATCCAAGCGCATGCTCCAGGAACAAAAATGAGGCAGTGGTGTTACTGGACCTTGGATACAGAAGCTAGAACCCTGGTGGGCTTCTCCAGTGGGAGCAAGAGCCAGAGGAGGAGGTGCTGCCCAGATAGAAAGCGAGGAGTGGAAGTACCCTGGCTCTTCCCTTCTTCCCACCCCCATCTCTCACCACTGCTTGCCATTGGCTGACCCCAGCTGGAAACCAGCTGACCGAGGAACCTAGAAAACTCAGCCTGTAAGAGTCACCTTCCCTGATATACACAGTAGAGTTGGAGAACTGAAAATGGATCTGCTGCAAATAATCCAAGGCTGGCACAATGAGTGATATGTGGCAGTGGGAAAACTTTGGCTTGGAAAATGGAGCCGGGAATGAGACTGATACCTAATTCTTCTCCACAATCGACCCTCTTGCTCTGTGCATCACATGCTCCTTTCGTTATTGAGAGGAGCTTTCCAGGGTAGGGGCATGGCTCGTTCATGTTCTTATTTCAAGCGCCAGCTCACAGGATACCAGCTTGCTGTGTCATAGACAGTGAAGAAATGTTCGTTGAAAAGAATGAATGAATGAATGAGTGAATTTCAAGGAGAGTGAGAAAAATGAAGTCAGGGCGTAACAGGGCGACCTTGGATATTCTTGCCCTTTGTGGTTAATGCCTCTGGGACAAGCTCTTTTCAGTTTGAACTGTGCCGTTCAGTAACTACACTATTAAGCACTTTCATCTTCCTGTTTCGCAACAATTTTCATTAGACACTCAGTAATTGCTGTTTCACAGATTATGGGTTGGATTGATGAATATAATAACTGTTTTATTTCAGCACAATAAGGAAAACCTAGTCATTATAAACTCTCAAAATCATGTTTACCTTTTACTTAAATGGAGCTTGTTTGTATTAATGATTGTAGCTTATATTGCAGCATAACTCTGCTAATAGAGACATGATAATTTACAAAAAGATTAACAACGTTTTAGGCCATACTGAAAATATTTTGTTTTCTTGATAATGGTCTCTTCTGGTGTCTGGAGGAGAGGTGAGCAATTCCTTTTAATGAATAGCAGTGGAAATTAAAATAATCGTGCTTTTCTGTTTTTCCCTTCAGAAAACCTAACTGAAAATAAAGACATAACTTGCTATTTTTAAGGTTTCATTAATCCAGCAAAATAAATTTTCTTTTACTGCTTTGGTGTAATTCCATTTCACTTGATCACGTTTAGGCTGCAGATCAAATTACGAAGCTGTATAATCTCTTCCTGAAAATTGATGCTACTCAGGTGGAAGTGAATCCCTTTGGTGAAACTCCAGAAGGACAAGGTAAAAAAAAAAAAAAAAAAAGAAAAAGAACTGAGAAAACAAATGAATGTATTATAATTATTTATGCAAACTGTAAATTGCACAAAAGACTGTAGCAGCAGCTTTGCATAAATTTCTTTCGGTAATTTAATTTCTGCCATAGTTTCAAATGCTCCCATGATGCAGTTGAACATTTCAGCACTTAGGTTTGTTTGTAGCCAAATGCCAAGCCTTTAAGGAAGCTACTACTTGTTTTACTTAAAAACATTCAGGCTTGGTGTGGTGGCTCATGCCTGTAATCTCAGCACTTTGGGAGGACGAGGCAGGAGCGTCACTTGAGGCCAAGACTTTGAGACTAGCCTGGGTAACATATTGAGACCCTGTCTCTACAAAAATAATAATAATAATAACAATAATAAATAATAGATTAAAAGGAAAGAAACATTCGTTCACCTGTTTCTCTCCACCTTATTTTTTTAGACCCATCACTGCTGCTACTAAGGTAAAGATTTGTGTAGAAATGAGAGCCACACACTTGGGTATAATGAAGGCATGTGCCTTTATGGAACTGGAACTTTTTGAACATCTTTAGTTTGCCTAAATCTGTATATAATTTCACCTTGTGTTCTGGGCTGGATTTATATCACCTTGGTAAAGCCCCAAGTCCCCCCCAGTTGAACTCTTTCACCTTACTTGGAGAGCAGTTTCTGCTTCAGGCAGGAGGAGGGGGCATTTTTGTGGTGAAGGTTTCTCCTATCCATCAAGTAATTGTAGAGTATAAATAACTGTTTTATGTATCAGTACCTACCACCACTGCACTGTTTCGTGCATACAGCAAATATTCCATAAGTTCTTATTAATTTGTTAGCAAAAGCTTGTGAATGTGTGTGTGGTAAGGGGTAAAGTGGAGTTCCACACACACATTCACAAGCTTTTGCTATCAAAACAGTGGAATAGCAGGTGGATAGGATAGGGATACCAGACTGTAAGCCCCATGAACCTTTTCTTTTTTGGTACATTTCACCTTCAGTGTCTTGCATGTTGTCTAGCATGTTACAGTCCGTAAATAGGAATTTGCATTAAATTGATAACTGGGGTGAATCATTATGTGTAAGTAAACACTTCAACTTTTGGACCGTGGCAGATGAGACAAAATTTTCTCCTTAGCACATTTCAGAGATTCTGTAGCTAGACTCAGAGAAACTACACTATCATTTCCTTGGAACCCAGAGCGGCCTAAGTATAAATTCTGTATCTGCCATGTTTTGGCTATGGATCTGGGCAAGTTACTTAGCCTGCTGTTTCAGGCCTTTTTTTTTTTTTTTTTCTCAATCAAATCGGTGGTGGAAATGATGCCTAGCTCATAGAGTGTTGTGAAAATAAGATGAGATCATATATGAGTATGCATGCTGTGTCAGATACAAAATAGGCTAGTCCCTAACATTCATAAAATGAAATTCCTCTTCTCAGGTAGTCTCAGAGTAGCCCAGGAATCGTATAGATTTCAGACAAGAACAAGCAAAGATTTTATGTTTAGGAAGCCATTGAAAATAATATATTTCATGATTTATACAGATGACCATCCGATAGAAATCTGTGCTTGCTCATTTATAAACAAGCTACCTTTATTCATAAATATTTTTTTAAAAGTTGCTATGGCTTTGAAATCGTACGTATTTTATAAAGCTAAGAAAGGAAGGGGAAGAAGCTGTTTCTTGAGCTTATATGCCAGGCACTGTGATAAGATTATACATATATTCTTTCATATTGTTTACCACAACCCTGAAAAATTAGTTGTTATCCCCATTTTATAGAGGATTGAGAAACCATTGTGACTGTCCCAGCGGCTAGTCAGAAGTTACAAAAGCTGGGATTTGAACCCTTGTCCCTCTGAGTCCAGCATGCGTGTTGATTCTGATAACTCCAGACTCAACTGCAGCTACCTGCCTTTTCTACTTTGTCCCATTTAAACTACTTATTTGCTTTCATGTACATGACCTAGAAGTAGTCTCCAGTTTGGCAGGGAATACCAGTCAGAATTCATGTTGATAATTAAATCCAAGAAATGAAGGAGAAGGTTTAACAAAAGTTCTTGGAGGTCATATGTTGCTTTTTCAACTAGTATACACAAGCAGCCTGGTTGCTTTGTATTAAGCAAAATGGAAATTCAGCTGTAGCTATGGAGTGGGATAAAAATGGCTGCAATACATTTTTTATTCAACCCTTTGGGAAGCAGTCACAAGCTGTGTTCTGGCTTCAGGGAACAGGGGTATGGGAACCTTTTCTTAAAGTGTGTTTATAAAACATCATGAGTCTAAAGTTTGATTTTTAACTATTAAGAGAATGTAAGAGTCTTGAGATTTTTTTTAAGGGAATCATCATAAAACATTCTTTATATACAGTTCATTAAAACATAAGTCTTATGTGATATTTTTAAGAGCAAGATTATCTTTAGTTATTAATTTGTTCATTGTACCATAAAAGTTCAGCAATTGAATTATAAACACAATTAAATGAGTATGTTGGTTTATAACTCTAATGAGCAGTAGTCAAATTAAACCCAATTAAGAAATGGTGATTAATGACCAGATGTACAAATTGATCTTCATCATTATCACTATCCCCTCAAGCTATCTTTTATTTAGAAGCTGTAAAAGCAGTCATTCATATTTTAGCAATATTGATAATATTTATAATCTGAGTATTTGTTAGTTCTGTTTAGATCAATAGTAGCAGAACATTTCATGTTAAAATTTCCACATTGAAACTTTGATTTAATAATTATTCTTTAAATTTAAAAGTTTAAGGAGCTCAGCGTCACCTTGTACCAGCTCTTTTTTGTTGTTGTTGTTTCTTTTTCTTTTTCTTATTTTTGAGACAGGGTCTCACTCTGTCGTCAAGGCTGGAGTGCAGTGGTGCAGCCTCAGCTCACTGCAACCTCCACCTCCCAAGTTCAAGTGATTCTGCTACCTCAGCCTCCCGAGTATCTGGGATTACAGGGGCCCACCACCGCGCCCAGCTAATTTTTGTATTTTTAGTAGAGATAGGGTTTCACCACGTTGGCCAGGCTGGTTTCGAGCTCCTGACCTCAGGTGATCCGCCGACCTCGGCCTCCCGAAGTGCTGGGATTACAGGTGTGATCCACTGTGCCTCGCCTGTACCCACCTCTTTGTAGGAAAAATTTTTTGACCTTCCCTTGGTCAGTGAGTGCTATTTTTAATAATTCAGGTTATTATTCATATATTTGTACAACAAGTGATGCGGTGTTGAGTGAAGAACAAGGACCTTGATAACATCTGTGCTGCTAAGTCACCCATAGGGAATTTTTGACATGGAGAAAGAACTGCAGTCCAAGAGCTCATTTTTCTTATGTGATTAATAATCTGATTCAAAAAATACAATTTGACACTACTAACTGCAATGTAGTTTAGTGACTCTTAGCTAGGATTATAATGGTTGCTAATGACAGAAACCTGTATTAGCTTTGTTTTTGTTAAAAAGTTATATTCCTGTAACAGGGAAGTCTAAGGTGTGGACTGGCTTAAGGCCTGAGGCGAATCAGGGATTTGCTGGTTCTCCAGCCCTGCTTGCCTCCAAATTGACTTCTTTCTCAGCCAAGCTCTCAGAAGCTGGCAGCAAAGATGGCTCCCAGTGCTCCATAACTCTCCCTCAGCAGCCCCATAAATCCCTCCAAACGATTTTCATTGGCCCTGCTTGGGTCACGTGTCTATGCCCATGCCAGCCACTGAACAAGAATCACAGGGTATAGGAGACATACAGTTTCTTAATGGAAGAAGGAACCCTGAGTCAAAACATGCCTACCAGAAAGACTATTGAAACAAAAATAAACTGTTACTTAGTCAATAGAAATTAATCTTTATTTTCCTCGTTTGTCCAAATGCAGTGTCAATTCATTCATTAATTCTGCAGCCAAGCAAGAAGCAATGTTTTATCATTATTTATTTATTTATCTACCTGCCCATTCATGTATTCGTTCATTCATTTTGCTAGCCACTGTGAGATTTCATGTCATATTTCTTCCCACCTTCAGCCAGCTCTATCTGTACACAGACTCCTTTCTCCTATGTCTTTAAAGCAAGTTGTACTACACGGGAAAGGTGGGCATTTTGTCCCCCAGGGAACATTTTTAGTCATCACAACTTGGAGGCTATGCTACTGGCATGTTTAATGCTAAACTACAATGCACAGGATGGTCCCTGTTCACAGAGAATCACCTCACCCAATCTGTCCATAGTCTAGAGATTAAGAATTCTTGCTTTAGGGCATCTTCGTCAGTTGGAAGCTAAAATTCATTCATTGGGCCAAAGGAATGAGATCCAATTTGAAGCAGTGACTATCTGGCTAAGATTCCATGAGAATTAAAGCTGGGTGATCCACAGTTAACTGGCACATCAAATTCCTTTCTTTCTTCAGATTGATTTCCCTAAATAACCACCCTGTTGCTTCTTGTTAGCAAGTGCCCATGTTGTTAGTGGGTGTTTCTCTGTTTCTCTCTTTATACACAAGACTCTATTTTCAAGAACATTTTCGGTTCTCTACCTCCCCCAACCCCCCTACCCACCCCATATCTATTTTCTCTTTTCACAGCCACTAAAAAAAAGTTCTAAAAAGTATACAACTCTCAGGACATCAATATTTAATGGGAAGTGGGACTAATTTGAAAGTATCAGCATTTTAAGGCCATTTTGGCAAGGCGTGTTTCAATAGTACATTATGGTTATTTATCACAAATCAAACGCAGTACATTGCTTGAAGACCGATTATTTTTCAAACTATGATAGTCTTATTTCCTGCTGTTTTTATGTTCCTTTTATGTGTAAGTTTCCCCTCTGAAAAGTATTTTTCTTTTGTTTAATTCTGTGACACATTCTTCTGTTAAAATTCTAGGGTCAGAGGCCTCTAACTGCTAGTCATGTTTTCCATCGAGATTGTTGAATTAGCAGCTCACAGAATCTCACACCACTAAACAAAACAACAAAACACCCTATGCATATAAGTACCACAGCTTTCTTTGATATTTGTTCAGAAGGAAAATTCATTTGTATAATCTATCAAGCATGTAACAATGTGCTTTTGATGGTGAAAATTGTTTTATAAATATTAATAGGTATGTTTCTTTCACCCACTTTGTATAAAAAGTGGCCTTTGTTCAAGATGAATTTTCTTTAGAATTGAGTTTCATTAATGTGACATTGAAAATCTTAAGGTCCAGACCAAGCTCAGCACCTCTGAAAATGCATTTTGTATTGTTTGTTGTTTTATTAAATGAGAAAGCTAAGGGTTTAAGCAGGCAAGTTTATTTTATTGCCCTGCTGTTGACATGGACATCAATCCATTTTTAACACATCAGTTCAAGAAGTGCATTTAGAAGGGTCTTACAGGGGGAAATAAGCATGTGAGAGTCAGTTAGTATTCAAGGATTAATCTACTCCTTTTGTGTAGCCACAGGTTTTTATTTATTTTGTTTGTTATTTTACTGCTTTTTGATTTTCATGTTAATGGAATGCACTTTTTCTAAGTTTCTCCTTCACTATAAAATATGATACCTGTGTATCTATCAGTTGGTTCACACAAGTGGATACAAGTGTGAGAACTGTGACTTAGCAGGGATTGGCAAACTTATTCTGTCAAGGACCAGTTAGTAAATATTTGGGGGTTTGCGGACCATACAGTCTCTATTGCAACTACTCACCTCTGCTTTTGTCTTGGGAAGGCAGCCATAGGCAATATGAACGAGGCTGTGTTCCAATCTGTTATCCATAAAAATAGGGTTGGCTTGAGGGTCTTAGTTTGCTACCCTTGGCTTAGATCTTCATTTGGAGCTCTTCTGTACCAATCTTTAGCCTTGGCCTTATGCACAGGTGTGATATGATTTGAGAGTCACCAACAGCCTGTTTTACCCTTCTCTTTTAGCCAGAAATCTTGTTTTCTACTATTTATGATGCGTAATATGCCAACTATTAATATTCTTCCTTTGGGAAAATTCTTATTTATTCAGAAGATGGCTTTTTATTGAAAACCATGCATAACCTGTACATATGTAAACTATGGCAGACATATGCTTAGATTTGCTCTAAACAGAAATCTCAGATTATAAAGGAACAGATAATTTTTATTGTTAGGAAGAGAGGAGAGTTCTGTAGCTTGGGCTACGCTAATGGGAAGCTCTTAAGTATAAAAAGGCATGTGCATATAAGAGAGTGGTGTGGTCATCTAACAACCTGCTAGGACCCGCTGTCTAGGAAGCTAAGCGCTTTGCATACAATCTCTCCTGCCACGAACACCTAGAGTAGAACATACTCTGATCCCCATTGTATAGACAAGGCTTGGGTTTAAGAGAGGTTAATGTGCTGAGGCATAGCTGGCTAGGGGGTGCCAAGAGTTGTCATTTATACCCTGATGTTTTTGATGCCAGTCTATATTAAGTGGTCAAGTTCAAGGAAAATCATTTAGATGACGCAACATTGTAGATGGTAAGACAGGAAAGCACTTTGTTTGTTTGGAACTATGTGTAATAGGGAAAAACAAACATTTTTCTCCTACCAAACTCTCAACACAGAAGAACACTTCTTGGACCAGATGTGTGAGTTTTTCCAACACTGACTAATCTCTGACACTAGGTAGGTATCCTATGATTCAATTTAATTCTTTTACCGTCTACCTGGAATTAGAGTCAGATCCCATAGGTTAAGGGGTCTGTCTTATCGGACTGACTCCACTTTGGATGTCAATTGTAAGACCAAGCCTCTGGTACTTCTGATGGACCAGCTGTAAATTGGGGGTTCTTAGGACTCCCTCCATGTACCCCATCATTTACTAGAATGGCTCTCAAAACCCAGGGAAGCACTTTACTTACTACTGCTGATTTATTATAAAGGTTATTTTATTTTTTATCTTATTTTTTTATAAAGGATATTTTAAATGATACAGAGGAATAGCCAGATGAAGAGGTATATAGGGCAGGGTATGCATGAAGGGGTGACAAGCTTTCCTGTACCCCACAGGTGAGCCACCCTGTAGCACCTCCCTGTGTTTGGCAACCTGTAAGCTCTCCAATCCCCTGGAGTTGATAAATTTTTATGGAGGCTTTATTACATAAGGATGATCCATTATTGTTTCTGGAGCACGGAGGTGGGGCTGAAATTTCCAAGCTTCTAATCATAGTTTGGTCTTTCTGGTGACCAGTCCCATACAGAAGCCTCCACCAAGACTTACCTTAATAGAACAAAAGACTCTCCTATCTCCCAGAAAATCCCAAGGGATTAGGAGCTCTGCATCAGGAATCAGGGTCAAAGGCCAAATGTTAGAACGCAAGATTCTCCCAGCACCCCTACTGCTTAGGAAATCACAAGGGTTTTAGAGCTCTATGCTAGGAATTAGGGATGAAGACCAAAATAATATATTTATTATAAATCACACTATCACAGACTACTTTTAAAATATAAAACAGGCATAACAAATATGTGTCTAAAAGAATCCCTTTACATCCTTAAAGTTTCTCATCCCTTACCCACTAAATAAAGACTTGGATCTTGAAGGTGGCAGTTCAATTTGAATCCCCTTTCTTAACTCCTAAGTCTTCTAAATAAATTACTTCATATTTTGGTAGTGTTTTTAACTTCCCCAAACACTTAGACATACATGCAATGATCCAATTAGGTTGTTTAGTTTTCTCTACAGAGAGCTAACAGTTGGCACAAGACCATTGCAGATATACACCCCTTTTATCCCATAGTCACCATCTTGAAGCTCTGGGTTAACTGCAAAGTTCTGTCAAGATTGTTCTCTGGAGAGAACGTCATAGCACAGAAAAACATCCTCTGAAAATCTAGCTTTGCAGGCATTTAGTTGGGATTGGCTTTTGAACTTTGCATACATACCCATTAATTATTCTCTTTCTGAAGCAGCTTGTAACTGTAGTCTTTGTAAGGAGCAAAGGTCAGCTTGAAACTATTTTGATTTACTTGTTTATTGATCTCAACCAAGAATTCCTTTATTTGAAACTCTTCCCTTAGGAAGTCAATTTGATAACGTTAGCCCATTCATTTTGAAGGTGTCAGTTATAAGTAGTCTTGCCAATGAGTAATGGAAGAGCTAAAATTACTAATAAATTAATTGGAATGCATTTATAAACCTAGTGGAAAGCCATGTACAAAGTTGCTTTTTTATTGATTATTATACCAGTCATTAACTGCTGAGAAGATTCCCCTGTAGCAAGCAGAGAACATTGGCCAATTCCTTTGGTAATTGTAGGATTCTGTCATTAAGCTTTCAATATTTTAGAAAGTACTTACTCATTCACTCCAACCATTCACAATGTGTGGACAAAGTGGTTGGGCATTTTGGGGCAAGACTAAGGATTTAAGCAGACATTAACTTCCATATAAGATTATCTCTTGTCGCTCAGTGCTACTTTAAGTCATGTGCGGTCTGTATATATACTTATAACAAGTATTCTCAGATGTTAATATGCTGGTCTATACAGATTTGTATCAAAGTGCTTGAATATTGTGGTAGGGAAACCCTTGGAGAAAACCGTCTACCTAGGGTCTCTAACACCAAGATGCCATATACAGCCATGTTTTATTTTCATAAGAAGCAAGTAGAATTAGGAGATTATAGCCACTGGTTTTCAGTGAGTGAGAAATGTTCTGTGGCTGTTTCCCTTTCAAGAGTCAGGTGCCTGTCAGCAATGCTGGAGGAGAATAGGTAGTATCTGTAAATTATTGGTCAAAGATTCCTGGCTATCAATATCCCAAGTTAAGTAAAAGAACATTGGCCGGGTGCAGTGGCTCACACCTGTAATCCCAGCACTTTGGGAGGCTGAGGTGGGCAGATCACAAGGTCAGGAGATCGAGACCATCCTGGCTAACACGGTGAAACCCCATCTCTACTAAAAATACAAAAAATCAGCTGGGCGTGGTGGCACATGTCTGTAGTCCCAGCTGCTCGGGAGACTGAGGAAGGAGAATTGCTTGAACCCGGGAGGCGGAGGTTACAGTGAGCCGAGATTGCGCCACTGCACTCCAGCCTGGGCAACAGAGTGAGACTCTATCTCCTAAATAAATAAATAAATAAACATTATGATGACATGGCATCACAGAACACTAATTTCTACATTAAGAGAGATAATAAAAGGGGTCAGAACCCAGATACCAATAATGCCACCCTCTCCACTGCAGTCTCTCCCTGATTGTATGTAAGAGATCAGTAAATCAAGGAAAGTGCCCTGTAGTCTGTCTCTATCATGGAATAAGTTTTGCTGGGTCCAGGAGAAATCCACCAGCAACAGAAACTAGAGACAATTGTGCTAATAATGCCTGGCATCCTGGCATTGTAACTGACCAGTCTTGGTCTTTTCGTGTCTTATAACTTGAATCTGAAGTGTCATAAGATGGTCCTGCACAAATCAAGGGCATGGCCCTAGTTTTAAGGATTGTTACTGCCATTTTTTCCAATTAAAAAACCAAGGCCCAGAGAAGAACTAGGTTATTTTATCGAGGTTACAGAGTTAGTAATGTATGCTAGAAATTGCTAAAAGAATATATTTTAAGTGCTCTCCCACACCAAAAAGAAAAACCAAAAACTGTATAAGAAGATGGATGTGTTAATTTGCTTCAGTGTAGTAATCATTTCACTGTGTTTAATTATTTCACTGTGTTATATGTATATCAAAACATGATGTTGTATGCTTTAAATACACAGTTGTCCCTCAATATATGCAGGGAATCAGTTCCAGGAATCTCAGATATACCAAACTTCGTTCATACTGCACAATTCCTGCAGTTGGCTCTGCAGAACCCATGTATGTGAAAAGTCGACCCTCTGGGGCTTTACATCTTGAGAATAAAAATCCACCTATAAGTGGACCCTCACAGTTCAAACCCATGTTGTTCAAGACTCAAGTGTATACAATTTTTATTTTTAATAAATGTTACAGAGTTAGTTAAGGATCAAATAAAAATCGAGTGATTCTAGTCTGGCATTCTTTCCACTAAATCTTTTGGAAATACTAGAGAGGATACTGATTCAATAAAAATTTCACTTTACCATATCAAGAAAAGGACAAAAGGGGACAAAATAATTAATAATATTGTCTAGTCTCTCTTTGCATAGAAGAGAAATGTGATAATTAGTGGTTAAATACTAAAAATATATAATAAAAATAATGAATCAAAGCTGTATCTATGAAGCTGTGCCAGTCCGTAACTTTTAATGGTTGATGGCAACTTTTGTGGTTATTCTATTGAAATGAGAACAACAGATAGAAATTACTATGTTCTTTACTAGAACGTAAGTCCCTTGACAACAGGGACCAAACCCTAAAATTTAAAGGTCAAGAAAGCCAAAGCAGCCTCTCCTGCCTGTAACATGAGAAAAAAAATGACAGTGCTTACTTTCCCTTCCCTTGTGCTTACCAGCCTGTAGAACTTAATTTATAGATCCTCAAGAGATATTCAAGTATGATTGTTTTCTTCTTTATTTAGTTGTCTGTTTTGATGCCAAGATAAACTTTGATGACAACGCAGAATTCCGACAAAAAGACATATTTGCTATGGACGACAAATCAGAGAATGAGCCCATTGAAAATGAAGCTGCCAAATATGATCTAAAATACATAGGACTAGATGGGAACATTGCCTGCTTTGGTAAGAAGCAGTTATATCAAAAGAATGCTTTGTAGATTTTTATAGAATTTAGGAAACCTTGATTTCTGAAATGTCATTTACCAAGAAGAAGTAAGCATATAAGTTTTTTTGTAGCTGAAAAGTCTTAGGAAACAATCCAAGTTTCTTCTCAAAGTTTGTTTTGATTAATGGTCACTGGTGTGAAGCAGAATTTCTCAGCTCTGGCACTATTGAGAGTTTGGGTGGGATAATTCTTTACTATCCTGTACATCATAAGATGTTTAGCATCCTAACCTCTAGATACTACTAACAACCCCCAGTTGTGAAGACAAATAAACCCATGTAAATCAATAAATTAAAATAAATGTCTTCAGACAATTCCAAATGGCTGTGGTATGCAAAAATCACCCCAATTGAGAACTATTGACTTAAAATATCTCAGTTAAACTTTGCTTAGTAAAAAATTAGAACTTTTGCTGCTCAACTCAGTATTAATATGAAGAACTCTTCTGAAATTTAGGTTTAAAACAAAATTCCTTTATCAGAGGAAATAGAAGAGGACATACACTTTAATCACTTTACTAAAGTTTCAGATTCTGTGATAACCACAGGATAAAATGTTTAATCCATTATGCTAGTTTATTAATAAAACAATTGATTTTATCACACTCATCTCAATTTGTGAAAATGGCTTCTTCAGCGGAGATAAGAATGAATCTATGGAAGCAATACAGTTTCTATTATTGTTCACAGCTTATAGTGCTCAGATTTATACGCTTCTGACTTAATCGCACAAGACTGTGTTTCTGGTAGAATCAATTCATTGTACTGGAAACTGAGGTCTTAATCTTAATGGAATTAAAATAAAAATGATTTGTAGCTCATTAAACCAACAATATCATTATATTCAGAACTGAAGAGACTTCATCCAAGAGTTTGCTGTTCAATACAATAGAAAATGACATCCAATTACAAGTGATACCAAAAGCTCTTGCTTTGTATTGGAGCAATAACTATAATGTACCAGATCACTCACATCATTCTGATCCTGATAAGCTAATGCACTCTCAATATTTGTAGGCATTTAGAAAGGGAAAAGGTATATGGGTTTAAAGCAAATTAAATACAGATTATGTATAGCCTCTGTAGGAATATGCATGGTTTGACCACGTAGTAGCCTCAAAATCTATGATTTACGCATTTCAAATTGTTTTAAGATTCTGTATAAACCATTTTTATTTTAGTTACTCCAAATGTAATTAGTCACAGTCATAGGCTTTTCTAGGGAATTGGAGGGTCAGAAAAATGAAGGGTGCTTTACCTTGTGAGTTTCTGCTGTGTTCAGGAGATTTTTTTTTCTATCTCGAGGAAAGTAATTTTATGTAATTAAGCTTAAGAAGCAAAATAAGTGCAATTGATCAATAAAACTTAGCTCTGGAAAACAAGACTTTTGATGTTAAAACTCTCTACCTACTTTCTTAAGAAAGGCTCCTAAGATGTTGGCACATTTTGGTTCCAGTTTTAACAATTGGGTTGCTGATGAGCATTGCTTATGTTGATTTGAAAGAGGAACAAGGGGATAAGAATATTGTTTTTGTGCAGTCATTTCTTCATTTGTTTCTAAGTTTATCCAGATAACATTATATAAACATGCATGACTGTACTAAGTGTAAAAAAGTATAAAATCCCCCTGAAGTTGGGAAGCCTTGTGGTTCAATCCCACAGATGCCACATTCAAAGGAGCGTATTCTCAGCAAACAAAACATTGAGAATTCCATTCTTTACTCCTGGCTCTTAAAGTATATTAAAAAGAATGAAATTCATAGGTCCTAGCAACTTCTCATAGCTTGTTTCTCTGCCTCCTGATTCTCTTAAGCTTACACTTTCCAGAACCTAAAACTTCCTTTTTTACTACTGGCCCAATTCGGTTACTTACTTAAACCTTTCCTTCTTTCTGTTTTTCAGATTGATTTAACTTCCCAACACATCCTGTTCCTCATTCCTAAGTCTTTTTTGTTTCATTGTTTGCATATGCATGTCCTGATTCTTTATCCTAAAAGTCTATGAATTAATCTGGTTTAATGGAATTCCAAACAGGACATAAATTGGCCTGGCAATGACAGAGTTCTCTCTTGGCAATATGGGGGAGGGAAAATGTTTATGGACCATTTCGTGTTGCTAAATGTAGCCTGTCTTGTGTCCCATTTGCATTTCACAGTGAATGGTGCTGGGCTCGCCATGGCTACTTGTGATATCATTTTCCTTAATGGTGGGAAGCCAGCCAACTTCTTGGATCTTGGAGGTGGTGTAAAGGAAGCTCAAGTATATCAAGCATTCAAATTGCTCACAGCTGATCCTAAGGTAACCTTTCTCTTTGTAGGAAGATTATATGCCAGTTTTAATTTCTCACCGTCAAGAGCTCACTTGTTCTTCCTGCTGAGAGTTGATAAGTCAATATGTGTACTGTGCAGCCCCAGATGCAACTTCTATCTTTTTTTTTTTGAGACGGAGTCTTACTCTGTTGCCCAGGCTGGAGTTCAGTGGCGCGATCTTGGCTCACTGGGTTCAAGCGATTCTCTTTCCTCAGCCTCTTAAGTAGCTGGGATTACAGTCACACACCACCATGCCCAGCTAATTTTTGTATTTTTAGTAGAGGCAGAGTTTCTCCATGTTGGCCAGGCTGGTCTCAAACTCCCTACCTCGTGATCTGCCCACCTCAGCCTCCAAAAGTGCTGAGATTACAGGCACGAGCCACCACGCCCAGCCCACAACTTCTATCTTATATCACATTGGAATACGTGATGATTTAACTCTCGTCTTGGGTAAAAGGCTTATAAATACTCCTGGGATCTTATTTCAGAGGTTGTGTGTACAGTCCTGAGAGGTGGAAGGAAATAAAAAAGATACAGTGTGCCAGTCGAAACATTGGTTGGCATGAACTTTATTTGGGTAGTTTACACAGAAGCGGCTGGTCCTATGCTTACATGATTTAGAGGGAAGAGTACTATGATTCCTTCTGTAAAGATGCTGAAGGTATTACCAAATATTGGAAAATTTTAGGGTTATAGGATCATATATCACTGGGAAATAATGGCCCCACCTTCTTTTGTACGCGTTCTGATTTTTATCTCTGACCATTAGTTTGTAACATATGTACTAAGTAGCAAATAACTGTACCTGGTTGCATAGTTTCTATTGCTGCTTCATGTGCATCTTTTTAACTTGAGGGTAGCTAACTAGAATGTAGCTACCACACCCATGCTAGGGGCAGTGTGGGCATTCAATTAATATTTAATCAGCTACTTTAGTAACCAAGTTAAATATCAGTATGCTTCGTTTCACCTGTAGATACTCAGTTGACTATAACATGGTTTAGGTAGATGCTTGTTACATAGAAAGACCAAAATATTTTGAAAGTCTAATGTACATGGTTTTAATTTCATTCTTTTAACAGGCCTGTGAAGTATGTAATGTGCCACAACAATTTGATATAAAACTTTTTCTTTAATTTTTTGATTTTTTTTGTAGAGACAGGGTCTCGTTCTGTCACCTAGACCAGAGTGCTGTGGCGTGATCATAGTTCACTATAGCCTCAATCTCCTGGGCCCAAGCTGTCCTCCCCGCACAGCCTCTTGAGTAGCTGGGACTACAGGTGCACGCCACCATGCCTGGCCAATTTTTTTTTATTTTTTGTCTTGCTGTGTTGCTCAGGCTGGTCTCAAACTCCTGACCTCAAGTGATCCTCCTAACTCAGGCCCTCAGAGCTGTGGGATTACAGGCGTGAGCCATCACAATTGGCCTAAACTTTGAGAATCATTGTCTCAATGTTGTTAGAGTATCTAATAAATTGAGTTGGTTACTAAAATATCTGAAGATGTGGGAAATCTGAATCATTACTAAGAAAATCATAAATGAAAATAATACCAGATTTTTTAAAAAAGAAATGTGATCTGAACTAAATATGGAAGCTTCCCATTAATAAATATACTGGCAATAGCCTGTTTTGTTTTGCATGCATAAAATTTTGTCTTATATTGGTAGTACACTTGTCTGTTTTCCTCATGACTTAAATAGTTGGTGGCCTTATGTTTTTGCTTGTCTTTTCTTCTGACTCACAAAACAGACGGCAAGGTATTATTAGCACTTATCTTCAATTCTCCAGTGCCGTTCAGGAATAGCAAAGTTATTGAAGTTCAAAGGCAGCCAGTCATGAGGAAGGTATTCGCAAAAAGAACAATGTTTCCACTTACATAAGCACTTTGTTTTCATTGGTTAGGTAGAAACACCTATCAGTGGCTCTCTAATCATGTATTAATTCACTTATTCTTACTTCCTACTGCTTTCTAAGGGAAGAATCATTTTCCTCCCAGAGATTCCCAAACCAGTTGAAATCTGTAAATAGCGAGACACACAGTTCCTTAAGCTGCTTGAACCACAAAGTACCCAGAGGACAGACGATTGTAATAAAATACTGAACTTTTAGCGTCTACTGAAACTCTGTGCAAAGGATAATAGAGAGCCATTGAGAGATGAAATCTACCAGGACAATCATTGGATTTCGTTGAAATAGCTTTTCTTAGTGGCTCACCTCAAATTTTAATTTTGTAAAACCTATAGGATGGGGAGGGAGAGTGGAAAAATTACTGTCAGAGTCATTTTTCTTCTAAAAAAAAAAACCATTCTCTTCCAAAATTTTGACTTTATGGAATATTTTCAAATGCTTGGATTATTTCAACTTTTTTTGAGATTAACTGTCATCTTGGGTAGATAAAGGTATGTGGGAGTTATTTTATTTTTCTCATGCTATATCAGGAAAATGAATGCACAGCTCATCTCACAGTACTTTTTCCAAATCTTGAAATTTCAAAACCAGTTAAAAAACATAGAAATGTAATGAGTATTTTCAATCCTGGCTTCGTTTCACAAAATGTAGAGAACAGAACCTAAAAAATAGTATAGATGAGTTGATGTGATTTTGCAAGGAAACTGGCTGTAGTTTTGGCAGTAATTATTTCGTGTCCACCTGCCCAAAAGTAGAGGTTCTTGAGAGCCCAAAGCTAATTATTTCAAAGGTATCAATTGTCTTGTTAGATATAAGGATTACTTAGTTGAATACACAGAAAGTCAAAATTACAGAGCACCAGTTTTTGTTAAACTTTTATCAACTGATATTTACAACTGCTTATTTGCAGTGTGTCTAAGATAATTCTGTTTAGTAAACACGTCATTCAATAAAAATATTACAGGTTGACATATATTTCCACTCATGATGTCAGTCATAGAGCTGAAAATTTTAGTTATTTTGCTTGACTGTTAACCCAAATGCTGATTTTCACTTGGACCTAACACAAGTATCTCTGCAACTAATGTGTTTCTTATTATTTTATCGTATATATGAAATGAAGTTCCTCTACCAAGCTGAATAAAACAAGAGTCTTTTCAAGATAAACTCACTTACTGAACTGAATTCATATGAAGTGTATCACTAAATATTTTATAATTCTCTTATTTTCCACCTGAGCTTGAGATGAGAGAAAAGTAATAGAGTTTGTTCTGCTGGTGGTCTTCATCATTTTGATTTAAAGAATTCTAAGCGTTAGTATTCTTTAAATCATAAAGAGCAAAAACGATATAAAATAGAAAATAGCAGTAGGGTTTTGTGGTTTTCTGTTAAGAATTTAAAGACATTTAAAAGAAAAGCACTATATAGAATGTTAACCTTGGGTTTTTGTTTTCCAAATTATACTCTGGTTTCTATTTTAATTCTGAACTTAGAATTCCAAACGTGTAGCAAATGTAACATCTGGAATATGTTGTGTTCACTTACACAAAACACCTAGTGTTCACTTACATGAAACATCTTGTGAAATGAATACAAGGAAAGGACACTTGGCACGAATATCTCTAATGACCCCAGCTCTGTTGGCCAAAGATAAGCAAATCTTTTGCTCTCTGGAGGCCTAGTTTTGAAAAGCAAAAGTATATGATTGGCATTAGTAAAGGCACCTCATTGGATTTGATTCTACTTCCTGGTTTAGATCCATCTTTGAATCATATTTTCAAAGCCCTTGAAATATCTATGAAGAAATGTGCTACCTAAGCACCAAAGACAAGTTGAAGAATGGAAGGGACTGTTAGTGGGATTCTTATGCCAGACTGCCTGGGTTCCAGTCTTGTCTTTACCACTAACTGGTTGTGGGACCTTGGGCATGCTATTTAATTTCTGTGTACCTTGGTATCCTCGTTTATAAAGTGATAATAATAGCAGTACTTACCTCAGAGGGTTGTTTTGTTACACAAATTGAGACACACATGCACACTTTCCATTTAGAGGGAAAATAATTTCATATGACAGTATCATTTAAAAAATTTAATAAACTTTTATTAAAGTATAATCTACATACAGAACAGTATACAAATTTTAAGTATACAGCTTGATGAATTATTACAAAGTGAACATACCATCTAGCCTCCAGCCAGATCAAGAAATAAAACATGGCTGGGTGCAGTGGCTCACGCCTGTAATCCCAGCACTTTGGGAGGCCAAAGTGGGCAGAAGGTCGGGATTTCGAGACCAGCCTGGCCAAAATGGTGAAACCCCGTCTCTACTTAAAATACAAAAATTAGCTGGGCGTGGTTGCAAGTGCCTATAATCCCAGCTACTTGGGAGGCTGAGGCAGGAGTATTGCTTGAACCCGGGAAGCAGAGGTTGCAATGAGCCGAGATTGCGCCATTGCGCTCCAGCCTGGGAGACAAGAGCGAGACTTCGTCTGAAAAAAAAAAAAAAGTAAAAGAAATAAAACATAACAGGGATCCTGGAAGCCTCCTCCTCATGCAGTCCCCAACATTTTCCTACCCTCCTGTCTCTCCAAAGATAATTTCTTTTCTTTTCTTTTTTTTTTTTTTCTTCTGACTTAGCCTCCTGAGTAGCTGGGACTAAAGGCGTGTGCCACCATGCCCAGCTAATTTTTGTATTTTTAGTAGAGATGAGGTTTTGCCTTGTTGTCCAGGCTGGTCTCAAACTCCTGACCTCAAGGGGTCCTCCCACCTTGGCCTCCCAAAGTGCTTGGGTTACAGGCAGGAGCCACTGTGCTCGCCCCTCAAAGGTAATTTCTAGTGTCACAGATTTGTTTTGCCTATTTTTAAACTTAATATCACTGGAATCATGCCCTGTATACTCTTTTGTATTTGTTATCTTTTACTTTACTTTTGCTATTGGTTAGTCTTTACAATGTTAGTCATTCAGGTAAGTATGAGGCATTATCTCATTATGGCCTTTCTGTCATGACTAATGAGGTAGAGCATCTTTTCACGTATTTATTAGCCATTTGAATATACTCTTTAAACTGCTATTGCCTCATCTATAGACATGAAAATAATACCTTAAAGCATTGTTTTAAGTACCAACTTGCAAACCTTTCTAAAGCATAGTGAAAACTTTAGCTTTTGATATTTTCTGAGTGTTTCATTCCATTATCACTTCCAAAACTTAGATTTAGAATAAATGCACATCTACAGAAATGGGAGGTGTCTGATACAGGTTCGGTGATAATCAGTGTTACTTCATGTGTTGTTTTGAAATGGATGGAAGGTGTAAGTGACTCAGCTTACAATGATTCTCTACTCAGACAACCAAGGAAACAATTTAATAAAGGGAGGATTAAATTCATGTTTGAAAGAAGAACAAAATATAATTTGTTATAAATTTGAGAAGAGGCCAGCTCTTTTTGTGCTCTATGGTATATGCTTCAGAAACTTTAGAATGTGAAGCCAGAGAAGTAAAACTGCATGCCGTATTTCAGTATCAGGTATATGCAAATGCCTTACATTTTAATAAATATATTTTAGGATTCACTTGTGCTGTCTCATATTTTTTAATTATTGCACATTTAGAGTTTATTTAAGTACAAAGAAGAATATCCTGTTTTCTTTCAGATACATGCTTATAACAGAGGCATGGAGCTGTTTAAACTTAAACTGAGGTACCGTAAAATTGTCAGGAGTTGATTTGAATAACCAGTGATTCACGGATTGAGCAGCTCCAAACCAAAAGTGCTTCCAGGGCTCCATCAAAAGAACATGAAGGGAAGACTTTTATAGGGCAAACACGAAAGTAAAGCAAAGAAAATACTGGATTGGTTATACTTATCCTGTTGCCTTATTTGGTCTATCCTGCTGGAAAGTTCTAGTTATGTAACTGTAAGTTAGATAACTAGAACTTTCTGCTTCCAATTCGTTAGCCTTAAGTTTCATTTTTCTTTAACATAGGCATTTACAAGAAATAGCTCAAGTTTTGTTTATGTCTGCAAATCAAGCAGAGTTAAGATCACTTATGAGGCCTAACTGGCTTTGTCTGCTCAGAGATTCTTCAGGTCCGGTGTCCATTTTAATTTATTGTAACAAAGCAAAACCTATTTCATTACACACCACATGTATTTGCTGAAATATCTTATCTGCAAGCGACTGTTTTCTTTGTAGGGAAATAGAACTCTTGTAGGAATTTATTTTCGAATATAGTGCTCAATACTTTATACAACACGAGCATTATTTTTGAAATGACTACCCTGCATTTCTATTCTTGCAGGTTTGCTTGAAAATATGTATTTTTTTCATATAGAGTGGAAAACATTAAAATTCCAGGCAGCCATTCTTTCTAGTGGTAGTCGACCTGATAGTCTAGTCTGTTAAGAATAATAAAATTAATTTTGTATTGATGAATTTGCAGCCGGTCGTTCAGTCTCCACTTCCACTTAGAATAGCTCCTTATTTAGGGCAATCACTCTGCATGAGCTAGAGGATGGAAAACCGTCTACCGCTCTGGGCCTTTTTCTTTTTTCCCCTGGCAGTAGTTTTCCCAGTGTGAGGAATTCATAAATGTTGATTTTTGCATATCTTTTCCTGATGTCCAGTTAATTAAAATTTCCAAGAATATCTGGCCCTCCTTGCCCACCTCACACTTGTTCCATTTTACCTGCCAATACTTCTCAGTAATAAGTGGGTCCTGGTGACTGCATTTGGTTTTGTGTCTTTCACATGATCGGTGTATCTGCTAGCTACCACATTTTCAAACCATCCCTAATAGAACACTCAAAATCTATTTCCATGCTCCTCACTGACATACCCTCAGAAACAAATCAAAAATAAGATTTTTACTCTTTACTCTGTCTTCAAAATCCAGGTTTTAATGCACCCTACTTTGTTTTATAGTAAGTGACTTGAAGAATTTAACACATTTGGGGCTTAGTAAATTTTGTCGTTAGTCCCAGCAAGCTCAGGAATTGATTATGAGTCCTCTGTGTAGATGCCTTTGTAGAGTGTTAAAGAGAAATGGACCATGAATCAAAGTATAATGCCATATAGTTTGGAAAAATATGTAATTATTAGAAGAGTTAGGGTTGTTGTTTTCCTTAATGTTATTGCATCGAGAAAAGAAAGCATTGAATGCAACAATTAGAAAACAGTGCATTTCTCAGCAAGACAATCAATAGTGGTCGGGAATAATGTCAAGAATCTCTGCATCTGAAGAATAATCTTATGTGGCAGGGCATCTGAAAGTTGTACTATTATTATTTTTGGGATGCTACTTTACAATTCAGATAAAGCCTAGTAAAGGCATCATTAGATGTGGGTAGTGAACTTGGGAAAATCATTCAGAAGAACAAGGCTGAAATCCTTTGGACTGTGAAGATCTCTGATTCCTTTTCTGTATAGTAGAGGTGACATGTAGTCTGGTGGGATGTGCCCCATGGATTCAGGAGATTGCAGATACTGTGAATCCTTTTTTCCTCCTTCCATGCTGCCCTACCCACTGTCAGAGAATTAGGAATTAGGAAAGATGGTCTCATTCCTAAACGGGCAACATGTCCATATGGGCTTGCCTAAGAAATTGGCTCGACTTAGCAGTTTGCTGCATAGTCTTTTGTCTTTGTTTTAGAGTATTTTATAAATAGTAGTCCCTTTTCCTAATTATTAAAATAAGGAAAAACAAAAGAGAAAATTATAAAATAGATTACACAGATATATTTATATATACCTTTTTAAAAGACATACATATACACACACTAGTTCTGACAAAACTAGACTTGTATCATATAATTGACAATATTATATAGTCTGCTTTCTTTCATTTTTTTTATATGTGTTTTGCTTGTCCTAGTACAGTTCTCTATAACATTTTCAGTGGCTGAATGGTATTTACTTGTATGGATATACAAGTTTACTTAACCTAGTGCTCTGTTACTTGATATTCAGGGTGTTTCAAATTTAAAATAATGCCATGAACCTCCTTGTTCTCATAACTTTACATAAAGCTGGGATTATTCATGTAAGATAAATTCCTAGAAGTCTAAGGGTCAAAATGTATGCAGATTTTAAGGTTTTCACATGCATCGCTGAATTACCTCAATAGTAGTTGAAGGACTTGTAGAGGGCTAACATCAGTGAGTTGAGTGCCCATTTATTTTCCCATGTCTTGGCTATCATTGCTGTAATTCTTTACCAACAGGAGAGGTTGCACTTTTAAATTCTTTTTCTTTTATTCAGCATTTTTAATGCCTCTTTATGACTTGCCTTTTCATTTTTTTTTGTCTAGTTTTCCATTATTACGTCACTCTCACAGTAATTTAGAACACAGGACTCTGTGTGTGTGTTGGTGTGTGTGTGTGTATGTGTGTGTTTGAGATCAAGGGAATGGACAGTTTTATTTATGTCATCAGTCATGTTTTCCCACATCTTGACTCTTCTCTTTAAATTTGTTTATATAAATTTTGATATCTCATTATAATAAAGTATGTATACTTGAAATACTATTGTGTAGAGTATATTGAGATCACCTCATGCATCTTAGTGTCTTTTACTGTGATTTACTTAGTTTCCCATGAAACTTGTTTTTAGACTTTTAAAATTTGTCATTTCATGAATCAACATACCATGGTACAATTTCAAGTCAAAAATGGTATTCCCCCCCACCCCTCCCACAAAGGAAACAGTTCTCCTGGTCTGTTTAAAGCAAGATGAATGTTAGGATCAGAAGTGGCATGTTTCTCTGGTTATTAATAAGACTCTTTTTATTTCCAAGGAATGCTTTTAGAGTGTTGGAGGAATTTCACTGTAATCTAATCTACATTGTTTTCTCTTAGTATTCTTAGTATAATCATTATTTGCTTATTCCGTAGTTGGAAATTTGCCTGTGTACTAAAATTAATTTGTACTCCAAAAGTCATTTGTAATTCCACAGCACTTTCAAGGTCATTCAAGGCAATGTGCAGAGTGGTGAAAAATTTTAGTCACTCAATGCACATGTTCCCAAATGAGATCAAAAAGGCAATCCTCTGCCTTCTTATTTCAGCTTTCATACTGTAAAACGTGTCCTTTTGCAGTCTATTTATGGTCATGTTTTTTGCATTTTTGTCCTTTTTTGTGTGTATGATTTCACTGTTGGCCCCCAAGCATAGTGTTGAATGCTTTCTATCATTCCTGAGTGTCAGAAGTCTGTGATGTACCCTACAGAGAGCATACAGGTGCTAGATAAGCTTCATTGAGCATGAGTTAATAGTACTGTTAGCCACGAGAAGCAACAATATGTATTAAGTAAGGTGTCCTTAAACAGAAGCATGCTTAAAACAAAGTTAGGAATTGATCTGCTGATGAAAAATATTGTGACTAGAGGCTCATAAAAATGTAACTGTGTATTTCCCTTAAGAACAATGGTTGAGTATTTGCTAATTCAGTGGTTATAGTGACTGTATAGACCATAACTACTATGGATAATGAGAATTGCCTGGGTGGTGTTTTGGATAATTATGAGCAGTTTTTCATAGATTATATGATAGAGACACCTTTTCTTTCTCTTTCTTTCTTCTTTCTTCCTTCCTTCTTTCCTTCCATTTTCTTTCTTTCTTTCTTTCTTTCTCTTTCTTTCTTTTATTTTCTTTCTTTCTCTTTCTTTTCTTTCTTTCTTTCTTTCTTTCTTTCTTTCTTTCTTTCTTTCTTTCTCTCTCTCTCTCTCTTTCTTTCTTTTTCTTTCTTGTTTCTTGACTGTCTTTTTTCACAGGGTCTCATTCCACCCAGGCTGGAGTGTAGTGGTGTGATCACAGCTCACTGTAGCCTCGGCCTCCTGGGCTCAAGAGATCCTCCCACCTCAGCCTCCTGAGTTGCTAGGACTACAGGTGCATGACACTGCACCTGGCTAATTGAATTTTGTTTTGTAGAGACAGGGTTTGTTGCCCTGCCTGGTCTCACACTCCTGGGTTCAAGCGATCTGCCTGTCTTAGCCTCCCAAAGTGCTGGGATTACAGAAGTGAGCCACAACACCAAGCTGAGACACTTTTAAAGAAAGGACAATCAGAAACCCCCAGTCTAAATGTAAAGTAAAAAATCTTTTCTTATCATAGTTTACTTGTTCCCCTGAAGGAAGGATTTGATTATGAGAACCTTTAGAATATGCCAGTAATGGCTTTTTAGACATACTGCCTTTATAGCTGTGGAATGCTTAAAGTTTGAGGAAATTTTAGTTTTTCAACATTTCAGTTAAGAATGATTTCCTTACAAATTTAGGTTATTTTCACTTTATGTTTTTGAAAGTTTTTTTATATTAAATAATGATCACTGTTTCACCTTTACAAATTTACATTTCTTACTAAAAGTGTGATATTTAAAAAAATTCCCTAATTGTATTCCTATAATATAACCGCTATTATAATTTTAAAAAATTTTCTTCCAGCATTATGTGTCATTGCCTGATGAGCATCTTTTCATGTTGTTAGTCTTCCTGATCAGCATTTTCCTAGTAGTATTACATAATGGACCTTTTTATTTAGATATTTATTTAAAGAAGTCTAATATATAAAATCTTTCAAAAAGCATGTGGAACTTTGTAAACCAGATTTGCTTAAAGCAGGGTATTATACAGTCAGAAATCAAATATAATAGTAACAAGTATGAAGAGCTTTGCTTCACAGTAAGCCATAAGACTTAGGAAACAAAAAGAAAAGCTTTGGGGGTACATAACAGTTTTATAACAATAAAAAGGAAAATTAACGTAATTCAGGACCAAGCTATATATTTTTTATGTATTTTATACAATTACTACCTCTGTGGACTTCTAATTTGGGTTAGTTTTAATTATTTCAGAATTAATGGCTAGTCATTTATTAATATTTGACACAGTCCCTCTGAGTTGCTGGGATGCTAAACTACCTAAAAATTCCAGAGGTGGCTGAATGTACTTTCCCAGTTTTTAAGTTTAATATCTTCCTGTTCAATGTCTTCCTGGTATATTCAGGTCAGTGACGTTAGGAGGCATCAAGAATGAGACTTGGTACTGGTCAGAAAATGAACTCACCTTTATTTTTCCACTCTCTTTCTTGCTAGAATCCTCAAATGAATTATTTTACCAAAAACCTCTTAAGATTCCACTGATTTCTCTGTGCATTCCCACCAAACTTTCTGTCTTTGTAAAGGAGCAACGTACTCCAAGTGAACTTCTAAATTAAGCGTCTTTTTCATCTTTATAACCCTCATCAGATGTGTCCTTGGGGATGATTTGTGCCTATCTCCTTTTTCTTTTTCATGTGATATTTACAATTTACAGTCCTCACCACTGAATAATCTCTTTATTCATTCACTTCTTTTTAAAAATTCTGTAAAATTGCTCAGAAATACTATACTTTGTTTGCCCCCTTCCCCATCCCCACATTTCTTGTTGCTTTTTGCACCATATTTTTTAAGAATAACCAAGGTATGGAGCTTTCCTGAATTTTCTCCCCATTCATGGTTTTTGTTTTATGCAACTATTGTATACTTCATTATCTGTAGCCCCTATAATGGTACATAGAACATGGTAGATGCCCCAAAAATACCTTTTTAGAACAAACTCATATTGTCAGCCTATTTTTTAATTTCCATAAAAGTCATCTAGCTGAATATTCTCAGCCAGGAAGAAAAGCATAATAAGTCAATGAGTTGCCCTTCTGAAACGATTCAGTTTCCAGGCTAGATGTCAATGTCATGTGTCTGGCAAGACTGTAATACAATGGGGCAGTCTGTTGGGGGCCATACTCCAGGACTAGACTTGTTCACCAGGGTCAGGCAAGCATTGGAAGGAAGGACCTCTTTGCAGAGAGTGGGATGAGGTTCCATCCAGCAGCCAGAGGCAATGAGTACAGGAAATGGTTGGTTGTACAGGAAGGATTGTGGCAGTAGGGAGGGGCCTTACCTGAAAGCAGCATGTTAGAAGATAGCCAGAGCACACACAGAGAGAGGCAATTCCCAAACAACAGGTAGGTAATTCTCTTAACAAATAGCCAGTGCCACCAACCGCACACTAGTGCAAGGGCCAAACTCCATTCATGGCAAGCTTCCTGTAAGCCAAAGCCTGGTTCTAGGGAGACTCAAGTACCAGGCAGGTAATTAAGCCAGGAACTCAGCCATAGGTGTAAGTCAGAGTGTCAACCATGAGCTCGAGATTCATTCCACAGCAAGAATGACTTGAGTAGGGGGGTGTTCTGCAGCATGTCAGGGGGCAGCTCTGCAAAGACCCCTTTGTGAAATCAGTTACTAGTTCCCCAGACCACAGAATGACTAAACTGGATTAAAAGCCATTTAGAAACATCAGCCAAACAAGAATATATTAAGTGTCATCCCTGCCAGGCATTCTTATAGGCACTGAGGATAAAGCAGTGAGTGAAATACATCTCGTCTTGTTCACCTGGAGGTGTTTTAAAGAGGATAGAAAATGATTTAAGCCGGTGAGTAACTAGTAAAAGAAAATTATGTAATATATCTGCTGGTGCTATCTGCTAGTTTGAAATATAAAAATGAAAGAGGGCTTGAAAATGCCAAGTGTTTGTTATTTCTGATAGATTTGTCCAAGCAGACCTCTCTGATAGTTGACCTTAGAGAAAGAAATGTCATCTCCGTTCCATGATTTGGAGTGGGAGTTTGTGGGCAATGACATGAATGCTATCAATGAAAGAATATGCCCAGCAGAGTTGTCCTCCTTTCTCTTGTCTTGACCTACCAAAGTGTTCTGAGCAATGTTGCTTGCTTTATTACAGATTTTTTTTGAGTTTTGTCCACTTAAATAGTTTATGCAGCAACTTTACCCTAATTTGGGTGGCAACTCTCTTGCAATTAGAGGTCCTTTCTGAATATCAATGGATATTTTATCTGCATACCCAGGAACCTCTCCTGAGGATGCTTCATTTCCACCTTTGAGGTCTTCTGAAATGGAGCACTGCAAACACACATATTAGCATTCCCAAGGGCCAGCTGGTACAAATCCGAGTTAATTATTTTTCTTCCAGCTTATCTGTGGGTTCTTTCATTAATTGTTATCTCTAAGTATTCTGGACACATCCTTTTTTCTCAATTAGAACTCAATAGAAAGTTTTTGAGCAAACATTTAGGTGTATGCTCTAATACTCAAAGGCCTGAAGATTGTAAACAGCAAGCGGAAAATCCATTTGGAGCTTTAACCCTTGACCTTCTAGGTTTCACTTGCTCGTTAATCCCAAGTAGCACGTTTCTCTGAGAGGGAGACAAAAGGGACTTAGAATCTTCTGCGTGTCATTATGATCCAAGAGTGTTGGCATTTGGGTAGCAGGTGTGAGAGAAAACACCAAAATCACCTCGTATTTAGATGATCTCTGGTATTTTCTGTGTTTTATAACCTGTGATGTGTAGTTGCATTTCATGAGTGGAGCCTTCTTCTCCATTAAGCTGAATGACCAAATAGTTAATCCAAATGCTGACAGTGCTGACCAAATTCCAAAGAAGAGATATTTGGTATTCAAATGAGAAGGGTGAATGAAGCTAAAGTAAAAAATACAAAAGTATGGAAACATGAAGAGAACTTATACTGAAAGAACAAATTCTTTGATTCAGTTTTTCTATACAGATACTTCCTTAAAAGCACTACCAATTGAAAGTTGCATCAATTTATCCTACAGTGTGAAATACCTTAAATAAGGTATAGGACTTAAAGTGAAGCCCTATCAGCATACTATATTTCTCTTCTAGTGGTTACAGCTTGGTATTTCTGCATCCAGCCTGCAATCAACAATTTCTTTCCTTCCTTCCTTCCTTCCTTCCTTCCTTCCTTCCTTCCTTCCTTCCTTCCTTCTTATTGAGATAGTCTCACTCTGTCACTCAGGCTGGAGTGCAGTGGCATGATCTTGGCTCACTGCAACCTCCACCTCCCAGGTTCAAGGAATTCTCCTGCCTCAGCCTTCTGAGTAGCTGGGACTACAGGAGAGTGCCACCATGCCCAGCTAATTTTTGTATTTTTTTAGTAGACACAGGGCTTCGCCATGTTGGCCAGGCTGGTCTCAAACTCCTGACCTCAGGTGGTCCGCCAGCCTCGGCCTCACAAAGTGCTGGGATTACAGGCGTGAGCCACCACGCCCTGCCAACAATTATTTCTTGAGCACCTACTATGTGTCAAGTTATGAGCTAATCGAGAAAGTAGGAAACCATCCGATATTTGATGCTATTGGTTCCAGTGGGGCTTTCTTTATCAATTTTTTTCTGATTGTAATAATCTCTTTAAAGCAGAGAAAGGTAGGTACCTGAATGACAGATGTACTCTTTTCTGCAGTCTTTTTAAGGCTCAATAAAAACCCAGTATAGAGCAAGTATTATACTTCAGGTCACATACCAGTCTCTAGGTTTGCTGAGATTTGTCTGTGAAGGCTTACTAATCAGAATGTCAGCCATGGACTGTCAGTGTTGATAACAATTTTAAAGCTGTTAGAAATTCACAGTCTGTGTTTTCATAGGATCTCCAGGTGATTGCTATGCACGTTAGAGTTTGAAAAGCCCTGGTCTAAACTAGGGGCAGACAAACTACAGTCCATGGCCAAGTCCTGGCCAATGCCTGTTTTTGTAAATAAAGTTGTACTGGAACACAGCTGTGCTCATTCACTTTCTTAATGAGTTAAGAAGTTGTGACCAAGGAGTCCTGGTCCACGTGGTCTAGAGCAGTAATGCTCGAAAGTGTGTTGTTGGACCCATGCCAGTTTATGTACCAGTGCCTGTTTGTAAGCTGTTTTAGGTTTGTGATAAGTACAGATACTGAGAATAAGCATTTAGAAACTTCTATTGCTAGTTACCCTTGCCATGACATGGAAGAGGAAGATCAATTTTTTAGTAATTTGCATTATTACATTTTATAATAATATAAGTCAGTGAATTAGGGAATTATTTTTAAAAGTTGATCCATTATCACAGATTATGTAAGAAGCAGCACGCAATGAGTATAGATGATATGTTTGTAAAAACAGTGTCATAAGTGAATTTGATTGCACATCTTGATGCCAAAGTGAACTTTCTTATGGGCTGTGGTAATCACATTGTGATTTTTGCTCACCCTGCTTTTCCATGAATCTTCCTCTTGTCTCTTTGGGGATACTTCCTTGATCTTGGTGATGCTGTAAAATGTGATGCCTTCTTTCTGTATGTCTTCACTTGGATCCTCTCTTCCGGAACTAGCTACTGCTCACAGAGTAAGCTTTTGCCCAGTCGAGGCCAATTGCTTTACTTCATCCCTGCCATTGTAGGTTACTTTCAGGCATGGACTCTGGCCACAAGTCCCTCAAGCTAGTTAGAACCTTCCCCAGGACTTTTCTGCAGAAGCTCATGAAAGAGGCCACCTACCTCTGGGATCATGAAAGAAAATAATGTGACCCAGGAGGCTACATTCCCTGGTAGCTGGTGAAAGCCTGTGTAAGCTCCAGGAGCAAAGCTGTATGATGGAGGCTCCTTCCATCATAGGGCTTAGTTCCTCTAGCCTAGGTTTCCATGACTCCATGGTTTTCAAAAGTGTGGCTGGACTAGCAACATCAGCAGCATCTGGTAATTTCTGAGACATGCAGATTCTTGGGCTCCACCCCAGACCTTCAGAGTCAGAAACTCTGGGATGAGGCCCCGGAATCTGAGTTTTAACAAGCCTTCTAGATGATTCTCATGTTCGCTTGCATTTGAGAATGTCTGCTACAGCTCTGTAGCTCCTCCTTATTTCTGTGAGTTACTTCAGCATCCTTCCAAGGTGTAAGCCAACTGGTTCCCTTTAACCTCTTAAATTAGAGTTGATTTTCTGTCACTGACAACACAGAAAGTCCTGTTTCATATTCCATGAGTACTGTTCATACCAAACCGAGAATTTGCCTCAGCACACTCTTGTGTCCTATGGTGGCCCAGAGCTCATCTCTGTTAACACTGATTTTTATTTCCTTCCCCGTATGCTTTATAACCCCTTATATTTGAAGATTTTTATTCTCTTCTATTTCTGTTTCAAAGTCTGTCCCTGAAATGCAGAGGATTGTATCCATTCTAAAGTGACTTTGCTACCCAGATGAGAATTAAGGATAATCTTCCAGATAATAGGTAGAGTTCATCAATGTGGTTTGTAAATGCATTTTTCTAAAGATCAACTCCCTCATGGAGAACTTTTATTTTCCTTCTCTCCAAAAGTAGACTACAGCAAGTTGTGTAATTTTTAAGTGACTTTCTATAAACTTTATGAAATTACCTCATCTTGAGCTCAGTCATCGAGGTAGATCTAATTCATTTTTGTCCCCGTTAAGTTACCATCAACTGCTTCTTTTCACAAGAGATTTCTTTCCTATTAGTGCTCTTCGTGCATTTAATCGCTCTCAGTGGTTTCTTTCCCCCTCTTGATTTGTAAGTGTTTTGCTGTGATTCAGTCTCCTGTCTATTCTTGCTACAGAGTACAACCTTCATTTGTTATCTGGGTTCCTTGTGCTGTTTGGGGAAAAGGACAGTGGTCAGATCTTTCAGTATTTGACAAATGTCGTGATAATAGACTGTTTCAAGATGGAGATGTTGAATCAACTTTTATGTTGGTCAAGAAAATTGATTCATAATGATATGTGACATAAGGTCTTTGCTGAGTTTTTCCTTGGTATGTATGAGGAATGAAAAAACCACTGCTTTTTTTAAAAATAGAATTTGATGTTTTCTTTTGTTGTTTTTTTTACTTTGATGGCTCTTTGTACAAGCTCCTTTTACAGATTACTCTGTGGTCAGAGAATCAGCATGTGACTTTCTCTAGATATTGGATAAATAGTCTTTATGTCAACTACCATTTGGGAATTGAGATTTGAATGCTTTTCTTTTATTTAATGTGTTCACTATCAAGATGAGACTTCATTGCTGTTTCTTCCACCTCTGAGGTTGCATCATGTTATTGGATGTTCATGTCTGTCTTAGAGAGTGGGCCAGAGAAGACATGACTTGAGCTACTTTTAATTCCCATTTGTAGATCCTGGGCATCTCTAGCTCTGTGTAGCCACTGCACAGTGGTGTTACACCCCATATAAGGGTGAAGCTCTAAAGACAGTTCTTAAGGCACAACATATTTACTATCAACATTAACTTTGAAAATTCTTTAAGTGACCCATACATTTTAGTGCCTTTAAGCAGAAGAGTCACAATAGTATGGTGAGACGCTGACCTGATGAGGGTATGTAGAGCTCATTCCCTTCCTTCTGTCTCAGGAACTCGTGTACTTTGAATGGAATAGCAGTTGCAGCCTCCCACTAGATTTTATTCGTTAATTTTGGTTCTTTCCCACTCACTTACTTGTTCTGTCTCTGTGCCTGTATAGTTGGATTTACATAAATTAAATGTGTATATGATGCAACTTTGACGTATGATACTACATAACATGTTAATGAAAGTACAGAGGGAACAGTGAAAACAACCAGGGATCAAGGAATTGTTGAAGGGTATTCTTGTCATGTATATTAGTTTTCCATTTTTAGGATTTTTCATTTGTTTGTTTAATATTCAATTATCCAACCAAAAGGGTCATTATATATGTTGGTTGAGAGCTTGCACTTCAATGACAGACAGAGTTCTGTTCAGTTCCTTCTCAGCCAGTTTCTGGCTTTTTGACCTTGGGCAAGTTGATTAAAATCTCTTCACCTCACTTGTTTGGTCTGTACGATGGAGTTAATCCAATATTAGAGGAAATAACACGTGAAGTGCTCAGCAGTGTCTGGTACTTTGTTGTCATTCCATAAAATTGTGGCCGTGGTGGCCATCTTCAGGGCTATGGGTATTGTGGTCATTTATATGGAAGGGGCGGTTAAGTGGCCTCTCCCACCGGCCAGGCATTGCTGAGCTAGCTGATAAGAGAAGGGATTCTAGAGCCAGGCTGCCTAAGTTTGAATCCTGGTGGCTCTGCCACTAACTGCTTGGCCTTGGGCAACTTAATCTATGTGTGCCTTAGTTGCTTCATCTATAAAGTAGACATGATAATAGTTCCTATCATAGGCGTGTTGTGATTAATAGATGTGTTAATATTTGTAAACCTCTTAAAACAGTTTCTGGCAAACAGTGTCTGTGTAAGTGCTAGCTGCTGTTATTTTTATATTTATTTTTTCACTATAGATCAATTTCTTTTATTCCACAAAATAAGTATTCATTTTGTACCATATTTCTGCTGCTCTTTGAGGAATGGGGATGTGGTGAACAGAAGAGAGATAATTCCTAATTATATGGAGCATACAGTGTCTTGGGTCAGACAGACTCAGTAAAACCTCCACTAGTTTTCTTTCTTTTCTGAGACAGAGTCTTGCTCTGTCTCCCATGCTGGAGTGCAGTGGCGCAATCTCAGATCACTGCAACCTCCACCTCTCGGGTTCAAGTGATTCTCCTGCCTCAGCCTCCCAAGTAGCTGGGATTACAGGCATCTGCCACCACAGCCAGCTAATTTTTGTATTTTTAGTAGAGACGGGGTTTTGCCATGTCGGCCACGCTGGCCTCGAACTCCTGACCTCCAGTTATCCGCCTGCCTCAGCCTCCCAAAGTGCTGGGATTACAGGCATGAGCAACCACACCCAGCCTCTCACCAGTTTTCTAATTACAGACTGATTGTGAGAAGTGCTGTGAAGAGGACACTGAGAATCAAGAGATGACTGAGATCTAGAGTTTGCCTTCAGGGAAAAAAAAAAGTCAGCCAAATGGTGGAGCTTGTACACATTAGAAGCATCTGAGGGGAGTTTTCAGCACTCCACATACCCAGACCTTACTCCAGAGCAATTAAATCAGCTTCTTGGGATGGGGGAGGTAGTGAGGCATCGGGACTTTTGAAGCTGTCCAGGTGATGCCACAGTGCGGCCGCTTTGAGAAGGGGTGATGCAGGGGGCGATACCCTGAGTATATGGGAGGCAGGTACAGATAGATACAAGGAGAGTTTACATATATTTGTAGATTCAAGAATCATGACAGTTGTTCAGGGAGTAATAGATATGGTTATTCTGGCTCTAGAGACCTCCTCAAGGTTATCACAAGAAAATGTTCATGGCGTCTCCACAAGACCAGAATCAGAGCTGGAATCAGCTATCCCTGGTTTTGCTAAGTATGGAATCCTGTAGATGCCATTGATTTAAGATATCCACCAGTTTCCATTTTTTCCTGTTAGCTTCCACTGCTGCAGTCTCTGGAATTATTAACTCATGCCACCTGAAGTTTTTGGAATTAATGAATTACCTAGCCTGATAGCTACATTGTTAGGAGAATATTATGAGGCAAATCTAGTTCTTATCTTACATTGTTAGTTCCCAACCATTTTGATACCAGGGACTGGTTTCATGGAAGACAGTTTTTCTACTGGGTGAGGGTCCAAGGGTGCAGGGTTGTGGGGGAAGAGGTGGTGATTTTGGGATGATTCAGGCACATTACATTTATTGTGCACTTTATTTCTATTATCATTAATTGTAATATGTAATGAAATAATTATACAGCTCACCATAACGTAGAATCAGCAGGCACTTTGAGCTTGTTTTCCTACTAGATTGTCCCATCTGGGAGTGATGGGAGAGAATGACAGATGATCAGGCATTGGATTCTCATAAAGAGCGCACAACCTTGATCCCTCCCATGCACAGTTCACAACAGGGTTCTTCATGCTCATAGGAATCTAATCCCGCCACTGATCTGACAGGAGGCGGAATTCAGGTGGTAATGTGAGCCATGAGGAGCAGCTGTATATACAGATGAAGCTTCACTTGCTTGCCCACTGCTCACTTTCTGCTGTGCGGCCCAGTTCCTAACAGGCCATGGACCAGTACTGGTCCGTGGCTTGGGGGTTAGGGACAGCTGTATAACACGAATGTGCGCCTGACTCTTGGTTTCTCAAAATCAACATATAAAACATTAAGGGTTAACATTGTGTTTATAAATTAGTTACACATAAATTGAATCCCACTGAAAGTTTATTAAGCAGATAGGCAAGATTAGCTTGTGTGTGAGAGAGAGAGAGAGGAAGAAGGAAAGGGAAGGAATACTCAAATTCTGTGGTTTTAAATGGGCTTTTCTATATCATACTTCAATGTTGTTATCCTTCCAGGCAGTGTTTCAGGTTTATAACTGTACACACTTGCAAAAGGGAAACATTTTGGTTGGGCATGGTGGCTGATGCCTGTAATCCCAGCACTTTGGGAGGCTGAGGTGGGAGGGTCATTTGAGACCAGGAGTTTGAGACAAGCCTGGGCAATGTAGCAAAACTCCATCTCTCTCTCAAAAAAATAAAAAATAAAAAATAAGTGGGGAAGGAAAATCAATTATGGGGCAGGGGAAGTAAGGTGAACACATAAAAGAAAATGCCTGTGTAAAGTCAGTATGTCATAGTTGGTGATAGCACCTGAATGCTTCATGCTCAGCAAATCATTTGATTTAAAGGTTTGGACTACAAGACATGTGTTTTCGTTGAAAACATATAATAGGACATTTCAATGGGCTGGCAAGTTGCAGGATCTCTTTGAAAATGTTTAATTTCTGCATGTCCCTTAGAGGCTGTCCCCTTGAGCACCGGCCTCTTTGGGGATGTGCTCTCAGAATTGTGACAGATTTGCCTTTAATCAGAACTTCCAACCAGCACAGCTTTTTTTAAGTGGAGTGGAAACTCAAATTTCTTTGCCATTTTTTCAATGAAGAGAAATCACTCAATTTTCTTACAAATGAAAAACATTTTCTTTGGTGAGCCCTTAATGTCTTATTTCAGTTAGGTAGGGTTTAATATCATTTTCATTCTTTCTGTTTTGCTAATAGGAAGTTGACTGAACTACATTCTCTTACAGTGTCTGGAGTTGCCAACTCATGATTTGGGGACTCTGAGTCGTATGTAGGGTAATAGTTTGTTGATCACTTATGCCATTCACTTATGTGACACTAATACAAAAGATATGACATTAAGACTACAATGCTTGCATTTTTATTCATTGCTGGGAAACATGATTTTTCCTCTCTTTTATTTTTTCAGACCAGGAAAGGAAATAAGGGTTGGAGCTGGACACTCACACCTTGTTGGCATCATGAGTGAGCAGTTCTGAGGGTGGGGAAAGTGGAGCCTACTTATGTTGGCGTTGTAGGGACCACTATGTCCAGAGCTAGAAAGAGATGAAGGCACAACCCATACCCCTGTGGAAAGCTGGGAATAGGGCTTCCCTAAGAGAAATCTCTGGAGTTTAAAAGACTTGAAAGAATTGTGAATGCCCTGGACATGTGTATGGGCATTTTTTAAAACTGCAAATAACCAAGACAAAATTCAGTAAAGATAAATTAAAGGAAGGTTACATTCAGCCAGTAAAGTGTGTGTTTAAATTTAAAGTGAAGCTTCTTAAAAAACTATTTTAAAACTTTATAAGTAACAGTATTTTAGAATTACATGAGCCCTTCTAAATGTGAAAGAAAGCAATATCATAATGCAAGTTAAATTTGAGCAAATATAGGAAGACTTGGCATATTCTTCTGAAAGGGAGCCAAGTCATTTATAGTCACCAATCAAATCACGTCTTGTCTCATCTCTGTCAGCTACTTGGTATAGCCACAGCAATCTATAGAATGAGACCGGCAAGAAAGTAGCAAATAAGCTTCATTTGGGGGCATTATTTTGCGGCATTTTATCACAGTAATATTCATCTCTTCAATATATAGAAATTAAGTTCTAGAAAATTTTAGTCTGTTAGTGTATTTTTCTTTCTTTCTTTCTTTCTTTTTTGAGACGGAGTCTCGCTCTGTCGCCCAGTATGGAGTGCAGTGACGCAATCTCGGCTCACTGCAAGCTCCACCTCCCAGGTTCACTCCATTTTCCTGTTTCAGCCTCCCGAGTATCTGGGACTACAGGTGCCCGCCACCACGCCCGGCTAATTTTGTTTTTGTATTTTTAGTAGAGACAGGGTTTCACCGTGTTAGCAAGGATGGCCTTGATCTCCTGACCTCGTGATCCCCCTGCCTTGGCCTCCCAAAGTGCTGGGATTACAGTCGTGAGCCACCACGCCCGGCCTATTAGTGTATTCTTTAAACTCAGTGACCACAAGAAGATGATGTTGACCTTGTACCCATTTTCCATCACTAAGGATAACAGCAGTAGCCTCCTTCAGAGAAGAGCTGAGCAGGCGTGATAAGAGAAGTCAGGAGGTGATGTGAATGATAAACTCTTACTCCATTTGCTTAAAGCAAGTGGTTTTAATTAAACACAATTTATACCTTTATCACTGCACTTGGCAAGTTTTGGGAAGTTCAAGACTGCTGGCGCTGCTACTCGGAAGTTATCTGTAGAAAACAGCCTTTAGTCTTTTCCAAACAAAATATCATTTTAAAATGAAGTTGGGTCAAAATTCAAATAAAACTCCCTAAAATGAAGTATGCAATATCCACTCTTAATGTGTGTTGTATCGTGTAGTCAAAAGACTTAATGATTGCCTGGGAGGTTGGTACAGAAGGCATTTTTATTTTTAACAGTCTCTAAAACACACCTTTTAATACTCATTCTTTTTGGAATTCTAAGTTAATTTCTGTTCTTCATCACTAGTTCTTTTTTTTAAAAAAAAAATCACAAATTTCAGAATTAAGTGTCTGAAGGATTTATTTCCTAAATAATGTAGCTCCATAATGTAATCCTTTACAATAGTCATTACAAAGGATTTGGAATACAGAAAAGTGTGCAAATAAAATAAAGTCATCAAGCTAGATGGGAGAAACAACTTAGTCCAGGAGGTCGAGGCTGCAGTGGGCTGAGATCGCACCGGTGTACTCCAGCCTGGGCAACTGGAGTAAGACCCTGTCTCAGAAAAAATAAACAAAGTCATCCATAATTCCTTAGCTCAGAAATAACCATTATTAAAATTTGACTTATCTACTTCCAATATTTTCTTTTTATTTCTGTATTAATGCATATTTTTAAAAATTAAAGTGTAGGTCATACTGTTTTTCCACTTAATAATATACTGAAATCATTTTATGACATTAAATATTTTTTCTGAAACAAGATTTTTAGTGGCCATTTTATTTTCCATTATATGATTACACCCTTATACTTTTAGTCATTTCCCCATGTTTAAGATACTTAGCTGCCTTCCTGTCTTTTTGCTTTCACCGTAATGTGATCATCTTAGATACGTTTAGTAGTATACATTTATGAAGAGAATTTGAAGTATATCGTTATCCCCACTCCAGCCCCCCTTGGAGACATGGGACTACATTGAATGTTTTTTTAACCCTACACCTACAAGTTGGAAGAATTTTATTTTTTGCTATCCGTCCCTAAAATAGTCCTCTGGTGACCAGTTAGTTAATTAAGATTGATTGGCTTCTGTCATCTGCTGAACAATGCATTTTGCTAAATGATCCCAAATGTTAAATAAAAACCTATTAACAAGTATAATAGATATTTACACATTAACAGATGGCTTCAGAGGGTCTGCATATAATTAAAGTAAATAAATCTAAGTGTAATAGTGACAGTTGGGTAAAAATAAATTATTTTCATCAAGGATATTTCATTATAAGACAACCCAGAAAACAGCCATTGTGATAAAATATAAAAATTATAGAGTAAAATCCAGTGTATCTTGTAATATGTCTGTGATTACCAGATTTCTAATCTAGATCTAACACATGACACTTTGTGGTTGCTACAGACTTCACATCCAGCATGAAAGGAAACATGGTCTTGTTTTTTAAAAAATTATTTTTTAATGTACAAGTCAATAGTAAAATATGGACGTGTGAATTTTTTAGACATCATCTTTTCCATATATAGAATAAATGAACGTCACTGTGTTAACAGTACCTCAAAGTAGAGTCCAAGAAAGAAGGTGTTTGCTTGTTCCTGTTGGACTCATTTTATATGTCTTCATGGATGGACAAAGTAGGAAATCAAGATGAAACTAGACTTGATTTTTTTTCAGTGATTTTATCCATTTATAATGTAACATCAAATTATTTATAGTAATTTTGTGGAAATAATTGTCTTAAAACAAGGTCATGAAGGACTCTAAACATAAGGAAGGTGTATGCATATATCGAATATGTTTTCTTTAATCACATTGTGGCTTCTGGAGGAAAAAGTTCTTTGTGTCTACTTGTTTTCTCACCTCTCATGAAACTACTACAAGGATGAGGAAAGTTATGGATGTGGTTTGTTCCATGAAAGCATATTTAGTTGGCCTTGGTGAGTGCAGCTGCTGGGCTTGGTTAAAAGATCCAGAGCCCAGGCATGTTGTCCCTTCTCTGCTACCCTCAGGACCTGGCTGAGGGTAACACAGACCAAAGTTCTCCCCTAAAACTGGCCAAATTAATTTGCCTTCTTCTTCCTCTTCATTGTCATCAACATTTCTCTCCCACACCTTTTTGTATTCTACCCCAGAGAAGGCTAGGCCAGCCTAGACCAGACCAGTTTTAGCCATTTACGGAGAGTTTGCTGTCTTTCTCTCTGGCTACTTTTCCTGTAACTGTAGAAGAATGAAGTTTTCAGGTTTCAATAGAGTGGTAAATTAAGGAGCTTGAATTTAGAGGGACTACAGTTGGGTCATGGAAGTTGAAAGGGTAAGTGTGATGTCCTAATGTCATTAACTTAACTGGGGTAAAGAAGCCCTCAACACAGTTATTCTGTCTTACAAAAATTTGGGTGCTCTCACCTCAGCTGATAATAGAGGTCATATTGCCTAGCCTTACTTTGCTTGTACGTTTATTTCCCTCATCACCCTTGTGTGGCAGCCTCATAATCACGGCTGAAGCCTTCAGACTTCCCAGGGTTCTCTGGCCAAATGCTAGTTGAATACCATCTCAGTTCACCAGTAATGTGATTTAAATAATTATTTCTCCAGTAACTCTTGTTTATCTAGAGGATACACAAAAGGAAACAAAATTGAAATGAACACAACTCTGATCCCAACAGTGTTAGCAATATTTTCTATCTTCTCCAAGTTTTTCTCTTTGCAGTGCTCTTGTGGGTTCTTGCTCTAGTGTCCGTTTTTGCATAACCCATCACCCTCCCAGTTAACAGGCATGACAGAAGAATGGGGTATTTCAGATCTGTAATAGCTGTGCTTGAAAAGCAGCAGCTCCCCCATTTCACGTGTTTGGTGTGTAGGGCAAGGGTAGAAAGGATGGCAGTGGGTATCTGTCTATCTAAGTGGTGGCAATTGAGAACTCGTAGGCATTTGTCTTAATTCATTTTCTGCTGCTATAACGAAATAGCACAGACTGTGTAATTTATAAAGAAAAGGGACTTATGTGGCTTACAGTTCTAGAGGCTGGGAAGTCCAGGAGCATGATGCTAGCACCTGCTCAGCCATCTGGTTAGGGCCTACTTATTACATTATCCCATGGCAGAAAGTGAAAAGGCAAGAGAGTGTATGAGACAGAGAGAAAATGGGGGCTGAACTTATCTTTTTATCAGGAGCCCACTCCAGCTAACCAACTTTGGCAATAAAGACATTCATCCATTTGAGGATGGTTATGCCCTCATGACCTAATCACTTTTTAAAGGTTCCGCCTCTTAACACTGTTACAATGGCAATTAAATTTAAACATGAGTTTGGGAGGAGACATTCAAACCATTGCATCATTGTAGAGAAAAGCATGTAAATAAGAAAATGCAGTTACAGACTCAGCAGTCTGAAGTATACAAGAGGAATAAGCCGAGGAATAAAGCAGAGGCTAAAGTATAGGAAGCTCATTATGTGCACATTTTTGGCTAACTTGGGCCTGAGAATACCACATGAAATGTGAAAAGTTGATTTAAGTTTCTCATTCAAAAGTTTCTCATTTGAACTGTGTCATTCTTTTTTACATTTTTTTTTTTTAGTTTATTAAAGTTAGTTACATTCTATTCCCTGAATTAGGTCAGATTTATATATAGACCGTACAATTAAACTCACTGTGTGAGATGTAAAGTTGAATTGAGAAAGTTAATTCCCTGGACAACATAATCTTTTTTTTTTTTTTTTTTTTTTATATGGAGTTTCACTCTTATTGCAATGGTGCGATCTTGGCTCACTGCAACCTCCACCTCCTGGGCTCAAGTGATTCTCCTGCCTCAGCCTCCTGAGTAGCTGGGATTACAGGCATGCACCACCACACCCAGCTAATTTTGTATCTTTAGCAGAGACGGGGTTTCACCATGTTGGTCAGGCTGGTCTCGAACTCCTGACCTCAGGTGATAGGGCTGCCTCAGCCTCCCAAAGTGCCGGGATTACAGGCGTGAGCCACAGTGCCGGGCGCATAATCTTTTTTTAAAAATTATTATTATTATTATTTTGAGAAGAAGTCTCATTCTGTCACCCAGGCTGGGGTGCAGTGGTACAGTCTCAGCTCACTGCAACCTCCGCCTCCTGGGTTCAAGTGATTTTCCCACCTCAGCCTCCCGAGTACCTAGGACTACAGGCACATCACCGCACCCAGTTAATTTTTGTATATTTTAGTAGAGACGGGTTTTCACCATGTTGGCCAGGCTGGTCTCAAACTCCTGACCTCGTGATCCACCTGCCCCAGCCTCCCAAAGTGCTGGAATTACAGGCATGAGCCACCGCACCCAGCCAAAAAAAATTATTTTAAAATAAATTATAGCTAAGAACTTCCTAGTCATGTGAGGTCTAGGGTAAAGGTTGAGTTTCCCTTCAGGGCATCCTCTCCTTGATCTTCAAGAACTTATGTCCATTTAGGTTCCCCATTGATTTTTCCTGAATCCCTCATGACAGTCACAGTGGCCACAAATGGTTCTTCCATCCCTTTGCTTAGCTCCCATTGCTTTTGGGATATAGCTCAAAATGCTTACCATAGCTTATAACACTGTATGAGCTAGCCCATGCCCAACTTGCCAGCCTACCTCATGCCCATTTTTATCCATCTGCTTTAATTTGGTCGCTAATCTTCTCTCCCTTCCTAGAATGTGTGAGGGCATCTCCATCTTCAAGACTTCGACTGAGCTGTTCTTTCTGCCCCAAACTTTCCCTTCTCATGTTTGTCTTTCTTCAACTTGCTCTTCAGGTCTTAGCTGAATGTAATGATGCAGAGAGCCTTGTAATGTAATTATGTAGAGAGCGCTCCTTACACCTGATTGAAGGCAAGGGCATGTTCCTTGTTAGGATTTCTCAAATTATACTCTTTCTTGTTTACTTATGTAGTCATACAGGTAATTTTGTATTCAGCTCTTTTTCCGTTATCCCTTGCTTCCTTAATAAACTACCCCAAAGCTTAGTGGCTTAAAAACAGCAATTTATCACTACCTCTCATGCTTCAGTGGGTTCACATGGCTAATCTGAGTGGCCCCTGCTTGGAATCTGCTATGCAGCTGCAGTCATTGGTGGATGGAGCCAGAGCCATGTGATGACTCCATTGGGCTGGACACACAAAATGGCTTCCTCATATGCCTGGCATCTCGTTGCTCCTTGGCCTGTCTCTTTTTCTTTCTCTTACATTCCATATGATCTCTCTGTGTAGGTTGGCCTTTTCATAGCATGGTAGTCTCAGAGTGATCATATATAGTGAATGGCTCCCAAGAGGCAGGAAATGGAAACTTCCAGGCCAGGACTGACAGTGTGTCTCTTCTGCCATCTTCTGTTAGAGCAGTTACAGGTCCTGCCCAGGTTCAAGGAGTTGGATGGATTAGAGAAACAGACCCCATCTCCTAATGTGAGAATGGCAAAGTTGCAATGCAGAAGAGTATGAAGCAGAAAATATTACATGACCATCTTTGAAAGCTGCCCTACTTTTTCTGCTAGACTGTGCCCTTCATGAAGACAGGGTCCATGTCTATACTATATTGGCACCTAATAGGTGCTGATAATTTTTTAACAAATTCCTAACTGCAGGGAAAAGTCTTAGACAAATTGAAGATTTGCTCAGAAAACAAGTTTGAGTGAGTTCGATTTTTTGCCTCCTCATAGGCCAGACTCCGTCCTCTACCTCCTCAACCCACACATCATAGAGAATTTGACACCACCCGGCCTGCTTTTATTTCACACTTTTGCCCCTCTTGTAGCACTCATTTGGGCATCTGTATTATGGCTCTTTTCTCTCCTGTTCATTTTCGCAATAGCATTTCTCGACGGCATGCATTATGTTTATTCAGGGTACGTAGTTTGGTGTTAGCCCATATAGTTAAAAACACAAGTAAGCCTTGATTGGAATTCCAGCTCTGTTCCCTCTTACATCTGTGACTTTCCCAAGTGAGCTAACTCCTCTAAGACTCGTTTGTTTTTTCCTGCCTGTGAAATGGGTGTATTAATAGAAACAACTCAGCAGGGTTGCTATGAGTATTAAATGACAGGATAAAACATATACATCTCCTACCATATTGTATATTTAATTATTATTCATTTCCATTAACTCTTGGCTATGGTGTTATACTGATCTGGTAGTCACTTATTAGATATTTGTTGAATGAATAAATATTTTATAGTTTTCAAATAATCTCTTTAAAGGATATCCTATCCTATACTTGTTCAAGGTAAAATTGCAGTTTAAGTTTCCAAAGACATCATTCTTTTACTAAAACCCTATTTGAAAAGTCTGTCATTGCAGGCCTTTACATTTCATCTTTTTTCCATGTACAGGAAGGCAGTGGAGCAGCTTTTTTCTCGCTTCACCTGTCAAAGTTGTTCTTTCTGGAGATTAAGCAGGTATGACGTGTGCTTTGACCAAACTCTTTGAGCTTAAGGAAATTGTGAGAAACTGAATAACTTCCTATTCCTCAATATTTCAGGTGATAAAAAGATACTAGAGCTGCTGTTTTGATGTATGAGAGATCGTAGGCAGTAGAGTAAAAACTTAGGTTTCGGAGGATAATTATTGTGTAGCTAGGTGTGTTTATATTATCAATCTCAAGAGGTAAGAGAAAACACAAAGTTGTAGAGAACATTTAGAAATTCTCCTGAAGACTTTGTAGGCCAGAGGTCATTAATTAGTAAGGAAGGTCTTGGTTTCTGTATTCATATCATAGTGGAAGTTCCCATTCTCAATTCTTAATTCAAAACAAATTAAATATTCCTACTTGTCAGAACGCTGACTTGTATCTAAATGTTCTAATGGACTAGCTATAATATACTCTTTCCCCCCAGGGAAAGATAGTCAAGGATTTATGTGAGAAAGCAAACTTCCTAATGGCTGCCTCCCTTTGTAAGCAGTAAAGCATGTTATATCTTTGTATCTTGGATGTTCAGCTGGTAATATTTCATACCTTACTGTCCATACGTTTCCTGATAGTAATCAGTCCATGTTGTCGTTATCACACTTGCTTGCACTGTGGCTGGGCAGTTACTGTCTACCAAAACAGTAGCATTTCTTCCTGGAGATGAGAATACTTGATTGAAAGGGAGAAAAGGGAGAACAAGACCCACGTTTTGCCACATAGAAATCGATAGCGACAAACTTCAGTGTCATCTCATCTTGCCGGATGCCATCTTGATAGCACGACTGCTTTTCCATGTTAGTAACAGCACAACATCAGGTTAAGCTTCCTTCACAAGAGGGGGGATACATTGAGAAGTTTATTTTTACTGCCTAAAAAGCTACAAAGCCAGTTAGATACATGGAGGTGGTCAGCCTTGATCAAACCAGTGTTCTAGAAATTCCTTCAGTTTACCTAGTATGTTAATGCCCATTTTATTAAATCCATCTTTTTAAATGGATGTAAAAATATGACCAGCATAAATTTTTTTTTTTTTTTTTTGAGACAAAGTCTCACTCTCACCTAGGCAGGAGTGCAATGGCACTATCTCGGCTCACTGCAACCTCTACCTCCCAGGTTCAAGCAATTATCTTGCCTCAGCCTCCTGAGTAGCCGGGATTACAGGCATATGCCACCATGCCTGGCTAATTTTTGTATTTTCAATAGAGACGGAGTTTCACCATGTTGGCCAGGCTGGTCTCGAACTCCTGACCTCAGATGATCCACCCGCCTCAGCCTCCCAAAGTGCTGAGATTACAGGAGTGAGCCACCATGCCTGGCCAATTGTTTAAAACAGGGTATTTAAGCAGAGATACAACCAAAGGACTGTGTGTGTCATTAAAATTGTACTGCTTGCTGAGAAATGAATGGGAATTCATACAGCCAGGTCCTGATTCTCGCTCTGACTATAATTAACATATAATAATAGGTCATTGTTTCTCAAACTTGAGCACGTCCCAGAACTGCCTGAAGGGCATGGAAAATGCTGATTGCTGGGTGCCACACTAGATAATTTTCTGTAGTACTAAGAAGATAGTAAAACAGGATGATAATAAATATGCTAGGGTCCCAGATGCCATCAAGACAAGATTAAATGTGCAAGGATTTTATCAGCAGAAATTCCTTTGAAAGAAAATGGAAAAGCAGCCAGGAGAGGCTGGCCCAGCCATCAGACTGTGATGCAGGTCTGACTCTGAGTGAAGGAGAGAGGGAGGGAAGATTGGATGCCCCTATTCGGCTGGGAGCAGCCCAGGGGAAGCATAGCCTGCCCCCATTGCAGCCGGTCATGCTGCCTGCAGTTCAGAGTGTGAGGTGCATTCTCAGGACCTTAGAAGTGAGACACTCTAGATGGGGTGGCCAGGGAGGGATTCCCTGAGGAGGCGACATTTGAGTGGAGACCCGAATGATGTAAATGAGTGAACCTTGTTGATTTGGGGCAAAGTGAAAAGAGCAGGGGAAAAGCAAAGGCAGGAGAGAGCTCTGAGTGTTTCAGAGCAGAGTGAGCGAGAAGGACTGAGGAGAGGCGCTGAGAGTGAAGCTGGGCCCAGCTCTGAAAGGACTTGCAGGCCAAATCGGGAAGTTTGAATTCATTCTGGATAAAATGGTAAGCTTCTGAAAGGCTTTAAGCACCAGAACAATGAAATCTTAGACAAAGACAGGAGTACGCATTGTGGAAAAGGAAAACAGAGACTAGTTGGAGACTAGTGGTATTAGTCTAGGTGTCTCCAAATTGCCTCCATTTGAATTACCTACTTTTTCTCCATGCCTCTGGGATCTTGAAGATATGGTGGCTGTCTTCTTATATCAGGGACATAACCACAGGTGCCCTGCTTTCTTTTGCCCTGTAATGTATTTCAGGCAATTGATTGTCAAGTCCCTCTTTCGATTCATCTTGGCAGCTTTCACTCATCATATAACCCATGTCCCTATGCATGCCCTCTTTGAGTTTTAGCACCATGCTGGCAGCTTTCATAGACTTTTACCATCACCTTCAAACCAGTTGAAGACTGATCCACCAATCTCATTTCTCTTTCTATACATTGTCTCAGAGATAACAAGCAACTGATTTCTAAAAGGCAAAGTAAAATAGGGCATCTGTTAATATATGGAGGTCACTTTTAGAGAAAAACAAATAAATGGAATTTGCCTAAATGTGATTAATAAGAATATTCTCTCGTTGTGACAGTTCCTATGCTTCCTTTTGCCCACATTTTTCTCTCAGAAGCTTAGCGTGTAAGAAAGTGGAATTATAAGTTTTGACTTGGAGTTGAAGGAGTGTAGACAGACATCTGCTTCTTTTGTGAGCACTCTGGTCTGCCTTGATTGAGAGAGATCTTTGAGACTGGCTTTTTTGCTGTGCATTTTGATTGAGTTTTCAGCAGCACAGTGAGTATGTAAAATCATAGCCATGATGGCTGAAATTTGGAATTGGGGATGTCCCATTTCAAAGAAATGCCAGATCAAAAAGCACTATTCCCAGGAAGGATGCGTACACACACTTGTAAAATCGCACACCCCTGAGGGCTTCTTACCTTCTTAGAGCTGTGAATTTTTCTGTTTTTGGGCATGTGCGGTGCTCTTGCTGTCCAGGAGAGGTTGGTGCTTATGCTTTAAGTAAAGTGCTGATTGCCCTGTCAGTCAGAGCATGGAGGAACTGGGAACTTCTGAGATTGATGCTTGACAGAATAATTAGAAAACCGTCACTTTGAGTAACCATTTGAGGACTCCTAAAAGCATTGGGCTTGGGCCAGGTCTCTGCTGTCCAAATCCAGAGGTTAAATGTTCAGGAACACAAAACATAGTATGTCACAAGAGAAAATTGCTTCAAATGCACAGGAAGAGATGGCCCTCCAACTCCTAAACAATGATGCTCAATTGTCTGGGCGTTCACAGATGTGTTTCCTTAGCCCTGCTGCTCTTTTCATACCTCCTTGAGATTATTTCTCCCTCTGTCAGCTGGTTGCCTTGAAGTGAGGTTTGCAGACAGCTGGTGAGATGGCTTCCTCCTTGACCTTTTCACAGGATGACACTTGCTTTCTCTTTATTTCAAGATGGCCCCCGGCCCTGGCATAATCTCTGGTTACCAAAGCCAGGGCCTTTTCCATACAGCCCCAGTCAACTTGATTAGGACAGTATTTTCCAGGCTAACAGTATCTCAATTAAGTATAAGTGGGGTACTAACAGGAACTCTTGAGAGAGAACAGGAAAAGCATGGCCCCATAAACAAATTAATTCAAGAAAATATTTTATTTAGATATTCTTCTCCTTATTTAATAAGTAGATATAAATTAGGTAAGCATTTATAACAAAATATATGAAGATAAATGTTTGTTATTCTACATCCTTTGTCACAGTTTCCTTTATAAAAGATAAATTTTTGAAAGATTATAATTCTCTGTGTCTGTACATCTGTATGCATGTACAGATATTATTAACACTTCCAAGACACCAGGGTTCCTTGGGCCATCCTGAGAAATGCTGAACGTCAGCCATCAGTGCCCCGCCCTGTTTTAAGACAGCCAGCAACAAGAATGGTAATAATGAGGAATTAACATTGATGAGGGTAGTCTGTGTGTTAGGCAATCTGCAGAATATTTTCTCTGTGTCAATGTATTTCTGTTTTAAAATCCAGAAAATTTTCAGTGACATTCAGCCACCTTGTTAAGAAGACAGTCTCAGAGAGGGGCTGTAATTACTTCATCCCCTGTTTTCTTTAATTAAAGCAATCAAATGGCAGCAGCACACTGTCACACTCACCTCATAGGACTTGCTTTTTGTGCATTTTACCGCAGTTTCTGCTCACACACTTGATCGCTGAATGGAAAAACACAAACTGTATTTTCTCTGTTTTCACACCACCACAGTCAACACAGAAGACTTCTGTGATCAAATGTGTGGGGGGTTTTCCCCACCAGTAAGCAAGCAATCAATTCTGCAGCAGACACCAGCTGGGCATCGTCTAATTAAATTCAGTTCTGACACTCCACCTGGAGATAATCTCAGCTCCCACAGGTTGAGGGCTCAGTCCCACAAAACCGCTCCCACTTCCGATGCCGATTGCAAGCTCCAGGTTGTTTTACCTGTGTTTCTCACCAACCGGCTATGAATTGGGTTTCCCATGACCCCTTCCTTGGGTTCAATTCATTTGCTGGGGTGGCACACAAAACTCAGGTAAATACTAACTTATGCTTACTGGTTTATTATAAAGGACGTTACAGAAGATACAGATAAAGAAATGCATAGGGTGTGGTATGGGAAGGGGCTCAGAGCTTCTAGGCCGTTCCTGGGCATACCGCCCTGCAGAAACCTCCATGCATTCAGCTGTCCAGAAGCTCCTGAACCCCATCCTCTTGGACCTTTTATGGAGAGTCCATTGGATGGGCATGATTGACAGCCATGTCGAAATGTGACTAGACAAAAAGGGTATGATCTAATACTAGTAGACTGAGTGGGGACACCCAACAAGGCCTGTCTATACAGATGCTTCTTGGCCTCTCTGTGCAGCATTCCTTCGTCTCAGGTATGACACAGGACCCCTTCGGAAATGAGGGTCTAATGACCCATAATCAGAAAAGCGGGGGAAGATTAGAGTATATTTTTAGTTTCTAAAGCCTGCTGTGGGGAGAAAAAGGAGCAGGTGAAAGGAAGGCAGGAGAAGGTCAGAGAGAGAGAGAGAGATTGTTTTTTGAGGTTTGCTTCTGAGACCTAAAGTGCCCCAACATTATAACAAAAGGCTGTAACAGGGGCTGTGGGAGTTATGAGCTAGGAACTGTGGACAAAAACATACATATATACATATATATATATATATATATGTATATATGTAAAATAATACCACAATCCCCATTTCCTGCAAACTCAATTCTGAACTTCTGAGTCAGAGATTCAGAAGCTTGTATCATCCGGCCCCGCATGACCTTACCTCTCCTTGCTGGCATGATCTCCACCATCTGTTCCAGAGACCCTTCTCCCAGAATGTTCTTCCTCTCCCTCCTCACTTTGCCTGCCTGTTATCCCTGTCTCCTTGGAAATCTTCCCAGGTTCTGTGAACTGGTGGGGGATGGACCAGATCAGCTGTTCTCAGCTGGGGGCCATGCTACCCCCCAGGGGACATTTGGCAATGTCTAGAGACATTTATTATTGTCATTTTGGAGTGGGTATGCTACTAGCATCTAGTAGGAAGAGGTCGGGGATGCTGTTCAGCAGCACACAAACAGCTCACCATAACAAGGCATTTTCCAGCCAAAAATGATACTAGTGTCCAGGTTGGAGACCCCTAGATACTAGATGAAAATACTAGTACTAGTACTAGTACTAGATGGAAGATCCTCCTTTTCTGATTGATCTCTGTTTTCCCAGTACCTGATACATAATATATGATTCCGAAAATATTAAATGCACAAACCTCTTCCCCCTCAAAATGCCATCTTTGTGCTGCTTCCAATACCATTATTTGGAATTCGAATTACATTTTATGTTTTTACTTGCCAGAATACAAGAATCACTTAAATATATAATCTATACTTTCAAGACTTCGAGCAGATTTATGGAGTTGGCAACAGAAAATGAGAAATGAGTTGGCTTCAATGCACTGTTAATGTTGAGAACTCTGAGTATCATTTGGAGCGTTAAACTCATGCATGCTGTGGGTAAATTGTTAATGGTCGTATTTCAGTTTTCTTTATCTCAGAGCTTGGAAGATAAATTTTAAAAGGCATTTTCTTAAAAACTCATGAAAAGAAAGAGCAGTCCCTTGTCATAGAGTTTTAAATCCTGCATGTAATTGGAATGTCTTTCAGCAGGAAAGGTATGAGTCATGAATGTCTTGGGTCAGAGAGTACACTGGGCACTTGGACAGAGTGAACCTGAGTGCTGACTCTGTAGTGCAGAGACGTTAGACAAATTATGGAACCTCTCTCCCTCCACTTCCCCTCCCCTTCTTTATATCTTATCAGATAAACCCCAGAGAATGCTCACTAGAATGTTTGCATTGCCTACATTTTCTCCAACTGGTAGTGTTGGGGATGATTTTTTACTCTCTTCTTTACTGTATAGTTTTAATTTTTCCTTCCCAGTGGGCATGTATTGTTTTTACTATCAGATCAAAATCACTGTTAAAGTATAGAGCAAGGATGAGAAGCTAGCTTTCCTAAGTCCTTCTCTGGCCCTGTTAGGATTTTTATAATAAAAATCCTACCATTGGTTCAATTATTACAGTGAATTAAAGCACTCCAATAATTTGGACCTCAGTTTCCTCAGCTGTAAAATGGGATATAAATGACCTCATCAGGGGAATGATTAACACCAGTGTGATCAAGAGGGCTTTGATGGAATTGCACTTCTGTTTCCCTTGTGAAGTGTATAACCTTAGAAAAGTCACTTCCCATCTCTGAAGTCAATGTCTTCATAAAATGGAGTTAATGAAAACCTCACAAAGTTGGTGTGAAGATTGATGAGAATGAGGTATTATAGCACTCAGCCCAGAATTTGGTGTTTAATAAATGACAGATACTGCTATTAATTTCTGCTATCATTATTATTGTCACTTTTATTGTACTATCATGTGATTATTGTGTGAACCAGATTGTAACTTTTACATAGAAGTTTTTCAGATTTAAGGTGTTATTACCACTGTTATTATTCTTAGTTACAGTTCTACTACTGGAAATAATAAGACTTCAATCAGTAGTGATTTACTACCAACACATTAATTGGTATAAGGCAGGGCCTACTGAGATATCCCATATCAATTTTTTTTTCTTCCTTAATAGTAGAATCTCAACAAAATGTCAATTCTATGATATTGTTCCACCTCCCTTTCAGCTGGGTAGAATCATGTCACTGCTTTCTGGCCAGTGATATGTAAACAGAAGTGTGATGTGGGACCTCCGGCAAGGCTGTGTTTAAGAAGCTGAATCAGGTGGGAAGGGAGCCCTTTTCCCTGCTCCTCCCTGTTGCTTGGAATGACTTTACAATGGCAGGGGCTCCAGCAGCCCTCTTAGACTGAGAAATAACCTTAGAACGGTACCATTGCATGGTAGAGGAGACAAACCAAAGGCATCTGAGGTCCTGATGGACTCCTGGTAGCATCCTACCATCTCGGGCCTATCTACCACCAGTGTTCCTTTATGTAAGAGAATAAATCTTTGTATGTTTAAGTCCTTATATTTATTTCTTTGTTCCTAACATCCAAATACAATTCTCAAGTAACTTAGTCTTGGTGCGAAGAGCTTTGGCATACTTCCTGTCATTTGCCATGGAGTACTTCCAATAGTTCTGTTCTTCCCTGGTAAATTTCTTTTTCATTATATCACAAATAAACAAATTGACTCAAATTTAAACTTGACCCTTGAGCAAATCACCAAGCAAAAGCCTTCATAAAAAGAGTAAAGAAAGACACATGGGTGTTTTTCTTGACATGCGTTTTAGGCTTGTTTTGAAGATGGAATAGTTTTAGGGAATGGGGTGATTGGCCTGGGAAGTAGATTTGCTGCCTGCCTGGTGTTTTCCTTCAAACAGATGGTGATAGCATGAATCTGGTGGGTTTTCTGTGTACATCAACTCCAGAAAGGTCATAGAGAATGTTATTTCAAAATACAAAGAGCACTAAGTGTGTTTCCCTCTACTTAAATTTGCTTCGTCAAGCAGGCCATGTTAGCTTAAATAGTTGAGAATGAGGAAAACGTAAAAATGTGATAACAAATTCATATTAAAACACGCACACATAAAACAGCTGCCCTTTGAATGGTTCACTGGTCACCAAGATCAGAGGCAGGTTGAATTAAGAGCATTTGGATAATTGACCTTCCATGTGAATAAATTAGAATAGATTAGATTTGATTGACCACATAACAATTTAAATCATAAAAAAGCCCCTTTTCTCTTTCCAGGCTACTTTGTTATATTGGGTCTCAAAGGAGATTAACCATGTGTTTTTCTTGTTGGAAGACTTTCCTAAACACAAATTAGCAGACTGAAAAGGAGATGGTGATATTTACATTTGCCATTTCTTTTTTAATTGAAAAACTCAAAGGACCATATGACAGACTTGAGTTGTTTAACGATATTCCAGAAGGGCAGCATACTTAGAGTGTTTTAATATGCATTCAGCCATCTCTTCCTGACTGGTGGGGTGGTTCCTGTTACTCAGATGGCCTGGGCAGTTGGGATGGGATGTTCCCAAGGTGCTTCTTGCCCCTCCGACCTTTGCTAGTGTGTATGATGTGATGTGTTGAAAACCACTTTGTAAACAATAAGCACTGGCTACTTATTTAGAGTCATGGAATTTCAGAGCTGAAAAGAATCTTAGACGTTCAGTGAGTTATTCACTCTCTTTACTTTAGAGATGATGAGACACAGTCAGTAATAGGAAATGCCCCACCCTCAGATGAGAAATGGAACTGCTCTGTGTTTGATAATATACAGAATTGTTCTTATGCAGTGAAGCCCTACCCCCTTGACTTATTGATAGGAGGCGTTATTCAAATCGGATAAATGCTTCTGTAGAAGGATGATGTTATTAGTGCCTATTTCTTAGGGTTGTTGTGAGATTAAAATGAGTCAAATGTCTATAAAGCACTGTTTTGGTTATTATTTCTGCATGGCAAACCACCCCAAAACTTGATAGAACCATTTTATTTTCTTGTGATTCAGCAGTCTGGCCTGGGGTTAGGTAGGCCATTCTTCCACTGTTCTTGTCAGTGTTCACTCATGTGACTGCATTCAGCTGGCAGGTTCTGGGAAGGCAGGCCTCTTCCCTCATCCCCAGTTGTTGAAGGCCCCTCTGTCTCCATGTGATCTCTCCAAAGGGCCCCTTCAGCAAAGTAACCAGACTCCCTATGTGGCCCTTAAGCATCTGAGAGGGCAAAGGCAGAGACTCCCAAGCCTTCTCAAGGCGTTGGCCTGAAACTGGTTCAGCATCTCTGCTGCCACATTTTAGGGACTAAAGCAAGTCACAGACTCAGCCAGGATCCAAGGGGAAGGGACTATGCAAGGGCATTTATAAACGTCAGCATGGTTCATTATAGAACACCATTGTAATAGACTATCCCAAGCATGTACCACTGTGTCTCATGCATGGTAAAGGTCCCATAAATATTATTGCTCTCTTGTAGTATAGTAGTAAGAGTAGTAGTAGCTGTTTTAGCAGTAAAAACAGCTAAAAAAAAATAGCTGCTTTTGTTCTTTTGTTATAAGTAGATATAGATGGAAAACAATTTATATAGTTTTGAAAAATGAAATAATTTTATTTCTGTATCTCTTAGTTTAAATAACACCACTATCCACAGTTTTCCTGGGGCATCTTCTGTAAGTAGGAGGGGTAGAATAAATTCCTTTATTCAGTAATTCCCCAATAAGTTCCCCAATTCCCCAATTCAAGCAGGTCTGAGTTAGGGACAGAGATTCTGTACTTCTAATAATTGTAACATTGAGAATCATAAAATTGATATTATTCAAGTTATAAAGTTAATTTCTGCACATTTTCCCCATGAAAATTGTTTTACATTTCCATGTATCACTTTAGAGCATGACATTTTTAGGAGAAGGAAATTAAAAATCTGTTCTTTTCTTTTGAACTGATTCCTCACCTGTTTCCAGATACATTTAATGCTGAAGATCTGGAGAACCATACTAGAGTCTACAAACTCAGAGGCACTGGTCTTTACCATTAGCAGCACCCAAAAATGGAGATTGGAGAGAGGAGGGACCATTCTTTCATTAAGAGCAAGTCATTAGATTGTCTCGTGGAGGATATTTGGGAAATGTTTGCTTGTGATGAGCCTTCCATGTCTGATGTGCATACAATGTTATTATATGACGACTTGAATGTTTTTCTTTTGGCAAAAGCTCTTTATCTAATTATAAAAATTATGCATTCATAATTTAAAATTTTCAAAAACTACATAAAGGTATAACAAAGAAAACGAAAATAACCTGGAGTTGTTTATGTCCGCATTAATATTTTGGTGTGTATCATTCCAGACTTCATTTTAATATTTTCCCCCTAAACATGTTTTTCTCTCTGGCAAATATGTGCATTTGCTTTTAAATATTCAGAAGTGAATGTCCTCAAGAAAGTTTCAAGTTTAGCTGTTTTGCTTGAGAGAGATACCGTGATGTATTTTTGCTAATATGTTTTAAACCTTGCATTATTTATAGTTTCTCCTTAGAAGCTTGAAATTAAAATTTCTTTTCTAACTGATTTTGATTCTTTCCTGTCTGGCTTACAATTGATTTCACCTCCCTGTGTTTCTAATGAAGCCTGAAATTACCATACCCTTATTTGAGTTGAATGTGTTTTTCCCTATGCCCTCACATACCATGGATCACAGGGCAACTCTGTTCCTATTATCAGCTACATCTTCCTTTACTATCTATATTCAATTCACTGTGTTCCAGTAAATCTTTGAATGAGGGCTTATACCGGGATTGAGTAGACAAACATGTTTTTCAGTTACATTTGAGGAGCATTGATTTTCTCCATAGAGGGACCTATTTTTTCCTTTGGCTTTGCTGATATTCCTAAGACCTGCCTATGTTATAGCCCTTGCATATAATGGGCCATATATTTTTGACCCAATTAATTTTTTATTTGATTGGTAATAAAGGAAGAGAGTCCTATGCAGTATAATTTAAGATATTCATGTATCAAGGGAGGAGGAAGGCCAGGCTGAATCCCCGAAGTCCCACCTCACTACCCAGACAGCAATCACATGATTCCAGGTTGAAAGGGATGCTGAAAAATATTATAAAATTGGCATGCTGTTGAGATACTGCCACGAATGAAGAAAGAAGAATTAACACTTGGTATCCCAATAGTCTCTGCCTTATACCGATCAATATCATGGGAGTGAATCACCCCGATTGAGGTCCTACTACTTCCAGTGGTAGAATTAAATATAATAACAGTGGTAATAATACGTTAAATATGAAGAGCCTTGGGCACAACAGTGCCCCTTACCCCACATATCCTTAGGGCAGGGTGAGGGAGGTAAAGACCTGGAATATTGTGGTGTTCTTGCTGGGATTGAAACACTGGGTAGTAGAACAAAATGGAAAGGCCTACCCTTTCAGATACCCATATTTGAAAATCTTTATTCCTCATGCTTTTTCACTTTCTCTGCCATATTCCGTAAGAAGATCTGTGCCCCATCGGTGTTTTTTTTTTCCCTCCATCCAGTACCTAGAGCGCACAGTATAGTGAATTTTGATTATAGTGTTTGCGCTAACATTGAGAATTATAAAATTGAAATTGTTTAAGTTAGAAAGCTAATTTCTGCGTTCTCTCCCCATCAAAAGTATTTTACATTGCCAGTATATATCACTTTCAAGCATTCCATTTTTAGGAGCAGGAAGAAATTTAAAATCTCCTCTTTTCCTCCAATCTGATTCTGGAAAGTAGGATCCCTTTTTAGTCATGGGATTTAAACTAAGTTGGTTAGGCAAACATGAAAGATCCTTATGGTGATTTATTCCCCACATCACAAGTGTATGTCAAGAGTGAAATAACACCTGATGTGCAGGAGGATGGACCAGAAGACCCTCACTTACTCAAAGTGTGAGGAGGATGGGCCAGAGGCATCTACAATGTCCTTTTTGCCTTAATCCACAAAGCTCAATTTCAAGTTACGGATTTGAAAATACTTGCTACAATTCAGGGACAAATGGACTAAAATATATAGAGAAGTAGAAAACTTGAAATAAGTAAATCTAAAACACTGAATATGATGAAGTAGACCCTAAGAACTACATGCAGTGTGTGAACTTTGAATGGATACTGCTTTGGGTATGTGTGTCTATAAAACATTCTTGGGATAACTGGGAATATTTCACTGCAGGCTGCATATTAGATGATAATAAGGGAATTGTTCATTTTCTTTTTTTTTTTTTTTTTTTTTTTTGAGACGAGTCTCGCTGTCGCCCAGGCTGGAGTGCAGTGGTGCCATCCTGGCTCACTGCAAGCTCTGCCTTCCAGGTTCACGCCATTCTCCTGCCTCAGCCTCCCAAGTAGCTGGGACCATAGGTGCCCACTACCATGCCCGGCTAATTTTTTGTATTTTTAGTAGAGACGGGGTTTCACTGTGTTAGCCAGGATGGTCTCGATCTCCTGACCTCGTGATCCACCCGCCTTGGCCTCCCAAAGTGTTGGGATTACAGGCATGAGCCACTGCACCCGGCCCATTTTCTTACATGTTGCAATGTGATTAGGACAATGTTCCTATTTTTAGGAGATGCATTTGGGAGTGAAGTGTCATGAGGTAGGCCACTCAGTATGAAATGCTTCAACAACTATCCATCTATGTATGTATGTATAGCTACATATATCTGTATAGAGATAGATTTAGAGAGGAAGAGAGGGAGAAAGCAAATATGGCAAATCATTAAATACTACGAAAGGTAGGTAGAGGATACGTGGGTAGGCTGTATAATTATTTCACCTTCTATTTTTTTATGTATTTGTTTTTCTTAGTTTGAAAGGTAAAAAAGTATTGCCTTGTAACCACCAGTGCAACCACAACCCTATCCTTTACTCTGTTCCTGGATCTCAAACCAATTTTTCATATTATTTATTCAACAATTACTCTATATACCAGCTACTGTTCCAAATCCTGGAGATATATAAATGGGTAAGATGTCGTCCCTCGTCCTTGTACTTAAAGAGCTCATGATTTAGAATGTTTCTTTTGCAATTTTTGTGCAGCTCTGTCAACTTCTTACCCAATATTGGGAATGAACATAAAAATTTACATCCACTTATGCCTAAGAATATTTTAAGCAATTTATATTGATATAAGGCTGTCATCAGTCAGCCTATTAACATCTAAGTTTCTTGATGAGTTTTATGTAAGAACAATAGGCAGTAATGGAATTTTAAGCCATTTGCACACACATACACACACACACACAAAATGCATGACAACGACAACCTTGGGGGTTTGCCCAAGTACATCATGGCATTCTGGATATGTCTAGATATATTTCTGGCATACACAGCTAGAGTTGTGTTTCAACTGGATGGTCACATTTGTAACTGATACACATGTGACGAGTGAACACACCAATTTTCAAGAAGCATTACCTTCTTGGGAGCCACAGGCTTGATATGGCCCCTCTATTAAGGAATATCAAGAGTTTCCCACTACTTAAAAATAACTGCATTGGAAGATTGTTTTCTTACTTCCTGATTTGTAGCCAGGTAACCAGTAAGGCAATACATATATATATATATTCATGCTAAATAATTTTGTCGTGTTCTGAATGTTTGTGCTCCTCTCCCCACCATTCGTAAGTTGAAATTCTAACCTTCAAGTTGATGATATTAGGAAGTGGGGCCTTTAGCAGTTGATTAGCTCATGAGGTTGGGCTCTCATGAATGTGATCAGTGTCCTTATGAAATAGGCCCAAGGGAGCTCCTTCATTCCTTCTGCCATGTGAGGACACAGCAAGAAGGTGGCACCACCTGTGATCCAGGAAGGAGGCCCTCACGAGACGTCAAATCTGTTGGTGCCTGGATTGTGATCTTTCAGACTCCAGAACTGTGAGAAATAAATTTCTGTTGTTTATAAGCTACCCAGTTAATGGTGTTTTGTTTTAGAAGTCTGAATGTACTATCAATAAGAATTAAAAGAAAATACTCATAAAAAAAAGAAGTCTGAATGTACTGAGGTAATTTTCTTCGTGTTATTCCTGTGAAAAGGAAAATGCTCATATAACTCAAAAATCATAATATTTGATATTCAGTGTTGTAGTCCTTGCTAATCAGCTGCAGGGTAAAGAAGAGAAATATGCTGAAGATGTTGGGCATGCAAAAGAGATGAATGATGCATTTCAGGGTTATAATTAAAGAACTTAAAGGAGTTCAGAAAGAGAATGGGAAGGTCTACTTTAGACTTTCATATATGATTCCATTGAAAAGAAAATAATACCAGAGGTTCCTTTAAAATGTGAAAGATTATGCAGTTTCAAAATGCAGTGCAGTGGCTTGAAGATTCTTATATGTGTAACCAAGATCTGCAAAATTAAGTTGGTATTCATGACTTGTAAACAAAGCTACTAATTGAACTATAATTTAGAAATGCGGTCCTGAATACAATTTCAGTCACAGAATGACAATTAGAGGAATTTATTAGATGTTATCTCTGATGCAGGGGAGTGTCTTGGGTTGGATTTAGTAGTCTGTACTTGCTAGATGCTCAATAAATATTTGAATGGAGAGAGGGAAGGGCGGAAAGGAGGAAGAGAGGGAAGGGAGGAAGAGCTAAATTGGATGTGGATTATTTAGTAAATTTGACAAGGAATTTGTGGTAACTTGAGCTACTAACTGAAACTTATCTGTTTTCTATGTATAAGAAAGGGTTTAATAAAGAAACATATCAAAGTAAAAGTATTCTTAGTCTGTTAAAGGTATTAATCATTACTAGCTCATTAAGCACCTCAAAAGCACTCATTCACAGAAAATCAATGCACTAATTACAAACCAGTCTCATCTTTGTAAAAGCAGGTCCAAATTTTTAGAAAATATTTCAATAGGCATAATTCATGGCCACACATGGAAAATACTTGAAACTTACAACCTTTAAAAATATTATGATAATTTATGCTTTTTATTAATGTATGTTTTGTTCATTCCCCAAGTTAATATAAAGGGATGAGATTTTCTTACTAGGCAACATAAAATTGGGGAAAAGAATTACGGGAGTTCTTGAACTTAGATATTTTAGAAGCACATAGAGAGTTTTTGTTTTTTATTTGTATTTGTATTTCTGGAGAGGAGTTAATCCCCAGAAGTTATTTTTTTATTACTCTGGTGTGAGGCTTGGCAAAGTATCTTTCCACAATTCCTAGATGATTCTAGGGAGTTGAAAATAAATAGATTACATGGAGTCAGTTAACCTGGCTTCTAATGCAGATGCTTACACATTTTTCTGTTACCTTCAACAACTCTTTCAGTTGTCCTGGTCCTAAGAATACTCATCCTTTCATTGATGGGGTTGGGCTATGGAAATTGGCAAACATTACAAATCAGGTTCTTCCCCAGCCCCCCTCTTCCCTTGTACCACTACATCATAGATTATATTACCTTTAAAGTCCATTCAAACTTTAAGGCTGTATAAATCAGTGATCCCTTATTTCAAAAGTAATTATATTACAGACATTCTGAGAGACTTACCATCTTTTAAAATTAACTCCAACTATAATTGCCGCCCCACCCCCACCAGAAGTAAAAAGTATAAGAAAGGGGATGAAAATTTGTATCTATCAAAATAGTCATTGTGGTAGAATATCCTTCCATTGATGATTGAGCTGAAGAACACAAAACACCAGAAAAGAGATACCTGCTAGGACAACAAAATGTGAATTTGCCTATACGTAGCCTAAACATGTTGGTGTACCTCCCTTGAGGATTATTTAACGTCTGGTTGATGTTTGTTTTGTCACTCTTTTTTGATAACTGTATGTGAGAAATAGTCTCATTTTGGTTGTCTTAAGACTTACTTACGAAAACGAAGACCTAATATTTCAGTTAGTTTATCAAATGCACATTTTGACCTTGTAAATATTGTTTCATTTATTTAATTCTTAAAATATTTGAGCATGTCTCATGGAGGAGGTGGCATTTGAGTTAGATCTAAACAAATGAGTAAAGTTTGGATGAAGGAAGTGTAGGGAATGTATTCAAGCAGCTAAAACTACAGATTTAGAATTGTGAAAGGTGTTAGAAGAAATGTACATGGGCTGAGTGGGGGCCACTGCAAAAATTGGACAGCGTGTTGAGTTGTTCAATTATAAGACACTGCTATCACTTGCTCACCTGTAAACTGGGAATAATAGGAAAGAAGACCTTCCCCATAGAACTGTTTTGAGGGTTTTATGAGATAAGCAAGTGAAATTCCTAGGACAAGCCCTAGCACAGAGTAAGTGCTCAATAAACACTACATGCTGGACATACCATGAGGCCAAAGAAGTGAATTAGGGCCAGGCTGTGAATGGCACTTTATGGCAAGCAGAGTTAGTTTAGTTTTGCACTTATGTGTTAGGGACTAGAGATAAGGAAGAAAGATAGCCATGGGGCAGATACAGTAGCAAGCCTTCTGGGATGGGCCAAGGGCTGGGAAATGATGTTGTTATCTTTTACAATAGTCTTTCCAAAATTCTGGACAGGGACCTGGTGATTCTTGAGAGAACTCCCTCTAGGTAAATAACAATATTAAATTAAACAGCCTTGATTCCTCCATAGAGGAATGGATAGAAAGATGATGTCTGAAAAAGGAAATACAGCAAATGCCAGATGATAGTATCTAGATGATGGGCATATAGGTGTTCACTGTTCAATTTTTTTCAACTTCTCTGTATGCTTGAAAATTTTTACAATACAATATTGGGGAAAATTGAGAAAGTGTATTCCCTCTTTAGTTCTTTTTCAATTCCAGAAAATCTCAAGAAAGTCTCTCGGTGCCAATATGGCTTTAACACTTTGCTTTGGCTCAGAGCCACTGGCAGCCTGTATCTAGTTACAATTTAATAAACATATTGTACATTTTCCCAGGCTTGGTGGCTTGAGCCTGTAATTTCAGCTACTCAGGAGGCTGAGGTGACAGGATCGCTTCAGCCCAGGTGTTTGAGATCAGCCTAGGAATCATAGCAAAACCTCATCTCAAAAAAATATTTAAAAGTTAGCCAGGTGTGGTGGCACGTGTCTGTTGTCCTAGCTACTAGGGAAGATAAGGTGAGAGGATTGCTTGAGCCCAGGAGTTCAAGGCTGCAGTAAGCTATGATTATGCCACTGCACTTCAGCCTGGGCAACAGAGCAAGACCCTGTCTCTAAATTAATTGGTTAATTTAAAAAAAAAATACTGTTTTTTTTGTATTTTATTATCTTCAATTTATAGGAATTAATATGTTATTTTTAGTATTGATAGTGATACTGTTCTCTTTTCAAATAATGTATTTAAGCATTAAAATATTCAGCATGACCAAATGCAGTGTCTCATGCCTGTAATCCCATCACTTTTGGAGGCCAATGCAGGTGGATCACTTGAGGCCAGGAGTTCAAGATCAGCCTGGCCAACATGGCGAAACCACGTCTCTACTAAAAATACACAAATTAGCTGGGCATGGTGGCACACACCTGTAGTCCCAGCTACTCAGGAGGGTGAGCATGAGAATTGCCTGAACCTGGGAGACAGAAGCTCCAGTGAGCGAGGTCACACCACTGCACCCCAGCCTGGGCAACAGAGTGAGACTATGACTCAAAAATAAAATAAAAATAAAATATTCAGCAAATAACAAACAGATAATGTGCACTGTTGTGTTAAAAAAAAAAAAAAAAGGCACAGGTATTATGTACATGTCTGATGACTGCTGTAGGAAAAGGAAGATTATTGAAGAATTTGCAGTAAGGGACTGGACTAATGTTTTTGGAAGTTAAATTATTCACCCTCTGCTCTTTGTATGACTGCAGAATGAATATAGGGTTTTGGGCTTTTATACTTCCTCTAGTCACTGTTAAACTTCAATATGTGACAGTGACTGCCTGTCTGCATGTTCAGATTTTCTTCACAGGCCTATGAAAGCAAAGATCCCAGATAAAGCTCATTGGCTTTCTAGTGCTTAAGATGTGGCACTCTTCACTTGCTTTTGGAAAACATTCACATATTTCCTAAAGGGGCAAGAGATATATATTCCTGAAATAAAATGGAGCCACTTAATCAGAGTGGTTTGCCAAACGGGCCTGCCTGTGGATTGGATTTTAATCTGTCTGTCACAGTCACCTTTTCTTTTTAGAATGTTCTTAATAGAATTTAGAAAACACCATAAAATACCTCACTTATATAAAGTAAGTGTACAATAATGTGTTTCTGTGAAAGCAAAAAAGCAAGAAATATTCAAATTAAACAGTATTTTTATATTACTTCCATCTGTCTATTGTTATAATTCTATGTTCATTACTATCTCAACGGAATTCAAAAGTTTTTTTTCACTACCAGAATCAACAGTAATAATGACAAGCAGTCAGAATAACTAGAGTTTACCCACTAAAAGAAAAAAAACACCTTTTTTACGCTTTATTCAGAAATGGTGTTTTTTCATGCAGTTTAAACATTGTAAAAGTGTATTGTTTCCTGGTACCAGCTATATGTCCTTATGAACTTTCATATTTCTGATAAATTGTCAGAAGTAAAACTGCTAAAGCAACATATTAATATTTTAATTGTTATCTACTTTTTGAAACAAAAAGTAGCTGGTATCTCAAGTACTCCTGAGGTCAGGAGTTTGAGACCAGCCTGGCCAACATGGCAAAACCCTGTCTCTACTAAAAATACAAAAATTAGCTGGACATGGTGGCACACATCTGTAATCCCAGCTACTCAGGAGGCTGAGGCATGAGAATCACTTGAACCCGGAAACAGAGGTTGCAGTGAGCTGAGATTACACCATTGCACTCCAGCCTGGGCTACAGAGTCAGAATTTAGGTGTGACTCTTCTCTGTTCACCTTCTGATATGTTTACATGTCTCCTAATTTGTTCTTTAAATAAGTGGACTCATCATATATGTATTCCGTGACTTACATTTTTACCTAATAGGTCTTAGATTTTTATGTTAATACAAATGAAACTATTTCATTCATTTTTATGATTGCATTCCATAAAATGAATGATAATGTATTACCAAGTCCCATCTTGATGGCTATTAAGTTATTCATAGTTTTCTGGGGATTTTTTTCATCCAGTGAATATCAGCTATATATCGGTATGAACTTTTGTATTTCTGATAAATTGTTAGAAGTAAAACTGCTAAAGCAACATATTAATATTTTAATTGTTATCTACATTTTGAAACAAATTTTCTCAGCTGGGTGTGGTGGGTCATGCCTGTAATCCCAGCGCTTTGGGAGGCCTAGGCAGACGGATCACCTGAGGTCAGGAGTTTGAGACCAGCCTGGCCAACATGGCAAAACCCTGTCTCTGCTAAAAATACAAAAATTAGCCGGCCATGGTGTCATATGTTTATAATCCCAGCTACTCAGGAGGCTGAGGCGTGAGAATCACTTGAACCCGGGAGGCAGAGGTTGCAGTGAGCTGAGATTGCACCACTGCACTCCATCCTGGGCTACAGAGCAAGACTCTGTCTCAATAAATAAATACATAAATAATTGTCTCAATAAATAAATAAAGTGGAACAAATTTTTTCAAGTTTTTATGAACTTTCTTTTCCATTGGAAATATGTTGATTTGGAATATAGTTCATTAATTACCTAGCGCTTCTATTGTGGGAATCAAAGCTTCCTCCTAAAGTATCTTGTTCCTGTTTTCTGTATCCATTCATTGTATTGTATTTTGCATTTCTCCTGCCCTCCATGACACACATTTTTCCACTTCTGTACCCCCAGATTGTGGGCATAATCAAATGAGAGTTTTACTGATTTTTGTAGCTACCTCCATCTGTCCCAATGCCTGCCATGTAATAACTGCTCAATGAATATTGAAAAGATGGTAGGAAAAAAACTATTCGTACACTTATAAAATCATATTTTCTATATTTAAACAGTCGCTTTTTGGTAATGACTTGATAACACATTCCCTCTCATTGTTGGGGTTCAACTTTATAGTCAATTTTGTATTTAATTGTAGTATTTTATGGTACTTCTAGTATTATTACATTTGAGAAATGAGGTAGAAATCCTAGATGTGAGTAGGTAAAATGATTTTTTAAAATTAACTCAGTTTTATTGACCTTGAATTTTAGCATGTTTTTCAGTAGAAGGTGATTCCTTTTAACATCTGCATTTTGACAACACACTTAAATAAAACTAGTGAACCAGAGAACAATGAATTTTCATGAGCTAATTACTAGTAATGATTTTAACCTGTTTCAAAAAACTAATGTTAACCTTTTTTGATTTTTAATCATTTTCTTCCTCAAACATAAAGGATTATTTAAAAATTTGCATCTTATTAAGGATTACATTAATGGAAGTATGCAATTAATAGATAACCTGTTTTTAATATGTCACAATTTAAAATAAAGTGAATGGTGATTAAAGTGAATAAAGTGTATAGTTATATATTTTTCTAAAAGTGAAATATCCTTTTAATGACCAACATTCTTTGAGTGCCTGGCATTGTTTTGCCTAAAAAGACCTGCAGATGGCCGGGTGCAGTGGCTCACGCCTGTAATCCAGGCACTTTGGGAGGCCGAGGCGGGCACATCACAACGTCAGGAGTTCAAGACCAGCCTGACCAATATTTCACTGGGTGAAATCCCATCTCTACTAAAAAAAAAAAAAAAAATTAGCCAGGCCTGGTGGCAGGCGCCTGTAGTCCCAGCTACTCGGAAAGGTGAGGCAAGAGAATTCCCTGAACCCGGGAGGCAGAGGTTGCAGTAAGAGGAGATCATACCACTGCATTCCAGCCTGAGTGACAGAGTGAGACTCCATCTCAAAAAAAAACCAAAAAACAAAAAACAAAACAAAACAAAAAAAAACTGTACATATGTACATATTTAGATACCGGAGAGATCTAATTTCATTAGTTCCTCAATATCCTTGGGGAATTGGTTCCAGACTCCCTTTCAGATACCAAAATCAGCACATACTCAAGTCCTTGATATAACATGATACAATATATGCATATAACCTAGACACATCCTCCTTTATACTTTAAATCATTTCCAGATTACTTGTAATACCTAATACAATGTACTTGCTATGTAAATAGTTGTGTTGTTTTGTAACACAGTGCTATGTAAACACTGTGTTGTTTACGGATTATGACCAAAGAAAGTCTGTACATGTTAAGCACAGGCAAAATGATCCTTTTTTTCCTTTCTGAATATTTTTATACCATGATTAGTTGAATCCATGGATGTAGAACCCATGGATAGGGAGGGCTGATTGTATTATTTATGTGTGTGACTCTTACAATTGTGAAGGGGATGCACATTTCGAGAGTGCATTTTTATTTTGTCTGAATTCAGTCTGGGAAATGATTAATTACAGGGCAATATTTCTTGTCAAGTTGTGAATAAATATGTTTAGCATTGGTATAGATGTTTACAAACAAGAAAACTCATAGTGCTTGCTAAGCAGTTGATTAAAAAATGCATTCAATTCATCACAAAGTCTCTGTAGGAAAGATCTTTACATTTATATGGGTTGGTATTTAGTAATTAAATCTCTAAATATTTTGATTAGGCTGAAGGCCACCCAAAGCCTTTGGTCATATCTGAAAAACACTTTCAGCCATCAGTAGGAACAAAGCTCTAAGACAGCCACTGTCATTTTCACCGGAGTCTTAAATCTAGAGCAGTGTGTATAAGAATCCCCTGGAAAGCCCGTTAGAACACAGATTCTTCAGCCTCACCTTTAGAGATTCCAGTTTAGTAGCCCGGGGTGGGGACGCAAAATGTGCAGTTTTCACTAGCTTCAGGCCAATACTGATGCCGCTGTTCCAGGTACCGTAGTTTGAGAACCACTGTTCTGGGGAATTCAGTTGTGATTTGAAAGTAGACAACCCGATTGATGAAATCAACCCTTTTTAAAAAGGCTTTTGCTTCACTGGTATTTTAGATATTTCAGAACAAGATACTGATGGGGAAGAAAGATGGCAAAGTGTTTTCTGTAAGATTTGGGAGGAGGAGCAGATGGGAAGCCAGTATGTTTGCCCTTTTATTTCTCTTTTCATTAACAGCAGTGGGGAAATATTCTGAGTTATTTTTCTTGGTTCCTTTCATGCCCTCTCCTTTCCTAACAGCAAGTATGTTGGAAGTGGTTGACAGCTTGAATTCTGCCACTTCTAGGGATGTCATCTTGGGTAGATTACTGTATATGTAAGTTATCTATATTACTTTGTAACAAAAGATCCTAAAGTTGAGCAGCTTAGAACAACATCTGTTATCACTCCCGGTTTTTGAGGGTTGGAAATACAGGAGCAGCTTAGCTGGGTTGTTCTGGCCAGGGGTCTCCATGAGGTTACAAACCGTTGGTTAGTGATGCAGCCTCAGAAGTATTTGGAGTATGTTTTCAAGCTCACACACAGGCATATTTGCAGGAGGCTTCAATTCCTTCCCATGAGTCTCCATAGGGCTACACATGACAAGACAGGAGACTCAACACAACACTGAAGCCACGGGTTTTTTTTTAGGTTCTGAGATACATGTGCAGAATGTGCATGTTTGTTACATAGTTATACACATGCCATGGTGGTTTGCTGCACCCATCGACCTGTCATCTACATTAGGTATTCGTCCTAATGCTATCCCTCCCCTAGCCCCACAGCCGCCTACAGGCCCCAGTGTGTGATGTTCCCCTCCCTGTGTCCATGTGTTCTCATTGTTCATCTCTTACTTATGAGTGAGAACATGTGGTGTTTAGTTTTCTGTTCCTGTGTTAGTTTGCTGAGAATGATGGTTTACAGCTTCATCGATGTCCTGCCGAGGACATGAACTCATCCTTTTTATGGCTGCATAGTATTCTGTGGTGTATATGTGCTACATTTTCTTTATCCAGTCTATCATTGATGGGCATTTGGGTTGGTTCCAAGTCTTTGCTATTGTGAACAGTGCTGCAGTAAACATAGGTGTGCATGTGTCTTTATAGTAAAATGATTTATAATCCTTTGTGTATATACCAAGTAATGGGATTGCTTGGTCAAATGGTATTTCTAGTTCTAGATCCTTGAGGAATCACCACACTGTCTTCCACAAGGGTTGAACTAATTTACACTCCCACCAACAGTGTAAAAGCATTCCTATTTCTCCACATCCTCTCCAGTATCTGTTGTTTTCTGACTTTTTAATGATCGCCATTCTGAATGGCAGATGGTATTTCATTGTGGTTTTGATTTTCATTTCTCTAATGACCGGTGGTGATGAGCTTTTTTTCATATGTTTGTTGCTGCATAAATGTCTTCTTTTGAGAAGTGTCTGTTCATATCCTTCACCCACTTTTTGGTGTGGTTGTTTGTTTTTTTTCTTGTAAATTTAAGTTCTTTGTAGATTCTGGATATTAGCCATTTGTCAGATGGGTAGATTGCAAAAGTTTTCTCCCATTCTGTAGGTTGCCTGTTCACCCTTGTGATAGTTTTTTTTTCTATGGGGAAGCTCTTCAGTTTGATTAGATCCCATTTGTCAATTTTGGCTTTTGTTGCCATTGCTTTTGGTGTTTTAGTCAGGAAGTCTTTGCCCGTGCCTATGTCATGAATGGTATTGCCTAGGTTTTCTTCTAAGGTTTATATGGTTTTAGGTCTTACATTTAAGACTTCAATCCATCTTGAGTTAGTTTTTGCATAAGGTGTAAGGAAGGAGTCCAGCTTCAGTTTTCTGCATATGGCTAGCCAGTTTTCCAAACACCATTTATTAAATAGGGAATCCTTTCCCCATTTCTTCTTTTTGTCAGGTTTGTCAAAGATCAGATGGCTGTTGATGTGTGGCGTTATTTCTGAGGCCTTTGTTCTATTCCATCAGTCTATATATCTGTTTTGGTACTAATACCATGCTGTTTTCGTTACTGTAGCCTTGTAGTGTAGCTTGAACTCGGGTAGTATGAGGCCTCCAGCTTTGTTCTTTTTGCTTAGGATTGTCTTGGCTGTATGGGCTCTTTGTTGGTTCTACATGAAATTTAAAGTAGATTTTTCTAATTCTGTGAAGAAAGTCAGTGGTAGCTTGATGGGGATAGCATTGAATCTGTAAATTCCTTTCAGCAGTATGGCCATTTTGACGATATTGATTCTTCCTATCCATGAGCATGGAATGTTTTTCCATTTGTTTGTGTCCCATCTTATTTCCTTGAACAGTGGTTTGTAATTCTCCTTGAAGAGATCTTTCACATCCCTTTTAAGTTGTATTTCTAGGTGTTTTATTCCCTTAGTAGCAATTGCGAATGGGAGTTCACTCATGATTTGGCTCTCTGTTTGTTATTGGTGTATAGGAATGCTTATGATTTTTGCACACTGATTTTGTATCCTCAGACTTTGCTGAAGTTGCCTATTAGCTTAAGAAAATTTTGGGCTGAGACGATGGGGTTTTCTAAATATACAATCATGTCATATGCAAACAGAGACAATTTGACTTCCCCTCTTCCTATTTGAATACATTTATTTCTTTCTCTTGCCTGATTGCCCTGGCCAGAACTTCCAATACTATGTTGAATAGGAGTGATGAGAGAGGGCATCCTTGTCTTGTGCCAGTTTTCAAAGGAAATGCTTCCAGCTTTTGCCCATTCAGTGTGATATTGTCTGTGGGATTGTCATAAATAGCTCTTATTATTTTGAGATATGGTCCATCAATACCTAGTTTATTCAGAGTTTTTAGCATGAAGAGGTGTTGAATTTTATCAAAGGTCTTTTCTGCATCTATTGAGATAATCATGTGGTTTTTGTCATTGGTTCTGTTTATGTGATGGATTACATTAATTGATTTGTGTATGTTGAACCAGCCTTGCATCCCAGGGTTGAATCCTACTTGATCGTGGTAGAAAAGCTTTTTGATGTGCTGCTGGATTTGGTTTGCCAGAATTTTATTGAGGATATTCGGATTGATGTTCATCATGGATATTGGTCTGAAATTTTCTTTTTTTGTTGTGTCTCTTCCAGGTTTTGGTATCAGGATGATGCAGTCCTTATAAAACGAGTTAGGGAGGAGTCCCTCTTTTTCTGTTGTTTGCAATAGTTTCAGAAGGAATGGTACCAGCTCCTCTTTGTACCTCTGGTAGAATATGGCTGTGAATCCGTCTGATCCTGGATGTTTTTTGGTTGATAGGCTATTAATTACTGCCTCAATTTCAGAGCTTGTTATTGGTCTATTCAGGGATTCGACTTCTTCCTGGTTTAGTCTTGGGAGGGTGTATGTGTCCAGGAATTTATCAATTTCTTCTAGATTTCCTAGTTTATCTGCATAGAGGTGTTTATGTATTCTCTGATGGTAGTTTGTATTTCTGTGGGATCAGTGATGATCTCCCTTTTATCATTTTTCATTGTGTCTATTTGATTCTTCTCTCTTTTCTTCTTTATTAGTCCATCTATTTTGTTAATCTTTAAAAAAAAAACAGGTCTTGGCTTCATTAATTTTTTTTTTTGCGGGGGGTGAGTTTTTCATGTCTTTATCTCCTTCAGTTCTGCTCTGATCTTAGTTATTTCTTATTTTCTGCTACCTTTTGAATTTGTTTGCTCTTACTTCTCTAGTTCTTTTAATTGTGATGTGAGGGTTTCGATTTTAGCTCTTTCTTGCTTTCTCCTGTAGGCATTTAGTACTATAAATTTCTTTCTAAACACTGCCTTAGCTGTGTCCCAAAGATTCTGGTACATTGTATCTTTGTTCTCATTGGTTTCAAAGAACTAATTTATTTCTGCCTTAATTTCATTAGTTACCCAGTAGTCATTTATGAACAGGTTGTTCAGTTTCTATGTAGTTGTGTGGTTTTGAGTGAGTTTCTTAATCCTGAGTTCTAATTTGATTGCACTGAGCCACAGTCTTTTTATCACTAATCTCAGAAGCGACAGTGCATCACGTGTGTATGTATTCTTTTCACTAGAAGTGAGTCACTAAGCCTGCCCATACTCCAAGGAACAAGTGAGTTCCATCTCTTGAAGGGGGTATCAAAGATGGACATATCCTTAAAACCATCACACTACATTAGCATCAGTTTTCTGTTCCATAAAATGGGAAAGTGATATTTCATAGTGGCTCAGTAATAGTAGTGATTAAATTATTCTGATGATTATAATTTTTTATCATAATAATTATCATCTCTTAAGAACTTTACATTCAACCAAATTTTCTGATGCATGAAATTCTCCCCACCTAAATCCAGATTTTATAAACTGCCACACATCATAAAAGCCTCTTCTTTTTTAAAAAAATAAATTTACCCTTATAATAAAGCCAGCCTCTCTACAGCCAAAAAAGTTAAAGACTGATATTAATATGATTATGGATGAAAACATCTGTAATAATTTATTATTGAATAGGAGTCAGCAACTATTAAATGAATAAGCTGTATTACCAAGTGGGATGTATCCTGACACACAAAGACTGTTTGTATCAGGTACGTTAAAAAGCTATCATGCCATTTAGCCTTGTAGTCCATGTCTGGTATTTTGTCTTAAGAAAATAATACCAGCATTTTTGATGCCAGGAGATGTTTAACACAGGATTGTATTTTCAGGCAGCCTTTAAAATGGCCCCTAATGATTGATCCTTATCTCTTGTTGTTCAGGCTCTTGTGTAATCACCTCCCCTTGCATGTGGGCTGGACCTGCTGACTCACATCTAATGAATAGAAATGAAATAATTCGGTTATAAAAAAGACTGAAGCTTCAGTCTGGGGGGGCTGCCGCTTGCTCTCTCTGTTTACACACAGTAATTTTTTTAACCACACCTGGCATAAAACTTCTCCCCACTCCCAGAAACATACTAGAAGGAAATATACAAAATTAATAACACTCAATGTGTTTAAGTGTTAGGACTCTGTCATTTGATCTACTTTTTTGTGTTCTTCTATTTCCTATCTTGATCATATATTATTTTACAAAATGGCAATATTTAAAAGGAAAACAATAGGCCGGGCGCGGTGGCTCACGCTTGTAATCCCAGCACTTTGGGAGGCCGAGGCGGGCGGATCACGAGGTCAAGAGATCGAGACCACGGTGAAACCCCGTCTCTACTAAAAATACAAAAAAATTAGCCGGGCGTGGTGGCGGGCGCCTGTAGTCCCAGCTACTCGGAGAGGCTGAGGCAGGAGAATGGCGTGAACCTGGGAGGCGGAGCTTGCAGTGAGCCGAGATTGCGCCACTGCACTCCAGCCTGGGCGACAGAGCGAGACCCTGTCTCAAAAAAAAAAAAAAAAAAAAAAAAAAAAAAAAAAAAAAAAAAAAAGGAAAACAATAAATAAAAGATACGAAAAAGCAAAGAAAAAGGACAAAGTACATGTAGGTGTTTAAACACAAGTAACATTTGAAAAACATTTGATTGTTTAGTGAGAAAAAAGTTGAAATGTATGCATTTGTATTTAAATACCTACAAAAATATATAATTTGTATTCAAGATTATATAATATTGAAAACTTGTCTGGTGGTCATACATCACTTGTAATTTTTTTTAAGCACTAAATGAGATGTTTATACAAAAATACTGGTAAGTTTTTACCTAACACTTGCTGATGAAAAGTATCATGTAAATTTCTAGTAATAATATTGATGATGATATAGTGACAAGTTAGTAAAAGTCCTGTAGTAATCTAGGCAACAGACTTGACTAGCAAATCGCTGCTAGTTGGTTCCTCTCAATCCGAATCCTTCAACCAGTGAAGATTTTTGAATCGTTGGTCTTGTTTGGCTACAGGATTTTTATAAATGCCATTCAACGAATATTTGCCCTCTGGCCTTCTTGATGTTGGTTTACCCTCCCTCCTCCAGTGCATTATTTAGCATGGTGATGCCTTCCATAATGACTGAACCCGTCTCCCTGTGGGCTCTCTTTGGGGTCCACTGTGGGTCACTGTGATATGGGTGGTTGGCAAAGGGCTGGAAAGCAGGAACATTAAATTGCTTCAGTTTCAGACCACCTACTTTTCTCCTGCAGGAACTGAAGGAGAGCAAGATTGTCTTTGTTTTCCTGTTCATTCATTATTACCAGTAGCCTTGTCTTTAGAAAAAAGCAGGTTATTTTTCTCACTTTTGAGCCTTTGGTTCTTAAAATTACCTGAAGCACTTTAAGACTTGACTTCATTTCATATCTGTCTGTGATGCTCAAAACTAATGTTTGTCCTTAATTTTTTTAGAATCGCTCAAACCAAATAAAATAGTTTCCCAAGTACCAAATTTACTGCTATAACATATGCATCTCTTCGGATAGCAAATACAATTTCAGGACCACTTTTGGGAGGTGCTATTTCTCACATACTTATATTACAAACAGTATTAATAGAACTTCAGTCTAAAATATATGAAGAAAAGAACATCTAAGTACATTAAATGGTTAGTGGAAATTCCATTTAGCTGTGTTCGTGTTTGTTCCTAAGTGAGGTTATTTAAGGGGAAAACAGTCATAATTGAGTGAGCATATAATGTTGTATTGTCTGTACTTGGTTAAAGCAAAACAGATTACATTTAGGGCCCATTTTTCTTAATAGAAAATCACATATAGAAGAATATTTTCTTTACTTTCACTAGCTTTCCTATTCTTGCAACCTTAGAGGCATATATGTGTGGACATAACATTGGGCTTAGATAATGTGTATTCTGTTTAATCCGTAAGATGATGCATGTACATTCTCCCCACTGAGTCTTAAGGGCTGCTGCAATTTGAACTGTGTAGTAATTTTGCATTTTCATTTTCTCTGACTTAATGATGTCTATAAATAAAGGCTGCATCTTACTTTAATAATAAAAAACCCATTTTCGCCATGTGGTGGAGATAACATATTATCATTACCGCTATTAACAACTGCTAGTGTTAATAATACATATTTTCTGCTTCAGCCAGTGCCACCTAGCATTTGAAGCAAAAGATTGAGGTATTACAGCCTTTTAAGTTTATTATTCTTCCTATGTTTTGTTCAAAAGGAAAATAATTGTTAAAGGATCCTGAAAGCATATTGTTTGGGCCTAAATCAATATTACAAGGTTGCAGACTGCAGTCATGCAAGTGTACTTGTGATTTGCTGAGAATGAGAATTGTGGTCCTCGAACCTTTGTCAGCTGTAGTTACACCAGCCCATGGAGGAGAGATACTACCGTAGTTCACCCACTCAAGCAGATAAACAGGAGAAAGCAAGTGAGTGCAAGAAAAGCTATTATACGATTGACCTTGAGTCTTTTGCACTTCATTTAGAAGCACAAGTAAATTATTCACAGATTTATATATTTAATTATCATTAGTTACTGGTGAAGAACTTACCTAACAACAGATGAGACGTAGAAAGAATGCACATTTGAGAACTGGTACAATGTATCAGACTGGACTTGACACAGCCCTTTTGGGTGCAGTTGTCTTGCCCATTTATTTGGAATGAAAAGAGAAAAGAAATGAACTCATTGCATCTCATGTTGCTATGTGGTGTACATAGTCACACATATATGAAATCTGATAAAGAAGGAAATACGTTTTTAAAATAAAGCCTTTGCTTTGTATTCAGATTTGACTACCATCTACCCTTCTCCCAACCAGTATAAAATATTACTGCTGGCCTTCCCCTTCTCTCATCCTCAGTGTTGAGAAATAATTTTAACACCTTTTTTTGTTAGGTACCCTATCTACAATATTTAAAAGCAGGTTCACAGTCCCACGTTGTTGTTATTGTTAGAGACAGGAACCAGGCTAGAGTACAGTGGCATGATCACCACACACTGCAGTCTCGACCTCCCAGGCCCAAGAAATCCTCCCACCTCAGCCTCCCCAGTAGCTGGGACTACAGATATGCACTACTGTGCCTGACTAATGTTTTTCATTTTTTGTAGAGATAGGTTCTTGCTGTGTTTCCCAGACTGGTCTCAAGCTCCTGAGCACAAGAGATCCTCTCGCCTTGGTCTCCCGAAGTGCTGGGATAACAGGCGTGAGCCACTATGCCTGGCCACAATTTTATATTGAACTTATTTTAGCAGCATCCATTTCTTGTTTATGTTAAACAACAGAAATGATCATATATATTTGTGTGCTTACTTCACTGCTTTTCAAAGAGATTTCTAACGGATCATTTCATTTGCTCATGTAGCAGTTACTCGTACTTTAATGATTTGGGGTTGCGAGATCAGTACTCGTGAGACCTGTTTCTTCCCATGCACTTTGTCAACCTCTAGTGTATGTGTGGTGGCATCTTGGATTTGCCCTCATGGCTCAGTTAGACGGAGTTCCCATAGGTATTGAAAGCTTTTTTTTAACTACAATTTTTTTGTGAACAGAAATTAAGCTAATTATTAAGTCAACAAGAAAACATTTAAAAAGCTGTGTTTTATAGATGTTTTTGTAGAGCTAGGCTAACTAAGCATCTCTGTGCGAATAAGTTTCTTTTTTTACTAAATCCCGCACCTCGTACTTCCTAGCTAATGTGACCCTGGTTTAGTCTTTACACCTTAAATTTAATTCACCCAATCTCTGGATTTATTATTAATTCTGCTAGGAACTCTCTATCCCTCTGGGCATTTGAGCAGTTTGCTTATTAATCAGCTAATGTGGTAGCCTCATCTACTTCGCTACTCAGTTTATACCTCATTTCGCAGTTCTCTTTAGGAAGAAATAGCCTTTCTTCCTCACACAGCAGCTAGCAAAAAGAAAGGTCACTCAGTCACTTGAATCTGGGCCCCCTCCCCCATCTTCTACAACTAGAAAGGATTCTCCCTCCTTCCACACCATCGTGCACACCTTACTATCTTTATCCTTAGTGGGCATCACGGCTCACATCCGAAAGTTTCCCTGAATAAAATTGGTTCCTTTCAGCCAATTTCAAGCACAGATGAGGTCACAACTGGTAAATGGAATGAAAAAATAAACCAGTAGCATATTTAGCTTGAAGTAACATTCCAGCTAAATATTTTAAAACTCGTTAAACAGGGTTTGGGGAAGCCATATGAAGTGGTTTCTCCTGGATGTCAACTTTAGGGTTTTTCAAATGGTTATAAAGTGATGTTTTATGGGGTAGCCTTTATAAAAGGGCTATTTTGAATTTTTACTAAAGGAAATGGCTAGCAGCAACCTCCCCCATCCCCCAGAAGTACAGTGAGGAAAAGCCCAAAAGACAAATAATAGACACCCTTTCCCCTAACATAGGGGAGAACAGTACAGCATAACAAGATACCATCTCAACTTTATTTCTTACCTATTCAGAGGATTTTAAGATCAGGAAGCTCGAGAGAAATTAGTTATTCCTTCAATTTAATTCAATCCAATAAAAGAGTATGGAGTTTCTCTTCCTTTTAAAACTCTGACTTTGGTGTTACGGAAGGATCTTCTAGGTGAAAGGGTAACCGAAATAACAAAGGTTCCATTTCGGCCTTCAGCAAATTCAAAAGCTTGAGAACGAGTCATACAATGTGATTATTTGATAACTCTCTATATATTCTGATAAAAGAACCAGACGGATATAAAAGACAGAAAGGTAAAATGGGATGGCATATGGTAACAACTGGAGGCTTAGAACCTAGCAGATCGGGGTCACCATGTTGGATGAATGTGAAGGATAATTATGCCTGGAGAGGTCACAAGAAGAATCTTAAATGAAGCTTCTAAGGATAGGCAGAATTTGACCAGGCGTAAAGGAAAAGGAAGCTCTAGGCATAAGGATAGAAATTAGAAAAAAAATAAACAACAAATTTGGAATATAATAGTGTACAGCTGGAACGTTTATAGTTGACCACAGAAAGTTTCCTTCACAGCCGTTTGCCCAAGGTTTCACCAGTGCATGTGACTTTGTATTTCAAGTCAGGCCTTGGTGATCATAAATTAATATTATCACATCTAGTACTGTCCTAGACCTGCAGGATACAGCATTTACTAAGACCAATTGCTGTCTATAAAAAGCTTCTTGGTCTAGTATAGTATGCAGCCAGTTACTTGCTGCTTATTTACTGGAACAAGTTTAATAAGCCAGCAAAACAATGCCTAGGAACCCACTGCTGCTGGGTTTAAAAGTAAAGATGCTTGTTGTCATCTGCCACGGGTGTACTTCAAAAGGTAGTTAGCCTCCCATCTAGCCTCCCATTGTTAAATCTAGTCCCTGCTAACAGTATCTCTTGACAGCTGAAAAATGCAGTTGGGACAAAGGGAATCTGAACAGACCATCCATCATCCCCTTTCTGCATTTCTTAAGGTTAGACACCCTCAATGTACCACCCAAAGAGAACAAACATGGTCTCCAGTGCCCAACTGAGCCACCAGCTGCTGACCCCTAAGTAATTATTATTTGTTTGTATTTAACTTAGGTTTTCTTTTATTATTTTATTATACTTTAAGTTCTAGGGTACATGTGCACAACATGCAGGTTTGTTACATGTATACATGTGCCATGTTGGCTTGCTGCACCCATTAACTCGTCATTTACATTAGGTATATCTCCTAATGCTATCCCTCCCCCCTCCCCTCACCCCACGACATGCACCGGTGTGTGATATTCCCCACCCTGTGTCCAAGTGTTCTCGTTGTTAGTTCCCACCTGTGAGTGAGAACATGCGGTGTTTGGTTTTCTGTACTTGTGATAGTTTCCTCAGAATGATGGTTTCCAGCTTCATCCATGTCCCTACAAAGGACATGAACTCATCCTTTTTTATGGCTGCAAAGTATTCCATGGTGTATACGTGCCACATTTTCTTAATCCAGTCTGTCATTGATGGACATTTGGGTTGGTTCCAAGTCTTTACTATTGTGAATAGTGCCACAATAAACATCAATACCTAGTTTACTGAGAGTTTTTAGCATGAAGGGGTGTTGAATTTTATCGAAGGCCTTTTCTGCATCTATTGAGATAATCGTGGTTTTTGTCATCAGTTTTGTTTATGTGATGGATTACGTTTATTGATTTGCATATGTTGAACCAGCCTTGCAACCCAGGGATGAAGCAGACTTGATAGTGGTGGATAAGCTTTTTGATGTGCTGCTGGATTCAGTTTGCCAGTGTTTTATTGAGGATTTTTGCATCGATGTTCATCAGGGATATTGGTCAAAAATTCTCTTTTTTGTGTTGTGTCTCTGCCGGGCTTTGGTATCAGGATGATGCTGGCCTCATAAAATGAGTTAGGGAGGATTCCCTCTTTTTCTATTGATTGGAATAGTTTCAGAAGGAATAGTACCAGCTCCTCCTTGTACCTCTGGTAGAATTCGGCTGTGAATCCATCTGGTCCTGGACTCTTTTTGGTTGGTAAGCTATTAATTATTGCCTCAATTTCAGAGCCTGTTATTGGTCTATTCAGAGATTCAACTTCTTCCTGGTTTAGTCTTGGGAGGGTGTATGTGTCGAGGAATTTATCCATTTCTTCTAGATTTTCTAGTTTATTTGCATAGAAGTGTTTATAGTATTCTCTGATGGTGGTTTGTATTTCTGTGGGATCGGTGGTGATATCCCCTTTATCATTTTTTGTTGTGTCTATTCTTCTCTCTTTTCTTCTTTATTAGTCTTGCTAGCAGTCTATCAATTTTGTTGATCTTTTAAAAAAACCAGCTCCTGGATTCATTGTTTTTTTTTTTTTTTTTTTTTTTTGAAGGGTTTTTTGGGTCTTTATTTCCTTCAGTTCTGCTCTGATCTTAGTTATTTCTTGCCTTCTGCTAGCTTTTAAATATGTTTGCTCTTGCTTCTCTAGTTCTTTTAATTGTGATGTTAGGGTGTCAATTTTAGATCTTTCCTGCTTTCTCTTGTGGACATTTAGTGCTATAAATTTCCCTCTACACATTGCTTTGAATGTGTCCCAGAGATTCTGGTATGTTACGTCTTTGTTCTCATTGGTTTCAAAGAACATCTTTATTTCTGCCTTTAATTCGTTATGTACCCATTAGTCATTCAGGAGCAGGTTGTTCAGTTTCCATGTAGTTGAGCGGTTTTGAGTGGATTTCTTAATCCTGAGTTCTAGTTTGATTGCAGTGTGGTCTGAGAGACAGTTTGTTATAATTTTTGTTCTTTTCATTTGCTGAGGAGTGCTTTACTTCCAACTGTGTGGTCAATTTTGGAATAAGTGCAATGTGCTGCTGAGAAGAATGTATATTCTGTCGATTTGGCGTGGGGAGTTCTGTAGATGTCTATTAGGTCCACTTGGTGCGGAGCTGAGTTCAATTCCTGGATATCCTTATTAACTTTCTCTCTCGTTGATCCATCTAATGTTGATAGCAGGGTGTTGAAGTCTCCCATTATTATAGTGTGGGAGTCTAAGTCTCTTTGTAGGTCTCTAAGTACTTGCTTTGTGAATCTGGGTGCTCCTGTATTGGGTGCATCTATTTTTAGGATAGTTAGCTCTTCTTGTTGAATTGATCCCTTTACCATTATGTAATGGCCTTCTTTGTCTGTTTTGATCTTTGTTGGTTTAAAGTCTGTTTTATCAGAGACTAGGATTGCAACCCTTTCTTTTTTTTTGTTTTCCATTTGCTTGGTAGATCTTCCTGCATCCCTTTATTTTGAGCCTGTGTGTGTCTCTGCATGTGAGATGGGTCTCCTGAATACAGGACACTGATGGGGCTTGACTCTTTATGCAATTTGCCAGTCTGTGTCTTTTAATTGGAGCATTTAGCCCATTTACATTTAAGGTTAATATTGTTATGTGTGAATTTGATCCTGTCATTTTGATGTTAGCTAGTTATTTTGCTTGTTAGTTTCTTCCAAGCATTGATGGTCTTTACAACTTGGCATGTTTTTGCAGTGGCTGGTACTGGTTGTCACTTTCCGTGTTTAGTGCTTCCTTCAGGAGCTCTTGTAAAGCAGGCCTTGTGGTGATAAAATCTCAGCATTTGCTTGTCTATAAAGTATTTTATTTCTTCTTCACTTATGAAGCTTAGTTTGACTGGATATGAAATTCTGAGTTGAAAATTCTTTTCTTCAAGAATGTTGAATATTGACCCCCATTCTCTTCTGGCTTGTAGAGTTTCTGCCGAGAGATCTGCTGTTAGTCTATTGGACTTCCCTTTGTGGATAACCCGACTTTTCTCTCTGGCTGTCCTTAATATTTTTTCCTTCATTTCAACTTTGGTGAGTCTGACAATTACGTGTCTTGGAGTTGCTCTTCTTGAGGAGTATCTTTGTGGCGTTGTCTGTATTTCCTGAATTTTAACGTTGGCCTGCCTCGCTAGATTGGGGAAGTTCTCCTGGATAAAGTCCTGCAGAGTGTTTTCCAACTTGATTCCATTCTCCTCGTCACTTTCAGGTACATCAATCTGACGTAGATTTGGTCTTTTCACATAGTCCCATATTTCTTGGAGGCTATGTTTCTTTTTATTCTTTTTCTCTAAACTTCTCTTCTTGCTTCATTTCATTTATTTGGTCTTCAATCGCTGATACACTTTCTTCCACTTGATCAAATCAGCTACTGAAGCTTGTGCATGCGCCACGTAGTTCTCATGCCATAGTTTTAAGCTCCATCAGGTCATTTAAGGTCTTCTCTGTGCTGTTTATTCTAGTTAGCCATTCGTCTAATCTTTTTTTAAGGTTTTTAGCTTCTTTGCGGTGGTTCGAACATCCTCCTTTAGCTTGGAGAAGTTTGTTATTACCAGTTGTCTGAAGCCTTCTTCTCTTAACTCGTCAAAGTTGTTCTCCGTCCAGCTTTGTTCTATTGCTGGCGAGGAGCTGCATTCCTTTGGAGGAGAAGAGGCACTCGATTTTTAGAATTTTCAGCTTTTCTGCTCTGGTTTCTCACCATCTTTGTGGTTTTATCTACCTTTCGTCTTTGATGATGGTGACGTACAGATGGGGTTTTGGTGTGGATGTCCTTTCTGTTTGTTAGTTTTCCTTCTAACAGGCAAGACCCTTAGCTGCAGGTCTGTTGGAGTTTGCTGGAGGTCCACTCCAGACCCTGTTTGCCTGGGTATCACCAGCGGAGGCTGCAGGACAGCAAATATTGCAGAACGGCAAATGTTGCTGCCTGATTCTTCCTCTGGAAGCTTCGTCTGAGAGGGGCACCCAGCCCTATGAGGTGTCAGTAGGGAGGTGCCTCCCAGTTAGGCTGCTCAGGGGTCAGGGACCCACTTGAGGAGGCAGTCTGTCTGTTCTCCAGATCTCCAGCTGCGTGCTGGGAGAACCACTACTCTCTTCAAAGCTGTCAGACAGGGACGTTTAAGTCTGCGGAAGTTTCTGCTGCCTTTTGTTCAGCTAAGTTCTGCCCCCAATGGTAGGGTCTATAAAGGCAGGCAGGCCTCCTTGAGCTGCAGTGGGCTCCACCCAATTCGAGCTTCCTGGCCGCTTTGTTTACCTACTCAAGCCTTGGCAATGGTGGGTACCCCTCCCCCAGCTTTGCTGCCGCCTTGCAGTTCGATCTCAGACTGCTGTGGTAGCAGTGAGCAAGTCTCTGTGGGCATGTGACCCTCCGAGCCAGGCACAAGATATAATCTCCTGGTGTGCTATTTGCTAAGACCATTGGAAAAGTGCATTATTAGGGTGGAAGTGTCCCAGTTTTCCAGATACTGTCTGTCAGGGCTTCCCTTGGGTAGGAAAGTGAATTCCCCGACCCCTCGCACTTCCCAGGTGAGGCTGTGCCCCGCCCTGCTTCAGCTCACGCTCCGTGGGCTGCACCCACTATCCGACAAGCCCCAGTGAGATGAACCCAGTACCTCAGTTGGAAATGCAGAAATCACCCATCTTCTGCGTTGCTCATGCTGGGAGCTGTGGACTGGAGCTGTTCCTATTCAGCCATCTTGGAACCTCCTCCTATTTAACTTAGGTTTTAAGGTTGAACTGACTTTTCCTACCAACTAGATAGTCAATTGACAACATTAGTCTGGGATGTAATGTGCCCATAGAAATAGTGTTGACCAGTAGCTTCCTTGATATTAATGCATTTCTGAAATCAACCATTTGTGTCTATGAACAATAAAATCAGGTCTTGAGTTGCTGACCTGGTTTCTATTGTTTACTTTCTTGTCAAGGGCCTCCCCCCTTCAAAGTTATTTTAAAGCCTGATCTTACAACAATAGATTCAGTTTCACATGTGAATTGGTAGGCTACTTTTAAAGGATAATGTTTTTCCTAAAAAAGAAGAGTGATAACATAAAATAAATACTTTGGTTATTTTAGGTGACTGGAAATATTATTAATAATCAGTTTCATTCAGCAAAAAACTGTTCTGTCAGGTAATATATGGAACCTTTTGTTCATCCTTAGTGTAAGGCCAATCAGTAGGAAGAAATCCTTTTGTGAATTACATCCTTAGTGTTACTTATTATTTTATGTGTTCAAAGTAGGCAAAGGATGCTTGGTCAAATGGATGGATTTTGCCACTTTTTTTTTTTTCTGAGTTGGAGTCTTGCTGTGTCACCAGGTTGGAGTGCAGTGGCAAGATCTTGGCTCACTGCAACCTCTGCTTCCAGGGTTCAAGTGATTCCTCTCCTCAGCTTCCCAGGTAGTTGGGACTACAGGCGTGCACCACCACGCCTGGCTAATTTTTTGTATTTTTGTAGAGACGGGGTTTCACCATGTTGGCCAGGATGGTCTCGATCTCCTGACCTCATGATCTGCCTGCCTTGGGCTCCCAAAGTGCTGGGATTACAGGCGTGAGCCACTGCGCCCAGCATGCCACCTATTTAAATTAGCAGAAAAGAATGTCATGCTATTAAGGAATCAAGTATTTATAAATGAGACGTTTCAATACTGGAGAAAAGTTTATTTTCTTGAATATGATAAGTATGTTCTTTACAATCTTATTGTAATATATATTTTTTTACTCATCAAATACTTTTCCTTAAATATTGCAAAGGTAAATTGTGGAAGAGTCCATATTCACATTTGGAACAAATGGAGTTTAAAATGAAGAGTTGTAATTGTTTGTGCATAGCCATTATTAGCATTTTAGGTAATCAGAGCTTTTTTTTTTCAGCCAACATATTCTTTCTTATATGTCTCTTTTACTTGCTATCAAGTATGTTTTGGTTATTGTACAAACCAACCTTAATGACCTCATGTGCTAATGTGACACTGAGTTTCATAAGTAGTGAAATAATCATGATTGTGGGATTTTGTTATTGTTTGTTTGCTTGTTTTGTTAATTTTTTAGCTCAGGAAAAAGCAAGCATTTGAAAATACTAAAGCTTGGCAATCTTGTGTTGTCTAACCTCCTGGAATAGCACTCCTTAGCATTCTCTAATGCCCTCAGATACAGAATCTTTATCATAGGAGTTGTGTCATATGTTAAGTGTATGTTAAGTGAGGCAGTTGGTAATTTAGTTATATTCTTTATTACAGGAAACAGGATCTTCCTGAGCTGGAATTCCTCTCCAACTGTACATTAAAATCCCTTTGAGCTTATAGTAACATTTTACAAGTCTCTATTTGAGACTAAGTTTCATTTTTAGGTCACTGGAAACCTCAATAGCTCAAATGTTTACGCAGTATCATGGTGTCCAGTGGAAATTTACTTCACCTGTTTTAGGGTTCACCAAACAAACAGGACTAATAAGAAATGTAAAGAGATTTATTATAAGGTATTGGCTCATACAGTCATGAAGGCTGAGGAGTCTCACCATCTGCTGTCTGTAAGGTAGACACCCAGGAAGGCTAGTGGTATAGTTTGAAGGCCTGAGAGCCAGAGAGCCAATGGCTTAGCATCCAGTCTGAGTCTGAAGGCCTGGGAAACAGGGATGGCAATGGCAGAAGGAAGATGCCCCAGCTAAATAATCACACAAAGAGAGCAAATCCTCCCTTCTTCCACCTTTTTTTAATGCTTAGGTCCTCAACAGATTGGATGGTGCCCACCCATTTTGGTGAGGGTGGGTATTCTCTATTCAGTCTACGAATTCCAATGCTAATCTCTTGTGGAAGCACTCTCAGACACCCTCAGAAATAATGTTTTACCAGATATCTGGATATCCCATTTTCCAGTCAAGTTGACATAGAAAATTAATTATCCTACTTTCCAAGCATCCCAATATTAATTCTAGGGATAAATAATACACTTAGAACAGAGGTGTGAGTCAGTCCACTGATAATACCCAGATCCTATTCTGTATTCCTAAAATGATGCTAAATACAAGAAGGCAATATCAAGTAAAAATAGGAAACTCTTTGCCCTATAATAAGAAAAACAAAGTAAATTCGTAAGTCCATTAGGAAGCCATAAATTTTAGTAATCTTTTTTTTTAGAGAAAAAAATACTTTTTATTTTGTTTTTCCATTTGAACACAAAATATAATGGGAGCATATAAGTAAAACTTTTACAATTTGCTATGTTTCCTTAGATGTAGGGAGATTGTGAACAGTTTTATTTTTATTTTTTATTTTTTATTTTACAGGTTTTATTTTTTATTTTTTTTATTATTGTACTTTAAGTTTTAGGGTACATGTGCACAATGTGCAGGTTTGTTACATACGTATTCATGTGCCATGTTGGTGTGCTGCGCCCATTAACTCGTCATTTAGCATTAGATATATCTCCTAATGCTGTCCCTCCCCCCTCCCCCCACCCCACAACAGTCCCCGGAGTGTGATGTTCCCCTTCCTGTGTCCATGTGTTCTCATTGTTCAATTCCCACCTATGAGTGAGAACATGCGGTGTTTGGTTTTTTGACCTTGCGATAGTTTACTAAGAATGATGATTTCCAGTTTCATCTATGTCCCTGCAAAGGACATGAGCTCATCATTTTCATGGCTGCATAGTATTCCATGGTGTATATGTGCCACATTTTCTTAATCCAGTCTATCGTTGTTGGGCAGTTGAGTTGGTTCCAAGTCTTTGCTATTGTGAATAGTGCTGCAATAAACATACGTGTGCATGTGTCTTTATAGCAGCATGATTTATAGTCCTTTGGGTATATACTCAGTAATGGGATGGCTGGGTCAAATGGTATTTCTAGTTCTAGATCCCTGAGGAATCGCCACACTGTCTTCCACAATGGTTGAATTAGTTTACAGTCCCACCAACAGTGTAAAAGTGTTCGTATTTCTCCACATCCTCTCCAGCACCTGTTGTTTCCCCACTTTTTCATGATTGCCATTCCAACTGCTGTGAGATGGTATCTCATTGTGGTTTTGATTTGCATTTCTCTGATGGCCATTGATGATGAGCATTTTTGCATGTGTTTTTTGGCTGCATAAATGTCTTCTTCTGAGAAGTGTCTGTTCATGTCCTTCGCCCACTTTTTGATGAGGACTTCCTGAATCTAGCAAGGCAGGCCAACACTCAGATTCAGGAAATACAGAGAATGCCACAAAGATACTCCTCAAGAAGAGCAACTCCAAGACACATAATTGTCAGATTCACCAAAGTTGAAATGAAGGAAAAAATGTTAGGAGCAGCCAGAGAGAAAGGTCGGGTTACCCACAAAGGGAAGCCCATCAGACTAACAGCTAATCTCTCAGCAGAAACTCTACAAGCCAGAAGAGAGTAGGGGCCAATATTCAACATTCTTAAAGAAAAGAATTTTCAACCCAGAATATCATATCCAGCCAAACTAAGCTTCGTAAGTGAAGGAGAAATAAAATACTTTATAGATGAGCAAATGCTGAGAGATTTTGTCACCACCAGGCCTGCCCTAAAAGAGCTCCTGAAGGAAGCACTAAACATGGAAAGGAACAACCGGTAGAAGCCACTGCAAAATCATTCCAAATTGTAAAGACCATTGAGGCTAGGAAGAAACTGCATCAACTAACGAGCAAAATAACCAGCTAACATCATAATGACAGAATCAGATTCACACATAACAATATTAACTTTAAATGTAAATGGGCTAAATGCTCCAATTAAAAGAAACAGACTGGCAAATTGGATAAAGAGTCAAGACCCATCAGTGTGCTGTACTCAGGAAACCCATCTCACGTGCAGAGACACACATAGGCTCAAAATAAAAGGATGGAGGAAGATCTACCAAGCAAATGGAAAACAAAAAAAGGCAGAGGTTGCAATCCTAGTCTCCGATAAAACAGACTTTAAACCAACAAAGATCAAAACAGACAAAGAAAGCTATTACATAATGGTAAAGGGATCAATTCAACAAGAAGAGCTAACTATCCTAAATATATATTCACAAAATACAGGAGCACCCAGATTCATAAAGCAAGTCCTGGGTGACCTACAAAGAGACTTACACTCCCACACCATAATAATGGGAGACTTTAACATTCCACTGTCAACATTAGACAGATCAACGAGACAGAAAGTTAACAAGGATACCCAGGAATTGAACTCAGCTCTGCACCAAGTGGACCTAACAGACATCTACAGATCTCTCCACCCCAAATCAACAGAATATACATTTTTTCAGCACCACACCACACCTATTCCAAAATTGACCACATAGTTGGAAGTAAAGCTTTCCTCAGCAAATGTAAAAGAACAGAAATTATAACAAACTGTCTCTCAGACCACACTGCAATCAAACTAGAACTCAGGATTAAGAAACTCACTCAAAACCACTCAACTACATGGAAACTGAACAACCTGCTCCTGAATGACTACTGGGTACGTAACGAAATGAAGGCAGAAATAAAGATGTTCTTTGAAACCAACGAGAACAAAGACACAACATACCAGAATCTCTGGGACACATTCAAAGCAATGTGTAGAGGGAAGTTTATAGCACTAAATGCCCACAAGAGAAAGCAGGAAAGATCCAAAATTGACACCCTAACATTCACAATTAAAAGAACTAGAAAAGCAAGAGCAAACACATTCAAAAGCTAGCAGAAGGCAAGAAATAACTAAAATCAGAGCAGAACTGAAGGAAATAGAGACTCAAAACACCCTTCAAAAAATTAATGAATCCGGGGGCTGGTTTTTTGAAAAGATCAACAAAATTGATAGACTGCTAACAAGACTAATAAAGAAGAAAAGAGAGAAGAATCAAATAGACACAATAAAAAATGATAAAGGGGATATCACCACCAATGCCACAGAAATACAAACTACCATCAGAGAATACTACAAACACCTCTATGCAAATAAACTAGAAAATCTAGAAGAAATGGATAAATTCCTCGACAGATACACCCTCCCAAGACTAAACCAGGAAGAAGTTGAATCTGTGAATAGAACAATAACAGGCTCTGAAATTGTGGTAATAATCAATAGCTTACCAAACAAAAAGAGTCCAGGACCAGATGGATTCACAGCCGAATTCTACCAGAGGTACAAGGAGGAACTGGTACCATTCCTTCTGAAATGATTCCAATCAATAGAAAAAGAGGGAATCCTCCCTAACTCATTTTATGAGGCCAGCATCATCCTGATACCAAAGCTGGGCAGAGAGACAACCAAAAAAGAGAATTTTAGACCAATATCCTTGATGAACATTGATGCAAAAATCCTCAATAAAATACTGGCAAACCGAATCCAGCAGCACATCAAAAAGCTTATCTACCATGATCAAGTGGGCTTCATCCCTGGGATGCAAGGCTGGTTCAACATACGCAAATCAATAAATGTAACCCAGCATATAAACAGAACCAAAGACAAAAACCACATGATTGTCTCAATAGATGCAGAAAACGCCTTTGACAAAATTCAACAACCTTTCATGCTAAATACTCTCAATAAATTAAGTATTGATGGGACGTATCTCAAAATAATAAGAGCTATCTATGACAAACCCCCAGCCAATATCATACTGAATGGGCAAAAACTGGAAGCATTCCCTTTGAAAACTGGCACAAGACAGGGATGCCCTCTCTCACCACTCCTATTCAACATAGTGTTGGAAGTTCTGGCCAGGGCAATCAGGCGGGAGAAGGAACTAAAGGGTATTCAATTAGAAAAAGAGGAAGTCAAATTGTCCCTGTTTGCAGATGACATAATTGTATATCCAGAAAATCCCATTGTCTCAGCCCCAAATCTCCTTAAGCTGATAAGCACCTTCAGCAAAGTCTCAGGATGGAACATCAATGCACAAAAATCACAAGCATTCTTATACACCAATAACAGACAAACAGAGAGCCAAGTCATGAGTGAACTCCCATTCACAATTTCTTCAACGAGAATAAAATACCTAGGAATCCAACTTACAAGGCATGTGAAGGACCTCTTCAAGGAGAACTACAAAGTACTGCTCAATGAAATAAAAGAGGATACAAACAAATGGAAGAACATTCCATGCTCATGGTTTGGAAGAATCAATATCATGAAAATGCCCATACTGCCCAAGGTAATTTATAGATTCAATGCCATCCCCATCAAGCTACCAATGACTTTCTTCACAGAATTGGAATAAACTACTTTAAAGTTCATATGGAACCACAAAAGAGCCTGCATCGCCAAGTCAATCCTAACCCAAAAGAACAAAGCTGGAGGCATCATGCTACCTGACTTCAAACCATACTACAAGGCTACAGTAACCAAAACAGCATGGTAGTGGTACCAAAACAGAGACATAGATCAATGGAACAGAACAGAGCCCTCAGAAATAATGCCACATATCTACAACTATCTGATCTTTGACAAACCTGACAAAATCAAGCAATGGGGAAAGGATTCCCTATTTAATAAATGGTGCTGGGAAAACTGGCTAGCCATATATAGAAAGCTGAAACTGGATCCCTTCCTTACACCTTATACAAAAATTAATTCAAGGTGGATTAAAGACTTACATGTTAGACCTAAAACCATAAAAACCCTAGAAGAAAACCTAGGCATTACCATTCAGGACATAGGCATGGGCAAGGACTTCATGTCTAAAACACCAAAAGCAATGGCAACAAAAGCCAAAATTGAGGAATGGGATCTAATTAAACTAAAGAGCTTCTGCACAGCAAAAGAAACTACCATCAGAGTGAACAGGCAACCTACAAAATGGAAGAAAATTTTCGCAACCTACTCATCTGACAGAGGGCTAATATCCAGAATCTACAATGAACTCAAACAAATTTACAAGAAAATTATAGTAATCTTATATGACATTGAATTTAAAACTAGAAGAGCACCTAATCAAATGCAAAATGATTCTCTGGCTAAAGTTGGGGGGGAAGGGGAGGTGATTGTCGGTAGAAGACATTGAGTAGGCTCAATGAGCAGCCTTGATAGCAGAAGTGTTGGCAGGGTGTAAGAGAAGGTAAGGGCTTTTAGGCTGGATTATTGAGCAGGAGAATACAATAATGAGATTGTTCAGGTTGGCTAAAAGTAGAATGCTAAGCAACATATTCAGCCAGATAAAATAGGGCCAAATCTTGGAGGCCAAGGAATGCTGCTGCCACTTCTATAATCATTGTTGTCCTACAGCAGTTCATTTGGGGTCCTGCATCAAGCAGCAGTACTGAGAATGGTGGTGGCAGAAGTGGTGCTGGTGGTTTTAGTAACGGCCAGCAATTACTGAGCTCTTATGATGTGCTAGGCTCTTGTACTTCATGTGGATTATTGTATTTTAAGGCATTATTATCTATTTTACAGCCAAGAAAAGGAGGCATAGAAGAGATTCATAACTGAGGACACAGAGCTAGTATGGGTATAGCTAGTATGTTGAGCCTGGACAATTTTATACTGTATTCCGTATTTCAAAACACATCCCTGTATTACCACTGGACAGTAAGTAGCTGCAGAGAGCAGCAGTTCCAATGCATCATCCTACATTTTAGGAGGGATGTTGATAACTAGAGTCCATCCAGGGAAGAATAATTGGGAAAATAAAGAGTCTTTGAATCTCTGTGAATGGAAATAGGGATGTCAAAAAGATAATCAGGTTTGTGAGAGAAAGTGGTAAATTGGGCTTTAGATTCCCCCCTTTTTCTCCTCTTCTCCAGGCACAGTGGGCTGAGTCCCCTCACCATTGTATATCAGAGATGGAAGAATTATGTACAAATGTTTAAATGGATTACATGATTATTCCAGGTAGATGGAACTATTTTTATCAGTGACAAGAGAGTTCGTAAGAGATACCATTCACTGACCTTTTTTGAATGAGCCGTCATTTGCTTTTATATTCTACTAAAGGAATCCTTGAAGATCAAGTACAGAGAAAACAAAATCAGAGTATTTATCAATTTCTGCAGTTTTGATTTTCCACCAAATACATGAGATCCTTTAGAGACTTCATGAAGTGGAAGAAGAGGAAGAGGAGGGGTGTATAGTTAGTATCAGTGTCAGTCCTGTTATTGGTCAGGACCTAAACAAGAGAAATGCAGTATTTCTTCTGCTCTAGAATCCTAGCTATAGTAAGATACCTCACTGTTTTAATAATGGTGTTTTAGGAGCAAAACCCACTTCAGTAAAGGGAGATACTCATTCTAAGGGGGATTCTGATGTCAGAAATGTTAAAATGTCTAAAAGCTTTTTATTTTAAAATAGCGGAAATAAGAAGTAAGTTCTGCTCTGATCTTTACAGAATCTTGTAGAGCAGGGGGTAAGAGAAAACTGGGCAAATATTAACAAAGGCAACATGATGTGTGAGTATTTGGGCTCTAAGAGGTGAGGGATGTGTGAGGAAGATAGACTCAAATGCCAGGCACAGAAAGAGCCTAAATGAAGTTGGTGGATGTTGGGAAGAGGGAATTATAGTGTCTAGACTTTGAGTACTCCTATCAGGTTAGCCCTGTAATGGAAACATTACAAACATGCATTTTATGGAAATGCATAAAATTATTCCTAGGTTTATTAGTCCATTCTCACTTTGCTAGGAAGGAACACCTGAGACTGGGTAATTTACAAAGGTAAGAGGTTTAATTGACTCACAGTTCCGCATGGCCTGAGAGTCCTTAGGAAACTTACAATCATGGCGGAAGGCATCTCTTCACAGGATGGTGGGAGAGAGAATGCAAGCATGGGAAATGCCAGAAACTTATATAACCATCAGATCTCATGAGACTCAGTGTCACAAGAACAGCATGGGGGAATCACCCCCATGATCCAATTACATCCACCTGGTCCCACCCTTGACAAATGGGCATTATTACAGTGCAAGGTGAGATTTGGGTGGGGACACAGAGCCAAACCACATCACTACACCTATTAATCATCCACAAACAAGACCAAATCAACCCTGGCAGCCTGGTCCAAGAAAACCTACCTTCTTCAGCCTAATAAATCTTTCTTCAAAGACCCTGACCACATAATTCTACGTTACATTCTCAGGTCCAGAAGCTTCCACCTAATGTGATGGGTGTCCTCACAACCTTCTGAGTTTTGACCATCTCTCTTGGTGTAGCTGAAGATGCTTATTATGTGTAAATGATACAGATGCACTATCCGTCAATTGACCACCGTTTAGTAAGATGCACAGACAATAAAAAGTCCATAGTTACCTCCCTATAGGCATTATCTTAGTAAATGGTGAAGTAGCTGTTAAACTGGACCTTTATGGTTTATAAGAAGATGTTCTTAGTTGAGCTATGCCTTTGAAATCTCTTTCTTATTCTCAACATTAAGTTCACCACTAGATTATAAAATTAGCAAAGGCAAAGACTGACTTTCTGGTCACAGATTTCCTTTGTCTCCACATCTCAACACAGTTGTACACATATTGTAAGATCTTAGTAGAATTGTGTTGAATTTTTTTTTTTTTGAGATGGAGTCTCGCTCTGTTGCCAGACTGGAGTGCAGTGGCACGATCTCGGCTCACTGCAACCTCTGCCTCCCGGGTTCAAGCTATTCTCCTGCCTCAGCCTCCAGAGTAGCTGGGGCTACAGATGCACACCAACACGCCCAGCAAAATTTTTTTGTATTTTTAGTAGAGGCGGGGTTTCACCATGTTGGCCAGGATGGTCTCGATCTCTTGACCTTGTGATCCACCTGCCTCAGCCTCCCAAAGTGCTGGGATTACAGGCATGAGCCCCTGCACCCAGCCTGAATGTTCTTTTTTTAAACTTCCCTGTCATACTTTATTGCTCATCAAAGCTATTTAGGGTGAAAGAAAAACCTCAAGTTTTGAAGCTGAGTCTCTGAGACTCAGGTAGAGCTGGCAGCAATTCACTTCTGTTCTGCATTTACTTGCCTCATTTGAGGAAACTTCTTCCTGCCTTGAAGGACTGTACTATATACATGGGGACTGATTACTGTGCAAATCTTCTTTGCTTTTATTCTAAGGATTGAAAACATTTCTCATCAAAATATCTTGCTCCTCAATATAACCCAAATAGACTTTAAAAAGCCTATTTTAATTGTTTTTCTAGTCCAGTTTATGTCAAAGATGCAGTTCAGTTCTCTTGACAGTCTTCATATTCTAATTAAACTCTTCCAATTTTCAGTTTTTGTCTTCATTCTTTATTTATTCATAAAAGCCAAATTTGACCTAGATATGTAGTAGTAGATGACAAAACATGGAGTTGCTAAGCCCCATTCTCCCAATGAATACTATTTATCTTTCATTTTTATAGCAGTAAAACATTTATGTAAACATACAATAGTGGAATAAAAGCAACAGTCTGGTGCTAGTGATCGTTAGTCTGATTGACACATATTACTTGACTATACATTTAGTATGTTTGTGCAGAAATGTTTCTCAAGGATTTTCCAACAGGTGATGCAATTGAGGTCCTGAGAGATGAAGAGATGTGTCCAAGGTCCTGTACCTAAATCATGGCAGAGCAAAGACTAGAACCCAGGTCTCCCACCTGACTGCTAGTGAAATGTTATGCATCCCTGCTTCTTTGCTTGTTTTTTTCCGAGAGAGGATTGTTTTGGGAAGTGTAAAAAGGACTCTGTTAGCGTGTGTCTAGGGTCATGTTGTACTGTAATAGTGTATGTGGGGTACTCTGGCAGTGGTAGGACAGTGGGTCTTTAAATGGGTCTTTAAAGTGGGTCTTTAATGAGAGTGGGTCTTTAAATGTGGTAGATGGGGTATCAGGTTGGATAAGAGTTTGGGTAAGCTGCATGGTCAGATAGACACAGATTGAAATTCCTGCTCAGACATTAAGCAGCTACAGGACTATGGGCAAGTTGCTAACCTCTGTGATCTCCAGTGTCAACACCTGAACTTCTTGTGAGGATGAAATGACTTGATACTTATGATGTGCTTAGCATTACACCTCACACAGACTAACGCCCTTAATAAAAAGTTAACTATTCTTAGATATTACATGTTTATCTGATTTACTGTTATTGAAAAACCCATATGTGCCTAATGGTAAAACTAGGATTACTCCAAGTGGAAAGGAAAAGATGATAGTCATGCTTCTTACTAACTCTCATTGGAACACACAACAAGCACCTTCTTTACAATTAAGATAAATACACACACACTCTCACACACATACACAGTATACATATGGTGTATGTCTTCGTGTGTGTGTGTATATTTCTTTGATTGTTTTTTACTTTATCATGCTGCCTAATGGAGGATTGTTTTTTGAAATATGAAAAGGACTCCTACATGTGTCTATAAGTCATGTTGTAGGACAGTTGTGGATTGGGTAGTCCTCTTGAGATTCTCCTTATTCTTTAATATCAAATTAACAGGGAAAGAGCAATAGTTTTACTTTGTGGTGTATGGACGTTTGCAAATCAGTAATAAGAAAATAGTCTATTATTTCCCACACCATCCCACACTCATACTTAATAATACTCCTCCTACTACTTTGTTTTTCAGTCTTTCCCTAATTTCTCTTGAAGCCAGAGATGAAAATATAATTTGCCAATATACAGCCAAATTTGTTTTTGGAACACATTGTTCTAGATTATTATCTTCCTCACTTACCACCAGTATGGTATATTGCATTGTTATGAAACAAAATCACAAACAATTTTGAGGTCAGTACATTTTAGTAAAGTCAATTTACGTTACCTGTTTTGTAGATGAGATACCTGACTTGTGAAAATGCTTGGACTTGTATTTGTAAGTCACTTTACACTCAATTCAATTTCATTTTCCTTTTTTCACCCAAGTCCATTTTCCCCATTTTTCTCCTGAATTTAGGATGGCAAGTGTGTACTTTCTGCCTTGCAAATGAATTGGTATCTGTGTAATCATAATAATAAATCAAGCCAACTGGGTGCTGCTGCCCATATCAAAGCCTACAGCTTCCTAATACATGCCAATTAATTCTCTTCATGAAGCAATCAAACCATCCCTGCCTTCCTTGCAGTGTCTTTCATGTTTCCCTCACTTTTTCTTAAACATATTAAAGAGAAACATGCCTCTGTGAAATGATTGCATGGTTCAGCAGCTTTTGATTTTCAGCTTCTCATTCAATCATGCAACCTGTCATTCTAAGTTTTTTTTCACCTCACAATTATATTTTCTTTTCCTGCTTGTTTATTATCCACTCTGTGAATCATGTCAATAACAGTTTTTAAATCATTGTAAATTATAATAGTTTGACACTTATTTGGAGAAGCCTTATTTTTGACAAGAAGGAGGAAATTTCATATCATACTGTCATAAATTGGGGGTCAACTCAACATAAATTTCTCTTCTCTTTAACATTTGAGACAGAATGCTCCTAATATAAGATTTTAAGAAAACAGTCACTAAGATTTGAGTTTAAATTGTTTCCTCTGGCCTTACTAGCTATATGAAAGCACATTCATAAACAGACCTTCCCAGATAAAGGACCATCATTTTTTGTTAATATTATGGTTCATGATTTTAGTTACATTTCTCAGAGCCAGAGTCAGACAATTAGAAATTCTGATTCACTGTAGTTTGTAAGCCAGTTTCTTCTGTACCTTCCTAATGAATAGGCAGAACTGTGTCTTTTAAGTTCAAAGGAGTAGAAAATCTACATCAGGAGAGACCAAGATAACATCTGACCTGGTGTTCTAAGTGGGGTATGGTAAGTGTATCTCTTCAAAATTACAGACATGATTTAGAGTTACTTTAATTTGTCCCTTTAAACAAGCCATCAACAGAAAGTCAGTTTCTTTGTAAATTTAGCTGATGTAAATAGAATGCCAGCATCCTTTCCTCACAGGACTGAGTGCTTGGTGATGGAGGACAGATATGACTGAGCATGCTTTTGTAGTATTAGGAAGCAAGCCACCTGGAAGTACTCTCAAGTGTCATACCATTGTATTCGGACCCTAACATTGTGCAGACCTTTTTTGTTTTTAATCCATGACTTGGCCTAGAGGGCACACAACTATTTCAGAGGTTTCACTGAATGCATTTCTTATAACATTCACCTATGTGTCTTTATTCCTGACTACACAGTTCTCTCTCAATACTTTTTTGTTATCCCTGAGTTCCAGGAGAGGTCCAGGCCGTTTGTGATTATCCCATGAAGAACAGTTAGAGGCAGTGGAAGCCCCACCTCTACAGAGGCAGAGATTAACCAGGATGGTATGGGCTCCAGGAATAGAGGTTGGAACAGTAGGCAAGATGGCTCACTGGAAGCAGGGCTTAGGGACTTCAAAGATTCTTCCATCTCCAGGGCCCCTGTTTTCCCATGGCTAGGAAGGGAGGATTCTTGTGATTAGCTTTTGGCACTAACTATGTTTATATCAGAGAAAGGAAAAATTATGGATATGTCATAGCTTCTGTCAGTGAATACCGGCCCTGTCACTTTTGGATTAGGAAGTCACCTTACTGTTCACCAAAACAGCTTAGTGTAATGGTTAAAGCTCTTGTCATTAGATAAACCTGTGTTCAAATCCTTGTCTGGCCATTAACTAGCTGCTGATCTTGGCAAACTACTTCAGCTCTCTGAGCCTCAGTTTTCCTGTCTCTAAAAATAATGGTAATAAAATCATAGCTCATAGGAGTTTGGAAAGGGTTGAATTACTTATATGCCAGGTAAATAGTGAGTAGCAATAATTGCTGACTGCTAATAAGTACTTACCACTTGCCAGGTACTGGGCTTAGTGCCTTATTTTAATTATCTCATTTAATCCTGGCACCAACCCTGCAAAGGTAGGTACTAATATTATTATCCCCATTTTAAAGATGAAGAAACTGAGGCCCAAAGAAGTTAGCTAATTCACACAGGTAATAAGTAATAGAGCCAGTGCTTTTGTTGCAGAGATCAGAATCAGAACCTACTGCATGGGTAGAATTTTACAGCTCCTCGAAGTCAGGATCATGTATTATTTATCTTTGTATCTTACGTCCTCTTTTTGGTCTCAGGAACCAGAACAGTATTTTGTTGTATCAGATGAGGTCCCCCAGTATAAAGATTAAAGAATAACTTTCAAACAGCTATAGCCTCAACAATGCAATGAGGGGATGCAATGGGCCACCTTGCAAAGGAGGAAGCTCCCTGTCTTTGAAAAGGTTCAAGCTGCAGCGGCTGAACCCTCAGGTCCTGCCTAGCTCTAAGATTTTCTGCTTCATTCATCTCCCCGGCATGCCCATATTACATAAGGTGCCTTTCTCTGCTGGAGGAAAAGGGGAAAGAGTACACATCTGTGGGTTATGTGTCAAATCATTCAGCCTTCACTCTTACAAAGTAAAATCTCCTACTCAGGATCCTACCAACTATTATTGTCTACGCTTTACTAAAGAATCAGTTTTCATTTCCACTCCTATTTTTAGTTTTGAGAATCTAGTTCAGTTCCTTGTTAAAAAGTATTGTAAGCATTGTGTCGCACCATTATTAAGAAATGTATTTTACAATATGAATGTAGTGCTAGGTGAATTCATATGAATTATCCCATGTTTGAGAAGGAACCATTTGGTACTTGTTCTGAATGCAATTGTTTAAGGGAAGAAAATTGCGGACGTGCAGTTTTCTTCCATCCCATTTCAAAACCCTTGACCTTGTCTAGACAGCTAGCAATGATGACTGCCCTGAAAATGAAATTACTGTGGTACTTTCTAGGTACTTGAGATCTTTAATTATTTCCAATATATTGCCAAATGAAACATTTATGAAAAAGCTTACAGTTACACCAAGTGTCTTGAAAATTTACACTTACGTTGGTGAAACATCAAACAGTACAGTGTACGGTAGTAGTATTTTTTTTGCTTTAGACAATAATTCTCTTTGCTCTTATTTTTCACGAGTCATCCTTCCTTAACTCATCTTTCTTATCCTTTGAAACTTTCTTTTCAGAGAATCAAAAAAGCTTTCTTCATCTTTTTTTTCTTCAATTCACAAGACATCCACTTTTGAATGGTAGAAATAATGTTGGTTTTTCCACAGGAATTGGTTATAAATTCCTTCTCCATGCTGAAGTACACTGGCCTCTAGTGGATACCTGTCTCAGTTGTAGTTCATATTGATCTTGCCTTAATTCACTTATTATAGCACTAAACCACATATTTTAATAATTTTCAGTAGTCTAAATTAAGGAACACAATCAGAATTTTGGAGGGTTTGAAGTAGATTTTATCATGAAATTGATAAAGCTTTATGTGGATAGTCATATACTTAGCAATATACTTAACAAATTTAGATTATTTCCTGCAATTTGTTAAGATGTAATTGTGATGTTAATTCCACAGTACTTTTCATTTAACTCACATTGCGCTTGAAGACTTAAGGCATATGTAACAGATCATTATAGAAATCAGCCCAATTTACTCATGTCAGAGAAATAAGATTCTAATAGGATACCAAATTGTCTCATATTCCCTGTACATAGTCCTGATTAAGAAAAAAAAAAAGCTAGCATTTTCCAAAACAGTACTATTATAGTGGGATTTTTTAAGTATAAAATTTAGGAAAGTCATCTATTAAAAAGTATAAATCTATGTCAATTCTTAGAACTTGCAGTTTAGTATGTTTCAGTATGTCAAAGGATTAGTTTCAATTTTCATATGTGGTCATTAAATGGTAAAAGCGTATTCATTTTATTCAGCAATCTGCCATTAATTTAAATGTGAAAAATATTTTATTGAAAGAGCTACCTAAATTCTTATTGGAAACTCTGCCTGTCAGTGAGCCAAAAATTCAGCCTTGAGTTTATTGATAGGTGACATCTGGTTTGGGTTGTAGGTTGGTTCTGCCTTAGAGTCTCTCAGGAGGTTGCAGTCAAGAAGTATGCCAGGTTCATTGTCATCTCAAGACTTGATTGATTGGGGCTGGGGGATCAATCTGCTTCCAAAATGACTCACATGGCAGTTGGTAGGAGGCCTGAGGCCTTGGTTCCTTGCTGGATAGAAGTCTCTTGAGTGTATGTCCTTATGGCATGGCAGTTGGCTTGCCCAGAGTGAGTGATCCAAGAGAGAGAACAAATAGGAAGGAGCCCCAATACCCTTTATAACCTGGTCTCAAAAGTCACACACTGTCATGTCCACCATATTCTGCTCATTAGAATGAATCACTCAGTCCAGCCCATGCTCCAGAGGAGGAAGATTAAACTCTACATCTTGAAGGGAAGAACATTAAGGGATTTGTGGGCATATTTTAAAACTACCATGGAAGGAGATCTTCAAGGGAGGATTTGTCTCATGTTTAGGGAATGTGTTGCATCTGGTGTATATAAAGGACATTTTAGGCTATGCCAAGGATTTGAGCCAAGTTGGCCAGTAGGGTGACTGAAGGTGTTAGAGTGGAAGAGTATAAGGCAAACCATATGACACAGTAGATCTGGAGTCACATGAGGGTTTAGGATTACCAAATGTGTGGCTTAGAGGAGTTACCTAATGCCTCTATACTGTATGCCATCTGTAAAATATGGAAAGCAGTTACCTTCCTTATAGGGTCGTGGTGAGATATCAGTAAGTTAGGACATATAAAATACTTAGGAAGTGCCTAGCATCTAGTAAGTGATTAAGAAGTGTTAGCTACTTCAGCCTTAGTATGATTGCTACCATGTGTAAATTCATGTTGTATAACTCTTCAATGTAGCCTGAGAACTCTTTTTGTAGCCTGAGAAATCCTACTTGTGTCCTTCTCCAAACTTGCTTGGTTTCTTTTCTCTCTCTGTGTAGCTTTATTCTGCGTTCCAGCATTCACACATGCAACAGTTTTCCACTCGAATATTTCATTATATGCAGAAATATTTTCAAATTCTGGCCAAGCATGGTGGCTCACACTTGTAATCCCAGTACTTTGGGAGGCCTAAGCAGGAAAATCACTTGAGCCCAGGATTTCGGGACCAGCCTAGGCAACATAGTGTGGCTCCATCTCTACCAAAAACTTTTTAAAAAATTAGCTGGGCATGTGGCACATGCCTGTAGTTGCAGCTACGCAGGAGGCTGAGGTGGGATCACTTGAGCCTGAGAGGTCAAGTCTGCAATGAGCTGTGATTGCGACATTGCACTCCAGCCTGGGCAACAGAGCCAAGATTGCATCTCATAAAGAAAAAAGAAATAGAAATTTTCAGATTATTTGAGGGAGAGGGAAAATCCAAAAGTTAGAGGGGGTAGTGACAGTATCAGGAAAGATGCACTGGTTTGGAAAGCATCTTCCAGGATGTTGATATATCTGTCTAGTTGTGGGAGATACATAGATTAAGCAGTAAGGACAGATGCTGCTCTCAGATACATTTTGTCTAGTAAGCCTAGTGTTTTTAAAAATCCAGAATTTTGGCTTTTGAAAACTGGAAAGATCTGGGCATAATAGGCCTACATTCCCATGACAACAATTGGATGGATTGTGTAGCAACTGCCCCTTTTGAAAAGGCATGTCCTTGCTGGTATGTCAGAGTATTTTCTGTTGTCTTAATCTAATACCTCTCTACTCATTTACTTACCTGTCTGGCACTGAGTTTGAAACCACACCTTCCAATTAAATTAACACTCTGCAAGTCAGTTAGTCAATATAATCTCCCATAAGAAGTACCCCCAACATCAAGGTACTCGATACATCTATAAAAACAGTCATTTGGAACTGTAACATGAAACTGGGATGGAATTCCTGTTCTCAGATCTGCCGAGGCAGAGATTACAGTCTTCTCAACTAGGTGGCAAGAACTTTGGAGTCTAGTTAGATGGCGTAGTATGAAAGGGAACTCGTGTAGCAGAAATGGGCATTACAGGAAGCATCACCTACTCAAGACAAACAAAAAAATGGGAGATGCCCTCAGCTAGCCTTGAGCAACATAGAAGACCATCCAGGTTTCCAGAGTAAGAACTTTGATATGATATTCAAAGCAATCATGAAAATAAAAAGGTGGCACGTCAAGACATTTACAAAAATATTTTTGTCAACCCAAGAAGCTTTTACTTTGATAGGACACAAAATAGACATTAAATAGGTTAAAAACTATTTTTTGGATCTAACATATTGGAAAATACATGTTCATGAGATAAACCCACACTGAGAAACATGTGATAAGATGGATGAGGTAGGCATCTGCAACCGGGGACATTTGTCCAGACATTTCAGAGAATAAAAGAGAGTTACAGAGCAGGGAATACAAAAGGAATCTCTAGCATATCTGGAAAGCAAATGCTTGTCTACATTGTGGACTTAGGTACTGTGTGTGTATCTGTCTTTACTGGATGCTGCTCAATTCCTAGAAAAACCACGTGGAATTTGAGAGCTTTAGTTTCCTTCCCCATGGTTTTTCTTGGTTGTTGAGCCATCCTATACATATTCCCTTTGGGTATATTTTTTGGTTGACTGTTCACAGCTCAATGACACAGTTTATTTGCTTAGCAGAACAGAATAATGTGGCTTTTGAGATAAATGTATGGTGACTACTTGGAGCTGGGTCATTGGCATTTTATGGAAGTTAAACAACACTTTTTGTTCAAGGTTGCAGACCTACATTTTTAAATATTAACCATCTTCTCGAGTTTGTCTCTATGTTACCCATGTTCCTTCTTTAGACAGACTGGGAGACCACATGCGGATTCAGGCTTATTGAGCCCATCTTTCATTATGCTGAAAATAAGGATTTCAAGGCACCTTCTTGATGGGCCTTCCTTTGTTTTGTTTGTGACTAATAAACTAAATGAAGCCATTTTAGTGCTGAGAAGCTCGTTTTCACCTGACAAGCCATCATCTGTCTTTCGTAATGGACAGGACCCAAGATAATAAAGCCTTTAGCTTGTTTTCCTTTTTCTGCCTTTAACTGGGGTGTAGATCCAGACAGCTAATGAGCAACAATTTCAGATTCTTAGGTATTAGCCGTGTCCCAAAAAGAGCCAAGGAAAGAAATGTTTGTGATAATACTCATTTAATGGCTTGTGCTGAGAATGTGCAGATTTATTTGACTTTTATTTTGTTATGTAACCCATGACCATGGTTATCTTGTGGAGAGGGGGTAACTGAACAAAATATTAACCTTCCAGTTTTGGAAGGTTGAATGGTTTTTCCCAAAAGCAAGCGGCGTTAGTCAAAATGGCACATTATCAGTTAGTCTTAAAAGGAAACAATGGCACACTCATCTCACAGTATATGGAGGAAAGTTTATTTTTAAAAATACTGATAATGACAGTATACGTGGGGTTAAAGGAACCTGGGGCTGGCAGCCTGGGATCGTTTCTGTCCCAAAGCTGAAAGAGAGAAGGAGGTGACTACTTGACCAGAAGAGAATATCCTGTAATGAAGACTTTCTTGAGTTGCTCTGATACCTTCTGTGGAGGAAACAGCCACCCAAAACAATTGTGCTGAGAGGGACGGGGGAATAAATGCCCCGAATTCCCTCTCCTCCTGCCAGGGCTCCCAGATGTCAGATCCAAAAGGAACCCATTAATCTGTTCTCTATAGTCAGCCTCCCAGGGCCAAGAGGAGGTTGCAAAAGAGTGGAGAGGATCTGGAGAGGCCCCTGACAATTGTGCAGCAGAGCTAGGTCCCAAATCACGATGTTTTCATAGTCTGTTTAACATGTGCCTCAGAGAATAGAATATTCTGGAATCCTTTTGCAAAAGGAGTCTAATAGCTGGAGAACTCTACTAGGTCCACAAAAGATTAACCATGGATGAGAGAAGGTGTGACCAATCAATGATGTGGACACTTTGAGGTAGAAAACATTTTGTTCAATTCCTTACTTAGCAGGCTGTAGGCAGTGCTCTGCCAATGTAGTTTCTAATTTGCTCCAGACATGGTCTACTGACATTTGCTGAACAGCTAAGTAAACAGATCTCAGTTCCACACAACAGATAACAGCAAGGTCAGACAGTGATATTAGTAATTTTAGAATATTGTCTACAGCTGAGAATGTTTTTGGTGACAGTGACACTTAATACTGCTGGTCACTGTAGAATGAATTCTACAAGATTCCATTCCTCCTGATATTAAATATTACCAGGCACCAGCCCTGCCCAGGGATTTCAGAGGAGCCCTAATTCAAATGGGATGTTGATTTTTATAACACATGTTTGAATGTGTAACTTTCTTGCATTATTGTTTATTTGGTTTTCCTCTTAATTTACCTGAATTTAAGTTTGAGATGCTAATGAACTTTTTCAGCAGTGACTGAAAATTCTGAAATTTCATAATTTAAGATTCTGAGTGTGAGGTTTGGCATTAGAGTCATTTTACTGGAATGAACAAAAGGTGAGGATTTGGGGAAATGAAATGGAAACTTGTTTTTGTAAAGAAATTTGGCAGTAAATTGCCTTTCACAAATACACCAGTGAGATTTGTAATGAATAAAACATGTATGTGTTTTAAAAATGCTTTTACTTAAAATAATTTTAATATAAATTTTAGTCTATAAGAAATAGCTTATAGATCACTGAAATCATAGCTGGAATCTTATGTTTTTACTCTTTCAGCCAGATATTTATCCACTAGGGCTTTGATATGAATCTTTATCAACCCCTTATTTTTCCAGAAAACTAAATGATCAAATAGGTTTATTTGAACAGATGCCTAAAACCTCACAGAATCATTATATTCCACCTTCGTTTTACATTAGATTTGTTATTTACAGAAACAGTGGGTTTTGCCATTAACTAAATTTGTCTTCATTTCTCTGTGGTGTGAAGTGTGAATCTGTGTGGTCCTAAGTTTTGGCTCTCTCTGCTTAGCTATTTTTTTTTTTTCTAATTGATGTTAACCACAAAGGAGAAGAAACCACTCACAGAAATACATTTTTTCCTCTTGCTTGTAGGGACAGTAACCCTGTGGAGACTGATATGTTGCAACAATAGATGGATAGACATCCTGTTTATAGATTAATAAATGGATCCTTCACCAAGTTGCCAATTTTATGGGTGTTCTCTATATTAACTCTCCAACAAACGATGATGGAGTATACGTATTTACATGCATCAAGATGACATAAGTCTGAGATGATTGGACAAAATATGGCTCAGAAGGAATGTGCCAATAAATATTCTTAATCTGCACCAATGTAGCTCCCATTACAAATAAAATATAGATATTGCATTATAAGCAGTGAGTATCCTGCTTTGAAAGCAATTATCTGTTAAGCTGGAAAGACAGTTTTGTAAATATTTCTGAACAGTCAATTCTAATAGCTGATTTGCCAAGAGAAAATTATATAACTCTTTTTTTAAGCCTTTTGATGCCCCTTTATGAAATAGTATGACCACAATCTCTTTGCTGTATTTTTTTTAGCTTTGAATATCTCTGTGGCCAAATTATACATTATGGTAGTTTTTGCATGATTTATTTTAAACACACGGCACTCAAAAAAGAACATTGCATTTGCCATTCTAAATGTCCAAGTGGTTTTTGTAATCATGGCAATGGTTCTGATTCTCAGTTCAAAAGGATATGGGAACTATGGCTGTAAAAAATAGAAACTGTGCTTGTGCAATTCCCCCAAATCTCTGTGCCCTTCAGTCCTTTTAACTCCTTGTCTCCTGTTCCTATTTATAATGCCAATCAATATTTCCATCTTCAGATTTTTCTTCTCCTGAAAATCCTGTTAATACCTGACTTAACCACTACTACCCTGTCTGCTGACAACTACAGAAGCATTTATATGCCACCCTTGGCCTGGCCAGGGCCTTTGTAGTTGCTGTCCTTGATTGTGAAAGCTTTCTACTTTTGTAGATACTGTAACTTTGACCTAAATAATGAAATGATTAGCATCTATGTAAAGAAGGACCCTAGATCTCTGTGCCACCTAACCACTAATATACCAGCTCCTGAACACCTTTTCTGACAGCTCTCTGCAGATCACATTTCCAACCCATTGACTCTTTTGCAGAAAATAACTAAATTAAGGTGTTATAATTTAGAACACAGATGGTTTGCTAAAGCACACATTAAGCTAGAATCCAAATTATTTGACCAGAAGATTTTTTTCAAGGAGCATTACTTAGGTCTAATACTTCATAGAATATACTTTGGAGAATTTTGATTTAAGGAAACAGATCCTTGTTTTGGGAGGAAGTATGTCTTTGTAATTTATATGGTGCAGTATTCACATTAGTTTTTAACCTGTTAAGCTACGCCAGTATTCCTAATGGAAGATGTCTTCATTCTATTTAGAGCTGGAAGTCTATATTTAATTTTTTTGCTTTATATATACCTAATCATACATAATTAATATATTCTTGGTGGTTATGCAGGATGTGAATTGGATTTCTTTACTGCCTGATATTTTCTTTGTAAAAGTTATTAAAGGAGGGGCAATGTTGACAGACTAAACCTTTAGTTGTAATTTTGTGTAATTATGTGTAAATATGTGTCATGTAACTCCAAAGTTAGGGAAGCAAATATACACTTGCACTGACTCTTTCCCCTACTTCCATGGCAGACATTGTTAACAGTTCGAAGATCTCTGCCATGGGACTAACTAGAATGTGCCCCTATCATCATTCTTCAAACAGCCACTTACAGTGTTACCATGCCTACAAGTGGCCATTCCACTGCCTGATATCTAAAATCTGTACTGATGATGATGTCTCACCATTAGAATTTTTATGGCCATAATTTCAAAGAATAATAGTGGCAATGGTATAAATTTCAGTGTTTCAGACATGGGGAGGAGGAGCTATCAGTCTGCAGAGAGAGTTCTTGTTAGGAACATCTGTTTCAGCTCAGGACAGAGTTTAGTGTTTGAAGGCCAGGCCCCACTCTTGTACCTTCATGACCCCTCCCCAGCCCCATCTAACTAGGAAATGCAAACCATGAGCTCTGGACAATTCTTTTATCAGTAAACAGGAAATATCTCTATTGTAAAGAACTAAAACCCATTGGTCCACAAACCTATAGAAGATATCTTACCTCTGATTGATTTTAATTCAGCAGCAAAATTTGAAAGCAAGAAATACTTGAGCACCAGAATATAGGACTCAGAAGCATGTTCTCGAAGCTTGGAAATAGGACCAACATGGAGCTGGAACTCCTGACTAATCTTGGGAGTCTCTGATTATAGAGAGACTCCCAGAGGGAGTGGAACGAACATGGACTTTACAGTAAGACCAACTCAGTTTAAATCTTGACAACATTGCCTACTGCTGTGTGATGTTTAAGCTCATTGAGTTTATTTACCAGGGGAAGTTATGATACATAATTTTAGCACCTAGGAAAATTAGCACTCAATAAACCTTAATCCTCCATACAGTTTTGCTTATTCTAGCAAGGAGTAAATTATAGAATATAAGTAAAGTGAAGAATTTAGGAAGAAGAGACAGAATAAGGACAGATTAGAGTCTAATTAGACCCATTTCCCTAGATTCGCCTGACTGCTCTCAGAGGTCAACCTGAATGGAAACTTGACTCTCCATCAAGTTACTGTCCCCAGAGGATCTATCCATAAGATGTCGTTTCCATGCTATCAGTTCAGAGAAGTTGGAATAAAATGGTTGGTTCATCTCAATTGGTGAATCTAAAATGCCCAAATCTTGTTTTGTATTAAGAGTGTTGTATAAGACGTTTCCTTTTGATTCTGAGATTTTCAGGCAGGATCGTGGACTCACTAAAATTATTTCTTTTTTCCTTGGAAGAAATTAAAAGGGCAGAGTGGGAGGGTATCTTTCGAGGAATGCTGTTTTTCACATGTCAGTTTTAGCTATTTTGGAGGTACATGAGTTGCTTTATTCCAAGGATCCTGGCATTTGAATTCATACAAAAGAAAATAATTTCAAACTCCAAGAATATACCAAAGGTAGAAAAGTGAGCCTGAGCAGCTTGCCAGAATTTCAGCAGAAGGCAAATCTGGTCCCAATCGAACCAATCTGTTGGTTTATTTGTATTATTACAACAAAGCCCAAGATTGAATTCCTCACCTGAATCACTTCCTTATTGACTGAATCCATTTAGACTCCCCTCTAATTTAGCAGAGTATTTTTTATTAAAGCCAGACATACAAACATCAGTTATCCAAGCTGCATCTCATTTCCTTCACCATTTATTTTCCTTCGTTGGCTGCCAATGGATTAGAAGACATGATTAGAATTCATCAAGAAAATAAAAACAACAAAAAAGAAAAACGGTTTCACAAAAACAGATGCTTAAACAAGAACAACAATGTTCAGAATTAAAATAAGTTGTGATTTTTTAAAAAAAAGTCCTTATCTTCACTAATGTAAACCTGCTTGCTTGATTTTTATCAACCTCGTGCCTGCTGCAGTGGGACTAAATTAGCATTCCTGACTGGAATAGGCACAGACAAAACCTAATAATTGCACTTACTGTGCTTCATGTATATGCTACAGTATTTGTAAATACAATGGAGTACTTAACTATTTGCAATAACCATTGCAAAGTAGCTGGCTTACTGTGAAAGTTTTCTATTTGTTCACTTCCAACCAATGTCAGGGAGGAAAAAAGAACAAAACAGAGACTTTCCTTCTATGAACTTGTTAAAGGTAACAGGTTTTGTTTTAAAGGAATGTTACTAAAGTTGGTTGGACTACTTTATGGAATTGGCCACCACTACGGCCTGGGTACCTTAGTGTTATCAGTGATGGCAAGAAAATAATGCAAGAAAGAACGACAACGTAATGTCTGAAAATTGTTATCAAAGATATATCAAGTGACATGAAGAAGGAGGGGTAATGGTATACTTGCCATGAATTTGAGGGGAAATGAACCAAATCACCTCTATGTCAGGTTAGCAAACTATGACCTGTGGGCCAAATCTGGCCCACCACTTGTTGTTGTAAATAAAGTTTTATTGGAATACAGCCATGCTCTTTTACTTATATATTGTTTGTCTATGATTGCTTTCATGCTGCAACAAGGGTAAGTAGTTGTGACAGAGACTGGCTCAGAAAACCTAAAATGTATACTGATAGAGCTCTTAAAAGAAAAATGTTGTCAACCCCTGGTGAATGTCAGTGGCTTCCCTATCATTACCCAGCTATTCCTGACTGCCCTGCGTGTGCTGTGGTGCAACAGATGTTGGTTTGAACTATAACTGCTTAATAGCGAAGAGACCCTAAATATTCTGAGGCTCAGTTTATCTATAAAATGAAGGTTAAAAATACATATATAAGCTTATTGTAAATTCATTGTAGATGCTCAATATATGTTAATTTCCTTCCTGACCTTACTATAGTCTGTGTAGGTGTCTTAAAACCAAAGGCTTCTCAAACTCTTTGTCATGGCGTTTGCTCTGTGAGACTCTGCATGATTTGCGAGGGGGCCCATCTCGTTTCCATCACTCTACTTCTCAGGCCCCAGGGACCTGATACTTCAGATTCTGTTCAGTTTCTGAAATGCACCACACTCTTTTCTGTTCCTGCACCTTTATACATGGTATTCTGTTGTCTTAAGATACTTTTCTCCCTCTCTTAATCTTGATCTACCTGCCCTCTTCCGGACTGCCCCTCAGACTCTAGCTTAAATGTCTCTGCCTATGAGAGACCCTCACTCACCACCTAGTGTAATATAGGTCCTGTCCTGCTGCTCACATAGGTCCTAGCATTTTCCTCCCCTTCATAACTATTATCATGGTTTGCAGTTTTAGATATATAGAACATTTTTGTCTAATTTTAAAATCTTTCTTGCTGGCTTAGCTACTGCCTACAAGCACAGGGCACATAGTAGGCCCTGAAGAATATATATTAAATTAATAACTTTTTATTGAGCGTCTTGCAATATTTTTATTTCATTAAGGGGAGTCAGGATCATATTGAAGAAAAAGAGCTGAATTTTTAGACTGACAACAAACAGGCTGCGTAATTTGGCACAAGTTGTTTTTACCTCTGAGTCTTGGTTTTCTCATCTGCGAAAGGGGGGTGGGTAATATCTGTCTCACAAGTGTATGGCAGAGTTGGTTGTGGTAATGAACACGCAAGGACTAAGCCAGCACTCATTGTAGGCCTTCTCTAGGTTTGCTGGCTTGGAAGGATATTTGACAGTAGATAAAGCTGTAACCCCTGATTCTCCCAGATCTTCATCTCAATTTGGGGATGATTATACCCACCTCCTGTGATACTTATGTGTTAAATGCGTTAGTACATATACAATAATTAGAATACTGAATACAACCTGCTAAATGCTTTAGTAATGTTAATTGTGGTTGTTTTTGTGATTGCTATTCATATATCAACTCTTAAGGATTGTGTACACTTTGCCCAGAAAAGTACACATGCAGACAAAAATTCTATAGACAGCTGTGAAGAATTCACAATTCCTCTGAAACTCATAGTCCTCTCCTGAATACATATGGTGTGCACTAACACTTGCCATTATCTGAAACTCATAGCCCTATCCTGAATGCATATGCTGTAGGTTACCACTTGCCATTGGAGGTCTTAGAGGCCATATCCTGTAGGAGTAGGGTAGCCATGGGACTTAACTACTATTATCCCCCAAAAATGTTGTGTTTGTGAATTCACCTGACTGAGGAATCCCTATTATTCATCAGATATTCAAAAGGATCCATGTTCCAAAGGAGAGGTTTAGTATTGATTTTTGTTGGTTTGTTTATTTGGGCAGTGGGGATGATGTTGAAAGAAGCTTGATAAATAGCAAGGGCTGTAGCTGTTCTTTTTTCAAAGTTTAGTTTTTACTTTTAATTGTGGACCAAAATCTGCAGCTAGAGTGTGTTTTGCAAAGCCAAACACCCAGACATTTGAAAAACTTATGTATGGACTGCCTGACCACCTGCACAGCTGCCAGCGCAAACTTGCCTTGGGATCAGCTGTCTGGGGTCTGGGGACCTGGGCCCTATATCTGGCACTTCAACTGCCTCATTAGATGATCTTTACTTTTGTGAAACAGTAAATAGCAACCCTCATAATTCTCACCCGAGAATTAGAAAAAGCCTGTGTTCCCAAAAGCACTTGGGATCTTCCAGGAGAGTCTCTGGGTACTTAAATAGACCTAACACTGAATTCTTAAAAAAAAAAAAAAAAAAAAAAAATTCTCTTTGCCAGGGGGCTGGGGGAAGATAATTAAAAGTTGCTGTTGGTATCGTCATGGAACAGCAGTTAGTGGTTGTAAAATGAATGAACATGTGAGGCACACATTGAAAATTTGACATGCTTTATAAATGCTAAATAATAATAATGATATCACAAGGCTTTCATTTTTAAACTCTCTTAATTTCATTCCCAGTTTGAGATTGCAAATTACAGTAGTTAATTATAGAAATTGGCCCAGAGTTAAACCTTAAATCAGATTTCCATTAAAGTGCATGACTGCAGCAAATTACTTTACAGTGGGAGAGAAGGCGAGAATGGCATAATCTCTGGTTGAGTGGGATCTTCTCACCACCCAGGGTGGTGACTTTCCTCTTAGGGTGCTGTGGTATACCGTGTGTCCTAAACAATCCCATTTCCCTGAGCTAAGCAGCCTGTGTACTTCTATGTCTTGTCGCTCTTCTTGTAGAAATCTCAATTGCTTTGTTAGTATTGGTCATACTCTTTCTGCTCCTCTGTCTTCCTCATGACTTCTCACTCTCCCTTTTGCACTCTCTCTCTCTTTTATTCTTTTGCATTCTCTCATGCCTTCTCTTTACTGCTTCTTGTTCACTCATTCTCTCTCTCTATCTCTCTCTGTCTCTCTCCCATGCTCTCTCATGGTTGTTCTGTATTTCTCATTGTCTCTCATGCACTCACTCTCCTCTCTGTCCTTCTGTTCCCCTCCTATAACTTCTCTTCTGCGTTTCAGGGAGCCTGCTTTCAAGACTTGCATCCACCCAGTTCCTCCACCAGAAGGAAGAGGCCAGGCACGGTGGCTCACACCTGTAATCCCAACACTTTGGGAGGCCAAGGCAGGAGGATCAGTAGAGGTCAGGAGTTCGAGACAGCTGGCCAACATGACAAAACCCCGTCTCTACTAATAGTACAAAAAGTAGCCAGGTGTGATGGCAGGTGCCTGTAGTCCCAGCTACTCAGGAGGCTGAGGTATGAGAACCGCTTGAACCTGGGAGGCAGAGGTTGCAGTGAGTCAAGATTGCACCACTGCACTCTAGCCTGGGTGACACAGTGAAAATGTGTCTCAAAAAATAAATAAACTAACAAGGAAGAAATAAGAGGATCCAAGTTCCCATCCCTGGCATCTGGCACCTGACAGTCTCGGCCTCACTTGTATCATCTTAAGTTACTTCACCATTCAACCATTAGTTCCTCAGCAAACTAAGTTGGGTGACATATCTGCCTTTATCCTGGCTGCTCCCTTTATCTCAGATCCTGCTCTTTTTTTTCTTCCTGTCTACTAGAACCTCACCTCTTCCAAAAATCCTCTGTCATGTCAGCAGCCTGCATCACTGCCTCTCCCCTGGTCTTGGCTGTTTGAGACAGCTCTAGACCCTGTATTGTAATTGTCAGTTTATTGGTCTGGCTCTCAAACTAGTCTTTGAATTCTTCCCTGAGGACAGTGATGATACTTTATCCTTCTCCATATCCCAAGAACTTAATTCTGTACCTGGTAAAAGGGAGATGTTCATCACGTGTCTGTTGAAATTAATTCTTTCATTGTTAAACCATTATTTTTACATGATTATGCCATATAATGGATTGTGCTGGCTACAGATTATAAAAAAATGGGAAAATACATAATCTTTGTTTTAGAGAAGCACAAAGATGATCCAAACAGGGGAGTTGCATCTTGGGGATGGGGATGGGGAGAGGAAGGTAAGAGGAGAATAAAGTACATTGGAGAACAACAGCTATTCATTTCTCAGTAAGTCTAACCAAACCAGTTACTCCTCTGCAGTTAGAAAAGAAGGCTTTTCCTGGGGTTCAGCACCAACTAAAGTAGTTGAATTTTAGGCACAAGTGGTTGTATGAAGAGTATCTATTTTTAACATCGGACTCTAATTAAACACGAGATACTGACACACGAGAGACTCATGGGAACTGATGCCAACTGAGGCAACACTGATTCACAGCTCCTGTTTGACACTTACTCCAGGCACTCACCCACTAAGTAGAATTGAATCGCAGGGTCTCAAGCCCCTTCTCTCCTTTTTGCTCCTATCCCTCACTCCTGCCTGTTTAGGTGAATTCACATAAGATTATCATGTAAACTATACTCTATAAAATGATCATAAAGCTTTAGATGGGTTAAACAGGGTCAGTGATTCTAATTTGATGAGAATTCCCTGAGAAGTTGACATCCGAACTTGTCGTTAAGGAATGTGCAGGCTGGAACATGGCAGAGGCATGCAGGTGCCAATGTGTATTTTACTAGAATGCCAAGTTCCTCTGCACAAACCTTACTGAGCCTCAGCAGGTCCTGAGTTTCTATCATGGACCCCGTGGAGTCATTCTTGCTCTTGAATGTTTTTCTTCTATTGTTCTGGCAAGTTCCTCTCCATCCTACAGTTATTTGGAAACTACGGCTGTACCAAGCCTCAATGCTAACAGCATTTAATAGCTGTCATTAGAAAGCAAGCTTCTGCTTACCAGTCGTCCTGCTGTGAATAGTAATGGGAGATTTCTTTTTTGGGAGTAGCCCCGATCTCTAATTGGTTTGAAAAATATTGTTCATTTCTTTGATTCTTAAGGCATTACCTTTTTGTTGAATTTCAATAAGTTTGTATTTCCATTATATTTGAATTCAACATGAGCTGCAGTCTACTGAAAAAGGTTTTCTTACTTGCTGTCTAGGTAAGCTGCCCACTTTTATCACTGCTTGCTGAATAAATGCAAGTGTATATATCCATTAAGTACATTTAAAGCCATGTGGTAAACATTTCACATGTATTATCTCATTTAGGCCTTTCAACATCCTGTGGGCTAGGTCCTCTTTTTATTCCTGTACTACAGAGGAGGAAATGTTCAAGAGAGGTTCTGTAACTCACCCAAGGTCCCAGCCCTAGCAACAACATCAATGAACACATCAGTAGACACTCTAGGGAGCTGGCTTTGGGCCTGGCCACAGCCACATGACAGCTGTGTGACCTTGGGACAACATCCGCCAGTGCACCCGATGGCTTTCTCAGCTAGAGAGCCAACCTTCACCCTGCCTAATGAGTAGGGTTCTGGGAAGGCTCACAATAAAAAATAAAGATTTGTGTGATGGCACTTTCTAAACAGCTAAATGCTATACAAATGTAAGATATTCTCTTCTCGTATGTTTGGTGTAGGTAATTTAACACATGGAAATAATGGGATTCTATGCAGCACATACATATATGCTTTACAATTAGTGTGGCATAATTTAATTGTGACTCTACTATTGGAATTTTGATGCCTCCAGCTTGATGAATAGGCATTTTCTGTGGGTGTTATCAATTAATCTAGGTAATGAATTCTCTTCATTATCTCGTTCTTCATGTTAATTATACAGGATTTTCTTATGCCTATTTATCAAGTCAGGACAAGTAGAGTTTTTTTTTTTTTTTGGCCCATGTGCCTTTGAATATGGAATATGTACAAACAAGTTAACATGATGGGTGATGGGTTTAAATTTACATTTCTGAGAAGCTCCAGTCAGTAGCTTGACTTTCCTTACATTGTTACTTATGCTGTAAGCTGCATCTCTTTATTTCGAGAGTCTTTTTTTTAATCAAAAGGTTGCTGTCTAAGATAATTAAACTATCTCTGATTTTTGAGAACATACCTCTCTAGCATATCAAAGAGGTATTAAGGAAGCATGAAAACGTTTGAGTGTTTTTTACCTTTTAATACAAAACAATAAATGGTTTCTGATTTTGAAATATTGTATGAGGCACCGTGACATATAAAAATGTAATTGTAAATCATGGAGGGAAAAAACCTAAGTGCAAGAAATTTTAAATGATACTACTCATGAAAAGAATAGACAATAATATTTTCAAAAAAAAGAAGACATTATATAATAGACAAATTAGTGATGATTAAATTCATTTTGAGTTGAAAAGAGTGATTGATGGGAAAATTTGGTAACGTTATATTGTGATATTTATTAATTTATTACTAATATGAGCTTTCTTAACATGTTCTGGGCCGTTTTTGTATTTTATGCTCTGTGTAAAACAAAAACAAAAAAACAAGGAGTCTTATTTTAATTGTCTCTATTATTTAACCAGTTATTTTTGAGACTGTTGGCGATCAGCATTTTGATTGGTAACTTTTTATTTTTGATTTCAGGTTGAAGCCATCCTTGTCAATATATTTGGTGGTATCGTCAACTGTGCCATCATTGCCAATGGGATCACCAAAGCCTGCCGGGAGCTAGAACTCAAGGTGCCCCTGGTGGTCCGGCTTGAAGGTGAGTCATGGTAGATTTCCGCTGTGCCAGTACCCCTTCTCCAAGGTCAGGTGACCAGCATGTTCTGGATTCACAAACTTCCTAACAGAAGGAAACACTGGATTGTAAAAGATGAAACAAACGCAGTACAGCAGGACTTCCCTGGGCCTCTAACAAACTAATGTGGGTTGTAGCTCTCCAAATATGGCAGGTGTTATGAGTCTCCAGATTTCCCAAACTTACCCCAGAGCGAAAGCCCTTTTATTTATGAATCATTTTATGAGATTAGTGTTTGGGGAAAAACACTCTGAGAAATGTTTCTCTGAGAATCATGCATCATAATTGAGGATCCCAAAAAGGTTTGGTTTTTTGGCTTATATTTGTCAATGTTTATTAATTGATTTAATTGATAAATTAATCTGATAACTGAAATTACTTGGAATTTAAAAAATAATTCTTAAAAAATAATTTGTATATTTATAGTATATTTTATATATCATATGTATTATATATTTTATAAAAATAAGTATTTTTAAAAATTTTTAGTAAGAATAATGACATTGTTTTACAGGTTTGTAAATACTTTTCACATTTAGCGTGTCTGTTTCTGCATAAAATGTTATCACATGTTTTGGTTGAAGTATATGAAGAAAATCTGGCCTCACAGACATATGTATTTTTCAAAATGGGAGTAGTTTTGTCCGTTTGTTTATTTGTTTGTTTGTTTGTTTTGAGACAGGGTTTGTTTGTTGCCCAGGCTGGTCTTGAACTCCTGGCTTCAAGTGATACTCCTGCCTCAGCCTCCCAAAATGTTGGGATTATAGGCTTAAGCTACCACACCTAGCCAGGGGGAGTTTTTAATGCTCTTTTCATATAGTTCTGAATATTCTTTGGTACTACACTAAAAGTCTACAGGTAATAGTTTATTGAAAATTAGTGTCCATGTGGAATCTGAAACTATCTCGATGAACTTTTCATATTCCATTAAACCCCACTGGTCTGTCTTACACATTAAGTGAGTTTTATCCATGCATGGTTCAAAATCATTCATTGATTATCCAGAAAATTTGTGATTATGCAGATCTTCCAAAGGTTATCTCATTTCAATATACAATATAAAAAAAATCACATTTGTTAATATTCCCACCATCATATTAGAAAAGCTTTTTATTACGAAGCTGTGAAGTTCACAGGGCAGATGCACATTGTCTAGAATTTGAATTTCACTTTAAAGTGCAAATTTTATCAGCCCAAAACGGTTAAGTTGTTTTCCTTGATGGGACAGACTCACTTCACTCATATTTAAGAAAATATCTGCCAACTAACCAAGTCTGAGCAACTATAGTGTGTCAGTCTTTATTCCAAGAAAAAAACAGCATTTCATGGAAAAGTGAGCAGTTTAGCTTGATACCCAGACAATTGCACAAACACTTTTCCTCAGAACAGTTCAGGATGCTGCAGAAGTGTTTTATGTGTGTTTATCATTTGGTCACAAAGAGTATCAAAAAGGTGTGTACTCAAGGGTTGAGGTTTAATGAAATAATGTTTTTTTTCTTACTGTGAGTGTGTGATAGTAAAAAGTACAATGATCTCTCAGGTATAGTGGTGCATGCCTCTAGTCCCAGCTAAGCAGGAGACTGAGGCAGGAGGATTGTTTGAGCCCAGGAGTTCAAGGCTGCAGCAAGCTATGATCATGCCACTATACTCCAGCCTGGGCAACTTAGCAAGACCCCATCTCAAAAAAAAAGTACAATGACTACTAGCACAGTATGGTGCCACTGCCTTGATTCCATGATAACATGCCAGCAGTTTTGCCTACCATTGCTTTCAACCTATCAATACAACATAGTATTCTCTTATTGTTATTATTACTACCACTATTACTATGAGAGTGGTTTTTACCTTAAGGAGCACCTCCTGCCCCCGCCTAAAGTGTGTTAGGATGTTTTCTCTAAGGTAAGGCAGTGGATGTCGAACATGGGATAAATTTCAATTACTCACATTATCCTAGGGATAAAATGGAAACCCAAAGGGCCAAATATAGTAGATTATTTACCTGGAAATTGATATATTAGATCTAAGAAAGCTAGCCTAACTAATACTTTGGTCAGGTCCTGTGAGCCTTTGTCTAATGTTGACGTGTGGTAAAGTTTAAGCATTAAGAAGTGTTTTTTAGACAACGGAGCAGATTTGAGGCTTGACGGCAGCGTGGGATTCCCTCAGTGTCTTACTTGGTTTAAGCTGATGATGATGAACTGAACACCAGGAGGAAGGAGGAAGGGGGTTCTGCAGGGAAAAGGGGGAGAGGATGCGAGTGATAAGGCAGGAGAGGTGAAAGATGTCACTGTGAAGTGAAACTGGTCCCAGTAAGGACATGTCCACAGGGGACAGTGAAGGAGGAAGGAGATGAAGAGGTGAGTGGGCACTGGTGAGGCAGAGAGCAAAGTGATGAACAGGACATGCAGAAAATGGAGACCTGGAGAGTAGGAAGAGAAAGGACAACGAGACTCAAACATACAGAAGGACAAGGGCACGCACTGACAAAAACATCAGACCCTCCTCCAAGAGCCACGTCTCCAATGACAGCAGCAACAGAACGACCTCGGACAGGCTGTGGGTGGAGGTGGGAAACAGGTCCGTCTTACCTTGCAAGGGGACAGGGCTTGAGTAGAGAACAGAAGACGGAAAATTAACTCTGTACAGAACACACACTGGAAACAAGCACCGGAGAGAATGCCTAAATCCAGAAAAGTGCGAAGAGGCCAGGGGACATCATCAGACACAGAACTGGACCTTGGCTCTGCTGGGGATCTGCATTCACTCTGCCCAGAACAATTCCACCACTCAGCTAAGGGCCCCTGTTCTCCATGTATTCTGGGTGTTAGCAGCAAATCTTGGGCTCTAATATTCTGAATGAAAATGTTTTCAAAGCTACTCAGCCCACAGTCAATCTACCGAGGCTGCCTTTTTGATAGGAGGTAAAGGCATTATTACTGCTCTCATCTCTTGGTCTTAGAACCTAGCATAACTGAAGACTTGAAGAATGAATAGCCACCAAGCATATGGGACACAGCTGAAAACTCTATGGCTGCCTCTAAACTCTTTAATACCCATAGGTTTCTCTCCAGCAGACCAAAGGATCACATACCATCATGTAGCAAATAGGAGTGCAAATTGTGTCCTTCTTAGCTTACCAAGTCCATGCTAAGAAGGACACGATTTGTACTCTTCTATTTGTAGCTCCAATTTATCAGTATTTCAGAATCAAGGATAAGAAAGTGTCCACCCAGAGGAGGTACAGTGCCTAGTCAAGAAAGCGAAAGACACAGAATATGTTTATGTTCACAACAACTTTAGAGAGAGTTTAGGGAATGTTAGAGAGATTGGTAAGAATGAAGGGGGTGGTATAATTGTTTTTAAAGATACTTGGCAAAAGAAAAACAAAATGTTTATGTTGCTGAAACAAACCTTTTGGTATTGGGTGGAAAATCAAATTGAGAAGATGTGGCTAAGAGAAACGGGATCCAGTCTACAAATTATCTCGAAGTTTATTATTAATATATTAAGAGCTCAACTTGGAGTCATAATGAACACCTGAGAAACAAGCAAATTCCTCTTCAGACATATCTGAGACATAGAAGTTTGCTGCAGATTTAAATGGGACAGTAATAAAGAAAAAGGAATTCTTAAAAAATTATCATAAGATGTTGGTGGATTCTGATAAAGAACTATAAAACCACTCTAAACATTTTGTATAATGTGTTTGGCCAAAACGCTTTGTACACTGACTATATAGAGCTGTCAGTAAATGTACATTTCTCGACAGTTTCATGAGTTGAGCCAAGTTAACCGTCTAGGTAATTTTTGTGCCAAGTTTTGTATACATTTCAAAAAGGAAAAAAGAAATCCTCATTTCAGATAATTTGTTCTTTATTCACACCAGAAACAATTGGTTACAAAGTCTGAATTTCCCCCAAATATGTAGCTGTTCATTTCACCCAAGAGTCTTTTGAATAAAAATAATCCTCCTTCTCAGTTGGTGAGTTCTGTTCTGATAAGGCAAGTAAATACATGTAATTATAAAGTTACCATTTTCAAAGAGGAGAATAATCCTTTCCTTACCCACTGGTAAAACAGCTTGTAATTATTATACAGCTGAGAACAAAGATTTGTCCACAAAATCCCACTACATCCAGCCTGATTTGATTGATTAAAACTTTTCTCATCAGGATACTTTCAATACATTGTGGTTGAGCAACAGAATCTTTAAAATGTGGGCTGCATATTAGAGAGACTTATGGCAAGGATCCTGGATCTTTTGAATGGTCACAGAACAAACAAGAAGGCCACTTACTTTATTCACAGGAAATAGATACTAGTAACAAAATGTGCCATTGGGTTTTGAAATGTCTGTTATCTGGGTCACTGAAAATCTCACAGTTCTTCAGACTGTGATAAACATGTGGCAGCGTGCCTGAAACTTAGAAAGTACTTAATAAGTATTAGCAATAAAAATTATGTACCATTGTAATTCAGTCTCTGGTAACATTTTTCCATCACATCTCATTTTTAGTGTCACTTGACTTTGTAATAGCTACTGGGATGATGGAGACCCCTTTTCACCTCACTCTCCCTAGCTAGACAATGGTGTGTGTTCTGGGAGTCTGAGCCAATTTTAATATTGATATGAATAAAGAAACTTGAGAAATTCATCCATCAAAAGAGAGTATAGTGTAATGTCAGGTCAAATAGAAACTACCACTAAGTGTCCAAAATATTTCCATCTCTTTGTACCACTTTATCTTTCTTTGTCCTTGTAGACAAATGAAGACTTGCTCTGTTTAGAAAAAAAACAGAAGGAACCAAATCATACTCTAAGATTGGATAAACTACAACTAAATGTAGAGAAAATTGTGAGAGAATAAGAATTTACGTTTTGACATAGAGGAAAGCAAATGAAAAATTTAGATGGAAGATAAAAGACATTTCCCAAAGGTCGCTGTAGTTGGCAACTTTTTCTCCACTGGAAGTACTGAGAACCACTATTTGTGACAAGATATTTTTGATTTGGGTTGGTTTTTCATTTTCACTGAGCTATCTTTGAAAACCACAGTTCTGCATGTGGTTTATGAAGGGCCTTTAAAATGACCATAACTTGTCCATTTGTCTGTCACATCTCTCCTTGGATGGTCCCCTGTATTCACACATCTTTCTCCACATGCAGTCTATCCAGTGTTGCAGCTTCATCTCTGATCCTCTCCCACGCTCTCTATTGAGTTCCCTTTCTGACTTTCCCAAGTCCATCAACTATGCCATCATTCTCCTAGTTCACAGATTTAAATTCCTTAGATTCCCCTTGTTCTCTCATCTCCTTTTCTCTCTGCTCTTCACTCCATACCACTTTATATCTGTGGCAATTCTGCTTGGGGTTTTGGTTCTACCTAATGTCATTGACTCGGTACCTACTCAGTTTTCCCACTCTGATCTTTTAGCCATAACATATTGCTGCAAAGCCATTACTCTCTCCAGGACAGCCTTCTGATCTACCCAGGTCCTGGGCTTTAGTTTTTACCACTGTTACGACCTCAATACCAACTCTCAGGTATGGATGATGACTTACTTGATGACTGACTTCTGATCCTCTACTCACTCCTTCCTTCTTCCTTTGCAGTGATTCAAATCTTACCTATCCTCCAGACTCAACTTGGAAATTCTCCTTTTATACTACTTCTTTGCTAACTCACATCTCTAAATGTACTGTAACTATAATAGTCCATGTTGAATAAGCATAAAGTGGGTTATGCCAATGAAAGTGAGTAGAGCTACGCTAGGCACTGACTTTAAGGGACACATTATTAGGAGTCTGCATTTCCTTAGTCTAAAAAGCATTGGCTTGATTTGCATTTAGTTCCCTTTAAGGATAATACCTTCTTCAAATTTCTGCAGTTTCACCTATGATCAGTGCCAAGAGTACAGTTATAACAGAATGCTTCATCTTCCGTTTATTAGGCATGGCCAATACAATGTTCGGATAGGTCTTGTCTTGCTATGGGACTGCTCCATTCACAGAAATCACACATAGGAATATTAGTGAGTATTCCTGATAGTTTCATGTTGAGTGTGAGACCCGGTATCTATCCGAGGATGTTTATCACACAAGATGCCAATTCCCACAAGAAGAAGAAAAGGACACCAGCTAGGACTCCAGAAATGTCTAAAGCTCTCTTGCTTTTTCTCTCTTGATAAAGATCCCAGGTTCTTATGATAAGAGAGGAGCTATAATAGTGGAAAGAGGGTAGTGGCTAAGAAAGGTCACTATGTATACTTTTCTTTGCATAAATTTGGAAGACAGTGCCCTCTTTGATCTCATCCTGAGCTATCATATTCAGTTCCTTCATGATATAGTGGACATTGTGAAGTTATCGATATTTCTGAAGATTCAGCAAACCAGTCTGGTGGCTGTCTGGGATCCCCTGATGGCTACCTTTACTAAGATAGAAGCAGGTCCTATTAGCAGGTAACACTTGTTACCAGTTTATAGATTTTGTCTTATATTGCTAATTTTTTCCATTTTATTTTCCCAGCCATCTAGTAACTGGAATTTTTTTTTTACATCTCTCTTGATCCTCCTTAATGCCTAAAGCTCATTGACCTGCACGTGGTATTTAGTAATATACTAATTAACTAATTAAAAAACCACAGGCATAAACCTTGGAAGTACATTTACTTAAAAGATTCAAATCTGATCATCTAACAAATTTAGAAATGTCAAATCTTCTTCTTAGTATCTCAGATAGACCTCTGATGCAATCAGCAGAGACTATTAAGGAAATAATCTTGAATGTGGTATTTTGCATATTTCAGCATGAATATCATCTGCGTATTATAAAAATCATTTAATTCTTCTGAAATACTAAGCAGAGTATGAAAATAAAAGATGCACTCCTTTAAATCTTTTGGGAAAAATTTAAGGCAGGGTAACTAGCTTTTCTAGAAATGTATGAATAACTAATAAATTGTGGGCCTCTGTGACAACTCAGGCACAGAAAGGATCACCAGAAAGAATGGGTCAATCGTAGTGTGCATTCATTTCTAGTTATTTTCAGTGACCAACAATAATATAATTTGCTGATAGAGACCTGTCCCCCTTTAAGAACAGGAGAAGAGTTGACTCTTAAAATCTGAGGGTCTCTGATCACTTTGACCCTGAAAACAGTCTGACATCAACATTTTAATCAGAAATACACCAATACTGATGCACTCATTAACTCCTTGATCAATTTTTTTTCATTGTAGCTTTGTCAGTTATTTTCCTTTTATGACTTTTATTGGGATCAATTATGCTGCGTTTAGACTTCTAAGAAGATTTAATTCATCGGTATGTTTTAATGTTCATATTAGGCTTTGCTGACTGCAGTGTCTGCTATTTTCATTTTTCCTTTGTGATTATTATTTCTATCAAGTCCGTATTGTGCAGATCTAAGCATGTCAGGCAGCCAGTCTCAGGGAAGGAGGGAGAAAGGAGAGTGGCAGAGAGTGGAAGAAGAAAGAGGTACAAAGAGAGAGGCAAGCACAGAGAACAACACAGGCTACAGCTGTCTGGGAGTCTTAATGTCAAGGGATGGGGGTACACCAGCAGAGTCAAAATATCCTTGGACTTTTTCTTGAGAAGGTCTCCGGGGAATTATGGCTGCAACACAGAGCTTGGGAAAACTGAGCTGTTTCAAGAATGATACTGTAAATGATATGTCTTGACTCTGTGTCCCCCCTCCCCAATCTCATCTTGAATTGTAATAATCCCCAGGTGTTGTGGGCAGCACCCTGTGGGAGATAATTGAATTATGGCGGTGGGTTTTTCCCATGCTGTTCTCCTGATGGTGGATAAGCCTCACAAGATCTGATAGTTTTACAAAGGGGAATTCCCCCCTACACATGCCCTTTCTTGCCTGCCACCATGTAAGACGTCCCTTGCTCTTCCACCACGATTGTGAGGCCTCCCCAGCCATGTGGAACTGTGAGTCAATTAAACCCCTTTCCTTAATAAATTACCCAGTGTTGGGTATGTCTTTATTAGCAGCATGAGAACAGACTAATACAGTAGATGTTGACTCAGTGGGGCTGCTTGAGTATAGTAATCTGAGTTTGTTGATAAAGTGTACAAGACTTTTGGATCGTTATCATATTAAAGTGTCTGTTATTCAGGCGGATCACGAGGTCGGAGATAGAGACCATCCTGGCTAACACGGTGAAATCCCGTCTCTACTAAAAACAAAAAAAAAATAAAAAAATTAGCTGGGCGTGGTGGCGGGTGCCTGTAGTCCCAGCTACTTGGGAGGCTGAGGCAGGAGAATGGCGTGAACCTGGGAGGCAGAGCTTGCAATGAGCCGAGATCGCGCCACTGCAGTCCAGTCTGGGTGACAGAGCGAGACTCCGTCTCAAATAAATAAGTAAAGTGTCTGTTACTGCTTTTACTGTAGTGGTTCTCAGAGTATGATCCACAGAACTGACTTTCTCACTCCTTTGTGTTTTTTCTTGGTCCCTCTGAGACCTTCTGGCCTCTCAGGAAGGCCATCCTGATCCCACGGTGTTCCCTAAAAGTCCAGATCCCATAGGTAGCCAATCTAATTAGCTTACCTAATAGCCACCACTCCCATAGTTCACAGCCCATCCAACCAAGCCGTGGAGTTAGGGTCTTTGAAGAGGCCCAACAGATCCTTTTCCACCTGGGTTCTGATCCCAGTGAGAAATAAATAGACTGAGAAAACAAAAATATTACCTTCATCACCAAAGAAAAAAGAAGTAGTTGGAGGATGCACCTTATTGTGTGACCAATAGTGAGCTTCCTTACTCTGAGCCCCAGAATTAGGCAGCTTTGTAAACCCAGTCACAGGCACCACTAGACTTCAGTGTACCTTCCATCCCAGGGTGGAACCCAAGGAGCAGAGGATGACCTGGACTCACTCTGAGTGGCATATCCCTAAAAGGAAGGCCAGAGGAAGGGGTGGGACTACCCATGCCAACTTTCTCCATTCGAATATTCAGTCAGCTCCCTACACCGTCACCACTCCTAGATGGAGCCAGTGATAGGCAAAGGGAACAGGAGGGGTTACACTAATGACTGTCCCTCTGCATGGAAGGAAACATCCCCCAGTGCACATCATAGGTCTTATCTGCCCCAGGAGTGGGCTGCCTTTGGTCGGGTAGCTGCCCCACTCTAGGCAGTGGTCATGCCTTCAGAAACAAGAGCCTGAAGTTGCTTCCCTGAGCAGTAGCTGTGGGTGTGGCCATTTTTGTAAGGAGAGGTTTTAAAACTGGGCAGGTACCAGGACTGGCATATCCTGAGTGCTGCCTTATAATGTCAGAACACCACTGCGTGCTGTTGGATATCTTCTGAGTGACTAGTCAGTTCATTTCTTCCTGACTCAATTTCCACTTGAAAGTCGTATTTGATGAGCCATCAAAAAGAGAGTGAGCGAGGACATTGCTATCAGGAGGAGACTTAGAGGTGATTCAGTCTGCAGTGTCTTATAGAGGCTAAGTGTGTCCCGCTAAGACTCTTCCAGAGAGCGCCACCTTGAGGCTGTCCTGAGGCAGAACTACCTTTGGGGAAAGACTTCATGAGAAATGTTTTGGATGAGGGAAGACAGCTTTCATCTCATGCCACCTTCTCTTTATTGGCAGTGGCTGCCTGAGCAGTGCTGTGCCAAGAAAGATTCTGAGGCTGTATCCCAGCTCAGTGGAAAAAGAGTTCTATGATCTTTCTAACCACACATGTGGGAAGGGGTGGAGGGAGTGGAAATTCGAGCCAATATTTGCCATTGTCAATTCAAAGAGACCATAGGTGGGCTTTTTCTCTCCTAGATATATAGCTGCTCACCACTATATCAAGTCAGAAATAGAGACTGCAAGCTGGGAAACACCAGATGAAGATGATTCTTGTCTTCACCTGACCCTTTAGCCACAAGGCCAGAAATTTGGATATAGAGCAAAGGTCTATAAACTTTTTCTGTAAAGGGCAGGATTTTAGGCTTTGTGACTGTATATTCCCTATTGTGATTACTCAGCTCTGCCATTGTAGTGTTGAAGCAGCAATAGACAATAGGTAGAGGAATGGACATGGCTGTGCCACAGTAATCTTTTTTTAACAAAAACAGATAGTGGAACAGATTTGGCCCATGAGCTATAGCTTACAGATCCCTAGTGTAGACAAGAGGCCAGCAGCAAGACCTAGAATTCTGGAAAATCCTCATGTGTGTTATCTGTGTCTAAATCTCCCTGCCCCTAAGCTCTGAAATGTCTCATGAGAGTCAAGTAAGAATTTGGCAGGCAATATTAAGCTCTGAGAATCTGACTTCTTCCCAAGGAAAATATTAGCAATGAGGTCCACTCAGTCATTTCCCCACATAAGGACAGAATCACACTCAGTGACGCAGTGATGAGTGTGATTCTGTCTTAGGCAGTAATGGTGGACCAAAGTCAGCATTTTCGACAAAAGTCTCACACTGTTAAAATTACCTTTGAAAATTTCTTAAATCATCCATAAATGAGAGTATGCATGGCTTGAAAGCTAGGAGGAAGATTCAAGGAAAACATGAAAGGTAAATTCACATGCAGATATTTGGGTGTATAAAACATCCCTTCTTTAAAAGAATTGTCTTATCCCTAGCAGATGATGGCAGGTGAGCACAGAAGTGTAAGGTTCTTGCTTGCCAGAGGGTTCGTTCCATTCTAGTTTAATATTAAGGCTCCTTTAACTTTGGTTTAGTATCTATGTTGCCTTTTTTTCAAGGGTTAACGTAATTGAAAGCATAAGCACGTAGCATCAGCTCTCAGTGAATATGTTAGACTCGATCCTAAACCTTGCTTGCAAGATCATAGCACATACACACCATTCCTTGAAACCGTGTAGAGACGAACCTAGCCATTGGCTTCCTGCCACTGGAGCTGGGGGCTCCTACTGTGATGGTCCGAATAACTATCACATTCACACCCTGAGTGTTGATTTCTTCTTACTGTGCAAGAAGAAATCATCGAGGAAATTAGGTGTGGATATAATACAGCCACACAGAATATCTTATGTCATCTTTAATCTTCATAAAATGTTAGGGGTACAAAGCATTTAGATAAGATTCACATTCAAGGAGAAATCTAAAGCCTCAAAACTGCAGTAACTTCCCCAGGTTGTTCAGCTACTAGGGAACAGAACCGGGTTTAAAATCTCAGCTTCTTCCTCTGCAAAATGGAAATAAAAATAGGGCAACTCTATAAGGTTGCTATAAGGAGTGGATGAGTTTTTAAATAATTTGCAATAGTTCTTGGCTCAGGAAATGTTATCTATCCTTATTATCATCTAAACCCTTGTCGGTATCTCGACTGAGGCCACATGGATGGCCAATGCTGTTGGCTGCCAAGCTCGGTGCTAGGTATTTGGCACATATCATCTCAAACAAGTAAGAGCTGCTGACATAGCAGAAGTTTTGCCTCTGATTCTCAATGAATTATTCTGTTTCTGACATAAAACAACAAGGCAAAAGAGACATGAAAAGTTATCTAAATTTACACGTCACCAAGAAAATGGAACTCCTCTATCTAATTGCCACTTGAAAGGAGACTAAGGAAGGAGGCGCAAGGGTACAGGAGCAGTGGACATTTGAGGAGGAATTTGCTGCTTTAGAGAATTTGGCTTGTTTCCACTGAATTCCCCTCTCCCAGTGGGGAGAAAAAAACTCAGTTACTTCCAGCAGAGGGGCTGAAATACTTTTGGCTTTCGAGGCCATACTGTCTGTGCCACAGCGACTGACTCCTCCCATTGCAAAGCGCAAGCAGCCACTGATGAAGCAAATCAGTTTGGCTATGTTCCACGAAAAAGTTATTTATGGATGCTGGAATTTGAATTTCATGTAACTTTCATGTATCATAAAATGTTCCTGTGATTTTTTCCTCTCAGCTATTTAAAAATGTAAACCCTATTCTTAACTTGCAGGTGATACAAAAAGAGGCAGCTGGCTCAATTTTGCCCAAAAACTAGAACTTGCCAGCCCTAACTCGGAGCACTAGACCAAGAATCAGACCTGTCAGGGTTAACTGGTTGTTTGATCCAAGCAAATTGTCTGACATCTTGGGGACTCATTTTCCTCTAGTGAATTCCTTCTAGCACTTAAAGGCCAGCTGCGTGGTTATGTGCCTTTGCCCTCAGATGAACCTGGGTTCAAGTCCTGGCTCAGCCACTGACTTGCTGAGGATGTCAGGCCAGTTCCTAAGCCTCCCAGTGTTTTAGTTGCCTTTCCTGTAAAATGGGGATTAAAATGATGTCAACTGCAGGGTTGCTCTGAGGATTAAGTTTCATGATACTTGTGAACCCCTTAACTCTTGTATCCAACAAACATTTGTTGCACCTAATACGTACTCAATAAGTGCTAACTACTGTATTCTTTTTTAAAAAACTGAATTCCTATTAAAATAATGATTTTTAAATTACAGTTTCTACATATTTCCAGGCTGGAAAATGATTTTCCTCACAGCCTTGTGATAAAAGGCAAGAGGCCTCTGCACCTTGCGAGCAAAATCCTGTGCCATGTGCCCACTACCTTTATTTTCTCTTGTGTGTAATAAAAGCCAAGAAGAAATTTTGCTAAATTAACCTTGCATCTTTGTTTACAGCTCTCTTACTCCACCCAGTGGCAGAAAGTCACGGGTAACATGCCGAGGAGGTCACGAATTTTTAACATTTTAATAATTGTTATTATTTATAATATCCCCTAGTAGTAGAGCAAGATTTCATTTTAAACTCATTCCCCTTTGATTTTCCATTTTTAAGGCCTGCAGTGGGTAGATAACCATTTAGCTGAGTGGCTCTCAACAAGCAGATATTAAGAAGTGCCTGAGGTTCCACCAGCATGAGTTGATCAGTTATCTGTACAGGTGGTTATTAAAAGTGTTGTCCTGAAGGCTCATTAAAAAGCAATGTAGCATTTAATAAATATTAGAACATGTCAGTAGCACCATTTAAATGTGGGAAGGAGATCAATTTCCTTTGTAATTCTGTGCACAGGCATAAACACTCTCTTTAGAACACTTAATTCCATGTCAGAGTTTAAAGCAGCTATGATAATTTCTATTTAGAAGTAAAGGCAGGGAGAGGGTTGGGGAATAGATGTCAGACACTTGGTGAATTAAGAAGAAAATAACCTTAAATACTCAAATAATATCATTTTACAAAAAAGGAATGCAGAAACTCACAATCATTTCCAATGCTTCCTCTAGTTCTTTTCTTCCTTTTCTTTTTCAATAACCTGTTTCCACTATCTACTGTTTTACTTTTATTTTATTTTATTTATATTTATTTATTTATTTATTTTGAAAATAGAGACAGGGTCTTACTCTGTTGCCCAGGCTGGAGTGCAGTGGTGCAATTACAGCTCACTGCAGCCTTGACCTTCTGTGCTCAAGCGGTCCTCTGACCTCAGCCTCCTGAGTAGCTGGGACTACAGGCCACCATGCCCAGCTGGTTTCCTTTTAATCCCTCTTCTCTGCGTGTCTCCACCTCCCCTTGCAGTTGTTCCCGCAACAGGAAGGAGGAAGCAAGTGGTAATTAATGACCAGGGTAGGGTCAGTGGGCAGTAGAGCTATGCCTTCAAGGAGAAACCAGGTCGAATGCTGCAAAGAGATGGTGCCAGCATCAGGGTAGGGGCTGGTGTGGAAGGCACTTGGCAAACTCATTTTTTTTCTTTACTTTCTCTTACTCTATACCTGTCTTTTTTCTTATGTCTGTTCCTTTCTGAGCTATGGCTCTTCCTGGGCCCTTCCCAGCAAAAGGAGCCACTCCCAAAACCCCTGGGTAACCCTGAGAGGACTCCAAAAAAAAAAAAAAAAAAAAAATCCCTCCTGATTGCACCTTGAGCAGTTTGGGGGTATCTATTTCAACCCTATAGGAAAGGATTGTTAGGACAGCAAGGAGATCTATCAAAAAGTACCCGCCCACTCCTCCTCTCGTCGAGCACACTTTGTATGTGGGAATCCATCTGGAGTTACCCCGTCGGTCAGCACGTACTGCTAGCTAACAGATACTGAGAGGTATCCGGTAAGCAAGCCTGACAAAGGAAAGTGGATGTTTGGAGAGGAAGAGGGAAGCATCAGTAAGTCATCCCAATAAGACTTCATCCATGGTAAGATTTTAGAAATACAAGGTACTCCGGAAGTTCATTGTACCAGCCCCTGCTTTAGTTGGGGCATGGGGAGGTGGTGATTAGAAAGATATCCCCAAAGAAATGCCGTTTAACAGATGCCTTGTGAATGAATGGGTGTCAGCCCAGTGGAGAGAGGTGTCAGCCCAACAGAGCTCTGGGTGGAGAGCCCAGCAAGGGCAGTGGCCCAGCACATCTGGGTGCTCATGAATTTCCAAATCATTTCTTTCCCCTTGGGAATACTACTTGGTGCTAAGTTGGTTGCAAAAGAGGATATTAATTAAGGAACTGAATTATTTAGATTACTTGGTTGCAAGGAAGCACAAGTCATTAAAGTTATCTCAAAAAATTAAGAAGATCAAGAGCTCGTTTCATCCATACACATGCAAAGGAACTCAGGTAAAACTGAATAAGAAGTTACCTGAATAAGCGGGAACCGTGATAAAAAACTAGTCTCCAGAAAGAGCAGGATCTGAAATGGAGGAAGACATCAGGAGCGCCACTCCTGCACCTATCTGGAGGTCTTAGAGCTGTGTTGAGATTGGAAGGTGCTCAAAAGAAGAAAGGAAGAGGAAGAAGGGCCTAGTCCATGTCTCTGTGGGAGGAGATAGAAATTTACACATGGGGCACGGTGGCTCACGCCTCTAATCCCAGAATTTGAGAGGCCCAGGCGGGTGGATCTCTTGAGGTCAGGAGTTTAAGATCAGCCTGGCCAATATGGTGAGACCCTTTCTCTACTAAAAATACAAAAATTGGTTGGGAGAGGTGGCCAATGCCTCTAATCCCAGCTACTCAGGAGGCTGAGGCAGGAGAATTGCTTGAACCAGGGAGGCGAAGGTTGCAGTGAGCCAAGATCATGCCACTGCACTCCAGCCTGGGTGACAGAGCAAGACTCTGTCTAAAACAAAATTTACACATGTAACTGTCATTTACCTTCTGGTCCAAAGACTGATTTGCTCCTGTGTCCATCAGGGCTTTTGCTTCACACTCTGTCATTACTCCATGAAAGCCATGCTTTGATTAGTGTCTAAATTCCTTAGCCTGCTATCTAACACCTGCCACAGTCAAATGAATCAAAGTGCACGCAGGTTGTATTAATGAAATAATAAATTTTTACATCTGTATTACTTACCTATCAGCACTTAACAAATTACCCTAAAATTTAGCAGCTTAACAAAAAGAACAGTTATTATCTCACAGTTTCTGTGGTCAGGAATCTGGGTGTGGCTTAGGTGGATCCTCTCATTCAGGGTCTCTCACAAGGCTGCAATCACATTGTCAGCCAGGCTGTAGTGATCTCAAGGCTTGACTAGGGAAGAATTTGCTTCCAAGATCCCTTATATGGTTCTTGGCCAGATGCACTTTTTCCTTGGCTATTAGACCCAGAGCCTCAGTTCCTCATCAGCCATTGGCCAGAGGTTGCCCTCAGTTCCTTGCCAGGTGAGTCTCTCCAGAGGGCAGCTCATAGCAGGGTAGTTTGCTTCATCAGAGTGAACAAAGAGTTAAAGAGAGCAAGATTGAAGCCACAGGCTTTTGTAACCTAGTCTCAGAAGTGACATTCCACCACTTTTGCCGTGTGCTCATCTATTAGAAGCAAGGCTCTGGGTCCAGATCGTACTCAAGGGGGACGGATTCTACAACCATGTGACTACCAGGAGGCAAGAGTGATTGATCTTTGAAAACCATTTTAGAAGCTGCCTTCCACAGCGTTTACAAAGTCATATATTAGTCAAAATAATGCTAGCTCCTGTAACAACAGAAAAATGCAGAAATTTCAGAGTCTTAACATTATAGAAGGGTCTTTCTCATTCCCGTAAGGTCTAAGAGGGTGAGTGGGTAAGATGCTTGGCTCCCGAGAGTTATTAAAGTATCCAGGCTGAAGGAGTCATTGCCATCTTCAAAAAGTGATTTGGCTGGGTGCAAGGGCTCATGCCTGTAATCCCAGCACTTTGGGAGGCCACGGCAGATGGATTCCTTGAGCCTAGAAGTTCAGGGCCAGCCTGGGCAATGTGGAAAAACCCCATCTCTACAAAAAATACAAAAAATAGCTGGGCGTGGTGGTGTGTGCCTTTAGTCCCAGCTACTTGGGAGGCTGAGGTGAAAGGATCACTTGGCACAGGAGGTTGAAGCTGCAGTGAGCTGAGATCACACCACTGCACTCCATCTTGGGTGACACAGTGAGAGCCTATCTCAGAAAGAAAAAGCAAGACAAAACACAACCAAAACCAGAAAGGTGACTTCCAGGGCTGCCCCGGCTAGGAACACTCCAGAAAGCAGACAAGGAAAACCGAGTATGGAGAGTCCCTTTGGAGATTGTCATGGCCATGTGACATTCCTTTGGCCTGAACTCAGTCACATGTCCCTTTCGAGATGCAGGGGGGCCTGGGAAATGTAGTTTCTGGCTGGGCAGCTCTTTCCAGCAATAGCAGTCTCCTGCAGAAGAGGAGCAGGAATCTATGGTGCAAAGCCAGCCAGGCCTGCCACAGATACTGCACCATTTACAAAAATGCTTTTACACTCATTTCATTTTCTTCTCATCACAACCTATACCATCAGCTATACTGTCCTCATTTTACAAGTAGAGAAGCAGACTAGCATATCTTTAGAACATGCAGCATTTATAATTACAGACAACAGTTCAAGTCCCATCTCTGCCACTTACTGCCACTGTGACCATAGAAAAGTTATTTGACTTCTCTGTGCCTCAGTTGCCTTATCTGTAAAATAGGAACAATAGGACTACTCATAATTTTTGTAAAGATTTCATATGCTGTGTACAAGTTACTTAGCACTGTGCCTGGCATACCTAAGCACTTAATGATATTAGTTCTGGGGAACATTACGAGGATGATAGTGCTCTGTATGGAAACAAAAGTTAAGGCTCGAAGTTAAATGATTTACCCAAAACTACATAACAAGTACATGGCAGAGCAAGCATGGGGATTTCAGGTAGCAACTTCCCACATTTTATGCTTTCACCTTCCAGAGAGGACTTTCACCAGCTTCCTCTGTAAAAACAGGAGTAGGTGAGCCTTAAGGTGAAGACACAGTGCCAAGCGGCCCTCTTCACTGCTGCTTGGGTAGACCCAGCGTCTCAGGAGAATCAGTGCTGCATCATCTTTTCAATCCACCCATTTCTATTTAACCCAGCATTTGCCTCTTTATATGAAATGTGCTGACCCAGTGCCTCTTTTCATTTGCATTCTTTGTGGTAAGGCAAGTTCTCCAAGGCCTGTATTTCAAGGTCTTTGTTTATAAATAGGCTCTGTCTTGCCAACTAGATAAAAGCACAGGAAATGATGTAGGATGAGATATTTCATTAGACACTAAAATTCTATCACATTTCTGCTAGAGGAGTTGTTCACTCTAAAAGGGCAGAAAAGCAGTTCTCATGTTAAATAGTCCCCAAGCACACCTTTGAATGAGGTTGCTTGGCCGGAAGATACTCCAGATCCACCAGGAACAGTCAAGAGATTGCCATCAGAGGCCGCTTTGCCCATTTTGAAGGGCTCAGCCCATTTCATTTTATAGAGTCAGGAGAAGGCAGAAATGGACATGCTGGATGCCGCCAGAGTCTCCAAAGCAGTGGATTTGTGGGCATAGCTGGGCAGGTTCTCGGAACTTCCTTTCTCCAGTCAGATCCCAGCCCAAATCCCTGATGATGTCCAAGAGGGCTTTAAGACAGGTGACTTCTGGTGTGGGCCAAAACCGCATTAGATCCACATGGCTGTGATTATCAGCAGACATCTCAGCTTCCATCAGTAAAACATGTTCATTTCCCTCTTGCAAGCCCTTGCTTTCATCTTCTTTTCTAGCTGGACCACAGCTTGAGATAAATTTCATGACATAATCTTTTCTGTCAGCGACCTTGATGAGAACCTATATTTAATCCATTTCCTAGTGAAAAGCTATAGACAGGTGAGTCTTGTGTGTCCTTGTGCAAACTTTATAAGGCGCCACCTCTAGTTTCATTCAGTGATTGTTTCCTGTCCCCCTTCTAGGAACCAATGTCCAAGAGGCCCAGAAGATACTCAACAACAGCGGACTCCCCATTACTTCAGCCATTGACCTGGAGGATGCAGCCAAGAAGGCTGTGGCCAGTGTGGCCAAGAAGTGATGTCTTTGTCCTGATCCGATGGAGAAAGAAAGCCATTTTTCCATAAAAAGGGATGGTTCATCATTGTGAAACAAATGGTTATGTCCTTGGGGAAGAAAAGGGGAGGGGGAAGGCAAGAATCACTGAAAAATCTTAAATCTGTGTTTTCTCGAATAAGATATCTAGACAGCCTAAATCTGATTTTAGTCTTTATAAGAATAATATCTTGTGTTCTCATACTTTTCTGTCACTGTAAGCCTGCCCACTAGGCAGTGTTTTGCAGACTTTGGGGAGCGGTCTATGTGGCCAAATATTGTGTGTATAGACAGAATTTGAAATCAGGTCCTGCTTCATTTACAAGAATTTTGGTGGGCACCTAATCCTACATAATGAAAAAGAAAAACAGACCATTTAAAAACTCAGACACAAGATTATATTTAATATATTAATTACTAAAAAGGCACAAGATTACACTGAACATATTAGCTACTAAAAAGGCACTGCTAAGACATTCAAGAAAATAGCTATTACACACTACTGCAGATTTTACAGGTTTCTAATTCTAACATATGTTTGAAAAATCCATGAGTATTCCAAAATATATTTAATAATGGAATGTCTGCATTAATATACCATCCATGTGTTTTTACCATTTGCCTTAATATTGAATATACTGTTTACCTCACACTAAAAAGAAAACCAGTAGCCTTATTTGTGATTTTGGGAATGGAAGCTTCCATTTTTGTGTCAAAAATGAATCCTGATTCTTATGGAAATCTCTGTTATTAAGACATTTCAAGATGAGACAACACTGAAGATCAAATTGTGTTGAGTATCAGTATCTTCTCTCCTCGTTTATCTCTTACTCCTCATCCTCCCAGAATCTACCAGTTTATGGTAGAAAGATGAGAACCTTGTTTGAATGTGGTTTTTTTTCATGATTTCCAATTTTGTTGTGGGAAAGGATTTGGATAAAATTTTTGTTTAAATTTTGGTAGATTTTTATCTATAAAATTTAAATAAAATTATGTTCTGTAAGCTGTAAGACCAGTGTGTATTTCTCATTTTAGTCAATTTTATTCCTCAAACAATTTTTTTTTTTTTACAAAGACACTAGTCTTAGTGTCTTAGGTGTGTCTCTAAAATTTGATAATTTGGGTCATTCCAGAATTGTTCCAGTTCCACTCAGCTTTATCAGATAACCATTTCTGTGTTAGGAGATTATTGAATCCATAAAAGTTATACACAAACCAGAACCCCAGGAATGTATCTCAGATGTCTGACAGGTTAAACTGTGATGTCAGTCGGCGTGACGCAAAGGGAGATACTCCAGTATAAACTCCTTCCATTAAGTGAGGCTCAATTGCCACCATTAATTTTCCTTTCAGTGTATAAATATGTAGCAGACTAAACTATTTTGTTTGTTTTTTTACCAGCTTACGTTGTTCTCATAAATTTCATGTGTGGACAAAAGTATGAAAGTCATTATTGTTTAGAGCCATGTTTGCCGTGGAGAAATAAACTATTGGATAGATCAGTCTTACATCCTTTCTTAATGCCCATGCAATGAATGAAGAATATTAACAGTGTCTTCTTAGGTGTGTTTTGGTTTTTGATAGCTTAATCACTAGTTGGTGCAGTAAAAAAAATAACCTATATTTTGTCAACTAGACAACATTTTTAAATTTTTTGATCTCTGAAGAGGACTATGTTTGAATCACTTGTAAATATTTATGTTTCCAGTCAACCCAATTTGGAGGAGGGGATAAAGCAATTAAATCATTTTTGTGATTATTTCATAAAAGGGTTAATAACAAGGAAATAGCCTTTTATTTTCAAATAAGCTCAAAGCCATCAGAGCTTGTTCTTTTTGCATCCTTAGCGTAGCTTGTCTCTATTGGTTTTATTCTCGGGGAGGCCATTTTTACAGGTGGGTAATGGCTGCTGGCCATTACATGTGAGGTTCTCAAATTTAGCATCCTCAGAAGAGAAAGAGGGAGCAGAGGGAAAGAAAATAAATGAAAGAAAGAGGGAGGAAGGAGAGAGGAAGGAAAGAAGCTTCTCTCTCGGTAACTCTAAGACACCTCCCAAAATTGAGTCTTTATGACTCCAGTGATCAGTTTCAGGTCAGTAACCTATTCCTGAACCTGGCCCTGGTTCACTTACAATAATTTTTGTGGTCTTCTATACAATAAATAAAGGCCATAAAAAACTCAGACAAGTTTACATTTAACATATTAACTACCTAATATGGTTTGGCTGTGTCTCCACCCAAAATCTCATCTTGAGTTGTAATCAGCGTTTTTGATTGTTTTGGCTTTGAGCTTATTTGAAAAAAAAAAGGCTATTTGCTTGTTATTAACACTTTTATGAAATAATCACATAAATGATTTAATTGCTTTATCCCCTTCTCCAAGAATTAAATTACAATTCTTCTACATTTTATTTTCATGTCTCTTCCTCTCAGTTTTCTCTCTGAGGAAAAAAAAATGTCTTTAAGAATTATATTGTTTTTTAAGTGCAAAGCCTTGATAAAAATTAGAAGGAATATTATTTTTTCACATTACTAAAGTAAACATTTGAATGTTTATGATCATTTGTGGGATACACCATATGTTCAAAATTAAAATCAGTGAGAAAATATACATCATAGTGGAGAAGGAAACAATGTGAGGAAGTGAAAAGGACATGTTCTTTCATATTTTTCTAGATCTGGAGTTGGCAAACTAAGGCCCAAGGGCCTATTTTAGTAAATTAAGTTTTATCGTCAGAGACACACCCCTTTGTGTGCATGTTGTCTGTGGCTACTTTCATGCTACACAGCAGAGCTGAGTAGTTGTGATAGAAACCTTATGACCGTAAAATATTTCCTCTTTGGCCCTTTACATAAAAGGTTTGCCAACCCCAGTTCTAGATAAATAGAAAAATACAACATTGCCCCCAAAATGACAGCAACGGAGTATTGTTTTCAAACCTGGGAAAGGAAGATTTAGACATTAAAGTGAAACAGAAATGGAAAAGTAGGAAATGTGACCCTTGATCTTTCCATTTTAAACCCTGTGAGAGCTACAAAAAGTCTACAAAAGGCCGCTTGCCAATGAAAACCAATTCAGTTTTGTTACTTTTTGTCTTTCCATCACCACAAGGACTGTCTGCAGTAGTTCTTTGCACTTTTGAACATATGCTGTTCCTAACTGCTTACAGGTGCATTGGAATAATACCAAATCATGGCTATGAATATTAAACTACCAAAGGGCTGCACCTATCAACTAACTCATCCTCAAAGTGATCCTTGCTAGTGAGTATGTCATGCATTGTTTAGTCTTGGAAAGACTACAGCAAGGAAAAAAAAGTAACCTCAGTGTACCTGATCCCCACCACATTACTGCAAAGGCAGTATCCATTTTACCAATGAGGAAGTTGTGACAAAGTGAGATAAAGTTGCTCCTCTCGAGTTTCGTAGTTAATGGCAAAGATGTTGGCTTCTGGACTTTGGATTCTTGTTTAATTCTATCATTTCTTCTATTGTCCAGTAAAACTTTCTGTATGATGGCAATGGTAAATTTCAGTGCTGTCCAACATATAGTCATCCATCACATGTGACTATTGAGCATCCTGGGAACTGAACTTTAAAGTCTAATGCTAAGTAATTGATAGCCACACATTGCTAGTGGCTGCCATATTGGACAGTATAGCTCTCTGGTCTAAATCTCCTGGGTATTAGGATGCATTACTTTCACTTCAGAGAGGCTCACATTGATTAAGTGCTTTCTGTGTGCCAGGAACTTCACCTATGCTGTCCTAATTAATCCTCTATAGCAACTCTGTGAATCTATCGTTGTTTTACTGGTGAGAACATTGTAACTCAGAGAATTTAGGTAACATGACCAAGAGCACAAAACTAGCATGTGGCTCGTCAGGATTGAAACTTGGTCTTCTGAGTCAAAAGCCACTGGTCTTTGTTTTGTATCTATGAGGACCCAAATTCGCTAAGGTTGTGCCACTTAGGATCATTTGAAAGAATGTTGGAGGCAAAGACATTTAGCAAGATGGGTTCTTGAATGTATTGCTTGCCCTGTGTATCTCATACTTTGAGAGCAGGGTTTAGAAGCAGAAAGATCACCATAGGCAACTGGCAGGTCATATGGACTACGATGTGAATAGCACCTCCTGGACTTGCACAAGGCATAAGGCAAGGACCATTTTTTAGGGATCTAATTCCAAGTGCCTTCTCTTTAACTCAGTGCCTTCCCAGCATCTATAACTGTGACCATCCAAAAGACAAAAGGCAGAGGGGCACAAGAGATAAAGGCTGGAGACAGTTTTATCGTATTAGGAGAAAATTTAGTTTGCAGTCTCTACCCTTCTTCTGGAGAAGTTTAGGTCTGGCAGTCTTATCTCATATTTTCATATTCTAAGTAGGCCAGGAGCAATTCCTAGGCACCTTATGCCAAATTTCACAAATCCAAAATTAATTAAATTGTATATGCCAGCTATGGGGAAATTGTCAGGTTTTTGTTGTTGTTGTTCTTGTTCCTCCCTTGTGTTTGTAGTGGCAGCAACATAGAGGCATGTTTATTGGGAGCTCTCCTAATTCCTTTCCTAGATAGGGAAGAAAAAAATGAAAGTAAGCCATGATGTGGTAGTCATTAACACATCTGTTTTCAAACATCAGACAATCGGAGAGACTAGAAGATTTGAAGATTCCATTTGGAGTTTTTTTTTTTCAATTACCTTTTAATATTGAACATTCATATGCTTTAAATCCTCATAACTACCCTGAGCAAAACAAATAATTTTTGAAGGACCTTGTATTAAAAAGCACAGATGACTTCGCAATGATAAATCGTTTTAAATAAATAAATAGCCTTGTATTAGGAATCACATACAACACATACAGTAGTCCTCCTTTATCCTTGGTTTCACATTTCAGTTTTAGTTACCTGCGGTCAACTACAGTTATAGATTAGTACAGTGCAATAAAATGTTTGAGGAACTGGGAGGCAATAATACATAGGACAAGGACAATCCAACATAAGGATAATTGGTGTGCTTAAAGTAGAAAAGACCAGCAACTAAAAATGAAAGTGATTTTAAAGATATAATAGAATAAAAGTTTATTGAAATGAATGTGAAATTGTGCCAAAAGACTGAAAAGAAACACTATATTTCAGGAAATATCAGTAAGTTGATACTTTAAAGACAGAGGTTTTTAACTTTAAGAATAAAGAAAGAATCCTTTGGGTTCCTTGACTAAACATGCAGATGAACAAATGCAGAGGAGAAGAAATTTTACTGGACGGATAATTCTCAGCCATTTTTAATACCAAAAGACAGTGAAACAAATCTGCAAAAATTTTAGGGGAAGAAAGTGTTTCCCAAGAATATCATACCCAACCAAAGGCACACTTTTATCAAACATTGGGAATAACTTCAATATCTGAAAGTAGTAAATGGAATAAATAATATTGTATATAAACAGTGGAATATTATGTAGCCATTTTAAAAATGAAGAAATAAACATACTTTTTTGTGAAAGAATGTTCATAATATATGCTGCAAAAGAGAAGTAATAATGCTAATTTTAAATATGTGTTTACATGTGTTCCATATATAAAATATCTTATAGCTAGATATATGGATACATATCTATATAGATAGAGAAAATTGACCATAAGAATATAAACTAAAATAGAAGCATGAAAGAAAAATGGGTGACTTTGTTTTCTTTTCATAAATTAGTGGCTCTAACTAAGGACAATTTTGCTGTCCCTGGGAAAATTTTGCAATGTCTAGAGACACTTATCTTTATTAAAACTGGGGACACTCTTCACTTCTAGTAGGTAGAGGCCAAGGATGCTGCTGAACATTCTACAACACAAGGTCTGCCCTCCATAGCAAAGAATTATTCAACCCAAAGTGTCAATAGTGCCAAGGTTGAGAAACTCTGATTTAATTATATGTATTAATTTACTATAGTAAATATGGGTCGTTGGTATAATAAAGACAAAAAATACCAAAAGAAAAAGCACTGCATAGGGCCGGGCGCGGTGGCTCACGCTTGTAATCCCAGCACTTTGGGAGGCCGAGGCGGGCGGATCACGAGGTCAGGAGATCGAGACCACAGTGAAACCCCGTCTCTACTAAAAATACAAAAAATTAGCCGGGCGTGGTGGCGGGCGCCTGTAGTCCCAGCTACTCGGAGAGGCTGAGGCAGGAGAATGGCGTGAACCCGGGAGGCGGAGCTTGCAGTGAGCCGAGATGCACCACTGCACTCCAGCCTGGGTGACAGAGCGAGACTCCGTCTCAAAAAAAAAAAAAAAGAAAAAGAAAAAGCACTGCATAAAGTTAAGCGAGAGAAGAGTATACTTATTAGATAAATGTATGAAACTTAAAAAGATGCAAATGCATTTACACATTTCTCTGAGATCTTGCACTAATTTACAAATGTTCTATGATTGTGAAAACTTATGTAAGTTATACTGTTCTTTTAATAATATTCTTTTTGGGGGGATAAATATTAAACTGTAAAAAAAATATGGTGAATACAAACCCAAGTAAGTTTGTTTTAAAGCTGATCTATTCAAATAACATTTAAAAATGTCACTCAGTTTACATTTTAGTGTCTCAGAATGAATGCTCATCTTAGTTTTAGATCTTTAATTGGAATAATATAATTAGTCACCGGTTCTCATAGAGCATGTATTTCGTGGATATGCCACCCAGTTTTGTTCAATATATAGAACTTAATTTTTTCTATAATATGCGTTGTAATTATTGATGACTTTTTCATGTTGTTGTAAGTCTCTTTAACTTTGAACTGCAGTGTCTAAAATTCTAGTGTTTGAAAGTATGCCACATTTTGTTCCAGTGATGAATGTCAAACAGTATGTTGATCTATACTGAGGTGTTTCATGGGGGTGAAGCTTGCTATTTAGAAAAAGGCATTGTGTAAGGACAATCAGCACCTCAGAAACATGGCTGGTTAAAGGCAACATGGCAGAACTTTGCCCCCTGAGTATACAAAAATCATGTTCCAGGCAGCTAACAGTTCTTCCCAAACTCTAACAGAGTGCTGGAGGGGGCTAAATTCTGCTCAACGTTGTCATCCTATGAGTGCTCAGGTTGCCAATATGGCTGGTGAGCTTCAGGTTCTTCTGAGTCATTTCATTCTTGGAAGCCAAACCTCTTCAGGACCACTGTCACAGAATACACCATTTTAAAATAGAGCTTGGAAAATGTAGCTGATTAAGATGAATTCAAACAAATGTTTCTCTAACATCTGCTCTTCCCTGGCACCATGGCAGCTGCAAGGATAACACAGATTAAATAGAGGCAAAATCTCTACTCAAGGAATTGAGTAATCCAGACACGCTTAGAACTACTCACTTGAACTGGACAGGACTTGGAGAAGTGATGCAACTTTCCACTTTTCTGGGTCTTTTTTTTTTTTTTTTTTGAGATGGAGTCTCGCTCTTTTGCCCAGGCTGGAATGCAGTGGCACCATCTTGGCTCACTACCAGCTCCACCTCCTGGGTTTACGCCATTCTCCTGCCTCAGCCTCCCGAGTACCTGTGATTACAAGTGCCCGCCACCACACCTGGCTAATTTTGTTTTTGTATGTTTAGTAGAGATGGGGTTTCACCGTATTAGCCCGGATGGTCTTGGCCTCCTGACCTCATGATCCGCCCGCCTCAGCCTCCCAAAGTGCTGGGATTACAGGCGTGAAGCCACTGCGCCCGGCCAGTTTTCCACTTTTCTAGCGTTTCCACGCTAGAAAAACTTAACAAGATTTTTCCCATAGACGATGATCATACCGCATCTTCATGTATGTGTTAGTGTGAGGGATTTTATGTCTTCAGGGGCAGGTTTTAGTCATTGAAAAGATCTTTCAGAGGTTTAAATGTGAATAATTAAGTTACAAATTTTAAAACCAACTTTCTGAATTTGTAGATTCATTCTATTTATAAATCTATCCAATTTTGAAAAATCACCTTTAAGGGGATTGCTTCATGTTTTCAAACAGTGAAACTCCTTTAAATACGCAAACTGCCTGTACAAATTTAATATATTTCATTATATTTTTGTTTTCAATTTTATGCTGGTCCGCTCCATTTAAGAAATTCTCACAAAAAAGTTTAAAAATAGTCAAGAAATTCCTAAGTTCTCTTAAATGTGCTGATATTGCCTGCATACTCAGTAAGATTTCAACTTAAAATTGCGAATTTTTAATCACGTGCTTAGTCACACATGTTAGATTGTATGAAAACTGGACACTGACCTGTTAATCTAAATATTTCTTACCTGTGGAAAATGCATAAAATATCAAATGCACAAAAATAGTGAACAATGGAGTGTCTTAAACATTTCTATACTTAATCTGAATCTTCCTGGGCTAACTGAAGTCATAACTAGTCACTCTGGCTAGACACTGTCTAACACTGTTACTGTAGCATCACTGATGGTCTCTGAGTCCTTTTCACAGGTTAAAAACAACAGCTTCACAATGTGAACAAAGTTATTATCTGGTGGCTTTCATAGCCTACCTAGTCATACTCAGACTTATTCTTGAAAATCTTGAGTTTCGTTCAGCTTCTTGATTCTAAAGGTGTATGTCTTTAGCCAAATTTGGCAAATTTTCCTCTATTATATCTTCAAGTACGTTTCCAGCCCCACTTTCTCCTTTCAATACAGGAGTTCGGTGACATAAATATTAGCTCTTCTGTTATAATCCCTCAGGTCCCTGATGTTGTTTTCACTTTTTCAGTCTGTTTTCTCTGCATTGTTCAAATTGGATAATTTCTATCATTCTGTGTTCCAGTTCACAGATTATTTTCTCTATGCCCTCCATTTTGCTGTTCAGCTCATCCTTTTTTTTTTTTTAGTTTGGTTGCTGTATTTTTCAGTTATAAACTTTCCATTTGGTTCTTTCTATCCTGTTTCTTTGCTGAAACTTTCTATTTTGTTCCTGTTTCAAGTGTGTTCATAACTGTTCAGTGCCAGCATTTTTTATGATGGTTGCTTTAAACTGTTAGATGATCCTGCCATTCCTGTAGTCTCCGTATTGGCATCTATGGATCACCTTTTTTCATTCAGCTTGAGACCTTCCTAGTATGAAGCGTGCTATTCTTTTGAAACTTGGACATTTTGGATGCTACATTCTGAGACTTTGGATCTCGTTTAAATCTGTTTGAGCCAGCTTCCTCCAACACTGCTCCAGCAGAGGACGAAGGAGATACCTCACTGCTGCCATGTTGGGTGGACAACCAGGTGGCCTTCGTTCACACCTGAAGTGCGGCTCCTTATCACTCCTGGGTGGGTGGGCACTCTGACTTTTCATTACGCCTCCACTGACTGAATCCCCCAGGCTGGGAGAGCAAGGAATGCCTAGTGCTGCACCCCTCATGGCCCCACTAGCACCACAGAAGAGAGTTATGGCCTCTTTACTTGAGGATGGTGGTGGAAGTCCTGCCTCTCTGTTAGGCCTCCTCTGACACCATAGCAGTGAGAAGTGGGGGAGATGCCTCTTTACTGCTGAGTAGGGGTGGAAGGCCAGGCTTCCCATGTGTTCTTCACTGACGCCATGTAGGAGGTGGGGAGTCTTATTACTGTCTAGAAGAGATAAACAAACCAACTCTCTACTGAGCCTTTCTGATACCACCCAGGCAGAGGGATTGGGTTCCTCCTTATAGCCTGGTGAGGGGGGAAGTCAGAGCTCCCCACTCAGCCTTCATGGGCTTCAGTAGGGCTGAGGTCACACGTTACTTCTGTAGTGTCCCACTGAAGTAGAGTGGGTATAGAAGGGTCCTGCCTTGTTAGGCTGCCCCTTCCTGGTCCTTTGGCTACAGACAACAGGGTTTTGTTGGCGGTTTCCTTATCTGTGCCCATTGGCATTTCTCCAGCTTCTTCAGTTCCAAATCTGGGATATATGAGGCAAAATGAAAACCTAGGGAACTCAACACTGTGTTGTGTCTTGTTTCCTTAAATCCCTAGGAGATCTGATTTTCTTCACCTTTCAAAGCCATCTTATATTTGATGTAGAATGTCCAGAAATTTACTTTTAAACAGAGCTCATTGCCGGGGGTGAGGTTGGGGGGAGGGGAAGGAAGTGCCATTGTTCTCTATTTGATCTGTTTACTGAGTTACCCTTTTTTTAAACCACATTTTTTCAAAAACCACAGTCATGCTTTCATTTTAAAATGTGAAGATTGTAAAATTGTAAAAGATGAAAGAAAAATATCTCATAACTTTACTACTGCTGTTCACATCTTGGTATGCGTCCTTTCATTGATTTTTCAATGCCTAGATAGAGAGATGGATGGACTTGTTTTATTATTTAAGATTGCACTATGTGTAGCCTTATATCATTTTTCTTTTAAGACTGTATGATGGGCATTTTTCCAGCCACCATCACCTATTCTCTATTTATCTTCTGAAAGCAGAAACCCACAAATACAGGGGAGATGAAAATCCTGGCAGTCAGACATCAAATATGCTCTCTACTTGAACAGTGCTGTTAAGAAATGTATTAGTGTATAGTGGTACAATTATGAGAATAAACATTTCCAGGGATGAATAAAACTTTGCTTTAATAACCATGGAGGTTCTAACCAACCCCCAAATTATCAGATGTCTGTGAATTTCTGGACCCTTTGAGAAGAGTGAGCTATAATTTTTCTCTATCCAAAGATTTATACCAATAGATACTATTTCATGGTTCTTTTGTTCATTTTATTTTTTGGTTGAGCAAAAAATGCTCAAATTTATTGCATGTCTTTATTTGGGTTTGGTTGGAAGTAGAACCTAAAATAGGAATTTTTCTCCAAGTGATTTATTGAGGTCAAGTTCTCAGGAGAAACATAAAGCAGGATGAGGTCATAGATTAGTGCAGGGAAAGGAACCTGGCAAAGATGTGGTTTTAGAAGTCGAACCTAGGCCCGATCTCACGGGGAGCTCTAGAGCATAAATTACACCACGGAGGTTATCTCACTCAGAGGCAAGCAGGCTGGACTACTCCATACCCGCATCTATGAGTCACTGATTATGGGCTTCCTCTGAGGGAGAGGGCTTATTTGTGTACCTCTCAAGTATCTTTGAATGAGGCAGCTCCAGTTACTCAAGGCATACTTCTGGAGAAGGCTACAAATGTAACTCATCAGTCATCACCCACAAAAGGTGGAGGATACAACTTACATCTTCATTCAATAAAAATTGGTGCCTGTCACTGCATTAGGTAGCGTGTACCTAATACACTATATTATCTGCTGTGGTAGGATACAGTGGAGGCCCAGATAACACTTGCAGCCTCTAAACTCAAGGACTTTGCAATTTCATGGAGGAGACCAGCTTAACTATGACACACAAAAAATTGGAGTACCATTCATTAACAGAGACATCAGTAAAAAGTTCTCTGATATAAAGTAACACAAATACATGAAAATACATTGCAATTTTAAAGAAAGCCTACTTACTCTGGATTGGAAGGAAAAGCTTGCCTAAGGAAGCTGCTTTTGAGCTAAGAACTGATGAATAAATGTATTTCAGCTAAGGAGCTGGCCAAAGTAAGGGGCCAGGGGAGAAGCATAAGAGACAGCTCCAGGCAGAGAATGAACAGCGTGTGCAAGGATCCTGTCCTGGGGTACATGAAAAGTTCTCTTAAATAGATAAGTCTAATATTGCTGGAGTGAGTGTGGAGAGCAACAGGGAAGTGTTGGAAAGTATATCAGATTGATAGCCACAAGAATGCTGTATAACAAATCATCTCAAAACTCACTGGTTTGTAACAATAAGCATTTATTTTGCTTATGAGTCTGGGAGTCAGTTATTTAGGACAGGCACAACTGGGCAATTTTTCCTGTTGGTTTGGCTTATTCACATGTCTGGGAACCAGCTGGCTGATGGTTGATCTAGGTTGGCTTTGGCTGGAACACCTGGGCAGCTTGGCTCTGTTCTGTATGTCTCATCCTTCAGCAGCCTAGCCAGGGCATGTTCTCCTCACCATCCCAGAGGAGCAAGAGCAAAACCAAATACATGCAAGCACTTTCTAGACATCTGTTAGTATCACAACCAGTAAAATCCTATTAGCCAAAGCAAGTCACATGGCCAAACTCAAAATCAAGATACCCCAAATATACTCTACCTCTTTGTAAGAGTTGCTTAAAACCCCATGGCAAAAAAGCATGGATACAGGAAAGGATGAAGAATTGGGCCGTTAATGCAATCAATTTAATAATAGAGAAGTGAGCAGGGGCCAGGCCATTTTAGACCCTGCAGGCTGTACCAGAGTTGCCAAGGCTCACACAATGGCCCATTTGCAATTCGAGGGTAGAAATCTGCCTCGTGTATCTCCTGAGCCCTGCCCTAGAAAACAACCCATCCTACCAGTAGCGTCAGTTTCCTTTTTTAACTACAGGCTGCAGTTGTATTCCACATAATCCACATCTTGAGACATCTGTAAGTGGTGTGCTCATGATTCACAGTTTCTATTTCCCTTCTCATGCTGCTAGACTTTGTATTTAATGTACATTTTGCATTCCTGTGAGAAACTCAATGTGATTTATACTCTATGCATTAACTAAGCTGTCAACTACTCCTTTGAGATAGTTACACATCACAATAGATGGTGGAGAACTCTATAATAGGAAAGTATAATTACCATTTATAGGTGCAGCCCAAAAAGGCACCAAAAGACTCTTGAGTGATTTTTTTTTTTCTGGCATCTCAGAACAAGCCTAAGATTGAACAATTGGACCCAAGAGTCCTGACTTCTGGTCTAGTCTCTATTACAGTCACTCTATTATCTGTTTTATAAGAAAATTTTGTGCATGGCTATTTCTATGTGGACATAAGAACACTTACTTGTTTCATCTGCCTTATCCAAATGTCAGCAATCTGAGAAGATGATGACGTTGTTTTCCTAATAAATGAGAGAGAGACAGGGAAGAAAGTTCAGTCCTCAAAGCATATTCCTCCAGTGGGAGAAGAACCAGTAACACGATGTTTCCATCAAGGCATAGGAGTAACAGGATCTTATGAATACCATACTGTTGTTGTTCATCTAAATATATTGCCAGAAAAATCTCATTACAAGAATTTCACTCCAATTTCAGGTACTTTTATGGAAAAAGGAAGTTATATGCACATAAAGCAAGAAACAGGAAATTCAAATGGGATTATAACTGGTATCCAAGAGAACGTCACCCACCAAAATCTGAGTAAGTGTGCCATCAGCATTTTTTATGTTAAAGATTTACTTTGCTAAGATACTTGCTGAAATTACTTTTCCATATTAATGAGTATCATCACAAAATTATTTTTTTACATTTGGGTTCAGCTTCATGCTAATGGAAATGGAAAATGGAAGGGCATGGCTTATAGCTGTTCATTCACCAAAAATATTTTAGAATTGTGTCCAGGTAGGCCGGGCATGGTGGCTCACACTTGTAATCCCAGCACTTTGGGAGGCCGAGGCGGGCGGATCACGAGATCAGCAGATCGAGACCATCCTGGCTAACACGGTGAAACCCCGTCTCTACTAAAAATACAAAAAATCAGCCAGGCGAGGTGGCGGGTGCCTGTAGTCCCAGCTACTCGGGAGGCTGAGGCAGGAGAATGGCGTGAACCCCAGGGGGCGGAGCCTGCAGTGAGCCAGGATTGTGCCATTGCACTCCAGCCTGGGCGACAGTGAGACTCTGTCTCAAAAAAAAAGAATTGTGTCCAGGTAGGTAATGAGTGCAAGAAGTGTACTTGTTTAATAAAGGCATTTGAAGAGTTATGAGGATGAAGGGTATGTATAATCGATAACTATGTTCAGATTGCCAAGAGCTTTGGCGCCTTAAATGGGTGGGAAATGAGCCATTGGTCCTTTCCCTTTGGATAGCTTCTGTCACATCACTTGTTAATCCTGCTTGTTATTCAGCACCTCCATCAGAGTTCAGAACATTCTGTATAACAACCTCTCTTCATTCATGACTCCTGTACCATATTAGCCATCCATGAGAGAAGGCCTCTCAGATTATTCCATTCCAGTTGCAAAAATTTTGCTTCTCTATTTATAATCTATTTATAAAACAAAATTAAGAAACTGGTTCCAGAATGTTATATCCATTAGAATGCATTTGTCTCCAAGTTATAGAATATTCTTATAAGAGCTAATTAAACATAAATACTGTATTATCTCACATAACAGGAATCTGAAAATAAGGCGGTTCTGGGGTTGGTTCTTCAGGGTCTCAACAATGTTCTTATTAACTTCTCTTATTCCCTTGGTTTTACCCTCATGATCCAATGTGGTTGCCACAGTACCAACCATCACATCTTCATACAACAACAACCAAAACCAGAAAGAGGCAGTTTCTTGTCTTCTGACCTTTCCTAAAACCAAATAATACTTTTCAAGAAGAGTTCTAGCAAAATTTCTCCTTTTTTCTCCTTGTCCTTTTCACAAGAATTGTCATATGCCTGTTCCTACCTCAGTCACCAACAAGCAGAATATAATTACCTCGATTCTCAGACTATTGCGTTTTTAATATCTGTGGTGTACCTTACTCCTTTTTTCTTGCTGTTATTGTTTATTTATGCCTATTCTTAAAAAATTAGTCTTGCTACAGCCTTTTCTGTTTCTCAGAGAACCAAGGTATGGTCACGTTCATTTGCCCTAGTGTATTATCGTTTTCTATTTTATGTATTTCTTGATTATGTTTGTTATTTTTTCTTCTGATTATTTTGAGTTACTCTTTCTAAATTCTTTGTCTAGATCTTTAGTTAAATACTTAACTCATTTATACTTAGTCTTTCTTGATATTGAATAGATCCATTTAAACTTACCTGTACATATTTTATCTGCATCTCACTAATTTTGCAGTTTCAGCTGTCTTTTCACTGGTGTCCTATCCTAAATACTTTATAATTCTCTCACTGTTATTTTCCTTTGGATTATGTTATTTGGGAGTGAATGTTCTAGAGTTCTAAATATATGATCTTTTATCTTTTAATTTTTAATTTCTGGTTTAATTTCATTACAGTGAGATAACATAGTCGCTATGATATTGAAACTTTGAGATGTGTTGACATTTGAATATGATACAGTTAATTACTGTAAATGGCATCTTTGTACTTGAAAAGAACATAGAGGTTCAATTTTTATTACATTGCATTACGTCAAACATGTTCATTCTGTTTTCAAATCTTTTCTATTATTATTAAGTTAATAGACTTAATAGAGTTGTGTTAAAAGTTCCCAGTTTCAATGTGATTGTGTGTGTGTGTGTGTGTGTGTGTGTGTAGAGAGAGAGAATGCTGTTAGATGTGCATAAGTTAATGATTATTATATATCTTAGGAAGTTATTTTTGTATCATTAGTAGTATTCTTCTTTAACCCTGTAATAATTTGGATTTAGGTTCTATTTTATCTGATGTTATATTAGAACCCTAGATATTTGGGGATTACAATTTTACTGGCATATATTTTTTAGTTCCTTTCTTTTAATCTTTCTGCATTTTGTTGTAGTTTTTTAAGAAACATATAGCTGGACTCTGTGCACTTTACTCATTTAAAAAATCTATATCTTTTAAAAAGCAGACTTTATTTATGTTTGTTGGGATTATTGGTTTATTTGTATTTCTTTCTACAATTTTTTATTTCTTCTGTTTATCATTCATTTTTGTTTCTTATTGCTCCTTTTCAGTTGAAAAAGATATACACATACAAATATATGGTATTACTGGACTGTAAGCTGTTGCTGTAATGAGATAAGACTTGTGGGAACTTTGGGAGGGGTAAATACATGTTGCATCTGGGAGGAATTTAAATCATTGGGGGTTCAAAGGACAGGCTGTGGTTGGCAGATTCTAAGATGGCCCCTACAATTCCCACCTTCCTGTATAATCTTCCTGGAGTGTGGGCAGGACTGGTGCATATGATGGGACAGCACTCTGGTGCTTAGGTTACATTGTACAGCCAAGGGGAAGGGATTTTGAAGATGCAGTTTAAGTCTCTAATCAGTTAACTTAATGAAGAGGGAAGTTATCCTGGTTGGGCCTGATCTAATTATAGGAGCCCTTGAAATGAAGGTTTAGAGATCAGAAACAGGAGTTTGAGAGATTCTCCTGCTGACCTCAAAGAAACAGTCGTTTTGTGAACTGCCTATGGAGGGAATCAGGTGACAATAATGTGGAAATATCTCCTGGATGCTGAGAGCAGCATCTCGCCAACACTAGCGGGAATTCTGGGATTCCAGGCATACAGCTGCAAGGACATGAATTCTGCCAACAACCTTAGGAAGGTTGCAAGTAGATTTTTCCCTAAGAGAGCCTTCACTTGAGGACACAGCTAGGCCCACCCTTTGATTGCAGCTTGGTGAGACACTGAACAGAGAAGACCCACCCAGCCTGTGCCCATACTCCTGACCCACAGAAACTCTGAGATAATGTATGTATTTTTTTAAGCAGGTAAATTTGTGATAATTTGTTATACAGATGCAGAAAACAAATACAGAAAGCATATATTGTATTGTTTACTTTTAGTGGCAACCCTGAATTTTTTTCACATACCTATTTAACTGTAAATATTTAAACAAATCTATTTTTAATCATTTCTTTCCTCCTACTTATCACAATTTAATTAAGCAAATTGCTCCCTTTCCCCATCTTGTTTTTTTTCTCTAAACATAACGTTAACACACACCCAAAATAGTCAATACGTCATTAAATTTGCTGACGTATTTCATCGGTTTCTTTACTCATCATTATTTTTCTCCCAAGTCTATGTATCGTAATCCATTATGTTCATGGTTTTATTCATTTTTGTCTTTAAATACCTGAAACATTTATTTTAAAGCCATTGTCAGTTTCCTTTATAAAATAGATTTTTTTAGGAATAAATTCTGCTGCAGATAAATCAGTATTTAATTTACTTTTGTTTCTTGTTCTTATTTTCTTTTCTGTCCTTCCCTCTTTTCCCTCCTCTTGCTCCCTCTTTCAGTTGTCTGCATTCAGCAGCTGGACCCTGAGTCCTTATAATGTCACCTTGAGGTTCCTGCTCCACTGGGATATCAGTATAAATCACTGTGAGTTTTTCACAGGAATGCAAAATGTACATTCAATAAAAGTCTAGCAGTATGGGAAGGGAAATAGAAACTGTGAATTATGAACATGGCACTTACAGGCGCCTTAAGATGGGAGTGTGTGGAAAACAACTGCAGCCTGTGGTTGAAAAAGGAAAATGATGCTGCCAATGGGATGGAAAAATTTCTCCCCAGATGCCGGATCCCTGTCATTCCTGATTCCAGTCGCCTCGCTTGTGTGCCTTTCCCTTGGTCCTTGTTGACACATAGAAGCCTAGCTCTTGGTAGCCACTGCCTATTTCGGAAACAGAGTCCAACAGGCCTCCATTTTCAGCTCCTTTTATGACTTTGTATTTCTGTTCAATTTTTGGTTCCAGATACATTTATCTTATTTTTTAGCCTCCATATATGTTATTACTTTTCTCTTTTAAGGTTCTGCCTTCTCTTGTTATTTGCTTAGAGGAGAGGATGTGCACCAGTGTTTGAATCTAAGGTGTCAATGTCTTGCCCAGAAGTCTTCTAGACGTTTTACATACATTATCTCATTTAATCCTCCTTGCTATTCTTTGAGCTAGGCATTACAATTACCACTTTACCGTGAAGAAACTGAGGCTCAGTGATGTTAACCAGCTTTCCTAAGATCACACAGAGATCGAAAACCCAGAATTAGAACCTAAATGTTTATGATTCCAGAGCATAAGATCCAGACTTCTGAATCTTATCAGGAAGGGGATATTGAAGACACCAATAAGAAGAGAGTGAAAAACTGATAGAAGAACATCTTGGGTCAGGCGCAGTGGCTTATGCCTGTAATCCCAGCACTTTGGGAGGCCAAGGCGGGTGGATCACCTGAGATCCGGAGTTCGAGACCAGCCTGGCCAACATGGCGAAAACCCATCTCTACTAAAAATACAAAAATTAGCCAGGCGTAGTGGCATATGCCTGTAATCTCAGCTACCCAGGTGGCTGAGGCAGGAGAATTCCTGGAACCTGGGAGGCAGAGGAGGCAGAGGCTGCAGTGAGCCGAGATCGCACCACTGCACTTCAGCCTGGGTGACATAGCAAGACTCCATCTCAAAAAAAAAAAAAAAAAAAGAACAACATCTTGGAGACTATGATGAGAAGAGTGTCCCAGCCTGGGCAACGTGGCAAAACCCCATCTTTACTAAAAATACAAAAAAATAGCTGGGTATGATGGTGAGCACCTGTGATCCCAGCTACTCGGGAGGCTGAGGTGGGAGGATCACTTGAGTCAGGAGGTCAAGGCTGCAATGAGCCGAGATTGCACCACTGCCCTCCAGCCTGGAGGACAGAGTAAGACCCTGTCTCAAATACATACGTACATACATACATACATACATACATAAAGTGTCTGTGAGGTGAAGGGCCATAGCCTAAAGGAAAGATGTGTCTTTTTTACAGACAGAAGAGGTGGAAGGGAGAAGAGGTAATAGTATAGAGATATCCTGAGGAAGAACAAACATTAGCCAGGAAACAGGTCAATATGTAAATTGTTGAATTAGAAGTTAAGATCTTCCACTCAGACAGGGCAGGGCCAGGAATATGAGAGGTGAAAAGCAATCGCTGTGAGAATTTGACAAGGAATCTTGAAAGAGAATTATTAATCTAATTCAACTTAGTAAGTTAAACGAATCTGAAAAACCCAATGTGGAAATTTGGGCTCAGGAAACGTCATTTTTCTACTCTTCCTTCTCTCTAATGCTTTGGGCAGGTAGGTGGCGGCAGTTTCTGCCAGGTTAGACGCTATTGCTGTGGTTTTATTTGTCTACATTGCAACCATTGTCAAATAATTATATATTACGTATCTACAACTACACATTTCCTTCTATCCTTGGTTTCCTATATTGCTTAATAATATTTGCCAGAGCTGGGGTGACTACATACCTTAGTTTGACTTGGATGGCCTTAGTTCACGTCTTTTTGCCCCCGTGTAACTGTTAATGGCACCCTCTGTTATTCTGAAGTGTCCCGATATGTATGTCAAATTATATGGTCACCCTAATAATAGCTAATTAATCATGTTTCTCTTCTAGATCTGTACATGTCTAGTCTTATTTCATGGTTGCATCTACCCTATGAGGTAAATTATATTACTGCCCCTATTATTCAATGTGTTATTTCAGCTATTCAATATTTATTAATTAACTACCATATTCAAGGCAATGTGTTAAATGTTGGTGATAAAATATTAGCTCAGTAGATAAGGTCCTTACCCTTATGTGGCTTGCAACTGAGTAGTAATAAAGAAACAGATTTCGAGAAGTTGTTGCTTGATCAAGATCACATCGTTTGTGAGAACACAAGGTTTTAACCCAGTTCAGAATGATATCAAAGCCTAAGTTTTAACCACGACTTCTTTTGTGTTTCTAGTAATGATAAATATTTTTAGTTACACATTGTTGGATGATCTAGGTAGCTATATTAGCCATATAAATACTGAAAATATCAACATGTACCAAATTTTAACAGCTGGTTAAAATATCTCATATAGTAATGTGTTATAGTAAAAATATTTGCTAGCAAATTTTTATTCAATATACATTACCATTTAATCTAATCATCATTGTATTAAAGATTAAGAAGGACCAAACCAAAAAGGTCCACATTAAAAAACTGCATGTGTTATGATGACTACTGGTCAAAGGCATTAGAGATCTTTGTACAGGACTTTTGTCAACATTGATTTTTTTTCTTCTCTAAAAACAAGGGCATCTGATTTTCTATAGCAGAGAACATGCAAAGGTAGCCCTTTATGGTCTTGTCATTTTACAAAATTGCCCCTTTAAAAATGATAAAAATTACAATATTCGGAATATCCACCAACAACTTAAAAATGTTATTGACTGGACTGAATACAGAAACCATTAAAAAGTAAAACTATCCCTTTAATAGAGGAAAATTTGTTTCTCAGTATTTATTAATTTTGAATCAGAAGAATGATGATAACATGGTGGGGTTAGTATGAATAGAGTCTGTATTAATATCCCTTTCTAAGAAAGAATGGTGACTTTTTGAAGGAGGCCTGAATTGGAAAGGTAAATGAGAATGCTAGTCAATGACCCCCATATTGAGGAATTAACCAGTGGTGAAGTGTCATTTAATAGCCTCATAAAAGCATTTTTTAATACTCTTCAACGTAGATAACAAGGTACAGTTCATCTCAACTAATTTTATGACATTGTGCTGTTATTTATTACATGGGCATTTTTTGCTGTTATGTTATTCTGCCAGTTGACTAAAATAAATAAATGGCTGGAAATGGTTCAAGCTTAAAAGTAGTGACGAAAGAAGTAAAATGATTTACTTTTTATTATTTACTATAGCTTAAGATGAAATTGTAAGCATAAAGACTAAATCCAAATCTGTGTTTCCTGGGACATACAAAGTTAGGTGTAAGTCAACAAAACAGCAAAATATGTCTAAAATGTATAATGATGAATATCTAAAAGTTGGATTGTATGGGACCTGTAGATAGCCCAATGCTCAGTGCCTTATCAATTTTTAAAATTCAATAACATTGTAAAATATTTATGTTTTTTATCTTCTTCAAATTTTAACTGGTAAACTAATTGTGTTTTCTCAGAATGGGAAATGCAAAATAAAGTTTCCAGTACAAAATTGATGAATTGTTTTGATAAGGACAGAGAAGGGAAGAAAACAAAAGCATCATGAAGAGTTGCATCCTCAGGGCAAAGGTAGCAGAATTAGCAACATACTTGGAGAGAAAGCCGAGTGACCCTTCAGCAAAGTTCCTTCATCAGGTGATGCTGATGGTCATTATATAACGCAAGTGGCATCAGGGAGAAGAAAGCACGTTGTGTGAGTATGCAGGTGCTTTCCATCACAATCGGATACCATGTTAAGGTTTCTTAGCCTATGCATGGCATAACTAAGAGAGGGAGGTGCTAGATGAGTTTGTTTTATTTACCACTGAGCATCTATTCTGCAGATGAGATATTTTGTTTGATGGTCATTAGAGAGCTATGAGGTGGAATAGAAAACGTATGTTGTAATCAGTAGCAAAGGAGCGGCAACTACATATGAAGCATTGAAGGATTTTGAATTAAAGAAGTTGTGCCTGATTATCAATCTAATATCACTATTTATAGAAAATAGTATGTCTCCAGATCTTGGTTTAATATTAAAGAAATAGTAAAATATATGAATATTAATAAATTATGGCTATTGATTTTAACTCTTTACAGAATACTGTAAAAAATAATATGTAGCAGTTTCCAAACTCTACCCTTTCACACTTCTGTTATGGAACAAGATGTTTAAGTGAACCTTCAAGATGAAAGATGGGATTTAAAAATCACATTTCTTCATTACAATGATGATGCCAGTAAAGACTGTTTCTGTCATTTCAGATGGTTTGCTCAAGTGGCAGATTTCAGTGATTTATTCAGTTTTGAGTGCATGCACCTATCACTTCAAGGAAGCATTGTCATTTTTTTTATTGTTAGAGATAAGACACCAGAATTTTTTAAGAAGAACAAATGTGGTACAAACACCTCAGTCTTTGCAAGTTGAATTCATTTCAAATGCTTTGTGTTTCCCTGACTCCCGCTCAACTGTGAAAGAAATCATTGACATGTTTTTTGGTATGATTAAACACCCGTACAAAAACTGCCACAGCAAAAGAAAAACCACTTTCTAGAGCTGAAGACAACCAGAGGTGATTAGGATTCCATTCACTGTGATCCTTCAAGTTCCAACATTTGATTGTGTTATGTGGTATGACTATTATCTTCAGTGTCAGATAATGAGCTGGCAGGGTCTTCATAATCTGGATCTACATTTGACCCAGATGTCATTGTGTACCTTACTTCATTTATGATATTAGTTTATATTATTAGTATATTACGAAACAGTCTCTCTCATTAACATGTAATTATTATTACCACTAAATAACAAATGCTGTTGCATTCTTACTATAATTTTCTATGTAAGGCAGTGCACGTCTGAAAATCTGTTAACTGATATACAGATGCCATAATTTGAAAAGACGTTGGTCTAATTCTTATGGGATAGAAGGAAGTAAAGTCTGTCCTATGAAAAGCAGACAAAAATTAAAATACAAGTGAAGCATTTTAAAACTAATATAAACAAATAGGAAATCTAGAGAAATACCTAAGTGTGTCAAGTGAACTAAACTAATGTTTTAAAGAACCAAGTTTCTTTCTTTTTGAGACAGACTCTCACTCTGCTGCCAAGGCTGGAGTGCAGTGGTGCTATCTCAGCTCACTGCAACCTCCGCCTCCCAAGTCCAAGGGATTCTTGTGCCTCAGCCACTGGAGTAGCTGGGATTACAGGCACGTGCCACCATGCCACCTAATTTTTGTATTTTTAGTGGAGACAGCATTTCACCATGTTGGCCAGGCTGGTCTTAAAAGAATCAAGTTTCTAAATGGTCATTGCTATAGACTGAATGTTTGTGTCTCCCCAAAGTTAAATTCTACAGCCTAAATCCCCAATATGATGGTATTTGGAGGTGGGACCTTTAGAAGTAATTAGGCCATGAGTGGGGAGCCCTCGTGAATGTTATTAGTGCCCTTAAGAAGGAATATAGAGACCAGAGCTCACAGTCTCTCCACCGTGTGAGGCTACGACAAAAAGACGAACATTTGTAAACCAGGAAGACGGCCTTCACCAAGGTCCCAATCCTGCTGGCACCCTGATCTCAGACTTCCAAACTTCGGAACTGTGAGAAGTAAATGTTCGTTGTTTCAGTCACCCCATCTATGAGATTCTGTTATAGCAGCCCAAGCTGACTGAGACAGTTAATTAATTAAGTGATTTTGAAATTTTTTGACCACCTTCTTCAGTAAGAAATACATTTATCTCATCAATCCAATACACATAAATATACCTGTTAGTCATCTTTGGCCACGTTGTGTTATGGTAACAAACAACTGAAAATCTCAGGGGTGTCAAAACAAAGGTTAATTCCTCATTATGTACATGCAGGCTGTTCATCAGTGGTGGCTCTGCTCTAGGCTGTAACTCTCTCTTCTAGTCTGTAGAAGGGCCACAACCCTGTTCCAAGTAGTTTGTCATTCCAGAACTCTGCCTAAGGCAGCAGCCCCATCCTAAGATGAGCTTATGGCAAAGGGAAAGAGTAAAGCACTGAGCCAACCTATATAATTGCTCTAAACACTACCGCTCAGGCTTGGTGTAAGTCGCATGCTTACACTCCATTGACTGTAGTGAGTCTCATGGCCCACTGCAAATATCAATATGGTGGGGAAGCACACCACGGTCACAGGAACTCTGCAAGTGAGCTAGCAACAGAGTACGATGGCTGGCATAATTCTCCAACAAGGAAGGGCAGGTGGCCCAGGGAATGAATAATTGTGGGAAATAATGCTGTCTATCACATGCATATGTGCACATGAGTACAGAATGTATGTAATTAAACCAACGTATCACAATATAGTAATTACCCTTATAATTTTTGATGCATTGTATTTCCTACTCTACTGTGTTTTACTTCTTTTAAAAGTTGCAACCCACTGAACTGAATATTTGACCCTCGGATGGCGTTTTGAAAAGCACTGCTATAATGGCCTATGCAAGTTTTTGCAGTTTCTAAAGTGTCCCAGTGAGAAAGTGAATGGATCCTTGCTAATTGGTTTTCTTACTGTTGAATGAGACAGGCTCATCTTTGATTCTGAATTTAAGGATGTGTATTAGTCTATTCTTGCACTGCTATAAAGAAATAACTGGGACTGGGTAATTTATAAAGAAAAGGTTATGCAGGCTGTACAGGAGGAATAGCAGCTTCCGCTTCTGTGGAGGCCTCAGGAATTTTCCAATCATGGTGGAAAAGGGGGCACGAGATGTCCCATATGGTAGGAGCAGAAGCAAGAGAAAGATGGGGGAGGTGCTACCCACTTTTTTTTTCAGCGCGTAATCTGATTTTTTTTATTTCTTCTACAAAAAAAACCCAAAAAAACAAAAACAGGATACATGTGCAGAACATGCAGATTTGTTACACAGGTATAAGGTGGTTTTCTGCACCTATTAACCTATTAACCATGGTGGTTTTCTGCACCTATTAACCCATCCTCTAAGTTCCCTTCTCTCACTCCCTACCCCCTAACAGGCCCTGGTGTGTGTTGTTCCCCTCTCTGTGTGCTACACATTTTTAAACAACCAGATCTCACAAGAATTCATTCACCATTGCAAGGACACTACAAAATGGGATGGTGCTAAGCCATGAGAAACCACCCCCATGAACCAGTCACCTCCCACCAGGCGCCACTTTCAACATTGGGGATTACAATTCAACCTGAGATTTGGGTGGGCACGCAGATCCAAACCATATCAGGATGTGTGACTGACAGGGTAGAACACTAGAGTCAGAAGTCGAACAGTTTGGTTCTGACTCAGCCACTGGTTGGCTGTGTGATTCACTCACACTTTCTAAGCCTTTTTCCCATCTGTGAAAGGGGGATAATGACATTTGCCTATCCTACCTCAAGTGATAAATGAAACTTAAATGCTGCTTGGTACTGTTCTGAGCACTTTACATCTACTAACTTATTCAACCCATGAATCAACATGGTAGATATTAAGTGCTACTAATATTCTTGTTTTGCAGAAGAGGAAACTGAGGCACAGAAAGGTTAGTGATTTATAAATGGTAGATTCAAGATGCAAAGCCATGCTGTCTGGTTTCCCAGTCCATGTTCTCAAACATTATGCTATTTGGCCTCTGTCATGGAAATATTTGAGGTATGTGAAACCACCACCTTTAAAATTGAGCATTATCATTATGCTTGTTATTCATTCCCTGGGAAACTAACGGGCTGTTTTTGACTTTTCAGTGTGTTCCTAGTGAAACATGCACATCCACTAACAGTGAAATTTGCCACAGTTCTGATGGGCAGATGTCTTGGTCTCAAGTCAGAGATCCATAACAGATGTAGCTTCCTATTTTGTTTCAGCATATCCCTTGATTGGTTGACCCTTCTCTCCCAAGGCAGAGCAAGACCAGTAGGTTATGCCCAGAGAACATGACTATGCATTCACCTACTAACAATTAAGAACCAGAATCATTGCACATGGACCCCAAACGTTAGCTTATTAAAGTTCAACCCCATTCAGCTTTGGACCCCAAACATTAGCTTATTAAAATTCAACCCCATTCAGCTTTGGTATATTAATTTTACTAAAGCATACAAGTAAATGAGGTCCACCATTTGTCCTGTAGGTTTGTATTCCAGATCTCCCCAGTGTAATCACTTTCTGGACTGCTCTTTAAAAGACTTGTTTACAATGACAACCAGTCTTGCCATAATGAGATCATTTCTCCAGGAAAAACACCAAATCTGTGTTAAATTTATTTCTGTTTTTTTAAAGACTCAATTTTGACAAGTTCAAAATAAAGTATTTGAGAAAGTACTCTGTAATGAGAAAATATATAAAGACTTGCATATGAAGAAACTCTGTTTTCTGAATAACTATTTAGGGAAGAATACTTCTTTGTATCCATATATGATTTCCACTTTATAGATTCTATCATATAACTAAAGGTCTTTATCTCAAAGCTAGATATGTGTTTTGGGACCCATTTATGAACAAATGTGTCAATGTCTGACTACCTAATGGAAGAATACTTTGCAATGATGTGTAAAAATCTGCTTTCGTAAGAAAACTGGATAGAGTAGATAAAGTATTTAGTGTTTACCAAGGCTATCAAAATATTTGTGCTGTCACTTGGCATTGGTATTTTGTCTAGAAAATTCATGACCTAACAAAATCTCACATCACTTGGTATTGAAAAGAAATTTTTATCTTGAAAATCAGCCTTGAGATATAATTTGAATATATTAAAATTCCTTAATTTTAAATGAACAAATGATGTTTTGACAATGTATACTGTAACATGACCACCACGGAATCATGATGTAGAATAATTCCATAATCTTGAAAATTCTTCTTGGGCCTTTCTGCAGTCCATCCCTCTCCCCAGTCCTGGTCTGATGTGCTTTGGATATGGGGGCGGTTTCCCCCATACTGTTCTCATGGTAGTAAATAAGTCTCGCGAGATCTGATGATTTTATAAATGGGGGTTCCCCTGCGAAGACTCTCTTGCCTGCCATCATGTAAGACATGACTTTGCTTCTCCTTTGCCTTCCATCGTGATTGTAAGGCCTCCCCAGCCATGTGGGACTGTGACTCAATTAAACCTCTTTTCTTTATAAACTACCGAGTCTCGGATACGTCTTTATTAGCACCATGAGAATAGACTAATACATGGTGCATGATGATGACTGATCTACTTAATTATTGTCATTATAATATCGCCTCTTCTAGAATTTCATATAAATGGAAACATACAGTAGGTATTCTTTTAATAAAATTGTAACAGATTCATTGAACTATAATTCACATACTATACAATTCACCGTTTAAAGTGTGCAATTCAATGGTTTTTAGTATATTCAGTGATAATGTGCAACAATCACCTCAGTCAGTTTTAGAACATTTTCATTATCTCAAAAATAAATCTCATACCTTTTAGATAACATTCCCCTACCTCCCTATTCCCACGGTCCTGCGCAATCACTAACCTACTTTCTGTATAGATTTTCTTGTTCTGGAAATTTCATATGAATGGAAGCATATAACATGTGGTCTTTTGTGCCTGTTTTTTTTTCATTTAGCATCATGTTTTCAAGGCTCATTCATGTTGTAGCATGGGTCAGTACTTCATTCCTTTCTATGGCTGAATAACATTCCATTATATATATATAGTACATTTGGTTGATATTAAATACATTCATCAGTTGATAGGCATTTGAGCTGTTTCTACCTTTTGGCTATACGAATATATTACCATGAACATTTATGTAAAAGTATGGAAATATACTTTTGTTTCTCCTAGATGAAGTAGAATTTCTGGGTCATAGGGTAACTCTATTTTTAATTATTTGATAAACTACTAGGCTGTTTTCCTAAGCATTGGCATCATTTTACATTCCAACCTGTGGTGTATGAGGGTTCTGATTTCTCCACGTTCTCGCCAACACCTATTATTATCTCACTTTTTGATTCTACTCATTTTCATTGATTTTATCTCATTGTGGTTTTGATTTGCATTTTTCTGATCACTAAGGATGTTGAGCAACTTTTTACATGCTTTCTGACCATTTTTATCTTTTTTACAGAAATGTCTGTTCATATCCCTTGCCCATTTAAAAATTATTAGTATTTTTTACTGAATTGTAAGAGTTTGTTTTGTATACTAGATACAGGTTCCTTGTATTAGATTAGATGCAAATTCCTAGATGCAAGTGAGATACACGATTTGCAAAATTTTTCTCCCATTCTGTGGATTATTTTTTTTCACTTCCTTGATGGCATCCTTTGAAACACATTTTGAATTTTGATGAAGCCAGTTTACCTATTTTTTTATTTGTTGCTCATGCTTTTAGTGTCATTTCTACGAGGTGCACATGTGTAGTGTCATTTATACGAATCTTTGCTAAATCCAGGTGGTAGTTTTACCTATATTTTCCTCTGAGCGTTTTATAATTTTAGCTCTTAGGTTTAGTGCTTTGATCTATTTTGAGTTAATTTTGTGTAAGGAAAGTTTGCATAGGGTCTAATTTCATTCTTTTGCATGAAGCAGTGCAATTGTCTCAGCACCATTTGTTATAAAGACTATTCTTTCCATATTGAATAGTCTTGACATCATTGTCTAAAAACAGTTAACTAGAAATGTAGGGTTTATTTCTGTACTCTCAATTCTATTCCATAAATCTACATGTCTATCTTTATGCCAGTACCACACTGTCCTCATTACTGTTGATTTGTAGTAAGGATTGAAATTGGGAATTGTGTGTCCTCCAACTTTGTTCTTTTTTAAGATTGTTTTGGCTATTCTCTTTCCTGTTCAATTCCATATGAATTCAGAGTAAGCTTGCCAATTTCTACAAAGTTAGCTGAGATTTTGATGAGAAGTGAGATAAATCTGTTGATTAGTTTGGCAAGTATTGCTATCTTAACAATGTTACATCTTCCTATCTAAGAAAATAGAATGTTTTTTCAGCTATTTGATCTTACTTTCTTTCAACAATTTTTGTAGTTTTCAGAGTATATGTTTTGCACTGCTTTTTCAAATTTATTCCTAAATATGTTCGATGCTATTGTAAATGGAATTGTTTTCTTAATTTTATTTTCAGTTAGTTCATTGCAATTGGATAGAAATACATTGATTTTTACATATTGGTCTTGTATCCTGCAACCTTGCTGAACTCATTTATTAGATCTAATATTTTTTAATGAATTTCTTAGGATTTTCTACATACAAGATCATGTCTTCTACAAATATAGATTGCTTTACTTCTTCTTTCCAATCCAGATACCTTTAATTTTTAATTTTCCTTTCTTCCTTGTTTCCTTCCTCTCCTTTCCTCCCTCCCTTCCTTCCTTCCTTCCTTCATTCCTTCCTTCCCTCCTTCTCTCTCTTTCCTTCTCTCTCTTTCCTTCTCCTTCTCTTTCTTTTTTGCATAATTTCCCTTACTAGTCCCTTCAGTATAATGTTGAATAGAAGAGAGAATGGATATCTTTGTCTTGTTCCTGCTCTTAGGAGGAAGTATTTAGTTTTGTACCATTAGGCATAGATTTGTTGTGGGTTTTTTATAGACGGCTTTTATCTGGCTGAGGAAGTTCATGTCTATTCCTAGATTTTTGAGTGTTTTTTTTTAATCATAAAAGGGTTTTGGATTGTGTCAAATGCTTTTTCTGCATTACGGATATGATCATGTAATTTTTAAAACTTCTATTGATCATATTATATTAATTGATTTTCTGATATTAAACCAATCTTGCGTTCTTAGAATAAACCTCATTTAATTTTGATATATAATTTATATATAATAAATATATATATATATATTGCTGGGTTCAGTTCACTGATATTTTCTTAAAGATTTTGCATACATGTCTATAAAGATATTGGTCTATAGTTTTCTTTTCTTGTGATGTCTTGTCTGTTTTGGGTATCAGGATAATACTGGCCTCATAAAGTAATTTGAAAGATGTTCACTCCTTTTCAATTTTTTGGAAGAGTTTTTGAAGAATTGGCATTCTTCTTTGAATGTTTGGTAGAAGTCAGCAGTGAAATAATCTGTGTCTGGTCTTTTCTTTGTGGGTAGTCTTTTGATTAGTATTTCAACCTTCCTACTTGTTACAGATCTAGTAAAATGGCTTACTTCTTTTTAAGCCAGTTTTGATACTTTGTGTCTGTGTAGAAATTTGTCCATTTCATCTAAATTTTCCAATTTTTGGCTTACAATTGTTCATAGAATTCCTTTATAATCATTTATATTTCTGTAAGGTTGTGGTAATGTTTCATCTTTTTTTTTTCTGATTCTGGGAATTTGAATCTCCTCTCTCTTTATCATGGTCAATCTAACCAAGGGTTTGTCAATTTGGTTGACTTTGTCAAAGAAACTTTTTTTTTGTTTTTATTGGTCTTCTCTGTTACACTTCTATTCTGTATTTCTACCCTAATCTTTGTTATTTCCTTTCTTCTGCTTGCTTTAGGTTTAGCTTGCTCTTCTTTTTTGAGTATCATAAAATGGAAGGTTGGGTTATTGATTTGAGATCTCCTTTCCTAATGTAGAAATTTATAACTATGCAATTTCCTCTAAGCATTATATTAGCAGCATTCTACTAGTGTTGATGTGTTGTATTTTCATTTTAATTCATTTCAAAATATTTTATGGTTTCCCTTTTGATTTCTTTTTTGGTCCACGGGTTATTTAGGAGTGTGTTATTTAACTTTCACAAATTTAGGGATTTTTCTTGCTATCAATCTCTAGTTTTATTTCATTGTGGTTGGAGAATATTTTTGTGATACTTTTATTTTAAAACATTTATTTAGGGTTGTTGTATGGTGTATTAGGCCATTCTCATATTCCTGTAAACAAATACCTGAGACTGGGTAATTAATAAGAAAATAGGTTTAATTGGCTTCTAGTTCTGCAGGCTGTACAGGAAGAATAGCACTAGCAACTGCTTCTAGGGAGGCTTCAGGAATCTTACAATCATGGTGGAAGGTGATGGGGGAGCAGGCATCTCACCTGGCAGGAACAAAAGTGAGAGAGAGTGTGTGTGGAGTGGAGAGGTGCCACACACTTTTAAATGACCAGATCTCATGTAAACTCAAAACGAGAGCTCATTTATCACTAAGGGGATGACTCAACCCAAGTATGAGGGATCTGCCCCCATGATCCAATCGCTTCCCACCAGGTCCCACCTCCAAGATTGAGGATTACATTTCAGCATGAGATTTGGGCAGGGACAAATATCCAAACTATACCATATGACATGGCACATGGCCTATCCTAGAAGTAGGTACTCATTTGTTTCTAACTCTGTTTGTTTAGTATAATGCTTTGAGATTCATCCATGGCATTGCAAGCATCAGTAGTTCATTTTAATTGCTGAATAATATTTTATTGTATGGGTGTGGATATTCCACTACTGTTCATCTATAATCTAGTTGATGGATATTTGGTTTGTATTGAGTTTTTTCTATTATGAATGAATCTGATACCAGCATTTACATGTAAGACTTTGTGTGTGTGTGCATATATGTATATATTCTCTATATATAACGTACATATATATTCTCTATATATAACGTACATATATATTAACATGGATGTTCATAGTAGTTTCATTTTTTCTTTGGTAACAGCTGTAAACTAGAAACAACTCAAGTATTCCTCCACAGGTTAATGTTATAGTTCTGTATTCATACCATGGAATACTGTGCAGCAACAAAAAGAAAAAATATATTGATGCAACAACTAGAATGGATCTCAAGGGGAAAAAAGCCCATCTCAGAAGGTTACATACTATGTAATTCCATTTATAAAATTTTCTTGATATAACAAAATTATAAAGATGGAGAACAGATTGGTGGCTACTAGGAATTAGAGATGGTGGTGGGTGGTGTGCTTATAAAAGGATAGAATGAAGGAGCCTTGTGGTGATGGAACACTTCATGTGTGGTAGTTATACAAATCTACACTTGGATAAAATTGCATGGAAACTACACATATACAAATAAATATGCAAAATGATGAAATCTAAATAAGCTCTGTGGACTGTACCAATGTCAATTTCCTGGTTTAGATATTGTACTGTTTTTAAGCAAGATGTTCATGTTGGTGGAAACTGGGTGAAAAATACATGGGATCTACCTCTGCAATTTTTTTGGCAACTCTTGTGAATCTATAATTATTTCAAAATGAAAAGTTTGAAATACAGATATATATTGTTAATTGCCTGGAAGATACATATCCCAATGTGGATGTTCTTGATTTATTGTGTAGTGTGTTTTTGCTTTATTTTTAGCAATAATGCCTGATTAAGTTCTGGGAAAGAAGGTTGTATGACAGAAACACACTGTATTTTTCAGTGTCCAAATACATACTAACAAGTATTATTCTCATACTCATAATTTTTATTTTTAAAAAATAAAAAAGGGCTGGGCACGGTGGCTCAAGCCTGTAATCCCAGCACTTTGAGAGGCCAAGGCAGGCGGATCATGAGGTCAGGAGATCGAGACCATCCTGGCTAACACGGTGAAACCCCATCTCTACTAAACATACAAAAAATTAGCCGGGCTTCGCGGCAGGTGCCTGTGGTCCCAGCTACTTGGGAGGCTGAGGCAGGAGTATGGCGTGAACCTGGGAGGCGGAGCTTGCAGTGAACGGAGATATCGCCACTGCACTCCAGCCTGGGTGACAGAGTGAGACTGCATCTCAAATAAATAAATAAATAAATAATAAAAATTAAAATTAAAATTAAATTAAATTAAAAAGTTAAAACCAGCTACTCAGCTAAAAATTATATCCACTGAGGTGAGAGCATTTAGCATTCACCACGTTAAAATTATGTACTTGTATTTATTTTAGAGCAATGGTTCTTAACGTTTTCTGATTCACAATACCTTAAAATCTAAGGAAGGCTATGCATACATCTTAGAATTGTGTTCTTATTTTTAACTTTGATTTTAGAATCAGGGGGTACATGTGCGGGTTTGTTACAAAGGTATATTGCATGATGCTGAGATTTGGGGTATGATCGAACCCATCACCTAGGTAGTGAGCATAGTACCCAATAGGTAGTTTTTCAGCAATCGTCTCCACTTCTTCTCTCCCCAACCTAGTAGTACCCAGTGTCTATTGTTCCCATCTTTATATCCATGTGTACCCTATGTTTAGCCTCCACTTATAAGTGAGAATATGTGGTATTTGGTTTTCTGTTCTTGTGTTAATTCGCTTACGAAAACAGCTTCCAGATGCATTCATGTTGCTACAAAGAACATGATTTTTTTCTTTTATATAGCTGCATAGTGTTCCATAGCATATATGTATCACATTTTCTTTATCCAGTACACCATTGATGGGCACCTGGGTTGATTCCATGTTTTTGCTATTGTGAATACTGCTGGAATGAACATATGAGTACGTGTATCTTTTGGGTAGAATGATTTCTTTTCCTTTGGGCATATACCCAGTAATGGGATTGCTGGGTTGAATGGTAGTTCAACTCTTAGTTCTTTGAGGAATCTCCAAACTGTTCTCCATAATGGCTAGACTAACTTACCTTCCCACCAACCATTTTTGTGTCTGTTTTCTTAGCTGTCTTGCCAATATCTGTTTGTTTTTTTTTGTTATTGTCTGTTTGTTTGTTTGCTTGCTTGCTTTTTAACATACCCATTCTGACTGGTGAGAGATAGTATCTCATTGTGGTTTTAATTTGCGTTTCTCTGATGATTAGTGATGATGAGCGCTTTTGCATATGATTTTGGCCACATGCCTGTCTTTTTTTCAGAAGTATCTGTTCGTGTCCTTTGCCTACTTTTTAATAGGGTTATTTGTTTTTTGCTTATGTATTTGTTTAATTTCCTTATAGATTGTTGATATTAAAACTGTGAGATGCATAATTTGTGAATATTTTCTCTCATTCTGAAGGTTGTCTGTTTACTCCCTTGACCTTTTTTGTTGTTGTTGTTGTTGTGCAGAAGCTCTTTAGTTTAATTAGGTCCCTCTTGGTAATTTTTATTTGTGTTGCAATTGCTTTTGAGGACTTAGCCATAAATTATTTGTGAAGGCCAATATAGAGAAGGGTATTTCCTAGGTTTTCTTCTAGGATTGTTATAGTTTGAGGTCCTACATTTAAGTCTTTAATGCATCTTGAGTTAATTTTTGTATGCAGCAATAGGTAGGGCTCCAGTTTCATTCTCCTGCAAATGTAGAGCCAGTTGTCCCAACATTATTTACTGAATAGGAGAGTCTTTTCCCTGTTGCTTATTTTTGTTAAGTTTGCTAGAGATCAGTTTGTTGTAGGTGTGTGGCTTTATTTCTAGGTTTTCTATCTCTTCCATTGGTCTATGTGTCTGTTTTTGTACCAGTACCATGCTGTTTTGTACACTGTAGCCTGGTAGTATAGTTTGAAGATAGGTAATGTGATGCCTCCAGCTTTTTTCTTTTTGCTCAGGATTGCTTTGTTTATTCAAGCTCTTTTTTGGTTCCATATGAATTTTAGAATAGTTTTTTCTATTTCTGTGAAAAAAATGACGTTTGTACTTTGATAGGAGTAGCATTGAATCTGTAAACTGCTTTGGGCACTATGGCCATTTTAATGATATAGATTCTTCTAACCCATGAGCATGAAATGCTTTTCTATTTTTGGCATCATCTCTGATTTCTTTCAGCAGCATTTGTAGTTCTCCTTGTAGAGATTTTTCATTTCTTTGGTTAAATATATCCTGAGGTATTTTATTTCTTCTTTTGGCTATTGTAAATGGGATTGCGTTCTTGATTTGACTCTCAGCTTGAATGCCATTGGCGTATATAAATGCTACTGATTTTTGTACATCGATTTTGTATCATGAAACATTACTGAAGTCATTTATCAGTTATAGGAGCATTTTGGCGAGTTTTTAGGGTTTTCTAAGTATAGAATGATCTCAGCAGTGAAGAAAGATAATTTGACTTTCTCTTTTTCTATTTGGATACCTTTAATTTTTTTTCTTGCCTGATCACTCTGGCTAGGTCTTCAAGTACTATATGGAGTAGGAGTGACGAGAGTGGTCATCTCTGTGTTCTTCTAGTTCTTAGGGGGAATGCTTCCAACTTTTGCCCATTCAGTATGATGTTGGCTGTGGTTTATTATAGATGGATCTTATTATTTTGAGGTATGTTCCTTTGATGCCTAGTTTGTTGGGTGGTTTTATTAAGAAGGGATGTTGGATTTTACCAAATGCTTTTTCTGCCTCTATTGAGATGATCATGTATGGTTTTTAATTATTTATGTGATGAATCACATTTATTAATATCCATATGCTGAACTATCCTTGCATTGCAGGAATACAGCTCACTTAATTGTGGTGGATTACCTTTGTGATGGATTCAGTTTACTATTATTTTGTTGCAAATATTTGTGTCTATGTTTATCAGGGATATTGGCCTGTAGCTGTCTTTTTTATTGTGCCCTTGCCAGATTTTGGTGTCAGGATGATAATGGATTTGTAGAATGGGTTATGGAGGAATCCCTTCTTCCTGATTTTTTTGGGATAGTTTCAGTAGGATTGATACTAGCTCTTCTTTGTATGTGTGGTAGGATTTGGCTTTGAATCCATCTGGTTCAGGGCTTTCTTTTTGCTTGATAGATTTTGTAAATTACTAATTCAATTTTATAAGTCATCATTAGTCCCTTTAGGATTTGTGTTTCTTCCTGTTTCAACCTTCAGAAGTTGTGTGTTTCCATAAATGTGCCCATTTTCTTTAGGTTTTCTAGTTTGTGTGCTTAGAGATGTTCATGGTAGTCTCTGAGGATCTTTTGTATTTCAGTGGAATCAGTTGTAATTCACCATAATCATTTCTGATTATGCTTATTTGGATCTTCTCTCCCTCCTTTCTTTGTTAATTGAGCTAGTGGTCTATCAATCTTGTTTATCCTTTCAAAAACAATTTTTTGTTTCAATGACCCTTAGTAGTTTATTCTGTCTCAATTTCATTTAGTTCTCCTCGACTTTAGTTATTTCTTTTCCTCTGCTAGTTTTGGGTCTAGTTTGTTCTTGATTTTCTAGTTCTTTTAGGTGTGACATTACTTTGTTAATTTGGGAATTTTCTATCTTTTTGATGTATGTGTTTAGTGCTATAAACTTTACTCTTAATGTTGCTTTCACCACACCTCATAGGTTTTGGTATGTTGTGTCTCTATTTTCACTTGTTTCAAAATTTTTTTTGATTTCTGTCTTAATTTCGTTGTTTACCCAAAAGTCATTCAGGAAGAAGTTGTTTAGTTTCCATATGTTTGTGTGGTTTTGAGAGGTCCGTTTCAAATTAATTTCTATTTCTGTGTCACTGTGGTCTGAGAAAATGCTTGGTATGATTTCAGATTTTTTGAATTTAAGAAGACTTGTTTTATGCCAGAGCATGTGGTAGATCTTCAAGCCTGTTCCATGGGCAGATGAGAAGAATGTGTATTCTATGGTTGTTGGGTAGAATATTCTGTAACTGTCTATTAGGTCAAATTGGCTAAGTGTCGAATATAAGTGCAGAATTTCCTTGTTAATTTTCTTCCTCAGTTATCTGTCTAATGCTGTCAGTGGGGTGTTGCAGTCCCCCACTATTATTGTGTGGCCATCTATCTCTTTTCTTAGATAGACATTACCAGACTAGTGTCTAGTAGTCTAATTGTTTTATAAGTCTGAGTGTTCTAATGTTGGTTGTATATATATTTAAGATAGTTAAATCTTCTTATTGAATTAAACCCTTATCATTATGTAATAATCTTTGTCTTTTCTTACTGTTTTTGGTTTAAAGTCTGTTTTATCTGATACAAGAATAATGGCCTTTGCTGTTTTCTGTTTTTTACTGTTGCATGAATAAATCTTTCTTAGTCCCTTTACTTTGAGCCTATGGGTGTTATTTACATGTGAGATGGGTCTCTTGAAAACAGCAGATGAATGAATTTTGTTTTTTTTATTCAATTTGCCACTTTATTTCTTTTTTTTTTTTTTTTTTTAATTGAGACTGAGTCTCACTCTGTCGCCAGGCTGGAGTGCAGTGGCACAGTCTTGGCTCACTGAAACCTTTGACTCCCTGGTTCAAGTGATTATCCTGCCTCAGCCTCCCAAGTAGCTAGGATTACAGGCACATGCCACCATGCCCAGCTAATTTTTGTATTTTTAATAGAGATGGGGCTTCACCGTGTTGGCCAGAATGGTCTCAGTCTCCTGACTTCGTGGTCTGCCCGCCTCAGCCTCCTCAAGTGCTGGGATTACAGGTGTAAGCCGCTGTGCCCGGCTCACTTTATGTCTTTTAAGTGGAGCATTTAGGCTGTTTACTTTCAAAGTTAATATTGATATATGAGGTTTCATTTCTCTCATAGTGTTAGCTAGTTGCTTTGCAATCTTGATTGTGTAGTTACTTTACAGGGTCTGTGGGCTTTGTACTTACATATGCTTTTGTGCTAGCAAGTGTTGTTCCTTTCTTTCCATTTTCAGAACTTCCTTAAGCATTTCTTCTTACATCAGTCTGATGGTGATGAATTCCCTCAGTGTTTGCTTCTCTGGGAAGGACTTTACTTCTACTTTGTTTATAAAGCTTAGTTTGGTAGGATATGAACTTCTTGGCTGGCATTTCTTTTCTTTAAGAAGACTAAAACTAGGCCCCCAATCTCTTCTGGCTTGTAAAGTTTCTGCTGAGAAGTCTGCTGTTTGATGGAATTCCCTTTGTAATTAACTGGACCCTTTCCTCTCCTTACCTTCAAGGTATTCTTTCATGTTGACTTTGGGTATTCTGATGACTATATGCCTTGAGGATGGTTGTCTTATGTTGTATCTCACAGGAGTTCTATGAATTTTTTTATCTGTATGCCAATGTCTCTTGCAATATTGGGGACATTTTCTTGAATTATACCCTCAATTTGTTTTCCAAGCTACTCACTTTCTCTTCTTCTCTCTCAGGGATGCCAATAAATCATAGGTTTGGTCATTTTACAGAATCTCATATTTCCCAAAGGTATTGGTTATTATTTTAATTCTTTTTTATTTTTTTCTGACTGGGTTAATTTGAAAGACCAGTCTTCAAGCTCTGAAATTATTTTTTCTGCTTATTCTGGTCTGTTGTTAAGACTTCCAACTATACTTTGACATTCTTGTAGTAAATTTTTTAACTCCAGAATTTGTGTTTGTTTTTTTCTTAATATAACTAAGTTGTCTTTCAAATCTAAGATTTTTTTTTCTAGCTTCTTTATATTGGATTTCAATTTTCTCTTGGATCTCATTGAGCTTCCTTGCCATTCATATTCTGAATTGTATGTGTGTCATTTTAGACATTTTATTCTTGCTAGGATCCATTGTGAAGGAGCCAAAACATGCTGGATTTTTGTATTGCCAGAGATCTTGTGCTGAATCCTTATCTGAGGGAAGTGATGCTTCATTTCTTGAATATGCTATTGCTTGGATAGGGCTTTTAAATTTTTTATTCTTTTTTCCATTGAGGGTATGAGCATAGTGTATGTTGTGTATGATTGATTGGTGTTATAACTGGATTATCTCAGAGGACCAAGGTTCTGTATGGGTTCCTTGGTTGCAAATAGGTTCATGCAGTTGCTTTCTCAGATGCTGTATGTTATAGCAATGTATTTTTGTTTGGTGGTGTAATTCAGGCTGCCGTCCAGTAGATGGTACTTAAGTGTAGGAGCCGGTAGGTAGGCTACAGGCTGTCAGCATGAATTCGTCCCCACCTAGGGTAGAGCTACTGAAGTGCAGAAAGAACCCTCCTGTGTTTGTGCTTGCCTTCAGCAGGGGTAGAGTCATTGGAGAAGTGGGGAAAGCAACCTTGCCCAGTGTGCACTCATCATGCTCCATTGGAAATAACCATAGTCATGTCTGTAACAGTCCACTGGGGAGGGGGCAGGGGTGAGAGATGAGCCCCTCTCCATGTCTGTTCCCAGCCTTTGGTGATGCCCCCTTCAGTGGTTGGCACTGCATTTGTGTTTCCTTTGTCCTGGGGGAGGCTTTGGCAGTCCGTGCTCTCCACTTCCTTGGGGTGGTATGCACTGAGGGTTAGTTCTCCAAGAAACCCACAACTTCCTGGAGATCCGCCAGTTCCTTGTGCTTGCCAAAGTCAGAGTGGGTTATGGGGATTGTCTGTGGGAGGTCTGGTGGTATTGCAGTTCAAGAGTGGAGCCCCAGGTAAGACAGTGGTGCCACAGGCACACAACTATTATGGTGTCCACTGTCTCGACCAGGGTGTGAGAGGGTGATGCATGGCTGTGGGAACTGGCCACCCAGTTCTCTATTCCAAGGAAGATCTCTAATTGCCATTGACACTGATAGTGTTGTTATTGGTCGTAGGGACAGAGGGGTTCCCCATCAGTTTAGCAGTCAGCAGACATCCAGACTTTTGCTGCTTTTTTTTCTGTGCTCCCCAGCTTCTTCATGTGGGCACTCTGACAGGTTCTAGCTATCCTCCCTCCATTTTCCACTCAGAATGATTATTTGCCAGTAACTTTGATTTTCTTCAAAGAATAACTGGGATACAGTATCCCTAGTCAGCCATGTGGCAGTCCAATATTCAGTGAGCAGATTTCCATGTGCACTTCAGGGGCTCAACTTCTGCCATAGCCCATGGCTTCAGAGTCTTCACCCTGAGATTTCTGGCTCCATCAAGACACTCAACTCCATTTGACAACTTGTGGACTCTAAGTGCCACAAATTCAAATGTCCATTGTGAGAAGATTTTTAACTACAAATGTAAGTTTTTGAAATTGTTTTTGTTTTGGAATTGAAAATAAAGTTATAGCTTTTATGGTACTGAAAGAACAAAGGTAGGTATTTTCTTAAACAAAGCAGTAATTTGTTTTTAAAATGAGTTTAACATCTGCATGTGAATATCAATAGATTATAAGACATTATATCCACTTTATACTTTTCATTCTGTACAAATATAAAGACTCACTTTTCCTTCTAGGGATGATATTTTAAAATCACTCTTCATATGTGAGTAATTATTCCTATACCTATGTGAGGTAATCTATACAGTTATAGATTACCTGGAAATGTATAAATTAAACTGAAATGTGAGTTTCATTTTCCATTGATTTGTAACATAGTTTCATTTTCTATTCAGCTAATTTAGGAAATTTGCTCATTGTAATTGGACTGAGTGTGACTATATGGTTTAAGGCTTCTTTCAATTTATGTAATGAGTCCCGCTAAATATTTCTGCATGTCATTTTGAGGATTGTTATGTCAATTACATTCATCTGTTCTCTCTGGAGTAGTAAGATGTGTGCTTTTCATCTTGCCTTTTCTACTGTATACAGAGAGCATATTAGTACTGCTGTCTCTGTAAAACAAATTGACTTTTCATGCTTAAACCTTTGCTCATTGCTGATTAACACCATTCCCCCTTTCTTTATGAGTTGTTCTGAATATTGTTTTTCTACTTTGAAATTTGTTCTTTCTTTATAATAGTACCTCTTCGGAAAGAAAATCAAAGCAATTTGTTATTTAGTTTTTCAACTTGATGTCTTTGTAAAATGTTTCCACATATTCACTTCTTTCTTTCTTTCCATTCAATGAGAATATTTGTTGCTCTCCCACAGAGTGTACTTTTTGACCATAATTAATAGTGAAATCTATATTAGTAATTCTAGAAGAAATTAGACTTTCATTCTATGTTTGTCTAAAAAAATCAACTCAATAAAAAGTATGTATGATATTATGCATATTAATTAGCTCAATTTAGCCATTTCACAATCTATACATATTTCAAAACACGTTGAATATGACCAATATGTACAATTTTTATTTTTCAATTAAAGATATATTTTTAAAAGAACAAACTATATTCTTGGAACCCAGATAAGATTAAAAATAGATACAACTCTGAGAAATGTTTTTGGTGGCTGATACATAATCTTTATATTCAAGTCTGGTTTACAGAAGTATAATTTCCATAGAATAAAATTAAATCATCTGTAATGTAAAATATAAATTTTTATATTATGTTTTTAATTCAATTTTATTCAAATTTAATGTAAATTTCAATGTGTTTTTAACAAATATAGTTCTGTAACAAACACTATAATCAAGATACAGAATAGCTATAGCATCTAAAAAGTTTCCCCATACCCTTTTGTAATCAACTCTTCCCGTCACCTCCAGCCACAGAAAACTATTAATCTCTTTTCTGCCTCTGTCGTTCACCTGTTGTGATAATATCATGTAAATGGAATCATATAGTCTGTGGCCCCTTGAGTCTGGTTTCTTTTACTTAGCATAATTCATTTGAAAGTCATCCATGTTGTTGCATGCGTCAGTAATACATTCCTATTCATTGCTGGATGGTACTTCATTGCATGGATGTACCACCATTTTAAAAATCTATTCATTAACTGAAGAATATTTTGATTGAGTGGATTATTGAGTGATGTGGTAAATGTCTGTTTAGCTTTCTAAGAAATTACCAGATTGCTTTCCAAAGTAGCTGTGCCATTTTGCATTCCCATCAGCAGCATATAAGAGTTGCAGCTTCTCTGCATTCTCAATAGCACTTGGTACTGTCAGAATTTTAAATTTTATTTTATTCATTTTTAGCAATTGTATAGTGGTATGTCATGGGGTTTTAATTTGAATTTCTCCAATGAGTAACGATATTGAACATTTATTATCTGTATATTTGCCAGCTCAGGACTTGGTCTACTGCACCATACTGAAGAGTAAAATGAAATAAAATATGATAAAATAAAATTATAACTACTTTCAGAGAAGGCTAGACCTCATCACATAGAGACAGCTATGTGGGTCATGGTGCCAGTTAAATATTTGTATGTTTAAATTAGCAAAAGGTCTGGTGGATATGGACCCAGCCTTAGCTAAACTGTCTGAATAGCACTTGTCTTAAGTTAGAATTCCTCAACAAACAGTGCTTGAGAAGGGTTTGCATGCAGTCATTCGCTTTTAGAAGTTATCTTCTGAAGAGATAGAATTAGAGGTTGGGGAAGATGAAACAAAGGTTCAAGAGTTATTGAGGTGATCACTTCTAGGGCAGCTGTACCTCAATTCTGGATCAAGGCATAGTTTCCCTGAAGCAACTATGATAACATTGCCTTTGATTTCCTTCTTGTTTTATTATTTTCTTCTATCTCTTCTCCCCTTACACCCATCATTCCTAATTTCCTTTCCATTCTCCAATTGTAACTGTCATAAGCAACAAACAGTCAAGAGTGAAGAATTACCTTTTGACCAAAAAAGTGAAAGAGCCCGTTTCTCTTAATATCCTGATTCACAGGCCTGTAAGCACTTTGAGAACTTAAACAAAAAATGCTTTACATTTTGTTTATATTCAGTCTTTGCACAGAATCTGGAATATACTGATTGCTCTAAGACTGTATTTTGAATAAATAAATGAATGAATGATGTTTAGGCTATTCCAAGATCACTTGAAGTTTCTCCCTTTTTTTTTCTATGCCTAAAGACAAAACTGTGATGATAATTATGCCAAATCTTTTAAACACTCCTGAAGGTTCCTGAAAGATTGTTCTTGAGATTTTATTATCCTTGCTATTAGCTGAAGTGCAAACTTTACAATTAGATTACTACTCCATGCAATACCTTCTCCAAGGCTCTCAAATATGTCTTTTTAAAAATTATCAGAACAGAGCCCATGGAAATCTCTGTGTCCCCTTTGCATTCGAAGCCTGTCTAATAAGCCAGTGTTCCTGTCCCTATAATTCAAGCTCCAAGACACTGGTTTTACTCACCCAAGCCTGTGAACAGTGATCTATCCACCCAAGTTAGTAACATTAAGTCAAATTTATGCAGGTAGGCTTTCAGCATATTTCCCATTTGGAGCCGCATTCTTCTTCCATAGTCTGTATATGAACAACAGCATTAGTTATAAATGTTTCCCAGTGAACCAGTACTCCAAATGACAGAAGTGAAACTTATTGTAGTTCTTACAAAACACTGACATGAATCCCACCAGTCATGATGACATGAGACTGAGAAACTCCATTTGAATTCGTGACTGGTGTTTTGTCATTTTAAAGTGAACTGGTGAGACTTGAAACACTTCTGATCAGATAATTTTTTACGAGTATGAATGGAGTATTGTTGAGCAAACATATTTTTGACTGTCAAGGAGCAGAAGAACCAGTTTACTCCAAAGAATGCAGAAATGATCACTTTCTACCTTGAATAATAACAATGATAATTACCAATACTGTTTGAAAAAGGAAAAGGGGGCCATATAAATCATGTTTTGTATTATAAAATGCCTTTCCACTTTGTCAGTTTTCCTTCTTTTTTTTTTTTTTTTGAGAGAGGGTCTCACTCTGTTGCCCAAGCTGGAGTGCAGTGGCACAATCTCAGCTCACTGCAGCCTAGATTTCCTGGTCTCAAGCAATCCTCCCACCTCAGTCTCCCAAGTAGCTGAGACTACAGGCGCATGGCACCACGCCCAGCTAATTTCAACTTTGTCATTTTTCTGATCCCATTATTTCACTTTTTTTCTTCCTATTGGCATATAATCCTTTTGTTTCTGGCAATTGAATCATCTGAAATAGAAAATCTAGTTCACATATCATGATTATTGATGGATACAATAATGAAATGAAGGTGCCAATTTGCTAGTCTGTTGAGGACTCATTCTCTCAAACACACATGCACCTGCTCACTTGCTGATTCACACTCACATAAACTACATTGATTATCATTCCTAACGCTTGTATAATAACTTAGCTTGAAAAGCACTTCCACAACCCTCTTGCATCTCATTTAGTTCCTGCCACACATCTGTAGGTTAGCTCTCATGCCCATATCAGCTAAGAAATTAATGCCTATGAAGATTCAGTGACTTGAACCCACATTGTCCTACTTTTGGCAGGATGCTCTTCTATTCTACTTGTGGGAATAATGAAATTATCTTCCTCAAAGTGTTATTTTGTAGATTACCTGGGAAGATACACATAGAGCATTTACCACGGTCTGGCATATAGTAAGGACTGAGTAAACAGTAGCTAAATTTACGAATATCCTAGGGGAATGTACATCATACCACAACCCTTGTCTGTCCCTTTTAACAGCCTCCTGTGGTAGAGACATCTTCATGTGAAATATTTCTCAAAAGATCATTCTTCTTAATCATCTTTAAAATAGTGTTACTTTCTAAACCACAAGAATATTGTACTTTTAACACAGAGAATTTTGTGTCAGTAATTCGTACATAAAAAGACAAATTGGCTACATCTAGTTATTAATACAGAAATCCATATTAGGAAAATCAATATTGCATGGACTTTTATAAAGCTCACTCTACGAGGTCAGGAGATTGAGACCAACCTGGCTAACATGGTGAAACCTCATCTCTACTAAAAATACAAAGTTAGCCAGGCGTGGTGGCACATGCCTGTAGTCCCAGCTACTCGGGAGGCTGAGGCAGAAGAATCACTTGAACCAGAGAGGCGGAGATTGTAGTGAGCTGAGATGGCGCCGCTGCACTCCGGCCTGGGTGACAGAGCCAGATTCCTTCTCAAAAAACAATAGCAACAACAAACAAACAAGCAAAAAACTTCACTCTATTATATTGTCATATCTCCATTTGCATTTCTGACATTGAGGATTTATGTTTTTAATATAAGAACATAGATCGTAATACTGGCCTTCCACCAGTTTCCTTAGGAAGGGGATCCTGAAGTAGATGCTTCTATGTAGAAAGTTTATTGGAGAGTGTCCTTGGGGTCAACATCTATGAGGGTTGAGGGAAGCAGGACTGGCAGATGGTAGATATTGCATCAGCAATGGTAGACAGATCCTCAGCCTGGACCTTGGATAACCATCAGGATTGACCTACATGGACCTTTGTACACCCTCATCCACCAGTCTTTGCATGCTGACTCTCTGTAGCTAAAGGCATGGCCTACAGAGTCCCTCAGCTGAGACTCCAGCCACCCACACTCCCAGCAACTGAGATGATGGGGGGAATCCACTACAAAACAACATCAACTACAGTATCCCTTCCTGTGTCTCTCCCATGTGCTCTTTCATTCTTGATGCTTTCTTGATCACATTCTAAGAGAGCTGATGAGAAGAATGAAGCCTCTAATGCTTCTCTTTTGGATTTGTCAGTGTGATTTTTATTATCATTGATTTTTGCCTCTTTACCTTTAAAGATACTAAGGTAAGGATTTTTTTTTAAATACTGAAATTGACTTGTTTCCAGTTCGGGTTAAGGCCAAGGATCCTGGCAGGAAACAAGTGGCACGCTCAAATGGGGGTAACCAAGGAGAATTTAATGAAGGGACTGTTTAAAAATGTATGGGCAAAGTTAAGGGAAACTGATGATGAATGATGAAACCCTGTGTGGGTAACAGTGAGAAACCACTGCTGTCTCAAAGCTTGAAGGGCAAGGACCAGGAAAGGGTAACAGAAACTGGAGACAGCTGTAGTCTGACAAGAGATGTGCTCTTTGGAAAAGGAATGTAACCACTAGTGACGTAGCCACCCATCAAAGAGGGAGGTGGCTCAATAAATGCCCTGACCTCACTCCTGCCACCCTCTGATCTCCTGTTGGTGCTGCCCGTTGGCTAAACATATCAGAGAGTAGCAGGTAAGGGAACCTGTGGAGACAGTCCATGTGGGCCAGCCTCCTGAGCACAGAGCAGGGGAGCGTAGATTTGGGGCAGCAAATGGAAGGTCTCCTTTTATGACCTTGTACAATTTCCAGTATCTTTAAAGTTTTTTAGCTTCATTTCAATTTTTTAAGCCATTTTCTATAGGGTCAACTCTAGTTCATATCATCCTTCACTGCTTCTATTCTTGCCTCGTATGAGCCTTTTCCCCACCCAGTAAACCAGAATGTTACTTTGGAAGCAAAAAGTACTTTTTCTGATACTTGCTGAAAAATTCCTCAATGTCTACCCACTGCTCTTAAATACCAACACCAATCATTTTTCCCTGAACCCCAGGACTCCAGGTCTGACCCTGCATGTGCCTACTCCCTGCCACATTCATGCCAGCCACCCCCTTGTTCTTTGTCTGTATATACTGAACTTCCTTGGGGTCCTTGAACAATGTATGGTCGCTTCGACTCTCCTACTCTTCGCTCTTCCTAGGACACACTGTGCCTAAGTAACCTCTCCTGGTCCGTCACATCCCAGCTCTGACATGTGCTTCTGCAGGGAAACCCCTGACCCTTTCTCTCCCACTCCCAGAATAGCTCAGGACATCCTGTCAAATGATTCCATAGCAGCTTTTACTTCATAGCACTCCTCTAAATGTGCAATTTTGTAGAATTGCTTACTGTCAATTTCCCCTTAATCTGTAAGTTTGATGATGGCAGAATCTAGCACAATGTCTTCTGGCACATGGTAGGTACTCAGGAAATATTTGTTGAATAATGATTTAGATGAATGAGTGAACTGCACTGGGTGGGAAACATGCCACACTAGACTGCTCACTTGCTTAAAGGGGCAACTGGAGATAGTCCCTGAAGATTGCAGGCTCAGCCATGCCAAGAGGTGATTTTTTTAAAAACTGAAATCAAGGACATCCTTGATTTTGTGTAAAACTCTACTGATTTCCAAGTGGTGGTCACTAATTCTAATTTGTTTTAAAATATGGTACTGTCCAAAGAAAACACCCTATGGGCTAAATTTAACCCAGGGAGTGCCTGTTTTAACTCCTGATATCAGTCATCTTCAAAGAAGGTAAAATTTCACAACCAAGTTACAGCTCTCTGTTTAGCATGTAGACCCAGTGCATATTTTTCTAATGCTGGTATTAATGTCTGGGTTTAACTCAGATTTATTTGTAATTAATTAATGGTCCAACCTAGCTTACACTTAATCATAATAAATCAAAATATTTTAAAGGAACATTTAGGCAGAAGACAAGATCTATGGAGGAGTCAAACACACCTACTAAAAATGTGAATTTGTAAACACTGGCTCATCTGGTCTTTTTGATGATTACTTGTAGAAAATGCATTAATTGAAATGAATAGTGTTGCTTTCTTAATGGCAAATTATTTTTTCATGGACAAGAAACTTTGCTGGAAGACAAGTTGCCCTGGGAGAAAACATGTTTCTGTTTCTATGAATTAATCAGTCATTTCAGCTCCTGTTCCTATGAGAACTACTCAGTATGCAGTTACTAAAAAGCTATGTAGAGCAAGTGCTGAAGACATTAAATGGAAAGGAAGTTAGGGAACGATTACACTGTGGGGCAAACAAGGTTGCAATGGAGTAGTCTCCATTGAATAGAACAATATAATGTACTGTCTTTCAGAAACATTGCACAGACTTTTGAACACCCTCATGAAAAGGAACCAATGTGAGCTCTTTGCTCAATCCAGTAAACACTGTTAGGAATTACGATTTCCTCACCAACCAAACCCCAATTTTCTGAAGAAAGATTTAGATCTCAGGCCTCTTTTGACTTGATGTATTTGTAAGCTCTGTTTTATTTTCCTTTAGTTTGCCATTGCTTAGACTGAGAAAACATATCACAACTACTGATGTCAAATACTATCAATGTCAAACATCTTTCATCCAGGGCTGGGTTTCCTGCTGTCTCTGGGCTCCTCCCCTTGGACGATGGCTTGTCATAGGTGATATTTTCCAAGTGAAGAAGTATGTGGCATAACGAGATCTCGTAGCACAGGTATATTTTTCCAGCCAGCCTCCCTTCAGGCTGTAGACTTACTCTACAGAAAATTAGATCATGGCCGAATTAAAGACGCTGTGATTTTCCTGGTCTTATTAAGGCATCATTTCTCAACCCTCATTTCGTTCTCCCAAATAGGAAGTCTCACCCTTAAGCTGAAGATAGACTCTGTCTTTTCAAACTTGAGAGCAAATTTTGAGGGGTAAATGTATTTTTCTCTTCAAATGAAAAATGTTATTACAAAGAGAACTTTTACAAACGGTCCTGGTCAAACTTCCCATACATAGCAGTTCATGTATCTTTTCAAATGTAAAAGTCTATAACTAGGGCCACTGCTTTCCAGATATTTTCACATCAAAACATACATAAAATACATGTAGGCCGGGCGCAGTGGCTCATGCCTGTAATCCCAGCACTTTGGGAGGCCGAGGCGGGCGGATCATGAGGTCAGGAGATCGAGACCATCCTGGCTAACATGGTGAAACCCCGTCTCTACTAAAAAAAAATACAAAAAAAAAAAAATTAGCCAGGCGAGGTGGCGGGCACCTGTGGTCCCAGCTACTCGGGAGGCTGAGGGAGGAGAATGGAGTGAACCCGGGAGGCAGAGCTTGCAGTGAGCCGAGATCGCGCCACCGCACTCCAGCCTGGGCGACAGAGCGAGACTCCATCTCAAAAAAAAAAAAAAAAAAATACATGTAGAAGACAGCAGAGTCAGCTTGGTCTGGGGCTCCCAATAGGCAGCCCTGAAGTATGTAAGGAATAATATCCCTGCATACTTTATTTTTTTAATTTTTTGAGAGATAGAGTCTATGTTGCCCAGGCTGCTCTCAAGCTCCTGGCCTCAAATGATCCTCCTGCCTCAGCTTCTAGAGTAGCTGGATCCCTGGATACTTTTAATCCATTCAGGGCACACTGGCTGGGAATTCCTGACTGGGATCACCTACCTCTATTAACATTGAATTTGTAGATCAATTTCACATAGTGAAGGGCAATGATTTTTGATATGTTAATTGTTTCAAATAAGTACTGTTTCCATTAGCTTGCCAAACATAACCTGCTATACTAAAAATTATTTTTATCATCCCTGAGACTGATATTTTCTACTTGAGTAGAAATATTTTTAAGTAAATATTTATCACATTGTGAGTACAGCAGTTCAAGGACCCCTTCAAGCTGCAAAGTCTAAACCCAAATCATTCGGTGTTAGTTATTTAACATAAATTCCCATTTGGTTAAGTGCATAGGTTTTCTCTTTTCGATAAGTACTTCTACGACATTTTGGGTAAGGTCAGTAACAGGTACTTGTGAGTCAGTATTTTCCAATTTTAATTTAATAGTCCTTAAAGTACTCACTGAAGATGGGGAGGGAAGATGAAAAGAAAAAAGAACTCCTAACATCAAAACTCCTTATTGACTCTCTTTTTCACATTCGATGTTAGGGAAACTGCCAGAACAATTTGTTTGACACTTCCCTCCTTCCCCCAAGTCTTCTGCGACCAGTTGTTAAAGGAACCATGAACTCATGGGAAACCATAAAACCTTCAAAAGTTTTACTGCCATGTCTCATTAAAAATATGTATACATTTTCAATATAAAAATATACAGTAGTATACTCTATCCACCAGTAAAGAAGCAAGTTAAAAAATACCAAAAACTAGAATAAGTGAAAATAATAGTGAAGTACCATCTGTTTTTTCTTATTTGAAACAATTCTATAATGAGAAAATCTAGCACTGGAAATGGAATAATTTAACCTGAGTTGTTTACAAGCATAGCTAATTTGATATGATACCATATGGTTTCATATCTACTAAAAGATGTTAATAGTTTCTATGTCCTCCTCAACAACGTAGAAAATTGTCTCGAAATTAGTACAGATAGTCCAGACTTACCATGGTCCAACTTAAGACTTTTCGGCTCTATGATGGTGCTAAGGCAATACACATTCAGTAGAAAGTAGTAAAATACTCTCTTCATAATGCTGGGCAGCAGCAGAGAGCCTCAGGTGATCATGAGTGTAAACAACGAATACTGTACATTGTACTGTGTTGCCAGATGGTTTTGCCCAACTGTAGGCTAATGTAGTGTTCTGAGAATGTTTAAGGTAACTGAAACATCTTCATGCAGCACATGACGTGACCCTATTTTTTCAATAGATTGTTCAAAACTCTTTCAAAAGCTTCTTCCTTTTCTCTGCTCTCTCAAATGTCAAAGTGGTAACACGTGGGATTGAATGACCTTCTACCTCTGGATTTCTAGAGGTTTCATTTGCTTTAAAAGCAGTCCTCTGGGCTATAATTTCTTCCCATTGCCCTCCCCACTTTCCACTGCAGAACACATTATCTCATGAAGTATTTTGGCTTTGGTGCATCCTCTAAGAAGATAGAGGGTCTATAGTCAATTGCTTTTGTTTGCAATCACCAATTCATCTTTTTTCCTTTTTCCTATTTGCTCTGCATTCACCTTTATAGGATTCCATGGGAAGGTATTGGCATTAATATCAGTCATGGATCACCAGGTTTGAGATATTTCCTGTATCTCAAGGCTTGTGGTAATTGCAGATGTAATATCATTTGCATACTAAAGTTATAGCCAGGCTGCTTCCAAAGTTGGTTCCATACTTCTTTGAGCTCAAAGATGCTAAAAATGAAAGCATATCCTATGAAAATGATCTCCTAATTATGCACTATATTAGGGGAATAAAAATAATATTTCAGTGCTAATACTGGAGATTGTATCACTCAATTACTAAGCTGAAATTTGTGAGAATGTAGGAAAGAAAAACAGTCATGTGCTACCTTCTTACTACTTTTTCAGCCTTTGCTTGTCATTCCCTGAACATGGGATAGGTATTAAGTGCCAGAAATCATGGCAGAAGATAGAGAGGAGAAACTGGAAGATCTGAAAAGTTATTCAGTAATTTCTGCCTGACACTCATGATTAACTTCCCAAGTAAATTCATCGAAGAAAAACTAGAAACCCTGAGCCCAGGTTACCCCATATTTTGGTTATAGGGACACTAGCTAAAAGCCATCAACAGTATTTCACATGCATTAATTTTTAAGCAAGTTATAGCTTTCCACTTACTCAAATTCCTAATATTGGTCTGAGTATTTTATAAGATTCAAAATTTAAATTCTTGACTCTAACTTTCCCTCAGCACACCACCTAACTAATCTACTCAGATTTACACTTGAATATTAACAAATAAACCATCTAGACTGAATATATTCCAAGGCCCCGTTTTAAACTGACTTTCTGTCCCAAGAGGCCAACATGGGCTTCCTTATCCTATGGCTTCCTTTTGAGTTCAACCATTGGGAGCCCCTAGAGGAGACTGGAGGGAGAAACAAAAGAGAGGTCCAGATGTATATTTTTTTATCCCTCTGACACCACCTTGGCCTGCATTTTCTCTAAACTGATCTCAAAACTGACTTCTCTGTGTGACTCTCTCCTTTTTGGTGGTGTACATACATTCTCCCTCATCCTTACAATATCACTTTTATAAATAGTTTTCTGTCTCTTTTTATTTTTATTTTTTGGTAAGTTTTTTCTGTTAAATAAACCCTCTCCTAATTTGAGTATGCTCTCTGTTTTATGTCAGAATCTACTGATACACCGCCTAACCAATCATAGACTTGTGGTGCTTCTTCTTGGGTGTTATATAGGGCTTATATTTAATATCATTGAATATGGTAATATTAGCCATGTAGATTTTGTGAAAGATTAGCATAATTTTGCCGCTCTAAGAGTTACAAAATAACTGACCAGCCATAAAATACTTCAGGCTAAACTGAGAAGTAAAGCAAAAGCTTGTAGGAGTTTGAGAACAACAACAATAACAACAACAAAAAGGAACTCTTAAAGTCTGTAATTAGCTTCTAATTTTGGCAGAAATCTCTAGGCAAAAGCTGGGTTCAGCTCTCCACACAGTAGATTAACATTTCTTGTTACAAGGTATCGTACCCGTAAAATAACTTTAACCACTGGCAGGAAGAGGAACTGAGAGCAAGGGCAGTGGACACTCCAGTGAGACCACAGAAGAATCATCAATCACACTCAAATCAGCCAATGCGGACTTGAACAACAGGGTTTCTAAAAATTTGCTGGATGAGAGCTTCTGCTTCCAGAAAGATAAAATAGATGTACTTTTTCCTATTTCTTTCAGTAAGAACAGCTAAAAACCCTGGATAGTATAGTTAAACCAACATAAGAAGAGTCTAGAAGGTGAGAAAAAAGAAGGAAACCCAGATAGCGAGGGACCTTGGACGAAAAATGACATGGTGGTGAGTTCCTCCAAGTTTTCTTTTCGCCTGGAGTCAGCAATCCAGAAATGCCAATGGTTGAAACAAAACATGCCCTAACAAAAGCCCACTCTCTCCGGCCAGTGGACTTGGTAAGGGGAAGCCACGCAAAACAAAAAAAAAGAAAAACCCCTTTAGACAATAACTTCTCTGCTTCAGCCACACATTACAAATAAAACGGCATCCCTGTCCTGACCTGGTGATAAAGAAATGACCCTGTTTTTTGCCACTGGGGTGGTGAGGAGCCCTTCACCACCAACTTACAACAGAAGAATAGTCAAGAATCTGAATTTCTACCCCCTGCTTGGTAGGGAGCATCCACTTTTCCTGACAGAGCGGTGTCATAGGAGGCCTGCTAAAACCAAGATATAAAGAATGTCCAGATCTCACAACATAATGTTCAAAATGTTCAGGTTGTTTTGTTTTGTTTTATTTATTATTTATTATTTTTTATTTTTTTTTGAGAAAGAGTCTCGCTCTGTTGCCAGGCTGGAGTGCAGTGGCACGATCTCGATTCACTGCAACCTCCACCTCCCAGGTTCAAGTGATTCTCCTGCCTCAGCCTCCCGAGTACAAAACATTCAGGTTTTAATAAAAAATAATTATCCATCATATGAAGAACCAGGAAGATCCCAACTTCAATGAGAAAAGACAATAAATAGACACCAGCACCAAGTTGACAAAGATGTGAAAATTATCTGACAAATATTTTAAGCAGCAATCATAAAAATGTTTCATTCAGAATACACTTGAAACATATGAAAAATGAAAAGTCTCTTCAAAGATAAAAAGATACAAAGAAGAATCAAATGGAAACTTTAGAACAGAAATAAGAAAATTAAATGAATTCACTTAACAGTAGAATGGAGAGGACAGAAAAAAGAATCAGTGAACCTGAATATAGAGTAATAGAAATTCCAACTTTAAACAAAGTAGAAAATAAACTCTCTCTCTCTCACTCTCTCTCTATCAGATTACATATGTTATTTGTATCTTATATTTTTATTAATGTATTATACATATTTGTTAAATTAATAAGTTATATATGTTTATTATCCAATTACATGTATTAATATGTATAATAATATACATATACATATGCATATGCATATTATGGATATGTACACATGCCTATGATCGAGTTATACAAATAGGAGTTATATTCAGAGACAGGGGAACTGTTTTTTTTTTAAATCTAACATTCATGGCCTTGGAGTCCAGGATGAGGGGTGAAAGGATGAGAGGACAGTATTCAAAGAAATGACAGCTGAAAATACTTCAAATTTGCCAAAAGGTATACACCTATAGACTCAAGAAGCTGAACAAGTCCCAAGCAGAATAAGTGCAAAAAAATTGTTGCCAAAGCACATGATAGTCAAACTTCTGAAAGCAAAAGACAAAGAAAGTCTTGAAAGCAGTCAGAAAGAAATGATGCGTTAATTATAGGACAAAAAATTTAGTTGACAGCAGCTGTCTCATCAGAAATCATGGATGCCAGAAGGAAGTGTCACAACATTTTTTTAAAGTGCTACAAAAATATTTCAACCCAGAATCTTATATCCAATGAAAATATCCTTCAAAAATCAATAAGAAATGAAAACATTCTTAGAAAATGGAAAATAGAAGTTTTTTCAGTAAACCTAATCTATGGCTGAAGAAAGTTCTCTGAAAAAAAAAAAAAAGGATAAAAGAAAAAATCTTGGAACATCAGAAAGGAAGAGGGAACAATGGAAAGAACAAAATATAGTAGACTTTCCCTCTCTTCTTGCATTTTCCAAATTTGTTTTGACAAATGAACCAAAAATTATAATAATATCTAATGGGGATCTCAATGTACATAAAGGATAGATATATTTAAGGCAATTATTTCCTAAATGGAAACGTGTAATGAGATGTAAAGGAAGGTAAGATTTCTATACTTGATTCAAACTGGTAAAATGAGGATACCAGTAGACTGTGATAAGTTATATGTATATATAATGCAATACATAGAGAAATCACTAAAAGAGCTATACATATAAAGAAATATGCTCAAAAAACATTACAGATAAATCAAAATAAATTCTAAAAGATGTTCAAGTAACCCATAGAAATAGAGGAAAAAGAAAGCAGAGAAATAAAAAAGAGGAAAAAAAAAACAGAAACAAAACATAAAATGGTAGACTTATGTTCTAATATGTCAATAACTACATTAAATATAAATGGTCTAAGCAGCCCAATTAAGACAAAAATTGCCAGATGACCCATCTATATTCCATCTATAAGAAACTCACTGAAATTATTATGTAGATAGTTTGAAAGTGAAAGGATGAATGGAGATTTCCAGGCAAACATCAACCATACCATACAGAAAATTAACTCAGAATGGATTGTGGCCCTAAATTTAAGAACTAAAATATAAAACTCTTAGAAGACAGCATAGGAGTGAATCTTTGTGATCTTGAATTAGGCAATGATTTCCTAAGTATGACAACAAAGCAAACATAAAAGCAACAAAAGAACAAATAGGTAAATTGGACATGGTCAAAATTTAAAGCTTTTGTGTTTCAAATGACACCAGCAGGAAAGTGAAAACACAATCCACAGAATGGGAAAAAATATTTACAAATCATGTATGTGGTAAGGGATTTTATACAGAATATGTAAAGGGCTCTTACCACTCAACAAATAACCCAATTTTAAAATATGCAAAAGATATGAGTAAACATTTCTTCAAAGAAGATATGCCATTGGCCAATAAACACTAAAAAAAGATATTCAATATTTTTAGTCATTCAAAAAGTGCAAATCAAATCTACAATAAATTCCATTTAATACCCACTAAGATAGCTAAGTCAAAAAGACAGTAACTAGTGTCGGTGAGGATGCGGAAAATGAGAACCTTCATACATTGTTGATGGAATTGTAAAATGGTGAAACCACTTTGGAAAACAGTTTGGCATATCCTCAAAATGATAAACACAGAGTTGCCATATGATCCAACAGTTCCCCTGTTCTAGGTATACACCCTAAAGAAATTTGAACATATGTGTGTACACAAAAACTTTTACATTAACTTTTATTGTAGCATTATCCAAAATAACCAAAAGGTGCAAACAACCCAAATATCTGAGAACTGATGAATGAATAAGTAAAATGTGGTATATCCACAGAATAAAATGTCATTCGGCCACAAAAAGGAATGAAATATTGATGCATGCTTCAACATGGAGAATCTTGAACACATTATGCTAAGTGAAAAAAGTCACAAAAGGCCATGTGTTATATAATTCCATGAAATGCCTAGAATACACAAATTCATAGAGAACAAATGGTAGGTTAGTAATTGCCAGGGACTGGATGGAGAGAGAAAGAGTGACTGAATGGTTGTGGTGTTTCTTTTCGATGATTAAATTGTCCTAAAATTAGATAGTGGTGATGGTTGTACAACTCCCTGATTATACTAAAAACCACTTAATTGTAGATGTTGACAGGGTGAAATTTATGCATATAAATTATGTACCAATAAAGCTGTTATTTTAAAGTAAAAAAAAAAGAAAGACAAGAAAAATAAACCAGAAGTAATTATATTAATGTCAGATAAATTAGACTTTGAACCAAAGACAATTACCAAGGACAAAGAGAGACATTTATGTTAAAAATGTCAGTTCACCAAGAAGACATGAGGATATTAAATGTGCACGCACCAAACAATACAATCACGAAATAGGTGAAATAAAAACTGACAGAACTGAGAGAAAAATAGACAAACCCACAATTATATTTGCAGATGTCAACACCACTCTCTCAACAATTGATAAAGCAATCGTACAGAAAATCATCAAGGATATATCATCAATGCCATCAACCAACAGGATCCTATCAATACATATAGAATATTCCACCCAATTACAGCCGACTACACAATCTGTTCAAGCACTCACAGAACATAGACGCATAATCTGGGCCATAAAACAAGCCTCAACAAATTTAAAATAATTGAAATCATAGAAATATGTTCTCAGACTAGAAATTAGGAAAGTGGAAAAATCTCCAAGCTCTTGGAAACTATACAGCATACAACATAATCAATCCATGGAATTAGAAAAGATGAAATGCCTCAAATCAATATTCTCCCATCTTAGGAAACTAGAAAAATACGGGCAAGTTAAACTCAAAGCAAGTGGAAGAAAGGAAATATTAACTATAAGCCAGAAAGTAATGAGATTAAAAACAATAGATAAAATCGATGAAACAAATAAAATGTCCCCAGTAGGTGAATGGTTGAACAAAGTGCTGTACATCCATATCATGGAATACCACCCAGCAATAAAAAGGTGTGAAGTATTGATAAATGCAACACCTTGGATAAAACTCAAGGATGTCATCCTGAGTGTTAAAGGCGCTTCTTGATAGGTCATGTATTGTATGATTCCATTTATATAAGATTCAGAAAATGACAAAATTGTAAAGATGGAGAACAGATTATTGTTTTCCAGGTATCAGGGGTGGTGAGAGCTGTGACTAAATGTGACTATAAGGAAGTGGCACAGGGAGGTCTATTTGGCAGTGGTTTCACAAATCCACACGAGATAAAATGGCATAGAACTATACACACACCTTTTACCAGTGTCAATTTTCTTATCTTGATATTATAATATAATTATGTAAACTGGGTGGGGAGAGCTCTCTGCACTATCTTTATAACTTCCTGTGACTACTATTATTTGATTGCTGGATAAATTTCTTTTCTATCCTTCTGGGACCATGGCATATTTATTATTTATAAATGCCCACTTATGAATACTTTCGTTTGAATACTTATTCAAAAACAGTAAAAGCGTCCGAAAGACTGTATTAAGGTTCTCGTTTATCCGTATTTCATCTTTGTGACTTTGGGAAAGTAAATTAACCCCTTTGCGGCTTTCAACTCTATTTAAAGGAGTTGCATTTGGTCTACTTTGTGTCCTCTAATTTGTTATGTGAGAATCTAAGAACACCTAGTCTGCTTATGCCCACAGGATGCTTGAAAAATCAAGTGATATATCTTATCATGATTTGCAGATAGTAAGTGATCCGTAGCTACTTGCTAGATTTAATAGGGTTGGATCATAAAGGTTGTGTGTAAATTAAGAGATGTACATTATAGGGCATTATTATGGCCGAGTTTGTAGTGTGTAATGCATCCAGACTGTCTTTTTAGAACAGTTAGATTAAAAACGCTGCCTTTGTGAAACATCGAGACCATGAGCGAATTTTGCATTTAGGGGATGGTCTATATAGTCCAAATGACTCCCAATAACCAGAATATCTAATGGTGGACGTATTTGATGCCAAGATCTACTTTACTAGGAAAGCTCACTTATCTCCCAGCTGCTATGAGTTTTGCTGCTAGTAGCTGATATTTATCTTGTTCACTAGAGAATTCTCAGCAAAGAAGGTTTTTCTTAACTAGAAGGTTATTCCCAGACCTGGGAGTTGCCCACAACCAATGCCAAACACAGGGATCAAAAGGCCAACCCCTTTGCTTCAAAGTGGGACAATTCTGTGCTGCAATTTATGCTTCAGAGCTTTTCTTGAGATCCAGCTGAATGGAGGTTCCAGCTGAGCCCACATCCTTGCTTGGTCCTATTCTGCCCCACTCCCTGGCTCCCTTTATCAAAAATATTCCCTCAATCACATGCACTTGAATTCCTGTCTTAGGATCCACTCAATTCAGATTCCCACAGGCGCAAGTGAAGTGGATTGAGATTTGAGGATGGATTCAGTATGATCATGAGATGGCATTAGTACCCTTACAAAAGGGACTGCAGAGAGATCTCTGTTTCCTCTCCTGCCATCTGAAGTTACAGTGAAAAGACTACCATCTAGGGAGCAAGCCCTCACCAGACACTCAATCTGCTGGTCCCTGGATCTTGGACTTGCTAGCTTCCAGAACTATGAGAAATAAGTTTCTGTTGCTTATAAGTTACTCAGTCTGTGGTATTCTGTTGTAACAGCCTGAATTAACTAAGACAGTGGGCATGTGTTTGCATGTCTGCATGGGTATGTGTGCACATGTGTCTGTGTGCATGTATGTGTGCATATGCAGTTACAATAAGACTGTAGTATTTTGCTTTTCCTCTCTTAGCAGCTGCTGAAAGCCTTTGGCCAGGAGTTCTAATCTCCTTTAAGTGTCTATCATGCATGTTCCACCCTGATAGGTGTTAGGAGAGCCGATTCCTAATAACACGAATCTTGCTACTTCCCCGGAAGGACTCTAGCATCAAGTGGAGGTTTGCTCTTTAAGTAAAAGGATTTTCCCCCCTAATATTTAAAAGATGATACTTTTGTGACTCCCTTGCAGAAGGCCTTCTCTGATTGCATGGTCCTGTAGCTTTCTGTCTCTCTTCACCAGATCTTTGTGTCTATAGTGTTTTTTGTTTGTTTGTTTGCCTGAGCTAAAGACATAGGCTGACTTTTTATCGCTTTCCTTTGGAGGGACAATTAGTAAGGATCTTTCTGATTTTAAAAATATAAACTTGCTGATTCCCACCTCCCCCGTTTGCTATAAGTGCCGTGAGTTTTGTAGTGTTACAAACACTACAGTGTTTTAGTACATTAGCTATAGTAAACTGTGTGCACATGCAGATATGCATATGGACCCACCAATTCATGGACCTCACGTGTGTTCCTGTATAACTGTGTCCACTCAGCTAGGGACTTACACCAGTGGGTAAGCCATAGAGGCAATGCCTCTGTGCCTGACTTTCCAGACTATTTTACATCTGAGTTGGTCAGAATCCCTTCAATGTGGGATAGGCAATGTTTTCTGGAGGGATGAGCCCTTCTGCCCAATGAGGTCAGAATCTCCCTAGTGCCTAACCTTAAATGGATATACTAATTTATTTGACTGGATGAATTACATTTGACGGTGCCTGTCCCTGGTATATGAAAATGAATATTATACTAACATTTTAGCCATGTTTATGAAAATTGCCTTTAAATTATCCCTAATTGCAGAGAACAATGTACTCATAACGATTGGAGTTAGATATGTGTCTTCAAAATCAACTTTTCATATTATTTTTACCATTTTTTCTTAAAATTTACATACAGCTTTTTATATTCCTTAATATGTTTATATTCGCTACATTTTATGTTTTAAATTATATGGAATAAAATTTATACCTTTGACAATTACATCAGTTCAGTAAGTACAACTGTAGTTTGTTCATTAACTACTTTTTACTTGCTTTCTGAATTTTCTTTGGGCAATAAATAATAATAAGAAAACAGTACTTAAAATACAAGAACATTGTAAAATATTTTGTCCACTCAAAACATACATGTGTCCATGACATCTTTTATTTTTCTTACATATTTTTGTAACACAGTTTCTTCAGCTCTCTTCTTGTACCTTGCTTTACAAAGGATTTAATAATGTCAGCCAAGAAGTTTTTTACTTCTTTACAAGCCTGCTACACTTGTTCCGTACAGTGAATAGACACAAGTGGAAATAACCAGAGTACATGTGCTTTGGCAATAAATGCAGCACTTGGGGATGCGTTAACAATTTTAGTATCTTTGTTACTTAAGTGGCCCAAAAGAGATAGCACAGCTTTCAGGAGGGTGTAGCTCACTTCCAGAAAAAAAATCTGGCTCACTCACTCACAAATAAAATAGACACTTTTTTTTTTTTTTTTGAGATGGAGTCTAGCTCTTGTTGCCCAGGCTGGAGTGCAGTGACATAATCTCAGCTCACTGCAACCTCCATCTCCCGGGTTCAAGCAATTCTCTTGCCTCAGCCTCCCAAGTACATGGAACTACGGATACCTGCCACCACACTCGGCTAATTTTTGTACTTTTAGTAGAGACAGGGTTTTGCCACGTTGGCCAGGCTGGTCTCAAACTCCTGACCTCCAGTGATCCACCTGCCTCGGCCTCCCAAAGTGCTGAAATTACAAGTGTGAGCCAGCACGCCCAGCCAAAATAGATACTTTAAGCAAGCTTTATGACTGCAATATATGAGAGTATTCATTCCTCCCCCCTTTCTCCCTGTGAAAAGTATGTATAATTGCACATTTAATATTTGAGTGGGGGAAATCTATGATTCCAGAACATAAAAGCAAATCAAGGACAGGCAGTTTCCTTCCTCTGGAATTTATCTTCATCTCTACATTTTAGCAGCCTCTCCCTATGAAAGTGCTATTGTAATATGTTCATGTATTCATTCAGCCAATTTTGGTGGAGGACTTGTAGATATGTAGGTGTGATAACAACCAAGACACACAGTGTGTCTGCCTTAATTGTCATAGGAAGATGGACAAATAAAGAGGTTTACACCCAAAATAATTACAGATTTTGATAAGCACAACAAAGGCAATTCGTGAGTAGGGCAAGATTACTCCAGACACTACAACCAAGAAGAGAGGCTATTTTAGCTGAGATATGAGGAAGGAGCAGGGTGAGGAATGACCCAGGCAGAGGAAATAGTATGCCTGGAAGTAGCAAAGAAAATGAGGATGGCTGAAGATTATGGCTATGGTGTTGTTGGCTCCATAGGAGATGACGTGAGACACAGAAGAAGAGGCTAGATCTTAAGGATCTGAGTTTAGTGCATTTGGATTTACTCTAAATGCAAGGGGAAGCCATTGAAAGTTTTAAGCTAGATCAATATAATCTGATTATTTGTGTGCTTTGTGGAAGATGGATTAGAGGAGGCCAAGGATGGAGAGATAACAACAACAACAAAACCAACTTTTAGAAGACTAGGCAATCAGAAATGATAGTCTGAGCCAGGCTGGAGCCAAAAAGAAGAGACAAATCTGTGATATGAGTGGGAAGAGAAAATTGATAGAAGTTGTTGATGGTTTCAAAGTGGAAGAAAAGATAAAGAAAGGAAGCAATGATGACCTCGCTTTCTGGCTTAGGCATTCAAGTGGATCTTGGTGCCTTTTACTAATATGGGCCAGACTGCTTTTATATTTCATATCTACATGAGGAATATGACAGCTGCTCTTACTTAATTAGTGTGTCAAGTGGTGTTGAAACGTACATGAGGCCTTTGCCTTTTATCTCATGCTTAGCCACTTTCTATTGCATTGTAAGTGTAGATTACTGCTGTTACATGATCCATTACCTGGATACTGTTGATATCAGCCATTGTTTTTAAAAATGAGGGGGCAAAAAACCTCTTAAAAGTAATTTCGTTCATCTATCCAGTAGATGTGACACTAACATTTACATGGAAAAATAAACACAAGAGTTGATATAAAGCTTTCTTTCAAGTGCTGATGGTAGGGTCCATAATTCACCCTGAAGAGCTGATACAATGATAGCAAGAGCCCTCCCAAATATATTCATAACAATATACAACTAAAGATTTCTGTTTTATACAGGTCAGTGGAGAATCATTACCACTGAATCAATGTATCTAACTTCTCGAATGTCTACATTTAAAAAGAATACATTCCCGCTAAGATGCCTATCAGCTTTTGCTGATTACGTTTCATAAAAGCAAATTCTCATAAGGTGAGCTTTTAAAAGGACCAATTTTCTGCTTCTCTTGACTATATAAGACGTTCAGGAATTAATGAAAAAAAAGCAATGCCTGTCTGGTTTGTAAGCATTACAGTCTTATTTCTGCATAAATTCTCACAAGTCAACTCAGAAAACAGTTCAAGGTCAAAATCTCATCTAGTCACCTAGATTAAAAACTAATTTCTCTAAAGTATATCCTGTACTGAAGCTTTTTCATGTAAATAAATAGTAAGGGCCTTATTCTCTCTTCCTTTATTAGTTGGGCATGTCATGAATTTGAACAGAACATTTTGTTCTGTACTCTAATTACATGCATTATCAGGAAAAATCTATGCCTTGCATACATATCATTAGAAGCAGCTCTGAGAGAGGTTCTATCACAGGGCTTGTCACGGCAGCTCATCATAATATTGACAGTTTAATCTTTTTTTTTAATACAAGATTAAAAGTCGTGTGATATCCTTTTCTTCATAGCTCGGACGGTGAATCTAATTGGGCTCAATCCATATCTAAGTACCGTCTCTATCGTGAAGATAGACTCCATTTTCACAAATGCGCTAGGTAATTATCTACTGTTATGGATAAGAGACTTCATTGATGAGAAAACCCGAGAAAACTGATTTTCTAAAAAATAATGTTTACTCACAACTAAGTGGCTGAACAAGAGAAATCAACGACGTCCTTTCTCTTCAGAGGAAATGACAAACCAGGATTGTCACTCACTCACCTCCTCTGGTGGTTTGAAGTCATCGTTCTATTTGGTCATTTGGTTTATTCGCTGTTGAAATGTAATGGCTACCTTTGAAATGAAATGACTTTTCAAGGCCTTTATTGAATCTCAGGATGTGTCAGTAAAGAGAGAGAGAGAGAGAAAAAAAGATGGAATTTGGACACAAAGAAAAACAGCTTTTGCTCAAAGACTATTTATTAAAATGATAGTACAAAGCACTTTGTCTGTGAGGTGGCAAGTTACAAATAAGAAATATGAGAACCTGTAGAGCTGTTGGAATTTAAATTATGTGGCAGCTTTCCATCAGAAATGCAACAGTAATTTAGAGTTAGGCTCTTCTGGTAGATTTATGTTTCAGTAAGCAAACAAAAGGACTTCTCCACTACAGCGCCAGCTGCAGGAAAAGCATCACATGGATTGAAGGCAACGTGGGGGGATATCTGGCTTATTCCTCTCATTCAATATACATGCTTGTATTCATATTGAGGGCCAAATTAATATGAATGAGACTCAGCACATCCCATCAGAATGTATCAAAACACCACATGTTAGAATGGCTGTAGAGTGGGGTGTTGGGAAGAGAAAACATTTTTCAGTTCTCTGTAGTCCTGTGGGATTTCTAATTTGATATCTGGTTCATGTCATAGCTGTTATGTCACAACCGGATATTATTCCAACAAGTACCTACTACTGTGCAAATGAGGACATGCTTTGATCCTAAGTGCAAATGAATAAAGCAGATTTGAAAAAAGTGAGAATTTTGAAGAGAGGTGTTGAACCTTCGGGAAAGCGTCTTTTTTTTTTTTACTGTACTTTAAGTTTTAGGGTACATGTGCACAATGTGCAGGTTTGTTACATATGTATCCATGTGCCATGTTGGTGTGCCGCACCCATTAACTCGTCATTTAGCACTAGGACACCCCACAACTGTCCCCGGTGTGTGATGTTCCCCCTCCTGTGTCCATGTGTTCTCATTGTTCAATTCCCACCTATGAGTGAGAACATGCGGTGTTTGGTTTTTTGACCTTGCGATAGTTTACTGAGAATGATGATTTCCAGTTTCATCCGTGTCCCTACAAAGGACATGAACTCATCATTTTTTATGGCTGCATAGTATTCCATGGTGTATATGTGCCACATTTTCTTAATCCAGTCTATCGTTGTTGGACATTTGGGTTGGTTTCAAGTCTTTGCTATTGGGAATAGTGCTGCAATAAACACAAGTGCGCATGTGTCTTTATAGCAGCATGATTTATAGTCCTTTGGGTATATACCCAGTAATGGGATGGCTGAGTCAAATGGTATTTCTAGTTCTAGATCCCTGAGGAATCACCTCACTGTCTTCCACAATGGTTGAACTAGTTTACAGTCCCACCAACAGTGTAAAAGTGTTCCTATTTCTCCACATCCTCTCCAGCACCTGTTGTTTCCTGACTTTTTAATGATGGCCATTCTAACTGGTGTGAGATGGTATCTCATTGTGGTTTAGATTTGCATTTCTCTGATGGCCAGTGATGATGAGCATTTTTTCATGTGTTTTTTGGCTACATAAATGTCTTCTTTTGAGAAGTGTCTGTTCATGTCCTTCACCCACTTTTTGATGGGGTTGTTTGTTTTTTTCTTGTAAATTTGTTTGAGTTCATTGTAGATTCTGGATATTAGCCCTTTGTCAGATGAGTAGGATGTGAAAATTTTCTCCCATTCTGTAGGTTGCCTGTTCACTCTGATGGTAGTTTCCTTTGCTGTGCAGAAGCTCTTTAGTTTAATTAGATCCCATTTGTCAATTTTGGCTTTTGTTGCCATTGCTTTTGGTGTTTTAGACATGAAGTCCTTGCCCATGCCTATGTCCTGAATGGTATTGCCTAGGTTTTCATCTAGGGTTTTTATGATTTTAGGTCTAACATATAAGTTTTTAATCCATCTTGAATTAATTTTTATATAAGGTGTAAGGAAGGGATCCAGTTTCAGCTTTCTACATGTAGCTAGCCAGTTTTCCCAGCACCATTTATTAAATAGGGAATCCTTTCCCCATTTCTTGTTTTTGTCAGGTTTGTCAAAGATCAGATAGTTGTGGATAAGTGGCGTTATTTCTGAGGGCTCTGTTCTGTTCTATTGATCTATATCTCTGTTTTGGTACCAGTACCATGCTGTTTTGGTTACTGTAGCCTTGTAGTATAGTTTGAAGTCAGGTAGCATGATGCCTCCAGCTTTGTTCTTTTGGGTTAGGATTGACTTGGCGATGTGGGCTCTTTTTTGGTTCCATATGAACTTTAAAGTAGTTTTTTCCAATTCTGTGAAGAAAGTCATTGGTAGCTTGATGGGGATGGCATTGAATCTATAAATTACCTTGGGCATTATGGCCATTTTTACGATATTGATTCTTCCAACCCCTGAGCATGGAATGTTCTTCCATTTGTTTGTATCCTCTTTTATAGGATTAAGAAACCCACTCAAAACCGCTCAACTACATGGAAACTGAACAACATGCTCCTGAATGACCACTGGGTACATAACAAAATGAAGGCAGAAATAAAGATGTTCTTTGAAGCCGACAAGAACAAAGACACAACATGCCAGAATCTCTGGGACACATTCGAAGCAGTGTGTAGGGGGAAATTTATAGCACTAAATGCCCACAAGAGAAAGCAGGAAAGATCCAAAATTGACACCCTAACATCACAATTAAAAGAACTAGAAAAGCAAGAGCAAACACATTCAAAAGCTAGCAGAAGGCAAGAAATAACTAAAATCAGAGTAGAACTGAAGGAAATAGAGACACAAAAAACCCTTCAGAAAATTAATGAATGCAGGAGCTGGTTTTTTGAAAAGATCAACAAAATTGATAGACCGCTAGCAAGACTAATAAAGGGAAAGCGTCTTTTGTATTTGGCAAGGAGCAAGAGACAGTTTCTCTGTTGTCTGACAGGGACTTCCCTCTCACCTTGGCTCCGCTGAGATTAGAGTGGGCCATATTGCTGCCCAATTTTTATCAACATTGAAATAGTCACTTTTAGAAACATGAGATTCCCTGGAAACTTTTCTTAGGCCCCAAGGCCTTTTCACCCAAAAGACTTAGAGGCAGAGGATACGGTTTGGGGGTCAGGCAATGAAAAGGTTGTCGATCCGGTTCTCCTCGCCTGGGTAAACCTAAATAACTGATGGTAATGGATAACATCACCAGCCCTTGTTACTGGAGTTGATCAAATTCAGCTGCTGGCTAAGGTTGCGTATCCTGGGGCTGGTTTTCAAAAGAGTCTCTTCTTTTTCCTGTTTTGTTACCCTAACACCGTGCTTCCAGGATTTACAGCAAAGCGATTATTAAAGATGCTCACCGTCAGTCTCCACAGACTTCCTGTACTCTAACACAGATGAGGGCGTATATTGAATCCCATTCTAATAGAGGCCTTTTGGGGTAAGGTCTGTAGGCTGTGTCTGGTTATTAATGATGTATGCAATGGTCCTGAAGCCCAACTCTTAGAAAGTTGAATGCCAGAGACTAGCTCTGGGAAGAAGTGTGTTAAACAATGACCACTTTCCTATCTTGTCTCCCACTCTGGCATTCATCAGCCATAGTAATAGGGCTATGATAGAGACCACAGTGTTCTGTCATAAGTACCTCTCATATTGCAGGCATAAAGCAACTGAGTCATGATTGAATAATTATCAGACAGTAAGAATACTTTTCAGGAGAGGATGTTTCCTGACTTTTTCTAAATAGCAAGTACCTTCCCAACCTCAGAGAAGAGGTATTTTTGTACTTTACATTGTAAAGTGTAAAAATATCTGAGGACATTAAGAAGAAATCAGAGGCTGGGCGTGGTGGCTCATGCCTGTAATCACAGCACTTTGGGAGGCCGAAGCGGGAGGATCACCCAAGGTCAGAAGTTTGAGACCAGCCTGAACAACATGGCGAAACCCCGTCTCTACTAAAAATACAAAAATTAGCCAGGCATGATGGTGCATACCTGTAGTCCCAGCTACTCGGGAGGCCAAGGCAGGAGAATCGCTTGAACCTGGAAGGCAGAGGTTGCAATGAGCAGAGATCACGCCACTGCACTTCATCCTGGGCAACAGAGTGAGACTCTGTCTACATAAATAAATAAATAAATAAATAAATAAATAAATAAATAAAAGATCAGACACACAAGTAGAGAGAATATGGGAAAGATTAAGATTCAACTGATAATTGTTCCTTAAAGGACTCAGATTTCCCTTTCTTATGAGTTGAAAATGTCTATTTAATTTAGGCATGATGACTACATAAGATAACAAATCAAAAGGAATATTTGTAATGCAGTGACTGTGTAATTTATGAAAAATGACATCTAGGTTATACCCAAACAGTTGCTACTTTAGATATTTTGCATTTAATAGATCAGGCAAATTGTTCTTTATATGTATAAAAATAATGCATTTTGTGTAAATAATATACATAACATAAATAGATATTACATATTCTTTGTATACATATATACATGTATGCAAATACAAATAAATTGAATAAAACATATACTTATATATAAAAACATAAAAAGTACACGTAAAATGTCTTTATGTTTAAGTATACACCTATATTTTTATATATATACATATTTAATGAAAGCATAGTATTGGTTTTGCCTTTCCTTTTGCTAGTGCTATTCTTGTGACAAATATTGTTAAATGCAAACTTCTAAACCCTGGATAATATATGTGACCAATTACTTCTCTTCATAAATGTAATTAAGCAAGAGAGTGAGTCAAAGATATGCTTCCAGCTTCCAGTTCATTTTTATAGACATTTGGTAATGATGAACTGAGCAATCAAGTGTCAGTATAAACTGATGTAACTTTTCATACCGTGAGCATAATTATAGCTCTGGTTAAAAGTGTTACTGCAACACAAGCTAAATTGATGGCAAGTATACTTTCAACTTGAAACATAGTATCAATTGTGCTTATAATTGCAGGTTTTTTTAGCAGGGGATGGGGAGTTGTGAATTATTGTAAATACTCTCTGTTCAACAGCATCATGGAAAGAAGCCTTGACTTTGTAATCCATCCTGCTGAAGCCTAGGGAAGTGTATTTCCATCATTTGATTCCTACGGAGGCCTGGAAATGTTTCCATTGCTCAAGCACAAAACAGAGACATTTTACAAATTTAGTGCAAACTGGACAATCAAGATCCTACTCTCTTGGAGCCTATTTTCTATAAAGTACGTAAGTAAACAAGCAAAATGATTATTTTTTAAAAAGATTCCACTTTACGTTAAAAAAAAATCATACCATTAAGTAATTGTGATAAGGACCAGGAAAGAAAGAAGAAGAGTCTTGTAATAAAAGAAAGCTGGGGCCACCTCTGAGGAGATGACCTTCCAATGATACTGGAAGAGAAAAGCCAGCCTTGTGGACAGCCCTGGAAGAAGGCTAGAAGGGGGGATAGCAAATGCAAAGGCCCTGAGGCAGGAGAGAGTTTGGCTGTGATAGGTATTCCCCACAGGTCGGGAGCCTGGGACATAGTGAGTGAGGGACGGCGCAGGATGAATGGATCTTTGGATGTGAGGAAGAGCACAAAGACAGGAGAAATTGAAATGGAAGTGGAGGAACTGCCCCCATTAGCTGATTCTATTTAATTTATGCTGTTAACCTGATTGCTTGATTGCTTTCTAACCCAATACTACTCCTGTTGCCTCTTGCAAAGGGAGAGGCAGAGGTCTTCTAGCCAATGTTTTAAACAAAGTTTCTTGCATTTCACACTCAAAAATTGTCAAACTGAACATATGAGTAGTCCCGCCATCCCATGATCATTGATGTAGACTTCACCAGAGAATAATGAGCTCATCTTAGAAAAATCATCCCAACTTGTCTAATCACTCCACTTATCAAAAAGCTGGCTAAGATAAATTATATTTAGAGCAAATAATCTTAGGCACATGCTTGGCCTCCTCAGTATCCCCAGGTCAAATAAAACCGATAAATTACAAACTAGGTAACAAAACTACTTGGCACCCATTCTGCTGTAAGATGGCTCTTAATTCCTTAGCGCTTACAGAGGACATTATAAAACACAACTAATTCTGCTGCAAATGGCAGCAGAATTAGTATAAACATATGATAAATCAGCACTCTAAGAATAATTAAAGAAATACAAATTAAGAGTTAATAAAATATAAAAAGAGATTCAACCGTGCTTGTATTTAAAGATGCTTAAAACATTACTTAAATTATCTATCAGATTAGTAGGAATTTAAGATTTGATAACGTCTAATGCTGGCAAAAATGTGAAAATTGTGCTTTAAAATACTGTGGTGGATAGTGCACGTTGGCATGACATTTCAAAGCATATTTTGGCAACAGTTATCAAATGTTTAAATGGAAACATTCTTTGACCCATTAATTTTGCTGTTAAGAATTTAAGCTATGAAAAATCCCATGAAAGCATGGCAAGATGTCTATAAAGGCCTGGAAATCACAAGTTTAGACATTTACCTCCCTGCCTACCTGCCTACCTGCAAGCAAAGGCTGAACCTAATGTTTCAAGTACTTCCTCAGGCGTAGGAATTTATGGTTTCCTGCAAAAATATGAACATCTCGAGTTCTACGTGACACACGAAATCAACATCCCATTCACATTCAAGTTTTCTTCCTAACCAGTAATGGCTACTCACAGAGCTAAATATTGCATGATTCTTCTTTTACTTTGGTTTATTGACCAATCATCTATTAAAATTCACAAACAGGTCAGCCATGTGGCTCACACCTGTAATCCCAGCGCTTTGGGAGGCCAAGGCAGGAGGAGCACTTGACCCCAGGAGTATGAAACCAGCCTGCGTAACACAGTTGGACCCCATCTCCACAAAAATTTTAAAAATTAGTTAGTCCTTGTGGCATACACCTTTAGTCCCAGCTATTTAAGAAGCCAAGGTGAGAGGATCACTTGAGCTGAGAAGTTTGAGGCTACGGTGAGCTGTCATCCTTCCACTACACTCCAGCCTGGACAATAGAGCAAGATCTTGTGCCTCTTAAGAAAAATAAAATAAAAATTCACAAATGTGAGTCTTAGAAATGCCCCACCAAGAGACAGATGCCCCTGTCTCTCATCTGTTTCACATTCAGGCTCTTTTCTAGGATTTCATTAACGCAGGGTGCAGTAGACTTTGTCGATTATTTCTCTAGCAGCCATTTCTTTCTTCCTCCTCTATTTAAGTCTCAGTACCACCCTTCTTCCTACAACGGCATGTGATGCCCCTGAAACTAGTTCTATCCCCAGCACCAGGAGTACATCCTGACTAGCCAAGTCTAGGAAAGCTTTTTCCTGTGATTGGTCCAGAAGCCTAATCAGTCATGTCTCCCAACCAGTTCAACTAGCAAAAGGCTTTTAGGGTTGGGGAGAAGTTCCACTCTTTTGCAATATCCTACTTCATACTGATAGATGTGCTGCAGACAAAAGGGAAGTTACCTAAGAACAAATCTTTCTTAGACAAAAGCAATGGCAAGAGAAACCCAAAGAAAATGAGCCAGAGCCTTGATCACACTATGCCTGCAGCCCAAATTATATCTAGATTTCCAATTATGAAAGGTATTTCTTATAGTTTGTGTCCGTGTGAATTAGGTATATTGATACATGGAATATCATAAATCTTTATTAATGAAGACTTTTTGTGTGCTCTGTGTTTTAGCAAGGGTTTGAATTCAAAGCAACATTCTACCTGGCTTAGGATCAAATCAAGAATAATATAACTTTTGTAGTATAAAACCAATGGTCATTTGTCTAGTGCTAGAGAAATTGCAGTATTTCCAGTGGGAGATAGTGAAAAGAGAGTACTGGATGGGGAATATTTATAACTTTAAAAAAAGTGATGGAAAATCTTTTTAAAAATAAATTTTTTAAACTGAGTATTTTATGGAAAATATGCCACAATTCCACTCCATGTAAACACTGCAAATATCGCACGAAGGTTAAAAAAGGAAAAAATAGATGAAGACTACAGACATTTAAAATGCATGTTCTTGAGAGTCTTCTTGAGAGTCTGTTCATATCCAATTAACTTGTACAATCCCACCCCATTATGATGCAATCCCAATATTTTTATTACATTTTGCTTATGGCTACTCCTCCAATCTATGGATTCCCTAGGCTACCCATTGAAGAATGGTAATTAGTATTTCCTTATGTTAAAAATACTTTGTGCATCTATACTAAGAAAATTATTTTTACTTCCTTATACCCTCTTCTACCACATGCCCACACACGTGCCCACTGACGCATGCTGGTTTACTGTTTCTCACCAATGAATTAGTAAGGTTAATTCATTAAATTTCCATATTCAGGAGGGCCTGTCAAGAACCTTCCAGATTTCCTTTCACCAGGTATTGCTTGACAGACTGCTCAAACTTCTGAATTAAAGATTAGCTCTGGCTGATAAAGTTTAGTTACACAAACATTGAGAAACAATGAGTTTTTATTACCCATGGACAATAAATGCAGACAATTCAAACTCAATACCTAGGGTTTATGTATTATAATACAAAAGTTCTTGTATCTCAAGTTCAAACATAGAGTTTGATATGAATCCCAACAGAAAATAGACTATTCAGCCACAGTTATTCATAGCTGTTCCAGACTTTGGTCATGGGTTGTGTATCAGTCTTTGTTATGGAAATGAAACTGTGGTACTCAGTAGGTCACCCATGGTTTTCTTTTATGAACTGAAATTTGTTTCCCTGATTGGTGGGTTATGGCAGTTTGTGACAAAAGAGACTTTGGGGAGGCAGAAGTGCCTATTTGAAGACTGGGGAAAGGAAATTTTATAACTTGCAAAGGAAAATGCTACTGACGTGTCAACAGATCTGTAATACAAGGAGTAAGATGTCTTCCCAACATGACCTGCCAATTTTAAAGTTTGGTAGTCATTTGAGTTGGATGAGGGTAAATGGGTTGATAGACGTCCTGTGTTACATGTCTCAGGAATCAGAGTTGAGTTGCTTTTTATTTTAACTAAAATTTCTGCTTTTGTTAATTTTTGCTGCTCTTTCTGGTAAACGCCGGACAAGGGTTTACAAAAGCTGTTTGTAATCTTTCTGCTGGTTTCTTTCTGGTGCATTCTAGGTTGATAATACCTTTCTTAGCGGCACTCAAAAAAATCTTATCCAACAGTTCAAATGCTTGAACAAAACAGGATTAGAAATTTACACAAAAAATAAGATTTCATTGTTTCTTCTCGGGTGCGAGGATTATTTTTTTCTTGTAGCACCGAAAGTATCACCAGGATTATCTTAGGTATCTCCTCCTGTGGTCAATTTTTTTTTTCTTTCCTGGAGTTGCTTGAGTTGCTGTTTGAGATCACGAATTTGCTCAGCTGCATAAAACAATTGAGACATTTTGAGGGATGCAATGCAGCAGTGATACATCAAAGATTGAACCATTCTCTCCACCTCTTTCCAACTTTTCTTTCCACCTGTTTGGTGTGGAGGTTTTCATCTTCATGATAGTCACCTCATGATAACAAGATAGTTGTTTCATTTTTAGCTTTAGGTCTCATTTCCAGGTAAAGAGGTTCAAAAGCCCAAAGGGTCATGCAGTTGAGCCTGACCCTTTTGAAAGCTTTTTTTGGAAGCTCAATCCAGTAATGCCTGCATGCATCTTATTTGCCAGGGTTACTGGGCCACCTCTAACTGCATAGGAGTCTGGCAAAGTAGGTAATTTTAGCTGGGAGCATTGTTGCCTACACAAAATCAGGATGTTGTTAGTAAGGACAAAGGGGAGAATGGGTTGGCTGGGCAATGAGCAATGTCTGCCATACTATCAAAATCCTGCTCTTAACATTCAAATTGTTCAGTCTGGACGCAAGCCAAGTGGAATGCTCATGGACTCATTTTTGATTCTTTACTTTCCCTTCTGTATTTTAAGCACAGATCAACAGAGTGGATACTTCATACAGATTTTCCATGGTTGCCTTCATCTGCTCTGTGCCCCGTTTCTCTTGTAAAACATTTGCTGTTGGTTAGCAGAAAAGGCCTCCCCAACACTTAAGTCTGAAGATGGCATTGCCATCCCACTTTCTGGTAGGGCTGTACTGAGTTCCTTCTTCCAGAGAAGAAAGTGGGTTGTCATTAAGCCATCCATGCACTCATTTCTCTGGGACTTTTGGTAATATCTAGAGATCATGAAGGGCCAGACGATAGTCTCGGCACTTTGGGAGGCAGAGGCGGGAAAATCACTTGGGGCCAGAAGTTGGAGACCAGCCTGGTCAACGTAGCGAGATCCTATGATAAGAAAAATTTACCAGGTGTGGTGCCAAGTGCCTACAGTCCTAGCTACTCAGGAGGCTCAGGTGAGAGGATCGCCTGAGTCCAGGAGTTGTAAGTGGAGGCTTCAGTGAGCCATGATTGCACCACTGCACTCCAGGCTGGGCAGCACAGCAAGACCCTGTTTCCAAAAAAAAAAAAGAAAAGAAAAAAGTAGCAAAGAAAAAGGCAAATTTAACTGAAGTGGACTTGTCCCCATCAGATACATTATCCACAAAGGAATGAGAGTAACAATTGAAAAATGTACCTGTGATCCTGTCCCTATCAGGTGTTATGAGAGTTTTATATTTGCTGTTCCTTCTTATAGGATAAAACTTTAACTCCTTAGCATGTAACACAATGACCTGTGTAAACTGGTACCTTCCTACTTTGCCACCAACAAATCCCCCGCCATGGGCTGTAGCCTCAAGTAGCATCCAGTTGCCTGCTTTCATTACCTGACAGGTACCCACCGTGGCTGTCATGCTATTTTTTGCTACTCTCCCTTTGTTTTCGCTGCACCCTCTTTCTGGAGTGCCCCTCCCCCCACCCCACCAAACCTTGCCACTTTCTCATCTAGTTACTTCTTACTCATTCTTTAAGTTATTGGTTCTCACCTGGGAGATTTTGCACCTCCTCCGCAAGGGGACATTAAGGAACGTCTGGAGACATTTTTCGTTATTCCGAACTGAAGAGAGGATGCTATTGGCATCTAGTCGGGGTAGAGACCAGGGATGTTGCTAAACACCCTACAATGCATAGGACAGCTCCCCCAGCAAAGAATTATCCAGCCTCCAAATGTCAATAGTGCTAAGGTTGAGAAATGCTGCTTTAAGTATTATCTTTCCCAGAAAAAAAGTTTTTCTGAACTTCTCAAGACTCGCTCAGGTACCTCCCTTAATATTGTGATAATACTATCAAGAACTTATGGAGAACTTTGTATCTTGGTAGTTAAGAGGTTGTTTTTAACAATAAGGCTCATTTTGAATCCACTTCTACCACTTTGTGTCTTTTAACAAGTTACTGAGCATGAATTTCCTCGTCTGCAAAAACTGATTTGTAATTCATGGGGTTGTTGTGAGATTCATATCTGATTTATGGAACAATGCATGTTAAGTGCTTGGCACAGGGCTAGGCACTGAGCACAGAGTAGCTGCTACTGCTGCTGTTATTGTAGTTTTTATATTTGTCATTATTTATTACACTCTATTTCTAAAATCAGGGGTGGATTTATCAAGATACCAGTGAAGCATGCACTTTAAAGCCCCTCATTTTTCTTGGGGCCCTTCTAATGCCCAGTACTTAATTCTGTATTCAAGATTTTATATTATTGTTTTAAAAACTCCACGCTTACCCGTCACCATTGTATAAGCTCCAAGCTCAATGGAACTTAGACTTTTAGACTTGCCCCTCGCCAGGCTCTAACATAAAGTCTTGATATTTGGGCCACAGTAAATATCCACTAATAGAAGTGAGCTAACCAGAACTGTAGCCTCTTTAGCAAATTACTAACCAGCCTGCAGATAAATGTACTTATTCATTGTTGTCTGTTAAAAAAAAATAACCTTATTGCTTCAACTCCCATTGTTGCCTCTCTCAAGTGTTGTTGGTGTTTTCTAGAGGGCATTCTACCTATCATCCAGGAATCAATAGCATCCCTCTCCTTTTGTTCTCTCTTTGCAGTTGAGGATTCACCATTGTGGCTAGGACAATGAGGAAAGAAAGTGTATGCTGTTACTGATTACTCACCTAAGAAAATTCTGATGTAACTGCAACAGCAAAGTCCTGTTTCCATGGGGACTGTCTGGGTCTTGGAAATGTGTGTTAGCACAAACTTCAAGTTATTACGGTATTTGCTTTACAGTTATCTAATTTGCATAGTTTCTCTCTCCCTACTCCCAGCAGGCTCCAATCTTAGCCCTGTGTTTCCAGGAATAGCTGTGTATGTGTATGTGTGTGTGTCTGTGACTGGCTTCCAGTGTCAAGGTTGAAATGACAAAAAAAAAAAAAAAAAAAGATCTGGACAGGTCAATAAGGAAAAACCCATGATGGTGGGATAATGCTGAAGTCCAGGTGAGCATTGACAATTACATGAGATATTGGAATTCAGACCACAGAGTAGTCCAGTGACAGACACTTAATGAAAATAGAAAGATAATAATAGAAAAAGGATTGAAAGAAAATTAAATTCTTGGGCTGGCAAGGCTCAAATAAGGATGAGAAATAATAATACAAATATCAAACTTGTCCCACTGTGTAGCTGATTGTGCAAAAAGGATTTCTTGTGGCTTTTCTTCTCTTCAATTTGATCTCTTCTCATTATTTGATAGCATACATCCTCTAAAGTAGAAATCACACAGGTCCTCTTTGAGAAACCATAGGCACAATCTCCTCCTTAACCAATTTCCACCAGCAACTGCATATTCTGATTAGAATGGAGGCTGGGGAGGGAAGAGCCACATTTAATTATTGTGACCTAAGAAAAAGTATAGGATGTTTCACCATGGGAAAACCTCTGGTCTGCTTGCCTCTGAGCCTCAGTTTCTTCATTAGTAAAATGAAGTTAACTTTATTCACCCATGAAATTTTTGCATTGCATACCTGAGGTAAAGCATGGGAGGTGTCTGTCTCAGGCACTCTTTATTCTCAGGCACTCTTTTTCATGGGATTATTGTTTTAATAAACCAGAAGGACCTGCCAGTGGCTCCCAGGCTGATGTCTCCAGCCCCAACCTCTTTACTAGTCTCTAGACTCACACATTCTATGTCTCCTAGGACAGTTCCACTTGACTCTCTCCAAAGCACCTCCAATGCACACAAACAGGATGAAGTCATCATCTTTCCTCCCAGATCTGTTCCTTCTCTAACCTCTGGCTCAAGAATGGCAGCTCTATTTATTTGAACAAACCAGAAACCTAAACATCAATTTCCAATCTTCAATGACTTCATTCTACTTAAAATAGACTTAAAACATTTTGAATTTAGTCCCAGATCTCATTTTATATAAAAGAAATGCAGAGATTATTTTTATGGAATCCAGGTTCTTCAATAAAGTGCTTTATGTCTGAACCCGTTTAGCACCTGGAGTTAACAAATAAATACTATTCCCTGAACTGCTCACCTACAGGGAAGGAATCAGTGCATAGGCAAGGAGTCCTATGAGAAGAAGATGCTTACTGTATATAAATTAGACTGATTTTGTTTGTTTTAGCCTCCCTAAAAAGCCAAAGGAAAATTCAATAGATTTTAGTGGAAGAAAAAAGGAAGAAAGGAAGCAGAGTTGAAATATTATTTTCTTGCCTACAAACACTCATTATATTTATTGAACGAAATAAATATGACTCAAAAATGTTTGTTATTGACTTTTAATTTTTATTAAATAACATCACTCACTATGTAGGCTGTTGAAGAACATGAAACCAGCTTGAGAAAATGTTCAATTATGTTTCTAACTTGGTTTTATTTCTCATATGAATATATGTCAGTGCTTACAATTGCTACTAATCTCTGCTTTAGGATTTCTGTTGGAATTCTAATGCATTAGTTCATTAACTTAAAAAAAATATTGGCTAGAATCACATGATTTAAGATTCAACCACAGCATTGCACTTGAACCTACTGGAGACTGTAAGATTTACATTAACTTTTTTTTTAAGTGTTGCATAGAATCACTTAATTTAAGGTTCAAAGAGATATTTAGGATTATTAAGTCCATCATCTTCATTTTTAAAAGAAACTGGCATAGAGTAAGGTTAAGACTTGTCCAAAGTTATGTAGATAGTGGTAGAGCTAAATCTCAAATCTAGTCCTTGTGAATTTCTATCTAGTCCCTTTCCACTGGTACTGATATTCTTTACCTCTTCTATTTTAAATATTTTTTTAAAACAAAAAACTTCTCTCACTAAAAGTTCACTGTGAAATTTTGTTTTCTGAAATCCTTTTGCATGTTTCATGACACTCTAGTAAAAATAGAAAAGAACTTTGACACAAAACCAAGGGAAAGAATTGCTGCATCTTGACCATCTCTCTTTCCATATTTTTCTTTCTTCATTTTCCCCAAAAGTCCTCTACATACACTGTTCTGAGTCCTCTCTTGACCTTGTTTATTTCACCAGTTGCTGCAAACTTATCATTGTCTTTTGAATTTATTATCAAAATAATCTAAACCTATTATTAAAACATTTATATCCTCACTTGTCTAATTCTAAACATTAAACTTTCATTTAAAGTTGAAGCCAATAAAATAACTATTTTTTAAATCTCTTGGTAACTGGCTTCCAACCATCTTTTTCAAGGAGTTGAATTAATTATTAAAATAACAGATTATTTGCCTTAAGATTAAATGCTTGGTTTTAAAAGCCAATTTGTATGGGTAGACAGCCTGCTGTTCCCTGCATATTAAAATTCAGAGTACACAAAGTAGATTTCAGCTTTTTGGAACTTCTTTGCAGATCCCACATGCTATAATACCCTCAAAAGAAGTGTTTGCACATGAAAAATTTTTAGCAACCACATGTGAGTTACATTTCTTTCTATGTATCACAATGCAGCACAAGAGCTCTCAAACCAGTGGTGCTCTTTCCATCAGGAAGCATCATTTGTCAAACACTGATACATATAATGAGAACAAATGCAAAAATTTTTAGGTCAAGTGGCATTCTTTCTTCCTCTACCTCTTGTATATAAACAAAACAAGGCAGTCATATATCAAAGCAAGACTGAGAATACTCAAGTTCATCTAACATTTCTCTAAGTGGCCTGGCAATTTGAGCTCTCCTCCTGCAAAGGAGCACTTCAGAACCAATGTGGTTGGTTCTGAAGTCGACATCTGTTCTGGTTGGAGCCTCTGAGGGCCAATACTTTTGTCAAAACTGTTGGGAAGGGAAATTCTCTCTTGATGTGGTTACGATATAGTTTCTTTTAGGTATGCAAACATAGAATTTGCATTGTTCTTAATGTACAGTTATGGAATTCTTTTTTTTTTTTTTTTTTTTTGGGATGGAGTCTCGCTCTGTCACCTAGGCTGGAGTGCAGTGGTGCGATCTCGGCTCACTGAAAGCTCTGCCTCCCAGTTCAGGCCTGCCTCAGCCTCCCGAGTTGCTGGGACTACAGGCGCCCGCCACCACGCCCGGCTGATTTTTTGTATTTTCAGTAGAGACGGAGTTTCACCACATTAGCCAGGATGGTCTCGATCTCTTGACCTCGTGATCCACCCGCCTCGGCCTCCCAAAGTGCTGGGATTACAGACGTGAGCCACCGGGCCCAGCGACAGTTATGTGATTCTTATAAAAAACTTTAAATGAAACAAAATAGCCTGTTCTGTCATCGGTCAGACACAGAACTGATAAAATATTACAATGTTTAAGATATAACTAATATAACCAAGCATCTTTCAATGCTCGTTGGTTCTAAGTCTCTCTCCCTATTATTATATTCTTAGGGAGATCAAGTCTGTAATCTCTTTAGCCTTTATATTGTAAAATCTAAAATAGATTGTCTTCTATACTGACCATCCTAAGCTGCCCATTGACAAAGTCAATTATTTCCTACAACCCCTCCACCCTTCTATTGTATGAAAGAATAACTAGGCTGACATTTGCCTCTGTGTTTTAATTTTTGGCTCCTTTTACCTGAATTTCTTTTTTCCGAGGTCTCCCAACCACTACAGCCAAAACCCAGGGCAAAAAAAAAAAGAAATTGTGTCAGGCAGAGGGCTGGATAACATTGTGATCCCCACCGCTGGCCTTTTAGAGATTCAGGTACTGCCATGTGTTCCAAGAGATTTCAACTCATGGCTGCATGGCAATAAGAAGACTGTATCTATATTTCAGTACTTGCAACATCAGCAAGTCACATTTTCTTGGGTTTATTTTTTCTGCCTTGTATTGATTCTACCCTATTCCTGATATACCAATATCTGAAGTTCTAAGAGATATCAGCCTTCCCTACTCTTCTTATGTATGTTTTAAAATTTTAAATGATATATCATGTTTGTATGTATTTTGGGGATGTGTGTTTTATTTTGATACATGTATCTAATATTTAATGATCAAATCAAGGTCATTAGGATATCCGTCACCTTGAAGATTTATCTTTTCTTTGTATTGGAAACATTACAGTTCTTCTTTTCTAGCTATTTTGAAATATACGAAAAATTACTCATGTGGTTTGGGTGGTGTCACATGGCCCAAGCTTGACTAACCACAGCATTGCACTGGAAGGTACTAGAGGCTATAAGATTTACATTCCAGAACTTTGGTCAGACTAATTATTAGAAAGGGAGGGTCTTCTTGCATTCATTGGACTTGAATCTGGGCAGACAGCTTGGAGCAGCTGGCTCCTGCGGCAGACCATGACAGTGCTGGCCTGCCCATATTTCCTAAGCACTCCCCATTTCCATGCCATGAGACCCAAAGGCTTCCAATCGTGAGCTACTGTGTCTCTTTGCCGAAGGGCTTTCTCTGGTCAAGGGAGCCCATTCAGCTTGCACATTCATGGAACAGGCTGCAAGTGCCAGAGAATTAATGTTCCCAGAGCAGCTTTCTATTAGTAGCTGACTGGAGTTGGTGGATCAAAACCTTAGCTCCCTCTCTTTTTGGTTGATAATCTCTGAAGCGTAGATTTGAAATTGGCATGTCAACGTATTATTTGTTATTTACCTTAGGATGAATACAGGTGTGTGTGTGTGTGTGTGTGTGTACATATGTATACCTATATACATATATTTAGGGGTTTTTTTTGAGATGAGGTCTTGCTCTGTCACTCAGGCTGGAGTGCAGCAGTGCAATCATAGTTTGCTGCAGCTTCAACCTCCCAGGCTTAAGCAATCCTCCCACCTCAGATGGGACCAGTAGCTAGGACCACAGGTACAGGCCACCATGCTCAGCTAATGTTTTTATTTGCAGATATAAGGTCTTACTCTGTTGCCCAGACTGGTCTTGAAATCCTGGGCTCAAACAGTCCTCCTGCCTCAGCCTCCCAAAGTGCTTGGATTACAGGCATGAGCCACTGCACCTGGCCTTTAATTTGTTTTTGTATGAGTATATATTTATTGGTGTATAAATATATACATAATATTCATACAAATGCATATACAACACAAATTATTTTATATTGCTGTTAATATCTCTGACTTGGGGAGAGGCATATTTTTTCAGTATCTTTCCTGGCTTGGTTATAAAATGCTATTCCAATTAGCTCAATCAAATCACCCAACATGTATAATATTTCTGACCTAATAGTCTTCTAGTATTTACCAGTACAGCAATATCATTTCTGTATCAGTCAGCATTCATTTCATGGGTGCCTGATTGGTCAATGTCCAGGCCATAATCCTTAAAGGTAGAGTTGACATCACAGCTCCATACTCATAACCACTACCAAAACCATGTCCTTATCTCTCCATGGTTCTAGAATCTAGTCCTATATACTCAAATTCCTGCCTACCCAAGCAAGTCCAAAGATAATCAAAACTGAGAGAAAGATGAATATTTTCTAGGTAGGAAAGGGAAAAATGAACAGTAGAACTCAGAACTCTTTATACCTGCAACAGACTAAAGGCAGGATAAATTTTTAGAGATATCAGCATGTTTGAGTTCTCTTATCTTCTTCCTCATCTCACAAAGAGAGCTGAATCCTTGGTGTCTCTTTGCCTTAGGATTTTTGCAGGACTTAAAGCAAAATCCTCTTGGGATCTGAGCTTCACTTACCTGTGTAAATACTTGAGTCTATTAAATTTATTTATGTATAGGAGGGTTAGGAAACAAGAAGATAAGAGCCCAGAAGGTAATGGGTGCATAGTAGTGCATTTGTTGACAAAGAAGCGTAATAGGAGGATGCTCAGGCTCAAAGGTCCACAGTGGAATAGGACTGGTCAATGTGAGCAGTCTCTGGCCCTGTTTTCTATCAGATAAGCCTCCCGGATTCCATGTCACACACTAGTTTTCTCAGCTGAAGAAACAAAGGTTTAGACACATTAATCTGATTTCAGAAAATATATATTTGTATTTAAAATGTATGTTTTTCAAATAAGGAAATATCTTTAGTTAGGTTACAAAATACAGAAAATAAAGAAATGGATATTTTGTAAGCACTTGAATTTTGAGATCAAAGACCATACCTTCAATAGCCCTGTGGACTCAGTTCATCAAAGACAGTAGCTGTTCTCCTACAGTGGGAAACATCACCCCTGGAGCAAGGCCTTGTCATCCCATGAGGAATCCTAATGTCACCGTATGTGGGAAGGGTTCCTTTGTATTTCCCACATTCTGGGCCTGGGGAAACTGTCTCATTGCTCAGTGGGAGGCTAAGGTCAAGGTCTGCTGGCTCAAGGTGATGTAATACCTTCCCTGGCTTTTGACATGAACAAAACCAGACACAGCTTTCAACTCCCTGAGACTGAGTGCTTTTTGTTGTGTTTGCAGATGCCTCAACCAGGATTCTAATCTATTTGAGAATTTTCACCCTGTATGAATAATGCCCCAAAGGCTTTAAAAGAGAAAAATATACACAGTCCAATGTAAAGATTTATGGGTTTCGGTAGAAAACAATCCAGTAGGGAGATTTAAAAAATTAGTTTGTATTCTAGGCAACACAACATGGAGTATTTGAGGCATTCAAGAATTTTAAATATGAAGGAGTTTGTTGAATGGGAAAGGTATTCATTTGAAATAGCATGTCCGAGTTTAGAACAGGTAGGGAAACTTACCTTCTTTTTTGAACTAAAGAAAATGTTGCAAAATTGAGTTTTGCTTTGCCCACACAGGAGTGGTAAGAAACCAAAGCTCTAGGCTTCATTTCTGCTAAAGAGCTCTGAGTATGTAATTTTGCAGTCACTTCTACACGTTCAAGACAAGCCACTATGTGTGTTTGTAAACAACTAAAAGACCCAGCTAATCTTGAGCAAGACACAAATGAGCCATCTTTGCAAATGCCAGTCGCTTGCTAATAACTTTCTAAAATTGTTCTCTAGCACTAATTGAAACTATAAATCCTCATCACATTCAAATCCTAACCACTGTATACCATTAGCTCACTTCGGTTCTTAATCTTCTTCTGGGGCACTTTCTTGCTGTATCCTTCTTCCCCTAGGAGCAGCCACATTTATTATTGCAGTTCAGATATCTTGATATTCCTGTTGGAGAGGTATATAACATCTCGCTAAGCATGTCAACACCAGGGCCGCTTAACAAGAATATCCACCTCAATCCCATTGGAGCAAGGTAAAAAAAAAAATGCCAGTGAAATATATTTTCAGTTATTTCATTCTTTATGCCTATAGATAACATGGGTCAAAAGACTATTTAAATTCTGTTTTGTTAAGACAGACTTCTTCTCTTACATAGTGGAGCAGGTAGGAGGTTCTGGTTGCTTCTAGACAATTTGCCAGACAAGAAAAATGGCTTCACAGACCATCTGACAGCTTTATTCTTGTGGCTTTGGCAGAAAAATAGGCAAAAACGATTGCAGAGGCGGCTGAGTGGAATACAACACAAAAGTTCAGAAAAATATTAACTGGTTGTAAAATGAGTGGGAGGATGTAGTAAAGGAACTGGCATTTCAGTTATATAAAATCACTTATTACAACATTTTTATAACCAAATTATGCTCCCTTTCTGTGCTGTATCTTTGGGTCTGTTGCCTGGAATAGATGGTAAAGAATTCTTCCATGAGGCACAAAATGTTTATATGGAAGAAGAAGCTATGAATCATTTTATGGCTGAGTCATGTTCCTGATCCCAATGAAGACCCCTTGGTAGTTTTGGTCTGATTTATATCAGGCCCTGTGCTTTTATAGATCTGTTCTGGCCCCATTTACTTGCCCGAAAAGCCACTCCTGGGCCTTCTAATGGACACTTGTAATTAATATGGAATGCTCTGATACTTGTATTGAGACAAGTCCATTTGGGACCTTCAAATAGCTAGCACAACAGTGAAACCTGTAAGTTTCCTGGTCTTTGAAGCAGAAAAGACTGACTCAATATTTTCCTAGATGACAGGGCACTTAGTAGAGTTATCCTCAGTTCATCCCTTTTAGCCAAACTCACTCATTAAACACAAAACAGGTATCATCCTCTCAACCTTCTTGTAAGAAGTAGTAAGAACTTGGGCATTACCTTAAGAAGCTCTTTGGTAGAAAAACTGGAGAACACAGAGCATGTATTCCTTGCAGTAATATGTCCTACAGTTTCAAGAGATGGTAAGATATGTTTGGTCATAGAATGAAATTTGTAATTAAGTAATTGGGAAAACACTGGGTGAAACAGAGTTAAATAGGTTTTTCTACTACAGGACATCCAAGCTATTCTAATATCTTAACATGCATTGCAGATCTTCAAGGAATATATACATTTTTGATATGTATTTTATAAGAGAACTCTTTGGCTTATGGAAACTTGCATGTGATCAGTGTTCCTTAGAATTTTCTAAGAAAAAATGCCCTTTTCATTCAGGACTATAATAAATGAGGGAGACGTGATGTTTCCCTAAATGTCAGGCAAGTTTAAATACTTTCCTTCTCAAATATTCTAGAACTCCTCTTACTATATAATAATGAGCTAATGTCCCCTTTTCTTGCATTTCAAATCCTAGATAGTCTGGCACCAGCCTTTTTTTCCCTTTGTAACTCATTACTTAGTTTACCTGGCTTCTCACACTGTGGCCAAACTTATTTCTTGTTGCTCTGTGAATACTGTTGTTATCTCTTACCTCTATATCCTTCAATACACAACCTTTCTCTTTGCTTCTGCCTATTTAATACTTAAGCACTTTTCTAGAATCATGCAGAATGCTACCTTCATGAAGCCTCCCCCAGTTCTGCTATTTGGAGTTAGTTTCTCCCATTACATTTCATGTGGACCTCTGCTCTAGTTTATATAAACTTTCTGGTTTTCTAGTGGTTGGCTGACCTTTATGTGTTCTACTCAAATGTGAGTTTCTTGAGGGCAGGGACTGTGTCACTCATCTTTGGGGACAGAGCGTATTACATCATCAGAACAGACAGAATCTAGCCCAAGCTAAATCAAGTTACAGCAGCTCCTAGATCCCATTTCCACCTGGCCTTCTCTTCTAGCTTTCCTGCAATGTTTTTAAAATGACCAGGCCACAGGATACTGGCAGGTTCTACCCTAGAGCTGGTGTAAGGCCACCTTAGCAATTCTGAGTGTATACTGCTATGTTCTCATGTCTGTTTCATAGATGCATAATTGACAGGGTGCTCTTGGCTAACAGATTAGGTTCCCCAGACATGCCCAGTTTACCTGCAGAATTTCTCTTGATTTATACCGTAAGACTGTACCTGTGAGGTTGCAGGGAGGCAGTTGAGCTTACAAAAGGACTATTGTACCCCCTCTTTCTCCAACCACATTCTTGCTGAGGGTGCTGTCTTCATGGTCTTGCCTCACTCAGACTTTAAATCTCCCTCCCAGAGAGCTCATGATGCTTAGGATATTTGGCTCAGACTTTTGTTTGCTGTGGATTCATCATTGATGACTATCTTACCTCTAGGATCTGCATTTTGGGAAGACAATTTTTACCTCTCCATTCAGTTTCTTTGTCTAGCTTCAGCTCTGAGAATCCTAGCCTGGGTTAGAGATCTGAGCCTTCTCATTTTATCAGAATAAATCTACAGTTACTTGCATTGTTCCAGGAAGCAAAAGAATACAGAGTTAAGAGTAAATAATGAGCTCTGGAGTCAAGCTTCCTGGGTTCATATCCTGGTTTCAACACTAAAGAGCTATAAGTTTGGTCAAATAGCATTTGTGATTTCAGTTTACTTAGCTATAAAGGAAAATGAGAGTAGTATCTATTGCACAACATTTTTGTGAGAATTAAAGGAAATAACATGGGTAAAGCACCTGGCACAATGCCTGGCTTGTTGTAAGGGCTCAGAAATAGTAGCTCTTATTATTATTGGAAGAACCAATTTAAATCCCAGGGATTCCCTGAGCAACATGGTTAATATCCCACGTGTCCTCCCTGTAAAATGGGTGTTCATTAGCTACTGCTGCATCACAAAGTAACACAACTTAGTGGCTTAGAGCAACTCATATTTATGATCTCACAGTTTCTGTGTTCCAGGAGTCTGGTGCCTACCTGGGTCACCTGCAAGGCTGCAGTCAAGGTGTGAGCCATGGCTTGGTTCTCATCTGGAGGCTTGACAGGAGAGCCCACTTCCAAGCTCACTCAGGTTGTTGGCAAATTTCATTTTCTTTTGGCTATGGGACTCATGGCAGCTAACTTCTTCTTAAAAGACAACTATGAAGACAGAAAGAGAGAAACTTCAGCATATGAAAAGCATAATGTGATCACACATACCCCATTCCCTTTGTCACAGATTCTGCCCACACTAAAGGGGAGAGGATCACGCGAAGGCATGAATACGAGGAGGTGGGCATCATGGGGTCACCTTCGTGTCTATCTGCCACCAGAGGGATGATTAAAAAAGAAACAAGCTCATGGGTTGTTGTGAGGATGAAATGAGTCAACGTTTGCAAAGCGTTTAAGATGGTGCCTGATGCATAGTAGGTGCTCAATAAGGGTTTTCCATTTATAATCAGGCCAATGAGTGGAGGAGAAAGCTGGGTTGGAATGAATGAATGAATGAATGAAGCTGCTTTCAGGATTCATAACTGAGTAGATTCTTCCCAGGTTATCTTTATGCAAGGCTAATTTCCCCAGTGGTTTTAGATTAGCGGCTGCAAACTCTGCTGTGGGTGGTGTTGAATGTCAACTGTGGGTGGGTATTACGTGCATTAGTCATATGTAACTAATTTAAAGTACACTGTGTTTTCAGGCAAGTGTCTGTAATTGCCATTTTTGCTAATTGTGAGAGTGACTTGTTTGCCATCTTCCCTCACAACTACAAAAAAAAGAGTCAGGAATCGAGGAGTGCACTTGAATAAATTGGCCTCCTCCTAAGTGAGGTACCCAGGTATTGGTTTGGTGTAACAGGTTGGCTTGTAGGAAAAGTTCAGAAATCACAAAGCTTGGGTCAGTTCAAAAATATCCTGGCCGACCACAGATTCTCTGGTACAAAGAGCACCACTCATGTATTTCCTCATTCAGCTTGGTATCTCTTCTGTTCCAGACTTTGTGCCAAATGTTCAAGAGAGAATGAGACAGGAACCTAGACAAAAACCATGCTTGTGTATTTTTAAAACATGGCCCCCAAATTCTTTTACACTCCTTCCATTGAGGGAAAGGGGAGCTCTATGTCTCCCCTCTGAATCTGAGTTTTTGACTGCTAACCAGTAGAATATGGCAGAAATGATGTTGTGTCAATTTCTAGTCTCAAGCCTTAGGAAACTTGCAACCTCTACTTTCTTTTCCTTGGGATGCTTGCTCTTGAAATCCAGTGGAGAGGCAACCACGTGCAGATGAAATGATAGTCAAAACTCCCTACCAGCCTTCTGGGAGAGTCATCTCGTAGTGCATCCTCCAGCTCCAGTGGAGCTGAAGACCCATGGAGCAGAGATGAGCTGTCCCCACCAAATCCTGGCCAAACTGCAGATTCATGTGCAAAATTATGGCAGTGGTGGTGGTTGTTTTAAGCCATTACATTTTATGGTGATTTGTTAGGCAGCAATAAATAACCAGAACAATGCCTTTATACTTTGGGAGAGGAACTTACAATATGGAAGGAGAGACAGATACCAGTCAAAGACTAAAACTAGCAATCGTGTGTCCATAGGCTCTGCAGGATAGGGACATGTTTCTATGAAGCCATAAGTCAAAGGAGACTGACTTAGTCAATGTAGTCAGAGAGGGCTTCTCTGAGGAAGTAATGTTTGGGCTGAGATTGAGCAGTTGGGAAGAAGTTAACTAGATAAAGGAGGAGCAAGAAACTGCTTGTTCAAAGATATGGTGAGCAAGAGCTCATGTTTGGAGAAGTGAAAGACAATCAGTGTGGCTGCAGAGGAAAGGGAAAGAGTGACATAAGATGCTGCAGTTGAGACAGATGTCCAGCTGAGCCCATCCCGCACTAGGCAGTGCCCTGCATTCTCCTGGGAGAATAAGGGGACCCAGGCTCACAGGCATGTGTACATGAGTGGGAGAGAAAGGGTTAAAGCTCGGCAGGTATTTGGTGTCACCTGCCCATCTTACCTACAAATGCGACCCACAGTAAGTAACCATGTTGCTGGGATGGGAGAAGGCTTAGTCTGTTCTATGTTGCTATAACAGAATACCACAGACTGGATAATTTACAAAGAACAGAGATTTGTTTCTTACAGTTCTAGAGGCTGGAAGGTCAAAGGTTGAGAGGCCTGTATCTGGAAAAGGCCTTCTTGCTGCATCAGCCCATGGAGAATATGGATGGGCAAGAGAGTTTGAGGGGGCATAAGAGAAAGGGAGAGGCAAACACATCCTTTTATCGAGAACCCACTCTCTCAATAAATAACCCACTCCTAAGATAACAACATTAATCCATTCTTGAAGGCAGGGCCCTCATGACCTAATCACCTCTTATTAGGCTCCACCCCCCAACACTGTTGCACTGGGGATTAAGCTTCCAACAAGTGAACTTTGAAGACACATTCAAACCAGAATAGGGGGTCTTGATCCAGTAGGGTATTAAGTGCTCTATGGAAGAAAAAAGACTGAAAAACATTCTCTTAACAGTTCCAACTCCCTTTCTAAACTGCATTTTTCAGCTGACCTAATTCCGTCGCAATGTCTGCAGGAGTTTTTAATAGATTCACAGGGGCTAGTGTTTCACAGACTGTTCTCTATTTTTACATCTTTACAGTGAAGAAATTATTCTTTATAGCTAAGCATACTTGCTGGAATTTTTGCCTGTGTTTTCTCCTCTTGCTTCTGTGTAGATAGAAAAATGTTGAGCAAAGGCCTTTATATACATTTAGTTCATGTACATGAAGACAGTGGCTTCACCTCTCTTCTTTTGTCCGACTTTTTTGATTGTCTCTTCTTTTTCCAGCAGCATCTTCTGCTCCTAACCCTCAAATTCTTCCCTTCCTTCCTTTCCATGTCCACAGCATGTCCACATCACCTCAAACCTCAGCCTCAACTTCATTTAAGCAACAGATATTTTCAAACACTTCTTGAGGACAAGGCCTAGGAATGGGAGAAGTAGGAATGAGGACTGGAATAATCTGACCAGGTCAGTGGCTCTCAATTCTGACAGCATATTAGAATAACTGGGAGCTTTAAAACATGTTGAGGTGTTGACCCTGTTTCCAGAGGTTCTGATGATTTAGTTGGTTTCTTACTATTAGTTAGAGTGGGAGGTTACAAATAACCAAGGAGAGGGGGCTAGAATGATCCATGTGGTAATCAATTAGACTCAGCGGCACCAGTATGAATGTATGTTTAGCCTAGTATAAATATACAGAGTTACATGTGGAAATACTTATATGTTTGTAGCTGGATTAGTAGATCTGTATATATCGCCTTACTTTGCTCATTGAGACAGCCTAAAAACAATACCTCAGTAACAATGAGCACACCTAGGGCCCAAGTCTTGGTTTCTAATATGATTCTCCAGCAAAGGGAACCAGGGATCCTTGAAAAAATGGCTGACTTTAGAAATGAGAGAAGAAATATACAAGATAAGCCTGGAGCATGTTGTAATACCAGAAAATAAGGAAGTGCTAAAGCACACACATACATACACACACACACACACACACCACAACATTGGGGGCATGTCACAGGGGCAGTGAAAAAGCTCCCAGTGGCCAAAGCTGAGAAAATTTCAGCAACAAAGTAAGTAAAGTAGTATTGGTTTATGACCCACTGTATAAAATAAACATCCATGAGTCCATACTAGTATACATAAATAATTGAATAGACAAATACACGTAGAGAAGCAAAACCTCCCATGAGAAGAATTCCAAATAATATATGTGCATACTGTGCCGTTAAAAAGGTGCAGTACCACTCCTCACTTCTTAAGTGTGAGCTATACATAGTGACTTCCTTCCAAAGAGCATTTACAGTATGGATAGGGGAAAAATAGTAACTTTACATTGGAGAAAACTGACAAACAATAACTCAGCCAACCAGGTGACAAAGGTTAACAACAACAGTGATTAAGACATGTTGAAAACATGCATCCTTGATATGATATGGTGAAAGTGGCATATCATATGGAGAAAGATTGTCTATCTAATCTTCCTCTTAAAAAAACAGTAACTCCAGTCTAATCATGAGACAAATATCAGACAAATTCCAAATTGTATTAGTCTGTTTTCACACAGCTATAAAGAACTTCCCTGAGACTGAGTAATTAACAAAGAGGTTTAATGGAATCAGAGTGCTGTGTGGGTGGGGAGGCCTCAGGAAACTTACAATCATGGTGAAAGGTGAAAGGACAGCAAGGCACCTTCTGCACAAGGCAGCAGGAGAAAAAGAGAGCAGGCAAAACCACCACTTACAAAACCATCAGCTCTCATGAGAATTCACTATCACTTAACAGTATGGGGGAAACCGTCCTCATAATCCAATCGCCTCCCACCAGGTCCCTTTCTACATATATGGGAGTTACAATTTGAGATGAGACTTGGGTGCGGACACAGAGCCAAACCATATCACCCATTGAGAAACACTCTGCAAAATACCTCACAAGTACTCCTTAAATTTATCAAGGTTATCAAATACAAGAGAAGTCTTAGAAATTGTCACAACCTAGAGGAGCCTAAGAAGATATGACAACTAAATGTAATGTGGTATCCTGGATGGGATCCTGGAACAGAAAAAGGGCATTAGAGGAAAAACTAAGGAGATCTAAATAAAAGATGGGAATTAGTTCATAGTAATGTATCGATATCAGTTCATTAATTATGACAAATGTGCTATATTAACATAAGATGGTAATAGAGGAAACTGGGTGTGGATTCTATAGGAGATCTCTGTTCTGTCTGCTCAATTTTTTCTGTATATCTAAAAGTACTCTATGTTTATCAGTTTATTTAAAAATTAGAAGTATCTTTCACCATATTTTGACTAACTCTATATTATTTGTCTTCTGGCCAACTAACTAGACTGTAAGTCTGTGGAAGACAAGGAACCTCTTTCCTTTCATATTATTTTAGCATGCACTACAAGGTCCCACAGTATGTAGGCAACCAATGTTTGTTAAATTGATGGCAATGGCCTGATAATGTGTAATTTTTAATTACCAAATATTTCTTTTGTAAAATTGAGAAAGATTTACTTAAAACTAAAAAAAAAAGCATATTAAAATCACTCCTGGTTGCATTATGTCTCTTTAGAACCCGGTTAATGTTTTGATATTCTTCTAGACATTCTTTTCCACAGTAAAACTGGGATCATGCATTACCTACTTTTGTTGAAACCTGTTTTCACTAATTATTTGTTATAAATATTTTTCCATCCCATAAATAATCTTCTTAAAACATAGAACGAGAATTTTGTTAGCTAAGTAAGTTTAACTGCTAATGTTTGCCCCAGAACACAGGGAAGGAAGGAAAGAGGCAGAATAAATAGGGAAGAAAAATAGTTGCAGGTGCTTGCAGTGTCTGTGACGCTGGGCATCAGGAATGCATGGCTTGCTGGTGTGACGAGAGTTTGGCAGGCAGAGTGAACACTGGTCTTCCTTGCTTCCACAAATTCACTTTTTTTTTGCAGATAAAATGACTAGAGAGGTAATTTTAATGTCCCCCTGCCCCCCGCTTTTCCACTGCAAATTAGCAGGAAGGATATCCACCAGCAAGTCCAACAGCGTTCTCAGTGCCATGCTATTTCTTTGTCTCATTAGTTGGATGATTCCAAGGCTTGGTGGTCAGTTGGCAGACATTAAATAGTACTGTTGTGTCTTTGTGGGCTCCAGGTTTTCAGCTCAAAGTCACTTTCTGGCCCGTTTGTACAGTGATAAAATATTACCAGGAAAGAACTAATTGAGGAGATGCTGGTTTTCTCTCCTGTCCTTAAAGCATATTAGAGAAGTGACCAGCAGGATATGGGGATTGCAAATCCTCCATCAATTTCTACAAAAAAAAACCAACCTCCACAGAGACCAGGCAGGTTTTTTGTCTATAGAACAAACTGTACTTGTGATCTTTGCCTATAGAACAAACTGTACTTGTGATCTTGCCTTGGTTTTTAGTTAGGGAAATGCTTATATTTCTTTCTTAACCAATTATATGGAAGAAAAAAATGAATCCAATAGGCCTTATCAAAACCAGTTGCTGGGTCTCAAATTCTGTGATATCCATCCCCCTTTGAACATTTGGAAAAAGAATTGAAGCGAAAACTTTTTCTGAGTGGGTTGCTGTGAGTGGATACTTATTTTTGGCTGGCATAACAAGGACATTTAGAAAACAATGAATGTTTATGTGGGGAGCGAAAAAGGCAGTCATGAAAGTGTGGGACCAATGTGGATTTGGGGTTTTGAATAGCATGTGGGTGACTACTGACATTTGAGAACTTTTATCTGGGGTGGATTACGGATGTAGACATTACATGTGTGGGCTCTTAACTGGCATTTAATAATACCAAATCAACAGCTGATTCAGCTTGGTGAAAAGGAAAACCCATGAGTCTATCAATCCTTTTGAGAAAGATACTGTGGGATCGTGTAGATAAGTGTTTCTGGATGTTGGAGAATGTCTATGGCCACTAAAAACCACCATTTCTAAAATAGAACATCAAAATTATGTTTCTTACTGTAGAGAAAATTTCAGGATCGTGTGAGTCCATTATAAATCCCACCCTAGGAAGGTTATTAGAAAAATAATAAAAAGCCCTTCTTTCCTTTCTTCTTCTTCTTTTTTTTTTTTTTGAAGGAGTCTCACTCTGTTGCCCAGGCTTGAGTGCAATGGTGCAATCTCAGCTCACTGCAACCTCCCCCTCCTGGGTTCAAGCGATTCTCCCCCCTCAGCCTCCTGAATAGCTGGGATTATAGGTACCAACCACCACACTCAGCTAATTTTTGTATTTTTAGTAGAGATAGTGTTTCACCCTGTTGGCCAGGCTGGTCTTGAACCCCTGACCTCAGGTGATCTGCCCACCTCGGCCTCCCAAAGTGCTGGGATTACAGGCATAAGCCACCAAGCCTGGCTGAAAAGCACTTCTTAAAGATTGTTTTGATCCTGAGAGATTGCATGTTACTGCAGTATGTAGACTATATACTGGGATCATGGATTCAGAAGGTCTGGTTATTACCTTGCTATGCAATGACAGCAAATCACCAAAGAGTAATCAATAGCATGTTCCTATGATGAGAGTTGATAATGTGGAAACTGAAAGTTTGAGTTCAAATCTTTGGTCCATCTTTTCCTGGCTATGGTGCCATAAGCGAGATGTAGAATCTTTCTGAGCTTCAGTTTTCCTCTACTCTAAAATGAGGATACTGATAATGAATACAAGCTCCACAAGCTCTATCACATTATTATAAGAATGAAAGGAAGAAGATGTGAAAGCCAACTGCCATATGACATGCTATCACAGACCCAAAATTGGCATTTCTATGTGGTTCTAGTTCTGATCTAGGAAGCTTCAAGACCTTGGAATGTGTCATTTAATCACGAGTTGCTTTTACCAACTTTGCTTACACAAAGCCAGCCTGACTCTGTCTCTAGAGCAAAAGGAAAAACTTTCATCCACAGGCATTCCCCCACCAGCATGCAAACAAACTGTTCAAAAAGGCTAAAAAAGGGTAAGCCTTTCCCATGAAGGAGACTTGACTGGCCAGGCACTGTGTTTAAGTAGGAGAAGTTGATGATGGTCACCTAAAATTGTTCTTGAATGCCAAGCTGGTACAGTGAGTAATGCCACACCCAGTATTCCAGTTGGCCTAATAATTAGAGAGGGAAAATCTTCATAACTGTCTCTCCATGAATAACCATGAGGACCTCACAAGAAGGCAGGATCGACTGGGCCACATCTCACAGCCTGGACATGAATAGGAGACCAAGGGTTCCCACAACCAGGGCTTGTAGGACACAAGATCTAAGACTCCTCACATTTTGGACTGTCACCTAAATCTTAAAATTCATACACTGCCTTATCGCTCCCACTACTAAAGTGTAAGCTCCTTGAAGATACGTATGTGACTTGCTCATCAACAGGAAACCATGTGGCAACCAAAGACAAAATACGTGATTTAGAGTTACAAAACCTAGGCTTAAATCTCATCTCTAAAACTCCTTGGCACTATGACATTAACCAGGAAATGCCTAAACCCTTCTAGGTCTTATTATCTGCTCCTGGTTGATAGGAATTATTGCCTTCAACTGGGTAGTTTGGCTTCATTTAAATTTACTTAATATTTACGCTATGTGCTAGGACATACGAGCTTGGTGCTTTTTCCATGTATTCATTCTTGAAGCCTCACAGCTCAATGAGATACAATATTATTACTTCCATTTTGCAGATGTCATCGTTCACCATTTTGAAGAGGTATTAGAATGCCCTGGGACACATTTTTTGGTTGTTCTCTACTCTTTTCCATTTAGACTCACTTCTTGGTTAATATCATCTGGCCTCATGGCTTTAAGTACCAGCTAGATGTCAGTGACTTCCAATTTAATATATTGAGCTCATACCACTTCTTAAATGTTGGATCCACATACCCAACTGCCCACTCAATATCTCAACATTCTCAGGCATATGAGAATGATCTAAGCCAAGCTCGTGATATTCTTCCCCCTCTAAGTGTGATTTTTTTCCAGTTACACCTTTGCTATGGTATTGCCCAAAGTTCGTGTGTTGGAATCTTAATCCCCAAACAACAGTGTTGAGAGGTGGGACCTTTAGGAGATGTTAGGTCATGATGGCCCTGCTCTCATGAATAAATTAATGCCATTATTGCAGGAAAGGGTGTGTTATCACTGCAGTGAGGAGTGGGTGCCTGATAAAAGTATAAGTCTGGCTCCCTCTTCTCCCCACCCACCATGTGCTTTTGCCCTTCCACCTTCCACACTGGGATGATGCTGCAAGTCCCTTGCCAGATGTGGGCCCCTTGACCTTGAACTTCCCAGCCTCCAGAACCATGAGAAATAAATTTATAGTCTTTACAAATTACCCAGTCTCAGGTATTCTGTTACAGCTGATGGACAAAGACAACGCTTCTCAGAAAGTGTTAACTCTGTTCTTTCAATTGCTCAGGCCAAAAATCTTGGATTCACTCTTTAATCCTCTCTTAGTCTGACATTCCACATTCATGAAAACAATCCTGCCAGCACTGCCTCTGAACCCCTCTCCTCTGGGTTCCCACTGCTACTCCGTAGTCTAAGCCATCATTGTCTTTCACCTGGATTATTGCAAAAGCCTCCTAACTGGTCTCGCTACTTCTGACTTTGCCCCATTGTGGTCAGTTCTCAACAAAACAGCCAGAGTAGTGCTGCTGGAATATTGTTTGTTCATGTGTTTGTATTAGTCTGTTCTCACGTTGCTGTAAAGTACTACCTGAGACTGGGTAATTTATAAAGAAAAGAGGTTTAATTGTCTCAGAGTTCAACAGGCTGTACAGGAAGTGTGATGGTTAATACTGAGAGTCACTTGAGTGGATGGAAAGATGCAAATTATTGTTCCAGGTTTGTCTGTGAGGGTGTTGCCAGAGGAGATTAACATTTTAATCAGTGGGCTGGGAAAGGCAGACCCACCTTCAATCCATCTGGGTGGCCACATTCTAATCAGCTGCCAGCATGGCCAGAATAAAAGCAGGCAGAAGAACATGGCAGGACAAGATTGGCTAAGTCTTTTGGCCTGCATCTTTCTCCCATGCTGGATGCTTCTTGCCCTTGAACATCAGACACCAAGTTCTTCAGGCTTTGGACTCTGGGACTTACACCAGTGGTTTGCCAGCGTCTCTCCAGCCTTTGGTCACAGACTGAAGGTTGCAGTACTGGATTCTCTACTTTTGAGGTTTTGGGGCTCGGACTAGCTTTCTGACTCCTCAGCTTGCAGAATCCCTATTGTGGGACTTCAACTTGTAATCGTGTGAGTCAATTCTCCTAATAAACTTTCCTTCATATATACATCTATACATCTATCCTGTTAGTTCTGTCCCTCTGGAGAACTCTGACTAATACAGGAAGAATGGTTGGGGAGGCCACAAGAAACTCACAATCATGGCGGAAGGCAAAGGCAAACACATCTTCACATGGCCAGGAGAGAGAGAGAGTGAACGGGGAAGTCTACACCCCTTTTTTCTTTTATTATGCTTTAAGTTCTAGGGGACATGTGCACAACGTGCAGGTTTGTTATATATGTATACATGTGCCATGTTGGTGTGCTGCACCCATTAACTAGTTATTTACATTAGGTATATCTCCTAATGCTATCCCTCCCTCTTCCCCCCACCCCATGACAGGCCCCAGTGGGTGATGTTCCCCTTCCTGTGTCCAAGTGTTCTCATTGTTCAATTCCCACCTATGAGGGAGAACATGCGGTATTTGGTTTTTTGTCCCTGCCATAGGTTGCTGAGAATGATGATTTCCAGCTTCATCCATGTCCCTACAAAGGACATGAACTCATCCTTTCTTATGGGTGCATAGAATTCCATGGCGTATATGTGCCACATGTTCTTAATCCAGTCTATCATTAGTGGACATTTGGGTTGGTTCCAAGTCTTTGCTATTGTGAATAGTGCTGCAATAAACATACATGTGCATGTGTCTTTATAGCAGCATGATTTATAATCCTTTGGGTATATACCCAGTAATGGGATGGCTGGGCCAAATGGTATTTCTAGTTCTAGATCCTTGAGGAATCACCACACTGTCTTCCACAATGGTTGAACCAGTTTACAGCCCCACCAACAGTGGTAAAAGTGTTCCTATTTCTCCACATCCTCTCCAGCACCTCCTGTTTCCTGACTTTTAATGATTGCCATTCTAACTGGTGTGAGATGGTATCTCATTGTGGTTTTGATTTGCATTTCTCTGATGGCCAGTGATGATGAGCATTTTTTTTGTGTATCTGTTGGCTGCATAAATGTCTTCTTTTGAGAAGTGTCTGTTCATATCCTTTGCCCACTTTTTGATGGGGTTGTTTGTTTTTTTCTTGTAAATTTGTTTGAGTTCTTTGTAGATTCTATTTATTAGCCTTTTGTCAGATGAGTAGATTGCAAAAATTTTCTCCCATTCTGTAGGTTGCCTGTTAACTCTGATGGTAGTTTCTTTTGCTGTGCAGAAGCTCTTTAGTTTAATTAGATCCTGTTTGTCAGTTTTGGCTTTTGTTGCCATTGCTTTTGGTATTTTAGACATGAAGTCCTTGCCCATGCCTATGTCCTGAGTGGTATTGTCTAGGTTTTCTTCTAGGGTTTTTATGGTTTTAGGTCTAATGTTTAAGTCTTTAATCCATCTTGAATTAATTTTTTTATAAGGCGTAAGGAAGGGATCCAGTTTCAGCTTTCTACATATGGCTAGCCAGTTTTCCCAGCACCATTTATTCAATAAGGAATCCTTTTCCCATTGCTTGTTTTTGTCAGGTTTGTCAAAGATCAGATAGTTGTAGCTATGTGGCATCATTTCTGAGGGCTCCGTTCTGTTCCATTGATCTATATTTCTGTTTTGGTACCAGTACCATGCTGTTTTGGTTACTGTAGCCTTGTAGTATAGTTTGAAGTCAGGTAGCGTGTTGCCTCCAGCTTTGTTGTTTTGGCTTAGGATTGTCGTGGTAATGAGGGCTTTTTTTTGTTCCATAAGAACTTCAAAGTGGATTTTTCCAATTCTGTGAAGAAAGTCAGTGGTAGCTTGATTGGGATGGCATTAAATCTATAAATTACCTTTGGCAGTATGGCCATTTTCATGATACTGATTCTTCCTATTCATGAGCATGGAATGTTCTTCCATTTGTTTGTGTCCTCTTTTACTTCATTGAGCAGTGGTTTGTAGTTCTCCTTGAAGAGGTCCTTCACATCCCTTGTAAGCTGGATTCCTAGGTATTTTATTCTCTTTGAAGCAATTGTGAATGGGAGTTCACTCATGATTTGGCTCTCTGTCTGTTATTGGTGTATAAGAATGCTTGTGATTTTTGCACATTGATTTTGTATCCTGAGACTTTGCTGAAGTTGCTTATCAGATTAAGGAGATTTGGGGCTGAGACGATGGAGTTTTCTAAATATACAATCATGTCATCTGCAAAGAGGGACAATTTGATTTCCTCTTTTCCTAATTGAATACCCTTTATTTCTTTATGCTGCCTGATTGCCCTGGCCAGAACTTCCAACACTATGTTGAATCGGAGTGGTGAGAGAGGGCATCCCTGTCTTGTGCCAGTTTTCAAAGGGAATGCTTCCAGTTCTTGCCCATTCAGTATGATATTGGCTGTGGCTTTGTCATAAATAGCTCTTATTATTTTGAGATACGTCCCATCAATACCTAATTTATTAAGAATTTTTAGCATGAAGGGCTGTTGAATTTTGTCAAAGACCTTTTCTGCGTCTATTGAGATAATCATGTGGTTTTTGTCTTTGGTTCTGTTTATATGCTGGATTACATCTATTGATTTGTGTATGTTGAACCAGCCTTGCATCCCAGGGATGAAGCACACTTGATCATGGTAGATAAGCTTTTTTGATGTGCTGCTGGATTCAGTTTGCCAGTATTATTTTATTGAGGATTTTTGCATCGATGTTCATCAAGGATGTTGATCTAAAATTCTCTTTTTTTGTTGTGTCTCTGCCAGGCTTTGGTATCAGGATGATGCTGGCCTCATAAAATGAGTTAGGGAGGATTCCCTCTTTTTCTATTGATTGGAATAGTTTCAGAAGGAATGGTACCAGCTCCTCCTTGTACCTCTGGTAGAATTCGGCTGTGAATCCATCTGGTCCTGGACTTTTTTTGGTTGGTAGGCTATTAATTATTGCCTCAATTTCAGAGCCTGTTATTGGTCTATTCAGGGATTCAACTTCTTAGTCTTGGGAGGGTGTATGTGTCGAGGAATTTATCCATTTCTTCTACATTTTCTAGTTTATTTGCATAGAGATGTTTATAGTATTCTCTGATGGTAGTTTGTATTTCTGTGGGATCGGTGGTGATATCCCCTTTATCATTTTTTATTGTGTTTATTTGATTCTTCTCTCTTTTCTTCTTTATTAATCTTGCTAGTGGTCTATCAATTTTGTTGATATTTTCAAAAACTCTCAGACCACACTGCAATCAAACTAGAGCTCAGGATTGAGAAACTCACTCAAAACCGCTCAAGTACATGGAAACTGAACAACCTGCTCCTGTATGACTACTGGGTGCATAACAAAATGAAGTTAGAAATAAAGACGTTCAGCTTAAGGAGATTTTGGGCTGAGACAATGGGGTTTTCTAGATATACAATCATGTCATCTGCAAACAGGGACAATTTGACTTCCTCTTTTCCTAATTGAATACCCTTTATTTCCTTCTCCTGCCTGATTGCTCTGGCCAGAACTTCCAGCACTATGTTGAATAGTAGCGGTGAGAGAGGGCATCCCTGTCTTGTGCCAGTTTTCAGAGGGAATGCTTCCAGTTTTTGCCCATTCAGTATGATATTGGCTGTGGGTTTGTTGTAGATAGCTCTTATTATTTTGAGATACGTCCCATCAATACCTAATTTATTGAGAGTTTTTAGCATGAAGGGTTGTTGAATTTTGTCAAAGGCCTTTTCTGCATCTATTGAGATAATCATGTGGTTTTTGTCTTTGGTTCTGTTTATATGCTGGATTACATTTATTGATTTGCGTATGTTGAACCAGCCTTGCATCCCAGGGATGAAGCCCACTTGATCATGGTGGATAAGCTTTTTGATGTGCTGCTGGATTCGGTTTGCCAGTATTTTATTGAGGATTTTTGCATCAATGTTCATCAAGGATATTGGTAAGCTGATTAGCAACTTCAGCAAAGTCTCAGGATACAAAATTAATGTACAAAAATCACAAGCATTCTTGTACACCAATAACAGACAAACAGAGAGCCAAATCATGAGTGAACTCCCATTCACAATTGCTTCAAAGAGAATAAAATACCTAGGAATCCAACTTACCAGGGATGTGAAGGACCTCTTCAAGGAGAACTACAAACCACTGCTCAATGAAATAAAAGAGGATACAAACAAATGGAAGAACATTCCATGCTCATGGGTTGGAAGAATCAATATCGTGAAAATGGCCATACTGCCCAAGGTAATTTATAGATTCAATGCCATCCCCATCAAGCTACCAATGACTTTCTTCACAGAATTGGAAAAAACTACTTTAAAGTTCATATGGAACCAAAAAAGAGCCCGCATCGCCAAGTCAATCCTAAGCCAAAAGAACAAAGCTGGAGGCATCACGCTACCTGACTTTAAACTATACTACAAGGCTACAGTAACCAAAACAGCATGGTACTGGTACCACAACAGAGACATAGATCAATGGAACAGAACAGAGCCCTCAGAAATGATGCCGCATAGCTACAACTATCTGATCTTTGACAAACCTGACAAAAACAAGAAATGGGGAAAGGATTCCCTATTTAATAAATGGTGCTGGGAAAACTGGCTAGCCATATGTAGAAAGCTGCAACTGGATCCCTTCCTTACACCTTATACAAAAATTAATTCAAGATGGATTAAAGACTTATATGTTAGACCTAAAACCATTAAAATCCTACAAGAAAACCTAGGCAATACCATTCAGGACATAGGCGTGGGCAAGGACTTCATGTCTAAAACACCAAAAGCAATGGCAACAAAAGCCAAAATCGACAAATGGGATCTCATTAAACTAAAGAGCTTCTGCACAGCAAAAGAAACTATCATCAGAGTGAACAGGCAACCTACACAATGGGAGAAAATTTTTGCAACCTACTCATCTGACAAAGGGCTAATATCCAGAATCTACAATGAACTCAAACAAATTTACAAGAAAAAAACAAACAACCCCATCAAAAAGTGGGCAAAGGACATGAACAGACACTTCTCAAAAGAAGACATTTATGCAGCCAAAAAACACATGAAGAAATGCTCCTCATCACTGGCCATCAGAGAAATGCAAATCAAAACCACAGTGAGATACCATCTCACACCAGTTAGAATGGCCATCATTAAAAAATCAGGAAACAACAGATGCTGGAGAGGATGTGGAGAAATAGGAACACTTTTACACTGTTGGTGGGACTGTAAACTAGTTCAACCATTGTGGAAGTCAGTGTGGCGATTCCTCAGGGATCTCGAACTAGAAATACCATTTGACCCAGCCATCCCGTTACTGGGTATATACCCAAAGGACTATAAATCATGCTGCTATAAAGACACATGCACACGTATGTTTATTGCGGCACTATTCACAATAGCAAAGAGTTGGAACCAACCCAAATGTCCAACAACGATAGACTGGATTAAGAAAATGTGGCACATATACACCATGGAATACTATGCAGCCATAAAAAATGATGAGTTCGTGTCCTTTGTAGGGACATGGATGAAACTGGAAAACATCATTCTCAGTAAACTATCGCAAGGACAAAAAACCAAACACCGCATGTTCTCACTCATAGGTGGGAATTGAACAATGAGAACTCATGGACACAGGAAGGGGAACATCACACTCCGGGGACTGTTGTGGGGTGGGGGGAGGGGGGAGGGACAGCATTAGGAGATACACCTAATGCTAAATGACGAATTAATGGGTGCAGGAAATCAACATGGCACATGGATACATATGTAACAAACCTGCACATTGTGCACATGTACCCTAAAACCCTAAAGTATAATAAAAAAAAAAAAAAAAAAAAAAAAAAAAAAAAAAAAAAAAAAAGAAATAAAGACGTTCTTTGAAACCAATGAGAACAAAGACACAACATACCAGAATCGCTGGGACACATTGAAAGCAGTGTGCAGAGGGAAACTTATACCACTAAATGCCCGCAAAAGAAAACATCATTCTCAGTAAACTATTGCAAGGACAAAAAACCAAACACCGCATGTTCTCACTCATAGGTGGGAATTGAACAATGAGAACTCATGGACACAGGAAGGGGAACATCATACTCCGGGGACTGTTGTGGGGTCGGGGGAGCAGGGAGGGACAGCATTAGGAGATATACCTAATGCTAAATAATGAGTTAATGGGTGCAGCAAACCAACATGGCACATGGATGCATGTGTAACAAACCTGCACATTGTGCACATGTACGCTAAAACCTAAAGTATAATAATAAAATAAAATAAAATAAATAAAATAAATAAGTACTAAAAAAAAAAAAAAAGAAAGCAGGAAAGATCTGAAGTTGATACCGTAACATCACAATTAAAAGAACTAGAGAAGCAAGAGAAAACACATTCAAAAGCTAGCAGAAGGCACGAATTAACTAGGAAGTCTACACACTTCTAAACAACAAGGTCTCATGAGAACTCATTCGAGACAACACTAAGAGGATGGTGCTAAGCCATTAGAAACCACCCCATGATCCAATCACCTCCCCACCAAGTCCCTCCCCCAACATTGGGGATTACAATTCAACATGTGATCTGAGTGGGGATACAGAATCAAGCCATGTCAGTGTCCCTCTGCTCTACACCCTCTGATGGTTGCTTATCTCATCAGCTTAAAATCCAAGTCCTTACAATTAGCTGTGAAGACTTTGTGATCCGCCACCTCTTCATGGCCTCTCTGACCTCATGTCCTATTAACCTCACCCTACCTGACTCTTCTCCCTGCCTTCTTGCAGCCTGGCTCCTTCTCTGAGACACTGAGCACAGAGCCTTTGTGCTTGCTGCCACTCTGCGTGGGGTTCTCAGCTCTCACATATCCTCTGAGCTCTTTTCCTTACTTCCTTCAGCCTCATCTACAGCTTTCTTAGTGAATGTCTCAAAAAAAAAAAAAAAAAAATTTCCGGTCACCCAACTCCAACATTTCTGATCCCCCGTCCCTGATTTACCTTTCTTCTTAACATGCATCATTGCATATTTCACTTGTTTCTTACCTGTCTTTCCCTCTAGAATGAGACCACCACCAGGGCACACATGCCTGTCTGATTCAGAGCTATGCTACCAATGTCTAGTGCCAGTGCCTGACTCTGAGTAGGTGCTCAATATATATTTGGGAAATTAATGGATAATGAAACAGGACCTCAAAGAGATTAAGAAATTTTCCTCACTCAAAGAGGTCAAAACAGGCAGGATTATTTGCAGTCTGAGTCTTAAGTTCTCTCTGCCATTGGGAAAGGCGGGATGCAGGCTCTACTGGCTTTGGTCCACTCATGTCTGAAGGCCTCTGAAGTGCTGTTCTTGCCAAAAAGTGTTTTTTAGAACTCTTTGCAAGGGTGCCCCAGTGAGTAAGACCTGCAGTGGTGCCTGGCACATAACAAGCTGACACTGCTAACTCCTGGAGTTCTGTATATAACCCAAATTCATAGCCCTTGACATAGCCTGTCAGCTTTCACTGTCTTCGCTTCTAAATTTGTATGATCTTAGCATAATTAGCCCAGTTTTTGTCATTCCACAACTGCTAAGTATGCAGTGGTTGTGGCGTGTTATGGCTCCTCTCAGAAGCAGATGACATATCATGAAATATTTATTAAAAAAACAAGTACAGGCTTCCTTAATTATTACCACTGACAGCTTTTCTCTCAATGTCCAGGAGAGGTGAGGCTGTGTACTGCAGAACCTCTTGAATATGATAATGTCCTTTTGATCTTTAATTTTCCTCTTATGCATCGGAGTACATTTTACAGCTTCTCTGAAAAGTTCCCCTCAGCCTCACTGGCTGCTTGTTTATTTTCCCCAATGTGTAATGCCTTTCGTTTTATCCTTTGTATTTCATAGGCTGTTACAGATGAATAAATACTGCCCCAACTGCTCTAGCCTTTAAAACTATTATTGCTCATTAACTCTCTTGGCTAGAATTATCCAGAAAATACACACTGGGGTTGTTTCCTGTTTTGTGTATTAATGTTAAAAGTATCATGTCTTTCTCTGGGACCCCTGAAGTGTATTCTTAGAAGTAGGGAGACAGGTCTTGGGCACAAGTTAATGACTTCTGATCTTTGCTATGGAGGGCATGCTTGTTGCTTAAGAGAACTACCAGTTCTTGGATGAGCAAGTCAAATCAGGCAGTGAAAAGTACTTTAGCTTTTCACAGGGACCCTGGAGCTCACAGGAGGGAAATAGATTCAATAAAGATGGTTGGTATTGCTCTTCTTCTTACCCTGGTTCCTACCTCCCTCCTGTCTTCTCTCTGTTTCTTTCCTTTTTTGCCTTTTGTCCCACAGTTCCCTTCTGTGCAAATATGAGAAACTCATTTTTAATAAATTGTCACATGTAACAAAGCCCAGGGTGTCACACCGCTACAAAATGCACCCAGAGGACAAAAAGCCTCTCCTGTGTGAGGATCATGGGATCATTAACTAGACAGCCACACTGCAACAGGAACACAGCATCTTGTCTTTCCTCCACTGTCCTAAGCTGCTTCTTTTTGGAGAAGCTGAAGAAATTGAAATGTATGGACAGTTTTTGCACTAAGATCTCAAAATACACTAGTCCCCCTTTGCCTTTGGAGGATATCTTCCAAGACTCCCAGTGGATGCCCAAAACTAAATAGTACCAAACCTTATATAGACTATGTTTTTTCCTATATATACCTATGATAAAGTTTAATTTACCAATTAGATACAGTAAGAGATTAACAAAAACTAGTAATAAAATAGGACAATTATAACAATACCCAGAACAGTGTGCCATTTAAAACTTATGAAATATCTCTGAAACTTTCCATTTAGTATTGCGAACCACAGTTGACCACGGGTAAATGAAACCATGGAAAGAAAAACCATGGATGAGGAGGGAACTACTGTAGTCATTTACCCTTTCCCAATGAGAGAAGTAGAAGCTAATGTAATGATCCCTACTTCATAGGTGGTGAAGCTGAGAAATTGAGAAGCTAAGGTCAAAAATCAAAGTGGAAACTGAAGGTAAATAGAGGAAGTACTTAATACATACAGAAGAACATATAGGACACAGTTAGACATAAAATACAATAACAAAAAGGATACTGAAAACATGCTATCTGACTCAAGAACTAGAACAGTATTAAAACAACTGAATTTGCCTGAATATACTCTCAAGTTAACTGCACTCTTAAATTTTGTGTTTATTATTTTTGCAAAATAGTATTACCCTATTTGCTTACATTTCTAAACAATATATTATCTCATTTTGGTTGTTTTCAAGTTTTAAAAAATGGTGACATATAATAAATGGTTCTGTGACTGAGTTTTTTTCACAAATACAACATGGCCCTATCAGAAACGATACTTGGGGTCTGTTCTAGTCTGTTTTCATAGTGCTATAAAGAATTGCCTGAGACAGGGTAATTTATAAAGGGAAGAGATTTAATTGACTCACGATTCAGCATGGCTGGGGAGGCCTCGGGAAACTTACAATCATGATGAAAGGTGAAGGAGAAGCAAGGCACCTTCTTCACAAGGTGCTACAAAGGAGAGGGGCCAAGCAAAGGGGAGAAGATCCCCTTACAAAACCATCAGATCTTCTGAGAACACACTCACTATCATGAGAACAGCATGGGATAAACTGCCCCCATGATTCACTTACTTCCACCTGGTCTCTGTCTTGACACTTTTGGATTATGGAGATTATAATTCAAGATGAGATTTGCGTGGGGACACAAAAGCTAATCATATCAGGGTCCAAAAAATTTAAGCACATAAAATGTGAGGTCACACTATTGCCAGACTAATAAAATGATAAGAGCAAGCCTGAAAAGCCAGTGGGCTAGAATTCTGGAAGTCCAGGTGCACCATTCAAATCCACCCTGTTCCTGGTTGCTCTAATGGCAGTCGTCTGTTCCTATCACTGGGGACAATCCTGCAGTCTGTTTCAACATTTGGATGACAGTCACCCAGTAGAGCTAAGTAACCTGCACTGGATTGTGATAAGAATATTTTAGGCCACTGAGATTTGGGGTGTTTTTTGAGTGTCTGGTTTGCATTATCCTGATAAATACAGCCCCTTTCTAGCTCAAATAACTTTTTTTCAGATTTTGCCTTATCTGTTTGTCTCTTGATCAGACTCACAAGAGATTTGTTGACTTTTCTAGTCTTTTCAAAGAACTGACTTTTGACTTAATGAATTATCTCTATTTAAACGTTATGTTTTTTATTTTGCTTTAAAATTTTTTCTTCTATTTACCTTGAGTCTATGTGGTTGTTTTTGGTTTTAGTTCCTTTAACTAGTTGCTTAGCTCATTAATTTTCAGCCTTTCTTTTTTTTTCTTATATGTATATCTAGAGCCATAAATTTTCTTGAAGCACTAGTTTTGGTCCATGTCACAAGTCTCAGTTTGTAGTTATATCAGTTAGAATAGTATACACAAGCTGCAGTAATAAACATGTCCAAATTCTTGTTTGATTAAAACAACTAAGGTTCTTTCTAATAAGTTCACAGTTGATGCAGATAATGTTGGTTCATGGACCACACCTTGAGATGCACTGCTTTAAATTCATTTTTCCTCCTTACTAAATGGTACCTTAAGCTTAGTAGTAGCTATGACATGAGCTATGTACCTTAATTTATGAAATAGGTAAGTATCCTCTATCCTGGAAGTCACTTATTCCTTTTTGTTATCTGGTCAGACATCCTCTGAGGGCTTATCTTGAAGGTATTAATCCTGCTTTCTGGGTAGGGAATTTGAGGCAGAAACAAGTTTCCTACCAAGGCAGTAGCAAGTAGTTAGCCCTGGTTGCTGACCTGACATGGCCTTATTCAATCATCCGAGCCATATGTAAAGGCACTTCGCAGAGCTCATGCAGTGTGTCACTCCATACCCCATCCTTTTCCCTGACCTGCCCACCTTGAAAGGCACCCAACAAATTGAAACTCTGTTGGACAGGTTAAATCTTAGTATATCTACCAAACCTGCATTCCACTTAAACGAGGGTCCTTCCTCATAAATCGACATTGGAGCACCCTATGAACCTATCCCACCACTGACTGGGTGAGAGGCAAATAGCCAAGTGGGAAATCTCCATGCAACAAGTATAATGAGGATTAACTGGACAGCTCAGGTTCTTATTACCATGAAGCCAGAGGTATTATAATTCCTGTTCTTTCCATGATATGAGGTTATAAAGCTCTTCATGTACAAAAAGTTGAAAATTTTATTTTTGTTCACCTGTGGTGCCAGCTACTCTGGAGGCTGAGGTGAGAGAATCACCTGAGCCTAGTTGGTCAAGGATACAGTGAGCAATGATTGGGCCACTGCTCTCCAGCATGGGTGACAGAGACCCTGTCTCAAAAAAAAAAAAAAAAAAAAAAAAGAGAGAGAGAGAGAATTTTTTCCAACTCTAGGCTCATAAGAACATAATTCTTGACTGTTCAAAAGGCAGTGGCCATACCAAGGATGAGAAGTAGGAATGGTCTGCCCCTGGGCAGAAATGAGTATTTTAAAATTGCCTGCAAGGTGATAATTTAAAAAAAAAAAACAGACTTGTGTGTTTTATTATTGTTTTCACATTTTCTATAGATAAGGCACCATCTTATTATCTGTATCTGGGACTGAGTACTCTCACCAGCTGCTGCCACTGTCTAAAGGACAGGTTTCTAGGGGTTGAGGGCAGGGGGTGATGAGCAAGAGTGGAGCTCTCCATCATTGGGATTAGAGGGGAGGGTGTATATCCCTCCATGCAGCACCTAGGGGAGGCAGCCCTATGACAGTGGTGGTATGTGAATGTCTGGAGCGTAAGGACTACATGCTGTGACTTTGGGAGCCAAATCCTAAAGCGAGTGGACGCCATGAGCATATCTGAATGAATTTGGGGGGATTTAGTCAAGGAACATTCTAGCTGCTATCCACAATGAACTATGAATATCAGAATCTCTTGCCCAATCTCACTAGACTTCCGTAGGTTCCAAGGTTCTTATTTATCATTTCTCCGAAATGACTAAGATTAGATTTCTACCAGTGTGTTAATGGGGGGTGGTGATATTAGATTTGATCTAATTTGGAAAAATTAGGGAATGTGATGTTTCCTGTGTTTGTGTGTCAAGAAGCAGTAATAAATCTTATGCTATCTTGCTTTTTTCCATATTTGTTCTTCTAATAACTCCTATGGCTTGAGGAAACCTGAGTGATCCTTTATTCCTTGGAGATAAAAGGGGTCAGCCTGACTCGGAAACATATCTCAAAATTCATGTTTCCCCAAATAGCTGCTTGCTATGTTCAAGTTAAAGGGAGAAATACCCCAGTTTCAGGTAGAAGTTAGAGTCTCGGGAAATTAATCACCAGCACCAATTTTTTCTTTCCAGTGGTATCTAGCAGGCCCCCTTTCCTGTTCACTGAGACATTCTGGGCAGTAATAAGCAGGAACCTGAGTCTCCTGAGGAGGAAGAAGAAAACTGTATCTCTACAAATATAGGGCATCTCGTCCTCCCGTTCCTACTGAAGCTTATTTGGCAGGTCATCATTTTTCCACAGGCTGTCTGATCCCTCTGGACAGTATGCTACTGCCCTCCTTCAGTGACTGTTGCTGTTGCCAGCCCAGCCTGTGTCCCTGCAAAGCAAGATCAGTGCCTCCCTGACCTTGAAGTCACCATCAGATTATTGTTGGGTTCTCAAATTCTTTAATAGTAGGCTTTCAGAAGCCCAGATTGGATCATACCTGGGAATGAATTTTTCCCCCAACACAGAAGAAAATTCAGAGACTGTGAATGTTATTATCTTGAATGATACAGAGTTCATTTGGGGCTTTAATTAGAAAGATTTGAATTCTCACCCCATGATCAAATATTCTTTCTCATCCAAAGAATTAGGACTTGGCCACAGCAACTATATCAATTCAGGGTCTCAGAAAAGGCTGAAAAGTAAAAGTAGTCTATTTTCTTAATTCACTCATCTTTTGAGGGTGTTTTCTCTGGTCTCAGTGCTCCCTATTTCTTTGGGGCAATAAGAGAACCCCACCCCACCTCCATTCTGGCCTTAATTTTTTTGAAACTCTTCCTTCCCTGAAAGATACATTAAAATTCATCTGGATTGATGTAATGCTGGGATAAATTTAAGATTAGGTTAGAATAGCCAGTATATTGATGTATTGCTGCAAAAACTCAGCCCACAATTTGGTGGTTTAAAACAACAATATTGATATATTATCACTTCCAGTTTCTATTGCTCATTTCTTGCTTCAGTCTCTTGCACAGTTGCAGTCCCATGTTGGCTAGGGCTACAGTCATTTGAAGGCTTGAGTGGGGTGGAAGGACCTACATCCTACATGATTCTTTTACATGCCTGACAATGTGCTGCTGGCTGTTGGTTGGAGCTCCAGTTCCTCTCTACCATGTTGCGTGAGAGTTCTCAATGCATGGCAGCTGGCTTTCCCAATGTGAGTGACCCAAGACCAAGGTAGAAATTGTGATGCCTTTTATGTCCTAGCCTTGGAAATCACTGCCACTTTCCCTGTATTCTATTGGTAGAGACAAAAGTACACCCAAGTTCAAAGGGAGAGAACATTAACCCTAATGCATGATGGAGAAGTGTCAAGGTCACAGTGTAAGAAGAGCATGTGGGATGGGATATGTATCATTGCAGCCATTTCTGGAAAACATAATCTGCCATAATGGCTAATGAAAAATGCCATTAGTGTCCCAGGGGTAATTATTGAAAACAGGGGTTACTTAGGTTTCTTAGGGCACAAAGCCTTATCACAAAGCCCGAATAGATAATGTTGGAAATAGGGTTGTTATTTGTGATGTAATCTAGGATAGGAACCAGAAACCATATATGAGAGATTCAGAAATGAGTGAGATTTAGAATCTGACTTAGGAGATCTCACAAGTGTAAAAAAAAGGCAAAATATTAGCATTTACAATTTGAGAATGCTCCACTCTTCTCTCCTCCCAACATTTGCTTAAAATAAAAAGTTCTGAGATAGTTTTGACTTAGGGAAGCTCTGACTTCAGAAGACAGGTTCTTCGGGCTTTGGAAATGCAGAGTTAAGAAAAAGGGGCTGGGAGAGTGGGATGAGAGTGGAGAGTAAAATGCAAAGAATGGAGAGAAAGGTAAAGGATTTAGGCCTACCATAGTGAGCTCATCTACTAGTGGCCTGAGATGAAGGAGGAGTTGGGAGTATAGTCTGACATTTGTTACAGAGCAGTTGTTGGCTGTGAGGGTAGGTGAGGAAAGAGGATTTCAGGTGTTTGGACTGTGCATTTGATATGTTTTAGAGTTCTTGATGGATTTGGCCAAAGAAAGAGATTCCTTTTAGGTTAATTTTGCCCCCTGAACTGTACTTTTGGAATGGGATTCATCTCAAAGTCAGTCACTTGGGTGTTGGGGTTCAAGAGCTCAGAAATGAAAAGTGTCATTAGCAGTACGATCTCTGAAGTCCCATAGATCTGGGTACAAATCCTGGCTTATCACAAACTAGCTTTGGGCCTTGGGACAAATTCTCCACATGTCTACCTCCAGTCAAATGAGGTAGTGTGTTTCTAAGTCTTCTCTATTAGAATGTTTTCTCCAGCATTTTAAATACTAGACTTTATGCAGTAGATTCAGCCCCAAATCATATGACTTCCTACAGTTTGGCATCCAGGCAAAATCAGGGCTTTGAAAAACAGTCTCTGAGGCAGAATAATACGAAGAGCCGCTTAAAATAGAGATTTTCCAGCAAATCCAGGGCAAAGGACTCTTCGTTTAAGACAATTAAAGTTTTTCAGCCTTTGCTGTGGAAACTGGGGCAAGCTACCTGGCTCTTCAGCTTCTATGTGGCATAACATTCGCATCAGGGAGGAAAAAATGTTGTAAAAGAATTAAGAAAAATCCTGCTAAAATCTTAATTGTTTCAAAAACACCCAAATTCTAATATGTCCGGATTAGATTTTAACTTTTCTTCCAGGCTATTTAAAGTGATAGTGAAGGTGGAAACTGAGACCAAATATCCACTTTCCCTTCAAACTTACAGTTTTATTCTGGAAAAATGTTCAGACATTTTTTTTTTATTGGAAGCTTAGAGGGCAGTTTCCTTCTCTGGTATAAAAAGGAAGAGTTTCAATATGACTCATATGTAATTTGAAATTATGTTTTAAAGATTTTACTTTTTTTCTATCCTTTTTTCCAACCTGTAGGATTATACTTGAATCTAGGGTCTTATGTTGCTGAAGGTAATAATGACAGTAATTGAATATGAAAAACCTGTAATATTCTGAAGCCTTCATCTGCCCTGAAATTGGTTATTTCTTCCTTCTTTTTTCCTTTCCTCTCCTCCTCTTTCTCTGAGCATCATCTATATGGTGACATGTCTGCCATTTTTTGAGCCAGTTGCAAGGCCCAGAACTTTTCACATATTCTCTCATTTAATTTTCATGACAACTCTCTGAGGCTCATTTTATTATCTCTAGCTTAGACGTGGAAAAATATGAACCAATATTGACACATTATTAAATGGAATCCATAGTTTGTATTAAGGTTCTCTGTTGTATGTTCTATGGATTTTGACAAATGCATAATGTCATGTATCCACCATTACAGTATCATTTAGAAGAGTTTTCTCACCTAATAAATAGTTTCTATGTTCTACCTATTCATCCTTGCCCCCACCTCTCTGAGCCCCTGGCAACTGCTTCTATTTTCACTGTCAAATTGTTTTGCCTTTTCCAGAATGTCACATGGTTAGAATCATACAGTAAAATCTGCAGGGTAAGTTGGCTGGCTGGAGATCCAGGGCAGGGCTGATGGGGTAGTTCGACTTTGAAGGCAGTCTCCTGGCAAAATTCCTTCTTCATCAGGGAACCTCACTCTTTTTCTATTAAGGCCTTCAGCTGATTAGAGGAGGTCCACCCACATTATAAAGGGTAATCTGCTTTACTCAAAGTCTACTGATTTAAATGTTAATCTCAGCTAAAAAAAAAAATGCATTCACAGAAACATTTTCAATAATGTTTGACCAAATACCGGGGTCCAATGACCTAGTCAAGCTGACACATTAACCATCATACTTAGCGCGTTAATTTAAAGTCTCTTCAATGTTTTTTTGTCACTTCATAGCTCATTTCTTTTTACAGCTGAATAATACTCCATCGTACGGACGTACCACAGTTGTTGATGAACATCTTGGTTGCCTCCAGTTTTTGGCAATTATGAATGAAGCTGCTCTGAACATTCATGTGCGGGTTTTTGTGTGGACATAATGCTGGATGATATGGTAAGACTACATATATCTTTGTAAGAAACTGCCAGCTCTGGAGTGGCTGTACCATGTTGTATTTCCACTAGCAATGAATGAAAGTTCCTATTGTTCCATATCTTCAGCAGCATATGGTGTTGTCAATATTTTTTAGCCATTCTGATAGGTGTGTAATGATATTTCACTGTTGTTTTAACTTGCAATTCTCTAATGACATATGATGTTCATCATCTTTTTCTATGCTTATTTGCCAGCTGTATGTCTTAGTTGGTGACGCATCTATTCAGATCTTTTGGCCATTATTTGAGTTTTGTTTTTCTATTGTTGAGTTTTACGAGTTCTTTGTATATTGTAGACGCAAGTTCTTTATCAGATACGTGTACTGCAAATATTTTAACCATCTGTGGGCTTGTCTTTTCTTTTTCCTAAGTTTTATTGCTTTTTAAAAAGACAGTCTTTCTGAAATCCCAGCACTTTGAGAGGCCAAGGTGGGAAGATCACCTAAGGTCAGGAATTCGAGACAAGCCTGACCAACAGGGTGAAACCCTGTCTCTACTAAAAATAAAAAAATTAGCTGGGTGGTGGTGCATGCCTGTAATCCCAGCTACTTGGGAGGCTGAGGCAGGAGAATTGCTTGAACCCAGGAGGTGGAGGTGGCAGTGAGCCAAGACCATGCCATTACACTCCAGCATGGGTGACAGAGCAAGACTCCATCTCCATAAATAAATAAATAGTCTTTCTAAATTATTAAAATTTTGAAATTTCCCATTTCTGCAACTTTATCAAATGTTGCCAGTTGAAGGAAACAAAACAACACCAAACTCTTCAAGAAGGGAAATAAATTTTTTCCATTGTTCATATTTACATAGACTATTATTGAGTTTCCAAACACGTGCATCTCTCCTCCACTGGCATTCACTCTACTTTAACCAGAGTATCCACAGTATGGGACCACATGCCACAGTTATGCAAATAAATGACAAATTTGACCACTGTTAATAAAAGTAGTCGGGATTGTTCCTTATCTTCTGTAGACAAATGCAATGTGCTCCCCTTCTCAGTGATTCTCAGGTCTTCTAAGATTAGGCAGGTTTATGACACTCTTCCTACTCATTGTGTATTCACTCCACTGAACTGGGTGGATTGTCTTTGAGAATTCTTTTTCAGTGTTTAGACTTCCACTCATCCCTTTGTATTCAGCCTAGGCTAGATTATGCTGCAGTGACAGTCCAAAAGTCTTTGATCAAAACTTCCACATTGCACTTCATGTCCATCAAAGGTATTCTCAGCAATCCAATCTGATGGAGGCTGGACCATCTGGAACATTGCTACTGGCTTGCTAGAGCCAGGAAAACAGGAATGTGAGGATGGCCCAGTGGGTCCTAAATTTCTCAGCCCAGAACTGACACAAGTTTCTTAGGTCATATCAAGTCTCATGACCATATCAAATTTGAAAGGGGCAAGGAAATACAATCCCAACATGTACCTAAAGGAAGAGACAAGACATACCAGTGAATAGCCCTAATGACAACCACAACCTTACATCTGGGAATCCTGAGACATCCAGGCTGTGATTGATAATTATCATATAAGAGCTACTAAGGGGTCCTGTGTGGGACTTTTCAGTTTTTGAGAAATTGCTGATAACCCTTACCTGAGATCAAAACACACCTTGTTACTCTCACATTCAGCCAAATGACTCTCACCTATTATGGGATTTGCTGAGAAATGCCAGTTTAATGGAACTGCACTTGAACACATCCTCTCTTCTCTTGGGGGAGTGGGGATAGGGTGGGATGGGACTCATTTTGTTTCCCTTCCTGGGGGGATGGATGTGGATGAGAAAATCACTTTAGAAAGCTTAGTGGTTTTTCAAGAAGGAAAGACGAGCATCATCCTTTGCCACTTGCTTGTTCACTGCCTACCTTTGAGTTCCCAATGTGGGGCAAAAGGCATTGCTGAATTGATTGGTGGTATGACCATAAAATGGATCCAATCTATGCCCTTAGTAAAACAGCCTCGTTGTCTGGACTAACACCGGAGATTCATTGTCTCATGGCCATGGAGAACAACGACATGGACACACAAAGAGCGAGGTTAAGAGTGGCTTAAAGAAAGAGAATAGCTCTCTACTGCAGAGAGGAGTCCTGGAGAAATGAGTTGCTGGATCCACGGTGAAATTCAGGGCTTTTTATAGATGAGCTGGTGGGGAGGCAGTGCCTGATTTACATAGGGTGCAAAAAACTGGTTGGACCAGGTGTGTTTGCATAGGGCACGAATCTCTGGCTGCCCCCACCCCAGTCTTTTATTATGCAGGCAGGTTCTCTGTCTGAGCTGTGCCATGTTGCCCACTTATCTATTACTGTACATGTGGTAACAAAAAAAGGGAAGGTGAAGCCTCCATGTTGGACATGCCTGGCCCCCAGATAGCCCTTTTCTATTGGCGCTGCTTCCGGCATTCCCCCATGCAAGCATCTAGCTTCCTTTTTATGTTTGCAGCTTAATTTTTCAGGCTGTTCTGTTAGAAAAGTAATAATTTAGGGGGCTGCTTTTGGTTAGAAGGGAAAAATCCACTGAGGACACTTTTGCCCTCCCTATCTGCCTAAATAATTCATTTTTACCTCCTATATCAATAGGGCATGAGAACTGGGCTGGAGAGAAATGATAAGAATTAGGGCCTCAGGTTTGTGTGAGACCCACCTAGGTATGAAGCAAATGGGCTGGAGTCAAGCAGATGTGGCTCAGTGCTACCAGCAGGAACATGGGGGCAAATCCATTGAGAAGTAATCGATACTAGGGAAGCTAGTTGGGATGGAGCTTCTCACCTGGTTTGTCTTTTTGGGGTCTGCAAAAGCCTACAACTCTGTAGACCATGATCTATCAACTTTCATGACAAAGAAAAATAAAAGAGCCATCTAGTCAATGTTACACAGGATAGTTCACACAAAGAAGTGGCCATTACCATCCATAAAGAGAACAGCCAGTGCATCATGGTGCCGTAATCTAAGGACATAGAACACATTACTTTTTCTCCCTCCCTGTTGAAGGAAGAGGAGCAAGAGCAGGGTTTGGGATAGAAGATGAGGTGTTGGCACACATACCTCCTTCCCTCTAAGCTACTGGTTCCGTAAATCTAGCCTGTGCTGGTAAGGGAGAAGAAAAACAGTTTGGGCTGAGTGTGAAATTGAAGATGGGTAACACTAAGTCTTGATCAAAATAAGACTGGTTTAATAACCAATAATGACTGAAAAGTCATGGGGTTGAAATGAGATATACTAAAAGAGTTTGCTCTATAGTGATAAAGATGAGCTTTGACAACAACACACAGGTACCATCAGGTAACAAAAAAATAAAACTCTTCCATTTTATACCTCAGTTGAGACTGTAATCTAACAGGCCCCATATAATAATAACTCACATTGGTATAGTGCCTTGTAGTTTAAAAGTGCTTTCATACCCTTTTCCTCCATTGATCCTTTTAGTAGCCCAAGAGGTATAAAGGACAAATATTATTATCTCACTCTAGATGACAAAACTAAGGTTTCAAGTGATGAAGAGACTTATTCAAAGCTATCTGATCAGTAAGTGGCATAACCACTACCCGTGTCCAGGTTGCCAGAGTTGGCAGAGTGCAGATGTTGCACTGAGAAAACATTAGAATTTAGATAAATCATGAAGGTAAAGAAAATAGTGGATTCAAAGGCAATTTTGCAAATAGATAAAGAATGAAGTAATAAATGAAAATGTTTCTCATAATGGGATCTTTGTTCTACATGCATTCAAATCCTGGGTATAAATCTATTAAAATTGCATATTTTAAGGATACACCTCCAGACCTTTTGAATCAGAATTTCAGGGGGCAGAGCATAACATCCTATATTCTTAAAAAACTCCTCCAGTAATTCTTACTCATTTGAGTGGTTAAGAGTCACTAATGCTAAGCCTTCAAGTTTCTTCAGCTCTTTACTTTTTTAGCCCTTCCTGAGAAGAGAGAACAGTACTCTAATAATACTTTACAAAAAGTATCTCTTTGAATCCTCATAACTATCCAAAGAGGTAGATGCTATTATCCTCATTTTAAAGCTCGGAAAACTGAGGCATAGAGATTTAGGTTAAGTCACCCAGCAAAGTCACAAAGCTAGTAGGCGGAATAGCTGGGATTCAAACCCAGCCCTGTTGGATTCATAAGCCTACAAGGTTAACTTCTAGACTCTACTGTTTTGTGCACGTTCTGATTTCTTGTTGCCTGAGTGTTCTAAGTCCATTGAATTTAGTAAAAGGTGTTGCTGTCTCCTGTCTGAAAAAAAATCAGACATGCTAGAGTCAGGCAATTTAACTGAAGTTAGATAAGCTAATTTTTCCAGCCTACACAAGGCATCAAAAGATTGCTTATAAAGGATGCTGTTTAAACTCTGATTTAGCTCTCAATAATTTATTAATATATTAATGTCTCTTTTTTTTCAATTTTATTCTCAGAGAAAGCAGCCAAGTTTTCTCTTAGGGCATGTTTGGTGTGAGGATGTGGAGAATAGGACTGTTAATGGGTTGTCCATTTTTCCTTGAGACTGTGCTCTGAGAATGTTAATATTAAAAGCTGGAGAAGGGGATGCGGCAGGAGGAGATAAAGGAGCCCATTCAGAGCCTTGTCTCATGTTTCTTCTGAAATATTCATTCAGCAAAAGGTCCTCTTAGAGTCATACTTTCTTCCCCACCACAGCCTGACTACAGAATCTTGTCCCTTAGTGTCTGTGCCACTGACCCATCCTTATAGCTTTCAGTATCCCCTTGAAGCCATCTTGAAGACTACAGTCCCTCTTTCTGGATTATACAGAGGATCTTTTCCAAGGTAAATGGGGTTTAATATGGGGATCTAGTCGCAGAGGTGTTGGAGGAGCTGAGAGTGAATAGGGAAAGGTAAGCCACCTCAGAGTTTAACAATGGTAAGAGAGTGCGATTACTGCTAGAACTGGGGGGACCAAGAGAAGAGGCACATTATCAGTGCCCAGGAGTTAGGGATGCTTGGTGGGAGATGAAACCTGGGAGGAGGAGCTGGCCCAGGGACCATGTGTCTTGGACTGTCAGGCAAAAACTGGAATCCTGGGAGTGTAGCTACTCAATGGGAACTGGAGCTGAAGGAGAGGCTGTCCAGAGAAAATGAGGAACACAGAGGAAGTGTGTATCCAGTAGGAGCTGGGAACTTGCAGGGAATGCAGCTGCAGACAAGATGCTGCCTGAAAGGGAGGGAGAGGTACAGAAATATCCTTACTGCTTCTTTCTTTCTGCCCTCCACTTTTCCAACATCACCTCCCATTGGCTGAACCTGCTTAGCCACTAGTTTGCAAAGGAGGCTGGGAATTATGGTTTTTGGCATTTCACTTTCTATGAACAGAAATAAGAAATGGATCCTAGAATGACCATCCTTAAACACGATCCACACAGATGTTAAAGGAAAATGACATCTGAGTGACATTGCAATTATTATAGCTTACAAACAGGGACCACAAAGTCTAGAAGCACAGAAGAATATATACAATATGTGGTTTTTTAATATTACATTATAATACATACATGTTCAGTGACATTAAAGGATATATTCAACATTTTGACTTTCATTAGTAGTACATGGTTCAATGCACTGTGAAAATTGCTTCAATAATGGTAGACTAATGGATTTCCATCCATCTCTGCACAAGCATCTGGGATCTCCTCTAATTTTGTCCTCTGTCTGCCATAATTTGTATCTTTAGCATTACCAAAAGAACTGTGTTCAATCTATTTAAAAAAATCCGTATTTCTATGAGTCTCATATATATTAATTTATTTAAATAACTAATGTTGAACATTAAATTCCATCTCCAATTTATTCCAGAGAGAAGATCTGAACTAAACTGTGGCAACCTGAACTTCCATTTTCACATGCCCAATTTTATGACAAAACCCTGAGGCCCTAGTAGTCAGTATGGACTGAAGAAATAAATCAGATATAGACTCCATCATGTGCCACAACTGATTTCAAAATGGCAGCTTGTATAGTGAAAATCTGGGAATGCTATCCACTTGGCACTTAAATTTCTGGAGAACCACAATTTGAACAGAGAAGAGGACTTGAAGTTTATTCCTTACTGATCCAGAAAGAAAAGAAAAGAGCAAGAAATATAGGCAGAGTATTAGGTCAAAAGTTAATCTCAGAATTTTCAGAGACCATGCATGATGGACAAGGCCTATGTGCTATTGTCTCCTCCACATTCCTAACAAAATGATTAGTCTTAACACCCACTTAGTTGTCCAAGCTGTAAATCTCAGGCTTCCTCCAAGTCCTGTAAATTCTACTTCTTCTGTTGTTTTCTTTCAGTCTAGTTTGTCTTGCTCATTCCCATGAACACTGCTTTATTTCAAATCCACATCTACTCATGCCTTGTTCACTGTAGTAGCTTCCTAATTGGCCTCCCATTTCAACATGTTTGCTCAGTCAATAAATTATCCAGTATTTTCCATATGGTAGCTAGAGTGATATTTCTAATATACCGATCTAATCAAGTGAACCCTTGGTTAAGAAATATAGTGGTCCCTTTTTCTATTGAATTAAGTCCATTAAGACTTTCCATTGAACACAGAAAAAATCACAAACACTTTAGCAAAACATACAAGATCCTTCATAATCTGACTCCAGTCTAATTTTGAAGTCCCTCTCCGGTAATTTTTCTATACTTAAGCCTTTTTGTAATTCTAAAGAAAAGAGTCGTATTTCAATTTGATCAGATGTGGATATAACAAAAAATTCTCAGAGATCTGTTTTAGTTGTTACTGCTGTTTGTCAAGTATTTCTGGTTCTTTGCCTTCCTGGTACATAGTGGGATTGTACTTCTTTTTGTGTTTTTTGGGTAGGGCTGAGTGACTATTTCCAGCCAATGAGTTTTGAGTGGAAGCTTCCAAGCTGGAGCATTAAATTGCTAATGCAAGATTCTCTGGAGCCCTTTTCCTCTGCCACAGTGTGTGACAGTGTTCAGCATGGTGGCTACTCTATCAGCCTCCTTCCCAGACCAAGAAGACTTGGAGTAAAGACCCAAGGTGATAGATGGTGTATTAATCTGTTCTCATGTTTCTAATAAAGACACACCCGAGACTGGGTAGTTTATAAAGAAAAAGAGGTTTAATGGACTCACAGTTCCACATGGCTGGGGAGGCCTCACAGTCATGGCAGAAGGTGAAGGAGTAGCAAAGGCATGTTTTACATGGCAGCAGGCAAGCAAGAGCTTGTGCAGGGAACTCCCATTTATACAACCTTCAGATCTCATGAGACTTATTTACTACCACAAGGACAGTATGGGAGAAACCAGCCCCATGATTCCATTATCTCCACCTGGCCCTGCCCTTGACATGTGGGGATTATTACAATTCAAGGTGAGATTTGGGTGGGGACATAGCAGATGGCATACATGAGAAGTGAATCTTTTTTCTTACAAACTGCAAGCTTCTGAGATTTGGGGTTAGTTCCCCACCCCCCAGCTTTATTGGGGTATAATTGACACATACAAATTGCATATATTTAGAGTATATAGCATGATGTTTTGATATGTGTCTACATAGAGAAATGGTTACCACAATCAAGTTAACTTATCCATCATATCACTGTTACCATGTGGTGTGTGTGTGTGTGTGTGTGTTTGGTGTGAACACTTGAGATCTACTCTTAGCATACTCCATGTATGCAATACATTATTATTAACTGTAGTCACCATGCTTCATATTAGGTGTCCTATCTCATAACTGAATATTTGTGCCCTTTGACCGGTACCCTCCCTTTCTTCCCCATCCCTCAGCCTGTTCTATACTCTGTTACTGAGGTCAGTGTTGTTTCAGATTTAACATATTTCACATATAAGTGAGATCATGCAGTATTTGTCTTTCTGTGTCTGGCTAATTTTACTTAGCATAATGTCCTTCAGGCTCATCCATGTTGTTGCAAATGGCAAGATTTTCTTCTTTTAAAAGCTTTTAAAAATATGTAATAATATTGCATTACACACACACATATACATACATGCAAACACACACACACACACACACACACACACATCTCTCTTATATTTTCTTTATCCAGTCATCTACAAATAGACACTTAGGTTGATCCCATATCTTGGCTATTATGAATAATGCTGCAATGAACATGACAGTGCAAGTAACTCTTCAAAATAGTGATTTTATTTCCTTTGAATATACCTAGAACTGAGATTGCTGGATCATATAGTAGTTCTATTTTTAATTTTTTGAGGAACCTCCATACTGTTTTCCATAATGACTATATCAATTTACATTTCCACCAACAATATACAGATATCCTTTTCTCTACATCCTCACTAACACTTGCTATCTTCTGACTTTTTGTTAATAGCCATCCTAACAGGTGTGCGGTAATATCCCATTGTGGTTTTGATTTGCATTTCCCTGATGATTAGCGATGTTGAATATCTTTTCATATACCTGTTGGCCATTTATATATCTTCTTTGGAAAATATGTCTATTCAGGTCCTTTTCCCATTTTTTAATCAGTTTATTATTATATTTGATATTGAGCTGTATTAGTTACTTATATATTTTTTTATTTTAACCCCTTACCCGATACATAGTTTACAAATATTTTCTCCCATTTTGTAGGTTGCCTTTTTATTTTGTTGTTTCCTTTGCTGTCCAGAAACTTTTCAGTTTGATGTAGTCCTACTTGTTTAATTTTACTTTTGTTACCTGTCTTTTGATGTCAAATTACAATGGCATTTTTCACAGAAATAGAAAAACAATCTTAAACTCATTTGGAACTATCAAAAACTCCAATAGCTAAAGCAATCTTGAATAAGAAGAACAAAGGTGGAAGTATCACACTTCCTGATTTCAAGCTGTATTACAAAGCTATAGTATTCAAAACAGTATGGAACTGGCATAAAACAGACACGCGGACAACTGGGACAGAATAGTAAACTCAGAAATAACTCAAACATATACAGTCAACTAATTTTTGACAAAGGTGCCAAAAATACACAACAGAGATAAGACAGACTCTTCAATAAATTATGTGGGGAGAATTCAATATTTCCATGCAAAAAAAATGAAATTGGACCCTTCTTTTATACCATACACAAAAATTACTTCAAAATAGATTACAGACTTAAATGTAAGACATGAAACCAAAAAACTCCTAAAAGAAAACATAGAAGAAAACCACTTTGACATTGATGTTATGGTTACTATAGTGCAACAGTTGCTAAACTTTTTCTCAAAAGGGCTTTGAAGGCCATATAGGATTCTGATATCCTCCTCTTCCTTCTACACCTCCTCCACCTCCTGCTCCTCCTTTGATATGGCTCTTAAAACTGTATAAACAAATCTTAGTTTAAAACTGCACTTGATTATCTGAAAGGCCATAGTTTACCATCTCCTGCTGTAATATAGCCTAGTATATTTTGACTAATACGACATTAAAAGTCAGGAAACAAAATACAGGTGGTGTATTAGTCCGTTTTCATACAGCTATAAAGAACTACCTGAGACTGGATAATAAAGAAAAGAGGTTTAATTTACTCACAATTCTACATAGCTGAGGAGACCTCAGGAACTTACAATCATGGTAGAAGGCAAACGGGATGCAAAGCACATCTTACATGGTGCCAGAGAGAAGGGGAAATTGCCACACACTTTTAAACCATCAGATCTTTTTTTTCCCAAAAAAAGAGCATGGCAAATAGTTTTACTTAAGGATTTTTCTTTTTTTAAAAAATTTTTACTTTAATTTCTGGGATACATGTGCAGAACATACAGGATTGTTACATAGGTACATGCGCCATGGTGGTTTGCTGCACCTATCAACCCATCATCTAGGTTTTAAGCCCTGCATGCATTAGGTATTTGTCCTAATGCTCTCCCTCCCCTTTCCCCCAACCCCCAAAAGACCCTGATGTGTGATGTTCCCCTCCCTGTGTCCATGTGTTCTCATTGTTCAACTCCCACTTTTGAGTGAGAACACGCAGTGTTTGGTTTTCCGTTCCTGTGTTAGTTTGCTGAGAATGATGGCTTCCAGCTTCATCCATGTCCCTGCAAAGGATATGAACTGATCATTTTTTATGGCTGTATAGTATTCCATGGTGTATATGTGCCACATTTTCTTTTGCCAGTCTACTATTGATGGGCATTTGGGTTGGTTCCAAGTCTTTGCTATTGTAAACAGTGCTGCAATAAACATACATGTGCATGTGTCTTTATAGTAGAATGATTTATAATCCTTTGGGTATATACCCAGTAATGAGATTGCTGGGTCAAACGGTATTTCTGGTTCTAGATGCTTGAGGCATTACCACACTGTCTTGCACAATGGTTGAACTAATTTACACTCCCACCAACAGTGTAAAAGCTTTCCTATTTCTGCACATCCTCTCCAGCATCGTTGTTTCCTGACTTTTTAATTATTGCCATTCTAACGCATAAGATGGTATCTCGTGGTTTTGATTTGCATTTCTCTAATGACCAGTGATGATGAGTTTTTTTCAAATATTTGTTGGCCACATAAATGTCTTCTTTTGAGAAGTGTCTGTTCATATCTTTTGCCCACTTTTTGATGGGGTTGTTTTTTCTTGTAAATTTGTTTAAGTTCCTTGTAGATTCTGGATGTTAGACCTTTGTCAGATGGGTAGCTTGCAAAAATTTTCTCACATTCTATATGTTGCCTGATCACTCTGATGGTAGTTTCTTTTGCTGTGCTGAGGCTCTTTAGTTTGATTAGACCCTATTTGTCTATTTTGGCTTTTGTTGCAATTGCTTTTGGTGTTTTAGTCATGAAGTCTTTGTCCATGCCTATGTCCTGAATGGTATTGCCTAGGTTTTCTTCTAGAGTTTTTATGGTTTTGAGTTTTACATTTAAGTCTCTATTCCATCTTGAGTTAATTTTTGTATAAGGTGTAAGAAAGTGGTCTAGTTTCAGTCTTCTTCATATGGCTAGCTAGTTTTCCCAGCACCATTTATTAAATAGACAATTCTTTCCCCATTTCTTATTTTTGTCTGGTTTGTCAAATATCAGATGGTTGTAAATGTGTGGTGTTATTTCTGAGGTCTCTATTCTCTTCCATTGGTCTATATATCTGTTTTGGTATCAGTACCATGCTGTTTTGGTTACTGTAGCCTTATAGTATAGTTTGAAGTCAGGTATCATGATGCCTTCAGCTTTGTTCTTTTGGCTTAGGATTGTCTTGGCTATATGGGCTCTTTTTTGGTTCCATATGAAATTTAAAGTAGTTTATTCTAGTTCTGTGAAGAAGAAAGTCAGTGGTAGCTTGATGAGAATAGCATTGAATCTATAAATTACTTTGGGCAGTATGGCCATTTTCACAATATTGATTCTTCTTATCCATAAGCATGGAATGTTTTTCCATTTGTTTGTGTCCTCTCTCATTTCCTTGAACAGTGGTTTATAGTTCTCCTTGAAGAAGTCCTTCACATCCCTTGTAAGTTGTATTGCTGAGTATTTTATTCTCTTTGTAGCAATTGTGAATGGGAGTTCACTCATGATTTGGCTCTCTGCTTGTCTATTGTTGGTGTATAGGAATGGTTGTGACTTTTATACACCAATTTTGTATCCTGAGACTTTGTTAAAGTTACTTATCAGCTTAAGGAGTTTTGAGACTGAGACAATAAACCATCATATCTCTTGAGAACTGACTCACTATCATGAGAACAGCCTGGAGGAAACTGCCCCCATGGTCCTATTACCTGCCACCTGGTCCCTCCCTCAACATGTGGTGATTACAATTTGAGATGAAATTTTGGTGGGAACACAGAGCCAAACTACATCGTTCCACCCCAGGCACCTCCCAAATCTCATGTTCTTCTCACATTTCAAAACACAATCATGCCATCTCAGCAATCCCCCAAAGTCTTAACTCTTTCCAGGATTAACCCAAAAGTCCAATTCCAAAGTCTTATCTGAGAAAAGGCAAGTTCCTTCCACCTATGAGCCTGTAAAATCAAAAGCAAGTTAGTTACTTCCTAGATACAATGGGGGTACAGGCATTGGGTAAATGCTTCCATTTCAAAAAGAAGAAATTGGACTAAACAAAGGGGCTAGAGGTCCTTTGGAAGTCCAAACCCATCAGGGCAGTCATTAAATCTTAAAGCTCCAAAATAAACTCTTTTGACTCCATGTCTCCTATCCATGGCACACTGATGCAAGGGGTGGGCTCCCAAGGCATTGGGCAGCTCTGTCCCTGTAGCTCTGAGGGTACAGCCCCCACAGTTGCTTTCACAAGCTGGCGTTGAGTGCCTGCAACTTTTCCAGGTGCACAGTGCAAGCCATTGGTGGCTCTACCATTCTGGGGTCTGGAGGACGGTGGCCCTCTTCTCACAGTTCCACTAGGCAGTGCCCCAGTGGGGCTCTGTGTTGGAGCTTCAACCCCACATTTCCCTTCTGCATTGCCCTAAGTAGAGGTTCTCCATGAGGGCTTCACCTTTGCAGCAGACTTATGCCTCTATATCCAGGATTTCCATACATTCTCTGAAATCTAGGTGGAGACTCCCAAAGTTCAACTATTGTCTTCTGTGTACCCACAGACCCTACAACACATGAAAGCTGGCAAGGCTTGGGGCTTGCACCCTCTGAAGCAACAGCCTGAGCTGTATTTTGGCCCCTTTTAGCCATGGCTGGAGCTGGTCTCTGTCCCAAGGCTGCACAGAACAGCAGTACCTCAGCCCATGAAACCATTTTTTCCTCCCAGGCCTCTGGACCTATCATGGGATGGGCTGCAGTGAAGAACTCTGAAATGCCCTGGAGACATTTTCCCTATTTTCTTGGCTTTTAACATTCAGCTCCTCATTACTTAATGCAAATTTCAGCAGCTGGCTTGAATTCCTCCCCGGAAAATAGGTTTTTCTTTTCTACTGTATGGTCAGGCTGCAAATTTTTCAAACTTTTATGTTCTGCTTCCTTTTCAAACATAAGTTCCAATTTCAGATCATCTCTCTGTGAATGCACATGACTGTATGCTTTCAGGAAAATCCAGGTCACATATTGAATGGTTTGCTGCTTGGAGATTTCTTCTGCCAGATACCATAAGTCATCTCTCTCAAGTTCAAAGTTCCACAGATCTTTAGAGCAGGGCCAAAATGCTGCCAGTCTTTTTGCTAAAGCATAGCGCGAGTGACCTTTGCTCTAGTTCCCAATAAGTTCCTCATCTCCATCTCAGACCATTTCAGCCTGGCCTTCATTGTCCATATAATGATCAGCATTTTGGACAAAACCATTCTACAAGACTCTAAGAACTTACAAACTTTCTCACATCTTCCTGTTTTCTTCTGAGTACTCCAAATTTTTTCAACTTCTGCCCATTACCCTGTTCCAAAGTTGCTTTCACATTTTCAGGTCTCTCTATAGCAATGCCCCACTTCTCTTGGCACCAATTTTCTGTAACAGCCCATTTTCACCCTCCTATAAAGAACTACTTGAGACTGGGTAATTTATAAAGAAAAGGGGTTTAATTGGCTCACAGTTCCACATGGGGGGGAGGCCTCAGGAAACTTACAATCATGGTGGAAGGTGAAGGGGAAACAAGGCACGTCTTACCATGGTGGAGCAGGAAAGAGAGAGAGACAGCAGTGGATGAACTGCCAAACACTTTTAAACCATCAGATCTCATGAGAACTCACTATCACTAGACCAACATGGGGGAAACCACCTCAATGATCCAATCACCTCCCACCAGATCCCTTTCTCGACACATGGGAATCACTATTTGAGATGAGATTTGGATGGTGACACAGAGCCAAACCATATTATGTGGTTTCTTTTATTGCCACTTTTTTTGGGCAAGTCTATTCAGTTCCTGTTTATTTCTGGGCCTGGTTCTCTCTATCTTTTGGCCCTGCACATGTCCTAATATAGCCACCACCACATGTAATATGACTGCCCTTATCTCAACTTTTTACTTAAGTACCTCTGGTCTGTTACTTCAAATTCTCTGGAGACAATATGATTGGTTACTTAACAACTAATGCATTGGGCTAGATATTCATCTTTGACCCAATCAGTAATAGCTGAGCAGACAGTAGGTAAAAAGCATTGCCCCACCCAGGGGCTGAGAATGGGACAAGCTCTTCAGGTGGGACCAGGAATCAGCAAAGTTTAAAGACGTTTCAAATATATATCTTAGCAATTTGTACATACTCTCTCCAATCCCTTTGTTTTGTAAATGATGCACATGTCTCTGTTCTTCACCTGGCAGCCTCCAATCCATATTTCAAGACTCAGTCTAAATACCACCTCCTCTTCAAGGCCATTTATTAACCATGAGCATCATCTCATGTCTACTATCCAACTAACTATACACAAAGTTAGTTGCTTCTCCTCTGTAATTCCATAGTACCTTATATAAACATGTTACATTTATATAATGTAATGATCAGATGCCTATCTCTCTTTAAAAGGGGCTCAACTTGAAGGAAGAGGTGGTATTGTATTCACCATATTGAGAGCTTTTCTTGCTGCTTGGATGCTACCTCCACAGTCCCTTAGGGACAGTCTCATCATCATTTCCACTATTCTATATTCAGATTTGTCTTTGGCATCCCTATATGAGGTCCTTAGTAACAACAACTGCTACAAAATTAGAGATTCAATGAATTTACATATTTCTTTAGCAGAACAGAATCTTATTTTTATTAGAAATCGGTTTTTAGAAGTGCAGAAATTGCAAAATCTATAAGAAACCTTGTATAAAACTTAGCCCCCAAAATAAAATTCTAGCCTGAAGGGTAACAGGAGTTAGGTAACTGTTGCTCAATGCCTAATTCACATGCTGGCTTTTTTTCCTGCAGTGCAGTGCAACCATACAGACATTTTAGCAAGTTGGGCTATAGTTTCAGTTACCAAATCTTCACCAGCTGGTTTAACTTTAATAAAACATTAAGCTACTGAATATGTCATGCTTTTTGGTTCCAGCACTTAATATGTATACTGATGTGTGTTGTTTATGGAATATAGACAAAAAGTAAATAGAGCAATGTGTGCAAAATATTTATTTTGAATTATTATATGGCAACATTTGGATTCTGTAATGTCATTTTGGAAAAACATTCAAGAATTTTTTTTAGCACAAAATGACATTTTAAAAATAGCATTTTTACTATTAAAAGGTCATTGAAAATTGGAAAATGCCAGCGTTTGCGACTGGGAAATCCCTTTTAATTGTTTCAATCAGATAATAGTCAATGTTGGTTGATGGTGAGTTCATTCTATACACGGATTAGCACATCCTTTCTCTGAGCTCTCAAGTGAGCAGTAAAATGTTCTATTTGAGTGCTCCACTGTTATTTCTTGGGAGGAAAGAAACTTGTAGGGTGATTAGCAGTGGTGTAGAGGCTGAAAGGTAGGGAGTGATAAAGAGAAAATAAATGTGGAAGAGCCAGGAGGTAGCAGTGGGTAGGAAAAGTAGGAGTAAATGAAGAAGGACAAAGCCAGTGTTAGAGGCAAAGGAAACAAGAAGCCGTCCCAAGAGAAAGAATGGAGGCTAAGGGAAAAACAAGCAATATGTACGTAGGAATTGACCATCACCTACACAATGGACCTCATTGTGTGGCTGTTGGACATTGGGATAAGCCCGATGTGTTACCTGTTGTTCTCATAACAAAGGAACATATAAATTCTGGGTTGGGCCAGTCATCTATTTTCCCTATGAGGTTCTTGTGAGAGACACATTCCTAGGAACAATCACTGTTGACTAGATAACTAGATGTCATTGTGGTTGAACCTAAACATCAAACCTAAACATTAAACCTAAACATCAGAGTTGTCAAACGATAGCTTGACCCAGTTGAAGCTTCCTTTTTCCAAAGCCAGTTAGGCTAAATCAGCTTCAGATAAAGCAGGTTGGGAAGATGGCTCTGACTTTCCCTCAACTTCCTACAGTGCTCAAGCCTAAGGCCCTGGTTCCATCACCATGAAACAAGGGATATCCAATGTCTACCAACAATGGGACAACAGAGCTAGAACAAGCTGTCCTGGGTTCTCTTCCCAAGCTACCTTACAGGAAGGAAAGACAGCATCTCTGGAGAGACAGAATAATATCAGGCCCTCCTGGAATGGCCTTAGACTCTTGCCATTCCCTAGAGGAGCAAGGAAGAAAGCAAAGAGAGGCCGTGCCCACACATGACATGACCTTGATCCCCTCCGAAAGTCCTGACCATCAACATCCTTAAATTGCAGCAATTCTTCTCTTCATGGGAGTACCAGTTACTTGCTATTGATCCTAGAGAGGTAAGAATCAGGTTAGGGATGAGAAAGGAAGAAAACCGTCTCAACTCCCCCTAGAAACCAGTAGTGCCTCATTTTTAAGTGTTATATAAACACACTGTGGCCAAAATAAAATGAGGTCTAACAAGTGCAATATTCAGGTCATCCTAGGGTTTTGTAAAGTTTCATTGAACAATATTAATAATTTATAAACCCTTGATCTTTGGATCCAAAGTATTACCAATATTTCAGACTTTGACAGAACTCCTGGATCTGACATGACCATTCTTATTATCTCTGACCCCTTTACCTTCATGATTTTCTTTCTAAATGCTACCTGCCTGCCTGATCACCTTGAAGACCCCCCCGACTCCACTTGGAGGGACTTCACATCTCTAACTGAAATTCCTATTATAAACTTTTAGAGAATTGGCATTTGACTGGCCCACATTTTCTAGTAGAAAAGCTTTTAAATGTTTTCTAAACAACAAAAGAACTATTTACATGGGACCAATTTAGCAACATTCATTTCGCAAGTCATTTTCTTTTCATAGGCTGTAAATAAATTTGCAAAATCATGTAGCTTCATGGTAATAACATGACCCGGAAATTACAAGGTAATTAAACTCAAAGCATCTAAGTATAGTACTCCAAGACTAATTTACTTCTGGTGCCAGGAGTCAAGACTTTTTGCTGCTAAGCACTAATGCAAATGAACTAGCACTGAGAGTTTCAAGCTGCCATACCCCAGGAATTATGAGGGTCTGCCTTTGTAGTTGCTGGGTAAAACTGATGACCACGATGACCACATGGAATGGAGGCAGTGGTGTTGTAAGGATGTTTGGAGATGACTTGTTACAGATGTTTAGTGTGATTTTAAAGCACCTTCCTGGTGGAAGATTAATACAGGCATCTAAGTGACATACATAAGTAACTATTGCCCTAAAAGTCAGGGTTGAATCAAACCTTGATGCATTCAAAGGTTTGAAAATGAAGGTGATAGTCTGATGTGTAGCTTGAGTCTTAGTTGGTACTACAGGAAAGGCCTGGAGAATATTTTTTCCAAGGTTAAAATAAAAATTACTCATATAATTTGGACTATCCAATCTCAGTGGGCAAGAACCTGAAGCCAAGCATTCCTCCTAAACCCAAAGGCCAACTGCCTGCTCCAGATCAGCTGGTCAAGAGAACTGTACTGACCCTTTTGATATAGGCGCTATTCTCTTGGACTGTCCTTATCTTTCTCACAAGAAGGCTGACGGGGCTTCTCTTTCTGCTGAAAAGAAAAAAAAAGAGAATACTTAATACCTTTTCATTGTCTGCTCTGGTCTCTTATAAAGACAATAAAAAGACATACTCCTTTCCAGCCTGCTGAAGGGTCGGTGTTTTCCATGGTGTACTGTGACTTTGTAGTTGAAGTGGCTGTAAATGTACTAGGAATAGAGTCAACGTTGCTGTCTCTTTGGGGCCTCAGGATGGCTGTACTCTCAACCTAAGGTCTCTTCTGTTTTCCAAGTGGTCTCTTCACAGTACTTCTTTCTTCTAAGCTTTGGCTACCTTTTTGCATCTTTCCTCTTCAGGCTTTGGGATAGTAATTCCTCCACTCTTACTCACCTTGGAGAACTACACTATTCCTTGAGGTTTCCCTAAGTCTGCCGTCATCTTTTAAATGTCTCCCTCATTTAACCCTCCTTATTAATTTGCAGGGGGGGAATTTTTAAGCTAAATATTTGTTATTGATAGCTATTTTAATTATTAAGAGAAGGTAATCTGAGGAATACTAATTCTTTGTGGTTTTTAAAATTTTGTTTTCTATAATTTGTAAGCTAAAATATGATCCATTTTAATAAAAGGTCCATGAATGTTTAAAAACAAGTCATTTTCTGTATGTGAGATGCAGGGTTCTACATACATTCATTATATAAAACTTTTACAAAAAATAATAATTGCCAACATTCTATTGAAAATATCCAAATTTGAAGCACTCCCAGAGCATAAAAATTCTCCTATAAAATGCAGTAATGTGTGATTAAAAAATGTAGTCAGCCTCCTAAGTTTCTAAAGAGAAAGCAATGATATGCTCTATTGAGTAGAAAATTAAGCCAGTGGACAGATGAATCCTGGACAATCTGTGAAGTTTGCTCAAAGGCTCAGTGACTAACTAGTTCACCTGGGTCAGACCCTCAGAACTCCAGAATTCAGGAAAATTGCATGTAGCTACATGCCATAGATGTTTGGTGCACTCATGAGTAATCAGACCTGCAAGTGTCCAATCCATGAATATCAAGTGACCTATATTTTGTGAATCTAGTTGCATATGCCACTGGCCTAGGCATACAGAGCTGTGATACAGGCACAGTCACAGCTGCTCAAGGACTGGTGTGAATGCACATGTATGGGGCATGGAGATAAGAGTATCTGGCATGTGGACCACAAGTTGCATGCGTGCTATGGCTGCAGCAGGCCTACGGGGACAGAACAGATGTGTTTATATAAACCACAGAGAGCAGAGAAAGGTGAACAACTCCCAGGTGTCTATATTTCTAGTTCTTTAGGTCTTCACTTTTGAAGGCTGTTTCTGTAAGGCTAGTATCTACTTAAAGAATCAAGCTAGATTAAACTTTTAATTACGTTCAAAGCTTTTATATATTTTTAATAATTTTGTCTGCTTCATTTACTAGAGACTAAAAGAGATATAATGAAACTACTACTCGGATGAGCAATCCTATTATTGGGTATATACCCGAAGGAATATAAATTGTTCTATCATAAAGACATAGCACATGTATGTTCATTGCAGCACTATTCACAATAGCAAAGACATAGAATCCACCTAAATACTCATCAATGGTAGACTGTATAAAGAAAATGTGGTACATATATACTGTGGAATACTATGCAGCCATATAAAGAAACAAGATCATATCCTTTGTGGGGGCATGGATACAGCTAGAGGCCATTATCCTTAGCAAATGAACACAGGAACAGAAAACCAAATACCACATGTTATCACTTATAAGTGGGAGCTAAGTGAGAATACATGACAAAGAGAGAGAAACAACACACACTGGGGCCTATCAGAGGATGGAGGGTGGGTGGAGGGAGAGGATCAGGAAAAATAACTAATGGGTACTGGGCTTAATACCTGGGTGACAAAACAATCTGTATAACAAGCCCTATAACACAAGTTTACCTACATAACAAACCTGCACATGTACCCATGAACTTAAGAGTTAAAAAATTCATTATGACTGTGTTTGTCAATTTCTCCCTGAAGCCTCTTTTCTTCATCATGTATCCAATTTCCCGATCTTGGTTTTCCAAAGTGACAGTTATCTTTTCAGTTGACTTACCCTAAAATGTTATTGATTTAAAAGGAATTAATAGGTTGTCTGAATCCACAGGCTATATCTAGAAACACCCTCTACTTACAAACAGGTTCAGTTGTGAAGATTCTATTCGTAAGTGTAAGAGACCACTAATGCCTTTTGTGGCCATATTTAATGTGCTTTTGGTCTGGTGTGTATCTCTGCTCATATTTATAGCCAGTGGCATCAATGAGAGTTCCAGTGTTGAGACTGTAATTAAGGGAACTTCTCAAATTGTATGTCTCCTCCGCTATGAGGAATAGATGAAAGGTATGTCGAGTCCTGGCAGACACATACATGCAAATCTCCATTTAAGAAAGGTGTCCTTGCTCGGCAATGAGATGTATGGTTAGCTGATAGCCCCCAGCTATTATCTCCTTCCAGTCAACTCTAGCTTTTGAGCCAAAGTTGTGCTTTTTCTAGGGTGGCACTGACCAAAAACTGAGCAGCACAGTGGTACAAGGGCTTTCTGCCCAATGCAGGACACCTTTAAAGGGCAATCTGTACTCTGCAGTAGCCAACTGAACCACCAGATCTGTGTATTGTCTAAAGGCTCTCCCTGCCCAATTCTACCTTCCCCCTCTTTCTTTCACAAATTTTACTTTACAATGCATCTTCTACATTGCTGACTCAGTCTTTGCATCTACTTCCCAGAGGACTCAGCTGATACCAGAGCTAACCAAAAATGTCCGTTCCAATCTAATTCTCTTACTTCCTCTCCATGCTGTGTCAGTAATCCTTCTGTAAGATTGAAGATTTTGTTTCAACATTGGAATCAGTTTGTATCTCAACCTGTGAAGTGATGCACCTAATAGATTTGTCAATAGGGTCAAGAAACCATGGGTTCAGAATACTCGTGCAAACCTTAGTCTCATGGTATTCTCCCTGAGTAAACTCAATAGCAATGAGGCTCAAGTGTTATATTACAGATGCTATTGATCTCTTATAAGGTACTGGAAGGAAATGATTCATTGACTCCATTCAGGAATGCCACTCCACATCCCTAGGAGGAGAATCTGTGCAGGGAGAAGCTGATTTTTAATCAGTTTTGATTCCGAATGGGAAGTGTTTGTTTTGAGATCTTGGACTCCATCTATACCTTTACTGTTCTTAAAATTGTTATGAATAAAAAAGGAAGATTAGGAAATTGTGTTTGGGTAGAAAAGGAGAGGCAGAGTGAAGTGAGGTTAATTCCAAGGCAAGAGGCACCTGGATTGCTAAGAAGCTTGAAGGAAGAAATGAAGATAACGGCAAAACCTGCCCTTAGATTACCTGCATCATTCATAGGAATGACATCATGTGACCCAAATGCATATAAAGATGTTCTCACCATCCACTTCATAGGAATGTATAGACTTGTAGAATTCTAGCTTCACTCCAGTAGCAATATCCCAACATAATTGTGGCTATACCACAAATACACAGGGTAAGTAAATATTATGAGATGGAGGTGAGTGATGGTATCAGGCTAGTGTTGATGGCTTGGTGGGCCACATCCAATAAGGTTTATGCAGCCTCATGGCGTTTCTAAAGAGTGGATCAAATATGCCATTCATTACAACCTTTTCCTTTGGTAATGCTCAAATGAAGCTGGCCAGACTCATACCTTCAAGCTATTTTAGTCTCCATGTTAAGCTAGAAACAGCTAGACTGTGATTCCCCCTGATTAGGAGAAAAGTGTGTGTGTATATATGGGGGTGGGGGGTGTTGGGGGTGGGTAGTGATGGTGCTAGTAGCAGAAAGTGAGGAATTCAATAAGCAAGGATTCATTTACCACCTTGGGGTCTCTATTAAATCTATTAAAGTGATCATAGACTTAATAGTCATTTGGAACCAGTCTCCTTCCCCCACTCTCCATATGTCCTGGAGGTAATTCTAGATGCCCAGGTAGAGAAGTGCCTGAGAAGGGTCAGTGGGTCACCTCGCTGTTATTAATCACTTGCAGAGACTAGTTCCCTACAGCTCTCTCAGCCCTGACCCAGCATGATCTATAGTATCTCACAGCAACAAGGCATGTGAAGCTTTAGTTCCTCCTTGCACATCTTTCTTCTCCAAATGTCAGCCTCAGAGAACCATCCTGGAGAGAGGAAAAAAAAATATGTCTCTTACAGTTTCTTCAAAACAAAAGCAACATTTATACATGCATTTTTAAAAAAGGATTGCAATACCCCTTTTTAATTTGGACAGGTAGGAAGTATATAAAATGGAGATCATGTATAAATAACATTAGGGCATACTTTTATATTTGTCTCCCATACCTCAAAAGATTGTTTGACGAGCCCTTAAGTGGCATGTCATGGCTACTTATCTGTCATTACTTATGTATCAGCACTTGCCAAAATGTATTCCCTGGAACCCAAGTCCTTTGAGATGCTCATGAAGAAACAATTTGGTTTCAGTTTGGTCTCGGAATTTGCTGAACACCATCCCTCATTTGTTAAAGGGTCTGAGGAGACCTGCAGTCAAGATGCCTAGTTAACTTGGTTGAATCTAGTGTTTCCTAACCTTGTTTGATGATGGAATCCTTTGTGTGTGTGTGTGTTACATTTATTAATATTCCTAATACTTACTATAGCTGTGTGCTGAGGACATACAGTATAGTGACAAGAGCCTGCGCACTTAACACTTGGGTTTGAATCTCAGCTATGCCATTTACTGACTGTGACATTGGACAAGTTTATTATCCTTTCTCTGCCTCAGGCTTTTCATTTGGAAAATGAGAAGAATAATTCTGCATTAGGGTTGCTATGAGGTTCAAATGAATCCATATATTTAAAGTGCTTAATAGAATTCTTGTCACCATAAAGTTTCCTGTTATTCTTGTGGCTTTCTGTGTTGGTAGTCAGAAAAAAAAACTTGGGCCTAATAAAAGCAAGGAATAAGAAATGAATGTAATTTTACAGTTGACAGATTTTTCTCAAATATGCATACCTAATCTTCAAATCAATCTTAAAAAGGAGGAATTATTATTGTTATACCCATATTACAGATTAGGAAAGAAAGGCTAAGAAATTTGGAGTGTGTTTTACAAATGGACAGTAAAGAGGAGAGTCAGGAATCAAACATGAGTTTTTTGATGTCGGATCTTGCACCTTTTCTACCAAATATATTTGGTTTTCCTGTGATTCCAAATTAGAATATTAAAACTGTTCATTTACAATAGCTGAGGTCTCCCTTTCCCAAGACTTACAGCTTAAATCACTTTAAATAAACTGGATTAAATACACAAGTTAAAAATTAAAGGCATTAGAGGGGGTGAAGCATAAGAAAAGCAAATAAGTACTTTCTAAGAGTGATAAAGCTCCTAGCTAGTATTACAGGAGGATGAAGAGCACTTACATGGGATGTAAATACAATCATCAGGTTATAAACTGAAAATCAGCACATATAATCTGAGTAAGAATCATTATGCTTCTTTCACATGCAAAAGAGAACTCTAGATGTTGACGTACTCAATTTCTATGACAGTTTGATAGTTATGGGGGCAATGAAACTGAAATCTAGATTTGAGTTGAAAAGAACTGATTCATCCTTATTTAGTATAATTTATGATCTCCTTTAGAGCCATGCAGAATCAAAAATTCAGAGAGATCAAACTTCAGGCACTTAAAGTTACCTAGAAAACGTAAACTCTGGTCGTGGAGCTCCTTACACTAGTATGGTGCTATCATTGGTAACTCATGTTTGGGTCTCCAATTAATTCTGAGACACCTAGGTGATCTTTGGAACATGCTTCGAGATTGATTTCGGGGTGCTCTGCCAAACTAATCTAAATGTTTGTACAACACATTTTTAAAAGGTAGAACTAATGGAGGGTGGGAGAACCATAATTCTGTTAATTTGCCTTTTGTCATCTTATAACCAAACGATCTCATCATGGGTTAGATCTGTGGTGAAAAAAACATTAAAAAAATCAAGTAAAATGCCTGTGTGGAGGTGTAGGCAAGAAAAGGGGAAAAAATTCCTTCTGCCAACATGACAGTGTCCAATGATGTGACACTAGATTGGTCCAAAGCCACAAATGAAGAGTCACATGACCCTTTCCTTTAAATCACTGTAATTAGATTTTCATGTCCCTTTCCTCCACCCTCCTTCCCACCAAAAAAAAAGTTTGTCTTTCCTTGTGAACTACTTTGCTTCTTTTGATTAAAACACGGGATCTATATCTTGTTTTGCTTTGCCTGCCATGGATCTCAGAGCTAAACTTGGGGTCAAATAAGAGTCATGATTGCACATATGTGAAACCTGGTGCTGTTCCCATCCCCTTTGCAGCCATGATTCCTTATATTAATTTCTTTCTATATTAATTTGGATATTTGTGTAATGATACGGATTTTTTTTTCTGTTGGTAGAAATAGTAGAGATGAGAGTGAAATGAAGGAAGAAAAGACAGATGAAAAGCAGAAATATTTTCAACAATGAGGATTGAAAAATTAAAGCTATCTTCTCTTCTTTAGGAATCAATTAACCGGAGCCCTTCTCCTCCAAACGTTTCAGTTAATGAGACTGTTACTACAATAATTACACTTAAACATAGGCATTGTGAGAAAAATGAAAATTATGTTCAGATGGGGACAAGGAAGGATGGGAAGACTGAATCAAATCAATATCTGTTGACTTTTAAGAGTCAGAGAAAACAGTTAAGATAACCAATTTGCCAGATAGAGACACCCTGATACTTTCATCTGAGAGCAACCAAAAAGACAAAGAGAACTGAAAAGTGAATAAAGGGAGAAAGTATCTACATTACACAGGTTCATGTAGAGGGCACTCTCTTAATTACAACTTCCTGAGACATTTCACCTGACTCTCAGGTCTTTGTATTTCCAGTCACTTTTTAAATGTTTTTGTTTTGGTTTTGGTTTTGGTTTTGGTTTTGGTTTTGGTTTTGTCCCCAGAGCACCAGAAAGGAAATCTCTGGGACACTTGAGGAGACATTTCAGAGGAGAAAGAGAATCAATTTCCAAGTAATTTGGAATGGAAGCAAGTCTGGCCGCATTCTTTATCTGGGAGCTCCTCTAAAATCCTCCCAACACCACCAGGGTTTGATGGTTAGGAGACTTAGCAACAGAAAGAGTAAAAAGAGAAAATAAGCAGTGAAGCCTGTGCTTCCATCTCCCCAGGGCATGCCGAAATATTCACTCCTAGTTCTTCTTCAGGTGTCTCCTGATGCCTATAGTTTTGATATCGCTATTTTGTCATCATTGTTTAATCTCGGATCCTGGTTTGCAAACTTGCATCTTTCTGAAGACCAGTAATGATTTCTACGTTTCAACTAGCTATTAAGTGTGTATGTGGGGAGCAAGTGGAATTGCTGCTGAATGCATAAATTGATTTGCACCTACAATTTGCATTTATTCTCTGGGTATATTTGCCACTAATGTTGTGACTGAACTGCCATAATGAAGATTAATTACATAAACATTTTTTGCTGACTTTGTGAGCAGCTGAGTTGGTTGTTTTGCTTGATTTTCCAAGATTGGTGCTTAAGAGTATGATAGGAAACATTTCTTGGATTTGCTCAGCACCTTCATAGATGACGTGCCCCAGACCAGTCTTACCTAATAAACATTTGTGGTAAGCTTTTCACTGGCTACACTGTTTCAGCTTACTTGATTACAAAAGACGAAGTAGAAGACCACTCAGTTCTTGGAATTTTGCAAACATTTGAGTTTTGGCAGGATTCTCCAGAATAAAATAAGAATTGTGCTTCTTATGTGGGCATGAATTGTACTCTACACAAAAGAAAGGACAATTTGTTCAGTTTTCCTCACTCCACAAATATTGGCCTAGACCCTCCAAACACTTGGAACTGGAGAAGGTTAGGCTCTCAGAGGCTCTATTTTCTTCTTTGTAAAATGGGGACAATTACAGTATCTACCTCACTGTGCTTAAGGGACTACTTGCATCAGCATTGCTGAGGTGCATGCTAAAAATGCAGTGTAGGGGCCCAACTTAAGTCACACAAAATCAGAACCACTGAGGTGAAGCCTGGTATATCCAGTTATGGATCAGGGGGCCCCTCTACTGTCCTTTGGGATTATAGAGAACTCCTGGGACATTTACACAGCCCCAACAACGCTAACTAGAAAGACCTCTGGTTGTCAGCACATCGTGGTCACTGCTGTAGAATTCACTGTTCAAACTCCTCTGTGCATTCAAAGACAGCAGCTCTGCCATCTTTGGTGTGGTGGTTCATGCCTGTAATTCCAGCACTTTGGGAGGCCAAGGCAGGCAGATCACCTGAGGTCAGGATTTCAAGACCAGACTGCCAACATGGTGAAACTCCATCTCCATTACAAATACAAAAATTAGTCAGGCATGGTGGCAGGCACCTGTAATCCCAGCAATTTGGGAGGCTGAGGCAGAAGAACTTCTTGAACCCTGGGAGGTGGAGGTTGTGGTGAGCTGAGATGGTTCCACTGTGCTCCAGTCTGGGCAACAGAGCGAGACTCCATCTCAAAAACAACAATAACAACAACAACAACAACAAAAAAAAAAAAAACAGAAGGCAGCTCAGATATTTCTGCAATCCCGTTGGAGTGGGAACTATTTGACAAGGCTCCAAAACCCCTACGGCCAGATGTTTTAGGCCTTTGACATTCATTACTACCTTAGATGAAGTATTGGTCTAAGGAGTGGGGGACTTCCCAGGCTCCCTCAAACCCGTCACTACCCCCAGCACCAGCCTACCTCCCTGAGCATCTACTCCCAAACAAAGCTGCTGTTTCTAGGTTGGTAAGTAACAGCTGTTTTCACTCCTGAAAAACAAACTCAGGCTTAATGAACTCTGAAAGCAAGAAAGCCCAGATTTGGCAAATAAAGCCTTATAACCTGTGTGTGCTGGGCCTAGAGAAAAATACCCCTTGTTTTTTTCAAGTCCCTTATGTGAGCCAAAACAAAGCATACTGTACTATTTCCAGAAATGTTCTTGCCTTGCTTGGAGCCGAATTCACTTTCCTAATGTGTAGTTGGTGCATTAGTCAGAGTCCGGGAAACAGAGGGCAAAGGTGTGGAAGTAGTGTGGAGAAACCACAGAAGCATCCAGTTTCCCAAAGTTTATTAACAGGAGGGAGCAGTGATCATCCACTGGCCTGAAGGAGCAAGAAGAAGGAGCATTTATGGGGACTTAAAGACAAAGAGACTGGGTGAAAGGGAGGCCTCATGTCCATTTCATTAAGGGGTACTGCTTGAAGGAAATAACTTCTCTGATCTTACACTGGAAGCCAGAGGGGCAAGAGAACCAATGCTAGCCAACTCAGGGCAGGGAGCACAGTAGAGAAGGATGGAGAATGGATGAGGAGGGGCAACGAAAGACATCCACTCTGGTTTTTTTCACATTAGCTGACATTCCCTGGGTACTAATCATGAGCATTAAAAAATTCCAGGCACTGTACTAGGCATTTTATATACACTATCTAATTTAACCTTCACAACAGCGTTGTGGGACAGACACAATGATTTTAGGGGTGAGAAATGGAGGCTCAGAGAAGTTAAAGAATCCATGTCTTTTGGGCTTCAAAAGTCATTTCATAATCAGGAGACTAATTTCTTCTATGGAATTGACAGATCAAACAGCCATATTTTTGCTCGTTTGCCAGTAGGTGGTGTAGCTGATCCTCTAGGTCTAGACTCGCAGCTGGTTGGGGAGCCTCTTGTTATTGTTAGCTGTCATTAAGGAAGCTCAAATCTAGCAGGCAGTGATGCCCTGCTTTCTCTCTTTGGCCCTTATTTGCTTTATTTTTATATTTGTTTCTTAGCTTGTCAACTTTTGTTTCAGAGTGTAACATGCATGCAGAAAAATACTCAGATGTGAGTATGAATCCTGATGAATTTCCACACTGTAAATCCACTAACCAGCACTCAGAACAAGAAACAGAATATTTCAGCCCTACATGGCCCCTGTGCCCCTGTTTAGTGCCCAGCTGCCTTCTGTACTCCTGATTTCTAATCACATCACATTAGTCTTTAGTCCTTGTTGGGACTCAACAAGGAGATGAACAATAGTTATTTTATACTTAATGCATAGTTATTACTGATTTATTGTCCTAGGTCGGCAGTTGATAAACTACAGGCCAAACACAACCCACTGCCCATTTTTGTTAATAAAGTTTTATTGGAATACAGCTACGCCCATTTGTTTACATATTATCTGTGGCTGCTTTCACGCTGCAACTGCAGAGGCGAGTAGTCCCAACAGAGACTGTATGGTCCACAAAGCCAAAAACATTTACTATCTGGTCCTTTCAAGTGAAAGTCTACCAGCCTCTGTGCTGGAGGATGGGCACAGAATGGTGAAAAACGGACTCAGTCTGTGTCTTCAAGACGTTTACGATCTGATGGAGGAGATTAACATTAAATAAGGAACTATACAAATAAGTAACATACAGTGACAAGCACTCTGAAAGAAAAGGTCAGAGTGCCAAGTGTGAAACCAAGGAGGACCCTAGAGACCATCCACTTTGTGCAATCACATGTTTCAGAAAGTCTACCTGTCCTGGCATAACACAGGTTTTGTTTTACCTGAACAGGGACAGTATGAATCCTGTGGAAATATAGACTGTATAGGTGAGGAGGCTGGTGAGAATCATTTTCCAACACTCAGCATTCCCAGGGGAGGTGAGCCGGTACAGGAGATCACATTTGAGGCACGTTACAGGGTTGCCCCCAACATTATTGCCCATGTCTACTTAATAACGGGATGTCACCTCACCTGTTCGCCTTTCAGCTGGACACTAGAACACGCTTCCTGTCTTTCATTACCCCGTGACCTTTCCTATCAGCAGCCCGTGGCTGTGAATTCTTTAGCCCTAGGAACTTGGCTACCACATGTGATTCTGATGGAAGATGGAATGAAGCCGTTGGCTGAGCCTGCAAGTGCAAGCTTCAAGAGAGTACGGTAGGTTTCCATTTAATATTGTTGGAAAAGGTTTTATTTCGTTTGTACCCCTGAGGGGTTTGCAAATGAACATTTGGGCTTGCCTGTGAAGGAGGAAACTTGTATTGTCTTTCCATCCTTGCCTGGTCTGGAATTGTGTGAGAACAGAAGACCTATGGGCGCATCAAGGAGGGAAAGTAGTAGGGGCAGAGAAGCTGCCACGAAGAACCTCCAGGCCTGCCAGGGGCGATCTCTTGGGTTTTGTGGTGTGATTTGTTGAAATGTTTTCCTTTTCTTTCCTTTTTCCTTTTTTTTTTTTTTTTTTTTTTGAGATGGAGTCTTTCTCTGTCCCCCAGGCTGGAGTGCAGTGGCGCGATCTCGGCTCACTGCAAGCTCCGCCTCCCGGGTTCATGCCATTCTCCTGCCTCAGCCTCCCAAGTAGCTGGGACTACAGGCGCCCGCCAACACGCCCGGCTAATTTTTTTTTTTTTTTTTTTTTTTGTATTTTTAGTAGAGACGGGGTTTCACCGTGTTAGCCAGGATGGTCTCCATCTCCTGACCTTGTGATCCGCCCACCTCGGCCTCCCAAAGTGCTGGGATTACAGGCTTGAGCCACCGCGCCCGGCCAATGTTTTCCTTTTCTTTCATTCTCCTTTTAGATATTTTATTGAGGAGAAAAGTATCCTCACTGGGCAGACATTTCAGTCCCCCTAAGTTGCATTGGTAGCTCTGAAAGGATCATCTTTGCAGCTGGTTATTGGAACAGGTATCCTCACACCCTCCCTAATTGCAGGCTAGCAGCCCTTTGTGGTTTGCGTGTTCTCAGTGCGTCTGCAACAGCAGAGCATGACTTTGCCTTTCTGAGCTGCCTCCTAAAAGGAAAACAAATCTGGATATGATGATCTTGTCTCTCCCTAAACAAAAAGCCTCAGAGAGACTGAGAACATGGACAAGAGAGGCAGAAATCATGCTTACTTTACAGAACCAGGGATCCTTTAAACCAGAACGGCAAAACCTCCAGGCAAATTTTCATGCACATAACTCAAATCCAAGTAGACATCAATAATCAATCATTGAGCTTCTTTCTGCTAAGCCTGGGTATGCCTCAGACTCATTCTTAACTTTGTATTTCTGGTAGCTACTATCAGGAAATAAAATACAAGCTTAAACAGATTTACCATTCCTGATTTAAGTAATCACTATTGAATAGACAATATATTATGAATAACATAATCGCTAATATGTGTTGAGTGTTTATTATGTACCAGACTTTGTTCTAAGTGCTTAACATGGATTCACTCATTTAATGTAAACCACATGATTACAGGCTTTGTTTGGATTATTGCTGCATTACCAGTACCTAGAAGAATTCATGATACATTGTGAGTGCTTAAAAAATACTTATCTAGGCCAGGCGCAGTGGCTCACATCTGTAATCCCAGCATTTTTGGAGGTTGAATGTGGAGGATCACTTGAGCCTAGGAGTTTAGACCAGCCTGAGCAACATAGTGAGACCTCATCTCTACGAAAAAATAAATTAAAAATTAGCTGAGAGTAGTGGCGCATGCCTGTGGTCTCAGCTACTCAGGACGCTGAGTTGGGAGGATCGCATGATCCCAGGAGGTTGAGGCTGCAGTGACCCATGATGGCACTATTGCACTCCAGCCTGAGTGACAGAGTAAGACTGTCTCAAAAAAAAAAAAAAAACCTTATTTAAATTAATTCTAAAAACAAGTGTTATTCCCATATTCCAGATGAGGAAACTGAGGCCCAGAAAGCTTAAGTAATTCTCCTAAGCCAATACGGACTGGAGCTATGATTTGATACTGCTTTATTATTTTACTTATACTTTTAACCACTTTGCTTCTTCTCACAGTAACTGTTGGATATCTCTTTTCTTATTTCTTAACGTCCAATATACTGGTTATTGAGGCTCTTGGCTTCTTTTTAATATTCTAGCTTCCATCATTTTTGGTATTTTAGAGAGTTATCTCTCTGAAACAAAAGAATTGGGAAGAGCCGGAGTTGAAATCTAAGCGCCTATGGGGTTCAGCCAGAAACATAAATGAGTGAGGCAGGCCAGGTGGGCAGCCTGGGGAGGTGACAAGAACTTACCCTCTGGGAAGCTGCTCTCAGGTCCAGCAATTGCAGCTGTGGAGGACGCAAATCAATGTTGTCAGGTCATCCTGTTTTTCAAGAGAAGTACAACATCTAGATTTTGATATGAAAATTGCAAATGGAAATATCCGTATGAAATATCTCAAATATAAAATGTGGACAACAAGGCAATCTAAAAAACAAAACCAAAACATAGCAAATCAATTTAAACATCTCCATATGCTCAATCTAGCCCATTGATCTGTAGTCAGCAAGCTATAGGAGAGAGTGAAGAAATTGAAATAGAACTATAAGTGGCTTTAGATAACTGATCCTGTAGTTCTTGTTTAAAAAAAAAAAAAGAAAAAAGACAGGTTGATGAAAGACAGGTTGTAACTATTTGTTAAGATCTTATAGTAGGGATTTCTAGGAAACAGAGCTACAATAATCGTAGTATCACAATACTTTTGCATAGTGCTTCACATTTTTCAACTTGCTTCTATATATGCATTTAAATCTCCCTGCAAATCATTTTGATGGCTCAATCACTCAGTCAATATTCAGCAGTAGAATTTAGGAATAGACCCTGATCTCCCGATTCTCAACCAGGTTTTCTTTTAGCCCTACAAATCCTGAGCAGTGATAACTGACCATCAATATTTGCAATCCTTACAGGCTTGTGCTTTTTTATCTCATACAGTCAGGAGGTAAAATACTAGGATAAGGGACAGAGCTCATGCCTGATTACTGACGGAGAGAAACAGGACAATCATTTGAGGATACATATATGATTGCTAAAGCTTGTTATTCCTGGCACATCGAGATTGTTGATTTCCATTTGGTCCTCCCTAAATAATCTCTAGTTACAAAAATACGCGCCTAGCAAAGGCTGAATAAATAATGTAATTTTGGCATAATCATTGTGTAAATTCCTAAACACTCACCTAATGACTAGTAGTTTTAGAATTTGGTACTCCAAGTGCAGCTATTGCCAGCCAGAGCTGAAATGTGGCGTGTTTTGCATGCTCCACGGAAATCATTTTAAATTAAGTGGATTTGAAAAATCATTACATGGAGGGAGATTTTTCTGATCACTTGGCCTGTGTGGGCCTCTCAAATGTCAGTTCTGTGCAGAAAGGGCTCGTGGCATTTGATGCCTTTCTGCCAGGTTGTGTATTTGACAGCTGTTCTGGGGTGTCTTTTCCCAGCCACTGGCCTGGCTACTGTCATAAAACCAATTAAAGTTGCAGGCAATTAATGTTATTTTCCTCAAGTGCTCCTGGAAATGCTTATATCCTGTAGCATTTCAGCATGAAATCTGTGACCTTTGGAAATGCATGCACAAGAAGAGCAAATAAGCTTGGCTGTGCATGTATGGTGTGCCATTAAGGTATGAAGAATATGAAAACAAATTGTAGTTGCTGGGTGCAGAGATGTCCGTGGAGCACTTTATATCCTAGGATTCTTAGAAATGAAGATATGTGTTCATACCAAAACCCAGATAAACCATAAAGGGGTGGTAGGTATACTGAACAGCAAAACATTTGCATATGTTCAGCAAATTATTTAACAAAATTTATGAACTGAAACACATTCAGAAAGGGGCTCCATGACTAGTAGTTTGTACTTGTTTTACCACATTTTAAGAAGGATATTAACAAACTGGAAATGAAAAGGAAAACCCTTCCACTTTAGGAAGGGTTAGAGACAACAGAGTTGTTTAATCTAGAAAGAGAAGATTTAGGTTTAAGGACAGCGGAGTTACCCTTCATTAGGTAAAATGAACTTTCCATGAGAAACTTTGTCTTATTCCGTAAGTTATCCCAACAGATTTTTTGTATCCCTTGGTTGAGAAGGGGACCTGGAGCATAGTAGGTGATAAATAAAAGTGTATTAAATAAGAAAGAATGGGACACGCCATATGGTTGGGTATTATTTACCCATTCAGTTAAAAAGAAATAAATATATAAAAATAGCTGTTCCATGCAATATGTGGCTTTGTGAGGTATGTTCCCTATTACCTGCATAAGCCAGAGCTACAGACTGATAGCTTGTGGACTGTCACTTACATATGGATGGGTACTGTTTGCCTGTTCAGTATTTTCTTAATTGCTGATATTTTAAAAATTTTTAATTGAGATGCTTGCTTGTGCACTCCTGCTCTTGCTTTCGTACATGCTGTCTCTCTCACACACACACAGACACACACACACACCCCACACATACACACCGCCCTTATCCTGCATTTTAACAATTGCCTGGAGCTGCATAGCTGGAGCATTTGCTTTTTGGTTCTCATCAGACCTCACTACTCCCTGTTGTTTTAGACTGAGTTCCATTTCACTCACTGATCTGGCCTTCCTTGCCCCTGAAGGTAGCTGAGCTTGCCAACCTTAGTTTAAGCAGAGGCAGCAGTCAACCACTTATCATGGGAGTATGTATGGCAGACACACCTGATAGCAGTAATGTAACTTAAGCATACCCTGACAGTGACCCTTATGGAAGATGCACCTGATAGCAATAACATAAGCATACCCTGAGAATGCAGATGTGCCTGATCTGTATAGCCTGCAAGCTTTTTACAAATGGTAGTGGTTCTCCTGTCCAGCCCACTGCCACTGGACCAACCTGTATGTAAGTTCCTTCAATAAATGCTAGTCTCTTTCACTGGCTCTGGGTCTCTTCTTTGGCCTAAGATGACCTCAGTAGGGGCCTGGCATGACAATTGGCACACCAGCCAGAAGGTCAGAGAAAGCTACATGAGCACCAAGATAATGGGACTTGGAAAGGGGAAATATGAGAGAGAAATCTCAGGCTGGCTGTCCATGCCTATGTGGGACCTGACAGCCACTACTCTTGATGGACAGGATCCGGTGTGTGAACACAGGGATGCCCTGAAAACACTGAAGGACCTGGAAGAGTTGGTGCAGGCCTTGATCTATCTGAGTAAAAGTCAGAAGCTGACGCTGTGGCAGCCATGCTTAGCTGGCTGCTCCTGACTGTGATTTGACAGCCCCTGAAGCTAATCCTGTAGCTCAGGCAAAGGTGTGTCAGTTACAGGATGAACTATGGCTAGAAAGAGTTTCCAGATTAGTTCAGGCTGAAATCTCAGAGACCTCACTATCCCACATGGAGGGTGACGATATGGAGACCCTGGCTTGTTAGGTAGCTCATCGAAAGGATTGCCAGATATGATGTTAACGAGTTAGGGCTATCATGACTAAATTGTCCTGGGACCCCATGGAGGAGACTGAGGACTGGGACAAGCCTATGGAGGTTTCTGTCATCTCTGTCCCTCTCGTAGTCACTACAAAGATAAAAGCAGGCCAGTTGCCTCCTCAGGGAGCAGACCTGCAAAATTTGCTCCCACCTGAAAGATGGCAGCACACCACAGTGTGGGACTACACTGCTGTGGAGTGGGTGGAACTGGGAAATAGGTTCAGGCAGAAGGGGAGAGAGTCGACTGAGGGATGGCTTCTCCATCCGTGGGACATGGAAATGGAGGGTGTTATCCTGTCCGTACTGGAGATGAGTAAAATGGCATCCATCCCAAACCACCTGGCCCTGAGGCAGTGCCTCTATGGCACCAATAATGAAGGTTGGGCCAATTCCTTCCTTGGCTGTGTGGTTGCTGGCTGCCAAGCAGCCTGGTCAAGTGAAGAAGACATCCTCATGTTTCCTTTGCAATGGTAGACTATGAAGGAATGGCAGGACATCCTCTGGGAATAAGGGATGAAGCGTGCTGTCTGTGTTAAGCATTACTGAGGTACTGATCCTGAGATTTTCACTGCTGGCATGAAAGGCATCATATTACAGTTGGCACCCAGCCAGTGGTATGGCACACTGGCATGTATCCTGAGTCCCTTGGTAGGACAGCCAGTGTCTTGAGCTGCTGACTTAGGGGAAATGCAGAAACTGCATAGGCAAAGGAGGACGTGCTGTCAGGACAACAGGCAAGGGAGCTAAAGGAAAGCAGACAGCCCAGGGGCCCATCAGGGTGACCCCTGACAAATGTGGCACAACTCTAGTCACTTTGAAATATACAAAATATTGTTGCTAAGTATAGTCATCCTATTCTGCTATCAAGCATTAGAACAATGGAGCTTTACCATCTTACCCCAGGGACACCACCCTGGAGGGGGTACATGTTTTCCATTAACTTCCGAGTCTTTTTCCAGTTTACAAACTGCAGCCCCCACCTTGCTGTCTCACTTGGTGAACAGAGGATGGGTGGTCAATGCAGGCAAAGTCCAGGGTCCAGGCTTATCAATCAAATAATTGGGTGTCATCTTGTCGGGTAAGACTAAAGTCGTTCTGGCTGCTGTTATGCATAAGGTGCAGGGCTACTCATGTCCTAGGACACCAAAGCCATTGCAAACCTCCTTCTTAGGCCTTCTAGAGTGTGGGCATCCTTTTAGTCCCCACTTGGCCCAACTCCTTGGGCCCTTATATTGCTTAGTCAAGAAGGGGGCCCAATAGGACTGGTCCATAAAGCAGGATGAGGCCCTTGAACAAGTTAAAGTCTCAGTGAAACAAATAAAGGCCTTGGGAGTTCTAGTGCAGGGACAGCCTTGTGAATTGGATGTAGCCAGTCCCCCTGAGGGATTTGAGTGGGGCCTATGGTAAAGAACATAAACAGGTGACTTTAAGGTTTTGGTCCCAACTATGGAAGAGGGCTGGAGTTAGAAAAGTGTCATTTTGGAGGCAACAACTCTGCTATATATGCCTTACAACAAGTGGAGGGCATTACAAAAGGGGTCGTGGTACATGCCCAGTACTCCTTAGCAGGTTGGCTAAGGGATACCTTCCAGGAACCAAAGTCTGGGAATGCCCAGACACAGACTGGCCAAATGGCATGCATGCCTGCAACAGAGGAGTGCACTAACTACTAGCCCCTTGAGCAGAGCCCCATTTGGTGCTTGGTCCTGTCACCTATGTGACAACTGAAGGACAGTCTTTGATGGAGGCTACTGACCCTCCACGGATTCTTTCCTTTGTACAGGAGGTACAGGGCTCAATTCCTACCAGGCCTGGCACGCAGCTTGTCACAAGGCAATCCTTGTGCTCGGACAGTTGTGGCCATCTGGCCATCCACTGATACGATCTGGTTTGATACAGGCAAGGGACACAGTAGCCAATGGGCTGAACCACGAGCCACCTGGATGATTCTTCTCCATTAGCTGGACCTGATAGTCCTGTGAACCGATGGCTGGGTGGTCTCTAAGGGACTCATCATGTGGCCACTGCAGTGGGAAGCACAGGAACACCCCAGATCCTTGCTGCAAGATGCTGAGCAGATCATCTGGAGCAGAAGCCCAGCACTACAGTGACAGGTGACTACATAGGACCTTTGCCTCTGTCTGAGGGCTGCCTCTATACCTTGGCTTATACAGACACCTGCGCAGGGATACTGCAGCCACGTTCCATCAGTTGTGCCACCCAGAAAGCCACCATATGAGGACTGGAGCAGCTGTATGTGGTCTACTCTGTCTCCACTGATATCAGCGGTGACCAGGGCTCTCACTTTACTGGTCATAAGGTGCAGCAATGGGTGGAGACCCTGGATATCCACTGGCATTCCTACCTGCCATGCAACCCTACAGCAGCAGGGCTGATTGAGTGGATGAATGGACTGTTGAAGCAATGACTTGCTCTCTGCTTCTGTGGACATGCAGCTTACCAGCAGCCCTTTGCACCTTGAATGAACACATGCATTCTCATCACCCCAGGGCATAGACTCTTCTGATGCAGGGACCTGATACCACCATCAGGATCCAGGTAGACTGTGTCAGGGACAGTACACCTTTGTCCCAACCTGGGACTCAAGCTGCTGTTGCCCTTGCCACAGGACCTACCCACTGAGGAGCACATCATTACATGGCCCTGGACATGGCAAACCAGCCCCCGATAGTTTAGTTTTTCCACTCCATGGAGAGAGGGCCTAGAACAAGATATACAGGTCATACCAATTTTACAACCTACTCCCCGCTGAAATTCTAAAATAATAAATCCTGGTCCTCCCTTGTGCAAGGAGACAATCATCCTCTCATTATGGAACCTTGCAATACCTCCACTGTCTGATTTTGGCCCTCCTGCAATGTGTCACAGAGGGGGCCAGTCCGTTTGGCATTGTAAACGGGACCAGATCGCTACCAGGGGTGGAGCTCTTGCAGAACAACACAACTTCCTGTGTCTTCTTAAATGGCCATATCTTGCTCTTTCTCACCTTTTGCCCATAGATGATGGGCAACAAACCTCTTTGCCAAATGGGAGCAGATGGTGGCCTCTCTCCAGAACTAAACAGATTGTTGCATCTGCAGAGAGCTGCCCCTCTCCTCCACCATGGGCCTACCACAGTGCGTCTGAGATCAACTCCCAAGCCTTTGGAAGAGCTTTATGATATCATATTCATTATTCTTTTCTTTTTTTGCTGTTGTAGTTTGTATTCGTGCTGCAGCAGCTGGCTGCAATGCTCCTCCCCGTACCTGGCCCTTTGGAAATTATAGAAGAACAGCATGATAAGAACGTGAGGGCCATTCAACCGTGCGTGCAGCAGGGTGGAGTGGATGGCAGATGCACCTGATAGCAATATCGTAACTTAAGCATACCCTGAGAATGACCCTTATGACAGATGCACCTGAAAGCAATAATTAAGCATACCCTGAGAATGCAGACACACCTGATCTATATAAACTGCATGTTTTTACAAACCAGTAGCGGCTTCTTCTCAACTCGCCTCTACACGACTGCTCTGTATGTAAGTTCCCTCAACAGACCCTGTCTCTTTCACTCGCTCTGAGTTTCTTCTTCAGCTTCTTGAACATGGTGTTATCTGTATTGAAATCAATAGGGGTCGAGCATGACAGAGTGGTAGAAGTGGCTCCTGTGTTGAGAGAAAGAATGGAGCAGATGAGCTTTCCAGCTTTTTCACTCTAATATGCCTTGATTCAATGATGAATAACTATGCCTTGTTCACCAGAGTAGAAATGGCACTGGTCCCTGGTTTCAGCCAACTCACAAGCACTTCCCTCAACTCAATCCATCAGGAAGAGCCTACCTAGATCACAAAATCCACAGGTCCAGATGGCAGTAAGTATCCTCGGAGTTCCATCTCATATGCCCCAAGATTATTAGCTAAGGTGACACCTTTATTCTGCCCTTTGCCCCTCCCCTTTCTCAATTACATTGGTTTCCCCCCAGGATCAAATCAAGGGGTTGTAGGAAGTGGGAGTGGGGAAAGTCATGGAAATGAGTTGTGTCACTAACTAATGACATCAGTGTCAAGAAGAGCTGGAATTGAGCGAGTTTACAGGGAGCTGGGATCAAGGGCTTGTTTGATTTTGATGGTTGCTGTGGCTGTACTAAATGCTAATCACTTTTCATGACACCAGCTAATGGGTGTGGAATATCTGGCTCAAGTCCTTTTCAGCGAATCCAGGCTAGCTCCTAAGAGAGCTGCAGAGTTCTGGCTCCAGCTGTGCTCCTTCTTCTTCCCTTCCTTTAAAGAATATGAATTATTCTTAGATATGGGTCCCAAAAATTGAGACAGTGATTCACAGGACAGCTGGAGAGGCAGAGAGAGTAAAACACAAGCCACCTGCTTAGGATTCAAAGTCCAATCATCAACAACACACCTAATCAGGTTAAACTGGCACTAAAATGCTGCCTGTAGCTGCCTTTGATATCTTACCGATGTTGCATAACTATATTGGGAAAGGCCAAATTGTCATAGTACTCACTGGAGAAAAGGAGACAGTAAAAATTTTTAGATAAAGCTAATCTACATTCACCTAGTAAATGCTGAATAAATACCAGCAATGCTAGAGAAGCCATTTGTATGGATTCATGGTGTTTGGTTCAGCTGGGTTGAGACCTCCATGTTTCCATCATTCCTCAGGCACCATAAGCCTGTGGCAAAATGGTGTCCTTGGGTCACAAATGTTTTGGTCCCAGAGTCGGTGTCCAATATGTTAGCCCATCAAGGCAGATGGTGAGCAGGACAATGTTTTGGAACTTTGGAAAATATACCACTTAAGAGTCCAGCCAGGGAAATGCCTGAAATTGAAAAATAATGTAATAGAATATTTGATTTGCCACCATAGACCTTAACTGGGAAGATTGCCACATTGAAATGAGTGGACAGCTTGGCTGACTTTGATCCTTCAGCTCTGCTTAGTAACTGCTCATCAGTGGGTTGGATCCTAGACTTGCAATGGGTCCCCAAAGTCCGTCCCCTAAACATTACACATCTACAAGCACATACCCCCAATAATATTTGGGGCTATGTCCATAAAGTTGCAACATTATCCTAAGAGCAAAGGTCTGAGCCAGTGGTCACTGGATGTTTCCTCGGAGGGACTATAGGTGGCCTGCAGAATGGATGGCAAGATAAATGAAATATCATTTCCATTTCGTTCAATTTGCTTTTTCTCCATGCTACCAGCTACTGACTTGGCCTCTTGGAAGCAAAGTTGTTTTTCTGTGATTCACCAGAAACTTTCTGGACCTGAATACCTCACTTCTCCAAGGTTAGCCTCTTTGAGCCATTAAGAAGTGTTGTCCCTTGTCCATTCAGGGTTGAATGTCTGTTATTTCTCTCCCCACTGCCCCCCGCCAATATTCCTTGAACTTCTCAGAGAATATGTCTTTGGCATGCAGCCTAAGGAAGGCTGTTTATTTTAAACACCTGCAATTCTCTGTTCCTCACTTCACTCCCCTTCCAGCCAAGGAATCACTCTTAGCAAATCTAAAGTGCCAGAGAGCTGATGGTTCTGGAAGCAGCCTTCAGCCAATAAGAGTTAGGGAAGATAGTAGAAAATCCTTCAGCTTCTCTGGCCCTGAAGCAGGACCGCTCTCTGAAGTGTGGTCCACACAGTCTTCCTATAGTTCCCCAGTGAGGTCAAGCTCCAGGTTTCCAAGGCAATATCTGACTTAATAACACATTTTTAAAATTTACTTTTTTCCTTTTCTATCTCACTTACCCATGCCCCTCTTGGTATTTCCTGAGACCTTCCAAATAAACGATTTACACTAGAATTCTCCTTTCAGCATTTGCCTTGGGAGAGTCAGTCTCCATGCAGTAGGGAGGCTGTGTAAATTACATGCTGAGATTGTGCCTTGCATTATCAGGAAGCACACAAAAAGCAAAACTACAGAAAGACTTGGTGAATGAAAGACCTTCTCAGAAATGAGAAGACTGGCATTTGATAACATGCTAAGATGGCCAACGTCTCTGAGTGGTTACTATCCATTTCCCACAGTGAATTATAAGCCCCAAATAGGACAGTGTCCATGACAGTTTTTGTTTACCAATGTGTCCCCTAAGGTAGACACACAGTAATATTGAGCAGATCTCTTATAACACAATAACTAGTTGAATGCTTTCTGTGCATTAACTGATTAATTTGTGCAGAAAAGATCCAGTCCTTTGGATGACACAACCCCATTGGTTAATGGTGCCGTTTCTATGGGAGGAGGATTCCCGATACTGTCAGTGCTGTCCTGATGACCAGCAGGGTCACAGAGATGCCAACTGACTCTGCCCTGGGAGTTGGCAAAGGAGACTTTTCATCTAGGTCTTGACTCTTCATAGGAGTCTAACAGTTAAAAAAAGGAAATGGAGTGGAGGGTGACAATTATTTATTTATTCAATAATTGTGCAATTTAGTACCAGCTTTGTGACAGGAATTCTGCTAGGCATCAAGAAGTAGTGTTCAGGGACCCTGCCTTCTCAGAATTTTGACTGAAGCACTATTCACGTTGCATTCTTTGTGGAGTTGTATCACATGGTCCTGGTGGTAGACAGCAAAGAAGTAAAAAATATATTTAAAAAGATTATGATAAATATGAAGTAATACAGCAGTGATTCTTAAATTTTAGTTGGCATCTAGATCATGTGGAGATGTTATTTACGTGTATACTCTGATTCAGTAGGCCTGGGATAGGGCCTGAGATTCTGCATTTCTAATCAGGTCCCAGGTGGATACAGATGCTGCTGGTCCTTGGACCGTATTTTGAATAGTATGGTGATAGGCCATGGTTCTCAACCTGGTCTGTGCATAACAGAACCTGAGGAACTTTAAAAATGACTGATGCCTGACTTCACTCCAGCAATATTTCTCTAATTTGAATGGGAGAATCCTGGCATGATAGTTAACATTAGGTGTCAACTTGACTGGGTTGAGGGTTGCCGAGATGGCTGGTGAAGTATTGTTTCTGGGTGTGTCTGTGAGGGTGTTGCTGGAGGAGGTTGATATTAGAATTGGTGGAGCGGGAGAGGAAGACTCACCGCATGTGGGTGGGTGCCATTCTCTTGGGCTGCCAGCATACCTAGATCAAAATAGGCAGGAAAAGGTGGGATAAGCTTGCTTTCTGAGTCTTCTGGCTCTTTTTTCTTTCCGTTGCCGGATCCTTGCTTCTGTTCCCCCTGCCCTTCAATATCAGACCCCAAGTTCTTCAGCCTTCGGACTCTGGAACTTGCACCAGTGTCCACCCCAAGGGCTTTCAGGCCTTCAGCCACAGACTAAGGGCTGCACTCTCGGCTTCCTTGGTTTTGAGGCTTTCAGAGTTGGACTGAGCCACTATCAGCTTCTCTTTCCTCAGGTTGCAGACCGCCTATTGTAGGACTTCACCTTGTAATCATGGGAGCCAATTGTTCCTAATAAACTCCCTTTTATGTATACATATATGCTATTGGTTCTCTCTCTCTGGAGAACCCTAATTATACTTGGGTATTGGCAATTTTTTAAAAACTGCTTTATTGGGTGTAAATTACATATCATAAATCCATCTATCTTATTATACATTTTATGTGTACAAGTAAATAATTTTTTTTTTTTTTTTTTTTTTTTTTTTTTTTTTTTGGAGACGGAGTCTCGCTCTGTCACCCAGGCTGGAGTGCAGTGGCGCAGTCTCGGCTCACTGCAAGCTCCGCCTCCCGGGTTCACGCCATTCTCCTGTCTCAGCCTCTCCGAGTAGCTGGGACTACAGGCGCCCGCCACCACGCCCGGCTAATTTTTTTTTTGTATTTTTAGTAGAGACGGGGTTTCACCGTGGTCTCGATCTCCTGACCTTGTGATCCGCCCGCCTCGGCCTCCCAAAGTGCTGGGATTACAAGCATGAGCCACCGCGCCCGGCCAAGTAAATAATTTTTAGTGTGTCTTTAATTTTGCCACCATTACCACAATCCAGATTTGGAACACTTTTCATTATCCTGGAAACATCTACTGAACTCATGTGCAACAAATCCCAGTTCTCACCGTCAGCCCCAGGCAACCACTAATCTACTTTATTTCTCCATAGATTTGCCTTTTCTGGACATTTCATATAAATGAAATTATATAATATGTGGTCTTCATGCCTGATTTTTCTTATTAGCATGATGTTTTTGAGGTTCATCCTTGTTGTAACGTGTATTAGTACTTCATTCTTCCTTATTCCTTCATTGATTGTATGGTATGGGTAGATTATATTTTGTCTAACCATTCACCAGTTGGCTGACATCAGAATTGTCTCCACTTTTTGGTAAATAATGTTTCTTTGACTGTTCACATACAAATCTTTACATGGGAATGTATTTTTATTTGTGTTGGTTAGAGACTTAAGAGTGGGTTTTCTGGGTGATATGGCAACTCCATGGGTAGCTTTTTAAGATACTGCCAAACTGTTTTTTAAAGTGGTATTATTTTACATTGCCATCAATGATGTATGAAGGGTTTCTCCACATTTCCACCAAAACTCAATGTCTGATTTTGTGACTGTAACCATCTTTGAGGGTATAAAGTGGTATCTCATTGTTGTTTTTTACTGGCACTTCCATAATGTCTAATGATGTCGAGCATCTTTTCATGTGCTTATAAGCCATTCATACATCATATATGGTAAAATGTCTATTCACATCTTTTGCCCATTTTTAACTTTGTTGTTTGTCTTCTTATTGAATTGTAAGAGTTCTTCATACATTCTGGGTATCTTTAATAAGATACATACTTTGGAAATATTTTCTCCCAGTTTATGACTTGTCTTTTCATTTTATTAAAAGTATCTTTCGAAGTACAACCTTTCACTTTTGATGATGTCTAATTTATTGACTTTTTCTTCTACACTTTGACATTTAGTGTCATATCTAAAAACTTTTTGCCTAATCCAAGGTGACAAAGATTTTCTTCTATGTTTTCTTCTAAACATTCTGTAGTATTACATTTTCATCTAGGTTTGTGATCTATTTGAGTTAATGTTTGTGTATGATATGAGGTAAGGTCTAAACTGATCACTTTGCATGTGAATATCCACTTGTCTCAGCACCATTTGTTGAAAAGAATATCCCTTTCCCTTTGACTTATATTGCCTTCTTTGTCTAAAATTAATTGATTATAAATGTAACAATTTATTTCTGGACTCTCAATTCTGTTTCATATACGTATGTATGTAGCATTATACTAGTGCTGTAGTCTTGATTACCTTAATGGGGCTTTTAAAAAGATCCCCAGGTGACTCTAATGGGCAGCAAAGTTTGGGAGTCACCATGATAAGAATGACTTAAGGAATAGGATGGAGAGGCCACTTTAGGTAAGGTGGTCAGGGGAGGCTTTTCTGGAGCTGTGATGTTTCAGTTCCAGCCAGCCATGAGAAATGCTGGGGAAAGAGTATCCATGAGCCATGTACCAGGAGACACTTTTCCAGGTTTGGCTAGAGATGTTTGCAGTCTAATAAAAATTAGGTGGCCATGGTGATAATTCAGGAGGTCCTGACATATGAAGCTGCATGTTCCTAACTCTACACTATCAGCCAACACTTTGTCCATTGATTTCCAAACGGGGGTAGTTGTAGCCTCCTGAGTTACTCAGTGATACAGTATAGGATATGCCACAGGATAAGCCAAGCCCTGTTTACTGTTTTGTTCATTCACTCATGAATTCATTCAATAATATTCATGGAGTGTCTGGTGTGCAGAGCATTATACCAAGCATTAGGGATATAACAATGAATGAAACAAAGTCATTGTTTCACAGAATTGACAGAACACCTTCATAGAGCATCAGTCGTATATACGCTCACACACATGCACAATTGTAAGATTTAAATGATGGTGCCAGATGAATAAATTATCACACATATTCTACCTAACTCTGGGGCTAATGCCTTACTTCTAAAGAGACTGAAATCGACAGGGATACTGTCAAAAGGATTAAGTGTAATAGTATGCTAGTAATGATAATATTATCCATGGTCTGATAGCTTCATATATGCCCATATTCTACTTACCAATTTATTGTCTCTCAGCTCTAAATTGCCCGTCTTTGTGATACTGCCGAGGAACCCTGTAAACATCCCCTTTGCCAGCTGGCTGAATCTTGGGCTTTGTCAAAAGAGGACACTGGAATGACCCTGCAAAGCTATAGAGTATGAAGACTCTTCCCCTTCTGAGTTTGTGTCTTCTATTATTTATTAATCATTGTAGGAGCTGATGGCCTGTAGGGCTCAGCTCCAATGGAGTCCACAGACCACTCTCAACTGTGTAGCTGCTTCCAAGCAGCTTCCACCCACCTGAGCCTGACCATGCAGGTCAGGCCAGTGCAGGTCTGTGCTCTCTGGCAAGTTTCTTCTTCTTTGGCAGACTGCATGTTCTGTAGCACCACGCCCTCTGCAAGGAGGGCTGAGTCTTGCCCCTGGGAAAGGGGCTCCCCACCCTTTGTTCCTGGTTGCCCACTCTTCCTCAGCCTAGAAGGAACAGCTGCCTTTTTGTTCCTACCGTGAGTTCCTTTGAGTTCTCTTTTGCCCTTTTTAGTAGTTAATGACCTTAAAATTTTCCCATTCAATTAGCCAATGAGGTTTCTGTCTTCTGACTGGACCTTGACTACAGTGCAGAATTATGAAAACAGTTCTGTTTCATATCTGGGTTCAAGTAGCCATGTGTATTGGATGGCTCCTTCAGAATGGAGAAAGAAAAAAAAACAAGAAGAAAAAAGACTGGTTTATATTTTGAAATCTTAGACTGATTTCACAGCCCCATGGCACACAAGGAGCCCATGGCTGATCAACATTTCCCAAGGCTTTGCAACACTAACAAACACTCAGTGACAGTTGCAGTTAAAAATTGATGCTGCCATCCCAAAGAGCTGATTTCATTTTTCTCCCAGCTCAGGTTTTCTTCAAGGTTGAGTAAATTGTTGGGATGAATAGAAAAAGATCCGAAACAGGATCTTAGCCCTTGGGATATGTAGGCAGAAAAGTATGTTCACAACAAGGTTAATAACATGGTGACTCTGGTATTCCTTCCTGACCCTGGTCTATATCTTACAGCTTGTGTGATGCAGAAGGGATAATTTGGGGTATGTGGACTTTTAAAAGTGTATTCTGGCCTCCTGCCTATTTGTAGAGGAAGCGACACTGAATGGTGGTTAAGCACAGAATCTGGAGCCTGGCTGTCTGGTTCAAACCCTGGCTTAGCCACTTTCTGACTATATGATCTTGACCAAATCACTTAACATGCCTGTTTCCTAATCTGTGAAATGGGCATAAAAATACTCCCTATAAGAGTATGGAGATTAAACAAGTTAATATTTATAAAATACTTAGATGAATACCTGGCTCATTTTGTGGCCTCTAAGCGTTAGCTGCCATGATGACGATGAGGGTTAATGGGTAAATGCTGCAGGAGACAAAGGTGGACACAGGAGAATGATAATAACAATGGCAATGTAAACCTATTAAATATTATATTCCATGGATCTACATGCCAAATCTAGTTTAGTCTACTAGTGTATGATTTTTATTTTACAAATGGGGAAGCTGAGGGCTAGACAGGTTAAGCTTCAAATCATTGTTGCAGCTGAGATGCAAAATCAAAACTGACTTCAGCTCCATGCCTTACCACCACGCTATATTGCAGAATACTGAACTACAGACAGTGAAAAATATGGGAAAAAAAATAATACATTGTTGTTTTCTCTACTCTATACTTCCACCTCTGCTTACTTCTGTTGTTTTTTTTTTTTTTTCTAGGAGTGCTGCTAAAACTACTTACTTCTATCTCTACCCCAAACTACCTGTGAATAGCATAGTGATTAGCATACATGTAGGAAAAGTTACATATAGAAGAGCATTTAGGTCAGATGCTATATAAGTGCATATACAAAAGGAATCACCAGAGACCAGGAGTGGTGGAGCTGGGATAGAGGAAGGGCTAGAGGTGCTAAAGGGATAGGACTTTACTGGTGTTTGAGAGGAGTTAGTGACATGGAGCAGCAGAGAAATGCAGAAGTAAACTTCTCTACAAACCGCCTCCGGTTGGTCCAATGCCTATTGACTGATGGCCCTCACTGAGTCTGACCTAAGCTCGGTGAAGCACACAAAATCCACATCAGCTGCCACTTCCTTTCTCAAGGATAATTTCAGAGCCCTGCCTACCCCTTTTCTCTTCCTCTTGTTTAGCCTCTGTAAGCACCAAGTAAAGGATTGCTTCCAATGTTTCCTCAAAGTGGTAGTTAGAATAATTGCCAATCTTTGGGCAACCCCTGGCTCCTACTATGAGCCTGTTGAACACTCTACCACTCCATTTATGCACAATGCACATGAAGATTTGCAGCCTTGTCAGTAGATCCTTTAAATAATTACTTCAACATTCTGTGGGGGGAGATTTTTCAACAAATCCCCTTCCTTCCAGCAATGAGCCCTGAAAGAGGAGGTGAACACAGGGGGACACTGGGAACTGTTTCCTGCAGCTGTAGCTGTGAGTAAAAAATATATTTGTTGGAGCTCATTTAAATGGGTCAGAAGACCCCACAGTCCACATTTCTTGCCGAATCCCATTTTTTAATGGAAAGAGAACTCTCTGAGAACAAAGAATTGGCGAGGAACAACATACTGAAAACTACCAAATTTTAGTTAATCAGTAATTTCTAATAAGTAAACTAGAATAAACTTCTTACTGTGTAGATAGTTCAAAGTGTTTCCTCGCTATTATTTTTCTACATGAACCAGCGGCAGATTCTGTGGGCATCTTACTCAGGTACACTTGCTTTTACCACTTCACTGCATCCCTCCAGGACTTCCAGTTCCTGTACCTGCATTCCTTTCCCTGAGGGAAGTCTCTGGCCATGGGAGCAGGGCAGACCACCAAGCAGCAGGCTGGAAATGCATGCTCCCTTCTAGTATCCCTCAACCAACCTCTGATGGGAGTTGGTGTATAAATACCCTAGCTTCAGCACCCCTTGGGTTGGATGACTTTGAGACACATGGTCTACACTGATTCTCAGAGTTCTCCAAGGAATGAAGTTCCCGGTTGCAGGTAACTGGCTCAGTAACACATCCTTTATTGACTTCCTCATCTTTCTTGTCTTACTTCTTCCCTCCCCTACTGGTGCTTCCTAGATTCACCTCCAAACTACATTACTTGCACTCAAATCCTTGTTTTGGGGTCTAGTTCTGAAGATCCCAAACCCACGAACTTTGTTTATATTTTAACGTTAAAGAACAAGGTATTCCCATTTTTAGACAATTCTTTTGGGACTTAAATAGGAGACAAAGCAATAAAATTGGTTTCTCTTGAGCTAATTTTAGGGAATTCTGCTTGCTTTAATTCAGAACTAATTACGTATGAATTCATCTAGATTGTGCCCTACTCAAGGCTCTTTTAGTGTTAAGTAATACAAACCCACTTAAACTAGATTAAGTCTTTGAAAGGCAGGATAGGAGGCTTTATCATAAGTACACTGAGATGTCTTTCAAGTCCAGAAATGCATCTTAGGCAGAGTAAGGAATTGGACCTAGGAACTAGACAGCCGTCTTCTCTTCTGGGGCTACAAATTCTCTTATTTTTACTTCATTTTAAGTATCTGCCGCTTATCTCCCTGTAGACTGGCTTTTCCCATCTGTTTGTACAAACAGACATGGTTGCATGATAACCTTTACATTTTCCTCGTTTCTGTTCTACCAGATAGCGAATTCAGAATTCCAGAAAGAGAGCCCTGATTGCCCCACCTTGAGTCAGACGTCATCTCTGACCCAATCAGCAGTGGCAGTGGGTGGGTGGGCTGGTTAACACCTGCCTGCTGGAATGTATGTCTCTGGGGAGCTCAAAGAAGAGGACTGAGGCCTGGGAATACCCCATTTGAGCATAGTCTATTTGGACACTTGAAAACAAAAATTTGGACATTATAAAAGCTGCCTGTTTCTAAGAGGGCAAGTTTCTGCATATAATTAATAATGCAAAAATGCCTTTATTCATTAATACTGTGCCAAGGTTACTCAACTAACCAATATTCTTTAAAGCCATAAAACTGGGGTAAAAATTTCATAAAGTGCTTTAACCTAGGGAAAGGGCAAAAATGTGGGTTTTATGCATTGCCGACCATTGAACCTCCAACATTGTTCCATTTCTAATAATAGTGTCCCTGTCAAGAGGATAGGAATACTGCCCCACGTTGGATGACCTTTGAATTTTAACTCCCAGTATGTATTATTTAAGCAGTTAGAGTGCCAGCTCTACTGCTTTCTAGCTGTTTAACCCCTGAAAACCTTAGATCCCTCATCTGCAAAATGGGGATATTGACAAAATATTAACTGAGAAACTGCCTGGCACATTGGGAGGAAGCACATAAAAAGAGTGCAATAAATGTTAACTTTTTTTTTTTCTTGAGATGGTGTCTCACTCTGTTGCCCAGGCTGGAGTGCAGTGGTGCAATCTCATTGCAACCTCCACCTTGGAGGTTCAAGCAATTCTCCTGCCACAGCTTCACAAGTACTGAGATTACAGGCATGTGCTACCATGCCCATCTAATTTGTTTGTATTTCTAGTAGAGACGTGGTTTCACCATGTTGGCCAAACTGGTCTCGAACTCCTAACCTCAAATGATCCACCCACCTCGGCCTCCCAAAACGCTGGGATTACAGGCTTGAGCCACTGCACCCAGCCAATGTTTCCTTTTACTGTTATTTCTCATTAAGATATAATCAGCAGGACAATGAAAACACAAATGGAAGCCAGTGAAGTAGTTAAAATCATGCGTTCTAGAGTCTTTCAGTCTCCGGATCAAAATCTAGTTCAGACATTTATTAGCTGTGTATCAATTCTATTTCACAATTTTATGATCTGTGAAATGGAAATTAGTCATCACAGCAACTACTTTCTTATAGTTCTAGTTAGGAGGAGATGAGATGTAAGGCACTCAGGACAGTGCCTGACACAGTGGAAGCACACAATCCATGAGTTAGTGTTCATGTTACAAGGATTAGGATTCATAGCTGTGGGAAGTGTTCCGTCAGAAATCTGCTCTCTAGTCTGCAGGTGAGATGAGGTGAGAGGCTTGTCTTTATATAGATGACATAATTACTCATGATTCACACATGAAATGTCACTAACCCCCTCTCAGTCGAAAAGCTACCCTAGTAGAATTAGGTTAATATCCCAGTTATTAGTGGCAAAGCTTAATGTCAAAAATCATATTTATTCCTCGGGGCAAAAATAAACCTGTTCTGAATATAAGGACACTGGACATAGGCCAAATTTGCTAGTTCAGTCTGAGATATTCCAGACCAACAGATTTATGAATATGTAATTCAGCCAAAGTTTACTGGTAAGATGTAGTAAGAGAAGCATTCATTTAGGTCTATTTTTGTGCATTAGGTCAGCCACAACTTTACTCACCTGTCTGCTTTCTGAAGTCATGTTTATTTCTGTGATTTGGATAAACTGCTGTCCTTATTTGCAAACTCTTAAACTTTATTGCCATCCTTACATATGCTACCATGGCCTTGGGTCACATCAATGCATAGTTACTGAGACATCAGCCCTCCACATGATTCTGATACACACTTTGGCTGGAGAACTCCAGGGATAGGTAGTGAACACAATGGTGAAATTTAGATTCAGTCAACCTGGTTTAGACCCTCCTTCATAGGTTTGTTGTGACATTTAAATTAGGCAATAAATGTAAAGCCTTTGAGCAGTATAAAAGGCAATGCATGTCAAGCACTTAGAACCAGCACTTACTAAGCACACAAAGTGTCTGTTATTATGACTATAATAATCATCCCACTGCACAGATAAGAAAACTGAAGATAAGAGAATGGATGGTTTGTGAAGTTACAATGCCTGAAATAAGGTTTACTTAGGGCCAGAGGCCTCAAAGTCCCCACAGTATTCTGAAAATGGAACAGGCTGTGTCAGCAACGGTTGAGACTGGGGACATGCCCCCAAATAGGACTGACTAAATTCAGCTATGAAGTGTTTTCTAAGTGATTTCATTCAGTGAAAACAACTGTTGTTTTGGGCACCAGCCAAAAGATGTATCTGTCTGAAAATGTTGGTTCTTGTCTAATTATTCTCCCCGTCAGCCTGCTCTCAGTAAACCCTTTTCAAGAGCCACAGCCATCTGGGAGGGTGGAGAGCAATCAAGGGTCCATGTGCTCAGCTCATACAAGCAATATAATTTTTAGAGGTGCCTTTATAACCTTTGACAATTTTTAGAAAAAAAACTTGAGCCCCCAAAACAGGTAAATTTGGGGATAATAAGGTCATCTGTCTTCTAGGGCTGTCTTGAGGATTAAATACAACAATGTATGTATAGAGTATTTCTAAATTCAGTGGCTGCCAATGAGTAACTCATCAATAAGTGGTAGTTACGCATAAAGAAAAGATATTCAAATTAGCTAGGGAAACCTACCACAGGATAAGCACACCTGACAGCAATAACTTCACGCTCTGAGAATGACCTTGTATGGCAGATGCACCTGAATGTGTTTCCAGCTAGAGAATCCTGGGCATGGCCAACATGGAGAGTTATTCCTTGTCCATAAAGAACGGCTGCGCGACTCCCTCAGGAGGAGCTCATTAAAGGAGAGTTAAAAAAATACTATTCATCTTGGAAAAAGGAAAAAACTGTCATTAACTGCAGTTATGATTGTCAGGAAAATCCAAGAGAATCGCCAAAAAGCTATTAAAAGTAACACAACAGTAAAATAAGACAGTAACAAGAGAAATAAAAGTTGATAACTTTCCAACAGAGCAGTAAAGTGTCACTAGAAAAAATGCTATGAAAAATAGAGCCCACTCATAATAGCAATGAAAATTATTAGAGTGTAATAAAATGAGATGTTTAATGAAATTCCATGAAAGTACATACAATGTGAAAAGTGAGAATAATATTACAGTATTGGATAGAATAGTAAATGAAACTGTTAGCTTTTCACAGATGAATAGTATTTTTTTTCTGTACCGTTAGTAGCAGTGATCATTACAAGCATTGTTTTATTATTCCTGACTATAGTAGGAAGGCTTTGTATGGTTCACGATTATGCATAGCATTTAGTATAGATAAAAGTTTATACTTCACTTACTTTGAGATTTTATGTGTACATGTTGAATTTTATAAGATACACTTTCTTCATCTACATAGATGATTGTGTATTAGCCCATTAATAGAGTGAATTACATCATTAATGCCATTAGATTTTCTAATATTGAATTGAACTTTCCTGGAATAAACCTACTTGGTCATAATGTTATTCTTAAAAAATAAATAAATAAAAAATAAAAAAAAAAGGGAAGTTAAGATAAAATGCTGTATAAACTGCATGTCGTTTGTTAGTGGTTGCTGTTTTCCTGCCTAGCCTGCCACCTCTGGACTGTAGGGAAGGCGGTTCTCCTGTCCAGCCCACTGCCACTCCCTGCATGGTATCCCCAAATGAAAGCCCATGTCTCCCTTGCTGGCTCTGGGTCTCTTCTTCAGCCTCGTGAACCGGGTACCTTCCTTATTGAGGCTAATAGGGGTTCAGCACAACACCCTCCTTACCTAACTCTTGGAAAAGGTACACACACACTTGGCCTTTTAAAATTCCTTTAAGGAGGCACAATCAGTTCCCATTTAAGATTGTAACCCATCAAAGGCACCAACCTCCACCTTTTGGCAAAGGTCAGCTGCTGTTAATGAAGGTTCATGGAGGCATTAAAGCTGCCAGGCTACTACTATTGATTAAATCCATAGAGTTTAGTGGAATTAATTAAATAAAGCAAGCAGCCAAATAGGTTGTAAGCAGTTCAGCACCTTTTGTCTTTTTCAGTAACTAAAATCTGCGTTTGATATGGAATTTCCTTCAGTGTGGTTTCTGCCCTTCACACTTTGGTAATGAGCTTTTCCTGAGAGCCATTCTAGGCAGGCGAATGTCTGGTTTTAATAGACAGGGTCGTGCAGTCCTTTCTGCAACTTACTAGCTGTGCACTCTTCAGCAAGTTGCATAACTTTTCGAACTCTTAATTTTCTTGTCTGAAGGAATGAAGATGATGATAATGATGTCCATGTCGTAGGTTTGTCAGGGTTAAAGAAACAACGGGCCGGGCGCAGTGGCTCACGCCTATAATCGCAGCACTTTGGGAAGCCGAGGTGGGTGGATCACCTGAGGTCAGGAGTTCGAGACCAGCCGGGCCAACATGGTGAAACCCTGTCTCTACTAAAAATACAAAAACTTGGTGGGCATGGTGGCAGGAGGCTGAGGCAGGATAATTGCTTAAACCTGGGAGGTGGAGGTCACGGTGAGCTGAGATCATGCCATTGCACTCCAGCCTGGGTGACAAAACTTCGAGCAAAACTTTGTCTCAAAAAAAAAAAAAAAAAATTAAAATAAGAGACTTTTCACAGTGTCCACCTCATAGCAAACACTTAGTACAAAGTGGCTGTTATTGTTTTAATTGGCAATGTTATTTTGCTAAGCAGATTTTGAGCTCTGTTTCAGCTCCTCTTTCTCCATCGTAATGGAGAATTTTTTATACAGCTGAAAAATGTTTTATACAGGTGAAATTTTTTATACAGGTGAAACATAACAATTTTTTATACAGGTGAAAAAAATTGAGGTAAGATGGAGGATAAGAGAATCTACCATTTAGGATTATTGTAAGGAGTAATCTAGATGGACAATGGGTTGAGTTCCTTAGATGTATAGATGCATAGTGGGTGATCCTAAGCCACAGCTAATCCTACCTTTTCATGTTTACCCCTTTTTACTTTTGACCAGGAAGTGTGGACTGGGCCTGTTTCTAGGTTGAAATACGCTGATCAGATTAAACTACAGTCAGGACACTGGTTGGTAGTAATGACTGTTGGCTGAACCAGAACATAAAGTTTTTCAGAGCATGAAGTTATGTTTGTCTTCTAGCTTAGTTTGATGGATTATCTTAAGGAGGCTGTTATTGTCACACCGAAAAAAAAAGTCATCAAAGTGTGCTAAGAAAGGGATATTTGGGGCAGTTAGAGTACTAACAATGCTCCCCCAAATAACCCCTATTGTGCAGTCACTCCTTATCAGTCCTAGTAGGAGCACCATAAATTACCTCTAAATTGACTATTATGTCATCAGCAGGTATTGGGATGACAAATAATCTGGGGCAATCTCATGGATCCTAAGGAGATGTTTTCTTGCTTGTGTCAGCTGGAACAGAAGTGCTTAGGAGCAGGGCTGAATTTATGTCCTACGTTTTTAATCTCCCTCACTTTTTTATGCAATAAACAGAGAGTCAGAGGAAGTTAGTTCCTGCTTCCTGATATAATGGTGGTGGACTAACACGTGGTTTGATTCTGAGATGCACTTATTGTTTGAGACTCTATTTGGAACTACGTGCAGGGAGGATAGAACTTTATCTGCCAGGGAATACATACAGGTATTTGATGGGGACAAGCATGCAGTAAAGAGATGAGTAGCTGATGGCCATTCCCAGGCCATAAAGGGTGAAATGTCAGATTTCAAGATTGATCTCCTGACATTGTCAGTCCAGCTAATCCTCTGAGCAGGTAGGGAGTGAAAAGTTATTCAAGGGTGGTGCTATGTACCCTTTATGAATTGTGCATCTTAAACAAACTTGCACAAACCAGAGCAGTCAAGTGGAAGCCTTTTAGCTAGCAGCAGGCCACTGAAGAGCTCAGCTATAGATCTCTGTGGTGGTTTTTAACGTTGCGTTTCATCCCTAGCTATCAGGCCAGAGTCTCTCCAGCGCTGGCTCTGACTCATTTGTCAGTTGCGATCCACTCCCCTTCCCACAGGGATGGCCATCTTACAGCTTTTTTCAACTTGGAGCTTTCAAAACCCATATTCCTTGAAATGAGAATTCCAAGGGTCACTGATTTCTTGTTTCAGGGGCTTTGATCAGGGTTTTGCAACGCCCTGTGGATTCCTGAATGCCAGTGATGCCCTAAGGCATAGATCCCGAAGATAGAAGAGAAAGGAAGGAAAGACCAAAATGGTTTGAGGAGAGGATAATGGTGGAGAGAAACAGCAGAAAGGAAAAAGTGTGTTTGGAAAACAGTAACTGCCACTGTGAGATACATAAGCTGTTAATGTCATGAGCTGCTCACTTCAGTGCAAGACTTCGGGTTTAGTGATAGAGCAACTAGATCTGTCACTAAATTCTACAGAACCTTGTAATGAAAACCACATAGGAGTAGGAATCAAGATATGTGTACCAAAAACACGATCACCTACTTGGTAGCCAAGAATCGGTCACGGAAATAAAATGGACTGGATGGAATTGAAGTGAAGTGATATAATTTATTTAACCCTACCCTTTACTAACAGCTAAGTGGGGACAATTCTACCAGTTACGCCAATGTGTGAGTAAGTAGTATGTGGTCGGTGTTTTCAGTGTGTGCATGCATTGTCACGTGTAACACTCTGAGCCACTCTATGAAGTAGCACCACAGTATTTCCATTTTTTAAGTGAGGAAAGTGAGGCTTAGAAGAGGCTAAGCAATTTTTTTGTGGGCACCTAACCAGGAAATAATATAACCGTGATTTGAACCCAAACAGATGATTAATCCTGCCAGTCCTTCTTTTGCTAAAAACTATGTCATATTATCTAGTATAAGTCTTGTAACTTGTCAAAGAATAACCATGGTCTATCCTTTGTCCAAATTACAAGGTTATTTCTGGGTTCTCCAAGTGCTGTCAGAATGAAGAGCATCATTATTATTTGCTAAGAACAACCTATCATCATAATTACAGAGAGTAGGCCTTCAGGGGAGGGATAGCTGATCATGGATTTAAGTTTTGGTTCTGCCACTTCTTGTTGTTTGACCTTGGACAAATTACTTAACTTCTTTGAGCATCAGTTGTCCCATTTGTAAACTGGGGGTAATAATGGTCCCTAACTCGCAGGGGTTTTTTGAGGCTTCAGTGAGATAATGTCGGTGAAATGTTAAGCATAGTGCCTTGGAGGTGAGAAGCGTTCAGGAAAGAGTAACTTCTGTTAGTATTATTTTCCCATCCCTGTAAATTAGTTTTCTCCTGGTACTGGCTAGGCGCTGGCTTAAAAACCAGTAGCTAGAGGTTCCCCCACCTGTCCCGGGCTGAGCCATGGTCACTCAGATGACATATCTGGTGCAGTGAAGACAACCTGCAGAGTGTGTGAGACCTCCTAGACCATCTTGATGGCTAGACTGACAGGAGCAATGATTGTTCAGCTTCTCATCATCATGAAGGTCAAGCCTGAACTTCATTTGAGTCACCCAGTCAATGAGCTGTAGGACTAGCTTTCTTTTCTAAGTAAAACTGATTGCTTCTTTCCTTGCCGGAAGAAATTTGGTGCCTCCTCCCTTGCACAATGTTTAAGGACTGTCGCTTATAGCTATGCTTCACCTTGCCTTGGCCCTTGTTTTTTCCCCCTTATAGTGCTTCAATATCTTATTTATAGTTTAAAAGAGGGTATTGAAGTTTTTAGCCTTTATGACCTAATGTAGTAATATATTCCTTCTAGACAGTCACCCCAAATACAGTGCAATGCTGATTCATTTAACAAACTGTAGAGTGAGCACCTGCTCTATGCAAATATTTGGCATGTTGAGTGTGACATAAGCCCTGTACTTGAGGCATTTCTGATCTTGTTGAAGAGGCAGATTGGATCAAAATACTTGGCCTGATGTTTTTCATTTAGGTGTCCCTGTCTTAACTCCTTCCTAGGTTCCAACTTCCAAGCAGCTGCCGGAATGAGCTTTTTAGGATCATGTTACTCCCTGATGAATCCATTTAGTGGCTTCTTCCTGACAGCTACAAAAAGAGAAGATGTCTAATTTCATGATATGTCACATGAAATCCTGCACCACTGGCCCCTCCTCCTTTACGAGCCTTAATCCTTGTCCCGTCTTCTGAAAATTTTATGTTCAGTGTGAGCCGGGTACAGTTCCCCAGCAAGACAGGATAGATCTGTCATATTCACCATGCCTGCCTGATAGGGATGCTGTGGGCGTCACACCAATCATGTGACTGACTGTCCCAAATCATTGTCCATGTCTACCACCTACTTACCTTCCCATGAACCTTCCATGCTACAAATCCTGGCCCTTGGGGACACTATCTCCTTTGAACCCTCATTGGGCTGTAAAGTCCTCTCTCACTTAATAATCATTTTTTATTCCATATCTGCACACACATATGCCTTGCCAACTGCATCTGGTGCTAGGTGTACAATAAAAGCCAAATTAGCAAATACAATAAAACACAAAACTCATGGTCTAACACCACAAATTAATGCTTCTGGTGCTCTGACAGTGATGCTAATGATAACAGAATCTAATACGCTTTTAGAACTTCAAGTGTACTGATGCTTAAGTGATTCAGACAAGACTGGGCAGTCAAAATGGCAGACTTGGGACTTAGGATTCAAAAGTCTATGCTTTGAGTTATATGAAGGCTGCAGAGTTTTTGGTCTTCACCATCTGACCTTGATTTTGGAGAATTAGGATGTGATGAAGCCAAAATCTACTGACTAGAGTGAAGAAAAGAATTTAGGTATCTGGTTTATCAGTGACATTTTCAAGTCCTTATCACTGTGAAGTGCAAAGCAGTGAAAGTGCACTAATCTTGGTGTTATTATAGAAAGCCTGACTTCAAATTTTCCCTTTTCTTCTATCCATGTGTTCGATTTTGCACACATTTTTTGCATGTGTATGTGTTAGCTTCTCTGGCCCTCAATTTTCTATTCTGCAAAATGTGGGGAATTAGACCAAACTTCTTTTATCTTACGTTCCTTTCGGTTTTACAGCTTCCTTGTGAATGTATTGTGTGAATGTATATGTGCCTATACGTATGTTTCCATTCACTGTGAGCACATTCTCTATTCCAAACCTATTCTGGCTGCGAGGGAAGGTATGACAATGCAGGCACACTCATTCATGACACGTATATGAAACTTACACTTAAATATACTGAAATCCTATGATTTAAACCTGCCAGAAAGCTGAGTTTAGGAGGTCAAGAGAGAATTAACATTTCCGCTCAGCTAGGCAAATACATATTTAATTGCTAATGTACGCTCTAACAAAAATGTCTGAATTGGGCGATTTTTGAAAGTAAAAACAACAAAGGACTTCACTTTGACCCTTGGAAGTCCCTCTTTAATCATTCGTTTGATCAGAATTTTCCCAGAGGGACTCTGTCAACTTCCCAGAATGTCTTCCTTGGCTCATATCTGCCTCCGTGCTGATGGAGTGCAGCAGCCTGTCAGATGCTCGGCTTTGGAGAGCATGTTTAAATTATTTAATTATTAATTATTGCTTTGCCAGCCTACCCATCCCCAACTCACTGCATTGTCCTTCTCAGGCCTGTAACTTTCTCTCCTTTTTGTTCTTTGGGGGAAAGTACATTAAGATGGAGAAAGAGGAGCTGAAACAGAGCTCAAAACCTGCTTACAAATTAAATGACTTCCAGTTATTTCTGGGCCGTCCTGCATTTCAGTTAGCAGAGGAACGATAAAATTGTTAAGAAATTCTGCCTTTCTGTCTTGAAGAATGGTAGTGGACTCAAGTATATACCTCCCACCCCAGATTATATTCTCTCTGCAGGATACAGGATGTTGTAATTTTGATTTTTTTTTCCAGAAACAAGGACATGTGTTTTGTATATTTATTATACAGCCTCTGAATAGGAAAAACACGTTACTCCAATGTAAGATCGTCTTGACTTGACTACCTTATCTGTCAGATTCTTTTTTTTTTTTTGACGGAGTCTTACTCTATCGCCCAGGCTGGAGTGCAGTGGTGCCATCTCGGCTCACTGCAACCTCCGCCTCCCGGGTTCACGCCATTCTCCTGCCTCAGCCTCCCGAGCAGCTGGGACTACAGGCATGCACTACCATGCCTGGCTAATTTTTTGTATTTTTAATAGAGACAGGGTTTCACCATGTTGGCCAGGATGGTCTCCATCTCCTGATCTTGTGATCCGCCCACCTCTGCCTCCCAAAGTGCTGGGATTACAGGCATGAGCCACTGTGTCTGGTCTTCTATCAGATTCTTAACCTTACATTTGTGCTAATGTTGTAATTATCTGTCTTTATGTTCATGTATGCATTTTTGCAGCACAGAGAATGTTCTACTAAAGTACAAAGCTGAAGGAATATGGTGGTTTACGGGCATAGGGAACATCTGAGGCGTCTGATAGACCATGATGTGATTGTGTGGTTCTTTGAAAGGTTCAGCAAAAAGCAAATCAGTAAATCACAGGTTATTTTAGTGTGGGGTGAAACTTCCTGTTTTCTGATTCTTTAATCCACTTTGATAAGGAATAAGAAATGAAAACATGTTAAAAATGTCTCTGACCAGTTGTAAAATTAAATGAAAACCTGGGAATTGAATTCATTTCTCCTGGTCAAAAAATAACTCCTTTTGGAAAAGAAAAAATTCTATTCCACAATGTTACATTTACCAATAGTTTTACCCCCACCATATTCATCCAAGTGACAAGTAAACTTTTGGACCATTGATGAGGGAAAAAATAAAGTAGAACACACTGTGATGATTGTTTAATGTGAACCGTTGGTCATGATACACTCTGCATCTCAACATGCCACTTCCTCATCACTGCTCACAATTCCTCCTTAACAGCAACTTCTCTTGCTGAAATTTTTTGGAAAGGTGCTCACCTACTCCAGTTTTCATTTGTAGATTTGAGCACTTTCTTTTTTAAAATTGTAATAATTATTCATAAAACTTTGTGTAATATAACTTCTTCATCTTTAATGGTTTTCAGTTGGAAATGTGCTAGTGTTCTATGAAGTTAAGAGTGTTGGGCTGAACGTCTTTTTAAAAATTCTCATTCTATAATATCAGTGATTTTATACATATAGATTATTGAAACCTTGGAATTTTCATTTGGAAGTCTCATTTCATTGATATTCTGTATATATGTCTTAAACTCATTTTTAGAATTTAAAACCATGAGATGGAACTATCATTTAATAAGTGTAAAGCTCAAATAAATCACTAAGTATTTGTTGTCAGTCATGGCCCTTTCCTACCAGCCTCTTACAGTCTGGTTGGTGTAGATTGTTTATCCATCCAGCTGTCCTTCCAACAAATTATTATTGAAAGAATGACTATACGATGCAGGAAATACACTAGATCCTAAGAATACAATTTTAAAGAATTGTCCTTGCCTTCTAGGAGTTTAGAGGTGAGACATTGTCACTACCAACCAAAGGTGATATCTCTTATGTGACAAGTGACTTATGACAAGAGTAAATGCTTTAGGAATTTATCTGAGGGAATAATCACTTTGGGCTGAGGTCATGCAGGAAGGTTTCTTAGGGGAGAATTTGAGTCAAAATTGAAGGATGCTTAGGATTTGGATAAACACAGGCGGAGAAGAAGGGCAAAGAGGTCAAACAACATGGTGTCTAGAAAGAAATGATGGGCTGCATCACAGAGCATGGTGCAGGGAAGTGCATAAAAGAATTGGAAGAGCTACTGCCTGCTTGTGGAGGGCTGTGAAGAGTAGTAGAATGGGGAGTCAGACTTTAAACTATAGCCAAACAAATGTGGAACTCCTTAAAATTAAATTATATGAGGCAGTCTATCAATATCAATGAAATAGAATGAGTACTGCAGCTCAATTTTTGTCCTATATGTTAAAACTTGCACATTAGGGAATGCGAAATGGTTATTTCACTCATCTAAACCAAAATTTGGAATTTCAACCAAGTGCATTAACTAGATTTATCACACAAACACAAAAATCAAGTACACCTAAGGAAGAACAATGATAGAGACAGACAGAATTCCAACTTGAAGGTGTATGTTTAAAAGATCTATGTTAAAATCTGCACTGAAGTCTTTATAAGGTTCAAATCTTTGATGTGTTGAATTCTAAAAAGTTTAAGTGATTTAACTTTTTGGACTAATTTGGCTCAGTATCCAATATTCAGTTAATTCAGTCCCATAGTTAAAATATTAGCGTATGTCAGCACAGACTAAAGAGCTTCACTAAAACTCTATATATATTTTTTTCTTTCTGGGAGCTTATTTCTTTTAATTAATTGAGACAACAAGTTTTATGTATCTTTCCCCTCACAAATAAGTAATGATGTTAAAAATAAACACACTTAGAACTGCCAACTCCAAATTACTAACATGAATTTTCAACTGTTTCTAATTTCAGTCAGAAAAACAACCTTAATTTGGTTTTATTCAGTCTAAATAGTGTGCATGTTCCCTTGTTCCACATCACAATTTGGGGTTTTACTCCCTTTTTTTCCTTCTTCTTTTGGAGGGAATGGCAAGACAGATGCACTATTATCTCACAGCTAATGAAGCAACTTGATTAAGGAATCTGTCTGTCTATGGAAACATAAAAAGTATACAGATGTCACGAATCCCATGTCAAAAACAAGTTCTCAGTGTCTCCCCTCAGTGGATTGTCAGGGGTTGGCAAACTATGTAATCCATGGGCCAAATCCAAAGCACTGACTATTTTTGCAAATAAAATAGCCTGTGCAAAACACAGCCACACTCACTGCTTGATGTACTGTACACAACCGCTTTCATGCTACTATGGCAGAATTGAGTAGTTACGGCAGAGACTGCATGGCTATAAAGACGAAAATATTCATTATCTGGCTCTATACAGAAAAAAATTCTGACCCTGGATTAATTGATAATATATCATTAGTGTTGTCACTATTATTAAATATATGTATTTTTACTTAATGCTTCAGATTTCCACAGCACTTTCAGGAAAACAGTTCGTTTGAAACATCTCCTGTGACAGTTTATAGTCAACAGGCATTGGCCAGTTGGTGACTGGTGACTTTCTGGGCACTTGGTTCAGGGGTAAAAGAACTTACCAAGACAGTTGTAGGTAAAGAAAGGCAGATTTATTAGAGAAAGTATGAAAATATGTTGCAGAGGAACAACGGGCAGAATCAGCAAAGGAGGATCTGACTGCAAGGAAACAAAGGCTTCCTGGAGATTTTTTAGGATGGTTCTGGGCTGATTGCTAGTACCAAGACAGCAGGGGGCTAACTTGTATTCTCTGTCAGCTGAGGTGTTTGATGACAAATTGAAGTGTTTGATGATAAGCAGGAAGTTTGTGAGTTACGTACGTCAGTGGTCCCCAATCTTTTTTGGCACCAGGGACTGATTTTGTGGAAGAAAATTTTTCCATGGATGGAGAAGTAGGGGTGGGGGTTGGGGGTTGGGGGAGCATGGTTTCAAGATAATACTTCTAGTTCAGATCATCACATGCACAGTTCACAATAGCGTTTGTGCTCCTATGAGAATTTAATGCTGCCTCTGATCTGACAGGAGGAGGCACTTTAATGCTCTCTTGCCTGCTGTTCATCTCCTGCTGTGTGGCCAGGTTCCTAACAGGCCAAGGACTGGTACTTGTCTGTGGCCTGGGGGTTGGGGACCCCAATGTACGTTATTTGCTTAGGAGAGCTATATGTCCTGGGCCACAAAGGCAGACCTATAGCTTATCTGCTTTCTCTAGTTGCTTTCCCTTGGTCCCGCCAGCCTGACTCCTTTTCCCTAATTAGGACTCCACATAAATCTTCTAATATCCATTAGTAAATGAAGAAATTGCCTCGGACCCTTCTTGCCTGAGTCAATGAGAAAATTCAGGAGTGAAAGGTCTTTCTTCTTAGCATTGATCAGTGCCAGTCATCGGAGTATGAAAAAAACCATGGACTTGGTGTTCTCCTCTCAAAAGACTAAGACCAGAACTACCCAGTGACCAAGCTGAGGGATGGGACCAAGTTTGTTTGTTTGTTTGTTTGTGCTGTGCCTTTGAAAATCAGAAGGCCAGGGCCAGGCACGGTGACTCACGTCTGTAATCCCAGCACTCTGGGAGGCCAAGGCAGGCAGATCACAAGGTCAGGAGATTGAGACCATCCTGGCTAACACGGTGAAACCCCACCTCTACTAAAAATACCAAAAGTTAGCTGGGCATGGTGGCCTGCAGTCCTAGCTACTCCGGAGGCTGAGGCAGGCGAATGGTGTGAACCCAGGAGACAGAGCTTGCAGTGAGCCGAGATCGTGCCACTGCACTCCAGCCTGGGCGACAGAGCGAGACTCCGCCTCAAAAAATAAAAAAAAGAAAGAAAAGAAAATCAGAAGGCCGGGGCATATATATTTGTTGGGCAACTGGCAGATGGTGTTCTAGACCCTTTGCATGTATTATCTCATTGCTTCTTAATTATGGGGGTGCAGGTAGCATATTATCAAAGCTACCTGTTTTTCCCCTCAATATTAATTTAATATTTTAATAGAATAAATATGAATATTGAGTATATAATCATTGTAACAATTGGAACAATGTAGAAATAAGCATATTGAACACATGAAAATTCCCTTTATTCATTTCTTCTCTTTCTCCACAGTCTTCCCCTTCTAATAGGTCGGCAACAAAGACTGGTGCATCTTTCCTATATCTTTGCATTTATTCAATAAAAATAGTTTTTAATACATAAAAGTGACCATCCCATATATATTATTCTTCCATTCACTTCTTTTCACTTAATAATTTTTTTTAGAAATCTCCCCATCTCTCTACCTAAAGATGCTAATAACAGTTTACAAGTAACACTTATTACGTACCAGGAACAGTTTTACATGACCTAACATATCTAATGCTCAAAATAACCCCATGAAGAAGGGTTATAGATAACAGAAACAGGCCCCAAGGAGTTTAGTAACTTGCCCAGATCAAAAGCTATTAACGGTCATCACTTGCAATTGAACCCACATGAGGCATCTTCAGAGCTCACACTTTTAACCACTCCACTGGACCATCTCTTTAACACCTTGTTCTTTCAATCACTATATATTTTAAAATGTAAACAGTACTATTTTAAAGGATGTATTAGTCCATCTTCACACTGCTGTAAGAACTGCATGAGACTGGGTAATTTATAAAGGAAAGAGGTTTAATTGACTCACAGTTCCACATGGCTGGGGAGGCTCAAGAAACTTACAATCATGGCAGAAGTCGAAGGGGAAGCAAGGCACGTCTTACATGGTGGCAGGAGAGAGAGAGACAGCACACAGAGAAAACTACCAAACACTTTTAAAGCACCAGATCTCGTAAGCACTCACTATCATGAGAACAGCATGGGGGAAGCTGCCCCCATGATCCAATCACTTTTTTTTTTTTTTTTTTTTGAGAAAGACCAAAAAAACAAAAAAAAAATACTTATGTAGAATCATAGAGCCAAAGAGTTCAAAGTACCTCCTAAATTGGGGGTTGAGGGCCCCAGGCTCTGATGGGCACTGTCTTAATTCCCCATTCTCATCCCTAGCATTGGCCTCAATAGGCTGCCTCTTGAGTGTCTCCTAACAGTGGTTTGAACACCACCTGAGGGCAAGCCCTGGGCTAGGCAAAGGAAATCAAGGGAAGAAAAGCTCTTGGTGTGGAAAGAGAGCCAGACAAACAAGTAGGCATTATAATGCAGAAATACTATAACAGAAATTATGGACAAAGTTTAAATTGCTCAGATGGAGTGATCTGACGGATTAACCATACAGTTTCACAGGCAAATTAGGTTTGTGGAAAAGAGCATCCTGTGATGCATTGAAACTGTTGTGGGACTTTAGTGCAGCTAAAGATGGGGTCCTTGTCACATGGCCACGAAAATTTAGGCTTGCAGATGATTTGAAGAGTGAGAAAAATGGGATTGATTGGGCAAAAAAGGGGAAACAGGGCAGAGCGAAAGTCCTGCTAGTACCTGCTTCCTGCTTCGCATATTGAATCCTGGGTTCCACCCAGGAAGAAGAGAGGCCAGGCTCCTCCCTGCTGCAAAGGGCACGAACTTCTGTGGGTCCACCCCAGTGGGCACTCTTCTCAGTGCATAGGCTGCTTGGAGTTTCTCTGGCAGAGAAACTCCTGGCTGTCTCAAAACATTATCCTTGGAAACAGCCTTGTGACCTTGGACTAGCTGCTTTTTCTCATATGTAAATTAGTAATGATACTTCCTCATAAGTTTTAAAGGATTAAATGAGATGTCTATAAAGTGCTCCCTATAGTTTCTGGCCCAGTGGAAGTGCTCAAGAAAGAATAGTGATCATTATTAGCTGAATTTTATGACATCTGTGTATTCCCTTCTTTTACCCAAGGGGTAATTCTGTCAAAATCAGGAATATGGTTGATTTGGAATGACTTTGTTCTTGGTGAATCCCTACTGGTCCCTAGCAATCACTGCATTATTTTGTCAGAAGGCTTATTTAATAATATATACTAGCATTTTGTTTCCCTTTCAAAAATGAGACATTTGCACATTTCTAATCTTCAAACATATCTCTGCTGGTTGATATCGCCAAGGTACATTAGTCAAGTATTTACATTCCTGATACAATCTTCCCAAGACACCCTCAGAACTTTTGCTAGTTCATACATAAATAAATAATGCTGTTTGGTGACTTTGGTTTTTTTTTTTTTGAAGCTACTCCAGTAACTCCTTGTCAGTTGAGAAGTAACATCGCCATTTTAAAAGATGCTTAAGATCTCAAATTCTAATTGAAGTGAACTCTTTCCTTCATATGCAAAAAAAAAAAAAAATAGTGAACTTGCTAGTTCAAAAAATATAAAAATCAATGAGAAAGATTTAAGGAAGCAATTAATGAGATAATGTCTAGAATGAAGTTTGAGCCCCTGGGAAGAAATGTTTTTATATCCACGGAGCATTATCATTATGTTTGTTCATGAGCCATGAATACAATTGAATTCTTCTGTGAAATCAGTGCCTGCAGGTAAGAAAAAAGGAAGTCAATATTTTGTCTTTATGTGCCCTAGAGTTCTTTGTTCAGATCTATTTGAATACTTATTTATAATTACTAATAGAACACAAAACCTTTTTTAAAAAGCATTTGACTAATCTCAGTTTAAAGAAAAGTGGATCTATCAACCACCTTCATTTCTATCCCTGAAACTCAGGCCTTTTTTTGGTTCTAAAATTGGACTATAATTTTTAGGTTGGTTTTAAATCATTTCAGAAAGATTCTGAAGCATTCTTTATCTGTACCTTCACCTACTTCTTTATTGACTTTGTCATTTATTTAACAGACACGGATTTCTGTACACCATCCATCCCCCTAATCTGGTGCACTGTCTCCAAGTTACAGATAGACCAGAAAAACTAAAATAGAGACACCTCCTAATTCAAAGTGATCACGCCCGGTTGTCATTATTCTCCATTTGACTGAAAACAAAGATCATAGAGAACTTTTCAATAGCACTAGTTCAGCTGTGGAAAATTCTAATCTTTTCATCTCTTCAGATGAATACAAATGATGGAGAGAGTGAACAAATCATTTAATCCTGAAACCCGTATTCTAGAGCAATGCTCCTCAAATGTTAAGGAGCATACAAATCATTTGGAGATCTCATTAATAAATTGTGATTCAGTATGTAAGGGTGGGCCCTGAAAATCTGCATTTTTAACAATCTCAAGCAATGCCTAGACTTTTTATTCATAGACCAAACTTTGAAATGCAAGGATCTAGAATGTTTTAAAGTTTTTAGACCAAAGACATAATTAGTTGAATTGAGTTACACACTTGGAAAATATGATAGTGCATGTAATATATGAAAGTTTATGTCAGAAGTTAGAACATATTCAAAAGCAAGTTGTCGATGTAAGGAAATTATAGCAGATTATTTGCCAAATTATTACTTTGAAAATGCAATGCACCTATGGTATTTATATAGACATTGGAAAAAGAATTTGATACTGCCAAAATTCAACCAAAGATTTTAATGGGCTTCCCAACTGCAAAGTTTTTGACTCATACTGCTTATTTTGGAATAAAAATAACTGCTGATTATGCAAATATTTTACAGAAAAATCTTTATCAACTGACTTCTTATTTTTCTAAGTTACCAATTTATCCTTTGAACGGAAATAATTTTTTTTTTCTGAGGCATTATTATGCCAGGTATGGTGGCTCATGCCTGTACTCCCAACACTTTGGGAGGCCAAGGCAGGTGGATCACTTAAGGTCAGGAGTTCAAGATCAGCCTGGCCAATGTGGTGAAATCCCATCTCTACTAAAAATACAAAAATTAGCCCGGCATGGTGGCATGTGCCTATAGTCCCAGCTACTCCAGAGGCTGAGGCAGGAGAATCACTACAACTGGGGAGGTGGAGGCTGCACTGAATCAAGATCACACCTCTGCACTCCAGTCTGGGCAACAGAGTGAGACTCCATCTCAAAAAACAAAAAGTCTGAAGCATCATTTTAATTATTTGTCTAAAGAATGAATCAGAAAAGTTTGAAAACAGAAGAGGAAAAAAATTCTCCATAAAAGGCACCTGCTGCACAATCACTGTTTTTACTTTCTTAGAATTTTCTCTCAATTTTTTTACACATCAAGTCCTATATACAATCCATGTGTGGACAAATTGGTAACCTGCTTATTTTTCTTTAGATTATATCTTAAGCATTCTGCACATTATATAACCTTTTTGCATTATCTCTTAAGCATTCTTCACATTTTAGTTGATAGGCCAGAATTTATCTAACTGTCCCCTTTCATTGACAGTTCATTAGGTTGTGATTTTATAAAATATTGTAAAGCTTCTCATGTACTGGGATATTTTACTCTATTTTAGTAATTTTGTTAGTATACAGTCTCAGCAGTGGTATTGATGGAGCATATTTTCAGAGTTGTCCCACATTTGTTAAATGATTGGATAAAATAATATTATAACCTCTAAAATATATCGACAAAATATTTTCTTAGAAAACATAGCCAGGCCGGGCGCGGTGGCTCACGCTTGTAATCCCAGCACTTTGGGAGGCCGAGGCGGGCGGATCACGAGGTCAGGAGATCGAGACCATGGTGAAACCCTGTCTCTACTAAAAATACAAAAAAATTAGCCGGGCGTGGTGGCGGGTGCCTGTAGTCCCAGCTACTCAGAGAGGCTGAGGCAGGAGAATGGCGTGAACCCGGGAGGCGGAGCTTGCAGTGAGCCGAAGCTTGCAGTGAGCCGAGATTGCGCCACTGCACTCCAGCCTGGGTGACAGAGCAAGACTCTGTCTCAAAAAAAAAAAAAAAAAAAAAAAAAAAAGAAAACATAGCCAATTTTCATGTCATCAGCAGTGGGTGACAGCACCAGGTTTAGGCTCAAATGTCACTTTTATTCCGCCCTTCTATGATGCTCTGAAGTAGCTCACTGCTGCTTCACATTCTCCACCACATAACCTGTTTTGTTTCTTCAGTGGCACTTGAAACTATATGAAATTATCTTATTTGATGTGTAAGCTTGCATGGCATTTGTCTCTCCCCTTCTAAAATATAAGAAGCAACAGTATAATGGCAACAATCTTGTCTGTATTGCTTACTGCCTGGCACATTGTAGATACTCACAGGATATTTAACAAATGAATCCATTTTGCAAATGTGTTAGAGAAATAAAAATTGTGCTTGGTTCTTTTAGTTTGCTTTTTTAAAAATTACTACCCTCATTATTAATTTATAATTAGTTGTCCCTTCCCTTTTGTGAACTGTTTCTTTAAGTCTGTGTAAATGCAAGTTTGGGCCATGAACATGTAATAACACATACAGACCAGCTGGACTCCACTTCAGGATGTGGATTTGGTATCTTCCTATAATACACTCTGCCCATGTAGAGTGAAGATATGCGTATCACCCAAAGTGACCAGAAATTGAAAGGGCATGGATGGATGTAATGCAGATGATGTACGTTAAAATGAGCTTGAAAACATATGACTAGGCACCACCATTAGGGGTGGGGGAGGGCAGGCAATTTTGTATTCTAGGGGACATTTGGCAATGCTTGGGGACATTTTTGCTTAGGAGGGGAGGTTGCTAGGCCATGCATCTGGTAGGGGCCCAGGATAGACCCCCAACACACAGAAACCCTGGTCTACAATGGGACATAGACATCAATATTGTTTAAAATCTTCACAGATAATTCAGGTAATGTGCAGCCATGGTTGAGAACCATTGGAATTTTGGAGAAACGGTTGTCAAATATGTTAGCTAAAGGAGCTTATTAAATTCCCTGGGAGCATTTTAAAAATACAGATTCTCTTTCCCTTATTACTATCCCCTTCCCTCAACCTCTTTACCAGTAAGTCTGAAGTGGGATGGGGAATCTAGTGTTCAAAAGCTCTTCAGCTGATTCTAATGAATTTCTAGACTTAGAACCACAAGTGAGAATCTGAGTGATTCTCAGCTTAGGTGAGAGGATGATCATTTGCTCCAGCACGTGTGCTTTTAGAAGAGTTCCCTACGTGATTCTGCTAAGCACCTTCCCCTGCAGTGTTAAAGACTCGGTGCTTTGTTACAGCAGAGAGACACTGTAGGTGTCGGGAGAGGGAGGGAGGCTGCAGCCTGTGGGTTTCCAGCACAGAACTGTCTGTCTGGGTGGCATTAGAGTCTACAGACAGGAAGAAATGAGACCACATTTATGCTGGTAAAATAAAACCTCTCTGCAAAACTCACTTAGCTTCACCATTAAGCAGTGGGCTCACTGGTTCTCTTTTGCTGCCTGTGTCAAACATACTGGAATTTTAAGCTTCCAAAAGTAGATGAAAGAGGAGACCACCTGGGAAATGGCTTGTTCCAGTTACCCCCAATCACTCAGAATAAAATTCCAACTAAGAGCTAGTCCTTTGTGTGACCCCTGCCCTGACTCTTTCTCTCAAATATTCCGGCCCTAGTGTGGACTGTGTTTAAAGATAGCTTTAAAATATGATCTAGGTTTCCAGACTCCCTAGAGTCCTCAGTGGTGCTCTTTGGCATCTTAGCTGGGTCATCAAAGTGCTTGAGCTCATTCATAATTTATTAGCAAAGGTGCCTTTATACCACCTTCCAAATCACCAGAGCTGGATGGATTTCAGCAGAGGCTGCCTGCCAGCAGTGCCTCATGCCTTCACCCAGGTTAGGGTGAAGAAATTGCGCTTTGATACATGCCTGTTGTGGTATATTGATCCTATTAACATTATCTCTTAGGAAAATCAATGTTTCAGTCTTGCAGGAGATGCATAAATATAGTGATACAAAATAAATCAAGGCCAATTGTTTCCTAACGGAAAAATGAGAGGTGAATTAAAACAACTTGAGATCTGCAGCAGAGGAGTATTTCTAAGCTCATGAAGATTTAGAAGGAATGAAAACTGGGGCTGTGTTTGGTAACTCACTGGTGCTGGCTATTCCGCTTGTCTGAAGGACATCCTTATCCCAAGTGTTTGGTTTCCTAGTTGTTAATGGTGTTGCTTGGACTGTATGCTTTGGTCTGATTGAAACCAACACTGTTTACTCAACTTTCCTGTCAGTTTTGTCTTATTAAATAAAGCTTTGTCCCAACTGACCTAAGTGATAAAAAGAGATACTGCTAATCTTTTTTTTTTTTTTATTATACTTTAGGGTTTTAGGGTACATGTGCACAATGTGCAGGTTTGTTACATATGTATCCATGTGCCATGTTGATTTCCTGCACCCATTAACTCGTCATTTAGCATTAGGTGTATCTCCTAATGCTGTCCCTCCCCCCTCCCCCCACCCCACAACAGTCCCCGGAGCGTGATGTTCCCCTTCCTGTGTCCATGAGTTCTCATTGTTCAATTCCCACCTATGAGTGAGAACATGCAGTGTTTGCTTTTTTGTCCTTGCGATAGTTTACTGAGAATGATGTTTTCCAGTTTCATCCATGTCCCTACAAAGGACACGAACTCATCATTTTTTATGGCTGCACAGTGTTCCATGGTGTATATGTGCCACATTTTCTTAATCCAGTCTATCGTTGTTGGACATTTGGGTTGGTTCCAACTCTTTGCTATTGTGAATAGTGCCGCAATAAACATACGTGTGCATGTGTCTTTATAGCAGCATGATTTATAGTCCTTTGGGTATATACCCAGTAATGGGATGGCTGGGTCAAATGGTATCTCTAGTTCTAGATCCCTGAGGAATCGCCACACTGACTTCCACAATGGTTGAACTAGTTTACAGTCCCACCAACAGTGTAAAAGTGTTCCTATTTCTCCACATCCTCTCCAGCACCTGTTGTTTCCTGATTTTTTAACGATGGCCATTCTAACTGGTGTGAGATGGTATCTCACTGTGGTTTTGATTTGCATTTCTCTGATGGCCAGTGATGATGAGCATTTCTTCATGTGTTTTTTGGCTGCATAAATGTCTTCTTTTGAGAAGTGTCTGTTCATGTCCTCTGCCCACTTTTTGATGGGGCTGTTTGTTTTTTTCTTGTAAATTTGTTTGAGTTCATTGTAGATTCTGGATATTAGCCCTTTGTCAGATGAGTAGGTTGCAAAAATTTTCTCCCATTCTGTAGGTTGCCTGTTTACTCTGATGATAGTTTCTTTTGCTGTGCAGAAGCTCTTTAGTTTAATGAGATCCCATTTGTCGATTTTGGCTTTTGTTGCCATTGCTTTTGGTGTTTTAGACATGAAGTCCTTGCCCACGCCTATGTCCTGAATGGTATTGCCTAGGTTTTCTTGTAGGATTTTAATGGTTTTAGGTCTAACATATAAGTCTTTAATCCATCTTGAATTAATTTTTGTATAAGGTGTAAGGAAGGGATCCAGTTGCAGCTTTCTACATATGGCTAGCCAGTTTTCCCAGCACCATTTATTAAATAGGGAATCCTTTCCCCATTTCTTGTTTTTGTCAGGTTTGTCAAAGATCAGATAGTTGTAGCTATGTGGCATCATTTCTGAGGGCTCTGTTCTGTTCCATTGATCTATGTCTCTGTTGTGGTACCAGTACCATGCTGTTTTGGTTACTGTAGCCTTGTAGTAGAGTTTAAAGTCAGGTAGTGTGATGCCTCCAGCTTTGTTCTTTTGGCTTAGGATTGACTTGGCGATGCGAGCTCTTTTGTGGTTCCATATGAACTTTAAAGTAGCTTTTTCCAATTCTGTGAAGAAAGTCATTGGTAACTTGATGGGGATGGCATTGAATCTATAAATTACCTTGGGCAGTATGGCCATTTTCACGATATTGATTCTTCCAACCCATGAGCATGGAATGTTCTTCCATTTGTTTGTATCCTCTTTTATTTCATTGAGCAGTGGTTTGTAGTTCTCCTTGAAGAGGTCCTTCACATCCCTTGTAAGTTGGATTCCTAGGTATTTTATTCTCTTTGAAGCAATTGTGAATGGGAGTTCACTCATGATTTGGCTCTCTGTTTGTCTGTTATTGGTGTACAAGAATGCTTGTGATTTTTGTACATTAATTTTGTATCCTGAGAATTTGCTGAAGTTGCTAATCAGCTTAAGGAGATTTTGGGCTGAGACAGTGGGGTTTTCTAGATATACAATCATGTCATCTGCGAAGAGAGACAATTTGACTTCCTCTTTTCCTAATTGAATACCCTTTATTTCCTTCTCCTGCCTGATTGCTCTGGCCAGAACTTCCAGCACTATGTTGAATAGGAGCGGTGAGAGAGGGCATCCCTGTCTTGTGCCAGTTTTCAGAGGGAATGCTTCCAGTTTTTGCCCATTCAGTACGATATTGGCTGTGGGTTTTTCGTAGATAGCTCTTATTATTTTGAGATACGTCCCATCAATACCTAATTTATTGAGAGTTTTTAGCATGAAGGGTTGTTGAATTTTGTCAAAGGCGTTTTCTGCATCTATTGAGATAATCATGTGGTTTTTGTCTTTGGTTCTGTTTATATGCTGGATTACATTTATTGATTTGCGTATGTTGAACCAGCCTTGCATCCCAGGGATGAAGCATACTTGTTCATGGTGGATAAGCTTTTTGATGTGCTGCTGGATTCGGTTTGCCAGTATTTTATTGAGGATTTTTGCATCAGTGTTCATCAAGGATATTGGTCTGAAATTCTCTTTTTTGGTTATGTCTCTGCCAGGTTTTGGTATCAGGACGATGCTGGCTTCGTAAAATGTGTTAGGGAGGATTCCCTCTTTTTCTATCGATTGGAATAGTTTCAGAAGGAATGGTACCAGTTCCTCCTTGTACCTCTGGTAGAATTCAGCTGTGAATCCATCAGGTCCTGGACTCTTTTGGTTGGTAAGCTATTGATTATTGCCACAATTTCAGAACCTGTTATTGGTCTATTCAGAGATTCAACTTCTTCCTGGTTTAGTCTTGGGAGGGTGTATTTGTCGAGGAATTTATCCATTTCTTCTAGATTTTCTAGTTTATTTGCATAGAGGTGTTTGTAGTATTCTCTGATGGTAGATTGTATTTCTGTGGGATCGGTGGTGATATCCCCTTTTTCGTTTTTTATTGCATCTATTTGATTCTTCTCTCTTTTCTTCTTTATTAGTCTGGCTAGCGGTCTATCAATTTTGTTGATCTTTTCAAAAAACCAGCTCCTGGATTCATTAATTTTTTGAAGGGTTTTTTGTGTCTCTATTTCCTTCAGTTCTGCTCTGATTTTAGTTATTTCTAGCCTTCTGCTAGCTTTTGAATGTGTTTGCTCTTGCTTTTCTAGTTCTTTTAATTGTGATGTTAGGGTGTCAATTTTGGATCTTTCTTGCTTTCTCTTGTGGGCATTTAGTGCTATAAATTTCCCTCTACACACTGCTTTGAACGTGTCCCAGAGATTCTGGTATGTTGTGTCTCTGTTCTCGTTGGTTTCAAAGAACATCTTTATTTCTGCCTTCATTTCATTATGTACCCAATAGTCATTCAGGAGCAGGTTGTTCAGTTTCCATGTAGTTGAGCGGTTTTGAGTGAGTTTCTTAATCCTGAGTTCTAGTTTGATTGCACTGTGGTCTGAGAGACAGTTTGTTATAATTTCTCTTCTTTTACATTTGCTGAGGAGAGCTTTACTTCCAACTATGTGGTCAATTTTGTAATAGGTGTGGTGTGTTGCTGAAAAAAATGTATATTCTGTTGACTTCGGGTGGAGAGTTCTGTAGATGTCTATTAAGTCCACTTTATGTAGAGCCGAGTTCAATTCCTGGATATCCTTGTTAACTTTCTGTCTCGTTGATCTGTCTAATGCTGACAGTGGGGTGTTAAAATCTCCCATTATTATTGTGTGGGAGTTTAAGTCCCTTTGTAGGTCACTGAGGACTTGCTTTATGAATCTGGGTGCTCCTGTGTTGGGTGCATATATATTTAGGATAGTTACCTCTTCTTGTTGAATTGATCCCTTTACCATTATGTAATGGCCTTCTTTGTCTCTTTTGATCTTTGTTGGTTTAAAGTCTATTTTATCAGAGACTAGGATTGCAACCCCTGCCTTTTTTTGTTTTCCATTTGCTTGATAGATCTTCCTCCATCCCTTTATTTGGAGTCTGTGTGTGTCTCTGCACGTGAGATGGGTTTCCTGAATACAGCACACTGATGGGTCCTGACTCCTTATCCAGTTTGCCAGTCTGTGTCTTTTGATTGGAGCATTTAGCCCATTTACATTTAACGTTAATATTGTTATGTGTGAATCTGGTCCTGTCATTATGATGGTAGTTGGTTATTTTGCTCGTTAGTTGCTATAGTTTCTTCCTAGCCTCGATGGTCTTTACAATTTGGCATGTTTTTGCAGTGGCTGGTACCGGTTGTTCCTTTCCATGTTTAGTGCTTCCTTCAGGAGCTGTTTTAGGGCAGGCCTGGTGGTGACAAAATCACTCAGCGTTTGCTTGTCTGTGAAGGATTTTATTTCACCTTCACTTATGAAGCTTAGTTTGGCGGGATAGGAAATTCTGGGTTGAAAATTCTTTTCTTTAAGAATGTTGAATATCGGCCCCCACTCTCTTCTGGCTTGTAGAGTTTCTGCTGAGAGATCAGCTGTTAGTCTGATGGGCTTCCCTTTGTGGGTAACCCTACCTTTCTCTCTGGCTGCCCTTAACATTTTTTCCTTCATTTCAACTTTGGTGAATCTGACAATTATGTGTCTTGGAGTTGCCCTTCTCAAGGAGTATCTTTGTGGCATTCTCTGTATTTCCTGAATCTGAATGCTGGCCTGCCTTGCTAGATTGGGGAAGTTCTCCTGGATAATATCTTGCAGAGTGTTTTCCAACTTGGTTCCATTCTCCCCATCATTTTCAGGTACACCAATCAGACGTAGGTTTGGTCTTTTCACATAGTCCCAAATTTCTTGGAGGCTTTGTTCATTTCTTTTTATTCTTTTTTCTCTAAACTTCCCTTCTATCTTCATTTCATTCATTTCATCTTCCATCAGCGATACCCTTTCTTCCAGTTGATCGCATCTGCTACTGAGGCTTCTGCAATCTTCGCGTAGTTCTCGAAACTTGGCTTTCAGCTCCATCAGCTCCTTTAAGCCCTTCTCTCCATTGGTTATTCTAGTTATCCATTCTTCTAATTTTTTTTCAAAGTTTTTAACTTCTTTGCTATTGTTTTGAATTTCCTCCCATAGCTCGGAGTAGTTTGATCGTCTGAAGCCTTCTTCTCTCAACTCTTCAAAGTCATCCTCCATCCAGCTTTGTTCTGTTGCTGGTGAGGAACTGCGTTCCTTTGGAGGAGGAGAGGTGCTCTGTTTTTAGAGTTTCCAGTTTTTTTGCTCTGTTTTTTCCCCATCTTTGTGGTTTTGTCTACTTTTTGTCTTCGATGATGGTGATGTACAGATGGGTTTTTGGTGTGGATGTCCTTTCTGTTTGTTAGTTTTCCTTCTACCAGACAGGACCCTCAGCTGCAGGTCTGTTGGAGTTTACTAGAGGTCCACTCCAGACCCTGTTTGGCTGGGTGTCAGCAGCGGTGGCTGCAGAACAGCAGATTTTTGTGAGACCACAAATTCAGCTGTCTGATAGTTCCTCTGAAAGTTTTGTCTCAGAGGAGTACCCGGTTGAATGAGGTGTCAGTCTGTCCCTACTGGGGGGGTGGCTCCCAGTTAGGCTGCTCTGGGGTGAGGGACCCACTTTAGGAGGCAGTCTGTCCGTTCTCAGATCTCCAGCTGCGTGCTGGGAGAACCACTACTCTCTTCAAAGCTGTCAGTCAGACAGGAACATTTAAGTCTGTGGAGGTTCTTGCTGAGTTTTTGTTTGTCTGTGCCCTGCCCCCAGAGGTGGAGCCTACAGAGGCAGGCAGGCCTCCTTGAGCTGTGGTGGGCTCCACCCAGTTCGAGCTTCCTGGCTGCTTTGTTTACCTAAGCAAGGCTGGGCAATGGCAGGCGCCCCTCCCCCAGCCTCGCTGCCGCCTTGCAGCTTGATCTCAGACTGCTGTGCTAGCAATCAGCGAGACTCTGTGGGCATAGGACCCTCCGAGCCAGGCGCGGGACACAATCTCCTGGTGTGCCGTTTTCCAGGCCCGTTGGAAAAGCGCAGTATTAGGATGGGACTGACCCGATATTCCAGGTGCCGTCTGTTTCCCCTTTCTTTGACTAGGAAAGGGAACTCCCTGACCCCTTGCGCTTCCCGAGTGAGGCAATGCCTCGCCCTGCTTCGGCTCACGCACAGTGCGCTTCACCGACTGTCCTGCACCCGCTGTTAGGCACTCCCTAGTGAGATGAAACCGGTACCTCAAGCAGAAATGCAGAAATCACCCGTCTTCTGTGTCGCTGGGGCTGGGAGCTGGAGACCGGAGCTGTTCCTATTCGGCCATCTTGGCTCCACCCTCTAGTCTCGATACTGCTAATCTTAATAAGGATAATAATACTAAACTATTACTGGAATGGCCTGCATGTCTATTTATTTATTCGGTAATATACTTTTTTAATGCTTTGCTTGTATCAGGTGTTATTGTATGCCCTAGGATACAATGATTACCAAGACAGACACATTCTCTGCCTTGTTGGAACTTGCCACTTCGACAGGGGCACAGACAGGAAACAAATACAATGTGATGCCAAATAATGACGGCTACAGTAAAGAAAAGAATAAAGTAGAGTAAAAGGATACCTGGGAGGCCGAGGCGGGCAGATCACGAGGTCGGGAGATAGAGACCATCCTGGCTAACACGGTGAAACCCCGTCTATACTAAAAATACAAAAAAAAAAATAGCTGGGCATGGTGGCGGGCGCCTGTAGTCCCAACTACTGGGGAGGCTGAGGCAGGAGAATGGCGTGAACCAGGGAGGCGGAGCTTGCAGTGAGCCGAGATCGCATCAGTGCACTCCAGCCTGGGCGATAGAACGAGACTCCATCTCAAAAAAAAAAAAAAAAAAAGAAAAGAAAAGAGGGATACCAAGTGAATGTAGCAGTTTATTCCAGAGGTAGGAGCAAGTCGCTCTGAGACGGCATAGAAGCAGAGACCTGGATCAAGCGAAGGAAAGAACCACCTCAATGACAAAACATGTTCCCAGTAATTATCTCGCTGGGAGGCATCCAGTTAGACTACAAAAGGCCTGTGCTTTGGAAGCAGGAATCCTGGGGATCTGATGCTGGCTGCATTTCTGATTAATAACGTGTCTTGGGAAGGTTAAGTGCTTTCTTTCTGTATTCTAATTTCTCCAGGAAGAAGAGGGAAATACAGTCCTGTGCCACTTAATGGTGGGAATATGTTCTGAGAAATGCATCCTTAGGTAATTCTCTCATTGTAAGAACGTCATAGATTGTACTTATACAAACCTGAAGAATATAGCCTACTACACACCTAAGCAATATGGTGTAACCTATTGCTCCCAGGCTACAAGCCTGTACAGCATGTGCCTATACCGAATACTGTAGGCAATTTTAACACAACGGTAAGTATTTGTGTATCTGAACATATCTAGATATAGTAAAGGTACCGTAAAACTGTGGCATAAAAGATTTAAAAAAGGCACACCCGTAGAAGGCACTTAACCATATACATAGCTTGCAGGACTAGAAGTTGCTCTGGGTGAGTCAGGAGTGAGTGGTGAGTGAATGTGAACAGCCTAGGACATCACTGTACGCTACTGTAGACTCTCAAATACTGTACACTTAGGCTATACTATATTTATTTTTAAAATTTTCTTTCTTCAATAATTTCCTTAACTTACTGTAACTTTACTACATAAATTTTTAAATTTTTTTAACTTTACAACTCTTTTGTAATAACACAGCTTAAAACATACATTGTACAGCTGTACAAAAATATTTTGTCTTTATATCTTTATTTTATAAGCTTTTTTCTATTTAAAAAATTTTTCTTTTTGCTTTTTAAACTTTTTATTAAAAACTTGGACACACACACACACACACACACACACACACACACAGTAGCCTAGGCCTACACAGGGTCAGGATCATCAATATCACTGTCTTCCATTTCTACATCTTGTCCCACTGGAAGGCCTTCAGGAGCAGTAACACGAATGGAACTGTCATCTCCTATGATGACAATGCTTTCTTCTGGAATAACTTGTGAAGGGCCTGCCTGAGGCTGTTTCGGTTAACTTTTCTTTTTTTTTTTTTTTTACAAGTACAAGGAGGACACTCTAAAATAATGATAAAATGTATAGTAAATACATAAACCAGTAACATAGCTATTTATTATCATTGTCAAGCATTTTGTACTGTACATATTATATGTGCTAGACTTTTATACAAGTGGCAGCTCAGTACATTTGTTTACACCAGCATCACCGCAAACAAGTGAGTAATGCTACAGCAGCAGAATGGCTACAATGTCAGTAGGTGACAGGAATATTTCAGCTCCATTGTGATCTCATAGGACCACTGTTGTGTATTCAGTTTATTGACTGAAACATTGTTCTGGGGCACCTACTGTATTCCCATGCCCCTTATAGGATGGTTTTGAGACTTGAATGAGAGTCTAGTGTTTCAAACACAGGAACTAAAACAGGCTCATGGAGAGCACTAGTTCCTTTCTGTTGCGATGCTGGAGATGCAGGGAAATGGGTTGGCCGATATTTGAATCAGCACATGTCTGTACAGGGACTACTATGCATTCATTCATTTAGCCAGAGTGTGTGTGAACACCTACTCTGTGCTGGCACTCTTGACAGACTACAGTAAACAAGGCAAGCCCCTTGTGAGCCTATGCATCTCTTCAGTAGAATATGATCTATGAAAGTTTAACATTTGGGCAATACAAACTCCGGAGGAGTACTGTGTGGGTACAGATTCTAGGTCCTGCCACTTAGTAGTTATTAGAGCTTGGCATATAACGTAACTTCTTTGTGCCTCCATTTCCTCATGTCATCTGTAAAATGGGATGATAAAGCCTTCATAAGATTGTTAAGATAATCAAATGAGTTGCTATTTGAAAAACATTTAGCACAGGGTCTTGCACATGGTGAGTACTAGAAAAGTGTTGCAAGATTAAAAATAAATAAAATTCCATGGGAAAGGTGCTGTTCTATAGAGGAAGCATGCTAATCTTCCAGTTTGTGCTAGACGCTGTTGGGTGTTCTACGTGTACCATCTCATTTCATCATCTCAGTTTATAGATGAAAAAAACTGACACTCAAAAATGTTAAAGACAGTGGCCCGTAGCAACATGCATGGTTAGTGGGGCAGCTGGAATTTTAAACTAAGTTTGACTCTGAAGCTGTCACTTGTCCCATATTTCCCCCAAAAAAGGTTAGTGAAGGCTACAGGGATGAGTGAAATGGGGTTCCTGTGCCAAAAGGGATTAAAGTGGAGAGACATAGCTACTAAAGTTTTAAATGACTTGTACAGGATCTCACGGCTCATAATGAATCTAAATGCAAAGATTCCAACTCTTAAATCCAGGGCGTCTTTGCTATGCTCTTTGCACAATGGAATTCAGTAAATACTTACTAAATGTTTCTGTATGCAAAAAGAACAAAATAACCCCTAATGTGTTAGGGTGATCAGAAAACATGGTTTACTCCGAGAAATACCATGAGTATTCTCTAAGACGAGTGAACTGGAGAGAGAGCTTTCTTTAAAGCAAATTTTTATTTTAGAATATTTTAGATTTACAGAAAAAGCCTATTCCACAGGCTCCCACATACTTTTCATCATTTCCCCTATAATGGTAACATCTTGCATAACCACGGAACATTTATCAGAACTAAGACATTAACATTGATACATTATTATTAACTAAACTACAGACTTTATTCAGGCACATCATGATCAAATTAGCAAAACTCAAAGAAGAATACTCAAAGCAGCAACCTGTTTTCAGAAGTCTATTCAGATTTCCCCAGTTTTCCACTAATGTCCTTTCTCTGGGATTCATTCCAGGATACTAAATTGAATTTAGGGAATCCCCTTTTAAACTTAAGAAATTTTAACTTGAGACCCCATTTATAAGTCTTACATTTTAATCATGGGGTAAAAAGATACTGCGTCTCATTTAACAATTCCTTGTCTATTCAGAAAGGAAGATCTAGGTGCTTCTGAGCTTTGCATGACACAGTTCTTACACAGATTTGTTTCCCAGACTCAAGAAAAAAGGATCAACTAATCCCACAGTATAATCTCCACATTTCTTCATAACATTAAAAAAGTCAATAAATTCAGTGAGAAAAATCTACCAAAATGTCTTTCTTTTACTTTATTGATCTAATATGGCTAAGACAAAAGGAGTTTATGTACCTGTGTTAATTCATTGATCCCCAAGACAGATTAAACTTTTATTTTTAATGTACACCTCTTGAAACTATTCCATCCTGTATTTGTGTGTGTGCATGTCTCAAAGTTGGAGTTATCCTAAGGATGATGAAGCAACACTGAAGAGGGCAGGTGAAAGAGGTCTTCACGAGATTCACATTCATTTTTATTACATAATTTTGTCTGAAATGTTGGTTAAATTAGATACATAATGTGATCCTAATGTATGTATTTGCATTTATGCAATAGCTTTTTAGTTTGTTTTTAGCAGAGGTCTTGCTGACTTTGCAGTACGAGAAAGGTTGCTTTCACATGGATGAATGATCTGAGCGTCTTTCTCCAGTGTATTAAGCAAGAATGGGTTTGTCTTCTCACCAACATGGTGCCATTAGTCTTTAACATCTTGTGTATTTGTGTCAACAAAATGAATTATGACCACTTTGGAAGAAAAGTAAAACACAACACAACTTTAATTCATGCTGAAGCTTCTAGGTGCTTTCCTTGAGGGAAGAAGCTTGAGGGAGAGTTTGCCATTTGATAATTCCTACAATTTTTCCCTGACTTAGTCATTTTGTTTGTTTTGTTTTGTTTTTTGAGTTGGAGTCTCACTCTGTTGCCCAGGCTGGAGTGCAATGGCACAATCTCAGCTCACTGCAACCTCTACCTCCCACATTCCAGCAATTCTCCTGCCTCAGCCTCCCGAGTAGCTGGAATTACAGGCACCCAACACCACTCCCACCTAATTTTTGCATTTTTAGTAAAGTCAGGGTTTCACCATGTTGACCAGGCTGGTCTGGAACTCCTGACCTCAGCTGATCCACCCACCTCAGCCTCCCAAAATGCTGGGATTACATGTGTGATCCAACGTGCCCGGCCAACTCAGTCTTTTTTTATTATGCGATTATTCTTCAAGTGCTGCTTTCATTCATTGCTTATCTGTAGGAGTTAGATTGCTCTTGTGCAATAGGAATTTAGAGGGATTCTTACTGAACTAGTAAAGATTCTTTAGGTAGACTCTCTTTTATTCTAACTTGGAAACAGCTGTCTTGGGAAATAAAGATAAAGATGTGGAAACTAGTCAAATTGGAAATTATCCCCCAACCCCAAGCCACAATTGCTTGATGATTTCACTTCCCTTTAGTGAATTCCTCATTTGTTACAATTCATACTCTTGATGCTGGCATTGAGATCCATGAGTGTACAATCTGAGAAAGGCCATGCTGGAGGAGTCTTTCTCTTTACTCCTCACCTAAAGCTGTGACCCTACCTAAGTTGGTCACCTCTTCATCCCCTGATACCTTCATAACAATCCCGCATGTCTTCAGCTTTATTTCTGCATTCCCAAAACATCTGATGTTTTTTTCCTTCTGTCACTCTATATAGAGTTATTTTTATTCTTCAAGAATCATTTCAGGTATTTTTCTTAATTCCCTTTATTCATCCTTGAGAGGAAGTCTTCATGATAGAGACTATGCATTCTCAGAGGGGCAGTGTTATTCCCAAGAGAGCAAAAATTGGCTTGGAGATGGGCACAAGAGAATCATATTCATTTTACGTATAAAGTACAGATATACATCCAATGCATAAACATGTATACAGTACAGTCATTCCCTGGTATCTGTGGGGTATTGGTTCCAGGCCTCCCTGCAAATACCAAAATCCATGGATGCTCAAGTGTCTGATATAAAATGGTGTAGTATTTGAATATAATCTATATGCATCTCCTGTATAAATCATCTCTAGGTAACTTATACACAATAAATGTAAATGCTATGTAAATAGTTATACTGTATTGTTTAGGAAATAATGATAAGGAAAAACTCTGTACATGTTCAGTACACACACAATTTTTCTTTTTAAATATTTTCAATCCTGAGTTGGTGGAATCCACAGATGTGGAACCCACAAACACAGAGGGCTGACTGTATATCTGTCTACTAAAATTTTATGGAGAAGGCAATCAGGAAAAAATATCTGAAAAGTCTCCGTAGGCAGATGATATTGAAAAAACTTGAAAAACACTGATATAAACTACTACTTGGGTATGCATTGTTTCCAGCAAGAGGGTTCGTCTCTCTAACAGCTATGCCCTCTCAGTGTCCTGAGTAAATGAAACAGGAGAAGCAGATAAAAGATAACATTGGCAACATTATGGGACTCAAGCAATGTCCCATTCCACAATCTCCCCATCACCATAGTAGAAAGAAATGTTTTTGACGTTATCTTCTCTGCGCTTTTGTGCTTTCTGATTTACAAAACCATCAGTAAGTTTTGTCATTATGTTTAAACATTCCAAGTTACCAAATTTTATATGATTATATACCTGGACTTACTGGACAAAATAGAAATGTTTTCTAACAATTACAGGGAGTAACTGAAGGAATAACTAGAAATAAGAGAAAAATTGTTGTGTAAATGCCAAAACCACAAGGAGAAGTGGGGGAGACCCTGTTCGGATACAGTCACTTCCAACCTCACTATTCCTGACCACCTCCAAAAAACTGGAGCAAATGAAATGCTTTCCCAGCCACTCATTCGGTCAAGGGTGGTCATGTGCCATATCTAGGAGAAAGTTGCTGGTGATAAGGATGATAGTTTTGGGAACAAGTTTGCTTTCTTATTACAAAGAGCAACTGCACTTGTCTCTCTCTCTTTTTATTCTGGCTTTCGATGCAAATATAATGTCAAGGTCTGGCAGCCACCTTGCAATCGTGAGGCAGCAAACCCAGGGATAAAAATCCAGCATGCTATGGATAGCAGGGTGGAAAGAAAGGAAGAATCTGGGAAGACATCATTAAATAGCTGAGCCAGTGCCAGGGGCTGGGTTGCCCTGCTGTTCCATGGCATAATACATGTCTGTAATACTTGACTCACTCTTACTAGGGTTTGCTAGTACTCAAAGCTAAATGCATTCATAGTTGATACAGGAGATAATGTCAGTTGATGAGGAAGAAGAGATGAATATTTTTCTGCCATACCTGCTAAGTGAACATTAATCCTGTAGGTGGTTCCTATAATATCAGGCCTCTGCAACTTAGCTCATTAATATTTTTTGACAGTGAGAATACCATACCTTGTTTGTAGTTATTCTGTATGTTGCAGTTCAAAGTAGATTGGAAGCTCTCAAAAGATGGACAGAGTTTCTGAACATCTCTCCCACTAATAATGTCCTTGATTATGTTTTGCATATGTGGAATCTGGGTGTCCTTAAGCCCCTTAGATAACTCCCTCACCACCCCTGGATTAGCGCAGTAGAAAGCAGGAACAGACTTTTCTCTGTCATCCCCCTCCCCAATGCTCTATGCTCACCTCTCAGTTAAACAAAACTGTAGAAGGATAATTCAACCCTGAATGAAGAAAAATGTTTGCAGTATCATACAGGAAAGTTTAACTCTCTCTAATCTCAGTTCAACTCCTGGCCACTCCTGTCAAGTTTTGCCTTTGTGTGATCAAAAGTCCTACTGAAGGGTTTATTTTTTTTTCTCTCTCTCTATAGGATAACAATATACTACCACTAAAAGATAATCTGCTGGTAGTTATAAAATAACATTTTTTTCCCTCATGTGTAAATAAATATTTCAGAATTACTGAGATTTAACCTCAGTTACAATGTTTTAAATACATATTTTAAAGAATATATCTTTATTATTAATGTAAGTATTTAACAGGTTCATGGGTGAGGAGATTAGGAAGACTTTCAGGTCATCTTTTCTGTCATAAAAAAATTAGAAACTAAAGAAAATAAGGAAGAAAGTGAAAACTAATTATGAGAATATTACCTAGGGATATTTTTTGGGTGCAAAATTGTGGTTTTTGCATACATATATATGAATATATATGTCATATATATGGATTTCAATCTGATAACTATATTTTTATTTAATAAGTTATTAACATTTTCCTAATTCATTAAATATTCTGTGACAACACCTTTGTCAATGATGGCATAAGATTCTATAGAAATATAATTTATGTTAAAAAAGCTCAATTGTTAAACCTTAATTTTCTCTTAATTTTCATCAATATAAATATTGCTAGTAGGAATACTTTTTATATAAATCATTGGGCATAATTTAGAGTCATTTTAAATAAAATTTCTGAGTTTTCTTCTAGCAAATTGTAATCTGGAATTCATCAGAATAAAGTATGGTTTTATTCTATACTCAACTCTCATATCAAATGAATGTTATTTTATCTATGGTTGTGTCACTCTTTACTGAGACCATCAATCCAGTTTGTTCCAGATGTTAATATCTCTATGTTCTTGAGTTTCTGAACTTTCAGACTCCTTTAGGTAAAGTCAGTCTTTGTTCTGTAACCTTTAGTAATCATTTAGTGTGTTAACCAGCCAGCAGTCCATATTGCCAAATGACAAAGTGTCTGGGTTTCTTGTGAGTTTTCCTAATTTGGTACATTTAAATTATAGGAGTTTCATTTTCCAGGCAGTTTGACCATCAAGATTGTCAGTGCCGAATAGATGCATTTCTGCTTTAATGTTATTTTATGTCTATTAGGCAGTAATGGTTTTCTTTTATAATTGGTTTATAACTCATTTCGTATTCATAAAGTTATTAATGAGAGAGAGAATGCTGGCTTGGGCAGCAAAACATGGTAATGTTACGTGTAACAGATGCAAAGAGTAAAAATCTTGGTTGAGTCAACTTTTGTAAATAATGCTTCTTCTGGTTTTGTTTAATGTAGAACTCAATCATATTTATGTTTTTAATCTTTCTCTATAATCATAATAAAAATGCATTTAAATTATGCAAAAATTGAAAACACAGAAAAAAATATAATGCAGAAAATAAAAATTAGCCACAATTCTACTTCCCAAGGACATAACTGAAAAAGTAATATTTTTCCATCAAGTCATTTTTCTGTCTTTAATTCAAATAAATATATATATGCTTTTTTAACTTATTATATTCTAACTACTGCTTCATTTTATTAAAAATTCTTCAAAACCAAATTGTAATAGCTGCATAATATCCCAGTGATAACCATAATTTAATCAATTTTTCTATTGAGAGATGTTTATACTTTTTTAAAATAATATTTCACTAGCAAAAAGAATTCTGAAATGAACATCTTTGTCAAAATATTAACCTAATTCAATAGGGTTGATTTCCTAAAGTAGAATTACTAGATCAAAGAATATGAACGTTTATTAGGCTCTTGTAACATATAGGCAAATTGCTTTCCAGAAAGTAATTCACACTCACATCACTGGGTAAAGAGATTATCTGTCACCATACTCATGTCAGCTGAGTTTTTTTTTAATGTTGACTAATTTAATAAATATTGTCACTAAGCAGTTTCATAAGTTTATTGATTATTTGTGCTTCATCTGTGAAATATTAATTCATGTGTTGCTGAGAACAAGAAAGTTGGCTGTAGTAGTCATGGGGGGTACTGAAAAAATGCTTACTTGAGGATCATTGAAATTAACTTTGTCATAAATTATATACATACTCTACTATATAAATAACTCCAATTCTGTTCATTGGAGATGGATGAAAAACGTCTAAATGTTAAAAAAAGAAAACCAAACAGTTCTGAGGGACACTAGGTATAATTTTTTCCAATAAATCTTGAGAAGTGGGAAATTTGGCTATAGATTCAAGATTGCATCACAAGAATTGATTGTAATGGTTTTGAAATGTGAAAACATGAGATTTGGGAGTGGGCAGGGGTGGACTGGTATGGTTTGGCTGTGTCCCCACCCAAATCTCATCTTGAGTGGTAGCTCCCATAATTCCCACATGTTGTGGGAGGAACCCAGTTGGAGATAATTCAATCATGGGGGGCGGTTTCTCCCATGATTTTCTCATGGTAGTGAATAAGTCTCACAAGAGCTGATGATTTTTATAAGGGGTTTCCCTTTTCACTTGGCTCTCATTCTCTCTTGCCTGCCACCACGTAAGACGTGAATTTCACCTTCCTCCATGATTGTGAGGCCTCCAAAGCCATGTGGAACCTTGAGTCCATTAAACCTCTTTTTCTTTACAAATTACCCAGTCTGAGGTATGTCTTCATCAGCAGTGTTAAAAGAGGCTAATACAGTAAGTTGGTACTGGGAGTGTGGTGCTCCTGTAAAGATAACCGAAAATGTGGAAGCAACTTTGGAACTGAATAACAGGCAGAGGTTGGAACAGTTTCGAGGGCTCAGAAGAAGACAGGAAAATGTAGGAAACTTTGGAACTTCCTAGAGATTTGTTGAATGGCTTTGACCAAAATGCTTATAGTGATATGGACAATAAAGTCCAGGTTGAGGTGGTCTCAGATGGAGATGAGAAACTTGTTGGGAACTGGAGCAAAGGTGACTCTTGTTATGTTTTAGCAAAAGGAGCGGTGGCATTTTGCTCCTGCCCTAGAGATTTGTGGAACTTTGAACTTGAGAGAGATGATTTAGGACATCTGGTGAAAGAAATTCCTAAGCAGCAAAGCATTCAAGAGGTGACTTGGCTACTATTAAAACCATTCAATTTTATTCATTCACAAAGATATGGTTTGGAATTGGAACTTAGGTTTAAAGGGCAAGCAGAGCATAAAAGTTCGGAGAATTTGCAACCTGACCATGAGAGAGAAAATGAAAACCCATTTTCTGAGGAGACATTCAATCTGGCTGCAGAAATTTGCATAAGTAATGAGGAGCCAAGTGTTAATCACCGAGACAATGGGGAAAATGTCTCCAGGGCATGTCAGAGGTCTTCACGGCAGCCCTTCCCATCACAGACCCAGAGGCCTAGGAGGAAAAAATGGTTTCCTGGCCAGGCCCAGGGCCTTGCTACTTTGTGCAGTCTTGGGACTTGGTGCCCTGCATCCCAGCTGTGGCTACAACAGGCCAATGTAGACCTCAGGCCATTGCTTCAGAGGATGCGAGCCCCAAGCCTTAGAGGCTTACATGTGGTGTTGGGCCTGTGGGTGCACAGAAGTCAAGAATTGGGGTTTGGGAACTTTCACCTAGATTTCACAGGATGTATGGAAATGCCTGGATGTCCAGGCAGAGGTGTGTTGCAGGGGCAGGACCCTCATGAACAACCTCTGCTAGGGCAGTGCAGAAGGGAAATGTGGGGTGTGAAACCCCACACAGAGTCCCCACACTGAGGTACTGCCTAGTGGAGCTATGAGAAGAGAGCCACCCACCATCCTCTAGAACCCAGAATGGTAGATCCACTGAGAGCTTGCACCTTGCGCCTGGAAAAGCCACAGACACTCAATGCCAGCCCATGAAAGCAGCCAGGAGCAGGGCTATACCCTGCATAGCCACAGGGCAGAGATACCCAAAGCTGTGGGTCCACCTCTTGCATCAGCATGACCTGCATGTGAGACCTGGAGTCAAAGGAGATCAAATTGGAGCGTTAAGATTTGACTGCCCCACTGGATTTCAGATTTGCATTGGGCCTGTAGCGCCTTTATTTTGGCCAATTTCTCTTATTTGGAATGGCTGTATTTACCCAATGCCTGTACCCCCATTTTATCTAAGAAGTAACTAACTTGCTTTTGATTTTACAGGCTCATAGGTGTAAGGGACTTGCCTTGTCTCAGATGAGATTTTGTACTGAGTTAATGCTGAAATGAGTTAAGACTTTGGGGTACTGTTGGGACAACATGAATGGTTTTGAAATGTGAGAAGATGAGATTTGGGAGGGGCCAGGGTAGATATGGTTTGGTTACGTCCCCACCCAAATCTCATCTTGAATTGTAGCTCCCATAATTCCCACATGTTGTGGGAGGAACACAGTGGGAGATAATTGAATCATGGAGATGGTTTCTCCTATAATGTTCTTGTGGTAGTGAATAAGCCTCATGAGATCTGATGATTTTATAAGTGTTTCCTCTTTCACTTGGCTCTCATTCTCTGTTGCCTGCTGCCATGTAAGATGTGCCTTTTACCTTCTGCCATGATTGTGAGGCCTCCCAGTCACGTGGAACTGTGAGTCCATTAAGCCTGTTATATAGATAGATAGATAGATAGATAGATAGATAGATAGATAGATAAATTACCTAGTCTCCAGTGTATCTTTATCAGCAGTGTTAAAATGTACTAATACAAATACTCTTATAAAATAGACCCAATGAAACTCATTTGCCCCTTTCACCAGGTAAGGATGCAGCAAGAAGGCAACATCAACGAGGAATAGGCCCTCACCAGATACAAAATCTACCAGTATCTTGATCTTGAACTTCCTACTCTCCGCAACTGTGAGTAATAAATGTTTGTTGTTTATAAACCAGCCAGCCTATGGTATTTTGTCATAGCAGCATGAGTAGACTAAGCCTTCAATTTCAAAGTGAACCAATGCACAGTTCAAGATAATTACTTCAGCCAAGCCATCTCATCCATATTCTAGAAGCAGGAAGGTAAATGGATGAGCAAGAAGGGGACAAAGTGCATGCTCTGGCTGCTTTTAAGGAAGATTGGAGAAAGATGTCCCATGATATTTCCCTGGACATATTATTAGACAGAAGTTACACATCAGCCACACTCAACTACTAGACAGAAGTTACACACCAGCCATGAACTCATCTAGGATTCATGGATCCTCTCATTTGTAAGAAAGGTGGTATGAAAATTGAGAGAATAACTAGCAGTCTCTTTCACCCTCCCTATATGTAATAGGCAAAGATTTTGTCAACATCTATACCTTTGTATTTCCTCATAGATAGGACTAAGGTATTTCATAATCACCAAATTACATCAGTATTATTGCAAATTCTACCTATGGCAAGCAGAATTATAAGTGATAATATTATTTAGTACTTTAGAGATAATAGAAGAAATTTTAAAATGTCAAATTTGCTTCTTGCATCTCTTCTGTTCCCAGTGTTCAAGCAGGAGACTACTGATAATTGAGGAAAATGCTTTTGGGTGTCTTATGTCCACATTTTCCTCAATGACTATGTGTCATAGCAACAGGTCCTCCAAACACATGCACAGCATTCCAGGTGGCCCTGCTTCAGAGCCGTCCACTCCCGTTCACCCCAGTGGAATTGTTCCTGGCCAAGTTGTGAGAATTAAGAGAAGGAAATACAAATCTCCTACTCAGCGACATTTATTGAAAAATTGGGGAGCAATCATCTCTAAATTCTTGTAAGGCTCCTGGAGCTAATTTCTCACAAGGATCCCAGAACAGCTTTTTCAGCCATATGTTCACAGACCGGTTTGATTACTGCTGTCTTTCCTGATGCTTTTAATTTCATCATCATTACTTAATATTCATTAAAATCCGGCCATGCTAAGTGAGGGCTTTACCAAATGACCCAACAAGAACTTGTGTTAATACCTCTTCCCACCATCCGTCACCTTGATGGGCTCAGGAAACAACACAGACAGGGACAAGGACCCAAAGTCCCCGTTGCAGTTACGGATTGATTCATTTAATTCCTTAGACAATTCTTCCTCAGGGAAATTGAACAAAATGTGGTCTTGGACCTTTTGCTTTCACGTGTAAGGGTTTCTATCTGCTTCTAAATTATCAATTAGGGACAATGTGACTAAAATTTAGGTTACAAAATATTTTTTCTTCTTCTTAATGGCTTCTTACAACAATGTAGCGTTTCCTCTTCTAACAAAAAAAAATCATCTTGAGTTTTTGTTTGGTTTGGTTTTGCCCTTCCCAGATCATCCTATAATATTAGATGCAATTATAGAAAATACCAAAGTCTGGCAATACTACTTGAGATACCTTCATGATTGTACTTTAAGCTCAGTGATCTTAGTGTCTCCTAGATGCTAAGTTGCCTAAAAGACAGCCAAATGTGTGTATGGGGGATTGTGGGGGTATGGAGGGGAGGGACTTTAATTACAACATTGAAAAAAAAAAATGTTAAGACATTTAATTTTCAGATAGAATGCTGACTCATTCGTATTATAACACCATGATGGTACCTTTCATCATTTAGTCATTCTTATGGACCGTATCAATCTATTTCCACTCACTAACATATTAATCCTATTTGGCTGTTCATTTAAATGACATTGTTACAAATGTCCAGTCATGGGCAAGATTTCTCTCTTGTAAGTGAAGTTCCACTGTGTTATAAATAGCTAATGACTCTCCAAACTCCTCTGGTTTACAGGAGAAATAATTTAATGAAGGCTCAGATTACTTTGTGTAGCTTTGTTAATGTAAATGAGTAATGTGTATTGATTTTTCACAGCTTAAAAATCTTTTTATTCATGTTGTGCAAGAAAGTCTGTTAAGGAATTATTAATGACAGGATAATTGCTTTAAGATCTATGCCCTAATTAAAACAGTAAATTCTTTATTACGTCTTTATTTTAATTAGATGTACAGAAAGACAATAATTTTTACAAGAAACCCTGTGTAAAATAAAATTACGTCATTTAGAAATGCTTCAAAGAACCCGCAGTGGTGCTACTCAGAGACTATGAAAAACCAAAGCCAGAGCGTTTCTACTTCCAGTCAAAATTGAGATGCCATTTAACTGAAATTAACAATGTTGAAGAGACTATTTTACAATTTTGGTTAAGTACAATTCACCTATATCCGTATATTTCTGCCTCTACTGTTAAAAAAAATCATTTCTTAAAAGTAGGAATTTTCTTAAAGTTTACCAGGCTCAATGAAAGATGAGGAAAAGGAGCCTATGTCATGAAAATTATATCAACCTGAGATAATTTGTTTTTGCAGTTGTACTTTGCTCTGTTTCTTCAGTTGGCAAGATGATGCATTTTAATGATTTGTCCTGAGTTGTATGTATTGAAAACCCAAACCAAAATCAATAATGACCTTTCATTTATCATGTCTTTCTTTTCTACCTGTTTTTCTGTCTTTAATTTATATGCATGATTAACTGAAGCCATGAATGCTTCCTTGTGGAGTATGATCACTGACTTGAAGGACGGTGGGTGAGATAACATTTGAGTGTGGACCTTGTGCTAGGCACTGTGTTAGGACTTTTCACACTTGTTATTTAATCCTCACAACCACCAAACCTTGGTGCAAAAGTCATTGTGGTCTTTGCCCTTAAAGGTAATGGCACCTTTAATTAAGGTAATGGCAAAATTAGTGACTTTCGCACCAAACTAATATGAGTCCCATTCAATGGAGAAAGTAACTGCCACCACTTTGATCATCTAAACCAGAACTACAGAACTACAGCCTGTGGGCTATATCCAGCTTACCACCAGATTTTATAAAGTTTTATTGGAACATAGACACACCCATTTGTTAGGTGGTGTCTATGCCTGCCTTCATGTTACAATGACAGCATTGAGTAGTAGAGTGAGAGACATTCTGACCTACAAAACCTAAAATATTTACTATCTAGCCCTTTAGAGAAAAAGGTTGCAGATCCCTGGTATAAAGCAAGAAACCTGGAACTGCTTACACAATCAAACCTCCTCCCATTCATCTCCAATCCCATTGTGCAACACTTTTTGTTTAAAATTATCCGTCCGCCTTTTCTAGCATGCTCTTCAGACTTCATTTATTTCTTTTTTCCTTCCTTTATTTTGACACTCTTCATATAAGGGCCTTTTTCCTTTGAGCAACATTTCATCTCTTTTCTTAATAGGCTGAAATAACTTCTCTCTAGCTGATTTCTCTCTTAGCTGTCATTATTTATTTAACTCTAATCATGTTATTTCACTCAATACAGCATTTTGGACCTCAGCTAGTAAGAAGATGATTATAGCAAAGTATTGCTTCATGTTGCTCCTCTTGTTACCTGAATTTCTTCCCTTTAATTTTCCCAGAGCATAGATTGTCTGACTGCTGGGGAAAGAGTCACAGACATTTACAATTTAGAAAGTCCACAATTATCACATAATGAAAACCAGATCAAAGCAGCACTGTGCCCAGTTACATACTTCCTTGCATGTAGAGAAAAGGGAGAGCCATGGGGTAGAAAGGGTTGTTTCTGCCCTGAACATATTAGCCAGGAGATAGTAAACTGTCTAACAGACACTCTTTGTACACAAACACTGCTTGTTATGCAGCAAAAGTTGGCCAACTCCAAATTTACCTTCAGCAAGTTCAGTTGTGTGGACTAATTCATTAGTTCTCCAAAAGAAGAGACCCAACCAGACTTCCATGAATAGACCCTAAGGGGGTTGTCTACGAGAAGAAGGCCAGAGAAAGTCTAATTAGTCAAAAAGAGGTTAAAGGTTGTGAAAATTGGAAATAATCTAAGATGGTCAAGAATAGAACATTAAAAATAGAATATCCATAATGTGGAATGCTATGCAGTATCACTGATAATGCAGAAGAAATTTCATGATATGGGGATATAGCAGGTTCTTAAATACATATGTCTAATTTTGTTAATAATTTAAATTTTGTTTAATATATACATATTTATAGGGAAAAAGCAATACATACCACAATATTACACACAGTGGTTATCTTTGGGTAGTGGAGTTATTACTGACTTTATTGTTTTCTTTTTTGTTTTTTTTCAATATGCATTACTTTTATAATCATAATATGTTTCTTTTTATGATATAAAAAGGATACAACTAGGAATGCCATGGATAATCAGAAGGAAAAAATGAGATGTTCCTACCCTTAAGCGAATTTGAAGAGTTTTGGTAAATGTGTGGTGTTTCCACCCTGGGAGCTGAAATCTATCTTAGAAGCAGATTGCCTCCACAGGTCTGTTAAGAGAAAGGATTTTGGTTGTTTCCTCCTGAATGTCAAGAAAGCTAGAATGAGCATATACTGTCATTAGTCACTGTAGTACTTATTTTGAAGGTCTTTGGGGTTTCCAAAACTGTCTACCGACTACGGTCTTTCTTCTTTGCGAGACTTATCTAAGGTTCTTCCCGCAGTCTTCCTGCTCACCCTTTTCTTCTTGGACCAGCTAAGAAAGTTACTTCTTCCCTGTATTGCCAGCAATCCCTTCCATTTCTCACCAATCAGTACTCCCTCTGGGACCAATAACATTTCCATAACTCTTACTGGGTTGGACTACACTTGTCTGTCTTTCTCTCTTTCTCTCTCTCTCTTTCTTCCCTACCACATTGAAATCAAGACCAGGTTTAAGTCATATTTCTGATGCTTTGAGTAACTATTTGAATTGCCCATAGTAGCCAAATAGCTCTGCTCAGCAAAATTTGATTTCCGTTGGCTTTCCAGCTCAGTTCTTAGGTATGTCCCACCCTCTTCCTCCCCAGTCAAAGTTCTTGGTAATAACCCAGATGCATGGCTACGAATGGAAGGTATGGTAGGAAAAGAGCTCCACTAGAGCACATTTTTCTAAACTGTCACATTTTAACAATTTGTAAAGTGATATATTGACACCACATTGGGGAAGACTGCAACGAAAAGTTGCTAGGGAAAACAGCAGTGATATGTAATTGAAACATTAGTATTTGTCCAAGAGACTCATAATGAAGGTAATCAAATGATAGTGCCATTTTACATGTGTCCTCCTTTACAAAGTGTACCACCACTGACATGCCCTCACCCCATGCCGACCCTCCTCATGGAGGTTCTTCCCTCAACCTTTGCGTGAGTGGGCCCTCTTAAAAATTACCCACCCTGACCTTATTACCTACATTCTTCTCTGCTCATCTGACAGGCCTGTATAATTTCCAATTTCAGGATTTTGTTGAGATGTTCTTTGAGGCCTAGTAAAAAATGTAGTCTCTCTCTAGGAAATAAATTTTAATGCATAGCTATGAAACCAAAATTATCTATTATATTTCCCAACTCTTCTATATCCTTAGTTTTTGGTCTGCTAAAGATTGAACAAAGTGTGTTAAAAAGCCCCAGTAAGTAATTTTTATGGTAAATGAAGTATTTAAGGTAGACAAGGCATTTAAATTCAAGAAGGAATTAGAGAAAAAGGAATGCGATGGGGCCCTTTGGACACCTCATTAATTCTACAACACAGGAGACTGGCTCCCTTTTCTGCTTATACATAATCTCCTCACAGGTGTTGAGGTGTATGGCAAAACAGAGAAAGAAGAGAGAGAAGGATGGGAAGGGGAGGAGTCCCTAATGAAGAAACTCAATGTTAACCTGTTTATGGAACACCTGTTATTCTTAGGCTTTTCAAAGTAAGGTTACTATCTTATTCCTAATCAGCATGAAAAAGAAAAATACTAATTTTTGGACTGTTAATCAGCCACAGTGATGCTGTATTAAATTGTTATGATTTTCTGCTCTCCGATGAGGTAATATTGTCCACTGGGTTTGTTTTCTGTCCTTGACCTCACACTAACCACAAAACACCCCAGTCTTATATCCCAAATCGAAATGAAATCAGAAGATAAGCCCAATAAAAAATCAGACAGCCATCTCTAGAGGCCGTACACACTCTGTCTCTTTTTCCGTAAGTTCATTCTGTTTAATTTGCATGAGTATTTTAGGAGAACAGGAAGGGGTGTTACCTTCACAGACAGTAGGAAATTACATTTCCACAATGGGTCCATGTATCTGACCATCAGGGAAAGAGAGGAGGAAGATTTATAAATTTGTGGTCTCTTGGAAACAAATATCCTTTGTGAAGCATGCGTATTTTTAGTTATGCATTCCTTTGAAGTCTCAACTCAATTTTTGCAGAGAGTTAAACTAGGATAATAATAATGATAATAATTAATACTTGTAAAGTGTTTGCTACATTGTAGGCACTTTCTGAGGCATCTTACATATATTGATATATTTACATCTCTTTTTTTAACTATTTGACTAATGAGAGAACTGAGGCACAGAAAGACTTGTCTAAAGTTAAACAACTTGTATGTGACAGAGCTAGGATTTGAGTTCAGGTGGTTTTCTGTTGACCATTAGGCTATTCCATTTCTTAAATAAGAGGGAAAAGAAGCATTTTCAATGGCTGTCAAGTGTGTTCAGGTCTGTATCATCTGCAGGTAAAATTCAGTTCAAGAGACAGTTTTGAGATTGAGTCATGTGTGGGACACTAGGCTGAATGCTGTGGCATTATTTTTTCTAAAAAAGGAAAAGCATTTCTTGTTTTAGATTGCTTGCTGTTTAGTAAAGAGATTGAGACAAACAAAACCTACAAAGCAAGAAGAAATTGTATGTTAGAAGATTCAGAAAACGCTGTGATGGTTCAAAGTTAGACAAGATGCAGTGGTCTTTTGTAAAATTTAGTGTGATTGTGTTTTATCTTTTCTTATAAGTTACAGATTCTATCTATGTGTTTTCCAGTGTTCAGTATAAATAAATAAGGACTTTATTGTAATTTATACCACAGAGGTAAGCCTAAGCCATTGGCAATGTGTAATCCTTAATCCCAAGGTTTGTGTTGACTAAACATGCTTTAGTGCTTGCGTGAAGCCGTAAAACAAGGCTAACATAGGAGATAGTAATATGTCATAAATTGCACCTTACTTATTTTTTTAAGGTAAATGATCTGTCTATCCCTTTTTCTTAAAATTATTATTTCTTTATTTTTTCTGCCTTGCTCTATGTCTTAGATTTCTCCAAATATAAGATTATAGAGTATTTTCTGGTGTTTGAGACATGAGCTTAGTTTGTTTCCTAGGCAGTGCCTTAAATATTTCTGACAGTTTCCAAACCTCAACGCAATGCAGAGTGTTAGGAGATAATACATGTCAAGCGTGCACACAATGGCTGTCTTAGCGGAGGACACAATTATTATTGGTCATTATTGCAAAGTTTTGGGGGCTGGAGGTGTGTGTGTATGTGTGTGATCCCTATCAAGCTCCAAATCCCAGCAGCCATTTCTATCACACCCTCCTGACTTAGAGGAGCTCTAAATCTCATGGCAAGGGGAGAGAAAGTGTGTGCAAAGAAAAAAGCATAATACAAAGTTTGGAAACCGTAAGTCATTTGGGGCAAGTTCAAATTATTAAGTTTGGTTGAAATATGGAACAAATTGGTGGACTAATTGTGGACATGGACTAGTGAAATAAAAGTTGGTATTTGGCGGTATTTTGTGACCTTTAACATTTGTGTGTCACTTTCATGTGAAAGAAAAAAATATTATCTGAGAACACTGTGACAAATGTGGCTTTTTAATATAGTAAGATTGCCTAGAAGTTAGAGTAACAGAAAATGAAATTGTGTCTTAATCTTTAATCTACTTTGCCTGTTTTATTTTGTTCCAAGCTCATTTTTACCTGATAGCTTGCCCCACACTAATTAGTATTTAAATCAATTTAAATACAAATGTAGGTAAAACATAATTGTGTCTAGAGGGGATTAGATATATAACATATTTCACAGTTAAATTTAAATCATTCTAAATTATCTGCTAGTTTGGATTATTGACCATATACTTTCAGATATTGCAAAAATAATAATCAAGATTAGACTTACTGAAATTCTGAGTTTGTCTTCAAGCTGTTCATCTCCCAAGGTATACAAGCAGCATGAATAATTCTAATGCATGTGTCAGTCGTACAGTATTCCAGGATGGAGGCATTCAATAGGAGCTAAGTTGGGATTCTGTTTTCCCTGCCTCAGGGTGAATACTTTCTTCATAATGTAGAAATATATAACTAAATATGAATAGCAACTTACATGAATGAAATATATTTTTCTTTGTAAAATAAGGTGATGGTGATTAAAAGCAGGACTTAAAGTTCCTTGTGGTTTCCTTTTGAAGTCCTAGTCTATTTAAAAACAATAGCACAATAATAAATACTTGTACCTACAGCACAAGACACTCTTGTATCTGTTAAAATATTAACATGTTTAGGTATTTAAATACTTTATTAAAATACAGTTACCAGTCTTATTTCTTTTGAGTACAACACTTAATGAATCTAAATAATCAAACCTTTGAGAGAACAACACATACTTGTCCATGAGTAAATTTATAATTCATAAGGTGCAAGCAGACTGAGTCTGTTGCTATGCAGACATAGCAGAACCTGTAGCTATGAATTGTTGATGGCCACTGAAAAGGCAAATATAGAAGGAACCATCTTCTTTTGATTAGGAAATATTTTCTATATCAGAAGAAAAGCATATCTGAATTCATTGCCATAGTCACATGTGTAACATACATCTCCAGTCTTCTTTGCTGAGTTTAATGATATCAGATGAAGGTGGCAGAGGGGCCATGGACTTCAGCAGTGAGAGCCAGCACCATATCCCAAAGATCTGGCAGGGCCAGGCATACCTCACCATATGCCAGAATGGGATGGTGAGGGACCCTTGGAGCAAGGGCCATCTACTTGGAGGCGAATAAGGATCAAGAATAGCGCAAGAACCAGAAGGATTTGGACATCCTTCCTCTGATGTTGGGACAGTACCTTGCCCCATCTTCAAGAACCTAGAGAGGAGAATCCAGAATCAATGAGGCTAAAATAGCAGAAACATAGTTACCTCAGTGGGATCGTATTGACATGAACGATGAGACTTTAAACTAGAAGTGATGAGAAATACTGTTTTTTGAAACATCAAGGTGTTTTACATCCTCATTCTACCTTCCATTGTGTTTGCACTTTAACCTTGTTTCAAGTACTTCATAAAGTTAAGGGTACTACAGGAGCAGGGGGTGGGGGTATCAAACCCAGACTGGGGGAAAGGGAGGGAGTAGAGAGGTCAGGGAAGATTTATCCAAAGAGGAGTTACTTGAGAATTATCTCGGGGAAACTGGCAGTGACGGTGAGCCCCAGAACACAATCATCCTCGATTTTAAATCAGTGCTTGTTACATAGTGCCATCTACTTGACAGCCATCTGTAATCAACCTACTCACTATCTGGTACCTTCTGGATAAAATGTAGGCAGTTGCTCTTTCAAAAAAAAAAAAATCTGACCAATTGTACATTTTAATTCATTACCTGATAGCAAAGCAGATTCACACAAATCACAGAATGATTCAGAACTCCAGGCAGGAGGAAACCATACCTCACCATATGGAGCCTTGTAACACTCCATTCAATGTGAAACACATTTTGGTGATATGTTATAAAAGTCAATGTGGAACTGGGGAAGTGTAAACAACTGTTTAATCCGCAAAGGCTCATCCAACTCATAGAAAAAGAGTGTAATAGAACAACTGCACATGAGTAGCGCCAGTCCTCTGACAGTCCTAGGAAGCTGCTTAGCTCAGCAGACTCAGCCCACAAACCTGAAAGCTTGGTTGCCACATTAGCCAGGGCCTCTGTAGGCTGCTGTTCTTGGCTCAGGGTCAGATGATTACACAGTGCTTCTCATAAGTGAGCCAAAGGATCAAGAAACCAGAAGGGCAGGAATGCTTAAAAGCACAACTGTCAAACCCAAGAGACACTCTCCAGATGTGTCTTGGCCCTTGGTTTGGGAACTCCTTGTTGAAGAGAACTTGCAAATCCCAGCAGAGGGGCTATGAGGGCCCAAGGTAAAGGGTACAGTTGTGAAAGGGTTTACTGTGGCCCAGGTGTCCCCACTGTTATTGCATGTTGATTAGAATGATCTGTTGTTTGAAGAGTGGCCAAAAGATTTTCGTGTGTATTCTTGTCATTGATGGGTCCTCTTGATTCAAATTTACAGATTGTTTTGGTTGTTGAGACCATTTCTCCTGGCTTTGGGTCTTTGCCACAGTTTGGATTCTGGAACAAGACAGCATAGAGCTCACAGACATTGTCTCCTGTTCTGAAAACTGCCCACCCCACCCCTCCCCCCACCTCTCACACACACAATGTCCAGTTAGTAGCCAACCCCACTTTCATCACCACCTCATTCATCAAAATTAAATTCTGTTACCACTTTAACATTTTTAAAGTCTTTATGTGCCGGCCGGGTGCGTTGGCTCACTCCTGTAATCCCAGCACTTTGGGAGACCAAGGCAGGTGGATCACGAGGTCAAGAGATCGAGACCATCCTGGCTAACATGATGAAACCCCGTCTCTATTAAAAATACAAAAAAAATTAGCAAGGCTTGGTGGTGGGCGCCTGTAGTCCCAGCTACTCAGGAGACTGAGGCAGGAGAATGGTGTGAACCTGGGAGGTGGAGCTCGCGGTGAGAAGAGAATGTGCCACTGCACTCCAGCCTGGGTGACAGAGCGACACTCCATCTCCAAAAAAAAAAAAAAATTTTAGCCGGCCGTGGTGGCAGGTTCTTGTAGTCCCAGCTACTCGGGAGGCTGAGACAGGAGAAAGGCGTGAACCCGGGAGGCGGAGCTTGCAGTGAGCTGAGATTGCACCACTGCATTCCAGCCTGGGCGACAGAGCGAGACTCCATCTCAAAAAAAAAAGTCTCAATGTGCCAACTAATTTTGGTGTGTTTCTGAATTTATCTTCTGTTTCTTCATTTATTGCCTCAGCATATGTCTGTTGAGGTGACTGTACAGGGCACTTGGGAAGCAAAGCACACAGTTCCTGCTCCCACTGATTCACAATCTAACAGGGAGGATTGGAAATATCAGCAAGTCACTGCAAACATGTCTAGAGAGGATTCAACATAGAATGTCACATTTAATAAGACTACTGAAAAAAATGGAAAGTTATATAAAAGAATTATTTGAGTGGAGAAATGTATCAAGTATCTGGAGAAAGGGCAAGGCACAGAAATTCACAGGGTCTTCTAGGATCCTAGAAGGATCCTAGGATAGGTCTCCCCTAGACCTGAAGAGAACAAAAGTGGGAAGATGTCAGCAGAATGCACAGAGAGGGTTGTATAGAGAAAGTTGTCTTGAGGAGCAGTGAGCTTGGGTCAAGGGACATAGCCAGCTTTGGAGACCAATCTGGTGATCTCAAAGTGGGGGAAGTCAAAGATGCAATACCCAGATCTCCTGCTGGGGCTTCTCTTGGCCAAATCCAACCAGCAGGCAGAGCACCGAGAAGCCCTGCTGATATGGTCCATGAAGGTCAGCCCTAGGACAGAGAGCAGAGCAAAGAAGGGGCGAGAATGAACTTGGAGAGTCCATAAAAGAATAATAAATTTTCAAGTCTGGTCAGGAGAAAGGTAAGGTATGAAAGTAGGGTTGTGGCTATATCCTAATCTCATTTCAGGTTTCAAGAATGAAAACTGTTTTAAGCCTATATTTCAGAAATTTCTCTTAACCGTAAAATAAGCCATGTCCTCTTGATGGTGACACAAATTGTACCCATAGTGGCTTGCTCTGGGTATCATTTATAAATTTTTTAAATGACAAGGAAGAGTGGTTTAAACAGGAAAGATATTTATTTTTCTGTCCTATAACATGAAGGCCAGTGGTGGATCATTTGGGGCTGCTGTTATAGGTCCATGACATCCTTAGTGTCCCAGTATTTTTCCATTTTTCTGCCCTTTATATTTTAAGATATGGCATCCATTCGCAAGGCCATGATTATAAAATCAATCCTGGAGCTCCAGCTATCACATCCAATTTCCAGGTGAGAAGTAGAAAGGCTAGGGGAAAGGAGTACAATTCAAAAGCATATTTTCCAGAAACCCTCTGCAATAACTGCTCACATCTCAGTGGCCCAAACTTATGTGGACAACTCCATTTCCATTCCCAGTAAAATCTGTTAGCAAAGTTTTAAGGGCAGAATGGATACAGGATGGGCCAGCAGGCTCCATCATCCTCCAGCGGAGGCACTCAGTACATTTTGAAATCTCTTAGGGGAAGGAGAAGGTGTGTGGGAATGAAAGTGAAGGCAAGCTAAGCAGACTAAGGCCTCTAAGAGTGACTCTCTCCATAGAGACCCAGATGGCAGCCTCAGGCTGGCAAACTTAAAAATGTGACAAACTTTGAGAAATGGCTGCTGAAAAGTTTCATCTCATGTTTCTCCTCAAATAATAGGAGCTTCAGAAATGTTGAAGCGTATTTTATGTGCATACACATAAAGTACATGTATTTTTGTATTCATATAGGTTTCTTTTTATTTTTTTTTGAGGCAAAGTTTTACTCTTTCACCCAGGCTGGAAGGCCGGAGTACAGTGGTGTGATCATAGCTCACTGCAGCCTCAGCCCCAAACTCCCAGGCTCAGTGATCCTGCCACCTCAGCCTCCCAAGTAACTGGAACTACAGGAGCAAGCCACCACACCTGGCTAATCTTTTTATTTTTTTTAGAGATGGGGTTTCACCATATTGCCCAGACTGGTCTTGAATTCCTGAGCTCAAGTGATCCACTTGCCTCGGACTCCCAAAGTGCTGGAATTATGTGTGTGAGCCACCGTGCCTGGCCTATCTAATAAAGATTTCTAATATCTACTTCTTCACATAAACATTCCAGCCTGTGCATTCCTCTCATAGTAAATACTTGATGTGCCCTTTTACAAATAATGACCCAAGAGCAAACTTGTTGGTCAAATCGAGATATTTATTTAATACATGTGGGGAAATTTTCATTTTTAAAAAATGGTTTACTATTGAAATCACTTATTTTAGCTTTTGAAGATGGTATCACATCCACCCCTGCCGAAAAGCATTCTTGATTTCTTATTAAAACAAATATTGGCAATAGAGAAATCTTGCATATGAAAATGCACAACTCTGTACATATAATCCAATCTCATTTCACAAACAACACATAAAGCTCTATTCAAAAGATGCAGTTAATTTTAATGAAAGTTATACAAAATTAAAATGTAATAAAAATAATCAAATGTTGGCATAGCAAGGGGGCATCAATCAGGGTCCCAGCAGGAAAAAGGACACTCAGAGCAGGCTATTTCAAGGAGGGTCAGAGGGTCAGTTTTTCTTTTTATCTTTTCTTATTTTTTTGTTTGTTTTTTTTTATGTTTGTTTTTGTTTGTTTTAGACAGAGTCTCACTCTGTTGCCCAGGCTGGAGTGTAGTGGTGCAATCTCAGCTCTCTGCAACCTCCACCTCTTGGGTGCTAGCCCCAGCCTCCTGAGTAGCTGGGGTTACAGGCCTGCACCACCATGTCCAGCTAATGTTTGTATTTTTAATGGAGATGGGATTTCACCATGTTGCCCAGGCTGGTTTCGAGCTCCTGGCCTCAAGTGATCCACCCACCTCGGCCTCCCAAGGAGGGTCACCCGGCCAGGAGGGTCTGTTTTCAATGGAACTATTTACAAAGATGAAGGTAGGGAGTGAGAGGTAATGGAAGGACTATCTGGGCCAAGGAATGAAGGGAGATCTGTGAACTCCCCTAGGCCTGAAGAGAACAAAAGTGGGAAGATGTTAGCAGAATGCAGAGAGACAGTTGTATAGAGAAAGTTGTCTTGAGGAGCAGTGAGCTTGGGTCAAGGGACATGGCCAGCTTTGGAGACAAATCTGGTGATCTCAAAGTGGGAGAAGTCAAAGACTCAATACCCAGATCTCCTCCTAGGGCTTCTCTTGGCCAAATCCAACCAGCAGGCAGAGTGCAGAGAAGCCCTGCTGATATGGTCCATGTAGGTCAGCCCTAGGACAGAGAGCAGAGCAAAGAAGGGGCAAGAATGAACTTGGAGGGTCCATAAAAGACGTCTCACGCAACAAGCTAGGGAAAGGTCTGTCGTGTGAGATTCTCTACGTCTTCAGAGATGAAAGGCTCTTCATTTGAGGAAATATGTAATGTCATGCTTTGCCTGTCAACTTAATAGATTTCCTGATATCACAAAGGATATTTCAAAGCTACTCTGCTACCTTTCCAGAAGCCATCTATGAAAGCTAATTAATAGTGCACCCTTGTTAACACATGCAGATTTGGCATTATTAGTCTAATTAAAAGGATTTTAACAGTCTCACCTTCCCCCCACCTACTGATTCCTACATATCCTAGTCAAAATAAATTAAACCCATTAATCAAAGTGGTAAAAATAATATAAGGTACAGGATACAGGCAGAACTGAGAGGAGACTAACAGCCCTCATTATGTTTAATTTTGTTGCCCAGCAAAGGATAATAAATTCAAATTGTATCATCACAATAAAACATTTAATTATTCAAGAGCAGGGCAAGACGCATTATAATTAGCTCCCTGTTATGTGTCTTCATTTAGGTGGTAATAGATGCAGTTTAGTAGGTCCATTCAGTCCGAAGCTGAAGAGTTTAAGTGAGATCTCAACCACTCTGTCTCCATGGAACATGTCCTTACCATGTAGAGCTTGCAGTGGGATGTGGGCAGGTGGCAACTTAAGGTTTGGTGTTCATTCGGTCATTCTCTATTCGGCAGAGCTCAAGTGAATGCCAGGTGTGTGTTAGGTAGGCTTCTGGGCACTGGAGTTCTAAGAGTGAATAAGCAGAGTATCTCCCTTTATGGAACTTTCAGGAGAACTGAAACAAAATCCATGCTTTTTAGCCTCAAAGCTCTACGCTCTGTCCCCAGCTTACTTCTCAGACTTGATCTCATGCCACCTTCCTCCTTGCCCACTGCACTCCTGCCACCAGGCCCTTTGCTGATTCTCAAATGAGCCAACCTCATTCTTACCTCACATGCTGTGTTTTTGCTCTTCCACCCACCTGGAACTCTGTTTCCCTGACTGTTTTCTTCTCATTAAGTTCTTTAATTAAAAGAGACCTGTCCATTAGAGAAATGCCTATCAAAACCACAATGAGATACCATCTCACACTAGTTGGAATGGTGATCATCAAAAAGTCAGGAAACAACAGATGCTGGAGAGGATGTGGAGAAATAGGAACACTTTTACACAGTTGGTAGGAGTGTAAATTAGTTCAATCATTGTGGAACACAGTGTGGCGACTCCTCAGGGATCTAGAGCTAGAAATACCATTTGACCCAGCAATCCCATTACTGGGTATGTACCCAAAGGATTATAAATCATTCTATAAAGACACATGCACACATATGTTTATTGCAGCACTATTCACAAGAGCAAAGACTTGGAACTAACCCAAATGCCCATCAATGATAGACTAGATAAAGAAAATATGGCACATATACACCATGGACTACTACGCAGCCATAAAAATGGATGAGTTCATGTCCTTTGCAGGGACATGGATGAAACTGGAAACCATCATTCTCAGCAAAGTAACAGAAGAACAAAACCAAACACCACATGTTCTCATAAGTGGGAGTTGAACAATGAGAACTCATGGACACAGGGAGGGTAACATCATACTCCAGGGCCTGTCACGGGGTGGGGGCCTGGAAGAGGGATAGCATTAGGAGAAATACCTAATGTAAATGAGAAGTTGATGAGTGCAGCAAACCAACATAGCACATGTATACCTGTAGAACAAACCTGCATGTTCTGCACATGTACCCCAGAACTTAAAGAATAATAATAATAAATAAATAGATACTAAAGCAAAACCAAAAAAAAGAGACCTGTCCTGACCACCTCATCTAAAGAAGCTCTCCAAACCCCAGTTGTTCTGTTTTGTTTAACATTCTTCATAGCACTTATCACAGTTCAATCTTATCTTTCCTGTGTATTTACTTCTTGTTTATCTCCTCACTCATCCTCAGTAGAATATATGCCCCTCAGGAGAAAAGACGTTGTCCCTTTTCACTGTATTCCCAGAGTATGTGCAGCCTAGCACATAAGAGGCTCCCAACAAATGTTTGTGACTCTGGCTGATCAGCTGATCATATTTTTCCAAGACAGCAGCATCATCTCCTATCCCATATGTTTTCTAAAACCCTAGTTACATCCCCGTAAAGAGGTGCAGACTACTTCCCTCCCTGGGAAGTCTTATAACTAGCTTATCATCAGTAGTGTGTAGTAGAAGTGATACAGGCTAAGCATCCCTATTCTGAAATTCTTGGGACAGAACTGTTTTGGGTTTTTAGGGTTTTTTTGGGGGGAGTGTGGAATATTTTCATATACATAATGAGATATCTTGGAGATGGGACACAAGCCTAAACATAAAATTCATTTATGGTTTATATACAGTTTATATACATAGCCTGAAGGTATTTTATACATATTTTAAAAATCTTTTTGCATGAAACTAAGTTTGTATACACTGAGCCATCAGAAAGTAAATATGTCACTATCAGCCACCTATGTGGACAGTCTGGTTGCTTGCACGGGAGAATCTGGACGTGTGCAACAAACGTACATCATAGCTGAGGAGGGCTCCAAGGGTCTTTGTTCTCTTGGAAGCACAGAATAAACTGCTTGTTATGCTCCTGCATTGTGACTGTGGCCTGTCACATGGGGTCAAGGGTGAAATTTTCCACTTATGGCTTCATGTCAGCAGTCAAAAAATTTCAGACTTGGGAGCATGTTGGATTTCAGATTTTCAGATTAGGGATGCTCAACCTGTATTGCCTAACTTCAGAAGCTAGGTCATAAAAGGTGGTGCATCGTGCCTTTGGAGTCCAGATTAACCCATGTGCAGAGGCCCAGGAACTACATGAAGACAGTGAGCTGCCCATCCAGCCCCCAGCTGCTTCAGCCCCACGCTCTCCCAGCCACCATCTGACTTGAAACCACAGAGGGAACCTGAGCTGAGCCACCTAGCTGAGTCCTTCCAAGATTCCTGACCCATAGAAACTGGAAGAGATAATGACATAATTGTTGTTGTTTCAATCCACCAAGTTTTGAAGTTATGTGTTACCCAGCAATAGATAACTAGGACAGTGGCTGACTGGCTGAATTAGTGAATGAATGAATGAGCTAACAAGCATATAAAGCACAACTTATGACTTCCAATCTGACTCAGAATGAAGTGAAGAACATGTAATCAAGACAGAAAACTATCTGTTAGAGATCTGTGTGTCTAAATGGAAATCAAATATTTTCGCAAAATTCTAATATTAAGTGCCCCAGTACAATACAGATTCAATTGTACTGTTGATTAAATCGTATCCCCTCCAGAACACTATAAGACATATTTTACCACTGCATAGAAACTGTTGCCTATCGCAAGTTACCACTTTTTCAAGGTAATTATGGCCAATTAATGATGGCATTTTTTTCTTGCTCACTGTAGCTTCACCAACACTTTCAGACAGCCATGAGAAATTGATTAGAGTTGTCACTATACATGTTGGCCATGCTGGCCCTACGTAGACCCCAAAACATCCCCAAGAGACACAGATTATCTCCATTCCTTGCATCCCACCATCTCTTTCTCTGGGATTTGGGCAGAGAGGCTAGAACTAAGGGCAGCATGACAAATTTGAAAGTTGACAATATTTGGCTTGTCTGCCAACTCTTCTGAAATTCTATGGGAACATCTATTTCCATCCCTAAAGAGAGAGGCAGCATTTGTTTATTGACTATTGGAATTACTCACTGGTTGATAAGCAGGCTCAGAGATCTCTATCAATAAGAATTTGCTCAAAACAATTGGAATGTTAGGATGGTACTAGCATTTTCAAATCCTTTGTCCATTGGTTTGTTTTGGACAACACTGGATTGTTAGCTCTGCAAGGATTTCTTTCACTCATAATTACTTTGTATCACTCGTTTTCATCCACATACATATGTGCTATTGCTATCTATAAAAATGAGCACAGTATCATTATTCACTTTCAACCAAACTGAGAAAATAACAATTCTTTTAGCCCAAAGCACTTATCTATGATCTCAAATACTATCTTTGTCAAGTAGTCTTTCCTAGTTCCCTATACTATGCTGCTCATTATCACTTTTTCAGACCTCCAATATTGGTTGGTATTTCCTACAGACATTCACCATTCCATGTGACAGAATTATTTTTGCAATTGCTTTACATCCTCCAATTATATTGCAGAATCATCCCTGACTCATCTTTTGCATTCTCTGCAGAGAATGACTCTTCTTATAAGCAAATTCCGGACCTCCTGAATAAATGACTCTTCTTATAGGCAAATTCTGGAGATCCAAAATACCAGTGTTGCATTTCCACTCAGATTCTTCCAATTCATACCCACGTATCCCTTTGATGGAAGTCCATTTGTAACCTGAACAAGAAAACGTATTGGAGAGTCATTCTGATTAGTGAGCCATGCTTCTTAACTGGAGACAGTATTAAGTCTCCCATCCCCAACAGGCAGCTTTTGGTACACATGGAAAGCATACTTTTGTCACAAAATTTGAAGGAGTTGCAAATGATGTTTAGTGCCCAGAGTCCAAGAATGTTAAACATGCTGAAATGTGAGGGACAGGCCTAATAAGAAGTTGTCCTGCTAAAGAGAACATCACTGGACTGTACCTGGCTGTGTCAATACTATCCCTTCTTATGTTCACTTATTCTGTGCCAGACACTAACTAAAAGGTTTACTTACCAGTAATTCTCCACATTTAGTGTGCATCAAAATCACCTGGAGGATAGATTAAACTATAAATTGCTGAGCCCCACCCCTAGAGTTTCTGATTTGGTAGTTGTGCAGTAGGGTCAAAAAATTGCATTTTAAAAATAACTTCCCAAGTGATGCTGATACTGCTCATCCAGAGACCACCCTTTGAGAACCAGCGACCTGCACTAATTTAACTTCATGATTATTATCTGAGTTATTTTCTGCATTATCCCTATTTTTCATATGAGGAAGCCAAATTAGAGAGGTTAAGTTCAGCGCTTATCCAGAGATACACAATTGGGATTTCAATCCAGGTGTCATGAGTATTGTCTAATAGAGTGAATACAGAATAGAGTACAGAAATTCATTTGTTTGAGCAGCATGCAGACGGGTTAAAGTGAGGCTACTTGAGTTCACTCTTTGTTTGCTGTGTGATCTTGAACAAATTATTTAAAATTTCTGAGCCTCAGTTTCCTTGACTTAAAACAATGATGATAATAGTCCCTTCTCATAGATGTGTTATGAAGATGAAATGAGATAATGTGTGAAATGCTGTTAGAATGTTTCAGGTATAGAATAATAGAGTGAATCAGAGTTCTCAAGTTTATATTCCAGTGGAAGGGCCAGTTATTAAACCCATGGAAACAATTCCAAACACTAGAAGTGCTATTAAAAAGTAGGATAGAGAATGACTTGGAGATGGGGAGGAGAGACAGTGAGGTCTGAGAAGACTCTTTCAAAGAGATGAATTTGAGCTGAGAAAAGAATGATGAGAAGGAGGTAGCCTACATAAAACTGGATAATCAATGTTTCAGGCAGAGACAAGAACAGACACAAAGACATGGTGGCAAGAATATGCTTTTCTTGTTCTAGAAGCTGAAAGGAGGAGATGTTGGCATGTAGTGAGTAGAGGAGTGGAAGAAGTAGTAGAGTGGAAGGAGATGGCAATCAGAGAGGTTGGTAGCAGCTGATGACAGCTGAGCTGGTAAGGCACGATGAGGAGAATGCATTGTATTTCAGAGGCAGCTGAAAGCCGTGGGGAGGTTTTCAAGCAAGGGAGCGACTTAACTGGATTTGTATTTTTAACAGAGAACTTTAGGTACTATATTAAGAATAAATTATGTCCAGTAAGAATGGAAACATGCAGACCTGTTATGAAGCCACATTGTAGAGACCAGGTGACCTGGACTAGGGAGGTGGCCAGAAAGATGAAGAGATATAGATGGATTCAGTATCTAGGACTTGCTGATAGCATGTATGGGGGAGTAGGGCATTGGGTTTAGCAACAGGATGGATGGCAGTCCAGTCTGCTACAATAGGGACAGCTAAGGTAAAAACATGTTTAGAGTTTAAAATACAAAGTTCCATTTGGGATATGTGAGATAGATTACAAAGTCCACCAGGAAATTTTGGGGAGGTACGGATATGTTCATTACCTCAATTATGCTGTTGGTTTCATGGATGCATACAGAGACTACAATCCATCCGCCTGAAAATTTAAATATGTGCAGTGAGTCAATTATAGCTCAATAAGCCTGTATTTTAAAAAGCTATAAGGAACAATGACAAAAGAGTAGGATGTTTATTCACCAAATACAGATGCCAATAAGCTATTGGATATGAGTTCAGAACTGAACAAGGAATATCTCAGGAGATTTTTCCTGACAAATTCAGAAACTTGGAGATGAACTTTTCAACCAGTTAGTGTCATGGCTCAGCTTAACTGAAGGAGCACAGAATTAAAAACTAGAAGATTTGGGTTCTGGTTCCTTACAGATCATAGATAGCTGGAAACCTTAAATATGCCACATGTTTAATCATGTTTTGCATCAGTAAAGTAAGGAAAAGCATATTTGACTGGAGGGAGGATAAACTTGGTACTGTTGTAGAAATGTTTGCAAAAGTTAAAATTGCTCCATAAATCTCAGTTGCTCTGAATATTATTCAGTAGGAGAATACTTCAAAGATGTGGTGGCTTGAAGACAGCCTTTGGTCAAACCAGACTATGAACAAGAAACGCAAGCAATACTAACAATTTTCCAACAACAGAGAACATTATTTTGTATTTATTTTACAGCCAGAACTCAATGCTTTTCTCTCCTGTTAGTCTTAAGAAAAATAGAACTTAAAGATTCTTTGTGGACTGAAATGTATCCAAAGTTATTGTCTATAAAGCATACATAATCTTGTTCCTTTTAAAACATCACTAAATAATTATTATGAGAACACTGGGATGGGAATGGGTAATCAATATTCCAAATGTTCCATGAGTATAATTTCTCTCTTCACACAGCCCTTCTGCAAGATATACTGTCTTGTTGAAGTGTGTTTAAAAATAAATAAGATAATACCGGCCTTGGGAGTTACACATAAGCAGCCAGCCATTTAAAGACTCATTAATTACTGATTTAAATCTCAGGCTCTCCAGCCATCCAAATTAACGCCTGAAATCTTGACTTGAGTCATGATGTAAGCTAAAAAGCCAGCTCTTTCAGCCCTCACATGATAGGGATGTGTGTGCTCTTTACTTTTAAACATACACATGTAAGATTAACAAATTCCCTGAAACATAAAATAATTGCTTCCTAATAAAATTTATATTTTACAGAAAGAATTCACTGTGAAGAGAAAGGGTTTGAGTTTATTTCACTACTTATTAAATAGTACTACGTATTTTGTTTTTTTTTTAAATAGAGACCGCATAATATTTACAGTCAACTTGTACACATGCCCCCACCTCCAAATTATCCTACCACCTCATGTAACTAAAGAGTGATCTGTTCCAACGCTGCAGGGGAAAACTTGCTTTTTTGATTTATTTAATTAAATGGGTCAATAGACAAAGATGTTACCAAAAATGGGTGATTTAAAGAAATTTCAAGAGTAATTTTGTGGGCTTTTTGGTTTGTTATATATATGTATACTTCTAGGGTACAAGTTGTTTTGGTTACGTGGATGATGGTATAGTGGTGAAGTCTGACATTTTAGTGTACCTGTCACCTGAATAGTGTACATTTTACCCAATATACAGTTTTTTATCCCTCACCCCCCATCTCACCAACGCCACTTCTGAGTCTTCAGTGTCTGTTATACTACTCTGTATGCCTTTGCATACCCACAGCTTAGCTGTCAAGGGTGATTTAGAATGTACACAATTTTCATCTTCTTGCAACGGTGAGTGACCAACTCTACCTAAGAAGTGATGCTGCTGTTAATGGCTCATCTGCTTGATTCAAGCCTACACATATAAAACTTAGAATAGAGTAAGTGCTCAACAAATGAGAACTGTGACATCAGTAGTAGCAGCCAGTATAGTCACGGGATCAGTAGAGTAATCGTAGTAGTAGATGACACAGCTAAAGAAAGATCTCTCTGAACAAATATTAGCGGGTCTCTGAAGCCAAGCAGAGCTTATTGTCATGGTGGTTTAAAGTTTCTAGGCACCCTAATTAAGAAATTGCCCTGAATAATGGAGTACTTTCGTAATTTGGTGTCCATTCCTTTAAGAAGCCGTTTTTAAGGGATTGGTAAATGGTCATTTATCTAGAGCTCACTCTATGTTCTGGATATAATCTTATTACATTGACACCCTACTTTGTGATTTTTCAAGTGGACCCATTCGTTTATCCTGCGGATTGTTTAATTACTTATTTTTCCAGAATAGTTTAAGCTAAAGAAATAATGGAAATTCTAGATTATAGGAAATTTGCAGTTTCTGTCAAGAATTTGGCTGAAACACAGCAAAATATCTTTTCTGCATGATTTAATATTAATATCTGGAAAAATCTAGATTAGCTTTTAGTATTAAAGGTAAAAATGTCTTCTTTTATTCTCTATTATTAATGTACTTTTATTAAAGTATTATTAAGAAACATATTATTAAGGTATCTTTCAGGATATTTATAAATATTATTTATAGGATATTATTTATAGGATATAAAGGATTAACATGTCACTTTGATTTTTTAAAATCTAAGTTTGCCTGAATTTTATTAGCCAAAACCATGTCTTTCATGAAACTATGCAAAGGAGGATTGGTAAATTTGAACAGGTACATTCATGGTACCAAGTACTATGTTGTACCCTTCGTATTATACTTTATGAGTTACAACGTGCCCTCATATCTAACATCTCAATCTAATGATGCTGCAATAAATGATATCTAAAACTAATAGAAATTGAAAAGTAAAATGGTAGAGTGAAGAGAACATATTACTAAGAAAAGAAATCAATGTAATAGATTATTTACTGCTGTGGAATAAGTAATTTATCTAAAACAGTAGAATATGTTCAACATCTGGGCCACATGACAATTTGAAAATCAAGTTTTCTCATCTGTTTTTCTTTCCTATCTCCTTGATTTTTCCCTGTCTTTTATTGGTACGTACACAGGGACTTTCATTCTTCTCCAGAATTGGCCCAGACTAATGTCGCTACTTGCTCCTGGGGGCTTTCTGTGACTCTGTCATTTGTCCTACAATTTAATATAGAAGAGAGGGTAGAATAACAGTGTCCAAGAGACCTTCTTTACTGAAGGCCATGCAAGGGCAGAACTTAGGTTTAGACCTTCTGATGTACATCATTACCCTGAAGGAATAATCATCAAATATCAACCATGCGGTTCAAAGGATGGTCTCTGAGGTTATTTGTCCTAACATTTCAGTTAGCAGTTTACTTACACAAAAGACCCAGAATAATAAATCCATTGACATGGATTGTTTTTGGTGGGGGTAAAGTATGTTTATTATATATATGATATATGATATGAAAATATAGAATATACATGTATATTTTAAAGAGTAACAATAAAAGAAACACTTGTGTATCCACCACCTAGCTTACGAAATAGAATGTTGTTTGCACTCCATGTTTGTGAGACCCTTCTATCCAATGTATCTGCTCTCCTAACCTTTGTGGTATGTATTACTTTGCTTTTCTTTGTAGGTTACCATATAAGCATTCATCCCTGAACACTGGGGTTTAGCTTTACCATTTTTTTAAAGCTTATATAAGTGGAATTATAAGTATATACTTGTTTGCATCTGAATTTGTTTACTAAATATCATGTTCCTTATTCATCCATGTTGTGCCCAGTTGTATTTAATTCAATTTTATTGCATAGTATTGACTCCTGTGAATATATCATAATGTATTAATTTGTTCTATTAAAATATATTTGGATTTTTTTCCAATTATTTTATTTTTACAGCAATATTTCTTTGAATATTCTCATATGTGTCTTCTGTTGCCTGTGTGAAAGAGTTTTTCTAGGATATGTACACAGAAATACAGTTTCTAAGTGCTATGGTCTGGGTATTTGTGTCCCTCCTAAGTTCATATGTTAAAATCCTGTCTGTCAAGATGATGGTATTAGGACATGGGGTCTTTGGAGAGGTCATTAGGTTATGAAGGCAGGACCTGCATGAATGAGATTTGTGCCCTTACAAAATAAGCCCAAGAAAGTTCTAACCCCTTTTGCCATGTAAGGACACAGCTAGTAGTCACCATCTATGAACCAGAAAATGGGCCTTCACCAGATACCAAATCTATCTTGATCTTGGACTTCCCAATTTCCAGAATTGTGAGAAATAAATGTCTGTTTTTAGTTATTTTAAATTTCAATAGCTTTTGAGGTACAAGTGGGTTTTGGTTACATAGATAAACTCTGTAGTGGTAAATTCTGGGTTTTTGTGCACTCATCACCAAAGCAGTGCACACTGTACCCAATATGTAGTCTTTTATCCCTCACCCCCCTCCTGCCTTCCTCCACCCAGTCCAATGGAGTTAAATTACAATCTACAACATATGGACTTAACAGATATTTACAGAATATTCTACCCAACAACCGCAGAATATAAAATCTTCTCATCAGCACATGGAACATTCTCCAGGATAGATCATATAATAGGCCACAACACAAGTCTCAATAATTTAAGAAAATCAAAATCATATCAAGTGTCTTCTCAGGCCACAGCAGAATAAAACTGGAAATCAACTCCAAAAGGAACCTTCAAAACTACAAATACATGGAAATTAAATATCTGCTCCTGAATGATTTTTGAGTTGACAATAAAATCAAGATGGACATTTAAAAATTCTTTGAAATGAATGATAATTGTGACCCAAGTTATAACATCTGGTAAATGGGCAAAAGCAGTGCTAAGAGGAACGTTCATAGCATTAAATGCCTACATCTAAAAGTCTGAAAGAGCACAAATTGACAACCTATTGTCACACCTCAAAGAACTAGAGAAATAGAAACAAACTGAGCCCAAATTCAGAAGAAAACAAATAACAAAATCAGAGCAGAACTAAATGAAATTGAAACCAAAAAATACAAAAGATAAATTTTTTAAAAACCCAGTTATTTGAAAAGATAAACAAAATTGATATACCATTAGTGAGATTAACCAAGAAAAGAAGAGAGAAAATCCAAATAAGCTCAATTAGAAATGAAACGAGACATTACAGTCAATACCACAGAAATACAAAAGATCATTTGAGACTACTATAAACACCTCTATGCACACAAACTAAAAAATCTAGGGGACATGGATAAATTCCTGGAAACATACAACCCTCCTAGATTAAATCAGGAAGGAATAGAAACCCTGAACAGAACAATAACCAGCAGAAAGATTGAATCAATAATTTTAAAACTGCCAACAACAACAACAACCCAGGACTAGATGGCTTTACATCTGAATTCTACCACACATTCAAAGAAGAAGTGGTGCCAAATTCTACTGAAACTATCGCAAAAGATTGAGAAAGAGGGAATCTTCCCTAAATCATTCTAGGAAGCCACTATCACTCTAATACCAAAACCAAGAAAGGACATAACAAAATAAGAAAACTACAAACCAATAATCATGATAAACATAAATGTGAAAATCTTCAACAAAATGCTAGACAACTGAATCCAACAGCACATCGAAAAAATAATATACCATGATCAAGTGGGTTTCATACCAGGAATGTAGGAAGAGTTTAACACTCACAAGTAAATAAATGTGATACATGACATGAAGATAGTTTTTTTATTAAATTGTAATTTATTTTAAATTCCAGGGTGCATGTGCAGGATGTGCAGATTTGTTACATAGTTAAACATGTGTCATGGTTGTTTGCTGCACCAATCAACCCATCACCTAAGTATTAAGCTCAGAATGCATTAGCTATTTTTCCTGATTCTCTCCCTCCCACCGCCCTCATGACAGACCCCAGTGTGTGTTGTTCCCCTCCCTGTATCCATATGTTCTCATTTTTCAGCTCCCACTTATGAGTGAGAACATGCAGTATTTGATTGTCTATTCCTGCATTAGTTTGTTGAGGATAATGGCTTCCAGCTCCATCCATGCAAAGGCTATCCCTACAAAGGACATGATCTCTTTCCTTTTTATGGTTGCATAGTATTTCATGGTATATAGATACCACATTTTCCTTACCCAGTCTATCACTGATAGGTATTTGGATTGATTCCATGTCTTTGCTATTGTGAATCGGCTGCAATGAACATACATGTGCATATATCTTTATAATAGAATGACTTATATTTTGGGGGTTATATACCCAGCAATGGGATTGCTGGGTCAAATGGTATTTCTGGTTCTAGGTCTTTGAGGATTTGCCACACTGTCTTCCACAATGGTTGAACTAATTTACATTCCCACCAGCAGTGTAAAAGTGTTCCTATTTCTCCATATTCCTACCAGCATCTGTTTTTTCTTAACTTTTTAATAATCACCATGCTGACAAGCATGAGATAGTATCTCATTGTGGTTTTGATTTGCATTTCTCTAATGATCAGTGATGTTGAGCTTGTTTTTATGTGTTTGTTGGCTGCATGAATGTCTTCTTTTGAGAAGTGTCTGTTCATGTCTTTTGCCCAGTTTTTAATGGGGTTGTTTTTTCTTGTAAATTTGTTTAAGTTCCTTGTACACCTTGGATATTAGACCTTTGTCAGATAGATAGGTTGCAAAAATTTTCTCCCATTCTGTAGATTATCTGTTTACTTCTGTGATAGTTTCTTCTTCTGTGCCGAAGTTCTTTAGTTTATATCCTATTTGTTAATTTTTGCTTTTGTTTCAATTGCTTTTGATGACATAAGCAGATTAAAAACAAAAACTTTATGAACATTTCAGTAGATACAGAAAAAGCATTTGATAAAATCCAGCATACCATTATGATAAAAAACCCTTAAAAAACTAGGCATAGAAGGGACTTACCACAAAATAATCAAAGCCATTTATGACAGACCCACAGCCAATATCATACTGAATGGGGAAAGGTGAAAGCATTCCCCCTGAGAACTGGAACAAGATAAGGATGCCCCCTTTCACCACTTCCATTCAGCACAGTACTGGAAGTCCTAGCCAGAGCAATCAGGCAAGAGAAATAACTAAAAGGCATCCAAATTAGAAAAGAGAAAGTCAAACTAGCACTGTTCACTGATGATATGATTGCCTACCTAAAAAACCCTAGAGACTCATCCAAATGACTCCTAGGTCTGATGAATGAATTTAGTAACATCTCAGGTTGCAAAATCCATGTACACAAATTAGTAGTACTGCTATACACCAACAATGATCAAGCTGAGAAATTAAGAACTCAATACCTTTTACAACAGCCACACACTAAAAAATAAAATATTTAGGAATATACTTTACCAAGGAGGTAAGAGATCTCTACAAAGAGAACTAAAAAACACTACTGAAAAAAAAATATCACAGATGACACAAACAAATGGAAAAACATCCTATGCTCACAGATGGATAGAAAGACTCAATATGGTGAAAATGACCATACTGTCAAAAGCAATCTACAGATTCAATTTCTGTTGTTTATAAGCTACCCAATGTGTGTTATGTTGTTACAGCACTCAATAAAATTGGACTATGCATATCCTAACTTGTTAATAGTAAACCATTTTCTAGTTTAGACTGTTAAAGGATATTTTTCTAAATATAAAATCGTGATTCTCACACAAACATAAAGCCAACACATTGAAGATTTTATTTAACTCATTAATCAATGAAGGAAACTGTAACTGTTACAGCCAGTTCAAAGGAGTATCTAAAGAACAGACAAATATATAGGCTTTAATGAATTTACAAATAGATGCAAAACTGGCAAAAATACTTTGGGCAATAATCAATTTCATTCCCCTGGAAACAATTTGCATGTCTATGGGCAAAAATCATTTGCCTTACTATCAGTTTTCTAAAATTCATAGAACTGTAAAATAGCTGAAAAACAATGAAATGCAGTAATAACCTGGAAGGATGCACTAGACAGGGCACATAGTAACCTATTCAAAGTCATTCACATTTTTTCCCCAGAGCACCATTTTATCCTCCCACACAGTAACTGGAAATTCTCATTGCTTTACATTCTTGCCAGATTTAGTACTGTTAGACCTTTTAATTTTTGTCATTCTGGTGGGCATGTAATGATGTTTCACTATGATTCTAATTTGCATTGTCCTGATTATTAATAAAGCTAAGCACCTTTTCATATGTTTCTTGGCCATTTGGATAGCTTCTTTTTTGTTTTTTAAATTTTTTATTTTTTGTTTTGTGGGTACATAGTAGGTGTATATATTGTACAGGAGATGTTTTGATACAGGCATGCAATGTGAAATAATCACGTCATGGAGAATGGGTGAATAGCCTCTCTTCTGAAGCACTTTTCCAAGTTTTGGGCAATTCTCCTATTGAATAAATTAACTTTTTTGAAGCTCAAAGGGAATTAAGAGGTTGTCTAGTGTAGAAGGTCCACAGTTTCCTTCATTTTTGTACTAGTTTTCTAGAATTGACTTTATCTATAATATATAAATATATCTGCTGAAGTGTTACTTTCTTTAATATTTTTCTTCAAATTGACTGATTTTATTTTCTACATATATCGATTTTAAAATTAAAATTTATTTGAATACCATAAATGGAAAACCAGTATCAATTTGCCATAAACATAATATAGCAGTTTAAACAAATACAACAGAAGCAAAATTACATTGTTAAATTTTACTAGGTAGATTGGCTCTGAAATGGGGGACCTGAGCTTCATTCTCTTTCCTTTTTATCTTTCTCTTCCCAACCCCCATCCCAATAAGAAGGGAAATAAGCAAGTATTAGAGCAGTCTGAAAGAAATACTAAAACCAAACAGACTATTTCCCTTCCTTAATATAAAGACTTGAAAGAAACTGGCACGGGAATAACAATCTCAGTGCGTGACTCTCAGTGTCATTTAGCGTCAGATCTAGAAGCAGGATTCACTAAACTTGAGTTGTGGTCCTCCAGAGGCACGTTTTCACGTACTTTGAGAAACACTGATTTCATCCAACTCCCCTGTTGTAGAAGTGAAGACGCTGAGGCAGTCCAGGGAAGGTAAGTGTGATAAGCAAACCAGTGTTCCCCAAAGATGTCACCTTCTAATCCCTAGAACCTCTAAATAGGTTACCTTATATGGTAAAATAGGCTCTACAGATGTGATTAAGGTTAGACTTTGAGATGAGGAGATTACTCTGAATTCTCTGGTTAGGTCCAATCTAATCACTTGAGCCCTTAAAAGAAGAAATATTTCTTGGGCTAGAGTCAGATGCAGCAGCAGAAGATGCAGGAGAGATCTGAAGCCTGAGAGGAAATGTCCCATTGTTTCTGGATTTGAGGTGAAGGGAGCCAAGAGTTAGGGAGTGCAGGTGGCCTCTAGAAGCTGACAATAACACCTGGCTGGCAGCCAGCAAGGAAATGAGAACTTCAGTTTTCCCACTGCTTAAACCAAATTCTGCCACCAACTTGCAAACAATGAATGAGGTTGGAAGCAGATTCTCCCCCAAGGATTCCAGAGAAGAGACCAGGCTGATCTTCACCTGGATTTTAGCCTTGTGGAAGCCAGAGGAGCATAACCAGTCAAGCCAACTGGGCTTATGACCTGCCAAACTATGAGCTAAAAAATTTGTGTTTAACTTGTGGTCATTTGTTATGGCAGCAATAGAAGATGAATACAAGTAGTCAGCCTTCAAAAAAGAAAGAAATCCTTGAGACAACATGGGTGAACCTGGAAGACATGATGCTAAGTAAAATGAGCCAGACACAGGAGGACAAATGCTATGTGATCTCGGTGATATGAGGAATATAAAATAGTCAAACTTGTTGAAGCAGAGAGTAGAAAAATGATTGCCAGGGGATAAGGGTGGGAGAAATAGTGAGATGATAGTCAAAAAGTACAAAGTTATATTTTTATTTTTTATTTTTGTCATGCTTTAAGTTCTGAGGTACATGTGCAGAACCTGCAGGTTTGTTACATAGGTATACACGTGCCATGGTTGTTTGCTGCACCCATCAACCCGTCATCTACATTAGGTATTTCTCCTAATGCTATCCCTTCACTCGTCCCCTACCCCCCAACATGCCCTGGTGTGTGATGTTCCTCTCCCTGTGTCCATGCATTCTCATTAATCAACTCCCACTTATGAGTGAGAATATGCGGTGTTTGGTTTTCTGTTCTTGTGTTAGTTTGCTGAGAATAATGGTTTCCAGTGTCATCCATGTCCCTGCAAAGGACATGAACTCATCCTTTTTTATGGCTGCATGGTATTCCATGGTGTATATGTGCCACATTTTCCTTATCCAGTCTATCATTGATAGGCATTTGGTTTGGTTCCAAGTCTTTGCTGTTGTAAACAGTGCCACAATAAACATACGTGTGCATGTCTCTTTATAGTAGAATGATTTGTAATTCTTTGAATATATACCCAGTAATGGGATTGTTGGCTCAAATGGTATTTCTAGTTCTAGATACTTGAGGAATCGCCACACTGCCATCCACAATGGTTGAACTAATTCACACTCCCACCAACAGTGTAAAAGCGTTCCCATTTCTCCACATCCACTCCAGCATCTGTTGTTTCCTGACTTTTTAATGATCGCCATTCTAACTGGTGTGAGATGGTGTCTCATTGTGGTTTTGATTTGCATTTCTCTAATGACCAGCGATGGGCTTTTTTCATATGTTTGTTGGCTGCATAAATATCTTCCTTTGAGAAGTGCCTGTCCATATCTTTCACCCACTTTTTGATGGGGTTGTTTGTTTTTATAAATTTGTTTAAGTTCTTTGTAGATTCTGGATATTAGCCCTTTGTCAGCTGGATAGATTGCAAAAATTTTCTCCCATTCCATAGGTTGCCTGTTCACTCTGATGATAGTTTCTTCTGCTGTGTAGAAGCTCTTTAGTAAGATCCCATTTGTCAATTTTGGATTCTGTTGCCATTGCTTTGGCGTTTTAGTCATGAAGTCCGTGCCCATGCCGACGTCCTAAATGAATGGTATTTCCTAGGTTTTCTTCTAGGGTTTTTATGGTTTTAGATCTTAGGTTTAAGTCTTTAATCCATCTTGAGCTAATTTTTGTATAAGGTATAAGGAAGGGATCTAGTTTCAGCTTTCTGCATATGGCTAGCCAGTTTTCCCAACACCATTTATTAAATAGGGAATCCTTTCCCCATTGCTTGTTTTTATCAGATTTGTCAAAGATCAGATGGTTATAGATGTGTGGTGTTATTTCTGAGGCCTCTGTTCTGTTCCATTGGTCTATATATCTGTTTTGGTAACAGTACCATGCTGTTTTGGTTATTGTAGCCTTGTAGTATAGTTTAAAGTCAGGTAGTGTGATGTCTCTAGCTTTGTTCTTTTTGCTTAGGATTGTCTTGGCTATGGGGGCTCTTTTTGGTTCCATGTGAAGTTTAAAGTAGTTTTATTCCAATTCTGTGATGATAGTCAATGGTAGCTTGATGGGGATAGCATTGAATCCATAAATTACTTTCAGCAGTATGGCCATTTTCACGATATTGATTCTTCCTATCCATGACTATGGAATGATTTTCCATTTGTTTGAGTCCTCTCTTATTTCTTGAGCAGTGGTTTGTAGTTTTCCTTGAAGAGGTCCTTCACCTCCCTTGTGAGTTGTATTTCTAGGTATTTTATTTCCTTCGTAGCAATTGTGAAGGACAGTTCATTCATGATTTGGCTTTCTGTTTGTCTGTTATTGGTGTATAGGAATACTTGTTATTTTTGCACATTGATTTTATATCCTGAGACTTTACTGAAGTTGCTTATCAGCTTAAGGAGATTTTGGGCTGAGACGATGGGGTTTTCTAAGTATACAATCATGTCATCTGCAAACAGACATTTCAGTTCCTCTCTTCCTAATTGAATACCCTGTATTTATTTTTCTTGCCTGATTTCCCTGGCTGGAACGTCAAATACTGTGTTGAACAGAAATGGTGAGAGAGGGCATCTTTGTCTTGAGCCGGTTTTCAAAGGGAATGTTTCCAGTTTTTGCCCATTCAGTATGATATTGGCTGTGGGTTTGTCATAAATAGCTCTTATTATTTTGAGATACGTTCCATCAATACCTAGATTTTTGAGAGTTTTTAGCATGAAGGGCTGTTGAATTTTGTCAAATGCCTTTTCTGCATCTATTGAGATAATCATGTGGTTTTTGTCATTGGTTCTGTTTATGTGATAGATTACATTTACTAATTTGCATATGTTGAACCAGCCTTGAATCCTAGGGATGCAGCCGTCTTGATCGTGGTGGATAAGTCTTTTGGTGTGCTGCTGGATTTGGTTTGCCAGTATTTTATTGAGGATTTTCCCATCAATGTTCATCAGGGATGTTGGTCTGAAATTTTCTTTTTTTGTTGTGTCTCTTCTAGGTTTTGGTATCAGGATGACACTGGCCTCGTAAAATGAGTTAGGGAGGAATCCCTCTTTTTCTGTTGTTTGGAATAGTTTCAGAAGGAATGGTAGCAGCTCCTCTTTGTACCTCTGGTAGAATTCGGCTGTGAATCCTTGTGGTCCTGGGCTTTTTTTGGTTGGTAGGCTATTAATTGCTTCTTCAATTTCAGAACTTGTTATTCGTCTATTCAGAGATTCGACTTCTTCTTTGTTTAGTCTTGGGAGGGTGTATGTGTCCAGGAATTTATCCATTCCTTCTAGATTTTCTAGTTTATTTGCGTAGAGGTGTTTTTAGTATTCTCTGATGGTAGTTTGTATTTCTGCAGGATTGCTGGTGATATCCCCTTTATCACTTTTTATTGAATCTATTTTGTTCTTCTCTCTTCTCTGGCTAGTGGTGTATCTATTTTGTTAATCTTTTCAAAAAACCAGCTCCTGGATTCATTGATTTTTTTAAGAGTTTTTCATGTCTCTATCTCCTTCAATTCTGCTCTGATCTTAGTTATTTCTTGTCTTCTGCTAGATTTTGAATGTATTTGCTCTTGCTTCTCTAGTTCTTTTCATTGTGATGTTAGGGTATCGATTTTAGATCTTTCCTGCTTTCTCTTGTGGGCATTTAGTGCTATAAATTTCCCTCTACACACTGCTTTAAATGTGTCCCAGAGATTCTGGTACATTGTGTATTTGTTCTCATTGGTTTCGAAGAACATCTTTATTTCTGCCTTAATTTTGTTCTTTACTCAGTAGTCATTCAGGAACATGTCGTTCAGTTTCCATGTAGTTGTACGGTTTCGAATGTGTTCCTTAATCCTGAGTTGGAGTTTGATTGCACTGTGATCTGAGAGACTGTTTGTTATGATTTCTGTTCTTTTGCATTTGCTGAGGAGTGTTTTACTTTCAATTATGTAGTTGATTTTAGAATAAGTGCGATGTGGTGCTGAGAAGAAAGTATATTGATTTGGGGTGGAGAGTTCTGTAGATGTCCATCAGGTCCCCTTGGTCCAGAGCTGAGTTCAAGTCCTGGGTATCCTTGTTAATTTTCTTTCTCATTGATCTGTCTAATGACAGTGGGGTGTTAAAGTTTCCCACTATTATTGTGTGAGAGTGGGAGTCTAAGTCTCTTTGTAGGTCTCTAAAAACTTGCTTTATGAACGTGGGTGCTCCTGTGTTAGGTGCATATATATTTAGGATAGTTAGCTCTTCTTGTTGCATTGATCCCTTTACCATTTTGTAATGGCCTTCTTTTTCTCTTTTGTTCTTTGTTGGTTTAAAGTCTGTTTTATCAGAGACTACGATTGCAACCCTGCTCTTTTTTTTTTTTTTTTACTTTCCATTTGCTTGTTAAATATTCCTCCATCCCTTTATTTTGAGCCCATTTGTTTCTTTGAACATGAGATGGATCTCCTGAATACAGCACACCAATGAGTCTTGACTCTTTATCCAATTTGCCAGTCTGTGTCTTTTAATTCAGGCATTTATCATATTTACACTTAAGGTAATATTGTTATGTGTAAATTTGATCATGCCATTGTGATGCTAGCTGGTTATTTTGCCCGTTAGTTGATGCAGTTTCTTCATAGCATCGATGGTCTTTACAATTTGGCATGTTTTTGCAGTGGCTGGTACCGGTTTTTCCTTTCCATGTTTAGTGCTTCCTTCAGGACCTCTTGTAGGGTAGGCCTGGTGATGACAAAATTTCTCAGCATTTCCTTGTCTGTAAAGGATTTTATTTCTCCTTTGCATATGAAGCTCAGTTTGACTGGATATGAAATTTTGGGTTGAAAATTCTTTTCTAAGGATGTTGAATACTGCCCCCCACTCTCTTCTGGCTTGTAAGGTTTCTGCCAAGAGATGCACTGTTAGTCTGATGGGCTTCCCTTTGTGGGTAACCTGACCTTTCTCTCTGGCTGCCCTTCATATTTTGTCCCTATTTTAACCTTGGTGAATCTGACAACTATGTGTCTTAGAGTTGCTCTTCTCAAGGAATGTCTTTGTGGTGTTTTCTGTATTTCCTGAATTTGAATGTTGGCCTGCCTTGCTAGGTTGGGGAAGTTCTCCTGGATAATATCCTGAGGAATGTTTTCCAGCTTGGTTCCATTCCCCCCGTCACTTTCGGGCACGCCAATCAAATGTATGTTTGGTCTTTTCACATAGTCCCATATTTCTTGGAGGTTTTGTTTGTTTCTTTTTACTTTTTTTTCTCTAATCTTGTCTTCCCACTTCATTTCATTGATTTGGTCTTCAATCTCTGATATCCTTTCTTCTGCTTGATTGATTTGGCTATTGATACTTGTGTGTGCTTCACAAAGTTCTCATGCTGTGTTTTTCACCTCCATCAAGTCATTTATTTTCTTCTCTAAACTGGTTATTCTAGTTAGCAATTCCTCTAACCTTTTTCCAAGGTTCTTAGTTCTTAGCTTCCTTGCATTGGGTTAGAACATGCTCCTTTAGCCTGGAGGAGTTTGCTAGTACCCACCTTCTGAAGCCTACTTCTGTTAGTTCCTCAAACTCATTCTCCATCCAGTTTTGTTCCCTTGCGAACAAGGAGTTGTGATACTTTGGAGGAGAAGAGGCATTCTGGTTTTTGGAATTTTCAGTCTGTTTACACTGGTTTCTCCCTATCCTCATGGATTTGTCTACCTTTGGTCTTTGAAGTTGGTGATCATCAGATGGGGTCTCTGAGTGGACGTCCTTTCTGTTGATATTGATACTATTCCTTTCTGTTTATTAGTTTTCCTTCTAACAGTCAGGCCTGTCTCTGCAGGTCTGCTGGAGTTTGCTGGAGGTCCACTCCAGACACTGTTTGCCTGGGTATCACAGGTGGAGGCTGCAGAACAGCAAAGATTGCTGCCTGTTCCTTCCTCTGGAAGCTTCATCCCAGAGGGGCACCTACCAGATGCCAGCCAGAGCTCTCTTGTATGAGATGTCTGTCGGCCCCTACTGGGAGGTGACTCCCCATCAGTATACATGGGGTCAGGGACCCACTTTAGGAGGCAACCTGCCCCTTATCATAGGTCGAATGCTGTGCTGGGGGATTCACTGCTCTCACCAGAGATGCCAGGTAGGGATGTTTAAGTCTGCTGAAGCTGCACCTGCAACCTCTCCTTCCCCTAGATGCTCTGTCCCAGGGAGGTGGAGGTTTTATCTATAAGTCCCTGACTGGGGCTGCTGCCTTTTTTTCAGAGATGCCTTGCCCAAAGAGGAGGGAATTTAGAGACAGTCTGGCCACAGCCGCCTTGTTGAGCATGGTGTGCTCCACACAGTTCGAACTTTTGGCGGCTTTGTTTACACTGTGGGGGTAAAACCACCTACTCAAGCCTCAGCAGTGGCAGATGCCCCTCCCCCGACCAAGTTTGAGGGTCCCAGGTTGAGCTCAGACTGCTGTGCTGGCATGAGAATTTCAAGCCAGCGGATCTTATCTTGCTGGGCTCTGTGGGGGTGGGACCCCGCTGAGCCAGACCACTTGGCTCCCTGGCTTCAGGCCCCTTTCCACGTGAGTGAACGGTTCTTACTGGCCTTCCAGGCACCACTGGGGTATGAAAAAAACTCTTGTGGTTAGCTCCATGTCTGCCCAAAGGGCCACACATTTTTGTGCTGGAAACCCAATGCCCTGATGGTGTAAGCACCAGAGGAAATCTTCTGGTCTGCGGGTTGTGAAGACCATGGGAAAAGTGCCGTTATCTGGGCCAGAGTGCATGGTACAGTCCCTAATGGCTTCCGTTGGCTAGAAGGGGAGTTCCCCGAGCCATTGGGCTTCCCAGACGAGGCAACACCCCACCCTGCTTTGACTCACCCTCCTTGGGCTGCACCCACTGTCCAACCAGTCCCAGTGAGATGAACTGGGTACCTCAGTTAGAAATGCAGAAATCACCCATCTTCTGCATCCATCTCACTGGGAGCTGCAGACAGGAGCTGTTCCTATTCAGCCATCTTGCCAGTAAATCCCACAAAGTTTTAATTATATAAGATGACTATGTCCTAGAGATTGACTACACAGCATACTGCCTGTGGTTAACAATACTGTACTGTATATGTACGTAAGAATTTGCTAAGAGGGTGGATCTCATGTTGTATTCTTATCACCAAAAAAAATTTTTTTAATAAAGAGGGTAGGGAGAAACTTTTGGAGATGATGGACATGTTTATGGCATTGATTATAGTTTGGTGTTTGTTTGTTTGTTTGTTTTTTGAGACAGAGTTTTGCTCTTGTTGCCTAGGCTGGAGTGCAGTGGCATGATCTTGGCTCACCACAACCTCCACCTTCCAGGTTCAAGCAATTCTTCTGCCTCTGCCTCCCGAGTAACTGGGATTATAGGCATGTGTCACCACACCCGGCTAATTTTGTATTTTTAGTAGAAATGGGGTTTCTCTATGTTGGACAGGCTGGTCCCAAACTCCCGACCTCAGGTGATCTGCCCTCCTTGGCCTCCCAAAGTGCTGGGATTACAGGAGTGAGCCACTGCACCCAGCTTATAGTTTTATTCTCCAAACTATTATGTCGTGTACAATAAATATGAAGGAAGGAAGGAAAGAAGGAAGGGAGTGGAGAGGAAGGGAGGGAAGGGAAGGGAATCTACCATAGTCATATTTTATAATTTGCCTTAACAGTGAAGGGTAACCTTTCCCTCTGGAGGTTTGGTAATTGAGTCTGTTGAAATAAATGGACAATAAAAACATTAACAGGAGAAAAGTCAGACACATTGATTAACGTGCACATGTGCACAGGAGCCACACAAAATACAAGACTTAAGGAAGGGCCAGATGATTGAAGTTTAAATACCTTTTCACAGGGGAAAGGGATTAGAGGAAAAGTAAATAATTTTTAGGGGAAGTGAATGGGCATAAAGAGCAGATAACAGCCTTGGACAAAGTTCCTCTGGGCTCTGGAGGAGATGGCAACAAGCTATGGGAAGATGAGGGGCAGAAGTGTACTATGAATAAAATTTGTCTTATTCTGCAGATACTTGTTTAGGTGACAGCCCTTGGAAGAATAGTTGAAAGAATAGCTGAAAAGTTTGTCTAGGCATAGTGTCCTGAGTATGGAGACTTTTCATTCCCTCTCCTGTGATAAGAGTTAACATTTTACGGTTAATGTAGATTCCAGGGAGGGGGTCTAAGGCAATCGCATTTCTTTTGGAAGAACTACCGTCTATCAGATAAAGGAACTTCAGAGAAAGCCCACCCTTGCAGTTAGGGGGAGAAAGAAGGAAAAGTCAGAGAGACCTTAATTCTGAAGCAGTTTGTAAGGTCTTTAATTTTCTTTAATCAAAGCATCCCGAAACACCCTATTTTGGGGTATCATTTTCTGAGCCCCAAAATAGTCACACCATTCTCTGACAACAAAATAAAATTTAAAACGAAAAATAAATCTGATATTGTGACTTGTTCAAATTCATGTAGCTATCTAAAGTCAGAGCCCAAACTAGAACCCAGGGTTTTTGTATTCTATTCCAGGGTTCTTTACACTATATTACATAATAGTATATTGATACAAAAGATTAGCTTGGTATATAGTAAAATATATAGGGAAGGCTATTCATAAGCTGTACTTCTCATTCAGCCATTCTCGTGTGTAAGTATGCGTGTGTGTGTGTGTGTGTGTGTGTGTGTGTGTATCAGGACCATACATTTTCAAGAAAATTATACGTATTGAAAATTTTTTAATTACCCTCACAGAGCAAGAGCATTTGAGCCATGTTTTTCATCCAAAAATCTTGCCCTGGACTATTTCGTGCAAAGTGAATAATATCCTGAAAGGCAAAGGGCAGAACATGTGAGTCACACTGCTGAGGTGATAACTCATTCTATAGAAGCTTAAAAAAGAAAAAAAGAAACAAACCTAAGACAACAAAGTTCAGTGGTGTGATTACTTAATGCAATCAATTTACAGTTCACACCACTTTTCCAAAGAAGGCAGTGGATAAAGGACCAGTTATGCCACATAAGATATCCTACTGAGGAGGAAATTAAATGTCTCCTGTCCAATACCTACTGGATTGGCTCTGATTTACTTAATAAATACAAACTTTCTCTCCCTGAATAATAGTTTTTCAGTTAGTAAGCTATTGGCAAGAAAGGTGATGGCTGAGAGTCACTTCTGCCCCACAGTCATTATTTTTTTTTCCTCATTATGTGCAAACAACTCCATTGATGTCCAGTGCCGCCAAAGTTGTGGCAAAAGGAACGTACTTTGTATCAAGGCTGATTCTTTGAGGAAGATGCACAGGGTTGTGTGACTCTCAGTTTTGGGCCAAGGGAAGACAGCAGAAGATCCTACTGGTGGTTACCATAACTTGTGGTCATTTTTTATTGAACCACAGAACTCGGAAATTCAGCAAAAGTGCACGAATTCTGTTCCATTTTAGATTGAAAATTTTAATGGCCTTTTGACAATTATGAAACTCCCACAGACTCCCTTTTTTGGCTATGCCATCATCAAGAGATCACAAAAATCAGTTTCACAAGCCCAGTGGTGAACACACAACTGGAATCTCAGCATTTTTTGCCTCCTTATCAAATAATGTTTCAGAATTCTTATTATTAATGTACTTTCTTTGTCAATAGTAAATTATTTTACACTACAAACTTTTGGGGAGGATAACAACAATTAGATCTATAACACTTTTATTATCAAGTTCAGCTCTGTTTTCTCTCTCAGGATAACGTTTATACAAAATAATTCAGAAAGTCTAAATAAAATGTGTTATTTGGAGAAATGTTTTTCTCAATGATCACTAAGAATTGGCCAATGAGTAGTGTAGGTATAATTAGAAACATTCACAGGCAGAGGAAATCTTACATGAGCAACTTCTATAATAAACTCATTTGCTATCCAAGGGAGATGTCCTGATCAGTGTAAATCGGAGGCTTGCATAATTGTTGCAGGGGGAGAAATTGAACTATCTCTGTTCCCACTGTGAAATTTTCTATCACAGTTCAACAGTGGAATGAGATCACCCTCAGACTCCTCCACATCAATACCAACCAATTACATCAATCAGTGCATTAATTGAGTGGCTGCTGGGGTGTGAAAATGGGAGAACGACTGGAGAGAAAGACATAAATCTGAGTCCTGGATAATTCAATTTCTCTTCTGGGTCTTAGTTTCCTCTTAGGTAGAATGGAAGCGTCTCTTGAACGAAATAACATCTAATGAATCCTAAAGTCCCATCAGCTCTTATAATCTGTAATTCCGTGGCATGATCATCATATATGCTTAAATCTTTTTTTTCCAAAAACTGATATGTACTTATTATTTTAAAATATCTACAAGTTACAGAAAAATACACAGAAAACATTTAAAACACCCATAATTTACACATTTACAAATCTACTAAAATTCAGAGCAGTGTCTTTCCAGAGTTTTTCATTATCTTGTATGTAGATAACTATGTGTCTATATGCATATATATACATACACACATACGTATTTATACACACAATATTTTTAACAGAAGGATTTACTGTACACAAATTTTTAACATTCATTTTTTCATATAATCACAAATATCTCCCCATGTTAGAAAGTATAGATCTACGTTATTTTAAACTACTGGAGAGAATTCCATTATGTGTATGTACCATCATATATTTCGACAGTTCTCTATTGCTGGACATTTAAGGTGTTTCTATTTTTGCTGTTATAAACAATGACAGAGTGAATATGCATATGCCTGTATATTTGCCTATATAAGCAGATATTTCTGTGGGATAGAGACCCATGAGTAGAATTTATAGATCAAAGTATATGCGCATTTTAAGGTTTTATATAATACTTCTATTGTTTGGATTGCGAGTACAATGACAGGATCATGAAAAAGTCCATTTCTTTCTCCAACGACTTACTGATATGATTCAGGTACTATGAGAAATAATTTCAAATTATGTTTGTACTGGAGATTTTTTTCCTTTTAGAGACAGGGTCTTGCTCTGTCACCCAGGTTGGAGTGCGGTAGCACAATCATGGCTCACTGCAGCCTCGACCTCGTGAGCTCAAGCAATCCTCCCAGTTCAGCCTTCCGAGTAACTAAAACTATAGGTGTGTGTCACCGTGCCTGGCTGATTTTTGAATTTTTTGTAGAGTTAGGGTTTCGCCATGTTGCTCAGACTGGTCTCAAACTCCTGAGCTGAAGCAATCCACCTGTCTCGACTTCCCAAAGTGCTGGGATAACCGGAGTAAGCAACTGCACCCAGCCTGTACTGGAGGTTTTTAAATAAAAGTTTGCTTTGATTTTTGTCCTTGCGTTTTGAGATGTTACCAGTGATGCCTATCCTTGTAATTTCAGAAAAGTGTCAGATACATTTAAGATACCTAACTTGGCAATATCGCTATTCTCATCCTTATTGTGATGACACATAGACCAGCAATATCTCCCAAATCTCCTAAAAGCTTTTAGTTGGTGAAAGTAGATCATTTGCTCAAATAATCTACTAAAGACTCAAGTTGGCTGAATTAGCCAAGTCAGCTATGATAAATTAAAAGGAGAGTTTAGTTTTTCTTTTATTTTTCCTTTCTTTTTTAAAAAATTTTTGGCCTTTCTTTTTAAAAAAAATGTTGGTGGTTAAGTACTATGAAGTAGACAGAACAGGGTAAGGGAAAGAAGAGTTGTGTGATGTGTGGTGCTTTCATATGTAGCACCTCTTTGGGGAAGGGAAAGATTAGGGAAGGCTTCTTGGAGGAGGTGGCACTGAAGCAGAGCTGTGACTAAAGTTAAGAAGCAAGCCATGTGAATATCTGGAGGAAGAGTGATCCAGGTTTTGAGAAGAGCAAATGCCAGAACCGCAAATTGGAAACATTTTCTGGCATTTTATGTAACAGCTCTTAAGAAAGCCATTGTGGAGGATCTGGCAAGATGGCCAAATAGGAACAGCTCCAGTCTGCAGCTCCCAGTGTGACCCACGTAGAAGGTGGGTGATTTCTGCATTTCCACCTGAGGTACCCAGTTCATCTCATTGGAACTGGTTAGACACTGGGTGCAACCCACGGAGGGCGAGCAGAAGCAGGGTGGGGCATCACCTCACTCAGGAAGTGCAAGGGGCTGGGGACCTCCCTCCCCTTCCCAGCTGTGAGGGACCCTGCTATGTGGCCCAGATACCATGCTTTTCCCACGGTGTTTGCAACCCACAGACCAGGAGATTCCCGCGTGTGCCTACACCACCAAGACTGTGGGTTTCAAGCACAAAACTGGGCAGTTGTTAGGGCAGACACCTAGCATGCTACAGGAGTTTTTTTTCCCTCATACCCCAGTGGCACTTGGAACCCCAGCGAGACAGAACCGTTCATGCCCCTGGAAAGGGGGCTGAAGTCGGAGTAAAGTGGTCTCGCTTAGTGGGTCCCAATTCCATGGAGCCCAGCAAGCTAAGAACCACTGGCTTGAAATTCTCGCTGCCAGCACAGCAGTCTGAAGTAAACTTGGGATGATAGAGTTTGATGGGGGAAGGGGTGTCCACTATTACTGAGGCTTGAGTAGGTGGTTTTCCCCTCACAGTGTTAAGGAAGCCAACGAGAAGTTTGAACTGTGTAGAACTCACCACAGCACTGCAAAGTGGCCGTGGCCAGACTGGCCCCCTAGATTCCTCCTCACTGGGCAGGGCATCTCTGAAAGAAAGGCAGCAGTCCCAGTCAGGGGCTTACAGATGAAACTCCCATCGCCCTGGGACAGAGCACCTGGGGCATGAGGTGGCTGTGGGAGCAGTTTCAGCAGGCTTAAACTTTCCGCCTGCTGGCTCTGAAGACAGCAGCAAGTCTCCCAGCATAGCGCTTGAGCTCTGCTAAGGGACAGACTGCCTCCTCAAGTGGATCCCTGACCCCTGTGCCTCCTTACTGGGAGACACCTTCCAGCAGGGGTCAACAGACACCTCATACAAGAGAGCTCTGGCTGGCATCAGGCTGGTGCCCCTCTGGGACGAAGCTTCCAGAGGAAGAAGCAGGCAACAATCTTTGCTGTTCTGCAGACTCCACCGGTGATATCCAGGTGAACAGGGTCTGGAATGGACCTCCAGCCAACCTGCAGCAGAGGGTCCTGACTGTTAGAAGGAAAACTAACAAACAGAAAACAATAACATCAACATCAACAAAAAGGATGCCCACCCAAAAACCCTATCCAAAGGTCATTAGCATCCAAGATCAAAGGTGGATAAATCCATGAAGATGAGGAAAAAACCAGTGCAAAAAGGCTGAAAATTCCAAAACCAGAATGCCTCTTTTCCTCCAAATGATTGCAACACCTCTCCAGCAAGGGCACAAAACTGGATGGAGAATGAGTTTGACTTTGACGAATTGACACAAATAGGCTTCAGAAGGTGGGTAAAAACAAACTCTTCTGAGCTAAAAGAGCATGTTCTAACCCAATGCAAGGAAGAAAAGAACCTTGATGAAAGGTTACAGGAACTGCTAACTAGAATAACTGTTTTAGAGAAGAACATAAATGACCTGACGGAGCTGAAAAACACAGCATGAGAACTTCATGAAGCATACACAAGATCAATAGCTGAATTGATCAAGTGGAAGAAAGGTTATCAGAGATTAAAGATCAACTTAATGAAATAAAACATGAAGACAAGTTTAGAGAAAAAAGAGTGAAAAGAAGCAAACAAAGCCTTCATGAAATATGGAACTATGTGAAGAAAACAAATCTATGTTTGATTGGTATACCTGAAAGTGACAGGGAGAATGGAACCAAGTTGGAAAACACTCTTCAGGATATTATCCAGGAGAACTTCCCCAACCTAGCAAGGCAGGCCTACATTCAAATTCAGGAAATACAGAGAACACCACAAAGATACTCCTCGAGAAGAGCAACCCCAAGACCCATAATTGTCAGATTCACCAAAGTTGAAACGAAGGAAAAAGTGTGAAGGAGAGTGAGAGAGAAAGGTCAGGTTACCTACAAAGGGAAGCCCATCAGACTAACAGCAAATCTGTCTGCAGAAACCCCATAAACAAGAAGAGAGTGAGGACCAATATTCAACGTTTGTAAAGAAAAGAATTTTCAACCCAGAATCTCATATCCAGCCAAACTAAGCTTCATAAGCCAAGGAGAAATAAAATCCTTTATAGACAAGCAAATGCTGAGGGATTTTGTCACCAGCTGGCCTGCCTTATGAGAGATCCTGAAGGAAGCACTAAATATGGAAAGGAAAAGCCTGTACCAGCCACTGCAAAAACATACCAAAATAAAAAGACCAATGACACTATGAAGAACCTGCATCAACTATTATGCAAAATAACAAGCTAGCATTGTGATAACAGGATCAAATTCACATATGACAATATTAGCCTTAAATGTAAATGGGCTAAGTGCCCCAGTTGAAAGACACAGGCTGGTAAATTGGATAAAGAGTCAAGACCCATTGGTGTGCTGTATTCAGGAGATCCATCTCATGTGCAAAGACACACATAGCCTCAAAATAAAGGAATGGAGGAATATTTAACAAGCAAATGGAAAGAAAAAAAAAGCAGGGGTTGCAATCCTAGTCTCTGATAAAACAGACATTAAACCAACAAAGATGAAAAGAGACAAGGGCGTTACCTAACATAAAGGGATCAATGCAACAAGAAGAGCTAACTATCCTAAATATATATGCATCCAATACAGGAGCCCCAGATTCATAAAGCAACTTCTTAGAGACCTACAAAGAGACTTAGACTCCCACAAAATAATAGTGGGAAACTTTAACAGCCCACTGTCAATATTAGACCAATGAGACAGAAAATTAATAAGGATATTCAGGACTTGAACTCAGCTCTGGACCAGGTATACCTAATAGACATCTACAGAACTCTCCACCCCAAATCAACAGAATAATATATATATATTATTCTGTTGATTTGGGGTGGAGAGTTCTGTAGATGTCTATTAGGTATATCTAATATATAGTATAATTTATATTATATATATAATATATATAATATATATATATTCTGTTGATTTGGGGTGGAGAGTTCTGTAGATGTCTATTAGGTATACCTAATATATAGTATAATATATATCTATTATAGATATATATTATATATTATATATTTATTATATATCTATAATATACCTATAATAGATATTATAGATATATTATATATAAATATATAATATAAATATAAATATATAATATAATATAAATATATAATATTTATTATATATAATATAAATATATAATATAATATAAATATATAATATTTATTATATATCTATAATATATCTATATATATTATAGATATATTATAGATATATTATAGATATATACACATTCTTCTCAGCACCACATAGTACTTATTCTAAAATTGACCACATAATTGGAAGTAAAACACTCCTCAGCAAATGCAAAAGAACAGAAATCATAACAGTCTCCCAGACCACAGTGCAATCAAATTCGAACTCAGGATTGGAATACTATGCAGCCATAAAAAATGTTGAGTTCATGTCCTTTGTAGGGACATGGATGAAGCTGGAAACCATCATTCTCAGCAAACTATCACAAGGACAAATAAACAAACACCGCATGATCTCACTCATAGGTGGGAAGTGAACAATGAGAACACTTGGACACAGGAAGTGGAACATCACACACTGGGGCCTGTTGTGGGGTGGGGGGAGTGGGGAGATAGCATTAGAAGATATACCTAATGTAAATGACAAGTTAATGTGTGCAGCACACCAACATGGCACATGTATACGTATGTAACAAACCTGCATGTTGTGCACATGTATCCTGGGACTTAAAGTATAGTAAAAATATATATATTAAAAAATAAATAAACTAATAATAAAAAGAAACATAGGAAAAAAAAAGAAACACACTCAAAACTTTACAAGTACATGGAAACTGAACCACCTGCCCCTGAATGACTACTGGGTAAATATGAAATTGAGGCAGAAACCAATAATTTCTTTGAAACCAATGAGAATAAAGACACAACGTACCAGAATCTCTACGACACAGCTATAGCAGTGTTTAGAGGGACATTTATACCACTAAATCCCCACATCGGAAATTGGAAAGATCTAAAATGGACACCCTAACATCACAATGAAAAGAACTAGAGAAGCAAGAGCAAACAAATTCAAAAGCTAGCAGAATACAAGACATAACTAAGATCAGAGCAGAACTGAAGGAGATAGACACATGAAAAACCCTTCAAAATCTCAATGAATCCAGGAGATGGTTTTTTGAAAAGATTAACAAAATAGATAAACCACTAGCCAGACTAATAAGAAAGAAAAGAGAGAAGAATCAAATAGACACAATAAGAAATGATAAAGGGGATATCACCACTGATCCCACAGAAATACAAACTACGATCAGAGAGAATACTATAAACACCTCTACGCAGATAAACTAGAAAATCTAGAGGAAATGGATAAATTCCTGGACACATATCCCCTCCCAAGACTAGGAAGAAGTCGAAGTCTTGAATAGACCAATCACAAGTTCTGAAATTGAGGCAGTAATTAATAGCCTACCAACCAAAAAAAGCCTGGGACCACAAGGATTCACAGCCAAATTCTACCAGAGGTACAAAGAGGAGCTGGTACCATTCCTTCTGAAACTATTCTAAACAACAGAAAAAGAGGGTCTCGGACAGGCATGGTGGCTCACACTTGTCCTCCCAGCATTTGGGGAGGCCGAGGTGGGCAGATCACGAGGTCAGGAGATCGAGACCATGGTGAAACCCTGTCTCTACTAAAAATACAAAAATTAGCCAGGCGTGGTGGCAGGTGCCTGTAGTCCCAGCTACTCGGAGAGGCTGAGGCAGGAGAATGGCGTGAACCCTGGAGGCGGAGCTTGCAGTGAGCCGAGATCGTGCCACTGCACTCCAGCCTGGGTGACAGAGTGAGACTCCGTCTCCAAAAAAAAAAAAAAAAAAAAGAAAAAAAAAAAAGAGGGACTCCTCCCTAACTCATTTTTTGAAGCCAGCATCATCCTGATACCAAAACCTGGCAGAGACACAACAGGAAAAGAAAATTTCAGACCAATATCCCTGATGAACATCGATACAAAAATCTTCAATAAAATACCGGCCAACCAAATCCAGCAGCACATCAAAAGCCTTATCCACCAAGATCAAGTCGGCTACATTCCTGGGATTCAAGGCTGGTTCAACATATGCAAATTAATAAACATAATCTATCACATAAATAGAACCAGTGACAAAAACCACACGATTATCTCAATAGATGCAGAAAAGGCCTTCAACAAAATTCAACAGCCTTCATTGCTAAAAACTCTCAAAAAACTAGGTATTGTTGGAACATATCTCAAAATACTAAGAGCTATTTATGACAAACCCACAGCCAATATCATACTGAGTGGAAAAAAGCTGGAAGCATTCCCTTTGAAATCTGGCACAACACAAGGATGCCCTCTCTCACTACTCCTATTCAACATAATATTGGAAGTTCTGGCCAGGGCAGTTAGGCAAGGGAAATAAATGAAGCGTATTCAAATAGGAAGACAGGAAGTCAGAAATTGTCTTTGTTTGCAGAGGATATGATTGTATATTTAGAAAATCCCATCATCTTAGCCCAAAATCTCCTTAAGCTGATAAGCAACTTCAGCAAAGTCTCAGGTTACAAAGTCAATATGCAAAAATTATAAGCATTCGTATACACCAATAATATAAAAACAGAGAGCCAAATCATGTGAACTCCCATTCACAATTGCTACAAAGGAAATAAAATACCTAGGAATAAAACTTACAAGGGATATGAGGGACCTCTTGAAGAAGAACTACAAACCGCTGCTCAAGGAAATAAGAGAGGACACAAACAAATGGAAAAACATTCCATGCTCATGGATAGGAAGAATCAGGATCACGAAAATGGCCATACTGTCCAAAGTAATTTAGAGATTCAATGCTATTCCCATCAAGCTACCATTGACTTTCTTCACAGAACTAGAAAAAACTACTTTACATTTCATAAGGAATCAAAAGAAAGAGCCCGTATAGCCAAGACAATCCTAAGCAAAAAGAGCAAAGCTGGAAGCATCAGGCTTCTTGACTTCAAACTACACTACAAGGCTACAGTAACCAAAACAGCATGGTACTGGTACCAAAACAGATATATAGACCAATGGAGCATAACAGAGACCTCAGAAATAACACCATACATCTACAGCCATCTGATCTTCAACAAACCTGACAAAAACAAGCAATGGGGAAAGGGTTCCCTATTTAATAAATGGTGTTGGGAAAAGTGGCTAGTCACATGCAGAAAGCTGAAACTGGATCCCTTCCTTACATCTTATACAAAAATTAACTCAAGATGGATTAAAGACATAAACATAAGACCTAAAGCCATAGAAACCCTAGAAGAAAACCTAGGCAATATCACTCAGGACATAGGCATGTGCAAAGACTTCATGACTAAAACACAAAAAGCAATGGCAACAAAGTCCAAAATTCACAAATGGGATCAATTCAAACTAAAGAGCTTCTGCACAGCAGAAGAAACTATCATCAGAGTGTACAGGCAACCTACAGAATGAGAGAAAATTTTTGCAATTTATCCATCTGAAAAAGGTCTAATAACTGGAATCTACAAGGAACTTAAACAAATTTACAAGAAAAAAAAACCATCAAAAAGTGGGCAAAGGATATCAACAGACACTTCTGAAAATAATACATATGAAAAAAAGCTCACTATCACTGGTCATTAGAGAAATGCAAATCAAAACCAAAATGAGATACCATCTCACACCAGTTAAAATGGTGATCATTCAAAAGTCAGGAAACAACAGATGCTAGAGTGGATGTGGAGAAATAGGAACACTTTCACACTGTTGGTAGGAGTGCAAATTAGTTCCACCATTGTGATTATTCATGGATCTAGAACCAGAAATACCATTTCACCCAGCAATCCCATTACTTGGTGTATATCCAAAGGATTACAAATCATTCTACTATAAAGACACATGCACATGTATGTTTATTGCAGCACTATTTACAATAGCAAAGACTTGGAACCAACCCAGATGCCCATCAATGATAGACTGGATAAAGAATAGGTGGCAGGCCGGGCGCGGTGGCTCACGCTTGTAATCCCAGCACTTTGGGAGGCCGAGGCGGGCGGATCACGAGGTCAGGTGATGGAGACCACGGTGAAACCCCGTCTCTACTAAAAATACAAAAAAAATTAGCCGGGCATGGTGGCAGGCGCCTGTAGTCCCAGCTACTCGGAGAGGCTGAGGCAGGAGAATGGCGTGAACCCGGGAGGCGGAGCTTGCAGTGAGCCGAGATTGCACCACTGCACTCCAGCCTGGGTGACAGAGCGAGACTCCGTCTCAAAAAAAAAAAAAAAAGAAAAAGAAAATGTGGCACATATACACCATAGAATACTATGCAGCCATAAGAAGATCAGTTCATGTCCTTTGCAGGGACATGGACGAAGCTGGAAACCATCATTTTCAGCAAACTAACATAAGAACAGAAAACCAAACACTGCATGTTCTCACTCGTAAGTGGGAGTTGAACAATGAGAACACATGGACACAGGGAAGGGAACATCACACAGTGGGGCCTATCAAGAGGTGGGGGTCTAGGAGAGGGATAGCATTAGGACAAACACCTAATGCATGTGGGACTTAAAACCTAGATGACGGGTTGATGGGCGCAGCAAACCACCATGGCAGATGTACACCTATGTAACAAACCTGCAGGTTCTGCACATGTAACCCAGAACTTAAAGTATAATAATAGAAAAAAAGAATCATTATGTTTATATAAATATTTTGTTTTGTTTTTAAAGAAATCCAGTATGGCTGAAGTATAGAACACAGTGATTGGACATGAGATATTAAACATGGAGGTATCAAGTAAAGCTGTCAGTTAATTGGATATATGGCATTTAGATTTCAGAGCAGGCTTAAACATGAGGTATTAAATTTGGAAATTATGCATGTATAGATGCATAAAACTCAAAATTGTGGTTGAGTACAGCTTGAAAATGGACCAAGTATATGCGATATGTATAAACCTGAAAAGTTAGTGTTTGTTTCTGTTGAGTTCCTCTTAGAGGCAGGTGCCAAGACGAGATGAGCCATACAAGAGATTTATTAGGGAAAATGCCGTGGAGGATAAAAGAGGAAAGGAGCAGGAGTAGGCAGTGGGAAACTTTAGATTTTAATGCAGGTCTGACGCATTTGAAAGGAGAAAGCAAAGGAAGAGGTATTGAGTAGAAAGCACCTTTGACTATAGCGCATCTCTAAGAAAATCTCACCCAGTTGATGGTGAGTACCCAAGCAAAGATTGCCCATTGGAATAGAAGGTATGCCCATGTACCACATCAGGCAGAAATGGCCCAGCTCTAGAACCCCTGCTGTGTTCTAGACTCTGTCTTTGAATAACTCTGGGGAAACATGACCTTGGTATGAATGTCATAGTGAGTCTGAAAGTGTAGCAGCTGCAGGCTTTTGGCCAACTATCCTCAGCTCTTTCCCAAGAGAAAGGAGATTGAGTAGTGCACTCCATGGCCACAACATTGTTCAAACTATTCTTTGTCACTGTTCACAATTGTTTGGCCTTGGAAATCTGACAAGCAAACTGTTCTATTTGCTCCCATTTAAATTGGTAATAAGTAAAGTTATTTTTTTGGTTTGAGGATTTTCTAATTGAATCCTCTATGATGTAATGAGATTGTATGAGATTGATTTAATTCATATGGTCTCACTTAACAATGGAAGGATGGATAGAGGGAGGCAGGGATGGATGGATGGATGGATGGATGGATGGATGGATGGATGGATGGATGGATAACAGTTGAGGCATTTCAGAAAAGTATTTTGCCCTCTGGGCAGAAGGTGAAAGTGTTGTGTCTGGACTTGCGAGAGAACAGGCAAAAATAAAAAATAAAAAAGCGTAATTCCAGAGAGGAGCCTAGAATTAATGAATTAATAGATTCCAATGAAGACAGTGAAAGGAAAAGCAACGTAAATCTCCCAACCCTGTCCTCCATTCTTCTCACCTAGATAAAAGCCAGCTCATGAGCTGAAGTCAGTTCTTTTTGCGCAATCTTAACTGTGGCTCCAAAAGCTCCTAAAGTTGTTGTCCTGGTATTTTATAGTAAAAGAGGAGCCTGTGTGCCTGACACAGTTGATCTTAAAGTAACTTATAATTGCAAGAAGATAAGGAGCAAATTGCAAGTATCATTAAGGAAAATGACTGGTTTCAACACATAGCTAAAGTCAAGTAGACTGAGACAATTAATTCTGTTACTACTCAGTGCTGGCAAGTTAATGTATGACCCAACTTTCTAACGCCTGATTATTTCATGATTGGTTTTCTTTCCTATCAATGATTTTAATCTAGGTTTATCTCAAACATTTTATCTAGCAATCTTTTCTAGATCAGAAAAGAAAGGGAGAAAGATGCATACTAAGCACTTGGGTGCCAGCATCAAATTCTCTGGTTTGAATTCTGACTTCACCACTTATTAACTGTCACTTTGGGCAAGTGATTCTACCTTCCTACACCTTGGTTTCTTTGTCTCTAAAATGGGGATAATGCATATAAAGCACTGTAGCACTGAAGTGGGCCATAATCAGGGCATTTTACATTTCTCTGATCAGCTTGCCATTTTTAGTGCAGTGGCGCAATCTCGGCTCACTGCAACCTCCAACTCCCGGGTTCAAGTAATTCTCCTGCCTCAGCCTCCTGAGTAACTGGGATTACAGGCATGTACCAGCATACTCAGCCAATTTTTGTATTTTTAGTAGAGACAGAGTTTCACCATTTTGGCCAGGCTGGTCTCAAACTCCTGACCTCAAGTGACCTCAAGCCTCAGCATTTTGCTGTTTTTGAACAACATATCAGTAGTATTAAACAAAAAAGAGGGCCGGGCGTAGTGGCTCATGCCTGTAATCCCAGCCCTTTGGGAGGCCAAGGTGGGCAGATCATAAGGTCAGGAGTTCAAGACCAGCCTGGCCAACATGATGAAACGCCGTCTCTACTAAAAATACAAAAATCAGCCTGGGGTCGTGGCACATGCCTGTAATCCCAGCTACTCAGGAGGCTGAGGCAGGAGAATCATTTGAACTAGGGAGGCGGAGGTTGCAGCGAGCCGGTATCACACCACTGCATTCCAGCCTGGGCAACAGAGTGAGACTCCATCTCAAAAAAAAAAAAAAAAAAAAGAGAGAGAGAGAGAGAAACTTGGGAGAGCCGACTTTGATCTTGACACTCCTCCTATTGCCTTAGCTTGCAAGGAATAGTCCTGAAAACCACAAAAGTGGCAAAGTTAGTGAGGAAAACAATGATCCTACCAGATTCAGATCTTGTCCTTCAGGAGATACTTTTACTGCATTGCTGATGCTGCATAGGTGTTACAGTCTAGCTTTACTGGCCCATATTAATGAGAGTGACATCATGGACAATTATAACTTGTGCTTGATCATGGACCATACAGTTCCTTCTGCATCGTTAGAAAACAAAATTAAATGTGAATTTTTATTTTATCTTTGTGTTAGTGGTTCAACCTAAATTGTACTTGGCAGACCCATTAGTATAAGCCAAACTTATTTAGCATAGGATTTGCATTTGTGGAAATGAATAGGTTTACTGATTCATTATCTACAGTCAGCCTACAATTAAATGTTGATTCACTGGTATAGTTATCTCCTCCCTGTTCTTCAGATTTGTTCTCTACCTACCTCTGCCCAGAGCTAGTCTGACTCACATGGGCCTGACTGCAATGAAACTTGCATTTTGATATTCGTTGGGTGTTTTAACCATACACACATCCCTTATGTTTTTCTCCTTTAGAACATTATCAAACTATTCTCTGTGAATGTAAACATAAGTAATGGGAAAGATATCTATGGTAAAGACTCCACTGTGGAGCAAACAGAAATCTTCCTACTTCCAAAAGAGAAAAGGTTAGAGTGTTGTGTAAGTTCTTGTTTGGCTCAGAAAAACAAAAAGATGGTAGCCTTGTTCCCAAACTAACCAGTAGTATACTGAACCATTGCTCTGTGGGACAGAGCTAAGATAAAGGTAACTGCAACCTCTTGAACCTCTTTTACTCTAATAACTCCATCATTACACACCAAAACATGTGTATTTAAAGAAGATCAATCTTAGCATTTGTTGACCAGCAGAACATTTCCGTTTAAAATAATCATAAAAAAGCCAACATCTATTCTGTGAAGTCTCTGGATTTCTGTATGTTCAAAGAAGGAGAAGAATGTCAACATCCAAGAACTCTTTTATAAGAGTAAGTAACTGTGGCAAAGAGAGGAGGATGTCATCCCGATGGAACAGATGTGCACCTGCTGTGGGAGAGTTGTGAATGCCTTCTGAATGCTCTCTGCCCCAGTCAGATGTCCAGCCTCTCTAGGAGATAGCCATCCAATCCCTGGGAAGGGACCATCAATCATTATCCACGGGTCAGAATTTCCAACAGGGTAGAGGAAACATTTTTATTAATGCCTACTTGGTGACCTGGATGTGCTAAGGGCTGAAAGTTGTAGTGAAAATGAGGTAAGAAATAATTGTTTTTGATAACCTTGATAATTGTCCTTCTCATGGTTCTTATTAGGAATTCTAAATTTATTCCACACTATTAAAACCCAGTCTAGTTATGTTATTATGAATGAGTTCCTGTAAGCTAGAAACCACCATGAGAGAATGCTGGTTTGAGCCCCTGGAACAGTATGCCCTTGGTTTATGTATTTTAAAAAAATTCATGAAGATTCAAATAAAACTAATTATATTTAGCCAAAAGGGGTATGAAAAGTATAGAGAGCAAGGACGTTGATTTTAAACAAGATTTCCAAAGATTTCCTCAAATACTTAAGAAATCCTTATTTAAACAAGTCCCAGAATCACAGCAGAACACAGAAGAAGGTCTGTTAGGAATCTTGATGGAAATATTGACCAACCTAGAGGAAAGGCAAGAGCTGCTGAATTCTCCTTCAATTGCAATGCTTAGAGTTATGATTCTCTTAGGTGACACTGGTCTAAACTTCTTTTGTAAAAGAATGTTTAAATGACAATGATGAATCTTTACCTACAAATTCTGATGTATGAGAATTGTCCATTTTTCTTGTTTTAAAGAAAAGAATTTTAGCCCCTGATATAATGCAATGAGAAGACCACTTCATCTTGGTGGCATTTGTTCCAAAAATCCACATTCCCAGTGTAATCATAAGAAAAATATCAGACAAACTCACATTGGGAGACTTTCTATAAATACCTGGCCAGTGTTCATCAAGGCTGCCAAGGTAACGAAAAACAGAAAAGACTGAAAAATTACCACAGACCAGTAGAGATGGGGAGACATGACAACTAAATGCTAGGTGGTACCCTGGATAGGATTCTGGAACAGAAAGGGAACGTCAGTGGAAAAACTGGTGAAATCCAAATAAAGTCTGGAGCTGAGTTAATAGTAATATATCAGTGTTGGTTTCTTAGTTTTGATAAATGTTCCATGGTAATATAAGGTGATAGCAATAGGGAAATTGGGTCAGGTATATGTTGGGGACTCTCTGTACTCTCTCTGCAATTTTTCTGTAAATCTAAAATTATTCCAAAGCTAAAAGTTATTTTTTAACAAAACAAACTTACATTAAACCATGAGCCCTGATTCCACTGGAATAGCTGAAAATTCAGTCTCTTACTCATTGCTGGAGCCCCCCATACCCTCGTCCTGTGCCAAGGCATCAGGTTTTTGATCCATTACAGTTATTACTGCTGTATTCATTGTCTACATGCACAAGGTTGCTTAAAACTGTGTTGTTGTGTTCGGGAGGCACAGACAAGAATGAGAATTGAGCTAGGGTTCCATTTTCTTAAACATACGTGTGAGGCATGCCCTTAAAACTATGGATATGTCTTTAAGAAACTGTCATGGGGCAGGACACAGTCCCCAGTGCACATGGAGCCTCCTGACTTGCATCCGCTTTCCAGTCAAGGGATGGAAAAAAAAAAAACACTCTCTTTCTTTTCCTGCCATCCTCAAATATAGCTACCTCTCCCTTCTCCTCCCTAGAAATGCCTAACATCATATTTTCCCTAAGCTCAAGCTTTCACAGAAGAAAAGAAAGAGAGTGAACTTCCTGCCATTTCTTACTGGACCCTGCAAAATTCCCAATACAAGGAATACAAAGACTGGCTACTTGCTTGGAGTGGGTGAAGGGAAAACTACAGCAAAAATAAGCAAAATTAATAGATAAATAATCCTGCCACTTACATAATTACAGACTGACCTATTACAGCAACTCCAGTAACAAGGAAGTACACAGTTAGGATTCTGCACATCTCCACCTTCAACCTTCATTGTGAAGCAAAAGAAACTGATACACGGACCATTCTCTCCCCTGGGGGTACTTACTTCCCTGAGTCCAGAGTTAACTGCCATATTTCTGTTCTCAGAAAAGCTTCAAGCCTTCCCTGTTACCCTCACCTTGCTCCTTTCCAAGGCAAGAGATTTAACGAGCTCACTCCGGACATGGGAAAACCTTAATGCAAGGCAGAGAGCAAGCCCAGGAAGAATGGGAAACAAAGTAGGAGAATTTTGATGTAGAAGAGGCTGAGGTAGAGAAAGGTCCAGAGTAGTAAAGGAAGGAGGAGGGGGGCTCCAAAAAGGGATAGAGACCCAGTTTGGTCTGAGGAGGACAGCAGCAGAGCAGGCTCCTGGGACTGTGTAAGATCAGTGACAGGTTGTGAACTGGATTCATGGATGGTGTGTGCAGAAAGGAATTATAAGTTCTTCAAACTCCCCACATCTTCTAAGTTTGCCAAGGTTAATTGGAGAGTGAATCAAGGTCCACAACATTTTAACTATAAAAATAGAACTGCTCATGCCAAGTAAAAGTTTTTGCTGAGGGTGAATCTAGGAGGCAATCCTGTAATAGTCCCTCCTCAAGAGATATACATCACAAATTGTGACTTTGGAAAGAATTTTTGTTTCCCTCAATTATGACCCTGACATTTGTGGGCCCTGGGGCAAGAGAATAAATGGAAGCCCATATACAATAGCTCTAAATATTTAAAAGTTATAAATTCATCTAACAAACTATTAAGTAAAACTATCTTTCTACTTTGGCAAATATAACTTCATTATGCAAAATAAAAATATGTATAAAGGTATCTTTCTTATGGGGCTGATACTGTGCCACATATTAAAGGCAACTGAATTTAATTGTTATTAAGTTCTATTCTGGGTGTTCAATTATTAAGACAGTGATGTTTAGATGAGTAATAAAATTAGGAAATAATTATTCTATGATTACATATTTATTGCAAAAATGTTTTGGCCTTCATTTTAGCAAAATTACTAATTATATTGCCATAATCATAATTTTACTTATTTTATATTCTATTGATAATGATAATCTAAAGGAATGGAAAATTAAATGGACTAGTATTCAATCTGCTTTTATGTTTAATATATTTAATCAAAAATACAAACGAAATTAAATGGTAAAAAATTGAACTTAAAATCATTGTTGTGTTTTCAAAAAAGTTATTTTTAATTATTCAGAAGTATTTGTTAAAATTAAAAGTCAAAATAGTAATTATAATTATACATTTTAATTCAAGATTATTTTTAAAAACTAAAATCTTATGTTCTATTTTAATTAAACTATCTCGACTGCATTTATAAAAATAATAGTATTTGTAATGTCAGGCTTCAGCATCCACTTAGTTGCCAATATAAACCATTGGTGACACAGTTCATTCATGAGGTCTAGAGTAGACTGGTGTACATACATGTTTAGCAGTAATACGGATAATTTAATGTAGCAAAATATTCCTCAGCTTCCATAGGCATTTGCTGTGAATACCATGATAACTTGCAAGTATTTCTAAAACTATAAATTGGAAAACCAAGAGTATAAAGAAAATGGATATTCAACATAAGTGGAAATGATGCTTCTTTATGCAAGAATATATTGCATTTTTACAATCTGAAGGAAGGATTTGTACAAGTTAATTTGTCTTATCTCTGACCTAAGCTCTTCTAGCTCTCAAGACTTCCCCACATTCCATAGTAGCGTCTGGCTCCTATGTCAGAAGCACTACAAACCACAATCTTTTTTAAACTATTTTTTATTTCAGTAGGTTTTTAGGGAACAGGTGGTGTTTGGTTACATGAGTAAGTTCTTTAGTGGTAATTTCTGAGATCTTGATATACCCATTACCCAAGCAGTGTACACTGTACCCAATGCGTAGTCTTTTATTCCTCACCCCTCTCCTACTCTTTCCCCTGAGTCCCCAAAGTCCATTGTGTCATTCTTATGCCTTTGTGTCCTCATAGCTTAGCTCCCACTTATGAGTGAGAACATACGATGTTTGGTTTTCCATTCCTGAGTTACATCACTTAGAATAACAGTCTCCAATTCCATCCAGGCTGCTCAACCCAAAGATCTTTACGATATTTGGTAGAAATCATCTTTTGTTTGAGTACATTGGAGATGTGCAGAAACATTTTCTGAGCCTGAATAGGGTCAGCCCCAAGAGGGGATGATTAAACTTATGGATCATGCTGCAACAGTGTGGAAGAATAAATCCCAATTGACAGAAGGGCCACATGTTTTTTAGTAAGTTTATTTTTTCAGTATTTTGATATGCAAGGCCACTAAAGTAAGGGTCTCGGGCCCTTGTTGTCCAAATCCAGGAATATTACTGGTTTCTTTTAATGATCTTGGTCACCAAGATGATCACTCAAATCCTGCATCATGTATCATATATTTTTAAAAACAAATCTTATTGTCATAACAGGAAGGATTACATCGGAGTCACAGCAGCTTAATAGACAAAATTAATTTTGAGTTAAATAGCCTTATGGTGCTAATAATGGCAGAATAAACATAATGACATATATTTTTCCTTCTCCATTCCCACCATCTCAGAAAGGTGTAAGAATCAAAGATAACGAGGTAGTTTGTTAATGACAAGTGCTGGCACTCATGCCCAAAGTCACATAGCTATTTGTAGACACTATTTCCTCTGTTTGCTGGAAAATTTGATAGAATCCTAATTCAGTGTATGGTAACACTAGATAGTAGGGTGTCTCCTGGATATCCCCTGTTTCCTGGGACATTCTGGGACAAAGGTACGTCTGTCAAAAAGCAAAATTGCCCAAACTAACAGCTTGCCAAATGGCATACCTTTTCTTCTTTCCCATGAATCCCCTTAACCAGCCCCACCACTTTGAGGATCACCTTGTCATCTGACATTACAGGCAGGATGTTGTGACTGGCCAGATTTGAATTAGAATATCATTGAATTGAATTTCAGGCAGTCAGGCAGTCCCTAAGGAGATACAAGACTTTCAGCAACACAGGAAAATGAGATCCCAGAATATCTCTTTCCTTTTCATGTAAGACATCCCATGCCCTGTCCAGAATCATGTCCTGGCCCTTGTCTCCAGAATCCAAGCCCTAAGACTTCCCCAAAGGCAGCACCACATGAGTTTCAGCTGCAATCATCACATCTTCAGAGACTGGGATCTCTATTTTCCTGAATCAATTTAGCATACAAGATGCTTCAGTTTATGATTCTGCATGTCATGAGTCAAAGGTCTCCAGGATCAAGATGCTATGATAGAAATACCTCCTCTTTAAGAATGCTATCTTAGGCCTCTCCTCCAAAATAATGTCATACCAATGAAAATTATGGACTGTTTAACTTAGCATCCCAAATCCATAAAGGCAATGTCTCTTAGTCATTTATGCTTTCTACAGAGACTCAAATCTGCAAGTTGTGCCAGCTACAATGAGATTTACTAGGCAAGTATCATTTTTTTCAGGGCTAAGTTTTCCAGAGGGCTCAGCTGCTAGAGCTCTGAAGGCCAGCTAAGCCAGAATTTTCAGTCTGCAGGCTCAGGACCTACCTTCTGAAGTAACACAAGAAACCTGAACCCAATAAAAAACCACTATGTACTCTCAACACACTCTCAGGGAAAGAGAGGTCTGAAAAGTCTTGACCAATGTGGAGAACCTAAAACTGAGACCTTGAAGCATGGAGACTCAGTGGCCTTCCTCTTTGTCTGAATGAATGAGATGCATTCAGACCAGGTAGAACCAAGTGATTGCTGCTTCTTTGGAGTCAGTAAGCCAAGGAACCTAGGATACTGGAGACTGTGAAGAAGAAAGTGAGGCAGATTTGGGCAAGGTGGGGAGCTCCATTTTGCTTAGAAGCATTCCAACATAGTGTGTTGAATGGACTAAGAGCATGGACTCTAAGGCCAAACTTCCATAATTAAAATCCCAGTTCTGCCGCTTAGTAGCCACACAACCTTTCACAAGTTATTTAAATACTCTGTGCCCTGAAAATGAAAATAATAGTAAGTAATAGTAGCTATTTTTTGGGTTATTATCAGCATTAAATGAATCAGTAACTGTCAAGATTTTAGAACAATGCTTGGATATTACTAAATTTTCCATTAATATTATTTGTCATTATCATTCGCCATCATAATCATTACTAGCTCTTGGAGCTGGGCCATGGCAGTGCCTGGTGGCAGACTCTGCTCTTCATGCAAAATGATGACACTGAATGGAAGATTTCCTAAGGCTGAGTTGGTTCCTGGTCTTTGGAGGACTGATGAGCAACTCCTTTATAGAAGATACACTCCCATTTTTAGGAATCCCAGCTGACTTAAATATCCAGCTGGCTAGTAAAGTCCTCTACTTTTTAGACATCTGCTTCTAAAGGGCGTTAACATGTAGATAGGGTAGGAAAGGATTCTTGAAATGCTATTGCAATGAGACTCCTTCTCAGCCAGGAACTGTTCAAGAAAAAAGAGATCCAAAACTTGCCTTTCTGATGGAGATCTTCTCTTCAGGACCCCATTCCACGCTTTGGCCAAAGTTTACAGCTTATGGGTATAGGGAGTGACCATTTCTACAGTTGTGGCTTAGCTGTCTGCTTCAACATGGTTCACCTCATTCATGATGTACAATACAATAGAGAACCCTGATGCTGACATTGGAACTCAATTTCTTCATAGCAACAGCCATAGGCAGACTGTGGAACCCCATGATTTTTACTACATTATTTAAAGCGCTTCTGTCATCTTGCAGAAAGAAAATAATGCAAGATGAAAATGTGGAACTGCACAAAGAAATTAAGAACACCAAAAATGGTAACTATGAGAGTGAACATTAAATATTTTTTTTTTCAGGATGGGCATGGTGGCTCACTCCTCTAATCCCAACGTGGGAGGATGAGGCAGGCGGATCATGAGGTCAGGAGATTGAGACCATCCTGGCTGACACAGTGAAACCCTGTCTCTACTAAAAATACAAAAAAATTAGCTGGGTGTGGTGATGGGTGCCTGTAGTCCCAGCTACTCAGGAGGCTGAGGCAGGAGAATGGCATGAATCCGGGAAGTGAAGCTTAGAGTGAGCAGAGATTGTGCCACTGCACTCCAGCCTGGGTGACAGAGCAAGACTCCATCTCAAAAAAAAAAAAAAAAAAAAAAAAAAAGATTTTTTTTTCATTTTTAGCATTCTTTACATATTTGACTATTTAAGGCAAAAATAATACTAAATATTTTTTACAGACTGCAGTTTATAGACTATGCAGAAGTGAAATATACAACAATAGTACAAAAAGGGAGAAATTGAACTTTTCTGCTGTAATATATGAAGTAATATAATATCATTTGGAGATAAACTGTGATAAGTATGTATTATAACTTCTAGCAACCACTCAAAAACTAAAGAGCCAATGAGCCCATAGTGGAGATAAAATGAAATGATAAACAATAGTCAATCCAAAAGAAGTCAAGAAAATACTAATATAGAAACAAAGAACTGATCATACAAAGCGGAGATAAATAGTAAGATGGTAGATTTAAACCCAAACCTTGATAATTACATTAAATATAAATGGTCTAAAAAATCTAATTAAAATGTAGAGATTGTGTAATTGGATAAAATATGAAACTCATTTATATGCCACTTAGAGAAAACTACTTTAAATATAAAGATATAGATTGGTTGAAACAAAAAGGACATATCATGCAAACACTAGTCAAAAAGAAGTAGGAAAGAGCATGGGCTAAGACTCAGAATTGAATCTTAGTTTTAGTGCCTAATCGATATTGAACTTGAACAAGTCACTTAATTCATCTGAACTTAATTTTCTTCCATTTTTTAAAAATGGGAATAAGATGCCTATCTCATAGGGTTGTAGTAAATCTTAATGAGTCAAGGTAAAGTATATGACTTAGTCCCTAGCACATATTAAATGCCTAACACATATTAATGTTGTTGAATAATAATTACTACTGTCTCTAGGTTCATTGTAAAAACTTTAGATGGGGACCTCTGAAATAGCTTGCCAAATAGTCAAGATATCCAGGAAGTTTCCAATTTAGTCTGGGCCATGGGATTCCAAGCCCACCTGCAGAGGACATTTGTATTTTGGTGGCTGAAAAATGAAATTCAGTCTGCAGTATCAGTTGCTCAGGCAATCGTGGTTGCTGAGCTGTGGAGCTCTTAGAAAGGATCGATTGGTCTTTAAGTGGAGCTGGGACCATCTGTTATACCCAAGCTGACTGGAGGCTGGCTTCTCTCAGCCCCCAAGGAGATGGGATGTGTCCCACTTGACAGGGAGATAGCTTGATAAGTGAGTGTAGAAAGGCAGAAAAGACACATGGAAGCTGCAGGGCACATTTACTGTCAGTGAGCAAACAAGAAAAGAGTGCCCATTCTCCCATTTCCATTGTGACGTTACGTAAAGATAATATAACACAGATGCTCAGGATAAATAATTCAGGAGAAAACAAGAGATATAAAACCCGAGCGCTGTGAACAGCAGCCAAGATATCTGTGGAAGCAGCTCTTGCGCACGCTCATTCTGACAAAGTCTGTGTTTGAACTTTATGTCCAGATGTGAATCCTTAATAGGAAAGGGAAATCATAATAATTCCTTGGGCTGGAAGCTGTGTGATGGGTTTGGCTGAAACTGCTTCCTCTAGCACCTGTTTCTCGGGATTTTGCCTTTTTCTCTTTGTGTGTGTATGAAACTACCTGCCCTCTCTCCTGTTTCCTCTTCACAACCTTCACCCAGAAAGCCCTAAGTTATTAGATGTCTTGATGTCTCTTTGGACAACAGAGTGTCACATCCCTATTTTATTGAATAATGATATTTGATAATTATACCATAATAATAATACTCAGTAATCTTTATTGAGCACTCAGCACATGGTATTATACTAAGTGGGCCTGTTTTATAACGTTAAATCCTTCCAAACACCCACCCTTAGAATAAGATCCTGTTGTTTTTCCCATCTTGGAATAGGAGAAAATTAAGTTCAAAGAGGTTAAATAACTTACTCAAGGCCATATGGATAATGTAGTTGAGTAATAATTAAAAGCTGGGCAGTCTGAGCCCAGAGTCTGTTCTCTATTTTACTACTGTATAAACTAATGCAACAGGAAAATTATTTCAGTGCAAGATGATGATCCAGTGTTTGGCCAGTGTTTGTAGAGGTAAGCAAACATGCCCTATAGTGATTAACAGCATGGGCTTCAGCACCAGGACTTCTGAGTTTTTTAATGCCACTGCCTTCAGTTCGTAGTTGAGGTCTTATGGGCAAGTCCCTTACCTCTTTGAGCCTCATTACCCATCAGAATAATAGAGGTTAATACCCATCCAAATAATAGAGATTAATACCCATTAGAATAATAGAGGTTAAGAAAATACCCACCCCATGCATCCCTCGGAGGATCAAACAAAATAACCCATGTATAGGACATAAAACCGTGCCTGGAATATACTCAGTAGTGGTTGGTGAACAGTTGACAATGGATGAGGCATTGGTGGTAAGTAGTCACTCTTCAGGATCAGCAGCAAGCAGAGCTCAGCTCCTGACTTTCCTGCTGCATATGGGAATCAGCTGTGTAGTTATGCTGGAGGAAGCTAAACTGAAAGATGATATGAATAAATTAAAAGAGAAAATCTGTTTTAGATAATAATCAGTAATTGTAATATTTTAAAGAAAATTATTTCTGAGGTGTTTGGGGTGGCAGATGAAGGTTATTAACAATTTTACCCCTTCTAGTGATGTAGTTACACCCCCACAGGGTGGCAGATGAATCTTGTGATAAGATGGGATGTGAAACAAATATGACCATCATACTTCCTGGAAAAAAAACAGCCTTGTCAGGGATGAAGGTCCACTGAAGCAGTGGCCCAAGGAATTTTCCACTGGGAGCCCGGGGGAAGGTGTATCAGAATTAAGATACCCACTAAGTTTGGAGAATGGAGTGATCCACAGGCCTTTTTCAGTATCTAGGGGCTTGATTGATAGACAGCCCTGAGCTGTGTTTGTCAGTGGTACACAGCAAGATAAGGTAATCACCACAATACATGTCCATGAACCAAGCTGCAATTTATGGTAGAATCAAATCTAGATGCTACCTTTTTATCATTAAAATTATAAAGGGAATAGAAAAGGTCATAAAATCAGATGTCATTACCAAAACCACTGATTGAGGAGGAAATAATACCACCTTAATATTTTCAAACAATAGCATAGCAAACATCTCTACTGCATGGAGACCAACACACATCTTGGAAACACCTATTTTTATTAATCAAGTGATAACAGAGATCAATCTTATTTGACCAGAGCCCCCAAACTATAGATTTTATAAATGGTGACAAATAATGTAATTTGTAACAAGTTTTAATGTTTCATTTTTATCCTATTGTGATACAATATACTGAATGAAGAAGGGCTTATACTTTATATACACACAGGAGTGTTCGTTTAATTATAGATCAGGGGACTGTTTTACGAACCAGGCTGTCTAATAGAAGCCCTTTTTAATACTTCTATGATTAACCTCTTTAGATAAAGTCCTAATTTAATTATCTTATAAAACCAGTAAATTTATAGTGAGGTGTGAGTGTTTTTGTTTGTATCCCATAGCACTTGCCATTTTTCCTCTAATTTGACATTTAATTATTTCTTTAGACTCTTATTTTGTGAGTGTTTCTTACCCACCCCCACCCCCAATTATGTTTCAAGAAGTGAAAGTTAGATTGTACTTGTATCTACATGGTAATAGCACTAGCAGAGTGTCATTTTCATGTCAAAACTGTGTTGTATGTACTTACTAAATGAATAAGTGTCCTTATCCACCCATGCATACATTGATAAACACACACACACACACACATCTCAAGAGTGCAAACTGATAAAAAGAAATGGCAAGTAGAATTTTTTAATATCATTACATGGTTACCTGAAAATTTACATGACCACTCATTTACCTTAATTTACATACGAGGCAATGGAATTACATAAATTTTCTAAAAAAAAAAATAAAAACAAATAGCGAATACTTAGCACTTAGCTAGGCACTGTGACAAGTACTTTATTTGCTTTATTTAATTCTATCCTTAAAACAATCCTGAGGTATGTTCTATAATCATCTCCACTTTACAAATGAGGAAACTGAGGCTTAGAGGGGCTAAGTAACCCTCCTAAGTTTTTCACCTAGTAAAATGGGAGGGAACTGATGCAAGTCCAAATCTCGCTGTCTCCAAAGTCTGTTTTGTTAGTCACTTCATTAACCTGTCTTTTTTAGAGGTAATGTAGCCAACTCATTCACCTCTGGGTGAGATCCAGAGAGGTGGAAGGGACTGCCCACCATTTCAGAGCAATCTTTTAGAGACACAGCCAGGACAAGAACATACCTCCCCTGATTCTCCATCCAGTGCTTTTTATTGCCCCCCTGGTTCTTGAAAGTTGCTTTTTCTTCTCCCTGACTGTCACAGATATCCTCAGAGTGGCAAGGGCTTCACATATTATTTCCGTTTTGTTTCCTTACCTTTAATTAGCAGTGTGCCATGGTCACAAGGGTACAGGGCTGGCTTTGGTGAACACCCTGCTTTTGATGAAGGCTGTGAGAGACAGCAGTATCTCTGGGAGCATGTTGAAACCACAGCAAATTCCCAGAGGACTCAGGCTGGTGGAGTACCAGTTGCTAATACCATCCTAAAATTCCCCTAGATCCTCCAAGATGTCTCAGGGCACGTTTAAGAGCCCAGGCCTGCACTTGCATGTGCCGTTTCTCATGTACTAGACCAGATGCCTTTCATTTTGGAGTCAACATCTGGTGTTGTCAGGGTATTTAACAGTTGCTGATTGTTAATGTGAACAGAATATACTAATCACTTTTCCCAAGCTTTTTAAAGGAGAAAGAGGAGGAGAGGAAACAGAGAAAATGTTTACTTGTAACAATATTTAAATTCGTCATTTGTTTTGTCTTTCTCCCCTTTAAACTGATCACAATGCAGCTAAATATTGTGTGTAATCATCTGCTTAGCTCCTGTCTCCATCTCCATCACTTAAATTTCAGGATGACAGCAACTATGTCTGTTTATTCACCAGTACTGCATTCCCAGCACCCAATTCTTGAGTCAATCAGCACAACAATCTGACTTAAAAAGACAGGGTCTGAGAGTGACCAAGAGAACAAGGCAGCATTGTGGACACATTTACTGAAGCTACAAAATATTGTCCTTTTGTAATAGGCTTTAGGTTGAAATTACTGTTGACTTCAGGGGTGCTGCTGAAACGTTTGTTTTTGAAAATGTGCTGCACACACATAAAAATGGAAAACACTGGTGTAAAATTGGAGTAATGAATTCTTTTCACGTTAGAAGGTAGAAGAGAATGAACTAGTTGAATTATAGAGTAGCAGCCTAGAGTAAAAGCTAATCCCTAATACCTGTTTCCTATAACAAATTAGGAACAACTGAGTGTTTACATAGCCCATGAGAACAGAGCAGCACCCTACAACTCTAGTGTGGCTTATATGCTTACACCAAAGCCTACAGAGTCATCATGTTGGAATAGAAATGTTCCTGGGTGACCTGAGAACTTGTATCTGCTGAGAAGTGGAAGGATGTATGTATTTAATCCCACCTAGTAGCCTGCACACAGAAATGCTGACAGTTGCAGACAATTTTGGGTAAACCAATGGGAAAATTAGCCTTGTTCAAATTCTCACACAAACTCTTAGTCGCTAAACCCAATTGAAATCTCATCAATGCAAGAAGTAGAGATATGAGAGTCATGTGCAAGAGAGTTCCAGCATTAAGTACTGATGGTCCTTCATTGATAGAGTGAGTTCTGTTTTGCTGGGAAGGAAAATAATGATCAGTGCTTAACTTTATTCCTTTCATAGTACCATTTTTAAGTGCGTGATTGTGAGAGAAAATATCAGATCTCTCCTCTGAAAAACAATACCAATAAAAAATATTTCAAAGGAAGATACAACAGTGGCCTCTCTTCCTAAAAGGTTTTATGCATTTCCTTTCTTGGATGAAGCTATAGGTTTTTATTCACATATGATAAAGGAGTGTTTGGTGGTTTTTGTGACCTTCTTATTCAGGGCACTGTTTTCTACTAGAACACTGAGAAAATGATGTCTTAAAAGCCTAGGATTTTTCCCCCCAATTTGTCCTCATTTGGTAGAAAATTTGAAGGAAAACTAAGAATTATGTTTTTGACCTTTTATTCTGGTTAGTGGGATTTCTTTTAAGCCCAAGTCGCATTGGCAAAAGAATTCTACACTTTGATTCTACAGTGCAGTGGCATTAGAGTATGACATGGATGTGACATTTAATGTTTCACGCCTTGCATATTAATGGAGGGGGGTGTTAGAGAAAGATGTCCTGAGGGTGAAGCAAGACTTATATTTTTCTTCAAATCTTCATCGCTTTTCTGCTTTCATCGCAGAGGGGCATTATAATGGTTGAACAGCTGCAGGCAGACATCTCTTGGAATCCAGCAGCAGCTCCGAGATTCCGAGAAAAAGTTTAAATAACATTTTCTACAGAATTCACATACTTACAGTTAATATTTTGGATCATTTCAAGAAAATGTAATCGTGAACTCTTTCCACTTTTTTTCTATGTTGCCATGACAACTAGGATCAGATTGTGTTCATAAGTAACTCAGTGGTATTGCATCAAGTGCCTTACCAGTAAGCAAATCACTTATAACCTCATCTTTCCAATGAAAAATATTGTGGCTACTCGCTTATTTCCTGTTCCATCCTTAGCAGAATAGGTTGTTTTAAGGGTTTTGTTTTGATTTTTTTGTGGTGATATTTGGATTGATAGCCAGACAAATAACTAGTCACCCCTTTGAAAGCATTAGGCAGATGGTCGGCAGGGGGTTGATAGGAGAAAATAAAGGTATAGATCAACTGGAAATTAATAAATCGGATACAGATCAAAGTTGTGACTCTGACATCATTAGCAGCCTGCTCTCATTAACAGAACTGACTACCCTTGTTCAGGTATATAAATTCTCCCTTTTTCAAATATTTAACATTTTGGCTCTACGTGGAAGCTATGTATGATAGTGCAAAGACAAAAGAGGTTACCTCATTGAAAATGAAATCTCTCCATATTAGAACTCTTTTTTTGCCCCAAGAGGGTTTCTTTTCATACATCTGAAGAGAATTGATATCCAGCGTGCTTATTAAAATGACCATATCATTTACTAGGGCTGGTCTCAAATCCTAGTTACATCTACTAAGAAAATTATTCTCAGAGAGTGGTCTGGCCACTAAAAGTACCTGACCGATTTTACCTCTGCCACTATATAAGTGGTAATCTCTTCCAAGACTAGTATATAAAGAAATAGACAACCTACTCACAACTTAAATACCTAAGGGAGTGCAACATCTTGAAGATGAAGATTTGAGCCCCTCTTATGCAAAAGTAATATTTAAAAGTCTTCTATCTTAAAAGGAGATAATGCCTGTTTGCCTTTTCCTTTTTATCTATCCCTGCCAGTTCCTAGGCACATGAAATTCAAACTTTCACAAGCTGATATAGGATGAGTTATTTTAACAGCAATAACAGCCGCACACATCTCAACACTAGTTTAATTTCTTTTGGGGAATTGTAGTGGGGAATAAAGCATTTTATTTTCCCTATTCAGAAAGAGAGAGCATTGTTGGGTTTTCAGGAGAAAATTAAGTTATCTTTTCTGTTTTGTTTTTCTCTGACACATTCTCTCTTTCTCTCTGTCTCTCTGTCTCTCTGTCTCTCTCTCTCTCACACACACACACACACACACACACACACACACAAAACCCAAACTCACACATTCAGACATGAAAGATTTAGTTTGCACGTTTCAGACCTTCAAAGTCAGAGAAGATGGCTACCAGCACTGGAAGTTAGAGGATGACAAGGTGGAGTGCCTTAAACCAAAATTGGGCTTTCCATAGAAGAAAGAATTGATGCGTTTCCAGCATGTCAAGGAGGTCATAGGGCCACAGTGAGGCAACACATCTGTGGTGGAGACTGCACATTACATTTTACATATTTGTGAATAACTGCAAAAATCTCCATGCCCCAGTTTGGCATAGAGGGAGTAGAGTCATTCACCTTTGAATCATTATGAGAGTCTGAACAATGAGCATTGAGGTTAGGGTTCAAAGCCAGATTTTTTTTTTTTTGAGATGGAGTCTTGCTCTGTCACCCAGGCTGCAATGCAGTGCCATGATCTCAGCTCACTGCAACCTCCACCTCCCTGGTTCAAGCAATTCTCCTACCTCAGCATCCCAAGTAGCTGAGATTACAGTTGTGTGCCACCATGCCCAGCTAATTTTTGTATTTTTAGTAGAGACAGGGTTTCCCCATATTGGCCAGGCTGGTCTTGATCTCCTCGCCTCAGGTGATCTGCCTGCCTTGGCCTCCCAAAGGGCTGGGATTACAGGTGTGAGCCACTGCGCCCAGCCCAAAGCCAGATTGAATTAATTGAAAATGTGATTTTACTTGCACCCAAGTGTAGGAAGTACGTTTAAGCCAATCATAAAAATTATTGACAGTGGAGTGTAGCTGTATTTTCACCAGTGTATTAGTATATGTCTTAGGGTTCTCTAGAAGCAGGTCTTGAGACAAGAATTCAAGTGCAGATGTTTTATTTCAGAGGTGAATCTAGAAAATCCCAGTAGATGAATGAGTAGTGACACAGGAAAGGGGAGGTAGCCAATAAAATGTACGTTGTCAAACCAGTTATCATGTGAGTAGTGGAAACTTAGTCCTGCTGGGGAATCCTGAGGATGTCCATCTTCAGAATTATCCTACCTGTAGAGTAGAGAACTTGGGCATTTGTCTACCAACTTACAATAGTCGTTGTTCATGGCTGCTTCCAACAGGAATTATTCTCAGGATTTCCAACTTATTCAATGAGGCCAAGGAGCCTCTGGCCACCAGAGAAAGCCCTCAGGCCACTGGAATTTGAGGGTGCACTAATTCCAAGGAGACACGAGTAGCTTCCCCACTTCCACAGGATCTATTACAGTTTATGATGCAATCAAATAGCTCTCCATTTATAACAAGTCAATAGCCTGGTTTTATTTCCCAGATGGAATCTTTTCAAGCAAACAATGAAGATTTTCAAATGTTACATTTTAAGTGTAGGAAACACAGTCTTAGAGATAGAATGGATCAGAAATAATCTAGGTTTTCCCATTCATTTTATCAATAAGGTAATGGAGGTCTAGAGAAAACAATATGTTCAGATTTCCTCTCATGATTGATATACCCTGTATTAGCAGCCAGAGGTTCTGATTTCCAGCCCAACATTGTTTTGACCAAATTATATGGGGTTTTACTGCCTTTTGTGTGTAGCTATTGGTCAAAAGTGGAAATGAAGCCAAATATTACACAATATATGACCTGAGTTGGCACACCAGTAAGACTGTTATTGTCACTGGGTCATTAGAATATAATGTCACCCTACTTTTCTATTTCTCAATGTTCCTTCCAAGTTACAGTGGGATTATAAACCATCCCCCTTCCCCAAGTCTTATATTTTCCACATTCTATGGCATTGCTGTGTCTCCCTCAGATGGTGTCTTCCTCTGCTTGAAATGGAGTTCCACTTTGTAGCCTCACCAGATATTTTGTTAGCAGATAGGTGCATATTGACCCTTTCAAGTTCGTCACAAATTTATTACTTTGGTTCCTGCCTAATAGCATTTCACTCCCACATCTCTTATAGCATTTATACTGCAGTTTGCATGATTTTTTACCTGTTTGCATCCATACATCGATTGCAGCATTGTAGGTTGTTTTGAGAGCAGCAGCCTAACATCATTTAGGATATCCCAGGTTGTGCTGAGGTAGTAAATGACCCCAAATCTAAATGACTTATAATAAACAGTTGATTTCTTGTGCACATTTTATTGCCATCAAAAGTCAGCTGAGGTCTCTCCTGCAGATTGCCATCATTCTCATTCAGAGACCCAGACTGGCAGAGAAGATGCTATCTGTAACATCGTGCATTGTTTTACGGGAGAGAAGGAAAGTATAGTGTATTAGTCCATTTTCACACTTCTATAAGAAATACCTGAGACTGGGTAATTTATAAAGTGAAGAGGTTTAATTGACTCACAAATCCTCATGGCTTGGGAGGCCTTAGGAAACTTATAATCGTGGCAGATGGTGAAAGAGAAGCAAGTACCTTCTTTACAAGGCAGCAGGAGAGAGAAAGAACAAAGGAGAAAGTGCCATTTTTAAACAATCAGATTTCATGATAACTCACCATCACAAGAACAGTATGGGGGGAACCACTCCCATGATCCAGTCACTTCCCACCAGGTCCCTCCATCAACAAGTGGGGATTACAATTTGAGGGGAGATTTGGGGACACAGAGCCCACCCAAACCATATCAAATGGCAAAGTATAGAGTGGTCTTTGATCCTCCTACATGGCAACAATGTATGTCATTGCTCTGTTTCATTGGTTAAAGCAATTCTTACTATATGCTACAATATTTGTGAGCTTTCTTAATGACTGTCTTTGTATTCCCCTTGCCTGGCAAACTACAGGTGTTTAATAAATGCTTGATGAATAAATAAATAAGTAAATGAACCAGCAAATATTTATATACATTTCTTATATTTGTTTGAGATGCATAAACTATATTGGGTAACGTAAATTGACATACACTAAGGTTATTATTTTTTTCCTTCAATAGCAGATTCATCATCATCACGGTGATCATTGAGCCTTGTGTGCCAGACATCCAGCCAAGTGCTTTAGAGATTCATTTAGTCATCCTAACAATCCTGTAAGATATCTGTTATACCATTTCTATTTTATAGTTGAGAAAATTGAAGTACAGAAAGAGAGGTTATCATTTACTCAAAGTCCTATTGTGAAAAAGTGGTGAAATCAAGTCTAAATTCATGTCTATCTGGCTCCAAAGTCCATGTTACTAGCCACTTTTGTTACACCGTTCTCCCTTAACTTCCCTTTCTGAACTTTTCATAGCCTAGGTAAGGACAGTTCCAAAAATGTCCTAGCAAGATCATTTATTGCAGTCAGTCCACAGGTAAATATGAAATCAATCAACAGAAGTACACTGGCTAAGAGAGGCATTTTCAAGCTGGCACTGTCCAAAAGCTCTTCTAATATTTGGTATTTTACACTTTTTCTAGCTCTTGACACTGTGGTTACCAAATGCAAAAACCTATGGTGTCCACCGGATGCTTTTACAAATACTTAAAGAAGTCCAAGATTATTATCTGGGGCAAACATGGACACTTGGCCCACTGGCTGCCTATTCTGAAGCAACAGAAATTGAGCTGGCTTTCTGCCTGTCAGAATCAGGCTCAGCTTATAAACAATCACAATGTAATGATCACCCTGCCCCCTAGTGGAAGGGATGTGTGCCGCTGTCCTAGGTTCTGAAACAGCAGTTAGCCATGAGTCACAGCAGTTTCTCACATCCTGGGGTTCCAGGCGAGATCCTAGTCTGACCTATGACAGTGCGCAGAGTGGCTCTTCATTTCTTTTGTCCATCTTGATAAACAGTAGAACTGATTTCATGTAATTTGTATGGTTCTGTGTCTTCTTAAACTTACTAATTTTGTCTAGGAAGTGGAGAACACATCTTTTTTTCCTCTGTGTATTCTGATCTTAAATGTTTATGTCTCCTCAGGTCTTGTGCAATTGTCTCAGTAAAAACATGGAATAAATATAATAAAGGTGGTAGAGTAACCACAAAGTAGTAGATAAAAACACAAGCTTTGGAACCAGTCCAACCATGGTTGAATCTGAGCTCTCAGATCGTTACTAGCTGTGCAACTTTGGGAAACTTTCCTAACTTCTCTAAATCTCAGCTTTCTCATCTTTAAAATGGAAACATGACTGTGCCTAACTCAGAAACTTATGGGAAACCTTAAATGAACTAATGTTTGTAAAATATTTGACACAGATCTTGCCTCCTGATAGTATGCAGTAGTTATTAGCTGCCACTGTCATTTTGTAGCAGCTGTTGTTTTTATTAGTCTTACATTTTTTACTAGTCATGAAATTAATTTTGATATGACACCTGTCAAATGTTTGCTTACTGTAATTAATATTTTGAGGAAGAATCCATGGAAATTGTTAACTATCCATTTCCCCATTCTGTAACCCACTGTTAAATAAGGTACGCAGAACACAGAATACCTAGATTATATTATCTCGACTGTTTCTCCCCACCCCCTCCAAAAATGCCAATTTCATTTTCACTCCCACTTACTATAGAAGATTGTAAAAAAATTTTTTCTTTCAGGAGTCCTTGCTTCCTGCAAAGTTGAAAATATTCTTCACTGTTAGCCCATGAACCTTTTATAAGGATCAGTTGTAAGAAAGTTTTTCTCAAGGACACTTTTCTGTCTTCTTTTGTTCAAAAAATGTGAATATTATGTAACCTAATGTGGATGTTGCTCTGTCTTAGCAGCTAGGAAATGTATAGCCAAACTCAGCTTCTGATAGTCGTAGTGAGTTCATCTCAAATGCCTGATATTACCTGCACTCCATTCTCCTGCAGATAATCTTTATTCTGTTTTTATAATTAACTGATTTGTCTTTGCATGCATAACCTACCGAGGTTCATTTATTTGTCATTTATAATTCTTATGGATAATCAGTCTATTTTGCACTAAATTTTGTCAGCTGCTATAAATATTTTAATATAAAGGGAGTACACATTCTAGATATATAAATAAACCATATTCCTAACTAACTTAATATATTCCACATAACAAGTGTATTTAAGGAGTTATTATGGAAAATAAGCAGCTAATTTTTATATTACCATGAATGAAACAAACTAGAACTAGAAAATTAGGTCAGCATGGTTCACTCGGTGTTGTTTCTTATATAGGCAATTAAAGTATACAGCAGCGAATACCAAAAGAAAAGCATGCTGGTGGGGTTAAGAACCTGGGCTCTGACTCAAAATGTCCATGGCTTTCTTTTGTTAGCTGTGTGATTTGGACAAGTTACATGATTTTTGTGTTTGTTGCCCCTTATCTGTGAAATAGAGTGGTTATGAAAATTAAATGAGATATAAATTAAAGAGGCCTGCTACATAGTAAGTACTCAATTAATGTTAGCAGCTACTTTGCCTAGAATGACCAAAAACAAGAGCTACAATTAGGCTGGGTGCAGTGGCTCATGCCTGTAATCCCATCACTTTGGGATGCTGAGGTAGGCAGATCACTTGAGGTTAGGAGTTCAAGACCAGCCTGACCAACATGGTGAAACCCTGTCTCTACCAAAAAATGCAAACATTAGCCAGGCGTGATGGTGTGCACCTGTAGTCTCAGCTACTCAGGAGGCTGAGGTGGGAGAATCTCTTGAACCTGAGAGGCAGAGGTTGCAGTGAGCAGAGATTGGGTCACTACACTCCAGCCTAGGCAACAGACTGAAACCCTGTCTCACAAAAGAAAAGAAGAAGAACTACTATTACTGTTAATATTGTTGTTGTTATCCTTCTCTGGCCACCCTGTTTCAAGTTGCAAGACAAGGAAACAAAATCGAACAGCATTTATTATCTCCCTTCCCAGTTTTATTTTTCTCTATATAATATTTATCACCATCACATACACTACACATTTTACCTATTTGTTTGCTCATTTTCTATCTCCCCTACCAGAAAGTAAAATGTAAACAGAGATTTTTATTTTTTTTTTGTTTCATTTTCTTTCATATTTTCAGCACCAAGTACAGTGCATGGTATGTAGTAGATGCTTAGTAATTATTTAATGAATAAGTAAATAGATGAATGAATAGCCTATCAGGGGTAAGTACTTGTAATGGCATTTGGTGGGACGCAGGACTCATTAACCCAGAATACTAAAATTATAACAAAAAAGGTTAGATGAGACTACTTGAACCCTAGATAATTCCTCATAGAACCAACCTGAGCATTATCATTTGTCACAACAGTGAAATTCTAAATAGTGAGTTTTGAAGATCAATTTTAAGATTCTCCTTTTTAATAAATTGGTGAACATTTCAGCCAGTATGACTGACAGAAGTTCTTACCACATTACGTGTTGACAGCATGTTCTCTGTGATTAGAGAGGGTGAAGCCTGTGTACGTCAGCCACTTGAACAGGGTGTCTGTGTCTGTTGCAAAACCTCAGTTAACACATTTTGTTTCATCATTTAATTTCTGCGTATCCCTTGCAAGTTTCTTGCTTTTCTGCCTAGCCATGGCCACTCCTTTTATCAGGGTTGTTATTATACTCTTTATCTGTGCCCTCAAAAAGTTCAGGCTATATGAATGTAGAACCCTCATTGACCACAATGTTCAGGTAGAGACCTGTGCTTGACTTCTCACTCCACCACTTACTAGCTGAGTGGCCTTAGTCAAATTATTTATAAACAGTACTTTGGGAGGCCAAGGCTAGTGGAATGCTTGAGCTCAGGAGTTCAAGACCAGCTGGGACAACATGGTGTAAACCCTGTCTCTACCAAAAATACAAAAAATTAGTCAGGCATGGTGGCTCACGACTATGGTCCCAGCTACGCAGGAGGCTGAGGCATGAGAATCACTTGAACCTGGGAGGCAGAGACTGCAGTGAGCCGAGATCGCACCACTGTACTCCAGCCTGGGCAACAGAGCAGACACCTTATCTCAAAACAAAATGACATATATATTACTGTTTATTTATCTGTAAATTGAGACTGAGGATCATCCCTGATTCTGAGACTTTTGTGAAGATTGCATGAAATAAACCATCTAAAGTGCCAAGTGTATAATAAATGCCCAATGTTAGCTTCTATCATGCATTTCTAATTATTGTGTATCCCTAATTTGACACAGCATAGTTTTTAGAGGTCCTGGGAGTGATAGGTTGACCACTAGCAAAATTGTGACAAAATTGTATGCTTGATTTTTGTCTCTTCAGAAATATGTCTGAAGACAATGGGTACAAAGAAAGGGAAAAAAGAGGTACGTCTTGAATTTGGAAATCAAAACCAAACCTCAGGGAGAAAACTATATTTATAAGAAAAACTTCTCAAAAAATTAATGATCAACTATGAGACCCAGAGCAGCAGTTGCCTTCACTGTAGCTCTGACTACCCTGTTGTGAGCCCCCAGGATCTACCCACCAGAAGCATGCTCTCCCATCAATCAGCCAGGCAGTTTCAGCTAAAGACTGTACTTAGAAATAAACAAACTGAATCTAAGGAGAAATTGTTTATCAAGCATTGATAAATTATTTGTAACTAAGCAAGGGCATTCAACAATATGATCCTTGATGACAATACCAACCAGGAAATCTTAAGCATGTCAGAAAAAAAAAAAGGCACATGAACAAAGCCGGCTTTTAGTAGTCAAAGGTCAGGATTTGAATTAGAGAAGGTACTTAGGGAATTTTCTTTGTGTTTTGTTTGAGGAGAAGCTGATTTATTTTATTTAGTTAGTTTTCTTCCATGAAATCATCTAGATAAGAGCAAGGTTGAACTCTAGTGGTGAAAAGCCCAAACTGCAAGCTATTTAAAAAAATTCCTCTGCAAATGAAATAATGGCCCTGGAATGCTGTATCTAAATAAAGAGGTTCAGGAGGCTGCAAGCTCCAGCGACAGCAGCAGATTTGATTTTAAAAGAGGAGTCTGTTTGAAAGTACCCAGGTTTCCTCCCATATGGTATGACTGTTATGGCTGCATCAAGGCAGCACACTGTTCTAGGGCAAATGCCAAGGGACGGTATTTTTAGATTTCTCAAAAGCAACCACTGAATATATATGAATCTACAAGGATAGCATTCATGAAGTAATGTGCTGAAAATAAATTTTATTACAAATTCCTTAAGCCAACCTTGACTATAACCATGTTAATAAGGAACAGGACCAGCCTGAGTTTCATTCATTCCACAAAACTGAATTAAGGCCTTTCTCTAGGTAAGACACTGTTGGAGGACATAAAGAAGCACTAGGCAAGTGTCTTGCCTTCCTGGGTGGAGGAAGATTGCCCCTTGTTGCTTCTGCAGAAACACAGGTGTAGAGAACTCGCGTCGTCAGGTTCATCAGACTAAAGAGCCTCTAAAGACTGCTGTGAATTACACCTACCCCCAGCCCTTGGAATTGTGTACTTTAAATTTGTACATGCCCACCTTGGTCTTTGCACAATATAATACTGTATCTGATTATCTTACTCTTGTTGGAAGCTAAGAATCTATGTAGATTTCATCCATGAATGAGTAGAAAAAAATCAGTATATCATTCAGAGAGAAGGGCACCATTTGCTCTTGTTGGTTGGTTAGTTGGTTGATTAGTTGGTTGGTTATGTGTTGTCCTTTACAATTTTGAGTGGGCTAGTCAACAAGTCAGGTTTAACTGCTAAGGTTTGTCATTGGGCATTATGTAAAAATGGTATTGAGTGTGTATTAGTGAGCTGATCTTTAAAAAAAGAAAAAGAAAGAAGTTTTCAAACGTTAAGACCGGTGGATCTGGCTTCAGAAATGACTGGATTTAAAGACGTAAATGCCATATTATTATCCCTATTAAATCCCTATTATTCTCTATTATTTACTTTTTCCTCTTCTTTTTCTCTCCATCTCTCAGCTAATTCTCTTGTAGAGAATTATGTTGGCTCCTGTCCTGCCATAAACAGACTTTCTCCATGAGACAAGGAGTATAGATTGGGCCTCTTAAAAGTCACAGCCTTATATAAGAACGATACAATGGACTTTGGGGACTTGGGGGGAGGAGTGAGAGGGGGGTGGGGAATAAGAAACTACAAATATGGTGCAGTGTATACATGGATGATGGGTGCACCAAAATCTCACAAATCACCACTAAAGAACTTACTCATGTAACCAAATACCACCTGTACCCCAATAACTTATAGGGGAAAAAAGTTACAGCCTTAGATCCACAGCCTGCGAAGCAAGGGAAGTCTGTCTCCCAGATTCATCATTTAATTCTCAGATGTCCTCTAATTGGCCTGGCTTAGTTCACATGTCCATCTGGTAGATAAATTGTGAGCCACAGAGGCATACCTCTGTGCTAGGATATACCATGCCTATATCAGAAGAAGGTGGGATAGAATTTTTTCATGTCAGGCCACCACCTTAACTTGAATCTACTCTGAGGTGCTCTTTAGAAAAAGAATTATGTGCTGATATATATTTAAGTTTTTTTTAAGTCTAGTTTTTTTTATTACAGTGTCTCTCAGAACCTTAAATATGCTACTGTGTGTTGTGGATCTTCACGAAATGAACATGGAATGCAGCATTTATTATTAATCTTTTTTTGTCCAAATGAAAGTCTGCCACTGCAAATTCATAAGACTTTGACAAAGCACAGTTTGGTCCATACAACTCTAGAGAAACAACACTGATAGGCCATTCCCCTTCCAAATGTTATTAATAAGCACTGCCCCCCTAGATTTCTGTTTCTTATAACCAGGATGTCTGATTAATAGAGCTATTCTGATTTATATTTTACATCTTCTCATCTGTTTAACAAATGTTTATTGGGTGCCTAGGTATGGTTCTCGGTGCTGTAGATAGCAGTAAATAAAACAGACAGCATGTGGGCCCTGGCAGAATTGCATTCCAGTAGGGAGACTAACAAAAAACCAAAACAAAAAATATTCAGTAAGTCCTCACTTAATATCCTTGATAGATTCTTGGAAACTGTAACTTTAAGTGCAATTACATATAATGAAACCAGTTTTACCTAGGTTAACTTATAGCAACAGGAGTTAAGTTCCCTCGGCATATTTCTAGTCACAAAATTGCCAAACTTCTAAAGAAAGACCCAAAACCCTTTTAATATTAAACATTGAAATTAATGTGAACTATACTTAATATTTTTAAAAGATTAATCAAAACAAGATAATGATTTATCCAGTTTTTCCAGTTCAGGATCTCAGGTGGCTGGAGTCTGTCCCAGTGGCTCAAAGCACAAGGCAGGAACTAGCCCTGGCCAGGACACCAACCCACTGTAGGGTGCACTAACACACCTACACGTATTCAGATGGGGACCATTTAGACACACCCATTAACCTGACATGCACAACCTTGGGATGTGGGAGGAAACCGGAAGACCCATAGAAAACTCACACAGACATGGGGAGAACATGCAGACTCCACAGGATCAATTACTTTTCTCATCAACATTGTAATCAAACATTGAACAAAATGCTATACTTCAAGGACCTGCCGTATAATGTGAAGCAATGATAAATGCTTCAAAGAAAAATAAAGAAGAGAGGAAAAGAGAATAAAGAGAGAGCTAGATGCAGTATTCTGTTCATGGAAGGCTTCTCTGAGAGAATGAAACTTGAGCATAGTCCTGACTGCTAAGTGGGAACCAGCCACTTGGGCATTCCAGGCAGAGGTACTAGTGCATGCAAAGCTTCAGGGGTAAACACACACCAGCATGCCTGGGAAAACGCAAGAAAGCCAGTGATTAAGAGAGGTAGGAAACCTTTATTATTACCATGTGGTGGGGAAAGGGTGAAAGTTTTAAGCAAATAAGCAAGAGTCTGAGTTGCTGAGCTGTTCTAGGAAGACCAAGCCAGCAGCTATTGGGTGCGTTTTAGAGGTGGATTACAGGAAGGAGGAGCTAGGAGACCACAGTGGTTTAGGTAGTGTGGACATAAGCAAGGGCAGTGGCAGTGGAATGGAAGGGAGGCAATCACTGGGCTTCGTGTTACTGGGTTGGTGTATTCTACACAGGCTTCAAGGCAGATGAAAGGTTGAGAAGCATGAGTGAAGAGCTAGACTACCTAGATCCCACTGGGAAAGATGCCTCAATCACAAATTTGGAAGTCAAGAAGACTGGTGCAAGAAGGGCTCAGAGACCAGTGGGTAGTAGGGACCATGTAGAGGCTATAAACACCCAAGGAGTTGAAGGTCAAGTCACGAAGATAACTTAGATGCAAATTGCAGGCTGAGGAGTTTGCATTTGATGCCTAGACAACTGGGAAGCCACTGAAGACATTGGACCTAAAAATGACATGATCAATGCAAATATTGGTGGCAGATGGATGCCATCTCTTCCCCAGCCCATATCAGCCCTACAGTGTTCTATGTCCTACTCCCTGGAGTAGGACAAGGTACTAATCATTCATGATACCTAAATTCCAGAAGCTGCTGCTTCTGTATTCTGTAGTACTGGAAGTAAATGAATGCCATTTCAAGCCCATTGGCCCCACAAATTAGGGCCATACTAGGAGTCACTATAGCATAGTGGTTTACAATGTGAACCTGGCCTGATTCCACTGTTTCGTATCTATGTGAACCTTGCCAACCTCTCTGTGTGTCAGGTACCACATCTATAAAATGGAAATAATTATAATAGTATTTAGATCAAGGATTTTATGTCAATTAGATAAATGAATCCATGCTGAATCCTTAGAACAGTGTCTGAAACTCTACAAAAAGAGGGGGCTGTCTTTATTCAGTAGACTTGTCTACTTATCCCCACTCTTCCTGTCCCATATCCTCACCTTCCACCATAACAGAGCATCAAATAAAAACTAACAGAGAAAATCTAAATTGATCCTTATAACAAAGAATGGAGAGAGAAGCAAAGGGCACTAGATCTGGGGTTGGAGACATTTGCAGGAGAGAGGAACAGAATTTAATGTTTTAAAGCTGGACTTGCTGAGATAGCAGCCACTAGACACATGGTGCGTATTTAATTTTAAATTAAGTTAAATTGAAAATTCAGTACTTCAATCACACTAGCCATATTTTAAGTGTTCATATGGCTAGTCACTCTCCCGCTGGACAGCCCAGCTCCAAAGTGTTAGATTCTACCTCATGCATCGTTCTCTCCAACCTAGTCTAGTGGCTTGATAGCACATTCATTTTTTCTGAATGACATCCCATTGTCTGAATGTATCACAATTTATTTATCCATTTACCTATTGAAAGACATCTTAGTGGCTTTCCATTTATGGTGATTTTAAATAAGGCAGCTGTAAACATTCACACCCTGGTTTTTGTGTGGACATGGGCTTTCATATCAGTTGGGTAAACACCTAGGAGCATGAGTCTTGGAACATGTGGTAAGCCTATTTTAGCTTTGCAAGAAACTGTAAAACCTCTTCCAAAATGACTATACCATTTTGCATCCACTGCAACAATAGGTGAAATTTCCTGTTGCTCTGCATCCTTGCTGGCAATTGATGTTGTCAGTTTTTTGGATTTTAATCACTCTAATAGGAATGTAGTGGTATCTTATTATTGTTTTAATTTGTACTTCTGTGATGGCAAATTATATTTAGCATCTTTTCATATGCTTCTTTGCCATCTTTATATCTTTCTTTCTCAGGTGTCTGTTTAGATCTTTTGCCCATTTTTTCATTGGCTTGTTTATTTTCTTATTGTTGAGTTTTAAGAGTTCTTGTATATTGCAGATACAAGTCCTTTGTTAAATATGTTGTGTTAGGCCATTCTTGCATTGCTATAAAGAAATAACTGAGACTGAGTAACTTATAAAAGAAAATTAATTGGCTCATGGTTCTGCATGCTTTTATAAAAAGCATGGTCCTGGTATCTGCTCAGCTTCTGGGGAGGCCTCAGGAAGCTTACAAAAATGGCAGAAGGCAAAGGGGGACCAGATGTTTCACATGGTAAGAACAGGAGCAAGTGGGGGACGGAGGTGCCAAACACTTTTAAGCAATCAGATTTCAGGAGAACTCACTATAGTGAGGAGACCACCAAGCCATAAGGAATCCACCTTCATGGCCCAAACACCTCTCACCAGGCCCCACCTCCAACACTGAGGATTACAATCCAAACTCCATTATCCTGCCCTGGCCTCACACATCTCATGTTCTTCTCACATTGCAAAATACAATCATCTCCTGCCAGTAGTCCTCCAAAAGTCTCAACTTATTTCAGCATTACTCAGAAGTCCGAAGTGCAAAGTCTCATCTGAGACAAAGCAAGTCTCTTCCACGTATAAGCCTGCAAAATCAAAAATAAGTTTTTTACTTCCAAGATACAAGAGGGGTACAAGAATTGGTAAACATTCTCATTCCAAAAAAGGAGAAATCCACCAAAACAAAGTAGCTATAGGCCCACACAAGTCTAAAACCCAGCAGGGCAGTCATTAAATCCTGAAGCTCCAAAATAACCTCCTTTGACTCTATGTACCACATCCAGGGGACACTGCTGCAAGGGATGGACTCCCAAAGCCCTGGGAAACTCTACCCCTGTGGCTTTTTCATGCTGAGGTTGCAAGCTGCTGGTGGCTCCCTCTACCATTCTGGGATTTGGAGGACAGTGGCTCCCTTCCCACAGCTTTACTAGACAGTGCACCAGTGGGGATTCTGCATGGGTCCTCAACCCCACATTTCCCCTCTGCACTGCCATAGTGAGGCTCTGTGTGAGGGCTCCACCCCTGCAACAGACTTCTGCCTGGACACCCAGGCTTTTCCATAAATTCTCTGAAATCTAGACAGAGGCTTCCAGAGCTTCTTCACTCTTGCACTTTGTGAGCCTGCAGGCTTAACACCATGTGGAAACCACCAAGGCTTATGGCTTGTGCCCTCCAGAGCTGTGGCCTAAGCTATAACTGGGTCCCTTTGAGCCATGGCTAACACTGGAGTGGTCTGAATGCAGGAAGCAGTGCCCAAGGCTGCTCAGGGCTGCAGAGTCCTGGGCCTGGTCAACAAAACCCTTCTTTCCTCTTAGGCGTTTGGGCCTGTGATGGGAGAGGCTGCTTCAGATGTCTCTGAAAGTCCTTCAAGGGCTTTTTCCCATTGTCTTGGCTATCAGCACTTGGCTCTTTTTAGTCATGCAAACCTCTCTAATAAGCTCCACAGCAATTCATCCCCCCCAAAAAGCCCTTTTTTTGCCACATGTTTAGGCTGTAAAATTTTCCAAACTTTTACACTCTGCTCCCTGTTTAAATATAACTTCCAAATTTAAGTCATTTATTTGCTCCCACATCTAAGATTAGGTTTTTAGAAGCAACCAGGACAACTCTTAAACACTTAGAAATATCTTCTGTCAGATACCCCAGGTCATCACTCTTAAGTTCAAACTTCCTCAGCTCCCTAGGGCATGAACAGAATGCAGTCATGCCTTTTGCTAAGGCATAACATGGGTGGTCTTTGCCCCAGTTCCCAATAAATTCCTCATTTTTATCTGAGACCTCATCAGCCTGGCCTTTGCTGTCCATATTACTATCAGCATTTTGGTCACAATCATTTACTCAGTCTCTAAGAAGTTCCAAACCTTCCCTTATCTTCCTGTCTTTCTCTGAGCACTCCACACTCTTCCAACCTCTGCCTTTTACTCTGTTCTACATTTTCAGGTCTCTTTATAGGAATACGTCACTCCTGATACCAATTTGCTGTGTTAAATCATTCTTGCATTTCTATAAAGAAATAACTGAGACTGAGTAATTTATAAAGAAGAGAGATTTAATTGGCTCATACTTCTGCAAGATTTACAGGAAGTATGGTGCTGGCAACTGCTTCCTGAGGCTTCTAGGCATAACATGGCTTCTGGGGAAGCCTCAGGAAGCTTACGCTCCTAGTGGAACGTGAAGAGGGAGCAGGCATCTCACATGGCAAGAGAGAGGTGGAAAAGTGACCCATACTTTTAAGTGACCAGATCTTGCAAGAACTCACTTACCACTGTGAGAACAGCACCAACCCATGAGGGATATGCCCCCTGAGGTGACCCGAAGACCTCTCACATTCCCACAACATTGGGGACTACAATTCAACATGAGATTTAGAGTGGACAGCATCCAAACTATCTCATATGTGTTTTTAAAATGTTGTCTCCCAGCCTGTGGCTTGTCTTTTCATTCTCTTAACAATGTATCTTGCATAGCAGAGCTTTTCAATTTAATAAAATGTACTAATCAATTTTTCTTCCATGTATTGTGCTTTTGGTGCTGTATCTAAAGGCTAACCACCAACCCTAAGGTCATATAGATTTTCTTTCATGACTTCTAAAAGATTTTTAGTTTTGCCTTTTGATTTAGGTCTATAAACATTTTGAGATAACTTTTGGGAAATGTCTAAGATTTGTGTCTATTTTTATTTTTTATAGAGAGACATCCAATTGTTCCCACACTGATTGTTTAAAAGACTGTCTTTTCTCCATTGAATTACCTTTGCATATTTGTCAAAGAGCAATTGACTACATTTGTGTAAGTCTTTTTCTGTTTTATTGATCTATGTGTCTATTCTTTTTCCGATACTATGTTGTCTTGATTTCTAGCTTTTAGAAAGTCTTAAATTTAGGTATTGTGATTCCTCCATGTTCTTCTTTACTATTGTTTTAGCTATTCTAAGTTTTTTTGTCACATAAACTTTAGAATCAGTTTGTCAATATGTGTAAAATTTCTTGCTGGAATTTTGAGTAGAATTATGTTGAATCTATAGATAAAGTTGGGAATAATTGCCATCTTAACAACATTGAGTCTTCCAATCCAGGAACATGGGAGATCTCTCTATCTATACCTTCTTTGATTTTTTAAAATCAGAATTTTATAGTATTTTGCATACAAGTCAATAAATGTGTTGTTAAATTTATACCAAGTATTTCTTTTTGTGGGTGTACCACTGTAAATAGTATCTTTTTAAATTTCAAATTCCAATTGTTAGCTACTAATATATAAGACAACAATTAACTCTATCTTAACCTTTCATCCTGCAAACTTGCTATGCTCACTTGTTAGTTCTGTTAGCTTTGTGTTTATTCTTTCAGTTTTTCTACATGGATGATTATATCATCTGCAAATAAAGACCATTCTATTTCTTCCTTTCTAATTTGTATACATTTTATTTCTTTTGTGTGTCTCATTGAACTAGCTAGGACTTCCAGTATGATATTAAATAGGAGTGTTGAGGGGAGATCCTTGCCTTGTTTCCAGTCTTAGAGGAAAGTGTCCAGTCTCTCACCATTAAGTATGATGTTATCTGTAGCTATTTTGTATATGTTTTTGATCAAGTGGAGGAAGTTTCTCTCTATTCTTAGTTTTCTGATAGTTTTTTAAATGACTATGTTCAATTTTGTTGAATGGCTTTTTAGCATCAATTGATATGATGATATAACCTTTCTTCTTTAGCCTATTGATACAGTGGGTTACATTGTCTGATTTTTTAATGTTGAACCAGCTTTGCATACTTGGAATAAATCCAACTTAATGTTGATGTATAAATTTTTATACATTGTTGTATTTAATTTGGTAATATTTTCTTTTTCATTTTATTTATTTATTTATTTATTTTTCCACTTTTTGTTTTTTTAGAATGAAGATAAATCTCCCCATCTGGGCATTCTGAAGGGGAATTTTATTTTCCTTCTTTTCTTTTTTTTTTATTATACTTTAGGTTTTAGGGTACATGTGCACAATGTGCAGGTTTGTTACATATGTATCCATGTGCCATGTAATATTTTCTTGAAGATTTTTGCATTTTTCTTCCTGACATATATTCATGTATATTTTATCTCTCTTGAAATGTTTTTGATATTGGAGTAATACTAGATTCCTAGGATATTTCAGAAGTGTTCCCTCTGCTTCTATTTCCTAGAAGAGACTGTGGAGAATTGGTATAATTTCTACCTTAAATGTTTGTTAGATTTCACCAGTTAACACATCTAAGTCTAGCTTTCTTTACTGATTTGAATTATTAAATAGACATAGGGCTATGCTGGTTATCTATTTCTGTGCATTTTGAAAGTTTGTGTCCTTCAAGAAATTGCTCTGTTTAATCTAAATTATCACAGTGGTCATAGAGCTGTCTGTTTATAGTATTCTTTTATTATCCTGTAGATGTCCAATGGATCAATAGTGATGAACTTATGTTCATGTCTGATGTTGCAACTTGTGTCTTCTTTGTTTTTTTTATTGGTTAGCCTGGCTAGAAGTTTGTCAATTTTATTGATCTTTTCAAAGAGCCAGTTTTTAAGTTCCATTGATTTTTTCTTTCGTGTTTTTACTTTTATTGATTCTTATTTTAATTTTTATTATTTCTTTTATTCTGCTTGCTTTAAATTTAAATTGCTCTTTTTTGCTCAGTTTTCCATAGCAGAACTTTAGGATACAGAATTTTGATAATTCTTGTTTTTGAATATGTACATTTAGTGCCATAAATGCCCCTCTAAGAACTACTTCCTCTGTGTCCCATGTGTTTTCATAAGTTGTATTTTCCTCTTCATTTAATTAAAAATATTTTAAAATTTTCAGTGACACCTCTTCTTTGACCCATGGTTTATTTAAAAGTGTATTGTTTAATTTTCAGATATAACTTTCTGTTACTGATTTTCAGTCTAATTCTCTTGTAGTCTCAGGACACATTTTGTATAAATTCTATTCTTTCAAATTTATTCAGGTATGTTTTATGCTTGAGGATGTAGTTTATCTTGGTGAATGCTCCATGTGAACTTGAGAAGCATCTGCTGTTGTTGGATGGATTATGCTATAAAATATCAATTAGACCAAGTTGATTGATGGTGCTGTTCAGATCATTTATAATCTTATGACTTTCTGTCTGCTTAGTGTATGACTTACCAATAGAGAAATGTTGAAATCTCCAACTATAGTGATGGATTTATTTGTTTCTCCTTACAGGTATTCAGTTTTTGACCCATGTATTTTGGTGTTCTCTTTGTAGGTGCATATGTGTTTAAAATTGTCATGAAGTTTTTGGAGAATTGGCCCCTTTACAATTATAATAATGCTCATCTTTGCCCCGATAACCATTCCTGTTTTCAAAGCTGCCTTGTCTGAAATTAATTTAGCCGCTCCAACTTTCTTTTGACTGCTATTAGGTTGGCATATCTTTTTCCATTTATTTTCTTTCAGCCTGAGTCTTTATACATAATGTGGGTTTCCTGTACACAACATATAGTTGGAACTTGTTTTTATGTCCACCGTAACAATCTCTTTTTAATTAGTGTTTATAGAACATTCCAATTTAAATTCATTGTTTTCATGGTTGGGTTATCATCTACTATGTGTCTGTTTTCTATTTATTGAATTTGTTTTTTATTCCCTTCCTAGCTCTCTCATTTTTCTGCCTACTCTGTTTTCAAATGAGCATTTTACATAATCTTATTTTATCTCCTTTCTTAGCATGTCAACTATATTTAAAAATTTATTTATGGTTGCCCCAAATTTACAATATATATTTTGACTTAATAGAAGCTCACCATCAAATAATACTGTACTTTTCACATGTAATGCAGGTACATATAAATAGGATATTTCCAATCCCTCCCTCTTGTGCCATTGCTGTCGTTAGTTCACTTATCCATATCCTATAATCACCCAGTATATTATTGTTATTATTACTTTCAATACATACTTATCTTTTAGATTAATTTAAAATAATAAAAATACAATATTTTATTTTGCCTTCATTGATTTCTTCTCCAATGCTATTCCTTTTTTGTTATAGTTCAAGTTTCTTACCTATATCATTTTTCTTCTACCCAAAAAACTTATTTTAACATTGCCCGCAGGACAGGACTTTTGGTAAATTCTCTCCGTTTTTGTTCATCTGATGAAGTCTTTCTTCTTCATTTTTGATGGGTAATTTCACTGTATACAGAATTCTGGATTGGTGTTTCTTTCTTTCAACACTATATTGCTGCTTGGGCTGCCATAACGACTACCATAGACTTGGTGTCTTAAGCAACAGAAATTTATTTTCTTATAGTTCCAGAGGCTGGAAGTCCAAGACAACTTGGTTCCAGCTCATTTGGTTTCTAGTGAGGGCTGTCCTCCTGGATTGCAGATAACCACCTCAATAGGTCCTCACATGGCCTTTCCTTAGTACATGCAAGTGGAGAGAGAGAGAGAGAACTCTGGTATCTCTTATAAGGACACTACTCCTACCAGGTCAGGGCCCCACACTTATGACCTCATTTAACTTTACTTCCTTAAGGGGCCCATGTCCAAATACAGCTGCACTAGGGATTAGGGCTTCAACATATGAATCTGGGGAAGACATAAACATTCAGTCTATAACGCATACTTTGAGTATTTTCTTTCACTCTCCTCTTGTTTGCATGGTTTCTGACATGCAGTCCACTGTAATTCTTATTCTTGTTCCTCTGTAGGCGAAGTTCTCCCCAGTCCCTGGCTTAGTTTCTTTTTATTTGTTTGTTTTGCATTTTGTAATGCCTTATAATCTTGAAAGAAGAATAAATCAAGATTTACTCTTTGTCTTTAACTTAGTTTAAATATGATATGCCTAGCTATGGTTTGTTTAAAAGTTTTTTTGTTTTTTTGTTTTTTTTGGTTGTGGGGAGTGGGTTGTTTATGCTGTACACTGCCTGGTGTCCTCTAAGCTTTCTGGATATATAGTTTTGTACTTGTCATTTTTTTTTTTTTTTTTGAGACAGGGTCTTACTCTATTACCCAGGCTGGAGTGCAGTGGTACGATCTCAGCTCACTGCAACCTCCGCCTCCAGGGTTCAAGCGATTCTCCTGCCTCAGCCTCCCAAGTAGCTGGGATCACAGGCACCTGCCACCATGCTCAACTCATTTTTATATTTTTAGAAGAGACAGGGTTTCATCACGTTGGCCAGGCTGGTCTCAAATCCCTATCCTCAGGTGGTCTGCCTGCCTCGGCCTCCCGAAGTGCCGGGACTGCAGGTGTGAGCCACTGCACCAGGGCCGTCATTAGTTCTGAAAAGTTCTCAGCCGTTATCACTTCATCTATTTTTTCTTCTCCATTGTCCTTTTATTTTCCTTCTGGTATTCTAATTATACATGTGATATACCTTTTGCAGTTGTCCCACAGTCCTTGGATATTCTATTTTGCTTGTTTTTAAAGAATTGTTTTTCCTCTTTGCATTTCAGTTTGGGGACTTTCTACTGACATATCTTCCATGCTGTCACTGTGATTCTTTCTTCACCCCATGGATGGCATTCTTCATTTCTGTCATACTGTTTCTGATTTCTCATTTTGATTATTAGTACCGTTTCTATTTCCTTTTGATTATTTCTGAGAATTTTCACCTCTCTTTTTATCTTACTATATGCTCTTGTAGGTATGTTGTCTACTTTTCATTAGAGCTCTTAACTTCTTAATCTTCATTATTTTAAATTCCTTGTTTGGTAATTGCAACATCTATGTCATATCTAAGTTTAGTTCTGATGCTTCCTTTATCTCTTCAGACTGTGTAGTTTTTTGGTTTGTTTTTGTTTGTTTGTTTGCTTTGCATTTTGGAATGCCTTATAATTTCTTGTTGAAACCTGAACACTTATTGGTTATTAGGAACTGAATTAAATAGCCCTATAGTGTGAGGATTTGTGTTAATCTGGCCAGAATATCAGCTGTGTGTAACGTTTGCTGTACCTGTAGATGCCAGCAGCTTCAAATTCCTCTAGAGTCCTTGTTTGAGTTTTTCTTCTCTCTTGACTTTGGGCTTCCCCCAGTACTCCATCTCAGAGAGAGTCTGTGTCTTGCAACTCAAACATAATCTGCTGTTATGATACCAGAGCCCTGTTAGTTTGGTAACATAGTGTAGGTAAGGGGGCACATTCTATATCCTTCCAATTAGATGTCAGTGTTTTAGTGGACCAGTAACTTGGGCTCTGACTTTCACAAGTGTGTCTCCTTCTTTTCCCCTGCTGAGTAAATTTCATTATGTAGAAGCCTCTGGGCATATTTTACAATAATTACACTTCCCCTATTCCTTCCAAAGTCACAGGGCATCTTTCTTGGATCCTCACTGTGAGAATCTGCCAGAGGTTCCTAGATACATCTAGGACAGCCATGAAGGTATGAGTCCCCCTTAAGATGCAGCTCCCAGGAATTTCTCACTCTTAATACTAGTAAACATTCAGCTTCCAGCAATTCATCAAACTTTCCATTTTAAAGTTCCTACCAGTTTATAGCTCTAGCTTTTGCTCCAGATAAGCAAATCTCAGCTGTGTCTCTCTGGACAACCCTATCTCTCCTGATTTTGGGGTGACAGTTTGTTTTGCAATTGTGGTACTCTGATGTATCCAAAAAAAGTTGTTGATTTCCAGTTTGTTCGTATTTTGCTTATTGCAAGAAGGAGGATGTTGACTCTGAAGTTCTTTACATGTCCAAGCTCAAACCAGAAGTGATGGCATAGATTTAAATGAAATCACCATATCTAACAGAACTAGGATGAGTTTCATGGCTTAGGTGAGTTAACACAAGAGGAGGCAACCCAGGATCCTCATCTCATCTGTGGCCTTTATGCAATTTAAAATACACATCCAAAAGCTGAAACAAAGAACTGTTTTATCTGTTTTTTGGTGCTGCTGTTAATATTACTCTATTCAGAAAAGGGACACTATTACTTTCTCTTTCCACCATGAAGGTTGTAACCCTGAGTTTACACAGATGGTTGTTTACCCATATCCCTAGAAAATGGCTTATGTGACTCATTTTCTGCTCCCTATGCTTCCCTACACAAAAGATTGAGTAAATTTATGTTTATATAATGTCCTGAGACTCTTTTGTTGTTTAACAAGGTAGTCAGCCCCAAGCAATGTTCTATTTTCCTCCAAATAGATTCTGGAGAAACCCCAGCCTTGACTCTGACAGTGACAGACACCTCATTCAAAACTCATAGATTTCCCTTGTGCTCCATGGCTGTTTCTATGGAGCAGAAACACGTTTTGGCGACCTATTTCTTATTAGCTTGTTCTAAACATATTCAAAAGCTTCAAGGTTATGACCATAGAAGGTAGAATCACATGCAGTAACCTCATCTATAAAAACAGTCTCTACAGAATACAAGCTTGTGTGGCTCAATATGAGTATTAGCCAGGGAGAGCTATTTGTTACTTGCAAAAAGCCACAGGGATCATACAACAGAGCACAGACATAACACCCAGACTGTCTGTGCTCTGTACAAAATGAAAGAAAAGTCATGGGAAAAAATAGGGTCCATCACCTGTACTGCACTCTAAGTTGGCTGGGTGGTTTATGATCATTCATTAGTTATTCTTCACAGCACACATTTGAGAAAAAGTACTGGGTTCATTCAGAGGGAGGAGCGTAGACCTTGAATTAAGCATTGTAGCTTTTCACTCCTTTTCCATCCTTCTCTGCAAGAATCTCTGAATGGGTATTGCTCTCAGATGATGGAGAGCTCAGATTAAAAGAAAGATATGAATTTTCTGCTCACAACTTGCATCTGGTAATACTAATTCTCCTTCAGAGAAATACAGAAAGAGTATATGACTGCAGCCTATTGAAACTGAGGATGCTTTTTTTCAGGCCTCCAACAGTTTTGCTTCTGGATCTGGGCCCCGACATATCTTTTCAGAGCCATCTTGCTGCTGAGTTGTTTACAGTTGTTTGCAATGGTAGATACTCTCTCAATGGACACAATTTAAAATTTTTATCAAGATGAGGAAGAGTCTGGAGTTGGACAATTACAGTACTTGGCTAATAAGAATATTGTAAGACATCAATATCATTCATCTGAAGTTTTTGCCTGAGCTGTTTCAGAAAATTGCTTCAACTCTTCATTTTACTCTTCGTAGGAAAACACCATCCAGATGTAAACAGGGGGCTTATGCTGTATGAGTGTCTGGGAGAAGCGCAAAATGTGCTCTGTTCTGAAAGCGTGCTCAGAAGTGGCTGTTTCAGGGAACTATGCTGCCTGTTTCCAAATGAAGCCAGATCTGCAGAACCAGGAAATCACAGCTTCTTGGAAGAGGGCCAGAGACAGAGCAAGTTCTATGAGCTCTGGATTGAATCAAGGGCTTTATGAGTACTTTGGAATTTTTTAGAAGAGCAGAGGGCTGTCCATCGTAGAAGCCAACCTCCTTCTCAATTTGGGGTATGTTCTGATTTGAAGACAGATCAACTCCTGTTAACTTAACCCTTATAAATTTTCCCATAACATCTCAGGTGCTCAACTCAAATCTCCTAAACAGGATACACAGCCGCTAGGGAGAGGAGGCCTTGGCTTCCCGCAGAGTGGTATAGTTATTCATTCAAAGTACCAAGTCATTTCCTAGTTTTGCCATGCATTTCTTATATGTGGTGGAGAAAGTTATTTATTGCCTCTAAATCTCCATATCCTCATCTTTCAAATGGGGTAATAAGAGAATCTATTGTGGGGAGTTGTAAGATTTAAATTAGACAATGAAGCAGTGTATTTTCTGGAACATAATTAGTGCTCAGTAAATATTTAATGCTACTGTAGTTCCAGCAGCAGCAGCAGGGATGTTGCTGTCATCTTACTTGGATGAATTGCCTTGTGAAAATATCTAACGCCATATGCTGGTTTGGGTGTGCCTTGTTAGCTGAGATCCTGAACAGAACTGAGAAGTAAGCATTTTGATTACCCTTTCTCTGTTCTTTCCGGTGGCAGGGGGTGTCTTTCCCTTTCACACTCAGTCTCTCTCTTGGCAAGGACAGCAACACTAACAAGTTGTTCATACTTTATTGTAAATTACTTCAAGTAAAAATCCTCCCAGGCATATTTGCATTTGGAAAACAAAAAGAAGAGTTGATTTTAAGAGATTCTCCCGCCTACCTCCAATACGTACAATAGAAGTTCAGACACAGAAATAGTTATCAGTGAGATGGAGGAAATAAAACCCCACAGATAACAACATGCAGGCACACACAGATGGCACATACCTGAAGATTAATTCTGTGTAGTATAACATTTGCTGACTGCTGTCATATTGCTTATTTCTAGGAGACAAGTTTGAGGTTATAATGTTGTTGAAGCCCCACGGCTTCTTGAAGAAGGTTTAAATAAAACTATATTCTTACTAAAAATGGCCTTTATCAACTCTATGCCCATAAAAAAAACCCCCAAATAAGAAAATAATGTTGGCTAAAGATCAGATATTAAGCTGAAGCACAGCTTTTGAATCTAGTTCTTTTGTGGCAATTGGCCGATTTTTGCACCTGTGTGTCTCTTTGATCTTATATATTAATAAAATCTTTGGTGTTAGGGACACTTAAAGGCAACTGCCATGTCAACCTAGTTTGAAAAAGCCAAAGTTATGGAAATAAAGTTATCTCATAATTGAATTAATCATAGATGATTTGAATGATGAAACAGTGAGTATGCTATAAGATGCATGTGATCTATTGAGACTTTGAAAATATTGTTTTGATGACTTGACAAGAAAAGAATTCTTTGGAAGTTGTTCTTAATTGGACAGACATTCTTTGTCCAATTTAGTTCATAGCTGAATGATTTTAAATGGGCCTAAATGCTTCTTCAAATTGGAGATAGTTTCTGTTTTGGAGCTGAGATACATACATTTTCAGAAAGCCATGTGCAAAGTAAACTCAAGCCTCTCTGGAAAGAGTGTGCTATACTTGTTGAAATTTAAAATATGTCTCTGGATACTTTTCAGTGTGAGAATATCTAAATGTTTAGTTTAAGGCTAAGTATTTGTCACACAACTCCCCACATATTGGTCGGTGCATTGACATCATCCATCCTGAATTACAAGTTAGTTTGTTCAAATCATTTACTCCTCTCTGGAATTGAGATCCTTACAATAAGTGGTTGAGAGTTCTACTGAGCTGTGGTCTCAATCCATTGTCCTCTTAGGCATTGAGCACCCATTGCCAGATTCCCACCTTGACCTCTAGTTGTTACTAAGATTAATTCCCAGCTTTGATGAGTAAAGTGGCCCCCTCTCAGACACTTTGGGCCAAATCCCCCTTGGACGCTAAAAAAGATGACAAACCTATACTTCTTTTCTGGAAAAGACAAAAGGGAACCTATTAAACAGGAAAAGAGGCAATGCAAGATGAGAAAAAAAAAAAAAACAGAGCATGAAGCATCTGGTCTACAGTTCTGTTCCTTCACTGCTCCTTGATTAAATGATAACAAAGAATGCCCCAGGACTCTCAGTTTCTGGAAACTCAGTTGGGGCAAAGATCTATTACTTAGGTTGATTTCAGTTTTCTTGGTTTCTCTGCACAAAAAATTATGAAGTCATTTATTTACGGTTGAATTTTTCACAGCTTCAGGTCTATGGAGGAAACCACTGTTGGTTACAGGTACCACTTTGACTGGTATCACAAGTAAGAAAGAGCAGCAGGAATATGGTGAAAGTAGGTGCAGCAATCTAGTCTCTTGTTATCTGGTATGCAGAAACACGTGACCCTAATGGATTACAGGTAAGACGAATGACACTTTAGCCCCTCCCTACAGCCTGAAGTAGTCTCACCTACTTGCTCCATGTGTTATAAATAAATTATAATTTTTGATGTATCCATAGTTTAAAAAGATTAGGAAGGATTACTCTTGATCAGTCATTCTTAATATTTAGCATGCATCAGAATCACATGGCAGGCTTGCTACAACAGATTTCTGTCCCTTTCTCCAGAGTTTCAGATTCAGTAACTCTGAGGCTTGAGAACTTGCATTTCTAACACATGTCCAAGTGGTGCTATTTCTACTAGTCTAGGCAGCAGTTTTGAGAACGACTGCTCTAGATGTTCTTAGAAACAAACAAAAAGAGTGTGATGGAAGAAGTAGACAGTAGGATCAAAGAATCTGAGTCATGTCTTATCATATCTTGGATTGCTAGAAAGATACTAAATGAGACGCAACTCTTAAATCTATCTTCAAAACTTCAATTCTGGGAATCATGTGCAGTCTATGATCCTCTGATTGCTGTGTTTCTACAGTCAATTTTTTCTGTCATATTTTCGATGTCTACTTTCCATCCTTAAGGACTTACCCTTACTTAATTCCATTCATCAGTTTTCAAAATTGAATCTATTTAAACTCGAATTCTTTGAAATCTTGTTCCAGGACTGCAGGGATTTCTAGGAACACAGAATTTTCAGTGCTAAAGCCAGGAAAGTCCCAGGAAAACCAGGATCAATTGGTCACCCTACTTTCTAGTCTGGCCAAATTTTAATCACCCCTGAACTTCATGAGCATATACTTTTTTCATTCTAAATCACTTCTAAAACACTAAGTAACACCTACACCAGGAATACACAATATTCTCTTTTGTCTAAAGATCAAGTTGAATAAATAAATGTAAAGGCCTTTTTATAACATCTCTTATCTTCATATTTTCTTCCTATTAAAAAATCTTATCTATTGTCCTTTACAGATTATAGGAACCATTTGACAAGGAAAATGATTTCTATGCTGTTATGCTGTAAATATCCTGTATATCTGGTGGGGAGAAGAAGATATTTGACTTTATACAGCTTTCTAAAAGACAAATTTGAAACACTAAATTAACCCTGACCTATAGTCAAAATTGGTTCTTAAAACTCAGATGTTTGGGAGTAAACAAAACCATTTATTTCTGAAGGCTTTCCACATCATCTCTCTTCTGGGAGATTAATTCCATGAACTTTTCTAAAATAGTATGATTTGCCAGCAGCAGGAAAAGTGTAACCAATTAATTATAGATGTATGTTAAATTACTTTCATTACCATCCCTGGTTTAGGAACAGGCTGGCATATATGAGTGGAATGACTGATCAAAGAGTTTTTTGGTCTGTCCACATGGCACTAGGTACTTTTGTTCTGTTTGTAACACTGTTCTCAGATAAGGGAGGAAACCAAGCCTGGATATAAAGGGCTATTTGCCGATTCCTGAAAAGGAAATGTATGACAGGTCCAATATGAGGAATCCAAGTATAAATGTAGATGTAAGCTTCATTCCCATGGGTTCTACTAGTCTGGTGTCTTAGTCTATTTTGTGCTGCTATCACAGAATACCTGAGACTGGATAATTTATAAAGAATAGAGATTTATTTCTTACTGTTCTGGAGGCTGGGAAGTTCAAGGTAAAGGGTCTCACATCCAGCAGGGCCCTTCGTGCTGCATCATCCCATGGCAGAAGGCAGAAAGGCAAGAAACTGTGCTCAGAGAGGGTCAGGGCAGGAATTACGTTTCTCCTGCCTTTTTTATTCTATCTGGGCCCCCAGCTGATTGGCTGCTGCCTGTCCATATTGCAAGCAAATCTTACTCACTCCACTGACTCACATGCCAATCTCTTCCAGAAACACCCTCACAGACACACTGAGAAATAATGCTTTATCAGTTATCTCAGTATTCCTTAATCCAGTCAAGTTGAAAACTAAAATTAACCATCATCCTTGGGGCTTCAGAGGTCACATAAACACCAAGACTTTCTCCAACTTCAAGTAAACCTTCAGTCCTCAGTCCTCACTGCCTTTTTTGAAGCCTCAGTTAATCTGTGGAAGGCCCTAGGATCTCTGACACACATTCACAAGCTGCCCTTTCCGTTTCTTCTGCTCTGACCTCCTAGTTATGTTGTAGTTGCTGTTGTTTTTATTTTTAATTTTTGTGAGTACACAGTACATGTGTATGTTTATGGAGTAAATAAGATATTTTAATACAGGCATACAATGTGTAGTAATCATATCAGGGTAAGTGGAGTCTCCATAACCTCAAGCATTTATCCTCTCCTTGTGTTAAAAACAATCCAATTATATTATTTTAGTTATTTTTAACTGTAGAACAAATTATTGTTGACCTACAGTCTGTTGTGCTATCAGGTGACTCTGTTGTGCTATCAAATATATAATCTTATTCATCTGTCTAACTAGATGTTCTTACCCATTGACCATCCTCAATGTCCCCCCCACCCCCACTACCCTTCCTAGCCTCTGGTAACCATCATTATATTCTCCGTCTCCATGAGTTCAATTGTTTTAATTTTTAGCTCCCAAATGTGTGAGAACATACAAAGATTGCCTTTCTGAGCCTGGCTTATTTCACTTAACATAATGACCTCCAGCTCCACCCATGCTGTTGTAAATGACAGAATCTCATTCTTCTGTATGGTTGAATAATACCACATTGTATACATGTACCACATTTTCTTTATCCATTCATCTGTTGATGGACACTTAGGTTGCTTCCAAGTCATGGCTATTGTGAACTGTGCTGCAATAAACATTGGAGGGCTGATATCTCTGATATACTGATTTCCTTTCTTTTGGATATATATCTACCAGTGGGATTGTTGGATCATATGTTATATTTTTAGCTTTTTGAGGAAATTTCAAACTGTTCTCCATAGCAGAAGTACTATTTTATGTTCCCACCAACAGTGTACAAGGGTTCCCTTTTTTCCTTCCCAGCATTCATTATTACCTGTTTTGGATAAAATCGATTCTTACTGGAGTGAGATGATATCTCTTTGTAGTATTCATTTGTATTTCTCTAATGATCAATGACATTGAGCACCTTCTCATATACCTGCTTACCATTTGTATGTCTTCTTTTGAGAAATGTCCATCCAGATCTTTTGCCCATTTTTAATCGGATTAGATTTTTTCCTATTAAGTTCTTATATATTCTGGTTATTAACCCCTTGCCAGATGGGTAGTTTGCACATCTTTACTCCTATTCTGTGGTTATCTCTTCACTCGTTTGATTGTTTCCTTTACTGTGCAGCAGCTTTTTGACTCAATGTGATCCTATTAGTCCATTTTTGCTTTGATTGCCTATGCTTGTGGGGTATTACTTAAGAAATCATTGCTCAGACCAATGTCCTGGAGAGTTTCCCCAATGTATTTTATAAGTATTTTCATAGTTTGAGATCTTATATTTAAGTCTTTAATCCATTTTGATTTTATTTTGTATTTGGTGAGAGATAGGAATTGTTTCATTCTTCTGCATATGGATATCCAGTTTTCCCAGAATCACTTATTGAAGAGACTGTCTTTTCCCCAGTGTATGCTCCTGGCACCTTTGTCAAAAATGAGTTTACTCTAGATAAATGGACTTATTTCTGGGTTCTTTATTCCGTTTCATTGGTCTATATGTCTGTTTTTATGCCAGTACCATGCTGTTTTGGTTACTATCACTCTATATTATAATTTGAAGTCAGGTAATGTGATTCCTCCAGTTTTATTCTTTTTGCTCAGGATACCTTTGGCTATTATGGGTGTTTTGCGGATCCAGAAAAATTTTAGGATTTTTTTCTACTCTGTGAAGAATGTCATTGGGATTTTTATAGGAGTTGCATTGACTCTATGGACTGCTTTGGGTAGTGTGGACATTTTAACAATATTCATTCTTCGAATTCATGAACATGAAATATCTTTCCATTTTTTGGTGTCCTCTTCAATTTCTTTCATCAGTGTTTTATAATTTTTATTATAGAAATCTTTCACTTCTTTGGTTAAGTAAATTTGTACCCACGCTATTTGATTTGTAGCTTTTGTAAATGAATTTACTTTCTTTATTTCTTTTTCAAATTGTTTGCTATTGGCATATAGAGATGTTACTGATTTTTGTATGATTTTTTATCCTGCAACTTTACTGAGTTTGTTTAGCATTCTAATAATTTTTTGGCGGAGTCCTTAGCTTTATCCAAAATAAGATCATATCATCTGCAAACAAGGATAATTTGACGTCTTCCATTCCAATTTAGATGACCTCTATTTCTTTCTCTTGTCTGATTGTTCTAGCTAGGATTTCCAGTACTATGTTAGGTAACAATGGTGAAAGTGAACATCCTTGTCTTGTTCCAGATATTAGAGGAAAAGCTTTCAGTTTTTCCCCATCCAGTATAATACTAGCTGTAGGTCGGTTGTATATGACTTTTATTGTGTTGAGGTATGTTCCTTCTATACAAAGTTTTTTTAGGGTTTTATCATGAAGAGATCTTGAATTTTATCAAATGCTTTGTCAGCATTAATTGAAAGGATCATATGGGTTTTGTCTTTTATTCTGTTGATATGATGCAGCACATTCATTGACTTGTATATGTTGAACCATCCTTGCATCCCTGGGATAAATCCCGCTTGGTCATGATGAATAATCTTTTTAATGTGTTGTTGAATTAGATTTGCTAGTATTTTATTAAGAATTTTTGCATTAATTTTCATCAGGGACATTGGCCTGTAATTTTCCTTTTTTGATGTGTATTTGTATGGTTTTGATGTCAGGGTAATACTGGCCTTGTAGAATGTATTTGAAAGTATTCCCTCTTCCTTTATGTTTTGGAATAGTTTGACTAGGATTGGTGTTAGTTCTTTTTTAAATGTTTGACAAAATTTAGCAGGGAAGCCATTGGGACTCAGGGTTTCCTTTGCTTGGAGACTTTTTATTGACGCTTCGATCTCATTACTTGTTATCGGTCTGTTCAGGTTTTGAATTTCTTCATGGTTCAATATTGGTAAGTTTTATGTGTCTATGAATTGATCCATTTCCCCTAGGTTTTTCAATTTATTGGCATATAATTACTCAGAGTAGCCTCTAATGATCCTTTAAATTTCTGTGGTATCGGTTGTAATATCTCCTTTTTCATCTCTGATTGTATTTATTTGGGTCTTCTCTGTCTTTTTTTTTTTTTTCTGTAAGTCTGGCTAAATATTTGTCAATTTTGTTTGCTTTTTCAAAAAAACAACTTTTCACTTTATTGTTTTGAAATGAAATTTTTAAGGTTTTTTGTTTAAATTTTGTTTACTTTTGTTCTGAACTTTATTTTTTTGCTATTGATTTTGGGTTTGGTTTGCTCTTGCTTTTCTACTTTTTTAAGATGTATCATTAGGTCGTTTATTTAACATTTATCTACTTTTTTGATGTAGGTGCTTATTGCTATAAACTTTCCTTTTACTACTGCTTTTGCAGTATCCCATAGGTCTTAGTATACTGTGTTCCCATTTTCATTGGTTCAAAATTTTTTTCACTTTCCTTCTTAATTTCTTCATTGGCCCACTGGTCATTCTGGAGCATATTGTTTAATTTCTATGTGTTTTCATAGTTTCCAAAATTCCTTTTGTTATTGATTTCTAACTTTATTTCACTGTGGTCAGAGAAGATACTTAATATGAGTTCAATTTTTTTTTTATGGTCTAATATATGGTCTATCCTTGAGAAAGATCCATATGCTGAGGAGACGAATGTGTATTCTTTAGCTGTTGGATTAAATGTGCTGCAAATATCTATTAGGTCCATTAGGCCTGTAGCACAGATCTTCTATAAGTTCAATATTTCTTAGTCTATTTTCTCTCTGGATGATCTGTTCATTGCTAAAAGTGGAATGTTGAAGTCTCCAGTTATTATTGTATTGGGGTCTCTCTCTTTAGCTCTAATAATATTTGCTTTACGTATCTACTGTTCCACTGTTGGGTACATACATATTTAAAATTGTTACATCCTCTGGCTAAATTGACCCCTTTATCATTATATAATGACTTTCTTTTTGTGTTTTTATAGTGCTTGTCTTGGATTCTATTTTGTCTGATAGATACTACTGAAACTTTGTCTGATAGATACTACTTGAAATCTATTTTGTCCAATGTATACCTACTCTTGCACTTTTTTGATTTCCATTTGCATTGAATATCTTTTTGATATTCTTTGTTTTAGTCTATGTATGTCTTTGTAGGTGAAGTGTGCTTCTTGTAGGCAACAGATCATTGGTTCTTTTTTAAAAAATCCATTTAGCTACTCTATGTCTTTTGTTTGGAGAGTTTAGTCCATTTACATGCAATTTTATTATTGATAAGAAAGGACTTACTCCTCTCACTTTGCTATTTGTTTTCCGATTGTCTTTTGCTCTACTCTCCTTTCTTCTTTCCTTGCTATCTTCCTTTGTGTGAAGGTAATTTTCTCCTTCACAAAAGGTATGTTTTAATTTCTTGCTTTTTATTTTTTGTGTATCTGTTGTAGGTTTTTTTTATTTGAAGTTACCATAAGCCTTACAAATGACATCTTATAGCCCATTACTTTAAACTCATGAATACTTAGCACTGATTGCAAAACAAATAAGCAAAGAGAAAACTGATAAAAACTCTACACTTTAACTCCATCCCCCCACTTTTAAACTTTTTGTTGTTTCTATTTATATCTTATTATACTGTCTATATTTTCAGAAATAGCTTTTGAATAGTTATAACTTTTGAGTAAATACATAATAGATATTATAATTATATAATATTATATATAATAATTGATTGTAATAATTATATATAATATATTATATATAATAAATTATATATTAACTATATATTATATATAATAACATTATATATAATTATACATTATCACATATATTATACATAACATATATAATTATATATTATATAATAAGTATATTATATAATTATTATATATAATATATAATACTTATATAATAAGTAGTATATATAATATATAATATATTATATATAATTATATAAGTATAATTATATTACATTATATATTATATATTATATTATATAATATATATTATAATATAATATATAATATAATAAGGTAAAAAGTTATTTACTATTTTTGATAAGTGCATCTTTTAGTAAATAGTTCATCTTTTAGTAGTTATTTACTATTTACTTTTTACTATTTACTATTTACTTTGTGTATATATTACTTTATATATATAAATAGTAATATTATTTACTATTTACTTTATTTACTTTTAGTAAATAGTTATTTACTATTTTTGATAGGTTCATCTTTTAGTCTTTCTACTCAACATAGGAGTAGTTTACACACCACAATTACAGTGTTATAATATTCTGTGTTTGTGTACTTACTATTATCCATCAGTTCTGTACCTTCAGGTGATTTCTTATTGCTTGTTAATCTCATTTACTTTAAGATTCAAGAACTCCCTTTAGGATTTCTCTTAGGACAGATCTGATATTGATGAAATCCCTCAGCTTTTGTTTGTCTAGGAAAGTCTTTATTTTTCCTTCATGTCTGAAGGACATTTCTGCTGGATATACTATTCCAGGATAAAAGTCTTTTTCCTTCAGTATTTAAAAAATATCATGCGACTCTCTCCTGTCCTGTAAGTTGTCCATTGCAAAGGCTGCTTCCAGAAGTATTGAAGTGCCTTTGTATGTTATTCGTTTCTGTTCTCTTGCTGCTTTTAGAATCCTTTATCCTTGACCTTTAGGAGTTTGATTATTAAATGCCTTGAGGTAGTCTTCTTTTTTTTTGAGACAGAGTCTTGCTCTGTTGCCCAGGCTGGAGTGTAGTGGTGCGATCTCTGCTCACTGCAAGCTCTGCCTCCTGGGTTCATGCCATTCTCCTGCCTCAGCCTCCCAAGTAGCTGGGACTACAGGTGCCCACCACAATGCCCAGCTAATGTTTTTGTATTTATTAATAGAGATGGGGTTTCACTGTATTAGCCAGGATGGTCTCGATCTCCTGACCTTGTTATCCTCCCACCTCAGCCTCCCAAAGTGCTGGGATTACAGGCATGAGCCACCGCGCCTGGCCGGTAGTCTTCTTTGAGTTAAATTTGCTTGATGTTCTTAACCTTCTTGTGCTTAGATGTTGAAATCTTTCTCTAGGTTTGGGGAGTTCTCTATTATCATCCCTTTGAATAAACTTTCTATCTCAATTTCTCGCTCTGCCTCCTCTCTAATCTGCCCTCCTAGTTTTTGTTATTTCCTAGTCTTGGTCTGGGCCTCAGGGATTTGTTTTACTTTCTTCTTTATAGTTAAGCTAAGGCTAGAATTCACAGGCAATATAGTCTTCCTTAGCCACTGAGTGCAGAACCTCATGCAACTCAATACACTTAAGCCTCCATTTTGACGGACTGAAAATACAAATGGACAATGGCCAGATCATCTATAAAAAGAGAACTTTGACCCACAATCTGCAGCAGCCAGTCCAAGAAGTCAAATCACAATTTCTGTAGTCATCAGTCCAAAGCAGTCAGTACCCAATAGCTGACAGCTTCCCTAATTTTTGCCACTGTCCTCCCACTTCCTACTTAGAGCCACACAAAGAAAGTAAAATATGCTCCCCAACTCAATTACATTGGAACTCCACCTCCAGTCAGCCCACCTCCAGCTTTCCCATGCCAACAGCCTCCAATCAGGGCATACCTGAAGCCTCCTCCTTTTCCCTGTAAGCTTTCCCTCTCCTCTGCCTGTCTTTAAGTCTCTGTGGAGCACAAGTGATGGTGGCTGACTCTTTGTATAGCAAGCTCCAACTAAATAATCTGTTTAATTTTCATTTGGGTGGTCTTTGTCTGTACAATTTTCTTTTCTGTAAAAGAAAGTGTTTTGAAACAAAGAAAGGACCAAAAGACAAGTGAGAATCATTTAGAAGAGCAGTTACAAAACTCAATTTCCAAAGAGGCAGAGAGATTCCTCAGCAGCCTGTGAGAGGCTTGGAGGTGGGCAGGTCAGCACTTCTTGCGTACTCACTTCCTGCATACTCACTTCCTGCATATTCACCGCTTCCTGCATATACCACTTCCTGCGTACTCATCCATTTAAATGCCAGATGTTTGTAGGCAATACTAGGATAAGATTTCTGGGTTGGATACCAAATGGAATAATGTCCAAGAGAAGCATAACTGTCACCTTTGGGGTGCTCTATTCTATCAAATAGAAATTACTTGCATTCCATAGGACAAAAATCTCCAAATAAACCTCTGTCCCTACAGAGCTGTAAAATAGCCAAGCCAATAGAAAATCAAGCCCAGCACAACACTGAAGGAATATATAGTAATCTTTTTGCCTACTTCTAAGTTTCAGATACTTGTTCTGACCAAACCTAAGTGTAGATGAGAAAAACTGGGGTTTGGGAGGATTTATAACTGGCTTAAAGTCACTGGGCTCCGAAGTGCTAAGACTGATGTCAGAACTAGTGACTCTGCAAAGGAATAAAAGTGAAAGCATCACTTCTTTTCCATGGCCGTGTCTTGTTCCACACAGAAGGGTAGTCGGGGCCTTCCTCCACACCCAGCAGTCTCCCACAGACTGTTCCCATCTACAGAGCATCGCCATTCCTCTCTGCCTGTTGGCATTTGCAGCCTGCTCATGGGGATGGCTGAAAATGCCGGAAGTCAATGTCCCTGTGATGATCTTCAAATAATATAGAGAAGTGTTGGTGCATAAAAAGAATTCATTGTCCTTATTCACTTATTCACTTCCTTGTCTTTAAGTGGAACATTGCTGAGGCATGTTCCACACAGTCTCTCTGGTGGTCTCCAGAGAGAACAAAATCCAGATTGCCCTCAGAAGGAGCCTGAACATGAACACCTGCTTCAAGCATTCCTCCGTTCCCTGACTCACTCCCCATGTCCTCAGTATGTCTCCTTGGATTACCTCCCAAACAAGTTACTTGCACCCAAGTCCTTGGTTTGGGGTTTGCTCTAGAAGAAATCCAAACCGGCACACAGAAGCAGCTTGGTTTTAGATATAATTCAGTATCCCAACATGACTAATCACAATATTCATTGTCTATAATGGTTTGAATGAGATGGAAACATAATCAGATAGGAAAATGACAGATGTTGCAGAGAATACAACTTGTCAGTAAAGATGTTGTTTAATAAATCATTTGTCATCAAATGACATAACCTTATTTATTAGGGTTTTGGAAGTAGAAGTTACAAGTCTGTCTCTGTCTCTGGTGTGTTTGTGTATGTGCATGTGTGTGTCTAAATCTTTTAATCCTATGTAAATATTCAGAATATTCATATTTCCAGATGGGAGAAATTTAATTAACCTTTGATGATTGCACTTTTCACTCCCATTTTAAAAGCAAATATTTTAAAACTTATGAAAGATAGTAAAATCAAAATTTCAAAGACAGTATAAAATATCTTGTGAATACTTTGATACACTAGCCTTCAGAAATAGACATAAATAACCCTAAGATCACATGAAAAGGAAGTAGAAATCTCAGCTGTGTGGAGATTGAAAAAGTGTTTAATTTCTGAAATGAAACAATTACATGTTCAGAAGTATATTTTTAAATAAAATATTGATAATGGTGAGTAGTACTGGCTAAGTACCAGCTAAGACTTAGTGAGTTCCCCAATGTCTCTGTTGAGAATTGGTCCTCTCATTAATGACAAGTATAATTTTTTTAATTCATGTGCTTCAGATATGATATTTAATTTGAGATTCTTCTCCCCACAGTAGTTATTATTCAACAATCAAATAATGAAACAAATCAGGAAATACATGTTCATTTGTATGAATGTATATGTATGCAAGTATACGTAGGTGTATCCTAATTACAAAAACACCCACTTGAAAAGCACTTAAAAAGAAAAATAAGAAAAGAACAGTGACCCCATGATTAAACTCTTCACAAGTAGTTAATATTATTTAACATATATATTTCCCAACTTTATCGTAGTTTTAATAATACCCATCTTATATGTAAATATACGCACATATACACAGAATTTGGAACAAAATATATTGACTGATATCTTGAGTTTTTCACTTATTGCATCGTGGTGTTTTTACATGTCATCATAAAGTATTTATTGAAAGCAATCTATGGTTGACTTCTTAATATCTCGTTGTATTTATATCTCTTAATTTATTTAACCTTCTCCTATCATTGGACATTTGTAGTGTTAGCACATACAAGCCATTTTAAATAATGCTGCAATTAACATCTTTATATCTGTTTTTTTTTAGCTCTTAATGTTTTATATGATAAATTTTTATAAGTGGAATTTCCTGAGACATGGTTATGAACATTTTAAATTCTTGATATACGTTACTAAATCAGTCATTTATAACTTACATATTATTTTCGGCAATGGATAACAGTTACCATTTATCCACACCCTTAACTTTGTATATTAATATTTATTTGACCGTTGTCACTTTGATACATTAGAAAGAACTCCTAATTTTTAAAATCAGATGATTTGCTTATTAGTGGATATTGATTTATGTCCTTTGCCCATGTATCTTTATAATTTTCAGAGTTTTATATGGTCTCACAATATTAATCCTTTATGTTCATTTAACAAGTGTTTTTGACCATCTACTTTATGCCAAGCTTTAGGCTAGGCACAGGAGGCACAATATTGAGTGAAGTATAGTTTCTTCTTTTCTCACGGGCTCATAGTTTGCCTTCTTTTCTCACAGAGTTTACCATCTGTGGGAGACAAGCAGTTGAATAGTGGGTTTATAGGAGAAATATAAGGTGCTAAGGAAACTTCAGGGATTGGCACTGTGCAGAACAGCTATTATAACAGGGCTGGAACTGCTGTGATAACTTGCAAATACGTGCTTGCAAGGCTGCTCCCGGATTTCATGAGAGTTACAACTGTTCCCCGATAAGAATGGTTCATTGTGCCTAAACTACTCACATAAATAATGTGCTTTATTTTTAAACACCTGCTTTCTCTTGGGGAGTCTGGAATCTTGGTATATGGCAGACAGAAGCTGCCCACAAGACCAGCCCCCAAGAATACCCCTGGGCACTTAGTTTGTAATGAGCTTCCCTGGTAGACAATATTTCACACATGTTATCCTGACTTGTTGCTGGGAGAATTAAGCGCATCCTGTGTGACTCCACTTGGAGATGTCTTTGAGAGCCTGCACCCAGTTTGTTTCAGATTTCACCCCAAGTGCCCTTTTCCTTTTGATTTTGATTTCCATCTTGTTGCTGTAGTAAATCTTCACAGTGAGTACAGCATATAGAGAGTCCTGTGAGTTCTCCTAGCAAATCATGAACCTTGAGGATGATCTTGGGGAGCCCATGCACAGATACCTAAGCCAGTCATGCTACATGCTTTTTGGGGAGTAGGTGAAAACATATGGAGAACTTAAAGACTCAGTTAGAGCACCTCAGTAGTGAAGAAAATTAACCCTAGACCAAGCACTGCTCTAGTCCTCACTAACAAAGCTTAAAAGCAAGACCTGAAAGGGCGACGGTGTTTCAAAGCAACTTAACCTTGTTTCAAAACAAAGCTGGAGAATGGTTTTGGAAGGAAATAATCCAGACTGGGCGCAGTGGCTCACCCCTGTAATCCCAGCACTTTAGGAGTCCAAGATTGGCGGATCACGAGGTCAGGAGATTGAGACCATCCTGCCCAACATGGTGAAACCCCGTCTCTACTAAAAATACAAAAATTAGCTTGTCATGGTGGTGTGTGCCTGTAATCCCAGCTACTCAGGAGGCTGAGGCAGGAAAATCACTTGAACCTGGGAGGCAGAGATTGCAGTGAACTGAGATGGCGCCACTGCCCTCCAGCCTGTTGACAGAGTGAGACTCCAAGGAAGGAAGGAAGGAGGGAGGGAGCGAAGGAAGGAAGGAAGGAAGGAAGGAAGGAAGGAAGGAAGGAAGGAGGGATCCAGCACCTGGCTGGGAATGGTGGCTCACACCTGTAATACCAGTATTTTGGGAGGCCAAGGCAGGCAGATTACTTGAGCTCAGGAGTTTGAGATCAGCCTGGGCAACGTGGTGAAACCCTGTCTCTAGAAAAAATACAAAAATTAGCCAGGCGTGGTGGCACACACCTGTGGGCCCAGCTACTTGAGAGACTGAGGCAGGAGGATCACTTGTGCCAAAGAGGTCAAGGCTGCAGCGAAATGTGACCACACCACTACACTTTAGCCTGGGTGACAGACCAAAACCCTGTCTCAAAAAAAATAAAAAAGAAATAATCCAATACCCAATAAGCTAAAATTCATAATGTCTGGCATCCAACAAAAAATTACCAAGCTTACAAAAAAGCAGAAAAATGTAACCCATAGGAGAAAAATCAACAGAAACTCATCTAGAAATGCTACAAGTGATAAAAGTACTAGACAAGGACCTTAAAACAGTGATTTAACTACTCTATATATTCCAGAAGCTAGAGGAAAGATTGAATATGTTAAGTGGGGACATGAAAGATATGAAAAGATATAAATCAAACTTCCAGAGATGAAAACTACAGTGTCTGAGATGCAAAATACACTGGATAGTAAAACAACTATAGCTTAGATATTGCAGAAGGAAAGGTTAGTTAACTTGAAGTCATAGGAAATAGAAATTGTCCAAAATAAATCATAGAGAGATAAACAGCTCTAAAGATTAAAAAGGGTATCAGTGAACTATGGGGAACTTCAAGCAGTCAAATATATGTGTAAATTATGCCTTAAAAAGGAGAGGATAGAAAGGAAACAGAAAACAAAATTTGAAAATGTACCAAGTGCCACAAGAGAGAGGTGTGGACAAAATAGCTGCCTCTGAGGCAAACTTTGGCCCATGAAAAGGCAAAAGATGAGCAGGAACCATTGGAAATGTCCTTATCTATTCCTCATTCTGTTCTGGAATACCTATGTTCTGTACAGGTTTTCAAGGGAGAGGCCACTTGGGTGAGTGACTTTATATCTCACAAAGCAGCAGACGGCTGAATGCTGCATCACCTATATCTGCTTTCCATCTGTCTTAGTTTATTTGTGCTGCTGTCACAAAACACCACAGACTGGATAATTTACATACAACATAAATTTATTTCTCATGGTTCTGGAGGCTGGGAGGTCCAAGGTCATGGTGTCAGCAGGTTTGGTGTCTGGTAAGAGCTTTGTCTCCCTTTCCAAGATGGCGCTTTCTTGCTGTATCCTTCAGAGAAAAGGAACACTGTGTCCTCACGTGCTGGAAGGGATGGGAGCGCAAAAGAGAGCTCCATTCAACGTTGAGTCCTTTTATAAGGATGCTAATTCCAGTCACTAGGGCAGAGTCCTTGTGACTTCCAAAGTTCATATCTCTTAAAACTATTGCATCGGTGATTAAGTTTCAGTATGAATTTTGGAAGGGACACAAATATTCAAACCATTGCACCATCCTCTGACTCACACCATGTTGGGATTACACTTTCCTATAAAGCATTAGCATTTCTATGTTACCTCACTTTTACTTTTAGCAGAACCCCAACTAAAACAGTACAGTGCAGGAAAGAAAAATACTTGGACTTGATGGAAGAAGGTTGAGGTAATTTTCCTCTGATTACTTCCAGTTTTTTTTCTCTGAAGATGATGATGAGATAAGGAAATGAAGCCTGGACAAGAGTGGAGAATATTTTACTGAAGTGCTGTAAAAATATAAGCAAAAGAGACTACATAAGACTGAAAATAGTGTTATTAGAGAAAATGAACAAGCCATTTGAGGTCAGTGACCACAATCATATATTAGCCTTAGTTTGCATGGTTGTATTCAGCACTTCCCAGAAGTCTGCATATGAAAAACGTAGATTCTGGGATTTGTCTAAATACAGATGGAGTTCTGTCAGTCAAGTGCAAGAAAAGGTTAAGAGGTGAAGGGAGTTCAGAATATTTGTAAGACAGTGATTGAAGAGAAGCAAATTCTTTTTTTTTTATTATACTTTATGTTTTAGTGTACATGTGCACAATGTGCAGGTTTGTTACATATGTATCCATGTGCCATGTTGTTTTGCTGCACCCATTAACTCATCATTTAGCATTAGGTATATCTCCTAATGCTGTCCCTCCACCCTCCCCCCACCCCACAGCAGTCCCCGGAGTGTGATGTTCCCCTTCCTGTGTCCATGAGTTCTCATTGTTCAATTCCCACCTATGAGTGAGAACATGCGGTATTTGGTTTTTTGTCCTTGCGATAGTTTACTGAGAATGATGATTTCCAGTTTCATCCATGTCCCTACAAAGGACATGAACTCATCATTTTTTATGGCTGCATAGTATTCCATGGTGTACATGTGCCACATTTTCTTAATCCAGTCTATCGTTGTTGGACATTTGGGTTGGTTCCAACTCTTTGCTATTGTGAATAGTGCCGCAATAAACATACGTGTGCGTGTGTCTTTATAGCAGCATGATTTATAGTCCTTTGGGTATATACCCAGTATGGGATGGCTGGGTCAAATGGTATTTCTAGTTCTAGATCCCTGAGGAATCGCCACACTGACGTCCACAATGGTTGAACTAGTTTACAGTCCCACCGACAGTGTAAAAGTGTTCCTATTTCTCCACATCCTCTCCAGCACCTGTTGATTCCTGACTTTTTAATGATGGCCATTCTAACTGGTGTGAGATGGTATCTCACTGTGGTTTTGATTTGCATTTCTCTGATGGGCAGTGATGATGAGCATTTTTTCATGTGTTTTTTGCCTGCATAGATGCCTTCTATTGAGAAGTGTCTGTTCATATCCTTCGCCCACTTGTTGATGGGGTTGTTTGATTTTTTCTTGTAAATTTGTTTGAGTTCATTGTAGATTCTGGATATTAGCCCTTTGTCAGATGAGTAGGTTGCAAAAATTTTCTCCCATTGTGTAGGTTGCCTGTTCACTCTGATGGTAGTTTCTTTTGCTGTGCAGAAGCTCTTTAGTTTAATTAGATCCCATTTGTCAATGTTGGCTTCTGTTGCCATTGCTTTTTGTGTTTTAGACATGAAGTCCTTGCCCACGCCTATGTCCTGAATGGTATTGCCTAGGTTTTCTTGTAGAATCTTAATGGTTTTAGGTCTAACATTTAAGTCTTTAATCCATCTTGAATTAATTTTTGTATAAGGTGTAAGGAAGGGATCCAGTTGCAGCTTTCTACATATGGCTAGCCAGTTTTCCCAGCACCATTTATTAAATAGGGAATCCTTTCCCCATTTCTTGTTTTTGTCAGGTTTCTCAAAGATCGGATAGTTGTAGATATGCGGCATCATTTCTGAGGGCTCTGTTCTGTTCCATCGATCTATGTCTCTGTTGTGGTACCAGTACCATGCTGTTTTGGTTACTGTAGCCTTGTAGTATAGTTTGAAGTCAGGTAGCGTGATGCCTCCAGCTTTGTTCTTTTGGCTTAGGATTGACTTGGCGATGCGGGCTCTTTTTTGGTTCCATATGAATTTTAAAGTAGTTTTTTCCAATTCTGTGAAGAAAGTCATTGGTAGCTTGATGGGGATGGCATTGAATCTACAAATTACCTTGGGCAGTATGGCCATTTTCACGATATTGATTCTTCCAACCCATGAGCATGGAATGTTCTTCCATTTGTTTGTATCCTCTTTTATTTCATTGAGCAGTGGTTTGTAGTTCTCCTTGAAGAGGTCCTTCACATCCCTTGTAAGTTGGATTCCTAGGTATTTTATTCTCTTTGAAGCAATTGTGAATGGGAGTTCACTCATGATTTGGCTCTCTGTTTGTCTGTGATCGGTGTACAAGAATGCTTGTGATTTTTGCACATTGATTTTGTATCCTGAGACTTTGCTGAAGTTGCTAATCAGCTTAAGGAGATTTTGGGCTGAGATGATGGGGTTTTCTAGATATACAATCATGTCATCTGCAAACGCAAATAAACTAGACAATCTAGAAGAAATGGATAAATTCCTCGACAAATACACCCTCCCAAGACTAAACCAGGAAGAAGTTGAATCTCTGAATAGACCAATAACAGCCTCTGAAATTGTGGCAATAATCAATAGCTTACCAACCAAAAAGAGTCCAGGACCTGATGGATTCACAGCTGAATTCGCCAGAGGCACAAGGAGGAAGTGGTACCATTCCTTCTGAAACTATTCCAATGGATAGAAAAAGAGGGAATCCTCCCTAACACATTTTATGACGCCAGCATCGTCCTGAGACCAAAGCCTGGCAGAGACATAACCAAAAAAGAGAATTTCAGACCAATATCCTTGATGAACATTGATGCAACAATCCTCAATAAAATACTGGCAAACCGAATCCAGCAGCACATCAAAAAGCTTATCCACCATGATCAAGTGGGCTTCATCCCTGGGATGCAAGGCTGGTTCAACATATGCAAATCAATAAATGTAATCCAGCATATAAACAGAACCAAAGACAAAAACCACATGATTATCTCAATAGATGCAGAAAAGGCCTTTGACAAAATTCAACAACCCTTCATGCTAAAAACTCTCAATAAATTAGGTATTGATGGGACATTTCTCAAAATAATAAGAGCTATCTCTGACAAACCCACAGCCAATATCATACTGAATGGGCAAAAACTGTAAGCATTCCCTTTGAAAACTGGCACAAGACAGGGATGCCCTCTCTCACCACTCCTATTCAACGTAGTGCTGGAAGTTCTGGCCAGGGCAATTAGGCAGGAGAAGGAAATAAAGGGTATTCAATCAGGAAAAGAGGAAGAAGAGAAGCAAATTCTAAGCTGAGCAGTGAAAAGTGAAATAAATTAAGACAGGGGAGCCTGGGAGGGAAACCAGAAAGGACTGTAGTTCTAAGTGTAGGCAAAGGCTAATTTCTTGGAAAGAATAGAGAGAATTGAAAGAAAAGAAGGTTGTAATCTGAGAACACAGTGTCTAAATTGACAATATCAGGACTGAATAAATTTCACTGACAGATGTAAAAATGTGATTATCAATGGGTGGCTAAAGTGGTGTGAAGAGAGTGACTCCAAAAGTCATTGGCAATGTAAAATAAACCTAGATTGTAAAGCAAAAACCAGAAAATTAGAGCAAACTCTAGAATATTTTATTGATCTCATCATCGCTTTTATATTCTTTAACTAGGTTGCTTATTTTTTGAGTAAATATCAACTGCCTTTCTTTACTAATTTGTCTTCCCCATATCAAAAATACTAGCTTGAGTTCAGAAGAACAAAAGTGTATTTAAGTAAATAGAAGGTGAAATGTGTGGAAGAAAGGACAGAGGAAGAAATACTTCTGTTGGCAGGGTCAAAATGGACAGGCAAAAGCCCAGTAAAGTTGAATGAGTCACTCACCTTCCCTCACTTTTTAAAGGTTTCACTTTCCTTGTATGTATAAAATAAAAATAGTACTACTTATCTCATTAAATTGTTTTAAAGATTAAGTTGAGCAATTAAAATTATCTAATGCTTGACATATGAACTTATATAAACCTACAAATACACATGTGTTTAAACTAGGTTCTATTAGTATAGTCTTATATTAATGTGAGTTTTTAATGATAGAGGGTAAATGCTTATAAACTGTTATTTGTATTACTGAGGTGCAAAAAGAATAATCTTTCAAAGCAAAACATGCACAATAAAACTCTGCTTTCTGTTGGACTGTCATATGTGATACCTAATTTGGAATAAGATGTGTCAGATGTCACTGTGAAATATTTCTTAGATTGTTTTATTTGGCAGCCCATTTCCATAAGTAACATCAGCCAGTTTGAACCTCATATTTTTTAGAGTCTTGTGTGGTACATAATTAATTTCCAGAGATTCTCTCCCTGGAGACCTGTTTGAAAAATAAAATAAAATGTAAATGATGTTATTTAAATGAAAAGCCCATAGGTTAAAGCTTTCATTTCTAGTGAAGATAGAATAAATACTCTCAGGCGAAGAATGAGCAATACCCACGCAGAAAGAATAGCAATGGCACGGCGCGGGGGCCTGAACCAGGGAAGTGAATTAGAATGAACTCTACTGCCGGGCGCGGTGGCTCACGCTTGTAATCCCAGCACTTTGGGAGGCCGAGGCGGGCGGATCACGAGGTCAGGAGATCGAGACCACGATGAAACCCCGTCTCTACTAAAAATACAAAAAATTAGCCGGGCTGGTGGCGGCGCCTGTAGTACCAGCTACTCGGAGAGGCTGAGGCGGGAGAATGGCGTGAACCCGGGAGGCGGAGCTTGCAGTGAGCCGAGATCGCGCCACCGCACTCCAGCTTGGGCGACAGAGCGAGACTCCGTCTCAAAAAAAAAAAAAAAGGAATGAACTCTACTGCTCACCTGCACTTCCATCTACTGCTTGGAACGTCTTGAATGGGACACTGGGATGCCAAGCTTCAATTTCTCCACCTTAAAAAAATAACCAACTATTTGCTACCTATCTCCAAGGCTTTGTAGATTCCCAAATAAAATGGTGCATGTACAACCTGAATTTTACAAGTACGCTATCAAAAAGGAGATATCATTCATCAGAAGCAACCTGGCCCCAGTGTTTTTCAGTTACATTTGATCTTTCAGCTGTTTCATGCAAAACCATCTTCCCCAACGTTTTTATTTTTTTAAATCACTCTGTAAAACATTCTAGTTTACCAGATGGTTTTCTGTACATTGTAAATCTCATTGTTTGCTGTTAACAGGAGTCTTTTTTTTCTTCCAAAGTAAAGAAAAAATACCTATTAAATGCAAAAATAGAACTTCTTTCATAGGGTAGGAAGTGGATTTAACATGAAATGAGCATCTAACCTGGCACATTTAATTGCAGTACTGAAGACGCAGAGATTTACTTGAAAATAAGCCAAGTACATTTAAAACTCTTATTACCCAGCAACGGGCAGTTCTGGGTTACAGGCATATTAATCAGCAGAGACTGCTGGGGATCCAGATGTGCAGGTGTTTTCCCTATATAAATGTGAATGTAAAAATGATTTGCATATTTAATTTCTCATAGCAACTTATTGAGTCAGCCAGTAGTCAGGTACTTTCCTGAAAATCTCAACTGAGAATTTTCATTTCTTTAGGTCCATAGAAAACACAAAAAGAGGAAAGCAGCTTCAAACTGGAAAGCAGGGCGGGCGCGGTGGCTCACGCCTGTAATGCTAGCCCTTTGAAGGCCCAGGCGGGCGGATCACGAGGTCAGGAGATCGAGACCATCCTGGCTAACACAGTGAAACCCCATCTCTACTAAAAATACAAAAAATTAGCCGGGCGTGGTGGCAGGCGCCTGTAGTCCCAGCTACTCAGGAGGCTGAGGCAGGAGAATGGCGTGAACCCAGTAAACCCGGGAGGTGGAGCTTGCAGTGAGCGGAGATCGTGCCACTGCACTCCAGCCTGGGTGACAGAGCGAGACTCTGTCTCAAAAAAAAAAAAAAAAAGAAAAAAAAACTGGAAAGCAATCCTTGGTTTCCTTGAAAAACTCCATAGGCCCTAATTCCTTAAAAATGTGTGTGCTGCACAACGTTGATTCCATGAATATAAATTCAGGAAAATTAAACAGAGGACTTATATAAACTGTGGATAAAATATGAACATGAAACTAGAGGTAAAAATGGTGGTATGAGATTCTTGGCTCCAACAGTTTTACATAGTGTCACTGAACATGGATGGACCAAGAAATCGTGTATAGGATTTCGCTGAAGACTACAGTGCACCATCAGATGATCCTATCCATTCAAAAGCTGTAAGACTGAATAAGTAATTTGAAGGATGGCAGCTAATGGATTCTTAATCACTCTGGTCGTTTTGGGGTCTGGAAAACATTCTTCTTATTCAGTTACAGCATTTGTGTGTGTGTGTGTGTGTGTGTGTGTGTGTGTGTGTGTGTGTGTGTGTAATGGCCAGTGAGATTATTGATTTTTCTCTTAGAAAGGTAAAAAAATCAACTTATTTGCGGATACAAGTCAGATTCTTGTCAATCAAGCCATCTACTCCACAGTTTGATCTTGAAAAATCTTAGTGATTTGGCTGTGCAGTGACACATTTTGATACTGGAGATAATAATGTGTTGTGGAGAATCTGTTCTTGGAGATATCACATGAAATAAAAAAAAAAAAAAACAAAAAAAAAACAAAAAAAAACTCTACTGCCCAAGCAGAAAGACAGGAGAAGTTACCTAATGGATACGATGTATGTTATTCTGCTGATGGATACACTAAAAGCCCTGAATTCACCACTGTGCAATATATCCATGTAACAAAATTACCCTTGTAACCCATAACTGTATACAAATAAAATTTTAAATGAAAAAGCCATTGAGCATTGTTCCGTCATCTGTGTGCTAGGTGTGTGTGCACAAAGTAGATTCGTGGCTTGCATCTTACCGTGTTCATCCATCTTAGCATATGTGTGTGAATATGAGCAGGTGCCCTTCCATGTTACACATTACTGGGATTATACTATCATCCAATGCTGTCACAAAGGAACCCAGCAAGAGTTTTTATCTTGTTTCTACTGAGATGTTATATGTCATTAATGTTTTAGTAATAAGCTTCTGGATAGAATATGATATTTGTCTTTTTGTCCATGAGAAAAGCTACAAATATAACGGCATATTCTCTAAGTTTCATAACAGAAAACATGGTGAAGACTAAGAAAATATTTACATGATCTTTTTTTATTTCACATGACACTCTTTCAACTGCCATGTAAAATCTTCATATTGAAGATTCACTTGTCCCTACCTAAACAGATTCAAATCTTACATTCACCTCGAAGTGCTATTTATTGCATCACCAGGGTAATTCTGAAATCGCACTTATGTAGTTATTGTATTGGCACTTTAAATTAGCAATCTAGAAAGAGATGCTGTGCCAAAAAAAAAAAAAAAACAAAGTATCAATGAGCCACTCATGAGCCATTGAACCATTTTCAAAAATTACAATTATAACATAGTATAGCTGTAGCAAGTAAAAGTGGGAAATTAACTAATGAAAATGGCAATAAGAAAATGATGTGAAAACACATTAGTGAAATGATCTGCACCCTGTTAACTAAAAGTTACTGAGAAATGATCAGGCTTCTGTAGCCCAGACCTCAGAACATATGGGAAGGAGGATTTTATAATATTTCTATAACATTCATATCCTATATTTCAAAATCACTGAATATGTTTAAGCACAATACACTTTTGCTTATTATTTTTATTATTTGTGCTATTATTTTTGTTTCTGAAATAACTAAATTTCTGATAAGGCCCTCAATAAATCACCTGGGCCCCCATAAATCCCACTTGCAGAACTCTCACTCCAAGGAATTTATATCTTTTTCTCTTTGCAACTAAGGAGACTAGATCCAGTTAATTAGTCAAGCTACTTCCCCAAGATCACGCATCTAATTAATTGCAGCTGACAATACATCCAGCATCCTCATCTCCTGACTGCCAGGGCAGTCATTACACCCCACCTTGATTGAATCTTGCAGTCCACCCAAATCAGTGGTTTTCAAACATTAGTGAGTACCAGCATCACCCAGAAGTCTTGTTACAATGTAGAGTAGTAGGTTCCACCTGAGTTTCTGATTTAGTAGATAGGGCTAAAAATCTGCATTTCTAGCTATTATTAAAACGTCAAGAAATAACAGATACTGGCAAGGTTGTGGAGAAGAGGGAACTCTTACACATTGTCAGTGGGAGTGTAAATTAGTTCAACCATTGTGGAAAGCAGTATGGTGATTCCTCAAAGAGCTAAAAGCAAAATTACTATTCGACTTAGCAATCCCATTACTGGGCATATACCCAGAGGAATATACATCATTCTACCATAAAGACACATGCACACAAATGTTCACTGCAGCACAATCTGCAATAGCAAAGACATGGAATCAACCTAAATGCCCATCAATGACAAATGGGATAAAGAAAATGTGGCACATATACACCATGGAATACTATGCAGCCATAAAAAGGAACAAGATCATGTCTTTTGTAGGAACATGGATGGAGCTGGAGGCTCTTATCCTCAGCAAATTAATGCAGAAACAGAAAACCAAATACCACATATTCTGACTTATATGATATGAACTTATGAACGCAAAGAAGGAAACAACAGACACTGGGGTCTACTTGATGGTGGACGGTGGGAGGAGGGAGAGGTGCAGAAATGGTAACTCTTGGGTACTGGGCTTAATACCTGGGTGATGAAATAGTCTGTACACCAAACCCCTGTGATTCCTGTTTACCTGTTTAACAAATCGTCACATGTACCTCCGAATCTAAAAATTAAAGTTTTAAAAATCAGCATTTCTAACAAATTCCCAAGTGATCCTGATGCTTTTGGTCCAGGGACTATACTTTGAGAAGCACTGAGGTTTTGTTCTTCCATGATAGTCCTTTAAAATAAAGCTTCTCAAATTTTTACATACACACAAATCACTTCAGGATTATGTTAAAATGCAGATTCTGCAGCTGTGATGAATTCCTAGATAATGCCAACAGATAAGTCTGTTCGTTGGAACAGACTTTGAGGAAAACTCCAAAACATACTCAGCCATCAAGTAAACCCAAGGAAGAAAAGAAACATGCAGATCAGGCAGAAAATTCTAAAATTCTTCAAACATAGCATTACTTCCAAGGGGATGTGACTGGATACACACAAGAAGCAAACCGCATCAATTTCAGGAAGCAGGGCATGTCATTTATTTCCAGTTATTCTGTGTCATCACAATCCCCACTTCCAAAGAGTCCCTAAGGCTCCTGATTTGATATCCGTCTTATTCTTTTACCTTTCCTTGGAGTACAGTGGCGATTTTAGATGTTTCCTAGGGGCATGTAGCCCAAATGCAGTGTGAAGGGAGAGTGTGTAGGAGATGCTGTTTGTATCTTGACCTGGTACTAAACTGCCTGTCTTGTGAACGAGGATCAGACCTGCCTCGTTATACTACCCTTTAAGTTCAGCAATCGATAACAAAACAAGCAAGTAAACCAGGTGTGTGGGGCCTACTTACCTCCACTTTCTGACCCAGCCTTAGAATCAAAGGTGCTTCATGTAATATTTACTCTGTAATTCAACAGGGCAGACCCTTCCACCTTTCCTCTCTCTTAACCTTCACGGTTGCAACTTTGATGTTGGTTTAGAAACACCCCTAGTTTTTCAACCTAAAATGCTGAGAATTCTGCCATTTGCAGATTAAATTTGAGTGAATGGGTTTTGCCTTAGCATACTCCTCCCTTCTCATTCATTTATTTATGCTTTCAGCAACCCTAAGTGTCATTCACCCAGCAATGCTTTGTGTCGTTTGACTGTCAACTCTACGTGTCATTCATAGAGAAATATTTACTCTTACTCTGTGTCATGCCCTGTACTAAACACTGCGGATTCACTGTTCTAGGCGCTGAGGACACAGCAGGGAATAAAACAGATAAAAGCCGGTGCCCCATGCAGCTTACTTCTACTAGGAAAAAGAAACAATAAGCAAGGTGTGAGAGTGTGTGTGTGTGTGTGTGTGTGTTCAGTAACTTACACTGTGATAAAAGCTAAAAATGAAACAAGAAAGTGGAACAAGAAACATTAGATGTAGCTTACATTTTAGGTATGTAGACATTTTAGACCGGGAAATGCTTCTCTCAGGAGATGAGTGGGGTAAAGACTGCAGGAAGTGTGGGAGCTAGCCCTCACTGTCTGGAGGAAGGGCTTTCCAGGCAGAGGTCACCACAAGTGCAAAGGTCGTGAAACAAGAGCATGGCTGACAAGTTCCATGACCAGCAATGGGGCCCATGTGGCTGCAGCAGTTAGTAAAAGGGAGTTCTGTAAGCAATTTTGTCAAGAAGATAACAGGGGCACAAGTCACGTAGTGTGCTTAGATCATGGGACATCTTTGGAAGAGTCAGAACAGAGGAGTGACATGATCTGATTTATGTCTTAAAGGACAACTCTGTCTACCTTGTTGGACATATTCTGCAGCTGGATAGTGGAGAAGCAGTAATATGAATTAGCAGGTGATTGCACCAATCCAGGTAAGCAAGAAGGTGGCTCAGACGAGGAAGGTAGTAGTAGAGATGATGAGAAGTAGTCTGACTCTGGGTATATTTTGAAGGCATAGCTAACAGGTTTTTCTATGAATCTGATGTGGGATGCAATAAAAAGGAGTATAACACCATTGTTTTGGGTCTAAGCAAATTGAATTTAAAATTTTCCATTAACCTGACTGAGGCAGGCTACAGGAGGAGTGAGCTTTGGAAAGAAAGTCAGACACTTGGTTTTGGACTGCAGACATCAATGTGGAATTGTCAAGAGGCAGCATATACAGGGCTCTACGGCAGCGAACTGGAGATTGAAATGCGAGAGTCATTAGAATATACATGAAATTAAAAGTCCTGAAAATGGTGCAATCACATAGAAAGAGGATGTAGATGGAAGAGAAGAGATCCAAGGTTTGGGTCCTGGAGGATTTCCCCTTTAGAGATCTGGGGCATGAGGAAGAATCAGTGAGCCCTCAAAAACAGGCAAAGAGATTGAGAGCCAAGGATGTTTGCCGTACATTGTTCATGCCCCTGTGCACTGTTAAGGAGCTGGGTCTCTATAGCCTCATACCTGCAAAAAAACATCCCCACTCTGGAAGACCAGCTCATCTTTCCTGGGTGCTTACATGTGCCAGGAATTGTGCCGAGCAAGTACAGGAAGTTAGAGCCACTTTTATTGTCATTATATACATGAGAAATGTATAGATTGAAGGGACTAAATAACTTGCTTAGGGTCACACCACTAGCATGTGGTGGATCTTGGATTCAAATTCAGGCAATCGACTTTCTGAGCCAGAGAAAGCAGACAATTAATTGATGCCGAAGTTAGCACTCTGATCAGGTTCATGGCTTTAATGCCAGGATGACTTAAATTCTATCATTTACTCATTAATTCTTTGGCATTGTGAATATTACTAAACTCTTGGAATTTTAATCTCCTCATCTGTAAAATACATCAGCTTTATCCTGCATGGATATGCAGCATCTAACAAATGGAATCTCTTATTATTCTTTGGTGTTATCCTAGAGTTTCTGCTCCTCACCACAACCCATTCAATTGATTCAACCTTCAGACTGGCTTGAATGTGTCTCTCCCTTTCTATCCTCACACCACCATCGTCTCTTGTCTCTTATCTGGATTTCTTTCTCCTGATTTCTCTCTCTCTCTCTCTCTCTCTCAGTGGTCCACAAAGCAGCCAGAGTTATCTTTCTAAAATGCAAATCATATCACATCACCTACACTGCTTGAAACATTTCAATTACTCCCTGCTACCCTCAGGGTAAAGCTGTTTGGAGGTCACTTCTTTAAGCTTTTCCTGATCTAAGCTATATTAGCCCCTCTTCCATGTGCTCTGTCTGTATTTTTAATAAGATAGCACATTGAGAGATGGATGAATACTGTTTACAAGCCTGGGCCCCTTCTCTTCCCCTACATGCCCTCTTAAAATACTGTAAATCCCTATGAAGGCAGGATCATACTCCAAAGAATCCTCCATATTTAGTACAGGGCATGACACGGAGTAAATATTTCTGTAAGAATGATGCGTAGAGTTGACAGTCAAATGACACAAAGCATTGCTGGGTAAATGACACTTAGGGTTGCTGAAAGCATAAATAAATGAAAGAGAAGGAAGGAGTATGCTAAGGCAAAACCCATTCACTCAAATTTAATCTGCAAATGGCAGAGTTCTTACTCAGTTCAAATGAGACCTGGTTGTTTAAAAAAGTCTGGGACCTCCTTCTCTCTCTCTCTTGCTCCCGCTCTTGCCAGGTGACATGCTTCCTCCCCCTTCACCTTCTGCATTTTTGGAAGCTTCCTGAGACCTCACCAGAAGCCAATTGGATGCCGGCACCACCCTTCCTGTAAAGCCTGCAGAACCATGAGCCAATTAAACTTCCATTTCTTGTAAGTTACCTAGCCTTAGGTATTTCTCTATAGCAATATAAGACCAAGACCAGACAAACACAGTGGGCATAGGTGATACATTTTTAGCATGTTTGTTACAATAAAACATTGGAGAAATTTCCATAATTCAGATATTTTTGTATCACTTTGGACTACAAAATTGTTCCTACATATGGTTTTACAAATCCTGTGTACATCACAACCTGTGATAACCTTGTGGTTCAAGAGTGGCCAAATTATAATCTGATGACTCTTGCAGTTCAATCTCCAGGGGAATTGCCACATGTTAATATGTGGCCAAAAAAGTAACACTTATTTGTATTGATGTGAGTAGCTTCTTTGGTGTGTTTTTCTAATTTCCCTTAAGATTAAGGTGACTGTACAGCTCACTGTGCCTAGGAGAGTCCTAGGTTGTTGTCTCATTCTAAATAACATAGACCCCTCTTTCATCATCAAGTGCCCAGTTCAGGTGATACATTATATGGTTACCATACTTACGATATAATGGGCTAAGATTTTATCTTTGTCCTTTGTGCCAAACAGCTTTCTGTACAGGCAGTTAAATTACCTCCTTCCACTCCATCTTTTGGTGGGTTTTTAAAACTTATTATTGATTTACATACATTAAAATTTACTCTTTTTAAAGTACAGCTTTATGAATTTTGGAAAATGCATCAATTCCTATGACCACCGCCACAATCAAGATTCCCGATCCTTAAACCCTGGTAACCATTCTATCCTCTATAGGTCTGCCTTTTTTAGGGTGCAACATAAATGAAATCTTGTAGCCTTTGAGTCTAGTTTCTTTCGCATCTGAGATGCATTCAAGTTGTTTATGTGTCAATATTTTTCCTTTTTATCGCTAAGTAGTATTCCACCATATGAATGCATCTCAGATTATCTATTTGCTTATTGAAGGGTTCCTTCCAATATTTTGTGATTATGAATAGAGCTGCTATAAGCCTTTATGAAAAGGTTCTTGTATGACCATGTTTTCATTTCTCCTGGGTGAATAGCTAGAAGTAGAATTACTGGTTCTATGGCATAAGTGAACATTTCACTTTATAAGAAAGTCTCAACCTGTTTTTCAAAGTGGCTTTACTATTTTAAACTCCCCACAATGTATGAGAGTTTTAATTTCCCTGCATCTTGGTCAGTACTTGGTGGTATCAGCTTTGTTTTTGTTGTTTTCCGTACTGTTTCTTCGTTGATTATGTTAGCTATTCCAATAGATGTGTAGTGGCATTTCATTGTGGTTTTAATTTGCATTTCCCCAATGACTAACAATATTAGACACCTTTTCATGTGCTTATTTGCCATATCTTCAGTGGTGAATTATTTCTTCAAATCTTTCACTCATTTTTTAAGTTGGGTTATTTTCTGATTACTGAGTTTTGAAAGTTCTTTATATATTCAGGATATAAGTCCTTTATTAGATATTTGGCTTGCAAACCTTTGTCTCAATCTGTGGCTTGCTTTACATTCTCTTAACAGTGTCTTTCCCAGAGCAGAAATTCTCATTTTGGTGAAATCCACTGAAATACCTTTGTAATTTTATTAAAAAGTAATTGAGTTTGTCTGCATAGGTCTATTTCTGTGCTCTCTATTCTGCAGCATTAATTTATGCTGTTGGAAATTTTAATTAGACTTTAAAAGTTAAAATTAAAATCTTTTGTTTATTAACTCTGATTCTTATATTTTACAAAAATAGATGAAATTTATTTTGTTCCAAGGTAATCTGCAAACATAAATGACTATATTAATAGAGAGTTGAAATGTATGTAGTATCACTTGACCTGAGATTTAAATGAAACCTCAATAAATGTATTCCATAATAAAGTTGGTGACATAAATAGGTACCACACCATGTCCCAAAGCATTTGTCACAGATCTTCTATGAGGTTCACTACCAAGAAACAAACAATTTTCCACCATCAAAACTGTTTCAGAAGCCCTGCTTGCTCTTATATGTAGCTTCTCAGTAATGAGCAATGTACATATCACAGGCTCTGAGTAGTCCTGCAGTGAAGGGCCATTTAATGTTGTATAGTCCAGAATGTTCCAAATATACTACATTGATCGTCCATCAGCCCTTATCAACATTTTCCAAAAGACTATTTTTGGTCTTTCTTCACCTATTTGTGGGTTTGTCTTCTCTCCCGTGGAGAATCCCCAACATATTTTTCATATCCATTTTTTCTTTTTTTTGAGATGGAGTCTCACTCTGTTGCCTAGGCTAGAGTGCAGTGGCACGATCTTGGCTCATTGCAACCTCCACCTCTCAAGTTCAAGCAATTTTCTTGCCTCAGCCTCCCAACACAGCAAGGATTACAGGCCATGCCATCACTCCTGGCTAGTTTTTGTAATTTTAGTAGAGACCAGATTTCACTATGTTGGCCAGGCTGGTCTTGAACTCCTGGTCTCAAACAATCTGCCTGCCTCAGCCTCCCAAAGTGCTGAGATTACAGGCGTGAGCCACCCCGCTCAGCCTCATGTCCTTTTTTTCAATATACTTTGAGCATCCTTTTTAAACCTACTTCTCTTCTACTGATTATTAATTTAATTTTTTTTACTTCTTTGTAATTGAGGCTTTTCTGTGGAAAATGAGTGAATCATTTAGGATGCAACAAAGGACTTAAACTTGAACATGTTATAATGTTTTATGCTTTGTGCAAACAGAAATAGTTACTACACTTAATTACAAATCAAACTCCTCAAACGGCAGACCTCATAGTATTTATTAAAATCAGGATATGTTGATGTTTTAAGGCATACTATCATCATAATACATTCTTAATTCTCTGAAATAGCAAATAGAAAAACAAAATACAAAGTACTACCAACAAATCAAACTTTTTTGAAAATTGATTATATGATGTAAAGTTTGAAAAGCAATGAAGATAATCATTATAAGAAATAAAGTTAACTAGATTTTGTATTTCTAGCCACAAATATGCTTCATATTTAGTGTACAGTCTAAAATTAACAAAATTGTCTCTGAACAGTTGACAGTCCAAAGAATAAATTGGTTTTAGGAAAAAAAGCTGTGATGTTCACATTTCAGAGAAGAAGATGTTTGTAGAAAACTACATAAGTTCTAGAAAGTATTGTTTTGTTAATATCAATTAGATAGAAAAATAGCTTGTATAATTAGAAAATATCCATATATTTGAATATATTTATCCACATAGTATATATTTCTAACCAACTAATCAAGGCATGTATTTGAAAAGGTATCAGACTATCTTATCACTTGGAATGGAAAACAGAGTCTACTAAAACTTGATCACACAGAAGAGGGGAAAACTTAAAGTGGAAATTAGGAATGATTCAAGGATTTTCTACTAACTGAAAGTGTCTAGAATCTAGAATATTTCACAATGAATGTTTTAGAGCCCTGGGCTTATCTTTTGGGAATCTAATACAGCTGCAATAATATTGTTTTAATTCCAAGGCAACTCTGATATGTCAGGGCTATTTGTTGGCTGACATATATATCCAGTGAATTGTTATCTGCTCCATGTAATATCAGTATTAATCTTAACACAGGTTTATGAGCATAATGTGCTTGTATCATATTTCTCAATGTAATAGAGTTATAATAATATCATACTTGTGATATGACACTATCATACCTAAAAATGGGAAGCTATAAAATTGATAAAATACCTAATTTATGCCGTCTTCCTGTATTATTGTATCTCTGATACTTGTAAAATGTCATCATTTTTATGTAAATGTCAATACCTTGAATATGTAAACACATTTTTAAGAATCATTAACAATATAGTTATATTTAACTTGGAAATAACTGTGGATACAGAAAGGCAATATTTTAGAGTATTCTGAAGATTACCCTGCATTTAGAGTGTTCAGAAACTAATTAATTTCAACTTTTTATTAACATTATAAGCATAAAATGAAGTAATTATAATACATTTAATTTTAGATAATGAGTTACTTTTATCATCTTTCTCAACTGTTCACATTTATGCTTCTGATTTATGCTTTTGCCTTCTTGTGTCCTTTCAGCACTCATTTCTATTTCTTCCTCTTTTCTCTTTTTTTTAATCATTCGGTTATTATAGGCCATCATTAGCAGAAAAAATTCCAGAATCTAATTCAATTATACCAGGACAAATAAACACATAGCTGTAAGATTCATAACAATGTGTATTCACTCCTATAAGTTGCAACATAAAGTTTAGAAGGTAGAAAATGTTATTTCAAGAGAAAACATGAGATTTCTACATATTTTTAAAGACTTCTTTTGATTCTTCACATCTTGTTGTTTTGTGTTATTTCTAGTGGAAGATTATCAGCATATCATGTGGAAAAGATGTAGTAAATGACTATTTTCCTTTAGTGGATTATATTTTCACATATACATATTGAATTGTAAAATTCATTGATAGAATTTACTGCTCTCCTAATTAACATATTTTTAAAAGATACATATAAATAACTAATAAATTTTTAGGATACAAAGTTTTGATATATACTAGAAATGTGCAGATAGTATATTCTGCTGCAAGCAAACATTCCCCAAAAGTCACGTACTTCTAAAATAGTTTTAGGCCACAAATATGAGTATAATATATTTTCAATCACCACAGTTTAAAAATCAAAATTTTGGAAATATGATAAAAAAAATGTGCTCATGTCAGATACCATTCCATCTTTTCCTTAACAAATTTAGTTAGGCACTGATTTCCAAGCTTATATTTCCATGGCAACTTCCTTTATGTGTCATCCCAGGTTATTTCAGGATGTGAGATGGAGGAAAAACCATTTTCCAAGATTGGATGACCTAAGGAACTCTCTCCCTCAAAGGCACTTTTCTGGCTCAGATTCTTTATACATATCGGGAAGTTCATTTAATGTTAACTTGGTTTTCCACCCAAAGACGTTTTTTGTTTTAATCCTCATTATGATACTGAATCCACCTAGTGATACAATCAGTCTTTTATCACATGGGCAGCTGGGCCTCCCCTTCATAAACTGATGGAGTTTCCAGGCGTGCAGCGTGCCTAAACCAAACCATGAGGTATAATTACCCTAAGATTAGGCAGTGAGGTGTGGGGGACCCTGCGTGGCCTCTGATATCAGATTACCTGGGTTCAAATCCTAATTCTATCACTTTCCAAATACACAGCCCTGAGAAAGTTACCTAAGTTCTTTTTCCCTTAGTTTCCACATATTAAAAATGAAGATAATAATAATAATTACATAGGGTTATGGAGATTAGATGAGTTAATTCACATGAAGCACTGATAATAGTGCTTGATGTGTAGTAAGTCCTCAATAAATGTTAGCAATTATTATTAAGACCTGATTTGATTTTCAGCCTAAAACTGTCTTACCTCATTATTAAACTATCCAAGATGTTCTAGCCCATGAGGACCTGAGTTGGAAGGCTTTTGAGCTACCACAGATAACTGAAAATGTTTCTGGTGTTGTTAGAGCTCTGGCAGCTTCCTAAATTAGTTTATGGTACCCACACAACCAAAAGAGAGATTGAAAATTTGTCTTTTTGTTGACAGAAATTATTTTGGAAGCAATGTGTTTGTTTTATTTTCCAAGGAAACAAACCTCTAAGCATTGTCTATGCTATCATTTAACCCCAAATGTCCCTGCTTTATTTGCTGAATAAGTATAGGTCCTGTGTCCTTGAAAGGAAAACCCAAAACTTCATCCAGAGTTTGACCTGTGGAGGCCTCGCTTGATCTGGACCTTGCCTTTTTCCCCAACTTCATCTCACTACACCCACCCTTCTCACTTCCTTCTACTCTCAATTTCTTATGCGTCATTGACTTTTTTCATTCATGAAATACTCCAAGTTCTTTCAAGCCTCAGGACTTTGCTCATGCTGTTCCTCTGCTTAACATGATTCTCTGAATCACCTAGAATGTCTCATCCTTTAGAGCTCCTCATCAGAGAGGTTTCCCATGCCTGCACTATATATAGTAGGTTCTTTTCCCCCATGCTCTTTTCTTATGTCTCAGCCTTTTCTGGTTCCTGTGTAGCACTTATCTCAACTTGCTTCAACTTTATTTCTGTCAACTTCAGGGAGGATGGAGTCAGGAGGAGAGCTGGGTCTTCTACCGTATTCCATGAGAGCCCTTTCTACCTTTTCATTGTCAACATCTAGCACATTGATTGGCATGAAATAAATGTTTAATGAAGAGATGAGTGACCAATATGTATCTTGATACATGTTATTAAGGTGTTTCCAAATGGAAAAATGGCCTGCTTTGAAAGATAATTAATAATAATCTAAATTAATAAGTCAGCTGGGTGTGGAGGAGCACATAATAAACCCTAGCCAAGGCAGGAGGATCCCTTGAGCCTATGAGCTCAAGACCACCCTGGGTAACATTATGAGACACCATCTCTACAAAAAAAAAATTTTTTCATTAGCTAGGCATGGTGTCGTGCACTGTGGTCCTAGCTACTTGGAAGGCTGATGCAGGAGGATTCTTTAAATGCAATAATTTGGATTTGCAGTGAGCTGTGATCATACCACTGCACTCCAGCCTAGACAATAGAGCAAGACCCTCTCTCAAAAAAATTAAATATATTAACAATTTGTATGTGTATACCTTTTATAGTTAGTCCTGAGAATTTACTTGTTCAATTAATTTGCTCTGGAAACACTTTTAAAGAAATATAAAGAGAGTAATGATAAACTTTGGCTCATTCTTATGAGAATAATGACATTCTAAATTGTTATGGTCTGAATTTAGTTGTTCTATAGAATTAATTTAGACACTTAATTATATTACCTCCCTTTGCTCCTAGTTTATAAATAGGAAGTGTATTATGTAATAACCATGGTGCCAACATAAAGTATCCATAACCTCCAAACTTTACGACAATATTGCCTATCTTAAATGACAGGAAATACTACACAATAATTATTTTTCTATTAAAACTGCTAAATTATTATTACCACTTTTAATATAATTAACTTCCTTAAATCTGGATTAAAAACATTCTTAAAAATGTTTATTTTATTAAGTGAGCATCAACCTAAAGTCAAAAATCTTATGTTCATACCTTACTATTTTAAGGAAAAATACACATAACTATTGAATGTTTTTAAATAAGGAAGAACCAAAAACAGTTACTTTACCCTCACTCTGAAACATGTGATCTTGCAATGACTTCCATTTTCAAAAGTAACGTGGTATTTTCACTTTAAATGCTTTTTAGTTATCACCTGAAAGTGATAACACTTGAATCATTTCAATTTTTTAGACCCGAAGAGCTGATTGGTTTCATCCTTGGGAGTTTCTGGTTAACTGATCTAGCATTTGTGCTCTTGTATCCTGACAAAGTTTTTTTTATTTATTCTCTATGTTTAGCTACATTTAAGAAAAGAGACACGAAGAGAAATAGAGCATCAGGTAGAGGAAGTAAAACATTTCCAGCAAGATGATTCCCATCAGTGCTTTCATATCAAGTAGCTCTCATCATGACTGGGAGAGTTTCAAATGGTGGTGAATTAATCACTCCAAAATAGATGCCATTGGAATAAGGACCTCAGGAAATCAACTCCTCCATAAAAGCAATAAGAACACTGGCAAAAATCATGAAAATCAACATTTCAGAACTCTGGGTATTAATCAAAGGCTTACAACAGTTCTTTGGCTATGTATGCATTTTATTCAAGAAAATGGCTGAATCTCAGTAAGAACTGCAAACTTCATGACTTTCTCTCCTCTTATTCCCATCCCCATCTCCCCAGTGCTGCCATAGCCTTCAAAAATAACAGCCTCCCAACCGCAGCAGGTATGAAAAACAGCAGCCTAGCAGCCTTTGGAGGAGGCAGAAGAGGTTCAGAGCCCCCCACAAAGCGTCATCCCCAGAGAATTGTCACTATCTGGCTGGTTTGAAAGCTCCCTGGAGATGCTCTATTATTAGGGCTTGTCTTTACTTGACTTGATTCAGAGTTCACTGTGTGGGAACACCCCATCGCCAAGGCATTGATTATGAAAAGAAAAAATTAGCAGCAATTGTTTAACATCATACTTGTCTGAGGTGGTGATATCAGCTGAGGCTAACGAGCCTGACAAAAATACTTAAAAGGGGAAAACTTGGGAATTAGGTATCCATAGGGGGCTTTGAAAATCTCACACATTTTCCTGGGAATCTAGAAGCACATGAGCATATGCAGGGCTGTGTGTGTGTGTTCGGGAAAGACCCAAGAAAGCCCTTTTCTGTCACCTGGGGCTGACCATGGGCTCTATGTAAGCAGGAAGTGAAGACTAAGGTAGAGTTTCAAGCTGTCAGCCTGAGGATTGAAGGCATGCTGCAATACACACAAACAACCCAACGGCAGAAGCCAAAAGACTTACTGTTTCAAAGCACTTAAGGAAATCTCTATTTAATCATTAGCTAATCACTAAACTACACAAACACAATCTTTAGTCACTTCACATGACTAAAAATACAGAATTTGCATAATTCGATGAGGAAAGTCACAAAACAAGTAAATGGCAACAACAATCACAGCAAACAGCAACGAATCCTAAAAGTGAAGAAAGAATCTCATTGATAGAAATGTGACATTACATTTTTAACATGCTTTTTTGTTGTTGTTGTTAAAAGGCAGACATGATCTATTGGATAAAAGGAACTGAGATGAAGAGGCTTTTTGTGTGTGGCTTTATGTTCATCTAACTGAGTTAGGGTGTATTTACTGTTTGCAGCAGCTGTAGGTATCAGAGGCTAAAATTTTCTCTGGTTACTGTGGGTTTTCAGTCTGGCAGACAAGGAGCTTGAAAGTCATCACTTCAACCTAACAACTAATAAAAAGCTACACAAACTGAAAATCAACAACTCTTCTTAGATCCAGCAGAGAATTGAGATCACAGGGCAAACCACTGCCCACAAAATGGGAAAGACAGACCTGTGGTGCTGTAGTTTGGATGCTTGTTCCCCAAAATCTCCTGTCAAAATTTGATCCCGATGTTGAAGGTAGTCCCCAATGGGTGGTGTTTAGGTTAGCAGGGAGAGATCCCTCATCAATGTCCTGCTGCTATCCTCATGGTAATAAGCGAGTTCTTGCTCTGTTAGTTCCTGCGAGAGCTGGTTGTTATAAAGAGCCTGGCACCTCTTCTCTCTGTCTTGCCACATGATATCTGCACATGCCAGCTCCCTTTCACCTTCTGACACAAAGAAAGGCAGCCTAAGTCTATTACCAGAAATAGATGCTGGCCCCATATTTCTTGTACAGCCTGCAGAACCATGAGTCAAATAAACCTCTTTTTAAATTTTACCTAACCTCACGTATTCCTTTATTGTGACACAAATGGACTGAGGTGTATACAGAGAATCATAACTTACTGGGGCAGAAACCCACAACCGGAAACTTCCACAGAAACCAGTGCCAGGGTAGGTTTTTTATTATTGTCAAATTGCTGGGGGCTCAGTATGGTCAATTCTGAAAGTTAATAACTTCAGGACTTCACAGTCTTACGGAGTCCCACACTTTTGTGAGTTTTACCTTCAGGAGATGTACCAAATTCTCACAGTGAAGATCAGCATGAGGGAGTGGGAAAGCAACCATTTTGAAATAAGCCAGAGCCTTCTGTTCTTCTAAATAAGGTCTGCCCTCAAGAAAAACTATTTTACCAGAGTCTAATTTAATGAGGTTTGCCAGAGACTAACTGGCCTTAGGAAAGAGAAATATCCAACTTTAACCATCCTGTCCTACCAAAGTGGGGAAAAAATATAGAAGCACTTGTGAAATTCACAGCCAAGGGGCACAGGCTAACTAAAAGCCTGGGACCTAATCGTAAGACAACAGAACACTTCTCTCTCTCCATGCGTTACCATCCACATTACTAAATACCTATTTACTGCAGTTCCTTTTATCCAGTACATTATGTTCAGTATATTATTTCAAATTAATCACAAGGCATACAAAAAGACAAAAACACAGTTTGAAGAGACAGCGCAAGCATTGGAACCAGACTCAGATATGGCACAGATGTTCTGATTATCAGACCATGAATTTAAAACAACTATGATTAATATGCTAAGAGCTCTCACGGAAAAAATAGACAACATGCAAGAAAAGAAGGGTAATTTAACTAGAGAGATGGAAAGAAAGAATCAGAAAGAAATGCTAGTTTGATTGCTCATTAGTAGACTGGACACGGCTGAGGAAAGAACCTCTGAGCTTGAAGATATGTCAATAAAAATTTCTGAAAAGCAAAGAGAAAAACAGTTAAAATATGTAGCTGAATATCCAAGAACTAGAGGACACTTATGAAATGAGTAACATACACATAATAGGAATACCAGAAGAAGAAAAGAAACAGAAAGAAACCAAGAAATAACATTTGAAGCAACAATGACTGAGAGTTTCCCAAATTAATGTTGGACACCACACAGATCTAGGAAACTCAGAGAACACCAAACAGAATGAATGCAAAAAAAAAAAAAAAGAAAGAAAGAAAGAAAAAGAATCAAGAAAAAACTGTAACTAGGCATACCATATTCAAGTTGCAGAAAGTCAAAAATAAAAATAAAATAATCCAGAAGAAAACCTCCTTAAAAAGGAGCAAAGATACAAATTACATCCAATTTATTTTTAAAAGCCATGCAAGTAAGAAGAGAGTGAAGTAAAATATTTAAATTTTTGAGAGGAAAAAAACCTACAAACCTAGAATCCTGTATCTTGCAAAATTATCCTTTAACAGTGAAAGAGAAATTACACTTTCTCAGATGAACAAAAAATGCAGGGAATTTGTTGCCAGTAGATCTGTCTTGCAAGAACTGTTAACAGAAGTTCTTCAGGGAGAAGGAAAACGATGGAAGTCAGAAACTCAGATCTACATAAAGAAAAGAAGAGCATTAGAGATGAAATAAGTAAACATGAAATAAAAACTTTTGGTTTCCTTTTTTGTTGTTGTTTTTGAGACAGGGTCTCACTCCATTGCCCAGGCTGCAGTTATATGATCATAGCTCACTGCAACCTTGAACTCTTGGGCTCAAGCAATCCTCCTGCCACAGCCTCCCAAGTAGCTGGGACTACAGACACATGCCTCCACACCCAGCTAATGTTTTTATTTTTAGTAGAGAGTAGGTCTGATTATATTGCTCAGACTGGTCTCAAACTTCTGGCCTCAAGCAATCCTGCTGCCTCAGCCTCCCAAAGTGCTGAGATTACAAGCATGAGCCACACAGCCTGGCCTTGTTTTTCTTACTCTTAATTGATCTAACAGTTAAAACTTTGGCCAAAATAATGATAGCAACAATATATTCAATTATTATAGTTTATGTACAAGTGAAATGAATGACAGCAATAATGCATGGGGTGGGAAGGAGAAATTAGGAATCCTTTTTATTATAAAGTACTTGCACCACCCATGAAGTAGCATAGTGTTATCTGAATGTGGACTTGAATTAATCATAAATGTACGTTGCAACTCTAGGGTAACTAAAAGACTTTTAAAAAATATAATTGTTATGCTAACAAAAAAATATAATCAAATAAAATCATCAATTAAAACCAGAAAAGGAAGAAAAAGATTGGAAGACAAAAATAGAAACAAGTGTTGGAAGACAAAGATAGAAACAAAGGACAAGAGCAATGAATAGAAAATAGTAAAAAAAAAAAGTGATAGATATTAATAATCATTTTAAACATTAATGGTACAAATATACCAGTTAAGACAGATAGTGTGGATCAAAAAACAAGACCCAACTATATGTTGTCTACCAGAAACTCACTTGAAATATACACATATGGATTAAAAGTAAAGTGATACAGAAAGATATGCCATGCTAATGTTAATCAAACTAAACTCATTTCAGACAGAGAAAATATCAATGCAAGAAAAGTTATCAAGCAGAACGAGGGGCATTACATAGTGATATGGATCAGTTCTCCAAAAAGACATAACTATCCATAATGTGCAAGTGCCTAACAACAGAGCATGAAAATATGTGAGATAAAACTGATAGCACTGCAAGAAGAAGTAGAAGAATCCACTATTATAGTTGGGTAACTTAAACACCCCTCTTTCAGAAATGAACAGATCTTGCCGACAGAAAATCAGTAAGGACACATGCACTCAAAAACATCATAGTTGAACTCAAAAACATCATCAGTTAACTGGGTATAATTGACATCTATACATTACTTCATTCAACAACAGAATGTGCATTCTTCTCAAGCTCATATGGAACATTCACTGAGGTAGACCACATTCTCTGCCATAAAACATACCTTAACAATTTCAAAAGAATAAAAATAATACAGTGTATTATTTCTCTCAGACCCACTAAAATGTCTAAAATTTAAAAAGAAGAACTATAACAAATGTTGACAAGAATGTAGAGAAATTGTCACCCTCATACATTGCTAGATGAATTATAAAATGGCACAGTCACTTTGTATGTATCTATGTATTGTAGAGAAGGCTCTAGCTATGTTGCCTAGGCGGGTATCAAACTCCTGGCCTGAAGTGATCCTTCTGAAGCACTGGGATTACAGGCATGAGCCACCATGCCCAACGTACACAGTCACTTTAAAAAAACAGTTTTGGAGCTCCCAAAATTGTTAAACATAAAATTACACTAAAACTTGTAAATTAACTATTTGGTTTATGCCCAAGATAAGTGAAAACATATGTCTACACAAAAATTTATACATAAATATTCATGGCAGCATATGGCCATAAAAGTGGAAATAATTGAAGTGACCTCCATCTGATAAATGAATAAGCAAAATATAACATATCCAAACAAAATGTTATATATTCATGCAATAGAATCTTATTTGACAATAAAAAATAATGAAGTAATGATACATGCTGCCACATGGATGAACCTTGAAAACATTATGCTAAGTGAAAAAAAGCCAGTCACTAAAGGACAAATACTGTATGATTCCATTTATACAAAATGCCCAGAATAGACAAATCAGTAGAGACAGAGACTGGATTAGTGGTTACTAGGGGCTGGGAGAAGGAAAGAGGGGAATTACTGCTAATGGGTATGGGTTTTTTAGGAGTGACGAAAATGTTCTGGAATTAGATAGCGCCTGTAGAACTCCATGAATATGCTAAAACTCCTAAATTACATACTTTAAATAGTGAATTTTATATGATACAGGAATTATTTCTCAAAAAAGCTATTGTAACAGAAACACAATACACTGAGTAAGTATAGGTTCTAAAAAATTATCTCACCTACATGGCTCCTATATACAGAATTACCAGGCTGTTATATTATGAGATTAAAGACTGAATCCCTCTTAGACTTTGCTAGTATTCCAATGCAAGGTCTGGAAGCTATGTCCAACAAGGCACCAAAGCTTTGAGAAGTTGAAACAAATGGTTCATTCCAATGGACTGACCAAACTATCAGAAACAATATTGGGCCAGGCCCAGTGGCTCACACCTATAATTCCAACATTTAGGGAGGCCAAGGTGGGAGGATTTCTTGAGCCCAGGAGTTTGAGACAGGTCTTGGTAATATGGCAAAACCCCATCATGAAACACACACGAAAAATAGCCGGACTGGGGTACGCAGCTGTAGTGCCAGGTACTGGGGAGGCTGAAGTGAGAGGATCACTTCAGCCAAGGAAAATTTTATTTTATAAACCCCACAGAGTCAATTAAAAGTCTGTTTGAATTGCACGCACACACACACACACCCTAGTAGCTTTTCAATGTATCAATCAGAAAATATAATTTAAAAAGGAAAAGACAAATCTCACACTATCCGTCTATCCATCCCATTAACAATAAAAGCAATACTGTATTCCTAGGAATACAGCTTACAAGGGGCATGAAGGACCTCTTCAAGGAAAACTACAAACCACTGCTCAAGGAATAAGAGAGGACACAAACAAATGGAAAAACATGGATAGGAAGAATCAATAGGAAGAATCGTGAAAATGGCCATACTGCCCAAAGTAATTTACAGATTCAATGCTATTCCCATCAAGCTACCATTGACTTTCTTCACAGAGTTAGAAAAAACTACTTTAAATTCCATATGGAACCAAAAAAAAAGCCCATATAGCCAAGACAATTCTAAGCAAAAATAACAAAGCTTCATGCTACCTGACTTCAAGCTATATTACAAGGCTACAGTAGCCAAAACAGCATGATACTGGCACCAAAACAGATATATAGAATGGAACAGAACAGAGGCCTCAGAAATAACACCACACATCTACAACCATCTGATCTTTGACAAACCTGACAAAAACAAGCAATGGGGAAAGGATTTCCTATTTTAAAAATGGTGTTGTGAAAACTGGCTAGCCATATGTCGAAAACTGAAACTGGATCCCTTCCTTACACCTTATACAAAAATTAACTCAAGATGGATTAAAGAGTTAAACTTAAAACCTAAAACCATAAAAACCCTACAATAAAACCTAGGCAATACCTTTCAGGACATAGGCATACCCAAAGTCTTCATGACTAAAACACCAAAAGCAATTAGAACAAAGCCAAAATTGACAAATGGGATCTAATTAAACTAAAGAGCTTCTGCTTAGCAAAAGAAACTACCATCAGAGTCAACAAGAAACCTATAGAATGGGAGAAAATTTTTGCAATCTATCCATCTGACCAAGGTCTAATATCCAGAATCTACAAGGAACTTAAACAAATTTACAAGAAAAAAAACAACTCCATCAAAAAGTGGGTGAAGGATATGAACAGATACTTCTCAAAATAAGACATCTATCTGGCCAACAAACATGAAAAAAAAAAGCTCATCATCACTGGTCATTAGAGAAATGCAAATCAAAATCACAATAAGATACCATCTCATGCCAGTTAGAATGGCGATTATTAAAAAGTCAGGAAACAAAAGATGCTGGCAAGGCTGTAGAGAAATAGGAATGTTTTTACACTGTTGTTGGGAGTGCAAATTAGTTCAACCATTGTGGAAGACAGTGTGGTGATTCCTCAAAAATCGAGAACCAGAAATACCATTTGACCCAGCAATCCCATTACTGGGTATATACCCAAAGGATTATAAATCATTCTACTATAAAGACACATGCACATGTATGTTTACTGCAGCACTATTTACAATGGCAAAGTCTTAGAACCAACCCAGATGCCCATCAATGATAGACTGGATAAAGAAAATGTGGCACATATACACCATGGAATACTATGCAGCCATAAAAAGAATGAGCTCATGTCCTTTGCAGGGATATGGATGAAGCTGGAAACCATCATCCTCAGCAAACTAACACAGGAACAGAAAACCAAACACCTCATGTCCTCACTCATAAGTGGGAGTTGAGCAATGAGAACACATGGACACAGTGGGGGACCATCACACTCCAGGGCCTGTTGGGGAGTGGGGGGCAAGGGGAGGGAGAGCAGTAGGAAAAATACCTAATGCATGTGGAGCTTAAAACCTAGATGATGGGTTGATGGCTACAGGAAACCACCATGGCACATATATACCTATGTAACAAACCTGCATGTTCTGCACATGGATCCTAGAAATTAAAGTAAAATTTAAAAAAAAATAAGGTTAAAAAATAATAATTAAAAAAATTTATCATAACTCTGATTAAGGACCTGTTAAGACTGCATCTGTGTTTTTCTTATTGGCTCTACTGATAAGATAAGATAACATACTGTTATCATAGGATGAATTATTTTAATATATTGGCTAATTCTATTGCCATTTTTTTTTTTAGTGCACCCTATACCTATAAGTGAGAAAAAGCTATAGAAACATTTTAATGCCATCTTTGACACATGTAGATTTCAAGGTTTGCTAGCTTTGGAAAATGACCTGGGTAGCTTTCCACATTTTTTTGTGGTGGGGAATCATATATGTGTGTGTGTGTGTGTGTGTGTGTGTTTGTGTGTATGTGTATGTGTATATATGTGTGTGTGTATATATATATATGTATTTTGTCTTAAATAATTCACTCATAATATTATTCGATGCAAGAGCCTTTGATACCATCCTTAATTTTTCCCTTGTTTGCCTTTTATTTGGGTTTCCTATTTCTTCTTAAGTTTTATATGTATATTTTTAAGAAGACTTATTCTTTTTTTGTTTTCAAATGTGTTCACATACCAGTGTGCATATTAGTCTCTTTTCATTTTTACTTCTCTGTTTCTTTCTGTAGGTATGCCTTTTTATTTCTAATATCACTTAGTAGGTCTTATTGTTTATTCTCTTTTATGTTCTAGAAATTTTTCTATTTTCTTTGTTTTTCTAAATACCCAGTTTTGAAAGTATTGATTTCTACAATCATCTTTGTTATTTCCTTCAGCTACTTCCCTCAGATTTTATAGGAATTATTCTGAATTAACACTTGAAGTAAATGCATTAAAGACAATCAATTTTTGTCTAAAGAATATATTGGCCATATTCCATAAGTCCTGCTATATAATGTTTAGCTTTTTTATTTTTTAAATCAGTTTTTTAATTTAAAAAAATTTTTATCAATTGTTATTTTGGGAAATAAAATGTTTTAATTAGTTCAAATTTTTAGTTTTGATCATCCATCATTAATTTGTCTTTAAAGTGTACAGCTATTATTTTATTGCTTAGTTATGAAATGATTAAAATAAGCAGAAAAATACAGAAGATAATATAATACCTATTCTTGTCCTCGTGACTCCAAATGATAGATGTTAATTTTGCCATGCTTGCTTCAGCAATTGTTTTTATGAAATAAAATATTACAGAGAGGAGTGAATCTCCTCTTTTCCTTCCCCTATTCCAATCCCCTCTATGCTTCTCTCTCCAAAGATGACCTCTATTCTGATGATGGCTTATATCTTTCCTGTCCATATTTGCATATTTTGCTGCATAAACTATATCTTAATATTTTTAATACAAGTTGAATAATAAACATTCTGAAACTTGCTCTTCACTGAACATCATATTTTGATATGTATTGGGTACATTTATTCATTTTAGCTACCATACAGGATTTTGTCCTTTATGTGGCCATTCATCTCGTTGTTTCCATTGCTGTAATGAATACCTTTATAATGTCTCCTTATGCATATGTTCAAAAGTTAAGGTATATACCTGAATGTGGATAGGTTTATTTTCTTTACTAAGTATTACCAAATTGCTTTCCCAAGTGGTTTTACCAATTTATACTTCTGCCAGAAGTTTATGAAAATTCCCTCTTTGTCTACAAGCTAAAACCTGGTATTAATAGACTTGTAAATTTTGAAGTTTAAAATATTATCATTGTTGTTTTAATTTGCATTCCCCACATTCCTAGTGAGGTTGGACATCTTTTAATATGTTTATTTGAGTTTTCTCATCTATGAATTACCTATTCATATTATTTGCCCATTTTTTAATTGAGTTGTCATCTTACTGACTTGTAGGAGTTTACAGGTTCTAGATAGGAATACTTTTTCTTGTAAGTCTTAAAATCTCTTTTTCCCTTTTGCCATCATTTTTTAACTTAGTTTATAGTGTCTTTTTTTACATACAAGTTTTTAATTTTCATATGTCAGATTTACCGGTCATTTCTCTTATGATCTGTTCATTTTTGCTCCAGTGCTATCTAAGTCCATGTTTGTATTGCTATAAAGGAATACCTAAGACTGGGTAATTTGTTAAGAAAAGAGGCTTATTTGGCCTGCAGTTTCACAGCCTGTACAAGAAGCATGGCATTAGCATCTGCTTCTGGTGAGGGCTTCAGGCTGCTTCCGCTCATGGTGGAAGGTGAAGGGGACTTGGCATGTGCAGAGACACATGGAAAGAGAGGAAGCAGTGGGGTGGGAGGGATGTTCCAGGCTCTTTTTTATTTTTATTTTATTTTTTTCACCAGGCTCTTTTTTGTTCTTATGGGAACTAATAGAACAAGAATTCACGCATTATCTCAAGGATAACACCAAGCCATTCATGAGGGATCCAGTGACTCAAACAGCTTATTAGGAATCACATTTTAATATGAGATTTGGAGGGGTCAAACAACCAAACCACAGCAAATGACACAAAAATATTCCCCTAACTTCTTTTAAAAAATTGCTTAGAAGCTTTGCTTTTCACATGTGAGTCTTTCACCCACCTGAGTCATTTTTTTGTATATTGTGTGAAGCAAAATGAGGGAGAAAGAATGGATAAAATCATTAGTCCTCTATCCTTCCTGTCAAAGATGAGACAGCCTATGTGCCTTACCTTTGAATAGAATGTCTGATTAACCATGCTAATTCATGCCTTCAAATTTTGTGACAATTTCACCTGCTCCACTTATTTCAGGGCTTTCTAATGTAAATAAAGAAGATTTTGTTTTTTTGGAAGTTGCAATATATGGCAAAGCACTTCTTTTTTCTATGTGATAAGTAAGATGGGAAATAGTAAATGGAAGAAAAAAATCAACTCTATGAATGCTGTTGCTTTGCTGCAGTCAGTGGGGAGCTATATTGGAATTGAAGAACTGATCAGCAAAGAAAGAATGGGAAAAAGTTAAATGTGTTGTCACTTGAGTCAAATAATCATAGTTTGACTACTATTTAACTTCAGTTTAATGTGGCTTAATTTTTTTTAAGCAATGTGAGTTTCCAGAATGAAAGTCACGCTCAAGTATATAAGTACACACCAAAAACAAGAATAAATAATTATTTCAATTTTTCCCGCTTGCATAAATGGGCATTCTTCTTATCCTTTATTAGGATAGCACTAAGTAATAATTAGCTATTTAGCAGAGCCTTCTATTTGTACATTGGTGAAAAATGGGGTTTCTACAATACCAGGAACATGCTAACACAGCTTTTTCCCGTATCTGGTTATGTGGAAGGATTTACTTAATAGATATTTCATAAGTGTTTTCCATCCAGCTAAAATATATCTGAACAAGAAGGCAGAACTTGTCTGACTTAATCTGGCTGTCCAGCAAACCCTTTAGTTGTACACAACTCTAATGCAGCAGTGTGTCACCCTCGCACCTAAGCTAATGAGTCCTCTGAACTCCCCTCTTTCTGAAGTCATTTTTGCCTTCTCATGTCACTACCCACCATGCCAGATAGTGCTACACCACTTCGGGAGCCTAGCTTGGTCACTAGAATATAGAGACAAAAAAAAATGCAAATACAACATCGTACCTATTGTCAACTATTATTGTACCCTTAAAAATTTGCTAAGAGTGTAGATCTCATGTGAAGTATTTTTACCAGAATTAAATAATTTTTTAAAGGATTTATGCCCATTAGTTCTTTCACAGATTAACATAAGGACAAAACATGAAGAAGGTGGGAGAGTGCAAATGCAGCTCTCACAACAAGCCTTTAATTAGGGGAACTGAGAGTTGTGATATTATCTTCCAAAGATTGCTTGAAAAATTATCATAATGAGGGAAATGTAAGTAAAGGTCAAGATTGAGGAAGGCTAAAATCATTTACCTGAATGCTTTAGAAGAAGCTGACTTTTTTTACATTGCCTACTTTTGGAAAAGAGTTGCTAAATAGAGTTTATTACTCTTCTAAAGTAGAGTAACAGGAAGTAGAACAAACTGAGATATGAAGACAGTTTTTTAAATGGATTTCATTTCATGAAATTGACACAGGAAGTGAAAGTTGTAATCAGGCTATAATTATAGACCCTGGTAATTTGCCTTTTAAGTGAATTCAGTAATGTAAAGGATACATCTGTTAATGTTTTTTACGCTTCTGACAGATTCCCAGCCTCCTAAGTTAAGGTGCTATATCTTTTTCAGTAATTATTACTATTCATGACATCTTAAATAAAATACCTTTAGTGGATACAGACCAATGGTAAAATTAACTAAAGACCAAACCAGAAAAATACACTGTGAGACAGCTTTAGAAAATGCCCTATTATTTACTTATAGAAGGTTTAACTTTACTTTTTTTTAGAAAAGAAATTCAGCCTTTTGTGATAACAATATAAAGACATAATATCATAGCACAGCATTCTGAAGAAATGAATTTAACACAGTTATAATATTATACAAGCTTGGGATTCATATTGATTTATTAGAAGTATATGAAACCTATCCTCTGAAGAGCTCCAACATGCCCTAATTGAACTCCAAGAATTACTTTGATAACTCTCTCTTGGGAAAATTAGATGAAAGCTTGCCCTAGGAGTGATTAAGAGATTTATGGGATTTATACACCAACATGAAAGTTCAGGATTTTAGGCTTGTAGTAATTGTTTCCAACCCTAAGTCCCAAAACTCTGACTCTACTATTGAGATATCTTAAAAGCTATTTCAAAATGTGCTTCAGGAGTCACACAATTGTTTAATTCAAACATTATACTTTTTTAGATGTGATTTATACTGTAACACACAAACCAACTTGTTCAAAAGTGCTAAATACCAAATGTTAACACATTGGAGAGCATTAACGCCTGATCTTTCACTGTCAGGTGAAATCATTTAGGCACAAATTTCAAAATAGTATTTGCTTGGACATCTCTTTCCATATAATCAAACCTCTTATAAATGCAATACTAATTTTTTAAAATACATGTAGCTTTTCATACATGGCTTTTTATTAATTATTCATGAGTGTGATATCTGTCACATTTAATTATACATTTTACATCAGCTTCTGTGTCTTGACAGTAATTTTTACAATGTAAATAACATTTATAAGGCTGTTCAGGTTGTAGTTACACCATCCTTAGTAATGAAACAAAATTTTGGACTTAATATGCAAAGCAAAATCCATTTTACTATTTGAAATTTTAAGTGACTGTATATAGACAAACATTGAAGTATACAAGATTTTTTTAAAACACCACTGACCATCACATTATAAGATATAGTTTAAAAGCATTTTCTACCAAAAGAATTGATTATATATTTTTATCAACTTCTCTGAAATTTGAACACTTAATTATGTGAACAGTAGTTAGAAATATTAATGAATAAATGTAGGAAAACAATCTACCATTCTTTGTGGTGTTTCAAAATCAGTTTAACAATCCAGTATCCTAAGAATGCAAAATGAGTGGATTATAAAGCTATTTGCTCCTATTTAGTGAATTAAGATTTTTCTCCCTATTGTGCAAACAAAATAACATACAAAAATCAGTTGAGTCTTGAAGCTGACAAAGGACTACAACTGTCATAACTACTATTATAATGATAGCTTCTGTTTTCAAATTATCAGCTTGTCAACAGTCTATTTTTAAGTAAAAACTGTAATAAATGTGAACTGACAGGTTAAAACTAATAAATTTCTAGTTTTTGGTTTGTTTTATGTATGGAAGATTCTGTAGAAGATAAATTTGCAAACTGAGCTCCAATGTCATATAAAACTTTTGAAAATTACTTTATTAAAATAACGCAAAGATAAAAATCACTAGCTTTTGGCCAAGCACGGTGGTTCACGCATGTAATCCCAGCACTCTGGGAGGCCGAGACAGGCGGATCACCTGAGATCAGGAGTTTGAGACCAGCCTGGCCCACATGGTGTGACCCCATCTCTACTAAAAATACAAGAATTAGTCGGGCATGGTGGTGCACACCTGTAACCCTGGCTACTCAAGAGGTTAAGGCAGGAAAATCATCTGAACCCAGGAGGCGGAGGTTGCAGTGAGCTGAGATTGTGCCACTGCACTCCTGCCTGGGCGACAGAGGGAGACTCCATCTCAGAAAAAAAAAAAAAAAAAAAAAAAAAAATCACTAGCTTTCAAGTTGCAAAAGTAAAATATTAAATATATTTCAACAATCATCTCTAAGTTTTGTTTGCCTTTCTTGTTTTTGAGACTCTGAAGACCTAAAATCTAATTCTTGTTTTGAAAGCTGCATCTGCCTAAAGAGCCAATTTTAGTGCTGTCCTCTGAGCAACAGATACAAAATTGTATATATCTGTTGCTTGCAAACATTCAAATCTGCAAAATAACTTTGGCAAAATACCAAGGTTATTTTGTAGATTTGCATGTTTATTCTAACACTTCAGTGACCTTTAAGTTTCTCCCGATACTCTGCCCACTATTTGAATTCTTTATTTGGGGGCAGATGCTGTCATCCTATTCATAATGATGTCTAAGTTATAGCTTCAAGGTCTGAATAGCTAGTCTTCCCAAAGGCATGATTCAGTCAGTCACCAAATTTAACAAAATTTTCTACTCAGGTGTCCTCCAAAGTAGAATTCTTTATTAAACAAAAAAATCCAGAAATATGAAGAAATACTCTCTTTAAACAAGATGCTCAATTTTAGAGAAAAACCTAGGGTAAATACCAGGTAAAATAGGGTATTATTCTAACTCATCTTCAGCTCTTAATGTTACTTGTTAATTTTAACCTTAGGTTTCCTTTGAAAGCTTGAGTGATTCTCCTTCCATCTGATTCTTTTTTAAGGTTTTCTAGGATTTCTTTAAATAATTAAAATCTTATCCACCATGGTCAGTTGTCCAAACCACCTTTGCCTTTGTTCTTCTCAGGCCATTTATATAGTAATCTCATCTCAATTTCAGCCAGCCTCTTTATGCTTAAAAATTATGAAGAAAAAAAAGCTTATGTGGTTTCTCAAGTGACTGGCCTTCCTTATTTCTCTGATTCTTCATACGCCTCTCACCGAATAGAAAAGAAGAGATTAAAATATCAGCAGACATCACAGTAATTCTAGCTTGTGGGAGGTGCTTCTGAGGCTCTTCATTTAATTGGAATGGAATCTCATTTATTGTAAGCTTACCTGCCTCCTTCCGTCTTCTGCCCTCTGCATGCAGGTGATTGGTCTTCAGCCACAACTTGCCCTATTCGAAAGGATCTGGGCCTCTTTGCCTAGAATTTAACTTTTCAAAAAATATAAACTTAAAAATTTAAAAATGGTTTTGATGAAAGTGTCTCCAAAACATCTCATTAATTAAAAATAGCACTCATGTATGTAGAATCTGCAAATGGCAATTTTCTCCCTCTCAGTCTGACTTCCTCCCCATTTCTCTCTTTTGACCCTTACACAATGTCAGGGCTTATAGGGGTCTAGAGAGGTAAGTGGTCGGGGTAGGTCACTGAGGCCAGGGGAAGAGAGAAAGAAATTCAGAGTGGGAATCCTGGCCAATCCCTTATTTGCTAACTCTGTATCCTAGTCATGGATTGACTCGGCCAATTCCTAGCCCCAAGTAGCCTGGCTCACCAGATCCCTGGAGTTTTATAGCCTGTTAGATGGATTCAGAAATTTACAAGGTTATAACTGACTATTCTGAAGTGGCTATGAGAGCCAGAGAGGCCCAAAACCCAAAAGTACTTTAGCTTTATCGAACATAGACCTTTTGTATTTTGGCACCATGTGGGACTGTATTCTAGGTCAATTACTTTTAAGTCAATATCATACAATTCTGATGCCGGAAAAGAATTCTGTGCTTGGCACATAGTCCCTATGATGACCTAATAAAACAAGAATTGATGGAATGAATTACAGCTGCCTAGAAAAGGCAAGGTATTTGCCAGATCTTATTTTGTGGGTAAGTTTTTGAATCAGTAGTACAAAATAAAATAATATAAAAAGGGATTCAGAGAAAAATCTTACTCTCACCTGTGACCATCTGTACACACTTTCCCAACCTCTGAACAAATAAGCACTATTACTTGTTTCTTATGTACACTTCCAAAGTTTCTGCATCTGTATACTGTCAGGCCTCTGAGCCCAAGCTAAGCCATAGTATCCCCTGTGACCTGCATATATACATCCAGATGGCCTAAAGCAAGTGAAGAATCACAGAAGAACTGACAATGGCCGGTTCCTGCCTTAACTGATGACATTCCACCATTGCGATTTGTTTCTGCCCCACCTTAACTGAGCGATTAATCTTGTGAAATTCCTTCTCCTGGCTCAGAAGCTCCCCCACTGAGCACCTTGTGACCCCTGCCCTTGCCCGAAAGAGACAAACCCCCTTTGACTGTAATTTTCCATTACCCACCCAAATTATATAAAATGGCCCCACCCCTATCTCCCTTTGCTGACTCTCTTTTCGGACTCAGCCCGCCTGCACCCAGGTGATTAAAAAGCTTTATTGCTCACACAAAGCCTGTTTGGTGGTCTCTTCACACAGATGCACGTGACATATACAAGCAAAAATAAATACATATTCTTAATGTCTTCCTTTTTATACACAAGGTGGCATACTAAGACAATATTTTACACTTTGCTGTTTTCACTCCATAACATATTCTGGAGTTCTTCCTATGTCAATACATAGGAAACTCTCTTATTTTTTTTTCATAGCAGCATAGCATTCCATTATAAGAATCAAACATGGTTTATCAACTAACTGGTCCCTACAGATGACATTTAAAGTGTTCCTTTTTTTTTGTTATTTCAAATATTGCTTTGGTATAGTTTATAGGTATAGTTTATACGTTTACTACGACTATACTGTTGACCCATAATTTAAGGTCTTCTACTCCTTGACTCCAACCTATTTTGTCCTCCTTCCTACCCCAAGTTTGACTTCTCATCATTTCCTCTAAACACCTCCACACTTTCACTTAGCTTATGTTGTTTTAGCCATGAAAAAATTGTTAAAATCATTATATATACCTTTGGTTTGATGGCTTCTGAGCTTCTAAGATCATAAAGGAATTTTCTTATTTATTCTTCTAATGTTTTTATGATTTCACTTTTTACATTGATATTCTTGATCCACTTGGAGTTTATTATGTAGATTGGAATTCTGTATTCTATAGATACAATTTTTTTTCTAGATAGCTAGCCAGTTGTCCCATTACCATTTAGTGACTAATTCATATTTTTTTCCATTGACCTAAGATGGCTTCTTTATAATATGGCATGTGTTTTGGTCTATTTCTGGATTGTCCTGTTCCATTGGATTCCCTGTCTAGTCTTGAACTGCCACTATAGTGTTTAAGTTATTGAAACACTCAGGTGTAATTTACTATCTGATGGGGCTAGTCCCATCTATTAGCTTTCTTTTTTTAGAATTTTTATTTTTGAATATTCTCATTTATTTTTTCATACAAATTTTTATGTAGATTTTCCAGTAAAAATGAAAGAAAACAATATTTTATTGACATCATAACAAATTAAATTTTGAATTAACATAGGAAAATTGATGTCTTTCTATTTAGTCTTCTTGATCTAAGAACATAATAGTACATATTTCCATTAATTTGGGTCTTTTTTGTAGTCTGTTGACAGCATTTTGAAGTATTCTTCGTACAAGTCTTGCATGTTTCTTAAGTTTATTTCCTTTATCTTTTCAGCTGCTACTGTAAACAGGAATTTTCCTTCTATTATATCTTTTGTATTTTTTTCATCTCTAGACTTTCAAGTCATAATACAATTGATTATTTTCAAGAATGAAAGAAGAAATAGATAACCTGCAAGACATTTCCACATTTATGGTGGAAACAGGCTTTTATAATAGTGTAAAATCTGAGGCATCGCCTCACAGAAAATATCAAATCTTAATCAGAAGTCCTTACATAGGATTTGGTAAAAGGAACCACTTCTGTAGTTGGATTCATCAATTCTCAGACCTTTCCCACAACACACATCATACCAGTAACATTATCCTTTCTGCTGCTAAATGTATCCAACTATTGCAAACTGACTTTTCTCAGAATTCACTGGTAGCAATTAAAGGATGTTTCTGTTTAATATTTAATTTTAAGACTTATTTTTACTTAAGGTATAGTTTATATGTTTAGTACAAGTAAACTATTGACCCATAATTTAAGTTCTTCTACTCCTTGACTCCAACCTACTTTGTCCTCCTTCCTACCCCAAGTTTGACTTCTCATCATTTCCTCTAAACACCTTCATCTAAAATGCATCCCCCAACTTCATCTCCACCAACCAAAATTCGGTCTGTACCTCGAAGCCCAGCTAAAATTGTTCTACCTCTCATAGTTCTAATTGACTAGCTCTTTCACATTCCTAATTAAAACTGACCCTTCTCTTTCTCTCTCTCTCTCTCTCTCTCTCTCTCTGAATGTCCATGCCATTTTACTTGTAGGTTTCTCTGGTAGGAAGAATGCTCCTGAAAGATGTCCATATCTTAATCCTTGAGGCCTATGAGCATATTATGCTACATGGCAAAGGGACTGTGCAGAAGTAATTAAGGTTACAGACCTAAGATGAAAGGAATATCTTGGGTTATGCAGGTTGGCCCAATTTAATCATATGAGCCCTTAAAAGCAGAGAACTTTCTCAAGCTGATGTCTGAAGTCAGAGAGATGGGAAGCATGAGAAGTCTCCCTGCCATTGCAGGTCTGAAGGTGGAGCCAGTCACATAAAAAGCATGAGAGGGAAATTAGTTCTGCAAGTAAGCAAGAAGCTCCTAAGAGGACCCTGAGTGGCAGGGGAGAACTGCAGCCCCCACTGATACCTTGATTTTGGCTTATTTTATTTTATTTTGTTTTATTTTATTTTATTTTTTGAGGCAGGGTCTTACTCTGTTGCCCAGGTTGGAGTACAGTGGCACAATCACAGCTCACTGCAGCCATGACCTCCTGGGCTCAGGCGATCCTTCCATCTCAGCCCTCCCAGTAGCTGCAACTACAGGCATGTGCCACTGCACCCAGCTAACTTTTAAACATTTTTTTTTTTGTAGATACATGGTCTCGCTATGTTGCCCCAGCTGGTGTTGACCTTCTGGGATCAAGCAATCCTCCTGCCTTGGCCTTACAAAGTGCTGGGATTACAGGCATGAGCCACTGCACCTGGCCTATGACTAATATTTATAGTACACAAAATCCCAATATAATGGGATCAGGTTCAAGTGGTTCAGATTACTAGAAATCACAGTGAGAATTGGAGGTAAAGCTGACACAGATTCTCTGAACAGAACTATCAAGTGAGAAAAATGATAGGGCACACTGGCAAATCAAGAAGTAGAATTGAGTTAATGTGATGGCATCAAAATAGATAGAAACCTTTATATAAGCATGCATTAAACTCTCCAAAGAACTGAAGAGGGTGTGTGTGTGCATATGTGTGTGTATGTGTGTGTGCATGTGTGTGTGTATAAGATGAGTTTGGGGGCAGTTTCATCATGACTAAGACCATTGGGACATCTGCAGTCAAAGAAGGTAAAGGGAATTCAAAGTCTGGTACTTGATTGTAGAACAAAAAAACTGTGATGAACTCAAACACGTATCAGTTCACGCTTCCTTCCAATTTGCAAGACACGGAGCCTATAATCAATCACTATTTTTAGAGAAAGTAATGATTAAATGGAAAGGAATCAGCGGAAAGCACATGGTTTACAGAATTGTTTCTCACAGAGGTTATTGTAACCAGAGCAACACATTGTCTTCATTATGGATCATAAAAAAATTTCTCCTTTCACTAGACTTTTTTTGCTGTGATGCAACATTATTTATATTTTACAAGATGACGTAAATGATATCTTGATGAGCATTTTTGGAAAGAGTTGCTCCTTGATTAAGAAATGCTAAGCTTTCTCTGATTGATTCTAAATTATGCTATACTTTCTTTTTGGCAAATGTCTATTGCTATAAATCTGGCCATTAGATATTTCTAGGAACATCAGTATCAAGTGAGAAGCCACTGTATCTCTCTAGGGTCTGTGAGCCTCTGAAGTTAAATATTTGGGAGTATAAGTGCATATTTCCGTAAAAAAAAAAAAAGAGGCCATAGTGTCATCAGATGTTCAAAGGAGTCTAGAACTAAGTTTTTTTTTTTTTAATTAAGAAACCTTTGCTCTGATTGTACAAGCTTAGTTATTTATTTCAGGCTGTAACCTTGCCTTGGCCCAGTGTATTTTCCATTAATCTCCAGAAGTGCTTTAGATTCATCAGAGTAGACCTCCCACGCTCAACCCTGTGTGACAGGAAGGAGCCCAATTAAATAAATACACATGTTTTTGAAATAATTATGTTGTGACTGGTGAGGATCAAGTAATTAATTCATCTTCTTTTTTAAACTTTTAGCGAATATTTCACAATGATGCTCTTTCCACCTTTGTAAAATAGGGAGATGTCATTTGTAGTAGGCACAATGGTTAGCCCACATGAGTGGGCTATTAGTATAGATTAGTATATTAGTATATTAAAGTATAATAAAGTCTATTAGTTTAGATTTTAAAATACTGAGGTTCAGCAATAATAATAAATTGGTCTCAGAGTGACAAACAACATGTGCTTAAAATCTTTCAGTGGACCCGGGAGGTGGAGCTTGCAGTGAGCCGAGATTGCGCCACTGCACTCCAGCCCGGGCGACAGAGCGAGACTCTGTCTCAAAAAAAAAAAAAAAAAAAAAAAATCTTTCAGTGGTGCCCCCAAATTCCTAGAATAAATCCCAAATTCCTTCAGTAGCTTTGTAATCTAACCCCAATTTAAGTGTACAGGTTTATCTTTTAATATTACAGAGTTTCTTAGCTTAAGCATTATTGACCTTGAGAGCTGGACTTTGTTGTGGAGGCTGTCCTGTGCACCGTCGGATGTTTAGCAGCTTCCCTGGCCTCTACCCACTACAAGCTAATAGCCCCCTCTGCCACTTGTGACACCAAAAGTGTCGCCAGGAATTGACAAATGTTCCCTGGGGCCAAAGTCTACCTTGATTAAGAACCACTAATTTATAGTCCTTTATTCTCTCAAACTCAACTCCACCATGATGGTACTTCTTTCCGTTTTGGAATGCACATTTCTTTTTCCTCTGTACCTTTGTACCTCTGTACCTTTTATGTATGCACCACCCTTCCCACTCTGTTAGGCCTAGCAAACTCCTCCGTCTTATCTTCAGGGCTCAGCTTAGCAGCCTGGGTTAGGTAGGTACAGCTTCCACCTGCATTTCCTCTTTCACAGCCTGGCTCTGTTGTATGATTTAGTTGAAGGTTTATCTGTACCTCCTATTAAACCATAAGTGGCAAGAAATCAAGATCATTACTGAGGTCTTCACTGCTGTATTCCATTGCCTGGCACATATTAGGAGCACAATAAAGAGTTGCTGAATAAACTAACATTTAAGCCCCACAAAGATTAGTCAACACTACTATAGTGTTACTTTTTTAAAAAATTGCATTTCCTTGTACAGTTATTAAACTTCAAGAGTTCAAAAATAACCTTGGGAAAAAACTGGTACAACGTGTGTTAAACACAAATCACTGTTTCAACTTAATTCTTTCCATGCATTTGACCTTTACAGGTCTTTTTGGCTTAATTTATTTTATATTTAAAACCTATATTTTATCACAATTTGTCAGATTTTTGTTTGCTGTCTGTTAGCATGGTAAAGGTCACATCATTAGATGAAGCCTGGTGGCAGAAAAAACACAGTAATTTGCCAATGGGAAACACAGGAAAACTGGCTTCATTTTTTATGTTGTACTGTAAATTTTACCTTGGGGTTGATTTAAAATGTTATTATTCAACATTGAATAATATCTGAAATAATAACATTGAATGTATCTGAAATGAATTCTGTAAAGTACACAAAAGAGAAAAATTACCTAGATGCTAAATCTAAACCCATGGTTATGTTACACAATTAAATATTAGAAAGTGCTTAAAATATCTTGGCTAACAAAGGGACTTAAAGATCTATTAAATAAAAACTACTAAAGCGTACAGACACCCTAGACTATGTGTTTCTCTTTGGTTCTTATCACTTAACATTTTTTTAATGATAAAAGAAAATAATTTTTGACAGTACTTATCTGTCAACCAGATAATTATTTGATGTGTACTCAATTGGTTATAAAATACAGTCCATTGTTGATAGTGTTATATAGGACCCAGGGCAATGTTCACAGTAATTATCTAGGCACTGTTTCTCATTTCAAGGACTTTTCAATACAACATAAAGCAAGGTAACTTGTCAAAATGATTTACTGAGTGTCCACTCTATGCAAACACTAGAGTTGATAACAAGAGGTAACTGAGACACAGCACTTGCCTCGAGAAACCACCAGTCTGGCAAAGACAAAAGACATGTACACAAAAGACTACACTTTTGTAAAGAAAGCCCCATGCATTAAAATAAACAGAATGCTATATGTCTTCAAAGACAAGAGATATAATATCTGTGTGTGTGGGTGGGTGGGTGTGTAAAGAGGTTGTCTCCAAAAGCAGGGCATTCGAGATAAATTAATTTGCTTAAAAACAGAATTTACATAAGACATTTTTTTCCTACTTTTGCTTTAGGTTCAGGGGGTACATGTGCAGGTTTGTTATACGGGTAAATTGCTTGGTGTTTGAATGATCTTGTCACTAAGACAGTGAGCATAGTAACTGACAGATAGCCTTCCGACCCATGCCCTCCCTCCCACCTCCACCCTCAAGTAGGCCCCATTGCTGATTGTTTCCATCTTTGTATATGTAAGACATATTTTGATAACAATAAGCAGAGTATGGAAGTATTTGGAGGTAAGGGCTAGAATGGTTAGTGACTTACATACCACAGTGAAGAACATGTTTTCACCTTGGCTGAAAGGAGCCATATTTTAACACTTTTTGTCTCTACCCACTAGTGTTGAGTAAAATGCCTGTCCCTCTGTTGGTAATAGTGGTGGTAGTAGCGCATGTGCAAGGGAAGAGAAGGGAGGAAGGAAGAGAGAGAGGAGGAAAAGAAGGGAAGCGGAGGGGAAGGGAAAGAAAAGGGGTCCATTATTGATAGTGTTGTGTAGGACCAAGGGCATTGTTCACAGTAATTATCTAGGCACTATTTCTCATTTTAAAGGATATTCAATATAATGTAAAGCAAGGTAACCTGTCAAAATGATTTACTCTATGCAAACGCTATGCAAATGCTAGCGTTGATAACAAGAGGTAACTGAGACACAGCACTTGCCTGGAGAATATATACAGGGGACTGTATCAGATTCACTAATAAGGAGCCACTGAAGATTTTTAAATAAGAATACTATAATTTCAGCTCTACTGTATAATCATCTGACCATGGGCATAGAATATACTGTGAGGAAAGAGGCATGTGGTAAGTTACCAGCTGAAACTACCTAGATAAGAGAAATTGAGGCCCTGACTCTGGGGTTAACCACGGGGATAAAAAGGAAAAGATCAATGAGATATTTCCTAAAGAGGATTTCAGGGACGTGATAAGCACTGAATTAGGTACAAGCAAGAAAGGCTTGATACCACTCTGAAGTTTCATGACTAAACAACTTAGCAATTAAAGAAGCTATTAATAGAAATGGAGAAGGGAAGAAAAGGAAACGTTCAGTTCTTAGAAGGTAGAACTGTAACATGCTTGCAGGCCTCTGGGCAGAGATAATTTCTCTTGGGCCTCAGAAGAAAGCGTCAGTCAAGGTTGTGCCTTTGAGTCTCTAGCATGGAGGAGAAGACAGAGAAGCCACTGGCATGGATGAGATGGTCTAGTGAGTGGGGAAGGGAGATACGACTAAGGACATTTCGTTACACCTATATTTAGAATATCTAAGTGATAAGAAGAAAATCAACCAAGGTCATGCTCTGTGAGAAAATTCAAGGCAGGTGATTTAAAAGAGAATGCAGGGAAAGCAAAACTCCCTTCTCCCTAAGTGAGAGCTGCACTTAGTGACTTGCTTCCAAAGAGGACAGTATAAAAAAAGGAAGGGAAGCCAGGCATGGTGGCTCAGGCCTGTAATCCCAGCACTTTGGGAGGCCTAGGTGGGCGTATCACAAGGTCAAGAGATCGAGACCATCCTGGCCAACATGGTGGAACCTCATCTCTACTAAAAATACAAAAAAAAAAAAAAAAATTTGCTGGGCATGGTGGTGTGTGCCTGTAATCCCAGCTACTCAGGAGGCTGAGGCAGAAGAATTGCTTGAATCTGGGAGGCAGAGGTTGCAGTGAGCCAAGATCGTGCCACTGCACTCCAGCCTGGTGATAGAGCGAGAAGCTGTCTCATAAAAAAAAAAAGAGGGAGCGGGAAGAGGAACTTGACAGAACAGTAACCTGGCAAACTCTACCTCAGCCATGTAGGGACAAGCCTTTTAATCTTCCAGCAAGTCTGTCCTTATCTGTAATGATAATAATAATAGTACCTACCCCATAGGGTTGTTGTAAAACTTAGATGAATTCATGCTTTAAGGTCTTAAAATAGCATCTGGCACATGGTGTTCAGTAAATGTTAGATACTAGGTTTTTTGTTTTTTTTTTTGAGATGGATTGTCGCTCTGTCGCCCAGGCTGGAGTGCAGTGGCGCAATCTCAGCTCACTGCAAACTCCGCCTCCTGGGTTCACACCATTCTCCTGCCTCAGCCTCCGGATTAGCTGGGACTACAGGCACCCGCCACCACGCCTGGCTAATTTTTTGTATTTTTAATAGAGACGGGGTTTCACCTCGCTAGCCAGGATGGTCTTGATCTCCTGACCTCATGATCCGCCCGCCTCGGCCTCCCAAAGTGCTGGGATTACAGGCATTAGCCACGGCGCCCGGCCAGATATTCATTCTTGTATGTTTCAGGCATGAACTGAATGAAGCAAATCAGGATGTGTAGTTTGTAAATGACATCAAACTAATGTGAATTACAATGCTCTGAATAACAGTAATACATTTTAAAACTCTCTTAATTTCTTTCCACAAATATTGTCATTGTTTTTTAGAGTTAGGGTCTCACTCTGTCGCACAAGCTGGAGTGCGGTGGTGTGATCATAGCTCACTGCAGCCTTAAACTCCTGGGCTTAACTGATCATCCTGCCTCAGCCTCTAGAAAAGCTAGGACTACAGGTGCATGCCATGATAGCTGGATACTTTTTAAAAAAACTTTTTTAAGAGAGGGTCTCACAATGTTGCCCAGGCTGGTTGCAAACTCCTGGCCTCAAGTGATCCTCCCTCCTGAGGCTCCCAAAACACTAAGATAACAGGCATGAGCCACTGTGCCCAGCCTCACAAACATTTTTGACACCCAACTATGTAACCAGGTGCTAGAAGTTGTAAGCAGAGATAGGAGTAGGTCATAGTCACTACCCACAAAGTGGTCTTTATCACTGTCCTTAGGTGTCACAGAAATGGACTCATAAACCAACAAGTGGTAAGATAGAGGATCCATATGGTGTTCTATGGGAGCACAAAGGGATGGTGCTTAGACTGGGGAGGATGTGGGGAAGGCTTCCTAAATACAGTGACCTTTGAAGTTTGCCTTAAATGACAAGCACAGGTACCCAGGTAGAGAAGAGGAAGGAGGATGCTTAGGTATTCAGGCATGAAAAAGCATAACAGGTTTGCAGGAATGTGAGTCATTTCTTGTGGCTGGAACTTAGAGTGTTTCTGTGGAACTTGGTGGGCAAAGGCACTAGAAACTATGAAAAGAAAAGATTGCCTATAAAAATAAAATGAAATGCTATAGGAACAAGTGTAGAATACACTTTTAGGGAAAAATTAAAGGAAGTAGAAGTGCTAAAAGTTAGCTAGAGAAGAAAAAATATATAAGTGAATAGAAATTCATAAAGTTGTCTCATAAACAGGAAAGACCAAAATGATACCAGGCTTTATTAAAAGACATAAAAATACTGATGAGCTCTCCTTCTGTGGTCTATGATATTTGGCATTGGTCAAATACTCAGTTTAAGATTAGCACACTTTTCAATCAATTTGGAGACGATCCAGCATGAGTGGGAAGTTATTCAAAGGGGTCAAATATAGAAAAAGAACAAAGAAATGGCATAGTTATCCTCTTCAATTATGTAAAGGGGTCATAGAAAAGATACACTGATTAGATAGTCTCCATGTCCACAAAGTCAATGAGAGGAAGCAGTCTTTTTGTCAAGGAGACCAGAATGTCACGCACATAGAGGGGACTTGGGTTCCAGGTGACAAGGCTGAGGAATGGACTGCTAGGGCATGACTATGCACTGGCCTTCCCCAGAGACCTTCAGCAGGAGAGGGCAACCCTCTTTTTCCTAATCAGATATTAATTTATCTGAAGACTTTGAGCGCCTCTCTCAAAGACTATACAAACAGCCATGATTTGCTGATCAAAGACCAAAATACAATTTCAAAATCATGCCTTTGTCACTAATGTAGAATCTGGTAAAATATAGAAAAAGTAGTGGAAACTTTATCATCCAATTTTAAATGAATATAGGGCAACTGCTATATAATTGCAACAAAAAGATTTGAAAGGCATCTCTGAAACAAAGTTCACAGGGGGACAAAGTGAGAAGCCATTAACCAGAATTCTTCACATATTTTACTCAATTTTTCAACATTTTCTAACTCTAAAAAATTCCAATTAGAGTAAGTTTGATTCTGTGCTAAGCATTTCTGAAATGGAGATATTTAATAAAATTCCCCGTTCTATTCATGTAGCCAGAATGGCTTCATTTTAGCCTGACCTTCTGGCACAGAAAGAACATAGATTACATATATATACTTCTAAGTTAGAAAAAAAATTAAAGATTGTTTTAAAAACCTCTTCAGGATATATAGTACATTCTGGAAATACGAGACATTCATTTGCCAATGAGCTTTCTATCTGCTACCAAATTAGTTGTGAATTATAATCACTAGAGTTATATCCAATTCTACCAAAAAAGCTAATTGTAGAATTTCAATATGTTTAGGCCATGAAAGAGAAGAATGATAACCTAGATGAACTAAAATAACGAAGAAGGGATACCTATCACAGAGTTGTTGACAAAGTTTTATTTCCTAATTAAAACAAGCATCTCAAATGCTCCTGAGATTCCACAATATAGTTACTCAAACAAAAGATTTAAAGTGATACTAAGATCTAACTTGAAAAGAGCTATTAGAGTATTCATGCACACTAACTTGCCTTTTCTCAGAATTCTTATCCTGTAATGTGATGAAAACACAGCATTTTTTTCTAACCTAGATAGAAAGCCCCATGCGAGAAGGACGCAAATTCGATCTATACAATTTCAGGTTCACACCATCCTGGAGATAGAGGAGAAACTGGTTTTTTTTGTTGTTTTGTTTTGTTTTGTTTTTGTTTTTGTTTTTTTAGGCTACCAGCTAACATGGTGATAAAAATATAACCACAAAACATCTGTTACCTTCTCTACTTAGATGTATGCATAAGAAGTTCAAAGTAAGTTTTTGATTTTTTTGTTTTTTTTTGTTTCTTTTTTTTTTTTTTTTTTTTTTTTTTTGAGACAGAGTCTCTCTCTGTCACCAGGCTGGCATGCAGTGGCACGATCTGGGCTCACTGCAACCTCTGCCTTCCAGGTTTGAGCAATTCTCCTGCCTCAGCCTCCCAAGTAGCTGGGACTACAGGCACACACCACCATGCCCAGCTAATTTTTGTATTTTTAGTAGAGATGGGGTTTCACCATGTTGGCCAGGGTGGTCTCAATCTCTTAACCTCGTGATCTGCCCACCTCAGCCTCCCCAAGTGCTGAGAATTACAGGTGTGAGCCACCACACCTGGCCTAGTATTTTTTTTAATAAAAGATAAATGTACTCTTTTCTTACTATGGTCTCCTGAAAGAATTTGTTGAAGGTTCTGCAGTCTTCTGACAGTGAGAGACTGTATAAAGTTAAAAAGCAATGAAATTTAAAGAGGTGGGGGTGGGAGGGGATAAAATGGATAAAAAGCTAAAAGTGAGATAAAAGTTCTATATTTATTTAAAAAAAAACCAGGCTAGGCATGGTGGCTCACACCTGTAATCCCAGCACTTTGGGAGACCGAAGTGGGAGGATCACTTGAGCCCAGGAGCTTGAGACCAGCCTGGGCAACATGGTGAAATCCATCTCTACAAAAAATACAAAAAGTTAGTTGGGTGTGGTGCTGTTTGCCTGTAGTCTCAGCTAACAGGGAGGCTGAGGTGGGAGGATCACCTGAACCCAGGAAGTCAAGGCTATAGTAACCTGTGATCCCGCCACTGCACTCCAGTGACAGTGAAATCCTGTCTAAAAAAAAAAAAAAGAAAAAAACAGATTAGTATGTCAATACACCACATTTTCTTCATTAAATTTGAAGGAAAGGAAAGATGATAAAATTGATGTGGAAATAAATTTATTCACCTGAGCAGTAGAGAAGTATAATTTTATAAAACATAAGTTGGTAACCACTTATAAAAATATATCAAAGTTTATTTAATATGATATTCCTAAAAATTAACTAGCAATAATAAAGTAATCTAGGGCAAATAATTCACAACTATTCAACATGCACTTCTAAACTATAGCTAACACTTACAGAGTACTTGCTACGTACCAGGAACTTTTTAAATGTTTTACATGTATTCTATAATTAATTATCTAACAGCACTATGTGGCAGGTACTGTTATTAGCCCCATGTTAATACTGTGGAAACCAAAACACTGGAAACTATAGTCAGTGAGTAGGAGAGCTGAGGTTCAAATTCAGGGACTTTGGGTGTTAGCTTCATTTAATTTATGTAATAAGTCATATATTACCTTTGCTTAAAACAAACAAAAATGAGGCCGAGTGTGGTGGCTCACACCTGTAATCCCAGCATTTTGAGAGACGGAGGTAGGCGGATCACGAGGTCAAGAGTTCAAGACCATCCTGGCCAGCATGGTGAAACCCTGTCTCTACTAAGAATACAAAAAATTAGCCAGGCATGGTGGTGCATGCCTGTAATCCCAGCTACTCAAGAGGCTGAAGCAGGAGAATTGCTTGAACTCAGGAGGCGGAGGTTGCAGTGAGCCGAGATCATGCCACTTCACTCCAGCCTGGGTGACAGAGGAAGACTTCGTCTCAAAAAATAAAAATTTAAAAAAAATTTAAAAATTTAAAAACCCACTCAGAAACAAAGCCGTATAAAATGAAGAAATGAAGCAATAACAGCACTTGTCTACCTTAGGCTCTGAAAGTAAACACTATTGAGAATTTAGTGTAGGTACACAGATAGACTTAAGATACACATGTGCACACACAGCATTTCTATAAAAACAGGATACACTTATACAATGTATATTTTTTCTTAATATCAAAAATACATGTTTAAAACATATCTTTCTATGTACTATTTAGACACATCTTTCTATGTACTATTACAAATAATACAACAGTTATTTGTATTTTAAACACATCTTTCTATATACTATTTAAAATCATCTTTCTATTTAAAACACATCTTTCTACGTACTATTACAAATAATACAACAGTTACTATTCATATGCCTGTAAATGTTTTTACATGTGCTGAATTTCTCCAGGACAAATTCTAGGACAAGTGATAAACTATCCTCCAAAAGGATGAATTAATTTGTTAATTGTCACTGTGAGTATAACTTTAAAATGAGATATTTTGTTGGCATGCCGAAGTTTTGATTCCTGTATTAACAATCATCTACTGTCTCTGCCTAACTCACAGAACTGTATAATTAGTTCTACCCTTTTCCGTTTGATTCTTTTAGATTTCTAGGCAGGCAAACCAATTATTCACACATACACTTGTCTCTTTTTTGTCCACAAAAATCTATTCTCATTTTGCTAACTTGTCTAATTTTTCAATCATTAGCATTACCAGATGAGGGATAAATAACAGTATCCCTTCTTCTGATTTTAATAGGAATACCATCAGTTATTCCAATACATATGCTTGAATACATTTCCACTAGGATATTGTTCATTAATAGAGCAAATTTAGTTATGTTTCTGGCTTATTGAGTGATTTTATTCACTATGGTTGTTGAACTTTATCTCTATCAGAATGAGACTATAGTTTTTGCTCTGGTGTAATTTTTTTTCAGAAGTCTTTCTCATGCCCCTGGCTCTGTTTTCAGCTGTCATTTCTACTTGAGCTTCTATTAACAAATACTGATTTCTGCAATGAATTGGTCAGTTCTCATTTCTTTAGAGAGTTCTCCAGATCCATCTTGATCTTCTTTTTTGTCTCCTTATCACTTCTTTGATCTCTTTTTTCTATATAGTATCTATCTTCTTTGATATGAGAATGCCAACTGTATGCTCCTGAATAATAGCTAACACAGAGAGTGTACTATTATGTGCCAAAAGCTTTACAAATGTTTTACAAATATTATCTTACCAATCCTCTCACAAACCTATGACGGAGGCACTATTATTATTTCTTGTTAAAAATGTGGAGACACTGAAAACTCAAGTAATTTACCAAAGATCCCACAAGCCAGGGAGTGGTAGAGCAAGGGTTCCAATTCGGGGAGCTTTAGTATTAGTGTTGTTTAGTATGTGTCTGAAATTTTCTTTTGTTTCCTGGAGTAATTCTTTTAACATGCTTTTCTCTCTCTCTCTCTCTCTCTCTCTCTCTCTCTTCCCCACCCCCCACCTCTGTCTCTCTCCTTATATTATCAATGCATAGATCCTATTGATGTTTCTTTCTGCATGTTACTCTTTTTTTATATGTACAGTTTATCCTGGCAACTGTTTGACTCAAGAACAGGGTAGGAATGGATTTGGGGGAGCAATTATCTGTTACTAGCTTTAATCTGGATAACTTGTTTTTAAGTACTTTCTCATCAAATCAGCTGTATCTTCTGGCCTGGAGGAAACATCATTCCTCAGTTTCTGGCATTTTTCACTTCGGAGTAAGCATGACATTAGGGTAGCCTCCTATGTTACAAGCCCTTCTGTAATTCAGTGTTTATACCTCTGCTCAGCCGACTTGGTCAATACATACAAAGATGATCATTGCTTCTCTTCTCCCCCACCAACGCTCTTACACTTTTAGGCATTTTTCCTGGGAAAGGAATCCAGTTCAGAATAAATATAAATGGCAAGCCCATGCATTTTCTTTTCTTTTTTTAAAATTTAATTTAATTTGAAGTTTCAGGATACATGTGCAGGATGCGCAGGTTTGTTATATAGGTAAACGTGTCCCGTGGTGGTTTGCTGCACCTATCAACCTATCACCTAGGTATTAAGCCCTGAATGCGTTAGCTGCTTATCCTGATGTTCTCCCTCCCCTTGCCCAGCTGACAGGCCCCAGTGTGAGTTGTTCCCCTCCCTGTGACCATGCACTCTCATTGTTCAGCTCCCATTTATAAGTGACAACATGTGGTGTTTGGTTTTCTGTTCCTGTGTTAGTTAAGACTATGCATTTTCCTTCCCTACCTTTCATTCTCTATCTGCAACGGGGGTCCCATGATGATGTTTCCTTCTTATATCCCACCTGGCTTCCTTCTTATATCCCACCCTACACATCATCACCCCTTTAGAGGATCTTTCAAGCTACTTTCACTTACTGTTGAAGAAAATGTAGATATATCCAGCTAATCTTAGCATGGGATATTTCCTTGATTTCACATTTCTGGCATTTACCGGGGAACCATCCAAAGCTTCCCCTTCAAACCTGAGATGAAAGTTATATATTAGTGGCATATAGTCTCTATTCAGCCATTCAACTGCTGAGCCAAGAGAAAAGTGACCTGGGCTATGCATATCCACAGTCACTCAGTGATCTTGACTACTCTGTACTTTGTCTTTGAATGTTTGGATCCCTTGTTCTACAAGTCAGTTCTGCCAGATTGGGTACTGTTTAGAACCTGTGCTAGGGAAACTCCTGAAATTTGAGGGTCGGGAGTCCACTTTGGTAAGAGGTTGGATTTGAATAGCAGCTCATGTGTCTTAGGTGGATTAACAACTATTTTATTCTACATATGTCTCTATACAGCTGTGTCCTGCAGCTAAAACACTGAGAGACCCCCATATGATGCTCTCAGGCCTCACTTTCTCTGGCAAGGTGAGACCCAGAAGACATTTTCTGGCACACAAGGATTGAAAGAGTATACTATCCACAAACCTGTATGAACATATTGCTTGAAGACACAGTTGTCCCTTGGTTTCCATTGGGGGAAAGTTCTAAGACCTCATGGATACTAAAATCCACTAATGCTCAAGTCCCTTAGTAGTGGCATATGAGCGATGTACACCATCCTGTATATTTTAAATCATCTCTAGATTACTTATTATATCTAATACAATATGAATGCTATGTAAGTAGTTATACTGTATTGTTTAGGGAAGAATGACATGAAAAAAAAGTCTGGATATGTTCAGCACATATGCAACCATCCATGTTTTTTCAAAAATTTTTATCCACCCTTGGTTGAATCCCTGAATACAGAACCCATAGAAACAGAAGAACAACTGACAAAGCAAAACAATATAGAATAAAAAAAGACAGGCCTGGCGTGGTGGTTCACGCCTATAATCCCAGCACTTTGAGAGGCCAAGGTGGGCAGATCACCTGAGGTCAGGAGTTCAAGAACAGCCTGGCCAACATGGCAAAACCCCATCTCTACTAAAAGTACAAAAATCAGCTGGGCATGGTGGTGGGCACCTGTAATCCCAGCTACTCAGGAGGCTGAGATCCGGGAGGCGGAGCTTGCAGTGAGCCAAGATCGTGCCACTGCACTCCAGCCTGGGCGACAAGAGCGACACTCTGTCTCAAGGACAACAACAAAAAAGACAGCTTTCTAATGGTCTTTAAACCAAGTATATATTTTTCCTCACCATCCTCAAAACTCTTGCAAATACATACGCAAGTACTATATATATATGCATATATATGCATATGCAAGTATATACACACATACCATAAATGCACAAGAAAAGTTGTGATAGGGGACAACTGTGAAAATATTTCAACCAAATTTTTGCAAGATAGAAGAACAAAATGGAGGAGTAGCTTTGGCAGATTGGAAGAATCCGTACCTGAAGAGTACACAGGGGGATAGGGATGAGAAGAAAGCTGATTCACTCCACCAAATCTTGGAGGACCCTGGGACCGAAAGTGCCAAGAAAGGCAGAAGGCATTGGTGAGGAATGAGACTGAACACAGGACAGGATTGAAGATCTATACAGGGAAGAGACAATCCATTCTCCTCCACCTCCCCGACACACTGAATGGTAGCAGTCAGGGATCCACTCCTTTTCTTCAAAGCTTGGTGGGCATGGTCAGGAGTTTTAGGATTTTACTCTTAAATGTGAGTGGGTAACTAGGAACTCAGACAGATGAGGTCAGCCTGGAAGATAAGAAAGAAATAAACAATAAAAGAAATGAATCTTGAAAAAAATGGAGACAATCCAGAGCACAAGAAACAGAAATCTTTTAAAGATTATTCATCGAATAAATGAATAGATACGTGATTAAATAAATATATAAAAATTGCAGCATGTAATTATGGGATATAGGTCATAAGTATATTGATATTTACTATGCAATTCTTTAACATTTTTATGTTTGAAATTTGATATGATAAAATGTTGGAAAACAGGATTCTCAGAGAAATACAAGAAAATATTTTATTCATAAGAAAAGAATATTTATTAGATTGCCATAAAAAGAATAATCATAAAACAAAAACAACTTCTTGCAAATCAAAAAAAACAGTAGCTGAGTTATTAGAAGGGTTGAAAACTTCAATCAAGAAAATCTTCTAGAAAGTAGAGAGTGATTGAGAAACAGAGAAACATGAGAACAAACATATCTAAGAAATTCAATATCTAATAGGAATTTAAGAAAGCAAGCAAGCAAGAACACAGGGGAATAAATTATCAAATAAATGACACAGGAGAATTTCCCAGTGCCAGTAAGTATATCACATGAAAAATCCATAAACTTAGGCATATATTGTGAAATTTCAGAATATAAAGAAAAATAGAAGATTCTATAAGATTCCAGAAAAAAAGAAAGAGAGGAAATTTACAAAGGTCAGGGAAACAGAATAACCTGCAACTTATCCGTAGTAGCACTGGCTGCTAGAAAGCAATGGCACAGTGGCTTCAATATATATTAGCAGAGATGAGGGAAGGGAGGGGAATGAGCATTTTTAATCATATGTGGAAGCCCATCTAGGAATCTAAAGGATATATATGCAGCACAAAGCAGGTTGCAAAGCTTTAATATTGTAACTCAGATGTAGGAGGGGAAATAATTTCATTATTTTGAATATAACCAATCAGGCCATCCTTTTGGGTCCCCACTCACAGGAAATTGATAAAATGTATATTTTCATTTAAGCTAAAGCAAAGTTTGATCTAGCAAGTTTAACAATTCCCTTTCAAGCGCCTAGTTCTCATCCCCTTCTCCAGTCTGTTAATTTTATTTTTCTTTGCTCTCCTCCACCATACATACATGACAGAATAGAATCAATGCAACTGCATCATTGTTTGAATGAAACAGAAACCTAAATTTTCCAGAGATTTGATAAGCCTGTCGGAAAAGTGTATGAAAACTCCACACTGATAAATACTCCACATTTACACCCAGTCCCATTTTCAGTGGGAGATGGTATTTCTATGTCCTGACTGAGTGCTTATGCTCCAAAACAAAAGACAATACTCTTCCTAAAATCTGGTAAAACAGAGTCAAAGTGTAGCACAATAAGCAATGGTCTGATTATGTGCATAGCCGATGTGCAGAAAACCACCAGATATTTCCATCTGTCCATCTTTATCTGCAGCTAATTGATTTCACAACTTTTCCAGATGTTAAAATGCCAAGCCCCATATAAGAATGTTTGCCAATCACGGCTAAGCCTGCAAATGTATCTTTCCAAACAACGGGAAATACAGAGTTAGAGAGTCCCAGAGAAGAAAACTAAACCACCGGAAAGCAGAAGAGGGATATTCATGCCATTGTTCCTTGAATTGGTTGAGGGACCCCGTCTGCCAAGCACCATGATCCGTGCTCAGTATACACTCGAGATTAAGGGTCCTTGCCCTTGGGGAGCTTCAAATCCAAGCAGACGCAGACACAGAAGAGGAGCAGTGTCCCCTGTCAAGGTGCAGAAGGGTGAGCGGAGAGGAAGGCCACACTCATTAACAGAGGAAAGTTCCTCTGAGTCACTGGTTAGGTGGTGAGATGTTCCAGTGAATGAAATAATTCATATCACTATTCTATATGAAGAAACCATTTTTCAGAGTCCAAATTTAAAACCTGCACTTCACAGTGAACATTTGATGAACAAAAGGTTGAACTGAGTTTTCAGGAGCCGTCGTATTTCTGAACACCAAGTTTTCCCTTCACATGCAGACTCTTTCCTTTCTCAAGGCTATGCTCCTGCTTCTCCCAGGACCTCTGTGTCCTTGGCTCTTTGAAATGCTCTCTTCCCCTTCCTTAAGGCCTCATGTGGGCCCTCCGACGCTTGGCTCTCACCCGGGCTCTTCTCTCCTCGTTCCCTCTGTATGTGCCTTGAGCGCTGACCAGTATTTGGGTGACTGCCAACTCCACATCTTCGCCTGACCTATCACCTTCATTCAGTTTCCTGTCTCCACACCCATCCTGGCTGTTTCTCGGCACAGTAATCTATACATAGTGATCCTCTGTCACTTGAAACTCAGCTCTTCCAAAAGTGAGCTCACTCACTTTACATCCCAAACTGGCTCCTTGACCAGCAAGGAGGTCTGCAGTCCCAGCACCTCCACGTTCTGCCTTTGAATATAACCATTCAGGCCATCTTCCTGGGTCCCTGCTCACTAGGGAGTGGGAGTAAATTAACAGGTCTGCTTTCATTTACAGCTAAGTTTGATCCCTAAGTTTAACAACTCCTTTTCTGTTTATTTGTTTCTTCAAAAGTAAAAGGGGGACAATGACAGATGGCTGCAGCACCGGTAGTAGGAACCAAAAAGATAACAGATACCAAAGCATTTCAAAAACTAGAAAGTGGTATGCAAGAATAAGATATTAGTCAGTGGCTCATAGATGTGATTTTTCACATGGGTCGTTGTTATCATATATATAAGTATGATAGATATGTTTTGTCATGCTAAACAGGATAAATATATTTTTTCATGCTAACATGGAAATCAACCTCACACAGGTCAGTGCCCAGTAAAGTGTAGACAGCATTTTATTTTTTGGAATAGTAAAATGTAGATTAAAAGAAAATTATAACCAAGTTCTTAGAAATCTTCAAGAAAGACACACAGATACTGATGCAAGTATTTTGCTGTGTATCACATTTATATGTGAATATAAAAACTTCATGTATTCCGGAACTTAAAATTAAATAAAATTTTAAAAAGGAAAAATGAGGAAAAGATATGAATAAACAATTCATATAAAGTGAAAAAAAAGCCTATATACACATATAAAAATTACTTTCCTCTTTTTTCTACCTGCAGCTATAGGGTAGAGTTATAAAATAAAATTATAAAATCCTACCATGATTTTATAAATTGTGAATCAAAATTGCCCCAGGACATATACTTGTACAACTTGAGTTGAGATCCATGAAACTCCCCACTCACTGGGGCAGGCCCCTGGGTGATAGGTGTCATCTCCCTGTCATCTCCAGCTACACAAACACCATGTGAGAGGACCCTTGTCCTCTTCACTTTCACGTATGCACGCTCTGATGAGCTCATCCATTCTTCTGCCTGTCGACTCCTGCCATCACCACACCCACCACATACTTTAGAAAGCACAGGATAATTGAGGACTTATCACAAACCAGATGTTTTGGGTCAGGGGTGGGAACCATATTTGGCTCTGGGGCAAAGTAGCAAGAAGTTGCAAAAACTGTTACTATTTTCTTTCTCTTTCAGAAATGTAAGAGGCTATAGAAAGTGTGTCTACCTCTCTCTGTGTCAGGTTTTTCTCTTTTTTCATTCTGCTCCTATTTCTAGGGGTTTGTCTTCATCAGTCCTGCCTCTTTGACTGCATGTTTTTGCATATCCCTACTCTCTTTAACTTTTGGGGTTAACAGGGATACTGCAGAACTCTCAACTGGGAATAGTCTAGAAATGGAAGAGATTTTGACTTTTTGTAGGGATATTTCTCATTTCCCATCTTTATTGAAAAGGCCTGAATGTTCTGATTTAAAAAAAATATGTTTCTCCAGCACCTCCACGTCTCAGAATCGCCTCACCTGCAGGCTTCCTGGGGAAGCACCTGCACTCTTACCCACTGACACCCACACTCTTACCCACTGACACCCACTCACATCCTCCACCTGCACCTCAATTCACAGCAATTGGTTTTCATCCCTTGCACTTGGCTGAAACCACTTTCTCATTTCAGATCTTTACATGGCTAGACCAGGAGCCTCTTACTGTCTGCGTTTCATTTCTTCTCTTTGGATCTCATTCCTGAAGTTTTCTCCTGCATTACTACTGCTTTGTGATTCTCCCTTCTTCTCTGATAACTTTTCAGTTGCCTTTCTTCTGCTCCTTCAGCCGAATTTCTTAAATTTTATTCTTAGCTACTTTCACTTCTCATTTTACAATTTATCTTTGCACTAACTCATCCATTCACTCAAATTCAACTAACACCAGCTCTGTGGATATGCCAGAGTCCTAAGTTCCATCGCTAACCTTGACCAAGCTCTTGAGCTTTAAGAGCAGTTGTCAGAGCACCGTGGATTTCTTACTGTCTCAGGTTCTCAATGATTACAAGGAAATACTCCCCTGCGTTGTGTGGGTTCCTGTTGGCATTTGCTCCTCAAGACTTAACTTTGGCTACTTGACATCCTAATCTAAGTGTTGGGATAAGATGTTTTGACCTTATCTTCCCATCCTTAAAGGATTTTGCAAGCATGTGTTTCAAGAACTGAACTATGTGACTGGAACTCTGTTAAATCCTGCTGTGAACTGAATGTTTCTGCCATTTCCATCAAATTCATATGCTGGAATCCTAACCCCCAATGTGATGGTATTAGGAGGTAGGGCCGTTGCGGGTGGTTAGGTCATGAGGGATCTGGGATTAGTACCTTTATAAAAAGATACTAGAGAGCTTGCTTTCTCTTTCTCTGCTCTTCACCATGAGAGGATGCAATGAGAAGAGGGCCCTCACCAGACACAGGATCTGCCAGCACCTTGCTCTTAAACTTCCAGCCTCCAGGACTGGGAGAAATAGATGTTTGTTATTTAAGCCATGCAGCCTATGGCAATTTGTTATGGCAGCCTGAACTGGCTAGGACAGGTCCTTATCTCTGAATGGGAACAGAGAACAAGATAAACTCTAAGGACAGGCCCTTGTCAGTTCGTAAAAATAGACAAGCCAAAAAGCATTATTTTTATTTTGCAGACAGAGGTTACAAGCCTTGTATAAATTAAATACCATTGGTTTAATTTCAATCCTTTAGAAATGCACAGTCCAGAAATGAAAGTGAGAACTGTGTGACTGTAAAACTGTAAAAATTGTTTTCATGCATGGCTTATGAGCACAATCAGAGTCCAAATGGCTACACTTCTCTTTAATATTTACTTTACATTAGCTATTAAGGAATATTGTTCTACAATGGTTAAGTATATCTAAAAGACAGCAGAATAGTCATTAATAATTTCAACAAATTAATATTTAGGAAGTGTTCATTATGTACTGTGATAAGGCACTGTGATAAGTGTTTCACATGCTTATTTGATCCTCAAAAAAACTCGATAATATGTGGTAGATTATTAACCTGTTTTATGCATGAAAAAACTAAAGCTAGAAAAGTAAGTAATCGGCCGGGCGCGGTGGCTCACGCTTGTAATCCCAGCACTTTGGGAGGCCGAGGCGGGTGGATCACGAGGTCAGGAGATCGAGACCAGGTGAAACCCCGTCTCTACTAAAAATACAAAAAATTAGCCGGGCGTGGTGGCGGGTGGCTGTAGTCCCAGCTACTCGGAGAGGCCGAGGCAGGAGAATGGCGTGAACCTGGGAGGCGGAGCTTGCAGTGAGCCGAGATTGCGCCACTGCACTCCAGCCTGGGCGACAGAGCGAGACTCCGTCTCAAAAAAAAAAAAAAAAAAAGTAAGTAATCTACCTGTGGTCACCACCAAAAACACTACAATTCATGTTCACCAGACCCATATAAAATATTTAGAAAATATACTCCACGTTTTACTTAATATTATAGTGTTTTATTCACCAAATCATACAATTGTGCATATACTTAGGGAAGAGGGAAGGACGAAAAGGATCTATGAAATCTCATTTCTAAAAAACTAGCCAATAGAAAAGGTTCTATCTATCCATGATAAGGATAGTTTAAAATTATTACATTGTAATTTTCAATTTAGTTTTAGTAGCCTGGGGGAAGAAGTCTCAAAATGATTGATTTTTTTTAACCTACATAATTTTAATTTGGTCCAAGAAATATGTATTATTAGGTACTCAAAGGTCAACATTCACTGAACTACATGTCAAATAATCCCACAGCCATATAAATTATAAATAAAAGATACCTAAATATGATTAAGTATATAGGTTTTTAAAAGTGAGACTAACTTTTTAGCTTATTTTTTAATTGTGAAATACATTATACATATGAAAGATGGCATAAGATATTTATGTATAACTGAAGAATCATTCGATCAAAAATATGTATTAGAAGCTTATTATAGAGGATTCCAGATTTAGCACTGAAAATGTAAAGATCCTGGATATCGTCATTCCTAACCTTGGAAGAAAAAGGTACTGAAACTGACAATCAATGACTTTTATTAGATCCATCAGAGAAATTAGGCTGCAGAGCAAATGTTACCCTGGAGTAGAGGTGAATTCAGAGTCACAGTCCAGATCTGCTAACCTTGACCAGAAGTAACCAGAGCCATAAACTGTAAGAACACCTAAATGGTCATTTTTGATGAATCGCTGAGGCTAAACATGGACTCCCATGAAAGTGGAAAACTCCTGGGAACTTCAGTCTTATGGGGCCCCTACGCTTCTGTGGATTTTACCAACAGGCACTCCACCAGGTTCTCATGGCAAAGATCTGAGACAAACCTCCTAGTGGCTCTGACTAGGGGACAGGAAGAGTAATGATCATGAAATACACCCAGAACCTTTTCCATTTAAAAAGAATACTCTCCACGGAAAAACTTTTGGCAGGGCTCAATAAAAGCGGGGAGAAAAGCATTCGTCCCATCCCAAACCTCTCTAACCTTCTCTTCTCACCTAAAGGAAAAGGGATTTAATCAACATGGGTCAGGCCTTCAAATAAATAAAATTGGGAATGGTGCAGCCAGAAAGAGGATGGAGAGGGGAAAACCAAAACTGTACCACTAGAGAAACACCTGTGAAGATCACAGCCCCAAGACACAGGCCCACCAAACCGCTGATATTTAATTAGAAGCTACTCACTTTACAAAGTTGAAGCAAAACACCCACTAACCTAGCATTCTAGATCCAGCAAAATTACCCTTGAAACATGAGAAATAAAGACTTTTTCAAACAAAAATCTGAAGGAATTCATGACCTGCAGACCTGTCTTGCAAGCAATGCCCAATAAAAGAAGTTATTTGGGCAGGAGAAAATTGAAACAGAACAGAAACTTAGATCTACCTAAATGAATGAATACTGAAGGAATAAGTCAAGATGAAGTAAAACATCTTATTTTTTAAATATCAATTGATCTAAAAGTATGACTTTAATCATAACAATGTATTGCATGGTTATAGCATATGGGTAACTAAAATGAATGACAGCAATGTCATAAGGAATCAGAGGGGAAAATTGGGAACTTTGTTCTAAGGTACCTACACTACACACGAAGCAGTATAGTGTTATTTAAAGGTGGACTTAGATTAGTTTTGAAATGTATATTGTAAGTCTAATGCAACCACTGAAAAAAAATTAAAGTATAATTGAAGTGTTAAGAGGAGATAAAATAGAATCCTATAAAACGCTCAGTCAAAACCAGAGAAAGCAGGAAAATAGGTGAAAAAAAGAAACAAACAAGAAGGGCTACAAATAGAAAAAAATAACCAATATGGTAAATATTAACCCAACTATATTAGTACTCACTTTAAATGCAATGCTGTTCTAAACATACCAGCATTCTTACAATGGATATTAAAATAAGTCCCAACTGTAAGTTGTCTACAAGAAACCCCTTTTAAGTATAAAGATTAGGATAGGTTAAAAGAGAAGGGATGGAGAAAGATAAATGAAGCAAACACTAATTAAAAGAAAACTTGTGTGGCTAGATTAATTTCAAACAGAGAAGACTTCAGAAAAAAAGATTATCAGGGATAAAGAGAAGCATTACATAATTATGAAAGGGTATATTCCCCCAGAAGACATGATAAAAATATTTTGTACTAAGAAAATGAAAATACTACATAAAATTTGTGGGATTCTACAAAAGAAATACTTAGAGGGAAATTTATAGCATTAAATGCATATATTAGGAAAAGAAGGCCGGTCACAGTGGCTCATGCCTATAATCCCGGAAGACTGAGGCAGGCAGAATACTTGAGCCCAGGAGTTTGAGATCAGCTTGGGCAACATGGTGAAACCCCGTATCTACAAAAAATAAATAAATAAATAAATAAATAAATAGATAAAGAAAGAAAGAAAGAAAGAAAGTTAGCTGGTCACAGTGGCGTGCGCCTGTAGTCCCAGCTACTCAGGAAGCTGAGGTGGGAGGATCTCTTGAGCTGTGGAGGCGACTGCAGTGAGCCAAGATTGCGTCACTGCACTCCAGCCTGGGCAGAGTAAGGCCCTGTCTCAAAAAAAAGAAAAGAAAGAGAAAGACGAGTTATTAATACTTAAAGCAACCAGAAGAAAAAATACTATAAAAATTAGAACAGAAATCAATGAAACCGAAAACACAAAACAATAGAGAAAATTCATTACAACTAAACCTGGTTGTTTTTTTTTAAAGACTGATAACATTGATAATCCTTTAGGCTCCAAGACAACTGAAAATTCATTTCTTCCTACAAACATTCATTGAGTGCCTACTATGTGCTAGGCATCAATCTAAAGTGCAACAGTGAATTAAAATAAATTGCTCGTTGCCTTTGTGGAGTGTACATTTCAATGGGGGAGGACACATATGGAAAACAAAGCAGAAAAATAAAGCAGGAGGTATGATGGGGGTGGGGTTGGATGATCTTATTTTACAAAATGTGATCAGAGAAGGCCTCTCCAGTAAGGTGATGTTTTAATAAAAAAGAAAGTGAGTGAGTTGTCAAGATCTATCCAGCAAAAGAGACAGCAAGGGCAAAGTCGCTGTGGAGGTGCTCAGCAGGTTTGAGCAACAGCAAGGTCAGTGTGGCTAAAATAGAGCAAGCCAAGTAAATGACAACAAAGTTGGGAGGCGTGGATCATGTACGTATGGAGTTTGGCTGTCATATGAAGGGAGATGGGACGCCACTGGAAGTATCTGAGCAGAAGAGAAACATGATCTGACTTGTGTTTTAAGAGGATCACTCTGAGTACTGTGTGGAGAAAAGAATAGGTTATGAGGGGTCAAGGGTGATAGAAGGAAGGCTGTCAATGGAAACTGCATTAAGTCAGATAAGGTAGGCTGGCTTAGACTAGGGTGGCAGTGGTGCAAATGGTATGTGGTCTGAGTCTGGGTATATTATGAAGGAAGAAGCAACGGGACTTTCTGATGAATTAAACATGAAATGTGTGAGATTATATACTGTGGGTATTTTTCCCCTCCAAATCTCATGTCGAAATGTGATCCCCAGTGTTGGAAGTGGGGCCTAGCTGAAGGTATCTGGATCATGGGGGTGGATCCTTCATCAATGGCTTGGTGCCCTCCCCATGGTAATGAGCTCATGTGAGATCCAGTTGTTAAAGAGACAGGAACCTCCCCCAACTTTCTCTGGCTCCCTCTCTTTCCTGCTCCCGCTTCACCCTCCCCCCTCCACCATGAGCTAAAGCCTCCTGAGGCCTCACTCTCAGGTTTTCCTTTATGGTAATGCAAAGTGGACCAACACAAAAGAGTAAAACATAACATGATTTTCGGCCAGATCAAACAGAACAAAGAATTTACCAATGTAAGTGAACTAACTTGCTTTAGAATTTACAAAGTATTATATATATAAACTAGTTCATTTTTTACCAGAGGACAGGTATTCAATAGATTAAAATCTCATTCCATTCTATCATGACATAAGGTATTTCATGATTTTTTACCAGATTTTAATTCTGCAACACTCACTAGTCAGATATCGCTTTGCAACACTGGAAGTTTTCAATCAGAAAAGGTTTTATTGTAAGAAACAATGACATCAGGTAAAAATGCAAAAAATTGTGCAATTATGGCAAAATGTTTAAAAATATCTACACATTTGCCCCCACAGGACTACAGTACTTACTACATACCTGAGCACTGAACATTGAATTCCATTTTAAACTGCTTTACATAGGGAATCTGATTCCTTGATGATCACATCCATTTGTTCTCATGACCAGTAAAATCATCTTGATGCTTAAGCATCAACTTCGTAGAACAGAAAACAAAGATGGAAAATAAAATACAATTTCTACTTTCCTATAACATAGTTATACCAAGTCCAGTTTTCAATGTGTGAAAAATATATAGGAAAGTGCTACATACATTCTTCAAATGCAAAAACAAAGTTAAAGTGGAACTGGCATATGTTAGACCTACATTTTAATTCTGTAAGTACCCATTGTGCCTTTTACTTAAGGTCTTATCACACTATGAAAATGCACCTTAAATATCTAAACATAAACCCACACATGTCACTAATCTTAGTTTTCTAGGACCTCTTCTGAATCCATTTTAAAAGTGGCAAAATATCCCAGCTATATAATTTAAACAAATAGTTCTTCATACAAAATTCAATATATATTCTACTCCCATAACAAATCGTAAGCCTTGCTTTTGACACACTTAACTTAGATCGTACCCTCAATATAAATTGTTACAGCCAAAAGATCAACTGTTGTGCAGGCTAAGAGAATAAATCTACTGTTGAATTAGCCACAGTATGCCATTCTCTTATATAACATACAGCCCATGTAAATTGCTAAATCAATGTTGTATGTCATGTTTTCAAGTAATGCATTTTTCTAAATACACAAGATTGTCAAAAAGCGGCAGGAAATCTTATTCAACAAAGCTTTCAAAAATAAATTACATGAACATCTCTTGCAAAAAAAAAATTGTTATTTTTCTCTCCTCAGCAATGCAAAACTGTAAAGAATGATTTTTAAAACACACAGTAATAACTCCAAAACATCATGATGATAAAAACAAAAACAAAACAGAAGATAAAACTGGGGAGGTAAAAATGTTGACAAAGTTTATACAGAGATTACAGACATACTATCACCACCAATAAGAAGAAACCACGTATCTAGCTAAGACTAGATTTTAAAATGTTAATTCTAGAAATGCTGTCCATTTTAACTTCTGCTTCAGAAAACATTCCCTACTTGTAGAGGTCTATGTAAAGCAGTTTGGAAAGTTTCTGAAAAACGAGGTATGTGATGCAAAGAGGCAATGTTTTCAATTTGTTTCACAGTATCACATTACAATTTGTGCAAGATTTTTAAAATACGAACCATGCCAGTTTGCTTTCAAGTGAATACAAATATTGTGATTGAGGGCAAAATCTGTCCTACGCTTATACCCTTTATGAATTATGCTAGGCTTAGTAAAATATGTTACTGATCCAAATGCCTGCCTTAGGTATACAAATAAGTTGGTTTCTCCTTCATGTTAATATTCCTAACTGATTGTTAGAAATTCATCAGCTAAATGCAAAAAATGCTCTAGTACCTAGAAAGCTATGGTTCTGTTCACTCACTCTTTTCCTTTTCAATCGCCTTCAGCTAGAAGGAGGATTCCACTGTAAAAGTATTCATCACTGTTAAGTGCAAAAATGGGAAAAAAAAAATGAGGTTTTAATTGTAATATGAAACTTAAAGACATTAAATTAGACCATTGCAGGAATTTTGTTTCTGGAAAGCAGAATTTTAAAAGTAGGTATAAAACTTCACATTATGCTCTGTGCAGAAGAGAAATAAGTTACCTTTCCTTGTACCAATAATGAATGGACAGGTAGATGGAAGAGAAGATTGGGCTACAAATGGCCCATGTTAGTGCAAACTGGGTATAATGTTCCTACTATTCTAAGATTGAGTCCAGTTGGATGAATAACTGGCCATATCCTCCTATCACATAAGTAGAGAATCTTGTGAAATCACAAGAGTTCAACAGGTAAAGTACTATGGCCATGAAATCCACACCAATTTGAAAGATAGGCATAGGCTCAGACCATTTAAATCTATCTAGTTATACACATGAATTAAGTTAGACTAGCACCAGCCACCTGTGAATATGACCACTTTTCCAGATTTTCACAAATGAGACAGTGTTAACACTTGAAAAAGTTATCAACAGAAAACTGCCACTTTAAAACTTCAGCTTAACTTAAAATTACATGGGAAATGGAAACAATCAGACTAAAAGCTCTTTCTGAGACTAATTTTTCCTTCAATCTACCCTAATAATAGAACATATTTAAATCTCAGTACACTTGAAAACAGTACACAAAAATAGATACATATAAATATTAAGAATGAGGATCTAAGTTAGTGCTTCTCTGTGTTAGAGAGGTCACAGCTAATGTCCTAGCGATATTGCCTCAGATTGTTACCCGTATTTAAAATCAAAAGTCACATCAAACGAGTTTAGATGTCTTTACCCAATAATACCCTAAATGCTCTTACAAGAGTGCATAGTTGTCCTGATTCATCTGGTACCTCAGTTACTATTTATCACAAAATTATAAAATGAAATGATTAATTTTATGCCAGAAAAAAAAATGCTGATAATTGCACTTTGTTATCTTTTCCTTACTGAAATGAAATGTCACAAGGATGAAGGAAAATCCCTCCCTACCCTGCAATCTTTAAGCATACCCATTTTCCACGTATAAAACTCTCTCAGCTTTCTGAAATACTGTCAGCACTCTTTTGTATCAAAGACAAGTTTCCTAAGAATGAGATGCCAGTGATGCACTAAGGCCTGCTACTCATTTAGAGTACTTTCTGAAGACACTGAGGATACAGTTTAGCAACAGCACATTCAAAATGCCGGCCAAGGTCCCAGAGCCGATCTGGGGTCTCATACACTTTCATCCACTGGTCAGCAATGTCATCATATTGGTAAAGGGAATTTTTTCTGCTGGTTCTGAAGACGTGTTCTTCAACAGTCACTTGAGTAGCTCGAACAAATAAATGGAGTTTGTTCTGAAAAAGGACCAGTTTAAGGTATGGATTTATGGACTGATCACATGGAAAGTCTTTCTTACGAGTCCATTTATTTAGCTCAATATCATAGGCTTCTACAGTAAACATACGTTGATGATTTCCACAGGTTCCAGCTATGTAGTAGATAGAGTCCTTGTATACAGCTGCTAAGCCCTGGATTCTAGGCACACTCATGGGGGTTAAGAAACCCCAGTAGTCTTTTTGAGGCTCATAGAAGAGGAAAAATTCTCCTAAAAAAAGAAAAAACAAGAATATGTACATTTTTATGTTGGTTTTTGGTTATATGTTGTAACTACAACCTCTAAAGATTAAAGGGCATAATTTTCTATATATTTCACTTTCTAAAACATTTCTTTTATAATCTCCAGAGATACATTCATATGGGTTACAAAATACCTTAAAACTTTGTCATTCCATGACACAATATAACAGATAATATTATAATCAACCTGAATTGGGAAGTTTGTATTGGGAAGGTACAAGGAGTTACTTGGGCTTGATGGCAGAATTGTTAAGAGCTTGATTCTGGCGGGGCACAGTGGCTCATGCCTGTAATCCCAGCACTTTGGGAGGCTGAGACGGGTGGATCACTTGAGGTCAGGAGTTTGAGACCAGCCTGGCCAACATGGTGAAACCCCATCTCCATTAAAAATACAAAAATTAGCCAGGTGTGGTGGCAGGCACCTGTAATTCCAGCTACTCAGGAGGCTAAGGCAGGAGAATCGCTTGAACCCAGGAGGTGACGGATGCAGTGAGCCAAGATCACGCCACCGCACTCCAGCCTGGGTAACAATGTGAGATTCCATCTCAAAAAAAAAAAAAACAAAAAAAAACTTGATTCTATTTGCTCTATCCAATTTGTGTGTTTATAGAAAATTCATTTTACTCTAGCTCTAAAAAAGCATTATTAGTAATGTTCAGCCAGTAAGACCAAAATGCATACATATAACATCATCATAAATATGCCATGATAAATGTGTATGCTATTTAATTAGAAGACAGCAGATGGAATTGTGCAGATTTATGCTTATGGGTCACTGATGTGCTTACCTGAATGTTGCTATAATGCAAAGAGAAATATTCAGCAGGAGAAAACATGACTTTAATAAGACAGAAAACATATACATGGTTTGTGACATTGACTTTGAGTCAGTTTCTATTTTGATTTGACAATAAAAAGGTATGCTGAGTCAGACTGCCAATATGAAAATGTCTAAAAGAATTAGTGAAGATTTACAAGAGTTTTGCTAATTATAGCATTTGTTTAAAATCTTTGTAATAAAAATCTGAACCCTTTATGAACAGATTAAATGATACTTCAATAGCCACAGATAGTACAACATAAGCTTCTGACTATGCATGTCAGGTTTATTTATGTAAAGAGGCTTTGTTTAGATTAGAAATACCAGATTCTAAATTGAGCTTCCCCTTGAAAACTGTTTTGAACTAGGGTTACTCTTATCTACAAATTCAACTACCTACTTCATAACAGTGATGCTTTGCCTTCAACTAACTTAAAATAGCTTGTTAAGTTCCCAGATTTGCTCGCACATCATCTGCCCTTATTGCCTAACTTGTAACAGGATTGTTGATAAATAAGGTAGGAAATTTAAACTTTGTAACGTGTGCTACTTCTCTATAAATTTCTTATAGATCAGAAAGTAAAGACGACACACCAAAGAAGTTGAATGTTAAAATCTAAAGTACTCTTTAATAAAAGTTAAAGCTAATAATATGCAACTAAGAAACCCTTAGGGCTTCAGAGTCCTCTTATGTAAAATATAACCTCAAATTAAATGATGTTAATAATTCCAGCCCTGAAATTCTATTAATTCATTGCTAGTTTGCTTTAGTATTTGCATTAATATACAAACTTCGCATTCCAAATAGGAATCTAATTCTACTTCTATCAACTAATAGTTAGGCAGTAAGACCAAAATACACACATACACAGACAGCTTCATCATACTGGATGACATAACCTATCCAAGTATACTGGATGGATTATACATCCATTCTTATATTCCATTTTTCCACAAGACAGCAAACCCAAATCATGGCCTGTGCTTCTATTTAACTAAACTAAGGAACCAGAGAGTACAACTCCTTCCGAGGAATTAACTTGACACTGAACTTAAACAAATGAGCTCAGACATTACTAGGAAATTTTTAGTTAAATAAAGGATTAGAGCAAGGAACACAATTTTTAAAAGAAAACAATGGTGGGAGGCCCAGGTGGGTGGATCGCTGCAGGTCAGGAGTTCAAGACCAGCCTGGTCAACATAGTGAAACGCCGTCTCTACCAAAAATACAAAAATTAGCCAGGCGTGGTGGCAGGTGTCTGAGACTGAGGTGGGAGAATCATGTGAACCCAGGAGGCGGAGGTTGAAGTCAGCCAAGATCATGCCACTGCACTCCAGCCTGGGTGACAGAGTGAGACCCTGTCTCAAAAAAAAAAGAGAAAGAAAGAAATGAAAGAAAAGAAGGGAAGGGGAAGGGGGAGGGGAAAGAAGAAAGAAAGAAAACAATGGGATAAGGTCAGTCATGCATCAATTAATGACAGGCACATATTCTGAGAAATGCGTCATTACGTGATAGTTGTCCTTGTGCGAAGAACATCATAGAGCATACTTACACAAACCTAGATGGGAGCTTACTACACACCTAGGCTACACTGTAGCCTATTGCTCCTAGGCTACAAAACTGTATAGCATGTGACTGTACTGAGTACTCTAGGCAACTGTAACACAATGGGAAGCATTTTTTGTATCTAAACATATCTAAACATGGAACAAGTACAGTAAAAATATGCTATCATAATCTTATAGGACCACCATTGTGTATGTGATCCATCATTGACCAAAACATTACATGGCACATGACTGTATATCTTCATAGAAGCTGCTCCTTTTCCTTAAGTAGTAGTGTGAGAAAAACGTCGATTAAGAGACACATACGAGGAGTAAGAATGTTGCTATTATCTACACTGCATTAAACATTCAAGCAACTAAAATGTGTAAGAAACCAAATAAAAGGAAAATATTAGTTATCACAAATCAGAGCCTTGAATCAAATGTCTTATTTACTCTGACTCAGTCAGTCTACCTCTACTGTATTTTTGCCAAAGTAGTAGTCTTTAACAGTTAAGAAAAACAAAAAACAAAACAAAACAAACACTACATACATCAGGATAGTCCCACTTAAAACGGCAAACCAAAAAAAAGTGACATCTCAAAGTTTTCCGGTGAAAAAAATTGAAAATGTATTATGAAAGGCAGCATGAACGCAGTGAAGGTGAAACTTGAAGGCTATACTTCCAAACTCTTTGTAATTAAATTTCATAACTTTTGCAATAATAAGGCTTATATAAAACTCTTTGGTAACTAAATAGTATAACTTAATTAATGCTTTGTTCTTTTCTCTTTTAAACTAATCCAGTAAATTCCATAGAATACCAGTTGCTACAGCATCTCAACTTTACTCAAGAGCAAAAACAGCCATGTAACAACCTTGCTATTTATTTCAAGTCCTACAAACTACTCTGAAATAGTTATCCCAAAATGCCGAACTATTATTTATTAAAGAATGTTTTCAAAAATAGTTATTCTACATGATATCAAGACACAAAATCATTAAAAAGTATAGGATTATTTTAGTAATTTAACAATACCTGCCTTTTTTTAATTCAAGAGTTTATTTTCTTTCTAGCTCTTTACAGAACAGACTATTCCAATAGTTTGATAAGCAAGCTGGAGGTATTCCTCAATTAACGGGAACACAACTGTTTCAGTATAATTAAGTAAACCACCACCTGACGTGTTACCCTTCCATGAAAAACTAAATCACTTAGGCACCTACCCTGTAAAACATAGATCTTCTCTTTGTACTCCACAGCATTATGAAATTCCATTGCAACTGGCATTGCGCAAACAGTCATCCAACAATTCTCCCTACTGTCGTAGCACTCAACAGATTTTAGTGAGTTTCTCCCATCACCTTCATAAACACGACCTCCGATTGCATACATTTTACCACAGCAATAGACAAGTTTGCAGCCTATTCTGGCTCGAAGCAAGGATGGTTTCGATAGCCATCTATTGGTGGAATGATCATACATCCAGAAATCATTTTCTGCCTTATGGTCGATGGAGACCTCACTGCTGCTTGGCCTGTACCCTCCTGCAATGTAAATGTCATTATCTGGTGATACAAGAATCCCAACTTCTCTCAGGTCATTAGGTGGTTTGCATAGTTTAAACACCCTTCCTGTGACTATATCTAGACAAGGCACTGTTTGCTTCTTTCCTGAGTGTTTGTGGGCAGCATCAAAACATATGATCATTTCAGAAGCAGTCATTCCAAGCCTCTGTGTGCAGCCATTGGTGTTGGATGGTCCCTTTTCTACACAGCTTTTGGCTATAGCCTGTGCAAACTGAGGTGGAATTTTCTCTATAAAGGTATCTTCCATCAGAGGAAAACGTATGCATTTAGCAAAAATTTCTGGAAGGTGCACTTCTCTTTCATTCTGTTCATGTTCAAACCACCTTATAATGCTTTCATAAACATGCTCTTCTCGGTCTACATTTAAATCGTCACTGTCTAGTATACTTATCAGTTGGTCTTTTGTCAACTGGAGAAACTCTTGTTCTTTGGTGACACACAGAAACTTTTTACGAATGTATTCTTTTGATCGATCTCCGAGTTCCTGATGACCATAATGATCAGCAAAGATAAAGACCCCAATAGAATTCTGTGGGTCCAAATGACTGATCATATACTTAGCACATTGGTCTTGGATGGAAGGAATCTGGAAGATGCTAGCTGCAGTGAACAAGGCTTGAACATTGGCCTCTGTGAGAATAACTCTGGAGGTGTAGGCATAGTTCAACACTAAATCCATCGATTCAGCTTCAACTCCAACTATTCGAACTTCTTTTTGAGTACTTTCTGTAAGGCCGCTAGTGAACATAGATCTAAGAAGGAAAGAGTGGTTAATATTACACGTGTGCTGTAAGTCAAAATTATTGTGGGAAGATTTTAAAAGTACAAAGTTACCACAAAGATAACCTTTTGAAACAGAATATTTCCTAAAATAGTCCCTGATATTCTGAATAGGAGTAAAAATTGATGATGTATCAGAAGGATTTAGTCTGGCTAACCTCAAAACCCATATTGTCAGGGCTAGCCCACTGTGTGCCAACTATGAAAAAAGGAGAGTACACCTAAGTAAATGCAAATCAAAAAGTGACACACATATTCCAGGTCACTTTATTTTCCTAGAAGCCTCTATCCAGAGTTCTGGTCAAGTTGCCTTAGGGACATCAGATCTTAAATTGGGCCATGCCAGTCAGAAAGCTTAAGAATACCGGCCCGGTGTGGTGGCTCACACCTGTAATTCCAGCACTTTAGGAGGCCAAGGTGGGTGGATCACATGAGGTCAGGAGTTGAAAACCTGCCTGGCCAAGACGGTGAAACCCCATCTCTACTAAAATAAAAAATTAGCCGGGCGTGGTGGCACACCCCTGTAATCCCAGCTACTCAGGAAGCTGAGGCAGGAGAATCACTTGAACCCGGAAGGCAGAGGTTGCAGTGAGCTGAGTGCCAGCCTAGAAGACAGAGTGAGACTCCATCTCAAAAAAAAAAGAATACCTATAAAGGTATCAACATGATACATTAGCATACAAAGAAACAAACTAATAAAAACTTTTCATGTCCTGCTGAAAATGACAAGGCAATTTGTATCCAAAATATATCTTTAAAATGTTCGTCTTAGAAAAGCAAGAAGTTCTTTAAAAGTACCTATCCTCCACCTACTCCTTTTTAAAACTGTCATCTTTTGAATGCTGCCTTAACCATTATAAGTAATATAATAAGCACTTCACTTACCCTTGGAAGTTTTGAGAACATTTGCTTAAAAGGAAATACTTCATTTTCTCAAAGATACCATATTTTACCTACCTAAATCTAGACATAAATAAAGATTATGGTAGAGTCAATATATAATGCCTCTTTTAAACAGAGTTTAATAGTTAACTGATTCTTTGAAGATAATGGTTTTTAAAACCCCAAACTTTTACCTTTGAGACCAAGTTGTTTTTCTCTATTATTAAAATATTGTTGCATTTATGGGATTTTCTTGACTGAAACATGAAGCAGCCTGGCTCTTTAAGTATTAGTCACTTGCAAACACCATTTGCCTTTCTTTTCGCTTCTTTAAAGTTTCATTCTAGATGATCCAGACTCATCCTATTTAATTTTTGTGATGTTATGAAAAATGAATTGCAAAGATTTCCAGTCACTTAAAAAATAACTCTCAAATTCATGGAATTAATTTTAAAATGCAGTATGAGAAACACTGGAGGTACAAGGACTCAACTTGCTGCCCAGGTTAATCATCTTCGAGTCCTGTTTTTACTTCTACGATGTACATTTTAATTTAGTATCACACTGGCTTTTTTGATGACTAAAAACTAGATGTTCCTACGTATGTGCTGGTTTTCAATTCAGGTGCTGAAAGACTCACCTATACAGCTACCAATTAAAAAGAAAAATAAAGCCCTGCATTAGAGAGAGATTAACTCCCAAAGGAAGACATTACCACATATCCCTTTATCAAGGGAACTACTGCTGACTTGAATAGGCTCGTCTTACACACAGGAGTGGTCTGACACTTCATGAGTTTTCCTCCGTTCTAGTAAGTTCTTCATGTAAACTCAACACAAATGAAGCCAGGGCACTTCCTCACACAAAATCCAGAGCAGCAAAAAATTTCTAATAATCATACAAATTTCAATTCTGATAAGTTACTGATATCATGAAACAGCCATTCCAGATTTCCAGCCGTTCTAATTCTTCCACTAGTGATGCAAGACGTAGAAACATCAAGTATGACTTTCTACATCCCACACAGGAAGCAGCACTGGTACCAAGAAACTTCGGTACAAAAACCTCTAGCAAGAGATCAAATTCTAATCCTTGAGTTTTCTAGCCAAATATCTTTACTTCAACGCACATATCGTATCCCCAGAAAATTTCTCAAGTATTTTTTACTCCTTTTAAAAATTGACTTAATAAAATTAAAGAATTTAAGATTTTAAGGAATCAAGAAAATTAGGAATCTATCATAGCATACTTCTTTTAAAGTAAAATTTTTTTCTAGGTCTTCAAAAATAAAAAATGAAACTGCAAGGTGAAAATGTCATACTTATGTAAAGTTACTAAGTATACTTATTATTATACTTAAGTATACTTAATATGCATACATATATCATACTTATGTATGCTTACTAAGTATTATACTTAATAAGTATACTTAGTAAGCATACATGACATTTAAATGATATAATCCAGATCATTAAATTTCAGTAAGATATAGACATTTTTACTTTGCAGTTTTTGTTTTGTTTTGTTTTTACTATTCAAATGCAATATACAATAAAAATGTTTTAAAGGAAACTGTATCCACTCTCGTTCCTTAAGAGTCATATGGCAACTAAGAAGCCTGGCTCTGGAATCAAATGTAGCCTCTGCCATTTACTTGTTGGATAGATGATTTAGGCAGGTTATTAAAACTTAATCTCACTGAGCCTCAGCTTCTTCGTAAGTAAAATGGAACAACAACTGTGCAGAGATAGGATTATAAAGATTATATAAGGCAATACATGTAAAGTAAGCTTAGCCTAGAGCTTGATAAGTAGTAACTGTGACATATATTTAAACATACAAATGACCTAACCATATCTAATAGATAATCTGGGTAAGTGAATCTCACCAAAAGTTTCCATTACCAGGCCAAACTTCATACCTTCTGCATATGTGAGTTTTTTTTTTTTTTTTCAGCTCACTGTCTGGCAATGATTAATACTTAGTAGTCCAATGACCTACCCTAGGCAAGTCTAAACGGTTACATCACAAGCATCAGACTGAAGTGACTATATTTAACCCAGTATTCTGAGAAAGAGGAACCAGAAACTACTGTTGGAACATTATATGGTTATGTGCCCTATAAAGGTAAGCACCTTCAACAGGAAAAATCACATTCAGAGTGTGGTTGATAACTTTACTATTATTTATGCACCACTTGTGAATACTGAAAGGCTTAAAGTGAGCATTTGACACAAAAGAAGTTAAGCCCACGCAGAAAACTGCCTTTTCCACTAATCTTAAAGTAGGAAGTTATTTTTCAGACCTCAGTTTTTAAATTTTACTTTTAAAAGTTTTATAGTAAACAATATAAGTAAAAATAAAAACTTCATTTAACGTACTTCTAGAAATCCTGGAAATTACTAATTTGGGGCCTTAGGCACATAGAAACTGTATTCATTCTTGCTTTGACCCCCATAGCATTTAAACAATCTATTGAGTGGTAATTTGTTTTTGAAGGAACATGCTACATGTTTTAAACTCTTTTATAAAAGAGTCCCATACACTAAAGAAACAAGCATTATGGATAACTTTTTGAAAGAAATTCTAGATCAGCACTGTCCAATAAAATTGCCAATGATGAAAATGCTGTATCTCTGTGCTGCCCAATATGGCAGCCACTAGCTGCAGGTGACCACCAAGCACTCAAAAGGTGTTTAGTGTACCTGGGGAACTAAATGTTTTATTTTATTTAACTTATAATTTAAGTTTAAACAGCCACACATGGCTACTGGCTGCCATACTGACCAGCACAAGTCTAGATTTTCTGGTCATTTACCTCAAACACACACACACAGGCCCACTAACTTAAAAACCAATCACCCGAAATCTAGAAGAATCCCTCAAGTCAAAAGAAGGTCTTAGTAAGAGGGGACCTGTTTTCTAGTCTCAAGAAACAAAGTCATTGGTTTCATTTCATTATCGCATCTCAATATAAACGTCAAGTGGACAATACTGAGGGGGAAAGGGAGCTTGATGCAGATACCAACAGAAGTTCCTACCATCATCATACCTGAAGTAAGGGCTGATTGCAGCAAGAACGTTTCTATGACAGGAAAATGTTTTCCCGTGATCCACTTCCACTACAATGTCTGTCAACTGTCCTTCATCGTACATTGTTTTGAGTTGCTTAAGAATACTGCAAGCATGGAAGGGGTCCATGGCATCGCTGGCTGGGTCTGAAGATGGAATCCCATTCGGTGTTGGGGAAGACTTACTTAAATCTAGGAGGAGAAAAATCGTACAACCACAAGAAGTGCCGAGCCAGTTACGGCATCGCGGGATTTTTCTGTTTGTGTGTCTGCTTGCTAGGCTTTTCCCCCCTACAAATATATACAAATGTCTGTGGATATACGCACGACCTCGTGGGACCGCGAGTTTAGGATCTGGGAGACAGAGGGCGGAGCGCGATCGGCGGAACAAGTTCAAAGGCCAGCCTGCTCCTGCGGAGCCCCGGCGAGCCCGGCACCCGTGCTCGCGGAGGGAACGCGCTCGCAGCCCAGGCGAGGCGTCTGCGCGGACTCCGCTGAGAGCCGAGGGCAGAGCCTCACGAGGGAAGCTCGAACAACGGCGGCCTCCGGTGCCCCCTCAAGCCGCCTCCCGCTGCCTCCTGGGGCGCAGCGCCGGCGGGTACCCAGCCTCCCCATCCCGGTCCCGCCGGACCGCCCACCGCCCTCCGCACCATTCATCTTCCCTCTTCTCATTCCCCTCCACCGCTTCATCCTTCCCGCTAGCTCCGCACAGCTACGTCCTCATCCCACTGCCTGTGGCCGGCCCTGGCTCACCTTCCCTCTCACCTCCCTCCACGCCGCCCTGGCCACCACACGACCCACCTGCCGACGCGGCCATTTCTCGATGGGGCCCCGGCTCCAGCTATTTAAAAAGGAAATGTCATTTCGCTTCTCTAGCTCCCGGGTTCCGGCTCTTCTAAGCTTCCCCTGGCCAATGGGGTGTCCTGTGCATCTGGCTCCGCCCCTAGCCTCCGAATTCCTGGCGCTGATTGGCCACAACGAGAGCAAATGCGTGTCGGGAAATGTAGTTTGATTGCCCCGGCTCCCGCGTGGTCCGGGTCGGGCGGAGGCCCAAGCCGGGAATTCCTATTGGCTGATTCGGGTGGAGGTGGAGAGCAGGGAGCTGGCCAGCCTGTGGCCGTCGAGCGCGCAGTGCCTGCCGGGAGAGGTAGTCTTCTGGCGGAGGAGAACTGTCATTCTGAGGGGCTGGGGTAGGGAAAGCTCTTCAAGTGCGAATTTCCCCATTTTAGGCCTCTCTCCTGGCCCCCGGCACATTTTTTTTACCTTTTTCTTCTTCCGTAAACTTCCTGCCAGTGACTAGCTTCCAGTATGAAATCAAGCTCTGCGTGAGAGCTGTAAAACCAGAAAAATTTGGAAATGGACAGGAGGGCTGTTGTCCAAAAATGCAAAGGAAATCTGACGTCCCACCCTGAAGAAAAATATCAGAAGGCCCAAAAGCAAGGCGTCTCTGATGAGTCACCTATGACACCCAATTGAAATAGCATCGCCTTGGCCGGGTGCTCTGGTTTCCACAGATTAACTTGGTCTGGTTACAGCGGCTGCTTAGGATCTTTAACTCCCACTGGTGCCTTGCTTTTCTAGCACACCCAGAGAACACCTGTTCCGCACGTGAACATTTTAGAGGGATCCAAGATGCTTTACTTTTTGCTCTTGGGAAATGGAGGGGATACAATACTAAGTATTCCGGAATTTCCTTTGAAAAAATACCGGAATGCCCTGATCCCGGAGCCAGGGGTGATTACTGAAGCCCTGGCTCTTTAGTCACTATATGTGAGAACTGACATAAGACCTTTCAACCCCTGAGCACTTAGATCCTTCATCTGTAACGTGAAGTAATAGTAATCCGTATTCCATCGATTTCATAGGCTGCAACCTTTTGGAAAGAAAATCAAAATTTTACTGTTGACGAATTTTTATTTACTCATCTTGTGTTTCTAACATCTAACGGGGTGCCTGGCACATTATAGATGTTTAATATTTTAAAAATAAATGTAAGGTGCAAATGAGCTAACATTGGGAATGCTATTTCTAGAATGTTAAAATGTAAGGAAGTATCAGCGAATGGGAAGAATTTCTAGTAGCATATAGTGTGCACAACTTTTCTAGCACTGAAAACATCAAACAGTTGAACTTCTTGATAAAGAAAGGATCTTGGAATTTAAATTGTGATTGAGAAAGAGAAACAATTATGAAAAACAATTCAGTTCTGTTCCCTAGGTCTGCTGAGAAATTTAGATCTTAAAATACTATAATCCCATGCAAGTTAACAGGAAGTGGTGTTTCCTCGTGACTGGGGTTTATGCATATCCATCTGCACTTATAATTTCTTATTTGTGAATGTCCTGTATGCACGTTTCTGGATAGATGAAATTGACTTAATTTTTGTTACTCATAAATTTATTTTTTCGTTTTTATGAAGTTGCTTTCTAATTTATTAAAATGGTAGCATTTTATGACAATACGGTTAGTATTAAGGGAAAAAATGGCGTTAATCGTTAGGGTTTGACAACATCTGACGATATTGCAAATAGAAATACAGGGCATGCATTATTTGAGAAATATTCACACTAAAATATCATTTGTTGTTTATCTGAAATTTAAATTTAATTGGGTGTTCTGTATTTTATCTGGCAACCTTTTCAAATCTCTTAAAATAGAGGAGTTTTGTTTGTGCTTTGTTGTTGTTTTGTAGCCATCTATCTACTTAAGCCTTAAGAAACTTGGCCAATTTTTTAAAAATTCAATTCTCAACTTAGTAACAAACAGACTTGACAATATTGTTTGATTAGTTAGAAGACAGTGTTCTGATTCTTTGACCCACAAAGATTTATAAATTGGAGTTGGAGCAGAATACAAAGAACAAAAGCCAATCTAAAAATAAATAGAAAAAAATTATAGGTAAAAAGTTGCCATTTATATGACACTGCAAATGGACTCCATTCTACTGGGCAGATGGCATTACATAGTAAAGATTTAATCATCACTAAAATGCATTTTTAAAAAACACAGAATAAGTAGGAGGATCTCGAAATTGAGTCAGTTGTACCACAACTATTCTTTGTCAATGATCTGTAAGAACACTGGGGAGATTCCTTTTCAGGATTGATACTAAATAGCCAAAGGTTACAGCTTTGTTTTCAAACACCTCTAATTTGAATTTTAGTAAGAACCTCCTGAATCTACTGCACATGTGGAAAGAGCAGCAAAAGTAAACCAGTTTTCATCTTAAGGTATTAAGTGCTATCTTGCAATTTTCTCCTATATTTGAAGTTTAAAGTAAAATCAATTAAGGATGGAAACTGAAAAACTGAACCAGAATATTTGAAGGTCCTATATTTAGTTCAAATTAGACACTTAGAGCTTTATTATTTTAATATTTTTTTTACCTAGGAATCACAAGCAAAGAGAATTGCTATTATCATGGTTGCTTGAGAGAAGAAAAGTTTTTACATTTAAATTCTAGCAAAGATGAAGGATTATGAAAGTATCAAATTTGGAAAATGAGAAATTGAAGGCTCCTTGTTTTTTTCTGCTTTCATTTCAAGATAATGACTTTTAGAAATTATCAGCTATACCCAGGCTACTCTCAATAATACCACACAACACAAGAATGATAGCAACTCTGTTGAAGAAGGTGTAAAAGAAAATAGAACTTCACTTCTGCAAATCGATTCTGCAACTTTCCAATTTCCCTGTTCAGTACTGGTTGGGGCTGTGAAATTGACCAGAGCTATATAAAATGAAAGTAAAGAGAGAATACTTGAAACTCATACCTTTTAGCAACTGACATCCTTATATATTTATCCTTCTCGGCCTACAGCTACAACCTTCTTGATATTTTCAATGTGACATTTTTTTTCTTGCTAAAAACTTCTACATTGGCTAGATAAATGAAACAACAAAAGTGATTATTCAATATAAATTTAATATGACATCAGATACACAAAGCTTTTTTAAATTTCTAAAACCTTATATATTGCCAATGATTTAGTTTCTTTAAATACAAAACTCTAAATAGATACTAACATCAGATTTACTGATTGGGCAGCACTGGGCTTTGTTGTATTTTTGATTTTTTATTCCCTTTGAGGTTATATGAGGATTCAACATGGTAATAACTAGAAGATTGCATTTCATGAATCACTGAATTTAATCGTACTGGAGGATATTAATGTGCATTAATTTTTAAGTATTTGGAATTTAGCATATACAGGAAAAAAAGACTGTAAAGCTAGTGGCAGTAATATTCAGTTCCTCAGAAATATTGATTGCCTCCTCCCACAACCTGCATTCTAAGAAGGCACTGTCTAAATCAATGTTTCCTATACAAAACTAGATAGATGGATAGATAGATAGATAGATAGATAGATAGAGAGATAGATAGATAGATAAAGATTAGATGGATGTAGAGATATGAGGAGATATGAGATTCCTAATCTCAAGGATCTTATAGTTTATCTGTGAAAATAAAACTTATTCAACTAGAAAATGAGAACTAACGGCAACCCCTAGTTAGCATAAAATAAGTATTTCCAACAATTAATGTTAAAGATTTCGAAAGAGAAGGAATTCTGTTCGGCTGGTGTGGAATTTAAGCTGAGCATCCAAAGAGGATACACCATAGAACTATTTGCAAAAGTGATGGAACACTTTCTTGCCTAATTGCTTTATCTTGGCTTGACCCAGAAGGTAAAGCATTCACTTTAATATTGACAGGGCTTAATTTAGGAATAGAACAAGGAAAAGGAATTAATGGTTGTGTTACCTACTTTATTGCACTTAATTTCACCTTTTAATTAAATTTTCTAAGAACAATGTTACAATGAAGTGACCAAAGCCTTGAGAATTTCAATAACCTGCCCATAGTCTTTTAGGGGTCTTTGGCTCCAAAGCCAACTCTCTTTTGATAACAGCATATAAAGGTCTGGGAATAACACGGAGTATTGAAATTGAAGTGTAGGATTTTCTCCCTATTGAACATGTCTGGTTCTGTGTCAAACACAAGGTCAATCAATATGTGTCATGAATGGACAGAATTATTGGTATAGGTTTGAGATGGTTTCATGCCCCAAGAAATTGAAAAAAAAAAAAAATGGAAAGACTAGAGGGATATATGTCATACCATTAAACTAATTTGACTTTGTCAAACCAAATTTATAATTTTAGAGCTATAGTAATTTAGCACTTTTTGTCTGTTCACCAAATAATGAAAAGAAATGGCTAAAATATATATGTGTGTGATTAGCCATCAATATTTATTAAGTTGACACTGCTTCACTGTTCTACTGAAAGATTGAATTCTTGTACAAGATTTGAGATCCTGAATAGAATTACTCTACTGTACCCTTAATTTATTCAATAATATTCAAACTTAGAATGATTGCATGAGCCAAAGCCACTGTCAAAATGTGAGACATCAGCACTCTTCTCTGTTTGAAGATTAGCTTATAACCCAAATATAACTAATGTAATTGAACAGTGATTGTTGATTCTTTCTAACCCCAATTATGATTTTATTTTTTTAAGTCCATGGAATCACTAAAAGCTCTAAATGTAAGGAGAATCAGGGGTCAGTAATCTTCAGTGTGCAGGCACAGGAACTGAAATTCATGAAGAATAGTCATCAGGTGTTTGGAAAGGAGTTCCTTAAACCCAGCAGAGAGAACATAGAGGATGAGTAGGTGATTATATTTTAATCCCCCAAATAATCAAATATTTATAAATCAAATCTATTGACATGACACAATAATTTCAGGGAATTTTTTCTGTTTGTTCTACACGTGGTTTTTCTTTATCTCACCACTATTGGCATTTTCAGCTAGATAATTCTTTGTTGTAGGGGCTGCCCTGTGCATTGTCAGATACTTAGCAGCATCTCTGTCCTCCACCCACTAGGGGCCAGTAGCACCCACCTCTCAGTTATGAAAATGAAAATGGCCCCAGACATTGTCTAATGTCTTCTGGGGGAAAATCATCACAGTTGAGAACAAGTGTTCTACAACATGCTCCTTCTACCTGCTCTGTGGTCCTCTGTGCTGTATGTTCTCCCACTTTGTTAACAGCACTATTAAAGTTTACATAAGTGTACTTTATTATTTAAAAGTAGTTTGTTTGTTTTCCTTTTAAATACCCATTTCACAGCGTAGAGTTATACTCCTTGGTTCACAACACAATATTATCTTTGGTCCATATACCCCATCTCTTTTGCTACATATGTACTATTGCCTTCAATCCCCGTTCTTTACTTCCATCCTCTTCCAACTTCAAATACAACCATTATAATGGGTTTGATGTGGATCCTGTGTTTCTGTTCTTGTAAAATATGTATTAATGTATTGAAAATGTGTTGATTATGTGCTCTTATAATTTATATAATGGTATCATGCTATGGATCTCAATTTGTTTCAAACTTTTTTCACTTGGTACCATGTATTTAAGGTCTATGCATGCTGCTTTGAATGCATGTAGTCAATTCTTTATATTCTTTACATTTCTATCAACTAGCTCACTGTTTTATATGTTATATATCAATAAATGCTTACATAATTAATTGCATAAATGAATCTATTGAATGGGAATGGATGTAGTGAACAGAATAATGGCTGCCCAAAGAAGGTCACGCTCTAATCCCCAGAACCTGTGACTATGTTATCTCACATGGCAAATGAGACTTTGAAGATGTGATTAAATTAAGGATTTCAAGGTGTATGGGGTTATCCAGGTGGACTCATTGTGATCACATGGTCCTTATAAGAAGAGATGTGATTACAGAAGCAGAGGTTGAGTGACATGCTTTGAAGATGAAATAAGGGGGTCATGAGACAAGGAATGTAGGCAGCCTCTAAATGCTAGAAAAGGCAAGGGAATGGATTCTGCCCTAGAACTTGCATGAGGAAGGCAGTCCTGCTACCATCGTGATTTTGGACTTCTAACATCCAATACTGTAGGATAATTTGTGTTGTGTTAAACCACTAAGATTGTGGTAATTTGTTACAGCAGCAAAAGGAAAGTAGTACAATGGATAAACAGGAAACTCTTATGCAGTAATTCATCCATCATAATAGTACTGTATTACTGCATGAAGAGTCATTCATTCATTGTACTATTACAATGGATGAATTACTGCATGAAGAGTTCACTGAGCTTTCCAACAGTTGAACTCTAAGTTTCATGGCCTCACTTTTACTTCTCTCTGCTCTCTCCTCCCTGTCTCTCCATCAAATGTTTAATACTAATAAAAATGGAGAGAATCTTAACACTTAAAAGAACTCAAATAAATAATACTTTAAAGAGAAAATTGCACGGTAAACAATCACCCCAAATCTATCTGTAAAGTATATATTTTTGTTGCAGGAGGGGCTCCCTGGGTCGTCTTGTGAGAAGAGTGAGATTCAACATGGGAGGGAATTGCAAAAGGGCCTGAATACCAGGAAGTATGGTTGCGTGTGAGCCATATTTGGAGATAAGCCACCTTACTGGCTGTAAGACTTAAAGATGGCAGGTTAATATGATAGAGACTTCAAGCCTTAGTCATAATTGTGGCTGAATGCTGTATAAATATCTGAAAACAAAATTATAACACTAAGTAGATTAGTTGTGACACAAGGCCAAAGAAGCCTCTTAAGAACAGATGTTTTACATGTTGCTCTCTTGCATACCCAGTTTAATCCCTAAGAAAGAAATATATTCACTTAATTACAGCAGATTTGAGCAACTCAGTTTACCATAATCCATGGAGAAGAACCAGCCTTTAACTGATCTTGTGCCAATTCAAATATATGGCTGTTTTCTCCAAGGTTTCTCAAGACCTCTTTATTAGAGAACACATAGCTCTAACTTGTGTCTATGTCTGCACAATACATAGGTACCTGGTTTTCTGGGGTATCAGAATGAGAATCACTTTTAGGAGGTAGATTCCCATAATTGTGAAGAGGCACACACTCTGGAATCAGACTACCCAAGTTCAAATCTCACTGAAACACTTTCTAGCTATGACGCAGAGGAAGCTAATAATTTCTTCATGCCTCAGGTTTCCCAGCTTTAAAATTGGGCTAAAAGAGCATTAACCTTAGAGAACTATTATAAGGAGTAAAGGAGATAATCTATGCAAATATATGCAGAGTGTTTAGCTCAGCCACTGGTACAGAGAAAGTACTCAGTAAATATTAGTTATTACTACTTGTGGTAGTACTTGAACAGTACAGTGAAAATTCCATTTAATTTTTCAGCTTATTATAGCAATTAATTTGTTGTTCTTCATGGTAAATTAACCAGTTTACAGATTAATCACAGTTAAGCTGCAGCAGGAACGTGAGATGCAGCTGTCTTCCCAGCTCAGTGTGGTAGCATAGGCTCATCATCACTGGTGATTCCTAACCTTTTTAAAGTATGGAAGAAAAGGAACCAAACCACTCATAGGTGCTCTGAATTCAAATGTCTGTGACACTGAAAACATACCTTAGCCTATCATAGCTAACACATAGTGTTACTTGTAACAAACAACCCCATACTTTCAGCAGCTTATATCAACAAAATTTTATTTTTCACTCATGCTTATATCCAAGTCAGATCAGCAGGGGGCTCTACTCTTGCGGTAACTCAGAGGCCAGACTGAGAGAGCAGCCATCTTGGCAAATGTGCTTGGTCACCATGCCAGTAAAAAAGTAAACGTGGTAAATTGCGCATTGGCTCTTAATGTTTCCACCTGGAGAAACACGCATTACTTCCAGTCCCATTTCATTGGCCATAACAAGTCATGGGGCCATCTAAAGTGGAAGTATAATAGGAAGTCCTATTCTACCATTCTCAGAAGGAGAAAAGCTAGAAACATCTGGGAATCAGCACCAATCACAGACATATTATAAGAGGACTGTGCTAGACGCTCTTAGTGATGCAGAAATAAAGAAAACCTTGTGACCGTGCAGGTGAGTAGGCACTCTGTGGCATAGTCACATATGGCTAAGACAAACCAGCACTTTCTAAGATTGGTTTACTTTAGCCACATGGGAAAATAAACCAAAACAGTTTATTGCAGGGATTCTCCCCAAGGGTGATTTTTGTCCCCCAGGGAATATTTGGGAATATCTAGAGACATTTTTGGTTGTCTCCTTTTGGGGTGTGAATGTTGATACTGGCACCTAGTGGATAGAGGCTAGGATGGCGGTACCTCAGCAAAGAATTATCTGGCCCCAAATGTCAATAGTTAAGAACTCTGAGCTCTTATAATTTTCACGCTCTTCTCACACACATGCCTTAATCTATTCAAATGAAAATTATGCCTTCGAAATGTCTATAGTTGAGACTATATACACCAATACTCATGAAGTCCCACTGTGCCCTATCACTGCACATTTTATGTCCAGGCATATGGACTTCTATTCATAAGTGCAGATTTAGTATATTCATTTTGAGCTCCAAGTGAAAGAGTTGACTATATTTTCAAAAATATCTTGTAATTCAAACTTAAAACACTGCCCTTCAAACAGTACCATAAATATATCCTCCAACTTCATGTGAGCAGCATTCTGTCCCATTGGAAAAACAACACGGCATGACATAATTGGACACTGACCATGGATGATAAGCTTTATATGAGAGCTATTGTGAGATCTTTTTTACAAGAGCCCATTTTTCTAAGAACAGTCTGTGCCATGATAGGGGCAGTCAGGAAAAGATCCACTGTAAGTGACCAAGGAAAGGGGTGTGTTTAAGCTCAGTGGTTCTAATTGAGATTGTGAGACAGGCTTTGTCAAACACAGTTGAATGCAGAGGCGAAAGGCATGTGGAAGGAATTTTTTATACTTAACGGTGGGGAGCTATTAGTAAACTACATTGAGGAATCTTTGCTCTTTCAGCATCAAATTGTGTTAGAATTTAGGTTTAATGTTATTTCCCAGAGGGCAAGTTTTGTTTCCTAGTCTGAGCCTCAAGCCTTGCAGAAGAACTGACTCCGGAATATCAGATATGATACCTGGCAAAAGGATATCTGTGGGTTGTTAATTTGTGAATCAGAAGGCAAACCCTGGCCCAGCAGTATATTAATCCCGATGGCTGAGAGAGAGCCAATATGATCCCAAGAATGCACACAGCTTGGGGTCTTAGAAACAGCTTAAGAAAGCTTCAACTATGTTTGGAATGTACCGAATCAATAAATTGCTAATTTTTCCACCTGTGTGTTAGCCTACTTACTCTTCAGGGAGTTGAGGCTTGTAGTGCAAATACAATCCAAACACTTTGTTAATTGCCCAGGCTAAAACAGGTCAAAGGGGCACGCCTAAGCTCAGTATGAGATTCTTTTACTTACGAGGTTCCTGCAGTCACGGGGGAAATTTAATTGCTCTGCAAATTCTTCGTCAAAAAATTGGTCCCTTTTATATCTGTCCTTGGTGAATACCAGCCATTTCTTCCTTTCACCCTCTAGGCCCTGTTTATTAGGTAAATGCCTTTGTTCTAAAAGAACACAAACTAAAGTGAAGGGCCATGATTTCTACTACTTATTGTCAAGTGGTTTGGCACTAATAAAAAGTATAAAAGTACATACGCAGAAAATAATGAAGCAAAAGTGGTAAAATGTCAACCTTTTGGTAAATTAAAGACTTTGTGGGAATTCACTGTACCCTTGCAGGTTTAAACATTTTCAAAAGAAAAAGTAAAGAAACAAAACTAGTAGAAAGGAGGTTCTACTAAGCTTGAACTGTTGCAATGAGATGACAGTAAAAATTATTTTGTTTTTTCCTTAAAGAAAATGTGGCAGAAGTATGAATGTTTGGTTGGTTGGTTGTTTGTTTGTTTGTTTGTTTTGAGACAGGGTCTTACTCTGTTGCCCACGCTGGAGTGCAATGGTGAGAGCACGGTTCACTGCAGCTTCAACCTTCTAGGCTCAACCGATCCTCCCACCCCAGCCTCCCAAGTAGCTGAGATTAGAGACATGTGCCACCATGCCCAGCTAATTTTTAAATCATTTGTAGACACAGGGTCTCACTATGTTGCCCAGGCTGGTCTCGAACTACTGGGTTCAAGCAATGCTACCCCCTCGGCCTGCCAAAGTGCTGGGATTACAGGTGTGAGCCACCCCACCTGGCCAGAGTGAGTGAGTGGATATGACGGAAAGCAGTACAAGTTGAGTATTCCTTATCACAAATGCTTGGGACTCATGTATCTGACTTTGAAATGTTTTGGATTTTAGAAAACTTGTACATATATAATGAGATATCTTGGGGATGTGACCCAAGTCTAAACACAGAATTCATTTATGTTTCACATATACCTTATATACATAAGCTGAAGATAATTTCATACAATACTTTTAATAATTTTGTTCATGAAACAAAGGTATGACTTTGTGTTTGACTGCAATCTGGAACATGAGTTCAGATGTGGAATTTTTTTTTTTTTTTACATTTTTTAAAATTATACTTTCAGTTTTGGGACACATGTGCAGAACGTGCAGGTTTGTTACATAGATATACACGTGCCATGGTGGTTTGCTGCACTCATCAACCCGTCATCTGCGTTAGGTATTTCTCCTAATGCTATCCCTTCCCTAGCCCCCCACCCCTCAACAGATACAGAATTTTGTACTTGTGGCATCATGTTGGCACTCAAAAAATTTGATATTTTGAAGGATTTCAGATTAAGGATGCTCAACTTTATTGAGATCTTTGTTAATGAATACAAGTTGATGCTGCTGCTCTCCTGGGTATTTTTCCAATAGTGATGATAGATGATTCCAGATTTTGCCACAGAGTGTCAACTGGTTTCTCTCCTTGATGGAAAAAAAAAAAAAAAAGGCGTATGGATGAAGGTGAAAATAAAGGTATGCTTTTTTTTTTTTTCTTTGGAGACGGAGTCTCACTCTGTCATCCAGGCTGGATGGAGTGAGTGGAGTGGCACAATCTTGGCCCACCACAACCTCTGCCTCCTGGGTTCAAGCAATTCTCCTGCCTCAGCCTCAGCCTTCCGAGTAGCTGGGACTATAGGCGTGCACCACCACGCCCGGCTAATTTTTGTATTTTTAGTAGAGACAGGGTTTCCCCATGTTGGTCAGGCTGGTCTCGAACTCCCGACCTCGTAATCTGCCTGCCTCGGCCTTCCAAAGTGCTGGGATTACAGGCGTGAGCCACGGTGCCCGACAAAGGTATGCTTTTTCTTGATTATTTAGTCTGAAATGACTTTGATTTATCAGCACCAGGCCGTAGGCTGCCTGGCTCACTCGCTATACATTGTGCTGAGAGAAAAAGTGCTGAATTAGCACTTTGGTGCATAGGAGGCCTAACACTTTGTTGTACCAGATTGCACCCTTGGCGACTTCCTTATTGATTGCTACTGTGTACTGAATTGTATCTCTCCCAAATTCATATGTTGAAACCCTAAACCCCCATGTAACGAATGATATTTGGAGATGGGGCCTTTGGGAGATAGTTAGGTTTGCATGAGGTCATAAAGGTGAGGCCCTTATGGTGGGATTGGTACCCTCATAAGAAGAGATATCAAGCCAAATTAAACCAAAATGAGGTATAACATACTGCTGGGCCAGGGTTTGCCTTTTGATTCACAAGTTAACAACCCACAAATATCCTTTTGCCAGGTATCATATCTGACATTCTGGAGTCAGTTGTTCCGCAAGGCTTGAGGCTGAGACTAGGAAACAGTCTGGGCCATCTGGGATATAACTTTATAGCTAAATTCCACATTTTTTCACTGGACTAGCTTCATACCTATTAGGATATCTATTATCAAAAAGACAAAAGATAGTGTAGGCAAGGATATGGAGAAAAGGGAACCTTGCACACTGTCGGTAGGAATATAAATCAGTACAACCATTATGGAAAACAGTATGGCGGTTCCTCAAAAAATTAAAAATAGAACTACCATATGACCCATCAGTTTCACTACTGGGTATATATCCTAAGGAACTGAAATCAGTATGTCAAACAGATATCTGCCCTTCCATGTTTATTGCAGCGCTATTCACAATTGCCAAGATATGGAATCAACCTACGTGTCCGTCAACAGATGAGTGGATAAAAAAAAAATGTGGTATACTCTCACTGCTTCAGTGGACTAACCTGAAAAAAAAAAAGAAAGAAAAATGTGGTATATATACACAGTGGAAACTATTCGGCCATAGAAAAGGAGGAAATCCTGTCATTTTCAACAACATGGATGAACCTGGAAAACATTTAGTGAAATAAGCCAGACACAGAAAGACAAATGTCACATGTTCTCACTCAAACATGGAATCTAAAAATGTTGATCTCATAGACATAGCAGGCTGCTAGTCATCAGGGACTGGGGTATTTGGGTGGGGCAGGGTAAGAAGATGTTGCTCAAAGGATACAAAATTTCAGTTACACAGGAGGAATAAGTTCAAGAAATCTATTACACAACATGTTGACTATGGCTAATAATATACTGCATTCTTGAAAAATGCTAAGAGAGTGAATATAAAGTGTTCTCACCACAAAAATGATAACTTCGAGGTAAGGCATATGTTAACTGGCCATATTTAGTCCTTTCACAATGTATGTATAATTCAAAACATCATGTTGTACACAGTAAATATGTACAATTTTACCTATCAATGTAAACAATAAAATTAATAAAATAAAATACTGTAAAATAACCGCCACCCCCAAGAAGAGATACTAGACAGCTCTCCCTCCTTTTCTCTTTTTCTCCCTCCTTCTCTTCCTTTCTCTCTTTCCTTGCCGTGGGAGGACACAGCAAGAAAGGAATTGTCTATAAGCCATGGAGAGAGCCCTCAACAGAACCCGACAGTGCTGACACCTTAGATCTTTGTTAATGAATGCATTAACGTTCATTAAAATCCATTAATCTTGGATCTCTAGACTCTGGGATTGTGAGAAAATACATTTCTGTTGTTTAAGCCATTCAGTATACAGTATTTTGTCATGGCAGCCCAAGAGGCCTGAAACAATTGTCAAACATTTTGTTACAAGGGAGAGCTGATAGGAACTGCAGGGGAGAAGTTCTCTGTTTGTTTGTTTTTTTAAAAATTTTCCTTACCTTGTTCTTATGCCTAGCCCATGTCCGTTTATATTAAATAAACTGTACTAACTGCTGTTTTTGTACATCTTTATATGGGAAAATTTAGGGAGTCTAACATTTCTGCGTCTAGAATGTTGCCACGATTGTATTATAAATATCTGGGAAAGTTGATGTCCCAGCCAAGACCCAGGACAGGGGAATCAGTATTGTGGGACTCTGCCATTTCTTTAAGGCCCTTCTGCCGTACCATTTCAGTCTATTTTCACACAAAAGAGAGTCGAAATAGAGCCCTCTTACTTTAGTAAAAAGTCTGTTAAAACACAATGGAGCAATAGACATTGGAGACTCCAAAAGGTGTGAGGGCAGGATGGGGGACGAGGGTTGAAATTTTTCCTATTTGGTGCAATATTCACTATCGAGGTGGTGGGTACACTGAAAGCCCAGACTTCACCACTACTCAATACATCCGTGTAGGAAAGTTAGACTCGTACGCCCTAAACCTATGAAAAAATTTAAGAAGAACAAAAAAAAAAGGGGAGGAAAAAAACCTGTTAAAATCAAGAATCATTATTAAAAAAAAAAGATACAGAGTTTGGACTTTTAATTTGAATTCAAAACATAAACGATCATTCTCACCAGTATTTTGGTGTAAGACCAAGATGTCACCTTGGACTGAATCTGCTGACCAGAATCCTGCACTATTTTCCTTCCTTATATAGTGTCTGTGATTGCACAGTCTATGCTTTCTACTTTTAATATCTTTAAAGTAGAATGAGAATTTAAAGAGTTTTGAAATGATCTATGTATAGAATCAGTCTAGATTTTTAGTCTCCCATAATATTTTATATTTGTTTTACTTATACCTAATGTGACAGGGTTTTTTTTTTAAGCATCTTTGTGGGAAATGCTGTTGCACCATCACACCTATCATGCCAGCAGGGGTTGGCAATCTACTGCCCATAAGCCAAAGACTGTTTTTTCAACAATAAGATGGGAAGCTGAAAACGTTTACTATCTGACTCTTTAAAGAAACTCTGTCAATCCCTGCCTTAGGCCATCGGAGACTTCTTCTGGATCCTTTACAGAAGCAGCAAGAGAGAACAAGGAGAATTTTAAGTGCTAAACCTCAAAATGGTATTCATTTTTGCCCACTTTCCATTGCCCAGAATTCAACCAAATAGATTTCCCCTAACTGCAGGAGAGGCTGGGAGTTGTTTCATTGTATATCCAGAAGAAAAAAAAGATATGCTGAAGAAATAATTTGTCTCTGCCATATAGAGTCTCTTCCAATCATTTGACTTAAAAAAAAAAAAAGCAAACAAATACTCTTTCTTTGTGTCACATTTCATTGGATTGCATGACATTTATGTGAGCTGCATAATTACAAGTGCAAGTGACATTAGTAGCTTTGGTGTACAACTGACACTTGATAAGCCCATAGCTCAACTAATGGGATCAGGAGAACATGGGCATCTTGGAGGGTTCAGCAGGCTGTGGTTATCAGGCATTCTGTGTTCCTGATGGATGAGAGCAATGGTTCTCCACTAGGGGCAATTTTGCCCTCCGAGGGACATTTGGCAAAATCTGGAAACAGGTTTGCTTGTCACAACTAGGCAAATGCTGCTGGCATATTATAGGTGGAGGCCAGGTATGCTGCTAAACAACCTACATTACACAGGACGACCCCACAAATAAGAATTATCTGGCTCTAAATGTCAATAGTGCTGTTAATAGGAAAGCCTGCAGTATGGGGTGATAATTGATCTGGCAAGTTGCTAAGTCTGAGGTTTGTTAAGGGAGCTTCTAATATATGTATGTGAGAATTAAGTTCGGCCAAACTTTAAAAGAAGTCTCGGAAATTGTGGAGGTTTCTAAGGTAGCAAATTAATTCAGTTACTCACTCCCTGTCTGGATCCTAAACCAATTTAAAATTAGGCGTAGAAAGTAAACAGGGATCAATACAATAGCTTTATAACTGGCCAAGCCTGATTGGAAAGAATGACATGGACAAATGGCCAAAGGGGAATTCTAAATGCTTTCCCTCAAATCTGGGTGTAGAAAGAACTGTGTCTGCCTAGCACAACCAGAAGTTCATGTATGTGGAGAGAACAGAGCCATGGGAGCAAAGCAATGTTAAACCTATCAATAGCTTCTAACAGAGAAATACAGATCAGAGTTTTTGCCATCTCATCAGCCAGATAATTCTTTTCTCTTCCTCTGAGAAGTGTTGAAGAGGTGACAGTTGCAACCTTTCAAACAGAATAGAATTTCTGTTTTATTGGCTGAAAGGTCTATTGACAAAAGGAAATGTTGGTTCTCCCTCAGTCATAGTGGAAAAAGCCCCTTCCCTGCAGGAGACTCCTTTCTCTTCCTCTTCTACCTTTCCCAAATGTAGGACCCTGAGCAAGTCACAACCTCTCCAGGCCTCAGTTCCCTTATGTGGATAATGATACAGATTTGTCAGAAGGCTGAGGCCTGGCTCAGATAATCTATGGAAGTCTCTTAAAATGTGAAGAATATTCCAAAGGTCACACTGATGGTTTAAAGACAGTACAAAATGTATGCATTTATGAAATCTTGATTGTGAGGTCAAGTGTATAATCTCAGTCTTCTGAATGATTAGAAATCGGGCATGGGGTAAGGCTGTTTGTTTCCAGTGTGAATTGAAAAGATAGGGGTATTTTAGGGCATGATTCTGAGCTTTTCTAGGCACAGTGTCTTCCCTGGCTGAAGTGGGAACTGCACCTGTGTTTGGGAACTTGTTTATTCTGTTCCTCCAATTTTTTTCTGGTGCCTTGGAGTCTGTGACAGTTCTGACATAGTTTCTGTCATTTCTTTGTGTCTTCCATGTATCGTAACTCTCATGTCCAGAGAATCTTTGAAATGACACCAAGATTTTTAACAGTCACCTTACATATTTCTGTGATTCATCTTTATGGCAGTGAGATTAATAAGCATATAGGATTTGAGATCCAAAATGAGAATTTTAGTTCTGATACAACCCCTTGCTGACCTGGTGACTGAAGAGAAATCACCTGATGCTTCTGAGCCTTCATTGTTTTATCTGTAAAATGGGGATAAAAATAGTACTTAACTCTCAAGGATCTTCTGAAGTTAATGTGTGTGAAAACAGAAGCATGCTCAAGTGCTAGGTGGTGTTTTTAATTCTTCATTTCCAGCCACCCTTGGAGAAATTGCTTTGAGGAATAAACATGCAGGAAAGAAAGTGTCTATTTACCTGATAATTAGGTTGTGTGGTGAAGAACAGATGAGGGTCCCTTTCTACTGAATGAATCAAAATGTGTTTGCTTAACTTATCCAGATGTGTTCCTGAGGGTTCCATCTCAGCATGACCACATGAGTACAGCAAAGAAACCCTCAGTCCCACGTCGCTATGTACTAAGTGGTAAACCCAGGCCCCTAAGGACACTATTTGATTAGTGGCCTCTTTCTAAGCCGTAGTGGTTTCTGACAATCAAATTTAGTGTTGCAGAAATGTTCAATGCTATAATACTCTATCTGTTTAAGCCTCGGCTTCAGAACCTGTTTGACCTCGTTAGAAAAAAATGACATGAAAATGTGTTTCCCCAAAAAGTTTTCTTTCTCTTGTTTGTTAGAAAACTGTCACAGATCAGTCAGGTGCAAGAAGAGGCAACACTACAGTTTAGCTAGCATTTCTAATGCAGATCTCTAAGATACAACTTCTCGATCCAGCAGAATTCTAATGAGTCTTCATTGAGCCAACAAGCTGGGCCCTAGCTCAGAACAACTCTTTCTGTTTGCACACTAGGATCAGCTATTGCTGGCATTAGCGGTCACAGTAGCATCCCCATTGCTACTTCCTTATTTGATTTAACTAAATTCAGAATTCTCTCCCTTGACCCAGGAATTTGGCAATATACACTTAAAGAGCCATAAAAAGTCCATTTCTTTCACTTTTGGTTCACCTTTAGGAAAATGGTTGTCAGTTGCGGTGTATGCATTCAATGGAATATTGTACAATCAACAAACATTATAGTTATGAAAGCTTTGTTGAAACATAGAAATGTTTATCATATAGGCCAGGCATGGTGGCTCGTGCCTATAATCCCAGCACTTTGGGAAGCAGCACTTGAGGTCAGGAGTTCAAGATCAGCCTGGCCAACATGGTGAAACCCCATCTCTACTAAAAATACAAAAATTAGCTGGGCATGGTGGCTCACGCCTGTAATCCCAGCTACTCAGGAGGCTGAGGCAGGAGAATCACTTGAACCCAGGAAGTGGAGGTTGCAGTGAGCCGAGATCACACCACTGCACACCAGTGTGTGCACAATAGAGTGAACGAGATTCCATCTCAAGAAAAAAAAGAGAAAGAAATGCTGACCATATAATATTAAGAGAAAAAGAACTTGCAGATGTTCGTGCATTTTTATTATAACTATGAAAAAATATGCCTGAGAGAAAAGACTAGAAAGAAATTTCCCCAGAATGCTATTATCATGCTATTATCCTGCCATTATCATGTGACAATCGTGAGATCATAGATGCTTTAAAAAAATCTTGTCTTTCAAATAATGAATAGTATTTTTTAAAATAAAATGGATTTTTAGAGATTTCCAGCCCTCAGACTTGCTCTTGTCCTCATTTCTCTGTCTAGTGCGTGATGTACACCTACTTCATATTTGTGGAATTAATAGATAATTAGAGTAACCTTGGAACCATAAGGAATGATTACGAAAGAAATGCTATACATCCTACAGATAAAAGGAAGTTTCACAAAGACATGAAAGGAAAAAAATGTGGAGAAGAGTAGGCCACATTAACATTATTTTATGGGTTCTAAGTGCTCTGTTTTACTTCCAGGCTTGGAGAAACAAATATCTTTAGGAGAATGAACTTTTTGGGAAGGAATGACTGCCATGTAATGCTCTGAGCACATTTGCCTGGGTCCTTAAAGTGCAGCAGGTGGCAGGGCTCCTTTGGTGGGAAGGGTCCTTGAGGGAGGGTTCGGAGACTTGGATCCTTACTCTGACATAGAGCTCTGCAACTTCCCACATATACTTCAATCTCTCTGAATACTGTTCTAGAATGAGGGCAGTATAACCTCTAACCTCCTTTCCAGCTCTCAACTTTGTTCAGTCATTTATTCAGCACATATTTATTGAGCACTCACTGCATTCCACACACTGTGCTAAGTACTTGTGGAGGTGTTAATAAAAACAAAACAAAGTCAGAGTAGGACATAGTTCCTGATCTGAAAAGAAACATTTGAATCCTATTGGGGGTGAGGAAGGGGTAGGAGCAGGACACTGTTAAGGAAGCCTTTGTTGTGAATCTACCTTTACAAATAGGTATATAAATGTGTGTGTGTGTGTGTGTCTGTGTGTGTGTGTTAAAATCACCTTTCACCTAAGACAGCCAAAAGGAATATTATCACTTTATTCATTGTGCTGATACTATGTTTAGTACATTAAAAAGCAGTTAGACACGGTGAAACCCCGTCTCTACTAAAAAATACAAAAAAAGTTAGCCGGGCGTGGTGGCGGGCGCCTGTAGTCCCAGCTACTCGGGAGGCTGAGGCAGGAGAATGGCGTCAACCTGGGAGGCGGAGCTTGCAGTGAGTGGAGATCGCGCCACTGCACTCCAGCCTGGGGGACAGAGCGAGACTCTTGTCTCAAAAAAAGAAAAAAAAAAAAAGCAGTTAGAGAGGCTAGGCGCAGTCATTCATGCCTGTAATCCCAGCACTTTGGAAGGCAGAGGCAGGCGGATCACTTGAGGTCAGGGGTTTGAGACCAGCCTAGCCAACATGATGAAACCTCGTCTCTACTAATAATACGAAAATTAGCTAGGCATGGTGGTGTGTGCCTGTAATCCTAGCTACTCAGGAAGCTGAAGCAGGAGAATCGCTTGAACCCAGGAGGCGGAGTTTGCAGTGAGCCGAGATCGCACCACTGAACTCCAGCCTGGGTGACAGAGTAAGACTCTGTCTCAAAAAAAAAAAATCATTTAGAGAAATATAGTATCTGTCTATGAGAACTCATAAGAATTTGAGTGAAATAATGAATATTTTTACATGTGTAGGGATGAGGACCTAGTTGGGGGATAAATATCCTGTGTCTCGTATTTGAATCCTTTATTATATCTTGGTCTCTGTCCTTTTCTTGCTATGATTGTTTACATTTTTATTCCCTAAATGGACAGAGTGTAATTCTAAGATTCTTAAATTCCCTTGTAATAAGAGGGAGAGAAGAATGTTCACAGTCTCGCCGAGGCTTCCCACCAGGTGCCAAACCCAAACCTTCAATTAATGTTGACATAAAACTAGACCGAGACACCCACTAGTCAAATACCATAATGTAAACTTTGCCAGTGCTTTAAATCCGTCTGTAAATTTTTAAATCCTAACAAAGTTTCCTTTCCTTCATTTATTACTGAGTCCTTCTGTATTCATAGACCTTCTCTTAATAAAAACAGCTAACACATGCCAGACATTTGCTGCATGCCAGGAACTTCGTAAAGCACCTTCTATACATTACATAACTTGTAATCCTCACCAAATCACTAAGAAAGAGGCACCGTTAAACAAATGGGAAATTAATTATCTAGGGCAACATGACAATAGTAATAGGGCACATACCCAGGGTGGTGGCAAAGTCTATCATTTTGAAATTATGTAACAATAAAATATAAAGTTTCACTTTATGTACATCTGCAGTCACAACAACCTGGCATGCAGTGGATAGGGTATCATTCTGCTGAGATGCCCTCCTTCAGGCCTTATTTACTCACTTGCTGGGAGTAAAATGGGCTGACTAATCTCAGGTCAGTGTCTCTCCAGATTTTATATCAGCTGAAGAGAGCTGCCCTGCTCAAGACCATACCTCCTTCCCTTCAAGAACTGGAAGAACTGGTCAAAATGGGTATGAAAACCCAGTGCCTTTGCCTTAACATTGGACATCCTAAAAGAGATATCTCAGCTTCAGAGCACCCTTCAGGGTTGACTGGAGCCCTTGTTTAAACTGCATCCTTTCCCTTACCTGTAAATATCCCAACACCACTCCTTAATAAGCATTTTTTTTTTTAAGAGGGAGTCTCACTCAGTCACCCAGACTGGAGTGCAGTGGGGCAATCTCTGTTCACTGCAACCTCTGCCTCCCAGGTTCAAGTGATTCTCCTGCTTCAGCCTCCCAAGTAGCTGGGATCACAGGTGCACACCACCACACTCAGCTAATTTTTTGTATTTTTAGTAGAGACAGGGTTTCACCATGTTGGCCAGGCTGATCTCAAATTCCTGACCTCAAGTGATCCACCAGCCTCTTCCTCCCAAAGTGCGAAGATTACAGGAGTGAGCCACATGCCCAGCCCTTAATAAGCCTCTGGAATGCTCATCTCTACGTAGTATATGCTTCCCAGGAACCCAAGCAAACCCAGCCAGGAATCCAAAATTTGTCAAGAATCGTATAATTTCAAAGCTTGGTTAGCTGAGTGTTTATAAACTATGTGAATGAATGAGTGATTGAATCAGTGAACTGTCTACAAGGAAGTCTGTCTTTAGCCAGTAAATGAAACATGTTTCATCCTTTGCCTGGGTCAGTCTTAGAGTATCTGAGGGCTTTAGGAACATACTTCTTGCATAAAATGTGTTCACAGTGTTAAGAGTTTACATACATTATCTCATTTTATTCTTATAACAATCCTATGAGGAAGGTACTGTTTTTCTTCCATTTTGCACGTAAAGAAACTGAGGCTAAGAGAGGTTAATATCTTATCAAAGATAAGAAAGTGAAATCCAGAGCTGGAATTTGAACTCTAGTCATTTTGGCCTTAGAATCCTTGCTTTAAAACCACCACGCTAGGCCCAGTGTGGTAGCTCACACCTGTAATCCCAGCATTTTGGGAGACCAAGACAGGAGGATTGCTTGAGGCCAGGAGTTCAAGGCCAGCCTGGGCAACATAGAAAGACCCTGTCTGTATAATTTTTTTTTTTGATTAGCCAGGTGTGGTGGCACACACTTATATTTCCAGCTATTTGGGAGGCTGAGGCAGGAGGATTACTTGAGCCCAGGAGTTTGAGGCTGCAGCAATCCATAATTGCATCACTGCACTCCAGCCTGAGCAACAAAGCTAGACCCTGTCTCAAATCAAACAAACAAACAAACAAAACAACAAAAGCAAACCAAAAAACCCACCATGCTATGTTATCTCACAGACTAATATATCCTGGCTTCTTCCACAATCCTGTACATATAGAAATAAATATACATGCTCCTTGACTTATGATGTGGTTATGTCCTGATAAACCCATCAAAAACAAAAAATATTGTAAATCAAAAATGCATTCAATACACCTAACCTACTGAACATCATAGCATAGCATAGCTTACCTTAAACATGCTCAGAACCCTTACAGTAGTCTACAGTTGGGCAAAATCATCTAAGACAAAGCCAATTTTATAATAAAATATTGAATATCTCATATAATTTATTGACTACAGCAATGATGTAAAAAATCAGAATCGTTGTGTGGGTACATGAAGTATAGTTTATACACAATGTTGCTCACTTCTACAGCATTGTAAAGTCAAAAAATTGTAAGACAAACCATTATAAGTTAGGGTCTGTGTGTAAATGTTTTTTGCTTGATTTTTTGATTTGACAGTGCCTCTATTAGTTCATTCACACATTGCTATAAAGAAATACCTGAGACTGGGTAATGTATAATGAAAAGAGGTTTAATTGGCTCATGGTTCTGCAGGCTGGATAGGAAGCATGGTGCTGGGATCTGCTCAGCCTCAGGAAGCTTACAATCATGGTAGAAGGTGACGAGAAGCAGGCACGTCACATGGCTGCAGCAGGATCAAGAGGGAGAGCCAATGGGGAGGTGCAACACACATTTTAACAGCCAGACTCACGAGAACTCCATCACTATTATGAGAACTGCACCACGTGGAGGGTGCTAAACCACTCATGAAAAACACATCCATGATCCAATCACCTCCCACCAGGCCCCATCTCCAACACTGGGGATTATAATTCAACATGCGATTTGGTGGGCATACAGATCCAAACCGTTATCAGTGCCTAAAACAAACTTTTCCCATAAGCATTCAAAAATGACCTCAGGCCAACTGGAACCCTGCATGGAAACTCTACCAATTGCTCTCCTTTACCTCGACTGTACCTGTATCTCAGGCCCACATAGGGAACAGAACATCGTACTACAAAGCATTTCCTGGTCAACTGAGTGGGTAAGAACAGTTTTTTCAATTAAAAATGTTAATGGAAAAGAGAAGAATACTTCCTTACATTTACAGAGGATTATTTTGTGCGTAGATTTCCCAATCAATATTTTAAAGATTGACTTTCCATGTCACCAGAAGAATAATTACTAGACACACTGACACCTGATGTTCAATTTTGAACCGAGATGAATTGTAAACGTCAATTAGTATTGTATTGTATAGAATCACAAGTTTTCAACTTAATTCAATACATATTGAGCTTATATAAGACATAATGGAGATAAGACGGTGAAGACCCAATCTTGACAATGAGGAGATTGTATTGTAAGATTATGAGGACGCACACATGTATTTTTAACACAGATACAGTGTGATAAACAGAGAGGGCAGATATAAACTAAGGACTGTGGAAGGAACAATGCAGAAGAGACTTATTGGGCAAAGATGAGAGAAAAAACCTTTGTTTTGTAGGCTGATTGTCTGAAACACACTTCTGAATAGTCACTCCCCACCTTAAGAACTTTTGAGAGCTTCTTGTTGCCTACAAATACAGCCTCAACCCTCTCACATGGCCTTCAAGACTCTTGTCTGTTGAGCCACAATTCTTGAAGCATAGTGATATAGTTTGTCTATTTGTCCCTGCCCAATTTTGTGTTAAAATGTAATCCCCAGTGTTGGAGGTGAGGCGTGGCGGGAGGTGATTGGGTCATGGGGGCAGATCCCTCATGAATGGCTTAGTGCTGTCCTCATGGTAGTGAGTTCCCAGGAGATCTGGTCATTTAAAAGTGTGTGGCACCTCCCCCACCCCACTCTCTCCTTTTCTCACCATGCTATGTGCCTGCCCCTACTTTGCCTTCTGCCATGAATACAAGTGCCCTGAGGCCTCCCCAGAAGCTGAGCAATTTTGGTGCTATGCTCGTACAGCTTGCAGAACTGTGGGCCAATTAAACTTCTTCTTCTTTTTTTAAAATAAATTATCCAGTCTCGGGTATTTCTTTAGCAACGCAAGAAGGGCCTAATGCATATAGGGTGATCAACTTATTCTGCTTTTCCCAGGACTTCCCCAGTTTTTGCTGACCGAAAGTTCTGCTTGCCTAGAAAACCCAGTCCCAGGCAAACCAAGACAAGTGATTGTTCTAACCACAAATTTTAGTGTGCGATGAGGCCAGACTGAGCCAAGCCAGAGTAAGCCACCCTCTGTTCATTCTGACTTTGCCTTCTTTCTCACTTCTAAGCTGTCCTTCCTGCCTCATCTCCTTCTCCCAGCCCTGTATTGAAATCCTACTCATAACTCAAGAACCATTCAATGCCACCAGCACCAAGACTTCGTGACAAGATTAGCTATATTAACATTATTACTACAAATAAGACCTAACCTTTGTTGAAACTTCTGTCACATTTTAAGTGGATTTCTGTATGTAACGATCACTTCACCCTCCATCATGTACACTCTACAATTATCTCTGTTTTACAGATGTAGAAACTGAGGCTCAGAGAGAATATTATCAATTATCCAGGCCGGGTGCGGTGGCTCAAGCCTGTAGTCCCAGCACTTTGGGAGGCCGAGGTGGGCAGATCACGAGGTGAAGAGATCGAGACCATCCTGGCAAACACAGTGAAACCCAGTCTCCACTAAAAATACAAAAAATTAGCCAGGCATGGTGGCGGGCGCCTGTAGTCCCAGCTACTCGGGAGGCTGGGGCAGGAGAATTGCGTGCACCCGGGAGGGAGAGCTTGCAGTGAGCCGAGATTGCGCCACTGCACTCCAGCCTGGGCAACAGGGCAAGACTCCATCTCAAAAAAATAAATAAATAAATAAATAAATTATCCAAAGATATCTAAAAAGCAAGTGGTAAAGCTGAGATTTAACCCCAGATCTCCGTAACCCAAAACTTCATGCTGCTAATTGTAATAGTACATGGTACACATCGTGTCCCTTCCTAGATTCTCCTCAGGTTAAATTAACACTTTTTTTTTTTTTTTTTTTTTTTTTTTAGAGACGGAGTCTTGCTCTGTCACTCAGGCTGGAGTGTAGTGGCGTGATCTTGGCTCACTGCAACCTCCACCTCCTGGATTCAAGCGATTCTCCTGTCTCAGCCTGCTGAGTAGCTCGGATTACAGGCATGCGCCACCGCACCCAGCTAATTTTTGTATTTTTAGTAGAGACGGGGTTTCACCATGATGGCCAGGCTAGTCTCGAAACTCCTGACCTCAGGTGACCCGCCCACCTCAGCCTCCCAAAGTGCTGGGATTATAGGCGTGAGCCACCGTGCCTGGCCAAATTAACACCATCTTTAAAATAAATTCCTGTTAGGCCACTTAGCACTCTACATTGCATTAAAAACTTTATACACCTGACTTATTTCTGCTGCCAGACACTCAGCTCCTTCATTTCAGGAAGTATGTCAAATTCATTTCTTAATCCCCAAGAGTATGAAGGAGACACAAGAATAAGTGTTGCAGGAGAGAACGGACATCTGGACAAATGGAGATTTTTAAAGTGATCCTTTAAAGAAAGCAGCTTTAGATGGGGAGGTTATGCCAGGCAAAGTTAATAGTGATACGAATACTACTAATTGCAGCTAACATTTGGTGAATTCTTCCTCTGCACCTGACAGTACACCATCTCATTTTCATAAATTACCTGTGGAGAAAAGTCTTATTTCTTTCCTAGTTTTTCAGATGGGGAAACAGAGGCTCAGAAAGGTGGCAATTTGCCTAAAATTGCATAGCTGGTAAGTGGCTAAGAGGCAGTTTTCAGACCCGCCTTTATCTGATTGCATAGCATAAAGCTGTGGACGCTATGCTCTACATACTGAGGAAACGGGAGAAATTCCAGGGTGTGCTTGCAAAAACACCGAGTCTACCGGCTGAGAGGAAGCAGAGAGGGTGCGAGGAGAGTGGGCATGAGGCTGCTCTTTGTTTTACAGAAACTTCCCATTCCCTGTCTCATTCGGCAGGGGTAATAATGATAGCTAACATTTGAGTATTTTACGGACAAAGCACCATACAGAGCACTTTTCATGGGTCAGCAATCTCATTCACTCCTCACAACCCCTTAAATAGATGCTGTTAGTAACCTCATTTTTGTAACAGAAAATGAGGCTTAATGGGCATGGGTGGATACTGAAGCTAGACTTCTTCAAAACCTCTTCTTTAAGGTTTGCAAACACTAAGGAGAGTTTTTCATGGCAATAGCATCCGACCAGACATCTCCTCCGAGTCTCGCCCCCACGTGGAGCTCCAATGAAGCTCGCGGTCTGTTTCAGCTGAAACCTCTTCCTGCGGGCGCGCCAGAAAGACAGGCGCCATCTCAGAGCTTCCTGCAGGACTCAGCATCTGTAAGTAGTTCAACACTTGGCACCCCCAGTGTGTTTCTTATATTATTTTGGGGTTCTATTTTGACATGTGATCTCCTAACCTGAAGAACAGGGTTGTAGAGTTAGGCCCCTTCAATGTGGGCTTAATTCCACCAGTTAACTAAGCTGCAATTAAAGGTTTGAAAGAGCGGTATGTATTCAGCTCACAGCAGTTTCCCCTGTAAGGAGAGGCCGTCGGGACGGCCTCAAGGCTTCTCTTTGACACCAGAGAGAAGGTGAAAGTGAGAGCAGCCAGGCGTCAGCGTCAACCACAGCTGTCCAGGACAGCCTGGACGCATAGGCGACTCTCCCCTGCCACCTAGCGCTGAAATGAAAGGTCTCCTCTTTCTGAAGTTCTGAACAACCGCTTCTCTTGTGTGGACAAGGAATCTAGTTGTCCTTTGCAAGGGGTATTTTTGTAGTATAGTAAAGGTTATTCATCCTCGGCTGCTTTTCTCTTTTTTTGAAGTTTGGAACATCTTGATCTTTTGGAAAATGAGTTTTGATATTTAATGTGTGGAGAAATAAAACTAAACCGAGGTGGATCTTTTATATTTATGTGAATGTGCACTTCATGGAATCAATTTCAATCTCAGAGTCGGCCCTTTCACAATATAATGCAGGTTTCTTCTCACCCGTGCTTCCCATCGTCTGGCTTTTCGGAAATTGGTCCTTTTATACAATAAGCATGAGGTTGGACAAAAATGAAGTCTGAAATCTCCAGAGCAATTTTTGAACTGTGACCTTTAGAAATCTAAGTTTAGTGCACCTTTTTAGGGGAAAGATGACATGCTGTACTTCAGAACTTCCTTAGGGGAAATAAGGGAGACTATTGCTGTTCTTGTTTACAGATACAGAACAGCCCCTGACTTGCCCTTTCCATCTTACTGCAGTGCCCTTGAGCTTCCGAATGTTGTGGGTGTCACTTAAGTCTCTAAAGTCTTATTTCCTTGACCTCCGAGCCTTGCAAAGGAAAGAGTTTGTGTCTATATAATTATTATGATGATTCATGTTACATATTTATATTTATTTCGGAACTAAATTTTATTCTAGGTGTGCTAAATCTTTAGCACACCTGAAATTTATTTGGGAAATAAATTTTATTTATTTCAGGTGCGCTAAGTTTTTAGCTCACCTAAAAATGTTATAAATGTGTTGAAACCAAAATAAATATGTTGAAACCAAATAAAAACAGCAAAATCCCTATCTTTTGAATCCATTTTTCAGATAGTAATGTTAAACTGGTAAAATTAAATCACTAAGTATTATAACTGTCTTCTGCACAAACCTACATGTATAGAAGCTTTAAAAAGAAGTTATCTTTGGAACTTTTAAACTCATTTTCTTGTATTGACGCTAAACTCCGTGAGAGATGGTGGGGCCTTTTCTGATTATCCCGTAGAGCTCAGTGGATTTGGCGTAGCTATGTGGATGGCTGGTTGAAACAAAAAACCATGGTAGGCTATGGATCTTCTAATATTCACAAAATGTTATTGAACAACTTCGTTGAAATAGATGATTATCTGCTGTTTGGTGGGGAGAAGAAAAGCTTTTCAAATTATTGCATTTTGATGTTGAAGAAAAATTTTAAATCACATACAGATGCCTGTCCAGAAAGGTTAATTTTAAAACGATAGCCTTTGGAGATTGTAATAGGGCCGACAACAATCACAGTTTCAAGAAGAATTCAGGCAGGTTATGCTAACTACTACATAAATGGCTAAAACTGGAAATGATATTCAATCTTCTATGTCAGGGGAAACCACATTCTATTTCTCTTCCTATAGCTATATTGTTTTTATATATTATGTGCCTATAGGAATTATGAAAACTATAATTATAAATTTCTATGTACATTTAAAGAATTAAATTGTTTTTTTTAAATCATTCAATATGGGCCATGCGCGGTGGCTCACGCCTGTAATCCCAGCACTTTGGGAGTCCGAGGTGGGCAGATCACGAGGTCGGGAGATCCAGACCATCCTGGCTGGCATGGTGAAACCCCATCTCTACTAAAAATACAAAAAAAAATTAGCTGGGTGTGGTGGCAAGCGCCTGTGGTCCCAGCTACTCGGGAGGCTGAGGCAGGAGAATGGTGTGAACCCGGGAGGCGGAGCTTGCAGTGAGCTGAGATCGGGCCACTGCACTCCAGCCTGGGCAACTGAGCAAGACTCCGTCTCAAAAAAAAAAAAAAAAAAAATCATTCAATATGCTTGTATTAAAAGACAATGTTTATGAACATAAAATGTGTTTGTTTGCTGTATGGGATTATGGTACATTGACTCTATTTGTAGTATAGCCATAAAGAAACAACTTCAAAATGAATGAAGAAATGATGATGATGATGATAAAAAGTTTTCTGGATGCATGGCACTATCCCACAATGTGTACATGTATTATCTCATTTAAATTGCACCCAATTCTATAAGGTGGTACTGTTGTCCTCTATTTGACAGATGAAGACTGAGTCTTTCTGAGTTAAGTACTTGCATATGGTCTTGAAACTCTGAAGGTCTAGAGAGAACATTCTGACCCGCACTTTCTGGCTTCTAAAGCTGTGATATTCCACCTTCTTGCGACTTTCTATTTTCACCTTATAGTTAGTAAATGCAGTTAATTAGAGCAAGTGATAATGAGTCAGTCACTGATTGAATCCCTAAGCAGTTTTTAAAATTTCTGTTTTCATGAGTTTATCAAGATACAGAGTTTTATGCTTTTCTTGAAAGAATTAATTAAGACCTGGCAACACTGGTGCTGAATTTCCTCAGGCAACAATCACGTCCCTGGATTAGATGGGGCTATGCTCTCCAGTTCATAGAAGTCCTCACTGCCTTCAGCTCCCTTACTTCCTTGGTCCCTGTTGTCACTTCCTTTGGGACTCCTGCTTTATTTAAAGGTCTGCAGAAAAGTAAGTTAATTTAGCAACAAAGATTTATGAATTGGAAGTCTCCAGTGTCTTAAAATTTGGTATATAACACGTTTAGTTGTTTGTGTGGTTTATTGCTTTGTTGTCTTTAAAACGGTTAAAAGGATGTAGAATAAGATATTTTAAAAGTTTGCATGGAATGCTGAAAACAGATGCATGAGCCCTAAAACATGGATTCAAAATTTTGAGATAAATAATAAAGTTCTCTCTCACACCCCTCAGTAAAGCAGATATTCTCAAGTGTTTTGTTTGCATGCAATTTCCAGAAGAAATAGGGAAACACAAGATTGTATACATGGGTGCAGACCCCAACTCACCCAGCTACCCCTAGACCTTTCCCACACCTTGAGAGCCACCCCCACATCTGGACCACAGAATGAGCCCTGGTCCTGAAATAGAACCTTAAGTCTCCCAACTTCTCTCATTAGTTTAATAAGGGAATTGGTCTAAGTTACTTTTTTTTTTAAGTCTCCTTCTTGCTCCAAGATCCTATTATTCTGAAGTTACACTATCTGTTCTCTTTCTTTACATCTCAAGAGGAAAACGTATCAGAATCCTCTTATCAGAATTTTAGATCATAAGCAAAAATCCTAAACCTTCCAAGGAAAGTCAGATTAAAATGAATTATAACAAATTAAAGTGCTCAGAGTTAAGACTATAGGGTTTAAATGAGCACCAGCAGTACCTGAAGAGATATAAGGAATACAGTTGTCATGGTCCATAATGTTACCCACGAGATTAAGTCTTCTACTTAACGTCTTAAAAATATAGTTGAAAGAAAACCCTGGAAAATTTTGAATATGTATGAACCTTCCAATGAAGATTAATATTTTGTTTTATCCAACAACCCTAGTAAGCAAAAAAAAAGTTACTGTAAACTACTTGTAATTTCTTAACTGTATTAGCTTTGTTCAAATTTATATTGATTGCATAGACCTAAATAATTTTAATTTTATAAACTTGGTTTTCTTATACCTAAGAGGAAAAAGTGCAGAATATATGTGCTTTATTCTTAGCTTTCTGTGAGTTTTGTTGTTTTGAATATAAAATCTCATTGTCCCTAAGGCAATGGAAATACTCTTTTAAAAAAAAAAAAAGCTTTCTATTGTGAGAAAATTGGATGAACATCCAGAATAGATTAGGAACTTGATAACAAAATTCAATATATACTTATTCTCAGTATAGATAACCTTTTCATTAACTAAGAAAATTATTTTAGCTTTAGCTTTCACTTGAATTTTTATTAAATTTTCTTAAATTTAATGGAGGAAAAGAGCTTTTCACTGCCAAGTTTTTGTTGCCTTGTTTTATATTAATGGAAAATAAGGGATAGGGAATGCAAATACGGGAGAAAAAGGGAATGATTTGAATACCTATTAATTGTCAGGCCTCCTCCAGACATTATCCCAGGTAATGGTAAGTATGGTAAGTGTCACAATCCCTATTTTGCTGAAATGAGGAGACTAAAATGTCATCACTACCTCACATCTACGCGGATCCGATTTTAGGTTTCCATGGTTCTAAAGCTTGAGAGATTTCTATTTATATCATCATGTATATAGGAAATATATTTCTACCTGGGCACAGTGGCTCATGCCTGTAATCCTAGCACTTTGGGAGGCTGAGGCAGGCAGATCACTTGAGCCCAGGAGTTCGAGACCAGCCTGGGCAACATGGTGAAACCCCATCTTTACTAAAAATACAAAAATTAGCTGGGTAGGGTTGTGTGCGCCTGTAATCCCAGCTACTTGAGAGGCTGAGGCAGAAAAATCACTTGAACCCAGGAGGCGGAGGTTGCAGTGAGGCAAGATTGTGCCACTGCACTCCAGCCTGGCATCAGAGCGAGACTTCCATGTCAAAAAAAAAAAAAAAAAAAAAAAGATTTCTGTGCAAGTATTGTTTCCTGTTTGTCTTCCCTGTATTGTTTCCTATTTGTCTTCCCTGTTAGACTGTAAGCACCATGAGAGCAGAGATTAAATTTGCCCTGTTGGTTACCCTGCTCTCTGTCCTAGCAAGTTTCTTGGATACTAACTACTCCAGAAATATGACCTGCATGAACAAACCCATGAAACAATGAACTAGAAACATAAATAATTGAAACCAGATACAATGAACTAGAAACTTATTTCACTTTCCATGTTTTGAAACACTTATTTTCAGGCTACTAAAGAGAATGGTTGGAGAAGTTTGTTGTTAAGTTCAAGACTGCTGTTAGTGAATATACTGCAAGGAATATGTGACTTGTGACTTGCATTTAAAATAATTATCTTACTTTTGATCCTTTATTGTGAAAGTGGAAAACACTTTACAACAGCTATTTAAAAGAGTTGCATATTTTGAACCACAGTCTGTTCTAGATGGATGTCAAGTAAACTCCTAATAAAGTAATTTGCAATAGACTGTCTTCCCAAAATAGAGCATTAACTACATGATGACAGTTTTGTTTGCATTATCCTGAAAAACAAAGTCTCCAGTTTAGTCTTAGTGATCAAAATCAGCAACCGATGGTTACTCCCTGTCTTGAACACATTTATTTTAAAATCTTTGCACATATGCCAATGCCTTTGAGTCAGAAACTGTTCTTTATACAAAGGTTCTTAAAGTCTCTTTGGATAAAACACTTTCACATCTTCTTTTATATATTCCAAGCTCATTCATTTTATGGTAATTAGCTTGGGGACTTCGTGTATCAGTAAAAGTATGCTTGTTTTATACTTGGTTACTTTTAAGAAAAAAAAGTCTTGAAATGAACTGCTTAAATATACACAAGTTAAAATAATCCTCCTGTACTCTTTACTGATGAAGTGCAAAATAACTTTACAAATGATTACTTTGAAGTTCTTTTGTAAATTGAACATATGTTGTGATCAGCAGCATTCTCTTTTTCTAACTTCTAGACCATTGTCCACCAACTTCTGAAATAGACAATTCTGCCTTTTTGTTGATCTCTATTTCATGCTTAATCAGTACTGAATTTCAAATATCATATCCTTCTGTTACCACTTTAATGTCTTTATTTGATATTAAATAGGTTTTCAGTGTCATAGTGTTTCATACAAATGTACACAGAGAAAACTGAGGAATTTTATGAAAACTGTGGTTCTTGTTGTATTGAGGAAAGTAAATATGTTTTACTGTATTCCTCAGAAAAAAGAAAATTATATTTCACATCTCTCAAGTGAGATCTTCCTAAACTTCATATTTCTAATACATAGCTGTTAAAATAGTTTATATTCATGTTTCCTTTTTAATTCTAAATTAGAACACTGAAAATAACAATTCCAGACCATAATTGTGTTCCTTTTTGCTGATTTTGTTACTTTCAGTCACTGTTAAGATATTATACACTAAAGCCACTAGAATCCACTTTGAGAATTTCTGTTTGAGCTTTAGAGTTTTAGAGTCACCTTTGATCTTAAATGGTTAATCTTTCTTTTAGTCCTTTGTTTTCATAAGTCTACCGTATTTATTTTCTCTTATCCTTTTACTTATAGAAAAGTAATTCATCATTGCTGCTAAGTCCCTTTTAACTTTAATTCTATGTTCTGAGTTAATTTTGGAAAATTGAGTTTAGATCTCATGGAGAACCATAAGACATGATGCATATTTGGGTCACTTTTTAAAATACTATTGTCATTAAATGTTTATTTTTCATTGACATTTTAGCAAATATTTTATTCTCAGTTTCGTATACATACGGCATACCTCATTATTTGGCATTCTTAGGTAGAACTGTATATGGTTAGAAACTTTCCTGCCAGGCAAAGCATAAATTTTTCCATTTCAAGTATATCAAAAGATAGTGGTGGGACAATCTATAGTTCTAAGATTTATTTTTATTCCTTCCTTCCTTTTTCTGTATCTAATATTGGTAGAGCATCATATATTTACCAGACTCTGTGTAACAACTAAGGACCAGAGGTGAATAATATCCCTTTGGTCCTGGTTCTCAAAAAAACCGACTGCAATTAGTAATGATGGATGGACACAAGTGCAGGTAATGAGGAGGCCATGTGATAAAAGCAGTGACAGAAAGGTGTTGAAAGTGCTGTGGGGTCCAGGGGCAAGAAGGGACCAACCCTATATGCTGTAGCCATAGGAGAGTTCAGTGGAAACGAAAATCCAGGTTTTTCTTTAAGGAAGTAGAAGGTTCTAACCGGGTGGTGAAGGTGGAAAAGAACATTCAGGTTGGGAGCTCTTCACCACCAATAACTCTGAGGCTTGGAGGTCACATCATGTCAGGAAGACAGGGCCCAGGTCAGCTTCCTCTCCACCACTTAGTGGTTATTACTCTTGCTTAAGCCTCTTAAGGTGCTTGAGCATCAGCCTCCTCATCAGCTGGATGGATTAAATGAGATCAATGCCAAGCTCAGCACAGTAAGGGATACAGCATAGATGCTCATTAACATTAGTTTCTTTCATTACTTGAGTGTTCAGGGATGAGCAATAGCTTCATGAAGTTAGAATATAAAGAGATTATTGGAGAGGAAGGACAGCGAGTGACCAAAGGTAAAGTCGGAAAGATAGGCTGGGGACAGGATTGTGAAGACTCTTCTATTTCATACTTGTGTTTTATCTCATAATCAATAGAAAGCCAAGGAAGTAGCAGAAGAGTGACATGATCAAATCCATGGTTAGAGTTGGATTTCTTGGGGCAATCCGGAAGATGGACTGGAAGAGAATACTGCATGTCCTTCCAGTCCATCTGGAATCTATTGAAAACTCATTTTGGTTGTCTGGGCCAGAGAGGATGAGAAATGGATTCTAGCTACTGGAAAGATAAGAAATGATGCCAGGTCTGCCTGTGGTGGTGACCTGAGGCACAGTGTATCCCCAGAGCTGCAAATAGCTGTGGGATGGTCTCTGAGGCCTAAGGAGCCTTAGCAAAGGAACTCTTGGCTGAAGTAAGACAGAAGGATGCCTATTTCCAAAAGGTCTATAATGCTTTAGGGAAGGAGCAACTGCCTCAGTAATGCCTAGAGACTGAAGATCAGGGAATCGTCCCGTTCTCCTGGACCTTGCAAGACCAGAATAGCACAAGAGAGCTACGCTCAACCTTGACAAGTAAAGCTAGAGTTAGATGTCATTGCGATAATATTTTTTAAATATGGCTTTATGTTTTTGCACTCTGAGTGACATGATATGATGCAAACATGTCCAAAAAGATTTAAAGAACAGAGATGGCTTCACCTTGTCTCTTTCTCTTAATTATGCCTACCACTGCCTTTCTAATCTCCCTAGGAGATCATTACTTTCTCTTAATTACGCCTACCACTGCCTTTCTAATCTCCCTGGAAGATCATTCTACATTTACTCTCTGTATTAGCAAGCCCCCTAGCAGGAAACAGACAGTACACTGGAATTAGGATAATTCAAGGATGGTTTAGCAAAGAAACGATTTATAAACGTGGAGGCAGGGCAGATGGAAACCACAAAGAATAGTGCAGCCCCTTAGGGCTGCTATCGCCTGAAGAATCATCGGAAACTTCAGTTGGTATATTTTAGGATTGTAAAAAATTAACTTTAAAATGTATCCAGGTTGCTAGTTCTATGATGTGATACAGGAAGGATCCACTTCAGATGTGTATTAAATACTTTTTAAAAATTGTCATGTATCTTTTTTCATAAGATGAGGACCATTTTAATTTGTTATATAGTTTTGTTGTGACAGGGATTTTTTTCTTGTGAGGATGTGCCTTATATTATATTCCTGTGTTATTTTTGCTTCTATATTTAGTTGAGACAATCGTATGATGAACAACCACTTAATGATTACTGCAATCTGAATATGACTACTTAGTCTATGATTTAACAGATTTACTGGAAAATAACTTGACACCACAAAGAAATATTTAAGTTAGAGGAGGAGAACAAGCCAGTGATTTTGCTTTTTCTTTTTCCCCTGATATGCCTTAGTTTTTCTTATTCCACATTTTATTTGGGAAAATTATATACCTCTTTAAGCCCCCAATTTATCTATTATATCTTCTGTACCCTGGTAGCCTTTTCTCATTCTTAGAAGGCAATTTTCCCCTTTGAACCGCTTTTGCCTTGTTTGCTTTTATTTTATTATCCTCTTCTCTGGGTGGCTTCATCTTTAAGGTCTCATTTTCAGTTTTATCTTTGTCCATCTTCCTCTTCCTTATTGATCTTGTCTTTCATTAAGTGTGATGTGTATGGGGATGATGAAGATAATTAAGGGTTGAAAACAGAGTGATTAGTTTAGCATGGGAAGACAAATAGAACAGGGGCAAAATGTTTAAGTTGACTCCACCTCCAGGGCCCTACTTGTATCAATGAGTAAAAGACACATGGTGGAATTCAAGTGCTTCTGGGCATGTACGTGATGCAGTCCCAGGTAGAACTGCAAATGATATTAGGAAGAGGATTGCCTCCTGGAGGTTGGAAGTTTGCTCCTGTGGCATTCACTTCTGTGTGGGTCCTCGCTCGACTCATGGGTGCTAGCTCTGGTTTTGTTATTAAATTGCTTGGACTTTGTTCTTTAAGTTACCTCATCTGCTATAAAAAGGATTTTAGATACACTCTAGTGTATGGACAGAATCATCTGATTTTGCTCTTTGAACCCTGCATTTTATGACACAAAACAAATTCACAGTTAAGATAAAATACAATGCCTTTTAAGTAGTCTGCCTTTTATATCCTTATTTATTTTAACTACTTGATTTTGAGATTAAATAAGTTTCTAAAAGTTGAAAATGTGATGAGAAACATACGCAAAGATATTTCTTCAAGGGCATACATTACAGCATTGCTTATAAAGAGAAAATACCAGGGCAGTGAAAGAAGAAGGTGAGCCTGGAACATCTTGTGCCAGAAAGCAAGGAAGTGCTCAGAGAATGATTGGCACATGGCAGCACAAAGGCACTTCTGCCCACATCTGGAACAAGTTAAACATCAAAATCAATCATGTTAGTGACAGATTTTAACTCACTGAATAAAACAGGAAATGCAAGACCATGATGATATAAGTAAATTAACGAATAAGTTGATGGTTTGATGAGGAGTTGGACAGTTACATGGTTTCAAAGTATCCCTCTCGCATACTTATAAATTACAAAAGGCAAAAAAAACAAAATTATAGTAGAGAAATCTGGTAGATGGCACCTCATCCTAGTTATCAAAGTGAATATCATTGGTAATGGGACACAGAGAAATCATGTGCCACCTGATTGGATGCAATGGGAACACAGCATCCCTTCTGTAATTTTCTTGCCAAAGATTCAACACCTGAATCTAGATGTGAAGAAACATCAGACAAACACAAATTAAGGAAGAGTTAACAAAATACCCGTTTTGTTATCTTAAAAGTATCAAGGTCATGAAAGTTTTAAAACTGCAGAGAACTGTCCCAGACTGAAAGAAACTGAAGAGACATTACAACTAGATGTAAGTTTGGTTCGTAACTGGATCTTTTCACTATAAAGTACATTACTGAAGCAACTGGGGAAACTTGAGTAGTGTCTGATAATTAGATATTACATAGTAATATATCAATATTCATTTGCCAGTTCTAATGTATGTATTATAATTATGTAGAAGAAAGTCCTTGTTTATGGGAAATACAGTCTGGGGTCATGGGTCTCAGGTTGGCGATTTATTCTCAAATGATTTATGAAAAGAAGTTTGAGATAGTTTCATAAGAAAAACTAAAATTTATAATGCGTAATATTGCATCAAAAGATAATTTTTATTTCTGTAAGCTTTGGAAATTTTCATTAAATAGGACTTTGTGTAAGTCTAGAGAGGTTTTAAAAAAAGAAAAACATTTCTACTGACTATCTTTTCTTGTTTTAATGATATTAATGATTAAAGTCTGGAAAAATAAATGCTAAATTGTGACTTCATATATAAAGATAACTAAAGGCTCTCATTATTTGGCTGTAAAACAAGACTGTAATATACTTAGTCATTTTGGGAAAATGTTCCCCTTGTATAGCTTACCTTTATATACATTTTATAGAGCAAATTCTAACATAATATCTTAGAGCAAATATCTTAATATCAAATTCATATACACATATGAGATTTGTATGTTTATAAAATTCTAAAATAGCTGCTTTCCCAGCTGAATCTGCCAAGGATCCTACCTACTCTTTCCCCATCTCCACCTAATACTCTCTACCTTGCGCCCCAATCCCCAGCCAAATTAAATAGAACCCAGATGAATGAAGACAAGGTTGTTTCTGCTAAATGTGAGAACATGCAGGATATTTTCCTTGAATTGAATGTAACTACATTATTGAGCAGCTTGAGAATAAAAATATATATGACACAGTCTCAGTCCTAAAGGTGTATGTAGTCATTGTCAACAAAGTGAGCTGGTGGTTTGCCTTGATGAAAGGAGTGAAGTAAACAAAAATATATTTCATTTTCCAGAGTCAAATGAAGATCACTACAAATCCTCAGGTGCTGTATGCTGTACCCTGTTTTCAATACCCCAAATCCTCAGCTGCTGCACCCTATATTTAATCTAAAGGTCTTTTTGAAGTAACCAGTGATTATCCCAGAGTGAACATTGAAATAAAAGAGCGATGCATTAAATTGTAGAATGTTCTTCCCTGCTTGCCTCTGAACGATTTTGAATTCATCTTCAGTACATTATTTTGGGCCTTTTATCACCGCGGTTTTTAACATAACTGAAGTCAGAGCTCATAGAAACCCTCTCTATATAATCATAAACTAAATACTTATAATGAGCAAATGATTTGTTAAATTTATCACTTCCATTGTTAATTTTATAGGTATCTGAGTGAAACTGAGAGGTAAATCGGAAGGAAGAAAAATTAATCACTATATTCATTTTGCCTAAGTCTTAAAATCTTATCAGGTAACATTTAAATTTTGCATCATATGAATTAGGTTGGCTCCTCAACACAAAATGCTCTCTAGAACAATAGAGGGCTGTAGAATTAGTTCTACCCTGAGATTAGTACAGAGCAAGCCTGACCCGCTATGCTACATGGCACCTCTTGAACCAGAGGTCCTGAACCCTGAAAGTGGAAGAATGCAAATCAGACTTGCAAAAGATGGTGCTTGAATGTTTAAATATACCTTTTATACCTTTTGTTTAAATTCATAGGGTGAAAAGCAAGATTTTACTTACTTTAAGTATGTGCATCTTTGTGTTTGTTTACATATGCAATTAGAGAGCGGTATGTGATACACACAAAGTCATCTAAAGGGTTATTCTTGAACAAATCAAACTGGAATCTTGTCATGATTCTTTATCTTAAGTTTAAGCCATTTTTAACAGCTTAACACCCTAAATGGATTTTTAGAACCTCAAATAGTCATTTTAAGTCCTTATCTTACTATTGTAACATTACTATTGTAACATTGTACATTTCTAAACATTTTAATTTAAAAAATATGGTGACTTAATTTTTTTATTAACTTTATTAATCCCAGCTTCTGCTATAGGGAAAGGAAATATGATGACACAGGAATGTCACCTTTTTGTGTGGCAATCTTTAAAATGATTATTTCGTGTCAGCAGTTGGGATTGGAGATTGTGTCAGGCAAATAGGCTTCTGCAGGCTCTCCCTTCAGCAATGTTTATCAGCTGCATGATAATGAGTCAATTTCTATGTAAATATAATCAGTGTTTGATGGTGGTGAGGAAACCTCCTAGATTAAATGATTTTTGTGGTTCCTTGATTAACATACTTTATGAAACCATTACCATATGGACTACCGCTGCACATTTGGAAATAGCTCAGCTTCAAGTCTAAGGTCTTTCTAAAGAAATGTGAACCCTTTTCGAAGGAAAAAGTATGTGTGTGTGTACTCCTGTGACAAGGAACTCAAGATGCTATATTTTGATGCACTTGTATTCTTCCATCTAACATTCAACAATTAAGTGTTGAGTATTAACTATGTTTCAAGCCTGCTGTAGGCATGTATATACCACCCCAGCAGTCAGCAAGAAAGACAGGGTCCCCATATCTCAGCGTATCTCTATCTGAATGGGGAGAGAAAGACAGCCATGAGATCAAAGGCTATTATTTTAGATCAAACTTGTCCAACTCACGGCCCGCATGCAGCCCAGAACAGCTTTGAATGCATCCCAACACAAAGTCTTAAAGTTTCTTAAAACATTATGAAATTTTTATTTGCAATTTCTTTTTAGCTTGCCAGCTGTCATTAGTGTGTTTTATATGTGGCCCCAGACAATTCTTCCTTTTCTAGTGTGGCCCAAGAAAGCCAAGATTGGACACCCCTGTTTTAGATAGTGACAAAAGAGGGAAGGATGTGGGGCTTTTTTTGCTGGGTAATCAGAAGATGTCTTTCTGTGCTGACATCTGCTAAGACGTAGTTGATCAGAAGGAGTCAGCTGAGTGAAGCTACAATGAACAATCCAGGGAGATCAAAGAGCAGTGCCACGGTCCAGAAGAGGGAATGAGCATGGATGTTCAAGGCATGTGAATTACAGTGGGGCTGGAGCAGGAGGGAGTAGGAGCGGTGACTGCAGCAAGGTGGTAGGCAGGGGCGTAACACTTAGGGCTGTTTGTGTAGGGGCGCCAGGGTTGCCAGATTTAGCAAATAAAAATATGGGATACCTTGTGAAAATTGAATTTCAGATCAACAATGAAAAAAATTTAGTGTAAGTGTTTCTGCAGCAACACTTGGTATTTGATATTGGATCTGGAAATTCTATTCCTTTTTAAAAATTATTATTATACTTTAAGTCCTGGCATACATGTGCATAACGTGCAGGTTTGTTACACAGGTATACACTTCCTGTGGTGGTTTGCTGCACCCATCAACCCATCATCTACATTAGGTATTTCTCCTAATGCTATTCCTCCCCTAGCCTCCCACCGCCTGACAGGCCTCAGTGTGTGATGTTCCCCTCCCTGTGTCCATGTGTTCTCATTGTTCAACTCCCACTTATGAATGAGAACATGCGGTGTTTGATTTTCTGTTCTTGTGTTAGTTTGCTGAGAATGACCATTTCCCTTCTATTCTTATTCTTATCCAAAGTGGAACACTTCTCAGTGAAGGGTGTGTTGTTGACAGCTCATCTAGGACAGTGGCTTTGCCTGGATTTGATTCTGGCAAACCAGGCTGTGTGATCATTGTACTTACGGAGTTTGAATTTCTGGCGGAGGTTATTGGAGAATTTTAATTGGTGATATATCATATTTAATCTGCTGTGACTGTTGTGTGGAGCGTAGACCCTACATAGAATATAGAGTAACCAACATCAGTTAGTTGGAGATGGGGTGAGTGAAGCCTATTGATGGACAGTGGTAAGACGAAGGTAACACCAGATTCTTCCTTTATTATTGATTAGTGTTAGACCTGGTTGAGATTGGTATGTAAATACTACTGACCCTTCACCACACACACACACACACACACACACACACACACATCAATTTTCTTACTTTTAGAGGCCCCATGCTACATCATAGCAAATATATTTAGTTGCACAAACATCTCTATAAACGTGTACACATAATTAAGAGCTGTCTTTGAATTGTCTGATATGCCCAGTGTTATGTTTTTGGAATGCTTAATTACGTAATTACTAATTCCTATGTTACAGTTTTCTCTGTATATTTTGCTAGTCTTTTTCCTTCTCTTTCAGATCTCAAGCCTTTTCGGAGATCCCTGAAGAGTTTGTAGATACTCTAGAGCGTTGGGCCCATGATAGCCTTAAAACTGGAATTCCAATGAGTCTGACTGTCTTCCTTACCCCATGCTCTTAACCATGATTTCACTAAAATATTTCTTTGCACTATTGAGTAGGTGTATCTTAGCTTATGATTTCAATGTTTCTTTTTCTTACTTAACATTATATTATATATGTTAACTAATATTTTGTGATCCTTAATGCCAGGAGTTCTCAGAGTGTGGTCCTTGAACCAGCATCACCTGCAAATTGTCAGAAATGCAAATTCTAGGTTCCCATTCCAGACCTACTGAATCAAAAACTTGGACTTGGGCTGAGTAAGCTGTGTTTTTATAAGCTCTCCGGGTGATTCTGATGCACACTCAAGCTGAGAACCTGCTTTATAATAACCTTTTAATAGCTATGTAAGATCTCAAAATTTATCTAAATATGTATGTTTTTCATCATAGTTATCTAAATATGTATGTTTTTTACATTACATTTGACATTACCTTCCATTTTTTACATTACATACAATGTTGGCAACAAAATTGTTCATATATAGGGGGCTTTCTTCCACTTTTCAATTATTCTTTAGAGTGGAATGCTTAGGGCAAAGATTATGACCATCTCTATGTCACCTTTTTTGTCAAATTTCTTTACAAACACACATGTTTATATACCTCTCCCAAAATACAGGCAAAGAAGTTTTCCTATAACCCAACCAAATTGAGGTTCTTTTAACATGAATTATTTAACTGATAATCTCATAACCTTAAAGTGATACCTTGTTTCGGTTAGCATATTTATTACTAATGAATGAGAATACTTTCTCTCGTTTGTCTGGAATTTATATTCTCACTGTGTGAATTATAATTTTGCCTTTTGTCCATTAGTCATTTTGTAGTTCTTAGAAATGGAGCACTTTATGTATATATGTATGTATTGACACGCTACTTATTTTCTTCTTACTCTTTTTGTAACATATTTGTATGAATTTGAGACAAAGTCAGCAGGGTACTTTTAATAATACATTTCGTTCAGAAAGTGAATTTATAGTTTCAAACTAGGGAATCCTGTCTATTGCACCTTAAAAAGTAGATCTTATGCTCTCAAAATTGTCAGGTTGGACTAGTATCAGCTATGGAGACAGGTTGAACCAAACTCCCACAGCTTTCGTACAACAAAGCTTTGTTTCTTGTTCGTGTTACTTGTTCAGCATAGATCAGCAAGGTAGCTCTGCTATAGCATGAAAGGCCCAGGCTTCTGGAAGCTCTACCATCTTGTAGCTGTGCCATGATAACACAGGACCTCCACAAAGGGTCATAGAGTGTGGAGGTAGCACAAGAAGCATTTTAAATGCCTTGGAGCTGCTCATTGCCACTTTTGATAGGCCCAGTGGCTTGAATTAGTCACATGGCCTCAACCAACTATAAGGGAGGATAGGATATATGGGAAAGTCACAAACATTTGGTCAGCAGCAAATGTCTGTGTCAATTGCTTTGATACTATGATCAATACTCTAGAATAATGCTATAATGGGTATTCTGGGCACTCATTCATTTATTCATTTACTTATCATATCAGGCAGCGTTCAGGCAGGGGCAGAACCACTGATCTATATTTCGGGTGTGACAAAGTTAAGATAGGAGAGGTTTCTACAAATGTTAGAAGCTCTGGGAAAGTTAAGGTTGGGGATAGCACAAAGAGATCTCTGCTGAAAGCTTTGAGGCAGGTGGTCCTGGAGAGCTTGCCCAGAGCCTACTGCCATTCTTCAAAGTCTCTGGGAAATTCCCACCAACTCTCTCTGTCTGCAGTCATAAAGCATGTTTCTCATGGGCTCACCAGGAGCCTGCTATGAAATCTTTGCCCACAGGTCTGGCTACAACTACCTCAAGGGAGTAAAGGCTTCTCCTTCTCTTTCATCATCCAGATCTTACACACATGCTTCTTGGCCAACTGTAAGCCAGAATTATACATACAGGACAGGGGATTCAGGAATGTAGTCCTTAACATCTCCTCTGCAAAGTGGAAGAGACCTTAGAAGGCTGGTGGTAAGGCCAAGTTGGCAATAGACAAGCTGGCATACTTACTTATTTTCAGGGGGCAAATAGAAGAAACCCATAGTGCTGAAGGTAATGTGTATGTCTATATCTCCATTACACTCCTTTTTGAGTGAGGCCGTAAAGTTGACCTTTGCTATCATTAACTTGAATTACAGAAATATTTTCTAGCACTAATTTGAAATAAGTTGTGGTTTTCTCTCAATTGGCTGTTCATAAATTTTTAAGGCCACAATGTCAGAAGAAAAATAGGAATACTGCCAAGTCTTCAACTCTCAGAGAGATAAAAAACCTTATGTGGACATAACTAAACACAGGTGAAACAACTAGTGTTTAGCATAATATATAAATAGCATGAAATTTCCTGCTTAAGGACACAGAGAAATGAACATGTGGATGAAAAGCTACTATATTTAGAGCTCAAAATAGAAAAACATTTGCACTTCTTTGACTATAAAATATAACATCTCTTTTTTGCCTGGGGTTCAGACAGAGAAACAGAAACCAATCTTTGTATTTCAAGTATGAAAGATTTGAGGCAAATTAGAGCTTATACAAAATTTAGCAACTCTGGAGGTCAGTAGTGCATCCTCTCGGTCAGGGATGCACTACTGAAAGTCAGGAGAGACAACATAGAGATCTTAGTCAAAGGCTTCAAGATGGGAGCCTACTACTAATGAGATAAAATAGCTATTAATGAAATAAACTAGCTGACAATGCAGTAAACTTGCAATTAACAGGATAAAATACTAATACTGAGCTGTCACGAAAACTCCACTGCAACAGAAACCATGGCATACTACGATGATATAATTACATGAACACCTCCCATCTTATTAGATTATTTTATTTTATTTTATTTTTTGCATGTATATAAATTTAATAGGAAACATGTATACTTTGAATAAGGAAAACTACAAAACTACTGAAAAAAGTTAATGAATATATAAACACATGCAGTACTTCTGTAGGAAGAAAATATTGTAAAGATAAATTTCTTCCCAATGTAATTTATAAATATAGTCCAATTCAAATCTAATTATAATCCTGGCAGGATTATATTTAATTTTTTTATTATACTTTAAGTTTTAGGGTACATGTGTACAATGTGCAGATTTGTTACATATGTATCCATGTGCCATGTTGGTGTGCTGCACCCATTAACTCATCATTTAGCATTAGGTATATCTCCTAATGCTGTCCCTCCCCTCTCCCCCCACCCCACAACAGTCCCCGGAGTGTGATGTTCCCCTTCCTGTGTCCATGTGTTCTCATTGTTCAGTTCCCACCTATGAGTCAGAACATGCGGTGTTTGGTTTTTTGTCCTTGCGATAGTTTACTGAGAATGATTAATATGGGGTTTAATACGGAATATCTAGAGTGATCTCTTGGATCAGCCCATAATTATCCCTGCATTTGGATACAAATCACCCAAGGCATCAGAAATGAATAAAATTTTTCTCTGGCATGGCAACTTGAGATTGACAGTGGCTTCCTAGTGGACTGTGTTGAGAAGGATCCTGAGCTGCATCTGAGCTCAACATGAGTGCTTGGTCTGATGTGTAAACATTCCTGTGGTGTAGAGAGGGCTATGATTTGCCTTCCACATGCTTGCCCTCTCTAACTTCCCACTTTCATCTCCCTACCTTCCAAGTAGAAATGATTCTTTCCTGCTAGGTGCTATATGATATCAATTTAACATCTTTGTTCTTGTGTCTTTGATAGACTGCACATTAATATGCCTACTGTGCCTATACAACACAAGATATAATATGATTTTCAAGAAACATAATAGATTGCTTTGTTTCTTAGATCTTAAAAACCTTTTCATCTCTTGTACACGTGGAAAATCCTAGGGAGACCCACAGAGGGACCCCAGGGATCTTATCAAGATGGTGGAGTAAAGGTCTTGCCCCCTGTGAGACTCGCTATGATGAAAGTGAAGCCAATTTCAAACAAACAATATTATTAAATGTAAGGCTCGGTTCTTTTACCCTCCCCATGCTGACATTTGTTATCTGCCAGAATCACAGCAAGCTACAATACCAAAGAAGTTGATTGGAGGTACTCAGTAAATAACATTTGATGAAAAGAAAATTAAGTGGTAAAGAGACCCTTGAGAAATTAGAAAATAGCTTTCTAGGCTTTCAGCCTGTTCATCATTTACTAAAGTGTTGAATAATACAGCAGACCTAAGAACCAGCAGCAATCTGCTTCCAAATCCTGAAAATACTGAATCAAATGGTTGACCAGTACGGCTTGAGGAATTGTTCAAAGTTGACTCCAAATAACCTTTGATTAAGGAAGTGAAAAAGAAAAAGCTAATCTTCAAGTTTAACAAAAAGGCTTAAAAGACCCATGACAAACAACATGAATTATTCACGCTAGGGATATTGTGACTTGCCTTTTACACATAAAGGCTCAAATGTCTGATCACAAACCCAGTGCAAATATATTGATGTGTATCAGTTGAGTGATGCTTGGGAGAGGAAAAAAGATGAGCCTGTCTTCCCTAGTGCCCTAGCTTTGTTTTCTGTAACAAAGTATAGTGAACTTTGAGTCCCAACCCTTTTTGTTATAGTTAGGAGAGAAGGGGCCTCAGGCAACAGACTTTTGTTGGGGCAAATAAACTCTTCTGGAAATGTCACCCCTAAATCACTTCTACATACAACCTCAGGTATCCAAATAGAACACAATAGTAAAATTGTACTTTTGTGTTTCTTCAAGGTCATGGCAGAATTGGTGAAAAATATTCTATCACTAGCTTCTGGGCATGGTAACTTGTACCAGTAATCCCAGAAACTTGGAGGCTAAGGCTGAAGGATTGCTTGAGACCAAGAGTTTGAGACCAGCCTGGGTAGCAAAGACCCCCAGCTCTTTTTAAAACATTCTATCACTAGCTCTTGATATCAAAATGTGTTTATTAGAGCAAATGACAAGTGACAGTCATCCAGTTGCTCTTCTGCTATAAAACCCCATCTCTTTTAGAAAGACTTCCCTGACCCTCTCTAGTTAACCCTGCTTCTAAGTACTAATAACACTTTGTATATCCTTCCATTTACTGTTTCTAAGAGGCATTGTGTAGTGAAGAAAGCATGAGTTTTGCAACTAACCCAAATCCTTTCGAGCAAGCCACGTATCTTCTCTGATTCTCAGTTTCTTTGTCTGTATAAAAGCTTTCTGTGAGAGTCCGTGAGAAATAGTAGCAGCTAAATAAATGAGAGTATTTTGCTATCAGTTAGACCAAGAGGTCTTAGGAGTAGGGGTCCTGACTGTGTTTATCCCACACAGGATACCATCAGCTCTTTGCACCTAGGAAATAATTTTTGAATGAATGATCTATCTGGCTTAGATGTCAATCCAGGTATCTAGCTGTTCTTTTTAGTGTGTTTGCATATAATGCTAGACATATGTCCCTTACAGCACTCTTTGTAATATATTTCAGAATTTGTTTACGAGTCATTCTGGTTCCCATAGGCAATTTCTTAAGACTTTCTTCGTTTATATCCAAAATATCTGACACACACTAGAGAGAGGAGGGAGGCTGGGTAAATAAGGAATTGGATAGTTATATGGGAAGCCTAAAAGCTTCAGAAGTTCATGTACTAATGGAACATGTATTTTTGTAGTAGTTTGTTTGTTTTCATTCTACCATTATACTTAAATTACTATCTTATTCATCTAGTCATCAAACACTGAATACCAACGTGCTCGGTAACATGCCGAGGGGTTCAGAGAAGAATTAGAGAAAAAGTTAGAATGTTAAGTGTACACTTTTACCCAAAGACTTAAAGTTTCCCAGGGGAAATCAGACATGGGATGCATGAGAGAAATTATGAGTTCAAATGATTTTGCCCTTATGCTATAGACTGAATGTTTGTTTTCCCCTTAAAATTAGTATATTGAAACCTAAACCCCAATGTGATGATATTTGGAGATGGGCCCTTTGAGAGGTGATTATGTCATAAGGATAGAGGCCTTGTGAATGGAATTAGTACCTTATTAAAAAAGACCCTAGAGATTTATCTTGCCCCTTCTGTCACATGGGCAAGAAGACGGCCATCTAGGAAGCAGGACTTTACCAGACACCAAATCTCACGGTGCTTTGATTGTGGACTTTGCAGGCTCCAGAACTGTGAGAAATAACTTCATGTTGTTTATAAACCACCCAGTCTATGGTATTCTCTTAAAGCAGCCTGAATGGACTAAGACATCCTCCTAGAAAGTCTTTACTGGGTTCTCAGGGATTCTCACTTCAAGTCCAACTCCTTACAATAAACTCTTGATTCTCCATCATTTTTACCTTAAACTCCTCTTTCTCTCTGCAATCCTTTCTAGCCACTGCAAATAACTCTCCTTTTCACAAAACATAGCCTTTGTCTGAAATACTCTCTTCTACCCCTCATCTGTGCCTTACTCAATCTTCTTCACATCCTTTAAAGCCCAGCCAGCCCAATGCCATTTCTTCCTTGGGACCTTCCCTTAGTCCCCAGTCCCAAACAATCTTTCCTTCTTTAAATGCTTTAAAGCTTTAAATATTTTCCTTCTTTAAGTACTGCCTACTTTCTGTTCACAGCAAAATGAAAGTGGAAATGATATTTGAGTTTTGCAAACTGAGATATGTAGGATGATTAAGTCAATAAGCAAGAGGGAGGTGTGAAGGAAGGACTGGATTTAGGTTGATGTGGTTACTTTGACAGAATGCTGGCCAGCACCGGGGGTGCCTGTCTCAAGCTCCGGAAAGGCCATGGTCAGTGGCATGGATTTGGGTCTTATGCAGAGAGGTGGAAACAGAGTTGAAATGAATGGGCCTGACAAGAAAGAGAAAAAGCAGGAGACACAGCAATGATAATTGAAGAGTGCCCATGTTTAAAGACTAAAAGAAGGAGAGGAAATCATAAATGGGACGAGGAAAGAGCTCTCTGCCAGGTAGAATTTTTTAAAACCTGGAGTTTATAGGGAAATGCAAAAGGGAATTAGAGAAAAAAAGGATGATAGTTAAAAAAAAAAAAAATCAAAGATGACCATATATCTACTACCTGGACTCCAGTCACCTGGTGTCCTTGAAGCTTAGGACATACACATTTCTATTGTCATACCACAGCATAGTCATCTTGAGGTCATGGGTGCAACACAACCTCAAGGCCATAGTGAGGACAGAGCAAGTGTTGACTGGAATGGGCTCTCACAGGCAGGTCAGTGTAGAACTTTGTGTACACAAGTTAATGTTTTTTGAAGGAAGCACTTTGGAGTTTGTAAGAGGAAATCATCAATACTAAGTGGAAAAAAATTAACATGACAATGTGAAATTCCTTTATTAGTTGTTTATCCATGCTAGCTTTCTAGTGGCACAAATAAACATGTTCCAGATTTTTTAAAAGGACTTTACTAATTACCATGGATAATATGTACAAGACACAGTTAAAGTAAATCCAGTGACTCCAAATAACTCCTCAAAGTTGAGATGCTGCAAGATCAAAAAGAGGGGAAAAAAAGGAAAGAGAAATGAAAGAAACTTCATTCTCAGGTTAAACATCTGATTGACAAGTGTTATATTGGAATTATATAAATGAGTCAACTGAGTAAATCATCTGCTTAGAGAGCTTCTGCAAGTCATAGCAGCAAATGTGCTAATTTGAATGCTTAATCGTTTACTCTTGTAACTGATGTGAGATAATTGCCTGTAGAAGCATAAAGACTGATGTCTGTGAGAGAAGGACAAAAATGGACTTTGAACCACAGGCTTCTAGTGTGTTCTTAAATGGGAAAAACTAGCCTTCTCCCTCATTAACCAGGAAAGGCTCACTGAGAAAAGACCTAGACAGACATACAAAGTCCCAAAAGGGAATAGAGTGGATTGGGCAGCAGGTATGAAAGATGGAGATTTAGATGACACTACTTGGACAAGCCACAAACCCTTGAGAAGAAGAAGGACCTAGATGTTAAAAACAGTGATGAGACACATGGAAAGATGCTTAGCATCATTGATCACCTAAAAAATGCAAGTCAGCCCCACAGTGAGATACCACCTCATACCCAGTAAGATGTCTACTATCAAAAATAATAAAAGAACAAGTGTTCGCAAGGATGTAGAAAAATTGGAACTCTTGTGCACTGTTGGTGGAAATATAAAATGTTGTAGCTGCTATGGAAAACAGAAATGGCGGTTCCTCAAAAGATTAAAAATAGATTTACCATATGATCCAGCAATTTCACTTCCATCCACTGACAAATGAATGGGTAAACAAAATGCAGTATATGCATACAATGGAATAGTATTCAGCTTAAAAAGGAAGGAAATCCTCGCACATACTACAACATGGATGAACCCTGAGGACATTATGCTAAGTGAAATAAGCCAGACACACAAAGACAAATACAGTTATGATTCCACTTACATGAGGTACCTGGAGTCGTCAAACTCATAAAGACAGAAAGCAGAGGAGCAGGGGCCAGGAAGGTGACAATGGGAGTTGTGGTTTAATGGGTATTGAATTTCAGTTTCACACACTCAGAAGAGTTCTGGAGATTGGTTGCACAACAGTGTGAATGTACCTATTTCTACTGAACTGTATACTTACAAGTGTCGAAGATGGTGAACTTTATGTCATGTATAATTTACCACAATTTTGACATTTTAAAAAATGGTGATAATACATGTATTCATTCATTTGACAAATCTTTTAGTGCCCACTAAGTGCCAAACACTGTTGTGCTGTTGGGGAGCACTAGGAAAAACTCAATATACAAAAAGAACCTTACCTTCATGAAGTTGACATTCTAGTGAAATAAGACAAAATGAGTAAAATAAACTATATTCAATGGAAGAAAGTGCTATGGAGAAAATGAAGCAGAAAGTGGAAGGGAAGGAAGATCCAGAGTTGCCAGAATTTGGAGTGGTCAGGAAGGCCCCACCTCAAAGGCGACATTGAGCAGAGGCCTGAAAGTGAGGGAGTGAGGCATGAAGGTGATGGGAGGGAGAGGGGTTCATACAGAAGGAACAGCAGTGCAAAGGTGGGAGCCTTCCACTGTGTTTCAGGAGCTGCGAGGAGGCCAGTGAGGCTGGAGCTGATGGAGGGTGCAGGTGAGGCTAGGGGATTAGGAGACCAGCAAGGAGACCCATGCAGTAATGCTGAAAAGAAATGTTGGTGGCTTCGATTAAGGTGGTAGCAGTGAAGAGAGAGTCATCCTCAAATTAAGTGAACAGGGTGTGTTGATGGATTAGGTGGAAGAGTGCAAAACAGGGAGGAGTCAAGAATGACTCCAAGGCAGAGGTGATTTTGCACCCCACGGCACACATGTCAACATCTTATAGTTTGGATGGTCACAGTCAGGGAAGGGAGCAGTTTGCTACTGGCATCTGGTGGGCAGAGGCCAGGGATGCTACTAAAGAGACCAGAAGGCACAGAACACCCCTCACAACAGGGAACTGTCCTGCCCAAAATGTCAATAGTGCTGAGCTGAGAAAGCCTGCTTTAAGGTGTTTGGTATAAATAAATAGAAGGATAAACAACAGAGAAAGCCAGACTAAGGTGATTAATTTGAGGTCAGGCTGAAGACTGAGAAACAAAGGAGAATAAATATTGTGCACCAAATATATACCTGCCACTGTTCGAGGAGCTGAGGATACAGCAATGAAAAACCACTGCTGTATTTTGTAGGAGGGCAAAAATGCCTGTCCTTTAAAGCTGAAATTCTAGTCTATCATTGGTACATATTAAAAGTGGTTCCAATATAAATTTTATTAATATTCACACTGCCTCAGGGACTCTGCTGAGCACATTGGATAATCCCAGCTAATTGTCATAACAGTACTATGTGGCGTGTTTTGGCATCCTGATACACAGGAAGGAACATAGATGGTTTAACCGCTGGCGCTACACTGGGAAACTTGGATTAAACTAAGATCTGTTGGACTCTGAAGCTCAGGGCCTCAACAGTGCGCCATGCAGTCTTCTAAATTCACTGTGTTGCCAAGGAAAGCCAAACAATACAGACAGTGTAAGCAACAGATGTATATGTATATCATTATATATGTACATATATACACATATAAATATATGTCTTTATATTTTAATATGTATTTTCCTTTTACTTTTTTTCCCAAACACAAGTCTAGCAACATGGAAATATAATCTGCTGAATTGCTTCAACACTTAACTGCCTAGAACAGTAAAAATGGTGAGACATTCCTGACACCAAAGATGTGGCGCCTTGTATCTGGTTGACGTATCTGGGGAGTGGGTAGCAGAGGGATTTTGGAGCTCCTTCCAGTGTCTGTATTTTTCTGGTCTCCACTTACTCCTCAAAGCCTACAGACACTTGAGTAATTTCCAGATTTGCAAGAGAAATGATTTAAGAACAAACCAGAGCTGATCTTCTAGGAACTCAGATACACAGCCCATGCATGCCTGTGTTGCTGCTTGTTGACTTTGGGGTGGGGGCTAGAAAGTGGTTGGAAGAGAGGGAAGCAGTGAGGCCTGCATGAGACAGAGGACCATGCCGAATGTGCCATCAGCCCCCAGGCTGAAAGACAAAGGGGAAGGGACCCCTTCTGCAGTGCAGTGAAAATGGGGCAGCATTTCTGTCCATCTGAATTTGCACTCCTTCCCAGGACTTTTGAACTATGTTTAGAAAGAAATGAAAGGAAATAGCAGGCAAGAAAAACAATATTAGATGCTTTCCTTTTTTTGCCACTCTGCTGTATGTTTTCAGATTAGTGACTATTTCTTAATTATTTCACCCTTGTTTTATTTTGCCATACATGTTTTGAATTATAGGAAATACTGGGCAGACAGGGCTGAGTTTTAGAGCATATGTTAAATTCCCAGGATCATCTTAGGTCAGTGATTGATTTGGTTTTTGCACTCCCCTTTTCACCATACCTGGCATATAGTAGACAACGAATTAATAAGACACTAAATTTAATAAGTCTACCAATACTGTATCTACTTGAAGGCTTAGCTCCCATCTCACCCCCTCCATGGGGCCTTTGAGGACTGCTCCATTCACACAAGTCCCTGCCTCTGAATCCCATCATACCTATAGCATGTGCTGCTCATTCATTCAGAAAAAAATTTTATTGTGCACTAAATATATACCTGCCACTGTTCGAGGAGCTGAGGATACAGCAATGACAAAACACTGCTGTCTTTGTGGGAAGGCAAAAATGCCAGTCCTTTAAATCTGAAGTTCTAGTCTATCATTGATACATATTAAAAATTGTTCCAAACACTGGTTAAATTTTTTTGTATATCATTTGTCTCTGCAAGTAAATTGTACGTTTTTTTAAAGCAGAGACTTATTCTGTGGTTATAGTTTTGGGGTTTTTCTTTTTTGTTGTTGTTGTTTTTGTTTTGTTTTTGGTACCCTGTGCTTTGAATAATATGTCTTCTGAATAGTAGGAGCTTTTTAAACATTTCAGAATTTGAGAACAGAAGCGTTCTCAAATCCTGCCAATAATACATTCATTGGCAGTTATTTTTAGTGGTGCCCAATCTGGATAGGTGATGATTGCCACTGTAGTTAGCAACTTAAAGTATTCACAAATGATGGGGTCACAAAATAAACAGCACCTTCTCAAGCACAAGAAAATATTGTGCCTAGAAGGGAAATATTACAAGTCACTAGTTAACGGAAGATCTATGTTTGTGCTCATTGTCATGCCCTCATTTCTTGTAGCTTCTGTAAACTGTTTCTATTTTTTAATTTCTTTGACAAATAAAAATTATGTAAATCTATTGTGTATAGCACATTATTTTGAAGTATATATATATATAGTGGAATGGCTCAGTAGAGCTAATTAACATATGCATTACCTCACATACTTATTTTTTTGGAAGTGAGAACACTTAAAATCTACACTTTCAGCAGTTTTCAAGAATAACAAATGTGTTGTTATAAAGTATAATCATCACGTTGTTCAATAGACCTCTTGAATTTTTCCTCTTAACGGAAGCTTTGTATCCTTTAATCAACATCTCCCAACCTTCTCCCCACTTCCCCCAGCCTCCAGTAAAAACCATTCTTCTGTAAATCTACGAGTTCAACTTTTTAAGATTCCACATGAGTGAAATTACACAATGTTTGTCTTTCTGCGCCTGGCTTATTTCACTTAACGTAATGTCCTCCAGGTTCATCCATGTTGTTGGAAATGACAGGATTTCCTAATTTTTCAAGGCCAAATAGTACTCCATTGTGAATATATACCACATTGTTTAAACTTTTAAAATTTATTTTATATTTCAATAGTTTAGGGGGGAACAGGTGGTGTTTGGCTACATGCATACGTTCTTTGGTGGTGATCTCTGAGGTTTTGATGCACTCATGACTTGAGCAGTGTACACTGCATCCAGTGTGTGTCTTTCATCCCTCGCCCACTTCCCACCCTTTCCCCCAAGTCCCCAAAGTCCATTGCATCATTTTTGTGCCTTTGTGTCCTCATAGCTTAGCTCCCACTTATGAATGAGAAGATATGTTTGATTTTCCATTTCTGAGTTACTTCACTTAGAATAATGGTTTCTAACTCTATCCAGGTCGCTGTGAATTACATTATTTCCATCCTTTTCATGGCTGAGTAGTATTCCATGGTATATATGTACCACATTTTCTTTATTCACTCATTGACTGAGGGGCATTTGGGCTGATTCCATACTTTTACAATTGTAAATTGTATATACCACACTTTTAAGTCCATTTATCCATTGATGAACACTTAGGTTGATTCCGTATCTTAGCAATTGTGAATAGTGCTGCAATAAAAATGGGAGTGCAGATATCTCTTTGATGTACTGATTTCATTTCCTTTGTATATGTTGTCAGTAGTGAGATTGCCAGATCATGTGATAGTTCTATTTATAAATTTTTTAGTAACCTCCATACTGTTTTCCATAATCCCTGTACTAATTTACATTCCTACCAAGAGCATGCAAGCATTCCCTTTTCTCCATATCCTCAACAACATTTGTTATTTTTTGCCTTATTGTTAATAACCATTCTAACAGGTGTGCTGTGATATTTCATTTTGGCTTTAATTTGCATTTAGCAGATGATTAGTGATATTAAGCATTTTTTCATATACCTGTTGGTCATTTGTGTGTCTTTTGAGAAACATCGATTCAGATCCTTTGCCTAGCTTAAAATCAGTTTACTTGTTTTCTTACTATCGAATTGTATAAGTCTTTATATATTTTAGATATTAACCCCTTATCAGATATATGATATTAAAATAGTTTCTCCCTTTCTATAGGTTGTCTCTTCACTCTGTTGATTGTTTCCCTGACCGTGCAGAAGATTTCTAGTTTGATGTAACCTCATTTATGCTTTTGTTGCCTGTGATTTTGTGGTCATATACAAACAAATCATGCCCAGTCCAAAGTCATAAAGCTTTTCTCCTATTTTTTGGTAGTTTTCTAGTTTCATCTTTTACATTTAAGTCTCTTATCCACTTTTAGTTGATTGTTGTATAATGTATGAAATAAGGGTCCAATTTTTTTCTTTTGCTTGCATGTGGATATCCAGTCGTCCCAATACCATTTATTGAAGAGACTGTTCTTTCCCCATTACATGTTCTTGGCACCTTTGTCAAAAATCATTTATTTCTGGGCTCATATATGATTGGTCTATGTATCAGTTTTTATGCCAGTACCATGATGTTTTATTATAGCTTTATAGTGTTTTTCGAAGTCAGATAATGTAATATCTCCAGCTTTGTTGTTTTTGCTCAAAATTGCTTTGGCTGTTCAGAGTCTTTTGTGGTTCCCTATAAAAGTTAGAATTTTTTTCTGTGTCTGTGAAAAATGTCATTGGAATTTTGATAGGGATTGCATTAAATCCATAAGTCACTTCGGGGAATATGAACATTTTAACAATGTTAATTCTTCCAGTGCATAAACACAGGGTATCTTTCCATTTATTTGTGTCTTTTTCAATTTCCTTCCTGAATGTTTTATAGTTTTCAGTGCACAGGTCTTTCACATCCTTGGCTAGATTTATTCCTAAGTATCTTTTTGTAGTTATTCCACAAAAAATATTGTTTTCTTGATTTCTATTTTGGATATTTGTTATTAGCATATAGAAATATGACTGATTTTCATATGTTGATTTTGCATCCTGCAACGTTACTGAATTCATTTTTTAGTTCTAATAGTTTTTTGTGGAGTCTTTAGGGTTTTTTACATATTAAATCCCGTTGTCTGAAAACAGGGACAATTTAACTTCTTCCCTTCTAATTTGGGTGCGTTTTGTGTCTTTCTCTTGCCTAATTGTTCTGGCTAGAACTTCCAATACTATGTTGAATAGAAGTTATAAGCCAGTTCTGTATCTGAAAAGTGGATATTTAACAACCTGGCGATGAAGCTATTCATGTCATATGAGATAATACCTTGTGAAAGTACTTCATGAAAACACAACATGCTGTGATTATCACGAGCAGATGGCTTTGAGCATGGAAAAGCCAGTGGTTACATGGCAGTTCAGATAACTCCTTGCATGGAGAACTCTTGGTCTAAGAGGTGCTGCTTAGGAAAAACAGAGAACCATTTGGAAAGCTCAAACCTCAATTTGACCTAATGGCTATCTATGAGCTGTCATTTGAGAAAAGAGTTCCAAGGGAAGGCCACCATTACCATCCAAAGTAAATTCCCCATCTGCATGTTGATCCTTTAGATAGGGCACTTGAAAGACTTCCTTCATACCTGAGACCACAGTGTTCTAGATAAATTCATACTTTGTAATTTAGTCCTTCCTTATACTCATATGTGTGTGTGTGTGTGTATGTGTATCTTGAGCAAATGCAAAATTCATTTCTTGTATCAAATAGAATTTTCTGCTTTGTAGTTATATGATATATACTTTCTGCCAAAAACAAATTATCTATATTAAATGAGATAGATATCTATATTATCTATATACATAGATATAATTATATCTATATTATCTACATATAGATATAGATATAATTATATCTATATTAAATGACAGAAATTATAAGGTTGGCCTTTAATACTAAACAGTATATTTAGTGTAGAGTGTTGGGAGTTAACTATATAAAAGAGATATGTAAAGGTGTCCTTTTTCTTAGTACTTTATCCAGATAGATATCCTAATTCAGATTTTACCAATTAACAACCCCAATTTTTTTTACTTCATCTACCCCATAATAACATATTCAAATTTAATTTAGCTCAAAAATTTTTGTTGAATAACATCCCACGACCAGTGTTAGGTGGCAAATAATTAAGATGACATCCCCCAAAATAAGTGTGATGAGAACCCTGTCTACTAAGAGAGACTCATATGATGACTTAATAAACATGGAATCCCAAAAGTCCATAAAAATGAAATTATTAGGGCTGTCATTATAAAGAAATCATCTTACTTAAAACTAATCTGTACTTCTTATAAAGCAAATTATGTTACCCTTGTATTTGTGAGTTGTTATGCTGATTTATTTTCAGGTCAAACTGTTGGGAAAAGGTTAAGTACGTAAGATTTTTCTGGAAGTTATCTCCTCTTTATTCCTGTTCCTGCGACACTTTGCCCACACTTTAGCTATTGTACTTATCATATTGCACTGTAATTATTTGTTAAATAAATGTTTTAAATTACTTATCCAGTCTCCCCCACCAGACACTAAACTTCTCCAGGCCAGAGGCTATGTTTCTCCTTTATGTTCATCTTTGTGTTGTAGAGAAGAAGACATAAGCTGTCTTCCCCCCTTCACTGCTAGGTTCGTGGCTGAGACTTCTACAAAAAAAAAAATACGCATGAGCAATTTTTATGTGACGTGAGAGTTTTCAGAAATGAAGAACCAAAGAAACAGGAAAACCTGTGTATTTTTATGCTTGGGTCTAATGAAGAGTAGACAGCCATATAGAAGTATGATTGGAAAAAGGTATGATCTAATCGGAATTAACTGGGGGCAACTTGTAAGGCCTATTTGTTCTGATTCTTCTTGGCATCTCTGTGTCTTCATTCCTTTCTCCAGATACAGGAAAGATGTCTCTGGAATGAGGGTCTTATGACCTACTTTAAAGAAAGATCAGATAATTCTTTTATGACCTGCTTCAGAGGACAAGTTTGGGAGGAGGTCAAAGAGAACTTCCTGCTTCTGCTTTTATCTGAAACATCAAGAGGCCGTATTTTGGAATAGCATGTCCTAAACTCTCTCCGTATCCATAGTATCTAGTACCATACTTGGCACAAAGGAGGGCTCACTGAATTTTTATCAAATACATACTTCAAATGTTCTGTGTAGTTTCTGAGTTCCTATCAGTAAGAGTTCAAATCATAATTCAGCTCTTTCTCACTACAAGGAGAGATTCAAAATGCAAATATCGTTTTCCCACTTCTTAAACCTGGATTAGGCCTTTGAATAAGAATTTGTTGTTTTATGCGTGTTGCATAGAATCATCGTACGTGAAAATAGAATTTCCCTCTGACAATATCTTCATATATTCAAAATGCAATGTCGATCCTACATCCATTTTATGTTTTCCTTTTAGTTCTTTTCTCATCTCTTTCTTAGCATCCCATATGTATAATAATAGAAATCTTTTCTTATTCGCCTTCATATGGCTTCCTGAATCTTCACCGCCTTTAGGAGTACATTTATATTCACAGGCTCCAGTGGTAAATAATTTCAGCAGGGTGAGGCTCTTTAATCCTATTTTATATCTAAACGGCCTGCTCAACACTATCTTCAGCTATCTCTTGAGAATCCAATTTCCTAAGGTTATATGCCCACAACTGAATGGAAATTTTCAAAACCTAGAGTTCAAAATTAAGTAGCAAATTCAAACAAAGCCCAAACAATCCAGCCTGAGACTGATCTGTGTGGCCATAAACAGCAACAAAATCTTCCAGTGGCTATCCATACACTAACTGTGATTATGGGTTAGCAAAGTCATCCCACTCCTCTGGCTGTAAGCATTTGGGGGCTATTTTTCCTAAACAGAATTTTTAGGGAACAGTCCTCACAATTAAAGCAACCAAAGAATGATAGGAGATATCCATGTAACTGTTAGGTATCAAAACTGTGGGACACAATATTAGGAGAAATTAAGTTGCAATTCAAAACTCTGTTACTGAGACCATACAGCTAATAGGGGAAACTTTGAGTCACTAGCTGCTAGCTAACTTGACCAACATGCCAAGGTCAGCTGTTGTTGTTGTTGTTGTTGTTTTAACCTAAACCATTCTATTGTCTGTGAAATATGGAGATGAGGAAATAATCATGATTTCTTTTTTGGCAAATATATTGGAAATTTTTTTAATGAATTATGTAAAACACCCTTATGCTGCTGATTTCCTGAATGTTCTAGCTAAGAGCTCATTCTAAAGTTACTAATTGATCGAGGCACTTTGTATCATTTCTTAGAAGCACTCGCACTACCTATTGGATTTTAAAAATACTTTTTTGGAGAATTGTACCTTTTTTCCTTGTGTTCTTAGGAAGCATATCTGCATGACTGTCTGTCATAGCTGAGGGACCTGTAAGCTTTTTATTATCCACTTCACTCTTAGGGATTATTAATCAATTCTCATGCATATATTTTGTTGAAAACTCTCAGTGCTATAATGATAATGGGTTAGTGTAGATGCTTATTTCTGGGTCATGCATAAAGTTAGGGCTAACACTGTCTGCCCTTCAGAGTAATCTTTACAGATAAATACAAAAATTATATGCCACAAGAAGCCAGTTTTCGTTCCTGAAAATCCAGGATGAGATGTAAACCAAATGAATGCAAATGAATCCACTAATGTCAAATTTCTCCAGTCCTACAGCCCTAGCCAACCCTTAAACTACAAATAAAACGGAGGCAAGAAAATAAAAACTCAGATAAAATAAATATTTAATAAGGAGATTGGGAAACATAAATAAAAATAAGACTACAGTTATTTTCAGGCAGGTTTGCTATAATACTCTAACTTCCAAATATGCAAACGTCATTTCCTCAGACGTTTGAACCATCTATATAATTAGAGATAGAAGAAAATATGCCATTGCTATACTTCTTACCCTAGACATTACAGGTCTCATTAGCTTTTTCTCTCTGAAAAGAGCTGGACTTTAACTGTGCACAGCCCAAAGTCTTAGTTGGTCTTCTTGGCACAAATGCTCCTGTGGAAAGGACTCTGCTGCCCTCTACTGTCAATAAAAACAGAAGCCACAAACAACTGACTTCAGCATCCGTGCGTGAGACAATTGGAGTCCCGGCTCCCAGGAAGGCTAGACAAGTCAACATCCCTTCCTAGGGAGAAGGCCCTTGAAAGGATCCTTAAGCTACCAGTGAATCCTCAACTTAGCTGCCAGATGCAGTCCCAATGTGGAGGTGCTAAGGCAGGTTTTGAAATTCCGAGGCCAAGAGATGAAAGAGTCCATCAAAGTGGACTTTTTTTTTTTTTTTTCTAATTTGTCATTCATTCATTACCCAAAAGGTTGGTTACAGGAAAACACAAAAATCTACTCCATTCATCTCTTCATTTATTTCCACTATAATATAAACAGGGCATTGACAGAGACAGAGGACATGATATCAGTTTGTTTTTTGTTAATTTGTTTAAACCTTAGCTCACTGCAGCCTCAAACCCCTGGGCTCAAGCAATCCTCTAACCTCAGCCTCTGATGACAAATGTGCACCACTCCACTCGTCCCCAGTTTAACTGCTCCAAGGAAAAATAAAGCACGAGAAAGATAGAGACACTGTCTACATAGATTGGGTAGGGGATGTTCCTCTGAAGAGATCAAGAAGGAAAGGAATAAGGAGAAAGGACATTCCTGGCAGAGGAAGAGCAACTGAAAAGGCCCGGTGTTAGGAACACGTTGGGGCTGTTTTAGGAGGAGCAAAATTGGTAACTGAAGTGTAGTGACTGGGAAAGTAAGAATGAGGCTGGAAAAGGTCAAATTATGTCCAATAGACATATACTATGAGTCACATATACAATTTTAAACTTTCTAGTAGCCACGTTTTAAAAAGTAAAAAGAAATCGGTGACATTAATTTTAATAACATATTTTATTTAACCCAATATATCCAAAATGGTTGTCATATGAATATGTAACCAATGTGGGAAATACTGAGGTAGTTTACTTTTTTTCTGTGCTAAATCTTTCAAATTTGCTATGTATCTTACACTTACAGCACACCTCAGTTTGAACACTTGCAAAGCGCTCAACAGTCAAACGTAGCTATGGTTACATTTTTAAAAACAACTTTTGTCCTAGGTGCAGTTGAATATTTCAGTTCTTTTGTAGTTTAACAACACATACTTTGGAAGTGACTCTTAGTGGTGATCACCAAATGATTTCAATTGAATTTTAGTGAAGAATAAATGAGCAAAAGACCAAGCAGCTCAAAGGAGGCTCCACCTGGGCACGGTGGCTCACTCCTGTAATCCCAGCACTTTGGGAGGCCGAGGCAGGCAGATCACGAAGTCAGGAGTTTGAGACCAGCCTGGCCAACATAGTGAAACCCCATCTCTACTAAAAATACAAAAAAATAGCTGGGCATGGTGGCAGTCGCCTGTAATTCCAACTACTTGGGAGGCTGAGGCAGGAGAATCACTTGAACCTGGGAGGAAGAGGCTGCAGTGAGCCAAGGTTGCACCACTGCACTCCAGCCCGGGTGACAGTGTGAGACTCCGTCTCAAAAAAACAAACCAAAAAAAAGTGGGGGGCTCCAAGTTCACTTGCAGTCAGCAAGTTGGGTTTTGTTTTACTTTGGGGAATAAAGTGAGTGGAGTTAAGTCAAATTTGACCTTGGAAGGTCTAGATAGAAATCAATTCCACCTAGAGCTTAGTAGAGGGCATTTACGGAATGCTGAGGGGAGAAGGCCAGAGGTCAAATGTGAATGAGTGGGGTCCCCACCAACATGGACACAACACAAACACTGCTGCCCCTGCTTCAGCCAGCCCTATTCTAAGAGGCTGTGTGGTGCAGTCGTTAGGAGCTTGTGTGCTGGAACCTGATTCCTGGCTTTGACACTCAACAGCTATGTGACCTCAAGCAGGGTTCTCCAGTATTTGTGCCTCAATTTTATTTGCAGTGCAAGGTAATTGTGAGGATTAAGTGAATTAACGTCAAGTGTTCAGAACAGTGCCCGGTGTTTAATCAGTGTGCAATAATGCTAGCTCTTCCTGTGGAGTATCTCTTGTCCACCACTGTAAAATCTTCTGGGGCCTACCTCTCAACCCAACCACCACTTGGTGACGATCCTACTGAAGGCTTCAGTAGGCTTTACCCACGTACACTTGCACAGCCTTCCACTTGGGCCAGAGCCCTGTACCTTTTGCTTTCAGTCTTGTGGCTTTGTAGAAGCCACAGCATGGGATACCCTCCGGAACCGGCTTGGCACTCACAGTTTCTCATGGTAGAAATACAAAGGATTTAATCCAATAGACCATCTTTGACCTAGTGGAAAAGGAGACAAAAGACAAATGTCTCCCCTTGTGCCAGTAGGTAGGCAGTTCTGAAGTGTGTTTTATGAGGTTCTCAGAAGGTCCAGTGGTATTAAGCACCAATTACCTACAGATGAGGCCAACACCTTGTATAAACTTTCCTTCCTTTCTGTTTCTCTCCTGCTATCTTGTACTTCTGCTTTCTGGGATCACATTCCCAAATAAACTACACGGAATCCAGCTTTCATCTCAGGCTCTGCTTTCAGAGGAACCCAAGATAAGACACTATTTTTTTTTTTTTATTTTCTTTGCTGTGTCTTTGAGAAATGCCTGTGCAGTTATTCATATGATATATCCATTACAGTATGGTCTTGACCCTTTACTTGTCCTTATCTATGGTATCTCCAATTTCATTCCTTTTATTGGTTCCTTCCCTGGTAGTCCACAAACATCTGCAAACTCTCTGTGTCCTACAGAGACCTTCTCCATGAAGTCACAGCCCAGTTTCTTGAAAGAGGAGCCTGCACTCACTGCCTTCAGTGCTCATTCACTCCATTACCCGCTGTGGTCTGGCATCCTTTGCCTCTGAAGCCATTCTTGCGATGGACCTGTTAAGTTACAATTCCAGTTACCTTAGAAGAAGTAAAGTAGAACTGCCAAGCTATGGCAGGCGAGTTATTCAATACTGTGGAATGTATTCTGCAGAGAGCTTTGTGAATGACAATAAATATGGTAACATTAATTAACATGTAATGAGCACTTATAATAGTCTAAGAATGCTACTAAGTCCTTTACATTCACTCTTATTTAATCTTCAAAACAAGCCCATGAAGCATGAATTATTATTATTCCCACTTTGTAGTTGAGAAAATAAATTGAGAGTAAATTATCTGAAAACACACAGCTAGCTAGTGCAGAGCCAGGACTTAAATCCGGGTCTGTTTCCTGAGATGCTGAGCGCTTACTGAGCTCACTAAAACCCTCTTTAACTGTGACTCTATGTGCTTGACCCCAGCACTAACACTGTAGACCCCAGCACCGTGAGATACAGATTTTCTTTCATTAAAAAAAGAAGTTAAAAGAATCGTATTATGTAGTGACAGAAAGTAAATTAGAGGTTGCCTAGGGCTTAAGGAGTGAGGGGAAAATGGAAAGTGACTGCTAATGGGTATAGGGTTTCATTTTGGGGTGATGAAAATATTCCAAAATTGATTATGGTGTTAGTTGCACAACTGTAACTGTACGTATATGCTAAACACCACTGAATTGTACACTTCAAACAGATGAATTGCATAGTATGTGAATTACACCTCAATAAAGCTGTTACTAAAAGCGGGAGGAGATCCTATTAGAGGTATTTAGCTTATCTGACAACCAAATACAACACATACGCAGTGCAGGAAGCAGTAGATAACACCCCTGCTATTTATCAAATTCACAGTCAGCTATTGTTCAAAAAGTGATGCTTGATTTTCACTTGCATGTACTTGTGGGATGCAGGATTTGGGGTTCCAAGAGGTGTTCCCTTTCAGACCATTGCCTATCAGGCACAGGGTCACTGAAAGCCATTAGCTAGAAAGCATGCAAGCAACTGCAGGTGCAACCAGACTCTTCCGATCTTTTTTTAAAAAAGGGAAGAAAGATCATGAACACCCTGAAAGTAGCACCAGATCATTTGAATGCCTACCAGTGACATTAATGGCATGAATTAGGGGACCACATCCGACATCTTAGGCTATTTTGATGATCACAATACCACAATAAAGTATAAGTGTGAGTTAAGCAAAGAGAACACCCAAAGAGCCATTCCAGTTTACTTAAAGGGAAGCAGATATTCTTACTGGTGTGCAAGAATCTGCCTTTCTAGATCAGACCGGACTAGTAACAGCTTGCTTCCTAAAATGCTAACTAAATTGGTAAAACTTTTAGGATGGAGGTGGGATAAGTGGAAGAAGATATTTTGCTGGAGAAGAGTTTCAGATTCTTCATTACATAGGAATTCTGTTACATTTTCCGTCCTTTTGTTACATTTTCCATTAAGAAAATAGAGGAAAGAGCTCAGAACTTGGGGAGAGAGAAGGTCTAAGCACAGATCCTTCACTCACTTCCTAACTGTGGGGCTATTGATGGGAGAAGAAGAAAAAGATATCACCTGCCTTTCTCGTAGTATTATTTCTATATTTAATTTACTTATTATATGTATTTACTATATATGAGTACCTATTATACATAAAAGAAAAAAGAAGAAAAAGTAGCATCTATTGAGTATGCCTAAGTAAGGAATTTTAATTATCCTCATTTTATAGATAACACAAGTTGGATCTCAGAAAACTTATACAAGGTCAAATACCTAGGAAGTGAGAGGGCTAGGGTTCAAACCCAGTCTGTCTGCTTTCAAAGTCTCTTTCTTCCAGTGGTCAGTGTCCCTTTTATTAAGCAGTGAAGTGGTCTAGTTCTATAGTTCAGCAGATTTTCACTTGACAATTTCTTCTTTGTCTAATGGAAGTTTGGTGTTATAATCAGGAGTACTGTCTCTTTAAACACAATTGTTACAGTGTTGCATTTGCAATATATTTTCCAATAGCTGGGCTTTAACATCTTACTGAATTTTTCAAGGCTCTATACAATTTACAACTGGGTAAGACAGTCCTGATGAAAATTCAGGTGGAGCTTTATCCATTTTATAGCATTTCATACCTGAAAATATACTCAGTCAACAAATGACTTTACTTAAATTCAACTTGGATTTTCAATGTGAGTCAACTAACTGTGGAATAATCGTATATTTATACAAACTAATTTAGGAATTTCTTTGTTGCTCTTTTCCTTATTCTTTTCGGAAAGAAAAAAGCATCAGGAGAGAAAAATGTCCTTATTCGGTCCTTGATGATGACCTTCCTTTGTAGCCATATCTGTACACAAGTTTCACAAGTTAAGCATGAGATAAAACTGCTAATAAAAAAAGGTTGATGATATTGTATCAGTTGCTGGGATATTATCTATCTACCAGCAGTTCAACCTCAGTTAACAAGCAGACAAATTTCAAGTTTCTTCCTCAGATAATTTAAGTATTCCATTAAAAAGTGAAAACATTCTAATTTAAAGCCCCTGAAGATTTAAAAGAAGAAAAAGGAAGAAGGTGGAAAAACTTTAGAGGATAAGGAAGAAATGCATCAGTAATTTGTTTCAGACAACACTTTCCCAAACTAGCCTGAAAGCCAAAGATGAAATAGAAATTTCTTTATCGAACAAGAAGACAAAGGAGAGCTGACCTTTGATCAAATATCCGTTTGTAGTTTCGACACAGAAATTTGCATGAAAAAAAGGTGTGCTTGGACACTGACTACATGAATAGTTAAGTTCCAGCAATGTAAAGAAGCCAGAGGTCAAACTTCTTTAAACAGCCTGTCAGATAAAAGCTGGATTTCTTCTGCTGCGCACGTGGGAGGTTTTTCAAGCTTCAGAGGGTTTTAAGGAGGACAAAGAAAGTATTTTTGTCCCATGTTTCAGCACATATTATTTTCTATCTTTTCAGGCCTGGGTTTGGATCAATAATTTTTCTGTTATATGTATTAGAGATTGGGGTGATGGAAAAAAGCAACATGGTAACGTAAACATTAAACCATCTAATTTGCCTTCCGTAGTTGTTACAGGAGAACTGGTTACAAAGCTATCAATCCCTTTTCAGTTTCATTCTTTAAAATGTAATTAGAAGACCAATAACTGTCTTTGAAGTGTTGGCTAAGAAAGATTTGTTTATTATATAATAATCCAAGTGAACGTAAGGATGTTTATATGGGAAATGATTAGAGGTACAGAAATATAATTATTTTTCCTCTCTTTCAGAGTTAGCTGATAGCTGATAATAAGCTGATATGTAAGCTGATAGCTGATAATTAATAAACCTGTTTGTAAAGAGATCTTTAGCATGAAGCCCAGCTAACGTGCCGAATCAAAACAGTTAAAATGATGCAGTGCAATTCTCCTTCGGATTCCTCACCCCAGTATTTTTCCATTCCTCCAAGTATAGTCTTTTAAAGACTGTTTCAAGCACACAGCACAAATAGGCATTTAACAGATATTTGCAGAATGAAAGAAATAGGATAGTTCTATTGATAGTTGTTTGGGAATGGGAAGCAAACAAAGAATGTTCTGCCTTTGTCTTTCTAATAGAGGCCTTCACTAGGTGAGATCCATTTTTTATTTAGGGCGGGAATACAAGATTATAGTCAAGTAGATAGGCTTTAGAATCTCACATCTTCGTGCAAATCCCAAATAAATCTTACCAACTTGGGTACCTTGGGTTAGTTAATAAATCTCCCTTAACTTTAGTCTCTATCTCTTTAAAATAGAAATAATGGCATCTACCCCTAAGACAATATATATGAAGAATGAGGACATAGGAAGTGTTCAGTAAAAGGCAGCTAAATTGTTTTTTAATTTTATGAATAATTCCATGTAAGTTCTCTGCACAACTTCCTTCATCTTTAGCTCCACCATCTTCTGGCCCATGCCTTTAAATATTTGCATTTATATGTATGTTTTCTGTCAATCTTAACACAAGGGCATCTTCTTTCCATTGACATTGCTTATAGGTCCTCTTCTCTGCTGTATGTACCACAGCACTAACCTCAGCTGATATAGATGGCTCTTCCTGTCACAATTTTATGTGTCATGAAGTGACTTTTCCCTATAAAGAAACTCTAATACTGGTGCTAATTTTCCAGGAGAGGAGACTTAGTGGTTATCTAAGATGACACCATCTCGTCTAATTATCAGGAGCTAAAATAACTAGCTCCTAATTATTGGTTTATCTCTGCCACAAACTTTCATATGCAAAGCCCTTTTCCTTTAATATTCTCTCCAGAAGACATAAGAGGCCTTAAAAGAATCTTTCAGTGTGTGATAACTGGTTTCTTCAAATCGCCTTAGGCTTTTTTTCCTTATCTTTGTCTACTAAATTCAAGAAGTCAAAAAGGAAGAAAGCAGGGAGATGGAATCTGAAATTAGATTTGGAGATCTAGGCCTGCAGCTCTCCATGAAATATTTATTTCATTACTTATCCTTGGAAGCTTGCTAACCTAGTGTTTGTGAAACTCAGAAATCCATAATTTAGGAGTCCAGATGAGCTGATCTTACAAAGACCAACATCTGGCATAGAAGAACAGGAAAACTACTTGAATGTGTTTCCTTGATTTTAACCAAGAGAGTGAAAAACTGTGATATCTGGTCTGTTTTTAACAATTCTTTCCATCTATGCACTTTATTATATGTTGAAGACTATGCAAAATAGAGCTCTTATACGTCTTAAAAAAGATCCTAAGAATTATTGTTTCATTGAAGAACATTTACAGAACTGGAATTGATCACAACTGGTAAATGTTGCTCTTTATGGCCAAACTAAAAAATTCTTAGAAACACCAATTTCTGCAGTAACTAATAATTCTGAACTCAGACATGGACTATTCTAGAAAATAACTCTGGATCAATGATTCTAAACATAGCTCAAATACTCCAATGTCCAATGTGAAAGAAATAGGAAGAAACTAAAATAAACTGCATGCCCATCAATACATTTGCCCTGACATGTCTGCCACAGGTTTTGGGGACTTTTTAAAAAAATCATTGAGATAAAATTCACATACCAAACAGTTCACCCTTATAGGAGTGTACAATTTGGTGGTTTTTAACATGGCCATGGAGTTATGCAACTTTCACCACTATCTAATTTTAGAACATTTTCATCACCTCAAAAAGTGTTATTTTTAAAATTGTTTTGACTATTCTGGGTCCCTTACATTTTCATGTAAATTTTAGGATCACCATGTCCATTTCTACATAAATAGCAGCTGGAATTTTGATATTGCTTAGGTTGAATTTGTATATCAATTTGGCAAATATTGCCATCTTAATATTAAGTCTGCTTGTGACTTAATGGGATGTCGTCTCATTAATTTAGGTCTTAATTTCTTTCAAAAGTATTTCACAGCTTTCGGTGATAGGTTTTACATTTCTTTCATTACATTCATTCTGAAGTATTTTGTTCTTTTTGATACTATTGTAAAGGTAATTGTTTTCTTAACTTTATTTTAAAATTATTCATTGCTAGCGTATAAAAATACAATTGATTTTTTTACTGACCTTGTATCCTTCAATGTTTCTGACCTCACTAGATCTAATAATTTTTAATGAATTCCTTGTGATTTTCTATATATAAGATCATGTGATCACCAAATGTGGATATCTTTTATTTTTTCTTTCCAATTTAGATGTCTTTTATATCTTCTTGTTGACTAATTGCCCCTACTAGAACCTCCAATACAATGCTGAATAGAGTTGTCAAGAGCAGACACCCTTATCTTGTTCCTAATCTTAGAGGAACTCATTCTGACTTTTACCGTTAAGTATAATGTCAGGTGTGGGTTTTTTATAGATAGCATTGAGGAGGTTGGGGAAAGTCCCTCTGTTTCTAGTTTTTGAAACTGCGAGATCTGTCCATTGCTTAAAGTGGGGTGTTAAAGTCTCTATTATTGTATTGGGGTCTATCTCTCTCTTTAGCTCTAATAATATTTGCTTTATATATCTGGGTGCTCTAGTGTTGGAAGTATATATATTTACAATTGTTATATGCTTTTGCTGAATTGACTCCTTCGTTATTATATAATGACCTTCTTTGTCTCTTCTTACAGTTTTTGTCTTGAAATCCATTTTATCTTATGTAAGTATAGCTACTCCTGCTCTTTTTAGTTTCCATTGGCATGAAATATCTTTTTCCATTCCTTTATTTTTAGTCTATGTGTGTCTTTAATAGGTGACATGTGTTTCTTGTAGGCAGTGGATCATTGGGTCTTCTTTTTTCATCCATTCATCCAGTCTATGTCTTTTGATTGGAGAGTTTATTCCTTTTACATTCAATGTTATTATTGTTAAGTATAAACTTATACCTGCCATTTTGTTATTTGTTTTCTGGTTGTTTTGCGGTCTTCTCTTCCTTCTTTCCTTCTTTCCTCCCTTCCTGTCTTCCTTTTAGTGAAGGCAATTTTCTCTAGTGGTATGCTTTAATTTCTTGCTTTTCATTTTTTGTATATCCATTTTATGTTTTTTGATTTGAGGTTACCATGAGCCAGGCAAATACTATCTTATAACCCATTATTTTAAACTGATTACAACTTAGCACTGATTGCATAAATAAATAAACAGGCAAAAAGAAAACCGTTAGTTTAACTTCATTGTCCCCTGCTTTTTAACATTTTGTTGTTTCTCTTTATGTCTTATTGTACTGTCTATGCCTTGAAAAATTGCCATAGTTATTTTTGATTGGTTCACCATTTAATCTTTCTACTTAAGAAAAGTTTACACACCACAATTACGGTGTTATAATATTCTGTTTTTCTGTGTGCTTACTATTACCAACGAGTTTTGTACTTTCAGATGATTTCTCCTTGCTCATTAATGTCCTTTTCTTTCAGATTGAAGAACTCACTCTAGCATTTCCTGTAGGACAGGTCTGGTGTTGATAAAATCCCTCAGCTTTTGTTTCTCTGGAAAGTCTTTATTTCTCCTTCATGCTTAAGGATACTATCCTAGGGTAAAAGTTTTTTTCCTTCAGCTCTTTAAATATGTCATGCCACTCTCTCCTGGCCTGTGAGGTTTCCACTGAAAAACCTACTGCCAAATTTATTGGAGCTCCATTATATGTTATTTGTTTCTTTTCTCTTGCTGCGTTTAGAATCCTTTAGCCTTAACCTTTGGTAGTTTGATTATTAAATGCCTATAGGTAGTCTTTGGGTTAAATCAGCTTGGTGTTCTATAACCCTCTTGTACTTCAATGTTGATACCTTTTTCTAGGTTTGGGAATTTCTCTGATTTTATCCCTTCAAATCAAGTTTCTACCCCATCTCTTTCTCTACCTCTTCTTTAAGGCCAGTAACTGTTAAATTTGCCCCCTTTTGAGGCTGTTTTCCAGATCTTGTAGGTTTGCTTCATTCTTTTATATTCTTTTTTCTTTTAACTCTTCCGATTGTGTATTTTCAAGTAGGCTTTCTTCAAGCTCACAGATTCTTTCTTCTGCTTGGTCATTTCTGTTATTAAGAGATTTGGTGCATTCTTCAGCATGACAATTGCATTTTTCAACTCTAGAATTTCTACTTGATTTTTTAAATTACTTTAATCTCTTTGTTAAATTTATCTGATAGAACCCCTAATTCTTTCTCTGTGTTATCTTTAATTTCTTTGAGTTTTCTCAAAACAGCTATTTTGAATTTTTTTGTCTGAAGTGTCATGTCCCTGGTGCCTTTTATTTGGTGAGGTTGTGTTTTCCTGGATGGTGGTGATGCTTGCAGATGTTCTGTTAGTGTGTGGGCATGGCAGAGTTAGGTATTTATTGTAGTCTTCACAGTCTGGGCGTGTTTGTGCCTGTCTTTCTTGGGAAGGCTTTTTAGGTATTCAAGAGGACATGGGCCCTAAGCCCAATAACACTGTGGTTTTTGCAGACTTGAGAGGTATTGCTCTGGTGGTCTCAGATAAGATCAAGAAAATCTCTCTGGATTATCAGGCAGAGACTCTTGATCATTTTCTTTACTTTTTCCCAAACAAACAAATGGACTCAGTTTCTCTCTCCCCCCACCCCTCTCCCTCTGCTGAGCCATCTGAAACTGGGGGTGTGGCGATGCAAGCACCTCTGTGGCCACCACCACTGGGTGCACTGTGTCAGTGTCAGACCTGAATCCAGTACAGCCCTGGGCCTTGCCCAATATCCTTCCCTTCAGGGTGATGAATTCCCCCAGGCCCTGGGTGTATCCAGAAATGCTGTCTCAGAGCCAGAGATTGTAGTCAAAAACCTTAGCAATTTACATGCTGTTCTATTGCACTGCAGCTAAGCTGGGACTCAAACCACAATACAAAGTGTTTTCACTCTTCCCTCCCCTTTCCACGGGCAGAGGAACCTCTCCCTATGGCCACCACCACCACCTGTCCATGTGGGCTTCTGCCAGGCCAATGCCAATATTCACTTAGAGCATAAGGATTCTTTCATCAGCTTGCATTGAATGCTGCCAGGCTTGGGACTCGCCCTCCAGGGCAGTGGTCTCCTCTTTGGCCCAGGGCAGGTCTAGAAATGCTATCTAGAGCCTAGGCCTAGACTCAGGGACCCCAAGAGCCTGCCTGTTGCTCTACCTCACTGTGGCCAAGCTGGTACCTAGGGTACAAGACAAATTTCCCCTTCCTTTCCCTCTGCTTTTCTCATACAGGAGTCTTTCACTGTAGTCACCCCAGCTGGGAATGTGCTGGGTCACCCCTGAAGCCAGCTCATCTCAGAGCCCAAGGCCCATGGCGTATTCCCTGGGTATCACTGGTGGTTATTCAGGGCCCAAGGGCTCTTTAGTGAGTAGATGATGAATCCTGTTGGGACTGGGTCCTTCCCTCAAGGCAACAGGTTCTCTTTTGGCTCAAGGTGTGTGTCTAGAAGTGTCACCTAGGAGTTAGGGCCTGGAACAGGGTCCCCATGACTGTGGCTGGTGCCCTATCCTACCATGGCTGAGCTGGTATCCAAGATCCAAGACAAAGTTCTCTTTACTTTTTTGCTTTCCTTTCCTTAAGCAGAAGGAAGGAGTTTTTTTTGTTGTTGTTGTTGTTGTTGTTGTTTAAGAGCCAGAGTTTCCCTCTGTCACCCAAGCTGTAGTGCAGTGGTGTGATCTCGGCTCACTGCAACCTCTGCCTCCTGGGTTCAAACAATCCTCTTGGCTCAGCCTCCCAAGTAGCTGGGATTACAAGGGTGCGCCACCACATCTGGCTAATGTTTTTATTTTTAGTAGAGACAGGATTTCACCATGTTGGCCAGGCTGGTCTTGAACTCCTGACCTCAAGTGATCCACCCACCTCAGCCTCCCAAAGTGCTGGGATTACAGGTGTGAGATACTGCACTCAGCCAGGAAGGAGTCACTTTTGTCAAGCTGTACTACCTAATGTTGAGGGAGAAATGGCGCCAGCTGGTATCTCTCTAGTCATGTGTCACCCTAGTTCATTGGAATTACACCCAGCCAATGAACTCCTAGGATTGCAATTCCTAGGCAACTCCTAGATTACCAGGCAGAGACTCTTGTTCATTTTCTTTACTTTTTCACAAACAAATGGAGTCTCTCTCTCTCTCTCTGTGTAAGCCACCTGAAACTCAGCATATGGTCATACAAGCACCTCTGTGGCCATCACCATTGGGTACACTGTGTCAGACCTGAATCCAGCACAGGACTGGGCCTTGCCCAAGATCCTTCTCTTCAGGGTAAGGAGATCCCCCAGGCCCTGGGTGTATCAAGAAATGCTGTCTGGGAGCCAGAGAGCTCCCAGAAGCTGCCTAAGAGGTGCATAGGAATTGCAATCCTTGTGTCCTAGACTGCCTTTCAGATTTACCTAGGACCCCATTGCACTTTTGCCTGTGGTGACCAGGCTTGCCAAGAAACTTAACTTCCGACCACTGAGATGGGCAATTCCCCTCTGGCTAGGACTGGTCCAAATGCTCCCTTCATGCATAGGCGCTACCTAAGCCCAGCACAGGTTTGTTCTCTGCTGTGACAGAGCAGCACTGAGTTCAATGTAAAGGTCCCCAGTTGCTGCGCTCTCCCTCCCCAAAGTGCACTGATTCTCTCTCTGTGCCAGACAGCAGCTGCCTGGGTATGAGGGTGGGGTGGCATTAGCAATTCAAGACTCTTTATTCTACCCTCCTCAATGCTTCTATGATACGAAGTTAAAACCAGGCGCTGTGACTGCTCACCTGATTTTTGGTTCTTGTGATGTGTGCTTTTCTGTGTGCAAATAATTGTTAAAATTTGGTGTTCCAGTTGGGGGTTGAATGGTATAGCTTTGTGTCTCCACCCAAATCTCAGGTTGAATTGTAATTCTCAGTGTTGGGGAAAGGACCTGATGGAAGGTGATTGAATGATGTGAGTGGAATTTCCCCTTGCTGTTCTGGTGATAGAGGTCTCATGAGATCTGGTTGTTTGCAAGTGTGTAGCACTTCCCCCTTCACTCTCTCTCTCTCTCCTGCTGCCGTGTGAATATATGCTTGCTTCCACTTTGCCCTTCTGCCATGATTGTAAGTTTCCTGAGGTCTCCCAGCCATACTTCCTGTACAGCCTGTGGAACTGTGAGTCAGTTAAACCTCTTTTTTTTTTTCTTTTTTTTCATAAATTACCCAGTTTCAGGTAGTTCTTTATCGCTGTATGAGAACAGACTAATATAGCTTCTATTCTGCCATATTGTCCCACCCTTCCCTGATACTTTTTTCGTGGAAGATTTTTTATTAGTAATTCAATCCCTTTACATGTAATTCAGACTTTCTAATTCTTCTTGAGTCAATTTCGTTTGTTTTTTTTTTTTTTTTTTTTGAGACGGAGTCTCGCCCAGGCTGGTGTGCAGTGGCGCCATCTCGGCTCACTGCAAACTCCGCCTCCCGGGTTCACGCCATTCTCCTGCCTCAGCCTCCCGAGTAGCTGGGACTACAGACACCTGCCACCACGCCCGGCTATTTTTTTGTATTTTTAGTGGAGACGGGGTTTCACCGGGTTATCCAGGATGGTCTCGATTTCCTGACTTCTTGATCCGCCCGCCTCGGCCTCCTAAAGTGCTGGGATTACAGGCGTGAGCCACTGCGCCTGGCCTTCTTGAGTCAATTTCAGTAGTGTATGTTTCTCTAGCAATCTATCTTTTTTCTCTAAGTTATGTAACGTTTTGATCTACAATTATTTATAGCATTCCTTTATAATTCCTTTTATTTATTTGACAGTGACAGTGAAGCCTTCTCATTTATTTCTAATGTATTAATTTGAGGCTTTTTTACCCCTCTTGGTCTATCTGGCTATATCCTATAAATTTCGGCATGTTATCTTTTCACTGTCATTCTTATCAAAGTATTTACTAATTTCCCTTTGATTTATTCTTTGACCCATTGGCTATTTTAGTGTGTTGTTGAAATGATCTATACAACAAACCCCTGTGAGACAAGTTTATCTATATAACAAACCTGCACATGTACCCAAACCTAAAATGAAAGTTTTAAAAAAACAGTGTGGGCTGGCATGGTGGCTCACACCTGTAATCCCAGCACTTTGGGAGACTTAGGTGGGCGGATCATCTGAGGTCAGGAATTCTAGGATGGCAAAACTCTGTCTCTACTAAATTACAAAAATTATCCAGGTGTGGTGACAGGCGCCTGTAATCCTAGCTACACGGGAGGCTGAGGCAGGAGAATCGCTTGAACCTGGGAGGCAGAGGTTGCAGTGAGCCGAGATTGCACCATTGCACTCCAGCCTCAGCAACAAGAGCAAAACACCATATCAAAAAAAAACAAAAAACAAAAAAAAGTGTGTTGTTTAATTTTTACATATTTATAAACTTTCAAATTTTCTTCTATTATTGAATCTAATTTTATTTCCTTGTGGTTAGAGAACATACTTTGTATAATTGTAACCCTTTTAAATATATTAAGGTTCGCTTTATGGTCTAACACACAGTTAATTCTGCAAAATGTTTCATGTGCACTTGAGAAGAATGTGTGTTCTGCTGTTCTTGGGGGAGTGTTCTACAGATATCTGTTAGATCTAGCTTAGCTTAGTTTATAGTGTTGTTCATGTCTTTGATCTACTTTTCAGTCTTCTGGCTAGTTGTTCTATCCATTATCAAAAGTGCAATATTGAAGTCTCCAACTATTATTGTTGCATTGTTTATTTCTTCCTTTATTTCTGTTAGTTTTTGCTTCATGTATTGTGGGGCTCTGTTGTTAGATGCATATATGTTTAAAAATATTTTCTGTTCTTGATAGATTTACTATTTAATTACTGTAAAATACCCGTCTTTGTCTCTGCTAACATTTTTGTTATAAAATGCTGTTTTCTTACAATCACTACTGATATTTTGTCTGATACTATAGCTACTCCAGGGTTCTTTTTTTTTTTTTAAGCCGTTAGGGTTTTATTTTATTTATTTTATTTTTTTTTATTATACTTTAAGTTTTAGGGTACATGTGCACAACGTGCAGGTTTGTTACATATGTATACATGTCCATGCTAGTGTGCTGCACCCATTAACTCATCATTTAACATTAGGTGTATCTCCTAATGCTATCCCTCCCTCCCCTCCACCCCTCAACAGGCCCCTGTGTTTGGTGTTCCCCTGTCTGTGTCCATGTGTTCTCATTGTTCAATTCCCACCTATGAGTGAGAACATGCAGTGTTTAGTTTTCTGTCCTTGTGATAGTTTGCTGAGAATGATGGTTTCCAGCTTCATCCATGTCCCTACAAAGGTCATGAACTCATCATTTTTTATGGCTGCATAGTATTCCATGGTGTATATGTGCCACATTTTCTTAATCCAGTCTATCGTTGTTGGACATTTGGGTTGGTTCCAAGTCTTTGCTATTGTGAATAGTGCCGCAATAAACATACGTGTGCATGTGTCTTCATAACAGCATGATTTATAATCCTTTGGGTATATACCCAGTAATGGGATGGCTGGGTCAAATGGTATTTCTAGTTCTAGATCCCTGAGGAATCGCCACACTGACTTCCACAATGGTTGAACTAGTTTACAGTCCCACCAACACTGTAAAAGTGTTCCTATTTCTCCAAATCCTCTCCAGCACCTGTTGTTTCCTGACTTTTTAATGATGGCCATTCTAACTGGTGTGAGATGGTATCTCATTGTGGTTTTGATTTGCATTTCTCTGATGGCCAGTGATGATGAGCATTTTTTCATGTGTCTGTTGGCTGCAAAAATGTCTTCTTTTGAGAAGTGTCTCTTCATATCCTTCGCCCACTTGTTGATGGGGTTGTTTGTTTTCTTCTTGTAAATTTGTTTGAGTTCATTGTAGATTCTGGACATTAGCCCTTTGTCAGATGAGTAGGTTGCAAAAATTTTCTCCCATTCTGTAGGTTGCCTGTTCACTCTGTTGGTGGTTTCTTTTGCTGTGCAGAAGCTCTTTAGTTTAATGAGATCCCATTTGTCAATTTTGGCTTTTGTTGCCATTGCTTTTGATGTTTTAGACATGAAGTCCTTGCCCATGCCTATGTCCTGAATGGTATTGCCTAGGTTTTCTTCTAGGATTTTTTATGGTTTCAGGTCTAACATTTATGTCTTTAATCCATCTTGAATTAATTTTTGTATAAGGTGTAAGGAAGGGATCCAGCTTCAGCTTTCTACATATGGCTAGCCAGTTTTCCCAGCACCATTTATTAAATAGGGAATCCTTTCCCCATTTCTTGTTTTTGTCAGGTTTGTCAAAGATCAGATAGTTGTAGATATGCAGCATTATTTCTGAGGGCTCTGTTCTGTTCCATTGGTCTATATCTCTGTATTGATAAATGTACCATGCTGTTTTGATTACTGTAGCCTTGTAGTATAGTTTGAAGTCAGGTAGCGTGATGCCTCCAGCTTTATTCTTTTGGCTTAGGATTGACTTGGCAATGTGGGCTCTTTTTTGTTTCCATATGAACTTTAAAGTAGTTTTTTCCAATTCTGTGAAGAAAGTCATTGGTAGCTTGATGGGGATGGCACTGAATCTATAAATTACCTTGGGCAGTATGGCCAATCACGATATTGATTCTTCCTACCCATGGGCATGGAATGTGCTTCCATTTGTTTGTATCCTCTTTTATTTCATTGAGCAGTGGTTTGTAGTTCTCCTTGAAGAGGTCCTTCACGTCCCTTGTAAGTTGGATTCCTAGGTATTTTATTCTCTTTGAAACAATTGTGAATGGGAGTCCACTCATGATTTGGCTCTCTGTTTGTCTGTTATTGGTGTATGAGAATGCTTGTGATTTTTGCACATTGATTTTGTATCCTGAGACTTTGCTGAAGTTGCTTATTTGCTTAAGGAGATTTTGGGCTGAGACAATGGGGTTTTCTAGATATACAATCATGTCATCTGCAAACAGGGACAATTTGACTTCCTCTTTTCCTAATTGAATACCCGTTATTTCCTTCTCCTGCCTGATTGCCCTGGCCAGATCTTCCAACACTATGTTGAATAGGAGTGGTGAGAGAGGGCATCCCTGCCTTGTGCCCATTTTCAAAGGGAATGCTTCCAGTTTTTGCTCATTCAGTATGGTATTGGCTATGGGTTTGTCATAGATAGCTCTTGTTTTGAGATACATCCCATCAATACCTAATTTATTGAGAGTTTTTAGCATGAAGCGTTGTTGAATTTTGTCAAAGGCCTTTTCTGCATCTATTGAGATAATCATGTGGTTTTTGTCCTTGGTTCTGTTTATATGCCTGTACTGCATTTATTGATTTGCATATGTCGAACCAGCCTTGCATCCCAGGGATGAAGCCCACTTGATCATGGTGGATAAGATTTTTGATGTGCTGCTGGATTTGGTTTGCTAGTATTTTATTGAGGACTTCTGCATTTATGTTCATCAGGGATATTGATCTAAAATTCTCTTTTTGTTGTGTCTCTGCCAGGCTTTGGTATCAGGATGATGGTGGCTTCATAAAATGAGTTAGGGAGGATTCCCTCTTTTTCTATTGATTGGAATAGTTTCAGAAGGAATGGTACCAGCTCCTCCTTGTGCTTCTGGTAGAATTCAGCTGTGAATCTATCTGGTCCTGGACTTTTGTTGTTGGTAAGCCATTAATTATTGCCTCAATTTCAGAGCCTGTTATTGGTGTATTCAGAGATTCAACTTCTTCCTGGCTTAGTCTTGGGAGGGTGTATGTGTCGAGGAATTTATCTATTTCTTCTACATTTTCTAGTTTATTTGTGTAGAGGTGTTTATAGTATTCTCTGATGGTAGTTTGTGTTTCTGTGGGATCGGTGGTGATATCCCTGTTATCATTTTTTATTGTGTCTATTTGATTCTTCTCTCTTTTCTTCTTTATTAGTCTTGCTAGCAGTCTATCAATTTTGTTGATCTTTTCAAAAAACCAGCTCCTGGATTCATTAATTTTTTGAAGGGTTTTTTGTGTCTCTATCTCCTTCAGTTCTGCTCTGATCTTAGTTATTTCTTGCCTTCTGCTAGCTTTTGAATGTGTTTGCTTTTGCTTCTCTAGTTCTTTTAATTGTGATGTTAGGGTGTCAATTTTATATCTTTCCTGCTTTCTCTTGTGGGCATTTAGTGCTATAAATTTCCCTCTACACATTGCTTTGAATGTGTCCCAGAGATTCTAGTATGTTGTGTCTTTGTTCTCGTTGGTTTCAGAGAACATCTTTATTTCTGCCTTCATTTCGGTATGTACCCAGTAGTCATTTAGGAGCAGGTTGTTCAGTTTCCATGTAGTTGAGCAGTTTTGCGTGAGTTTCTTAATCCTGAGTTCTAGTTTGATTGCACTGTGGTCTGAGAGACAGTCTGTTATAATTTCTGTTCTTCTACATTTGCTGAGGAGTGATTTACTTCCAACTATGTGGTCAATTTTGGAATAGGTGTGGTGTGGTGCTGAAAAGAATGTATATTCTGTTGATTTTGGGTGGAGAGTTCTCTAGATGTCTATTAGGTCTACTTTGTGCAGAGCTGAGTTCAATTCCTGGATATCCTTGTTAACTTTCTGTCTTGTTGATCTGTCTAATGTTGACAGTGGGGTGTTAACATCTCACATTATTATTGTGTGGGAGTCTAAGTCTCTTTGTAAGTCTCTAAGGACTTGCTTTATGAATCTGGGTGTTCCTATATTGGGTGCATATATATTTGGGATAGTTAGCTCTTCTTGTTGAATTGATCCCTTTACCATTATGTGATGGCCTTCTTTGTCTCTTTTGATCTTTGTTGGTTTAAAGTCTGTTTTATCAGAGACTAGGATTGCAACCCCTGCCTTTTTTTGTTTTCCATTTGCTTGGTAAATCTTCCTCCATCCCTTTATTTTGAGCCTATGTGTGTCTCTGCACATGAGGTGGGTTTCCTGAATACAGCAAACTGATGGGTCTTGACTCTTTATCCAATTTGCCAGTCTGTGTCTTTTAATTGGAGCGTTTAGCCTATTTACATGTAAGGTTAATATTGTTATGTGTGAATGTGATGCTGTCATTATGATGTTAGCTGGTTATTTTGCTCGTTAGTTGATGCAGTTTCTTCCTAGCATTGATAGTCTTTACAATTTGGCATGTTTTTCAGTGGCTGGTACCAGTTATTCCTTTCCATGTTTAGTGCTTCCTTCAGAAGCTCTTTTAGGGCAGGCCTGGTGGTGACAAAATCTCTCAGCATTTGCTTGTCTGTAAAGTGTTTTATTTCTCCTTCACTTATGCAGCTTAGTTTGGCTGGATATGAAATTCTGGGTTGAAAATTCTTTCCTTTAAGAATGTTGAATATTGACCCCCACTCTCTCTGGCTTGTAGAGTTTCTGCCCAGAGATCAGCTGTTAGTCTGTTGGGCTTCCCTTTGTGGGTAACCCGACCTTTCTCTCTGGCTGCCTTTAACATTTTTTCCTTCATTTCAACTTTGGTGAATCTGACAATTATGTGTCTTGGGGTTGCCCTTCTCGAAGAGTATTTTTGTGGCATTCTCTGTATTTCCTGAATGCAAGTGTTAGCCTGCCTTGCTAGATTGGGGAAGTTCTCCTGGATAATATCCTGCAGAGTGTTTTCCAACTTGGTTCCATTCTCCCCGTCACTTTCAGGTACACCAATCAGATGTAGATTTGGTCTTTTCACATAGTCCCATATTTCTTGGAGGCTTTGTTCGTTTCTTTTTATTCTTTTTTTCTCTAAACTTATCTTCTCACTTCATTTCATTTATTTAATCTTTCATCACTGATACCCTTTCTTCCAGTTGATCAAATCGGCTACTGAGGCTTGTGCATTTGTCACATAGTTCTCGTGCCATGGTTTTCAGCTCCATCAGGTCCTTTAAGGACTTCTCTGCATTTGTTATTATAGTTGGCCATTCGTCTAATTTTTTTTCAAGGTTTTTAACTTCTTTGCCATGGGTTTGAACTTCCTCCTTTAGCTCGGAGTAGTTTGATCGTCTGAAGCCTTCTCTCAACTTGTCAAAGTCATTCTCCGTCCAGCCTTGTTCCATTGCTGGTGAGGAGCTGCATTCCTTTGGAGGAGGAGAGGTGCTCTGATTTTTAGAGTTTCCAGTTTTTCTGCTCTGTTTTTTCCCCATTTTTGTGGTTTTATCTACCTTTGGTCTTTGATGATGGTGACGTACAGATGGGGTTTTGCTGTGGATGTCCGTTCTGTTTGTTAGTTTTCCTTCTAACAATCAGGACCCTCAGCTGCAGGTCTGTTGGAGTTTGCTGGAGGTCCGCTCCAGACTCTGTTTGCCTGGGTATCAGCAGCAGAGGCTGAAGAACAGCAGATATTGGTGAACAGCAAATGTTGCTGCCTGATCGTTCCTCTGGAAATTTTGTCTTAGAGGAGTACCCGACTGTGTGAGGTGTCAGTCTGCCCCTACTGGTGGGTGCCTCCCAGTTAGGCTACTCAGGGGTCAGGGACCCACTTGAGGAGGCATTCTGTCTGTTCTCAGATCTCCAGCTGCATGCTGGGAGGACCACTATTCTCTTCAAGCTGTCAGAGAGGGACATTGAAGTCTGAAGAGGTTTCTGCTGCCTTTTGTTTGGCTATGCCCTGCCTCCAGAGGTGGAGTCTACAGAGGCAGGAAGGCCTCCTTGAGCTGTGGTGGGCTCCACACAGTCCTGTGCCCACTGTCCAACACACCCCAGTGAGATGAACCCAGTACCTCGGTTGGAAATGCAGAAATCACCCATCTTCTGTGTCACTCATGCTGGGATCTGTAGACTGGAGCTGTTCCTATTTGGCCGTCTTGGCTCCACCCCTCCAGGGCTCTTTTGGTTACTCTTTTCTTGGTATCTTTTTGCATCCTTTTGCTTTCAAGCTGAAACATATTTTTAATTCATTCTGCCAGAATCTGCCTTTTGATTGGAGTGTTGAATTTATTTAAAATTAGTATAATTACTGAGAATTATACTTAGTGATTAGTATAATTACTGATAAGGTAGGACTTTATATCTACCATTTTGCTATTTACTTTCCATATGTCTCACGTTGTTTTTTGCCATCTATTCCTCCCTTACTGATTTTTTTATGTTAAGTAAATATTTTCTGCTTTACTATTTTGATTCCATCATTTCTTTTGTGATATGTTTTTGAGTTTAGTTTCTTAGTGTTTGCCCTAAGAATTACAGTTAACATCTTAATGTATAAAAACGTGGTTTCCATTAATACCAATTTAATCTCAAAAGTATATAAAATTTTGCTCAAATATAATCCCATTTCCTCTCCTTTCCTTTGTGCTATTATTATAATACAAATGGTATTTTTTATACATTATAAAGCCATAAACACAGTTTTATAATTGAGATGAAGTCTCACTGTGTTGCCCAGGCTGCAGCACAGTGGTGCAATTTTAGATCCCTGCAGCCTCTGTCTCCCAGATTCAGGTGATTTGCCTGCCTCTGCCTCCCAAGCAGCTGGGATTATAGGCACACACCACCATGCCAGGTTAATTTTTGTATTTTAGTAGAGATGGGATTTCACCGTGTTGGGTAGGATGATTTGCCCACCTCAGCCTTCCAAAGTGCTGAGGTTACAGGTGTGAGCCACTGCACCTGGCCTTCAGTTATCTTTCAAATCAGGAGATAAAAGTGTTATAAATAAAAAATTTATTCTTACTGTCTTTTATGCTTACTTGTGTAGATACTTTTTCTTGTGTTCTTTATATCTTCATGTGGTTTTAAGTTACTGTCTGGTATTACATCATTTCAGCCCGCAGTACTCCCTTTAGTATTTCTTGTAGCAAGTTTCTTGTCTGCCAGCAAGAAACTCACTTTTTGACAAAATGTAATAGCATTTTAATTTCTTCTTTTTCTTTGCTTTTCTCTCTTTTTTTTTTTTTTTTTTTTTTTGATGGAATCTCACTCTGTTGCCTAGGCTGGAGTGCAGTGGCATGATCTCAGCTCACTGCAACCTCTACCTTCTGGGTTGAAGCAATTCTCCTGCCTCAGCCTCCCCAGTAGCTGGGATTATAAGCACACACCACCATGCCCAGCTCATTTTTGTATTTTTAATAGAAATGGGGTTTCACCATGTTGGCCAGGCTGGGCTAGAACTTCGGACCTCAAGTGATCCACCTGCCTTAGCTTCCCAAAGTGCTGGGATTACAGGCATTAGCCACCATGACTAGCCAATTTCTTTGTTTTTTAAGAATAATTTTGAAAGACATAGAATTCTTGGTTACAGTGTTTTTTCTTTTTGCACTTTGGGTATGTCATCCCGCTGCCTTCTGACCTCCATAGTTCCTAAGAAAGCAGCTATTAATTTTTTTTTTTTTCTGAGATGGAGTCTTGCTGTGTCGGCCAGGCTGGAGTGCAATGGTGTGATCTCGGCTCACTGCAAGCTCTGCCTCCTAGGTTCACACCATTCTCCTGCCTCAGCCTCCTGAGTAGCTGGGACTACAGTTGCCCGCCACCACACCCGGCTAATTTATTGTATTTTCAGTAGAGACAGGGTGTCATTGTGTTAGCCAGGATGGTCTCAATCTCCTGACCTCGTGATCCACCTGCCTCGGCCTCCAAAAATGCTGGGATTACAGGCATGAGCCGCCACACCTGGCCGAAAGCAGCTGTTAATCTTATTGAAGGTTATTGCTCGTGATGAATCGCTTCTCTCTTGCAACTTTCAAGACTTTGTTTAGCTTTGGCTTTTGACAGTTTGATTATAAAGTGCCAAGTGTATAAGTATAAAAGACAGTTATAATTGGTTATAGTGTGCCAAGTGCAGATCTGTTTGAGTTTACCCTACAGAGTTTGTTGAGTTTCTAGGATATGTAGATTAACATTCTTCATCAAGTATGGAAGTTTTCAGCCATTATTTCTTCAAAAATTCTCTTCTACTTTCTCTTCTGTCTTTTAGGGACTCCCTTTGTGCATATGTTGGTAATATATGGTGGTGTGCTATGGTTCTCTATGGGTCTGTTAGTCTTATGTTATTCTTTTCTGCCTCCCTTTTTTCACTGGATAATCTCAATTGACTTTGACTTTTCTCCCAGTTTTTGATTCTTCATTCTGATAGCATGTATCTGCTGTTGAGCTCTTCTAGTGAATTTTTCATTTCCACTAATGTACTTTTCAACTCCAGAATTTCTGTTTGTTTTTTATTTATATTTTCTGATTTCCCTATTGACAATCTCTTAGACATTATACACATACTTTCTTTTTTTTTTTTTTTTTTTTTTTGAAACGGAGTCTTGCTGTCTCCCAGGCTGGAGTGCAGTGGCACGATCTCGGGTCACTGCAAGCTCCACCTCCTGGGTTCATGCCATTCTCCTGCCTCAGCCTCCCGAGTGGCTGGGACTACAGGCACCCACCACCATGCCCTGGTAATTTTTTTTTATTTTTTATTTTTAGTCAAGATGGGGTTTCACCATGTTAGCCAGGATGGTCTTGATCTCCTGACCTTGTGATCCGCCTGCCTCGGCCTCCCAAAGCGCTGGGATTACAGGCATGAGCCACCACACCCAGCCACATACTTTCTTAAAAGTCTTTAGTTGTTGTGTTCTTTCATTCTTCTGATGAGCTAATTTAGGTTTTGCCTATTAAATCCAATGTATAGGCCCCTTCAGGGACAATCTTTTTTGACTTATTTTTTCTCTCTGTGTAAATGTCATACTTTTCTGTTTCTTTATATTTCTCATAATTTTTTCTATAAACTAGATATTTTAAATAATGTAATATGACAACCCTTATAATCAGAGTCACATTTTTAAGGGTTTCTTTTTAGTACTGTCCTTCTTGCTGTTGATGCCATTTGTTTGTTTAGTGACTTTCCTAAATGACTACAGTTTGTATTCTTTGTTGCATATGGCTACTGAAGTCTCAGTTTGGTTAGCTTTGTAGTCAGTTAATGATTGGCTAGAGAGTTCCTTAAATGCCTTGAACAATTAAATCTCCCATCCCTTGCTGGTTGGCTTTGTCAACCTATTTGTGCCTGCCTTCAATATTCTGTGACATTTTACTCCTGCTTTAGCTTTCACTTCCTGCTTGCTTTGGGCCTCAGGATCAGCTAGAGATAAGAGATTAGGGCCTTCTCTGGTCTTTTACGAGCATGCCTACAGCTCTGCACATGCATGTGACCTTCTAGATTCCCTGGAGTATATTAAAGCTGTTCAAAACTCCCAATGGGGTTTCATTCTACTGCTTTTCCTTTTCAATTTTTTAGTTAGCTTTTTGTTTCCCCAACTGATATCCTCACCTCTGACAGCTATGATGTTAAATGATGACTGCTGATTGTTTTCAGCAAATGCCTGATGGAAAAGGCTGTTTGGACTGAGAAACTCTGAATCAGGTCAAATAAATATAACCTCTGTAAGTGGGGGATTTCCAAAGAGTTGCCAAACAGGTAAAATTGGAAAATCTTCTAGGAATTATGCTTTTGGGGACCTCTAAACTCATTATGTCCCCTCTAGTGGCTGCTACCCTAATTGTGATGTTGTTGGTTCTCAAGGCTGCCACAAAATTGGGGCAAACATGATGGGTTATAGAAAGTTAAAATACCACAAAACTCACTGTTCTTACTGAGTGTCAGCCATTCTTCTTCATAAATTCTCCTTGGGTTGTTGCAAAGGAATAGTAATTAACTTCATTAATTAATTTCCAGAGTTCAGTTTTGAAAAAGTTGATTTTGACAACTTTTTGTCAGTGTTCTCATTGCTTTTATGGATAAGCAGATTTTCGGAGGCCCTTGCTCTTCACTGATCTGGAAGTTCTTCACATAGTTATTTGTACACAGAGGACTGACGTAACTATGTTTGATTATAGTATGTTATGCAGGTGCCCCTAATTTGGTCTCAATCCCAACATATGCATTCACTGCACCAACAAAGGAAGTGATTCATGAGGACCTAGACCCTTATCTGACAAAACAGGATCACTTCTTACTGGATGCAGAAAAGACTCAGTTGTGAGTAGAAAGCTTCGTGACTTCCAATGATTTTATAGCAGGGGGAGTTTCCAAAGGCCTCTTAATACCAGATCTGGCTTTCCCCATGGGCAAAGCATTCTTCAACAAACTTAAATACGGATAGCAAGTATTTCAACACCCTGAGTGTTCTATCACTGACACATGATGAGTTTCTGTGCCTGGGTTTCTAATAAGAATTTTTATTTTAAAAAATAAAAAGAAATTCTTTTTCCCAAGTATCTGGGGCAAAGATATGAATTATAACTCTTGAGGAATTTGACATTTTTGAAGAGTAAGAATATGTTTTGTCCCCAGAGTGTAAGGACAGTGATTCTGAGGAGCTGTTAATTTAAATTGGAGACGTTTGTAAAGAACATAAAGTAAAGATGTGAATACTGAGAATCCTGTTCATGAGTCAACTTTAAAGTTTGTCCAAAAATTAGCATTTGAGACATTTAGGTTTTCTCTAAGGTAAAAATATATGTCATGCATTCACAAGCAACCACAAGTTTATTAAAGAATAGCCAGCATTCTGTTTTCTAGGGGAGGACAAAGCAAATGGCCGGAATGACTCTGGGGGAAAAAGGGAGTAAGACACGAAGTGGGAGCATTCACAGTTCAAAAAAGAAATAGTAAAATAGATCTATTGGAATGCATGACAAAGACCTGAATAGCCAGAAAGGTCTATAAATTACTATACACAGATCACTGTCACTGAAGAATCCATTGATTGCAAAATATGATAATTTCTGAAATAGAAAGCTGAATAATACGTTTCTAAGTTGGGAAAATGGGTGCCAGCTTCTGAAAGAGGAAAACTTTTAAGAACAGAGCAGCATCTATGCCTTATTTATTTAATTTTGGTTGTTATAGAAAACAGCAAGGAAGGAATAAGTTGAATTTAGCTGATAGTATTCAGAGCTAAGATAAAGTGGACCGTTATAAGAAATGAAGCAGCATCATCAGAGATATGTGGTCCCCAAAGCATGAGGGTCTAAGTGGCGAGGACACCTGGTTACGCTTTTCTGGCTTCTGATCCGGGATCTATTACCATACTCTAATTATAGAACTCATTGCCAAAGGTTGAAGAAATACAGCTGTTGGAGTTATTTAGAATAAGAGCTTAAGTATTTAAGTACAATGCCATTTACCAAGAAGTATATTGTGTTTCTTAATGCCATGAAACTAAAACACAGCCGCTGAGAAACAGACACATTTTTGTAAGTCCAGATGGCTTTTTCCTCTCTTTTCACCCCCCCCGTTCTCTTCACATTGCTGGGAACCTGTCTTTCTACTGGGTTATTTTTCAAATATGCTGGATGTTGATTTGTGCATTGTGTTCTCTCCTTTTGTTTTCTACTCCTTTTATCCCTTTAATAATTTTAAATATATTCAATTTACTGTCTCACTCATAGGTTTATCAGAAGTCCTTATGGTTCTAATCCTACCATTTTATTTTTGTTGTTTTGTTTATCTGTTTGCTGATTCTTGCTCCAAAGTGGATGTATGATTGTGTAGTTATTTTAAATAGGGTTTGTTTTATGCATATGCATGTAAATTCCATGTTGCCTGGGTAACTGGAGTGTCCTTCCAGGGTGGGTTTTATGTTCCCTTCCCAGGCAATCCAAGTGTACCACTGGGCCATAAGAGTTTCTATTATTTTCTTATCGGGTGGGAGGAGGGAAAGACAGGGGAGTTATGGGTTCTGTTCCACTTGAGTAGTAACAATTTGACTATAAGTCTACAAAGGGTGCAAGTTCAAAGCTTTGATTTGTGTTATGAAATGATTTTTTAAATATAATTTTGCATTTTTAGTTATGGATACTTAATAGTTATCCATATTTATGGGGTATATGTGATATTTTGATACAAACATACAGTGTGTAATGATCAAATCAAGGTAATCGGGGTATCCATCACCTCAAGCATTTATTATTATTTCTTTGTGTTAGGAACATTGCAGTTTCACTCTTTGAGTTATTTTGAAATACACAATAAATTATTGCTAACTACAGTCACTCTATTGTCCTACCTAACTGTAGATCTTGTTCCTTCTATCTAACTGTATTTTTGTACCCATTAACCATCTTCTCTGTATCCCCCTCTCCCCACTACCCTCCCAAGCCTTCGCTGACTATCATTGTACTTTCTCAGGAAATTTTCATTTAACTGTTTCCCATGCAAAGCCAAGATACAGAAATTTCGCACATTGCTGGCAGGATCATAAAATGGTGCCACCACTTTGAAGAAGAGGTTGGCAATACATTAAAAAGTTAAACACAGGGTTTTCTTATGACCCCGCAATTCTGCTCCTAGATGTATACCTGTAGTAAACGACAACGATCACCTGTAACTGAACGTTTATAGCAGCATTATTTATAATAGCCTATAAGTGGAAATAACCCCAAATGTCCGTCAACTGGTAAATGGATCAATAAAATGTGGTATATCCAATAAATGGAATATTATTTGACATAAAAGGAATTAAGCATTGATATATGCTACAATATGAATGAACCTTGAAAACCTTATGCTAAATGAAAGAAGCCAACCCCAAAGGCCATATTGTATGATTCCACTTATTTGGAATATTCAGAATAGGCAAGTCTGTACAGAATGAAAATAAACTAGTGGTTGCCGTGGGCTAGGGGGAGGACAAAACAGGGAGTGACAACTACAGGGTACCAGGTTTCTTTTAGGGATGATGAAAACATTCTGGGATTAGAGAGTGGTGATGTTTGCACAGCTCTTTGAATATGCTAAAAACCACTGGGTTGTACATTTGAAAATAGTGAACTTTTTGGTATGTGAATTATATCTCTATAAAGCTCTTTTTAAAAAAAATCATACTCATTAGACTGTGTTAAAGGTGAGGATAAAAACGGACAACAGTCCCACAATTTAAACCCCTCTGCCCCGGGAACAATTTAATATACTTCCTTCTTGTATTTTATGATGTGTATATTTTATTATTTCTTGTCAGCATATAAATATAACTTTGTGTTCTGATTTTTTTTATTTCACATTAGTCCTAAGCATTTTTTTTCAGTTTGCTTCCTAGTCTTGCTAACTATCTTCAACAATAATCACTTAATTTCCACAGGTGGAAGTACCACATTTTATTTAACAGTTCCTCTATTTGTTACTTGATTTCTTTCCATTTCTTTGCTATAATAAAAAATGCCATCATAAGTATCTTTGTGCGCATAGTTTTTATCAGTTATTTCCTTAAAGATTTTAAAGAGCAAAATGTTAATGCTGTGTGAAAGTTTTTGATCATTTCCTGATGCGTGATTAATATTGCCAAATTTTATTCCAAAGGAATTTTTCTATTTTATCGTTTGGGATGAAACACATTCCACTAAGTATTATATAGTTGAGTAACTACATTGCCACTAACATAATATGCAGAGGATTTTCTGCAGACCCCATGTGTGAAAATTCACCCCAGAACTTTGAGAAGTTGACCATGTGCCACTGAGTGGGTGAGAGCAGGCATGAAATTGGTTATGAACAGGTGAATTGCATGACTGACTAACCAAGCCTCTCTGTCTCTTCTTTAATTAATCAAAAGCCCTTTATAAGAATCATGTTGCAGAGGAGCCCATCACTTATAGAGCAAGGAAGGCACATTATACCAGGAATTAGGAAAGGATAGAGGATAAGGTAGAGCAAGGAAAACAGATCAGACTGTCATTTCAGGGCAAGATTCTATTTCCATGGGCATGGAGACTTCACATCATGGCAATACCCTATACGGCTTCCTGTCTGGGCATTGAAATCATCAGAGTACAAGCTTATTTTCTGAGGCCTACTCTTTAAAAAAGTTCTGTAATTGCTGAGGGAACCAGGTTCCTTTGTGCCAAGTCCCTGCAGACTTTGGAAGTCACATTTGGAAAATACCCACCCCTAGCCAAGAGTTCTCAACAAGCTTTCATAAAGGAGAGTTTTGTCATTGATCTAAGTATTCCATCTGACCATACACATCATATGCTGGCCCACAGGCCCCTTTGAGCCTAAAAAAGGAATGATTTTCTTACTTATTTCAATGCAGAGCTGAGTCTAAGACCCAATTCTAGGTGGTCCACCAAAAACAAATGGTGGTGTCAAGTAGAACAACTGGCATCTTTTGCAATATGAGCTCTCCGGGAGAGAAGCTTAAGGCAAATCACCAACTGGCATAGCACTCTAATTTCTGACAGGTGTATTAATCACAGTGTTTCATTTCCACATGCCCACACCCTCATTTCACTCTTGCATACATAACTGATGCACGTAGTTCATAGTTCTTATCGGTAGGTGTAATCTCCAGGGTAGATTCAGGTAGAATTTTGACTGACTGACCTCTAAAGTAGTTACATGCTCATGTGGCTTTCAGACTCATTCTAGGAGGAGTCTACATTTCTGCCATAAGTGAGAAGATGGTTGCCTTATACCACTGCTTTCTTTTTTTTTTAACATTTCAAAGGTCTGAGGGTTATATTTTTCTTGCCATCACAGCTTTTGGGGAAAGTTCCTATAATTTATCCATACTATCTCTGAATGTAGGGTATCTTGTTTATAATTTTTAATGTTTTCAGAATCCATTTTGACTCTACATCTTTGAATATATTCATTTGAGAGTCTCCTCCTGCAATCCTGTTCTGCAGCTTTTTTCTTTCATTCAATTCGACTGCTTGTATATCCATCTGCAAACATGGAATCATTTCCAACTACTAATATTGAAATGGCAAATCAGGCCAGGTGCAGTGGCTCACACCTGTAATCCTAACACTTTGGGAGGCTGAAGTGGGCAGATTTCCTTAGCTCAGGAGTTCGGGACCAGCCTGGGCAACATGGTGAAACTTCATCTCTACTAAATACAAAAAATTAGCTGGGCATGATGGAATGCACCTGTAATCCCAGCTCCTGGGAAGACTGAGGCACGAGAATCTCTTGAACCCAGGAGGCGGAGGTTGCCATGAGCTGAGATTAATTTATTCAACAGTGTTTTAACATTGAGTACCTCCTGTGTTTCCTTCACTCTGCTGAGCCAGTAGTAAACAAAAATAAATTGCCTCGCTATCTTCATGAACTTATAGTCCAGTAGAGGTACCAGAAAAGCAATAAGGATAAGACTTTTTAAAACAACTACAAAATTGTAACTACTATAAATGCTCTGAAGGAAAGGTCTGTGGTGCTGGGAGGATGTGTGAGAGGAGGATATGACCTGGACAGGGAAACCTTTTCTGAGAAAGTGACACTGCCCTGGGACATGAAGGATAAATGGGGTTACTTATGTGAATGGAGAAGGGGAGATAAGATGTCCAAGGCAGTGGGAACAGCATGTGCAAGCTTTGTCATAGGAGCTGAAAGTCTCCAAGACTCTGAAGAAAGGCCAGTGTGGCTAGGAGAAATACCTAATGTAGATGACATGTTGATGGGTGCAGCAAACCACCATCCACCATGGCACATGTATACCTATGTAATAAAGCTGCACATTCTGCACATGTATCCCAGAACTTAAAGTATAATAATTAAAAAAAAAAAGAAAAGCCAATGTGGCTGAGGTATGTGGAAAAAATCAGAAGTGTGGAAGGAGATGAGTTTGGAGCAGTGGCCATATTAATATTTGTCTTCATCCTAGGAACAGTTACATTAATATCAATTGTCACTGTCTTAGAGCTGCAAATGTTGATAATATATAACCATTAGAATCATTAAGCTATTGATTTTGCAGTATCCAATAGCAAATTTGAATTTAAAACCCCATATGGACTAAAGCAATTACAGGTGTTATACTGGCTGTTTGCATATGACTTTTCTTGCATTTGCAATTGAAAATACTATTTTTAAGTACCCAATAAAGTTTTTTGATTCTATATTTCCCCTGCCTAATCTTTTATTGTAGTGGTACCTAGCATAGTGCTTCATGCTTAGTTGATGCTCAATAAATGCTTGCAGAATAGTGAGAAAAACAGTGAGTTTGAGGCTGCAATGTGAAGAAATCATCAAGAGAGCCATGCTACTATGTTCATCTACAAATTCATTTGTGATACAACAAAAGATAAAAAGAGTGGAGCTATGAAGACTGTTTCAAATTCAAGTGCGTTGCTCTCTGAGTCATTACTACTTCTGCAATTGACTTCTGCATTCTAAAATGACTCCTTCTCTTTTCACATTCGTTGTATAGCTGTTATCTGGTTCGGGTGTTGACTGATGTAATCAGAGTAGACAGTACACCCATCTGTTTCAAAGATGTCTCTTGCCGTGGGAATGTTAGAGTATGAAACATCAAACAGCATTGCAATAGATCCCTCACTCCCGGGTTGAAGATAATTGTTTCCCCAGAGTAGTGGGAGGCTTTATAATAACTTGGCTAAAACCTGTGAATCTAGTTAAGCTTATTTCAGTTCTGCAGACCTTCATGGAATGGTTTCTATATGCAAGACACTCCCTATGTGAGCCGAGAGATACAAAGATGAATGTGCTGTAACTCCAGCCCTTTAGAGGAACTCAGAATTTCATGCATAAACATAACTCTAATTCAAAGCAGATGTGATACTTGCTATAGAAATTAGACACTTGAAGAGCTTTGTTAATGAATGGGAAAGAGCTCTAGTTGTAGATACAGTTGGTGTCTTAGTCCCAATCCACTTATATTTTAACCACATTTTTTACTCAACAATACCCATTAAGTCCTAATTTTTGTGTTTAGTAAAAGGATAAGACATTTCTAGCCATGGAGGAGCTCACAGCCTTTGATGAAAATATATGAATAGATATATATTTTAGTATGATAAAATGTGGCAACTATTCATATGATATCAGAGTTATGTGTATAATTCTAGGGAAGCACAGAGGGAAAAGCCTGGAGCACAGGGTGGAGCTGAGACCATTTTTCAGTGGAGCTGGTAGGAGCTGGGTACTAAAGGATGAGTTGGCAAGGGACAGGTCAGGTGAGGGAGGAAGGATACTGAAGGCAGTGGGAAGAAAAATGTGCAAGACTCAAAGAAGTGAAAGCTTGCCATGCCTGGGGAATGACTAGTCATTCTAGACTCAAGAAGTATAGTGTGTGTAAAGGAGATAGAAGGAGGAGATGCTAGACTGTTTGCTGAAAGGAAAATTTTAACCTGCCTTAGGGAGTTTAGACATTATCTTATAGGGCACCTATAAGTCAGAGAAAATTGTAGGCAGTGGCATGATCTAATTCATATTGTAGAGGATGCATAGAAGAGAGGAAGCTGAAGGCAGGAGACCGAGCTAGAGACAAATGCACTGACCTCATGGGAATACACTGACCACAGGTGAGGGCAGGACTAGAGAAGCAGCATCATTGTTGCTGTCCACCTGTTTCAGTATCCCATGCAGGCATAAAAGGAAACAGTATTTTGCTGTTTCTCTGTTTTTGATTTGGCTGTCATAATACATGCAAATAAAATGCAGCATGTATTAGATTCCCCCAGAGATTTGTTCTGTGTAGTTAAATTAGACTGTTAATTTTCTAAAAGAACCAGAAACAAATTCAGCTAATCATGAACATGAATAAGATTTTCAGCGCCTGTATGCAAAATGAGGATAATAATGAAACCTTCCTCATGGGGCTGGCGGATGATTAAATGAGATGACATCTGCAGAGCACTTGACACTGTACTGGCACGTAGTTGACACACAAAACGTGTTAGCTTTTATATGAATGGGTGTCATGAGATCTGATGGTTTTAAAAATGGGAGTTTCTCTGCACAAGACCTCTCTTTGCCTGCTGCCATCCATGTAAGACATGACTTGCTTCTCCTTGCCTTCTGCCATGATTGTGAGGTCTCCCCAGCCATGTGGAACTGTAAGTCCAATAAATCTCTTTCTTTTGTAGAAAAAAAAGTGTTAGCTATTATAATCCATTCACTGAATAGTTAATAAACATCTAGTCTGAACCCTCAGACACTGAGGCACAAAGTCATGAAGAGAACAAAACCCTGCTCTCCTTAGTCTCATAGTACTTTGGCAGAAAACACTATATAAAGAAATGATTAAAAGAGTGGGGCAAGTACAAATAAAGGGTATGAGAAGGATGTTAGAGGTTCTAGAAAAGGATATATTCACCTCTGACTAGAGGGACTAAGTACAGGAGCTTTTGGGGAAAGGACCATTTTGAGCCTAATCACAAAGAATAATTGAGAAGGACATTCCAAGTAGTTGCATAAAGGCTTCCTACTCAAAACAGATTCACCAAACTAGCAACATCAGAATCAGCAGCACTTGGGAATTTGTAACAAATGTGAAATCTCAGGGCCTGCACCAGACCTACAGAATCTGCATTTTAGCAAAATTCCCAGATGACCTGTGTGCATATTAAAGCTGGAGAAGCAGGTACAACGATGTAGAAGTGGAAATGAACTAAATAAGTACAGAAAGTATGTTTATTTGCTGAATCCAAATGACTCATATAAAAAGATCAAAACCTAGCAGATGAAAAATTGATGTTTTCCTTCTAAAAAAATGTTTATTTTAGGTTCAGGGGTATATGTGCAGGTCTGTTATGTAGGTAAACTTGTTTGTTGTACAAATTATTTCAACACCCAGATACTAAGCCTGGTACCCAATAGTATTTTCTTCTAATCCTCTCCCTTCTCTCACCCTCTCACCTCAGGTAGGCCCCAGTGTCTGTTGTACCCTCTTTCTATCCGTAGGTTCTCACCATTTAGCTCCCACTTGTAAGTGAGAACATGCGGTATTTTGTTTTCTGTTCCTGTGTTAGTTTGCTAAGAATAATGGCCTCTTGCTACATCCATGTTCCTACAAAGAACATGATCTCATTCTTTGTGTGGCTGCATAATATTCCATGGTGTATATTTATCATTTTTTTTTTTTTTTTGGCAGAGTCTCACTCTGTCACCCAGGCTGGAGTGCAGTGGCACGATCTTGGCTCACTGCAATCTCCACCTCTCAAGTTCAAGTGATTATCCTGCCTCAGCCTCCCAAGTAGCTGGGCTTACAGGTGTGTGCCACCATGTCCAGCTAATTTTTGTATTTTTAGTGGAAACAAGCTTTCACCATGTTAGCCAGGCTGATCTCAAACTCCTGACCTCAGGTGATCTACCCACCTAGGCCTCCCAAAGTGCTGGGATTACAGGTGTGAGCCACCACACCTGGCCATATTTACTACATTTTCTTTATTCAATCAGTCATTAATGGGCATGTAGGTTGATTCCACATCTTTGCTATTGTGGATAGTGCTACAATGAACTTACATGCACATCTGTCTTTATGATAGGATGATTTATAGTCCTTTGGGTATATACACAGTAATGGGATGGCTAGTTCAAGTTGTATTTCTGTTTCTAGCTGTTTGAGGAATCACCACACTGCTTTCCACAATGGTTGAACTAATTTATACTTCCTATAACAGTGTTTAAGCATTCCCTTTCCTCCACAACTGTATTAGTCCATTTTCCCCTTGCTAATAAAGGCATACTCAAGACAGGGCGATTTACAAAGGAAAGAGGTTTAATGGAGAACTCACAGCTGCATGTGGCTGGGGAAGCCTCACAATCATGGTGGAAGGCAAGGAGGAACATGTTACATCTTACGTGGATGGTGGCAGGCAAAGAGAGAGCTTGTGAAGAGAAACTCCTGTATTTAAAACCATCAGATCTCGTGAGACTCATTCACTATCACAAGAACAGCACAGGAAAGACACGCCCCCATAATTTAATCACCTCCCACTGAGTTTCTCCCACAACATGTGGGAATTGTGGGAGTTACAATTCAAGATGAAATTTGGGTGGGGACACAGCCAAACCATATAGCAACCTTGCCAGCATCTGTTATTTTTTGACATTCCAGTAATAGTTGTTCTGACTGGTGTGAGATGGTATCACATTGTGGTTTTGATTTGCAAGAGAAATTGGAATTTTTCTCTTCCATAATTAAATTATTGAACTTAACACTTAAATGAACTTATATGCCTAAATAACCAGTGGATCAAAGAAGAAATTACAAGGAAATTAGAAAATAATTTGAGATGGATGAAAATGAAACACAATCTATCAACTGATGGGATGCAGCTAAAGCAGCTATTAGAGGAAAATTTATAACTATAAATGCTTACATCAAAAGAGAAGAAATATCTCAAGTCAATAGCCTTACTTTCCTCGTTAAGATACTGGGGAAAAAAGAGCCAATGAAACCTAGAGTATGCAGAAGGAAGGAAACAATCAAGATTAGAGCAGAAATTAAGGAACTAGAGAATAGGAAATACAAAAAAAAAATCAATGAAACTAAAAGTTGGTTCTTTTAAAAGATGAACAAAATCAACAAACTTTTAGCTATACTGACCAGAAGAATGAGAAGACTCATTACTAAAATCAGGAATGCTTAACAACATGCAGAGAACATAGTAGACACTCAATAAAAATGAAAAAATATATAAGTGGATGTGTCATGAAAATATATGGTTATTCTCAAAATATTAAAGTTTTAAAATTATCTGTTAGCAGATGAATATGAAATAATTAGAAGTGAATGAAAGAAAATAAGCTGTGGGACAGAATTGCTGGAAAAGAATTTCCAATGAATATATTCAACAAAGCAGATGCATGTACATAGATCAGTAGGCTTACTATTTTTCAAATGGCAATACTTCCCAAATTGATCTTGGATTCAACAAAATCTTGATCAAAAACCCAGATGGATTTTTTTTTTTACAGAAATTGGCAAACTCATCCAAATATTCATATAGAAATGAAGGAGACCCAGAAGAGTCAAAACAATCTTCAAAAAGAAGAACAAAGCTATAGAACTTACGTTTTTCAACTTCAAAACTTACTACAAAGCTATAGTAATCAAGACAGTGTGATACTTGCCTGAGGATAGACATAGATCAATAGAATAGATTTGAGAGTTCAGAAATAAACCTTTACATTTATGGTTAATTGATTTTTGACAAAGGAACCAAGACAACTCAATGAGCAAAGAGTGGTATTTTCAAGAAAGAGTTAAATTGAGCTTGTGGAAGTAAAGAGTAGAATAGTGGTTATTAGAGGCTAAGAAGGTTTAGAGAGGGAGGAGGCTAGGGAGAGGTTGGTTAATGGATATAAAATGACAGCTAGAGAGAAGGAGTAAGTTCTAGTGTTCTGTGGCACTGTTAGGTGAATATGGTTAGTGACAATTTAGTTTATATTTCCTTTTTTTGTTCATTTGTGTTTATTTTTTATTCTTTTTGTATTGTACTTTAAGTTCTAGGATACATGTGCAGAATGTTCAGGTTTGTTACACAGATACACATGTGCCGTGGCGATTTCTACACCCATCAACCCGTCATCTAGGTTTTAAGCGCTGCATACATTAGGAATTTCTCCTAATGCTGTCCCTCCCCTTGCCCCCTACCCCCTGAAACGCCCCAGTGTCTGATGTTTCCCTCTCCATGTCCATGTATTCTCATTGTTCAGCTCCAACTTATGAGTGAGAACATGCAGTGTTTGGTTTTCTGTTCCTGTGTTACTTTGCTGAGAATCATGGTTTCCAGTTTCATCTGTATCCCTGCAAAGGACATGAACTCATTCTTTTTATGGCTGTATAGCATCCCATGGTGTATTTGTGCCACATTTTCTTTCTCCAGTATATCATTGATGGGCATTTGACTTAGTTCCAAGTGTTTGCTATTGTGAATAGTACTGCAATACACATTCGTGTGCATGTGTCTTTATAGTAGAATGACGTATAATCCTTTGGGTATATACCCAGTAATGGGATTGCTTGGTCAAATGGTATTTCTGGTTCTCAATTTTTGAGGAATCTCCACACTGTCTTCCACACTGGATAAACTAATTTACACTCCCACCAATGGTGTAAAAGCATTCCTATTTCTTCACACCCTTTCCAGCATCTGTTCTTTCCTGACTTTTCGATGATCGCCATTCTAACTGGTAGGAGGTGGTATCTCATTGTGGTTTTGATTTGCATTTCTCTAATGACCAGTGATGATGAGCTTTTTTTATGTGTTTGTTGGCCACATAAATGTCTTCTCTGGAGAAGTGTCTCTTCATATCCTTTGCCCATTTTTTGATAGGGTTGTTGTTTTTTTCTTGTAAATTTATTTAAATTCCTTGTAGATTCTGGATATTAGCCCTTTGTCAGATGAATAGATTGCAAAATTTTCTCTCATTTTGTAGGTTGCCTGTTCACTCTGATGATAGTTTCTTTTGCTGTGCACAAGCTCTTTAGTTTAATTAGACCCCATTTGTTGATTTTGACTTTTGTTGCCATTGCTTTTGGTGTTTTAGTCATGAAGTCTTTGCCCATGCCTATGTCCTGAATGGTATTGCCTAGGTTTTCTTCTAGGGTTTTAGGTCTTACATTTAAGTCTTTAAGCCATCTTGAGTTAATTTTTGTATAAAGTGTAAGGAAGGGGTACAGTTTCAGTTTTCTGCATATGGCTAGCCAGTTTTCCCAACATCATTTATCAGATAGAGAATCCTTTCCTCATTGCTTGTTTTTGTCAGGTTTGTCAAAGATCAGATGGTTCTAGCTGTGTGACATTATTTCTAAGGCCTGTATTCTGTTCCATTGGTCTACATATTTGTTTTGGTACCAGTACCATGCTGTTTTGGTTTCTGTAGCCTTGTAGTATACTTTGAAGTCAGGTAGTTTCGAGGGAACCAGCCCCCATTATTTCAATGTAGGTTCTATTTTCCCTAAGTGTCGGCCGGCTGAGAAATAGAGAGAAAGAGTACAAAAAGAGGAATTTTACAGCTCGGCCTCTGGGGGTGACACCACATATCGGTAGGACTGTGATGCCCACCTGAGCCACAAAACCAGAAGGTTTTTATTAAGGACTTTAAAAGGGGAGGGGATGTACATACAGGGAGTAGGTCACAAAGATCATATGCATCAAAGGGCAAAAAGGAGAGCAAAGATTTCATGTTTCTGAGGTCAATAAAGATCACAAGGCAAAGGGCAAAGCAAAGATCACAAGGCAAAGGGCAAAGCAAAGATCACAAGGCAAAGGGCAAAATAAAAACTTCTGATAAGGGTCTATGTTCAGCTGTGTATGTATTGTCTTGATAAACATCTTAAACAACAGAAAACAGGGTTCGAGAGCAGAGAACTGGTCTGACCTCAAATTCACCAGGGTGGGGTTTTTTTCCCCACCCTAATAAGCCTAAGGGTACTGCAGCATACCGGGGCATATTTCAGTCCTTATCTCAATGCATAAGATAGACACTCCCAGAGTGGCTGTTTATAGACCTACCCCCAGGAATGCATTCGTTTCCCAGGGTCTTAATTATTAATATTCCTTCTAGGAAAAGAATTCAGCGATATCTTCCCTACTTGCACGTCCGTTTATAGGCTGTCTGCAAGAAGAAAAATATGGCTGTATTCTGCCTGACACTGCAGGCAGTCAGACCTTATGGTTGTCTTCCCTTGTTCCCTGAAAATTGCTGTTACTCTGTTCTTTTTCAAGGTGCACTGATTTCATATTGTTCAAACACACATGTTTTACAATCAATTTGTACAGTTTAACACAATAGCAGTCCTGAGGTAATGTACATTCTCAGCTTATGAAAATAACAGGATTAAGAGATGAAAGTAAAGACAGGCATAAGAAATTATAAAAGTATTAATTTTGGGAACTGATAAATGTCCATGAAATCTTCACAATTTGTATTCAGAGATTGCAGTAAAGACAGGCCTAAGAAATTATAAAAGTATTACTTTTGGGAACTGATATATGTCCATATTAAAATGAAATCTTCACAATTTATGTTCCTCTGCCGTGGCTCCAGCCAGTCTCTCTGTTCGGGGTCCCTGACTTCCTGCAACAAGGCAGCATGATGCCTCCAGCTTTGCTCTTTTTGCTTAGGATTTTCTTGGCTATACAGGCTCATTTTTGGTTCCATATGAAATTTAAAGTGGTTTTTTCTAATTCTGTGAAGAAAGCCAGTGGTAGCTTGATGGGAATAGCATTTAATCTATATATTACTTTGGGCAGCATGGCCATTTTCATGATATTGATTCTTCCTATCCATGAGCATGGAATGTTTTTCCATTTGTTTGTGTCCTCTCTTATTTTCTTGAGCAGTGGTTTGTAGTTCTCCTGGAAGAAGTCCTTCATGTGCCTTGTCAGTTGTATCCCTAGGTATTTTATTCTCTTTCTAACAATTGTGAATTGGAGTCCACTCATGATTTGGCTGTTTGTCTATTATTGGTTTATAGGAATACTTGTGATTTTTGCACATTGATTTTTTATCCTGAGACTTTGCCAAAGTTGCTTATCAGCTTAAGGAGTTTTGGGGTTGAGATGATGGGGTTTTCTAAATATATAATCATGTCATCCGCAAACAGAGACAATTTGACTTCCTCTCTTCCTATTTGAATACTCTTTATTTCTTTCTCTTGCCTGATTGCCCTCGCCAGAACTTCCAATACTGTGTTGAATAGGAGTGGTAAGAGAAGGCATCCTTGTCTCGTGCTGGTTTTCAAAGGGAATGCTTCCAGCTTTTGCCCATTTGATATGATATTAGCTATGGGTTTATCATAAATAGCTCTTATTATTTTGAGATATGCTCCATCAGTACCTAGTTTATTGAGAGTTTTTAGTATGAAGGGGTGTTGAAATTTATCAAAGGCCTTTTCTGCATCTATTGAGATAATCACGTGCTTTTGGTCATTGGTTCTGTTTATGGGATGGATTACGTTTATTGATTTGCGTATGTTGAACCAGCCTTGCATGCCAGGGATGAAGCCAACTTGATTCTTGCTGCATAGGCTTCTTGATGTGCTGCTGGATTCTTTTAGCCGATGTTATATTGAGGATTTCTGCGTTGATGTTCATCAGGGATGTTGGCCTGAAGTTTTCTTTTTTTGTTGTGTCTCTGCCAGGTTTTGGTATCAGGATGATGCTGGCCTCATAAAATGAGTTAGGGTGGAGTCCCTCTTTTTCTGTTGTTTGGAATAGTTTCAGAAGGAATGGTAGCAGCTCCTCTTTGTACTTCTGGTAGAATTCAGCTGTGAATCCATCTGGTCCTGGGCTTTTTTTGTTTGGTAGGCTATTAATTACTGCCTCAATTTCATTACTTGTTATTGGTCTATTCAGGGATTTTACTTCTTGCTGGTTTAGTCTTGGGAGAGCATATGTGTCCAGGAATTTATCAATTTCTTCTGGATTTTCTAGTTTATTCGTGTAGAGGTGTTTATAGTATTCTCTGATGGTAGTTTATATTTCTGTGGGATCATTGGTGATATCTCCTTCATCATTTTTTATTGTGTCTATTTGATTCTTCTCTCTTTTCTTCTTTGTTAGTCTGGCTAGTAGTCTATCTCTTCAAAAAACCAGCTCCTGGATTTATTGATTTTTTGAAGGGTTTTTCATGTCTCTATCTGCTTCAGTTCTGCTCTGATCTTAGTTATTTCTTGTCTTCTGTTAGCTTTCGAATTTGTTTGCTTTGCTTCTCTACTTCTTTTAATTGTGATGTTGGGGTGTTGATTTTTTTATCTTTCCTGCTTTCTAATGTGGTCATTGAGTGCTGTAAATTTCCCTCTACACACTGCTTTAGCTGTGTTCCAGAGATTCTGGTATGTTGTATCTTTGTTCTCATTGGATTCAAAGAACTTATTTATTTCTGCCTTAATTTGGTTATTTACCCAGTAGTCATTCAGGAGCAGGTTTTTCAGTTTCCATGTAGTCGTGCAGTTTTGAGTGAGTTTCTTAATCCTGAGTTGTAATTCAATTGCACTGTGGTCTGAGAGACTGTTATGACTTCCGTTCTTTTGCATTTTCTGAGGAGTGTTTTACTTCCAGTTATGTGGTCAGTTTTAGAATAAGTGTGATGTGTTGCTCAGAAGAATGTATATTCTGTTGATTTTGGGTGGAGAGTTCTGTAGATGTCTATTAGGTTTGCTTGGTCCAGAGCTGAGTTCAAGTCCTGAATATCCTTGGTAATTATCTGTCTCGATGATCTAATATTGACAGTGAGGTGTTAAAGTCTCCCACTATTATTGTATGGGAGTCTAAGTCTCTTTGTAGGTCTGTAAGACCTTGCTTTATGAATCTGGGTGCTCCTGTATTGGATGCATATATATTTAGGATAGTTAGCTCTTCTTCTTGCATTGATCCCTTTACCATTATGTCATGGCCTCTTTGTCTTTTTTGATCTTTGTTTGTTTAAAGTCTGTTTTATCAGAGACTAGGATTGCAACCCTGCTTTTTTTTTTTTTCACTCTTCATTTGCTTGGTAAGTATTCCTATATCCCTTTATGTTGAGCCTATTTGTGTCTTTGCACATGAGATGGGTCTCCTGAATACAGCACATCAGTGCGCCTTTACTCTTTATCCAATTTGCCATGCTGTGTCTTTTAACTGGGGCATTTAGCCATTTACATTTAAGGTTAATATTGTTATGTGTGAATTTGATCCTGTCATCATGATGCTAGCTGGTGATTTTGCACATTAGTTGATGCAGTTTCTTCGTAGTGTCATTGTCTTTGTCTTTTGATGTGTTTTTGCAGTGGCTGGTACCGGTTTTTCCTTTCCATATTTAGTGCTTTCTTCAGGAGCTCTTGTAAGGCAGGTGACAAAAACTCTCAGCATTTGCTTGTCTGTAAGGGATTTTATTTCTCCTTTGCTTATGAACCTTAGTTTGGCTGGATATGTAATTCTGGGTTGAAAATTCTTTTCTTTAAGAATATTGAATGTTGGCCCCCATTCTCTTCTGGCTTGTAGAATTTCTGCAGGAAAATCACTGTTAGTCTGATGGGCTTCCCTTTGTAGGTAACTTGACCTTTCTGGCTGCCCTTAACATTTTTTCCTTCCTTTCAACCTTGGTGAATCTGACAATTATGTGTCTTCAGGTTCCTCTTCTCAAGGAGTGTCTTTGTGGTGGTCTCTGTATTTCCTGAATTTGAATGTTGGCCTGTCTTGCTAGGCTGGGGAAGTTCTCCTGGATGGTATCCTGAAGTGTATTTTCCAACTTGGTTCCATTCTCCCTGTCACTTTCAGGTACACCAATCAATCATAGGTTTGGTCTTTTCACATAATCCCATATTTCTTGGAGGCTTTATTCATTCCTTTTCATTCTTTTTTCTCTAATCTTGTCTTCATGCTTTATTTCATTAAGTTGATCTTCAATGTCTGATATCCTTTCTTCCACTTGATCGATTCAGCTATTGATACTTGCGTATGCTTCATGAAGTTTTCGAGCTGTGTTTTTCATCTTCATTAGGTCATTTATGTTCTTCTCTAAACTGGTTATTCTACTTAGCAGTTCTTGTAACCTTTTTTCAAGGTTCTTAGCTTCCTTGCATTGGGTTATAACATGCTTCTTTAGTTTGGAGGAGTTTGTTATTACCCACCTTCTGCAGCCTACTTCTGTCAATTTGTCAAACTCATTCTCTGTCCAGTTTTGTGCCCCTGCTGGCAAGGAGTTGTGATCCTTTGGAGGAGAAGAGCTGTTCTGGTTTTTGGAATTTTCAGTATTTTTGTGCTGTTTTTTCCTCATCTTCATGGATTTATCTACCTTTGATCTTTGATGCTAATGATGTTTGGATGGGGTTTTTGCTTGGTCATCCTTTTTGTTGATGTTAATGTTATTGCTTTCTGTTTGTTAGTTTTCCTTGTAACAGTCTGGCCCCTCTGCTTCAGATCTGCTGGAGTTTGCTGGAGGTCCACTCCAAACCCTGTTTGCATGGATATCACCAGTAGAGGCTGCAGAACAGCAAAGATTGCTGCCTGCTCCTTCCTCTGGAAACTTCCTCCCAGAGGGGCACCTGCCAGATGCCAGCCAGAGCTCTCCTGTATGAGGTGTCTGTCAACCCCTGCTGGGAGGTGTCTCCCAGTCAGGAGGCATGGGTGTCAGGGACCCACTTGAGGAGGCAGACTGTCCCTTAGCAGAGCTCGAGTGCTGTGTTGGGAGATCTGCTGCTCTCTTCAGAGCCAGGAGGCAAGAATATTTAAGTCTGCTGAAGCTGTGCCCACAGCCACCCCTTCCCCAAAGTGCTCTGTCACAGGGAGATGTGAATTTTATCTATAAGCCCCTGACTGGGGCTGCTGCCTTTCTTTCAGAGATGCCCTGCCCAGTGAGGAGGAATCTAGAGAGGCAGTCTGGCTACAGCTGCTTTGCCGAGCTGCGGTGGGTTCCACCCCGTCTGAATTTCCCAGTGGCTTTGTTTACACTGTGAGGGGAAAACTACCTACTCAAGCCTCAGTAATGGCGGACACCCCTCCCCCCACCAAGCTCCAGCATCCCAGGTTGACTTCAGACTACTGTGCTGGCAGTGAGAATTTCAAGCCAATGGATCTTAACTTGCTGGGCTCCATAGGGGTGGGACTCACTGAGCAAGACCACTTGACTTCCTGGCTTCAGCTCCCTTTCCAGGGGAGTGAACGGTTCTGTTTCTCTGGCGTTCAGGCACCACTGGGGTACAGAAAAAAACTCCTGCAGCTAGCTCAGTGTTTGCCCAAACAGTCACCCAGTTTTGTGCTTGAAACCCAAGTCGCTGATTGTGTAGGCACCTGAGGGAATCTTCTGGTCTGTGGATTGCAAAAACTGTGGGAAAAGCATAGTATCTGGGCTGGATAGCACCATCCCTCACAGCACAGTCCGTTATGGCTTCCCTTGGCTAAGGGAGAGTGTTTCCCCAGCCCCCTGCACTTCTCAGGTGAGGCAACACCCCACCTGGCTTCTGCTCACCCTCCGTGGGCTGCACCCACTGACTAACAAGTACCAATGAGATGAACCATGTACCTCAGTTGGAAATGCAGAAATCACCCATCTTCTGTGTTGGTCTTGCTGGGAGCTGCAGACTGGAGCTGTTTCTATTTGGCCATCTTGCCAGATCCCTGTCAGTCTAGTGCATATTTTCAAAATGGTAGAAAAGAGGATTTTGAATGTTCATGACATGAAGAAATGATAAATGTTTGAGATAATGGATATGCTTACTACTCTGATTTGGTCATTACACATTGTATATGTGTATGGAAATATCACAGTATATGCCATTAAAATGTACAATTATTACATGTCAACTAAAAATAAAAGGAAAAAATATTTGAACAAATGGAAAAGGCAGTCATGTAACTGCATTGAAAGGGAAATGCTAAAGTGTTGATTTCTTAATTTATGGATCCTAAGTTTTTAGTTAAACTTTTAAAAAAAGAAAGGATGCTAGAACTATTGGTTATCCACCTACAAAAGAACAGAGTTGGATCCCGTCCTCATGGCATAAACAAAAAAAATGAACTCAAGATATATCATAGGCCAAAATATAAGAGCTAAATCTATAACTGTTAGTAGAAAACATAGAGTAAATCTTCATGACCTTGGATCAGGCTATGGTTTCTTTCCTATGACATCAAAAGCCTAATTGACCCAAAAAAATAGATAAACTGGACTTTACTAAAATAAAATTTTATGACTTAAAGGACACCATTAAGAAAGTAAAAAGACAACCCAGAGAATGAAAGAATGTATTTGTAAATCTTTTGTATATAAAATACAAATATGATGTATATCATATGATAGGGACTTATCCAGAATATGTAAAGAATGCTTACAACTCAACAATAAAAAGACCAATTACCCAATCAAAAAATTGACAAAGGATTTTAACAGACATTTTCCAAAAAAAAATACACAAATGGTCAATAATCACATGAAGAGATGCTCCACATCCTTAGCCATTAGGAAAATACAAGCCAAAACCATAATAAGATACCACTTTGCCCCCTGCTAGAATGCTTAAATTAATAAGTATATATAGCAAGCATTCGTGAGGATGTAGAGAAATTGAAGCCACAATGCATGGTTGGAGGGAATATAAAACAGTGCGAGCACTTAGAAAAACAGTTTGGCAGTGCCAAACATGTTACAGATGTGTTGCCACATGATCCAGCAATTCTACTCCTAGATATATACCCAAGAGAATTTGAAACATGCATCCATACAGATACCCATGGATATTCATAGCAGCATTATTCATCACAGCCAAAAAGTGGAAGCAACCCAAATGTTTATCAACTCATGAATGGATAAACAAAAGGTGATATATTCATACAATAAAATATTATTCAACAACATAAAGGAATGAAGTATTGTTCATCAAGATCACTGATACATCATGATCAGTATCATTGATATGACATCATGGATTAACAACATCCAAAAGAACATTTCAAAGAATGATGTAAAGAAGCCAGTCACGAAGAAAAAAATCGTGATTCCATTTATCTAGAATGTTCAGAATTGACAAATCTTGGAGAAAAAAAGTAGATTCATGGTTACCTAGATCTAGGAGAAACTGAGGGAAAATGGGAAATTCCACCATTAGTGGAATTTAGGATTTCTTTTTGGGTGAGAGAAATGTGCTAAGATTAATTGTGGTGTTGGTTTGCATAAGTGTAAATATACTAAAAATCCTTAAACTACATACTTTAAATGGCCAAATTATATGACATGTGACTTAGATCTTAATAAAGCTGTTTTTAAAAAATAAACCTGTATGTATAGGGGTCTTAGTCTCATGTCTGTGAACCTCTTGTCTGGAGCTAACCACCCAATATAGTACCTCCTAGCCATATGTGGCTCTTTAAATGTAAATTAAGTTAAAAATTCAGTGCCTCATTTGCATCTGCCGTATTTCAAATGCTCAATAGCCACATGTATTCCATGGCTGCCATACTGAACTGTGTGGATATGAACATTTCATCACAGAAAAGTTCCCTTAGCAAAAGCCTAGAATATACATGGTGAAGTGTTCACTGGATCCACGAAAACCTGGAAGCGTATCTGAAACCTTGAACATATTTGCACTTTTTTCTGGGCAGAGGTATATAGCTTTCATAAGATTCTCAAAGGAGTTAAGTGCCAGGGTGAACACAGCATTTTCTATAACCACTAACCGGAACTATTAAAAAAAACAAAGTAATGTCCCACTAATCCTGTAACAAACTAAAATTTTACTTTATTTGAGGGTCTGATTTTACTACCTATTAAAGAATCTGGAGGAGTCATTTTTGTTAGCACTGTGCTGCTTTTACCTCAGAAACAAAAAGAATTCACAGAAATCTTATTAAATTATTTCTCCCTTAATAAATGAGAACACACAAATAAGTATTACCCAGAGCGGTAATCATTATGCCGTAACCAGCACTTGTGAGGCTCAGAAGGATGTTGACCCACGAAGGAAAGTGAAAGCAAATGTCACACTGAATTTGAATTGACATGAAAATGGGCATATTGATGAATGATAATGGTGAGAACAGCCACAGTGGTGGAGAGGCTGGAACAATACAGAAAGTCCAGGAAAATCTGAAGGATCGCTCATGGCATTCACAAGGTATAAGTGCTGCAGCACAGTCCTTTGAAGCTCTGGCCTCAGAACGAAGGTAAATTCTGGGGGAAGTCCCTCAGAGAAAGGTCATCACAAATCACACATTATTGTGGAGATGCAAAGACTTAGTATCTGAAACTCTTTAATTTCATCTGGCATAGTATGCTATCGCCAGCTTGGCGGAAAAAAAAAAAAATTGAAATCCGCCACCACAGCTGTCCCTTACTGCTGTTTGTTTCTAAAATATCAACACCTGGCACCCCACAGTTGTGCTCTCAAAACCAGGAATTATTGCTTTGACTAAAAGGAGCAAGCATGGAAACAGTAAGCACGTGTGACTGTGGCTGACAAATGGCTTGTGTCAAATTCTTGGGAGATAAATATGCGACCCCCTCCCACGGAGGCTGCACAGATGGATCTTCTTGTAAATCCAATCTCCAGTCAAAGCCACTCTTTGCTTAGGTCACAAGAACTCTAGCTTTTACCTCTCAATGATGAGAAGCTGACATTAAGGACAACGACCCCCTGACCCCTGCCCCACTAAATCATACCACGGGGAAGACCCCAGATCATTAAGTCAAATGCAAAATCATGGGACATGCTGGTGGCTCATGGACCAGACGTCAGATGTCATACACACACAGTAGCCTCAGTGATTCCTGGCAGTGCCATTTCAAAGGGGGAAAATGGTTTTTTTTCTCCTTTTGGCATAATATTCAGTTAATATTTCAACATTTGCAAGAAACCACAATCCGCTTTCTTTTTCTTTACGATTCACCTTGAATTTCTTAATATGACAGAGTAGTTAAAAGCTTGAATCTTAAGTGGAGGCCTAGCTGTGGCCTCTAACTCTGCTGCTCCCTAGCTGTGTGACCTTGGGCACAGCACTCTCTCACTCTGAGCTTTAATTTCCTTATCAGGAAAGTAGCAAGAGTAATAGTATCTGTTTTGAAGGGCAGTGAGAAGTAAATAATATGATTTGTGTATAGTTCACGACAGTGCCTGGTTCAATGTCAGAGCTCAAGGGTTGGCAGGTATTGTAAAGCCTCAAAGTGGTGTTGATGGCTTTTCATATATTATCTCATTTCATCTTAATCATGTTAACTGATGAAATCAGAAAAATTAATCATTGGGAAAAAAATATGTTCTGAAATTGTTTTTGAAAGAAAAACCCCATTGGTATAGGAAAACATGCCTTAGTATTTCTTATACCTTTATAATTTTGTGTGTGTGAGTTTCTGTGATATTTGAAAGAAGTAAATTTTCCCATCAATAATGTTCTCTCATCCTGTCTGATGAGTTTAGCTCCAGGTAAAATTGATCAGAGTACTTTGATATTTAGCCTTTCACTGAATGAACCGACCATTTTGCTCAGCACAGGGCCACTGACTACAGGGCTGGGAGGTGACGTCATTAAGTTGCAAAAGGGATGAACCCCAGAATAAGCAGAAACAGAGTAGGAGTTACTTTCGGAGACTTGTGGGTTGGGTGGCCTTTGGAAGTCAGAGAAGTATAAGATGAGGAAATAAGATGAAAAGATAGGCCAGAGCACGGTGGGTCATGCCTGTAATCCTAGCACTTTGGGAGGCGGAGGTGGGTGGACCACCTGAGGTCAGGAGTTTGAGACCAGCCTGGCCAACATGGTAAAACCCCATCTCTATTAAAAATACCGAAAATTAGCCAGGCGTGGTAGCAGGCACCTGCTCCCAGCTACTCGGGAGGCTGAGGCAGAAGAATTGCTTGAACCCGGGAGGCGAAGGTTGCATTGAGCCAAGGTCATGCCACTGCACTCAATCCTGGGCAACAAGAGAAAATTCTGTCCCAGAAAAAAAAAAAAAAAAAGAAAAGAAAAGATAAATACTTTTCAGGATTCAAACTGTTTATTTCAAATGACAGTTGTATTTTTTTTATTTGTTCCTCTTTGGCAATATATCTGAACTTGAAACTATAAAGTTTGAATAGTTGCCAACAAAATAACCCAATAAGCTTTATGATTCATTTTGCTTCATTTCCTTTGAAGATCCAAATTAATCTGAAACTCAGTTATAAATAGCTAAAAATTAAATGATACAAATTGCTCATCTTCTTGGGATTGGTCCGTAACTAGATTCCAGTCAGGTAACAGAAGAGCTATTTGATAATCCTGACCTTTGGAGTTCTCCTCTTGAATATAAGGTTATTACAGGCATGAGAAACAACCTGAGTCTTTCATAACACGCTCACTGTAAGATTTCTACTTCAAGAAGTCCATTTGGAACTCAACTCTGTTTACTAATCTGTATGAGGAAAATGCCTTCATTTTCAGAAAAAAAAAGAGGCCTCAAGATACATCTACTCAATTCCTCAGTAATTTCTAAGGCACATTTTTTCCATTTAGAACCTTATGACTTATGAGAGGAACACTCAAAGACCCTCTCTACTCCATCTTACACATTTGAAATAAGTTCAGAGAGGGAAAGTGACTTACCCAAGGTCACACAGACTTTTTGTCATTGAGCTGGATCTAGCAGTTAGGTCTTCTGATTCTTGGTTCAGTATTCCATTCAGTTAATAAAATAAATGCAGAAAGAGTTTGGGGGACATTTTTAACGTATTTTGTTTCTGGAATAATACAGTCACATTGACTTTCATCAGCAGACTTATTAAATCCTACCTAATTGTTCTCCTTTATTACCAACAATGCTTCTATAAAGTGACTTGAGATACATGTAATTAAATGTTAACAGGAACATAGAATAACTGAATATGTAATTGTGGTGTACCAGTTAGGGTTACATGGTTACACGGAACAAAAACTGGACAACTTAAGCCAAAAACGAATATGTTGAAGGACACGAGGGATCACACAGAATCAAAGCAACACTTAAAGAACAAGATCCAGAAGGACACAAAGCAGGGTAGTACTGGGGTCTGGTTTTCGAGGTAACAGAATTGGATCAAGCTTCTTCAACTCAGTGCAACTGGCCCTTCATATTTGTAGATTCAGCATCTACAGATTCAACCAACTACAGATGGCAAATGTTCAGGAAAAGTCAATAAAAATTACAATACAACAATTAAAAAAGATAATACAGCATAACAACTGTTACATAGCATTTACATTGTATTAGATATTATAAGTAATCTAGAAATGATTTAATGTATACGGGAGGATGTAGGTAGGATATATGCAACTATTATGCCATTTTATAGCAGGGACTTGAGCATCTGTGGACTCTCGTACCTGCTGGGGGCAGATACCAAGGATGAATGTATGAAGTTTTCATTGATGTTGAAGTTTTTTTGTCCATGTGTGCCTCTGCTCAAAATTTGAATTTCCAAGAGGATGACTCTGAATGGCAGAACTCAGGGCACTTACCTATCCTCTGACAACAAAGCAAGACTGTGCATCTTGGGGAAACAGGAGATTAGGTGCTTTGAAAGAAGTTCAGGATGCAGTTACCAATGGAAGGGTGAGAGGACACTGGACAGTGAAAATCACCTCTATCTCTCTTGGCTTCCCTTTAGAGTGGTAATACAGTACTCTTTGGCAAAATCTCTCAAAGTCCAAGCATCTTTAATTCAAGCACATCTTTTAGAAGATGTGGCATAAGGACAGGGACAACTTTCTATGTTTCTGTAATGTTCTCCCCCCACCATCCTTTCTCCTCTCTTGTACCACAACCAGGACTTAATAGGCACTTATTATTAGATTGATATGGACTGAACCACTCAACTAAAGTCATTTGTCTATTGAACCATTGCTCATGGAATGAGACTATTCCATGAGGTTTATAGTCTTATGGACTATTAAAGCCAGGAGAGCTACTTCGTAGACAGTTGAAGTAAATATCATGGAATCTGCAGTGTCATGGGAGCACATCATTTAGTTTATTCGTATCATCAATATCAATGCTAGGAGGACTCAAAAGCACATGTGCCAAAGCCGGATTACCCAAAGTTGAGTAAATTGTGCCATTAACCACCTACGTAATTTTAGACAAGTTATTTAAACTCTGTGTCTCAGATTCCTCATCTGTAAAAATGGAGTTAATAAGCATCTATTTTATATTTTGTTGAGGACTAGACAACTTAATATACTAGAGTACCCAGTTGATGACAACTTAGTTGCTGTCATCATCACCATTATCAACATCATCATGGAAACCTTCAGACATTTTAGTTGACATTTGAGTCAGGATGGGTTGCTTTTTTCCAGTTTCTGTGCCCTTTTTGGGATGTGGCATAAGATGGATTGTAAGAAGATAATGTTTAATAAGCTAACTGCATTTGCAACTTGTGCTAAAGGTTTGCTTTTTCCTCTTAAGCTCTTCCTTAAAAATTGCCTTGCTATTTTTACTTTCTTTGTAAATACAAAATTTATAAGCAGAATCAGCAAAACTCAAGGAGGGTCTGCATTTATTTCTTTCTAAGGGTTTGGATCTGCATTTACAATGGCTACACATTTAATCAGTGAATTGTGTTGTGATTATTCACTGCCCATTAATCAGCTTGCCCCCCTAAAAGGTGACAAATGGTGGTTCCTTTTAAGTTTCAAAGAGGCCAGTTTAATCTGGGCCTTCTGTTGCTTTGTTAGGGAAATCAAACTCCCAGAATTGTTCTTCGGCTTTCTCTTGTTGCTCAGAGGTCGTGGGAAAGTTGATGTGAGAGCGGCAGTGTGATTCATCATCGCCTGATGAAATAGTGTGACACCTAGAAACCACGTTCTAACCAGTGGCCCTCACATTCTCTGTCTGTCTGTTAAATCATCTACTAGAAAGTAAATGCAGTGGTGACTCTGAGCAGGATAGGTAATATGTGGTCACTCCCAGTGTTAAAGCTGTTTCCAACTAGAGTGATATAAGTGACAGAAGATGATCGGGCTTTTCAACCCCAGTTTGTGTCTGCCTCTATGAAGAACATTTTTAGAACCTTCCTGCTTTCCTTGAATCTTTACTTTTTATGCATTTGCAATAAAGGTGATAAAATAACTGCATAAGTAAAACTTTGCAGTCCATGTCAAAGAACAGCCTACTCCGAAAGAAGGTGTTTAAAAATGGCCCTGTGAGCAGCTGTCTACGTCTTGTAGATTTTTATGCTCAGGGGATGTTCTGCACAATGAATTTCATTATACAGTAAATGTTCTCATTTTGTAGAAATTAGAGAATTGTCTCTTGGAGACAAACTTCAGTCTCTTGATTAGTGGTCAGCTTGGTGACTTCTATTTCCTCTCCTTTTTCTGGTGGAGCACCTTCCTTGAGTCTCAGAGAGGGAAGAAACTTTGATCTTAGAGGCAGAAATGTATCTGGAAAAAGTGTCCAGTTATGACAACTACATGCTTAAACGCCTTCAGTGTACAACCCCTTTCTGCTCAAAACTACATACCTTTCTTTTTTCTCCTTTCTTTCCATTCTCTCCTTCCCCTCCTTCCCTCTCCCCACTCTCCTTCTCTCTCCCCACTCTCCTTCCCTTTCCTCTGTCCCCTCGCCTCCCCTCCCTTCCCTCCCTCCCCTCCCCTCCCTCCCTCCCTCCCTCCCTCCCTTCCTTCCTTCCTTCCTCCCTTCTTTTTCTCAGCATCTTGCTCTGTCACCCAGGCTTTAGTACAGTGGCATGATCACAGGTCACGACAACCACGACCTCCCCGTGCTCAGGTGATCCTCCCAACTCAGCCTCCCAAGTAGCTGAGACCACAGGTGTGTGCCACCATGCCCAGCTAAGTTTTTGTACTTTTTGTAGAGATGGGGTTTTGTCCTTTGCCTAGGCTGGCCTCAAACTCTTGGGCCCAAGAGATCCACCCACCTCAGCCTCCCAAAATACTGGGATTACAGGTGTGAGCCACCATACCCGGACCTTCTTTTGTTTCCTCCTTTTTTCCTTCCCTCTCTCCTTCCTTCCTTTTTCCTTCCTTATACTTATTAAGCATTTACTTTCAACTCCTATGTGTCACCTGTGTACTAAACCCCTCAGAAAGACAATAAGACAAGGTCCTGTCCCCTGCCTTCATTTTGCCCAGAGACAATTGGGGAAACAGACAAGTAAACTAACATGAAAAGGTTAGAGCCTCACTATTCCAAGTGTGATCCCCTAGGAACTTGTTAGAAATACACAATCTCAGCCCCACTCCAGACCTACCAAGTATCTGCAAGTTTCCCAGGTGCTCTTGTTAGACGTATGTGCAAAGTGCTGTACTATGAAAGGCTAGGGTCCAGACAGCCAAGTGAGGGCACAGGCTGTGAAGCCATCTTAACTCTATGAGTTCCTTGTCTTCCCATGCACGATCCCATAGCAACCCTGCTGCCCAGTTAGCACTGTTGTCCCCAGGACCGTGCAGCTGCACTGTGCCAAGGGTGTGGGGGAAAAGTAGATCAAACTCTGCAGACTGCAGGCCACAACTCCAGGGGGTGTGACTCACACCCCATTATATGCAACACCATTAGGGTGTCCCTAAGGCAAAGAATAAGCCTTTTGCTCTTCTACTCATCCACAGTTCCTACAGAGGGAAGGGAAAAACTTAGGTCAAAGGTCAAAGACCCTGAATAGCAGATTAAATGAGGTTGATCTGGTTGTATGTGTTTCTCTAATAAGTTTTCTGTTTTCACCCTTGTACTTCTAATACTTCTTTGAAAATCTGATGAAAGTTATGTGTCTTTTTCCCAAACACTCACAGAGGGAAGATACATGAATTTATACATCCTTTAGGACATTTATAGGACCCCTCAAATCCAATTCAGGACCCCCTTAGGTTCATCTTTCTCCAGGAGGTTAAGAACCACTGACTTGCAGAAACGTTTGATGGATTTATAATGGCTACATTTTCTACAGCATATTGAAAGCTTTTACTCCATGCCAGAAATTATACTGAGCAATTTCCAAACATTATATTGATTAATGCTTGCAACAGTACTGTCTGGTAGGCCTGTATCAACATCATTTTACAGATGAGGAAACTGAAGGATAGAGAGGTTTTCAAATTGTCCAAGGTCATACCCTACAAAAAGACAGAAGTGGAAATCAAACACCAATCTATTAGACTGCAGCACATATGCAACTTCAGCACACAACTGTCTCCTCAGGATAAAATACTACCTTTGAAAAAAAGGCAACAAATATGTGTAATGTCTTTGAGCTGTATACTTAAAAATGGCTAGAATAGGCCGGGCGCAGTGGCTCACGCCTGTAATCCCAGCAATTTGGGAGGCCGAGGTGGGCGGATCACGAGGTCAGGAGATCGAGACCATCCTGGCTAACACAGTGAAACCCCATCTCTACTAAAAATACAAAAAATTAGCTGAGCGAGGTGGCGGGTGCCTTTAGTCCCAGCTACTCGGGAGGCTGAGGCAGGAGAATGGCATGAACCCCGGGGGGCGGAGCCTGCAGTGAGCCAAGATCGTGCCACTGCACTCCAGGCTGCGCAACAGTGAGACTCTGTCTCAAAAAAAAAAAAAAAAAAAAGGCTAGAATAATAGATTTTATGTTATATAAATAAGGCAACAACCAAGAATATACACCTCACAGAGCATGACGCTTGGAAATGTTCAATGTTTCCAAGTCCCTCTAGACTCCTTGATTCACCACCCTTTTTCTTAAAAAGTAATGAAATACTGGCTGGGCGTGGTGGCTCACACCTATAATCCCAGCACTTTGGGAGGCCGAGGCAGGTGGATCACCTGAGGTCGGGAGTTTAAGACCAGCCTGACCAACATGGAGAAACTCCATCTCTACTAAAAATACAAAATTAGCCGGGCGTGGTGGCGCATGCCTGTAATCCCAGCTACTAGGGAGGCTGAGGCAGGAGAATCGCTTGAACCTGGGAGGTGGAGGTTGCCGTGAGCTTAGAAAAGAAAGTAATGAAATACCAAACCAAAATTTAGGCATCTCTGTCCGTTGCTCACCACCATTGAAAACCGTAACTACAGAATGACCAAACTACAGACCCATCTAAAGTCCTCAAGTACTGTTTATAGGATAGACTTTCAACTTATGGTTACCCTCAAGTATGCCAGATATTTGATATATTCATGTAGGCCTTTCAAGTTATAGAACTTTTTCTTATTTCAATGGTTTTCGGGAATAGGTGGTATTTGGTTACATGAATAAGTTCTTTAGTGGCAATTTCTTAGATTTTGGTGCACCCACAACCCAAGCAGTGTACACTGTACCCAATGTGTATTCTTTTATCTCTCACCCCTCCCACCCTTCTCCCCAAATCCCCAAAGTCCATTGTATCATTCTTATGCCTTTGCATCCACACAGCCTAGCTTCCACTTATGAGTAAGAGCATGTGATGTTTGATTTTCCATTCCTGAGTTACTTCAGTTAGAATAATGGTCTCCAATTCCATCCAGGCTGCTGTAAATACCATTATCTTGTTCTTTTTTATGGCTGAGTAGTATTCCATGGTGAGTGTGTGTATATATATATTTTATATATACATATATTTTATATATATATTTTATATATACATTATATATATGTTTTATATATTTATATATGTTTTATATGTTTTATATATTTTATATATATTACATATGTTTTATATATTTTATATATATATATATGGCTGAGAAGTATTCTGTGGTATATAAATATGTGATATATATATCACATGTTCCTTATCCGCTCATTGCTTGATGGGCATTTGGGCTGGTTCTATATTTTTGAAAATTGTGAATTGTGCTGCTAGATCTCCAATTTGATCAAGTTATAGAACTTTTAAAGAAATATCATTGCTCTTTATTCTATACGTAACTAGCAATATGAGAAATCCTGTCAAATAGCAATGTTTAAGTATTTTATTCCCAGTGTTAAGGGCCACCTAGAGGAGTGGTTTAAGAGCGTGGATTCCGACTGGTTTAAATCCTGCATTATTAGTTCTGCAATCTGGGGCAAGTTTTACCCTTTATATAGCTTCATTTCCTTATCAGTAAAGTGGAGATAATAATGAGATAAGCCTTCCAGGGTGGTTGTGATGATTAAATGTGATGATACAGTAAAATTTCTTGTAGAATGCCAGGTCCACGTAGAGTGAGTGCTTAACAAATAATAGTGTTGGTGAGAAGGGGATGATGATATCGTTATTTAGATTCTGAAGAGTCTCCTGAATCATTCAGCATGTATTCTCATGACTTACTTCCTTCAGTAATCCATTCCTGTGACTTTGACCTCTGTGGATTTTCGTTATTGACAAAATAAGCACCTTTTCCATTTTTTGAAGAATAATTGAAGAACACCAAAATGCACATATCTAGAATGAATAAGTTGATGCGTTGATGTTTGTATTTGCCTGTGAAACTATCACCACAATCAAGATAATGAACATATCCATCACCCCCAAAAGTTTCTTTGTACCCCCTTTGTTATCCCTCCCTCCCTCTCCCAACACCAACCCCAGGCAACCACTTATCTGCTCTCTGACAGATTCCTCTTGAGATATATTAAAGCATACTGAGGCTTCCTCTGCATTTTGTATTTGACTGAGCATATCATTTTGCCTTCTCCTTAAACATAACTGCATGTTTAGCTTCTGTTAAAAGTGACAAGGGTTTCTGATGGGCAGGTGTTCAGCAACGTAGCCTTTCAAGATACATAATAGCCTTTCAAGATACATAAATAAAATATGCCAACCTCTCCTCACTTTGAATTTCCATGAGTTATCCTGACAAATTTCGCAGATTCTCCTGCTGTTGTTTGTGTTGCCTGCTGTGTTACCAGCAGTCCTCTGCTTACCAGATATATTTTTGTTTCAGGATTGCATCACAGTATTATCATTTTAGAAAACACCTGAAATGTTTTCTAAATGCATAAAGCAACAGTCAGGTGTCCCCAGGTTCAGTTAAGATTCACAGGACCACCGTGAGGTGTCCCTTCTAGAAATGGGTCCATTTACTTAATATGCAGAGGAAGATGATGATGTCACAATTTATTTCTCTTCTTTGAAAGTTTTTTTTTAATTTCAGTTGTTAGATGCATCTCAATTTCAAAAACATTAAATTTAGAAGGAAAGATGTGCATCTTAGGGCCCAAGAAATGTGGTAACTCTCAACTGTCATTTGGTACTCTTATTTTGTTTTTGTTTTGTTTAAATGATTTTCTTCCAATGGGGAGATGTTGATCAAACTGTATAAAGCCTAATTTAGACACGATGAATATGCTCTGGAGATCAATTATAGAGCATGGGGATTATAGTTAATAGTAACTAATTGGATACTTGAAAATTGCCAAAAAAGTAGATCTTAATTGTTCTCACCACAAAACATTATATATATATATGTAAGTGGATGGATATGTTGGTTTGATTTAATCATTTTACAGTATACACATATATCAAATATCACATTGTACTCTGTAAATACATACAACTTTTATTTGTGCCAGTTAGACTTTAACTATAAATTACATTTCTTTATACTCAATATAAGGCCTAACACATGGCTCAAATGCATACGGACCTGCATACACAGAAAGAAAATCGAACTTTATTTAATCTATCCTTCTCATTTTGCAGAAAGGCAAAAAATGATAAATACCATGCCCGGGTTCACATAGTCTTTACAGAGTCAGGATTTGATTCTAGATTCCCTAATCTCTGTCCACTGGTCATTTTAGCACAGGTAGGATGGAAGCTAGAAAATGACATTTTGAAAGCTCCCCAGGCAGGTAATTCTTACATGCACTAGGATTTGACTTGCTGCACACAAGATTCTCAGAATTTGCACACTTGGTAATTCTAGTTTCAGCAATTCGAGAGATAGCGGGTATATGAATATAATTGCTTATAATTTTGCTGAGCCACTTAGTGGAATTATACTACAGGCTATAAAACAAATATTTGAGTATGAGTCAATTACCTAGTGACTGAGGCTTACTGATCACCCTACATCCACATTTAAATTCTGCGTCATTCACTCATTCATTTGTATATTCATTCATTTAGTCATTCAGCTCTTGTTTTTCACCAGGCACTACCCTAGGATTCAGACACCATTATGAGAATGCAGTGCTGAGTAAGACTGGCAAAGTTCCTGACTTCTGGTGCAGAGGAGGTAAACAATAAATAAATAATAAGGCAGGCAAATAATGCTGCAATTGCAAGTCTTAACAAAGATTGCAAAGGAAAATAAGAGGAAGTTCTATTCATCCTGAAACCTGAAGGAGGAGCAGAAATCATAGGTGAAGAGTAACTCTTGACAACATATCTCAATATTTTATTTGGATACAAACACAATATAATATTAATATTTAATCTTGACTCATACTCCATAGTTCTAAAAACTAGAATGTGCCTAGTGTTTTTATTCCAGCTATTATGTTCCAGATGCCTAAAAGACTCTAAGTAAACATTTTAGAGATGCTTTGGGAAACAGCAGAACGCCTTTGAAAGGAACTTGCTCATGAGCTGAAGTCCTGATTCTGTTTTCTTCTGTATCCCCAGCCCTGCCTTAGCAATGAGTATATCGTGAGTCTGGCAACCCTCCTTAAGTGTCTGAAGGAACCCTTAAATGTTGGTCATCTTTACTGCATTATAGAGTAAGATAGCTTTCAGAAGTGTTTGGGAGGTTTCAGCCCCTATCTCTTGTGCAAATTGAGTATCTGCTCTAATATACCCATGCCTCTCATGGAATTTCTTTGAGTTTCATCCCGAGGAAGCTGTCTCCAATCATTTCTGCCTCCTTCAAGCATTTCACCTTGCATTTAGCATTCTTTTATCCACACCCTTTGTGGAATGTGTGAGTTAATTTCATTCTCTAGTACATATTTGGATGAATAGGTTTAAATTATTTGTTTTATAGACTCTTGTAGTTATAAAAATGTACTTTAGGCTGGGCACAGTGGCTCACATGTGTAATTCCAGCACTTTGGGAGGTCGAGGCAGGCAGTTCCCTTGAGGTCAGGAGTTCGTGACCAGCCTGGGCAACATGGTGAAACCCCGTCTCTACCAAAAAATACAAAAATTAGCCAGATGTGGTGGTGGGAGCCTGTAGTCCCAGCTACTCAGGAGGCGGAGGCAGGAGAATGGCTTGAACTCGGGAGACGGAGGTTGCAGTGAGCCAGGATCACGCCACTGCGCTCCAGCCTGGGCTACAGAGCAAGACTCCATCTCAAAAAAAAAAAGAACTTTAGTCTTTACAATTTGAGGTGAAACATATTAAATGTACCCAAAGACATATGAATATCAGATTTAAAAAAGTTTTTGAGAGTCACATCTAAAGAATTCTCACTACAGGTTTGGAGCCAGCTGCCTAGATTCAAATCCTGGCTCTGTCATCTTCCTTGCTGTGTGACTGTGGGTAAGGTATGAAACTTCTTTGTGCCTCAGTTTCTTCCTATGTACAATGTGTTGTACAATATTTATGTGCAATGCTTATGTAATAGCATTAGGGTTGTTATCAGAATATAGCAAAATGAAATTAGGTAGTGCATGTCTAGTACTCAGATTAGTGCCTGGTGAATAATAAGCCCTGAATAAATTAACAGGTATCATTATTTTCTCTGGTCTATTAACTGGTAGTACCTGATAAGACAGGATGAAATCCTCTGAGAAGCGAATCTCATTTGTTCATACAATACTATGGAAATGTTGCTGTCTTTCTCTGTATCAACATCGGCCCTCAATTTTGAAACATTTAAATTCCTTCTTTGTGAACTCCAATGAAAATAAATATTTTTTAAAAAGACTGATTTCAATGGTGCCATTCAAGCAATTATGTGCAAATCATTTCAGATTCTTTAGAAATGATTGTTCCCAGAATTGCCAAAAAAAAAAAAAAAAAAGTACCTGAGCTACATAGAGGGGTTTGTCCTCCATGCACAAATTATTGAAAGGTTAACAACAGTAATAATAATAAACCACTAACTCATAAGCCTTTATTCTATATGTATGTTAGTCTGTTCTCAGCCTGCTATAAAGAAATACCTGAGACTGGGTAATTTATAAACAAAAGAGGTTTAATCGGCTCACGGTTTTGCAGGCTATATAGGAAGCATGGTACCAGCATCTGCTGAGCTTCTGGGGAGGCTTCAGGAAACTTATAATCATGGCAGAAGTCAAAAGAGGAACAGGCATATCACATGGTCAGAGCAGGAGCAACAGAGTGAGAGGGACGGCCACACAAGTTTAAGCGACCAGATCTCACAAGAACTCACTATCACGAGGACAGTACTATGAGGGATGGTGCTAAGCCATTCATGAGAAATCCACCCCCAGCATCAGCTCACCTCCTACCAGGCCCCACCTCCAACATTGGGGATTACATTTCAATATGAGATTTTGGCAGGGACACACATCCGAACTATAGCAGTATATATTTTACTTTATTAGTTTTTCCCCCTTTTCCCCTTTTTGCCCTCCCCCTACCACCCCAAATCTCTTCAGGATAATAAATTGAGAGAAAAATACGATATTTTTAAATTAGTATGTAATGTTTTGTCATATAGAAAAGCCAGTTCACTTAATTCTGTCTATTTGACAAATGGCAATAATTGATTTTTTAAAATGTTAAGCCAACCTTGACTTCCTAGAATAATCCCTGCTAGGTCAAGATAGAGCATTTATTTTATATGCTGCTGGATTCACTTTGCTAAGATTTTGTTAAGGACTTTAAATCTATGTTCATGACGTATGTTTTTCTCTTTGTAATATCTTTGTCAGATTTTGATGACAGGATTATACTAGACTTATGTGTTTAAAAATATTCTTTCTACTTTATTTTCTAAAAGAATTTGTGCATTATTGGTATTATTTCTTTAATAGATAGGATTTACTAATAAAACTATCTGGGTTTGGAGTTTTCTCTATAGAAAGTTTTCTCACAACTAATTCAATGTCTTTAGTAGAAATAGAGATATTCAAATTTTCTGTTTCATATTTTTTCAGTTCCAGTAAGTCATATTTTTCAAAGAACTTGTCTATTTTCTTATTTTTTTTAATTTCATGGATTATTTATAATTTCTTGATTATCCTTTCAATGTCTGTAGAATAACTTCTCCTGGTTATTCTAGAATAATGTTCCTGGTACTGGTAATTAGTATTCTCTCTTTATACACACACATATCTTTCTAGTTAGAGATTTGGCTTTGTTGATTTTCCCAATTACGTGTATGTTTTCTGTTTCATTGGCTGCCAACTTTTATGATTTTCTTCATCTTACTTACTTTGACATTACTTTGTTCTTCTTTTTCTAATTTATTAACTGAAAACTTAGATCATTGATTTTAAGCCTTTATTTCTTCTTATGTAATATTATGAAGCTATAAGTCTTCCGTGAAGCATTCATTGCTTTTGCTGCCCCCCCACATATTTTGACATATTGTATCTTTATCATTTAGTTAAAAATATTTCAATTTTCTTTATAACTTTTTTCTTTGATCATTAAGTTATCTAGAAGTGTGCTGTTTAATTTCCAAGGATTTGAGTTTTATATATATATATATTTTTTTTTTTTTTTAAAAACTTATTTCCAATTTAATTTGTGTTTGGTCAGAGAACACACTATGAATGATTTTAATTCTTTTAAATTTGTTGAGATTCATGCTCTGGGCCACCAAATGGCTGTGGTGCATGTATTAATAATGAACATGCAACCTTGAAAAGAATGTGTATTCTGCCCTTGTTGGGTGAAGTGTTCTATAAATGTCAACTGGGTCAAGGGTTGATACTATGTTCAAATCTTCCATATCTTTACTGATTTTTTTTTGTGTGTAGTTGTTTTATCAATTGCTGAAAGAGGAAAATTAAAATATCTAAGAACTGTGGATTTCTCTATTTCCCTCTTTAATCCTGTCAATTTTTACTTCACGTATTTTGATGCACTATTATTAGACATATTTACATTTATATTTGTTATGCCTTTCTGATGAATGGATCCTTTACCATCATGAAATATTCCTATTTATCTCTGATAATACTTTTTGCCTTGATGTCTACTTTGTCTAATGTTAATATACTTACTCCGACCTTTTAAGGCTTACAGTTTGCAGGATGTAGCTTTCTGATCTGTTAATTTTACCTTATCTCTCTCTTATTATTATTTAAAATGTGTCTACTATATACAGAATATGGTTGGATATATTTTTTTAATCCATTCAGACAAGTTCTGCCTTTTAATCAGATTATTTTATCCATTTACATTTAAATAATATAGTTCAATTCAGGTCTACTGTTCTGCCATTTCTTTTCTCTATGTCCACTCTAATTTTCATTCTTCTGGATTTTGTTTCTTGCCTTTTATTGAATTAATTGGATATTTTTAAAATTCCATCTAAATCTATGTGTTGACTTATTAGCTATCTCTTTCTATTTCTTAGGGTTTCTTCAGGGATTACAATGTGACATTCTTAACTTTTCACAGTCTACTTAGTCTTTATATTGTTTCATTTTACATAAAATGTATGGGAAGACCAGTGTAACATTTATCACTCTATCGCCACTGTTTTTGCTATCATCATACTATTGCATATATATATATATATATATATGGAGTGCATATATATATATATATGGCTGGAGTGCAGTGGCACGATCTCGGCTCACTGCAAACTCTGCCTCCCAGGTTCAAGCAATTCTCCTGCCTCAGCCTCCCACATAGCTAGGATTACAGGCACGTGTCAGCACTGCTGGCTAATCTTTGTGTTTTTAGTAGAGACGGGGTTTCACCATGTTGGCCAGGCTAGTCCAAACTCCTGACCTCTAGTGATCTGCCTGCCTCAACCTCCAAAAGTGCTGGGATTACTGGCCTGAGCAGAGATCGTGCCACAGCAATCCAGGCTGGGCAACAGAGCAAGACTCCATCTCAAAACGAAAAGCAAACAAACAAAGAATTGACTTTAGTTCCTAAGGTTTTTTTTTTTTAACCTAATCGTTGTTTTAGAGACAAGTTCTTAGGTTTGATCATATGTCAAAGTCTCTATATTTCGTTGGAAATTTTTTCATCTATTTGAAATGTCTTTATTTCACCACTTGTCTTTTTTTTTTCCCCGAGACAGAGTCTTGCTCTGTCACCCAGGCTGGAGTGCAGTGGCGTGATATCGGCTCACTGCAAGCTCCGCCTCCCAGGTTCACACCATTCTCCTGCCTCAGACTCTCGAGTAGCTGGGACTATAGGCGCCCGCCACCACGCCCGGCTAATTTTTTGTATTTTTAGTAGAGACGCGGTTTCACCGTGTTAGCCAGGATGGTCTCCACCTCCTGACCTCATGATCTGCCCGCCTCAGCCTCCCAAAGTGCTGGGATTACAGGCGTTAGCCACCGCACCCGGCCCACCACTTGTCTTAAATAATCCTTTGCTGGATTCAAATTCTGAATTTTTTCTTTTTTTTTTTTTTGAGACAGTCTCGCTCTGTCACTCAGGCTGGAGTACAGTAGTGTGATCATGGCTCACTGTAGCATTGGCTTCCCAGGCTCAGGTGATTCCCCCACCTCAGCTCCCAAGTAGCTAGAACCACAGATGTGTGCAACCATGCTCAGCTAATTTTTTTTTTTTTTTTTTTTTAGAAACACAGTCTCCCTATGTTGCCAGGGCTGGTCTCAAACTCCTGGACTCAAGCAATGCTTCCACCTCCACCTCCCAAAATGCTGGGATTACAGGCTTGAGCCAGTGCACCTAGCCCTAGATTTTTTTACAAAAGCTTTTAGCACTTTAAAGATATTGTCTTATGGCCTCCATTGTTTCTGATGAGAAGTCAGCAATAATTCACATTGTTTTCCTTTAGGTAATATATCATCTTGCTCTGGCTGCTTTAAAGATTTTCTCTTCAATTTTGGTCTTCAGCAATGATCTGCCTAGGTGTGGTTTTCATTGAATATGGCTTTTAGTTTGCTGGCATTTCTAATCTGTTATTTGTCTTTTATCAAATTTGGAGAAATTTTAGTTATTGTTTCCCTAAAGATGTTTGCTCTATTCTTTTCTTTCATTCAGGGATTCAAATCACATGTATGTTAAATAGTTTTATATTGTCCCACAGGTTTCCAAGGCTCTGTATTTTCATTTTTTTCTAGTAGTTTTCATCTGTGTTCTTCAGCTTGGAAAATTTCTATTAATCAATTTAAAATTTACTTACTCTTTCTTCTGTCATCTCCAATATGCTAGGCTCTAACAGTTTATTTCAGATATTATATTTTTCAGTTACTGACATGATTTGGTCCTGTGTACCTGCCAAATCTTATTTTGAAATGTAATCTCCAGTGTTGGCAGTGGGGACTGGTGGGAGGTGTTTGCATCATGAGGACATATCACTCAGGAAAGGCTTAGTGCCATGCCCTTGGTGATGAGTAAGTTCAAGGGAGATCTGGTTGTTTAAAAGTGTCTGGCACCTCGCTCTCTCTCTCCCACTCTTGCCAGGTGAGACGCCTCCTTCTCCTTCACCTTCTACCATGATTGTAAGCTTTCTGAAGCCCTTAGCAGAAGCTGATGCTGCCACCATGCTTCCTGTAAATCCTGCAGAAACAAGAGCCAGTCAAATCTCTTTTTTAAATAAATTACCCAGTCCCAGATATTTCTTTATAGTAATGCAAGAACAGCCTAACACAGTTATGGACTTTATGTTAGGTCCATTTATATTCTTATTTTGAGACAGGGTTTCGCTTTTTGTGCAGGCTGGAGTGCAGTGGCACCATCTTGGCTCACTGCAACCTCCACCTCCAGGGCTCAAGCAATTCTCCCACATCAGCCCCCACAAGTAGCTGGGACCACAGGCTCATGCCACCATGCCCGGCCATTTTTTTGTATTTTTTGTAGAGATGGGGTTTCACCGTGTTGCCCAGGCTGGTCTCAAACTCCTGAGCGCAAGTGATCTGCCTGCCTGGGCCTCCCTTCTTGCGAGGGAATTACAGGCGTGAGCCATCATGCCCAGCCTGGGTTCATTTTTAAAGTTCTATTTCTCTGCTGAGATTTTCTTTCTTTTTACTCACTAAAAGCATTTAAAAAATAAACCTTGACATCTGGGTCATCTTGAAGTTGGTCCCTGTAGATTGTTTTTATCTCTTACTGGATTATGTTTTTTATTTCTTCATATGTTGAGTAATTTAAGATAGGATTGGAAGCATTGTGAATGATATCACAGAGATTCTGCATTCTGTTGTCTCTATCTGAAGAGTATTAGTTTTTTTGTTTTGTTGTTTTTTGGTTTTTTTTCAAGTAGTGCTTAATTTGACTAAACTCAGCTTCGTAAGTTTGTCTTCTCTGCAGTGGCTTACAGCTAAAATGTTAATTTGCTCCTTTTTTTAGCCTCACATGGGCTATACTTGGAGTCTTCCCTGCTCATGCACAGTTCAGGAATCAACCTGGGCAGAAGTTTTTTTGTTTTGTTTTGTTTTTAAACTTTCATTTTAAGTTCAGAGGTACATGTGCAGGTTTGTTATATAGGTAAACCTGTGTATGGGGGTTTGTTGTAGAGATTATTTCATCACCGAGGCATTAAGCGTAATACCCATTAGTTATTTTTCCTGATCTTCTCCCTTCACTCTCCAATAGGCCTTAGTGTATGTTGTTCCCCTCTATGTGCCCATGTTGTTCTCGTCATTTAGCTCCCACTTATAAGTGTATTTGGTTTCTGGTTCCTGCCTTATTGGGCAGAATGTATACACAGAAATGGGTGCTTCCATTTTCTGAATCTCTTCTTTTTGGAATTTTCTCCATTGTTTTCCAACATCTCTAGTTTCTCTAAACTTTGTCCTCTGGTACCTCAAGCCAATAAGACTACTGGTGTTCTGTCTGAATTTAGCCAGCGAGGAACAGACCAAAAGTTAGCATCAGGCTGAAAGTTGTAAAAGATCAGGAAATTCGTCCAGTACCATTCCCTTCTTGCAAGGGATAATTCTCCTCCAGTATCACTTTCGTCACTTTCCAGTGCCTCTAGATACTTGTTTTTATATTTCTATTTATGTAAGGGCGTTGCCTGTTAGGAGCTACATGGTCATCCCTAGAATCAGGATCCATGTATGTATTCTTGGTATCTCCTTTTTTTACCTTCTCTTGCATATTCACTTATCATTGTATTGAGAACCTACATAATGTACTCACATTTTTCTCCTTGTTGTGGAATATCTTTTACTGTTATCTTTCTGACAATCTCACAATCCTATGGAATAACTGCCAGATTCCTGACAGCTCAGTGAAATATTGACACTCTCACCAATTAAAACTTACAAGTGGATATTCAGACAGCTTTTTGGTTCAGACAGTTTGTTCAGTGCCTGCATCCTTGCTCTGTTGGCAAGGTGGAGCGTATAATCTACTTAAGGTAGAAATAAATATCTTTCCATGCCAGGCAGTCAGGTTCCCAAATCAGAGTTAAAAACTAGTATGGAACATACGTAAGGATTAAGCTAATCTTTATTTGAGTTCCATTCTGCAACTTGTTAAGTTGTGTCACTTTGGGCAAGTGGTTCTGGGCCTCAGTTTAATCATCTGCAAAATTTAAAAAAGAAATAGTTTTTGACAGCTAGTAAACCATTACTAAATGTTCGCTATATATATATTTTGCATTTATGTAGATTGATTACACTGATACATTTGATGTAGTTGGTTTATCAGTCAGGGTTCTCCAGAGGGACAGAACTAATAGGATATATGTATATGTGATGGGGAGTCTTTTAGGGAGAACTGGCTCACACCGTCACAAGGCAAAGTCCCACAATAAGCTGTCTGCAAGCTGGGGAAGAGTAGTGGCTCAGTAGTGGCTCAGTTCAAGTTCAAAAGCCTCAAAAGCAGGGAAGCTGACAGTACAGCCTTCAGTCTGTGGCTGAAGACCCAAAAGCCCCTGGCAAACCAGTGGTGCAACTCCAAGAGTCCAAAAGGTGAAGAACCTGGATTCTGATGTCCGAAGGCAGGAGGAGCAGAAGGAAGCATTCGGCACAGGAGAAAGAAGAAAGCCAGAAGACTCGGCAAGCCAGAGTATCCCACCTTCTTCTACCTGCTTTTTCTAGTTGCTTTGATTGGATGGTGCCTGCCCACACTGAGGGGGGGTTCTTCCTCTCCAGTCCACTGACTCGAATGTCAGTCTCCTCTGGCAACAGCATCACAGACACACCAAGAATAATACTTTACCAGCTATCTAGGCACCCTCCGATCCAATCAAGTTGACATCTAATATTAACCATCACAGTGGTGAATTGAATTATATGAAGACCTGATTTCAGACTCTGCCATATGGTGGAATTTTGGCTATTGCTTTATTGGAAGGGATTTTATATTATATCATGATATGATATGATAATATGTTCTTACTGAAAAAAACAAAACAAATTGTTTCTTCCCTTTAGAAGTGACTTACTGGGTCAGATGTGGTGGCTCACGCCTGTAATCCCAGCACTTTGGGAGGCCAAGGCAGGTAGATCACAAGGTCAGGATTTTGAGACCAGCCTGGCCAACATGGTGAAACCCTGTCTCCACTAAAAATACAGAAAAAAAAAAAAATTAGCTGGATGTGGTGGTGTGCGCCTGTAACCTCAGCTACTCCAGAGGCTGAGGCAGGAGAATTGCTTAAACCTGGAAGGTGGACATTGCAGTGAGCAGAGATCGTGCCGCTGCACTCCAGTCAGGGTGACAGGGCAAGACTCCGTCTTGAGGGGGAGAAAAAAAGTGATTTACTGTCATCTGCCACTGGGGACCAAGAGGAAGGGATTTATAGGCTCTTTGATGTCTCCTCGCTCATTGGTTCAGGACCAAAATAGAAGGTGAAGAAGTTCTCTGTGTTCTGGGACGTGGAGCCCAGAGCAGTTTTGGAAAGCTGGAGAACAAGAACACACTGGACTTGGAAGTTTAAGTGTGACAAGTTGGGGCTTTCTAGAAGCTAGAGAAAGCTATTGGGGTTATTACAGAAAGCAGAATACCTAAGGTTTTCCTAATATGCTTTCCCACATTCTGGCTTAAAATTTAATAAAAATATTTAAGTACTAAATTAAATAACTAAATTCTGTCAGTGGTATAGTACTTCATTACTACACATCATACATTGTCTCTTTTAAAAGGAATCAAAGAGAACAAGGAAGACGAGGATCTCTTAATTCTTGTAACTTTAGAAATCTTAGGAAAATAGAAGCCATTCAGCCAAAACATTTATTAAAATCTAAATTCTATTATAAAATAATTTCTGATACTAACTTATGCCATTATTATGGGCTAAATGTCTACTAAATAATAATATTACATGTTAATTACTACTTCTTCATAAATGAGCATTAATAATAATATCTTTCACTTTTCTTATGTTTTTCAAAGTAGCTTATTACACCAGCTCCTTGTTACAGTACAACCTTGAAAGGTAGATAGGACAGGTATTATTAGGACAGGAAGCTGGCACATAGGAAGACACAATCATTTTTTTTTCTTATCCTTAGAGGGAATTCAATAGCTGAGTCAGGTGTAGGACACTGTCTCCTTCAATTCAGACAGAATGAAACACAGTATTCTGTCTCCTGAAGAGATAATTGCCATTTACATCATTTGTTACTCATATGAAAATAAATATTATAGGATATCATTTACTTATGAGAATGGTAATAAATGCTATGTGGAAAGTACAAAAGAATATGAGAATCAAATCGCCCTCCTATTACCCAAGATAATTTATTATTCTTCGATGTTTGTTTTCTGTGCATAAACATGGAGACTTATGTAAAATTTATTTTACCGAATTGGAATATTGTGTAATACTCTTCTTCTTTTTTTTTTTTTTTTTTTTTTGCTTTACTGTGTTGGAAAACTTTCCCATGTCATGAAAAGTTTTTCTGCAACATGACTCTTAATAGCTCTTTAATTTTCCATCATGTGAACAGGCCAAAATTAATGCAATCCCAGCTGTACTTTTAGTTTCTCTCTACTTTTCATGCTATTATTGATAATACGGCATTGAGCATCCTCAATGCACATCTCCAATAATTTCATTAGGACATTTTTATAGAAGTAAGGCTACCAAAACAAAGGATGACGTATACAATTTTATTTTATTTTATTTTATTTGTATTATACTTTAAGTTTTAGGGTACATGTGCACAATGTGCAAGTTAGTTACATGTGTATACACGTGGCATGTTGGTGTGCTGCACCCAATTTTAAACACTATATTACTCATATGGCTTAATTAATAGACAAAGATTGTAAGGCTTCACTCACTATAAGATCTTGGCTTTTTTGAGCTTTTACAAAATGCCCTGGAATGCTAGCTTTTTGGTTATATGATTCACCTTGCAGGAAAAAGACTTACATGTCATATTTCCCAAAATATTATTTAAACACTATAAATTTATATTAAGATGATTAAATTCAACCTAGATGTGTTTTTAAAATTTCATAATATCCCCTGTGATAATTGATGACAAATATATATCAAAACCAGGGTTGAGAATTAGTGGTCTAAGGCCCACATAGCACCAAAGGATTTATTTAGGCTGGTGACTTTGCTACAAGGTTTCTAAAACTTTTTCACTTTATATTGCTAATTTTTAACAGCTGTCAATTTCAGTAAACTATCTGTCCAACAGAAGTGAACATTAAACCCTCTGCTCAGTTATATACATCTAGTGCCAGTTTTCATAGCTTTGGCACTTCTGTTATAATTTGAGTAGTTTAATATGATCAGAGTGCCCAAAAGCTTAATGTGCCTGGGTGATTTCACAGGATAGATGATGATCATTAAAATATTATGTTGTTTATTTCACTTGAGATAAAAATGAGTGATTAAGAGCTGAGAGATGGAAATGTCATTGAAGTGACCCATTGCTTCCATAATAGCAATGAGCTGATTTTGTTTTCTGCATGGCAATAGTGTGTTAGTTGGGACTTTTAGTCAAGCAGAGCAGAAATCCAGCGCAGGTAACACAAGCAAAAGCAAAGGATTGTTATACAGGATAGAGATGCAGCTGGCCTGAAAACTGAGCTAAAATCAGTGCCTTGAGCACAAGGAGAAATCCTGGGACTCTTCTCCATCTTTCATTTCTCTGACTCCTTTGTGTCTTAAGACTACATTCGGGGCCGGGCGCGGTGGCTCACGCTTGTAATCCCAGCACTTTGGGAGGCCGAGGCAGGCGGATCACGAGGTCAGGAGATCGAGCCCATGGTGAAACCCCGTCTCTACTAAAAAAAATACAAAAAATTAGCCGGGCGTGGTGGCGGGCGCCTGTAGTCCCAGCTACTCAGAGAGGCTGAGACAGGAGAATGGCGTGAACCCGGGAGGCGGAGCTTGCAGTGAGCCGAGATTGCGCCACTGCCCTCCAGCCTGGGCGACAGAACGAGACTCCGTCTCAAAAAAAAAAAAAAAAAAAAAAAAAAAAAAAAAAAAAAAAAAAAAAGCCTACATTGTGGCTTTTTTATGCTTCTACCACAAAGCAGAAAATGGCCACCAACAATAGCTAAATTTACATTTTAGCCATGCAAGAGACTAGGTAAACTGAAGCTGAGATTGTTTCATCTTTATTTTAAATTTCCAAGATGAAATTTACAAAAGCGTCAAAAAGAATAAAATACTTAGGAATAAATTTAACAAAAGGCATACAAATGTTCTGTGAATACTACAAAACACTGTTGCAAGAAATTAGAGATCTAAATAAATGGAAACATATCATATCTTTCTCCCAAGTCTTCATGGATACAAAAGCATGGTATTTGTTAAGATGGTAGTACTCCCCAAGTGGAACTACAGATTCAAAACAATCCCTATCAAAATTCCAGATGCCAGCTTGGCAGAAATTGATAAGCTCATCCTAAAATTTATATGGAAATGCAACAAACCCAATATAGCCAAAACTATCTTAAAGAAACAAAGTTAGAGGACTCACTTCCCCATTTCAAAACTTTCTATAAAGCTACAGTAATCAAGGAAGTGTGGTATCATACATAGATCAGTGGAATAGAATTGAAAATTCAATTCAAACATAAACCCTGGCATTTACGGTCATTTGACTTTCTACAAAGGTGCCAAAACAATTGAATGAAGGAAGAGTAGCTTTCCAATAAATGGTACTGTGGCAACTGTTTATCCACATACAGAAAGATGAAGTTGGACTCCTACCTTATTTCAAACACAAAAATTAACTCAAAATGGACCACAGACCTAAAACTATAAAACTATTAAAAGAAAACACATAAATACATCTTCATGACTTTGAATTATGCAATACCTTCTTCATGAGACATGAAAAACCACAAGTGATAAAAAGTAGATAAATTGAACTACATCAAAACTTCAAAAAACTTTCTTATCGTAAGAAAATGAAAAGAGGCTGAACACAGTGGCTAACTCCTGTAATCCCAGTGCTTTGGGAGGCTAAAGCAGGAGGATCACTTGGGGCCCGGAGTTTGAGACCAGCCTGAGCAACATAGCAAGATTCTGTCTTTAAAAAAATAAAAGAAAAAAATTAACTGAGCGTGATGGTGCATGACTGTAGTCCTGGCTACTCAGGAGGCTGAGACAGGAAAAACTGCTTGAGCCCAGGAATTCAAAGCTGTGGTAAGCTAGGATTGCACCACTACATGTTAGCCTGACAGACTGAGACCCTTTCTCTAAAAGGTAAGTGAAATAAAGAAATGAAAAGACAATCTAATGAATGAGAGAAAATATTTGCAAATTATATACCTAATAAGAAACTTGTATCAAAAATATATAAATCTCAGGCTGATATTGCTGTTTAAGAAAAAAATATATTTTTTATTGAGTTGTAAGATATATATAATAAATTCTATATTTGTTATATATGTAATATATTAATATAATATGTAAGTTATTTATATAAGTTATAGACATATAATATCTATAACTTACAACTCAATAAAAAATGAGCAAAGATTTCAATAGACATCTATATAAAGAAGATATACAAGTGACCAATAAGCACATGAAAAGATGCTCAACATCATTAGTAGTTAAGGAAGTGCAAATCAAAACCACATAAGATATCACTGCATACCCACTAGGATAGCCGACATAAAAAAGATGGACCCACAAGTGTTGGTGAAGATGTGGAGAAATTAACACCCTCATTCTTTGTAGATAGGAATGTAAACTGATGCAGCCATTTTGAAAAACGGTTTGGCAGTTCCTCAAAAGGTAAGCATAGAGTAATCACATGACTTACCAATTTTCCTCCTTGGGTAAATAACCAAGACAAATAAAAACATGTCCACTCAAAAACTTACACCCAAATGTTCATGGCAAGCACGACCCAAAGGTTCATCAACTGATAAATGAACTATGATATATCCATACAATGGGATATTATTCAGCCATAAAAAAGACTAAAATTAATATGTGCTACATCATGGACGCACCTTAAAAACATTATACTAAGTGAAAGAAGGCAGTCACAGAAGACCACATATTGTATGATTACATTTTCATGAAACACCAAGAATAGACAAATGTATAGAGACAGAAAGGAGAAATAGTGGTTGCCTAGGTCTGGGGATGGGAGACATTGGAAGAGGGCTGGGGGTAAGAAGGAGGCGGAATGAAGACTGATTTCTAGTTGGTAAAAGATTTATTTCTGGGTGATATAAATGTTCCAAAATTGATTGTGATGATGGTTGTACAACTCTGGGAATATACCAAAAGCCATTGAATTGGGAAAAAAATCCCTAGGGATAGAATCTGAATGACCTGGTTTGGGCTATATATCTACCCCTAGACCCATCAGCTATGGCCAGGAAGATGTTTAGTGAATATATCTGCTTCCATAAATATGTGGACAGAAGGATGCAGTGGGGGAAGGGGTAGTTTTCAAAAAGAAGCTGGGTAGATAGATAACACATCAGATGACTCAGAGCTGAATATTCTCTCTAACAGCATGTTAGTAGATTAGTATGATGAATATGAATACGTTATTTAAACTTACCCTCCCCTCTTTTTTATTTAGTCCATTTCAGAGTAGCTAGAACTTGTTAAAAACATTACTGGGTAATATAAGCAATATTTTAACTTACAGACAAGTTTTGACTCAATATTATTTTTCTTTTGTCTCTGAAAAGATATTTTTAACCAAAGGCTGTTGGTGAAAAGGCAACTGACGTTTGCTTTATTTGCCTGTCCTCTCAGAACACAAATACTCCTATGTGAAATGCCACCCGGAGACAGTGGCTATGGCCCATAAATTTAATTACTAACCTTTAATTCGTAGCTGGCAAGATCAGTTCTGGAAGCATCTAAGCTAATCAGGCTTCTCTGACAATGCTAATCAATTGTTCAGCAGTCTACCTTTGGCTTAATCACTCTTGCGCTACATTACATTTTCAAAATGTCAAGAATCCTCTTCTGGAAATGCAATAAATCATGCCTACATGGTGTAGTAGAGAGCCTGTTATTCCCTCACACCTGACCTTGGCTGCGTGAAGTTGAAATTGATCATTTACTGCAGTGGTACAATGTTATAGAGAAAGGAGCTTCAATAAGAATCATAGCACAAAAGAAAAAAAGAAAAAAAATAGGGAGGCTTTTCAGCACATCCTTTCTTCACCTGAAATGAACCAGGTGCCATCAGATGTTGTTTTTAAAGGTTTTTACATCCTCGGTAGTATTTTCTGAAACAGATGAGTGTTGAGGCTTTTACACTTCTGAAATTGTTATCTAAGCAGCATAAAACTACCATCTCAGCAGAAATCCAATTTGAGTCTCACTATAAATTCAAATCCAAAAATGACTGCTTCTTTTTCTGTTACTTTTATGTAAATTTTCTTAAAAGTCATCCACAAATACTTCTCAGAAAATCAAAAGAAAGGAGAAAGGCGGGAGAAGAAGTTTCAGTGTTGAGATTTAGTATAAGGTTTAGAGTTGGACCTGGGTTCTATTCCTGTTGCACCACTCACTATCTGCTTGAAGCAGAGCAAGTAATTTAACCTGTGGATGCTTCATTTGCCTCATTTGTGCACTGGGTGTAGTAATGTGTTCATGCCTCTAAAGAAGTGGTTAACTGGTGGGTGAGGTGACTCACGCCTGTAATCCCAGCACTTTGGGAGGCCAAGGCGGGCGGATCACGAGGTCAGGAGTTCAAGACCATCCTAGCTAACACGATGAAACCCCGTCTCTACTGAAAATACAAAAAATTAGCCAGGCGTGGTGGCGGGCACCTGTAGTCCCACCTACCTGGGAGGCTGAGACAGGAGAATGGTGTGAACCCAGGAGGCAGAGCTTGCAGTGAGCCGAAATCGCGCCACTGCATTCCAGCCTGGGCGACAGAGCAAGACTCTGTCTCAAAAAAAAAAAAAAGGAAGTGTTTAACCAGCGATTATTTTGCCCTCCAGGGGACATTTTGCAATGTCTGGAGACATTTTTGATAGTCACAGCTGGATGAGGGGTATATCAAGTGAGTAGAGACCAGGGATGATTCTAAACATTTTACAATGCACAGGATAGCCCTCATTACAAAGAATTACCCGGCCCCAAATGCCAATAGTGTAGGAGTTGAGAAGCTCTGCTCTAAAGCACTTAGCACAGTTCTTGATACAGAAGAAACATTCAGTGAATCATTACTATTATTGTTTTGATTTGTTTGATTTAAATAAAGCCACTCCCACCACAAATAAAAATTCCCTCTCTCCTTAGCTAACTATTAATACATCATCAATAAAAGAAAGAAATATTCTATCTATAGATAATATTAGAATTTTTTTCTTAATAAATGAAATAGGGCTTTTACTCTCTACTAGTATTAGTGTCTTTAAATGATCTCAAAATAGTGATTGAGATAGTGATTTTTCAGTTTTAAAGTTGTCTACCATGCATGAATACGTAGATCAGCTTTTAAGATCTCATTCAGTCTTTAAAGGACACATCTTTCTTTGACTCATAGACTCTTGGAGGCATGTTGCAGGATGATATAAATCTTAGATGTCATTGGGTCTGATCTAACACACAAAGCAGAACTCCGTTGGGTTTAAAGTAGTTATTCCATGATTATAATAGAGCAGTAGCTCTGTTAGTTGACTTCCTAGTTTACTGGTTCTCACACATAGGTTGCAAGACAGAGAAGGCAGAGTTTCCACGGGTGCCCTGCCGGTAGGCCTCACTACGAGTCACTCCCAGTGATTACCAGTACATCTGGCTTGGGTACTGCCCAGTTACCGTTCGCCACCCTTCCTCTTCTCTCCTCTCTATCACAGGGGTCTCTCTCTACCTATTACATTCTCTAGGCTCCTTTGCTAACTGACCTCTGACCACGTTAACCCATGACAGCCACTGATGGGAGACAAAACAGGAGAAAGCAAGAAGCCAGGGCGATGTGTTTCTGTCTCTCTCTCTGTTTCAAAAATCACCTCTCCATGGTCCCACTTGCGGCTAGGTGGCCCTGATTCCTGGATTCTGGTATCAAGCATCACTTCACCTTGTCCCTCAGCCTGAGGGATGGTAGATACTTCCATTTTATTAATCCCTGTGTTATCTCACCATCCCATTTGAGATCTTCCAGCATCTCTTTTTGCCAGCATTTATTTTATAAACTAATTTTTCCATGTTGAATATCTTCATTATATATGTTATATTAGAGAATATTTGATTCTGCGATAGGAAATAAGTGAAAAAGGATAGATAGAATTAGGTATAGAAGCAAATATCTTACGATGTGTTACACATAGAATGACCTTGTCCAACCTGTGGCCCGTGGGCCACATGCAGGCCAAGATGGCTTTGAAAGCGGCCCAAGACAAATTTGTAAACTTTCTTAAAACATTGTGAGTGGTTTTTTGCGATTTAGCTATTATTAGTGTTAGCGTATTTTATGTGCGGCCCAAGACAATTCTTCCACTGTGGCCCAGGGAAGCCAAAAGACTGGACACCCCTGGCATAGAAAATGTAATCCGAGCACAAGTGTGGTTAACCTAGATAGGAAGGCATAGAAGGACCAAGAAAACTTTTAATGTCTCTGAAGCACCAAATATTCACACTACACCAAATAAGCATGAGGCTCTGAAAGCTCTCAATATCTGTGATGCTGTAATTGGTGACACGCATTCTGGCCCCTCATCTCCTCTGCCCACAAAGCACTGGCTGGTTGATGAGTCACATCTGTAGCCGGGTGCACTTGACCCTGCACCTCTCCCACAGAGCGAGCATGTTGGCTCTGAGCTCCTTCCACCTGCCAGGCCCTTCACTCAAACTTTAACTCTGGTCCTTGTGGCCCGTGGGCAAGGCTGATGCAACACAGCTCCTAGCCTAGGGTAGGACATAAAAATGTGGCATGTCCGTGGTTAGGTGCAGTGGCTCACGCCTGTAGGCCCAGCACTTTGGGAGGCTGAGGCAGGCAGAATGCTCAAGCTCAGGAGTTCGAGACCAGCCTAGACAGCATGGCAAAACTCCACCTCTACAAAAAAAAAAAAAATTAGCTGGGTGTGGTGGCACCTGCCTGTAGTGCCAGCTACTCAGGAGGCTGAGGTGGGAGGATCACTTGAACCCGGGAGGTCAAGGCTGCAGTGAATCATTATTGCTAATGACACAGGGAGACACTGTCCCCCCTAAAAAAAGAAAAGAAAATTGCGTATTCTAGGTGTGCTTCCAGCCCACTTGCACCCTAATCTAAGTGTTAGTCCTCATCGCTCTCTTCTTGCTCTTTGGTAAGCATTCTAGATTAATTCAAACTATTTGCTTCCTGACTCTTAAGTAGGCCTATGAGCCTTTCTTTTCTATGGCTTCTAGGAGAGCTCTCCTCTTAGTGTACCGGGAAGTTACCATCCATCAAAGTAGTTTCCCCCATGCCATTTTGAATCAGGCTTTGGTCCATGTAAAGACCCTGACATGTTTCTAGGGCCTGCATGTTGCCCCTCAGGAACCGTCTCCCCACTCCACATAAGAGACATTTTCCATCAACTTTCTGAAGAGTGAAATCTCGGTGTGTCAGAACTCAACTTGGATTTTATGTTCCCTAGTAAAGCACTGGGAACCTAATCTGGTAGGGCTTTTGACAAGTATGGTCAAAAATTTCAACCTCTATGAGAAGCAAACAGGCCTGAAACTGAAGGCTGTTCACCGAAAGAACATACATACTACATCAGGCTGGCCAATAGTCTTTAAAACCTGTTGTGGGTCTTGATTGGTAGAGATGAGGCAGACATCCCAGGTGAATAACAAAGAAACTAGTTTAATGGGGTCAACAATGTACCTAAAATGTGCCCAGCTCTGTACTGGGCACTTTATATAATTATCTCACTTAATCCTTGAATAATCCGAAAGGTAGATAATACATCCCTATTTCACAGAGGAGGCATTAGAGTGTCTGAAAAGTTCATCCCACAGTCACTGAAGCAAGAAGTGGGCATTTAGCGCTGGAGCACAGACTATGGAACCAGGCTGTCTGCGTTCAATTCCCAGCTCTGCCACTTTCTAGTGGATAACCTTCGATGTTTTATTTTGTTCTCTTGGTTTCTTCGTTTGCAAAATGGCGCTAATTACAGCTTCTACTTCAGTTTCCTACTTCATTGAGTGAAGATTCGATTAATATTTTAAAAGAACATATAACAGTTGCTAGCCTAAAGTAAGAGCTAAAGTGTTGGTTAAATTTTTAAAAACCCAATTTTCTTGACCCCAAGTCCACTGTTCAGCTTTAGCTCACTCTAGAGCACTCTAGACTTGCTTGTCAGGGTGTGGCCTGCTAATGTCTCTAGTGGGTTTCCTGGAAGCCTGGCTTGAGATAGGGTTTCATATGGAAGTACAAGGCAATGCCCCCTGGAGAAATCTTTCAGGAAGTGAGGGAAGCAAGATAGAGTCAGGTATGTGGTTTCAGGTGAGGTTTAGCTCCAGCCCGCTCCCACTCTGCTGAGGAGCTCTGAAGCAGAAACTATACCCTGAGTTTGGCCCATCTTGCAGCAAGGGGGGCTGGGCTTTTGTGCCTCTGTATCTGTGAGTCATTGGATACCAACTGCAGAGAATGAGGTGGTGGAGAGGGGTGAGACATTAACAATAGCCCAAGGGCAGTCCTTCAGAGACTTTAGCAGCAAAACAGATACCCACTGGGGAATGGGCGCACTGAACGTGGTAAAAGGAATCCCAGTGGACCCATGTAAGGCACCAACAGCTAGACTCCTCCACTGCGGGAATCCGTGGCATTGGCATCACCTTTTGAAACAGGGAAAGTTTCCTTATCCCCCTTGCAGGGCAAGCGATGGGGGTGTGGCTCGCTTCGCTGGTGCCCCGCTGCTCCTACCTCTAGGGGGAGCATGCAGACGGTCCGGTTGTGAGGAGTGCTGATCCCACAGCAGTGTCGAAGCTTGAGCTTTACAGCTCTGGAGGCCCCAGTGGGTGTATGTTACAGTGCGCGCTTTCAATTTTGCCATCTGCCGGCGGCTTGTGTTAGCTCAATTAGACCCTCCGCCTTATTGCAAGAACAGAGGCCTTTCTGTATCCCAGGTCCTTGCCTGAGTGTACCAGAAAAATCCGATCACACGTGGGCTTGGAGAATGAGTGCAAGGTTTTTTATTGAGTGGTGATAGCTCTCAGTGAGGTGGATGTGGTCAGAAAGGGAATGGGATGGGAAGGTGGTCTTCCCCTGGAGTCAGACCACCCAGCAATGGGACTCCCCTCCAACCGAATTCTCCTCGGCGTCCATGTTGTTCTGCCCTAGATGGCCTGCAGACGTGTGCCGGTGTGTTCCTCTCGATGTCCAGCTGCTTGTGTGTTCTTCTGCTAATGTGTCCATCTCACGTCCAGCCGCCTGTGTCTGTGCCCGCTCGGGTCTCTGGTTTTTGTTTTTTGTGTTTTTTTGACATGGAGTCTTGCTCTGTCACCAGGCTTGAGTGCAGTGGCACGATCTTGGCTCACTGCAACCTCTCCCTCCTGGGTTCAAGCAATTCTTCTGCCTCAGCCTCCAGAGTAGCTGGGAATACAGGCATGTGCCACCACGCCCAGCTAGTTTTTGTATTTTAATTAGAGACGGTGTTTCACGATGTTGTCCAGGATGGTCTCGATCTCTTGACCTCGTGATCCGCCTGCCTCAGCTTCGCAAAGTGCTGGGATTGCAGGCATGAGCCACCACACCCAGCCAAGTAGCGGGGTTTTTATAGGCACAGGATGGGGCATGGTGGGCCAGGGTGGTCTTGGAAAAATGCAACATTTGGGCACAAAATCAGGAGTGCCTGTCCTTACCTAGGTCCAGGGGCACAGGCCTGAGGGTGGAGCTCTAGCCAGGGACCCCACCTTTCTCTACCCAGCACTTCCCTGCCCCCCTCCTGCATCACTTTGAGTTTGTTGGAAAGACAATTTCAGGATCCATCCCAGACCTTCTGGGTCAGTCTGTTTTACCAAGATCCCCAGAGGTTTGCTCGTTAAGGATTCAGAAACTCTTTTTTAAAGAAGTTTACATAAAGTGTGTGTGTGTGTGTGTACACACATGCACATGGATAAAAATCTTCAGTATCACAACCAACTCAAAACATTTCTATCAGAAAATACCTCTCATTTCCGTATTCCAGTATTTGGTAAGCCACACCTGTAGCATTCCCTTCAACAAAATGGATAAGGAGGCAACAAACATTGTGTCTTAAAAACAACAAATTAGAAAACAAGAACCAGATGACAAGCTTTAACAGGGATCCCTGGCTAAACTTTGCAGAGTTTACCAGAGCTGGAAAGCCTCCAGGAGCTCACTGAATCATATGAGTAGGACGTGGCATGTGCCTGCAAAACACATGCTCTCCAGGGCCTGGCTCTGACCTGGCTTTAGAGCGGTGGTTGATGAGCTTCACAAACATTTGTATTCATTTTATTGGAGACAGAGCTGTCCCTGACTTGGGGCCAACCGAAAGCTACAAAATGCCCTGGAAAGAAAGATCCAATTTAGAATTCTGATCAGTGGAATTTTTACAGCCAAAGCAGGTGGCCAGTATTTTGGATCATAATGTTTGTGAGCTTTGGCCTAGGGATTTAGAATGGTCGTACTAAAAGAGGTGAATTCATAAGCCATCAGTAATTTTTGCCAGGCCTTTATACTTTAATAAGAATTTAGTGGAAAGGTTATTTGTGATATTCTTACTTTTTAACCACCCAGAATGCCTCCAAACTTCTTTTTCCCCCAAGATCCTACATTTCTGACATTTGCATACATCTTATAGTGATAATGCTTTAACTTCGTGCTTCTTGTAAACCAGGCATAAACACACAGAAGAGCTGACAAGTGCCCATCCATCTCATTTCTCACTCCCTGGAGAGTAGATTTTCCAGATCTTTTGGTCTAGACACACCCGTGTGACGCTTGGCCAATGAAATGTGAGTGGAAGTAACACATAAACCTTTCTGGACGGACGCATCTAAGAATCGGTGTGCTAGCCCACATCCTCTTTCTCACTGCTGTGGCAACTGAAGCCATCTGTTGATATGATAGTGATTCAAGTTGGAGAGGATCTGGTTCTCTATTTCACAGGACAGAGAGAGTGCCTTCTGACTGACCTGCGTTTGACTTTGCGTTAGTGAATAATTTTCTTTGCTGAGCCACTGAGATTCAGTTTGTCTATTGTACAATCTCACAGTTCCTTACCCTGTTTATTACAACATTAGCAATCAAGACCATGGAATTTTGTTGGCTAAAATATTAAGATGCCTAAGAGTGGTGGATTTGGAGTCAGAAGACGCAGATTCAAGTCTCAGCTCCAGCACTTACCAAGTGTGTGACATTAGGAACACCATTAACTGTCTCTGGACTTAAGTAAAATGAGATTGAGTTACAAATCTCTAAGATCCCTTCTTCCCCAACTCTAGCATTCTACGATTCTTTAAAACCCCAAACCATGTTTTCTCTTTTAGACTAAAGCTACTCCCTACACACTTTTATTGGAAACGATTAAGTCATTGCATGTATACATGCAAGTGTATACACTATGCAAATTCTACAAGGATATTCTCTATAAAGAGTCATGGAATCTGCTGGTGCCTGTAAAAATACAGTATTTTTTCTGTGGAGAAAGTTTTGTAGTTATATAAGCTATGTTTATAAGGCCATGCCTTATAATTGCCTGACTTATGCATCTGCCTGATTCACAACGGACTCTGAAGGAGCCATTATTGTCACATTGAGGGGTCCGCCCAAAAACGAAACTCATACGAAACTGAGCTATTTTTACTACCACTAAATGGATGACTTTCCATCTAGATTTAACCATAGTCCAATCTTCAACTTGAATACAGGAGATCAAGGTAGATTGCAGCTGAGAAACGTATTCTCGCTCAAATTTTAGGAGCTATATTGACCCTGACACCTTTAAGCTGCAGGTTGCCACTTAGTAAATTACTTGTATGTAGATTGATTTAGGGGTCTTCAACTCTTCCTCTCCAAATCCTCCTTTTGTTTCCAATGCTATTGCCATGATATTGAGTCTCTCCTCCTCGTTCCACACATGCATTCACCACCTTCTCTTTTTATTCTTGCCTTTGATATGTCAGATCTTACACTCTAGAGTTCAGACTGCAGCAGACACCAGACTTCTTATTCACCTTTGAAAAACACACACAAATATTCCACATTGACGTGAAAAAAACAGCCTACTATAGGTTTTAAAACACTGAGCTCTCAGCCAGTCGCGGTGGCTCATGCCTGTAATCCCAGAACTTTGGGAGGCCAAGGCGAGAAGATCACGAGGTCAGGAGTTCAAGACCAGCCTGGCCAATATGGTGAAACCCCATCTGTAATAAAAATACAAAAAAATAACTGGGCGTGGTGGCGGGTGCCTGTAGTCCCAGCTACTTGGGAGGCTGGGGCAGGAGAATTGCTTGGACCCCAGAGGCAGAGCTTGCAGTGAGCCGAGATCATGCCATTGCACTCCAGCCTGGGCAACAGAGTGAGACTCCATCTCAAAACGAAAACGCTGAGCTCTGAATATTGATCTGAGGGAAAACTCAGGGGATTGAACTGGGGGAAGGGAGAAATTAGGGTTAGGAGGGGCGTGTAGGAATAATGCAGTGATTATTTCAGATGGTACATTGTTCATGAAATGAATATATCCTCCCAACTTGCTTCATCTTTTCAGAGTTCTTCTGAAAACAGAATGTATTTGGTTGGTGCAAAAGTAAATGTGGTTTTGCCATTACTTTTAAGCAAAAACTGCAATTACTTTTGCACCGCCTAATATTTGCTTCCTCAGTGCCTGTCTATTTATGGTTTGTCCTCTCTGGGGCTGTTCCAGTCACCGCAGCCTCTATCCCTGCTGCTCCTAGATTAATTATCTTGGGCCTCCTGTTTCAGTGAGCCGCTATTTCAGAGGCAAGTCCCTTTTGTCCCAAGCTTCTCCGGGTTCACAGCTCAAATGCATATTCAGGAGTCCCAGAGAACAAAAAAGCACTTCCATCTACAAGGAAATGCAGAGGCAACTGCTTTCTTGCTACAGGGCAGAAAAAAAATAGATTTTTCTCATCCTTTCACAGTGGGTGAAAGTCTGTGAGGACAGACTTTAAAGTAGCAGACAGCACAAAATATTGGTGGAGTTTTGGGGATTTTGTTTTTTTGCATTTGGTCCTTTTGTTTTTGTGTTTCGGGACTCGATTGGAAATCTAGGTACTCCTAAGTTGTTCTTTATCAAGTTTGGATAAATAATAGCTACTGTTATAAAAGGGAACATTTTTCCTAAAAACTCATGCTAAAAGGAACATTACATTTAGTTGTGTGTTCTACAATAATTTACTCTCCTATCGTCTCGGAAGTCCTTGTAATCTTTAAAGCTAAACTTCAATCTTATTTTTATTCTTTGGCTTCAAGCATACATTTGTTGTTATTGAACCCCCTGATTTTGTCTTTCCCCATATTCAACAGACTTTGAAATTGTCTTTCTATCTCTGCAGCTTTCTATTGCCATCAGTCCTCTAGAGTGTTTTGTCTTCCTTCCTTCCTTTTTTGGAAACATTTCAATGTATCTCTTCTTTTAAATATTGTTTTGTTCTACGCCCCTTTCCTGTCTAACCCTATTTCCAAGTTCTTAATTATTCTTTGCCTTTTTCTTTCCAGTTTCTCTCAGAATCCAGACCAAATCTACTTGCTTTTATCCCACTGTTAGTTGTTATGAATTATATTAGAGTGTAGAATAACAAAATATTTGACTCATTTGTTTACCAAGAAATTTAAGTGTATGTGATTCTTGTAAGGATAACATTCCTCCTGTGTGCTGGTAGCATAAGGAAGATAAAATTCCATCAAACCAAACTCACCATAATATTCATGAAATATCGCAAATTTATCTTGATAGCAAATTAAAGGTGACCAAAAATGTTTGATCTCCCATTTAGAAATGGGATCTCCCCCTGAATTGGGATGGACTCTGACTTGTTTGACCAATAAAATTTGGTAGAAGTTTGACAGTATGAGGGCTCAGGCCTAAGAGACTGACAGCTCTGCATCCTCTCTGTTGGGACACTCACTCTTGAAGCCCTAAGTCACGGTGAAAAAAAGTCCAACTCTCCTTGATGGTGCTGGAGAAGCCATGTGTAGATGTTCCACTCAGTCGTCCCAGCTGAGCCCAGCCTTCTATGCAAGGCTCCAAACACACAAGGGAAGCTATCATGAGCTCCAGACCAGTCCATCCGTCAGCTGAATACCACCCAGGAACTTCCAGTTAATGCCATAGGGAGCAGAGGAAGCACTCTGTCAAGCCATACCCAAATTTCTGACCCACAGAATTCTGGAACATAATAAAATGGTTGTTTTGAGACATTATGTTTTGGAGTAATTTGTTACCTAGTAGTTTATAACTATCATACCTTTCTTTAATGCCACCAAACTTGACCATGAACTGGTGGGCCTAGAGGTACTCTTGAAGGAAACAGTTTTTCCCTTCGGCCAACATGGGGCCAGAGAAGCAGTTAACCATACTTCTTCCTGGTCACTTGAGCAAAAGGATTATATCCTACTTGGCCTGAGGCCACTCTAGATGATTTGAACCTCAATTTGCCATGTCATTGTGTGAGAGATTTAAATTTATTTTTACCCAAACAACTTCTTTAAGCTTTTATTCCACTTGCACAGTGATCATGGAATCCTTTCCTTGCCCTGGGATCAGTGAACTACTACCTATGGGCTGCCTGTTTTTTTTAGGTCCTCCAAGCTTAGAATGTTGTTGTTATTGTTTTACATTTTTAAACTGTTCTTTTAAAAAACAAAGAAAGAAAACTGTGCAGCAGAGACAATATGTGGCCTGCAAAGTATAAAATGTGTGCTGACTCGTTACAGAAACAAGTTGCTAACCTTTGGTAATACCCTGGGTATTGAGAACGATACATTGAAGAGTGCGATGGTGAATATTTAGTGTCAACTTGACTGGATTGAAGGATGCCAAGTATTGTTCCTGGATGTATCTGTGAGGGTGTTGCCAAAGGAAATTAACATTTGAGTCAGTGGACTGGGAGAAGCAGACCCACTCTCAATCTGGATGGGCACCATCTAATCAGCTGCCAGCCTGGCTAGAATAAAGCAGGCAGGAGAAGCTGGAGAGTAGATTTGCTGAGTCTTCTGGCCTCCATCTTTCTCCCATGCTTGAAGCTTCCTGCCCTTGTACATCAGACTCTAAGCTCTTCAGTTTTTGGACTCTTGGACTTACACAAGTTTTGCCAGGGGCTTTCGGGCCCTTGGCCACAGACTAAAGGCTGCACTGTAGGCTTCCCTGCTTTTGAGGTTTTGGACCTCGGACTGATCCACCACTGTCTTCCTTTCTCCTCAACTTGCACATGGCCTATTGTGGACTCTACCTTGTGACTGTGTGAGTCAATTCTCCTTAATAAACTCCCTTTCATGTATACATCTGTCCTATTAGTTCTGTCCCTCTAGAGAACCCTGACTACTACAAAGAGGCTCTGGATTCTGTTATGCCCCTTTGAAAACTATTTGTTATTTTTGTAAGCAGCAAGTTAACTTTGCTGAACACAAAACTGCAAACTATTTCTCCCCTGTTGTGAACAGCAGCTGAAATCTTAGTTCAGTTCGTTTAGTCTTAGCTGGATTTCTGGGCATCTGACCCATGCATATATGACTTGCGACCAGCCACAGATTAGGACAGGATTTATACACAAAATTTGCAGCTCCCTCTCTGTGGCTCTCTCCTTCCTATTATATACCACACCTTTACCCCCAACCCTGCCATGTTCCAGCTACCACAATCCCCTCGGACCCTGACATCTGATTTTTCAAGCTAGTATAATTGCAAGTGTTCTGAGTTTGAGTTGCCCTACATAGTAGACTAGAGACTGCCCTCAGGCAAAAAAAAAAACAAAAAAATAAAAATACAGGAAACTTACCAAGTGCCATTCCCTTTTTTAGAGTGTCAACTCCAATGCAGTATCTGCTTTCTTCTGATTTTTATCCCATGCCTTTAGATAGTTGTTTTGTTGCATTTTGTCCAGAGTTTATAGTTGTTATCACCAGGAATGTTGGTCAAATTAAAAATACTGAAACAATGCCGAAAACAGAACCCTCCCACTCTTTTTATAATTCTTCAGTTACTCATATATCTTCCATTCATTGGAGAGCCCTTCACGAGGCTGCATTTTGTTCATCTGTATTTATGATGCCAAGAATCTTGCCACTCACTGTGTGATCCCTGGACCAGAAGCACTGGCTTCACCTGGGAGCTTATTAGAAATGCAAAGTCTCAGGCCCCATCCAAGAAATTCTAAACCAGAATCTGTGCTACAACAACGTCCCAGTCGACATCTTTGCACATTAAAATTTCATAAGCACAGACACAGGGCACACTAAGGGCCACATCATGGCCACTTGGAAAATGTTTATTATAAAAGTAAATAAATTCCTCAGCTCAACATCTTTTTTCATTTTTTATAGTTTTATTAAGGTATTATTGACATACAATAAATTACACATACCTGAAGTATAAAGCTTAGAGATTTTTGACATGTTTGTTCTGTGAAACCATCACATAATCAGAGTAATAAGCATTTGTATACATCCAAAAATTTCCATTTAATCTTTGTTATCTTTCTGTCCATTCCGCATCCCTTTCCAGGCAACTACTGATCTTCTTTCTGAGACTGTGTATTAGTTTCCATTTCATAGATGTTGATATGAATTAAATTGTGTAGTACACACTCTTTTCTGTCTGGCTTCTTTTATTCAGCATAGACATTTAAGATTCATCTTGTAGTAGCATGTATCGATGGTAAACTTTTATCATTGTGTAGTATTTCATTATGAGGATACATCACAGTTTGTTTTATCCATCCACCAGTTGATGGACATTCAGGTTGTTTCTAGTTTTTGACTTTTGCAAGTAAAACTACTATAAGTTTTTGTCTGAATATGTGGTGTATCTAGGAATAGAGTTCACTGGGTCATACAGCAAGTCTATGTTCAACTAGTTACAAGCTGCCCAGTTGTTTTCAAAAGTGGTTGTATCATCATACATGTCCACTAACACCGTATGAGAGTTGGGTAGAAGAATAACCTTGTTTTTCTCAAATCATAATCAAGAATTAATACCTGGCTCCTCAGGGAATAGAAATTAAAATCTTGGCTAATAGTCCCTTGAGGACCTTTTGTCTTCTTTAAAAAATCATGCGTGGCCGGGCGTGGTGGCTTATGCCTGTAATCCCAGCGCTTTAGGAGGCTGAGGGGGGCAGACTCCCTGAGGTCAGGAGCTTGAGACCAGCCTGGCTAACATGATGAAATCCCATCTCTACTAAAAATACAAAAATTAGCCGGGCATGATGGCACATGCCTATAGTCCCAGCTACTCCGGAGGCTGAGGCAGGAGAATCGCTTGAATCCAGGAGGTGGAGGTTGCAGTGAGCCGAGATCATGCCACTGCACTCCAGCCTGGGCGAAGAGCAAGGCTCTGTCTCCAAAAAAAAAAAAAAAATCACACTAAATGTACCAAGCAAGGTCTCCTGGAATGAAAATTTTTTGGTTCCACACAAAAATAAAAAATACATTTTGAATACATTAAATAATTTGCTAATTATTTTGGAGATTGTTGACTAAGCCATGGAAATGCCTCTTCAGAACGGCTCATATCTTCTGAGGATCTCAGGTTACCATTTACTACTAAGTAAGGCATGCTTGCATTAAGAAATCATTTCCCTTTCAGATTTCAATGTCAACATCTAATTCCAATATATTTTCCTCATCAGAAAACTCTTCCTAAACAGGTGGGAAATTTTGGTTGATAAAAATGGGTGTAAACAATAAATCAGAACTAGTTTAAAGTTCCATCTAAACACAGAAAATGTGACCAATGCTGGCAACTTTGTTTAGAGGGGTCCCAACATCATGTGTGGTTGTAATTGAAATGAGAAACTTTATGGATCAGTTTTTCCATCTACTTTTCTAAAAAGCTTTTCCCCCAACCTCTAGGCTGGAGATGAAAATCTTTCTTAAAAAAGAATCTTCCACCCCCACTCAGTGCATAAATTCACCCAGATAAAAGCATTCTTCTTCATTGGCAAGCAAAGCTGATGATAATTATGGTCTCTGGCAAAGCAAACCCTGTCACAAAAATATTTCTGATATATGTTTATAGTTTAGGAAACTACAAAATAATTTGCAAATATAGAACACAGCAAAAGCTTGACACAAACCAATTGAGTGTACTCCCTGTACATTTAAAAATGATCCTACCCAGTTAAAATTTTCTTCACTCGCCTTCACCTAATGGTATCCTTGATGTGATTTTATGTGTTGCCTTCTTTAAAGGAAAATTATAATTTAGGAGCATCCAAATGAAAAGCCATGCTAGTGAACAAAAAGAACCAATAAATAGTGAAAAGTTACAGAGAAAGCAGACAAAAGAGACTCATCCGGAAGAATTTGTAAAATATATAAAGAAGCAACCTTGATCATTGTTTAGCCCACGAACAAGACGACAATGTCAAAATTCTTACCCATAATGAAATTAATTAGTCGGACATTCCTCCCTTTCAAAGTGATCTGTAATTCCTATTACTACATAGTAAGGATAAGCTAAAGTACTTACCATTTTTTTTTCTGGGCATATGAAGTTATTATGTAAGAATGATTTGTAAAAATGATGCTTCTAAATAAGAATGGAACAACACATTTAATAATAAACTCTCTCCAAGATAAAAAAAGTCATTTCCATTTGAATGTCAAAGTAAATTCCTTTCTTCATAAATATTTGAAATAGCTATCAATATTTGCAATCAGCTAATACTTGGTAGCCATGAATTCTCAAATTCTAGAAAAGGAGAAGCAATGGAATGACTACAGAAATGAAGAAATAAGTTGTCAACATTAAAATGGGCAATTTTCAGTTTTTAATCAAAGTGGGCATTAGAATTGGCCAAGAATATAACTGTTAGCTAATTGCACTAATTTGTTGAAAGTGTCAGCCAGATCCCAGTGGACTGAGGGCCCAGAATCCCTTCCCCTTGACTTTCAGTGGGCTCACTGCTAATGGAGACTGGAGGTCCATTTCTACGGATTTTCTATTATTGAAAGATCATGAGTTAGGAGCATGAGTTCTAGGGTCAAACAGTTTAAACTGGCTCCACCGTCTATTAACAATGTGACCTTCTGCAGTGTAATGAACCATTGGTTGATTGTTTAAGATAAAGTCTTTCTCTGTCACCCAGAGAATTGATAATTGAGTGCAGTGGCATAATTACAGCCCACTATAACCTCAAACTCCTGGGCTCAAACAATCCTCCTGCCTTAGCCTCCTAAGTACAGTGTAGTGAACTCTTAAACCTCCATTTATCTTTAGAATGGGGAGGAGTTATAATCTCCCTTATCTCATAGGACTGTTGAAAGAATTCAATGAGACAATTAATGGAATGTCGTTATTATATTATTATAGTGCTTGACACGAGTCAGCACTCTATGAGTGGTTTCTCCTCCTCCTCCTTCTCCTCTGTCTCATCCTCCTCACTCTCTTCTTGCCATAAGATTTTCAGAACGTAAAATCTGTTCAGTGGGTGGTAAGTGATATGGAGGTAGGAATAATTTCGTACTAGATGCCAGCCTTAATTCTAGAATAATGTCTAGAGCAGCATTGTCCAACAGACACCCTGTGATGATGGAAATGTTCTAATCTGGGTTGCCCAATATGGTAGCCACTAACCACATGTGGCTAAGGAGCACTTGAAGTGTGGCTAGTGCAACTGAAGGGCTACATCTTACATTTTATGAATTTTAATTAATTTAAATATAAATGCAATTAGTTACACGTGGTTAGTGGCTACCATATTGGACAACGTAAATCTAGACCAAGAATCACAAGCTCCAGTGCATGACAAGAGCAGACAAGTAACATAAGTGAATGCAATGTGTTCAGTAGATAACAGGGCCGGTGGGACTTGTGTAAGTTACACACACACATTTTGTCTAAGGGAGTCAGCCAGTCTTAGCTTCAGCCAGTGCTTCTAGGTAGGTAGGTATAGGTCCAGTTTTCTAATGTTTGAGAAGAAACTAGAAATGCATGTTTTCATGCAAGTTCTCCCTATTCTTTCACGTATCAAATAACTAAAAAAATTTTGGAACACAGTGCAGGCCAAACAAAACATATTTACTAACCAAACGTAGGCCACAGAACATCAGCATGCATCCTTTACTTTGGAACCTTCTCCTGAAATCACGGAAAAGTCTTCAAATTAGACTGTCCTAGGGAAAAACAGGGAGCATCAATCTTGTTACACATGAGGCCGGATTTGAGAACTGCATTAATATTGGCCTCACTGCCTACAGCAAACCTTCAGAAGCTATCTCAGTCCTGGGACCTCCTGAAATCAGCTAGTCTTAGAAGAATCTTGCAAAGACATTAGTGCTTCCTGGTCCAGCTAATCCCCAACACTGAGTATCTGCTGATGTCAGCATCTCCCCCAAAGAGGGACAGTAACCAGGTCAGACCTCCATGTTGGAAATCATCAGGACTTGAAGGCAACTAACTCCCAATTGATGGAAAAATAAAAAAGATTTGTCTTGCTTTAAACATGAAGCTAACTGGAAACTATTAAGCTAGCAGAGTTCCCTCCAGTGTATTTACTCATTCCTTCATTGATTAAACACAATTATTTTAAGCAGCCCTTCTGAATCACCAGGGCCATCTCCGTGCCCACCACATGGATCTGAATGGTCACAGAGTCAGCTTTCAGCCTGGTTTTCCTGGAGGAACCAGATACAAAGGCAACAGAGCACCAAGGTTAAGAGCATTATCTTTGGCCTCAAACAGGCCTGAGATTCAGATTGCACACGTACTATCTCTGTGGCCTTAAGCGAGAGACATCTTTACTTCTTAGTCACTCATCTACAAATTGAGAAAAGTAAGAGTGCCCTCCTTATAAATTAGTGAGTAGATTAAATGAGAAAATTGTGTAAAGGGCTTAGCATAACCATAACAAGCTCTCAATAAAGAAGACATTTCCAGTTAATAGACTAGTCTCTGCTCCACACAGTTGTGTACTAAGGGGAGGCTGTAATGGGGGTCATCTGCCCCAGCCAGGAGGGATATTTTTTCAGTGACTTTATTTAGAATTGCTGGTGTAGGTTGGTCCCCCTTGGAATCATTGGTCAGTTGTGTATATACTGGTGAGTTGAAAATAGGTGTCATGCAAACATAGACTAAGAACTTGGGACATAAAGTGACCAACGTGTACCAGCGTGCCCGAGACTTTCTCACATCGAGCACTGAGGGTCCCATGTTCCCTCAGTCCTGTGCAATGGGGACAGTTAACCAACTGTCATGGACCTGTCATGCGTTAAGTAAAGATGGTGGGGAAGATAAGAAGCCTGGGTTCAAATACCAAGAGTTTGAATGTCATTTGTATAACAACAAAGGAGAAAGAACTACTCGCTAAATGTGTGCATGCATGTGCGCACACATGCACACACACAGATACACAAGTTTCAGAGCTTGGCTCACATAGGCTTTGCCAGATCCCCTGCCTTTAGCCTCACACAAATGTCTGTCTCTACCTACTGATCACCTCCATATGCGCAGACTCATTTGGCTGAGCCTGGAAGTGGTGAGTTAGCAACCATCTCCTCATGCCCTTTCTTGTCTCATGTGTTTTGATGTGCCTGCTAAGGGAATGTTCAACACGTTCCCAAGGAGGCCACACAGACATGCAGCCTGAGCCAAACTGATCATTGCATAATTGATAATAGGCCTTTTGTATTCACATTCTATTTAGATTATTGTATGGAGCAGGTGACAGGTGTTCGGAGAACATTACCCAAGCTGCCTGTTGCCGAGAACATCCTGAGACCAGCTGGGGCAAGGAGCCCGGAGGAAATCCCCATGGTAATTTAATAGTTCACAGGGCTTTGGGTTTGTGAGGATTACAGTGAAGAATTAAAGTGATATTGACCACCCACTGAAGAAGGGCCTTTGTGCTTTTCCCTTGATATTTCTACACTTATTATTTTTTCCCAAGGAAATTGCTACAGGGTGACCAAAAGCAAAAAAAAAAATTTTTTTTTTTTTTTTTTTGCAAAGGATGTATATTGTCACTTAACAGGAGAAACAGAAACCACGTATTAATGTAAGTGAGAAGCCTGCTTTGAAACACCCAGCTTAGGGTATACCAGTTTAGGGGTGGAAGAGGATTGCTATTTTTTTCAAAGGATTTGTACTAGAGCCAGATATTTAAGGAAAATCATAGAATGTGACTTTCAGAATTAGAAGTGTGTTCTGAAACAGAAGTAGGAGGAACATTTCACTTGATTTCTCACAACTCATACTCTGGGTTCACAAACACCTTTTTCAAAGTTGATGGAGCCACTACCTGATTCTGCATTCTAAAATTTAGTTTCAACTGGCCTCCCCTGCCTTCACAGGCAGTTTGGTTACTTAGAACAAGTTTGGGTCAGAATTCATTCATTGGCTCATTCCACAGACATTCATCAAGTGTGCCAACTATATTAAATCCACTCTGTGAGACACAGTTCATTCAATATTCATCTCAGAGATACTTCTGCAGCATCGGCTGTGTGACACACCCTCAGCAAGCCAAGCACTGGAGACACAGTCTGCACTTGGAGCTTAGGTTCAATGAGGCTTGTGGAAACTTCTGATGATACTTGCTTTGGAGAAAAATTAAGTCAGGTGAAGAAAGGGGGCCGGGCACGGTGGCTCACGCCTGTAATCCCAGCACTTTGGGAGGCCGAGGTGGGCGAATCACAAGGTCAAGATATCAAGACCATCCTGGCTAATACGGCGAAACCCCATCTCTACTAAAAATACAAAAACAAAATTAGCGGGGCGTGGTGGCAGGAGCCTGTAGTCCCAGCTACTTGGGAGGCTGAGGCAGGAGAATGGCATGAACCCAGGAGGCAGAGCTTGCAGTGAGCCAAGATTGCACCACAGCACTCCAGCCTGGGCGACAGAGCAAGACTCCATCTCAAACAAAACAAAACAAAACAAAAACAAAAAAACAAACAGGGTAGGAAGTGCTGGAGTAGGGAAATAGAAGGTAGTATTTGAGCAAAAACTTGAAAAAGGTGAGTGAATTAACTAAGTGTATATATTTGGGTGGGGGAAATATTCCTGACAGGGCAAAAAGCCTGTGCAAAGGCCCCAGGGCAGAGAATACCGGCATGTTCGAAGCCATTGTGAGGACTTCACCTTCACTCTAAGTGGAAAACCTTCATGGGGTTTCGACAAAGGAGTAGGGTGATCCAAGTGAGGTTTTAACAGGATCACCTCAGGGTGCTCCTCGAGAAATAACACAAGGGGAGAAAGACATATTCCACCCCTCAACAGGCAGAAACGGACATTTGGAACATTTTATTTTAAATGAGGCAGAAAGAAATAACAATGAAATAATAAAAAGCCTGCTGAGGAAAGAGGGTGGTTAATTTCAAACATGAGGGACACCTTCTTGGAGGAGGTGACTATTTTTTCCTTCTCATTCTTTTTTTTTTTTTTTTTTTTTTTGAGACGGAGTCTTGCTCTGTCACCCAGGCTGGGGTGCAGTGACGCGATCTCTGCTCACTGCAAGCTCTGCCTCCCGGGTTCACGCCATTCTCCTGCCTCAGCCTCTCCGAGTAGCTGGGACTACAGGCGCCCGCCACCACGCCCGGCTAATTTTTTTTGTATTTTTAGTAGAGACGGGGTTTCACCGTGGTCTCGATCTCCTGACCTCGTGATCCGCTGCCTCGGCCTCCCAAAGTGCTGGGATTACAAGCGTGAGCCACCGCGCCCGTCCCCTTCTCATTCTTTAAGTCCTCACTTCCTCTCTCTCTTCCTTCTTCCCTCTCTCCATCTTCCCATATGTCTTTCAAACATTCTCCAAAGTAGATAGGTATGTCGGTCTATCTACTTTTGTGAATGTTTGAAATTTTCTCTAATAAAATGTTTTTAAAACTCATTAGGTCATTCTCATGAAAAACTGCAATCCATAACGTTAAAGGCTTGGCATGTTTTAGAAATTATACCTCTGAAAGCCTTTTTATGCGGATTAATCTCTGAATGCAGTGGTTCATAAGAGCAAACATTTCAGGAAATAACCATTTTAAGTACAGTCATGAGCCATATGATGATGTTTCAGTTAGCAACAGAGCACATATACAAAAATGGTCATCTAGCAAACTAAGATCAATTTACTGTTGAAGAAAGAAAAGATATTTTTAATAAATCTAGAGTAACCTAAGTGTACAGTGCTTGTAAAGTCTACAGTAGTGTGCAGTAATGTCCTAAGCCTTCACATTCACTCACGACTCACTGACTCACCCAGAGCAACTTTTTTTTTTTTTTCTCAATTTTTTTTTTTTATTATACTTTAAGTTCCGGGATAAATGTGCAGAACATGCAGGTTTGTTACATGGGAGCACACATGCCATGATGGTTTGCTGCACCCATCAATCCGTCATCTACGTTAGGTATTTCTCCTAATGCTATCCCTCCCCTAGCCCCACACTCCCCGACAGCCCCCAGTGCATAATGTTCCCCTCACCCAGTGCAACTTCTAATCCTGCAAGCTCCATTCATAAGTGCCTTATAGAGCTGTATCATTTTTTATCTTTTATACTGCATTTTTACTGTACATTTTCTACATTTAGATATGTCTAGATACACAAATACCATTGTATTACAATTGCCTATAGTATTCAGGACTGTTACATGCTGTACAGGTCTGTAGCCTAGGAGCAATAGGCTATACTACATAGGCTAGGTGCATAGTAGACCATCTAAGTTTGTGTAAATGCACTCTGTGATGTTTGCACAATGACAAAATGACCTAATGATGCATTTCAGAATGCATGCCTCAGAACATACCCCCATCATTAAGCAATACATGGATGTATATAAACAGGATAGTGCATGTTTTTCTCTGTCTCTTGATTTAACTTAGTGATGTGCCACCCTTTATTTTACATTCTTAGTTCGGTGATATTGTCTTAGTTCCGTAATATGTAATGCATACCCAACAGCGGTCCTTCAAAAGAAGGAGCATGGTTTGAGGCAGTAGTAGAATGAGGACGATCTTAATCAGCAGGTTGTAGCACGTGGTAGATACGTAACAAATATTTGTAGAACTGATCTTTGAAACAATTTGTATCCAAATACCTAATCACTACTAGACTTAGTCTATTAATTCTTAAAAGAACAGAACACTAGAGGTCAGTCTTCACATTGAGAAAGAATGGAAAATATAGAAAGTGACAAGAAGAAAGATAACATAGTCTCTTCGAGTCTTTTAAATAGTGAGAAAATTATGTTAGAATAACCTTCGCAAATATCATGCAATTTTCATTATTAATACAGTTTAGAAGTACTAAAATCATTTAGATACACAGTATATAAATGTATATGTGTTTACGTTTTCATAGAGTATATGGGAAGTATTATATCACAAATTGGATTTTTTTTCAACATTTAGTCTAATACAACATATGTTAAGAATCTTTTTTTTTTTTTTTTTGCAACAGAGTCTCATTCTGTCACCAGGCTGGAGTGCAGTGGCGCCATCTTTGCTCACTGCAACCTCCACCTCCCAGGTTCAGGCGATTCTCCTGCCTCAGCCTCCAAGTAGCTGGGACTACAGGCGTGCACCATCACACACAGCTAATTTTTGTATTTTTAGTAGAGACAGGGTTTCACCATGTTTGCCAGGATGGTCTGGATCTCTTGACCTCCTGTTCCACCCACCTTGGCCTCCCAAAGTGCTGGGATTACAGGTGTGAACCACCATGCCAGGCCTATTTTAAGAATCTTAAGCCTAAATTAGAAGACAGAAAATTGAAATGCAAAGCCAGACAGGTTAAATAAACTCTCTGCAAATGTACACTGTAAAATCCAGAGCAGTTTAAATGCTTCAGCAGAGACTGGCCTCTGTCACTGCTTCGTTTGAACCAATTTTCCTTCCCAGGTAGTGGCTGGGATGAACCCAGGGCCCTCAGTTCCTCAGCTTCCAGATAACCAGACCTTTACCAGTTGTTTAAGGCTACCAGATTCTTCTCTCTTCAAATGCCCCATTTTCTTCCCTTTACACAGACTATATCTACCAAAGTCTTGGACACGAGCATATTTTCTCTGCTGAAATTCTGTCCATTTTCTTTTTCTTTACTAGAAGAGTCTTCATTGTTAACCCTGCTGATGCTGAGACAGCATGTTAAATTCACACAGAGTAATTTCTCATTCTCTTGTGAAACTATGTCCCTAATAATCTCCTAAGAGGAAAAAAAAATTCTCTTCATTCTATAGTTACAGATCTGAAAGAGAAACAAAAAGCACTTTAAAAGGCAATAAATGTTAAATTACTGGCCAAGTGTGGTGGCTCACAAGTTTAATCCCAGCACTTTGGAAGGCTGAGGCAGGCAGATTGCTTGAGCCCACAAGTTTGAAACCAGCCTGGGTGACATGGTGAAACCCCATCTCTACAACAAAATACAAAAGTATTAGCCAGGCATGGTGGTGTGTACCTGTAGTCTCAGCTACTCAGGAGACTGTGGTGGGAGGATTGCTTGAGCCCAAAAGTTCAAGGTTGCTGTGAGCTGTGATTACCCCACTGTACTCAAGCCTGGGCAACAGGGTGAGATCCTATCTTAAAAAAAAAAATAGGCTGGGTGCGGTGGCTCACGCCTGTAATCCCAGCACTTTGGCAGGCCGAGGCAGGCAGATCACCTGAGGTGTCAGTAGTTCAAGACCAGCCTGACCAACATGGAGAAACCTCATCTCTACTAAAAGTACAAAAAGTTAGCCAGGCATGGTGGCACATGCCTGTAATCCCAGCTACTCGGGAAGCTGAGGCGGGAGAATCACTTGAACCCAGGAGGCGGAGGTTGTGGTGAGCCGAGATCGTGCCATTGCACTCCAGCCTGGGCAACAAGAGCGAAAGTCCATCAAAAAAAAAAAAAAAGTTAAATTACTAAGAAAAAATGAACATGGTTATTTTAATGCCTCAGAAACATACCTTTAAACTATAAGGCAAATGTTTCCTGAGAGAAAGTCTAGTTAAAGTGGGTGGGAAGACAAGCTACAGAAAAAAAAAAAGTTAAATTACTAAGAAAAAATGAACATGGTTATTTTAATGCCTCAGAAACATACCTTTAAACTGTAAGGCAAATGTTTCCTGAGAGAAAGTCTAGTTAAAGTGGATGGGAAGACAAGCTACAGACTGGGAGGCAAATAAATATATGAAGAGCTCTCGAAACTCAACAGGAAAAAAAAACAATCCAATTAGAAAATGAATAAAACACAGAAATAGACATTTTCATGAAAAGGGTGTACAGACAGCATATGAAAACATGTCCAAGCTCTTTAGCCATCAGAGAAGCATGAGTTAATGAGTTATCACTACCCACCTGTCAGAACAGCTAAAATAAAAAGAGCAACAGCACCAAATGCTAGGGAGCATGAGGAAAAACTGGATCACTCATATATCGCCAATGACAATGTAACGTGGTGCCCTTACTCTGGTAAACTGTTTGGCAGTTTCTCATTAACTAAATATAGTTACCAGAAAGCCCAGCAATCATACTTTTTAGTATTTATTCTAGAGAAATAAAAACTTACACCCACATGAAAACCTAAACAGGAATGGGCATAGCAGCTTTGTTCATACAGTCTCAGACTGGAAACAACCCAGATGTCCTTCACCAAGTGGATAGTTAAACAAGCTGTGGTGCATCCATACCAGGTGATATGGTTTGGATCTGTGCCGCCACCCAACTCTCATGTCAAATTGTAATCCCCAATGTTGGAGGTGGGACCTGGTGGGAGGCAATTGGATCGTGGAGGTGGTCCTACATGAATAGTTTAGCATCGTCCCCTTGGTGCTGTTGTCACGATAGTGAGTGAGTGAGACAGAGAGAGATCTGGTTGTTTAAAAGTGTGTAGCACCTCCCCACTCTCCCTCTTGCTGCTCCAGCCATGAGACATGCTGGCTCCCCTTTCGATTTCCACCATGATTGTAAGTTTCCTGAGGCTTCCCCAGAAGCTGAGCAGATGCCAGAATCATGCTTCCTGGACAGCCTGTGGAATCATGAACCAATTAAACCCCTTTTCTTTATTAATTCCCCAGGCTCAGGTATTTCTTTATAGCAGTGCAAGAATGGACTAATAAACCAGGGAATACTACTTAGTAGTAAAGAAGAACAGACTATCAATATCGCAACAACTTGGATGAGTCTCCAGGGAGTCATGCTAAGTGAAAAAAAAAGCCCAAAAGATTACACACTAGTGGCTCCATTTACAGAACAGTTATGAAATGATAAAAATTTTAGAAGCTGAGAACAGATTAGTGGTTGCTAGGGAGATAAGAAACCATGGGAGGAGGACAAAGAGAGGGAGGGAGTTGGATGTGGTTGTAAAAAGTCAACATGGGGGATCCTTGTGGTGATGGAAATGTTCTCTGCCTTGACTGTTGTGGTAAATATATGAACCTGCAATGTGAAAAATTATGTAGAACTAAGTACAAACACAGCAGCACAAATGAGTCCAAGTAAAACTGGAAAAATCTGAATATGATTGGTGGATTATATCTATGTCAATTACGTAGTTGTAAAATTCTACTATAGTTCTGCAAAATGTCAGCATTAGGGGAAACTGGGTAACAGGGATACAGAATCAGTCTCTCTCTATTATTTCTTACACCTAAATGTAAACCTTCAATTATAGCCAGAAAAACTTTCAAAGTATATATAAAACAATAGTTAAATAATTCAATCAATGCAGCCAGTCGATGAATGGAGATTTAAATATGGCTTCAGACTCTTAACCAATTTTTTCTGCTTGTTCAGACTTAAATTCTGTATGACGTTATCTGCAAATTGGTTGTTTCCATGTCCTGAGATTACTGCTAAAGTGTTGATCAAAATAATCTGAGATGACAGTTCTCTAAGGCAAAAGAAAAAGAAGTAATTTTCCAAGTAGATTGGTCATTTGAAGAATTGCCACGAAAATTACAGTACTAGAGAAGGAAAGTGGTAACGTTGTGGCAGCACAAATCTTTCCTCGCTTATTATGCTTTCAGAATATTTTGCCAGGCTGTGTGGATGAGAACGAGAAATGGAGTCTCTAATTGGCATGTTCATTCACGTCATGTGGGGAGTGTTGGCATTAAAATCTTTTTTTTTTCTCGCCTTCCACATAATAAGCCCATCTATGCTTCTGCCACCACCCTTCTTCTCACATTATTATCAGGTCTGTTAAACACCAAATTTCCCAGGCATTCACTTCTCAAGAGGCCTCACTTTCTCAAACCAATTCAAGTAACATAAATTGTTTTCTAAATACCTAAAAGCAAGGAAAAAGTATACATGTTTCCCCCAACCCCTCCTACCATCCCAGAATCACCTCTGATCTCCCAAATGACCAGAAGAAACACTTGAATCAGTAATCTCTGGCCAAAATATGACTTTCCAGGAATCAGGTGGCCTTTAAGGTCACACCTAAATGTGGAAGAGGCTGGGTGGATCAGGCAGGGTAGGGAATCTCTGCCGTGATAATAACATCAAAATCTTACAATGACAGGGTTAAGCTGTACATGGGATCAAATCACATAATACCTCCCTCTGCCCCACTACCCCCACACACAAAGGACTGCTGGTAAAACTGGAAACAATTGTATAAAGTCTTTAGCTAATAGTGCTATATCAATGTCAGTTTCCTGGTTGATACCATACTACAGTCATATACCATGTCACCACTGGGGGAAGCTGGATGAAGGGTTCCTGGAACACTGCATAATATTTTTGCAACTTTCTAGAAATCTATAATGATCCCAAATAAAACATGCCGGGGTCTCCTTCTCACTCACACAATTCTCCCTCTGCAATGGGGCCAAGTGTTCTCTAGGCTCAGGCTGAAAGGACAGTTCCCATCTGAAATGTTGGCCAGGGAAAGCATGCTTAGAAATATCCAGCCCTGGCCAGAGGCAACACGCAAAACCATTTCTCATCACTTGTTGCCTGATCTCCTAGTCACAGGGTGGGCAGAAGGGGCAAGGAGGAGGGAATTACGTAATCTTTCTAAGTGCTCAGAAGGTAAAAATCTGAGAATATTTGGTGAATAGCACAAAGTATGAACACACTGAGTCAAGCGACAAGCTGAAAAACAAGCTGTCCCTGTTCTAAATATAAATTCTGAGTCCCTAAAAAAGAAATTAAGAAAGGACCTACTCACCTTATTAGAAAATAAACCTGTTTTTCCCCCTAGGTGAATTCAGGTTTCACTACTTATTAGCGATGTGACTTTGAGCATATTACATACACCAGGTGCCTCTGACCTTTATTTTCTTCATCTGTGAAACGGGCTTGTGGGGAAGATTAAAGGAGATGATATATGCAAAATGCTCAGTGTGGAGTCTGCAGGGAGGCATTCAAATAGTAAATACACAATACATGTCAGCAGTTACTGTTACCATTACTATTTTGCTATCATTATTTTGTTATTAATTGTCTGCACTATCACTTCCCCTTCCAGGAGGCGATTAGAACCCAAGACTTAATATTGAAGGAGAAAAAGGGAGAGGCATGCTGGAAGTTGAAGGACATCCATTTATAAATAATTTCATTGAACTACTATTCATTTCTCTTAAACCTTGATTCTTATAGTCTCACGCATCCAGGGCAATCTCTCTGAAACCCTATGAATCTTAGTATATTAGTAATATTAATATGGCAATAAGGAATATAGAACAGTGGTTAAGATTGATTCTGCAGCCTCACCACCTGGGTTTGAATGCACTTTTGTCATTTATTAGCTATGTGACCCAGAGCAGGTTACTTAACCTCTCTCTGTCTCAATTTCCTCATCTAGAAAACTGGCTGTTATGAGATTAATTTGGGTTTATATTTTTCACCAAATACCGGGGAAACAGCATCAACCACACAAGACATGATGTCCCTTTCTCCTCTCACTGATCAAATAGACAAATATTTGGAAAACATACAAATTCACTCGTACATAATGGTACAGTTCTCTCAAAATTTAAGAATTCCAGTTTTAGGTGGTGAGAAAAGCAAAGGTGTATAGCTGAATAGAAAGGAGCTGATTTTAGAACTTTTTTTGTTTTTTAATTAAGGAAACCTAGGATTCACTCTGGTTGGTGAATAATCTCAGAGTTCACAAAAGTAACTGCTTTCTTTGGTTAATGGTATGTCACCTTTGCACAAGGCAGGAATGACCGTCTTTATTCTGGGAGGAAAGGGACTGCTGTTTCCCTGTCGTGGTGCAGAGGAGTAACACCTGTTCATAGGTAGCAATCCTCTGGAAATGCCCCGCGGACTCCGTCGCTTCCTCATGGCTGCTGGTGGAGTTGGAGGCTGGTCCCGGAACCTTTTATTCCGATGACATTTTAACAACTGTGTCCCCTGTGCTCTTGCTGCATTTCCTCAAAGGCTAAAAAAAAGCCTATCTAATCTGTCAGAAGGGCCAATCTAATCTGCCTTGTTAACTGTGTTTATGGAATAAAATGTTTTATAACATTATATATCATAAAACTCAACACATAAAGCAGATGCAAAATGTCCCTGAAATTGCAAATATTGACCAATCTCTTTTCCTCCCCAAGCAGATAAACGTGTGACATGAGAAATATATTATCTGTCATCAAAGGAGAATAATAGAGAAAGTCACAGTTGGACTGTTTCACCCACCACATCCACTTATTCAGTAATGGCCGTTATGGCCCAAGCTGCCTGGAAACATTTTATAATAAAGCACAGTTTTTAAATGTTTTTTCAAAATTACATTGGCTACTTTAAATCTGCATGTAGTCAAGTGCACCATATCTAAAGCTCTAGTCAGATGTTTCCCATTACCTACTATTATTTCTTCACCTCCAACCTAGTTTCTCTCAAAGTATAGCCCACACAGCTGAATAACTGGGGAAGCTTGTTAAAGATGCAGGGTCCCAGGCCTTCTGAATCAGAATCTGTGGGATTGGGTCCCAGAAAACGTCATCTTGGAATTGCTGCAAGCCCACCAAATATTTAATAATATATAAATAGTTATAATTTAAATATAATTTTAAGTGTTTTGAACAGATAAATTTGTACTACATTTCCTCCTTTAAAAAATGCCTTTTTGGTTTTTACCATTTCAAGTCTCCGTGTGCCTTGTTAATTCTTTTGCATACATCATCTCTTTCAATCTTCTCAACAAACCCGTTTCACAGATGAAGAAACTAAAGCTCACAGACAGCTGGTGTAATATGCTCAAAGTCACATAATAAGTAGCAGAGGCTGAATTCACACAGGGAGAAAAGTAGGTTTATTTTTTAATAAAGTGAGTAGGTCCTTTCTGAATTTCTTTATTAGAGGCTCAGAATTTGTTATTGTTAATTCTTTCTTAGAGTTATGTGCTTTACCTTATAGATCATATAAACACTATAGATAGATAGTAATAAATAGCTATAAATTTAGATGGCTATATAACTTTAGCTAACTCTAAAAATTAAATTCCCTACAGTGCAAATAGTAAATACTTTTTAAAAGAAAAAATAACAACTACATTACCCAAAAGTAAGTTTTTTTTGGTGACCCTTATTAAGCCTAATAAGCACGTGTATTTTTGAAATTTAAGAGACTAAGGGGATTGTTGTTAGTTGTTGTTATTTGTTTTTTATTTTCTTTTGTTTGATTTAAGGCATTTTCTCTCATGATCAGTGTGGTAGTTTTAAAAAGATTAAAATGCTAAAAAAAAAATCAGTGACTTCAATTAAAATGCAAGTCTTAGTAAAAAGAGAAAGGGCAACTATCACCCTTAATTTTGCTGAATGACAGCTCAAGTCTGGTGACAACATCATCCTAAACCAATGCTTTCCAAAGCAGTTTCCAAGAACACTGGCCCCATGGGGTGCACCTCTAGGGAAGGGTCTTTGTGCCCAAATATGTTTGTAAATTGTGCCAAACTCTCTCTCCTGTCCCCCGCCACAGTGCTTCACAAAAGTACGTGTTCACACGAACGTCTCTGTAAAGCCCTGCTGTAAAGCAACTTGGTGAATTTTGATCAGGCAAGCATTTTTCAAGCTTATTTGTCCCCAAACCCCCCTTATTTTAAATTGCTTATATCACTTTGTGAACAGTTCTACAGAGCAAGGGTACTTTGAGGTTGCGATAAGCAGCTCTGAATGTATCTGTTGAGTCAGGGCTGTGGGGTTAAATTTCATTTCTGTACGTGTCAGTTGGATAAATCCTGTTCCATAGGCAGAGACTTTACCCTTCCCCCTCATCTTTTGAATCCAAGCCACTGGTCATTAGTGGCAGGAACCTCCAAAGCACCCGCATTCCCACTGCCAGAAAGCAGGCTGGAAGCCCATGCCCTGTTTTCCAATGACACAGCCTGGCACAAGCAGGACAAGGTGTCAGCATTGTGGCTCTAGGCTGATATCTAGACCTCTTTAAGGACTCCCAAAAAAGTGATTTCCTAGGCTCCCTTCCTAGAGGACATATCTCATTTCTCTCAGAAATCAGAGATTTCTGTCTAATAATCTCCAAATTTTATGTGGTCAATGTGGTCACTTAGGGCCATACGTTCCAAGGCCCTGTATTAGCAGTTCTGGAATAGCTGAGTTGTGAAATACTACACGTGGGTAGTCTTTCACCTTTGCAGTTTAATACTTCTTAAATGATCTGTCTAGCTCTGGGGTCCAACAGCAAGAACTTCCCCCCTACCCACAGCCCATTGGATTTCCAGTTTTTGTCAGCACATCTTGTTCACCACTATCCCTGGTTTCTGGAATAGTAATGTAGCCTGTAATTGGCATATATTGGACATTGGTTGAATATTTGTTGAAATAATGAATTAAGCAGAAAGGCTCTTAATCTAGAGCAGGGATCCCTAACCCCCTGGCTCTCCCCACACCCCCGGCTATGGACCAGTACCGGTCTGTGGCCTGTTAGGACCTGGAACTGGGCTGCCCAGCAGGAGGTGAGCAGCAGGTAAGCGAGCATTACTACCTGAGCTCCACCTCCTGTCAGATTCGCAGCAGCAGTAGATTCTCATAGGAGCACAAACCCTACTGTGAACTGTGCGTGCAAGGGATCTAGGTTGCGTGCTCCTTATGAGAATCTAACTAATGGCTGATGATCTGAGGTGGAACAGTTTCATCCTGGAACCATGCCCTCTGACCTCAATCCACGGAAAAATTGCCTTCCACAGAACCTGTCCCTGGTGCCAAAAAGGTTGGGGACCGCTGCTCTAGAGCATCTCTGGGGCTGAGCCATCAAAATCATGCCTATTTCCTTAAGACGGGCAAACCTCCTGAAACTTGTGGCCATCTTCCATACACTCCTTTCACTTCCACAACTCTTGTTGCCTTAGGGCGGGGCGGGTGTCCTTAAGATCCTGTCTGAAGGCCCGTAGAGTACTGAGTGAGTGTACAAAACCCATGCCTGCAGTCAAATGAATAAAACTGGTCCTTGTTCCATCCATCACTAAAGGAAAATCACTAAGAAAATTCAGTGATTTATTAGAACAGGATGAAGGAGAAATAAAGTCCAGATTGGAGAAATGACCACTGGGCTGCCAAGAGTGCAAAGGTCTTTATGCAGCCAGGCTCTCTCTTGAAACTATGTCATGCCCATGTCCACCCAAATATGCTGTGACATGTCTGGCAAACGGATGAAGGAGCTCCACATTTTCTCTGATTCTGGGCTTTTTTGCTTCCTCCAAGAGGACTCCCCTCAAAATAAAAAGATAAGTGGCACAACAAACTAAATAATAAACCTAGTAATCAGAGGACTGAAAAGATTCCAGGGAAAGCTTGTTGACCTTTACTCCAGGGACTCATCTCCAGAGGAGCCCTCTGAGGACATGTTTAGGTTGAAGAGACAAGGACTCTGGTAAACACTGGAAGTGCCATTTCCCTATATTTTAGGTCAAATTAGTTGAGAATCCCTGTTTGGGGACTTGTATTAGTTCATTTTCATGCTGCTGATAAAGACTTACCCAAGACTGGGCAATTTATAAAGAAAAGGAGGTTTAGAGTACTCACGGTTCCACGTGGTTGGGGAGGCCTCACAATCATGGTGGAAGGTAAAAGGCACGTCTTACATGGCAGCAAACGAGAGAATGAGAGACAAGCAAAAGGGGATTCCTCTTATAAAACCATCGGATCTCGTGAGACTTATTCACTACCATGAGAACAGTATAGGAGATTCCATACCGGTTCAATTATCAGTATGGAATTAGCCCCCACAATTCAATTATCTCCCACTGGATCCCTCCCACAATATGTGGGAATTATGGGAGTTACAATTCAAGATGAGATTTGGGTAGGGACACAGCCAAACCATATCAGGCCCATTTAACAGAGCATCACAAAAATGAAAAAGTCATTCTTTTCTCCTTCCCCCAGGATCATGCACAATTTTTGTGCTTGGAGGGCTCAATGTGGCTCTCTCGGCAAGGAGCTGCAGTTTTTCACAGATCAGAAGGAGTGCTTCCTTCCTTGAGAAACAGGCCAAGTTCTTTATAGTGCCTGGAGGCTGGACAGCCACCACCTGCAAAGAGCTCCCTGCTCAGGAGAGCAAAGACTGGTGCTTGAAGCCTCTCAGATACCATGGGGGTAAACTTGTTCCCACAGATACTTGTTGGGAGGACTCTGTGGGAAGATGGACATCTTGTATGTGCACAGGCACAGGTAGGGGCCAGGGGTTGGGTTGTTTTATTGCAAAATAAGAAGTCGACTATAGGATGACAAGACCTTGATAGCCAGTAAGTTTGGACTTTAAGGACCTCCTCCTTGGGGATATCTTGGGCATGTCTATGTGGATTGGGAAACTAGCGTTTCAGAATAAATGTTCTGAGAGAGGAACTACAGACTGGTTATAAAAATCAAATAATTTCCATTGTAAGATGGACTTTGAAGGTGATTTCATTCAAATCTGTTCCTTTACAGATGAGGAAACTGATGCAAAAAGGGAAGCGTGGAAGGTTATTTAGTTAGGGGAAGGAATAATTGATTTTTCCCCAAAACCATAGTATTAAGTGATGGTTCTATTTCAGTGAATCCTGCCATGGCCCTGACATTTCAAACTGGGCTCTGGGCCTGGTGGTAGACCACTGTGCAGCATATAGAACAGCCAATGCAGTTAATACAAAGTCCATCACTGGGGAAAGAGCCTTGTTGCCCTGGAGATATCTAAGCCCACAGTCATTGATCTCCAGAGCAAGGCACCTACTCCAGGCATAGCAGGAAACACTACCCTTCAACCCTAAGTCCAGAGTTCTGCTAGAAAAGCTGCTTGTGACTGCAGTGCCAGTCAATTGGTCCCAAGAGGTGTCCTGGGAAGTCAATGCCTCTGATAACACACTAAGCTGCCCAATATTAGAACCCCCTGGGCCCCTGGGTTATGTTAGCACAGGAATATACTTCTCTTTCCTTTCCCACGTGAGCTGCACCATGGCAGTGAGTTGGGGTGAAACAAACCCTTGGCAGCCATCTGCAGGGGGTAAAAAGACTTCAGCTAATCACACTTGCAGATAAAACGTCCAACTCCTCCCTGATCCCAGGGGAATCTTTAAAAAGGCCCTTGCTTGGGCCAGGCACAGTGGCTCACGCCTATAATTCCAGCACTTCGGGGGGCCTAGGTGGGCAGATCACTTGAGGTCAGGAGTTTTGAGACCAGCCTGGCCAACATGGTGAAACCCTGTCTCTACTAAAATTACAAAAATTAGCCAGGCATGGTGGTGCATGCCTGTAATTCCAGCTACTGGAGAGGCTGAGGCAGGAGAATCACTTGAATGTGGGAGGTTACAGTGAGCCAAGATCGTGCCACCACACTCCAGCCTGGGCAACAGAGTGAGATTCCGTCTCAAAAGAAAAAAACAAAACAAACAAAAAAATGGAAGGCCCTTGCTGGGCCTCTTCTGGGAAGAGTCCTCCAGCAGACCCAGAGAGGAATTGTGTTGGGGGTTCTCTTAAGCATTTCCATTCTAAACTACTCAGGCTTTGTTGCAGGCCTCTGCAGAAATTCAAAATCATACAAATTTGAAGAACAGACATCGTAAGGTTCACAGGAGGATAAGCACACAGAAAGGATCAGGTGGGGTCTAGGCGTCACAGACCCACTCCACCAGCTTTTTATTTTTTTTAAGAGACTGGTCTCACTCTGCTGCCCAGGCTTGACTGCAGTGGCATGATTATGGTTCACTGTAACCTTGAACTCTTAGCCTCAAGCGATCCTCCCACGTCAGCTTCCTGAGTTGCTGGAATTACGGGCACATGCTGCCACACCTGGCTCCCCCCATCCCCTCTTCTACCAGTTCTCCACCTGCGCAAACTGGATCTTCTTTAACTCTCATTTTCTTAAGAAAGGATACTTGCCCAGTAATCCATTTATCCATTCATTATTTATTTACTGAGTCCCAGACACTGTGCTAAACATCAGGGATGCAACCATGACATGACATATGTTCCTGTCTGCAATGAGCCTGCGCTGTGCTGGAGATCTCCATGACTGCACCACAGGTAACAAATGCTGGGATTGGCATCAGTAGAGAATGACAGGATAATGCACTGGAAGGGCACCTACCTCAGTCTTGGAGGGTAAGGAAGGGCATCTTAGAATCAGTGATTTTTTAACCAGGATCTTAAGAGTAATCCAGTCACTTGTCAAAGGTGAAGGTACAAGGATGATATAAGTTGGTGGAATTGCACATAGAGAAAACGGTTTGTAGACTAAAGCTCAGAGGTGGGAAAGGATTTCTAGTTCATTCAGAAATCTGAAAGATTAAGATGATTTAGATTAATGAAAAGAAAAGAACATAGAGATGGGAGTCCCAGGTCCATGGCTCTGGGGCTTGCACAGTGATGTACTAGCAGTGTGACCTTACACAAGTCACTTCTCTTGGGTCCTCAATTTCCTCATCTGTAATACAAAGGGATTGGCCTAGGAGACAGTGGAGAGTAGAGGAACATAAAGCCCCCACCCCATGTTCCTGGCACAAAGATCCTTGAGGGACTTGTGTTGGAGGGGCAAGGCCGGTGACCTTGGTCTCCGTCTTTGGAGCTACTTCATGTTCCTGCAGTCATGTGGGAAGGAGGGCACCAGGGAGGCAGTGGAAATTTTCCCAGGACCTGGGCCACTGAAGTCGCCACCGAGTTCTATTATCAGAAGGAGACATTTGTACAGTCCTCACTCTTTGATAGTCTGTGTCTAAAATGTTTTGTTAAGCCTGGAAAAAGGCAAATACTTACGTGTGATTAGATGGCATGCTGAAAGAACTTTCAATGTTTAATGAATGGAAAGCAAATATTGATTGGAACTTTTAAAATGGTGTATAGCATAAAAAACAATGTTTACTAAGGCACTTACACTTGTCCTACACATAGTAGGTGCTTAGTAATGATTTTGGCTTGATTTAAATAAACGTGTAATACATCTAGTAACCCTGATACTAGATGTTTGTTGCATAGGACTTGTTACTATTTGATTTCCAAAAAAAAAAAAGCCACCTAGTTTTAGGGCAAGTTCCCAGTGTATTAAACTCATGGGATGTTTCTCTCCATGTCAATTTCTTCTGACTTGAAACAGTACCCATGGCAGTGGCCAAACAAATGTCAGCCAAGGCAAAGCCATATCGTCACATCACAACATGTTGTAATCAAGGTCATAGACCAAACTCCTGTTTTATCTCTCATCTACTAAGGTCTTTGTGCTGCTGAGAACAACTGTACAAATACTGGAAGATATTGCTTAAAGGCAAACAGAATGAGTACTTGGAGGAGTTGGCCCCATAAATGATATAATTGATAACTGATTCCACTTTTAAAAGAAGCTGCTTCTGTTGTTAAATACCCATGAGATAGGTGCCCCCTACATAGCTATAACCTATAGTCTTTTAAACTACACATAAGAACCATTTAAAGTACATTGGTAGGGAAGACTGCATTTACAGAAACAAAGAGGTTAAGTTTGGGAAGGTTATACTTCGGTTTCACAAAAACATTTCAAGCTGTTCAGCCCATATTACACCTGGTGCAGACATCACACCGTAATCACTCAGGCCGTGCGTCATTTCATCTCCACTCACCCAAAACAAGAGATGTCACCAGTGAAAGATATTTTCTAGGTGAGAGAAGTTCAGGTAAGGATTTCAGAGGCAAGAGAATCTAAAAGCAGCTAGTGTGAACTTTTTCTTAAAAAACCCTAAAAATTCGAGAAGGCCCTATGCGCTCTTTGGAGCAGACACATAACTGGAATGTCACCACCCCTTTCTTGAGTTTGAGAGGCACCAATATGCATTCCCAGACCTTGTGTTTTCAAGCACCCTGACTTGTCAAAGAGCCACCTAGGAGACAGCTAACAGCTCCAGAAATCATCACAAGGGGGAGCATTGACCTGGCGAGTCAGGTGGAGTCTACAGTCTGGACTTTTAGGGCACGTCATGAAGCCAACTTCCGTCATTCACAGGTTCAGCCATTACCCAAGCTGGAAGCCAGCCCTGTAACACTTAGTCTGTGTGAGCTGAACATCTACCACCTTTTAGGATCCCAACCAAACTCTTATCCTACAAGTCACCCCAGGGGTCTGGAAGCTTCTCAAGCAAATGTTTTCTTTACTCCCTGTTCTGAACATTGGGAATGTGCTGCGTAAACCTCCAAAGAAAGCTCAGTTCAAATGTCTGCAATCCTTATTAGAAAGGGGAGGATCTGTCTTTTGGGTCCTGCGGGTAATTTCTCTTCCTAATGCGGACCACGGGGACTCCCCAAGAACATTTCCACTACAGCAAGAATGTTGAACAATTTGCGTAGCCTTTCCCAGGTACCTGCTATAACCCGTTCTAGAAATCTAAATAGAAAACTCTATTTTTCCGTCTAGTGTCCATGCAAGGATGGTGCATTTCTGCCAAAAATAAGTTTGGGGTCTGGCGTGTTATCTCCAGTTGATTCTTAGAAATGACTGACCAAAGAAAGTGAAAGGGAAAAGAAAACAATTCATGGAAAACTCGTAAATAACTGTTTGTCCCCCTCCCCCAAAGCTCTGTAAATGTAAAGAACACAACATATATGGAAAATACACCCAAATTTAATGTGCAGTTTGGTTGCCATGTAACCGTTCATACATATTTTGCCACCTAAAGAAAACTGTGCAGCTTCTAATTGTTTTGTTTGACATGGAGTTTCGCTCTTATTGCCTAGGCTGGAGTGCAATGGCTCAATCTCGGCTCACCGCAACCTCCGCATCCCGGGTTCAAGTGATTCTCCTGCCTGAGTCTCCCAACTAGCTGGGATTACAGGCATGTGCCACTACACACAGCTAATTTTTGTATTTTTAGTAGAGACGGGGTTTCTCCGTGTTGGTCAGTCTGGTCTCGAACTCCCGACCTCAGGTGATCCTCCCACCTCGGCTTCCCAAAGTGCTGGGATTACAGGTGTAAGCCACCACGCCTCTAATTGTTATTGTGATATATTTTCTTCTGGCTTTACAATTTATTTTTGTAACTGAGGCCTTAGACCCTAGGTGCTAAGACAGTGCAGGTCATTTCTGTGTAGAAAGTTACACTAATCTTGACAATTCACTTTCACTTGACAATTCACTTTTTGGCCAAAGAGGAAATAAAAAGAAAGTATATTAGTGTGCAATAGACTAGCTTTGGAAAATGAGAACAGTTTGAGGATCTGGTTAGAATGTACATGTCTCCCAACCTAAAACTCACTGTTATTCCTATTATTGCAGTTTCATTGGAGCAGAAAATTTAACGCAATGACCAGGAAACTGAAGAGACTCAGTAGCCTAAAAAGGGGATTATTCAAAGGAAAAAGGTCCTAACTTACGTGTTGAAACTCTGTTCAAAGTCTTCTAAGGGAAAGAATAGGCCGTGTAGGAACATTACTGATATTGGTCATTTGTATTTCTGAAACTCTTCACAGTAAACCACCTCGGCATACGTTGTTACTTTGAATTTTCACAGCAACCCTGAGAAACTGGCTCGAGGGCAGTTATTATTCTTTACAAACAAGGAAATTGTAGATGTCAGGCTCACAGTCACCCAAATAACTGGCAGAATCAGCCCTCAAGCCCAGACCTTCTGAATTTGAAAGTTCACTGCTTTTTTTTGTATTCTTGCTGCTACTTTCTAAGAAGCAGAAAACAGGCTCATTTGATTGTGAGACCTTTCAAGAGTAACTATACTTGCAAGCAAATAGTGTCTTCACAATAAAGCTGCCTACTTCTTTGCAAGAGATTTCACAAAAAAGGGCTTTTTCTACTCATGCTTACTGTCAGCGGTGAGACATAAAACTGAAAATGTCTTAAAGGACTAAGTTAGCATTTTGACGCTGCGAGCCTTTTAAATACCCCATTGTCTCTGGAGAGAAGGACAATCAGCCTTTGTACTGCCAGGGCATTTTTCATCCATCCCGGATCCCTGGAAGGCCCCCATTCCTCAGAAGGGCTGTTGTTTTTTTCCTGCCACAACATCAGCGCAACATATCTCACACTTAAGACGGCAGCCTACTCAGTCCTCATTCATAGATTCCTCTGGAAATTAATGTCTGCTACCTCCACCCCCTCAAAAAGAAAAAAAAAAAAAAAGCTCTGGCTTTATCAAAAGAGTTATTGGAAATAGAACTTGTGAAAAACCCTTACTATGCAATGGGAACTCAGACAATAATGTTTTATAACAGTTCTGTTTGATGTGTACTGACAGGAATTAATCATTTTAGTTAACAGAATTGCTCTTTGTTATGTAAACTTTGTAAAGTCCGCCTCATATGACCTCTTGCATTTGGGGAATCCAGTGTTCAAAACTGTCATCTTTCTGTGGAGAGCAGTATTCCTATGGCAACTTATGGGACCACATTACGACTTGACTTCAAAATCTGTCCCGCTGCTGGGTTGGATGCCAAGCTAAGCAAAGATGAAAATACTGTAAAATATGTACACACACAAGTCCCATTCCCCAAGAATTGGTTAAGTGGAATGAGTATTTGTTTTCCCATTTCACGTTTTCATAAATAACCAGCCTCTATCAAAAATGACCACAACCCCAAAAATATACCATTTCTAGATTAACACACTTCTGTTCACTTTAGATCTCTGTCTCTCTAAATGTATAAAATGAATAAATTTAGTCCCTTGGAGAACAGAAATAGTTTGTCCTGGGATTGTGTGCTTTTAGATTGGATATTTAGGTAGGTTCCCACCAAAATCACCATCTCCTCAGTCCCCCTAAAGACGGAATTCTCTCCTCACGTGGTTTCCCTAACCTCTCTGATATGGCTTGAGCCAGCTCTTCCCGTCTTAGCTAGTAGATTTGTATTCTACAAAACAGCCCCACTGCCATCATCAGAAATACCATCATCAGACTATTAGAATCCATTTTCAGTCTCTTTGTGCCCATGAGAATCTAGAATGACTTAACTAACAACCAAGATTCATCAAGACTCCTTGAACTAGAGCTAGACTGTGTCTCCTAGGTTGTTAACCTGCTACAGTTGGCTGTGAAGTAGTCAGTCCTTATGTTTACCACAAGTGTGTAGCTGATAAGCCCATTGTTAGCCCCAAATTGTTTATCTGCAAATGCAAGGGACATATCAATACATCAACATAACATACAGAGAAAGAAAGCATGTGTCAGACTAAAAAAGATCTGAGGTTGCATTCTTGTTCTGCTACTTACATATGACCTGTGTGATATTGCAAAGAAATGTCTCAGGATTTATTTCTCTCTTGTATAGTAAGAACGACGCATGGTGGAAATTGAACTAACACATACTAAAGCAGAACTTAACACATGGAACATAGTAGGTGTTTGATAAATGACAGCTGCTATAATTACTGTTGTTATAGTCTCTACTATGACTCCTTTCTGTTATTAAAATAAAGTCAATTTTCCACATGGTTTTCAAGAGAAAATTAGGAAACCATCCCAGGAAATAGATCATTATTCATTTTAAATTCTAGCTTCTTTTTTTTCTCCTTTTCTACCCCAGGATTTCAGATACGTAAATCTTTAAACCCCCTGTGGAATGCTCATTGACATCAATAAGGACACATGATAATGTAATCATGTGTTCTTGATTTAGTCGGTTTTTAGAAGAAAAGGATGACATAATGGAAAAGTACAAAAGCAAAGCACTTAGCCCCTAATACCCCTTTCTTTGAGGTGACAGAAAAAGGCCTTACTGGTTTCACACAAACTTTATCTGCTATCTGAGTGAAACGAGATTAAAGTTCTCATCTATGCGTTTAGCACAACTGATAATTTTGTGAATGCAAAAAAAACTAGTGGGAGCGTGCTATTTGTCAAGCACAACGGTTGCCTTGTAACCCTACCTGGGTCTTCAGTGATCCCGCGCCTTATCAGAAGCTGATGGGAAATACAGGGCACTTGTTCACCACCTGCAGGGGGATACTGTGGCTCCTCCAAATAAAGGTAATGACAGGTGTAGTCATTTGAATACTTATCTGCCAAGGTATCTGCCAGCCCATCAAATGTTCGCTGGTAAACAGGTAATCTGAACTGGTGGATTCCTGCAGACAGGGAGCAATTGAGTTCCCCTTGCCAGAGAGGGAGAGAAGAGTCTGTCTGATTCAGAAAGTAGATGCTGGGCCTGCTGGCTGCTGAATAGCCTCCCATTAAAGAACACAGAAGCTTTTGCATTGGTATCGAAAGCTTGGGCGTGTGGGCATTGAGCCCAGCCGGGGCCTGAGGTATCTTCCTGCAAGGGCATCTGAGACCAGGCTAAGCCAGCAAAGCTGGAGCCCAGGCTTCCTCGGAGGAGACCTCCTTCTGCTCTTGCAAAGGAAACCTTCGGCACAGATGTTATTTAGTTTTTCTAACTCCATTGACTACAACAATGTAAAAACAGACGTATTTGAAACACACGTTTGGAGAAAAAAAGTATGGAGTTTATTCTATTTTTATTTGTTTTTACAACGTATTAATTTAATACGGGGAAAGAGAAAACAAATGGGCTATAACCTTACTGCCCAAGAATTTCCCTTGGCATCACTTTTGGAACTTTTTTCCCAGCTTAACACGTGCAGAAATATGTACAAATCAAAAGCATAGAGCGTGATGAATTTTCACACACCGAGCACACCTTTGTTGCTGGCACAAGCTCCCAGATCAGGAGAAAACATCATCGACCCTCCTCGAAGTCTCCTTGGTGGAGACTTCTAGGCATGACCCACCTCCAAGGGCAATCTTGAGCTGAACTTCTCACAGCATAGATTAGTTTTGCCTTGGCATTTTTGCCTTAATTAACACAAATAATACAGTTCTGCGTAATCAGAGAAACTTAGAAATACAGAAATACAAACTTGAAAGCAAAGCCCTCCCTTTCTTCTTACCTCCTTGTCCCTCAATGCAACTTCCATTAATAGACTTTTTGTTTCTGTTTTGTTTTATTTTTGCCTTTTTTCAGGGAAATGTATATGCTGTTTGCTAACATTATTATGTTTTCTTCTCTTTCTCCTCCTGCCCCCCTCCTCCTCTTCCCTCCCCTTCCTCTTCCTCCTCCTCCTCCTTCTTGTTCTTTTACTTTAAACACAGCACATCATATATATGTATTGTCCTATTAGTTGCTTACCTTATTTGTACCATTTTTTCCTCATCAAAGGCTATTTGTACAGATTTTATACTACTCTGATAACAATACTTCAGTAGGGAGTTTGGGAGACAAGGAGGAGGGACTTTTCATGTTTTATAACCAAATAAATTATGTTCTTGAATAGTAGAAAGGAGAAATTTTTTAAAAGATACCTTTTTGTCCCCTTCTGTAAAACAAACAGTGGCTCACACCTGTAATCTCAGTACTTCAGGAGGCTGAGGTGGGAGGATTGCTTGAGGCCAGGGTTTGAGACCAGCCTGGACAATGCAGCCAGACCTCATCTCTCCAAAATTTTAAAAATTAGCCAGGCGTGGTGGTGCACACCTGTAGCCCCAGCTACTTGGGAAGCTGAAGTGAGAGGATGGCTTGAGGCTGCAATGTGCTATCATCACCCTACTGCACTCCAGCCTGGGCAACAGAGCAAGATCCTATTTCAAAAAGAAAGTAAACAAAGTTCCCTGTGGCAATTCCTTTCTCTTCTCCAGATTTCTGGGTTCCTCTATAACAGACATGAGAAAAGAAAGCCCCCTCAGCCTATGCGATGGACCCTCTATGCTCAGACCCCAGGAAACTCAGCCCCATCAGGGGTAATCCTGCAACAACTGTAGAAAAGCCCATTCCTGAACTATGGTGTGTGTTGGTCTAGTATTTCATTATTATTTAATATTTTCTTTGCTATTAGGATGAAAAATGAAAGCCTTTCTTTCCAAAACAAAATACCTAGAGATCACCTAAGTTTCCTTCAGTGAGCTGGCTTAACTTTGTTTTTCTTTGGTAGAGGAAATTGCCGTCCTAGAGAGGCATTTTTCAGTATTGCTGACTTTAAGCCTGCAACTTTATTTTAATTGAAATATATTTTTTTCCAATAGGTGGCACTAGTGTGTTTAGCGAGAGTTAATATGTGCCCATTGAGGGGAATTGTGCAGTTGAAAGTAGCTGCACTTAGCACTTATCAACACGTTTCCCATACACTCCTAGAGGCTGTCTTGACTTCTCAGCACTTCGAATGAGATTGCAAGATACCCAGAGAAGCATTTCAGAAACTGGCCCTTGACTTGTGGCTAATGAAAAATAGATTACAGAAAGGGGAGAATGGATCGCCACTGAAGAATATTCCCTTTGCCCTTTAGTTCATTTAAGGAAACATAGTATCTGAAATTTGAAGTCCAGAATTGACGTTTTCCTTGTACATACAGCTAAACACCAATGAAACAGTAAAAGACTAGCAGGCCTAAAAGTCAGCTACTTAACATGAACATCCAAAGACAGCCATGCACTTTGCTTCTGTTTCAGATTTTCCATTTGTGAGAAAAACGTAATAGTGTCTTTCCCCAAAGAATCATTGTATTTGATAATGTCTCAACAGAAGACATTAAGAATGCACTCCATTCAAGGTCAATTTGTATAATGCTGTCAAAATGACCTTAGCCTTCACCACCTTTCAGCAATATTGTAAAGGGAAAATTAGAGCTACTCTGTGCATCACAGAGTCTGGGAGAATATAAGACGAGACACCGTGTGGGGGCTTGAATTGTGTTGAGTACAATCCCAGTTTCTTCCCTTTACTGACCGTGTCACCATGGAAGAGTCATCTAAACTCTTTGCTTATTATCCATCTGAAAAATGGAATTCCATATCATAACTTCTTTTATTATTATTATTTTTGAGATGGAGTCTTGCTCTGTCACCCAGGCTAGAATGCAGTGGCTTGACGTCAGCTCACTGCAACCTCTGCCTCCTGGGTCCAAGTGATTCTCCTGCCTCAGCCTCCTAAGTAGCTGGGATTACAGGCACCCGCCACCGTGCCCTGCTAATTTTTGTATTTTTAGTAGAGACGGGGTTTCACCATCTTGACCAGGGTGGTCTCAAACTCCTGACCTTGTGGTCCACCCGCCTCGGCCTCCCAAAGTGCTGGGATTACAGGCGTGAGCCACCGCGCCCAGCCTCCTTTTGTTATTAAGAGTAAAACAAAAAGCCAGGTCTTTTCAAAGCATCAGGCTTGAGTTGTGGATACGGTCTTATTTTTTCATAGATGTAATATTGTGAAATATATATCTGTTCTTCGCCCAGTTTTCTGTCCTGTAGCTCCTAAAATCCTTGGACTCTCCAGAGTGATGAGTGTCTTTTGTATGCTAATGAGATGACTGGGGGCCTGGGGCTTGCTGGGTAGCTTCAGGATGGGGGCTGGTCATCAGGAAGAACAAGCCACGATTAGAGGGTCAGCCGCACCCCTCAATCTCCAGGGAGTGAAAAGGGCTGAAGGTTAAATTGTCCAATGGTTTAATCAATCCTGACTATGTAATAGAGCCTCCTTAAAAACCCAAAAGGACAGGGTTCAGAGAGCTTCTGGATAGCTAATACCTGCAAGTTCCTAAAAAGTGGCTCGCCGTGAGAGGTCATAAAAACTCCATGCCCCTTCCGGTATGCCTTGACCTATGCATCTCTTCATCTACATCCTTTGTGAAATCTTTTATAATAAACTGATACATCTAAGTGTTTTCCTGAGTTCTGTAAGCTGCTCTAGCAAATTAATGGAACCCGTACATAGGGTCGTGGGAACACTGACTGATAGCCAATTGGTCAGAGGCTGTCACAGGTAAAAGAACTTGGGGTTTGCCATCGTCACTGGAAGTTGGAGGCAGTCTTGTGGACTGAGCCCTCAACCAGTGGGATCTGATGCTGTCTCCAGGTAGACAGTGTCAGAATTGAATTGAATTGGAGAACATCCCACTGCTGTCTGCAAGAGAATTCCCACAGAGTCCACTGGAGAACTAATTGGTTCTGGTGGGGAGAACACATTTTGGTGACCAGAGATGACGTCTTGTGTGTTGGCTATGTGAGAGTAGAGAAAATACTTTGGTGGGATTGTTTTTCTCCAATATCTCTTTAAAATACTGTTTTTTTATTTGATGTATTTCATAATCAAACATTCAATCATTAATATATTTTTTTTTTTTGAGACGAAGTTTCTCTCTTGTCCCCCAGGCTGCAGTGCAATGGCGTGATCTTGGCTCACTGCAACCTCCTCCGCCTGTCAGGTTCTCCTGCCTCAGTCTCCCAAGTAGCTGGGATTACAAGCATGCACTACCACTCCCGGCTAATTTTTGTATTTTTAGTAGAGATGAGGTTTCACCATGTTGGCCAGGCTGGTCTCAAACTTTTGACTTTAAGTGATCAACCCACCTCGGCCTCCCAAATTTCCGGAATTATAGGCGTGAGCCACCGCACCTGGCCAATCATCAATTTTTAATAAGCATCACGGAAAGACAATATAGAAATCACTGAAAAGACCCTATATAAATTCAAAGTAACTTTATAAAACTTTTATTCCTAAAAGCGACACCTGATAATTATAAGAAATTTGGGAAATGGTGAAGTGGAAGATGGGGTGGGGGAAATCACTCACTATAGGAGAGATATGCACAGTTACCATAAACTTGAATACTTTTGGGAATTGCAGGTAGCATTTTTCAGAACAGTGCTTGTGAGGGTGTAGCAAATACAGAAAAATAGGGCTGCTTTAGATTACTGAAGCCCAGGACAAGCCCTGTACCTTATCAATTCACTTAAATTGTTGAGAATGTTGCATGAGGCAGAAGATTCAAGCAGATGGCTTCTAAGATCTTCTCCAAAACTAAAATTCTGTCATGTTATACTTCCATTCAACAAATATGTATTGGGCACCTACTACGTGGAAGACACTGTGCTGGTAATAGTCTATATACTAGTGAGCAAAGTGGCAAGAAGATAGGCATTAAACAATGCATCAGATAATTGATAATTGGTTACAATGTAGTAAGTGAGGTTATTGTGAGATTGTTGTAATAGACAAAGTGTCCTATCTGGTAGAGGGAGCAAGGCAGCAGAGCTTTGAACACTAAAGGAGAATCAACTAGATAAATGGAGGAAGGTGACATGAAGGAGGGAAATGGTCTGTGCAAAGGCCCTGTGGCAGGAAAGAGATCCATATTCTCTGAGAACAGACCACAGAGATTAGAGTGATGATGGGTACAGGGTATGTAGAGACCAGAGAGTTATCAGGAGCTCTTTGGATTGTAAGTGGACTCCTCAGACTAACAGTTTGGCTTTTATTCAAAATAAAGTGAGAGTCCATTGAGGAGTTTTAAATAGGGGGTGCCTGCTGTTCATATCGGGCTTCCCTGATTCTGAATTAGATGGTGACAGGGTGATTATATGTGGAGACCAAGAGTCTGCTGAAATAATTCAGGTAAGAAGTGACAGTGGCAGAAGTGGATGTGGAGAATGTTATTTAAAAGTAACATCACTAGGACTGGGTGCAATTGAATATATGTAGAGGGGGACGGCTGTAGAAAGGATGACTTCCAGGCCAAATGTATTAAATCTGGTTGTTCGTGTGTAAAGTTTCAGGAATGCGACTTTGTAAAGTCAAGAAACACATATTAAGCCCTTGTTATAATTCAGGCCCTATTTTAGGCACAGAAAATACTACAGTGAACAAAGCAAATTCCCATAGCACCTATGAAACCACATTATGACAAAATTTAGACTAGATGTCAGTGAAGTACAGTCATGACCAAACTTGGCCTGCTGCCTGTTTTTGTAAATAAAGTTTTATTGGAACACAGCCATGCCCATTCATTCACATATGGTTTATGACTACTTTCTCCTGGAAATATCAGAGTTAAGAAGTTGCAGTGGAGACTGCATGACCCACAAAGATGAAAGCATTTACTATCTGGACCTTTACAGACAGTTTGTGAACCTTTAACTTAGATAATCTCCGTGTTAATCTTATCCTTCACTCTGATTTCCTGCTAACTTAGGAAAACTAGGTAATCTCTCTGACTCAATTTTCCTAGATGTAAAATAGAGCTAGTAATAGCTATGTTATTTGTCCATGTGGACAAATTGAGAAAATATCAGTGAGGGTTTTGGAATATAAAAAACTGACATGCGGGGCTGGGTGCAGTGGCTCACACCTGTAATCCCAGCACTTTGGGAGGCCGAGGCGGGTGGATCACGAGGTCAGAAGATTGAGACCATCCTGGCTAACACGGTGAAACCCCGTCTGTACTAAAAATACAAAAAATTAGCTGGGTGTAGTGGCGAGCACCTGTAGTCTCAGCTACGTGGAGGCTAAGGCAGGAGAATGGCGTGAACCTGGGAGGTGGAGCTTGCAGTGAGCCGAGATCTTGACACTGCACTCCAGGCTGGGTGACACAGCAAGACTCCACCTCAAAAAAAAAAAAAAAGTAACATGCTAATAGATGATGTCAAGGTATATTATAAGAGTGTGCAATTTTGATTTTAATCTTCCTTTTTTCTAGCATTTGAGGCCCTAAACCTACTTTTCCAACCTGATACTGTTCCACCTTCTAAAAGTATTTTCTACAGCAGCCAAGCTGAAAACTGTCTCAAGTGTAGGCCCTCATTTATACTGTTCCCTTTTCTCTCACCTCTCCTTCCTTAAGTTTACTAAAATCCTGCCCTACCATGGTCTTTCATAAGTGTCACCTTCTTAATGAAGACTTTCCAAATGGACTCACCCAGATACCTCTCCTTTGTTCATATATAATTCATGCTAAGTCTGTGCCTTTCTTAACTGCCTATCCCCAATCTGTTATGGCATTGTACTACTTTGTCTTGTTTTAACTTATGAGATAGGAGAGAAGAGCATCGAAACTTGCTCATATCTATAATCCTATAGTGCTCAGCACAATGTCCTGTCCTCGCAGAAGCTTTGAGTTGCAAGTAGGGACTTGAAAACACAATCCAAACCACAAAGATAAGCCATTGACTGAAATCAAATATATACCTAATCATGATTTGGAGTTTTAAATTGCAATCCTAGGACTGGCTCCTCCATAGGAAGAAGGCAATGCAGAAATAGAGGCTTCCCAGCAACCTAAAGACAAATGCAACAGTGGCTTAAAAAGATTCTTCATGTGAATACAGAGATCACAACCTGATCACCCACAAGTTTATTTCAGCCTCCAGAGCTCTTCTTTTTCTCTGGAACTGTATAGACCCATGAAAGGTTACACTTTTTTTTTTTTTTTTTTTTTTTTTTTTTTACCAGCATTTTAAAATGGGAAGATTTCGTACAAAAATCTAGATTTCTGACTTCTTTTAGAAGCAGCCTGGGTTCCCATATGGCAACTATCTATAGTAGCATAGTAGTGACTGCCCTCTGTATATGAAGTATATGATCTCCAACTTGCCACAGTCCCCACCAATCCCTATTGTATGTCTGGTGTTGTAGCTCCAACACAGTAGCCGTTTATCTTTGTGCTTGCTCTGTTTATGTCTGTCTGTTTTCAAAAATAGAATTGAAAGAAAAATAAAATATTTATTTTACCCATAGTTTTAATAAAAATGTAAAACTAAAAATAGTCTGAGAAGTAGCTGGTAACATATAATTAAGCCTGTGGATTCAAAAGTCAGACTATCTGGACCCAAATCTGGTAGCCTCTTCTAGTTGAGTTGCCAGATAAAATATAGAAAACACAGTTAAATATGAATTTCAGATAAATAATGAATAATTTTTAGTATAATTGTATCTCATGTATTTTTATTTGCCAAATCTGAGAACCCTACTTCTACTTACTATGTGACATCAGGCAAATGAGTTAGGCTTTCTGTGTCTCAGTTTCTTCATAAGTAAACTGGGGATAACAAAGGAATATTGTGAGTATAAAATAAATATTAGCTGCTATCATTGTTAATTTATTTAAGAAATATAGCAGACAGAATATTTTCTTGGGACAGTGAAGAACATGTCTTTATATTTGATAAAGTGTGTCTTACCCTGAAATATACAACTTAAGATGTTGCATTTGAGTAGCAGATGCTCCAGACAAATCTTGAAAATCTCAGTGGCCTCATGCTGAAGATTTATTTCTACTTTATGTAATGTGGACTATAGGTCAAAGGCCAGATAGCTCCCTCTTACATGGAAGATGTGGCCTCCAAAGTCACCACAACAGAGGAAGCAGATGGAGAAGGCATGCCTGCTGTTAGCAACCTTGACCTGAAAGTGATACGAGAAGCTTCCCCTAACAGCCCATTGGCCAGAACTAGTCACATGGTCCTAACCTAACTGCAACGGAGACTGGGAAATACAGGGGAGCATATAGACTGGTGAACAGTAACCATTTATCTGCCTGGCTGCTATAGACAACTCGACTTGTAACTCCAGTATATGCAACGGTTTCAAAATCAGAAGACCCTCCTTGTTCTGCTCTTTCTCAAGCCAGATAAATATAGCCAGAGGATTTTTCTTTCCCTGGGAGGTTCATTTACTCCCCCACCACTGGAGAAACAAAGAGATTTCTTTTTTTCTTCCTGTCAGGAACAGGAAGTTGTTCTAAGTTCAGTTGATTATATTGTTGACTTAGAAACTTTGAAACAGAATCCAAAGTCAAACAGAAGAGAAAAGGGAAGGGGGAAATTAAAGTTTTCTGATTAAGGGCCCACGGATATCACAAGTAGTAAGGTCTTTCCAATTTGTAGCACATAAACCAGATCTCATTTTTCATTTTGGATTTGGAGCTTCCTAAACCCTGATTCTTCCAGCATTTGCAGAGTAATTCTCAGAAGATAGACAAAAGCCTGCACAGGTCCAATCACTTGGGTGAATCTAGGTGTTTGCCTGGAATGGAATTTCACCCAAAGGAATTCATTCTGCAGCTTTGCGTTCAAGAGAATGACACATGGATCAATACAGCAGCCAGCACCAGGCTCACTGGCTGGTCCTGGGTTGAAGGCGAATGCCATCTGCCAGGCTGCCAAGGTAAATGAAGCTGTGTTGTTCTAATCTCATCTTAACTGAGGTTTTTGAGCTGTGAACAGGGAAGGAGAGCGGGTGAGCCTATCATGAGTGATGAGGCTTTGTAAGTTATACCCCATGTGTACGATTCATAAATCAGGTAATATTTCCTGATCTGAAAATCTGTATTTGCAGCTTTGGTAACGATTTTTAGATAAGTTTTGAGGAGTTGCAAGTAGGGACTTGAAGAAAACTGCCAACTAATAAGCCATCTGTGTGTGCTAGGAAGAAGTTCATTTCAGCTTTGTGCTCTGAAAGAAAAGGAAGGTACTGTTGGCAGATCCATAAAATATGTGTGATGGCCAGCGTGGCAGAGACTCAAAGTTGGGAAGAAAATTGTTTACCCAACATTATCATTCCGCCTGGATCATTATCTACAATTTCATAAGCGTTAATTCTGGTGCCATAATAATCTTTAAAAAGAAAACTTTCCCAAAATGATAGACTTGTTCTATACTTACTACCATCATTGAGAGGCATTTGCTAGAAGTTTAGTAAAGTCGAGGAGACTTAGTGGCACTTAAATTCTTTTGAGAACTATATTGATCCCTTTCACCTATCCTTGGCTTTGCCTCTGTCCAAAATTCAGAAACCTCTTACAATTCCATGTTCATAACACATGCTAAAAACTTTCTCCTTAGGGAAAGTAATAATTTTTAATATGAAGGCTATTAAAATGCCAACAAGGAGTTTTTCATAATATGCCAAATTGTTTTACCTCTACCCAAGCAATCTTTACTTAACTGAAGTGTTGTTGACTTTTTTTTTATGTCATGGTTTCTTTCATGAAGAATCTGTGCATTTCACCTACTTGAATGTAATCCTTCCCAGACCAGCTACCTTGTGCACAGAATTGGAAGAGCTATAAAGTCATATTTTTATCCAAACCCTTTTACTTGATGTTAATATGGCATTTGACACTGAGATTATTCTACTCTAGTTGAATTTCTAAAGAACTCTATCTGCTCTTCAGCAGACCCATTGATCAATTTGATTCCCGAGTCTGACCTCTCCAATACATGGCGTTATGTTTTCTTGGCACTTCCTCCTCTTTGGTATTGCACAGGATTCTTTTGAATCTCATACTGTCTGTTCTATTTTTTTTTTTTTTTTTTTTTTGAGACGGAGTCTCTCTCTGTCACCCAGGCTGGAGTGCAGTGGCGCGATCTCAGCTCACTGCAACCTCTGCCTGCCAGCTTCGAGCAATTCTCCTGCCTCAGCCTCCCGAGTAGCTGGGACTACAGGTGCATGGCACCACACCCAACTATTTTTTTTTTTGTATTTTTAGTAGAGATGGGGTCTCACCGTGTTAGCCAGGATGGTCTCGATCTCCTGACCTTGTGATCTGCCCCCCTCGGCCTCCCCAAGTGATGGGATTATAGGCGTGAGCCACCGTGCCCAGCTCTGTTTGTTCTTAATACTGACATCAATTATTTTAGATTTGGTCAGAAATTTGCATCCCTAGATTAACCTCAAATATCGTATTGTCAAAGTGGCAAATAGGAATTAGTTTTGTTTTTAGTGTTTAAAAAGTCCTGGGTCCCCACCAAAAGCATTACCCAGGAACTGCTGTAGTTAAAGTAGAATCCATTCATCTTTCAAGGGTTGTTAATTGGGGGCTTACCATGGGTAGGATTTACTCAGATGTTAGACTGATTTGGAGACGAATGTAGCATGTCCACTCCTGTTGCAGAAGCTCAGAGAATAAAATTATCTGTAGAAGATCATTTTTATTTCAGACTCACTTTACCAGTCATGATTTTGAGTATAAATATAAGTGTCCCAAGGTCTCCAAGGTGACAGGAAAGGGTGGAGGAAAAGAGGGAAAAGAGAAGATGGTCGTAAGGCAAAGAGGCTGGTTAAGCATCATTTCAGTCTCCTCAGTCCTCTGGAATTCTTCTCATGCAATTTCACAGATAATGGAAACATCAGTTTAAAGAAGCCTGGCAACATTTCTTTGGTCACACAGCCACAGTGTCGGAGCCACTTGGTGGACTGCAAAGCCTATGCTCTTACATCTCATCTCATCTTTTTTTTTTTTTTTTTTTTTTTTGATACTGAGTCTAACTCTGTTGCCCAGGCTGGAGTGCAGTGGCCCGATCTTGGCTCACTGCAACCCCCACCTCCTAGGTTCAAGTGATTCTCTTGCCTCAGCCTCCCGAGTAGCTGGGATTACAGGTGTGCACCACCACGCCCAGCTAATTTTTGTATTTTTAGTAGAGACGAGGTTTCACCATATTGCCCAGGCTGGTCTTGAACTCCTGGGCTCACGTGATCTGCCTGCCTTGGCCTCCCAAAGTGCTGGGATTACAGGCATGAGCCACTGTGCCCAGCCTCTTCCATCTCATCTACCAAACTGCCCCACAGATGGAGAGTAGAGTGTGAAGGACGATGGGTGAAAAACCAGAACAAGTGGCTCTGACCAGTTGAAAGGCCTCTTATCCTTATTGTTACAGAATCTGAAAATGAAAAGTTAAGTAAAGTCACAGAGTAGTCAAGTGATTTTTTTTTTTTTTTTGAGACAGAGTCTGGCTCTGTCGCCCAGGCTGGAATGCAGTGGTGCAATCTCGGCTCACTGCAAACTCTGCCTCCCACGTTCATGCCATTCTCCTGCCTCAGCCTCCCGAGTAGCTGGGACTACAGGCGCACACCACTACGCCTGGCTAATTTTTTGTATTTTTAGTAGAGATGGGGTTTCACTGTGTTAGCCAGGATGGTCTTCATCTCCTGACCTCGTGATCCGCCCGCCTCGGCCTCCCAAAGTGCTGGGATTACAGGCGTGAGCCACCACGCCCGGCCAGTCAAATGATTTTAACATTTGACTATTGTTAACAACCAAATTAGAAGGCATTGGTACAGTCTGTTAAATTTCTAAATGTGCTTATCTCTACCAGTCATTCTATATCTTGGCGTCTCCCTGAGAGAGATACTTGCACATTGGTAGAAAGAAGCATGCACACTAATAGTGAAATTGTAACTAGTGTGCACAAATTAGAAACAACAGAAATATTCATTAATGGAATAATTCAATAAATTTTGATTAATCTGTAGTATTGAATACTATGGAGATAAGGTAGGTCCATATATGTTGAACTAAAAAAGGATTTTCAAGATATATTAAGTGGAAAAAAATCAAGTAGCAGAATACATATAGAATGATCATACTTATGTAAAAAATTAATTTAAAAGTCGACATTTCAGAAAAGGGAGTGAAGAGTTAAGAGGGAAATAATACTTTCAAATTTGGGAGAGAGAGAGCACAGGTAGTTTCACGTAGGGAAAATATTTGAATTGGGCCTTGGAGGATGGTGAAATGTAGAGATGGTCAGGATTTACCCTAGGCTACCTCGCTAATAAGGGGTGGAGTCAATATATGAACTCAGTTCTATCTGAATCCAGAGTTGGTGCCTTTAACTGAGATTCTTCTCACAACACAATTGTAAACTGAATATCAGATGTAGCTATAACTCACATATGTAGGTACATGATATGCACATGGATTTTTTAGGTATGGTAGGTATTCTCCTAGAAATCCTGTGGAATACCCGGATGAATTAGAGCACCTGGCCTTAATAGCTTCAAGTCTAGTAGAGCAAAGAAGATGTGTTTACAAATCTTTTTAATATATGAAAGAAAGTTAGCGAGGCTCTAAAGCAAAATCATAGGGAAATTCACAAAAGGATTGGTAAACCTAGAGAAAAGAAACATACTCCCAACTGAGGGGCTGGAAGATGTACCACGTACAATGTATTCAGCTACAAGAAATAAATGAAGTAATAGTGACTTAAACCATAAGGTTTAGTTTCTTAGCAAGAAATCAAATGTTAGTGGTATAATTGTGTACCACATTCATCTCAACAATGTCACTAAGGACATAAGTTCTGTGATGGTTAATTTTATCTGTCACTTGGCTAGGCCACGGGATGCCCAGATATATGATTAAATGTTATTTTGGGGCATGTCTGTGAGAAATAAGCTTGTATTGGACTGAGTAAAGCAGGTGGCCCTCCCCAATGTGAATGGGTGTCACCAATCTGCTGAGGGCCTGAATAGAATAAAAAGGCAGACAAAGGCTAGATTTGCCCCTTATATTAAGTGGAAAAAAATCAAATAGCAGGATATATATAGAATGATTATACTTATGTAAAAAATTAATCTAACTAATTGACTACTTGAGCTGGCACACGAATCATCTCCTGCCCTTGGTGTGCTGGTTCTCAGGCCTTCAGATTCAGACTGGAATCTACACCATCAGCTACCTACCCTTCCTGCCTTTGAACTACATACACCACTGGCTTTCCTGGGTCTCCACCTTACAGATGGCAGATCTTGGGACTTCTCAGCCACCATAATCGTGTGAGCCAATGCCTTTTAACAAATATCTCTCAGGTCAGGGGCAGTGGCTCACACCTGTAATCCCAGCAATTTGGGAGGCAGAGGAGGAGGATTGCTTGAGGCCAAGAGTTTGAGGCCAGCCTGGGCAACATAGTGACACCCCATCTCTACAAAAATTAAAGTTAATTAGCTAGGCATGGTGGCACACACCTGTAGTCCTAGCTACTTAGGAGGCTGAGATGGGAGGATCGCTTGAGTCCAGGAGTTTGAGGCTGATGGGAGCTATGCTCAAGTCACTGCACTTCAGCCTGGGTGACAGAGTGAGACCCCATCTCTGAAAAAAAAAACTCATAGATAGATAGATGGATGGATGGATGGATAGATAGATAGATAGATAGATAGATAGATAGATAGATAGATCTCCTGATGGTTCTGTTTCTCTGAAGAACTGTGACTAATACAGAGTCCCTCTGTCCTTTCCAGTCATCCTTCATCTTGTCATAGTCCAACATGACAGCCACAGCTTCCAGTGTCTCAACCACATTCAAGGTCATAGTCCAACACGGCAACCACAGCTTCCGGTGTCTCAACCACATTCAAGGGCAGGAAGCAGAAGGTAGCCAGGGAAGCAAAAAAGGTTGGGGAGCTTAATGAAGGACACTCTGCGTGTCTGAAAATAACTTTTTCTCAGATGCCTCCTCCAGAAATTTCCTTTTATATTTCTTTGGCCAGAACTGGGTCATAAGTCCTGGCTCTCCCTTGTATACTTCCTGACAGGACACTGACAGTGAGAGCAGGATTCTGGCTTTCCTACCCTCTGTCATAAAACACCAGCTAGGAAGAAAGAGCTTCTTGGTACTGGGGAGCATCCAATAATGTCTGCCACTGCAGCTTATGGGAAGGAAGCCATAGCTGGGTTGGGTCTTAAACAGTAATGAAAAGGACATTTATGAGATTGTCTCCCCAGTGTAAGTAGGAGCTGCCCAAACCATATAGTATGTTCCCGTTCTCTGGGGATACATCGTAATAGATTTTAATAGATCCTGCCAAATTACCCTTTTCTTTTGTTTGTTCCTCTCTAGGGGCATTTCTCACTTTCTTCCTTTTATTGAAGCTAATTGTGTAAGCATCTAACTCCTGCTCTGCTGTCGGTTTGACTTTGTTAATTCTCTGTGCTCAGTTTCCTGTGTTAGTCAAGATCCCACTTATTGTATTAGAGTTTAACACCAAGTATTATTAAACATGTCTTAGAAAACTGAAAAGGCAAAAAAGGAGCCCAGAGTATCCCATGGGAAGTAGTCGCAGGAAGCTGCTACCACCCCAGCTGTTGGAGGGACAAAGAGGTCAGGATTGCTAAAATTTCACAGAAAACCTTAAAAGAGAGAGATGGGGGTAGAAATGGGGAGAGAAGGTAAAAGCCTTGGGAGAGGGACCCCACAATGCTGGATCTTAGGCTTTTGAGGAGGGGATACCTGCTGGTGTTGGCATCTCTGAGAGAGTTTGATGCACCTCATTCTGACAGTGGGAAAAACTGCAACTTGGAACGAGCTACTACTCCTGGAACCAAGGACTTGCCAGCTTTAAACCCCTGATGCTAGAGAGATCCCGACAGTCACAGCAAGCCAGACCAACAGGAACAAGTCCCTTGTCTCTCCATCCTGCAGGCTTCCTCTAGTGCCCCTTATTGGTGACCTAACAAAGAGCAGCTGGCACAACAGAAATTAGGATTGTAGAGTGTCAGCTCCAGCATCACATGATGGCAGAGGATGGAAGATTTGGAGCTAAAAGCTCCAAACAGCAAAGCCTTTATTATTATTATCACATCCTTATTAAGTAGAAGCAATAATAGAAGCTACCTCATAGTGTTACTCTAAGGGTTAGATGATGTAAACCATGAGCAGTAAACAGCAGAGTACCTAGAGCCTAATAAGCCCTCAGGAAGTATTAGCAGATGTTTTGGTTTTGTTGTTTTCTTTTGTTTTTTGCTATACTGTATTCTTTTATTTCATGTGTGCAAATTTAAGTCAATCAGTAGTGCTACAGACCTATAGCTATACTGACAATTTTTAATATTTAATTCACTTTAATAGTAAACAACATCTCAGTATAATGTTCAGAATTTTTTTTTTTTTTTTTGAGATGGAGTCTTGCTCTGTCAGCCAGGCTGGAGTGCAGTGACACGATCTCAGCTCACTGCAAGCTCCGTCTCCTGGGTTCACACCATTCTCCTGCCTCAGCCTCCTGAATAGCTGGGAATACAGGTGCCCGCCACCATGCCCAGCTAATTTTTTGTATTTTTTTTTTTTAGTAGACACGGGGTTTCACCAGGTTAGCCAGGATGGTCTCGATCTCCTGACCTTGTGATCCTCCCACCTCGGCCTCCAAAAGTGGTGGGATTACAGGCGTGAGCCACCGCGCCCGGCCCAATGTTCAGAAATTTATCTAATTGTTAGACGTTAGCTAACATGGATCTTTTTCTAAAACAGTGCTGCCAGATTTAAAAAAGTTAACAGACATTGTATAGAGCAGATTTGAATTAACATAAAAATTGAAGAGGTAGTGCTAAAAGTTCTTGTATTACTTTTACACTGTTTTTTTAAAATGCATCCTTTCGAAAATTTCAACTTTTATTTCAGATTCAGGGGCACATATACAGGTTTGTTACCTAAGTGTAATATTGCATGATGCTAAGGTTTGGGTAACTCAGATAGTGAACATAGTACCCAGTAGACAGTTTTTCAGTTCTTGTCTCCCTCCCTCTCTCCTGTCAATAGACCCTTGTAGTCCCCAGTATCAATTGTTCCCATCTGTATGTCCTTGTGTACCCAATGTTTAGCTTCCACTTATGAGAACATGCTACATTTGGTTTTCTGTTTCTGCATTAATGTCTTAGGATAATGGCCTCCAGCTTGCATCCATGTTGCTGCAAATGACATGGTTTCATCCATCCTTTTTTATGGCTATGAGGTATTCCATGGTGTGTTTTTATGGCTATGAGGTATACCATGGTGTATATGTACCACATTTTCTTTATCCAGTCCACCACTGATGAGCACCCAGGTTGATTCCATGTCTTTGTTCTTGTGAATAGTGCTGTGATTAACATACGAGTGCATGTATCTTTCTTGTAGAATGATTTCTTTTCCTTTGGGCATATACCCAGTAATGGGATTGCTGGATCGAATGGTGGTTCTAGTTTTAGTCCTTTGAGAAATCTCCAAACTGTTTTCATGTTAGTGGATGTTATCACTATTTATTCAACAATTATTTCTTGTGTGCATACTATGTGCCAGGCACAGATCTAAGTCTTGAGAATACAGTGGTGATTCAGATAGATGAGGTCACTGGCCTTGTGGAACTTGCTTTCTGGTGAGGGGGGAGGGGCCTGTAGTAAACAAAATCATTTCAGAAAGTGATCGGTGGTGAGGAGAGAATAAAACAGTCCTGCAGCTTTGATATGCAGAGAAGAAAGTAGCTAAACTTCAAACAACAATGAAAAGACAAGCCACAGACTGGGAGAAACTATATATGAAACACATATCTGATAAAGGACTTGTATCCAGAATACAGTCATGTGCACTTAACAGTGGGGCTACATCTGAGAAACAAGTTTCTAGGTGATTTTGTCAATGTGCAGGCATCATAGAGTGTACTTCCATAAACCTAGATGGTATAGCCTACTACACACCAAGGCTGTATGGTATAGCCCGTTGTTCCTTGGCTAAAACCAGTACAGCATGTTACTATCCTGAATGCCCTAGACAGCTGTAACACAATGGTAAGCATTTGTGTACCTGAACTCACCTAAATATAGAAAAGACACAGTAAAACTATAGTATAAAGGAGAAACAATGGTACACCTATATTGTGCACTTACCATGAAAGGAGCTTGCAAGACTGGAAGTTTCTCTGGGTGAGTCAGTGAGTGAGTGGTGAATGAATGTGAAGGCCTAGGACATGACTGTATGCTTTATACACTGTAGACTTTATAAACGCTGTACACTAAGGCTACACTAAACTTATTAAAAATGTTTTTCATTCTTCAGTAATAAATTAACCTTAGCTTACTGTAACCTTTTGGCTTTTTGTAAAGCTGTACAAAAATATTTTCTTTCTTTATATCCTTATTCCATAAGCTTTTTTTCTATTTTAAAAACTACATTTGTACTCTTTAAATGTTTTTTATTAAAAACTAAGACACAAACACACTCTAGGCCTACACAGGGTCAAGATCATCAATATCACTGTCTTCCACCTCCACATCTTGTCCCACTGGAAGGTCTTCAGTGGCAATAACATGCAGGGATCTGTCATCTCCTATGATGACAATGCCTTTGGAATACCTCCTGTAGGACCTGCCTGAAAGTGTTTCACAGTTAAATTTGTTTTAAAGTAGGAGTATACTCTAAAATAATAATGATTATAGTATATTAAATATATAAACCAGTAACATAGTCATTAATTATCAAGTATTACGTACTGCACATAATTTTATGTGCTAGACTTTATACAAGTGGCAGCTCAGTAGCTTTGTTTACACCAGCCTTGACACAAACATGTGAATAATGCATTGCACTACAATGCTAGGCTGGCCATGACCTAACTAGGCAATAAGAATTTTTCAGCTTCATTATATTCTTACAGGACCACTGTTGTATAGGCAGTCCGTCATTGACTGAAATGTTGTCATGCGGCACATGACTATATATAAAGAACTGTCAAAACTCAATCATAAGAAAACAATCCAGTTTAAAAATGGGCAAAATGTTTGAACAGACACTGCATTAAAGCATATCTACAGATGGCAAATAAGCCCATAAAAAGAGACAAAACCCTATTAGACATTAGGGAAATGAAATAAAAACCACAATGAGATTCCACCACACAGGTACTGAAGTGCCTTTTTAAAAAACTGACAATACTGCTGACGAGGATACAGAGCAACTGGAACTCTCGTATATTGCGGATCGGAATGCAAAATTGCACAGCCACTTTAGAAAACACTTTGGCAGTTTCCTAGAAAGTTACACATACACTAACTATATGACCCAGCCATTCCTCTCCTAGGGAAGAATAGTTTGACATATTAATTTTTTTTTCTGTATATGTACATTTTCCCCTTACTCTTCCCCTCATTTAAGCAGGTAGCAGGTTTTGGGCTTCTGAGCCCCAGCTAAATTTTGTAGCAGAGCAGAAAGCAGAGTTAGCCTATCTTTTTAAGGGCAGAGGCAAAGAGGGTAGCAGTTGAGAGTGGGCTTGGAGAGGCATGAAGAAGAGTCCTATGGGGCCAGCAGGAACAAGGACCAGGGTTCAACTTCCTGGCAGCACCCTGAGAAGATGGTGGAATCCCAGAGAAAAATGGCTCCATGGAGCATCTCAGGCAGCACAGCAAAGGAGTTCTAGACCCCAAACTTCACACCGAAGCGGCCACCATCTTTGGAACCAGCCTCCGGGGATGATGACAATGGTAACGCTTTGTAGCTATCTGGCTGTGTGACCTTGGAAAAAGTCACTTAATATCTCTAAGCCTCAGTTTTCAAAATCAGTGGAGAGACGGAGGTGAACCTTACCCCCAGAGCTACAATGAATGGTTGGGCAAACCATGCTTTGCAAGCATGGTGGCTCACACCTGTGTTCCGAGCACTTTGGGAGGCCAAGGCAGGCAGATCACTTGAAGTAAGGAGTTCAAGACCAGCCTGACCAACATGGTGAAACTCCATCTCTACTAAAAATACAAAAATTAGCCAGGCGTGGTCACATGTGATTGTAATCCCAGCTACTTGGGAGGCTGAGGCAGAAGAATCACTTTAACCCGGGAGGCATAGGTTGCAATGAGCCGAGATGGCACCACTGCACCCTAGCCTGGGCAACAGAGTGCCTTTTTGTGCCAAGGGGGCACAGAAAAAAACAAGTCCAGAAGTCCAGCCCATCCTCCACTCATCAGCCCTCGGTCCTGGGACAGCGTTGTGTCATTGCTTTCCTGGCCCACGTAGAGAAGTAACGTGGGCTACCCATGGCCTTCACTGTAGCTGCACAATACAGCTTTGATATTGTGTAATTTGAATTTTTTCCCCTCTAAATGACTATTTCTAGCAGTCTGTCTGAAAAAAAAAAAAAAAAAAAAAACTTTCATAAATATATTCCTTTCCCCCCCAGACACACACGTACATAAATTTCATTATAAGAAAGTTTTTACCATATCAGGTACAACCTCCAAGCACCCCAAAGATTTCTGCAAAGTAACACTATTTCCTTTTTTTCCACCCTAATTTATTGATACAACAAATGAACAGGGAGATTTGTCCAGCAGATAGCAAATGAAATTGGATAGTAATCCACTTTCAGGTCTCTGGGTAGCAGGCCTTGAGGGAAACTGAGGCTACAGGGGAATTTCAGGTCCAGCCAACGTGTCTCCAGGAAAATATGCCCTCTTAGTTCTGTTTCTGAAAACCACACTGACTGTCTCAGGCTGTGGGGATCAGGGAACTGTTGTTGCCTCCTTCCAGAAGGCCTCCTCCCTCACTTGGAGAAACAGTTCTGAAGTTGCAACAACTCGGCTCAGCTGGAGTTTCTCAGAAGCCCGGCATTCACCCATGACTGAGTCCTGACGGAGCGCTCTGTGGGGAAGCCAGGCAGCGAACACATCCTGGGGAAATCATTGTCCTGCCCCCTGCTTGGCCGCGGAAGGCGGACACCCGGTTTCAATGTTGTCTTTGTTACCAGCTCCAGTAGGCGCTCTGATGTGCATTTTAATGAAAATGGGACACCTGCGGCAGCGCTCCCGGATCAACAGCAAGGAGGCAGAAGCCCCAGATCTGGACCGGAGTCCTGGGGATCCCCTTTCAAAAGGCAGCCGGGCATTCCAGAGAGGCTGGGAAGAAACGGCCCTTTATCCGCATCGGGCCAGGGCCCTGCCCCGGGGCCCCCCTGGCGTGTCGCCGGGACCGTCAGCGGCGTGTCCCCCACCTCCTCCTGGCCCCCTCACGGGGCTCCCAGGAACAGCGGTAGGAGGGCCCTGGGGTATTTTTTCTATCTTCCAGCCTGAGCTACACGAGGCAGTTGAATTAGAGTCATTACTGTAATTTAATTTCTCCAAATTCAGAGCAATTTTCTTTCGAAATGTTTCAGGAGCCAGCAAACGTTCAAAGAATTGGAGAAACCATTCCAAATTCAGAAAGGTTAAAAGGAAGACCAGAAAAGGTTAAAAGGGTGAACACTACTACTACTATCATATTTCATAATAATTGTATATTATACAACTGAATGTATTATATGGCATGTAATATATATTATTATATATGACAATGTATAGTAATAATCCCATAAAGATATAGTTATCATAGTATTATATATTATGTATAGACACATAATGTGTCTAACATTCCACCCTAATTTATTGATATAACAAATGAACAGGGAGATTTGTCCAGCCAATAGCAGATAAAATTGGATAGTAATCCACCTTCGGGTCTCTGGTTAGCAGGCCTTGAGGGAAACTGAGGCTACAGGGGAATTTCAGGTTGAGCCAACGTGTCTCCAGGAAAATATGCCCTTTTAGTTCTGTTTCTGAAAACCACATTGATTGTCTCAAGCTGTGGGGATCGGGTCTTGTCTATATTATGTATAGACGTAATGTGTCTATACATAATATATAGTATACTATAATAGATATGTTATATATATTAGGTAATATGTATAACATAATATTCAAAATGTTCAAAAGTAATTTTGATAATGTTAAAAAAAATTGGAGGATCAATCCAGAATCAAAGTTTTAAGAGGAGGAAGAGACAGAGGGTGAAAAAAATATTTTTATAATTATTTTATGATAATATAGACAACATATAGTTACACGGAATATTGTGTATCATATAATTATTGTTTTATATGATACTATAAGATATAACTATATATTTTTATTATTACTAATATTGTTGAAGATAACATTGATTGCTTGTCAGGTGCTATGCTAGACACTTTCGAGGCATTATATTATTGAATTTTCACAGTAGCCTCTATGATGTAGGTACTATGGGTTTTGTATCCCTTTAAAAAAATATGGTTTTATTGAGATATAATTCACATACCATACAATTCACCGATTTAAAATATACAATTCAGAGGATTACATTCAGTGAATATACTGAAGTATATCAGAGTTTGTAGTCATCACCATAGTCAATGTTAGAACATTTCATCGCCCAAAAGGAAATCCCATATGCATTAGCAGTCATTTCCCCATTTCCCCCTCCCTCCAACGCTAGACAACTCTAATCTGTTTCCTGTCTATAGATTTGCCTACTCTGGGCATTTTATACAAACAGAATTACACAATATGTCGTCTTTTGCGTCTGACTTCTTTCACTGAGTATGTTTCCACAATTCATCTATGTTGGAACATGTATCAGTACTTCATTCTTTTTGATAGCTGCATAGTAGTCATTGTATGGACATACCACATTTTGTTTATCCACTCATCACTTAATAGACATTTGAGTTGTTTCCACTTTGGGGCTATTACAAATCAAACAATGCTACTCTGAATACTTATGTGCAAGTTTTTATATGGGTGTATGCTTCTGTTTCTCTTAGACATACTGTGTTTCACCCCATTTTACAGATGAGGAAATTAAGGTTCAGAGATGCTACGTAACTTGCCCAAGATCACACAGCCTGTGAATGCTCTGAGAGTGAAACTTAGCTCTGTGTAATGCTCTTAGTTACTCTGCTCTGTTGCCCTCCATTTCATCAAAGGTTAAAATATGGAGGGCACAGACACCCATCCCTCCTTGGTCTCTGGAGAGATACTGAAGAAAAACAAAGCAGGAAGAGTTTCTGTTGCAGCTGAGAATGAACTTTCTCCTGTTAAGGGTAGTTAATTAAGCCTGGGAGTGATTGCCAAGAAAGCAGTGAATTCCCTTTTGGGGATGAGAGGTCCTCTGTGGGGCCTTTCAGACACAGCTGGGATGCCTCACTCCCAGGAATGGGGTTTGGCTCAAGCCTGCCCAAATGGCAGCCCTCATTCTGCATCAGGTGTCCAAATGGTATGAGAGGGGCCAGGCTCCATTTCAGGCCTCCCTCACTGCTTCTCACCCTGACCCCACCCCAGCCACCCCAGCCCCCCAAGCCTGTTTCCAGGGTTTTGTCTCCACACAAGGTCCCCTAAACCTCCTCCCCATACCGCTGGAGCCCTGACCTGTCCCATTCCAGTTCCCTCCCACTGTAGAGGCAACAAAGGGAGACGGCCAAGGCCTAGCTAAACCAGCACTGGGGTTGGGTATTGGTGGGGGAGAAAGGTGATGGAGCGCAGGGAGGGAGGGAGGAAGGGGTGGGAGGTCCCAAAAGGGCCCGGGAGCCTCAGATTACCCAGGGCAGGGCAGGGCGTCTGGAGAGAAGCCACAATGCCTCCCCAGGGGAGATGCTGTTCATCCGAGCACATGGTTATAAAATGAGACCTCTGTGCCTATGTGGCTGATGAAACCAGTGCCGTTTGATATATTTCAACAGAGCATGGGTTTTTAAAAAAACAGAAACCCTACCATAAACATCCTGAATCCTAAAATTATTGTTGTACCAGTCATAGAAAAAGCAAAATCCCCTTTTTTTTTTTTTTTTTTTTTTTTGGTGTGGGGTGGTGTGGACCTAGTCATGAAATGTAGTAGAAACCATTTCAGTTTTAAAGGCAGTGATGGCACCTGTCCCCCCACTGGCTATATGAGCCTGAGCAATTTTCTTAACCTTGCAGACCCTCAGTTGTTTTCACACATAAAATGGGAATAATAACAGCAATACTTGCCTTTCACAGTTTCTGGCACAGGATCAAATGGACCTATGCAGCTTTCCCCAGTGTATGTTCTTAGCAACCACACTTCTACAGGTTATTGTAATGTGAGGAGCACACACAGGCTGGTGATTTGGGGGAGCAGTCATTTAAATCAAGCTAAATAGCTTCCATTCTGACACTACTTCTCCAAGCATTTAATATATTGATCTTCATCAAGAATATTGAAGAAAGACCCCATTCTGTTGCATTTAGCAAATCTATTTAACCACAGAAATCTTGATGTAACATCCAACGTAGAGATTGAAAGCTAGCGGTCCATGAGCCAAATCCGGCCCACAGATGTAGAGTTTTTTGGCCAGCACTGTGTTGCCTTTCAAAGTTTCCCGTATTTAAATATGGTGAGATTTCACACGTACATCACAAGATTTCACGTAAAAATTAACTTTCAGCTTCTCTTGAAAAAAAACTAAAGATTAGGACAAACTGGGTCCTCATTTTCACATGGTGACACTTAACCAGAGTGGGTGGTCCACCCAGGCATCCAGTTTGCCACTCTTGAGGGTCTAGTGCTGCTCAAATGCTGAGATAAGACATGTAAAAGAGTGAGTTTTGGCCGGGTGCGGTGGCTCACGTCTGTAATCCCAGCAGTTTGGGAGGCCGAGTCGGGTGAATTCCTTGAGCTCAGGAGTTCGCGACCAGCCTGGGTAACATGGTGAGACCCCATCTCTATAAAAAATACAAAAATGTGCCAGGCATGGTGGCACATGCCTGTAGTCCTAGCTACTCAGGAGGCTGATGTGGAAGGACTGCTTGAGCCCGGGAGGCAGAGGTTGCAGCAAGCCAAGATCACACCACTGCACCCCAGCCTGGGTGACAGAGTGAGACCCTGTCTCAAAAAAACAAAAAAGGGTGAGTTTTATCTACACACCCCTGCATTTAAAAATTGTTGAATATCTGCTTATTATATCATAGTCATGCATTATTGAACATGATATGTACATTATAAAGAATAATTTAACCAAGCATAATTTAACAAGATGAGATTAAAAATAAGCATAAATCAGAAGTTTTACTCTTCACACTTCACCCTTTAGAGGCCACTGATACAGCTCCTCATACAGAGTTGGGGCTCATTTAGTGATTATACTTACATGTAATTCTTGGTTGATGGGACCTGAAGATGTCCAACTTCCCCATTAAAATGAAAAGCTGAGCATGCAACCACCACCCCTGCTGCTGACACTGAATTTGGGTCTTGTGTTTTGGCACTCATCAGTCCTTACAAGGAGATTGTGGATCGAGTGCTATTTGGCTTTTAGTTTGCCCTGGAGGTTACTTTTTCTTTCTTTTAACTATGCCCAGTAGCGTAAACAATAGTCTTTTGAACCCAGGCTGTGCGTGAAATACTAATTTAGGCAAATGCCAATCCAAACAAACAAAAAATAGGTTCACAACATTTTTTTCTTTCAAATATTAGTGAAGTGCATGTGTTAGCCAGAAAGAGCCAGGAGAAAATTATACAATTTAAAGGGACTCTTCAAGTCTTCGAAGCAGCCACACTCCATTATAGTTCCCAAGGGAGTAATATAATAGTAAATAGTAACTGCTTGTGAAGTCGTCTGAGAGTTTTGGATGAAAGATCATGCAGAAACATGAAAAAGTGTTATTTAGTATGCCAGTTTCAGGGTTAAATGTTGGATGTTTCAACCTTATCCCCTACCAAATTTTCAAAATAGCAAGCAGCAATGTGACCGGCAATATTAGGTTTTCCTCCTCTTAAAACCTAGTAATGAGGCCAAGGGAAGCAATTATGACTGGGCAGTGAAGTCTTCCCCTGCCCACTTTGCACCGGAACATTTTCAGTGCAGCTTCAGGGGCCTCCCAAAGACTTAAGGAATCCCAGTTTCTTGGGATCCTGCTGTAGCTGCAAAGATCCTAAGACTTTGGGTGCCATTGATTTGAGCAGTTGAAAAAGCAGCCCTTCCATGTTTCCTATGACGTGGAGCCTGTCTACAGGGTAGCCTCATGGTCGAGACTTTGGGCTCTAAAGTCACCCCTGGGTTCCAATTCTCACCCTACCACTTATCAGCTGGATGACCAGAGCAAGTGACTCCACATCTCCAGGCCTCAGTTTTCAGTTTTCACAGCTGTAAAATGATGACAGTAATAGTACCTCACTTGTAGAGTTTAAAAGAAAGAATGTATGTAAAGTGCTTGGCGCAGTAGTCAGGCACATGAAAAGTACCCAGTATGTATTCCTTCCCGTATTGCAAACCAGCCGTTTCTCTTGCTTTTCTGCTCTCAGGATCAGAAATCTAGTTGTCCTCCTTTAATTCTTTTAAGTTCCTATTTTTCAGCTGCTCTGACCCATGTTTCAGCAGCTTTGATCCATTTATTTAGCTGCTCTGTCTCCTTTGTTTAAGCAGGGAATTAGAAAACTTTTTCCATAAGGGGCCAAATAGAAAATGCTTTCACCTTTGTACTCCATACAGTCCCCGTTGCAACAACTCAACTCTGCCTTTGTAGCTAAAAAGCAATAAATGGGTATGGCTATGTTCTAATAAAACTTTATTTACCAAAATAAGTAGCAGTAGGATTTGGCCCACAGGCGGAAGTTTGCTGCCTCCTGATTTCAGCTCTATTTCTCCCCTAAATATGCAAAATGCAGGCAGGAGGCCCCTTGAGAGAACCAAGTGTTCAGCACATTTTCTTCCAAAGGAACCAGGGAAATGAGAGTAACTTGTGTGGATTTTTTTGTAAAGGGAGAAATTGAGACCTCTCTCCCAGCAAAAAAGTCACCTAGACTCTCTCTGCAGAGAAGAACAGTCTCAAAGTGGAAAGACAGAGGCCACTGGGGTGGGGAAACTGGAAGTGGTGTTTAGTGCACATCAGACACCAAACTCTTAGACTCTGCTCACAGGGATCCATGCTCCTAGCATATGGTGCTGCATTCCCCAGTGTTCAAAATCCCTGGCAGATGGAGGAGACATCTGCAAATGTCTGCATGAACAGGAGCTTTGAAAGGGTTCCAGAACAATCCCCTCAAACTGCTCTTGGTTTTGCTATATGGAGAAGGTGCCAGACATTCCCAGAAGCCTGCTGAAATCTTTACGAAATGGGCATTTGAGAAAAATACTTCCTATTATTTGTTTGTGTCGCTCTCTAACAACCCTATGCCTTTGACTTCCTCTGACGTTATCGGCATAGGGCAAATATCTTCTCAAATCATCAGTTCCCCATGATGGAGATCATTTATGCCTGCTCTGTCTCCATTTTTCTCTGGAAGGAGAAAAATCTTTTCTTGCTGCCCCCCATAACCCGCCCCCTTCAAGCTCTTGAGTAGAGAAAGAAATACTTTCGCAGGATGAACCAGGCAGCTTCTCCTTAGAAGTGGCACTACCTCCAATGTTCTTCTCTTCTTTTCATCTGCCCTGCCTTTGAGACCAGAAAACATCTGGAAGCACTGAGTGCCTGGTGTGTCACAGATCCCTGAATTGGGATCTTCATGTCTGGGGAAGGCTCTCCAAAATGAAGTAAGGCTTCTCTACCTCCCTCCCACCTTTGGTCCCGTTGATGTCCCCCACTAACCCTCAACATCTGGCATAGCTCAGGTTTTTGGTGTCACTCCAGAAGGTATCTCTGTGGTGGCATGCAGGGCACAGGCTCTTGGTGGTTTGCTTACTTATGTGTGACTCTTGGAAGGGTCCCTGTGGTACCAAGCTGATAATGGAACTGGGATTCCGCCTTGAGTGGAGATGTTTATTTTCCAACTCTCCTAACTAGGATAGATGTTTGATTAAAAGATTATGGGTTCCCATGGGAGCATGGATTCTGGTTTATTTCATGTGGGCTCAGGTAATAAGCTGTAAAATTTCCAGAAGATTATATGCCCACCCTCTGGGCTGCCCAGACAAAAGCTCTGCTTCTGCACACAAGAATGATAATAATAGAAGCAATTTTCCATAATCAAGAAGTTTTCAGACTGAGTGTGCGTTAGAATAATCCAGAATGTATCTGGAATAGAAGAAAGACAGACAAAAGAAAGTCACTGGGCCCACCTTTGATTCCCTAGGACTGGGGGAGAGCCTGAGGAACCCCATCTTCAACATGCACTCTGTCCACCCTCTCACCCACCTAGGTCATCCTAATGTGGTGAGTTAGGAACCACAGCTAGAGACGTGCTTGCTTTACCTGAGGATAGGGAAAAAGATGGGCTAACTCTGAGACCTGATTCTTCAGACCTCAAGTGGTTATTAATGACCTGTGTTGTAAGGATGGTTCTTGCCAAAACCTAACAACTTCCAAAAATTCCTCAAGGAAACTGACATAGGAGGAATCTAAAGATTCAAAGAAACTTGAACCAGATGGCTTATTTGAGAATCTTTCTCTGTCTTTCAACTTCATCAAACCACACAGTTTACAAAGCATTTTCACGTATATTGTCTCATTTTTATTAGAGTTTCTTGATTCCTGGAGTCTGTGGACCCACAGGAATATGTGAATCGATTTCAGGGAGACTAAACTTGGATGAGAAATTTTTTTTTCCACTAAACTCTAACTAAAACTTAGCATTTTTTAAAATTATGAATGTAAGTAACAAGTCACAGTCTCGGCAGTACCTGTGACTTTGTCACCAAATGAAATCAGATACTTTCATATTACATCACTGCTGTTGTAGATATCTCAAAGTATCATTTAGGCTCATCAATAACTTGAAAACACGATGGTTTTTAGACCTATTGCTAAATCTTGTTATTTAATGCACTAATATAAATTTATTTATATTAATTGATTTAATACTTTGATAATTGTATTTTAATACAATTGTTTTTTTTGGCAGTCCTATATATTTTATTTTATTTATTTAAAAACACAATTCTGAGAAGGGATTTTTTTAAAATGATTTAAAATCCCTCATCAGATTATTACAATTACTTCTTGAAGACGGCCAAGTAGTTACTATTATCCTCTCTCCAAAGATGAGGAAGCTTGGGGAAATCTCAGTTGACATGTCCAAGATGGAAAAACTAGTGGGTGACAGGGCCTGAACTCAAATTAGGTCCTCGGGGTTCCTTACGGACCAGTCAGTTCTGTAGGAGGGAACCACAGCCCCTTTCGGTGCAGTAGCCAGCACATGGAGCAATAGGGAAGAAAAAAAGGTTGAGAAATTCTTGCATCTGGGGAAGGCTTTAGAGTAATCACCGGAACAGCCGGAGGATGAGCTGCAGCAAAGAGCCGGGCCTGTCACAGTGGGGTATGGTGATTAATTGGTGCGGGGGAACACAGCCAAGAGCAGAGAAGCCACACCAGGCCACCATCCATTTGTCCATGCCCTGGGGTCAGAAATGGAGCAAATGGAATCTTTTATAAGAGAGGAAAGAGTGGAATGTAGCCGTAGGGGAGTTTTGCAAGGAATTCACAGGTGTTTTCTTATTGCATTTCCCCCTCCCTAAGGACCTCTGTGTGTGCAGTTAGCAATAGAGAGGAGGGGTGGGGGTGTGGCTGGGCTGGGCTCTGCAATCTCTCACGCACCCCCCCTCCAGCTCTGTGAGCCATGGTAGTTTTAATTGAAGTAGCAGAAACCATGTTCAAGTCACAAGGAGCTGGGTCACTGGGAAACTCATTGAATTCTTTAGTTAATTTCAATAGGTGGACATGGTGGGCCTTGGGTTTTTGAAGCAGCCATTTCAGTAGGGTCACTCTAATCTGGGCCCTGAGCAGACCTCTTCCCCACTCTGTAAGTCACCCCATCGCAGTGATTCTGCAGATTCCAGTTCATGAGCAATTCTGCCAACTTGCCTTTCTCTTTGAAGAAAGCAAGCAAGCTACAGGGTTGGTTCAGTTCGTTTCTTCCCATTGAAATGCTGGCGAGAGCATGTTGGTAATTGATATTCAGAAGCATTATTGATGTGGAGGCACAGCTGCTGTGGATCAGGAGGTCATTGTTTTCCCTAACATTTATTTGAATTACGAAATGATAGAAAATTTGGGAAAGTTTTAAAAAAAAAAACATCACTTTTAATCTTACCCAGAAAAGCCAATATTACTATTTTGGTGCATTTTTTTCTGGACAGATAAGCAGAGAGGCAACTTCCCTATACCCATTATGTTTAGAAAGCAGGCAAGTACAACCATTAGGTCTATTTTTTAAAAAAAATCTCATTAGTAGGCTCTAATTAACACAGAGTCCTACTATGTTGCCTTTTGTGCCAGACAAGATCAGGTGACAGATTTTTATTTCATTTTATTTTGAGATGGAGTCTCACTCTGTCGCCTAGGCTGGAGTGCAGTGCTGTGATCTCAGTTCACTGAAACCTCCATCTCCTGGGTTCAAGCTGATTCTCCTGCCTCAGCCTCCCGAGTAGCTGGGATGACAGGCACATGCCACCACACCCGGCTGAGTTTTGTGTTTTTGGTAGAGATGGGGTTTCACCATGTTGGCCAGGCTGGTCTCAAACTCCTGACCTCAGGTGATCCACCCACCTCGGCCTCCCAAAATGTTGGATTTCAGGCATGAGCAACCGCACCCGGCCAGGTTCACAGATGTAATGAGAGGTCTTCCTTCTTTCTGTTTCCCCTCTCTTCTTCTGTTCACCTCTCCATATCTTCTCAGCTTCATCTTCTATCCTTCAGACTGCTACTGCCAGAGACTTAGAGCATAAATTCTAACCTAGATCCTCTAATTTGGGAGCCCTTATCTGCAGCAGACCATATTTTCCCTGTAGTCAGCAGTTTCCTCCAAGGGACCAGGACCAGGCTAAGGGTTTCAGATTCTTTGGATGAGAAAAGGTATGAGACTAATAAACCCCTCCTTCTTATTGCAATGTCAGTGTAACCTAACTTGTTATTATGCTAAAAGACCCTTCCTTCCTGCTAGAGAAAGGAAAAGATGGAAGTGGGTGGTGAGGACAGAGCATCCCCCAGCTACATTGTGTAATAAAACCTGACTTTTTAGGCAGTTAACATGTGCTAAGTACCATTCTAATTGCTTGATATGTAACTCACTGAATCTTCACATCAATACTATGAGGAAATTGAGGTCCAGGGAGTTCAAGTCATTTACTGGCCCAAGGTCATACTCGCCCAAGGTTAGCAAGTAGCACAGCAAGAATTCCAACCCAGGCCATCTCACCCTGGGAGGCCCTATCTTGGCACGTTGTCTTTTCCAAAGATGGCAGCATCAAAATAGATATCTCATCCCACATGACTTTTTACAATGTATTGTGACACCCCTTCATCCAGCAGGGGGGTCTGTGTTTCCTCTCTTTGAAACTGGGTAGACTCTGCCAACTGTCTTGATCAAGAGAAACTGAAGGAAGTGATGCTGTGTGACTTCCAAGGACAGATTATAAAAGGCAATATAATTTCGTCCCAGTTCTCCTTCTGTCTTGAAACACTTCCCCTTAGAATCCAGCCACCATGTTGTAAGGAAGCTCAGGCCACATGGAGAGGCCCTACATGGTGTGTTCTGGCTGACAGCCCCAATGAGGCTTCCAATCAAGAGCCAGCATCAACCACCAGAAACGTGAGTAAATGGGCTTTTAGATGATTCCAGGCTCTAGTTTTTTAGTCTCTCCCGAGGCTGTAGACACCAGCGAGCAGACACAAGTTGAACTTACTGTGCCCTGTTTGAATTCCTGATCCACAAAAATTTTGAGAGATAATAAATTATTACCATTGCTCGAAACCGCTAGGTTTTGGGCCAATTTGTTACATAGCCAGAGTATGGGAATGGTGCTCCTAACTATTACAGTAAGACCAGCATATGCTCTCAGCAGCTCTCCATCCCCATCTTTATCCTGGCTGACTCAGGCATCACCAAGCTTAAGGTTGCCATGGGAGAAATTTTGCATAGATTTTTCTTGGTCCATCTCCTTCCAGGGAATTAGTCACATTAGACTTTCTATTGTTTAAGTCTTTGCATTTTCCTCAGTCTTCACGGGTCTTTTCTTGGGGAATGAGAAGAGGTTGCCTCAGAGCCTGCAAGCCAAATGCCATTTTAAGCCAGATGATAAATTGGCCTCTATTAGGAAAGTGTATCCCTTCCTTCAATAATTGTTGAATAAGGGCTTACTGAAACCAGTACTGGGCTTTGTCCAAGTGAATTTTTCAGGCAAGAGAAACTGTACAATAATATTCTTTTTATAAAAAGTAGAAAGGTGCCATGTGCTTAAAAACTTGACCATTAGATCTTCTCTGTACTGATCTGTTCTGAAAAAAGAAAAAGAAAGATGGAGGTGGTAGGTGGGGAATTAGCAAATCAAAAGAAAAATATAAAGGCCCAAGAACCAGGTGAGAGAAATTTGCTAATGTTAAAATGGATTGCAGGAGATTCAGAATGTTTATTTGCTTTGGACTCTAAGCTTGTTCCCCAACCCCCACCCCACTTCCAGAGCTTTCGTACATCTTTAGAGTTTTGTTGTCAGATATAAGTAAGGTTCACTTCTTTTAGCCCTCTGCTCAGATTTCTTTATAAAATGTTGATAGCTGGTGATACACTTTCAATGGTTTTTTGGGGAAATAGGGAGTAAAGATGGTAGCAGATAATCTTCTCCCACTAATACAAGGAAAATCTGTGTGCCAGTTTCACATGGATTTTAATGCCCAAATAGGCACCTCTAGGTGTACATCTGTTTGTTTATTTTATATCCCAGGTTGGAGAGTTGTACTCCCTGATAAATTACCTCCTGAAATCCCGTCTGTGTCTCTTTATACATATTCCTACACCCTCACAGGTCATAAGACTGGAGGGGAAGGGAAGAGGACAACCAGAAAAGGCAAGTAGACCAAAATTAAAGGCGTGAATACCCTGGTTTATGTTTTTAAAGATTCAGTATCACTGTACTGGCTCAGGGTCCCAACAGGGGCACATGGCACATGCAAAATGAGATTATTTGAGCAGGAGGTTTTATTTGCGAAGAGTCTGTTTACAGTGGTGTGAGTGTAGGGAACCACAGGGGATAGTGCATAAACTGGGGACTCGCACTAGTGAAGTTGTCATCACCCATAGGCCTAATGGGGACACAGAGGCTCCTGTAACTTAAAAAAAGAGTCATGTAGAACAGGCTGCTTTGACCTTCTGTCACGAGATAGTTGTGAAAAGAGGGGACCAGGGGAATGAGTACCCTGATCTTACTCTCCTGCCTCCCTTTTATCTGCTGGAACTTTCCATTGGCCACCTAGCTGAAAGCCAGAGGGCCAGGAGGCTATGGAACTAGCACATAGAAATAGCTACTGGGGCAGACAGCAGGATATGGAGGGACAGTAGGGCCTGGGGGGGTAAAAGGGAACAATCCATCACAATTGCCACCCCACACATAGAAAAGTTTTTTCAAAAGCATAGACTGCTTGCTTGGAGACAGTGCTAAACATTATTAAGAATGCCTAAAAAGTACAAATGCAACTTTAAACCAAGTACAGATTCTAGAAAGACATTTATAAGAGCCCAAGGTTTATCACTCATCCCTTGGCTCAAATATAATTGAGTACTCTGGGTGTGTAGCAATAAACACCATTCCGATTTATCTCCGTGTGGTTGATCTTCACAGTGATAGCAACTACACTATAAACTGGGCACTGTGCCTTAGGAAGTGATCGTTTTAAGATATAAGTCCAATAAAATTTATTTTCTCTTAACCACCCTCCCTCATGGCTTGGAATAAAAACTATAATCTTTACAATGGCTTACAAGACCCTCGCTGATAAGCCCCTGGCTACTTCTCTGTACTTACCACTGCTGCTATTCTCTCTCTTGCCTTCTTGACTCCAGCCACACGAGTTCAAACACATCCATTATAATCTGCCCCAGGGCCTTTGCACTTGTTTTCACCACTCTTTCCCAAATTCAATGTGACTCACTCCCTCACTTTTATGAGTATTCAAATGCCACCTTTAGAGAAGCCTGTCTGACACCACTGTATAAAATAGTAACTATAACAAACGTCTTTCCAAAAATGGCCATACCAATATTTCCGGTCCCACATGATCTTCTGGAAATTGCCACTTGCAATTAACAGGTGGAGTCTGTTTTCCCTCCCCTTGGGAAAGACTTGCAACTATCTCAACAAAAGGAATGTAGTGTAAATAATGCTGTGGACTTCCAAAACTAGGTCATAAAAGGTGATATGGCTTCCTTCTGATGCTCTCTTTTATGGGAAATTGGCTCTTAGAACTCACCCACCATTTTGTAAAGACGCCAAGGCCACATGAATAGACCACATATAGATGTTTCATTCAGCAACCCTAGCTAAGGTCTCAGAAATAGCCAGCATCAACCAGCAGACATGGAAGTGAGTGAGCCATCAAGTGGTTCCAGCCCACAGCCTTCAAGCCACCCCAGCCAAGGCCAGTGGAGTAGACAGAAGCCAAATGTACCAAGATCTATCTGTGTTACAGATTCATGAGTAAAATAAATGATTATTTATGCCACTGTTTTCTGGAGTAATTTGTATACAGCCATAGCATTAGATCATATTTTTTGTGTCAAAGTAAGATGTGGTGGAATAAAAAACCATGTGAGAGTGGCTTTGGGACAAAGTAGTGGGCAGAAAAGAACTCTAAGGAGAATGTTAGTGAAAGTCTTAAAGGATCTTAAACAGGCTATTAGAGGAAGCTTCATAACCCTTGATGAAGCTGTTAATTAGGGCTTAATTAAAAGTGAGGAAAATGTTATTGGAAACTGGGAGAAAGGAAATCCTTGTTAGTAGTGGGAGAAAGTTTAGCAACATCGTTCCCACAATAATTTAGAAAATCGAAGACATACCTAATTAATCCGATGATCTAGCTAAAGAAGTTTCAGGCAGAATACTAAAAGTGCCTCTTGGCTTCTTCACATTGTCTATAATAAATACAAGAGGAAAAAGATGACCTTTGTTAAAAGGAATTATTTACTCTTCAAGTAAAATTTAGAGAAAATTTAGGAGCCAGGACTTGCAGTGTTCAAAAATAAAACTCTTTTTTAATCCCATCCTCTCTAATATTCTGAAATTAAGAGTGGGCTTCAGAGCAAAGATTAAAGACTATACCCATAATATTATTTGTTAGAACCTCAGAAATACCTAGGACAGTGCCTCAAGAACTGTTTTGTTCAGACCAAGGGACCTCTAAGATCTTCATGAAGTGCTTCATAGATTCTCTCTGTTAACTACTAGAACTCTTAAGAATCTAAGGAGCACTGTCCTTCTGCAGCTTTATAGCAAGCCCAAGGTGGAAAATCTTGGCAAGATTTGTGGATGTAGCTTTTGTCTGATGGAGTGTATCAGAAATCAATTCGTAAGAAACCCACAAGGTTTTTAAAAGAATTATATCAGCTTACATGGAAAGATGATTTAATCAACATTTTACATGCAGGAAGCTGACTGAGAAAACTATTCAACTGCAAAATGGGCCACTCTTTATGGAAAAGGAAAGAGGACATGGAGGGCATAACGCAGAGCCACAGTGAATTATATCCAGGCGGTAGGACTGTACCCTCACCAAGGAACTGGCAACGGGAACCCTGCTGGATTTCAGAATGGTTACAGATTCCTGAGTGCCTCCTGTTTCCCCTTTTTTGAAGAGGAGGCTGGATGGTAGTTACCCAATGCCTGTTTCACCATTACATGTTGCATCTCTAGGGAGAAAGTAAATTGTTTCTTTTTTTGAGACAGAGTTTCACTCTTGTCCCCCGGGCTGGAGTGCAGTGGCGAGATCTCGACTCACTGCAACCTCCGCCTCCCAGGTGCAAGTGATTCTCCTGCCTCAGGCTCCCAAGTAGCTGGGATTACAGGTGCCCGCCATCACGCCCAACTAATTTTTTTATTTTTTATTTTTAGTGGAGACAGGGTTTCACCACGTTGGCCAGACTGGTCTCGAACTCCTGACCTCAGGTGATCCACCCACCTCAGCCTCCCAAAATGCTGGGATTACAGGCGTGAGCCACCATGCCTGGCCGCAAATTGTTTCTTGAGGTGACACATCTTAAGATAAGCAGGAACTGTCTCCAGAAGCTCTCTTTGAGGAACCAAGCTTAAGGAGCTTCAGTTGCACGTGAACGTGATCTTAATGGAAAGATATTAGACTGTGAGCCTGAGCTTTGCAAACTCCAGGGAAGAAGGTAGGGGTTTTCTTTTGCATATGACAAGGACATAAATTATTGTGACCAGAGGATAGACAATAGGAAAGTGTGTTTTCCAAGAATAGCCACAGAAGTATTTCTGGAGCCACATACTTTTCCAGAAGCCTGCCACTTGCCATCAAGAGGTGGGGTCTATTTCTCCTCCCTTTGGACAGAACTTGAGAAACATGACACCAATATAAAAGCAATGATAAACTGTTGTTGAAATGCTTAAAGAACACTGAAATAAATGAAGAAATATTTATGGGTTGGATGCCTCAATGTCATCAAAATGTATATTATCCCCAAATTAATTTATAAATTCAAAAATTTTAAGTACCGTTTTAATAGGACTTTTCATAGAACAAACCAAGCTTATCCTAAAGTTCATGTGGATGAGGAAACGGCTACGTAAAGTCAAGGCAGGGAAGGAGATATTTGCACTGGCAAATAATAAGATTATAGAGCTAGAGTAATAAAAACATTGTGGAATTAAGACACAGATAGATAGACCAACAAAACAGACTTGAGAATCTGGAGATATCCCCTTGGACATATGCATACTTGATTTATGATAAATGTGGCCATACAGAGCAGTGGGGGAAGGACAATCTTTTCAATAAATAGTGTCCAAATTCCTTATGGATACATTTGGGTATCCATAAGGAAAAAAATTAAATACAACTTCTCCATTCTAATTCCATGTGGATTTTAGACCTAACTGTAGGTAAAGCTATAAAATTTTCAGGATATTATGTAGAAGGATGTATGAATGACTTCGGGGTAGGGAAGGATTTCCTAAATAATACACAAAATGCACTAACTATAAAGAGATTGATTAAATTGACTACACTAAAATTCAGAACTTCCACTCATCCAAGGACACCAAAAATAAGATGCAAAGAAGCTCACTGACTAGGAGGAAATATTTGCAATGTATATGAAACCCACAAAGAATTATCATCCAAGATATATAAATAATCCCTTTTCATCACTAGGAATTAGGAAAATGCAAATTGAAACAAAGATAAAATACTATTCAGAGCCCTCGGGTTGGCAAAAAATTTTAGTCTGTCCACACCAAATGTGGGCAAGAATGTGGGAGAAAGAGAAATTTCAAATATGTTGATGGATTATAAATAGTTCTTTACAGAGCAACTGGGCAGTCTCTAATACAGTTGAAGCTGCACGTGGTATATAACCTAGTATTTCTACTTCTAAGCATGTACCTTACAAGAAATTTCTGCCTGTATGCAGAAAGCATCATGTTCAAGAATATTTTATAGAGGCATTTTTTGTTATAAGGAAACACTGGAAACAATCTAAATGTTCATCGGCTGGAAAATGGAAAAATAAATTTTGGTTTGTTCATACAATGGAATGTTTTATAGCAGTTAAAATAAGGGAGCTAAGTTCTACATATAAACGTGGGTAAGTCTATAATATCGAGTGAAAAATCAAGTTGCAGACTGATGTAAACAGAATAATCCGCTTCTATAAAGTTTAAAGACATTCAAAGCAATACTATAGTCTGTGATACCATCTGTGTAGTAAAAGTATTAAAACATCCTTAAGAATGACAAAAATAAAATCCAGGAGAAAACAAAGTCCATCTGGGAAAGAAAGGGAATAGGAATGAAAGAAGTAAAAGAGAGTTTCAAGCATATTCGTGATGTTTTGTTTCTTAAAAAGGAAATGTTACGATTTCATCAAGTTTTGCTGCGGGTAAGTGAGCAGTCCATATATCATTTTCCTTTCCTGCTGACATACTTTTTTACAAATGGGATCTCATTAAACTAAAGAGCTTCTGCACAGCAAAAGAAACTATCATCAGAGTGAACAGGCAACCTACACAATGGGAGAAAATTTTTGCAACCTACTCATCTGACAAAGGGCTAATATCCAGAATCTACAATGAACTCAAACAAATTTACAAGAAAAAAACAAACAACCCCATCAAAAAGTGGGCAGAGGACATGAACAGACACTTCTCAAAAGAAGACATTTATGCAGCCAAAAAACACATGAAGAAATGCTCCTCATCACTGGCCATCAGAGAAATGCAAATCAAAACCACAGTGAGATACCATCTCACACCAGTTAGAATGGCCATCATTAAAAAATCAGGAAACAACAGGTGCTGGAGAGGATGTGGAGAAATAGGAACACTTTTACACTGTTGGTGGGACTGTAAACTAGTTCAACCATTGTGGAAGTCAGTGTGGCGATTCGTCAGGGATCTAGAACTAGAAATACCATTTGACCCAGCCATCCCATTACTGGGTATATACCCAAAGGACTATAAATCATGCTGCTATAAAGACACACGCACACGTATGTTTATTGCGGCACTATTCACAATAGCAAAGAGTTGGAACCAACCCAAATGTCCAACAACGATAGACTGGATTAAGAAAATGTGGCACATATACACCATGGAATACTATGCAGCCATAAAAAATGATGAGTTCGTGTCCTTTGTAGGGACATGGATGAAACTGGAAAACATCATTCTCAGTAAACTATCGCAAGGACAAAAAACCAAACACCGCATGTTCTCACTCATAGGTGGGAATTGAACAATGAGAACTCATGGACACAGGAAGGGGAACATCACACTCCGGGGACTGTTGTGGGGTGGGGGGAGGGGGGAGGGACAGCATTAGGAGATACACCTAATGCTAAATGACGAGTTAATGGGTGCAGGAAATCAACATGGCACATGGATACATATGTAACAAACCTGCACATTGTGCACATGTACCCTAAAACCCTAAAGTATAAAAAAAAAAAAAAAAAAAAGCCTAATGAGAGTCATAAGCTTCGGTGAGTTCATATGGCTTGTGGTCTTATTTATGGATCTAGTAATATATTTGTTATATAACTTCTGCAGACAATATTCTAAAGGTATGTATGAAATTCTGTTCATATTGTACTCTGAAGTCAAGTCTACGCAATGTCAGCAAAGCTCTCCCATTTTAGGTAAAATGAACAACCGGTTATTCTCCTGTTCCTGGCAGAGGAGTTTCTTTGAAATTTATCATCAGAAAATCCACTCAACAACCAGTTCAATCTACATAAAAAAGAAAAGACGTAATCAAACTACCTCCCAAATTGTCTAAAGACCAGAATGAAAAGAAGATCTCAGCATATCCACTGTGGTTACTAGGCCATGTTAAACATCAATTTTCGATTTTCCAGAATGAGAAGAAAGGTTGAATCATCAAAGATGACTATAGGGGCTTGCAGTAAGAGTCTACAAAGTCTTCATTATTGGACAGTTTCTAAGAGGTTAGTCCTTCTCCCTGGCAGCTTCTACATCTGGATTCACCTCACCGTTTTAAGAATAAGAGTAGTACAGGATTGGATGTGATTATCAGGAAACAATAGCAAGTAGATAGCTTTGTTTTATGTTATTTCTTTGTTTGTTTTTTCATGTTTAGATACAAAAACCAAAAGATACGCTCTTTGGTTGTATTCTCTAAAAGCAAACCCTTAGGAAAGGGTTTAGGTGAAAGCAATTCATCTGGGGAGGAAATCCCAGGCAAGACAATGAAGAAGTCAGAGAATGAGACTAGGAAATGAGGAAAGGTAATATAGAAAATGTGAATGAGCAGGTTGCTGCTGTGGGCATTGGGGGCTCATTTTTGCGGAAGACTCTTTGAGAGATTACATAGAAGAATCCTTAAAATTGGCCCGACAAAGCATAAGGAAGCAGGGGTATTTATCCACCAAGTCATGATTTGATGGCTGTTCTTGGGGATTTAACTCTCCACTTCAGGCCTGGCCCTCCTTCATGCTAGCCACGCAGGCTCCTATGGGCCACAGAAAGACCTCAAGAGTTTAGAAGCCGGCTGCATGCAAGGGAATGCTACAGAAACTTCAGATGACATCCTGCATGGTCCAAAGGAATCTGCCAACAACATCTGTCAAAGCTATCTACAATAGAGTACGTTGTATCATGTTTTCCCAAGCATGAGACAAGTACCACCAGTGGTTCAGGAGATGATTTTAGATGGTTCTGGGTCATGGAATTAAATAACATTGAATTACATGGTTGGGGAGTTCTTTTCTTTTCACTTCTCTCTCGATCCTTCTGACTATCCAAAGACAACCTCTCTTTTTGGTACTAATTATGGCTTTATTATACCTCCAATCCTTGCAAGCTTCCAGGTTAAGCAGAGAGTCAGCCTTGGGCTCCAGATTGTTTACTGACAACCACATTTGGCCGAAATGTGCTGACATGTTCCTCTTTTCGTTGTATTTATATTTCCAGTTACCTTCAACCTATGGCAAGTGGTATTATTTCCTCATTACCAGCAACAATGCAAAGTTTGCTTTTTGAATAAATTTATTTCATCTTTTAAGCCAGCCAATTTAAAGAATAATATTGAGCAAATAATAGAACCATAAAGATGGTATGAAATGCTAAAATTGAGGAAACTCCGTGAGCTCCTGAGCTGCATATTATGATGGAAAGGATGTGACTTTGGGGAGATCCCCTAACCCCTCTAAGCTTGACCCTCCCTAATATTGCAACCCTTCATTGGGTTGTTGGGAAAATTCAAATGGGATATTTGTCAGGCAACAAGACCTCCACCTGGAAGTAATACAAAATCAGTAGATGTTAGTTCTCTTTTCTTGAAATGTTTATAAGAAAATATAGGTATTTTAAAAAATAGACCCTAGGGAATATATTAATCAGATATCAGGACACTATTAATCATATATTTATCAGGTTTAATGTGATTTTCCTTAGAAAAGCCCCTTTCCCATCATTTTTTCCCATCATAAGAAACTAGGTACTGCCGGCTGGGCATAGTGGCTCATGCCTGTAATCCCAGCACTTTGGGAGGCCGAGGCGGGCAGATCACTTGAAGTCAAGAGTTCGAGACCAGCCTGGCCAACATGGTGAAACCCTGTCTCTACTAAAAATACAAAAATTAGCCAGGCATGATGGCAAGCACCTGTAGGCTACTTGGGAGGCTGAGGTAGGAGAATCGCTTGAACCTGGAAGGCCGAGGTTGCAACAGTGAGCCAAGATCATACCACTGCACTCCAGTCTAGACGAGAGTGTGAAACTGTGTCTCAAAAAGAAAGACAGAAAAAGAGCACTGCCATTACTGGGTCCTTTTGATCTGTTTGGAAGTGCTTATTTTGCCTTTTCTAGAGGTTGGGAAGATGATATATGCATTAGAAAGCCTACGCATAGCTGGAGTAGTGGTGTGGTCACCACTCAAGACTTGCTGCAACATGTTAATTCGTTTATTTTGGTTGCAATTCTTGAAATGAACCACAGTGTGTATGTTTTTTTCTATGACTTTCTCTCTCAATAGAGGAAGTAGTCACATTTTAAAAAATCCAAATAGTAGAGCAAGGGGTGCCCTAAGGGCCTTCCTCTGGTGCCAGAGGTTTTCCAGCCTTCCTCTGGTGCCGGAAGGGTGGACTTTTCAGTAGAGAAAAATTCATCATTTTGGAAGTCTTGAGATCTGTTGTGAGAAGCTAGTTTGTCTCAGTGTTCTTTAAACGGCGAAAATGTCAATTCAGAATACAATGTGATGTTTCTTTCATGGGGTATAAAACAACATGGAAGTCTCCAAAGTATGAGTTGTTATTGTCAGGTTTGTTTCTTGTTAGAATGTTTCAGCTTGGGGTTTTTGCTTTTTAATGCTGTTGCCTCCTAACAGGGACGTATTGAAGGTTTGGCATTGTGTCTACAAAAGCCCTTACCTGTTGGCAGGATTTTCAGGAATGTTATCTTCAATCATTCGAAGGGATGCAATTCCTTTAATGAATATGCCACCTATGGTGAATAAAGGAAAGGTGGCCCTCAGGGAAAGTGAGGAGCTGAATGCCAGAGTGAGGAGAGGATGTAAATAACCGAGTCCTATCTGGCCTTAGGTTATTCCTGAAATTAATCAAATTCCACCACGTGGTAGACTCTTGAGCAGAAGAGATGAGCAATTGCAAAGAACATAAGACAAAAAGTCTTGGAGCTTGCATTCTAGGATGGGATTTTAACCTCTTCTTGTGCCACGGACTCCCATGGCAGTTTCATAAAGTCTGTAGATCCTTTCTTTAAACACTATTTCACATGTGTAAAATAAAATATGTAGAATTCAAAGAAAAGAAATTATATTCAAATTCAGTAACTTGCCACACTGTGCCTGACTGGTGTTACTGTGCAGTCTGTTAGCAATGTTATTTTAAAGAGCATACTTCAGTAATTATGTCAACCATCAAATGTATTTGAATGTGTCTGGTCTTTATTCTTAGCCTGCACATCTATCCTTGTTGTAAAATGCCATGTGCCCTTATAGAGAATTAAGAATTCTCATTTGAACTGCCCAGTCTTACTTCAGTTTAAACAAACAATAGAAACAACTCATTCCTTCAATGTATTGATAAACATTGTAAGTAGGAAATATTAAAAAGCAATGAGGTGTCTGGGTCACCAACACGATTTGGTGACTGAATGACAACCAGGCGTAGAGCTGCTCTCTAATCTGTCAGCTGCACCTTGTGAGGATGTCTAAAAAGGAAGGCTGCAGTTACACGCCATCTACCTGCAGATGCCTAATGACTACCACAATTTCAAAGCATTCAGCACAAATTATATTTCAAGGTATTGTCAACAACTGTAATGTGACAATTCCTATCAGGAAACACATCTGTAACTTCTTGTTGATAACAAGTCACAGGCACTGCTAAGTCATGGGGTTTTCCATCTCTTCTCATAATTAAAGGAAATGCTCAATTTCAGTTAGAAGATAGTCAAAATAATGATACGATTATTTTCCTAGCCAAAGACCTCCTGAAATCCCAGGTTAACTCCAGGTAAATGCCCCTTGTGGAAAAGCTGGTAGTAAATAAATAAATAACGTACAAGGCGTTGGTAAATGTAATATAGGAAAATAACACAAAGGGGGATAGAGAGAGCCATGTGTGGGGAGGGGGAGCAATAGACAGGGAGCAATTTCTTGAGCAATGTTTGTGAATGATGAGAGTAGGTGGGATTCAGTACAAAGTGGAAAAATCCGTCTTAGAAAAGAACAGGAATGGTTTATCTATAGTAACAGGACAAAAGTAATAGCACGGAGCAAAAAGATAGGTGAGTAGATATTTTCTCAGTCAAACTGGACTCACGGTCTTCAGCCAACAGTGACAAGCATGGGATGCATGTTGGCAAGAGAGGAAGGTATTAACTAGTTATCTAGGTTACTCGTCTTGGGGGAAAATGGTCTGGTGTGATGGCATGGGATGCATGTTGGCAAGAGAGGAAGGTATTAACTAGTTATCTAGGTTACTCGTCTTGGGGGAAAATGGTCTGGTGTGATGGCATGGGATGCATGTTGGCAAGAGAGGAAGGTATTAACTAGTTATCTAGGTTACTCGTCTTGGGGGAAAATGGTCTGGTGTGATGGCATGGGATGCATGTTGGCAAGAGAGGAAGGTATTAACTAGTTATCTAGGTTACTCGTCTTGGGGGAAAATGGTCTGGTGTGATGGCATGGGATGCATGTTGGCAAGAGAGGAAGGTATTAACTAGTTATCTAGGTTACTCGTCTTGGGGGAAAATGGTCTGGTGTGATGTCATGGGATGCATGTTGGCAAGAGAGGAAGGTATTAACTAGTTATCTAGGTTACTCGTCTTGGGGGAAAATGGTCTGGTGTGATGGCATGGGATGCATGTTGGCAAGAGAGGAAGGTATTAACTAGTTATCTAGGTTACTCGTCTTGGGGGAAAATGGTCTGGTGTGATGTCATGGGATGCATGTTGGCAAGAGAGGAAGGTATTAACTAGTTATCTAGGTTACTCGTCTTGGGGGAAAATGGTCTGGTGTGATGGCATGGGATGCATGTTGGCAAGAGAGGAAGGTATTAACTAGTTATCTAGGTTACTCGTCTTGGGGGAAAATGGTCTGGTGTGATGGCATGGGATGCATGTTGGCAAGAGAGGAAGGTATTAACTAGTTATCTAGGTTACTCGTCTTGGGGGAAAATGGTCTGGTGTGATGTCATGGGATGCATGTTGGCAAGAGAGGAAGGTATTAACTAGTTATCTAGGTTACTCGTCTTGGGGGAAAATGGTCTGGTGTGATGGCATGGGATGCATGTTGGCAAGAGAGGAAGGTATTAACTAGTTATCTAGGTTACTCGTCTTGGGGGAAAATGGTCTGGTGTGATGGCATGGGATGCATGTTGGCAAGAGAGGAAGGTATTAACTAGTTATCTAGGTTACTCGTCTTGGGGGAAAATGGTCTGGTGTGATGGCATGGGATGCATGTTGGCAAGAGAGGAAGGTATTAACTAGTTATCTAGGTTACTCGTCTTGGGGGAAAATGGTCTGGTGTGATGGCATGGGATGCATGTTGGCAAGAGAGGAAGGTATTAACTAGTTATCTAGGTTACTCGTCTTGGGGGAAAATGGTCTGGTGTGATGGCATGGGATGCATGTTGGCAAGAGAGGAAGGTATTAACTAGTTATCTAGGTTACTCGTCTTGGGGGAAAATGGTCTGGTGTGATGTCATGGGATGCATGTTGGCAAGAGAGGAAGGTATTAACTAGTTATCTAGGTTACTCGTCTTGGGGGAAAATGGTCTGGTGTGATGTCATGGGATGCATGTTGGCAAGAGAGGAAGGTATTAACTAGTTATCTAGGTTACTCGTCTTGGGGGAAAATGGTCTGGTGTGATGGCATGGGATGCATGTTGGCAAGAGAGGAAGGTATTAACTAGTTATCTAGGTTACTCGTCTTGGGGGAAAATGGTCTGGTGTGATGGCATGGGATGCATGTTGGCAAGAGAGGAAGGTATTAACTAGTTATCTAGGTTACTCGTCTTGGGGGAAAATGGTCTGGTGTGATGGCATGGGATGCATGTTGGCAAGAGAGGAAGGTATTAACTAGTTATCTAGGTTACTCGTCTTGGGGGAAAATGGTCTGGTGTGATGGCATGGGATGCATGTTGGCAAGAGAGGAAGGTATTAACTAGTTATCTAGGTTACTCGTCTTGGGGGAAAATGGTCTGGTGTGATGGCATGGGATGCATGTTGGCAAGAGAGGAAGGTATTAACTAGTTATCTAGGTTACTCGTCTTGGGGGAAAATGGTCTGGTGTGATGGCATGGGATGCATGTTGGCAAGAGAGGAAGGTATTAACTAGTTATCTAGGTTACTCGTCTTGGGGGAAAATGGTCTGGTGTGATGGCATGGGATGCATGTTGGCAAGAGAGGAAGGTATTAACTAGTTATCTAGGTTACTCGTCTTGGGGGAAAATGGTCTGGTGTGATGGCATGGGATGCATGTTGGCAAGAGAGGAAGGTATTAACTAGTTATCTAGGTTACTCGTCTTGGGGGAAAATGGTCTGGTGTGATGGCATGGGATGCATGTTGGCAAGAGAGGAAGGTATTAACTAGTTATCTAGGTTACTCGTCTTGGGGGAAAATGGTCTGGTGTGATGGCATGGGATGCATGTTGGCAAGAGAGGAAGGTGTTAACTAGTTATCTAGGTTACTCGTCTTGGGGGAAAATGGTCTGGTGTGATGGCATGGGATGCATGTTGGCAAGAGAGGAAGGTGTTAACTAGTTATCTAGGTTACTCGTCTTGGGGGAAAATGGTCTGGTGTGATGGCATGGGATGCATGTTGGCAAGAGAGGAAGGTATTAACTAGTTATCTAGGTTACTCGTCTTGGGGGAAAATGGTCTGGTGTGATGGCATGGGATGCATGTTGGCAAGAGAGGAAGGTATTAACTAGTTATCTAGGTTACTCGTCTTGGGGGAAAATGGTCTGGTGTGATGGCATGGGATGCATGTTGGCAAGAGAGGAAGGTATTAACTAGTTATCTAGGTTACTCGTCTTGGGGGAAAATGGTCTGGTGTGATGGCATGGGATGCATGTTGGCAAGAGAGGAAGGTATTAACTAGTTATCTAGGTTACTCGTCTTGGGGGAAAATGGTCTGGTGTGATGGCATGGGATGCATGTTGGCAAGAGAGGAAGGTGTTAACTAGTTATCTAGGTTACTCGTCTTGGGGGAAAATGGTCTGGTGTGATGGCATGGGATGCATGTTGGCAAGAGAGGAAGGTATTAACTAGTTATCTAGGTTACTCGTCTTGGGGGAAAATGGTCTGGTGTGATGGCATGGGATGCATGTTGGCAAGAGAGGAAGGTATTAACTAGTTATCTAGGTTACTCGTCTTGGGGGAAAATGGTCTGGTGTGATGGCATGGGATGCATGTTGGCAAGAGAGGAAGGTATTAACTAGTTATCTAGGTTACTCGTCTTGGGGGAAAATGGTCTGGTGTGATGGCATGGGATGCATGTTGGCAAGAGAGGAAGGTATTAACTAGTTATCTAGGTTACTCGTCTTGGGGGAAAATGGTCTGGTGTGATGGCATGGGATGCATGTTGGCAAGAGAGGAAGGTGTTAACTAGTTATCTAGGTTACTCGTCTTGGGGGAAAATGGTCTGGTGTGATGGCATGGGATGCATGTTGGCAAGAGAGGAAGGTATTAACTAGTTATCTAGGTTACTCGTCTTGGGGGAAAATGGTCTGGTGTGATGGCATGGGATGCATGTTGGCAAGAGAGGAAGGTATTAACTAGTTATCTAGGTTACTCGTCTTGGGGGAAAATGGTCTGGTGTGATGGCATGGGATGCATGTTGGCAAGAGAGGAAGGTGTTAACTAGTTATCTAGGTTACTCGTCTTGGGGGAAAATGGTCTGGTGTGATGGCATGGGATGCATGTTGGCAAGAGAGGAAGGTATTAACTAGTTATCTAGGTTACTCGTCTTGGGGGAAAATGGTCTGGTGTGATGGCATGGGATGCATGTTGGCAAGAGAGGAAGGTATTAACTAGTTATCTAGGTTACTCGTCTTGGGGGAAAATGGTCTGGTGTGATGGCATCGGATGCATGTTGGCAAGAGAGGAAGGTGTTAACTAGTTATCTAGGTTACTCGTCTTGGGGGAAAATGGTCTGGTGTGATGGCATCGGATGCATGTTGGCAAGAGAGGAAGGTATTAACTAGTTATCTAGGTTACTCGTCTTGGGGGAAAATGGTCTGGTGTGATGGCATGGGATGCATGTTGGCAAGAGAGGAAGGTATTAACTAGTTATCTAGGTTACTCGTCTTGGGGGAAAATGGTCTGGTGTGATGGCATGGGATGCATGTTGGCAAGAGAGGAAGGTGTTAACTAGTTATCTAGGTTACTCGTCTTGGGGGAAAATGGTCTGGTGTGATGGCATGGGATGCATGTTGGCAAGAGAGGAAGGTATTAACTAGTTATCTAGGTTACTCGTCTTGGGGGAAAATGGTCTGGTGTGATGGCATGGGATGCATGTTGGCAAGAGAGGAAGGTATTAACTAGTTATCTAGGTTACTCGTCTTGGGGGAAAATGGTCTGGTGTGATGGCATGGGATGCATGTTGGCAAGAGAGGAAGGTATTAACTAGTTATCTAGGTTACTCGTCTTGGGGGAAAATGGTCTGGTGTGATGGCATGGGATGCATGTTGGCAAGAGAGGAAGGTATTAACTAGTTATCTAGGTTACTCGTCTTGGGGGAAAATGGTCTGGGATGCAAAGCTTGGGGAGAGAAGAATGACTAGGGAGAGGCAACAAGCAAGGAGGACACCTGTGCCCTCCAGGTCCAGCAGCTGTGAAAAAAACCAGCCACATTTGAGAGGGTTGCCCAGGAAGCGGTATCCTTAAGGGAGAGTCAGTTTTCAGTTGGAGTAAGAAGGTGAAAGGACATTCAGGGAAGAGGTGGAAGATGTGGGGGCTTTGCTGAGAATGCACCATGAGTTCCAGGGGCACAGAAGGGTTTACGTGTAGGGGAGGGGTGGGCAGGACCCGGATGATGAGAGCTTTTCTGCAGTTAGTCAGCTTCATATGGTGTGTCTGACAGAAACTGAGATATGGGATAGGATGGAATTAGTCCTGATGGTTCTTCAGGCCGGTGCAGTGGTGAGCTTGTTAATATTGTTGGGAGAAATTGGGGCTTGCTGGGGGCACCTGTAGCTCTGTGAAAAGGGTCTGGTTTTCATTCCTGCCAGCAGCCTGGTTATCCTCTCAGCTTCTTGGTTACAAGAGCAAGTAATTTCACTTTATCTTTTTTCTCAGTACTATATTATGAATCGTTTCAACATACAGCACTCTAAAGACTTTTTCAGTGAATACTTAGAGGATATCTTTTATATTTTGCCATAATTTCATGATCATATATCTATCTATATGTCCATCCTTCTCTCAATGCATCAATCCAACTTATTTTTGATACATTTCAAAGTAAATTGCATACAGTTTACCATATATAAAATGGAACCCTCCTCAGCAATAAAAAGGAATGAGCTTCATGTAACAGCGTGGATGCATCTGCAAATTATTATGCTATATGATATTGTGCTTCAGATGGTGTGTCTGACAGGAATACTACAGCATCCACATCACTAACTAAATACTTTAGCATCCGTATGATTCAGTGGAGATCAATATTTATTTATAATTTTATCTTTTGAAGTAAAATTTATATGCCATGAAATGCACAAAACTTAGTTGCAATTTGTTAATGTTCTTGTTTTTGTTATTGAGACAGTGTCTCTATTGCCCAGGCTGGAGTGCAGTGGCGTGATCACAGCTCACTGCATCATCAGCCTTCCAGCTCAAGTGATCCTCCTGCCTCAGCCTCCCGAGTAGCTGGGACTACAGGTGTGCACCATCATGGTTGGCTAATTTTTTTTTTTTTTTTTTTGAGATGGAGTCTTGCTCTGTCACCCAGGCTGGAGTGCAGTGGCGCAATCTCAGCTCACTGCCAGTTCTGCCTCCCAGGTTCACGCCATTCTCCTGCCTCAGCCTCCCGAGTAGCTGGGACTACTGGTGCCCACCAGCACACCCAGCTAATTTTTTGTATTTTTGGTAGAGACGGGGTTTCACCATGTAAGCCAAGATGGTCTCGATCTCCTGACCTCGTGATCTGCCTGCCTCGGGCTCCCAAAGTGCTGGGATTAAAGGCGTGAGCCACTGTGCCCGGCCCATGCTTGGCTAATTTTTTAAACTTTTTTTTGTAGAGACGGGGTCTAGTGCCCAAACTAGTCTTGAACTCCTGGGCTCAAGCAATCCTCCCACCTTGGCTTCCCAAAGTGCTTGGATTACAGGCATGAGCCACCACACCTGGCCTACAAGTTGCTACGTTTTGACAAATGTGTACATCTATGTCACCCAAACCCCTACAAAGATATAGAACATTACCATCACCTTGGAACGTTTCCTTTTGACTATCCCCCATCCCAAACCTCCAGAGGCAACTACTTTTCTGATATTTTTCCATAGTTTTGTCTGTTCTAAAATTTCATGTGTGTGGAATCACATAGTATGTATTTTTTGCGTAAGGTTTCTCTTAGCATAGTAGTTTTTAGATTCGTTCATATTGTTACATGTAACTTATTCCTTTTTGTTGCTGAGAAGTATTCCATTTATGAGGAGACTACAGTTCAGCTGTTCTTCTACTGATAGATACCTGGGATGTTTCTAATTTTTGCCTTTTATGAAGAAAACTGCTACGAAGATTCTTGTACAAGTCTTTTGTGGACATGTGTTTTTATTTCTCTCGGGTAGATACCTACAGATTAAATGGGCCAGTGGTTAAATCTTTTTATTTCTAAAGACTAGTGTGAGTTGAGTTTTCTGTTGCTTATATCCCAATACGCGCTCCCAAGATGAATTACCGTAATCCACACTATCCCTAAAGTGGACTGGGTCTTCAGTGAGTGTCCCTAATGCCAATTCCATTATTAAGAACAGTAGTTACTGTGTGTTCTTGACACATTATCCTCTTAACAAATGCAGAAGGCTTTTCTTTTTCTTTCTCTTTTTTAACCAGGCTAGCCCCAATCTGAACCACATAACTCTGTCCTTAAAATCTCCAGGGTTCTGAATTTTCCTACCACTGAAGAGGTTGCTTTAAGGTAAAAGACCTAGCTTGAAGAAACTGAATTATTTTAAATATATTTATATTTATACACATAAATATATACGCACATATATGTATATATAGTCACATATATTTATGTGAATATAGTCACATATATTTATGCGAATATAGTCACATATATTTATACATATGTAAATATACACACATATCTGTGTATTTATATACACATACATACATGCACACACCAAATCCTCGAATGTCATTTAGTTGAATGTCATTTAGCTAGGATGTCAATGAGAAAATATCACATCCCAGTGAGGGCCACTGTGTGGGGTCTACACATTTTCATTTCTGTGTGGGTTTTATCTGAGCCCTCCAGTTTCCTCCCACATCCCAAACCTGTGCATGTTAGCTTAAGTGGCATATCTACACAGTCCCAGTGTGAGTGAGTGTGGGTGTGTGAGTGTGCCCCAGGATGGGAGGGCAACCTGTGCAGAGTGGGTTCCTGTCATTTGCTCTGAGCTGTCAGGATGGGCTTTGGCCACCCAAGACCCTCAACTGGAATAAGTGGGTAAATCGTTATCTTACTTGTTTTTATGAATCTTTCCTAAATGTATGTATAACTCACATTTATTTCAATGTTTAATATCAGAGGTGTCTTGGTCTTTATTTAGAAGTCTGGTGATGTTTTTGTGACCAGAAATAAGCTGTAGAAACTTAATTCTTATTTATCAATTGGCCTATGATACAATTATATCAAGTCATTTCCTAAGAACCTATCAGTGATGTTAAGGGAAGACCAACCATATATTTGTTGAGAGCCTTCTGTGTACCCTGCACAGTGACACTGTTCTAGGCATGTGGGATTTATCATTGAACACAGCAGACAAAAATTGCTTCTTCTATGGAGTTTACATTCTGGCATAATGGGGAAAAAACAACAACATAAAAATAATTAAGTTACATTATATTTCTAACTGCTTTGGAAAAAAGTAAGCACACCACAATAGGGCAGTCAGGAGTGCTGGGAGGACTGGAACGGCAGGTAGCAGTGTTAAACAGAGTCAGGGAAGGCCTCATTGAAAAGTGAGCTGTTAGAGATAAAGGAGTGGGCCATGTGGATATCTGGGGGCAGAGGGAACTGCTAAAGCAAAGGCTCTGAGGCAAGCACATCCCTGGTATGGTCAAGAAACAGCAAAGATAAGCGGGGGTGCTGGGGCGGGAATCCATCGATGAGGTCAGAATGCACAAGGTCAGGAGTACTGAGCCTTGAAGTCCCTGTAAGGACTTTAGCTTTTACCCAGAGTGGAGTAGGGAACCATCACAGAGGCACGGAATTTAGAACCGAGAAATAACAGTGCATCTCATTGTTGACCCATGCTAGGAATTTTTACCCTGTAAATTCATTCTCAGATACTGTATTTTTGAACTAAAATGCAGAGATGGCCTGAACTCATCATTGTTTCCAAAACCAGATAAGAAAACTTGAATCTCTCCTAGAAGAAGAATAACAGCATAAAAGAAAAATGGGAGCATGAGCCAAGTCCAAGATATCAATCTTCACAACTGCAGCTCAAGAAAGGGGGACTAGACTCACCTGAAGACGTTCTTCATGTTCTTGGAAAAGATTTCAAATGGACTGAAGCAACGTTGCTCCAGGATCCCCTGGGGTTTGGAATTAGCCCAGACTTGGTGTTTGTAGGCCCCAAAACACTAACTGGGACTTCCCAAAATACACCTGATGTTGATTAATGATAAGACGCCTCCCTGTTCTCTTCCTTTGAGTATAGGAAAACCCCTGTCTCTGGAGATCTGATCTGCTGACTGGAAGAGTTACTCTTTATTATACTGGAGATCCTAAGTGGTAAAATATTCCAGCTCTCATGGAGACCTAGATTGGAGAATCTAACCCAAGGGCTACCCAATGGCACTCACATCACCAAATCTGTACTGTTTGAGTCCAGCTGTTAAACTGGAATGGCTCCTTCTCAAATTGGTCACAAGACTACCGTCTTCATGATGGAACCAACTCACCCAAAGGATGGGAAACAAACTTCCCAAGAAAGGCACTCTCTACCCCTTCAACCACGTCACTCTTAATTCAGGGCCAGAAAATCCAGCACAAACTTCTTTTATATGCAGGGGAGGCAAAACCTGACATTGAAAGCAGGTTAAAAAAAAAAGAGAGAGAATGTAAGTACTATTTTGGATTACTGGACTGGCAAGATGGCTGAATAGGAACAGCTCTCGTCTGCAGTTCCCAGGGAGATCAACACAGAAGGCAGGTGATTTCTGCATTTCCAACTGAGGTGCCCAGCTCATCTCATTGGGACTGGTTAGACAGTGGGTACAGCCCACGGAGGGCGAGCTGAAGCAGGGTGGGGCATCTCCTCACCTGGGAAGTGCAAGCGGTTGGGGAACTCCCTCCCCTAGCCAAGGGAAGCCGTGAGGGACTGTGCTGTGAGGAATGGTGCATTCTAGCCCAGATACTACGCTTTTCTCATAGTCTTCGCAACCCACAGACCAGGAGATTCCCTCAGTGCCTACACCACCAGTGCCCTGGATTTCAAGCACAAAACTGGGTGGCCGTTTGGGCAGACACCAAGCTAGCTGCAGGAGTTTGTTTTCATACCCCAGTAACACCTGGAATGCCAGCAAAACAAAACTTCACTGCCTTGGAAAGGGGTCAGAAGCCAGGGAGCCAAGTGGTGCAGCTCAGCGGAACCCACCCCCACGGAGCCCAGCAACACAAGATCCACTGGCTTGAAATTCTCGCTGCCAGCACAGCAGTTTGAAGTCAACCTGGGATGCTCGACCTTAGTGGGGGGAGGGAAGGGCATTTGCCGTTACTGAGGCTTGAGTAGGTGGTTTTCCCCTCACAGTGTAAACAAAGCCATTGGGAAGTTCGAACTGGGCAGAGCCCACCGCAGCTTGGCAAAGCTGCTGTAGCCGGACTCCCTCTCTAGATTCCTCCTCTCTGGGCGGGGAATCCCTGAAAGAAAGGCAGCAGCTCCAGTCAGGGGCTTACAGATAAAACTCCCATCTCCCTGGCACAGAGCACCTACAGGAAGAGGCAGCTCTGGACACAGCTTCAGCAGACTTAAATGTTCCTGCCTGCCAGCTCTGAAGAAAGCAGCAGATCTCCCAGCGTAGTACTCAAGCTCTGCTGGGGACAGACTGCCCCCTGAAGTGGGTCCCTGACCCCACGCTTCCTAACTTGGAGACACCTCCCAGCAGGGGTCAACAGACACCTCATACAGGAGAGCTCTGACTGGCATCTGGCATCTGGCAGGTGCCACTCTGGGACAGAGCTTCCAGAGGAAGGAACAGGCAGCAATCTTGGCTTTTTTTTTTTTTTTTTTTTCACAACAGAGTCTCACTCAGTCGCCCAGGCTGGAGTGCAGTGGCACGATCTCAGCTCACTGCAAGCTCCACTTCCTGGGTTCACGCCATTCTCCTGCCTCAGCCTCCTGAGTAGCTGGGACTACAGGCACCCACCACCATATCTGGCTAATTTTTTTTTTGTTTGTATTTTTAGTAGAGATGGGGTTCCACTGTGTTAGCCAGTATGGTCTCCACCTCCTGACCTGGTGATCCTCCTACCTCGGCCTCCCAAAGTGCTGGGATTACAGACGTGAGCCACTGCACCTGGCCAGTCTTTGCTGTTCTGCAGCTTCTGCTGGTGATACCCAGGCAAACAGGGTCTGGAGTGGACCTCCAGCAAACTCCAGTAGACCTGCAGTGGAGGGTCCTGAATGTTAGCTGGAAAATTAACGAACAGAAAGGAATAGCATCAACATCAACAAAAAGGACATCCACACAAAAACCCCATCCGAAGGTTACCAACATCAAAGACCAAAGGTAGATAAATCCACGAACATAAGGAAAAACCAGTGAAAAAAGGCTGAAAATTCCAAAAACCAGAATGGCTTTTCTCCTCCAAAGGATCACAACTCCTCACCAGGAAGGGAACAAAACTGGATGGAGAATAAGTTTGACAAACTGACCAAAGTAGCCTTCAGAAAGTGGGTAATAACAAACTCCTCTGAGCTAAAGGAGCATGTTCTAACCCAATGCAAGGAAGCCAAAAACCTTGAAAAAAGGTTAGAGGAATTGCCAGTTTAGAGAAGAACATAAATGACCTGATAGAGCTGAAAAACACAGCATGAGAACTCCATGAAGCATACACAAGTACCAACAGGAGAATCGATCAAGTGGAAGAAAGGATATCAGAGACTGAAGATCAACTTAATGAAATAAAGCATGAAGACATGATTAGAGAAAAAAGTATGAAAAGGAACAAACAAAGCCTTCAAGAAATATGGGACTATGTGAAAAGACCAAACCTACATTTGATTTGTGTACCTGAAAGTGACAGGGAGAATAGAACCATGTGGGAAAACACTCTTCAGGATATTATTCAGGAGAACTTCCCCAACCTAGCAAGACAGGACAACATTCAAATTCAGGAAATACAGAGAACACCACAAAGTTACTCCTCGATAAGAGCAACTCCAAGACACATAATTGTCAGATTCACCAAGGTTGAAATGACAAAAAACATGTTAAGGGCAGCCAGAAAGGTCGGGTTACCGACAAAGGGAAGCCCATCAGACTAACAGCGGATCTCTCTGCAGAAACCCTACAAGCAAGAAGAGAGTGGGGACCAATATTCAACATTCATAAAAGAATTTTTTGGGCGGTGGTTCCAAGATGGCCGAATAGGAACAGCTCTAGTCTACAGTTCCCAGCGTGAGCGATGCAGAAGACCGGTGATTTCTGCATTTCCAACTGAGGTACCGGGTTCATCTCACTGGGGCTTATCAGACAGTGGGTGCAGGACAGTGGGTACAGCACACCAAGCACGAGCTGAAGCAGGGTGAGGCATTGTCTCACCCGGGAAGTGTAAGGGGTCAGGTAATTCCCTTTCCCAGCCAAGCAAAGCTGTGACAGAAGGCAACTGGAAAATCGGGTCACTCCCACCCTAATACTGCACTTTTCCAATGGTCTTAGCAAACAGCACACCAGATTATATCCTGCACCTGGCTAGGAGGGTCCCACACCCACGGAGCCTTGCTCATTGCTAGCACAGCACTCTGAGATCGAACTGCAAGGTGGCAGCGAGGCTGGGGGATGGGCGCCAGCCATTGAAGAGGCTTGAGTAGGTAAACAAAGCGGCCTGGAAGCTCAATCTGGGTGGAGCCCACCACAGCTCAAGGAGGACTGCCTGCCTCTGTAGACTCCACCTCTGGGGGCAGGGCACAGCCAAACAAAAGGCAGCAGAAACCTCTGCAGACTTAAATGTCCCTGTCAGACAGCTTTGAAGAGAGTAGTGGTTCTCCCAGCACGGAGTTTGAGATCTGAGAATGGACAGACTGCCTCCTCAAGAGGGTCCCTGACCCCTGAGTAGCCTAACTGGGAGGCACCCCCCCCCCCCCCCGTAGGGGCAGACTGACACCTCACACAGCTGGGTACCCCTCTGAGATGAAACTTCCAGAGGAACCATCAGGCAGCAACATTAGCTGTTCAGCAATATTTGCTGTACTGTAGTGTCCACTGCTGATACCCAGGCACACAGGGTCTGGAGTGGACCTCCAGCAAACTCCAAGAGACCTGCAGCTGAGGGGCCTATCGGTTAAAAGGAAAACTAACAAACAGAGAGGACATCCACACCAAAATCCCATCTGTATGTCACCATCATCAAAGACCAAAGGTAGATAAAACCACAAAGATGGGGAAAAAACAGAGCAGAAAAACTGAAAATTCTAAAAATCAGAGCGCCTCTCCTCCTCCAAAGGAATGCAGCTCCTCACCAGCAACAGAACAAAGCTGGACGGAGAATGACTTTTACGAGCTGACATAAGAAGGCTTCAGATGATCAAACTTCTCCAGGCTAAAGGAGGAAGTTTGAACCCATAGCAAAGAAGTTAAAAGCTTGAAAAAAGATTAGACGAATGGCTAACTAGAATAACCAATGCAGAGAAGTCCTTAAAGGACCTGATGGAGCTGAAAACCAAGGCACAAGAACTACGTGACAAATGCACAGGCCTCAGTAGCTGATTTGATCAACTGGAAGAAACAGTATCAGTGATGGAAGATCCAATGAATGAAATGAAGTAAGAAGAGAAGTTTAGAGAAAAAAGAATAAAAAGAAATGAACAAAGCCTCCAAGAATTATGGGACTATGTGAAAAGACCAAATGTATGTCTGATTGGTGTACCTGAAAGTGACAGAGAGAATGGAACCAAGTTGGAAAGCACTCTGCAGGATATTATGCAGGAGAACTTCCCCAACCTAGCAAGGCAGGCCAACATTCAAATTCAGGAAATACAGAGAATGCCACAAAGATACTCCTCGAGAAGAGCAACTCCAACAGACATAATTGTCAGATTCACCAAAGTTGAAATGAAGGAAAAAATGTTAAGGGCAGCCAGAGAGAAAGGTTGGGTTATCCACAAAGGGAAGCCCATCTGACTAACAGCTGATCTCTTGGCAGAAACTCTACAAGCCAGAAGAGAGTGGGGGCCAATATTCAACATTCTTAAAGAAAGGAATTTTCAACCCAGAATTTCATATCCAGCCAAACTAAGCTTTATAAGCGAAGGAGAGATAAAATCCTTTACAGACAAGCAAATGCTGAGAGATTTTGTGACCACCAGGCCTGCCCTAAAAGAGCTCCTGAAGGAAGCACTAAACATGGAAAGGAACAACCAGTATCAGCCACTGCAAAAACATGCCAAATTGTAAAGACTATCAATGCTAGGAAGAAACTGCATCAACTGACGAGCAAAATAACCAGCTAACATCATAATGACAGGATCACATTCACACATATTAGCCTTAAATTTAAATGGGCTAAGTGCTTCAATTAAAAACACAGACTGGCAAATTGGATAAAGAGTCAAGACCCATCAGTGTGCTATATTCAGGAAACCCACCTCATGTGCAGAGACACACATAGGCTCAAAATAAAGAGATGGAGGAAGATCTACCAAGCAAATGGAAAACAAAAAAAGGCAGGAGTTGCAATCCTAGTCTCTGATAAAACAGACTTTAAACCAACAAAGATCAAAAGGACAAAGAAGGCCATTACATATGGTAAAGGGATCAATTCAACAAGAAGAGCTAACTATCCTAAATATATATGTACCCAATACAGGAGCACCCAGATTCATAAAGCAAGTCCTTAGAGACCTACAAAGAGACTTAGACTCCCACACAATAATAATGGGAGACTTTAACACCCACCTGTCAACATTAGACCGATCAACGAGACAAAATTAACAAGGATATCCAGGAATTGAACTCAGCTCTGCATCAAGTGGACCTAATAGACATCTACAGAACTGTCCATCCCAAATCAACAGAATATACATTCTTCTCAGCACCACACCACACCTATTCCAAAACTGACCATATAGTTGGAAGTAAAGCACTCCTCAGCAAATGTAGAAGAACAGAAATTATAACAAACTGCCTCTCAGACCACAGTGCAATCAAACTAGAACTCAGGATTAAGAAACTCACTCAAAACTGCTCAACTACATGGAAACTGAACAACTTGCTCCTGAATGACTACTGGGTACATAAGAAAATGAAGGCAGAAATAAAGATGTTCTTTGAAACCAATGAGAAAAAAGACACAGCATACCAGAATCTCTGGGATACATTTAAAGCAGTGCATCGAGGAAAATTTATAGCACTAAATGCCCAGAAGAGAAAGCAGGAAAGATCTAAAATTGACACCCTAACATCACAATTAAAAGAACTAGAGAAGCAAAAGCAAACACATTCAAAAGCTAGCAGAAGGCAAGAAATAACTAAGATCAGAGCAGAACTGATGGAGATAGAGACACAAAAAACCCTTCAAAAAATGAATGAAACCAGGAGCTGGTTTTTTGAAATGATCAACAAAACTGATAGACCGCTAGCAAGACTAATAAGAAAAGAGAGAAGAATCAAATAGACACAATAAAAAATGATAAAGGGGAGATCACCACCGATCCCACAGAAATACAAACTACCATCAGAGAATACTATAAGCACCTCTACAGAAATAAACTAGAAAATGTAGAAATGGATAAATTCCTCAACACATACACCCTCCCAAGAATAAACCAGGAAGAAGTTGAATCTCTGAATACACCAATAACAGGCTCTGAAATTGAGGCAATAATTAATAGCTTACCAACCAAAAAGTCCAGGACCAGATGGATTCACAACCGAATTCTACCAGAGGTACAAGGAGGAGCTGGTACCATTCCTTCGGAAACTATTCCAATCGATAGAAAAAGAGGGAATCCTCCCTAACTCGTTTTATGAGGCCAGCATCATGCTGACACCAAAGCCTGGCAGAGACACAACCAAAAAAGAGAATTTTAGACCAATATCCCTGATGAACATCGATGCAGAAATCCTCAGTAAATTACTAGCAAACTGAATCCAGCAGCACATCAAGACACTTATCCACCATGATCAAGTCAGCTTCATCCCTGGGATGCAAGGCTGGTTCAACATACGCAAATCAATAAATGTAATCCAGCATATAAACAGAACCAAAGACAAAAACCACATGATTAACTCAATAGATGCAGAAAAGGCCTTTGACAAAATTCAACAGCCCTTTATGCTAAAATCTCAATAAATTAGGTATTGATGGGACGTATCTCAAAAAAATAAGAGCTATCTATGACAAACCCACAGCCCACATCATACTGAATGGGCAAAAACTGGAAGCATTCCCTTTCAAAACTGGCACAAGACAGGGATGCCCTCTCTCACCACTCCTATTCAACATAGTGTTGGAAGTTCTGGCCAGGGCAATTAGGCAGGAGAAAGAAATAAAGGGTATTCAATTAGGAAAAGAGGAAGTCAAATTGTCCACGTTTGCAGACAACATGATTGTATATCTAGAAAACCCCATTGTCTCAGCCCAAAATCTCCTTAAGCTGGTAAGCAACTTCAGCAAACTCTCAGGATACAAAATCAATGTGCAAAAATCACAAGCATACCAATAACAGAAAAACAGAGAGCCAAATCATGAGTGAACTCCCATTCACAATTGCTACAAAGAGAATAAAATACCTAGGAATCCAACTTACAAGGGAGACCTCTTCAAGGAGAACTACAAATCACTGCTCAATGAAATAAAACAGGATACAAACAAATGGAAGAACATTCCATGCTCATGGGTAGGAAGAATCAATATCGTGAAAATGGCCATACTGCCCAAGGTAATTTATAGATTCAATGCCATCCCCATCAAGCTACCAATGACTCTCTTCACAGAATTGGAAAAAACTACTTTAAAGTTCATATGGAAACAAGAGCCCACATTGCCAAGTCAATCCTAAGCCAAAAGAACAAAGCTGGAGGCATCACGCTACCTGACTTCAAACTATACTACAAGGCTACAGTAACCAAAACAGCATGGTACTGGTACCAAAACAGAGATATAGACCAATGGAACAGAACAGAGTCCTCAGAAATAATACCACACATCTACAACTATCTGATCTTTGACAAACCTGACAAAAACAAGAAATGGGGAAAGTATTCCGTATTCAACAAATGGTGCTGGGAAAACTGGCTAGCCATATGTAGAAAGCTGAAACTGGATCCCTTCCTTACACCTTATACAAAAATTAATTCGAGATGGATTGAAGACTTAAATGTTAGACCTAAAACCATAAAAACTCTAGAAGAAAACCTAGGCAATACCATTCAGGACATAGGCATGGGCAAGGACTTCATGTCTAAAACACCAAAAGCAATGACAACAAAAGTCAAAATTGATAAATGGGATCTAATTAAACTAAAGAGCTTCTGCACAGCAAAAGAAACTACCATCAGAGTGAACAGGCAACCTACAGAATGGGAGAAAATTTTTGCAATCTACTCATCTGACAAAGGGCTAATATCCAGAATCTACAAAGAACTCAAACAAATTTACAAGAAAAAACAAACCCCATCAACAAGTCGGTGAAGGATATGAAGAGACACTTCTCAAAAGAAGACATTTATGCAGCCAACAGACACATGAAAAAATGCTCATCATCATTGGCCATCAGAGAAATGCAAATCAAAACCACAATGAGATAACATCTCATGCCAGTTAGAATGGGGATCATTAAAAAGTCAAGAAACAACAGGTGCTGGAGAGGATGTGGAGAAATAGGAACACTTTTACACGTTGGTGGGACTGTAAACTAGTTCACCATTGTGGAAGACAGTGTGGCGATTCCTCAGGGAGCTAGAACTAGAAATACCATTTGATCCAGCCATCCCATTACTGGGTATATACCCAAAGGATTATAAATCATAATGCTATAAAGACACATGCACACGTATATTTATTGCAGCACTATGCACAATAGCAAAGACTTGGAACCAACCCAAATGTCCAACAATGATAGACTGGATTAAGAAAATGTGGCACATATACACCATGGAATACTATGCAGCCATAACAAAGGATGAGTTCATGTCCTTTGTAGGGACATGGATGAAGCTGGATACCGTCATTCTCAGCAAACTATCACAAGGACAAAAAAAACCAAACACCACATGTTCTCATTCATAGATGGGAATTGAACAATGAGAACACTTGGACACAGGAAGGGGAACATCACACACCGGGGCCTGTTGTGGGGTGGGGGGAGTGGGGAGGGATAGCATTAGGAGAGATACCTAATGCAAATGATGAGTTAATGGGTGCAGCACACCAACATGGCACATGTTTACATATGTAATGAACATAAATGTTGGGCACATGTACCCCAGAACTTAAAGTATAATAAAAAAATGTATATATAAAGAATTTTCAACCCAGAATTTCACATCCAGCCAAACTAAGCTTCATAAGTGAAGGAGAAATAAAATCCTTTACAGACAAGCAAATGCTGAAAATTTTGTCACCAACAGACCTGCCTTACAGGAGCTTCTGAAGGAAGCACTAAACATGGAGAGGAACAACTGGTACCAGCCACTGTAAAAACGTGCCTAATGGTAAAGACCATCAACGCTATGAAGAAACCGTATCAATTAGTGGGCAAAATAACCAGCTAACATCATAATGGCAGGATCAAATTCAAACATAACAATATTAACCTTAAATGTAAATAGGCTAAATGCCCCAATTAAAAGACACAGACTGGAATATTGAATAAAGAGTCAAGACCCATCAGTGTGCTGTATTCAGGAGATCCATCTCACGTGCAAAGACACAACATAGGCTCAAAATAAATGGATGGAGGAATACTTACCAAGCAAATGGAAAGAAAAAAAAAAAAAGAAAAAAGGGGTTGCAATCCTAGTCTCTGATAAAACAGACTTTCAACCTACAAAGATCAAAAAGACAAAGGCAATTACATAATGGGAAAAGGATCAATGCAAGAAGAGCTAACTATCCTAAATATATATGCACCCAATACAGGAGCACTCAGATTCATAAAGCAAGTTCTTAGAGACTTACGAAGAGACTTAGACTCCCACACAGTATCAGTGGGAGACTTTAACACCCCACTGTCAATATTAGATCAATGAGACAGAAAATTAACAATGATAATTTAGGACTTGAACTCAGCTCTGGACCAAGTGAACCTAATAGACATCTACAGAACTCTCCACCCCAAATTAATAGAATATACATTCTTCTCTGCACATCGCACTTATTTCTAAAATTGACAAAATAATCGGAAGTGTACCACTCCTCAGCAAGTGCAAAAGAATGGAAATCATAACAAATAGTCTCTCAGACCACAGTGCAATGAAATTCGAACTCAGGATTAAGAAACTCACTCAAAACCACACAACTACATGGGAACTGAACAACTTGGTCCTGCATGACTGCTGGGTAAATAACAAAATTAAGGCAAACACAATAAGTTCTTTGAAACCAAGGAGAACAAACACACTATGTAGCAGAATCTCTGGGACACAGCTAAAGCAGTGTTTAGAGGTAAATTTATAGCACTAATTGCCCACAGGACTAAGCAGAAAAGATCTAAAATCAACATCCTAACATCGCAATTAAAAGAACTAGAGAAGCAAAAGCAAACAAATTCAAAAGCTAGCAAAAGACAAGTAATAACTAAGATCAGAGCAGAACAGAAGGAGATAGAGACATGAAAAACCCTGCAAAAAATCAATGAATCCAGGAGCTTGTTTTCTGAAAACATGAACAAAATAGATAGACCACTAGCCAAAGTATTAAAGAAGAAAAGAGAGAAGAATCAAATAGGCACAATAAAAAATGATAAAGGGGCTATCACCACTGATGCCACAGAAATACAAACTACCATCAGAGAATACTATAAACATCTCCATGCAAATAAACTAGAAAATCTAGAAGAAACTGATAAATTCCTGGACACATACACCCTCCCAAGACTAAACCAAGAAAAAGTTGAATCCCTGAATAGACCAGTAACAAGTTCTGAAATTGAGGCAGCAATTAATAGCCTACCAACCAAAAAAAGTCCAGGACTATTTTGACGGATTGACAGCTGAATTCTACCAGAGGTACAAGGAGGAGCTGGTACCATTCCTTCTGAAATGATTCCAATCAATTGAAAAAGAGGGACTCCTCCCTAACTCATTTTATGAGGCCAGCATCATTCTGATACCACAAACTGGAAAAGACACAGCAAAAAAAGATAATTTCAGGCCAATATCCCTGATGAACGTCAATGCAAAAATCCTCAATAAAATACTGGCAAACCAAATCCGGGAGCACATCAAGACACTTATCCACCATGATCAAGTCAGCTTCATCCCTGAGATGCAAGGCTGGTTCAACATATGCAAATCAATGAACTTAATCCATCACATAAACAGAACCAGTGACAAAAACCACATGATTATCTCAATAGATGCAGAAAAGGCCTTTGATAAAATTCAACACCCCTTCATGCTAAAAACTCTCAAAACTAGATATTGATGGAACATATCTCAAAATAATAAGAGATATTTATGACAAATGCACAGCCAATATCATACTGAATGGGCAAAAGCTGGAAGCATTCCCTTTGAAAACTGACACAACACAAAGATACCCTCTCTCACCACTTCTATTCAACATAGTATTGGAAGTTCTGGCCAGGGCAATCAGGCAAGGGGACCAAATAAACGGTATTCAAATAGGAAGAGAGAAAGTCAGATTGTGTCTGTTTGCAGATGACATGATTGTATATTTAGAAAACCCCATCATATCAGCCCAAAAACTCCTTAAGCTGATAAGCAACTTCAGCCAAGTCTCAGGATACAAAATCAATGTGCAAAAATCACAAGCATTCTTATACACCAATAACAGACAAACAGAGAGCCAAATCATGAGTGAACTCCCATTCACAATTGCTACAAAGAGAATAACACACCTAGGAATACAACTTGCAAGGGATATGAAGGACCTCTTCAAGGAGAACTACAAACCACTGCTCAAGGAAATAAGAGAGGACACAAACAAATGGAAAAACATTCCATGCTCATGGATAGGTATCCATGTATCATGAAAATGGCCATACTGCCCAAAGTAATTTGTAGATTCAATGCTATCCCCATCAAGCTACCTTTCACTTTCTTTACAGAATTAGAAAAAACTACTTTAAATTTCATATGGAACCAAAAAAGAGCCCAGATAGCCAAAATAATCCTAAGCCAAAAGAACAAAGCTGGAGGCATCACGCTACCTGACTTCAAGCTATACTACAAGGCTACAGTAACCAAAACAGCATGGTACTGGTACCAAAACAGATATGTAGACCATTGGAACAGAACAGAGGTCTTAGAAATAACGCCACACATCTACAACCATCTAATCTTTGACAAACCTGACAAAAACAAGCAATAGAGAAAAGATTCCCTATTTAATAAATGGTGCTGGGAAAACTAGCTAGCTATATGCAGAAAACTGAAACTGGACCCCTTCCTTACCCTTATACAAAAATTAACTCAAGATGGATTAAAGACTTAAATGTAAGACCTAAAACCATAAAAACCGTTGAAGAAAATATAGGCAATATCATTCGGGACATAGGCATGGGCAAAGACTTCATGACTAAAGCACAAAAAGCAATGGCAACAAAAGCCAAAATTGACAAATGAGATCTAATTAAACTAAAGAGCTTCTGCACAGCACGAGAAACTATCATCAGAGTGAACAGGCAACCTACAGAATGAGAGAAAAGTTTTGCAGTTTATCCATCTGACAAAGGGCTAATATCCAGAATCGACAAGGAACTTAACCAAATTTACAAGAAAAAAAACAACCCCATCAAAAAATGGGCAAAGGATATGAACAGACACTTCTAAAAGAAGACCTTTATGCAGCCAACAAACGTGAAAAAAAAAGCTCATCGTCACTGGTCATTAGAAAAATGCAAATCAAAACCACAATGAGATACCATCTCATGCCAGTTAGAATGAAGATCATTAAAAAGTCAGGAAACAACAGATACTGGAAAGGATGTAGAGAAATAGGAACGCTTTTACACTGTTGGTGGGACCGTAAATTAGTTGAACCATTGTTCAAGACAGTGTGGCAATTTCTGAAGGATCTAGAACCAGAAATACCATTTGACCCAGCAATCTCATTACTGGGTTTATACCCAGAGGATTATAAATCATTCTACTATAAAGACACATGCACATGTATGTTTATTGCAGCACTATTCACAATAGCAAAGACTTGGAACCAACGCAAATGCCCATCAATGATAGACTGGTTAAAGAAAATGTGGCATATATACACCATGGAATACTATGCAGCCATAAAAAAGGATGAGTTCATATCCTTTGTAGGGACATGGATGAAGCTGGAAACCATGATTCTCAGCAAAGTAACACAGGAACAGAAAACCAAACACTGCATGTTCTGACTCATAAGTGGGAGTTGAACAATGAGAACATGTGGACACAGGGAGGGGAACATCACACAGTGGGGCCTGTCAGGGGGTGGGAGGCTAAGGGAGGGATAGCATTAGGAGAAATACCTAATGTAGATGACTGGTTGAAGGGTGCAACAAACCATCATAGCACGTGTATACCTATGTAACAAACCTGCACGTTCTGCACATATATCCCAGAACTTAAAAGTATAATAATAATTTTTAAAAAGTACTATTTGGGAAGGAGGTTGAAGAGGGATTGCTCAATACTTGGAATACATTTTAAGATTGAGTCCCATCATCTATACAGAAAATTATATGCAGTCCATTCCCGGAGGCACTGTGATGAAATCTCCTGTGGAGTAAACAAAGAGAGAATAAGCATCAAGACTCAACAAGACTGACTCAACCGGAATCAGAAGAGGACTGGCAAGCTCACAACAAAATCATAATACTGGTCACAAAATCCTCCCTAAGGCTGCCAGTTTCCAGAAGTGCAGCCAGAGCAAATCAGCATGCTGAAAGACAAGTATGAGAGGCTCAGACAATGAGACTTTTTTTTTAAGGCACAGCACATTCTATAGCTCACCTAGAGAGGTGCTGCAGATGGTGAGAAAAATGGAGGTCTTCTTCTGCAGAGAAAGACGTCAAAAAGATTGCAAACCTCAGGGTGATTTAAAAGTACACTCATTGTCTTTTTGGTTTTTCAAAGAAGTGTTGAATTAGGCCCCTGTTAGCTAAAGATTTACAGACCCAGGCCAAATTCCAACAGTCTCAACTCCTTGCAGCCAGCTCCAGGAAGCTGCTGTACAGATTTTTGGGAAGGGAGCCTAAAGAGCTAGAACCACCTGGTTTCAGGGTTACTTGGGAGCATCGAGTTTGCTTGAACTGGTTCGTTAAGGGCCATAAAATAATAACCAATTTTTCTAATCTGAGCCTTATTACTGGATAATAAGTTGCCTATTTTATTCATGCCCTGGGTAAGGAATGCTCCATTTGTCTTGTTCATCCCTGAAATGAAAATTGCCTACTTTCTGATATGATCCACTGATAAAAACATTGTCTTAACAGATTTTTCTGAGGAATTTCCAAGACCACAGTGAGGTGTGAAAACCAAGGCTCTGGAAGCCAGCTGGGGTGCAACAGACCCAGGGTCCAAGGATTTCACAAAAGTTACCTCTTTCACTCAAGTTGGTGGGAGAGTTTCAGGGCCAAGGGAAGTCATCACATTGCCGGACAACCAAGGAGGGCCCTGTCATTGTCTTCACCGGAGAGAGTGACAGCATCGCTCTTGGATTTACTAGTCATTTATTGGAATTCCCCCTGGAACTTAGGATAAATTGGAGAGCTGAGTGTCTTCAGAAAAACTTTGCAGATTGAAAGTCTGTAAACTAAAGTTGCTGGTTTTGAATTCAGGCCTGTGCCAAACACACACAGCCTCCTAAACTGACAGGATCAACCTAGCCATCAGCCCCCAAAACACAAACACCCAAAGAAAATAAAGATTCCAGATCCTGAGAATACCTCTACATTTAACTGCAACCTCTACCACCTTTGGTAAGATAAACAACTCAGACAGGGCTTCAAGTGACCTTTTAATCACGATAAGTGGGTTGCACAGGGCCCTCCAGCAATTATAACTGGGCTCACTTATAACAAAAGGCAACCTTGACCACAAGCAGAGTAAAATCAGACAGGGGCCCTTGCTCTGTAAACTCCCAGCTTTTTCTTTATATATTTTTATTGCTGATTTAGATTTTTAGCACTTGACTCCAAGATAAGAGTTCATGCAGCCTAGTGTTATCAGTTCGCTTTTTTCAGAAAAAAAAAAAAAAAAAAAAAAAAAAAAAATGGCATTCTGTTTATTTTATTTAAAACTTTTTATTGGCCGGACGCAGTGGCTCATGCTTGTAATCCCAGCAGTTTGGGAGGCCGAGGTGGGCAGATCACCTGAGGTCGGGAGTTCAAGACCAGCCTGGACAACATGGTGAACCCGTCTCTACTAAATATACAAAAATCATCTGGGCGTGATGGCATGCACCTGTAATCCCAGCAACTCAGGAGGTTGAGGCAGGAGAATTGCTCGAACTCGGGAAGTGGAGGTTGCAGTGAGCCGAGATCACAATGCTGCACTCCAGCCTGGGCAACAGAATGAGACTCTGTCTCAAAACAAAACTTTGTATTGAAAATCAAGCAGAAGAGAGAGAAGGAGCAAGAAGAGGAGAATGGAATCATCCTGAACACTTCTTAATCGCAACAAGCATCATTTATTTTCTCAACTTGTGATTCATAGGATTTCATAAGACATCTAATCCACCCTTCTCATTTTACGTATGAGGAAATTGAGGGCCAAAATAACTTGTCTAAGGTCGCACATGTTTATGAGTGCAAATATAATGTTAAAACTTATTCCTAGCTACTGATTAGCTATTATTATTCAATTTCCTGTTCATTCTTTCCATGAGAGTTGATTAGCATCCAAAAATTTGTGTTTAAGGAAAAGCCTGGCTTGTTACTACCAAAAAGAAGGGAAAACTCAATTGGACCAGCCATTTTCTGTCTGTCACGGCCTGAGAAAGCTGTTGTGTCAAGCCCTGGTAAACAATGCCACCTCGGATAACCAGATAGCCCTGAGGGTCATAGTTGCAAGGCTCAGGACAGTAACCTCACTTCCACTTTACTGTCTCTGCTTGGAAAAGAAAACTGTAGAATTAGCTATCCCACTGTCTTACTAAGACATGTATTTTTTTTTTTTTTTTTTTTTTACCTGCAAGGAGTCCTTGCTTTTGCAGAAGTTAGACATTTAAGTTAAAAAATCAGTCCCCAATGGGGAAACCCTATCTCTACTAAAAATACAAAAAAATTAGTCAGGTGCAGTGGTTCACACCTGTAATCCCAGCTGCTCAGGAGGTTGAGGTGGGAGAATCTCTTGAATCCAAGAGGTGGAGGTTGTAGTGAGCCGAGATCATACCACTGCACTCCAGCCTCGGCCACAAAGTGAGAAAAAAAGCCAGTTCCTGGCATATGCAATGGTGATGTTCTAATTTCATGCAAAGAGCGGGTCTTTAGTTATCTGAGTATGTGGTTCTCATTTTCCTTGACTGGACTACGGGGAAATTCAGAGGCTACAATAACATGAAAACACTATTTACATGTAGCGTGTTGTTATTACAGCCATTTATCAGTCTTGCGTGTAGCTGGACAGATCTTCTTTCACATTGTCTGAATTAGTGTTTTTAAAACTTTTCCTTTGGAGAAATCTCTTCAACTTCCTATTTCAGTTCACCATACAGTTTCTACATGATAGAACCAACATCATATATATTTGGTGTTTCTTAATTTAAACTGAATTTTAGATTCTATTCTTTATACATAGATTGAAGAGAATCGTTGATTCACTTCAGAGTTCCTCAGCCTCAGCACTGTTGACATTTGGGGTTGGATAATTCTTTGTTGAACGGGACTGTCCTGTGGATTATAAGATTTTCAGTGGCATTCTTGCCCTCTATCCATTGGATGCCAGTAGCACCTCCGCTCCCAGTGTGACAACCAAAAATGCCTCCAGACATTCCATGTGTCTTCTAGGGTGCAGAATCACCCCTAGTTAAGAACCACTGGCTGAGTGTGGTGGCTCATTCCTGAAATCCCAGCACTTTGGAAGACCAAGGCAGGCAGATCGCTTGAGCTCATGAGTTTGAGACCAGCCTGGGCAACATAGTGAGACCCCATCTCTGCAAAACATACCAAAATATTAGTTGGGCATGGTGGTGTGTGCCTGTAGTCCCAGCTACTCGGGATGCTGAGGTAAAAGGATGGCTTGAGCCCAGTAAGCAGAGGTTACAGTGAACCAAGATTATGCCACTGCACTACAGCCTGGGTGATAGAGCCAGACCTTGTCAAAAAAAAAAAAAAAAAAAAAGAACCACTGATGTAACTCATCCAGAAAGTGACCCCGTTAGAACATAAGCCCCGGGAGAGCAGGAACTGTCAGCTTTGTTCATCACTGTATCAAGCACATGTTAGATGTTTTTTAGAAAAAGCATTTGTTGATTGAATGAAAGACACAATGTGGTGTCGAAGGGAAAGTCTTGGATTTAGAATCCTCGGACATCGACTGCCACTCCCTAGCTATGCCATTTGTCAAAACCACTTTATCTCTTTGAATCTTAGCATATTGGAGAAATGATCTTGGAGTAATACATAGTGAAGACAATAAAACATATTGGAAAAAATAATCTTTACCTTAACTTTACTATCTTGTGAATTTCAAACACAAATTTGTGTGACAATGTTCAGAAACTGTGAAATGACCTTCAGATCTGAAAGATAATGGAGGACAAATGCTTTGGAATAGATGCTGAATTTGAGAGTAAAACCCAAGTCCACCTAAAAGAAGGTTCTTTCTTACTCTGTCACCAAGCGCTCTAACCCGGACTCTGTTTGGCCTTGACGTAAGGTAGTGATAGAGGAAGGAAATGGAGCTAGATCTAACAGCTCCAGAAAACCAGAAGGATGTGTCATGACTGAGTTGTGACACATGCCTGTTCGTGATTTCTTTGCACAACATAGACTGTTCTATAGTAACCTAGAGGAAAATAATGTGTTCCTAAGCAAGATGGCACAGTAGCAGGTAGGAATTAAGAACATTTCACACTACGGGACTATGGTTTCCCTACTCCTTTACCTTATAGACAAACTGAGAGAAAAGTTATGTATATGTGTGTATGTGCACATAGAAACACAAAATTTGCCTGTATTCTCACTCTCCTTCTTAAGTAGCCAGTTTTGGTGGAGGCCTAAACACATCACCAATCCACTTTTTTTTTTTTTTTTTTTTTGAGACAGAGTCTTGCTCTGTCGCCCAGGCTGGAGCGCAGTGGTGCAATCTCGGCTCACTGCAAGCTCCACATCCCAGGTTCATGCCATTCTCCTGCCTCAGCCTCCTGAGTAGCTGGGACTACAGGCGCTCGCCACCACGCCTGGCTAATTTTTTTGTATTTTTTTAGTACAGACGGGGTTTCACCATGTTAGCCAGGATGGTCTCAATCTCCTGACTTCATGATGCCCGCCTTGGCCCCCCAAAGTGCTGGGATTACAGGCGTGATCCACTTCTTAGAGAGTCTGGCCACCAGTCCACTTCTTAGAGAGTTCAGAATAACGATAGAGAGTAGATGAAGAACATCCAGGGGCCAGGTTTCAAGAGGAAGGAGAGAGGATATACAGGTTACACCTGTGTATGAGTGGGATGCTCTCAGAAGATGTACAGGAGCCTTCCTTAGGAAGCCCATCTCATAGCACTTGGCCATTGATGCCCCCAGAGTTACCTGGAGCTAGATACTAATGAGCTGGAAGGTGATTGTCTGTGGTACCACGTTACCAGTTCTACAGGAACTAGAATCAGCCGCCCTAAGGGTTCGTACCTCAATTGTGCTATGAAAAATTTTTTTGGCTATGGGTAAGGTACTTGGCTTTTGTAGGCCTCAAGTTTTTCACCCAAAAAAGGGGAATAGTATTGGCGATCCTGTCTAGCTTGGAGTGAAGGGCAAATTCAGTGAAGAACTTAGCATTTTTTGTTAGCATTTGTAATTGGTTGTTCTATTAGAGATCTCCAGAGAAACAGAACCAGTAGGATGTGGTTGTGTGTGTGTGTGGGGGGGTGTGTGTGTATGTAAGGAGAGAGAGAGAGAGAAATTTAAGGAATTAGCTCATGTAACAGTAGGAACTGGCAATGCTGAAATCTGTGGGACAGGCTCAAAATTCTAGGAAGAGTTGTTATGGCAGTCCTGTGTTTGAAAGCAGTCTAGAAGCAAAATTCCTTCTTCCTCGGAGAATCTCAGTCTTTTCTCCTAAGATCTTCAAATAATTGATTGATGGAGGCCCACTTACATTATGGATGGTAGTTTGCTTTACTCAAAGTAGATTTAAATCTACTGATTTAAATGCTTATCACATCTGACATATACCTTCACGGCAACATCTAGATGGATGTTTGACCAAACAACTGGGCACCGTAGCCTAGCCAAGTTGACACATAAGATTAACCATCACAGTTGTGAAAATATAGTTGACCTTTGAACAAAACAGGTTTGAGCTGCGCGGGTCCCCTTACGTGTGGATTTTCTTCCACCTCTGCTACCCCTAAGACAGTAAGACCAACTCTTTTACTTCCTCCTCAACATGAAAGCAAGGAAGATAAAGACTTTTTTGATGATCCACTTCCACTTAATGAATAGTAAATATATTTTCTCTTCCTTATGATTTTCTTAATAGCATTTTCTTTATGCTAGCTTATTTATTGTAAGAATACACTGTATAATACATATAACATACAAAATATACGTTAATTGTTTCTGATATGAGTAAGGCTTCCAGTCAACAGAAGGCTAGTTAAGCTTTTAGGATAGTCAAAAGTTCTACTTGGATTTTTGACTACAGGGTGGGCCAGGACCCCAACCCCCATGTTGTTCAAGGGTCAACTATAACTAACTGTATAAACTATTTTTTTAAAATTGATCATTAGTATTTTCTATCTTACAAAAGTAATGCATACTTATAGTAAAAAGTCAAACATTACTGAAACATATCAATTCTTACTATCATTATGATTAATAGCCATTATTTGTATAACTCTAAGTATTAAATAATAATTTACTAATTTAATAGCAATCACCATTTATTGGGTCCTTCCTACCTTACTACTGTGCTGAATGACTACTGTGAAATGTTTCATTCAATCCTTACAATACCTGTATCAGGTGGGGACTGTTAACTGTCCCTATGTCAGAGACAAGAAAACTGAATATTAGAGAGGTTAATTAAGTGGCCCAAAGTCAGCCAGTTAGTAAGTAGCAGAGCTGGAATTCAATCCTGGATTGAATCCTGATCTTAGAACTCAACTCTTAACCTTTTTGACTTTTTATCTTCCTAATTTTTTCTTTATTATTTATCTTTTAAAATTTTTCTCTCTAGACATACAATGCATTCTTACTCTAAAGAAGTCAAACATTAGGAGGTGAACATCCCACCTCTTCCCACCCCTAGGGTAACTACTGTGAAGAGTTCAATGCCTATATATGCAGATTCATTTCTATGCTTGTATTACCATAAATTTGAAGAGCATGAATCACCATGCAACTGCAGGTTAGCAGCTGTAGTATCCACACTGAGATTACCCAAGAGTGGTAACAAAACGGTGTCTACAAACCAATCCTAGATAGCAGCCTGTTCATGCTCGCATGTCATCAGAGCCTGATTGCTACCTGACTGCTGACTCAATGCTTCTCCACGTCTCTCTCTACCCCTGTAGCCAAGACCTGTCATATTCGTTATTATTCAAGCCTTCCAAGTGAAATATAACACTACTACTAACACATATCGCTTTCCAAGTTGAACTTCTTTTCTTTGTGTGTGCTTTGTGGTTTTATTATTAATCTTTTTTTTAATTATACTTTAAGTTTTAGGGTACCTGTGCACAACATGCAGGTTAGTTACATATGTATACATGTGCCATGTTGGTGTGCTGCACCCATTAACTCATCATTTAACATTAGGTATATCTCCTAATGCTATCCCTTCCCCCTCTCCCCACCCCACAACAGGCCAATTTCTAATATTCCATAATCTATCTCTCTCTCTCTTTGGTCTTTGTATGCTACTTCTTCTTCCTCTGAATTTTATTGAGCTAAATTTAGTGATGCATGTATTTCTGCCATGGCGAGTATTGATTTGTGCAGCCAGGGCCTTCCTTTTGCATGATCAGCAAAATATGCCAGCCCTAGGTGTGAATAACCTGGCCAAAAAGGGAGAAACAGAAAGATAGTCTACCGTGGCATTTTATCTTTCTATGTCTCGTGTATTTCCCAAACTTCGGTCATTTGTCTATTACCTTCACTATTTTAGCCATGTTTTCATGCCACTGCTACTATTGTTTACTATTTTTTGAGTCAATTCACTTTTTTAACTTAAAGTTGCCTTTAAACTCCTATCAGTGACATAAATGAAAAGCCACCATCACTTGCTATAAGTAGAAGGTAACTGTAAAAATAAATAATAATTATTATTTAAGTGTATTAAAACGTATTTTTCCTAGTTTGGGAAATATTGCTTTAATTGTCTAGAGATTCCACAGTGTTCAACTATTAGTGGGATCTCTGGATTCTGAAGATATCCACCAGACAGATAAGCTTTAAAGAAAGTTGTCAAAAGTGCAGGCTTTGCTAGGCTCCCCGAACTAGAGTTTGGTGGAACAGAGAAATTGACCCAACACACTGACAATGCTTGGGAGTCTGTAGATCTAGATGTGCACACATTTAGAACAATAGACTCTTAGAGCTTTGAGCACAATGTAATCTAACCTCACCACAGAACTTGAGTGCCTGGATAAACACTGTATGGCCTGTTCCCCTCATAGGTAGATGGCAATAGAACAAAGTCAGTTCTACTGACCTTTGCCCTCTAGTCTTCCTATAACCTACCAGGTATGTTGGAGTCAAGCAGGCCTAGTGTTTTACTCCTCTACTGCTCTGTAACAAACCACCCCAGAACTCAGTGGCTTTAAACAGCATCCATTTTGTTTCCTCACGATTCTGTGGGTGAGGAAAGGGGACAGGGCTTGGTGGGATGACGCTATTGCCCCACATGGAATCAACTAGAGTCATCCAGCCTCATTCAGCTAGAGACCAGGTTGGGCTGGAGGCCCATGAAAGCTTCGTTCACATTCCTGGCACATGGCTGCCGCTCAACATGGCCTCTCTCTCTCCACATGGCTAGCTTAGGCTTCCTCCTAAAGAGGCTTCGTTGTCTGGGGTAAATACCCAGGGCTCATGATCTTGTGCCAAGAAAATTTAGGACGTGGATGCACACGAGGAGTTTAGGAGTGGGGGCTTATAGGCAATAGAAAGAGAAAGAAAAACAGCTGTCTCTCCAGTGAGAGAGCGGGGCTTCCAAAAGGAAAAGACTGGCCTGTGATGGATGCCCTGGATTTTACAGGCAGGCTTGAGGAGGCAGTGTCTGATTTATGTAGGGCCCACAGGTTGGTTCTACCACATGTGACATTTACATAGCAAGTGGGGAAGGCTGGCCACCCCACCCTAATCTTATTATGCACATGGACTTTCCCCTTTGACCAGGACCATCTTGTTTGCTCTTTGCTGTATATGTGGCTGGCAGAGAGAGAAGGGTCGATGGAGCTGCCATTTAGAACATGATTGGCATAACTGCCAGCATCTTCATCTGCAGCTTGATTTCACCGGCTGCTCTTTGTTACGGAGGACTCCAGTACCCTCACTATCTGCCTAAGTAATTTCTTCTTCACTCCTATTATCACTCCCAATAGACAAGCTTCAGGATAATCCAGCATCTCACATGGCATTAAGCTGCCGCAAGTGTGAGGGAGCACTCCTAAAGAAGCAAAAGTGGGGACTGTAGATCTCTTAAGACCTGCCTCATTCTCTTGATCAAAACTAGTCACAGAGCCAGCCAAGATTCAAGGTCAGGGGAAACCTGTCCCAGCTCTCAAAGGGAGGCAAAGAATCTATAGCCCTTTGTTCCACCACCCTTAGGTTCAAACCCCAGCTCCACTACATATTAAGTATTTTGTCTTAGACAAATTGTTTAACCTTAGTTCTCTCATTAGCAAGATGCAAGTTATAATATTTACCCCCATTAGATTGTTGTAAGGATTAAATAAGATAAGCATGTAAAGTGATTAGCACAGTGCCAGTAAAATGGTCAGCGTTCAGCAAATCCTAACCGTTTCCTTCCCTATCTCAAGAGCAGAATGTCCTCCAATGTTATGAGGCTCCATAACCTCAACCTTGAGAACCATGATCCTGGGATGGAATATTCAAGCATAATAAAACATTATCTACCAAATGTTAAGCAAAAGGGAAATGCCCTCGGATATCAGTCTTCCAGCCATCCCAGACTCGACCTGTGTCCAAGCCAAAACAGAGGCTGTGAATTGAAAGGTTTATCTTTGAAAGCAAACCTTTAAACATTCCGAAGGCCTGTGTGAAAACAGAACCAAGGAGCCAGGCCATAGCTGTTTTGAATCTGACCTTCAAATGGTCATTTCATTGATCGGTATGTTTATTCCAGTTCTTAAATCTGCTTTGTGTCTTAAATAGAATGAATACCAAAGATACTCTCTCTCTGCTTGCATTCAAGGCCCAGTAATTTAATTAAGCTGGGCTATTTATTAAATATTTTACTAGAAATGTTTTCCTGGTAAAGAAATGTGTCCTACACACTAGTAGTTCTCAACGGAAGATGATGTTTGCACACACAACCCCTCCCCTTGCAGAGGAAATTTGGCAGTGTAAAAGATTTTTGGTTGTCCCAACTGGGGAGAGGGGGTGGTACTACCAGCACTTAGTAGGTAGAGGGCAGGAATGCCACAAAGCATCTTACAAGGCACAGAACAGCCCCCAACAACAGAGAATTCAGTGGCCCAAAATGTCAACAGTGCCAATGTTGAAAAACCCTAGTCTAGGACATCATGGTGATGCAATTTGCTTAGGAACTGACATAAAATTGAGTGAGGACAGGCTAACTTGGAATCCCCTCTAGCCATTTAGTGATTGAAGGACCAAATGGACTTTGCCTATCAGGCAAAATCCTTTATGTGGACTCAGAAGCATGGGGGAGGGCGTAGGAGTTGTATCGTGGGAGGTAACTGCTTCCAATTAAGCACATACTCCAAAAGTGCTGTCTTTTCAATAATTCTAAGGTGGTTTGTTAGATGATGATGATGAAATTTGGGGAAAACAGTATGAAAACAAATCCAGGCAACAGGTGGAGATGGTAACCAAAGGTGGCTCCCTTTTCATGAGCTTGCTGCCCCCCCCAACCCAGCCTGATTCTGCTCCTAGGAATGACCATCCTGCTGCATGCTAGAAGCTGAGTGTACTTCTGTAAGCACCCAAACAAAATGCCAGAATCCTCCAGCACCTCCAAGATCCTGGCAGGAAACTGGATGGTTATTGGCTATTGAATGAATGAAAAAGCAAAGGAATAGGTGAACCAGTCACTCAGCCAAATGAGCAAGCAAGTAATGTATTAATTTTTGTTATAACAAACCAGCACTTCAATTTTTATGGGATACCTAAAACAAAAGCATAGACTTAAGATTTGAAATTTTGAAAAAAAACTAAATATGATTTGATAAATATCTTCAAGTAAAATTCCAAAAAAAAAAAATCCCGGCTTTTATTGGGGAAATACCTTGCAGCAGTGAGAATAAATGTACTGATTCATACAACAATGTGGATGAATTTCACAGATATCATGGTGAGCAAACGAAGATAGACACAAAAGAAAACACATTGCATGGGTCCCAGCACTTTGGGAGGCTGAGGCGGGCGGATCACAAGGTCAGGGGATCGAGACCATCCTGGCTAACACGGTGCAACCCCATCTCTATTAAAAATACAAAAAATTAGCCGGGCGTGGTGGTGGGCGCCTGTAGTCCCAGCTACTTGGGATACTGAGGCAGAAGAATGTCGTGAACCCCAGGGGGCGGAGCCTGCAGTGAGCCGAGATCTCACCACTGCACTCCAGCCTGGGCAACAGAGTGAGACTCTGTCTCAAAAAAAAAAAAAGAAAGAAATAAAGAAAACATATTGCATGGCTACATTTATATAAAGCAGGGTTTCTTGAGGTTGGCATTAGCAGTATTTGGGATCAGGTAATTCTTTGTTGTAAAGGGCTGTCTGTGCATCATGGGATGTTTACTGGCACCCCTGGCTTCGCTAGAGGCTAGGAGCACCCACTCTACAGTAGTGACAGCCAACAATGTCTCCAGAGATTGCCAAATGCCCAGGGGCAGGGTGAGATGACGCTGGGTTAAGTACCCCTGATACAAAGTAACCTATGGTGTCAGAAGAGTGGATAGTGCCAGGGAGGGGGCCCAAGGGGAATTTCTGGAGTACTAGTAATACATTTATATCTTGGTGCTAGCTAATTTGTGTTTTCACTTAGTTAAAATTTTATTTAGCAAAATACTTACATTCTGTGCACTTCTCTGTGTGTATAAAGTTTATTTGGAAGAAAAATAACAGAGCTCTAAAAACAGGGAAAAGAAATTTCAACAGCTGATGGGGCAAAGGGTTTGGGCTGGTAAAAGGATTTGTACGCTATTCTAACATTTTCCAATAATATAGGTTTATGTCTCAACACTTGTTGCTATTTCTGAAGTTTATGTAAGATTTTACAAAATGTAGATTGGATAAGAAATTTCTCAGCTCATCTTTAGAGAGAAAAGTCATGGAAAAATAAAAGTGTGTGTTCTACAAAGTTCTGGACCCGCACGTCCTCTGGCCAGCCCCTAAACTTGGCAGCCAGCCCCTAAGGTGGAGTTTCAAACACATTTACAGATTACATTGTTGAGATTATCATGAAAGGGTTCCGTTTGTCAAAGTCCTCTTCCTTGCTATGGTAACTGTCAGGTTTTTGGGCTGCTGTTGTCCCACTGTTCTCACAGTGAGTCATTGCTGTGACTGCACACACACACACACACACACACACACACACACACCCTTCTCTGAAATGTCTCTAGATACACTGGGACCCCTTAAACTTGTCAGGGCCCAAAAATCCTATTGAAATGACCTCTGAGGGCCTCGCTGGGTTCTTTCCTTGAGCAGGAATTTTGCTTTATCTAACATCTTTTTAAATAAATAGACCAGTGACTGGAGCTTAGAAACATTTTAGCTCTTTGGGAATTATCTTTGCAAAGTGATGATTGTAACTTAACCTATCTGACATCTAAGTCATTCTATTTTAACATCTCTGCTAAGGGAAAAGCAAAGACCAAAGACACGGTGCTGAATGGTTTGGAATATACGTGGGACATTATTTTTCTGGAATTCCCTAAAGGGAAATTCTCTTAACTTTCCCACCCTTTATTTTATTCATTTGCAAACTTGGTTCTGTAACTTGGTGCCTGACCGTGGATTTCAATGAGCTCCAGGATGTACGTGAACAGAAATGTATGAACCAATGTACTTTGAAGGTTAACGGTTTTAATTAGTTGATGAAAAGCCACAGTGTAAGTTATTCTTGCAGAGACAGAAACTAGACTGTGCATCTTCTGAACACATTATATCTAATGTCCCCCAAGTTCTTAGCTATGTTTCTGGAAAAGAACCATCAACATGGCCACAGTGTCTTGCTCTGGGCTTCTAGGAGATGGCATAAAATCTGGTCTTTTTTTTTCTTGTGGCATAAAGCTGTCTCCCTTTTGTTAATTTCAATTGTTTTAGGGAAACAGGTGGTTTTTGGTTACATGGATGAGTCTTTAGGTGGTAATTTCTGAGATTTTTGGTGCACCTGTCACCCAAGTGTACACTGTACCCAATGTGTAGGCTTTTATCCCTCACTCCCCTTCCCATCCTTCCCCCCCGAGTCCCCAAAGTCCATTACGTGTTATACATATACCACGGAATATTGCTTACCTCTTTTTTAAAGACAAAGGAGATCCAAATTTATGGAACTAGTGGGAAGTTGGGTGAAAGAATCATGCCTCGGAGTTTTCTATCACAAAGAGAAAAGATGATATTTTCTGACTTAACACAAAATTGTGGCCTACGAAGAGCAGAAAGGTGATGGGAAATGTATCCCAAGACGCCTTCCTCCTTTGGATCAAAAGATGCATTGCACTAGTGAGATTGCAGTTGTTAACCTATCTTTTACCATGGGTTCGCAAACTACTGCCAAGAAGGCCAAATCCATCCATGCTCATTCATTTATATATTGTCTGTGGATATCTGGTCTTGTACGGAGAAAGTTTGCCAACCCCGTAAAATTTTATTTTACCTATAAGTTGTATTAATGTTTAGTTGTCAGAATTTTGTCATCTTCACTTTTAGTTTTTACTCTTAAAGAGTAAAGTGGACGGATCACCTGAGGTCAGGAGTTCAAGACCAGCCTGGCCAACATGGTGAAACCCCGTCTCTACTAAAAATACAAAAATTAGCCAGGCGTGGTGGCAGGTGCCTGTGGTGCCAGCTACTTGGGAGGCTGAGGCAGGAGAGTCACTTGAACCCAAGAGGTGGAGGTTGCAGTGAGCCGAGATCATGCCAGTGCACACCAGTTTGGGCAACAAAAGCGAAACTCCATCTCAAAACAAAACAAAAAAAAAAAGAATAAAACCTCCTGAGATATATCTGCTGCTGATAAAGTTCCTCATGTAATACATTTGTGGCAGTGTGGAATTTTTGTCCCCTCTCACCACTTTATCTTCCTCTCTGTCTCCCTCCCTCCCTCTTTCCCTCTCCCTCTCTTTCTTGTCCCACTTCATTCTCTCTTTTCCAATATCCTACCCCTTTCTACCTACCACTCTACATCCCCAGTAAAGACAAAACCTTTCTTTTTTCCCGAAGCAGCATCTCACTCTGTCACCCAGGCTTGAGTGCAGTGGCATGATCTTATCACTGCAACTGCCATCTCCCGGGTTCAAGTGATTCTTCTGCCTCAGCCTCCCCAGTAGCTGTGATTATAGGTGCATGCCACCATGCCTGCCTAATTTTTGTATTTTTAACAGAGACAGAGTTTCACTATGTTGGCCAGGCTGGTCTTGAACTCCTGACTTCAAGTGATCTTCCAGCCTCAACCTCCCAAAGTGCTGGGTTTACAGGTGTGAGCCATCGTGCCCAGCCAAGAGAAAGAGTTTTTTGATAAGACAGAAAAACAAAATAAAGACATGGCAACATCACAATACATCAGCATGTTTCAGTAAAAAATGATTCTTACTGACCACAGATATATCTGTCTTAGAAGACTCAGTCTAAAGACTCTGAAAGACACAGAGCTGTGTGCATCTGGAATGTCTTGGGTGGGCCCAAGAATCTACAATTTCCACAAACCTATTATATTTGGCACCTGCCCCAGAGGTTAAGCTAGGTTCTCAAACTCTTCTGTTCATGGACCAGCTTCTATTCCCCTCCCTCCCTGTGTGTGATGCCAGCAGGGTTTGTGCTTGGAGGGCAAAACAACTCATTCTTCCGATCAATTGCCTTGAATCTGCTCTGCGCTGGCACTTGTTTCTCAAGGGATATAGATCTTTTACAGGCCTGAAGTACCTTCACAGACTTAGAACAAGTGGCCGTTCAGAATGCATGGAAATGTAATATCAAGCTTAGAAGTGCTTTCTGCTGAGCTATGCCAGGAATGGAAGGCTCAGGCACATGCTTATCGTAATGGCAAAAAATTTAAGGATTGGAACCATGTGTGCAAAGATTTAATACCTGGAGACAATTAAGACTGTGATAGTTCTAGACAAAAAGCATTAAAATTCTGCAAACCACTCACCCCTTTTTATAAGGGAAAGCTCAGTGCAAACAAGCTATTTCCCTAAGATCTATCATATAATCGAGAGCTCTTTGAACAGTTTATAAAGAAATGGCCTCTACTCTGATACCAAGTTCCTTTTCTAGAATCCATAGGTGATGCTAGCTGCTTATCTTTCTAACTTGATAGGCAAAAGACCCTCATCTTACCAATTCCCCAGGAAAGTTAAACAGAACTACCTTTCTGGTACCCCTGTTGATAATTATTTGAACACATTTTTCTTTGAGGACCTATCAAAACTGTGTTATAATTGCATGTCTACAGTCCCTGTCCGCAGCAAAACTGGGAGCTCTTTGAGGACAATCACTTCTGCAACTTTGTCACATCACTTCACACCATGCCTGGTACCCACCCTGGTTGATGTTAAATGGATACAGCAATGAGTTTATTATCAGAGAAAGAAGAAAAGTTGCTTTTTGTTTGGGGGAACAGGGATAGGGCCCAGGATGAAGTGGGTAAGCCAGCTAACTGGGAGAATTCTCTTGCAGCCAGGCAGGAGAGATGGAGACCATTCTCCCAGTCAGGGGGTGGGACGGCGTGGTGGAGGATACACAGACGCTTGGAATTTTCCTTGTGTGGCAGTGGCTTTGGGCCAAAGTATTGCAGTTTTTGCAAACTCAGCCCCATAAACGGACATTTTCTGGACCAAAGCTCTCTGCTCAGATCCTTCCCGCCACTCTGGCTACATTTGTCCCAATCACGTCACTCTGTGGGTTGAAAAAAATGCCAGACCTTGGGGAAGTTGAAAGGACATCTTTAGACAAGATGGCTCACATCTCATCCTCATAAGGGCCATGAGGGGTACATGGATTTCATTTTAGATCCCCTTTCCCCCGTGAGCACCAAAACTCACGTCAAGTTATGTTGGTATGGTGCTGGTGATCTTTAAAGGACGTAGTATTTTCAAATGAACAAATGGGAGAAAATGTTCTCTTCCTTTTGCAGCCAGGTCCCTTTTCCCTAGTCCCATGGCAGCGTGACTGAGCCACAGTCATTCCCATCTGTTGTGCAGCTGCTGAGTCAAAGAAAGAGGCTGGGATATTTTCTCGCACTGAGGCTGCATTAGGCCTGAGTTGCTTATACATTGCTTTTGGCACTCATTTTTGTAAGCACTCAAGCCTGTTTTCAAGTAAGCCCCTGAGATTTCTTTTTTCAAAGAATAACATTCTCTACATTCCCATCTTCGTTTGGGCATAAAAATGGGAGTGTTCCCTTTGTCTCTAAGCCTAGCGTTTTTGCACAATTTAACAAATGTCTATTGAGCACCTACCACATGGCCAGACACTACACCATGGGATGTAGGAAGTCTGATGCTGAAGAGAACATGATCTTTGCCTTCAGAGAGTTTGTGACCTATGAAAAGGGCCACAACAGTGAACAACTCATTATAATACAATAAAACATGTACATATCATATCTAAGTACCAAAGTGCTACAGAAGATAGGATAACTAATTATATTTAGGAGTGGTAGGGAAGGCTTCTTTTTGAAGGTTAACTCAAGTTGGGATTTTGGGGGATGACTAGGAGTTCATTAAGCAAAGACAATAACAACAATATATAATTAGATGTTTCATTATATAACCTAATTTTTATCTATATTCAATACCACTTATGGAGCATGTATTATGTGACAAGCATTCTGCTGAAATATTTACAAACCTTATCTTATTTATTTCTCAGAATAATTATTGTAATAATAACAAATTTATTTCTAACACTTGCTATGCAGCGGGCATTGACCTAAGCACTTTATAAATAGACAAAGAACAAATGAGATGAATCTCTGGAGTTTTCTTCACAACCTTGTGGATCACTACTCTGAGAATCACCAAGAGAGAAATAGTCAGCATTTTCCAGTGTTTATATATTTCTACAATGTTTAACTGGTTAGTATGTGGAAGGGGAGAGGGAAGGATGTCAGGCGGTGGCAAAAGAAAAATCTTTATCCCCAGGCCTAACCCTCAATTTCCTCCCAAATATATAGATTTTTATTACTATGGACTTAGAAATATTTTTTTATTTAGGAAAAAAGAATTTATGATTAAAATATCACCCAGAAAAGTGAAATTTTAGAAAAAAAAAGAGGTCCTCTTTTCCACCCTTAGTAAAGATCTATAATAACCTTTCTCATGATCTTTATCCACACTTCCTAGAGTCCCTCTGGGAAGAGTCTGCTACTGTCAAGCCATATTTATGCTTGGCTCTTTGGTTCCCATCTGAAACAGAGCTTTGGGACCATCATTATTCTGTAGCTGATCTCCAAGACCATCTATGACTTGGCTTTGGACTTAGTTCTTTGGTATATAAGTTGACTTTCACCACTAAATCTAAGAAATCTGTGTTTGTATTGACACAAATTAGGAATACTGATTGGAATAATGAAACAATGGGGAAAATTTTTCACATGGTGACAGTTACTGATTTCCCATATAAAACTACTCTTCCTGGTTTTCTGTCTTCTTAATCCAACTTTAGAGTATAAAAATGAAGTGAAATTAAACTGCCTTCATGCTACAGAAATAGGACAATTCCATGAGAGACGATAGTCACTCAACTGATAGTTTGATGTCCTACGTCTGTCCATTGATTTGTCACAACTTGGGAACCATGAAGTTAAAATATTCCAATGTCCAGTGACCACCCCAACCAAAATCCTGCCAACAGGGTGCCCTTCCAAGAAACTCCATGGTACCCTCAGAAAAGCCCTTTAAAATTCAACATGCTCCTCCTAGATGAACAAACTCTTCTTCAAACTGAGGGTACTTTGGTCTTAGTGCCCGCCAACCAGTCTCTTCGGAGAAGCTGCAACCCACAGGATGGAAAGCTCCTAACTCATTTGCCAGAGCCCAGCATTGTGAAATGAAGTCAGAAATGTCCATAGTGCCAATAGCCACAAAAATAAGCCTTGCACGTAGAATCCAGGTCCAGATCACCTAACCAGAGACCAAGTCACTCTTTAGAGTAAGTCAAAGTGTTTTGCTGGTGTGGTTGAATAAGAAATGGCAGTATAGAGATATACCCCTGTTCTCTGTTCATCAAAGACTCTTCCCCATGTCTCTACCTAAAGGAGAAGAACAAGGGCAGGAGAAATAGATGTTCAAAAGACAGAGCACACCTGACTTTAAAAAATCATTCCCTGGCTTTGGTTTCAGCTCCCCATTTTGGTCTTTCGTGCATTACCATTTCCTCTCTTTTCTACAAGATTGTTATGTACATCTAAATCTCAGATTAATTTAACAATCCCAACAATTTTGAGGACATCTGAGTGTTCACAGGTATGGCTAACATGAATCCTTAGCTTCAGGACTCATAGTTCTGTGATTCCCCAGGAAGTGCATCATTGAGAGAGAAAGGCTTTGGGAGCTAATGTTCTAAATATTAATTGAGGTTCTTAAATGTGAGCTCTCATTGCAGGCTCCAGACTCCCCCTGGAATGAAATTACATTGAACATTTAACATTTTTCAGAGTTCACCTTCTACTTTGAAGAAGGGGAAGAAAATTGTTTTGGCAATGCAGATGTCTATTAGTATACACATCAAGAATAATAAAACCATGGTTTTTTTTTTAAAGGATGCAGAAAACAGCTCCCAGAGAAGTAATTTTTCAATTTCCTTGATTTGTTTAGTGGGAAATTGCTCTTCAATTTATTATAATTTGAAAAGACAATGAATTCTTCATTTGGAATTAAAGTAGAAATGACTGAAATGCATCTTGCTTGTCTCAGAATTTACAACCTGTTTGGATAAAGCATTTTGAGTCATGGATCATGGTTAAAACCCAAGACTTAGAAGGCTGGTAATGCATTCCACATGGTTTCTCCTAAATGATAATTATAGCTCATTCTGAACTACAAATTATATACACTAAAAATGTTAATTTAATTTAGGGTAACTGATTTTTTCCCTAAAAGCAGGTGTAATCGGAATTACATTGTCTAAATATTGTCAGTAATGCTAGACATGATGAATTGATGTAACCAAATTATATCTGAATTTGACTTTATTTTGCGGATTTTCCTTGCAAATGTTCAGCCTGGTACGCATTCTCTGTGATTTATCCTGAACAGATCAAACATTAATGAAGAAAATCAAAACAAATGCCTCTTCCAGCCTCTCCAGTATGGCTGTCGGAAATAGACTATCTAGGAGAGAAGAAAAGAGGATAAAAACTGCAAACCAGCTTCTATGTGACTTCTTAGAATTTCAGGATCAGTCGGCATAAAAACAGAAACATTAATGATTATTGAAGTTAAAATTAACTGCAACCTCTGACGGAAAAGTACTTACTTATAAACTTTCAGTTAGTTTATATAATGAAATATGGCAATGAATTAGCCATGATAACCTGGAAAAATAGGCTTAATGAGGAAAGCGGCTCATCTTTGGAAGCTGTGTTCTCCTTATATTTATTTCAGTGAATCTTCCTATTCCCAACCCACCAAAAAACACTGCCTTTTCTCAAAGCCATCACTGCTTACAGGTAAAGGCAAATAGTTTGGAAAATTTTTAATTAGTCAAAACATTCAAGGTGTCAGGAGGCTCAGAAACCATTCAAGTTCAGATACACTCAAAAGTCAGTGTTCAGAAGGGAGGCAGACTATACCGTGAGTCATGTTTAGGGGCTGTGGCACTGTGGCTCTGTAGCCCAGGGTTAGAACTGGCTTCCCAAACTTACTATGCCCAAGACCTTGAGGAATTTGTTCGATCAGTGTGAGCCTCAGTTTCTTCATCTGTCAAATGGGTATAATAACATAGGATAGGTATGAAAACAAAGAAAGCTTATCATAGAGTTTGGTACCTAGGAATAATTTCTACATCTTTGCTGGCCTTATTGTAGCAAAAACTTAGAATGTATTTTAAAAATGTAGATCTTTGGGCTCCCACCCTGATAGATTCCAATTTGATCAGGGCACAGATAGGCATTTTGACAAACATCCAAGGTGGTCTTGGCAAGAAATATGGATGTGGTTCAAGTCCCTTGTTTGAAAAATGATAAAAATAAGTCCCAGAGGGTGAAATGCCTTTCTCAAGGTCACACAGCTAGTGAACCACCTCATAGAGACCTCAGATCTCTCATCTCCCATCCCAGCAGGCTCTCCACCACAGCTGCTTCCATTTATTGAGCCTTTAGGATGAATTTCTTTTTTTTGAGATGGAATCTCACTCTGTCTCCCAGGCTGAAGTGCAGTGGTGTGATCTCGGCTCACTTCAAGCTCCACCTCCCGGGTTCAAGCGATTCTCCTGCTTCAGCCTCCCGAGTAGCTGGGACTACAGGCGCCTGCCACCATGCCCAGCTAATTTTTTTGTATTTTTAGTAGAGATGGGGTTTCACCGTGTTAGCCAGGATGGTCTCGATCTCCTGACCTCGTGATCCGCCCGCCTCGGCCTCCCAAAGTGCTGGGATTACAGGCATGAGCCACCGCGCCGGGCCAAGATGAATTTCTTAACCAGAAGTTCACATTAGAAACATGTGAAGAGCCTTTTCAATGACTCACACTCAACCCCAGCACAGCTCTGCTGAATCTGAAAACAAGTGGCAGATCTCAGACCTGAACCCAACTGCCCTGGCGTTCCACGGCACCAGGCGGCTGCTCGTGTTAGTATCCCATGCTCATGTCAGATTGGAGTGCATAATGCATAATTTAACTTGTCTTTGGGTCATTCTTCTCTCCTGACGGCACTGCTAGATCATGGTACTATACTAGAGACACAAGTTACTAAATGTGTAATAAATATATTTTTGGTTTATTGCCCTTCTCTCTCAGTACGGAAATCCATTTGGTCATCCCTCCTCATTTTCCAAGAGCCTTTAATATACAGGTTGGGCTAAGATAGCGGTTCTCAACTGGGGGTGCTTTTGCCACCCAGAGAACATTTGGCAACGTCCAGAGACATTTTGGGATGTCATGACTGGAAGGCAGTGTTACCGGCATCTTGTGAGTAAAGGCCAGGGATGCTGCTACACATCCTACGATGCACAGGACAATCCCACAACAGAATTATATGGCCCAAAATGTCATTAGTAGCAAGGTCACAAAACCATAAGCCAATCTGTGGAAGAAGGGCTCAGACTGGGGGATTTGTTTCTGAGGGAGCTGAAAGAGACTTATAGAGGGGAAAAAACTCATGTGGGAACCAACGATGGAAGAGAAGTGTAGGCCCTACCATTTGAGAGCATCAGAGAGGTTATGAAGAGGAAACAAAGCGTGGAGATTAGGGAGACAGAGACGGTGGGGCAGTCTTGAGGTGTGAGGGAGTCTGAAACCGAGAGAAAATGGTGCTTTAGGTTAGGAGTTGGATCCTCTTTAATACTCCTCAAGAAATGCAAGTTTAGATGGGAATTACTTATGCTTTGGTATCTTTGAATGTGATATTGCTCCGGGACTGGGCCCATGGAATGCCAGCTGATAGTACAGTTACAGAACAGTCCCTAGCATTGGTTACCTTTCCTGAAGATGATGAAAAACATCTTAAAGAGTCAAAACAATTTTTCCTTTATTTAATAATGTTTAGGCCTTAGGTCAACACCATGCTTTTCAGTGAGGAGGAAAAGGGAGGTGGGAGAGGCAGAGTCAAAGACCCAGAAAGGCTCTAGAAGCAGGTTTCTGGTTTGGCTTTGGTCACCAAAACCCCAACCACATTGACCAAGAGCCATTAACTTTCATGGTGACCTCAGGAAACCAAATAACTATATAATCTGTAGGTAAAATTCTTAGCTGGTAGGGGCAGAACATTCTGGAAATACTGCCTATGGGAAAGGATATCCCCTGTCATAGATTTTTACCATAATGGCCCACAACGACTCATACCACCCCATGTTCAGGCATCTCTGCAGCACAACATCATCGCTCCTTTCAACAACAGGCAGCTCCATTGTTCCACCCTCTTGAATCTGGGCTTCCCTTGCCACTTGTTTTGACCAATAGGATGTGGCAGAAGTGATGTTGTACAACTCCTGAAACCTGGGCCTTAAGAGACCTTGCAGCTTCTGCTGTCACCCTTCTAGAACCCTGAGATGTCCCTGCTGTCAAGAAGTCCAGTGTTGCCTATGGGAGGAAGAGAAGGCATGTCGTGGAAAGCTGAGGCATCAATTACCAGACACATAAATGAAGCCACTGGGCTCTCTAGCATCGATCAAGCTGTCAAATGACTGCAGCTACATGAGTGACCCCAGGCAAGACCAGCAGAAGAACCACCCAGATTGCCAGTCCAGCAAATGAGGAGACAATAATAAATCATTGCTGTTTGGGGGTGGTTTGTTTCTCAGCAATAGGTACCTAAAAAATTCTCTCAAAGTCCCCAGGAACAAATTGCCTTAGGCAAAAATAGCTCACACAGGCAGAGAAGGCAGCTGTGTCCTCCTCACTGTTTCTCTTTCTCCTAGGCCCACAGCTCAATCTGGGTCTCAGGTAGTCAAAATTCTGAGGTCAGTAAAATGTCTTGGGCCCATTTGGTTCTTGTTAAGCATTCTTCTTTTCCCTCCCAGGAGCTTCTGTCCTCCCCACTGCAACTTCTAAAATTCCAGGGCCCCCAGGGGGGTAGTTAGTCACCACCAACCTTCTGCCAGGCAGGACACCATGTTCCAAGAAGGCCTCCTCTTCTGGTCCACAAAAACTTTTCTTCCCTATATACCCTGCTCCCACCTCTCAGTCACAGGGGAAATGGCTCAGATCTGTTGATTTACTAAGGTGTGACTGACTGATAAAATGTTTCAACAGTATTTATTAATGATGATATTGTGAGAATCCTGTGTACCTTAGGCATATACCATTGCTAAATTTACACTGACCAGGTAACAGGGACACGGAAGGAAAAAGAATCAGAGCTATGAAGGGATTTGCCTGAGGGCACAGAGCTCAGAAAGACAAAGCTCAAGTCTTTCAGACTCAGAAGAGAGTGTTTTTCCAGTATTTAACATCACCTGAACTATAGGTGTGACCTAGGATACCTAATTTCAGAAACTGTGCCAGGGAAAGGAAGAAGGTCACTGGAGCATGTTTAGTCATTCAGTAAATGTTCGTGTGCTCACTGTCTGTAGGGCACTGTCTTAGCCATAGAGCTATATATAAGAATTACCGAGGATTTCTGAGCAAGTGATCTCATGATGATATTCTAGTACCCTGGAAGATCACTCTTCCAATAACCTAGGTGAAGGGATCAGAATATCAGGTACGCAGCTAGGAGGCTACTTCAGTGCCTGAACAGGCAGGTTAGAAAGTTGAGAAGCTGTTCGCCGGGTGCGGTGGCTCATGCCTATAATCCCAGCACTTTGGGAGGCCAAGGCGGGCGGATCACAAGGTCAGGAGATCGAGACCATCCTGGCTAACATGGTGAAACCCCGTCTCTACTAAAAATACAAAAAAATTAGCCGGGCATGGTGGCGGACACCTGTAGTCCCAGCTACTCAGGAGGCTGAGGCAGGAGAATGGCGTGAACCCGGGAAGCAGAGCTTGCAGTGAGCCAAGATCACACCACTGCACTCCAGCCTGGGTGACAGAGTGAGACTCCATCTCAAAAAAAAAAAAAAAGAAAAAAAGTTGAGAAGTTGTTTGGAGGCAAAAATTCACAGAATCATATTTATGTTTTGAGAGATGGGATTTACAACCTGCTCTCCCTGATGACATATAATAACAAGCCTTTGTTATGAACAGAGTCAGGCCAAGCTCTAGAATCAGACAGAAGTGGACTTGGATTCCTGTTTCTTCAATAGCTGTATAACTTTGTCCAAAATTTTGTGCTTTCTAAATCTCAATTTCCCCATATGTAAAATGGGTCTCATAACGATACCAGCCTCAGAAGATGGTTCTGAGTATTGAACATCATCGCATAGGCAAAGCACTAAGTTTGTGCCTGATTTATAAACATCCAGCAAGTGGTAGTTATTTTCACTGTTGCTCTGCTTGTATATGAATGTTTTCCCCACTTGCAAGCTTTTGCTGTGTGTCCATGTCCTCTTTGCTTTACCTTCATTGATGTGGTGTCATTGGGGTGTGTTTGAATGATTGGTCTGGCATTGCAGGGCCTTTGAGAAAACTGCATAAATATAATCTTAGGTGCTCCCAACTTCCACGCATTTTACCTGTTGGTCTGACTGTGATTTTAAGAAGTCTTACTAAGTATCCAGCATTACCCTTGGGTCTGTATGACACATATTTTGATTTAAGGAACTCAATTATCTGAGAAACTCAAGACATCTCAGGTTCTGGAAAATTGCCTCAAGGGATTAACTGGTTTAATGGGGGAAGGTAGCAATCCTATTCCCTCCCACTGCACACTCCTCTGAAATATCAAAGTTTTTCCCAGTGTTTCAATTGAGTCATATGTCAAGAAAAGCACATTGCATTCCTTTGACATAAGACAAATGCCATATGTTAAGTTTATTTTTAAATGGTGGATAAGAACGGAGAAACCATGTTCCAGTCTGAGAAAATATTGATGCTGTGGTGTTGGTGAGGCAGGTTATGGTTTAATTCTTACCTGTGGATTAAAGAATGAAAAATGAACCTACATCCATGGGCTGACATCTGTGTAAATGGAACGTAGGGATGGAGGCCTGCCTGCCTGCCTTATGTTCTTAGTAAATACTAAAAGGCTTGAAATCTTTCCTAAGCCTAATAACATTGGCACAGCTGGGGCCCAGATGCACCGCAGGGTGGGTGGAAGGTCTTGGGTAGGGGAGACAAAGCAGAAGTGAGACGATGCCTTGGAGTGTAGGGACGTGGGAAGAAATAGTGGGAAAAGGCTGCTTTTACCCAGAATTTTCCTTATGCACAATTAGAAAGTGGATGAAGTTGGAGTTTGAGCTGTGCCTTGTTGTGCTGGACGCCTGTTAACCTCCACAAGGATGGCGTCATGTTCAAGAGGCCAAAAAGACTTGAGCCAGCAGACGAGACACAGGGTTTTATTAGTGGGAAACTTACACAGGGACGGTCCAGTGGCGGCAGACTGGGCAGAAGAACCACAACTGCTTGCAAAAAGCATGCAGTTTATATAGCATTTTCAGTTAGCACCCTCTGCCTAACAACCTCCACCTGGCAACCTTCAATGAACCCAAAACAAAGGGCCCGGATCTCCTGTACAGCTTACATTCCACAGGGTGGATCCAAGGGCTTCAAATGTGCTTCACAGACAAGGAACAAATCTCCCAGGTGGCTCCTCCTGGATTCCTTAGCTCGGAACTCCAGACACACATTCAGGTGCCATATAGGGTCATTTTCAGGGTAGGCTTAAGCAAGTTATTGCCGTCAGGTGCATCTGCCATACATCCCTCCACCCGTCCCCTTTCTGGCCATCCTACCAGCTCACTCCCCATTCTATGATCCACCCCCACCCTTCTCAATATTTACAGTGTCTCTTAATACGATCATGAGGGAAGTCTGGAAGTATCTCTTGAATCTAAAAATGCAGATGCCCCACATCTCATATGTTCCCATCTTGGCACCATCCTATCTGCACCTCGGCAAGGAGATTTGGTCTCATGTTTGTCACTGCAAGCAATTGAAACAACCGGAATGTCTGGCAACAGATGAAATGAGGCATGGTAATTTTGTATTGATTCTGAGATATCTTGTTTGTAAAATGGGACTAATATTGGCTGCTTATTTCATGGGGTTCCTTGAAGATTAAATAATAACAGTTCTTGGCAAACAGCAGTCTATAAATTTTAGCTACCTGTATGATTATTCTACTTCTTGCTACTGCATGGAATACTGTGCAGCTGTTTTTAAAAATGATCTGTGTTCTTCTATAGTAACAATGATATTAAGGGCAAAAGAATGGAAATGAAAACAATAAGCACAGTGTACCATTTTTATTTTTATTCAAAACAGCACCAGTTGCCTGCCAAGAACACACTTGCCCAGCTTATCTCATTTTTGCCAGCCTCTCAGACATTCAAGAGGAACTGGAAAATAAAAAATGTATGGGAATAGCATTTATATGTTTAAATAATTCTTTACAAAACAAAATTATACAGTTTTTGGATATACTTACGTGTATAAAAACATAGCAAACTCTCAGCAAAAATACAGATCAAACTCCTAAAGAAGTAAAGTGAGATCAGGCACAGTGGCTCACGCCTGTAATCCCAGCACTTTGGGAGGCTGAGGCAGGTGGATCGCTTGAGGTCAGGAGTTTGAGACCAGCCTGACCAACATGGTGAAACCCTGTCTCTAACTAAAAATATAAAACTTAGCTGGGCATGGTGGCGTGCACACATAGTCCCAGCTACATGGGAGGCTGAGGCAGGAGAATTGCTTGAACCTGGGAGACGGAGGTTGCAGTGAGCTGAGATGGCACCACTGCACTCCAGCCTGGGCGACAAAGCAAGACTCCATCTCAAAAAAAAAAAAAGAAGTAAAGTGGATGAAATTTGGGGCTTTTTGTGTTTCTTTAATCTCTCAAAAAATTGAGGGGGTGTAGGTTGGGGTTAGAGGAAGGAATGATTTCAGTCTCATTCTTAATGGTCTTCATTTTGTATAGGAATTTATACTCATACACCTGTTACTTGTGCTATCAAAAAATACTTTAAAGGAGAAGGAGCAACCCATGCTCAGGTATTCACTTTTAACCAAGTCAGGTGTTTGTTCTTGAGTAGGCGTGACCTGAATCTTACAATCTCAGAAGAGGAGGGCCCCGCTGGGACTTTCTAGAACAGGTGTGTGATCTACATGCAAGGGAACCGAGGCAACTAGCTTAAGGACACATAGCAGAGGCAGCAGGGAGGGAAGAGGGGAGGGAAGGAACAGGTGGCTGGCTTTGGGGTGGGGAGGAGTCGTTGGATAAAAACTAGCTAATGTTGCAGAGCAGCTAAGGTTAAGGGGGCCTGAAGGCTGGAAGAAAGGAAGATGAACTAGAAGGATGTTAGAAGTTTTATGTAGCCGAAACACACAAAAGGAAAAATGTAGCATGCAAGTTTCTCAGGCTTTTCTCTTCCCACTGCTTACTGAGTGGCTTCTGGGTTTGCCTGCTCAGCCTCTAGGGCCTTTGGTTGTGTTAATGCTGGGAATAGCAGGAAGATAATTTAAAACTATCCAGAAAATCTTGACATCTTTACATTAGAAAAGACCAAGAACCTCATGAAAGAAAATACCAGATCCAAAATGTCAAAAAACATCTAGAAAATCTTGAAATCTTTACATTACAAAAGACCAAGACCCTGATGAAAGAAAATACCGGATCCAAAATATCAAGGGTCAGGAGTCAAGAAAGAACCATGCTAGAGGGAGTCTGGAAAGCGTGGAGGTTTTAGGGAGATTCAACAAGAGTTGGCTGCACTCCAGAAACAATGGACTAAAAGGCAGAAAAGAGAACTTTATAACATTTCTGTGAGTTAAAAATGTAATCCCCTTTGCTCATTCTTTCTTGAGATTTCAGTAAAAATTTAAATTGTTCTTCAATATTTTCTGGATGTCAAACTTCACACTGTATTGAATGGGACAGTAGAAGAAGTTCCTAAGATGGCACTAAAAATCACCACTGCTGATGGAACTGGAAGGAGATAAACAACACTCTGAAATGCCAAGTTAGTATTAAGAGTATTAGAAACAGGCCCTCTCTCCGAATTGTATCTCCCAACCGTCTTCACTCCTTGCTCTCATCCCTTTGTTTCTCAGGCAAATATAAAAGTGACACAGTGGTCATATAAAGTCCACAATTGAAACCACTTTTTTTCCAATGTGATTTTTAGAAAGGATTTCATAACAGCACCATTTGCCTACCAGGAACACACTTTCCCAACTTTTGATTCTCATCTCCATAAGCCTTTGAGACTTTCAGTGAAACTAGAAAATGGAAATATGTAAAAACAGCACGTCAAATCATCGCAACTTGGAAGAATAAAATATTCTCTCTCTTTGTTTCTCTCTCTCTCTCTCTCACACACACACACACACACACACACACACAAACGTGAGGAAGGGAAGAAAAACTAACTCATGTCCTCCGTTTGTGCTGGCAGAGTACCAGGTGGGGATGCTTAGGGACTTACTAAATGTGGTGCCCTGTTGAAAGCGTAAGGTTTTTCTACTTTGTTATAAGCAGCCACTGCAGAGCATTGGTTTATCCGCCCTTGGTGACCCTAGCCTGGTGAATGGGTTTTCTGTACTGCATTTTCCAAACAGATCAGAATATGGAATATGCATTGACGTTTATGTGCCAAAAATTACCCGGGTGGCACCTTCCTATAAGAATGGCAATGATTCTCCTGAATCCCGCACACATTGAATGAAGAATAAACAACCTTGTTGAAAGAGTCTACATGACCTGGAATGCTAAAAAGCCTTTGGTTTGCTTGCTGTAGTGCAAAAATATGAGAAATATTTAATCTTTAAAAATACACAGTGGTATCATAATTTTGCTGCAGGTTCAAAGGCAACACAATATAACTTAGGGCATTTAAAATGTAATGTCTTTGTATATTTTCAAATGCAAACAGCAGAGAGTTTGATAAATAGCTAGAGAGCACCAGACCATATCTTATCCTTATAAAAGTGTCTCCTGTGAATGTTCACTGTATCTCTCAGAACATTCTTAATATGCTCCATAGCTGAATGTGCAGACAGCAACTCTATAGAAATGTATACACCTACTTGGTGTGCGGTCTATGTCAATTCCAAGTGAAGCTTATATAAACTTCAGATGCCCAGACTTTTGCTTTTGGAAACACATCTAAATGTTTATAATTTTCTAGATCTCTTCTATACCCAGGGTTTTAAAAATTTTATTTTTGACACAATATTCCTGTTTTTTTAAATAATCAAACCAAGTTATTTATAATATATCTTGATCTGTTTTAATCCGTGTTTGATGTTTAATTGTGTATTTAAAACTATATGAGTTTTATATCATAAAATTGATATATGGTCATTATAAAATGGAATTCGTATAGTGTATGTTTAATTCAACTACAAGTAACAAAGATGTAAATATGGGGATTTATTGGCTCTTATAAAGCCTGGAACCAGGAACCAGGCAGCAGAGCAGCACTATCTGATAGAACTTTCTGTGATGATGGAAATGTTCTATTATTTATCTTGTCCAGTTTAGTAGCTACTAGTCACAGGTAGCCATTGGGCACTTTAAATGTGGCTTAGTAGGGGGGAAGAATTAAACTTTTTATTTTATGTTATTTTAATTAATTTAAAACATTCATATGGGGCTACTGCTACTATCATAGCAGACAGCAAAAGTGGTAGCAGGTTGGTAGGAAGGAGACTCATGGTCCTTCATCCTAGTGTTCTCCCGTCCATGGCTTCTGCCCTCCAGATCGCCTCATGGTCCAAGATGGCTGCCGGGACCATACCAGGAATCCACATCCCAAGCAGCAGAAAGCAACATAGGCAAAAGGGCAAATCCCTTCCCTTTCTAGCTGTCATATACCACACTTCTACTTGCCTAGAACCTAGTCTTATGACTACACCGAGCCATAAGGAGTCTGGAAAATATTTGGGGTTTATTTTCTGTGTGTATTTTTTTGTTCTGTTTTGGTTTGATTTTGTTTTCTTTTTTGACTGAAGAAGGGATTCGAGGGCAGGTAGTTCACAGTCCCTGCCACAAAAAATTGCACAGTTCATCATTCCCTTCCATTCCTCCGACTCCCAACCCAAACCCATTGCTAGTCTTCAGAGATAACTGCCATTAATAACATTGGATGTAACCATCTGGCAAATTCATTTGTACACAAACACATACTGTTTTTACATTATGCGTTATTTACAATGTATCTTGGATGGCTTTCGATGATAGTATATATAGATCTACATAGTTCTACTTCATTCAATAGACAATAAATGCCATGAGGGCAAGAACTGGGCCTGCTGTATTCATCTTTGTGCCCTACATATAGTAGACATTGAAAGAAATCAGCACCATTGTGTCTCAATTTATGGATATACCATAATTTATTTAATCCGTTCTTTTCTCCTAACCCTCCAAATAACAAATCCTCCCGAGAAAAAACAACTTTGCTTTATTCTTTGAGAACTCTGCAGCATTAACTAAATTGGCTATGCCCCTGACAATCTAATTTTCTAACTGTCTTTCCAATTAACTGCAAAAATGGATTGTCTCCGCTCTTTTGTGATTTGATTCCATTGCTATAACAACTCAAAAATATGTATCCATGTATCTGTTACTCCAGCCATGAAGATATGTGTGGATTTAGAGGGAGCACCAGCTAAGGAAAAATCAAACTGTTTAAAAATTCTCTTAAGAAAGGAAATAAATCACTTCTTTGTGTTTTCCAGACATGGCCTAGTACAGATATATTCTACAACTGGAGAAAAATGGTTATGATTAAGGCTTAGAAGTGGAGTGCAGTGAAGGAACTTTAGGGAAGCCTGACAACCACCCCCTCTGCTGATCCCTGTGGAATTTTGCATGGATAATGAGTAAAAAGTATAGCTGAAGAAACACTGAGAGACAGTTTGGCAAACAGGAAAGAAGCAAGAACCCCTGACTTTATTTTCTTATCATTCAAAGGGTGACAGTGTGCCTTGCATCGTGTCCAGCGTCATGGTGTGAATTCAATGAAATCATCAATGTACTCACCTACCATATGTTGCCTGGCACATAGCGGCACTCACACAGTCAGAGCTGTATATGTGGAAAATATTCACGTGTTTCCCACATACTGGAATGGGTCCTAAGAACCACTGAGTCCATTTAAGGAGAGAGATTTTTTTTTCCTTTTTTGAGACAGAGTCTCACTCTGTCACCCAGGATGGCATGCAATGGCGCGATTATCGGCTCACTGCAACATCCACCTTAGGGAAAGAGATCTTTTTGCAACAGTCTCTACCATAGCGAGTAACTGAGACTGTTAGAGCCTGCAATGTAGCATATTTTCATTTCTGTATAAAGGCATCCTTACTGATACATAGTCCATACATATTTGGGTATCTCCTATACTAATCGATTAAGGCATTCTTGATACCTAGAGGACATAAAGACCAGCACAATATGCAGGACAACGGCAATCCACTAGACCAGAAGGAAGCTCCATATTACAGACACCAGGAAATGTTTCTAAACCAGAGATTTCCCTCAGTCATCTGCACCAGAAATCCTTAGAGCTGCTAGATAAAATGTAAATTCCTGGGGCCCAATTAAACATGCAGAATCAGAATTCATAGGGGTGAGGTCTACAGGCCTCCAATTTAACAAGATGACCAGGTCATTTTTGTGCATACGAAAATTTAAAAATCATTGTTCAAGAAGGACTTAAATTGAATAACAATAACTAAATCGAATAACTGGATGCTTTTCAGAACCTGTCTTGTTGAAGTGACACAGCTGACACAGTAGAATACAAAGAGGAGTAACACAGGTACCCTCTCCTCAAGAACACAGTGTCATGAGCACAGAGTAGAGATGAGTAGGAGGAGAAACAGCAGAAAGGAAGGAGGGATTAACCCTTTAAGACATTGCTAGGGGAAGTTTAAAGAACAGGTGATATCTGAGCTAGGCTTTGAAGGCTGAACAAGAGTTCACCAAGTTGCCAAGCTGGCATAATACATAGTCTAGGGCAGTACTTCTCAGATGTTACTGCATATAGGAATTGCCTGGGGGAGCCTGTTAAAATGCAAGCTCTATTTCAATCAGTCTGGGATAAAGCTGCCAGATGGTGCTAATGTTCCATGGACCACATTTTGAGTAGTAAAGCTCTAGAGAAAGAAATGGCATAGTGATAATGAATCAGACAAGTGTTTATTAGTATGTTCTCATGCTACTAATAAACACATACCCAAGACTGGGTGATTTATAAAGGAAAGAGGTTTAATGGACTCACAGTTCCACATGGCTGGGGAGGCCTCACAATCATGGTGGGAGGCAAAGGAGGAGTAAAGTCACGTCTTACATGGTGGCAGGCAAGAGAGCACGTACAGAGGAACTGCCCTTTATGAAACCATCAGATCGCATGAGACTTATTCACTATCATGAGAACAGCACGGGAAAGACCTGCCCCCTGTGATTCAATTATCTCCCACCAGGTCCCTCCCATAACATGTGGGAATTATGGGAGCTACAATTCAAGATGAGATTTAGGTGGGGACACAGCCAAACCATACCAGTTGCCATTCTTCTGATAGTGAGGCAGGAATTACATCGTTTGTTGCAACCTTTTTGACTTCTCTTATGGAGAACCAACTGACCTCTTCCCTTCTACTCAGGAATATCATTAACCATCATTAAATAAATACACCCCTTAGGCATCTCACCCTAGACCCTGCTACATGGAGTTACCTGAGGAAAAAGCAACTCAATCTAAAACCAATATCAGCAATTCTAAGCATTCAGTAAACTGGCCAGTACATTTTAGTGGTTATTGTTTTACATCTATTTTCCTGTGTCTTTCCTGTTCTGCCCTTCACCTCAGCCACAGATTTACTTCTTTTTTTATTGCATCCTCAAATTAAGGAACAACAGATACTTTCTCCAATACAAATTCTCAGTGCTCCCCAGGTCCCACCTGTATACCACACCTCGGGGAAGCTGCCAGAGATCGACTCTCTCGTTGTCTTTGTTATGTTCTAAGAAATTCCCCTACAATTACAGCTCTAAGCTTAACCTTTCTCCTGGACTCTAGACTGTCCTGCCAATAGAGAATACGGTGAAACAGTATGGAACATACACAGTGGAACAGAGGACGCTGATGGAACAGTGTTTATAAGCACAAAGTTTGGAAGTACGGAATCCTAGATAAAATCCTGGCTCTGGAATTAACTGCATGACCTTCTGCAAATTACTTCACCTCTTTGAGCCTCGGTGTCTTCACATATAAAATGAGAATAATAAAAGCCCTTATCTCATAGTATTTCTGAAAGGGTTAAAAAAGCAAACCTAAGTAAAGAGCCCAGTACCTGGTTTGTCAGAGTTTTTTAAAATGAAAGTTGTAGCTGTCATCATAATTAGACTCACTCTCCCTACTGTATAACCTCCACCATCACCTCCATTTCAGTTCCAAGCCCTGTACTGACCCAGATGCCCAATTCACACACCTGAACACCCTGCACCCATCTGCCTTCACAGTCCCTTCTATTACCCATAGATACTATGTTTTTTTGTCTGAAGCCATTTTCTGCTTGTGTATTTCTTCTAAAAGACTCAATCTTGTTTGCAGAGAAGGACAAATACACCCACATAACCCACGTTTGCTCTCTCACCATGTTTTATTATAAGCCTTGTGGACAATCTCGACAGGCGAGGGAAAAGGCAACCTAGGAGAAAGTGTTCCTGGATGCACTTGCCAAGCCGAGGTGTGGCCATGACAACCTGTGCACACACGTGGATACCACTGAGATTTTTCTCTTTAGGATTTTGGCTTGCTTAACTACTTATCATGTCTAATCTGTCTCATATATTTGAATGAATTAACTACTGTTCTGTGTCCTGCAGTGCACTTGCATATTGCCACAATGACAGGCATTCCAACCTTTTGAAGGTTTGCTACTTATATCAAGATGGACTGAGTACATTTAAGCTGAATCTTGAAACACTTAGTTATCCCATCTATTGTGAAATCAGTTCGCCCTTCCACGCTTAACTCTGTAAATGTCTCAATTCATCATATCTGGAGATTCAATGTAGCACATGTGTTGGGAAGGAGAGTTTTTTCTTTGTGTAGTGTGTTGTCTTTTGTCCTGGAATAGGACAATGGGTAAGCAATGGATTATCAGAAGAAGCGAGAAAACTGACTTCCAATTAGTTTTCTTCCTCGAAGTGATTTAGGAGAGGTGAAGTTTACTTCCTAAGCTGGTATTTTTCAAACTTTCAAAGATTGATTCATTCGAAAAAATGTTCCTGTGTGCCTCCTATGCATGTGAACAGGATACGCTAGGGATACACTGATCCCAGCGCACCTCCAGGATTTCTCTGTACAAAGGTCCATGGGCAGCATCTGACTGGAATGGAGAGAGCCATGGCACCTTCTACAAAGCCTTATGTGTACAGCAAGGGTGTGCACCAAAGGATGCTGTTTCTCCTTTAGTTTTTTATTTGAGGCAATTTGGGGTGAACGTCCTGATCAGCATCATTTCAAATCCATTTTCCTACTCTGAGCCTTAGAAGAGGGGCTGAAGCTACTCCTTGGCTCTGCTACTAATTGTTAAATGAAACAAACATGATGCCTCCCATCACGAGGGGGTTACAGTCTAGTGAGGGGAGAAACAGACAATGAATAAGGAAAGAAACAAAAAAATGAATAAAGACGGCAAGAAGTGTTATTAAGGAGATGAATAAGGTAGTGTGATAGAGAATAATGAGGAAGACCAGGGCAGGTGACATGTAAGGAGAGATTTGAAAATGAAGCATCAGGCATACAAAGAACAGAGGAACAGGTCTGTGAGCAGGTAGAAGGCACATGAGCCTAGAGGTGAGAGTAGAGTTGTGCCTGCAGTGTGGGATGCCGGGGATGAATAGCACTAAATGAGGTTGGAGAGGAGGACAGAGCCACATCCCACAAACTCCATTTAAGTAATGGGTTTGTGTGTTATACCAAGTGTAATAGAAAGCCACTCAAAGATTTTGCAGAGCAGGACTCCTCCCTTTTTTATTACGTGAAATCTTACTTGTAAGACCAATATTTTAAATGATTAAAGCGGACCAACTCAGATTGAAGCAAAGATGGGGATGCAGAGCTTGCCAAAGAGGTGTCCTCCTCCCAGGCTCACTCCTGAGGCACCTCCCTGAGCCGTTAGCTCTCCAGGCCACAGTTAGCTCGCCATTCTAGGCAAAGGGGAGCCAGAGCTGATATTTAAGGCAGATAATGATTTCAACTAGGGGAGAGTGAAAAGAGTGGCTCAGGACCTAGAGTCACCCTCCTCTGGAGAAAACAGATTTGAAATGATGCTGATCAGGGCAGTCACATGATTTCTGTTAGCATTGTTCAGCATCCCAAGCCAGGATTCGAGAAAGTGGACAGCTGGAGTTGGGTAAGACAGTTGCAACCAGAGCTCTAAGATGTTGGTTATAGGTCGTAGTTTGCTAGGAAAGAAGAAAATAACTCAGGGGAAGATTGGAGGGAGAAAGTCAAGGAAACAGAGACCCCAGGAGATCAAAGAGAAGATTAGCTGGGCAAGTGCGAGGAAAAAGCAGAAGAGAGTGCCAGGGGTATTGGGTAGAGATGTTTTGGGTGACAGGATCCAAAATGCAGCTTGTGACTGGGAGTGGTGGCTCACACCTGTAACTACAGAGCTTTGGGAGCCCAAGGCAAGAGGATCACTTGAGGCCAGGAGTTTCAGACAAGCTTGGGTAACATAGCAAGACCCCATTTCTATTAAAAAAATTTTAAAAATAGCTGGGTGTGGGGATGCATGCCTGTAGTCCCAGCTACTCAGGATGCTAAGGCAGGAGGATGGCTTGAGCCCAGGAGATCGAGGCTGCAGTGAGCTATGGAGTACCAGTCCACTCCAGCCTGGGCAACAGAGCAAGACCTGGTCTCAAAAAATAATAATTTTAAAAATAAATAACGAAACAAGAGAGAAAAAAACAGGCTGGGCACGGTGGCTCATGCCTATAATTCCAGCACTTTGGGAGGCCAAAGTGGGTGGATCACTTGAGGCCAGAAGTTCGAGACCAGCCTGGCCAACATGGTGAAATGCCTTCTCTACCATAAATACAAAAATAAGATGGGCATGGTGGCATGTGCCTGTAGTCCCAGCTACTTGAGAGTCTGAGGTATGAGAACCACTTGAATCACAGAAGCTGTAGTGAGCCAAGATTGCGCCCCTGCACTCCAGCCTGGGCAAAAGAGCGAGACTCTATCTCAAAAAAAAAAAAAAGAAGAGGAAAAAAAAAACAAAAAACAAGTCGTAGTGTGCTAGGAAACTACGTGCATTGCTACGTGCATTGCTAGGAATCTTGTGCATTACTAAGACAAGGGCAGTTAAAGTTTGCTGGAATGTAAGAGACCCAGGAAGTGTGAAGTCATTGGCTGGCTGAGCATTAGGAGTGCTGAAGTCATGGAGGACACGGTAGGAAGGATGGACAGAACTGCAGACTGGGTATGGATGAGAATTCATCAATATATCATGGTGACAACAGTGGGGAGAGGGTGATAGAGCTGAGTTACAGAGTCTTAAAGAGTAAAGCTTACTTGTTTTAATTTAATCAGTATTTCAGACACCCAAAAGTGTATTTAAAAAGGTATTTATTATCCTTTATATCTATCACTCAGCTTAAGAAAGCTTTATACCAACACTATCGCAGCCCCTTGTGTAAATCCTCACGTATTTGTTCTCCTTTCTACTCTCACCAATATAACCACTGTTCTACTATGATGCTTATGATTTCCAAGCATTGCTTTACTTTTTTACTGTATATAAAGTTTCCTTAAATGAAGCTTTGTTTTCTGTGTTTTTAAATGTTGTGTAAATGATACACTATGTATTTGTCCACAATATGCTTTTTCTTTTTTTTTTTTTTTTTTTGAGACACAATTTCGTTCTTGTTGCCCAGGCTGGAGTGCAATGGCGTGATCTCACTTCACTGCAACCTGTGCCTCCTGGGTTCAAGCGATTCTCCTGCCTCAGCCCCCTGAGTAGCTGGGATTGCAGGCATGTGCCACCATGCCCAGCTAATTTTGTATATTTAGTAGAGACAGTGTTTCTCCATGTTGATCAGGCTGGTCTCGAACTCCCGACTTCAGGTGATCTGCCTGTCTCGGCTTCCCAAAGTGCTGGGATGAGAAGCGTGAGCCACTGCACCTGGCCCACAATTTGCTTTTATCATTCAACAGTAAATTATATAATACATAAAATATTTACTTATATAACATATATATACTATATATTAAATAATATAGTATATATAATATATAATACAAAAGATAGATATAATACAAAAGATAGCAAAAAGAAAAATTTTTAAAAAGTTTAAAAATGCATTCGCCACATATATATACATATACACATGTATATATACATATATAATATGTATATATTGTATTATATATGTATATATTGTATTATATATTCTACAATATATACATATATATACATATTCTATAATATGTATACATATTTTAAACATTATATATACTCTATGTATTAGGGAAAATAATGTGTATATATATTCGGGAAAATAATGTGTATATTTTATACATTATATGATTCATATATACTATATAATGTATAAAAGTACATATTACATAATAGGTATATACTATATATAATATACTATATAATAATATAGTATATTATATATTATATATAATATACTGTATAATAATATAGTATATTACATATTATATAATATACTATAGTATATTATATATTATATATAATATATAGTATATTATATATAGTATATTATTATATAGTATATACATATTATATAATGTATACATATTACATAATATTATATACATATTATATAGTATATTATATGTAATATATGCATAATTATATATATTATATTATATATAGTATATACATATAATATAATATAATTATATTATATATTTATAGTATTTTATGTATATTATATAAATTATATATAGTACTATATATAATTATATAGTACTATATATAATTATATAGTACTATATATAATTATATATAGTACTATATATAATTATATATAGTACTATATATAGTATATATAATTATATATATACTATATATAATTATATATAGTATATATATAATTATATATTATATATGTATTATATATAATTATATATTATATATGTATTATATATAATTATATATTATATATGTATTATATATAATACATATAATATATAGTATTATATATAGTATTATATATTATACATATAATATATGTATTATATATTATACATATAATATATGTATTATATATTATACATATAATATATGTATTATATATTATATATTATATATAGTATTATATATATAATATATATTATACATAGTATTATATATATAATATATATTATACATAGTATTATATATGTAATATATAATTATACATAGTATTATATATAATATATAATATATAGTATTATATATAATATATATTATATAGTATTATATATAATATATATTATATAGTATTATATATAATATATATTATATATAGTATTATATATAATATATATTATATATAGTATTATATATAATATATATTATATATAGTATTATATATAATTATATATAGTATTATATGTATTTATAGTATAATTATACTATATATTATATAGTATATACATATTATGTAATATGTATCTTTATACATTATATAGTATATATGTATCATATAATGTATAAAATATACACATTATTATTCTGAATATATATACACATTAATATAGTATATTATATTGTATATAATATTATATATAGTATTATATATTATATATAGTATATACATATTATATAATATATATTATATATTGATAGTATTATATATATTATATATAGTATTGTATATAATTATATATAGTATTATATATATTTATAGTATAATTATAATATATAATATAGTATATACACATTATGTAATATGTATTTTTATACATTATACAGTATATATATGTCTTATAATGTATAAAATATGCACATTATTTTCCTGAATATATATATACACATTATTTTCCCTAATATATATTGTATATATAATGTATACAATATGTATATATATTATAGAGTATGTATATATTATTATAGAATTTGCATATATTATACAATATATGCATATTATATATGTATATATGTATGCGTATATGTACATATATGTGGCAAATGCATTTTTTAACTTTTTAAAAATTTTTCTTTTTGCTATCTTTTGTTGAGCCTATTTTCTTAGTTATATACATATTCTATAATATGTATATAAAAATATGTATGTTATATATCATATGTATATCTTTCATATATAAATATATACAGTATACATTAATTATAATATATATGATATAAATTATACATATTTTATATTTATATATTGTATAGTGTACATATATTAAGTATGTAAAATATATTAAGTATATGTAAGTATAAATATATATCAAGTATACACAAAGTATGTATACATATATCAAGTATATAATATATAATACATACAATATATCATATATAAAAATATGTAAGGTATATATACATACATATATGTAGAGGGAGAGTTCACGTTCAGTGCTGCATAGTTTTTTATTGTGTTAATATGCAATTTATCCTTCTTCCTCTTGGAGAACATGAAGTCATTTCTAATGTGTCTCATTTCAAACACTGCTCCAGTGAACATCTTTGTATGTATCTTCATGTGTGTCTGGGTGAGAGCTGCTCTGGACTTACCTAGCTGTGAAACTCTTGGCCATAGTGTGAGGGCTTCTTTAGCATGTTTAGATACTGCCAAATTGCTCTTTCGTGTAGTTATAAACATTTATATTCTCTCCAGGAGTCTAAGTTTCCATTACTCCATATCGTCATCTCCACTTGATATTATCCAACTTCTTAATAGGGTGTGAAATTATATTTACTAAGGTTTTGGCATCTACTTCCCTAATTACTAGTGTGGTTGAGAATCTTTTCATATTTTTGTGGGTATTCATGTTTGTTGGTCTGTGAATTGCTTCAACGTATCTATTACCCATTTTCTGTAGATTGGTGTTATTTTTTAATTGGTATATAGAACCTCGTTATATATTCTAGACACTAATTCTGAGTGGCAAATGCATTTTTAAACTTTTTTTAAAATTTTCTTTTTGCTCTCTTTTGTTGAGCCTATTTTCTTAATTTTAATATTGAAAAATGTATCAGGTTTTTCTGTGCTGTATTTAAGAAATCCTCAAAGGAAAAGTTCTAGAATGAGTGTGATCTGGAAGCATCCAAGATAAGTGAGGGAAAAATCTGTCTTTTACTTTTTGTCCTGTGAAGAAAGGTTGAATGACCTCTACTTGAAAAAAAAGATTGCTATTAAGTTTTCTAGGGAAAAGACTGCATTATATAGTGATATTTCATGTCAAGCAAAGAGAATTCTAGAGACTTCAGTAGAAGGGGGTTGGTGGTGGACAGGCAGGACAAGGAATGAAAGAGAAAGGATGACTAAGGCAGAGGTGAAGAAGAAAAGGAAGTGGTTGGAAGGGCTCACTTCCTGGCCAGTGATCATGGATCCCAGCAGCAAAGGGAGGCAAAGTGGAAGAGGAAACTGTTGTAGATCTCTTCAGCCCCTGGGCTCTTTGCAGACTTAAATGTACATGTGAATCACCTAGGGACCTCGTTAAAATTCGTATTCTAATTCAATAGGTCTGGGACCCAAGGCACTGCATTCCTAATGTTAAAATTCATATTCTAATTCAATGGGTCTGGGACTTAAGATACTGTGTTCCTAACAAGCTCCCAAGCGATGCTGATTCTGATGGTGCAGAGCCTATCAAGGTAGTCCACCATCCTTTGCATCCTTCAACAGTGCATTTCACAATAAGCTAAATGGTTTCAGTAAGAGTATTCACAAATAACAGATCAACAAAAATATTGTTTGACCCAGAACATTTCTAGTTTCTTCCAGAGATTTGTACTTTTTTCCTTCTTCCAGTTCCCCGGGTCATCAGACTAAACATCCAAGCATGTGAATAAAAAGGTCGGAGGCCATTGCTTTGATAGGAGACAGCTGGTGCCTGGGCCAGGCGATGAGAACTAGGCTGGGCTGTCTAGGGGCTTTCTGGTGACTGAGGAAGCTGAACTGACTCAGGCTGATGGCACACACTCTCTTAGAAAATGGGAGGAATTGCCTGAAAACTAAGCCTAGGATCCCACAGGGAGGGTAGAAGGGCTAACCTCACTTGACACAATTTATCATATGCAGTTGTTCTAGAAGAGTCAGGCAAATATGACATCCAGGTATCAGGTTATACAATGACTTCTGCTAATTCGAGCACCTAAACTAGCCCAGTTAGTATTCCCATCCTAAGGATATGTTATCATGAATGGTGCCATCTATTTATCTATCTGCCTATCATGGGTCCAATAATCATCTGTCAGTTTATTTTTCCCAGAAATGTATGAACCAATTTTAATCCCAGGGCTTTAAAGAAATGGAGGAGGCTGGGCTCAGTTGTTCACACTTGTAATCCCAACACTTTGGGAGGCTGAGGTGGGAGGATACCTTGAGTCCAGGAGTTCAAGACCAGCGTGGGCAACACAGCAAGACTCCAACTCTAAAAAAGAAGAAGAGGAAGAAGAAGAAGAAGAAGAAGAAGGAAGAGGGAGGAGGGAAGAAGAAAGAAGGAAGAAAAAGAACGAGAAGGAGGAGGAGGAAAAGGAGAAGGAGAGAAAGAAGAGGAAGAGAAGAGAAGAGAAGGAAATTCAAACCCTCATTGAGAGTTTGTCATTTACTAGCTCTATAACCTGGGGGAAAAGGCCACTTTACCTCTCTGAATCTCAATTTCTTCATTCATAAAATGGAGAAAATGATGTTAATATTTTCTAAAGATTGTAGTTTGTGATTTTCCTTTTATTTTGGCTATTTTTAGCTCATTTAAATCAAAATTTCTATAGAGCAGCCATGAACATCCATGTGCTTAGCAAATGCTGAGGTCCTTTAGTCTGACTGAGAAATGAGAGAAAAAAAGAAACCATCTCTTGAAGGAACAGTGGAAATATTGTGGCTTCAATGACACTGCTATAGATCTGTTACCTTGTGGACACAGTCCAAGGCCATTTTGGTTCATCTTGAGGAATGCTCAATCCAAGAACTGTTAGACCTTGTTGGAGCTCAACTCATATAATTTTAAGGTGATTTTGCCTTCCTCCATGAATTTCATTATTTATTACTCTGAATGGCCTAAATCAACTGACATTTTTTTGCTGTGCTGATTGAAGAGGCATCTTTCCATTTGTAAGAGATGTATTGCTTTAGCCATGAATTCTTTTCTCTGAGCTACATTGTATGTTGGTTTTCCCCCAATTTTTTTTCTTTAAAAAAAAAATTTGGGGGTTTCTATCATGTTAGTAGAAAATGGAGATCAAAAGACTTGCACAATGTCTTGAAATACAGTTACTAGGTTTTGTTGTTGTTGTTTTTTATTTTTTTTTCTTCTCATAGTTTTTTTTTTTTTAATTATACTTTAGGTTTTAGGGTACATGTGCACAATGTGCAGGTTTGTTACATATGTATCCATGTGCCATGTTGATTTCCTGCACCCGTTAACTCGTCATTTAGCATTAGGTATATCTCCTAATGCTGTCCCTCCCCCCTCCCCCAACCCCACAACAGTCCCGGGAGTGAGATGTTCCCCTTCCTGTGTCCATGAGTTCTCATTGTTCAATTCCCACCTATGAGTGAGAACATGCGGTGTTTGGTTTTTTGTCCTTGTGATGGTTTACTGAGAATGATGTTTTCCAGTTTCATCCGTTTCCCTACAAAGGATATGAACTCATCATTTTTTATTTTTTTGAACACTGAATCTTGGAGTCAGGGCATCTGAGTTCCTCTTTGTTGTTGCCTCTTTTGCAAAAAGAGAAATGAAAACAAGCCCTTGGAAGACCCTGGGCTCCAGAGCATGGAAAAATTTATTGTCTTGCAGGATCCATGAAGGGTTTCAGAAGTTTGAGATGAGAACAGGAATTCGAGTGGCCTCAAAAATACTCTACTTTCAGGAGGACACTTGGATTCAACTGGGAGGCAAAGGCTGTTTTAAAACAATGAGGGCAACCTTTCTATCTTGCTACCAGTGAGATGTCAGAACTGGTCCTTACCATGGGGGAGGGGAAAAAAAAGACAGAGAAATTCCCTCCGCAAGGACCCAGTGTTAAAATGCTGAGCTGCAATTATACTTCAAGGAGATGCCCAGCTGGAAGTATTTGAAAGGATTTTGACACCCAGTGGAAAACTCCGGAAGGGGTACTGGGGTTAGAGGTCGTGTATGTAGCCTTAACGGCCACCTAGGACAGGGTTGTTTTTCTATCAGCACTTGACAGGTGAGTCGTGGACATCACATCTGCCTCCTGAGGGAGCTGACAAAATGTCAGGGCTCCACGCCCAGCTCAGCTTAGCATCACTCACTGCAGGCCCTTATACAAACAGTTTCCAGTCTCCAGGCCCTTTCTTTCCATTCAGCCTTTTTTAAAGTTAAACAAAGTCACTGACCATCACAAAGAAAATATTTAAAGCATTGTATGGAAAAAAAGGGGTGCAAAATGGGACTGTTTACTTTGCTGTGTTTGGATTATAAACAAATATTCACACCTGTGTTAGGCCTCTGGCTGATGAAGCACCTAGCCAACTATTTGAGACACAGTTTCATACTTTTCATAACTCCAAGTCATTTTAGCATATATTGCCAAGACTGCAAATTAAAACACGAAGAAGAGAAAGACCAGTGTATTCTGTGGGTGATTAACAATGGGAGGAAAATTGCTAAATTGGTGGAACCTCACCACCAATCTGTGATATATTCCATTTCTGCATTCAACAATCTTGCTGGAGGTGGAGTATTTTTAAAGTAACTTTTAAAGAATTGATGGTGCTGATAGATTGCTCCATCACGTAAAGCAAAAATTAGTGGATACCTTTCACCACAGCATTCGTGCCAAGCATTAAAATCGGAACAAAAATCAAAGTCAGGAAAACTAGCATGATCAATTTAGTAAAAAATGTGGTCAGGTCAGCCTCACTAAGGGCAGTTTCTTGTTTTTAACTATGGTCAGCCCAGTAGCATAGTAACTCCATAGTACCCAAATATTGATTGGGTTTCCAACACTCCAAAGTCAGCTGACTACATAGAGACAGCTCCTATCAACAAACAAATGAGGCCTTTGCTGCTTCATTCTGTGCAGTTAAGTGCATCATCTTAAGAGATCTTTAGAAGTAATTACCTGGTTATTTTTAGAGCCACGGGGAGCACTGTTCCCTTGTGCATTTCCCTCACAGATCTGTGTAAAGTTGTTTGCTGGATTTGACTTTCTGGAATTCAGGGTTGGCTCAGGGACCAAGTGAACCGCTTGATAGCTGCCAACTGATAGCCGGACACTGTAGCAAACACAGCCAAAGAGGTTCCTTGCATGATGACTGGGCTCCGTGGGTGGTCCTCGTGTTCACACAACTGATTTGCCCTTTAGAGACCCCAAGCAGCCCCAGAAGCCACTGGAATTTTTGGTGAATATTGAAAAAAATATATATGGAGAGCCGTTTTATTAGATGAAGGCTGGTAGATTTGTATTCAACTTTTAGGCTGAAAATGAGCCCCTGCCATGGATTTTCCTTCTCCTTGTAGACACAGGGTATGCATGGTTACCAATCACAAAGCCACCTTGTGATTGGTCCTGAAGGGTATTTTCATTTTGTTTGAAGTGGCTGGAATATTTATGGACGGAGGACTGTGTGCTGGAGGAGAAATGAGGCCACACACAGAAATGAATGAAGCAGGGATCCCGGCCTGAGGAAGGTTTTCTTCTGTCAGGGAGATGAATCAGACACAGGTGATTTTTAACACCAGAAAGAGCTGTGCAAGTTCTAAAGAGGGTGATGCCTTTCTTTGTGGATAGCAGAAAGGAAATTGATAGAGAAGAGAGATTAGAGTTTCCCAACCTTGGCACTCTTGATATTTTGGACTGGATAATTATTATTTTTTTGTGGGAGGGGGGCTGTCCTTTGGGTTGTAAGACATTGAACAGCATCCCTGGCCTTGATTCACCAGATTCCTGTAGCACACAGACACACAGACTCCCGTTGTGTCGATCAAAAGTGTCTCCAAACATTGCCAAATGTCCCCCGAAGGGGATAGTCACCCCCAATAGAGAAGGGCTAGTCTAAGGTATTGTTTCTGAGAGTTAGACCAAGGGTTAATTGCATCAGAATCACCTAGGTGCTTGTTAAAAACACCATTTCCTAGGCTCAGCCACCGCCCCCCGCCGGCCCCTGATGAATCAATCCATGTCTATAAGTAGGTCCCAGAAGTCTGGCTTTTAGCAAGTTTCTCAAATGAGCATAGCAGTAAAGCTGGCTGCAGGCATATAAGTTTTACCTGTTTGGTAAAATTATCTTTCTGATCAAAGAACAGAGTATCACTAATGCTTTAAGGGAAGTTCTTGGGAACTTGAAGTAAGGTACTCTCATAGATTTGATTCAGGCCTGACTTCCCTGTATTGAATTTTTTTTAATGTCAAGCTATGCTGAAAGGGAGTTCTCCATCTTGACTACATATTAGAATCACTCAAGGAGCTTTGAAAATTGTGGATGCATGAGCTCCACCTCCCAGATAGTCTGATTTGATTCAACCGGGGTATGGTCTGGGCATCAAGATTTCCTAAATCTCGCTGGGAGACTCTAGTATGTTTCCAGCATTGAAAACCACTATCCTAGGCCTGATTCTCAAACTTGAATGTGTTTAAGAATTACATGCAATGCTTACTAAAATACAGATATCTGTCCCCTAATCCCTGCTAGGAACTGAGGTTAAGTAGTACTGAGATGGCATCCAGATACCTTCATTTTTAACAAGCTCATAACCACACACGGTCACATATACTCACACACATCCCCACAGACATACTCATGCACATATATCAGCTACAGAGCCATTTTGAGGACTACCAGGTTACAGTACTTGGGTATTACCTATTATGAAAACAGGAATGATCTCTCTTTTATGAAAGCAGATTGACTCCAGAAGAAGGAGATGAAGAAGCCTAGATTCCATAATGTGGGAGTCCCAGATCCTCAAAGTAAGATGATTCCCCAAATCAAGAAATGAGGATTAGGTAAGAATGTGTAACTGTGGTCTATAAAGGATAATCTTCCTGCCTATGTATTTATTTTTAATACACAGACAACAAATGGAGGCCATTCCTTGTGTCTTAATAGGAAGCAGTCACCCTCGAAAGGAACTAAATCATCACCTTGGATATTGTGGCCAGTCATGAGACATGCATGAGAGCCTGAAGGGGTACGTGCCTCTCATTCCTGCCGGAACCTGGAATCACTCATCCACGTATTCAGAATGTGGGGAGAAACCATTCTATACCCAATCCTCAAGTAGACACGGATGGTACAAAGATTGTTTTAAAAACACAAGTTCCCACTCTGAAGTGGTTATCTAAGTCATCATAAATCCCTCATCAGAAGCTTGCAGAAAACAGACACACACCCGAAAGAAGGCAGGAATGGCCAACAAGTCCAGAATATGTGAGACTTGGAGTCCAGTGAAATTTTTTTTCATATTTTGCTCTTTGCAATGATAAGCTAATGAGCCAAAGTAAGCAGGTCATGGCACCCTCAAAAAGCTTTTCACAGTTTGCTTCTCTTGAGGAGATTGATGTTAAATGTGATGTTCAGCAGTTACCTCCGGCGATGGAAATGGAAGGTGGCAGCCCCAAGACAGCCAGGATCAAACACTGGCCTGGCCTTGCTCATGTGGATGCTGGGCATTCCCTGTTCTCCAACAAGACCAGCTCTTTGGATGCTCACCAAAAACTCAGCTCCCTCTCCCTCTCCAAATTTATTTCACTCAGGCTGGTTGCACATGAAATAATAAACTCTGAGGTTACATGTCCCAAATCACCTGTCTTCTTCATTTCCCTCCCGCTTTGTGGCAGCCCACACTCAGTGTGAGTTTTTTAGAGAGGCGTTTGTAAACCGGGAGCAGTCTGTGAATCGCAGGCCTGCTATGGAGAAGTGATCTATCCCCTCTGAGTTTCATTTTCCTCCTCTGTGGAATAGGACTGATAGGATTGTCAAGAGAATTAAATTCTCCCCACTCATCCCCAATGGGTAGCTCCTCCTTTTATTGAGATTTCACCTTAAATATACTGCCATCAGAGACCACCCAATCGCTTTCTGTCACGTTGCCCTATTTCAATTCTCTCCATAGCGCTTACTATTTTTGTTTGTTTTTTCATAAACTCATTGATTGTCTCAGACTGGAAGCCTTCAGAAAGCAGGAACTCTGTGTAACTTGTTCACTGCTGTATCTTTAGCATGGAGAATAATGCCTGGCACATAGTAGGCTCTCGGTAAATTTTTATTGACTCATATGGGCAAAGAACCTAGTATGGTGCCAGGTACTCAATAGGTGCTTAATAAATGATAATAATTATTATTATTTATAATTATTTTTTGAGACAACACAGGATTTTGATTCAGAGAATCTTACTATATTTATGAAAGCGGTGATAGGGGCTTCATGTGAGAGGTGCCGTGACTAATGAGGCTGGTTACTGATTGGGGGTCAGGGAAGTGCCATGGCAAAATATTTTTGTGTTATTTCTAATACTTTTAGTATCAAATTTAATACAACCTATGCTGTTTTCTCTAATGCTACTAAAACACGATTGCTTATAATTTTTAAATGAATTCTGTCATCGACACAAATGATGTGCCTAGAGACACAAGCGAGCCCTCTTGATTTTTCTCTCTTTATCTAACTTTTCTCCTGCTTCACTGATCTGAGGTTACTGAAAATTGGCTCGTGTTACTTACTTCAAGCAACCCAAAACTAGCCTTATTGATTTTGCTTTCATCTCACCTTGGGGCAAAGAATAGACCCATAAATCTGAACATAAACCAATAAGAATTTTTTCCTGAAGATGATGTTCAAAATCATATCATAAACATACAGTTGTACAAACAGCATGGTAGATTTAGGCAGAAGCAGTTACGTGTGAAGTTTTTTTTTTTTAACTGCTTTATAATTGAAGGGGTTAAAGTAGACAGTTTTAAAGGCTTTTGTGGAAGGCTCTGGGAGTGATCCAACATGGAGTGGTAGCCCACAGGATCTGACAGGGAATGCCATTGATAAAAGTCCAACATGTCTTACTATTTCCTTGGAATAAGAAAGTTAGAACCGAGATAATAACGTGTCAAAAGCCAGAAAAATGGTGCTCCCTTTCTTCATCACAAATGAGTAAACATATCTGATCATTATCATGGCTTGTATGGAACATGTGATCTGTGTCTCCGTTTCACAGCCATTGCACTGTATGTCTAAAGAGGATGCTTGAGTGAACTGCATTCTCAGGGTGATTAGTTGTTTCTACAACTGACAATTACAGCCAGAGTCAGAAACTTTTAGTGACTAGAAATGTAGTTTTCTTCATATTTTCTGTTGTTCAGGTCACCCTATGCCATGTTCAGGTCTTTTTCAGGAAGGACACTTGGACCAAGCAAAAGAAATAACATCGACAACAATAATAGTCACAGCTATTATTTATTGAGCACATACTATGTGCAAGGCCCTGACTAAAGACATTACAGATGTGATCGCACAGTCAAATCTTCTTCCTCTTTTTTCTCTAATAGGAGTGTCAGGAGTAGAATTAATAAAGATCCTCTGCCTAGATGTGTACTTTGTGTAAAGAAGAACCACCTCACATTCATATTAAGAATACGTAGTTCAAAACATTCTCCAAGACATGCTAGGGACTGGGAAGATACACAGATTCAAAGAATATTGTAATAGGCAAGAAGTTTATGTTCAGAAACATTCATGTCGCATTATTTGTATGAGCAAAAATCCAAAGTGGCTATCAAATAAGAGAATGATTTGGTACATTATGGCACATTTTTGTCTGCATACTATGAACTTATTAAAAACCATGTGGATCAATACTAATAGACAGGAAAACATGCTGAGTGAAACAGAAATAGACAAACACACATGCACACACCCATCCCTGTTTATGGAAATTTGTACACATATGGGTAAGGTCAGAGAAACCTTGGGAGATGTTTACTAAATCATTTTATTTTATTTTATTTTATTTATTTATTTTTGAGATGAAGTCTCGATGTGTTGCCCAGGCTGGAGTGCAGTGGCTTGATGTTGACTCACTGCAAGCTCCGCCTCCCAGATTCATGCCATTCTCCTGCCTCAGCCTCCTGAGTAGCTGGGACTACAGGCGCCCGCCGCCATGCCCGGCTAATTTTTTGTATTTTTTAGTAGAGATGGGGTTTCACCGTGTTGGCCAGGATGGTCTCGATCTCCTGACATCATGATCCGCCCGCCTCGGCCTCCCAAAGTGCTGGGATTACAGATGTGAGCCACTGCACCCAGCCGATGTTTACTAAATCATTAATCCTACTCATCTCATGTTAGGGATGGAAGAATGCTGGGTGATTTTTACCTTTCTCTTTGTATTTTCCTACAACTTTTTGAAGTTCTTATAATGAGCCTATGAATGTGTATGACTTTTGAAAAACAGACTTTTTAAAGAGCAGTTTTAGGTTCGCAGCAAGATTAAGCAGACGGTAGAGAGAGTTCCCATATACCCTCTACCCCACTGCCCCATGCACAGTCTCCGCCACCACCAATATTCCCATCGGAGTGGTACATCTGTTCCAATCAATGAACCTACATTGACACGTCATTATCACTTAAAGTCCGTAGTTTACATCAGGGTCCACTCTTGGTGTTGTGCATTCTATCAGCATGTATTATTTTTAAAATACATATTTTTAAAGGTTTTAAAGAATGGATTAATAAAATTGTCTCAGTTATTAATGGGAATTGGATGTTTAGGATATCATCTTCACCAACCCCAATCTTCCTAGGACCCCTAAATGAGGATGACTCCCTAGAAGGGAGAGTGCAGGTTTAACTCGCTGCAGCAATATTTTATTTCTGCGTCTTCTCCCTGACTTTGGGTTGCCTGGGAAGCTGAAATAAGCAGCTACTCCCCATCTTTTTCTTAACCTGTATCCCCACGGATCAAAAGAAGCTGAACTTGGAGTTGTAGTTTTAAGGGCTCAGGAGATAAGAAAGAGCCCATGATGAGGCAGAAAGAGATGTTCTGTGGGAAATCTCTAGGATAAGACTTTGAAGTGAGGGACAAGCTTCTCTCTATGTGCCATGCTGTTTGTGTTTGTATTTCAGTAGTTCTTCATCTAGCCTTCTTTGTCTTCATCAGTGGGGAAATGAGGAGGATGGTTTCAACATGGAGGCCCTAAATTCAAGATTCCAGAGAGCAAATACAGGCCATATTGTCCTGATAGTCCCAAGATCTCATATAAAGCCTGGCCTTTAGTCAGCACTCAATAAATGGGTGAATGAATGAGAAAACAGGCAACAGGTGTAACAGGACAGGAGGGGCTTTATAGAAAAACTATCAACAAGCTTTAGGTAAGATCCAATTAATAAACATTCCTTGTCTTAAAAAATGTTTGTGTGTGTGTGTGTGTTTGTGTGTGTGTTTAGAGATAAGGTCTTGCTCTTTACCCCAGGCTAGAGTGCAAGGGCCTGATCATGGTTCATTGCAGCCTTGAATTCCTGAGCTCCAGCGATCCTCCTGCCTCAGCCTCCCAAGGAGCTGGGACTACAGGTGCACTCCACCGTGCCTGGCTTATTATTGTTATTATCATTATTTGTAGCAACAGGTTCTCCCTATGTAGCCTAGGCTGGTCTCAAACTCCCGAGCTGAAGCAACCCTCCCACCTAAGCTTCCTGAGTAGCTAGGACTAAGGCACATGCCACCACATCTGGCTAGGTTTTCAGTTTTTTGTAGAGACAGGATCTCGCTATCTTGCCCAGGCCAGTCTCCAATTCCTGAGATGAAGCAATGCTCCTGCCTCAGCCTCCCTAAGTACGTTTGTGTTCTTAAAGGTAACTTTGACTATGCCTCACCTTCTCATTCAGATCTAGCTTATTCCTTTATAGTGCTTCTCCAGTGAAAATGAAATTTAATTTATTCTTTCTTCTATATTCTACCATCACCTTCCAAATGTGCACCTCTTCATTTTCATTTGAAATAACAACAAAGATAATTGGTCATTGCACACTAGTTAAGATTTGGTAAACCAACTTTCATTAGTAATAGGGTTCTGTACCTACTGGACTACAAGAAATGTAGAGAAATCCACCATTTCTGTAGGTAATAATCACAGAGAACTCTGTAGTCCTTATTTCCATGCTTTTCTTGGGAAGAATAGCAGAGTAGAAAGAGTATAGGTTCAGACCTTCTATCTTAATCGCTGTGTGTCCTTAGGTAAATTACTGGAACTCTGAGCATCAGTTTACTCATTTGTAAAAGCGTAAAAATAACTCTGTTGGATTGTGAGGATTACAGTAAATGTGTATCTGGAAACTGCTGTTTAAATGATTATCTTTCTACTAAGGTCTCATCACCAGAACAGTGAAAAGGATCCCATTTTTCAGTTTTTGCATTGCAGTAACTGAAGAGAGAATGATAAAATGCTTTGGTCCCTCTTTCAAAATATTTATTTTACGTAAAAAAAAATATCAGGGCTGGGTTTTAAGAAAGGCCTAGGAGGTCTAAATGCTTGAATTTGTTGAACTCAGTGAGAGACACCTGGCTCCACATTTTTACACAGGGAGGTAACTCTTCAAACAAAAAGGCATACCACCTGCTGGTTGCTTTATTGAGAAACTGAGAATTATGTAACTCGGAATCACAAACAATCTGCATGTGAAATGAGGAGGCATACAAGGGACAAGTTTAATCAAGTTTATGGGCATTTTGAGATCTGTAACCACAAAGCAAGCACAGGTGCAGAAATCTTCAGTTATAAGGCTGCCGTACGGCAAGTCAAGCCTTAGTGCAAACATGAATTGATCTGATTATTTATCCAGCTCTGGCGTGAGACAACAAAAGGGCAGTGGTCTGGGAAGCCTAGAGTAAAAATACTTTGACCATTCAGTATTTCGCTTATGGAAAATTATCTCAGATCATTAACTTAGTGGCCCTATTGCAGAAAGAGAGAACAATAACATATTGGGGTTGATGATGTAATGATATGAACTGTGGACTGCCTTTCATTGGTAGGGAAAACAGGTGTATAAACATCAATGTACCAAGCTAAATGTGAGGACTGTTTTATTTTATTTTGTTTTATTTATTTATTTATTTTTTGAGACAGAGTCTTGCTCTGTCACCCAGGCTGGAGTACAGTGGCACAATCTCGACTCACTTCAACCTCTGCCTCCCAGGTTCAAGCGATTCTCCTGCCTCAGCCTCCCGAGTAGCTGAGATTACAGGCGTGCACCACCATGCCTGGCTAATTTTTTGTATTTAGTAGACGGGGTTTCACCATGTTGGTCAGGCTGGTCTCGAACTCATGACCTCAGTGAGAGACTCACTGATCTCAGGTGACCCACCCACCTCGGCCTCCCAAAGTGAGGGAGGCAGAAGCCACCATGTCCAGACTTGTTTTCTTTTAAATAATCTCATTTGGCATGAGAGCATCTTTGCTTTGGACCAAAATCAGTAAATTTCTGTAGAAGCCCAGAGAGTAAATGTTTTTGGCTCTGCAGGTCATACGATCTCTGTCACAACTATTCCAGTCTGCTGTGGCAGCACAAAAGCAGCCATAGACAATTTATAAACAAATAAACATGATTGCCTTCCGATAAAACTTTATTTACAAAAATGGGTTGTGGGCCAGTCTTGGTCCATGAGCCATAGTTTGCTGACCCTTGCTTTAGACCAATGTACTCTGTATCTTTGTCACCCCAGATTCCAGACTATTTATACTGCCAGCTGACCTCATATGAACTTAAGTTAGTCTTTGCAGTAGAATGGATTTGTGTTGTGTGTTTTAAACCCGTGATTTAGTCCAGGAAATATTCCTACCATGAAAACATCGCAGTAAGATTGTATCTTCCCTTCCAGCCTTACAATTTTTCCCTTAGGTGATTTTCAGGATGTTGCTGTGAACTGCCTAGTTCAACTTGTATCTCTAGTTTTAATTCCATCTTTCAACAATTTCTCCAAGCACCAATAAACCTTCATCCTTCACACAATAGAGAGGTCCCTATTTCTGTTTTTTCTTTTTTTCCAAACACACTAGATAAGCAAAGACAAATGTGTTGAAGGCTCTGTGTTTTTGATGTACACTACAGAGCGCCTTGCCACTCATAGATGTTCAATAAATATTACATGAATGAAAAAGTGAGCAAGAAGGGAGGAAAGAAAGGAAGGGATGGAAGGAAGGAGGGAAATGATTATCAAATATTGAGTCAGTGAGTCAGTGTGTTTGCGACATCAGTAGAGCTGGTGCTTTTGGAATAACAGTATAGTCATGGGCTTTCTAAGTACATGTTTTGTTTAAAAGACTCGTCAATGAGGAAAGAGTACTCCTTCATTTATTCAACAAATATTGATTAGCAAATCTGTGTGCCATGCTTTAGGGTTACAATGGTAGACAAAATCCCTGGGCTCCATGAGCTCCACAAGCTTACATTCTATTGGCAGGGGCAGATTGTAAATAAACAAGTCTATATATGTATATACACATATACATATATATATACACACACATATACATATATACACACACACATACATATATACACACACATATACATGCATATACATATATACGCATATACATATATACGCATATACATATATACGCATATACATATATATACACATATACATATATACACATATACATATATACACATATACATATATACACATATATACACATATACATATATATACACATATACATAGATACACATATACATATATACACATATACATATATATACACATATACATATATACACATATACACATATACACATATATACGCATATGCATATATACACATATACATATATACACATATACATGTATACACATATACATATATACACATATACATATACACACATATACATATACACACATATACATATATACACATATACACATATACATATATACACATATACATATATACACATATACATATATACACATATACATATATATACACACATATACATATATATATATACACATATACATATATATATATTTATTTTATTTTATTTTTTTGAGACAGAGTCTCACTCTGTCACCCAGACTGGAGTGCAGTGGCGCAATGTCGGCTCACTGCAAGCTCCGCCTCCCGGGTTCACACCATTCTCCTGCCTCAGCCTCCTGGTAGCTGGGACTACAGGTGTCCACAGCCACGCCCAGCTAATTTTTTGTATTTTTAGTACAGACGGGGTTTCACAGTGTTAGCCAGGATGGTCTTGATCTCCTGACCTCGTGATCCGCCCACCTCGGCCTCCCAAAGTGCAGGGATTACAGATGTGAGCCACTGCGCCCAGCCACAAGCCAATATATATTAAGATTCCAAGGGATTGGCTTCTAGACTCGCTCTGCAACAGTCAGCACTTGCGATTGTTGCCCTCAGCAACTATTTGTTGAAGGAATGATCGAAGTCTGTGAGTCTGTTCTGCTCTGCCTCCATTTCCCACCTGCAGAATAGATCTGCACAATGGTCTCTGGGTAGAGTTAAGACCAGAGGAAAAATGAGAACCAGGATATATTTCAGGCACTGTGAGTAGCTCTCTTGCTCCAGCATCAGGCTGGGGGATAGGAGGTGCTTCTTTTAAACAATTTGAAGTTTCCCAGGCTGATGGCTGGCAGGGAATCCACTGTAAAACGTTGGTGGCAGCTTCAGTAACTAGAACCAGTAGGCTGTCCTTGACAACTTGATGCTCATGCCATCTCTGGGCCATATCAGTAACAGCACCACAAACATGGCTGGTGCCCATGGCAATGACAGTCTTGGGAACATCTGCTTTTTCTCTCTCCAACCCCCATGCTACACTCCCAGAGCCTAGGCTCCTGAGGGGATAAACAGAAAAAGGAATTTGCAGCCAACACAGAGAGAAACAATGAGGATGCTAGCTGCTGCAGCAACCAGACGAGCCACTGCTTGTCTAGGCAAAGTTGTTCTCTTCTGCAAAGTTTCAGTGTCAGGAGGCAGGCAGAGGAGACCTAGGAGCAGACCTCATCCCGACCTCCTTGGTGGCACAGGGACAGCATGCATGTCACTCCAGGAAAGCCAAGCTATTGCAGGAGAAGACAATTCTTTCACAGATGCATGTAAAGCATCAGATATTTGTGAGCTATCTAGTATATGACCAAAACGTTGCTGTGAAAAGGGAGAAGCCAACACAGCCACGTCCTCTCCAGAGAAGAAGACACAGTTTAGGGGAGCAAACACGGGTCCTGTCATTTTCTGCTAATAATCATATATTGCCCCTATACAGAGCTCTGTGCATTCCAAAATACCCTCATTTTTAAAAATAGTTCTTTGTTGAGCACTTTCTGTGTGTCAAGTGATGTGCTAGGCTGTTCATACCTATTATTTAATCCACTTAACTACCCTGTAAAAGGTAGTTATCATTAAATCCATTTTTCACATAAGAAAACTGAGGCTCAGGGAAGTTAAATAAAGTTGTCAAGGGTCACAGAGATAGAAGGTAATGGAGCTTGGATTTAAACCAAACCATCTGATTTCTTCATATGATACCATCTTTAATTTATTCATTATTTCATTTATTCCTCACCACAAGCTGTAAGATAAACAGATGGGGAATTATTTTCCTGATTTGATAGCCTAGGACTGGGCTGTCCAATAATACACTAGCCACTAGTCACATGGGTCTATTCAAATTTAAATAGATTAAATTAAAATAAAAATTTAAAACAAGTTCCTTAGCAGTAGTTAATTCAAGCACTCAGTAGTCACCTGCGACTAGAGGTTACCGTATTGGACAATGCAAATAATAAATGTTTCCATCACTGCAGAAGTTCTAGTGATCAACACTGGCCCAAGTTTCTATCCAATAGTTTTTGAGGGTTCTCTACTAGGCACTGTGCTAGAAGTTACAATGATGAGAAGGGCATCATTATTTCCTTAAGAAGGTAACAAATCTTGGGGGTCATGATTGATTACAACAGACAGGGACCACACCCCCATTTACCTCCATCTCCACCATGATATTGACATTCTGGTCTCTTAGGTAGAGATGGGAAAGTAGAATGAAGTCTCTCAAATATTGGATCTTTCTAGATATGCTCTTGCACCAACATTCAGGCTTGTGGTAAACTGGGTTGTTCTCTGAGAAAATGTGTGTGGGAGACAGAAATAAAGAGGAAAGAGTTTGTCTAGGGAGAATCACATTAAGGTGGTCAAATAGAGATCGCACGTGCCTGCTGTTGAGAAAGAGCATTCTTACGTATCCACTGAGCTCACGAAGACATAAACCCAGCTCTTTTTGTGGGTCCAGTCACTGATTTGGGCAAATATTCCTGAAAGATAAATCAGAAACATGCAACCTTCCCCCAAAACAAACACTTATGAAGCTAAATACAGCTGTATGGTAAGAACAGTAGAGAGGGTAGATTTAACAACATAAATCCTTAGTTCAAATTCCAGCTACATCTTTTCCTAGCTGTGCAACTTTAGGCAAGTTACTAAACGTCTCTATGTTTCACTGTCACCATCCATAAAGTGGAAATGATAATAGTCCTTGTGTCTTATGTTTCTTGTGAGAATCAAATATGGGATTTATGTGAATTGTACAGCACTCACACATGTCAGGAATATAAATGGTAGCTTTGGATAGCTAAAAAGCATTTTACCCATGTATATAAACAGATCTGATTTTTCTAGACCAGTAAGTGTTAAATTGGTTTTATGGTGGTTTTTTTGTTTGTTTGTTTGTTTTTTGAGACAGAGTCTCGCTCTGTCATCCAGGCTGGAGTGCAGTGACGCGATCTCAGCTCACTGCAAGCTCTGACTCTCCTGCCTCAGCCTCCTGAGTATTACGTTTCTATTTGATAGAGATCACTGTGGCCCTGAGTTTGACGCAAATACAGTGAGTTGCATTCACTTGATTATTGTATTCATTTAGTTTGTTCATGTAGTTGGATAATAAAACTTTGACCAAAGAGAGAGTGAGAAGTAACATAGCAAACTATAGTAAATTGACTTAGTTTAGAGGGGCTCAGCCATGAATGAAAATTTACTTAGCAAAGATATATTGAGCACTCTTTTGTTTTGGTCTTTTGGGGTTTTTTGTTTGTTTGTTTTTGTTTTTGGAGACAAGGTCTTGCTATGTTGCATAGGTTGGACTCAAACAATTCTCCCATCTCATCGTTCTGAGTAGCTGGAACTACAGACATGTACCACTGTACCCAGATTGAGCACCCTTTTACGTGCCAGGCAAAGATGAATAAGATGTAGCCCCAACCTAGAAGAGTTTGAAACCTAGTAAGAGAGAAGTGGCAAGGACATACATAGACAAGCAACACACATGCCACAGGAGAGGTATAAAATTCCTGTGAGAGCTCAAAGGAAAGTTAAGTCTCATTTAGTCACTGAGATACAAAAAGTTTGCATAAAAGAGGTAAATTTCAAATTGGGCTATGACAGAGAACTAAACGTTTGGCCAAAAGGAAAGAGAGCATTGCAAAAGGCAGAATATAAGCAAAGGTGTGGTCAATTGTTGCAGTTTGCATGAAGTGCAGGTGCAGGGAATAATGGGGAATTAGGCTGAGCTGAGAGACTGGGAAAAGAATGGGGAGGTTTGTACACAAGCTTGAGGGGGTTGAGCTTTATTTGATAAGGCAGTAGTAGATAGTACTTTAGGAAGATTAACTTTTATCAGTGCAAAGCAAGGAGAAAGTAAGGGCAAAAAGATTCATTAAAGAAGCTGTTGCGGTTTTGTAGCTAAGATGCAATGAGATATAATGACGAGTACAGTTGGAGTGGTGGAAAACGGGAGAGACAGAAGTGGAAAACATCTGAAAATATCGACACACCTTGACGTCAGTTCTATAACAGGCATTGGTGGCCCTGCAGTTTTGAGTCTGGGTCAGTGGGAGAACCGTGGTGCCATTAACAGGATGGGGAAGTCAGGAAGAAGAGTCCATCTGAGGCAGATTAAGGCATCGACCTGGTTCAGTTGCTGATATGACTCTCCATGTAGCCACCCAAGCCTGATGTGCTCACATGTATCCCACTTTCTGCCATTCTTGAAGTCACTATATTATTTTTTATTGCTGCATAACAAACTACCCCAGCATAAACCAGTGGCCACTTATTGTCTCGCACATGTTCTGAGGGTGAGGAATCCATCATGATTTAGCAGACTGGTTCTGGCTCAGGGTCTTCCATGAGGTTGCAGTCAAACTGTCAGCTGGGGGTACAGTTATCTCAAGGCTCAACTGGAACTGGAGAATCCACTTCACAGCCCACTCATGTTGCTGGTAGGCCTCAGCTCTCCACTGGCTGTTGGCTGGAGGCTGCCACATGGGCCTCTCCCTAAGACAGCTCACAGTGTGGCACCTGGTTTCCCTCAGAGCAAGTGATTCAAGAGAAAGAGCTCAAGATTAAAGGCACAGTCTTTTGAAACCTAATCTTGGAAGTGACCTATCAGCATTTCTTCCACATGCTATTGGTCACTCTGACAAGCCCTGGTACAGGATAAGAGAAACTTACCCAAGAACATGTGTATTAGGGTTCTCTAGCGGGACAGAACTAATAGTATAGATGTATATGTGAAGGGGAGTTTATTAAGGAGTATTGACTCACACAATCACAAGATGATGTCCCACAATAGACCATCTGCAAGCTGAGGAGCAAGGAAGCCAGTCAGAGCTCTAAAACCTTAAAAGTAGGGAAGCCAACAGTGCAGCCTTCAGTCTGCAGCTGAAGGCCCAAGAGTCCCTGGCAAACCACTGGTGTAAGTCCAAGAGTCCAAAAGCTGAAGAACTTGGAGTCTGATGTTTGAGGGTGGTAAGCATCCAACCTGGGAGAAAGATGAAGGCTGGAAGACTCAGCAAGTCTGGTCCTTCCAACTTTGTCTGCCTGCTTTATTGTAGCCGGGCTGACGGCTGATTAGATGGTGCCCATCCAGATTGAGGGAGGGTCTGCCTCGCCTAGTCCACTGACTCAAATGTTAATCTCCTTTGGCAACACCCTCACAGACACACCCAGGAACAGTACTTTGCATCCTTCAATCAAGTTGACACCCAATATTAACCATCACAGAATGAACATAAGGAATGAACATAAGGAAGAACATCACAGAATGAACGTAAGGAAGCAGGCATCATTGGGGGCCATCTGGAAAGCTGCTATCACAGCTACTAAGTCCTGCCAATCAGCCTCCATATTTCTCAAATCTTGTCCTTGTCCCCATCTCCCCTCCATTCCCCTAGTACAGTGCACTTAGCTCCTACTCAGTCTAACTGATCATGCCATTTTAGCTTTTCTGCCTACAAGCTCATCCTTCTTATCACTGCAAGAGTGAGCTCTTTTTTTTGTTTTTTTTTTTTTTTTGAGTCGGAGTCTGGCTCTGTCGTCCAGGCTGGAGTTCAGTGGCGCAATCTCGGCTCACTGCAAGCTCCGCCTCCCGGGTTCACGCCATTCTCCTGCCTCAGCCTCTCCGAGTAGCTGGGACTACAGGCGCCTGCCACCACGCCCGGCTAATTTTTTTTTTTTTTGTATTTTTAGTAGAGACGGGGTTTCACAGTGATCTCGATCTCCTGACCTCGTGATCTGCCCGCCTCGGCCTCCCAAAGTGCTGGGATTACAAGCGTGAGCCACCACGCCCGGCCAAGAGTGAGCTCTTGAAACCGGAGATCTGTCTATCTCCAAACATACCTCCTGTGCCCCAGCTTGAAGCCCATTGCCCAGATGATAATTAAAGAAGATAATTAATGACAGACCAGGAGATAAGTCAAGCTCCTTAACATGGCTATGGCTCCCTCTGTGTCCCAGTCCCTCCTTATGCTCCAGCCTGGTCCCCTGGCTTTACACTACTGTGCTATTTCACCTGACCATGCCTTTACTACACTCTTCCTTCTGCCTGCTGTACCCATCCTCATCTCTCTCCACCTTCACCTAGCAGGATAGCATTGTGATCCAGAGCACAGACTTGGGATTCCACCACTCGGTCACTGTAGGAATTGACCAGTTACTTAAACTCTATATGCCAGGCATCAGTCCAATTATTTATATGCATTTATTAACACATATATCCCTCCTACAACCTAAAGGTAGGTGATTATCATTATCATCATTGTACACATGAGAAAACCAAGACACAGTTAAGAACATTAAAGGTGTTTGCAATTATAATTATTCCTTGTTCAGGGCTAAGTTCAAATACTAAACCTCATCCTTCTAACCTTCCAAGACAAGTGCCCTCCTGTGTAACTCTAATTTGGCGTTACCATATTGTTTTGAAGTGACCTAGGTTTGTGTCTGCCTTTTAAACAATAGGCTCTTTGAGGTCAGGGCCCATATCTCAGCGTCTGTGTCTCTTCAGTGCCCAGTAGAGCCTCAGTCAGTGCATGCTGACAGAGCTTCACTGAGATTTTACAGGGCCTGTTGAAGATCCAGGTGAAGCTATAGGCAATTGCCAAATAAAAAAAGAAAAGAAAAAAGAGAAGCTGAGCACAAAGAGAGAAGAGGTTTTGGAAATGACTGCTTAATATAAAGCTATATTAAGATGAAATTTAACATTTTCCTTAATAAGACTAAAATAGTGACTCTAAATACTCATCTGAAAAACTTACCTGAAATAGCTATGAAGAGTCCCACCTAGTAGAGGGAGTCGAATTGACATTCCCTCTAAGAGTGAGTCCTTCCCTGCTATTTTCTCCAGGCCAGCACAGTCATATAGATCTATGGGCTCAGGCACAGTGACCAGGAAAATCAGGTCTACCAGGCTCGTTCCCCAAAGAGTCTTATTTCCGTTCCTCTTCGGGAGCCATGATTGTCTCATTGTTGCAGGCAGACAGGCTGATCTGTGGGACCAGGAAAATGGTCACATTTAAACACAAAATTAACTCACAGAGAAATTCTATGAAAATAATAAGATTTTCTTTTGATGTATTATTATTATTATTTTTTGAGATGGAATCTTGCTCTGTCGCCCAGGCTGGAGTACAGTGGCATGATCTCGGTTCACTGCAACCTCCGCCTCCCAGGTACAAGTGATTCTCCGGCCTCAGCCTCCCGAGTAGCTGAGATTACAGGCGCATGTCACCATGCCCAGATAATTTTGTATTTTTGGTAGAAACGGGGTTTCACCATGTTGACCAGGCTGGTCTCAAACTCCTGACCTCATGATCCGCCCATCTCAGCCTCCCAAAGTGCTGGTATTATAGGCGTGAGCCACTGCTCCTGGCCTTCTTTGGATTTTTTTTTTTTTTTTTTGCAGAGATGTCTTTATGAGAAAAATATCAAAATAGCTTTTGAATATTGTGAGCCTTACAAAAATGTCTATGAGTTCTTCACAAATGGTGGCTTGTGACCCAGAAGGTCTATTCAAGCCATTCTCAGAAATAATATGGAAATTACGGTAATTTAGCTTTGGTGATCTAATCTCTTACCAGGCTTGCATCTCAGACACACCTTGTATTTTGTTAAATGTTAAGCCTGTGTAAAAAAAAAAATCAATCCCCCAAATTAGTTCTTCCAGGTGTTTCTAAAAAATAGTTTCCATATGACAGCAGCTCTTGTCAATATCCTGATGAAAAAGGAAACATTTAAAAAAGAAACTTAATACAGCTCTGACTTTGTCTAGGGACTCCTTCAGTTTCCTGTCTCCAGTGATATCATTTTAAACATTTGCTTTCTTCAAATGGCTTAGGTGTGCTCTGTAACTCTATTTGTGATGGGTCTTGGCGTGTTGCTGTGGAAATACTAAATTATTCCGCATGCGTATGTGTTTGCCTCTCCACGTATATTCTGCAATTTACTTGAGACCTGTGATTGTGTCTCCTTCTCTTCTTAATTCTCTCTTCCTTACTCTTTCTTCCCTAGGACTGCCTCAAGACAGTGTTCAACAAACAAGTACTCAATCACTGTTGACTGATTGATTGGTTTTCTAATTTTTTAAAAAATATTACTTGGATGTATTGACTAGTATGCACCTTCCGTAGAATGAAGTGCTTTACATGTGTTCCTACTGGAGTCTTCACAACAGCCCTACGAGTATTATCTCTACTTTCCATTTATGGGAACTGAGGCTTAGGGAGAAAAGTCGCCTTTCCCAAGATCACAGCCGATGACCGTGTGGCAGAGCTGGGAGTCAGAGCTAGGCTGTCTGACTCCAGGCTCATGTGCGCTGCCTGTAGTAGCACTCGTTTGCCATCCTTTTAACTAGCTACTTGTCTAAAGTCACTGCTTTGAAGATTTAGAAAGGAAAGGGTGTCCTTTGGGCTAGCGAACCTGATGTCTCTGACAAAGGATGCTAGATATGATGCTCATTGTAAAGTCTACTGAATTCCTCCCTGATCTTCATTTCTAGAAGGTTGATGTTTCCATTCCGATAGGCTTTGATTGTGTCCTCACCTGAATCTCATCTTGAATTGTAGTTCCCATTATCGCCTTGTGTCATGGGAGGGACCCAGCTGGAGGTAATTGAATCACGGGGGCAGTTACCCCCATGCTGCTGTTCTCGTGATAGTGAGTAAGTTCTCATGAGACTGAAGGTTTTATAAGGGGCTTTTCCCAGTTTGGCTCAGCACTTCTCTTGCCCGCCGCTATGTAATATATGCCTTTGCTCCTCCTTCGCCTTCTGCCGTGATTGTGTAGCCTCCCCAGCCACGTAAAGTGTGAGTCCATTAAACCTCTTTTTTTGTTTATAAATTACCCAGTCTCCACTATTTCTTCACAGCAGTATGAAAATGACTAATGCACATCCCTCTTAAAACAGCGCAGATGCCTCCTCATTGCGTCGAGGCTGGCTGGTGTATGCAGCAATGCATTAACTATTCCCACATCCTCTACCTACTTGCTGCTCAAAGCGTAATCCTTGGACTAGGAATGTTAATATCACCTGAGATATTAGAAATGTAGACTCCGAGGTCCTGCCTCAGACTTACTGAATCATGATCTACATTTTAACAATATCCCTAGGTGGTTTGTGTGCATGTTAAAGTTTGAGAAGCACCTCCCTACTTGTCAGTTGTCACAGTGAAACTTCTCTCTTCCACCACTACTGGCAAAGAAGTAAGACGGGTCAGCAGATCCTGATTCAAGTGACTCTAAGCAATGTGATTTCATCAGTCCAGGCGGTAGTGTTGATTCTCCCATGAACATATAACCACTGCCATTAGATGTTCCAGTCTCCTGTCTCAACAGCAATTTTTCAAGTTAGTTGAAAATTCTCTACATAGGGAGCCAAGTGTTTGAATTAAAATATAAAACCTTGACTACCGGTAGGTTTTTAGTTCATTGTGCTTCCCCCAGCATCTCCCTAATGTCCCCCTTTACGAGATCCAAGCTTCAGCTGCTCAATTCATATGACATTTTAATCTAGCCTAATGCCAAAACATAATAACTTTGTTAAAAGAGAGGTGAGTTTAGGATTACAGTTCCTTTTAAGATCTGTACTAAGAAATGTTTATACCACCAGTCTCCAGTGTATGCCAAATCGTGTTGTTGCTGTGGGCAGTACTGTAGAATGGCCTCATTATTTCTCTGTCTAGCCTCTTTAGAGCTATAAAGCCCAACCACGCTTTGTACTTGTAGTGGTCTGAATGCAATGTTATTTTGCAAAATAGAACTAATGATTATTCTGCAAGGGCTTAACATGTTTGCGTCCCAATTTAGACCCTGCTTCTTTTCAATAAATATATTTAAATTTATTGTATTTTCCCGTGCTTGTATTAAAGTACTTACCGAGTAATGTGGCAGGTACAAAACAAGTCAGACATGAATAATTGCTCTCAAGGAGAATATATTCTGGCTGGGAGAACAAGGCTGTACACAGGAAAAAATTGAAAGGAGTATAAATTAATCTGTAGAATTGACCAACTGGTGTTGTGTTCATGGACATGAGAGAGTATGAGCTTCATCTGTGAAGGTCTCATAGCAGAGGAAAGACTTGAAGAATGGATAGGCAAAAAGTGAAGAAGAGATTATTCCAGAAGGAAAATAATCTTAGCAAAGGGATATGTGCCAGTGAGTCTGGAACCTTCTTTACTACAGCCTTGCCTGCAGCTAACATTAATTGACTAACACATCCATGGCTGTGTGTTTCTTCAGCTAAAACTAACTAGACTCAAAGATAAAGATGCATTTAAGCCAGGTGTGGTGGCTCATGCCTGTAATGCCAGCGCTTTGGGAGGCTGAGGTGAGAGGATCACTTGAGGCCAGCAGTTCGAGACCAGCCTGGCTGATATGGTGAAACCCACTCTCTACTAAAAATACAAAACTTAGCTGAGCATGGTGGTGTGCACCTGTAATCCCAGCTACTTGGGAGGGTAAGGCAGAAGGATTGCTTAAACACAGGAGGCAGAGGTTGTAAGTGAGCTGAGATGTTGACACCTCACTCCAGCCTGGGCAACAGAGCTAGACTCTGTTTAAAAAAAAAAACAAAGAAAGATGCATTTAGTCAACACATTTTTCTAGAGCTTAAATAATATTTACAATTATAAAATATTACAATTATAAATAATTATATATAATATACATTATATATCAATATTAATCTACATTAATAATATATTGGTTAATATTAATATAATGATTCTTCTATATAATTAACTTTACATTAATATAGTAGTAAGGTAATTATGCTACTACATTAACCATATATAATTGTAAGATATAAATATATAGTTATATGATCTAATGTATATATAATAAATTACACAATAATTTGTAATTCACATTTTTAGGCCTCTCCATATGTCACGGCTGAGTGCTTTATATGCGATATAACAACTTTATAGTGGTATTTTGGTCTCCACTTTACTAATAAGAAAACAGACTTAGTTTAGGAACTTAACCACACAGTAAGTGGCATTGCCTGTATGTGAATTCAAAGTTGGAATGCAAAACCCACATTCTTAACATTATGCCATACTGCCAGATCTTCTACATACTATATAGCATTTTGAATATTGTTTACTCAGGCACAATACAGCGTTAAGATGTTAAGGCAGGGAAAATAACCGCTTGAAGCAATTTCTGATCTTTATGAGAAGAGGAAGCCTGATGTATAGAGCTGAAACTATTGAGCAACGTTGTGTGGCAACAACCTCTTTCTCAAGTCCTGAGAGTACATTAAGAGAGCATGGAGGCAAGGTTAGTTTGGGTAAGACTTCTTAGAATTAATAATTTGGAGAAGATTAGCAGTTCTACTATTCTAGGCCAAAGTTCCAATTATTTACATGCTTGTGTGGTTATATCTTGTTCAAATATGACTTCCCAACATGGCCAAAATCTCGAGACACCAGTTGAGAAAGATTTGGGTCATTTTAGAAATAGCAACCACTGAGTTTCTGACTTGATTTCCTGGGTGTGTGTTTAAATGCCTTTCACTCACTTATTTTTGGAGCTCATGGGAGGCAGTTTATGAAAACTGATTAAAAGAATGAAGAGTCACATGCTCAAACCTGGGTTTGAGAGCTTATCCTGCCACAAATGGTCATGAGAGTTAGCTTTTCCCTTAAGCTCTAGGCCAGTGCGCTCAGTGCAGCCCTGGCCAGAAGCATGGGCACAACCTCAGAACCTGTTAGAGATGCAGAATCTCAGGTCCCACCCCAGAGAGGCTGAATCGGAATCCCTGGGGTAGGGCCAGCGATCTGCATTTTCACAAGCTCACCAGGCTTGAGGAACTCTGTGCTAGGCCTCACCTTCCTCATCTCTAAAAAGGAGGTCATATAGCATAGTACCTTCTTCACGGGAGTATTGTAAAGATTAAGTAAGATGATGCACATAAAACGCTTAGCACAGTGTCTAAAACAAGAGTGATTAGTAAATATTATCTTCCATGGCTTCTTTTTCTTTTTCTTTCTTTCCTTTTTTTTTTTTTTTTTTTTGAGACAAGCGCTCTCTTTGTTACCCAGGCTAGATTACAGGTGGCACAATCTCAGCTCACTGCAGCCTCCACCTCCTGGGCCCAAGTGATCCTCCCACCTTGGCCTCCCCAGTAGCTGGGACTATAGATGTACACCAGGATGCCTGGCTCGTTTATGTTTATTTTTTGTAGAGATGGGTTCTCACTATGTTGCCCAGGCTGGTCTCAAACTCCTGGGCTCAAACGATCCACCTGCCTCGGCCTCCCAAAGTGCTGGGATTACAGGCATGAGATACCACATCCAGCCATCTTCCATGGCTTTATTTATTTATTTATTTGATTAAGAAGGGATAAGGAACCACAACCCTAAGCAGCTAAGTCTGTGTGCCTTAGGTTCCAGCAGAAATCAATTCTTACAGCGAGTGATTAAGACTTGTCTGACGTCTGCCTTGTGTTACTAAGAAAACCTGAATTGTATAACAGGTTTCTGTTGTGGTCTTTCTTGGGCTCCTGTTTGAAAACCAAGGAGGTCTGTGGCTGAGTTTTTACGGTCAGTCCAGAGGCTCCATGGAGCAGCTCTAATGGATGTGTGTGTCAGATTGCAAAAACACCCAGACTGTAGCATTTAAAGTCCTATTTAGAAAACCGTCTCCAGGTTTCACATTTGAGAACATAAACACTTGCGAAGTGCAGTGCTTCTTCCAGGGAGACATGGAACTGGCTCAGCTCCCTGTGAGGTGCCCATTATATATCATTGGCTGAGCAGAGTCCTCGTAAGGCCCAGCTTGACCCAGTGTGCTCACTTTCAAACCATCTGAACCCATTCGAGCATCTCTGTAGCTTTTGCTTAGTGTTTACGTATGAGTTTGAGCATCTATCCCTCTTAGAACCTTCATGCTTTTCACTTGCTCTTTCCCCCTTGGACAGAAGTCAGCAAACTTTTCTGCAAAGATCCAGACAGTACGCTTTGGAGGCCATAGGATCTCTGCCAAAACTATTCAACTCTTCAGTTGTAGATCAAAAGCAGCCATAGATGATATGTAAATGAATGGGTGCAGCCGTGTCCCAGTAAAACTTTACTTACAAAAAACAGGTGACAGGCCAGATTTGGCCCACTGAGCCCTGACTTAGAATCTCAAAACATCTAACAAAAGGGACCAGATGACGAGGCAGCAGAATATTTTGGTGTTCATGGGTAAAGTTCCAGCTTAGAAGTAGTTACTAGCCTGAATTTAGACATGCCTTGGGTCATGGAAAGTAAACAACGCTATTTGTCCCTTAAGACCAGCTGGACCAAGATCTATTCTGAAGCTGTTTTGCTTCCACCTGGTGGGAAACATCTTCTCTTGGCTTAAACCTTTTAATGAAGATGTTGCCTCACAGTTTGAGAACAACCAAAGTGAGTTCCATATCTGGATAAGGAAGTCTTCCTCTAAATGATAAGGTAGAAAGGGAGATGCTGGTCAGATATCAATGAGTACGATGCAGGCTCAGACCTAAAGCACAGGAGCAGAGAGGAAGGGCTTGTGTCTTCCTTTCCTGAAACAGCTTCGGATACGTGAATCCTGGTGTTTAGAAATGACAAAACTGGCCCATCGGCAAAGAAGTAACCCAGAGGTTGTGAATGTCATAGATTATTCTGTATGCATGTCCTAGGAATTCTGAAGAATAAGCATCTCTATATAAGACAGAAGCAGAAGAAATCAGTTGACAAACATTCTAACCTGGGCTATTCTTTCGTTTACAGGGTTTTTGCAGTGCCAGGTGTGGATTGAGATTCAGCCTTGTAAGACTTACTCACTGAAAACTGGAATTTGCTTGGTTCCAAGGTAACCATTTGTAACAGATGTCATTGTCTACCTATCCAATAGTCATTCCAATTCCCTTTGTTTTTCCTTGGAGGAGAACAAGATTTTCTTCATTAAACACAACAAAATTGGGGTGTCCATGTGTAATTAAGAAAATATTGCTTGGTTTAATTCAATTATGATTATCTCATTATACATACCAGCTATTGGTTTATAGATAAATATGTAACCCAGAGCTGCCCAAAGAAAAGGTCTTCTGGAGATTTTTGGAAAAGGTAAACTTTCCCTTAAAAAGGGGCATAGGGGGAAATGTGTCATCCTGTGGACACTGTTGATGCAGAGGTTGCAACTATGGTGGCCACCTTGCAACCTTGGGAAAGCCAAGCTATAGATGACGAGGCAGAATTAACCCTGAGCTGCCTTACCTTGAGGCTTCTTGTTATTGAAAGAGTAAAAATGTTCCTTATTGTGTCAACTTACGGGTTAGTTAGGTTCTGTTTCTTGCAACCAAATAAATCCCCAGTCTTACACATTCCTGTTTGGGCTCTACTGGGCCAGTTCAGCTATGAAGTTCTGCTTCTACCAGTTCTCAAGTTTTCTGCTTTCACTACTCCCACCTTGTTTAACCACCTGGTAGAGCCCTGGGAATTGTACTTTGTTATGTTTTGTCCATCAATAGTAGCCCCTGAGGTTGAGGTCTTACCGGATAGGATCTCACCAGGGAGCCCCCTGCACAGTGAAGACTTGCTACTCACAGACTGAAGTGATTTCAGTTTGTTACTTTTGTTATTAGAAGGATTGGTGATAATAATGCTGTTTCTTTTTCATTCATCCAGTACAATTGTCCTTCTCTAACAGAGCTTGTAGGCTAGTGGATACAGTCAAGTAAACTACTACATACAACATAATGATGGGCCATAGTGGGAACTGGGGCTGTGGCAGTTCAGAGGGAGGCCCTGTTTTTGTCCTACACAGTAGTCTTGCGTATCCCATTTCTTCCAAACTTGCAATACCTCCTTCTCTGGAAATCCCAGACTCCCACTTTCTAGCCTCCATTGCAGCTAGGACATGAACATACAAGCCCCTTCTGGCCAGACAGATGTATGAGAAAATCTTAGAAAAACTTCTGGGAAGGATTTTTCTTGAAGAGTAATATCAACATAGAGAGTTATTTTACTTTTTTCCTCAACTCGGTTGTTTTGTCAGAAGCCATAATTTGGAACTACAGCAGCCATTTTGTGACCATGAGGCAAAAGCCAAGAGAACTGCAGAAAAGTTGAATCCAAGTCTTGACATTGTTATATCACAGAACTAATCCTAGCTCTGTGTCTCTCCAGATTTCTTGTCATGTTTTAATACCATTTTATTCAGTATCTGTTACTTACAACTAATAGAATAGCTAAGTGATACAAAGGATTCTAACCTGAACTGAGAGAGTCAAAGAATGCTTCCTGGAGGAGGTGACTCATGAACTAAAGCATAAAAGATAGTACACATTATGCAATAGAAGCAGAAGTGGTAAAGGAGAGTGCAAAAACTTGGAGGAGAGAATGTGGGAAATTTAAGAACTCAAAATAGGTAACTATCACTGGAGCACACAATATTGCATATGTACCAGCAAGAGATAAGGCCAAAGAAACCCACGGGAGGAGTAGGGTGGTGAGGACAAATCATACATGTCTTTGTAAGTCCTGTTAAGAAAATTTACCCATTTTCTCAAGAACATTAGGAATATGGTTAAAGCGTTTTTCGTTCTCCAGGTCAAAAGTAATCACTGCTTTTACACACCCAGATTGCATTGCTGATAGTTTGCTGTTATTTCAGCCTATTAGGGATTACAGTTTGTTTGTCATTCAACTATCTGTGTCCTCCAGTAGACTGGAAGATCTTGGGGGTCAGACTATGTCTTATTTATTTTATTTTATTTTATATTATATTATATTATTTTATTTTATTTTATTTTGTTTTGAGACAGAGTCTCACTCTGATGCCCAGGCTTAAGTGCAATGGCATGATCTTGGCTCACTGCAACCTCCGCCTCCCAGGTTCAAGCAATTCTCCTGCCTCAGTCTCCTGAGTAGCTGGGATTACAGGCATGTGCCACCATGCCCAGCTAATCCTGGCCTTAGGTGATCCACCCACTTCTGCATCCCAAAGTGCTTGGATTACAGGTATAAGCCACTGCTCCCAGACATCTTGTCTCATTTAGATCAACCATCTCCAACATATCCTAATCAAGGTTTGTTGAATTGAATTACCCATCCCATTACAGTATACAAAACCTGAACCATTTGAATGTGTTTTACCTTCTTTGATCATTTTTAATACCACATGAAGCCTGGAGAGGTAAAGAGAGGGGTCCAAGCTTCATGCAGTTTGTTAGGACAGAACCATAAGGATTAGAAATAGGTTTTAACTCTCTTGGTCCAAAACTGCTTTCTGCTACATCATACAGTTTCATCCCACAGCAGCTATTTCCATCACTAAAATGTGTGTACTTCTGTTCATTAGCAGTGAGGTGCCAATGAAATTAAAAATTTTTTTTTCATGTAGACATTTCCAGAAACTTCTGTTTGTAGTGGTGGAAACATCCAGTCACATTTTCTTTTCTTGGGGAGAATCTGTGTGGTCCTTTGGAGTTAGCAGATGTACGGCAAGTAAAGCCTCTTTGTCATGGCTTGAGAAAGACTAGCATTCTCACATGTCTCCTGTTCTGCAAAGCTCCTAGAATACTTATGGAATAGGGGATAAATTTCTGTAGGAACTGTATTAGGGCAACTACCTACCTGCCATAGCAGATAAATGTGAACATCTCAGTGGCTCAAGCCAATTGTTCTATTTCTCACTCACATAAAAATTAATGTTCAGGGGGACAGCATCAGAGATCCAAGCTCTATCTTGGATCCACCATGCCCTGTGGCTTTTGCCAGATCCTCTCAGTCTCGTAGACTCAAAGAAAAGAACTTTCACCATGGATATCACTTCTGCCCACATTACCTTGAGTAGGACTGTCACAGAGACATTTCTTTGCATGTGATGATGGGAAAGGTAGTCCACCTTGGGTGCAGAAAGTTAGCGAAATGGATTTGGTAGACAAGTAGTCATCTCTGACTTAAGGATCAATGGGCATCTTGGGAAAAAAGTAGTGATACCTCTTACCTTCTGAGGTTCTGCTTTTTATAGTATTTCTGATAGACTAGGATGGATCGGATGAGGTCAGGGAGCACAGGAGAAGTTTCACCATAACTTGCTTGTTGATTCACCTCAAAGCAGGATTATGTTTTCCATGGAGGGGAAGTTTAGTTCTGAACATGATATGTGGCTGCAAGTTAGCTGTCCCTCCTTATCCAAACATTGTCTTGGAGTAAGAATGGGTGAGTGCCCATATATTAAAAGAGCTGTATATGAAAGAATTATATATATTATTGGGAGCCCATACCCCAATGTGAAGTGACCTATCCTTCATTCAATCCTTCAGCAAAGCCTACTGAGTACCTACCATGTGCCCAGAACATTCTAGGTGCTGGGGATACTGTTGTTCCCTACTCTCACAGGGCTTAGCTTCTAGAGAAGGAGAGACAGGATAAATAACAAATACATATAGTTTCAACTACTCATAAGTACCATGAAGGAAACAGGGTTAGGAGATAGAAAGTGACCAGGTCAAAGAAGGGTCTAGCGCTCTTCTAGTTTGTGTAGAAAAGAGTATGATGAATTTAACCAAGGGAGAGAAAGGCTTTATTTCCCTATTTCTTTTTTTTTTTTTTTTTTTTTTGAGGTGGAATCTCGCTCTGTTGCCAGGCTGGAGTGCAATGGCACAATCTCAGCTCACTGCACCCTCTGCCTCCCTGGTTCAAGCAATTCTCCTGCCTCAACCTCCTGAGTAGCTGGGACTACAGGGGCATGCCACAACACCCAGCTAATTTTTGTATTTTTAGTAGAGATGGGGTTTCACCATGTTTGTCCAGGAGGCCTTGATCTCTTAACCTCGTGGTCCACCCACCTCGGCATCCCAAAGTGCTGGGATTACAGGCGTGAGCCAATGTGCCTGGCCTATTTCCCCATTTCTAAGACCAAGCAAGATTGCTACTGGGCCAGCAATGGATAACTGCAAAATTTTTCTCTGTGGTCCAAGACTACCCCACATTTCTGGACCTTAGCTTTCAAGAGCCATACTATGTGGCAACAATAATAACAGTAGCACAACATGAGCATCACGGATAGATCAGTGATATTTTCCAAGATCTTCTTTGTAGAGGACAGTACTCACTTATGCCAGTGAACACCCCTAGGATTCTCAGACTTTGCATAGGAGGTAGAACTCCTTAGAAATAGGAAGAGAAATGATGAGAGATGAGGAGTTAAAATCGTACAGTTTGATGGATAAGAGAAATGTTGCTTTAGATGAAGGAAGACGTAGCAGTTCTACCTTCATTCCACAATGATTTACTAAACACTTTCTGTGGATCAGATACTGTGTTAAGACCTGGAGATAAGGTGAACAAATGCAGCATAGCCCCTGACTTGACACATTTTAGTTTAAAGGAAAACTGAGAGTGTGTGGCAGAAACCCAAAGCTACCCATGCGCAATTTTGTGTGCTCTATGTACAAAGCACTTTGCCCAGTTCCATAAAGTGGGGTGTAAAGGTGAAGCCTTGTGTGCGTCTTTGTCTTTTCATGAATGCATGAGGACATTTTTCTTCCCCGCTCACTCCTCCCAGAAGGGGCATTGGCTTTCTGTTCCTACTAATGATTCTGCAGGTGCCCCCCTCTTCTTGGGGAAATTCAGCCTCCTTCTGCTTTGTGACCAGGCAGCTCTGTGGGTCCCACAGTGTGATATACTAACCTTACCCTGGGCTCCAGCTGCAACATGCATCCTCTCATCCTGACCCTCCCAGATCACCCTGGGGTTGCCAGAAACCACTAGTCCCCATTGTGTGTCATTCCCCCAAAGTTAACTTTGTCATTCCACAAATGCTGTCAGAGGCCATGTCTGAAGACCATGCTGAAACAGCTCATCCAGAAGGAATATTTGGTCAATTCTTTGTCAGAAAGCCAAGAAATAAGACATTTATTTGATTGAATTCATGCAAACATTGGTCTGTTTGATTTTTAGCAGAATTTGGTCTGGTTAGCTCATGTATACAGGCACAGTTCTTATCTCCTAGGGTTACAGAGTCCATGATGTCAAAAGCCACCACAACAAAAATGTATCCATTTCCTCTCCAAGATCTTCATCCTATCTCCATAACCATCCTGGAAAGCACGTGAGGGAAAGAACTCTGCCATATTTTCCATTGCACAGAGTAGGTGTTGAATATTTGTGTCAGGCAGGGTCTTGCCAAGAAAGAGATGGCCTTCTCAAACTGAATAACTTGAGAGTTTCACTATCCCCAGGCCTGAAAAGACACGAGAGGAAGTGGAACTGAGACAGGGACAGCGATAGAAACGGGGGAGAGAGAGAGAGAGAGAGAGCTATTTTACCCACTATGTCCCAAATCCATAGAGAGAGAGATGAGAAAAATCCCCAACCTCACTGTCCTTCCCTCCGATCATCTTCCTGGGTTCCCCAGTGGCTGAATTCCCCTGGAGGCCAGAGGGCACAGGAGCCTGTTGAAGTGACCCATATGTGTCAGCCTCTCAGGACACGGAAAAATCTAGAAGGATGGAAAGTAGAGCAAGCAAGAAAGAGAGACAGAAGATATCCAGCCCAGTACTGTTTTTTGTTTGTTTCAGGTTTTCTTTTCTTTTTTTTTTTTTTTTTTGAGACAGGGTCTCACTGTGTCCCTTAGGCTGGAGTGCAGTGGTGTAATCTTAGTTCACTGCAACCTCCACCTCCCAGGCTCAAGTGATGCTCCCACCTCAGCCTCCCGACTAGCCAGGACTACAGATGTACACCACCATGCCTGGCTAATTTTTGTCTTTTTGTAGAGACGGGGTTCTGCCATGTTGCCCAGGTGTGTGTGTGTATGTGTGTGTGTGTGTGTGTGTGTGTGTGTTTAGATAGGATCTCACTCAATTACCCAGGCTGGTCTCAAACTTTTGGACTCAAGCAATCCTCCTGCCTCAGCCTCCCAAAGTGATGGGATTATAGGTGTGAGTTACTGCACCTGGCCCCCACGCTGTTTTAACCAATTTCCAGAAAAGGTTGATTGTATGCCTTTTCTGTGTCTGTGTCTTACTTTCCAAGTTAAGGAGTCATGTGGAGTCACAGAGGCTTGAGCTTAGGAGAACTCTGAAAGCACCAACCCCTCTAGGATGCATAAAGCTTCTCTCAAGTATCCTCAGCAAGTGGCCCTCCAGCCTCCTTTCGAATGCCTCTGTTGATAGGGACATCACTACATGTGAAGGCATTTGAGGGCACTTCTAATTAGAAGCCTCCACAAACCAGCTCCCTTGAATTTCCTAGTTTTCTTCCTGGAGGTCACCAAAACTATTCCAAATCTCCAACTCCCCTTCACAAGCATGCTTGAGCCTGAAAACCTTCTATTTTGTGCATGGATAATCACTTTCTTAACAGGAAGTAGAGGAGAGGCTACAAAGCAAATAAAAGCCAATTTCCCAAGCAAAGATAGAAAAGAACTCAAGGTGTGGGGAGGAAACCACTTCTCTCCTTGCATCCCACCACAAAAGCATCAAAAACACTCAGAACATGGCTGGGCGCGGTGGCTCACGCCTGTAATCCCAGCACTTTGAGAGGCCGAGGTGAGTGGATCTCGAGGTCAGGAGATTAAGACCATCCTGGCTAACACGGTGAAACCCCGTCTCTACTAAAAAAAAAAACAAAATTAGCCGGGCATGGTGGCGGGCGCCTGTAGTCCCAGCTACTTGGGAGGCTGAGGCAGGAGAATGGGGTGAACCCGGGAGGCGCAGCTTGCAGTGAGCCGAGATGGCGCCACTGCACTCCAGCCTGGGTGACAGGCTCAAAAAAAAAAAAAAAAAAAAAAAAAAAAAAAACCACACATCTCAGAACATCCTAAAAATGCAATGAGGAAATCCCTGAGAACTAGAGCTGGGACCCTTAAGAAAGATTTAACTATGTTTCAAAGCCACGTGCTTTAGATTCAGAAGCTGACCCAGCTCCCCTCAGCAAGACGGAAGAAACCAAGAGCCATGATGAGCAGCAGCTAGTGTAATTAATGAAAACCTAGCGGCTAAAAATATTCTTTGCCCACGCGGAGGACCACACTTCATCTTTTTTAAATCCCAGCCTGCAGAAAGCACTCCGCGTGAAAAGAGCCAGGTCGTTTGCGTGAATCAGTGTAAAACATAGACAGTAGTGTATTTGTTCGGCTGGTAACACATGAGAAATGGAGGAGAGATTTGTTTTCTGTAGCAGTAGACAGAGCATGCCAGCTGGCAGCGTGCCTGAAACAAATAACCAAGACACAGCTAGATCTGTGTGAAACTTGGTGAGAAAGTTTAAGAGTCGGTGGGGCAAGGAAGGGCTGGGGCCGGGGTACACTGAAGGACACCGTGGACAAGCAGAGAGGACAGGGAGATAAGGTTTGCAAAGTCTCTTAGTGGTAAATTCACCGTACAGAGAGAGTCTCGTACAGATTAATTCGCCAGTTCCCATCTCCCACCTGTTCTCAGCTGTCACCACATCAGCATTCCAGTTCCAGCCCTGGATCATGAGCCTCCTTCCTCTTCACTGCTTTTGAGAGTTGAAATTAAATTTGGTTGATTCCATTTCCTGTGCTTCTATTTGGCAGTGGCAGACCTAGAAATACCAGAGTAGGAATATCAAGAAGTAGGTTTCAGTTGTTTCCCTGCTGTTTACTATATAAACTCAAATGCCACAGCAACCTTCCAGAGAGACATTTTTTTAGTCTAGTTATTTTTTTAATCATATAAATATTTCTGAATTTACATTTAGTAAAATTCACTTTTGGTTTTTGCTGTACAGTTACTTCTGGGTTTTCATAACTACCATGATGAAGATGCAGAACCGTTGTCACCTCAGAACTTTCCTTTGTGCTAAAAATTTGTAGGCAGGCCCTCCCTCAGCCCAGCCCTGACCCTTGGAAACCACTGATAGAGATTTTCTTCTTCCAAAATGTCATATGAATGAAATCATAGAGTATAACCTTTTGAGTCTGTATTAGCCACATTTCACAAATAAGACATAACAAGCTCAGAGAAGTTTGTTAACTTGCCCAGGGCCATACAGCTAGAAAAGCAGAGCAAAAATTTAAGTGCAAGCCCACTGATTCCAAATCTTATCCTTTCACCCTAGTGCTAAGCAGAAACCCTGCCTGGCCTGAGTTTCCTCATCTCCCTCATCAACATGTGAAAAAGGGGCCAGTGAAATCATGAGTGCAGAACAACTTCAGGAAGTGCAAAGCCCTTTGTGCAAGGTGCATATTGCATATTATTTCTTCCAGTCTGTCGCCAGCCAACCATTTTGCAGTAAAACATTGTGCCTTCCAAATTGCCATTCTGACCATGGTGGTGCACCTTTGCACCTGGCCATAATCAGTCTGTTTAAAGAAATACACACACACACACACACACATACATACACACACACTCACCTTCTGCTAATGCAAGAAGTATCTCAGGAGGTTAAGGACCTGTCTTGGCTGGAAAGATGAAGCACTGTTTTCCACAAAGTGGCAAAGCCACAGACTTATTTAATGGGATTTGAGGTTGTGCAGGGGTGTTTTGATCATTGGAAGGGACTTTTCTATTCTCAGAACATAAAAGTAACCGCTATGAAATACAATTTTCACTTCACTATTTTGTCACAAGAAGTAAACATCATCTGCTGGCCTGATGGCTTGAAAGCCTGTCTCTAAACGGCTTCTGCCAAAGGCTTTGAAATGTTTGCTTTCAGGCTGGATTCAACCACCAGGATATTTAGAGACGCACATGTCATAGCCCCAAGAAGCAGATCCCTCTCTTGGTGAAGATAAACCTGCAAAGCTGTAGCTTTCTGGCAGCCACACAAATATGGATTTGGTCCCTTCCTCCACCCCTGCTCCCCGTAAATGTTATCGAAAGCAAATGTCTGGCCGGGCGCGGTAGTTCACGCCTGTCATCTCAGCACTTTGGGAGGCTGAGGCGGGCGGATCATGAGGTCAGGAGTTTAAGACCAGCTTGGCCAACATGGTGAAACCCCGTCTCTACTAAAAATACAAACATTATCCAAGCATGGTAGTGCATACCTGTAATCCCAGCTCCTCAGGAGGCTGAGGCAGGAGAATCGCTGAGGCTGAGGGCAACAGAGTGAGACTCCATCTCAAAAAAAAAAAAAAAGAAAGAAAAAAAAAGTCTGCTTTTCTCTGTTACTACTGTACATGGTGCAGTTTTAGAATTAGGCCCAGTGAAGGCTGGGGCAGGGCCTCAGAGCTCTTGCTCCACTCCAGTGCTGTCCAATGGATGTATAATGCAAGCCACAGATGTAGTTTTAAATTTTTTTAGTAGCTGTGTTTTAAAAAGAAAAGGAAACAATTGTCATTTATTTTAATAATATATTTTATTTAAACCAGTATATCCAAAATATGTAATCAGTGTACCATGATTAATAAAATGTTTTCATTTTAAAAATATTAAGTATTTAAAATCCAGCACATCTCAACCAATCACATTTAAGGTGCTATATGACACATAATTAGTGACTACTGTATTCAACAGTGCAACTCCAGGGGTAGAGGTAAATTCAAATCCCAATGGGGCTTCTTCATAGTAGTGTGACCTTGGACAAGTTACTTAAGCTCTCTGAACCTTGGTCTTCTCATCCAAAAAATGATAATGATGTCTACTCACAGAGGGGGTGTGAGGATTAAATCAGTTAATCCAAGGAAAGTGACTGGCACATGGTAAGTGATCAGTGAATGTGAGTTGTTCATAGAAGCATAATTATCATTGTTTTTACTGGCATCATTATGGCTGTTAACATTGCTACTGAGAAAGTCAGACCTCATCTGGTCTGTTGTCGCTTATCTCATAGAAATGGAAACTGGAATCAGATTCGCTACCTCCAAGGTACTGGGGCATTGGGAAAAGACAACCAAAGGAATAAATCGTATTTTTACAACCGTTAAAAATTTAAAACTCCTTCCTCCGTATTATTTCTTTAATAGTCAAAATTAACTTGGAATGTAGAAACTGTTTTGTCTTCTTTATGGTTAAGGAAAATTAAGATTCAGAAAAGTTAGGTAAGGTGTTCAGGCCAGGCATGGTGGTTCACATCTGTAATCCCAGCACTTTGGGAGGCTGAGACAGGTGGATCAGTTGAGGTCAGGAGTTTGAGACCAGCCTGGCCAACATGGCGAAACCCCATCTCTACTAAAAATACAAAAATTAGCCAGGCATGGTGGTGCATGCCTGTAGTCCCAGCTACTCAGGAGGCGAAGCAGGAGAATCACTTAGGCCCGGGAGGCAGAGGTTGCAGTGAGCTGAAACTGCACCACTGCACTCTAGCCTGGGTGACAGAGTGAGACTCTGCCTCAAAAAAAAAAAAAAAGAAAAGAAAAGTTAGGTAAGGTGTTCAAAGTAATTCAGCCAGGCCAGGAGAGCCTGGACTTACATACAAGGCTATTGTCTGCAATGCTGTTTCTCTGAGAACGTTCTCTAAACCTTCAGAGCCTGTCTGGCTGGAGTCCTGCAGGCCTACACCAGAATGCTGGGTCTTCTGCTCATTGTGCATCCCAGGCGAGCCACCTGACCTTTCTGTGCCTTGCTTTCCTCATCTGTAAGGTGGTAATAATATCTGCTGTGTGGGGAGTTGGGAAGACTAAAGTGAAATGTGGTAAGTTTGCAGAGCAAGTAGCAGGGTGTGTCACAAATAGTGAACATCTACTATATGTTGGTTACCTAAACCAACACTCCTCACTGTGCTCTCAAGGCAGATGTTGAGTTGATTGGATTGTTGGTATGAGCTTTAGATACAGACTATCAATGGCCAGTGTTTTAAGGCTGCACTTACTTAGATCAGAAAATCTCTGAAGGTTGAGGGTGAATCCCGGCATCATGCCTTTGATGAATGTTGATTGATTTCAATGAGCACATCTGGCTTCTCATTTTTCTTTTGCCATGAAGCTTTCCTCAACCCACAAGATCATGTAAAGAGGCCTCATCTTGAAGCCATCACTGCCATTCGGCTAGCAGACGTTATACTTAGCTCTTCAAGGAAGGCATATGAGAAAAACATTACTGAACATCAAGAGAGGTGTGGCCTAAAGTCTTGGCAGGGCACACATGGCTCCTTTCTATGATACAGTTGAGGAGAATTTCACAGAAGTGTAGAGTTGTTTATAAAAATGTGGGTTGGGTTAAGGGAAACCAGCAATAGGTGGGTCGGAATGTTGTGCTTAGCTACAGAAGGGCTGTATCACCTCAAGCTTGAAGGGGAAAGGGGACCAAACAAGGAAGTTCCTGGAACTGGAGAGGGTAGCTCTAGCTGTACTTGAGGGCTGCCCCACAGGAGGTGTGGCCTTCAGTAGAAAGACACCACCAAACTGCAGAGGAAGGAGCAAAGGAAATGAGCACTGCGGCCTCACTCTCACATTTCTTGACAATGCCTCTAGTTGACTGCATTTAACAGAAAGTCAGAAGGCAAAGGAGCCTGCTGATGAAGTCTATGCCCGGAGCCGGAAAGGAATTATGAAGAGTGGACCTGGAGGGGCAAATGGAAAATATCCAACACTAAAACACCCTTTGGTTTGGGTCTCAGAGGCTTTCCTCAGTAACTGATGATCCAGCTCCTAATCTTGGGTGGTGTTTTGGAAGAGAGCATAATCAACCTGTTCCCGTTCAAGTCCTGCCCTCCTAAAAGCTAATGTGCTCACTAACCCACAAAGTCCTCTTCCTTTCCGAAGTCTGATGGAGGTGGGCATGGTATTTCATGGTGCACAAGAGGAAAAATATATTTCACACAAACTGAAGTGTTGGTCAAAATGTCTTACTCCCAAGATCTGATTTTTTGAAGCTCTGCCTGATTTATTTCAAGTCCTTAAGGTAAGGAAGGTGTTAAATATGAATAAAGAAGCAACCCCCACAGAAGCAGCACTAAGGACCTGTACAGCTGCATCTTTGTTTGTAAGCATGATAAGACGCTGAGAAACCAAAACAGCCCATAGATTCAGTGCTTTTAATGAGCAAGCTTAGAAAAGGAAAAGATGGGGAGGACTTGGTCCTTTGCCATATTGTAACCCCAACAGAAATAAGTTCTATTTTTTCACATTTCAACTGACTGAATACAAACAACATGCTTGGCTTTAATGTCAAGAACATTCAGTTTAGTAGAAGTTGAGATTTTTGGTAATCTCTAGTTTTAAAATAGAAAACCTCTCTTCAAAAGGAACTTGTTCGCTGATTTGCTTACTGCTTCTCTTTTAAAAATTTTTGCCGGTTACATATCTAATGCCCTTTGTGGAAAATTTGAAAACACATACACACACACACACACACACACAAAACAATAAAATATCAGGTATCTTTTATTCCCTCTGACAAATATATCCGCTGATAACTTTTTAGTAAATCTCTGTATATGTTTGGTTTGTATGACTATTTTCCTTTAATCTTGATGCATTTGGGGTTGTACTATAATTTTTCTGTTTCCTCTCAGCCTCTAATAATTTAGAAGAATAGTTCTTAATCTGGGACATATATTAAAATCAATTATAGATTTTAGTTTTTAAAATAATTTAAAACTAAAATAGAACAAGCCTTCCCCTGGAAATGATAGTTCAATAAATATGAGGTGGATCTTGAGCACTTTTAGATATTTTAAAGCTCTTCTCGTGATTCTAATGTGCATCCTCAGTTATGAATCAGTATATTCTTTTTTTTTTTTTTTGAGACAGAGTCTTGCTCTGTCGCCCAGGCTGGAGTGCAGTGGCACAATCTCTGCTCACTGCAACCTCCGCCTCCCAGGTTCACACCATTCTCCTGCCTCAGCCTCCCGAGTAGCTGGGACTACAGGCACCCGCTACCATGCCCCACTAATTTTTTGTATTTTTAGTAGATACAGGGTTTCACCATGTTAGCCAGGTTGGTCTCGATCTCCTGACCTCGTGATCCGCCCGCCTTGGCCTCCCAAAGTGCTGGGATTACATGCGTGAGCCACCGCACCCAGCCATGAATCAGTGTATTCTAATGGAAAAAAATAGCAGTGGATTCCCTTTAATATGTATATAAACATTTTCATTTTTAACATAGCATGTTTTTTATTATGTATTTTCCTACAACAAAATAATTATTTTTATATTGTGGTAAAATACACATAACATAAAAATTTACCATTTTAACCCTTTTAGGCATACAGCTTAGAGGCGTTAAGAATGTTCAAAAATGTTGTGTAACTGTCACCACTATTTCTAGAACATTTTCATCATTTCAAGCAGAAACTCTATGTCTATTAAATAATAACGCCACATTTTTCCCATATCCCAAGCCCCTGGAGAAAAATAATATCATTTCAAATTGCCTACAAAATATTCCATCTACAAATATATGATTATTTACTGAACTGTCACTATAACTTTGGACAATTAAGTTGTCTCCAGATTTTTTTTTCTAAGGCTATAGCAAACATCTCTGTGTGTGTGTGTGTGTGTGTGTGTGTGTGTCTGTGTGTTTCTATTTGGTTATTCTTTATCTCTTCTATTTTTATGCTGAAATCTCCTTTTTTCATTTGTTTCAAATGTATGCGCAATTGTTTGTTGGATCATTTATATAGTAGTTGCAGTAAAGTTTTTATTACAGAATTCTAAACATATTCATATAAAATATATAATTATATATTATATATTTATATATACATGTATGTATGTATATATATGTGTATATATATACGTACACATATAATATATAATTATATATTTTATATATGAGTATGTTTAGAATTAAGGATATATGTCATTAATTTAAGGACATAAAGTTTATCCTTAAGATAAACTCCTTGAGGTGAATTATTGGATCAAATGCTTTGTATTTTAAAGCTTTAAAGCTCTTGACAAGATAGCTTGAATAAATCTTTATCATTATTTAAAAAAACTATTTTCCCACACTTTTCATGAAACTGTCACATTTGGCAGATAAATAATATCTAATAGGTCTAATTTCCTTTAATAAGTTATTAAGAATATACTTCTTTTGCAGGTTTGTTAGCCATTTCTTATTTTGTAAATTATCAAGACATTTGACTGTTTATCTGCTTGAGTCTTACTGTTCATTTTATTCATTTACATAAGTTTAGCACAGGTGTAGACTACTTACTCTTTACCAGTGATATTTGTTGCAAATAATATTCCTAGTTTGTTGTTGGATTATTATGGCTTTTTTAATTTTCAAAATACAAAGTGTGAAATATTTATGTGGTAAAATCTTTGACCTTTTGTGATTGTTATCTTTTGTTTTTACCTTAAGAAGTTCTTCCCCAAATAGAGAGGTCGATAAAGAATCACTTAGTTTTTATTTTTTTCTTTAATTTTTTTCCACTTAATTTTTAGATATAACCAGAATTAATTTTGAGGTTTTGTATCCAGTGAAAGTGAACTTTTTTTCTGCACAAATAGTTAACCCATTACAAGATATCTATTTGTTGAAAATCTTTCCTTTTCCTGCTAGTTTATTATTGCATCTTCAACATATACATCAGAATTTAATGTGCTAGTTCTAGCTTCAGGACTAGCTATTCTATTTCAGGACCAGCTGTTCTATTAATATTACAGGACTAGCCATTCTGTTTCAATTATTGCCCTTTTATTGTTATACCAGAACTGCACTGTGTAATCATTTCTTAAAAAAACAAAAACAAAAACAAAAACAAAACACTTTTTTTATTATGGACAATTTCAGTATATACAAAATCAATAGCCACTGTAAAATCACATGTACTCATCACTCAGGTTCAACGTAATTATTTCATTTAAGTTTTATATTTTTAAAAAACAGCATGATTTTGGGAAATACCAAATATGGCAAAGAATCGAAGACAGGAAACTAATAATCCTACCATTGCATCAACTTCATTTATGACTTGGTGTCTATCAATATAATAAGCATAAAATAGAAAAATCCATGTAACATAATAGAAGAAAAACAGTTATTTCAGGAGACCTAGCTAAGGAGAGCTAGTGTAATTGAACCAAGAATATATGAGGATCTGAGATTTTTGAAAGCCAGAAAAGAAAGAAAACCTAACTCATGTAAGAAACATGAGAGTCCATAAGAAATGATGAACCTTTTCTTTATATGAAATTCAAAGGGGAATGTTTTATTTAAACAATGCTGAACAAAATGGACAATGTCTTCCAAAGCATTACTTTTTCTTTTCTCAACTTTGGATAAAAACCAGAGTCTGTCTTTAATCACTGTCTTGATTACATTTTAACCAAGAGATAAAGTAATATCATCCAGCTATATAACTTTTTAAGGATGCTTAGAGAATCTAAGACCTTAAGTCACAGTATTTAATTAATGGCACTGTGTTATGACTAAAATTCTGATAAACATGTAATTGTTCCTGTATCTGTATTAGAAAAAATGGGAGGTTGAGACACACTGCTTTTGACCAGTAATTCTCAGAGTATGGTCCAAGCCTTTTTATAATAGGTGATAGGTATTAAGTGAATTTTAAATGCATGTTTTAAGGTCCCCATCCAGGTAAGATGGAGGAAGCACACTCTACTCTGGATTGCCCATTGAACACGCTATAAAATCTACATAGGATGCATACAGCAGTTGTTTGAGGACCCTGAAAAGTAAATAGTAGCAGGTGGATTGAGGAAGAAGACTAGACTTTGAAGTGCCACCAAAATGGTAGTGAATTTATCAATTTTTCCCCTCCTGTATCCCCTGGCCTGAATACAGCACACCCTGAAACTCAAACAGGAGCACTGGGGTATAAACTGTACTCCAGAAGAAGCCTTGTACTACTGGCTTGGGAAGAGAGGAAAGGGAGCTTCTGACACTCAGAGCACAGTATGGAAATCCCACTTTCTTTCTTTTTTATTTCTTTTTCTCTGTTTTCTGTCATCCTGTCCCCTGAGCAATCCAAGGTAGGCAGTGACAGAGGCTGCAGCTGGAGCTAGCAGGAGCCAAAACTCTAAGGGAAGGACATCTTCCTCTCCAATCAATAGGGTGGTGATCCCAAGAGAGTGGGACAACCCCTCCACTGCATCTTATTCTTTCTGTATCCTCCTGCCATGTGGACCTGGACATTTGAGCAGTTGCAGATATGCATGGCAGAAAGTAACTAAAGCCCCAGCTATCAGGCCAGAAGGCCAAAAAGAGAAACAATAGGGAACTGAAAGTACCAGAAAGAGTTCAGAGGGGGAGCTCAGGAAAGCAACCCCATAGCTGTTTATGAACACTTGGGCTCACTGCAAGCTCTGCATGCATGAGTCTGATCCTAATCAGCAAACCAAAGACTTTGAGAATTGAATGCACAGATAGACCATGGCCAAGGTCTCTAACTAACCACTGAGGGACACATATATGGGACACATCAGAATTGCACTACGAAGGCTTTAAAAATGGAAATGAGGAGCTTCCAGATAGCTGAACATGTGGAGGTTCCCAGAGGGTGGATGGAAGCTCTGCACCCCTCCCCCCATATCTTGCCCTATGTGTCTCTTCATCTTTATCCTTTGCAATATCCCTTATAATAAACTGGTAAATGTTAAAAAGGAAAAGAAGGAGAAGAAGGAGGAGGAAGAGGAGGGGGAGGGGGAGGGAAAGAAAGAGAAGAAGAGGAAGAAGAAGAGAAGGAGGAAGGGAGAAAGAGAAGACGAAAAAGAAGAGGAGGGGGGGGAAAAGAAGAAAAGGAAGAAGAAGAAGAAAGAAGAGGAGGAGGGGGAGGAAGGGAGAAAGGAGAAGAAGAAAAGAGGTGGGGGAAGAGGAAGAAGAAGAAAGAAAAAGAAGGAGGAAGATGAGGGAGGAGGAAGGAGGATGAAGAAGGAGGGGGAGGAGGAGGAAAAGAAAAGAAATGGAAACTACATTGGCAACAGTTCCCACAGGTAGAGGTTGGAATTTGTGGTCTTAACCTAACAATTTGATTGACTGCTCCAGCAAAAATTTTAACAGCTTTCATCAAATTTAAAAAAGACACAGAGTTTTATAATATTCAAAACGCTCAGAATATAATCTAAATTACTGGGCATACAAAGAATGAGAAAAATCTCAAATTGCCTCGAAAAGCAGTCAGCTGACATCAACACTAAAATGACATAGATACTGAAGTTATCTGACGAAGGCTTTACAGCAGCTATATACAAATGTTCCAATAAGCATCACAAACACACTTGGAGTAAGTGAAAAAATAGAATGTCTTGGTAAATAAATAGAAAGTATAAAACAGAACCAAATGGTAATTTTAGAACTGAAAAATACAATAACCAAAATTAATAACTCATGGTATGGGATCAATAGCAGACTGGAGATGACAGCAGAGTTAGATAAGTTAAAAATAGACCAATAGAAATTAAGATGCATAGTAAAGAGAAAAATATATATATTTTTAATGAGCAAAGCCTCAGGGACATGCAGAACACTAAGAAAAGTGACTAATATTCATGTCATCAGAGTTCCAGAAAAAGAGAAGAAGGAGTATAATGCTGAATAAATAGCTGAAGAAACAATGACCGTAAACTTCTCATATTTGGCAAAAGACACTTATCTATAGGTTCAAGAAGCTTGGCAACACAACAGAAAAACAATTATGTGAGAAAAATCAACAAAAAAAAAAGCTTTTTTTTTTAAGATTGATAAAATTGACAAACCTTGAGCAAGACTTGAGAAGATACAAATTACCAATATCAGGAATGAAATGGGATATCACTACAGATTTTGCAGACATCAAAATAATAAGTAAATACTACAAACAACTCTACACACACGAATTTGACAACTTAGACAAAATGGAACCATTCCTCAAGAAACACAAACTATCACAACTCACTCAATATGAAATAGATCAGTTGAATTAGCCCCAAAATTTGAAGGAATTGAATTTGTAATGTAAAAGTTTCAGAAAACATACGTGACTACCAAGTTGGGGTTTATTCCCAAGATACAAGTTTGGTTCAATATTCAAAAATCAATCATTGTAATCTGAAATATTAATAGGCTAAAGAAGAAAAATTACATGATCATATCAATTGATGCAGAAAAGTAATCTGACAAAAGTGCCCACAGAACATATACCAAGATGTAGTATACCCTGGGCCATAAAACAAACACCAGCAATTAAAAGAATTGAAGTCATACAAAGTATGTTCTACGATCACAGTGAAATCAAACTAGAAATCAAAAAGGAAAGGTCATGGGGAAATCTCCAAAACTTGGAAACTGAAGAACATACTTTGATTTGACAAATTTCGACGTGTATCATGAGAAAAATTACCAGAAAAATAGGAATAGAAGGACCCTTCTTAATCTGATAAAGAGCATCCACAAAAAAACCTACAGCTGGCATTATACTTAATGGAGAAAGACTGAGTATTTTCTCCCTAAGATTGAGAACAAGACAAGGATGCTCATTCTCATCACTCTTATTCAACATGGTACTGTTAACTTCTAGCGAGTACAATAATGGGAGGAAAGGAATAAAGATGAGAAAGGAAGAAATACAACTGTCTCTATATGCAGATGACATGATTGTCTACGTAGAAAATCTCAAGGAGGCCAGGCACAATGGCTCATGCCTATAATCCTAGCACTTTGGGAGGCCAAGGCAGGCGGATCACCTAAGGTCAGGAGTTCGAGACCAGCCTGGACAACAAGGCAAAACCCTTTCTCTACCAAAAATACAAAAATTAGCTGGGCATGGTGGCACATGCCCGTAGTCCCAGCTACTCGGGAGACTGATGCAGGAGAATCACTTGAACCCAGAAGGCAGAAGTTGCAGTGAATTGAGACCACACAACTGCACTCCAGCCTGGGCAATAGAGCAAGACTCCATCTCAAAAAAAAAAAAAAAAAAAAAAACTGAAAACAAAAAACAAACAAAAAAACAGAAAGAAAATCTCAAGGAATCTACTAAAACACTTCTATCACTAAGAAGTGAGTTTAGCAAGGTCACAGAAGACAAGATAAACATACAAATAAATTGCATTTCTATATACTAGCAGTGAACACATGAATACTGAAATTAAAAATATAATACCAATTATAATGACAAAAAATGAAAAGAGTATATAAAATATGTATAGGACTTATATGCTGATGAAAGAAGCCAAAGATCTAAATAAATGAAGAGACATACTATATTCATGGATGAAAGACTCAACATAGTAAATATGTCAGTTCTTCCCAAATATTATACAGGTTTCATGCAATTCCTATCAAAATCCCAGCCCAGGCCAGGCACAGTGGCTCATGCCTGTAATCCCAACACATTGGGAGGCCAGCGCTAGGGGGTTGCTTGAGCCCAAGAGTTCAAGGCCAGCCTGGGCAACATGGTAAGACCCTGTCTCTAAAAAGAAAAAAAATTTTTAATAAGCCAGGCATAATGGCACTTGCCTGTAGTCCTAGCTACTCAGAAGGTTGAGTTAGGAGCATCGTTTTAGCTTGGGGAGCCAAAGCTGCAGTAAGCCATGACCAATGATTGTACCACGGAACTCCAGCCTGGGCAACAGAGCGAGATCCTGTCTCAAAAAAGTAAAAATCTCAGCATAGGTTTTGTAGATATAGACAAGATTATTCTAAAATTTGTATGTAGAAACAAAGAAACCAGAATAGCTAAACTAATTTTGAAAGAGAATAGGTAAGAATAATCAGTCTGCCCAAGTTCAAAACTTATTAAATAGCTACAGTAATCAATACTGAGCAGTATTGGCTAAGTAATAAACATATAAATCAATGGGACAGAATACTGAACCCATAAATAAATCCACACAGATACACCCAACTGATTTTGACAAAGGCATAAAAACAATTCCGTGGAGAAAAGATGGAGCCAGGCACAGTGGCTCACTCCTGTAATCCCAGCACTTTGGAGGCTAAGGTGGGAGGATCACTTGAGCCCAGGAGTTGGAGACCAGCCTGGTCAACACAAGGAGATTTCGTCTCTACAAAAACAAAAATAAAAATAAATTAGCTGGGCATGATGGCACACACCTGTGATTCCAGCTACTTGGGAGGCTGAGGTGGAAGGATCACTTGAGTCCAGGAGGTCAAGGCTACATTGAGTCATGTTCACACCACTGCACTTCAGCCTACGTAGGCTATGCAGTGAGATCCTGTCTCAAAAAAAAAAAAACAAAAAAGATGACCTTTTCAACAAATGGTGCTTGGGGAGGTGGACATCCATAGGCAAAAAAACTGACCTTCAACCTAAACTCCGTACCTTCTACAAAAACTAACTTGAAATGGATCACAGACTTAAATGTTAAGCTATAAAGTAATACTTCAAAAAGAGGAGAAAATCTTTGGGATCTAGGGCTAGACAAAGAATTCTTAGACTTGACACCAAAATTATGATCCATGAATTTTAAAAAAAGGATATGTTGGACTTCACCAAAATTAAAAACTTGTAGTCCACAAAATACCTGTAAAAGATATGCAATAGACTGAGGGAAAATATTTGCAAAGCACCTATCTAACAAAGGTCTAGTATCTAGACTAAAAAAAATTATCAAAACCCAAATAGAAAAAGCAAACAAGTGAATTAGAAAATGGGCAAAAGACAGAAAAAGATGTATATATTACTGGTGGGAATGTAAAATGGTACTGTCACTCTAGAAAACAATCTGGCACTTTTCCAAAAGGTTGCATACTGTATCATTCCATTTATTTAATATTCTTGAGATGAGAATATTATAAAAATGAAAATCAGATTTCTAGTTGCCCGTAGATAAGCAGAGGGTAGGGACAAGAGAGAAGTGAATATGGCTATAAAAAGACAGCATAAGGGATTCTTGAGTTGGTGGACGTGTTCTGTACCTTGATTGTATCAATCAAGTTGTGATATCATAATCAATATCATAGTTGTGATATAATAGTAAAATTTTGCAAGAGAGTACCATTGAAGGAAATTGGGTACAGGGTACACTGAACCTCTCTGTACTACTACTTACAGCTGCATGTGAATCTACAATTATTTAAAAATAAATCATTAGATTTCTTAAAATGCATGTTATTTCTTTTAGGTCTTCTGCACGAATGACTTGTAATTGCATGAACTTTTATATATGATTAAGGGCTACGTAATAGTAACCTGTTAAGTGAGTTATTTAGAATTCCTAAAACTTGATATTCATTAATTGAAACTAGAAGATTATTTTGGCTCTTAATTCTGAATTCTACTAAGAAAGCTGTCTGCCAGGCAGATTTCCACAGAGCTGTGAAGCTCTTACTGTGTATGTAGGCTCAACTGATCTTTGGAATCACTTTTGGGGGTGGTATACATCATACTTTGCTATCTTACTGGGTTGCAATTTTCAGTGTCTCCTAGTATGGTTTGTTTTTTTCTGTTTTGTTTTTACCTGAAATTAATCTTGGTTTAGCTTCACAATTATTAAGTTTGTTGGGATTGTTTGCTTAACTTCACAGTTAAGAAATTCCTATTCATATGAGCAGTATGTCTAGCCTATAACTTTCCAATAACTAAACTTGCGCATGTCTCACGTGTTGTGACTCGAAATGGGTCATCCTTACCTGTATTGCTAAAACAGATGTACACATAATCCCAGAAGAATTTGCTTGGACACTGAATCTTTATTGTTATCACTGAATTATTTTTCCACTGGAAAGTGGAGAGAACTTGGGTGGATAGGCTGGGAGGTCTTTTGCTCCACAAACTGCCATGGCAAAAGAAGTATGAGGTCCTTGAGTTTAGACTCTCTGGTTTGAATACACGTTTTCCTAGCCGATTTGAATAGCAAGAAGTCCAAACTGGAGTTGCTAATGAAAGCAGGTGTTATGTTGTTGAATGAAACGAGACCCAGATACATTGAACATCAAATGCATAAACAGCAATGTGGACTGTTATGAACGTTAATGATTCTGACTTGCATTAATGTCCAGGTGGAGGGTCTTCCTATTTCAGCCCAGGGATGCACTGTTAAGAATACAATTTCATTTTCCACAGAACAAAGTGTGCTTTGTACACGTGCTGGTGCCATTTGTGGCTGAGAAGAACTTTCTCGGATTGCTTTGGAATGATGAAGAGTATGTCTCTCATCCAAGAACTGAAATGATACCTTCAGGTGAGTCCAGAGTCCAAATCCTCAAAGGAGGGATTTAGGAAAGCATTCTAGAGGATCAGGTTTAAACCAAACAATCCCTTAAGAAGAAATTCCATTCAAGTTCTTTCTTTAAAACAGGAAATTAAACAGAGTCATTATAAGGCAAACTCAAGAGAGTGGTAGCACCATCCCTTCCAACTGTTAGTTGCATGAATTTCATTTTGGGTCATCTGTGAATCGAAACTGTTTAAATTTGATCCTGCTAACCACAGCTCTTTTAAAGTACAACCATCAGAAATCTAGGCAAAATGCATCCTTTTAGAAGCATGTAATATATCTGAAGAACAACTCTTTGCATAATTATCAAGATTTAAGTCTCCTGCAGTATTATTTTAAGTATTTTACTAAATTCATGGGCCTATTCCCAAAACTCTTGTAGCAGTGGACAGGGGCAGATTATAGAACATGAATTCTTTCAAGACCCTGGTTGAGTTAACATACTTTGTTACACTTACTTGAGGCAAGCCAGAAAGTGAAACTGGTAAAGCAGGCATTGGTTGGCACACTTTCCAGATGTTTTTATTTTTAAGTTTTCATTAAGTGATTATCAGCAGAACAGCCAATGCTATGTAAATGCAACAAGACTGAAATCCCTCCCAGTAAATAACTCTCTCAGTTCCTTTCAACAAAGCCTTCAACCCATGGCTGAATTGCACATTGTTCTATAGGAACACAAGAAGAAAGACTTCATACACATCTTCTAAAATTCTTGTCAGGGCAGAATGTTGGTGCAAACTCCTCTTGAAACATTAAATGATGAATGCTTAAAATTAATCTGGTTTTATTGGAATGTTTTTTCTGTGATGTGAAAATGAGGGATTTGAACAAAACTGTTCAATTCAATCAAGGTCTTCACTTGTTTGATTCAGTGGAATGTTCCCTAACTCTGCTGTCCCCAACCTTATTGGCACCAGGGACTGGTTTCATGGAAGACAATTTTTTCACAGACCAGGGGTGAGGGATCGTTTCGGGATGATTCAAGTGCCTTGCGTTTATTGTGCACTTTATTTCTATTATTATTACATTGTAATATATAATGAAATAATTGTATGTTTACACATACAACTCACCGTAACGTAGAATCAGTGGGAACCCTGAGCTAGTTTTCCTGCATCTAGAGGGGCCCATCTGGCCGTGATGGGAGACAATGACAGATTATCAGGCATTAGATTCTCACAAGGTATATGCAACCTAGATCCCTCACATGTGCCAGACCTATATTGATCAGTGGCCCTGGGGTTTGGGGACCCCCTACCCTAAAAGATCTAGAGAAGGGAAGAGATGGGAGCCTGCCTGGCATATTTGAGAAACAGCAAAGGGGTCATCAGTTTAAAGGAGCAGAGTGAGAGGGTAGGGAAAGCTGTAGGAGACAAAGTCAGGGCAGCATAGGACCAGATGGTGTTGGGCCTCACAGCCCACTGGAAACTTTGCCATTTCACTCTCAGTAGGAAAGGGAGCAAGAGGAGGCCTTGGATCACAGTAGTGACAAGATATGGAGCTGGGCATGGAATCAGCCTCCCTCAACCACAGATCCCCAAATGGAAATGAAGGGCTGTTGGAAAGAGGGGAGAGGAGCAGATGCTGGGGCGAGAGCCAACAATGTGCACAGCACACTATTTCCCACAGTGAATGATAGAAAATAAAGCAAAGTATGTTTTTGAAACCAGGAATACTCACACATGTGTGACACATACACATACAGAGAGAGGGAAAGAAATTTTACATCCCAAATACCTTTGTGGCGATGACAAAGTGAACAAAGTACAGAGACAAAAGAATTGAACATCACTGAAGTGCTTTGATCAAGACTAATTATTATTATTTTTAAATTAGGGTCACTTTGAAGAGTTCAGACTCCTCAGGAGTATATCTTGTTGGTTCCATCTGTCCAATGTTTCAAGAAACAATCTGTTTTGGCAGTTAACTTTGTCTACAATTCGTACATAGAATATGTTAAACATCTGTCACTGATCAACTTAAATATCACTGCCTTTATTGCATCTACTGCTGGCCCATCAGAATATAACTATATACAAGAGAAGGGTTTTTTTCCACCTAGTCTCAAGAACTGCATCTTTGCAGCATAATCATTCTCTCAGGACTAAAAGGAAACATTTCTAAGTATGACAATTATATATAGATATTATTAATTTGGGGACCACATGGGATGAATTGGGCCCAACGCCTATTTAAATATATGTCCACCCTCATTTGCAGCTGATAGCTTGGAGATTTTTTTTTATTTTTTGTCAGCCAGGACATCACTCAACCCATCTTCCATGAAAGAATTAACTTCCATCAGTACAAATGTGCCTACCAATGTGGGTTTCCACCCAGCCGTCATTGGCGCTCCCAAGACAGCCCCTTAGGAAAGGTTCTCTCTACGCACAACAGCATGAATGATTAAGATCTACTGTGTGTCAGGTACCAGACTGAGCTCTTCACCTACAATAGTCCAGTTTCACCCCGTATAGCTGTGTGATCTTGGGCAATGTGCTTTTCATCTCTGAGCCTCAGCTTCCTCATCTGTAAAATGGGGAGAACCTCACAGGGTGTTGTGAAGATCAAATGAGTTAATGCATGTAAGATACTTAGAACGATGCCTAGCACATCATAAGCACTAAATGTGTAGCCTATTAATTATCTAATTTAAAAATCCTCACAACAAATTTAAGGGAGAACAACATCATCTTCTCCATCATATTGATTAAGGGGAAGAGAAGATAAATAACAATAGTAATGATTATAAATAATGCTAATAACTGGGCTAAGCAAGTTAGGTACATTATCGCTAGCAGTGATATATTATCACCATTATAATGGTGACAGTCCTTTCCTAAGGGGCTATTTAGTGAGTGTCAGTGACAGCTGGGTGGAAATCCCAGATTGGTTGGCATATGAGTACTGATGGAAGTTAATTATTTCATGGAAGATGGATTGAATGATGTCCCGGCTGACAAAAGGAAATATCTCCAAGATATGATAGTGTACATTATCACTAGGGGTTAATGTCACATGGCTGGATTGACGGAACCAATATTCAAACCTAGGTCTTCTGACAGGAATATCTGTGCTCATTCTGTTATACCAGACTACCTCCATCCTTCAGGAGTTTTGTCTACATGGTAGAAGTCAAGTTTAAATTTAATTCTAAATCAATTCTAAAACCCCACTAAATTGGCTAGTGGATTATGAAAACCTTTGTTTTTGTCAAGTGAACAAATCAGTAAGTTTGTCATCATGATTTCTTTTTACTGTTTTACTAAAACTACCTTCTGTTTTTCAAATGCTGTGGGGTTTATTTTTATTTCTTCTTTTGGTTAAAAAGGTAAAGTTATCCAACAGTGGACTTCAAAGTTTTTTTTGATATTAAAGCCTATCTCAGGAAATGACTTGGCTTTGAGAGGATGGGCAGTCCCTGTACACCAGAGCCAATAATTTTATACCTAAGCAACGAGATTCAAAGCAATACAACATTGAATGCAAGCATGGGCTAGAACCATGTTTCTTACAGTGAGGTTCAAGGATAATCCTGCATCAAATAAACTGGGCTGGTGCTTAGAAAAGGCGCAAATTGCTGGGGCAGACTGACCGAATATAGTGATTTCGGAATAAGAGATAGCCATCTGCATTTTTACTAGTTCATCTTGTGATCTCCATGTACAATATAGGTTTGAACAATAGCTTTACATATATGACTTCCTCGTTTTCATAATCTTTATGCCTGAGTACAGCTATTATATTTTGTTTCACAAATTATCCTACCGGACTTCAATAAAGTAGACTCATAATTATAAAAATAATCCTGATCAAGGCAGAATTTGCAAATGAGCAGCTTATTTGTTTTACTATTTGGGCACCAGTGTCTTATTTTCAATCATAAATCTGGCCAAGGAATCCTGTTTAAAATAAAAATAAAATAAAAAATACTTCTATCTTCTATAATTTCTGATACATTCTCAGATATAATCTCTTCAACATACCCACTCCCTTCCATTTTTCTTTTTTTTTTTTTAATTTTTTTTGAGATAGAGTCGCACTCTGTCACCCAGGCTGGAGTGCAGTGGCACGATGTCTGCTCACTACAACCTCCGCCTCCCTCCCAGGTTCAAGCTATTCCCCTGCCTCAGTCCCCAAAGTAGCTGGGACTACAGTCATGTGCCACCACATCCAGCTAATTTTTTGTATTTTTAGTAGAAATGAGGTTTCACCATATAGGCAGGCAGGTCTCGAACTCCTGACCTCAAGTGATCTGCCCACCTAGTCTCCCAAAGTGCTGGGATTACAGGTGTGAGCCACCACACCTGGCCATTCCCATCATTCTTTCTAATCTATCCTTCTAACAACATAAAATGAGAACTTATCATTTTTTCCTGTATATTTCTTAACTCCTTTTCTGGTTAATGCTCTTAAATCTACTTTACAGTTTACTGATTTTTTCCTCAATTATATCCCGCCTGCTATTTAATCTATTCATTGCATTTTTAATGTAATGATAATTTTCATTGATAAAAGACTTATTTCCATGTTTTTTAAGCATGCAGTTTCTTTTTTCATAATTTCCTATTTTCACTGTAGTTTTTGATATCTTAAACCATTTAAATCCTATTTATTTTATGAACAGTCATGTCCTTTGCTATTTTAGTTACATTTTACACAGTATTTCTATTTTCTGTAGCATGTGTAGTATCTAGGAATCAACTATACTGAACAAAAAGGTCTTTCATTTGGGGCTTGATAAAGTCAGAAATGAAGAGAATATTTAAAGGCAGAGTGGTAAGTCCTTGAGCTAAGGACATGGGAATCTGAGAAGGTGTAGGCGCAGGGTTCAGACTTGGGTCCCGAGACCAGACACTGGATCTTACCAATCAAAAAGGGACAGAAAAATCTAGGAAACTGGGAAGGCTGGTCTCTTACTGAAAAGAGACCTGCAGAACCATAGGCACTGGCTGTGGGGATCCCTGCCCCAAAAAAGTCATTGGTGTTTTGGAAACCTATCAAATCACTTTGCACAACGATTCCTTCATAGAGAAGATAAGAATTTTTCAAGAAGACAGCTTTAAAAATGACAAGTACAAGGCCGGGCGCGGTGGCTCACGCTTGTAATCCCAGCACTTTGGGAGGCCGAGGCGGGCGGATCACGAGGTCAGGAGATCGAGACCACGGTGAAACCCCGTCTCTACTAAAAAAAAATACAAAAAATTAGCCGGGCGCGGTGGCGGGCGCCTGTAGTCCCAGCTACTCAGAGGCTGAGGCAGGAGAATGGCGTGAACCCGGGAGGCGGAGCTTGCAGTGAGCCGAGATTGCACCACTGCACTCCAGCCCAGGCGACAGAGCGAGACTCTGTCTCAGAAAAAAAAAAAAAAAAAAAAAAAAATGACAAGTACAGGCCGGGCATGGTGGCTCATGCCTGTAATCCCAGCACTTTGGGAGCCTGAGGTGGGCGGATCATGAGGTCAGGAGTTCAAGACCAGCCTGGCCACAATAGTGAAACCCTGTCTCTCCTAAAAATACAAAAATTAGATAGGCATGGTGGTGCACGCCTGTAATCCCAGCTACTCGGGAGGCTGAGGCAGGAGAATCGCTTGAACCCGAGAGGTGGAGGTTGTGGTGTGCCAAGATCGCGCCACCGCACTCCAGCCTGGACAACAGAGCAAGACTCCATCTCAAAAAAATAAAAATAAAAATGACAAGTACAAACATTTTCCATTGAAACTATAAATTCCCACAACTAACTGGAAGGCAGTGAAGAATAGCGTAGTTGTTAAAGGCATCATTTAATAGTGAGAAAAATCTAGGTTTGAATGTTGATTCCACCTTCCTGCCCGTGTGATCTTGAATAAATTTTTTAACTGCTCTGTGCTTCCCATTCCTCCTCTGTGACATGGGAATAATAATAGTCTCTCCTTATACTTGTCAAGATAGGCTGTTATTTCCATAATAACCTCACAAAATCAGTGACTTAGCACACAAAAAAGTTTATTTCTCACCCACACTTCATGCCCCTCACACATCAGTAATAGGCTGTGTTCCTTGTTATCATCACTCATGGCCCCTGCCCAACTGAAGTTCAATCTCTGTGCTTCCGTAGTCGCTGTAGAAGAGGACCAGAGAGCATTGCATTGTCTCACACTGGCAATTCAGTGCTTCCCCTGGAAGTGACCCACATTACTAACACTCTTATCTCATTGGCCAAATAAGTCACATGTCCCCACCTAACTTCAAAGAAATACAAAAGTGAAGTCCTACTGATGCAGGGCAGTCGAGCCCCAAAATTAGGACTTAGCCTGGGAGGGTTCTTGGCTTTTCCCAGGAAAGAATTCAAGGGTGAGCCAGTGGCGTTAGACAGCAACTTTTATTGAAGCAGCAGTGTACAGCAGCAGCAAAGGTACTGCTCCGTGCAGAGCACGGCTACCCCATAGGCAGTGTGTCCAGAGTAGCAGCTCAAAGACAGTTCTGAAGTCATATTTATGCCCACTTTTAATTACCTGCATATTAAGGGACAGGTTATGCAGAAATTTCATGGAAAGGGGTGGTAAATTTTGGTGTTGCCATGGCAGTGGTAACTGACATGGCACACTGGTGGGCATGTATTATGGAAAGCTGCTTCTGCTCTGTCCCTGTTTTAGCTAGTCCTCAGTTTGGTCCAGTGGCTAAGCTCCGCCTCTAAAGTCAAGTCCCACCTCCTACCTCACTACCACACTTGAAAGAGGCAGAAAATTGTGTGAACAGCCCTAATGACTATGACACTCCCTCTTAAAGCCTTCTGAGGGTTATATGAGGTAATGTCTATCAAAGTCATGTAACACATAATAAATAAATCTTACATGTCTGTGGTTTTGATACTAATCATAAAGCATTGCCCATTGTTGAAAAGACGTATTTTACTTTCGGAAGTTTAGGACTGCTGTATATAGTATATAGCAGCATTTAAAGTAGATTTCAAAGGCTCAGTAAACATCATCACTGCATATTTTCTGGATAAATAAAATTTGTAAGACCATATCTGGAGGACAGAATTCAAACAAACAACCAACAATGCAAATATCAAACCCATAGCGTTCTACAAATTGCATATGACATTTGTATACCCTGGTCCTGATTAGAACCAAGCTCTACAATGAGATGGTGGTGGTTGCAGAGGAGACAGAAACAACGCTAATGGCTCAATAATTGAGGACATATGATGTGCTGTCTTTGGCTATGCGCTTTATGTGCAGCATCTTATTCTCACAACAACCCAAGAGGTTGTTTTTACCTCCATTTTATAGATGAGGAAGCAAAGGCACAGAGAAGTCAAGTAATTTTCCCAAGGTTCTAGTAGATCACCGAGTATTTAGGAAATATGATGGAAGTTCAATACTCCTTATTGCTCTGCCCTCTGGTCTCAGTAGATTTGGCCTCAGATAGTCATGGGATCCTATATGGTGGTGGCCAACCAATTAAGTTATTTAGATACACATATGTGGAAACCAACAAAAAAGGAGTATGTTTTTACCAACATGTTTTTGATGTTTGAATATTGCCATTGCTGGGTCTAAATTGAAACCGACCATCAGCTGTCTAAAGAGCAAATAGATGCCAATCTGGTGAAGACTGATCACATTTCCATTTACAGGGATGCTAGACTTTTTTCTGGAGTTGGGGCACCCAGCAAAGCCACAGCCATCTCTGGGTCTGTGTTGTTAAAGGCAGCTGATGTTTGTTGGGAAATCACCATGTGCCAAGCACAAGGTGAGAACTGCCCATACGTTTTTTCATTTAATCAGCAAAACAATCCCAGGACTGTGGCAACTACTGTCCTTCCCATTCTCCAGATAAGGCAAGTGAGATTTGGAGGGGAGACAGCCAGGCTTCAAAGCAAGGTCTGTGTGACCCCAGAGCCTCACCTATCCTCCCTTTCCAGCATGGACCATGTGGGGTTCAGGTTAGTGGAAAGAAAAGGGTGGAATTTCAGTTCTAACTTTGCTGTTTGCACAACTGGCAGTTCTGTGAAGGTCCTTTGTCCTCTAGATGGACTTTAGTTTTTCCCCTTGTAAAATGCAGATAATGCCTCAAATATCTCATAAACCACCAATCACTCTTTTAACGAGCTGGAACTTGTGATAGAAATCAAAAGTCTACTTTTTTCTGAGCAACACACAATGTTATAGACATTCTGTTGTCATAGTGGCCACACATGAAAAGTTTTAAGGATCAAAACAGTAGTAGTAGTATAGAAATATATTTGATAGTAACATCTGATTCTGTCTTATAGAATAAAATTCCCATGTTCCACCAAGAAATCTTTTGTCCACTCCTGGGGTGAGAACTGCTGCACAAAATAACCTTAATAACTTCACCTCTAACTCTAAAATGTGACCAGTTTCTGACCGCATTTCTCAATTGAAAGAGCAAAGACAGGGGGTAGCTTCTGTAATTTGCACATCGTGTTCCATGTATCTATTGCTTTCTTAATACAAACAAAAGCTAGGCTGGTAATTACACCTAGAAGATAAAGAAAGCATTGTAAGATGTTTAAAATAGGCTGAGAACCAGAACACTAGTGATAATTAACAAAGCATATCATTGAATAAAACAGGTAATTAGCCATGATAATGGAAATGTACACAGGACCTAATTAACAGAACTTTTCCTTACTATCTCTTGGGACAGACAGTAAACATTTTGTATTTAACTATCACACCCATGTGCATAATTTCTTAGTTGATTTTGGCCCAACTGACTGGGTAGTAGTCAAAACATCCAAAAAGTTGAGGGCTGTCAAAATGCTGAAGTTTTTTATTCATACCATTTCCAGTGAGCCAAAGACAACATGAGTATGAATTGAAAGCATTCTATGATATCAAACCAAGATTCTTGTAAGAATTGCTTTCACCTGATATCTGTGTTAGCAGTTCCTGTAATCCCACAGAAACAACACTTCATCCCACTCCTTCCTTTATTCTAGGATGGAGAAAGGTCTTAATCCCTCAGTCAACTGCAATCTGGCTTCCACGCACATTAGTTTAGCAGATCCACTCAGGGTGGAGTTTCCAATGACCACCATGTTGCCAAAACCAATAGAAGCCAATTGATATATTTTCTCCTTATCCTTCTTGACCTTTTTAGTACTTTGGACTCTGTTGACCACTTCTTCCTTTAAAACGTACCCTGTTCTGTGATGCCCACTCTCTTGCTTTTCCTCCTACCCCTACAGTTTTACCTTCTCCATCTCTTTTACTAGCTCTCATTTTTTTGCCCTCTTTTCCCTTTATGAATAATCACTATGTAATCTCATGCCCACAACAATTCTAATTAAGCTGTTGCTTCCTTTACATGTCTACTCCCAATGCCTTAGCTCCAGCACTCAACATTTGTCCCCTGGATTATCTCATTGCCTTCCTAATTTTTCTCCCCGCTCCCTATTTTCCACCCCCGGCCCAAATCCATTCTGTACCACTATTTTCAAACTGCAGCTCTGATCCTGTTCTTTGTTCTCTGTTCTCTGGGCTTCTTTTTACAAAGTCATTTTGTGTATGAGACAATTAGGGTAGTTTGTAACTCCTCCGGGCTACATAAGTGACTCTAGAGGCTGGGTTGATAGAGGCAATAGCTGCTTTCACAGACATGTGCTTCCCAAGGGGAAAGTTATACCAAGGCCAGACTGAGAGGCAGGTGACTCTACCAGGATTTTCCTGAAGCAGGGGTTTTGCCACCTGAAATACAATTGCCAGAATGCATTCTGATCATTCATAAGCCCAGTTTCCTTGTCAAGTTTGATTCTGGCTTAAGGACAGTATATGGATAAGCATCATAAGCAGGGAGAACCAGTAAATCCCTGACTCAAGTATACCAGGAAAGTCACTGGCCGATATTCTTATTTCCTGTTATAGTGCCTGTTTCATTAGGATTAAATTAGGCTGCTAGTAATACAAAACCTAAAGTCACAAAACCTAGATGGAAGTTGAGTTCTCTCTTACACAAAGTCCAAAGGTAAGCAGTCCAGGGCCGGTAAGGTGCTCCCTGATCATCAGATACAATCTCCTTCCAAGTTCCTGCTCTACTCTCATCAACACACTGCTTCCAATCCGGCTGTTTGAGCCCCAGCCTTCATGTCTGTGTTCTAGCCAAAAGGAACAGCTATAAAAAGACACATCACCTTTCTTTCAGGGCACCGTTCCTGGCGGTTGCAGAGACTGCTCTTCTTGCATACCATTAGCCAAACCTCAGTCACATGGTCACCTTAGCTGCAAAGGAAACTAGATGTCATCCATGAGGGTCATGATCTCAGCTAAAGAATGAGTGTTCCATTGCTAAGGAAGAAGGAGCAAGTTTACCTATGGAAAAACCATCTTTGCTGCAGCACCTGAAAGCCCTTTGTCAGAGATGCAGACTTTTAATTCTGAAAGATTTTCGTTGACAGACTTGACTCTCTCTCTGTTTGGTACCATCATATTTCCTTGCAGGCACTGATTTATCAGTTCCCTTCCAATGTGACATCAAGATCAAGGGGATGTCAGAGCAGATGGTGAAAATTACCACCAAGAAACAGAGCAGATTTTAAACGAGAAGGAATAGGACTGATGTGATAATACGCACAAGGCACTAAATAATTTCAAGGGGAGAAGGAAAAAAAAAAAAAAAAAGAAGTTAGGGTCTGGTCTGCTGTGTGGGCTTGGAGTCAAATTCCCTCCTCTGTATACTGGGAATAAGTAGGTTATTATGAGGATGAAATGGCGAGGACATCTTTAAGGCCCTAAGTACCTTCCCTTGATGAACATTAGATATTAGTCAATGTTTCTATGACTAGCTACAAATATTACTTTGAACAAAAACCACCAGAGGCCAGGCATGATTGCCTATGCCTGTAATCCCCACACTTTGGGAGGCTGAGGCAGAAGCATCACTTGAACCCAGGAGTTCAAGACCAACCTGGGCAACATAGTGAGACTCTGTCTCTACAGAAAGAAAAAAAAAATTTTTTTTTAATTACCAGGCATGGTGGTGCGCACCTGTAGTCCCAACTACTCAGGGGGCTGAGGTGAGAGGATTGCTTGAGCCCAGGAAGTTGAGGCTGCGGTGGGCCATGGCCAGGCCACTCTACTCCAGCCCGCACAACAGAGAGAGCTGTCTCAAACCACACATAGACACACACACACACACACACACAGAAAGAAAGAAACCAGGTTAAATATATAGATTTGATGTTTTCTGTTAGCCCAGTTGATCACCATGTACCTGTTATAAGTTTCATGAAAAGAGGAGCAGGATCTGTTTTGTACACCATTGGATCGTTGCTGCCTAGCACAGCACCTGGCATGTGGTAGGTACCCAAGAAATAGTCATTGAGTTAAGTAAGCAAGTGGCCTGATAGAATAAGATAAATTGTGCAGCAAGTAGTTAAGAACATCATAGTACAGACTGCATATGAGTTCTAAATCAAATTAAGGGAAAAGTAGTGTAATGAGCAGGAGCATTTGGAAGGGAAATGGAAAGAACTTACCAGTACCCTTGGTGCTGGCAGACATTTGGCAAATTTGTTTGTTTGTTTTGAGATGGAGTCTTGCCCTGTTGCCCAGGCTGAAGTGCAATGGCATGATCTCAGCTCACTGCAACCTCCACCTCCCGGATTTGAGCAATTCTCCTACCTCAGCCTCCCAAGTAGCTGGGATTACAGGCACACGCCACCATGCCCGGCTAATTTTTGTATTTTTTTAGTAGAGGCTGGGTTTTACCATGGTTTTTGGTTTTGTTTTTTTTTATTATTATACTTCAGGTTTTAGGGTACATGTGCACAATGTGCAAGTTTGTTACATATGTATCCATGTGCCATGTTGTTTTGCTGCACCCATTAACTCGTCATTTAGCATTAGGTATATCTCCTAATGCTGTCCCTCCCCCCTCCCCCCACGCCACAACAGTCCCCGGAGTGTGATGTTCCCCTTCCTGTGTCCATGAGTTCTCATTGTTCAATTCCCACCTATGAGTGAGAAGATGTGGTGTTTGGTTTTTTGTCCTTGCGATAATTCACTGAGAATGATGTTTTCCAGTTTCATCCATGTCCCTACAAAGGACATGAACTCATCATTTTTTATGGCTGCATAGTATTCCATGGTGTATATGTGCCACATTTTCTTAATTCAGTCTATCGTTGTTGGACATTTGGGTTGGTTCCAAGTCTTTGCTATTGTGAATATTGCCTCAATAAACATACGTGCGCATGTGTCTTTATAGCAGCATGATTTATAGTCCTTTGGGTATATACCCAGTAATAGGATGGCTGGGTCAAATGGTATTTCTAGTTCTAGATCCCTGAGGAATCGCCACACTGACTTCCACAATGGTTGAACTAGTTTACAGTCCCACCAACAGTGTAAAAGTGTTCCTATTTCTCCACATCCTCTCCAGCACCTGTCGTTTCCTGACTTTTTAATGATTGCCATTCTAACTGCTGTGAGATGGTATCTCACTGTGGTTTTGATTTGCATTTCTCTGATGGCCAGTGATGATGAGCATTTTTTCATGTGTTTTTTGGCTGCATAAATGTCTTAGAAGTGTCTGTTCATGTCCTTTGCCGACTTTTTGATGGGGTTGTTTGTTTTTTTCTTTGTCTTCTTCTCAAAAAATTTGTTTGAGTTCATTGTAGATTCTGGATATTAGTCCTTTGTCAGATGAGTAGGTTGCAAAAATTTTCTCCCATTCTGTAGGTTGCCTGTTCACTCTGATGGTAGTTTCCTTTGCTGTGCAGAAGCTCTTTGATGAACATTGATGCAAAAATCCTCAATAAAATACTGGCAAACCGAATCCAGCAGCACATGAAAAAGCTTATACACCACGATCAAGTGGGCTTCATACCTAGGATTCAAGGCTGGTTCAACATACGCAAATCAATAAATGTAATCCAGCATATAAACAGAACCAAAGACAAAAACCACATGATTATCTCAATAGATGCAGAAAAGGCCTTTGACAAAATTCAACAACCCTTCATGCTAAAAACTCTCAATAAATTAGGTATTGATGGGACATATCTCAAAATAATAAGAGCTATTTATGACAAACCCAAAGCCAATATCATACTGAATGGGCAAAAACTGGAAGCATTCCCTTTGAAAACTGGCCCAAGACAGGAATGCGCTGTCTCACCACTCCTATTCAACATAGTACTGGAAGTTCTGGGTTTTACCGTGTTAACCAGGCTGGTCTCAAACTGCTGACCTTGTGATCTGCCCGCCTCAGCCTTCCAAAGTGCTGGGATTACAGGCATGAGCCACCGCACCCCACCAAATTTGTATTTTTTTTGCATACATTTAGGAGTTTGGCCTTTCATTGTTTTTGATTTTTTTTTATTTTTCTCAGTCTTAGCTGATGGTTTCTAAATTAGAATAGGATAAAAAATGTAAACTGGAATTTATTTAATTAATCTGTCAAACAAATACAGACATGAAAAACCTGTTACATGGACCCGTGTTAAATGACACACATGAAAAATTTTAGTCCCCTGAGCTATTGACAACTTCCTCTAGTCCAGATGATTGCTTTTCCCTTGAATTAAACACATCTAAATGTGTGTAAAATTCTCTAGCAAATATGGTGACCACATGAATAAGTCAGTAAAAGCTTTCTTTTTTATAGGTTGAGGCAATCTGTTAATGAGATATTTACAGTGTCAGTACCATCATTCCAGGTTCGTCACAGTCCATTTAACATCCACCTGGACATTGCATCATGTAACCACTGGAATGTGTAAATATTTCTCACCAGAATTACCAATAGCCCATACTGGACAAAATTTATAAATCTTGTTCTTTTTGTTTTCACTTTTTTTAATTTTCTTTTTTTTTTTTTGAGACGGGGTCTCTATCTGTCACCCAGGCTAGAGTGCCGTGGTGTGATCATAGTTCACTGCAACCTTGAACTCCTGGGCTCAAGCAATCCTCCTGCCTCAGCCTCCCAAGTATCTGGGACTACACGCACATGCCACCACAACTGGCCAATTTTTACAATTTTTTTTTTTTAGAGATGGGATCTCACTGTGTTGCCCAGGCTGGTCTCGAACTCCTAGCCTCAAGCCATCCTTCCTCCTCAGCCTCCCAACGCACTGGGATTACAGGCATAAGCCACTGTGCCCAGTGTGTTTTTACTTTATAAGAAAATCGTATATATTTGCCATTGGACATTATTTTTCTTCTCATATACATCTTGTACCCACCTTTATTTAGCTTGCTGTATAATAAAGAGTGAATCTCAATCTATAATTCAGGTATGTAAGAAATAAAATTTTATTTTTCAATTCTTTGCCTTAATTACTATATCAAGTCTCCTATCAATAAAGATGGGAAAAAATTAATTTCTACCGACTTAGGATCTTCCCTCTTTCCTGAGAGTTGTTGCTCAGTGACAAGGATGAGACTTCTGTTGTGCCAAGGCAATGGAAGGGGGTTCATGTGCTCTCCTGCTGACTCCTCTCCATGTGGCAGATGATGTGGGCGCTCAGCACAGTCCTCTTTCCCAGACTCCTGCTCTTATTCCCTGGCTGCTGAAGGTTTGCACCCTTTTCAAGAGTATTGTCCTCCAGAGTGGAGCCACTTCTCTTAGAAATGCCTGGAAGATGTTGAAAAAGGCCCCTTCAGGTCCCTCTGTAACTAATGATTGATGGAGCAGCATGAAAGCTCGGCCTTCGTGCCTCAAGATGGAACAAATTCTGTGATGCAGCTTCACACTGCAGGGCTCTCCATGGGATCAGGCAGAGGCTGCTTTACTCCTGAAGCCAGGTCTCTGCCTAATTTCTTCCCCTGCCCTGTTCTGTTTGCTTTCCTCTCTTGCTTTCAGGCTTCTCCTGTGAACACCACCTCAAGCAATCGCTTTCACAAGAATCCCCATCTTGGGCTCTGTTTCTAGGGAATGTGACCTAAGGCAATTTGCACAGAGACTCCCATCATCCTTTATCTTCTTAGGTTGTCAGTCTGTTCAGGTTCCTGCTGAGTCAGCCCCTGATCCTATCTGCGAAGCTTCTTGGCTCACCACAACCTCCGCCTCCCAGGTTCCATTGATTCTCCTGCCTCAGCCTCCCGAGCAGCTAGGATTACAGGCATGTGCCACCATGCCCAGCTAATTTTGTATTTTTAGTAAAGACGGGCTTTCTCCATGTTGGTCAGGCTGGTCTCGAACTCCTGACCTCAGGTGATCCGCCCGCCTCGGCCTCCCAAAGTGCTGGGATTACGGGCATGAGCCACCACGCCCGGCCAAAGCTTCTTTAAATCTAGTGGGTGCTCTACTATGTCTGTGCCACTCTGGGGATGTGTAGGAATTCTTCTCCTGGAGCGTGGGAAATGTAATGAGGTTGTTCAGGCCTGGTTTTCTCGGATGACCATACAGCCCTCTCTTCTGGAATCTTGCTGCCACGTCAGAACTCTGCCTGGCAAAGGAAGCACAAGTACCTTTGCCTGTGATCCCAAAACCTTATCTGGGGAAAATACCATCTCCTATCCAGGGCTAAGGCTAGAGAGTTAGGGGTCATGCAGGTCACAAGAATGAACCTGCATCTTAGCTCTCATGTCATGCCTTTGACCCTCCTCACCCAGTCCGGTAGTTCTTTTCTAATTTTATTAGCAAGAAACCTTGCTCAGACTGAGTATGTTTTCGACTAGATTAATTGTCTATACCATAAGTCTTTTCTGTTCTTTCATTGTCTTGGCCAGTGATGTTCCGAAGAGATACAATGTGGCTATAGTCGTAAACTATGTATATTTATTCTCTGTAGCTACATTTAGAAGAAAGTAAGCATATAAAATTAATTGTAATAATACATTTTACTTAATAAAATATTTTCATTTCAATGTGTAATCAGTTTTAAAAATTAATAATTGTCTTAGCTCATTCAGGCTCCTATAACTAAATGGCATAACGCAGGTGGCTTCTGAATCACAAAAATTTATTTCTGACAGTTCCGTAGGCTGGAAGTCTAAGATCAAGGCACTGGCAGGTGTATCTGGTGAAGGACAGATTCTTGGTTCATAAGTGGTAGAAGGGCACAGAAACTCTCTGGAATTTCTTTAACAAAGGTACTAATCCCATATTGAGGGCTCCATCCTGATGACCCAATCACCTCCCAAAGGCCCACCTCCTAATACCATCACACTGGGGGTTAGGTTTCAACAAGTGAATTTTGGGGAGGACACGAACATTCAGCTATACCAGTAATTAAGTGCTTTACATTCTCTTTTGCGCTAAGTCTTTGAAATCTGGTATGTGTTTTATACTCATAGCACACAGACTAGCCACACTTCAGGCACTCAATAGCCATAGCTAGCTGGTGGCTACCATGTTGGGCAGTCCAAGTCTATATCATGAGTCTTCGTTTTTATTCCTTCATTGTCTGACTTTTGAAACTCAAAGTCCAGAAGAGGTTGTTTCTTCTTTGCTTTCCTGCTAGTTTATCTATTCCCTGAGGCAATAAGCCCAGAGTGAACAACTTCCCAAATACTGAGCAAAGTTGTAAAATAAAAAGAAATCCTGAAAGAGGTACAAGAAAACAAAATTAGTTACTCAAATTTTATCCTGCCTTTTTTTATTGATAAAATATTTATTATAAATGTATCCTTTATTCATATTTTAACATTTTATGTTAACATCGTATATTATTTTATATTACTAATAAGCATTGTTAATTATAAATGCTATCCTACTATTGTTTATTGAATAACTACTACATACACTTTGTAAACTTTACTTCCAGGACTTACAACAACCCTATGCAGAGGTATATTCAAATTTCTTAACTGAAGGCATGGGCTCATAGAAGTTAAGTAACTTGCATACAGTCACGGATGACAAAGCCAGTATTCAAATCCAGATCTTTCTGGTGGCCCCCAAATCTTTTGCCTCTTCTATGGAGCTATACCAGCTTTTTTCTCTTCTTGCTTGAACTAGTGACTTTGGCAGAACACATAGGAAAGATTGCCTGCTGCCACTTCATGACCTGGGATGAATTAGCTCTTAGATTCAACCAACAGGGGAACCCAGCAAAGCGTGGAGCAGCTGCTGGAACGGCTGGTTCATCCATGATTGCCCTGGCCTTTGGCGCCATCTCAGAGCGAGGCCATTCCTGCTTCCTGTGTCAAGAGAACCTTCATTTCTGATCAATAATGGTGGCTTGGATTGGAAAATTCATGCCCAACCTTTGGCAGCCAGCTATGGGTTCACTCCCTCAAACTGACTGCTTGCGGTTCACAGACACAATTGGACATGAGTACTGGGTTCTCAGCCATCACTCGGGGTGCAATAGAGACCTGACTTAGAGTTTTAATCCGAGCTTAATCTTTTCTATAACAATTTTCATTTTTTATCTGAAGACAGCTATTCCTTTCTGTTCTGCTCTGTGCTACAGAAATCTAATTTTCTTTGTTCCTTTCTGAAAGAGTGCAGTCCACAAAGTTCAAAGGGTGGCTTGAGTAACCTGGCCTAGTTCTGTTTAACTCTTAGGTTGGTTTTCAGCATTTGGATTTGATTTTCTCCTTATTAACAATCCTAGCTTAGATCACTTTTTAATTAATCTAGTAGTATAAATAATTATTTCCACATATGTCTTACTCATTTTTGGCAACTTGAGGGAAGTTACCTTCTCTTATCAACTTGGTTTTCCTCTTGTTTAATGCATTCTTTCAACATGTATTTATTAAGCATCTACAGTATCCCAGGGACATGCCAGCCACAAAAGATACGAAAAAGGACACAATTTGGTTCTTGCCCCAAGGACCCTAGAGCAATATTTTTCACAAAGTGATGTTAATTGATTTTCTAGGAGAAGGAATTCCACTGGCAAGTAAATCTGGAAAATGCCATGTTAAATTACCTCTCCCCACTCCTACCCCGTGCCACACGCAGGACTTGTCAGAGTCTTTAATAAGCTAATGCACACTACTGTGAATCTCCAATAGAGAGAGTAAAATATGTAGCGTTTCCTGAAATGTTTTGACCATAGCACTGTTTGTATATGACATAATCTCATGAGACAAGTGTTTTGTGAAACGTGCTTTAAGGAATGGTGGCTTAGAGGCTGGTAGAGAGAAAAAACATGGAAATGTCATTGAAATAATGTCAGTCAACAGTTATGGAGTTTCAGCTCCGGGCCAGGCTCTATATAGATGCTGAGAAGGGGGAATCAATCCTCATGAGGAACGTAGAGAAAATAACATCAAGGAAGAGGTCTTCTTAAGCTGACAGTGGAAAGATAGGGCAAAGCTCTGCATATTTAGTAATATTTGTTGATGAAACGAGTAAAAAAGATATATCTGCATTCAACTTAATATATACTCTTATAAATTTTAATAGTCATGTTTTGTTGGCTTTTTTTTTTTTTTGAAACAGGGTCTCTCTCTGTCACCCAGGCTAGAGTGCAGGGTGTGATTTCGGCTCACTGCAGCCTCACCTCCTGGGTTCAAGCGATTCTCGTGCCTCAGCCTGCTGAGTAGCTGAGTTTATAGGCACACATCACCACATCTGGCTAATTTTTGTATTTTTAGTAGAGACAGGGTTTTGCCATGTTGGTCAGGCTGGTCTCGAACTCCTGACCTCAAGCTATCCACCCTCCTGAGCCTCCCAAAGTGCTGGGATTACAGGCATAAGCCACTGCACCCGGCCTGTTTTGTTTATATTTTAAGGATCCGCTTGGTAAATGTCTCCAAACGGAATTTTGGTGACCAGAGGAGTGGCTTCCAAGATGCATATGTCATATTCCCAGAACCTGTGAATATGTTATCTTAAATGGTAAAAGAGATTTCACAAATATTATCAAGAATCTTGAGATGAGGAGATTGTCCCAGATTATGTGGATGGACCTAATGTCATCACAAGAGTCCTTACTAGAGGGATGTAGGAGGCTGGTGCAGGTAGCTCATGCTGGTAATCCCAGCTTTTTGGGGAGGATGAGGTGGGAGGATTGCTTGAGGCCTGGAGTTTGAGACCAGCCTGGGCAACATAGTGAGACCCCATCGCTACAAAAAATAAAAGTTTTTAAAAGCAGAGAATGATTTGAAGATACTACACTGCTAGCTTTGAAGAATAAGGCAGGAGGACAGACCAGGGTAAGAAATGGTTGAAATTATGGAAATTTTGCAGTTAGCTAGTGAGGGAGGTATCTTTGGTCTCTTGCAGGGATGATGTCCAACCCCATTACCACAGTAACCTCAGCCCCAAAACCAGTGGGCACTTACTATATATTTGTTGGATGAATAAATAAATACATCACTCCATCCTCTTATTCCACCTTTGTTTTTTAAAGTCCCGTCTGTAGATATGCGGGTGATTTTGTCCTTCCCACTGAAGGAAGCCAGCAAGGAGTCTCTCACAAGCAAAAATGACCATTGAGATTCCATGGGGTAAAAGCAGTCTCCTGTTTTTTGCCTTTTGTTTCCCTTTTAAATTCCTGCTCATGAGCGTGGCCTCCACCCTCTCCTGCCAGAAAAGAGGGAGGAGATCTAAAAAACAGAGAAAGATGATGATAAAGTGCCATTGTCACAGCTCAGACTTTATCTACAGCTTCCTCTTAAAGCAACCCAGCCCTTCCCCTCAGATTGTAATAACTGTACCCTTTTTAGTTGTTCTTATCAAGGGGAAAATAAGCAAAGAATCTCCTTTTCAAACGCTTTCAGAAGTCATCAGATCGCATCCTGGAAAAAGGGAAAAGGTTCAGACATTCAGGGAGTCAGGCCCAAAGAAAGTTCACCTCCTCCTAGTTAGGACACACACCTGCTAACCCGAGAAGGTTCTGGCTCCTATGTCTGGGGACAGGGGGGTTTACTGAGCCTCAGTGCAGCTGTTTGCTTTAGCAAAATAACTTACACTGTAAATACCCCAAGGTATTGTGCCTGGTGTACAAAAATCTTGATTCCAGAGCAAACACATAAATCTGACCCTGACGAGGGCAGCTAAGCAGGCCACATGTTCGGAAATGTTCCGTGTTTTCTTTATGAGAGCATATTGACTTGCCCGTGGACTTAGGGGATTCTATTTTCTCTTTTCATTTCAAATCCTCAGGCTCTCAGAAGAATTGAAAGCAAGCAGGTTATACCAGGTGCTTTGAGAACAATGAAAAACTGCGGCTGGACCTAAGAACATCGGTCATTTGGGGAATTTTTCCCCTTTTTTCAAAAGAGACCCAGTGGACTGAGCCGCAGAGCAGTTATTACAATTTTGCTGGACCAGGTGGTTTTTTGGGCAACGCCTGTTGTGGACCGAGTTCAGTGGGTGTTGTCAAAGATCTGGCTTGTTTCATGAAAAGAGAGATAGCCAAACAGACATCCGAATTCTAAAAAAAGAAGGGAAAATAATCAGTTAGGTTATGGAATTATAACAAGACCTCCGTTACACAGCATTTCCCCTCTTGTAATCACAATCTTCAATGGAGATGCAGTTTAAAATAGGGTTTCTTTGTCCCAAGAAATACTCCAAAATTAGTGCTAAAATCAGTCAACCCTAAACCAAGGACCCAACAAATTACTCAAACACTTGCTATTCTGACAGTTCTGTTCTTTATAGCCACTTCCCTTTGTTTCTTTAATTTCTTTCTCCTCCAAAAAGAATGGTTGAAATATATGGCGAGGAGAAAATAACTGATTACTGCTGGCAAGTTAACTGAACAGGCCAATTGTTCCATACGGCAAGAATCAGAAGGCCGAGAAGCCATTCACCAGGAAAGACTGATGTGTGAAAGGGCAAAGCAATGTTCCCTCTATTGTTGAGAAAGAGTTTTCATGTTTGGTTCCAAATTCCTCAAGGCAGCCTGGTGTGCGGCAGGCCGGGCCATGGGGAGAGCATGCAAAAGCTGAAAGTCTACACTTCACACACAGGATCAGGGTCAGCTTCCAGGAGACAAAGCGCTCCTGTTCACTTGTGTGAGAGCAGCGGAGGCCTTCTGCACAACTGTGAGCACAGAGCAACAGAACGGCCGTTTTGCTATGTTCACATGTAACCTGAATGGCCTCGGGCCTCAGCAGATTCCAGCAAGGAATGAGGTCAGAGAGACACATGGGAACCCCTCCTCTTCTTATGCGTGCACACGCGCGCGCACACACACACACACACACACATCCCAAAGTGTTTCTGGGAACCCTAGGGAGGCTCATATGCACTTAAGTCAGGTTTAACTGGGTGATAATCATACAGGCAACTGGTTATTGCCAAAAGAGGATATTGCCAAAACTTCTCTGCCATGTCCTGCCAGGAAACAGAATCTCAGCCACCCTTGCCCCACTATTCCACCAGACACTCTCATCAACATATAGGGACTCCCGTAAGGCCAGGGCAGGGCTGAGTTCTACCCAGAACTAGCAGAATGTTCTACTACCTCACACTGCCTTATGATCCTAAGCAGCGCCTTATGTGCCCACATCTCCCCGAGCTCCCCTCGCAAATAGCTGCAGCTTTTCCACGCAGCTCTCCACGAGACTTGGAATGCATACATGGGGCTGAGGAACAGACCCCACCTTGCCTGCTTATCCACCCCCAACTCCTGCCCCAGTGCCTGCTTACAAAGCTTCCCTTTGAGTGAATCATTTTTCTGTCAAAGTCTATCAGTTCATACAAATAATACACTGAGAAGCCCCTGACCCCGAAGTCAATGACAGCCAACCAGACACTCAACCCCACTGAGGGTCAGCCTGTAGGTCTAAGTGAGACCTCAACTAAAAGGGGTTCAATTTGTGTGTGGGTGGCTCTCAAGCTGACGTATTTTTTTTATTATTTTACCAGTCATTTGATGTGTTTATTGTACTTGTTACTAAGAATGAGAAAGTCCTAGAATAAGAAAATGTTCTAAAGGAAACAGAGCTACAACATGCTCTAATTCAGCGAACTCGGGGAAGAAGAAACCTCGATCCTCCGTATGCCCCGCTGCATGGTTGCAATAACAATAGCAGCTGTAATCACTAACAGGCAGCGATTGCTTTAGAGTTTATGAAGCATTTTACATACATTATTTTATTTAAATAATGAACTGAACCCAACACTGTGGACCCCTAGTTATTAAATAGCAATGAAATGGAACTTTCTGTTTCTAAGTAGGGAAGCTTTAAAAAAGAAAAAAACTTATTAAAAATAGCTCCAAAGGCAATTTGAACATCAAAGAGCTTTTTATGAAACAGCATTTTGATGAGTTAAGTGTAAATGAATCAGAAACATGTGGATTAAATTTAAGTTAAAATAAACAAGGGTTTAAAAATTAAGAGACAAAGTAGTTTGAAAACACATCTGTTTAATCCAAAGTGTCTGAGAAATGAAAGGGACTGAGGGTTTTACAAACTGGGGAGGTAAAAAATGACCATCTTGTTACCTAGAGTTCTAGCTGGAGTAAAACTCTACAGCCCTTAAGTCCTAAGGGAGTGGAGACCTACAAGCTACTTTGAAATTTTCCTTTAAGTTATGAATTTATTGTATTAATACCACATGACTAAAATCATGAATTAAGCTATCCACATATTGATTGTGCCATTGAAAGCTCCTGTTTTTCTGATTTTTTAACTATTCTATGGCATAACTGTCAGGAGCAGTGTGCTCAGTTTTCAAAGATATATTCAAAGTTTGTATCTCTTTCTCTTTTTTAACATCCAAATATTTATTTTGAAACATCTTGTGATTTTTTTTCTTCCTTTCAAGATTAACAGACAGTCCGGAGACTATGAAATTTTTGTTTCCATCTTATTTATCGACGACGGAATCTTTCTTCTATAAATAAAATGGAAACGAAATTAAAATGTTGCTAAACACTCTAAGATACACAGCTTCAAAAATCTACCTGTTTGGGGATCCACTGTTGTTGCCCAGAGTTACATAAGAATCCTGGATTCTAGCCAGTAACCAAAACTGACAAACTTTTGGTTTGCACAAGATGATTTCCTTTTGTCATGAGAAATTTTCACCTTACTGACCATCCTCTACGTGTCTTCAGTGAACACTGCAATTTGGCATACCTTGCAGGTGTTCCTCACGTTAGAAGATAAATGTTTCTTGCTCCAGCAGCAAACCCCATTGCAAACCTCAGGTTTCCTGTGTGGAGGTTCTCTATCTGTCTCCTGGTAGTGATCCCCAAAGCAATTGCCACTGTTAGTCCAGCCTCAGCAGCTAATAAATAAGTACTGCTTCGTATAGTCACAATAATTTGTAGATTTCTAGGGAAAGTTTGAGGCAATGTCTGAGTGTCTGCAGGAGTTTTGTAGTACCGGTTATCCTCATCAATATTTTCTACCACATCATCCCATCATTAACTGGGTTCCAGAAACCAGAGCAGCCTGAGGCAAATTGTCAAATTGTCAACATTTGTATTTAGTGCTTTTCCAACTTCTCATAGTAGATTCTACAACTTCTGTGACCACACACAGCACCTTTTACAGAGCAATAGTAGTAAAGTTGCATCATTGTAAGTGCTTTGTATAGGCTCTCCTGACATTTGGGGCTAGATGACGCTTTGCTGTGGAGGCTGTGCTGTGCATTGCAGGTGTTTGACAGCATCCCTGGGCTCTACTTCCCACATGCCAGTAGCACCTCCCTGTATTGTGACAACATGTGAATAAAATGTCTGCAGACATTGCCCAATGTCCCCTGTGGGAAGCTGGCAACATTATCCTAGGTTGAGAACCGCTGGTCTAGATGGTAAGTTAAAGTTGGTTTGAGGGATGAATACATGCCCCTCGAAATACTGACTTCTTGCTTCTAGCAAGTGAGATGCAAGTTTACAACGATGCTTAATGGAAACCAGAAACTCCTTTTAATACACTGTGTCATCCTCCCAGCCCAGGCCCCATCTGGGAAAGGTTCTGCTACCGCTTCATTTCATGTTGGGTGGAGATAGAGCCTTGGGTTTCAGACAGCCCAGATGCTGCAGCCCACATCACTTGCATTAACACCCATGCCTTCTGTGCTCCAAGTGGCCGGCTTTTTCTAGACCGTCTGGTTTAGACAAACAGTCTCAGCAAATAGCACCTCTGTGGGAGGGGGCAGGGTGGGTCTTGAAGAAATGTGGGAAGGAAGAAGAGAGAGCTGATATGTATACGCCATTCAGTACAGCTATAGAGGCCAACCTCAGAGGCGGGCCCCAGTCCTGAGTGGTTCCTGAGGACCCAGGGCCTAACAAGTGGCTCTGAAACCACAGCAGGCCACTTGGGAATGTTATTTAACCTTTATAAACAATCCCAAGTTCAATAAGGCAGGTAAGATGATTTTTTTTAATCTGTGGGATCCCCGTAGGGCAGCTCTGTCCCCATTCTAGATTCAGCCTGTCATACCCCCTACTTTCCCTGCTTTTTTGTTGTTTGATAATTACAGTGACTGCAAACACTTCCTAAGAAAATGTTTCTTTTTGAAGTGTTTATCTAAGGTAGCATTTTCTCACTAGCCCTATGAGAAATTCTACAGATAAAAAAGCAGGTCACACGAGTTTGAGAAATGTTGACTACTTTGTCCCCTGTCTGGACTTCCCAATGCACATTACCATATAGAGGCTCTGAGAAGTCCTGCAGCAAAGAAATGTACATTACAAGCAAAATGCACCTTCTCTGTCTAACTCAAGCAAAAGTTGACCACATCTACCCTGTAAGTCCTTTGGGAAGAAGTAGAGATAGGAGATATGAAAATATTTTAAATGTCAAGAGTATAAATACAAATATCTTGTAGAACTCAGGAAGGCTGCTTTTTGCAAGGAAGCAGACAAACCCTGAATTATGGAACCACTGGATTCAGAACAAACTTCACAGGCTCAAAATTCAACCAAAAAAAAACCAAAAAACAAAAACAAAAACAAAAAAACAACAAAGACTTTTCCCTAATCAGTATCTGAAGATTTTTTCTTAGAAAAATAATCCATTTAAAGAGTTTTATTTTAGATTCAGAATTTCAGATGTTTTCTGTCTCTCTTTCTTATGCATCCAACTCCTGACTCTAATTAAAGATGTTACACTCAGCTCTTAACGAGCAATAAAATCCAGAGAATGAGTAGTTCTAATTTATAAATAATGATCTGCGTCAGGCTGGAATGATAACTGGCAGGATGTGTCCGGGAATGGTGTCCTCCTTTTCTCCTGGCTCTTCCCTTCCGTAGCTTTCCTGTCAGGGTCTCCAGGAGAAGCACCATGAGGGCACCAAGCTCAAGGAGGCCCCTGCCTCGCCCAGGTCACAGTGCCAATATGTGCCAAAGCCATCTGCCCTAAAGTAGTAGAAAAACTTCATGATGATCCGTGCCACCTCCTAAAATGATGGCAATGACCATGGCAACAACAATAACTAAAGTGGCTTTATGCCAGCTGTTATTAGAAGAACTTTTGTCTAGAAATAGGGTTTTTATCCTGGGATCCATGGATGTCCAATGGGTTAGTGGTTAAAATTCAGAGAGTCCTTCAACTTGAATGGGAGGTAGAAAGACAGCTTTATTTTCAGTAACCTCTCACTGAAATCTAACATTTCCTTGGATTAAGAATGTAGGCAACAAACCACACCATTGAATTAGTGGTACCTGAGACTTTATAACCTGGAGAAGTTGATATTTTTTGGTATCACATTACAGTTGTTGTAGATGCCTTGAAATATCATCTTTTTGTCATCACAACTTCAAAATTATGGTAGTTTTTTTTTTTTTAATGGAAAGAGATGGGGGTCTCACTATGTTGCCCAGGCTGGTCTCAAACTCTTGGCCTCTAGTGCTCCTCTCACCTTGGCCTCCCAAAGCACTGGGATTACAACCACCATGCCTGGCTGATAACCATATTTAGATATATTTGGGGTTTTTTGGAATCCTATGTATTTTATTTTATGCGTTAAAAAAAATTTTTTTTCTGAGAAGGCTTCAGCAGACTGCCAAGGGATTTGAGGCATAAAATGATTAAGAACACTTAGTGGGCACTATTATTACCTCCTTTCTGTGAGGCACAGAAAGCCAAAGTCATTTGCCCAAGGTCAAAGAGCTTATAAAAAGCAGAGCAAAGATAGGTATCCAGGTAATCTAGCTCCAGAGTTCATGCCCTTAATGAAGACTCTGCATCTGCCGCTCTGAGATTCTGTGAAAGCTCCTGTACTCGATTCTAGAGGTTCCGCGATCTCCCTGCTTGTAACCTCAGCCCATCGCCCATGCTTTACGGAGCAACCAGGTGTGCTCCATTACACCCTTTATTGGCTTTTCGTTGTACTATGCTGCTTGCTGTGGGCTTTGTCTACCTCTCCAAGCCCATGTCCTTCCTCTCCCTCACTTTCTGTCTTCAGCCACGCTGGTCTTTGATCTCTGGTCTGCACCTCAAGCCTTTGAATTTAATTTTTTCTCCAACTGGAGTGCTCCTCCTCCCTTCTTTTCCATCTCATCCTTGTGATCTCTGCTTCCATGTCACTCCTCAAAGATGGCTTCTGTGATTAACTTATCAACGTAAGTTCTCCTGGGTTTGCCTTCTATATTTTGCATATTAAGCCCTTCTTGGTTCTGGGTATTGCAAATATCTTCTTCCAGTTTTTCAGCTTGACTTTTCACCTCCTTTTTGCTCATTAAAATGAGCACAATTCTTCATTTTAATGAGTCAGATTGACCAATCTTTTTCTTTGTATTTTGTGCTTTTTGTTTCTTGCTTAACAAATCATGCCCTACCTCCATGGGTCATGGAGATATACTTTTTTACTTCTTCCTAAAATTATTAAAGTTTTGCCTTTCACATTTAAGTCCCCAGTGCATCTGGAATTGACTTTGGTGCAAGTTGTGAGGTAGGCTTGCAATTTCTTTTTCTTTCCATATGAATAAGTGTTCTAACATCAATTATTAAATAGCCCATTTCTCTGCCATTGGCCCCACATGGATGCTGTGTGTTACATTTCTGTGGTCGGCTGGCCAATCCCTGGGTCAGTAATACACTGTGTTATTTCCTAATGGTTTTTTGTTTGTTTGTTTGTTTTGTTTTTTTTTGAGACAGATTCTTACTCTGTCGCCCAGGCTGGAGTGCAGTGGCACAGTCTCAGCTCACTGCAACCTCCGCCTCCCAGGTTCAAGTGATTCTCGTGCCTCAGCCTCCCAAGTAGCTGGGATTACAGGCATATGCCACCATTCCCAGCTAATTTTTGTATTTTTAGTAGAGACAGGGCTTTGCCATGGTGGCCAGGCTGGTCTCAAACTCCTGGCCTCAAGTGATCCACCGTGCCTGGCCTTATTTCATATAGTCTTGATATGTGTTGTGGCAAGTCCCCTTCACTAATTTGTTTCTTAAGTGATGTCTTGCTAATTCTTGGCCTTTGCTGTTTTAGGTAAGTTTCTGAAACAGCCTGTCAAATTCCACTAAAAATAAATAAAAAATAAAAATAAACCTGCTTGGACATTTTCATTGGAATTACTTTGTATCTACGTATTAATTTAGGAAGAATTACCATCTTTAAGATATTGAGTGTATGCATAAATAGAAACTAACTCTGTATTTATTTAGGTTGTCTAATGCATTTCCCCCCAGCTTTATTGACAAATAAGAATTGTACATGCAAGGTGTACATACAATGTGATGATTTGATATATGTATATATTGTGAAATGAACAATCAAATTAATTAACATCCATCATCACACTTAGCTATCATGTGCATGTGTGTGTGTGTAGACATTTAAGATCTACTCTTAGCAAATTTCCTTTTTTTTTTTTGAGATGCAGTCTTGCTCTGTCGCCCAGGCTGGAGTGCAGTGGCGCAATCTCGGCTCACTGCAAGCTCCGTCTCCTGGGTTCACGCCATTCTCCTGCCTCAGCCTCCTGAGTAGCTGGGGCTACAGGCGCCTGCCGCCACGCCTGGCTAATTTTTTTGTATTTTTAGTAGAGACGGGGTTTCACCATGTTGGCCAGGATGGTCTCGATCTCCTGACCTCGTGCTCCACTCGCCTCGGCCTCCCAAAGTGCTGGGATTACAGGCTTGAGCCGCCGTGCCCGGCCAGCAAATTTCAAGTAAGCAATATGGTATCATTAACTATAGTCATCTTGCTGGACATTAGATCACAGAACTCATTCATCTTAAAACTGAAAGTTTGCACCCTTTGATCAACATTTCTTAATTCCCCACCACCACCACTACCTCATTCAATGCTTTTAATGCTTTCAATTTATAATTTTCTCCAACAGATGTTATATATATTTCATTATGTTTGTTTCTAAAACAGGTAGATAGTCAGAAGATATCTTGCTATGATAATCAGGACGTTGCTTACATTTTTTGTTTGTCGCTATTGTAGAGAAATGTAATTAACTGTTTGTAGATATAATATTCCACAAACTTGCTAAATTCTCATATCTAATTATGGGTTTTTTGTAAGTTTGCTTTCTGCATAGACATATATAATATCATCTGTAGATAATGAGAGTTTGGTTTCTTCCTTTCTAATATTTATATGTTTATTTACTTTTCTTATTTTATTGCATAAGCTAGGACCTCCAAAACAATGTTTAATAAAATAACTGTCAGTCTTTTTTTATTCTAGTTTTAAAATAAATGCTTTTAACATTTCAACAGGAAGACTGATGTTTGGTTATAGGTTTTGGTAGATACTGTTTTGGTTTTTGTTAAAGTTCCTTTCTATTCTTTTTTTCCTAATTTAAAAAAAAAATTTGTACTTTTTTTAGAAGCAGAGTCTCGGTGTTGCTCAGGCTGGTCTCAAACTCCTAGCCTCAAGCCTATTCTTAATATTTACCATTATTTTTTAATCATAAATATTTGTTGAATTTTATTTAGTGCTTTTTTTTAATCTAGTGGAGTTTATTTCCTATATTTTATTAATATAGACAATTAATAGACTTTTCCAAGGTTGAACCAACCTTGCTTTCCTAAAATAAACTCTTGGCTATTGTGCATCCTCTTTCTTTATACTTTGACAGATTTAGTTTCTTTAATTTGTGCTTTGAATTCTGTGTTTATTATCTTTAATACATTTGGGCCATTATTCTTTCATACTGTTCTTGTCTAGTTTTGGTATCTGGGCTTTAGTAGCCTCATAAAAATGAGTTATGACATAGTCCTTTTTCCATTTTTGAAGATATTTCATATGATTGGATTTGTCTGTTCCTTGAATGTTTTGTAGAACTTGCCAGTAAAAGCATCTGGCCTGGTGTTTTCTTGGTGAGAAGACTTTCTAACTGCTGAATCAACATTTTTGATGATTGTAGGATGTGGTAGATTACAAGAATGGTTGCAGTTCTCCATTCTTCTCTATATCCATGCCCTCTCACTAAAGAGAAAGTATCTATTTCCTCATTTTTTTGAATCTGGACTAGCCTTGTGAATTTCTTAGCCAATAGAATGCAGTTCTTCCACTGTCCCTGTTTCACAAGAGGCCTTTTGTGCTTCTGCTCATTGTATTAGAACCCTGCCACCAGCCCAGGAACAAGCCCTGCCTAGCTTGTTGGAGGATGAAAGACCATCTAGTGGTCAAGCAGTTTGTCTCAACTGAGGCCACACTTTACTGGCCTACAGCCAACTGCCCTTGAAGCATATTTGAGAGTGAGCCCAAATTTCGATCCACAGAGCCACCAACCTAACCTGCAGTCTGCTAGTCAGCCTCACTGAGACAGAGAAACAATCCAACTGACCTGTGGATTTCTGAGCAATAATAAATATTTGTCATTTTAAGTCATTGACTGGCAGGTTGGTAGTTACACGGCAATAGATATCTAATGCATAGGACCATTTATATTTTCTGATTCTTGAATCACTTTGGGTAACTTATACTTGTCTAAAAATGTATCTATTTCATCTGAATTATTTAAAGTTATTGGCATAAAATCATTCATACTAATCTTATATTGTATTTTTAATTTCTGATGCATCTATAATGCCCCTTTCTAATTATTTTGTTTGGGTTTTCTTTTTACTTGATCGACCTTATAGGAAGTTTAATTATATCACTTTAGTAAACCAAGTAATATCTGTTGATGGGGAGGATCTCCATTATGCATTGTGTTATCTTTCGCTGAAGTCTGCCCTTTCCATTATTATGTCCCTCATTTTATTTTCTTCAGCTTTTTGGCTTATTATTTATTTGTGTTATTTTATTTCAGTTGAATCTTAGCTAATTTGTTTTCTACTTTTTCTATTTTTAAATATAATCATTTAAGGATGCAAATTTCCCTTGCAGTAGGCTGGGCTCAGTGGCTCACACCTATAATCCCGACACTTTAGGAGGCCAAGGCAGGTGGATCACCTGAGGTCAGGAGTTCGAGACCAGCTTGGCTAACATAGTGAAACCCCATCTCTACTAAAAATATAAAAATTAGCTGGTTGTGGTGGTACACACCTGTAATCGCAGCTACTGAGGAGGCTGAGGCAGGAGAATCGCTTGAACTCGGGAAGTGGAGGTTGCAGTGAGCCGAGATTATACCATTGCACTCCAGCCTGGGTGACAAAGAGTGAAATTCTGCCTAAAAAAAAAAAAAAAGAAAAAAAAATTCCTTGAAGAACATTTTTGTTGCATCCCATGAGTTTTCCTATACAGTATGTTCACTATCATTCAGTTTGAATACCCATTATAGTTTATTTGACATATAAGCTAGAGAAGTATGCTTTTAATATCCAAAAAAGTGAGGGGGAGGGCCAGTTATACTTTTTAAATTAATGGCTAGCCTTATTTTTATAGTCAGAAAGTACCACAACCAATTCATATTGACTCACAATATCTGATTGTTAAAGATTCAGAAATTTTGCAAACCCATCGTTAAGCCATCGGTAGCTTGAAATCAGCTATGGTGGAAGTGTTAACACCGTGAAATAGGGAATCGCTGCAAATCAAGGCCTTTTTTTTTCCTTTCCCACAGAAGTAGTTTACTAGCATACCGTTTGCCAATGTGGTACCAAATGCTTAAAATTTGTTTGACGCTTGCTTTATGCTCCAGTATATGTTCAAATTTTATGCATGTTGTGTGTATGCACAAAAAAAGCTTATTTCAGTTATTAGTAATAGTGTTATATATGTGTCCACTAGATTATTCTTGCCCACATGTTGTTTAAATGCTCTATATTTTTACCTCCTTCATCTATAATCTTTACCACTCTTATCTTTAGCACCTACCTAGCATTACCAGCCACTCAATACATTTTTATTAAATTAAGATGTAAATTATGGAATGACAGTTCAAGGAGTGGAAGGACTTGGTACATAGTGATAAAGAGAAGGCAGGTCCTTGGAGAAGGTATTTATTACACATCTTACATTCGAAAGGAAGGAGCAGGGGCTTTGCACAGGCAGTGTAATTAGTGTGAACTGTGGAGGAAACTGAAGTCCAAGCCATTCGTGGAGTTGCCAAATGGAAGGAACCTATGGTCCGCACTCTCAGGGTGTCAGGCCAGCTCAAGTTTCACAAAGGAGTGAGGAAAATGGATTTTTCAGGCTGAGAATATCTAAAAATACCCACCATCTCTATGCAATCTGATGTTACAAGTTTGATATTCATTTCGTAAAGTGTTTCCAGATCAGTTTGTCTCTTAATATACATTTTTATTTTTTAAAAGCCTTAGTGCACTAGTTTAGGTTAGTGAATGGCTAAATGCCCCAAGAAATCATGAGCAAAGTCAGAACAAAGTACTAGCAACACTGTTTACCCTTTGACCACCCTATTCTCAGTTTCCGCTCCAACAGGTTTTATTTATCTTAAGATTAAAGCAAATCACCAGTGGACATATAGTTATTGCTTTATGGTGAAATGCAAACACATAAGCCAGAGGCATCAGTGGTTTCTGTCACCTTTGAAAAATGATTCATTTTTATGAGCTTTGTTTTTCACTATTGGGAAACTTGATAACATTTCAGAGCCTGAAATCCTTCCCTAAGCTGAAATAACCTGTTGAAAGTAAATGTAAGCCAAGCCTAGGCTAGAAGCGCAGAGGTTTAAAAAAATAAAATCCTTGAATCTAGAAACAGGTCTGTTCATATTATTGCAATAAGGAAAATAAATCGTAATTGGATTTCACTGAGTCACAATTTACCCTGAAACTAATTGTATTTTATCAGAGAATCTAAGACTCACAAATGCACTGATTAGTACGTCTGCTCCATTACTCGGTGCCATCTTTAATCAATCATAATGATCCTCCGCTGGCCCTCAGAATCCTTCTCGACACAGAGCAACAAGAGAAACCTAAATACCATTTCTCATTGTCACTGAAGAAAGACGTCACCACCATTTCCCATTTTGCCATCAAACAAATGCTAAACTCATCCCCTTGATGTAGGTCCTGGGTTTTATGCTGGTTAGCTTACACTAGACAGTTCAGGGGTAGACCTCTAAAATTTGGTGACACCGAGGCATTCTTTTTCTTATTAATGATTAATAAGAATATCTTTTTTGACAAGATCATAACTTTTATCACATACATTGCAATATCAGGTAATACGTGGCCACTTGCCTTTTATTTTTACTTATGGTATTTTTGACATGTATGTAATTAAACATGTTTAACTAAGTTGTACAATTGTATATCTAAAAATAAACATAACTTAAATTATAAGTAAAAAAAAAAAAAAAATTTGGTGACACCAGCATTCTATTTCTCTTTCACAAATAATCTATTTTTCATTTATTCTGTTTCTATCTCACCATGACTTATTTCCTTCTCTCTGTTTATAATAGTTCATATGTATATAAGTCCTTAATCTTATAAACTTCCTTAATCTTATAAATTATATATATAAAGGAAATTTATTAAATTTCCTTAATCATAACTTAGATATATAATATGTAAATTATATATTAGATTTCTCTACTCTTAAAAATTTCCTTAATCTTGTAAAAAATATATATAATATATAACATAAAGATTAAATTTCCGTAATCTTATAAATCATATATAATGTATATAATTTACAAGATTAAAGAAATTCCTAGCAGCAGAGAAATGTGCAATCAGATAAAATAAAATTGGTTACTTTCCTTGAGATGAACTTAGTGGCCATGGTCCCCACAGAACACACTGGAAGGAGATAAGCTCTATTCTGCAGCGGTAAAAGTTGTGATTATAATCAGCAAGTGATTTTTCCACAATGGTGAGATTTTTCCATCAGATTTCATTTGACCTTGCACACTGTGTTTGCAATGAATAATTAATGGTACCTATTACAGTAATGTTCCATTTAACTGGCATTGTTAGGGAATTAGATGCCCTAAATGAGTGAACTGGCCAGATACTAAGACCTACTTCCTTTAAGCACTAGGAAAATATTTATTATAACTATTTCTTGTACTTATTTTTCTAAAATGTGTAGCAATATTTTGTGACTTATTGACATTCACTGAAACACTAACATCTATTCATTCAACAAATGCTTATTGGAAGCCTAATATGTGCCAAGAACTATGCCAGGTCTGGGCACTATAATGGTGACTGAAAGAGACAGAGTCCCTGTCCTTATTAAACCTATGTTCTGGTGAAGAAGAGAGACAATTAAACAAGGAATCCCACTGAAATAAGTGCTGGGATAAGAGAAGTAGAGACTATTATGAGCTACATTAAACTGAATGGCAAAACAGTTGAATTCAAAGTTGTTTGAGTTCTCCAAAACGGTTTGCCTCTCCACTAAATAACCTCTGATTGCTGTGTCTCACATTCTTGTGATTGATCTTGGTAATGTATGGATTATTTCTTTTAAATTCAGCTAGATTCTTGCTGCTTGCTATGTGTATGATGCTTCTCCTACTATTTTTCGGCTACACAATAAAGTACATAAAGTGATTAAACTAAGATTGGTAACTACATGATGTATTAGTTACCCACTGCTGCATTAACAAATTACCTCCAAAACTTATCAGCTTAAAACAATGCATAATTATTTTTGCACAGTTTCTGTGGGTCAGGAATCCACAGAAATCCAGCGTACTTTGTTGGAAGCTCTACCTCTTTGGCCTCTGACATGGCTGTGTGCAATGAAGTGCTAGAGTCTCGCCTGAAGGCAGGATACCATTCCTCAAGGGCTGTTGGGTGGAGAGCTTCAGTTCTTCGCTGGCTGTTGCCTGGAGGCCACCCTCAGTTCCTTGTTACAGGAGCCTCTTCGGCATGGCAGCTTTCTTCATCAAAGCCAGCAGAAAGAACATCTGCAGGAAGATGGAAGTCACAATCTTTTGCAACCTAACCACAGAAGTGACATTCCATCACCTTTGCCATATTTTTTTATTCCAAGCAAGTCATTATGGCCCGCCCCCATGGAGATGAATACTAGGAAGGAAATCACTGTGAACTATTGCAGAGGCTGCTTACTCCACACACTAAGCTTGTATCATTGTCTTTCTTCTAGAGGCTGTAGCAAACATCACTAAACAATCATGGCACTCTTTCCCATTGAGCCCAGAAAGGGCTTCAAAATCTTACCTAGCAGAGGACTCCAAGAGGTGTTACTGATCAGTTGGTGACATAAAACCAATTTGCCTTCTTTATTTAAACAGTAACAATTCCAAATCATTGCCATAGGGAACATATTTAGGTAAGGAATCTGGCCAGAAACAGAGGACTCTAGTTGAAAACAGAACTACAACATGGTACAACTATATCCATCATTTTCCAAGTCAATGGGAGCAAAGCAAAGTCTGTAGCAGAAATCAATTGATAAAGACAAACATTTCACAGTAAAGGCCATGAATCAGGAAATGCACATCACAGAATACAAGAGAAATCAGATCATATTATGGTTGAAGATACACAAGAAGAATCCAGTCCTGACCAGGACAGAGATTATTGCCTTGGCTACATTGAGCAAGAGTCATCAGTGTTTTACTCAATGAAAAATACTGGAGATGGATATCAGACACCATGGACTATCTTTATGTTTCTGTTTTATCTCTGTCTCAGATTGGAGGATTTCCTGATATATATATACTTCTTCTATATATATGTGGGTGTTCTTCAATGTAAAGTTTATTTCTAAGTATTTTGTACTTAGTACTTAATGGGTAATTCACTAATATTTTGTGGGGAGGTAATTTGAGGCTCCGTAATTATCTTACTCCTCATTAGAGTTCTAGCCCTTGTTGATGATTCTCATCTGAATCTGTTATTTCTTTGATAGTTGCTGCCAAGATTTTTAAGGGTGACTTTGGCATTAATGGTTTAAAGGAATAATTTCCAGATTGTCAGCTCCTCTTTAGGTACTCCTAAAATTGTCTGAGAACATGACTACAACATGCAAGTTCTCCTTCCAAGGCCTCAAGGGGCCTGGGCACCTCCTTCAGGATATGCAGAGACACAACGTGAAAGATGATGATCCTCGGGTTGTGTGGTAGGCTTCAGCGGGCCCTCTGCCACTTCCCCTTTCACAACTACCTTTTCCCCTTTTACAAAAGAAAGGCCCACCTCTAACTCATCCTGAATCTCGTTGTGGTGTATTGCCCAAGGGGAAAAAAAAAAAAAACAGGTCTCCAAACAAAGGAGTGATTCAAAATCTAGCTGTTTCAGTGTTGAGAAAGTGAAACATGCTAATGATTGGGTTACAAATCCTTTTGTAAGTCAACCGGTTTTCAATTCTTTGCTTTCAACAAAATTGAATGAGGATCTGATGGAGTTGTCAGCTGGTAGAGCATTAAAAATATTTTTGATGATAGATCACCACATAATTTTTGGCAAATAATTTGAAAGAGTTTAAAGAATTGAGTGATGTTGCTATAACAAATCTCTTTGCATTCCCATCTACTAATGTGAACAAAATTTTTCAGTCCTTACAGCTATGATTAAAAGCAGAGAAAAGAAATAAAACTGATGTTGAACCCTGTCTCTTTTGGACAATAAAAAATACTTAGAAGTTAATGGGAAGGAGGGAAAAGCCCCATCCATCTCATTTAAGATATGCAATTACAGCCTGACATTGGTGGCTCACACCTATAATCCCAGCACTGTAGGAGGCCAAGGAGGGAAGATCACTTGAACCCAGGTGTTCAAGATCAGCCTGGGCAACATAGTGAGACCCCACGCCTATTAAAACAAAAAAAAAGATACGTACTTCTAATAAAGTTATTATATTCTAGTTTCACAATTATCTACAAATAATATATGTGTTGTTTTCAGCAAATTAGTACAAGTAATAGTTGTAATGGTAACAGAAGAAATTTTTAACATCTAGAACAACAAACAGAAAATATTAAAGATTTAAATTTTAACTGTATAATATCTTGATCCAGGCAAGTGTGACAGTGATCGGTAAAAAACCTTTCAAGCATTAAAATATACTATAGTAAAGTCTGTGCAGGAAGTAGAATGGAAACAGGAAAAGGATTGACATATCAAATTCCTGGGATATATAATTTCCACTAGATGAAGCTAAAAGAGTTAATCAAACCATTTTCATTTTACAGCAGCAAAGTTTGCTAGAAATTATCCAACTTTTATGCAACTTGTTAACCTTATAATGAAATATTTTAGTTCTCAACTTTAAAATATGTAAGGAGTAAATAATTTTTCAAAAACATTTTAAGGGCAATGAACAACATTTGAAGAACACTGCTTTAAAAAGATACCCTTTTTTTGTTTTGCTTTAAAAATTTCTTTGGGGGACGGGACACCACAATCTACTGAAAAAAAGAGACACATTTTTATGGTCCAGAGGTCTTTTATTTTAACACCTATCATGCCATCAATTCATAGCGACTAGATGCCAGCAGCTCAGGCTCCTTCCCAGTGGTTTTTACAAAGCGTGCTTCTCTAGATGGAGCAGGCTGGCACAGTTGAACCCAGGTACTTTCTCTTTGTCTTCTCTCTTTTTCTTGGGAACAATCTTGCCCTTAACTTGTTTGTTTACAACAATGCCAACAGCATTCTGGGTAACATTGTAGACTCTTCCGGTTTCGCCATGGTAACACTTGTGGGGCATTCCTTTTTGAACAGTACCCATTCCCTTGGTGTCTACAGTATCACCTTTCTTATAGATTCACATCTATGTGGCCAAAGGAACAATTCCATGTTCTCTAAAAGGCCTAGAGAACATATATCAGTGTCTCTTCTCTTTCTCTTTGTGTTCATCATTTTGGTGAATTACTGGAAGATGGTGGTTCCAGCCGAAAGGAAGTCTCACTCTGTCACCCAGGCTGGAGTGCAGTGGCATGATCTTGGCTCACTGCAAACTCCACCTCTTGGGTTCAAGCGATTCTCATGCCTCCGCCTCCTGAGCAGCTGTGATTACAGGCGCTCGCCACCATGCCCAGCTAATTTTTGTATTTTTAGTAGAAACGGGGTTTCTCCATGTTGGCCAGGCTGGTCTCCAACTCCTGACCTCAAGTGATCTGCCTGCCTTGGCCTCCCAAAGTGCTGTGACTACAGGCATGAGCCACTGTGCCCAGCAGATACTTTTCTTTTGTATGCATTACTCCACAGAATTTCTGTGGGTACCTTCTGTTTTCTACATCAGACCTTTGCTTGCCATCCAGGGTCTCCTCTGCTCCATCCTCAGTGTCACTTCATCCCCCAAGGCAAAGACCAGCCTTGCCCACTGGCAGTAAAGGAATCAGGATCATCTTCATAAATTATCAAGTTAAAGATCGTCCTTTGGGTATCATATTTATTACACTTAGATTCCTTGAACACATGGCCCCTCTCTGATGATAGTCAAGATCTCAAGTCCAAAGAGGGAAAATACGCCCTAGTGGCAAGTCCCATTTGCCCTAATTCTGTTTGAATGAGGGCCGTCTGGTTAGGGATATGCACACCTTATCGAGGCCCAGTAGATTCTGGGTAAAGCAAGAATAAATAGACTCAGCACGAAGGAGAAAGTCAGCAGTGATTTCTAAATTCCGCAAGCCTTAGTAAAATGCAGATTCCTTACTACTCAGCCTTAAAAAGGAACAAAATAATGGCATTCACAGCAACCTGGATGGAATTAGAGACCGTTATTCTAACTGAAGTAACTCAGGAATGAAAAACCAAACATCACATGTCCTCACTCATAAGTGGGAGCTAAGATAGAAGGATGCAAATGCATAAGAATGATACAATGGACTTTGGGGACTCCAGGGATAGGGTAGGATGGGGTGAGGGATGAAAGACTACATGTTGGGTACAGTGTACACGGCCTGGGTTGTGAGTGCACCAAAATCTCACAAATCACCACTAAAGAACTTATCCATGTAACCAAACACCACCTATTCCACAAAAATCAGTTGACATAAAAATTTTTTTTAAATGCAGATTCCTAGACCTTGCCAACAAGGTATTCTGACTTGGTGGGTGTTGGGTAAGGCCCAGGAAGAGGTGCTTTTAATGAACACCCCAAGCACAACCCCTGCCAGATGATTTTGTTGGGATTTGTCCATGTACCATACCTTTAGCTGACCTTTGACCATGATTTAGCCTTTAAAAATGCATTTCTTTTGGTTTCCCTCTGGTATTTAGTATTCTGAAAAGTTAAAACGAGTCAGTAAATTGGCTCATGGTTAAGCGAGCTGTTATTATATCAAATGACTCTAAATACTATACTTAAATATTACTTTTAGTTGGAAGCATAATCAACCACCTAGAAGCTATCAATTATTATTTAAGTTTGATTGAATTTTAAAGTACTTAAGCTCCAAAGAAGAATGTGGATAGGGAAAATAGATTTGTAGGAAAAGAGATTTAATGATAAACATTTTAACTGATGCTTTCTCATTAAAATAATAAAAGTATTATGTGATAGTGAAACTGGAAAGTTTCCCTTAACCCCCCTCACACGGCATGTGATGGGGGTGTGGCTTGCTTCTTCAATGCCTCTATGCTGAAACCTCTAGGGGAGCATACAGATGGGCAGGCTGTGGGTCTCCGACCCCTCGGCAGTGTCTGGCGTGAATGTTTATAGCTGAAGCCCCAGGGCGTGTGCTACAGGGAGCTCTTTTAGTTTAGCTGTCCATAGGCAGTTTGTGTTAGTCAGCTCAATTAGACCCCTGCCTTATCGCAAGGACAGAGGGCTTTCTGTATCCCAGGGTTCTTGTCTTGGTGTACCAGAAGAATTGGATCACACATGGGCTTGGAGAATGAGTGCAAGGTTTTATTGAGTGGAGGTAGCTCTCACCAGATCGGGGAGCCAGAAGGGAGATGGTTTTCCCCTGGAGTCAGGCCACTCGGCAGCCTGGGCTCTCCTCTAACTGCCCCGGCCAAACTTTGCCTCCTTCCACCCTTCGATGACGTGCTGGCGTGCCCGTGTGCTCCTACGCTGGTGTGTTCCTCTCAACATCCAGCCGACCCCCATCCCCGTTCCTCCACTGTTTATGATCCTCTCAACGTCCAGCCACCTGTGTATCTGCCTCCTAGAATCTCAGGGTTTCTACAGGCCCAGGATGGGGGCATGGCAGGCCAGGGTGGTCTTGAGAAATGCAACATTTGAGCAGGGAAACAAAAATGCCCGTCTTCACCTAGATCCATGGGCACAGGCTTAGGGGTGGAGCCCTAGCCAGGGACCATGTCCTCCTCTACCCAGCACGTCCCTGCCCCCCTTCTGTATCAATAGCAATGTAATAATATTGAAGAAAGTCTATGGTAAAATAGGCATGAGGCTAGGACTGTGGATCTATATCAGTCCCACGAAATTAATTTGGCCATACCTGTAAACAATACTGTAAAATTTTACATTTTTAGCCAACAGTTCTACTTCTGTAAATCTAGTAAAAAGGCAAAACTACCAAATCTGTCCACTGTAGAACTGTGCATTAGTTAATTATAGAGTGATAACACCAAAAAATAGGAAAGAACTCATATGGGGGATTGAATAAATTTCCTGGAGTAAATTTCTGGAACATTATATAGTTCTTTAAAATGTTACTGTAGAAAAAAATTAATGTTATGAGATAATGTTCAGGATATAATGCTATATAGGTCTCAAATGTATTGAGAAAAAGAAGAAACGAATGAAGGAAGAGAGGGAGGGAGAAAAGAAGAGAGGGGAAGGGAGAGGGAAGGAGAGAGGAAGAAAATCTAAAATACATATAGGTAAGACAAAATACCCGGTGAAATTAAGGGTAATTTTTATTTTCTTATTTATATATTCTTTAGTTTTTAAATTCTTTGCAATGCATTCATCAATTTTATAATCCAAAACATATTGCTTTAAAAAACACATTATGTAGGTATTCCAGCTTCTGAACTGCTGATTCTAAGGAAAAACAGATTTCACAGTCCACTGGCAGCACATTTGTGCAAAGCCCCATAGAACTAGTGCATTCCCTTATTCCTCAAGTCCATGGACAGCAGCCCGACCTACAGGCTAATACATATTTCTCTCTCTCTCTCTCTCTCTCTGGCTCTCTCTCTCTCTGTCTCTCTCTCTCTCTCTCTCTGTCTCTTTCTCTGTCTCTGGCTCTCTCTCTCTATCTCACACACTCACACACACACATAGACACACACACAGACAATCAGAGGATATTCTAGCATCTCCCTTGAGAGCCTACTTCCTTTCCTTTGTCCTGAATAATTTAAATGGAGCTGAAGGAAGCTATTCTTTTCCATGAGCTTGATATTAAAGGGTAGAGAGAACTCTGCAATGAGTTCCTTTCATTTATCAGTATTGTCATGATTAAGTGTCCCCTCTTACATTATTCATTCATTCAACAAATAGTGTTGAGTGCCTGTTAGACACTCAGCTAGTCACCCTGATGGAGACAAAGATTTAGTCACTCTCTCATCTGTTTAGTCAGTAAATAGTATTTCCTGCAGTATTTACCCTTTTTGTGACAGACACTGTGCGAGACACTGCACATCGCGAGCTGTGATGGCACCACTGCACTACAGCTTGGGTGACAGAGCAATACCCTGTCTCAAAAAAAAAAAAAAAAAAAAGACACTGCAAATACAGTAAGAAACTAGATAGATAACGTTCCTGCCTTTAAGGAGCTCACGGTCTAGTAAGAGAGAGAGAGCCAAAGAGGTAAATAAAAATAATTACAGCTTGTAATATGTGTCATGCAGGGATACACAGGTGTCAGAACAGAAACTAGCAGTAGTACCTACATAGGTAAGGGGGCCAAGGAATGCCTCTCGAGGTTGGGGAGTTGGGGTGTGACTAGGAGGACGAGAAAAAACCAGCCTGAGAGAGCTGAGTTCAGGCAGACGGACCGCAAGGTCAAAGCTGAGGCAGGAAAGATGCGAGTGGCTCTGGGAATGGGAAGATGCTCCGTTTGGTGGCATTCAGGGATGCCAGATGTAGCATCTGTACAATCTGTACATCTACATCTGTACAGTTAGCCAGATGTAGTGGCATATACCTGGCATATACTCAGGAGGGTGGGCAGCTTCTTTTGCCAGGATAATGACTTTGGCTGGATCCAACACAGAGTTTGAGTCCAAGTTTGTATCTTAATGAGCAGAATAGTAAATAGGTATAATTATGACATAAATCAGGAGAGTACAAACTTTTTCTGTAAAGATCCAGATAAATAATACATTTGGCTTTGCAGGCCTGAGGGTCTCCATTGCATTGCTCAACTTTGCCATTGGAAGGAGAAGGCAGCCATAGATGATGTGTAAAAGAATGGGTGTCGGCTGGGCGCAGTGACTCACGCCTGTAATCCTAGCACTTTGGGAGACCGAGGCAGGTATCGCTTGAGCCCAGGAGTTCAAGACCAACCTAGGCAACATGGTGAAACCTGTCTCTACTAAAAATACAAAAGATTAGCTGAACGTGGTGGTGCACGTCTGTAGCCCCAGCTACTTGAGCGGCTGATGTGGGAGGATCGCCTGAGCCCAGGAGGTCAAGGCTGCAGTGGGCAGAGATTGCACCACTACACTCCAGTCTGGGCATCAGAGTGAGATCCTATCTATCTATAAATAAATGAATAATTAAATAAATAAAGGGTGTCTTCATCTACAGAGACAGGCAATGGATCAGATTTAGCCACGGGCCATAGTTTACCAGCCCCTTATATAAAGGATAAATAAAAATCTTCAGGAGTGGCTGGGCACGGTGGCTTACACCTGTAATCCCAGCACTTTGGGAAGCCAAGGCAGGCGGATCACCTGAGGCCAGGAGTTCGAGACCAGCCTGGCCAACATGGTGAAACCCCATCTCTACTTAAAAAAAAAGAAAAAAAAAAAAATTAGCCAGGTGTGGTGGCACGTGCCTGTAGTCCCAACTACATGGGAGGCTGAGGCAGGAAAATCACTGGAACCTGGGAAGTGGAGGCTGCAGTGAGCCAAGATTGCACCATTGCACTCCAGCCTGGGCAACAATACTGAAACTCCATCTCAAAAAAAAAAAAAAAAAAAAATTATTCAGGAGTGTATGGGAAAGCAGACAGGGAGAAGATGACTTGCTGGGGTGAGAGCTGTGTTGTGTCTTGAAAAATGAGGAGACTTCAAAAACAAAATAATGGGGGAAAGGGAAATCCAAGGAGAGAGGACAGTAGGAGCTAGACCCAGAGGCAGGAACGGCCAGTGCCCACAGAGGAGTCTGAGAGGTGGTGGGAAATACATTTGCAAGTGTAGTCGTTTTATTCCTCAGCTATTTTGAGGGCTTATGAAGTAGCAGGCACTGTGCTAGACCACTAGGGACAAGGATAAGAGGGGAATAAGGAGCAATCCCTGAATTCTAGGACAGTAGAGACTGGAGGGGGTGACAGATACATGAACAGGACTTCGCACAATCACCTCGGTAAGAGAAAGTCAGGGAAGGCTTCCCAGCAAAGGTAAATTTAGAAATTAACTTTTTCCTTCATTATAAATGCTTCATTTAATATTTGATTGAACAGCTAAATATATTCATATGCTACAAAATTTAAAGGGCACAAAATGGTTTACAGTGAAGTTTCCCTCTCTTAAAGTCTATCCCTCAGGCCTACTCAATACCCCCTCCCCAGAGATAACCAATATCACTGATTTGTTCTGGCTTCTTCTGGAGACAGTCTATGCAGTTCCAAGCAGATGAGTATGTTTTCTCATTATTACTCAGATTATCTGAGCTGAACTTTAAGAATGAATTTTCTAGAGAAGATAATATGGAGAATGAAAAGAATAGAATAGCAATTGAGGCAAAGAGAAAGATGTCATAAAGATGGGAAGTGGGGAGGGCAGGAGATGGCACAATATGTGTGCTGGGGAGCATATGACAATCTCTCCTGTTGCTGAGACATTGAGCATGAGGCAGAGGCCAGGCACAGCGGATCACGCCTGTAATCTCAGCACATTTGGAGGCCAAGGCAGGAGGATTTGAGCCCAGGAATTCAAGACCCCTGGGCAACATAACAAGACCCCGTCTCCACAAAATATTTTAAAAATTAGCCCGATGTAGTGGCATATACCTGTGGCCTCAGCCACTCAGGAGGCTGAGATGAGAGTATCACTTGAGCCCAGGAGTTTGAGGTTGCAGTGAGCCGTGATCATGCCACTACACTCTAGCCTGAGCGACAGAGCAAGACCTTGTCTCAAAGAAGAAAAAAAAAAAAAAAAGAAAAGTGTAAGACAGAAGGGTAGGAGGGGCCAGGTCATGGCAAGACTTGATGTTGTGGAACACAGATTTAACCTAGTTGGCAGCCAGAATTGAACAGAGACTTTTATAAGCACAAGAGGAACGGGCTAATTGATATTTTAGGATGATCATTTTAACAGTTTATAGAGGGCAAAAAAGTTGAGCTTCTTTCCTTCAGTCAGTGGGAACCAATGAAAGGTTTCAAACTGGGCAAGGGTGATATCAGAGGTGTGACTTAGCCAAATGAATCTATCAGCATTGTCAGCAGTGTGCTGTTCTTAATACCACACCATGTTAGATGAAGAATGACTGAAATAAACCCAAATAAGTGACAATCCACCCATCAACCCTCAGCAGAAATGTAGGTCTTTTGTCTGCTTTTTAATTTTAAGGGAGAAATCTATGTTAGCTCTCTATTGCTGCGTAACAACTTATCCCAAAACTTAGTGGCTTAAAACAACACACATCTATTAGGTCAGTTTCTGTGGGTCAGGACTCTGGGCACAGCTTAGCTGGGTCCTCTGTTCCATGGTCTCTCACAGGCTATAATCAAGGTGTCAGTCAGGACTGGGGTTTCATCTGAAGGCTCCCCTGGGGAAGAACCTGCTTGCATACTCACTTACATGGCGGTTGGTAGGATCCAGTGTACTGAGGCCCTCAGTTCCTTGTTGGCTATTGGCCCACAGCCACCTTCAGTTCCTTGGAATGTGGTTCTCTCCCACGTGAAATTTGTTTCATAAAATGTACAAGCTGAGAAGGCAGTAGAGAGTGTCTGCTAGCAAGATGGAGGTTAAAGATTTTTATAACCTGATTAGAGAAGTCATATCTTAGCATCTTTACCATTTCTGTTGGTTAGAAGCAAGTTTGCTGGGACGAGCCCATACTCAGGGACAGGGCACACACAAAGGCATAAATACAAAAAGATGGGATCATTGGGGAGCAACTTGGAAACTTAACGGGGGCTGCTCCTGAAAGTATTTTGCAAACCAGGACAAGGCCGGGAGGAATAAAGCCTGTATTGTTCCTCAGCGTGACCCAGCCAGGAAATCACCTTGCTCTCCCCTGGCCTGCTGGCTACCACCCTCATTACCATCACTGCCTTGCGGCTGTCATTTTTGTCCACTTCTCCTAAAAACAAAATGCCTCCCTCTTGCACTTACAGCATCTGGGAATATTTAGATGCAAGCTGTGTTGGGCTGACTCTCCCTGCTGGAGTCAGACTGTTGTGAGAAGCTTCCTCCCCGCTGCTGCTGCTGCAGCAATTTCTGATGTGCACTGACTAAAGGAAACATCTTTAAACATGAAGATAAATTCTTAACTGATCCTTTACTTTTTTAAACAGAGTGGACTAGTTGATTTGGTGAAGGATTTGCCTCCACTCCTAGCAGTGCTTTCCAAACCGTAGTGTTGCCTTACATCAAACAACTCACAAAAAGCCTAGAGAAACACAGCACTCACATCCCAGGCTGTGTAAATGGCAGTTCCAAACCACTCCAGGCAGACAGACGTGACAACAGCTGCCACTGAGTATGTATACGGTGTGTCAGGGACTGGGGTAAGAGACTGACCTGCATTATCTTGTTTTAGTTCACTAACTGAACAGAGTTCATGCTACTATCCCCATATGACAGAGGAGAAACCTGAGCTCCAGAAAGATTAGATACCATGCATGGATACTCCCAGCTAGTGAGTAGCAAGCAGGACCAGGATTCAAACATAGTCAGTCTGATTTGAGAGTCTTGCACTTTTAAATTGGGGGTCAGCAATAATTTATCTTTATGAATAGCCATGTTTTGTCCTGAATTATAAGAAGGCCTCATCAACTACACATAATTTGGGGAGTGGTAAAATAAAGGTATCCACCTAAAATAAATCCACTTAAAATGGAAATTAAAACGTCAATGTAAAAGTGAAGGGAATTATTTTTATTAGAACGGTATCTTTTAAAATAAAAGTATAAATAAAGAGAAAACGGTTATTTAAAAAAAGAATCTTAGGTCAATTTTCAGCAAACTTTACTGGAAGGGCCAGATGGCATAATTGTCACCAAACTTTTTCTGGAAGGGCCAGATAGCAAATATTTTTCACTTTGTGGGCCGTGAGGTCTCTGCTACAACTACTCAAGTCTGTCATTGTGGTGTATAAGCAGCCACAAATAATAAGTAAACAAATGGGCATAGCTGTGTTCCAATAAAGATTTATTTATAAAAGCAGATGGTGGGCCAGATTTGGCCCTCAAGCTGTAGTTTGCTAACTGCATATTTAGATTATAATGTAATTTGTACCAATTCTTAGAAGAAGCAAGAATCATGTAGTCTTAACATAATATTTCTGACAAAATATATAACATTTTGTGTGTTTACAATCATGATAACAACATAATCCCTTCCTATTGACACCTGTAGTTTTATCAAAAGAGAACCAATTGTGAAAAACTATTTGAGGGCCTTATTGCTGTTCTCAAGGTCTCTGTCAATCCTTCCATAGTCAAATAATTATCTTTTGAAACCATTATAACATCATCCTTCTGGATTTTCTCTTCTTCAGTCGTAAGCTGCCCTTCTGCTAGAACCCTGTTTCTACGTAACTCTGCGTAATTCTCTAACAGCTTTTCATCGACTTTAAGAAATCTTGTGCATTTGTAAGATTTGCTGTTCACTTTCAAGAAGCTTTTTATTGGGTTTGCCTGTTTGCTCGGTGGACATCCAACGGGCAACAAGAGAGGAGAAGCAATTAAAACTATAACATAATGAGCAAAAAAGACGCTGAGCCAGGAAGAATTTGAGTAGCAACTAATTTTGTAGTGGTCATGTCATTGGTGAATATTTCCTGTGTTACCGTAATCTCAGCTTCCCTCCGCAACTGGGAACCTGTAGGTTCTCAAATAACAAATACTCAGGTAATGAAGATCTTCCCTGTATAATTTATCCATCTCTTTTATGCATACATTGTTCTCTGGCATTCAGTTTTTCTGTTATATCTGTCATTTATTGAGCATCCACTCTGTTAAAAAAAAAAAAAGTCATTTTACTTACGTAAACATCCCTCTTTCCAAATTCGTACTATCCACACTGTGTAACCCAATAAGTTGAGATGAATTTTCCAATATAATTCTCATTATCTAAACTCAGGAGCTGAATAGCTTCAGAAAACACTATATTCCTTGCTAGACAAACTTACTGTTTTTAGTCTCATGATCCAGTTTATCTTTGACTAGGAAGGGATACTTGTTTGTTTTTCCTGTTTCTTCTAGCAACTGAAAAGAGTCTTTTACTGTCCTCATCTTACAGATGAAGAGTCTCATACCCTAAGTAAGCAATTAACTTGCCCAAGGTCTCCTGGGCAGTCAGTGATAACATGAGAATCAAAGCCAGGTCTTGCTGGCTCCAAACCCCATGGTCTTTCTTCCTCGTGCCTTTTATTTTTTTTATTCTTATTTTTTATTTTTTGAGACAGTCTTGCTCTGTAACCCAGACTAGAGTGCAGTGGCGCAATCTCAGCTCACTACAACCTCCACCCACCAGGTTCAAGCGATTCTCGTGCCTCAGCCACCCGAGTAGATGGGATTATAGGTATGCACCACCCCACTCAGCTAACTTTTGTATTTTTAGTAGAAATGGGGTTTCACCATGTTGGCCAGGATGGTCTCAAACTCCTGGCTTCAAGTGATCTGCCCACCTCGGCCTCCCAAAGTGCTGGGATTACAGGCGTGAGCCACCGTGCATGGCCACATGCCTTTTAAATATGGAATTCACGTGGATGAAAAGCCCAGCACAGTCATCTATCACAGTCATCTATCACAAAGTCAAAGTTACAGATTCCTGTGCTCTTTAAATCACATTTAAATTAATAAAGCTAATTTTACATCATAAGCAGTGATGTTGCCAATTTTTTAAATTATGCGATGCAGATTTCAGTGTTGAAGGAAACGTAATTTGAGCATAATTTCTCTATTTATTATTAAAGTCGTTCTCAAACGGTAGTCCCAGAAGAGCAGCATCGGTATTACCAATAAACGTGTTAGAAATGCAGATCTAAGAACAGGCGCGGTGGCTCACGCCTGTAATCCCAGCACTTTGGGAGGCCGAGGTGGGTGGATCACTTGAGATCAGGAGTTCCAGACCAGCCTGGCCAACATGGTGAAACCCTGTCTCTACTAAACATACAAAAATTAGCCAGACATGGTGACAGGTGCCTGTAATCCCAGCTACTCGGGATGCTGAGGCAGGAGAATTGCTTGAGATCGGAAGGCAAAAGTTGCAATGAGCCAAGATCGCGCCCCTGCACTCCAGCTTGGGTGAAAGAGGGAAACTCCATCTCAAAAAAAGAAAAAGAAAGAAATGCAGATCTAGAGCCCCAGCCCAGATAAGCTGAATCAGACACTCTGGGAATAAGTCCCATCGATTTATAGTTTAGCCAGTCCTCCAGGTGATTCCAGTGAGTGTTCAAATTTGAGAACCACTGAATTATAGGATGAACAACCATAATCTCTGGTGATTCTTGCAATAAGAACCAGAACATATGGGTGTCAGAAGTCTGGATGACTTGTTGACTGTCAGAAAGCTCTGATGAACGCTCTTATTTCCCTTCTAGTCATGTCTTTATTCATCTAACAAATACGTCCTCAGCCCCAACTCTGGGTCAGGCATGATGCCAGGCACTGGGAACAAGGTAGAGAGGAAAGACAGGGCCCTAATCTTCTCAGGTTTACAGTCTAATGTGGGTGACAGACCAGAACACAGTCAATTCCAGGACAGCATCGTCCGTGCCTTGCAAGATAAACACAGGGTGCTAGGGGCAAGAGGTTTTACCTAATCCAGCCCTGCAAGTCAGGGAAGATTTCCAGATTAAACAATTCAAGAGGGTAGGAGTCCAGAACATTCTGAGAAGGCCTAGGGCTATGAGAGGTTGTTTTGTCTCTCCCACACATGCACAGTCTGCTTGAAGCAGCTTCAGATGGAAGAAGGGGGGATGCAGAAAACTCAACCTGTTGCTTCCAACTTGTTGGAATACTTATCTCCGACACGCATTAAAAACATATGGAAGGTCAAAGCTCCATGTGTTCTCTTGGTAGGGGAGCAGAAAATTGGATATACAAATATGCATACCTCCCCAGTCCCAACTGCTGGACTCTTATTGCCAATTTACGTAATTTCCTGTGCTTACTTCAAAATAGTGAGGGGGGCAGGAGACACTGTGAACACCATAATCAGGCTGCTTAGACTAGCAGCTGCTAGCACATTCATTCCCTTCTTCCTTGATTAAAAAAAAAAAAAATCCAGTAGAACCTGAGGGGAAACACGTCATTTAGAAAAGGAATGAATAGTTTCTTCTTAAGAGAAATCAGTTTAGATCCAACAAGCCATCCACAAAACAGGACCCCACTTACTCCTTCATCCAACAAAAGTGTTTTGAGTGCCTACTCTGTGCTGGCACTGAGCTAGGTGCTGGAGAAAGGACAAGTACAGGAAGGGCCCTGACTGCAAGGAGATTAAAGGACAGAAATTGAACACCACTTTATTTTTACTCTTTTAGGCAGGTCTCAGTCTGTCACCCAGGCTGGAGTGCAGTGGCACGGTCAGACCTCCCTGCAGCCTCAATCTCCTGGACTCAAGCAATCTTCCCACCTTACCCTCATGAGTAGCTAGGACTACAGGCATGCGCTGCCACACTGGCTATATCTATATATCTATCTATCTATATATATATATATATATATATATATATATATATATATTTTTTTTTTTTTTTTAATTTTTGTAGAGACAGGATCTCACTATGTTGCTCAGGGTAATCTCAAACTCCTGGCCTCAAGCAGTCCTCCCTCCCTGGCCTCCCAAAGTGCTGGGATTACAGGCATGAGCCACCATGCCTGGCCTGAACACCACTTTAAATGTGATATATATTTAAAAGAAAAATGTTATTAAATAGTTCTATCATAAAGGCACATGCTGGTACATGTTTAAAAGAAAAAAGTTATTAAATAGTTCTACCTTAAAGACATACCCACACATATGTTTATTGCAGCACTATTCACAATAGCAAAGACATGGAATCAACCTAAAAGCCCATCAGTAGTAGACTGGATAGGCCAGGTGCGGTGGCTTATGCCTGTAATCCCAAAACTTTGGGAGGCTGAGGCAGGTGGATCACTTGAGGTCAGGAGATTGAGATCAGCCTGGCCAACATGGTGAAACGCTGTCTCTACTAAAAACACAAAAATTAGTAGGGCATGGTGGCGGATGCCTGTAATTCCAACTACTCGGGAGGCTGAGGCAGGAGAATCTCTTGAACTTGGGAGGCAGAGATTGCAGTGAGCTAAGATCATGCCATTGCATTCCAGCCTGGGCGACAGAGATACTGCATCTCAAAAAAAAAGAGTTGCACAACAGATCTTTGTGGTGACAGAGCAGTCTTGTGTCTTGGTTGTGGTGCTGGATGCACAAATCTACACATATGGTATAATTGCATAGAAGTACATGCACACACACAATATGCAAATGTAAAGTGCGTGTAAAACTGCCAAAATCCAAATAAGGTCTGTGGATTATACCAATACTGTTGTCCTGGTTTCATATCAAACTGTAGTTATGTAAAACGTTTCCACTGGAGGAAACTAGGTGATGGGTACACAGGGCCTCTGTTTTATTTTTGCAACTTGCTGTGAATCAGTAATTATTTTAAAATAAATAGTTTTGCTGGGTGAGGTGGCTCATGCCTGTAATCTCAGCACTTTGGGAGGCGGAGATGGGTGGATCACCTGAGGTCAGAAGTTCAAGACCAACCTGGCCAAGATGGTGAAACCCCGTCGCTAGTAAAAATACAAAATATTGGCCGGGCATGGTGGTGGGCACCTGTAATCTCAGCTACTCAGGAGGCTGAAGCAGAGAATTGCTTGAACCTGGGAGATGGAGGTTGCAATGAGCCGAGATCACACCACTGCACTCCAGCCTGGGCGACAGAGCAAGACTCCATCTCAGAAATAAATAAATAAATAAGTAGTTTTTAAGGTAGTTTTAAACAGTTTTAAAATATATGGAAATTTTTAAATAGTTTAAAAAAGTAATTTGGTAATTATGGGAATGACCTGATGAACAATTTATGCTACAATATATTACTCAGTAAGCAGATTTGTTCCACATATTGTTTCATTTATTTAGAGAATTAAAGGATGCTCTAGACTGAGTTGTGTCCTCCCAAAACTTCATACATTGAAGCCCTAGCCCCAAGTATAACAGTATTCAGAGATAGGGCCTTTGGGAGGTAATTCGGTTCAGATGAGGCCAGGCAGATGGGGCCCTTGTGATGGAATTGGTGCCCTTACAAGAAGAGACACCAGAGATATTCCCTCTTCTTCTTCTCTCTTTCTCTTTGTCATGTGAGGATATATCAAGAGGGCCCTCACCAGAATCCAACTATGCTGGTGCTCGATCTCAGACTCCAGTCTTTAGAACTATGAGAGAAAAAATGTCTGTTGCTTAAGCCACACAGCCTATATGGCAGCCCAAGCTGACCAAGCCAAAGGGAAATGATTGCTCATTCATTTATCCATTTGCTCATTCATTTCTTTGTTCATATTACCCAGCAGTGACTCCATCTTTGGACTATCACCCCTGGTCCTTGAGACCATAAAACACACAGGGTTTATGGTCCAGGGCCTATTTCCCTGTAGCCACTCCCTATTGCTGGAGAAGGATAAAAGTGAGCTGTATCCTTTCAAGATCAATTTATTCTAAAAAGGAAATAATAAAAAATACTCAAAATGCACAAGACTTGTGAAGAAAATGAAGAAAATCCACAGAACATGCCAAAGGCTGAGGGAGTGCATCCTTGGAAAGGTGTCCCCCAGGAGGCAGAAAGAAGTCTCAGCCCTCCTAAAATGGTATAAGCCAGGAAGCAGAAGGAAACCCCAGACGAAGGCTGACTGGGCCTGGCTGGGGATTTAAAGAGGATGCTCCCTGTTAGGCATTTGGATCCGGGAGAAATGATATGAGCAGACGAGTTGGAAAGACTTAGGGAAGAGATAGGAAGAATAAGAACAAGTTGGTGAAGATGCAGTGGAGGCAGACATTCTCACAGCCGGCCATAGCCTGTGTGCTTTAGGCATTCCGTTCATTTTCGTCTGATATTGAAATCTGGTCCCTGCTTTCTTTCTGTTAGCAAAAAATAAAATAAAATAAAATAAAACACAACACAGAGGGCTTCCCCAGATAGAGCAGGGACTCTAGGAGAGACCCACAGACAGTAGCCAGGAGAGATGGATAAAGGGGAGTAAGCCAGGCAGAGAGACCAGGGTGCCTGAAGGCCCTGAAGTGGGACAGGGCACGAGAGACAAAAGGAATCCAGCATCAAAGCCACACAGAGAGCAGAGGGAAGTGGGAGATCAGAAGAGGCTGAGGAGAGAGGCAGGGGCCAGGTCTCCAAGGGCCTTTTGGGTCAGTGATGTTGCCCTGGCATGATTTTCCCTGCACCCATTTTCACTTTCAAATGTGTCCTTTTACCATACTTCAATAAAGTAATTTTTAAAAAAATTTTAAAAAAAGTCCTTTGGTTGATCATTTCAAGAGTCACCCCACATTTGGGCCATGGGGAAGACTGTAGGTTACCTTGGGATGATGGGCAGCATTGCAGGATTTTCAGCTAGACTGTTAGGTTCTCATTTTTATTTTAGAGAGGCCTCTCTGCCTCCGGGGTTAGAGCTACTGCTGAAAAGGAAAATAAGCTGACCAGAAGATATTTGCTTATTCTCCACAGGGAGAGGAAAAAAAGGGGGGGTGGGGGGTTAGGGATGGAGAGAGGCTGCCAGGCCTTCACCACCATGGGAATCTATGGGCCAAACTCTACCCCAACCCCAAATGCTCTGGCAGCCCCCTACCTTCCCACATCCCAACCCCACCTCTCCCAACTCCTACCCTGCCACCTCCCACCTGCACCCTAAACAACAATCAGCCTAACAAAGGACAACCCTGGAAGGGGGTGAATAGAAAACAGGGTTTCTATCCTTTATTGCTTCTGCTGACTTGCTCCTATTCAGACCTGGGGCTAAAAAGAGCCTGTCAGTCTTCAGTCTGGAAACCCCTCCACCCACCCTTATGCCTGAATTTTCCTCTGCATAACAGTTAGAATCTAGTGTTATCTTTGGGATGAATGTACCAATGCTTGAAATGGTCATTATGAGCAGAGATTCCCTGCAGGATTAGAAAACCAGACTTTATTGCAATTTCCCTCCTGTACATTCTAACCAACTCAGTCGAGTGGCCCAATCTTCCACTTCAAAGAATGCTCTGCTGCCTTTGTTACAGAACTTCCTATGGATCAGTAAAATGTCTCTAAGAAATTCTGCTTTCTCTTCTTTATCCTTTTATATTCATCCTCACCCCACCATCCATTTGACTTTGCCAACTACACAAATTGTTATGGATTGGTGATTTTTTCTGAGACGCAGTCTCGCTCTGTCGCCCAGGCTGGAGTGCAGTGACACTATCTCGGCTCACTGCAGGCTCCGCCTCCCGGGTTCACACCATTCTCCTGCCTCAGCCTCCCGAGTAGCTGGGACTACAGGCGCCCACCACTGCGCCCGGCTAATTTTTTCTATTTTTAGTAGAGATGGCGTTTCACCGTGTTAGCCAGGATGGTCTCGATCTCCTGACCTCGTGATCCGCCCGCCTTGGCCTCCCAAAGTGCTGGGATTACAGGCGTGAACCACAGCGCCCGGCCGGATTGTTGATTTTTTTAACATCACCCAAAACTTTCCTCTGTGACCTTGGCTACAACTCCTGTTCTCAAGAATTTGTTACAGTGCGATATTCATTGTTACACAAAGCACCATCAAAAAAGGAAACATGACTAATTTTCCATCTTTATTCCAACTTTAAATTTCAATTCTTTTTTTTTAGGATTTTTTTAGAAGTAAAACCAAGGTTTCCTGTCCCTTTAAGTCAGGCCTTGTGGAGAGTGGATCTGAGTTTGTACTGGCATGATCTTGGAAGAAGAATTATTTCCCGACCTTGCTAGGGAAAGAAAGCTTTCTGGCTTCTTCGTTGGAGAAGGCAATTTTGATGTAAACTGACATTTCTCGGATGCCCATCTTGGGAATATTCTATGTGAAACCCAAAATTTCTGGCAGCTGAAACCTCAGCCCAACTGCCAGGCCCTGGGCAGAGATAAAAGAATGTGGATGAGTGGCAAGCAGATGGGGTTACAACAAGAGGCCTTTTCTCTGGGCCCAATGAGATGAGCTGGGGAAGGGGTCAGGGAGGATGATGGGGGAAGAGCAGTGCCTCACAGTGAGGGAAGCAACAAAAAAGGCACTTTTTCGGCTTTTCTTTGAGAGGGCCCGTTTCCCCTGTTTTCCAGCCCATTTTGAGCAGCATTCATTGAGAGGCGCCTTTCTTCTTAAGTCTTTTATCCCAGGACGCTGAAAGCGTTCCCGTGTCCTCCCTGCAAAGAGGATTCTCCCACACTCCAGCCCAGACCCGGACAGACTGGCCCCATCAGTTCCAGGCCTGCTGAGCGCAGCGGCTTCCTCCTCGGCTTCAGAAGCAGTTTTTGTCGTTTCTTTTTCTTACATTCTTCAAACCAGGAATTTAAAAATTGGAAAAGGTAATTTCAAAAAGTAGAAACAAATTGAGGACTTTTCTTCTTCTTTTTCTTTATTCTTTTGCTCTTTGGGAGAGGACATAGAGGTGTTAAAATAGAGAAAATGTGTTGGAATTTTTGTTTGTGTGTGTTTTTGTTTTGTTTTGTTTTGTTTTGAGACAGAGTGTGGTTCTGTCGCCCAGGCTGGAGTGCAGTAGCACAATCTTGGCTCACTGCAACCTCACCTCCCCGGTTCAAGTGATTCTCGTGCCTCCCCTTCCCTAGTAGCTGGGATTACAGGCATGTGCCACCAAGCCCAGCTAACTTTTTTTTTTTTTTTTTTGTATATTTAGTAGAAACAGGTTTTCACCATGTTGGCCAGGCTGGTCTCGAACTCCCGGCCTCAAGTGATCTGCCGGCCTCAGCCTCCCAAAGTGCTGGGATTACAGGTGGAAGCCACCATGCCTGGCCTGGGAAAATGTGTTTTAATTCACTTTGATTTGTTTTCTCATATCCTCCATATAATTGGAGAATTGCATTTATCTTTTCTTTAATAATAAGCAAAAGGAAAGTCCTCAAACACTTTCTTTCATCATCAGGTTTTCAGAATTTCTGATACCTGAAATATGGATGTATTTAAATCTGGACCTCACAAACAAGCCAGGGTGCCTGATGGTAACACACAGTAGAACTCGCTCCTTCTCCGCGGGCAGCTGCCAGGATGGAAACCCCAGCTCCTCTGCCTCCGGGCTGTGTGACCTTGGGCAAGTTGCTTTATCCCCCTACACATCAGTTTTCTCCATCAAGAAATTGGAATAATAATAGTACACATTTCATAGGATTGTTATGAGGATTAATTGGGGTATGGACTAGGAGATGCTCAAGCAATATTACCTTTTATGTTAACTATATATTTACTGTGTATTAATACATCCATGCATTGCTTAACAACAGGGATATGTCTTGGTCAAAGCAGTTTTGCTGTTATGTGAAAATTCTAGGATGCACTTATGGCACAAACCTGGACAGTATAGCCTACTACACACTGAAGCCATATGGCATAGCCTACTGCTCCTAGCTACAAACCTGTAGATCATGCTACTGTCTTGAATACTATAAGCAACTGTAATACATTGGTAAGCATTTGTGTATCCGAATACATCTAAATACAGAAATGGTACACCAAAATTATGGTGTTATAATCTTATGGGACCACCACCATACATGTGGTCCATTGTTGACCAAACATCATTGTCTGGTACGTAAGTGTGCATATATATATATATATATATATATATATATATATATACACACACACACACACATATATATACACATAGGGGTGTGTGTGTGTGTGTGTGTATTTCTTTCTGGGCAAAGATTGATTATCCTTCATTTTTCTAATAAACGGAAAGCTGGGTACCCTTGCATCTGAGGCCAGTTCACTTTGTTTCAATGTTTGGCCCCACCTGAGGCCCTTTGGCAGGGATAAGCCCCAGATAGCATGGCTCACAGGACAGAACTCCAAACCAATGGGTATTGGGAATTGCTCACTTAAATAAATATGAGTCTCTGGATATTTTTTTCAAAGCAATTTCCAGAGTAAAAACAGGACATCTTAGCTAAAAGGAAAGTCCCAAAGCCTCTGTGCATACTTCTATCATTGCACTGAAGAGCAGTTGGGTGGGACATCCCAATTCTGTGGCCCGTGGAGTCTTTCCTCCTTCCTTCAGGGTCCCAAAGTCATTCAAGGTCAGGTGGGCCTCCAAGAAGCTAATGATATTTTGCAACCAAATCGAAACACCCTTCCTGAGGGAGAATGGATTTTCCAAAGCCCTGCCCATGGGTTTTCCAATGTCCCAATTTTGTGCTTGTTATTATGACTTAGAAAAGCTTGCTGGGTTTGTTTTGAAGACAAGGGAAAAAAATAACATTACGCTATTTTAAACGGCTGCAAATATTTCAAATATGACCCAAGGCAGCAAAAATGCTGTATTTCCCAAACCACAAACCCTACTCCTTGTTAAAATCCAATTGCAATCTGAGAGTGGGATGAGGAGTAGGGATGCCAAGTCCACGGAGCATCATACATTTCATCTTTCTTTGGGTGGCTGAAAAATACTGTTTTCTCCACCACTTTCATTCCTGCATTTCACAGCCTGAGTTCATAAAACTGCTGAAAAACCATACTCCAAATGTGATTTAGGCTTTACTCTCGTGACGTTTGAGACCCTGCAGCTTTTAGATATCGTTATGACTTGGTTTGGGAGGACAGGGCTTGGAGAGGACTGAAAAGGGAATGCAGATCATCTCTGATACTTCTTTGGACATTGGAGATGGAAAAGCACAGGTCATTTTAAGAGCAGCTGCCATTGTTTTCTTCCTGTTTCTCTATAGTGCTCAGAGCACAAGGACTAATGCTGGTTAATTTGGGGGTATGCTGTGCCAAGCACGGTGTCTGACACTGAGCATTCAACAGACATTCGTTGAATGAATGATCTATTTAAAGAATGAGGCCTAAAAGGGAAACGAAATTGGCATCACTAGCTTTATTTTTACTACATTTAAGAAAGTGGACTGTTTTATGTTAACTGTATAGTTTAAAATTTAAACACAATATTTGGGCCTACATAAATAGTTGGAAAAGGTAAAATGTCATAACACTGGGTGTTTGTTATTAAAGTTGGAGCTTGCCTTTGGATTATGACAACTTGATTTAAAACAAGGAATGGATTGTTCCTTGCTCTGCTTGCTCTAAATTTCAGGATTTTGCAACATCAAATCTTTCTCCGGGATATAAACAGATGGTGACAAAGGGTAGGTGCCTTGTGGAGTCGTTGCATCTGAGCATTGACCTTTTGGGTGGTTGAAGATAAGATGGAGAGAAGCTGACCCCAGACCCAGCAAAGAGCAATTCTGATGGCAAACCCACCCAACCTATGGTGTCCCACATTAAAACCAGCTCCTTCTCTCAAAGTTCCATCAGTGTAAGACTGGAACGTAAGCAAGCAGTAACAGGGAAAAGAGAAGTGACTTTTTTTCTCTTAACTTTTTAATTAAAAATTCAAGGGTATGTGTGTTGGAGTTGCATGACCTTTACCTCAAGAGGATAGTTTTTTTCTCTTCACCTCAGCACCCCACCAAAACACACGCAAGACCTGCTTAATGTCAGCCTTTATGATTGTCACAGAGCAACAAGGCTTGAGTATGAGGAGGAAGGCCGTCCTCCACTCCAGGAGGCTTGGAATTCTAGGGCCCCGCCATGTTGGTGTAGTCACATTTTATCTTCTATTAAGCCCCTTCTTTATAAGCTCCATCTGTGATCACTGCCTATCAGCTGAAGTGTCTGAGATGTGCTGCATCCTTAAAATTAAGAGTTCTGTTGAAGGGTGGGTTAACAGATACAAAATTACAACTAGAAGGAGAAATGAGTTCTGGTGTCCTACAGCACTATAGAGTGAACGTGGTTAGCTATAATTTACTGTATATTCTCAAATAGCTAAAAGAGGGGATGGGGGGGTTGTTTGTTTGAGAAGGGTCTCACTCTGTCACCCAGGCTGCAGTGCAGTGGCATGATCGTGGCTCACTGCAGCCTTGACCTCCCAGGCTCAAGCAATCCTCCCACCTCAGTCTACTGAGTAGCTGGGACTACAGGTGCACGCCACCACATCCAGCTAATTTTTTGTGTTTTTAGCAGAGATGAGGTTTCGCCACGTTGCTGAGGCTGGTCTCAAACTCCTGGACTCAAGTGATCCTTGTGCCTCAGCCTCCCAAAGTGCTGGGATTACAGGTGTGAGCCACCATGCCCAGCTGAGAGGGGATTCTGAATATTCACAACACAGAGAAATGATAAATGATTGAGGAGGTGGATTTGCTAACTACACTGATTTGATCGTTACACATGGTATATGTGTGTCAAAATATCACTCAGTTTCTCGTAAAGATGTACAATTATTACATGTCAACTAAAAATACAAGAAAAAAAGTTCTGTTAAAGGAAAACAAAACAGCAAGCAAACCAAAAGTTTAAGGGAAAGAGACTTTTGGAAGAATTAGATTAAGTTCAGATCCCAACCCACCACTTGCTGCCTGTGTGGATTTAGGCAAATCACTCGTTGCATTGAGTCTCCCTCTATTGCCTCATATATAAATATAGAAATAACAAGAGTGCCTTCTGCATGGAGTGGTTGTGAGGCCTGAATGAGATAATGCATTAAAGCACTTAGCAAACTGCGTGGCACACAGGAAGTGCTCAGTGAAAGTTAAGAACAAATGTAAGTAAATGAGACATATTAAACTAAAAGTCTAGGCCTACCCTAGGACCACAACAGTGGAATTTTCTGCGAAGAAGCATGGCAGAGGGAGGCACTCAGCCTGTTTCCACCCGGGAGGGCGTTGATACTGTTCTGACAACAACCAAGCCTGAAGGAAAAAACACCCAAGGCAAGCATCTGGGCTTCCACCCTCTGCTACCTGGTTTCCAATTAGCACCTTATTAGGCTGCACACCTGGGGTGTGACTTTAAGCTCTGCCAGCAATTCTTTAACCCTATCCTGGGCTTTTCTTGCAGATGGGCAGAGCTGTGTAAGAATCTCCTCCTCACCATTTGGAGGGATGAAACTAAGGGAAGGGCCCCATTTATGAACTCTAGACACTTAGCGTGTGTTTCTTCACCATTTCCAGGGAGTGAACTTTTCGCCAGTCTGCTGAAGCCTGGGGACCCCTTCAAAACCTTCAAGGTTTTGAAATGCATAAAACAACATATACAGAACTATAAAAGAAAAAATTATATTAAATCACATATATTAAAGCATATATATATTTAAATTTTAAAATTATAATTATAATAACATATGAACTTCTTTGGTAATACATCCTACAGCATGATCTAGCAGCCAGTCTAATAACTACCGTAATTTTGAAGAAGGGATGAGAAAAAATGCTACTTTAGACATGTGCCACTGTGATCTGAAAATACCAGTCATTTCTACTGGTGACAGAGTGGCATGTGCTGTCAATGCAGGTATGTTTTTTGGCCTGCAGTCATAATGGAAGGAAATGTTTAATTCTAGTTAGAGATTGTAGAAAATTCAGAAATTTTTCCCATGCAAGTTTATCTGGGTTAGGAACCCCCAACCTTGATGCTTCCAAACTTCCTCTTTCCCCAGCCTCTTTTTCAAGCATTAGAACCAGGGCCAGCTTGCCCATTGTAGGCACAACAGACACAGTGCCCAGGGCGCATGATACTTTTAAAGGCTTATGACAGTATTTTCATTTTAATTTCTTTTAAAACTGGAAGAATGACCGGGTGTGGTAGCTCACACCTGTAATCCTAGCACTTCGGGAGGCCAAGGCGGGCAGATTGTTTGAGCCCAGGAGTTTGAGACCAGCCTGGGAAACATAGTGAAACCCCATCTCTACCAGAAAATTCAAAAATTAGCTGGGTGTGGTGGCATGCACTTGTGGTCCCAGCTACTCGGGAGGCTGAGGTAGGAGGATCACCTGAGCCCAGGTGGTTGAGGCTGCAGTGAGCCATGATCACGCTGCTGTACCATATTGGACAGCCCAGATACAAGACATTTCCATTATTGCAGAAAGTTCAACTGGGCAATGCTGCTCTAGAGCCCTCCCACATCCTAGCATCTAAAGGCATCTACCCCAAGCTTGTGGATGGTCTTCACGGGTTTTCTAAATGGAGGAGTAAATAATACACTCTTAGCCACACTTCAGTCCTTCTTGGTGCACAAGCAGACAACATATGTTCCTACTTTGCTTCTTGCTTCTTCCAGGCTGTAGCAATCATTTCTGCTTAGCACAGAGCCCACCTGCAACCTCCAGCCCCAAGAAATTTCAAGTATGTCTCCATGCATCTTGATGCCTACTTTAAAGTTTTGCATTTAGGCCCCTTTACACATCCCCTGGGGTTTTGCGTGGCTTCTCTCCCCTGCCCCCTCTTCCATCTGAGGTTGTGGACTGAAACCAGGAGAGCCCTAGATTCAGACTGCAGTGCATAGACCAGCAATCTGGGAAAGGTTCTTAAACTTTCTCTCTCATATCTGGACACTGGAAGTTCCATTGCTAAGCTTCTTCCTTTTCTTCCTACCTTCCTTCCTCTTTTCTTGAATTCAATGTTTATTGAGTACCTCTGCTAGACATTGTTGTTTTGTTTTTTTTGTTTTAAGACAGAGTCTCACTCTGTCGCCCAGGCTGGAGTGCAGTGGCAGGATCTCAACTCACTGCAACCTCTGCCTCCCAGATTCAAGCAATTCTCCTGCCTCAGCCTCCTGAGTAGCTGGGATTATAGGCGTGCACCACCACGCCCAGCTAATTTTTGCATTTTCAGTACAGATCGGGTTTCACTATGTTGGCCAGGCTGGTCTCAAACTCCTGACCTCAAATTATCTGCCCGCCTTGGCCTCCCAAACGCTGGGATTATAGGCATGAACCACCCCACCTGGCCTAGACATTATAGTTTATAAAATCAAAAGACTTAGTCTTTACACTCAGAGAGCTTACAGTCTAGGAGCAAAGAGTAATCAAAAAATCATGATGATTATGATAATAATAAGAGTTTACGCTACTGAAAGCTTGCTATATGCCAGACTGTGTTAAACGCTTTAAAATATTTATTTACATATATGTTAAACTTTCTAATCTTCACCATAACCCCATCAGGCAGATATTATTATTATCTCCATTGTACTGGTAAGAAAACTGAGGCACAGAGAGGTTAAATAGTGTGACTAAGGTCACACAACGAAAGTGGTAGAACCAGAATTTTGACAAAACAGCCTGACTCAAGCCAGGCGCCGTGGCTCACACCTGTAATCCCAACACTTTAGGAGGCCAAGGCAGGTGGCCTCCCAAAAGGAGGCCTGAGGAGTTTGAGACCACCCTGGCCAACACAGTGAAACCCTGTCTCTACTAAAAATACAAAACTTAGCTGGGTGTGGTGGTGCACACCTGTAGTCCCAGCTACCAGGGAGGCTGAGGCTGGAGGATCGCTTGAACCCAGGGGGTGGAGGTTGCAGTGAGCCAAGATTGTGCCACTGTACTCCTGCCTGGGCAACAGTGAGACTTCGTCTCCAAAAAAAAAAAAAAAACCTGGCTCAAAACCTAGGCTTTAACCATTATAATCTACTGCCCTTTATTATAGACCAGTGGCTCCCATCCGTGACCAGTTTTGCACCCCCAAGGAACATTTGGTCATGTTTGTAGATATTTTTGGTTGTCAGAATTGAGGGGAAAGAGGTGCTAATGGCATTTGGTGTGTAGAGAGCAGAGATGCTGCTAAGCAGCCTGCTGTGCGGAGTTCAGCCCCTCACAGCAGAGACTTATCCTGCCTGAAATGTCAAAAGTGCTGAGGTTGAGAAGTCCCAACACAGACTAATCATCAAATATAAAAGATTTGATAAAAGGCTGTATGCATACATCCTTTAACAAAGAATTCAGAAATTGATACCGCCATTATTATTGTTATAATTTTCACTGGCTCAGTTTTAAAAAATGATGTCATTTTCAAGCGTTTCCCTCAAGTGTAACCCGATCCCCCAAATCCAAGCACCCCAATACTGTTCCTTCAATATGAAACTTTGCGGGGGAAAGGAAGATGGATGGGCTGCTGGTCACCCCTGTTCGCTCCCACCAACCAGCCCCCACTGGGAGGCCGCAGACCCCAAGCCCCTGGCTTCCATGCACATCCTCCTGCCCCTGTGATCACTGGGTCTCCCAGGTGCCCTTCTGTATATACTACCGTAGGAAATAATTATCCTCCCTGGACACATGCCAATTAAATTCTCCCATGGTTGCTTGTTAGCAAGAGCGCGAGGGCAGGCAGGCTGGTTGGCAAACATTTCCTGTTCATCTCATCCAGGCTCCTGCGTCATCCAAAAGTGAAGCTTTTTCTCAGGATGCCCACAGCTGCACTCCCAGCCCAGCCAGCCAAACATTCCTGGCCCCACACAGAGGCTGACCATCTCATGAAGAAAAGGGGAAGAGCCCTTTTTCTAAGAGAAAAGGTTTTCAAAAAAAAAAAAAAAGTTTTCCCACTTTTGGAGAGGCCTTGTCTGAAGGTTCTGCTCCCTGGCACTGAGAAATCTCCCATCCGGAGAGTTCTATTTGGCTGTTGGCTCCATGCCAGGGAATGGCAGCTAAAGCTACTAGATCCATCCAGAATAATAATAAGGGACAAGACCCTTGAGACTACACCAGCCAACATTTCTCAAAGCATATTTCATGGAACACCTACTCCAGGGTACCTTGAAAGATGTTAGGGATAAAAAAATGTTCACGGGCAATTAAGTCTGGGAAAGCCTGAGTTGAAGAAAGCTGGACGGACAGGTTACTTTGCAACAGAACTTCTGAGAGCCTTGACTGTGTTGGTGTGTATCATGAATGTCTGAGAGAAGAACAAGCTATAGTGTTTCCTCAAATTATTTGACATTGTAACTTAATTTGGATTCTCCAAAAAGCAGAGACAAAAGCTTGGTATCAGGTGTAGTTTATTTGGGAGTTGATTCCGGTGATCAGAAATGAGGGAGTGGGAAGGATGAAAAGAAAAAACAAAAGGCAATAAAAGTGCATAATGGGCTGGTTTCCACTGTGATCAAGTAGAAATCAGTATTGCTGGGAAATCTAAGAAGGACCATATAAAAAACACCTAAAAATTGTGCCACTAAAAGGTGAGGCAACCAGAGCTTACATTCTCTGTTGGTTATAGGTTGCCCCTAAGAAGTTAAGTGCCCTGCACTTCCTGGGTTACACCTACATGCTGGTTGCTATGGTTTGAATGTCCCCTCCCAAACTCATGTTGGAATTTAATTGCCATTTTAAAGTTTTAAGAGGTGATTAGGTCATGAAGGCTGTACCCTCATTAATGGATTAATGCCGTTATTGCAGAAGTGAGTTAGTTATCACAGGAGTGGGTTCCTAATTAAAGAATTTGTTTGTCTTCCTTTCGATATCTCATGCACTTATTTGCCTTTCTGCCTTCTGCCATGAGGTAATGCAGCACAGAGGCCCTCACCATTTGCCAGTCCCATGCTCTTGGACTTCCCAGCCTTCAGAACCATGAGCCAAAGAAATTTATATCCTTCATAAATTACCCAGTCTATGGTATTGTGTTATAGCAGCAGAAAACAGACTAAGACATTGGTGGAGCTGCTCTCCATGTCTTTGGAGAAAGCTCTGAGGCAGCAAAGAGGCACCAAAAGAGGCATTTGACATAGAACTCTGGCAACATGCATAGAACTGTCTACATGGCTACACTGAAATAATGTAGACCAGAGGGATGTGGTATGGAATGCAAGTCTGCTCACCACAAAAGCCTTTTTTTTCTAAGAACATATCAGATTTATAGCTCTTCTTAGAACACACAGAAGGAAAGGTTACTCTAACCAACCTGACCTTCTTATTTTATAGATGAGGGACAGACGTTTAGAGAGGGCATGACTTACCCAAGGTACAACACAATATTCCAAGAGAAGCATACTGTGTTTTAAATTCCTCTTCTGGAAAATGGCACTTATTACAATATTTACCTCCACAATGAGTTAGTACACCGTGTGCTTAGAACAGTATCTGGCATGTAGTAAGGGCTCAATAAAATGTACTTGTTATTTGCCTAAAAATTAGAGCAATTGCACACACATGAACTGCTATCACAATGCCAAGTTCACACCGTGTTCATAGAAAGACATAGCCCTTCAGTTCAAGAAGCTTACATTCTTAAAATGAACAGGGGCATGATTCATTTATTCAACAAATATATTTGAACACCTGCACTGTGCTGGATGATGAGGGTATAATAATGAATATAAGAGAAGTGATCCCTTCCTTCATGGAGCATATAGCCTGCTTGAGAAGAGAGAAATAAAACAGATAACCTGGTAACCAATTAATTACTTCAAATGTGATGATGATTTTGAAAGAAAATTATATATGCTATAATATATATGCTATATATGTGGCCTCTTAGCGGCAATAATCTCTCTTTTGCTCTATGTACACACATAAATATCAGCCCTGCTGCACCCACTGGGGCTGCTAGGGAGGTCCATAGAGAACCAATAAATGAAGAGACTCAGGCTATGTCTCCACAATGCCCACAGCCCCAAGTCAATTTAGAAAGAAAAATAATAAAGTTTCTTATCTGACATTATTGCCAACCCCCATCTACCAACATGTATCCAAGAGAGGGTCACTTGTATTTTTCCCATGTTTTGAACAATGTCCTTGGGCAAAATAACAGAAGACCCTGAGGGGGAAGAAAACAATGTTGGCTCTGGCATAAAAATGTTTAACCTTATGATTATATTAGCCACTATTTGTTAAACATCAACCCAAGTGCCATTTTGTAGGGTACTTTATATGTTATTCATTTAATATTCAAAAAGTATTTATCAAGTACCTACTGTGTGCAAGGCTCTGTTCTAGGCACTGGGCATAGCTATGAATAACACAGGCAAAAATCTCAACCCTCTTGGGACTCACAGTCTAGTTGGGGGAGAGAGAGATTACATGTAACAAGTAAGTAAATTAGATGGTATGTTAGCATATCAGGTAGCTTGTGCTATATAGCGAACCACCCCAAATCTCAGTGGCTTAAAACAATAATCATTTATTTAGCTCCTGATTCTGTAAATCAGTGATTTAGGCTGGACAGTTCTTCTGGTCTCAGCTGGGTTTGCTCCCAGGTCTAGAAGGCAGCTGGCGAGGTTGCAACTGAGGGCTCATACATCTGGGGTCAGCTGGACAAAACTAGGCCATTCTGGTCCATGTCTCTCTCCTATCCCTCCAGCCAGCTAGCCCAGTAATGTTCCCATGGTCAGACAGGGACAAAGGCAAACAGCCCAATCCTGCAAGAGGGCAAACGGAAATGGACACATGCTTTTCAAGTGTCTGCTTCCATCATAGTTGCTAACATCCCACTGGCCAAAGAAAGTGACCTGACGGAGTCCAGCTCCAGAGAGGGAATAGTCTATAAAGTTACAGGACAAAAGATGCAGTTACAGGGAGGCCGTTAGTTGGGAAAATTAAATAAATCACTTTGCCCCAGATAGAAAATAAATGCTACAGGCATAAAGCAGGCTTATGGCGATGGAGAGGGTTGAGGCTTAGAAATTTTAAATAGGAGGGTTGGGGATCCCTCTCTAGGAAGATGACATTTGAAAAATATTTGGTTTTCTTCACTTATTACTATATACTAGTATTATTTCTAATTATCACAATAAAAGTACACATTATAAATTACCCCCATTTTTATTAAAAAAAGAGAAAACTTGAAAAACAAAAACAAAATAAATAAATTTATTTATTTTTTTCATTTTCTTTTTTTTTATTTTTATTTTTTTTTTTTATTATTATACTTTAGGTTTTAGGGTACATGTGCACAATGTGCAGGTTTGTTACATATGTATCCATGTGCCGTGTTGTTTTGCTGCACCCATTAACTCGTCATTTAGCATTAGGTATATCTCCTAATGCTGTCCCTCCCCCTTCCCCCACCCCACAACAGTCCCCGGAGTGTGATGTTCCCCTTCCTGTGTCCACGAGTTCTCATTGTTCAATTCCCACCTATGAGTGAGAACATGCGGTGTTTGGTTTTTTGCCCTTGCGATAGTTTACTAAGAATGATGTTTTCCAGTTTCATCCATGTCCCTACAAAGGATATGAACTCATCATTTTTTATGGCTGCATAGTATTCCATGGTGTATATGTGCCACATTTTCTTAATCCAGTCTATCGTTGTTGGACATTTGGGTTGGTTCCAACTCTTTGCTATTGTGAATAGTGCCGCAATAAACATACGTGTGCATGTGTCTTTATAGCAGCATGATTTATAGTCCTTTGGGTATATACCCAGTAATGGGATGGCTGGGTCAAATGGTATTTCTAGTTCTAGATCCCTGAGGAATCGCCACACTGACTTCCACAATGGTTGAACTAGTTTACAGTCCCACCAACAGTGTAAAAGTGTTCCTATTTCTCCACATCCTCTCCAGCACCTGTTGTTTCCTGACTTTTTAATGATGGCCATTCTAACTGGTGTGAGATGGTATCTCACTGTGGTTTTGATTTGCATTTCTCTGATGGCCAGTGATGATGAGCATTTTTTCATGTGTTTTTTGGCTGCATAAATGTCTTCTTTTGAGAAGTGCCTGTTCATGTCCTTTGCCCACTTTTTGATGGGGTTGTTTGTTTTTTTCTTGTAAATTTGTTTGAGTTCATTGTAGATTCTGGATATTAGCCCTTTGTCAGATGAGTAGGTTGCAAAAATTTTCTCCCATTCTGTAGGTTGCCTGTTCACTCTGATGGTAGTTTCTTTTGCTGTGCAGAAGCTCTTTAGTTTAATTAGATCCCATTTGTCAATGTTGGCTTTTGTTGCCATTGCTTTTGGTGTTTTAGACATGAAGTCCTTGCCCACGCCTGTGTCCTGAATGGTATTGCCTAGGTTTTCTTGTAGGATTTTAATGGTTTTAGGTCTAACATGTAAGTCTTTAATCCATCTTGAATTAATTTTTGTATAAGGTGTAAGGAAGGGATCCAGTTTCAGCTTTCTACATATGGCTAGCCAGTTTTCCCAGCACCATTTATTAAATAGGGAATCCTTTCCCCATTTCTTGTTTTTGTCAGGTTTGTCAAAGATCAGATAGTTGTAGCTATGCGGCATCACTTCTGAGGGCTCTGTTCTGTTCCATTGATCTATGTCTCTGTTGTGGTACCAGTACCATGCTGTTTTGGTTACTGTAGCCTTGTAGTATAGTTTGAAGTCAGGTAGCGTGATGCCTCCAGCTTTGTTCTTTTGGCTTAGGATTGACTTGGCGATGTGGGCTCTTTTTTGGTTCCATATGAACTTTAAAGTAGTTTTTTCCAATTCTGTGAAGAAAGTCATTGGTAGCTTGATGGGGATGGCATTGAATCTATAAATTACCTTGGGCAGTATGGCCATTTTCACGATATTGATTCTTCCAACCCATGAGCATGGAATGTTCTTCCATTTGTTTGTATCCTCTTTTATTTCATTGAGCAGTGGTTTATAGTTCTCCTTGAAGAGGTCCTTCACATCCCTTGTAAGTTGGATTCGTAGGTATTTTATTCTCTTTGAAGCAATTGTGAATGGGAGCTCACTCATGATTTGGCTCTCTGTTTGTCTGTGATTGGTGTATAAGAATGCTTGTGGTTTTTGTACATTGATTTTGTATCCTGAGACTTTGCTGAAGTTGCTAATCAGCTTAAGAAGATTTTGGGCTGAGACGATGGGGTTTTCTAGATATACAATCATGTCATCTGCAAACAGGGAAAACTTGAGAAACAAAAACAAAATAAATAAATTTTAAAAAAAATTAGTCATCTCCATTTTACAGGTGAGAAAATTGAATCTCAGAGTTGCTAAGTTACTCCCAAGATCTCATAAATAAGTGGTTTTAATATTAAATAGGACTCTTTCTATTACAAGCCAAAGACAACCCAACCGAAGCCAGCATAGGCCAAAAAGCAAGTATGAGAGAGCAGACTGATTGGCTTACAAAATTGAAAAAGCCATCAGTAGATTCGCTTTCAGGCACATTTGGAGTCAGGCCTCTGACCCTGTCATTAGAATCTCATTTCTCTCTATGTTCCTGAGCCCAGCTTCTCCTGTTCTTGGGAAGTGTCTCCTGGAGTGTCAGGACAGTCAACAGCAGCTGCTCCTGATGTCAAATCCAGGAGGAAACAATGAGCCTCTTTTCTGGTAGTTCCCACCTCAGTTTAGAGATTCACTCCAGTTGGACCAGTTTTGATCCTAAAGACTCTTGACATTTTCAGTTGCCAAAAGAACGTGATGCAAAACCTTCCTTATGCAATCATATGCCCTCCACCAAGGGTGGCTGTCTTTTGACAGCTGGGCAACATAAATGGTTGACAATTCTAAAATAAATGAATGAATACATAAATAGACCTTCATGAGGACTTAGTAACTTGACATGCATGAGTAGTATAGTCTGCACAAGGCTATCTTCTTACCAAATAATGTCCAAACCCCCTCACTTCTTTATAATGAATGAGAATAACTTTTATAGTGTCTTCCACCACCCCAGCACACACCCACCATCTTTGTGGATATTATGCAGCTTTTAAAGAATTGTTGATTTAACACTGCAATGCACAGAGGTGGCTAATGGAGCACCTATGGCACAGAGGAGGCAGTCACTTTACCTGAAGTCACAGAGCAGGCCAATTCTAGAGCAGAAAACGGACAAGTCTGATGTCCAAAGGCTACCAGGCCATCACAGAAACTCAATGTGTTCATCTATGAAGGAAAATACAAGTGAAATGTCAAAGGTCTCTTTCAGAAGAATCGAGGGTGATTTCTCCTAAAGAAGTGGCCAGTATGAAAAATTTCATGCAACCATCCTAATGAAAGCCTTCTTATAAGAATAATGTACATCCTCAACTGCTTTTCTGAATCTCGCTGTTGGCAGTTTTGCAACATATCCTTTGAAAAATTGGTTTACATTGGATTTCAAAATATATGATAACATGTGAGATCGTGATGTGACCCAAAGGGAAATGTGTTCTTTAGATTAATTCAGGTCAGCAAACATGCAGTGAACTCCTACATTGTTCTTGAAACTGTGCTGATATAATATTATAATACAAAGATAACTAAAGCTCAGGCCATCTAAAGGAGTCAGGCATGTTCAATATCTAACCATCTTCCCTGCTGACATTTATGAAGTCTATGTGCCCATCACTGTTCCAAGCACCTGACATGCATTAGCTTTTGTAATCTCCAGAACAACCCTTCAGGTGGGTATTATTATCATCCCCATGTTTCAGATGAAAAAACAGACACAGGGAGGTTAAGTAATTTGTCCAGTTTCACTCAGGTAGGAAGGCAGAGAGCTGAGAATAGGACCCAGGCACTTTGACCCCGGAGCCTTCCTCCATCTGCCACCTGTACAGCTCTGCTTCCTTCTAATTCCTGCAAGCCTTAAAGATGGTATATGAGTCATAGTCACCAAGTGCCAACCCACTACATTAGGATAGTTATGTCTATTAGCCCACTTAGTCTGCTAACAATTATGTGAAGTTGGTATTATTACCCTCATTTTTCAGGTGAAAAAAATAAGATTCGGACCAGTGAAATAGCAAGACTGAATGATTAAATATTGGTGAGGTGATCAGAGCAAGGGAAATTCGAGCAGGACCTTTCCTAACTCCCCCTCCCAAAATAATTAGAGTTACCATTTATGGTGCACTTATTATTTGCCAGACTTTGTGCTAAATAAATTATGTAAGTTATCCTGACTTCTCTTTTTGAGAAAACTGAGTCATAGAGCATTTCACTGACTTGTCCAAAGTTCATAGAGCTAAGAGGTGACAGGCCAAGAATCCAATCCTATTTCTAGCTGATCCTAAAAATTCTGCTCTTAGCCACTGTGGGTGCACAACGTTTTCATATAACAAGAGATGAGAACATGCCCCTCCAGTGGAGAGTAGATGAACAAACTGTGCTATATCCATATAATGGAATACTGTATGGCAATTGAAAGGAGCTAATTAATGATACATACAACATAGATGAATCTCAAATGCATTACGCTAAGTGAAAGAAGCCAGATTTAAATAGTTCATACTATAAGGACAGAAATCAGATCAATGGTTAACCAGGGGTAGCGAGGGGAGTTGTGGGAATGATGGATCTATTCCATATCTTGATTATGGTGGTTGCGTGAGTGTAAGCATTTGTCAAAACTTGCAGACCTGAACACTAAGAAGGATGAACTTTACTGTTTGTAATTTATAGCTTAATTTTTAAAATAGAAAAAAAGAAAGAAGAAATGAGAGTGGAAGATCTTTTAGGAAGCTCAGCTGACACTGAATCTTCAGGGAGCACTAGCTTTCTTCCTAGAAAGTGTGTTGGATGGAAACGTGTTGATTTCCTCTGCAAATATTTACCGAGCACCTACTATGTGCCAGGTACTGTATTAGGCGTAGAGAATCCTGTGGTGAACAGGACAGTGGGACTCCTCAACCTCCTGCAGCTTATATTCTGGTCGAAGTTTAAAAAATAAGAACACAAGATAATTTCATCCAGTGGTAATAAAGTAAGAAAATAAAACAGGGTCATAAGAGACAGTGAATATAAGGTAGATCAGAGGATATGACTTTAGTGATTAGATGTGTGCAGGACACTGGAATAACCACACTGAAACTATCAATGAACAGTAATGGATTCAAGGGTTTTTTTAATCAAAATTAATACACCCAGTGAACGTTCACTGATCCATGCATATATTATCTGCAGGAATGTTTTGGCCTCAGGGAGGTTTCTTCATGTCACCCAACATACAGGGCACCTTTCCCCAACCACTCAGGGACTGCTCATTAATTTTAACAATAAACTATAAGAAACATATTTAGAAAGAGAAATATGCTGGGGCAAGCGATCCCATTATTCATTCTCGAGACTTGGAGCAATGCTTTTTGGATTATTCACACGGCTGCTCCCGTCAATTCTAAGTGGATTTATCATCTATTCTTTTACACAATATTAAAATATTACAAGTCCTTTCCAACCTGCACTGTTTGCTTAGCTTTGTATTTTATGAACAAAGCATTCCTCCCTTCCCCTGGACTCTTTCCTGTGCTTTATACCCAGGAAAACCACACGACTTTAAATGCTTTGGGGTTGGGTGGCTTCTTCCTGCAGCTCAGCCCCTTATGTCTTCAGAACACAATGCCAGAAGTCGCCTCCCACATTTACAAGGTGTGTTCCTTCTTTGCTTAGAACATACCCTTTCTCCCTTTGTCCTTTGCTCACCTGGAGAATGCTTCAAGTTCAAAATGTCAGTATAGAGACAGCAATTGTCAAAGGTGAGAGAGGGAATGACTTTGGTATTTTTGCAAATATACCATGTTGTCACCAACACCTTCATTCCAACCCCACTTGCTCCCCAGCCCCCCAAATGTATATCTGATGTGGGGGGCCAGTTCCATAGCCATCTTTGGCTTCCAGGTTAAAGAACCTGGTTGGTTTGGTTATTGGCTCTGTAATGGCTCTAAGAGTAAGATCGCTATGTTATGATACCCAAACTCGTGCAAAGGTTGCAAAATCTGACACAAGTTGTTCCTGAATTTCCAGTGCTCAGAAAAGAAAACACTTTGTCTTTTGTGTCTGTTAGCTGTTTACTCGGGGCTTTGATTGAGCTCCCCACCTCTCATACACAGAAATGATGACTCCCGGCCAGTTGGCATTGTCTATTTTAATTTGTCCGCAAGCACGTCGTTTTCTTCTCTAACTCTCTGTGAATGTCAAAACTCTTCACTGGGAACTAAAAAATAAGTTGAGAATTTTGGGAAGCCTCTGGCAGAAGGACAATAAAGTTGCTCCCTGCTAAAGGCTGATGTGCCCCAACAGGTTTAGACAACGTGAAAACCACATCTCAAGTGAGAATTGGCTATTCTGCCTTGATTCTCTTACAACCTTACTCTCCCACCGGTGTTACTAGAAAGAGTAAAACATGCATTTTTCCACTTGAAATGTCTGTGTGCTTGCTGCTGGACCTGTGGTCTTGGTTAAATTCTGTGACAGCGAGTGGTTTCCAAAGCAATGAGAGGCAAATTGATTCTGAAGAAGTCATCAGGGACATGTGTAAAGGTTACGCCACAAAGATGTTCATGATGGCAGCATTTATAGTAGAAAGGAGGAGGAGGAGGAAGAGAGAAGGAAGGAAGAAAGGAATCGATTGAGGGAAGGAGGGAGGAAATGGAGGGAGGGAAGGGGAAAGGGTATAGGAAGAGAAGAAAAAAAGAGAGGAGGAGGCCATCTAAATGTCTGATAATAGAGTATTGGCTGAATAAATTGTGGTGTAGCCTTTTGATGTTAATAACATGCAGTCATGAAAACTGATGCTATGGAAAGCTGTATGATGGAGGCCTGTAATCCCAGCACTCTGGGAGGCTGAGTCAAGAGGATCGTTTGAGCCCAGGAATTCCAGATCAGCCTGGGTAACATAGGGAGACCCAGTCTCTACAAAAAATTTAAAAAATTAGCCAGGCATGGTGGCACATGCCTGTAGTCCCAGCTGCTTGGGAGGCTGAAGTGGGAGGATCACTTGAGCTCAGGAGAAGGCTACAGCGAGCTATGATCGCACCACTGCACTCCAGCCTGGGCAACAGAGCGAGATCCTGTCTCAAAAAAAGAAAGAAAGAAAGAGAGGAAGGAAGGGGGGAGGGGGAGGGGGAGGGGGAGGGGCAAGGGGAGGAAAGGAAAGGAAAGGAAAGGAAAGGAAAGGAAAGGAAAGGAAAGGAAGAAGGAAGAAAGAGAAAGAAAGAAAGCTATATAATGGCATGAAATGATTTTTTTTTCTCCTATATGTACCTGCACACTAGAAGGAAACTAGAAATATTTGGTAAATGAATAAATGAATGTTCAGGAATTACTCTTAACTTACAAAAACTTTGCATTTATATGTGCAGCATAATCTCATTTTTGTTTTAAATATATATGTAGATACAGAACTGGAAGGATATGCCCTGGGATATTAGCAGCTTTTATATTTAGATAATAGGATTATGGATTATTTATCATTTCTTTGGGCCATCTGCATTTCTAGTTTTCTTCATCAAAGATAGATTATTTTGGGGGAAAAAAATCAGTTAAAATTTTAGGAAAAGCTGAAGAGGCCAGGACCACTGAGGTTGAAGAAGAAAGAACTCTAACTCCTTTACCAAGGACTTATTTTGCCCATTTGTTTTCCCCTTTTCCAAGGACATATATAAGTTTCAAAGTTACTCTCTGCCACTGAGGTCAGTTTTTTGAAACTACAGAAAGAGGAGCAGAGCTAGCAACAGGACTGACCTGAGATTCACTATTTATCTTCCTTTCATTCCTTCAATAAACTTCTCTTGAGAGGCTCATCCTAGGAAGTGGGGAAATACAGATGCAACCCCAGCCCTGTGGAGCCTACGGCACAGCACAGAGTCGCTCAGACTCAGCACTGTTAACATCGAGGGCTGGATTATCCTTTGTTCCTGGGCACTGCACTGTGGGATGTTCAGTAGCATCCCTGACCTCCACTCGCTATAGGCCAAAAGCACCTGCTTCCATTGTGACAACCAAATGTGCCTCCAGACAATGACAAACCTGGGAAAAATTGCCCACAGATGAGAACCACTGGTCTACCACATAATGATAAAATGCGAGAACTGCTACAAAGAAGGACTTTAGGAGAATGCATTGAAGTGGACTTGGTCTAATCTATGAGGTCAGGAGATCTGAGGGGTGAACAGGAGGGAACTATACAAGACAGGGACAAAAAGAGAGAATCCCATGGAGTGAAGAACAGGGCTGGAGAATTGGGGATCTTTTTCTGTTTTCAAGACAGGGTCTCACTCTGTCTCCCAGGCTAGAGTGCACTGGTACGGTCACAGATCACTTCAGCCCCGACCTCTTGGGCTCAAAGGATCCTCCCACCTCAGCCTCCTGAGTAGCTGGGATGACAGGCATGACACACCATGCCCAGCTCATTTTTTAATTTTTTGTGGAGACAGGATCTCCCTGTGTTGCCCAGGATGGGCTTGAACTCCTGGATTCAAGCAATCCTCTTGCCTCAGCCTCCCAAAGTTCTGGGATCATTGGGGCTCCATTTCGAGAGAACTGGCAGTTTGGGAATCCCAAACTTGGTGCCCTGGGTCTCCTTAGGACAACAACCTGGAGCGTTACAACCTCTTCACTGTGCATAGGACTTAAAATAGCAGTTCACAGGATGGGGTTTAGGGTCAAAGAGCCCTGTAGTTTTCATCCTGGCTCCTCTACTGACTAGTTGCATAATCTTGGGCATATTATTGAACCTCTCTGAGTTGCAGTTTCCCCATCTGTAAAGCGGAGAATGCAATCTCACAGGGTTTCTCTGAAGATTAATTTCTTTAAGGCCCCTTGTGCAGCACCAGACACGTGCTATATGTTCCACAGGTTATGGCTGCTGATGATAACTCTTATTTTTTGAGCACTCACTAAGTTAACATACATCGTGGCTTTTACACATGACTTAGGGCTTGATACATATTATTTCATTTAATCTTCATAATGTTCTTTTAATCTTACTATTTAAATCTTTTTTTACACATGAGGAAATACATATAGCAAGGTTAGATCGCCTGTTTAAAAATCACGCAGCTATGAAGTGGCAGAGCTAGGATTTTCATCAGAGAAATTTAAAGAAAGAGCTCATTTTCAGCCAGGCATAGTGGCTCACGCCTGTAATCCCAGCACTTTGGGAGGCCAAGGCGGGTGGATCACGAGGTCAGGAGATCGAGACCATCCTGGCCAACATGGTGAAACCCCATCTCTACTAAAATACAAACAAATTATCTGGGCGTGGTGGCATGTGCCTGCAATCCCAGCTACTCGGGAGGCTGAGGCAAGGGAATCGCTTGAATCCGGGAGGCAGAGATTGCAGTGGGCAGAGATCGTGCCACTGCACTCCAGCCTGGTGACAGAGTGAGGCTCCGTCTCAAAAAAGAAAAAAAAAAGAAAAGAAAGCGCTCATTTTCTTGATCCCATGCTGCACTGCCTCTCTCACTATTCACCTATCCATTGTCATAACATTTCATCATTTTTTGCTGTGGAACAAATTACCACAAATTTAGCAGATTGGAACAACACAAATATATTATCTTTCTAGTGCTGTAGGTGAGATGCCTGTTCATGGGACTTAGCTGGAGTCTCTGTTCAGAGCTTCACTGAGTTGAAATCAAGATATTAACCAGGGCCAGGCGTGGTGGCTCACACCTGTAATCCCAGCACTTTGGGAGGCCAAGGCAGGTGGATCACGAGGTCAGGAGATCAAGACCATCCTGGCTAACACGGTGAAACCCCATCTCTACTAAAAATACAAAAAAAATAGCCAGGTGTGGTGGCGGGCGCCTGTAGTCCCAGCTACTCAGGAGGCTGAGGCAGGAGAATGGTGTGAACCCAGGAGGCGGAGCTTGCAGTGAGCCGAGATCGCTCCACTGCACCCCAGCCTGGGGGACAGAGCAAGACTCCGTCTCAAAAAAAAAAAAAAAAGATATTAACCAGGGCTGTGGTTCTGATTTGGGGCTTTGGATGGTCTTCTAAGTATGCAGGTCATTTTTCTGCCAGCTGTGAGCCAGCTACCACTGTCAGCTCCTATAGGCTGCCCCAGTCCATCACCACATACTCCACAGGCTTTCACAAACCTGGGTGTCTGCTTTCTCCCAGGTCAACAGAGACCCAGCTCTCTGATTTCCACCTCTGCCACCTTCTCCTTTGAAAGGGCTCATGTGACGAGGTCAGGCCCACCTGGATAATCACCCTATCCTAAAATCAACTAATCTGGGGCCTAAATGATATCTGCATACATCTTTCACAGCAGTACCTGGAATCATGTTGGACTGTACATGATTCACATACACGGAAAGTATGTGTGCATCAGGTCCTGGAAATCTTGGGAGCCATCTCAGAATTCTGCCTGCCATTTTTAATTTCTGTGTTTTTAAGCAGTGGTTGCTGACGCTATCAAAGAGAGTTGCCTGCCCATGCTGTGTTTCCAGGTCTAACACTGCCCTTCACACCCCTCCTTCCACACCTTGCTCAGTGTCCCATGCATGCATACAGGAGTTGACCAATGCTCTCCTGATGGTGAGGTTTGGGGGCTGCACCTCAATCGTTATCTTCATCAGTTCCATGAATTTCCCTATAGTTCTTCCCTCTTCCGTTCTCTGTTAGGAAAGCCAGGTAATTCCCGCTATGAAGAGGGAAAGTCCGTGATCTTGGAGTGGAGAGAGGGGTACCCGTGCCAACTATAACTAGGACTGATTCCAATTCAGCTGGTCAGTGCCATTTGGTGGAATCCAAACCTTATTTCTGCCTTCTCAGCCCTGACTTGCCCTCCCCCACCTACCCTCCCCACTACTATGTTCTCTGGTTTCCCCTGAAAATTCCTGTGTTCTTACGAGCATGCCAAGAAAATTGTGCTCAAACCATCTGGACAAGTAATCCCAGCGTGAAAATATCTTGGTGCTTGAGCTTCCCAAACTAAAAAGGTTTTGATTTGAGTCACCCACAGAGACCTGCCCTAAAACAGCCTAATTTTTTTAAAAAGGAAGGGAAATGAGACCTTCATAGAAAGGCAGCCTCTAGACTAGAAAATTTCACCCTGCCGTAGATTTCTTCACATGTGATGTCCGTGAAAACTTCCACTAATTTTTCAAAAGTAACAAGTGAAAAATGTGAAAGATGGGATGTAGAGAATTAGCTGTACCACGTATGTGGACTAGTTTAAAGGTTTAAAGGTAACAGTCCTTCAGAAAAAAATTGTCAAATGAAGTAAGATTTTTGTTCCAACCAGACTATCTGGCATCTGTTTATTTGGTTCTTGATAATTTCAAGGAGAATATTGGTACTGGCCCATCTAGGAATCCCATAAAAGAGTGTAAAGTGACCATACGCTAGCATATGAGTTAGACATTTTCATAGAAAGTGGAAGCCAATATAATTCTTAAATGAGCGTATCTTCTTCGATTATATTTAGTGAGATTAAAGATCAAAGAAATACTAGCCGGGTTCAGAAAGGTCAAAACACATAGGATCTTAACCAAGTCCAAACTCTGCAACTGAACTCATCAAAGCCAACTCTCTCCCCAGTTGCCACTGAAAAAAATACAAAAAGGCCTGTGGAAGCCTGGTGTAGATGAGCTGGGGTATGAATAGGCCAACTCCCATCAAGTCATTGTGAAATGATCTTGTTGTCTGGAGTAACAGCTGAGGTTTGTCATCTCATGGCAACATGAGGTTTGTTGTCTCATGAAGAACAAGGACACAGACACACAAAGAGTGAGGTTACGAGCAGCGGGTTTTATAGATGAGCTGATGAGGAGGTGGTATCTGATTTACATACGCCATGAAAGACTGGTTAGACCAGGTGTGCTATTTCTATAGGGCAAGAATCTCTGGTTTTTTTAAAAAGGAAGGGAAATGAGACCTTCATAGAAAGAACCCACCCTAATCTTTTATTATACAGGTGGGTTCTCTGCCTGAGTTGTGCCATGTTGCCCATTTCTTTATTACTGTACACATGGTAACAAAAAAAAACAGGGAAGATGGAGTCTCCATGTTGGACATGCCTGGCCCCCAGGTAGCCCTTTTCTGTCGGTGGAGCTACTAGCATTTCCCCATGCAAGCTTCCAGCTTTCTCATCTATGTTTGCAGCTTGATTTTTCAGGCTGCTCTTTATTAGAAAAGGAATGATTTTGGGGGCTGCTTTTTGTTAGAAAAGAAATTCTGCCAAGGACTCTTTTGCCCTCACTATCTGCCTAAATAATTTCTTTCTACCTCCTGTATCAATTGGTTAAGGGCTGTTCTCGGGGGGCATTAACTCTCTAGGACACCATCTGCCTGCTTCACGGGGCAGAGAAGACCCCAGCAGCCAAACAAAGCCCTCAGGCAAGAAATGCAGGCTCTGATCCTTGAAAAGAAGATATGAGTGCCTGATATGTCAGGAGATTTAGTGAGGTGCTTCATTTCTCCTAAGAAGGGATGTAACAAGCTCTGCTCCCATGTTCTCTTAGAACCTGTGGGGGCAAAAACCCCACTTCAGAGAGAAAAATGTTTCTTGACATACAAACCGTGTTCAGAAAGTACATTATGATACTAAACAACAGGATAAAGATCAGTATCCTGAATGTGGTGGCTGGTATCTCCTCATCTCCTCTGTTCGTCCTCTGTATTCTTCGTGATCCGCCACCCTGGCCTTCTTTCAGGAACTTAAACCACCCTGCTCCATCCCTGGCAGAAGCTTTGTACATGCTGTTCTCCCCACTCTAGTTTGGGGATCCTTTCTTGATTAGCTCAGTTTTTCCTTGTATAAAAATGCCTCCTGACCCCACCCACACCCCAGACTAGGTCAGATCAGAACTTACATCCATTCCAAATGTGTACCCATCCTTTCATTAGATCAGTAAGCTCAGTGAGAGCAAGGACACAGCTGCCCCCAATTCCCTACCCTATCCCCAAAGTCTGGCACCATGCCTGGCACATGAGAGATTATGGAACATCAGATGAATTGAATGGATGCTAGGAGAATAAATTCCAAAGGTCAGCCATGCAAAGGGAGCCCATTGTAGATATTTGAGATGACTCTAGCATATACCATTGCTTTTGATTTTTTTTATTTGAATTGGTAATCCTTTCACATATACAAAATCCAAAAGTATACAATAATTTACCTTTTAAATCATCATAATGATTTAAAATATGCTTTCTCCTTCCCACCTCCCCTCCAGGCACCCATATTCCCTCCTCTAAAGTAACTGTTTCTAGTGTTACTGCCTCTATGGTAATCCATTTCTAGGGTCTCCCTCAAGAGATGATATCGGCACATAGACTCAGATACGCATATGTGTTCCTTCCTTTTTTCTGCAGTTGGGAGCATACTGTGGATACTGCAACATTTTTTTTTTTTTTTTTTTTTGAGATGAAGTCTCACTCTGTCACCCAGGCTGGAGTGCAGTGGCACAATCTCAGCTCACTGCAAGTTCCACCTCCCGGGTTCACGCCATTCTCCTGCCACAGCCTCCCAAATAGCTGGGACTACAGGTGCCCGCCACCACGCCCGACTGATTTTTTGTATTTTAGTAGAGACGGGGTTTCACCACATTAGCCAGGATGATCTCGATCTCCTGACCTCGTGATCCCCCCACCTCGGCCTCCCAAAGTGCTGGGATTACAGGCGTGAGCCACCGCACCTGATCAACTTTTTTTCTTTTGAGACGGAGTCTCACTCTGTTGCCCAGGCTGGAGTGCAGTGGCGCAGTCTCAGCTCACTGAAACCTCCACCTCCTGGGTTCAAGTGATTCTCCTGCCTCATCCTACTGAGTAGCTGAGATTACAGGCACATGCCACCACACCCAGCTAATTTTTGTATTTTTAATAGAAATGGATTTTCACCATGTTGGCCACACTTGTCTTGAACTGCTGACCTTGTGGTCCACCCGCCTTGACCTCCCAAAGTGCTGGGATTATGGGCGTGAGCCACCGTGCCTGGCCTGCAATTTTTTTCACCTGAGAGTAAAACTGGAAAAAAGTCTATATGAGGATATAAAAAGCTTCCTCATTCTTTTTTTTTCCCCAACACTTTATTAAAATATTCAAAACTGGCTAGGCACGGTGGCTCATGCCTGCAATCCCAGCACTTTGGGAGGCTGAGGCGGGCAGATCACTTGAGGTCAGGAGTTTGAGACCAGCCTGGCCAACATGGCAAAACTCCATCTCTACTGAAAATACAAAAATCAGCTGGTATGATGGCATGCACCAGAAATCCCAGCTATTTGAGAGGCTGAGGCGGGAGAATCGCTTGAACCCAGGACGCAGAGATTGCAGTGAGCCAAGCCTGTGCCACTGCACTCCAGTCTGGGCAACAGAGCGAGACTTCATCTCAGAAAAAAAAACCCCAAAAAACAAACACACACACACATACACACACACACAAATTCAAAATAGAGTGAAATTTAAGTAGTTTTACCAGGAATGCCTGTGAATACCCACCAGTTAGCTTTTACCATTAACATTTTACTGTGCTTGCTTTATCAAATATTCACCCATCAGTCATCTTTCTATCCATCCAGCAATCCATATTATTTGTGATGCATTTCAAAGTAAATAGAAAACATCAATAGACTTTTATCCAAATACTCCAGCAAGCATATTCTTAGTCAGAATTTCATTACTGGTTTATAACTTTTTACTTAAAAAAGAATACCTATAATAAAATGCACAAACTTTAAGTAAATATTCTCTAAGCTTTGACAAACATATAAATCTTAGGTGCAAAATTCACTGAGTTTGGATAATAAATACTTTTGTGTAACCCAAACCCCTATCAAGATACAGGGTATTAACATCACCCCCAGAAACTTCCTTTATGCCCTTTACCCATCAGTTCCCACCTTTGTACCCTCAGAGACAACTCTTGTTCTTCTACCATAAAATAGCTTTGCCCACTCTAGAGTGTCCTGTAAATGAAATCATACAGTAAGTTCTCTCTTGCTTTTGAGGTCCATCCACCTCATTGCATGCATTCGTACTTATTCCCTTTTATTGTTGAGTCATAGAATTCCATAGTGTCCACAGTTTGTTTACCTTCCTCATTCTTTCTAAAAGCTACACGTCATTGATGATGAACCTTTGGGCTGTTTCTACCTTCTATGATGACAAAGAGAGTAACCTCCTACATGGATTACACATATATAGGCTGAATTACTAGAAATGGAATCACTGAGTCAGTCCTTATTTTTTGATTCTCAAATTTGAGAGCAAAACTGGCGCATGAGGCCAGGCATAGTGGCTCACACCTATAATCCTAGCACTTTGGGAGGCCGGGACGGGAGGATCACTTGAGCTCAGGAGTTCAAGACCAGCCTGTACAACATAGTGAGACCTTGTCTCTATTTTTTAAATAAATAAATAAAAATTTAAAAATAAAAAATAAAAATCTGGTGCATGACAAATTCAAAACTAAGACACGTCAGTTGTGTTTAAATGGCAGATGACTTGCAAGGCATCTTATGAAAATGAGAATGGTGAATTACAAGGTCAGTCATTTCCCAGTTTGCAAGGAAGGGCATTGAAGTCAAATGTTTGCCTCTCAACCTGAATGCCCATGTTCTATTACACAGCTGAAAGCTGAGAGACTGGTCACAGACAACAAATTTCTATGAATATTGGTAGGTTTTAAACTCCTCTAGAGTGGATATCATTTTGTCCACATTCCTCTAGTTTCCCACTAAACCTTTTGTTTCTGGCAGACTTTATCCCTGAAACTTTACTGCAGACTGGCTGCTGGTCTTGCTCTCAGCCATAATCCTTTATTCAAGAATTCACATCCCAGGAAGGCTCTGGGTTTCATTAGATAAGCTTTCCCTCCACCCTTTTTTCACACCCATTATCCCAGACCCGGGAAGGTCGTGATATGTTTTCCTTACTTTTCCCCCTTTCGCTTTTATTTCCACTGATAAATGGCAAAAGCAGCTGTAGGGTTTGCTTTGAAGGGTCTGATGGATGAGCATGATGAATCGGTGATGGATTAGAGCAGATGAATCACAGAAGAGAACACAAAAAGGGAACCAGGGAGAGCGGGAAGCCGGCTCCCAGCTTTACGTTTTTCAAACTCGCCTTAAAAGCCAGCATTTCTTTTAATCTGTTTCCAGTTTCTGTGGTGAGTCTGCATATGTTTAAAAGAAGGAGAGGCATGGTGCAGTGGCTCACGCCTGTAATCCCAGCACTTTGGGAGGCCAAGGCAGGCGGATCACTTGAGGTCAGGAGTTCGAGACCAGCCTGGTCAGTGTGGTGAAATCCCGTTTCTACTAAAAATACAAAAAAAAAAAAATAGCCAGGCGTGATAGCGCATGCCTGTAGTCCCAGCTACTCGGGAGGCTGAGGCAGAAGAATCGCTTGAACCCGGGAGGCGGAGGTTGCAGTGAGCTGAGATCGCGCCACTGCACTCCAGCGTAGGTGACACAGTAAGGCTCCCTCCCAAAAAAAAAAAAAAAGAAGGAGAGCGAGAGAAGTCTTGTGGATATAAACAGGGAATTCCATTCTCCAGTCTGACTCTGAGGACGCATTGTCATTCAGGATGCTGAAATTGCTAGGAAACCATTTCAAGTCCCCTCAGAAACAACTGGGCAGCTCCAGGAAGAAGAACAGTTGGCAAACCAAGTGACAGAATTTAAAACTGTAAATCTTTAACATGAGGATTGACTAGCAAAATACAGCTGTTGCCGCTAGTAGCCATATCCTTGTTTGGAAGGAAAATGTATGCTTGAGCTGATGAGCATTAACTGCTTGGTTACTGTGAAATGGTAAGCATTAGCAGATTGGAATCTGGTCTTGTTTTGAACCCAAGAAAAATAAGAACAGTTATTGCATTGCTGTAATGTTTTCTGGTCTTAAAGGGACAAAGAAAATAAACTGCAGTCTGGAACTGCCGTTAAGATTGGGACTGAGAAATTCCAAGTCCTCCTTTGAAATTCAAGAGATGCTTAATAGAGAAGAAAGGTCTTGGTGGGATGGATGATTCCTTTGTTTTCGAACAAGAGGGGCCCTCTTCCTCCCTAGATGGAAAGCCATTCAAAGGAAATCATTAAAGGATATCCCTTTTTGCACAGCTTAGACTCTGGCAATACATGTAAAACCAAGTGTAGAATTGATGCAATTACCCAAATAATGAGGGCCAGGAAAGAAAGGAAAGGAAAAAATCTAGGCTTGGCTATTTGGCTAATTGCTAGGACCCAACAATTCACCCCAACTCTCTAAGACATAATTGACATGAAATACTTATCACTTTCAAATTTCATATCTTAAGAAAGGTAGAGGAAATATTAAAGGCTACGAAACACTGTGAAGTGACAGGGAAGAAAATCTAGGTATGAGTTATCAAAAACCTCTTGGCCATAAGAGTTGGAGTTCTAAGATGATCAGTATTGATTCCAAGACTAAAGATTTGGAAGAGGCTCTCCCAGCATTGCTGAACACTCAATGTGATTGAGCACTGGCTATAGAACAGCCACTTTGCAAAATCATTTCCCAGGGTTATCTGATTTAATTTTTACCTCCTCCCTGTGGAGATTGTAGTGCCTCTTTCTCTTAGAGACATTTAAGAATAAAGTGAGTAATTTTTTAAAACAGTTCTTTCTTCCTTGGTCAAAGTGGACCTAAAACCATTAAGTAGGGGTCAGAAAATAAATTTCTTATCCTCTGCCCCTCTTTGCCACACCTCTTGCATTGGCTTTCTTGAGAATGTGGGTCTGCTGGGAGCACGTAGGGATTCCATGTCAATTGTTGCTCATGTCTTCGGTTCATTTTCACACCTCTTGTTGCCAAATACTGGACTGATTCTTGGTCACAATAAGTTGAGGAATAATAGCAGAAAAGAAGGGACTTGATGGAATTGCTTTATGTGCATTTTGATCATACATATTTTGTACATCCACTTACAAGGCTGGCATAGACCCCCATCTGTTTGGGAAAGTCATGTTAAATATAAATGAAGGTTAAATGATCAGTCAAATTTTCCCCCATCATCATGATTTCAGAATTTAACAAGGTACCTGGACAGTAATAAAACTAACTCAGAGTCCTAAAGAATGTTGGTGGTTTGTTTAGAAGACGTCTCCACCTACATCTTATTTCTGACCACAGTGAGCATCTTATGGTTAAATATGTTTCTTTCAGCACGTATTTATTGAGCAACTTTTAATGTACCAGTTTACTTGCTAGATCCTGAAGATGTGTTAATAAATAAGATATGCATTGTACCGTTTATGCTTATAGTGCAGTAGAAGGCTGGCAGTAAATATATAATCACTCAGATAAAAATATAGTTACCAACTATAATAAGTGCTATAGAAGAAAGGGATCTGAAAGAAAGAGAGCACACAGGGTTTCTAATTTTGATGTGGTGTCCCAGAAAGGCCTCTCTGAGGAAGTGACATAGCAATTGGGGTCTGAAGTAAGACATAGCCACGTCACAACTAATGGCAAGGATATTCCAGGCAGAGGGACTAGCATTGGCAAAGGCTGTGCAGCTGGAAAGCGCTAGGTTAGTTCACAGAATTGAAAGAAGGTTGTTGTGCCCGTTGCAAGCAGAATGGGGGGACAGGCACAGGGCCAGGGGCATGAACAGGTACTGGAATGCCAGGAGGGGACTAAATCTAGCAAGGCCTAGCCAGCTGGCCTGCATAAACATTTATTAAAGCTTTGCAAGAACAATGAAGAGACATTTCTCAAAAGAAGACATACAAATGGCCAACAGGTATATGAAAAAAATACTCAATATCATTAATCATCAGGAAAATACAAATCAAAACCACAATGAGATATCATCTTACCCCAGTTAGAAAGGCTATTATTAAAAAAACAAAAAAGAATAGATGCTGGCAAAGATACAGAGCAACAGGAACTCTTATACACTGTGGGTGGGAATGTACATTAGTACAGCCATTACGGGAAAATATGGAGATTTCTCAAAAAACTAAAAATAGAACTTCCAGCAGTCCCACTGTTGGGTATTTATCCAAAGGAAAGAAGTCAGTGTATCAAAGGGACACCTGCACCCCTATGTTTATTGCAGCACTATTCACAATAGCAAAGATATGGAATCAACCTAAGTGTCCCTCAACAGACAAATGGATAAAGAAAATGTGGTATGTGCACACGATGAAATAGTACCCAACAATTAAAAAGAAGGAAATTTTGTCTTTTGTAGCAAGATGGATGGAACTGGAGGTCATGATGTTAAGCAAAATCAGCCAGGCACAGAAAGACAAATATTGCATGTTCTCATATGTGTGAGCTAAAAAAAGCTGATCTTACAGAGAAAGAGAGTAGAATGGGCCAGGTGTGGTGGCTCACGCCCGTAATCTCAACACTTTGGGAGGCCGAGGTGGGTGGATTGCTTGAGTCCAAGAGTTGAGAGTAGAATGACAGATATAAGAGGCTGGGAAGGGTGTGTGGGTTGGGGGAGGAAAATGAAGAGAGTTTGGTTAATGGGTACAAACATACAGTTAGATAGAAGGAGTAAGTTTCAATGTTTGATAGCAGAGTAGGGTGACTGTAGTTAACAGCAATGTATTGTGTATTTCAAAATAGCTAGAAGAGTAGGCTTGAAATGTTCCCAAAACATAGAAAGGATAAATACTCGGGGTAATGGATACCCCAAATATCCTGACCTGATCACTACACATTCTGTACATGTAACAAAATACCACATGTACCCCACAAAAAATGTACAAATATGACATATCAATTGTAAAAGATTTAAAAAGAAAAAAGTGTAGGTGGATAAGCAAAAAAATAAACAAAGTTCTACAAGAACAATGAATGGGATGCCATTTGAGGGTTTTAAGCAGGGAAGTGAAATTATGAGATCTACATTTTAAGGAGCTCATTGAGGCTGACGACTGGAGACTGGGTTGAGGGCCGCAAGCCTAGGTAAAGGAGACCAGCTAGGAGGCTGCTCCAGTAGCACCAGCAAAAGTTGAGAGTGGCTAGAGCTAGGGTAGTGGTTCTAGAGATATTAACTGGTTTGAGAGATTTGAGAAATTAATATTATTCCACTCTCCCTATATCCCTGAACAAAGAGACGATAGGCACAACCACAGAACAAAAGCAAGTAACAGTTTTCAGGTTGTCCATTTGGTCAACCAAATGAAGTAATTCACACCCACCTACATAGAGTGTTTTTCTAGGGAAAGGAGTTTCCTAAATTATTCCCATTAGCTGTTCTCATCAATACTGTTGACTGACAATTACTAGCTGTCTAGATGTTGACATTAGCACTAAGAAGTCATAAAGATTAGCACATCGCTCCTTCCATTGAATTGTTTAAAAAGACTCTCCAAGAGCCCTATATGAGATGAGAGAGACACTGTGGGTTTATTTAACTACCAAGTGTTCATCAGAATTCATCATAAGCTTTATCATCCCTAGCATTAGCCCTACCACGATGTATTTTTAATCTTTCTCAATGCAATCATTTCCTTTATCAGTCAGAGGCCACTCCTTCATCCCTGAGTCATGAAGTCTGTCTTCTAGACATCATGGCTCACAATGAATTTGATCTCCCATGCACAGGAACATTCTGTTGCCTGGTCCATATTAATTCTTTGCTGTCTATATCTGATTGCACATGTTGAACTGAGCTCTCGTGACCTTTATTCATCCTCAGCAGAGCTGAACAACAAACTCTGCTTTATGTAATATTTGTCTTTGCTCAAACCACAGCCCTTAGCTGGATAGAGTCTACAAGTTGCTTTCAGTTGAGTTGGCAACAACTCATTATTTGGAGGTCAAAGTTGCATATTCTGTTTCCAATAACACGTGCCTGTGATGAGCCAATAACTGGGGTGCCTGTGTTTATGAATGAGCCATTGCAACACCCACTGCAGTCAGAGCGACACAGGGGTCACCCCCGTAACCAGAATCAGAAGGACTTTCTTCATCTTAGTGTATTGCTCAGGACTTTTTAGAATATTTTAGTATTTTAAAATATTTTTAACATTTTTTAACATTAATAGCACATTGATTCTCTACTGGAAGGTGAATATTTGATGGATTTTAGTGATGTCTCTCTTAAATTATCCCAGTCCAGTTGTGTCTATGCACACACTGAAATGGATACTCATGAAGACAATTGTCTGGATAAAATTGGATGCAAAGTCACTGCTTCACTGTCTCTTCTCACTTGGCTGGTGGTCTCTCTTTGCCACTTACTTCTCTTTTTTTTTTTTTGTCTTTTTCTCTGGTGGTAAAATATAAATAACATTGAATTTATCATTGTAACCGTTTTTAAATGTATGGTCTGTGGCATTAAGTACATTCAGAATGTTGTGCAACCATCACTGTTACCTATTTCTAGAATTTTTTATCATCCCATCCGGAAATTCTGTACCCATTAAACAATTCCATTCTTCTCCACTCCCTCCTCCTCTCAGCACCTGGCTTTCTGTCTCTATGAATTTGCCTATTCTGGGCCCTTCATATACATGGAATCATACAATATTTGTCTTTCTGTGTCTGGCTTATTTCACTTGGCATATATTTTCAAGATTCATCCATGTCATAGTTTGTGTCTGAATTCCATTTATTCTTGTGGCTGAATAGTATTCCACTGTATGGAAACTGTATTTTGTTTATCTACTCATCTGTCAGTGGGCATTTGGGTTATGTCCACCTTTTGGCTATTGTGAATAATGCTGCTATGAATATGGCAGTACAAGAATCCATTGGATTTCCTGCTTTCAGTTCTTTTGAGTATATACCTAGGAGTGGAATCACTGGCTCATATGGTAAATCTATGTTTAACTTTTTGAGGAAGTGCCAAATTGTTTTCAGAGCAGCTGCACCATTTTACATTCCCACAAGCAATGCACCAGGGTTCCAATTTATCTATATCCCACAAACACTTGTTATTTTCCATTTTTTTGATAACAGCCATGCTAATGGGTGTGTCCATTTCTTTTTAAGTGGTCCTATGTCTATATGCCTGGTCCTATTGACATAATCACCTGACCACTCTATTCAATATGGCTGAAGTAGTTGCACATATAGATGCAAATTTTCATTCATGCAAAAACTGAAAAAAAACATTTATCATCCACATTCAAAGTAAGAAAACAATGATAATCCATGAGGGACAGTGTAGCCAAGTGGCTGAAAGCTCAGATTCTGGCACGAGACTGCTGGGATTTGAACCCCAGTTCTGCTCTAACCAGCTGAGTCTATGTGTCCTCATCACAGTGAGCTGCACAATTCCTATGTAGCTTCGTCTCCTATGAAATGAAGATAATAATGATACCTGCCTCCTACGGTGATGGAAGGATTAAATAAGTTAATAAATGTAAAGCACTTAGAACACTGCTTTGTAAATATTAGTTTAAGCAACACTGATCTAGTACATTTCTGGGGTGCACATGCATGAAGACTTTGGGGCCTCATCTCATATCCCAGGCAACTAAGTCAGAATCTTGGTGGGAAGTGGGATCTGATTTTTTTTGAGACAGGGTCTTACTCTGTCACCCAGGCTGAAGTGCAGTGGCACCATCTTGGCTCACTGCCACCGCCGCCTCTGAGGTTTAAGCAATGCTCTGTCTCAGCCTGCTGAGTAGCAAGGATTACAGGTCTGTGTCACGACACCTGGCTTATTTGTAGTATTTTTAGTAGAGAAGGGTTTTGCCATGTTGCCCAGGCTGGTCTTGAACTCCTGGCCTCAAGTGATCCACCCACCTTGGCCTCCCAAAGTGCTGGGATTACAGGCGTGATCCCACTTGGCCCAGGATCTGCGTTTTTAATGAGCACCAAGTGTCCATATGACCCCCATGTACAATAGCTCTTAACAACCCCTGCCCTAACCCATGGCCAGCCAGTCTCATCTTTGGGCTTCATTTGACCATCAGACAAGTAGGTCAGGTTCCAAGAAGGAATCAAATTTATATCTAAAGAGGCAAAATTACAACTGGTATTTTAAACTCTTAGAACTAGTAGCCTATGAAGATTAAGGTTATTCCATGAAAGAAATTTATTTTAAAGTTTTTCAACTTTGTTAATTAAGTCGTGGCACTTTCCTCTTCCCAGAGGAAAAAAATAGATTATTTTCCCCATTGAAAATGACAAAGTCATTATACTTTTTTAACCAATTCTGGTATAAATCATTTTAAAATCTAAAAAAAAAAAAATTACCCTTTATTGTTCTAAAAGATGATGCTAAAACTCTACAAAATGCCAGCGCACTCATGTGGCCAGTCACCTAGTTTTTTCCAAATACCAGATGTGTGACATTAGATAGACAAAACATAGGAACTGAAGACACAACTTCTATCTTGACCTAAAAGGGCCACAGAGATGTTCTATTTCTTAAAAGCATTTTACACAATCCAGGGATGGAAGCTATTGTGAAACACTTTTCACGTTTTACATTTCAGAAGTTCTTTCAGCAACCTGGGTTTTTCAGAATACTGGAGAGTTAAAGGATATGAATATTTCACCTGGGCCAGCCACTCTTTTACAACTAGGCCAGTCTCATCAAGTTCCCACCAGGAAAGGGATCAGAATTTCCACTCCATAGCAAAAGGAAGTGGAACTGGAAACAGTGTGAAGATTTTCTTCAAGAAAAGGTGGGGTTACTAAACAGAATGTAAGAGAAAAGAAGTAAGAACATTTCAACTATAGAGCCCTAAGATCATTTTGTAAGAAGAATCTCTCTAAAAAATTGCAAATAGTGAAAATATTTTGTACTGAAAAACGAAGACCAGAGACATCCTATCAGTTGTTCACCAAGATTTCCCAAAGATCCCATAATTTTAGGGAGTGGCCATCCGGAGATACAGAGGCTGACTGAGAAATTGTAGCTTTACCAGCGAAAACTTTCAAAAAAGTCTGAGTTTCATAAACACACTATCAGACCTTAAACACTTCCCAGGCCTATACCAGCATCATCAAGATCCAGAAACGCCCCCAGAATATGAAAGGTAACAACCGTTATGAAGTTTTACCAGGGGCTAGACACTGTAAAATTCCTTCTTATGTGTTACTCTTCAAATCCTCACAACTCTGAACAGTAGACTCAATTTACAAATTAGGACGACATAAAGCTCATTCATTTGTTCATTCCATAAATATTCACTGGCCACTTCTTATGTCAGGAACTCTAGAATACAGTGGTTAAAAATGGAGGGGGTGTGGATTGCTAAGTGAAAGAAGCCTATCTGAAAAGGGTACCTATTGCATGATTCCAAGCATATGACATTCTGAAAAAGGCAACCCATGGAGGCAGTAAAAATCAGCGGTTGTCAGGTGTTTGGGACAGGGAAGAAGGGATGAATAGGTGTAGCCTATTCTTAGGGCAGTGAAACTATTTCCTATCATGATGGGTGCATGACATTAAACCTTTGACAAGAGCCATAGAATGTACAAGTGAGCCCTAAAGTAAACTCTGACCTTTAGTTAATGATAATAAGACATCAATATTGGCTCATCAATCATAACAAATGTACCACACTAACTCAAGATATTAGTAACAGGAGAAGCTGGGGAGAGGAAATATATGGGAATTCTGTACTTTCTACTCAATGTTTCTGTAAGCCTCAAATTGTTCCAAAATATAAAGTCTATCAACTTAAAAAAAAAGATAGGCCAGGCGCGGTGGCTGACGCTTGTAATCCCAGCACTTTGGGAGGCCGAGGCGGGTGGATCATGAGGTCAGGAGATCGAGACCACGGTGAAACCCCGTCTCTACTAAAAATACAAAAAATTAGCCGGGCGTGGTGGCGGGCGCCTGTAGTCCCAGCTACTCGGAGAGGCTGAGGCAGGAGAATGGTGTGAACCCGGGAGGCGGAGCTTACAGTGAGCCGAGATCGCGCCACTGCACTCCAGCCTGGGCGACGGAGCGAGACTCTGTCTCAAAAAAAAAAAAAAAACAAGATAAATGGGAAGTGGGGGAACCACTGTCCCTACCTACCATTATGAAGACTTATAGAGGGTGAGGTAGATTCAAAACAAGGAAACAAAGATATAACGAGAGATATGTAATTAAGGAAACAAGGCAAATGACTGTGCCTGCATTCATGGAGGGTGGTCAGGGAAGGCCTCTATGAGAGGTGACATTGAAGCAGAGACCTAAAGGAACCACCGCACTAAACGGGGGAGGGATGTTGCACATAGAGGTAACAGCATGTCCGAAGACCTTGAGAAGGAAGGGAAATCTCTGAGTACAAAGAGGTTACATAGCTGACAATGGTGGGGCTGAGATTTCACTCACTTTTTGGTCCCATCACCTCTCCTTCATAAGGCCACCGTCTTGAATGTCAAACCTCACTCTTTCAAATTCTCCCTGGATCCCCTTTTCTGTGGCATTGCTGGATAGGTAAACATTACTTAAAATGGGAATAAATTCTTCCATCGCCAATGGTAAAGTGTTCTGCCCACACTTCAATCAACAGAGAAAATTCCAGAGCTTTGCTTTCCAACTATCTTTAAATTCAGCACGGTGGGGAGGTTCAGCGGGGGAGGTTATTTTGTCATTTGGAAAAAAGGGCATCTATTCATTTTCCAAAAACACCCAACACATACTGCTCAACTCTTCTTGGGTACATCTCTTTGCATTATGAGAAAAGCTCCTGTGGTCTTTATAAATATTTATGATGCATGACTGACCATGTTATATATACTGTGCTGTGCTAATATTAGTCATGGCTGAGAGTCTTTCTGTGCATGGGGCATGGTGATCATGAATAAATGGAATGGCTTCCTAACCATTAGGGGAGTGAAGACATTCACTGCCATTGTTCTGAGGGTCTGCTTAAAGAGTTTGCACATACCCAAATCAAAATACGGGTACTCCCTTTTCCTGAAGAAAAAAAAAAGAAAATGCAGACTGTTTCAGTCCATATGAAAAAGCATTTCAGAACTGAAAACATGGCATGTGAAGAAGAAAGAGGTAAATGTGTTCTTTTCAATGGAAAAAACAGCTGCTTGGGTCAGATAGAAACCAGATGGGAGAGAAAGAATCAGAGGAGTAAAGCTGAAATGCATTCAGGAAAAAGACATCAGAGGCGAAATGTGCTCTCAAGTCAGAGGAGTGGTGAGTCCCAGACTTTCCTTCCTGTGGTGCTGGACCATGGGGCTCAGAGGAATGAATGGTCCTTCTCCAGGAACATGGAAGAAAAGCTGAGGTGGACGCACCAAGTTATCCAAGGAACTGGAACTGGTCCCCAAAACAGTTCTGTCTGTCAACCCCCCGCATGGCCAGGTATCTCCATTAGAGACATTCAGAACTTGGTATGTTCGCTCAGGGAGCCCGAGAAGTAGAAGGATGTGTCTGTTCTCACCCAGCCCCAGTGCTGGCAGAAATAAACCAGGCAGGGAGACTTCAGCCTTTTAAGCTTGCGTTCATAGGAGCTCTCCTTCGTCTTGGTCCACCTGTCTTTTCACACGATTCTCCAGGGCATATGGACGGGTGAACTCGGAGGGTTTGCTCCAATCCCAGCTGCAGCGGCCCCCGTGCCCGGCAGACACGCGATAGAGGGTTCTGGTGAATGGTTCCCTCCGTGCCGTGTTGTGGCTTTCTCACACTAGTGGAGCGTATTATTTGAGCTGCCACATGCTGACCACAGGCTTCCGCTTGTACCACATGCAGACCTCAAAGGAGACTTGCTCACGTGTGGGCTTCCGCCGAGGCTTGCTGTGGTCCTGAGGCCGCGGCCTGGGCGCTGGCACAGCATCCGCCCCCACAAAGCTGGAGACGAGCCTGCCTCTCTCTCTCCATTGCCTGAGCGTCCCAGGCTCAGACTCAGAGAGTCCAATCATCCACCTCATGTGACCAGTGTAGTTATCTAGCAGATTATCTGCTTAGCATGATCCTAGCAGCTAACGATGTATTAACACACCATGCTAGGAAGAACAGCACTAAGAGGGCGGCTGGCCCCTGACCATGCCGTGAAAGGACAGAGCTGTGTCCAGACTGCTCAGGTCTCTCCACCCACCCCCAATACCCCACCACCCTGAAGTCAGCCCTGATCGTAGTGCAGCATTTCTCACAGTGCATTATGTATTCCCATCACCTGGGGGGCTTGTTCACAAGCAGATTCAGATTCAATCGTTTTGGGGATGAGGCCTCAGATACTACATTCCTGTCTACACCCCCAGGTAATGCCAGTGCTGCTGGTCTGCAGATTGCACTTTGAACAGCAAGGCCTTAGTAAATAAAAAGAAGAAAGGATCATGTAAAGGTAGTTTGCCCAACCCTGCAGTCCACGGCTTTGAATGCGGCACAACACAAATTTGTAAACTTTCTTAAAACATTATGAGCTTTTTTGTGATTCTTGTTTTTTTCGCCCATCAGCTATCGTTAGTGTTATTGTATTTTATGTGTGGCCCAAGACAATTCTTCTTCCAATGTGGCCCAGGGAAGCCAAAAGATTGGGACACCCATGTTATGAAGAATAGCACAGACTGATTTCACAAAGCTCTATAATCTTAAGCCAATCACTAAACATCGCTGAGCCTCAGTTTTCACATTCATAACGTGGTGATTATAATAATATCTATCTCACAAGGTGCTTGCAAATATCAAATAGAATAATTTATATAAAAAGCTTGTTATAAACAAGATCTTTACAGTTAAAAGTAAGACAACTTCAAGTTGAACTTGTTTAAACAGAAAAAATAAAAGGTACTTACTGGCTCCCATAAATTGAAAAGTCTTAGAGTGCATCTGGCTTCAGGCATAGCTGGATCCAGTTACTCAAATTATTTCTTCCAGATGCTTGCTTGCTCTTGCATTTTCTCCCTCAATCTCTTGATCTCTCTCTCACTCTCTCATCTGTTTCTTGCTCCTGCCCTCCTCCTCACTCTACCTTCCTCATTCTTTCTTGTTTGGGGCTCTGCTTTTTTCTGTGTTGCCTTCACACGCAGGCAGTCTCTGTCAAATAGGTCAAATAGTCTTTACAGAGGAAGTGAGACTTCCATACATCCCATTTTGGAGGGACTCTGATTGGATCCAGAACCCACTGCTTGCTTGAGTCAGTATCAGTAAACATGGGTGTGGAGAACTCTGAATGGCCAGGCTTAGCGGCCTCTCTTATACGCACAAGGCTGGAGTGGAAGGACTTTTGTCCCCCTGACTGACTGTCATCTCCCTTCCTATCAAAACCTGTTCACCCTGGATCTCATTCCCTTTTTTCAGCTGTTACTTTAGAAAGGAATAGTACACGAACTGGCCTCTAATCATGTGATGTGGAAATATCTTCTATTAGAGGCCAGAGATCTGCATTCTAATCCAAGTTTTGCCACTAACTGGCTTTGAGACTTTAGTCTGATTTGGTTAACCTCCTTGTGGCTTAGTTTCCCCATCCATAATATGAGGGTCGCCATCAATTATCCCACAGGCCTCTTTCAGCTCAAAGGTCTGAGTTGCTATGATTTGTTCCTTATTACATGACACTACTCAGGGGCACTCACATTTTCAGAGACTTTCTGGGCTGGCAATAATTTGATGCAATGAATAAGCCACCAACAGCCAAAACGTAATAAGGATATTTGCATAAAGGAAACCAGGAATCTCTTTCTTTTTTTTTTTTGAGAGGGAGTCTCGCTATGTCACCAAGACTGGAATGCAGTGGCACGATCTCGGCTCACTGCAAACTCCACCTCCTGGGTTCCCACCATTCTCCTGCCTCAGCCTTCCAAGTAGCTGGGACTACAAGCGCCCACCACCATGCCCAGCTAATTTTTCGTATTTTTAGTAGAGACGGGGTTTCACCATGTTAGCCAGGATGATCTCAATCTCCTGACCTCATGGTCTACCCACCTCAGCCTCCCAAAGTACTGGGATTACAGGCGTGAGCCACCGCGCCTGGCCGAAACCAGGAATGTCTTTCTAAGCCTCCTGAACATCACTGCATGTGGACATTCACCTAATCATGGTACGTGGAATTTGCTGTTCAAGTCTTTCAAAACTGTGGCTTTGTTGCCTGTGTTAACACAAGGGCAGAAAACAAGGCTGGGTGGCCACATTCTAGCCCACTTTCCTCCGACCAGTGACTTTCTACTTTCTCTCCTACCAATGACTCTGGTCCTCTTTTATGATGACTTGGCCAGCCCTTCCATGGCCCCCAGTCAGGTTTGTTTCAAGCCTACTTATCCGTCACACAGCTCCAGCTTCCAAAGTGTTCCTCACATACGAGTCTCCACCAACACTTCCCTTTCCTATTTCCCATCTCTTCAAAGTCCTATACCCTAAGTAGCAGATACTACATTCAATAAACTGTAGATTACTAATAGATATATACCCTCCAAAGCAATATAGGTGTGTGAATAAAAATTCATGCTAAACTTCTTGATAACCAAGGAAAAATAAACATGCCTAATTAAATCAATTTTTTTTTTTTTTGAGACAGGGTCTCACTCTGTTGCCCAGGTTGGAATGCAGTGGTGCAATCACAGCTCACTGAAACCTCAAACTCCCAGGCTCAGATGATCCTCCCACCTCAGCCTCCAGAGTAGCTGGGACGACAGGCATCCATCACCATGGCCAGCTAATTTTTGTATTTTTTTTTTTTTTTGTAGAGGCGGGGTTTCACCATGTTGCCCAGCCTGGTTTTGAACTCTTGAGCTCAAGCAATCTGTCTGTCTTGTCCTCCCAAAGTGCTGTCATTACAGGTGTGAGCCACCACACCCAGCCAAATTACTTTCAAGCAGTGGTTACAAGGGAAAATACTCTATCCTACTTATAAATTAGCAGAGGAATTCATATGAGGGACTAAAACAGAATAAAGAACAACTACTTAAAAGGCTGCTTTGTTACATCAATGCTGGGGTGCTCTTCACAGGGACATTTGGTTAGGCCCTTGTGAGAAGATGACCCCTCAGGGTAGAGAGTTGCCTAGTTTTCCGATATATGACCCTGTCCATACAGCACAAAATGCAGCCAAGAGTTATCAGGTACCACAGGCAACCAAAGTTGTTCATTTAAGTCACTTGCCTGATTTCAACAGTGGGCATTTGCATTGTCACAAAGTCCTATCATCTTTACATCCCAAATTGTCTCAGATCTATACACCACTCTTCTTCACCACTGCCCCCAGCCTTAAGGTGGACCACCATACCTCTGGATCTAATTCATCTCTCTACCTCCAATCATCCAGCCCATTCTGTCTACATAGCCATTAGACATAACCCTTCCAAGACATGAAGCTCATGGTGTGATATGAGCTGTATCCCCACCCAAATCTCATCTTGAATTCCCACATGTCATGGGAGGGACCTGGTGGGAGGCAACTGAATCATGGTGGCAAGTCTTTCCCATGCTGTTCTCATGATAGTGAATAAGTCTCATGAGATCTGATGGTTTCATAAAGAGGAGTTCCCTGGCACAAGTTCTTTCTCTTTGCCTGCTGCCATCCATGTAAGATGTGACTGGCTCGTCCTTGCCTTCCTCCATAATTGTGAGGCCTCCCCAGCCATGTGGAACTGTAAGTCCATTAAACATCTTTCTTTTATAAATTGCCCAGGCTTGGGTGTGTCTTTATAAGCAGCATGAGAACAGACTAATACATGGTGCTACTTCAGGGCCTTCTCATCACCACCAGGTTGCAAAGGTCTTAGCCTGGCTTCCTGGACCCTTCATAATCTGGCCTCCTGTCTGCCAGACTCATCTCTCTTCCTCTTCTGACCTGCTCCTTCACTTCCTTCCCATCTGAAACATTTTTAGCCCTTCCAGATGCCCCACAATCTTTGCCTAGCTATTCTTTCTCATTCTTCAGATCGCAGCGTAGGCAAAACATCTTTCACAAATGTTTCCTCAGCCTCTCCTGCCTGTCCTTTCTCTGTGTCCCCATCATATCACTTCTCAAACCATCTTAGAATTGCCTGTGAGCTCACCTACCTGCTCTGTTGGACTCAACTCCGTGGCGGCAGAGCTCTGCCCCCAGAGCCGTCTTTGCTGCTTCCCTGGCCAGCCACATGATCCTGAACAATCACTCCATTCCCCTGTGCCTCAGTTTCCTCATCACTAAATAGGACGCATAAAGGTGCCTACTTCATAAAAATATTGTGGGCACTGAGGGAGAAAATTCACCAAGAGCTCTTTCACTGTGCTAAGCACATAGCAAATGTGAATAACAATTATTATTATTGTCATGAATAGTGTTATTGTATTAGGATAGGAATTTTTTCTGTCTTATTCACTGTTTTATCCCCACACCCAGCTCAAAGTCTGGCACAGAATAAATGATCACTAAGCATTTGTGCGATGAATGAATAAATGTCAAATTATCTGGTTTTGTCCTGTACGTAGTTCTGTTGGGTCTTCACTTGATTAAGGTCTGTGAAGACGAAAAGAACCAATTGTGCTAGCACCTTCCCAGTTTGTTTGCTCTGGTGTTTTTTCCATTTACTCTGTGAGGAGAAGGATTTCATTTTATGAAGAAGGGAGGAGGGGGAGCCTGGTTCCAAAGGCCTGTTTGTTCTCATTATTAATTTTCCTCTCCTCTTCCAAGTAGAGTTTGAATGATTTTGAATGTGCACTCATCTGGAAAGGCACCCTCATTCTCTCGTTTCATGCCTAGCTGCAATTAAAGTCAAAAGCAAAATTTAAAATACAACTTTGTTATAAAGTGAGTTGTTGATCCAGATTACAGATCCTGTAATCTCACAACATTACCATTAAAAAAAAAGAAAAAGAAAAGAAAAAAGAATACCAAGCTGCCAACTTGTGGGTTTGGTCTTGCCAATGGAGACTCGAAACTCCAGAATCAATAACTAGGTTAACTTTGCTGGTTTCTAATGCAATTATAAGCATGGGAAAATTGCCCAACTGCTCAAAAAGGAGCTAAGGTTCTACTTTAGAACATCCCCACCCCCTTTTCTAAAGAAATACTTGGGCGATAAAGGCCAAATAACTGAATGGGGTGGGGCTCAGCAGTTTCCAATGTCAGATCAGACAGCTGTGGAATTTCAGAGCTGGAAGGAAGCTTAGAGGTGATCTCAAGGCCATTTTACAGATGCAATAACTGAGCCCCAGAGAAGGAAGGAACTTGCCCAGGTTCACACAGTGGTCATGAATCTTGGGGAATCTCCGTCTTGATTTGTTCATTTGTGCAAGACATATTTAACTGATATCCTATTTGGGGCCAGGCAGTGTGCTGAGTGTGAGAAATTCATTAGTAAATCAAACAGATGTGTTCTCTGCCCTTGTAAAAATAAACATTCTACGGGGGAATCAGACAGTTGCTGAGTAAACCAGTGAACGAGTATATAATCAATGGCCAGAAGGAAACAAATTGTTGTGATAGAGAGCTGCTTATATGTAGTGGTCAGGAAGGCAAGTCTGAGAAGGTGATATTCTCAGCTTCAGCTGAATCCTGGGAAAAGAGAGCTAGCTCAAAGGCCCAGAGACAGGGAAGAGCTTGGCAAATTCAAGAAACCATAGGGAGAAGAACGCGGCTGGAGCAAAGCAGGTGATGTGGCATCCACATCCTTAAAGTGGAATATGATAGCACTTGCTGGCTCCTTTCTCCACACAGGGATTCCACCGGCCTCTGGCAGGATAAGGAAAAGCTGAAACCCAGCCTTCCACCCACTCTTTTCTGAGAGCTGGGAAACCTGTATCCACTGCTGCACGCGGACCTGTTCAACTTCGTTGGGAAAGTACTTTTCCTTCACAAGCGAGGAAAGAGTTTGACCAGACTTAGTAGTCAGCTTCCAAATCAGGAAAAAAACATGCCAAGGAGAGCATGGCTCCAGTGAGGAAGGTCTGGAGAGGAAGTTCCGGTGTGGCAAAGTGGTTAAGAGCAGAGACCGTGGAGTCACACACCCTGGGGGAGAGGCCAGGTTTGACCATCATGGAGCTAGGCAAGTTGCCTAACTCCTCTGAGCTGCGGTTTTCTCCTCTGTAGAATGGGTACCTCGGAGTGGAGTTGGAGGGAATAGAGGAGATCATGCTTATAAAGTGTGCAACACTCTCACTTGGAGCTACGTGCTGGCACTGGCTTCCTTGGGTATGCAGGCCAACTGCCTGCGTGAGCATTCTAGCTCCCTTGACCCAGCAATGGTCCTGGTTCCACAGCCCCACTCCATCATCCTACCTCCCACAGTGACCCACTAGATACCCACATGAACCAAAAGCCTACACTTTGAGGACAAAGGACGATTTGGCTTAAGACCCCATAGGATGCCTGCCCACACCACCCTCCAAATCCAACAGCAGAGGACAGACGGCCTCACCAGAATTAATAAGATAAATTGCACTGTTTTTGTTTAAACACCGATGAGGTGATGTCTGGTTTTTATTAAGTATCATAAGTAAATTATTAATTCATACCAGAAACAAAAGTATAAACATGACCATATGATAAACATGGATACTTGAACAGTCTGTGGATCGCACAAAGGGCATCAAGTGGCCTGTGAGTCTGGGACCCATAGGCTTCACTGGCTTGGGGCCTCAGCTGTACTGAAATCCCAGCAAGCTGGCATTCTGGAAGTCAGGAAAATAGGGTGTTCCTCTGCTCTACTCCACACAACCACCACCCCACACCCACAAAAAGTACTTGACTCCATTGCTCAACACTGAGTAACAACAACGATGATAATTATAACAGTAGTAATACTTACAGAGCACTTCTGTGCTAGGCCCACTTTGCCCACCCCAGCAGCCACGAGCCACATGTGGCAAGTGAACACTTGAAATGTGGATCGTCAAAATCAAGACAAGTTACAAGTGTAAAATACACACTGGATTCCAAAGATACACTATGAAAAAGATATATGCAATATCTTAATAATTTTTATATGGATTGTGTGTCAAAGTAATATTTTGAATATGTTGGGTTAGGTAATGTATATATATATATATATATATATATATATATATATATATGTATTTTTTTTTTTTTTTTGAGACGGAGTCTCGCTCTGTCGCCCAGACTGGAGTGCAGTGGTGCAATCTCGGCTCACTGCAAGCTCCGCCTCCCAGGTTCACGCCATTCTCCTGCCTCAGCCTCCTGAGTAGCTGGGACTATAGGCACCCACCACCATGCCCGGCTAATTTTTTTGTAATTTTAGTAGAGACGTGGTTTCACCATGTTAGCCAGGATGGTCTCAATCTCCTGATCTTGTGATCCACCCGCCTTGGCCTCCCAAGGTGCTGGGATTACAGGCAGAAGCCACCGTGCCGGGCCTATATTATTAAAATTAATTTCATCTGTTTACTTTTTTCTTTTTTAATGTGACTACCAGAAATGCTTACTTATGTGGTTCTCATCATTTTGCCAGTGAACAGTGACTAAGTGCAAAGCATGGCGCATGCATTATTGGTTTCTTTTTTCTTTCTCTTTTTCTTTTCCTGAGCACAGTCTTTCTCTGTCTCCCAACTTGTAGTACAGTGGTGCAATCTTGGCTCACTGCAACCTCCGCCTCCCAGGCACAAGCAATTTTCCTTCTTCAGCCTCCCAAGTAGCTGGAATTACAGGCACATGCCACCACCCCTGGCTAATTTTTGTACTTTTGTAGCTACAGGGTTTCAGTATATTGGCCAGGTTGATGTCGAACTCGTGGCCTCAAGTGATCCTTTTCCCTTGGCCTCCCAAAAGTCTGGGATTACAGGTGTGAGCCACTGGGTCCGGCCAACATGCATTATTTTCTTCTACCCTCACAGTAACCCCTTTAGATAGGGACAATTATTACCCCATTTTACAGATGATAATACTGACATTTAGTAGTTCCAACTTTAATCCCTCAAGGCCTACGCACTGTTAGAGTGTCCTTCCCTGATTTTTTCCCTCTGAATTCTATTTCATTCTCAAGCCTTAGAACTCTGTATATCCCGCCTGTCCCTGGAAGCCTCAGTTCTCTTACCTCCCCTATTTCAATATCTCTCTCTTTCTTTCTCCCTCGAATGTTTGACCGTAATACTTGTCACCTGTACCTGACAATAACATACTTAAATGACATCTCCCATGTCTTACATTCTTGCTATTTCACATTGGTTGGCTTCTTTGGTATAAAAGAGTATGTTCTCATGCAGCGTTTTTCAAACTGTGGGTTATAACCCAATCATTAGTGGGAAGTGAAACCAATTTGGTGAGCCATAGCTAAAAACTATTTTTAGTTGAAATATAAGAGCATAGAAGAAAATAGAATAGGAAAAAATGTATATTGTTTCCTAACACTTTTGTATGTGTGTACTGGGCCATGAGATAATTTACATTTCCAGCTAATGCATGCCAGGCTTAATACCCAGGTGACGGGTTGATCAGTGCAGCAAACCACCATGGCACACGTTTGCCTATGTAACAAACCTGCACATCTTGCACATGTACCCCAGAACTAAAAATAAAAATTAAAATTAAAATAAGAATAAGAATAATTTGCATTTCCAACTCTGAGGCTTAGTCCAAAGAAGTTTGGGAAACGCTGTACTAGTGGTTTAGAGCATGGGCCCGGGGAGCTGGTGCCTGAATTTGAATCCAGGTTATTGCTGGCTAGCTGTGGGACCTTCTCCAAGCCTCAGTTTCCTCATCTGGGGGGCTCGTGAAACCAGCTTGCAGGGCCCCACTCTCAGAGTTTCTGATTCAGCAGGTCTTGAAGGAAGCCTGAGAATGTGCGTTTCTAACAAGTTCCTGGGAGATGCTGATACTTCTGGTCAGGAAACCACACTTGAAAAACCACTGGTGGCATGCTTAAGAGTATGGGCTCCGTTAGATGAACCTAGGCTAAATTCCCCATGGTGCTGGCATACATACCTGCTCTACCAACTCAGACTTCAAATCTGATTACACGTTTTAAACTAGTCTGTGCTTTAATGGCAGGATGTTCTGTATCATTCTCTTAACACCTCTCCCCACACACAACACTGACCAAGAACCCTCCTAGAGTCTTACTGAGTCTGTAGGGATTTTACCACACCTCTTCCCCAGGCCCGAGAAACTGCGCTCATCAGTTACTACTGCCATTGCTTCCCACTAACGCCGGGGGCGCTGTTGAAGACTGGCTCTGCACCACTGCTTGTGAATGGAGTGTTGATTACTGGGTTGTCCTCACTGATCCGGGCACCAGCTGAAGCTCATTGAAGTCTCATTTTGGCCTTTAGCGTTACAGCTTTTTTCCCCCGTTTACACTCTCATACTCAGCCATTTCTTACCAAAGCACATCCACTGTGCTACCAGGGATGTGCTACCTGGAAGTTCAGACCATCATACACACACTGCACCCAAACCAGCCCACCCTTGTGAATTCTCAGCCCTTTGAGTTGAACCTAATCCTTAGTAAGGCTGTCCTCAGGGTAATTTTATCTTAAGTACTTCGTCACCCTGTTTCGCCATTCTGAAAGACTCAGAATGTTGGGGGAAAGAGATTTGAGGCAATTTCCACAAACAGAGGTACCAGCTCTCCCCAGGTACCAGCTCTACATAACAAAGGGTGAGGGAGCTTTTGGTAAACCACTCAAAAGAACAAAAAGGTGTTCTTCATTCTTTTTATTATGACAATTGGAGCCTATTTATGCTTCATTTTGCAAGTAAGAGGGACTTTTCAGGGACCTTTTCCTGACCTGGCTGTTCTACTCCAGAGAATTTTAGCCACTACTTGGATTTAATTCTCACTTTGTCAAGCTCTAAACCCATCCTCAGTTTAGGCTTATAATGTTCAGTCAGCACATAAGTACTCATGAATGGGTCATCAAAACAATTTAGTAGATTGCAACCATACTTTTTTTTAATGAATTAAAATAGAAAGTAAAATTATTTTGCACGTATTAGAGAATCAATTCATGAAACTTTTGTTTCACTTATGTACAAAAATGTACCTATACTAGATCAAGATTTAAAATGAATTTCTCACTGTGGGGCAAAGTCAAAAAGTTTGTCTACTGCTCTCTGCAGAAGGTCTTTTTGCTCTTGTTTGGCTTTCTCTTCATCCTTTAGGCTCAACTCCAGGAAGCCTTTTTTGGCCCCCTCTTCCAGCCTTCAAGTTTCCAGAAAATCCTGTGTGTCTCTAAGAACACTTGCCAGGTTGTTTTGCAATAATCTGTGTAAGCACTCTGAGACCCTCCCCTTCACTCATTCACCCCCTGTAGACCTTGAGCTCCTTGGGGACAGAGACTGGGTCTTAATCTCCATTGTATCCTCAGCAAGGGGTGCACAAAACACTTGGTACAGTAAATATTTGCTGAATGTACCAACCTGTCCTTATGAATTGTGCCTCTGGCACCTTTCAGATGCCACCTTATATGTAAACTTTTCTCTAACCTTGTATTTGGTCACTTAGTGCACATTTTTATAGGTCATCTGTTTCGCCTAGTCAAATTTAAACCCCAGGAGGACACAGAGATCACCTCTTATCGTTCTTTGTATCTTGAGTCTTCCAAGAAAGTTTTTCCCAGGTAATTGATGGGTGGTGATGCTGAGCAAGAGATTAGTCTTTTCTCACCTTGTTCCAGAAAGTATTTAAGGGTGCTTGACAGGATACATTAAATGAAGCAACATAAGTTAAAAGCCAATGAAAACTTCTAAGAATTTTCACCAAAAGATCAATCTATGCATGAAGATTTTGATATGAGTGTTTATTACATTTTTTTGGTTGTTTTATAAAGGGAAACATTTAGAAACAGCCTAACATTCAACAATCTTATATTGATTGAATAAATTATGGAACATGTACAAGACAGAAGACACCTAATCGCATAGGCAAATGTGCATGATATAGTAAGTCGGGTGAAGGGAAGGACAGTTATAAAACACTATATATGATATAATCTCATTTTGTATTAGGTTGGTCCAAAGGTAATTGTGGTTTTTGCCACTAACAGTAATGGCAATAATAGGCAAGGCACAGTGGCTCATGCCTGTAATCCCAGCATTTTGGGAGGCCGAGGCAAGTGGATCACTTGAGGTCAGGGGTTCAGACCAGCCTGGCCAACATGGCGAAACCCCGTCTCTACTAAAAGTACAAAAATTAGCCAGGCATGGTGGTGTGCAACTGTAATTCCAGCTACTTAGGAGGCTGAGGCAGGAGAATCACTTGAATCTGGGAGGCAGAGTTTTCAGTGGGCCAAGATGACACTAGTGCACTCCAGTCTGCGTGACAGAGCAAGACTCTGTCTCAAAAGAAAAAAAAAAAGTATGGCGATAACCGCAATTACCTTTGCACCAACCTAAAATATATGTATAGACTGTGGATTAGGTGGGGGTAGGGAGAAAATATACCAAAATATAAACGGTGTTGTCTCTGGGTATGACTAGGTGATTTTTACTCATTTTGTGTTTGCTTTTCTGTGTTTTATACATTTTTAAAGATTTTGTTTGCACAATGTATCATTCTTTAGTAAAGGCAGGGTAGGGACGTTTATTTTTTTTAAGTAGGTAGGCCAAAAGAAAGAAAAATACAAGTAGAAAGCTAAGAATGAGGCTTATTCCAAAAGTGAACACCATACAAACCTAAATAAGCAAGTCACAAATTTGACTCTGAGCTTTCCAGCAATTAACACAGAAAGGGAATCAGGACAGGCTATCTAACTCACACTGTCCAGGAACAACATGGCTTTTCCTGATACAGAGAAGCAGGAGGACATTCTGCAATGTAAGGAATAACATCCTCAACAAGATCCTGTCATCGAGGTGACTTTCCTGGAGTTGGTTTGGAATAGAGCAGGCTCTAAATTAGATTACCATGTTTGCCATCCTTATCATTACTATTATCATTACTATTATTATTATTTTATTATTATTTGATACGGGCAGTGTCTCACTATATCGCCCGGGCTGGTCTTGAACTCCTGGCCTCAAGAAATCTTCCTGCCTTGGCCTCCCAAAGTGCTGAGGTTACAGGCAGAAGCCACCATACCACCTGGCCTCCCTGCCTTTCTTCTAAGGATAGCTTTAGGCAAAGTATTTAATTCCTCACTAAGTACCTCTATTCAATAGTGGTGAATTAATTACTTCATATCTAAATAACTAGCGATTATTAATAGCTGCAATGAGTAATTATAGTGATTAATCCATCCTAGCCTCAGGCTGGCTTCTCAGAATCAGTTGCCTCTCCCAAATTGCCAGGAGCACCATTCTTGAGGAGTGGTCTCCTAAGCCTTGCACTGCAGTGGGGCCAAGAGGCAACTCAGTGACTCACCTACTTTTTCACTTCTGGGTCATCCAGGTGTGCAAAGGCAAGAAGCCAGAAAGACTTGATTATTTAAACTATCTCCTATCTAAAGGCCAAAGTGCCCAATAAAACCAAATTAGTAATTTTTTTTCATACACAGGGGCTCCTGGAATGGACCCATAGAGAAAAGGAGGCAAAAGGCTGCAGAAAGGGATTTGGTCTCCAATAAAATTCCCCTCTCTGGATTCCCAGGCCTTCTCTAATGGAAGCATTTGGAGTCTGAGTTCTTATGACACCTGCCCGTAGGTATGCCTGACACTGCACTAGGTGCTGGGCTACAAAAGTGAATGTAGGCAGGTGAGAGAAGTTCCCACTGTGGGGACTACTGGATAAGCAGATCATCTCAGTATCATAGTTAGAGACGGCACAAGAAACTAGGGGAACATAAAGAGATTCTCAAGGGTCAGGGAAGGCCTCCTGGAGAAGATGATATTTAATCTGGGTCTTGAAGGAACATATGGTTCAGTAGAACTGAGAAAAAGTTACAGGTCATTTAAAAGAACCAAAGACACACTCTATTCTGGGAACTACAATCATCTCCTTATTACCAGAGCATAAAGTTCCAAATGGGATGGAGGTGAAGCAAAAGAGGCAAGTTGAGGCCAAATCATGGAGGGCCACGGATGTAGCACTACAGAAACAGTCTTTGATCCTTTAGGCCTGGCCCAGACCAGGCAGATGCTGTGAATTAATGCACTGGCCCAGGGACAAGAGAAGACTGTGGGGACTGTGGCAAACTGGAGTGCACTTGAGTCAGTACTCGTATTGCCAGATCTTTCCATTGTTTAAGAGAGGCCAAAATCCAGATCCCTATGTACAACTCTCCCTCAAGGGAAACATTGGTGATTAATTCAAATTTAAAACACAGAGTTATAACCAGCAAGGGGAAGGCCCCAATACTGTGTCCGTGAGCCTGATTTAACCTGCGGGCCAGATTTGGCCTATAGGTTACCATGTTGCCACTTCTGACTTAGAAAGTAAAAACTTAAATGTAAATGTCAAAACTATAAAAACCCTAGAAGAAAATCTAGGCAATACCATTCAGAACATAGGCACAGGCAAAGATTTCAAGACAAAAATGCCAAAAGCAATAGCGACAAAAGCAAATATTGACAAATGGGATCTAATTAAACTAAAGAGCTTCTGCTCAGCAAAAGAAACTATCATCAGAGTGAATAGGCAGCCTACAGAATGGGAGAAAATGTTTGCAATCTGTCCATCTGACAAAGGTCTAGTATCCAGAGTTTACAAAGAACTTAAACAAATTTACAAGAAGAAAAAAAATTAAAGAGTGGACAAAGGGTACGAATGGACACTGCTCAGGAGAAGACATTCATGCAGCCAACAAACATATGAAAAAAAGCTCAGCATCACTGATCATTAGAGAAATGCAAATCAAAACCACAATGAGATACCATCTCACACAGTCAGAATGGCAATTATTAAAAAGTCAGGAAACAACAGATGCTGGCAAGGTTGCAGAGAAAAAGGAAAGCTTTTACACTGTTGGTGGGAGTGTACATTAGTTCCACCATTGTGGAAGATGGTGTGGCAATTCCTCAAAGACCAAGAGACAGAAATACCATATGACCGAGCAATCCCATTATTGGGCATGTACCCAAAGGAATATGTATCATTCTAATATAAAGATACATGCATGCGTATGTTCGTTACAGCACTATTCACAATAGCAAAGAGATGAAATTAACCCAAATGTTCATCAATAACATGATGGACAAAGAAAATGTGGTAAATATACACCATAGAATACTATGCAGCCATTTAACGGAATGAGATCATGTCCTTTGCAGGGACATGGATGGAGCTGGAAGCCATTATTTTCAGCAAACTAACACAGGAACAGAAAACCAAACACCACATGTTCTCACTTATAAGTGGGAGCTGAATGATGAGAACACATGGAGACAGGGAGGGAAACAACACACTGAGGCCTGTCGGGGATTGGGGGGAGGGAGAGCATCAGGAAGAATAGACACTGTACTTAAGCATGTGGAGAACCACAGGGGACAAGTATGTGAGAGTAAGGACTTGTCTAATTCATCTTGCATCGTCAGCCATCACCTATGACGGAATCATATGGAATCAATGAGCATTTTAATGAATTGATTAGTTTATTAATGATTTGGTGGCTAAAGACCAAGCTTCAAGTCCTGGCTTGGCTACTCATTAACTGGGTAACACAGGTCAAGAAACTTGATGTTTCAGAGCCTTAGTTTCCCACTCTGTAAATTGGGGATAATAATGCCCACTGTGTCTACCCCATTGGCTCAAAATCCAAATGCAGAAATGCCCATAAGGAAGAGCTTTATGAACTCACAAGTGCCCTATAGGATGGACTGGGATGATTACAATTGCTTTGCCAAAGCTGGGTATCTTTAAGAGTAGTTTTTCTTGTTTTTTTTTTGAGAAGGAGTCTCGCTCTGTCACCCAGGCTGGAGTGCAGTGGCTCAGTCTCGGCTCACTGCAAGCTCCACTTCCCAGGTTCAATCCATTCTCCTGCCTCAGCCTCCCAAGTAGCTGGGACTACAGGTGCCCGCCATCACTCCTGGCTAATTTTTTGTATTTTTAGTAGAGACAGGGTTTCACTGTGTTCATCAGGATGGTCTCGATCTCCTGACCTCGTGATCTGCCTGTCTCGGCCTCCGAAAGTGCTGGGATTACAGGCATGAGCCACTGCGCCCGGCCAAAAGTAGTATTCTTAGGTATGCAGAAAACAAGAGAGAAAATGTTCAGAATTAGATACCTTTAAGGCGGCCTTCCAAGCTTTGACAGGTTCCCACCTCATTGCAAGAATTGTGGCACTCAATGCCAAGGCTTCAATCCCATGCCAATGAACAACTGTAAGGCAAAGGAATCCTTCCACAAACCGCTCCATCAGCTATGTATGTGCTGTGAACTGTAATTCCAATTACACAGAAGCACTTTGAGTCAGACTTTCTATAAGCACAGTGCTCTGTAGACCCTTTGCACATACCATTCCCTCTGCCCATAACACTCCTTCTTAGCTTTTACGTCTCAGCTTCAGCTCCTTAGCATTCTTATAAAAACAGTTTTGGAACTCATGAATCACATGAGAGATCTAAGAGACCCCAGAGATTCCAGACCTCCGCTGACTAAGCTATTACTTAGCAACCATTTCTTATGTTTCTCTCTTCTCTCTCACTGAAACTAAAAGTTCACTCTTTTTTTTTTTTTTTTTAAGACGAAGTCTGGCTCTGTCGCCCAGACTGGAGTGCAGTGGCGCTATCTCAGCTCGCTGCAACCTCCGCCTCCGAGGTTCAAGTGATTCTTCTGCCTCAGCCTCTTGAGTAGCTGGGATTACAGGCGCACGCCACCATACCCGGCTAATTTTTGTATTTTTAGTATTCACCAGGTTGGTCAGGCTGGTCTCGAACTCCTGACCTTGTGATCCGCCTGCCACGGCCTCCCAAAGTGCTGAGATTACAGGCATGAGCCACTGCGCCCTGCCAAAATTCACTCTTTAAGTAATAACAACTACATAGAATAATTGAGCTAAACCCTTCCGTAACCCCAAAAGTACCATAGGCAGCAGACTTCTAACCACTTCAAAAGAATTTACTGTTGACCAGGTGCAATGTCTCACACTTGTAATCACAGTACTTTTGGGAGCCTGAGATGGGAGCTTCACTCAATGTCAGAGGTTAAATACTAGCCTGGGCAACATAGTGAGACCTCAACTCTACCAAAAATTTTAAAAATTAGCCAGGCATGATGGCGTGCATCTATAGTTCCAGCTATTCAGGAGGCTGAGGTGGGAGGATCAGTTAAGCCCAGGATTTTGAGGCTGCAGTGGGCTATGATCACATTACTGCATCCCAGTCTAGGCGACAGAGCCAGACCCCATCTCAAAAAAAAAAAAAAAAAAAAAAAAAAAAGAGAGAAGAAAAAGAAATAATTTACTACTAATTTTAGTCAAGTAATTAATTAGCAGTGTTTTTTCCTAATCTTTCCCTTTTTTCTTTCCCTTCCCATAATATTTTTTTAAAATCCCTGGCAACATGTCATTTACCCTTTAACACTTCTGTATAAATCTCTAAAGCACAAGGACACTTTCCTATAAAACTGCAGTACCATTCTCACACTTAGAAAATTAACAATAGAGGTAATTATTCTAATTATTTAATACCAGCTAGCCAGTTATATTCAAATGTCCCCAACTGTCCCAAAAGTGTCTTTTTACAATTAAATTTTCCACATATTGCACTTGATGATTATTTCTCTTTCATCTGATGAAAGTTCCCCCTTCCTTTTCTTTTTTTCATGCTGTTTACTTGTTGAGACACACACACACACACACACACACACACACACACAAAGTCAGCTATCCTACCTCCTGAATATATCTAATTGTTTCCAAAGTGCGGAACTGTTACACTTGTTAACTCTCCCTCCTGGTTGGCTCCAGAGGCTTGATTAGGCTTCACTGTTTTTGACAATCATATGTCATACTTGGGTTGTATGTTTCACATCTTGCATCTCGTCAGGAGTTATCTAAGGTCTGGTTGTACCAAGAAAAGGCTTGTGCTTTTTCATTGTTACGTGCATTATCTCATTTAATCCTCTCAGCAACTCCAAGAGGTATGTGTGGAGTCCTAATTAGGGACAGGGAGTTGGGCTGCCAGAACATAGGGAAAGCAAAAAGAGAAAGCAGATAAGCTATAAGTCTGTCTTTCTTCATGATCTGAGACACATAACCCCCCTGCACAAATGACTCGCAATCTTCCTGAGCCCGGCTATCACCAGACCCTTGGCTGAAAGAAAAATGCAAGTTAGCTCACTGCAACCTTGTCATTATCAGTACTGCACAAAGCCCTCTTCAGCACATAGTACAAGCAACACCCTATAAAAGCCCTAGCAAGCCTTTGTCTCTCTGCAGTCGGCTGTTCTTTTGCTGACCTGCCCATTGCTTCCTTGCAACATATTTTCATACTTTCTCTAATCTGCCTTTCTTTAACTGCGACTGTCTTGGTAAATAAATTATTCTTATCACCCATGCAATGCTGGCCCCATGACAGTATGTTCTAAAATTTATCCCATTTTATGCTTGAGAAAACTGAGGTACAAAGCAGTTACCTGCTTGGCCCAAGTTTACACATCTAGTACGTAGCTCTGTGACTGGGGAGCCTTAGATGTGCCTCAGAAAGGGGCGGGGTGGGGTTTCTATTTGCCCCTCTCTAAGGACCCCATATCTTAGGCAGTTGATCCATCTTTTTATCTTCCACAGCCTCAAAGCCATTCACATACTAAAAAACCTCACCTACTCCCAGCTTGAGGGTCTTACATGAAGGCCTGGTAGAGAGAATACTTCCTTTCACATACCTGTAGTGAAGAGAGAACCAATTTTTTGCACCATCAAACAAGATATATATGTATGTACATATGTGTGTGTATATATACATATTTGTAACCCCCCAAATCAATACTGTAGCACTTCTGTGATTATTCAGACCTGCGCAAAGAGGGGGGAAATTTGAGTCACCTAATGTGCGTGTTCCCAGGTCGAATATTTGTTTCAGCCCTCGGACTATAAACAGGGGTCCTTTTCTAGGTCTATCTAGCACCAGGTTTTTCACATTTGTGTGCTTTTAGTTGGTGATTTTGCTGTTTAAAACAGCCCCCAACCATAGTTCTCTTGTGTTCCTAAGCAGAAGAAGGCTGTGACGTGCCTTGCGGAGAAAATACGTGTGTTAGATAAATTTTGTGCAGATATAAGTTATGGTGTTTGTGAGTTCAATGTTAAAAATGAATCAGCACTGTGTATTAAATAAGGTGTCTTTAAACAAAAACATACATAAAACAAGGTTATGTGTTGATCAGTGAATAATCATGTTGTGACCACAGGTTTGCAGGAACTTAACACTAAGTTTCCCCTGGGGTCAATGATTTACTATTTACTAATTCAGTATTTGCTACAACTTTAAAGAATATAGCTACCATGAATAATATAATTGACTATAAGTATGTGTGGGTATATGTGTACATAAAATAGATATATATTTTTTTCTTTGTGGTAATCTTTTTCTTAATTGCTATCTGACAACAGAGAACCTATATATATGTGTGTGTGTGTATGTATCTATATACACTCACCTTAGTGTTTTTCTATTTTTAGTTCCCTCATATCTGATTAAGTTCATTTTCTAATTAAATATTTTGAATCAGACCTTTACAAAATTGCAATGAGGGGGAAAAAATGCACTGAGCACATGATGAGGGGTGGGAGTTTAAAAATACGTATATCAGATTTTGTTTTTTCTGCTCCAATCAATTTAGGATAAACTTTTCCACTGAAGCACATCCTGGTACTGCCGACCTATCTGAGGTAAGTGGACTTTGGGGAGTAGGATCAAATCTGCTCCCAGTTTAGTATTATTCAGAGCTGAAGTATTTATAATTTTTGTGTTGCTGAATCATTATAAGGTATCCGAGTAAAAGAAAATCAATTCCTGAAGTATTTATGCCTCTGTGGTTTTGGGGGGAAATTCAACTAACAATTTTCATTTATTATAATTAGGCTTTCAGCCTTCACTGGTGTCTGTAGCCCTAATGTAAGTAATTTCATATTTACTCAGGGTCTTCCTTTTAATAAGGAAAGCTGGGTTCCCATCAGGGAATTCTGAATATTCTTGTAATCTCACTGCTAAAGGATAGAGTTAAAAAGTTCTTTTAGAAAGCAATAACACAGTGTCCCCCTTCCCTAAGACATACAGTGCTAGCTTTATAGTGTTTTCATAAGGGAGAGCCTTTACAACATAGCACTCATTCCAATGTTTCCATATTTAGAGCAATTTTTCATTTTGTTTTGGCTATTTAAATTTTTTCTTGTTAAACATGTTTACAAAAATGTAGAAAATGACTTTGATGAAAACCATGATCTGAAACACAGCTCTTTAAAAGCCAGAAAAATCACACCTTGTAACCCTTTAAATCCAAGTATTGTTTTCTAGCTGAAAGTTCTGAATCCCACTTTGTATACACCTTGACTGATTGAAATTTTGAAAATAAATATCATAAGACTGAAATGACCTTGGGCAGCCAACCTAAGGGTGTTTACCAATGGTTTTCAAACAACCAGTTTGAAAAGTTTTACAACCATAATCTTAATTTCTGAAGTTAAATGTCCAAGGCATGTAATGGAGGAATACATTTAGGAATTTTCCTTTTGCGGTCCTTATTTACCAAGTATCCACGGACAAATACAAGTTTGTCTTTAAAAAAAAAAAAAAAGGGGGAGGTGGAGAAAAAAAAAATGCCCCAAAAAAGGCATCTTGGTGTAGATTTTCTAAATAAAAAGAAGATTGGCTACCCTAACTCCCTGTTGTTTTCCTGTGGCCATGAAAGCTGAAAAATTAGTTATCTTGAGACACCTATTTCTAAGACCTAATTCTTCCCAGCATACCACAGGAATGATTTCTTGGACGTGAGAAGAGAGAACACCTCCTTTTCAATCCTCCCCTTCGATTTCCAATAGAAGTATTTGTTTGAACAACAAAGCAACATGGGGGCCAGCCCCAGTGGCTCACACCGGGAACCCCAACACTTTGGGAGGCCAAGGTGGGAGGATCGCTTGAGCCCAGGAGTTCAAGACCAGCCTGGGCCACATAGACAAGACTCTATTGGCAACATAAACAATTGTCAACATAGCCAAGACCCTATTCCTCTATTTTAAAGAAACAAAAACAAAAACACAAAGCAATGTGGGCATGATTGTAAAACCACAGCCATTACCCCTCCTCCCTTAAACAGGACTCTTCAGGCATCAGTGTGCCCAGCCCCAGAGGATAAACTGATTCGTCTAAGTCAGTTTTGACTTTCCCATTTCTTTTTGCCAGTCATTGGTCTAAGACAATAGTTCTCAACTTCAGGCAATTTTACACACACACACACACACACACACACACACACACACACACACACACATATTTGACAATGTCTGGAAACATTTTTGGTTGTCCTAACTGGGACTGTGTTCTCGGCATCTAATGAGTGGAGGCCAGGGATGCTGCTAAGCGTCCTGTGATGCTGAGGATAGCCTCACACAACAAATAATTACCTGGGCCAAAACGTCAATGAGGCTGAGGTGGAGAAACCTCAGCTTAGGGGTTGACATGTAACACACTTCTGGGCAATGAAATGTGACAGAAAAGAGGTAGGGGGAACTTCCAGAAAGTATTTTTCCTCCTTAAAAAGAGGAAATATTTTTGCCTTCCCTCCCTCTTTTCTTCTTGGATACCGAGAATGAAGATGTGATGCTTGGAACTACTGCAGCCACCTTGGGACCATGAGGGAAGTCAACACCAACATGCTGAGGATCTTCGAGCTGCTGCACCAACCTAAAACCATCTCTCTGCAGACTTCTTGTTGCATTAGAAAGTTAATTGTCTTTACTTTTAAAATGATTGTTAGTTGGCATTTTTGTTACCTATTGTCAAGAGCCTCATAATTATTACATCTAACTAAATTATATGCCATCTACTGTGGCATATAATTTTCTTCCAAAAGATCCACATTAGGTTGACCAGAAAACAGCAAAACTTTTCTGAGATTCAGATGTTGTTCAATGAGCTGGGCTCAGTCACTAGCTAAGTGACTTTCTTCTTTCACAAAGCCATTTCATAACAAGTGAATTCAATCCCTGCCTCTGAAGAATGACAAATGACTATATATGGGTCTTCAGTGTGACTCATGAAGACTGAAAGTTGTGAAGCCATGCTGTCCTAGTTTAAATCCAAGCTATGACACCTCACAGTTATGTGATCCTGGGTGAATTTACTGCTCTGCTTCAGTTTCTTTATCTATAAAATGGAGATAATAATGGTGATATGGTTTGGCTGTGTCTCCATTCAAATCTCAACTTGAATTTTTTTTTTTTTTTTGAGACTGAGTTTCACTTTTGTCACCCAGGCTGGAGTGCAATAGCGAGGTCTCAGCTCACTGCAACCTCTGCCTCCCTGGTTCAAGCAATTCTCCTCCCTCAGCCTCCCAAGTTGCTGGCATTACAGGCACCTGACACCACACCTGGCTGATTTTTTTTTTTTTTTTTTTTTTTCAGTAGAGACAGGGTTTCATCCTGTTGGCCAGGCTGGTCTTGAACTCCTGACCTCAGGTGATTTGCCTACCTTGGTCTCCCAAAGTGCTGGGATTACAGGCATGAGGCACCACGCCAGCCTTCAACTTGAATGTGTCTCCCAGAATTCCCACATGTTGTGGGAGAGACCCAGAGGGAAGTAATTGAATCATGAGGGCCAGTCTTTCCCTTGCTGTTCTCATGATAGTGAATAAGTCTCACTATCTGATGGGATCTGATGGGTTTATCAGGGGTTTCCGCTTTTGCTTCCTCCTCATTTTCTCTTGCTGCTGCCATGTAAGAAGTGTGTTTGGCCTTCCCCCATAATTCTGAGGCTTCCCCAGCCATGTGGAACTATAAATCCAATTAAACCTCCTTTTCTTCCCAGTCTCAGGTATGTCTTTATCAGCAGCATGAAAACGAACTAATACAGTAAATTGGTACCAGTAGAGTGGGATGTTGCTGAAAAGATACCCAAAAATGTGGAAGTGACTTTGGAACTGTGTAACAGGCAGAGGTTGGAACAGTTTGGAGGGCTCAGAAGAAGACAGGAAAATATGGGAAAGTTTGGAACCTCCAAGATACTTGTTGAATGGCTTTGACAAAAATGCTGATAGTGATGTGAACAATAAAGTCCAGGCTGAGGTGGTCTCAGATGGAGATGAGAAACTTGTTGGGAACTGGAGCAAAGGTGACTCTTGTTATGTTTTAGCAAAGAGACTGGTGGGATTTTGCTCCTGCCCCAGAGATTTATGGAACTTTGAACTTGAGAGAGATGATTTAAGTTATCTGGTGGAAGAAATTTCTAAGCAACAAAGCATTCAAAATGTGACTTGGGTGCTGTTAAAAGCATTATGTTTTAAAAGGGAAGCCAAGCATAGAAGTTCAGAAAATTTGCAGCCTGACGATGTAGTGGAAAAGAAAAATCTATTTTCTGGGGAGAAATTCAAGCCAGCTGCAGAAATTTGCATGAGTAGCAAGGAGCCTAATGTTAATCCACAAGACCACCACAAGACCATATGTCTCCAGGCCATGTCAGAGACCTTCATGGCAGCCCCTCCCATCACAGGCCTGGAGGCCCAGGAGGAAAAAGCGGTTTTGTAGGCTGGGCCCAAGGTCCCCGTGCTGTGTGCAGCCTGTGCAGCCTAGGGCACTAGCCCTAGGCTCAGGCTGTGGCTGCAGAGTGTGCAAGCCCCAGGCCTTGTTAGCTTCCATGAGATGTTGAGCCTGCAGGTGCACAGAAGTCAAGAACTGAGGTTTGGGAACCTCCACCTAGATTTCAGAAGATGTATGGAAATGCCTGGATGCCCAGGCAAAAGTTTGCTGCAGGGGCAGGGCCCTCATGGAGAACCTCTGCTAGGGCAGTGCAGAAGGCAAATGTAGGGTAGGAGCCCCCACACAAAGTCCCTACTAGGCCACTGCCTAGTGGAGCTGTGAGACAAGGGCCTCTGTCCTCCAGACCCCAGAATGGTAGATCCACCAACAGCCTGCACTGTGAGCCTGGAAAAGCCACAGACACTCAATGCCAGCCCATGAAAGCAGCCAGGAGAGAGGCTGTACCCTGCAAAGCCACAGGGGCAGAGCTGCCCACGACTATGGGAACCCACCTCTTGTATCAGCATGACCTGGTGTGAGACCTGGAGTCAAAGAAGATCATTTTGGAGCTTTAAAATTTGACTGCCCTGCTGGATTTCGGACTTGCATGGGCCCTGTAATTCCTTTGTTTTGGCCAAATTCTCTCATTTGAAATGGCTGTATTTACCCAATACCTGTTACTCCCATTGTATCTAGGAAGTAACTAGCTTGCTTTTGATTTTACAGGCTCATAGGCAGGAGGGACTTGCCTCATCTCAGATGAGACTTTGGACTGTGGACTTTTGGGCTAATGCTGAAACGAGTTAAGACTTTGGGGGACTGTTAGGAAGGCATGATTGGTTTTGAAATGTGAGGACATGAGATTTGGAGGGGCCAGGGGCAGAATGATATGGCTCGGCTGTGTCCCCATTCAAATCTTAACTTGAATTGTATCTCCCAGAATTCCCACGTGTTGTGGGAGGGACCCAGAGGGAGGTAATTGAATCATGGGGGCCAGTCTTTCCCATGCTGTTCTCGTGATAGTGAATAAGTCTCACAAGATCTGATGGGTTTGTCAGGGGTTTCTGTTTTTGCTTCCTCCTCATTTTCTCTTGCCGCCGACATGTAAGAAGTGCCCTTCACCTTCCGCCATGATTCTGAGGCCTCCCCAGCCTAAGAATGTGGAACTGTAAGTCCAATTAAACCTCTTTTTCTTCCCAGTCTCAGTTATGTCTTTATCAACAGCATGACAAGGGACTAACACAAATGGTGTCCTTAGAGGTCAATGAGTTGTCACATGAAAAATGCTTAACACAGCATCTCACACATAGTAAGCACTATGTTCATATTATAATTGTCCTTGTTATTACTAAGTATTACATCTGAGAATGCCAAGTGTCTGATGAACAATTTTTTAAAAATCTTTTTGTAGAAATAGGGTCTTGCCATGTTGACCAGGCTGGTCTTGAACTCATGACCTCGAGTGATTCTCCTGCCTCGGCTTCCTAAAGTGCTAGGATTACAGGCATGAGCCACCATGCCTGGCCAAACAATTTTAATATCTAAATCTTACCCGAACACCTGACCATCCTTCAGAGGTGATAGCAACAGCTGAGTGGGCATTTTATGTGAGCTAGTGATAGGGGAATGAATTAGCAATACTACCTTTATCCATTCTTACTAAATTCCACCATTGTTTAGGGACATAACCAGGTGGCTTGAACTCATTTTTCCCAGAACAACAGTGGCATGATGCCAGCAGGCCCACTGTAGGTGTGTCATTGATAGAGGAGCTAATTCCATAAGAAACATGCCTCTAGTCTTCCAGTATTCATGATTTCTTCACATGGTTACGTGTGGATCCAGATGGTCTGTCTAGCATCCTGTATGCCTCTGCTTCACATTAGATCTTAACTTTATCAAACCAATACCAGGAAAGATATCATGAAGTTCTCAGTGTCCACATATTCACTGGATAGAGAAGCCTTCCTCAGAGCCTGCCGTCTTCCTCTTTGTCTTTAAAACCTCATCTGTTGTCTGAACATCTGTATGCAGCTTTGACATTAGGCATTTGGGGATTTGAGTTGATTTCTGAAGCTAAATATCCAGTGGGACCTAGGTGAGTTATTTCATGTCACTACATTTCCTCATCCCTAAAATGCAGCCCTCTTTTACAGAATCAAATTCTTTTTTTTTTTTTTTTTTTTTTTTTTTGAGACGGAGTCTTACTCTGTCGCCCAGGCTGCAGTGCAGTGTCATGATCTTGGCTCACTGCAGCCTCTGCCTCCCAGTTTCAAGTGATTCTCCTGCCTCAGCCTCCTGAGTAGCTGGGATTACAGGCATGCACAACCATTCCTGACTAATTTTTGTATTTTTAGTAGAGATGGGGTTTCACCATGTTGGCCATGCTAGTCTCGAATTCCTGACCTCAGGTGATCTGGTCACCTTGGCCTCCCAAAGCGTTGAGATTACAGCTGTGAGCCACCATAACCAGCCTATAGAATCAAATTCTGTCTGGTTCTCTTCCATTCCTATTCAGTTATTTAGTAATAAAATCAATGTTCCAGCACATTTCAAGGCTTCATGCAAGTGGATTGCACTGACCTACACCAGTCCTCAGCCAAATTTTATGCTCCCTTTTCATAAATACCTGAGTAATATTTAAACCCAAGAAGGCAGGGAAAAAGCAACAGAGACCCAAAGGGAGTCAGCCAAGAACCTACGTGAGTTGTGTATTCGGAGTGGTGCTCCTACCATCCTGGAGCATAAATCTTAAACTGCGGATCTGTTCTTTTTTGTAGACTCCACACCGGACAGCTTGACAACCACTTGAATGTCCAGGTCTCGCTAGGCAAAAGTAGTCCAATGCACAATGAGGTGTCCTGTCTTGTGTAATGTTCAAGAGCTTGGCACCAGCATGTCTATTTTCACCCTTCCTGGAAGAAATCAACCCTTTTCCCCATCTGCCACTCTCAGTCTCAGGCAACAGGCTGCACACTTACCCTAGTCTTGACAAAAATGTTAGCAAGAAGTGCGATCTTGAAGTCATTCCTTTCCATCGGCCTGTCCTCTTTTCACTGTTTCTCCAAATACATTATCCATGTGGCCCTGAAAAGTGGAGCCTGCAGCAGGACTTTGGATGGTACCTAGATAACCTTTTCAGTATGAAGTTCCTTTTCAGATTAAACATTTCAGATTTTTTAAGGTGAAAAAAATAATTATAGTGATACAGATGAGTTTTCTTTTCTTTTTTTTTTTTTCTTTTTAGAGATGAGATCTTGCTCTGTCACCGAGGCTGAAGTGCAGTGGGACAATCAGGGCTCACTGCAGCCTCGACCTCCTGGGCTCAAGTGATCTCCCCACCTCAGCCTCCCAAGTAGTTGGAACTACAGGTGTGTGCCACCATACCCAGCAAATTTTTTATTCTTTTTTTTTTTTTTTTTTTTGTAGAGACGGGGTCTTGCCATATTGCCTGGGCTGGTCTCAAACTTCTAGCCTCAAGCAATCCTCCCTGCTTAGCCTCTCAAAGCACTGGGATTACAGGCACGAGCCACCAAACCTTGCTGAATTTTATTTTTTTTATCGTGAGTTAATTCCAGTAAAAACAATGTAATCTGAAGTACCTTTCCTAGTAGCCAGAATCGATGGAGTGCTGGGATGTTCCGGGTAGAGCTGGCAGGGCTTGTGTAAGCACCCTCCTCACATCCCTCCATGGTGGATAGTACTATTCTCACTTCACAGATGAGGAAAGTGAGGCTCAGAGACAGTGAAGCAACTTGCTCAGTTATTGTGTCAGAGCTGCCTTCGACTCTGCTACTCTGCTCTTTTTTTTTTTTTTTTTTTTTAATGAAATGGAGTTCTGCACTGTGGCCCAGCCTGGAACATGGTGGCACAATCTCGACTCACTGCAACCTCTGCCTCCCGGGTTCAAGTGATTCACCTGCCTCAGCCTCTCAAGTTGCTAGAATTATACCACCACACCCAGCTAATTTTTTTTTTTTCTGTATTTTTAGTAAAGTTGGGTTTCACCATGTTGGCCAGACTGGTCTCTAACTCCCGACCTCAAGTGATCCACTCACCTCAGCCTCTTAAAGTGCTGGGAGTGTAGGCATGAGCCACTGCGCCCAGCCTATTCTGCTCTATTGATACACTCACTTTAGATTGTTAATCATTGAAATGAAGCTGCCAAGCAATGGAATTAGGACTCAGCGGGTCTGTTGTTGGCCCGGGAATCTGTATATTTACCTTATCTCAGCAGGTGCTGCTGCACCTCTCTAGGGAGTTGTGTGAGAACCTCCAAACCAGATCATCTTCACAGTTGCCTCCAGATGGAAAAGACGGCAGCAAACATCATCTATGGAGCACAGTGAGCCCTGGACACTAAACTGGGCATGTACTGGGCATAAACTCGTCCTTTCCTGTCCAGTCACAGTCTCCCCCTTTTCCTTCCAGGAAAAGCCCCAGATCCTTCTGGCCTCCACCGAGCAATCCTTCTCTAGAGAAGCCAGGATTCAGCGGAAATTCAGCAACGGTGAGCGCTTGACTTATTCCCCTAGGGATATGGCGCATTAGTCACCCCATAAACATTTCATTTTATTTAGCCATATTTTATAAGCTGGCACATTATCAGAGCTGTCTCTCTCTGTTGCCCCAAGTGCCACTGTTTGAAAGTACCCATAAGACCTCTTAATGTTATGTCCCTCTTGGCTTCTGATAAAACATGGGCATATACAGCAAAAGAAACCAGGAAAGGCAGATGCTGAGTTAGCCAAGAGTGCTTGCAGAAACCCCTTGAAGAAGGAAATACGTGTGTCATTCAAGTGCGGTGTAATTTTCAAAGGATGTTACCCTAATGACCTGCATAGAAGTGCCTGGGGACCCTGTTGACCACACACATGCACAGACACACCCACACACGTGCACTCGAGAGAGGGTGATTCTGTCAGTCTGGGCTAGGGCCCTGGAATTAGCATTTTAACGTTTCATTGCAATATTAATGTACAGAAAAGTACAAAAAGTAGACACCTCAATTAATTTTCACACCCATGCAACCAGAACCCAGATCAAGAAACAACACTGCCAGCACCCTAGAAGTCTCTTTTTTTCCCTTTGTGACTACTTCTCTCCAACAGTTACTGTTTTGCTTTTTTTGTTTGTTTTTGTAGTTTTTTTTTTTTTTTTTTTGAGACAGAGTCTCGCTCTGTCACCCAGGCTGGAGTGCAGTGGCACGGCGCGATCTCCACTCACTGCAACCTCCGCCTCCCGGTTCAAGCGATTCTCCTGCCTCAGCCTCCCGAGTAACTGGGATTACAGGTGTGTGCCACCATGCCCAGCTAATTTTTGTATTTTTAGTAGAGACGGGGTTTCACCATGTTGGCCAGGATGGTCTCAAATTCCTGACCTCATGATCCGCCTGCCTTGGCTTTCCAAAGTGTTGCGATTACAGGCGTGAGCCACCGCGCCCGACCCCAACAGTTACTATTATTCTAATTTATAACCCATGCATTAGGTTTTACCAATTTCTGTATTTATAGAAATGGAAATATATATTGTATACCCTTTGATGTCTTACTTATTTTGCTTGACCTTGTATTTGTGAAATTCATCTATGTTGCTGCCTACAGTTACAATTTATTCTTTTTCAGTGCTGCATAGATTTTTTATTGTGAATATAATGCAATTTGTAAATTTATTCTAAGACTGCTAATGGGCAATTGGATAGATTTCAGTTTGCAGCTATTGTGAATAGTGCTGCTATGATCATCCTAGTACATGTCTTTTGATAAATAAATGTACACTGTTCTATTTCTAGGGATGGAATTGCCGGGGGAAATCATCATTTTTAACAAGCACCTCAGGAAATGCTGACTCATGCTGACATTTAACGACCACACAAATAGACAAACAAGTAAGTTACCATTTACCAAGATTATTAATCAGGCTTGGCTTACACATCAATACAGGAGATATAAATTGTGTCCACAAAACCCTTACAGTCTTATTGAGAAAACAAAACTTAGACTCACTAAGTATATATTGAAGAAAACATTGTACACAAAATAACTCAGAGAGGCAGTCCAAATATTCTTGTCTAGAACAATATACACATATATAGAACAAAGTTGCAAAGTAACTTCCTATAGGAAAGACACTCGTTATGTTTCGTTTAGTTTGGCATGTATAATGGAGGGTTTTGTTTGTTTTTTGTTTTGTTTTGTTATTTTTGAGAGCGAGTCTTCCTCTGTCACCCAGGCTGGAGTGTGGCGGAGCGATCACAGTTCACTGAAGCCTCAACCTCCCAGGCTCAAGCTATCCATCCACTGCGGCACCCGCCCTTGCCCCCTCCCCAAGTAGCTGGAACTACAGGCGCATGACACCATGCCTGACTAATTTTTCTATATTTGTAGAGATGGGGCTTTGCTCAGGCTGGTCTGAAACTCCTGGGCTGAAGCGATCCACCTGCCTTGGTCTCCCAAAGTGCTGGGATTACAGGCATGAAACACCGCACCCAACGATGTTTCAAAAATCAAATGATGTCACTTAAAGTCTTTGTTTTTTGTGTCTCTTGAAAAATTAAGCTCTGGCAACACTGGGTCCTCATTCCTGAATGGCAGTGATTGGCTGGAGCTGAGCAACAGCTGTCTCTTTAAATGGGACATGTGGTCTCCAGGGCACCAGACCCCCACCAATCCTTGTTGTCTTACCCTGGCCTCCTTCCCTCATTTGCTGCTTGATTCTTGTGGGCATTTGGCTTTCTAGTCCCTGGTCTAGGGAATTACATTCTTTACACATTTTCCTGTAGGATACTTGAGTCCTCACAAGAACCCTGCAGGTCCTCCGGGGCCTAGTAAGATTGTGCCCGTTTAGGGGCTGAGGAAATTGAGGCTTCAAGAGTGAACAAAGTGGCATAACTAGTAAATGGCGGTTTTCTATTTCCTAACCCAGAGGGCTATTTGGAGAAATATTTTTAAATCGTGTATGTGTTTTTTTATGTTAAGTATCAACTGAAATAAATCAAGATAAGCGCAACAGGATGTTCATAATAAAGTTCAGTGAATTTTTTCTTTTTTTGAGGTATCAGTAAGGGAAAAGCTCTGTGGACTAAAGTGGTCACGGACACATTTCCCCCAAGGATGCAGGATTTCACCTGAGCTGTGACAGATGATCGGGAAGAGGAAGAGGGCGATAGCATTCCAAACAGGGGCTCAGCTGGAGCAAAGACAAGGTATGAGAAATAGGCAGGTCTGAGGTGGAGATGCACAAGACGGAGGCTCAGAGGTATAGTGGGAACTGAGTCTCCTTACAGTTGCTGGCTGTGTTGCCTTGGGCAAAGGGCCCCACCTTGTTGCTTCTCTAGGTTGCTTTAAAGGTAAATCCCTCCCTAGGTTTCAAGAGGACTAAAGGAAACAATGTATGCTAAGTTAGTTGTAGTTTATTCATCCTTATTAGGAAGAATAGCACAGTACTGACTGGCAACCGCTTAAGAAATGATCGTTATTGTGCTCTTATTATCACCATGTTGATGGCTGCCTCGCCAGAGGTTGGCAGCACAACGAGGAAAACTGAGTAGCCCCCCAGGGAATCTGATCTTGAAGCAAGATCTTCACCTGTATGCCATACCCCTCAACCCTACCCAAACCCCACTGCTCCTTAACTGTAGGTGGTGGGTGTTTCATCTGAACTCTCTTCTTCAATATTACTCTTAATTTGCTCTTGAAGTCACTGTTAAGAAGCATCATCCACTGGGTAAAATACATTAAGACAAAATCTTCTTTTAGATGCACCCACTTTGGAGCTTGTGCTGTCATGAGTCTAGTAGGCTTTGATGCTTAGGAAGGGAGGTCATGTGGTATAGTGGAATTAGAGTGGACTCTAAGATCTGACATAGGTTTGATTTCATGAACATCTCGCTGTATAGCCTTGGGTGAGCCTTTGAACCTCTCCAGGTTTCAATTTTCATTGTCTACAAAATGAGAAAAATAATACCAACCACTCAGGGTGACTGTGAAGATTCAAGATAAGTATATAAAGTGGCTGTCACATAGTAGGTGCTCAGCTCATTGTCATTATTGTTGATCCAGTGTAAGATCTGTGTCCGAAGAGCCTATGAATTTACTCATACTTAATTTTCTGGGACCTTCCCCAGGCACAGGCACAACATTGTAAATACACTAGGGGCTCAATCATATCAGCTGACTTTCTAGTCCCATCTGTGTTGCTTAAAAAGCTGTGTGACCATAAGCAAGTCCCCTAAATCATTTAGGTCTCAATTTCTACATCCATGGAATGGGGGCCCTGTATAAACTCTACCGTTAAGATTTTTAAAAGGCTACATGTAACACAAAAAGAACAAATAGTATTTTTTCATTTTTATTTATTTATTTATTTATTTTGTTTTTGAGACAAAGTCTCACTCTGTCGCCCAGGCTGGAGTGCAGTGGCACAATCTCAGCTCACTGCAACCTCTGTCTCCCAGGTTCAAGTGATTCTCCTGCCTCAGCCTCTCAAGTAGCTGGGATTACAGGTGCCCGCCACTACACTCAGCTAATTTTTTGTATTTTTAGTAGAGATGGGGTTTCACTGTGTTGGCCAGGCTGGTCTCAAACTCCTGACCTCGTAATTCACCCACTTCGGCCTCCCAAAGTGCTGGGATTACAGGTGTGAGCCACCAGGCTGGGACAATAGTAAATTTTTAAAAGAAACTATTTTAGGCCACACACAGCAGCTCACTTCCGTAATCCCAGAACTTTGGGAAGCCATGGTGGGTGGATCACTTAAGCCCAGGAGTCCAAGACCAGCCTGGGTAACATGGCGAAATCCTGTTACTACAAAAAAAATACAAAAGTTAGCTGGGTATGATGGCACGTGCCTGTGGTCCCAGCTACTCAGGAGGCTGAGAGGGGAGGATCATCTGAGCCCAGAAGGCAGAGGTTGCAGTGAGCTGAGATCATGCCACTGCACCCCAGCCTGGGAGACAGAACAAGACCCTGTCTCAATGGAAAAAGAAAAAAAAAAAAAAAAAACCATTTTACCAATAAGAAGTCCAGAGCAGTAAGGAGGTTGCAGGATTGTTCCCCAGACTCAGCAATGTCACTGAGGAGGTCGGTGTTTTTCCTGTCTTATCTCTGCCATCTTTTGTATTAATGACAAAAAGCTACTGCAGCTGCAACCATCACATTTTTCCCCAAGAATATCCAATGCCATAAGGAAGGGCAGTTTCTCCTCATGCATTTTTTATATCAGGGATAAAAGGGTTTTTTCCTCCCAGGATTTCTCTTGAGCTCACTGGCCACAGTTTCACCACCTGGAAAAAGAAATGGAATTACCATGATTGGTTTAGATCAAGGTGTCTAAAACATGGTACTATTGACATTTTGGACAAGGTTATTCTTTATTGTGGGGAGTGCCTTATGCAATATATGAAGCATCCCTGGCCTCTATCCACTAGATGCCAGTGGCAACCCCTTTGATAATAAAAAATGAAAATAAAAAAGTCTCTGATATTGTCTAGTATCCCTGACAGGGCAGAATGGCCCCAGTTGAAAACCACTAGTTTATATTAATCAGCACTTAATCCTCCCTGGAGATTAGGAAGGATAACCTTCCCAAAACACATAGCAAAATTAATACCTGACACCATTAGGGTCCTGCCAGCAAGGAATAAAGGAGACGGCTTGAGAGGAACAGAGAGGGTGACACTTGGCTCTGTCTGATACAAGTGAGGAATTGGTAAAACAACTAGAGATACCCATTCTGGAAGCAATACGATTTCAGATAAGAGAACTGATAGCTAATTCCAAATGTTGGTGGCACCAGCCTATGGAAGGAAAGCAGAATAGAATGAACACTTACTGAGGATCTCAGTTACTCATCCTCTGCTGGATTCTTTATATGAATTTTGCTTTTAATTCTGAGAGCACTACAGTGAAAGACTAAGCTTGCGTCATTTGACTCCTGGAGGGTTATGACCAGGGAGCGGGCAGATACTACATTCACTTTTTCTTGTTCTACAGACCCCTTTGGTAGCCTGGAGAAGTCTGCTGGATCCCATATTAGAATAATGTTTTTAGCTGCATAAAACAGAATATCAGTACTTGTACTTGTTTCAGTATAGTGAAAGGACACAGGTGAGTTTTTTCTCACCAAGGACTTAGGAGGAATGGTTGGAGGGATTCAAGAGGGAATTTGTTTCGTATGAGTTTGGACCTTTAAGAACTCCTCCAGTTTATTTGTTTTAATTCTTATTTTTCTTTCCTTTTTTTCTTTTTAAATTGAAACAGGGCCTCACTTTGTCACCCAGGCTGGAGTGCAGTGGCACGATCTTCGCTCACTGCAACCTCTGCCTCCCGGGCTCAAGTGATCCTCCCACCTCAGCCTCCCAAGTAGCTGGGACCATAGGTATGCACCACCACACCCAGGTAATTTTTTGTATTAATATTTTTAGTAGAGATGGGGTTTCACCATGTCACCCAGACTGGTCTGGAGCTCTTGAGCTCAAGCGATCCACCCTCCTCAGCTTCCCAAAGTGCTGGGATTACAGGCGTGAGCCACTGTGCCCAGCTAGTTCTTACTTTTTTTTTTTTTTCTGAGACGGAGTCTCGCTCTGTGGCCCAGGCTGGAGTGCAGTGGCACAATCTCGGCTCACTGCAAGCTCTGCCTCCCAGGTTCACGCCATTCTCCTGCCTCAGCCTCTCCGAGAAGCTGGGACTACAGGCGCCCGCCACCACGCCCGGCTAATTTTTTTTGTATTTTTAGTAGAGACGGGGTTTCACCGTGGTCTCGATCTCCTGACCTCGTGATCCGCCCGCCTCGACCTCCCAAAGTGCTGGGATTACAAGCGTGAGCCACCGCGCCCAGCCTCTTACTTTTCTACCTATAAAATTAATGTACCCTGATTGAAAAACAATGAGAGAATATAGAAAAGTATAGAGTGTTCACATTCCCATCACCCAGAAACAATCACCATTGACATTTTAGTAAGCCCTTCCAAACTTGTGGATTTTTATACATATATACATATGCACAGGGATGTATATAGAGATATACTTTTTTCACCAAAATGGAACACTTCATAATTATTTGTAACCTGCTCTGTTTCATTTAGCAGTTCAGGAACATTTTTCCGAGTTAGAAACTTTTATTCTCGACTGGGGACAGCAAAGTATACTCCACAAGCCAGATCAGGCCCTCTGCCTGCTTTAGTAAATAGAGTTTTATCAGAACACGGCCGTGCTCATTTGTTTGCATGTTGTCTCTGACTGCTTTCACATTACAAACAGGAGAACTCAGTAGTTGTAACTGAGACCGTATGGCCCACAAGTCTAAATTTTTACTCTCTGGCCCCTTATAGAAAAAGTCTGGGGATCTATAAGCTAGATCATGGATTTTAAACCTGAGGGTTTATGAATTTGGGTTGAAGGGGAGATTACATCTTTATTTTTACCAATTCTAACTGAAATTTAACATATCTTTCAAATTATTGGTATAGACAATAAATCACAGTCGTGTTAGCAGCACCTGTGTATTTGTCTCCACTGAAAACCATAAGTATTAATATACCACGGAGAGTTTGTCACAGGTATCTTGATGTATTTGTTTACCACTACTTGAAAATTATAATTATTAGACCTATTACTAGATCTTTTTATGTTATACCTTTAAAAAGAAGAATCAGCTGGGCACCGTGGCTCACGACTGTAATCCCAACACTTCGGGATGCCAAGGCAGGGGGATCACTTGAGACCAGGAGTTCAAGACCAGCCTGGGCAATATGGCGAAACCTCATCTCTACCAAATATACAAAAATTAGCCAAGTGTGGTGACACGCACCTGTAGTCCCAACTACTCGGAGTGCTGAGGTGGGAGGATGGCTTGAGCCTGGGAGGTTGAGGCTGTAGTGAGCCGTGACTGTACCACTGCACTCCAGTTGGATCCTGTCTCAAACAAACAAACAAACAAAATCACATTTATTAATATATTTTAAAAAATTTTGGTATTCTGATTATTTTATTTCTATGTATCTGTTTTCTTCACAATCCTATGTATTCAGTTTTACGCCATTAAACACATTATTCTGAGAAGACATTGATTACATTTCTCCAGATTGCCAAAGGGGTCCATGGAACGAGAAAACGTTAAGAATTTCCAATCTAGGTAATTTTTCAAGGCTGTCTATTATTTCACTGTTGTTGCTATTTAATCAATACATAGGCTATTTCCAATGTATCATTCCTATTTTAAAATATATTATTGTAATTATTTTATAATAAATAATTATTATAATTGTTTTAAAATAATTTTTTAAATCCCATGAGGTATGCAAATCCATATACTCTTGTCTAAGTAAATATTTACTTGGCATAAATTCCTTCAACTGAATTGTTGGATCAGTGGTGAGACCCTTTTTTAAGTTCCTTGACACATGTTGACAAGGTTTTTGGTTTTTTTTTTTTTTTTTTTGAGACAAGGTCTCACTCTGTTGCCCAGGCTCAAGTACGGTGGCGCAATGAGGACTCACTGCAGCCTCAGCCTCCCACCTCAGCCTCCCGAGTAGCTTGGACAACAGTCACATGCCACCAACCTGGCTAATTTTTTGTATTTTTAGTAGAGGTGGGATTTTACCGTGTCACCCAGGCTGGTTTTGAACTCCTGAGCTCAAGCAATCCACGCACTTCAGTCTCCCAAAGTGCTGGGATTGCCAAACATTTAATAGTGACAATGATGATGGCGGTGGTAGTGATGATGATGATATAAACATGGTACTTAGCATATGCCAGACAGTATTGTAAGCATTTTTCATGTAATACCTCATTTAATCTTCTGAGGACACCATAATTATACCCTTTTGCAGATGAGCAGACTGGAACAGAAAAGTAAGCTCTCCTGGCCGGGCGCGGTGGCTCACCCCTGTAATTCCAGCACTTTGGGAGGCCGAGGCAGGCGGATCACGAGGTCAGGAGATCGAAACCATCCTGGCTAACACGGTGCAACCCCGTCTCTACTAAAACTACAAAAAATTAGCCAGGTGCGGTGGCGGGCAACTGTAGTCCCAGCTACTCGGGAGGCTGAGGCAGAAGAATGGCACAAACCCGGGAGGTGGAGCTTGCAGTGAGCCAAGATCATGCCACTGCACTCCATCCTGGGTGACAGAGTGAGACTCCTTCTCAAAAAAAAAAAGAAAGAAAAGTAAAGTAAACTCTCCCAGAGTCACACAGTTACTCAGGCAGGATAGCCTCATAAGTCTCTACTCTTCATGAGATGCTCTGAAAACCCACTGCAAAGGAAGCTGAGATACAAATGACAGGTAGGAGCCAGCCCTGACAAGACCAGGCCAGGAGAGTATCCCAAGAGAAGGAGAACAAGGAGAGGGCATGGTGTAGCCAGAGCTGATGGACAAAGCCTAGATTGGATAGAGAGATGGGAGAGGAAGCCCAAATCACGTAAGGCTTTGGGAAGCCATCGATGGGTGCTGAGCCAGGAAGTGGTGGAATCTGACCAGCATTGTGGAAACAGCCCTCTGACTGGTATGGGGATTATTCCCAGGGAGAGGGCAAGAACAGAAGCGGGACATCCCATTGAGAAGCTATTGTGAAGGCCCAGACTGGTATAGATGTGGGCAGGCCATGCCTAGTCATCAAATTTGTGATATATTTGAATACAGAGCCAAACACTACTTTTCATGGTATATCTTCAGTCTTTTCTGATCATGGGATCTTCCTCTACTACCTTTCAAAATATGTTTCTTTCTGAGGGATTTTAAGATTTTGGCTACAAAATACAAAGTGGAATACACAATTTAAACTTATCTGATAAATTTGATGTCTAGACCATCACTATCCAACAGTAATATACCACAAGTCACATATGTAAATTTAAATGTTCTAATAGTGACATTAAACAAGTTAAAAGATACAGGTGAAATTAATTTTAGTAACATATTTTATTGTTAAATATTACTTAAATATATGACCCAAAATAGTATCACTTCTATATGTAATTAACACTTAAAATTAGTAATGAAATATTTTACATTCTTTTTTCATACCGAGCTTTAAAATTCTAGTGTGTAGGCCGGGCGCAGTGGCTCACACCTGTAATCCCAGCACTTTGGGAGGCCAAGGTGGGTGGATCACCTGAGATCAGGAGTTCAAGACCAGCCTGGCCAACATGGTGAAACCCTGTCTCTACTAAAAACACAAAAATTAGCCAGGCGTGGTGGCGTGCGCCTGTAATCCCAGCTACCCAAGAGGCTGAGCCAGGAGAATCGCTGAAACCCAGGGGGCAGAGGCTGCAGTGAGCCGAGATTGCGTCACTGCACTCCAGCCTGGGCGACAGAGCAAGACTCTGTCTCAAAAAAAAAAAAAAAAAAAATTCCGGTGTGTATTTTACCCTCACAGCAAATCTCAATTTTCCTTGAGAGCTTGTAGTATTTTGGCTACAAAATACAAAGTGAAATACATATTTTTATATTCATCTGATAAATTTGTTCTGTCAGGAACACGACCATTCCACAGAAACATAATTTGTCACGTATGTCATTTTAAATGTGCCAGTAGCGACTTTTAAAAGAAACAAGACCAGGCATATTTCATATGCTCAATAGCTGCATATGTCAAGCAACTACTATGTTGGACAGCACAGCTCTAGAACACTCAATTCATTCAAAATAATAACAAAAACCTAAACCATCTAGAAATAATTCTAACAAGCAATGTATGGAAGCCATATATATTTTTAAAATGGGAGGATTGCATGAGACCAGAGTTCGAGACCAGCCTGGGCAATATCGTGAGACTTCATCTCTATAAAAAAATTTTTAAAAAGTAGCCAGTCTTGGTGGTGCACACCTGTAGTCCTAGCTGCTGAGGCTGAGGCGGGAGGATCGCTTGAGCCCAAGTGTTCGAGGTTTCAGTGAGTTATAAGGCAAATCTATAAGAACTTCAGACAGATTAATGGTCACCTGGGGCTGGGAGTGATGGTGGAATTGGGGGGGGGTGCTGCTTAAAGGATAGGGAAATTCTTTTGGAGGTGATGATATTGTTATAAAACTCATGTAATAATGATTGCACAACTCTTTGAATATACTACAAACCATTTGATTGTTTTCTTTAAATGGGTGAATTATAAGATACATGAATTATATCTCAATAAAGCTTTTCAAAAAGAACCCACATATTTATCTAATAATCTAAGACAAGATCGTGAGTCATGAAGACTGATAACAGAATGTACCTGATAATAGAAAGCCTATGAGACAGGAAATCAGAATCCCTATGACCATATGAGCTACTTGTCCCTTATCTATAAACAGTACCTACCCTACCTACTTAACCACACGGTTAATTGGCATGATCACATAATAAATTAATCTTTCAAGTAAAAATGTATTAGTCACCTACTGTGCACCAGGCGTTGCCCTGGGTGCTGGGATGTGGACACAATAGTGAACAAAACAAGTGTATATTATGCTCTCAGGAAGTCTTTCCTAGTATTGGCAATGGGCAAAAAATAACTAAACCAATACTTGCAATGATTTTTTGGGTATGACAACAAATGCACAGGCAATAAAAGCAAAAATAAACAAATGGGACTACATCAAACCCAAAAGCTTCTACACAGCAAAGCAAGCAATCAACAAAATGAAGAGGCAGCCTACAAAGTGAGAGATAATATTTGCAAACCACATATCAGATAAGGGGTTAATATCCAAAATATATCCAGGAACTTACACAACTCAATAGCAATAACAACAACAAAAACAAAAAAAACAAAAACAAACAAACAAACAAAAAAAACAATTAAACAGTGGGCAACTGAATGGGTACTTTTCCAAGGAAGACATACAAATGGCCAATAAGTATATGAAAAAAAATGTTCAACATCACTAATAATCAGGGAAAGGCAAATCAAAACCACAGTGAAATGTCACATCATACCTGTTAGGGTGACTGCTGTCAAAGAAAAATAAGAAATAAGTGTTGGCAAAGGTGTGGAGACAAGAGAACTAACTCTATACACTGTTGGTGGGAATGTAAATTGATACAGTCATTATGGAAAACAGTATGAAGCTCCTCAAAATATTAAAAACAGAACTACCATATGATCCAGCAATTTCACTTTTGGGTATATAACCAAAGGAAATGAAATCAATATATCAAAGAGACATCTGCACCTTTGTGTTTATTGCAGCATTATTTATGGTAGCCAAGATACAGAAAAAATCTAAGCATCCACTGAAAGATGAATGGATAATAAAAATGTGGTATATATACACAATGGAATATTACTCAGCCTTAAAAAAGGAAACCCTGCTGTTTGCAACACCGTAGATGAACTTGGAGGACATTATGTTAAGTGAAATAAGACACAGAAAGACAAATACTGTATGATCTCACTTATATGTGGAATCTTTAGAAAGTCAGGCTCATAGGCCAGACACAGTGGATCCTGTCTGTAATCCCAGCACTTTGGGAGGCCAAGGAGGAAGGATTGCTTGAGGCCAAGAGTTCAAGATCAGCCTGGGTAACATAGTAAGACTCCAGCTCTACATTTTTTTTTTTTTAATTAGCTGGCCATGGTAGTGCATGCCTGTAGTCCTAGCTACTTAGGGGACTGAGGCAGGAGGATCACCTGGACCCAGAAGTTCAAGGTTGCAGTGGGCTATGAAAATGCCACTGCACTCCAGCCTGGGTGACAGAATGAGACACTGTCTCTTTAAAAAAAAAAAAAAAAAGTCAAACTCAGAAGTGGAGACTATAACTGTGATTGTCAGGGGCTGAAAGGGGATGAAAATGCGGAGATGTTGGTCAAAGAGTTCAAACTTTCAGTTATCAGATGAATAAGTTCTGAGGATCTAATGTATAGCTTGCTTACTATAGTTAATGATACTGTTCAATAATACTGTATTATTTACTTGAAATTTGCTGGGAGAGCACATCTTAAGTATCCTCATCACACACAAACACACACAAGATGGTAACTTGCATGGTGATGAATGTGTTCATTCACTTGATTGGACTAATCATTCCACAGTGTATATGTGTATCAAATCATCACATTATATACCTTGAATATATGCCATTTTTGTTATTTATGCCTTAATAAAGCTGAAAAAACAAATATATTGGATGATGATAAGATGATAAATGAAAAGTAAAGCTAGGTAAGAGGTGAGAGAACAATGGCTGGGGACAGTATTATATACACATAATGTCACATGATACATGGGGTGCTATTCAGAGAAGACCTCAGTGATGAGGTGGCATTTCCATAATTTGAGAAAAATATGTCAGCAGGCTTTATAAGCTGCAAAATATTAAGGAATATTTATTGTTACTGCCATGAATGATATTAACATACCTGTGCGCACTGTGAAAGACATAAATATAAATTTCAGATTTCTCCTTCCTCCACAAATATATATGTTGTGGACTCAATTGTATTTCCCCAAAATTCATAGGTTGAAGCCCTAATCCTCAGTGGGTCTCTGCAAGATGTGGAGAGGATTCAACCCTGTTCTGCTGACTCCAAAGCTCTTACCTATTATTTTACTGCTGTTGACATTTACTTATATTTCCTTTCCATATTTTTCTAAGCATATATATGACATGTAATATAACATTAAACTTGTAATATATATTTATGTCCTGCCATTTAAAAATAACATTGCATCATAAATAATTTCAAAGGCCCTTTTGTAGTTTTATAATATATATGAGCATACATTTCTTATTGAAATTGATTATAGTTCTTTTTTTATGTTGTTACTTTTATTTGGGATGAAATCTACTTTCTCCACTGCGTTTTCTAGCTAGTTATTGCTGCTATGCAAAATGTTACCAATTTTTATTTACATCATATCCCAGCAATTTAGTAACCTATCTTATAGGTTAGTAAGAACTTCTTCTCATTCTTTCCAATATTATTTCTCATATTTTTATTTCATATATTATTGGCATTGGCCAGAGCATCCAGAACAATCGTAAATCTAATTTTAATGGGAATATGTTTTGCTATTCAACGTTGTTTACTGCTGATATGAGATAAATGTTCTTCAGACACTGAGGAAACAGACTACTCTTCATATTTTTTCTAAGAAATTTTTATTAGATATGAACTTGATAATATTAGGTGCCTTTTCTACATTTATTAAACACTAATTTTTATATTAAACCTTCTGAAGTATCACATGTATAAAACTTCTTTGAAATATTAATATAATCTGTAGTTGGTTATCAAAAATGATTACTATAACATAACGTTAAATTTTATTTGATAATGTCTGGCCTTATCTCACTCTGGAAAAGTTTATGTAGTCAAGATAGGAATTATTTATTTTGTGATGGTCTGAGACCTCATTGGCTTGGCCTTGGAAGCTACTTTAGAGATAATTTTTTAACAAATAGTTCAATTTTCATCCATGATTATTTGGTAGTTTTATGTTCTCACAAAATATCATCCATGTCTTTCAAATCCTCAAACGTATTAATAGACAGAGGACATCTGTTTTTCCTTGCTGTTTTTCATTTGAAATTTCTTTTATTCTGTTCTCCCTCTTTTTCTGGGTAAAAATTTTACCCAGGTTTACCCAGACAAATCGTGAGATTTGTCTATTTTACTATTTTTCTTTTAAAACTTATCTAATTATTTATCAATTAAATTGTTCTTCTTTTCAAATCCACTAACTTTTGCTCAATATTTATTATTTTTCCTTCTATTTTCAATGCCTATTTTTTATCACTTTGATAAGTTCTGTATTGAACATTCACTTCATTTATTTTTGTACTTCCTTAAGCCAATATATTGCTAAGCAAAATATATTGCTCAGAGTTTGGTTTCGCTGGTTTTCTGAAAATATTCTTTTTACATTAATTTCTAAATCGTCAGAAATCATACTTTTTATTTCTCTTTTGACTCAGTATTTTTGGGGAAAGTTTATTTGTTTGTTTATTTTGAGATGAGGTCTCACTCTGTCACCCAGGTTGGAGTGCAGTGATGTGATCTCGGCTCATTGCAACCTCTACTTCCCTGGCTCAAGCAATCCTCCCACCTCAGCCTCTCAAGTAGCTGGGACCACAGGCGGACCCAAGCCTGGCTAATTTTTTGTATTTTTGGTAGAGACAGGGTTTCACCGTGTTCCACAGGCTGGTTTCAAACTCCTAAGCTCAAGCGATCCGCTGATTTGTCCTCCCAAAGTGCTGGGATTACTGTTATGAGCCCCATCACACTTGGACCTATTTTTATTTATTTCTAAAATTTCTTTCTTTTTTTTGAGCCAGGGTCTCACTCTGTCACAAAGGCTAGAATGCAGTGGTGTGATCACGGCTCACTGTAGCTTTGACCTCTTGCACTCAAGCCATCCTCCCGCCTCAGCCTCCCAAGTAGCTGGGATTATAGGCACACGCCACAAAATGTGGCTGGTTTTTTTTGCTTGTTTGTTTAATTTGGAGCTAGGATTTCACTATGTTGCTCAGGCTGGGCTCACACTCCTGACCTCAAGCAGTTCTCCCACCTTGGCCTCCTAAACTGCTGGGACTACAGGCATGAGCCGCTGCGCCTGGCCTAAAATTTCTTTCTTACACTTTTGTTATTCACTTCTAATTTTATTGCACTATCTTCAGGACATTCGATCTGTATTTTCATTTGGGGAAGTTATTTTCTCACTGTGCTAACATATAGTCCATTCTTATAAAAATTAATGGGTGCCCCAGAAGAGGATATAGTTTCTAGATACAAATGTACATATTAAATCTTAATTTATTGTTCAAATTTTGTCCTCTATGTGTATCTTTTAACTACCAGATTTGTAAAAGTATGTGAAAAATGTTTCAGAAGCTCCCACAATTACCTTTTATCCATTCTTCCTTTTTTTCTGGCTCTTTGATAAGCAATACATGTACATTACTATTCTACCTTTGGTGTGAATTTTAACTTTTATCAGTATAAAATTGCCTCTTTTGTCTCATTAATGCTTTTTTTGCCTCAGATTCTACACTGTCAGAAAATAATTTTCCCACCTCTGTGTTCTTTTCATTTGCATTTGCCAGAAAAATCTTACTCATTGTTTTAAGTCTAATCTTTTCTCTTTAATTTCCTTGGGGAGGGGGGTGCATTTTGTAACCAACATACTATATTTTGTTTCTTTTCTTTTAACTGGTGTCAGCTACTAGCAAAGAAAGTGTGTTTTAATTTCTTTTGAGGGAGCAGGCTTCACTGTTTCATGAGAAGTGCAAGTTGTTTTCCAAATACTGCACCATTTGACTTAGTGAAAATTCTTCTGATGCTCTACATCCGATTGTCTGTCAGGGCTGGTTTCTATATTTTTCTTAGCTCTCATTAAGTATTTGAGTGGAAGTTGGCAGATACTGTGTCAGGGCCTGCAAGCAGTTGCCATTTTAAATTAGGCCAAGTTTTCATGCTTCATAACTTAACAGAAGAAACAAGTTGCTGCTGGAAGTAAACTCTATCATGTGTTCATCTTTGTGTCACTTACTAGATTCATTTTCCACCCAAGTGAGCCTGATATAGAACTAATACTAATTCAGTTCTGTTTCACAGGTATTTATTGGCCTGCCAAGCACTGGGCTAGCTTTCATTTATTGATTCCCTTTTCACAAAAATGTATTGAGCACTCACTTGTGCTAGGCACTGTTCTGCACCCTGGGGATAAAGTAGTGAACAAAACGGTGTTTGTACCCTTGAGGAGAATACAGTACATTGTAGTACCAAAAAAAAGCAATTTAAAATAAATATATAATTCTATATATGTGCCATATGGAAAAATAAAGCCCAGTTAGAGAACAGAGAATGATGAGAAGAGGAGGTGGCTGTTTTAGATGGCCAGCAGAGTGACGTTGGAGCAGAGACCTGAAAGAAGTAACAGAGCAGCCACGGGAGATCTAGGGCAAAAAGCTCCAGGCAGAGGGAGCAGTACTATGACCAAGGTCCTAAGACAAGAACAGGCTGCGGTAGGGAGTGAACTGTATTCCTCTGTGTCAATCAGGATTCAAAGCCCTGCACAGAAGTAGCTGAGCTCGGGTTCACGTGCTCCCACCCTGGCATCCAGGCAGAATGAAGAGGAATAACCTGTCATCTCCCTCTGACTTTTGTAATAAGAGAGGGAGCACATGCAATCGGTGACTCCTCCCAAATTAGAACAGGAGTTAGCTGCTAAATAAATACAGTTCGTTCCTTTGGCTGCTCAACTTAGGTATATATTTTTTAAAAGTTTCTGGTTAACATTTTGCCACCAAATCTCATCTTGATCTCATCCACTTCCCAGAAGAAGGCAACGCAAAATCTCTTTGGTTCCTGTATCCAACCTAAAGTCTGGGATTTCTGCATGAGGACCATTCTTCTAATTCTTTTGGATCTCATCTCAATATTATAAGCCCTGTGGACTCAACCGTAAACTTAACTGCAACAACACACCCTATATAAAAATAGTGTGGGGAAGAAGGAGAAGGGAAATCAACAAACACAAACACACATAAATATGCGTGCATTCTATTTAAAATATATATGTAAGTAAATATAAAATATTAAAATGTTTTAAATGGTTTCTATCCTAAAATGTTTCAAATTATCTCTTAAATTTTAAAAGCAAAATATAAATTAAAACTGACAACTATCAAAATTTTAAATCAAATTATTTAAATAAAGCTGAATTTTAAATTTAATTATCCGCAGCTCTGGGTATGAACTGCTGCTTGGGATAAATTTGATTAAAAGAAGTTACAACGAGAACAAAAACAAAAAGGTCTAAGTTTAGCTACTTCATCTTTTAAAGGATTTAAAATATTTTTGATGTAAAAAAAAATTTAGGTCACAAAAAACAACATGTGAAACATACCACAAAAAAGGCATTCCAATATGCAAGGAAACTAGATCAAGGAAACAAAATGCTTTATATGACTGGAATTTTCCAAAGTAACTGAGCTATTTCACATTTCCACAGGCAATGCATGGGTATTCCAGTTTCTCCACATCCTTGTCAGCACTTGTTATTGTGTCATTTTTATTACAGCCACTCTAGTGAGCATGAAGTAGCATCTTATGGTGACTTTAATTTTACATTTTCCTAATGTCTAATAATATTACCACCTTTTCAATTGCTTATTGCTCGTCGGTATATTTTCTTTGGTGAAATATCTAATCAGATCTTTTGGTCATTTATTTATTTATTTACTTATTTTTGAGACGTAGTCTTGCTCTGTCACCCAGGCCGGAGTGCAGTGGCACAATCTCGGCTCACTGCAAGCTCCGCCTCCCGGGTTTATGACATCCTCCTGCCTCAGCCTCCCAAGTAGCTGGGACTACAGGCACCCAGCACTATGCCCGGCTAATTTTTTGTATTTTTTAGTAGAGACAGGGTTTCACCATGCTAGCCAGGATGGTCTCGATCTCCTGACCTTGTGATTCTCCCGCTTTGGCCTCCCAAAATGCTCGGATTACAGGCATGAGCCACCGTGCCCAGCCTGGTGATTATTTAATTGGGTTAATATTGAGTTGTAAGGACACAACCCCTTTATCAGACAGATAATTTGCAAATATTTTCTTTCACTGTGTGGCTCATCTTTTCACTTTACAATGTCATTTGAAGTGTATAAGTTTTTAATTTTGATAAAGTCCAATTCATCCATTTTTTTTCTTTTATGTGCTTTTTTCTGTGCTTTTGGTGTCCTGTCTAAGCTTTTTAATTTATGTTCAAGGAAGACAACGTAATTTTGCCTTAGAAATATGTAGTAGATACAGTTTTCTTACCTTTCCACCAATTTTTGATAAGCCTTATATGATGGTGACAACGCTCTCTTCCTAATCTAGAGTCTGCTTTGCAAGGGAAAAATAAATCACTGGGGAAAGCGTTTTGCTATCAGTGCAGACTAAGTCTGCAGGTCATTGAGTTTCTCCATTGAGTTTTTGCCTGTGTATCATGCATTGTCTATCCACACCTACCATCTGACTTCATGGGTAACTTTGCACCACTGGCTTAGTCCTGTAGCACACAGAAATGCTCCATTTTGAAAGCAAAGATCACACTTCATACGTTCGGCCTCAATGAACCGAATATAAGACAAAGGGAGATGAGAGACAGTAATATTTAGAGCGCACGTGTGGAGTCAAATAGTCTTTGAGTTCCTGCTCTGCCACTTACTACTGACAATGAGAACTTGGCCAAGTTGTTTACTGTCTCTAGACCACAGGTAGTCCTTTCATAGGCGGGTAACACTTATAGTCAGGCGAGGCTAGCCCTGCACATGCTATGCCTTCCATAAACGTCAGTCGTTGTTGTTACCGTAATTATTATTGCTGTCATTAATATTTAACTGAGACAGGCAAGAAAGAACCCCCAACTGTCAACTTTCAGAAAGTTCTTTTCAATCTAGATTTTTTTTTTTTTTTGAGATGGAGTCTCGCTCTTATTGCCCAGGCTGGAGGGTAGTGGCATGATCTCAGCTCACTGCAGCCTCTATCTCCTGGGTTCAAGCGATTCTCCTGCCTCAGCCTCCCCAGTGGGATTACAGGCGTCCTCCACCATGCCTGGCTAATTTTTTTGTATTTTTAGTAAAGACGGTGTTTCACCATTTTAGCCAGGATGGCCTCGATCTCCTAATCTCATGATCTGCCCGCCTCGGCCTCCCAAAGTGCTGGGATTACAGGCGTGAGCCACCGCGCCCGGCCTTCAATCTAGATTTTAAAGATACATAGCTCACGTCTGTAATCCTAGCATTTTGGGGGCCGAGGTAGGAGGATCGCTGAAGCCCAGGAGTTCAAGACGAGCCTAGGCAACATAGGGAGACCCCCCTCCCCATCTCTAAAAAAAATTTTTAAAAATTAGCCAGGAATGGCGGTGCATCTCTGTGCTCCCAGCTACTTGGGAGGATGAAGCAGGAGGATCCCTTGGGCCCAAGAGATCAAAGTTGCAGTGAGCCGTGATTGCACCACTGCACTCCAGCCTTCATGACAGAGTGAGAACCTATCTCAAAAAAAGAAAAAAGGAAGAAAAAAAGATACGTAGGAAATCAGAGATATTTCTTACTACTCAAAATGTAGTCTGAGGATCAGCAGCACCAACATCACCTGGAAGTTTGTTAGAAATGCAGAATTTCAGACCCCACCTTACTGAACAAGAACCTGCGTTTTAACAAAATGCCCAGGTGATTTTTGTGTGCACATTGCAGCTGGCGAAACCCTAGAATCTCTCTAGTGTGGTAGGTGGAGAGGTTGTGAATGCTCTGACCTACAGCTTTATCTCCTTAAACCCCACCCACCATTCCCACCATTCGAGTACTAAACAACCCTCCCTTCATTCCGCTAACTCTCTTCAAGGAGCTCGTGCTTTGGCTTGTGGCTTCCTTTATGGGAGCAAAGGCAGCTAGGGAGAGTCCTGTCTTATCTGAGAGGCACTATTACAGTTAATCAGCATTTAATCAGGAGGCTCTGTCATAAGCGGGTTTGCTGTACTCTTTCAAGAAAAAGACAGCAAACAATTAGCACAGAAAAGATATGGATAGATACATAGAAGTAGAAGGATTTGGTTTTCCCCTCCCCAGGAGCCGATTACAAGCTGACAAAACCAGCTATCAAAGCTTGCAGTTAATCTTTTAGAGTCAACATCTGCTGAAACTGCTTCAATGCAGTGTGGCCCTTCTGATAGGCATTTGTGGATTGGAGCTCTTCCCAAAGTCATAGGCTTTTCCTGAGGAAAAAGTCAGCTTTTCCGGTATGAATTAATAGAATGTATAAGACTTGGACCTTGCTTGACTGCTAACTCATCTGTCCCCAAATCTTTGAAAAGCAGTGCCTCCAAATGGAAAACACAAGGTCCCTCTCTCATTTTTTGATTTAGAAGCCCCAGGAAAAAGTGTGGCAAAAGTCACACCGAAAAATCACACATTTGAGATCCTGTTTGACTTAAGTAGAAACTGAGATTTGCTAGAAACTTCTTGGATCAAAGAAGTGGTGGGGTAGGGTGGTGGTGCTGGGGGTGGAGTTAAATGGCAACTTCCCCAAGCAACCACAGAAGGGTCTACGAGAAAGTGTTTCTTTTTCTTAACGCCCACCCCTTACAAACCAGCAAGGAAAACACAGCAAGGAGACTGGTGGAGTGGCTCATGCTTATAATCCCAGCCCTCTGGGCAGCTGAGGTGGGAGGAAACCTTGAGCCCAGGAGTTCAAGACCAGCCTGGGCCAGATGGTGAGATCTCATCTCTACAAAAATAATTTTCTTTTCTTTCTTTCTTTTTTTTTTTTTTAGAAGGAGTCTCGCTCTATCGCCCAGGCTGGAGTGCAGTGATGACTACAGGTGCCCACCACCACACCCAGCTAATTTTTTTGTATTTTTAGTAGAGATGAGGTTTCACCATGTTAGCCAGGATGGTCTCTATCTTCTGACCTTGTGATCCGCCTGCCTCGGCCTCCCAAAGTGCTGGGATTACAGGCATGAGCCACCGCACCCAGCCAAAAATAAAAATTTTTAAAAATTAGTCGAGACCAGGCATGGTGGCTCACGCCTGTAATCTTAGCACTTTGGGAGGCTGAGGCTAGTGGATCACTTGAGGTCAGGAGTTCAAGACAAGCCTGGGCAATGCGGTGAAACCCTGTCTCTACAAAAAATACAAAAATTAGCCGGGTGTGGTGATGCATCCCTGTAGTCCCAGCTACTAGCGGGGCTGAGGTGGGAAGATCGCTTGAACCTGGGAGGTCGAGGCTGAAGTGAGCCAAGATTACAGAACTGCACTCCAGCCTCGGTGGCAAAGTGAGACCCTGTCTCGAAAAAAAAAAAAAAATTAGCCGGGCATGGTGGTGTGCACCTGTAGTCCCAGCTGCTTGAGTACTGAGTTACTGAGCCCTGGAGTTCAAGGCTGCAGTCAGCTATGACCATACTACTGCACTGCAGCCTAGGTGATAGAGAAAGACCCTGTCTCTATAAAAACAAAAACAAAACCCTGAAAACACAGCAAGGAGAACCATTATAACCATAGGCATTGCATGCAAAGGCTTTGGGGGACAAGATGACATCTAAGTTGAATTTTGCAGGACAAATGAATTAGAGGAGAGGAAAAGTGGTAAAGAGGACCATTTTTTCTTAAGATATAACTCATATACCATAAACATCACCCTTTTAAAGTGTATAGCTCAGTGTTTCTAGTATATTTACAAAATTGTGCAACCATCATCACTATCTCATTCCACAACCAGTAGTCATCACCCCCAAAAAATCCCATAGCATTAGGAGTCACTCCCCATTCTCTCCTCCTCCTAGCCCCTGGCAACTAATCTACTTTCTGTAACAAGATAATTTTTAAAACAGAGAAAACGCAAGCCTGCATGGTGATGAGGTAAAAGTTCTTCACAATTAATAAGAGTAGTTCAAAGGTATTCTTTCCCCATTTTAAAATCCAGATATGGTGAGGCCATCAGATCAGGAGACTGGCTGCCATTGAAAAGACAGTTTGTTATTCACAGTTCCCAAGAGGAGGCGCAGAGTATGTCATGCAGGGCCAGGTGGAGAAGCACCAGGGACAATCAGGATGGAGAAGGAGGGAAGAAAATGCATGGGCCAGAGCCTTTATTATGGTTTTTACAGGAAGAAACGGGCAGGGCAGGGTAGTCAGACTTAGAACTGAATAGTTTGAATAATTTCAGTGAACTCCAGACTGTAGGGGGTGGTCCCTAATTGTCCTGTACCTGGCCCAGTGTGATTTAGGGCAGGAGGCTAGTGTCCCAAACTGCAGGAGCCTAATGAAAGAAGGTGGATGGGAGGTATGGACACAGGATTGGTTGGTCTGCATATCAAAGGCATGTTCTAAAGCAGTCATTTGCTATCTCTAGGAATTAGCTAATCTTGAGAGAAGCAGTCCCTTCCTGGAATGGAAAGGCCTCCAGATATCAAAGCACCATAAAGTGTGCAAAATAGAAAACATGATTGATACACACCACCCAACATCATCAGCTGGGATATATATATCAGGAGATCAGCCCAGTGTCTAATACAAAATGTTTACACCTGTTTTTGCTTCTTCTTTCTAAACTTAAATATGTTTAGTTTCATTTTAAGCAGTAAGATCCATGAAATCATGGGGCTGATATACTTAGTACATTTTCCTTTTTTTTGTTGAGACAGAGTCTCACTCTGTCTCCCAGGCTGGAGTGCAGTGGCACGATTTTGATTCACTGCAACCTCTGCCTCCTGGGTTCAGCAGTTCTCGTGCCTCAGTCTCCCAGGTAGCTGGGATTACAGGTGCGGCACCACCACACCGGGCTAATTTTTAGTATTTTTAGTAGAGACAAGATTTCACCATGTTGGCCAGGCTGGTCTCAAACTCCTGGACTCAAGTGATCTGCCCACCTCGGCCTCCCAAAGTGCTGGGATTATAGGCGTTGAGGCACCATGCCCAGCTACCTCGTATATTTTTTAAGTGCATATTAAAGTAAGTACATAGCAAAATTACCTAAATAGTGTCACACAGCACTCATGTTTTGCATGTCCCAGAATGAGACGCATTGATCTAGTTCAACTTCTTCATTTTATGGAGGACAAATTTAAAGCCAGAAAGGACAAGTGACTTGCTCAGGGTCATATAACTATTTCTGGCAAAAGACGAATTAGAATCCATTACCCTTGACTCCCCATTCCAATGCATATTCTCCTCTGTGCAATTCAAATTTCACTGGTGTTTACAGAAAGCAAGGCAACCACTTTGAGTCACTCTTACCAGAGACCTGCTGTGCTATTCTAATAATTTCATGGTCCAGTCATCTGTTCAGAACTAACAGTGTCATTTGCACAAAAACAAAAGCACCTCTTCTGGTTTGTTTATCTGTGTTCTTCATTCTCTACTGCAAGTCACTATGGAGTGGGAAGGAAGGTCTTCTAACTGGATTTCAGATTTCCAGTAACTGATGGAACCCTTGCTCTGAGAACTGGGCCAGGAGAACAGAAGTATAATCCTGTTCTCAACAAAAGTCGAGTTCAATTCATACATTAAAAAGATCAGCATCTAGGCTGCGCGCGGCAGCTCACTTCTGTAATCCCACCACTTTGGGAGGCCAAGGCAGCTGGATCACTTGAGCCCAGGAGTTCGGGACCAGCCTGAACATCATGGGGAAACCCTGTCTCTACTAAAAATACTAAAAAAAAAATTAGCCGGGTGTGGTGGTGCCGCACTTGTAATCCCAGCTACCTGGAAGGCTAAGGCACAAGACTTGCTTGATCCCAGGAGGCGGAGGCTGCAGTGAGCCGGGAGATCGCACCACTGTACTCTAGCCTGGGGAACAGAGCAAGACTGTCTCAAAAAAAAAAAAAAAAAAAAAAAGATTAGCATCTAAAGAAGGAAATGCCATGAAAGCCACACTATAGAAGATTTCAAAAAGTACATAAGCGCATAGATAAAGGACTTGAAATTTTATGCATAAACGCCCATATATTTTACAAAGCAGGCAAGGAACTTCATTAATATAATGCATGACAAGAACCCATCCAGCCCACTTGGCAGGCTTTTCCTTGAGGTATCTGTGGTCTTGATAATGGTGAGAGCTGACACTGAGTCCTCACTTCCCACCAGGCATCTGTCTAAGCCCTCGGTACATGAAGAAGGCACTATGATTCTCTTCACTTTACAGAAAAGGCTACTGAGGTCAAGAGAGGTGAAGTAACTTGCCTAATGTCATACTCACAGTTAGTGGCAGAACTGGGATTCATACACTGGGATGTCTGACCCCCAAGGCCCAGGTCTTAGCCACACCATGTAAAGGACTCCTTTCCCAACACCGTGTCATCCCTTTTTCAAGAAATTCATGTGCTTTGTGTCTGGGCACCTAACTCAAATTGAACTGCCTTGAAAATATTGAAATATCAAGACTTAGAACTATTTCTGGCACAGATGCTCAACATGAAACAGCTCCAGGGCCACTAAATAGACTGCAGCTCAGGCAGGCCTGCTGTCGATATTGATTGGTTTCCTTGCTACCCTGTTTTGGTTCTTTCTTATTCAGTAGAAAGTTCATTCGGAATTACTAGAAGGCCCTTGGCCCTAGCTCCCTCCACAAATTCAGGATGAAGTTTTGTGTGTCATTTCCTAATGAAATAATTACAAGTCTAATACTATTGCTGTATTAAGGGTTTGCTCAGTTTGGTTGCAGGTGGAGACTCAGGGGGAGGAACTGATTTTCTGTTTTTAAGGATTTAGAAAATGTTTTCTTACTCCTTTACCTTCTTCCACCCTTTCAGCTGCAAGTGGTTCCCCCTCAACTAATTCAGGCCACTCTTCAACTCCTAAAACTATTCGATTTCAGCACTAGGAAGAGTATTACCAATGTCTAGCCCAGTGCTCACATCTACTATTAGTATTTTGATATTAACAATAAAACTTCATTGCTTATATTTATGATATACAATGTTTTGTTGTTGTTGAGATTTTTGGTTTGTTTTTTTTTTTGAGACAGGGTCTCACTCTGTCACCAGGGTGGAGTGCAGTGGTACAATCATGGTTCACTGCTGCCTCAGCCTCCTGGGCTCAAGCCATCCTCCCATCTTAGCCTTCTAAGTAGCTGGGACCACAGGCGTCTGCCACCACACACTCGGCTAATTATTTATTTTTTTTTTTTAGAGATGAGTTCTCCTTATGTTACCCAGGCTGGTCTCAAACTCCTGAGCTCAAATGATCCTCCCACTTCAGCCTCTCAGAGTGCTAGGATAACAGGTGTGAGCTACCATGCCCAGCCGATGATAGATTTCTTGTTGTGCGTTACATTAATGTAATTCTGTGCCACTTTTGTAAAATATTATGATATGTATACATAAATGTCCAAACCCTGCAACTAAGCTCAATAAATTAGAGTAAATATAAGGTTATCCCTATCAAAACATCACTTATCACTTATATTCTGATGTGATTTTTTGTTTTTTATTTTGAGACAGGGTCTCACTCTGTTGCCCAGGCTGGAGTGCAATGGCACGTTCACAGCTCACTGCAACCTTGACCTCCTGGGCTCAAGTGATCCTCGCACCTCGGTCTTCCGAGTAGCTGGGGCTATGGTGCATGCCACCGCACCCAGCTCAGATGAGGATACTTTTTTCCTTTTTTCATTTCTTTTTTTTTGAGACAGGGTCTTACTCTGTTGCTCAGGCTGGAGTGCAGTGGCACATTCTTGATTCACTGCATCCTTGACCTCCTGGGCTCAAGTGATCCTCCTACCTCAGCCTCCCGAGTAGCTGGGACTATAGGCACATGCCATCATCCCCAGCTATTTTGTCTGTTTTTGGTAGAGACAACGTCTCCCTATGTTGCCCAAGCTGGCTTGGACTCCAGGGCTCAAGCGATCCACCCACCCCAGCTTCCCAAAGTGCTGAGACTACAGGTGTGAGGCACTGCACCCGGCCTGATTTTTTGATGGGGAGAGGAAATAATGTTATTTCTAGAGTGCTGGAAATTTCCCCAAACCTAGATTATGCCCGTCAGTGAGTGGAAGATGGGAACATTCTCCATCAAGCATGTCATGGTGAGAAAAAGTAAAGTTTGGAGCTGTTTTTGCTCAACCTCCTCATTGAACGGATGATGAAACTGAAGCTCAACGAGCTTAGATAAGTTAATCAAGGTCACCTGGCTGAATCAAGAACATGCAGGGACAAAAAGCCAATGTTTCTATGTAGCCGGGAAATAGAACCATAGCCCAAACGGAGCTGCAGCTCAAGAGAGGCCAGTCAGCTCCTGGTTTCTAGTGCAGTGGTGTCCAATAAATGTCATTAGCAAATTGAGGTCTGTACTTGTTTCCTGTTGCCGTAAAAATTACCACAGTTTTAGTGGCTAAACAACACATTTATTATCCTACAGTTCTGGAGTTCAGATGCTGGACATGGGTCTCACTGGGCTACAATAAGGTATTGGTGGGGCTGTGTTCTTTCTGGAGGTTGTGGGAGAGGATCCTTTGCTCATTTGGGTTGTTGGCAAACTTCAGTTCTTCACAGTTGTAAAACTGAGGTCCTAGTTTTGTTTTAATTTTTTTTTCTGGCTGTAAACTGAGAGCCCTTGCCAGCTTCTAGGGATGATTGCATTCCTTGGCATTTAGCCCTATTTTCTATCTTCAAAGCCAGGAATGGCAGGTCAAGTCCTTGTCATTCTGCATCTCTCCCACCTTTCTTCCACAGTCCTACCTTCCTCTGACCACAGCTTCCAAGGTTTCTCCCTTTTAAGGACATGTGATTAAATTGGGCCCCTCTGGGTAATTCAGGATAAACTTCTAATCTCAATAGCCTTAACCTTGATCATATCTGCAAAGTCCCTTTTGCCATGACATGCCCATGGGTTCCAGGGACTAGGATGTGGGCATCTCTAGGGGCCACTATTCTGCATGCCAACCCAGTCCCTCCAGGACTTTGCCTCTACCCCAAAGAGGAAACAGGTTGGGCCTCCAGCTCTCCAACTAACTACTCAGCTGTCATAACTGGCCTCCTTCCTTCCTTAATTCCCCCTTTCAATGGAAGTGTATTAACTTCCTCCAAAACACAAGATTAACAATATCAGTTCTCTGTTCAAAATATGGGGTGGCTCTTCCTCATCCACATAATTGAATGTAACTCCTCACCCTGGCCTTCAAGGCTTTTGGGGCTTTGGTGATACTTTCAGCCTTCCTTTCACTCATATCATCACAATTCACTCTTGCAAACTATTTTCTTTTGTCAAAATGAACCACTTGCAACCGAGTGACCAGCTCAAACCAATTAACATTGCTTAAGCTGTTACAGATGGCACAAAATTGCAAGTCATGTCACTCAGGCACATGCAATGAAAACTAATTGTTAACACCACCAGCTTGGCAGATCAGCTGCATTGGTATCACCTGGGACTACTTAGAAATGCCTTAAAAGCTTGACCCCCCGGCCACCCCGCCCCTATAGAGGAGATACATTTGAGCACTGCCTCCTGTCTGCTTGCTCGTCAACTCTCAATAAAGCTTTTACTTATCTCAAAAGTCAGTGCCATAAGTATTGGTTTCTGTGTGCATCACCCAGCGAGCCCAGTGCTCAGTAACACTCCAAATGCATCAGACACTTTCTCACTTCTGTATTTTTGTCAACATTATTTTCTCTGCCTGGAGCATCCTTATCCCTTCCTGTCTGCATTTCCAAATCCTAAAGTTTTCCACGCTCAACTCAAATGTCACCACTGCTTTGAAACCTTCCCTGTTTTCTCCCACCACCTTAAAGGCTAGAAATACATTTTTCTTCTAATTTCTCAGGGCCCTCATCTGTCCATTTTTGTTGACACTAAGCACATTTGGTTATCTGTTAGAACAAATTACACCAACACGTAGTGGCCTAAAACTATGATCATTTTTATATTTCATAATTCCGAGTCAAAACTTAGGTCAGGACAAAACAGGGCTGGCTTATCATTGCTCCATGATTTCTGGAGCCTCACCTGAGTGGAACTGGGCATCCCTCTTGCCCATTCTCTTTCCAGAGCTTCTCCACATGCCTAGCATGTACTTCCACATAGCATGGTATCCTCAGGTTAGTGGGCATTTGTACATGGTAGCTCCAGGCTCCAACAGACCAAAATGGAAGCTGCTAATCCCTTTAAAGGCAGCCTGGAGCTGACATAGCATCATTTCTGCCTTACTTTAATTCCCAAAGCAGTCATATGCCAGCTTTCAAGGGAAGGAGAAGTGGACCCTCACCATTCTACAGGAAGGGTATTAAATAATTTGAGGACATCTCATAAAGGACAGAAATCATTGCCTAGGTACTTAGATGTATACCTGATCTTTTCTCCAAGGCTGTGAGTTCTGGTGTATGATTTATTTTGTAGCTCCCATGTTGCCTAATGCAGTGCTTTGCCTGTAACAGGGGTGCAGTAATTTTTGTTGTATTAATGAACAAATGTGTTTAATAGATTCTTCTAGCCAAAGGCAATCACCCCTAGTTTTAAATTCTGCAGAGTGAAATAAAAATTGGGGGGCTAGAGGTCACTGGAGAGATTTTGAAAATAGATGACTATGTTCTTTGGAGGACAGACTATAGGCATGATTCTATAGTCTTTATAATGTGAATTATGGGTAATCAATTTGGAGTTGTATTGAACCAATCTCTATAATTAGATTCCAATGAAGCACCTGCTTTCTGTCAAACTTCAGTTAATGAGTGGGCATATTACACAGAAACCCTTTTCACATCGATTTTCAATGCTGCTTAATAGTCTGTTTTGCTGAGTCAATCAAAATTTAAATCTGTAATAACAAAATAAAATTCTTGCCATTAAGTTAGTTTTCATCAGCTCTCTGCTCTGAGGTTACATAATATCAGCTTTTTGAAATTACAACCCTTGTTTAAATATATAGTGTTCCTTCTGAAATGCCGTCTGCCGCAGCTCTTCCAATTTTAACCATCATTATATCAGGAAAAAAACTGCTAACTTTCTTTCTTGTAATAAGAACCTTGAAAAGGTTTTGCAGAAATGAAAAATACATTTAACAATAGTAATACAATAATTATAATAAGGTTATTAGTTTTATATAAAGAAAATGATTAAAAGGTAACGTGAAGAGTAAAAAAGCATGAACTTGAAAAAAGGTACTCCTAAATTCAAATCCTAGCTCTTCTACTTCTTAGAAAATTGCCTAATTACTCCAAGCTATTTTTTCCTCATCTGCAAAACAGAGCTACTAATATCTAACTCACAGGGTTGTTGAAATGATTAAAAGGACAGTGTACATTTCTAGCATGTTGAGAGTGTTCAGTAAGAGTTAGCTATTATCATTTTTATTGATTAATGGTTACTTAGTAAGGATACTGTCTCTAAAGAAGGGGAGGAGGAGGAAGGAGAAAGGGAGGATAAAGGGGAAGAATGCATAAAATTATGAAAGGCAAGTACAGAAGAGCCAGGAGGGGTAAGGGACATATGTGGAAATGCGCTGGGGGCATTGGTGGGGATAAGTGACGTCTTCTCAAAGGATGTTGGCCCCGAAGCGTTTGATGGAGAAAGGGAATATATAAACAGGCAGTGGTGAGACCATACATGACAACAGAATCCTGAGCCACAATCTTTGTAGCAACTGCCTTGGGAAGCCAAACCACAACCTCTGCAGCAGCCACTTCAGGAAACCAAACCACAATCTATGCAGTCAGGACTCGGTCAACGACTGCCAAGTTCTCTATTTTTTGTCCCCACTTCCAACTCAAGACCAACCAGAACCAGGCACGGTGGCTCACGCCTGTGATCCCAGCACTTTGGGAGGTCGAGGAGGGTGGATCACCTGAGGCTGGGAGTTTGAGACCCAGCCTGACCAACATGGAGAAACCCCATCTCTACTAAAAATACAAAATTAGCCGGGCATGGAGGTGCATGCCTGTAATCCCAGCTACTCGGGAGGCTGAGGCAGGAGAATCACTTGAACCTGGGAGGCGGAGGCAGTGGTGAGCCGAGATCATGCCATTGCACTCCAGCCTGGGCAACAAGAGCAAAAACTCCATCTCAAAAAAAAAAAAAAAAGACCAACCAGAAAAAGCCAAATATGGTCTCAAACCAATCACATAAAATGCCCCACTTCCTGTGGGCATGACCCCAGCTGCCCTATGCCTACAACTTCCAATCAGAGCACACCTGAAGTTTTCCCTTATTCTCTCAATAAAGACACCCCTGGCAGTCTTTGAGTCTCTGCCAGATGCAAGTGATGGTGGCTGACTCCCTTGTGTATTCATTTCTCAGAGCTGCCATAAGAAGTTACAAGTTTGGTGGCTTAAACAACAGAACTTTATTCTCTCACAGTTCTAGAGGCTAGAAGTCTGAAGTCAAGGTGTCGGCAGGATCGTGCTCTCTCTGAAGACTCTAGGGGACAATCTGTCCCTTGTCTTTCTCTTAGCTTGTAGTGTTGCTGGCAATCAGCATTCCTTGGCTCGTAGATGCATTGCTCCAATACCCACCCCATCATCACATGATGTTCTCCCTCTGTCTCTGGGTCCCAACCCATCTTATAAGGACACCAGTCACCGTGGATTATGGGCCCAGCCTACTCCAGTACAATCTCACCTTCACTAATTACATCTGCAAAAACACTGATTCCAAAGAAGATCACATTTGGAGATTCTGGGAAGGACATGAATTTTGAGGGGACACTGTGCAGCCCAGTAAACCTTGCTGTAGCCAACTCCAAATGAACAGTTCTTTATTCCCACACGGCTTGTGAGGACAGCAGCAGACAGCTGGCAAGTCAAGGGGACAGAACAGTGGGGAAATCATAGGCCATGCAGCAGGGTAAGCTACTGCCACAATGAACACTCCCCACAATTCAGAGGCTTTGTGCATCACGTCTACTCCTCTCTCAGATCATAGTTCATGACGAGGGTGTGGTGGGTGGGTGGGGAGTCCATGCAGTGGCTACTTAGGGATCCCTACTTCTCTTCCTTGACTCATTTCACATCTACTCATAGTTCACCAGCCTGAACTCAGTGCGACCCCACCTGTTCCAAGGGAGGCAGGGACATGTATCATAGCCAGGTGCCCAATAAGAGGTCACATATCAGTGGTGGTCTGAAGCCAAATTGTGGAGAAGAGAAAGGCTCGTCTCCTCTGTCCATGCTCCGCTGCCCTACGGCCAGATGTACCAGGACCCCCAAACTGCAAGCTTCACAAGGGACTCCTCTGAGGATCACTATCTAAACTATGCCAACCTTCTGGACCATCCTTTCCATGGTCTCTCTTTACAATATGACAGTGAGCAGTTTATAAAGGATGAAGGTGTAATGTGTTAGTCCTCTGAAGGGGCACTTGCAATTTACCAAGAGATGTAGATTTCCCCCCAAAGAAATGAATCTCTAATAGTAAAATCACAGCTCTCAGAAGCAAAGCATGTGAGGTAGTAGGGAGAGGAGGGCCCTTCTAATCACAGAGAGTGATCTAATCACATCCTGTACCTAAGGGTCGATCAGCCCAGAAGGGCTTCATCAGAAGGGGCTTAGTGGCCAGGTGTATGGATTTTAAATAGGCTCCAAACGGTTTCCCAGCTTATCTACTTACCAGCTGTATGAACTGGCACATGCTTCTTTTAACATCTCTGATGCTTGGTTGCCTCATCCATGAAACAGGGCAATAATAGAACCCACTTCACTGGTTGCCTCTAAGAATTAAATTAGGTAAGACACAAATTATGCACGCAATGAGTGGTAACCATTGGTAGCCAGAAAGAGCAGCTTACTTGGTATTTTTTCAGTGATAATGGAAAAACTTAAATTTGAAAATCCCACCTTCTCAGTATCTTAGTATCTAAATACGTTGTCCAACACACACATCCTCCTGATCAACTGGGAGCCCCAGCATGGGGAGACCCTCCTGTCTTCATCTTTGTACTCCCCTCCACTGTGCCCCCTGCCCGCCCGCCTGTCACTTTCTATGGAGCCAGTGTGTATCAAAGCTCAATTAAAGCTCTGGGTGCTAGGGAACAAGAAAGTGACCCTTGAGTCATTTTAACGACTTATAATTAATGTAATAAGAGCAACATTGTTAATGCACTAAGGAAAACAGGCCTGTCTGCCAGAGAAACAAGCAGATCTTCACTTTGGAATCCTACACTTAGACATTGCTGCTTTCGCCTTAATTCTCAAGGCACCCTTTGGGACTTTGTTGGCTGAAATAGAATTGCAGAGAACACAGCATTCATCATCAGGCCTCAGGTGACAGGCCTCTTAGGCAGCACCGTTGCTGTCATTTTTTTTTTTTTAAACAAAACTCCCTTCAGCCTGAGAGTTCATGTAGTAAAGTCCACATGGGACGAACACCACCTGGGACCCAGTGGACATTTGGAGAGTCAGTCATATGTCAGAGCTGCACTCCCTGAAATGCTGAGATCCACTCCCATTCCACATTCCATCTGCAATTGGGATGAAGTCCTTGATATGGTTTGGCTGTGTCCCCACCCAAATCTCATCTTGAATTAGAGTTGCCATAATCCCCATGTGTTGTGGAGGGATCAGGTGGAGACAATGGAATCATGGGGGCCGGTTTTTCCCATGCTGCTCTCGTGATAGTGAATAAGTCTCATGAGATCTGATGGTTTTATAAAGGGCAGATTTCAGCGATAATGGAAAACTGCACATGCTGTCTTGCCTGCCTCTGTGTAAGACGTGCCTTTGGCCCTCCTTCGCCTCCCACCATGACTGTGAGGCCTTCCCCAGCCATGTGGAACTGTGAGTCCATTAAACCTCTTTCCTTTATAAATTACCTAGTCTCAGGTATTTCTTCACAGCAATATGAAAATAGGCCAATACAGTCCCCTCTTAAAAGTCCTCAGTGGGAATGAAACAGAGAGCTGCTCTTTTCAGTATGGTTTAAGGAAAACTTCTAGCAGATAGATGAACATCGTAGGGTTTGCCCCATCTGTGCTGCTTGGCTGACCCTGGGGGCCTTGGAAGAAGCTTCTCCGGTCGTCGTGGGGCCCCCATGGCTCCTGCTTACAAAAGTTTTAACAGCCTACATTTGTTCTCTCACGTACATGCTAGTGCCAGTGTATAAGGAGACTGTTTTCTTCATACTCCAGGTAGGCATAATTTAACAACTGTTTTAATGTCTTATTTATTTACATAAGAAAAAAATCATGGCCATGTGCAATGGCTCATGCCTGTAATCCCAACACAATGGGAGACAGAGGAGGGAGGAATGCTTGAGGCCAGGAGTTTGAGACCAGCCTGGGAAACAGTGAAGCCCCGTCTCTACAAAAAAACAAAATACTAAAAGTAGCTGGGCATGCTGGTATGCACCTGTAGTCCCAGCTACTCAAGAGGCTGTGGTGGGAGAATTGCTTGAGCACGAGAGGTCGAGGCTGTAGTGAGCCATAACCACACCACTGTACTCCAGTCTGGGTGACGGAGCAAGTCGCTGTCTCAAAATGATTGTTTAAGCTTTTCATAAGGACATGTAGAAGTCCTTAGTTTTGTCCAAGATGAAAATTTCACTTTCTGAATAATGGGTATGCCTAACAGCTGTTGAGTCACTTGTTTGAGCCCACTCCCACTATGTGGAATGTATTTTCCTTTCAATTAATCTGTTCTTTTCTTCCACTGAAAAAAAAAAAAAAAGGATGCCTAACTCCAAGAATTATGTACATTATTCACCTGTCACCATCCTAATTCATATCCTATTCGTGTTGTTTGTACACAGGAGACTATTCTATTCTAGTAAAGAGAAATCAGGCTTTGTTTTGTGTTTTTCCTACAACTTAAAATTCCTGTGGGCAGTAGTTGGGTAATATTTTATCTTTGTAGTCGCTTAGCTTAGCATTGTAAGGAAATGTGAGTTGTACTACAGGAGATGGGAGAGCTTTGCCTAGTCATTTACTCAATTACTCACCCTATGATGTGCCATTTACCATTTAGACACGGAAGAAACAGCGAAGAGCAGCACAGACAACCTCCTTGCTCTTGTGGAACTTATATTCTAGCACAGGAAGACCCACTCTATGCAAAGAAACTAAGTATGAATATGAAAATCTTAAGATAATAAGCGCTATTCATTTTTTAAGCTGATGAGAAAGAGATGACTAGGAGGAGGAAAGAGGCAACTTTAGCCAGGGAAGTCAGGAAAGGCCTTTCTGAGAAGCCAGGAGCTGAGCTGAGCAGAGCTGGAGGCACGAGAAAGAGCTGTCTGTGAGGTTCAAGGCAGAGTTTGGCAAATGATGACCCCCAACCAGATCCCACCCTCCATCAATTCAGATAGAGGGAACAACACATGCTAAGTCCCAGCACAAGGACCAGGAGGACAGCAGAGAGGGTGGAATTACAGGTGGAAGATGGTCCCTGAGAGATAAGCAAAGGGCAGATCCTATGGGACACAGTATATTTTTTGTCATCTCATCATATGCTACCATATGTTATGGGTAAGATGCTTTTGTCTAGTCTACCTCAAAACAATTTCTAGTAACAGAAAGCAAGGCCTATGTCTTATCATTGTAACTGACAAACTCTACCCCATCTTCCTTGAACGACTTGGCCTGGGGGCTCACGAATCCATCACTTGCCACCCTATTGCTTAGAGCAGAGGTTTACCAACTAGAACAGATGAGCCTCATCTCAGCTCTGCTACTTACAGCGGTGTGAACTTGGGCAAGTTATTTAACTTCTCTGTGCTGCAGTTTTCCTCACCTGCAAAGTGGCGCTGCTACTACCCAACTCAAGGATTTTGTGAAGATGCAATACATGTAAAGCACACAGTAAGTGCAGCTGCTATTGCTATTATTGAGCAGAACACTCACTGGGCACATTAAATGTGGATGCCTGGTCCCACCTCTAGATATCTAGATTCAGTAAATCTGGAGTGGGGCACAGAAATCTGCCAGGAGGTGTGGAAGTCACACATTGAGAAATACTGGCCCAGGAAGGCAGGTGTGGGACCATCTCGTCTGGCAACCTGACCTAGCCTCAGGCATTGATAAACAGTAGCTGTCTATCATTGAATGGGTAGATACTTTAAGGGGGTGGGGTGGGATATTTTCCTACGCAAGCTCAAACCTGAGGTTGAGCAAAGAACAGAGGTGGAGGTAAGGATAGAAATGGGTTGGGCCTCAAATCAATCCTACTCTGTGATGACAATATTAAGTACTCTCCATTGTAGGCAGAGCCCTCTGCAGATTAAGTTGGGATATGGACAAGAGGCAGGGAAATACTGGGTACAAGAGGGTGGTTCCCTGGCAAAGGCCCCACCCTCAAGCCTGGATATCCATGGCCCTCAGTGAGAACAGGCATTTCCGTTTTTGTGCCCAAAAAGCTGCCTTTTGGCCCCTCACACCCCGTATCCTGCCCACATATAAATCCCAAACTCTACGCTCTAGAGCAGACCTGCAGACCAGCAGACCAACAGACCAGCGACAGCAGAACGATGCGAGACAGAAAGAGAGGAATGACGTGGCAGAGAGAGAAGAGGGACCTCTGGATGCTGAGGGGAGTTTGGCCGGGGACGGTAGGAGAAGAGTCCAGCTGCTGGGCAGTCAAACTCCAGGGGAAGACCACCTTCCCATTCCATCCCCTTCTGGCTCCCCATCCATCTCACTGAGAGCCACCTCCACCACTCAATAAAACCTTGCCCTAATCCTTCTAGGCCACATATGATCTGATTCTTTTGGGACACTGGACAAGAGTTCAGGATACAGAAGGCTGTCACACTGGCCCTCTGCCCTTGCGGTAAGGCAGAGGGTCCATCGAGCTGATTAACACACAAGCTGTCTGCAGATGGCAAAGCTGAAAGAGCTTGGTAACACTGGAGTGCAGGCACCCACCCCTAGACACTACCACAGAGCTGAGAGACCAAAGCACTCACCCCAGCCTCTGTACCTGCCCATCCTCATGTTTCCCCTAGGGGTTTGAGCTATGGGGGTGACTGAACAGGTGAGTCACACCCTTGTTGCATGTCCTGTGAGGGGAATCAGGGAACTCTCCTGTTTCAGTTGTATATAGAAAAATAGTTCTGTTCTGTAATTCTCATTAATCTCTTGTGTTTATCTCCATTCTTATCCTGTGGATGTCAGTCCTTGGATTTCACTTCATGGGGAGGATATTACAAAGGGAGACAAGGCTTCCTCTCTTTCTCTGTGCCCCATTAGGTAGAGCTACAGGGGCCAGGGAGGTAAATGAGTGGGGTGGGACCGGTGTGAGACAACAGAGAGTGGTGAGGACTATGGTGAACCCAAGAGCACAGGCTGTACCTAAAGGGCTGGTGGCTCCTTCCCTCCTGCCAATTGTTGTCACACAGAAATTCAGACCAAGAATAGTCAGATATTCCTATTTTCCAAAAGAAGCCAGATATCCAGATTTTTGTGCAATATATTTCTCATTAATAAATGTTGGCAAGTAATTCATTTTTTTAAAACCCCATGCGGGCCAAACAAAACACATCTGCTGGCTGGATCCAGCCTGTGGGTGGGCTTTCAATTTGCAAACTCCGGTCTAGACTGAATAATTCCAGCTTTGGGACCTATGCTGACATTGTCCACCCACACCCCTACCCCTCCTCTACTCCATGGCCTGGTAGTGGGACAGGACCTATCCAAGGGCAAGGAGTCTCAATCCTAGCTGCACATTAAAATCACCTGGGGAAAGAAAAATATATACTGATGCCTAGGGCCCATATCCAGATATTCTGATTTAATTGGTCCAGGTAGTGCTCCTCAGTTAATATGGATTCATAGTTCAGCTCCACTGTATTTGCCAGAGATGGTCTTGGGACCAGGGTGCCCAGAAGTCTGAGAAACAATGCCAGGCTAGAAATCTCTGTTAAGGTATTGGATTTTCTCTCCTTTCCCCTTGTCTATGGAGAGCAGCTATATTAAGTTAAAAAGAGTTTGACATTATTAAAAGTTTTGTCTTTTAATTTCCATCACTGTCACTTCTAGGTCATCCCTAAATTCTCATATTCTAGAACAACTTTACAAGGTAGAGGTCTTGGTCCTGGTCTTGGTTTCAGTGGGGTCAAGAAGGGACAAGCTAAAGGTACCTTGCCCATCCTGCTCCCCTCCACTAATGTCCACATCGAGAAGCAGCATCCCATGGCAGGGCTGAGTTCGGAAGCTCCAGGTGACAGCCAGCAGGTCAAAGGGAAGATTCTGTAACATTGAGGAGCTGTGCCAGGCTGTCTCATGTAGGTTTAAGGCATACCACCTCGTTCCCAAACAGAGGAAAGTGACCCTTAACGTTGGGGCTGGGAGTTGATACTTGAGTGATAAATTATTTTTAATCTTTGATACTTAGCCAAGTGTTTGGTTCAAAGCGGTTTATAATTGTGTGTTGAAGGAATAGTGGAGGAGACAGTGAAAGAGAGAGTCAATGCCTGTCTTTATTGCTTTTCTGCCTTTTGAGGCAATTCCTACTCTTCTCATTCCCTCCCTATGAGTAAATGGGGGGTCTGTATGGGAACTGGGTCCACTAAACATTGTTTTGTATTAGCTGCTGTGCTTCCCAGCAAGTTCACAAGTTGCCAGGGTGGTTTCATACAAAGGCTTAACTCACATATATTAATTGGCCCTTAACACACAGGAAGACACCAGTGAGGTTTTATAGTGTGTGGAGGTTTTTTGAACCAGGAACCAGATTCCTAGCTTTCCCTGCACCCACTATTTTCCCTTTGAAGTCAACAGGAGCCCTGCTCGGGGTGTCTAGAGAGAAACAAGGATCTGGTCTAAGTGAATTGTTAGGAAAATGTATTAAAGTGCTAAAGGAAGATTAAGTTACCTAGAGAAAACACGCTTTGGCCAGAAGGAACTGCAATGAGAACCATCTGAAGGAGGTCCTGGGGTCAGAGAAAAGAAGAAAATGTATTTTTAAAATTCAATTAATGCATGCAGTTGCCTCAGAGGAAATAAGGACCCATTGTCCTTTGCATGTTTAAAATATAAATTGCCAATTAACAATGCTATTGGCAAATTGCTGTACAATTAAAAACATAGAAATGTTGTTTGAGGCAATTAGAATAATTGTCATATGTTAATTATGGGTTGATGGATTTTGCATGCTGCCAGCAATTACCTTTTGAGCCTGAGCTTTTCTGAACAGAATCCAAATCCATAAAGACATTGATATAATAAGAACTGTCTTCTTTGTTGGCGTGCCTGCCATATTTTTAGTGTCTTGTAAGGTATATAATTACCTTTAATTAGGTTTCCAGAAGAAAATGTTTAATATATGTTTGACTGGGTCATCATTAAAGAACCTTGTAACCAGTTTAAAAGGAGAGGAGAATAGGAGGAATACAGATTTGGGAGTCAGGCAAACCTTGGTTTAGATATTTACTAGCTGGGTACATTAGGCAAATTGCTCAACCTTTCTGAACCTTAAAGTAAAATGAGGAAAATATACCTTACAGCAATGCTAGGAGTATTATATGAGATAATGTTTATATATTCCTAAGCCAGGTGCTCAATAAAAGCAATGATTGTTTTTCTAGAAAGAGTGGAGATATGTTCTCAGGCTTGAGGCTCCTATTAACTCTTTTATTATAGTAAAATCCTTGAAGTTACTATGCTTGCAACTAGGACTGTCAAATGTGGCTATAAAGATTATGCCCTGCACAGCTTCTAGGGTAGTCACTGACATTGGAATCTATGTGACTAGTGCCCCCTGGGGTTGTGCAGTGAACAACCTTCACAACTATACATGGCCACTCTACTGGCAACCAGGATCCTAAGTTTATATCCTTTTTATTCTTGGTCCTCAGATAAGCATGTTCTGTTTTTGTTCATTAGACCTTCTCCGAGCTGGGCTTTTTCAGCAGTATTGATCGGCAATAAGCAGATTTCCACCTGCAGGCCTGCAGTATGTTTTTGTAAATAAAGTTTTATTGGAATGCACTTACACATATTCTAAATGAATAAGTTTTTATTCATGTTGCCTATGGCTGCTTTTGTGATACAATGGTGGAGTACAGTGGAGTTGACCCTTGAATAACTTGAGTTTGAACAGCGCAGGTCAACTTATACATGGGTTTTCTTCTGCCTCTGCCGCCCCTGAGACAGCAAGACCAACTCCTCCTCTCCATCCTCCTTCTTAGCCTACTCAGTGTGAAGACAAGAATGCAGACCTTGGCCGGGCGTGGTGGCTCACGCTTGTAATCCCAGCACTTTGGGAGGACGAGGTGGGCGGATCACGAGGTCAGGAGATCGAGACCATCCTGGCTAACACGGTGAAACCCGTCTCTACTAAAAATACAAAAAAATTAGCCAGGCGTGATGGCGGCGCCTGTAGTCCCAGCTACTCGGAGAGGCTGAGGCAGGAGAATGGCATGAACCCAGGAGGAGGAGCTTGCAGTGAGCCGAGATTGCACCACTGCACTCCAGCCTGGGCGACAGAGCAAGACTCCATCTCAAAAAAAAAAAAAAAAAGAATACAGACCTTTATGATGATCCACTAGCACTTAAGTACTAAATATATTTTATCTTCTTTATAATTTTCTTAATAATATTTTCTTTTCTTTCTTTTTTTTTTTTTTGAGAAGGGTCTCACCCTGTCACCCAGGCTCCAGAGTGCAGTAGTGCAATCACGGCTCACTGCAGCCTTGACCTCCCAGGCTCAGGTGATTCCCCCCACCTCAGCCTCCTGAGTAGCTGGGACTATAGACATGCACCACGATGCCCAACTAAATTTTTTACATTTCATTTATTTATTTTTTAATGTAGAGACACGGTTTCACTAAGTAGCCCAGGCTGGTCTCGAACTCCTTGGCTCAAGGGATTCTCCTGACTCAGCCTCCCAAAGTGCTGGGATTACAGGCATGACCCTCTGTTCCTGGTTCAATCTTATGATTTCAGATTCTCTCATCCACACCTCCCCAAACCCTCCGGTACCTTGTAGCAGTCATCTACTGACCCTTAAAGATTTTAACTCTTGACCCACTTTCACTCTGACTGTAATCTTTCTGTCATAATTCTTGGTAATTTTCATAACCACGCAAATGATATTTTCACTCTCCTGGCCTCCCACATTTTGAATCACATCATCTCCAGTGATTTTGTTTTCATTCATCATTTGACAAACATTTATTGAGTGCTTGACCTTGATCTTCTATTCTCAGCTGCTTGCTCTCACAGTCATACCTTACCTTGCTAATAATAGCAACCCCTTTACAATCAAGCATGCCTCTTTGCAGCCACATCTTCTATTTTACCTTCTCATGATTCCTTAAACCTCCATCATCTCTACCATTATTCTCCCTCTCAGCCAATGATCTTGCCTTCTATTTCACTAAGAAAATAGAAGTAATCAGAAGAGAATAGCAAGGCCAGACGCAGTCGCTCACACCTGTAATTCCAGCACTTTGGGAGGCCGAGGCAGGTAGATTACCTGAGGTTAGGAGTTTGAAACCAGCTCGGCCAACATGGTGAAACCCCATTTCTACTAAAATATACAAAAATTCGCTGGGTGTGGTGATGGTTGTCTTTAATCCCAGCTACTCGGGAGGCTGAGGCATGAGAATTGCTTGAAGCAGGGAGATGGAGGTTTTAGTGATCCAAGTTTATGCCATTGCACTCCAGCCTGGGCAACAAAAGTGAAACTCTGTTTAAAAAAAAAAAAGAGAGAGAATAGCTAGAAACTCCTACCACTATGGCTACCTGCTCTGTATAATGAGGCACAATTTATTTTATTATGCTTTGCAGATAATGCTTTAAAAAAAAATTGAAGGTTTGTGACAATCCTGCATCAAGCAAGCCTATCAGTGCCATTTTTCCTATAGCGTGTGTTCACTTTGTGTCTCTGTTGCATTTTGGTAATTCTCACAATATTTTTAACTATTTCGTTATTATTATGTCTGTTTTAGTGATCTGTGATCAGTGATATTTGATATTACTATTGTTATAGTGGGGAGACGCCACAAACCATGGCTTAGAAGATGGCAAACTTAACAGATAAATGTGGCATGTGTTCTGACTGCTCTAGCAGCCACCATTTCCCAGTCTCTCTCCCTCTTCTTGGACCTCCTATTTCCTGAGACACAACAATATTGCAATTAGGCCAACGAATAACTGTCCACGGGCCACCATGTGTTGAAGTGAAAGGAAGAGTCACGTGTCTGTCACTTTAAATCAAAAGCTAGAAATAATTAAGTTTAGTGAGGAAGGCACGTTGAAAGCTGAGACAGGCTGAAAGCCAGGCCTCTTACCCCAGTTAGCCAAGTTGTGAATGCAAAGGAAAAGTTATTGAAATAAATTAAAAGTGCTACCCCGCGCCATGCGCAGCGGCTCACACCTGTAATCCCAGCACTTTGGGAGGCCAAGATGGGTGGATTTCCTGAGCTCAGGAGTTCAAGACCAGCTTGGGGAACATGGCGAAACCCTGTTTCTACCAAAAGTACAAAAAATTAGCCAGGCTTGGTGGGACACACCTGCGATTTCAGCTACTTAGTAGGCTGAGGTGAGAGGATCACTTGAGCCTGGGAGGCAGAGGTTGCGGTGAACCAAGATCACGCCAGTGCGCTCCAGCCTGGGTGACAGAGTAAGACCCCTTCTCAAAAAAAAAAAAAAAAAGAAAAAGAAAAAAAGAAAAAGCGCTACCCCGGTGAACACAGGAATGATTTAAAAAAAAGCTAAACAGCCTTATTGCTGGTATGGAGAAAGTGGAAGTGGTCTGGATAGAAGATCAAACCAGCCACAACATTCTCTTAAGCCAGCGCCCAATCCAGAGCAAGGCCCCAACTCTCTTCAATTCTATGAAGGCTGAGAGAGGTGATAAAGCTACAGAGAAAAGTATGAAGCTAGAAGCGGTTGGTTCATGAGGTTTAAGGAAAAAGCCATTTCTATGACATAAAAGTGCAAGGTGAAACAGCAAGTGCTGATGAAGAAGCTGCAGCAAATTATCCAGAAGATCTAACTAAGATCATAGCTGAAAGTGCCTACGCTAAACAAAAGATTTTCAGTGTAGATGAAACAGCATTCTATTGGAAGAAGATGCTATCTAGGACTTTCTTAGCTAGAGAAGAAATGTCAATGCCTGGCTTTAAAGTTTTGAAGGACAGGATGGTTTTTTGGTTAGGGCCAATGCAGCTGATGACTTTTGAAGCTGAAACCATTGCTCATGGACCATTCTGATAACCATTTTTAAGAATGATGCTGGCCGGGCGTGGGGCTCATGCCTGTAATCTCAGCACTTTGGGAGCCCGAGGCGGGCAGATAACGAGGTCAGCAGATCAAGACCATCCTGGCTAACACGTGAAACCCCGTCTCTCCTAAAAATAAAAAAAAAAAAGAGTGATGCTAAATCTACTCTGCCTCTGATCTAGAAATGGAACAACAAAGCCCGGATGACAGCATATCTGTTTACAGCATGATTTTCTGAATATTTCAAGCCCACTGTTAAGACCTACTTCTCAGAGGAAAAGATTTCTTTCAAAATATCACTGCTTATTGACAATGTTCTTGGTCACCCAAGAGTTCAGATTAAGATGTACAAGGAGATGAATGTTGTTCTCATGCCTGCTAACACAACATCCATTCTGCAGCCCATGGATCAAGGAGTAATTTCAACTTTCAAGTCTTATTATTTAAGAACTGTATTTCATAATGTATTTCGGCTGCCATAGATAGTGATTCCTCTACTGGATCTGGGCAAAGTAAATCTAAAACCTTCTGGAAATAGTTCACCATTTTAGAAGCCGTGAATTTTCTTCAAAATTAACAGGAGTTTGGAAGAAATTTATTTCAGCCCTCATGGATGACTTTGAGGGGCTTAAGACTTCAGTGGAGGAAGGAGTTGGAGATGTAGTGGAAATAGTAAGAGAACAAGAATTTGAAGTGGAGCCTGAAGATGTAACTGAATTTCTGCAATCTCATGCTCAAACATGGGCAGGTGAAGAGTTGCTTCTTGTGGATAAAGAAAGAAAGTGGTTTCTTGAGATGGTATGTGCTTCTGGTGAAGATGCTGTGAACACTGTTGAAATGCCCAAGAATTTAGAATTTCACATCAACCGAGTTGATAAAACAGAGGCAGGATTTGAGAGGATTGACTCCAATTTTAAAGGTTCTACCATGGGTAAAATGCTGTCAAATAGCATGACACGCTACAGAGAAATCTTGCGAAAGGGGGAATCAGTCTATGCAGCAAACTTTACTGTTGTCTTATTTTCAGAAATTGCCACAATCACCTCAGCCTTAGCAACCACCACCCTCGTAAGTCAGCAGCCATCAAACATTGAGGTAAGACCCACCACCAACAAAAAGATTACAACTAGCTGAAGGCTCAGATGATCATTGGCATTTTTTTAGCAATACAACATTTTTAAAGTAAGATATGTTCTTTTATTTTAGACATATGCTATTGCACACTTAATAGACTATGGAACAGTGTAAACATAACTTTAGTATGCACTGGGAAGCCAACATATTTGTGACTCTCTTTATTGTAATATTTATTTTATTGCAGTGATATGGAACCAAACCTGTAATATATCCAAGGTGTGCCTGTAGTCTTCCAGCTTCTTTAAGACTCTTTGGTCCAAGGTAAAATCATCCTCTCCCCTTGTCCACTCTTGGCTATTCAAGAATATTGCTCTCACATTTCTCCCCTTCCCTTAGCACATTGTTGATTTTTTTCTATTCTCTACAAATGTATTTCCATCATTAAAAAATGCCATGTTATTTCCCTCATCTCAAAATAAAACAAACTCTCTTGACTCCACTTCCCTCTCCAGCGATCATCCCATTTCTCTGTTAGCTTTGATAACACAACTCCTCAAAAGGGCTATCATCATTGTGCCAAATTATTATTACCTTCAGTTCTCTCTTTAATACTCTAATCTTGCCTTTGTTCTCTCTACTTCACCAAAAGAGCCATCGTCAAGGTTGCAATAAATCTGATGCTAAATCCAATGGTCAGTTCTTAGTTCTCACCTAGATCTTCCAAAAGCATTTCCCACAGTGAACTATCCCTCCTACTTAGCTTCCAGAACACCGTGTTCTGCTGGGAGGCACAGGAGAGGTGGTGAATCACGGGAGAGAAACATTTAGGAGACCCTGGGACACATTTGGATTGACTGTATTGAATGCAGGTGGAGTCTCACTCTTTGTGTAGAAGCCTCACTCTTGTAAAGCAGATATGTCCACTGAGAAGTAATAGCTCTCTCATTCATGTGATGCCTAGAGGAACTTAGTGGCTAAGGAGTGAAGGGGTGGATATAGCAAGAGGAGTCAGCCCTGAGTTGAGTACTATTCCCCAATTCATGAGTTTTTGACCTTGGCCAGGTTACCTATGCTTTCCAAGCTTCTGTTTTCTTATTTATAAACTGTCGACGGAAATGCCTACTACAGAGGCTTGCTGTAAAGGATAAATGAATTGAATGTTAGAGAAAGGCTGGGATCATAGTTGCAAACTCAAATGCCTGGTGGGGTGGGCAGGCAGGAAATATAAATGAAGACAGCGCATGCCTACCTCCTAAAGGTAGGTCAAATTCAAATTTTAAAAATAAACACTTCAGGCCAAATTAATCCCCATGAAGCCCATGTTTGGCCAGCATTTTTACCTGGATGGTGGCTGAAACATGGTAGATGTTGGTTAATATTAGATTTCCCTTGAGCTAGAAATCTACCTCAATCAGTCCTTCAGTCAACCTAGATGGTTCATGTCTACTGCGTTCATTCTGCACATCTGTCCTGAGACTTTCTCATACCAGGTGCTGTGAGAGACCCTGAGGGGTAGAGTGGAGGTCCCTGGCCTCAGGCTTCAGCTCTATTATTAGAAAGAGTCAGGTACAAAATGGGCTGACAAAATCTAAAAATAACTGGAAACCATGAAAGGTGTTATGAATACAAACAAAGGAATGAGGCTTAAAACAAATTTAGAGAAGGAGCTGAGAATCTACTATAATAAAGTATATGAGAGTGCTGGTTTAAAGTGTGAGTTCTGGGCCGGGTACAGTAGCTCATGCCTGTAATTCCAGCACTTTGGGAGGCTGAGGCTGGAAGATCGCTTGAGCTCAGGAGTTCGAGACCAGCCTGGCTGACATGGAGAAACCTTGTTGCTACTAAAAATACAAAAACTTGGCTGGGCATGGTGGCACACACACATGTAGTCCCAGATACTCGGGAGGCTGAAATGGGAGGATCGCTTGAGCCTGGGAGGTGGAGGTTGCAGTGGGCTGAGATTGCACCACTGCATTCCAACCTGGGTTACAGAGCAAGACCCTGTCTCAATAATAATAAGAATAATAATAATAAAGTGTGAGCTCTGGAGTCTAATTTCCTAGCTGTGTAACCTTCAGTGGATTACTTCCTTCTGCACCTCAGTGTTCTATTTTATAGAAAGAAAAGATTTTAATAGTTCTGCCTCATAGGGCTGTAGGGAGGATCCAATGAGTTGATGCATTTGAACCACTCAGGTTATTCCCTGGTGCATACTGTAGTAGGTTCTCATATAGCTTAGCTATATGGCATGCAGAAGGTTCTAAATGTGCATCCAGAAACTAGAATACCAGTTAGGGTGACCGATTTGTCCTGATTTTTCCAGAACTTTTCCTACTTTAGCGCTTGAAGTCCCATGACCTGGGAAACCCCTGAGTTCCAAACCTACGTGGTTGGTCACCAGAAGTTTCTGACCCGGCAGATCTGATCCAGCAGGCTTCACCCTGAGCCACTGCACTCAAAGACAAAAAATCCCTTTGTCTTCCAATAGCCTGTGACTTTGTGGCCTGCTTGCTGTGAGCTGCTTATAGCCTTGACTGGAAAATGAAGTTTGCATACAGAAAACCATTCATTCATTTGATCATGTATTCGTTCAGTAATATGTATTGAATGCCTACTATTTGTCAGGCGCTATTCTAGATCCTGGGGACCTAGCAGTCAACAATACCATCAGATTATAAACTCTCTGATGGCAGGGACTTAGCTAACTTGATTTTATAAGTAGCACTGCTTCACAGTGATGGCTTCTAAGAAATGAGAGCTGGAGAAGAGTGCAAGACAATATATAAGCAGGCAGTAAGCTACGATTTGCAGAACTTAAAGTTAGCACACAGCTAAGAGATATAATCCCCACCACTGTCACCCCCTACCAAAACATACCCCCAAACTCTGTATCTCAGTGTCAGTTTTATGGCTGGGATTCCATTTTAAAATATTCATTTATTTGTCCCGTATGAAAAATGGAGTAAACACGTTAAGACTTATCTGATCTTTTCGGGAAGAATAGAACTTCAATTATTTCATCCTCTCAATCAGTTATTTTACCTGGATGCCATGGGGTTACATAAGAGAACATACCTTTTATAAATAAGCAGATCCTCTGCATTTCTCTCATACCTGTTTCCAAGAGAAGCGGAAGGGAACCTGTTTTGTGTTCTGCTGAAGAACCAGAATATTTATTATCTAAGAAGTTTTTTTCGATGGCATCAGCCAGTTAGCACGTTGCATTCAATCAAGGGCCCTGACAAACCTGTCACGAAGGTCAACTGATAACACTAATTTTTTTGACACTTCTGATGACGGGTTTATTTGATTAGACTTTATTCCTCTCCCAAAATCCACTCACGTTTTATTGCATGCTCACTTAGCCACACTTGTTATCTCAGTTATCTATGGCTGCATAACAGGTCACCCCAAAATTTAGTGGCTTAAAACAAGAGCTTCTTTTATTGGTCATGATTTTGTGGGTCAGGAATTTGGGCAAGACTCTTGGGGATGGCTCAGCCCTGCTCATGTGATGTTGGCGAGGCTCATTTGTGCTGTTGCATTTAGCTGGTCTGTGCTAAAAGGTCCAAAATGAGTTCACTGTCATGTCCGGGGTTATGATACTGGCTGTTGGCTGGGCCACCCAGTTTTCTTCCACGTTGCCTCTCTCTCTCCATGGTCTCTTCTCCTCCAGGGCCTGTATTTCTAGGAGGGCAGCCTGGACTTCCTTACATGACAGCTCAGGGTAGGAAGTGGGTGAGAGACAAAGCTGCCAGGCCCAGAACTGGTAAGAGCGTCACTCTCACTGCATTCTATCAGTCAGAGCAAGGCACAAGGCCAATCCAGATTGGGAGAAACTGCTAGTGGCCGTCGGCAGACAATTATTCTACACAGCTGCCTTCTCCAAATAGTACCCAGTCAAGGCACTTCAAATAAGAAAGAGTTGCGGAAAAGACAAAGACTTTTCTTTGATTTATAGCATCTAAATCCAGGAGGAGTGTCAAGCTCCCCCAGGGAAATAAGGATATTTAAATGATTATCTAAAGAATGTAGCTCATGGATAAGAATGACAGTGAAAGCATATAATATGTGTCTGTCTGTATGTTTATAATAAATTTGAAATGTGTCATAAACCCAACTGTCCTTTTGGAAACAAATATAACAGGCTATAAAATTCGCAAATGCTTTTTATTAGTCTGAATGCATGGTGAAGGAAAAGAGAATTGAATGGCACGAGAGGATTTTACCAAAATCTCATGGGCAGCAGATGTTTTGCATGCTCTTCAATTTAGGTGCAATAATGTCAGCCACATGCTTGTCTTTATTTTATTTTATTTTTTTTTTTTTGAGATGGAGTCTTGCTCTTTCGCCCAGGCTGGAGTGCAGTGGCGCGATCTCGGCTCACTGCAAGCTCCGCGTCCCGGGTTCACGCCATTCTCCTGCCTCAGCCTCTCCGAGTAGCTGGGACTACAGGCGCCCGCCACCACGCCCGGCTAATTTTTTGTATTTTTTAGTAGAGACGGGGTTTCACCGTGGTCTCGATCTCCTGACCTTGTGATCCGCCCGCCTCGGCCTCCCAAAGTGCTGGGATTACAAGCGTGAGCCACCGCGCCCGGCGCTTGTCTTTATTTTTGAAATTACTTTTTTTTTTTTTTTTTTTGATACAGACTCTCACTTTGTCACCAAGGCTGGAGTGTAATAGTATGATTTCAGCTCACTGCTACCTCTGCCTCCCTGGTTCAAGCAATTCTCCTGCCTCAGCCTCCCGAGTAGCTGGGACTACAGTCACATGCCACCATGACTGGCTAATTTTTGTATTTTTAGTACAGACAGGGTTTCACCATGTTGGCCAGGCTGGTCTCGAACTCCTGACCTCAGGTGATCCGCCCACCTAGGCCTCCCAAAATGCTGGGATTACAGGCATGAGCCATGGTGCCCAGCCTTAAGGTTCACATTTCTGAGAAGCTCGAGGTAGTATTGATGTGGCCAGCACACATATATGAATAGCAAGCAAGTATAAAATAAAATGGGGGAGGAAAGAGGCTTGATAATTCTCCCTCCTTGCAGGGCAGGCAGGACTCACTCAGCAAATATTGTCTCTGTGCCTACCATGTGCCTGGAATTGTGCTAGACAACAGGAATACCAAGAAGGGATTTAGACTCAGTCTTTTAACTTAACTTACTGAGCTACTAGTCTGGAGGGAGAGATAAACAGGAAAAATAATCAAAAGCAAGAATGATAAGAGAGGGTGTGTGATTGGGGTAGGTTAGCTGTGAGCCTCTTCCTGCTCAGCACCTAATTAGGGTATACTGTGGGCAAGGGGATTGATCTCGGAGTTTCAGTAACTTCATATGTAAGATGACAATCTCTAAGGTATCTCATAGAATTCTTCAGTGAAATTAAGCCATGATGTGAAATAATGCCTAGCACATAGTAAGTGCTCAGTAATATTAACCACTATTGTTATACAAGTACTGCTGTGTATGGGGGGAGAAAAAAGTCTATATATTCTTTAAAATTTTAACTTATTAATCATGGAGGGAACTTTGGAAATCTATTAGTAAATATGAAAAAGTAAAGAAATCACATCCATTCTCATGGCATCCCTGAGAAAGAAGTTTCATGATACACTTCATAAGACATTCACTGAACATAAAGTATGTGTGCTGGTGGTTGTGATGAAACTTGTGATTTAAGATTCTATTTATTCCTGATGCCGCGTGACCTTGGGACAATCACTGAACCTCAGCTTTCTCATCTGTAAAGTGGGAACAATAACAATTTTCATATTCAAGGTTCAGGAGGCTCAAATGTCAAAATAGATCTTTGGGTTTTTTTGTTTCTTTGTTTTTGAGACAGGGTCTTGCTCTGTCACCCAGGCTGGAATGCAGTGGCTCGATCTCGGCTCACTGCAACCTCTGCCTCCTGGGCTCAGGTGATCCTCCTGCCTCAGCCTCCTGAGTAGCTGGGACTACAGGTATGCACCACCATGCCCAGCTAATATTTGTCTTTTTAGTAGAGAAGGATTTCACCATGTAGGTCAGGCTCGTCTCGAACTCCTGACCTCAAGTGATCCACTCATCTTGGCTTTTCAAAGTGCTGGGATTACAGGCATTGAGCCACCGTGCCCAGCCCAAAATAGATCTTTGGTGTCCACAGAACTGGTTTGGAATCTTGGCCTTGTCACTTATTAGCTTGTGTGGCCTTAAACGTTTTTCTTAGCTCCTACCTCACTGAGAAAAGTACATAAAGCACTCAACAATGTGAAAGACACATAAAAAGTGCTCCGTAAATGATAGCTGTTGTTATGATGTGACAGTGCTTTGAGAAATGTAAGGTATATGACTTCATAAGATTATTATTATAAGTTATGGTCAATGTGCTGTTCTTTATATACATTGAAGTGTTACTTCTGAGTGGTTGGCAGTGAGGCATAAACTTTGAATCCTCCCTGCACTCGCCGTCATGTACTTCTCGGAGTGACATCTGCAAAGGCAGCAGATTGGGAGTGAGAGATGCAGTCTCTGGTGATGATGTAATTAGTCCATCCCATCATCATCACCATCAGAGGTAAGGGACTGCCTCCTACAATGACCATTACTCCAGAATCTCAATCTCAGAATTCTGAAATGCTCATACCTTTGATACATTTTTTCTTCATCCTTTCAGTGAACCAGTAAACATTTCACATTCCCAAGGCAAGGACAAGTGTCAAGGTGCTAGTTTGTGTTAGAAAGCAGACTCTAAAGGTTTTTGGCCCCTGTCGATGGTGCTCTGTGGAGGAGGGCAGATCCTGTGAAGGGTCACAGCTGAGCTGCAGGCCAACAACAATTCTTGCTGTGGAACTGCAGCAGCTGCAGCTTGGCACTGTTTGGGCATTAACCAATATTCCAATAGCCAGAGATTGCACAAGAAAACCACCTCCACCAAAGGCAAATGTTGGAATGGGGGATGGGGAGATCTCAAAATCTTTCTCTTTTTATATTCTATTCCCAGACTCATTAGTCTCCTCTCTTACCTTCTCCACCCATCCATCTCCTTGACAAGATTATTGCGAGGAAGGAGTTAATGAGTACACAGTTTTATTTTCCTTGGAAGAGAGATACAAAACAGGCTCAAAGCAGGGCTGTCATCACCCTGCAAGTCTTCAGGGGTTTCATAGCTAATTATTAACCCTTTGTCACATTCCTGGACAAGAAACTTTCCTGCTGAAAGAAACTGCTAAGATTTTCCATCTATATTATACATATGGGCTCTCAGTTTTTCAGAGTTAACAAATCAATAACACCTTGAAAACAATGAGATGTAAACAGTTTATAATGCCCCTTGTGTCCTTTATCAAAATGATCCTTCTTTACTCACTCAGCACCCAGGTCAAGTACCATTATCCTTATTTTCTATTTTTCTTTTTTATATTTTTTTTTGAGATGGAGTTTTGCTCTTGTTACCCAGGCTAGAGTGCGATGGTGTGATCTCGACTCACTGCAACCTTCGCCCCCCAGGTTCAAGCGACTCTCCTGCCTTAGCCTCCCAAGTAGCTGGCACTATAGGTGTGTGCCACCACACCCGGCTAATTTTTGTATTTTTAGTAGAGATGAGGTTTCACCGTGTTGGCCAGGCTGGTCTTGAACTCCTGACCTCAGGTGATCCACCCACCTCGGCCTCCCAAAGTGCTGGGATTACAGGCGTGAGCCACCGTGCCCGGCCCCTTGTTTTCTATTTGAGAAAACTGAGGCTCCAAGAGAGAAAATGACCGGCAAAAGTTTTCACTGATAACAAGGCCTGGCTGGAACCCAGCTCTCCTGAATGGTGCCCTGGTGCTTTTTTAATGTACTGAACACAGTGTAAAATCTCACCTAACATTGAGAAAGCCCCTCTGAATCTCAGCATTCTTTAAAACCACTAAAGACCACCACCTAGAACTATAGCAAACTGGCACGAATTCAGTCCCCAGGAAGTTGTGTTAAAAAAAAAAATCCCTATGGTTGACCTTCTTTCTTGTTATTTTGTTATTTGCTTCTCTCCCCAATAGATTTCAGGCTATTTAGATTTTGGGTTCCTCTCTCAAGCAGCGGGTTTAGGATGATTAATGGCTAGGGCTTCTGTAGTCAAGAGAGACCTGCAGAGATTCTCACTGGGGATTTGATTCCATGCTATCCCCGGGGTAGATGAAACTGAACTGGAAAATCTAAAATCCCTGGATGACTCATTCAAGGAATAAGCATTTAAAATGATCAAAGTTGCAGTGCGAGGAAAATAAGGACCTACAGCACCCAAATCAACTGTTGCTCTGTGCTGAATGGACCAAGACTTGCACTTTTATGAGCAGGGACATAAATTCCCTTAGACATTTGCCATTATTGTTGTTGAGATCTCCTTCATCTTAGGTGGTGGCTGCAGATGAATTCCCCCCTGAGCTAGATATCACTGCTCTCCAAGTTCACACTCTCATTGCAATCACAAACAGGTTGCTAGTATGTGGGCAAACTTCCATACATGGTATGGGGAGCAGACATGACTTCATGCTTTGCTGTAGACGAGAGGAACTGCCAAGGCTCAGGCGCCCTGTCCCCCTAAGTGTGCCCCGGCTTTGGAATCCTTTTCTCTGGCTGCATGGTAACAAGACCACAAGGGATGCTTTAGATTTGTGGGCACTCCCTCACCTTGCAGATCCTTAAATTCTATCCTCCAGAACACTAAGATTCCAAAAAAGCATCTCACAAGTACACCCATACACATTTGAAAAAGCATTTTACAAGAATTACCCATTTTTATAGTACTAGAAATGAGACAAACCTGAAAGATAATTTTAGGTCAGCATCTCAAGAGGTTCAATTGGTTCAATTCATTTTTCGCTGCATATGCTGTTTTATTGTGGGGTGGGGACGGGGAGGATCTGACAGTTTCATTTCAGGAAACGGCTGTGGGTATTTTGCATCAAATTACTGTTTTGTGTTCTTTGGTCGTGTAAAACTTAAACACTGACCGAGAGGACTTCATAAATTTAGGGTCTTTTTAATTCTATTCCCCCTGCTTATTATTATTATTTTTACCAAAAGGGATAGAACAAAAGGACATAGTTCTTCTTGTCCAGATGGAAGGTGTATGTTTATTTGGATTACATATGAAACATAAAAGCTGGTTAAAGCTCTTGGGTGGGATGGGTCAGGTGCAGCATTTTTCTGATAATATTTCTTGGAAATTAGATTTGAATTGATTTACCCACATATTTGAGCACTGCTTTGGGCATCACTGCTGAGATCATGCAAAATTAAAAAAGAAAAAAATGAGGCACCATTATCTGAGAGCACAATGAATCAGAAGGGGAAGAAGGAAAAAGGGGAGGAAGGGATAGGAAGATTACATTTTGGCTAAAGAAAAGAGGTGATCTGGCTGAGGGAAAGTTTAACACATTTAGTGCATCTCAATTAAAGTAAACCTTTTAGATTGTGTCGAAAATGGAATAAACCCTTTAATTTTTTTTTTTTTTTTTTTTTTTACCTTTATTCCCTAAGGAACATCTTCTCCTCTTTACCTCCCACCCCCATCCCACTTCCATAAAACACAATTCAGATTTAATGTTCTGGAGCAAATGTTTTTCAACAGACTTGACCTGCTTAATCTTCCTGACAATGTGCGCAGTTATGTTAGTAATTTGCATACTCTTGGGAAGGGATATGAGACACCAGCAAACCAAAACGCCCAGAGGGCAGCTGTATGTTACAGTGGTAATCTTTTTCCTTTTTCTCAATGTGTGTGTGTCTGTGTGTCTGCTTTAATGTTACCACGTACTGTCATAACACACAACTACAATGGTCTGATCTTTAAGAGCCAAAGTTAGGGCCGGGCGCGGTGGCTCACGCCTGTAATCCCAGCACTTTGGGAGGCCGAGGCGGGCAGATCACGAGGTCAGGAGATCGAGACCATCCTGGCTAAAACGGTGAAACCCCGTCTCTATTAAAAATACAAAAAAAATTAGCCGGGCGAGGTGGCGGGCACCTGTAGTCCCAGCTACGCGGGAGGCTGAGGCAGGAGAATGGCGTGAACCCCGGGAGGGCGGAGGCTGCAGTGAGCTGAGATCGCGCCACTGCACTCAGCCTGGCTTAAAGAGCGAGACTCCTCAAAAAAAAAAAAAAAAAAAAGCCAAAGTTAGAAGCTTTGTTAACTATTATTTCTCCTTTAACTCTGTCTCTTACAAGTACACTATGGCTACTTGAAAATCATCTAAAAAAGACTCTGATTAAAACAAAAACCCAACAACAACAACAACAAAGCAACCCCTTTGTCAAAGGCTGGAGCATTTCTAGAAGTGCCTTTCAACTCACTAAGGGCTGGAAAGGAAAGTGCACCTTTTTTTTGAGACTGAGTTTCGCTCTGTCACCCAGGCTGGAATTCAGTGACAATTCAGTGACAAGTGTCTGCTCATTGCGGCCTCCGCCTCCGGCGTTCAAGCGGTTCTCCTGTCCCAGCCTCCCGTAGCTGGGATTACAGGCGTGCAGCACCACACCTGGCTAATTTTTGTATTTTTTCTTTTTTAGTACAGGCGGCCAGTACCATGTTGGCCAGGCTGGTCTCGAATAACTGACCTCAGGTGATTCGCCCGCCTTGGCCTCCCAAACTGCTGGGATTACAGCGTGAGCCACCACTCCCGGCCGAGGGTGCACCTTTGAGACTAGGTTTCTGCAGCACACATTCATTTTGGTAATCAAGGACATATTGCTGGATTTAAGACATGAAGAACAAGTCAGGAGAAGATGCTCCAGGCTGTTTGGGGAGGAAGGGGACCAGGCCTAATGAAATAACTAAGGATGTCCCAGTCAGGAAGAAATGTGTTAAGTTTTAAACCTGTGTCTTCGCTCTTGGAAGGCACCTGGAAAATGGACGCGGGTTTGCCTCTAATCTGCAGTCCTGCTTGCAGCCTGAGGAGGACGTAAAAAGCCTTGGGGCCAGAGAACTCCAAAACGGGGGCGTTACCCTCTTAACTTTCTCTCCTCTTCTTGACGCAGAGGGCATATCTTCACGCCTCCTTTCCCCAGCCCGCGTTCCCGTTCTCCAACAACAACCTGTGTGTCTCCTTTAAGAGGCGGGGGCCGTCCCTCCCTTTCTCCTCCCAGTCTCCCGCCCTTCACACCTTGGGTGGGAAAAGTGTGGGGGCGGGGTAGCCGGTGAAGCGGGAGAGGCGGGATCACGGCGAGCGCTCCAATGGCCCTCGAGTCTGGCCACGGTGGACTCCGGCAGCCAATGAGCAGCAGGCGGGGAGGCGTGGCGGGGCGCTGTTGCAAAGCATCCAACGTGGGCCAGCAGGCGGCCGCGGGGTGCGGAGCCTAGGGGGTGTGTGCGGGCGAGCGGCCGGGGGCGGGGCTTGGGGGACCGGCCGGGGCTGGGCCGCGGGGAGGCCAGCGGCAAGCGGCTGATTGTTCGGCCGCGAGGTCGGCGGGACTCTTGCTGCGCGGAGGAGCCGTGCGGAACTGGAGGCTGCGCGCGCGCGCTCTCTGCCTGCGGTGTGGGGACAGCGAGGCGCACGGGGGCCTCCCAGCGCGAGGCCGGCCGCGCCGTCCAGCCCGAGGTTTACGGCTTTGCGCTCCGAGCCGAGAGGAAGATGCCTGCCGGCACCGAGCTCGGGCTGCGGGGCTGAACGTCTGCCTTCCAGGCGCAGCGGCAGCACTGCCCTCGGCCGGTGTCTGTAGCGGCACTCGGCGTGCCCCGGGCGGACGAGGAGCGCATGCTGGGTACCCCTTGCCCGAATCGGCGGAGTTCGCAGCGAGCGCGAGCGGGCCGGCCGGCCCGGATGGGCGCGGGGTTTGCGGCCCCCACCGGGTGCTGCGGAGCGGTCCGGACACCGGGGGCCCGCTGAGTGCCGGAGCCGCGGCCGCAGAGAGAACTTGGGGCGGGGGCCATGCCCCGGCGCGGAGTCTAGAGCCGAGCGGAGCGCCCCGCGGGCCCGCCCGCCTCTGCGGCTGTTCGGGTCCTCACAGTCCCCGCGCCCGGAGTTCGCAGCGCGCTCCAGACAAGATGGCGCGGCCGGTCCGGGGAGCGCTCGGGGCCCCGCGCCGCTCGCCTTGCCTTCTCCTTCCCTGGCTGCTGCTGCTGCTTCGGCTGGAACCGGCAACCGCGGCGGCTGGCCCGCGGGCGCCCTGCGCGGCCGCCTGCACTTGCGCCGGGGACTCACTGGACTGCGGTGGGCGCGGGCTGGCGGCGTTGCCCGGGGACCTGCCCTCCTGGACGCGGAGCCTGTGAGTGCCGCCCTTTCCGCCCTCTCTGCGCCCCGGGGCTCTGTCACTTGGGGACGGGGCGGCGGGGGTTCGTACGCAGGGAGGGGGTGCGGACTGGGTTGTGTGTGTGTGGACGTGCTTGCGCGTGCTGGAAGACTGTCAGGTTGGGGTTGCGGAGGGGAGACCCTGCGTGGAGGTCCGGGGGAGTAGGCATGCGAGAGAGCTTGGAGGAGAAGAGCGTGCCTCGTGGGGTCTGGAGACGAGCGAGCGTGGGTCGTAGAGGTTTGGGGGTTAGCCAGCACGCGTCGTGCAGGCCATCAGCGGGTTGGGGAGCGGGAGTCTGGAGCTGAGTGTGTTTGCGGGTGAGTGGGTGGGAAATGTCTGGAGCAGAGTGTGAAGAAGTCTATGTGGGGGTATGTGGGTGCGTTTCCTTTTCCTCTCCCGTAATCCAACTCTGGTGTGTGAGCTCCTTGGTCTTCCAGTGGGTAATGAATGAAGGTGGCTGTTGGCTCCAATCTTTCGTTTACATTATTTATTAGTTGGTACTGTGTGTAGCCGTCTCCTGACCCCCGAAGACCGTGGTGGCCTGACTTGCTTCTCTCTGCGGGGCTGAAGGCAGTCTTCCCCCGAGGACCCCTGAGTTAGAGGGCTTTGACAGTTCCTGGCGACTTGTGAGTGCTGGGAGTTTGTCCTTTTCCGCCTGATTGGCATTTTACGGAACTGTGTTCCAGACCCTTCCTGTATGTTCCCTGGGGCCCCATTGGGCTTGGTGATCCAGTGGGGTGGGGCCCACCCTCAAGACTGTCTCCTCCATAAATGGTGCAAATGAGTTTTGGAGTAGTGCTGCTTCAGGAGAGGGTGCCAGGGGCTTGGCTGATTTAAGCAGTTTCTTTCACCCGAAAGAGGTTCTTTTCTGTGCTGTCAGGATGTGGGCCTGTTAGGACTTAGTGGGACACTTCTTACAGGAGATTTGGCAGGAAAAAAAGGCATTAGACTTCTGTAAACATGGTAGAGTAGAACAGTCTTCTTTTACGTCTAAAAAATCTGGTCCATGAGTCAAATCCTGTTCAGTTATCGGTAATTAGCATCTCCGTAGAACCACTAGTACCTTTCCAGAAAAGGCCTAGCTTAAATAGTCCGCATTTCGGTTGACTAATTGGACATTTTTCCTAGAACATAGGAAAGGCACAGCAGTAACCTCAGGCATGACTATGGCTGTTTTGAAAAGAGAAAACTGGTGTCACAAGTCGTAACCAGCACCTGTGGCTTAAGAAAATGTGGCCTGAGTTCTGACTGCCGTGAAGGGAAGAAAAGTTAATTCCTTTTAAATGTAAAGATCCTGTAGCTCTCAAAATGGGGCACGAATCTTTAACTTGGCCCCAGACACTGCTCTATGAACAAGTACTACAGAGTTCTGAAGACAACCAGGACCCTTTAGTTACACTTAGGTTTTCAATATCTACTTCTATGGCATTTACTGAGTTAGTGAAAATCAGTGGTCGTAGGGTGGAGGCAGAGCTGTGTTAAGTACTGGGAGATACAGCCCAGTATTGTCCTTAGGTAGTATCTTATTTAGTCTGGGGTATTGTGATTTTTCCCTTACATACGGTATTTTTTTTTTTAATGGAATCATGTGGGCAGAATCAGATTAACTTCTTAAGTGTTCACCTGTTGGAAGAGTGACTCCCAATGCCATGTGTCAGTGGCATTGTGGGGAAGGCACTTAGTTCCACAGCAGTAACTTCCCAGAGAGGACAGGGTGTCCTCTTATTTGCACTTTGCTATGGTCACAAGATCCACTTTGCCTTGCCCTTTAATTTTTGGAGCAAACATACTGGTTATTTCTTTAGGCTTTCTGTTGCCTAGGAGTGACATTTCACGTGGCATAAATACCTTCAAAATTGAAATCCTTCTCTTTTACTCACACATTTGATGATCGGTAAATACCAAAGTGGGTGTTTTGAGCATCAGTAGACTTTAGTATACTGATTATGGTGTTGACTGATTCGATTTTAAGATATGAGCAGCGTGATTTCTGGTTAGTATGTAGCAACACAGTGTGCAGTACAAAATGGCTATCCTTTGAAAAATATTTTTGAAGTTATCTTATTTCTGATTAAGGACAAATCAAGCAAATGTGTTCTTTTTTTTCTAGACTTCAGACTTCTGAATTTAAATCATTAGTCTCCATGAGTCTTATTCTGGAATTTCCATAAGAGTATTTATATGGTTTTTATTCCTGGCTAAGATTCAGCAAGACTTTAGGGGAGAAAGTGTCTGTATATGTATATGATATAATGAAATATCTTGTAGTTTCATCAAGTTTACACGCTCTAAGCCCACGGTGTCTAGAAAATGCTTTGAGCTAGTTTATAAATCCATGAACTGGATTTACTGCAGCTAGTTCAAACAACTTCAGGCTGTAGGTTTGAGATAGCAGAGGACCTGTGGCTTTATGGGACCTTTTTTTTTTTTTTTTTTTTTGCAAACTGTGTGTCTAATGTGGAAGTTGCTTCTAGGCCTAATATAAGAAAAGTAAAACTTGTAAATAGTGAACGTAAATGCAGTGTGAATAGAAGAAACAGAATGGATAATGATAATCGGTTCATTTCTGGGGCCTGAGGATAACTTTTCAGCACAATAACTTATAGTTGTAGTAGTCAAGCCATAATTTGAGTCTCCCAGCCCATTACGTAGGTGAGATTGGCATGGTCCAACTAGCACATTCATAAATAGCACCAAGCCACTGCCAAGCCTTATTCCAACTTCCCAGAACCCGAGAAGAAGTTGAACTTCTTAGAACTCAGATATTTGCTTTCTTTGAAATTATTTTTGAGAGCATGGCTTCAGAAGCTATTTAAGAAGTATTAAATACAATTTACCTTAGACTCTTACCTGTGCCATAAATTTGAGCAGTGTTTAGTCACAAAATGTTGCTAGTTTAAATGTCCTGAGAGCTGAATGGTAGCCCATTGGGTTGGGATTAGGAAGGCAGGCCTAGAGGAAGAACAAACCCTGGTTTTTGTTCTCAGTGTGGAGTGAAGATGACAGAGCATTCAAAAGCAAGGATATTCACAAAAGTGTATACCGAGTGTGGTTATCCTGAGCCACATTAAGATGAGTTTATTGATTTGGATGTCTTTGTACTATGTGTTTGCAATACCAAATCAGTTAGCTTAAATCTAACCTTGCCAGTTTGGGCAAAGAAGTGGTGCTTATGATTACATTAGAAAATAAACACCAACTGTGGTTGCCATTGTAGTTGGGAAGCAAAGAAGGCCTTTGTCTTTCAAATTTTACAGCTGTGCTGGAAGGCCCAGGTGTGCAGGGTGTTGTGAATTAAGGGTTTGGAAAATACTTTCCATCCTGTTTATGCAAATTAAGTTTAAAGTGCAGATCACCAAATTGTTCTAGAACCTAAACTGAGATTCATGTTTTTTTTTTTTTTTTAAGTAGATTGTTGTATGGGTGGTCCTGAAATATTTCCTTCTCCATATCACTTAAACTCAACAGACTCTGAACATCTTCCGATTTGTGGGACAGGGAAGGGTTGTTTGGAATAGGGAGCATTTTAAACACAGGTTAATTGCCAAGAATACAGTCTGAAAGGTGCAAGTGCTCTTAGAGTTTCAGGGAACTTTAGCTTGAGCTCAGAGTCCTTTTCTCTTGCAACAAGTGTCTTCCCTCTTGATGGGGGAGAGCTTGTCTGTTGATAGCTGTCTGACAACTTTTTTTTTAGTAAGGTGAGGTTTCTGGCAAATAGTATTGGTTGTCGTGAGAAAAAGGCACACTGTTTAAGTCTTGCTGTTGTGAAATTGTGGGCATAATATCTATTCTCTGAGTACAGCTAAAGTAGGAAGTGTCCAGAGATCCCCAGCGCCCCATGTAAATTAACTCCGTATTGGCACACAATGTCCCTCTTGCCTTTAGGACATGTCAGAACTGTTCCTGCCCCGCTTTTCAAGGGACTGTTTTAAAAAGTAGTGTGTTGTCTCTTTGCATAATTGTATTTGGTTACTAGGTTTTACAGACTTTGGACTTTTGAACATATTATCAGCAGTAATTCTTGGAACCATCTTCAGAAAGATGAAGAAACGTTAAGTGTAGTGTGATGAGAGCTGGTTCCTAGTGGATGTCCTCATGTCCCATCTCCCCAGCTCTTCACCGTTAGCTGAAAGCTTTCCTCCCTCCAGTGTTAATTACTTTGCCTGGGTTCTCCCTGCAGCTTCCCTGAGTCCATTGGGACGGCCTCTGGCTGACCTTTCTCTCCCTCAGACACCGTGATCACAATGAAAGGGCCTCTCCCGCTTCTGCAGGGGTGTCTCCTTGGTGCAGAGTCTTTTCAGCATCCTCTCTTTCAGGGTGGACAGGAATGCGGGAGAGAGCACTGGGGTTTTGTGTGACTTAGCAATGCACCTGGCCCAGTGCTGTGCACCTGCTAAAGCCGGAAGGTCTGTTAGGAAGGCTGGGTGGAGGTTGTTTAAAATAGCCTATAGTTATTTAAAAAGTGGCATCCACAGGAGAGGGAAATCTAGAAGAGGGATTCATTGAATTGAAAGTTGTTATATGCAGTAAAGGATGTTGGTTGTACCAGAGTCTGTCTGTCTTCTTTTCCTCCTTTGTTTTAAACATAAAAGGGATTCCTCTGACCTACCCCATAGGTAGAAGGACTTTAAGTTTCACCAGCAAGCCTAACTTTCAATTCCTTTTGAATGAGCTATGTGACATTTACCCACTGGGTACGTTCCCCCTCCTCAGTGACTGCAATTTGAAACCCTGGGGGTTTAAAAGCGAACGGGACTCTGGGCCGTGTTAATATTCAGAGCTGTTTACAATGGATGCAGTTTCAAAGGCTGATGGCATTGTCTTGAGACAAGAGGGAGGAGGGGTGAAGGAAAAATTCCCAGGCAGGGAAGGGCAAATATCTAAAAATCTCCAGTGTTTACCAGCCTGTGGGAAATTTAGGGACCGTTACTGTTATTTTTTATGACTTAAGCATGACACTGAGCCACTAGCGTTCATTCTATCTACCTCATGGCTTCAGTTCTTATGTGTCAATTACGTGATTATCTTCTGCTTTTGTTTCAATTTAAAGTGTGGAAATTGGCAAGAAACTCAGAACTTATCTCCTCTGCAAAGAAATAGAGCACTTTGAAGACCAGCGGTTAACATTTTTATAATAGTTTACCTCTGGGACCTGCGTTTATGTTTTGCTCAAAGAATTTGATATAGCTGCACAGTTTAGAAGGGCAGTCCCGACTGACCAATTAATTGTCCAATTATGACTAGGACAGAAGTTTTTTGCTGAAGTACTTGATACATGACCATTGTTATTAAGCAAAATGAATGGATCAATAAAGATTGCAGAAAAAATTTGCAGTTTATTGATGGTCTAATTTCTAATTTTAAGTTGGCAATTAAGTTGGCAATTCGTGTCTCTTTTGTAGGGGGTGATGGGTATGCTTGTGAACTTCTCTTATACAAAGGCTTTTTGCTTTATATGTTCCTATATTCTTATATTTTGTATAATTTGTTATCAATAGTTTTTACTCAAGTACTTTATGCATAGTCTTTTGAAACACAAGTTATAACTTCAATCTGTTCATAGAAGTGATTCATTTTTTTAAGCTGTTTCTCCATTTCACTGGGTTTTATACTTTTCATTTCCTGCCTTTAGTTCTTTATATCTTCTAAATGGGCATTTGCTACCCAGCTGGTCTCCATTTGGGTTATTGACTGGGGGAGAGAATGGGCAAAGGACAAAGCTTTCCTCACCTTTACTATGTTAAATATGCAGGGGCCCTTGCCCCTGGTGGTCACACCCAACTGACACTCTTCATTAAGGAGTGGTGGTGAAGGGGTTGAAAGTTAATTCTATGGTCCATCCCTTGCACCTCCAGTCTACAGCTACATGTGAGATTTTGGGCAAACCTCTTCATGTCTAAAAAGACAGAAAAATGCTCTATCTTATAGAAGCTGTGAGGACAAAGTTAGATAATGCCTATATTTAGCTAGGTTCCTCAACTTGGGTGCATCAACTTTATGATGATTCTGGAGCACAATTTGAAGGTTAAAGGCCTCAGTAGCTCCAATGTGTTATCCTGTCTCACAGCCAATCTCTCCCAGCCAGATTCCTTCCTTCCTTCTTCCCTTCCCCTTCCCCTTCCTCTCCCCTCCCCCCTCCCTTCCCTTCCCTCTTTCTCTTTTTCTCTCTTTCTTTCTCTTTCTTTCTTTTCTTTTCCTTTTCTTTTCTCTCTTTCTTTTTCTTTCTTTTCTTTCTTTCTCTTTCATTTTCTTTTTCTCTCTTTCTTTTTTCCTTTCTCTCCTCCCTTTTCTTTTTTCTTTCTTTCGCTCCCTCCCTCCCTCCCTTCCTTCCTCTCTACCTCCCTCCCTCCCTTCCTTCCTCTCTCCCTCCCCCCCTCCCTTCCTCTCTCCCTCCCTCCCTTCCTTCCTCTCTCCCTCCCTCCCTCCCTTCCTTCCTCTCTCCCTCCCTCCCTCCCTTCCTTCCTCTTTCTCTCTCCCTCCCTCCCTTCCTTCCTCTTTCTCTCTTTTTTCCTTTCTTTCTCTTTCTCTTTCTTTTCTTTCTTTACTTCCTTTCTTTTTCTTTGGACAGGGTCTCACTCTGTTGCCCAGGCTGGAGTGCAGTGGTGCAATCAAGACGCACTGCAGCCTCAGCCTCGTGGGCTCAAGCAATCCTCCCATCTCAGTTGCCTGAGTAACTGAGACTACAAGGCTTATGCTACCACACCCAGCTTCCAAGCCAGATTGCTGGTGACAAAGGCTTTCCTGGGAAATGTTTACCTTTCTGCTATGAAGGAGTCTTTTGGGGTGGGAAGATGGCAGCCTTCTCCTGTGAGTTTTGGTGATATGTATGAAGCAGCCTTCTCCCATGGATTTTTGGTGATATGTATGAAGTGCCACAAGTGAACCTCAGGTGCCCTTGGAAATCTTAGCCAAACAGGCTGGAAGCTATGAACAGTTGCAACAGATTATATAATTAGCAAAAATTATTGAGGTATTTTATAAATCGATTCCAGTTGTACAAATAGTTATGTCTATTTAGCGCTATCCTTTTGGAAGGGAGGCAGGTACGGGAAGGTGGCAGGGAAGTGAGATGCCCTTAAACTGATCATTTTATCCTATTATTTCCCAGGGTTTCATTGAAACTGAACCCTACCAAGATGCAAGTAGCACCTCTCAGTCAATAGCTTGGAAAAATGCAGGTGTGCTCTTCCAAACAGGGTTAAGTTACAGACTTTAGGGCTGGCTGAATCCTCACTGGTACCCACTTCTCTTTGGAGAACCTTGAGGGAGGAGGAGGGAGGACAGGAGACAATTGTGGAGTTGCATGCGAAGAACATTTTTCATTTGTTTTGGTCTGTTTGGAATTGCATGGTAACTTTGTAGGGGACACAGGCGGGGAACACAGGGTCATTTGAGGAATCTGGCAAGGATGCCACCTGAATAGCCGTTTGCTGTTTGCTATCACTCCTTGTGCACCTGTGCCTGAGTTCCTTCCCCAGTGAATGGCCATGATTCACAGCCTTGCCCACATGAACGGCCACGATTGTTTGCGTCTTTATTACTATTTAATCTAGCATAACCGGTAAGGCCCATTGTGCGAACAAGCAATCTGTTCATTTCTGCAGGTCCTAATACATTTTGGTTTCCTTATGAACCAGGATGCATGTTCTAATTACTGCTTGTTCAGTTTGTTTTGGCAAAAGGTGACATTTAGAGGGTTTAAAGAAGGCATGGCCTCTTTTTAAGTGTTTTGCATTGATTAGTTTTTGAACTTTTGTGGTCAAAAGTTCTAATCTCTGATCTTTTATGGTCTGCATTCTCAAGATCTCACATTATTAGGAAGAAAATGAAGGAAATGAGTGAAGGTCTCTCTTACGAGCAGAATTAGCTGGACTTTGAGAAACATGATGAATGTAATGCAGGGTTTTTCTTTTTTTTTAGCTGATTAGAAAAAAAAACAACTCACAACTTTATTTTCTAAGACTCCTTTATGCAGCATTTAACAGCTTCCCCCTCCCTGTTTTGCTCCTTCCACCAATTTATAATTTGCCATTCAAATAATTTACTGCTTATCTTGGTCAAAGCATACATTGCACTGAAATTCTTTTCTTCCGGATTACCTACTTGATGATAGCCTGTTAAATACAATGAGAAGGATTGAACACTTCTGAACTGGAGAATAAATAGATAATCTTGCTGTTTCAAATCTTGTAGTTCCAGTGCTCTTTTGTTTGAAAGCATTTGTCTCTCAAGCATTAGCACTTTGGGCTGGATAACAAGAAATTAACAAGCTGGGCTCCGCTTAGAGAAAACTTACAACTGATTAGAAAGTAGGCTGTTGCAGATACAGCTTCTTTTTCTTGTGAGGTGATCTGAAATACATAGTTTTTAGAAAAAATTTTGAATTAAGGGAACAGTTGATACACAGGCGGGTAGTTTAAATAAACTAAGTCACTTCTGTTGTTCTGGAGTGCTTTTTCTTACCTTTTGAATATGGAGAAAGGTAAATACCTACACAAGTGGACAGAATAATGTAATGAACTCTAGGTACCTGTCACCCACCTTCAACAATCATCAACTGTCTTATTTGATCTGTTTCCCAATATGCTTCTGCCCTTCCATGTTATTTATTTTTTTTTTGGAAATAAATCAAAGGCATATCATTTTATCTGCGAATGTATAGGTTTTTTTTTTTAATTAACAGCCTTATTGAGATATAATTTATATACCATACTATTTACTATAGGGTGGTTTTAAGAAATTGGAAGTTTTGAAAAAATTGACATTCATTTTAGCTGTGTTTTTCCAAAGGGCGTTTTGGTAAGCTATATATTTACAGAATGTTTATTGGGCACATACTGTGTGCACCCTAGTTTATATGTTCTCAAAACAGATTTTTTTTCTTTTGTAGGAGGTGTTTAGCAAGCTCTTTTGTGCTAGTCCTCTGTCAGAATGTGCAATTCTGATTAACCTTCCACTTTCTCCACATAGCTCTTACTTGGGAGGTTTCTACCAAGCTATTAATTGTTGATTAAAATCCATTTGTGAACAAACATAATTAGAAATGGAATAGATCATTTAAAAAGTGATGTCTCAGACACTGTTGTTTAATAGAGGGATAATTAGCCATTGGTTGTAGTTAAGTCATGAGTCTGAATTGAGTTAACTGTTGTTTACTTTGTAAGGCCTGACCCTCCAGCTGTGGCTACTTGAGGCTGCTTTAAATAGAGTTAGAGGCAGCCTGTAAGAAAAATCTTCAAAAAGCAAAGAACTAGGTTCCTGGAACCCTCTGTGCTTGATTTAAACGTCACACAGATTTGAAAATGCTTTCTCCAAGTAGCTGCTGAATGGTTTGTTTTATTTTATAAAAGTCCGTAGTTTAATTTCTCCTCAGTCTGGTACTTTGTTGGTGAGGGGGCTTCTTTAGAATGGATTTTTTGCTAGCTGCAGCTTCATTTAGGCATCTGAATGGGAATTACTAGTCCTCCAAATTCCATTCACTTTATCCTAGTTTTTGGAATGACTTCCATCTTCTATCTGTGAAAATCAAATTCCAGGTAGATTATGGAGTGTTCAGTGGCTTTAAAAGCTATCCAACATAGTCAGGTTAAACTGGTGGATCTATGAAGCTTAATTAAATTTATATGATAACCAATTAGACACCATTTGCAGTGGGTTCTCCATTTAGGAAAGTGGAAGCACACTCCAATGCATTTTTTTTTTTTTTTAAATTATGGGGCAGAAAAGCTTAGTATTGAGAGATTCTATGAAATTAAGTGCTGTTTTGCAGATTGGGAGAACATGATTCTTTCATCTAGTTTTAGCAGTGTGGTGGTACCTTAACCCAGCATCATGCCTCCGTCTTAGTTTTTGTTTTATTTTTAATTAAGAAGAATTTTTCTCTGTGTCTGTGGTTTCCTCCCTCCACCTGGCCTGGTGTGAGTTTCTGGCACACAAGCTCCCAGTGCTTGCAAAACTTATAAACAGTCAGAAGAGCTCGTTGCTTCCAGGAAGTGGATTGTTGATGCAATGAAGTGATGGATGCAGAGGCTGCAGCTCGAAGGGAGCAGGGTTTCCTTCCATCTTGAAGGAGGAGAGATCCAGAAAACAAGCTGACATGCCCTGTAGTTATTAAGATCTGCCTCATCCCAAATTCCTCTGATTGTTTTCTCAGATTTGGAGTCTGTGTAGGATTCTTCGCTTTGGGTGGTTTGGCCTTATCCAGGGCTATGCTTTACCCAATAGAAAAATCAGAGACTCTTCCATGGAGATTTTTGGATTCTTTCACAAGTTCATTTGAAACAATACTTAGAAATGAGTAAATTATATTCATTTCCTTACTATCCTAATATAAAGATTGGCTGACCTTATTATTTACTTGGGTGAAACTTTATGTGAGGTCGTGGTGCTCAGAACGTCTTTTTGGACGGAAAGGAGACCACGTTTTCATGGAGTTTCTTAAAGGGGTGCTTGACCAAAGAGGCATAAAAATGTTTCACCTGAGAGGAAAAAATTAATTTTCTTAAAGTCATGGAAGTGAGGATGTGGTAGAATGGGAAACTAGCTCATGGCTGGGCCTCAGGAGATGTTGGGGTTTTGTCCCAGCTCTGCCACTGATTGGCAGCATAACTTTGGGCTAGTCACTTCATTTCCTGTCTGTAAAGGGATGTATAACTTCTAAGACTCCTCATTTTTAGGTTCGTGATTCTATTCTAATTGAAGCAAAAAGGGAGTAAACTTACATTTCATTGGATGGTAAGAATTAAATTGATCTGTGTCTAGGATACTTAAACATACTCTGTCTCTGTGTGTGTGTGTGTGTGTGTGTGAGACACACACACACACAAAGGGTCCCACTCTGTCACCCAGGTTGGAGTGCAGTGGCGCAATCATGGCTCACTACAGCCGTGACCTCCCAGGCTCAAGTGATCCTCCTACCTCAGTCTACTGAGTAGCTAGGACTACAGGCGTGTGCCACCACACCTGGCTAGTTTTTATTTTTTGTAAAGATGAGGTCTTGCTATGTTGCCCAGACTGGTCTTGATCTCCTGGGCTCAAGCATTCCTCCTGCCTTGGCCTCCCAAAGTGCTGAGATGACAGGTGTGAGCTACCATGCTGGGCCAATGTTTGCTACTTCTGAGTGAAATTCTCAGATGGATACCATAAGCAGCAAAGAGAAAAAAGGGTATGTGCATGCAGAGTCTCAATGAGGGACCCTTTTGTGAGCCTTTAGATATTATTGAGGAGGAGTGAATACTCCACAAAGAAAGTGGTGCTTTCCTTCATTTTTACCTCGTTTTTCCCTCTGGCCTAAAGAAAACTGTGGAGGCTGGTGCAGATCCACTTTAGATCTTTGATTTAGATTTTTAAGAACTTAGGTAAAAATTAAAAAAAACCCAGGAAAATAAATTACAGGCATGTTTTCCCAAAGGGTCCTTTTTCAGGGCCACTGCAGGCAGCATCTTTCTCAGGCAGTCCTTCAGTGAATACTTGTGATAAGTGAAGTTGTAAGTGATGCTAAGAAACTGCCTTTAAGGACTGGGTGGGCCACCTGTCACATCCTATAGTCATGGCCACAGGAAGGGCAGCTACTCACTGCACTGCCTGTTCTTTCTGGGCCAGCTTCCCATCCATTTTACCAGGGAGATCTTTCTTGTATCCCTTTCAAGGTAGAAACTCAGCCAGTTAACATGTACGGCCTAGTGGCTTCTTTTTTCTTTTTTGAGACAGAGTCTCACTCTATCGCCCAGGTTGGAGTGCAGTGGTGTGATCTCAGCTCACTGCAACCTCCGCCTTCCTGGCTCAGGTGATTCTCTTGCCTCAGCCTCCCAAATAGCTGGGGTTACAGGTGCCTGCCACCAAGCCAGGCTAATTTTTTTTTGTTTGTTTGTATTTTTAGTAGAGACAGGGTTTTACCATGTTGGCCAGGCTGGTTTCGAACTCATGACTGACCTCAAGTGATCCATCCACCTCAGCCTCCCAAAGTGCTAGACTTACAGGTGTGAGCCACCACGCCCGGCTGTGGCTTTTTCTAATTTTGAAGTCTGACTCTCTTTTTGGCCAAATTCATATTAAATTTACCCATCTACCTAGGTTTGCATTGGTTACCTCTTAGTTACACTTTTTTTGAAAATCTTGAGAATTATGACAGTAATTGGACTCCTTAAAATACTTGTCATGGAGAATCTAGAAGCTTTTATTTTCTTTGTTCTGGATGTCCACTTTTCTTCCACGTGGAATTTATTAGTGCCTTCAGTGGGAATTCTTGGGCTTTTCTTTTCCTTCCACTCATTCTTTATCATGTAAATTTTCATAAAACGAAACTTCCGGATTAAAAATTTATTTTTATTTTTATTATTGTTTTCCGGAACAAATTCTTGGAATTTGGAGTTTTGTTTGGGGATGCAACTAAAATGCAAGAAGTTGGAGGAACAATTAGTGGTTTGGAACTTCTTGACAGAAGTTTAACAATTAGGGACTACTTTAGAGTGTCCAAAAAACTAGATTTTACAAAAAAAATTCTCTCTTTAAGCCCCAAAGATGACCTTTTTCCATTGTGCTTTCTGAGCTCAAAACAGGCCAAATGATCTTCCCACCCTTCCTCCAACCTGGTGTGTCGGTGTCACACACTCTCCCTGTTACTCACTTGGTCTCGTTCTGGTGAATTTATTGTTTACATCTTGTCCTTTCCCGGGGAATCTCTGAGTCTATCTGATTAGGTAACTTTTCACACATCCCTGTGTGTGTGTGTGTGTGTGTGTGTGTGTGTGTGTGTGTGTGTGTGTGTGTTTCTCTCCACTTAGACTTGAAAGCAGCAGGGATCATTCAATTTCATGTACCTAGGAATCCCTTGATAATTATTTGTTTATTGCCTTACCACTTTGTCTTGGAGCTTAGTACATTCTTTCAGGGCAGGACTGGATCCCCCAGTTTCATTGTTTCTCTGAGGGGTTCTGAGGTTTACCCCTGAAGTGTAATTGTTCCTGATTGGCCTGTGTGGAGGACTTCATAGGAGTGTTTTTGGAATTTAAATATCAGGAGTAAAAGGCCATTTTCTTTGTGCTAAGGGTCTGTTTTCCCCTCTGGAGCCAGCGGCTAAATGCAGAGGCTTTCTTCAATTGCTGTTGCTTCTTGCAGTGTGGCCCCTCAATGAGAAGTCATAGCTTGTGGTTTGTCTGATTTTATATGTAAGAACTTTTGGAGAGAATATTTGACCTAAAACAAAAATTATGGATAGTCCTCTCTTCCTTTCCCATTTCTCCTTATTTTCTACTTTCTGCTTGAGAACCACTTCAAAGAATCAGATGTGTTGGTGCCAGACGCCGTGGAGTTATTGTTAGAAGAATTTGGAAATATAATTGAAAACAAACTTTGTTGAGCAAAGCAGATCTAGGCGAGTTCTGACTTTGAGGGCGAAGGGAATTCCAAGTTTTTCCTCTATTTGGAGCTGATGTCTCAGAACACTTGTTCTGTGAGATGAATCATCTGTGAATTCTACATCTGGGAGTTATATATTGGGAAATGGCATTCTTTTTAAATGTAGAAGAAACACAAAAGCTTAAAGTTACACTGTAGTTGGAAAATTCTAGTCAGAGTTTAAAATATTAGCATGGAGGTGAAATTGGCCGAGTGATTGGACGTGAATCTGTGATACCTAAAATAGACATGTCCATACATGGAAAACAATATGATAGCCACACTTACTTATTGGGACCCTTTTCCTTTGTTTTGAGACTTTTAAAAAGTCATAAACATCAGCTATTCAGAATCATTAGTTGAGTCGATTGTGACTTGAGAATCAGAATTTAAGCATTTTTCTTGAGCTCTTTAAATAAGTTCAGGTGCCTTACTAACCAGTGAAAAGCCCAGAGCAGTGCAGTATTCCAGGGTCTTCAGGGGAAGATAATGTTGTCTCCTTGTCTTCTCAGAGTCCTGCATTCCAGGCATCTGGTGATGAGGGGCCATGGTTGTGGAGATGCAGCAGCTGTGCTGTTCATGAGGCACAGTGGTTAAGAGGCAGCTCTGGGGCCTGGCTTCCTGGGTGACCTTGGCAATTTAATCCACTTCAGTTTCCTTTTCTGTAAAATGGGAATAATTGTAGTGCCGACTTCCCTAAGCTTGTTATAAGGAAAAAAATGAAATATTTAACACAGGGCCTAACACACAAGCAGAAGCTTGAGGAAGGGTAGCTATAATATTATTATTGTAACTATCACAATAATAGCAGTGTACCTTTCTGCAGCAGGATATATCTGTGTTAACTGATCATCACCATCTTAACTCTATGAAAAATATTGTCTCTGTTGTATACATGAGACCCAGAGTAGCTGAATGACTTGTTTAGGGTCTAGCAGTTGCCAGTTAGAATTCAGACCTGTGTGTACATATTTAGAAGAAAATATGGTAAGACTAACACTGCCTTCTTTCTTGCCTCCCTTTGACGTCTCTGAATTCCTGGAGGCCGATTGGTCTTTGGTGGCTTGAAGCATCTAGTGTAGTTCTGGCTGTACAGCTGGTGCTCTGTACATCGTGTCTTGAATGTGATCTTGAAGAGCGTGTTTCTTTGTTGGTAGGCGTGTGTGTCAGATCCATTTTTGGTTTGCCTCTTTGGTAAAGGGGGTGGTAACATGCACATATGTTTTGCCATCTGTTGTTTATTGTTTCTGTTAGGTTGTGGTTTGTGTTCCTGTTCCATGTTCCTTTGGTTTCTGGAGCAACTGTGAATATTACATGCTTGGGGATCAAAAAAAGTAAACTATTTATAAACAGTAAAGTATCCTTGGGTTTGGAAAGTGTTTTTGTCAAATGCGTGTATATTTGTTGGCTTTATGATCATCTCACTGATGAATCGTTAGTTATTTTGCAGATTGAGAAACATCTAAAAAGATGGACGAGTCATGGTCCAGCCTTGTGTAACCAGCTCACAGACAGCCTTGGTGATAAGGCCCTGGTGTTAACGCTGACCCGAATGGTGTATTTTTAACTCAAGAACATATAAACAGTTTAGCCTGCTGATGGAGTTTATGCACTGCCTGAAATCTTTGGCATGCCTTGGATTTGTGGCCCTGTAAGACGTACGTAGTCCTGGGAGAGTGCTGTGGCCACCAGTGACCCATTGCCCCCACCCTTCATTCAAAAGAAAAGGAATGTAGCAGCAAGATGGAAGGAGAAAGGTGGAATTTATCAATAATTTTATATGATAATTTTTTCTTTTTTTTTTTTTTGAGAGAGTCTTAATCTGTCACCTGGGTTGGAGTACAGTGGTGTGATCTCAACTCACTGCACCCTTTGCCTCACAGGTTCAAGCAATTTTCCCACCTCAGCCTCCTGAGTAGCTGAGGCTACAGGTGTGCACACCATGCCTGGCTAATTTTTGTATTTTTGCAGGGTAGAGACAGGGTTTCATCATGTTGCCTAGGCTGGTCTCGAACACCTGGGCTCAAGCAATCACTGGCCTCGGCCTCCCAAAATGCTGGGATTACAGGTGTGAGCCACCACGCCTAGCCTATAGGATAAATTTTATGTTGAATTTTTTCTGTCATTACTATTTCACTTTGTTATGCAGACTTTAGGGGGAGGAGAGAGCTTTTTAGTCACATCTGTTTGCAACCCCTTGCCCCCCACCTGTAGGGGTCTTTGCAGAGTCGCAAATTGGAGCACATGAATCCCGTTGCTTAAAGCTGTTACTGTCCACCTGCCCCTCATCGCACTTCTTACCTGGCTCCACCTGTCCCAGCCACCACGTGGGGCTTTAAGACTTTTTTAATACCACCATGTCCCATGTCCCTCACCCACCATTTCCTCTGTCTGGAGAATGGTTCTTCCCTCTTTGCCGTGCAGATTTCTGTTCATCTGTCTTAAACGTTTTTCCCCATAGAAACCATGGCTGATGTTCCCTTTAAGTTAGATTCCCATCGTGAGGATTCTGCAGTGCTATGTACAGAAGTTTTGTGTGAATGTTTGATTCGTTTCTGACTCCCCCATTAGTCTATAAGCTCCCTGAATGCAGGGACTGGCTTTGTTTCCAATCCACCATTGTATTCCCAGAATCTAGCGTGAAGCCTGTGACACATTAAATGCTCGTGACAGATATCAGTGTAGATATAGATAGTGGCATTCATTCTGTAGAGTCCTGTACGTCCTATGGAAATACCTCTGCCAGATAGAATAATTCAGACCTCACAGGCTTCATCTGTGTATTTCCTGAATATACCTTGCTTGTTTAGTAGCCTCCTATACCCCTCACCACCCTCCACCAAAGTCTTTAAGTGTTGAGAAACTCAGAAGAACGGAAAGGAAGAAGAAACAAATAGAACCAAAGTTGAAAAGATGACAGGCTGTTTACCTGCCACATTTAGAATTGGCGGTCTTTTTGGTCTCTCTGAATTTTGGAAAAGTCCCATATTCAAGAATTGTCACTGAAGTGGCTTTGTAGTTTAAGCAGTGCATGTGAACTGTCCCCACACGGGGTCCTCGGGCGCTTCGTCCCTGCTGGATCGCTGGTGGCTGTCCTTGGCAGGTGGGCCAGGCCCAGCCGCTCTCCTCCGTGTTGCGTTTGGTGAGAGAGCCGGCGGTGCCCTTCCCAGCTGTTGACATGGTCTCTCATCTGCTCTTTTGCTGGAGCCGCGTTTTGGAGCCTGCTTTTCCAGAGTTGACACTGCAGGGGAGGGTGGCTTCTTCCATAGACCGAGGCTGTCTAGACACCCTTCCCCTTGTGGTTATTCTGCTCGGTTTATGCTGAGCCCTCGCCAGGCAGCTGGTTTCGGTTGCTTGAGCTCTTACTTTGCTCAGGGCTCTGCTTTGACAAAAAGAATGACCAGGCCAAGGTAGCTTTTCTCCCTCGTTGCTGCTGGCAGAGAAAAAGACTGCTTTCCTTGACCAGAGGGAGCTGTAAGAACACTAAGGACAGGTTACCCTGCCCTCTGTGGACCCAGCCCAAGTAACTGTGTAAATTGATAGAAGCTTCTATAGCAGGAGACTTCAGGCAGATACCTTTCTAAATCTGGGCCTTTTCAGCTTGGACCTCAGATGTGAGACATTGGCCCCCATCCCATCCTCAGACACGCAGGATCTCCATCCATGGCAGAGAGACCACTGCTAACCCAGCTCGCGTAGCTGCTCTCTGGGCAGTCTCCCAGGCCTGCTAGCCAGGGGCAGTGGGAAGCTGTGTTCTGCCTGATGAGCTCGGCCTCACACGTTTCTTTTAATGGCTATCGAGATCTTGGACTGTGATGCTGTAGGGAAGCCTTTTGTCCCCAGTGAGCTGGAATAGTCTAGGCAGATTACTGTCTTGGTGGTCGTACGGCGGGTGCTGGAGGGGGTGCTATTGATCTATTAGCCTAGTTACTATGTCTTTATTACTTTTGATTTTCTGGTGACAAATGTTAGGCATTTATTGAATAGAGAAGAAAGTGCAAAAGAAAAAAGAACAACTGATTTCATTATTCGGTGATAAATATTATCACTGGATAGTTTATAAATTTCCAGTAATGTCTGAGGCTGAACACCTATTTCAGTTATGTTTTAAAGACTCAATATCTTGAATATTTTCCCTGACTTTAAACAGTTTTTAAAATATGCTTTAATATTTATTGTATAATGAATTATTACACAACTTACATAAAACTCATAAAGTTTCTCTGATATTGGGCATTTAGGCTTTTTCCTAAGCTTTGATAGACATCGTTATGCATAAATGTTTAGCTATTTCCTTAGGATGAGTTACCCAATTCAGATAGCGCTGGGTATGCAGATTCTTAATATTTTCGGTACCACTGCCTCTAAGAAAGAGGCTGCCAACTTACATGTGAACTTGTGCTTGTCCCACACCCTCACAAACATTAAATGCTGTTTATTTCTGTAATCATGTATCAGTTTAATGGATGGAAATTGCCTCAGATTATTTTAATCTGCATTTCTTTGGATGGTGAGGCTGAAGACTTTACGTAGGATACTCTCAGATATTTCCTTTTGGAGTTTCCTTCCTTTGTTGATGCTCAGCCCAGTACATCATCTGCTGTCCTCCACTGTGGTCTTTGGGCTTGAGCACAGTACATCTCTTTGGTACTAGGGAAGCTGTGTTTCTGAGAGAGCACAGGTGTAATTGCATAGAAAACTGTGCTCTCAACAGGCGTGTCACATGCTTTGACTCTGAACCAGGACATCTTTGGGTTCTTCTTAAACAGATGTGGACGCGTGTTGCAGAGGGGACTGTTGCAGTGGCTCTGTTGATCCTGTACTGCTGCAGCCTTCTGCAGAGCCAGCCTGCCTGTGCCCAGGCTGCCCTGTCTGTGGCCAGGGTGCCTGGTACCTACAGCTGGTGGGAATCAGCGCAGATTAGCATGGCTGAGAACCTTTCAGGAACAGCTTCCAGCAAATGGAAATTATTTTAAAACAAATTTATGTGGTTTTTCTGTCAAGCCTACTTGGAGCATAAACAAGGTTGAATTGTAAGCTGCTTCCCTTCTGCAAGCGAGCCCATGTTTAGAATGTGGCTTTCAGCAAAGTAAACATGGTCTCGAAAGTGAGTTGTCATTGTATGCATGTGATTTGAAAAGTAAAAGTAGTGCACTGAACCAGCATTCTCATAGATAATTGTGATAGAGTTTTAGACATCCCTTCTCGTTTATTTGTCTTCCTGCCACAAAGATCACTACTTCCTGTAAAGGTTTTAAAGGTAAGGAGTAATTTGGTATTGAAAGGATGAAGGGAAAGAAATGCCAGGTCAGTTTCTGTGATGAGAAGCATTTTAATTTTGCCCCTTTGCCATGGGGAATATAAAAAACATCTCGCGAAATACTTAACTCTGTGTGCATGCGTGTGTGTATGTGCGCGCGCGTGTGTGTGTGTGTGTGTCTGTGTACATAAACCCTGCGGTCTGTGCATCTTTGAATTCTCTGCCAATTTCCAGGTGGTTCCCCCCACCCTAGGGACAATGTCGGCTTTATTAAATTGGGCACAGCCTCCCTAGAAGGTGAAACAATGCTTTTAATGTTCTGATTATATATTAATGAACAACCAGGCCAAGGGGCATTTGCCAAAAGAGCTACAAAGTGAGAAAGCCACCAATATCAGAGTGAACTTTGCACTCTGAAAGTGTGAATGATGTTGGGTGAAAGCATTTATGGCACAAGGGGAACAACTGGAATCTCTTTGATGTTGTGTAGCATCCTGGCCCCATTAGACTTTGGGCCTTCCCGTTTAATTGCATCTTTGCTGGCAAGGGCAGTGCTGAGGTGTGGTCTGAAATATAGAGGGGTCTCAGCCACAGAGGACTGGCATACCTGTGCTGGGCAGGGGGACCGTTGGCCATTTATATCTGTTTTCAATCAACTTCAACAAATTTTAATCTAACACTGAAACATATAGTTTCACACCCCCACCCTCCCAGCTTTTACTCTGGAGGGACTTTCCAGAAATAGCATGCTATTATTCTCAAATCCGCCTTGCCCCAACCACAGAAAAGGGTTAGATCTTAATCTTAATCTAATTTATTTTCTCCCCATTGTGGTGACATTTCTTCCTGCCTTCTGGCTTGGTCTTAATTTTTGAATGGCCACTGGGAGCCTGCTTTCCACAGCCTTACTAAATAATTTCTCAAAGGAAGAAAAGAAATGCTCTTTCAAAATGCCAAGAATGTGTTTTCTGTGGGAGGGTAAACTCTAGCTGAGGTTTTCTGCATCTGATGGACTCATGGACAGAGCATGGGAGCGAGTACAGGGCAATTTGGGAAGCAGAAAGAAGCTGACGTTCTTTCTGGGTGTTCTTTTGGGTGTTCATTATTTCCTAGCACGTAGAGGAGCAGTTCTTTCTGCATTTCTGTGGAATAGAAGTAGCTAGGTGGCATTTTCAGTCTGGAATTCTGAGAGCCTGCTAAGGTGGGCAACAGGACTTTTTTTTTTTTTTTAATAGCTTTATTGAGATGTGATTCAAATACCACAAAACTCATCCTTTTAAATGATAGGATTCTGGGTTTTTAGTATATTCGTAGAGTTGCATAACTACTATCTAGAACATTTTCATCACCCGAAAATAAAACCCTGTACCCATTAGCACTCCCTGCCTATCCTTCCTTCCTCCCATCCCCCGGCAACATCTACTTTCTGTCTCTATGGAGTTGTCTGTTCTGGACAATTCATATAAATAGAATCATGCCATATGTGGCCCTTTCTTCTACTTAATTACTTAGCACAGTGTTTTCATGATTCGTCCATATTATAGCAGGTATCAGTACTTCATTAATTCTTATGGCTGAAGAATGCTCCCATCATGAGGAGAGACTGTATTTTCTTTATCCACTCGTCAGTTGGTGGACACTTTGTTTAGTTCCACTTTTTGGCTGTAATGAACAATGCTGCTGTGAACATTTGTGCATAAGTTTTTGTGGGGAATGTATGTTTTCGCTTGAGTGTATACCTCGGGCATATACCGAGGAGTGGAATTACTGGGTCATATGGCAATTGTATGTTTGACTTTGAGGAACTGCTAGACTGTTTCCTGGAGAGGCTGTGCGCACCACGTGGCACTTCCACTAGCAGGGTATGAAGGTTCCCATTTCTGCACTACCTCACCAGCACTTGCTATTATCTGTCTTTTAATTTTAGCCATCCTAGTGGGTGTGTTGTGGTATCTTGTCTTGTGGTTTTGATTTGCATTTCCCTAATGAGTAATAACACGGAGCATCTTTTCATATGCTTATTGACCATTCATATATCTTCTTTGGAGAAATGTCTATTCAGTTTCTTTGCCCATATTTTAATTGAGTCCTTTGTCTTTTTATTGCTCAGGGGTAAGCAGAGCATGTTTAGAAAGTACAATTTCAAACAGCTTGGGGCATTCCCCTGGTTGGTAGTGTGCTTTTCTCTATCTTCCTCAGGCGAGAAGAGTTTTTATTTTTAAGACTTTCAAGATCTGCAGGTAGAAGTGTAATGCCTGATAACTTGCCCCCCTGTTTGGAATCTCAAGGGAAAAAGAAAATGTGGCAGGAAAGAGCACTGGTTTTCCTTGCAGTGAATCCAGACTACAGACGCTCTAGGGGAGCTTATTACATAGTGTCCCTAGGAGAATGGGAGAATTTGCTCTCCTGTAACCTGAGGAAATTGGCTGTGCATATGCATTTATGGAAGAGCCTGACCGTTTTCTCTGCATTTCCTCTGTTCCAAGGCAGGTCTGCCTTTGCTGATGGAGCTTTGCAGCTATAAATTAGACGGAAGGGCAGTATTGAGGCCGTCCAAGTGCAGGCAGGGTAATTGCTCTGGACAGGTTTACAATAGGGAGGTGTGAAGTGCTTGGTGGAGACCAGAAGCTGGGGGAAGGGAGGACGTATTGAACTTGGGCGGCTGCAGGGTGATGGGTTGACAGAGCTAATTGAAAACTATGGCCCCGGTGGCTTTTAATGGGAAAGGGAGCCCAGGCCTGCAGTGGTTTCCTTTAGAGCAAGAAACCAGAAGGAAAATGGCTCATTGAGCTACTCAGGGAGTTAGGACTAAATCTCTGCAGGCCTGGGTGTAGAGGGTCAGGTTTTCTGAGTTTTGTTTTTAATTTCCTACTCCTTAGTCCCATTCTAGATGAACTGACAGGAGGGTGGTGGTGAGCTTGAGAAAAGGCCTGCGGGGACACATTGGAAAAAAAAGCTGACCCTTACAGTGGAGACCCTTGGAGATCCATGAGTTAGGGAGATGGTCAGCGGGCTGAACTGCCTATAGACAAGTGAGATAATAATGACATGGTAGCCTCTGTTAGTCCTCTAGTCAGAGTTTATGGTGCCAGGGCCTGGGAATCTGCATTGTAAACAGCTGTTGGAGGAAATTGCTTTGGAGTCTTAAATATGAGGGCAGACTCCCTGAAGGCAGAGCCTACCTTATTGACCTGTGTGGCCCTCCTGGCACACAGCAGGGGCTTAATAAACACCTGTGTGCTTATTTCCAAACCAACTGTGAGTTACCTTTGGGTTTTCTTTCTTGATAGTTTCCGGGACACTGCTTTCTCATGTCCCTGAAACTCCTGTCTATGCACACCTGTCGAGATAACCATGGGTTGGCTTTCCTACACATCTGCCCTTGAGTTAACTGTTATTTTCTGCCCCATTGGGGTTAACTGGTTACCTTTTCAGGACCACCTGCATGCATTGAAATTAGCTGTGTATTAAAAACAAAAAAAAAGAACCAAAATCTGGATTTATCTCCATTTATTTCCAATTCCATGGTAGCAACGTGCAGAAAGTCCTTTCAAAGGCGGGAAATAAACGGTGTGGAGATGGTGGAGGTGATATGATTTTCCTTGAGATGTGCCGTGGTTAATGTGTAACCTCTTTCATAAGACTTATGTAGATGTTGATGTGGCCTTGAAGCCATTGCAGGCCCACAAACCCAGGCTGTGTGTCGTGTGTTTGTAGCAAGTCCATGGCTTTGCAGCTAACTCATACCCCCAAGGTTTAATTTTTTTTGGTCGAAACAACAACCAACATCTGTTTGGTAATCCTCGTATCCTACAGCAGGCCGCTCCTGTCCTGTAGTGCATCACTCAGATAGTTGCTGGAGAAGGCTTTATTAGATCACCTCCCCTCCTTTCCCCCATAGGTGTGTGTCTCCAACACACCTATGCGTGATTTTACATTTCTGGCTCTGATGATAACGTCTTTAAAAATGAGAGAATGAACTTAAGTGAGATAAAGGAAGAAAGGTGGAGAGGATAAGGTTTGAGGCGAGAGGGGATTGGGCCCTCCTTTCTGAGGATGACTGAGGTATAAAAACTTATCTTCTCCTTGTAATAAGACATCTTGGTCTGAAGTCCAGGTAGTTTGCCTCTTGGATGAGGTTATTCCAGCCCTACCTCCTGCTCCATTGTGCCTTGGCATCTTTGGGGATTGTCCATTTGGAGGGGCCAGATTAGAAAAGGGGAGAGCATGATTACAGCAATGTTTTACCAGCAAACTGGGATCATCTTGTCCTGTATTTTTGCCTTGCCAGAATTATCTGTTTCATCTGAGAGGCAACATTAAGCACAGGAGTTTGGATACTGTGGAATCCAGAGGGCAAATGACCCGGGTCGTGGTGTGTCTGGCTCAACAAATAACATTTTTCAGTGCCACCTGACCCTAATGGCAACAGCAGCCATCAGTTAAATAAGCCAGCTGTTAAGAGCAAGAACAGCAGTGTTTGCGCAAACAACTTTTAAATTTTCTGATCCTTGGTGAATGTTAGTTGGTTTGTGAATTATTAACTTCAGTGTGTGTGAGGAAATACTGGCTGCTTAAGTATATTTTTATGTAAGAAAAAAATAAAACTCACCACACCCTCAGCTGCTACCATTTTGGGCTCAGTTCCTGCCTGCTCTCACTCAACAGTTGTATTTAAAGCAGAGGTAGGAATGCCGGCTCCTCACAGACCACATGTGTGTCGTGCGTCACAGCGCATCAGTTGTCAGCAGAATTTCACTTTGAAGGGAACGGACGTGTTTTGCAGCCTGCTGGGATAGATAAGTAGGATGATCCCCACCGGGCTGCACAGAGGATCCAGAGTCCTCATGAGGATTTTGGTAAAGATACCAGTGTAGTTGGGAAGAATCCTGTGTATAGAATCAGAAAACTAGGTTTAGTGAATTACAGAAAGCTGGCTTGAGAAATCCGTTTAATGTCACTCAGCCAGCAACTTTTAAAGAGGGTTTTGAGGCAGGTTCTTTAATGTGACCCTGGAGAGACAGCCATCTTTTCTAGTGCTTTGATTTACACAGCAGTGTGTCTCGCAGGAAGAGGCCAGCAGATTTGACTGAGGAGCTGCAGTGTGGCATCTTGGAAAAAGGGGATTTGAGGACTTTGAGAGATAGGAAGAGACTTAGAGAAATCCATTTGTGAACCTGGTTTCCACAGCTGTTTTTCAGAGGTCTCTTGGACCTCTTAAAGTCGATACTAATGGACTACTTATTTCTTTTGATTTTTACCTGGGAAAGAGAATTGTGATTAGGCCCTTATCTGGGGGATAGGGGAGGCTAAGGGAGGAAGGGGTGAAGGATTAAGGAGTTGGAGAGAATTGGAGCTGGCCAGACAGGACTATTTGAGCTTCACATACCTTTGGGTATTGGTTGCTGGATTAATCCTGCAGTGTAAGTCACACTTAGACATGCCTAGGTGTGACTCTTGGGGTTCATTTACTTTACTACAGGGTCTAAGCTCTGCTCATTTCGAGTGAGGAAAACACGCTTGCCATGGGAAGGAAGAAAGCGGGTGCTCTGTCTCCCTTCCCCACCTCTTCATTGTCCTCAGGTGCAATGCCATTTGATATAGGCAGTTCTGAAATACACTGTACGCTTTATTCCCAGGCTGCAGGGATTATTGCTGACATAGACCATGGGTCCTGCAGCCAGCTCCCTGTGTATGGAAATGGAAGAAAAGAAATTCAAGCTGTAAAGAATCTCTGTTTTGGGGCTTCGTAGTGGCGAATTACGTGAATAACTGAACTGAAAAGGTGCCTGGTTTATACCATCATGAATACCCAGGCCTTAGATAAATATTGACACTAGTAGTGTGACAGGCCTACCATTTGTCTCGTGCCCCTAGGAATAAACAATTTTTTCTCAGGTGCTTGTGACCTTATAAACCATCCTGACGAGTTTGTGCAGGTGCTTTCTGCACTAGTTCTTTGAGTTTGAGAGTGGATGGTTTTCTCTTTGTGCTTACATAAGCTTAAACCTAACCAAATCTAAAGCCACTTTGGCTTATCGATCCTAGTTCACTTTGCCACAAGTAAATGCAATCGTCAGCACAGTTCTGCAGAGTCATGTTTGTGTGGCCACGCAGACTAGACCTGGGAATGGAACAGCTTTTATTTACTTTGACAGTATTTCAGGACTGAGTGTGGTGGGGAGTAAGGAGAAAGGAAAGCCAGTCTGGGGAGACTTAGCTGGAGTACAGCTTGCATCTGATAGCTGAGTGCCTGCCTTTTCCACTAAACTGCTCTCACCCCCAACCACCATCTTTTGTTTGGTTCCCTATATCTCAGGGCATAGAACAATACCAGCTTAATTTTGTTAGTGTGCATTATGCAGACACAAGTCATTCTCCACCCTTCTACCTCCCCACCAGTGATAGCATGTTTATTGGAGGGAAGTCATGTTGGAGTCACTTGATTTAGGACAGGCTAGGCAGAGACTTTAACAAACCTCGATTTGTCAAAGGAGTGATTGGTAGAACCTGGGAGATTGTGTGTTCGTTACATAGCAAGTGTTAGGCTAAGTCCTAGCTGTTTTCATAGGGTAGCTACCTCAACGTAGCTGATCTTGTGGATGTCTCAATTTGGTATGACCACTGGGCTTGGATTTTCTGTTTGGATGTGAAGATGCTCTGTGAATTGAATGGCTCTTGTCTCTCTCTAGTGCACAGAGAGGCTATGGTGTATCTAGAAGCACACGTGGTGTTTCTTAGATTTCTGCCTGTAACTGAAACTCCAAAAGGAGTTTACGGATAATTGACTTTTGACAAGGCTTTTAACCATCTTTGCTGGTGATTGGCTTTAAAAGAAAGGACTTATATTCCACAGGTACCATTATTCATTATTTGGTTAAGATATAGTTTAGCAAGTGGAATGTACCGCTGGGGTCCACCCTGTGAGACACATCCTTTGTGAGTAAATGACCTGGACCTGCAAATGGGAGTGGGATGGGTGGGGAGGGGACAGGCATGTGGTAGGGTGATGCACCCAGCCACATTGAATGTAGATGGGGCTGGGTGCTGTAGCTCACGCCTGTAATCCCAGCACTTTGGGAGGCCGAGGCGGGTGGATCACCTGAGGTCAGGAGTTCGAGACCAGCCTGGACAATGTGGTGAAACCCGGTTTCTACTAAAAATACAAGAATTAGCTGGGTGCAGTGGCGGGCGCCTGTAATCCCAGCTATTCAGGAGTCTGAGACAGGAGAATCACTTGAACCAGGGAGGCAGGGGTTGCAGTGAGCTGAGATCACACCATTGCACTCCAGCCTGTGTGACAAGAGTGAAACTCCATTTCAAAAAAAAAAAAAAAAAAAAAAAAAGAACGTAGATGGACCTTGTGGAAGAGGTGAGGCATCGTTTTTAGGGACTTTGCTGAATGATTTAAAAAAAAGAAAGAAAGAAAGTATGTTGTGGCCTAGTCATTTTCACAGCCAGTTTTCCATTTGACATAGTAAAATTTTAGTATGTTCAAGGATGGAGGTCACATGCATCATCTGCTATTTTGTGCTTGTAATTTCAGTGAAAAGGAAGTTCCAGTTTAAATAGCAGAATAGTCTGTATACAATAATGCATGCTGAAATACTTTGTGGTTTTTGAACCTTGACTTCGTATCTTCTCAGCCATTCCAACAACCAGAACCAGGGAAATCATCACTGCCCCACGCCTGTAAACAGGGAAAATGATGTGGTAGATTGGTCTTTTAAATTTAGAGTGTTTCACGACGTCTTAGTACTGCAGAAAGAAAAACTTAGCCCTTTGGCTTTAGCTAAGCATTTCATGACACTCATAAACTTTAAGAAGCCCAATGGAAAAAGTGAACAGGACGAGATCCCAAGCCGATAAGCTAGCTAATAAAGTCAGCGACTTCACTGTGGGCCAGACGGCTGACCTTTTAAAACTGGTGTTTTCTTTAAAATACTTAGCTAGAGATAGTCGCGTGCCTCCCTGTAATACAGCGGATGTATTCTTGAAAAGTTGTGGGTAAATTCGCTTTTCTAATTTGGCTGATTTAATACCAGGGATCTGCTGTCTGTATTTGTATGATCTGGATTGTTTTGAGGCAGCTGAGAAAGGAAGAGAGGATAAACCTAGAAAATAATATTGGGAGGAACCTTGTACTTAATCTATTTGTAACGCTGAGCATTGTGGCAAATGCAAGTAAACATGGATTTTTATGTTAGCTTTATAGATTTTGGATGCTTGGGCTTCGCACAGGCACCAAGAGACCTCACAGAGATGTTAGTGAGCTGTGGGTGTGATGTCACACAGTTGAAAAATAAAGGACGCGTGTTAAGTTCCAGTGGAGGCTGATAGAGGACTCCCATACTCTGGGGAACTTCTGGCTTCCCAGGAAGGGTTTTTCTTACAAGCAGCTCCAGCCTGGAAAGGTAGTTACACCTGCTTATGTCATTTGTCCCTTAAAATTTTTTGTGGATGGGGAATGAAGGAGATGCCAGTAACACTAAGGTAAGCTGTTGTTTGTGCAGATGTATTTGTTGAAAACAAACCGCTTTCATTTCCTTCTTCAAATAGGACATATAGGGAACGTATACGTTGCTCTTTTGTAACCCAGAAGGGTATTTGCGTAAAATTGCCCTTCTCAGTCTCTTTAAAAAACAACAAAAACCCCTAATCACTAGACGTCCAGAAGTGAGTCACCACTGAGTTTGCTTTTGTTTAATCTTCTGGCATACATTTCTGTAACATGAGGTTTTTGTACTAATATTTTCATTGATTGGATTATGTTAGAGAGTGAACTGTCAAAAATGAGAATTAAAAAGGCCCAAAATGTCCGATCCTTTCCTGGTCCTAGGAAAGTCCTAGACCAGTGTTTACAATAGTGTGTAATGAGTGAGTCAGATGGAGGGAAGGGGTATTTTGTTTTGATATTTTAATCTGTGTCTGTTGCACCCAGAGGAAGTAATATATTATTGGAGGTTTCATTCTTAAAGAACCAAGAGTCACTACTATAGAATTTGCTTATCACTTTATCCCGGTGAAATCCGTGGTTGTACCTTCTGCCAGAAAGGCAGGCTTGGAATTTGGCCACCCTGCTCTTATGACCAGGAGCAATTCTATGGGCCTGTGTTAAAATAGGCATTTTGCTCTTTGAAAGCAGTGTTCATCTCAGGGCCCTTAGGTGTGAGTGTGTAGTGTGTAAAATCACTCACCGTTAAGTGGGGAATCATTTCAGTGTATTGGAACAGGAGATTCATCACGGCATCACTTACAGATGGTGACTGTGCCAAAGTTTACACAATTAAATTCTGTTGTGTGGCACATGGCAGTCAAAGAAGCTTTCATTGTTAGTTTACATCTTTCCTGTGACCATGTGAAGTTAGTGAATTTTTTTTTTTTTTTTCTTTTTTGAGACAGAGTCTTGCTCTGTCACCCAGGCTGGAGTGCAGTAGTGCGATCTCGGCTCACTGCACGCTCTGCCTCCCGGGTTCTCGCCATTCTCCTGCCTCAGCCTCCCCAGCAGCTGGGACTACAGGCGCCCGCAACCACGCCCGGCTAATTTTTTGTATTTTTAGTAGAGATGCGGTTTCATCATGTTAGCCAGGATGGTCTTGATCTTCTGACCTCATGGTCCGCCTGCCTTGGCCTCTCAAAGTGCTGGGACCACAGGTGTGAGCCACCGCGCCTGGCCCGAAGTTAGTGAATTTCAAAGCTGCATCACATTTTCAGAAACATCCTGGATTTTGCATTGGTAGTTTCATAGGAAGCTAATCAGTCTCCCGAAAGTGGACATTTAGCAGGGGCCGGGGCAGATGTGGAGGGGTAAACGTGGAAGTTTTAGGAAAGGAAAACAGTAATCCGTGACCAGAGGAGCGTTGGGGGACTTTACAAAGCACTTGGTGAACCTGGGATTCCAAATTTATCCACCAGGTTAATGTGTCCTTTTTCTCAGGTTTACCCATCCCATATTTCCTGTCCCTTTTGCCTGACTTGTTTTCACTACTCCAGAAGCAAAAGCCTCTGTTTTCTGCCACAGTAGAGCGTGGTTTTCATTTATGAGAACCTTCTGCCATCCTTTAACTGAGAGAACCTCTGGGTTTTACCTCTGGCCGCCCTCCATCCCTCCTGTGCCCTCCGTCCCTGCTGGTTGGGATGGATGAGCCTTTGCTTTCCCTGAAGCAGCTGGGGTCTTAGGCTGTCAGGGCACCTCGGGGAAGAGTTCAGTGGGAGCAGGGAGCACCTGGCTCCGAGGTTCCAACCCCCCTCTGTTCTGCAGAATGACTAGGCTCCCAGGAGGTAAAGATTCAGCTCTGTTACTGGACGGGGTGAGGATGGGGGGGGCTATTGTGCAGGTGATGAGTTTGGAAAGTCCTGTAGAGCTTGAGGACTAAGTGAAAGTTAGTGAATTAGTGTTTCTTTTTGGAGATGATAAAGTAGAGAATAGGCGATCCTGAATGACCAGACTCCTGACCCATCTCTTCCCGCTCCCCATTTCCAAGCCTCTGCAAAGCACCTCTCTAATAGCAAAGCCAAATGGTGGCTGTAGGCACCTCTTCCCTGCTGGGGTGGCCATGGTGATGTTCTCTTTGTGGCAGGTCTGTGGGAGGGTCAGCCTCTGGCAGCAGCTATTCCCTGCCCAAATTCCTTTTGCTTGTAAAGTCCCCACCAACTGCAGAGCTGGTGTATTGGAGCACCTCTTCTTAATTAAATTAATTAATCTTTAGGGGTTAATGATGCACATACCATATTAACAAGAGACTATTATGGGAAATTTGTGGGCTTTCCCTGGTACTAAACTGCACTAAAGATGAGACTGCTTAAAGTAAAACAAAACAAAATCCATTATAGCTAATTATTTTGTTTCTTTTTGGCCAACCTAAGATTTTTGGTAGGAAAGATCCTAGAATCTCCCATTTTAAGGGGTAGTATAGAAAGCAAATGCTAACTGCCTTCAGTGATGGTGAGAAAACAAATTGGGCCTCTTGATTACCTAGTTCAGAACTTTTAAGTAAATGAACAAGGAGATACTCTGTTCTTATGGAAATCAACTTTAATGGCCCTATAGATTAATGTTCATGAGAGACCTGGCATTAGGGTTTGCTAAGGTTTATATAACCCTTGACTTAACTGCCCGGTGGGTTGTGGGTCTGGCAGCATGGGGCTATTCTTCTCAACTTTGCTCTAAAACCATTTGTGTCTTGCCCTTTCCTTTCTAGGAGGTCTTGACTTCTTGGCCTTTTTGTTTGCTTATTTTACTCCATGCCCTCCATTCCTTATTTTACTTTTCTGGCCTCATTTCCCAGGACTCTTCCTCAAAAAAACATGCTCTTCTTCTAGGCTTAGCTGAAGTCTTGCATTTTCGATAAACGTTTCTCCTTATAGCTGATCTTTCCTGCTCTGGACGCCATCTGGCCTTCACTCATGTTATCCATGCTAGGGATGACAAACTCTGATCTCACAGGGGCTGGGAAGATACTGCCAGTGAATAAAGAGGGCATGAGTGAGACAATAAGGAGTGGTGAGGTCTGTGGTCATTGGAATGCTTGGTAAATGCATGTAGTTGATTGTTTCTGTTGGGAATGCTGGCCCTCTGATTATTTTCAAGAAAAGCTGAAACTTTTAGTTTTGGGTGAAAACTTTAGGTTTCTACCAACACTATTCAGTCAGAAACAAGCAAGTTTCCCTGCAGCCCTGGCCGGGCGCGGTGGCTCACGCTTGTAATCCCAGCACTTTGGGAGGCCGAGGCGGGCGGATCACGAGGTCAGGAGATCGAGACCACGGTGAAACCCCGTCTCTACTAAAAATACAAAAAATTAGCCGGGCGCGGTGGCGGGCGCCTGTAGTCCCAGCTACTCGGAGAGGCTGAGGCAGGAGAATGGCGTGAACCCGGGAGGCGGAGCTTGCAGTGAGCTGAGATTGCGCCACTGCACTCCAGCCTGGGCGACAGAGCGAGACTCCGTCTCAAAAAAAAAAAAAAAAAAAAAAAAGTTTCCCTGCAGCCCATCTTTGTACCCACAAACTACCAATTTGTGACTGCTGAGCTACCATTACAGAATGCTTGCAATGTCAGAGCCTTTGGCTGTGTTATTTGGTCAGTATTATTTATTTATTTATTTTTGGTAGGGACAGGGTCTCACCATGTTGCCCAGGCTGGTCTCAAACTCCTGGACTAAAGTGATTCCCTGACTTCAGCCTCCCAAAGTTCTGAGATTTATAGGCGTGAACCACCACACCCGGCCAGGAGTCTTAACTTGACCAGTGGGTTGTAAACCACTTCAAGTCACAGACTAGATCTTATCCTAATTTGTTATCAGTTTATCACAGGCAGTATACCTTCTAGACAATAAATATTTGTCATATTTGACATTTGTTGGGTGCTAGAGGGAAAAGATGTAGACTTGTACTCAAATTAGCTACAGACCAGGATGACACGTGTGAACTAGCAAGGCCGAGAAGCACATTTGAGACCTTATGGGATCACAGAGGCAGGCATGAGTTTCTTCTCTCAGTTAATGTCACAGGCGTTAGACTTCAGAGGCCCACACTGATTATTATAGCTGAATTTTAAGGAGTAAAAATAGACAGTGAGTCTGGGTCCATATATAGCTGTATGTATATAGTATCTCCTATTTTGAGTCACTGTAGGTTTCCCTTATTTGCATAGATAATGGCCTATGTAAAATTTTCAGAAATGGAAATAACTGTGAGTCATTACTGACTTTGTGAGATACAACTGCCCAAAAGCTTACAAAATGAGCTATTTGTATCATGTTGAGATCTGAGTGATTTTTTCATTTGATTATTTGCAGAATATGTTCTTTTGCCATAGGGAATATGTGGCTGCTTAGCTTACTGAAGAGAGGTAGCAGCAAGTACAGAACCTTCTCCTGAGTGGAGATCCTTGGATAGGATACTAGAGGAATGATTTCAGTTCAAGATGCAATTTTGTCATCTTAACATAAGCCTTTAATGTGTATTATCCGCTTGTTCAGTTGTGGTTTTTGGTTAAGAAGGGGAAGCATCACAATAGCAAAAAAGATAAGAACATCTAATATTCTGGGATTTGAACAAAGTCTTATTCTTACAAAACCTTACAACATGGGAACATAATGTGATTTCATTGGAACTTGATGTGTACAATGTAATTCCTCAGAAAGTAAAAATGCAGCAGAAACAGTCTTAAAAGCTTAAAGGATTAAATAACTTAAACATTGTTGCATGTTCTTCCTTATTTGCACCCGCTGAAATTTTGAAAGGACGAATCACGTTTTTCCACCTTTTTCTGGTTAGTCCGAAGCAGGCAATTTTTTAACAAGTGGCTGACAGTACACATTCTGAGGTTGAGAAAGAGATGAATGGCTGGCTAGACCCCACGGCTCCCAGGCCAGAGCTGGGTGCCCACTGGTGCTCAGAAGTTGGGTTGTTGGATTGCCTCACACTTACTTTCCAGCTGTATTAATGCAGTTTAGCAAACATCTGAAAGCTTAAAATATGCAAAATACTGTGGCGCTCAGGAGTCCAGACCGAATTGAGTAATGGGAAATAGGCTAGCCTGGAAACCAAACCAAGTATGAAAACCTCATTCTTCAGGGAATGCTTGTCACGGATTTAGGACCAATTCCTTCCACTTTGAATTATTCTGTTAATGTTGAAAAACGGAGCCATGGGTTGTGCTCCTCTTCACAGTGAGAGATTTTGTCTGTGTTAGTCAGTGGTCTGTGAGCAATGCTTGCTTTTGGGGATGAAGTGATAATTCTGTTGTCTAACGAAGTGGGGTTGTTTCCTCACCACAGTTTACTCAAAAGTAAACAACTTTTTATCCCTCAACTTCCAAGGAGTCAGTGAATTACTGTTCACCAGCTTTGAATAACATTTGCCAAGTTTGTAATACGTGGTTCTGGTTGTAATCCAGGAAGGTGCTGGTCAGATTAGATAAATACCGATTAAGCCTATGGAATTATACTCTGAGGGCAGTTTTTATTAAGAGTGTCTTCCTCATAACTTCAGTTTTTGAAGGCCCTTTCCCCTGTTGAGATGGTTCAGAACTTTTTGTGTGCTTAAAAGACTTGTGTTAATATCAGTGTCCATCCCCCACCACGGCCTTTTACATAGTTATTGAGTTACTGGGTAACTCAGATTTGTGTTTTAGATTCAAGTGGCTTCTGTAGGTGACATTTTACTTGAAATATTTGTGGATTATTTCATGATTTAGATATATTTGTTGATTATTTTGTAATTTAGACACAGCACAGTTTAATAGAAATTTCAGTGCTGATAGAAATAACCTCTGTCTACACTGTGCATTTTGATAGCCACTAGCCACATGGGACTGTTGAACACTTGAAATGTGGCTAATGTGGGCCGGGCGTGGTGGCTCACGCCTGTCATCCCAGCACTTTGGGAGGCCGAGGCAGGCGGATCACGAGGTCAGGAGATTGAGACCATCCTGGCTAACACGGTGAAACCCCATCTCTACTTAAAAAATACAAAAAATTAGCTGGGCGTGGTGGCGGGTGACTGTAGTCCCAGCTACTCGGGAGGCTGAGGCAGGAGAATGATGTGAATCCGGGAGGCGGAGCTTGCAGTGAGCGGAGATGCACTGCTGCACTCCGGCCTGGGCTACAGAGCAAGACTCCATCTCAAAAAAAAAGAAAGGAAATATAGCTAGTGTGGCCAAGGAACTGAATTCTTTTTTTTTTTTTTTTTTTTTGAGACGGAGTCTTTCTCTGTCCCCCAGGCTGGAGTGCAGTGGCGCGATCTCGGCTCACCACAACCTCCACCTCCTGGGTTCACGCCATTCTCCTGCCTCAGCCTCCCGAGTAGCTGGGACCACAGGCGCCCGCCAACACGCCCGGCTAATTTTTTGTATTTTTAGTAGAGATGGGGTTTCACTGTGTTAGCCAGGATGGTCTCGATCTCCTGACCTCGTGATCCACCCGCCTCGGCCTCCCAAAGTGCTGGGATTACAGGCTTGAGCCACCGCGCCCGGCCCAGGAACTGAATTCTTAATTTTATGTGATTTTAATTTCATTTAAATATAAATGTAAATAGCCAGTGGCTACTCCATTGGACAACACAGCTTTAGATAATGGTGGGGATTTTGCAGCTATTGAAAGACTTTAGCTCTTCAGATTCCTTGGCTTTGGGGCAAGGGGACTTGTCAGGAAACGTGTTCAGTGAGCAAACTGTGGTTGTGCACTGTTAAACAGTTTGCTTTTCGGACACGCCTGGTTAAAACTTGAGCTGTTCTCTGCAGAGGTGCCTCTTGTGTGTCCAGAGAATGGTGGGCTGAACGGTCATCTTTCAGCAGATTAGCTGAAAGAATATCTATTGCTGGGCTCAGTTGTTCAGAGATCTGCGCACCCTTTGTGCAAGAGCAGGGAAAATTTGTATTATGACAATGGCTGACAAAATGTTTAATTAAAGCTGCAATTGGCAGTAACTAAATTCTCCGAGGTTTCTTTCGTCTCCTCTTTGCTACTGAAAGGTGCAGAAATGCTTTTGACAGCATCTGTCCTACTGACAGATGAATTGTTTTGACAGGAGAATCTGAAACCTTCAACTGAAGACACATTCAGATGTCAGGCCTGGTACAGGGCGGTCGTGTTCATAGAAATAAGTGAGATGCTTTAGATGTGTGTGCATGTCAGTTGCCACCTGAAAGAAAGGCCTCATTAAAGGTTTTCACTGATTAACTCTTTGATTGTTCTTGGGATCTCAGATGGGAATTCACGCTCCTTTCTGCAGAGCTCTTGGGCTAAGTGTATTTTCTTAATTACTGAGAAATGAGTGTTATCAGTAAGCAGTGAAAAGGCTTGAAAAAACTTTGCTTAAATAATTTTAAAAATTTGGAAAAAAAAATGCCAATGTTGATAGCAACATCATTCACAATAGCAAAAAGGAGGAACAACCCAAATGTCATCTGTGATGAATGGATACACAAAATGTGGTATATACATACATGGGAATATTAGCCTTAAAAAGAAATGAAATTCTGCCAGGTGCAGTGGCTCACTCTGGTAATCCTATCACTTTGGGAGGCTAAGGTGGGAGGATTGCCTCAGGCCAGGAGACTAGTCATAGTGAGACCCCCATGTCTACTAAAAAAATAAAATTTAGCTAGGTGTGGTGGTGTGTGTGCCTGTAGTCCCAGCTACTTGGGAGGCTGAAACAGGAGGATCACTTGAGCCCAAGAGTTTGAGGCTGCAGTGAGCTATGACTGTACCACTGCACTCCAGCCTGGGTCACAGAGTGAGACCCTGTCTCTGAAAAAATGAAATTCTGACACATGTGACAACATGGATGAATCTTGAAGACATTATGTTAAGTGAATTAAGCCAGTCACAAAAGGACAAATATTCTATAATCTACCAACATGAGGTACTTAAGAGTAGTCAGATTCTTAGAGACAGAAGTAGAATGGTGGTTGCCAGGGGCTAGGACAGAGGGGAATGAGGAGCTAGTGTTCAACGAGTACAGACTTTCAGTTTGGGATGTTGAGAAACTTCTAAAGTTCTGGAGATGGACGGTGGTGATGGTTGCACAACAGTGTGAAGGTACTCACAGTCACTGAAGAGTACACTTAAAAATAGTTACAAAGGCAAATTTTATATGTGTTTTACCACTTAAAAAAAATTATGCCGGGTGCGGTGGCTCACGCCTGTAATCTCAGCACTTTGGGAGGCCGAGGCGGGTGGATCACCTGAGGTCGGGAGTTCGAGACCAGCCTGACCAACGTGGAGAAAACCCGTCTCTACTATAAAACACAAAAATTAGCCAGGCATGGTGGTGCATGCCTGTAATCCCAGCTACTTGGGAGGCTGAGGCAAGAGAATCGCTTGAACCTGGGAGGCGGAGGTTGCCATTGCACTCCAGCCTGGGCAACAAGAGCGAAACTCCATCTCAAAAAAAAAAAAAAAAATTATGCTCAGGCCGGGCACGGTGGCTCACGCCTGTAATCCTAGCACTTTGGGAGGCCGAGGCAGGTGGATCACCTGAGGTCAGGAGTTTGAAACCAGCCTGGCCAACATGGCGAAACCCTGTCTCTATTAAAAATACAAAAAAATTAGCGGGGCATGATGGTGGGCACCTGTAATCCCAGCTACTCTGGAGGCTGAGGCAGGAGAATTGCTTGAACCCAAGAGGTGGAGGTCGCAGTGAGCCAAGATCATGCCACTATACTCCAGCCTGGGCGACAGAGCAAGACTTGTCTCAAAAAAAAAAAAAAAAAAAAAATATATATATATATATATATATATGCTCAGAGTTTGTCTCCTTGAATTGGGCCAAAAAGAAAGTGTCTCTGAGGATTTTATTTAATATTGTAGTTTCTGGGGAGAATGTAGTAACTATTTTCCTTATTTCCCAATGAACTTATTGAGGATCCACAGCTGGCTTCACTCTTCAGTCCCACTTACTTCTCAGACTTAAAAACCAGAACAGCCCCTTGTCCACAGCAGAAAGGGACATGAGCCTCGGTGGCTGTCTTCTTTTTTTGCCAACAGGTGCTCTGAGAGGAGAGTTACCATTTCTGGGTAGCACCCTAACACTTGCATGTTGATAGGTGGCTTTTCTAGTTAATTCCAGCTGACCCCGTGAGAACTTACGTTTCCACTTCTAAGCGTGCTCATCTCTGCTGCTGCTTGTCGGCATCTCAGTGTTAAGTCCTGATGCTGCTAGGCTTCTAGATAGTACTGGAATGGAAGACCCTTCGCTCAAGTAGCCTTATCTAAAAAGCAAAATTTTTATAACATTTTTGAAATGTGAATACAGTTTGTCTGCTCTTTAAGGGAAAGGCAAACCCAAGGGTGTTGTGACTTAAATGGTTTTATACCAAGTTGCCAAAGACTGTGGACACTTGCTGGGTGGGAAGTGAGGGAAGTTATCTCATTTCAGATAGTCCCAAACCGAGCCATCAGTTTAATTGCGTAAGACCTTATGAGCCCTAGCTCTATCCAGTCCACATGTGTAAGCCAGAAACATATGTTCCCTTTGAACCTAATGGCCTCAAGAGTCAGTGGCCCAGATCAGAGGCAAAAACTGGCGATCCTCAAGCCGAATGTGGCCTGCAGATACGTGAAATCTTTTCAGGTTTTTTTTTTTTTTTTTAAGTAATAAAGTAACCCTGGATGGGCCAAACAAAACACGAATTCAGATCATGAGCCTCTGAGAAGACTGGTCTGCACTGGCCCTTGTTTCAGGGGACAAGAAGCAAATGTCCCTTTAGGTGTGCGGCAGGCACTTCCGTGTCAGCCTTGTTACGCACAGGGCAGGCTCGCCAGCCCTCTCTTACTTGCTTGTCCTCTAAGCTCTTGCCTTTGTGGTTTCTGAGTCTTTCTCTAATGTCCCTTCTAGCTTCACAACTCCTGTCACCTATGACGATACAAGTTACAGTCACCGTAAACTCACAGTATCTTTACACCCAGAAACAGTATTTCCATCGGCCTTTTTACGATAATCTGCTCAAAATAGAAGAAAATCTCAGTCTGTTAAGTCCTTTTTCTGATGTGGGAGAATTCTCTCAATTTCTAGGTTTTCTTCCTCAAGTCTAAGTTGGGATTTCTGGGTACCCATTAATAAATACCCCCAGGCACAGACAAGCTCACACTTGACTTCAATTTGCGGTTTAAAGCGTTACCACCTTCAGTCTTTATGGTAACATAATCTCTGGACAAATTGCTTTTAATTCAGGCTGTACCATGAATACAGAAGTCCCATTAGTTTCAAGTGTAGTTTGACTTTTATTTAGATGAACGTCTCTAAATTCACAGTGAAATGGCTCTCAGCTCTAGGTTAGTATTGATTGAAATGTCTCTGGAGTAAGTTTAAAAGATTGTTGCCACATATGTGACACTTTCCGAGACAGACTTTAAACTCAAATTAATCGTATTGTTAATTGGCAGTGATGTCAATGGAATTAATAGCTGAGGTGAAAAATGTTAACCTCTTTGGCATACACACGGCTGGGTAGACTTTGGAGGCAAGGAAAGATTACTTTCTGGCAAAGAAAGTTAGGGCCCATTTGGATCACATCTTTGTGGCTTTTGTTCCTGAAAGATGAAGCTGGTCTGGTCGAGATTGTGGTCACCTAACAGAATAGTGCCCAGCTTGCTCTTTGTCTGCCTCTAAGGGTATGGCTGGGTTATGAAGCAGGGCGAGTTGTAATTCTGAACCATTGAAACAGACGCCATCTTCTTGAGAAAGCTGCTCACATGAGGCTTTCCCTGCCTGTGGTTAACACAAACAAGAATTTCCAACAACTGGCCCTTTTCTCCTATGTGACTGTCCCTCCCGGTTTATTCAGTGTAGGTGGGAATACTGTGTTCATAAGTAGCCTTATGATTCAGGATCTTACAGTGTTCACTTTCTAAACACTCACTTGAACTTTGACAAATTATTTGTGCAATTTTTAGTCTTAAGCTCTTGTGTAGACCAGGGTTTTTCAACCTCTCAATCCTAGGATTGACATTTAGGGCTGTGCAGTTCTCAGTTGTGCAGGGCTGCCTGTGCATTGTAAGATATTTAACAGCATCTTTGGCTTTTATCCACCAGATGCCAGTAACACCGCCCACTCCCTGCCACCAGTTGTGACAACCAAAAATGTCTCCAGACATTGCTAAGTGTCCTCTGGGGGGCAAAATCATCCCTGGTTGAGAGCCACTGGTTTAGACAATGAAGGGTTTTTTCCCTTTTCTCCTTTACTACTGCTTGATGTTGATGCTACTGAAACATTAATTTAAAAAAATGCTGTTAAGAATAGCCTTGGACTTGATATGGTGCAAAGCATTTGGACCAGGACACATTAATGTAGGTAGAGAACTGGTTTACCTTAGAATTTCTCTCCAAGCTGTTAAATAGTGAAATGATACTGATAGAAATTCATTTGGGTTTTCACAGAGTTGCTTGGAGTGCCTTATTTATGGATGTAGGTGGGGAGGGGGTATGTCTGTAAATCTCAGTATCAGTACGGTTACTTAATACATGATCATGGGATGGGGGCTTGGATTTGAGGGTGGGGGAGCCAGGAGAAGAGAAAATTTCTGAATTCTGGGTATGATGCCAAGTGTTGATTCCGTTTTTTTCTCTCTCTGTCTTTACCAGAAACCTGAGTTACAACAGACTGTCTGAGATTGACCCTGCGGGTTTTGAGGACTTGCCGAATCTACAGGAAGTGTGAGTCTTCCCCTAAACCTCTGGTGGATGGAAGGTTGGAGAACTCTTTGGGAAAATCCTCTCGTATTGCAGCATCGCTCACTCCCCTAGATCTGCGGTGTAAACTTGTAGGAAGGAACGTTTGTGTATGGGCTGTGTTGACGAATTCTACTCCTGCTTATGTCTCCCTTACTGTAGGCTCTTGAAGGGTGTGTTACAATTCAGTAGGCATAGAGCTCCTGGAAATTCTGGGCGCATGGTGGGTGTATAGCAGAGTCCCTCTATTGTGGGAAGCCTTGTAACTGGAGTGACACATCCTAGGCTGGTACTTTCTCACAGTTTCTGCACCACCACGCCCAGCTAATTTTTGTATTTTCAGTAGAGATGGGATTTCGCCGTGTTGGCCACGCTGGTCTCGAACTCTGGCCTCATGTGATCTGCCCACCTTGGCCTCTCAATGTGCTGGGATTACAGGTTGATCAGCCCACTCAACAGTGGCATGTGAGCCAGCCCACCTGTATTTCCCAGGAAGTAAAGTTATAGAAGGATGGACTATAGAGGCTTACCTGTTCCTCTCTACCTCCAAACAGAGCTAGGCATGACTGCCTTTGGAGCTCTAGGCTTGCTGTCCCTTGCAGTGTCTTGGAAATCAGGCTGCAGTCTTTCCTTCTTTTTAATGTATTCTGTTTTTAATGTGGATGTTAGGATTATCAGGAATTTTAGGTTCATGGAGACTTTATAGAAACTTTCACATATATGTAGTATACATACTGTAGAAAAATTGGCAACTACAGAAATGTGTGAAGAATGAAAATCACCAGTATTCTCACCCAGGCATACCCATGGTGAACACCTAGTGAAAACTATTACGTGTACATATGTAATTTTAGGATCAAACTGTACATTATGGTTTTACATCGGTCTTTCCTACTTATCCTTACATAAGATACTTTATCATGTAAATTAAAAGTTTTTGAATGTCCTGTTTTAGTTTTTATGTAAAACTACTATACATGGATATTCCATATATTACCTACCCAGTACTTCCATTATTATTTTTATTAGACATTATTAGGTAAGTTTTTTACTCATTTTTGTTATGAGTAACTGATAAAAGTCCTATTTGTTGTTTTTTGTTTGTTTGTTTGAGACAGGGTCTTGCTCCGTTGCCCAGGCTAGAGTGCAGTGGCGCAATCTCAGCTCACCGCAACCTCTGCCTCCCGGGTTCAAGTGATTTTCACGCCCCAGCCTTGTGAGTAGCTGGGACTACAGGTGTGTGCCACCACATCCAGCTAATTTTTTTAGTAGAGATGGGGTTCCGCCATATTGGTCAGGCTGGTCTTGAACTCCTGACCTCAAGTGATCCTCCTGCCTTGGCCTCCCAAAGTGCTGGGGTTATAGGTGTGAGCCGCTGCACCCGGGCTTACTTGTTATTCTTTGATTCCATTATTGATGACATGTCTAAAGAAATTTTAATTTCATCAGCTGGTAGAATTTGCAAAATACTTGCATTCCGTACCCTCATCTCCAGATTCTCCAGATTGGCATTTATAATTTTTGCTTCTGTTTAAAAAAGGTTTAGGCTTCCACAGTTAAAGAAGCATCAGAACAGGAAGGGGCCTTGGAAGTGGTTTCTCTAGGACTCTCATTCTCAGAGGATCAGTGAGCCCGTGGCAGGGGAAAGGAAGTTTGAAGTGGGTCACTGTGTGAGTTTGCTAAGGCTGCTGCCATAACAAACAAATAGCACAGGCTGGGTGCCTTAAACAGCAGAAATTCATCTTCTCACAGTCTGGAAGCAGGAAGTCCAAGATCAAGGTACTGGCAGGTTTGGTTTCTTCCGAGGCCTCGCACTGTGCCCTCACGTGGTCTCTCCTCTGTGTGCATTCATGGTGTCTCTGTGTGTGTCCAGATTTCCTCTTCTTATAAAGACACCAGTCATATTGGATCAGGGCCCATCACCTCTTTAAAGGCCCCATCTCCAAATGCAGTCACATGCTGAGGTACTAGGGGTTAGAGCTTCAGCATATGAACCCTAGGGGAACACAGTTCAGCCCATCGTAGTCACCAGGATGATAAACCCAGTCCATCATGAAGCTTGTTAGGTTTGTAACCCAGTGCTTTCCCTGATCCAAGCTGTCTTTAATGCTTGTGGTTAGAATATATTCAAATTCTGTGTACATCTCCAAACTTAGTGGTTTCTTTTAGGACTGGACAAAATTGGAGAATTCCCTCTAGCATCATTGAAGCTTTCATTGAATACTTATTCGAGCATCTGCTCTGTCCAGGGGCTCTTCTGGGTGCTGGGGCTACAGGAGTTAACAAGACACAAATAGGGCTGGAACTGGGGAGGGGCAAGTGAGGCACCCAACACAGGCACAGAATTTATGGGGACACCAAAGACTCAGCAGTCAAGATAAAGGGTATTTTGATACAGTATTTTGAAAGTCAAAATGAATGTTAAAAAAAAATGATGAGTAAAATATAAAAAGCTTAGATCAAGATAGGATTAGTATTACTGATTTCTCTCCTTTTGTCTTCAGTTCCAGGATGGCCTCACACGGTGCTGTTGCTGATTTTGTCTTGATTTAAACTTTTCATATTTTGTTCATCATGAATTTTGTTTTGCATTCATCTTCATATTTAAAAAACGTTGCATTAATATAGTCTTTGTCCTGGTGACTGGGGTTTTGGCTGTCCCTTAAATTTTGTGCCCCTCCCTACCCAATTACAGTCCTGCAGACAACCTCTCCTCTCACTGAGTTTACGTTAAGTTGAGGGAAGCCATGGACTGAATAAGGAAACCAGCAAGACTTACTGGAGATAAGTGGTATGGGGGAAATAGAACAGAGTAATGTGGGAGTATTTTTTGTATGAAGAATTTTGGAAGCATGATAACGGAAACAGTGTGATCAGGAAGGTCCTGACTGAGCAGGTGTGAATGATGAGGACAGGGAGCACTGCAAGTACAGAGCCTCAAGAAGGGAACAGGCTGAGGACCACTGTGCCTGGCATGCAAGAGGGCAGGGGTATGTGGCCAGAGGCCAGGTCCTTTTATGGTTTCAACCCTCACTGACCCCTGTCTATCAGGGCCAGGCATGGTACATGCTCTGGTGAGCATTTTCAGTGTTGTTCTAACTCCCTGTTCCTCTTGTTCCTTGCCTAGACAGGCTTTCACCTTTCATTTGATTTGGCTCCTGTGACCTGCAGCCTGTACTCAGCACTTCTTAGAGTTTATGTCCCACCCAGCTCTAGAACTGAGCACTCCCACCTTTCCTTCACTGGAAATACTGGTTATGAGTCTTAAAAATATATTTCTCACTTACGAACAGTCACAGTAATTGTAGCAATGTGCTAATAAACCTTTGGAGAATACGACATCACTTAACCCTAACACCAACTCTGTGATATAAAACATTTTCTTTTTTTTTTTTTTTTTTTTTGAGATGGAGTTTCGCTCTTATCTCCCAGGCTGCAGTGGCACAATCTTGGGTCACTGCAACCTCTGCCTCTTCGGTTCAAGTGATTCTCCTGTCTCAGCCTCCCGAGTAGCTGGGATTACAGGTGCCTGCAACCATGCCCAGCTAATTTTTACATTTTAAGTAGAGGTGAGATTTCACCATGTTGGCCAGGCTGGTCTTGAACTCCTGACCTTAGTGATCCGCCCACCTTGGCCTCCCAAAATGCTAGGATTACAGGCATGAGCCACCACGCCCGGCCTGATATAAAACATTTTCTTTCTTTCTTTTTTTTGAGGTGGAGTGTTGCTCTGTCACCCTGGCTGGAGTGCAGTGGCGTGATCTCAGCTCACCGCAATCTCCACCTCCTGGGTTCAAGTGATTCTCATGCCTCAGTTTCCCAAGTAGCTAGGATTACAGATGTGCACCACCATGCCCAGCTAATTTTTGTATTTTTAGTAGAGATGGGATTTCGCCGTGTTGGCCAGGCTGGTCTCGAACTCTGGCCTCATGTGATCTGCCTGCCTTGGCCTCCCACACCCAGCCCCTTAAAACATTTTCTTTGTAAGTATTTTCTCAGCTGGGTGCAGAAGGATCACTTGAACCTAGGAATTTGAGACCAGCCTGAGCAAAAAAGTGAGGCCCTGTCTTTACAAAAAATTAGCTGGACATAGTGGCCCATGCCTGTAGTCCCAGGTTCTTGGGAGGCTGAGGCCTCAAGATCACTTGAGCCCAGGAGGTTGAGGCTTCAGCGTGCCATGTTTGCACCATGCACTCCACCCAACAGAGCAAGACTTCATGTCTGAAAAAAAAAGTAAGAAAAATAAAAGGAGTTTCTCTGCTTTGCAGAAGAGGAGACAGATACTTAGAAAAGTTAAAGAAACTTGTACAGTGTCACATGGTTGGTAAAGCTGAGAGTTGAACTCAAAACCTGTGCTAACCTTGCAGCTGCACTACCTTAAATTCCTGCATCCTTCATCTTAACCTTCACAGTCAACTGAAGATGAAGAGGAACTGAAGCATGGGATTTGGCTGAAATTGCATGGCTAGTGAGTGGTAGAACTTGACCCATGTTCTCCATTATAATCCTGGTCCACACCATCTATGGCAACAGTACCTTCCGAGTGTGGGGGATGTTAAGACAGAGGTCATATCTTAGGGATTCAATATGATGTGGTGGGAAAAACTCATTTTGGTAGCAAATAGACTCACGTTTGATTTCTGGTTCTGCCCCTTACTAGGGTCCTGAGACCTTAGACAAGTTACTTAGTGCTTCAGCGTTTGCTTTCTTTCTTCTGTAACATTGACATCATAACACATTGTCGGTGTTATTATAGTTATTAAGATGACGCACAGGCCCTTGCACATGCGAGAGGCTCACTGAATATTATCCCTCTTCTCTCCTGCTACTTTTGGAACTGCCCAGCCCTCCAAGCTGGGTGCACTGTTTAGAAATGAATCTTTGCAGGCTGACAGGTTGAATGTCTTACCATTGTGCCTCCTATCCCTAGTGTCATTCCCTGTTCTGTGAGATGGATGAGATGAATTCCCTGCTGCCTAGAACAGTAGAACTTCTCACTGATAAAGACCCAGGCCTTTCCCTGAGGGAATTCTAAAAAGTCGTGGAGAAAGAAAGAGGCTGTGAGGTGTGAGGTGTGAGGAGTGGGGAGTTGGGGAAGGATATTGAAGAAAAGAAAAAAAATCGTAGCTGACATGCTACTGCTTCAAAATTAACCAGTCTCCAGTGTTGCCCAGGCGCTGTCAGCTCTCCCAAACCTTATAGAGCCTTCAGTCTGGAACCCTCGTTGAGAATGGAGCCACAGGCTGGCAGAACAGCAGGCGGTGGTTTAGCAGTGGTTTTATTCTGGAGGCCTCAGAACCACATGACATCGTGGGCCGGCTGGAGAGAGAAGGCGAGGCCCCTGGAGGACATGAGGACACTTGTGCAGCTGCGTCCAAGCCACACGGTCTTCACTGCCCACAGCCCTGAGGAAAGCCCACCAGGGAGTGCCTCCAGCTGGGGTCCTGGCCAGCAGGCTCCTCTATTAATAAGAGGGGCTATTTATACAGTCCTTGGTAGAAACTGCCCTCAGATCACATTACTGCCGCCTGGCCTGTGAGCGCCTGCTGTGGGTGCTGCTGTTTGCTTGCCAGGGCTACTGACCTGGTAAGGAAGCCTCAAGTGTGCCCTGCTATTGGGTATTTGTGGCTCATCCCACTCTGTCAGGCTGCTGCTCCCCACAGTGAGTGTGTGTGAGCAGGGGTGCGGGGGCTGGTAGTATGTTTAGGGAGAGGGTAAAATAATGAGGGTTGTCATTTTGGGGTACTGCTTTTTGGCTGTGAATTACTATCTTTTTTTTTTTTTTAAGACAGGATCTCACTCTGTTGCCCAGGCTAGAGTACAGTGGTATGGTCATTGCTGACTGCAGCCTCAAATTCCCAGGCTCAAGTGATCCTTGCAACCTCAGCCTCCTGAGTAGCCGGGACTACAGGCGTGCACCACCACTCCTGGCGAATTTTTTGTAGAGATGGGTTTTGTCATGTTGCCCAGGCTAGTCTCGAACTACTGGGCTTTTCCTTTCTTTTTTTTTTTTTTTTTTTTTTTTGAGACAGAGTCTCGCTCTGTCGCCCGGGCTGGAGTGCAGTGGCGCAATCTCGGCTCACTGCAAGCTCCGCCTCCCGGGTTCACGCCATTCTCCTGCCTCAGCCTCCGAGTAGCTGGGACTACAGGCGCCCGCCACCGCGCCCGGCTAATTTTTTGTATTTTTTTTTAGTAGAGACGGGGTTTCACCGTGGTCTCGATCTCCTGACCTCGTGATCCGCCCGCCTCGGCCTCCCAAAGTGCTGGGATTACAAGCGTGAGCCACCGCGCCCGGCCGGGCTTTTCCTTTCTTAAGGAGAGGTGATAATTTAGTACTTTCCTCAAAGTGTTAGCATGTCATTCAGTGAGATATTGCACATAGAAAACTTAGGACAGAGTCTGGCACATAGTAGATGTTCACCTTTATTATTGTTTATTTTGTTAATTATATCCTAGACTAAAATAATTTTATCTGGCTATCTTGTGTAGAAGCCACGTATCATAAAGTCTCACCAAATCGATTAGTTAGTATACATTATTCTCTAGTAACTAAAGCAGAATACAGTTATTAAGTGGCCCTGCTTCTGAAACCCATATTGCTACGTGATACTGATGGCTTTCACTCTTTTAAGAAACAAAACCAACTATAGTTTCAACGCCCTGCCCAACTTTGACTACTATTTTTTTTTTTTTTTTTTTAAGGCGGAGTCTCACTCTGTCGCCCAGGTTGGAGTGCAGTGGTGTGACCTCGGCTCACTGCAAGCTCCGCCTCCCAGGTTCACGTCATTCTCCTGCCCCAGCCTCCCAAGCAGCTGGGACTACAGGCGCCTGCCACCGCGCCCAGCTAATTTTTTGTACTTTTAGTAGAGATGGGGTTTCACCGTGTTAGCCAGGATGGTCTCGATCTCCTGACCTCGTGATACGCCCGTCTCGGCCTCCCAAAGTGCTGGGATTACAGGCGTGAGCCACCGTGCCCGGCCAACTTTGACTACTATTAATTGCAGCTCTGTCTGTATTTGGGAGCAACCAAAGAAATAGCCACTATGTCCACCAGTAGTGAATTGGCCAGATAAATTATGGTTAATTCATACCAGCAGAGGACTACTGTGCCACCAGTTAAACGAATAGTGGAGACCTCCAAGGTATATTACTAAAGAGAAATGGCGGTACACAACAGTCTGTTTAATACACATGCATTTGTGCAAAAGAAAAACACATACACATCTCCAGTAGCCAGCAGCAGGAGCTGCTCTTTGGAGGCAGACCAGAGGATGGAACTGCAAAGAAGCTTTATGTTTACTATGTATTCTTTTTTGAAATGGTTTGAAAACTTTACTCTGTGCTTATACCAGCTATTCAATAAGTAAATAAACACAGCAAGAAAAATTCAGGCACGGTGGCTCACGCCTGTAATCTCAGCACATTGAGAGGCCGAGAAGGGCGGATCACCTGAGGTCAGGAGTTTGAGACCAGCCTGGCCAACATGGCAAAACCCCATGTCTACTAAAAATGAAAAAATTAGCTGAGTGTGGTGGCCCGTGCCTATAATCTCAGCTACTCGGAAGGCTGAGGCAGGAGAATCGCTTGAACCCAAGAGGCAGAGCCGGGATCATGCCAATGCACTCCAGCCTGGGCCACCACAGAGCGAGACTCCATCTCAGAAAAAAGATAAGCACTATTTCTGCATTGGGTTGACATTGTTTGTTGACGCCAAATTTGATTAAGATTGATGATGATGATGATGTAGTACTGTGAAATAGCCTTTATCACATTTTATAGCTTACAAAATGTAAAACTTACTTTAAGTCAATTAAATGGAAGTTTTTGGAGAAAGCTGAGGGACCAGAAGGTCCAAGCTCACCTTATTGATTGAGTTGGGAAAGGACCCACCCCCAGGTTCTGCCCTGGGGTCAGGAATCCTTTTACCTTAGCTACACCTTCTCTAGCCCCAGGGTCCAGCCATGATTCATGGGTCTGATGCATCTGAGGCACTTCTTAATCCTGAATCATCAGAAAAGGTTTAGAAATAGAGGCCAGACGTTTCAGAAGAGATTTTTAGGGCCTTGGATGGAAGTAAATTGTAGGGGAAGATGGGATTCGGCAGGGGAAGTAAATTGGCGAGTAGGGGGTGAGAGAAGACTGTACGATCGTAGATATTTAAAAAAATTTCATCAGGCACACTCTTTAATTCCTAAAATTTCCTTTTTCATGGAGACTCTGCTAAACTTCCTGAGTGCCTTTCCCCTCAAAGCTGTAGCTGTGCTATTTTTGACCAGTCTCTATTTCAGTCTGGCAAGAAGTTCATTGCATCTCAGAGTGAGCTGGGCCTCTGCTGCCTTCTGAGGAGAGTATTCTTGTTTAAACAGGGGACAGAGTGAACAAAAAGGGAGCCAGCAGTGGTGGAGCTAACAGACTTACTCTGAATAGCGGTTCTTTTTTCAGTAGAAATGATCTGGAAGTAAGCTCAGTGTGCAGGGCCTCTCCTGGGGGCTCTGAGTGTCCTCCGTGTAAGTCAGGCAGCCCTGTTGCCACCAGAGCCCACTGTTTCTGACTGACTTGACTCAGGCCCGCTCATCTAGACATTCAAGGCCCAGTTAAGCTCCAGCACTGGTCCACCACCCCTCTATGTTCCACTTCCAGCAGTTCTGTCACATTTTGAAATATCATGATGCCCCCTTCCCTTGTTCATTTATTTCTGTGAAATTGGGTGGAGCAGTTTGTCACAGATACAGTAGGCCTGGCCTGAGACCAAGCTCATCAGGCGTAGCCCCCTGCAGAGAAGTCCATACGCTTCGTTTCAGGTTTAAAATCAAGTGAGGTCCTAAGCTGGCTGAAAAAACAACTGTGCTGTTACCTAAGGGATTATGAGCTTTCCAGCTGGCCTTTGAGCCCGTTGCTCTCCTCTGGTTTGTAGTCATACTTTTTTCAGCTCTTGGCCATGTCCTCTCTAGTAGCGTGACCCTAGACTAGTGACTTAAACTGGCCTAGAGAACTTACCGGTAATGTAGAGAACGGTGGTAGTTAACCTGGTACCTGACTCAAAGTTGTGATGGTAAAACTGCACGAGGCATGTCGAGTTTTTGCTGAAATAAAGAAATAGAAGGTAATGAGGAAAAACCTAGACTTTGGGGTAGGCACCCTGGGCCGCTGCAACTTATTGCTGGCGACCTTGGTCAAATTCCTTAACATCTGTGTTTCAGTTTCCTCATTGGTGCAGTGGAAATGTTCCTGAGACCTACTTCTGAGGGCTGTAAAGATGCATTAATATACCGAAAAGCTCTTAGAGCTGTGCCTGGCACATAGTCAGCCTTCATTAATTTACCTGCTTTTGTTTTTGTTACCACCATTCTCTGTGTTTTAGAATAAATCGCAAGCAATGAAAGAGTTCAGGCAAGCTGCCTGATTGACAGCAGGTCCCCGACCTGAGTTTTTCTTGCTCTGATAAAACCTGGGGGTCTCTTGTAATAATAGGTGCGTTGATGAAAATTTATTAGCTGAGATTAAGACTGATGGGGAGTTTTCAGTGTCCCTGAGTGAGGATAGGAAATGGATCACAGCAGGGTTGGGGGAGATAAAAGGTGAAGCAGAAACAATCTGATTTAGCGGGCAGTCAGATAAGAGACTGTTAAAGTAATTAATTGTCTATTTCAACACACAAACAAGGGCCCTTTAAGTGGAGAAGGGATTTGCCACATGATACGGATCTGCCTTCTCTGTGCCAGATGCTTCAGCCATGAAGCTATTGAAACAGGCATTCTGTGTCCCACAGCCCAGTAATTGCCAAGCTTCATCCCTAACTGGCTTTGGCACTGAAGAAAGCAAATGGGATAATTCAAGGCCTTTCCTTTTTGTTTTTTTTTCCTTCTCCTATTCACTTCTATAAAAGATGGCAGACAACCAGATTATTCTATTCAAGCGCATGCTAGCCGTATACTTGTATGAGTACAGCTGTCATTTCAGTTGCCTTGTCTTCAAACAGAAACAAGATGCTCTGTGTTAGACGTACCTCCCTTAAAAAACTGAGAATAAGAACCCAGTTTTATCCCCTTGACTTTGCATCGAAAGTACAATTTCTTTCTAGCCCATCACCTGGCAGAAAGCTTGAACACTGTGCTTTGGTTTTCTTAAGGGTTGTTGGGCTCACTTTGCAAGTCTGATTTTGGATTCTCTTCCCAGATTTGGAAATACATGTCCATGTAAGGAGGCCAGATTGCACAGCCTCTGGGGGCAGACCAGGCAAGCCGTGCTTCGGTTCGTGGGTTTCCCTTTCTGTTAAGAGATATTAACTATGGAAATACAGATTTGGACTGTTTTAGCAAGAAGGGAGCTTGGAGAGCACATCTCGTCTGTGGAGAATTTTCAAAGTGTCTATGCACACAGTTGTGTGTATATATGTTCATTTTCCTGGGGGATGCATCCAGAGGCTCCATCAGAGTCCAGCTGGAACCTCAAATGGAAGAGTCTGAGTCCAGTTCCCTTGTTATTTCACAGATGAGGCACTGAAATAATTGGCCCCATGTGTCCCAAGCCCCTCAGAACTCCATGTGAGACAGGGCGTGAGTCCCTGGCTCTTGTTCCACACATGTTACCCTTTAACGGGCAAATTTCGGCCCACGGGGAGTGTTCTCACTGATGGTCTTAGGGGCACTTTTGTCCAGAACCTGCCTCTTGGCTTGTTCTCACTGTTCCTTGTCTTGATTTCTGAGTTCGACGGGAAGCTGATGGGAGACAGGAGACGCTTCCCCTTAGTGTTTGTTTCTAGCCATGGGTGTGATCAATGGCTAGTTTTTGTGACCTCATGTGACTTCTTTCCCTTTAAAAACTCACTGCTAAATTCTTTCTCTTTTCTCCAACGTTAGAATATAGGTTTACTGTAGCAGACTCAGCAGCGTTTGTTTATTTCTGTTGTATGTGTATGATTTCAGACTAATTTAAATGCTTTACATGATTAATTTCTTGTTGTTGTTACAGGTACCTCAATAATAATGAGTTGACAGCGGTACCATCCCTGGGCGCTGCTTCATCACATGTCGTCTCTCTCTTTCTGTAAGTGGTGCCGTTTGGGGGACTCTGGGCTGTGTGGTGGGGCCATGGTGTTTGTTGCCTTGCTGATACCTGGTGGCAGGTAGTTGAGTTCATGTACTCGCTGGTGAAGAAAATCTTTCTTCGTGTGACCCTCATGATCATGACAAATGCTTTGCTTGCTGTTTGGGGGTTTGCAGAATTAAAAGCTGGAAGTTTTACCTCATCTTTAATTTGCAAGAAAGTGGGTCTTTTGTCTTTTTTTTTTTTTTTTTTTTAATGCCTAGAGGTATATGGAACTAGATTTCTTGCTTCTGTGGTTGGTTAAGCTGCAATTTTTAATACAACTGGAGTTAAAGGAAGCTGTGTCCATTATAAGACAGCAAGCTCATCTTTGTGCCAGTGAATTTGGTAATTTACTTTTGTGGCTTTAAGAAAAAGAAAGTGCCCCCAGGCCTCTGGAGTCAACGTAAAAGTATGTTGTCATGGTCAAGTGTTAGATAAGATGCAATCTATGTGTTATAGACAGCACACTGGAAATGAAAAAGCAAATGAAGGGCCTTAGCTAAAAAGACATGAAGGCACCCATTGGGAATACTATCATTTGTGTTGTTACAAACCTTTGTTAGAGAATTGAGCACTGGTCCTACCCCTATTTCTTCAGCAGTCAGGTGGAGGAGCTTGCTTGTTTTAAACTCACCCAGAAGACTTTCCAGATAAACCAGCCATGAGTCCAACAGTTTTCTCTGCCAGATTTTATTGGCAGCTTCCCCAGCAGAGCACCTCCCTCTTCACACTGAATTTCCTGTTTCCACTCCAGGCTTGCATAGTTTAATTTTATTTTGATTTTGCTGGTTTTATAATTAGTTTACTCACCTGTATGAATCTTTTCTCAATACTGAGGCTCGGCAGGCTGAGCAGAGAAACTTTGCAGGAAGGTGCTATTAATAAGAGTGCTGGCATAGCTTACAGATCTCGGATCTTTGGCTGGCAGCACGCCCTGTGTTCAGGAGGTGCTGTGTCCCTGTGAAACATGGTCTTGGGCTTAACCCTTTTCACGGCACTGTGGGATTGCAGGAGAGCGTGGGGGGTTAGAATTGCACTTCACTCTGTGCCCTGGACAGATGACCTAGTCTTTCTGAACCTCGTTTCCCTCATTTACATAATGTGTTTTTGACCCATTTTATACATGAGGAAAGTGAGGCCCGGGGGAGTGGAATGTATATGAAGCTCCCAGCATTGTGTGGGAGTGTTTGACAAATGGTGGTTACTGTCGTTGGCTGGTGGCTAGTTGTCACGTAGCTCCTTGGATCTTGGCAGGATCTCACCTTTAAGGCCACAGGATTTAAGAGTCAGTCCTTGTTCTGTGAAGTGCTGGAAGGAAGGTTTGTGGCCCTTTGTTCCCTTGATGGGTAAAGGTCTGACTTTATTTTGTACCCACTTGGTCTGTGGGCCCAGCATCTGGAAGGTGTTTGATTTTTGGCTTAATCAGTGAGTTCATCTTATGTGAGGCTAATAGGGATGTGATAACCTGTTGTATGTCCATAAAGCAAAGCACTTGAAGATGCTAGGAGCTCCTTGCTGCTTAAAGCACAGGTCATGGACCATGAGTATTGAGTTAGCTTCGAGCTTGTTAGAAATGCAGAACCTCAGGCTTAATGCCAACACTACTGGATCAGAAGCTCCATTTAACAAGGGCCCTGGCCATTTGTCCACGAGTTCATGTTTGAGAAATGCTGATGTAACTCCTCTTGTTCCTCAAATGGTGAGGAAGCTAGGGCCACAGAGAATATCTCTGTGTTATCAGAGAAGAAACTGAGCCTCCCTGGCGGTCTTCTAAGTTGCAAAAGTGAGAGGTGGAACTGAGACCAGATACAAATGCCTTTGCATCACTCCTTTATCTGACCCCATGCACTCGGGGCAGGAGCACGGCAGGTGACTCTGAACCACACTGTGCCAGAGGCAGGCAGGGCCCCCAGTTTGCCCCATGGGCCTGTGGCACTTCGAATTGCACCTTGCTCTGCTGACTAAAAATACATTTCTGTTCCTTGGCCCAAGTGCCAAGAGAAGTGGGGCTGTTTGGCCTTGTTCCTGCTATTCCATTAGACAGCATTGAAATATGTAAAGCAAGAGAGAAAAAAAAGAGAGTTACTCCCTGTTTGGGTTCAGTTTGGAAAATGCAGGTTAGCACTGGCAGCCAGCTCTTTGGCCTAAAGTTGGGCACCATCTGATTTGGTCAGTGATTTCTCTGAAATGACAGAAACCGAACGGGCTTTATCTTGGTTTTCTCTGAGGTGCCTGTGTGCCCTATTCTTAAACTGGATGCCTGGATTCAGTGCTGGCAGGTTAGGTTAGCAGCGTGACATCTGGGCAGCTGGATTATTGATAATCCTTCATGCCTTTTCTGTATTTCCCAAGTGGACCGTGCAAAGGACGAGGGAGAAAACAGCAGAGCAGGCAGCGGATGAGCATCATTTTACAGCCCAAAGAACCACCTTCCTCATCCTAATCAGTGAAGGCAGAAGACTTAGCAGCGCCATCCACATGATGATTCCAGTCACCCAGGCTTTGAACAGCAGGTTTTGCTGATGTGTCTGTTAGTTTTCGGAACTAGTGAACTGAAGGGTGTCACGTGTTCTGTAAATATTTAGTAGGCACTTTTTGTGCCCCTGCAGTTGTGGCCCAGAGGCTGTCCCAAAGGAGAAGCAGAAGCCTCAACACATCGTCTGAAAATGTGGTAGTTAATAGTTAGATGCTTATAGTCCTTAATCCTCAAATTCTTACTCCATTTTTGTGGGCAGACAGAGGATCAGAAAAAAAATAATTAAAATGTGCAGAGAGAATAGAGCAAATGTCTGCTGAGGCCATGTGAGTGACAGGAGCCCAGACAACTTTCTTGGGACAAGTTTATAGGTAGATGCATCACAGAAAAGTCAGGGCGAGGTGTGGGTCCTGCTGTTTCTGATACAGTTGTGACCTTGGATACATACGTTACTTTTTTTCTCATTCATTGAATGAGGAAGTTGAAGCAGATGGTAGAAGTACCCTCGAAGCTTGTGTATTCTCTTTGTGACCCGAAAGTTTAAGAGTAGGGGCAATAATGTCACAAAAGACATAGTTACCCTCTGACCAATAACTCACTGTTGTTGCTTTCTGTCTTTTCACAGAAGTAGTAGGTTTGTTAATTTTCAGCTTGGACACCTGTAATTATGGACTTTTGCCTCTGGAAGTTGGCCCTTTCTCTCTGTGTTTCATTTTGCTTATGCAGAAGTGAGCCAACTTCCCAGACACCAGAGCCCTCCCGAGATGGGTGGCACCATTGGGAGAGCCTCGTGGGAAGAGGCATTGCCCTGCACCTGGCTTTTTCTATCAGGGCTTCAAAAGAGACTTCCATAGTTTTGGGAACTGGAGTCATATGGCAAAATTTCAATTGGTTAATACTTTCTGATTAAAGGAATCTAATTCAATTAACGTATTTGTCAAAGAACAGATTTATTTGCATTGTGTTCAGAGGATGATGCCGGAGCCATTCATTCTTACTAAACAGAAAGCATAGAACTCAAGGAAAGCTCTTCATAAGAATGGGTTCCGGTGAGGGAGCTAATTTCATAAAATAGTGCTGAGAAAAAGAAACAGACTTTTGTTAAATGGGGGCAGAAGCTGCCAGTAGATTTTTACGTTTGAGTATTTTTTCTTTAATTTGAAATCCAGGAAACTCAAGTTACGATTCCCACAGCAACAGTAATTTTGTCTGATGCATAAATGACATTTCTGTTGAGGAAAAATCCGTGCGTTTCCTGTGGTGTTGCTGCACTCGTACCGTGGAGAAGATTGGTGACAGTGGAAATCGTTGAATTTTTCAGTCCTGGGAGTAAAAATGCATGTGGTATAGTCGGCCTTAGCTGTTGTCTCCTGTGCATGGACTGTAGCATATTACCATAGGGTTGGCCTTGTCAACCTAACAACTTCTCCAGCTGGTTTGTTCTAGACCTCATCCCTTTATGGTGCCCTGTCATTTGCTCTCCCCCAGCCTGTGTCCTCCACCAGGAGGAAGACCTAGGGAAAACTTAGGGGCACACAATTAATTGTGACTTTGTAATATTGCTATTAAAATTCCTTAGGTTTAGGCTGCATTTGAAAACACATTGAAATACCTTTTACTTCTAATCTTAAAAAAATGTTTTTGAAAACTATTTTTTTAAATGAGATAAGATAAATGTACCCAGGGGGATGGGGAGGCGGTGTGGGGCTGGTCAAATGGGTACAAAAAAATAGAAAGAATGAAGACCTACTATTTGATAGCACAACAGGGTGACTATAGCCAATAATAACTTAATTGTACATTTAAAAATAATTAAGAGTGTAATTGGATTGTTTGTAATACAAAGGATAAATGCTTGAGGGCATGGATGCCCCATTCTCCATGATGTGATTTTTATGCACTGCATGCCTGTATCAAAACATCTCATGTACACCATAAATACATATACCTACTATGTACTTACAAAAAAAATCAGAAAATTAAAAAAAAAACTTCCCATTAACTCACCATTTAAAAGCCACTTGCAGTACGTTCAGTGTTGTGCAACCATCACCACTACAGAATGCTAAAACATTTTCATCACCCCCACAACCCCCCGCCCCCCAAAAAACCCCATACTCCTTCAACAGTCACTTCCCATATCCCTCACCCTAGCCCCCTGGTAACCACTTATTTGAAAACTATTTTTTTTTTTTTTTTTTGAGGAAAGCATTTTTTCTCTCATGTTAAGAAATGAACCTGGAAGACTTAATATATAAATAACGTAATAAAATATCTGAGGTGGCTTTAACTATATTTTGCTGTGGCCTCTTAGCTGAAAAAAAAGTGATTAAATGAAAGGGATAGGAAGGCCGGGCATGGTGGCTCACGCCTGTAATCCCAGCACTTTGGGAGGCCAAGGCAGGTGGATCACCTGAGGTCAGGAGTTCGAGACCAGCCTGGCCAAAATGGCAAAACCCCGTCTCTACTAAAAATACAAAAATCAGCCAGGCATGGTGGGAGGCGCCTGTAATCCCAGCTACTCTGGAGGCTGCGGCAGGAGAATCACTTGAACCTGGGAGGCAGAGGTTGCAGTGAGCTGAGATCGCGCCATTGCACTCTAGCCTGGGAGACAGGAACAAACTCTGTCTCAAAAAAAAAAAAAAGGCGAATGGTGGGGGAGGATAGGATACTTAACATCCCTCTACTGTAATTTCTGGAGAATAAAACTTGGAAGGAAAGAAACGCAGTGTCCTACCTGTGACCAAGGCGGGAGGTGGTCACCTCTGCCCTTCCCTGGGGGCGAGTGAAGAGTGGACGAAGCCCTGGGTGGGGTTGGAGGGATCTGAGGCAGCAAAGGCCTGAGTCCTTATCTTGGCTGGATCTGTTGGTGAAGTAAAATCAATAGGAATACTTCACTCTCAGAGTACCCAGCAAACCCTCTGGAAAAAAAGAGGGGCGAAATCAATCTTCTTTACAGGCTCGTTAATGCAAAGATCAATTCGCATTAAAGTGTAATTAAAGAGTGAGCCTTAGAGAGAGGCAGCTGTGATCTGCTGCTGCTCAGGGCTGGGGGGAATAATAAGAGTCCCTTAGAGGGCCCAAGCTTGAAGCGACCTGGAGTGCAACGTCGGAAAAGTAGGCTTGGCCTCATGACCTGAGCTAAGGTTGTTAATAGTCAGGCTTGAAGCACAGGTGAGATTATAGTGAGGAACAGGCAGCGGCTGGCATTCCCACTGCACTTGTGTGTGGGGATGGGGGACTTACTCTTCATCTAAGGAGCTGGGTTGAGACGTCTTGTCCTTCTCTTCACTGCCTGCCTTTAAAACTTTCTCCATATTGCATCTCCTGAAGAAAGGCATCCTTCACTGGCTTAATAAAGAATTGATGTGAAACATTTTTCCATGTGATGTTTATCTTTGGAGGGATGAAATAAGAATTTGTCTTTAAAAGTTGAGTGGTAATCTCAGATGGTGGAGCTCTTTGTGCATTTATTCCTAGCTGGTCCTGTGGGCACCATAGGTGTGTGTACAGTCGAGGTGGGTGTAGAGATTCTCCCCAAGACCAAGGGTTGCCCCATCCTTCCTTCGGAGGAATTACCTGCTGGTCCCTCCACCAGTCACCAGACTAAGAGTGGACCTAATGAAGGATGTTAGAAAATACGAAAACAAGTATATAGGTCCCCATGCTACTTTGGACAGGCTTCCCCCATGTAGCAACCTGATTTAGCCTTACTGTTGAAGGATGGCCAGTCCATTTGGGTAAAAGTAAACCTTACTTTAAAAAAAAAACCTTACTTTTACCGTTTGGGTAAAAGTAAACCGTCCGGGTAAAAGTAAACCTTACCTGGGCTACTGGCATTTTATTGCTCTGGCAATAAAATGAATTCTCATTAAGAGTGTGGAGTTAAGAGTGAATGACTCCAGCTACTTTAGGAAGAAAATATGAGCAAAGCTGTGTTTTAAAAGGCCCAGGTTGAGTTTAAGTGAATGCCTTTTGTTCCTTGAGTAGTCCGAAGCTGTTTTGGTTCCCAGATGCTAAAGGGGGAAGATACAGCCCTAGTCGAGAAAACAGCACAACAGGGAGAAATTATATATATATATATAACATATATATAACATAATATATAATATATTGTATATAATATATTATATGTTACATAATATATTATATAATATATAACATATTATATAATATATTATATAATATATAACATATTATATAATAATATATAATATATAATATTATATAATATAATATTATATAATATATAATATATTATTATATAATATATTATATATTATATATATAATTATCTAAAGTTCTGTTCCTCTTCTGAGTTTTCAAAGATGCGTTCACTTCCTGCCCTGTTTGCCCAGATTTTTGTTGATGTGAACTGATTGTTTCTTCTGGATAAAACCTCATGCCTGTTCCCTTGGGAGATGGCAGCTTCTGCTCACTGGTAGACCACCTGTAGGGCTCGCTGAGACACAGGTCACTGGATCTCAGCCTCGTTTCTGGCGTGACTCAACGGGTCTGGGATGGGACAAGAGAATTTGCTTTGCTCATGAGTTCCCAGGTGATGATGCCACTGCTGCTGGCCTGGGAACCTGGCTTTGAGAACCACTGCTGGGGCTCATATGGGGCTGGGGGGAGCCCCAAGGCTCATGTGTCGTTTCTGACCAAGCTGTTTAGGCCTTGGGGGACAGTAAGTTTCTACTCCTAATGTCACCAGTGTGGTGGCAGGCATTTGTTCAGGACAGTGGGGTTCTGTGGCCTTGGTAATGGCTTCTGAGAAAGGCTCTGGGGCAGTGGGCAGAGTGAGCTCCAGTACCATGGACAGAACAGACCTGGGTGGCTCAGGGTTTGAGACCCATGGCTGTTACACATTTGTTTGTGCTTAATTTGCTGTTTGTTGGTGAACACTCAGGTCTGCCCAGCAGACCTTCACCGGCTACTGCAGAGGTGGAGAGTGCTTCATGAGCAGCCCAGCGTGGCAGGAGCCCTGTTGCTCTCTCAGCCGGTGGGTGCTGGCAGCTCTGCTTACAGCTGAGCATCCCCCCTCCCCCGGCAGGAGTCAGTTTTAGCACGCTTACCTTTCTTTTGATTATCAGTCACTCGTATCTGATCAGTCTTTATCCTCAGCTAAGACTTGAATGCCACCTCTTTTTCCAGATGGAAGTTAACAGGCGTGTCTGAAAGGTGGGCATTTTTCCCCCCATCCTACTGGAGTCCCCACCTGCCCCGTTGCTCCTTCCTAGCACTGCATTGTTTATGACCAGATTACTCTCCTCCCATTTTCCCAGCCTGGGAACTGTGGTCAGGTCAACAGTGGGCAAAAGAGATGAAAAAGTGGAGCAAGCCTCAGCTGGTTCATGGTGGAGACCGTGGGTTCCTCTGCACGGCTGCTGTGAAGTTGGCCAGCACATGCCCCACACGAGGAGTTACTGCCCTCAAGCAACTGGCAGTCTAGCTGCAGAGGAAGATGGGTGAATAGACAATTGTCATACAGGGGCTGGGGAATGTCTAAGGGGCACCTCACTGCCCGTCACTGATTGGGCACATGACAGAGAAGGTTGGGTTCCCAGATGAAGCGACATTTTAGCTGAGGCTCCCTGTTCTGCAAACCTCCTTTCTCTTCCCCTACACGGAGGTGTAAGTTACAGGCACTAAATAGAACACCCTAAATGTTCAGCCAACACATTGGTACTTGGAGGAGCATTCAGAGGAATACTGAAAGGACATGGCTAATTCCATTTTTAGGCCAATTTGTGCACACACACACCCCCTCACTCACCCCCCACCCCCAGCACATACCCTCCCTTGCCCGCCTTTTTTGTTTTTCAACAGGCCGGCTTTTATGAAGAGCCAGAAGGCTGCTGTTGGAAGGAAGAGCAAGGCCCGTGGTTCTTAGAACTGCAGCCTCATCAGATGCTGGATACCACCAGGGAGCCTCAAAATAGAAAATTAAACACCCAGTTTACAAAGAAAGCTCTCTGTCCCGGAAACTTCCCAGGGATTCCGTAGTGCAGACTGCCACTTGCCCCCCGTCTAAGCGAGCCTTTCTCTGGGAAAGGAGCTGCTGCGGCCTCCACAGCCAGCCTGCCAGATTACACAGTCATGACTTGTCATTTTCCTTCTCTCTTTTCTTTCCTTTTTCTCCTTTCTTTGAGAGTGGGGGTGGTGAGCCAGCCAGATGAGAGGTACATCTGCAAGTCATTTGCTGAGAAAGTGAAGGGAACACCAGCTGTGGGGTTGGGGGAGTGGAGGAAGGGGAGAGCCCGTGGAATAGGAGCTTGGTCATAGAGATCACTGCCTCTTTTGGAAACTCGGTAGCTTTTGTTGAGTGTAGGGCTTTCTTCCTTTCCTCCACCCTGCCCGCCTCTTTCTCTCGTTCCTTCCCTTTTCCTGATGACCATGTAAGCTTTAAATATAGCCCAAGATCCAGTGGGGACCCGGGTTGCTCCGCAGTATTGGAGAAGCAGTGGATGGTCTCGGAGGGGAAGTGCTGCTCCTTCCAGCAGTGAGTGCTGAAAACCCTCCAGGGCTGCTTGAAATGGAGCCGGGAAGCGGAGCTGCTCTGTCATTGCACAATCTCCCGTGTGAAAGGGGTTGGCTCCAGCCCATATCAACAGTCTCATTCCAACTGGGACCATTTCCTCCTCTTCCTCCTCCCCCTCCTCACTTCCTGCAGGTGGCTTCTGTAATCCAGTTACCACTGGGAAGCCTCATGTGCATATGCACCTAATCTGAAAATGGCTGGCTTGACTTTGACCTGTGTGGTGACCTTGCAGGGAAGGCAGGGCCTATTGTGTCTGCTCACACCTGGGAGCCATTTTCAGCTTTTATAGCCCAAGTGGAAGAAATGTGTTTGTGTTTATGCTGGGCCTTTCCTTCATAAGGCCTGTCGTTGTTGGGCCATACATAGGGAATATTGGATTCCCCCTGCTTGTTTAAAGGCAAGAGTTTTTAAAGATAGGATAGTTTACTCAGTATATTGAGTCCTATGAAATCGCTGTTTGTGTTTTGTTCAGTAACGGTCAAACATCAGCAATCTTGTATTGTTCAGCCTTTTGAGAAGAAAAAATAGTGACCGTCAGCATATATGGTACACTGATATTGGCAGGCATTGCTCTATGGACCTCCCAGGAGCTGTCTTTTTTTTTTTTTTTTTTTTTTTTTTTGAGACGGAGTCTTGCTCTGTCGCACAGGCTGGAGTGCAGTGGTGCGATCTAGGCTCACTGCAAGCTCCGCCTCCCGGGTTCACGCCATTCTCCTGCCTCAGCCTCTCCGAGTAGCTGGGACTACAGGCGCCCGCCACCACGCCCGGCAAATTTTTTGTATTTTTGGTAGAGACGGTGTTTCACCGTGGTCTCGATCTCATGACCTCGTGATCCGCCCGCCTCGGCCTCCCAAAGTGCTGGGATTACAAGCATGAGCCACCGCGCCCGGCCCGGACCTGTCTTACTTTGTCACCTCTGCAGTCCTATGAGACACAGGATCTGTTAAGCACAATTTACAGATGAGGCACCTAAGGCACAGAGAGGGCAAGTAACGTGCTCGAGGTCACAGAGCAAGGAAGCATGAAAGTTGGATCCTGTTATTTCTCTCCATCTTTGGGGCTTATGCTCACTGTACACTTGGAAGTGTGTGGTCTGGGAGCCTAGAAGGGTCTTGTCCTTTTAAGTGCTGACATTTCGAACTGTACTAGGTGTGGGAAGCCTTGGTATTGTGGCCCAGAGGCTCTGATGTTACTCTGGAGCGTGGAGTCAGAGGCTCCTACCCCGCAAATGCAGCATGCATCTCCCGAAGTGGTGCTGCGTGCCTCTGTAATGCCCTTGCTTTAAAAGCCTCTTTCTGACCCGAGGTGAACTTGCTTTGGGTAGCCCTTGGTATGATTTTCTTTCACTGATGGGAAGTAACAGAAGGTCCTTTCCCCCACTGTCTTTCCCTGTCTCTCTCTCTCATGTCAGTTCAGAGCTGATTATGCCGGCCATCTGTGAAAGGTACAGTGAGGAAAAACACTCTTGTCGTCAGGTCTCGGCAGAGCCCAGAAGTGTTCAATTGTGCTAGTAGATTCTCGGATAGTGGCTATCTGCCCCCGAACACATCACTTCAAGGCGAATTCCTCTGCAGTTTCCTCACTTCCTGGATGCCTTTCAAACCCAAAGAGCTGAAATAAAGGTGCCAGTTTGTGGTTTTTTTCCTTCCCAACTTCATCAACCAGGAGATGAAATGTGTGCTGTGAAGTGTGCAGCCCCCGAGGTACTCATGGGCTGTCCTCTCAGGGGCCACTGGCTTCTGTCCACCTAGCTGTCCTATTGTAGAGTCTCTTTGGGGGCTCTGATACATTTTTTTTCTCGGGGACGGCTGCTGTGAAGTTAGTTTGTAAATAGTAGGGCTCCTTCTCCACGTAGCAGTAGGACAAAGGTAGGTACAAATGGATCTCTTCACCTTACGCTGATTCAGGCATCATGTGGGCTTTATAGAGAGGGGGCAGTTTTGCACAGTGGTGAAGAGAAGGCTCTGTATCCATCAGATCTGGGTTTGAGTCCTGTCTGCATCACCTTTGCTATGTCACCTGGGCAGGTTCTCTCAGGCCTCAGTTTTCTCATAAAATGATATTTGCCAATAAGGTGGTGGTTAGGATTAATTAAACAGTATGTGTCCTCAGTGTAGTGTCTGGTACATACTGAAAGTGCACTGAGTGTTAGACACTCTTGCTATCTCTGACAGCTTTGTACGAGCACCTTTGGGGCTGTGGGCAAGGCAAGCCTGCTTTTGCTGCTGTGCTCTGAGGGGCATTGCTCCTCTCTACACTGAACCCTGGAGGCCACCTGGTATTGGAGACTGGAGGGGAGTCTATTTACATCCTGTAAATATGGATCTTACTTGCAGATCTCCATCATGGCTCACCCTCCTATAAACCAGTTGAAGCTTACAGAAAAGCCCCGTATATGTATCTGTTCATTCCTCTTACGGGAGCTTTTGAGGACAGCAGCAGAGTTTATTTTCTCTCCTCTCTCCTCATCTTCTCTTTCTCTACTTGGGGTAGGTGCAGCAAGCAGCAAAGTGCTAGGCAAATATTTAAGTGGTGGCTTTCACTCATAGTAGAATGACCTAGGGAGCTTAAAAAAATCTAGATGTCTACGTCTCAGGGCAGTTAAATCAAAACCTCGAGTTAGTGGGCTGGGGAGCAGAGGGGGTGGGTGTTGGGCCCAGGCTTTGTGGTGGTTTTTTTTTTTTAAAGTTCTCCAGGTCATTTCAGTGTGCAGCCAAAAGCTTTAATAAGCCACAGCTGGGTAATTGCAAGTGAAAGGCATTGTTCCTCCTCTCCTCCCCTCTCATAACTATCATTTAAAATACCCAGGCTCCCCCACCTCCCTGCGCTCCACTCGTTTTTTTTCCTCTTTCTTTCTCACCAGGTGGAGGGGAAATAAATACTGAGGCTGGCCCTCATTTTAGTTACTTATGACTCTGGGGATCCCTACTAGAGGTTTTAGTTACCTCTTTCACTGTTGATTTAATCTGAAGATACTGTGCAGTTAGCCACAGCGTGATGAGGAAATTGCTTTGGTGGTGCACGGGTGAGGGTGTTTGGTCTGATTAGACCTGCCCACCTTATTTGGAGATCACAGAATTCAACTGTGCATTTGCCCCTTATCTGGGTCATTCTTTCTGCTGATAGCCCACCCAACTGACATTTGCATTCTACCTATACGTCAGAAATGTCCCACTATGATGGTAGAAAAAACTCCCTTTATAGTAAAACGAGGCAAAACTGACTCTAAGCTCCTTAAACTCCTTTTTCTTTTTAACTTCAAAAGTAAGACTTGGCTCTTTAAAAAAAAAAAAAATGTAAATAGATGATATAGAAACTGAAGGATCTCACCCAAAAGCTTTATTATAATATAGCAAAGTTCTGGTGCTAAAATTGAGTTGGATAATTATATAATGGGATTTTGTGAAGGTTGTGTTTGGAATTGGATGCTTGGTTAAGTTGCAAAGAGTAGAACTTTGGAAATGAGAAAAAAAATTCCCCTTGGACTTTTTAGAATGTGACTTTTCTCCAAATCAAATGTACTTTTTATAAGGGGAAAAACAGTGGTTATCAGCATGCATAGTGAAGTTTTTCTGCCTCGTAATTGTTTGGTTCTTCTCAATCGGAATGAGAGCTGGCGTGTTGAGAAAGCCAGCATGAGCTTCGTGGGCTGTGCCCGGGGAGGCTTTGGCGCAGTTCTTCCAGGGGCTCCCCTTCCCCATGGCCTTGCCGACAGCCATGATAAACCCTTTCACCACCTGGCTTTCCTCACGGGCTAGGCTGGCCCCTGCTCCATCTTCCTCTCCTCTAGTGTGTGTTAACAAGAACCCTGATTTGGTGATGCTATAGCAATTATGTGGTTCCAAGTAAGAGCCCAGTGCCTGTCTTCACTTTCCCCCATTCCCTGGAAAAGAGCTGTAGTCCCTGAGAGATTCAATTCCTCATCAAAGGAAATGGTGATGTGGCAGAGATGTGCATTCCCTGCCTTGGTGGCCTCATGGGTCACCTCTAGGAAGAGAAAGCCAAAAGGCATGAGTTGTTGGCACAGTGTTGAGGACTAGGTGGCCTCTCACAGCGCCATCCCTTTGTGGGCATTTCAATAGAGAGCATTGGTCCATTTTTGCTCACCTCCAGCTGGGTGCTGGAATTTCTGCAGTGGTATCTCTGTCGCAGGGGAAGCCCTCTCACCGTGCTCTTGTCGGGACATAATCCAAGGCTCATTCCAACTCTTGGGAACTGGGAGGAAACAGCCCTTCCTGGAGTGTACAGGGCCTTTTCCCCCTTGTTAGCACCAGTAGTGTTTAGAGGAACGAGTGTCAGGGCACTTGGCTTGTGGTCCCTACTCTGACGTTATGGATCCATTATAGGATGTTTCACGAAACCCTTCTCTTTGTGGCTTCTGTTCCCTCATCTGTAAGGAGAGGGGCTGGTTCAGTATCAGCCATACTCAACCAGGGTTAAAAACACACATGGCTGCTTCCCTACTGGAGGCCTGGGCTGTATGTTCTTTGGAACAGACTCACATCCCTAGTTGAGAATTGCTGTTGTGGGTGACCCTCTAGTTGTGGGGCCCCAGGTTCCTGGCAGGCTCACATGTTTGTGAATTCTGTGGAGAGGGCCAGCTGAGCTGTGTGCTCTGTGTTGCGAAGTCTGCTTGGAGTGGGACGGGGGTAGCACCCTAGCAGGCCCTTCGGGTCCATTGCCAAATCTGGGCCATGCATCTCATCTCTACAGGGGGTCCCCAAGGCCTCGGCTCCCAAGCATCCAGATGTGGCTCTCAGGCAGCCTTCATCCCTCCCCACTCCACACCAGCCACACAGTGAAGTACCTTCATCAGTATTGAGGAAGACATGAATGAAGGTTCCTTTCGTGGCCTCCCATCCTCTGTGGGACAAAGTCCCAGCTGTTTTAGAGTTGGCCCTGGCTCCATTTCTTCCTGTTCTCTCACCTCTAAATTGTGCGTAAGGAAAGCCCACACTGGGTGTGTCTCTGGATCCTGTACCTGGTTCATTCTGCCTCCTTGATTTGGAATGGCGCCCCTCTTCTGACGTCCCCCCGTGAAGTCGTGTTCCCCTCTGCCACTGCACCTATCACATCTCTGTGTCTCCTCGGGGGCTGGGGTGAGGGGCTGACGGCACTGTAGCTGCATCCATCTTTCCTTGCAGCAGCTGCATGTAGCAGGAATCCCATCCGTGTGTGGATGAATGACTCTGAGGGACCAAGTGGAAGGCTCATCTCAAGGATAAGCGATTGTGGGGTATGGGGCAGATACTAGGTTGTTTTAGATATTTATTCAAGGTGGAGAGACAGGCTTGGGCACGTAAGAATAGAAGTGGCCTGCTGAGGGATGCTGGAGGGCATGGCTCTGCAGCCGGGGGATAAGACTTGCTTTCCTGGATTTACTGAAGAGGCAGGCAGGGTGTCATGGGAGAAAAAGTATTAGTGGAAACTGCCATGTGAGAGGCCGCCTGGCCCAGAGGTGGATGGTGCTTGCTCCCAGGGCTCATTGTTGGGGTTTGAGTCCTGGTTCTGCCATGTTCTAGCAGCAGCTTTTCCAAGCCTCAGTTTGCTTAGATGAGAAATTGCTCTTACCTCGCCACGGATGTGTCAGAAGGGCTCTCCCAGGCTCTGCTCACTTGTTTGAGGGGCCAGCAGGTGGTTTGGGAAAGGCTTTCCCTGAAGCGAAGGTGGAGAGTCACTGTAGATCCCTGCAGGCATCCAGCCCATGCTGGGAGATGCCACCCATTCCCCACTGCAGAGATGGAAGGAAAATGAGGGAGGTGCAGCAGGCTGCCTAGAAGATTACAGTAAGGAGTGCCTGGATTCTAGAGGTGCCAGTAGATGCATTGAGGGGGAAAAAGAGTGCTCTGCAGTCAGAAAGTTCAGAAAACCCAGAGTTGAAGGTGAGCACCTTTCTTTCCTGCAGAACATTTCAGAGCCTTTAGTGCTTGATGTTCCCTTTGAGTCTCTAAGGACAAGCAGAGGAAGTCTTCCTAAGATCATTTCACCTTAGCTTTATTATGTTTTCATTTTCTTTCAGAGGTAGGAAGGGAGATTTCGGGAGCATGAGAGGTGCTGACCTAGAGAATGATAAAATCCACTCGTCACATCCCCCTGGCGGGGGAGAGTGCTGCTTCTCTGTCTCTAAATGCACATCCATGAAGTTTAGACTTCACTACCACAGGCATATATTCCCCCCTCCTCTTCAGTTCTTCCTGTGCAGGCTTGTCACAGTTTGGCTTCATTTGGAGGCTGGCACCAGACCCTCAGGCTCTGCGTTGTGTGTCTTTTGACCTCTAATGAGGGAGAGAGACGTGGTGTTTCCCACAGATAGTGAGTAGTGAGCCACCTGGAATACTTGTTCTGTTGGTTGTTAATGGTCGTTTCATGAAAAGGATTTTGTGGTCGTGTAAGTTTAGCAAATGCCAAAGCAAGCTGAGTGAAAGGTGTTGTTATCGTCTCTCCTAAGCCGCTTTCCTTTGCTGACCTGCTGAGGGAGTCTGCAAGAGGCGGTGGAGGAGATGCCCCTTCCTGAACTTGCCTGCGTCCAGAACCCTTTCCGTGGAACACCTCCCAAAGCCAGCATTCGAAGGATGATGCTTTGGGAGTCTGGCGTCTGGCAACCTGCGTCTGCTACTTTCTGGGCATGCACATCTGGCACATCTTCCTTGGCCAGGTAGTGCTGGAAGAAGACACAGGGCTGGATGACAACCCCTGATGCCAGGCAGGGGCCACGCTAGCTATCCTCAGCTTTATCAGCAACACCCTTGTCTCCAGGAGTCCCAGCCCTCAGCCGTTTCCTAAATGATGGGAAGTAATTAAACAGTTCATGCCTATCCCCACATTTCAGAAATCACACAGAGCCCAATGGTAGTTGGTGCTTGGCTCTGAGACTTCAGTCATACTGTGTAAGTTTCTGCTGGTTTGAAGGATGGCTGGAGACTGAGTAAAGTAGCAGGAAGGCTGATTCCACTGGGAACTCCCCCAGACCTTCCATCTGATTCCACCGTGAATGCCATGACACCTTTGTATTGTTGTTTTAATTATACTTTGGTATAATTGTTGATTCACATGCAGTTGTAAAAAAAAAAAATATGGAGAGATCCCTCACGTACCCTTAAACCCAGTTTCTCCCAATGGTGACATCTTGTACAACTTTTCATAACCAGAATATTGACATCGATGCAGTCAGGATACAGAATATTTGTGTCATCGCAAGGATCTCTCCCCTTTATGGCCACAGTCATTTACTTTTTGCCCTCACACCCTTGGTTGTCTTTTTTTTTTTTTCTTTTTGAGACAGTCTTGCTCTGTCATCCAGGCTAGAGTGCAGTGGTGTCACCTTGGCTCACTGTAACCTCAGTCTTTCAGGTTTATGCGATTCTTCTGCCCCAGCCACCCAAATACCTGGGATTACAGGTATGCGTCACCACACTGGCTAATTCTTGTATTTTTTTTTTTTTTTTTTTTTTAGTAGAGATGGGGTTTCACCCTGTTGGCAAGGCTGGTCTCAAACTCCTGACCTCAAGTGATCTGCCTGCCTCGGCCTCCCAAAGTGCTGGGATTACAGGCTTGACCCACCATGCCCAGCCCCACTGGTTGACTTCTAATGTGTTCTCCAAATTTGTATTCATAGAGTTTTATATAATGGAATAATAAAGTATGGATAACCTTTTGGGATTGGCTTTTTTCAGTCAGCATAATTACCTGGAGGTTCGTCTAGGTTATTGTATGTGTCGTTTCATTCCTTTTTAATCACAGAGTTGTATTCCATAATATAGATGTGCTGTACTTTAACCATTCACCCGATGAAGGACATCTAGAATGTTTCCAGTTTGGGGCTATTTTTAAAAAACACTGCTATGAACATTTGTGTTTGGTTTTTTTTGTGTGTGTGTGAACATAAATTTTCACTTCTCTGGGATAAATGCCCAGGAGTGCAATTGACAGGTCATATGGGAGTTGCCTGTTTAGTTGTTTTAAGAAACTGTCAGACTCTTCCAGAATGGCTGTACCATTTGACATTTCTACCGGCAATGTATAGGCAATTCCGTTTCTCCACATTATGGCCAGCATTTGGTGGGGTTTTTTGTTTTTTTTTTTAATTTTTTTGAGACAGAGTCTCACTCTTGCTCAGGCTGGAGTACAGTGGCGCGATTTCTGCTCACTGCAACCTCTGCCTCCTGGGTTCAAGTGATTCTCATGCCTCAGCCTCCCCAGAAGCTGGGATTACAGGCTTGTGCCACCACGCCTGGCTAATTTTTGTGTGTTTAGTAGAGACGGGGTTTCGCCATGTTGGTCAGGCTGGTCTTGAACTCCTGACCTCAAATGATCCACCCGCCTCGGCCTCCCAAAGTACGGGATTACAGGTGTGAGCTACCGCGCCTGGCTGTGGTGTTGTATTTTTTTAATTTCAGCCATTCTGATAGGTGTGTAGTGATACCTCATTATGGTTTTCATTTGTATTTCCATGATGACCAATGATGTTAAGCATCTTGTAGATTCTTTTTGGTAAAATGTCCATTCAAGCCTTTTGCCCATTTTCTGATTGGATTTTTTGGTTGTTTTTTGTTGTTGTTTTGCTCTTGAGTTTTGTGAGATGTTTATATAGTCTGGATATATATTCTGGATACTAGTTCTTTGTTATATATGTGATTTGTAAATACTTTCTCTCAATCTGTAGCTTGTCTTTTCATCTTAGCAGAGTCTTTCACTGAACAAACATTTTTAATTTTGATAAAGCCTATTATGTGTTAAGTTTTCATTTTATGGATTGTGCTTTTAGCGTCGGGTCTAAGAATTTTACCTAACTCTAGATCCCAAAGATTTTCTCCTGTGTTTTCTCTTGGAAGATCTGTAGTTTTATGTTTTGCATGTAAGTTCATGATGACATTTTTAAAAGCCTGAAATAAGGAAGAAACTTGAAGTTTGTGGTTCCACGAAAGAAACAGCAAGAATTGCTTCTCATAGGACCCCAGCGTGGACAAGGCAAGGGGTGAGATGGTTCTGGGGTACAGAGAAGGGGTGCTGCAGACAATGCCACTTTGGTGTTGTAACAGATCATTTTTGGGGTGGGTGAAGAAGGGCTGCGTTAAAGGGCCAACTCCTTAATCCCACCCATACCCATCCTTAACCCTCCCAGAGTACCGTCAGGTCATATGCTGAAGGCTTGAGAAATTGCATGGTAAGAGATATTCTAAATCATATGATCGGGAGATCAAAGTCTTTCAGATGGGGCAGGAAGCAGGCCTGGTTTTATTTTTAAAGGCACATCAGTGGCAGCACTCCCCAGAGGAGGAGAGGATCTTGTCTTAGAGGCTGCAGCCAAGTGCTGAAACAGCTTCCTCCTTTGCCTGGAACTGCAGAGCTGTCAGGAAGCTGGCATGTGAATCTCAGGGAATGTGCCAGTGGCCAGTAGAGGTGAGGGGCCCATGTGTGACCTCAGAGGGAGCTTTAGCGCTGCAGCACCCACAGTCCCCTCTCTGTCCTCGTAGCCACAGGCTGTCTGGTCTGGCTTACTGTGCCACTGTCACTCGAGAGAGCGGCACAGCCTGGAGTCAGAGGATACCTATGCTTGCATCCTGGTTAGCTGGGTGACTTCAGACTAGGGTCTTAACCTCTCTGATTCTGGAGTAGGTGGTGCCTTCTCTGGTGTGGTGGTAAGCAATGAGTGAACAAGTTTCTTCTGTTCCCTGGAGAGTGCTCAGTTCTGTGCCATTATACTTACTGCCTGAGGAAATAAGGGCCACTCTCACCCACCTATTTAGGATGGGGACATGGCCACTGACCACTCCAGTCATCCTAAATATAAATAGAGGTGGTCTGGCTGGGCCCTCCGGCAATGGTGTGTTGACATGCTGTGGGCTGAGGGAAGCCTATGTGTGGGTGTGGAGGTGTGTGGGCCCCTGCCAGGACTGGGGATGAACAGTGGCTTGTGACAGGACATTCCCCTTCTTGTTCCCTCTGTATCTGCAGAGTCAGGTCCTGCCTCTGCTCCAGTCACATGGTGTGGCCCCATCGTAGGGTTATCCCTGTCCCTGGTGGATGCCGAGAAGAGGTGGGAGGTCTGGGGTGCTATCAAGAGAAGCTGTCTTCCTCAGGTTTCTTCTGCCCACTTCCCTTGTGAGGCAGTTCCACATCCTGACTAGAAGTGTGGGATATGGATTCCTGTTCTGGGCTCCAGTCCCAGCTGCACTGCTTCCTGCCGTGTAACCTTCAGCAAGTGAGTTGACCTTTCCATGCCTTAGCATCCCCATCTGTAAAATGGGGACAGTAATAATGGCCACCTCTGGGGTTGTCATGAAGATTAAATGAGGGAAGATGTTAAGAGCGAAGCCAGCGCCTAGCTACTGGTAAGCACTAACAAAATGTTAGATTTGTTCCCACTGTTCCTGCCATTATGGCCACTCCTGCCACCCCTTCTACTGGAAAGAAAATGCAGTGTGCCTCCTCCATAACTGAGCATCAAGGGCAAGCTCCCTGGACATCCATGGCCCTGTGCAGCATTGGAACCACTTCCCTGGAGGCCACAGAAGCACCAGGGCTCCATTCCAGCTCCAGCTACAAAGGCCCTTTGAAGTTTGCACCACCTGGAGCAGGATTTTGTGCCATTAGAGTGTCGGGGGCAGGGGGTTCAGGAGGAGGTTCTGCATGGAAGACCCTCCTTTGTGCCTGGTGGACTGGTGGTGGAACTGCTCAGGCCACCTTGGGCTGTACCAACCCTACGCAGCTCTCCACCACACTTCTTAGTCTGCTCTGCGCTTAAGGATTAGGTCCCAAAGTTCAGTGTCTACGTTTTCATTAACTGCTTTGTAAATATAAATTTAATGTCACATAATTGACAGGCAGTATGGAAAATGGGGTGGGGATTCCATTATCATCGTACTGTGAGAACAACATAACTGTATTCACTACCTTTTTTTCTACGTGTATCTTCTAGAGAGGGACAGTCATGTGCGTTGGTGGGCTGTGTGCCCTGCTTTTGGTTTAGCATAGTGGCATGGGCAGTCTCCAGGCACGTGAGTGCTGCAGACTGCTTTGCCCAAGGCTGAGATGGAAGGGTGGCTGTGAGAAGGAGGTTCATTTTGCTCCCTTTGGGAATTTGGCATGAGGTCAGCATGTTTCTCATCAGTGGTTCCATGTTTTCAGGGCCTAGTTGATGAGGTCAGAGGAACAGAGACCATGGTAGCTCTCATGTCAGAGCTCATTGGTCTTGTACTCCTGGATGACCCCCTCTCCCAGTTGCTGACCAGTCCCTATGGAACTTGGGCAGAGGAAGTCCTTGTTGTGTGAAGTGCAGTATCTCCGTCGTTTCACACCCCTGGGCTCGGGACTTCCCACCTCACCCTAGTTGGCAAAGCCTTCTTTGGAGGAAAACTGTGCATGGCAGCCTCTTGACACCCTCCAATGTGGGTGGTGCGGGCGCTCCTTGCTTAAAGTTTCTGGGGTTAGTCCCTGGCCTTAAGGGGCACTCTAATCACCTCATTCTTGATCGTTGCCATCTCACCTTTTCTGCTTTTCTTGGCCAGAAACAGTTACTCAGCCCCTGGAGTCTGGGTGAATCCACGTCTCTCTTTCTGTGTCCTGGTTTTCTTTCCTCCTTCCCTCGAGGGGCAGAGCTGAACAGGCAGGGACACATGTGCCCTGACAATTGTAATGAAGTACATTTCGCCTTGTTCTCAAAGGGAAATCAGAGGGGTTCAGTTCAGCTGTGCCGTACCCAGGCTCCACGGTTGTGCCGGGGTTGGTGGCTCCACATGACACAGCTTGATAGCCCGGTGCTCTGCCAACTTTCAGGCTGGGGCCTGTGCTCTACGAGGGCTGAGATCTTGTGGCGGGGTCTCGGTGTGGTGGAGGGAACACCATCAGTGTGCTGGGGTGTAGGGTAGCAGGTCACCAGGGAAAGGAAAACAAAGGCGGAAGAAAATAGGGATGTATTGACACATTTAGGGGAAAACAAAGCCCTGAGAGATAATCAAGTGGCTTTGTTGGCCCTGAGCAAAAGCGATAAATACGTTTGGCTCTTCTGAACCAGAGGTGCCCATATGTGGTTGGGAATTCTGGTGGAAGTGGCTCATTGTTCATCTCTGGCCCAACTTGGGCCTGGTTTTTCATCTCTTGGCCCAACCTGGTACTGCTTTGCCATGCCCAGATGCCAAGACAGCTGACCTCTGTGTGGACGTGGAACTAACTCCTCAAGCCCCTTAGAAGTCCCTGCCCATGTTAGGATGGCATAGCCTTTCTCCCTGGGGAATGTGATCCAAATGTGGCTTGTACAGCTTCCTCGGGTCAGCAGTGTCCACGTGGAACTCCTAGGGGAGGCGTGCAGATGGGGACCTCAGGCAGGGCCGAGTTGCAGCTAGAAGTGAGTGAGGGAGAGATTGTTGGCCAGCCTTGGACAAGCATAATTGTCTCAACATTGCAAGCCTGGTGAGCCAGTGAGGGCCTGTGTTTGGGGTTCAGTTGAATGTGGGAAATGCGTAAGTAACCCCCACCCCATGCTATTTGAAAATCCATCATATTCGACATTTGCTTTTAAATTGGTCTGTCAGCTTCCCTACCTTTTTTAAAAAAGTTAACTCCACGTTGTGTCTTAAATTTTTTTCTTTTTAAAAGTTTTTAATTGGATGGTTGGTCCTGCCTCAGTGTTTTATTTATTTATTTTTTTCCTGAGTAATGTTCTTTGGTTCAGGTTTGTTGTGGTGAATGTAAGATATTGAACTAAAGTTGTAATTTGTTTATTTATTCAACAAATATTGATTGAGTACCTTTTAAGTTCTAAGCGTTATTCTGGGGGCTAAGGCTATAGCAGTCAGTACGATAGACTAAAAAATCCTAGCTGGTGTGCAGTTTACATTCTACCCAGTCAAGACTGCAGGACTACTCAATACTTTAGGAGGTTTTGTTTTGTTTTGTTTTTAATTAATGGACTTTTATAGCAGTTGTAAGTTTACAGAAAAATCGAGTGGAAAGTATGGAGAGTTCCCATATGCCCCCCCATCTATTCTCTCTCCCCCTCACACACACACACACACACACACACACACACCCTGTTTCCCCTATTGTTAATATCTTGCATCAGTGTGGTACATTTGTTATAATTGATGAGTCAATATCGATCCGTTATTACTAAAGTTTATAGTTTACATTAGAGTTCAGTCTTGGTTCTGACAAATGTATAATCACATGTGCCCGCCATTACAGCGTCATACAGAATAGCTTCACTGATCTAAAAATCCCCTGTGCCGAACCTGCTCATTTCTCTCTCCCCAGCCTCTGGCAGTTAAATATTTTTACTGTCTCCATGGTTTTGCCTTTCTCAGAATGTCATACATTTCGAATCATGCAATTGGTAGTTTTTTCAGGTGGGCATCTTTTACTCAACAATGTGTATTTCCTTAGGAGTTTTGCTGTTGTTGTTTATTTGTGCATCTTAAATGCAGAACATTCTGATAGTTTGGATTGGATCCTGGTGATCTGCAGTCATTCATGAGTTGGGTCACTCTAGACTTCACAGAACAGTGGTGACCGGCTGTTGATCGTACCTGGATTTCTTCGTTTCAGGGATCTGGGGCTTTCCATTCAATGGGTGTAAGCTGATGGGTGGGAGAACCAAATGGGGTCTGCTGTAGCAAGGTCCCTGGGGTTAGGTAGTCTCAGGGGGCTGGGACATTGGGTCGTCTTTGCGAGGAGTTAATGGAGACTGTTTGTTGAAGACCCAAAGGAGAGGGTGACCCTAAAGGAAGTGAATGGGTTGGGAGGTTGGTTGACACAGCCCAGTCCTGCCTTTGGAGAGGTTGACCCTGCCTGGCGGAGGCTGTTTATCCCGCCCCTGGGCTGCTCTTGTTTTTTATCCAGTCTCCACCTGAATAAACAGATCTGGAACGTCATCTGCAGCCAGGCTGAGAATCTGCCAAAATTCCCCAGGGAACTGGTGATTCACCAGCAGCAGGGGAAGAGAGGGAACAAGCAAGAGAGAGAGACCTGCTTATTCTGATTCTCATTTCCTGTCCAGCAAATAACCCAGGCTGGGCTGTTTCTTACGAGACAGCAGTTCTTTGAGTAAATGATCAATTTCTGCAACAGAACAAATGATTTTGGTTTTAATTTTTAAGAAGATGGATGTAAAGCAGGCTAGAGGGAAATGGTTTCAACTGTCATTCTGAGAAGAGAGACTTTTATTCAAGTTGGCTTAGGAAAGCTCTTCTGTACTCACTTGTTCTTGAAAAATATCTCATCTTTATTTTCAAGTTGTATATGGGCATTGGTCCTGGCACAAGTGCATTATCGTAAGCTGTGGACTTTAGCATCGTTATTTCTTGCCATTTTGAGACTTAGAATTATTCTTTTTTGTTCGTTTGTTTGTTTTTGGTGATCATTAGGCCCTCACTTATTTTAAAAAATCCTGCTGGACACCTGAACAAGATTAGATTGGGCTTGGCCATGTTCCGGTGGCCCCAGGCTGTGTTCCTAATGTGTTTTTGGGGGAGGGGTCAGAAAGGGGACCTATGAGGGCAGTGGCAACTGAGAATGTGGTCAAATGAAGCAGCATGAAACGGGGCACTTGGAGCTAATGGTTTTCAGATTCGTTTCAACCTTGGGGGACTTGGTTTAAAAGAAAACTATCAGTGTCTACTAAGGCCAGACATATGCAAGCTCAATGACCTGAGTAGCAATTCCATGCCTGGACATTGCACGCCTGCCAAAAATGCCTGCAGACATGCACCAGAAAGCACTTGCAGAAGACAAGTCCATGTTCATAGTTGTGATTTTTGCAGTAGTCTGAATTGGAAATAACTCAGTGTCCGTCAGCAATAGAAAGAAAAAATAAATTGCTGTATGTTCTGTCAATAGAGATATCATACACTGATGGAAAAGAATTAACTACTGCTAATGCAGCAACCCAGATGGATCTCATAAACAATGTTGAGTGGAAGTAGCCAAATAAAAAAGGGTATGTACGGAACAGTTTTGTGTCTGTACATTACAGAAATAGGCAGAATTAATTGTGGGTGGTAGAAATTAGAGGTTTCTTTTGGGAGGAATAACAACCGGGAAACAGGAGGAGGGAGGCTTCTGGGTGCAGAAATTTTTCTCTACATTTTGTAAAAATCCTTTATATTTCAATAAAAATGTTTACAAACAAAACAACTGCCAGCATTTGACCATATGGCCTGTCTGATAGTGCTGCAATTTTTTTTTTAAATTTTTTTTAAGAGATGAGGGTCTCACTGAATTGCCCAGGCTGGTCTTGAACTCCTGGCCTCAAGCAGTCCTTCTCCTGTTGTCTCCCAAAGTGTTGGGATTACAGGCCTGAGTCACTGTGCCCAGCCTGTATCTTCTGACAAGGAGAAATCATCACCTTCATGTGTGTTTCTGAAATGGTTAATGTTTTTTGGCATTTGCAGTCATAAAGTACATCTTAGGTAGGCATCAGGGCTGGTGTGCCCTGTACTAAGTTTCATCTTCCGTCAATAATATGAGGGTCTCAGATAGTCTCACATTGTGTGGATTCCAGGTGTGATGTGTTGTTAAGCTACACTGTAGCCTCACAAGGCGTATGTGAATCTGTGCACGCCTTCATTCATTTTGATTATTTTGAGTGCCTGCTGTGTGTGGGCGGTGACCCTGAGTGTGGTACAGAGCCTTGGTAAGAATTCCACTGCAGCACCATGATGGGCAGAGTGCTGCAGGGTGTGGAGTTTGATGAAATCTGTCTGCCAGGATCACTTTGTTGGGGTAATGGGGGCCGGGGGTGTTAGATTTTTTTTTTTTCCCAGTCCAGGGCTAGATTATGTGAAACTTATTTTCTAGCCGGAGGTTCAGGAGAAGCAAAGAGCTATAATGTCGATTTTGCTTATTTATTAAGTAAGACGTGTTAAGATTTGATCTTGAAGTAAAACTGTGGTAGATTTGCCATTTTGGGTGAGAGTCCACACTCAAGTAGTTGACTGTGGACTTTGTGAATCACCATAATTGTCTGGAAGAGTGGAAGGGCACAGCTTCTTAGATCTTAGGGATGGGGAGCTGGCCAGCTTCAGTATGTTTCAGACTAATTGGCGGAACTAAAATGAGGAAGGACATACAGTGTGGATTTCTGTCTTCTGTAAGGTAATCCTGTTTGCCCATCTATCTTCACTGGCTCCAGTAAGGAACCTGGCTGATCTCTTGAGGAACATAACAGTGGTAGAGACTTATGTTCCATTTCACTTTCTGAAGAGGTAGAAAAGACATTGGCAGAAAAGACTGTGATTAGTGATGTCTGACATGGGCCCTGGAGGGACAACGGGAAAGTTTTCTCTCTGCAGTTAAGAGGTATTTCCTTATTTTGCAGGTGGTTAAACGAGATAGAGAAAGAGTGATTTATACATGGTTCCAAAATTGCATAAAAGCAAGAATTAGAGGCTGGGTCTCTGTCCCCCAAGAAACACAAACTGGTTGCCATAGTGTGGCACTGTAGTGTGCCATAGGTCAGCACACTACAGACAGTCGTCCCAATCCTGGCCCACTGCTTGTTTTTTTGTAAATAAAGTTTTATTGGAACATAACCACACTCATTTATTTACATACTGTCTGGCTGCTTTTACATTATAACAGCAGAACTGAGTGGTCATGACAGAAACAGTATGACCCACAAAGCCTAAAAATTTACCATCTGGCCCAATGTAGAGTAAGTTTGCTGACCCCTGGTGTAGAAAATAGGTGCATAATTTCAGGGGTCAGAAATTACCCACTTGACCTACCTTGTCCCAACTGCCTTTGATCTCCTTGCCCTTTCTTCCTGGCTGTTATCTGTGACATGAGATCTTTTCCACCACTAACGGGAATACCTTGTAAACCAGGCTTTCACAGAACTGTAGTGGAACAATCACTTATGAGGCAAAGTTTTAAATGTTGGTTTCAAATGCCTCCATCTGTTTCACTGTCTAATTTAACATCAGCTCTGAAAATGTAGCCAAGTGGGGAGAGCTTATCTTGCCTGCCTTCCGCCTTTGAAGACTGATTTTATTTTTGAAGCCTTTAACAGGTGTTGGTTTAATAGACTTCTGCTGTATTAAGTTCTCCTCGCTCCAGAGGGCAGCCCAAGGGGTAAACTGACACTGTGGATGGAGGCGAATGCCACGTGACCTGGCCACCACACACTTCCCCCGGTCCCTGTAAGTGCAGAATCACTGGTTTTGTCTGGTTGCAGAGAAAGGCTGCGCTGTTCCTTTGATGAGGCCAATAAGAACTATTCCTAGCACAACAATAAGAACTATTCCTAGCACAGCACTGTCCTCTTGCCTTGCACCATCCTCACCCTTTTTTGTAAACTTAAGTGGATCCCTTTGCAGCTTACCTTCCCTAATAGTAAAGATACTCGTTCCTCCCTTGATGGCAGATCTGTCAAGATCTCAAAGAAACTGCCCTGTTCTTTCCATCCAGAACATTCAAAGTAAAAACTTGAGCTGTATCTGCCTTATTTGCTGAGATTTGGTGACATGAAGTCCTGTGCACATTTGCTCCTCATGCAGGACTCTGGGAAGCTTGTATCAGAGCTGGGCCACCTGGCCGAGGCCAAGCTACATAGACCAGTCTGAGTTGACCGGGAATTGGCCAGCTAACGTTCAGATTTAGCCAAGCTTTGGAAGTTTGTGGGTGGAATCTGGGCCAGTGCCCTTAAAATTCTGCCAGGAGAGCCTCTCGGATGGCCTAGATAGGGTCATGCTTCCCTGGGCTTGCATCCCGGCTGCTCTTGCTTCCCAGCTGTGTGACCTTGGGCAAGCTCCAGCAGACCTCTGAGCCTCAATTTCTTCAATTGCCTAAGTATAGATGCTTCTCAACTGACGATGGAGTTATGTCCAGATAAACCCATCCTAAGTTGAAAATATCGTTAAGCAAAACATGCATTTGATACCCCTAACCTCCTGAATACCACAACCTAGTGTCTACCTTAAATGTGCTCAGAACACTCCTGTTAGCCCACAGTTGGGCAGAATCATCTAACACAAAGCCCGTTTTATAATAAAGTGTTGAATATCTCATGTAATTTATTGAATACTGAGTGGAAAACAGAACGGTTGTATGGGTACTTGAAGTACAATTTCTATTGAATGTGTATAGCTTTTACACCATTGTGAAGTCAAAAAATCGTTAAGCCGAACCGTCGTAAGTCAGGGGCTGCCTATAGAGATAATAGTACCTACCTTGTTAGACTGCTGTGTGATGGCATTGATGCTTTGCCCAGGATCTGTTATATACATAATAGGTGTTCATTAATTGGTCAGCTGTTCAGAGGCAATAAAAAGAGGTATGGATTTTCTTGGGAACTGTGCAGTTAGTTATGTTAAAGGAGTGAGCACATGGTCAGTTAGTTATGTTAAATGGTGACCACTTGGGTTTGCATGTGGCATTGAAAACATGGATAGTTTCCTGAAGGTGTAATGCCTGGTTGAGCGAGGGCAGCAGACGTGTTTCTGTGGCATCAACTCTCAGGCAGGAGGTGGGAAGGCTTCCCTGAAGGGGTTTGAATGCCAGCTGTTTACTCTAACCTTCATGGAGGGGAGACCTAGAGAGGATATCTTCGACCAGCAGGCTACCTCTGGAGTGGTGGGGTTGGTGGGGTTTGGTGGGCTTGGGTCAGGGATGTGGCCTCAGTTCCACTTGCTGTGGGAGTGGCGGTGGGGGAGTGTCATCCAGATGCTGGGGAATCTATCAGATCTCTAGCCACCCTGAATCCTGCAGAAGTTGCAGTCTGGGATTTGCTTTGAAGCGTGTGGTCTTCCCAGTGGCTGGGTTTGACACTCTCCAGCTGGAGCAGGCTTCTTTTATGCTGGAAGTTAAGAGTGAGAGCTCTGAGTCAGCCCTTCGTTCCTGAGAGGGGAGCCAGAGCTGCTTGTTTGCATTGAAATATGTCAGAAGAGTAGACAAGAACCAGTCATTAATTTTATTCTTTTTTCCAGAGCACCTCCTACAGACTAGATCCTTAGCCTGGCTCTCTTGACACAAACATGACTACTAAAAACAAGAACTCATTTTATTGGGCAGTTGTTACATGTCAGGTCGTATCAGCCCATGGGGTATGTGAACTTCACACATCACTTTTCAGAGGGGCCTTTTCTGAGTCTCACACCTGTGAGTGGGATAGCTGGGATTTGAACCTGGGCAGGGAGACACTCAAAGCATATTGTTCCACAGTGCTGTGCCGTGCTCCAGAGCAGGAAGAACTCCACATGTGCCTTGGAGGCCATGGACGGGACTTACTTGGGAGACACAAGAATCATCATTTGAGATTTAGACAGAGGAGTGCTGTGAACTGAGTTGCATTTTGTTTTAATTTTTTTTTTTTTTTTGAGATGGAGTTTCGCTCTTGTTGCCCAGGCTGGAGTGCAGTGGTGTGATCTTGGCTCACTACAACCTCTGCTTCCCGGGTTCAAGCAATTCTCCCACCTCAGCCTCCTGAGTAGCTGGGATTACAGGCATGTGCCACCACCCCCGGCTAATCTTTTGTTTTTAGTAGAGACAGGGTTGCTCCATGTTGGTCAGGCTGGTCTCAACCTCCTGACCGCAGGTGATCTGCCCACCTCAGCTTCCTAAAGTGCTGGGATTACAGGCGTGAGCCACCGTGCCTGGCCTTGTTTTAATTTTAAATTGTGGTAAAATACACATAACATAAAATTTACCATCTGAAGTGTTTTTTTAAAATGTAGAGTTCAGTGGTGTTAAATGCATTTATGTTGTGCAACCAGTCTCCAGAACTTTTTTCCATCTTGCAAAACTAAAACCTCATACCCATTTGATACGGTTTGGCTGTGTCTCTACCCAGATCTCATCTTGAATTGTAACCCCCACAATTCCCATGTGTCATGGGAGGGACCCAGTGGGAGGTGATTGAATTATGAGGGCGAGTCCTTCTTGTGCTGTTCTCATAATAGTGAATGAGTCTGGCGAGATCTGATGGTTTTAAAAACTGGAGTTTCCCTACACAAACTCTCTTTTTGCCCGCTGCCATCCGTGTAAGATGTGATTTGTTCCTCCTCGCTTTCCACCATGATTGTGAGGCCTCTCCAGCCATGTGGAACTGTGAGTCCAGTTAAATCTCTTTCTTTTATGAATTGCCCAGTCTTTCTGTCTTTATCAGCAGCGTGAAAATGAACTAATACGGTAAATTGGTACCAGTAGAGTGGGGCATTGCTGAAAACATACCTGAAAATGTGGAAGTGACTGTGGAACTGGATAACAGGCAGAGGTTGGAGCACTTTGGAGGGCTCAGAAGGCAGGAAAATGTGGGAAAGTCTGGAACTTCCTAGAGACTTGTCGAATGGCTTTGACAAGAATGCTGATAGTGATATGAACAATAATGTCCAGGCTGAGGTGGTCTCAGATGGAAATGAGGAATTGTTGGGAACTAGAGCAAAGGTGACTCTTGTTATGCTTTAGCAAAGAGACTGGCAGCATTTTGCCCCTGCCCTGGAGATTTGTGGAACTTTGAACTTGAGAGAGATGATTTAGGGTATCTGATGGAAGAAATTTCTAAGCAGTAAAGCATTAAAGATGTGACTTGGGTGCTGTTAAAGGCATTCAGTTTCAAAAGGGAAACAGAACATAAAAGTTTGGAAAATGTGCAGCCTGACAATGCAATAGAAAAGAAAATCCAATTTTCTGAGGAGAAATTCAAGGTGGCTGCAGAAATTTGCGTAAGTAATGAGGAGCTGAATGTTAATCACCAAGACAATGGGGAATATGTCTCCAGGGCATGTCAGAGATGTTTGCAGCATCCCCTCCCATCACAGGCCTGGAGGCCTAGGAGGAAAAAGTAGTTTCATGGGGCAGGCCCAGGGTCCCTGTGTTGTGTGCAGCCTAGGAACATGGTGTCCTGTGTTCCAGCTGTGGCTGAAAGGGGCAACATAGAGCACAGACCATGGCTTCAGAGGGTGGAAGCCCCAAGTCTTGGTGGCTTCCATGTGGTGCTGAGCCTGCAGGTGTGCAGAAGTCAAGAATTGAGGTTTGGGAACCTCCGCCTAGATTTCAGAGCATGTATGGAAATGCCTGTATGCCCAGGTAGAAGTTTGCTGCAGGGGCAGGGCCCTCACAAAGAACCTCTGCTAGGGCAGTGTGGAAGGGAAATGTGGCATGGCCCTCATGAAGAATCTCTGCTAGGGCGGTGTGGGATCCCCCACACAGAGTCCCTACTGGCGCACTGCCTAGGGAAGCTGTGAGAAGAGGGGCACTGTCCTCCAGACCCCAAAATGGTAGATCCACTGACAGCTTGCACCGGGCACCTGGAAAAGCCGCAGACACTCGATGCCAGCCCATGAAAGCAGCTGGGAGGGAGGCTGTAGCCTGCAAAGCCATAGGGGTGGAGCTTCCCCAAGACCATGGGAACCCATGTCTTGCATCAGCATGATCTGGATGTGAGACATGACTGCCCCACTGGATTTTGGACTTGCATGGAGCCTGTAGCCCCTTTGTTTTGGTCAATTTCTCCCAGTTGGAATGGCTATATTTACCCAATACTGGTACCCCCATTGTATCATGAAGTAACTAGCTTGCTTTTGATTTTACAGGTTCATAGGCAGAGGGACTTGCCTTGTCTCAGATGAGACTTTAGACTGTGGACTTCTGAGTTAATGCTGAAATGAGTTAAGACTTTGGGGGACTGTTGGGAAGGCATGATCGGTTTTGAAATGTGTGGATGTGAGTTTTGGGAGGGGCCAGGGGCAGAATGATATGGTTTGGCTGTGCCCCCACCCAAATCTCATCTTGAATTGACTCCCACAATTCTTATGTGTCATGGGAAGGACCCAGTTGGAGGTGATTGAGTTATGGGGGCAGGTTTTTCCCGCACTGTTCTCATGATAGTGAATGAGTCTCATAATATCTGATGGTTTTAAAAACAGGAGTTTCCCTGCACAAGCTCTTTTTTTTGCCTGCTGCCATCCATGTAAGACATACTTGCTCCTCTTTGCCTTCTGCCATGATTGTGAGGCCTCCCCAGCCACGTGGAACTGTGAGTCCAGTTAAACCTCTTTCATTCATAAATTGCCCAATCTCAGGTATGTCTTTATCAGCAGCATGAAAATGGACTAATACACTGTTAAACAACAGGTCTTCCTTCTGTGGTCTCCCCAGTCCCTGGAAACCAACATTCTACTTTCTGTTTCAGTCAATCTGACTACTCTAGCTACTCACATAAGTGGAATCATACAGCATTTGTCTTTTTGTGACAGGCATCTTTCACTTCGCATCATGTCCTCAGTGCTCATCCATTCAGTAGCATGTGTTAGAATTTCTTTTCTTTTTAAGGCTGAGTAATATCTCATTGCATGTGTATACAACATTGATGGACATTTGGGCTGTTCCACCTTTGGCTGCGGTGAGTAATGCTTCTATGAACAGGAGGGTACACATGTCTCTTTGAGGTCTGCTTTCAGTTCTTTTGATACGCAGAAGTGGAATTGTGGGATCATATGGTGCGCCTCTGTTTAATTTTTTGAGGACTCTCCATACTGTCGTCTTCTGCAGGTGCACCACCGTTTTACATTTGTACCACTGGCATACAGGGTTTCACTTTCTCCACATCCTCACCCACACTTGTTATTTTCTGTTTTTTGTTTGTTTGTTTGTTTTAATAGTAGCCATCCTAGTGGGTGTGAGGTGACTTCTCGTTGTGGTTGTGATTTACGTTTCCCTAATGAATGGTGATGTTGATCATCTTCTCATGTGCTTGTTGGCCATTTGTGTGTTTTCTTTGGAACAATGTCTATTCAGTTCTTGGCTCATTTTAAAAATCAGGTTGGTTGTTTTGTTGTTGTTGTTGAGTTGTAGAGGTTCTTTATATCTGGATATTAGCCCCTTGTCAGAAATGTGATTTGCAAATATTTTCTTCTATTCCGTGGGATGTCTGAAGTGACTTATTTTTAACAGGTCTCTCTGGCTGCTGGGTTGGCAATAGACTGTAAGTGGGCAAGGATGGAAGGTCTAGTCAGTAGCTCATGAGCGTGGTTATCTTCCATTTCCAAGCTAGAACATTTTGAATCATTATTGATGCCCCCAGTTGTCATCTCCAGCCCCCACCAGGGCAGGTGTCTCAAGGTAGGATGCTGAGGTTGGGAGGAGACAGGCGGGGAGAGGCCAGCAGCTTGGATCAGAGGGTGGAGCTGGTAGGGTGGGCAGGACCTAATCAGAGGGTCTCTTGTGCTTGTCTCTGTGTTGCCGCCTTCTCTCTCCTGGCCCACTGTGGCATCCATTCCCAACTTGTTAGCTTGGCCTGAGAGGCATTTGCTGTTGTGGTCGTGCCCACCCTACCAGCTCTGCAATCTGATCCAAGCTTCTGGCCTCCCCCGACCTGTCTCCTCCCGGCCTCAGCATCCTACCCTCAGACACTCATCCTGGCACCTGGCACCCTTGCTCTTCTCACAGACCCTGCCGCTGTGGCCCTCACCCCCACACACCCTCGTCTCCCATCTCCATGGCTGCCTCTTCTGCCAAATGGGGAACTTTCCCAGCGGGTGAAAGAGACTTGTCTTCTGCACAGGGTCCTTTATGCAGAGTGGGGCCTGGATTGTGTTTGATTCAGTGAATGAAAAGACTGACAAGAAAGAAGCAAAAGGTAGCAGACTACAAAGACTGAGGGGACGGGGGAGGAGGTCGGGGAGAGGACAGAACTGGCGTGGGAGAGATGTTGGGCCTGCAGCTGTCCCACGGCTTCGCAATGTAAGGCCTCACCCCCTCTTTGTGCCCTTCTGGGCCGGTGGCGCCTGTCCCTTCTGCCCAGCGCAGACCCTTTTTCTGGCTCCCTGATAACCATATTCACAGTTCCCGGATAAGACTCAGCTCTGCCGCCTTTATTTCTTGTTCTTTTTCTTCCCGTACTTTACATAATAAAGGTTTTCTTCTGTTTTTTCCTTTGGAGCCAGAAAACTGAAGAGACTATCTTTAGTAAAGAACTTAATAGAGAACTCAAAGGAAGTGGCTTTGGGGGCCGGGGAGGAGAGGAAGGGAAAGGGTCCTTTCATGCCAGGGAGGTTCTGTGTGCAGAGTTGCACCCTTGGAAATGGACTTTCGAGTTCAGGGCCTGGGAGACGCATGAAAAAAACAAAGGAGTCCACGAGAAGCCCCAGAGCTTCTGGGAAAGAGGTCCTTGTTTATGCCTGTTGGAACTGATTCGGTCAAGTGTTTGTTTAAAGGAGATGCCACTTGGTAAGCGACGCCTGGCTTACTTGTGTTGCGTTCAAGAATGCTTTGATTGGCCGGAGATGCTGACACTGTTTATTCAGAACTGGCTCAAGTGCGAGTGCCTGGAACCTAGAGGCCCAGCGCCACCACCCAGCAGATTCCTAAGTGTCTAATATTGGAGTGAGGGCTGCAGTGGTTTGACTCTGCCAGGCGGCGCCAAACCCACAGCGGGGCAGTTAGCTACCTCTAGCCTTGGCTAGCGTTCGTCTTTCTCTTGACTTATAACTGTTGCTTGTTTATATAGTGGGTTTGACAGAAAGTAAATTAAAGGTGCACACAGGCCAGCTGCAGTGGCTCACGCCTATAATCCCAACATTTTGGGAGGCCAAGGCGGGTGGATCATGAGGTCAGGAGATAGAGACCATCCTGGCCAACACAGTGAAACCGCGTCTCTAGTAAAAAAAATTTAAAAATTAGCTGGGTGTGGTGGCGCATGCCTGTAATCCCAGTTATCTGGGAGGCTGAGGCAGAAGAATCGCTTGAACCCGGGAGGTGGAGGTTGCAGTGAGCCAAGATGGCGCCACTGCACTCCAGCTTGGCGACAGAACGAGACTGTCTCAAAAACAAAAAAATAAACAAAACTAAAAAATACACAAGTTACAGTGGAACATTCCTGTCTTGGGAGGTGGTGACCACTAAACATTTACCTTCACATTTGCCACATGCTTTATGTGGTTTTAGGCCGGATCGTCCCTATCGCTGAAGTGATGGGTTGTGGCCCCATCTTCCAAATGAGAAAACCGAGGCACAATGCTTAAGATTAATGGTAGAGTCAGGAGGTTCAGGGAACTCGATTTCAATTAGACCCAGCAGTGAGCTCTTCTTTGCCATTTTAGATTGTCAGGATTTTGTTGTAAACCGGTTTTTTTTTTTTTTTTCTTTTTTCTTTTGGTTTAAATCCTCTGTGTCTGGTATATGGTAGGTGTTGGTAAAATGTGAGGTGTGTAATGATGTGTTAAGCTGGGTTAAAGTGAACTCTGGGCTGTGGTGCCTATGGCTCTTGTAAGTTGTGAGGCTGGACTAGGTCTGAAGATGATGGGTGAGAGTCGGACTGGAGCTGTCTGGCTGCACAGGACAGGGCACATCCTTTATGGTGAGTGCATCCGTGGATTCTAGTCAGGTCATGCTCGTCTCACATGGTCTTCAGTGTCACTGCTGTGTTGCTGCCCTTGGAGAGGGAAGCCTAGGGATAGAACTTTGATAAACTTGTCCCAGATTGAAAATCCAGTATTCTCCTAGCATCTGGCCAGCAGGTAATAACTTGATGGGAAAAGAAACAGATCTCATTTTTAAGAGTGTCACTGCATTGTAGTTATATTGGTGGGGGATGGGGGGCAGGAATACTAGTTTCTTGTAGTTACTTTGCGAAAAGAGATGCTCAAGTCACCTCCCTTGTTGTGTTTCAGGCAGCACAATAAGATTCGCAGCGTGGAGGGGAGCCAGCTGAGGGCCTACCTTTCCCTACAAGTGTTAGATCTGAGTTTGAACAACATCACGGAAGTGCGGAACACCTGCTTTCCACACGGACCGCCTATAAAGGAGCTGTAAGTGCCTCTGTTCTGCCTCCTGTGGCTGGCGCTCTGTGTGCAGCCAGCTAACAGCTTCACCGGCACCCAGTTCTGGACGCAGGAGGGATGCTTTCTTCCCTTCTCAGCCATGGCTGGGCTGAGTCAGTGGGGATGGTGCAGACCTTCCCTGAGCAGGACAGGGGCGGGCCCCGTGCATAGAGCACGTCCAGATCCTGCAGCATTATCCTGACATTACAGACAGACAAAGGACAGAGGCAGGAAGAGGTTACTTAGCCTGCCCAGGGGACTCAACACTCCAAGACGAGAGTCTAGGACTCAAGAACAGATCGATCTTGACCACAAAGCCTGCTTTCTTTCCCATTTCCTTGGCTGCCTCTCAGAAATGCTTCCAGAGAAGATTCAGGGAGGATGGTTAGAGGATTCACGTTGGAAGCCTGTTCGACAAGGCTTAGCTTATCAGTGCTTATCTTTCTAGTGTCATGCACTGTGAAACAAGTCATTGGGTTTGTTTGGGGGAGGGCAGTTACTCTATTCTGTGGGTTTTCAGCACCTTTTAGGTTTGTCTGTTTCTCTTTTACCCATATTAATATCCCATCTCCCACACAATGGATGGTAGACAGGAAGGAAAAAAAGTTAAAACCTACTTAATCAACTACTTGTTGGTAGGAAAAGTGTTACTCTGGGAAAGAAACTGCAACCCCAAGCTAAAGAGACGTTTTCCAGTTCCAGGTGAGTTTTCATTCCGTGTGTCATTGCTGTTCCAGAGTTAACTTTGGAACTCATTTGCAAGGCTAGTTTAGGGGTCGTTGTGACCCATCTTTTCAGGGAGGGTGAGGTTTGGCACATGGATTTTCCAAGTAAAGACCGCAAGGAGAAGAGTGATTTCTTTCTTAGCCTGCATTAGGGCGCCAGAGTTGGGACCAGGAGGCCTTGGCTTTTGTGAAGCCTCCAGTGTGGGCCCTCAAAAGGTGTCCACGTGACACCACTTTGCTTGGGACAAAGAAACCATAACTGCTACACTAAGTTGCTCTGACCTCTCCCTGCACAAAAGCGGGAGGGACTTTCTATTTTGGCAGCTATTGGGTGATATATCTTCATCACACAGGCTGTTCTTTAATCTGGGGTGTTGAGAACAAACAGTCCAGCCCCATTTGCAAAGAAACCTTATGTGCCTTGTCCTAGGCCACTATGTGCTGGAGAGACAAAAAGTGCCTTGCTCCCTTCTACCCTCTGTGGTAGAAAATCCTCTCTGGTCTTTCTCCTTTTCACTTAGGCTAGAAAAAGCAGCATTTGTTTGGGGAAGGCAGAGGAGAGGTGTTGGAGACCACTTGTTACAGGAATGCCATATTGTTCCTCCTTGTACTTTCTTTTCTTTTTTATTACTTGATATAATTTGCATACAGCAAGATGCACAGATCTGAGCTGCAGACTTCTATGCCTTTTGAGAAGCGGCGTCTGCCTTTCTGTATTGTCACGGGAGATGCCCCGACTTAATCATGCTGTAAGTGTAGGTACCATGACATATTGCTTGTTTTCCAAAGGGATTCTGCACAGGTCTCTTCAGCTGGAGTGTTTCTTTGAGGCATTTAAAATTACAGAAATGAATTAGTTTATACATATACGTTATGTAATTCATATAGCAAGACCCACCTCAAAACTAAAGGCTATTTCTCTAAATTATTAAATCGACACTGACCTTGCCTTTCAGTTGATTTTCTGCTTTCTAGGACTTTTCACATCAACCTTGGGCACTGGGTGGTGAGAAGAGTCCTGCAGGTGGCTCCTGACGCAGGGCTGGTGTGTCAGTGGGCGTGGAGGTGTTTGACTTTCACTGCCACCCTCTTGGGGTGGCCCAGCAGCTTCAAGGACAGTATGCTTTCGGCTAAACCGGCCTTGCCCTCAGGGCTTAGCTGACAGTCCTAACACCTGCATCTCTCTAGCTCCCCATCCAAAGTCTGTGGCTGATAAACCTCTCACTGGAAACCGGTCCCTCTGGTGTCTTAACTCGTCTTCCCAACTCAGACCCAGAGAGGTCTGGTGTCTGTAATGAAATGAGGAAGGCCTTTGACCAACCACCACATTTTCTTTCCTGACTCATTCCAGCAACCTGGCGGGCAATCGGATTGGCACCCTGGAGTTGGGAGCATTTGATGGTCTGTCACGGTCGCTGCTAACTCTTCGCCTGAGCAAAAACAGGATCACTCAGCTTCCTGTAAGAGCATTCAAGCTACCCAGGCTGACACAACTGTGAGTACAGAAACCTACACTTCAGTTAAGGCTAGCCAAACTTTATGGAGGCCACATTTCCCCCAAGGACTTCGTACCAAACGCCACCCTTTCCTTGCTACCTTTGGTAAAGCTCTCCACAAATTACCATTAATGGCAGCACCTCATAAAAGCAAATTCGGAGCTGGGTCTGGTGCTGTGGCTGCCTCAGCTTGCTGAGAAAGACATCCATTGAGTTCGCTTGTCTTCCCTGATGTTTTCTAAAATGGAATCAGGAATCCTGCTGCTTAGCTGATGCTGGCTAATGCTGGCTAATGCTGAGGCTGCATGGGTTTGGGTTCTTATTTGTCTTAGATGTTTTTCTGTATTTTTTTAAGATACCCATAAAATCTGTACCTTGGACACGGTGGTGTCCGACGCTTCTTGAACAGTTTGAGAGGAAGTTAGTGTAGCTGGAGTTAGTAAGCAAAAGACAAGGCTTTGTCTTCATCTCTTAAATCTTACAAGGTAGTTGATTTTTTATTATTATTTATTTATTTATTTATTTATTTATTTATTTATTTATTTTTTGCGACAGTCTTGCTCTGTCGCCCAGGCTGGAGTGCAGTGGTGTGATCTCAGTTCCCTGCAAGCTCTGCCTCCCGGGTTCACGCCATTCTCCTGCCTCAGCCTCCAGAGTAGCTGGGACTATAGGTGCCCGCCACCACGCCCAGCTAACTTTTTTTATTTCTAGTAGAGATGAGGTTTCACCATGTTAGCCAGGGTGGTCTCGATCTCCTGACCTCGTGATCCCCCGCCTTGGCTTCCCAAAGTGCTGGGATTACAGGCATAAGCCACCGCACCTGTGCCCTCTTTTTAGCAGAAGAGTGTATTTCAGGAAAATATGACAGTATTGGAAATTTTGTTTGAACAAAACAAAGTAATTGTCGAGGGCCAGGTTGGCGGCACGACGGGGTGTGCCTGGCTCTCAACCTGCCTGGGTTTCACCTCCCCTGGGTGGGGAGTCCTAGGCTTTGCCATTTTCAGTCTGTGGAGAAGGTCTCAGTGATTCCTGAGAAGGTTTGTGTGGGGCAGCATCATGAGACACTGCAGAAATATTTGGGGAAAACCAAGGGCTTTCTGGCTGCTCTGCCTCCCCTTCCTGCAGGGCTGCTAATGGATCTGGCCCACCCAGATTCCTGACATCTTTTGGTGAACTGAGGCTTTGTCATACTGGGGCTAGAAGCCAAGTGTATATGACTTGTGGGGTGTCTCTCCCCCATCTCCCCCCACCCCCATGTGCAGTAACTTCTCTCCATAGTGGAGATGCTGTGAAATGCCCCCCCCCCCGGGGAAAGTGTTATCGCCATTTGATACCCAGTGGTTTGGTTTTTCCTGTGTTGAGGGATGTGGTGTGGATTTCTGCTGGTGAGCTCAGAGATACCTCATGTAAGACGTTCATCCCTTGAGTCATACCCACGTCCTCACTGCAGAGTCACAAATGGCACTGGTGCTACTCGGGGAGGAGACGTGAGCACACACACGTTCTCTTCTGCACAGCTGTGGGCCGAGCCTCGGAGCTGGCTGTGGAGAGCTGGGCATCACTCACCCCTCTTACCTGCAGTAGCGGTGGTCAGGTGGCAGCATCAGTGCCTGCATGGCAGCCAAGACACACGGTGGGCTCCCCTACACATCCTGGCTTCCCAGGGATCCCTGCGCTGGGATTTCTCCTCTGGCTTGGAAACTTAGTCAGGACTGCCTGGGAATGGTTGTGGGTGGGATATGCACATAGGACACTCTGACCCTGCTGGTTTCATCTCTTTAGGGACCTCAATCGGAATCGGATTCGGCTGATAGAGGGCCTCACCTTCCAGGGGCTCAACAGCTTGGAGGTGCTGAAGCTTCAGCGAAACAACATCAGCAAACTGACGGATGGGGCCTTCTGGGGGCTGTCCAAGATGCACGTGCTGTAAGTGCGGACCGGGGTCCTGGCATTGCTAAGGATTGCTGTGTGGTGTGGCGTGTGTGTGTGTGTGTGTGTATGTGCATGCACGTGTGCACCCACACCAGCATTGCTGTGTGGTGTGGGGGGGGTGTGTGCGTGCACGCGCATGTGTGCGCCCATACCAGCATTGCTTTGTGGTGTGGGATATGTGTGTGTGTGTGTGTGTGTATGCGTGTATGTATGTGCACGCCCACACTAGCATTCAGCTGTGCACTGGGTGTGGAGCGGGGCACTAGTGCCCAGCCCCTCTCTCCTGAAGGATTCTTCAAGACTTCAGCCAGACCCAGCCCCCTTCCCTTTGCAGCTTCACATGGGCCCAACTCAGTGTCTTGGGGACTGGGCCAAATCTGAGGGTATTTTCCTAGCAGATCAGGAAATCCACTGAAATCCACTTGGGGGAAGTTTCAGCAGATTGAGTCAGATAAGTTGGTTGGTGGAGATGGAGTTTGGGGGCCATTCTGCCAGGACTGCTTCCTGCAGCCTGCATCCACTGCCTCCGTCCCTGCTTCTTCGGTGAACGTGGGACTGCAGAACAGACCCCTCCTCACATCCTCTCCACTCCTACACCACAGGAAGTTCCTTCTCTCCCCTTCTGGGTTTGACAGTCTTTCTTGAGGTGCAGGTGGGCCAAACATGTAGAGGTCATCCTAGGAGGTTTATTTCTGTCTTGTGAGCTAATCAAGACACTGGGTGCAGATGTTCAACTTTTATCAAGGGAGCAGCCTCTTCAGCCAGATGTGTACAACAGCAGAATGGGCTTGCCTACACAGTAACATGAAACACAGGGCAGCATACAGAAAAGGCTTTTTAAACGTTAAAAGCCTTTTTAAACATTAAAATTTATTTTTAATCAAATGTAATTCATCTGTATAGTTAAATAAAATCAGATAGTAAAGAAAAGCCATCACTGCCCACCCCAGCCTCCTCCGCCACCACCCCCGCATTCTCTCTTCACCCCAGTTCTTCTCCCAAGAGGCAGGCACTTCTAAGCCTTTCTCTTTTTCGTTTTTCTGTTTTTAGCTTTGCTGGTTGTTCCTTCCAAGTTAATAGACTGACACCACTGTCTTTACTTATCTACTTGCGATTTCCTGTTTTAGAGTCAATGATTTAACTTGCTCATAACCGCCCCTTCTCCCTTCCATTCTGGGCAAATTATATCATAACTTGTATGTCCCTTACTGGTTTTCTTGGCAATGGAAACCAACTAGGCCCAGGTCCATCCACGTGTTGTGCTGTGTCACTCTGATCAGCCTCTCTGCATGACCAGCCCTCCCTACTCTGTGAACAGTGAGGATGTTTCCTGCTGCTGGGCTTCTTGCTCTACCCATTCTCCACCCTTTGTTTTACATATTCAAAAACATTTCACTTGACCTCCTTAAGCATGTCATTTTGGACTTGGAAGTCCAAGGTAGTCCTGTGCTGGGTGGACTGAAGTTAAAAGAGAATTCTCAGAGGAAAATGGGGTTAGCACCTACCATTTGGTTTTTATGTTGAACAAATTTATCTAAATTGAGACTGATGAGCTGCCTTAGAGGTTATTTATACATTAAGTGCTTACCTTTTGAGCAGTAGCAGAAAGAAAGATGGAAAAAAGTAAAACTCAGTTACTCAAAGCCCTTGTAATATTGAGCATGGAGCAAAAGTCGAGTTATGGACTTTTGTTGAAGAGGCGATCGCCTGGGCTTGTGCTGTCCTTCCTAGCACACGCTGTGTTGGGAAGCGGGATGCTAGCACACTTACACGGTGGGCCTGAGAGCTCAGGCCCAGAGCTGCACTGAATCCTGATGTCCCCTTGTTTCCTTCTTATAGTGACCCCGTGGAGTCAGTGCTCTTGGATGTCTCCATGTTACAGATGTGCAGGTTTATTCAGCCAGCAAGCTGCAAAATTAGGATTTAAATCCAGGTAGTCTGACGGCAGAGCTAAAGCAGGTCTCTTAGCACAGTGGCATAGAGTCCAGCCTTTGGCAGGCAGACCTGGGCTTGAATTAATTCTAGCCCCTTTCTTGGCTAAGCTGTGTAAAGTCTTAGGTTACCTGGCTTCTCTCAGCAGCACATTCCTCATGTGTGAGATGCGGGTGATAATAAGAGCCACCTCCTATTCTCTCTCCTTTCTATTCCTTTAATGGGCTTTGCCCTTGCCTGGAACTCCTATGCCCGTTTGTTGGCCTGGGTCACTTTTTGTTTTGTTTTTGGTAGAGATGGGGTTTCGCTATATTGCCCGTGCTGGTCTCGAACTCCCGAGCTGAAGCGATCCTCCCACTTTGGCCTCCCCAAGTACTGGGTGGGCATGAGCCACCACACCCAGCCCTGGTTCACTTTTACTCAGCCAAAAAAGTCACTTCTAGGAAGCTCCCTCTTGCTCTGTGAACACTCTGAGTCGGCCTTGGCATGCACTGTCGTCCGTTTTGATTTGCCTGTCTTCGCCCAGCGCCTTCTCACTTGCACACGTGTGCAACTAGACACAGTTCTCTCGTGCACTCTTCTAGCCTTGGTGCAACCGCAGTGTCAGGTACAGCGTGGCTGCTCATTTGCTGTCTGTCCAGTGAAGGAGTGACAGCTCTTCTTCATCCTGTGCATGGCTGTCGTTGCAGGCACCTGGAGTACAACAGCCTGGTAGAAGTGAACAGCGGCTCGCTCTACGGCCTCACGGCCCTGCATCAGCTCCACCTCAGCAACAATTCCATCGCCCGCATTCACCGCAAGGGCTGGAGCTTCTGCCAGAAGCTGCATGAATTGTAAGTGTCCTCGGCTCTGGGCTGTGGCAATGTTTTTAGACACTGCTTGGAGGTGAAAGTGCCAGGCCTGGTTCATTCCACCACACAGTGGCCTCGGGGAGGGCTCAGAGACAGGCCAGTAGCCCTGTCCCCAAACCAGCCAGGCCCAGAGTCGGACCCTCAGCGATTTGAGCCCACGTCCCTTCCTGATCTCCCCTTCACTTGCTCTGCATTTGGATTAGCAGGGGCTCCAGAAGTAGTATCTAGGTCCCTGCAGGGAGCCTTGGCCCCTAAGGCCCTGTTGGGTTTGGAGACGGTTCCGGGGGTAGAAAGTTCCTGGAGAAGGGCAGCTACAGCAGAGTGCTCACAGGAGCCATTTTGAGAGTGACTGTGTGTTAATGGCCACATCAAATAGCATGCGCTTCTTCAGTGACGGGGTCATTTGGGCTCAAACAGAGACAGTGAAACACTGACTGTGGATGAATTTGTGTCCTCGGGGTTGCCACCTTCCTTCCTGTAGACGAGTTGCCCAGGTTCTTGGCCCCTTGCCTTTCTCTGTTTTGCACCGCAGTGGCCTGCTCGCAGAGGCTCCCGTGCAGTCATGTGTGTGCTTGGTTCAGAGATGCCTGGTCCTCTTGCTCCTTTTGGAGATTGCCAGTCAGGGGTCCCAGGTTGAGACTGAGAACTGAGCTTGTCTTGCCCAAAGTTCTGAGATTAGTAGTGGCAGACCCTCCCCTGGGTAGCGATGGGCAGTGGCCCTGGCCACGCCATCATGTCAGGGTGGGGTTATTGGACAGTGAATGCAGCATTCCTAAGGACTCGAGAACATCTTCACAAGTATATAGTTTGTGTTTTCACTGTTCTTTCCGTTTGATACGCTCCAGTCTAGTCTACTAGGTTTCTTTATTTTTCACAAGAGTTGGGTGGGTTTTCTTTTTTGTTTTTTTCTTCCTTTTCTAGGCTTGGCTGTTGGAAAAAGATTCACCCACTGAAGTGAATGATTGTTAAGAGTGCCAAGCCTCAGTCTGTCCTGTCTCTCTCTTGACCTCACCAGGCAAACTCAAGGGGATGTGTGAATCTAATGTGGATTCTTGCAGCTGGTGTTTGTGTCTTGTCTTCTGTGTTCTCCTCTCTCTCCCTGTCCTTCCTTCCCTCCTCCTCTTCCCCCCCTCTCCCCACCTCTGACACACACACACACACACACACACACTGGCTTGGAGTTTATATTTTGGTGACTCCATCATTATCTAATGCAAAACACAGTGGTCCTGCCTCTTTCCTAACTTTTCTTGGATTCTGTGCGTGTTAACCCTTTGGGTTCAGCTTCCTACGCTTCAGGGCCTGCAGTTGTGCATTCCATGTGGTGCTGGATAGCTCCTTTCAGGCTCTGTAGTCAAGCTGTGACCCCACCAGGGGACTTCTGGTTTTGTTGGTCAAGGCTGGGAGCTGTGGGAAGCAAGAGAGGTCTATTTAAGTCCCAGAAGCCTGAGCCAGTCCAGTTCTTAAAGTGAGGAGCCGTCCTCTGACTCACCAGTGTATCGTGGCCCCAGGGAAGGCATGCTGTCTTCTGTGGGGTCCAGGATCCCCTCTCTGGCTGCTGGAAAGCATGAAGCCCTCTTCCATGCCCTCTAGAAGGGGCAGCAAAGATCGCAGAGGTACGCTTGAGCAGTCCTAGCTGCTTGCACCATATGCAGGTAACCTCAGAGGCAGATTTGGGATTGCTTCCCAGCGTGTGTTTCCCACCCCTCCTTTAAGCTAAATTCTTTAATTGCAGGTGAGGATATAATTTTGATCTCCTGCCAGGTCTATTTAACTGACAGACACCCTGACTTATTTGTCCAGGAGGGAAAGAATGCTGCTCCTAGCCACCTTTAAAAGCTCATTAATCTTCTCTGAGTTTATTTTCCATCTTCCTGCCCCAGCCCCAATTTTTCATTTTTCAACAATAGATGACCAATATATCACATAACCAACCCAGAGGTGCAGGAGTGCTGGGAGGAAGCTTTGATTCTTAGGCCTGGGCAAAGCATATAGTTTTACCGCCTGCAGTAGGGGATCACGCTCTGAGGACCACGTGGATGGGGGCAGGGAGGCCTGAGCAGGAGCCTCCTGCCCTGGGGGAGTTGCCCCACTAAGGCATGAGGCACAGGTGTGGTCGTCCCACGCAGGGGCTAGTGGTGCCCTCTGCTGGCCGATGCAGGGAGTGCGATTGGGGCTCCCTGGCTTGCTGCTGGGTCATCTCCAGAATCCCAGGCTTCTGCTGTGAGAGAGGTCTTTCGTAGCCTGAATCAGGAGCTGCCTTGGACAGCATGAAGGCGCTGGAGCTTGAGAGTTCTTGTGTGTCATGACCTTGTGTGTAGTCTTCACAGTTTAACAGCCACCCTGGCCCCTGTGAGCTATGCACCCATTCTAGGAGTCAGACTAGTGTGTTGGGCACTGATGAGTTTCTAGCTGCATGGCCACTTTTACCCCCAGGATTCTGTGGGTGTGGGTGTGGGTGCGTGTGCATCCGTGTCGTTTCCCACTGAAACCCAGCTGACTGTGGCCCGATTTCCAGTGGGGTGGGGTTGGGGGGCAACCACACTAGATGGTGACATTGCTGCCCTCCCTTTCCTCAGGGTCCTGTCCTTCAACAACCTGACACGGCTGGACGAGGAGAGCCTGGCTGAGCTGCGCAGCCTGAGTGTCCTGCGTCTCAGCCACAATTCCATCAGCCACATTGCGGAGGGCGCCTTCAAGGGACTCAGGAGCCTGCGAGTCTTGTATGTCTCCCACTACTGACAGGATAAAGGGGTCCCCAGTGGGGAAAGCAGAATAGAGCAAACCGTCTGCTTTGTTGAATTCCATTTGCGTTGGCTTCGAGTCAGAATTGGATCCAAAGCTGGCTTGCTCTATGTGCAGAGTCTCAAACTTTTGTGTAATCAACTGAAAAAGAACTGGTTAAGCGAAAAATCTCTCATTCCCCCAGGATGGTGCCTAGAGAGGGATGGCAACTCCTAAAAAGTAGTTGTTCTCAAGCAGTGATGGCCACGTTGTGCCGGACAGGATGCTGGCTCCTAGTGTTGGAAAAAGCTTCCCCACACTGAGCGCCTGGTGCAGCCTCCTGTTCGGCAGCCGTGGGTCAGTCTTTCCCATCTTGAGTCTTCAGCTGCAACTTCCATTTTTAAGTCCTGAATATTTTTTCTCTTAAACCATTGGAATACTGCAGTGCATCTCTCATCCTAGCATTTGAACTTCCTTAGCATAACCTGTACCAAGATGCCTCCTTTCCAAAAGCAGCACTTAGAGAATCGTGTGTCTCTCCTTGTACCTCGTCAGGGGTCAGTTAACAAAGTGGAGGTGCTAATGCCATTTCCCTTGAAGTCCCTAATTAGATGGGATTGGCAGAAGTGGCTGCAGGATGCTTTTCTGAGGCTTGCATAAAACTTTTCCATGGTTGGCTTCATAGAACTTCCAAGCAGCTATCAGCATAAAACCCCCAGAAAGGGGCATGTGGGTTTCAGAGGACCGTGGTGGCGGGTTCTAGGGTCTCCTTCTCAGGCGTAATCCACTGCACAGAGAGGGGTCTGTTCCAGTGTGACAGGGAGGGAGGCCTTTGCACTTGCACCTGGCAGAGCCGGCTTTAATGTGGAGCCATTGCCAGGAAGTGTGAAAGAGGCCGGAGCCAAGCTATTCAGGCCAGGTCAGCCTGTGAGCCCATACAAGGCCCAAATAACAAGGCTGGGAACATTCAGACTGAGCGGGCCAGAAAGGAGAGAAAAACTTTGGCAGCCAGGGCTAGGAGCAGGGAGACAGGCACACAAAGCCACAGCCCCGGGTCCCTGGTCCCTGGTCCCTGGTTTTTTCAGTATGCAGATGATAGGAAAGAACCCACTGAGAGGAGAAGTCCCTTCCAGCAGCAGAATCTCCACGCTTTGACCTTCCTGCTGTAACAAGAAAGGTCACCGCCAGCATTTCATTCTTCAGTCAGAGCTGCCCTCTCTGCTGGCAGCATTGATTCCTGCTGCAGCTTCTCACAGGAGACAAGAGTTCCTTTTCTGTCCCTGGCCTGTGTCTGCAAGGGCTCAGGAGGGGAAAGTTTAAGAACCAAGAACCTTGTGGAAAGTTGGAGAGGGCAGGATGGGGGCCTGGTCGCCAGGTGTGATGTCTCGCCTGGGCACTGTGACCTGCTTCTGGAAGCTGGGAAGCCATTGAGTCATCGGCCATGGGATTTGCATCGTTGGAGGGGCCTGGGCTGAGGAGTTGGCCTCATCCCTCTGATCCTGGCGAGTGGGTCACAAGTCTGACTCAGCACCCAGATGTCCTCTCTGGCTCAGAGTCAGCGCCCTGCAGGCCTTGGGAGGAGATGGGCTCCGGGCTCCAGACCCACTGGCTGGCACGGAGGCGCCCACGGGCGGGCCCTGTGCCGGGTCTCTTTCTCCCACGTGCTTTCTGCAGTTTCTCGGTCACGTCCAGAAAAGGGACTCTGGTTGGTATGAGAGCAGATGGGAGCCTTAAGGAACCCTTTGGGTTGATTCTCAGTGCTGGGGCCAGATGTCCACTCTCTCGGGGAAGAATACAGACTGGGCTGTCTGCACCACCTCCCTTCCCTTGAGCGCGGCCTCCACAGACAGGGAGGCAGGTGGAGTCCAGGGAAGCTTCTTGTCTAAGGCGTGTGTCATCTTGGTTGGAAGGCTGAGAAACAGGGCTTCCCTCCCAGGGCCACGCGTCTCTCCACCCTGCGTCCCAGCTGTGCCTCCAGGGTGCGTGCACCCAGGGGACTTCAGCTTCCGAGTAGCAGCCTGGGCGAGAGTTTGCTTTCCCTTCATGCCCCGACGGCTCGGTGAGCTGCTTTCTGTCCTCTCCCCAGGGATCTGGACCATAACGAGATTTCAGGCACAATCGAGGACACGAGCGGCGCCTTCTCAGGGCTCGACAGCCTCAGCAAGCTGTGAGTATCCGCGGCACGGAGCTCCGCCGGCGAGTGCGCGCAAAGACGCTTCGGTGGGAGATGTTTCTGTGGCGTCCCCCGTGCCTCTGCTCTGGGCCCAGGTGAAAGAGAGCTGGCTTTTGTTTGGGGCAGAGCTTCTTTTGTTTGGGGAGAAGAGTTTGAAGAAGAGAGTGGAGGACACCCCACTCCTCGCTGGCCAGGGGTCTCGTCGCTGGCCTGGCTGATGGGTTCTTGGGGGCTGGCGACCCGGCGTTTGACGGCTGGTGGAGCTTCTCTTGGGCTTCACTCACAACTCAAGTGAAAACTGCTGAGTTTGCTGTTGCCCTTTGTACAAAGGAGTCTTGCCCCGTTACTTGGTTTCTCAAAGTTGTGTAAAGGTCAGTAAGCTGTGAGGGCGGTGGGGCTTCTGTCAGTACTTTCGTCATTAACCGTCATCTCAAATGGAAGCGTCATTTCCAAGGGTCGTAATAGCAGCTATTTTGGATGTATGGTTTGGGGTCTTTTTCTTTTTTTTCCTAGCTCCTAGATTTTGCCAGTTAATCTGCCAAGCACCTGTGTGTGTTGTACCTAATGATCTCATGAGGGCAGGCTCTGTTAGGCAACCTCTTTATTAGTTGAGGAAAGAGAATTGAGGGGATTTTGCCCAAAACTACACAGCTGGCAAGTGGCAGGCTCAGGATTTGCTCGTTTCGCTCCAAAGCCCACGTTCCCTCCCCCTTGGCCCGCCCTGTTTTCTCTGCGTGTCACCAGCACTTTCTGCAGATGCCACCCAAGGACCATGCAGGAAGGGGACGAGAGTAATTATTACTGTTTACTAGCAGCTGGGAGGGAAGATTGGAGGAGGGCAAGACAGAGAGGACGGCTGCCACTCGCTTCCCGCAGCCCGTCCCCAGTGACGGGGAGCTCAGCAGAGTGCGAGTGTCAAGTAAATATTTGGAAAGCCCTAGTGGAGCTCGAGGATAGAGGAGAGCCTGTGGTAGGGACAGTCTTTTTATATAGTAGATGCTTCTGATTTGTTTTGAAAAGCGTGACTTTTTGCACCTTTTGTATACGAGGGTCCTGCTTAGGAATAAGCTCTGTTGGCTGTCTGAAGAAGGTATTTCTTCTTGAGCGTCCTGTACTCCAGCAGCATGTCGGAGATGCTTGTCAGTGATTCTTGTCCTTATTGTCCCTAAAACAATGCTGATTTTCCCCAGCCTCTAACCCATACATGGCCCCTTTTTATCCCATACAGGGCAAACCTGGGAAGAGCCAGAAGTACCAAGTAGGGTGGGGCAGAGGCCTTCTTAGCAAGAAGAGCTCCAGGCCTGGGATGTGGCTGCTGAGGTGTTCAGCACCGGGGCCGCCACTCAGCATAAGCCTCCCTGGCCTCGGCTATAACTGATTGAAGGGTGAGGGTGGCGAGAGTGGGCAGCACTGCCAGGTTCCTCATAGGGCGCGTCCGTCCGGAGGAACCTGGAGCCGTTTCCTGGGTGTCATGGCTTCCAGGAGGCTCTGTCTCACTACAGAAGGCCCATGAGGTGTGCCTGGCCCTGGGTCGCCTGGGCTCCTGGTGCTGCATGAGTCCACCACTGCCTTCCTGAGTGCCCGCCCTCTGTGTCCTGGTGCTTTCTCCTTTGTCCCCCTCCTGGACTAGTCTCAGCACTTCCACCTGAGCCCGAAGAGGTCAGCCCAAGCCCCTGCTTTCCTCACTCACATAATGTTGTTTGTGGTGGGCTCCACACTGAGCTGGTCCTGAGACTCCTGGGAACTTGTTAAAATCTAAGCCTCACCCCACCCAGCCACTGAGTCAGCATCTTGGGGCTGGAGACTCTGTGTATGTTTGAAAAAGGGTGAGAGAGAAAGACATGCATTCAAGTGGGGAAGCTGGGACCATAAATAAGCAAGAATTCCTTAATACGATTAAATATATGCAATCACTTATTTAAGTGTGATGCTACATGGTTATGTGGCAGAAGAAAAAAACGAATCATTTTCTTCTTGGATAAAGAAAATGGTGTGATGCCTATGATTTGGATTATATAAACTCCTGCTGGGTTTGAGAACGGGCAGTGGCTAGAGGTAGAGATGAGGTGAGATTGTCACGACCAGAGGAGGGTTGGCGCTGTGTGACGGGCACTTGGGGTTCAGGATACTACTCTGTCTACCTAGCATGGTGTGTGCAAATTTCCACATTGAAAAGGAACCGGAGAAGTAAATGCTTCTCGTGTGATCCTGGTACACAGGGCTACGTAAAAACTGCTGTGTTTGGCATATGGCAGGTGTTGAGTCCATGTTTGTTGAATGAAGGGAGGGACAGAGGAAGAACCCAGTGCCTCTTTGGTCCCCTCCCCACCCGCCTACTCAGAACGTTCCAGGAAAGCCCTGCTGTGGCCCTGGCTGAGAGAAGTGACCACAGGCAGTACTGTGTTGCTCCGTGGGAGTGGCCCAGGGCCGGCCTGTTAGAATCCACTGAGAAGTGGGGTGCATGTTAGCACAGAGAAGAGCTGCCCCTCTGGAACAGCTGATCCGTCCTGTGGGGAGTGCAGCCAGTGCCCGAGTCCCTTCGTTTGGTGTGGGTTTGTTTTTGGAGAGCTCAAGGAGTTCGTGTTCAGGGTCTGCCCTAGGATGGGAAGGTAGAGACTCCTGCCTTCGCTGAGTTACTCAATGACCTTGGGTGCTTCCCACCATGCAAGAAGTCAGGCCTAAATTAAAATGTTTTCCAAGAAAGGGAGATGTGAGCAGCAGAGCCATAAACAGCCTCTCTGTAAATTTGGGGTGGATGCTGACCTGCCCTTAATTTTTCCAGCTTCTGCACGCAGCTGTGTTGGAGAGTGCCTCACACTGGAGCTTCCCAGCAGGGGCAGAACGTTCCTAGACCCCAGCACACGCCTTTCTTCCTAGCTTGTCTGGGATTCTTTTGTAGACCCACGCCAGGGCCTGTTTCCAAATGGTGGTGTGGTTCCCGGGCTGGGGCCTGCACAATGGCACAGAGTCAGTACGCAGGAGGGAAGGGAGAATTTCTGGATCCCAAATTACAGGCAGAGAGGAGCAGTTAGTGACCCGGGTAAGCGACTTCCTGCCCAGTGGTTCCAGCTGGCTCCATGGCATTCCTTGGAGGGAGGGGCAGAGGCCCGCACAGGGCACATGGGAAGGGGCATGTTTGGGGGATTTTGCAGAGCTGATGTGAGCGCAGCCTCCATCCCTGCCTGTTGGGGGGCCGGGCCTGCAGTGGAACTCATTGTGTGTGTGGGTGGGGAGCGGGGGCTGGTGCACATGTCACAGCTACTCTGAAGGACATGAGTACAAGGACCCACCTGAGCACTACCCCCAGTACCTGCCACTTGATTTGGCAAGCGCTAGCCAGGCCTTTGGAGCTGTTGGCTGGGTTGGCCAGGAGATGGATGGGAGGTTTGACAGGTGACTCCCGCAGGTCACTTTCTGTTCCAGGTTGGTGCTGGGGAGGTGAGGCCAGCTGTCCCTTCTGAAAGGGAGCCCGGCTGTGGTACAGAAATAGTGTCCTCCCAGCCCATAATCCCGCCTCTCCTTTCTCCTCGCAGCAGCCTTTTATTAGAGCCATCCCAGTCTGCTGGCTGCAGCTCCCCATCCCAGCCCCATATGTCTGCTGGGGGAAGGTAAGGACCCTGCCTTATCCACCAACAAGATGATTAGCCCCTGCATAATTGAGAATTTGAGAATTTGTTTTATTGCTATTGTCACCATTAAAAATAACAGCCTGCCCTCATTGTAAAACAGGTCAATGTGACTAATATTTAATGGATGAAATAAAGTGCAGCTTTTTCCTGGATCTCATTTACAGGAGATTTCACTAAACAGTTCAATGCATTTTTACTGGGACCTGGGGCCACACAGTGCCTGGGCGGGGGGATCTGAGTAAGTGTAGAAGTTGGCAGTGCTCTCTGAAGCGCTCGGGGTGCAGTGCCCCCTGAGCTGTTACCTGCTGGCGAGTTTTGTGGTTAAAGAGCCTGAGTTAGCATGGCCACCAGCTTTTCTGTGTGTTTGGTTTATTTGTTTTAAAATAAAAGTTTCAGAATGAGAGAGGTGTGGAAACGCCTTCAGAATGTGATTTCACATTCATGCAGACGGCCTGAAAGAAAGAAAACGCAGAGGGTCTCTGGCCCGTTTGCCCCTTCCCCGTCCAGAGGCAGGAAACAGAGCTGGCTTTGTCTGAGGGCTGAGCTCGCAGTTAGCGCTGGGGTCAACCTGAATGGTGGCCCCCAGGGAGGGAGTCTGTTTCTGATGAGACGGAGGGTCAGGCAGCCCCTGTAGAGTGGCTGCCCTGGAAGCTGGCCACACGGACTGGTGGTGCCTCCCTCTGGCTCTCCTGTGAGCCTGTGTTTCCAGGAGGCAGCCTCCTGGTACCTGCCCAGGTGGTTCCCAGGAGGCCTGTTGCGGTTAGGAAGCAGCAGCGGTCATGTGGTCGGCAGGTCCCAGGCTGTCCTGCCATCTTTGGTTTGCCTCAGGGCTTGTATTTCCTTTCTTTTCCTCCTTTCAGAAAGGGGCTGGGGCTTCTTGTTTTCGCTTACGGGTCCCAGTCTTAATGCAGGTTGAAGGTGGAGCTGGCCTCTAGTCCGGTCTCTTCCCCGATGCTAGGTGAGATCCTGGACCAAGAGTCCCCTTCCCAGTAGGGGGCTGGGCCAGATGGGCTTTCTCCTGGGGCTTCCTCTCCTGCCCACCTGCACCCCATTGCCTTAGACAGACCTGTTGACGCTGAGAATCCCCAGGAGTTGGCTCCCAGCAATCGGTATTCTTAGCAAGCCTGTTAGATCCTGGTGTACGTTAAGATTGACAAGTCCACGAAGCTGATGGTCAGCACTGCCTTCGGTTGTTCCCGGGTAGTCTCCTGTGCCGTCTGGATTAGAGGGAATGCCTTTGGTGGGTTCTTATCAGATAACATGGTAACAGGGAGGGGAAAACTGGATTCTCTTCATTCCCAGTGTCCACCCTAGGGGCTCCCCTGCAGAGAGACAAGCTTCCCTTTAGATCACACAGTGTGGTGGAGGAGGCACTCATTTCTTCCATGTGTTCTGCAGCGGCGCAGACTTTTGGTTTCTGGGAAAACTCTTTAACAGTTACTGCTAAGGCTGGGATCAGAGTTGCCTGGAGGAAGGAACCCCTTCCTATGGGCAAGCAGTCCAGGAAGGGGACAGGCACTAGCAATAACGTTGGAGGTTGGCCCACTGATGTCGTATAAACTCTGGGGTCTTGCTTAAGAGCCAAAGCACTGGGGCATCTCCTGCAGGCCTTGAGGGGTCCCTCTCATAGGCAAGGACACAGCTCACCATGGCTGTGTGCTGGCTGCCAGGACATCTCAGGTGCAGAGAGCTGTGGAGCCAGCGTGATGGATGCGTTTTCCTGACCCCTTCTTGCCTTTTTTGGGAAACTTTATTCCCAGAATGCACTTTTTAGAAGTGGATGGCAGTTTGGGGGTTTTTGTTTGTTTTTTGTTTGAGACAACATCCTGCTATGTTGCCCAGGCTGGAGTGCAGTGGCACAATCATGGTTCACTGTAGCCTCCACCTCCTGGGCTCAAGCAGTCCTCCCACCTCAGCCTTCTAAGTAGCTGCGACTACTGGTGCGTGCCTCCACACCTGGATAATTTTTTATTTTTTGTAGAGACAAGGTCGCCTTATGTTGTCCAGGTCTGAAACTCCTGGGCTCAAGTGATCCTCCTGCCTCAACCTCCCAGAGTGCTGGGATTACAGGTGTGAGCCACCATGCCCAGTCATGGGCAGCAGTTTTAATTCTGAAGATTTTTCTTTCCTTTTTTGACTCAGCTTCCTCTCACTGAAACCATAATCAGTCTCATCTCTCCATCACTAAACTTCACCAGCCAAGGGTTGGTGGTCCTTGGAGAGGACCGGGCCAGACAAGGTGATTTCTGCCTAACGCTGCAAGGGGCCTTTTTTAGGCCAGACAGCACATGCAATTCCAGCCTGTCATCACTATTAAATTCTAATAAAGATAAACGTATTTCATTTCAGAAAGGGGAAGGCCTGCGTGCCTCAAACCCGTAATCTCAGCGCAGGTCAGCTTTCCACCTGCCCCTCATTGGACAGACTTATCCGGTAGCACTACGTTAATTGTGTGTTTTCTTTCTCTTTCTCTCAACCCTTCCTTGTTTCTTTCTCCTTCCCCGGCCTTAATTTCTGAATGTTTGGAAACTACAGGACTCTGTTTGGAAACAAGATCAAGTCTGTGGCTAAGAGAGCGTTCTCGGGGCTGGAAGGCCTGGAGCACCTGTGAGTATCTCGCCAGCCCTGCCCCGAGGCACAGGCCTGCCAAATGCGGCTGCCGGGGAGTTCTGCTAGCAATTTAATCGCATCTTTGTAAACTGAGAAATAGGCTATTTGGAAACACCAGCTGCTTCCTTCTCATTATAAGTCAGCTTCAACTTTGGCCTTTATGTTGCCTATGCCAGGAACAGTTACAGAACATATGGCCAGTGGGTGTGCTCCCAGTTAATTCAGCTGGTATTTGGATAAATACCCTCCCCACTCCTGCTGTGCAGCCTCACCCCTGCACCGACTCCTTCATGGACCTCTGGCCTCTTTGCCTCCTCCACCAAGGCTCTTCCTCCTGGCCAAGCCTGTGGCCTCCATTAAAGCAGCTTAACAATGCAGAGTAGGTGCTGGGCTGAACCAGTTTGTTGTGGTTGCTTCTGAGACCCTGGGAGGAAGGGGACGGAGCCACCCCTGAGACATTCATGCCGTTCCCACCTGGGGAGGATGCCTCATGTATGTGATTCTTAGTTTATTTCCTCTTTGAATCAAGTTTGACTCTTAATTCTGTTGGGAAAGGTTTTGCCTTGCTGAGCAGGCCTCAGCCCAGCTTTGATGGTGCCCTAAGGCTGGCTTGGCTCCTGAGTTATTCCGTGGCCTTGTGTTGCGATTTGGGAAACAACAGCCACCTGTAGTAATTAGGACACAGGTCTGGCTAGTCCCTGTGGGTCATCTGTGAAACCGGGACTGTCCTGAAAACCCCTCAGGTGTACCTAGGGTTTCTTTGCATAAGTATGTATGTTCTGTTTCAGGAACCTTGGAGGGAATGCCATCAGATCTGTCCAGTTTGATGCCTTTGTGAAGATGAAGAATCTTAAAGAGCTGTAAGTATCTGGATTCCCTGGTCTGATTAATGCGAGCGGAGACTTTCAGAGTAAGAAACTTCTGCAGTTGCATTATGCTCATTTGTTAAAAGGCCACATGGTACATCATTTGGATTTTGTGGGCCACAGGGTCTCTGTCATGACTACTTGATTGTGTCATTGTAGCAGAAAGCAGCCATAGACAATACAGAAGCTGGTGGGTGTGTCTGTGTGCCCATAAAGTCACACTGACAGAAGCAGGCAGTGGGGCCGCAGGCTGAAGCTTGCTAACCACTGTTCTAGACAATGTGAAATATACTCTCCTCTATAGAGTGGATAATCACCCCTTTAATTTAATGTGAGGGACGAGTTTTCATCTTTTGGGCTTGCTTACAATAAAGGCCTGTGTTGAGAGGGGCTACTTCAGAGCCTGGTGGGCTGTGAGCAAGGCAGAGCTCTGGCGGGGATGGGATGCTTGGGGTGCAGTGATGTCTGTCCATACCATTTCCAAGCTTTCTGGGCACGGTTCACAGGTGGTGGTGCTGCCACTGTGGACTTGGGCCGTGAGCTCTTGGGTGACAAGGTTGGAAAAGCTTCTCTGTATCCTACTCTCTGGCAGGGGAGCTAGTCTAGGTCCTCAGGTGTAACACCCAAGTTTCCTTTTTTTTTTTTTTTTAGCTAGACATGAATCTGATTCCACAGCCAGTAAGTTCTAGCCATGATATCAGTTCCCCGAAGGGGTAACTTTTGGTTCCTAGAAATGCTGACAGAATGGCAGGTGCCACAGGACAGACATCTTTGTGCCCTGACCTCATCCCCATTCCCCGAGGCCACTCCTGATGGACCCTAGTTGGGGCAGGGAGGCTGGGACTGGGGAAACGAGGTGCATTCCCCATAGCTGGGAACTGAAGCGGGCCGGGTGACACCACTCTGAGTGAGGAGGGAAGGTGGCCTGGGCACTTGCCCTGTGACATTCGGCGTGCTGTGGGCCTCAGGCCTGCTGAATAGACACTGTCCTTGCAAGGGGTGGATCTTGGAGCGGGTGTCTGTGACGGGTTCATGGAGCTCAGGGCTCTGCAGACAGCTGCTCCGTGCCCAGGGCCTTCCCTCTTCCAGCCTCAGCAGCTCTGCCTCCATCTGTCGGGTGAGACAGCACATACAGAAAGGATTCCATGGCTCTCCTTCCAGAGCAGGGGAGGAGATGATTCCAGACCACCGTGGAAGGCTGGATTCAGAGGTGCACTGGCAGTAAAGCAAGTGGAATGAAACATTGGTTGTAGAAGACAAGCGGTGGGGCACAGGAGCATTCACCGTGTAATTCTTTCACCTTGTCTTTCACACTTTCAGATAGGATGTCAGGAGTGAAAAATACGTGATTCAATTTAAATGGGAAGAAGGTATTTTGAGAGAAGGAGGGAGGAGGGGGATAAGATTTGCCTTGGGAAATTGGGAGGAACTGGACCCTTCCAGAAGCTCGGACCCCCAGCGTGCTTCTGCATAGTTCTGGAGGCTCAGCTTCGGTCTCCTGCCTGGGTTTCCCATCATTGCTGCACGTACCTGGCTGGGGCTGGCCCTGTGCCCAGTCCTCAGATGGGAGAAACGGTTAATTCCACTTGGTCATTTTCTTCTCCATCAGATCCAGTCAGGTTGTACTGTGCACTTAGTCATCCTCTGGGTAAATTTCCACAAGTGATGATTAGAAACACACTTTGAGTTGGAATCATGAAAATGCACCATGTGAGCCAGCGAAGCCCTGGGATGGCCGCAGAAGGCAGTAGAGCCGATGGCGCTGTGTTCTCCATGGGTGGAGGAAGGGCAGCAGGGGCCTGCAGAGCCTAGGGGTTGGAATCCTCGCTACTGCCTGGCCCCAGGCCCTCCCCCCATGTATCCTCTCAGTCCTAACTTGCTGTTTAGGAACACGCTGTCTCCACCCCGAGTACCCACTGTCTTCCTGGAGTCTGGCCTCCTGTCTGAGGTGGGTTTCATGGTGGAAGAAGTAGGAAATCCTCAAAGGCGTTAGCCCCACACGTCCATGGCGTGTGTAGGATGAGGCTTAGCCCTTTCCACATGTGTCTGATTAAAGATAAATGTCAAATTTGTTTTCCCCATTTTGTTCCCGTGGTTCAAATGGAATATGTCCTTGTGTCCTGCACAAATGGTTAACATCGCACAGGGATGGCCCAGCCTCCTCTCCTAGGCTTTCATGAACAGTGCCCAGGCTGTTCTGCCTGACTGCACGGAAGTGCCCTCTTGTTAGGGAGCTGGAGGTGCTTCTGACAGTGTTCTCCATCCAGGCTGAGTTCCCCCATGCCTGGCGCAGCCAGCCCGACCCCCATGCAGGGGGCACTCCTGGGAGCTGCCCTCCCCAAACGCTGCATGGGAATCGACCATTTCTTCAGGGATGGCAGTGACAGCCCTTCCTCCACCTGCAGTGACTCTGTAATAGGACAGCCCTCCAGATAGCTCTCAGCAGAACGCTACCTGTCCGTGAAATAAAAATGCAAACTCTCATTCTGATTTTAAGATCTAATATGGGCCAGCATCCCAGTTATAATGGCCTTGAGATAAGTTATTTCTGTTTTTGGAAAAGCACTTTCCAAAATTATCATTATTTTAATAAGATGCCCAACTCATCTAGGGGTGATGGGGAACATGAGGAAGAGTGGATTTTACTTAGTTTAGCCTTGGGTCATCTGCTTACATTTCATTTTTTCCTTGCTCTGACAGTTTCTCCGCTCATTAGAAATCCGGAGAGAAACAGAAGAAAAGGGAAGGCCAGTCCATTTGGTTGCTTTGTTGATGTCTGAGGACAGTGTTGGGTGGAGAAGGTGGCCAAGGTCGTGCTCTTGGCCTGCATGATGTTTTTGGAATTTCTGCGCATACCTGTGCCTCCTGTTTGTCACCCTCTACGAGACACAGCGTATTGCAGGGAAGCCTGTGTGCTCTCTATCCCAGTCTTCCCTTGTCGTGGGCCAGCCATCATTCTTTAGCTCACAGCTCTGAGGTCTTCCAGGAACGAGGCAGCTTATCTTCAAGTGACTCCTCAGGAAGGAATGTCCGCTGCGATGGCGATTCCGATTTCTGTTTAAAAAGCTTCTCCTTAGTTGCTGAGAAATGAAAAAGAAAATATTCTCTGTTTTGGTTGGAGCCCCACAAAGCTAAAGTTGTGCATTCTCATGCTCCCTGGGCAGTGGCAATTAACTAACAAGCACTATTTAGGGAGCAGAGCCGAATTCTGCCGGCCCCCTGAAGAATACTGGTGCAAAGATCAAGGCACAAACAAGAGGGTGGCACAGTGACGAGGCTTATTACATTTGGAAGTAAGAAAACATGCAGCTTTGCCAAATGGAAAAGGAACAGCCATGAGGCAGAAGAGCCTCCTCAGAACTTGTTGCAAAACTTGGATCCAAGTCCCAGGCTGAGTTTGGAAGCTCCAAGTAGTATATCAGGAAAGTGGGAAAAACCAGAGCGGGGACGGTGGCAGCATAGCACTGTTGGATGTATCAAAGGTCAGGAGAGGTTAGAAGGCGACCCAGGGTCACACAGGAACAGTGTCTGTCCCAGAACACGGGGAAGCTCCACGTTGCTGCTGCTCCTGTTGTGGTCCTCGGGTCAGCAGCCCCAGCATCATGTGTGAGCTTGTTAGATGTGCAGAGTCGTGGGTTCCACTGCTGACCGACCCAGTCAGCAACTGCATTTTTTCAAAATCTCCAGGTGGGTTATATGCACTGCCCTGGGAAATTGGAGAGGAACTGTGAGAAAAACCATTTCTGCCTTCCAGCTTGCTGGTGTTAACTTGAGAAGCTGATTGGAGGCGACCGATCATTGTGTGTGTGAAGGGAGTATCCCTCCTTTGCAGCTGCACCTGAAGCACCCACTGTTGTGTTTCTTTCAGCCATATCAGCAGCAACAGCTTCCTGTGTGACTGCCAGCTGAAGTGGCTGCCCCCGTGGCTAATGGGCAAGATGCTGCAGGCCTTTGTGACAGCCACCTGTGCCCACCCAGAATCACTGAAGGGTCAGAGCATTTTCTCTGTGCCACCAGAGAGTTTCGTGTGTGGTAAGACTTTCTTTGTAACTTTTTTTCTCCTTCATGAAGGGCAAGGAAGCCAGGAGGTACTCTTCATTATGGGAGTAATTCCTGTGATCAGAGTAAACCCCAGCCCGTGGTTACAGATCAGCTGCTGGATGCAATTTATTTCTTGCTGAAACCACACACAGTATTTACCGTAGAATTGCCTCATTATGTGGTTCTTGGAGGACATGCATTTAATCAGAAGGGAGTGTAAGTTGGTTCAGTTACAAATCAGAATAATCAGTTACAGGAAGATAGTTCTGTTGTTTCAGAAAGGCTCTGGTGCCCGGGTTTAGCTGCGAATTTACTCAGTGTACGAGGCTGGGGTTTTAATATGTGTTTCTTTCCAACCCCAGGAATGAAAGGTTAAATACAGGAAGAACAAGTCTCAGGAGAACAGTTGTTGTGGTAAAAATAATTCCTTGATGTTGACTTGTACTCTTGCTGTTTCTCCAAACCACTGAAATCTGCACTTGCAGCTTTACATTCTTTTTGCCTTCTGATTGCCGGAATGTAGCTCTTGCCATCTTTTTGACTGGGAGTCGGGATCCAAGTTTGGTTGCAGAGAGCACAGAAAATGCTGAACAGCTGAAAACACACACGCAGGCTAGCTCAGACAGGATTGACACAGGCTCACGGTCAGGAAGACATGGTGAAAAAATGAGATGAATTTTGAGTTTTTCCTGTTTTTTTTTGCTCTAAGCGGGAGCAAGAGTGGGATTCCCAGGCCTGACTGGAACTGCTGGGCAGGTGTAAGTCCCTCCGGCCTTTTGTGATCACTGGTCTCCCTTGAGCCTTGAGATCCCTGCTGTGAGGATCCTAACCAGGAACTCACCCATCCGTATGGTGACCCTTGTGGGCCACTTCTCTCTCCTACTTTCTGGCCATAGCAATAGCCAGTGTGCCTGCTGGAGGCAAGATGTGTGCACCCTCTTTCCATGCATCCACCCCTACCTTCAGCTTCATCACTTCTGAGAACGGGCCTGCTAAACTTCCTCTGGATCCAGACCAGGGACACGTCTTAAACACACTGTGAACGTGGCAGCAGCTCTCCAAACTGAGCTTTTCATACTGATGTGTCTTATGGAGCCTTCTGTGTGGAATCTAATGCTCACACAGCTCCATTTTCCAAGCACAAAATAGCTGTATAATCCATTGTTCATTGGCCCATTGTCATCAAGTCCTTGACCCTTAAATTGTTTACAGACCTCCCTCAAATGAAGCTTTCCGCCGCTCCCTCCCCTTTCCTGCCATAGGGCAGGCTTTCCCTCTGGGTGAGCCAGGTAGGACTTTGGTAAGTTCACCTAGCCCCCAGCCTGTGGCCCTGGCATATTCTGGATTCCAAGAGTTGTTTATTTCACATCTGTCATCCCCACCCCCACATTTTAGCTCAAGCTTCCCCCCTCTAAAAACATCAGGTGTTAATGGGAATCGTGAAAACACTTGGCAGAAGATCAAGGTTTCACGCTCTATGGGAGTCTCCCACTCCACATCCACCAGGACAGCTAGAATCCAAAACTCAGATAATAACAAGTGTTGCTGAGGATAGGGAGAACCCTCCTACACTGCTGGTGGGAGTGTAAACTGGGGCAGCCACTTTGGAAAACAGTCTCGGCAGTTCCTCAGTTCAACATACAGTTACGACATGACCTGGCAGTTCCACTCTTGGGTGTATACCTAAGAGAAATGAATGTATATGTTCACACAGAAACTTCTTCATGAATGTTCATAGCAGCATTATTCATAATAGCCAAAATATGGGCACAACCCAGGTATCAGTGGATGACTGGATAAACAGAAGGTACTGATATAGCCATACAATGGAATATTCATTAGGCTGTGAAAGGAATCAGTAGTCCTACAACATGAATGAACTTTGACAATGTCATGCTAAGTGGAAGAAGTCAGCCACAAAAGACCATTAGATTATATGATTCCATTCATAGAAATGTCCAGAATGGGGAAATCTCTGGAGGTAGAGATTAGGTTAGTAGTAGTTTAAGGATGAGGAGGGATGGAAAGACGGGGTAATAGCTAAAATGTACAGCATTTCTTTTTGAAGTGACGAAAATGTTGTAAAATTGACTGTAGTGACGGTTGCCCATATTGGTGAGTATACTAAAAACCACTGAATCGTATACTTTAGATGAGTGAGTTGTAGATGAACTATTCTCAACAAAGCTGCTTTTAAAAAATATATAATTTATATATCATAAAAATTTACCCCTTTAAAATGTATAAATTGATGGTTTTTATAATAGTCACAACTGTAACCATCACTATTATCTACTTTTAGAACATTTTTCTCACCACTAGAAGGATCCCCATACCATTAGTAATCACTCCCTATTCTCTGCCCCCAGGCCTTTGATAGCACGCATCTCATTGTGTCTCTATCATTTGCCTATTCTGGGCATTTAATATAAATGGAACCATACAATATATGGTCTCTTGTAACTGGCTTTTCTCGCTTAGCATAATTTTTAAGCACGTATCAGTACTTCATTCCTGTTTTTAATGGCCGAATAAATGGGTTTACATTTTATTTATCCATTTATCAGATGATGGACATTAGATTGTCACCACTTTTTGGCTATCATGAATAATGCTGCTGTGAAAATTCATATACAGGGTTTTGTGTGATTCTCCTGGGTACAAACCTAGGAATGGAATTACTGGGTCATACGCTAACTCTATGCTCAACTTTTTTGAGGGACCGCCAAACTGTTTTCCAAAGTGGCTTCACGATTTTACATGCCCATCACCAATGCATGAGAATTCCAATTTCTCCCCATTTTTGCTAGCATGTGTTATTAACTTTTTTATTTTGGATGTACTCGTGAGTGTAAAATAGAGTCTCATGGTGGTTTTGATTTGCACTTTCCTAATGATTAATGATATCAGGCATGTTTTTACATGCTTATTGGACATATATATATCTTCTTTGGAAAAAGCTATTTAAATCATTTGCCAGTATTCATTTGTCTTTTCATTGTTTAGTTGTAAGAGTTCTTTATGTATTCCGGATACGAGACCTTCATAAGATATATGTTGTGCCAATATTTTCTCCCAGTCTGAGGGCTGTTTTTCATTTTCTTGTTAGTTGAAGTGCAAAAGTTTTTAATTTTGATGAAGTTCAATATCTCTATTTTTTCTTTTATTGCGTATGCTTTTGATGTCATATCAAAGAAACTATTTGCCTGAGATAAGGTCACAAAGATTTCCTTCTCTATTTTCTCCTAAGAGTTTTATAACCTTAGTGTTACAAAGCCCTTTGATTTTGTTCTTTTTCAAAATTGTTTTGACTATTATGGATCCCTTGCCATTTCCCTATAATTTTTTGGATCAGCTTGTCAATTTCTGCAGTAAAGGAAAGTGGGATGTGGGTTGCATTGAATCTGTAGACTAATGTGAGAAGTATTGCCATCTTAACAGTATTAAGTCTTCCCAATCCATGAAGATGGGCTGTCTGTTCACCCTTTTTTTTTCTTAGCTTCTTAAACATTTCTTTCCATCGTGTTTTGTCACTTTCAGTATACACATCTTGAACTACTGTTAAAAGGTATTTCTGTTTTTATTCTTTTTGCTATTGTAAATGAAATTCTTAATTTCACTTTTGGATTTTCAAAAATGAAATATTTATTGCAAGTATAAAGAAATGCAGTTGAATTTTGTATCTTGATCTTGTATCCTGCACATGTGCTGACATCATTTATTCTCAGTTTTTCAGTAAATTTTTTAGGATTTTCTTTATATGTGATCATGATGTCATTTGCAAAAAGGTAGTTTCACTTCTTCCTTTCCAGTCTGGGTGGCTTTCATTTCTTTCTCTAGCCTAATTGCGCTGGCTAGAAGATCTAATGCAAAGAAGAGTGAATTTGTGAGTTTTGGTGGGAAATCATGAGACATCCACCTAAAAGTCCTAATTTGGCTCCATCTAACTTCTTTTTAGTTATTATCTTTAAAAATCTTTAAAGGGCACCCAATTTTCTTCAATTAATAACATAAAAAAGACTGCATTGATATGTTTAAATTCCCAGGACCCTCAGTTCTTTAGGGATGGACTAAATGGCTGGTATCATCACTCAAGAGAGTTTCGAACTTGATGGAGGTTATGTTGAGAAATAAAGTTTATAATTCCGTTTTCCATGAACTTTTTGAAGTCCCCTCATAGTGCTGTTGAAGTCTTCTGTGTCCTTGATCTTCTGACTAGTTCTATCCGTTGTTGAAAGTGGGGTATTGAAGTGTACAAACTATTATTGTTGCACTATTTCTTCCTTTAATCCGGTCAGATTTTATGTTTTGTGGCGCTCCATTAGGTATATATGCATTTATCATTTTTACGTGTTTCTGATGCATTGACCCTTTTACATTATAAAATATTATTCTGTCTCTGTAGTAAAAACTCCTGTCTTAAAGCCTGTTTTGTCTGTTAGTAGTATGGACACTTTAGTTCTCTTTTGTTGACTGCTTATTTGTATCTTTGAATCCATACTGTGTCTCTTGTAGGCTATAGCTGGATCATAGTTTTTTATCCATTATGGTAATCTTTGCCTTTTGATTGGAGTGTTTAATTCATTTTCCTTTAATGCAATTACTAATAAGGTAGAGTTTGCCCCTTATTTCTTCTATGTGTCCTATCTTTCTGTTTCATTATTTTTCCAGTACTGACTAGTTTTTTTATTGAATAGATATTTTCTGGTGTACTATTTTAATTCCCTGTTTTTTAAATACACACACAGGTATTTTTTAGTTATTTTCTTAGTTTTGCCCATAGGAATTAAAATTAACATCTTACAACAATCTAGTTCAAATAAATAATGAAATTAACTTCAGTAATACGCAAAAATTATGTACCTATTAAGATCCAGTTTTCTTCCTTTGTGTTACTATTGTCGTACACATTACATTTTCGTTAAGCCCATGAACACAGCCTTATAATTACTGCTTTATGTAGTTGTCTTTTAAATTAGGAGAAGCGAGTTACAAAAATACACGTATCCTGTGTGTTGTATTTACCTGTGTAGTTACCTTTAATGGGATTTTTTATTTCTTGGTGTGGATTGGAGTTGCTATCTGATGTCCTTTCATTTCGGCCATACTAAATACTCTCCTGGATTTCTTGGGTGGCAGGTCTGATAACAGTCAACTTGCTTTGTGTGTGTTTAAAAACATTGGAATGTTTTAATTTCCCCTTCATTTTTGAAGGATAGGTTTTTTAATACATAGAATTCATGGTTGAACGTCTTTCTTTCAGTAATTTGAATGTCTTCCTACTGCCTTCTGTTCTCTGTGGTTTCTGGTAAGAAATCAGCCGTTAATAACAATGAAGATCCCTTGAATGTGATGAGTTGCTCCTCTTTTGCGTTTTCAAGATTCTTTGTCTTTGGCACCTGACAGCTTGACTATGATGCATCTGGGTTTGGATCTTTGAATTTATTCTACTTGGAGTTCATTAAGATTCTTGGATATGTAGCTGCACATTTCTCATCAAATCCGGGACCATTGTTTTGCAGATACTTTTTCTGTTCCTTTTTCTTTCTTCTCCTTCTTGGCCTCCTATGATTTGTATGTTGTTGTGCTTGATGCTGTCCCACAAGTCTCTGTGGTTCTGTTCATTTTACCTCTTTTTTTGTTTCTCAGACTAGATAATCTCAGTTGACTGTCTCAAGTTCCCTGCCCCTTCCTTCTGCCAGCTCAGTTCTGCTGTCAAGCCCCTCTAGTGAATTTTTCATTTCAGTTATTGTACTTCTGAGTTTCAAAATTTCTACTTGGTTCGTATCTATAATTTCTCTTTATTGCTTTAAAGTTTTCTCATACTTTATCCTTTTTTTTTTGAGACAGAGTCTTGCTCTGTCACCCAGGCTGGAGTGCAGTGGCGTGATCTTGTCTCACTGCAAGCTCTGCCTCCCGGGTTCATGCCATTCTCCTGCCTCTGCCTCCCTAGTAGCTGGGACTACAGGCAGCTGACACCACACCTAGCTAATTTTTTTTTTTTTTTTTTAGTAGAGATGGGGTTTCACCATGTTAGCCAGGATGGTCTTGATCTCCTGACCTCGTGATCCTCCTGCCTCAACCTCCCAAAGTGCTGGGATTACAGGTGTGAGCCACCCCACCTGGCCACTACCCTTCGATTTTTTTAAGATTTGGTTTCCTTGAGGTGTTTGAACCTACCTATAATTGCCGATTTAAAAAGTTTATTTAGTGAGTCTAAGTCTGGGCTCCCTCAGAGACAGTTTCTGTTGACTGCTTTTTTTCCTATTTGAGTATTTCATAATATTTTGTTGAAAATTGGGCATTTAAAATAAAATAATGTGGCAACTCTGGAAATTGGATATTCCCTTTCTCCTCCCCCAGGATTTGCTGCTGTTGCTGTTTATTGTTACAGCTTGCCTAGTGACTTTTCCTGGACAAAGGCTATATAAAGTCCGTCCCCTTAAGTCCCTGCCTGTTTAGTTTAGTGGTTAGCTAATGGTTGGACAGAGACGTCCTTGTCACCACAACCACTGTCTCCTATCCTTTACCGACAGCTTGTGTGTTTGTGTTGGGGTGTGCCATCACTTCCTATTTGTGTAGACAGTCATGCTCAGCCACAGGTGAGAAATGAGGACCCCCTCAGGTTTTTCCTGGGTGTGCACATGGCCTTGCACCTGCATGTGGCTGTCTAGATCCGCAGGAATATATTGGACCTTTTCAAAGCCCACCATCAACAGTGTATTCCCTACATTTTCCTGTGTAGTTTTTTGGCCAGCTGCTTATTGGCCCCATGGGTATTGTCCCCTCAGACAGCCGCACTGTTGAACAGTGGCTACTGATTGTTGTAGTCATGTGCCCTGGGGCTAGGGCTTCTCCTGCTGGGCAAACTAGATCAGGGCAGATCAATGCAAATCCTGTGAATGGGGCTTTCCATGTTGCTGCCAGATAGGCTATATGGTGTCAGTTTTGAGGATGGGGCTTTTGGGGAACCCATTCTGATCCTTCACTGGTTGCTAGGCTGCTGGGTTTCAAGGCCACCATGGAGCTGGGGAGAGAGGAATGGGGCTTAGGATAAGTTAAAACACCACAAAGCTCACATTTCTTACTGAGATGTTGCTATTTTCTTGAATCAACAATCCATGGATTGTTGTAAGCTTTTGGTTTTCCAGAATTCTGAAAAAGTTGCTTTTGACAATTTTTCCAGGTGTTTTCCTTGTTTTAATGGAGGTGCAGATTTTTGGAGGTCCTTATTCTGACATTTTGGAAGTGTTTTACACCCCCCTCCTTTTGGAGTAAGGTTTGTGGGTAAGATCTCTGCAGTCATGACCAGTGGTGCCTGACTCTGTTTTGTGTGAAAGTCAGCAGGCAGAGCCAGTTGTCTTAAGGAAACTGCTGGCTGGCTGGTTTGAGAACTGAGAAGTGGTGGGTTAATTTCTAATCAAGAAGTGTGATCATAAAGGTGATCAGTACTCACAGACTTATAATTAGATGAGGTCAGATATCCATGGTGCAACTCTTATGGCATCTGGTGGGGCTGAGGATGCACAGCGACCTCAAGCTCTGGTTCCTGCTTGGTGTCTGAGTCAGTTTTTGTTAGCATGAACAGCAGCTGGTTCCTTTGTGTACCAAGAACCCGGCGCTTTACAGTTGACCCTTCTCTCCCCAGATGACTTCCTGAAGCCACAGATCATCACCCAGCCAGAAACCACCATGGCTATGGTGGGCAAGGACATCCGGTTCACATGCTCAGCAGCCAGCAGCAGCAGCTCCCCCATGACCTTTGCCTGGAAGAAGGACAACGAAGTCCTGACCAATGCAGACATGGAGAACTTTGTCCACGTCCACGCGCAGGACGGGGAAGTGATGGAGTACACCACCATCCTGCACCTCCGCCAGGTCACTTTCGGGCACGAGGGCCGCTACCAGTGTGTCATCACCAACCACTTTGGCTCCACCTATTCACATAAGGCCAGGCTCACCGTGAATGGTATGGAAACACCATCTTTGTTATAGTACTAGAATCCTACAAAGCACACTCCTGATTGCCCTTTCAGCTTTCCATGTAGAGATGACTGAGAGAGACAGGACACACACATGCTTCTGTGGGGCACTATTAAATCATACTGTTGCCTGGGTTTGCCCCAGAGCAAGTTTTGCAGATTTCAAGGGTTATTCTCAATGAGTTACTTGTTTTCGGTGAGTTTTAAAAATCTGGTTATTGGCTGGGTGCCGTGGCTCATGCCTGTAATCCCAGCAGTTGGGAGGCTGAGGTGGGCAGATCACTTGAAGCCAGGAGTTCAAGACTAGCGTGGCCAACGTAGCGAAACCCTGTCTCTACTATAGCCAGGTGTGGTGGTACATGCCTGTAATCCCAGCTACTTGGGAGGCTGAGGCATGAGAATTGCTTGAACCCAAGAGGTGGAGGTTGCAGTGAACCAAGATTGCTCCACTGCATTCCAACCTGGGTGTCAAAGCAAGACTTACCTCAAAAAAAAAAAAAAAACAAAACAAACAAAAAAACACACAAAAACAAAAAAACTAGTTATTATGTTAAGTCAAATTGTGGAGAGCTAAGCGTCGTGTTTTTGTCCATTTCTTATCCTCTATAAGCCAAGAGATTGAGTTTCCAAATTCCAAATATCCCCTTAGCCTGGGGAAGCTGCTGTTCTTTGAGTAGATGGCACAGCATTGGAGTCAGAGGCTAGCTACTGCTCCAGAGGCAGTGGAGTGCAAGGCTGGCGTGAGTCCTGGCCTGAAAGACACACTGTCCTGGCAGTTGACAGGTTTTTACTCATTAACCAGCCTTGGAGCTTGTCAAGGGGACCATGTGTTATTGTGTGTTTGGAGGAGAGGGGTGGGGAGTAGATAGCTTGAATAGTTTACTATCCCACCCCAGTAAACTAATGGGGTTATCCTGATTACTAACCCTCTAGTTAAAAAGAATTGGCTTGAGAATCATCAGAATGCTGGATCTGCTGTACTCTTTAGTTCCCCACAGATCACAGGGAAACACCTTCTTTACCACACTGTAGTGGGGTTGTCTTGGCTTATTCCAAGTCCTCACAGCTTCTGGAAGACTCAGGAAACTGTTAGACTCTCCCCAGAATTGACATCGACAGGAACTCTGGTGGTGCCTGACCTGTGGCTGGATGTGTCCCACTCTGTTGGCACATCGATCTTTAGGCTGAGCAAGCTAGCAAGCTGAATGCTTCCTGCCTGGCTATACGGCAGTGGGCAGGAGCAGCCTGCGTGAACACCCATCCAAATGGATGAGCCATCCCATTCATCCCCTGAACACCCATCCAAATGGATGAGCCATCCCATTGCTCTCCCATGGTGGAGGCATGCCCACCTTCCCTCTGTAATTAATTCCATCTCCACAGCCTCTCTCTTGTGGGTAAAGCAGGCAAGCATCAGGCCTGCCTAGTGTGGATGGGCACCCCCTGCAATCCCCGTATAGGCATTGCCATGTAGAGTAAAAGCCTTTGCTTTGAAGGGACTATAGCCAGCGTAGGGTGTACAAGGCAAGGCTGATGGAAGTGTTCCAACTGTGGTGGGAGAAGCTGGGGGTTCCTGATTCACAGGTGGCAGGAGTGGTCCTGGGCAGACATTGGGAGAAAGGAAGTGAACTGGCACTGGGCACAGTGACAGGTAGGTGTTTGCCAGAGGACTTCCTCGTTTTGCATCTAGCTGTCCCATAACCCGACCCTGTATACGTTTTGTTTTCCAGTGTTGCCATCATTCACCAAAACGCCCCATGACATAACCATCCGGACCACCACCATGGCCCGCCTTGAATGTGCTGCCACAGGTCACCCAAACCCTCAGATTGCCTGGCAGAAGGATGGAGGCACGGATTTCCCTGCTGCCCGTGAGCGACGCATGCATGTCATGCCAGATGACGACGTGTTTTTCATCACTGATGTGAAAATAGATGACGCAGGGGTTTACAGCTGTACTGCCCAGAACTCAGCCGGCTCCATTTCAGCTAATGCCACCCTGACTGTCTTAGGTTTGGCTATTGCTCCACTGTGTGTGTGTGTGTGTGTGTGTGTGTGTGTGTGTGTGTGTGTGTGTGTGTGTGAGAGAGAGAGAGAGAGAGAGAGACAGACTCTCAAATGCTCTGTGTGGCCAGGGGTGGTATGCGTTGTGGGCCTTTCGACCCTGTTTGAAATTTGCGGCTGCTTTTTGAGTTAATTTTTCTTAAACAAGTGGTTCTGTCTCTTTAAAAGAAATGATAGCTGGTGAATTAAGAGTCTTCACAGGGTTTAGCTACAGAGCATTTTAAGAATTGGACAGGATAGATGTGGGCTTGGTCAAGAATGAGGATACAGGCCTGACACAGGACAGTTAGTTAGGGAATAGCAGGGGCTTTCATCAGCAGAGGTTCACTGTCCCTGTGGAAGCCACTCCGAGAATGGAGATGACTTAGTCAGTGAGTTGAAGGGTCTTCTCCAAAGCTTGCCACTCTGAGACAAAATCTCAGATGCATCTCACTGATATGTTGGATTGTCCGTTGTCCAGAAGACAGGGCAGAGCCAGAGCAACCGAGGCCCTGAGAATGACTAAGATCTCTGTTGTCCTCTTGTAGAGACCCCATCCTTGGCGGTGCCCTTGGAAGACCGTGTGGTGTCTGTTGGAGAAACGGTGGCCTTCCAATGCAAAGCAACGGGGAACCCTCCACCCCGCATCACCTGGTTTAAGGGGGGCCACCCACTGAGCCTCACTGAGCGGCACCACTTGACCCCTGACAACCAGCTCCTTGTGGTTCAGAACGTGGTGGCAGAGGACGCGGGCCGATACACCTGTGAGATGTCCAACACCCTGGGCACGGAGCGAGCTCACAGCCAGCTGACCGTCTTGCCCGCAGCAGGCTGCAGGAAGGATGGGACCACGGTAGGCATCTTCACTATTGCCGTCGTGAGCAGCATCGTCCTGACGTCACTGGTCTGGGTGTGCATCATCTACCAGACCAGGAAGAAGAGTGAAGAGTACAGTGTCACCAACACAGGTCAGGCCCTGCCAGCAGAGCTGACTTTCAAGGAGGGAGGAATGGCAGTGATGCTGGGGAACTGGGCCGGGTTCCAGTGGCTTTTGAAAGAATTGCAGTGTGTTCAGAACTCCTGAGGCTTTAGTGCCACTAATTCCATTTTAACTTTGAGGAACTTTAAACAGGAATACTCTCAAATCTAAGTAACTGATGCACCCTGCAGTTTTCCCTCTCCTTGCTAACTCAGAGGCCACCTATGCACAGGCCGTGCTGCCACGTAGTAGGTTGTTCCTGAAACAATCTCCCAGCGCGGTGCTTCTGTGAGCCCCAGCATCTTTCCTGTCACTGGTCTGCACTTCTTGTGGCATCTGGCATCTGCCGGCTGTGCTTTTCACACTGGGTGTAGAGTAAGGCTGAGCAGGCTCTGGGAGGGCCTGTTACGTACATGGACTCCATGCCATCTCTCTGCACAGCTGTGATGGTCGTCACTGGGAGGATCCCCTTTCTGAGCTTGACAATGAACGTGTGTCTGCATTTCTTGTCACTGAGAGCCTGGTGTTTTATTTGTTCTGTCTCCTTGCAGATGAAACCATCGTGCCGCCAGATGTTCCAAGCTACCTCTCTTCTCAGGGGACCCTTTCTGACCGACAAGAAACTGTGGTCAGGACCGAGGGTGGCCCTCAGGCCAGTGGGCACATTGAGAGCAATGGTAAGGCCTCAGTAACCATGAAGCAGAGCTCTGCTGTGACTGTGTCTCCGGGTGCTGGAGGTGGCCTCCAGCTCTTTACAGGACAGGTACCTGGCATTAGATGGGGCAAACTTGGTGAACTAGAAGGCTGTAGGACTAAGGGCTGCTATTTTGGACCCAGTCTTTATGAGTTCTCCAAGGTTTTAAAGTCCTGTCCCCCCAGGAAGCCACTGGATTGGGCTTAGCATCTCCCTGGCAGGATAAAGTAGGCTTGCCTGGAGTAGCAGCTGGAAAGGGCATTACGGTGCATGAACCCAGCCAACCCATTCCTTACATGGGGAGCGTGCCCAGGTCTGCTCTGTGATCCAGTCTTACACTGGAAAGCTGTGACCAGGATGAGGTATGTCCAATGGTGGGGGCCCCTGAGCACTTGCTCACCCTGAGAGAGCTGCTCATTTCACAAGGCCGGCCGGCCTGCTGGGAGGTAGTAGTAGAAAACCCACTGCTCGCCAGACCAGCAGCCCCACCAGTCTGAAGAGCTTTTTAAGAAATGACTGTTCTAGCGGCCTTGCTCATTCCTTTCATAAGGCTTCCTGTGAAATACCAAGCCCAGAGTTTCTAATCATGTCGGAATCCACTGCAGGTGCCTGTCCAAGAGATGCAAGCCACTTCCCAGAGGTCAACGCTCACAGCGTTGCCTGCAGGCAGCCAAAGCTCTGTGCTGGCTATCACAAAGAGCCGTGGAAAGCCATGGAGAAAGCTGAAGGGACACCTGGGCCACATAAGATGGGTATGAGATGCTTCCCATCGGAAGTAGTTTCTTTCTGAAATGGAAATTTGGGGTGACCTAGTCACTATATCAAAGGGGGAGACACATTCTTAGTCCACAGCTGTCTCCAAATTTGGTATTCATTATATAAATGGGAAGCTCAGGCCTGGCTCTCTTAATTGCAGGATAGTTTCTCCTAAATAATTCTATGGCATGGTAAGCCTGAGCATGCATTTTCTAGATTTATAAGCAACTTAAATAAGGGGCAAGGCACAAACGAAGTGTAGAGTTTCAGTCAGCACTTTTTCACCAGGGCTATTTTGAGGCTTAATTTCTAATTGTTGAAAAGACCCAACACTGCATGGTACCTAATGCTAATGGCTTTTCCCCCCTGAAGCAGTAAGACTACATTCTCTGAGTATGAAATTCACTGTAAACACGAAAGACCCCACAGTTCATGAGTGGCTTGGTGTTTGCCCAGTCCTTTTTCTGGGGACATAGTTGGGAGAAAGAGGAAGCATGCATAGTGTTTGCAGTCAGGGTTCTCACCGTGCACAGTGGAGCTGAGCAGCTGTCCTGTGTGTGAGGATGAAGAGTCCCACGGCAGTGGCTCTAACCCATCTTTGGTGCTGTCCTCCAGGACAGGGTGGCCGGGTCGTATGCAGTGACTGCAACACTGAAGTGGACTGTTACTCCAGGGAACAAGCCTTCCACCCCCAGCCTGTGTCCAGAGACAGCACGCAGCCAAGTGTGCCAAATGGCCCAGAGCCGGGTGGGAGTGACCAAGAGCATTCTCCACATCACCAGTGCAGCGGGACTGCCGCTGGGTCCTGCCCTGAGTGCCAGGGGTCGCTCTACCCCAGTAACCACGATAGAATGCTGACGGCTGTGAAGAAAAAGCCAATGGCATCTCTAGATGGGAAAGGTAACTTTTTACTGTCTTCTGAGGAGTTACTAACAAACAGGTGGGCTGGGAGCTGCTTAAACGGTCAAGTGGGGGGTCTGACAGGTCCTTTCTTTCCTTGTAGGGGATTCTTCCTGGACTTTAGCAAGGTCGTATGACCCGGACTCCACAGAGCTACAGCCTGCATCTTTGTTAACTTCAGGCAGCCCAGAGCGCACGGAAGCCCAGCACTTGCTTGTTTCCAATGGCCACCTCCCCAAAGCATGTGACTCCAGTCCCGAGTCTACGCCACTGACAGGACAGCTCCCCGGGAAACAGAGGGTGCCACTGCTGTTGGCACCAAAAAGCTAGGTTTTGTCTACCTCAGTTCTTGTCATACCAGTCTCTACAGGAAAGAGAGGTAGGAGAGGCTGTGAGGAAGCTTGGGTTCAAGCGTCACTCATCTGTACATAGTTGTAACTTCCATGTGCAGTATCAGTCGCTCACAGGACTTGCATCTGAAGCACAGAAACGCAAGAGGGGATTTGTGTACAAAAGGCAGAAAAAGTATTTGCTATCATTGTACATAAGAGTTTTCAGAGATTTCATATATATCTTTTTCAGAGGCTATTTTAATCTTTAGTGCATGGTTAACAGAAAAAAATTACACAATTTTGACAATATTATTTTTCATATCAGGTTGCTGTTTAATTTTGGAGGGGGGTGGGGAAATAATTGTGGTGCCTTAATGCATGGCTGGAGTGAGTTTATAGAGGCTGCAACCACATTTGTTTGCAGGAGTTTTTGGTGGGGGTATAAGAAGGATGGAAGGCCTTGGATTTATATTGCACTTCATAGACCCCTAGGCTGCTGCGCGGTCGGACTCCACATGCGCTGGAAGGAGCTTCAGGTGAGCACTGCTCATGTGTGGATGCCCCTGCAACAGGCCTCCCTGTAGAGCCAGGGGTGCAGGTGCCATCCACCCTTGCAGTGAATGGCTTTTCCTTTTAGGTTTAAGTCCTGTCTTTAAGGCGCAGAATGAGGGTTGTTAATCCATCACAAGCAAAATTTCCTCCTTCTCTTGAGATTATTTTGTGATAAAAGCAAATGTGGCCTTCTCAGTATCATTCGATTGCTATTTGAGACTTTTAAATTAGGGTAAAGGCTGCTGGTGTTGGTACCTGTGGATTTTTCTATAGTGATGTTTTCGTTCTGCCAATATAATGAGTATTACATTGGCCTTGGGGTACTGAAAGGAGGAAGTTCTTACTTTTCAGGGCTACCTTATTTCTACTAAGGATCCAGAGCAGGCCTGTCCATGCCATTCCTTTGCACAGATGAAACTGAGCTGGGACTGGAAAAGACTTAGCCCTTGACCTGGGTTCTGGGTATATTTGCACTTTTGAGACTGGTAGCTAACCATCTTGTGAGTGCCAATGTGTAATTTAGTAAAACTTAAATAGAAACAAAATGTTCCTTTGGCCAAAAGCTGAAGGGAGTTACTGAGAAAATAGTTAACAATTACTGTCAGGTGTCATCACTGTTCAAAAGGTAAGCACATTTAGAATTTTGTTCTTGACAGTTAACTATCTTACTTCCACAAAATATGTGAATTTGCTGCTTCTGAGAGGCAATGTGAAAGAGGAAGTATTACTTTTATGTACAAAGTTATTTATTTATAGAAATTTTGGTACAGTGTACATTGAAAACCATGTAAAATATTGAAGTGTCTAACAAATGGCATTGAAGTGTCTTTAATAAAGGTTCATTTATAAATGTCAGTATAGTTGGTGGTCCTTCTTTTACAAACGCAGTCATTCTGTCTTTAATTATCTTCCCCCAAAAAAGAAAAAAAAAACTAGGCGAAGCAAAGTCATATACTGTTTGCTCCAGGGCAGACAACACTGCTAGATTCCTGAGAGAGATTTTGTTCTGAATTTTTCTACACCTGGAGCTTGTTAGTCAAGCTCTAAAATCCCAAAGTGTGGTGACCTTCCCATTTCATCCTGCCTACTTCTGGCAACGCTGTTTTCAAAGCTGGCCCAGGCCCTCCTTTCAGGTTGACATGAGAATGGCTCACCCACCGTGCCCTCCTGCACGAAGCCAGCTGGGCCCACCTAGTCACTTGAGTTGCAGCTGCTTTCTCTCACACGCCACAGGGGGCGCTGGACACATCTCTGTAAAATAATACAATTGTGTGTTTTTATGGGTGAAATCTGAGGGTAATTAAAACCAGCAGCCCACTTACCCAGAAAGAGTGCTTGCTATGCACCTGTAGTTCATTCTTTTTCAACAAAACCTACCCTTACACAACAGGAATTAACTAGGGGCAGAAACACCCACATATACAACTTCTTCCCCAAGTCTCCTTTTCCCAAACAAGCTATTCTTTTCTTTTAAAATTATAACTATCTTGCCTTCTGCTGAATCCACCATCAGGTGGCAGGAAGTGAAAGATCAGATACAGATCAAATAAAAGCTCTAAAAGGCCTGGCCTCAGCATTACCAAACTTATTTATTAAGAGGTTCTGAGTACCGCCACAGACCCCGTTTTCTTCTCTTAGCTCTCTGGCATACAGGCCAGTGACTTCATACCAGCCAGCCTATACCACAGATGGCACAATCTCGATGCCGGCATCTTAGCAGAACTGGTCTTCAGCACTGGGGCCTATAGTTCAGACAGCTGCTCAGCGGAAGAGGGTTTACACTGCAGGCCCCTCTCTTGACAGCCTCACTGTCTCTGCTTCAAGGACTCTTTCTGCCAACTTCCAACAGCAAGCTGTGCGTTCGGTCATAAGCCCCCAGAAAGATGAAACCTCCCAGACTGATGGCTGCCATTCGAGGGAAGACACCTGCAAATAATCTAGGGGAAAAAACAGGATTTTTAATGTTGTGTGTATTTTAAAAAAAGGTTAAATTCCAGTACCCACAGCTTGCTCAGCTCAATACACCATGCTCATTAGTGGCTAACTACCAAACAGCTTACTTGGGAACACTCCCAAATAAGGCAAGTAATGGCTCTGTCCCAACAAGAGTTCTAAAACTTTCATGCCATTTTTCCCTTTGAAAGATGAAATTGACTTTTTAAAAAAAGGTATTAAAGAGCTGAATCCTAGGTAAGGCTGGAAGGCACTTCCCAGCCCACACCTCTAAAGTGGTATCCAGGGGTTGCTCAGTGAAGAGATTTTTGGGCAATGCTGCCGCTCCGCCCACTGACTCAGTTGCATTTTGTCCTTCGAGACCGCAAAACATGACGTCACAACAACAACTTGAACCTCCATGGATTCCCTGTGTTCCTTTTCTGTCTAAAGGCATGAAAGGCAAATGGGCTGTGGCTGTGAAGAGGGCACCATGCCTCCACCTGCACAGTCCCCTGGTATCACAGAAGGCTGCTGATCAGCCAAGGTGCAATGTAGAAGAATCAGAGCAATGCAAAGTAAAACTACAATGCCACGAGGATATAAATTGGGGATTCATTCTTTAAAACAGCTCCCCGTCCCCATACGTACTCAGATATTCAAAAATTTTCATTGTGGCATTGCTGATGGTGATCTAAGTTATGGCACAGTATAAACATACAGTGGATGATTATGTAGCTGATGAAGATGAGGAAATCTACAGATGCCAACATAAAAAAATTACAAAACAGGTTTAAAAAACTAAGTCCAAGGGCTATGATTCCGTATCTAAAAGGCAAGCCAGGGATGTGTCTTAAACCCTAAACTGAATGCCTGCTGCCTGTGGATTACAGGACACATTCCTGGCCCATGCTTCCATAACCTTTGAACCTTTTGAAACCGAGAGTATAGGCATGACTCACAGATATTTCAAGTTTGGTCCCAGGCCAAGTTTGGCCACCATAATAAAGTGAATATTGGCAATAAAGCAAGCCATTCAAATTTCTGGGTTTCCCAGGGCACAGAAAAGTTATGTTTCTACTATAGTCTATTAAGTATGCAGTAGCAATTATGTCTAAAAATTGTACATACCTTAATTTTAAAATGCTTTGCTAAAAAATGCCCATGAGCATCTGAGCCTGCAGTAAATTGTAATCTTTTGGCTGGTAGAGGGTCTTGCTTTGAATGATGGCTGCTAACTGACCAGGGTAGTGGCTGCTGAAGGTTGGAGTGGCTGTGGAAATTTCTAAAAATAATAATTGTTGCACTGATGGACTCTTCTTTTCATGAAAGATTTCTCTGTAGCACACAATACATTTTGCCCACAGTAGAACCTCTTTCAAAACTGGAGTCAATTGTCTCAAACTCTGCCACTGTTTTCTCAACTAAATTGATGAAATATTCTAAATCCTTTATTGTCATTTCAACAATGTTCACCGTATCTTCACCAGGAGTAGATTCATCTCAATAGATCACTTTCTTTACTCACCCATAAGAACCAACTCCTCATCCGTTCAAGTTTGATCATGAGATTGTGGCAATTCATCACATCTTCAGGCTCCACTTCTGACTATAGTGGTCTTGCTATTTCCAGTACATCTAGTATGTGTTTCCCTCCACTAGTCAGCCATGAGGATTGGAATCAACTTCTTCCAAAGTCCTAGCATGGTCAATATTTTGACCTCCTATGAAGCCACTAATGTTCTCACTGGTATCTAGAATGGTGACTGCTTTCTAGAAGGCTTCCAATTTACTTTGCCCATATCCAGCAAAGGAATCACTGTTGATGCAGCTGTAGCCTTATGAAATTTAATAAAACCTGAAAGTTAAAGTAACTCCTTGATCCACAGGCTAAGGAATGGATGTTGATAGCAGGCATGAGAACAACATTCATCTCCAGCAGAACTCCAGGGTGACCAGGGTACACTGTCAATGAACGGTAATATTTTAAAAGGAATCTTTTCCTCTGAGCACTAGGTCCCAGCAGTGGGCTTAAAATATTCAAGAAAGCATGCTGTAAACACATGTGCTGTCGCTCAGGCTTTGTTGTTCCATTTCTACAGCAGAGGCAGAGTCGATTTAGCATCACTCTTAAAGGCTCTAGGATTTTCAGAAGAGTCAATGAGCACTGGCTTCAAATTAAAAATACCAGCTGCATTAGCCCCTAAGAAGAGAGTCAGCCAGTCCTTTGAAGCTTTGAGGCCAGGCATTGATGTCTCCTCTCTAGCTAGGAAAGTCCTAGATGGCATCTTCTAATCGAAGGCTGTTTCATCTACGTTGAAAATCTGTTGTTTCCTGTTAGTGCCTTCATCGATGATCTAGATCTGGGTAACTTGCTGCAGCTTCTCCATCAGCACTTGCCACTTCACCTTACACTTCTGTGTTACAGAGATGACTTCTTTCCTTAAACTTCATGAATCAACCTCTCCTAGCTTCAAACCCTGCAGCTTCCTCACCTCTCTCAGCCTTCAGGGAAGAGAGTTAGCCTTGCTCTGCATTAGGTTTTGGCTTAAGGGGATGTTGTGGCTGGTCTGACCTTCTATCCAGACCACTCAAACTTTCTTCGTATCTGCAATGAGGCTGTTACACTTATCATTTGTGTATTCACTGGATAGCACCTTTCATTTCCTTCAAGAACTTCTCCTTTGCATTTACAACTTGGTTAACTGTCACAAGAGGCCTCGATTCTGGCCCATCTCAGCTTTCCACATGCTTGCTCACTAAATTTAATCATTTCCAGCTTTTATTTTTAATTTTTTTTTTTTTTTTTTTTTTGAGATAAGGTCTTGCTGTTACCCAGGCTGGAGTGCAGTGGCACGATCATGGCCCACAGCAACCTCTGCCTGCTGAGCTCAGGTGACCCTCCCGCCCCAGCTTCCCAAGTAGCTAGGACTACAGGCACACACCACCATGCCCAGCTACTTTTTGTAATTTTTGTAGAGACAGGGTTTGGCATGTTGCCTAGGCTGGTCTTGAACTCTTGGGCTCAAGCCATCTGCCACCTTGGCCCCCCAAAATGCTGGGATTATAGGTGTGAGCCACCATGCCCGGCCTGAGTTTTTTATTTAAAATGAGAAAGGTGTGATTCTTCCTTTCACTTGAGCACTTAGAGGCCACGGGAGGATTATTAATTGGCCTAACTGCAATATTGTGTCTCGCGGAATAGAGGCCTAAGGGAGAGAGACAGGGAATGGCCAGTTGGTGACCCAGCCCGAATCCATACCACATTTGTCGATTAAGTTTGCCGTCTTCGGTGGACACAGTGTGTGATGCCCCAAAACAATTATAATAACATCAACGATGGCTGATCACAGATCACCATAGCAGATATGATAATGAAAATATTTGACAGGTGAGAATTACCAAAATGTGACACAGGCACAAAGTGATCATGTGCTATTGGAAAAAGGCTCTGCAAGACTTGCTCAACGCAGGGTTGCCACAAACCTTCAATTTGGAAAAAAAGTGCACTGAGAAGTGCAATTAAACAAAATATGCCTATATTACTTCTGTAAGCAGAAAGAGTTAATGAAGGCAAAACTAGTGCATATGCCAATGAAAAGACTTCTGGTTAGGTCTATGGAAGAAAACTGAAAATGGTCAAGTATGCCAACAGTAGCTATGCATCCTTTAAGATGTAAGAAAAGCCTGTGACAAGCAGGCTGGTGGCCTGGCAGGAAGACGGTCCCCGCAGGCTGCTCCCAGCACCTGACTGCATCCTTTCTCCCAACACCTTTGAGCTCTTGGGGGAGGCCAAGCAGCCTCCCTCTGTTTGCAGCACTTGGCACTTCTAAGGAAAATGAGACACTTAGGAAGAGTTTTGTGGGCCCTTTTAGTTAGCTAGCTACAGATTTAAATCATTACAATACTGCACATAAAATTAAGGACCCCGATTACTTGTCCAAAAATAACCATGAAAATTGTATTGAAAAGCAAACTACACTTGTTTAAAAAAAAAAAATCAGCATCATGCAAATTGTTTTTGCATGGGGTAGGTGGTGAGGACAGAAACTCATAAATTACCACTATGTCCTTCCTGCCTGAAAAACAGATGAGCCTCCCTGTTCCTACCTTACGAAGGAAAGGGTGCCAGACAGGTGGCCAGTAGATGGCGAGCTGCGGGAGAGCACTCCGGCCACAAAGTTCTCCTGCCTTTACTACCTTACTTATTTCGAAACGCCAGTGTCTTCTTCAGCTTCTGCCACTCACTAGCTCAGCTGCTCCTGGCAAGAGGCAGATGGAAGCAGTTTATGGTTTCAATAGACGACCACTGAATCTATTAACGTAATTACAGCCTTAACGTGGAGTAATTTGTACAGTGAGGGCCCCAGCCAGTCTCGCAGGTGAAGACTTTGGAGTTGAGCAGGAGCGTGTTCTACTGCCCACAGATTAAATGAGAGCAAATATGAGCAACTTACAATGCCAGGCAGAAAGGGATGCTCACGGCAGGGGCAGCTGCTACATAAAGGGCACAGTCAACAAAAACAGCCAGCTGAGGAGTGAAGAAAACCAGAAAGGGGCCATCCGGGGTGGGCAGGCTCCCCATCTGCCTTCGGCTACTGGGCTGAATGAACACGCGGTGTTTGTTTAGTAATATATTTGTTTATATGTATATTCCCGGTATGTGCCAGAACAAGGTCTTCACCTGCGTGGACCGCACGGAAAGATAAAAGTGGTCGCCACATGACTTGACCCCGAGAGGGCAGCACCATTCCATCCTAAGGTGAGGAGATGGTGTCTGCTGGAAAACCCAAGTAGTACCTGGTAAACTTAGTGCACGCCCAGGGGAGGAGACAGGAGGTGGCAGCAGCTCTGAGTGCTTGCAGACCTAACAGGAAGCCAGCGGAGATACCTTCAGGCTGAGGGTGCCTGGGACCTCTGTTCACAACAGCCACCCAGGTTTTTCTGTGACTGTTTTTTAGGCAAATTATTTATTGTCTTTTATCATTAATAAGGGGCTAATCAAAACTCCCTTAAGTGACAACCGCTGCTGTCTGTAATGCTCTTAAGTACACTGTACAGACTGACCAGAGCCCGTGACTTCTGAGACTTTCAGAAGATAGATAAGCAAAAAAAAATCCACACGACCTTTACAGAGCTGACAATGGGGACACAGACAGGCCCTTGACCTGAGGAAGACACCCCTCCTCTGCCTGTATTTCTAGCACTGCTTAGTTTTATAACATCAAGTATAAGAGATGCCACAACCAGGACAGGGAAGATTATCTTCAACCATCTACTCCTACCATCTTTTGGGGCCATTGGGTTGCCAGTCGATCATGCCATCCCCACGTGCTACCACTGTCTCCAGAAAAGGCTGAGGGGCTGCGGCTATGCACAGCTCCACAAAGCTAAAGCGAAGGTCAATTGAAGTGGTTTGCCCAACAGTTGCCACAGAATCAAACATGAACTACAGTGAAATCGTTAAGATAGTGAAATCTGGCAGTTTGGCTTTACAGTCTAAAAAAGCCACTGAATGTGACTTCTCCATGTATGTGGCCCAATTGCTATTTGAAACACATAAGAACTTTTTTGTTGTTTTTTGAGACAGGGTCTTGCTCTGTCACCCAGGCTGGAGGGCAGTAGCGCAGTTTAACTCACTATAACCTCGACTTCCCGGGCTCAAGCGATCGCTCAGCCTCCTGAGTAGCTGGGACTACAGGTGCGTGCCACCACACCAGGCTCATTTATTTATTTATTTTTTAGAGACAGAGTCTTGCCATATTACCCAGGCTGGTCTCAAACTCCTAACTTCGAGCGACCCTCCTGCTTCAGCCTCCCAAAGTGCTGGGATTACAGGTGTGAGCCCCACACCCGGCCCATAAGGACCTTTTACCTGCTGCTGGCTAAGTAGCTTCAGGACTCATTTTTTCTCACACCATTCCTTTGTTTGCTGTGGAACTAGCAGCAGAATTAATGTGCCACAGTTAGAAGCATCCCTCACAATATGGCAGCCTCCCAGCACACATGCCCCCACTAGGCCCTTCCCACACTCTCACTAGACGTCAACAGCCAATTATTCCTCTGGCTTTGCCCCAGTTCTTGTTTCAAAACCGTGACACCCTTCACACACCCCACATCAATCCCTCAGAGTTGTCACATTCAACAAAACCATCCAATATCACCTACTTTTCAAAATTCCAACTGGAAAATTTCAATCTAGGATGGGCTGCTGTCCTATAAAAACCTTAACTGGGGCCTGACTCACCTACTTCATGTCCTCCAGACCATCAAATAGCTGAGATTAAAACTGCCAAAGGTACACAAAAACTACAATCACGTAAGTGATCCTACTTGCCATCAGGATCAGGAGGTGGCACTGCCAGATGAGACGCCTGAAGTCCAGGCAGCTGCCGACCCTCTGCAAAGGGAGGCCACTGCTTTGCTCTTGCAAGAAAATCCCTGGTATATGGTCCCTAAGAGAAAACCCTAATTTCACATGCCTGTAAGATCTCAACATTCAGGCGGCTTTACAAGTTTAAGGTGTCAAAGCAATGTTGCAATCTTGCAGAGAGAGCTTTTAGGACATGAAGCTAGAAGTCTGAGGCACTTCTGTAGCACAGTGGTTCTCGATGCTAATTGTGGAGTCATCCCACCTGCACTATGGTATGTTCAAGGTAATTTGTTACTAATAATAGTTAAAAGCATCAAAACCACAAATGCTTTCTTCTAACAATGTTACCTTCACTCCCTCGTATTTCTGCACTGTGTAACCAGAAGCCCATTTCATCACTGCTGCAGCCCAGACCCTGGTGAGGGCCGCACATGTGAATTCCATCTAACATCAAGATGTGCAAGGCTGAGAACTGCCTGGCTGGAATACAGCGTCGATTTGATTTGTTATGTTAGCTCATATACACAAAATCAACTATAATATTTTGCACAATATATAGAACCTCAACGCAGAACATAAGCAGAAGGGAAGGAGAGGTGTTCATCCAAAGTCAGGCTAAAGGAGGAGGAGTGGTGGAGAGGAAGGCATTCCTCGTCTTACCCTGCCAGCCCCTGTGACCGCCAGACCCCATGCAGGGCAGAGAGCACATTCCCATTAGCAGTGCCGGAGCCAGCCTGTGTGAACAGACAAAGAGAAACCCGTTATCTTCTGAAGCTCCCAATCACACACTTGCCTCTCAGACAGCCTGAGACACAGAGCTCCCCATCACCCTCATCTAGAACACAGTGTTAGACAGCAGGTAGTTTCTTGGCAATCAGGACCTGGCTCGCTTGCCCAGAAGCGCTTACACTCAGACATGCAGGCAAGCAGGGATGTGGCCCACGCCACACGGGAGGCTGCTGATCAGAGCGCAAGAGATGACTGATGAACTATTTAACAGGAAAAAGACAGAAGCACTATGAAGCAATGTGAGGAGGGCGGGGAATCATTAGTGTAAATGCTACAACTATGAAACTTGCCTAAACAGCTAATAAGCATATTTAATAGAGTGCCGTTTAAATGTTCCATTTAAAACGTGATTAACATTCTTAGGTTGGATCCTGCCGCCTCCATACTAAAATTTGGCCCATATTTGTTCTACTTTTCCACAAAGATAGGACTTTTTTGTTTTGGTTCAGTTCAGGTATGTTACACGTACGGCATTCTTTCAACTCTCTATCTAGCGGGGTTTTTTAAAACAATTTTTCTCTTAAACAAAATGGTTTCAACATTTCTGACAACTGTCTTAACCCATCCAGTTAAGGCCAACTGTGACCCTAGGTTCAAAGCCTGTCACTTACCTGCCACACGGCAGGAGGCTCGTCAACCTCTCTGAGCCTTAGGTTTGTCACCAGTAAAAACTGAGTTTATTTGAAGACAGTATTGCCAGGCAGTGGCCCTACCAGCCCTATGTGCTTACATAACATAGGTGAAAATGACTGTGAAATGGTACAATATTATATAGACACTGGGGATATTGTTCCATCAATGGAGGTTTGGTTAGAGGTTCCACAGGTAGCAAAAGATGCTAGTACAGGTAAATGGTAGCCATTTGTGTTCACTTTATATACCTGTAGTCCTAGTGCTAACAGATACGAGCATCTGAAGTATCTCCATTACATTATTTCACCACTTACCTTTGCCAGCATAATTCTCGTCTTTGCCACATCTAGAGGGGTGGTGACTGCAGCGGCAAATCCACCTGTGCAAATAATACCCAACACCCAAGTGAGATACTGTTTACTGTATTATATAATTTTGTAATTTTCAGAATTCCTGACTGCCGAAATCACTTTATCATTATGTACACCTGGCTGATTCAAGAACAGGATGCACACATGCACAATCTTTATCCACACGCTTCTTTTCTTTTGCAGTGATACAGAACTGCACGAGAGAAGAAAATGCCCTACCCACTCAGGTGAGAAACAGAAGGCTCCATAATTTATCTTGCTCCTTCATTAACTAGCAAACTAATGAGTGTATGTTTATGTACATGATGAATGTGTACACATATGACATACATGTATATGGCCAGATGCCCACTCTCAATATGTGAGACACACTGCTCCTAATGGTTCTCAAAGGGTTCAAGACTTTCTATGGGCCACTGTCTTTTTTTTTTTTTTTTGTGAAAAGACAGGGTATCACTCTCTCTCACCAAGACTGGAGTACAGTGGTGTGATCATAGCTCACTGCAGCCTCACCCTCCTAGGCTCAAGTGATCTTTCCACCTTAGCCTCCTCCTGAGTGGCTGGGACTGCAGCTGCGTACCACCAAACTTGGCTAATTTTTAAATTTTCTGTAGAGACAGGGTCTTGCTATGTTGCCCAGACTGGTCTTGAACTCTTTGCATCAAGCACTGCTCCTGCCTCAGCGTCCCAAAGTGTTGGGATTACAAGCATGAACCACCACACCAAGCCTGGACCACTGTTCTTTAAAGTGACTCCAAAATGCGTCTATCATTTCTGCTTTGCATATAGCAAAATGGACAAACAGAGTCACACGTGACATTGTGGGGATTTTGGGTATACATGGCTGGATTCTTTGAATTACAGGAGCAAAGCTTTTTCTGTTTCACAGGCTCCTGATAGCAGGCTAGTCGGAGTTACCTTTCTAAGGTCTCTCCTACATCTATCTTCTTAGCCTGAGTCTCGCTTCAGCACACATTCCACATTATGGCTTCCTTCCTACCTTCTCTCTCATGTTTGCGTTATCTGAATGTCATGATGGCTGAACTGTACAGACTGGACTTTTTGAAGGACTTTCTGTTTTAACATAAACCAAGTTTATGGTGTCAATATTTCATTTAATGCAGTACAAAGATATAACCTAAATCCGAAGAGGCCCTACAGAGACAGAAATAATAAACCCTAAAAGGTGTTACAAAGATTCAGCTTCCATGAGCTAGGGGGAAAGAGATAGCGTTATAAGGGCAACAGGACACCCGTGTGTGAAGGATACTCCAGAAATAGCACTACTTTCCTTCTCACTTTTGTGGCTTGTGGACAAAAAGGTCATTTGATCTCTGCCAAATATCTTTCTAATCATGATGCTGAATGCTGAAATAAGATTATACCAAGCCTCCTCCATATGGTAACACTGATTATGACACTGACTTTTTGAAAGGTGTACCTATTTATGCTCTCATGGTCCATTTCTGGTTACCCCTAAATGTCACACACCTTAGGAGTAAGTACTATCAACTGACATGAATATTTGAATCCCCTTTGGTTTAGCCATTTCAAATTATGACTATGTAAAACTCTTCATCTTCAACCCAGAGGTTGTCTGAAATTCAGAGACTTGCTAAGCTTTGTGACTTTGAAATTTTGGTGGACTTGGTCTTGAAATCCTACTCTTTTAACCATATATTCTGCCCTGGAAAAGTAAATATACTTTTACTTACACAACAGCATCCATGAATACTTCCTATCCATCTGTCTGTCTATCTGTCTGTCTATCTATCTACCTACCTACCTACTTACCTACCTACATACCTACCTACCTACCTACCTATCTCCCCCAAGAAAGGAAGAAAAGGGAAAGAGACACAAGACACAAAGGCAACAAACTTTACTATCCCAAACTTCCCATACCCCAAAATAATAGACTTGGTTTTGTTTCCCTTACCAGCAGCATGGTCTAGCCTGAAGGAACCCTTCTTTCCAACTGGAAAGACCAACGCTTAAATCCCAGTTCTACCAGTTGTCTAGCCTTAGGTAATTACTTATTCTGTGGCTGAAGTACCTTATGAGCTAGGGACTCTTAGAGCCCCATGCTACAGGTGAACTAAAGCTTATGGAGGCCAAAAACTTCAAGATTGTACTTAGTGCAGAGCTGAGACGGGATCTTAAGTCTGTACTGACTCTGGAACTGGGACGCTTACCCATTGGTCTCCCAGTGGCCTCAGTTTTCTCATCTGTAAAATGCGGACAGTGGTATGACACGGGAATTAAATGGGCCTATGCAACATGTTTGGAACAGCATCTGGCTCACAGCAGTAATCACAAAATAATTAACTCTTTCTTTGGTGGGCAGAGCTAATGAGTGATTTTTCTTCGTATCTTTAGACCTGCACACTCACAGCAGGCACTCGAAAACGCTTAATCAGTACCCTGGTCTCTAGTTTTTATAAACTGAAAATTTCAACTCATCCTCTACAAGGCAGGGAAAGGTAAAGGTAGGAGCTAGCATCTGCAGTGCTTGCTTCGTATCTGGCATGCCAGGAATGCACTAGGCACTTTCATTGACTATTTGATCTCATTTGCATGGGTGTTGCTATTCTCATTTTACAACCAACTTACTTGCCCAGGCCACACAGCTGGATCACGACTCCAAAAGTAATACTCGTTCCGCTACATAATGACGTTCATATATAAGACACATTAAAATTTGTCCAATTGTTAAAACCCACTTTCGTATGTGAAAATGTTCACAAACGACACTAAACCAATTAAAAAGACCTAAAGGTTGATAAGGAACATTTAATAAATTTAGTTACTGCAAATCAAACCTATTTTGGCCATTAGCAAAGATCTACCATTCCTTTAGTGTGGCTGCCTACCAATATTCTCTTGGAGATTTAGGTTTCATGAAAGTAATATGAAGAAAAGTTACACACAGAAACATGTATGCTTCAGTAGGTCCTCACTTTACTACCATGAGAGAAGCTGTACTTTATGTGTTACTAATCAACTAATTTGCCTGTCTTCAACTATCAAAGATTTCTCTAATTCACAGACCTCACAATGCTTTGTAAGGCTGTAAGGAGGACTTGTGAAGATAACAGAATAGAATAATGGTCATAACGGGGAAGGGCTGGGGGCCAGGACTTTCAGTTAAAATGTAGTTATTTTCTGTTTTATTTAAGGGCACTGTAAGCTACTGGTAATAAATACAACGAACATTCTAACATACGAGACAGGAAATAATTATTTGGTACAGCAATTATAGGCTGCTTTTGTGTGCAAAGCATCCGTGAAACAGTTTTCTGTGGTCTCCACTGGAGTTAGCTTTGTATTGAATGTTAGGCTAACTGCTTTCGAGGACAGGATTCAGGAGAAACTAAAATTTTATGATAAAACTCTTATCTCCTATTTCCTTGGGGAACAAATGCAGATTCCCTAACCACCTCTCCCCCAACACTCATAAAGACAAAGTAGCCACTTTCCTACAATAAGGATGGAGCTGTCACCCCTGAGCAGCAGCTGAGAATGTGGGGGCAGCAAGGGGGAAGTCCCCGAACCCACCCGTGGGCAACCTTGCTGCCATTCGTTGCTCCTCCAGACCCTACGTTGCCCCTGATCAGTCTGGAAGGGACAAGAGCACCACCATACCCCTCTTATGCGTGACCTCCAGTGAAGTGTGCAGATGTGGAAGACTTCCACATCCACAAGAAGGAAAGGGTTTTTTGTTCGTATTTTAATAGAGACTGTGTCAGGCCTTCTCATTTGTTATCCAAATAATCACTCACCCTATTCTTGAATTTCAAACCCATGGAGAAATTGCAATCAATCTCTCTTTCCCCGCCTCTTTCTCCCCCACCCTCTTCTCTCCTAGAGAATGTACAGAGGTGTTTATTATGAGAGACTGATCAAAATATACTAGAGTACCAAATATCACTATAGTAGCAAATGTCATAATTACTTAGGCTGCATTATGGTTTATGTTTAGACGTTAACTCAAAGCAAAGAAGTTGCAAAGTCCTTTCATACCCCTAGTTTCACCCCTGACCAGAAGCCAAGGAAATTTCTGTGCATGACAAGCCATCAACACCTCCAATCTCACGGGACATTTTTGGATATCGGTGCCAAGTAGTTTATAAAACAAGCATGAACAAGAAAGAGTGCCAAGGATGGCACACAGAATGGTTCATCTGCAATGATTTAGCCAGTTTAAACTTGGAAAAGCACATGTGGATGAGAAATCTGATTTCTGATTTGAGGGCAAGTTTTATCACTGCTTTTATGGCCATGTAAGGGTAAAGTCTGCAAGTGCAGCATGTATTTTAAAGGGACTTCACAAGACATCCTTCATCTCTGTATTCTGTAAAGAACCATGTTGCAACTCTTACAGAATCTCACTTTTTCACAAATTGGAATATTTTCAAGTGATGTTTATCCTTCAGAAATGCCTTAAAATAGTAACCCTGTTCCTCTGGATCAACATTTGTACCAAATAAAATTTCAAAATAAGGGATACAAATAAGAAATATATTTATCTTTTGCTAAATATATGTGGTTCTACTGACAACAGATTTTTTGCAGGCCTTGGACAAACTCCTTCACTTATCAGAACTTCAGCAGAAAAATATAAGATGCTTACACTGGAGGCATTTTAAAATTTACGAGCTATTAGAGGAGACTGTTCTGTATGGTAACTTTATTGATATGACATTCCTTCACTCAATCAAGAAGGTGAATTACTGTGAAAGTAGGTTTTCATTTTCTGGATGTTAGTTGTTCGTACTGAAATAGTAGTAATTCCTTGCATCGACTTGGTTTTGCAGAGTACAGGGTACTAACCATATATTATCTCAAGCCCTGAAGTAATCCCCTAAGATAGGAATTGTTGCTTCTACATTACAGGTAAGGAAACTGACACTCAGGAGGGTCCCAAAGTCTCATTCCTGAGTTGGGGACCAAAAAGAGACTTGAGAATCCTGTAAGTCACACAGCTCAGCCTGTGCTAGATGTGTAGCCGTGGGCACCTCGCTCCCTTTCTCCACACCCCAGCATCACTGGAGCACCGGCTGTGCTGCCACACTCCCCAGGCAAGTCACCTTAACTGAAGGGCCTGGATGGTAGGATCCTACCACACAGATAGAGGATGTCTGACAGGAAGTTCCCTTCTCTCACTCCTTCTGACCATACAAGTGCTTAGTGTCTATTACAGAGTATTATTCCGAAAAGGAAACTGGAATTAATGCAAATTTCCTTAATAGTAACAATGTCTCTGCAAGCAAATCTTTGAATTGGGTATTTAAGGAATAGGACCAGAGAATATGTTCTTATTTCAACACATGGAAGTTTTATAGTATTGCTAACTTTAAAAAGTAGCCTTACTTATCCAGGATGACTAAATTTCCATAATGCACTCATTTTGTCCCCAGGGACCAGGAGAGTGTCTACAAAAATGCACATCTCTCTTAGGGACTGGGGAATAATGACTCCTGACCTCTGGAAAATGAATCAAGACCACCTACTTATTTAACACAGCTAATGACTATGTGTCATGTGGAAACCATCACCATCATCACCATCAATCTGGATTGGTTTCATGTCTACAGGCAAAATTCTTATTGTTGATTATCAATTCTACAAGTCAAATGAGTCTATTAATAAAGAGTCCTACAAAATGAACATTTTCTGTTTTCCCAATCATGACAACAACAAAAAATGACCATTAAACAAATTGGAAAATCATTATTTTCCAATAAAGTTAATACCCTAAACCTCCCCTACTGGCTTCACATCTCAGCTAAAAGTTTCCTTTTCTGGCAAATTTCCATTGTATTTCAACTATAATTCTAATTTAACTTTGTAACAACAAAATATACTTCTCTCTTAGGCTTTTAAACATATCACTTATTAAGCTCTTTAAAGCATTTGAGTTCTCATTAAAGCCTCACTGGAAAATTCCTATGACTTAGTGATGGATAACACAGTATTGCATATTGTCACCTCGCTCTGGCTTTAATGTCTCGAAAATGCCCAGATGTGTAGATCTCCATACTTCCTACACAGAACAGTTTAGCCTTCAGTAAGTTATGGAGGAGCCTCTGCTCTCCTGACACTAGTTAATCTACAGTGCTGTCAAACATGTCACACAAACCGTGAATCACTGCCTTCTGCAGAAATCGCTTAAACCCCCTAAGCACTGCCCAAGGCAGACAGCTGCATGGTGAGCCCTGCACCCACAGCAAGTCTCTTCCCACAGAGGACTTTATAAATCATCTTTAAGATAATTCCAGGGCCTGAGTGAAGGCTTTAATAAAGATAAAAAGAAAAAGAAAAATTTGTCAAAAACAAATTGCTTGTCTTTCAGGCAGACACCTTTTTAGCAGTTTTTGTTGTTTTTTTTTTTCCACTCTAAGACACGTTCTTTTCTCAAACAACTAGTGAAGCGCTCTTCATCTCAACAACCTGGAATTTCTAAAGAATGCTGTTTTTGCATAGTTAATATTTTCACATTTTTCCCCCTCTTTGGTCTTTCCCAGTATAATATAATCCTTTGCACCTGCAAAAGCTCCACAGACTGCTGACTGCCAAGAATCCACCACATGATCCTGCCTCCAGGACCAGAGGGCCTGTGTTTAAGGAGAGAAAAATACAAGTTATTAAATATTTGAATTTATCGGAACCTCCTGTGGGTTAGCTCTGGGGATGGGAACTTAAGTGAGAAGCTATTTTGGTGGCATTCTTTACGGATGACATAAGTGACTTTCCCAAGGACTTAACTGCATTCTAAAATAAGTCAAAGAAATGAGAGTGACAGCTACATTAGAGTGCTCAAAGTAAACAATTTTCAGAGAGTACATATGTGTGTGTGCACACACACAAAACATCATCGCCACAATTCAGATAGTGAACTTACTCATGACCCACAAGTTTTCTTGTATCCCTATGTAACCCCTCCTTCCTGTCCTTCCTCACTATCCCCTAAGCAATCTGATCTGTCATTCTAGATTAGTATGCCTTTTCCAGAATGTTCTATCATTGTAATCACATATTTTTTTAAATCCAACTTCTTTGATTCAGAATTATTTTGTGATTCACCCATGTCATGCAGATATCAACAGTTGACTTCTTCTTCATTAGTAATATTCTGTTGTATGGATATACCGTGATTTATGTATTTACCTGTTGATGGACATTTGGGATTTTTCCAGTTTGGGGCTATTACAAAAAAAGCCACCATGAATATTTGTACACAGGTCTTTATATGTATACATGCTTTCACTTCTCTTGGGGAAATACCTAGCAGTGAAATAGCTAGATCACATGGGAGTTATATGTTTAACTTTTTAAGAACTGCCAAACTGTTTTCCAAAGCGATTGTACCATTTTACATTCCCATGAGTTCTGGTTTCTCCACATCTTTTCCAATATTTGTTATCATCACTACTTTACAATTTTAACCATTCTAGTAAATGTGTTGCAGTATTTCTTTCTTCTTCTTCTTTTTTTTTTTTTCTTCTGAGACAGAGACTCGCTCTGTCACCCAGGCTGGAGTGCTGGAGTACAGTGGTGCAATCTTGGCTCACTGCAACCTCCAACTCCTGGGTTCATGTGATTCTCCTGCCTCAGCCTCCTGAGTAGCTGGGACTACAGGCACCCGCCAACACGCCCAGCTAATTTTTGTGTTTTTAGTAGAGACAGGGTTTTACCATGTTGGCCAGGCTGGTGTCCAACTCCTGACCTCAAGTGATCCACCCCCCTCAGCCTCCCACAGTGCTGGGATTACAGGTGTGAGCCACCGTGCCTTCATTGTGGTTTTAATTCGTATTTCCCTAATGATGGTGAGTTGCTTTTCATGTACTTATTTGCCATCCACAACATACTGTCTTTGGTGAAGTGTCTGTTCAAATGTGTTGCACATTTGTACTGGGTTACCATATCTCAATGACTGCATTTTAAGAGTTCTTTACATATTCTAGACATAGCTCATTTACAGATGTTTTCTTCTAGTCTTGTCTTTTCATTCTTTTAACAGCATCTTTCATCATTCTTTTAACAGCGTCTTTCAAAGAACAGAAGTTTTTAATTTTGATGAAGTCGAAATTATCCTTTTAGAGATCTTGCTTTTGGTGTCACATCTAAGAAATCTTTGCCTAACTCAAAGTCACAAAGATTTTTTGATCCTGTGTTTTCTTCTAGAAATTTTATGCTTTCAGGTTTTACATTTATATCTATCATCCATTTTGAGTTAATTTTTATATATGGTACAATATGTAGATTGAAGTTATTTGGTTTTGTTTTCACATATGGATATTCAGTTGTTCCAGTGACTGGGAAAGATAATCATTTCTCCAATGAACTGCCCTCTTGCTTTTGTCAAAAATCAACTGTCCACATATGTGTGGGTCTATTTCTGAACTCTCTATTCTGTTCTCATCTATAGGCTTATCTTGATATCAATTCCATACTTTCTTCCCTACTGTAACTTTATAATGAATCTTGAAACCAGGTAGTATTTGTCTTCCAAATTCTTTCTTTTTCAAAGTTCTTCTACCTATTCTAAATATTTTGCATTTCCATATGAATTTTGCAATCTGATTATCAATTCCTAGGAAATAACTGGCTGAGACTGTGATTGGGATGCACCAAATCCATGGATTATTTTGGAGAGAACCAGTTGTTAATGTTGAGGGGTTTTCTTCTCATAGGCATGGCATCCCTCTCCATTTGACTAAGACCTTCTTTTGTTTCTCTCCACACTGTCCTAGTTTTCAGTATACAGGTCTTGCACTGGTTTTGTCAAATTTATCCTTAAGTATTTCACATGTTTTGATGCTACTGCAAATCGCACTGTTTTTTAAATTTCAGTCTCTGGTTGTTCATTGCCAATATGTAGAAACTGAAACTGATTATCAACACAATTGATTTTTGTACACTGATCTTGTATTCTGCAGCCTTGCTAAAGTTACCAACCTCGTAGCTTTTTTTTATAGAGCTCATCAAATTTTCGACATAGATGACCATATCATCTATGAATAAAGACAGTTGTACTTCTTCCTCTCCAATTAAGGTAACTTTTATTGTTTATTTTCATTTTTGCCTTACTGAATTGAGTAGGACCTTCAGAATAATGGTATGCATTGCAATAGTGACCACAAATATTAACAAAAAAGACCTCTTTAATGTATTAATTTAAATGGTTAGAGAAGTATAATGACTTTCTGAGAGTGGTGTGACATTTTTAGGGATAATCAAATACACAGCAACTAAAAGAAGAACAGCAAAGTTCGTTTTATTTCCTACTCTGAATACTTCGCCACTGACAACTATCTCTGAAAGGCTGTAAGGGTCACTGAGGGGATGAAGAAGATGCCATAGAAATTCATTAGGTACAAGACTCTGTTTACTCTGTCAACTTTCGCAACTTTTCTTAAGTCAGACAGCTACTATGTTAACTATCTAACAAATTAAATATGTGACAGCGTGTGGTTTGAGGACCAACATTTCCCTCTAACCATACTAACGTGAATGATTCTCTGAAAGTGTATTAATTCAATTTATTGCACTGAGAGTGCAGCTATCAAATAGGTATTTATCACCTTACTTGTGAAAGTAGACAAGCTAAAAAAGAAAAGACGTATTAGAAACAGGTTTCTAAAGATAATATTGCCATTAAACAGAGTATCTGGTATATTTTCAGAAAATGCTCTAAGGTTTGCAAATACATCTGTATGCTTTAATAGAAACGATTATTTTCTCCAGAGCTCCTATAAGCATTGCAGAAAAAATAAGAAACAAGACAGTGGAATCGCTTTTTCTTTACTTTTAAGGTGGCAAAGGGTGTATTTTATCAGGCTAATGCCAGTTTTAACACCAACACTTACTTCACCAGCTTAGTAGAAAAGCAATGCAAAATATAAACTAGATTTCTGTTGATGACGAAAGGTCACCTTCAGTTAATCTACTTATTATCTCTAAAGGTTCCAAAGAGTAGAAGGCTACTCCAAATAGACTTGAAATGCTGGTAATGATGCTGAGTTTATAAGCAAAAGTAAATAACAATAAGATGTGAATGTGATAAGAAATCAAAAATGTTATGCAAGTCATAAATTCAACAAATATTTACTAGGTGTCAAGTACTGTAGTCAAGAAAAGAAAAAGTAACAGTCCCTAGGTCTAATACTTGAGGAAGGTATGGTGGGGGCAGAAGAGGATTATAAAAGAAAGAAGTGAAGTGACAGAGAAAGCTTCACAGAGGTGCCTGTTATAATCTAGGCAGAAAAAAATTGGTTGCCAGGCGGGAAAAAAAACACAATCAAAATAGACTCAGATGGCTGAAGACAACATTTAAAAATAGAATCTCCATAGATAAGTGTAACTTTCCACTATCACCTGGCCAGAATAATGAGCCTACAAAAAACACATAAAGAAATAATTTTATATTTGAAATGGATACTAATAAATATCTTAAACAAAAAATCTCTAGAGACCCAAAATGTTTAAAGTGAGAAACTTCAGTGGCAAACACAAAGCATGACGTAAAGAATGGCTTTAACAGCAACCACAATACACGCTTCCACAGAAGATACAGAACTTCCCACATTCCAAGTGTGAAGCACTTTACATACATCAGCTCACGTAATTCTCTCCAGAATCTTCTGACGTATATGTAATTTTTATTATCTTGTCATTTTATAGACAAAAACATTGTGGCTCACGCCTATAATTCTAGCACTTTGGGAGGCCACGATGGGAAGATCACTTGAGGCCAAGAGTTTGAGACTAGCCTGATTAACATAGTGAGATCCCATCTCTAAGAAAAAAACTGTCTAAAGATGAGGCTCAAAGATGTTAAGTAACTCAAAGATTAAACAGCGAGTAGGAAAGCTGGGATCTGGATGGGACACTCTGGTGTGGGCATGAAAACACATGGGTTTGGATCTATAGGATATAGTTGTCCTAGTAACACACAGATAAGCATTCATGAGACACTTTACTTCCACACGCAAATCATACTTTCTACTGGAATGATTAACATATCCAAGTGAATGAACAAATTATGTCAATGTCTGAAACAACTTGCTTAAATGAGTTTGAAATGATTTTTCTAAATGAGGAATTGTCTGAATACAGAACTTCAGAAATGTAATATTGAGACCAATCTAAAAAGAATGTTATTTACAAATTATTCATTTGAGTGCAACCTTAAATTCATAAAACAACAATAATCAGAACCTGACTGGTAAAAAATACTATACATAAATTATGAAAATATTTTGAAATTACGTATTTGCTCATCTATTTGGAGGGACAACAGAATTGTAATAAACGAAACAGCTGGAAGACATTACTCACAGGAAGACTATGTATTGATTATGAAAGACATAAGACTATGTATTGACATATGAAATTCACATAATTTTAGACTGGAATGTGGGATAAAAATATAGTACAGGTAACAATATAAATTATTACTATTGACAATATTAGTTGGGATTTACTGACTACCTACAATGCTCTAGGCACTAGGCTAAAGATTTTACATGTATAATCTCATTCAATGTTGAGAAGTATATTATTCTCCACAAAAACAGGTGAGGGGCAAGTTCTAGGAGATTTTAAGTAACTTGCCTAGGTCACATAGATAGTAAATGGGAAAACTGAGGCTGGTTCGTTCTGCAAATACCATTATGTTTCCTCACTATCATATACAGCTCAACTTCTAGTCGAACTACATCATAACACACACATTATTAAATATTTTGAAGTTAATACAATGAATTTAAATAATGTGGGTTTACAGAAGTTTTTTTAAAAGAACCTGTCAAAAATTTTTAAAATTTCCATAATTTCTCAACCTAAATAAGTAATTTCATTGCCACAGAGGTCTAATAATCATTTCTGTCAAGGCAGATAAATGATTGGAGGAGAGGGGCATTAAGTGGCCCAAACGTGAAGAAGCAGTATTGGAGTCTCAACTCACTGAGGAGGTTGTATACCAAAATAACAATAAGAAATTTAAAAAGCAAGGGGCCACATTTTCCCTGATGTTTGCTTATTTATCCCAATTCAATGTCCCATTTCCTTTTTCTGTTCAAATGTAAGTAACTTAAGAGACAGGATCTTGTTCTGTTACCCAGGGTGGAGTGCAGTGAAGTGATCACAGCCCACTGCAGCCTCCAACTTCTGCACTCAAGCAATCCTCCCACCTCAGCCTCCTGAGTAACTGGGACTATGGGCAAGGGCCATCATGCCCGGCTAATTTATTTTTTTGAGGCGGCATCTTGCTATGTTTGAGCAGGGTAGTCTCAAACTCCTGATCTCAAGTGATCCTCCCACCCCAGCCTCCCAAGTAGCCGGAATTACAGTATAAATGAAATTTTCACATGAATCTATGGTTACATTAATGAGAAATATCAAGTTTAAGTAACGAGAACAGAAGTCAAAAATGTTCTTAGTTTCACTTTGGTAATTTTTCTTAAGTAAAGCTTCCTTAATATAGGTTGATTAGAAACCATTTCTAACAGGTTGTATGACACTTATTTTGAAATAATTTTAGATTTACAGAAGAGTTACAAAAACAGGAGCATTCCACCGATTGCTGCAGCTCGTGCCTATAATCCCAGCACTTGCTGGAGTCTGAGGTGGGAGGATCACTTGAGCCCAGGAGTTTGAGACCAGCCTGAGCAACACAGGGAGACCCTGTCTCTACAAAAAAATTTAAAAATTAGCCAGATGTGGTGGCACACCCCTGAGTCCCAGCTACTAGGGAGGCTGAGGTAGGAGGATTGCTTGAGCCTGGGAGATTGAAGCTGCAGTTATCAGCGATCACACCACTGCACTCCAGCCTGGGTGACAGAGCAAGACCCTATCTCAAAAAATATTAATAATAAAGTTCCCACATATCCTTCACCCAGCTTCCATAGTGTAATTATCAAAGCACAAGACTGAGATTGGTACAATACTATTAACTAAGCTACAGACCCTAGCTGAGTTTCACCATAATAACTATTGTTTAAAAGTAAGCAATTTTTAAACATCAGCTTGACTTTTTAAATTAACAATATTTGTATTATTCATTAGGATACTCAGTGATATCACTACAAAAACAATCAGGATGTAATTTCCCAAGTGATTCTTCACTTAATGCTAAAGGCCTATCAGAGGAAGAATAGCACGAAGTAGTTTGGCTCCCCGACCCCCACCCCAAGATAATAGCTATTAGCACCAGTAGTCGTAGGCCAGAAAGCAAACACGAGGCACAATACTACGAAGTGGCTGGGAGTCCAACCCCAGACCAAGTGTCTTCTATTTAAAGTATATCATGAAGAGAAGGCTTTGTTTTTCACTTTTTAAAGACCCACCCAAATAAGCACTATTGTCTTATGAATAACAAATTGAAAATAAGTGTTTTGGCTCCAGTGAACAAATACTTACAACTTGGGACTTCTTTAGCTGCTCTATTCAAAAGCAGTTACATGGCTTCCAACCTTACAAGATGATATTTTACTATATTTTATGCATGTAGTAAAATAGGTATGTGCACAGAATCATCTACTCAATTCCAAATTAGTAACATCAGATGACAAAATTTAAGATAATGGAAAGGATAATGCTTAGTTTTTTCAAACCTAGGCTTGCTCTTGATATCATCCTCTGGGTAGGTCTCACTGCTGTGAGTTTACTACCAGAAGTTTATAACAGATTAAAGACACGAGACAATGATTTTCGTGCAAATACTTTCCATACTGTAGTTGATCAAGCTATTGTGTAGCTTTTGCACATATATTTTTAAAAACAAAGCAACAGCTGCCTATAATTTTATCATTCAATCAGATGAACCATCTCTCTGTGAAGTACTTACCTACTACTATGTCTACAAAAAAGATTTCTAATAGCAAGTTCAGAAACTGAAAACAGTATCAAACATAACTGGGAACCACAATTCGGCTTTCATTCCGCCACACCATAGCTCTTGTAATACAAACTAGTGGCTAAAAGGCTAAAATGAATTTTTCATATAGCACTATTTTCATAATTAAAAATGGATATACCTAACTGATAATTAGGAATCCCTTATGGTATACAGGCTGATTTGGGTTATGATGGCAGCTAGACTGAAACTATTCTGGGATGTGCAAGCAGCATCAATTTTATATGCGTTGATGTGTACCTTGTTTTGGGCAATAATGTATGTTGGCTGGTTGAGATATTTATAGATATTTGCATTCTAGATAAGTTGGTAAAGATAATAAGAATTTATAAGAAAATCTTGAACTAATGATTGTGCTGGTAATACAGGCAAAGACATTGATTATTCTTAAGCAAAAGCAAGATGGACTAAAATGCTGGGTTTGCTTAGTAATATTCAGGTGTTAGAGTTTATACAGTGATATTTTTGGATATGTCTGGGCCAGATTTCAGATATGTGGGGGGATATTTATTCTGACTGGGGGTTCTATGAGCTTTCTATTTGTGGTTCTTATTAGTTGTATTAGTCCATTTTCACACCGCTGAAGAAGACATACTCAAGACTGGGCAATGTACAAAAGAAAGAGGTTTTATTGGACTCACAGTTCCACGTGGCTGGGGAGGCCTCACAACTATGGCAGAAGGCAAGGAGGAGCAAGTCACATCTTACGTGGACGGCGGCAGGCAGAGACAGACCATGTGTAGGCAAACTCTTGTTTTTTAAAGCTATCAGATCTTGTGAAACTCATTCATTGTCATGAGAACAGTGCTGGAAAGATCTGCCCCCATAATTCAATCCCCTCCCACTGGGTTCCTCCCCGACACCAGATTCTCCTACTCTCATGAAATGGTGTAACTGCAGATCCTGAGCACTGAGCATCTTCTAATTCTTGTTTATATTACTAAAAGTATCAGAGAAATTTGTTGTGGGTAGGGTGGTGGTAGACATTTAACTATTATTAAAACAAGAATCAACAAGAAAAAGTGCTATTTATTCTTAGACTTGAAAACATAGCTTTTATGTAGTACTGCACGTTTAAAATACTTATAAAACATAAAAGAGAGGTCTAAGTAATTATTCTACACATTGAACTATTGATATAAGTGAAGTGATAATGCACTGGTCCCTGATTTCTATGACAGAGCTATGATTTCATCTTAGAAAAGCATTAGCATAATGTTGCTGTCTTACAAAACCAAAGTGATTTTATTTTCATTTTGCTTTAAATACTGCTTAGCTTAAAGATCACATCTCATCTAGCTATTGCTTTGTAACACCCTGTAGCTGTAAGCAAAACCACTCGGACCTGACAGTATTCTTAGCAGTTCTCCACACTGCAGTATAAACTGATGTCTCACACTAAGAAAATAGAAAAAAAATGCATTCTCACAGGAAATTTTATCATATCCTTTCATAATATGATTACTTTTGACTTAAAGCTTGATAAGAAAAGATCTGTATGGTTAAAAAGGGAAAACTCGTTTATAGCTGTGAACATACCTTTAAAAGAATGTATAAAGAAAACAGTTAATGTAGATAGAGTTATCCAACTTTGCATTCAACTTGAAAAAGAATGCTAACCTTCAAACAATTAGCAAATAGTTACATAAACACCTCCTGTGTAAAAGAACCATAAAGAATAAACAGAAGACACAGTTCCTTCCTCCAGTAAGCACCGTTCTGTGGGGAGTTAAACACAAGCACATGGAAAATGCGGTTCTGGCTGAACTCATTAACTGTCACCTTATCTGTGCTCTCCAGGGTTGGTCTCTGAGAACTGACTCAAGTGAGCACAGTTTAATCCTTGCCCAAGCTCAGCAGATTCAACGGGTGCTGGGGAGAGGTGGTCTAAGAAATATGCTGGCCAGGCTTTCCTAAGCGACATGTCATCATTAAGGAATCAATGCAATTTGCAGAAATGTCTTCAATGAGCTGACTAAATATGACCTCAACTTTTTATCAACTTTTGAGTATACGAAACTACAAAAACATTATGAAACACATCATGTGTGGTGTGCATAATTACATGTAAAGTGATTAAGAATATCAAGTCTGGAGTTACATCTGAACCTGAGTTCAAATCCTGGCTGTACCCCTTAGTACTCCCATGGCCTTAGGCAAGGCGTTCCAACTCTCCTTCCATTTTCACATCTACAGAACAAAGACCAGGCCAGCACCTACTTCACAGGACTGTCAAGAAGATGAATAGGAGAAGATGTGTGGAAAGTGTTACTACAGTGCCTGGCACATTGTAGCTTTGAAAAATGTTGGCTGTTCTTGCTTTTATGATGGCTGTTATCATCACTAAAATATCACCTGGTAACCTGAGTCACCTGTCTGCTACGCAGCACACAGTAAAAGGTGCTCAGGCAACTAGGTGAAAGACAACCTTGTCGAGCCCTGCTTCCCTGGTTTTAAGGTGGGGACAACAACATGGCCCACCTCTCTGGGTTGCGTGCAGTGTGAAGAAGACAGTAATGAATGCATTGTGCTTAACCCAGAGCCTGGCACACAGTGTCTGCTCATCACACCCTATGTCGTGAATGATCATTCCAATGACGTAAGTGCATAACTAAATAAACTAAGTGATTAAAATACCAGTAAGGAAATAAATAGGTGTTATGATTACGGAGGAGGCAGGAGGGGAAAGTCCTACTTTGGAGAGGGGTAGACTGGTAGACACTCTCTCTGAGGTGACATGTGATCTAAGGCCTGAGTAATGGGGAAGGAGGAGACATGAGAGAGGAATGGGGAAGGGGAATGGAGAGAGGCCTAGGTAAAGAGCTGGAATGAATGCTCCATGGGGTCAGTTATTTGTGTCAGTCCTCTTAATCACTGTATCCCCAGACCCTGGAAAATGCCTGGCAGATAATAGACACTCAGTAATGACATATACACTATTTATATATTTCAAAACATCATGCTGCACACCTTAAATATACAGATATTATTTGTCAATTTTCAAAAATATGAAAAAATCAAAATTAAAAAAATTATCACACACATAAAAAATGATGTATATAGAACGAAGGAAGAAAGAATATTTCTAGCAGGGAGATCTACAAATGTAAAGGCCTTGGTACATCTCAAAAAAAAAAAACAAAAAACAAGGGGAGGCGCTAGGCAGCGGCACAGTCAGCGCAACGTGGCTGGGCACAGCGGGTGAGTGACACGGGATAAGGCTGAGGCAGACAGAGGCCAGATTACATAGCATCTTGCCAGCCAGAGCTTAAGCTCTGGGTTTATTTTTCTTTTAAGGAGATGCCACTGACAGGTTTTAGCAAGGAATAGTATGGTCTAATTTCTTTCTTCTTCTAAGAGACAGGGTCTCACTCTGTCGCCCAGGTTGTGAGCTCAAGTGAGTCTCCCACCTCAGCCTCCCACACAGTTGGGACTACAGGTGTGCACCACCACTCCCAGATAACTTTTTTTAAAATTTTTATAGAGATGGAGTCTACATTGCCCAGGCTGGTCTCAAACTCCTGAGCTCAGGTGATCTTCCAGCCTAAGCCTCTCAAAGTGCTAGGATTACAGGCATGAGCCACTGTGCCTGACCTAATTCATTTCTTTAAAAGATCACTCTGACTGCTGTGTGAAGAGGATATTTTGGGAAAGCCTGAGTGAAATGAGGGAGACCACTGGAGAGGCCAGTGTAGCAATCCAAACAAGGGGTGTTAGAGGCTTGAACTAGAACAGTGAACTTGTTGATGGGCTAGATGATGAGGGATAAAAGAACAGAACTCTGGAATCATTCTTAAGTTTCTATTTGAGCAAGCATAAGACAACTGTGCTATTTACTGAGAAGTGGACAACTAGGAAGGAACAGATTGGGAAGAAGGCAAATAAAAACCGACAGTTCTGTTCTGACCTAGCCACTCAGAGACATCCTGAGTGAGGATGTCAACTAGGCAGCTGGTGATCTGAGGCTGCCACTCAGAGGAAGGCGCTTGCCATGGAGCTATAAATATGCAAGTTGGTATAAAGATGGTATCCAAAGTCAAAGGATAAGATAGAATAACAAGCAACAGGTCTTTGTCAGATTAATAAAAACCATGAAATCTATCATGCTTCTCTTCTTGTTGGGCTGCCAGAAAGTTCCAAGTAAATATAAATCTTCAAGGAAAATTATCTTCTCTAAGACTTTGGATATGATAATCTACCGCTTTTGCTTCTCCATCTCTCTATGGTGTCTTGTCCTCTTTCATCTAAAACATGCTTTTGTAAGCATATGTGTAATAAAGAAAAGAAAAAGGAAATGATGTAGCACGGTAACACAATTTGGGGAGCAAGTATTCTGCAATAAGAGACACATTACATTTAAGTTATCAGCGAGTTGTGTGCCACTCTGGTGGACTCAGCTCCTCAAGGGCATTAAGCCATTTCTTATTCATCTTTGCATTCTTGCGAAATGCAACCATATCCAACTCAGAGTAGACAGGCACCAGAGGTGCAATGACAGCAGGTATCATTTACTTGTAAATTGAAGGGGTTAAGAACACTAGTATCTGAACACTATAAGATGTTTTAAACACAATATGGTGGGTGATTAAATACGAATCAGTGACACAGACAAATCTGTGGTAAGGGCAATTCTTCAAGGCCTTCATTAGAAGACTTCAAGGAAATCAAACACTGAACTGAGATTTGAATGATGCATCACTTTTGGATCCTTGGAAGCATACTTCAGAAAGGAGTCAGAGAACAGGGAAGGCGAGAACATATTTAGAGGCAGTAAGGAGGCTATTCTGGCTGGAGGGGAAGAATAGCCTCCAGCGTGCACGCACACCCACACGCACACACACACACACACACACACGCAGAGACAGTATAGGGCACAGGCTGAAAAAACCAGTCAAGGAAGTTCTTGAATGCCAAAAACTTCATGTTTTAGAGTTTTAGAAAGTGATATGTTCCTGAGAACCTAAGTGTTACTGAGAGAGAAGTTTAAGGAAGATCAGACACATCCAAAACGTAGAATGGATGAGAAGAGAACCTACTAGGATGTGGGAAAGCATAAGGTACTAAGAATCAGGTGAAATGTGGCCACAAATTCCCAACAGTGAAGTCAACAACATTTGTTGAGTAATGTGATATAGAGAAAGAGAAAGAAGAGAATCAAATTTTAATCTGAGACTTGAGACCAGGCAGCCAAGAGAATATTGATTAACAGAAATGGGAGACAGCAGGAAGACATGATTTTACAAAAAACATGATAACTTTTAGACAGAGTTGAATTTAAGATAACAGTGGCCACCACCACCTCCAGCCCCTTACTCCCTGCAGTGCCATGTGATGCAACCTGCTAGTCTTGGCTAAGAAAAATTTTCCTGAATCATATTCCCACATAAACACAAATAAACACAGTGGAGAAATCCTTTCATATAATATAATCTCCTTCTATAACTGCAAACTGAAGTTTAAATAGCTAAAATTGTAAACACAAAAATAAAAAAGTTCCAAAAATTGTCTACTTCTACAAAAACACTATGATTGTACATTCAGATGTTTAAAAAACAGTATTATATGAAAAGATGCTCAACATTATTTAGTCATGAGGGAACTAGAAATTAAAACCCCAATGAGATACCGATTCACAAGTACTAGAATGGCTGGAAAAAAAAATTAATCTAATAGTAACAAGAAACGACATGGATGTAGAGCAACTAGAACTCTCATACACTGTTGGTGGGAATGCAAACTGGCACAGCCACTTTGGAAAATACCTTGACAGTTTGTTTCTTATAAAATTAAACATATACCTTCTGTATGACCCAGGGATGCTACTCCTGGCCTCTTACCCTAGAGAAGTAAAAACCTACATCCATACCAATACTATATGCGAATATTTACAACAGCTTTATTTATAATCACCAAAAACTGGAAAACAAGTCAAATGTGTATAAACTAGTGAATAAATTGTAGTATATCCATACACATATGGAATACTGCAAAGTAATAAAACAAACTATTGATACAAGCAACAACATGAAAGAATCTCAAAAATACCACATTAAGTAAAAAAAGCAAAGCACAAGATGGTACAATAGTACCCTGTATCTATTTCTATGATGTTCTGGAAAAGAGAAGACTACAGAACAGTGGCTCACAGGGGCTGTGGGTAGAGAAAGGGCACTGAGGGAACTTTCTGGGTTGATGGAAATACTCTATTTTGGTTATGGTGGTGGTTATAAACATTTATTGAAACTCATAAAAATGTACATGTATAAGGGGTGAATTTTATCATATATAAAGCGTTTCTCAAGAAACCTGACTTGACAGAAAAAAAAAAAATGGCAGCATCTTAACATTTGCTCAAAGAGAATTTTTAAATCATAGCATTGTCATCTATGATTACTCTGAAAAATTCTGGACATTTCTTAACTAGCTAGAATTCTACAAATGTCCTTAATATAGAAAAGAAATAAACACTGTTTTTTCCTTCTTTAGGCCTCAAAACATTCCTTTGCAGAGTTAGGGCATAAGGATGTTAGAGTGTGCAGAAACTGTGTGAATGCTGCTTATTGAGACACTAATAAAGTAAGGCTTGTTTGCTGGACAGCTGTTGGCTTCATTGTTCTTTTGTCACACATTAAAAAGGAGAGCTGTTATGCTAATGGAATGTGACCTTCTCATTGGAGAGCTGTTACATCATGCCCTGAAACACTGCCAGAGAACTCTATTTTCACCACGCACCACATAGGAAACGGTAAAACAAACAAACAAAACAACAAAAGAGCTAAAAAACTATATTAAATGAGCAATACTACTCCTTAAAATCAGATCACTTATTAAGAAATACTTCTCGATACTTAACATCCCATAATTTACTTTGTTAATGAGTAATGTTTTTTCTCAATTTAGTATCCTTTAGTATATACCTCAACAATTTATTTCCAAGTCCAAATCATTTTTATGATACTCTTCAAAATGCATTTTGTATGAGCACTCCATGACTAGTAAATCTATAAAATTACGAGAGTAACTCCTTTATGTTTGTATTAGCTAATGCCTACCTAGATTGTTTTATAGTCTGGTCATTTATGAACCATTTTCACTAGAACAAGGGCTTTCAAAGTTTTTGGACCATTATCCACAGCAAGAAATACATTTTACATTGCGACTTAGCACAGATACGTGTGTGTGCACGCATACATAACACTGAGGTCTTACAAAATAAGACTTACTCTTACCATGTAAGATGCCCTCTACTATATTCTTATTACGCTCTTTAAAATGCTGACAAAGACCCACACAATTTATATCCCGGCCCCCAGTTTTCAGTACCACTGCACCAGAAAGTGAAAAACCAACGTAACGCCTCTGCAGGTTTTGAAAGTAGGCTTTTTAAAATGTGTTTTTTGTTGTTGTTGTTGTTGTTAAGTTCCAGGGTGTGTGTGCAGGATGTGCATGTTTGTTACACAGGTAAATGTGTCCCATGGTGGTTTGCTGTATGTATCAACCCATCAGCTAAGTATTAACCCAGCATGCATTACTTATTTTTCCTGATGCTCTCCTTCCCCCTGCACCCCTCAACAGGCCCCAGTAATTGTGTGTTGTTCTTCTGTGTCCATGTATTCTCCTTGCTCAGCTCCCACTTGTAAGTGAGAGCATGCAGTGTTTGCTTTTCTGTTCCTGCATTAGTTTGCTGAGGATAATGGCTTCCAGCTCCATCCATGTTCCTGCAAAGGACATAATCTCATTTCCTTTTTATGGCTGCATACTATTCTGTGGTGTGTATGTACCACATTTTCTTTATGCAGTCTATCACTGATGGGCATTTGGGTTGATTCCATGTCTTTGCTATTACACTGTTGCAATGAACATACGTATGTATGTATCTTTATAGTAGAATGATTTATATTCCTTTGGGTATATACCCAGTAATGGGATTGCTGGGTCAAATGGTATTTCTGGTTCTACGTCTTTGAGAAATCGCCACACTGTCTTCCACAATGGTTGAACTAATTTACATTCCCACCAACAGTGTAAAAGTGTTCCTTTTTCTCCAAAGCCATATCAGCATCTGTTGTTTCTTGACTTTTTAATAATCACCACTGTGACTGGTGTGAGATGGTATCTCACTGTGGTTTTGATTTGCATTTCTCTAATAATCAGTGATGTTGAGCTTTTTCTCACATGTTTGTTGGCTGCATGAAAGTCTTCTCTTGAGAAGTGTCTGTTCATGTTCTTCACTCACTTTTTAATGGGATTCTTTGTTTTTTTCTTGTAAATTCATTTCAGTTCCTTGAGGACTCTGGATATTAGACCTTTGTCAGATGAATAGGTTGCAAAAATTTCCTCCCGTTCTGTAGGTAGTCTGAACGCTCTGATGATAGTTTCTTTTGCTGTGCAGAAGCGCTTTAGTTTAATTTGATCCCATTTGTCAATTTTCGCTTTTGTTGCAATTGCTTTTCAGGTTTTCGTCATGAAATATTTGCCCATGTCCATGTCCTTAACGGTTAATGTTGTTTTTTTAAAATAGCTCACTGACCTTCCCCAAGGTTGTCTCACAACTCAACACACTCTGCTCCTTCCCTCTGGAGGCTCGTAGTCCTGGCTGGAGTGAGCAACCAAGATGGAAGGGACAGTCAGAGCCCTAAGACCCTGCTGCTCCCCATCCGAGTGGTCCTTACATAGGGTGCTGGGGGAGCTGGTCCTTCTCAGTCTTCAAGTATTCAAGGCTTTGCATTTTTCCTCTTCCATTTACCCTCACTGTTAGTCTTTAACTTCTAAACACATACACACACACACACACACACACACACACACACACGCAAAATGAAATTTAACGGTGGAGAAAGAATGGCAATATAGAAAAAAGTAAAGCAAAGTTTTTTCTTATTATCTATGGATTTCAGTGCCACCTGCTATGCCTATTTCCTAGGAGCACAGCCACCTGAAAAAGTTTAAAAGGCTGAAATGGCATGTAAATCACACATAAAATATATTTTCAACTACTAATAGGTTTGAGTTGCTGAACTTCTAGTCAACATTATGTTGTACTCTTCCACACTCAAACTATTAGGTATGTTACAGTTAGAGATAAATTTTATGTGAAGATTGAGAAACTTACTTTTAAGGACTCCCATAAGGGAAACTGGACCAAAGAAAAAGGAATCTGAAGAGAGAAAAAAAAAAAAAATCAAATAAATGAGGCAAAAAAGAGCCAAGTTTGCCTGTATGACTATACGAGCCTATAATTATTATTTCAACTTTATAACAAAGCTAATATATCAAACAAATTCACAGTTATAGTAGGCATAATGTTTAGAAAAATAGTTAAACTGTGGCCTGTAGATTTTCATTTTTTGTTGGGATGAAGTCTCGCTCTGCTACTCAGGCTGACAGATCACCACCCTCGACCTCCCAGGCTCACAAGATTTTCCCACCTCAGCCATCAGAGTAGCTGGAACTACAGGCACACGGCACTACACCCAGCTAATTTTTATATGTTTTCTTTAGAGATGGGGTTTCACCATGTTGCCCAGGTTGGTCTCAAACTTGAAGGCTCAAGCAATCCACCTGACTTGGCCTCCAAAAGTGCTGGGATTACAGACGTGAGCCACTGAGCCTGGTGATCTTCTAAGTTTTTGAGCCCAAGGGACATAAAATGATGTTGTGAAGCCCCTTTGAAATGGAAAGAGAAGCACAATAGTCTGGCTACTGAAATGACAAAATAAATATTTCCCAGCATAATAAAAACACTTTAGGACTTGACATTTCTGTGCTTAAGAGCCAAGGCTGTCTACTCCTTAGCAGGCAGTGTTAGGATTTAAAGGAGAAACACAGAGGAGAGAGAAGGAAGGTAAGGGGTGGTGGGGGAGAAGTATTAGGGGAATGGGGAGACAACAGAGAGGAAAGAGGGAGCAGGAAGCAAAGGGGAAAGAGAAAGGAGTGGAAGAAAAGGAAAGAAAGTGGAGAGAGGAAAAGAGATGGGTAAAAAAGGAAGCAGGAAGGAGGGGAAAGAAAGCAGGGAGGTAGAGGGTAGGGGGGCAGAGAAGAGGAGGACAGAAGACAGAAGACAGGGGGCAGAGAAGGAAAGGAGAGGGAGAAAAGAGGAGGGAGGAGGTTGGAGAGAGGGCAAGGATAGGTGGAGGGAAAAAAAGAGGCAAGGAAGAAAGAGGAAGCAGACAGAGCTACTTGCACGAGTCAAACATGAGAAACAGGACTCCAGGAACGGAGCAGCCAGTGTGGGAGTGGGAAGCGCGCACCCTTCAAGGAAGGATCACCAAGTCAGTCAATGCTGGGGGAGTGGAGAGGTTCTAAGAAAACACAGGGAGACGTGGGTCTGAGCACTGATCAAGTCCCAGGCACAGCTAGAGAGGGGAGTCATGTGTGTTAATGAAGTATGAGTGGTCAAGAGAATCACCACACTTAGAGTTAAGTATTTACGATGAGCTGTCTAACAGTAAGGGCTAGAACCACTAACACTTCTCATGTGCCAGGTACTCTGCGAATAAGCACTTTGTAAGCTTTATTTCGCTTAATCCTCACAACACATGCTGAGACAGTCAGGAAGTATTACTTCCTTCATTTTATACTTGATGAGACTGAGGTTCAAAGACGCTGTGTAACTTGCCTAAAGGCAGTTAGGAGGTAAGAAGCCCAGACAATCTGACTCTGGAGTCTTGTCTAACTACTACTATCCCCAGGAGACATCTAAATTATCTGCATATAAATTCACCCACAGTACAATCTGTTATTAATTTTCTGAAATTCAACCTTAAGACACCCATGTCATATTTCCTAACATAAAAATGTCTTAACACTAGTGGACCCCACCCAGCAGCTGAAGTAATGTCCAGTCACAGCCCAGGGCACCAGTGCTGGTGGTGGTGATGCCCACGAGCAGGCACACGCCACGGGCCCAGTACTGGCATTGCACAGGCAGCCCAGCTGCAAGGGAAAAGTAAATGTGGACTTTGAACATTATCATTATCACTACATGTGGGTGGGCGGGCGTGGGTGTAATGTCCCAGTTTCAGAGGAATTGATGAGTATTTACCTTCACGTGAATTGAGGGCATTGTTATGTCTTTTTTTTTTTTTTTTTTTTGAGACAGAGTCTTGCTTTGTTGGTCAGGCTGGAGTGCAGTGGCACGATCTCAGCTCACTGCAACCTCCATCTCCCGGGCTCAAGCAATTCTCCTGCGTCAGCCTCCCAAGTAGCTGGGATTACAGACATGTACCACCAAGCCTGGCTAATTTTTGTATTTTTAGTAGAGACGGGGTTTCACCATGTTGGCCAGGCTGGTCTCGAACTCCTGACCTCAGGTGATCCGCCCACCTCGACCTGGTATTGTTATTTCTTAAATATTTATATTTAATCAGAAATTTACTCAGCTACAGGAAATGATGGCCCCAAGTTTGACAGACAGTGACCACAGAAAGAAGATCCGTCTACCATTCAGGAAGGAAATGTCAATGAGAAAAAAAGATCAATGTCAACAGCCTGGACTAATTTGACAAGCTAGAATCTCAGAGAAGTTTGTTATCATCATAAACAGGCAGCCAGCCCCCCTGAATGTCAAAGTTCCATAACAGTAGTTAAATACAGTTTTTTATTGTCACAAAAACACAAAAGTATCTGACACTATCCATTCTGAAACTCAAGTGTTATATTTCCAATTAATTATCAAAACAATAACTGGACTGTGTAATAGGTTTCTAAAAGCTTTTCTAAACTTTTTAAACTTTATAATATGTAATAAAATATGCCCCAAAAGACTAACAGTATGATTATGGATTAGTAAGAAGGTAAATATTTCATATTCAAAAGACGAAAAAAGCTTTAAAATTTACTCTAACAATCCACATTAGCATCATTCACTTCTCAATTAAAATCACTTACAAATTGCATTGAATGTTATCTACTCTTACTTGGTACTTAATACTTTCGATTTTGAATTCTATCATTAAACATTTTGCCCATTCCCTCTAATGAAAGTTATTCATTGAGCTGTTCCTTCAGTTTAAAGAAATAATTTTAAAATCACACATTTGGAATGGCCATACTATTCCACTGGGTATTTATTTTAAAAAAGGAGCCTACGGTAAACCCCAGCTTTACTCTCTAAAACAAGATTGACAGTCTAAAGTAATTAAATATGCTATAAATGCCTAAATAATTAAATTTGCTTCTGACTTCTAGTAGTGAAATAGCCCTCATAAATTCCTGTGTGAAAATTTTTCAAATATTCTTCAAGTCAAAATTGTATCACACACTTGTTGTCATTTACAATATGAACAAACAATAATGGAAATGTGTTCCACACATGCGAAAGATGGGCTGCCAGCAAATACAGCTCCATAGCTAAAACAAACACTATTCCCAACGTCTACAGAACAGAAAGCTAGCTCCCTCCCTGCGTCTGGCTTGAAGTTACATAACAGTGATGTTTCTTCAAAACGTGGAATTTTATACCCCCAAACAGATGTAGGCTGTTATTCTAAAATGTTTTATAGATGAAGAAAATGAATAGCTGCACTCAGAGCTCTTATATTCCAAAACACAACATACCCATTTTATTGCACCTAAAGTTACAAAATGGCTCACTGTTGTGACCTGTTTAATGCCTCCATTTAAGATGTTTTGTTTGAATAAGGTTGTTAAGACCCAGGGCACTAATAAGTGAGCGGCAGTAAACCCAGCTACCATCAAAGACACAGATGGAGGGGGAGAAAACCTGCTAAAATTCAACATGGATTCCACTTAGTAATAAACAGAGCAATAATTCTATACAAGAGTGCATGTGAGGATTCCAGGTGAAATAGGGATAAAAGGAAATCTGGGTGTGGTAAACAGGAAGGGCATGTTAGGCATCACTAATGAAATAAAGAACAAAACTACATTAGGAGCACACTTCACCGATCACAAAGTGTAGGACTAAAATGCTTCTAACCCCGTGATCTTAAAATAAATGTAACCTAATGGTCCTTTAATAAACAGCAAAGTGATTTATAATACAATTGAAGAGATATGAAGATATTATTTCTAAGGTATCATTTAGCCCTAACATTCTATTTTTCAATAAAAAAATTATATTACAATGCCAATATATTTTTTAAAAATAAGTAAGACTTGACTGTAAGCTGCAATGAACATAATGCCACCATGGGTGATCTAGGAAGCCTAAGGACCAAGAAAGGCCATCTAAAAAGCTGTAAAAGCTTTCGTAATTGGCAGAAATAACCCAGAACTCTCTAGCAACAGATTTAAAAAACAAGGAAACCGTGTGCAAGACCTCTAGTTGAAGAACAGCATGGAATTGGTAGACCTGCCATGTATAGCAGAGTGGATCCAAGGACTGGCCCATTGCAATTTTCAAGAAATCTACAAGTGATTCACGGAAGGGTCTCCTTTTTCTTGCATGACGATTTCCAAATTCTAGTGGTTTAGACTTTTCCATTCTACTGTCCCACCGACAATAAAACCATTCTTTTAAATACTCTGAACCTTTTCTAATTCAACCCCAGGGGTAACCAAGGACAAATGAAGCTGAAGAACTAAAAATTCCTTGTCCAATCGTGATAATTATTCTTAAAAAAACAACAACAAAAGTGAGAACCATTCAAATCTAGTCTGCTAGTATTAAACATAGCAGGAAAGAATTCCAATAGTAAATACATTGATTTTTTTAATTTAACAACTACAGTTCATTTATTTACACTGTACATAAGGAAAAGAGCATATACCCAATAAAAGAAATTAACCTAAAAGGAGGAAAATTGAAAGTGAATTACTCCTTAGGTTAACTAAAACACATTAACATTCCTAAAGCATCTTTCCAAAGAAAACATAAAATAAACATGAGTAAAAGAATCCAACAGAGAAAAGGAGATGAGTGTGAGCAGTTTGATTCTCAAGTAAATCTTTCAGATTTCAAGGCCAGGGGCATTAGGAATATCTCCAAACACAACTCAGTACATTAGTCATAAATGCTATCACTGAAGGTAATGATTAGATTTTCTTTTTCTACATTCTACAGAATCATCACAGTAATTCTGTGTAGATGGAAGTGGCTCTTAATGTATCAATTTACATGTTAGAGTTCCACTTAAATAACACTATTTTGTAATGAAGATAATGGCAATGTCAAATTAGTCTGTAATTCACGATACTTCTGAAGCCCTGGAAACAAGTTTCACTGTTTTTAAGAAGTATTTAAATATTTGACACCAACTTATGATAAAAATGCTCATCAAAATAAGAATGGAAGGGAACTTCCTCAATCTGATAAAATATACCTCCAACAATGTATGGCTAATATCATTCTTAATGGTGACAGACTAAATGCTTTCCCCTTAAGATCATGAATAAGGTAAGGATGTTTATTTCCACTTCTATTCAACATTGCGTTGAAAGTCGTAGTCAATCAATCAGGCAAGAAAAAGAAATAAAAATATAAAAGAAATAAAAAGCAAAGATTGAAAAGAAGTAAAACTTTCCCCATTTACAAATGACATGATTGTTTTATCTGAGAATCTTAAGCAATCAACACACACACACAGACTCTCTCTCTCTCTCCAACAGAATTTCTAAATACTAGCAGCAAATAAATGAAAAACAATTTTTTTACAAAAAATTGTATTTATAATAGTATCAAAAGATGATTCAAAAAGTTACATAAAAATGCCAAGGACCTGGAATAACCAAAACAATCTTGAAAGATGTAATAAAGGTGGAGTATTGACAATATTTGACTTCAAGATTCACTCTAAAACTACTATAATCAAAACAGTGATCAGAGTAACCAGGCATAAGGATAGACAAAACAATGAAACAGAGGAGAGTGTTCATAAACAATATTTCCAGTAAATGGCACTAAAACAATTGAATATCCACAGCATAAAAATAAGCCTTGACCCCAACCTCAAAACCCTACGCAAAAATTAATGAGAACTGGATCCCAGACCTAAAGATAAAGGCTCAATCCATAAAGCTTTTAAAAGAAAACATGTGAGAATGGGTGATCTGTGGATAGGAGGAAATTTCTGAGACCACAAGACGCAATAACCACAAAAGAAAAAAAACTTTTGAAAAATTAATTTACATCAAATTTTAAAACTTCTGCTCATCAAAAGGTACTGTTAAGAAAAATCCCAATGGCATATTCTGCACAAATAGAAAAATCCAAAATCCACCACCAAAACTCATATGGACCTCAAGTTACCCCAATGAAAGTTGGAGGTCTCATACTTCCTGATTTCCAAAGTAGCTACAATGAACAAAACTGTGTTGTAGTGGCATCAAGACAGACACATAGACCAGTGAAATAAAACAGCCCAGAAATAAGGCTTCACATATATGGTTAAATAATCTTCAACAAGGTTGCCAAGACCATTCAACAGTGAAAGGACAATCTTTTCAACAAACAATACTGGGAAAAACAGATGTCCAGATGAAAAAGAATGAGCCTGGACCCTTAACTCATACCCTATATAAAAATTAAAGTGGATGAAAGAACTAAACACAAGACCTAAAACCACAAAACCCCTAGAAGAAAACACAGGGAAAATCTTCATAACATTAGATTTGGCAATGATTTCTTGGATATGACACAAAAAGCAAGGCAACAAAAGCAAAAAGAAATAAATGGGACTACATCAAAATTAAAAACATATGTGCATCAATGAATGCAATTAACAGCATAAAAAGACAACCTATGGAATAAGAGAAAATATTTGCAAATCATGTATCTGATAAGGATTACTATCCAGAATATATAAAGAATTCAACAAAACAACCAGATTTTAAAACAGCAAAGGATTTAAACAGACATCATTCTAGAGAAGATACGCAAATAACAAGCATATAAAAAGATGTTTATCATCACTATCATGAGGGAAATGCAAATAAAAACCATGATGAGATATAAACTCCCACCCTTTAGGAGGGCTACTAGCAACAAAAACAGAAAATAACAAGGGCTGGCAAGGATATGAAAAAAATGAAAAAAATGAAACCCTTGTTCACCACCAGTGAACACTGTTCACTGTTGTTCAACAACAGTTCACTGTTGGTGAACAAGGGATATGCAAGGCTGCAGTCACTTGTAAACAGTATGGCTCTTCTTCAAAAAAATTAAGTAGTAAAATTACCATAAAATCCAGCAATTCCATTTCTAGATATACACCTAATAAAAAGGCAAGCCACAGAGTGGAATATTTGCAAAATGTGTATTTAACAATGGACTTGCGTTTAGAATATAAAAAGAACTTTCAAACCTCAACAATAAAAAGAAAGCTTGATTTTTAAAATGTGCACAAGACTTGAACAAGCACTTCACAAAGGAAGATCAGTAACATAAGCACCTGATTCAACATCATTAGTCATCAGGGAAATGCTGAATAAAATCCAGTGATAAAACAATTTGATGGTTCCTTAAAAAGTTAAACACAGAATGACCTTATGATCCAGCAATTTTGCTCCTGGGTATACAGCCAAAATAACTGAAAACAGACTCAAACAGACACTTGCATCCCAGCCTACAGCATAAGTCACAATAGCTGAACATTTTAAGTACATTAACACATAAATGAATAAATAAAATATGGTATATACATACAATGGGATGGAGTATTATTCAGCCATAAAAAGGAATAAGGTTCTGATACATGCCACAATATGGATAAACTCTGAAAACACCATGCCAGGTAAAATAAGCCAGACATAAAAGAACAAATAATGTATGATTATAATCATAAGAAATATCTAGAATAGGCAAATTCATAGAGATAGAAGCTACATTAGAAGTAGTTTCTGGGGGAACTGCATTAGAAGCTGTAGTTTGGCTGGGGGAAGGGGAAAGCAGGAAGCTCTGTATTTAATGATACAACCTTTCTGTCTGAAGTGATAAAAAGGTTTTAGGAATAGATAGTGATGACTGTTACACAACACTGTGAATGTAATTAATGATACTGAATCTTACACTTTAAATGTTTAAAATGGCAAACTTTATGATTATGGTAGTGGCAATTTTACCACGATTTAAAAATTTTTTTTTAGAAACCACAATGAGGTGCCGTTATCCACTAAAACGGCTGAAATCAAAAGACTGAGAAAACCAAACAACAGAAGGGATATGGAGCAACCACAGCTTTCATACTTTGCTGGTGGGAACTTAAAACTTTGAAAGGTGGTTGCTAAGGTTTTAATTTGAATGAGAAATTTTACTCGTAGGTATTTATCCAAGAGCAATGACAATATATGTCCACAAAAAGATTCATACATGAATGTCACAACAGCTTTAATCACAACAGCTAACGTCCATCAACAGGAGAAGGGCTAAACAAATTGTGGTGTATTCATGTAAAGGAATATTAGTAATACAATGAAAAAAATTACTGATACATTGCTGTAACATGGACAACCCTTACACAGGTTATACTGAGAAAAAGAAGAAACAAAAAGAGTGCAGACTATATGATTCTGTTCGTATAAAATTCCAGAAAAGGCAAAAATAAACTGGGCAGGCAGAATGGGACTGAAGATGAGAGAACTTTCTGGGAACAGGGAAATATTCAACATCATAACGATATGGATTACACGACTATACATTTGTCAAAAGTGTACAAATATAATCTGTGCATTTCAATATATATGAATTTTACCTAAAAATGCACTGTAAAAAATATAATAGTAGTCAAGGTGAAGAATGAGCACAGACATAAATGAAATAAAAATGGGAGAATATTGATAGCTTTTGCAGGTTGGTGATAGGTACTTCATGGTTCATTATATTATAAACTCTGTTTACTTTGTGTATATCTGAAATTTTCCATAATAAAAAATAAGTGTATGTGTAAAGCATGACTACATCTGCATTATTAAAATTAATATACAGAAGTTCAACTAAAGTCAACTGTCATTAACAATTTGGAATAAATCTTCTGATTTATCTCAACACATTTAGTTTTAGGTTTTAATTTCTGGAGGTTTATTTTGTTTTAAACATTAGCATGTGTTCCAAAATTTGATTTTTCCCCCTAAACAATATCTTAGATATTTCCATGTTGATTAATATATTAATAGATCTATCATTCTTTCTAATGCACAGAATTTCATAATATTTAACTGTCCCTCATTGATGGCTTATTTCCATTTTCCTTCCTCATAAAACACAACTTTTGCTTAATCAATCATTTCTAACGTGTAGGATATTCTAGCTGTATCATACAGACTGTAAATATTACTCAACATACCTCACACTAACATTGTAGGCTAAGACCCAGCGTTAACATTTCCACAGTACAATCATCCTTCGAAAATGCCCAGTGTGAACATCCCGGTGTATGAGAACACAAAGAAATCTGCTGTTAGGTATCAAGTTTAACAAATCAATCAAAATGAAAATCACAAAATTACACTGGCTTTCACAGTTGAAGTGAGTGATTGTAATGCAAAATACAATTTAAACTGATCCCCTAGCTAATGTTCAATATTTGCTTTTATTTCACCCTGTTTCCAGGAGTCTGTAAGCATTACTGATGCAGTGCAATTATGGTATCAAGATTTTCCAACACGTCTGATTTAGCAAAATATAAAATACGATGTCGGGGTGGAGCCAAGATGGCCGAATAGGAACAGCTCCCGTCTCCAGCTCCCAGCCCCAGCGACACAGAAGACGGGTGATTTCTGCATTTCTGCTTGAGGTACCGGTTTCATCTCACTAGGGAGTGCCTAACAGTGGGTTCAGGACAGTCGGTGAAGCGCACTGTGCGCGAGCCGAAGCAGGGCGAGGCATTGCCTCACTCGGGAAGCGCAAGGGGTCAGGGAGTTCCCTTTCCTAGTCAAAGAAAGGGGAAACAGACGGCACCTGGAATATCGGGTCAGTCCCGTCCTAATACTGCGCTTTTCCAACGGGCCTGGAAAACGGCACACTAGGAGATTGTGTCCCGCACCTGGCTCGGAGGGTCCTATGCCCACAGAGTCTTGCTGATTGCTAGCACAGCAGTCTGAGATCACGCTGCAAGGCGGCAACGAGGCTGGGGGAGGGGCGCCCGCCATTGCCCAGCCTTGCTTAGGTAAACAAAGCAGCCAGGAAGCTCGAACTGGGTGGAGCCCACCACAGCTCAAGGAGGCCTGCCTGCCTCTGTAGGCTCCACCTCTGGGGGCAGGGCACAGACAACCAAAAACTCAGCGAGAACCTCCACAGCCTTAAATGTCCCTGTCTGACTGACAGCTTTGAAGAGAGTAGTGGTTCTCCCAGCACGCAGCTGGAGATCTGAGAACGGACAGACTGCCTCCTAAAATGGGTCCCTCACCCCTGAGCAGCCTAACTGGGAGGCACCCCCCCAGTAGGGACAGACTGACACCTCATTCAACCGGGTACTCCTCTGAGACAAAACTTTCAGAGGAACTATCAGACAGCTGAATTTGAGGTCTCACGAAAATCCACTGTTCTGCAGCCACCGCTGCTGACACCCAGCCAAACAGGGTCTGGAGTGGACCTCTAGTAAACTCCAACAGACCTGCAGCTGAGGGTCTTGTTTGGTAGAAGGAAAATTAACAAACAGAAAGGACATCCACACCAAAAACCCATCTGTACATCACCATCATCGAAGACAAAAAGTAGACAAAACCACAAAGATGGGGAAAAAACAGACCAAAAAAACTGGAAACTCTAAAAAACAGAGCACCTCTCCTCCTCTAAAGGAACGCAGTTCCTCACCAGCAACGGAACAAAGCTGGATGGAGGATGACTTTGATGAGTTGAGAGAAGAAGGCTTCAGACGATCAAACTACTCTGAGCTACGAGAGGAAATTCAAAACAATAGCAAAGAAGTTAAAAACTTTGAAAAAAAATTAGAAGAATGGATAACTAGAATAACCAATGGAGAGAAGGGCTTCAAGGAGATGATGGAGCTGAAAGCCAAGTTTCGAGAACTACGCGAAGAATGCAGAAGCCTCAGTAGCAGATGCGATCAACTGGAAGAAAGGGTATCGCTGATAGAAGATGAAATGAATGAAATGAAGAGAGAAGGGAAGTTTAGAGAAAAAAGAATAAAAAGAAATGAACAAAGCCTCCAAGAAATTTGGGACTATGTGAAAAGACCAAACCTACGTCTGATTGGTGTACCTGAAAATGATGGGGAGAATGGAACCAAGTTGGAAAACACTCTGCAAGATATTATCCAGGAGAACTTCCCCAATCTAGCAAGGCAGGCCAGCATTCAGATTCAGGAAATACAGAGAACGCCACAAAGATACTCCTTGAGAAGGGCAACTCCAAGACACATAATTGTCAGATTCACCAAAGTTGAAATGAAGGAAAAAATGTTAAGGGCAGCCAGAGAGAAAGGTCGGGTTACCCACAAAGGGAAGCCCATCAGACTAACAGCTGATCTCTCAGCAGAAACTCTACAAGCCAGAAGAGAGTGGGGGCCGATATTCAACATTCTTAAAGAAAAGAATTTTCAGACCAGAATTTCCTATCCCGCCAAACTAAGCTTCATAAGTGAAGGAGAAATAAAATACTTTACAGACAAGCAAACGCTGAGTGATTTTGTCACCACCAGGCCTGCCCTAAAAGAGCTCCTGAAGGAAGCACTAAACATGGAAAGGAACAACCGGTACCAGCCCCTGCAAAAACATGCCAAATTGTAAAGACCATCGAGGCTAGGAAGAAACTATAGCAACTAACGAGCAAAATAACCAACTAACATCATAATGACAGGATCAGATTCACACATAACAATATTCACGTTAAATGTAAATGGGCTAAATGCTCCAATCAAAAGACACAGACTGGCAAACTGGATAAGGAGTCAGGACCCATCAGTGTGCTGTATTCAGGAAACCCATCTCACGTGCAGAGACACACATAGACTCAAAATAAAGGGATGGAGGAAGATCTATCAAGCAACTGGAAAACAAAAAAAGGCAGGGGTTGCAATCCTAGTCTCTGATAAAATAGACTTTAAACCAACAAAGATCAAAAGAGACAAAGAAGGCCATTACATAATGGTAAAGGGATCAATTCAACAAGAAGAGCTAACTATCCTAAATATATATGGACCCAACACAGGAGCACCCAGATTCATAAAGCAAGTCCTCAGTGACCTACAAAGGGACTTAAACTCCCACACAATAATAATGGGAGATTTTAACACCCCACTGTCAGCATTAGACAGATCAACGAGACAGAAAGTTAACAAGGATATCCAGGAATTGAACTCAGCTCTACATAAAGTGGACCTAATAGACATCTACAGAACTCTCCACCCCAAATCAACAGAATATACATTTTTTTCAGCACCACACCACACCTATTCCAAAATTGACCACATAGTTGGAAGTAAAGCTCTTCTCAGCAAATGTAAAAGAACAGAGATTATAACAAACTGTCTCTCAGACCACAGTGCAATCAAACTAGAACTCAGGATTAAGAAACTCAGTCAAAACCGCTCAACTACATGGAAACTGAACAACCTGCTCCTGAATGACTATTGGGTACATAATGAAATGAAGGCAGAAATAAAGACGTTCTTTGAAACCAACGAGAACAAAGACACAACATACCAGAATCTCTGGGACACGTTCAAAGCAGTGTGTAGAGGGAAATTTATAGCACTAAATGCCCACAAGAGAAAGCAGGAAAGATCCAAAATTGACACCCTAACATCACAATTAAAAGAACTAGAAAAGCAAGAGCAAACACATTCAAAAGCTAGCAGAAGGCTAGAAATAACTAAAATCAGAGCAGAACTGAAGGAAATAGAGACACAAAAAACCCTTCAAAAAATTAATGAATCCAGGAGCTGGTTTTTTGAAAAGATCAACAAAATTGATGGACCGCTAGCAAGACTAATAAAGAAGAAAAGAGAGAAGAATCAAATAGATGCAATAAAAAACGAAAAAGGGGATATCACCACCGATCCCACAGAAATACAATCTACCATCAGAGAATACTACAAACACCTCTATGCAAATAAACTAGAAAATCTTAGAAGAAATGGATAAATTCCTCGACAAATACACCCTCCCAAGACTAAACCAGGAAGAAGTTGAATCTCTGAATAGACCAATAACAGGTTCTGAAATTGTGGCAATAATCAATAGCTTACCAACCAAAAAGAGTCCAGGACCTGATGGATTCACAGCTGAATTCTACCAGAGGTACAAGGAGGAACTGGTACCATTCCTTCTGAAACTATTCCAATCGATAGAAAAAGAGGGAATCCTCCCTAACACATTTTACGAAGCCAGCATCGTCCTGATACCAAAACCTGGCAGAGACTTAACCAAAAAAGAGAATTTCAGACCAATATCCTTGATGAACATTGATGCAAAAATCCTCAATAAAATACTGGCAAACCGAATCCAGCAGCACATCAAAAAGCTTATCCACCATGATCAAGTGGGCTTCATCCCTGGGATGCAAGGCTGGTTCAACATACGCAAATCAATAAATGTAATCCAACATATAAACAGAACCAAAGACAAAAACCACATGATTATCTCAATAGATGCAGAAAACGCCTTTGACAAAATTCAACAACCCTTCATGGTAAAAACTCTCAATAAATTAGGTATTGATGGGACGTATCTCAAAATAATAAGAGCTATCTACGACAAACCCACAGCCAATATTGTACTGAATGGGCAAAAACTGGAAGCATTCCCTCTGAAAACTGGCACAAGACAGGGATGCCATCTCTCACCGCTCCTATTCAACATAGTGCTGGAAGTTCTGGCCAGAGCAATCAGGCAGGAGAAGGAAATAAAGGGTATTCAATTAGGAAAAGAGGAAGTCAAATTGTCCCTGTTTGCAGATGACATGATTGTATATCTAGAAAACCCCATTGTCTCAGCCCAAAATCTCCTTAAGCTGATTAGCAACTTCAGCAAAGTCTCAGGATACAAAATTAATGTACAAAAATCACAAGCATTCTTGTACACCAATAACAGACAAACAGAGAGCCAAATCATGAGTGAACTCCCATTCACAATTGCTTCAAAGAGAATAAAATACCTAGGAATCCAACTTACAAGGGATGTGAAGGACCTCTTCAAGGAGAACTACAAACCACTGCTCAATGAAATAAAAGAGGATACAAACAAATGGAAGAACATTCCATGCTCATGGGTTGGAAGAATCAATATCGTGAAAATGGCCATACTGCCCAAGGTAATTTATAGATTCAATGCCATCCCCATCAAGCTACCAATGACTTTCTTCACAGAATTGGAAAAAACTACTTTAAAGTTCATATGGAACCAAAAAAGAGCCCGCATCGCCAAGTCAATCCTAAGCCAAAAGAACAAAGCTGGAGGCATCACGCTACCTGACTTTAAACTATACTACAAGGCTACAGTAACCAAAACAGCATGGTACTGGTACCACAACAGAGACATAGATCAATGGAACAGAACAGAGCCCTCAGAAATGATGCCGCATAGCTACAACTATCTGATCTTTGACAAACCTGACAAAAACAAGAAATGGGGAAAGGATTCCCTATTTAATAAATGGTGCTGGGAAAACTGGCTAGCCATATGTAGAAAGCTGCAACTGGATCCCTTCCTTACACCTTATACAAAAATTAATTCAAGATGGATTAAAGACTTATATGTTAGACCTAAAACCATTAAAATCCTACAAGAAAACCTAGGCAATACCATTCAGGTCATAGGCGTGGGCAAGGACTTCATGTCTAAAACACCAAAAGCAATGGCAACAAAAGCCAAAATCGACAAATGGGATCTCATTAAACTAAAGAGCTTCTGCACAGCAAAAGAAACTATCATCAGAGTGAACAGGCAACCTACACAATGGGAGAAAATTTTTGCAACCTACTCATCTGACAAAGGGCTAATATCCAGAATCTACAATGAACTCAAACAAATTTACAAGAAAAAAACAAACAACCCCATCAAAAAGTGGGCAGAGGACGTGAACAGACACTTCTCAAAAGAAGACATTTATGCAGCCAAAAAACACATGAAGAAATGCTCCTCATCACTGGCCATCAGAGAAATGCAAATCAAAACCACAGTGAGATACCATCTCACACCAGTTAGAATGGCCATCATTAAAAAATCAGGAAACAACAGGTGCTGGAGAGGATGTGGAGAAATAGGAACACTTTTACACTGTTGGTGGGACTGTAAACTAGTTCAACCATTGTGGAAGTCAGTGTGGCGATTCCTCAGGGATCTCGAACTAGAAATACCATTTGACCCAGCCATCCCATTACTGGGTATATACCCAAAGGACTATAAATCATGCTGCTATAAAGACACATGCACACGTATGTTTATTGCGGCACTATTCACAATAGCAAAGAGTTGGAACCAACCCAAATGTCCAACAACGATAGACTGGATTAAGAAAATGTGGCACATATACACCATGGAATACTATGCAGCCATAAAAAATGATGAGTTCGTGTCCTTTGTAGGGACATGGATGAAACTGGAAAACATCATTCTCAGTAAACTATCGCAAGGACAAAAAACCAAACACCGCATGTTCTCACTCATAGGTGGGAATTGAACAATGAGAACTCATGGACACAGGAAGGGGAACATCACACTTCGGGGACTGTTGTGGGGTGGGGGGAGGGGGGAGGGACAGCATTAGGAGATACACCTAATGCTAAATGACGAGTTAATGGGTGCAGGAAATCAACATGGCACATGGATACATATGTAACAAAACTGCACATTGTGCACATGTACCCTAAAACCCTAAAGTATAATAAAAAAAAAAAAAAATACGATGTCACAGTAGATACAAGTTAAAATAAAATAAAACTTGTGTCTACTGTGTAAACTTTTATCTACAATAAAATTTGTATCACCTAAAAATAAAGTTTTAAAAAGGAACAATTTTTGCTAGTTGAGGTTCTTAATAAAATCAGGAATACTTGAAAAGTTCTTAAAAATCTATTACTAATTATACACATACACACGTATACATATGTTCCATTTATTTTCATTGGCTTCCTGGAATGAACTCTGGATCACACCACGATTTTTAAAATTGTCACTCAGCAGTCAGGATGATTCTTGTTCATGAAACCTGAAAACTTCTTGTATGTAAGCAGCAATCCAAGAAGTTCATTTTTGGTTATTCACAGTCATTTCCAGTATGTTAAGCAGTACTGACTTCAGTCCTTTAAGAAAACAGCCAGGCAGTAGTTGAGGAAGGTAAACTTAAGACTCAGAAATTCCGAAAACAGAATTCCTATCAAAACGTTAGAACTCGCGCAGGGTCAGGAAACAGCTGTTTTTAGTTAGAATTTGCATGCAACTTTAATCTTTTATCAAATATAATCCGGTTGCCTTAAGATTTTTTTCTTGCAGCTGAGAATGACATCACTGTGTTCAGTTCCGTTGTCTTTCCCACCCCCAACTTTCCTTCCCTTTCAGCAGCACATTTTAGCATGTCTTCACCGAGACAACAGCAAAGAGGGGAGAGGAAAAATGAGTGACCAATGCCTCAAGAAACACAACAATAAAAGGTAGATTTTTATTTTACTTATTATTCTATCAAAAGTCCTTGTTAACAAAGGCACATGCTTATTTATCCAGGCTTTCCCTATTTCTGAGCAATTTTTCTGGTACCAAAGATGTTTTAATTGATGGTTTCCCAAATTCTAAAAAATAAAATTTTAGGCCGGGCGCGGTGGCTCACGCTTGTAATCCCAGCACTTTGGGAGGCCAAGGCGGGCGAATCACGAGGTCAGGAGATCGAGACCACAGTGAAACCCCATCTCTACTAAAAAATACAAAAAATTAGCCGGGCGTGGTGGCGGGCGCCTGTAGTCCCAGCTACTCGGGGAGGCTGAGGCAGAAGAATGGCGTGAACCTGGGAGGCGGAGCTTGCAGTGAGCCAAGATTGCGCCACTGCACTCCAGCCTGGGTGACAGAGCAAGATTCCGTCTCAAAAAAATTAAAATAAATAAATAAAATAAAATAAAATTTTAAAACCTAGCCAGGAACAAGAAAGTTTCTCATTTATTATTCAAATCATTTGTATAGATACATCATCTGTGCATTTATGAAAAATTACAATTAGAAAAGAATCATGAAAAACATTACTAAAAAGCAGCTTGTTGGGTGGTTAGGCCCTATGAACAGCTCCCTAGCTTCCTCCTTTCCCACCTGCCTACTCATCTACTCTCCTTCCTTCCTCCCTCCCTCCCCACCACCCCCAACTTTCCCAAAACAATCCAGTATTAAAAGCACCTTTGAAAGCAGCCCTGTTAACAAAAGATGGCAACCAGGAGGCTTAGTAGTAATGCAGCAAGGACCAATTTATACTGCTGTATGGTCGGAAGACAGAAGGGGCTGAGGAACAGAAGAGAAGACAGTAAGCTTGATAAGGCAGGCAGGGGAGGTGTCTGGCTTACTTCTCATCACATCCAGCATCTCACCTAACAGGACAACTCGATACATATTTCTTACATCAATGAATGGAGGAAAGGCAAAGAAAGGGACGAAGAGAAGGGACGGGATAAGGCTAAAAGAGTTAGGGGAGAACCCGGGTCTTGTGGCTCATGGTCCAAGGAATAATATTACTGTTTCTACTCATCTACTGCTGATTTACAATATTTGTTAGAACAGTGTTTTGAGAGCAGAATATTAAGACAAAAGAAAAGTGAATATCAATTATATACAAAAAGGATAAAACACAAAAATAAATCCCATTCTTTACGTTTATTTGTCAGTTAATCCAACAGGCCAGATAAATAAGCACATATACACATCCCAGAAATTCCCAACTCTGGAACATCACTCCATAAATGCTTTCCCAATTAGTTCTTATTTATGATAACAGAAAAAAGCGCTACCATCCAGATGTTGAGATCTACAAATAATCTGCTTTATACATTTAAAGAAAAGCCATACTTCACAACCATAATTTGGAGCAGAATTTAGGGCATTCAATAAATGCGTAATTAGCAGCCACAAGACACTGCCCCCAGTTTACTGTTTTTTGCCCCAGTTGTTACACAGGTTGGAACCTATTATATAACTTGTAAACACTCTACCACAAGTAATCTGTGTTTGACCCTAATTACAACAGTTCATTTATATCAGCCAATTAAGAGATAAATCAGGAAAGACAGAAAATAGAATGTAGGATCTGATACAGATTTTTTAAGTTGGTAGGAAAAATAAGTATCAGCTAATAAAAGGAGAAACAAGGTATTAAACCAGATTTTATCAGTTAGCTTTGCTGCAGTAACAACACAACCCTCAAATCTCAGTGGCATACATCACACGTGTATTTCCCAGTCACATTACATGTTAGCTCTGGGTTAGCTATGGCTGCCCTCAAAGCTGTGGCTTTTGCCCTGAGTGTCTTCTCACCCAGAATCCAATCCAGAAGAACAGATCATATGTGGGACATGCTATTCTCAAGGCACAAGGCAGAAGCAAAAGGGATGACAGAAACCTGCTACACCTCCTAAAGCTTCCGCTCAGGGCCAGGCGCAGTGATTCACACCCATAATCCTAGCACTTTGGGAGGCTGAGGCCAGTGGATCAGTTAAGGCCAGAAGTTCGAGACCAGCCTGGCCAACATGGCAAAATCTCGTCTCTACTAAGAATACAAAAAATTAGCCAGGCATGGTGGCGCACATCTGTAATCCCAGCTACTCGGGAGGCTGAGGCACAAGAGTCACTGGAATCAGGGAGATGGAGGTTGCACTGAGCCGAGATCATGCCACAGCACTCCAGCCTGGGCGACAGGGCAAGACTCCGGTCTCAAAACAAAACAAAACAAAACAAACAAAGCTCCTGTTCAGGACTGGTATACTTCCACTCATACTCCATTAGCCAAGTCTTAAAATCAAGTCTGACTATGAGACAGGGAGACACAACAAATCAAATCACACTGCAACAGACAGGGAAGTATCATCAATCTTCTCAAAGAGAAAGAAGCAAAGGGTTGAGAATAATATATCACTCCTATAGGTCTTCTAGTTTCCATGCCAAATGCTGTTTTACCTGCTATTGTTAAGTCTAGACAAAAGATCCACAACTGTTAAGGGAATGAAAACATAAAAAACCCAGGCCCAAAAAGATTCCAGAAAGAGTCAGACACAAACTCACCTCCCTTTACCTACATTATCATTTTCAATCTGTCTGCTGCAACAGAACGCAGCCCCGGGACCTGCAGACAGCTAACTGGAAGTGAAGGCTTGCACTCTCTGTAATACAGAGGAGGGAACTGGAGGGTGTGTTTTTTGTTTGTTTGTTGTTTTTCTAGGTTCTGGGCAAGTATCTGGAGACAAGCCTCTTTGAACCCTAGAACAAGGACCATCAACTAACGGTTCTAAGAAAAGCCTGGCCCACAGAGATCTGATGACCCTTGCGTGGGGAACAGGGAAGGCAAAACATCTACATCTCCTTGAATCATTACAAGCCAAAATCAGACCTGGGCCTTAATAAGCTGACCAAGAAAACACGACAACACATAAAGAGGCTGAGCATCCAGAAAGACAGGGGTCAAGATGAAGGGAATAAATCCCAAACCAAATAGAGTTGCTTGGAGAGATGAAGGCCAATATGAGTCAGAAAAATTAAGGGACACTGGGGAGATTTAACTACAGCAGAGAGAAGCTTTCCCACATCTAAAAACATGATTTTCCAAATAAACCATATAGTATATTAAATGAAGGAAAGAATGGTTCATGACGAAGATCCAAGTTTGTGGTCTGCAAGGTCAAATGGAAAAAACAGCTCAAACCAACAAAATAGAAAAGACGACAGAAAAGATAAGAGACTTGGAGGACAGATCTAATAAGATGAACAGCAGTACCAGCTGAAGAAAGATGAATAGACAGAGGAGAGGCAGTAATAAAGCAGAAGAAAATTTGCTTGGGCCAAAAAAAGACCTTGGCCTGCAGATTAAAAGAGCTCATGTTATTCTACACACAGATCTTGACACATCCTACTAAATTCCTGACTCTATGAGAAAATATTTTTACAAGCTTACAGGTAGGTAGAACATAGTACTTCGGGAAACAAAAATCAGAGGCATCAGACTTCTCACTCGCAACAATGGAAGCCATAGCAATGGCTCTAGCAAACTACTGAGAGAAAAGTAGCAATCCCTAAACATAACACCTGTCACTTGTCCTAAAAAAAATGTATGTATGGATACTCAGAAAATACACCACCCACATATGTCATACAGAAAAACACCTAAGAAAGATCTCTGATTGAGGAACAAATGAATTAGAGACCTCTGGGGAAGGACAGGAGAGACAAGCAGCAGGAAGTAAACCCTGTCTGTGCCTGCACCTGCTTTCTCTATAGATACACAGTTTCATGTATCTTTATCTGTTCCACTAGATAGATAATAAAGTTCAAGCACTGGCTGGGCACAGTGGCTCATGCCTGTAATCCTAGCACTTTGGGAGGCCAAGGCAGGCAGATGGCTTGAGTTCAGGAGTTCAAGACGAGCCTGGGAAACACGGTGAGACCTCATCTGAAAAAAAATAAAAAAAGAAAATCCAAGTGCTGCCAAATTACACTTGTAAGTCTAATTCTAGAAAATCATAAATTGTAAGGCACATCTCAATTCCAGAGGTGCTAAAATGCAAAAAAAAAAAAAAGTGCATTAGTTTTATGAAATATGGTAGTTATATATATTTAATCTAAATTAGTAATATTAATTGTTATGGCAACATGTAATAAATTCTAAATAAGAATACTTGAAACAAAACAGATGTACGGCAAAGTATTATCTGCTAAGGACTGAACTGAAAGTATGAAACTGTCTCAGGAATATCAAAGCATTGGAAGAAGGGCTAAACACAGTAGGGGTAGGCACATGCTAAACTTCTTGGCTGGAGGCAGGGCATGGTGGCTCACGCCTGTAATCTCAGCACTTTGGGAGGCAGAGGAGGGTGGATAACCTGAGGTCAGGAGTTCAAGACCAGCCTGGCCAACATGGCAAAACCCCATCTCTACCAAAAATACAAAAATTAGCCAGGCTAATTTTTGGTGTCACGCACCTGTAATCCCAGCTACTCAAGAGCCTGAGGCAGGAGAATTGCTTGGACCTGGGAGGTGGGGGCTGCAGTGAGCCAAGATCGTGCCACTGCACTCCAGCCTGGGCAACACAGCAAGACTCTGTCTCAAAAAAAAAAAAAAAAAAAAAACTTCTTGGCTGGGCGTGGGGAAAGCAGAACAAGAGGAAAGTGAAAATATTCCAAAGTTATCACCTTACTGAGGAGGGATGTAAGCAGGAGACAGAAGTTATTATAGCAAAGACAAGTTGATGGGGAAAGTCACATGTTTTATTTTTAAATAATGGCATATAAACGTTTCTGAGTACAGGGAAAGAAAAGGTCACCATTAATGGAATGGAAATATACAGTAGAATTTCCAAAGTAACAAGAAATTTTTTAAAAAAGAAACCAAAAATAAATTGATCAAACCAGCAAAAACCAGATACAAGAAACTGCAAGTTAAAATATGCAGCAAAGAAAGCAAGAAAAAACTATATGACACATGAAGAAAGTAAATTATTCCATTAAAAGACCTATCTACATTCTGTTTAAAAAAAAACACACATAAAACAAAATAAAGAAATGTTGGAAATAAAAGGATAGGCATGGAAATGAGATTTAAAAGGTTAAAATGACTAAGTGGGATTTTTTAAAGGGTATTAAGTAATGACAAAAGCCATGCTTTATGAAAACAGTGTATCACAAACCAATACTCAAACTAAAATACAGCAGTTAAATACAAATTCAAACTACACAGGGATGTCTACTGTTTGCAGTATCAATCAACATTCCTTAAGAGTACTGGTGAATACAGTAAAAGAAAAAATAACTTGGTGGAAACACGGGAAAAGGAAGGGAGGAAGGGAGAAAGAAAAAACTTTTCTTACTCTCATACAATTACTTTTGCCCTAGAAAACCCAGAAGTTTAGATACAGCATAGTACCAGAGTTATATATAGATATATAAACTAAACAATAATTAATAAGCACTTTAAATAAGGCTCTCTTAAAAGAATAGATATTGTTTCCATATACATTAATAATATCTAAATTATATTAATAATAAATCTAAGGTTTTAAAAAATGACTGAGATACACAAACTCTCACAAATCACTACCCAAGAAAAGAAGTAACCAAGATTTTCCCACAGATTCTGTTCTTGAATGACAAACAGCTATAGGCTAGTAGTTTATCTTGGATGTGACTCCTTGCAAATGAGTTTTGTTCTTCCAGTATCAGAAGAATTTTCTTATAAGAAAGTTTCATATTTGAGGAAGTGTTGCTTAAAAAATTTATAGACAGAATCATCCATGGCATTCATTTAACTTTTTGAATGGGCAAAAGTTTGTGTGGATGTTTCAGCAGTTTACAAACTTTGTGTATTCTGTCAAAAAAAAAATGCCTACCCACTCCCCCCACCCCACCCACTATATGTCTATTTATTTAAGGATCACTTATATAGATACTATCATTGTTAGCTAACATCTCAAGGCACAAGTTAGGATAAAGCACACTGCCTACAACAGAGGTAGAATACACAGAAACATATAGATGCAGATATGAACAGACATACATGAAATATATTTTATATATATCCTACTCCTGTTGTACACCAACATTTAACACACACACACATATATGTAACATATACAACATTTAAATAATCCTGATAACTGTGCAAAATGCTGGCTGACCTGTTGTCACATCTCATTGGAACATCAGTGTTTTTCCCTGTCTACTCAACGTTTCCATTAGGTTGTCTAATAGACATGTTAAACTAAACATGTCCAAACTCAACTTCTAATCTTCCTCCCAAACCTGCTCTACCTACACTTTCTCCATCTTAAAGATGACTACATAGGCCTAGTTGTATAGGCCAAACCAGACCCTGGAGTCACTTTTGACAGCTCGCTCTCTCACACAAACTGCATCCTATCTGCCAGGCTAACTTACTGGAAGCTCCTGATGTCAAGAGTGTACTGAAAAATGAGCAGAAAGCATAAAGGTAAGGACAGGGTGAGAGTAGGGTGTCCTAATGAATCAAAGTCCCTAGAACAGCATCTGGCACACAGGAGGTTCTCTGTAATTATTTACTGAAGGAATAGATCCCTACAAAAAACACAGTAAAACAGTTATAAAGATCAATACCATAGCTTTTAAATCTAGAAGTTAATTTATAATCTCTACCTACATCAGTATTGAAATGCATTGGGGAAACCGATGCCTATAATCCCAGCACATTGGGAGTTTGCGGCAGGAGGATGGATTGAGGCCAGGAGTTCGAGGTAACAGTGATGGAGTAAGGCTCTAGCTCATAAATAAACAAATAAGTAACAATGAATAAAGTAGGAAGAAAAAAACTAGAACAATCTGTCACAAAATACTAACGGTCTTTTAGTGTCTTTCTTCTTTAATTTTCGTACATTTAAAAATGTAATAAATATCCAATTCCTTTATAATAGAAAAATTTCTTTTAAAACTCTAATAGAAACTGATCTCAACATTGTCTAACACTTACATTCATTCTTGGGGGTAAGGAAATAGGGAAAAAAAGGGAGAACTAATTAAAAGCACACTGATCACAATGTTTTTCATTATTAAGCAGGCACACACTCCAACTTGCTCCTGGGGTAAACAATCCTTTGCTTTTCCAATTCAGTACCACTTACATGCATAAAATTTAAATGACTTTCTAAACGTGTTTGGTTAACAGAAGGATACAGAATTTTAAGAAAATGAAGAGGTCCTTAAGTATGACACATTAAAAAGAAATTTACAGAGAGACTCCAAGAGGACAGAAATAAAAATTATGGTATGCATGCAAATTAAATATGAAAATGGAAAATCTTCTGCAGAGAACTTTACAGTAAGCTATTATTTTAATGAAAGGGCCACCGACTTAATATGAAATTCCAATGCAAAAACCAAAAAAGTCACATCTCCATATTTCACGTCTTTAAAATCAAAGTAAGAATAATAATGGCAAACCCTTAGTGATCACAATGTGCCAGGTGCTGTCTGAAGCACTTTACATACTTCACAAATACGTCATAATACATAACTAATTCTAATGAAACTTTTAAAAAGCTAGGTGGCACATATTTTGGATTTTTAAAAAGGTTGGCCTGGAGAAAATAATACTGTAAATCACCTGCTCATAGGTTAATTTTTCCTTAAAGATATGTTCTCCTAATCCAGTAAGGAAATATTAACTTTCTTAAAACACTTTAAATGGTGCCATTTAGACAACAAATAGAAAATTAAGGGCATAAGTCTAAATGCAAGTAATATTATTAAAAGAAAATCTTATAAAGAGAAACTAAGTATTTTACTAACTAGGAAATGTACAAGACACACAAGCTTTATTGATTAAAGAATGTATAATACTTCTATAAAGATGCCTAAGTTATTTCTTGAATGCTGAGAGACTTTGAAGATCTTTTAATGTAGGTGACTTTAGCAGCTGTCGATGAATGGAGGTACTGTTAAATAGGAAACAGAAGTGGATCAGCTGACAGACCTTTTAGAGTCCTATCTTCAAAGGAAAGACGATGAAAATAAACCATTTAAAAATATGTGAGCTGATGAGGAAATCTAGAGTCCACAGCTGATCTCCTATTTATTAGTAGGTAATGTGTTAGGACCACATGCTCTGAATTTATGACTATGAAGGTCTAACACTGATTCAGGTGAGGAGTGCCTCACAGAATCAGCTTTCATATTAAATCAAGTTATATGGGGAAAATAGTTGAAGTCTAACTATAAAGAAACACCTTCCGTATGAAATAACCTGTTCTTTGAATTTGCATCTTAATAGGACTTTTATTCTCTTTTCATATCATTACAAAAGAATGCATCATCATCACAATACTAAACAAAACACAAAACAATCTGCACAACTTTTTTTTAAGGGAAAGATGTGTGTATTGTTTATTACAATGAACGATTCTGACCACCAACAACCAATGGCAGGAGGGAGGGAATAACACTGAGACCATAAAACCACCTTGCTTCTTAACAAACTTTCCTCCTTCACTTTAACATGTTTGAGGATTCTTCCCCAACCCTATTAATTCCATATCATGATGGTTACAAATTTTCCAACTCTGCCACTCCTTTCACAGCATTATTTTTTGTATCTTCATTAAAGTGGCCAAAAAAAAAAAATCCCCTACTCGTAATAATAAAATAATGTTGGAAACGGACATTAAAACACAGGATAAGTGAAAAATAGATCTGTCCTAAGACTCAAAGGACTATAAATTTAGGAAGTACACAAAAAATTAAAAATTAAACTCAATTTGATACATTAAATATGTGTAGCTTTTTGTATGTCAATCATAGAAAAAGTGGTTTTAAAACAGATGATCCAACCCATACTACCAACTGATAAACAAAAAAAAGCAAATGAATCATGAAAAAATCATCCTTTTTGAATTAATCCTTTCAGTGAAGAATACTAACAATTATTTGCATTGCAACAAATACAGTTCCCTAAAGATAACAGATGAATTATTTTATATGTACATTTCATTTTTATTTTTAGAGAACTGGTTGATAAATATATTTTAATTTCAAGGTATTATACACTTATGAGTGGGAAGCAACCTTAAACATTTTTAACAGCAGAAATATATAAAACAATTATAAGTGGAAATAATACAGACAAAGTGCCTTGTGTTTGTATCCTGGAGTCAAACCACAGAAATCTTAGGTTACTAAGAAAACTTTGAAAAACATTATTTTGAATATTAAAAATCATGCATTTTGGGGAGGGAGAGAATTAACGGCCTTTCTTTCCCTTAAAATACTTTACAATTTATGAAATATACAACTGGAATGGAGCAACTCCTAAAATAATCAGTACTGTGAGGAGGGAAATTGAGCACAGACACAAACTACTGCTTCTTCACTCAACCTGTTCCCAATGCTCAGCTGAAGAAGTTCCCACCTAAAAGAGCAGAAGTCATTCTATTTTAGACGGGTAGTGTGAAAGACTTTTTCTACGTATTAACTAGAATTAAATGGTAATTTGTAAAACGCTTTTCCATTTTTAAACATGAGAGTCTCTATCTGAAACCACAAAGCAGCAGGTACTGCCAGGGTCTTAGGCTAACATCTGCAACCCACCAGTCTGCATGGCCTATAAGTGGGTGTGGAGAGAACCAGAGTTCACCTGTCAGCAGCACCACAGACTCGACTGTCTGGGCTTTCTGCCATTAATTACCAGAGATGTGCCCTTTTTCTTGGTATTCTTTTTCCGCTGGAGGCTTCTGAAGGTCTTGTTCCTATGAACACATTTCAGGCTCAACATACTGTCTGCAAGGTGTGGGGGTGGAAAATTGGAGGCAGGAAGCAAGAGGCGTGCGTGCACTCACTCTCCCTTCCTGCTTCTCGGGAACCCAGGCTTGTCCAGCATGAAACTGGAGGTGAACCAACCATCCGTGTCTGCAGGGAGACTTCTCCCATGGACCACACGCCACTTGACACCACTCTTGCGGAGATTCCATTCACTGCCTCGGGCATCCCTGCCCTGGCTGCAATTCTGGCCCAGGAGGCCAGCGAAGCCTCTGGGGCAGAAGTTGTCACCACAACCGTATTAACTCCTTCAAGGAGAGCAGCAGACTCTACCAGGGCAGGCAACCCCTCCTCAGGAAGAAGAGCGACTCTGGGAGGATGCATCTCCTCAGAACTTTGCAGGGACATCTCCCCCTTTTCCACCTTTGATTTTTTTCATAATGTCTTCCAGATTCTGGCCTCTTTTTCCCGTGCTAGGAATATCCTTTTGATTTGGGTAGGCAAAAGAACACAGGCCCTTATGTGCATCTAATTTCTGGTCTCTGTGCTCAGCTTTAATTGGTGGCACCAGGCCCACAGAATGTACCTGGGAATCTGATTGACACTGGTACATTAGAGGGAATGGAGGAATTGGTATCGTCTTCTGAGGTTCTGGGTTGTCACTGCACTCTGCCTTCTTTGGACAGAGCATTTGGTCACCTTTGACAGATCTCTTTCATTTGGTCCCCTTCACTGATGTTCCTGGCAAAAAAATTGTGCTTGGTGCAACATTTCTTTCTAATTAAAACATACTAAATATAAACAAGGAATGACCAAATACTCTAAGAGCATAAAATACACTTTCAAAGCATATTAATTCTGAATAAAACACAGTACATTTACTGATAGAGATCAAGGCACATATCTGTATTATGTGTATTTTTCAGTTTGACACAAAATCAAAATATAACTGTATAAATACTTGATTTCCCAAAAAATTTTGTTACCTGTTAATTTCTCTCTCTCTTTCTCTCTCTCTCTCTCCTTCAAGAGTCTCGTTATGTTTTGGGCTCAAACTCCTGGGCTCAAGTAATCCTCTTACTCCAGCCTCCTGAGTAGGTGGGGCAACAGGTGCACCAACACACCCAGCAAAACCTTTCTTTCTTGATGACTAAATCATTACTTACCTTTCCATTATTAACTTAGATAAGAAAGAAATGAATGGATGGAAAGGACAGTCATAACAGAATGAACCAAAAAAACCTAAGAGCTCTTTAAAGAGTATAAATTTTTTATGGAAAGTACGTAAGTAAAACAATGTGAAAGTTAAAAGAAAACCTTAGTTTAATTCAATCCCCACTAACACCACAAATATTAACCGAAGGCCCATAAGGGCCCAATGCTAAGGTAGACTTCAGAGATACAAAATGATTAAAACAAGGTATTTGGCCTCATACAGACTACAATCTAAAGGAATCTCTTTTTTACATTTTTAAAGAATAACATGTTTCTCTACTAAATAGAAGTTCATGCCTTCATATCCCCATGACTATAACAGTGCCTGGCCCACTGTGGGCACTTAATAAGAAATTGCTGAAACAGTTGAAATGAATTACAGCATAGCTTGAAATGGCACTAAAAGTTCAACAGCACTTAAGTAGATGCTGGCTGCCCTTCCTCTCCTAAAGGTTGATCCTTCTCAAACTCCAAAGCTGAGAAAATCATCAGATGTATGCTGAAGTTCTGTGGACTCCACCCTCACCTCCAGGCCCCACCCACAGCTGCAGAAGCAACTCAACAGAAGATTCTGAAACCAGTTCTGTGGTGCCCAAGGAAAAGTCAAAGCCCATGTGAGCTGGAGAGGGACACAGGTATGGTGGTGCTATTTAGGAAAAGACCAGTCAGGAGGTTCCTGCCACAGAGTGTGAGAGCATGGGAGATGGGAGTCTGACCTAGGTTAGTAGGAGTAGGATTTGGAGATAGGAACCAGCACAAGACGCATTTTAGAAAAACAGCTGGTAGAGCTTTGGCAATTCAATGTGAGGGCTAAAAGAGAAGTCAAAGATGAGAAGAGCAGTGTACACTGGTACAGGGAAGGATAGGGAGTCTGATATTTGAGCTACAGTTTGCTTTTCCTATTAATAGGATCTGTGACCTTGATTTTTTTTTTTTTTTGGGGGGGGACAGAATTTCACTCCGTCTCATAGGCTTCCATAGGCTGAAGCCACAACCCCCAAAGCCTATCCTTCTCCTGGGTTCCCGAGCTCAGTCAGTGTGGTCACTACACATCCAGATGGTTGTGTCAGAAATCTGTGGATCCTTCTTGGCACCTCCTTTCTCTTCACCAGCTAGCAGCCAATCCTATCTTATGAATTTGCTCTCCTAAATATTTCTTCAATCTATTTCTCCCCAGTGTACTCCTAGTCCAAGCTACTATTACTTTTCACCTGGACAACTGCAACTCCCCAACTCATCTCTGTTCAACCTCTTTTTACTCCCCCACCATGATCCATTCTCCAGAGGAGCCAGAGGCAACATTAAGAAAACAGACCAAACTGATCACCTGGAGTTTCACCAGGCTGGAATACAATAGTGCGATCTCGGCTCACTGCAACCTCCACTTCCCACGTTCAAGCGATTCTCCTGCCTCAGCCTCCCGAGTAGCTGGGATTACAGGCATGCGCCACCATGCCTGGCTAATTTTTTTGTTTTTAGTAGAGATGGGGTTTCACCATTTTAGACTGGTCTCAAACTCCTGACCTCAGGTGATCCACCCACCTTGGCCTCCCCAAGTGCTCGGATTACAGGCACGTACCACTGTGCCCAGCTGACCTTGATATCTTTATTTCCTTATCTACAAAGGAAAGTTATTAGACACCAAGATTTCTCAAGTCCCTTCCAAACTTAACGTTTTACCATTCTAAGGTTCCAAAGGCTTTAAGTTTCGTTGGCTGTGAGAACCATGTATAAGGCACTGACGGGACGTTCAGAGGTGTGATACTGAAATAAAGAAGATTTCACATTGTTGTGGGACCACAGATGCTTAAAAAATGATTTTGACTACAGATTATTATTTTAGTTTAACTGTTTTCTGGACTGCAACACAGTGAGTGGAAAGAGCAAAAGCTATGAAGCCAAACAGATTCTCGGTAGAATCCAGATCTGCCAAATGACCTTGGGCAGGCTACTCAATACTCCTTAAGTCTCAGTACTTAATCCATGAAAGAGAGGCACTAACTGGGAAAATAAGAGACAAGAAAGAGCTGGGACTCATGTTCACTGGCAGCTTCTCTTGAGATGGTTCTGCAGAGTCCCTTATTTTAAGGATTTTATCTTCTCACCTTCCTTCACTGCTGCTGTCATGTAAGAGACTTTCAAATTTTAAGAAGAAAATGATTTATTAGCATAATCTGTGGTGGTTGAAGATTTCTGTTTATTGAACATTCCAACAAAAATGTTAAGACTCACAAAGCTGCTGAACCCAAACAGGTTTTTTGTTTGTTTTCTCCCATTTCCATCTGATATTTCTCCAACCCAGACAGGTCCTCTAGCTCCTAATCCGTATGTTCCAATCTCCACTCAGTATCTCCACTTAGCTATTTCACAGGCACTCTGTGTTCTGCAATCTAGCCCATAGGCTGAAGCCCCAATCCCCAAAGCCTATCCTTCTCCTGGGTTCCCGAGCTCAGTCAATGTGGTCACTATGCATCCAGGTGGCTGTGTCACAAATCTGTGGATCCTTCTTGGCACCTCATTTCTCTTCACCAGCTAGCAGCCAATCCTATCTTGTGAATTTGCTCTCCTAAGTATTTCTTCAATCTATTTCTCCCCAGTGTACGTACTCCTAGTCCAAGCTACTATTACATTTCACCTGGACAACTGCAACTCCCCGACTCATCTCTGTTCAACCTCTTTTTACTCCCCTACCATGATCCATTCTCTAGAGGAGCCAGAGGCAACATTAAGAAAACAGACCAAACTGATCACCTTCTGTTTATAAAACCTTCAGTGATTTTCTGTTGCATTTAGGATGAAGGAAAATGTCCTTTCATGGTCTTCGAGGCCCTGCATGCACTGGCTCATTTCCAGCCACTGGGCCCTCCTTGGTGCTTTCTGCTACACTGGCCTTATTCCCGGGGCCTTCTTACAGATGATTCCTCTGCCTGGGCTGCTGGGCCTTCCCTGCACCCCCTTATCACCTAATTAGTTACTGTTCATAAATCAGAACTCAGACCCAACAGCACACCCTCAGGAAAATGGCATGAACTGGTCCAGACTAGATCAGGTGTCCAAGTCAGACATTCTCATAGCACCTATAAAGCACTCATTACATTCTAATTAAACAATGTTGGTTTCATTTACCAGACTGTGAACTAGGCAAGAGGCAAAGGCAAGGCCCACAATCATCTTCTTAACAGATGTTTCCCCTATGCATAGTACCTGGTACATATGAAAGATTGAATATGCATTTGTAAATGAATCCATGAGCTAATCACCTATCCATCCATCAATCAATCTACAAAACCTCATTAAGCTACTATATAAACAAGATAGGTGTGCATCATGTGCAACACTCCACCTTTCTTTAATTTTTATTTGATTTTTATTCTGGCTATCTTTTATTTTTCACTGAATATATGCCTTATGTCTCCCATAAACTGAAGCTGCATGAATGCTTCTGAGGGAAACGCTTGTACTAGAATTGTGGAAACATTGAAGGAGACCAAGATAAGGCAAGGGTTAAGTCAATCCTCCAACATAAAGAAAAATCCAATCTGAATTTCTCTCAGAAGGACCCTCTCCACCCCCTAATAAGATGATATATAAGCCCAAAATTCGAACTGCCTATTTGAGTCACATTTATTTGTGAATTCCTGGGTACATATATACACCATCAAATCTATTTTTTCTCTTGCTACTCTGTCTTTTGTCGCTATAATTTGTAGGCCCCCAATTACCAAATATGAGAGTAAAGAAAAAACATTTTTTCCTTCTCCCAAAAGACAGAGAATATAAGGCAAAAGAAAAAAAAAAAAAAACAACTGTGCTTATAAAAGAACTTTAATAATGAAACCACCTTTGCAAAAATTACGACAGTGAGAAAAATCTGGCCTAACCAACTCCATCTTGCTTCTAACCTCCTAAGCTGCCCTTGTTCATTCCTGGGTGTAGGCCAAACTAACTTTGGGAGGAATTTAGTTCAGAGTTTAACTTTGAAATAAAGATGTTAACAGCCCCTCCCTGAAACAAACTCCCTCCTTGCTTAGGGACCAGATCCCCTTTGTAAAACTAACAAATAAGCCGCATGATTAGAAATTATGGCTCAGGAATCATACAGCCAGAGGCCACAAGATTCCCAACCTCCCTAATTGCTCCCATGGATAACATTATTATTGTAAGACCTACGACTGGTGTTCGAGGTATTTTTCAGACTCTGCATTCTGATAGACCAGCTGGCATCACTCAGACCAATAAAATCTGGCTCAACTAGTTTTGCAATCCCACTCAGGAACAGAAGACAACAAGAAAACCAGCTTCAATCCACTAGGATTACATCCCTCACTCAACCAAACAGCATTCCCCATTCCCTAGCCCCCTGCTGTCAAACTACACACACACACACACACACACACATTTTTTAACAAACAGGGAGTCTTCTTAAAAATACACATTTTTTTTCATTGCCCAGGCCAGAGCGTAATGGCTATTCACAGGCACTATCCCACTACTGATCAGCATGGGAGTTTTGACCTACTCTGTTTCCAACCTGGGCCAATTCACCCCTCCTTAGGCAACATGGTGGTCCTTGCTTCCAGGAGGTCATCACACTGTTGCTGAACTTAGTGTGGACACCCAACTGCCATACTGCTCTACAGCCCAGACCTCCTGGGCTCAAAAGATCCTCCTGTCTCAGCCTCCCAAGTAGCTGGGATGACAGGCGCACACCACCACACCAAGTATGTCAAAACTATCTTTATTTTAATTAATTTATTTATTTTTTGAGACAGGGCCTCAGTTTGTCACCCAGGCTGCAGAGCAGTGGGGCAAACAAGGTTCACTGCAGCCTTGACATCCCAGGCTCAAGCCATCCCTCACCTGAGCCCCCAAATGGCTGGGACTACAGGCACGCACCACTAGGCCCGGCTAATTTTTGATTTTTTTGGTTGTTTGTTTGTTTTTGTAGAGACGGCATCTCATCACATTGCCCAAGCTGGTCTCGAACTCCTAATGCTCAACCAATCCGCCTGCCTCAGCCTTTCAAAGTGCTGGGATTACAGGCCAAACTATCTTTAAAAATTCCCAGCCTCTGAATTTTCACTGAGGCTGAGTAATAATAAAACTCCGGTCTCCCATTTACCCAGCTCTATTTGTATTAAACTCTTTCTCTATTGCAATTCCCTTGTCTTGATAAATTGGCTCTCTCTGGGCAGCAGGCAAGAACTTGTTGAGTGGTTACAATAACTGATATAATACATTATTTTAGACATAGTACATTAAGACCAGAGTATTATTTTTATCACTATAAGGTTGATTGGAAAATGTGTTTTAGTTCAGTCAAAGCCTGTTAAAGGCAAGACACACAATACCAGTGCGGCATCTACTAACCCTCTCTCTTCCATCACCCCTTCCATTGCCCCACCAGATCTGAGGGAATGACCACATTTACACACATCAGTAGCCTCATGCTGTTCCACCTCAGAGAGGAAAGAGGAATCTCCACTATGCCTATTTCTAATGCTCAGAGCAGCTACTATAGTACATTCCTACTTCAAAAAGACTCATTTTCAATAGAAACCTTTGTAAAGAAATGAGTTTTATAATACTTTACTTGATTATCTTGAAACTTTCATTTTGATGCAATATAAACTGTAATAATTAAAAACCAAGAACGTAAAAAACAGATTGGAGGAAATTTGCTCCCACTTGATCACAAAACCTAACTAGAAATGTACTATTAAAAACTTGCAGAAAATTCTTTATATCAATGATCTGTGGTCTTCAATATCAGGCACTCAAAATAATTGAAGTCTAGAATGAAAAAGTCCATCTAGCAACTGATAATTTACCACTGACTGAGTGCTGAGCTATAAATTTAGTTAGAAGTTTAAGCCATGGCGGCCGGGCGCGGTGGCTCACGCTTGTAATCCCAGCACTTTGGGAGGCCGAGACGGGCGGATGACGAGGTCAGGAGATCGAGACCACGGTGAAACCCCGTCTCTACTAAAAATACAAAAAAATTAGCCGGGCGTGGTGGCGGGCGCCTGTAGTCCCAGCTACTCGGAGAGGCTGAGGCAGGAGAATGGCATGAACCCAGGAGGTGGAGCTTGCAGTGAGCCGAGACTGCACCACTGCACTCCAGCCTGGGCGACAGAGCGAGACTCCTTCTCAAAAAAAAAAAAGAAGTTTAAGCCATGGCATATGTATAAAACTTCAAATTCTAAGTCCACATTCATTTGCCCATGCTTGTTTGTTATTAAAACCACATGTTGTCACTGAATCATTTTATAGTTCATTTGAGACAAACATGCAGAAAATTGTGGGAAACAAATAAAGTCCTAAAAGTCTGTTAAAGGCAAGATACTCATTGCCAATGCAACCTCAGTTATGAGGCTTTGTGAAGCCTAAGCTAAAAAGTGTATCTGTGGTTGAAAACAGGTTTGTCTTAAGAAAACTCCACTGCAGCTGTAATGAGATTGAAACTGTAGAACCACTGATCGAATTTTTATTTTTATCCCATAAACTAGAAAATAGGAATTTCATTGCTTGATGAGAAAATGTGTGCCAAAACTTTAAATATCTTTAACTAGTCACATACTTAAACTTCACAGGGTGAAAGTGTCCTACATTTTAAAAATCTAAAGCATGCATCAAACTAATGAATTAGTAACAAAGGATTCCTTCTTTAAAAGACACTTTGCTGGATCCTAAATGTGAAAACAGAAACATCTCAAAATCTCCCCACACTCATCTTCAAAGTTCATTTCATACCTTATAAGCATTTTAAAGCAAATTTGCTATGATTTGAATGTGTCCCCCAAAGTTCATGTGCTGGAAATTTGATCCCCAGTGTGGCAGTGTTGAGAGGCAGGGTCTAATGGGAGGTACTTGGGTCATGGGGGCATCACCCTCATCAATGGCTTAATGCTGTTATCTGAGGAAAGAGTTCCACATAAAAGAGCGAGTTTGGTCCCTCAATCTTGGACTTCCTAGCCTCCAGGAAAATGAACAGGTAATTTCTGTTCATTATAAATTACCCAGTCTGTGGTATTCTGTCATAGCAGTACAAAACAGACTAAGATAAAGTTCCTCCTGATAATTCTGAATTCTAACTAGCATACACCACTCTCAAAATAAGAAGAAAAAAAAAAGCAGGCAGAAAGCTATATAACAAGAAAGCATAATACAACCCCCCAAGAAAACTTTTGAAAAATGTAAACTCAACTTTTGCCATTGTTTTCACAACCCCACAAATCAAGTAACAACCTGCTTCATATCTACTTCCTTATAATTACTTTATGCACCCTGTCCCCCACCCACTGGGCACACAATTCAACTGAACAAACTTTTAAAAGACCTCTACAGTTTGCTAAGCATGATGGTTTATAAAGAAGAGATACAAATCCCTACACGGAACGGTTTCTCAAACTGGAAGGAACATCAAACCAACTATCAGCACTCCATACTAGCGCAATCTGAGAGTCCAGTGCAGGAGGGGACTGGGGGAGGGGGAGCCTTTCCAGAAGGGACAACACTGCAACTGAGCCAAGATGCATAGATTCTCATCACGCTATAAAAGACAAGAAAAGAACTCTAAATACAGAGAACGGTTTAAACGTTAGCATGCATCATAATCACTTGGAAGGCTTGTTAAAACACAGATTCTAAGCCCTAGCCCCAGACTTCCGATTTAGGTAGGGCCTGAGAATGTGCATTAATATCAAGTTCCCAGGTTATGCTAATAATGCTCTTGGTCTTTTCACTGTAACACTATGTGATGAGAGGTGGGGGTCTCTGGCACGCGCTCTCTTTCTCTCTCAGGTGTTTTTTATAAAGATGCTAATCCCATCATGGGGCCTCCACCCTCATGACCTAATTCACCTTCCAAAGGCCATACACCTCCTAATACCATCATCTTGAAAGTTAGAACTTCAAAGTAAGAATTTTGGGGGAACACAAACATTCAGACCATAGCGATTATATAAATGTTTTAAAATATGACAATTTTTTTAAATTGTTGAACTCTAGCCGGGCGTGGTGGCGGGCGCCTGTAGTCCCAGCTACTCGGAGAGGCTGAGGCAGGAGAATGGCGTGAACCCGGGAGGCAGAGCTTGCGGCGAGCCGAGACTGCGCCACTGCACTCCAGCCTGGGCGACAGAGCGAGACTCCGTCTCAAAAAAAAAAAAAAAAATTGTTGAACTCAGGGCACTTTTAAGCAAAGTTTAAATATTTCATAAACAAATTATCTTAAACGTACTTTTTAAAATGCAACTGGTTTATACCGTTTCACACCTATTAGTATGACTATAATTTAAAAAGAAAAAACAAAATAACAAGTGGTGACAAGACACTGGAACCCTAACACATTGCTGGTGGGAGTGTAAATGGTGCAGCCACGGTGGAAAACAGTTTGGGGCTTCCTCAAACAGCTAAAAATAGAATTCCTTTATGACTCAGCAACTCCACTTATAGGTAGACACCCAAAACAATTAAAAGCAGGAACTCAGACAGAACCTTGCATACCATTGTTCACAGCAGCCTTATTCACAATAGCCAAAAGATGGAAACAACCTGGGTGACCATCAACAGAGGAAGTATATCCATGCCATGTAACATTATTCAAAGAGGCAATGGGGTTCTGATACAAACTACAACATGGATAAACATTAAAAACACTGAGTTAAGTGAAATAAGCCAAACACAAAGGACAAATATCACGTGGTCCACTGATACGAAATAACTAGAACAGGCAAAATCACAGAGACGTAAAGTGGATTAGAAGTTACTAGGCGCTGGGGTGAGGGGAGAGTGGGGAGTTATGGCTCAGTGGTTACAGTGTTTGTATCTGGAGTGATGGAAACATTTTAGAAATAGTGATCATGGCTGCACAACACTGAACGTAATTAATGCTATCAGGCACTTAAAAATGTTAAAATGGTAAACTTTAGTTTATATATTTTTTATTAAATACCACCATAAAAAGCTCAAGTTTAATTAATTCAAAGTTTAGTCTCAATTATTTGCCTAAAGGCCCACTAAAGATTAAATTGCTGTCCAGCACTTTGGGAGGCTGAGGCAGTGGATCACCTGGGGTTGGGAGTTTGAGACCAGCCTGACTAACATGGAGAAACTCCGTCTCTACTAAAAAAAAAAAAAAAAAAAAAAAAAAAAAATTAGCCAGGCGTGGGGGCATGTGCTTGTAATCCCAGCTACTCAGGAGGCTGAGGCAGGGGAATCGTTTGAATCCAGAAGGTGGAGGTTGCGGTGAGCCGAGATCACACCATTGCACTCCAGCCAGGGCAACAAGAGTGAAACTTCACCTCAAAAAAAAAAAAAAAAAATATTTAATTGCTGTCACAGTACTTTGATTTCAGTTTAGACGACCCCTTAAGTTATTAAGATGTATCATATTGTTTTCGTTTTGTCCACAGTATTTATATGCTCACAAAGAAAAACAGCTAATGGAAGATTAGACAATTTTAACCAAATTTAATCAAATCAACTTTGAACGGCAGAAATAGCCACAGTAAACAAGCTCACTAAAATAGATAAGGAAGGTATAAGAATGCTAGATAAGCAACTCTGTTTCAAAGTAAATTAATTTTGTTTCCTCCAGTCATATGAAAAATAAGCCTCCTAATAAAAGGACACAAAGTTGTTTTTTTTGTTGTTTTTTTTTTTTTTGAGACGGAGTCTCGCTCTGTCGCCCAGGCTGGAGTGCAGTGGCGCAATCTCGGCTCACTGCACGCTCCGCCTCCCGGGTTCACGCCATTCTCCTGCCTCAGCCTCTCCGAGTAGCTGGGACACAAAGTTTTTTAATGGGATAAAACAGACCAGCAGGATGCATTATATACTGGTATGGTATCTTTGCCTATAGTTATTTTCTTAGCCATAATATGAATTTCCCAATGAACACAATCTCACTTGTCTCTGGCACTCCCTCAACTTTCAATACTTTGTATACTTAAAAAGACAGAAAAAAAAACAATTATATAATGAGGCTCCTAATATACAGGAAATGTGTAATGAGCTACGCCATCGTGTAACTTCTCTACTTCAGTAACTTTGGTTCTACAAACTCTAACCTGATTTAAGTGATGCTAACTCCTGATTTCTCACCTCAAAACTAAGTTTCTCAAGAATGGCTGTGACTCTGCCTTTACTGTTTGTTCTATAGCCTTAAGCATTTAGAAAATATCAGTGTCAAGTGAAAGTTGGTAAATATAGTGTAAGTCACAATACCGGGAATGTAACTCAAATTTGTCAATCTAAAAGTCCTTTGAGGCTGGGTGTGGCGGTTCGTGTCTGTAATCCTAGCACTTTGGGAGGCCAAGGCTGGAGGATCACTTCAGTCCGGGAGTTAGACACCAGCCTGGGCAACAAAGAGAGATCCCATCTCTACAAAAAAACTTAAATAGCTGGATGTGGTGGTGCATATCTATGGTCCCAGCTACATGGGAGACTGAAGCATGAGTAACTTGAGCCCAGGATTTTGAGGCTGTAGTGAGCTATGATGAGACAGTGCACTCCAGCTTGGGTGACAGAGTCTCCCAGCCTGTCTCAAAAAAAAAAAAAAATTTTTTTTTAATAAATAAAAGTCAGGTGCAGCCAAGATGGCTGAACAGAAACAGCTGTGCTCTGTGGCTTCCACTGAGAAGGACAAAAATGGTGAGTGAATTCTGCATCTTCAACTGAGGACCAAGGTTCTCTCATTGGGACTGACTAGGTGGTTGGCGTGACCCATGGAGAGCAAGGAAAGGCAGGCTGGAGCAAGGGCCCATCTGGGAGCTTCACAGGGCGGCAGGGGAAAAGGGGGCTCCCTCCCCTGGTCAACGCAGGCAGTAAGGGATTGTGCTACCCCTCCCCGAAAGCCATGCTTTTCCCACGGATCCTTGCAACCCACAGATCAGCAGGTCCCCCTCGTGAGCCCATGCCACTAGGGCCTTGGGTCCCAAGCACAGAACTGTGCAGAATCATGGCAGCTGCTCAGGAGGGTGGCCTTTCGAGCAGGCACTGAGACACAGAAGTATTTGCATACTGCAGCTCTGGGAACCCCAGTGAGGCAGGACATCTGTCCACTCCCACGGGAAGGGGGCTGAAGCCAGGGTGCCAAGTGACCTTACTCCCATGGAATGCCAAGAGCTAAAATACACTGGCTTAGAATCCCCACTAGCCAGCACACCAGGCTTGAGAATGCCTAAGACGACGGAGTTCCTGGGAAAAAGGGGCAGCCGCCATCACTGCAGCTCCAGTTGGCTGTTTCCCCTGCCACCAGTGCCAGCGAGACTGGGTGGTTTGGACGAGGAGCAACTCCCCACATCACAGTATAGTGGCTGGGTCAGTTCTTGGCCAGACTGATTCTTTAAGCAGGACCCCGATCCACTCCTCCTCACCGGGTAGTGCCTCCCTGCAGGAATTTCAGCATCCCCAGCCAGGGTTTTATGGACAGAACTCTGATATCCCTGAGAGGAGCCCCTAGGAGGAGGGGCAGTTGTGGTATCATGGATAAGCAATCTTAGTGTTTTATGCCTGCTGGCTCTGGAGTGTCAGGGCAGCCTGGATGAGGGGGATTCCCCCAGCACAGCATACCCACTCTGCCAATGGGCAGCCACACTGCTTATTTAAGTGGGTACCTGATCCCGCTCCTCCTGACTGGGTGAGACCTCATGACAAAAGCCTGCAGACACCTCATACAAGGGCATTCTAGCCAGCATCAGGTCGGTGCCTCTCTGGGACAGAGCTCCTAGAGAAAGGAGCAGGCTGCCATCTTTGCTGGTCTGCAGCCTCCGCTGGTGAGACCTCCAGGGATGGGAGGGGCCCAGGAGAATAGGGTCTAGAATGGACCCCCAGCACACCGCAGTAGTCCTACAGAAGAGGGGCCTGACTGCTAAAAGAAAAACAAACCGAAAGCAACAACAACATCATCAACGAAAAAGACCCCACAAAAACCCCATCCAAAGGTCAGCAGCCTCAAAATCAAAGGTAGATAAACCCATGAAGATGATAAAGAATCAATGCAAAAATGCTGAAAACTCAAAAAGCCAGAGGGCCTCTTCTCTCCTCCAAATAATTGCAGCATGTCTCCAGCAAGGGCACAGAACTGGGCCAAGGCTTGAGATGGATGAATTGACAGAAGTAGGCTTCAGAAGATGGGTAGTAATGAACTTTGCTGAGATAAAGGAGTATGTTCTAACTCACTGCAAAGAAGTGAAGAACCATGATAAAACATTACAGGAGCTGTTAACCAGAATAACCAGTTTAGAGATGAACATAAATGATCTGATGGAGCTGAAAAACACAACATGAGAACTTCACAATGCAAACACAAGTATCAATAGCTGAACAGACTAAGTGGAAGAGAAGATATCAGAACTTGAATATCATCTTGCTGAAATAAGACAGGCAGACAAGATTAGAAAAAAAGGAATGAACAAAACCTCCAAGAACTAGGGGATTATGTTAAAAAACCAAACCTACAGCTGATGGGGTACCTGAAAGAGACGAGGAGAATGGAACCAAGTTGCAAAACACACTTCAGGGTATCATCCAGGAGAACTTCCCCAACCTAGCAAGACAAGCCAACATTCAAATTCAGGAAATCCAGAGAACCCCAGGAAGATACTCCATGAGAGTATCAACCCCAAGATACATAATCATCAGATTCTCCAAGGATGAAATGAAGAAAAAAAAATGTTAACGGCAGCCAGAGAGAAAGGCCAGGTCACCTCTACAGGGAGGCCCATCAGACTAACAGCAGACCTCTCAGCAGAAACCCTAAAGCCGGAAGACATTAGGGGCTGATATTCAACATGCTTAAACATAAGAATTTCCAACCTAAAATTTCATATCTGGCCAAGGTAAGCCTCATAAGCAAAGGAGAAATAAAATCTTTTCCAGACAAGCAAATGCTGACGGAATTCATCAGCACCAAGCCTGCCTTGCAAGAGTTCCTGAAGGAAGCACTAAATATGGAAAGTAAAAACCATTACCAACCACTAGGAAACCACATGGAAGTACACAGGCCAGTGACATTATGAAGCAACTACATAAACAAGTCTGCAAAATAATCAGCCAGCATCATGATGACAGGATCAAATTCACACATAACAATAGTAACCTTAAACGTAAATGGGCAAATGCTCCCAATTAAAAGGCACAGAATGGCAAACTGGATAAAGAGTCAAGATCCATTGGTGTGCTGTATTCAAGAGACCCATCTCACATGCAAAGACACACAGAAGCTCAAAAAAAAGGATGGAGGAAAATTTACCAAGCAAATGGAAAACAGAAAAAAGCAGGCATTACAATCCTAGTCTCTGACAAAACAGACTTTAAACCAACAAACATCAAAAAAGACAAAGAAGGGCATTACATGATGGTAAAGGGGTCAAATCAATAAGAAGAGCTAACTATCCTAAATACATATGGACCCAATACAGGAGCACCTAGATTCATAAAACAAGTTCTTAGATACCTACAAAGAGATTTAGACTCCCACACAATTATAGTGGGAGACTTTAATACCATACTATCAAGGATAGACCACTGAGACAGAAAATTAACAAAGATATTCAGGACTTGAACTCAGCTCTGGATCAAGTGGACGTGATAGATACCTACAGAACTCTCTCCCCAAAAACAAGAGAATATGCATTCTTCTTGGTGCTACATGGCACTCTAAAATTGATCGCACAATTGGAAGAAAATCACTCGTCAGCAAATGCAAAATAACTGAAATCATAACAAACAGTCTCTTAGACAACAATGCAGTCAAATTAGAACTTAAGATGAAGAAACCCACTCAAAACCACAAAACTATATGGAAATTGAACAACCTCCTTCTGAGACTACTGGCTAAATGATGAAATTAAGGCAGAAATCAAGAAGTTATTTGAAATCAATAAGAACAAAGAAACAACATACCAGAATCTCTGGGACACAGATTAGCAGCGTTATGAGGGAAATTTATAGCAATAAATGCCTACATCAAAAACTTAAAAAGATCTCAAACTGACACCCTAACATCACAACTAAAAGAACTAGAGAACCGAGAGTAAACAAACCCCAAAGCTAGCAGAAGACAAGAAATAACCAAGATCAGAGCAGAACTGAAGGAGATAAACATGAAAAACCCCTCAAAAAAAAAAAAATCAAAGAATCCAGGAGCTAGTTTTTTAAAAAAAATTATTAAAAATAGACTGCTAGGTAGACTAACAAAGAAGAAAAGAAAGAATAAAATAGACACAATAAAAAAATGATAAAGGGGATATCACCAGTGACCTCACAGAAATACAAACAACGATCAGAGAATACTATAAACACCTCAATGCAAACAAACTTGAAAATCTTTAAGAAATGGATATATTCCTGGACACATAAACCCTCCCAAGAATGAACCAAAAGGAATGTGAATCCCTGACTAGACCAATAATCTGTTCTGAAATTGAGGCAGTAATAAATAACCAAAAAAAAAAAAAAAAGGCCAGAACCAGATGGTTTTACAGCTGAATTCTACCAGAAATATAAAGAGGAGCTGATACTCTTTCTTCTAAAAGTATTCCAAACAACTGAAAAGGAGGCGATCCTCCCTAATTCATTCTATGAGGCCAGCATCATCCTGATACCAAAACCTGGCAGACATACAACAACAACAAAAAAAAGAAAAGAAAACTTCAGTCCAATATCCTTGATGAACATCAATGCAAAAATTCTCAATAAAATACAGGCACACCGAATACAGCAGCACATCAAAAAGCTTATCCACCAAGATCAAGTCGGCTTCATCCCCAGGATGCATGGCTGGTTCAACATATGCAAATCAATAAACATAATTCATCACATAAACAGATCCAAAAACAAAAACCACAGGATTATCTCAATAGACACAGAAAAGGCCTTCAATAAAACTCAACATCCTTTCATGTTATGTCTCAATAAACTAGGTATTGATGGATCATACTTCAAAATAATAAGAGCTATATAGGACAAACCCACAGCCAGTATCATACTGAATGGGCAAAAGCTGGAAGCATTCCCTTTGAAAACCAGCACAGGAGAAGGATGCCCTCTCTCACCACTCCTATTCAACATAGTATTGGAAGTTCTGGCCAGGACAATCAGGCAAGAGAAAGAAATGAAGTATTCAAACAGGACGAGAGGAAGTCAAATTGTCTCTGTTTGCAGACGACATGATACTCTATCTAGAAAGCCCCATTGTCTCAGCCCACAAGCTTCTTAAGCCTTTAAGCAATTTCAGCAAAGTCTCAGGATACAAAACCATCATGCAAAAGTCACAAGCATTCCTATACATGAACTACAGGCAAGCAGAGAGCCAAATCATGAATGAACTCCCATTCACAATTGCCACAAAGAGAAAAAAATAACTAAGAATACAGCTAAGAAGGGACATGAAGGATCTCTTCAAGGAGAACTACAAACCACTGCACAAGGAAATCAGAGAGGACACAAACAAATGGATAAACATTCCATGTTCATGGATAGGAAGAATCAGTATCGCAAAAATGGCCAGACCACCCTAAGTAATTTATAGATTCAATGCTATTCCCATTAAACTACCATTAACATTTTTCAAAGAATCAGAAGAAACTATTTTAAAATTCATATGGAATGAAAAAAGAGCTCATATAGCCAAGACAATCCTAAGCAAAAAGAACAAAGCTGGAGGCAACATGCTACTGGACTTCAAAATAAACCGCAAGGCTACAATAACCCAAACAGCATAGCACTGCTATAAAAACAGACACATAAACCAATGGAACAGAATAAAGAACTCTGAAATAAGATGGCACATCTACAACGATATGATCTTTGAGAAACCTGACAAAAACAAGCAATGGGGAAAGGATTCCCTATTTAATAAATGGTGCTGGGAGAACTGGCAAGCCATATACAGAAAACTGAAACTAGACCCCTTCCTTCTATAAAAATTAACTCAAGACGGATCAAAGACTTAACTGTAAAACCCAAAACCATAAAAACTCTAGAAGAAAATCTAGGCAATACCATTGAGGACACAGGCACAGGCAAAAGTTTCATGACAAAATCGCCAAAAGCAATAGTAACAAAAGCAAAAATTGATAAATGGGATCTAATTAAACTAAAGAGCTTCTGCACAGCAAAAGAAACTATCATCAAACCCAACAGGCAACCTACAGAGTGGAAGAAAATTTTTGCAATCTATCCATCTGACAAAGGTCTAGTATCCAGAGTCTACAAGGAACTTATATTTACATGAAAAACAAACGAACAAACAAACAGGGAGATCTGGCAAGATGGCTGAATAGGAACAGCTCCAGTATGTAGCTCCCAGCAAGGCCAAAACAGAAAGCAGGCGATTTCTGCATTTCCAATTGAGGTACCTGGTTCATCTCAATGGGACTGGTTAGACAGTGGGTGCAGCCCACAGTGGGCAAGCAGACACAGGGTGGGGTGTTGCCTCACCCGAGAAGCACTAGCAGCCACGGAACTCCCTCCCCTAAACAAGGGAAGCCTTGAGGGACTGTGTCATGAGGAATGGTGCATTACAGTCCAGATACTATGCTTTTCCCATAGTCTTCGCAACCCACAGACGAGGAGATTCCCTCTAGTGCCTGCACCATCAGGGTCCTGGGTTTCAAGCACAAAACCGGGTGGCTGTTTGGGCAGAGCTAAGTGCAGGAGTTTTTTTTGTTGTTGCTGTTGGTACCCCAGTGACACCTGGAACCCCAGTGAGACAGAACTGTTTACTCCCATGGAAAGGGGGCTGAAGCCAGGAAGCCAAGTGATCTTGCCCAGCAGGTCCCACCCCACATAGCCCAGCAAGCTAAGATCCACTGGCTTGAAATTCTTGCTGACAGCAAAGCAGTCTGAAGTCGACCTGGGGTGATTGAGTTTGGTTGGGGGAAGAGCATCCACCATTACTGAGGCTTGAGTAGGTGGTTTTCCCCCTCACAGTGTAAACAAAGCTGCGGCGAAGTTCGGGCTGGGCGGAACCCACTGCAAAGCCACCATACCCTAGACTGCCTCACTGAGCAGGGCATCTCTGATAGAAAGGCAGCAGCCCCAGTCAGGTGCTTACAGATAAAACTCCCATCTCCATAAGACAGGGCACCTGGGGGAAGGGGCAGCTGTGGGCACAGCTTCAGCAGACTTAACTGTTCCTGTCTGCCAGCTCTGAAGAGAGGAGTGGATCTCCCAGCACAGCACTTGAGCTCTGCTAAGGGACACACTGCCTCCTCAAGTGGGTCCCTGAACCCCATGCTTCCTGATGGGGAGACACCTCCCAGGAGGGTTCAACAGACACCTCACAAAAAAGAGCTCCAGCTGGCATCTGGCATGTGCACCACTGGGACGAAGCTTCCAGAGGAAAGAGCAGGCAGCAAGCTTTGCTGTTCTGCAGCCTCTGCTGGTGATACCCAGGCACACAGGGTCTGAAATGGACGTCCAGCAAACTCCAGCAGACCTGCAGCAGAGGGGCCTGACTGTTAGAAGGAAAACTAACAAACATAAAGCAATAACATCAACATAAACAAAAAAGACACCCACGCAAAAAACCTATCTAAAATTCATCAGCATCAAAGATCAAAGGCAGATAAATCCACCAAGATGAGGAAAAGCCACCAAAAAAAGGCTGAAAACTCCAAAAACCAGAATACCTCTTCTCCAAACGATCACAACTCCTCACCAGCAAGGGTACAAAACTGGACAGAAAATGAATATGAAAACTGACAGAAGTACAATTCAGAAGGTGGGTAATAACAAACTCCTCGGAGCTAAAGGAGCATGCTCTAACCCAATGAAAGCAATCTAAGAACCTTGATAAAAGGTGACAGGAACGGCTAACTAGAATAACCAGTTTAGAGAAGAACGTAAATGACCTGATGGAGCTGGAAAATACAGCATGAGAACTCCGTGAAGCATACAAAAGTATCAATAGCCAAATCGATCAAGCAGAAGAAAGGATATTAGAGATTGAAGATCAACTTAATGAAATAAAGTGTGACGACATGAGAAAAAATATGAGAAAAAATAATGAAAAGGAACGAACAAAGCCTCCAAGAAATATCAGACTATGTGAAAAGACCAAACCTATGATTGACTGGTGTACCTGAAAGTGACAGGGAGAATGGAACCAAGTTGGAAAACACACTTGAGAATATTATCCAGGAGAACTTCTCCAATCTAGCAAGAAACGCCAACATTCAAACTCAGGAAATACAGAGGACACCACTAAGATACTCCTCGAGAAGATCAACCCAAGACACATAATCATCAGATTCACCAAGGTTGAAAGGAAGGAAAAAATGTTAAGGGCAGCCAGAGAGAAAGGTCAGGCTACCTACAAGGTGAAGCCCATCAGACTAGCAGCAGATCTCTCTGTAGGAACGCTGCAAGCCAGAAGAGTTAGTAAAGGCCAATATTCAACATTCTTAAAGAAAAGAACTTTCAACCCAGAATTTCACATCCAGCCAAACTAAGCTTCATAAGCAAAGAAGAAATAAAACCCTTTACAGACAAGCAAATGCTGAGAGATTTTGTCACCACCAGGCCTGCCTTACAAGAGCTCCTGAAGGAAGTGCTAAATATGGAAAGGAAAATCCCGTACCAGCTACTGCAAAAACATACCAAATTGTAAAGACAATTGACACCATAAAGAAACTGCATCAACTAATGTGCGAAATAAACAGCTAGCAGCATGATGACAGATCAAATTCAGACAAAACAATATTAACCTTAAATATAAATGGGCTAGATGCCCCAATTAAAAGACACAGACTGGCAAATTGGATAGAGTTAAGACCCAGTGGCATGCTGTATTCAGGAGGCCCATATCACATGCAAAGACACAAATAGGCTCAAAATAAAGGGATGGAGGAATATTTACCAAGCAAATGGAAAGCAAAAAAAGGCAGGGGTTGCAATCCTTGTCTCTGACAAAACAGACTTTAAACCAACAAACATCAAAAAAGACAAAGAAAGGCATTACATAACAGCAAAGGGGTCAATTCAACAAGAAGAGCTAACTATCCTAAACATATATGCACTCAATACAGGAGCACCCAGATTCATAAAGCAAGTTCTTAGAGACCTACAAAGAAACTTAGACTTCCACACAATAATAGTGGGAGACTTTAACACCTCACTGTCAATGTTAGATCAATGAGACAGCAAATTAACAAGGATATTCAGGACTTGGACTCAGCTCTGGACCGAGGGGACCTGATAGACATCTATAGAACTCTCCACCCCAAATCAACAGAATAAACATTCTTCTCAGCACCACACAGCACTGATTCTAAAATCGACCACATAATTGGAAGTAAAACATTCCTCAGCAAATGCAAAAGAATGGAAATCATAACAGTCTCTCAGACCACAGCGCAATCAAATTACAACTCAGGATTAAGAAATTCACTCAAAACCGCACAACTCCACGGAAACAACCTGGTCCTGAATGACTATTAGATAAATAACGAAATTAAGGTAGAAACAAATAAGCTCTTCGAAACCAATGAGAACAAAGACACAACATACCAGAATCTCTGGGACACATTTAAAGCAGTATTTAGAGGGAAATTTATAGCACTAAATGCAGACAGGAGAAAGTGGGAAAGATCTAAAATCGACACCCTAACATCACAATTAAAAGAACTCAAGAAGTAAGAGCAAACAAATTCAAAACCTAGCAGAAAACAAGAAATAACTAAGATCAGAGCAGAATTGAAGGAGACAGAGACGTGAAAAACCCTTCCAAAAAAAAAAAATCAATGAATCCAGAAGCTGTTTTTTGAAAAGATTAACAAAATAGACCACTAGCCAGACTAATGAAGAAAAGAGAGAAGAATCAAATAGACACAATAAAAAATGATAAAGGGGATATCACCACTGAGCCCATAAAAATACAAACTACCATAAGAGAATACTATAAACACCTCTATGCAAATGAACTAGAAAATCTAGAAGGAATGAATAAATTCCTGGACACATACACCCTCCCAAGACTAAATCAGGAAGAAGTCGAATCCCTGAATAGACCAATAACAAGTTCTGAAATTGAGGCAGTAATTAATAGCCTACCAACCAAAAAGAGCCCAGATGGCTCACTGCCAAATTCTACCAGAGGTGCCATTCCTTCTGAAACGATTCCAAACCAAAGAAAAAGAAGGACTCCTCCCTAACTCATTTTATGAGGTCAGCATCTTCCTGATACCAAAACGTGACAGAGACACAACAAAAAAAGAAAATTTCAGGCCAAGATCCCTGATGAACATGGACACGAAAATCCTCAATAAAATTCTGGCAAACTGAATCCAGCAGCACATCAAAAAGCTTATCCACCATGATCAAGCAAGCTTCATCCCTGGGATGCAAGGTTGGTTCAACACATACAAATCAATAAACATAATCCATCACATAAACAGAACCAATGATAAAAATCACAGGATTATCTCAATAGATGCAGAAAAGGCTTTCAATAAAATTCACCTCCATGCTAACCACCCCTTCATGCTAAAAACACTCAATAAACCAGGTATTGATGGAATAGTTAGGACAAACCTATAGCCAGTGTCATACTGAATCGGCAAAAGCTAGAAGCATTAACTTTGAAAATCGGCACAACAGAAGGCTGCACTCTCTCACCACTCCTATTCAACATAGTACTGGAAGTTATGGCCAGGGCAATCAGGCAAGAGAAAGAAATAAAGGGTGTTCAAATAGGAAGAGAGGCAGTCAAATTGTCTGTTTGCAGTTGACATGATTGTGTATTTTGAAAACTCCATCATCTCAGCCCCAAATCTCCTTAAGCCAATAAGCAACTTCAGCAAAGTCTCAGGATACAAAATCAATGAGCAAAAATCACAAGCATTCCTATATACCATTAACAGACAGAGGGCCAAATCACGAGTGAACTCCCATTCACAACTGCTACAAAGAGAATAAAATACCTAGGAATACAACCTACAAGAGATGTGAAGGACCTCTTAAAGGAGAACTACAAATTACTGCTCAAGATAATAAGAGAGGACCCAAACAAATGGAAAAACATTCCATGCTCATGGATAGGAAGAATCAATATCATGAAAATGCCCATACTGCCCAAAGTAATTTACAGATTGGATGCTACCCCCATCAAGCTACCATTGACTTTCTTCACAGAATTAGAAAAAAACTTCAAATTTCATATGGAACCAAAGAAGACCCGTATAGCCAAGACAATCCTAAGCAAAAAGAACAAAGCTAGAGGCATCATGCTACCTGACTTCAAACTATACTAAAGGCTACAGCAACCCAAAACAGCAGGGTACTGGAACCAGAACAGATACATAAACCAATGGAACAGAACAGATGCCTCAGAAATAACACCACACATCTACAACCATCTGATCTTTGACAAACCTGACAAAAACAAGCAGTGGGGAAAGGATTCCCTATTTAAGAAATGGTGTTGGGAAAACTGGCTAGCCATATGCAGAAAACTGAAACTGGATCCCTTCCTTACACCTTATACAAAAATTAACTCAAGATGGAAGACTTAAATGTAAGACTTAAAACCATAAAAAAACATAGAAGAAAACCTAGGCAATACCATTCAGGACATAGGCATGGGCAAAGACTTCGTGATTAAAACACCAAAAGCAATGGCAACAACAGCCAAAATTGACAAATGGGATCTAATTAAACTAAAAACCTTCTGCACAGCAAGAGAAACTATCATCAGAGTGAACAGGCAACCTACAGAGTGGGAGAAAATTTTGCAATCTACCCATTTGACAAAGGGTTAATATCCAGACTCTACAAGGAACTTAAATAAATTTACAAGAAAAAACAAATGACCCCATCAGAAAGTGAGCAAAGGATATTAACAGACATTTCTCAAAAGAAAACATTTATGTGGCCAACAAACAAATGAAAAAAAGCTCATCACTGGTCATTAGAGAAACACAAATCAAAACCACAATGAGATACCATCTCACTCCAGTCAGAATGACGATCATTAAAGAGTCAAGAAACAACAGATCCTGGAGAGGATGTGGAGAAATAGACACTTTCACACTGTTGGTGGGAGTGTAAATTAGTTCAACCATTATGGAAGAAAGTGTGGCAATTCCTGGAGGATCTAGAACCAGAAATAGCATTTGGCCCAGCAATCCCATTACTGGGTATATACCCAAAGGATTATAAAACATTCTACTATAAAGGCACACACACACACATATGTTTACTGCAGCACTATTTACAATACCGAAGACTTGGAACCAACCCAAATGCCCATCAATGATAGGCTGGAAAAAGAAAATGTGGCACATACACACCATGGAATGCTATGCAACCATAAAAAAGTATGAGTTCATGGCCTTTGCAGGGACATGGATGAAGCCAGAAACCGTCATTCTCAGCAAACTAACACAGGAACAGAAAACTAAACACCATATGTTCTTGCTCATAAGTGGGAGGTGAACAATGAGAACGCATGGACCCAAAGAGGGGAGCATCTCACATTGGGACCTGTCGGGGGTGAGGAACAAGGGGATGGATAGCATTAGGAGAAATACCCAATGCATGTGGGGCTTAAAATCTAGATGACAGGTTGATGGGTGCAGCAAACCACCACGGCACATGTATACCTATGTAACAAACCTGCACGTTCTGCACATGTATCCTCAGAACTTAAAGTATTAAAAAAGAAAAGACAGACAAGAAAAACAACCCTATTAAAAAGTGGACAAAGGACACGAAAAGACTTCTCAAAAGAAGACATTCATGCAGCCAACAAACATAAGAAAAAAAGCTCAACATCACTGATTAATGAAAATCAAAACCACAATGAGATACTGTCTCACGCCATTCACAACGGCAATTATTACAAAGTTAAGAAATAGGCCAGGTGCAGTGGCTTACGCCTGTAATCCCAGCACTTTGGGAGGCCGAGGCAGGTGGATCATGAGGTCAGGAGTTCGAGACCAGCCTGGCCAGCATGGTGAAACCCCATCTCTACTAAACAAAAAACTAGCCGGGCATGGTGGTGCACACCTGTAGTCCCAGCTACTCGGGAGGCTGACACAGGAGAACTGCTTGAAATTGGCAGGCGCAGGTTAAAGTGAGTCATGTTAGTGCCACTGCACTCCAGCCTAGGCAACACAGTGAGACTCCACCTCAAAAAAAAAAAAAAAAAAAAAAAAAGAAAAGAAAAGAAAAGGAAAGAAAAAGGAAAAAAGAAAGAAACAACAGATGCCGGCGAGGTTGCGCAGAGACAGGAATGCTTTTACACTGTTGATGGAAATGTAAATTAGTTCAACCATTGTGGAAGATGGGGTGGCAATTCCTCAAAGAGCAAGAACCAGAAATACCATTTGACCCAGCAATCCCATTACAGGGTATATGCTCAAAGGAATATAAATCATAATATTACAAAGATGCATGCACATGTATGTTCACTGCAGCACTATTCACAATAGCTAAGACAAGGAATCAACCCAAATGCCCATCAATGATAGACTGGACAAATAAAGTGTGGCACATATATACCATGGAACACTACCCAGCCATAAAAAGGAACAAGATCATGTCCTTTTCAGGGACATGGATGGTGCTGGAAACCATTATCCTCAGCAAACTAACGCAGGAACAGAAAACCAAATACCATATGCGCTCACTTGTAAGTGAACAATGAGAACATATGGACACAGGGAGGGAAACAACACATCCTGGGGCCTTTCAAAGGGTGGGGTCGGGGGAAGGGAGCATTAGGAAAGATGGCTAATGCATGCTGGGCTTAATACCAAGGTGATGGGTCGATAGGGGCTGCAAACCACCATAGCACATATTTACCTATGTTACAAAGCTGCACATCCTACATATGTATCCCGGAGATTAAAAATTAAAATTAAATAAATAAAAGTCCTTCAATCCCTAATATAAAAAATTTGGTATCTGTTAACATGACCATTTAAAATCCTAACCAGGAGTTCCATTTATAACACTGATTAAATTACATAATGTCACTCTTAGATAAACACCTTAGAAGAAAAATATGCAGATCCATTTGAGAAAAATGACGTGTTCTCATGTTGTCTTTAAATTACTGCAATGCACTTAGTAACAGAAAAGAAATCCATCTCCTAAATTTAGACACTGCTTCTCCCAACTTCTCACAACCATGAGAACACCAAAGAAAGGCATGAGAAACTAACAAACTATAATAAGCGTGTACATTATTATTTGAGGGGAATGGGATGGAGATCACTTAGAAATCCTTTTGGCTTTTGGCAGCTCTAAGTGTAAAAATTCAGTTCCTAGAAAACTGTCAGTTGCTAATAAAGAATCTCAGAACTCTAACAAGTGATACTACCGTGTTATAAAAAATAAATCACAAGATATACTTTTTGGTGACAAAATCTTTTGAGTTTCTTAACATTATAGGGTAAAATGGTTGTGAGTTTATCAGGTCTTTTTGGCCCTATAAATCAAAGTACATGTTATAAATCATCCTCTTAATACTAATGTATCAATTTTTATCACAATTCATTTGGTAAACAGGATAATTCTGCAAAGTATTGAAAATTGCAAAGTTCTGAGCCAGCAACAAATTAGATTTCCACCCGCATGGTGGTTAATCAGTCCCATGTACAGAGAGAAAGGAAACTGGATATAATGATTCTAAAAGCATTTTAAAGAATGTATTAGTGAACAACGAATCCTCAATGCCTGACACCTCAATGGTTTCCTGAAAGCACCAGTGAACCATGCAGCGTATATCCCAGTTAGCATGTTCAGCAATCAGGGGTTGTTACAGAGCATACCAATATAACAGCACGTACACAAGCCACACACAACACCTCACAGAAGCTCAGAAGCCATCCCACACCTTTGAATCTAATCCTCCTCCTGCAAAAATAGAAGAAAAAATATGACAACGGACGCGTGAACACAAAACTGAAACTGAACAGAAAAGGGAAGATGCTAGCTTAGATATGAGACATAAGAAAAAGTATGCTCCAGAATCTTTTTAAATCAAAAGGCATTGTGGGAGGCCCCCAAGATTCCCACTCCCTGATGTACCTGCCCTGTATAATCCTCCCCGATCCAGTGTGGATGGGACCGTGAACAGGATAAAGAGAAGTCCTGTGACAAAGTTACATTTAATGAAAAACATGAATGGATTCTGCAGATGTAATTAAGCTCCCGCATCAGTCAGTTCTGAGTTTATCAAAAGGGAAATTATCGTGGATGGGCTTAACTTCAAAGGTGAGTTCTTAGAAAAACCAGCCCCTTCCTAACAAGATCTGAAGTGTGAGAGATTCTCCTGCTGGCTCTGAAGAAATAAAATTTCATGTTGTAAAAGGGCCTATGGAGGGGGCCACGTGGCAAGGACCTGAGAGCAGCCTGTAGAAGTCAAGTGTGTTCACCATCTGATCGCTAATAAGAAACAGGACCCTCAGTCATACTGCCGCAAGGAAATGCCATCTGCCAACTGCCCTGTGCATTTGGAAGAGGACCCTAGCCTCAGATGAGATCACAGTCCCTGCAACACCTTGACTGCCACTGTGTGAAACACTGAACGGAGAACTCAGCCATGTGGTCCTCAGACTGCTGCTTTAGAGACCCATGAGATCATCAATATATGTCACCTTAAACCACTAAAGTTGTGGTAATTCATTACACAGCAACAGAAAGCTAACAATCATCTACTGCGCCTCTAGACATTCTCCTAAGTGATCCTGATGTTACATGACACTTGAAGTTACTCATTCCAATGGAGTGAAAAATGTGGGACATTCTAGTTAAGCGATCTTGACTGGCAGTTAAAGTTTCAGAAGTCTTACAATATTTTCTGACTTACAGCCTAATCTTACCTGGAAGGCATCTTGCTGATTATCTGATCCAGCCACCTCACTTATAGCCAAGACTAAGAGAGGGGGCTAGCCTCCCCAGGTTCACAGGGCTAACAAGCAGCAGAGGACGAGCCACAGCCCACTTCCTCCAACACCGTTAGCTGTTCCCAGAAGTCTTTCCTTAAAGGTGGCTGCGCCTTAAAGATACTCACAGTTGTGCTTGACTAGAGAGGGGGAGAGAAGTGTATCTCCTCTCTGATACTGTAGTAAAATGACCATAAAATAAATACCGCATGCTTTACAGAAGTGGAGTATAAAGCCAATATTTCAAAGGATTCAAAGACTAAAAGCAGCATTAAAGATGTCAACAGTGACTAGACCATGATAACTACTGTATTATAACGTCTTCTGTGTCTTTCAACCTCCCAGGGGACATTTAAATTATCACTACTCACGGGAGGTGCTCCTGGCATCTAGTGGGTAGAGGCCAGGGATGCTGCTACACAGCCTGGAATGCAAAGGGGGGTCCCCCATGGACACAATCCACAGCTCCTTAAACTCTAGTCTAAGGCATCAGTTACCTCTCTTTATTGCTGCTGACTCCCTAGCACTGGGACACTGAACACGTGGCATGCCCCACCTGTACTCCCTTACACATTCAGAAGGCAAAACTCTCCCATATTTCAATTTTCTTTGGCTTGGGCTTTAATCACTGTTCTTTGGTTTGAACTTAAATATGGGCTAACCTTTTCACCAAGTTGTATCCAGCTCTAATACACAAGCACACCTGCCCAGCTCAATGTTCCCTCTGACAGACAAAGCCAAAACACTATTATGCATATTTCATTTTAACTAATGTATGTTTTACACATGGATCAAAATCTGGTGACCTACCAGCAAAGGACTAGTGGAGTATGAGTGTGCAGAACACATAGTGGAGAACCGCTGCTTACTCTAAACTGCTGGCAGCAAATAAGTATTACATGACCCAAACAAATGATATCGATGACTAGAATGAGAAAAGTGTCAAAACAACAGGAAGTGGCAGGGACTCTGATGACATGGAGAGCAGTTTCTGTCAAAACAGGCAGCCGCTACTCTGTTCTAGACAATTACTGCCATGCAGAAATGTAGGCCCACTATGACCAGATATCCAGATTGTCCAAGAAAACTTGGATAACTGGAATTGGATATGAAACCATTCAATTTTAACATGTTAGCTTATAGTTTGCAAAAACCTTGAGTCCAACATTTTGGGCCACGTCTTTGAAATTTATGGTCTAGAGATTATAAGAGCAAATGAAGAGGTGCCAAGTGGGCAAATTCAGAGGGAGGAAGGTTCAGGACATACTCTGCACAACAGATGCAGTATTAGAGACACTGGGGATAAAGCTAAGTGATAGGCCTTGGATGAGGCCAACAAGTTTTAGAGGAGCTGCTAGTGATATTATCATCATTATTATCACAACAATAATCATAAATTATAACATTTATATAGGACTGTATTTCAGGCACTGTCCTAAGCACTTCATATGTATGAACACATGTAATTTTCCCAACAACCTTATGAGGTTGGTATTATTGTTACTCTCATCTTACAGAGGAAGAAAATAAATCAGTTTAAATAACTTGCCTAAGGCCACATGGCTAAGTACTGGAGCTGAGATTTCAACCCAGATAGGCTACTTTCAGAGTCCATGTTCCTAATCATCCCCATCACAATTCTAATGCTTGTATCTGTAGGCTTTTAGTTCTGTATCTCTCTGTAACTACATATAAAATATGTTTCCTCCGCCTAAGTTCTGAATGGTAACATGTAGATAGGAAAAGACTAAACAATGCTTAAGGTACTCTGTCTAAACATGTATAGAAATGCAAGCATTTTTCCCAAATGAAAATGTTAGCCCCTGCTCTATATAAATTATGTTGGCCTAGCAGGATTCAGTCCTTCTTGTTAAAGTTTTACTTTCTAATGATATTCTTGGCTTCTGCTTACATAAAAACACAAACAAACAGATGCACAAGTCACACTCTCCGGCATGGAAGTCAAAAGGCATAGACGAATTGGTTGTGCCCTCCAACCAGAGTGGGAACTGTGGCAAACAATTCTTACGCCCATCAAAGATGCAAGGCATGAACTTGTCCTACACACTGTGGCAGCATTATTACAAAAATTCTTTTAAAAATCTGTATAAAAATCCGTAACAACTTGGCTAGCAAAATTACACTTCAAAGCAGCCAGTATGTAAATTAACTTCACATTTCACTTCATTTTAAAACAAGAGAACTTGCTATCATAAATTCAGGGAAACTGGCAATTTTGAGTTGAATACTAAAAAGAAAAGTAAATTTTCACCTTTATATGTGATCTACTATTTTTTCTTCTTCATGAACGCTATCTTCCATTTCAGAATCCAATTCTTTGAGGACAGAATGAGTTCTATCATCATTTTATTCCGGCAGGTCAAACATTGGACCAATATTATAAAAATGCATAGACTTTATTTAGATATAAAAAGCAACAAACAATTTTCAATGCCGTAATTCCCAAATCGGCTTAGAAATCCAAACAAGTAATTTTTAAGTAGAATTTTAAATTCTGTTGGAAAAAACAAAAAACTATGCATACACAGAAGCATAAATACATATTAACAAGTGAATGTAGCAAGATACTAAAATATAATACATGTGTTAGCAATCATTTTGAAGAAAGCACTAAAAATATCAGTACTAGTCCACCTCCCTTTAACATATGCTACAGTCTAAAATATTTATATTTCCTTCTTTCTAGAAAGTTATACTGCTCAAACTTTTTTTCATGAAGCAAAAAGGAAAAAGTCTCTCTCAAAATGCTATGCAAATATGCAGAAACCATGACATTATCCCTAGGAGGACGTATATAAATCCTTATAGGTGTGGGCAAGGATTTCATATCTGAAACACCAAAAGCAATGGCAACAAAAGCCAAAATTGACAAATGGGATCTAATTAAACTAAAGAGCTTCTGCACAGCAAAAGAAACTACCATCAGAGTGAACAGGCAACCTACAGAATGGGAGAAAATTTTTGCAACCTACTCAACTGACAAAGGGCTAATATCCAGAATCTACAATGAACTCCAACAAATTTACAAGAAAAAAACAAACAACCCCATCAAAAAGTGGGCGAAGGACATGAACAGACACTTCTCAGAAGAAGACATTTATGCAGCCAAAAGTCACGTGAAAAAATGCTCATGATCACTGGCCATCAGAGAAATGCAAATCAAAACCACAGTGAGATACCATCTTACACCAGTTAGAATGGCCATCATTAAAAAGTCAGGAAACGACAGGTGCTGGAGAGGATGTGGAGAAATAGGAACACTTTTACACTGTTGGTGGGACTGTAAACTAGTTCAACCATTGTGGAAGTCAGTGTGGCGATTCCTCAGGGATCTAGAACTAGAAATACCATTTGACCTAGCCATCCCATTACTGGGTATATACCCAAAGGACTATAAATCATGCTGCTATAAAGACACATGCACACGTATTTTTGTTGCGGCACTATTCACAATAGCAAAGACTTGGAACCAACCCAAATGTCCAACAATGATAGACTGGATTAAGAAAATGTGGCACATATACACCATGGAATACTACGCAGCCATAAAAAATGATGAGTTCGTGTCCTTTGTAGGGACATGGATGAAACTGGAAAACATCATTCTCAGTAAACTATCGCAAGGACAAAAAACGAAATACCGCATGTTCTCACTCATAGGTGGGAACTGAACAGTGAGAACTCATGGACACAGGAAGGGGAACGTCACCCTCCGGGGACTGTTGTGGGTTGGGGGGAGGGGGGAGGGACAGCATTAGGAGATATACCTAATGCTAAATGACGAGTTAATGGGTGCAGCAAACCAACACGGCACATGGATACATATGTAACAAACCTGCACATTGTGCACATGTACCCTAAAACCTAAAGTATAATAATAAAAAATAAATAAATAAATAAATAAAACAAGCAACAGTGACACCACCACCAACGGACTCTTTAAGAAAGTACTTTTAAGATTTTAATTGTTCAAAATTGTTTAAGATGAACAGGAAAAGGTAATTTGAAATATATGTAAAGAACAAGAAATTTTACTTGTGGCTAATTCAATTATTTCCTTTGGAAAAGAATAAAGTTCAAATCATATTGCCAATGTCACTATAACTAAAATCTGGCCATTACAAAAGGTCTCCCAAACTGCAGTCAATGGCCTGCTCACTTCAAGTAATACTGGTAATGGCTAAATTTCAGTATAACACCGGAAAAAAAAACAAAAAAAAAAAAACCTAGCCTAGAAGTCCACTGAAGTTCACTGTAACGGGATTTAAGCTATAATTAAATTTGATTAGCTTGGTTCAAACCTCAAGTTCAAAAGAATTATCAGCATGAATGGATGAAAAGCCCTTTTACACGGGCATTTTGAAAATATGAAAAGGGCTGACACAGCAAGCTTCAAAGACTTTAAAAGCAATTGACCCTTCCCAGAGCAAAGGAGAAACGCTAACAGCTGAAACTCAGATGCTGCGTGCGAAGAAAATAAAGTTCCAGATGGTTCAAAAGCCTGGTAATTTATTAAATATTAAATACTATTATTTTTAACTGGATTTTGCCCAGAGATAGCCAAATATGTCATCCATAAAATGTGAAAAAGCAGTACGATACCATCCCCTGAAAAACTGAAGGAAATAAATATTTTCTTTTTCAAAAACTACCCTCATGTGGAAGCTTCTCAAGGAGTTATGGTAACAACCATGATGACAGTCAAACAATCAAGACGTTTAATAAAAAACAAAAACATCTATAACCTAAAAATCCAAATCAGTTTATTTCAAGACATGTAACTGTTACTCTATAAACACACACCTCATGCACACATACCCCTCTTGGATCACATTATATTTTCATGCATGAAGAAAGGAGAAAAGTGAAAGAAGCAATAATAAATATGGACTACGGAACTGTGTTAGTGACTGAGGGTTAACATAGTTTTTAGAAGTAGTTAAAAATCAGTATGAAAGGATTATATATACAAAAGTTTGTTTACCAGGCACAGCGGCTCACAGTTACAATCCCAGCATTTTTGGAGGCTGAGGTGAGCAGATCACTTGACGCCAGGAGTTCAAGACTAGCCTGGCCAACATAGCAAAACCCAGTCTCTACTAACACAAAAATTAGCCAGGCATGGTGGCATACATCTGTAGTCCCAACTACTCGGGAGGCTGAGACATGAGAATCGCTTGGAACCCAGGAGGCGGAGGTTGCAGTGAGTTGAGATTGTGCCACTGCACCCCAGCCTGGGTGACAGAGGGAGACTTTGCCTTAAAAAAAAAAAAAGTTTGTTGTATGTATTCTTTTAAATACATACATGGAAATGGGTGCATACACACGCACATCAAATGAACTATATAAATACATATATAAACAAACATGCAGTAATAAATGTATACATAGGCACGTATTTATGTGTACACACACATACACACACACAAACCAACGGTCCCTTTTCAACAAAATAAAGTTAGTTAACTCAGTTTACACACTGAGTTTTTAGATGGCACCTTCAAGTGAGTTTTTATGTTAAAATTTTTCCCTCGTTAACACACTGTTTCTATGTAATTTGGGATCTGGGGGAGGGAATAGACTGTTTTTCATGAATTGGAAACAATCTATGCCAAATGAAGCAGGTGTGAGATATCTTAAAGATGAAAGCAATTCTCCAAATAGCAACGTCATCCTGTAATGCTCTCTTGACATGTACAATTTTGCTATTCCTCTTTTTGAGATTTATTACAAAGCACTGTGTTTGTGATCTTTCCTAACACAGATCAGTAGTGTGATTGGTGCTCATTTCTAGCAGCTTTTAGCACTGAGGAAAAAGTCAGTTCAACACTGATGTCACTTAAAATGGGTAAGAAATCCAGCCACAGCAGACAGGCTGCTGTGCCCCTTAAATGCTCTTTTCTTAAAACACTTTCTTCGCAAGCAAATTAATTCTTAATGTAACTCTTTCATTCTGAAAAGTGTTTATTACAAATCATCAGTTTTGAAATAATTCAAAGTGATCTTCCACCAAAAAAAGAAAACCCCACAAAGAAATAAATCATATTTACTTTTCTGTCCATTAAAAATATGCTGAAGGTGACACAGATGTACATCTCAGAAATTTCTCAGTATATTAAAAATTATCCACAATTTATGACAAGGAGCTTTACTAAAGAAAATATTAATTTCACCAGCTTAGTAATAACATCCAACATTTCATCTTCCTCCTGACATACCTACCAAATGGTTTTGGTATTTAAGCTTTTCTTTTTTTCACAACAGAAGAAGAAAACCTGTTAACTGAACTTTGCATCACCTAGTCCAGTGGTTCTCACACTTCAGAATGCATCAGAATCATTCAGACAGTGTATAACACAAATTCTGGGCCTCACCCCCAGTTTCTGATTCAGAAGGTCTCAAGTGGGGACTTAGATTCTGCATTTCTAGCAAGTTCCTAGGGAATGCAGCTGCTATTTGTGGAGGGACTGTACTTTGGGAACCTATGATCTACTCAGTATTTTCCTTCTTTCCATAATTTGCAAATTTGATAACGAGGAAATGATACGCTATATCCTTTAAAGACAGACAGCCTTTGAGAGCTTAGAATTAAAGAGAAATTGACAAAAAGGAAATCTAATCTAAAGATTGGATTTAAAGATGATCTAGTCTAGGATTCAGCAAACTTTTTCTGTAAAGAGCCAGATAATAAATAGTTTAGGCTTTATGGTCCATACAGTCTCTGTCACAACTAGTCAACTCTGCCATTGTTGTGTGGAAGCAGACAGACAACACAGAAATGAAAGAAAGTGGCTGGATGCCAATAAAGCTTTATTACAAAAACAGGCTGTGATCTGGATTAGGCCCACAGGTCATAGTTTACCAACTATTTTTAAAAAGAGGAAATCAATACCCAGAGAGATTAAACAACTTCAAAAGGCACAAGACAGTAAGTGGCAAAACTGCAACTAGACCTTCAGTGTCCTGATGTCTGATGTACTAAGGAAGCTACTGTTATAGTAATATTTTGATAAAGAACAGCCACAAATGGAATGCATTACAAAACCTCATGTAGCTTAATGATCAAAAAGAAAAAATGACTTTACTAAGCAAAAGAGCATCTCAGTTCTAGAATTAATGCCAGATATTCTTTTTTTTTTTTTTTTTTTTTTTTGAGATGGAGTTTCACTGTTGTTGACCAGGCTGGAGGGCAATGGCACGATCTCGGCTCACTGCAACCTCCACCTCCTGCGTTCAAGCAATTCCCCTGCCTCAGCCTCCCAAGTAGCTGGGATTATAGGCACCCACCACTATGCCCAGCTATTTTTTTTTATTTTTAATAGAGATGGGGGTTTCACCATTTTGGCCAGACTGGTTTTGAACTTCTGACCTCAGGTGATCCACCTGCCTCAGCCTCCCAAAGTGCTGGGATTAAAGGCGTGAGCCACCGCACCTGGCTCAAGGCCAAACATTCTTATTCCTATTATTACTTATAAATGGGAGGCTTACACCATTCGACGACAATCTGGACTCTTGTCACATGGTTTCCTGCAGCCTATGCTAGGTTGGAGCAGGGCCTACGCCAATCAAGCCTTCTGATCAGGGAGTGTGGAAAACAGAATCGAGAACTTCTCAGTTCTTACCCTCTTGGTCCTGCACCTTTCTCATCCCATCTGCCATCCATTTTATGCCATTCATTAAAAAAATTCTTCCCAGTACTAAAATTATGGTTAAGAGCCAAAAGAGGTAGTAAACTATGAAACTTAAGTTAAAAACAATGTTTCCATTCAGTGTACAGTTTTATTTTCATTCCAGTGATTAAATAATTAAGTTAAATATACTATTTAGCTAATAAAAGTAAAGCAGACATTTATCTTCACTACTTAGATACCTGAAAGTATGTGTCCACATACAATACGTACACATATGAACACATACTCCCCATACTTTCATAGTTGCCAAAGCTTTTACTCTTAAAACTGATTATTTAAATAAGCAATATATTTTAGCAACTAATAAAGTAAATTTTATGTATGGCCTTACAACTATTTTATGCCAGTTTATTTTTAAAAGTGAAGCAAATGCATGCATATCAGGAAAATAAAATAACTTGATCTTAAGTATCTGAGATACAGTTCTGAACATGTTTGATGTACTCTAAACCATGCATGGAAAAGCATCTGTTATTTACAGATCAAAGCAAACCTGAGTACCCTAAAACAACTAGAGTGAAAAATTCCCAAATTTAATTTCATCCCTGTCCACATGCTTCTTTGAACTAATAATTCAGAGAACTGGTCAGTATGTTGAACTAATTAGCATGCTTAATGCTTGCCAACTTTGATGGCTCCAGCTCTTTAAGAAATTTTTTTTTAATTTTCCAAGACGGAGTCTTGCTCTGTCACCCAGGCTGGAGTGCAATGGTGCGACCACGGCTCATTGCAACCTCCACCTACGGGGTTCAAGCTATTCCCCTGCCTCAGCCTCCCGAGTAGCTGGGATTACAGGTGGCTGCCACCACACCCAGCTAATTTTTGTATTTTTATTAGAGACAGGGTTTCATCATGTTGCTCAGGCTGGTCTCGAACTCCTGACCTCGTGATCCACCCACCTTGGCTTCCCAAAGTGCTGGGATTACAGGCATAAGCCACCGTGCCCAGCCAAGAAATGGAATTTAAAAAATAGTTTTAAAAACAGACACACAGCCAGGCACCGTGGCTCGCACCTGTAATCCCAGCACTTTGGCAGGCCAAGGCGGGTGGATCACCAGGTCAGGAGTACAAGATCAGCCTGGCCAGCATGGTGAAACTTCGTCTCTATTAAAAAAACAAAAAATCTTGGGGAGGCTGAGTCGGGCGGATCACAAAGTCAGGAGATCAAGGCCATCCTGGCTAACACGGTGAAACCCCGTCTCTACTAAAAATACAAAAAATTAGCTACGCATGGTGGCGGGCACCTGTAGTCCCAGCTACTCGGGAGGCTGAGGCAAGAGAATGGTGTGAACCTGGGAGGCAGAGCTTGCAGTGAGCCGATCGCACCACTGCACTCCAGCCTGGGTGACAGAGCAAGACGCCGTCTCAAAAAAAAAAAAAAAAACACATGAAGAAATGCTCCTCATCACTGGCCATCAGAGAAATGCAAATCAAAACCACAGTGAGATACCATCTCACACCAGTTAGAATGGCCATCATTAAAAAATCTGGAAACAACAGGTGCTGGAGAGGATGTGGAGAAATAGGAACACTTTTACACTGTTGGTGGGACTGTAAACTAGTTCAACCATTGTGGAAGTCAGTGTGGCGATTCCTCAGGGATCTAGAACTAGAAATACCATTTGACCCAGCCATCCCATTACTGGGTATATACCCAAAGGACTATAAATCATGCTGCTATAAAGACACATGCACACATATGTTTATTGCGGCACTATTCACAATAGCAAAGAGTTGGAACCAACCCAAATGTCCAACAACGATAGACTGGATTAAGAAAATGTGGCACATATACACCATGGAATACTATGCAGCCATAAAAAATGATGAGTTCGTGTCCTTTGTAGGGACATGGATGAAACTGGAAAACATCATTCTCAGTAAACTATCGCAAGGACAAAAAACCAAACACCGCATGTTCTCACTCATAGGTGGGAATTGAACAATGAGAACTCATGGACACAGGAAGGGGAACATCACACTCCGGGGACTGTTGTGGGGTGGGGGGAGGGGGGAGGGACAGCATTAGGAGATACACCTAATGCTAAATGACGAGTTAATGGGTGCAGGAAATCAACATGGCACATGGATACATATGTAACAAATCTGCACATTGTGCACATGTACCCTAAAACCCTAAAGTATAATAAAAAAAAAAAACTACAAAAAATTAGACGGGTGTGGGGGCGCGCGCCTGTCATCCAAGCTACTCAGGAGGCTGAACCAGGAGAATTGCTTGAAGTCAGGAGGCAAAGCTTGCGGTGAGCTGAGATCGCGCCACTCTACTCCAGCCCAGCCAACAGTGCGGGACTCCATCTCAAAAAAACACACACAAGCAAATTTGAGAAAATGCAAAGGCCATCCAAGTTGGCAGGATGACATATATTGAATAGTGCCTCAAGATGCCTCAAAACATGAGTGATGCCTGTTTAATATCCTCTGAGTTACAAAATAGGTTGTAAATTCTTTTGGGGTTTTTGATTTGCATGAGATAAATCAACTTTTTTTTTTCTGTATCCACCCAGTTTTTATGAGATTCAGCATATGCCTAACTTTATTTTAATATAAAGAACAGCAGTAAAGTGTTCTTGATAAGAGGTTAACAGTTTATATTTTTTAATTGCAATGAGAGTAAATTCATTTGAGATCTTTTAAATGTAATCCTAAAACTAAGAGCCAAAAGCAAAGTAGATTCTTTACTGTCCACAAATTTGAGCAGCATGGTCATTTTTGCTACAAAGATTTTCCTAACAATTACGTGTGGTAATCAATAAATGACCCATAGTAAATAGGTTACTACATAGTAGACAGAGTGTTAACTAGCTAATTACACCTTTTTTTTTTTTGTCCTACTGCTACATGGATTTTTTTAAAGTTCTATTTAATGCTGATATTCTAAGACTACTCATTTCTATAATTTATATGAGAACATCACACAGAGCCTTCCAAACAAATTCCACCTTGGCTCGCAATTTTATTGTCTCCCTCTAACTTGAGGAAAGAGTTATGCATGAAATAAGTAAATACATACATACATACATACATACAAACTACATGATTATCCCAACAGATACAGAAAAGGCTCTCAATAAAATTCAACACCACTTCATGTTAAAAACTCAATAAACGACATGATCGTATATTTAGAAAACCCCATAGTCCCAGCCCAAAAGCTCCTTATGCTGATAAACAACTTCAGCAGAGTCTCAGGATACAAAATCAACGTACAAAAATCACTAGCATTCCTATACACTGCCAAGCCAAGAGACCTATCAGGAATGAACTCCCATTCACAACTGCCACAAAAAGAACAAAATACCTAGAAATCCAGCTAACCAAGGAGGTGAAAGATACTGCAAGGAGAACTACAAAACACTGCTCAGAGGTATCAGAGATGACACAAGCAAATGAAAAAACACTCCATGCTCAGGGGTAGGAAGAATCAATAACGTGAAAATGGCCACACTGCCCAAAGCAATTTATATAACAGATTCAACCCCATGCCTATTAAATTACCACTGACATTCTTCATGGAACTAGAAAAAAACTATTTTAAAATTCATATGGAACAAAAAAAGAGCCCAGATAGCCCAGTTACCTAAGCAAAAAGAACAAAGTTAAAGGTGTCACACTACAAGACTTCAAGCTGTATTACAGGGCTAGAGTAACCAAAACAACGTAACGTGATACTGGTACAAAAACAGACACACAGGCAAACAGAACAGAGAGCCCAGAAGTAAGGCCACACACCTATAATTATCTGCTCTTCAGCAATGCTGACAAAAACAAGCAATGAAGAAAGAAAGGATTTCCTATTCAATAAATGGTGGTGGGATGACTGGCTAGCCAAATGTGTAAGATTGAAACTGGACCCCTTCCTTACACCATATATAAACATTAACTCAAGATGATTAAAAACTTAAATATAAAACCTAAAAATATAAAATCCCTGGAAGACACCTAGGAAATACCATTCTAGACACTAGAACACAAAAAGATTTCATAACGAGGATGCCAAAGGCAACTGAAACAAAAGCAAAAATTGATGGGAACTAATTAAAGAGCTTCTGCACAGCAAAAGAAACTATCAACGGAGTAAAACAGACAATCTACAGAAAGGGAAAAAACTTTTGCAAAATATGAAAAAACCTCAATATCACCCATCATTAGAGAAATGTAAATAAATCAAAACCACAATGATATGCCATCTCACACTTGTGAGAATGGCCATTATTAAAAAGTCAAAAAATAACAGATGCTGGCAAGGTTGGAGAGAAAAAGGAATGCACACACTGTTGGTAGGAATGTAAATTGGTTAAACCATTGTGGAAGACAGTATGGTGATTCCTTAAAGGCCTAAGATCAGAACTACCATTTGACCCAACAACTCCATTACTGAGTATATATCCAAAGGAATATTAATCCTTCTATCATAAAGACACATGCACACGTATGTTCACTGCAGCACTATTAAACAATAGCAGACATGGAATCAACCTATATGCCCATCAATAAAAAACTGGATAAAGAAAATGTGGTACATATATACCACGAATACTATACAGCCGTAAGAAAAAACGACATCACTTCCTTTGCAGGAAAATGGATGATGCTAGAGGCCATTATCCTTTGCAAACTAATGCAGAAAGAGAAAACCAAATACCACATGTTCTCATTTATAATTGGGAGCTAAATGATGAGAACACATAGATCCACAGAGGGGAATAACAGACACTGCGGCCTATTGGACAGTGGAGGCTGGGAGGAGGGAGAGGATCAGGAAAAAAAAAAAACTAATGGGCACTAGACTTAGTACCTCGGTGGCAAAATAATCTGTACAACAAACCTTCATGACACAAGTTTACCTACACAACAAACGAGTACATGTACCCCTGAACCTAAAGTAAATTTAAATTTAAAAAAAAGAATTAACAAAAATCCCAACCCCAAAGGGGTGTTTGGTGCATATGATTTCATGAAGAAAGTCCAAGCTCAATGTTTTAGTACCATTCAAAGTACAAGTAAAAAATACTCCTTAAAGGCAGTTAAGCACTTTTAAAAATAATGCTTTCCGCGCTCACTTCAGCAGCACATATACTAAAACTGGAACAATACAGAGAAGATTAGCATGGGCCCTGTGCAAGGATGACATGCAAATTCATGAAGCTTTCCATATTTTTAGAACTTCATGAAGCATACACAAGTATCAATAGCCAAATAGATCAAGCAGAAGAAAGGATATCAGAGACTGAAGATCAAATTAATGAAATAAAATGTGAAGACAAGATTAGAGAAAAAAAGAATGAAAAGGAACAAAGTCTCCAAGAAATATGGGACTATGTGAAAAGACCAAACCTACGTTTGATTGGCATACCTCAAAGTGATGGGGAAAATGGAATTAAGCTGGAAAACACTCTGCAGGATATTATCCAGGAGAACTTCCCCAACCTAGCAAGACAGGCTAACATTCAAATTCAGGAAATACAGAGAACACCACTAAGATACTCTTCGAGAAAGAGCAACACAATAGTCAAGATTCACAAAGGTTGAAATGAAGGAAAAAATGTTGAGGGCGGCCAGAGAGAAAGGTCAGGTTACCCACAAAGGGAAGCCATCAGACTAACAGCAGGTCTCTCTGCAGAAACCCCACAAGCCAGAGGAGAGTGGAGGCCAATATTCAACATTCTTAAAAGAATTTTCAACCCAGAATTTCAAATCCAGCCAAACTAAGCTTCATAAGCAAAGGAGAAATAAAATCCTTTATGGACAAGCAAACGCTGAGAGACTTTGTCACCACCAGGCCTGGCTTACAGGAGCTACTGAAGGAAGCACTAAATATGGAAAGGAAAAACCAGTACCAGCCACTGCAAAAACATATCAAATTGTAAAGACCATCAACACTATGAAGAAACTGCATCAATTAATAGGTTATTTTGCCTAGCATCATAACGACAGGATCAAATTCACACGTAACAATACTAATCTTAAATGTAAAAGGGCTAAATGACCCCAATTAAAAGACACAGACTGGCACATTGGATAAAGAGTGAAGACCCATCAGTGTGCTGTATTCAAGAGACCCATCTCATGTGCAAAGACACACATAGGCTCAAAAGGATGGAGAAATATTTACCAAGCAAATGGAAAGCAAAAAAAAATCAGGGGCTGGGCGCGGTGGCTCATGCTTGTAATCCCAGCACTTTGGGAGGCCGAGGCGGGCGGATCACGAGGTCAGGAGATCGAGACCACGGTGAAACCCTGTCTCTACTAAAAATATAAAAAAATCAGCCGGGCGTGGTGGCGGGCGCCTGTAGTCCCAGCTACTCGGAGAGGCTGAGGCAGGAGAATGGCGTGAACCCGGGAGGCGGAGCTTGCAGTGAGCCGAGATTGTGCCACTGCACTCCAGCCTGCGCGGCAGAGCGAGACTCCGCCTCAAAAAAAAAAAAAAAAAAAAAAAAAAAAAAAAATCAGGGGTTGCAATCCTAGTCTCTGATAAAACAGACTTTAAACCAACAAACATAAAAAAAGACAAAGAAGGGCATTATATATTGGTAAAGGGATCAATTCAACAAGAAGAGCTAACTATCCTAAATATATATGCACCCAATACAGGAGCACCCAGATTCATAAAGCAAGCTCTTAGAGACCTACAAACAGACTTAGATTCCCACGCAACAACAGTGGGAGACTTTAACACCCAACTGTCAATATTAGACAGATCAATGAGACAGAAAATTAACAAGGATATTCAGGACTTGAACTCAGCTCTGGACCAAGCGGACCTAATAGACATCTACAGAACTCTCCACCCCAAATCAACAGAATATACATTCTTCTGAGCAACACGTTGCACTTATTCTAAAATTGACCACATAATTGGAAGTAAAACACTTCTCAGCAAATGTAAAAAATTGGAAATCATCATAGTCTCTCAGATCACAGTGCAATCAAATTAGAACTGAGGATTAAGAAACTCATTCAAAACCGCACAACTACATGGAAACTGAACAACCTGCTCCTGAATGACTACTGGGTACATAACGAAATTAAGGGAGAAATAAATAAGTTCTTTGAAACTGATGAAAGCAGAGACACAATGTACCAGAATCTCTGGGACACAGCTAAAGCAGTGTTTAGACGCAAATTTATATCACTAAACGCCGACAGGAGAAAGCAGGAAAGATCTAAAATAGACACACTAATATCACAATTAAAAGAACTAGAGAAGAGCAAACAAATTCAAAAGCTAGCAGAAGACAAGAAATAACTAAGATCAGAGCAGAAATGAAGGAGACATAGACACAAAAAACCCTCCAAAAACACAATAAATTTAGGACCTGATGTTTTGAAAAGGTTAACAAAATAGACCACTAGCCAGACAAATGAAGAAGAAAAGAGAGAAGAATCAAACAGACACAATAAAAAGTGATAAAGGGGATATCACCACTGATCCCACAGAAATACAAACTACCATCAGAGAATACTATGAACACCTCTATGCAAATAAACTAGAAAATGTAGAAGAAATGGATAAATTCCTGGACACATACACCCTCCCAAGACTAAACCAGGAAGAAGTTGAATCTCTGAATAGACCAATAACAGGCTCTGAAATTGAGGCAGTAATTAATAGCCTACCAACCAAAAAAAGCCCAGTACCAGACAGATTCACAGCCGAATTCTACCAGAGGTACAAAAAGGAGCTGGTACCATTCCTTCTGAAACTATTCCAAAAACAGAAAAAGAGGGCCTCCTCCCTAATTCATTTTATGAGGCCAACATTATCCTGATACCAAAACCTGGCAGAGACACAACAAAAAAAAAAAACTTCAGGCCAATATCCCCGATGAACATGAATGTGAAAATCCTCAATAATACAATGCCAACCGAATCCAGCAGCCCATCAACAAGCTTATCCACCATGATCAAGTCAGCTTCATCCCTAGGATGCAAGGCTGGTTCAACATATGCAAATCAATAAATGTAATCCATCACATAAACAGAACCATGACAAAAACCACATGATTATCTCAATAGATGCAGAAAAGGCCTTCAATAAAATTCAACATCTCTTCATGCTAAAAACTCTCAATAAACTAGGTATTGATGGGACGTATCTCAAAATATTATGAGCTGTTTATGACAAAACCACAGCCCCTATCATACTGAATGAGCAAAAGCTGGAAGCATTCCCTTTGAAAACTGAAATAAGACAAAAATGCCCTCTCTCACCACTCCTATCCAACAGAGATTGGAAGTTCTGGCCAAGGCAATCAGACAAGAGAAACAAATAAAGGGTATTCAAATAGGAAGAGAGGAAGTCAAATTGTCTCTGTTTGCAGATGACATAATTGTACGTTTGGAAAACCCCATCGTCTCTGCCCAAAATCTCCTTAAGCTAATAAGCAACTTCAGCAAAGTCTCAGGATACAACATCAATGTGCAAAAATCACAAGCATTCCTATACACCAATAATAGATAAACAGCCAAATCATGAGTGAATTCCCATTCACAATTGCTACAAAGGAAATAAAATACGTAGGACTACAACTTATAAGGGATGTGAAGGACCTCTTCAAGGATAACTACAAACCACTGCTCAAGGAAATAAGAGACGACACAAATAAATGGAAAAACATTCCATGCTCATGGATAAGAAGAATCATTATCGTGAAAATGGCCATACTGCTCCAAGTAATTTATAGATTCAATGTTATTCCCATCAAGCTACCATTGACTGTCTTCAAAGAATTAGAAAAAACTAATTTAAATTTCATATGGAATCAAAAAGGGGCCTGCATAGCCCAGTCAATCCTAAGCAAAAGAACAAAGCTGGAGGCATCACGCTACCTGACTTCAAACTATACTACAAGGCACAGTAAACCAAAACAGCATGGTACTGGTACCAAAACAGCATGGTACTGGTACCAAAACAGATATACAGACAAATGGGATGGGACAGAGGCCTCAGAAATATTGCCACACATCTACAACCATCTGATCCTTGACAAACCTGAAAAAAGCAATGGGGGAAGGATTACCTGCTTAGTAAATGGTGTTGGGAAAACTGGTTAGCCATATGCAGAAAACTCAAATTGGACCCCTTCTTTACTCTTTATACAAAAATTAACTGAAGATGGATTAAAGACTTAAACATAAGACCTAAAACCATAAAAACCCTAGAAGAAAACCTAGGCAATACCATTCAGGACATAGGCATGGGCAAACAGTTCATGACTAAAACACCAAAAGCAATGGCAACAAAGCCAAAATTGACAAATGGGATCTAATTAAACTAAAGAGCTTCTGCATAGCAAAAGAAACTATCATCAGAGTGAATAGGCAACCTACGGAATGGGAGAAAATTTTTGTAATCTATCCATCTGACAAAGGGTTAATATCCAGAATCTACAAGGAACTTAAATTTACAAGAAAAAAAACAAACAACCCCATCAAAAACTGGGCGAAAGATACGAACAGACACTTCTGAAAAGAAGACATTTACGTGGCCAACAAACATACGAAAAAATGCTCATCATCACTGGTCATTAGAGAAATGCAAATTAAAATCGCAGTGAGATACCATCTCATGCCAGTTAGAACGACAATCATTAAAAAGTCGGGAAACAACAGATACTGGAGAGAATGTGGAGAAATAGCCATTCTTTTACCCTGCTGGTGGGAGTGTAAATTAGTTCAACCTTTGTGGAAGACAGTGTGCAATTCCTCAAGGATCTAGAACCAGAAATGCCATTTGACCCAGCAATCTCATTACTGGGTATATACCCAACAGATTATGTATCATTCTACTATAAAGACACATGCACAAGTATGTTTATTGTGGCACTATTCACAATACCAAAGACTTGGAACCAACCTAAATGCCCATCAATGATAGACTGGATAAAGAAAATGTGGCACATATATACCATTGAATACTATGCAGCCATAAAAATGGACGAGTTCATGTCCTTTGCAGGGACATGGATGAAGCTGGAACCCATCATCCTCAGCAAAGTAACACAGGAACAGAAAACCAAACACTGCATGTTCCCACTCATAAGTGGGAGCTGAACAATGAGAACACATTGACACAGGGAGGGGAACATCACACAATGGGGCCTGTCAAGGGGTAGGGGATGGCTAAAGGAGGTATAGCATTAGGATAAATACCTAATGTAGATGATGGGTTGATGGTTGCAGCAAACCACCATGGCAGGTGTATACCTATGTAAGAAACCTGCACATTCTGCACATGTATCCCAGAATTTAAAGTTTAATTTTTTAAAAAAAAATGCTTTCCAATGTCAATATATCAATTCCATTACTCTACCCTTCCTTTTTCTAAGTTGTCTAAAAGGACTGCCCAGAATTCAACTCATTCAGAGACAAGGATTCACTCCTTCACTGTCTATTTGTTCTTATTTTGCCAGTACTCCAACACTTTTAAATATCCAATTACTGAATGTTCAACTACTAATGAACTGCTTTACAAATATCCATGAAATTTCCACACACAAATAGGAGAAGCTATCTAGGGGTAGAATCTCTCTCCTCTGTCCCATTCACACATGGCTAATTCTATAGCTCTGTACCCTCCACTTACTCTATAAATGCTTTCTGGTGAACTAAAAATTACTGGGTCACCACTTCAGTAACAATATTATTCTCAAAACTACAGTAAACATTTGAGTGATAGTGTACAAAGAAAATTTCTATAATCTGTCCTCTGCATTAAAAACTTCACATTAATTTCGTGACTTTTAGAGTTTCAATTCTAAGAAGGCAGTGCTACAACAAGAAGCGAATAATTTAGGTTCTAGGTTTATTTCAGCACAAAGTAAACAGTAATCTTAGCGACTCACTTCAGATTTCGTATTTTATAGGATATTGTAAGGAAGACAACTCAAAGCAAAGATGCTTTGTGCTTGGATAAAACAAAATACACAGCACCTTTTCCTCCTTCCAGTAGGTGAATGTTGAAATTATTTTTACTACATGATAATGCAACAGCAAGAATTAACAGTATAGTAATTAACAGAATTAACAGTATAGTAATGCAAGAGAAAATAGGCATTTTCAGAAAAAAAGAGAAAAAAAGTGAAAGATATCTAATTACTGAAATGTAAAAACAGTGACGACAAAATAAGTCCTATCACTTTAAAAAAAAAAAAGAAAAGGAACAAAGAGATGTTTTAGGAGAGAAAAACCAGAAGACACCTTGAGATTTTTTTTTTTTTTTTTTTTTTTTTTGAGACAGAGTCTCGCTGTGTCGCCCAGGCTAGAGTGCAGCGGCGCGATCTGGGCTGACTGCAAGCTCCGCCTCCTGGGTTCACGCCACTCTCCTGCCTCAGCCTCCTGAGTAGCTGGGACTACAGGCACCTGCCACCACACCTGGCTAATTTTTTGTATTTTTAGTAGAGATGGGGTTTCTCCGTGTTAGCCAGGATGGTCTCAATCTCCTGACCTCATGATCCGCCCTCCTTGGCCTCTCAAAGCGCTGGGATTACAGACGTGAGCCACCGCGCCCGGCCCACTTTGAAATTTTTTTAAGATAGCCATCGTATCAATTAAAAAAACAAACAGGCCAGGCACAGTGGCTCATGCCTGTAATCCCAGCACTTCAGGAGGCTGTGTTGGGCAGATCACATGAGGCCAGGGGTTCAACACCAGACTAACCAACATGGTGAGATCCCGCCTCTACTAAAAATACAAAAATTAGCCAGGCATGGTGGTGCACACCTGTAATACCAGCTACTCAGGTGGCGTTTGAATCCAGAAGGGAGGTTGCAGTGAGCTGAGATCGCGCCATTGCACCCCAGCCTTGGTGGCAGAGCAACACCCTTGTCTCGAGAAAAATAAAAATAAACGAAAGGAAAGGTCTCAGAAAATCAAAACATTATCTTTCAAGACTGGGATATTCAAAAATATGAAAACAAACACCTAAATAAAGAAAAACAAAGACATTGCTTGGAACCTATATATACAGGTTCCTTAATATATATATTTCTTCCAGATACAGACCCATACAAATCTGGCCAATGGATTTTTTTAAAAGATGTAAAAGCATTTCAGTGAGGAAAAAAAAAATAATCTTTTCAACAAATGCTGTTAGAACTGGACATCTATATATGCAAAAAACAAACCTTGAGCTAAACCTCACCCCTTAAATAAAAATCAACTCAAAATGGATCATAGAAGTAAATGTAAAACCTAAAGCTATAAAACTTATAGAAGAAAACATGGGAGAAAACCTTAATGACTTAGAGTTAGGCAGAGTTCCTAGAGATGATATCCAAAGTACAACTCATAAAAGAAAAAATGAATTGAACTTTACCAAAATTTAAAACTTTAACTTTGCAAATAATACTGTTTAGAGAAATTACAAGTTACAGATTATTAGAAAATACTGCAAATCACCTAAGAGTAAAGGACGAGCATCCCAAATATATAAAGAACTTTCAAAACTCCAAAAGAAACCATATGATTAAAAATGAGCAAAAGACTGAATAGATACTTCACGATAAAAAGATGCAAGGATGGCAAATAAGCATACAAAAAAATGTTCAATGTCATTAGCCATTAGGGAATTGAAAATTAAAACCACTATGAGAAAGAGCATCAACTCCCAGGAGCAGTTTGTTGGTCTTCCCTGCATTATTTCCCCTCTACTAAGGGCAGGGTGGTTGTTTCTGTGGTTAGCTCCCAGAAGGGCAACGTGGTTCATTCCAGGCCTCAGAAACACCAGAACACATCTGGCTTCAAAAATAACAAGTTTTGGGCCAGGCGTGGTGGCTCATGCCTGTAATCCCAGCACTTTGGGAGGCCAAGGCAGGCAGATCACTTGAGGTCAGGAGCTGGAGATCAGCGTGGCTAACAGGGTAAAACGCCATCTCTACTAAAAATACAAAAATTAGCCAGGACTGCTGGTGGGCACCTGTAGTCCCAGCTACTCAGGAGGCTGAGGCTGAAGAATCACTTGAACCCAGGAGGCAGAGGTCGCAGTGAACCAAGACTGCACCACTGCACTCCAGCCTGGGTGACAGAGTGAGACTCTGTCTCAAAAAAAAAAAAAAAAAAAAAAAAAGCACAAAAAAAACCCAAGTTTTGAACCCGGGAGGAGGAGTTTGCAGTGAGCTGAGATCATGCCACTACACTCCAGCCTGGGTGACAGAGCAAGACTCTGTCTCAAAACAAAACAAACACCAAGTTTGGTAAGTGTTCAGACCAAGAAAATAAATGCAAAATTTCATGATGGAATATGTCAACTCTGTAAAGAAGTTCCTGAATGGCATGCATTAATAAAATTTAAGAAACACAAACCATTATCAAAACCTAAAAAAAGTGTTAAATGTTTATTTATAAAAAGTCAGTGAAGGATTCTTATCACATCATGTGTAGACTATGTGCCTATGAATGTGAAGTCTGCACAAAATGTAGAAACGAAGAAGTCACTATTATTCTGTTTAATAAAGAACCAGAAAAAAAAATTACTGAAAATTAAGTTCTAACCACAGAAGAAGCTGCAGAAAAAGTTAAACTGATGATTTAGATTTTGATATGGATTTAGATGACAAAGAAGAGTGAATTAATATCAATATATTAAAAGTCAATTTCAGAATGTGAAATTCTGACCCTTTTGACTTCCAATTTTCACAAAAAAGACTGTGAAATCATGAGAAAATTTTTAAAAAGCTATTGAAAATAGGCAAAATTTACACATGAACAATATAAATCATGTATGATATTTTAACAATTATAAAATTTTCATCCATCTTTTTTTGGATTTTTTTTTTTTTTTTTTTTGCTTTTGTTTGTTTTGAGAAAGGGTCTCGCTGTTACCCAGGGCTCCAACTCCTGGGCTCAAGTTTTCTTATAACAATTTTTTAAGTTGCATATGCTAGAATATCTGCCAAAATGAGTATGAGGATATCATACTGCAGTTCATGGGGATTATTTAAAAGAATTTATTACCTACTATTACCAAACTAAAGAAGATTCAGAATTGATGGCTGTATTAAGAACTACCTTATGTAAAAGTAAGATGACGTTATATTGGTAGTCTCAAAAATTGGTCCTCAGTAAGTGCCTTTGATAAATTTAGCTCAAGTAAATGACTCACATAGCAAAAATCCCCTTACTTCGCTTGTTACAAAGCAAATGCAGGGTTTTTTTAAAAAAATAATAATAATGTTTAACAAGTAGATAGCAATCTTTCTTTGAAAGTATTTTTATATACCTCATTACATTGTGTTTACCTTTTTTCTCCTGTGAAATATGTGTATCAAAAATGCATAGTATTCATATGGATTGTTTAACAGATAATTATAAAGGAAAGCTCACACACTTACTCAGGTAAAGAAATGACCAGCACCAGAAGACCCTCACTAGGCTCTTCCTCAGCAAAGTTCATCCTTCTTCTCAGAGTTGGTACTATTCTTAATTGTGGTATTTTCTTATCATTTTACTACCCATGTTTGTACTCCAAAACCATATAAATTAGCTTTAATCTGATTTTTAACTCTTTCCTATCTTTTTATGTTGAAAAATCTCAAACCTACAAAATGGTAACAAAATAGTTCAATGAATTTTTGCATATTCTTCACCCAGATTCCCAATTATTATTAACCTTTCACCATGTTTTCTTGATATCTCAATAGATGGATATACATATATATTTGCTGCGGCATTTGAAAATGTGGCAAGCACTGCTTCTGAACTCTGTATGAACACTTACACTACACGACTTTGCATCTCTTTTTTGTTATGAAATTTGTTGAGATTGATCCACGTTGTTGCAAGAGCTGCAGTTTGTTCTTTTTACACTATGTATTATTCCATGCACTTACATATCATAGTTTATTTTTTCTTATATTGAGAAACATTTATCTCAAATTGTTCCTGTTATAAACAATATTGATATGAATATTGTTCCATGTGTCCCTTGGTACACATGTGCATTTCTATTAGGTATATACCTGCCAGTGGTGGAGAAAATCAGCTTATACGGATCTTCAGTTTTACTGTATGATATAAAACTATTTTTTCAGAAGGACTTTATTCCCTCTCTGATAGCAATGGATTAGAGTTCCAGCACTCAGCATGCTTTCTAACATTGCTCTATTGCCCAGACTGGAGTACACTGGCATAATCTAAGCTCATTGCAGCCTCCACTTCCTGGGCTCAAGAGATTCTCCCACCTCAGCCTCCCAAGTAACTGGGACTATGGGTATGCACCACCACAGGCAGCAATTTTTAAAAAATTTTTTGTAGAAACATGGTCTCACTATGTTGCCAAGGCTAGTCTCAAACTCCTGGGCTCAAGTGACCCTGTCACCCCAGTCTCCCAAAGTGCTGGGTAACAGCCATGAGCCACCATGCCCAGCCTATACTGAAATATTTAAGTGTGTAATATTAATTTACTTTAAAAGATTTTAGAATAAAAAAGTGAAGACACAGATAACATTTCAGTGGCTTCATAAAATATTACCTAGGAATAAATAAAAAAAATTCAAAAAGGTCAACAAATTTATAAAGTATTATCAAAACATTAAAGAAAATGGAGATTAAAGTAAATGGAGATACCATGTTCAAGACATAGAAGTCTCAATATTCTAAACTTAGAGTCCTATAGAAAGTTTCTCTCCCATAATTATGTGTGGTTCTTTTTTGCAAATAAATTTATTTTCTGGACTATTTAACTTTTGTGATTAAAGAGTCAACTAACATTAAAACAATAATAAATAAAACCATTATTGGGTATTATTACACACCTATTAAAATGGCTAAAATAAAAATCCTGACAGTATCAAGGCCAACCATATACTGCTGGTGGGAATGTAAAATTGTACAGCCACTATAGAAAAGAGTTTGGGCCAGGTACGGTGGCCTTACAACCCCAGCACTTTGGGATGCCGAGGCAGGCAGACTGCTTGAGCCCAAGAGTTTGAGACCAGCCTGGATAACATGGTGAAACCACATATCTACAAAAAAATACAAAAATTAGCCAGGTGTGGTGGTACATGTCTGTAGTCCCAGCTTCTCAGAAAGCTGAGGTAGGAGGATCACTTGCGCCCGGGAGACAGGTTGCAGTGAGCCAAGACTGCGCCACTGCACTCAGCCTGGGTTAACACAGTGAGACCTTGTCTCAAGAAAAAAGAAAGAAAAGAAAAGAGTTCACAGCTTCTAATAAAGCTAAACATACACTCACCACATGGTCCAGCAAACCCATTCCTGCATTTCTACTCTAGAAAAATGAAAATGATGTTCACACAAAAACTTATACATGACTATTCATAGAAATTCTCTTAATAATGACACCAAAAGAACTCAAATGTCCTTCAACAGATCAAAGGATAAACCATAATTTTTGTATTCCACTATACGTCCTAACAATGGAATACCACTCTGCAATAAAAAGGAAGAAACTATTGATACATGAAACGATTGGGATGAATCTCAAAGGCATTATGCTGAGTGACAGAAGGCAATCTGAAAAGGCTGTATATTCTGTAATGCCATTTAAATGACATTCTCAAACAGAAAAAACTATAGTGATGGAGAACAGATCAGTAAAGTTGCCAGCAGTAAGAAGCAGGGAAATGGGTATGCACAGGGTAGCACAAGGGAGTTTGGGGTGATGGAAATGTTCTGTATCTTGATCGTGATGATGGCTATACAAATCTATATGTACGCTGAATTCACAGCACTGTACGCTGGAAAGAAGTTTACAGTATAATTTTTAAAATAAATCATAATTCTGTGTTCTTCTTGCCTGATATAAATACATGAAATGGGAAAGATGAAATAATTTAGTTTTTTTTCTGCCCAATAAAAGAGCCTAGGTGCAATGATACACCTATAGTTTCTAAATACTACTCCCCACCAAAAGGAATCAAGGCCTCCTTGGGGAGGGGCTGATTACAGGACTGGGGCAGGGAGAGTACAAGGTAAGAATAAGATACCATGCTACACCAGCAAGGAGGTTCTCAAAGACTAACGGGGGCCGGGCACGGTGGCTCATGCCTGTAATCTCAGCACTTTGGGAGGCCAAGGTGGGCAACTCACTTGAGGTCAGGAGTTTGAGACCAGCCTGGCCAACATGGTGAAACTCCATCTCTACTAAAAATGCAAAATTATTTGGGTGTGGTGGTGTGCGCCTGTAATCCCAGTTACTCAGGAGGCTGACGCACGAAAATCGCCTGAACCTGGGAGGCGGAGGTTGCAGTGAGCTGAGATCGTGCCACTGTACTCCAGCCTGGGCAACAGAATGAGACTCCATCTCAAAAAAAAAAAGGACTAATGGGGAAATGTTACATGAACACAGAAGTAGGCTGAAGAGGCTCCCACTGGAAAATATAGGACAGTTTAAGTATCAAAAGAATAATACTAATGGTAATAGACTATAATTACCCAGCAAAAAAGAATCCACGACTATGATGGTGATTGCACATACTTATGAACACACTAAAATCCCCTGAACTGTCACTTTAAATTAGTAAACTGTCTGGTACATGAATTGTATCTCAATTAGGCTATTTTTTAAAATCCATGAGTTCATGGGGATTTTTTTAAAAGGATGTGGATGGCAAGAGAGGAAACTCTTCCCTACAGAAGAATGCCAGCTAACAAATTCATAGAAAAAGGACAGTATTAGGAAAATCATTATTTTGCAATCACCAATGTAACAAATGCTTCAGACAAGAAGTATCCACAGATGTTAAAACTATTAGGTGAAAGATTATTGGGGAATGGGATAATCACGTGTTCTCAAAATATTACCCCATAGATTGCCTCTTAACATCAAAGGATAATTGAACCTTTAGTGTATAACCAACTGGAAAACAACTTAATCAAACTTAAGATTAAACATACCAAGTGTAAGACTTTTTGTGCCTCCTGGTATAACTCAATGAGAAACACCCAAAAATACTTAGGTATCCATGTAAAAAAAACAATTAACCTGAGTCTAAACATAAGGAACTCAGATAATCCAGATTATGGGACCATTTACAGGATAAATATCTTGGACTCTACAAAAGTCTATGTCATGGAGGAAATAAAAAAGGTTGGGGACCCTGACAACCAAATGCAATGTATCTGTTCAGTTCTATCCTGAGTAGAGAAAGAAGCTGTAAGGCTTTTATCATTGGGACAACAGGGAAATTGACCACATATTAGATAATATTAGTTAGTGAATATTAAATTTCTTGGGTGTGATAACGGCATTGTAGTCATGAGAAGTATGACTCCATTCTTAAGAGACATCCTGAAATACTGAATGGTAAGTGTCAGATTGTCTGCTACTTACTTAAAGTATTTCAGGAAATAAAAGAGGAAGAAAGAGGAGCAGAGCAGATGAAGCAAAATGTTAACTGGTGAATCTTGGGGGAAAAAATACACATTTTACCTTTTCTATAAATTGTAATTTTTCTTTTTTTTTTTTATTATACTTTAGGGTTTTAGGGTACATGTGCACAATGTGCAGGTTTGTTACATATGTATCCATGTGCCATGTTGATTTCCTGCACCCATTAACTCGTCATTTAGCATTAGGTGTATCTCCTAACGCTGTCCCTCCCCCCTCCCCCCACCCCACAACAGTCCCCGGACTGTGATGTTCCCCTTCCTGTGTCCATGAGTTCTCATTGTTCAATTCCCACCTATGAGTGAGAACATGTGGTGTTTGGTTTTTTGTCCTTGTGATAGTTTACTGAGAATGATGTTTTCCAGTTTCATCCATGTCCCTACAAAGGACACGAACTCATCATTTTTTATGGCTGCATAGTAAACTACTTTAAAGTTCATATGGAACCAAAAAAGAGCCCGCATCGCCAAGTCAATCCTAAGCCAAAAGAACAAAGCTGGAGGCATCACGCTACCTGACTTTAAACTATACTACAAGGCTACAGTAACCAAAACAGCATGGTACTGGTACCACAACAGAGACATAGATCAATGGAACAGAACAGAGCCCTCAGAAATGATGCCGCATAGCTACAACTATCTGATCTTTGACAAACCTGACAAAAACAAGAAATGGGGAAAGGATTCCCTATTTAATAAATGGTGCTGGGAAAACTGGCTAGCCATATGTAGAAAGCTGAAACTGGATCCCTTCCTTACACCTTATACAAAAATTAATTCAAGATGGATTAAAGACTTATATGTTAGACCTAAAACCATTAAAATCCTACAAGAAAACCTAGGCAATACCATTCAGGACATAGGCGTGGGCAAGGACTTCATGTCTAAAACACCAAAAGCCATGGCAACAAAAGCGAAAATCGACAAATGGGATCTCATTAAACTAAAGAGCTTCTGCACAGCAAAAGAAACTACCATCAGAGTGAAAAGGCAACCTACACAATGGGAGAAAATTTTTGCAACCTACTCATCTGACAAAGGGCTAATATCCAGAATCTACAATGAACTCAAACAAATTTACAAAAAAAAAAAAAACAACCCCATCAAAAAGTGGGCAAAGGACATGAATTGTAATTTTTCAAAATAAAAAGCTGGAGAGGGAAGAAAAAAGAAAAAGGTGGTGTTACTATTCATTTCAAACTTCCTCACTCATACCTCAAAGAGTAGAAAGGAAATACATATGTTGTTACTAGAAGAGCGTAAGAGTTCAAAGAACTCAGAGCCCAACTCTGCTTTCCACTAACAGTGTTTCGTGCTTTATGTAGATCAAGTTACACCACCAAGGGTCAGTTTTCTCACTGGTATTAAACAGAGAAATGTCTGTCAGCATATAAAATGGTTTACAAGGTAGATGAACATTAGAGATTGACTGGAAATCATGACAAGGTATTAAAGAGGTACTTACTTTCCAAAAACTCAGTTGGCAATAATGATTGAGAATTACTGTGAAGATTAAATGAAAAAAATATATATATGAAAAGTACCTAGTCTGACATATGGCAGATGCTGGATAAATTCAACATACTTTCTCCTTCAAATACAGAAAAATAATGTGGTAAGAACTTACCACTTACCAAGAGGCAACTATATATCAGACCTTTGGTGTTTTCACTTCATCAAAACTTAATGATTGAGATGCGTCGTTCTCACTACTTTTTCGAACTAATATTAAATGTCTACAAGGATGAGAAAACCTTGGAAAACCATTGTGTGAACCCAAAGATAAATGAGCAGAGAGTCTAATTCTCACAAGATCTTTGTTAGTCAACATGAAACAGCATAGATGACTGTGAACACAGATACTATTGGTATCTTCTACCAGGCAAATGACATGTTTGTCATTTACCCTATGAAGGATAATAAATTTTGTCCCGAAGTGATTTTTAACTTAGTCATCATTCCATTCTCTAAAACAGAAGTATGGAAAAATTCACTGATAATAGGAAAGACTTACAATATGTGGATCGAGACACAGGCAAGCTTTATCAGAAACTTGGTAATCAGTTTGTAAGACTCCCACAGATCAATTTAATCACTTATGTCCAAAACATAATTAGGATACACACTAAACTAACAAGATCAAAATGCTTTTCTAAGAATCATAACATTAACATAATTCCTTCCTACTATTAAAAAAAATCAATGAAACACACTTGAGGCCAAAGAATCATTAGAATGGTTACCACAGCTGTCTTTAATGAGAGATTTGTAAAATAATAGGCACTGGAGAAAGATAATTACATGACCAAAAAAAAAAAAAAAATCAGCATCAAATAAAAGCCTTCAAACAAATGAACTATATTCTTATATTTATCATATCTTAAAGCATTTTCATTCGATGAGGACACTATAGCACCAGGTGTAAGCTTAACAGAAGCAGAGCTGTCGGCAAAACCTGGGCTGCCTGACCACAAAGCCCCGGTCTGAACCACTATGCTCTGCGGCCTTCAGGAAACAGCAAATCTGACCCAAGAAGGCAATGAATAGAAGCCCAGACACAGTGATAACATAGGATTAGAACAGGAGAATGAAAGATTCCAAGATTCCCAGGGGAAAAGGGGACTCAGCACAAATGACAGTATGTTTTCAAAGTTGTCATACTTAAAAATAATGCAAATAATGCCTTTTTCATACAAAAAAGGCAATTAGAAACTCCAAGAAAAAAAGACAAGCTCATGCCCCAAATGTTGGAAATTACATTTTAGCAACTGATAAGAGTGCAAGAAAAGAAGGTCTATTTGATTCTGATGCTGAAACCACCTCTCAGGGTGGTAAGTCCCACACACACAAATACAGCCTTAGCACACTACATGGTCTGATCATTCATGAAGTCTTCTCAATAATACAAACACTAGTTCACCGGTACACCACTTTTAGAATCAATACAGAAAAACTATGAAAGAAGTGACTGAGGGTAAAAGACAGGATGAAATTGTCAACCCTCTTGACAATGTACAATGAAAGTATAGTTGAGAGAAGTCTTTCCAGAAAGTGAAATCTGCAGGTTAAGGAGGACACGGTGGCAAAAAGAAAGCAACAGCCTCATCATGTCAAGAGAAAGTTGTAAGATGCTGAAAGTTTGTAGGATAAGAAAAAAAGAAACAAATATATAACCAAGTTTCTAAAATGACCAGAGGAATGAAATTTATATAACTGGAATGCTAGGATGAGACAGGGTTGGGGAGGAACATAATGTGAGCTTAATCACATCTTCCATCCCAAAGACTCAACAGACTTTATCTATTGACAAATTTTAAAACAGACATTTAAATATATTATCTGAAAGTACCAATGAAATAAGAACTAAAAATAAAACAGTTAAAATTTAAAAAAATATAAAAAAAAAAGGCTACCTCTAGAGAGTGGAACCAGAATGGAGAGGGAAAGGCAGGAGACTGTTGTTTCTCATCCTGTCTTTCTACATTGTTTGGGTTGTTACTAATTGCATATATTATTTTAATATAAGTTAACAAAGAAATTAAATTTTAAATTTAACTTGTCAATATTTTAGAAGATGACTCTAAAAGTATTTCATACAATGTCCAAATCTGGCATTTTAGTTTGTTTTTTTAAAACAAACTTTCATAAAAGTTGTGTAAATAGCAGAGTTCACATATACGCTGGCTTCTCTAATGTTAATAACTTAACTAGAGTACACTCACCAAAACCAGCTACCAGTTTTGCTGCAATGCTAATAGCTAAATTACAGATTTTGAATCTTACCAGTTTTTCCCAAAATCTTTTCTGTTCCAGGATCAAATCCAGGATCCTACACTGCATTTACTTCTTGTGTCTCCTTAGTCTTCTCTTATTTGTGACAGTTCTTTCATCTTTCTTTATCATGACTTTGACAGTTCTGTACAATGTCTCTCAATTTGGGTTTGTTGGATGTTTTCTCATGATCACATTGAGATTATGCATCTTTGGCAAGAAGACCAAAGAAGTGACATTGTGTCCTTCTTGGTGCATTATATTAGAGATGTATGATGTTAATATAATCTTATTACTGGTGATGTTAATCTTGATCACTTGGATAAAATAGCGACTGCCAGTCTTTCCAACTGTAAAATTACTATTTTCCCCTTTGTAAGTGATAAACAGCTTTGCGGAAATACTTCTAGACTATGATATTCATTTTTTAAAGTAACTGACAAAGATTATATAAAGTAAGCAATGCGATGATTTGATACACATTATGTAATGATTTACCACAATCAAATTAATTAACACATCCATCACTTTTCATGCTGTACCTTAAATACCAAGAATCTGCTGATTCTATAACTGAGAATTTGTACCCTTTGACCAACATCTCCCCATTTACCCACCCCCTAACCCCCGGGAACCATGGTTCTACTCTCTGCTTCCATGAATTTTACTTTCTTAGTTTACACATATAATACAAAATTTGTCTGTTATGACATTCATTTTTGATACGTTATATATGTTTACAGTTATCTTTTAGAGATGCATAGTGACGTATTTCTGGATGAAATCAGAATGTCTGGTATTTGCTTCAATATCATACAGACATGTGGGAAGTAGGGTTTGGTACAGATGGAACAATATTGCTCAAGAGCTAGTAATTGATGAGTCTACAGGGATTCATTTTACTAATCTTTTTTGTGTGTCTTTAAATTTTTCCATGGTAAAAGTTTTAAAAAATTAGAACCCAAATAAATACAACTCCATGTACATATGTATCAAAAGATAACACAAACTTATCCATTCAGGTATGTTGATCGGAAAACACTATTATGCTTAAATTTGCATTTTCTAATTTGAACCTTTTTTTTTTTTTTTCAAACAGTGCCAGGAAGCAGCTCCCAAGTTCATGCTGAGGTTTTTGCCATCAACATTTAAAATACAGGCATTGTGCGCCCTCTGGTGTGTTCTTCTATGACGTCAGTTTTGCACTGACAAGTTGAATAACAAAAAGCAGAGTATATTCAAAAAGGGAAAAAAAAAATCCTCACAAAAATTTCTGCTTCTCCACTAGTCAATAAATTATCTGCTAGTTACTTGGCTATATACCAAAACCACTTCAAGGTCAAAGATTATCAACCTTTTCCCACCTACTCTACTGTTTCTCAAAACATATGATGCAGTTCAGGGAACAAAAAAAGGACAGAAGACTACAATCAGTCAAAACATTTTTAAGCACACCTCATAAAGGCCAGATGAAAAAGGATGCTGAAATCAATATTAATGGCTATTTTAGAAGCATCTCATTGTGTTCTGCCCATATAAACGGTTCCATTTCTATCCTTTAGAATCCACTAACGCTCAGAAATTGTGCTCCACTCTGAGTCAGGTCAAGATTTGGTTCAAATCTTATAGATCCCCCATCACGTTATTTTCTTAGGATTCACTGAAAAATTCTATCAGTGAATTTATCTGTAAGACACGAACAGGAGGCAAAGTGTAACGAGAATCACAGGCTTTGGAATTATACAAACTTGACCTCCAATTCCAGTCCTGCCACCTCCTAGTTGTATTACTTAATTTTTCTAAGCCTCTGCTTATGATCTGTACAAACAGGCTAATGTTTTACAGTTTAAGGATTAGGAAAATATATGTAAAGTTAACAATCATAATCAGTATTCAAATTTTAACTATTTTCATTATGTGATCCCAAAGTAATCTGCAGCCAGGTAGTCGAACCCATAGATAAAAGTTTTAATTTCCTATGAATGATTCCAATCGCTATTTTTTAATTACACATCTAAAAAACTAGATTTGACCTTCAAATTTAGTTTTCTTACATATATAGTTTCTTAATACTCCATATAAGACAGTGTTTATTCAGATAATAAGACAGTATACAGTAATGAGAACATCAAGGGTAATTCTTGACCCACGCGGTATTCACTGGAGATAATTTGCACACACGTGATGAAGGATCTTCTTCATAAGTTTTATTAATTTCATGTGTCATTTCAAAAACTGTTTTGAATACATGAAATAGTTATAGGAGTAACTGTAACTAGAAAAGACAAAATTAAAATAAGAGCTATTTGTAGACAGCAGTAAATACGATAAGAAAAGAAAATTAATCTCAGTGGAAGTACAGAGAGTTTATCTGGCAGAAAACCATTAGCTTGCCTAGGAATTAAGTGAGAACTCCATAATTCTCGCTAAATATATCTGGAGATCTTAAATACCTAAGTACTTAAAACTGGTCTGCTTCTGAGACGCAAGTATGATTAAGTCATTGGTTTGTTAAATATTTTCTGAGTGTGCTATGTGCCAGACACTCTTTCAGGTGTTAGATTAATAGTAGGGAACAAAACGGGAGGCATATGCCCTCCTGATGCATACATTCTAGTGAAGGGAAGACAGCAGTAATTAATTTTTGAACAAGAAATGAAGGTAATTTCAAACATCAGTGCATGCAAAGGTAACAGGTGAGTGATCGGGGATGGGGTAGGTCTATTTTAGCTGGAGTGATCACACGAGGTCCCTCAGAGAAGGGGCATGTAAACTAACACCTAGGTAAGGGAAAATCACGCAAATGTGATAATATGCAGTTACAAGCCACAGTTCTTCATGAACACTTCCATCAATACAGATTCCTTACATTTGCTTATTTCCTCTACTTAATTTATTTTTAATATCATGTAGACTTCCAGTTTCCCCAAACTCCTGGCACTAACGCCTATCTAACGACTTAAAGACTACAGACAGATATAAATACGGATTATTCATTTTAAATATGTATTTTCCTCCCCAGAAAAAATTTATCTGTTTATAAAATGTAAAATACACAGCTTGCCATAAAGGTGAAGTTCATGGATTCTGGAGTCCTCTCATCTCTCCCTTACTGGTATGAGACCCTGGGCCAACCACAAACTTACCAAGCTTTAGTTTCTGTCAAGTAGGGATCGTGTTTTGGGCTACCGTGAGGATTATGTGAAATAATGTATGTAAACAACTTAGCACAGTGACTGGAACATTCTAAGTACTTGGTAAATGTAAACAGTTTATTTCCATCTAAAGTGACACATATTTTTTAGGTGTTTACATATGAATATCTCAATATAAGAGGTATTCTGAGATTTTAACTTTAAAATCAAAACTATATATAAAAGTAAATAAATCAGAAGTAAATTCATGTCTTCAAAATAATTTCAGTGAGACTACCAAATAATTTTTAAAGATGAGTTTCCACACTAGTGCCCAAAAGAACAAAAATGGCAGAAAAAGAAAATGAACAGACATTTCCATTTACAGAGGAGAATGACCAAAAAACAATAGTGGTACAGACAATTACTCATGGATCTTAACAACGCTGGATGCCCACATGTGGGCTGATGCTAGAGCTGTATGAAATGGTCTTCTTTCTGAAGAGATGAAATTTTAGCTGGGAGGGTTTGAAGGGACAGAATATGGCAGATCCTATGGGGTGACTCAGTAATGGTAGTCCCACTGCCCCCAGTCCACCCTTTGCCTGACTTCATCTACTACAGAGAAAAGCTACATACTCAACTTCCCAATCCCCATGCAACTGAGAAAGGCCCTGAGATACCATCTGCACCAGGAAAGTTTTTGTTTTCAAGATAAACAAAAGGACAGATAAAGTTAGTACTGCCTCATGCCCTTCCCCTTCTTCATGTCTGGAATAGAACTATGATGCCTGAAAGCAGAGCAGCCATTGTATGACCATGAGTCAATTAGCCACAGCATTAAAGTTAGCCAGGTAAAATGAGAAAGACTGGATTCTCCTTGCCCTCATCTAACCAGTACACCAGCCTTAGAATGATCATCTTCAGATTTCTTGTTACAAAAGGGAAAAGCAGAAAACTTTTTGGTGAAACCAATGTAGTCAAATTTTCTGTTATTTGCAGCGTAAATGCAATCCAAATGGACTCACGAAGATGAAGAAAGATGACATTTCACATGGGATGAAAACCACAAAAGAACAACAACAAAGAGCTACTTCAACACTATGGTTTATGATCACAACGTTTAAATAAAGAATTAACAGATAATTTCCACCTGTATCCAATAGCTTCCAATGTGTTTACAGTGTAGCACCGTATTATTGCATTTACATCCCATAAACCATATACACAGGAACTGGTGCCCCTTCAGGACAACATGGCCAACATGCAACAATGGAAATATGTAGCATTTTCAAGTCACTTTACAGCGTAAATGAAATTTGTCCAAGGAATGAAAAAAGTAAACAGCAGCTGGTTTCATGTAAACGAAACATGAGAAACTAAGCACTGAAGGGCTAGAGTAATACTTTCACATTAAGATAATTTTACTCAATTGTTCTTCCTAAAAATGTTTGCTTATTTAAGAGATGATGAAAAACTAGAGGCTGAAGTCCAGGTTTAAGGAGTAATAATTTTAGGTTCTTGAATTAAAGAATGAATCAAATGAACCAGCACTCATTCTTCATAGAACATCTCTACAGTAAAGTTATAATAATGTAAATGCAATTAAGTGACTCATTTTATAAACCTCTATGATAAAAGAGGAAATTTCATTTTCATTTGTTTAATATTTCCATCAAAAAGAATGTCTCATTACACATTTACTGAAAGCCTGAAAAATAAAACAATGGACAACTTCCAAGAGCAAACAGGGATTTTTTTCTTTTCCCATGAAGCTAGCATTATGGAATTTTAACAGATGTTCTATTTGGTCATAGTTAATAAAATGAATTATGTAGGATTAAAATAGGGTTCAATATGTTTGCATTGGATTTTAACTGAAAAACAATTTCACATTCGAAGTTTGGAAAGATTTTGAATCATTTTTTTCCTTTTCAGTAGAAGTGCTAAGATGAAGAAAATAAATGAATAATTATAGCACTTACTGCTTTTCCAATAAAACTAGACTCATAAAAACTACTTTTTCAAGGTTTAAGAAGACTGGAATCTTAGAAAAGTATATACCCTTTGGTATTTCATGACCCATCTCATGCAAAGATCACAGTAATGTAGTATATCAAAAGCCTGATTCACTACCCTACATAACTCCAAGTCCCCTTAGAGCTCCCTCACCTTTCCGAAATGATCATGACGTCAGGCAGCATCTGAATAAAAATGAGTCAAACTTAAAGCAGTGAAAAACAACAAGTATTCACGAAGTGCTCACTGTGTAGAAGGTGGTATGTGAGAGCCTGTGCATCCTACAAGGAGGTAAAAACCCAGTGGCTGTTTTCAAGAGGACTTATATGCTACCTGGAAAGATAAGGAACAACCCAACTACAAGGACAAACTGAAAGAGAACAAGGTAAATCAAAGAAAACAATTTCACACAAACATACACAGAGACAGATACAAAGCACTGATACAAGAAGGGGGAAAATTCTCCCTTATGAGATAGGACTATTTTTTTTCTCTTTTACAATCATGATAAGCAGGAAATAGTACATAGAGCCTTAAGGACAGTAAAGATGCAACAGAAGTTCTGGTGATAGTTGCTTGGTAACATTTTTCAGTGGAAAACATCCAAGTGGTGCAATCTCCATAAGAATAAGCCAAAAATGAACAATCATGGAATTTTCCTAACACACTTCCATTAGGAATCTTGATCAGCTCAATCATCAATTAGGGTAACTTTACTTTTTATACCAATATGCTGTTTTTCCTACATAAGTGGCCAGTGAATATAAAATCAACTGCAGGTTGCAATTTTTTTTACTATTATAGAGATGCCTCTCAATAAGACATTTGTACACAACACTCTCATTACAGCTGAAGAGCTTTAAAAGCAGTAACCGTTGTCTTGCCTCTCATTCAAACACAGCAATTGTTAGTCATCAACATGTCTGAATGCAGACATATCAAGGTTGCATCCCTGTTAAAGAACCTAACAAACTAAAGGCAGGTTTAATTTCCGAATCTCCTAGCAGGCTATACTGCTATCACAGCCGCCTTTTAGAACTGCTGTAAAGGTATAAAGGTATCAATGAGAACAGTCTATGCAAAGTTCCTAGCACAAACGGGCAAACCTGGACTCAGATTAAGTAACCTTGTCAGGAGCAGATGGCTGGTAAGGGACAGAGCTGCATTCCACACTTAGGTGTTTTATCAGTCCATTCTCACACTGCTATAAAGATACTACCTGAGACTGAGTAATTTTTAAAGCAAAGAGGTTTGGCTCACAGTTCGCATGGCTGGGGAGCCTCAGGCAACTTACAATCATGGCAGAAGGCAAAGGGGAGGCAAGGCACGTCTTACATGGCAGAAGGAGAGAGAGAGAGCACAAAGGGGGAACTGCCAAACACTTTTAAAACCATCAGCTTTCGTGAGAACTCTCTCACTCTCATGAGAAGAGCATGAGGGAAATCACCCATTCAATCACCTCCCATCAGGTCCCTCCCCTGCAAAGTGGGGATTACAATTCAAGATGAGATTTAGGTGGGGACACACAGCCAAACCATATCAGGTGTCCTTCACTGTTAACACTCTTTCATTTACCAGAGTACTAATCATCCTAGTTAACATTTCCTGAGTACATACTGTGTGACAGGTACTACAGAAAGCACTTCCTTTGGATCCCCTCATTTAATCCTCACAACAATTTGGGGAAGTTTCAAATCATCAGTTCACAGAAAAGTAAATAAAACTGTTCTCAGATATATGTTACTATGTCCAGTCTTACTTGTAATTAAAATTAGAACTATAATGACATCATGTTTTGTCTTTAAGACTGCTAGTCCATAGATAGGCAGGGGAAAACAGCTCCTACATTGTTGGCAAGTGTCAATTGGTACTTCCCTAAAGGGCAATTTGGCATTATCTACCAAAATTAAAATGCCCATACCTTTCATGAAGTAATTCTACTTTTGGTATGTAACCTGCAAACATTCAACCACGTATAAAATGACACAGGAATAGTATCATTCACTGCAGCATGTCTGTCATGTCCACCAACTGGGAAATGTTAAATAAACAATGGTTTGTTTATACAATGGACTACTATGCAATCATTATAAAAGACAGTGCTCTTTATGAAGTGATATAAATGATCTCCAAAATAAAGTAGGTTAGAAAGCAGCAACAAAAAATACAGAAGATCTAGGATAGAGTGTCTCTGGAAAAACGCTAACGAGACTTATATAACATGCGTGTTTAGGGGAAAGGCACTGAGTAGGCAGACAGCAGAACTGGGAAGGAGACTTTGGAGGACAGTCCTTGACGCTTGATTCCTGAAGGTTCCCGTTTCCAGCCACTGGATTTAGGGGAATCCCCACTGCCTAACATGGATATTAAGGGAAAACAAGTCTGAAAAGCTGCTATATCCATTTTTGAATAAACTACTAAGAGTGATGATTTTTGCACCTAAAGACTGGGGACTTCAATGAACTTACCGAACAGATTGAATTACTTGTTTGGCGTACTTGAATGCTTGCAGCAAAACTAGGGTGGGGAGAATAATTCTCACCTATCTGAAATCTCTTTACTAGCATCTACCAAAAAGAAACCAGGAGTTATTTGTTATTAAAATGGCTACATCTTGCCATTGGGACAGCTCCAACCAGCTTCTCAACTTCAGGTTTCTGCAGACAGGAGTCAGATAGCAGCAATTTATCCTCCAGACTCCAGGAGACACCTGTCAGGCTCTTTCAAGGGCTTTTCTCAAATTCTCCACTCCAGTCCCTGGGAAACAGCTGAGGGCAAGTGGTTCAACACCTCCTCCAGGCAAATACCCCACTTTGTGCCCTCTTGAAGGCCCTCCCTTGGCTTGCACTCTCTTCTATGGTCATGAAAACCCCAATTCTGCTTCAATAAGCAAGCTACACACATGTACTTTCACACCCTTGTGGCTTTGCTCTTGCTGTTCTATCTGCCTATATCCTTAACTACTTCTAAATGCCACTCCTTCAACAATTAAGAATCATTTTATGCTAATTGAGCACCACTCAAGCATTGCTTCTGTAACCCCAGCTGCATCTTGTATATACTTATCATTACAGTGCTTATGACACTGCACTGTAAAGTGTCTACTTCCCTGTTTGTTTCCCCAACAGAAAGTGAATCCTTCAGGGTAGAAGTGTTCCTTGTAGTGCCCCAAGACCCAGTAGGCACTCTAAAAAGGACAGTTGAGTGAAATCTGTGGACAAAAGACATCTGCTAAGTTTAACTTATTCCCGCTTCTTTTGAAACAATTTGCTTTACTCTGCTTTCTTCCTCTATAAAAAGTCCTTCTAATTCACGTCCAAGAGTATGAGGCTGCTCTCCATAAAATTTTCAGGCCAAGAGCATCTGAAATCATCCTGGTTATGAAAGCATCTATGATTTTGCTCCCCACTTTCATCTTACTGCAGTAATATCACTGCACCAGCATGCTTGAGCACATCTAATTTGGCAAAGATCGTGAGGAAAATGGGCACTGAAGGGATGAGGTAGTGCAACCTGCTGACCTTACTTAGACTCCATCTAAAACTCACAGTAACTAAAACAATTTCAGAGAATGTAAGAGATAAGCACGCCATCTCCACAAACACCAAAAGCAATAAAAAAAGAAAAAAAAATGTGACAACATTCACACAATCTAAAGAACACAATCTCTTATAACGCATGGACTCAAACTTCAATCTCATTCTAATGGGCAACTGCTAGGGAGATAAAACCAGTTTAAAGAAAAAATTGCATACAGAATAAACATATACGTTTCCAGGTGATTCTCACTAAGGTTCTGATGTATTTTCTTATTGAAACAACAAACACGCACTTGGCCAAAAAATTTTATATTGGTGCCAGAATAAAGAAAGAATCTAAACTATCTATAACGCAAAAGATTCTGCTTAAAGCAGATGTATCAATTCTTATTTTTCTCATTTTGAGAAGAAGCTATGTTTCATTCGGCAATAATTCTTCTCTCATTCTATCAGAGAATCTGTACAAAAGCAATACCTCAACTAAAATCAAGTCTGAAGGATCTGTTATAAATACACATAATGCAGAAGACCTCAATTAAATTTCCAACAAAACGCTGCCATTTTGAGTAAACAAAGTCATCTCAGTAAGGTCACACTACTTTCAACGATTGCAGGCTAGAAATTAATTACTAGCATGACATATGTCAAAACAAATTTCTTAAAGAACAGAATGCAGTTGCAACCATGTGTTTTATCTGCTTGTATGCAAAACCAGTATTCTCCGGCATGTAAATACATTCATTTATTCAGCATCTCTCAGAAAAATAAAAAAGGCTTATGGCCTCTCTTTTTCCTGCACCCAGGTGAAATCTGAGTAAGCAACACATGTTTAATGAGTCGGAAACTAAGTACAGAGTGAACAGTATGGGTGCTATTTCTGAAAGGCACAAGTCATCTCCACACAATTAACTAATCTTGAAACATTAAGTTTGCCTTAAAAAGAAGTTCTTCAAAGATTTACACCAACTAGGTTGTTAACCTGTGAAAACCAAAGCTTTAAGACACGTGTAACAGTGTTGGTATGTCATAAAGAAGATTGTAATCTCTAGTTAAAAACAAAAAACTACCTGAGAATAAAATGAGGGATTTCAATGAATTTCAGTATTCAGTCAAATATGGCAATATTTAACTATTATGTTTCAGTATACCAGAACCTCCAAATAGAAAGCGCAGATGCAGAGCAGATGTATTCAAGTTCTCACTTATATTTTCTTTAACAGAAAATTGTGTCCCAAACCAGACTTCTCTTATATCTCGCCTATCTGAAAACAAACTTTTGAACTTCAAGATAGTCTCTTCTATGTGAAGCAAAGACTATAACATGCTTTTTTTTTTTTTTTTTTTCTTTTTTGAGACAGGGTCTCTCTGTCACCCAGGCTGGAGTGCAGTGGCACAATCACGGCTCACTGCAGCCTCGACCTCCCAGGCTCAAGCAGTCCTCCCACCTCGGCCTCCCAAGTAGCTGAGATTACAGGCACCATCATGCCCAGCTAGTTTTCGTATGTTATAGAGACAGGGTCTCACAATGTTGCCCAGGCTGGTCTTAAACGCTTAAGGCTCAAACAATCCACCCACCTCTACCTACCAAAATGCTGGGATTACAGGCTTGAGTCACCATGCCTAGCCTATACCATGTTCTTGGAGTAATATACTGAAACTACTTAGTGATGGTAAACTTTTGCTCTTTCAGCCAAACAGAACAAAAGAAAATTGCCCATGTGTTGAATCACAGAAATTTAGAGTTAGAAGGCAAAGAGAGGGCCGGGCACAGTGGCTCACGCCTGTAATCCCAGCACTTTGGGAGGCCGAGACGGGCGGATCACGAGGTCAGGAGATCGAGACCATCCTGGCTAACATGGTGAAACCCCATCTCTACTAAAAATATGAAAAATTAGCCGAGCGTGGTGGTGGGCGCCTGTAGTCCCAGCTACTCGGGAGGCTGAGGCAGAACAATGGTGTGAACCCCGGAGGGAGAGCTTGCAGTGAGCCGAGATCGTGCCACTGCACTCCAGCCTCAGCTACAGAGCAAGACTCTGTCTCAAAAAAAAAAAAAAAAAAAAAAAAGAAGGCAAAGAGAGGTGAAGTGGCTTCCCCTGTGGTACACTGCTCTGCTCTGTGAATCACCTACGGTGCCAGGACTCCAGTCGACTGAACTTCCCAGCTCATCATATTTTGTTATCAAGAAGCCAAGGGCTCACTACCTGATACAGACTTTTGAGACATCCACCTCTTAGACCAGCGGTCCCCAACCTTTTTGGCACCAGGGACAGGTTTTGTGGAAGACAATTTTTCCACAGACCAGTGGTGGGGTGGGTGGTTTCGGGATGAAACTGTTCCACCTAAGATGTTCCACCTCTGATCATCATGCATTAGATTCTCATAAGGAGCACACAACCTAAATCCCTCGCATGCGCAGCTCACAATAGGGTTCCTGTTCCTATGAGAATCTAATGCTGCTGCTGATCTGACAGGAGGCAGAGCTCAGGTGGTAACGCTCTCTCACCTGCTGCTCACCTCCTGCTGTGCGGCTCAGTTCCTAACAGGTCACGGACTAGTACCAGGCCACGGACCAGTACCCGTCCACGGCCCTGGGGTTGGGGTCCCTGTCTTAGAATGCTTATTTCATTACCAATTTTTCATTAGTTCCTCAAAATTCAGTAATTAACTTGATATCTTACCCTTAGCAGTTATTTCTTTTTTTTTTTTTGGAGGCAGAGTCACTCTTGTTGCCCTGTTGCTCAAGCTGGAATCCAGTGGCGTGATCTTGGGTCACTGCAACCTCCACCTCCCGAGTTCAAGTGATTCTCCGGCCTCAGCCTCCTGAGTAACTGGGATTACAGGTGCCAGCCACTCGGCTAATTTTTATATTTTTAGTAGAGACGGGGTTTCGTCATGTTGGCCAGGTTGGTTTTGAACTTACCACCTCAGGTGAACCTTCTGCCCCGGCCTCCCAAAGCGCTGGGATTACAGGCATGAGCCACCATGCCTGGCCCGAAGTTACTTCTTAATACTTCAACTGTACGAGGCCGGGCGCGGTGACTCACGCCTGTAATTCCAGCACTTTGGAAGCCCCAGGAAGGCAGATCGCAAGGTCAGGAGATAGAGACCACGCTGGGTATCACGGTGAAACCCCATCCCTACTAAAAATACAAAAAATTAGCTGGGTGTGCTGGCGGGCGCCTGTGGTCCCAGCTACTCAGGAGGCTGAGGCAGGAGAATGGCGTGAACCCGGGAGGCGGAGCTTGCAGTGAGCCAAGATCACGCCACTGCACTCCAGCCTGGGCGACAGAGCGAGACTCCATTTCAAAAAAAAAAAAAAAACTTCAACTATAAGAGATATTTAGCCACCATAGAATAACAAGTCAGTTACATCATGGGTCATTCTGACCACTGAAATTGCTCTTCCGGCAAACCCATTCTACTCATGCTTTTAAATATAAAAACTCAGAAAACTTAACAGAAGAGTGACGATAATTTCCCTTTTTGATTTTTTAAACCAAGTTTCTCCAAATATATTTCTAATTGTTAAGTAGTATAAATTTACTGAACAAAGGACATCATTCTTTTGCACTTCAATATTGGAAAGTAAGTGACTTACCTCTCTTAAAACTGTGCTTTTATAGCCTCGATACAACCCTTGGACACCCTGAAACAAACACACAGCCAAAAGTTCAGAAAGAATGGCAGAGATTTCTGAAGGACATTCTGTATACAGCAGATCTACCTGCTCTTGTTTGAGTTCTAGAACATTCACAATTGCCACACTTCTATGAGAGGTTAATGATTCTAAACTGGCCTAAGGTACGTAACTATACCTTAGATAACTTATATACGTCTATAACAAGCTCCTAAGGGAGCTCAGATGAGCTCTGTTTGAAATAGGAACATCTCTAACAATAAAACTGACTACATATTTACTTAGTTTCAGTTGCTGTTATTCTACGAAATATTAATCATATAGTACTTAATTGCTGTAACATGTCTTCTCTTGAAAAGAACATTTGAGATGCTTTAAATACACTTCCAAAAGCAAATGCATACAAATGCCAATTATCCTTTTGCATAAAAACAGAATTATATTTATAGCTTCAAACATCAGAAATTCATTCATAATCTCTCAAAGTAGTGGTCAATATTTCCAGACAAACATCCACATAGTTCAACGGGGAAGCTATACTAGCTTCATCTCATTTGTACAATTAGATATTCAATGTCTCCTCACCTAGGTAACAGACCATTACAAATAACTTTTCTAAAATTAAGACTCATTGAAAATTTCCATGTGATTGAGTCTCATTTTTTTTTAAAAAAGGCTTCTACAAAAACTATAAAGGAAAGCAGCTAAATGCTCTCTAGTCACATGGCCAGGAAGAATAATTTCTGACTGAGAGTTTCAAATGCATCAGTAAAAGAAGCTACATTTTGGTACAAACGTCATGACACTGGTCACTGTTATCAGTCCAGTACTAAATCTCTTCCGTGGACCTAAAATACTATAGTGATGTTTTAATATAATATCTTTCTTCATTTTACATATTTAAAATTTGTTTCACATCTGATTCCAGAAGAACTACAGGAAGATTACAATTCAGGACACATACACTGTAGAGACACACTCAATGTTATGCTTAGAAATTTGATAAACATTTAAATGAAAATACTCAAAAACCAATAAAAGGCAAAGATAATCTTAGCAAAAAATTACTATAACTGGACATTAAATTTAGCTCTAAAGTTTTCTCTAAGGTTCTTGGGATGAAATCCACAGTGCTCATATGAATTACTATAAAATCTTAATAAAGAAAAGAAGAGCTTAAAAAACCCATCTCACCTCTTCATATAAGATGTTAGAGAAAATCTGAAATGTTCTAGTAGAAGCAGATACCTGTGCCCTCTGCTTAACCACTTCAGAGGGAACTCGAATCAGGCAGGCAACCTAAAAGACAAATTTAATTATATCCTAAAAAATAAATAACTGCTATAAAAATTGAAATTTTTTGGTAAGCAAAAATTGTAGCAAAAAGGTATAATATGTAGGCTTGCTGCAAGATGTAAAAAGTTTGGGTTTTTTTTAACCCTCAACTCTTGGACCCTTAAAGCATGTACACTGTTTTGTCAGCCCAGAACCTCTCCTGGCTTGTCCTATATAGATCCTCCCACCTCCCGCTAGATGTTCCAAGAACATCTGTCTACAAGCCTCCCAACAGCAAGAAGCACATTTACTCATTTCGAATCCCCAACGCCCAGAACTGCATCTGGCACATGACATTTCAAACATGTGTGATGGAAGATGAACCAGAGGAACCTCTGCTTTACTGGAAGTAATGCATACATCCGTAGAGGCAAGGTGACCATCAGCTGGTACCCACCCTTCCACCCCTCACCAACTCCAGCCCCTAGACCTCTTGATCACACAGCAACTGAAAAGGGACTCCCAGCACTCTCGTACACTCTCCTCCAGCATTCCAGCAGACGTGGGTCATTCTCACAGCTACCGGCCAATATATGATTCTAATATCACCCTTGGTGACATCCTGAGGCCGGGTATATGTCACCTCAAATCCACACTGCCAGGATTTTACCTTACTTTATATATAGGTAATTTACTTATTTTCAGAAATAGAAACAATAAAGAATTAGTCAAACCCAAAGGAACTCTGCCCACAAAAGGAAAGAAGGCAAGGTTGGAGAAAGGGTGGCAAGGTACAGGGAGGGAGATGTGTAAAAATATTTTAAACGTTTTAGTGAAAGTCCTATATTTAAGCCTCTATGCACCTAGCAGTCTGCAAATACACAAACTTTTTCTGCAACTTAGATTTCACATATGTAACCCTGAAAACGAAAGTTATGGCACTCGGGAGGCTAAGACAGGAAGGTCGCTTGTGCCCAGGAGTTCAAGACTAGCCTGCAAGAAATGTAAGAAAACCATTCCACCAAATAGAGTACACAACTCAAAGAGGTTTGTCCTTTTTGATCCGTATTCTCCTGATTCCTAATCAGAGATCAGTACTCAACGTGGATATTACATAAGGCTTTGCCTGTCCAAAATTAAATGGTTCTAAGGCAAGGCTCTAACAGCAAATTTATAATGTAAAAGACCAAATAGGAAATATTTTACAGTTTGCAAGCCACATGGTCTCTGTCACAATTGTTCAACTATGCTGTTTTAGCACAAAAGCAGCTATACATAATAATATATAAATTAATAGTTTGCCTATGTTCCAATAAAACTATATTTACAAAAACGGGTGACAGCTTGCCAACTCCTACTCTAAGGGAATGAGCCTTGGCAAGAGCAGACTGGGCACAGAACAGATATAAGCCCCAGCACCCGTGACAAGTGGGACAAAGACACCATGTGATGTGATTTTAAATGTCATGAAGTCAGCTAACACGGGCATACCGCCTCTAAAGCTAGGAAGTAACAATGCTTCATACCGATGCATTACAACAAACGGTATGGTTATGGTAACAAAGGATTCATTACCTGAAGTTATTTTTCTACCAAAACTGACAAGATTTACAAAACAATATAATCTGATTTCCATTTCTTCATTCACTGAACATTTGAATGCTTCGTATGTATAAAGCTGTCTGTAACTTGGGCCAACATATTTTTCCACCCAGTCTCCCTTCAAACTTATCTAATTCAGTTCAAGAAATACATATGGAGCCAGATACTACACAAGCCACTCCATGACAAATAAGACTAAGATGATGCCCTGGCCTCAAAGAACCCACAAATACATATAAATAATTTCAATAATATATGGCCAAAAGGGGGGTGGGGGGCATGGACAAAGATTATGGGAAATGTGGAGGAGGGCTATTTAGTCCAACCCCCAGATTCAGAGAAACTGCCCAAGATTACACCATTATAGAACCTTCCAGATGAGCCAGAATGAGCTGGCAAGAAAGGCGGAAAGGGCACAGTGGGAAGAGCGAACAACAAAAGAAAGTACATAAATACAAAAGCAGGGTGTTCAGGGGAATCAGCGGCAGTCCCACCAACACAGTATTCCAAAGCTGGCAGCCACCCACACCATTCCATATTACCCAAGCAGCAAGTGCAAGGTCAGGAGTAATGACAAGTAAGACTGGACAGACAAGGCCCTGTATACCAGGCTAAAGGGCTGAAACTTCATTCCATAGTCAGTGGGAACACCTGAAAAAGCTGAAGCAGAGGAATGACAACATGTGCTTAGGGAGATCACTCTGGCTGCAGTACACAGGACAGTTGGAGGGTGGGGAGGAAGGCAAGAAGCAAAGGGGGACCATGAGTCAGAAGGCAGGAGATGCATTACGAGATTGCTATAGCAGTTCTATAAAAGATGTCTGGAAATGAATATGGCTCAGAGAAGGTCAAATCTGAGGAAAAAGGAGTAAAATGCACCGGACCTGGTCACTGACAGAAGGTTAAGGAGTGAAGAAGTAGGGAGACAGTAAGATGCTTCTGTTTCTGGTTTGGATAATAGGCATACGGTGGTCCCAAAACATGAGATTAGCAGTCCAGGGAAGAAGAAGGGAGGTAAGTTCAGACTAGGCAATGCTGAGTAGAAGTCTGGGGGACAGGTAAGGGGCTATGTCCAGCCAAGAAATGAATATATGGCTATAAAACTAGAAAACAACTTTTTCTGGGCTGCAAACACAGATATGGAAGTCATCAGCATACAGGTGATCCCTAAAACCAAAACAGATAGTAACACCCAAAGAGAGAGCCAAAAAGGAAGATCAAAAGCCAATAATGGAACTCTGGGAACATCAATTTCTAAAGGGCAAGCAACAGTGGAAGGGGGTACATAATGTTGCAGGGCACACCTGCCTTCTCTGGCTGCCCAGCTTCCGACTCTCATGTGTGGGGGGCTTCCCAGTTAGGAAAAACAAAGGGAGTCAGTCTCTCCCCTCCTGCCCTGGCAGGAGGACCACAGTCAGGTGATTTAGGTCTGGCTAATCGAACACTCCTGTCCAGGGCTCTGATCCTAGAGCTATGCTGGCAAATGTGCAGGCCACTAGCCCATGTAGCTACGGAGCACTTGAAAAGTGGCCAGTACAACTGAGATGTTCTGTAGGTGTTAAATGACAGATTTTGAGAACTTGGTATAAAAAATTAATGTAAAATATCCTGTTAATAATTTAAAAAAAAAAGAAAAGGAAAGAAAAGAAAAAATAGATGAGGTCTCACTATGTTGCCCAGGCTGACCCTGAACTCCTGGGTTCAAGCGATTCTCCCACCTTGGCCTCCTGAGTAGGTGGTGCCACCATGCCCAATTAATAATTATTTTACATTAATTATACAGTGAAATCTAAATACCATGGATGTGTTTGGTTTAATATGTTATTAAAATTCATCCCAGCAGACGTTTTCACCTTTTTTAATGTGGCTATTAGAAAATATAAAATTTCACCTGCATCTTACATTATATCTCCATTGAGCAATTGGGAGACCTGAACATTCATTTACAGAAATAATTGCTTTTTTAGATACAAGTACCAGGACCATGACTATAAATGACATTTAATTAAGTCACTTATTTGGTGACAGGCGGTTCAAATTTTAGTCCAGAACTTCAAAGTGAACATGACACCAGGCTCTTCCTATCCTTCTGCCCAGCCACCTAGCTTCCTGGCTTCTCATCCTTGGGCATCCTGACTCTCAGATAAAAGACAGCTCTTATGTCCTCCAGCACCACCTCATCACACCACAGAGTTGAAGGCAAGAAGAACAGGCCTCCTCCCTTTTCTCAGATTTCCCCCGCAGACATCTCCTTGCATGTGTTGGCCAGAGTTGTGTGACGTGGCCACCCCTTGTTAGGGAGGTAGAGGATATCTAGATCTAGCAAAGCGTTAGGAACATGAGACACAAACCAAATCAGTATTCTGTGGGCAAAGGAGAAGTGGAAGGCAACAGTGTCTGCCAATCTTCCAAAAAATATTCTTCATTCCATAAGTTAGCCAGGATCAATGTTGATGGCAAGCAACCAAGCACCCTACTTGATGTGCAAGGGGGCCAGAAGCCTCAGATGGAGGTTGGCAGAGCAACGCATCAAGAGTCTTGAGCAGCGCACATATGAGGATTTACAGAGTTCACCGGTACTGCTTCCACGGAGTGGCTGGGGTGGGAGATCCATTACGGTCAATTCATAAGGGATTGAGGGAGATGGGCAAGTGTAGACTACCGTCATGCAAAGGTGGCTAGGTGTTAGGAGATGGATTCAGAGTTAAGAGGGCCAGAGGGTCAAGGAATAGTGTGGTTTTAAGACAGTCAATATTTGCACATACGATGGGGGAAAGTGCTATCAGCAAGAGAAAGGCTGATAATCTAGGAAAGAAGTGAAATAATACATGAAGACCCCACAGGAAATGACAATAGGTAGAGTCAGAGGCCCGAGCCCATGCCTCTCCGTCTATGACTACCTCCCTTCACCAGGCCCATCCCTCAGCCTCGGGGTCAATCCTGCATCAAACCTGGATCCTTGGTTCAGGGCTCAACTCCAGGGAGGAATGAGCAGTGGTGTGGCTGAGGGTCTGCAGCCCTAGACTGTGGCCTCAGTTGTGCAAGTGAGTTCCCAAGTATTTCTCTGGCCTTCCAGAGTCTTTTTTTTAATTCATTTTAAAATGAAGAAAATTGACAAATGATAATGTATATATTTATACAATTAGACGCATATATGTAAACTTTTTCTTACTTGACTTGGACCAGAGAACTTCATGGTATCTTTTTAGGTCCTTATTTCTATAATTCTTAATTTTCCAAAATTATACCTTATCTAACATCAAAAGATTCCCTCCCTCTGTATCCTTAATTCCCAAATAAGCTTTCTTACCTGACATTTTTTACTTACTAACTTACACCATATAGTTTGTGAAATATATTTCCTCTTCTACTAAACTGTAAGCACCCTGACAGCAAGAAGATGGTATGCACCAAACTTACTAATCAGCTGGTGTATTATTTGATGTTGAAAACAAATGAAACTAGCCAGGAGGAAATGAATCAGCAAAAAAAAAAATCATCAATTCCACAGAAATGACTTCTCCATACCTTAGAATTTACATATAAATATACATAGAAATAGGATATCGTTCTGTCACCCAGACTGCAGTAAGGTGGCATGGTCAAAGCTCACTGCAGCCTCAGTCCTGGGCCCAAGTGATCCTCCCATCTCAGCCTTTTGTGGAGTTGGGACTACGGGTGTGCCACCACACCCTGCTAATTTTTTCATCTTTTGGTAGAGACAGAATCTTGCTATGTTGCCCAGGCTGGTCCCAAACTCCTGGCCTCAAGTGATCCACCTGCCTCAACCTCCCAAAGCACTGGAATTACAAGCGAGAGCCACCATGTCCAGCCAATTTTTTTTTTTGCCTCTACATACATTTATTGCCTATACATATACTTACGTAAAGAGTAGGGAAAAAAAGAGAGTAGAATTACAGATGTTTCTTTTCTACCTACTTATATTTTCTAAATTCTCTACAATTCACATTTATTACAATTTCACAAGTTTTTAACATAATTTCAAAGGAAAAAAGCATTTATTATGGACCAAAGATTTTAAGTGAGGGAGAAAAATAAAATAAAAGAGCTAATTTAAAATATGCTTTTAGATGGAAACCTATCAGCCTTGATAAAAATGACATATTATAAATTTAGTAGCAATAAATCCACAAAAACAGATTAAACAGCTTACCAGTAAGGCCTAAAATTCATGAAACCTACATGAGCCTAACAGGACAGCTCCCAGCTAAAACTCATTAAAGAAGTGAAAATAAATAAATAAGAAAAAATAAGTGAAAGAAAATGGTATACTATCTCCTTGCATTTTTCAATTCAAGAGGTCAAGAGTGAAATCCGACCCCAATATATGAAGAAAATAGGAACTGTCTACTTCTGTGGTTTGGTATAAATATTTATGGAACTTCATGCTTCATAACCCTCCATGTTCTTACTATTATGTTTTTAGTTCTTAAAAATACAGATGCAGAAGAAAAACCTTGAAAAGCCTCTCCGATAAAAAATCAATCTAACTAGCCGAGGGGTACAAAGCACCCAGCATGGCTTCCTGACTTCTGCTGGGTGACAAGTGTGGCATAAGAGAGATGCTACAAAGTAATGCTTCTGCTTCCTCCAGTACCTCCGGAGCCTTCCATTTGGTTTTCTATTAACTCTGATCCTTCTGAGATTTGAATTTGAGCTACAACAGAGTATTTCACTGCACAAGAACAAAAACATGTTACAGTATTATGGTTCTATGAAAGGAAACAGAATGTCATCTGTGAGTCTCTTGGTAAAATCCATTCTGTAAAGCATTCTTTCCTTATAAATCTGAGGTTCAGTATGAATCCACGACACAGGAATGGTGGCATTTTCACTAAACCCAAGAATGTTTTAAATGTTAAAGTTCTATCTAAAAACAAGAACTACTAAGGTTTTCCGTAAAGAAAAAAAAAAAAAACATGCTCCCTCCATACTTTATCAAAATCAAAATGCAATGCTGGCCTCCTTAAATATGCCAAAATATGAAACCTTAGATTAAAATGTTGATTAAATCATGATGCTGCTACCAAGATTTTTCTTCCTTTGACATAAATAAAATCTTTTCTGTTGTTTTTAATTGACTGCTGCAACTAAGGACTGAATGTTTCCTTTTGGTATTTATTAAGTGAAACACCAAGAACCAGGTGCACATGCATGCTGTCCCTGCTACTCAGGGAGGTGAACACAGGAGGATCACTCGAGGCCACAAGTTTGAAGCCAGCCTAGGCCACCTATGAGATCCTGTCTCTTTAAACAAAAACAAAAACCCAAGATGCAAGACTACAAATCATAAAACTAAGCGTTCGAAAGGGAAAAAATTACAGTGAACTTCGGCCTCACTTTAGGTATTGAGTGGAGGAAGACACAGATGGATGCTGCTAAAATCTCTGGTTCTTTCATTGCCACTGCCAAGTTCCCTTCCTTCAACACATCACCACCAGGATTTTACAATTGCATCCTGTCTTCTCGCTCTGGAAATGCTCTTCAAAGTCCCTAAGTATCCCCAATAATACCTTTTATTAACATTACATCTTCTTCGCAAGTATTTCAACATAGCTCACAAAAAAAATTCTGATTTAAGATTTTTCTCCAAGAAACTCCATCAATTACCTGAAAATATTCCTCTGATATTAGAAGCTAATTACGTCAGCACTTTATATATAAATCAATCTGAGATCATAGAAGTTGCTGAAGGTCAGAGAGCTACTTAGCTCAGGAAGCATGGGTGTAACCCAAGTGTTCTGATTATCATCTCCAGAATTATTTTTCAATAAAGATGTCATACTTACACACATCTAATGCACTTAGAGCTTCAAGGTTTAATTTCAGCTAATGCTTCATGTTTCAACAGGCAACTCTATAACCAATTCAACAGAAATTTAACAATACACTGAACAGAGCCACTCAAAGCTTCATCATATTCAAAGCAAAAGCGCCTTTGGACTTTCCAGAGCAAACTCAATGTGGCAAATTAGTAACACAGGGGGTCAGGGAGAGACCCCTGGAAACTGTGAAGATTTTTAAAATGCAATTTGCTTACTTGTATTTCACTTCCACATTCTCTTTGTAATTCCCAAAATTCTCTTTAGAAAGCAGGTTTCCCATTAAGAATATTTAACATCTCTTTCTATACCATCATTTAAAAATCAAAGACCTCTACAACAGTTATTTGTGTGTCAAGTCTGCCATCTTCTGCCGATAAATGGAATTACAGCTGTTGACAAAACCAATTTACAAATCCTAACTCACAATCCTTAGATTTTAATTTTTACGTACTTACATTGGGACCTATGTTCATCAAACCCTTCTCCCTTATAAGACTCTTTCCAATCACGCAAATAAGTTCAATCGTTGTAGGTATTAGTCTTCCCTCGCCTGACAAGACTGCTGTCACGGGTAATCCAGACTACACAGGGAAGTCTTCCCAAAGAAAATAACTCTATCAACACTTAGTCTCTGTGTCTACAATTTGTTCACAGAATTTTACACAACCCCAAAGATAAGCCTCAAATGGATTTTTTGATTTTGTATTTTTCCGTAACACAAATGAGCCATGATTTCACAGGAGGTGACAAACATCCCACGGATGGATTTATAGATTCCTGCCAATACAAAAATCTGAACGTGGAGGAGGCGGCAATGATGACTGTATTTGCTTCCTACTGCTGCTCTAACAAATCACCACACATTTAGTGGCTTAAAACAAAGCTTATTATCTATAATTCTGAAGGTATGAATTCCAAAATGGGTCTTCCTGAGCTAAGATCAAGAGACGTCAGTCAGGCAGTACACCTTCTGGAAGCTGCAAGGGAATGCTGACTTCCTGCTTTCTAGGGCTCCCCTGCACTCCCTGGTTTGCGGCCCCTTGCTCTATCTTTGGACCAGCAGTATACCATCTTCAGCTCTCTGACCCCCGCTCCCCTCTCCTAAGGACCTTACTGATTAGACTGGGCCCACTTAAATAATCCAGAAAACTCTTTCCATCTCAACATTCTTTTTTTTTTTTGAAACGGAGTCTCGCTCTGTCACCCAGGCTGGAGTGCAGTGGCGCGATCGGCAAGCTCCGCCTCCCAAGTTCACCCCATTCTCCTGTCTCAGCCTCCGGAGTAGCTGGGACTACAGGCACCCACCACCATGCCCGGCTAATTATTTTTTGCTTTTTTTTTTTAGTAGAGACGAGGTTTCACCATGTTAGCCAGGACGGTCTCGATCTCCTGACCTCATGATCCGCCCACCTTAGCTTCCCAAAGTGCTGGGATTACAGGCATGAGCCAGTGCGCCCGGACCCCATCTCAACATTCTTAACATTATCTGCCAAATCTCTTTCCCATGTAAGGAAACACATTCAGAGATTTGGGGACTAGGACATATTTATGGGGGGGGGGCATTATTTTGCCTATCACAGTAACCAACGGCAAATTTTGGAACCTGATCTTTTAAGAAAGCAGTGATGTGAATCCTTACTGCACAAGTAGTACACTTACCGCTACTTCTGCCATTTTTAAAATACTACATGAAAAAGAAAACAGAGGTGCTCTCGGAAGTACACAGAGAAATATTTATCTAATTACTTATTCTGCAATGGCATTTTACTATTAGCTGGGAATAATAATAGCTGGGAAACTTGGAACACATCACCAAACTTCTTTGAATTTCAATTTCTTCATCTTCTGAATAGATATCTTTCCCAAAACTAGGAAATTCTAAAAACATGCCACATTCAGCAACTTGTATGAAATGGGGCTAGACCCAATGTTTATTCAACATTTTGTGTGTCAGATGCTAGGATGGACACTTTGTAAGTGCTGTATAATTTCATCCTTGTAAGAACTGTGACTGGGATGGCATTAATCCTATTTTTTCAAGATGAAGAAAAGAGCATTTCAGTGAAGGCAAGTAAATGGCCTACAGACAAATACGTGGACAAGTTACAGATCTGACACTGATCTGTGTAACTTGACGGCCCATAGTCCATACCATGCTACCTCCCTACAGACATCCTCAAATACTCCCTAGTTATTTAATAGATGGATCCAACTTATTTATATGCTCCTCAAAAACAGGGATCAAATTTCTTATTCGGTGTCTCTTAGCACCTATTAATAGTATTAGCTATACAACTCAAATATTGAAAAGCACACAATCACAAACCAAAGCAAGTAAGTGACAGTGGCATTTAATTCAAGAACCCTAATCTTAACAAGGCAGTATTTTAGGAAATAAAGGTTTGTCACTGACAGAGTTCAGGCTCACTTGAAAGTGGTTAATCCTAACCTCCTTTGGTATTTGGGCCCTTTGAGAGTAGTAATTAGTCTTTCCATTTACAATGTAGTGGCAATAACTGACCAAGTTACACTCCTGTGGCTCAGAATCGTTTCTTCAACTTCATCATCCTACATGAAAATCATATTGTGCCTACAAAGCTCAACTTAATTGTGTTCTATAAACTCATGAAGCTCTTAAATAAAAAGTTAACAGAGCTTCCCTTCCCTTTTGTCCACTAACTAAATAAAATAATCAATGAAATACACTCTCCCAGATCATGAATCAATACCATCTGAACTAACACTGCATACTATACTAGAAAAAGAAAATCCATACAACAGAAAACAATATGAAATATGTTAGAAAAGGAAGTCATCGAGAAACTGGGGGCGGGGGCGCAGATGGGGTACGATGTTCCTTTCTAAAGGCCTCGCTGGTAAATCTCTTCAGCACATTCCTGCCTGTACTATAGACGAATAACTACAAGTAAGGTCATCACCACACACAGATAATGCCAAGCCAGGGCAAGCCCTGACCCTCCCCTGAACTGACCCTCTCTCTCTCTCGTCTTCTTCCCCTCTCTGTGTGTTAGCTCAACCTCAGATGGCTAGGCCCACTGGCAAGATGGGGCATGCTTATTCAACTTAGCTCGGTAGACTCCATTGGAGAATTCAAGCAGGTGCACAACACACATAGACACAACAAACTAAAAGGCATCCATGATGAAAAACGCACTGAAAGACGTCACTGGAAGGGCTCCTGAAAGAATGATCATCTTTCCGCCAGCTCTACCTCTTTAACATCTCTTGAACTCACTCACTCCCTCTGCATCCCTCTGCCCCAGCTGTGGTTCTCTCCTGGGGATTCCTTTAATAGTCTCCTTATCTCCACACAGCTGCCGGGGACTCTTTTAAAATTACAAGTCTGATTGAAAGATAAAAGCCCAACTCCTTACTATAGCAGGCAAGGCCCTATAGCTCTCAGCCCCTGCTTCACCTCAGGGTGACCCTGTCACACTGTGCTCCAACCATATGGAACTTAAAACTACCTAACAAGGGCTTTTCAGAACTCCAATACCCCTCCTTGCACCCACCCACCTAACACACCATCCTATTCTAAATGCAAGATAATAAAATTGTACTATAACTGAGACTCCTGCTAAATAAGATTTTAGCTGCCCTGCTACAAAAACAAAACAAAAAGAGTAATTATGTTAAATGATGGATATGCTGACTTACTTCACTGTGGCAACCATTTTACTATCCATATGTATCCCACATCGTGTTGTACACCTTAAATAGATACACAATTTTTTAATGAATTAAACTAAACGCAGCTTAAAGGCTGGCTATTCTGTAAGGCTTTTTCTGAATTAACACCTATCCATCTACCCCAGTCTGGAGAAAACCAACGACTCCTTCCCTTCAGCCTCTCACTCTACTTTGTACAGATGACCCTCAATTTATGACAGGGTTATGTCCCAATAAACCCATCTTAAGTTGAAAACATTTCAAGTTGAAAATGCATGTGATACCCTAACCTACGGAACATCACTGCTTTAGCCTCACCTCCCTAAAACTTACTCAGAATACTTATTCCAGCACAGCTGACTGGGACGTGCACTGCCCAGCATTGCCCGAGAGCATCTTATCACCTATCACTAGCCTGGGAAAAGATCAAAATGCAAAATCTGAAACACAGTTTCTATTGAATGCATCTCACTCTTGCACCATTGTAAAGTCATTTAAGTAGAACCATCGTAAGTCAGGGACCATCTATAGTTCCTTTTCTTAAAAATGCCTGTAACACTTTAGTGCACTTACAGCAAGCCTCTAAAAGGCAGTATGTTATCTTGTCATTTCATCCTCAATGGCTGGAACATATTAGGGACTTCAGATCTAAATCCACACCACTAGGTAAGGACAATAAAAGTGGTGAAGGAATCTAAGACGAGGTGAACAAAAGCAACCTATTACAAAAAAGAATCAAAGACGTACAAGTGAGGAAATAATACAAAATAAAAGGTGTCTGGAAAACAAATTGTTTTTTATATTGTTGAGACAATTTTTTGTGTAATTCTTATGGTTTAGGGTTGCTAAGAAGGAATTTAAACGTCTGCCTGCCTTATGTATTTAATGCCCGGAAGGAAGACTCCCAGACACATTGAAAAAGTCAACAGACAGGAAAACAGGGTGAAAGGTCCCCATAATACATGGATGTGCTTAGACACACCAAACAAAAAAAGTGTTTGTTTGAGTGCACTCAGGTATCTGACAGTTCTGTTTCAGCTTCTGTGTTTCCTGGTAATAGTCATATACTATTGATGAACCTTCATTCATCTTTATATACAAGCAATTACCATCATCAGCTACACTTCACTGTGGCCCAGGGCAGCCATGTTACCTTCTACTTCACCTATCCCCCATGACTCAATTATACAACTGTGCAGAGATGTGGCAAAATATTCCAATTGTAAGTGAGAGATAATCTGTATTGACTGATGAATATTTGAAAAGCATGATTAATTCAAAAGATAAAATACATTTCAAAAGTTGTCAACCTTTCTTATCTTGCTCAGTGGTTCTTCTTAGAAAAGGCCAGTGAAGATCATGAAGAATACTACATACTCATTTTTAAAACATGATATTAAGTACATAAACAAAACAGCTTAAGCCCCAACTAGGGAAAAACTCAGTAACATGTGCACTGTGCTCTGGAGCTGAAAAACACCACACAGCATCTATGCGTCCAATCCTTTAACCAGTGGGAAAGCTGAATAAGAACATGTTTGCCCCATATGCTGACCCCAAACGAGACCCTGGAATGGACTGTGGTACAAAGTGGGTCCAATGGCCTTGTCAGTTACTACAGGAGATAAACCGTAAAACAAGCTGCCTTCACCTACGAGGCTCTATGACAGCATGGGCCTTGGAGAAAACCTCAGTGAGGTTCCAACTCATTCTAATTCCGGTTAAATCCAAATCTACATGTCCGAGCTCAATGTCACACTCAAAAATAACCGGTTTACTAAATTAGCCTGTTCAGGTCTAAAAGATGTCATTTTGAGGAGAACAGAAAGAGTAACACACCTGATCTACAAGTGGTACACCACACCCAGTGTTGTGCACCTACTAAAATATTATGTAGGGAACTACTGAGCCAATTCAGTAAAAATATTTACTACTGGGGTGTAAGTTCGGATGTTTTATGTGCCTAGATCAGTGGCATTTAAATATTGGTGAGTTGCACAATCATCTAGAAATTGTGTTTAAAATACAAAAAACGAAGAGGAAGTCAACATTCCCTTGCAGCTTCCAGAAGGCATACTGCCTGACTGACATCTCTTCGTTTCTTGCCTTACGTATTTTTTCCTAATATTAATATTATTCCACAAACTCTTTTTCAATTAGTATTTCTCTATCAGTTAAGGTTTCATCACAGAAGCAAAACCACTATGAGTGATACGGGTAAGGATTATAGAGATTTGACCAGCAATTATAGGAGCTAATGAAGCAATCTGTATAGGGCTGTTGTCTGCATCTAGTGTTGGGATAGAAATCAAAGGGCAGGCAACAGGGAAAGAAAGATGCATGTGAAGTGGGGGAAGAACAAGGACAGACTGGAAGTCACATTTATTTCTCACCAACCTGTGACACAGAAGTTGCAGTATAAGCTGACACCCTTCATCACAGAGCCCACAAATCTGACCTAGAATTTGGAGAAGTTGATGGAGAAGAACCAGTGGGAGCTGGAGAAGCTGGAAGCCAAATGCCAACATGGTGATACAGCCAAATCAGTGACAGGGTGTGTGAGCTGCAACAGTGCCTGATCATATACCAACCTTCTGAGCAGAAATACAGCTCTTCACTTCTCCCTTACAAAGAACATGCAAATTTCTCTTGCGGCTGACCCAAACTGAAACTATTTTGGAAAGGAAATTCTTGGAAAAGTAGTTCCAGCTCAGTTGTGCTGACACAATACAAAGCTGTCACAATTTGAATGGATATTTTCTTCCACTCTTTGTCTTTTTTCCATATAATTATGTTTTAGATCTGTCTCTTGTAAATTACACACAGCTAGAATTCTTCTTCTGTCCTATATAAGGCTCTATCTTTTAGTTATCAGGCTCTATCTTCTAACTGTCACATTTAATCCATTTACATTTATTGCCACTTATGACTTTCATAATTTAAAAATAATTTTTAAAAAAGAAATAAATATGTACTGAAAATATATGCATGATGTGCATTTCTGAAGTATTTTATACACAAAACTTGTTACTTACCATTTCTCCAGCAGAGGCAGCCAACATATGTTTCATAGGTGTCAAATATGAAGATGAATCAGTATGCAAAAACCACTTCACATATTCATAGGTGATAAAAAATGCAGCAGCTGAAATTTAAAACAAGCCAGTCTTTCACAAAGTTTAAATATATATTCAAACTGTTAAGAAACATGCTTCTCAAAAGGTATGACAATAATTATTAAATTATGAGATACGGCCAGGCACGGTGGCTCACGCTTGTAATCCCAGCACTTTGGGAGGCCGAGGCAGGTGGATCACGAGGTCAGGAGATCGAGACCATGGTGAAATCCCGTCTCTAATAAAAATACAAAAAAAATTAGCCGGGCGTGGTGGCGGGTGCCTGTAGTCCCAGCTACTTGGAGAGGCTGAGGCAGGAGAATGGCGTGAACCCGGGAGGCGGAGCTTGCAGTGAGCCAAGATCGCGCCACTGCACTCCAGCCTGGGCGACAGAGCAAGACTCCGTCTCAAAAAAAAAAAAAAAAAATTATGAGATAACAGAAAAGGTGATAAGCACGTATCTTTTTTTCCTACCCTCACTCTTTCAGAATTTACTGAGGCCATGTTATATGCCTAATCTTAGACTTACAAAAATGCAGAAAATATAATGCCTACCCTGAGGGACCATAAGTGCTAATCTAGCACTTACCGTGTTGTACTGACAAATTACTTAAACATTTTTAAAGTCAACTTTAGAAAAGGATATGAATTTCTGTGATCCAAAATATCATTATGGATGGCCATAAAACAGTCAACTACATTGATGAATAAACAGGTTAAAATTGCAAACATACTTTAACTTAAAGAAAACGTCAATCACTTTGGGAGGCCGAGGCGGCCGGATCACGAGGTCAGGAGATCGAGACCACGGTGGAACCCCGTCTCTACTAAAAATACAAAAAAAATTAGCCGGGCGTGGTGGCGGGCGCCTGTAGTCCCAGCTACTCGGAGAGGCTGAGGCAGGAGAATGGCGTGAACCCGGGAGGCGGAGCTTGCAGTGAGCCGAGATCACGCCATGGCACTCCAGCCTGGGAGACAGTCTATCTATAATGTTTTATTGCTACTCAAAATAATCATGGCTATTTTTTACTGCATGAATTCACTTTTACATCAAGAAAACAATCAACCATTTAATTACAATCTCTAAAAAGCTACCCCTATCACCATGAACTAATCATAGCTGCACATGAGGGCTTTAAAATTTTCTATGTACTGTTAATCAAAAAATGTTTATCAGTTGGATAAAAGATAAGGCACAAGAGATAAAGGAATGACAAATTCATCTTCTGAAGGGCATTTGAACATGTCACAAACTCTGAAACACTAAGGGAAACGGCGTGATGGTGAAAATCAGTTCTCCAAAGTCAACAAAAGCTTGTAAAGGATCTTCACGTGGTAACAAATATACACTAGGCTAAATGAAGAGGCACTCTGTTCATAAATGAATAATGACCAGTTCAGGCAGTTTTACCTGGTTAACACAAGTCTATTCCCATTTGTGTTTCTTCATATGATTTTTCCCACTTCAGCCCACTTACTAAATGTGCAGCTATAACACCTCTAATTGCATTCAGCTGTTAAGTTCTGCCATTCTACATCCTACCCTACTAACCCCCAGGAAAAGAGACAGAGACAGTGGTAAAACTTCCTCCATTTCATGGTTAACCACCTCAACTTCATCTGACTTCATGCTTCTTTTGCAACATATAAGGTTCTTTAAGAATATAAGTTCCAAACCTCCCTCCACCCCCCAGGTGGCATCCAAGAAGGCTTCTACTAACTGCAAATGTCAGTACAGTCAGGTTCCAAGTTGGCGGCTGAACAAGTTAAGCAAAGAATAGGGGCTGGGCTATCTGATGCCTATAGTTTCTTCTGGCTCTTAAAAAAAAAAAAAAAAGCTATGCTTTCTCTACATTCCCTTAGAAATAGGGAGTAAGGCTCCTAAACATGGTCTTCTCTTCACCTCTTTCCATCTTTGGTCCCCACTAGCCCCACCTCAACCCCTCACTCCTGCAGCATAGGTTTACAAAAACATCCACATCCACTGATGATCAACTACAGTGAAGTTCTGTACTTAGATTAAAACCGTAACCAACAGCAAAAGAAAAAAGACACCACAAACAAAAGTCCAATTCATTCAAACCTTGCAGTAAAACAAGGCTATTTTTGAACCTTGGTACTCTGACTTTTCCCTAGCATCTCCCATTCACTAAAGTTTGGTGGATGGCAAAAATAATAAAAATTCAAAACCACATTATATACGTAAACTCCTGAGGGAAGAATGTAAAACCTGTGATCTTAATGACATCACTATGTAACCTACGCACTACAGCTAACTGTACATCTCCCCGCAATAATCTTTATGTGCAGTATGTAAGAGAAAAAGATCTTTAGAAAAATGAGTGTAGAGACATCATAAAAAATGGTGACCAAAAGACAGGGACTTAGTGACATGTTTCTTTGCAATTCCCTAGTTCAGAGGTTCTCAAACTTGTCTGAATTTAAGAATCATCTTGGGATTTTTTTTTTGTAACATCCAATGCCCTGGCCACACCTCAGACCAATTAAGTCACAACGTGTAGGGTTGGGTGACAAGCCCCCGTACAGGTGATCCTTGAACACGGGTTTAAATGCGCAGGTCCACTTATACATGGCTTTTTTTCAATAAATATATTGGAAAAAATTTTGGAGATTTGTGATAATTTGAACAAACTTAAAGATGAACCACATAGCCTACAAACACCAAAAAATTAAGAAAAGGTGGCCAGGTGTGGTGGCTCGTGCCTGTAGTCCCAGCACTTTTGGAGGATGAGGCAGGTGGATCACGAGGTCAGGAGAGGGAGACCATCCTTGGCTAACATGGTGAAACCCCATCGCTACTAAAAATACAAAAAAATTAGCCAGGTGTGGTGACAGGTGCCTGTAGTCCCAGCTACTCGGGAGGCTGAGGCAGGAGAATGGCGTGGACCCAGGAGGCGGAGCTTGCAGCGGGCCGAGATCGCGCCACTGCACTCCAGCGTGGGTGAAAGAGCGAGACTCTGTCTCAAAAAAAAAAAAAAAAGAAAAAGAAAAGGCTAGCCGTGCCATGAATACATAAAATATATTTAGATACTAGGCTATTTTATCATTTACTAACATAAAAAAGTTAAAATTAATCAAAACTTACAAACACAAACCATACAGCACATCATTTATAGTTGAGAGAAATGTAAACAAATGTAAAGATGGGCCAGGCACAGTGGCCCACATCAGTAATGCCAGCACTTTGGGAGGCTGAGGCTTAAGCTCAGGAGTTCAAGACCAGCCTGGACAACATGGAGAAGGCCCATCTCTACAAAAAAATAAATAATTAGCCAGATGTGGTCGCCCACACCTGTAATCCCAGCTACTTGGGAGACTGAGGTGGGAGGATCACCAGAGCCTAGGAGGTTGAGGTTGCAGTGGTCCAAGATCACGCCACCACACTTCAGTCTGCAAAATGGAGTGAGACCTGGTCCCGCAGGAAAAAAAGGTATAGTGTTAAATCATAACTGCACAAAATTAACTGTAGCACATACTATACTACTGTAGTAATCTCTTTGCCACCTCCTCTTGCTATTATAGTGAGTTCAGGTGTCGCCGAGTATCCACTTAAAACGCCATGTGACACTAATTATCTCCACACGAGCAGTTCATTGCCCCAATAAATTGCCTACCACAGTACAAAAGGATCTCTCCCAGTTCTTATGTATTTTTTCTTGTGGTCAGTGCCATACCACAAACTTTGAATAACACCATAGGACCCATACGAAGTGCCACTAGTGACGTTGGAAGTGATGACATTACAAGAAAGCTCCTAAGAAGCAGAAAGGAGTCATGACATTACAAGAAAAATTCAAACTGCTTGTTAGGTACCACAGACTGAAACCTGAAGCTGTGGCTCCCAGCCATTTCAAGAGGAATGAAGCCAGCTTAATCCACTGTTAAAAAAAAAAAAAAAAATGAAACAAAACTCATTAACCCATCGCTGCAACTATGACAGCAGGCAAGAAAACTTCACACTTCTTGCAAAGCACCTTTTTTCTTGTTTTGAAAATGCAGCTTTCAAGTGGGTAAAGGATTGCTATAGTAAAGGCATACTTATTATTTCTAAAATGATTTGAGAAACAGCAAAGTCATCTCATGACAAGATCAGACAAAAGGAAGGTGAAAGACCTAAAGCTGAAGAAGTTAATACCAGCCAAGGATGGTTTGATAATTTTAGAAAAAGATTTGGCTTTAATATTTCAAGATAACAGGAAAAGCAGCTTCTGCCATCCATGACTCAGTAAACAAGTTCCCAGCTGCCATTAAGTAAATTATTGAGGAGAAAGGACATCTGTCTAAACAGATTTCTAATGTAGATGAAAGTGCCCTATTCTGGGAAAAGAAAAATGTGGAGGGTGGAGCCAAGATGGCTGAATAGGAACAGCTCTGGTCTACAGCTCCCAGCCTGAGCAATGCAGAAGACCGGTGATTTCTGCTTTTCCATCTGAGATACCGGGTTCATCTCACCAGGAAGTGCCAAACAGTAGGTGCAGGACAGCCGGTGCAGCGTGTGCACGCGCCGAAGCAGGGCGAGGCATTGCCTCACTCGGGAAGCGCAAGGGGTCAGGGAGTTCCCTTTCCTAGTCAAAGAAAGGGGTGACAGATGGCACCTGGAAAATCGGGTCACTCCCACCCTAATACTGTGCTTTTCCAATGGGCTTGGAAAACCGCACACCAGGAGATTGTGTCCCGCACCTGGCTCGGAGGGTCCTACACCCGGCTCAGAGGGTCCTACACCCATGGAGTCTTGCTGACTGCTAGCACAGCAGTCTGAGATCAAACTGCAAGGCAGCAGCGAGGCTGGGGTATGGGCACCCGCCATTGCCCAGGCTTGCTTAGGTAGACAAAGCAGCCAGGAAGCTCCAACTGGGTGGAGACCATCACTGCTCAAGGAGGCCTGCCTGCCTCTGTAGGCTTCACCTCTGGGGGCAGGGCACAGACAAACAAAAAGTCAGCAGTAACCTCTGCAGACTTAAATGTCCCTGTCTGACAGCTTTGAAGAGAGTAGTGATTCTCCCAGCACACAGCTGGAGATCTGAGAACGGGCAGACTGCCTCCTAAAGTGGGTCCCTCACCCCTGAGCAGCCTAACTGGGAGGCACCCCCCAGTAGGGACAGACTGACACCTCACTCGGCAGGGTACTCCTCTGAGACAAAACTTCCAGAGGAACGATCAGACAGCTGAATTTTCGGTTCACGAAAATCCGCCGTTCTGCAGCCACCACTGCTGACACCCAGCCAAACAGGGTCTGGAGCGGACCTCTAGCAAACTCCAACAGACCTGCAGCTGAGGGTCCTGTCTATTAGAATGAAAACTAACAAACAGAAAGGACATTCACACCAAAACCCCATCTGTACATCACCATCATCAAAGACCAAAAGTAGAAAAAACTACAAAGACGGGGAGAAAACAGAGCAGAAAAACTGGAAACTCTGAAAAGCATAGTGCCTCTCCTCCTCCAAAGGAACGCAGTTCCTCACCAGCAACGGAACAAAGCTGGACGGAGAATGACTTTGACAAGTTGAGAGAGGAAGGCTTCAGACGATCAAACTACTCAGAGCTACAGGAAGAAATCCAAATCAATGGCAAAGAAGTTACAAACGTTGAAAAAAAATTAGACAAATGTATAACTAAAATAACCAATGCAGAGAAGTGCTTGAAGGAGCTGATGGAGCTGAAAGCCAAGTTTCGAGAACTACGTGAAGAATACAGAAGCCTCAGTAGCCGATGTGATCAACTGGAAGAAACGGTATCACTGATGGAAGATGAAATGAATGAAATGAAGTGAGAAGGGAAGTTTAGAGAAAAAAGAATAAAATGAAACAAACAAAGCCTCCAAGAAATATGGGACTATGTGAAAAGACCAAACCTACATCTAACTGGTGTACCTGAAAGTGACGGGGCGAATGGAACCAAGTTGGAAAACACTCTGCAAGATATTATCCAGGAGAACTTCCCCAATCTAGCAAGGCAGGCCAACATTCAGATTCAGGAAATACAGAGAACGCCACAAAGATACTCCTTGAGAAGAGCAACTCCAACACACATAATTGTCAGATACACCAAAGTTGAAATGAAGCAAAAAATGTTAAGGGCAGCCAGAGGAAGGTCGGGTTACCCACAAAGGGAAGCCCATCAGACTAACAGCTCATCTCTCGGCAGAAAATCTACAAGCCAGAAGAGAGTGGGGGCCGATATTCAACATTCTTAAAGAAAAGAATTTTCAACCCAGAATTTCATATCCAGCCAAACTAAGCTTCATAAGTGAAGGAGAAATAAAATACTTTACAGACAAGCAAATGCTGAGAGATTCTGTCACCACCAGGCCTGCCTTACAAGAGCTCCTGAAGGAAGCACTAAACATGGAAAGGAATAACTGGTACCGGCCACTGCAAAAACACGCCAAATTGTAAAGATCATCAAGGCTAGGAAGAAACTGCATCAACTAACGAGCAAAATAACCAGCTAACATCATCATGACAGGATCACATTCACACATAACAATATTAACCTTAAATGTAAATGGGCTAAATGCTCCACTTAAAAGACACAGACTGGCAAACTGGATAAGGAGTCAAGACCCATCAGTGTGCTGTATTCAGGAAACCCATCTCACATGCAGAGACACACACAGACTCAAAATAAAGGGATGGAGGAAGATCTACCAAGCAAATGGAAAACAAAAAAAGGCAGGGGTTGCAATCGTAGTCTCTGATAAAATAGACTTTAAACCAACAAAGATCAAAAGAGACAAAGAAGGCCATTACATATGGTAAAGGGATCAATTCAACAAGAAAAGCTAACTATCCTAAATATATATGCACCCAACACAGGAGCACCCAGATTCATAAAGCAAGTCCTGAGTGACCTACAAAGAGACTTAGATTCCCACACAATAATAATGGGAGATTTTAACAACGCACTGTCAACATTAGACAGATCAACAAGACAGAAAGTTAACAAGGATACCCAGGAATTGAACTCAGCTCTGCACCAAGCGGACCTAATGGACATCTACAGAACTGTCCACCCCAAGTCAACAGAATATACATTCTTTTCAGCACCACACCACACCTATTCCAAAATTGACCACATAGTTGGAAGTAAAGCTCTCCTCAGCAAATGTAAAAGAACAGACATTATAACAAACTGTCTCTCAGACCACAGTGCAATCAAACTAGAACTCAGGATTAAGAAACTCACTCAAAACTGCTCAACTACATGGAAACTGAACAACCTGCTCCTGAATGACTACTGGGTACATAACAAAATGAAGGCAGAAATAAAGATGTTCTTTGAAACCAATGAGAACAAGGACACAACATACCAGAATCTCTGGGACACATTCAAAGCAGTGTGTAGAGGGAAATTTATAGCACTAAATGCCCACAAGAGAAAGCAGGAAAGATCCAAAATTGACACCCTAACATCACAATTAAAAGAACTAGAAAAGCAAGAGCAAACACATTCAAAAGCTAGCAGAAGGCAAGAAAAAAACTAAAATCAGAGCAGAACTGAAGGAAATAGAGACACAAAAAACCCTTCAAAAAATTAATGAATCCAGGAGCTGGTTTTTTGAAAAGATCAACAAAATTGATAGACCGCTAGCAAGACAAAAAAAGAAAAAAAGAAAGAAGAATCAAATAGACACAATAAAAAATGATAAAGGGGATATCACCACCAATCCCACAGAAATACAATCTACCATCAGAGAATACTACAAACACCTCTATGCAAATAAACTAGAAAATCTAGAAGAAATGGATAAATTCTTCGACAAATACACCCTCCCAAGACTAAACCAGGAAGAAGTTGAATCTCTGAATAGAACAATAATAGGCTCTGAAATTGTGGCAATAATCAATAGCTTACCAACCAAAAAGAGTCCAGGACCTGATGGATTCACAGCCGAATTCTACCAGAGGTACAAGGAGGAACTGGTACCATTCCTTCTGAAACTATTCCAATCAACAGAAAAAGAGGGAATCCTCCCTAACACATTTTATGAGGCCAGCATCATCCTGATACCAAAGCCTGGCACAGACACAACCAAAAAAGAGAATTTCAGACCAGTACCCTTGATGAACATTGATGCAAAAATCCTCAATAAAATACTGGCAAACCGAATCCAGCAGCACATCAAAAAGCTTATACACCATGATCAAGTGGGCTTCATCCCTGGGATGCAAGGCTGGTTCAACATACACAAATCAATAAATGTAATCCAGCATATAAACAGAACCAAAGACAAAAACCACATGATTATCTCAATAGATGCAGAAAAGGCCTTTGACAAAATTCAACAACCCTTCATGCTAAAAACTCCCAACAAATTAGGTATTGATGGGACGTATCTCAAAATCATAAGAGCTATCTATGACAAACCCACAGCCAATATCATAGTGAATGGGCAAAAACTGGAAGCATTCCCTTTGAAAACTGGCACAAGACAGGGATGCCCTCTCTCACCACTCCTATTCAACATAGTGTTGGAAGTTCTGGCCAGGGCAATCAGGCAGGAGAAGGAAATAAAGGGTATTCAATTAGGAAAAGAGGAAGTCAAATTGTCCCTGTTTGCAGATGACATGATTGTATATCTAGAAAACCCCACTGTCTCAGCCCAAAATCTCCTTAACCTGATAAGCAACTTCAGCAAAGTCTCAGGATACAAAATCAATGTGCAAAAATCACAAGCATTCTTTTACACCAATAACAGACAAACAGCCAAATCATGAGTGAACTCCCATTCACAATTGCTTCAAAGAGAATAAAATACCTAGAAATCCAACTTACAAGGGATGTGAAGGACCTCTTCAAGGAGAACTACAAACCACTGCTCAATGAAATAAAAGAGGACACAAACAAATGGAAGAACATTCCATGCTCATGGGTTGGAAGAATCAATATCGTGAAAATGGCCATACTGCCCAAGGTAATTTATACATTCAATGCCATCCCCATCAAGCTACCAATCACTTTCTTCACAGAATTGGAAAAAACTACTTTAAAGTTCATATGGAACCAAAAAAGAGCCCGCATCGCCAAGTCAATCCTAAGCCAAAAGAACAAAGCTGGAGGCATCACACTACCTGACTTCAAACTATACTACAAGGCTACAGTAACCAAAACAGCATGGTACTGGTACCAAAACAGAGACACAGATCAATGGAATAGAACAGAGCCCTCAGAAATAATGCCGCATATCTACAACTATCTGATCTTTGACAAACCTGACAAAAACAAGAAATGGGGAAAGGATTCCCTATTTAATAAATGGTGCTGGGAAAACTGGCTAGCCATATGTAGAAAGCTGAAACTGGATCCCTTCCTTACACCTTATACAAAAATTAATTCAAGATGGATTAAAGACTTACATGTTAGACCTAAAACCATAAAAGCCCTAGAAGAAAACCTAGGCAATACCATTCAGGACATAGGCGTGGGCAAGGACTTCATGTCTAAAACACCAAAAGCAATGGCAACAAAAGCCAAAATTGACAAATGGGATCTCACTAAACTAAAGAGCTTCTGCACAGCAAAAGAAACTACCATCAGAGTGAACAGGCAACCTACAGAATGGGAGAAAATTTTTGCAACCTACTCATCTGACAAAGGGCTAATATCCAGAATCTACAATGAACTCAAACAAATTTACAAGAAAAAAACAAACAACCCTATCAAAAAGTAGGCGAAGGACATGAACAGACACTTCTCAAAAGAAGACATTTATGCAGCCAAAAAACACATGAAAAAATGCTCATCATCACTGGCCATCAGAGAAATGCAAATCAAAACCACAATGAGATACCATCTCACACCAGTTAGAATGGCCATCATTAAAAAGTCAGGAGACAACAGGTGCTGGAGAGGATGTGGAGAAATAGGAACACTTTTACACTGTTGGTGGGACTGTAAACTAGTTCAACCATTGTGGAAGTCAGTGTGGCGATTCCTCAGGGATCTAGAACTAGAAATACCATTTGACCCAGCCATCCCATTACTGGGTATATACCCAAAGGACTATAAATCATGCTGCTATAAAGACACATGCACATGTATGTTTATTTCGGCACTATTCACAATAGCAAAGACTTGGAACCAACCCAAACGTCCAACAACGATAGACTGGATTAAGAAAATGTGGCACATATACACCATGGGATACTATGCAGCCATAAAAAATGATGAGTTCATGTCCTTTGTAGGGACATGGATGAAACCAGAAACCATCATTCTCAGTAAACTATCGCAAGGACAAAAAACCAAACACCGCATGTTCTCACTCATAGGTGGGAGTTGAACAATGAGAACACATTGACACAGGAAGGGGAACGTCACACTCCAGGGACTGTTGTGGGGTGGGGGGAGGGGGGAGGGACAGCATTAGGAGATATACCTAATGCTAAATGACGAGTTAATGGGTGCAGCACACCAACATGGCACATGGATACATATGTAACAAACCTGCACATTGTGCACTTATACCCTAAAACTTGTAATAAAAAAAAAAAAAGAGTCAGTGAGGCATTACCTTTTCCAGAAAGTCTTCCCTACGTGCCTAGGCTTAGCTAAGTTCCCCTTCTCTAGGCTTCCATTCTATCTTCGTATGCCTCTATCCCAGCAATTACATCATTATATGGAAATGATTTGGTTTTGCATTTTTTCCCATACTAGATGGTAATCTCTTTATATGTGAGAATGTATCTTGTATCTTTTATCTTCAGGGTTTTATACCTCAGAAACAACTATAAGTAATAAACATGATGTAAATACATTTCCTTACAGTAAAAAAAAAAAAAGAAAAAAAAAAGAAAAGAAAAGAAAAGAAAAGAAAAATGTCACCAAGGACATTGATTAGTAAGAAGAGAAGCAGGCAAATCCTTCACAGTATTCATGACAGAGCCAATCAAGAAAACCATAAGAGATTGTGGATGTGGCAAAAAAAAAAAAAAAAAAAAAAAAAAGGCTGCGGGTGAAGGGTTTCAAAATATAGATCTTAAATTCAAGAGCTAACAGACACCACACCAGAGGAATTAACAGAAGACAACTTGGTGGAGATGAGTGCTTCCAAACCAGTGTCAAATGACAAGGGAGAAGATGCAGAAGAAGGAATGCCAGAAAAGACAATGACATCAGACAATCTAGCAGAAAGGTTCTGATTATTAAAGACTGCTTTTGACTTCTTTTATGACAAGGACCCTTCTATACAATATGGGCACTGAAACTAAAGCAAATGGTGAAAGGATTGGTACCATATAGAATCATTTTTAGAGAAATGAAACAGCAGAAAGGTGAGACAGAAACTATGATATATTTCCACAAAGTTACACTATGTGAGCCTGCTTCTCTTGCCTCCCCTTCTACCTCCTCTACTTCTTCTGCCTCTGCCACCCCTGAGACACCAAAATCAACTCCTCTTTTTCCTCCTCCTCCTCAGCCTACTCAACATGAAGACCTTTATGATAATCCACTTCCACTTACTGAATATACCTTTTCTCTTCCTTATGATTTTCTTAGTATTTTTTCTCTAGCTTACCTGCTTGTCAGAATACAGTATATAAAACATTTGCCAGGCAGTGGCTCACACCTGTAATCCCAGCACTTTGGGAGGCCAAGGCAGGCACATCACATGAGGTAAGGATAACATAGTGAAACCCCGTCTCTACTAAAAATAAAAAAATTAGCCGGGTGTGGTGGCATGTGCCTGTAATCCCAGCTACTCTGGAGGCTGAAGCAGGAGAATCGCTTGAACCCAGGAGGTAGAGGCTGCAGTGACCTGAGATGGCACCACTGCACTCCAGCCTGGGGGGTGACACAGCTAGACTCCGTCTCAAAAAATAATAATAATAATAATAATAAAACACATAAACATGTGTTAATACATATCTTAACACACATACAAAGTATGTGTTAATTAACTGTTTATGCTATCATTAAGACAGCAGCAGGCTATCAGTAGTTAAGTTTTGGGGGAGTCAAAAATTATATTCTGATTTTTTACTGCACAGGGGGTTGACACCCCTAACCACCACAATGTTCAAGGGTCAACTGTATTTGTTTAGGCTCTTCAGTAATCAGGTGATTCCAAAGCGGACAAATTGGGGAACGCATGCCCCTCTCACATACTTAAAACTATGCTTGGCATGGAGTGGATGCTCAGTTAACAACTTGTTACAATTACTCAAAGTATTAACATACACAAAAATGGAAGGATGACCAAAACAGTTTGCCATTCTAATGATGGCTGGGGGATGGGGAAGGACAAGAGAAAAAAAGAAACAGAAATACTATTTTTCTCTTTGCACAACAAATCTTTACATGAATGCTATGCTCACAGATTGAACATTTAAGTGTCAGGTTAACATAAGAGAAAAAAATTCTCATGAATCATCCTGCAAAAAACGAAAGCAATCCCCAGAATTTAAGAATCTTCTAGAACTGTGGTTTTGTGGGTGTGTCTTATGTGTGGTGATTTTTCGTTTTGTTGCTTTAGATTACTTTCGAATGCCACTAGAGGCATCCAACAGTAAACAATAAAAATAAGTGTCTGCAAACAGTATACGAAGAAGCAGATTAAACAAAACAGATTACATTGACTAAAGAGTAAGGGCAACATAAGTCACACAACATGACTTCAGAACTAAAACAAAAAACACTGGAAGGAGAGTATCCAGAACATTAGTGAGAAACACTTGCATCATCTAAGAGCAATTTAATTAGGATAGAAATGTTTAATGCCTCTTAGGTTCGCCTGCTCTCTAAGATGCTCCAAAACAGCTATCATCAAACTTGGCTTCACAGTGGAGTCACCTTGGAAGTTATTACAACTCCTGATACCCAGGAAAGCCTAGACCAATTAAACTTCTAGGATGACACAGGACATCAGTATTTTTTAAGGCTTCCCAGTAGATTCTAATGTGCAGGCAAAGTTGAGAATGATTATTCTGAGGAATCACAACATTAAAATAACACTTTAAGGATTCTAGCTGGAAATTGTAACAACAAAATCAATTTTTAAAAGATTGCTTTTTTTTTCTATTACAAATATATTGAAATGGAATCCATAACACTATCTGATTCAAAAATAATGGGTTAGGCCCAGCACAGTGGCTCATGCCTACTATAATCCTAGCACTTTGGGAGCCCAAGATGGGCAGATTTCTTGAGCCTAGGAGTTCAAGACCAGCCTAGACAACATGGCAAAACCCATTCTCTACAAAAACTATAAAAATTAGCTGGGCGTGGTGGCACACGCCTGTAGTCCCAGCTACTTAGGGGGCTGAGGCAAGAGGATTGCTTGAGTCCAGGAGGTCCTGGTTGCAGTGAGCTATCATCTCACCACTGCACTCCCACCTGGGCGACAAAGTGAGACCCTGAGTAAAATAAATAAAAAATAATAATGACACCAGGTTAAAGAAGGAAATTCAGAAGATAAGCTTCAACACACAAGGAATTCTATGGCGGTAAGACCACACACCATTCTGAAAATCCCATCTTATCTTGGCTTTACAGAAGTGAGAATATAATTTTTTACCATTAGGAAAGGATCCAATAGCAGCAGAAGGAACACCAGCATATATTCCATGAAAACCACCAGCCTTATGAAATCCTTGGGGACTCTGCAGCCTGGTTTTAATGGTGTCCAGAGGAAATAATATCAAGTCAACAGAAACACCTGCTACCCCACCAGCCTTTGGAAAAAAAAAAAGAGGGAAGAAAAAGAAAAAAAAAAAGGTTACAACAAAATAAGCTCTCTACCACTTGCGGGCAAGGATAGGAAGACAGTCTTTAAAGCACATTTCTCATTCCTTTCGGTCCACAACTTCTGCGGCACAGCCTAAATCTAGTTTTCCTGGGAAAATAGCCATTATTGTGCTATATTTTTAAGTTGTAAATGTTATATTTTCTTTTTAAATCAATTTTTAATAAAAAAAATTTAAAACAAAATTTAATTCATTGTTAATACAGTACTCACATGGTTCAAAAAAAAAAAAAAAAAAAAGTCCAGATGTGGTGGCTCATGCCTCCCAGCAGTATGGGAGGCAGAGGTGGGAGGATCACTTGAGGCCAGGAGTCCAAGACCAGCCTGTGCAACAGAGTGAGACATCATCACTACAAAAAATAAAAAATTAAGCTGGGCATGGTGGCACATGCCTGTAGTTCCAGCTACTTGGGATGCTGAGGAACAAGGATCACTTGAGCTATGAGTCCAAGGGTTCAGTGAGCTATGATCCCGCCACTGCACTCTAGCATAGGTGACAGAGCAAGACCCTGTCTCTTAAAAATAAATAAATAGCCAACAAGCACAAATAAACCTCAGAAAAAAGGTAAAGAGCTCAAAGTCTCCTTCCAACCTTGTTCCTAATAACTCGGGTAAACCAGTTTTATTGGTTTTTTGCTGTATCCTTCCAAAGTTACTTTAAACATACACAAGCATGTATGAACATATAGTTTCAGTTTCTTTAAAAAGAAAAGATGATGTACAATATGCACTATTCTGTGCTTTTTTTTTTTTAACAATTTATCTTTTCACATCAGACCAAATGTTACGTTGTTGTCTTAACTAATAAGCACTGAATCCGAATTGACTCCTTTCAGACTGGAATTTTGAAACCGCTTATGATCTCTGTGAATCTGATCTGTATTTTAATAATCACACATCTAAGGACTCATATAGTATTCTCTTCGTTTTAAATGTATTTGAAAATTCCTTGCTAATTTTTAAATCAAGTGAATAAATTGATTTTTTTAAGAGCTAAATTCCTAAAGGAAATTAAAATCCAGCCCAAACTAGTCATCTCCCAAGAGATACCACGTTGCTTTGGGGAAGCTGTACTTGTAAAAACTCTTTAATTCCTGCTAAATGGATTTTGGGGGGAAAAAACTGATTAAGAATTAACTCTGTACCTCATGATTATAGTGACACATATGTAGAATATTTTAAAACTCGTTACACCTTAGTCAAAGAAAACAGAAATTGACAAAATATGAACACAAGGAGCATCAAAGGAAGGCTAATACATATGAATCCTTACATGTGTCATTATTAAAATACAGATCTAGATTCACAAGGATCACTAATTGTTTCAAAATGTGGGTCTCCAAAATGTCAATACAGATGCACTACTTATTAGTGAAAAAGACAAAAACATAACATTTGTTCTGATACCAAAAGATCACCCAGATTTAAAGGCATCATTTAAAGATGTGAGTCAAAATCAGTTTATAGTAGGCAGACAGAGGCAGTATAAAGAGGAAACTTTCCTACATAGTAATTTTTTTAACTAAATTGCTATTTTTTGCTATATTTTGAAATCAGAACCATGTGAATACATTACCTATTCAAACAGTAAAAGTACACATTTTTAAACTCTACATTTCATGCCAAAGGAAAAAAAAAATCAGTATTATTCAAACATACAACCGAAGTTCAAACTGATTGTTTCCATCTTTTTGAGTTTACAAAATGTGCAGATGCTACAAAGCTTGGTACCGAGCAAATACTATCTGCTTTACTTACCGCTCACCATAAAACCATCCCAGGAGTTAACTTGAAAAATGAAATACTTTAATGATAAATCCAATACCTATTTTCAAATTAACTAGCACAGGTTAACTATTAAAAATTAATTTACACTAGACAAGTACATTACTACAAATAGTAATACTATACTTCATTATCAGCCCAAAGACATGAAAGAAGCCCAAAGACCCTGAAGTTCTACTCTGCAAATTACCTAAGAAGACGTCACCCAAAAGGGCACAGAGATGTGCCAGCAGAGAAACCAAATAGTACCAAAAGAATATCCAATAATGTGGGATTTCTTTCTGGATATAAAGGTGGCCTTCCCTAAGTCATGGGGAAAAGTTCACAAGTAATATAGGAAAGTAAAAAGGCCAATTGTCAAAACTCTTCTTACTTCTTCTTTCAGGATTTTTATAAAACTCAGTAAGTAGAGCCGGGCATGGTGATATGTACCTGTAATCCCACCCATCAGGGAGGCTGAGGCAGGAGGATCGCTTCAGTCCAGGAGTTTGAGATTACAGTGAGCTATGATTATGCCCATGAATAGCCACTATGCTCCTGCCTGGGCAATACAGGAAGACGTCATCTCTAATAATAGTTTGGTAGGTAAATATTTTGCCTGCCTCTTCGTTTTCTCAAAATACAGAGAGAATAGAACCCTGGTGAAAATGTCTCATGCGACTAGATTATTTAAAAATATGCTGCACTTCACTCTAATTTTCTCTTTAATCTTAGCAGAGGATTCAGAGAAGTGCTATCTGCTGCTAAATTTTAATCAATAATTACTCTTTTAATCCAGTTGGCTACTTTACATGTATTGATTCTCTAACCCTTCTTTCATCACAATTCTTATCTTCTGAGGGAAAGAATGACCAGATTCAATCTACTTGTCTGGTAAAACTTGACTCAAGGATTACTAAACGCTTCTATCGATTTCAAACTTCTATATAACTCAAATGTCATTTAAATTCATAAGACTGAAAAAAAAAAAACAGCTAACAGAGAACCTGAAGAATACCTATATATTTACCCACACAACCACATATTTCAGATTTAAACAAAAACCTTAAGGAATGCCTATATCAATATCATTTTGTATGTAATTATGTAAAAAATATATAAGCCAGTAACAACTTAATTATAAAGAACTTTGTCAAACTCTTTCATTCTTTAGCCTGAAAATGTTATTTTGTTATAATCATATATCAGAAAGTTATCAGGCCAGTGATTCATTTCATAATTTATGGTAGCTTATACTGAAAAGTTCTAAATAGAAAAAAATCCAAAGAAATAGGACATAACCCAGATAACCAGCAAACCTTGCTAGAGCATCACAATGTATTCAGACCTTAATAACTTACAGATAAAATACATGTCTCTACCTTAAGTTAATAAATGTATGAAGTGTTGGCAGACTGTACAGAGGAAGTGCCTAATTAGTGCTCTGCAATTACTCTGAGAAGTTATAGGTCAGAATTACATGCTATAAAACTTTTTTTCTCAGGAGGAGGGAACACCACCATAAAAACAGCATCTCTGCTCCCCTCTAGGGCAAAACCAAACCATCTGTGCAATTTAACTAAGCAAAATTAACAGAGGCCACTGGCCTAAATGACAGCTAAGAAGAGCCAGCCATAACATTAACATGCCTTCTCAAGGGAAACATTCCCTGACAGTCTCGGTTTCCTCCACAATGAAGTGGCCACCCATAACTTGAACCACCATCTTCCTCACTGCAGAACTGCCACCTCTGCTTTCTGACATACCTGTCATCTTCCCCACTTCCCATTCATTCTCCCTGCAGTGCTCGCTGCCTCTCTGTACTAATCATTTTCATAAAATCCAAATTTCATCTTGCCACTCTCCAGCCTATAAATCTTCCAAACTTTCCAACAGCCCCAAGGATGAAGAAGAAAACCCTAGCATGGCCTTCCAGGCTCTGGAGGTTCTGGAGCCCCTCCAACTCCCAAAACTCGCACTATGTGCCCTTTGCTCAGTCCTTTCTTTCCACCTGATCTTTTCCTCTAAATCATCTGATCTTCCTCATTTCAAGGACTTTGTACAGATGCCCCCTAGTCTCCAGTTCAGGTTTAGATCCTGTTGTTTCCAAGCACTGAACACAATTTTAATTACATAGTTTCGCCTCTGACCATTTGTTCAGTACCAGTCCAATTAAACCACAAGATCTGTATCTGTTTTGTTTACTGTTTCCAGCACCAGCACACATTAATAGGAGGCATTCAATGGCTCTAATAAAGGGTTACTATCTATATTTTAGAAGGCACTACAAATCAACCTTAAAAAGGTACACTGAATTTTTTCAAAAATAGCAAAAGACAGGACCAGACAATTCCCAAAAGAAAAATATAAATGACTAACAAAAATATGAAAATATGATTCTCTGTCATTATCAAATAAAAATAAAATGTTTTCCCAATTAGAAAAAAATTAAAAATATGAAGAATGGATACGGGCACTGTTAACAAAAACATTACCATAATCTACCGGAGGACAATTTGGCAAAATGAACATTTTAAATTATCAAACCTTTGATCCAGTTATTACTAAGCATTTCATCCGCAGAAATAAATGCACAAATATACAAGAATGTCTACTACAGCATTTCTGTAATAATAAAAAATTGAAAACAACCTAAAAATCCATCCACTGGGGCCTTGTTAAGTAAATTATGTTATACACAAATAATGAATTGCTACACAGCCTTTAAAACAAAAGGTAGGCTGGGTGCAGTGGCTCATGTCTGTAGTCCTAGCTTCTGGGAGGCTGAGGTGGGATGCTCACTTGGGCCCAGCAGTTTGAGGTTGCAGTAAGCTATGATCATGCCACTGCCCTGCACTCTAGCTTGGGCAACAAAGCAAGATCTTGTCTCTAATTAAAAAAAAAAAAAAAAAAAAGGTCAACCCATACTTATTGGCACAGAAACATACACTATATTCTTAATCAATTTAGCTATAAAACAATATATGCTATATAATCCCATCTTTTAAAATGTGTAACTATTTGTATATGCATAATTAGAAGTTTGGAAGCATAAACAGTAAATTGCTAGAAGTTATTGCCTCTGTGGAAAGAGATTCAGGATGAGAAATACTACCGTTAATAATATTTCTTGTTAATTTTTTAACAAGAAATTATTAATTTTTAAATAATTTTTAACAATTTTAAATAACAAGAATTATTAATTTTTAAACAATCTTGTTAATTTTTTATTTGCTCAAGTTTTGTAATGAATATTACAAATATATAAAAGCTAAGTAAGCCATTCAAAAATTAATGCTTCCCCTGGGGAAAAAAAAAATCTCTAATTTACTGGTTGTACTTGATATATAGAAGCCACTCAGCAAACAGTAACTAAGAACCTCAACCTACTGACCCTAAGCTACCTCCTCTGCAGCTTCATGAAGCTTCACCCTCTATAGACCTTGGAGTATTCAACCAATCTGACTACTCAAACATCTCAAACATGTCCTGAAACAATTTATTTTTTGAGATGGAGTCTCACTCTGTCACCCAGTCTGGAGTACAGTGGCACAACCTCGGCTCAATGCAACCTCTGCCTCCCAGGTTCAAGCGATTCTCCTGACTCAGCCTCTGGAGTTGCTGAGACTACAGGCACATGCCACCATGACTGGCTAATTTTTATATTTTTCGCAGAACCAGAGTTTCACCCTGTTGGCCAGGCTGGTTTTGAACTCCTGACCTCAGGTGATCCACCAGCTTTGGCCTCCCAAAGTGCTGGGATTACAGGCATGAGCCACTGCACCCAGCTGTTTCCTAAAACTTCTCATTCCTGTGCTTCTGCTTAGGTTTTTCTCTCAGTCTAAAATTCCTTTTTTTTTTTTTTGAGGCAGAGTTTTGCTCTTGTTGCCCAAGCTGGAGTACAATGGCACAATCTTGGCTCACCGCAACCTTCACCTCCCAGGTTCAAGTCATTCTCCTGCCTCAGCCTCCCGAGTAGCTGGGATTACAGGCATGAGCCACCATGCCTGGCTAATTTTTTGTATTTTTAGTAGAGACAGGGTTTCTCCATGTTGGTCAGGCTGGTCTCGGACTCCAAACCTCAGGTGATCCGCCCACCTCGGCCTCCCAAAGTGCTGGGATTACAGGCATAAGCCACCACGCCCTGCTTAAAATTCCCTTCTTATCCTTGTCTCCTGCCTATTGCAGCCAGCAAACCACCATCGTCTCTACCCCCATACATACATACACATACACGCACACACACACCCCTGACAAAATCCTCTCCGTTCTTAAAGCTACAACCCAATGCACATTCCTCGTAAAGCCTTTCCCAATTTTCCAGTCAGAATTAAATGCTATGTCCTTGACTCTAGCATATAATGTTGTTTATATTTCACTTTTGGTACTAACCATCATATCCGACATTAAGATCCTTCAGAATAGAAACCAGATCAGTTAGTCATCTCTGTCTTTCTAAATATCTAACCCAGTGTCTCTTATGTAGCAGGGTTGCTAAAATAGAAATGTGGGATGATGAGATTAACACTTTGTAAAAAGAGGAAACGTTCAGAAGAAATCTTGCAGTCAAGCACTGCTCGGTGGTCCCTGTTCTGGTCTGCCGCAGCAACTGTGACAAACAAAAGCCAGGGTCAGCTATCTGCTGCTATTCTTCCCAGCATTCCGCAGCCACCATGACCACTTTGTGGAATACTCAGGTGGACTTCTCCAGAAATCTCTGCTTAATATTACCTCCTAATGGAAAGAACTGTATGCATTCAGTTTTTTTTAGTGAGGCTATTAGCAAGAATACAATAATAATCGTTCTAGAATCTGACTCGATTATTCTTCCATTTCTCCAGGAATTCTTTCAAATTAAGTATTGCCTAAGAACACAGCTTTGGCATCAAACAGATTTAGCTTCGGTTTCAACTTGGTCTTTGTATTAGTCTGTTCTCACACAGCTATGAAGAAATACCTGAGACAGGGTCATGTATAAAGAAAAGAGGTTTAGTTGACTCACAGCTCTGCACTGCTGGGGAGACCTCAAGAAACTTACAATCATGCCAGAGGCCAAAGGTGAAGCAGGCACCTTGTTCACAGGGCGGCAGGACACAGTGAGTGGAAGAGGGAAAATGTGAGACACTTATAAAGCCATCAGATCTCATGAGACTCACTCACCATCAGGAGAACAGCATGGGGGAACCGTCCCCATGATCCAATTACCTCCACCTTTGGCTCGTCCTTGACACATGGGGATTATAATTCAAGATGAAATTTTGGGTGGGGACCCAGCCAAACCATATCAGTCTTCTTAGGGAAACTAACCTCTCTAAGCCTTTGTTTCTTGACACATGAAAGAGGGAAAAGAGTACCTATACTTCATAGAGTTTTTGAGAATAAAATAAATGAGAACTAAACACAATCAGATGAACCTGTTATATGGTTAGCAAAATGCCTAGCCCTTAATCAATTATCAATAAACAGGAACTACTATTTTTAGAATTGTATTACTATAAACATCCTTCAAAGTTTGCTGGTACCAATACTGACATGCAAATACTAAAAACCATGCAAAAGCCTAAAGAGTACTTTACCAAACACTGAAGATGACATTCCTATATTCAACTCAACTGACAAATTCATATATTAAAATCTGTAAGTTCAAGTTTTTCACTAGCAATAATGAATTAAAAGCTCTTCTCAAATTCTGCTCTCTGGACAAGAATCCCCAGTGAACTGACTCAACAGAAACCAAATCATGTGATACATGATAGGAACATTCAGCATCAACTTCAAAAACTTAAGAGAAATATTAGTGTTCAAATTGCTTTATGATTCTTGTATTCGAACTTATATGTTAATTTTTTAAAGTAGAATATAAAATTGTACCTGTATGACCTCAGCTATGAAAAAGTTGCATAAGCACTTTTAAAGTGCTCAGTAAACAGTTAAGTGTTACCACCACTTGGAATTACATAATTAAGTTTTGTTTAGCATCTGCCTCCTACTAGACCCTAGATCCCTGAAGGTGGGGGACCACGTTTTTCAGGCATTCAACCCCAAACAACACAGCAAAGGCCAACAAATGTATCTGGTTAAGCATGTAAAAGACACCTGATTTGGGGAGGTGAGATAACTGTGGGTGTAACTTTTATCTTTCCTTTATTTGGAATTTAATGTTACCCAAATTTTGTCTGTATTACAAAAGATATAGTATTTAAAGCAACTTTCAATATGTAGTAGTAGGGTTTTGAAGTGGTAACAAAAGCACATTAACAAGTCACTTACAGCTAAGTTATCAAATACTAAAACTTTCCAAGTATGCCTTTCTTAAACAGAAAGAAAAATGAAAAAAGAAAGGTAGTCCCATCTCTGAGTACCAGAGATGCACAAAAAAAATGCCTCCATCACAGTGGTGGTTATCAATTGTGGTCCTTGCATGACTGGTGCTCTCCAAGCAGTGCTTTGCGTGCTCCACGGGCTGAGCAAAATTTGGAATATACTTGTGTTTAGATCATTTCTTGCTCAACACAAAAACAAGCAAAAAGGGAAGACTTGCTCACTCTGACATAAATGCCAAAAACAAACAAGTCACATAAGTCCTGACAAAGAGAAGCATAATTCTCAATTTTTTGTAAATTTGGAGATAATCTTTACTTTAAAAATGCCCTTTACTCCAAATTGAAAACTAGGAGGTCACTATCCACAAAAGATATGAGGCCAAACAAGAACAACAACAAAACAGAAAACCTCTTTTAATAGTATACCCAATACTTCATTCGTATTACCTTTCTTCACTCCACCCAAGAACCCCTGCCATCGTAACTCATATTGTTCCCATCAAGTCTTCTACTGCCTGTAGGTGGTTCTCAGCAGAAGGGTAGGTCCAGTGAGAAGACACCCAAGTATTATGAAAAAGCTCCCCAGATGACAGCACCAGCCAAAAATCACCTCACTAAATACAGGAAAACAAAAACTACAAGCGGTCCTCACTTTGCATGGCACCTACATACATGAATTTCAGTTACCATGATTTAAGTAAATATCATGAATCTCCCAACAACCCAGGTCAAATTTCAGTTACCACAGCATATTAACTATGAGTAACTGGATAAAGTGTAAACTTTACCACTTGTTCCGTCCACAAATCACAATGCAATGAACAGAAATCACTGCCTATTACTCAGTTTATGCACAGACGGCAAAGCAAATAGTTGTGTTACCTCCTTATCTCCCAGTAATAAATGCACATGACATTTTATAAAAATAGACAGAAAACTGATGAACAAAGATGAAAATGCAAAAAAAAAGAAAAGTGGTAACACAAAGTTAAATGAAAATCAGACAAAAATGGTATTACAGAAGAAACAGCTGGCCATGGAAATATTCACACTGCTGTCATTAATCTAGATAAGTAACTAGAAAAAATAAGTGAGAGCAAACTTCACACAAATGAGGAAAGTAGTTGTGATGACAAGGATGAAAATCTCCCAGAGTAAGTTATGCCAGCAAGTCTTCACGTTAAAGGAACTCACAACATTGAAAGCACAAAAAATAAAATGTTCAGACGTTGATCCAAACTGAGAAAGCAGTATGACAACTTGCTAAGGCATAAAAAGATGCTTCCTCTATAATACATAATGAGAACACAAGCAAATGTTCAAACTACTGTTGATAAGGTTTTGTCCAAAAAATTAATGTTTCTAATGTTTTTAATTACAGTGTACTAAATAAACATCAGCTTTGCCATTTTTTCCCTATATATTTACGACCAAAGCATTTTTAATGATTTGACAAAAATTCTTAGGGTCAGCCAGGTGTGGTGGCTTATACCTGTGACACCTCTCTCTACAAGAAACTTCTCTCTACAAAAAAAAGTTCTAAAAATTGTAAGAACAATATGGGCTGGGCTCAGTCACTCATGCCTGTAATCCCAGCACTTTGAAGCTGAGTCGGGAAGATTGCTTGAGGCCAGTACTTCAAGACCAGCCCTGGCAACACAGCAAGACCCTGTCTCTACAAAAAAAGAAAATTTTTAATTAAAAAATTAGCCAGGCATGGTTGGTGCATGCCTCTAGTCCCAGCTACTCAGGAGGCTGAGGTGGGAGGATCACTTGAGTGGAGACAGCACCACTGCACTCCAGCCTGGGCAACAGAGGAAGACCTTGACTCAAAAAAAAAGAACAGAACACATATGAAATGGTTTGGCTCTGGGTCCCCACCCAAATCTCATCTTGAATTGTAGCTCCCATAATTCCCACATGTTGTGGGAGGGGCCTGGTGGGAGGTAACTGAATCATAGTGGCAGGTCTTTCCCATTCTGTTCTGGTGATAGTGAGTAAGTCTCACAAGATCTGATGATCTTATAAAGGGGAGTTCTCCTGCACACACTCTCATCTGCAGCCATGTAAGACGTGACTTTGCTCCTCCTTTCCCTTCTACCATGATTGTGAGGCCCCTTCGCCAGCCATGTGGAACTATGAGTCAATTAAACCTCTTCCCTTTATAAATTACCCAGTCTTGTGTATGTCTTTATCAGCAGTGTGAGAACAGACTAATACAGTAAATTGGTACCCAGAGTAGGGTGCTACTACAAAGATACCTGAAAACGTGGGAGCAACTTCAGAATGGGTAACGAGCAGGGGTTGGAACAGTTTGGAGGGCTCAGAAGACAGGAAGATGTGGGAAAGTTTAGAACTTCCTAAAGACTTGTTGAATGCCTTTGACCAAAATGCTGACAGTGACATAGACAATAAAATCCAGACTGAGGTGGGCTCAGATGGAGATGAGGAACTTGTTGGTAACTGCAGTAAACGTCACTCTTGCTATGCAAAGTGACTGGCGGCATTTTGCCCCTACCCTAGAGATCTGTGAAACTTTGAACTTGAGAGAGATGATTTACGGTATCCAACGGAAGAAACTTCTAAGTGGCAAAGCATCCCAGAAGTGGCAAAGCATAAAAGTTTGGAAAATTTGCAGCCTGATGATGCAGTAAAAAAGAAAAACCTATTTTCTGGAGAAAAATTCAAACTGGCTGCAGAAATTTGCATAAATAACCAAGAGCCAAATGTTAATTGACAAGACAATCGGGAAAATGTCTTCAGGGCATGTCAGAGACCTTCATGGCAGCCCCTCCCATCACAGGCTCTGGAGGCCTAGGAGGGAAAAAATGGTTTCCTGGGCTGGGTCCAGGGCCCCCCTGCTGTGTGCAGCCCCAGGACTTGGTGCCCTGTGTCCCAGCCACTACAGCCGTGGCTAGAAGGGGCAAAGGTAGAGCTCAGGCTATGGCTTTTAAGGATGCAAGCCCCCAGCCTTGGCAGCTTCCACATGGTGTTGGTCCTGTGGGTGTGCAGAAGACAAGAACTGAGGTTTGGGAACCTCTGCCTAGATTTCAGGTGATGTATGGAAACGTTGGGATGTCCAGGCCGAGGTGTGCTGCAGGGGTGGGGCTCTCCTAGAGAACCTCCACTGGGGCAGTGTGGAAGGGAAATGTGGCGGCCCCAATAGGGAGTCCCCACCAGGGCACCACCTGGTGGAGCTGGGAGAAGAGGGCCACTGTCCTCCAGACCCCAGAACGGTAGATCCACTGACAGCTTGAACCCTGTGCCTGGAAAAGCCACAGACACTGAATGCCAGCCCATGAAAACAGCCAGGAGGGGAGCTGTATCCTGCAAAGCCACCATGGGAACCCACCTCTTATAGCAGCGTGACCTGGATGTAAGACATGGAGTCAAAGGAGATGATTTCAGAGCTTTAAGATTTGACTACCTTGTTGGATTTCAGACTTGCATGGGGCCTACAGCCCCTTCATTTTGGCCAGTCTCTCCCGTTTGCAATGGGTGTATTTACCCAATACCTGTAACCCCATTGTATCTAGGAAGTAATTAACTTGCTTTTGATTTTACAGGCTCATAGGCAGAAGGGACTTGCCTTGTCTCAGATGAGACTTTGGACTGTGGACTTTTGAGTTAATGCTAAAATGAGTTAAGACTTTGGGGACTGTTGAGAAGGCATGATTGGTTTTGAAATGTGAGGATATGAGATTCGGGAGAGGCCAGGGGTGGAATGATACGGTTTGGCTCTGTGTCCCCACCCAAATCTCATGTTGAATTGTAACTCTCATAATTCCCATGTGTTGTGGGAGGGACCTGGTGGGAGGTAATTGAATCATGGGGGCAGGTCTTTCCCTTGCTGCTCTGGTAAGAGTAAGTCTCACAGGATGTGATGGTTTTATAAAGGGGAGTTCCCCTGCACATGCTCTCGTGTCTGCAGCCACATAAGACCTGACTTGGCTCTTCCTTTGCCTTCGGCACAACTGTGAGGCCTCCCCAGCCAAATGGAACTGTGAGTCATTTAAGACTCTTTCCTTTATAAATTACCCAGTCTCAGGTATCTTTGTTAGCAGCATGAGAACAGACTAACACAATGTAATCCTACCACCAAAAATACTTAGTGTTATTTTGGAGTATTTCAATCTGGCTTTTTTTTTTTCCATGAATGGAGTAGGTTTTCACACAGCTTTAATTAGGCACAAGCAAATATACATACATGCAATGTTGTTTTTCTCTTAATTTTATCTCATAAGCATTTTCCATGTAATTATAGTACATTCTCTTCACAAGCACTTTTATGGCTGCAGACTAGTCCAAGAAATGGGTTTCCCAGTGTTTGCCTAATTCTTCCCCTCTGTCCCATGTTTTAGTAGCTTCTTATTGTCTTCACTGAGCTAAATGTTATTTATATAAATATCTTTAGGTTGCTAATACTTAGTTCCAGTTGCTTTCCTAAAAGTATGCACTGATCAATGTACTCTTCAAGGATTTTGTTTCTGGACAGCCCACTCTGTGCTCCAAATGATAATTAACATCCCAGAGGCTCTCCACTTCTTCAGTCCTCTTCATGAAGCTTTAGGAAGGGAGCATTTCAATGTCTGCTACTTGCCAGGCTCTGCTCTGCATGTTTAATGTTACCTCATTTAATTCTTCAAATCCAAGTTTCGAGACTTCAGCAATCATCTAGGCTTTTCGTTCAAAGTAGTACTGAGTGCTTACATAGTGCCAGGTACTGGTAACACACTAGTAAGCAAAACCAAACTCCCTCAGGAGTGTTCACTGTGTCTCAAAGGCACTCCAAGACATTAGAAAGTAGCCACTCCATTTCTGTACTACTCTGATAATAACACATTTCAATGGCTTCCACTACACTTCAAATGAAATCCAAATTATTTTCCCTAGCCCATAAAGCCCCACCTCAGCTGGCTTTGCCTACCCCTCCCATACCAACCCCTGCCATGCTATCCTTACCCATTAGGCCTCACCACTTGAAAACTCTAAGCTCTTTCCACTTGAGCCATTCCCTATGACTGAACCTCCCACTGTGATCATCAAAAATTCAAGCCTCTTCCTATCTTTTAGGTCTTGGCTGAAATGTCACCTCTTCATGGCTTTCCTGGGCCACTCCATCTAAGAGGTTCACCAGTATTTCCCTACTCTGTCGCATCTTCAGTTCATTTCTTTCACAGCACTTATTCACTGCAACTGTTTTATCTGTTGGCCTTTCTTCCCTACTTGAAATGGGGTTATTTGCAACTGTATCTATAAAGCCTACCACAATACCCAGTGGGCAGAATACATAGAAGATAAACTGTGTGCTGAATGCATAAATGTTTTTCCTTTACCTGGAATGAAATCTAGTTTCCTGAAACTTCCACCTATTGATTCTAATTTTACCCTCTATAAATACATTGGGCAAAAAGTATACTTTACTGCATGTGTATCATACTTTAATTAAGTATATACTAAATCCATTCTTTTGTTAACTGCAGCACTCACCTGTGTTTTAGCAATTGCGACCTTTGCTGACTTCAGAGAGTATCAAGAAGCAGGTAAGGGCACGACTCCCAGGTGACATCACCTGGGTTGGAATATGAGCTCCAATACTTACACACACGAAATGGATCGCACTTGTGTGATTTTGAACTAGTCATCTAACCTCTTGGTATCCCAGTTCCCTTATTTGGAAAATTAGGGTAAGATTCAATTATTGTGAGAATTAAATGGGATAATGTATGTAAAGAGCTTACCCCAGTTCCTGGCACAGGAATGTTAGCTGACAAACTACTGCTGCTGTGTCACCAGCTAGACAGGAAAGCTCCTTAAAAGCGGTAACATTGGCCGGGCACCGTGGCTCACGCCTGTAATCCCAGCACTTTGGGAGGCCGAGGTGGGTGGGATTACGAGGTCAGGAGATCGAGACCATCCTAGCTAACAAGGTGAAACCCCATCTCCACTAAAAACCCAAAAAATTAGCGGGGCGTAGTGGCGGGCGCCCGCAGTCCCAGCTACTCGAGAGGCTGAGGCAGGAGAATGGCATGAACCCGGGAGGTGGAGCTTGCGGTGAGCCGAGATGGCGCCACTGCACTCCAGCCTGGGCGAAGAGTGAGACTCCTTCTAAAAAAAAAAAAAAAAAAAAAAAGCGGTAACATTATCTCTTTATATTTCTAAAACCTACCTTATACAAGTTTCAACAAATCTAGATTTAAAGCTATCATCTACAAGTCTGGCTAAGACATCCCTACTTCCATATATTCCCCTAACACCCTGAACCTAGCCCACCTGTTATTTATCCTAACAGTCATTTTACTATTTTGTCTCTAACACCTGACCTTTAGGAGCAGGTCTAACTTGTTCACCATGTTATCCTCAACACCTGCAACACCAAAATTCGATAATTGAGTGAATAAATCACTGTGGGCCTCCATTTTCCCTATGAAAATCATTTTAAAAATTATTTATTGTCTGTCTCTGCCCATTCCACACAATGAAAACGTAGGCAGCCAAACTCTGGCTTAACCGCTGTGTCTAGTATCCCCTACCAGAGGCTCCAAAATATTTGGTAAAGGACTTTTTTTTTTTTCTGTTAATTCATGTTGATTCTCGTAGTTTTCTGCTACGGAATAAAACACGAAGCCTGTTTATTGACTCCGCAGCGTTCTTGATGAGCTATGTGTGCTCATCAATATTTCTCCAAAGCCTAGGCTTAGAGCAGAAATAGCAGATGATGTATTGAATGAACAGAAGGACATGTCATTTTCTAAGACTGAAAAGAGATGCAGTAAAATGAGAAACGTAGTATTGAATAGAAGGGCTGGGAGCGATTTGAGTAAGGTTTTTGTTGTTGTATTACATACATTTCTTTAATTCCGAAGGTCTCTAGAGTAGTTACACTATTTAATGAAAAAGCAGTTAACAGTGTATAATAGAAGCTCTTTTTTAAGTAAATGAGGGTGCAAAAGACAATGAGTCACCTTCCTTCCCCCACCTGTCTCTTATGACCTGGCAGTACAGACATAGCCTTGACAGCAGGCCCGCCGGTAGCCTGGGAGCCCCGTGCTCCCTCTCAGACCTGGCTGCCAGTAACCCGAGGACAGTCCAGAGCGCAAAACCGGAAGACAACCAGTGCAGAGAACCCCCACGGGCTCCAATGCCGGACGCCGGCACTCTGAGCAACCCACCCTACCGCCTCGCACTCACCACCAGCGCTGCCATGAACCCCGGCCGGTCCATGGTCGCTCAGACCTCGTCAAGGCTACAATCCAAGCCGGAGCAGAAGCGGATCACGTCCTCGCGCGCTGGGCGCCGCCATCTTTGAGGCGGGCCTGTCGTGCACTTCCGGGACCACGTGACGTAGAACCACAACAACTGCACGTGCAACGCGGGAGACCTGGGCCAAAGGGAGGGCCAAAGAGGAGGGGAGTGTGGTGGAGCTAAGGCTCGGCAAATCTCTTACCTCGGTTTCCTGCAGCAGCGTTGTGTGCAGCTAGACGGAGGAACTCTCGCGAGCAAAAGATCCTCAGCCGGGATCCAGGAGAGAGCAGCGGTAGAATGAGACCTGCGTGATTCTGAACTGTAAACCCAGAAGAGGCGTGGCTGTGGCGGAGGGAGGAGTCGTGAGGGGTAGTACTAACCTCGGGAGGCGCGATTCGGAATCCTAATCGGATATTTCGTTTTGGTTTATCTCTTAGTTTTGTCAAAAAATTTTATCTGAGTTTATATTAAATTAACTCATCAGAAGATTATTAAATAAAGATATAGAAAAAAAGATATAGAAAAATACATCAAAAGTTTCCGGACCGGAGCTAAAAATTAGCATCCTCCATTTCTCTTTACAGGCAGTTGTTGCACTTAAAATTATTTGTTTTTTCAGTTATTTACCTGCTCATGTTGTTCGCTTTTGTACTTGTGTGTACACCTCAAAGCACACGTTATTAAGTACTTAATAAAATTTCTTAGAGTGGACCTGTCTTTATATTTATTAAACAAACAAATACCTTGTAAACTTATGTGTATATTAAGGGCCAACTACATCTCAGACGTGGTGCTAAGTGATTGACAGACATTTTTTCATTTAATCCTTTCATCAACCCTATGATGTCAGCACCAATACTGTCCTGATTTTACAGAGGCTCCTTATGCTCCAACAAGTATCCAACTCAACGTGGCTACAGAGAACATAGCAGAGCAAGCACTGAAAATATATCTAATGCCCTCATCATCTTTCCTCAAAACTCTTAAAATAACCTGAGCAGGATCCTTGCCTGGCCTTTCTTCAATCCCTATTCTATAACACTGCTAGAATGATTCTTATAATTATTCTTATTCTCGTCTAGATAAAATGATCTAGAAATGATTCGCAGAATAGCTTCAGGTGTTAGACGGAATTCAAATTCTGAGCTATCACCTGCTGGGTTTGGGCGTAAGTTTTCCAAGATAAAGTTTTCTCCCCTGCAAAGTGGCAATAATGGTAGTAACTTTGTCATGCAGTAGTATTATATTAATAGATTAAATGAGATAATGTACTCAAGTTCTTAGCCTAGTTCCTGGCTCATAGAAAATGCTCTCTAAAGATGATAGTAATGTTATTTCCCTGCTTACAACTCCCCTCTGCTGCCAGTAGAGACAGACCAGCTCCCTAGCATGGTATACACCTCTCAGCTGGTGTCTCCTGTCAGTCTTCCCACTAGCCAGACTACACACAGACAGACTATACACTTTTAAGCCTCCTAATTTTGCCCGTGTTGTTTTCTCTACCCAGAATACCTTTCCCTATGCTGCCTGTAGGCCCTCTCAAAACATGCTAGTTCACTTTGTCAAGGCCAGCAGAAGAATCTTTGGTGCTGCTGTTTGTGACTTTCAAAGTCTCGTGTGTTTTGGTCAGGCCTACTCAGGATAATCTCAATTTTTATTAACTCAAAGTCAACTGATTAGAGACCTTAATTATACCTGCAAAATACCTTTTGCCATATACTATAACATTATCATGGTGGTAATGTTCTATCATACTCACAGGTCCCACTTACATTCAGTGGGGTGATTATGCAAAACACATTAGGGGCCAGGAATCTTGAGGGCCACCTTAGAATCATGCCTACTTCACATTCCTATAAACCCTCACTGGCAGCCTCCTCAAAGGCCATCAAGGTTCTATCAGTAAGATTTCACTGACATTTCCCTCACAGTCTTCCCACCTTTCACCTACTGCCTGGTGCCAATGGCACTCCCACAGTTTAGGAATTACAGTAGCACCCACCTCCAAGTACCAAAATCCATATTATTTGTCGATTTCTGCATAACAAATTACCCCCAAAATTTAACAGACTAAAGCAACAATAAGCTTGTATTACCTCACACAGTTTTCATACGTCAAGAATCAAGGAGTCATTTAGCTGCATGGTTAAGACTCAGAAATTTTCATGACACTACAGTTAAGATGGTGGCCAAGGCCATATCATAAAACTTGATTATGACTGCAGGATCCAGTTCCAAGATGGCTCACTCCCATAACTGGCAGATTAGTGCTAGCTATTGGCAGGTAGCCTTACTCCCTCATGGCATAGATCTCTCCGTAGTGCTGCTTGAGTGTCTTCGTGATATAGTAGCTGGTTTTTCCTAGAGTGAGTGGTCTGAAAGAGAACAAGACAGAAGCTACAAAGTCTTTTACGACCTGTCCTCATAAATTACTCAGTTGTCATTCCAGCAATAGTCTACTGTTTACACAAGTCATCCACATTTATTGTGGGGCTGGGCTACCCAAAAGCATAAATACTGGAAGATGAGGATCACTGGGTGCCATCTTGGAAACTGATTACCACATCAGGGAAATGCCAGTGAACATTACAATGAGATATGAATACACTAGAACTCACTAGAGTGGCTGAAATTAAAAAGGCCAAGTGTTGACAAGGATGAGAAGCAACTGGAAATCTCATACATTGCTGTTTCGAATTTTATGTGGTACAACCATTATAAAATCCAATGCCACACTTAGGTATTTACCGGAGAGAACTAAACATTTATACAAATATTTTTACATTGTATTTCAAAGCAGCTTTATCCATAATAGTCAAAAAATGAAAACAACCTGAATGTCTATCAACTAGCGATATAAACATATTATGATACATCTTAAAATGGAACATCACTCAACAATAAAAGGACATGAATTACTGATATGTGAAACAACACAGATTAATCTGAAAGCATTATGCTATGTCAAAAAAAAAGACTACATATATTGTGATTCCACTTACATGAAATTCTGCAAAAGACAAAATTATAGCGATAGAAAGTATATAAATGGTTTCCAGGTGGTGGAGGTAGAGGCAAAGTATTGACTACAAAGTGGGCACAAAAGAACAGTTTGCAATGATGAAGCTATTCTCTTGTTATTATTGTGATAGTAGTTGCATGGGTGTGTAGATTTACTCAAATGCATAGACTTGCACAATTAGAATGGTTGTACTTAGTATATATAAACTATAAGACTGGGGTGCCATAGCTCACGCCTGTAATCTCAGCACTTTGGGGGGCCAAGGTGGACGGATCACCTGAAGTCAGAAGTTTGAGACCAGCCTGGCCAACACGGTGAAACCCTGTCTTTACTAAAAATAGAAAAAATTAGCCGAGTGTGGTGACGTGCGCCTGGAGTCCCAACTACTCGGAAGGCTGAGGCAGGAGAATCGCTTGAACCCAAGAGGCAGAGGTTGCGGTGAGCTGAGATTGTGCCACTGCACTCCAGCCTGGGTGACAAGAGCGAGACTCCATCTCAAAAAAAAAAAAAAAGTATATGTAAATTACAGCTCAATAAAGTTGATTAAAATATTACTATCTCGCAGGATGATGAGGAATAAATAATATATGGACAGAAAGTTTTAGTCCAGTGCTTGTCATATAGAAAATATTGGGTTTATTCTGTATTTTCCTATTTAAGTTAGAGATTCTGAATATTATGAATGAGAGACTGATAAGTTATCAAGGTGCATAAGTATTTTGTGATATATACTACTATAGCTTCCTGGGTGAAAATAAATCTTATTTCTAGCTACTAATGTTCCTGGAAGTTTTTGATGTAATTCCTTCCCTAAGAGAAAATTTAATCTAGACTTATAACTTTAATTTTGATTTAATACATCCTTTGAAGTAAAATTAAGAAAAAAAATTCCTTTCCTCTTCAATGCAATGATTGTCTTAACTTTGCAAGAAAAAATTGTGTTGATGTCGTTTTCTGGTAACTTGGAGGGAAATGTAATTTATCAGGTATCTTTCAGAATCAAGAAGAAATACATATTCTCTCCTTTTATGCAAGGTAAAGGCTTTACCAGGTATTTCTTGATACCACTGGAATCCTTCTAGGAAATACAGATATTACAAACATGACCTAGGGCTTCCTTTTCATGAAATGCTAGCAGAAAGACTGATTACTACTTCTGCATGCTTTTTAAATGGAGTATTTCAATGCATCATCATTATCACCACATTGCAGGCAGCATATGTTCTCAAATCTTTCATTTTAAAAGATACAGGCAATGTGGTAAGCAGTGATTTGCATTATACATGTGATATTATAATAATGTCTTTCTCACTTGAATCTATCACTGCAAGCCAAGTTTTATTTTAAACAAGCTCTAAAATCTTAATAGTATTTATAAAAATTAGCAAGAAACCAAAGACATAGCTCAAAAAATAATTTAAGCCTAGCTCAGAAAAAAAAAAAAAAAAACAAGGACATAATCTTCAACCAGGACTACGCTTAAGTTCCAAGCCCCATTACTGTTTTGTTTGTTGTTGTTGTTGTTTGTTTATTTGTTTGTTTGTTTGTTTTGAGACAGGTTCTCATCCTGTTGCCCAGCCTGGAATGCAGTAGTGCCATCTCGGCTCACTGCAGCCTCAACCTCCGGGTTCAAGCAATCTTCCTGCCTCAGCTCCTCAAGTAGTTGGGACTACAGAAGCATGCCACCACACCCAGCTAATTTTTGTATTTTTAGTAGAGATGGGGTTTCACCATGTTGCCCAAGCTTGTCTTGAACTCCTGAGCTCAAGCGATCCACCCACCTCAGCCTAGAATTACAAGTGGGAGCCACTGCGCCCCACTCCATGTTACTGATTTTTATTGAAAAATATCATAGCATTTGTTAAGATCTGAATGTGTCCCCCAAAATTCATGTGTTGAAACTTAATTGCCAATGTGATAAGAGGTGGGGCTTTTAGGAGGCAATTAGGTCATGATGGCTCCTCCCTTGTGCATATGACTAAAGTCTTCGTAAAAGAAGCTTCATAAAGTATTCAGTCAGCCTTTTTTCCTTTCCACCTTTTGCCACATGAGGATACTGTTCAAAAGCGCCATCTTGGAAGCAGGAACTGGGCCCTCCCCAGACACCAAATCTGCCAATACCTTGACCTTGGACTTCACATCCTCCAGAATTTTGAGCAATACATTTCTGGTCTTTACAAATTAACTAGTCAGTGGTGTGTTGTTATAGCAGCACAAATCGACTAAGACAACAGTTAGAATCATTTTCAATAAAAATATTCCTGGAACTATTTCAATCCATCTGCAAAGGGTAGTAAATATATATAATGGAAAGAAAGTCAAATGAAAAATTTTAAAAGGCCAGTTTGAAAAGTCAGTTTTCCTTTAAGTGATAGAATCAGCAGAGTACCAGTCATATGGCTTTACGTTTGCATTTAAAGTTAGTGAGAGAGAAAAAGATGACGCTTTCAATAAATGCTTTTGGGACTATCAGCTAACCATTTAGAAGAAAATAATGTTTGATCTCCATCTTACACTTGCCTCCTAAAATGGTTACATATTTTTTCATTGACATAATTAAACTATTAAAATAGTACTGAATCCCACAACTGTGTGAGACTGAGGTGGGAGGATCACTTGAGTCCAGGAATTCAAGACCAGCCTGGGCAACATGGGGAGACCTTGTTTCTACTAAAAATAAAACAATTAGTCATGCACAGTGGCACGTGCCTGTGGTCCCAGCTACGCGGGAGGCTGAAGCAGGACGATCATTTGAGATAAGAGGTCAAGGCTATAGTGAGCCGTATTCATGACACTGCATTCCAGCCTAGGGGACAAAGCAAGACCCTGTCTCAAAAAATAAAAATAAATTTTAAAATTAATAATAATAATAGAACAGAAAGGTAAACATTTTACATTTTTGTTTTTGTTTGTTTGTTTTTGAGACAGAATATCTCTCACCCAGGCGGGACTGTAGTGGCGCTATCTAGGCTCATTGCACCCTCTGCCTCTCAGGTTCAAGAGATTCTCCTTCCTCAGCCTCCCAAGTAGCTGGATTACAGGCACCTGCCACCATGCCTGAATTTTTGTATTTTTAGTAGAGATGGAATTTCAGCACATTGGCCAGGCTGGTCTGGAACTCCTGGCCTCAAGCCATCTGCCCACCTCAGCTTCCCAAAGTGCTGGGATTACAGGCATGAGCCACCGTGCCTAACCAAGGTAAACATTTTTCTATTCTTGAGATAAAGAAACATCTTCTATGTCTCAAAAAAAAAATATTTTTGGTTAATAGCTTTGTTATTAAAAATTAAAATAAAAATAAATTTGACAGAGAAAATATGTGCAATGTATATAATCACATCAAATTTTTAAGTGTAAATAGTTGCCACAACTCAATAGAAAAACACTAATACCCATAGAAAAAAATGAGTAAAGATCACAAAAGTAGAAATACAAATAGATAATGAACATGTTAAAAAATATTTTTCAACTAATTAGTAACACTGAAATGAAAATTTAAACAACAAAAAAAGCATACTTTTTAACATTTTAAATCGGCAAGGATTTTTTTCTAGAGGGAGAGTTGGAGCAACTTTTCTGGTGAGCAATGTGCCATATGTAATAAAATCTTAATGTGAGTCAGTTTTGCATTGTTATAAAGGAATACTTTAGGTTGAGTAATGTATAAAGAAAAGAGGTTTATTTGGCTCATCGATCTGCAGGCTGTACAAGTATGGCACCAGCGTCTGCTTGGCTTCTAGTGAGTCCTCAGGAAGCTTTTATTCATGGCAAAAGGTGGGGTGGGGGTAGGCATGTCACATGGTGAGAGAGGTAGAAAGAGAGCTGCCAGGCTCTTTTTAACAACCAGCTCTCACGTGAACTCATTACTGTGGAGACGGGGCCAAGCCATTCAAGAGGGATCCACCTCCATGACCCAAACACCTCCCACCAGGCTCAGCCTCCAACACTGGGAATCACATTTCAACATGAGATTGGGAAGGGGCAAACATCCAGACCATATCAAACCCTAAACCCTGACATTTCTGGGGATTTTTGCATTACTGATCATTTTTAATCAATAATTACTTTTTTGTAGACAGATGATCATTTTCAATGAATAATTACCTTTTCTTTGAGATGGAGTGTCACTCTGTTACCCAGATGGGAGTGCAGTGGTAAGATCTCAGCTCACTACAACCTCTGCCTCTTGGGTTCAAGTGATTCTCCTGCCTCAGCCTCCCAAATAGTTGGGACTACAGGTGGTTACCAGATGTTGTGGGTAAGAGCAATGAACAGGCAAAGCACAGAGAATTTTTCGGGCCGTTAAACTATTTTGTATGATGCTATAAGGGTGGACACATGTTATTATACGTTTGTCCAAATCCATAGAAAGTATTACACCAAGAGTGATTAACCTAATGTAAACTGTGGATTTGGGGTAATGATGTTTCAGTGCAGGTCCACTGATTGTAACAAATATACCCCTCTGGTAAAGAATATTGATAATGGCATAGGCTGTGCATGTATGGGAGCAGAGTATATATGAGAAATTTCCATACTTTCTGCTCAATTTTGCTGTGACTCTAAAATTTCACTTAAAAAAAATTACATCAAATATATATATTTTAAAAGAAAGTCATTTTACTAGGCTTTTTTTTTTTTTTTGAGACAGAGTATTGTTCTGTTGCCCAGGCTGGAGTGCAGTGGCATGATCTTGGCTCATTGCCACCTCCATCTCCTGGGTGCAAGTCATTCTCCTGCCTCAGCCTCCCTAGTATCTGGGATTACAGGTATGGGCTACCACACCTGGCTAATTTTTGTATTTTTAGTAGAGATGGGGTTTCACCATGTTGGCCAGGCTGGTCTTGAACTCCTGATCTCAGGTGATCCGCCTGCCTCGGCCTCCCAAAGTGCTGGGATTACAGGTGTGAGCCACTGCGCCTGGGCTGTGCCGGGCCTAGTTCTTGAAATTCCCAATGGTAACGTTCCTTAGTCACATTTTATCCTCCTTTTATCCAGGGAGGATAGAGGGAGGAAAGGAAAGGATAGAAGGAAAGAAGGAAAGGACAGTAAAAGGAAAAAACAAAAGTAAGATGATTTAAGAAAAGGAAAAGATCATGTTCCCCTGCTCCACGTTTAACAGATACTTTTTCTACAACGCAAATGTCAATCGGCAAATGAATGGGTACACAAAATATGGAATGTACATTTATACATATGGTGGAGTATTGTTTACCCTTAAAAAGGAAGAAGATCCTGGCACATGCTACATTGTAGATGAAACTTGAAGACATTATGCTAAGCAAAATAAGCCAGTCACAAAAAGACCAATATTATATGGTTCCATTTAGGTGAGATGTCCAGAGTAGTCAAATTTATAGAGATGGAAGTAGGATGGTGGTTGCCAGGAGCTTAGCGGAGGGGGAAATGGAGAATTCAATGGATACAGTATTGAATTGTTCACTGAATTGTTCAATGGATAGAATATTTCCCCCTTATCCGTGGGGGATACATTTCAAGATTCCCAGTGGGTGATGCCTGAAACCTCAGAAAGTACTGAACCCTATGTATACTAGTTTTTTTTCCTATACATATATACTGATTACGAAGCTTAATTTATAAATTAGGTACAACAATAATGAATAATAAAATATGAATGGGCACATTAGCTTGCATTTGTAATCCCGGCACTTTGAGAGGCCAAGATGGGAGGACTGCTTCAAGCCAGGAGTCTGAGGCCAGCTTGGGCAACAAAGCAAGACCTTGACTGTATGAAAAAAAAAAAATAATTAGCCAGGCATGGTGGTGTGCACCTGTAGTCCCAGCTGCTCAGGAGGCTGAGGTGGGAGGATCACTTCAGCCCAGGAGTTTCAGGCTGCAGCTAACTATGATTGCACCAGTGCACTCCAGCCTGAACAACAGGACACCCAGTCTCTAAAAAATAATAATAAGTAGAACAAGCATAACAATATACTGTAACAAAAGTTACGTGAATGTAATCTCTCACTCGCTCACTCTCTGAAAATACCCAATATTTTTGGACTGCGGTTCGGTTCACTCTGGGTAACTGAAATCACAGAAAGTGAAACTGCAGATAAGGGGAGATTGTCAGAGCATCAGTTGGGGAAGATGAAAAAATTCTTGAGCTCTTTAGTAGTGATGGTTGCTCATGTACATTGAGCAGCAAATGTACTCAATGCTACTGAACTGTACACTTAAAAATGGTTAAAATGGTCATTTTTATGTTATGTTATATTTTACAACAATAAAAGATACTTTTTCTTCAGAAGAGATGGAATGAATTTAAAGTATTTGATTTCAAAAATGAAACGCTTGTGAAACGTTTGTGAAATTTCTCAGTCTCACAGAAAAGCTGACATACACAATGTTCTTACTTTTTTTCTATTTTTAAATTTTTCTATCAACTGGTCACATCACAGCAACATTCTTTAATCAACCAATAATCAAAGCTCTCTCCTCCCCCTTCAATGCCATTTTGTTTCGTTAAGAAAGAGTTTCTGGATGGAAAGAGAGGGGAGGCGGCAGTAAGTGCAAGCTGTATTAAGTTCAGTTGGAGAACTTAAATGTTTTTCATTTATCATTGTAAAACCAGGGACAATTTTATAACTTTTTTGTTCGTAGCTGTTACATGTAGGGTAATCTGTCTTTAAGTAGGGATAAATTACTCTAAAACAAAAAAAGAATCCTAGATAGTTTTCTTTCAAGTCAAGCGTCTTGTTGTTTAAATAAACTTCTTGTTCCTGTTTAAAATGAAAAAAAAAAAAAGAGCTGCAAGACCCCACGTAATTCCCCAGTACGGAAAAGTTTAAAAGAATAATAGGGATTTGAATTTCCATTCACCGGCTCCCTCACCATTACGTGCCACTTTCAGGCTGTTTGCCATTTTTTACCTTCCTCATTGCAAACCTTCCAAAGAGCTTCAGGGCACTGTGGTCTTTTTATTACCTTCTGTCAAACAAACAGCAGGCCTCCACTCCAAAGGGCACAACCCCTCTATTCTTCTGAGTTACCATTGTGTGTCCTAAATGAACACAGTCTGCTTAATGCTATAGGTCAAACATAAATCTTCTTGATCTGTCCCGAGGTGAATCGCCTCTTAGAGTTCAAGGATCTCTTGTATAAGATGAGCGAATACCTTTGTTTTGTCATTTCTCAGATCCCATGGTGCTGACATAGCAAAATAACCACCATTCCCCAAATAATTACAAGAGGACATGTTACCACCTGTACAGTAATGTGTCATGCAGGTGCAGTCCCACAGCCTCTATTAATTTTTAGTTCTGTGCTATTCACGTTTTATTTCTCAGTAGACATATGTTTGCTTTTAGCCTGAGTGATCTGGCCCCTGACTGTTGCTTCAACTTCATACCTCGCCAGTCACCTTTCCTTGCTGACAAAGCTTTGGTGATACGCAGCTTTTTGCTAACAAGATGAGTAGAGGCCAGGCGCAGTAGCTTGCGCCTGTAATCCCAGCATTTTGGGAGGCTGAGGTGGGAGGGCTGCTTGAGCTGACAGTTCAAGCTGAGGGTTGCTTGAGGTGAGAGTTCAAGCTGAGGGTTGCTTGAGCTGAGAGTTCAAGCTGCGGGTTGCTTGACCTGAGAGTTCAAAACCAGCCTGGGAAACATGGCAAAAGCCCATGTTTACAAATAAAAACAAAAATTAGCCTCTCGTGTTGGTGTGCTCCTATAGCCCCAGCTACTCGAGAGACTAAGGTAGGAGGATTGCTTGAGCCCTGGAGGTCGAGGCTGCAGTGAGCAAAGATCACACCACTGCACTCCAGCCTAGGTGGCAGAGTGAGACCCCCATCTCAAGAAAAAAAAATAGTCACAGTTGTCCATACCTTCAGCCTCAGGACATTTGCATACGCCAGCCCCCACTCCCGCATTTCTCGTTATCCTTCACTGACAGTTCAACTTAATGTGGTTTCCAAAGGGAGATTGCCTTCTCCTTCACATCACCACACTCCAGCTTTTTTCCCATAGCATCGTATTTTTTCCCCAGAACTTATTGCAATCTATAATTCTAGATTTGTGGGCTGATGTTATTAATATCTGTCTCCACCACTAGATTATAAAAATGTGTGAAGACAGAGACAATGTCTATGAAGTTCACCACCGAATACTCAGTCCCAGATACATCATATAGGCTCAATTGCTGGAATGCAAAAGGGAGAAGGAGGGACGAAGGAGAAAGTGAAGGAGGCCATACATAGTTGCATCTTTAGCTACATAAGAAAGCTGATGTGCATCGAGAAGGTCCAATAGGCATCCAAAACTCCTAAAAAGCCTATGCTAGGGGATTGGTATTGCTATCGACATCTTCAGGGTATTCTTTCCCCCAGGAAACTATTGCATATACATATATATAAAAAAAATATATACATATATATATATAAAAAAAAAAAAATATATATATATATATAGAGAGAGAGAGAGAGCGAGAGAGAGAGAGAGAGACAGAGGGGGATATATATATATATATGTATGTGTATACACACCTCTCTCTATATATAAGGTGTGTGTGTGTATATATATACAACTTTATATAGGTGTATAAAAGGTATATATATATCCATACCTATATATACCTATAAAATATATATACCTATATATGTATAAAATATATATACCTATATATTTTATATATATACTATATATAAAATATATATACCTATATATTTTATATATATACTATATATAAAATATATATACTTATATATTTTATATATATACTATATATACCTATATATATACCTATAAAAGGTGTATATATATATATCATAGGTATATATAGGTGTGTATATATACACCTTTTATATATATATCTATACTTTTATAGGTATATAAAAGGTATATGTATACCTTCTATATTTTGACAGACAAAACACAAAGAATATATACCTATACACCCATATAAAGGTATATATATGCCTATATAAAAGGTATATATACACATATATATACACCATATATAGTAATATATACACCCATATATATATATATACACATATATATATACCTTTATATGGGTGTATATATATATATATATATAGACAAACACACCAATATAAAGGGTGTATATATATATATATATATATGCCCATATAAAGGTATATATATATATATATATATACCTATATAAAACTATATATATATATATATACCTATATAAAAGGGGTGTGTGTGTGTGTGTGTGCGTGTATATATATATACCTTTTGGAGGTTTAGAGCAGAAATTTAATAGGCGAAGGAAGCAGAATAGCTCTTTGCTACAGGGAGGATCCCGGAAAAGTGGGTTGCCCTGCTTCTATATTTTTGACAGACAAAACACAAAGCATGTCAACGTGAATGTTTTTCTGGCAGGAGGGCGTGTGAAATCTATGTCGCAATTTCTTTCCTAATTTCCCTGATCAGGGCCTTTCCCCAGGGTCACTGACATTGGCCTGCCATGATTTCCTTTAAAAAAAAAAAAAAAAAGGTGTTTTCTCAGAGACATAACTGACGCCAACTAGAGCAATGAGAAATCAGTTCTGTTGTGACCCAGTTGGCAATAAATTGGCCATTTCACAAGAGCAGAAAATCATCTCTCTTTTCAAAAGTCATTATGAGGAGCAATGAAACTCTTTGGTGCTTGCAGAAGTAAAATACGAAGATTAAAAAAAAAGAATCTAGATTTTTATTTTAGTAAAGCTTAAGAGAGAATGATTAAAAATAAGTTTCCAAAACGTGAGAATACCATTGACTAATACCTTGGAAATGGAGTCGTTTTTCTGTAGCATTTTAACTATATAAGGTCTTTTTCTATGCAATATGTAAGTTGCCCTCAGTTAGTATTTAGAGAACGCTGTGCTTGCATAAGTGCTCACAGTTTACTTTGTTCTAGTGTATAATGGATATTTAACCCACGAGAATGCTACCTCTGTCTTGCTGATAAACTGTCTCAACAATTAGTTAATAGCAGTAGTACAGTATCTATTATACCACCTTTCTTTTCCACTTCTATTTCTCAATTTCCGCAATTTCCTGTAAAAGAAAGATCAGATAGGCAAGAAAATTGACACAAGTGTTACAATAAAGACATAAAGTTGAGAAATACATTTCTAAAATATCTACTGTGTGCCTATCTTCTCTCTCAAGTATTCTACAATTAACAATAAGACTACTTTGTGATGAGAAAATGATTTAAACTATGCATTTGTTTACATTAAAATTTATAGCATTTGCCAGTTACTTTCGGCAGGAATTCAGAGATGAGGTCCATTGTTTCATAAGCATTGTATTCTTTTTCATCAAAATTTATGTGGAATCTTGTGAGTAAAATCAATCAGGCGTGGGCTGAACAAAGACTTGCCTTTAAAACAAGTTTGGAATCTGTCTTCTCATAATACTGTCTCAATGGAAATTAAGATTATCTTAATATATAATACAATGATCAAATGGCGATTAAGATGTATGTGCATGGTTATACCTGGCTTCTTTGCCGTGAAACTCCTAATTGTTGGAACTGCACCAAGAATGGAAGACCCATGAACCGGACTAGTATAGTCTAAAAGATGGGGGCGGAGAATGAGGCTGTAGCTTCTCTGTGTTAAGGTGATACACACGTACCTTGTATTAGAGGCAGCTAGACATGACTTACGTAGATGAGGCGGGTACTCGGGTAGCATCTGGGTCTCCTAATAAGGCACAGATACCATACATGTGGTCCTGTATCCAACTAAAAAGCTAAGAAAATATGGTATTAGATTTTAAAGCCTACCGGATCTTTTAAGTCTGATTGCCACATAGAACCTGTAACTAGGCCAGGTGAGGTGACTCACACCTGTAATCCCAGCACTTTGGGAGGCCAAGGCAGACACATGACTTGAGCCCAGGAATTCGAGACCAGCCTAGGCAACATGGCAAAACTCTGTGTCAAAAAAAAAAAAAAAAAAGGAGAGAAGAAAGAAAGAAAGAAAGAAAGAAAGAAAGAGAAAGAAAGAAAGAAGGAAGGAACAAAGAAAGAAAGAAAGAAAGAAAGAAAGAAAGAAAGAAAGAAAGAAAGAAAGAAAGAAAGAAAGAAAAAGAAAAAAAGAAAGAAAGAAAAATTAGCCAGGCATGGTAGTGCATGCCTGCATTCCCAGCTACTTGAGAGGCTGAAGTGGGAGGATGGGAGGATTGCTTGAGGCCAAGAGGTGGAGGTTACAGTGACTACTGGAGTGCATGCCACTACACCCCAGCCTATGCAATAGAGAAAGAATCTGTCTAAAAAGAAAAACAACCTGTGACTACTGCTTGCTGAGTGATGCAAATATGTTAACTGAAATCTACTTCATTCTGAAATGTCCTCTGTCTAATGCTTTATAATAATTTATTTACTCTCCCAAAAATAATACCTACCCATCATAAAAGGATTTTCTTATAAAAGAAACAGTATGTACAGCTTTGCAGATTGTGCATTACATGGCTCCAAGGGGCGCCAATTATACAGACATCCCTGTGAATGTGTTACGGATTTTTCATTGCCCAGCTCCAGGCAATAATAATTACAATATAGTCTATGTACTTGGCAGTCTTTGGGCTTAAATGGTGCACAACTGGCTAATCCTAAATAGCCATATGTGGCAGCCCTGGATCTATCTCAGTCTGAAGTTTGTTGGTTCCAAAATGTACCCTGCCTCGAGGTAGAGAAAGTAAGGATTTTTTAGTAGATGTTGTGGATACACTGCCTTGTATCTGTTTGGCTCGCCTGCATTGACGTTCGGTTATGGCGGACAGTCCCTGGCACGCTGAAAACATCCCAACTTAGGAATTAGTGTCTCTTGTTCTCTCTATCTGAGCCCTTTCTCTTGCACCATGGGAAGTTTGCAGGCACAACTGAGATATGTGGGTGTATACTCATAAATATCCCAGCCTTCCCTCTAATGGGGATATTTTGTATATGTTTCCAATAGTTTCTCAAAGGTTCCCAGGAGGATGGAGACATAGCTGCTTACAGCACTAATCTGCTCTATTATTTATACTTTATCAATTTTTCCCTTTTCCTGCCTCACTTTTTTAACTTTCTTATTTGTGCTTCCAGGGATTTTCTCCCCCCAGAAGCTGCCTGCACCCAAGTCCTCATCTCAGGGTCCATGGTAGATGAAATCCAAATTGAGGCAGATGTCCTATGAACAAATGGCCTTAGTTCGATGTAAGCTTGAATGTTGACCCATGGCTAGATATTTGCTAATTGAATAAACAAATAATTCTTCCACAGGGTCAAGGGGCTGCCTCCACTTATCAGGAAGAGGAGAGGCAAAAAGTGTTAAGTCGTGAGTTCTCATACTTCAAACTGCATGTCTGACAAAGTGACAGAAAATTGAACTGCCTCCCAGCTATGCAATAAAGTATGCATCATTCCAAATGTGAATGAATCCTGTTTTATATAGCACTGGCATAGTTAATATTGCAATTCTGAGTGCGGGTAGACACAAGACCCTTGCGTTTATGCTGCAAAATATCTCCCTCCATATCTCAAATTCTCTTCATTATTTTAGTAAATTACCTGCAAGCACCCCCATTCCAATCCTAGACTCAAAAACTTAAGATAATCTAGCTTTGGAACAATAGCTACACCTAGGAAGCATCTGCTTCCTAACCAGAGAAAGATATAAGTCTCTGGGGACAGGAAATTTTAAATTCATTTCTTTGTTACTTAAAATCATTCCACAAAGGAATAAACTCTGAGCCTCCACCACGCTTTTTTCTTTCTAATTGGAAGAGGAATACATGTTCAAGGAGTGTGAAACTAATACAGTACATGAACAATCTCAATAAATAAACACAAAAATCTTTTTGTTGCACATTGCAGGCTTCATTCAATTAGTGAAATGTTAAAACACTGCTGTGTTGCACATCTTAACCTTTTAATATCAGGAAAACCCAAATAAAATAACTAACAAATAAGAAAGTCAATGTTCTTAGCCAAACATGGAATCAGCAGAATCTATTTTCCGAGATTCACGTTTCCATCTCAGAGCCCCATTAGCCCTCCCAGTCAATACCCTTCCCTACCTGCTAGTTCCATAGTCTTCCTCTTTGCAGTCAGCTGTTTAAAATGTTGGCTGATAGCTAAGGCAAGAAGAGTGGTTTTAACTTTCATGGCAAACATGTTCCAGGCACCCTAACTTTGCCTACTGTACACACGGCAGACACTGATAATCTATCACTGAAATGATATTGTACTCAGTGAAGTGCGGCCAGCCTCCATCGGCAATCAGAATTGGTGCAACAAAGTCATTTCTCAATTAATCTTTGCTGAACTTATACACGTCAATGTTCTGGCTCTAGGAATATAGATGAACAAGATAGACAATGTTCTTGCTTTTTCTGGGGTACTAGCGTTCTAATTAATGCTTTTAAAACAGAAAACTGAAAATCCGAAAGGATAAACCACCAGGAGTTGATGATATTGGCATTTTAGGCTTCATACTTCTATCAAATAGCCATTCTCGTCCTTATTTTCTTTTTCCTTTTTCTTTCTTTCTTTTTTTTTTTTTTTTTTTTTTTGAGACGGAGTCTCACTCTGTCGCCCAGGCTGGAGTGCAGTGGCGCGATCTCTGCTCACTGCAAGCTCCGCCTGCCGGGTTCACGCCATTCTCCTGCCTCAGCCTCTCCGAGTAGCTGGGACTACAGGCGACCACCACTACGCCCGGCTAACTTTTTTGTATTTTAAGCAGAGATGGGGTTTCACCGTGTTAGCCACGATGGTCTCGATCTCCTGACCTCATGATCCGCCTGTCTCGGCCTCCCAAAGTGCTGAGATTACAGGCATGAGCCACAACGCCCGGCCCATTCCCGTTATTTTCATATAGGTTTCCTCCTATAAGTTCAGCAATTCTAGCATTGCATCATTAGGTCAATAATCTCATTATTAATAAAACTTCATGCCTAGTGGAAGAAGGTAAATAAACTGCATAGAATATTCCATTCTTCTCTTTGTCTCTTTGCATTATACAATACTGAGTGCCTACTGTGTATCGGGGCTAAATTTGGAATAGGGAATACATGGATAATTTCATTCTCTGCCATTGTAAGGCTCATAGTGTAATGAGGGAGGTAGAAACATAAGCAGATGAACTCAAAGTAATCCTATAGAGTACTAGTACCTGAACTCACTGTGTCAGCTCAACAAGCAGACCCTAGAATGTAATCAGTTCATTGTAGAATTGTTGCAGTAAATATTCTGGATGTAATAGATTACTTTTATGAACTATACCAAAATAATTAGCATCTTTAAAGTAACGAATCTTTTTTTTTTCTCTAGACATAAGGGACACCCAAAGGGGAAACAGTTAAAAACCATGCTGTAATTTTTAATGAGCATTTATCTCCCATTATTTTAAAAATGTTAAAACGCAAAATCAAACACCTATGTATTAGCACCCAAAGGTATTTTTATATTTTATTAGTCTACTGATGTTTTAATAAGGGTAAATTAAAATTATATTTAGTCAGCAGTTTTTGTATTTTTTCTTTTAGAAATTACAAGCATTTAAGGGTAATTTATTAATTAAATTGGGCCTAAGTTGTTTTTTTTCCCTTTTTTTGAGACACGGTCTCACTCTCATCACCCAGGCTGGAGTGCAGTGGCATGATCACCAGTCGCTGCAGTCACAAATTCCTAGGCTCAGGTGATCCTCCCACCTCAGCCTCCCAAGTAGCTGGAACTACAGACACATGCCACCATGCCTGGCCAATTTTTTAATTATTTGTAGAAACAATGTTTTGCCATGTTGCTGAGACTGGTCTCAAACTCCTGGGCTCAAGAGATCCTCCCACCTCGGCCTCCCAAAGTGTTGGGATTACAGGTGTTAGCCACTGCACCCAGCTAGGACTAAGTTTTAAAAGTTAAGAATCTAGAATTACAATTTAGTTAATATATTAAATCTTTATGCATTGTATTAATATAAAGTGTTATAAAACTTAACCACTTAAGAAGACAACCACTACTATGTCATTTAGTTAAAAACAACGTAATATATGTATAATTTTACATTTTAAATTTGGTCTTGAACAAAGCAAAATAATGTGTCAACCTTTTGTTATGGTAAACTAATTATTGGAGACTGAGTGATGTCAAACTTCAGGATTGCCACTCAGACACTTGTCACCAGTTATTTAAATGGCAAACCCAGTGTAACTTAGCAGAATTCCTTCTTTTGTTTGTCTCTTTTCTCATTTTAAAATGGTTCTTTTAAATGGGAGTTCTTAGAGCTGCTGATGTGTGTAGATCACATATGGAGTGAAATTAGAATTATTCAAAGATGTGTGGGAGTCCTTGCTGTTGAACAACTATCTCCAGTAATTCTTACAATGAAGCAAGCTTGGGACACCTACCCTTGTTGAGGTCAACTTTGCCAATACATTTTTTTCTTTCCTTTTTTTTTTTTTCATTTTACTTTAAGTTCTGGGATACATGTGTAGAATATGCAGGTTTGTTACATAGGTATACATGTGCCGTGGTGGTTTGCTGCACCCATCAACCCATCATCTAGGTTTTAAGCCCCACATGCATTAGGAATTTCTTCTAATGCTGTCTGTCCCCTTGCACCCCCACCCCCTGACAGGCCCCAGTGTGTGATGTTCCCCTCCCTGTATTCATGTCTTCTCATTGTTCAACTCCCACTTATGAGTGAGAACATGTGGTGTTTGGTTTTCTGTTCCTGTGTTAATTTACTGAGGATGATGGCTTCCAGCTTCATCCATGTCCCTGCAAAGGACACGAATTCATTCTTTTTCATGGCCGCATAGTATTCCATGGTATATATGTGCCACATTTTCTTTATCCAGTCTATCATTGAGGGGCATTTGGGTTGGTTCCAAGTCTTTGCTATTGTAAATAGTGCTGCAGTAAACATACATGTGCATGTGTCTTTATAGTAGAATGATTTATAATCCTTTGGGTATATCAATTTTTTCTTTCTTAAATGATCTTTTGTTGGCAGCTTCCTTGATTTAATGGCTTTGTAGCAGTTTTCATTTACTTCTGCTTTCACTCTTTTGTCCTATGTAGTATAAAGTACTCTATATTGCATCTGTCTTTCTTAGGTTTTGGTAGTTTAATAGTGAAACTCTCTGTCTTGCCCATTCAGAGCTATGGTGCTTACGGTTACAAAAGAAATAGTCATTTATTTTGTTAATGATGGAGCTTAAAACCAACTCAGAAATGTCTCAGCAACATCAATTCCTTATATGGAACATGCAGGCACAGTATTTGTAGTGAAGGATTAAAAATTGTTAACTCACTTGGCGAGTTTAAAACAGAGTCTATCTGTCTAGGAAAGGTTCCTTTTAAAAACAAATCATTACACCTATAACCTTAGGACTTTGGGAGGCTGAAGTGGACAGCTCGATTGAGCCCAGGAGTTTTTAGACCAGCCTGAACAACATGGTGAAACCCCATCTCTATTTAAAAAAATAAAAAATTAGCCAGGTATAGTGGCATGTGCCTATAGTCACAGCTACTTGGGAGGCTGAGGTAGGAGGATCACCTGAGCCTGGGGAGACTGAGGCTGTAGTGAGCTGTTATTGCACCACTGCACGCCAGTCTGGGTGACAGACCCTGTCTTTAAAAACAATTATATATAGACACATATATATATATAAACAATCATTATATATATCAACATATATTTTGTTAAGATATGTATAACAATATAATATGTAACTGTATGTAACTATATATTTTATAAAAAGTATGTATATAAAATATATATATATAAACAATCATTACCATTTCTTTTCCTTTTTCCTAATTTCTTAACATTTGCCTCGTTTCTTACTGGTCACATTTTCCCTGGTAAAGAGGAAAAAGGAGTGCAGTCAAGAAACGATGATTATAACAAAGAAGAGTCAGTCCATTGTCTTTCTTCCACCCTTACCATTCCCTCTTCTTGTGAATTGCTGCATGCAGAAGTATCAGTCTTTTTCTCATTAGTGATTATACGGTACTAGTCTAACCCCTTTGTGGGACAGCACCCTGGGGCTGTGTCTGGCACATAGGGAGTACTCTGTAATCTTAGGGATATTTCCTGCACTTAGTCAGTTGCTTGTTTAGTTCAGTAGCATTTTCTCAGAAAGCAGTTATCAATGAAAACCTTATCCAATATGAAGTCTCAAAGGTTTATACCACCTGTGTAAGTAATTTCTGATTTTGATTTCTATTTTATAAGATGCATAACTCGGTGGCCTATAAAACCAATTTTCCACTAAAAATAGCTTTTATGAAAATAGCTACTGAAAATATAAGTACAGATTTGCTTGCTAGCATTCTTCTGTGGGAGAACATGAAAGTACCCTGATCATTTATCTCTTTTGCTCTTATAAGGTACGGCTAATATGTGTATGGTTATTCTTTATGGAGATCCATTGGCAGAGCAAACACAATAAGCAGTGACCAATGTATAGTCTTTGTAATACCTTTTATTTAAGAAAATGATGCTAAAAGGATCCCCTGTGATGGCCATGACACTTGGATCCCTAGCTGTAAGCCATGAGCCAAGAACTGTGACCACATCCTTGTGGTCTGTATGCTGTGCCACCCATCATTCTTCACTGCCTGGATTGTGCAGCCAGCTGGCTTACCCCACCCGGCACCTGCCAGGGAAAAGGTAGTAAAGACAAGGGGCAGTGGGTGGAGCCAAGCACATCAGTAGTCTCCTTGGCCAGCCAGGAGGCCCTTTTAGGGTGCTAGAATCAGTTTGGAATCCTGGGAAGGTTTACATTTTTAGCCCTCTAATTCATCAGCTGCCATAGGGATAATTTGCCAAAGTAACAAGAATAGTAATAGCCACTATATATTTGTTTATATTTTTTACCTCATTGTATTACATCATATTAACATGAATCAAAGCAGTATATTTGAAAATAAGCAGCAAAAGTTTAGGCAAATTGGTAAATGTACATAATTCTGAAAATTATTTTCGTATTGCAAGTTACAAAAGATCTAGATGAAATTAGAATGTGTGTGCATAGCTCATGGTCAAACTCAGCTTAGTGATGAAGGTGCATGGCACGGTTAGGGCGTAGTCGAAGGTCACAATCAGAGTCAGTGCAGCTCTGGTCAGGGTTAGGATCAACTCTGCATAAGGATCAGGTGTCAGGTGTAGGGTAAAAGTAAGATTCAACTCAGGGTCATAATGAGGGTCAGGGAAAGGGTCATCACAGGGTGAGATTGGGGGTCAGGATCAACGTTATGGTGAGAGTAAGCTTCAATTTCATGATGAGGGTCAGGATGAAGTTGAGGCCAGTGAAGGGTTTAGTGTCACAATGAAGGTAAAGAAGGGTCAGGTACAGATTCAGGATCAGTATCAGAGGGTTAAGGTCAGAGTCAGGATGAAGGCCGGTGTACATTTCAGGGTCAGTTTTAGTATAGTGGTCAGTGCCAGGGACAGGGTCAGGTTGAGGATTGAGGTCACTGTCAGGGTCATGGTCAACGGGGACAAGTAAGAGTCAAGGTTGAAAGGAGGCTGAAAGTCAGTGTCAGGGCCAGGATAAGGGTTAGGATCATAGTCAACATGAGAGTGACAGTCGGGTTTAGGATAAGGGTCATTGTTCAGGGAAGGGTAGGGGTGAGAGTCCAAGTCAGGATGCGGGTCAGAGTCAGTTTCAGTGTCAACATGGGGTAACAGTCCATGTGTGATTTAGATCAGAGTCAGGGTCATGGTCAGGGTAAACGTAGGGTGAGAGTCAGGTTCAGGGTAGGGGTAGTGTCAGGGTCGGAGCCAGCATCATGGTCAAAGTCAGGGTGATAGTCAGAGGTAGGGGCAGGGTCAAGTAAGGTACAAGGGTTGGGGGGATGACAGACAGTGTCAGGGTGACATCAGGTTTGAGTTAGATTTGAGGGTAAGAATCATGAGAAGGGGAAGGATGAGTATCATGGTCAGAGTAAGGGTCAGGCTCAAGATCTCAGAACAAAGGTCAGAGTCACGGCCATGGTTAGGGTTAGGGTCACATGGAGGGTCAGTGCCACGTCAGGTCAAGGTCTAGATCAGGGTCAGGGTGAGGGTCAAGGTACAGATCAAGGTCAAGATCAGTCAGGGAGTGGGTCAGGGTCAAAACAAGGGTGAAGATCAGAGTGAGAAGACAGTCAAGGTAAGGGTCAGGGTCAAAGTGTGCCACTGGGAACGTGAGGGTAAGAGCTAGTGTGAGGATGAAGATCAGGGTTAGGCTGATGGTAAGGATGAGGGCAAAGGACAGGTTAAGGTTAAGGTGAAGATGCAGGTCGGATTCAGTGTCAGGGTGAGTGTCACAGTGAGTGCCAGAGTCAGGATGTGGGTTGGGGTCAAGTGAGGTGTCAGGGACATGGTGAGGGTGAGTGTCTGGGTGAGAGTAATGTAGAGGGTGTGGGCGGGGTCAGCATCAGGGTCATGGTGAGGAATAGGGTCTGGGTGTGGGTGAGCATCAGGGTCAGGTGCAGGGTCAGGTTGGACAGCATGAGGGCAAAATTCTGGGTCAAGGCAAGGTCCTAGTGAGGGTCACTATGAAGGTCAGATGCACATGAGGGTCAAGAGTCAATGGATATGTGACCACTATGTCCCTGACATTCACCCTGTTCATGAACTGCAGTGTCTTGGTGAGGATGAGAGCTACCATTAGGGCAAGAGTCATGTTAACAGACATGATGAGGTTCAGGCTCAGTGTCAGGCTGAGTGTCAGGCTAAGTTTGAGGGGTCAACTTGGCCCTGACTGTGCCCAGAAACTTGATTATCATCCTATTCTGAAACCACCCTGACCTTGACAGTGATCCTGAAGCTGACTCTGACCCAGATAATACCTTTACACTGACCCTAATCCTGCACTTGACTCTGGACTTTTCCTGACCCTAACCTTCACTCTGACCTTCACCATGATGCTGGCTGACCTTGACCCTCAGCCTGACACTGACTCTGACTATCAAGCTGACACTTTCTCTGACATATACACTCATCCTTATCCTTATCCTTATCCTTATCCTTATCCTTATCCTTATGCTTATCCTGATGCTCTCTGACCCTGATCCTGTCTATGACCATCACTTGACCTTGGCCCTTCCTCTGATCCTCATGCTGACTCTCAGCTGACCTTTATCCTGAATCTGACCCTGATTTTCTCTCTGAATTTTATCGTCAAATTCACCATTTTTATAACTGTGAGCCTTACCCTTACACATATACTGACTGGAAATCTCCCTCTCATCTCACAATAACACTATCTTGTACCTGACTCTGACCTTGACCTTCAGCCTTACACTGACCTTACCTCTGACCATGAACCTGACATGCAAACTTACCTATTTTTGGCCCCTAATTCCTACTCTTTCCCTAATCCAGACACTCAAGTTCACCCTGCATTTGACATTGCCACTCATCCTATTCTCACATTGACCTTGACCCTTGCTTACTTAGCCTGACAATCATTTCAACCCTCATCCTTATCCTTAACCTAACCCTGACCCTGAACCCAACCCTGATCTTTTCTAATGTTGATACTGACCCTCACCTGATGTTGATCTGACCTTGAAGCTGAGCCTGAGACTTATCCTGATCCTTTCATTGTAACACTCAACTTGATGTTGATCCTTATATTGAAACTTACTCTGAATTTCACCAGGACCCAACCTTGGCACTCACCTTTACCCTGAACTTATCTGTCACTATGTCCCTGATGCCTACCCTCATACAGACTCTGACACTGACCTTCACCCTGAATCTGACAAACACTCATTGTGTACCTGACCTTACAGTGACCCTCACCATTACCATGACACCTAGACCCTGATCTAGAGCATTGCTACCATGTTCATCCTGACCTTACACTTGACCTTACAACTAATCCAGACCCTATTCTGTACCATTACTCTGATACCGACTGTCACCCACACCTTCAATACTACACTGACCCTCACCATGTCTACCTTGCATTTGTGACTCTCATTGTGACTCTGAGTCTCTGAGTCTACCCTCATTGTGACTCTGACCCTGATGATAATCCTAACATTGAGTCTGACTCTCACTCTCAGCTTAACCCTTCACCTCTCCTCGTCTTTGTCCCTGACCTTTACCCTGATCTTCAGCCTCACTTTGTGCTGTCACTGACCCTGAAGCTGAACCTGACCCTAACAACTGTCCTACTTTCACCATGGCACACCCTGGCACAGGCTCCTCCCTTGACTCTCGCCTTGCTCTGTCTCTCACGTTCATTTTGACCCTCTCTCACTGAACCTGATTATTACCCTGATCTTGATTCTGACCCTGAGCTCACTTGACACTGACCCCAACCTAATCTTCACCCTTATCACGATCGGACCTTCACCCGAACTATGACCCTGCATCAGACTCTGAATTTGAGCCTCCCCTAATCCTGACCCTCATCTTCACCCTCTCCACACCCTTATCCACAACCTGACTCTGACCCTAACATCGCCCTGACACTGTCTCTGAGGTCTCTAACCTTCATCCCTACCTGACATTCAACCTGACCTTTACCCTGACCATCCCCAGGAACCTCAACAATATCCAGATCTTGACCCTGATGCCTATACTACCTGAACTTGACCTCACTATACCCTGACTCTGATCATGACCCTGACTTACCCTGAACTTGATCATACCTTGACCCTTATCTTACACTGATACCGACCCTTACCTTTAACCTGACTCTGCACCTCACCCTGACTCTTCCCGAAACAAAGACCCTTACCCTGAGCATGATCCCACATTCTCATCTCGTGCTTGATCCTAACACTTATCCTGTTCCTAAAATTAACAATAAGCCTTATCCATCTCTTGACCCGTACTTGGCCTTACAATATGAGAGACCCTGACTCTCACAATGCCCCTAAGAAAAACCCTGATCCTCAACCTGACCCTGATGTCACCCTGACACAGGACCTAAGAGTACACTCCCCCTCACCCTGACTCTGACCTTTATCCCGACTCTCACCCTAACAATAAACCCTTCACTGACCATCACCCTTATTTTGACCATGACAGACAGCCTGACCCCAATCCTGACCCTTACTATGACCCTGAAGCTCGCTCTCATCATGACATTGACTCTCACCCTGTCCATGACCCACTCCCTGACACAAAGCTTGGCCCTGAGCTGATCAATCTGCTGACCCTGACCTGAACCCTACCCTCCTTCTTGAGCCTTACACTCCCTATCATCATGAAATTGGCCTGACCCTGACCAGAACCTGATAGTGACCCTGAACCCTGCCATGACCCCAGCCCTGACGATGAGCATCATCATCACCAAATAAAGTTAAAATGAAATGTATGTGTACACTCTTCTTTTATCTAGATTCCTTGTCATCATAACAGGAAGGTACTTTTAAGAGCTTTGTGTAATTCTGAACTTGCTTACACTTGAACCGCGTGTTTTCAAACATGCTGCTTTGAGTTGAGTTAATATGGTCTACCTCAAAGTAAGAAGCTGCAGCTAAGAAGAATGTGTGGTTCTCATTGATTTGCCTCAGATAAAGCATGTGTTCAACTCTGTTAATTCTAAGTCATTAAAAATTGTCTTTAGAGACTAATGTTTGGTTTTTAGCTTGATTTCTTCTTTACTGCTTGTCTGTACACAGACCTATAATTTTCAAGTATATTTGCTTTTCCATATATAAATATATATCTGATATATATATATATATACATGTATCTATCTATCTGACTTTAGGTTGGCAAACACAAGTAATATTGAAAAAAATTCATATTGGGGCAAACCAGCTCAGCCTTCTTACATATCACTCTCAAATAAAACTTCTTATTGCTTTTTAGAGTAAACTGACATAAACATAAGGACAGCAAAACATACTACTTTCAAAGGCGCATTCTTACTAAAATAAAAAAAATATACAAAAGACCACATATAAGCCATATTTTAACTGACCCTTATTTATTAAAATATCAGTGAATTAACAAAATATGCCTTGGATGATAATACATATATGTTTGTGTTTGCCTTCTCAAAACTTTTAATTAATATAACACTTATTAAAAAATGACCCACATGGTTTTTAACTTTCTGTCCTCTAGGTGTCACTTATGTCTACAGAAAAAGAAAGAAAAGGCTGATTAATTCAAGATAATGATTAATGTAGATGGTTAATTATATGGGGTATAAGAATTACAGAGAGAGTTTCTAATTGATTTCTAATTAGTTTTTTTAAAGTTATTGCAGTTAATTCACATAATAATTTAACTTGATATAGATTGTTTTATTTAATATACTGATAAATTATATTTTAAGGCTGTAAACACTTTATTATTTAATAATGTGTTGTATATCCACAAAATAGCTAATCTAGAATTAGCTCCACTTTCTAACAACTCCCAATCTAGAGCAAAACCCTCACTTCCTTAGACCCTCCCCCAAGTCACTCAACAAAAGATCACATTCTATAACAGGTATTTTCTGACACTGTTTTACTGAGACACCCTGTAGTTCCCAGTGGTGTGCATTCTCCCTCAATGCAAGCCATAAAAAGCCCAATTTATTCACCTCAGGTATGTGCCTAGGGGGTCTTTGACACAACGACACTGACAAGTTGAGTGCATAGATAGGCACAGAAGCTGTGAAGTCAGCATGACCAGGGCTGGATCCCTTGTTTTTGCCTTTTCAAAATTTTAAAATACTAGAAGATAAATTCTTATTAACAAATAAGTTGGATGGTTTTAAATTTTCTGTCCCCTGGGTGTTCCTTGTGTCTAGAGAAAAAAAAGACTGATTACTTAACGATAGTAATTAATGTAGATATTGATTAAACTGAGTATAAAGATTGCAGAGATAAAAGTCTATGCAGAGGATAAATGTATTTTCAATAGTCAGAAACCTATTTTTATGTTTGTACACGTGTGTCTGCCTAAATTCATACAAATAAATGTATATCAATCGTTCCTACACTTGATCTTAGCCAAAAGGCGGAGAAGCAATATCAATAGTTCCTTTACTACCATTTGTTACATAAATAATATGCCAAATCAATAATTAGAATTTAGGTCTTCCGTGTAAATTTACCAAATATTTTTATCCCCAGATCAGTAGAGGTTCCTTTTGTCACCAAATGATTCTGTTAATTCTCAATACTTTTTGCATATTCTTCAACCATTCTTTTGAGACTCCTTTTGATAGTGTTGACCTAATTTTATTTATGCATATTTTAAAATGCCGGCACCTACTATAATCCACCCCAAAAATACGGACCACACAACCAGCAGATGGAGACGCCGAGCGCGTGCGCTCCTCGCTCGGCAGCACCACCCCTCAGCCAGACGCTAGCCCGAGGGCCTGCCCGGCGCAAGCGCACTTGCTTGAAGGAACAGGTGGTGGGAATCTGGTTTTTAGCTAAGCCTCCAACCCTGCCTCCTGTGTTGTTCTTCTTATTGAGGAAAGAAGATGATGCAACAGATCTCCCCGTTAATCCCTAATCCTTGTCAGGCCGCTGCATCAGGCACTCCTGGGGCTGCCGATGGCCCTACCGCGGGTTCCTGGAGAACAGCAATTTGGCAGCAGTTGCACCTGGAATAGCCTGTGCATGCTCAATAGTTGGGCAGGGGGCTTTTACTCCAAAGGTCGTCACACGACAGGGTCAAAGGGATTACTGCGGGAGTTTCCTAGCAACGGTGAGTCCTGCCCACTGCAGATTCTGTATAGGGGGTACGGGGCGGAGACTACTCTCTGAAAACTTTGCCAAGAGTAGCAGTACCGCATTAATTGCGAGCATGCTTTGGGGAGAAGTGGGAAGGTGACTTAAGCCAAAAGAACTAAATTGCAGGATTCTGGGTGCATTAAACTTGAAATCTGTGACTGGGTCACTGGTAAAGGAGGTGGTATTTGGGTGGGCAGACAGCTCTGTTTCACTTCCCTCCCTTCCTCACCAACGGGAGGAGTGGGTGGCTCGGTGGGGACACCAGGTAGACCACAGGGTCCAACCACCCGTTCCTTTAAGAAAGTTTTGGGCCCGGTGCGGTGGCTCACGCCTGTAATCCCAGCACTTTGGGAGGCCGAGGCGGGCAGATCACCTGGGGTCGGGTGTCCGAGACCAGCCTGGCCAACATGGAGAAACCCCGTCTCTACTAAAAATACAAAATTAGCTGGGCGTGGTGGCTCATGCCTGTAATCCCAGCTACGTAGGAGGCTGAGTCAGGAGAATCACTTGAGCCGGCGCGGAGGTTGCGATGAGCCGAGATCGTGCCATTGCACTCCAGCCTGGGCGACAAGACCGTAACTCCGTCTCAAAAAAAGAACGTTTTCATCCTTGCAGAATAAGGACCCTACAAAGGGTTGATTTTAGACATGAAAGCTAATAGTAATGCTTTCTGCCATGGGAGTTTAAGAGATTTTGAGAGCTTTGTTAATTTTAGTTCTAAAATTCCATTCGTTCTCTCTGTTCATCTTGAGGACTGCAGATGAAAAGGACAGTGAAGTTTCTGTGTAAACGTATTTAAGTGCAGTACTAGTAAAATGAGCACCTCTGTCATTGGAGAGATAAATGGGAATTCCCCAGGTGGGAAAACAAAACCAAGCCATCCCCTGAACCCTTTCAACCCCCAACCCAGCATGGAATACCTCTCCAACAAGGAAAAACTTCAGTCCACCCTCAGAATAAATGCACAATGAGCAAAACATATTTATAATTCATTGTAAAAGGTATTTGTATGAAGTCCATTTGGAGGTATTTAAAGGGGAATAGACGCTTTGATTCCTGTCCATGACCCCACCTTGGCAGTTTATCAGGATGTGTCACTGGCAGATAAGACACGCTTTCAAACACATCCTTGGCAGCTGCATCTAAAATTAAGCCACCAGCGTTGGTCTAATATTGTTGTCAACTTATCGTTCCTTTATGGTTATATCATGAAGAATTTTTGTTAAGCTCCATTTTCAAGTGTTGGGGCACGCTCAGTTGACCATCCTGATGATCATCCTAAATTGAATTAGAGATTTGTTTCTGACAGTTAGGAACAGCCTCTCTGAATTTCTCCAAGACTTTTCTTGTCCGTGTGATGTTAGGACTGTTTATCTAGGTCAATATTGTTTGTTTAGCATAGGGGCCAGCCAAAGCATTACCATGAGTTTCTAGGTCTCGTCTTTTCAATGACTGTGTTTTTATGATAGCTGTTTTCTTAGGTAATAGCAAAGCATCTAAAAGTTCTTTAATTTGTCATTTAATTGGTGTAAGTTTTTTTTTCAAGGTTAGAAACATCTCTGTGTCTAAACAATTCTGAATTTGTGGACTACCCCCAAAACACATTTACTTTCAGCATAAATATTTGCTTATTTATTTATTTGTGAGCTGTCAAGCCCAGGTAAGGACAATGATGTTAGTTATCTGAACTGATTTAATTTCTGGAAGTTGTCTACGTTTTAAGGGTGAATTTCACTCCATGATAGCATTTTAACTTTGAACAAATAAAATTAGGTCAAGGTTATCCAAGGGAATCTCTGATGATAGTTGAGGAGAATACAAAAGCAGTAGAACAATTTGTTGACAAAAAAAGGAACCTCTGTTGACCTGGGCATAAAATAAGTCACTTCATACAAAAGACCTAAATTCTAATTTTATTCTTTTGGTATATTATTTATATAACAAATTGTAGTAAAGGATATATTCCCTTTTTGTATGCATCAAGACATACAAATATAAATAGGTAATAATTTAAAGTTTTAAACTGTAGCTTTAAAGCATAATTGTCAGTATACTAAATAAAGCAGTATGTATTATATTAAATTTATTATATGAGTGAACTGTACAACTTTTAAAAATATACAAACAGAAAATCCTACATATATATATATACCTGTATCTCTCTGCAATCCTTGTACCTAGTATAATGAACTGTCTTTGTTAATTACTATTTCTAATTAAGGGAATAATTCTTTTCTTTCTTTTTTTTTCTTCCAGATATAGTAGACATCTAGAGGATAGAAAGTAAAAAACTGCCTAGGTAATTTTTCATGAGCATTTATCTCATATTAATTAAAAGCTTTGAGAAGGCAAATATGCACAAATATGTCTTATTATCCAAAGGCATTTACATGTTTTGTTAATCCACTGACATTTTAAGAATGAAGAGACAATTAAAATTAGGTTTAATAAACTGTGTATTTTTATCTTTTTTCTTTCTAGTAAGAATGTGCCTTTGATATGTATTTTACTGTCTTTACATTTATCTTACTTTACTCTGAGAAGCAATAAAGACTTTTAATAGGAATGTCTGAGGCCGAGCCTAACTGTACTACTACAAATTCTTTTTAATACTACTACTTAGATTCACTCTCATTTGCTCTGTTGTGTTAGTCAGTTGAGCTGCTATAACAGAATACCATAGAGTGAGTGGCTGAAACAACGGACATTTATTTCTCACAGTTCTGGAGGCTGGGAAGTCCAAAATCAATGCGCCAGCAGATCCTGTATCTGGAGAAAGCCCTCTGACTGGCTTGCAGATAACTGTCTTCTCATACCCTCGCATGCTGGAGGGTCGAGAGAGGGAGCAAGCTTTGGAATCTCTCTCTCTCTCTGTTTTTTTTTTTTTTTTTTTTTTTTTTTGTGAGATGGAGGCTTGCTATTTTGCCTAGGCTGGAGTGCAGTGGCACGATCTCGGCTCACTGCAACCTCTGCCTCCCAGGTTCAAGCGATTCTCCTGCCTCAGCCTCCTGAGTAGCTGGGATTACAGGTGCCCCCACCACACTCAGCTAATTTCTGCATTTTTAGTAGAGACGGGGTTTAACCATTATTGGACATGCTGGTCTCGAACTCTGGACCTCATGATCTGCCTGTCTCAGCCTCCCAAAGTGCTGGGATTACAAGTGTGAGCCATTGCGTCTGGCCTATTGGAATCTCTTTTTATAAAGGCACTAGACCAATTCAGGAAGGCTCCACTTTCAGGACCTAAAGGCCTCATTTCCTAATACCGTCAGATTGGGGTTTAGAATTTTAACTTTTTTTTTTTATTATTTGAGACAGAGTCTTGCTCTGTCGCCCAGGCTGGAGTGCAGTAGCGTGATCTCGGCTCACCGCAACCTCTGCTCACCACAACCTCCGCCTCCTGAGCTCAAGCAATTATCTTGCCTCAGCCTCCCGAGTAGCTAGGTTTACAGGCGCATGCCACTACTGCCTGGCTAATTTCTGTATTTTTAGTAGAGTTGGAGTTTCACCATGTTGGCCAGTCTAGTCTTGAACTCCTGACCTCAAATGATCCACCCACCTCAACCTCCCAAAGTGCTGGGATTACAGGCATGAGCTATTGCACCCAGCCAGGATTTTAACTTACAAATTTGGGGGGAACACGAACATTCAGTCTATACCTACCTTGAAAAAAGAATACGCCTTTTAGATGGATATGTGTTGTTCTTCCTACATTCATCTTAGTTTACTGCAGGAAACAATAAGGAGATATTTTTGAAAGGAATGTCTAAAACTGAGTTTGCTGATACTAATATAGATTCTGTGTGTGTGTGTGTGTGTGTGTGTGTGTGTGTCAGGGACTCATTCTGTCATGCAGGCTGGAGTGCAGTGGCACAGTCACAGCTCACTGCAATCTTGACCTCCTGGATTCAGTCAATACTCCCACCTCAGCCTCCAGAGTAGCTGGAACTACAGGTGTGTGCTACCATACCTGGCTACTTTTTTGTGTTTTTGTAGAGACGGGGTTTCGCCACGTTGCCCAGGCTGGTGGATTCTTTTCAGTACTTCTGCTTAGACCTGTCCTCATTTGTTGTCCTTTACAGTAGGGCTGTGCCTTTGCAATGAATGACACATACTCATGTGTGCTTATGTTCATCTCAGTTTACCCTAAGAAGCAATAAAGAATTTCTTTTGAGAGGAATGTCTGAAACTGAGCTTATATGCACTAATACAGATTGTTTTCAATGCTACCTCTGTTTGCCTAAACCAAGATGTATTTAAGATTTATTTGACCCCAAAAAACTCAGAAACTCATATTCATCTCGATTACAATTTCTTCCTGTGAATCAGAACAAGTTAAGAGGAACCTATGCTATATATGTGAAAATGAGTTCATGTTTACACACTGTCCTCAACAGTAATTTCTTGAGAGTTAAAGCAGATATCATTGAAAATTGTATTTATGTGAACAGACTAGCAGTAAAGAAAAAATCAGACACTTGTCTATAAAGAAAATTCTGGTCAGCCACAGTGGCTCATGCCTGTAATCCCAGCATTTTGGGAGGCTGAGGTGGGTCGATCACCTGAGGCCAGGAGTTTGAGACCAGCCTGGCGAACATGGTGAAACCCCATCTTTACCAAAAATACAAAAATTAACCAGGTGCGGATGTGTGCACCTGTAATCCCAGCTACTCAGGAGGCTGAGGCAGGAAAATCACTTGAACCCAGGAGGCAGGGGTTGTAGTGAGCCGAGATTGTGCCACTGCACTCTAGCCTGGGCGACGGAGTGAGACTCCATCTCAAAAAAATTAATAAAATAGCTAAAATTCTTAACTGTTAGAATTAACCTATGCTTCATCTGAGGCAAATCAATGAGAACCACACATTTTTCTCAACTGCAGTTTCCTTCTTTTCTTTTCTTTTTTTTCTTTTTTTCTTTTCTTTTCCTTTTTTTTTTTTTTTTTTTGACAGGGTTTCACTCTGTTGCCCAGGATGGAGTGCAGTGGTGCAATCTCAGCTCACTGCAACCTTTACCTCCCAGGCTCAAGCTATCCTCCCACTTCAGCCTCCCAAGTAGCTGGAACTACAGGTTTATGCCACCATATTTGGCTAATTTTTTAAAATTATTTTTTGTAGATGGCTTTTCACCATGTTGCCCAGCCTGGTCTCAAACTCCTGGACTCAAGCAATCCACCTGCCTCGGCCTCCCAAAGTGCCAGGATTGCAGGCCTGAGCCACTGCACCCAGCCTCAGCTGCAGTTTCTTACTTTGAGGGAGACCACAAATCAAAGCAGCATATTTGAAAAATACAGTAGGCTGGGTACAGTGGCTCACTCCTGTAATCCCAGTACTCTGGGAAGCTGAGGTGGGAGGATCACTTGAACTAAGGAGTTCAAGACCAGCCTGGGCAACATGGTAAGACCTTGTCGCTATTAAAAAAATAATAATAATAATTATCTAGGAGTGGTGGTGCATGCCTGTAGGCCCAGCCAGTCAGGAGGCTGAGGAGGGCAAGTCGCTTGAGCCCAGGAGGTTGAGGCTGCAGTGAGCCATGATCATACCACCGCACTCCCGCTTAACAGAGCGAGATCCTGCCTGAAAAGAAAAGAGAAAAGGAAAGAAAGCACACAGGACACGTGTGAACAAGTTGAGAATTAGTTCTCAAAAGCACATTGTTACTGAGAACAGTAAGAAATCCAAAAGAAACTAGAGTGTGAGTGTATAAGATTTCATGTTCAAACTCAACTTGGTGATGGTTAGGTCATTATTAGAGTCAGAATCATTATAAGGGTCAGGGTGACAATGAGGGTCAGAGAGAGGGGGTCACAGACAGGGAGAGGTTGAGAGTAAATGTCATGATGATGGTGAGCTTTAGGATATGGTAAGTGTCAGGAGCAGTATCACCATCAGTATTAGGATCAGCATCTGAAGGTGTATTTGGTGATCAAGTTGGGGGTCAGGGTCAGTGAGGGGGTTAGTGATAGGGTGAGGTGCAGAGGGTCTGGTACAGGATCAGAGTGAGAGTGAGTGTATATTTCAGAGTCAGTGTCAGGGTGATGGTTAAGGTCAGGGTCACGGTCAACATAAGGGTCAGTATCAGGGTCAGGGTCAACATAAGGGTCAGTATGAGGGTTGGAATAAGAATGAGGTCAAATAAGGGTCAGTGTATGAATGAAGTTCAAGGCCAGGTGAGGTTTAGGATCAGGATCAAGGTGAAAGTGAAGATGAGGTACAGGCACAGTCATTGTTCAGGGGAGAAATGATGTGTGTATCTAGATGAGGAGTATCCAGATGTGAGTTGGGATGAGGAATGCAATCAGGTTCAGCATCATTTTGGGGTAAGAATTAAAGATTAGGGTCATTGTAAGGATCAGGCATCGCAATAGGGTGAGGGTCAGATTCAAGGTAAGGGTGGTGTAAAGGTCAAGGCTAGGGCATCAGGTTCAGCGTGACGAACAGGGTCTGGTCAGGTTGATTATCAAGGACAGTAATATTTGAAGACTAAGGAAGTCAGATACAGTGCCAGGGTGTTAATCATGGTGGGGGTGGGGCTAAGTACTAGGTAAGTGTCTTAGTCCGTTTTGTGTTGTTATAAATGAAAACCTGAGGGCTGGGTAATTTATAAAGAAAAGGGGTTTAATTGGCTCACAGTTCTGCAGACTATATAAAAAACATGGCACTAGCATCTGCTTCTGGCAAGAGCCTCAGGCTGCTTCCACTCATGGCAGAAGGCAAAGGGGAGTCACATGTGCAGAGATCACATGGAGAGAGAGGGAGTGAGGGAGAGTAGGAGGGGAGGTACCGGGCTCTTTTTAACAAGCAGATCTCATGGGAACTAACACAGCAAGAACTCACTCATTCCCCTCCTTCTCTACGCATACTCCAGGAAGGGCATTAATCTATTCACGAGGGATTTATCCCCATGGCCAAAACAACCTACACTAGACCCCACCTCCAACACTGGGGATCAAATTTCAAAATGAGGTTTGGAGGAGACAAACTTTCAAATCATTTTAGTCAGAAACTTGATAAATATAAGGGTCTGGGTCAGAGAAAGTTTGGGGTTGCAGGTGAAGATCAGCATCGGGATCATGGTGAGGGGTAAAGTCAGGATGAGGGTAGGGACAAGGTCAAGCACAGGATCAAGGGCATGGTGAGGTCATGGTACATTTAAGGGTGCAGGTTAGGTTTTGTATCAAGATTAGTGAGTGAGAGGATTAGAGTGACGTTCAGTGTTAGCTGAGTCTCAGGGTCAAGATGATCATGAGGATAGGGTTCTAAGTCAAGGTCAGAGACACGGTAATAGTAAGGAGGGTCATAGTCAGCATGACAGGCAATATCAGGTATGTGGTGAGGGACAGGTTTAGGGTGAGAATAAAAGTTAGAATCTGGGTTGCGTCATGACGATGTTCAGGGTGAGCTTCAGCTTCAGAGTCTTTTCATTCTCAAGATAAGGGTTAATATTAGATTGAGGGTCAAAGTGAGGGTCAGGGTCATTGTGAGGGTCAGCATAAGGGCCATGATCAGGATGAGTCTCAGGTACAAGTCAAGGTCCAGTTCATAGTCAAGGTGTTGGTCAGGGTGTGGGTGTGTGTCAGTGTGGGGGTTATGGTCAGAGTCAAGTTATATGAAAATAGAAGGATCGATGAGAATGTCATTGGTACAGTTAGGGTCAAGGTTGGCATGAGGGTTTCAGAGGAAAGATTAGGTTGACTGTCAGGGTCAGTTAAGGTTCAGGGTAAAGTTCAGGGCCAGGGTAAGCGTAGAGTCAGGGTGATAGCATGAATATCAGGGTCTTTGTGTGAATCACTATCAGAGTGAGGATTACTATAAGGATAAGAGTGATTTTCAAGATGTGGGTCATATACAGGGAGATGGCCAAATCCGAGTAAGGGTAAAGATGAGAGCTAGGTGCAGGTCAGGTTCAGAGTGAGAATAAGAGTCATCCTAAAGGTCCAATTCTGGATGAGGCCTGGGTGAGTATATGGTTTGGTGCAAGGTCAGAATCACTTTCAGGTGAGGGTCAGGGGAAGGGTAAGGCTGTGTGTGAAGGTCAAGGTGAAGGTGAAGATCACACTCAAGATCAGGTTCAGGGACATGATGAGGATCATGGATGGTGTCATGGTGAGGGTCAGGGTCAAGGTCAAGATGCAAAACAGTTCAGGGTAAGGTCAGAAAAGTATCTGGTTGAGGATCAGGGTCAGGGTCAAGATTAAGATTAGAGTTGGCCAAGGCTCTGGGTGAACTTGAGGATCAGGGCTGATGTGAGAATACTATCCATATCATGGTCAGCTTGAGTGTCAGAATCAGGTCAGGATGTTGGTCAGGTCAGGGTGATAATCAGGGCCAGGATAATGATAAGGTTAGGGCCAAGTAGAGGGTGAGGATCAGGTAGAGGTTAAAGTTCACAAGCAAGCTCAAGGACATGATCAGGTCAGGGTTAAGGTTAGAGCGAATATCAGAGTCTTGCTGAGTGTCATGGGTAAAGTCAAACTCAGGCTCAGGGCCACGGTGAGACTCAAAGTCAGGTTGAGTGTCAGTTCAGTGTGAAGGTCAGGGTCAGCGTAAGAGTGAGAGTCATGATGTGACTCAGGGTAGGAGTAAGGATGAAGGTGGTCAGGTTTATGGTCAGTATCAAGTTCAGTCAGCTCAGGTTTGGGGACATGGTGAGGGTCACAATTGTTTTCATATTTATGATCTGGGTCAGATTGATGGTCAAGTTCAAATTTATGGTCAGGTTTAGGATAAGGATCAGGTTAAGGGTCAGTGTCAGGGTAAAGGTTAGGGTTAGGTAAGGTTCAGGATCAATGTCACAGTGCTGGTCAGGGTCACAGTGATGATTAAGGTGAGGTCGAGGGACAAGAGAAAGGTCAAGTTCAGCAGCAGGGAGGTCAGTCCGTTTCAAGGTGTCATCATGGTCAGATTTCATTTAAGGTCAATGGAGAAAGTGAAGATAATGGTCAGGGACAATTTGAGGGTCAGATTCAGAGTCCAGTTTAGGGTCAGGATCAGAGTGAGATAATATCATGATGATGACAGTCAGTATGAAAGGTTGAGGGTCAGGGTCTTCATAAGGGTGGAAATCAAGGTCAGTGTGAGGGTCATGTTTAGGATAAGGGACAAGATAGAGGGTCAATATCATGCGGGTTTAGGTTAAGGATCAGAGTTAGTATCAGATGGCCAGAATGAAGAATAGGGTCAGGTATGCATCAGGGTCTTGGTTAGTATCAGGTTTATTGTGAGGGTGAGAATCATAGTTGGTGTCAGGATGAGTGTCAGGGTCAGAATCACGGACAGGGTCGTGGTGAGGGTCAAGGTCATGTTCTGTGTGAGGATAAGGGTCAGCTTCAGTCTTGACGTCAGGGTGAATGTGAAGGTAAAATCATGGTGAGGTAAGGGTTAAGTTGAGGTCAGGTTCCTGGTAAAGGTCTGAACAAGATCAAAGTAAAAGTCTAGTTCAAATTTAGACACAGGGTAGCGGTTAATTTCAGGGTCTAAGTCATGGTCAAAGAGAGGTGTGAGTCAGGGTGAATGTAAGTATATGCATAAGACACAGAGTCAGGGCCAGTGTGAGTTTGACAATATGGGCCACTGTCAGGCTCTAGCACAGTGTAAGGACATGGTAAAAGTCAAGACAGTGTCATGGTTAGGGTCAGCATGACAGTCACATTCAGGGTGAAGTTCAGGTTAAAAATCAGGTGGAAGGTCGTTGTTAAGGTCAGGATGTAGGACAGGGTCAGGTAAAGTTCAGCATAAAAGATAGGGTCACAGCCACTATGGAAAACAACATGGTTGGTTCCTCAAAAAATTAAAAATTACTACATGATCCAGCAATTCTACTTCTAGGTATATATACAGAAGAATTGAAAGTAGGGTCTCAAAGAGATACTTGAACGCTCATGTTTATAGAAGCATTATTCACAACAGGCGAAAGGTAGAAGCAACCTAAGTGTCCATGGATAGACGAATGGATAAATAAAATGTGGTATATACCGAATATTATTCAGCCTTAAAAAGGAAGGGAATTCTGACACATGCTGCAACATGGATGAATCTCAAGGTTATTATACTAAGTGAGATGATCCAGTCACCAAAGGACAAATACTGTATGATTCCACCTATATACTTAGATTACTCAAAATTATAGAAACAGAAACTATAATGGTGGTTCCCAGGGGCTGGGAAAGGAAAAAAGAGGGCGTTGTTATTTAAAGGGTACAGAGTTTCAGTTTTGCGAGATGAAAAGAGTTCTGGAGATTGGTCGCACAACAATGTGAATGTACTTAGTGCCACTGAACTGTATAGTTTAAAATGTTTAAGATGGTAAATTTTATATTACATTTATTTTACCACAACTTTTGAAAGCCAGACTCAGTATAGTCAGTTTGATGATCAGTGTGAATGTCAGAGTGTTGGTGAGAGTCAGTGTCGGGTTGACGGCCAGGATCAGGGTCAAGATTGAGTTGTTGGTCAGGGTCACAACCAGGGACAGGTTGAAATTTAAGTTTAGGGTAACTTTAGAGGGGTGGGATGGTTACAGTCAATGTCAGCATGATATCAGAGTCAGAGATACTTTTAGGGGCAGGATCACGGACACAAGATGCGAGCAAGAGAGAGGGCCAGATGAGGGCCAATTTTAGGGTGAACATCAAAATAAAGGTCAGGGTCAGGTTTAGAGTGAGGATTTGGTTGAGCATGTAATACATAGTAAATCAAGGTGAGCAGACTCAGGTGAACATAAGGGTCCTGATGAGGATGGGTGTCTGGCCCAGCTAAAGTGTTAGGGTAATGGTGAAGTAGAATCATTTGATGGTCACTGTGAGTGTCAGGGTCTTTTCAAGGTCATAGTGATGAGCAGGACAGGGATAAGGGTCAGAATTTGGATCAGGTTCAGGGTGAGGATGAATTTAAGACCAGTATGATAGGGTGATGGTCTGGGTCAGGGTGGGAATTGAGTCAGTGTTCATGTCAGGGTGAGGGTCAGGGCTACAGTCAGGGCCATAGCTTCATCAAGGTCATGATGAGGGTGGGATAGTCCAAGGGTCAGAGTTATGGTGAGGTTCAGGGTGAAAGTCAGTGTCAGAGACAGGTTTTGGGTTAGGGACAAATTCAGAGTGAGGGTAAGGGTCAGAATATGCATTAGAGCTGTGGTAAGAGTGAGGATGAGAAATTCAGAGAGAGTGGCAGATTCAGGGTCTCAGTCACGGGGAGGGTGGGGAGCAGGGTCTTGTGAACGTTAAAGTTTAGGGTGGGGTTCAGAGACAAGGCCAGAAGTATGGTCAGGTTCAAGGTGAGTGTGAAAGGGTGAGGGTAAGAGTATGGGTCAACACCAGTGTGAGAATGAAAATTAGTGTCAGACTGAATGTCTAGTAGGTTATGGGTAAGGGTCAGAGTCAAGATTAGAAAAGTTCAGGTTCAAATTAAGGTTTGGGAAAAAATTAAGGTAAGGGTGAGACAAAGCTCAGGGTGAGGGTGAGGATGAAGGTAGAATCAGGGTGAGAGCCAAGTTCAGGGTCAGGTGCTTATTTAGCATCATGTTCAGTGTCAAGCTCAGGTCATGGTGAGGATCAGTGTGAGGTTCAGGTTAAGGGTCAGAGGTCAGTCAGGAAGAGAGTCATGTGAGTATCTAGATCAAGGTCAGGGTCAAGATCGTGATGAAGGTCAGGTTCAGGATCTGAGTAATTGTGAGTGTCACTGTGAGGATTAAGGTCAGATTCGGAAGGAGTCTTAGGTATATGTCCAGGGTCAACATCAGGATAAATGTCAAAGTCAGCATCAGGGTGAGGGGTGGGGTTAAATTGAGAGGGTAAGTGTGAGGGTCACAGTCTGTGTGAGGGCCATAAGTTCAGGGACATGGTAAGGGTCAGGTTCAAGATTAGGATCAGATTCAGGGTGAGCATAGGGCCAGCCTCAGAGTTAGAGTCTGCCTATAGACAAGTTCATTGTGAAGGTGAGAATCAGAGTCCATGTCAGGGTCAGAGTCTGGGTGAGCATAGCTGAGAGTCACGGTAGTGTGAGAAACAGGGTGAAGGACAAGGTCATGTCCTGTGTCAGAGTGAATGGCAGGATGAGGCTATGGTTCAACAGAAGGCTCAAAATCCGGGTCAGTGTCAGAGAAAGGATTAGGTACAGGGTCAGCTTCAGGCTGAGGGTCAGGTCAAGGTCAGGGTGTGGGTCAGGGTCTGGGGAAATGCAAGGCCAAGGGTCACCAACACTTTTTGGGTATTTGTTGTACAGAATAACCAAAACATACCCTAGGCCTTACAGGTGCATTATTTATATGCACCGAAAGCCAACAGCTGCTTCATTGATCCTCCGCATCACTTGATGTCCAACCTACTATTTTAGGTCCTTGGAAAGACCGACCTGAAGAACCCTGGCTCTTAGAAAGCCATCCAGAACAGCAGGAGTATCTGCTTTTGTGTTCCAAATGCCTCCCCAGTTGCATCCTTCAGGCTCATTGAGCTAGTGCCCTGAGGTTGGTCCCAGCCTCCTAAAGGCACATTTTAATTCTCTTTATTAGGAGCAGAGACTTGTTGGAGATTCCCTGGTCTTTTCTACCGATACCCCCCCACTGCAGGTTGAGGACGTTGCTGGGCTCAGCCAATCCTGTTATAAGCACTAGATCTTGTGCCAGCGACTTCTCTTTGTGCCTCAGTTGCCTCATCTGTAAAACAGGGGAGTTGGGTTTTATGGCCTTTTCAAACCCTATGGGAACCTTTCAAGCATTGACTCCTTGCAACTTTTAGGCCTTGCTTCTTTTCTGAAGACTCTATGAAACAGTGTTTTCCAGCTTTTTAGATTCAAGGCCCTAATGGCTAAAAATACACAGTGATGATCTCAGCTCTCACAATTCAGAGGCCACCTTCCGTTTCATTGGGAATTGCCATAACTCTTATACAACCCCAAAGGTCAAAAAGGTTCTGGAGAGCTTTAATTTCTATAGTTTGTACTATGAGAATAACAGCTTTTGGGGGACATTTTTCTAAATAACAAATTGCAATATGAAATCTGCTTTTGCAAACACCCCCCCTACCACTCACTCCCTAGGAGAGCCCAACAAACTTCCTCAGCCTGTCATTTTCAGGTCTCTTCTCACCTCCCCTTTGGGAATTTCTGCTCTCCAATCGTTTAAAGATATTGATTATCTGCTTCACCACGGACACTGTTCTCTTTCTTTTTGTCCTAGTTGCCTATGCTTCATGTCAGTTTTCAGATAAGAAAAGAGAGTGCTGTTAAGGCTCTATTTATAATACGTCCTTGAAAGCCAAGTGCTGTCTTTGAGCTAAAACACTGGTAGGTAAGGAGAGGAGATACAAGGCAAGGTCACCCTTAGGGAGAATGAGAGCCCTCGATGCCCAAATGTGGGCACACAGACACGCTCCCAGGCAGGCTTGCACATGCACACACCCGCAACATCCAGGTCCAAATGAACAAGAGAAAAGACACACAGGTCCAGGGAAAGAAGAGGAAATGCCTGGAATGTGATAGAAACTCAATACATGTTTGGTGGGGGAAAAAAAAAAAAAGGACAAAGAAGGGGAGGGGACCAGGGAGGGAGGAATTCAGAGGGACTGCAAATTTAGTGAGGAAAGCACTGAAGTTGGAGTCAGGGGATCTGGATTTGAAGCCTGGCTCTACTCTTCTTAGAAATTTGAGCTTGGACAAGTTCCTTTCCTCTCCGAATTTTGGTTTCTTCCTCCCTTGAGTGGGTGTAAGATTTCCTTCCCAACTAATCTCATAAGATTGCTGTAAAAATCAAATGAAATAATGGTTATGGAAGTACTTTGTAAACTGAAACTACTATAAACAAATGAGGTGCTCAGTGTCGTAGCTAGCATTTTTTAGGGTGCTGTTTGCCAGCAACTATGACATGCTCTGCATACATTAAAGTATTTAACCTCACAACAATCTTGCAGATGTAAGCTGTTATTACTCTCCTACAGATGAGGAAACATAAGGACACAGAGTAATTTGCTGGAGGTCACACTGCTAGTAAGTGATCAACGGGGATTTGAACCAGGCCTACCTTAGTCCAGCAGCCAATTCTTTTAACCACTCCACTACCTGCTAGGCCTTAATATGTATCCAATGCCTTGTCACATACACAAGTGAACTTCAATCTGCCTTTCAGTGTTAAGAGACATTGTATTAGTTGCCTAGGACTGCCATAACAGAATACCACAGACCAAGCAGCTTAAACAACAGAAATCTATTTTTTTGACAGTTCTGAAGGCTGCAAGTCCAAGATCAAGGTGCCAGCAGGGTTGGTTTCTGGTGAAGGCCCTCTTCCTGGCTTGCAGACAGCTGCCCTCTCCTTGTGTCCTCCCATGGCCTTTTTCCTGTGTATATACACTCCTGGTGTCTCTTTCTCTTCTTTTTTTTTTTTTTTTTATTTTTTTTTTTATTATTATTTTTTTTTTTTATTTTTTTTTTTTGAGACGGAGTCTCGCTCTGTCGCCCAGGCTGGAGTGCAGTGGCGCAATCTCAGCTCACTGCAAGCTCCGCCTCCCGGGTTCACGCCATTCTCCTGCCTCAGCCTCTCCGAGTAGCTGGGACTACAGGCGCCCGCCACTACGCCCGGCTAATTTTTTGTATTTTTAGTAGAGACAGGGTTTCACCATGGTCTCGATCTCCCAAAGTGCTAGGATTACAAGCGTGAGCCACCGCGCCCGGCCTTCTTTCTCTTCTTAAAAGCACACCAGTCCTATTGGATTAGGTCCCCACTCTTGCAAGCTCATTAAACCTTAATTACATCCCTACGGCCCTATCTCCAAATACAGTCATACTGGGGGTTAGGGCTTCAACACATGAATTTGAGGGGGACACATTTCATTCTGTAACAGACAAGCAATAGAGAAATACTCCAAAAAATAAAAAAGTTTGTCTACTTCCCCTCTCTATCCCCCACCCCACCCCCAGTGAAGGATTTTTTTAAGAAATCTCATCAGGTCAACAACAGCCACTGCAGCAAAATTTTTCAGCTCTGAGTTCTGCCCAGATAACTGCTCTCCCATAATGCCAAAGAGCTCTGCTGTGAAGGAACGAAGCAGGTTTTGTGCAAAACATTGAACATGTTTCTGCTCTCTCCCTCCTGCTCAAGAGCATTCCGAAGAAGTGGAAAGATCTGTCCCATCTTTCCCTCTTGCCAGCCATTCCTATTTATAGTTTCTGATGCTGGCGGGTCTGAAGGAGTCAAGAGTTTTGAAATCACTTCCGTTGCTCTGCGGCATGTTCCCTGCCCCTGCATCGGCTTCTCCTAGGCCATCAGAAACTTATTATTTCTGGTTCCCATGTGGTAGGGGTTGGGGTCAACGGGAGACAGAGAAAGAAAGATTTGTAGCATGCGAAAGTGTAGGTTCTTTTTTTAAAAAGCCTCAGAGGAAAATAAATTGTGGTTGTATCCCTGTAGTGTTTTCTATTTAGGTCTGCCCGTAACTACGCCCTCCCAGTCTGTTCCTGGAAACCTAGAGAAAAAGTTTTAGGTTGACTTCATCCTTGAATCCTACTTCACAGAGATGCTGATGAATCTGAGGGCAAAGAGAGAAAGGCAAGAGGAGTTTGTTGCCTGGAAGCCAGAAGCCAGTAAAGGGTTTTGCAATTCATCTCCCTATTCCTGGCGGCACATGATAAATTACCAGCATCAATCTATCTAACAGTATCAGGCTTCAGAACTTGTGAGTCATATGTTCATGGCATTGCTTTGTGCAAATAGATACTGTAAATATGCATCGATCTGGCACATTTTATGAATATTTATCAAAATGTTCTCTTGTCTCCCAGCATGTATATTAATAACAATAAAACTAAATAATACCAAGTTGCAGCCATGCACAAGATTCCAAACTCTGGATATAGTTTGCAAATGTAATGAAGGCTATTTGTAATCATAAAAAGAAAAAAGAAAGCCCAGTAACAAGATAGACTAAAGCGTATATGTTATAGTTTTATAGAGGGATGATAGAGGAAATATAGAAGTATAGTTGAACTTGATTTATTCCCAGTAAAAATTCTGCATTGGAAAGAACAGAAATTCTTTACTTTGAGAACCTTATCTATATGGCTATGAACTATGTCATATCCCATATTTACTCTCACAGTGCTAATCTTACATTTTTGGAAAATAAATTAGATATACTCTTTAAATTCCTCTGTTACCTGGACTTACATTGCCTTATGAATTCTAGGGGGAAACATTTCATGATGTTGCCATAGTCAACAATGAAACTTCTGAGTGTCTGAAGATACAGCAAGACTAACACATAGTTGCATTTCAAATCAACATACATTAAGTTAGAAAAAACATCTGGAGAAATATATCTATGTCAAATTGCCAATTTTGCTTGGGGCTTGATGCTAAATTTATAGGTCATCTTAATTTTTTTCAAAGCTTTGAATTTGCCAAATTTCATTTAAAAACATTTAAACCTGCTTTAACTTTTTATTTAATTTGGGAAAACTGTAAAACACGTAATACAGAAAAATATGACAAATGTTCATGTATCTCCCAACTAAAAGAATCGAATGTTAAAAATTTTTTTCAGCTGTCTTTTCAATCTTTGCTTTAAAATATATGACAAAACTTACAGATAAAGCTGAAATCCTCTCTATGTTGCTTGCAAGCCTCATCTTCCTGTCTGCCTCCCCAAAGCCACCACCACCAGGAATTTGGAAAACATCCTTTGGCCACAAATATGTGTAGCCATCGATAACATAAGATATTGCTTTGTATGTCTTTAAACAATTATATAAATACCTGATGCTATCATTCTTCAACTTAATTTTTCCTTCTGCATTATACTTTCTTGAAGGTTTTCTTTCTATGTTATTTGCTGACGTTTAAAAAATTTTAATTTTTAAAACAATTTACATCTCTTTAATTAGCAGGACAAGATAATTCATAACATTAACAAATCAAAGTAACTGAGAGACATCTAGAGTCTCAAAACTTTACAGAATGTTATCAGGGAATGCTACTCCCTCGATGTCTCAGTTTGGGACTCCCTAAGATAAAGACTTGTATGCTCTTAGTCTATCAGGAGAACCCAGAAAGTAAGAGTGAGGGAAGTGGGGCGGTGGACAGTGGAAGCCAATATAAATGTGCATTACTGAAACTGCTACTGAGCTTGGACAACAAGGGATGACATCTGTCAGTACCTCATGAAAAGCGCACCAAACGCTGCCCAGAAACGCTGCCCCAGGAGGCGGGGATGGAACCTTCATCTGCAAGCTCCTCTTCCCCATTGGTTGAAGATGGCCTCAGGGCACTAACTTTGGCACACTTTAGGCTATCCCTTCCACGAGCCAGGAAGGCATCAGAAAAGGTCCTGAAGCAAAACAGGAAAGACACACAGTGCACACTTCCGTGGGGCTTGGTCACCCACCCAGAACTGTTGGGCCATCTGAACCTGGCCTCCAGCTAGGACCGCTGAAGCTGGACAACAGCTAGTAGCAGGCCTCTGTCTTCCTTACACATGAATCTCAACTGACTATGTGGAGTAGAGCTGCCCTGCTTCCTGAAATTCAACGAATGATGGGGAGAGTAAGTTTTCCAATTCCCACGAGCTGTCTCAGTTAGAAAATTCCAAACAAGGGGTCACCATCTTTGAAGTCACCCATCTCTTACAGCCCCAAACAAACACACACACAATATCAATTCTATTTAGGCCATTCACCTTTCCACGTTCCTTCCTGTACATAGAATAAAAGAGCAGCTGCCCAGCAGCATGAAAAAGTCAACACCTTTCTGGCTGGCCTATACTAGATTACAGTTCAAGGGAATGAGCCACATCTATTTCTAAAATTCCAGCATGTAGTAGATGCTCAGTAAATGTACGGTAAAGTGTTGACTCCTACTTCATACCTAAAATGTCAGCTTTACTTGGCATTACTCTTCAAAGGATGAGTCCACAACCTGAGGTGGTTTCATAAAGTGTCCAGGTCACTTATTTATCTCACTCCTTCCCATCCCCTGGGCAGTCACAAGACAGATGATGTGTGTGTTGTGAGAAATAAAGGGACCCACAGCATAGGCTCTACGTAGGGCAAAAGGCAACAGTGGGGATTTAATGTGAGGTGGAGAGGGAACAAAGAGTTGGTAGGGAAGAGGTCAGTAGCTCAAAGGGTCAGAGGGAGAAACTAGGAAGTGTTGTGAGTTGTTACTGATGAAAACTTTCTGTATCTTCACAATTGCTAGGAGTCTGCTGTGATTCTCTTTATGTGCAAAAGGCAATTCTTTCCAGTTGTCTCTCTGGAATACCTTCTTTGTTCAGAGCCTTCTTGTTACTTGTCATTGTCACTCAGATTGCCTAAACTTATATGATAATCTATTGTGTTCAGTCCAAATATGTCAGCATTGCCAACATTCTGCAGGGCAGAGAACATGTCAGCTGACTTCACTGTGGTGCCTAGCATATTTGCAGTTCTCAGTGAACCCAGTTAACTGCCCATTCCCTCAAACCAGATGACCTTTCTTTTGATTAAACATACCAGGCTTCCAATGCCAAAAGGAGATAGAGGATGATAGTTATTTTCTGGAAGACTCCAGCCATAATCTCACTTTTGCCTAAGTGTGATTTTTTTACCTTAATTGCCTTGGTGACTAGAGGGAGACTTTATTCTTTATAGGGCCAGAAAGAGACCTACGAAGGTTATTTAACATCAGGACAATAGGCTCAGTTATCTGGTAGAAATAGAGACTAGATCCCTCTACCCTTTCATGCTGTCTCTGGGAAGAAGGTCGATTTCCCAGGGCCTTCCCCTTTCATCTCACCACCTTTCACCCCTTCCCCAGTTAAGGTAACCAAAAATAAAACCCTCATCGGATTCTACAAAATCAGGAGACGACCCTTAGGAGAAATAACAATATGAGGTGTCTTTTGCGTCCCATCCACAAATAATACCATTTATGTTATTGGTTAGGTATGATCTGATGTTAGACTTTCAAACCATAAGTCAAGTAAACACAGAAGTCTGAACTTGTTAAACTCTAACACCCTGTTTTCTGGCTAACATTTTTTCCCCTCAATAGTCTCAATTTTTAGGTAATATCCTGTAACTGCAAATAGGTTTTAGAAGACTGATTTGATTTTTTTTAGTTAATCAATAAGTTTCAAATGTATTTTTGATTTACTAGGCTCCAAGGCATACACTGCATTTATATTAGAGCCGAGCATTATAGGAAGCAAGGGCTGTCACTTGTAAAGGATGCCACCATCCACACACTTCCTCTGTGTTTTCCCCCTTCTGGCTGTAAGAGCGTTCATCATTCCTAGTTCTTTACGCTTATATAACATCTCAACCCTTTCTGAGTTTCAATGGAAGACACCAGAATATTTTTTTCTTAAAGAGCTCTGTGCCATAGATAGGCATAGATGGCTTTTCAAAACAATTAATTAGAGCTGTAGCGTATTCTTGTACTCCATACCAAACATACAATGAAACACTCCCCTAACAACTGGGTAGGGTACTGCTTTCAAGATTAAAAGCATTAGCCAGGTGTGTTTTTTCAAAGATTCCATTTTTCCAAACATCATGTTCAAGCAAAAGGATCAAGTGCATTGATGGTTTTCTAATTATTAAAGGAAAACATTTTTTTTAATTTAACAACTGTTACTGTTTGCTGAGTGGTTCCTGTTGATAGACACTATGCCATGTCTGTATGTGTGATAATTAATATTATGTGTCAACTTGATGGGGCCATGGATGCCCAGATATTTGGTCAAACTGTATTCTGGGATGAGGTTAACATTTAAACCAGTGCACTGAGTAAAACAGATTGTCCTCCCTAACGTGTGTGGGCCTCGTGCAATCAGCTGAAGGCCTGAATAGAACAGAAGGTTAGCCCTCCCTAGAGTAAGAGAGAATTCCTTCTGCCCCGCTGCCTTTTATCTGAGACATCAGCTTTTTTCCTGCCTTTGGACTTCAGTGACAATGTCAGTGTTCCCTAGGTCTCAAGGCTGCCAGCCTGCAGACTGGAACTTACAACATTGGCTTTCCTGGGTCTCCAGCTTGCTGACATACCCTGCAGGTCTTCGCAATTCCTGTTTCCATAATCACACGTGCCATTTTTTAATAATAAACCTTTATAGCCAGGTGTGGTGGCTCATCCCTGTAATCCCAGCACTTTGGGAGGCCGAGGCCTCAAACACCTGAGGTCAGGAGTTTGAGAGGAACCTGGGCAACATGGCGAAACTGTGACTCTACTAAAAATACAAAAATTAGCTGGGCATGGTGGCACACACTTGTAATCCCAGCTGGTTGGGAAGCTGAGGCAGGAGAATCACTTGAACCTGGGAGATGGAGGTTACAGTGAGCCAAGATCATGCCACAGAACTTCAGCCTAGGTGACAGAGCAAGACTCCATCTCAAAAGTAAATAAATAAATAAAACTTTATACAGTAAATCTATGTGTGTGTATATATATAGTATGTGTATATATACATATAATGTGTGTATATACATATAATATGTGTGTGTGTGTGTGTGTGTGTGTATATATATATATATATATACACACATATAATGTCTTGTTGGTTCTGTATCTCTGGAGAATCCTGACCAATCCCTAATACAGTAGGAATCTAAAAGTCAGGTTTGCAAACCACCATTATGCCCAGTGTACCAGTTGAGCTTCATTTAACATGTAAGTCCACATGCAATTCTACTCATTTTCTGGATTAATGAAGGTGTGGTGCCAGGTGGACCAAGCTGTACTGACTACATCTTTAGAGCTTCAAGTGGCATCTTCTGCATAGCAATATTTTGTGACTTTTCATAGCGCATTTTCTTTTCTTTTCTTTTTTTTTTTCTTTGAGACGGAATCTCAGGGTCTTGCTCTGTTGCCCAGGCTGGAGTGCAGTGGCGTGATCTCGGCTCATTGCAAGCTCCGCCTGCCGGGTTCACGCCATTCTCCTGCCTCAGCCTCCCGAGTAGCTGGGACTACAGGCGCCCACCACCATGCCCAGCTAATTTTTTTGTATTTTTTTTAGTAGAGACGGGGTTTCACTGTGTTAACCAGGATGGTCTCGATCTCCTGACCTCGTGATCTGCCTGCCTGAGCCTCCCAAAGTGCTGGGATTACAGGCGTGAGCCACCGCGCCTGGCCTCATAGCGCATTTTCATAAGCCTGACATCATTTCATTTTGGCCTTCATTTAGAAATAATGATGAGTATTAATAAGTGCTTAAGGCACAATGTCTCTTTTCTCATGAGAGCCTTGTCACATGAGTAAGTGAGCTTCTAGTAAGTTTGGTGCAAAATGGAAATGTGGATATAAATGCAAAAGTGGGGGGATATGAGTGTTCTAAGCTCTGTAAACTTAGGTACAACTTCCCAAGCTACTGCTTATCTCTGATAAGCAGTTGGAGGGAACTCTGAATTTTCTGGAGAGAGCTGTTCATTGGCCAGGAACTGCCTATCATAGAAGAATTAAATAAGTCTTGTTTGGAGGAATACTGAACAGGAGCATCCTATCTGTTTTCTGCTACTTAATATTTTAAGCAAGCCCATTCTACCAATGGTTTTGTTAGACTTTCATGTTATTCTTTTTTTTTTTTTTCTTTTTTGAGACGGAATCTTGCTCTGTCACCTAGGCTGGAGCGCAGTGGCATGATCTCGGCTCACTGCAACCTCTGCCTCCCGGTTTCAAGCGATTCTCTTGCCTCAGCCTCCCAAGTAGCTGGGATTACAGGGATGTGCCACCGTGCCCAGCTAATTTTTTTGTGTTTTTAGTAGAGATAGGGTTTCACCATATTGGCCAGGCTGTTCTCGAATTCCTGACCCTGTGATCCACCCACCTTGGCCTCCCAAAGTGCAGGGATTACAGCTGTGAGGCACTGTACCCAGCCAGCTTTCATGTTATTCTTATCAAGACACAGTGCCAGGTGGCAGACACTGTGTCACTGTGAGGAATGCAAATCAAACCCCAGTAGAACTCACTCCATTTTAACCAAAGGAAATTATGTTCTTTTATATAATTGGTCTTTATTTGGATCAAATGCTACTCAAGGAGAGGAAAGGAAGTTTAGGTGAGTCATCAAAGAGAATCGCAAAATTCCACATCTGCAAGGCACCTTACAGATGATGTAAGTTCAAGTAAGTGAAGACAAAGGAAGCCTAGCAAGCTTAAACATTCACTCCTGGCTTATGAACCTGGATGGCACCAAGCTAGCAGAACAGCGTTACCTGCAGGACTGTAGTGGTCAGCTCTTGTCTACTTATGTGAGGCCTCTGCTGGTAGCAGTACCCTATTTTCTTCTGTGGACCCTCACCCTACCTCTACTCTCAATCTGCTTTATACAGTTAGAGTTGACCTAAACCCTAGCTCCCGGGGAAAGCATGTGACCCAGGAATGGCAAATCTGAATCTTCCAATCCCCGGACAGGCATCGCATCAGTGACAGGTGTGTGATCCAAGTCAGGACAACCACAGACAATTCTAAGACTTTTTCTTACAACTGGACAAAAAAATGCATCTTTCTGATTGTGGAGCTGCTGATAGCTTATCACAATTTGGAGAGCGCCTGAACAATAATGAAGTAAACACAGAGAGCAGGGCCAACAGATGGAGAGAAAAGTTACTGATAACACTGTTGGAACCTGTTGGGGTTGAAATGTGTTCACCTCCAAATTCATATAATGAAGCCCTATCCTTCTGACCTTATTTGGAAATCAGTTCCTTGTAGATGTAATTAGTTAAGATGAGGACCCTAGGGTGGGCCCCTCTTCCATTATGACTGGTGTCCTCATAAAAAGGGGAAATTTGGACACAGAGACATGCATCTGGGAAGAGCACCATGTGAACATGAAGGCAGAACTTGGAGGATGCTACATGCGAGGGAACACCAAAAATTGCCAGCAAACTACCAGAACAAAAATTGTCAGCAAACTACCAGAAGCCGGGAAGAGAAGCAAAAACAGATTATTCCTTACAGCTTCAAAAGAAACCAACCCTGGTGACACTTGATCTCTGGACTCTAGAACTTTGAGACAATACATTTCTGTTGTTTAAGCCAGCCAGGCTGTGGCTACGGCACTTTGCTATGGCAGCCCCAGCACACTAATATACAGCTCCGACCAGTCTTGCCTGAAGGAGGCTTACCCTAGAATTTTTAGTTTCCTGAACTGATCATTTATTTTTTTCTTTCTTTCTCTCTTTCTCCCTCTCTCTTTTCCTTTTTTTTTTTTTTTTTTTTCTTTACAGGTATCACTCTGTGGCCCAGGCTGGAGTGCAATGGTGCAAACATGGCTCACTGCAGCCTCAACCTCCTGGGCCCAAGCAATCCTTCCACCTCAGCCTCTTGAATAGCTGGGACTTTAGGTGCATGACACCACACCTGAATAATTTTTGTATTTTTTGTAGAGACAGGGTTTTGCCATGTTGCCCAGGCTGGTCTTGAACTTCTGGGCTCAAGTGATCCTCCTGCCTCCACCTTCCAAAGTGCTAAGATTACAGGTGTGAACCACTGTGCCCAACATTTTTTTTTTAATTTAATTCAATTTGATTGAGTTTCTAGCACTTGCTACATAAGATTCCTCACAAATACTCCATTAACCTACAAGCATCAGAGGAGGGGGGTGCAGGATGTTGATGGAATAAGACTGTGCCACCTAGGAAAGGTTGAGGGAGCTGGGAATATTTAACCAGCAAAAAAGACAACTTTACTTGAAAGGGGGTAAGGAAGAGTAGCGCTATCTTCACATAAGTTCCATGAGAGAAGGGATGTTTTCTGTGTGATTCCTTTCTGTATTTCCAGTTCCTGGCACATAGTAAGCTGCTCTACAAACATTTAAAGAACAATTGAAATGAACATCTCAGGGCCAGGTGCAGCGGCTCACGCCTGTAATCCCAGCACTTGCGGAAGCTAAGGCAGGCAGATCACTTGAGGCCAGGAGTTTGAGACCAGCCTGGGCAACATGGTGAAACCTCATCTCTACTAAAAATACAGAAAGTAGCCAGGCATGGTGGTGTGTGCCTGTAGTCCCAGCTACTCGGGAGGCTGAGGCATGAGAAATGCTTAAGCCTGAGAGGCCGAGGTTGCAGTGAGCAAAGATTGCACTACTGCACCACATCCTGGGTGATAGAGCAAGACTCTGCTCAAAAAAAAAGAAAAAAATCTCAGCGTCCTTCATTGCAAGCAATAGAACATGTTTAAGGAAACAAAAAAAGTAGGGGAAGGTTTATTAAAAGGTTATTGTCAAAGAGACCAAATAACTGCTAGGGATGGCTGGAGAACCTGACTAGAATGAGCAGCCAGCATCATAACCAAAATCATGCCACAAAATCAGATGTGAAGACTCCACTCACATTTGTCACTGTTACCAAGGACTAAGAGAAATTTTTTACAAAAACGTTGCATTCCAATCTCAGTTTACCCGTGCTACATTCTGGTCCACAAAAGTAAAATATTCATAATGTCTTCAGGAATTAGACTATGTTGGGGATAGCTCTGCTGCCAACTATTCTAACACAAAGTAATGTTTTCAATGAAACAATAATCACGTCTATTAAATGCTTGCTGTGTGCTGGGCTTCAGGCACTACATGTGTCAGGCACTGTGGGATTATAGATGGATGGAATAGCAGAATTCTGCAGGGATATTTAACAGCTGTGTGTCTTTAGTCAAGTGACTGAACTCCTCAGTACCTCAGTTTCTCAATTTATAAAATGGCAATGATTCTTAGATGACATACCTCGTAGATTCTTAGGAGGATTATATTAAAATTGAGTTAGTATATATAAAGTAGCTACAACAGTGCTTGGCGTATAGTACCATGTGCTCTTCACCACAATTCTATAAGTGTGGTGTGACATTTTATGATGCTGAAACTAAGGTCCAGTGAGGATTAGTGGCCTGTGCATAGTAACACAAAGTGGTTGGTCCTAGATTCCAGTAGAAATCTATCTGATTCCAGACTTTGAAATCTTAGGCATCTACAGGATTGACATTAGAAGCAAATTATATTGAAGTGCCTCAGTCATACCTGAGGTGTAAAGCCGTGGACAGTTTTGGACAACAGAGAAATTAGCACAGTTTTCCAAATATATTTCCTGCTCCATTTTTGCATATCTTACACAAACTGTTTAGGTACCTAAGTCGTTTCAAATATTTCTTTCATGGATTATTAGTAAAACCACAAAGGCAATACAAGTGCTTAATTTGGAACTCGCTTGGGACCTGAATGCAGGGTGCCCAAGCTTACAAAGCAAAAATACTGGTTGCCCAAGTGTGTGATTTTGTGGAGCAGAATCGGGTTAGAGTCAGTCTAGATTAGCAGGAAGTCAGCCTCAGCCAGTGCCACCCATCCCACTGGAAGTATGAGGAAAATTATTGCTCTTCTCCCTAGAAAAATATACATATAATTTGAGAGGGTTCATGGACATCTAAAAATATCTATAAATTCCAAGTGATAACCCCTCTTCTTGATTAGTGACTCTAAAATAGTTTTTTAAATCTGCAATCATTTTTTGATTCAGCATCACACCATAGTTCCTCCTAATGTTCAGTAAAAAACTAATATCTGCATGTTAGTATGTGAAGTTGCATAGAAGCCAGATTTTGTCATCCAGCAAATATTTATTGAGTGCCTAGTACACATTTGACATTGTTTCTAGGCACTGGTGACATAGATATGAACAAGATAAACCAGGCCCTTGTCATGGAGCTGAAATTCTAAGGGTGAAACCAACAATAAACACGAAAAAGCAACATACAAAATAAAACAGGGTAAGGTAACCAAGAATGGCTGGTGGCTATTTTAGATGGGGTGGGCAAGGAAGGCATCCCTGGGGAATCGGTTGAGCTGATACCTAAGTGAGGGGACGGAGCCAACTGTGTAAAGCACTCAGAAATGGCACTTCAAGGCAGAGGAAATGGCAAGTGCAAAGCCCTAACAGGTAAGGGATTGGTCTAACTGAGAAACCGAGACAGGACCAGCGTAGTAAATTAATACTGAATTTAAGGCCTCAGTAAATCTAATACTGCACTAAGTTCAGTTTCTGGATATTTAATTTGAGCAAGTACTAATAACTACTTAGTAAGTACTTAATAGATTTTTAAGAACACTCTGGTTCTGCATAATAATGAAAATCTAGGAAGCCAAAAGTAAGATGTCGAGAAAGAATCAGCATTTTCTTTTCTTTTAGGCACAGGGTCTTGCTCTGTCACCCAGGCTGGATAGCAGTAATGCGATCATAGCTCACTGCAGCCTCGAACACCTGGGCTCAAGTAATCCTCCTGCCTCAGTCTCCCAAGTAGTTGGGACTACAGACACAAGCAATGCCAAGCTAATTTTTAAAAAATGTTTTGTATAGACCAGGTCTTGCTATGTTGCGCAATCGGGTCTTGAACCCCTAGGCTCAAGCCATCCTCCCCCTCCTTGCCCATCCAAAGGGCTGGGATTACAGGCGTGAGCCACCATATCTGGCCATTTTTTCAATTATCAAATATCCTATCAGGAAAACCTGCATGGCTATCGATCAATTTTTAAGAAATTGCTGAACTAAATTGTTCCTTGAGGGACAGCCCCAAACTACCTCTATGAGCTGGAAGCTTACATGCACTAAAATTTTAGATCCTGTCTCAGTCCCTGCTTTTACTTAAAGCAGTAAATCTTCAACATCTCTAAATTATATTCCAAACACAAGCTTACTTTTGGAAGAAAGACAAAGTCTCATGTTTCTAGTAGGCATATTTCAAGTTTGGGGAAAAAAATAAAAGTAATTACAGCTCTGACCATAAGTCAAAGCTCCAAGACTTTCTAAAAATGCCTTACAAAGGCAAGACTTCCTAAAGAACCAAAAAAGAAGGAAAACATTAATTTAAAAACTGCAAAAGTTTTTATCCTGCCTCAGAATTTCAGGAATGCTGCTATAATGGATTCATCTTAGTGCAGATGAAGTCAAGGACAGCAATAGAGTTTTCTATCACCCACAACTGCAGCCACTTCACTGCCATTTAACAAAACATCACCAGAGTAATGGTTCCCTGAAGGTTCTTCCTATAAAGTAATGTAAAAAGCTGGTGGCATTCAACTTTGAGTATATATATATATATATATATATATATTTTTTTTTTTTTTGAGACTGAGTTTTGCTCTTGTTGCCCAGGCTGTAGTGCAATGGCACGATCTCAGCTCACTGCAACCTCCGTCTCCCGGGTTCAAGCGATTTTCCTGCCTTGGCCTCCCGAGTAGCTGGGATTACAGGCATGTGCCACCATGCCCGGCTAATTTTGTATTTTTAGTAGAGACGGGGTTTCTCCATGTTGGTCAGGCTAGTCTCGAATTCCCAACCTCAGGTGATCCGCCCACCTCGGCCTCCCAAAGTGCTGGGATTACAGGTGTGAGCCACTACACCCAGCCAGAGCAGCTATGTATTTTTAAACCATACTGAAATAACACAGATATCTTTCAGTTTATTATTTAGTTTATTGAGAAATTTACTAGATGAAATGCATTAGCTTAATGTCAAAGGAAAGAAAATGGAAGGTTTTCCCCATCATCAGGGCATTAAGGCTGCAGGACAGAATTGAATGAAATAATATTTATTAAGCACTTAGAGACATGTGGAAAGATTAAAGTGTTAGCTTCCAGAGAACTTTACTGCATCTTTTGTGTAGGGCTTTCAAACATTTTATTTTACTTGGTCCTTATAATAACTATTATAGTTATCATATTAGTCTTTGTGGTTGTAAGTCAAAGAAGCATGTCTTAAACATGCATAAGCATAAAAGGGAATTTATTGGCTTATATAAAGTTTGATGCATTCAGGTCTGGCTAGATCCAGGAGCCAAACTACCTCTCTCCTATTATTCTCTCTCATTCTCTCTTGTTCCTTTCCTTATGTCTTGGCTTCACTTTTTCTGTTAAATTTAACATGTTAGTGTCATTTTCTCCTGTAGCAGATTACTTCCCACAGGCAGCTAAAGCTTACCTCATCCTTGCAGATTGCAAGTCCAGATGAAGTGGATGTCAGATCGTGTGAAAAGAGTCTAAGTGGCCCTACTTTGGCCATGTACCCTTTCCTCGAACCAATCTCTATGAACAATGGAACCCTTTACCATCTCTATTAGTCCATTTTCACACTGGTGATAAATGGACTAATACACGAGCCTGAGTAATTTATAAGGAAAAAGAGATTTAATGGACTCACAGTTCCACGTGGCTGGGGAGGCCTCACAATCTTGGTGGAAGGTGAAAGGCACATCTCACATGGTGGCAGACAAGAGAAGAGAACCTGTGTAGGGAAACTCCCCTTTATAAAACCATCAGATCTCGTGAGACTTATTCAATATCATGAGAACAGCATAGGAAATACCCACCCCCATGATTCAATTACCTCCTACAGGGTCCCTCCCACAACACGTGGGAATTGTGGGAGCTACCATTCAAGATGAGATTTGGGTGGGGACACAGCCAAACCATATCATCATTGACGAGGCTCATGTCTATGGCCATTCCAGTGGCCAGGCACTGGATATGATTGACAGTCTAACCACAGCCATATGGAATTAGGGTTGGGGGTACTCATTCAGCAATGGAAAAGGGAGTGCTAAGCTGACAAAAGCTACAAATAGGCAGTGCCAATATTGTTAGCCCTATTTTGCAGATGAAGAAACTTTAATGGTGAACTTGACCAACTTAAAAATTATCTGTTAATGCCTCAAATCTCTACCCGAAGATTAAGCCTTCCATTCCAAAAGACAGATAATGTGTAAATTGTACAGTAACACAATGAATTAAATTCACATCAAAGTAAAGCTATCTGTTACAGGATCCTTCTCTGAGAGTCTGTCTTATTTAGGGGACAAATACAGTGTCTAACTAAAGGAAGAGAAAGAAATGCAGCAAGGAGAGTTGTTTGAGTCTTTGTCATTCTTTCTCTAGACTGCAAACCTTCCGAAGGAAAAATCTGCTACTTCCTCTTCTTTATCTCCTGCAGGGCTTGGTAAATGATAGCACACAGCAATAAAGGGAGCCAAATAAAAAGAAAGAAATTAGCACCCTTTGCTTGTCTTCTTTTCCTTGTAAACTGATGTCAGATCAGTATGTCACCTTCAATTCTATGTTCATCTGATAGACAGGACTGACCTTCCGTGTTGGCAGAAACTGAAGGCATTTGATAGAGATTCGAGCGCAGAGCAGATAACCCAGAATCAAGAATTTGCAGAATATTAAAGCTGAGTTTTAAATACAATAAAATTCAACTGTTCTAATTTTATATATCAGAGAATGTATTTCTGGATGCCAGAAAATGTATACCAGGCCCAAAACTGTCTGTGGGATGGGGATGGGGGTGGTGGGGCGAGGTAGGGCGGTGGGGTTAGGGAATTAGGTTGCTGTCCTTGGTCCTGAATTACCACTCCTTGCATGTTGTTTTTCCTAAGGTTGGACACCTGGACTCCTGTCTAACCTCTCCAGGCACTATGGATTTTTCCATATTTTGCTTTTCAAGATTGATGGAGGGAAAAGGCAAATTATATACTACTTCAGAGAACACAGAATTGAGCCTTATATCACAGTATATAGGTTATTCCATATGCTTTTGATAGTCTTCCTTTTTCTGACAGTTATTCATCCTCTCATTCCCAGGATTTCCTTATGAAGTCCAAAGAAGTGAGTTAGTCTGTTTCACATTCACAAATGAACTAGATGTTCCAGGCCTCCCAAATCGTAGCCAGCTGTTTCCCTCATCACCCCCACCCCTACACCTCACCATCTCACTACTATCTAAAGATGCCACTCTAAGAGTCTGGAGACTAAGGCATTCCCACTCTCTTAGAAGCCTCTGTATTCATTATCTATGGCTGCATTAAAAATCGCCCTTAAAACTAAGGAGCTTAACGAAATAGATATGTATTATCTCATAGTTCCTGTGAGTCAAGAATTCAAAAGCAGCTTAGCTGAGTAGTTCAGCCTCAAAGATTCTCATGAGGTTGCAGTCAAGATATCAGCCAGCATGGCAGTCAACTGAAAGCTTGCCTAGGGCTAGAGAATCTACTTCCAGGGTGGCTCACTCACATGACTGGCAAGTTGAAGGTGGATGTTGGTGAAAAGCCTTAGTTTCTCACTGTGTCACCTGTGGAGAGGCCACTTAAGTGTCATCACAATATGACAACCACCTTCCCCTAGAATGGGCAATCCACAAGACTGAGGTAGAGGTAGCAATGTTTTTCAGGATATAGTCTCTGAGGTCTCATACTGTCACTTCTATTAGTCCAAGAAACCAATCTGATTCAAAGGCACGAATGCTAGAGGCATGGATCATTGGGGGCATCTTGAAGGCTGGCTACCACAGCTTCTTCCATGCATTGTTGTCATCACACTTGTCCCACTGCATTATGATTACCTTTCACTTGTGCACCCTTCTGTGGCAGATGCAGTTACCACCATGATAACTGGGTTGCGAAGAGAACCCTGATTTTGTGCAGGTGTTAGCCCTTTCTCCAGGGGTCAGCAAACTATGGCCCATGGCCTGTTTTTATATAGCCCATTAGCTAAGAGTAGATTTTACATTTTTAAAGGTTGTGAAAACTGATAGAAGAATGTGCAACACAGATCATATATTGCATACAAGGCCTAAAATATTTGCTATGTGGCCCTTTACAGAAAATGTTTCCTGATCCCTAGTCCAAGTCATTGACGGCAATCCTATTCTAAACTTGCCCTTAATGGTTTAAGAATGGGCAGGTATCCCAAGTCTGGCCTGTAGGATATAAGAGAAAGCCTACTGGGCATTGGGGGGGCTTCTGGAAAGGATTTTTCTCCCTTGTTAAAAAAAAATTGATATATCAGAAGAGATCCCTTATGCCTTTCATCCATCCTGCTTTGGGAGTTATTTGTGAGAATGGAGCTATGGCAGCTATTTTGCAACCATGAGGGAAAAGTAAAAAATATTCTGGGGAAGCTCACCCAGATACTTGAACTTGTTGAGTTGTTCAATTAAACAGTCCTAAAATAACTTCCAGATGTTTGTTACATGAGAAAATTTCAAGTATCTTTAGGAAATTCTTTGAGTATCCTGTTAATTGCAGCTGGAAAAACTCTAAATGATATATGCTTCCTCTAGATAATAAAATTTTAGAGAGCAAAGGTCCTGTTTATTACAAAATCTTCTATTTCTACAACAAGGCCTGGAATATAATTAAGTTTTAAGTATTAGTTGTTTAAATCGGGGTTTCTCAACCCCGACACTATTGACATTTTGGGCCAGATAATTTTTTTACTATGGGGGCTTCCCTGTGCATTAAAGGATGTTTAGCAGCATCCCTGGCCTTTACCCCCTAGACGTTACTAGCATGTCTTTCCCACAGATGTAACAAACAAAATGTTTCCAGGGACTTCCAAATATCCCCTGGGGCACAAAACCACCCCCAGGTGAGAACCACTGGCCTAAACGAATGATTATTAGGATATTAATTTCTACCATAAATTGTTATGCAAAACTTCAGATTCATCATGGGGCTCAATCAGACTTTGGTCAAGGCAGAGAGGATTTGGAGACAGTGGGTTAAGAAGTGAGATAGAACTATAAAGACAGTGAAGAGGAGGCGGGCACTGTAGCAATCTGAGCTCTGTCTGAGGCTGGCCAGGCCTAGAGAGAATCACTACCATCTCTTCTGGTCCTAATTGACATGTAGAAGTCATGAGAGCATAATGAGAATGATTTCTTGATCTGTCTTAGACAAAACAGTTCTGGGGACCACAAAGGTGCAGACAACAGAGATGAAAGAAATATGATCTTGTTAATGGTATCCAGAGTCCAGACAGCCCCTAGCCCTTTGGGAGAAAGGTTATGACAAAGGACTGGGGAAAAAAGATGAGAAGACAGCACATAAAAGTGGTCGGAAAAACAACCCAATAATGACGAAAATATATCAGTGTTTCAGAGTGGTTCTCTGCAACGTGTCTATCTCTTGAAACGACAACAGAAAAGTTTCCATCAAACTGTTTCCTGTCAAATACTGGCCCCTGACAGATTGTGGTATATGAAATGTGGTTTGTCTTTTAAGTCACTGGGGTTTTCTCAGTCAACTTCACCAAATCATGGCTGTAATTATGGCAGTAAATGCCTCTCAAATAGCAGCTTTTTTCCTCTTTAAAAGAGTGAACATTTTAACAAGGATGTCGAGGACACCACAAAGAAATATGCACTGCAGGGCTTCTTGGAAGACAAGCTAGAGATGTGGTTCACTCCTCAGAAAGGATGCTGATTTGCTAGAAAGACCCAAGGTGAAAGGTGAAAAAAGGCCAGAATTCTAATCCAGGCTGGCCCTTTGCTAGGTCTGTGGCCTTAACGAAGCAAGTCCCTGTATCTCTCTGAGCCTAAGCTTTCTCAGCTGTGAACTGGAGTTAATTCATGAGGATGAAATGGGAGCATCTATACAAAAAAGTTTTCATAACTTCACCTCCATGTGCAGGATATCTTATTATCCTCACCACCTCCACAATTCATGTCCCTCTATGAGTGATGACAGCCAAGAGACTGCTTCTGCAGGGCTCATGCTAAGCATTCATACACTCAGCAGTGGTCTTTAGATATCAAGTTAATTTAAGTATGATCCTCTTGCCTAAAATTCTCCCATGTGCCTATTGTCCCATTTTTAACTCAGATGATAAAGACCTCCACGATTCAGCCCTTCTCAGAGCTCTAGTCTCAAGTCTTCTTGCTTTCTACATTACATCTAGACTCTAGGCATTTCAAAATACTTGCAGTTTGCTGCATGGACCACTTTTTCTCACTTCTAGGCCTTGATACATGGGTGCCTTTGGAATACCAAATTCTGCTTCTTTTTCAGCCCCAGCTTAGAAGTCACTTCTCCTGTGGCTTTGGCTAAGTTGTGCAACGCCCCCCCCACCCACCCAACCAGAAAAAAAGAAAAAAAAAATCCATGTTGAAGTCCTCTCCCCCAGGACCTCAGAATGTGACTCTATTTGGAGACGGGGCCTTTAAAGAGGTAAGTAAGGTAAAATGAGGTCGTATGTGTGGTCCCTAATTCCATGTGACTGGTGTCCTGATAATAAGAGGAGATTTGGATGAACACAGACATTCACAGAGGGAAGACCACGTGAAGACACAGGGAGAAGATGGCCATCTGGAAGCCAAGGAGAGAGGTCTCAGGAGAAACCAGTCCTGCCGATGTCTTGATCTCAGACTTCTAGGCTCCAGAATTGTGAGAAAATCAATTTCTGTTGTTGAAGCCACTAAGTCTGCAGTACTTTGTTATGGCAGCCCAAGCATACTAACATGCTCTGGAAGTCTTCCACGAATTCCCTAAAACCAGCTGTGACACTCTCACACCATCGTTCATTTTTCTTTTCAAAACAGCTATCATACGGAATTGTCTCCTTTTTGGGTCTGTCTTCATCTTACTGTGTGAGTTGGTGAGGTGGCTTGAGGGGTGAACAATGGAAGGTCCTGAAGTCAGGGACTGTGTGTCTCTCTGCACCATGAATATTTACCTCAATACCTGGGATATCAAAGGCAAATGTATGTTGCCCATAGATGAATGCATAGATACGAATGAAAAAATATTATGTCAGTCATCCAGATAATTCAGGCAAACAAAAACTCTCTCACTGAAGAAAAGACATGAATTTGGAGTCGCATTTTCTTAGTTTACCTGAACTTGCTAACTTCTAATAGAAGTATCTACACCTCATGAGACCTATGCAGTCACAGATTCCAAACATTTCCCATACTTGACCCTAGATTCATTAGTAGTCAGAGAAACATTTCTAGTGGATTTCCCATTATTTCTCTTGCTTCTGTGGCTCACCATTTCTGGATCACATTTCCCAGGGGACTCAGGGTCAAGACTGGTGAGAGGGAAAGAGGGAAGAAAAAAAGGAAGAAGATTCTTTATAGAAGGTAGCAGTCTGCAATCAGGAAAATTTCAGATAACTAACCTTGGCTCTCCTGCTACAGCTCAGATCCAATTTATGCTGATTCCATGGGGAAAAAGTTGGTCACCACTTTTCAGGCAACCATCAGTCATAGAGCAAATTGACAGTTTTAAGAAACAAGTCCAAGACTACAGAAGTTCTTTTTTTTTTTTAACAACAACCACCAAAAAATTGAATCCTTTTCTATCCTTTTGGTAATTGCAACCACCCAATAATACCTAGACTGAATCGGCTTATTTAATATATGGATAACAAATCATTAAAAGCTGTGACAGCCAGAGGGAACAATTAGGAGGGGAAAGAAAATGAAGAGCTCTTGAATACATTCAGTTTTGTAAACTCTGTCAGCTAAGTGTTCCCTTTAATTACATTTTTTTTTTTTTTTTTGAGACAGAGTCTTGCTCTGTTGCCCAGGCTGGAGTGCAGTGGTATGATCTCAGCTCACTACAACCCCCGCCAACCAGGTTCAAGCAATTCTCCTGCCTCAGCCTCTCGAGTAGCTGGGATTACAGGTGTGCACCACCACATCCAGCTAATTTTTGTGTTTTTAGTAGAGACCGGGTTTCATCTTGTTGGCCAGGCTGGTCTCGAACTCCTGACATTCAGTGATCCACCTGCCTCAGCCTCCCAAAGTGCTGGGATTACAGTCATGAGCCATCATCCCCAGATCCTTTAATTACTAGTAATTTTCATAATTGTGTATTAAGCCAATATGTCAATTAAAGTTTTGTCACACATTATTGTGCACATAGAATAATTCATTTTGCAATATTGTAGGGGAGGAAAGGCCAGGGGTATTGGGAATAGATGCATCCCCTTCACACATTCACATCTGACTTTTAAAACTGCTTTCCTTGAGCAGAACTTTATTTTAGCTGAATTGATCAGTAATCTTGACAGTGTTTTGGCTCTGAGAATTAGCTTCTGAAGCAGTATTTTTACCCACTGGCTGTTTGGAGTGGTGGTGAAATGGGGGACAGAACTGATTTGACAACTCAAGTTAATAAAGCCATCTGACAAGATCCATTATTAGGCTGGGTGTGGTGGCTCACACCTGTAATCCCAGCACTTTGGCATGCTGAGGCAGGCAGATCACCTGAGGTCAGGCGCTCGGGACCAGCCTGGCCAATGTGGTGAAATCTCATTAAAAAATTAACCAGGAGTGGTGGCGTGTGACAGTAATCCCAGCTACTTGGGAGGCTGAGGCATGAGAAGCACTTGAGCCTGAGAAGCAGAGGTTGCACTGAGCCCAGATTGCACCACTGCACTCCAGCCTGGGTGACAGAGCAACACTGTCTCAAAAAAGAAAAAAAAGGTTCATTATTAATATTTTATGAATGCAGCGCAGGTCTTGCTTAGAGTTGAACGAATCAAGGCCAAGACCCATTTTTTCATCACTTACTACCCTTCTCAAGCCTCAGTTTCCTCATGTAGTTACAGTGGGGTATCATGAAAGATAGCTGCCTAGTCCTACCTTTCAGGGTTGCCTGGGACCTGAATGAGATAGTGGCAGGGATTTTCTTAGGGTTCAAAATGCACCAAAAGTTATTATAGGCTTTGCTCTTCACTGGAAGTTATCATTAGCTTACAAACACCAAAAGATCTATCAGGCTTTTCGCGTACATGCCTAGAACCAGTATCGCCCAAGATTTACTAATCTGGCCAAGAAAATAGAAATTAAACAGCAATTACCACGGAAGGAAAATCAGATGAATGTAGTGGTGCTTTACCTGAATGTTAATGATGAATTAGGAGGTTCCGTTCCAAGACTGTGGCAGGGCGTGCTTTATTGGTTCATCAATAAGGCGCTCATGCTAATGGACTGGCATAAAACACCCTCTGAGGAATTAGCCCTGGCTTTCCCACAAGAGACCATAAACTCAACATAATTTACATGGCACAAAATATATTTTCTTTCAGTCTGTAAAACAGTAATGAAAAACACCAGGCGTGGTGGGAAAATGAGGATTTAATAGGTCATGGATGAGTATATCACCCCTTTCTTCATTAGGGTCAAAATTCCATATAATTGTCAGGCCTAGCATTCCCTAGAAGGAACAAATAAAATTAAAACACTGGTTTGCACAGGGCCTTCGAGATAAGGTTTATGTACACCATCCCAGTGTTTGCCGGCCTGTGGGTCAGAGGTTCACACCCCTCGCCTGCTGACCCAGCTCCTAAAGCAGGACATGGGCCCACCATGTTGCCATGTGTTCTTGCATCGTGGCCATTTCTTGGAAGCCACTGCCTAGTAGCTATTTGATGAGGGCTCCCAGACTCTACATCCTCCCCATGCTTCTATGGGCACGTGGCAATGCTGTCCCTGATGTGCTGATGTACCTCAGCACCTCCCCCTGCATGCTGTCCCACAGTATGGGGGAAGGTCCCCTACGCTGTTGAACCTGGTCGCTAGGATCCCAGTGCATCCTGCTGGTGTGCAGAGTCTTAGCAGCCTTCAGGAACTTCTTGGGCTTTACTATATCTCCTCTCTTCTCTGAGACTCAAGACCAATTCCTTAAACAAGGTTGGGCAACAACACTCATGATTGTCCTCATGTCTCCCTTCCTCCCTCTGCCCCTCTACAAACAAACAGATTAATAAATCCTATTTTCCTTCAGCCAATAAAATGAAAGCCACTTTGTATAACAATCTATGAACTCAATGTCTGCGTGAATTACCAGCCCATTACCAAACAGAGAGACAATAGCAAGTGTTGGCGAGGCTATAGAGAAATTGGGACTCTCCTACACTGCTGCAAATGTAAAATGGTGCAGCCACTTTGGAAAACAGGTTGGCAGTTTCCCAAAATATTCAACGTAGAGTTAATGTATGACCCAGCAATTCAGTTCCTGCATATGTACCCAAGAAAATTCAAAACATAACATCCACACTAAAACTTGCACAACATGTTTATAGCAGCATTATTCATAATAGCCAAAAAATGAAAGAACCCAAATTTCCATCAGTTGATGAACAGATAAATAAAACGGTGTATATGCATACAATGGAATATTATTAAGCTATAAAAAAGAATGATATGGCCGGGCGCAGTGGCTCACGCTTGTAATCCCAGCACTTTGGGAGGCCGAGGCAGGCGGATCACGAGGTCAGGAGATCGAGACCACGGTGAAACTCCGTCTCTACTAAAAATACAAAAAATTAGCCGGGCGTGGTGGCGGGCGCCTGTAGTCCCAGCTACTCGGAGAGGCTGAGGCAGGAGAATGGCATGAACCTGGGAGGCGGAGCTTGCAGTGAGCCGAGATCGTGCCACTGCACTCCAGCCTGGGTGACAGAGCGAGACTCCGTCTCAAAAAAAAAAAAAAAAAAAAAAAGAATGATATATGCTACGACATAGATGAAACTTAAACATATTATGCTAAGTTAAAGAAGCCAGGATTAAAGGCCACATATTGTGCATCCAACAATATTGAAGCCTCAAAAAGGCTGCTGTACTCTCAAATACTTCCCACCTACTTGCTGATGCCTGAAATTCCAATGTGGAGCTGGATTTTTGGCTAAGTAGTTTAATAGTTTGCCCTTACCTTCCACATTCAAGGGGCACTCTCTGGGACCAATCTTGTCTCTAAATGAAGACTAGTATAACACAACACATTCTCCCTTCAATAGGTGTCAGACTATAATGGTTTGCTGGTAGAGGTACAAAAATAAAAACAAAAACAAAAACAAATTCTGCATTTGACCTGAAATCAGAGGTTGTTCACTCTCCTTTTCTGAATTTAAATAGAAAGTTTGAAAGACATCAGACATGTTGCACCACTGCACTCCAGCCTGGGCAATAGAGTGAGACTCTGTCTCAAAAAAAATTTTTTTAAATAAATGTTTAAAATAAAAGATACCAGATATGCATATGGCATGTAGTAGAAAATTCAGTGGAACTTGTAAGTGCGATGTAGTCATTTAATTGTTCAATACTTTGACAGAAGCCTCTATGTACAAGAGACAGGGCTCAGAGTCACCTGGGAAAAGGCATTATTGATAAGAAAAAAATGGATTTTGGAGCTGAAATGCCTAGATTTGAAGTCCACTTCTACACATGACTTTCAGCAAGTTATAGAAGCTTTATGTGTGATTTCTTCACTTGTCAAATGGGGATACAATAGTACCTACCTCATAGTATAATTGTAGAAGTTAAGTGAATTAATGTATGAAAAGCTTTGTTTTTTTCTTTTTTAATAGAGATGAAGTCTCACTGTGTTGCCCAGGCTGGTCTCGAACTCTTGAGCTCAAGTGATCCTCTCGCATTGGCCTTCCAAAGTCCTAGGATTACAGGCATGAGCCACTACCCCCAGCCTGCAAGCAAAGCTTTTAGAACATTGCCTAGCATATGTTAAGCATTAGTTGTTGTTGTTTTTTCTTTTCTTTTCTTTTGAGACAGGGTCTCGCTCTGTCACCTAAAATGGAGTGCAGTGGGGCCATCACGGCTCACCGAAGCCGCGACCTCCTAGGCCCAAGTGATCCTCCCACCTCAGCCTCCAAGTAGCTGGGGCGGCAGTTGTATGCCACCACACTTGGCTAATTTTTCTTTATTTTTTGTGCAGATGGGGTCTCACTAGTTTGTCCAGGCTGGTCTTGAACTCCTGAGCTCAAGAGACCTTCCTGCCTCAGCATCCCAAAGTGCTGGGATTACAGCTGTGAGCTACCATGCCTGGCCAGTTGTTGTTTCTGAGGATGGTGATGGAACTGCCCTGAAGTTAGCTGCATCCTTTCCATGGAAGCCTGTTGGGAAAATCTAAGAGGCCTAAAGTTGAAGTGAACAGGTGAGCTCTCTTCACCCACTACACTCCTTCTACTTTCCCCAAAGCCTGTGTTAGGCAGGCCCCAACCCAGTCAGAGGCAGGTGGATCTTGGAGTGTGGCATGTTCTGAGCCACTCAGAGCTTTTTTGATAGGTTCCAAAAAAAAGATTTAGAAAGGGTGGCCCCAGAGCCTGGTTGTCTCTTCTCCAGTCCCAAGATAAATACTTTGCCTCCAATTATCCCCCACATCATGACAAGCATAAGGAGAATTGCAAGGAACATTATGGACTCTACTCTTATGCCCTTCTTTATAAACAGAAGAACCAAATCTTGGCACTGTTTTTAGTGCTTTTGGCCAGTATGACAGAACAGGACACTAAGTGGTGATCAAAATAACCCTTCCCACCCCGGCCCTATCACCCTATATCATGTTGCTAATTTCTGCGCTTTGAAGAAAATCTTCTTCATTGGAGAAATGAAGCTCTGTTGCTCATATACTTGTTTGCTGGAATGTGGACTTGTTTGCATTGTAAATAAGGGTTCCATTTCTGGAATAAATGAATGGTACCCCAGTGCTCAGCACTGTGCCCATGCTGTTGATGGGCCTTTGCCAATGATCACCTCTCAGCCTCCAGTCCTCCCTCTTGGAATTTGTATCCAGGCTTTCCCTCTGAGCCCCTGCTTCTGGAGCCCCTGAACAGTGAGGGGCAGATCAGAGGACCTCCCTATCTCCCCAACATCATCTACTTGTACCTAGAATTGACTCTTCCCCTACGCTAAGACATTCATCACTTTTTTAGAAATTTGGGTCTGGGACTCAGAGACTCTGGTTCCTAAGTCGAAGTCAGTGCTTCAAATGAGAGAGTGGAGTGGTCTGGTCTCATGTATGATCAAAGCAGAGGAGCCTGTATGCAACTGAAGAGAAGAATAAAACTAACTGCAGAGAGGATGTGAGGAGATGAGAGGAGAAGAGGGAAGTAGGGAGAGAGCGAGAGAGTCAGGGCAAGTGAACTTGCTGATTTGAATGTGCTGGTTTTTCAGTTTTTTTACCTAGTCCCTGGAGACCTGGCTGTACTTCCAGACTTGGCTATTTCTTTCAATTCACATTAGTTTGGTTGGTTTCTATTTCTTGCAAACAAATAATGTCTAATGACAAAATCCTACCACATAGGAGCCATCCTCAAAATCTTTGCTGACTTGAATGAATTTTCTTTTTTCTTCTCTTTTCTTTTTTTTGGAGACAGGGTCTTGCTCAATCGCCCAGGCTGGAGGGCAGTGGCACAATCACAGTGGCTCACTGTAGCCTCAACCTCCTGGGCTGAAGTGATCCTCCCACCTCAGCCTCCTGAGTAGCTGGGACTATAGGTGCACACCACCACATCTGGCTAATTTTTTTATTTTTTTATGTAGAGACAGGATCTCACTACATTGCCCAGGCTAGTTTCAAACTCCCGGGCTCAAGTGATCCTCCTGCTTTGGCCTCCCAAAGTGTTGGGATTACAGGCATGAGCCACCACGCCCGGCCACATACTTCATTCGTTCATTTGTTAATTTAACAAGTACTTATTGAGCTGGTCTCTAGGCTAAAAGGTAAAGGCACACAGATATGCAAAAACTAGACACTGTCCTGCCCTTGTGGAATTCTAGCAGGAAAGACAGCTATTAATCAAATAAAGACAAGAAGAGACATAATGAATTTAACTTTGTAGCACATGCTGCCTACTGTGTACCAGGAATGGTGTTGGGCTAAACAAAGACATCTAAGCCATAATTGAGATGATGGACAGCATGGTCTGCTCAGAATAGGCAATACTCATAATATTGTTTATTGAAGAGCTGATATATACTTTATCTGATTTTACCTTCAAAATGATTCCATGAGATTGGTCTTAGAATATGCCCATTTTATAGGCAAGTTAGTAAAATTAGGCCTCGCCAGGGTTAAGTGACTTATCCAAAGTAAACGAGGCCTGCCGGGGGTGGTGGCTCATGCCTGTAATCCCAGCACTTTGGGAGGCCGTGGCGGGTGGATCGCTTGAGCCAGGAGTTTGAGACGAGCCTGGACAACATGATGAAACCCCATCTCTACTAAAAATAACAAAAATTAACTAGGCATGGTGTGGGAAGTTGAGGCTGCAGTGAGCTGTGATGGCGCCACTTCACTCAGTCTGGGTGACAGAGCAAGACTGTCACCAAAAAAAAAAGAAAAAGAAAAAGAAAGAAAGCGAGGTTGGACAGAGGCAGAGCCAGAATTGAAAAGCAGTCTTCTGTCTCCAAAGCCCAGGGTTTTTCATTTTCCTCCTCCACAGAATGTTGCCTCTTCCATGAGACAGTAAGTGTGGAAGAATGATACACATCGTACAACCCTGCAGAAATGAGGCAGAAGGCATCCAGGCAGGACTGGGCTGTGCTATTTTTAGGATAATCTCTGCCAAAACAATGCAAGCAGCAAAGGAAAGAGGCATTTAATCAGCTCTCTCTGCTGAAGCTGCTACAGTGTGGGTCTCAGTGGGTCTATCTGTAGTGCTGTATAAATGCCCGGGGTCTCGCAGGGAGACAGGGTGGATGGCTGAAGTTTGTGAGGTCTGCGGTCTCATACCCAAATTGCCCAGACAGCCAGGGTCTGGTGCCCGAGTTTTATATTCAGGCACTGCAGTGAAAAGATAAACAGCCTGGTCACAGAGCTTCCCAGAGGCTCAGACCAGACTCTATCAAGCTTATCACAGCTCACGATTACGTGAAAAGACTGGGCTAAACCATACACTCCTGACGGAATCTCATTTTCCTCCCCTATCATCTCACATTACGGACAGAAAGGATAGAAATAACCTTCTCAGAGCTGTGAAGACGAATGTCAGTAAAACCCCCAGAACTCCCTCAGTGCTTTGGAAGCAGTAACACTGTCTTCAGACAAATCTTTCCCCGGAAGAAGACAAGATCGTGAACTAGCTGGGGTTTTCATTTGGCTTTGCAAGACCAAGCCCAGCAAGGAGCAAGGGGAAGAGCTGCCAGGGCTTTAGCAGCCCGAAATATCTCCACACCCACTGCTGGTGCCTGAAATTCCACAAGGAGACTTGCATTCCTGGCTCAAGATGTTGCCTTTCATGATGCTATTTCTGGACTTTGCCTGGGTTCACACCTGAAAGCACACATTGAAAGAAATTCTGAGCATTCTGCGGTTGTGTTTCTCAAAGCCCGGTCTGAGAAGCCACCTGCATCAGCAGCGACTTTATCAGAATAAACATCTAGATGACTGGACCCCACTCCAGGCTGGAAGAATCTATACTTCAGGGAGTCAAGCTTCAGGAAACTTCGTTTTAAACAGGCACTCCTGTTAATTCTTAAGGACAATAAAGCTCGAAAACCATGGTTCTATACTATATGTTTTCCTATCAGTATGCCTGAATATATTGCAAATAAATAACTGGTTCTAACATCTTGTCCCTCTAGATCAAGTGTTCTCAACCTCAATGCTATCAACATTTTAAGCCCAGTAATTCTTTGTGTAGGGGAAAAGAGATTTTTCTGTGCATTATAAGATGTTTAGCACCATCCCACTAGATATCAGTAGTAACACCAAAAGTAATCAGTAGTAATTTTTGGTCATGACAACCAAAAATAGCTCCAAGCATTGATAAATGGTCCCTGGGGAACAGAAAATCCCCTCCCCTGGGGAGTAAGAAATATGCTTTAGGTAAACAGCTCCTACCCTAACCACACATTAGAAACCCTCAAGGGTCTTTTAAAAACTTGGATCATTGGGGTCCTGCCCCAGGAAACTTATTTTACAAATCTAGACATCTATATTTGTAAAAGTTTCCTGGGTAATTCTAATCTGCCAGAGTTGAGAACCACTGCCCTAGGTGGATGCTTGAAGGCAAGGGTCCATGTATGTGTCTGTGATTTCATGGAATGTACAAACACCCAAGGCACAAGATGGGATTACTTGAGCACCTGTGTACCATCAGGACCCAGCTAGGACAATATAAGCTACCACTTCTGAAGCTAGCAAATAGACAATGTCAGACAAATAAATTATAAATTCCCTCCCACCCTACCCCAGATATAACCTAAGCTGGTCAAATTCTAGTTAAGACTAGACCTTTTCTTGATGGCTGGGGGAATAGATTATTTTCTTTCCACTAGATGATACCATACGGAGATGTGATAGCTGAAAAAGCTGATATCATTTTGCCACCATCAAGGAAGTCAGCCAAAAAATGAAAAGGACACTCCAAGGAGGGCAGCACCAAGAGAATCACAGAGAAACAGAGCTGCAGGCTTGGTGAAATTGTGCCTGAATTCCAATCTGTCACAGGCCTCTCTTCATTTGCAAAATAAAACACCTTTATTTTTTAAGTAAGTAATTTTGATCTGGGGTTTCCCGTACTTGCAACCAAAAGCATCCTCACTGATGTATTGCTCTAAGCTAATATCCTCTTGTAACTGTGTTATATTGCTAAGAGTCTTGCTACTCAAAGTGTAGTCCTGGGGCCAGCAGCCTCAAAATCACCTAGTAGCAGTTTAAAATGAAGAATCGCAGGCTCCTCTCCAGATCTACCGAATCAGAAGCTGCATTGTAACAAGATTTTCGAGGACTGGTACAAACATCAAAATTTTAGAAGTACCTGCTTAGATAATGGATCTCTCAAGCACAGGGCTAGCTGATAGGCAGACAATGATAAGCAAAAGCCAGACATAGTTATTGGCTTCCATAATTTGATTAGATGCCCTGTTGTATACTCAGTAACACCTCAGTTTCATCCATCCATTCGTTCTTTCATTCATCCTATAAAGATATATTTAGCACTACATTTATAAATTTAACAAAATTTAAAATATCTAAAAGTGAGCAAAAAAAGAGAGAGGGGAATAGTCCCTACTCTTAAAAAGCACACTGTCTATTTGAGGAGACAGTCATTACTTTTTCACATAAATAAATGTTAAGTGCCAATTATGTAAGTACTACACTGGAGAGGTACATGCGGCCTGATCAGAGTGGTCAGGCACAGTTGCCCCAGGAAGACCAGAAGGGTGTGTTGGAAGGATGGGGATGGTAAAGAGGAAAGTACCCAAGTCAGAAGGAGAGGATGATGTGTAAGCCTCTCCATGGAGAAAGGAGCAGGATTAACCCAGTGAGCTGCCACAAGAACAGACAGCATGGGGTGCAGAGAGCTGGGCATGGAACTTCATGATGAGCTTAAAGGGGTGGCTAAGGGTCAGGCTGTGTAACACATTACAACCCAAGTTAGAGTTATTTTTTTCCCTTGAACCTCAAACTAATAGAAAGCAAGTGATGCATTAAATACAATGCTTGCTGGCATGGCCCAGCTCGTCGCTTGATGGTGAGACACAACCTGAGCTGGGCTCCCAATGCCTTTTGTTCTTATCTCCCCTACTCCCTGTGCCCTGCTTCCCTCATAACCTAGCAGAGTAGATCAGCTTTGCTTAGCATGTCCACAGCCCACTTGTTTTTGGAGGTGGTAGGCAGAATGGAGCAGTGGAATAAGGCTGACTTGGCAGGTACCTTCTTTGCTATGAGTGCCACGATGGCAGGAATTACATGTAACATCGTCATCACTCTGCACTCAGCACTCCGCAGCATTCCCTGGCCCAGAGAAGGATGTGAAAAATATGTGTTGGATGAATAGCCTAGCCTAGGTTCTTTAACTTTAGTGAGGCTCAGCTTCCTCATCTGTAGAATAGCGTAAGGACAGTACCTGCTTCCCGGGGTGGCATTAGCACGTGACTGTGTAGCACATGCCCCATGTGTCCCCCATTCCATACAGGCACACATACCCAAAAGGGACCCCAAAGGAAAGACAGTAGGAGCAGCTTGGTTCCTACTACCAGCCTCTGCAATCTAAAACAGAGGGTCTATCAAATATCCAATAAGTCCTGAAAAATCCAGATGATTTTGTGAACGGATGAAGAGATGTCTTCATTTACTAATTCTCATACTTCTAATGTCCAGCTGGTCCAGGGGACCAGCTACTTCATTTACTATCTCATAGCTTCTAATACAGCCCAAACTCATCCTGTTAATTACTGCTCCTCCAAGTGACATGATATACATATATATATATATATATATATAAATTTTTTTTTGAGATAGAATCTTGCTCTGTTGCCCAGGCTAGAGTGCATTGGGGTAAACTCAGCTCACTGCAACCTCTGCCTCCCAGGTTCAAGCCATTCTGGTGCCTCAGCCTCCCGAGTAGCTGGGATTACAGGTGCCCACCAGCATGCCCAGCTAATTTTTGTATTTTTAGAAGAGACAGGATTTCATCATTTTGGCCAGGCTGGTCTCGAACTCCTGAACTCAGGAGATCTGCCCTCCTTGGCCTCCCAAAATACTGGGATTAAAGGTGTGTGCCACCATGCCCGGCCTATGTTATATATTTTTTAAAGTTAATGCTTTTGTTATTCTAGTGGCTCAATCACTACCTTTTAATAAAGTCACCTTTGTACCTCGAGATCTTCTGGTTTGAGAGCTTTGAGACAGGACTTTGACATGGCCAGAACTTCCATCTTATGTGTCTTTGTATTGATCCATGCATTAGGAGCCTATGAGCCTTGAAAAGCCCCACGTTTGGTCACAGAATAAACATAGGTTGGCCAAGCAACACATTCCCTAATCTTTCTCCTCCCCACCCATGGACTCTGTCATATGACCTTGGATAAATTACTTAACCTGTCCATATCTCAGTTTCCTCAACAGGAAAACAAGGATCACAAGAGTCATGGTGGAGTGGTGAAGAGCTAAGTGACTTGCAGTGTGCCTGAGACAGTCCAAGACCGTGACTATTTTCCCGGTGTCATTATCAAATTGCCCCAATCTAGAGGATAAATTATATAGTTATCTTATTAGGAGCATACATTTTACAGTTGAGCAAAGGTTTGATTTGAATGACAATTTAGTCCCTTAGTGTCATTACTTGACCTCTCTGTACCTCAGTTTACTTGGACAATGGCAATAATCATATGTTATTTTCTTCTAAGGGTTATTATAAGAATAAAGAAAATAATACAGGTAAGAGCACAATGAACTCTAGCTGCTATTACCCTCAGCCTCCACGTGGGAGGTTCTATTTGTCAGGACTGTCAGTTTCAGTTGTGAGAAATATACCTCAAAGTAACATATGCGGCAAAGAAAATTTGTTGGCACATAAAACAGATGTCCAGGGTTTTGCTAGCTTCTGGCTGCTAGGGTCAGGTGCTTGAATTATGTCATCCCTAACCTGTGTTCTTGTTTCATCTTTCAGTTCTTTTTCCCTCCATGCTGGCAATATTCACCAAAAGTCTGTCCAGGGTGAAAAAGTTAGGCACTCCTAAGCTGCCTAACTCCAGCTCCTGAAAGCTCCAGACTTAACATAATCCTGACAGTTCCTGATACATAAAGAGATACTTTATTTTCTAGAGTCCATGTCACTCCTTGGAAAAAAAAAGCTCTGAGTGGCCCCAGTGGGTCATGGACCCACTTATCCCCATGTCCACGGAGATGGGGCATGTTGATTACCCAGCCTGAGTCACACCGCACCCCACAGCAAAGGAAGCAGGTGCTCTTGATTACATTCTACAGTGTTGGGGAGAGAAGGTTCCCTAGAAGGAAGAAAGGATCGATTTTTAAAAACTAACAGATGACTACCATATCTATCCTTGACAAATGATTGTTAAGATGCATTCAAACCCTAATGCTCCTATGTTGAGAAAGTGGTCTCTGGTAGACATGTAAAGTTTATTTTGGCCAGGCACAGTGGCTCACGCTTGTAATCCTAACACTTTGTGAGACTGACACAGGAAGATCACTTAAGCCCAGGAGTTCGAGACCAGCCTGGGCAACATCTCTACATTTTAAAAGATCAATTCTATAAAGAACCAGGAAGAAGAAAATGAAGGATAATAAAAGAAAACTAATTCCTTTTTCAAAATGGTAGAAAGGTATGAGAGGTAACCCACGGCTGAGAATGTATCTTCACAATGTGCTGCCAGAGCAGCTTATTCTCCATTTATCCAACACATTCATTGTCCTTTGCTCTTCACCATGCCCGGTGACTCAAGGCTAGCCTCTTAGGAGGGCCTAACTTGGCTTCCACTGGGTTGAGATTAGGAGGAAGAAAACAAGGCTAGGTGCTTCCCCTCTGTCCTCAGCCCTCCATCCTCGCCATGGTCCTGTCAGCCCCAAGCTTTCTCCAGGCTCTGGAAACATGTTCCCAGCCTTTTTGCCTTTGTGTCTATGGGTGGTAACAGCTTCCCAGTTTGCTGGCCCTTGGGTACCTTATCATGCCCTGATGGTTCCTTAACCCTGCTCACTTCTCTCCACAAATGTTAAACTCCATTTGACTCTCCTTTTTTAAAAAATCTTGAGTGTTCCCATAAAAAAGTGGGCAAAGGACATGAATAGACATTTCTCAAAAGAAGATCTACAAATGGACAACAAACGTGAAAAAATGCTCAACATCATTAATCATCAGAGAAATGGAAATTAAAACCACAGTGACATACCACCTCACTCCTGCAAGAGTGGCCATAATTTAAAAGTCAAAAACCAGCCGGGCATGGTGGCTCACGCCTGTAATCCCAACACTTTGGGAGGCTGAGGTGTGTGGATCACGAGGTCAGGAGTTCCAGAGCAGCCTGGCCAACATGGTGAAACCCCATCTCTACTAAAAATACAAAAATTAGCTAGGGTGGTGGTGCACGTGTGTAATCCCAGCTACTGGGGAGGCTAAGGCAGGAGAATGGCTTGAACCCAGGAGGCGGAGGTTGCAGTGAGCTGAGATTGTGCCACTGCACTCCAGCCTGGGTGACAGAGCAAGACTCCGTCTCAAAAAAAAGTCAAAAAACAATAGATGTTGGTGTGGATGTGGTAAAAAGGGAAGGCTTTATCATTGCTGGTGGGAACACAAATTAGTACAACCTCTATGGAAAACAGTATGGAGATTCCTCAAAGAACTAAAAGTAGATCTATCATTCGATCCAACAATCCCACTACTAGGTATCTACTCAAATGAAAAAGATATTATTATATTTAAAAAGACACATGCACACACATGTTTATAGCAGCACAATCCACAAGTGCAAAGATAAAAAATCAACCTAAGTGTCCATCAACCAATGAGTGAATAAAGAAAATGTGGGCTGACCATGGTGCCTCACACCTGTAATCCCAGCACTTTGGGAGGCTGAGGTGAGTGGATCACTCGAAGCCAGGAGTTTGAGACCAGCCAGGCCAACATGGTAAAACCCCATCTCTACAAAAAATAAAAAATTATCTGGACATGGTGGTGAGTGCCTGTAGTCCCAGCTACTTGGGAGGATGAGGCTGGAGGATCGCTTGAACCTGGGAGGTGGAGGTTGCAGTGAGCCGAGATCATGCCACTGTACTCTAGCCTGGGAGACAGAGCGAGACTCTGTCTCGAAAAGAAAAGATAAGAAAAGAAAAGAAAAAAGAAAAGAAAAGAAAAGGAAAGGAAAGAGGGCAGGGGAGGGCAGGGGAGGGAATGGGAGGGGAGAACAGGGAAGGGAAAGGAAGGGAAGGGAAGGGAAGGGAAGGGAAGGGAAGGGAAGGGAAGGGAAGGGAAGGGAAGACACACCGTGGAATACTACTCAGCCATAAAAAGGAATGAAACAATGTCATTTGCAGCAACTTGGATGGAGCTGGAAGCCATTATTCTAAGTGAAGTAACTCAGGAATGGAAAACCAAATACTGTATGTTCTCACTTATAAGTGGGAGCTAAGCTACCAGGCTGCAAAGGCATAAGACTGATGTAATGGACTGTGGTGGGGAGAGTGGGAGGTGAGTGAGGGATAAAAGACTACATATTGAGTACAGTGTACACTGCTTGGGTGACGAGTGCACTAAAATCTCAGAATTCACCACTGTAGAATTCGTCCATGTAACCAAAAACCATTATAACCCCTAAGCTATTGAAATTTTTTAAAAAATCCTGAGTGTGCCATCTGTTTATAGCCAAGACTTTGACCCATTAGTTAGAACTAATGTAATTTATTAGAATTTGAATTAATGTAATTACAGTTACATTAGAAAACTAATGCTTTGCTTATATTAGTTTTCTCTTCCTCCCTGTATGTACAAATAATACATATTCATATAGAAAAAATATGAAAATACAAAAAAAGCAGAATCTTACCACCTAGATGTGATGATTACTCACATTTTGGGAAATAACTTTCCATATCATATTATTTGTGTGTAAATACATATACACAGGTTTTTTTTTAATAGCAAAAGTGGAATAATTATTAGATTTTTATCTTTTTTTTTTTTTTTGAGACTGAATCTCGCTCTGTCGCCCAGGCTGGAGTGCAGTGGCATGACCTTGGCTCACTGCAACCTCTGTCTCCCGGGTTCAAGCAATTCTCCTGCCTTAGCCTCCCAAGTAGCTGAGGTTACAGGTGCCTGCCACCACACCTGGCTAATTTTTGTATTTCTGGTAAAGACAGGGTTTCATTATTTTGGCCAGGCTGGTCTCGAACTACTGACCTCAGGTGATCCACCCGCCTCAGCCTCCCAAAGTGCTGGGATTACAGGTGTGAGCCACTGCGCCTGGCCAATTATTAGATTTTTAAATGGAAAGTTCTCAAAAATAAAAAGTGTGTAAAAACGGTCTACTTTCATGTTAAACAGGTAATAGAAAGTTAATGTTTTTAGATTAAACTTTAATCACACAAAAATTAACTTTATGTTTGTAGAACGTTATTATTAGTTATTTGCTTTTTTCAAAACAATTAAAAAATAATTACTTTTAAAGTTTTCATTTGTAAAAAAAACTCTGAAATTTTACTCAGGCCAGGAAAAATAAATGTGAGGCATATTTTTGGATTTGACTAGTTTTCAGTGATTTTCTTTAACTGTCATAATAGTGGGGAAAAAGAAAATTGAAATAAGATGGAACACGTTCTAATTTCTATTTCCATCTGTTTATTTAGCTTTAAATGAGAATACAACATTTTTCCTAGGCACTTCACTTTTTAAAACTTTAAAAAGTTGCCAATACTGATTAGTATTTTAAAAAACACAAAAGTTATATATTGTACAATCTGAATGAAATGCTGATTCAGCAATGCTTTTTAAACAAAGCAGAAGGATTTGGGAACCTGTCTCCTACCAAGAATTATCTTGTAACTAGACTCCCTTGCATGGCTGAAACCAATCACAAATGCTATTCTCACCAGTTGGTACTTCCAAAAATGCAATAAATCTGAAGGCCACTTTAGAACCTGATATGGTGTCCTTTGAAATAAATATGACTGCCTTTATTGGCCCAAGTTATTCAGAGTGATCTAGGATAACAAAGTGTTTATCCACCAAAACAACTGGCAACATTCACTCATGCAAACCTTATGAGCTGTTCAGACTCCATGTAATCATTTATGTGATCTGCTGTCTTCACTTTCTCCTTTCAAATGATATTCATTGCTCCTCTCTCATAGCTTCTAATATTGCTTAGAGAAGACAGGGAAAATATAGATTTTTTTTTCATTGTTAATAAACAATCCCCAGCCCCATTAATTCAGTTTTCCAATCCATTGATTTTACAGTAATTCTTAAGGGATTTCTTCTGGCGTGCGTCATTTCTCTGACTCACCCACCACTCCCTCGTGGCTCTGAAAAAGTCTCGGCCTGGATGTAAACCTTACTTCTTTGGCATGGCCTTCCTCAGTTGCAAAGAGAACTGCTAGGTCAGCCAGACATCTGACTCTTTCACCTATGCAGTTCTCGTAAATGTTGTCTAGAGTCATGATCTCCACGTTTTCCCAGAACTTTATGATTATTAGAGCTTTTGAAAGCATGCTTAAAAAGATGAAAAGACACTCAATGAGTTAGCAATGATTGCAATACACTGTCTACTCCAGTCAGTCTAACATCTGGTGGGGTCCATGAAGGTGTACACAATAATCACTCTATTTTCTCAGCCTCAGTGCAACCTCCTTTGCTTCCAGGACTTGGCTCTCAGAAACCTCACATTCTGCATACATCCCAGTAGACAATCTTTGGCATTATGGTAGCTTCTACCACTCGTTAGTACCAAATTGTACACCACACACACCACATCCAGCTAATCCTCAGCTCAGCATTCCGACAGATACTCTGCGTTCTCAGTTGATGCAAAATAAATTGTACCCAGTGGGCAAAACCTAGGCCCTAACTGAGAAGTGCTTGGGGAACACCAGTGTGCTATATCACGCTCACTGACAACCACGGGTCTAGAGTTTGATGTTACCAAGACTGATTTTCACTGTCTTTATTCCAAAAAAGAGGCCCAAATCTTCCTCCAGGATTGTGGTGTTAGAAACTGTACTTACAGGCTGGGCACGGTGGCTCACGCTTGTAATCCCAGCACTTTGGGAGGCCGAGGTGGGCGGATCACAAGGTCAGGGGATCAAGACCACGGTGAAACCCCGTCTCTACTAAAAATACAAAAAAAAAATTTAGCCGGGCGTGGTGGCGGGCGCCTGTAGTCCCAGCTACTCGGGAGGCTGAGGCAGGAGAATGGCGTGAACCCAGGAGGCGGAGCTTGCAGTGAGCTGAGATTACCCCAGTGCACTCCCGCCTGGGCGACAGAGCGAGACTCCGTCTCAAAAAAGAAACTGTACTTACACTCAGGCTAAAGATAACCCAGCTCCAGCCACAGTGACCTTGTTTTGGCTCCTGAACTTGCAGGATTGCAGTCTCGGCTCAATCTCTTCCCTCTGCTTGGATACGCTGCCCAGAGATCTTCATACAGTTGGTTCCTTGTTATTGTTCAGGTGTCAGCTTGAATACGAGCTTCTTATAGAGGCCTTTCCCAACTATTGAAAGTAGGTCACCCACTTCTATTTGTTCTCTATCATATTACCTCACTTTGTGTATTCGTGTGTGATTAACATCTGAAATTACTGTATTTTCTTATTGTCAATGTGAGTTTCACAGGCCAATAATGTGTGCAGTCTCTCAGGACACTGTGCCTACTTAGAAGCACTCCCCACTTGGTTTAAGGGTTTGCTCTTCTCATCTTAAAATTATTAATTTTGTTTTTGAGACAGGGTCTTACTCTGTTGCCCAGGCTGGAGTGCACTGGCGCGATCTCAGCTCACTGCAGCCTCTGCCTCCCAAGCTCAAGCAATCCTCCTACCTCAGCCTGAATAGCTGGGACTACAGGTGTGTACCACCACCCCCAGTTAATTTTTGTATTTTTGTAGACATGAAGTTTTGCTATGTTGTCCAGACTGGTCTCAAACTCCTGGTCTCAAGCGATCTACCCACCTTGGCCTCCCAAAGTCCTGGGATTAAAAGCGTGAACCACTGTTCCCAGCCAATAATATTTTTTAAACAAGGGACTTCATTTGCATTTTGCATCACAAATTAGGTACCATTTCTGCTTATTGTTTATTGCCTTTCTCTTTGGTATTAGAAATTAAGTTCCAGAAGAGGAGGGATCTGACGTTTTGGCTCAATAATTGTGTTGCCAGCACGTAGCGCACTACAGGGAACACTGTAGTTGCTCAGTAAGTATTTGTTAAGTTCAACGGAATTGTCATATGACCCAGCAATTTCACTCATAGGTATATACCCAAAATAATTGGAAACAGGTGGTCAAAACCATACCTGCACACAAATGTTATACCAGCACTATTCACAATAGCCAAAAGGTAGAAACCACTTAAATGTCCATCAACAAATGAGTGGATAGACAAATTGTGTTATGTTCATACAATGGATATAATGGATAATGGCAATTTTTTTATTATTCAGCCATGAAAGAAAATTGTAGGAGAGGAGAGATTTTATTTCTAATCCATTGCTAGGTTCTTTTATTGCTGAGGCACTTGCAATAAAAGACAGCTTAGGCTGGGCACGGTGGCTCACATCTTAATCCCAGCACTTTGGGAGGCTGAGGCAGGAAGATCGCCTAAGGCCAGGAGTTCATTACTGGCCTGGTCAACATAGTGAGATGCCATCTCTACAAAAAATAAAAAGAAAGATTTGCCAGGCATAGTGGTGCTGCCTGTAATCCCAGCTCCTCAGGAGGCTGAGGTGGGAGGACTGCTTGAGCCCAGGAATTTGAGGTTATAGTGAGCTAAGATCACACCACTGTACTCCAGCCTGGGTGACAGAGGCGGACCTTGTCTCAAAAAAAGAGAAAAAACAGCTTAACAAGACAATAGTATACAAATTTTATGTGGTATGGAAGATTTTTTAAATGAAAAACCAAAAAAACAGGGAAACCTATGCATTCTTGTGCTTAGGTTTGATGACAAATGGATAGTCAGGTAGCAGTACCATTGGACAAAAGGGGTGTAAACTGATAGTAATCAACTAGGGAGAATTTAGCAAGGCCTGTTTGTTCAGGTTCTTCTCTGAGTTCCTGTGTCCTTAGAGACAGGGCATTTTTCTCTGAGTATAGTGTGGCCATCTCTGGAATGATGGCCTTATGCCCTACTTCAGGAGAAGATAAAAAAAATTCTCTTATAGTCTACTTCAAAGGAGAAGGGTGGGAAGAAGGTCAGAGAGAACTTCCTGCTTCTGCAGTGTTCTCAAATGCCAAGGTGCCATATTTTAGGGTAGTGGGTCCTGAACACCATCAGAATGAAGTACTGATACTGATAACATGCGATGGCCTGGCTGAACCTCAAAAACATTACGCTAAGTGAAAGAAGCCAGACACAAAAGATCACATCTTCCATGATTTTATTTACATGAAGTGTGCAGCATAGGTAAATCTAAAGAAGCAGAAAGCAGACTGGAAGTCACCCAGAGGCTGGAGCGGGGTTGGGGAGTAACTGCCAAATGGGTATGGGGTTTTATTTTGGAGTGATGAAAATGTTTCAGAACTGAACACAGTGGTTGCACAATATTATAAATGCACCAAATGCCACTGACTTGTTCATTTTGAAATGGTTAATTTATGTTACGCAAGTTTCATCTCAATTTAAATAAAAGAAAGTGAAAATAAATAAATATTTGTTGAACTACATATTGATAGGACTTGTTTCAGAACTCTTTGCCATGACTAAATCTAAAGTATTCTTAACCCAGCCTAGGGCTTCAACAACTTCCATCCACAGCTTTGAATCTGCAGGAAGATAAGAACACATTCAAGCCTGGCGCAGTGGCTCACGCCTGTAATCCCAGGACTTTGGGAGGCCAAGGTGGGTGGATCAAGTTGAGGTCAGGATTTTGAGAACAGCCTGGCCAACATGGTGAAACACTGTCCCTATTTTAAAAATACTAAAATTAGCTGGGTGTGGTGGCACATGCCTGTAATCGCAGCTACTCAGGTGGCTGAGGTAGGAGAATCACTTGAACCCAGGAAGTGGAGGCTGCAGGGAGCCAAGATCATGCCACTGCACTGTAGACTGGGTGACAGAATAAGACTCTGTCTCAAAAAAAAAAAAAAAAAAAAAAAAAAATCTCACACTATTTTAAAGATTTGCTTTCATCAAGATGACACAAGACATCATTATCATCCTCATGACAATGCTATTTCTATTAGTTTTTTGTCTTATGCAATTATTTGAAAACTTTCTTTGGTAGGAGCTGAGTGTGGTGGTACATGGCTGTAGTCTCAGCTACTCGGAAGGCTGAGGCAGACATATTTCTTGAGCCCTCGAGGCCAGACCACATATGCAGCAAGACCCCAGCTCGAGAAAATTAGAAAAAAAAGTATTTGGTAATTTTTGAAGATGTAAATGTAATTATAAAGAATTATACAGAGAGATCTCGTGTTCCCTTCACCCTGTTTCCCCCAATGCTAACAACTTGCAACACTATAGAATATTATGGCAACAAAGAAATTGACATAAATACAATCTGTCTACCTCATTTGGATTTCACTGCCTTACATGTGCTCATTTACGTGTGTGTGTGTGTGTGTGTGTGTGTGTCCTGTTTCTATACTGAAGTGTAACAATAGCTCCTTTCAGTATTGTAGTCTGTTGACTAGTAAGAAATTTCAGAGAGCTGGTGGCACCACCACATTAACCACAAGTAAGTGACCCAGAGCAAATTTAAAAGAAAGAAATATTTCTAAAGTCTTGCAAGGGACTTGGCAGTCCGGAACCTGTTAGTTCAATCCTGCCTTTGACATTCCCTTGACCCTTTCAGTGCCGCAATTGTTAAAAGGGCTGGCATGCATTTTGTTTAATTCAACAGATGGAGGGATGTGATACAGTAAGAATTTCTTCTGTCATCTGAGAAATTGGGAAATTTGAAAGTGTAAACATAGAGTGGTAGCATTAAAAAGACAGGTGCCAATAAGGTAGTTTTACTTATGAAGAATACTTGCTAGTTATGCCTGCTAATAGATTTAACTTGGAACTGAAACCTCAGGTGAGTGAACAGATTTACGGACATTTCCTAGTTTTTACCTCAGCGTGCATCCTGTATGTTAGTTGAATTCATTTGAAGGTTCTAGTGAATGATCCTTTCTGAAGTGCACTGGTTGAAGGATTAGAAATCCCATTTTGCCTACCTGGCTTCCACGCCACCTTCCTGTGTTAGTAGCATGCGGATTTTTCTTTGAGGGGCCACCCTCTCCTAGTTTAGCTGTCTTGGTGATGCTATCCACAAACTCCACCAACCCCTGCCCCACACTCAGGGCTCACAGGATGGGCACATGACTCAATGGAATACACATTCCATTCTTCCACATGTAATCATTGGTTCAGAAAATGCACATATCCAAAATTGGTCAAGAGATGTAATTCCTGATCTTTTGCTAGAATAACAAAAAACCTCTTTCCATTGGACTTGCAAGTGTTAATACATAGGCATGGAGCATCTGAACACCAGCAATGAGAACATGCTGCAAATGAAGCCACCATGCAAGAGAACAGACCTGACAGCCATCCTGAGCACCTAGAACCAGTCATACCTGAAGCTCTGATCTTCTCAGTTCCATGAGCCAGTAAGTTAGTAAGTTAATTACCTTTCTTGATGTGCTTAAATGAATGAGTTTTTTGGGTTTTTTGTCACTTACAACACCATGAGAAGGATCAATAGCAAATAACATCTATTAGGTTAAGCTTGGGGCCATAAATCCTTAAGCTAATTTAGTGTTTATGCTCTCATCATTCAACAATTCCCTTATCTTTTCATCTGTCTGCATTACTGCCTGCAATAATTTGCCTGACCCATGGCTTTAGCGCTTAGTGTGAAAGAATTAACTCAAGTAAACAAATGACACTGTGAGTACATTAATGCTTCTGGCCCTATAATGTCGTCTTTTAAATAGGTTATGCATGTGTAACACTGCAGCGGACCATCTGTACTTCTTATTTAAGTTCTGTAATGAAATGGCCAGGGCCCTCATTGTTTATTTATGTGATACAGGCAGCCTCCCTCTAAATCTAATTCAATCTTCAGTCACTGTTTTGCAGGCTAGGAGCTCTAATGACTGCAAAAGAAATGTGTGCTGCTTCAGATGATGCTATTAAAAGAAAATTGTTCCCAAAGAAATTTTTATCTCCTGATGGGGGGGAGCTAAATCACTATAAATTATGGAAAAGGAAATTGCAAATGTATCTTGCTTTCTTTTTATTGGAGGCATTGTTTTATTACAACTGTCAAGTAGAGCATACACCTATTTTGAAAAGCTTTTTACAACTTTGAATTAAGCAAAAACGGAGAAATAAGAGGCTGCAGAATTAGAGGAGCTAATGGAACCCTGCTTTGCAAAGCAAAGGCAGGGTTTCACCGTTCCTTTTTTATTCACAAATGGCACTAGCAAGGAGGGGGGCGGGGTGGCACAGAAGATGAAACAGAGAAAAGCAACCGCAAAATGCAGTAGAGAAGCAAGATCATCAGGAGAATCGTAAGAATCTTGAAAGGAAAAGCTGAGAACTTTAGAATTTCATTCTCCTGGGGGACAGGAAAAGAGGATAGGGAAGGGAGGAGGACAGGAGGGGTGGGGCAGGAATTTGAATTCGTTTCAACTGAATAAGTAATCAATCAATCTACTCCTGTTGGTGTGAACTTGGATCTTATAAAAAAGAATCTCAAAAAGAATGACTGTTTGTCTTTCCTGTACATCACGGGGGATTTCAGTGGACGCAGGACCATTGTAGTTACTATTCACGTTAATCACACAGTGGCTGTGCTCAGCAAAGCCAGCAGAGGGAGTACAAGATTAATGGGTGGCTTCCAACCTTTGCCAAGGAACCGATGCCCGTATCCAGGACCTCCCAATACGGTTTGTGAAGATGAACCTCTGGCTCTCTCCCATGCCTACTTCCTTACCTGCCTCCCTTCATCTCCCTCTTTCCCTACCCCAATACATCCCTACCCACCCTCCCCCTGCATCAATCCTCCCACCAAATTGTCTGATTTGTCATTTGGAAACATTTTACCAAAGAATTCACAGGCTGACATTCTGTTGGCCAACCCCATGACAGATGGGAAAGAAAGGTCCCAATGTAGGTCAAACAATAAAAATCATGCTGGATGAATTTTGAGTGCCAAGCAAAATCTAACATTAGGAGAAAATAACAGGTTGCAAAATTGCATATATACTAGGATCTCAAGTGTATAATATTTTTAATTATAGAAAAAAGAGAAATTTATCAAATTAAGAGTGGTTGCTCTGGAGTGTGATGTGTCTGAAGGGGAGTGAGATTTGGGGGATGATTTTTTTTCTTCCTTCACTGCATATTTCCATACTTCAGATGTATACATTGTATACGATGTATACATTGAACAGCTTTGATCACCATAGGAAAAATAAAACATTATAAATGCTCATGTTTATTTTATGTGTTCACATGCAATACTGTCTGTTTAATAACGCCATAGAAAATGTTCATGTGGGCCAAGCATGGTGGCTCATGCCTGTAATCCCAGCACTTTGGGAGGCCAAGGCAGGTGGATCACTTGAGGTCAGGAGTTTGAGACCAGCCTGGCCAATAGAGTGAAACCCCATCTCCACTAAAAATACAAAAATTAGTTGGGTGTGGTAATGCACGCCTGTAATCCCAGCTGCTCTGGAGGCTGCGGTGGGAGAATCGCTTGAACCCCGGAGGCAGAGGTGGCAGCGAGCTAAGATTGTGCTACTGCACTCCAGCCTGGGTGACAGAGCAATACTCTGTCTCAAAAAGAAAAAAAAGAAAAAAGAAAACGTTCACATGACCATACTAATTAGCTTTGCAAAGGAAAGAAGAAAACAAGCTCTTATGGAATCCTAGATGCTAGGAACCTTATTAGGAGTCGGGGGATAACAAGATGAGTTAGACACACTCTGACCTCAGGAAGCTCACAGTCACACAGAGCATCTTATTCCCTTCTCACAATGACTCTATGAGTGTCTTAGGCCATTCCTGCTGGTCTCACAAAATACCACCAACTGGATAATTCATAAACTATAGAAATTTATTTCTCAGAGTTCTGCAGGTTGGGACGTTCAAGATCATAGTGTGGGACGGGTGTGGTGGTTCATGCCTGTAATCCCAGCGCTTTGGGAGGCCAAGGAGGGTGGATCCCCTGTGGTCAGGAGTTTGAGACCATCTTGGCCAACATGGTGAAACCCTGTCTTCTACTAAAAATACAAAAAATTACCCAGGCCTGGTGGCAGGCCCCTGTAATCCCAGCTACCTGGGAGGCTGAGGCAGAAGAATTGCTTGAACCTGGGAGGCAGAGTTTGCAGTGAGCAGAGATTGAGATCACGCCATTGCACTCCAGCCTGGGCGACAAGAGCAAAACTCCGTCTCAAAAAAAAAAAAGAAAGAAAATTACGGCATAGGTAGATTTGGTGTTCGGTGAAGTTCTGTTCCATAGATGGTGATTTCTCATGGCACCCTCACATGGTGGAAAACGTGGCAGGGAAGAGCTCATATCTATTAGTCAGGCTATTTAATTAATGCTTTCCTTTATCTCAACTGATTTTTAACTGAACTTTATTTTAAAAGAAGCTTTGTGCTATTATCATAAATGCAAATCAGAATTATTTTCCATAAATTAGAGAAAACCATAAAGTAAGCAAAATAAAAACAAAAAATTTATATACTATTGTTGAGGAAGCTCCAACTCTCTCTTTGTTATGCCCTCTCTTTGTTATGAAAGGGAGACTAGCAAGTATGAGAGGGACATATCACCTCACTGAGGCTTTCTTCTTGAAATAAACAGAAGAACTTAACAAGTCCTGAAAGGGAAAAGCTTTGTATACAATTTAATGCATACTGTAAATGACATGGAGGCTTTGAAAACACAGTACTACTTGATGCAAAGCCAAGAGAAACATCCCAGTGAAAGCAGAAGAGAGAAACCTAGCGGCTGAAAGCCAGAGCTTAGGTGAAAGAATGTATAAATCAAATTTCACTACCATGATTGTTTTGGAAATACAAGCATCAACTGGAACATGAAACTAAAAGCCATCTTTTCAAATACAAAAATGTTATTTCTCAGTGAGGAGGCAGTGCAATGAGATAGAACACCATTTTAGAAATGAAATAGACATGGATTCAAATCCAGCTAAGCTATCTATTACATGCTTACCCTGTTTTTCTCCAAGCTTCAATGTCTTCATCTATAGGCCAAGGGAGAGGGATAAGTAGTTTTTAATTATAAAATGGTCATTTGTATATCTTAGGTTAAAGGATAACTTTCCCAAAAAAGGTAAAATTATGATTATCATATAGACATACAATGAACACCTGAATACGTTTTATTTAACTCATTATTAATGAGTGAACCAGCGAAATGTTATCATTCATTCAAAGGAGAAGTCCAATAGCAGATATATATACATGGGAATACTAAAATAAATTTGCAAGTGGACACAAAACTGTTTATTTCTGCAATAAGAGAGGAAAATCAACTGACCGTCTGTAGGACAGAATTTCCTTGCATGACTATGAACAAGAAATATTGGCATTACTATTAGTTTTACCATCAATTTCTGAATTGTGATCAATACAGAAATCTACAGTAAAACACTTTTCAAGTTAACTTCTATCTTAACAGGCTTGTAAAATAGCTTAGCCAAAGACCAACATGTATATCCCTGTAGGATTACATGGTCTCTAAAGACAGATATTTCATTGAAAGAATATCCAATTTGAATATTCCAAAAGAATATCTCTTTTATTTATTCCAAAGTCTTAAATTTTGCCTTATACTTATGTTAAGACTGGATCTGTAAAAGTTACCTTTTTTTTTTTTTTAAAATTGAGACAGGGTTTTGCTCTGTTACCCAGGCTGGAGTGCAGTGGTGCCTTCAGGGCTCACTGAAGCCTCAACCTCCCAGGATCAAGAGAGATCCTCCCACTTCAGCCTCCCAAGTAGCTGAGATTACAAGTACATGCCACCATGCCCACATACTTTTTTAGTTTCTGTAGAGAAGAGGTCTCACTTTGTTGCCCAGGCTGGTCTCAAACTCATGAGCTCAAGCAATCCACCTGCCTTGGCCTCCCAAAGTGCTTAGAATACAGGCATGAGCCACTGTACCCAGCCAATTGTTCACAATTAACAATTGTTCGCATTAAAATATTACCAACATTAATGATTCTGTAATACTGTGATTAACTAATTGGAGAGATGGAATAGATGAACTTTAAGTAAAATTTGAACTTTATAAAGCCAGGCTTTTCCTTATTTAAGAAATATTGACAGGCCAGGCATGGTGGCTCACTCCTATAATCCCAGCTCTTTGGGAGGCCGAAGTGGCTGGATCACCTGAGGTCAGGAGTTTGAGACCAGCCTGACCAACATGGTGAAACCCCGTCTGTACTAAAAATACAAAAATTAGCCCGACGTTGTGGCAGGTGCCTATAATCCCAGCTACGTGGGAGGCTGAGGCAGGAGAATCGCTTGAACCTGGGAGACAGAAGTTGCAGTGAGTCGAGATCACGCCACTGCACTCCAGCCTGGGTGACAAGAACAAAACTCCGTCTCAAAAAAAAAAAAAAAAAAAAAAGGAAAGAAAAGAAATATTGACAAAGGATGACAACTGTCAAAGAAGAAAAGTAACAAAATCTCCAACTCAGTGTCCTGATCAATATGGAAATTGATGGCAAAACATTTCCAAGACTTTTTCCAAAGACATGGACATGATTTTCAGTGATTTTTAAGTCATTCCTTTGCAAGTCCTTAAACACTATTTCAATAACAAAAAGTGCTGTTTTATAGTGAGAAAGGTAACTAAAGATACATTCTCTAAGCAATTAAGATAACTTGAGGGTGTTTGGAAGTTGATTTCTTAATTTCATCATGACTCAAACTCAGATTTCCAATGAAGTTCTGCAAGTCTGTCAACATTTTCCCACTGACCCCAGATTGGCTGGTTCTTATTTTTGGTGCGGGGACACTGCTCTGTGACAAACACACAACTCAATGATTCTCTCTTCACCATTTAAACCACCCAAGCCCCCAGATAAACTTAGTGAACCCAGCAAAGGTATTCAAATAACATTTCCTTCTATTCACAAAAACTTCAACTTTTATGTTCAGTAATTAATGGTGCTGCGTAACCAGGGCTAACATTACAAAATAAGGGCAGTTATTATTTACTGCGGCCATGTAATAAAGTGCCAAAGGTTATCACAGCAGGATATCTGTGTTTAAATGGAAAGAGATAAAAAAGACCAAGTCAAACTAGTTATCCCTGTTTTGTTTTTCCACTGGAGGGAAGTCTGCTAAAATAACTTCTAAATAGCTAAGTTGCAGTCTCAGCACAGATGGAAACTTTAATGTTCTAGCCCTTCTTTCCTTCCAATTGTGGGTGGCGGTGAGTATTAGAAATAAATCTAATTGAGTACCTGCAATGTGAAGATGCATTTTCTTTGCGTCTTTTCATGATCTGTATGTAGTACGCATTTTCATTCCATCTTATAGAAAGAGAGTAGCTAACTTCTAGAAGCAATCTGGAAACAGGCATGATGAGCCCGTGTTGATGGCTGGGCAACCATGAACGTGAACCTCATCAAGGCTCCACTCGAACCGCCTTCTCTCTGCTTTCATCTCATGGCCTTGCTTTCTCAGATCCCTCTATCATTTCTCAATACAATGGTAACAGCCATCATCTCAGCCCTTCATCCTTGTATTTATGGAAAAAGTTACAGCTTTTGGAGAACCACTGATTCCTCTCCCTGGGCTGAGAGATGAAGACAGGGAAGCTCTGAGAGCTTCAGGTTACATATACAGTCATGTGTTGCTTAACCACCAGGATACTCTTCTGAAAACGCATCATTAGGTGATTTCGTCCTTGTGCAAGCAACATGGAGTGTAAGTTACACAAACCTAGCTAGTATAGCCTCCTACACGCCCAAGCTATATGGTGTAGCCTATTGCTCCGTGGTACCAAACCTGTACAGCAGGTGACTGTCCTGAATACTGTAGGCAACTGCAACATAGTGGTAAATATTTATGGATCTAAACAGGAAAACAGAAAAGCTACAGTAAAAATATGGCATGAAAGCTCAGAACGGTCCACCTATATAGGGTACTCACCATGAACAAAGCTTGCAGAACTAGGAGTTGTTTTGGGTGAGTCAGTGAGTGAGTGGTGAGTGAATGAGAAGGCTTAGGACATGACTGTACTGTACTGCAGACTTTATAAACACTGTACACTTAGGCTACACTAAATTTACTTTAAAAGTTTTCAGGATGGAGAGCAGGAAGAGAGTGAGGATCAAAAACCCACCTATCGGGTACTATGCTCATTAGCTGAGTGGCAAAATAAACTGTACACCAAACTCCTGAGACATGCAATTTACCCATGTAACAAACCTGCACATATACCTTCTGAACTTAAAAGTTGGAAAGAATAAAAAGGAACTGAATAGATGTGAGTTTAAATCCAATTAACCATTTATTATACAGTCAGGCAACCCATAATGATGTTTTGGTCAATGATAGCGTATAAACAGTGGTCCCATAAAGATTATAAAGGAGTATAAAGAAAACCTATTCTGTTTTCTTTCTTCAATAATAAATTAACCTTACCTTGCTGTAACATTTTTGCTTTTGAAACTTTTTAATTTTTTAAACTTTTGACTTTTGTAAAAACACCTAGCTTAAAACACAAACACATTGTATAGCTGTACAAATTTTTTTCTTTATATCTTTACTCTGTATTTTTTTCTATTTTTGAAATGTTAAAATGTTGTATTTTTTTTGAATTTTGTTAAAAACTAAGACAAACACACACATTAGCCTAGGCCTACAAGTCAGGATCATCAGTATCACTGCCTTCCACCTTCACATCTTGTCCCAGTGGCAGATTTTCAGCGGCAACAATAAGCATGGAACTGTCACCTCCTACAGGGACAATGCCTTCCTCTGGAATACTTCCTGAAGGACCTGCCTGAGGCTGTTTTACAGTTGACTTTTTTTTTTTTTTTGAGATGGAGTCTTGCTCTGTCACCCAGGCTGGAGTGCGGTGGCACAATCTAGGCTTACTGCAACCTCCACCTCCTGGGTTCAAGTGATTCTCCTGCCTCAGCCTCCCGAGTTGCGGGAACTACAGGCATGTGCCACCATACCCGGCTAATTTTTTTTTGTATTTTTAGTAGAGACGGGGTTTTACCATGTTAGCCAGGCTGGTCTTGAACTCCTGACCTCAAGTGATCCATCCGCCTCAGCCTCTCAGAGTGCTGGGATAACAGGCGTGAGCCACTGCGCCAGGCCAACATTTTTTTATATATATAAGTAGAACAATGAAGCCAGGCACAGTGGCTCATGCCTCTAATCTCAGTACTTTGGGAGGCCAAGGTGGGCAGAACACTCGAGGTCAGGAGTTTGAGAACAGCCTGGCCCACATGGTGAAACTCCATCTCTACTAAAAATACAAAAATTTGCCAGGAGTGTTGGTGCATGCTTATAATCCCAGCTACTTGGGAGGCTGAGGCAGGAGGATTGCCTGAACCTGGGAGGCAGAGGTTGCAGTGAGCCGAGATCGTACCACTGCATTCCAGCCTGGGTGACAGAGCAAGACTCTGTCTCAAAAAATAAAAAATTATCCTATCCTGTAAATATCTAAACCAGTAATGTAATCGTTCATTATCAAGTATGATGTACTTTACATAATTGTATGTGCTGAACTTTTACACATCTAACAGTGCAGTAGGTTTGTTTATACCAGCATTACCATAAACTTGGGAGTAATGCATTGTGCCATTGATGTTAAAGGCTAGTCACTAGGCAATAGGAATTTTTCATCTCCTTTATAATCTTTACGGAACCACCATTTTATACACTATCTTTCGTTTACCAAAACATCATTATGAGGTTCATGACCATATAATCAATGCTTAATTGGATTTAAACCCACATCTATTCAGTTTCTAAGCTGATGCCTTCTCCCTCATGCATTACCACCTTATTGAAAAATAAGTTGTTTTCTTTTTAAAACTGACTTTACGGACAGGTGCGGTGGCTCATGCCTGTAATCTCAGCACTTTAGGAGGCCGATACAGGCAGATCACCTGAGGTCAGGAGTTTGAGACCAGCCTGGCCAACATGGCAAAACCCTGTCTCTACTAAAAAATACAAAAATTAGCCAGGTATGGTGATGCCCACCTGTAATCCCAGCTACTTGGGAGGCTGAGGTGGGAGAATCGCTTGAATCCAGGAGGTGGAGGTTGCAGTAAGCCAAGATCACACCACTGTACTCCAGGCTGGGTGACAGAGCGAGACTCTTTCTCCAAAAAAAAAAAAAAAAAAAAAGTTGGCTTTACATGTTCATTTTTAAAATAATTTCAGCTATGTAAGAAAACACACAATAAGAAAGTAAAAACTACTCAAATTCCCACCATGCAGTAGTTGGTACTTGGTTATATTATTTTCAAGGTTGTTTTGATTGCTGTTGTTTTTGTTTTTGAGATGGGTTCTCACTCTGTCACCCAGGCTGGAGTACAGTGGTGCAGTCACAGCTCACTGCACCCTCAAGCTCCTGGCTTCAAACAATTCTCTCACCTCAGCATCCCAAGTAGCTAGGACTACAGGCACATGCCACCATGCCTGGCTGTTTTCCAGTTTTTAAAACACATCTTACAAAACTGAAATCATCTAGTAATAACATTCTATAATCTCCTTATTTTCACTCAACAGGATATCAGTACCATTTTTTCATGAAATATTTTAAGAACATGGTTGCTAATCATTGCAAACAACTCCTTCATATTAATGTACTAATTTATTTAAATGATTCCAGTAACATTTTAAAACAATTTTGGTTATCAAAATCTTTCATCTTAGATGTTTATTCTGTAACTGGAGTTACTGCGTGAATAACTCATAGAAATCAGAAATTAAGACTACAGGGTTTCCAGCCTGGGGAACATGGAAAAACCCCACCTCTACAAAAAAATATAAAACTTAGTTGGGCATGGTGGTGCACACCTATAATCCCAGCTACACAAGAGGCTGAGGTGGGAGGATTGCTTGAGCCTGGGAGGTTGAGGCTGCAGTGAGCAGAGATCGTACCACTGCACTCCAGCCTGGGCAACAGAGTAAGACCCTGTCTTAAAAAAAAAAAAAAAAAAAAAAAAGACTGTGTGATTTATCAACAGCTGCCAGTGCAATGGGCTAAGGAGCAGGGACTTCCAAAAAAAAGAAAAAAAGAATTATGTATAATAAAGTATAATAAAGATATTAACATGTCTGAACCCTTTATAACACACATTTCTTTTATTTTTTTTTCGAGGTGGAGTCTCTCTCTCTCGCCCAGGCTGGAGTGCAGTGGCACGATCTCGGTTCACTGCAAGCTCCGCCTCCTGGGTTCACACCATTCTCCTGCCTCAGTCTCCCGAGTAGCTGGAACTACAGACGCCCGCCACCACGCCCGGCTAATTTTTTGTATTTTTAGTAGGACGGGGTTTCACCGTGTTAGCCAGGATGGACTCGATTTCTTGACCTCATGATCCGCCAGCCTCGGCCTCCCAAAGTGCTGGGATTACAGGTGTGAGCCACAGCGCTGGGCCTATAACACACATTTCTTAAAATTAAAAAGAAAAACTTTTCACTTAGGCAGCACTTACACAATACCAAAAGATTCGGGTCAAGAATGAAAAATGATAAAGATGGAAAATTATCAAGCAGTTTTGTCTAAGTGTTGAATCATCTGTATAATTTTGGTAATATCTGGGATGAAAGTGTACTTAGTTTTTAAAGTACAAAGGGAAAAACAATACAACCACACTGCAATCTAAAAATGAAATGCAATGGGATATGTTTTGAACATTTCTATATGAAGCATAAAAAGTCACTGGGAAATGTGAAGTAAGGTGGTATTACAACCACAATGTTCACTGACATTTTTCCACCCTTCTCCCTGTTAAGTCTCTTGCAAGCAGACTTGAACACCCCTGCTGAGTTGGGTCTAGCCAGAATTTTACAGGAGCTATAATTCTCAACACACACAAAGGGGTTTGCTTGCATCTGTAGCATATATTAGATAAAGGATAACTATAGCATAAAAATATTGGGAGAAAGGAGCTGACAGCAAGAAACCATACAGCAACAGTCTCAAGAAGAAATAAGTTCAGTAACATTTAAATTGCTTATTGTGACTAGCCAGCCTTCCAGATGTAAAAAGCACCTTTCTCCATAACAACTGACTTACTAACATGAGCATGTGAGAGCCCTTCTAAGGCTATGTGGATTAGAACGTGGCATACCAAGAGTTTCACCCAATGCCACAGAGATCCTCTTTTTTGATAGACTGGCTGATGGGTTAAACAGAATTTCCCTAGAATTATTCCCTCTCTTATAAATTGCCCATATCTGGCTTATTTCCCTGAAAAAAAAAATTTTTTTTCTGGCATTAAGCATTTTTTTTTTTTTTTTTTTTTTTTTTTTGAGATGGAGTCTCGCTTTGTTGTACAGGCTGGAGTGCAGTGGCACAATCTTGGCTTGCTGCAGCCTCTGCCTCCTGCCTCCCAGGTTCAATACATTCTCCTGCCTCAGCCTCCTGAGTAACTGGAATTACAAGCGTGAGCCACCATGCCTGGCTAATTTTTCTAGTTTTAGTAGAGATGGGGTTCACCATGTTGGCCAGGCTGGTCTCGAACTCCTGGCCGCAAGTGATCCACCCATTCCGGCCTCCCAAAGCGCTGGGATTACAGGTGTGAGCCACCTCGCCCCAGCCACATTAAGCTTTGTTAGGCTTTAAAAAACAAGGCCAGGTGTGGTGGCTTACGCCTGTAATCCCAGCACTTTGGGAGGCCGAGGCGGGTGGATCACCTGAGGTTGGGAGTTCAAGATCAGCCTGGCCAACATAGAGAAACACTGTCTCTACTAAAAATACAAAATTAGCTGGGCATGGTGGCGCATGCCTATAATCCCAGCTACTCAGGAGGTTGAGGCAGGAGAATCACTTGAACCTGGGAGGTGGAGGTTGAGATGAGCCGGGATCGTGCCATTGCACTCCAGCCTGGGCAACAAGAGCAAAACTGCATCTCAAAAACAAACAAACAAAAAAAAAAACAACAAGCAAAAACTCCCTCTCATGCTCCATTCCGTGGTCATTTACCGTTATTGTCAAGGAACCACATCAATTTTTGCTATCTGTGAGAGAGAGAGGAGGGAGGGAAGGGAAGGGGAGAGAGAAGCACCAGAAAAAGAAAAAACCTCATCACAGCTCTGAGAGAATGTTTAGGAAAAATAAGGATGATTTATCTCACATCTTGAAGGCTGGATTTTATAGAACTAGGCAGACATAGTTATACTGCTTTCTTGTCTGGGATTAAATTATAACCAACAAAGGATCGGTAAAATCACAGCTGATCTTGGCACAGTCGCCTCTGCCTCATCATTCAGAATTCAGCTCCGATGTCACTTCCTTGGAGAGCTGCTCCTTTGACTCCCAGATATAACACAGAACCTGAGTCAACTTCTAACTCCCCCTTATTATTAAGGACCCTGCACAGCACTTGTGGATATCACATTTGGAATTTTTTACAAGTTGGTGTGTGTTTGCTTCCTTGTTTTCTGTTTGTCTGCACTATAGCGACAGCTTCAAGAGAACACGGTGATTAGTCTTATGGCCGGTATTGCTAGTCACCTACTCAAGATGCATTTAATTGTACCCTCCTTCCCAAGTTTGTTTACAGAAAACAAGGAGCCCATCAAAGAAAACAAAAGCAAACAAATGCTACATTTCTTAGCTCCCCTGCTGCTAGGGGTAGCCATGAGATGTGCAAAGAGATACGACCAGAAATTGTTGCGTAGAGGTTTTTGGGAAAGCATCCTGGAGGGAGGAATCCTCTGGAACACACATTCTCTCCTTCCATTTCCCCTTCCTTATTGGAATGCAGACACTGCTGGAGGGACAGCAGCAAGCTGGGACCACATAGAGAAGGTAGAGGCAGGCATGGTCCCCAGTGGCCCCTTGGAGCCACTGCGCAGGCACTGGACTGTCTGTGTCTAGACTTCTAATTACAGGAGAAAAATAAAACCCTTATTTGGTATAAGCCATTGCTATCGGTGTTTGTCATTTCCTGCCAAAAGTCATTCCCAGTTGATATATCGCAGTATTCCTAGTACTTTGAACAGTGTCTGGCACATGGTAGATGTTCAACATTTGTGGAGGGGGATGAGATTGAAGGCTATTCACCATAAGTCCCTAATATAAAATAATAGATATATATATTGGAGTTTGAAGATGCCAATTAACCATATTCCTCATTCCTAAGTATTCCAAGTCAATTGACAATAGACACAGGAAACAAATAGAGGTTTTTTAAAACGACCTTTCATTCATTCATTCATTTGATATTTGTTGAACTCCTATTATGTACCACACACTATACCAAGTGTTGGGGATAAAGCAGTGGATGTAACAGACCAAAATGCCTGCCCACGTGGTGCCTTTATTTAGTGGTAGAAGAAAGACCATAAACAAGATATATGTGTGTGCTAGGAGTTGGGGGACAATTTGGAGAAGAGAATCACAAAAGGCCTCTCTGAAGAGTCATTTGAATATAGTTCCAAAGGAGCAATATGGGACTATCCGAGGGAAGAATATTCTAGGCAGACAGTACAGCAAATCTGTGGGCCTGTCGTGGACATTTTCAAGGTCTTCACCATATGCCTCAAGTTTTTCCATTTTAGTGCCAGCCTGATGTCAAATTACCAACAAACATTAGCATCCCTTTTGCCTGAAGGCCTTCTCTGGGTCCTGGACCCTGCCTTACCCCAGGCCTGAGACAGGCCCCTCAAGAGGGCTAATATTGTTCACCCCTGACATGCAAGCTCTACACCGGCTCCCAAACCTTGCCAGTGGAATTGAGATCAGTTTCCCACAAGGGTAGCTGACTGAGTGGCACACCCTTTCCTTTCCATCTCCTTTCCCAATTTCCTTCACCTTCCAAATAAACAATTTACACTCAAATCCTTGTCTCCAACTCTGGCCCTGGTGGAGGACACAAAGTGACAAAGGCCCTGAGTTTGGGTATGTAAGGAGGCCGGGATTGCTGTACCTGAGGGAGGCAATGGGGAGAGTGACACAGAGTCATGGCACAAGGTCTTGTAGGACCTCGCACACTCCAGCTTTTATGCCAAGATAGGAAGCCTTTGGAGGGTCTGGGGTGTGGCCTTGACTTATGTTTTAAATGTTCACACCAGGCGCCGTGGCTCACACCTGGAATCCTAGCACTTTGGGAGGCCAAGGTGGGTGGATTGCTTGAGCCTAGGAGTTTCAGGCAGCCTGGGAAATATGACGAAACCCTGTCTCTACTGAAAATACAGAAATTAGCCCAGTGTAGTGGCACACACCTGTTGTCCCAGCTACTTGGGGGACTGAGGCAGGAAGATCGCTTGAACCTGGGAGGTCAAGGCTGCAGTGAGCCGAGATGGTGTCGCTGCACTTAGGGCCTGGGTGACAAAGTGCAACCCTGTCTCAATCAGTCAATCAGTCAATTAATCAATCAATAAATGCTCACTCTAGCTGTTGTGCTGAGAATGGGTGATAGGAGACAATGTTGGAAGCAGGGAAACTGTTTTTTTTAATAGAGATAGGGTCTCACTATGTTGCCCAGGCTGATCTTGAACTCCTGAGCTCAAGTGATCCTCCTGCCTTGGCCCCCCAAAGTGCTAGGATTAGAGGCAAGAGCCACCACACCCGGCCTGGAAGCAGGGAAACTGCCAATAAGGAAACTATTACAACTAGTGCAGGTAATAAATGATCAGAACTAGGGTCAGAGTAGTAGCTTTATGGCTGTCAAAGCTGGAGTGAAGAACACTGCCTAGACACAATGCCAGCAAGATCTTCCCGTCCTTGGTCACCTCAGTTGAATTCATCCTCCAGTAGAGCAGCTGGAAAACCTCAGACCTCCAGGTGCTGAGCAGAGTCAGCATTCACGAAGTCACACACTCAGGTCTGAGTCCTGGCTTCATCACTTACTAGCAATGTATCTTTGCACAAGGTGCGTAATGTCTCTAAGGCTAAAATATATTACCTACCATATAGGACTGCTGTGAAGAATTACATTAAATGAGAGAATGTTTGTAAATTGCTGAGCACAGTGCTTGGACCAATAAATTACAGCTTTAATATGATCATTCTGATTATCATATTTCATCAATTATAAGACATCATAGCTACTAAATGCCTTGTTATTTATCTACCTCCAAGGAAGAATAAAAATGGGGCCACTTAAATATGTTGCAAGGTCTTAATGACAGTCCTGCATTACACATGAATGAGACACATTAGCTCTTCCCTGCTTTAAAGTATCTTTTTTTTTTTTTTGACAGAGTTTTGCTCTGTCACCAAGGCTGGAGTGCCATACCACGATCTCAGTTCACTACAAGCTTTGCCTCCTGGGTTCAAGCCATTCTACTGCCTCAACCTCCCCAATAGCTGGGATTACAGGTATGCACCACCATGCCCAGCTAATTTTTGTATGTTTAGTAGAGATGGGGTTTCACCATGTTGGCCAGGCTGGTCTCAAACTCCTGACCTCATGATCTGCCCATCTTGGCCTCCCAAAATGCTGGCATTACAGGCATGAGCCACTGCGCCCAGCTGAAGTATCTTTCACCTGTTCCAAGGAATTTGGCCATTTCTCCTGCCTTCAGTTGCATGATGTGTGATGGGAAATGCTTTTGCCTATATGTGAGAAACAGCACGAACTCAGTATAACTAGCAGCTTCATCTCCTTGAGGGTGTCTGTCTTCTTAGATTCCTTCCACAAAACACTTAGAGGAATTGATGTCATTCCTCCTTTGACAAATAGTTGTTTCAATAACATCATTTGCACCCTGCTATTTACTTCTGTGGCCACAAAAACTGTGAAAACCGTGGATAAAATAACTTTTCTTTTTAGTGCTGAATCACTGTGTATTCTTTCATAAAGTATATAAATGTCCATTAAACTGAACACGTATGTTTCCAACCATGGGCAAAATGTCATTGAAGCAACAATTTTGGATGTATATGACTAAGTTAACAGATTCATAAGCAAGAACAACTACATCATGACCCAACAGAAATGGATACTCATGTGTGCTAAAACTCACATACTATGAAGCTCTTAGCAGTAGTAGGGGAGAAAAAGTAAGATCTTTTCCTCACCCATCCCAAGGTTCATGGCTGAGGCCCCTGTAACAAAAGGCGACCTAACAAGAGAAAAGCATACAGATTTATTTCATGTAAGTTTTACGTGACATGGGAGGCTTCAGAAAAGAAGACCTGAAGAAACAGATACAAGCGTGTACTTTTATGGAGAATCATGTCAAAGTATAATCAGAGGACAAAAGGGTAGGATCTAATGGGAATAAGCTGGGGAGAACTCTTCTTGGCACCTCTGTGTCTTCATTCCTTTCCTCCAGGTATAGGGAGGACCTCTCTGGAAGGAGAGTCTAATCAGCTACTTTCAGGGGAAGGTCAGCTAGTTTTTATGGACTACATTAGGGGAGAAGGGTGAGACAGGTCAGAGAGACCTTCTTGCTTCTGTGGTTTTCTCAAATGCCAAGGTGCCATATTTGGGACGTGGCATGTCCTGAACCCCATTCACAACCCTATTCATAAAAGCCTCAAACTGGAAACTTCCCAAATATCCATCAACGGTGGAATAGAGAAATGTTGGTATATGCATACTGTGAAATACACAGCAATGAGAATGAATAAAAAACTGCTAGCAACAACATATGTAAACTCGACAGATGTAATATGGAGAAAAAGAAACCAGATAACAAAATACAATTCCGTTTCGATGAAGTTCAAAATCAAAACTCGTCTATGCTGTCAGAAGTCAGGAGAGTTGTTACTTGCAGTGGGGGTGGAGTTGAATAATGACTGCTTTTGAATAAGAGAGGAGCATCGAAGAGGCTGATGATGTTCTCTTTCTGGAGCTAGGTGCTGACAAGATGGGTGTGAATGGCTTATGAAAATTACAATTCACTGAGTTGTGCACTTATGATTTTTCTGAAGTTATTTTCATTTTTTTGAGACAGGGTCTCACTCTGTCACTGGCACTGGAGTGTAGTGATATAACCATAGTTCACTGTAGCCTCGGATTCCTACACTCAAGCAATCCCCAACCGTGAGCCTTCTCGGTAGCTGGGACTGCAGGCACGTGACACCACACCTGGCTAATTTTTAAATATTTTGTAGAGATGGGGTCTTGCTATGTTGTCCAGTCTGGTCTCAAACTCCATGCCCCAAGCAGTTCTCCTGCCTCAGCCTTCCAAAGTGCTAATATTACAGGCGTGAGCCATTGCACTCGGCCATTTTTCTCTAAGTATACTATAGATCAAAAAAGTTAAAAATATTGAAGACCTAGAGTGTGTTTACATATTTATATGTGTGTATATATAGATATACACACACATACATACACATACACATACACAGCTATGTGTACATGAGTGTATATAAATACAAAACTGATCTTTATTGGGATGAAAAAGTGACACTTGAGTGAAGGATGACTTGCCACATCTTATAAAATTTTACTGATTGAAATTTTATGTAAAACATACTCAGAAGGCTGAAGCACGAAGATTGCTTGAGGCCAGGAGTTCAAGACCATCCTGGGCAACATAGCAAGACTGTGTCTCTAAAAAATATATATATATTTTTTTATTGAGACGGAGTCTCACTCTGTGGCCCAGACTGGAGTGCAGTGGCGTGATCTCGGCTCCACTTCCCAAGTTAAAGTGATTCTCCTGCCTCAGCCTCCCAAGCAGGTGGGACAACAGGGGCACACTACCACACTCAGTTTTTAAATTTTTTATAGAGAAAAGGTCTCACTTTATTGAAAAATAATTTTTTTAAACTTTTATTCAAAACAAAACAATCAACACTTACTTCATTCTTTGCCTCTTGCCTGTAGTTGCAATCAGAAACAACATTTTACTGAATAAGAAAAATAACTTTCTTTTTATAATTTTATTTTTGTTTTCTTTCAGGGAAAATTCCCATTGAACCTGTGTGCACCCCAAACACACACCTATGCTATGTACTGAAGTTTGCTCCTCGTTTAAAGTGTTTTTATCTAGGGTTAGTTTTCCTCAGATAATTAGGACTTCCTGTGAGTGGAAACCGCTGCAGAAACACAGCAGAAGAAACAAATATTTCTTCCTTAGAAAGGCTTGGAAAGTATTCCTGGAGAAATGTATAAAACTGTGGTTTCCGACACAAGAATCCTCAGGTCAGAAGATCAAGGTTCAATCATTAGATAAGATGAGACTGATGAACTAGAGGAATGCCCAGGATTCAATGGCATTGTTTGCTCTGCACACTAGAAAATTGTCTCTTGTTATTTAGGCTGCAATTTACCAAACTTCCAGTCATTTCTCTCCACTTCTGTAATAGCCAAGGAGGTGAAGAAGACTGAAATCTTCTCCCCAGGAATACCCAAACTTCTCTTCCTACACACTATAGTGTAATTACTTTTCATATGTTCTTACATGTTTGCTGCCCGACTCAGTTTACATTCCTCCTCCACGAGTAGATTAATTTATCAACCAGTTGAATACTATCAACAGACTTCCAGCAACTCCAAGTAGATTAGAAGAATCACCCAGCCCAGCCCAGCCCACTCTCTGCACCTGCGAAATCATGACATATAAGAAAGCAGGGGCCGGGCGTGGTGGCTCGCACCTGTAATCCTAGCACTCTGGGAGTCCTAGGTGGGTGGATCACCTGAGGTCAGGAATTCAAGACCAGCCTGGCCAAAAATACCAAAAATACAAAAATTAGATGGGCATGGTGGAGGGTCCCTGTTATCCCAGTGACTTGGGAGGCTGATGCAAGAGAATCACTTGAACTCAGGGGGTGGAGGTCGGAGTGAGCCGAGACTGCACCACTTCACTGCAGCCTGGGCGAAAGAGCGAAACTCCATCTCAAAAAAAAAAAAAAAAAGAAAAAAGAAAACGGCTGATTCTTTAAGTCACTGGGTTTTGGTGAGGCGTGTTATGCATCAATACATAACTGGAACAGCAACAATTTGTTTCCAATGATGGGTAATTATAAGGAAATACACTAATTTTTGTAGATTTGGGAAAAGACTGAGAAACTTATTAGCCCCAAGAGAATTGCAAAATAAGATAATTGAAATGAATCTTAGAGACCCACTGTTACCAATGTTTACTTTTTTTTTTTTTTTTTTTATCAATTTTCTTTCTTTTTTTTTTTTTGAGACAGAATCTTGCCCTGTTGCCCAGGCTGGAGGGAGTGGCCTGATCTTGGCTCACAGCAACCTCTGCCTCCTAGGTTCAAGTGATTTTCCTGCCTCAGCCTCCCGAGTAGCCGGAATTACAGGAAAATGCCACCACATCTGGCTTTTTTTTTTTTTTTTTTTTTTGTAGCAGTGGGGTTTCACCCTGTTGCCCAGGCTAGTCTTGAACTCCTGAGCTCAAGCGATCCACCCGCCTCAGCCTCCCAAAGTGCTGAGATTAGAGGTGTAAGCCACCACGCCAGCCTCTGATTCCTTTTTGTTTATCTTTTTTTTTTTTTAAGAGACAAGGTCTCACTCTGTTGCCCAGGCTGGAGGGCAGTGGTAAGATAATAGCCCACTGCAGCCAAAAACCCCTGGGCTCAAGCAGTCTTCCCACCTCATCCTCCCAAAGTGTTGGGATTACAAGCATGAGCCAGCGCGTCCAGCCCAACCTTTACCTTTAAAGTTTCAAAGTCAGCCCGTGTTCCTCTGCTCTTCTCAAATACACTGAATCCTTTGGTGATTTCTTTCAGTCTCATGGCTTTAAACATCATCCATATATCCTTAACTCCCAAATTATATCTGGCCCAGACCTTTCACTTGAACTCCAGACTCATTAAACTACTTACTCAATTTGTCCTCTTGGACGTCTAATACATATGCTGAAATTTGCTTGGCCAAAACTTGACTCCTGTCCTTCCACCCCACCCCTAACTTGTTCCTCATGCAGTCTTCCATATTGCAGCAAATTTCAACTCCATTTATCCAGTTGCTGTGGCCTAAAACCTTGAATTTCATCCGTGCATGCTCTCTTTTTCTCACTTTCTGTAGCCTATCCACCAGAAAATCCTGTCGGCTCCATCATCACAATGTATCCAGAATCCAATCGCTTCTATCACTTCTGCTAACAATAAACATTCTGATCTAAGTCATCATCATCTCTCCCCTGGATGAAGCCACAGCTCACAGCAGCTGGAGGATGGATGCCCCTCTAAGTAAAGGGGATTTGAGCAGGGCACTGATACCATCGACTCCAGCGACAGCACACAGAGCTGCACCTACCACCCACGTCATCAGGTTCTCCATGTTAAAGCCCTTTGCCTTGCAGCACAGATACTCACTCATTTGACAAATATATTGTAAACCAAAAAGTATCCGAGACAAGTGTCAATCAATTTAGAAGTTTATTTTGCCAAAGTTAAGGACACACCTGGTAGATAAGTCTGTGCCTTTCTCCAAAGATGATTTTCAAGGCTTCAATATTTAAAGGGGAAAAGCAGGCTGTGGGGGAAACAGGGAGGGTATGGTCACATTCCTGAATCCACACGTTGCAAGAGAAAAGGAGCAGGTGAGGGAAAAGCTTATATGTGTCCCTCTTGTTCTCAATAAATTGTCACTTTCCACAAGATAAGGTGAACATACAGTGGAGACATTTAACCTTGTATCTGTCGCTATCCTATCGCTTAGGAACAAAAGGAAAGGCAGTTGCTTGCATGACTTAGCTTTCAGCTGAATTTTTTCCTTTTGGCTTAGTGAATGGGGGTCCCAGAGTTTTTATTTTCCTTTTACAATATCCTGAGCACTTACTCCACGCCATGCGGTTTTCTTTTTTTTTTCTTTCTTCTTTTTTTTTAGACAGAGTCTCACTCTGTCGCCCAGGCTGGAGTGCAGTGGTGCGATCTCGGCTCCCTGCAATCTCCGCCTCCTGGATTCATGCCATTCTCCTGCCTCAGCATCCCGAGTAGATGGGACTACAGGAGCCCGCCACCACGCCCGGCTAATTTTTTCTATTTTTAGTAGAGATGGAGTTTCACCATGTTAGCTAGGATGGTCTTCATCTCCTGACCTCATGATCCGCTTGCCTCAGCCTCCCAAAGTGCTGAGATTACAGGCATGACCAATGAGCAAGGCACGCGAGATTCTTGGAGCTCATACATTTGCCCTCTCATATTCTAGAGGGGACAATGACAAGCCTGGACTCAGCAGTGACCAGGTTGATTCTTTTGCATTGTTCATATGAGATCCAGAATTATTTTAGTTTCTTCCTTCTTACCCTGTATATAAATTGGTCTTCAATTAAATAGGAAAAATAGGCTGGGCACAGTGCCTCATGCCTGTTAATTCTAGCACTTTGGGATGCTGAGGTGGGCGGATTGCTTGAGTTCAGGAATTTGAGATCAGCCTGGGTATTATGGCAAAACCCCATCTCTACCAAAAAATACAAAAATTAGCTGGGTGTGGTGGCATGCGCCTGTAGTCCCAGCTACTCAGGAGGCTGAGGCAGGAAGATCACCTGAGCCCACCTGAGGCTGCAGTGAGCTGTGATCAGGCCACTGCACTCCAGCATCGGTGACAGAGTGAGACCCTGTCTAAAAAATATACGTATATGAGAAAAATAAACATGTACACATATAACATACACACATGTGTATATATTAATATGTATTTGTATATATATGTATATGTTTGTATAAATATAGGCAGAAAACCAAAAAAGTTTTATAGGTATATATACATTTTTCTAGTTTCTGGGATATGTGTGTATACATATGTATGTATGTATACACATACACACTTACCTTTAAAAGTTAGAAGGCCTCAGGGTAGACCCTGGCCTAAGCCACCAGCTTTTCTTCTTTCTTCATCTGCTGATTTCTCTAGTTGATGTCACCCAGTCCCACAGCTTTAAAATCCACCTACTTATTTGTGGATGACTCTTGGTTAAAAGAAAGGAAGGGAAGTGCTTAGTGCGATGCACTGGCAATGAAAGAGGACCACTGGTTCAGACTTCATTTGAAGACACAATCTTAAAAGTGAAATTGCTGGGTGCCTGGCTCACACCTGTAATCCCAGCACTTTGGGAGGCCAAGGCAGGCAGATCACGAGGTCAGGAGTTTGAGACCAGGCTGACCAACATGGTGAACCCCCCGTCTCTTCTAAAAACACAAAAACTAGCCGGGCATGTGGCGCACACCTGTAATCCCAGCTACTCAGGAGGCTGAGGCAGGAGCTTCAGCCTTGAACCCAGGAGGTGGAGGTTGCAGTCAGCTGAGATCACGCCACTGCAATCCAGCATGGGTGACAGAGCGAGACTCCATCTCGGGGGGGAAAGAAGTGAAGTTGGGGAACTTACAGCAAAACTAAAAAGGCTTTTTCCAAAGTGAAGACTCCACATAAAACATGTGGACCAGAGTGTGAAATTGAGTATCCTACCTTCTTCATTTGCCACCGGGAGAATTTAAGAATATAAACGTGCTGCCTGACCCACATGGAAGACAGCTGGGCTTCTGTGTAGTTATAGATACACTCTAAACATCACCAACACTAAGGCTGTGTTCTCAACTGGGGAGTGGTTTTGCCCCCGTGGAACATTTGGCAATTGACTGGAGATTTTTTTCAGTTGTCAAAATTGGAGGGGAGGCCTCCATGTGGCTCATGCCTGTAATCCCAGCACTTTGGGAGGCGGGCAGATCACCTGAAGTCAGTAGTTAGAGACCAGCCTGGCCAACATGGCAAAACCCTGTCTCTACTAAAAATACAAAAATTAGCCTGCATGTAGTCCCAGCTACTGCGGAGGCTGAGGCAGGAGAATCGATTGAACCCAGGAGATAAAGCTTGCAGTGAGCTGAGATCAAGCCACTACACTCAAGCCTGGATGACAAAGCAAGATTCTGGCTCAAAAAAATAAAATAAAAAATAATAATTGGAGGGGAGATGCTAATGGCATCCAGGTAGAGGCCAGGGATACCGCTAAACATTCTACAATTCCCAGGACAACCATCCAGACAATTATCTGGCCCCAAATGTCAACACTGCTGAGATTTAAAAACCCTGGCTGAGGATAAGTCCTTTCTCTTTCCTGTTCCCTCCACTCTCCCATTCCATCCTGCTTTGGAGCTCTCACCCCTTCAATGATGTTCTAATTTAAATACTTATGACTCTATCAGTTTAGACAACTACTTTTCACAGTCTGGGTCTCAGTTTCTGTAGTAGCTAATCTGCAAAGATTGCCTCCCATAAAACACACCTCTTGTATTTATGCCCTCAGATAGTCCTCTATCCTTGAATCTGACTCATTTTAACCAAAGGGACGTCACAGATGTTATACAAAGCTGGATCTCGGCCTAAGCCTTAGGAAGGCCTGGTGGCTTCTGCTTTTGGGGGTGTGAAGGTACTATGTAGGATGTCCACACGGAGAGGCAACATGGAGAGGCCACATAGACAGAGAGAAGCTCTGAAACTGTATGAGGGGAGAGAAAGGACCTGTGTCCCAGCTGAGCCCAGCCTTCTGACTATTCCTGTCAAGGTGTTAGACAAACGAGCCCATTGAGCCTCATGGTAACTGTAGGCAATGGAGACATCCCAAGGAGCAGAAGAACTGCCCAGCTGAACCCAGTCAGCTCACAGAATTCTAAGAGGTAACAAAACAGCTGTTGTTTTAAGCCAGGGAGTTTTGAGATAGTTTGTAAGGCAGCAACAGACAACTGAAACTGTTACCTTATCTCTCTACAATGAAAAGATGGGATGAGATCATATTTCAAATTATTTTTAGCCTCAGAATCCTAGATCTAAACAAAATCTTATCTGGAAGCACAATATATGTATATCTGTGAAGAATGCTTTTTGAGACACAAGTGACAGAAAACCCTACACTGGTTTAAACAATAGTGGCTTCTCCCTCACATGGCAAGAAGTCTGGAGCCAGGTGGTTGCCGGAATTGGTTCAGTGACTCACAGAGGTCAGAGCCAATGTTTCTGAGATTCCAGGCATTCCAGTGCTTACAGCCACATGGGCACAAGATTGCTGTTGTAGTGGCAGACATGATGTTAGCATGGAATGGAGGAGGAAGACAGGAAAGGACCGTATCAGCCACATATGTCCCTTTTTAGTAAGAAAATAAAAGCTTCCTAAAAACTTTAGCAGCGGTTGGCTTCTTCTCACACTTCATGGGCTAAAACTGGGTCATATGCGAATCCATAGCTTCCAGGGAGACTGAGAAATTGAGGAAGAGGATTGTCATGAATGACCTTGACCACACTCCATAGCCTTAAGTTGAGCCCATTTCCCTGCACATAAAAATCAGGGTCAGGAAGAAAGAGTGAGGGAAGGGTTCTGAGCAATAAATAACTAGCTTCTGAAACAATGTAAAAAAAAAAAAAGCATTAAAATGCAGTTAATCTGATTGAACTAGGGGAGATGGGGCATGTATTTCTATCAGCTCAGCTCCTCCTCTTTCCTGGCTATTTCCCGCTATATCCTAGATCCCAGGGGGCTCCAACAAAACCACAGTACTCCAGAGAGGCAAGTCTAAAAATCACTCAACTATCACTCAACTATATCTTAACAAATCTTCCTGCTGTAACATTCTAGAATGTGTACAGTCAATTGATGTAATTTCTTGGGGGTATCAATTTCCTTACTTTCCATATGGTGGGATAAGCATCTTAAATTTTACCACCTGTCTCAGACTGTGAGAGTTCCCCTTTCAGTATCATGATATTTCATTGTCATTCTTTCATTTATCAAGGTCCTTTAGGAAACCCTCATTATCTCTCCCAAGTGTAAAACCAGCAACAGAATAAAAAATATCTTATCGGCCAGGCGTGGTGGCTCACGCCAGCAATCCCAGCACTTTGGGAGGCTGAGACAAGTGGATTGCTTGAGCCCAGGAGTTTGAGACCAGCAA